>NC_090933.1:1228251105-1233251105 GCF_040938575.1 Ambystoma mexicanum | reverse complement strand
CATCAGCTTTTTACTGTGTGTCACACAGCACCTTTAGTGCAGTGACACAGGGTTGTCTTTTTCAGACTTTCCACTTTAAACTCCATTTTCTGGGACTGACTACTGTCTCCCAGAGCATGTAAATTTGCCATTGTCTTTAAAGTCTTTTTAAATTCACAGACCCAGTACAAACTATTTTACATAGAGTACTGGAAAGGGTTAATAGTGATCCCTTTTTGTCTGTTTCTCATGGAACATTATTTTGTTCCCCTTTCTTTAAGATTTGGCTGCTGGCAGTGGTATCTACCATATTGTTCCTACCGCGGTTAATGAAAATAGCATTGGTACTGTTTTAGGCTATGTTAGTAGCCTCAAACTTGAATCCGCTGGAACCCATTTACTTTTATTTGGCTCCAGCTGGGTTTATAGGTCATTTCTTTTTGTAAAGGTCTTTCTCGTTTTTTACTCTGTGCGCCAAACCAGGTTTGGTTCCTTTGTTCACCGTCCTTTGGAGGGCTTCTGCACAGAAGCCCTCCTTAGGCACCTGAGAGTCTGGGTAGACAGGATGTGAGGGAGGGGTTTTAGGACCCCTGCACAGGGTTCTCTTGGAAACCCAAGTCACACTCTTGTTTGATTGGCTAGGTGACTGTCTTACCAGCCTGTGTGATTGACAGCCAGGCTGTGTGAATGGGGGAAAACTGCATAAAAAGCAGGTCTCTTGGACTTGGAAGGCAGAGTGGCCACTGGATCAAGAGAACCGAAGAGAATCAGAAAGAAGAGGACCACTACCATGACTGAACCTCCCGGTGAAGCCCTGCTGCAGGTCCGAATCTTCGATGACAGAAAGGACCTGCAAGGAATCTTTTTCCCTTGAGCTGGTGGGACCAACCAGTTCACCATACACCAAGCAAGGTCTTCCTCCCCTGGTCGAATTTGTTGTGCACAGCTGCAGTGAACCGGATAGCCAGGAGGACCGGACCCTGTTTGGGTTTAAAGGAGCGCACCTTTTATTCGTTGCTTTGCTCTTTGCTGGTTTCTTCCCTGGCCAGTGCAGGACCCTCCAGTCTTCCTCCTTCATGTCAGTCCAACAGTCACTTCAGGAACCGTGAGCCTGCAGGATCTGCCAGGAACTTCTGCCTCAGCTACTGCAGTCTTCTTCTTCTAAAGGTACCGTTCAAACCCGGTTGTTCATTCCGGTTGACCGCGGTGAAAGTGTTTTAAATTTTTTGCCAATCAAAGGGCTTGTCCTTCTCTACTGTTTTAAATAACGTTTCCTTTGACCAACTTCGTTTCAAACTCTTGGCAAATCCACTAACTACTCTAAACTGTGTGATCCTCTGCAAAGGCTCTGAACCATTAACATTGGCCGAGGCCTATTGATTTGAATCCTCATTATAGCAAACCTTTTTTAGATTGCCCTACCTACTTACCTGTTGGTGCTGCTTAATTTTGTATAAGCTTGTCTTTCCCTCCCTTTTTAATTGCTGGAGTGCCATTTTGCTCACACTTCATTTTGAGCCTAACTTGTCCAGAATTAATTGGGTGTTGTGTGGTATATTGAGTGTAATTTTTCTGCTGCTTTATTTAGTGAACTATTTTACAAATGAATGTGTAAATAAATGTATATTCTTTTACTCAGAAACCTTGAGTCAGTGTTTGTTTGAACCATAGTAATTGCTGTCCTTTGTCTAACTTTTCATACTGCTCACTTTACTCTTCTGATAAGTCTGGCTGCTCTGCCATTGCTACCACTTTACTGTGTAGTACAGGCTTGTACCAAAGGTGAATTTGTACTTACACTTGTAGTCTTAATTGTGTGTGGTGTTCCCAAAGGGTGCAGCATATGATTCTGCCTAGCAATATATTACACTGGCAACCACTGAATGCCATTAACAAATGGTGTACACATCTATTTTATCTGCTTTTAGTTTCTTTTATGAAAAAGTGACACAGTGCTGATGTAAATGCAGAAATGCATTTTTGAACTTTCGTCAAACTGTTTCCAAAAAAACATATTTTGAAAAGCACAGCATTTTATATGGTTATTTGAAATGCATGTCACATTTTTGATTCTTGAAGCTAAGTCGTTTTTTTTTCTTTGCATTCTGGGACTTGTAGTTTGAGTTTTATAATGGGTAATTGGAATTGACCGAATGCAAAGGAAAAAAAAGCCTTAATAAGCCTGTATAGATTGGAATGGGAGAATTTGGGATGTATGCATGTGCTGCCAACATATGAAACTGGCAGACACTAAGTACCACTTAAAAATTGTCTAATAATCTATTTTATTTGCTTTTCCTTAATTTTATGAAACAGTGATGCAGTGCTGCTATACATGCACATATGTATGTTTTGACTTTCATCACAATGACTGTAAATACAAACATTTTGAAATGCAGAGCATTGCAATTGTTTAGCTGCTTCATGTTGGCAGGTGATGAATGCTGCAATGCATGGCATTTGCTAGAGTGGTTAAAAAAGAAAATATGCTTATTGAGAAGCTTATTACAGTAGTAGCAGGAACCCCACCTCTCTCTCTCTCTCTCTCTCTCTCTCTCTCTCTCTCTCTCTCTCTCTCTCTCTGTCTATATATATATATATATATTTATAGTACATGGCCTGCGGTGGCGGCCATGTAGTTGTGGTATGTTGCTAAACCCATAGGAAGAGCTCTTTTTGGGTGGCTTATGCAATAAAAGTATATGGCCCACTCTGAATATTTGCAAAGTTTGGTGAGGTTTGGTCAAGGGGGGGCAAAGTTATAGGGGGGTCCCAAAATTTCATTTTTTCCCATAGACATAATAGTGTAAATCCGTCCAGTCGTTTTTTTTTTTTAAACGACCGAAACGTAAGGCAAAATAATTAGTGATATCTGTGTCTGCTCGGCGGACTCACTTCCCTGTTCGGTCTGTGGACTGGCCGCTGATTGGCTGTTCGGTCTGCAGACTGGCCTCTGATTGGTCAGAAAAATGTGCAGACTTTTGCGTGGTCCGCAGACATTTGGACGCGGCCACTGATTGGGTGGTGAGAAAATGTGAAATGTGTTGGTTTTCCTGAAACGCCCGCCATCTTGGATTCGCGGACTTGTTTGGGGTCCACGGACAGCACAGTGAAAACATTAACAAAAACAGCATTGCACTTGTCAAACTCAACAAACAATCTCTGGGGATGTGGGTGGGATGAGGATTGGATTGGATATGGCTAGAAGAAACAAAAAAAAACAGTTGTTTCATCCCCCAAAAGTCAGCAAATACTCCAGATGTCCTGGGGCAGTCCTGTGGTGTTTGCGGACTCTTCATATGTACTAGGACATCTGTACCTATTTCTGCATTACAGGGTTGGGAAAAAGCAGTTTTTGAATGGCTTATAACTTTTGCGCCACTCAATGAAACTGCATGTAATTTTGCAACTATATTCTAGAATTAATCTTGAATGGTTCTGCAAGGTTTTGTGGGATTCTGTCAAGAGGGGGCAACATAAGAGGGGGGGGTCCCAAAATATTGTAAAGGCATATAAATATGGTGTCATTTGATGAATCTGCACAACACTTGGCAAGACATTTTTGGATCTAGATATAAATCGTTTTCTAAAGTCTAGTGGGATTTTCTCAAGAGGGGGCAAAATTAGAGGGGCAACATTTTTAGATGGCTTATAACTCTGTTGCTATTTGATGAATGTGGACAAAGGTATTGAGAAAGATTATAGACCCAACCTTCAATGTTTGTGCAAAGACTGAATGGATTTTGTCAAGTGGGGGCTAAGTTATATCACTATTGTATGTACATACATTTTGATACTTTAAAAAAAATAAAACATGTGAGGATTTCAAGCAAACTCGTGAGGAGCACTGGCAATGACATTAAAGCATGGTTTTGCAAATGTGCCCGTGTTTTATTTTTTGTCAAGTGTCATAATGTAGGTACAAAAAATAGTCATATACCTTTGGTGATTGAGGTATAGCCTGTGGCCGTGGGCAGTAGCCAGATTGTCTGGGTCATGGCATAAGGTCATGACACGGACAATCTGGCTACTGGTCATGACCGCTAGGGACTAAAAATGGTGTTAAAGTAGCTAGGTCTACCTGGGACCGGCTACGTTGTAAAGTTATTTGAAGGTAGGATAGGTTTCAAAGGGAAAAAAAGTGCTTGTGGTAATATTTTCTCCAAGCGCCAAGATGGCTGGCCCTCTCACACCATTGACAGAGGGCTCCCCAAGCACCAAAGATTTGTATTTGTATTTTGTATTTTATTAGGCTTATATAGCGCTTTAGACCAAAGCGCTGCACATATAAAAACAACAGGATACAATTAACGTAATAATAACAGTAACAATAGAAGCATTACTAACATGAATCAGTCAACAAAACAGTATGTAGAGCAATTAGATGAAGAGAAGGGGAGAAAAGTGGAGTAGAACTATGAGAAAGAGGAAGGGAGGGAGGTGGGAGGAGGAGGAAAGTAAGGGGAGGGGAGAGGAAGGGGGGAATGGAGGGAGAGGCATGAGGAGGGGAGAGGGAATGGTGGAAGAAGGGGAGGAAGAGAAGGGGGAGGGGGATCATGGCGGGGAATGGAGAAGGAGAGACTTAAGAGACGTGTGGAAAGAGGAAAAGGTGGGAATAGAGCGGATTGCGAGAGGTAAGGAATTCCAGTGGAGGGGGGCCAGGAGTTGGAAGGAACGGAACCGGGAGGAGGCACCAGGGGAGGGAGGAACAGTGAGGAGGAAGTGGTCAGCAGAATGAAGGGAACGAGAGGGAGCATAGAAAGAGAGAAGGGAAGAGAGATAAGGGGGAGCAAGATTGTGGAGAGATTTAAAGACTAGGCAGAGAAAATGAAATTTAAGTTGAGAGTGAAATGGGAGCCAGCCAATGGAGGATAGGGAAGCAGAGATGGAGTCACGAGGGGAGAGGAGCCAGAGGGTACGGATGGCAGAGTGATAGATAGATTTGAGGGGGGCAAGATGTGATGCAGGTAGACCAAAAAGTAATGAGAAGCAGTAGAAGAGACGAGAGAAGATAAGGGAGGAGATTAAGAGTTTAGTAGCATGGAATATAAGGGAGGAGCGAATTTTGCGAATATTGTAGAGGTGGAAGCGACAGGTGCGGGAGGTAAGGGAGATGTGATGGGAAAAAGTGAGAGAAGAGTCAAAGTGAAAGCCTAAGCTGTGGGCGTGGGGGGAGAAAGTAAGATTAGAGGGAGGAAAATGGATGAAAGTAGGAGGGGGAAATGTGGGGCACCTTTCCTTTCACTCTCGACGGTCCTTGAAGACGACCCGTCTGAAGATGCTATTGTGTCAGAGCCAGAGGGATATCATTCTATCAACGAAGGCCTCTCCCAACTCATCTGCCAGGGGCTTAACGGAGGTCGGTCTGAACCACAGTTACAAACATTGGAAAATTTCAGAAGATCAACCGACCTCAAAAGGCATGGCTACCCTAACCGGCGAAAAGCCCATGAGGTAGGAAAAACATGGCTGGCTCGCTCTATGGTGACCAAACTGCAGGGTGAGGGGGCAATTAGCTTTTTGAATTTTGAAAACATTAGAAAAACTAAGCTTACTAGACAAGACTCTACAAGGATCCCCCTCAAAATGAAATTGGTAAGGGTCCTCCAAATTAGAGACAGGTTTATCTTGAATCAGGCCAACATGATGAAGCTGTTCCTGCATGTCCCTGCCTTACACTTTTTGAGCTCAGAGGACATCGAAATTGGTGATTTTGCAAACGAGAGAAGATCAGACATTGTGATACTGCACCTTAAGTCTAGGGATGTGAAAGCATCCCTCCTAAAGCGTGCTCACTTTCTTCCTTGGGGCTTCGACTTGACGGAACTTGTGTTCAAAAAAAGATTGCTTGAGTGCCAGAACTGCAGTCAGCTGAATGAGGGACATGGGAAGGCTAAAAGAATATCCATCAAAAGGGCCAAGATCGATCTACATAGTCTTCCCGGCAAACCCTCAGAGCTAGCTTGTGTGGGCGATTTTACAGGCTCCAACAGCCCAGCAATTAAATGAGAAGGACCATTTAAAATAACATTCGACAAGCCGATCAAATGGCGGTTGTAAGTTTATTTCCTCAAAAAAGATTCAATACTTTGAAAGGGAGAAGTGTAGAGAAAATGAGAAGCAACCCCAGCAAAAGCAACTAACAGCGAGCGATAGGATGGACCTTTTATTTTTGGGAACATTTGAGGATACTCCCATTTGGCCACAGACAATGACACTCATTCTGGCAAAATGGACATCATTTGCTTAAAGGAGAGGTGCCTTTTGATTCCTCCTGTCTATGACAGCTACAGCTCCTACATTAATGCTGCTTTCATTGGGCCCAAAGGAAGGCCTTGGGCGGGCCTCTTAACATTGATAAAAAATTGAAGAGATTTAACTGTGGTAGACTTTATATATCCCAATCGCTTAATTCAGGCCACTTGCATAAGAACGAGTGTGTCTTCTTCGGGTCGCCCCACATGTCTATTGATTATAAAGGTCTACAGGAATCCCAAATGGATCAAAGCGAAACAGTTCCCCTGGGCGTTTAGTGACGTCCGAGACGACTTTAAAAGCAAATATATGATTGACTTAATTTGTGTGGGTGGTAACATCAACGTTACCTGTCTGTTTAGAGGTGGGGAGTAGAAGGATAACATGGGGGGCTCGAAGGGCCCGAGACATATGAGAGCCCTGGCTTGGATTCAGCTAATAGAAGACCTTGACCTGCTTATGGTCAATGGCTATGGTGAGGAAAATGTCTCCCCGGCCCTTACCTGGTCCAACAGGGTGCATTCTTTGACATTGGATTATGTGTTTGTTTGTTCCAACTTAAATAAGTGGGTTTCTGGCTTGGGATTAAGAAGGCAAGATATCAGAACTTTAAAAATGAATCTCGAAAAACTAGGGAATGCGGAACGGGCGTAAACTATACCAACTTTAGAACCTTGAATAACACCAAAAAGGGTAAGGGGTGGTCCCATAGTCACGTTTATGATGTGGAAATGGGTAGGGGAAATAAACAAGCTGAGAAGCAAAATAGGTCACCTAAAAGATCCAGGGGTGGATGTAACCAATCTAATTGATAGGAGAAAACAAAGATTTAGAAAATGGGCAGCAGTACAAAGGGTCAACATGCTGCAGACGGACTCGGAGGCCATGCTTACAAAGGTACTGAGGAGAAACACCAGGGCCATTTGGGAATTGCTCAACCAACAGGGTAAGGGGGAAAATCTGCCAGCAATAAACATGGTTCCAGAGAAGAAATGGCTGGTTCATTATGAAAATATATTTTCCAAAAAAGGCCTCTCATCTCAGGCCTACCCTGGAGCCAAGGGGGGTGGGTGGACTATACATTTTAATGAGAGTGATTTGCTATTGCTCATTAACTAAGCAAGCAGGTCAAGAGCCCCCAGCCCGGGCCGCATCACAAATGTGATGTTGAAGGCAGCCCCGGATGAATGGGCGTCCTTTATGTTTTCGCTCTGTAAGCAGATCTTAAAAATAGAGACAATTCCCAAATCTTGGCAGTCTGCAGTGACCGTCCCAATACACAAAGGAGGCGATAGGGCTGATCCGGAAAACTACCACCCGATCAACCTCCTTGATGCCATGGGGAAGATCTTTGGGGGGGTCTTGTTGTCTCATTTGCCAAAATGGATAGTTGACGCAGTTAGAGTGGACCCTAGACAAACAGGCTTTATAAAGGGTGTGAAGACAGACCTGAATGTGTTCCTATTAAACATTCTTAAGGGAAACACAATAGACAAAAAGACAAAAATGTATATGTCTTTATATACATTGAGAAGGCTTTCAACAGTGTGGACAGGGAATTGCTCTGTGACAAATGTAGGGGTGGGGGTGTCCAAGTCCTTGCTAGCTGCAATTAAAGCTTTATACACAAATACCAGCATCAGAGTGAGACATAACGCCCAGGGCATCTTATCGCATCCTGTTACTATGCAAAGGGGGTTAAAACAGGGATGTTCCCTCACCCCTACCCTGTTCAATCTATGTTTGTCAGACTTACCTGCCACTATGGAGAGAGCGAACGCCTTCCCCTGTAGATTGGTAAGAGCAAGGTGGGCAGGCCACAATTTGCAGACAATCTTGTCCTTATGGACCAGACCCCTATTGGGTTGCAGCGAAGCCTGAATGCATTGCAAGAGTTCATGAGACCTAATGGCCTAGAGATCAACGCTAAGGAAACAAAAATTATGGTATTTCGCATACGCAAAAAGAGAGGTGGATCTGGTCACAAATGGTTCTTGGAGGCGACTCCCTTAATAGAAACCCAGTTGTTGATCTAGTTGGGGGCCCATATTAATAATAAGATGAACAATGGCCCTAGACTCTTGGACTTAAATGTTGACATTGGAAACTATATTGCTGCATAGGAGATTTGGAAAATGTTCTTTAGACCCGGTGATTACTTTCTTAGAGGCCAAGGTGACTCTGGTTTTGATCTCTTGGGTGGAGTGCTTTCTCTTTACATCATATAAGATATGGGGCACTTTGGAATTATTTTTTTTTTACAAAGCTTTTGAAGCTGCCAAACTCAGTAGCGACCTCAACCATTAGATATGAATTAGGCATCATCTCATTGTACGCGGAAACAGTTCGGAAATCTTTAACCTTATTTCGCAAATGATTATTGGTTCCCCCCACATTCCAATGTGAAATTCTCAGCAAAAAGTTTGGGGGAAAGTTTTCTGGAACCATGGGCCATTGGGAGCGTTGTTGTAGAGCTTTGGTTGAATTGCTGGACATTAATATTGAGGTCTTGCTGACAAATCCTGATCAAATAAAGAAGAACATCTGGGAGCAAGACTGGATCAGCACCTTAGTAGAGAGAAAAAACCATCAACTGCAGTTTGATTTATGCAAAGTGGCCAAGGTGTTTGGCATAAGCCAAAAATACCTAATGCTCTTCTTCCCCTCCCCGTATTACAGGACCCAGAGTATGAAACTAAGGGCCTCATTACATGGTAGGCGGTGGACCAAGGTGCTAATAGCACCTTGGCCCATGCCGGTAAAATACCGGCACCGCCTTGTTGGAAAGGGGAATTACCACCCTATTCCAAGGATGGCGGGGCGGTAATTCCCCCTTCAACCATTGCCCTTCCCCATTCCCATTTTGGCCCCATAGGGCATAATGGGAATGGGGAAGGTGCTAATTACGGTACCGCAAATTTGTGGTGCCGTAATTAGCACCAAGGCAGCTTAGCGGGTTGGTTTTTAAGTACCAACCCAATAAGGGACCTCGTAGTAAGGCGGTAAGGGTTAACGGTCACTGGTACCATTACCGGTGACCATTAACCCTTACCGCCTTCCATGTAATGAGGCCCTAAGACTCAATTTATTCCCTACCAATGAAATTATGAAGACATATGGCAAATCGAAGAGTGAAAATTGTAGATGTTGCAGTGGGGGGGGAACAAGTGGAAACATTACGTCATGTTCTGGTAAACTGCAGGGGTCTGACAGAACTAAGAACAACATTTTGGGCGATTGAATAGCAAAAAGGCAATTCAAGGAGGCAGATAGGTTCTGGTCACGCATTGTGGGTGGCAAAGATTTCTCTATTATCTTTGCGTGATACAGTTTTAGAAAACAGTATACAAAACACAAAGAGAGGCTAACTGCCATCATTAGGGATTCACTACAAATAGGTGGTACATTTCATCGCCAAAGGTGAGCCAGTGCCGGTTTGACTTGCCCTTTTATCAGATGGGGCGATGGGACGGCGCTTTGGCGCTATTGTGCCAAACCAATGTGAGACATATTGTGGAGTGTTTTATTTGATAAAAGGTTTTGATAAAAGTTTGTTAATAAACTATGAAATCAATAAATAAGAAAAAGAAAATAGTTGATTTCCATCTTTCGGTTTTGCAGATAGCCATGTTGTCTTTGTTTGTCTACCCTTTTTCCTTATGTGTCTCTCCTTTAATGTTATTATCATCTATGCAGGATAATCAATGTTTGCATCAGAGGTGGCAGTCTAATTATCTTTTCAATCATACAGTCATGTTTGACATTATAATGACAAGTTATATTTCTAATTTCAGAAATTCTGACTTTTAAGTTGACCTCATTTCAAGTTCTGCCACTTAACATAACCTCTTGAAATGGTAAAGGTTTACATAGCCCTGTTAAATGACAGAAAGTACTATCTCACCTTAATACAAAGACATTGATTGCGTGTATCCAAGAAAAACATCATTCACAGGCTAAAGCTGCCAAACTTAAACACCTTTGGGAGTGTCAAGTCTTTTCCAGCGTGGCAAATGGAATAAAGAATGGAGTTATCACGCTTATTAATAAAGCATTGAAATGCAAAGTTATTGTAAACAAATCTGAAACATTAGGGAGATGGGTGCTGATTAAGATCTTAGTGGAATCCATTGAATATATGATTCTCAATGTTTATGGCCCTACATCCTGGATCCTTCCTTTTGGTTAGAATTAAGAAATCACATTATTCAATCCAATCCTCATAAGCAGAAATGAGATTATAGATCCTTTTTTGGATAGAAAATCCAGTGTACATTTCAAAACAAATCTCATACATAATTTCTAAATGGGTCTTGAGGCATTGTCTATAATTTACCCCTCTGATTTAGAGTTAACTTTTTTCTCTAACTACCATAATTCTTTTTCTAGATTAGATTATGTATTAATTTCTAAATCTATCGCTAACATTCTTCTTAAGGCTCAAATTGAATGCATATCACTTTCAGATCATGCTTCAGTCTTTATCCAGCTCGCAACCTCACAGAATAATCACAATTTCAATAGATGGAGATTTAATTCAGCTCTTTAGAAGGACAAACTATTGATGCCTTTCAATACTAAGCAGCATGATAATTTATGTTCAGAGAACAAGAGTCAAGATATGTCTATTGCTAACAATTGGGCTTCACTTAGAGGTAACATCATATCTTTTGTTGCTAATAAAAGGAAAACATTAAAACAAGAATCAGATACTATTCTTTTTTTCAATATTTATTTAATAATTTCAAATATCTCTACAATACATTACCAAAAGTCCAACAGATTACATTTCTCACCACTCTGTATTACATAGGCAGATAAATTAAAAAAATTCAATGTATGAAGAATCACTATAATATATCAGATAGCTTAAATTACTCCTTCTATGCATACATACCTAATCACAATCACCTTTCACATAAAACCCCACCACTGAACAAACACAAAGACACTAATACACTCCACAGACTGAACACACAACAAAAGGGGTGGGGGATCCCAGATCAACACTCATACTCAATACCAATTCATTAAAACCTATAGATTTAAACAATCTTCAGATACTCATCCACCATACAATTCAGTAAATGGTGACCAAAGAGTCAGATATTTATCTTCCTTACCCTGTCTTTAAAACATCACCCTCTCAAATTCTGACAATATCAATACATCATTAATCCAATTCATCACTCTAGGCTTTTTCTTGTCTTCCAAACCATCAACACCTGTTTTACCGCAATTATAAGCACCTTATCAATCCACTACCCATATCTTCGAGCAACCACGCATCGTCCCTTTCCTGACAAAAGCAACACCTGCAAAGGCATCCTAGGAATACTTATGGACAATATTGCATCTAGCCTATCTAATATTCCCACCCAGATACTATTCTTAAACACCTCAAATCCCTTGAAACTCAATATGCATGTGCTAATCGTTGTAGCATTCTAATGGATAATATTAACCTGAGATTGCAATATAATAACATTGTCTCACAGTGCTCTTGTACAAACATTTTAAAATAAAATACAAAGCGAAAATATATCAATTTTCCAATAAATCAAGCAAATCTCTGGTATCATACCTCAAACTTAATAAAAGACTACGGTAGGATTGCGATTATTAGAAATCAGATAGGAAATACGAAATTATCAGATAAAGAAATTACCCTCGTTTTTTCAAAATTCTACTAGAAATGATATGCATCAGATGCTCCACCCAATAATCCTCATTGTCAAGATTTCCTTTGGCATTTCCCTCATTCTGTGTATACAACTGTTGATCTTCAGTCATTGAATGTCCCCATCTCTCCCAACAAAATTCATAAAGCCATAAAGGATCTAAAACTAGGTAAAGCCCTTGGTCCAGATGGCTTCTCTATTGATTTTTTTGCTCACTTTAACAACCTATTAGTGCCCAAACTTAATTAACTCTTTTCTCATATCATTATGTAAAAAAAGCACAGGGATCTTTCCCGGAAGCCATGTTAATAGTTTTTCCCAAGCCCAATAAGGATCCTGGACTTCCCAAAGTTATAAACCAATTTCTCTCATAAATACGGATTGTAAAATCACTGCCAAGATTTTAGTGAATAGACTTCTCACTTTTTTTACTCAACTTACTTAAAAATGATCAGGTTGTGTACGATAAAGGTAGATTATATTCCTCTAATATCAGACTATTTTTAGACATCTTAACTCAAGGATTCCTTTTCCTGCGGAGGGTCGAATAGGACTACATGTTTGAAACCCTCAAATGGTATGATATTGGCACACCCTTTCTCTCCATTTATTTATGTATTGTGCATTTGTAAGACACTTATACATCAAGAATTTGTGTTTCAAAGTAGCCACAGGGCAAAGGGAAAGGAACATGGGAGCAAAGGCATAGAAAAAACTGACGAGCAGGAAAGGGACGGTCCAACTAGGCCTTGTGAACATTCAGAACATGCAAGTGCAGCAAGAAGAGCAGGGACAGGGAAGGGGCAAGTGCTAAAAGTTCCACAAAGGGAAGTGCCAGGGGGTCAGTTGAGTGCAGCAGTGAGTACCTGGAAGAGATTGCTTGGTACAGAGTGATCATCTGCCAATAATACGTGCAGGCCTGTGTGAACACAGGCCAGAGGGTGACGGAAAGCAAGTGCTGGGGTGGGTGGAAGGCTGTGGGTGATTGGGAGGAAGGCTGGGACCCAGAAGGGCACATAAGGTCCCAGGCCACCAATCTCAGCGACTGTGGGGTATTAGCATAAGAGTGAAAAGGGGAAGAATGAATTTAAGAGGAAAGTCTTGAGGAACTTCTGGAATTAGAGTCGATCCTGCTAAAGATGTAGAAGAAGGGGGAGGCTGTTCCAGAGGAGGTAGCCAGCCTTGGAGAGAGATCTGCCCTCTGTTCGCTGCTTAGAGAAGCATGATTAATGTGTTATATTCAAATCCTAAAACAACCATCTGTATTAATGGACAAATATCCTCATAATTTCCCTTATTTAGGGGTACACGTCAAGGTTGCCCTCTTTCTACACTTTTTATTTTGGCTATGGAACCCTTTCTGGAGGCAATCATATAGAATAACAATATACTAGGCATTGAGTTTGGGGAAATGCAAGTCAAAACAGTGGCATACGCTGATGAGGTATTACTGCTTCAAAAGAATCCGGATATCAGTGTACATTACCTCTTGGACATTGTTTCACGATTCTCACTAGCATCTGACTATAGTTTAAAGGGTTGCATGAGATAATATCGCTGCAAAAATATCGCTGTACAAATATTTTGCCATATTTTTGCGGCGATATTACCCCATGGAACCTGCGGGGGACACCCCCGCAACCCCCATATATTTTAAAAGGAAGCGGGGGATACCCCCGCAATCCCACCATCCATTTAGCCCATAAATTATCCCCACCAAAAATATCGCCTATGGCAGTTCCCGACGACCATATGTACGGCGATATTTTTGGTGGCGATAATATTACCTGATACCATTTAAATGCAGATAAATCCAAAATACTGACTCTCAACGTACATTGTAGTTAACATCATACTCAGACTTTGTGTATAAGGTGCTGTCTGAAAGGAATCACTTTTTTAAGCATTCATATCTCTTCATCCATTAGATATTACCAAACAAAATACTACTTTTCTGTTGTCATGAAACAAGGAGTTAACAAACTCATGGTCCCTTTTTATCTATCTTGTTGTAGTTTTATGGAATCTATTAAAATGATGATCTCCCCAAGTATTTTGTATCTTCTTTATATGTTACCAATTCCCCTTCCTTTTTCTTACGTCAAATCTATAGCTTCCTGTTTGGTTAAAGTCTTTTGGGGAAAAAAAGAGGTGTAGAATTTCTTTATGCAAACTTAAAAAACCACCCACCTGTGGTGGTGTGGGGATCCCTGATTTAAAAAAATACCATGTGGCCTTTGTTTTAAGGCAGACACAGTTTACTCATATGGAATAAAACAATATACCTAAGAGGCTGCTCTTAACATAGAGAGCTATGATTTCCTTCTAACTCTTGCTGATTGCTATATCATCATCAGAAAACTTTCAATTATTAAAGGCACAAGCATTAGCCTATCTGCCTGCTATCTTAGAATTTATATGTATCCCTCTGTTTTAAAATACTCTAAATTCATCGCACAATATATTTGGTTTAATTTGTTAATGTGAGTTAATGCAAGATCTATTTTTTGGAAACCTTGGCTCTAAGTCATGACCCTTAACCAAAACCCCCACTGACATGTCCACATGCCAGGTACGGTCAGGGTTCAGGGTTCCATTAGGGCCTCTGGAGCCTTGAACCACCTTCCAAGACTCTCTTGGAGTCTGTCCTGGCGTCTTTGGCGCCAGGCTCATATTCAGTATGAGGAACATCTTTGAAGGGGACAACTTTTTCTTGGGGCCTGCAGTCAACATGGAGGCACTCACACAGTCTAGTTCCCTAGAACTAGACTATGTGGTATAGTGTTTTGGGTGTGGTAGCCTGGGACTACTTTACTTGGACTACTTTGCTGGTAGTGTATTTAAACCACACCCAAGCAACAGAACACGCTTCATGTTATTCTGCAGCCTGCAGCGTAATGCTCACCGTGTCCAGTGTCCTTGATACCGGCGATCATAGGAGCAACGAGCCTGCAGAGGAGAAAAAGAACATAGTTAATAGACTCTCACCTACGAACTCCATCCTGTATCCGCCCGATGCTCGTCTATGCTTCTGCTCACTCGCGGTCACCCATCCAGCAATCTGCATCTTCGGGACACTGCATACTCATCGGAACAAAGCAACCTGAAGGGAGAGAGCGAAAGACAATGTTAGAAAAGGTTACTTACGGTGTAAGCCTCAGACATCACTTGGTTGGCCAACTCAGCGCCGGTATCATTCCGGAATATCAAGCTCACCGGAGAAGACTATCGTGAACTGTAAGGAGAGAAGAAACACAGGTTAGCAAGTAGAAGGCGAAGCAGTGCCGCACTTAGCGCATTACTTACCGAATCGTAGTGCGCTTCTTGCGCCACCCATACCGGTAGATGCTCACTCCAACCAGGATGAAACGCCAAATCTCCCGCTCACCTAGGAGGAAAGTAAAGACATTAACCACAAGGAAAGGAAGGCAAGGACAGTAACATACAAAAGACTGCTGCAATAAGACCTGTAAGTGATTTCAATCCGGCACACACCCAAGTCAATGCCTAGCGTGTAATGCACAACTGAAATCCCTATTTATTTTTGTCTAAAAGTTCTTTATTCTGAACGATGTACCACTCATATCACGCCGCTCTCCTGGAACACCCCCAGTCACACAGAACCAGGAATCAGGCTGGTTTGCAAAGATAAAATATGTATTTATGTATTTACAATTTAATCACACTATGTTTTAATGGGTACACAATCATCACCAATGGGGTGATGTAACACTGAATAATCTCTTTAATACACAAGGAGTAATAGTGAGCAAACAATTCAGCACAGAAAGTATACTTTTGTGTGTGTGTGCATATCAGATAGCACTGTGGTTAAAGGCTCCCCCTGCACACCCCTCAAACCCTCAATAGACACTGTAAAGAGATAGGAGGAGATAGCAGGTATTCAGGAATGGCAAAATTCAAACAGAATATCAATCCCACTTTCCCCCAGCAAACACAAGAGAAAACGGAATTGACTGTCAAGCTGTCAGAATGGCTTTTAAAGTTATCTTAAAATGGACTGGGCAAACACACTAATATGGCCAAAATTGCTGAAATTGCTATACATTCTTATGGGAGCCGCTTTGGATGGTTGCACTCAAACAAGCAATGATTTGATATCAAGAAACAATTTGAAATCTTAAAATTCAAGTCGGGAGCAATCAAAAGCTGTTTACACGTGTCAGAATTTCCCAAAAATGAAATCCGTGGCAAACTTTTCACTGCGCAATAATCGCGATAACGGGAGGACCATATGGATTTGGGATGCGGTTTTAGATGCGATTTAAAGCTGTGGATGTTAGATACAGCCAGAAGTTAGAATGTTGTATCTAGCACAAAAGGAGGAAGTTATGGACCTTTTAGTAAAGGTCATTTTTTTTCGAGATAGGTGCAAGAAGGGACAACAAGAATGCACTTTTAAAATGACAAAAAGGATTTCTTACACTAGAGGATGACTATGAGCAAATGAATACCACACAAGCACACAGCGACTTGATCAGGGTGACTGCCTGCAGAGGAGCTCGCCTTCTTCAGATGAAAAATATCAGCGCAAAGATAGTTTTAACAATACTAGTACAGGAGGAAGATAGGATGGTTTGGATGGAGAGTTCAGACATTTAAACATACTCCTAATAACATAGGTTCTGAATACAAGATAGGATGGATTTAAGATAGGGATTGACTATGGACAGTACATATGCTAGTGACACTGTTCTTTCTATAGATATTCACTAGATATGTTTTTAAATGGAACTGTCCGGATTCTGGTCCGTCAAAATTCTGGTCAGGGAACTGGATCTGGTTTTAGGACAGACAGCTGGGCACATCTGATTGGGCAGTGTCAAGGCGCTCTGGTCACTGGACGGCACCGGACTGGATTGGATCTGCACGGCACTCTGGTCACAGCATGGCACAGGATTGGACTGGATCTGCCCTCCTTGGTTAGGATGAAATTTATTTTCAGCAGGCAAGCAGTACAGCACAGCCCGGCTGTCTTTTATTTCCCCTTAGAATTGTGGGATTTTGGTTCTGGAGTTTGAGGCTTAGCTGAAAGTGGTTCAGCTATGCAATGGGTCTTTCTGCTTTGCCAAATTTCTGAAGTCTGGAGCAAGGAAGATGTAAAGTCATGCAGCAGGGCGCTCCGCCAGCATCGGGATAGTGAATCTGTCTGTCCTTATCTGCCCTCTGCTGTCTCTATTTATGCTGTGATAAAGGGTGTGTGTGTGCTGGTTTAGCCTAAGCTCGCCCCTTTGACCGGCGATTGTTCAGAATCTCCTCTCTGTCTTGATAGGAGGAGATAAACAGTGTGTCACCTTTATGGTGTGGGTTTATGAGGCTTAGAGTCCACCCCTAGCCTCTTGAACACAAAATCTACTTTTGACACGAGACATATTTACACGTGAGTAACCTCTATAACAAACACATATACAGATTACATATTTTGTGTAGCAGCTACTAATCAAAACCCCATCACTGTGGGATCTTGTGTCTGCTTTTCACTGAATTTCACCCTTTTCATCAGGAACACAATGTCCAATTTATCAGCAAACTTCTATAAGTGTGCGCGTATAACATGGGTATAAGTGTATAAAGTTTCATACTTCTAGCAGAAATACATTTGGTGTAAAATCACATTTTCTGCCGTTTCTTTCCAGAACATGTCACACGATCTTTCCGCCACTTGAAATGTGCAACCAACATTTAGATTTACAATTCTGTTACTTTTATATTTTTGACAATTTTAAGTGGTAAGTTAGAAGTCTTTAAAAAAATGTTACTTGTGAATGTTCAGCCACAGATGGCTTTTCGGGTCTGCCTCTTTTTGTCTCCCTTCAGTTCAGAAGCAGTCTCCTCTCTGTTCTCTTGGCAGAAGCCATTTTATGACTGTCCTCACACCTAGCATTTCCTGCTTTGCAGTTTGCCATTGTTTCCTTCCCCACTGCACACCAGGTTCTTCTTAAACCCTATAATTATCGCTTTGGTGTGATTTCCTGGTGGAAGGAGAGGACTTGCCTCTGTGAGGAAAGCTGTTATTCCAGTTTGGTAGCTTTAGCCAGCTTACTTTAATTGTTACTTCTTTTGAATTTTCCCTTAGCATAAAACAAACTTGTGGGATCAAATCACAGCTAAATACTTATTCAAGATTTTAAACCATGGAATCAAAACTATTACAAAATGGGTTCTTCTCAACAACAGGCCGCTTAGATTGCAAACATTTGATTTCAGTTTATACATGTTTAAAGTTTAATCAGGCAGACTACTGACAGCTGTCATTCAGTCGGCCCAGGGTACTGCACCCAGATTTTGACAGATTCACAGACAGGCCACTTTTGCTGTGGAAATTCCTTGATGCTTTCAGCTTTTCAGGAAATTGTAAGTTCACAATGATTTCTTACACTAAGTGAATTGTAGCACCCAGCAAGAATTTTGGATGTTAGAGGGTGTTTCGTACCGGCATTCTGCAGTTTCAGCATCAAAGAAAAATAATTTACTGCTAGATTTTGGGGTTTCCTTTATCAAGCACTGTTTTTTCCTTCAGTAATCCATTTTTACTTGTTGTGGAGCCCAGTGACATATTCCAGGAGAGAGATCTCTGTTCCATCACTGACAACATGCATGGCAGATTGGGCAGGCATCTTTTTGTGCTTTGCAAAGTGTGATTTCCAGAGGTTTTGGTGAGCGCAAGGGTTTTGTGGCCATTTTACTATTTTTGGCACCATCTGTCACACTCCAAAGTCCGTGGCGTAAGTGGGTTCAATGGCGCTTAAGCAGCCATTAAATCGCCCCGCCACGTTTTTTCTCACACTGCTATGCAGCGTTCTAGTCTTGTCGGCCTCCGCCGCCAATCGCCTTTTTCTTCGCTTCGACCCAGAAGCCTGCGCGTTGCAACCCTTCGCGCTAGGCTGCCGGGTGAAACGCTCCTCTGTTTTCCTCCGTTGTGTTTCCCTCCGTGCTTTCTCTTTTTAGTTTTTGTCTCCCCTGGCCCTGCTGGCCATTATATTTCTGCTTACCTTTCTCGCTCGCTCTTCTCCCCTCAGCTTTCTAGCTTTCTGCTCTTTTCCTGGGCTACTTTTCTGTATCTGTGGCTTCCCCCCTGTGCTTTCCTCGTCGCAAGGCTCTCCTCCAGGCGGCATCTCCAGGCTCCCCTCCAGGCGGCATCTCCAGGCTCTCCTCCAGGCTGCATCTTCACGCTCTGCTCCAGGCTGCATTTCCAAGGCTCCCACGTACTTCACTCAGAGGGGGTTTTTTATGCCGGAAAGCTTTTTCCCCCGATAGTTTGTTCCGGTAGAGGGGCCCCCTTGACCTCTTTGATTTAGGTCAGAGTGGCTTCCTACCGAGGCAGACCCTATCCGCCTCAGAAGAAAAAGGCCCTGTGGAAGAAAAGACTCCAACAACCCACGGACAACTGAGATACCAGGTGAGGAGTGGGCGGAAGGGGTGGATCAGGAAGGAGGGTCGAATCCTAATAGCGCTGACACCATCAGAACACAGTGATGCTGCATGGCAGAGCAAAAGTGGGTTAAAACATCCCACAGACCTACCTTAAATACACTTGAATGGGCTCACACCAGTGAAGTAATTCAGTCGCCCAAGCCCACTGAAGACTGCGCTCCCTTGCATAGAAGGCAGGATGGAGAACACACCAAATAATACAATAAGGTGAGGAGAGGGCCATAAGGGTTGAACCCAGGGGAGGTGGAAGAAGACCTTGCCTGATCTTGAATCCAGTCCTCCTGTGCTTTCAGGCTCGTCTTCCATTGAAGGCACCACCCGGGATCGGGAAGAGGGTTCCAGGTGCATATCAATCAACCAGGGCTGAGTATTGTCCCTGTGTATACCAGGTGACCGTAACACTGTCTCGGTGCATCAAGTATATTAATCAGCTATTTGTAGAGGCAGCTCCAGTCACCTTTAATGAATTTGCTGGTAAATTCCATATACTGGTCTCTTACAGCAACAATATATGGCAATTATTAATTCAATTATAGAAAATGATGATGTATTAATGTGTAAGTCAAACACTCCTAATGAAGAAGGTGTCTTACATAACGATAATCTTAATTTTAGTGCCTCCATGTTTTACAGAGTTTTTTTTATGATGCTTTCTCCTTCGAATTTATGCGGGAATCTCATATTGCATGGCAACAAGACTGCACTCTATCAGATAATCAAATAAAGAGGCCTCCAGTGTGGAACAAGACTTCCAAAGTCACCCCATCAGCCAGCTTACTTCAACCCTCATACTTCTTTCATCACAGTTCTTTCACCACGCCTTCATTACTCTTCAAATGAAAAGCAGCACATAATGATAGATGTTGGAGCTGCCTACTTACTCAAGGCTCATTTAAACATATGTTTGTTGACTTTCAATATGTTAAAGCATATGTAACACATTTAAGCTCATCTTTTACTTACAGCAAGATGTCTGTTTTACATTTTATTTCTAGGTAGTGCAATGCTATGAGGCATCTTGAATAGTAATGCATATTATTTGTTTGACCTTATTTTAGTGACAATCCAAACTAAAACATCTAATTGGAAGAACTTACATTGCATTCATTATAAATTGTGGTGGAATTCCATTTGTAATTTCCATAGGCTGTAAAGATGTAATGCTTCCTCCCTTTTTATTTTATTTAAGCACAAGTTGAAGTGGCAGCTTTTTATAAGATTCTTATTCAGTATAGGTGTATATACAACTTGGATACAACTTTTATATATGATATAATATATAAAAGAATGTTCGTCCATAAAATCCTAAAAACGTAACACATGTGAGGAACCATTACCTTTTTGTGTGATATTCCATCAATAAACAATAACCATTGTTTCTTCCCTTTCAAATTGTAGGTATGATGCTTGTTCAAAATTAAATTGAGGGCCCAGAATCTGTAACTTACAAACTAATTAGGTCTTTATAAAAATCACAAGCCCAACATAAAACCTGACTTTGGCTTTTTTTAAACCATAATTTGATAGGTGTGAAATCCATTCATCAGTAATTCTTCCCGAGCTCACATTTCTTGTAAAAGTATAATATAATATTTGTTTAAGGATTCATCATTCTTGGGGCTGCACCTGCTATATTCCAAGACAGAAGAACAGGAGATGACGGGAAGGTTACTAAAGAGGGTCAGGCACATGTGGGGTATCTGCAGCCTGGTGAGAATTTGATAACTCAGTCGCTCATTCTAGTCTCTCATCCTTGCCCTAACCCTTATTGTTTTCGTCCTCATACTATTCACTCATCCTCTTCCAAGTCCCTCTTGTCCTGTCCCTTATGACACTGTTTTCGTGGCAACTGGATGCTAATAGTACAGAATTCACCTCTGTAGGGGTCCAAAATAATGTCGACACAATTTTGGTACATCGACTGCACAAAAGTACATCTAAAAAGTCAATCTCATTGGGGTGAGTTGTCCATGTGAGCCTAAGCCCAAAATCATTTCCATTCAGGTATTGTACAATGTCATATAATGTATTTTCACTCCCATGCCAGATCAAAAATACATCATCAATAAATCTGATCCACAGCTTAATATATGGTGAATACTCATTGTCAGAATGAACATATAAACATAAAAAAGGTTAGTCAATGAGGGGCATAAATGGCCCTCATGGTTACTGCCCTGGATTGTCTGTAGATTTTCCCGATCAAATACAAAGACATTGTTTGCAAGTGGGAACTGTAACATTTATTTTAACATCATCAAATTCATTATGTATGATTTGGATCTGTTAGTATACGTTAAGTCAATAGTTTTAAGCACTAGCTCATGCTCTATAGATGTATATAGTGACTTCACATCTAATGTTACAAAGTGCAATTCACTGTCCCATTCTAAATCTTCTAATAATTGAAGCAGTTGCATCATATTTCTTAAGTAGGCTGGCACGTTCACCTTTAGTTAATACACCATTGGTTTCAACTTGGTTTCTTAATATGATACTTCTAGTGCAATTCAGTTTTTTTTTTTATACATTCTTGCAGGAAAATATAGAATCTCTCTGTCTGGAGTCTAGCACTTGTTTCACTCTCAGGAGGATGCCAAGATAAAATATTCTGGTTGTACTTCGTCTTCTTTGTCTCCATTACATGTCCTAATCTCTTGTCCTAGCCTCTGATCTAGTCCCTTATCCTTGTCCCTCATCCTAGCCCCACATCCTAACTCTCGTCTCACCTATTAATCACTGCTCCTAATCTCTTTTCATGGACTCTAGACCTCGACTCTCATCGTAGTCTTTATATTCTTTCTTTGTCGTAGAATGTCTTTCTAATCTAGTCCTTGAGTTTACCCTTAGTCCTTGTCTATCATCCTATTTGGAGTCACTCATATTAGTTCTGGTATTTCCTTCTTCTCCTAGTCCAGTCTTCATCCTATTCTCTAATCCTAGTCCCTCGTCCTTATACTAGTCCACAATCTAACCTAGCCTTTTACTCTCACTCCATAGGCCTTAACTAGTGGGCCTAGAATACCCTGGGATTTATTGGTATATAAAGAATATACATAAGCACACAACATTAAACCACTATGTGCCGGTATTACCAATGCAGCAGCATTTGTTGACATGTGTGATGTCACGCCCATCATTACAGCGTGATGCCATGATGTTCGTTCTCTACGCCAATTTACATGGCCGACACCGCAGTGACGTCTACTTCACAAGGATGCCACCGCAATACTCAGGAGGTTGAACTAGGAACCCTGTTTGAGAGGTAAGCAGTGTGAATGACCAGTAAGAAACGTTATGGGGAGATAGGCATGCATCCTCCTATCTGGGATGGTAAACAATTCCACATTCTCTGTCATTTTCTGATGAATGGACTACATATTTCAGATAGAACTGGGTACCAATACTGTTCAGACACTCCACAGTGCTGGCTGTCGCGGTAAGCTCTTCAATTCCCTTTTATTGTATTTTCTAACTAGCTAAGACAATTTTTGCATTTGAACCACCATGGTCAGAGAGAATTATTCTCTGTTATTTCAGGTGAAAGGCTTTTTGTGATTGAAGATAAATCTGGGCAACATTGCAGTTTTGGCACATTATAGTGCACACTTTTTATGGTAAGCGCTACTATTCCATTATTTCCAGACAAGCTGATATTATTCTTGCATTTTTGATCATTGTGGTTACACATTGACACACAGGGCCTCATTATGACCTTCGCGGAACGGGTTAATGGGCTCCGCTAATGGAGGCGAACCCGCTAAACCCGTTCTGTGAAATTACGAGGTCCCCTCGTGGGACCCGGTAAAGACGCCTGGTAAAACCAGGCGTCGTTACTGGGTCCCACAAGGGGAAGACAGAGCTAACAACGGCCCGGCCCATTGTTAGCTCCCTCTCCCATTCCCATTGAGCCCTATGGGGGCACAGATGGGAATGGGGAAGGTCCGGGCCCGTGTTCCGAGAGGGAGGAATTACTGGGCCCTCCGAACTCAGAATGGCCCGGTAATTCCCCATTCTGGGAAACCGGTAAAGGAGCCCGGTTTGGCGGCAGCCATGCAGCTAATAGCTCCATGGCTACCGTCAAAATCGTAATGAGGCCCACAGTGTTTGATCACCTGCACTAAGAAAACTGATCCTTTTGGACCCTTACTCTCTTACTGGCAGAGATGACGGGGAAGATTTTTACAGACTGCACCTCAGTGAAGTGAGTGTTTACCAGACCTTTACACATGTTTAAGACTCCTAGGATATGATTTAGGATTCGAGCCTTAGACGTCTTGCTTTCCATTACAGGATTACTACATGATTGAGAAGACCATGATTAATATCCACTCCCATGTGATCTTAAGCCACAGCAGATGGACATCTGATAAGGTACAATCCTTGGGCAACTGAAGTTATATAACATCGACTGATCGATCTGATAGAGAGTTGACCAATTAGTTATAATCTGGGATCACATACCACAGGGATGGTCCTATTGTTACACCTGATTTAACTAAGATGTTAGTTGATTTAAAGGGTATATTATGCACTACATGTCTTATATGGACACATTAATATTTGTTTGCACAAAATAACAGTTGAGTAAAGGATGTTTGACAATGTTGGTAAATTGTTCTTTTCAAAGAAAGTAATGGATTTAATTAATTACTTTATAGACCCCTGATGAAGAGGATTAATCTCAAAACGCGTTGGGTCATAGGTTGCTATTGCAATAAAAACCTTTATGTTAAATTACATTTTTAACGTTTGTTTTCAGACATATATGAAACTGTTTGTCCTTGAATATTGATATAAAATTTTGTAGATATTTGATATTTAGATATACATAATTGTTTGGCTTTTTGTTAAAGCTAGTGGTAGAGTGCAGGGGACGGGAGTTCCCAAATCCTTGGGAACTTTTTTAGTTGCCTTACCTATTTCTAGACTTGGTTCATAACCCTCTCTGAAATCTCTCATTCAAGTCCCTCATCCTCAACCTAGTTCCTCATCGTAGTCTGTCACCGTCATATTAGTCCCAAAGCCTTGTTTATGGCTCTAGTCCCGACTGTTTCAACCAATTCCCTTATCATTAGTGTTGCATCTCTAATCTCTCATCTTAATCCCTCATCCTTTTTCTAGTCTTGTCTGATTACCCCATCGAGACAGGTCGCCTTCTGAGAATGTGTGAAAGCCCCAACGTTTTGGAATTTTATTAATATAAAATCATGGGCATAATTGTGTTTCTGAACGGCAAGACTGCTAATTTAGACCGCTCCATAAAAGCTCCATGCTAAAAGCATAGTTAATCCATATGCCTTTGTTGCACCAGACACCTGATATCCACTTGCTATTTGGTGGCACAGGACAGGTTGAAAGGTCACATGTGCATTCCTGACAGCTGCAGGACACACATTCTTCGCAGTCAGCGGTAGCGTTTTAACTGATCTAAATGATATTGTTGTCTGCCTTACTAAGTCTGGCGGTAGGCTAATCTCCAAAAGTAAACCATGCCTGGTTGTGGTATGGTGACTGATAAGTGCACACAATTATAAAAGCCAGCGAAATAAGATATCATGCAAGTGTCAACTTTGTGAGCCAAGGACCATCTATGTCAAGGCAATGAGTATTCATTGCAAGCCTAGATGTGTGAACTACAGCCAAAGAAGACATTAGCCAGGATGCTGCCTCAATTGATTCGTAGGGAAAAAGGGTAACACCTACCCTCAAGAGAATCTCCTGGGAGTTGGTGTTTCAAAGGCATCACTGATATAAAAGAGCCAACATAAAACTGGATTGGTGCACACCAGAGTTCCTTTGAAATATGCAAGCATTGGAAAAGGGCAGTGTTAGAGTAGCCAGAGAGGTTCTATTCGAATAGACCTCTTTTTAAAGGTCTCAAGAGAAAAAGACCGATTTACATTTTCCGATTCTCTTTTGATCAGAAAATCGGCATTGTAAAGGTATTTTTCTTTTGAGACCTTTAAACTGCTGTTTCCCATTTTATTTTTTATTTTGGGGGCTGGGAGGTGGTTTAACCCCCAAAACCCCCAGTTTCCTCACCGCCCATCACCCCCAGCATCCGCCACCCCCACCCCCCACTCCCCAAACCAAAACACATAGATACACACAACACACACGCACCCACACACTTACCCGTTCTCCTGGTCCTGCGCTTCTGGGTCACCACCTGCCTGTCAGCCCTCCTGCGCACTCATGTGCGGCAGGGTCATGACAGTTGGATTTAGAAAGACTGCTCTGTGCGGTCATGGAGAGGTTTTTCTAAATCAGTCATCAAGTGAAAAAACCGTTTCACTTAGGACCTCCAGAGAGGGAAGGTAGGCCTGAAGAGCGATCCAACCATCTTGGTTTTCTTTCAGCTCTCTCCCTCCCTGCCCATGCTATTTCCTGTAGGTCATGCCACTCTGGTTATGATGTCAGAAGGCAAGGGTCACTTATTAAAAAAACATGGGTTGTTGATTTCTTACAGTAGTCGTGCCTGGGCCAAACCTCCTATGACATGTTGCCTTCATAGTAAGGGTCTCCCACAGTTTTTTTATCTATGTTTGGATTTATAGTTTATAGTAAGGGTCTCCCACAGTTTTTTTTATCTATGTTTGGATTTCTACAAGAAAAGAGAGGTAAACACAGAAGGCATCCAATGCTTTGTAACCATTCACAGGGACCATCGGGGGTGAAATAGTGGTTGGACCAAGGCCTCAATGGGCTTCACTGTAACCAGGATCCTGTCACTGGAGGTGAAGGAACCCCTGTAGGTTCCAGCCAAGCTCTCTGGAGTGGATCAGAAGGACCCACCTTGTCCTGGAGTCCATGGAGGGGGATTCCCCAGCAACCTAAATGTTTAGATATCTGGAATCCTGTTTGCAGCTTTAAACACCTTCAAACAGTGCTCCATACCTTCAAGCCAAATAAGTACCCGGGGTGCTGCTTTTGCCCCTCTTAGAAAACTTCAAACCACTCACTGCATCAAGAGCATCCAGACACCCATCTCGACTAATTTCTGCAGACCATCCAGAGCAACCTGATTTCAGGCACAATCTTCATAGAAGCAACCGAATAGATGACCAATTCGACCTTCTGGAAGCTACAGATAACACTGACTTGACCCTTTAAGATCCTGTGCCATCGTACCAACCCAACTCCGACTTCCAATTGGATTTCATTGACTCGAACTGCCTCAACTTTAACTCAACTGCAGTGCCATGAAGCCCAGCTCGATGCTGTCAAGTCTCCTTAGAAAAGTAATAAGCTACTATTGAGTGACTTCATCTTGCAGGTCCACTTTCTGGGACCAAAGTGACTTTGAATCCCCCTTGTCCTCCGTGTTCTTTAAGAAATATCCTTTTTGAAAAGTGACATTGTTGTGATTTCTTGCCTGAACCCCCATGCTCAATTAGCCAAAGTGCCATGAAGAGCAGTATTGTGTGTTCTCTTAACAGGGATGGGTTTTTGCTTATATTTGTATTCAGTATTATTGCAAATATTGTTTTTATAGAAGTCTATGTTTTACAAGACCCTGATTTCACATTCTCTTATTTTGGAATCTTATACTATTGTTGGCTTGATACCATTTTCATTTCACACCCTCCTTAGGAGTATAGACTGCCCTTGGACCACATAACCTCAAAAGGCAAAGGAGGTATATGCACCAGGATGTGTCTGTGTTACCTGTATGACTGGGATCACTACTGCTTTAGTAGTGGTGTGGGGGTGAGTAGTCTGTTTAGCCCTTTCTCATCCGCAGACAGTCATTTGTCGCACTCATCGTAAGACCTCACCCTAGTCCCTCGTCCCCATCCATCATCCTTGCTGAGTACCTACTGCTTATCATTGCCTCATAATTTGCCCCCGGTCTCTCATCCTAGTTCTATTCCTAGTCAGTCGTCCTAGTCCCAGTGTCTGTCTTAATCCTAGTCAGTCCCCTGGGCACATTTCTGAGCCAGACAGTCCCTGACGCAGCCCCGCCCATATTGCTTAATCTATCTATCTATCTATCTATCTATCTATCTATCTATCTATCTATCTATCTTCTATCTATCTATCTATTCTCATTACATAGCCCCTCCCTCTCTCACTATATGTTTCTCTCTTTCCCTCCCTCTCACAGTTATAGTGTGGAGCGGAACTGGCACAAGAGAAGGCAAAAGAAACAATCAAATGTTGCATGGCGTTTTTGAACGTGGATTTGAAGCGTACAAGACACAATTGGCTTGATTCATGGAACGTTTTCCTATGGGATTTCGCCATTATAAAACACTTCCATGAATCAGGCCCATTAATGTGCTCTTATTATGAAAGCTGCTTCGCCATTATAAAACACTTCCATGAATCAGGCCCATTAATGTGCTCTAATTATGAAAGCTGCGCTCTGTCATGCTGAAACAACCAACTCAGAGGCCTGCATATAAGCCTGTGTCTGGCATTTCTACATTTGGTCATTGGTGGCATCCCTTGGTTGCAGGGTGTGATTTACAAATGCAATGTTAACCTCTGTTATTGAGCTTGAAACTTGCAGACAAGCGCTGGTGGAGCAGCTGCTTCTGTTGCCCTGGAGGTAAATGGTGAAAGCTACTCAAATATTTCTCAGCCTGTCAGGAGACGGCCTTACCTGAGTGTACAGAAACCTGGTTGGTCTCAGAAGGCATGCCGATCACTCTCAGGCTCCACAATGGCTCAAGGTGAATAGAAACAGCTAAAGACACGTGTTACCCAAGAGAAAATGCAGTTTGTGGAAAAACCGCCATGCAACAAAATATCCCACCAACAGAATGGCTTCAGAAGGATCAGGAGGACGCAAGATGAATGGCTTCAATAGGAGCAGGAGGACTGCAGCTGAATATAGGAGAGAGCTTGGATCCAAAGAGCAGGCAGTAATCGCAAGTGGGACAGAAGGCAGGAAGGAAGAAGCAACTAAGGAAAGGAAGGAAAAGATGCCTGGACGTAAGACTTCGCAACAGAAAGAGCATGGAAGGAAGGAAGCAGAGAACAATACAGAAAAAAACAAGGAAAAGGGAAACCGAGCGCCCGCTCGAAAGAACTCAGTGAGCATTGAGATGACATGATCTTCTCCGGCCAGCCGGTGTTAACATGGCTGACCGGTGCTCATAGGCGCCATCTTGGGAGTGGCCATTCTCTTCCACAACGGCCTCAATCATGGGTTTGGCCACGTGTCCATCCACTTGTAAGCGATAGATAATGAGTGCTGTGAAGCCACAGGACTTTATGAGCACTTGTAACACAGTCAAAAGTGGGCATATGTCCTTCGCACGATCATTTCTTCTTTACATTAGATAGAACTGACTTGTATACTCAAATGTTGATGCCCTCTTTGCATTGGCACAGCTGGTACCCTGTTACTGTGTCTGACAATATTCTCATCTTGCTGAAAAGATAGTTATACACGTGTCGGGGGAAATTCTGCCGGGGTCGGCCGGGCCGTCCGCAGACCTCCGGGCAGGGAGGCCCCAACTCCTCCCGTATATCCCAAAACCAACAGAGTATGAGACACACGCAAGAAGCAAGGTGGTTCTGCTGTTTATTAGACAAAACGGCAGGGATGGGTCAAGGATCGTACGCGTCCGTCCTGACACACACTCAATCGTGGGGCTCGCAGGCCCTTTTTACCTTAGTACGACGTGCTACTTGCGTCACCTTGGAAAGTTAGCAAAAAACCTATCTCCACTCTGGATTGGTTGCTCGAGTGGTAGGGTTAGTATAGCATACGTATAGAGAACGGTGTTAGTGGTTGAGGGTCAGTCAGGTGATATACTTGGGTTGTCCCTTCAATTTGATACATGAAAATTGTTACATGAGGACCCCTGAGGATTGGTCAATGTTAATGGCGTCAGTGATAAGAGCCCCATGTTCTGATTGGTCCACTCGCGAGCCTCCCAGTCTGGGACCATCGCTGTTCCCAGCTCGCGGTGCACCTGTCATTTGCAACAATGTTTCACTATGGGTAGGTGCAGACAATGTGAGGATTTATTTATATGCTGGAAGGCCGACTACTCCCACTGTCGCAGATGTCCATTGAGTATTTTAATTGTATCTGCCTGTGTCTTGAAACGTGGGATCCAGGCGTCTCCTTCCTCCTGGGCTTGGCATCCTATCAGGTTTGGCTTGGTCACGTGAGGTGGGACCGTGTCTGAGGCAGAATTCTGCACAATTAATATTGTTTTTTCCACTGTGTGCCTGGTTTATCTTGCAGGTGCGACCTTGGCGTCGGCTTGTGGCGTGCGAGATTGCAACATTGTGCCCTTGGCTGTCTACTTTCGCCGGGCTCATTCTGCAGGGTCAGCAACCGAGCTCTTGCTCATTCAATGTTCATGGAAGCTTTTGCTTGCGGCCTACTTGGGCCTGGTGCATAGGTGGAACCGTTTGGTGCACAGGCTTTAGGTTACGGTATCATATTGCTCTATCCCCAGTATCGTGTCTCTGTTATATTCTTCATTATGGTACATGGTTTTAGAAGAAGCGTGAGCAAGCCTTTTTAGATAAGTTCATTATGCGTCTTGCGTTTCTGCATTTTGAGAGCCTGTGTGGAAAATAATAAAGATGCACGTCCGTGGGTGTGTCCGTCGCCTACGTCATAGCACTGAGTATGTTCTTCGTGTGGATTGGTGTGGGAGTGTCCAGTGTGCATGTTTGCACAGGTGTGCTGACCGTTGGCTAGGTCGTCATGGCATCTCTAACGATGTGTTGGTTTAGTCGAGTTGATCCATGCCGCAGGTGTCGGCATGGGCAGGGCGGGCTGCTGGGCAGGTGGGTGGGCACATCCGTATGTTCCTGTACCAGGGTATTTGGTCGTCTGGTAGATAGGCAAACTCCTCTCGTGGCGGGTGCCTAGGCCGTGATCCTCTAGGCCAAGCGCGAGAGGGGATTGGCGGGAGCCTGTTGTTCCATTCTCCCACTTCAGTCCCCCCTCTGGTCGACTTGTCGACCACAAACATATCCTTTTCTTTATCTCCTCTCACTCTCCATATTTTAGTTATTCCTCCCAAATGTCCATAGTGGTTAACATGGTCTTCAAATGACCAATACATATATGCACAGGTTCCTCCAGGAGTGCAATATACCCATTTCCCTATGTAGCTCCTTGGGTTTCTTGGGTTTTCGAGCTTCACAGATGGTGGGTCCAGGTGGTTGGTGATGATCTGGTTGCGCAACTTCTCTCTCTCTTTTATGATTGTGCCTGTGTGTTGGCCGTCATCTGTTGGCATCAAGGGGTGCATACCAACCATTTCGATCATCTCGTCTGTGGTGCGTGCCTTCCGGGTCTTCCAAAATCTTATTATGATCAGTGTAGCTCCAGCCAAAACAGTACATCCAACTATAATCTTCATTCCATCCGACAGCCAAGATGGCATCCATGACCATAATATTGAAAACCAGCTCTCACCCTTTTTCACACCTTTACTTTCATCCATCATTTTGGAGTGCATCTGGGCCAATTGTGAAACTGCTTCTGTCAGTGTACCATTGTCAGCATCGTTGGCATGGATGAATGTGCAGCATGATTGTCCTATCTTTGCGCAAACTCCTCCTTCCATTGCTGTGAGGAGGTCCAGTACATATCTGTTCTGGAGTGCTACCATCCTCACAGCTCGCAGTTCCTCTTTTATTGCGTTGAATCCATTTACTCTAGAATTAATAGTCATCGTTAGTTCCCATTGAGTTATCTGGAGCCATTTTGTGTTTGCGTAAGCCTGTAGTCCTGGATGTATTATTGAGGAGAAGAACATTGCTGCTCTGCTGAATAGTCTGTGTTCTGGCGGAATTGAAGTGAGTGCTGTTTCCGACCTTCCCCATAGGTAATTTCCTGTCAGAGGTTCTCCTTGTCTTTTCTTTCTATTCAGGACAGTATTATTGCCGTTGTTTTTGTTCTCTGGCCCCTTCTGAGGTTGTACAGATCTCTTCTTCCTCTTGTTCCCTTCATCCATTTTGGGGAGGTTCACCACATTCACATGTTTCTGGGGTACCACTAGTGATGGTACATTAACGTGCACCATTGTGCATACACCATTCCACAGAGGGGGCAGTGTGTGGTATGCCTTTTCTCCACAGGCCCAGTAATGGTCCATTACTACTGCTGTTCCTGCTCCCCCCTCAGGTAACTCCATCACGCTTGCACAGTTGGTGTTGTATCCTACGTCCACCTCTCCTTTATGTTGGTAGCATACCTTGGGCGCAGTTAGCGGCAGTATTGTTATTGGGTCTTCATCCTTCTCCATCCACGTGAGCATGGGTACGTACTTGACCCAAGTCATCCAACATCTATGGTTGTGTTCATCAATAGTTGAAATATTTTCTCTTGTTATCATGTTGCTGCCAACCACTCCTATGTCCCATCTGTTGTCCATGTACACCTTCCCTGTTATTGTCACCAGTGGCCTATCCCAACATCCTTTTTTACCAGGAACTTCAGTGGCGTACCAATCATATGGTAGGTACTGTAGTGTTACTTTCTTTGTTTCTCCTTTTTCAGGACCACTTGTTATGTATCTGAATGCTTCAGCATGTAAACTGCTCTTGTGGTAACTCAAATAAGTCTTGAGGAAGTTGTTTTCGTATGGATATGTGTCTCGTGTTTTCCACACCAGTTTCACCACTGTCCCTTGAAATCTTCCTTTCGTTTGGAACAGTGCCAGGTATATTATACATTGTGCTATCTTTTCCTCTATTTCCGTGGCAACGAATGTTCGAGAAGCGCTCATGGCGTATGGGATTAATGAGCAAACGTAGCAGCTGTCTTCTGTTGTCTGCTTACCTATGTGGGTCATGTTTTGGTACCATATGTTGTTTGAGATGTGTGCTGAATCTTGTATGTAGTTGTCAATACCTTTATTATCTGAGTATGTGCTGCGTTTAACTCAATTTTCCTTGTGTGGCATTTTACTAGTACCACCTGACGTAACACCTGTTGCAGCTGGGGGTGGGGGTGTATTAGGTTTGGGTACAGCAATAATATTGATAGCATAGCTGTTCTGCCATACAGAGGCAGCCAAGAACCCGGTGATCATTAAAATCCCTATCAATTTTATTACAGTGGCTAATTTCACCAGCATTCTGCTCTTACCTTGCTGCAGTCCGGCAGCTTATTTTTGCGATGTTAAAGTTGCCCGCCTGAAAATTCTCAATATGCTTGTTATTAGTGTTAGTTGTTGTTTTTTAAGCTCCCCCTATCAAATAGTCATTCAATGCCCAGGCGAAGAGCTGTTCCCACGCCAATTTAAGCGATCTATCTCTTAGGGCAGGCAAGTATGGTTGGAGGTGGGGCATTGAATGTTCTATGGCCAAGAGGAATGCTGTGTAGTAGACACGCACCCTCCTTCTTTTCAGGTACGTTGGCCTTTTTATTTCATATACAAATTGGTGTGACAATTCTCCTGGGTAGTTATCGTCTGAGGGTACCATCTACTCCTGGGCAGTGAATTTGTTAGATATCTGTTTTCTTAGCAGTACAATAATACGCTGTACCTGCATGTGCGAGAGAAAAGAATGAGAACATTCAGGTGTTTACATGTGTATATGTGCAAGACAATGTCCTTCAGTTCAGTTATTACTGCAGTGGGTAGGGGGTCGATGGGCAGAGGGTTTGGGGCTCAACTGGCGGAAGTCTCTTTACTCTTTGATCGTGTGACCGTGGGGTGGGCGGTATAGGGATCACCCCTTTCTTTTCTAGTAGTTGTCTCTGGGGAATCTGGGGGGTGGCAGGGTATGGGGACACTTTGGCCATTAGTTGTGGTAGAAGTCCCTTCCTCCGTTGGCGATGCTGTTGCTGTTCTACCAGTGGCCCTGTCGGTGGCGCTGGGGCGGGTCTGGAGTTTGTAGATCTTTACGTCGTGTAGGTGATTCCAGGCACGTTTGTCCTGTAGCTTTACTGCTCTCGTTGATACCTCCTCTACCAGATGGGGGCCAGTGAAGCGTGGGCTGTTCCACTTTCTGTTGAAATTGCGGAGTAGTGTGTGGTCACCTTTAGCAACTTTGCACAGTCTTTCCTTTTCCAATTCTTTATCCGCGTTTTCTTGTTGATCGCTGTTAGACCCGCCCCGCGTGCGCTCGAGCTGTTGAGACACAAACACTACACTAGTAATCAAAGAAGACACATATTGGTACATTTCATCACCAAGAACAGTTGCAGTATTTTCGTGGTCGGTGAATGCTCTTGATGTTGGCATCAGGGGAAGGCGCATTTGACGTCCGGTAACCACCTCGTGAGGGGTGAGGTGGTGGTCGGAACCTGGTCTATTCCTTAGCTAAATAGGGCTAGTGGAAGGCAATACAACCAGCTCTTCTTTGTTGTTTGCTGTATTTTTGCAATTGCCTCCTTTAGTAGGCCATTCAGGCGTTCGCATACACCGTTGGCCTGCAGGTGGTATGCACATGCAAATTTATGCTTGATGTTCAGTAAGGATGTGATGTGCTGGAACATTTTGTTTGCGAAATGCGGGCCATTATCTTACCGCAGTACCTCGCACACTCCCCACCTGGGGAAGACCTCCCTCACTAGGAATTTAGCTGCTCTGAATGCATCTGGGTGTGAACAGGGCCCTGCTTCAATCCACCTCGAGAATGGGCATACTACTACAATCATATACCTATTTCCTTGACATACGTTGATCATATCAACATAGTAAATATGGAGATGTCGGAAGGGTCCCTCTGGCCGGGGTATAGTACCTCTTATCACCTTCAGAGTGTGACCGGCCGTAAACTGTTGACATGTGAGACAATTGCTGATAAAATTTGACACATGAGAATTTAACTCGGGGCAGAACCAGTCTTCCCTAATTCGTGCTGCAATTACTTCCTTGCCTGTATGGGCTGGGTGGTGTAGTTGGCTCAGGGCGGTGTTCAATAGTGCCAGTGGTATTACAATCTTTCCAGTGTCACCCTGGCGCCATAGTGCGTCAGTTGGCGACATTGTGCATCCTCTTTTTACCCATATTTCTTTTTCTGCCATTGGTGCAGCCGCTTGTAGCTCCATTATCTGTGTGGCTGGGAGATGGGTGTACCCTTCTCTTATCAACATCTCCTTAGCCATTCCCCTCCCTCTCCCTCTCTCTGACTCTGGGGGGTTCTATATCTCACCAAAATATGCAGCATACTTCGCATGTGCGTCTGCTGCTGCATTCCCTCTTGAGACATGATCTTCTCCATGGGTGTGTGCGGTACATTTGACCAAAGCTAGTTCTTGGGGGTCATTTATTACGTCAATTAGTTCAGCCAATAAGAGAGCATGTTGCACTGGAGTGCCGTCGGCTCTCCTAAACCCTCTTCTTCTCCATTTCGACAGCCCTGAGTGGACAGTGGACGTAACATATGCGCTGTCAGAATATATAGTCACTCGTTTGTCAAAGCTTTCCTTCAACGCCAAGATCAGTGCAACCAGTTCTGCTGCTTGAGCAGAATAATGCTGTGGTAGTTGTACACATTTCATTGCCACACACACCGGTACCTCCATCATTTTTACCACCGCTGCCCCAGTCCTTCTTATCCCATCCCTTTGGTCAATTGTTGATGACCCATCAATGAACGGGAGCTCACCTCCCTCTAGTGCGTTCTCTTCAACCTTTCTAGTACATGAGTACATTTCAGTGATTTGCGTACAATCGTGTGCATAATCTCCTTCCTCAATTACTTCTGCTAAGAACCTTGCAGGGTTGACCGTGCTACATCTAACAATTGATAGTTCAGCTCTAGATAAGATGATCTCATAACCTGAGGCCCTCTGCGTGGTTAGGGTGGACTTAGGTTTATTCAATATTGCAAATAGTGCATGTTCCACAAATAGTGTGGTTGGGCACCCCATGGTGATTGCTGACGCTTTCTCTACCGCAAAAGCAGCTGCGGCGAGACCTTGTTCGCAAGGGAAATGACCTAACATCACAGGATCTAAGTGGCCGCTGTAAAACGCTACTGGTTTGTAGCCCATGCTTGTTTTTTGAGCCAACACTGCTTTCATTACTGCTGAGTCGCAATGTGAAAATATAAAGAATTGTCGCTCATAATCTGGGGTTGCCAGTACCGGAGCAGTTGATATCGCATCTTTCAGTTCATCAAAAGCCTCTTTCATTTCCATTGTCCACCCCAACTTTTTCTCCCCTTTGTTAGCTTCCTTTAACGCCTCAAGCAGGGGTCCTATGTATGAGCTGTAATCAAATACCCATGCTATACAGTAGTTGCACAGACCCAGGAACTGCTGCAGTTCCCTCACTGTTTGTGGCACTGGCGTTTTTGGAATGGCCTGTGCTCTTTGTGGTGCAATCTTTCTTCCATGTTGGGATATGAGTTGACCAATGTAAAGTACCTGTTCCTGACAGTACTGTAACTTTTCCATGTCTACCTTGTAACCTTTTTCGGCCAATATTGTCAGCATCTTTAATGAGTTCTCTCTGCATGTTCTTTCGTTTGTGCTGCAAATTATTATGTCGTCGACATACTGAAACACTGTGCTTTCCACTTCAATGTTACCCAAATCCATCTGTATTACTCTGTTGAAGATTGAGGGTGATTCGCAGTACCCTTGTGGCAATCTGGTGTGTTTCCACTTTGTGTTTCTGTAAGTAAAGCTTGTCAGATCTTGTGAGTCTGGGTGCAATGGTAAGAAAAAAGCATTTTTAAGGTCGATCACTGTACATCGTGATGCTTCTGCTGGAATGCCACACAATATTGTGGCCGGGTTTGCGGCTATGGGGTATTCTGCTTCCACTATGTTGTTCAAGGGCCTGAGGTCCTGTATGAAGCGCCAAGACCCCCCTCTAGCCTTGCGCACTGGGTATACAGCCGTGTTACATGGTGATTCTGAGGGGACCAATATGCCATTATTTATAAGGGCCGTTATTGTTTCATATATGCCCTCATCTGCCTCTTTTGATAGTGGGTACTGTTTCACTCTGGGGAGTATTGCACCTTTTTTCAATTTTATCCTTACTCCCCCTATACTTTTTATGCACCCCACGTGATAGTGGCTAGTAGTCCATAATGATGTGGGTACTTTTGTCATATCCTCCTCAAAGAAGGGAACTGGGGTGGATGTGGGTGCCTCAAGTGCCATTGCAATTTTCTGTGCCACTTGTTTGTACGCCACTCTTAGCCATATCTCCACACTCATCATAAACACCATTTCACCTTCCTCCTTTTCTTCTGAGAACAGCTCCTCATCTGACACCTGGGTGAGTCTACATCCTTCTGCTAGTGCTATCACTGCCCTCCATGCTCTTCCTTCTCTGTATTGGGCATGTACCGCAATGTAATCAGCTGCTGCTATAATCCTCTCTATGTTCACTGAAATCACCTTTCCTTCTGGTTCATTGGCTGGTGTTTCTGGTCTGAACAAATAGGCTGCTGGCCTCCTCCAAATCTTTCCTTCTATCCCTGGCATCCATGCAAATGCCATGTCTGTCCCATACTGGAATAGTTCACCATCTACTGGCTCAGCCCTAATCGCTGTCTGTCCGCAGTATGCTTGCATAATTTGTCGTGCTGTGAGCATGTTAATTCCTGGAGTAGAGCAAATTATGCCGTCCTCCGTAAAGGAGATCGTCATATTCAACCTGTTCATGATGTCTCTCCCCAGTATATTTACTGATGAGGCCCTAGAATATAAAAGTGGGACTGACATGTCATAATCCCCTATTGATAAGGGAATGTTATCAGTAAAGGGAACCAACCACCTAGCCCCAGAGAATCCTTGGGTGTTCATGGCTTCGCCTGACATCTTAAATTTACCTTCCCTTATGCAAGACCGGGTCGCCCCGGTGTCAACAAGGAATGATAATTTTTTGTCACCTATCGTTACCTCTATGCGTGGTTCCTCCGCACTATTAGGTGTTACCGACAGGATGGGACACACCAAGGCCGTCTGTGGGCTGTCCTATTGAGGGTACAACGATTGACCATTTCCTGTGTAAGGGTTATGTCCCAAGACCGTCACCCTACCCAGTTGTGTTTGTTGTGCTTGGGGTTGTTGTGTTATCGCTACCTGTTGTTGTGGCAGTGAATATGCCTGTGGCTGTTGTTGTGTTACTAGTTGTTGCTGTTCATTTCCCTGTTGCAACGTCTGCTGTTGCTGTATGCCCTACTGTTCCTGTGTGGGCCTTAGTTGTCCCTGTTCGCTCCATGATGGTGTTCCTGGTCTTACTCTACACGTGCGTGGCATGTGCCCTACTAATCCACAACTCCAACACACCGGTGGTTCCCTACTCTGCCATGGAAAGCTTCCTGTGTTGTCCTGGTATACTGGTTGCCCGGTGGGGTAGGAATTTCTAAGTCCTCCCACCTGCTGTTGTGTGTTATATCTGTATCCTCTCCCTCTCATTATTCCTCCTCTTCCCCTGTTGTAATTATAATACCCAGCTCCTGGCATTGAGTATCCTCCTCCCATGTTGGTCGTGTATGGTTGGAGTGGCGGCACCTGTTGTGTTATAGTCTGTGAGGATGGTATTTGGGAGGGATCTTGTGCAGCCACTACTTGTGTGGGGCTTTGGGTCATTGTTGCAGGTGTAGTTATTAGTGCCCCTTCCATTATGTATTTAGTAAGTTTTTTCTGTACTAGTTTAGCCTCTTCCGTTTTCCTGTCCTCTTCCTTTTGTTTCATTTTTCCTTGCCATGTCCTGCAATGGTGCACTATTGTCAGTTGTATTTCTGGCCAGGCTTTTGCTTCCATTCCCACTACTTTCTTCAGTTGTTTCTGAACTCCTTCTGGGAGCCCTTGTACTAGTATATGATAGAATATTGCTGGTGTTTTGTCCCATTGTTCTCTAGTTTCCATGCGCCACTTCTCTTGGATTTCCTGGATATAATCAACAGGATCTTCGTTCTCACGCATCTTGCGTGAGGTAATTGCTCCTATGTCTGATGTGTCCGGGTACTGTACCCTCAGTGCCTGCCATAGTGCATGTCTGCAGTTTGCGAATGGTGCCCCATCGTGCGATGTGTTTGTTATTGTTACCCCAGTGAACCCCGCTCTCTTCCAAATGTCATCCGCTGCATCCCCTAATATAGATATTAGAAGGCCCTTTACATCTCCCACTGCCAGTTTCTGTCCTGCGGTGTGTTTTTCCATTTCATATATCCATTTACCCGCACCTCCACTTAATGATGGGAGCCTGCACTTTATATTTTCTTTGTCTGCATGCTTCCAAGGGACGTATTGTGGTCTAACCCCTCCTCTCTCCAGAAGTGGCATTACGTTGTGTCTCGTTTTATCCCTTGGGTTCCATAAAATCGAGTCCTCACACCCCTCCTCTTCTTCCCTCTCTCCTACATCGTCAATTTCGTTCGTATTTCCCCTGCTTGTAACTCTTTCTTCTCCATCTTTTCCCTTTCTTTCATCATTTCCTGTATTTAATGTGGGCATGTGTATTCGTCCTTCCTGCCTGCGTCTAGTGAGGTCTCTAAGCCTACCTGCATAGGGTGTCAGTTTGTTTGTGAAGGGCGCGAGTTTGGTTGTACGTAATGAGCGTGAGGTGGTTGAGCATGTAGGGTGGGATGGGAGAGGGTGGGATGGTGACGGTGTGGCTTCATGTGTCTGTCTTTCCGCTATTCCTTGCTCTTCCTCCTCACTTCTCTCCAGTTCATCCTTTCTCCTACAGATCCATGGTGAGTCTGTATTGGTCCGGGTGGTGTATAGTTTATCTAGGCTTTCCCTTTCACTATTTCTTCCTTCCTTCTCCATTCCTTCTTCTTCCTCACTACAAAGGTCATTTGTAAATGGCAGCCCCCACTCTGTCTTTTTCCCCTTGATTGTTACTGTTTTTAAGTCTATTAGGTCCTGTTCTCCCTTTTCTCCTTTACCAACCGCTCCCCTTTGCGCTGATGTTGTTGCTACTTGTGTGTCTCTATATACATACCTCCTTACTTCACTCTCCCCTCTCCTATCTTCTCTTTCCCCTTCATTTCTCTCCTCCATCTCTCTACCAATTTCCTCCCTTTTCCTTTTTAATTCCTCCATTACTTCACTACTCATCTTTTCCAATATCCTTTCATCCTCTTTCTTCCTTTCCCATCTCATCCTCTCCCGTTCTAATATACTCTCTATCACCCTCCCTTCTTCGTATTTCCTAGTCGTTTCTGATAGTAATCTCTTCTTCCACATTGCCATTTCTTTTTCTTTCTCTTCTTCTTCCTTTTTCCTCTCTCGTAGTACTGCTCTTGATACCCTTTCTGCTGCTGCTTTTACCCTTTCGGCTTCTCTCCTTTGCTCCTCAGTTCGTTCCCTTATTTTTTCCAACTCGTTCTTACCTTCTTTCCTTTCCCTCGCTCTCTCTCTTTCCTCCCTCTCGAGCTGTTTGATCAGTTCATTCTGCTCATCCCTTAACTCTGCTAGTCGTTCCTCCAAAATCTCTTTCTTTTGTCGTAACAGCTGTTCCCCTTTCATTTCACTCTCCCTGGTATTATCCTCGTCCATTTTCCTTACTACCTCCTTCTCTTCTCCTGTTAATGAACCTCGTAATTTTAATAGTATCTGCGCAGCTACTCACTCATCATGTCCTATTTCCGCAGTTTGCTCTTCTCCAGTCCTCCCCTCCCCTGCTGGCACCTTCCTATGAGCTGCATATGGTGGCGGGCTGTATGCCGGGTTCGAGTACCCCTCAGCCGCCCTTAACTGTTCTCTTTCTATTTCTCCTAGTTCTCTTAAAGGGTACAACCCCCCTCTCTCTGTTTTCACTACCTTCGCTAGGGGTATATCGTCGCTCTGTTCCTTTTTTATTTCATTTTCTTTTGAGTTATTATTCTTTTCTCCTCCCTCTTGTCCGTTCCCCGTGTTCTTTGGGCCTTCACTCTCCTTTTCCCCATTCTCTCCTTCCTCCTTAATCTCTTTTTCTTCCGGTGTTTCCCCCACAGTGAACATTCCATTTGGTCCTGGTCGGGACCCCTGGAACATCCTCCATAAGTTAAACGCATCCACGTGGTGTGTCAACTTCTTCCCCTTGTATGTGTTATGCAGATGGTTTAATAGTGAATGTTGGGTATATGGATCGAAGCTACCATTAGGCGGCCATGGTGTTGTCATTTTGTTGTCCGTCCCCTGTGTCCATTCTATGCTATACTTGATCAGTTTCTCCCTATGGGGTGACAGTGTTTTACATATGTGTTGTAGTGGGGTAGTGAGGGTGTTCCCCCACCCTCCTGATCCTGCCCCGTATGACATAGTAGCACTCCACTTGTTATCCTTCCCCTATTTGGTAGCTATTATCTTACTAACACTTACAATACACAGCCTTATACCTTTACCTGGCCCCGTGAGTTTGGGGACTTGCGATAGAACGCTAAGGAAATTTATTAAAATATAGTATTTACATTTGTATATTCTTTTCTTTCTTTTCTTCCTTTACAGAACACCTTTACGGCCCCCTGCGGCCGAGGCGCACGTAGCCCCCTGCGGCTGCGGACCCCTTGTGACGTTCTTATACAGTCGTCCTATTTTCATTTGCTCCTCCTCCCTCTTCTACACTTGCCGTGGCCGGCGTTCTCCGTGCGCAGCCACGTCCCCGTTTCGTCTTCCCCCAATCAACTCATTACCGTTTATCTCCGTTTCCACTCCCTTACCACAACTCTCTTCCCCACCACTCTCAGAAAGAAAGATGCCTTGTGCTCGGGATAACCTATGAAAATCCTACTGGTGACGTCACCAATCTCTTCAAACTACTGGTAAGTTCTTAATACACTTGCAATCTACCCCCGTTAACCTCACAGCTGTCTTCCTGTCACTCCTGGAACAAGGTAATCAATAATATAATCGGACTGCGCACGCTGCGTCGCCTCACGTGTGATACGCCCCTCGACAGGAGGGCTTAACCAGCCAATTATCTTCCGTATTGGGCAACCAGCTAGCTACCGTCTACAGGGAAACGTCATCTACCTATCGAGTTTCTTGCTCGATCAATAGGGATCCTCATCTACTCATTGATCAATAATTACCAAATCGTAGGAAACCGCGCACACACACACCCTTACACGTAGTCGCGACCTAGGCCGATCAGTGTCTACGAGCGGCCGCACGTGATGTTTTCGTGCTCCGCCCCCCTCTCTCGCGTAACGTAGCCGACTGCTATCGCACTCGTTCGGCTACCATTCATTTCATTGCCAACACTAAATTGTCAAACTTCGCCGCGCACCTGTGCAACACCTCCCACCTCCCTTATTTAATTCCTCCCCCCACCCTCACAATTTCACATTGCTTGTTGGGTGTGGCATACTCACCAAGTTCTCCTGATGCGCGGCCGCTCGACTGCGTGCACTCCTCCAAGCAGCTCGCCACCTCCCCTCGTCTGGACCACGTCTGGACACTCGCCAACCGCAGGCGGGATACTTCTCAACCGGCTCCCGAAGGCCAATATCCGGATTGCGCTGTCCGGTCTTCTCGCAGTTCCGCGATGGTCCTGTAGTCCTCAGAAGGGGGCAGCGGCAGAGGGGGCAGCGCCGCCGGGCCTCCTCGCAACGGGAGTACTTGGAAAAATAAAATAAAAAGCAGATCTTAAACAGATCTCAGCAGTGCCTCCAACTTGTCGGGGGGAAATTCTGCCGGGGTCGGCCGGGCCGTCCGCAGACCTCCGGGCAGGGAGGCCCCAACTCCTCCCGTATATCCCAAAACCAACAGAGTATGAGACACATGCAAGAAGCAAGGTGGTTCTGCTGTTTATTAGACAAAACGGCAGGGATGGGTCAAGGATCGTACGCGTTCGTCCTGAAACACACTCAATCGTGGGGCTCGCAGGCCCTTTTTACCTTAGTATGACGCGCTACTTGCGTCACCTTGGAAAGTTAGCAAAAAACCTATCTCCACTCTGGATTGGTTGCTCGAGTGGTAGAGTTAGTATAGCATACGTATAGAGAACGGTGTTAGTGGTTGAGGGTCAGTCAGGTGATATACTTGGGTTGTCCCTTCAATTTGATACATGAAAATTGTTACATGAGGACCCCTGAGGATTGGTCAATGTTAATGGCGTCAGTGATAAGAGTCCCATGTTCTGATTGGTCCACTCGCGAGCCTCCCAGTCTGGGACCATTGCTGTTCCCAGCCCGCGGTGAACCTGTCATTTGCAACAATGTTTCACTATGGGTAGGTGCAGACAATAGGAGGATTTATTCATATGCTGGAAGGCCGACTACTCCCACTGTCGCAGATGTCCATTGAGTCGTTTAATTGTATCTGCCTGTGTCTTGAAACGTGGGATCCAGGCGTCTCCTTCCTCCTGGGCTTGGCATCCTATCAGGTTTGGCTTGGTCACATGAGGTGGGACCATGTCTGAGGCAGAATTCTGCACAATTAATATTGTTTTTTCCACTGTGTGCCTGGTTTATCTTGCAGGTGCGACCTTGGGGTCGGCTTGTGGCGTGCGAGATTGCAACATTGTGCCCTTGGCTGTCTACTTTCGCCGGGCTCATTCTGCAGGGTCAGCAACCGAGCTCTTGCTCATTCAATGTTCATGGAAGCTTTTGCTTGTGGCCTACTTGGGCCTGGTGCATAGGTGGAACCGTTTGGTGCACAGGCTTTAGGTTACGGTATCATATTGCTCTATCCCCAGTATCGTGTCTCCGTTATATTCTTCATTATGGTACATGGTTTTAGAAGAAGCGTGAGCAAGCCTTTTTAGATAAGTTCATTATGCGTCTTGCGTTTCTGCATTTTGAGAGCCTGTGTGGAAAATAATAAAGATGCACGTCCGTGGGTGTGTCCGTCGCCTACGTCATAGCACTGAGTATGTTCTTCGTGTGGATTGGTGTGGGAGTGTCCAGTGTGCATGTTTGCACAGGTGTGCTGACCGTTGGCTAGGTCGTCATGGCATCTCTAACGATGTGTTGGTTTAGTCGAGTTGATCCATGCCGCAGGTGTCGGCATGGGCAGGGCGGGCTGCTGGGCAGGTGGGTGGGCACATCCGTATGTTCCTGTACCAGGGTATTTGGTCGTCTGGTAGATAGGCAAACTCCTCTCGTGGCGGGTGCCTAGGCCGTGATCCTCTAGGCCAAGCGCGAGAGGGGATTGGCGGGAGCCTGTTGTTCCATTCTCCCACTTCAGTCCCCCCTCTGGTCGACTTGTCGACCACAAACATATCCTTTTCTTTATCTCCTCTCACTCTCCATATTTTAGTTATTCCTCCCAAATGTCCATAGTGGTTAACATGGTCTTCAAATGACCAATACATATATGCACAGGTTCCTCCAGGAGTGCAGTATACCCATTTCCCTATGTAGCTCCTTGGGTTTCTTGGGTTTTCGAGCTTCACAGATGGTGGGTCCAGGTGGTTGGTGATGATCTGGTTGCGCAACTTCTCTCTCTCTTTTATGATTGTGCCTGTGTGTTGGCCGTCATCTGTTGGCATCAAGGGGTGCATACCAACCATTTCGATCATCTCGTCTGTGGTGCGTGCCTTCCGGGTCTTCCAAAATCTTATTATGATCAGTGTAGCTCCAGCCAAAACAGTACATCCAACTATAATCTTCATTCCATCCGACAGCCAAGATGGCATCCATGACCATAATATTGAAAACCAGCTCTCACCCTTTTTCACACCTTTACTTTCATCCATCATTTTGGAGTGCATCTGGGCCAATTGTGAAACTGCTTCTGTCAGTGTACCATTGTCAGCATCGTTGGCAGGGATGAATGTGCAGCATGATTGTCCTATCTTTGCGCAAACTCCTCCTTCCATTGCTGTGAGGAGGTCCAGTACATATCTGTTCTGGAGTGCTACCATCCTCACAGCTCGCAGTTCCTCTTTTATTGCGTTGAATCCATTTACTCTAGAATTAATAGTCATCATTAGTTCCCATCGAGTTATCTGGAGCCATTTTGTGTTTGCGTAAGCCTGTAGTCCTGGATGTATTATTGAGGAGAAGAACATTGCTGCTCTGCTGAATAGTCTGTGTTCTGGCGGAATTGAAGTGAGTGCTGTTTCCGACCTTCCCCATAGGTAATTTCCTGTCAGAGGTTCTCCTTGTCTTTTCTTTCTATTCAGGACAGTATTATTGCCGTTGTTTTTGTTCTCTGGCCCCTTCTGAGGTTGTACAGATCTCTTCTTCCTCTTGTTCCCTTCATCCATTTTGGGGAGGTTCACCACATTCACATGTTTCTGGGGTACCACTAGTGATGGTACATTAACGTGCACCATTGTGCATACACCATTCCACAGAGGGGGCAGTGTGTGGTATGCCTTTTCTCCACAGGCCCAGTAATGGTCCATTACTACTGCTGTTCCTGCTCCCCCCTCAGGTAACTCCATCACGCTTGCACAGTTGGTGTTGTATCCTACGTCCACCTCTCCTTTATGTTGGTAGCATACCTTAGGCGCAGTTAGCGGCAGTATTGTTATTGGGTCTTCATCCTTCTCCATCCACGTGAGCATGGGTACGTACTTGACCCAAGTCATCCAACATCTATGGTTGTGTTCATCAATAGTTGAAATATTTTCTCTTGTTATCATGTTGCTGCCAACCACTCCTATGTCCCATCTGTTGTCCATGTACACCTTCCCTGTTATTGTCACCAGTGGCCTTTCCCAACATCCTTTTTTACCAGGAACTTCAGTGGCGTACCAATCACATGGTAGGTACTGTAGTGTTACTTTCTTTGTTTCTCCTTTTTCAGGACCACTTGTTATGTATCTGAATGCTTCAGCATGTAAACTGCTCTTGTGGTAACTCAAATAAGTCTTGAGGAAGTTGTTTTCGTATGGATATGTGTCTCGTGTTTTCCACACCAGTTTCACCACTGTCCCTTGAAATCTTCCTTTCGTTTGGAACAGTGCCAGGTATATTATACATTGTGCTATCTTTTCCTCTATTTCCGTGGCAACGAATGTTCGAGAAGCGCTCATGGCGTATGGGATTAATGAGCAAACGTAGCAGCTGTCTTCTGTTGTCTGCTTACCTATGTGGGTCATGTTTTGGTACCATATGTTGTTTGAGATGTGTGCTGAATCTTGTATGTAGTTGTCAATACCTTTATTATCTGAGTATGTGCTGCGTTTAACTCAATTTTCCTTGTGTGGGATTTTACTAGTACCACCTGACGTAACACCTGTTGCAGCTGGGGGTGGGGGTGTATTAGGTTTGGGTACAGCAATAATATTGATAGCATAGCTGTTCTGCCATACAGAGGCAGCCAAGAACCCGGTGATCATTAAAATCCCTATCAATTTTATTACAGTGGCTAATTTCACCAGCATTCTGCTCTTACCTTGCTGCAGTCCGGCAGCTTATTTTTGCGATGTTAAAGTTGCCCGCCTGAAAATTCTCAATATGCTTGTTATTAGTGTTAGTTGTTGTTTTTTAAGCTCCCCCTATCAGATAGTCATTCAATGCCCAGGCGAAGAGCTGTTCCCACGCCAATCTAAGCGATCTATCTCTTAGGGCAGGCAAGTATGGTTGGAGGTGGGGCATTGAATGTTCTATGGCCAAGAGGAATGCTGTGTAGTAGACACGCACCCTCCTTCTTTTCAGGTACGTTGGCCTTTTTATTTCATATACAAATTGGTGTGACAATTCTCCTGGGTAGTTATCGTCTGAGGGTACCATCTACTCCTGGGCAGTGAATTTGTTAGATATCTGTTTTCTTAGCAGTACAATAATACGCTGTACCTGCATGTGCGAGAGAAAAGAATGAGAACATTCAGGTGTTTACATGTGTATATGTGCAAGACAATGTCCTTCAGTTCAGTTATTACTGCAGTGGGTAGGCGGTCGATGGGCAGAGGGTTTGGGGCTCAACTGGCGGAAGTCTCTTTACTCTTTGATCGTGTGACCGTGGGGTGGGCGGTATAGGGATCACCCCTTTCTTTTCTAGTAGTTGTCTCTGGGGAATCTGGGGGGTGGCAGGGTATGGGGACACTTTGGCCATTAGTTGTGGTAGAAGTCCCTTCCTCCGTTGGCGATGCTGTTGCTGTTCTACCAGTGGCCCTGTCGGTGGCGCTGGGGCGGGTCTGGAGTTTGTAGATCTTTACGTCGTGTAGGTGATTCCAGGCACGTTTGTCCTGTAGCTTTACTGCTCTCGTTGATACCTCCTCTACCAGATGGGGGCCAGTGAAGCGTGGGCTGTTCCACTTTCTGTTGAAATTGCGGAGTAGTGTGTGGTCACCTTTAGCAACTTTGCACAGTCTTTCCTTTTCCAATTCTTTATCCGCGTTTTCTTGTTGATCGCTGTTAGACCCGCCCCGCGTGCGCTCGAGCTGTTGAGACACAAACACTACACTAGTAATCAAAGAAGACACATATTGGTACATTTCATCACCAAGAACAGTTGCAGTATTTTCGTGGTCGGTGAATGCTCTTGATGTTGGCGTCAGGGGAAGGCGCATTTGACGTCCGGTAACCACCTCGTGAGGGGTGAGGTGGTGGTCGGAACCTGGTCTATTCCTTAGCTAAATAGGGCTAGTGGAAGGCAATACAACCAACTCTTCTTTGTTGTTTGCTGTATTTTTGCAATTGCCTCCTTTAGTAGGCCATTCAGGCGTTCGCATACACCGTTGGCCTGCAGGTGGTATGCACATGCAAATTTATGCTTGATGTTCAGTAAGGATGTGATGTGCTGGAACATTTCGTTTGCGAAATGCGGGCCATTATCTTACCGCAGTACCTCGCACACTCCCCACCTGGGGAAGACCTCCCTCACTAGGAATTTAGCTGCTCTGAATGCATCTGGGTGTGAACAGGGCCCTGCTTCAATCCACCTCGAGAATGGGCATACTACTACAATCATATACCTATTTCCTTGACATACGTTGATCATATCAACATAGTAAATATGGAGATGTCGGAAGGGTCCCTCTGGCCGGGGTATAGTACCTCTTATCACCTTCAGAGTGTGACCGGCCGTAAACTGTTGACATGTGAGACAATTGCTGATAAAATTTGACACATGAGAATTTAACTCGGGGCAGAACCAGTCTTCCCTAATTCGTGCTGCAATTACTTCCTTGCCTGTATGGGCTGGGTGGTGTAGTTGGCTCAGGGCGGTGTTCAATAGTGCCAGTGGTATTACAATCTTTCCAGTGTCACCCTGGCGCCATAGTGCGTCAGTTGGCGACATTGTGCATCCTCTTTTTACCCATATTTCTTTTTCTGCCATTGGTGCAGCCGCTTGTAGCTCCATTATCTGTGTGGCTGGGAGATGGGTGTACCCTTCTCTTATCAACATCTCCTTAGCCATTCCCCTCCCTCTCCCTCTCTCTGACTCTGGGGGGTTCTATATCTCACCAAAATATGCAGCATACTTCGCATGTGCGTCTGCTGCTGCATTCCCTCTTGAGACATGATCTTCTCCATGGGTGTGTGCGGTACATTTGACCAAAGCTAGTTCTTGGGGGTCATTTATTACGTCAATTAGTTCAGCCAATAAGAGAGCATGTTGCACTGGAGTGCCGTCGGCTCTCCTAAACCCTCTTCTTCTCCATTTCGACAGCCCTGAGTGGACAGTGGACGTAACATATGCGCTGTCAGAATATATAGTCACTCGTTTGTCAAAGCTTTCCTTCAACGCCAAGATCAGTGCAACCAGTTCTGCTGCTTGAGCAGAATAATGCTGTGGTAGTTGTACACATTTCATTGCCACACACACCGGTACCTCCATCATTTTTACCACCGCTGCCCCAGTCCTTCTTATCCCATCCCTTTGGTCAATTGTTGATGACCCATCAATGAACAGGAGCTCACCTCCCTCTAGTGCGTTCTCTTCAACCTTTCTAGTACATGAGTACATTTCAGTGATTTGCGTACAATCGTGTGCATAATCTCCTTCCTCAATTACTTCTGCTAAGAACCTTGCAGGGTTGACCGTGCTACATCTAACAATTGATAGTTCAGCTCTAGATAAGATGATCTCATAACCTGAGGCCCTCTGCGTGGTTAGGGTGGACTTAGGTTTATTCAATATTGCAAATAGTGCATGTTCCACAAATAGTATGGTTGGGCACCCCATGGTGATTGCTGACGCTTTCTCTACCGCAAAAGCAGCTGCGGCGAGACCTTGTTCGCAAGGGAAATGACCTAACATCACAGGATCTAAGTGGCCGCTGTAAAACGCTACTGGTTTGTAGCCCATGCTTGTTTTTTGAGCCAACACTGCTTTCATTACTGCTGAGTCGCAATGTGAAAATATAAAGAATTGTCGCTCATAATCTGGGGTTGCCAGTACCGGAGCAGTTGATATCGCATCTTTCAGTTCATCAAAAGCCTCTTTCATTTCCATTGTCCACCCCAACTTTTTCTCCCCTTTGTTAGCTTCCTTTAACGCCTCAAGCAGGGGTCCTATGTATGAGCTGTAATCAAATACCCATGCTATACAGTAGTTGCACAGACCCAGGAACTGCTGCAGTTCCCTCACTGTTTGTGGCACTGGCGTTTTTGGAATGGCCTGTGCTCTTTGTGGTGCAATCTTTCTTCCATGTTGGGATATGAGTTGACCAATGTAAAGTACCTGTTCCTGACAGTACTGTAACTTTTCCATGTCTACCTTGTAACCTTTTTCGGCCAATATTGTCAGCATCTTTAATGAGTTCTCTCTGCATGTTCTTTCGTTTGTGCTGCAAATTATTATGTCGTCGACATACTGAAACACTGTGCTTTCCACTTCAATGTTACCCAAATCCATCTGTATTACTCTGTTGAAGATTGAGGGTGATTCGCAGTACCCTTGTGGCAATCTGGTGTGTTTCCACTTTGTGTTTCTGTAAGTAAAGCTTGTCAGATCTTGTGAGTCTGGGTGCAATGATAAGAAAAAAGCATTTTTAAGGTCGATCACTGTACATCGTGATGCTTCTGCTGGAATGCCACACAATATTGTGGCCGGGTTTGCGGCTATGGGGTATTCTGCTTCCACTATGTTGTTCAAGGGCCTGAGGTCCTGTATGAAGCGCCAAGACCCCCCTCTAGCCTTGCGCACTGGGTATACAGCCGTGTTACATGGTGATTCTGAGGGGACCAATATGCCATTATTTATAAGGGCCGTTATTGTATCATATATGCCCTCATCTGCCTCTTTTGATAGTGGGTACTGTTTCACTCTGGGGAGTATTGCACCTTTTTTCAATTTTATCCTTACTCCCCCTATACTTTTTATGCACCCCACGTCATAGTGGCTAGTAGTCCATAATGATGTGGGTACTTTTGTCATATCCTCCTCAAAGAAGGGAACTGGGGTGGATGTGGGTGCCTCAAGTGCCATTGCAATTTTCTGTGCCACTTGTTTGTACGCCACTCTTAGCCATATCTCCACACTCATCATAAACACCATTTCACCTTCCTCCTTTTCTTCTGAGAACAGCTCCTCATCTGACACCTGGGTGAGTCTACATCCTTCTGCTAGTGCTATCACTGCCCTCCATGCTCTTCCTTCTCTGTCTTGGGCATGTACCGCAATGTAATCAGCTGCTGCTATAATCCTCTCTATGTTCACTGAAATCACCTTTCCTTCTGGTTCATTGGCTGGTGTTTCTGGTCTGAACAAATAGGCTGCTGGCCTCCTCCAGATCTTTCCTTCTATCCCTGGCATCCATGCAAATGCCATGTCTGTCCCGTACTGGAATAGTTCACCATCTACTGGCTCAGCCCTAATCGCTGTCTGTCCGCAGTATGCTTGCATAATTTGTCGTGCTGTGAGCATGTTAATTCCTGGAGTAGAGCAAATTATGCCGTCCTCCGTAAAGGAGATCGTCATATTCAACCTGTTCATGATGTCTCTCCCCAGTATATTTACTGATGAGGCCCTAGAATATAAAAGTGGGACTGACATGTCATAATCCCCTATTGATAAGGGAATGTTATCAGTAAAGGGAACCAACCCCCTAGCCCCAGAGAATCCTTGGGTGTTCATGGCTTCGCCTGACATCTTAAATTTACCTTCCCTTATGCAAGACCGGGTTGCCCCGGTGTCAACAAGGAATGATAATTTTTTGTCACCTATCGTTACCTCTATGCGTGGTTCCTCCGCACTATTAGGTGTTACCGACAGGATGGGACACACCAAGGCCGTCTGTGGGCTGTCCTATTGAGGGTACAACGATTGACCATTTCCTGTGTAAGGGTTATGTCCCAAGACTATCACCCTACCCAGTTGTGTTTGTTGTGCTTGGGGTTGTTGTGTTATCGCTACCTGTTGTTGTGGCAGTGAATATGCCTGTGGCTGTTGTTGTGTTACTAGTTGTTGCTGTTCATTTCCCTGTTGCAACGTCTGCTGTTGCTGTATGCCCTACTGTTCCTGTGTGGGCCTTAGTTGTCCCTGTTCGCTCCATGATGGTGTTCCTGGTCTTACTCTACACGTGCGTGGCATGTGCCCTACTAATCCACAACTCCAACACACCGGTGGTTCCCTACTCTGCCATGGAAAGCTTCCTGTGTTGTCCTGGTATACTGGTTGCCCGGTGGGGTAGGAATTTCTAAGTCCTCCCACCTGCTGTTGTGTGTTATATCTGTATCCTCTCCCTCTCATTATTCCTCCTCTTCCCCTGTTGTAATTATAATACCCAGCTCCTGGCATTGAGTATCCTCCTCCCATGTTGGTCGTGTATGGTTGGAGTGGCGGCACCTGTTGTGTTATAGTCTGTGAGTATGGTATTTGGGAGGGATCTTGTGCAGCCACTACTTGTGTGGGGCTTTGGGTCATTGTTGCAGGTGTAGTTATTAGTGCCCCTTCCATTATGTATTTAGTAAGTTTTTTCTGTACTAGTTTAGCCTCTTCCGTTTTCCTGTCCTCTTCCTTTTGTTTCATTTTTCCTTGCCATGTCCTGCAATGGTGCACTATTGTCAGTTGTATTTCTGGCCAGGCTTTTGCTTCCATTCCCACTACTTTCTTCAGTTGTTTCTGAACTCCTTCTGGGAGCCCTTGTACTAGTATATGATAGAATATTGCTGGTGTTTTGTCCCATTGTTCTCTAGTTTCCATGCGCCACTTCTCTTGGATTTCCTGGATATAATCAACAGGATCTTCGTTCTCACGCATCTTGCGTGAGGTAATTGCTCCTATGTCTGATGTGTCCGGGTACTGTACCCTCAGTGCCTGCCATAGTGCATGTCTGCAGTTTGCGAATGGGGCCCCATCGTGCGATGTGTTTGTTATTGTTACCCCAGTGAACCCCGCTCCCTTCCAAATGTCATCCGCTGCATCCCCTAATATAGATATTAGAAGGCCCTTTACATCTCCCACTGCCAGTTTCTGTCCTGCGGTGTGTTTTTCCATTTCATATATCCATTTACCCGCACCTCCACTTAATGATGGGAGCCTGCACTTTATATTTTCTTTGTCTGCATGCTTCCAAGGGACGTATTGTGGTCTAACCCCTCCTCTCTCCAGAAGTGGCATTACGTTGTGTCTCATTTTACCCCTTGGGTTCCATAAAATCGAGTCCTCACACCCCTCCTCTTCTTCCCTCTCTCCTACATCGTCAATTTCGTTCGTATTTCCCCTGCTTGTAACTCTTTCTTCTCCATCTTTTCCCTTTCTTTCATCATTTCCTGTATTTAATGTGGGCATGTGTATTCGTCCTTCCTGCCTGCGTCTAGTGAGGTCTCTAAGCCTACCTGCATAGGGTGTCAGTTTGTTTGTGAAGGGCGCGAGTTTGGTTGTACGTAATGAGCGTGAGGTGGTTGAGCATGTAGGGTGGGATGGGAGAGGGTGGGATGGTGACGGTGTGGCTTCATGTGTCTGTCTTTCCGCTATTCCTTGCTCTTCCTCCTCACTTCTCTCCAGTTCATCCTTTCTCCTACAGATCCATGGTGAGTCTGTATTGGTCCGGGTGGTGTATAGTTTATCTAGGCTTTCCCTTTCACTATTTCTTCCTTCCTTCTCCATTCCTTCTTCTTCCTCACTACAAAGGTCATTTGTAAATGGCAGCCCCCACTCTGTCTTTTTCCCCTTGATTGTTACTGTTTTTAAGTCTATTAGGTCCTGTTCTCCCTTTTCTCCTTTACCAACCGCTCCCCTTTGCGCTGATGTTGTTGCTACTTGTGTGTCTCTATATACATACCTCCTTACTTCACTCTCCCCTCTCCTATCTTCTCTTTCCCCTTCATTTCTCTCCTCCATCTCTCTACCAATTTCCTCCCTTTTCCTTTTTAATTCCTCCATTACTTCACTACTCATCTTTTCCAATATCCTTTCATCCTCTTTCTTCCTTTCCCATCTCATCCTCTCCCGTTCTAATATACTCTCTATCACCCTCCCTTCTTCGTATTTCCTAGTCGTTTCTGATAGTAATCTCTTCTTCCACATTGCCATTTCTTTTTCTTTCTCTTCTTCTTCCTTTTTCCTCTCTCGTAGTACTGCTCTTGATACCCTTTCTGCTGCTGCTTTTACCCTTTCGGCTTCTCTCCTTTGCTCCTCAGTTCGTTCCCTTATTTTTTCCAACTCGTTCTTACCTTCTTTCCTTTCCCTCGCTCTCTCTCTTTCCTCCCTCTCGAGCTGTTTGATCAGTTCATTCTGCTCATCCCTTAACTCTGCTAGTCGTTCCTCCAAAATCTCTTTCTTTTGTCGTAACAGCTGTTCCCCTTTCATTTCACTCTCCCTGGTATTATCCTCGTCCATTTTCCTTACTACCTCCTTCTCTTCTCCTGTTAATGAACCTCGTAATTTTAATAGTATCTGCGCAGCTACTCACTCATCATGTCCTATTTCCGCAGTTTGCTCTTCTCCAGTCCTCCCCTCCCCTGCTGGCACCTTCCTATGAGCTGCATATGGTGGCGGGCTGTATGCCGGGTTCGAGTACCCCTCAGCCGCCCTTAACTGTTCTCTTTCTATTTCTCCTAGTTCTCTTAAAGGGTACAACCCCCCTCTCTCTGTTTTCACTACCTTCCCTAGGGGTATATCGTCGCTCTGTTCCTTTTTTATTTCATTTTCTTTTGAGTTATTATTCTTTTCTCCTCCCTCTTGTCCGTTCCCCGTGTTCTTTGGGCCTTCACTCTCCTTTTCCCCATTCTCTCCTTCCTCCTTAATCTCTTTTTCTTCCGGTGTTTCCCCCACAGTGAACATTCCATTTGGTCCTGGTCGGGACCCCTGGAACATCCTCCATAAGTTAAACGCATCCACGTGGTGTGTCAACTTCTTCCCCTTGTATGTGTTATGCAGATGGTTTAATAGTGAATGTTGGGTATATGGATCGAAGCTACCATTAGGCGGCCATGGTGTTGTCATTTTGTTGTCCGTCCCCTGTGTCCATTCTATGCTATACTTGATCAGTTTCTCCCTATGGGGTGACAGTGTTTTACATATGTGTTGTAGTGGGGTAGTGAGGGTGTTCCCCCACCCTCCTGATCCTGCCCCGTATGACATAGTAGCACTCCACTTGTTATCCTTCCCCTATTTGGTAGCTATTATCTTACTAACACTTACAATACACAGCCTTATACCTTTACCTGGCCCCGTGAGTTTGGGGACTTGCGATAGAACGCTAAGGAAATTTATTAAAATATAGTATTTACATTTGTATATTCTTTTCTTTCTTTTCTTCCTTTACAGAACACCCTTACGGCCCCCTGCGGCCGAGGCGCACGTAGCCCCCTGCGGCTGCGGACCCCTTGTGACGTTCTTATACAGTCGTCCTATTTTCATTTGCTCCTCCTCCCTCTTCTACACTTGCCGTGGCCGGCGTTCTCCGTGCGCAGCCACGTCCCCCGTTTCGTCTTCCCCCAATCAACTCATTACCGTTTATCTCCGTTTCCACTCCCTTACCACAACTCTCTTCCCCACCACTCTCAGAAAGAAAGATGCCTTGTGCTCGGGATAACCTATGAAAGTCCTACTGGTGACGTCACCAATCTCTTCAAACTACTGGTAAGTTCTTAATACACTTGCAATCTACCCCCGTTAACCTCACAGCTGTCTTCCTGTCACTCCTGGAACAAGGTAATCAATAATATAATCGGACTGCGCACGCTGCGTCGCCTCACGTGTGATACGCCCCTCGACAGGAGGGCTTAACCAGCCAATTATCTTCCGTATTGGGCAACCAGCTAGCTACCGTCTACAGGGAAACGTCATCTACCTATCGAGTTTCTTGCTCGATCAATAGGGATCCTCATCTACTCATTGATCAATAATTACCAAATCGTAGGAAACCGCGCACACACACACCCTTACACGTAGTCGCGACCTAGGCCGATCAGTGTCTACGAGCGGCCGCACGTGATGTTTTCGTGCTCCGCCCCCCTCTCTCGCGTAACGTAGCCGACTGCTATCGCACTCGTTCGGCTACCATTCATTTCATTGCCAACACTAAATTGTCAAACTTCGCCGCGCACCTGTGCAACACCTCCCACCTCCCTTATTTAATTCCTCCCCCCTCCCTCACAATTTCACATTGCTTGTTGGGTGTGGCATACTCACCAAGTTCTCCTGATGCGCGGCCGCTCGACTGCGTGCACTCCTCCAAGCAGCTCGCCACCTCCCCTCGTCTGGACCACGTCTGGACACTCGCCAACCGCAGGCGGGATACTTCTCAACCGGCTCCCGAAGGCCAATATCCGGATTGCGCTGTCCGGTCTTCTCGCAGTTCCGCGATGGTCCTGTAGTCCTCAGAAGGGGGCAGCGGCAGAGGGGGCAGCGCCGCCGGGCCTCCTCGGACCGGGGGTACTTGGAAAAATAAAATAAAAAGCAGATCTTAAACAGATCTCAGCAGTGCCTCCAACTTGTCGGGGGGAAATTCTGCCGGGGTCGGCCGGGCCGTCCGCAGACCTCCGGGCAGGGAGGCCCCAACTCCTCCCGTATATCCCAAAACCAACAGAGTATGAGACACATGCAAGAAGCAAGGTGGTTCTGCTGTTTATTAGACAAAACGGCAGGGATGGGTCAAGGATCGTACGCGTTCGTCCTGAAACACACTCAATCGTGGGGCTCGCAGGCCCTTTTTACCTTAGTATGACGCGCTACTTGCGTCACCTTGGAAAGTTAGCAAAAAACCTATCTCCACTCTGGATTGGTTGCTCGAGTGGTAGAGTTAGTATAGCATACGTATAGAGAACGGTGTTAGTGGTTGAGGGTCAGTCAGGTGATATACTTGGGTTGTCCCTTCAATTTGATACATGAAAATTGTTACATGAGGACCCCTGAGGATTGGTCAATGTTAATGGCGTCAGTGATAAGAGTCCCATGTTCTGATTGGTCCACTCGCGAGCCTCCCAGTCTGGGACCATTGCTGTTCCCAGCTCGCGGTGAACCTGTCATTTGCAACAATGTTTCACTATGGGTAGGTGCAGACAATAGGAGGATTTATTCATATGCTGGAAGGCCGACTACTCCCACTGTCGCAGATGTCCATTGAGTCGTTTAATTGTATCTGCCTGTGTCTTGAAACGTGGGATCCAGGCGTCTCCTTCCTCCTGGGCTTGGCATCCTATCAGGTTTGGCTTGGTCACATGAGGTGGGACCATGTCTGAGGCAGAATTCTGCACAATTAATATTGTTTTTTCCACTGTGTGCCTGGTTTATCTTGCAGGTGCGACCTTGGGGTCGGCTTGTGGCGTGCGAGATTGCAACATTGTGCCCTTGGCTGTCTACTTTCGCCGGGCTCATTCTGCAGGGTCAGCAACCGAGCTCTTGCTCATTCAATGTTCATGGAAGCTTTTGCTTGTGGCCTACTTGGGCCTGGTGCATAGGTGGAACCGTTTGGTGCACAGGCTTTAGGTTACGGTATCATATTGCTCTATCCCCAGTATCGTGTCTCCGTTATATTCTTCATTATGGTACATGGTTTGAGAAGAAGCGTGAGCAAGCCTTTTTAGATAAGTTCATTATGCGTCTTGCGTTTCTGCATTTTGAGAGCCTGTGTGGAAAATAATAAAGATGCACGTCCGTGGGTGTGTCCGTCGCCTACGTCATAGCACTGAGTATGTTCTTTGTGTGGATTGGTGTGGGAGTGTCCAGTGTGCATGTTTGCACAGGTGTGCTGACCGTTGGCTAGGTCGTCATGGCATCTCTAACGATGTGTTGGTTTAGTCGAGTTGATCCATGCCGCAGGTGTCGGCATGGGCAGGGCGGGTTGCTGGGCAGGTGAGTGGGCACATCTGTATGTTCCTGTACCAGGGTATTTGGTCGTCTGGTAGATAGGCAAACTCCTCTCGTGGCGGGTGCCTAGGCCGTGATCCTCTAGGCAAAGCGCGAGAGGGGATATTGTAAAGGTCCCAGTAGCAGTCTGTGTAAGCTGCCTGCTCCATGCGCCAGCTATTTAGGTACAATGTGAGAAGTCATGTATCAGCCAGCAGAGGAAAACAGCTCATGCAATAACATGTACATATGCATGCACGCCCCTTCGGCATGTTTCCTTTTGAGTAAGCAACACGTTTTAATCAGCAAAGCTTCTCAAATTGAAGCATAGTAGGGTCCTTGGAATGTGCTCTTTGGACCAATCAGGCTTTCGTTTCTGAAGCAGGGCTTTTCCATATAGCAAGTCACGTGGCTACCCAGTATGTGATTTTGAAGCACCTTATATGGAGCGTATTGGCTGGAGCACGTAGTTGCAGGCGCATGAGTTATCCATTTTAGGACATGGCATTTCACGTTTGACATTTTCGCATTGTTCATTTCATCGGATAAAAACACAGGCTGGAAATGTTATTTCAGAGCGTATGATTAGAACCAGCTTTTAAAAGTTTAGAAATCGATAACATCATGACCCCTCCGTCGGCTTCCCTTGCATTTGGTCTTTCTGCTTTCATGCTAGGGTAACGTTCCTGGAAAGTGCTTTCTTTAGTGAAGCAATGCGTGGGTAATGCCTGCGCTGCTTATTTTGAATCACCGCTCGATTAATGTTTATTCATCGGCTGTGCTTATCTCTCATGTTCTGTTTTCTATGAATACGATGACATTCGTTGCAAGAGAGAGTTCCAGTCAGCAGTGCTGTGTATGGCAGTGCGCTCTCAAGTGCCTGTGCTCTCAGCCCTGAGTGAGGGAGAACGCTGCTCTCTAATAACACAGTTTTCAAGTGAATGAACACATGATTTCCTGGGGGGAGGCTGGTGCACCAAAGCCACGCCTCTAGTCGCTTCCTAGAGGAGAACGTGGTACTATTTTGTTTAGAAGAGGTGCATTTTCAGTCTCTTTCTGAAAGTCACGCGATTGGAGTCTGTGGAGAATGGGTGTCCAGTCAACTCGTCGAAAAAAAACTGGTCGACTGCAATTTGGTCGACGCAATTTGGTCGAAAACCAAATGGTCGAATTTTTTTTTTATTTATTTTTCGGGTTTTCGTTTAGTTAAAAAAGGGGTTTTTAGAGGAAAAAAAGGGGGTTGGGGGGGGACCCCCCCCCAAAAAAAAAAAAAAAGGGTTAAAATAAAAAAATAAAAAATTTCAACCATTTGGTTTTCGACCAAATTGGTTCGACCATTTGTCTGGTCGACCAATTTTTTTCGACGAAATATCTGGCAACCACATTGACTGTTGTGTTAACAAATATACCAAGATATACCAACTAAGAACTAAATAATCTTGTAACCTACGCCGTGATACTCAAGCGTATAGGCGTATAACCAAATGTAATAAATAAATAAAAAAATATAAATAAATAAATAAGTAAATGGGGATTGCGTTCCATAGACTGCGATGCTGAGCTGCGATTACCAGTCAAGTCAAAGTATGCCCAGGGGACAGTCATTGGGCCTCATTACACGGACGGCGGTGGACCAAGGTGCTACTAGCACCTTGGTCCATGCCGGTAAAATACCGGCACCGCCTTGGTGGAAAGGGGAATTACCGCCCTATTCCAAGGTTGGTGGGGCGGTAATTCCCCCTTTCCCCATTGCCCTTCCCCATTCCCATTTTTGCCCCATAGGGCATATTGGCAATGAGGAAGGTGCTAATTACGGCACCGCAAATTGAGGCACCGTAATTAGCTCCCTGGTCCCTTTGCGGGTTGGTTTTTAACGCCTGCAAAAAGCAGGCGTTAAATTCTCCAACCCGCAAAGGGACCTCGTAGTAAGGCGGTAAGGGTTTACCGGTACCAGTAAAATACCGGTACCGTTAAACCCTTACCGCCTACCGTGTAATGAGGCCCAATGAGTAGATGGGGTGCATGAGGCTGCTGCTCACTGCTAGTTCTAAGCTACTCAGCTAAAGAGAAAGTCTGCCTCGAGTTTAAAATCCTGATTTATCCAAAGCACAACCTCCTGCATACAGATGCGCCACAGTTGTATTTAGTAATTGAAGATTTGCTGTTTAATATCACATAGAGTTTCTCATGCCCTCTGTAGGTGACACGTGTCTACAAACTTGCTGAGGAGCTGCTCATTTTCGGGATTCAACCCGGTTAATACGATGGCCACAGACCGCATAATAATTGGTTCACGCTTCAGAAATTGAGCCCTGGTTTGATAAAGGCATTTAAGGTTTGCCGAAACACGTGTCACCTACAGAGGGCATAAAAAACGATATACCTACAGAGGGCATGAAAAACTCTATGTGATATTAAACAGCAATTCTCCACTTAGTAAATGCAAGAGTGGCGCATCTGTATGCAGGAGGTTGTTTTTGGATAACTCTGTGTTTAGAGGTAGGTTGGGTTACCTCTATCTCCCCTGCAAGTGCGACATGACGATTGTTTCTCTACACTATTCAAGGTCGCCGAGTTCTCGCAAGTTGCTGCAAATCAACCCACAGTTTACCAAGTTTAAAATCCTGTCGACAACCCGCAGATGCATCAACAACACTTCCCCAGCCTTCCTCCACCAGCGCATTGCCTTAAGTCCCAAACTACGCTGCCTGCACTCTTCTGCAGCCCTGGCCCTAGCCACACCCAGATACTCCAAAAAGCGGGCAGGGAGTGTCATATTCATTGTTAACGTTATGGAACGCCCTCCCGCCTGGCGTCCAAGGAGAACCCTCCAACTTAGTGTTCACAAAAAGAGTAAACACGTGGCTGCTCATCCAATCAACTAAGAACTCATGATGATCTTCTGTAAGACTCCTGCGAACTTTGCGTCATTTCTGTCCTAGTTTTTTCTTTCCTAAAATGCACTAGCGCCGTGATACCTCTGGGTCTGGGCGCTGCCAGCAACTTAAATAAATAAATAAATAAATAAGTACTTGGATGTATATTGGGTGATGACATTGTAGGTCATGGACCATTTAACCGAATACATTGGAGTGCCCTCAATTTGACTGGATTGGGTGTCATTGTTTATCCCCACTACCTTTGCAATAACCCTGCAACATTCTATAGTGCACCCCCCCCCCTTCTGTGAAATCTCTAGCACTTCCCCACCTCCCATGTTCCCTTACTTCTCTCTGCACTTGCATGTTCTGAATGATCACAAAGCCTATTAGGACCGCCTCTCCCTTTTGCTCATCTGTTGTTTTATTCCATTGCCTTGTTTTGTTCCCTTGTTCACGCCCCTTTGCCTTGTGGGGGCTTTGAAACACAATTTCTTGATGTATAAGTGCTGTAAAAATGCACAATATGTAAATAAATAAATGCAGCATTCTGGACAGCTTGAATAAAAAAGCATATGAAACGTGGCAGTGTAACGTTAAGGGCCTAGTAGGTGCTAGTTGGGGGGAAAGGGTACTATTGTGTTCAGTGCAGTGCACTCAGTTCCGTTACTGCAATTTTACTTGTTTGTACTATGAAGTGAAAGCACTATGCAGAAACCGGGGCAGGCACACGTTCCATGCATGTCTCCACATGTGCGTGCATGACATGACATGAGGTCATCACATAGATGATTATGGAATACACCAGCTTTTAGTAGGTGCCAAATGCTGGCAGATTACATAGAAATTCAGCACATCTCTGCCAGCACTAAAACCAGATGCTAATGTGGGTGCTCCTGTCTTTGAAAGGGGGGTGGGGGCAGATTAGGGTTGCAGCATCATTCTGTGTCTCTGCCAGGACGTCATTTCACTAGAATGCCTGGGGTAGCGGAAGTGGCATCACATGACCCTTGACCTCTGATGACATAACAGAAAGTGATGTCATTTGACCCCACCGCAAGTGACATTAAAGGATGTGATGACACATAACCTTTAACCCCTTGACAAAACTGCCAGTGGCATCAGATAGCATTGTTCCTTGGCACATCAAGAAAAATATGGTTATGATATCACTGTAATATGTTATACAGTTCATACAAGAAGCATCACCATATGTAGTGTTAAAGGGAATACATACATGGTTCATCATCATGCAGACCAAGAGGCTGATACCACAGCATTGTACTCATCTATACGCCGCTGGGTTAGTTACCATACAAGTCTGAGCTGTATAGTCAGTGGCATATATTGTTGTGTAGACCTGGCGAGGATTCAAACCTATGACGGGCAGCACGCACATAGACCCCAGCAGTGAGCAAGTAACCCACTGAGCTATCTTAACAGCTATTTATTCTTAAATGTGCATACCAGAGCATTTGGTAATGTGTTGGTTATGGGGGTTACGTTTCTTATTAACATAACACTTAGTATTACGGTGCTTAGAAGCAGCAGGCATATGTCATGGCACACTAGTAAACCTGATCATTGTAGTGCTAATTTTTTTAAAAAGGACTTGTGAGGTTGTTGGATAGATATCTTCATAAATGGTTCTTTTTAACTTCACAATTGATTCTACAGCATATTGTGTCACAATTGGATAGCTCAGAGGGTTTAAATCATATGGCTTGTGATTTCTAATATGCAGAGAAGTCAATCTGAGGCCATACTGAGTGACCCAAAGGAAGGTTTGCTAGGTGTCACTGCTTCTCCTCTGGGACCCCGCGTTCTTAAGAAAATCCCTCACGTATCCCTTCCCCCATCAATGGACAGGGGCACCCCATAATGCAGGCCATTGAAATAAGCAAGTTGCTCATGCTGTCCGGTGAACTTGAGCAAAAAAATGTTTTAAAAATTGAAAAAATGACACTTAAAAATAATGGGAAGAATGCTCCAGTGTTTGCAGGGGTTCGTCGGCAAACTCGGGTTTGCCTGTGCGGCAATAGAGCAATGCTGGGAGAGCCACAGCCACAGGCCCCTGTAGGCCGTATTTGTGTGCCAATGTGGACCAGTTCTATGACTAAGTTCATTTTGCATCTGCTTCTTGGCCAATGTTACTGGTTCAGGGGTCTATCAGAAACAACATTTTCAGCAAATGTTTTCAAAGTTATTGCCTGCTTCTGCTCGAAAAAGTCACAAATGACTGTTAGCAAACGTAGGATACTGATTTTTGTGTGACAGTGGTCCTCAGAAGGGTGACCCAGATAAAAAAAAAAAGTCAAAGATTTCAGAAAGAGAGCGTGGCTACTGAGGAACAAAGCTCAGGTGTGTAGCAGGGTGGCAATGGTGCGCGTCACCCCCGTTTTAACGGCAGTAGCTGTGGGTGTCAGTCCTGGTATAAAGTGGTAACAGTGTTTGTCGCCCCTATACATTTGGAATGTTCAAACTTACAGTAACCGTGATGTAAAGAATACGACGTTGTTTAAACTAGAAACGTCCTTTCCCAGACACTCCCATGGAAAGTGAATTTGCAGTAGTGCTGTGCGTGAGAGAAAACCAGGCGAATAAATAAATGCTTAGCCCCGAAGGCAGCATCTCACCTACGCATCCTCTGAGTCTTCAGTCGGCCGTTCTTGGTGGCCCTTCCCCACGCCAGCTCCATTGCTCCCCACTTGTCTGAGAACCCCCTGCTTTTATGCCCAGAGCTCCGTCCCTCCCGGAGAGCGTGATCTTCCTGTCTGTGCATCGCTTGAGGTGTGCGGTGAGCACTCGGGAGGGCCGAGAAGCTGCGGCTGCTGTCTGTTATGTTCCGCCTTGCGTCCCGCTACGCGGTGACGCAGGGCGCGTCAATAAAAGCCCCGCCCCCGCCCCCGCGAGTGGGAGGCAGTTCCGGGGCAGACCAAGCAAGCGTGTGGGTGTGTGTTTCTTTCCCAGCTCCCGCTGGAGCTACGCCACGGGCCGCGCGGCCTACTTCATCTACGCCAGCCCGCGCGCATGCAGGCCGCGGGCTGAATCATAACACTGTCTGCACTCAGAGCTCTGACCCCCGAGCCCCGCCCCCTGATCTCTGGACGAGCTCAGCTCAGCTTGAGAAGGTCGGAATCCGATACAGACAGACACTGTGAATCTGCGCCCGCTGCCCAGGCATGGCGGCAGGCAATCTGGAGCTTGCACACTTTTTTTAAATAGTTTGTTGAAACAACAATTTTTAAAAGTGATGCAACCTCCAGTCTAGGGACAGGGGTTGCAAAAATATTCAAGAGGTCACGAGGGAGACAGCAGAGGTCGCTATTGCGACCTCTAATGACCCCCAAATGACGTCCATGGTCTCTGATACACTTGTAAAGTGCTTGAAAAATGTTACTGCATGCTTTCAGTGCTTACCGCACCAGGAACTCATAAAGGCTTGCCATGTTTCTCACAGGTTTGATTACTGACAATGTAATGTTATTTTCGATAAAAAAGGACCAACTATTGGGGAGTAGAGAGAGTGGTGGGTGGAGCACATCATATATCTTGTCTGGATCACTAGTGTGATGCTTCAGTTTGGGGTGTTCTGGTGCGGTAAGGTGTGCTAACCTGGTGACAGACAGACATTCATGAGTGGAGTGTGAGAAGGCATTGAGTTGGATTGTGTTGATTATGTCTTGGATCCTTTGGGAGTGAAGAAGCACCTCACCATTCAGGTTTGATTGGTCAGTGGAGTGTGAGAACACATGGAGTTGGGTTGCCTTGATTAGGTCTTGGATCCTTTGGAAGTGAGGAAGCTCCTGGCCATTCAGGTTTGATTGGTCAGTGGAGTGTGAGAAGGCATGGAGTTGGGTTGTATTGATTATGTCTTGGAGCCTTTGGGAGGGAGGAAGCTCCTGGCCATTTAGGTTTGATATTTAATAATAGGTGAGTGGAGTGTGAGAAGGCATGGAGTTGGGTTGTATTGATTATGTCTTGGAGCCTTTGGGAGGGAGGAAGCTCCTGGCCATTTAGGTTTGATATTTAATAATAGGTGAGTGGAGTGTGAGAAGGCATGGAGTTGGGTTGTATTGATTATGTCTTGGAGCCTTTGGGAGGGAGGAAGCTCCTGGCCATTTAGGTTTGATATTTAATAATAGGTGAGTGGAGTGTGAGAAGGCATGGAGTTGGGTTGTGTTGATTATGTCTTGGAGCCTTTGGGAGTGAGGACGCTCCTGGCCATTCAGGTTTGATATTTAATAATAGGTGAGTGGAGTGTGAGAAGGCATGGAGTTGGGTTGTGTTGATTATGTCTTGAGGCCTTTGGGAGTGAGGAAGCTCCTGGTTATTCAGGTTTGATATTTAATAATAGGTGAGTAGAGTGTGACAAGGCATGGAGTTGGGTTGTGTTGATTATGTCTTGAGGCCTTTGGGAGTGAGGATGCTCCTGGCCATTCAGGTTTGATATTTGATAATAGGTGAGTGGAGTGTGAGAAGGCATGGAGTTGGGTTGTATTGATTATGTCTTGGAGCCTTTGGGAGGGAGGAAGCTCCTGGCCATTTAGGTTTGATATTTAATAATAGGTGAGTGGAGTGTGAGAAGGCATGGAGTTGGGTTTTATTGATTATGTCTTGAGGCCTTTGGGAGTGAGGAAGCTCCTGGTTATTCAGGTTTGATATTTAATAATAGGTGAGTGGAGTGTGAGAAGGCATGGATTTGGGTTGCCTTGATTGTGTCTTGGAGCCTTTGGGATTGAGGACGCTCCTGGCCCTTCTGGTCACATTGATCATTTATGGTGTGAGACATTGATACAGGAAGTAGTATTCAAATTAATATTAATGAATAAACAGCTCATCTAACCCCTACGTTGCTGCTTGTGAATAACAAATAACACATAATAACACACTATCACCATAGAACAATGCCTAAACATGCCAATATGTGTCTCACGCCTGTAAGCAGGTTTTCAAGGCAAGAGAAAATAATTCTAAAGGAAGGATCTGCATTATATTTAAGAAGCCTTCTTGTCCAGCCTCCACTTGAATGGAGCTCCTCCTAGAGGAGTTTCTACTTATTTGTGCCTCTTTATGAGTTGGGTGGTATTACGGTGGTAAATCTGCCGGAATACCGGCCAACTGAATTATCATTATTGCCAATTGGTACAGCCGATTTGCTGGCAGATTACATGTTGTGGTGACATTGTTAGTTCCCATTAATTTGGAGTCCCTAGGACTCCATTGGGGTTTTCGGAAGAATTTAACACCGGTGAAAATACTGCTGCAGTAATTCCGCAAATTTTGTGAATTTTTTGGCAGAAAGTGGGAGGATTAACTGACAGCATGATGCTGGAGGTAAATCCCCCGCTTAGGGGCCAAACTCATAGTATGGCGGAGCGGGAAACGTGGCAGAAATTCAGTTGCCGCCACGTGTTTCCCATCCCGCAAAACTCGTAATGAGGCCCATTTGAATTTTTGATAAAAGTCAGAAAAAAGTTATTGAGCACTTCAGTTGACACGAATGATCATCCAATGACTCTATATCATCAAATATGATTCAACACAGTTCATTGTGCTACGAGAAACAATCTTGTGAGGGGCTGCTCATCCATAATAAGTAAAGGGGTGTCTACTGACTCCATTATGGTCAAGCCAAGCCAGCCCAGTGAAAACACTGAGCACTCGCTGAGCTGCAGCAAGTAGCTGAGGCAATACTTCATGGCTGGCTTTCACTGAACTGTCAAAAGGAAACCTGGTCTCAGTAGCCCAGCATAAGCCCAAGGAGCCATTCAAGGCTAGGGTGGTTTGCTTTCCCAGTCTTGCATATCCTATTAGGCATTGGGGCAACTATACCTCAGCTCTGAATGTGCAAGGGCCCCTCTGCACATCCAGGCCCCAAGGTTGTCATAATAATGATAATGATGTGTTATTTATATAGCGCCTTAATCCAAAGCGCTTTACAGAGCACATATTTACATACAATATCACCCATCCAAAATTGGTACTCATTTATCGACTTCGGAAGGATGAAAGGTTGAGTTGGCCATGCCGGTATTCGAACCTGCGACCTACAGATCACGTTCAGATCACAGCAGTGAGCGCTCAACCCGCTGAGCTATCTTACCAGCCTTGTCATGATGTCATGTTGTCATGATGGGGACACTCTGCTCTTCCATGATTATGCAGTAAGCATAATCTGCTTTCAGGTTAATTTATTTTGTTTGTTGTTTGCTTGTTGGGAGTTTATACAATAAGAATATACTGTTTCTAAGTGCCCACAGGTCAGTGAGGGAGGAAGAGTGGGAAATACATTACAGAAAATAAACACAATATTTAAGAGCAGAGGGGGAAGAGGGAAGAGGACAAACCTACTATGCCTTGTGAGTATTCAGAATGTGCAAGGGCAGAAAGGAAGAGGGCAGAGGGGATAAGTGCTGGGGGGGTTCAGAGCATGTGACTGAGCCATGGACGAAGTGCTAGGAATGTTGAGTGCTACACAGCTTGGGCCGCAGAAGGTGTAAGTGCGAGTCTCAAGAGAAGAGGGTGTGCAGATGCAAAGTGATGTGGAAAGACAGGAGCTGGGAAGAATTGGTGTGGGAGGTCAAGGTCCCGAAGAAGGATAAGGGCCAAGGACACCAATTCAGCAACTGTGGGATTAGGGGAGGAGAGAAGGAGGGAAAGAGGAGGAAAATAGGAAAGTCTTAAGGTGCATTCAGAATTTGAGAATATCCTGCTCAAGGTGCAGGGGGGGAGGCTATTCCAAAGGAGGGTGCTCACAGAGGAAAGTGAGTGACCTCCTGTCCCCTGTTTAGGAAAAAACTTTACACACAAAGAGTTGGTGCCAGAGGAGCAAAGTGGTCAAGAAGGACAGTATTTAGTGAGATAAAGTTAAAGGTAGTGTGGTCCCCGGGCCCAGAAAGACTTGTGAATGATGCAGAGGGATTTGAATTTAATCCATGCAGCAACCGGGAGCCAGTGAAGACTTTTTAGTGCAGGAGAGATGCAGTCGCTGGGCTTAAGGCCAAGGATAAGTCACACTGCCCTATTCAGGATAAACTGCAGGGGTCGCAGAGTGGAAGAAGGGAGATTCCAGAGAAGGCTGTTACAGTAGTTAAGTCTAGAGAGAACCAGGGTTTGAGTCACATTGAGCCTCTGAGGGAAAGTGAGAAAAGGTTGAATTCCTTTGAGAAGTAAGAGCTGATAGTTGGACTTCTTGGCAATGTCCTGAGTGTGAAGTAAAGGAGGAAGGAAAGAGAGGAGTCAAAGATGACGGCAAGGTTTCTGGCTTTAGGTAAAGGTGCAGCGGGAGAGCCCAAGGAGGAAGGCTACAGTGACGGGAAGAAGGCGGGATCAGGGGTCCCAATTAAAGGGATCTCAGTTTTACAGGCGTTGAGGCAGAGATCATCGGAGGTGCACCAGGACTGGATGGCAGATAAGCAGTCATGGATGATGGAGGGTGCAAGAGGGTCAGCAGGGAGACTCAAGAAGATCTGTATGTCATCTGTGTGACACTTAAAGTTGGAGGACAAAGAGGAGATAAGGCATGCAAGGAAGCCAAGTTATATGTTAAAGAGCCAGGGGGAAAGTATAGAGCCCTGGCGGACACTACAGGTGGAGATGGAAGTAGGAGAGGAGAAGGGGCCCAATATCACTTAGGAGGAGTGGTTAGTGAGGAAAGAGGACGGTCAATCCAGGGCCTGTTCTGGGATACAAAGTGTATCATAAAGCCTTTGTAGGAGAATGGAATGGTTAACTGTGTCAAATGCAGAGGAGAGATTGAGAAGGTACAGACATCTGGGGCGTTGGCATCCAGAGATGCGAGCAGTTCTTCACAGGTGTTCAGAAGAGCAGTTTCTGTGCCTCTGGATGCTCGGAATCCAGATTGATGGTTTTGGGGGCCACTATCAAGTTCAGTTTGAGAGTTAAGTTGGGGAAAGGCCATCTTCTCAAGTATCTTCCGCAGGAAGAGGATGATGGAAATAGGGGGATAGCTGGCAGGGCAGTTAGGGTCAGGGGCTGTTTGTTTCTAGAGTGTGTGTGCAAGGGAGTGTTTAAGGGGGAGGGAAAAGATCCAATGATAAAAAAGTGATTGCAGAAATTAGCGAGAGCAGGGGCAAGAGAGACAATGTTATCCTTGATGATCCTGGATCAGCAAGGGGAGACCGGTTTAGAAGAGACCTTCATGGAACAGACAACTCTTGTAACTTCTTCAGGTGTGACAGGAGAGAAGGAGGAAAAGGAGGAAGGGGGAAGAAGAGGGGTCTTGCTGGGGGGAGTGGGAAGGGTTGTGAGTGAAGGTAGAAATGGTGGTCAGAATGTCCTGAGTTTTGGTGGCAAAGTGTGAGGCTAGTGCATTGCAGAGAGCATGGGAAGGAGACAGGGAGGAAGAGACTGCAGAGGGGATGGCTAGTTCCCTGCAGACTTTCAGTTCAGTCGTGATATGGGATGCGCCAGAGAACCCGTGCCTGAACTTGGGCTCTTTTCTTTGCATGGATGGTGAGTCTGTATTGCCTTTGGAGCAGACAGCATGCCAGTTTGTCAGATACATCCTCTTATATGATGCACAGGAGCTGGAGTGCCTTTATTACAGAATACAGATCAAGACCAAGAAGACAGCGATACAGTGCCGGGTTGAATTTAATAAAATAAAAATAAAATGTGTTTGTGTTCACTTGTAAGCAAGTGTATGTGTTTGTTAGTGGGTGCAGGAATGAGATAGTGTATGTTACTTGGGTGTGCATGTTTATGTGAGAGCGTATGAATGCTATATGGGTGAGAGGGTAAATGTGAGAATGAATGTATAATTAATTCCTTATGAATGCTGATGTTGTATGAATGGTGTGTGAATATGGAAATGACTGAAAAATGATGAATGATGCGGTCTGATAGTCGATGCATGTGTGAATGGGAGAATAAATGAAGAATACATTACACTGTATGAATGCTGATGCATGTGAATGCTGATGCATGTGTGTGAAAGGAAGAGTGTATGAATGATGCTGTGTGAATGAATATATGTATGAGTGAATGGGAGAGTGAATGTGGGGATTTCATAACAGTAAACTTCATTAGTCCTATTCCAACTCTTCTTTGTTACAGTTCCTAACAAGTAAGTACTGGGATGAGGAAGAGCGATCTGGAGCTCATGAAGAATGATATGATATGATATGGCATTTATAACGCGCCTATACACACGTGTTTCAAGGTGCAACAAGGCAAGGGAGGGGGAATAAAGGGAGGACAGACAACGATCCTACTAGGACAGGTGTCAATCAGATTGCGCAAGTGCATGGGATGGGGGAAGGGACAGTGCAGTACATGGGAACAGATAGTAACAATAAGTAAAAGTAATGGCCTGCAATTGGCAAGAGCAAGAATTCATGCGGGCATCAGGTGTAAAGTGCGGGTAGGGGGACTGTAGGGATACAGAGACAGTCCCCAAGTGTGGGGGTTGCCAGGCAGGCAGTCTAGGTGTGTGTGACTGGTGGGGGAGGGACCTGGGACAGAGATCAGAGGGTGTCCAGGTAACCAGTGCAGTTCCAGTTTCAGCCAGGTGGTCAGCAGGGGAGAGGAGGAGAAAAAGCTGACGCAAAGAGAAAGGTTTTGAGGTGCTTCCGGAACCGGAGATGGTTCTCCTCAAGTTTAAGGGAGTTAGGGAGGCTGTTCCAGATGGAGGCCCCAGCTGAAGAAAGAGATCTACCACCAACTCGTTACTTGGAGAAGTGACTGACCCTGAGGGAGTTGGAGGCGGATGAAGGAAGAGATCGGGATGGAAGATATTTAGGAAGAGAGAGTTGAAGGTATTAAGGTCTTGTGCCCCAGAAAGCCATGTGGACAATGGATACGGTTAATCATTGCAGCCACTGGGAGCCAGTGCAAAGATTTCAGTTCTGGGGAGATATGATCCCTGGGCTTGATGCCAAGGACAAGTCCTGCAGTCCTGTTCCGGATGAGTTGCAAAAGGCGGAGAATAGAGGCAAGCAGATTTAGAAAGAGGCTGTTGCAGTAATCCAGCCTAGAGAGAACCAGAGCTCTGGAGACAGTGAGCTTCTGGGGGAAGGAGAGGAAAAGAATAATACCTCTGAGGATGTGCAGCTGGTAGTATGACTTCTTAGAGACATCAGACATGTGAGCAGAGATGGAGGTGTGCAAGGAGTTCCAGGTATTGGTTGAACAGCCACGGAGAGAGGTTAGACCCCTGAGGGACACCACAGGTAGAGGAAAAGTTGGACCTCGGAGGGTCCCTCAAAGAGGAAAGAAGTCCTCTGGGATGCCATATGAATGCTGTTGTGTGTGTGTGAATGTGAGAATAAGGGATGAATCAATGCTGTATGAACAATCAATGACGAAAATAGATGCGTTTGTGCGAGCTGTGCAGTAGCGATTTTATTGGGGGGAGGACATGGAGGTTAGGTGGCAGCCTGTGCACTTTCTTTTATTAGTGTGCCCAGTTTTGAAACATATTCACAGTTACATAGCATTTTGTTACTGAGAAACAAAGGGCAAGGCCGGATTATGAGATTTCGTACTGGTATTGACCCACGTTGGTTGGTCGAGTGTGGAGATGTTGCTTTACTGTGCCATGGAATTATTTACTGGGCATTAGGGTGGAGTCATCATAAGTGTACCTATGTGGTACTGGCCCACATTGGTGGGTCCAGTCTGCACATATATCTTTACTGTGGCAGGACATCTTTTACTGGGCTTCAAGGGTGACATAAGAATGGTTCTGGCCCAGATTGGCGGCTCCTGTCTGCACATTTTTCTTTACTGTGACATGTCATTTATTAGTGAGGGTCAAGGGTGAAAACATCAAGATGAGTGTTCCTATTTGGGAATGGACCCAAACGAAAGGGCTAGGAAAGATTTCCTAGCTCCTAATACGCTCACAGTGTGCCCTTAAAAAAGTTGCAGCTGTTTGCTAAATGTTCAAGTGAAGTTCACAAGGTTTTTGAAATAATAGTCCATAGATCTGAATGTAAAAAATATCCCAATCACTTTAATTGGATGAAAGGCAGTGTGCATCCTGTGTTCTAAAATAATTACCAATGCATTTCGGAACTAGGTCCGTCATCAGGGCTGGGCACTATAAACATACATAATATGATACATAAAGATGTGATGCATAAAGATGAGCCAAAAACACATTGTTCAAATACATACCCCACAATTGTCAATAACACCAAGAAGTTGATACAGGAATACAAGGATAAAGACAACATGTACAAATCCACCTTCCAAAGGAAATGCATCATTGTGAGCTGTAAAACCCACTTTTTAGTTAAAAAAAACGGATTGTTTACCTGGCTGTGTAAAAGCCTTAAAGTATCAAAAGAGAAACAAAAATATAACAAAAACAATAACGTTTAACATGTGTGCCATGTAAGATCTATGGTCAGCGGTAGACAAAGTAATAGAATGTATCTAGACAATGCGAACAGATTTTTATCTGGGAGTATAGGTTCATCCAATTGACTATATGAAATAGCTAATAGCCCTTTGCTGTGAAATGGAAGGAAAGAGAAAATTGCTGATGTAGCAACCCACCATTAAAAGGAAAGTCCATCTGTTGTGAGGTAAGTGAAGCATGTGGTCTTGCCTACCACGGTCTGGGTCTTGGTTTCTTGGTAACAGGGCGGAGAACCCTTGGGGCTCAAGCCTTTCTGTATTGTTTATCACTCTCTCACTGCCCTTGGTAGGCGACATGATGTCACACGTAAGCATACGCAATGACGTCACGTGCACCTCGCGTCCCGCATGTCCTGCAAGTACGACATGACGATTGTTTCTCTACACTATTCAAGGTCGCCGAGTTCTCGCAAGTTGCTGCAAATCAACCCACAGTTTACCAAGTTTAAAATCCTGTCGACAACCCGCAGATGCATCAAGAGCACTTCCCCAGCCTTCCTCCACCAGCGCATTGCCTTAAGTCCCAAACTACGCTGCCTGCACTCTTCTGCAGCCCTGGCCCTAGCCACACCCAGATACTCCAAAATTCTGGCAGATTACATAGAAATTCAGCACATCTCTGCCAGCACTAAAACCAGATGCTAATGTGGGTGCTCCTGTCTTTGAAAGGGGGGTGGGGGGCAGATTAGGGTTGCAGCATCATTCTGTGTCTCTGCCAGGACGTCATTTCACTAGAATGCCTGGGGTAGCGGAAGTGGCATCACATGACCCTTGACCTCTGATGACATAACAGGAAGTGATGTCATTTGACCCCACCGCAAGTGACATTAAAGGATGTGATGACACATAACCTTTAACCCCTTGACAAAACTGCCAGTGGCATCAGATAGCATTGTTCCTTGGCACATCAAGAAAAATATGGTTATGATATCACTGTAATATGTTATACATTTCATACAAGAAGCATCACCATATGTAGTGTTAAAGGGAATACATACATGGTTCATCATCATGCAGACCAAGAGGCTGATACCACAGCATTGTACTCATCTATACGCCGCTGGGTTAGTTACCATACAAGTCTGAGCTGTATAGTCAGTGGCATATATTGTTGTGTAGACCTGGCGAGGATTCAAACCTATGAATGGCAGCACGCACATAGACCCCAGCAGTGAGCAAGTAACCCACTGAGCTATCTTAACAGCTATTTATTCTTAAATGTGCATACCAGAGCATTTGGTAATGTGTTGGTTATGGGGGTTACATTTCTTATTAACATAACACTTAGTATTACGGTGCTTAGAAGCAGCAGGCATATGTCATGGCACACTAGTAAACCTGATCATTGTAGTGCTAAATTTTTTAAAAAGGACTTGTGAGGTTGTTGGATAGATATCTTCATAAATGGTTCTTTTTAACTTCACAATTGATTCTACAGCATATTGTGTCACAATTGGATAGCTCAGAGGGTTTAAATCATATGGCTTGTGATTTCTAATATGCAGACAAGTCAATCTGAGGCCATACTGAGTGACCCAAAGGAATGTTTGCTAGGTGTCACTGCTTCTCCTCTGGGACCCCGCGTTCTTAAGAAAATCCCTCACGTATCCCCTCCCCCATCAATAGACAGGGGCACCCCATAATGCAGGCCATTGAAATAAGCAAGTTGCTCATGCTGTCCGGTGAACTTGAGCAAAAAAATGTTTTAAAAATTGAAAAAATGACACTTAAAAATAATGGGAAGAATGCTCCAGTGTCTGCAGGGGTTCGTCGGCAAACTCGGGTTTGCCTGTGCGGCAATAGAGCAATCCCGGGAGAGCCACAGCCACAGGCCCCTGTAGGCCGTATTTGTGTGCCAATGTGGACCAGTTCGATGGCTAAGTTCATTTTGCATCTGCTTCTTGGCCAATGTTACTGGTTCAGGGGTCTATCAGAAACAACATTTTCAGCAAATGTTTTCAAAGTTATTGCCTGCTCCTGCTCGAAAAAGTCACAAATGACTGTTAGCAAACATAGGATACTGATTTTTGTGTGCTAGTGGTCCTCAGAAGGGTGACCCAGATTAAAAAAAAAAGTCAAAGATTTCAGAAAGAGAGCGTGGCTACTGAGGAACAAAGCTCAGGTGTGTAGCAGGGTGGCAATGGTGCGCGTCACCCCCGTTTTAACGGCAGTAGCTGTGGGTGTCAGTCCTGGTATAAAGTGTTTGTCGCCCCTATACATTTGGAATGTTCAAACTTACAGTAACCGTGATGTAAAGAATACGACGTTGTTTAAACTAGAAACGTCCTTTCCCAGACACTCCCATGGAAAGTGAATTTGCAGTAGTGCTGTGCGTGAGAGAAAACCAGGCGAATAAATAAGTGCTTAGCCCCGAAGGCAGCATCTCACCTACGCATCCTCTGAGTCTTCAGTCGGCCGTTCTTGGTGGCCCTTCCCCACGCCAGCTCCATTGCTCCCCACTTGTCTGTGAACCCCCTGCTTTTATGCCCAGAGCTCCGTCCCTCCCGGAGAGCGTGATCTTCCTGTCTGTGCATCGCTTGAGGTGTGCGGTGAGCACTCGGGAGGGCCGAGAAGCTGCGGCTGCTGTCTGTTATGTTCCGCCTTGCGTCCCGCTACGCGGTGACGCAGGGCGCGTCAATAAAAGCCCCGCCCCCGCGAGTGGGAGGCAGTTCCGGGGCAGACCGAGCAAGCGTGTGGGTGTGCGTTTCTTTCCCAGCTCCCGCTGGAGCTCCGCCACGGGCCGCGCGGCCTACTTCATCTACACCAGCCCGCGCGCATGCAGGCCGCGGGCTGGATCATAACACTGTCTGCACTCAGAGCTCTGACCCCCGAGCCCCGCCCCCTGATCTCTGGACGAGCTCAGTTCAGCTTGAGAAGGTCGGACTCGGATACAGTCAGACAGACACTGTGAATCTGCGCCCGCTGCCCAGGCATGGCGGCAGGCAATCTGGAGCTTGCACACTTTTTTTTAAATAGTTTGTTGAAACAACAATTTTTAAAAGTGATGCAACCTCCAGTCTAGGGACAGGGGTTGCAAAAATATTCAAGAGGTCGCGAGGGAGACAGCAGAGGTCGCTATTGCGACCTCTAATGACCCCAAATGACGTCCATGGTCTCTGATACACTTGTAAAGTGCTTGAAAAATGTTACTGCATGCTTTCAGTGCTTACTTTACCGCACCAGGAACTCATAAAGGCTTGCCATGTTTCTCACAGGTGTGATTACTGACAATGTAATGTTATTTTCGATAAAAAAGGACCAACTATTGGGGAGTAGAGAGAGTGGTGGGTGGAGCACATCATATATCTTGTCTGGATCACTAGTGTGATGCTTCAGTTTGGGGTGTTCTGGTGTGGTAAGGTGTGCTAACCTGGTGACAGGCAGAGTGTGAGAAGGCATTGAGTTGGATTGTGTTGATTATGTCTTGGAGCCTTTGAGAGGGAGGAAGCTCCTAGCCATTTAGGTTTGATATTTAATATTGGGTGAATGGAGTGTGAGAACGCATGGAGTTGGGGTGCCTTGATTATGTCTTGGATCCTTTGGGAGTGAAGAAGCACCTCGCCATTCAGGTTTGATTGGTGAGTGGAGTGTGAGAAGGCATGGAGTTGGGGTGCCTTGATTATGTCTTGGATCCTTTGGGAGTGAAGAAGCACCTCGCCATTCAGGTTTGATTGGTGAGTGGAGTGTGAAAACACATGGAGTTGGGTTGCCTTGATTAGGTCTTGGATCCTTTGGAAGTGAGGACGCTCCTGGCCATTTAGGTTTGATATTTGATAATAGGTGAGTGGGGTGTGAGAAGGAATGGAGTTGGGTTGTGTTGATTATGTCCTGAGGCCTTTGGGAGTGAGGAAGCTCCTGGTTATTCAGGTTTGATATTTAATAATAGGTGAGTGGAGTGTGAGAAGGCATGGAGTTGGGTTGTGTTGATTATGTCTTGAGGCCTTTGGGAGTGAGGAAGCTCCTGGTTATTCAGGTTTGATATTTAATAATAGGTGAGTGGAGTGTGAGAAGGCATGGAGTTGGGTTGTGTTGATTATGTCTTGAGGCCTTTGGGAGTGAGGAAGCTCCTGGCCATTCAGGTTTGATATTTGATAATAGGTGAGTGGAGTGTGAGAAGGCATGGAGTTGGGTTGTGTTGATTATGTCCTGAGGCCTTTGGGAGTGAGGAAGCTCCTGGTTATTCAGGTTTGATATTTAATAATAGGTGAGTGGAGTGTGAGAAGGCATGGAGTTGGATTGTGTTGATTATGTCTTGGAGCCTTTGGGAGTGAGGAAGCTCCTGGCCATTCAGGTTTGAAATTTGATAATAGGTGAGTGGAGTGTGAGAAGGCATGGAGTTGGGTTGTGTTGATTATGTCTTGAGGCCTTTGGGAGTGAGGAAGCTCCTGGCCATTCAGGTTTGATATTTGATAATAGGTGAGTGGAGTGTGAGAAGGCATGGAGTTGGGTTGTGTTGATTATGTCCTGAGGCCTTTGGGAGTGAGGACGCTCCTGGCCATTCAGGTTTGATATTTGATAATAGGTGAGTGGAGTGTGAGAAGGCATGGAGTTGGGTTGTGTTGATTATGTCCTGAGGCCTTTGGGAGTGAGGACGCTCCTGGTTATTCAGGTTTGATATTTAATAATAGGTGAGTGGAGTGTGAGAAGGCATGGAGTTGGGTTGTGTTGATTATGTCTTGAGGCCTTTGGGAGTGAGGAAGCTCCTGGCCATTCAGGTTTGATATTTGATAATAGGTGAGTGGAGTGTGAGAAGGCATGGAGTTGGGTTGTGTTGATTATGTCCTGAGGCCTTTGGGAGTGAGGACGCTCCTGGCCATTCAGGTTTGATATTTAATAATAGGTGAGTGGAGTGTGAGAAGGCATGGAGTTGGGTTGTGTTGATTATGTCCTGAGGCCTTTGGGAGTGAGGACGCTCCTGGTTATTCAGGTTTGATATTTAATAATAGGTGAGTGGAGTGTGAGAAGGCATGGAGTTGGGTTGTGTTGATTATGTCCTGAGGCCTTTGGGAGTGAGGACGCTCCTGGTTATTCAGGTTTGATATTTAATAATAGGTGAGTGGAGTGTGAGAAGGCATGGAGTTGGGTTGTGTTGATTATGTCTTGAGGCCTTTGGGAGTGAGGAAGCTCCTGGCCATTCAGGTTTGATATTTGATAATAGGTGAGTGGAGTGTGAGAAGGCATGGAGTTGGGTTGTGTTGATTATGTCCTGAGGCCTTTGGGAGTGAGGACGCTCCTGGCCATTCAGGTTTGATATTTAATAATAGGTGAGTGGAGTGTGAGAAGGCATGGAGTTGGGTTGTGTTGATTATGTCTTGAGGCCTTTGGGAGTGAGGAAGCTCCTGGCCATTCAGGTTTGATATTTAATAATAGGTGAGTGGAGTGTGAGAAGGCATGGAGTTGGATTGTGTTGATTATGTCTTGGAGCCTTTGGAAGTGAGGAAGCTCCTGGCCATTCAGGTTTGATATTTAATAATAGGTGAGTGGAGTGTGAGAAGGCATGGAGTTGGGTTGTGTTGATTATGTCCTGAGGCCTTTGGGAGTGAGGAAGCTCCTGGTTATTCAGGTTTGATATTTAATAATAGGTGAGTGGAGTGTGAGAAGGCATGGAGTTGGGTTGTGTTGATTATGTCCTGAGGCCTTTGGGAGTGAGGAAGCTCCTGGTTATTCAGGTTTGATATTTAATAATAGGTGAGTGGAGTGTGAGAAGGCATGGAGTTGGGTTGTGTTGATTATGTCCTGAGGCCTTTGGGAGTGAGGACGCTCCTGGCCATTCAGGTTTGATATTTGATAATAGGTGAGTGGAGTGTGAGAAGGCATGGAGTTGGGTTGTGTTGATTATGTCCTGAGGCCTTTGGGAGTGAGGAAGCTCCTGGTTATTCAGGTTTGATATTTAATAATAGGTGAGTGGAGTGTGAGAAGGCATGGAGTTGGGTTGTGTTGATTATGTCTTGAGGCCTTTGGGAGTGAGGAAGATCCTGGTTATTCAGGTTTGATATTTAATAATAGGTGAGTGGAGTGTGAGAAGGCATGGAGTTGGATTGTGTTGATTATGTCTTGAGGCCTTTGGGAGTGAGGAAGATCCTGGTTATTCAGGTTTGATATTTAATAATAGGTGAGTGGAGTGTGAGAAGGCATGGAGTTGGATTGTGTTGATTATGTCTTGAGGCCTTTGGGAGTGAGGAAGCTCCTGGATATTTAGGTTTGATATTTAATAATAGGTGAGTGGGGTGTGAGAAGGCATGGAGTTGGGTTGTGTTGATTATGTCTTGAGGCCTTTGGGAGTGAGGAAGCTCCTGGTTATTCAGGTTTGATATTTAATAATAGGTGAGTGGAGTGTGAGAAGGCATGGAGTTGGGTTGTGTTGATTATGTCTTGAGGCCTTTGGGAGTGAGGAAGATCCTGGTTATTCAGGTTTGATATTTAATAATAGGCGAGTGGAGTGTGAGAAGGCATGGATTTGGGTTGCCTTGGTTGTGTCTTGGAGCCTTTGGGATTGAGGACGCTCCTGGCCCTTCTGGTCACATTGATCATTTATGGTGTGAGACATTGATACAAGAAGTAGTATTCAAATTAATATTAATGAATAAACAGCTCATCTAACCCCTACGTTGCTGCTTGTGAATAACAAATAACACATAATAACACACTATCACCATAGAACAATGCCTAAACATGCCAATATGTGTCTCACGCCTGTAAGCAGGTTTTCAAGGCAAGGGCAAATAACTCTAAAGGAAGGATCTGCATTATATTTAAGAAGCCTTCTTGTCCAGCCTCCACTTGAATGGAGCTCCTCCTAGAGGAGTTTCTACTTATTTGTGCCTCTTTATGAGTTGGGTGGTATTACGGTGGTAAATCTGCCGGAATACCGGCCAACTGAATTATCATTATTGCCAATTGGTACAGCCGATTTGCTGCCAGATTACATGTTGTGGTGACATTGTTAGTTCCCATTAATTTGTCCCTAGGACTCCATTGGGGTTTTCGGAAGAATTTAACACCGGTGAAAATACTGCTGCAGTAATTCCGCAAGTTTTGTGAATTTTTTGGCAGAAAGTGGGAGGATTAACTGACAGCATGATGCTGGAGGTAAATCCCCCGCTTAGGGGCCAAACTCCTAGTATGGCGGAGCGGGAAACGTGGCAGAAATTCAGTTGCCGCCACGTGTTTCCCATCCCGCAAAACTCGTAATGAGGCCCATTTGAATTTTTGATAAAAGTCAGAAAAAAGTTATTGAGCACTTCAGTTGACACGAATGAGCATCCGATGACTCTATATCATCAAATATGATTCAACACAGTTCATTGTGCTACGAGAAACAATCTTGTGAGGGGCTGCTCATCCATAATAAGTAAAGGGGTGTCTACTGACTCCATTATGGTCAAGCCAAGCCAGCCCAGTGAAAACACTGAGCACTCGCTGAGCTGCAGCAAGTAGCTGAGGCAGTACTTCATGGCTGGCTTTCACTGAACTGTCAAAAGGAAACCTGGTCTCAGTAGCCCAGCATAAGCCCAAGGAGCCATTCAAGGCTAGGGTGGTTTGCTTTCCCAGTCTTGCATATCCTATTAGGCATTGGGGCAACTGTACCTCAGCTCTGAATGTGCAAGGGTGCACTCTTGCGCCCCTCTGCACATCCAGGCCCCAAGGTTGTCATAATAATGATAATGATGTGTTATTTATATAGCGCCTTAATCCAAAGCGCTTTACAGAGCACATATTTACATACAATATCACCCATCCAAAATTGGTACTCATTTATCGACTTCGGAAGGATGAAAGGTTGAGTTGGCCATGCCGGGATTCGAACCTGCGACCTACAGATCACGTTCAGATCACAGCAGTGAGCGCTCAACCCGCTGAGCTATCTTACCAGACTTGTCATGATGTCATGATGTCATGTTGTCATGATGGGGACACTCTGCTCTTCCATGCATATGCAGTAAGCATAATCTGCTTTCAGGTTAATTTATTTTGTTTATTGTTTGCTTGTTAGGAGTTTATACAATAAGAATATACTGTTTCAAAGTGCCCACAGGTCAGTGAGGGAGGAAGAGTGGGAAATACATTACAGAAAATAAACACAATATTTAAGAGCATAGGGGGAAGAGGGAAGAGGACAAACCTACTATGCCTTGTGAGTATTCAGAATGTGCAAGGGCAGAAAGGAAGAGGGCAGAGGGGATAAGTGCTGGGGGGGGTCAGAGCATGTGACTGAGCCATGGACGAAGTGCTAGGAATGTTGAGTGCTACACAGCTTGGGCCGCAGGAGGTGTAAGTGCGAGTCTGAAGAGAAGAGGGTGTGCAGATGCAAAGTGATGTGGAAAGACAGGAGCTGGGAAGAATTGGTGTGGGAGGTCAAGGTCCCGAAGAAGGATAAGGGCCAAGGACACCAATTCAGCAACTGTGGGATTAGGGGAGGAGAGAAGGAGGGAAGGAGGAGGAAAATAGGAAAGTCTTAAGGTGCATTCAGAATTGGAGAATATCCTGCTCAAGGTGCAGGGGGTGAGGCTATTACAAAGGAGGGTGCTCACAGAGGAAAGTGAGTGACCCCCTGTTCCCTGTTTAGGAAAAAACTTTACACACAAAGAGTTGGTGCCAGGGGAGCAAAGTGGTCAAGAAGGACAGTATTTAGTGAGATAAAGTTAAAGGTAGTGTGGTCCCTGGGCCCAGAAAGACTTGTGAATGATGCAGAGGGATTTGAATTTAATCCATGCAGCAACCGGGAGCCAGTGAAGACTTTTTAGTGCAGGAGAGATGCAGTCGCTGGGCTTAAGGCCAAGGATAAGTCTCACTGCCCTATTCAGGATAAACTGCAGGGGTCGCAGAGTGGAAGAAGGGAGATTCCAGAGAAGGCTGTTACAGTAGTTAAGTCTAGAGAGAACCAGGGTTTGAGTCACATTGAGCCTCTGAGGGAAAGTGAGAAAAGGTTGAATTCCTTTGAGAAGTAAGAGCTGATAGTTGGACTTCTTGGCAATGTCCTGAGTGTGAAGTAAAGGAGGAAGGAAAGAGAGGAGTCAAAGATGACGGCAAGGTTTCTGGCTTTAGGTAAAGGTGCAGTGGGAGAGCCAAAGGAGGAAGGCTACAGTGACGGGAAGAAGGCGGGATCAGGGGTCCCAATTAAAGGGATCTCATTTTTACAGGCGTTGAGGCAGAGATCATCGGAGGTGCACCAGGACTGGATGGCAGATAAGCAGTCATGGATGATGGAGGGTGCAAGAGGGTCAGCAGGGAGACTCAAGAAGAGCTGTATGTCATCTGTGTGACACTTAAAGTTGGAGGACAAAGAGGAGATAAGGCATGCAAGGAAGCCAAGTTATATGTTAAAGAGCCAGTGGGAAAGTATAGAGCCCTGGCGGACACTACAGGTGGAGATGGAAGTAGGAGAGGAGAAGTGGCCCAATATCGCTTAGGAGGAGTGGTTAGGGAGGAAAGAGGACAGCCAATCCAGTGCCTGTTCTGGGATACAAAGTGTATCATAAAGCCTTTGTATGAGGATGGAATGGTTAACTGTCAAATGCAGAGGAGAGATTGAGAAGGTACAGACATCTGGGGAGTTGGCATCCAGAGATGCAAGCAGTTATTCACAGGTGTTCAGAAGAGCAGTTTCTGTGCCTCTGGATGCTCGAAATCCAGATTGATGGTTGTGGGGGCCACTATCAAGTTCAGTTTGAGAGTTAAGTTGGGGAAAGGCCATCTTCTCAAGTATCTTCCGCAGGAAGAGGATGATGGCAATAGGGGGATAGCTGGAAGGGCAGTTAGGGTCAGGGGCTGTTTGTTTCTAGAGTGTGTGTGCAAGGGAGTGTTTAAGGGGGAGGGAAAAGATCCAATGATAAAAAAGTGATTGCAGAAATTAGCGAGAGCAGGGGCAAGAGAGACAATGTTATCCTTGATGATCCTGGATCAGCAAGGGGAGACCGGTTTAGAAGAGACCTTCATGGAACAGACAACTCTTGTAACTTCTTCAGGTGTGACAGGAGAGAAGGAGGAAAAGGAGGAAGGGGGAAGAAGAGGGGTCTTGCTGGGGGGAGTGGGAAGGGTTGTGAGTGAAGGTAGAAATGGTGGTCAGAATGTCCTGAGTTTTGGTGGCAAAGTGTGAGGCTAGTGCATTGCAGAGGGCATGGGAAGGAGACAGGGAGGAAGAGACTGCAGAGGGGATGGCTAGTTCCCTGCAGATTTTCAGTTCAGTCGTGTTATGGGATGCGCCAGAGACCCGTGCCTGAACTTGGGCTCTTTTCTTTGCATGGATGGTGAGCCTGTATTGCCTTTGGAGCAGACAGCATGCCAGTTTGTCAGATACATCCTCTTATATGATGCACAGGAGCTGGAGTGCCTTTATTACAGAATACAGATCAAGACCAAGAAGACAGCGATACAGTGCTGGGTTGAATTTAATAAAATAAAAAGAAAATGTGTTTGTGTTCACTTGTAAGCAAGTGTATGTGTTTGTTAGTGGGTGCAGGAATGAGATAGTGTATGTTACTTGGGTGTGCATGTTTATGTGAGAGCGTATGAATGCTATATGGGTGAGAGGGTAAATGTGAGAATGAATGTGTAATTAATTCCTTATGAATGCTGATGTTGTATGAATGGTGTGTGAATATGGAAATGACTGAAAAAAGAATGAATGATGCGGTCTGATAGTCGATGCATGTGTGAATGGGAGAATAAATGAAGAATACATTACACTGTATGAATGCTGATGCATGTGAATGCTGATGCATGTGTGTGAAAGGAAGAGTGTATGAATGATGCTGTGTGAATGAATATATGTGTGAGTGAATGGGAGAGTGAGTTTCATAACAGTGAACTTCATTAGTCCTATTCCAACTCTTCTTTGTTACAGTTCCTAACAAGTAAGTACTGGGATGAGGAAGAGCGATCTGGAGCTCATGAAGAATGATATGATATGATATGATATGGCATTTATAACGCGCCTATACACAAGTGTTTCAAGGTACAACAAGGCAAGGGAGGGGGAATAAAGGGAGGACAGACAACGATCCTACTAGGACAGGTGTCAATCAGATTGCACAAGTGCATGGGATGGGGGAAGGGACAGTGCAGTACATGGGAACAGATAGTAACAATAGTAACAATAAGTAAAAGTAACGGCCTGCAATTGGCAAGAGCAAGAATTCATGCGGGCATCAGGTGTAAAGTGCGGGTAGGGGGACTGTAGGGATACAGAGACAGTCCCCAAGTGTGGGGGTTGCCAGGCAGGCAGTGCAGGTGTGTGTGACTGGTGGGGGAGGGACCTGGGACAGAGATCAGAGGGTGTCCAGGTAACCAGTGCAGTTCCAGTTTCAGCCAGGTGGTCAGCAGGGGAGAGGAGGAGAAAAAGCTGACGCAAAGAGAAAGGTTTTGAGGTGCTTCCGGAACCGGAGATGGTTCTCCTCAAGTTTAAGGGAGTTAGGGAGGCTGTTCCAGATGGAGGCCCCAGCTGAAGAAAGAGATCTACCACCAACTCGTTACTTGGAGAAGCGACTGACCCTGAGGGAGTTGGAGGCGGATGAAGGAAGAGATCGGGATGGAAGATATTTAGGAAGAGAGAGTTAAAGGTATTAAGGTCTTGTGCCCCAGAAAGCCATGTGGACAATGGATACGGTTAATCCTTGCAGCCACTGGGAGCCAGTGCAAAGATTTCAGTTCTGGGGAGATACGATCCCTGGGCTTGATGCCAAGGACAAGTCCTGCAGTCCTGTTCTGGATGAGTTGCAAAAGGCGGAGAATAGAGGCAAGCAGATTTAGAAAGAGGCTGTTGCAGTAATCCAGCCTAGAGAGAACCAGAGCTCTGGAGACAGTGAGCTTCTGGGGGAAGTAGAGGAAAAGAAGAATACCTCTGAGGATGTGCAGCTGGTAGTATGACTTCTTAGAGACATCAGACATGTGAGCAGAGATGGAGGTGTGCAAGGAGTTCCAGGTATTGGTTGAACAGCCAGGGAGAGAGGTTAGACCCCTGAGGGACACCACAGGTAGAGGAAAAGTTGGACCTCGGAGGGTCCCTCAAAGAGGAAAGAAGTCCTCTGGGATGCCATATGAATGCTGTTGTGTGTGTGTGTGAATGTGAGAATAAAGGATGAATCAATGCTGTATGAACGATCAATGACGAAAATAGATGCGTTTGTGCGAGCTGTGCAGCAGCGATTTTATTGGGGGGAGGACATGGAGGTTAGGTGGCAGCCTGTGCACTTTCTTTTATTAGTGTGCCCAGTTTTGAAACATATTCACAGTTACATAGCATTTTGTTACTGAGAAACAAAGGGCAAGGCAGGATTATGAGATTTCGTACTGGTATTGACCCACGTTGGTTGGTCGAGTGTGGAGATGTTGCTTTACTGTGCCATGGAATTATTTACTGGGCATCAGGGTGGAGTCATCTTAAGTGTACCTATGTGGTACTGGCCCACATTGGTGGGTCCAGTTTGCACTTATATCTTTACTGTGGCAGGACATCTTTTGCTGGGCTTCAAGGGTGACATAAGAATGGTTCTGGCCCAGATTGGCGGCTCCTGTCTGCACATTTTTCTTTACTGTGACATGTCATTTATTTGTGAGCGTCAAGGGTGAAAACATCAAGATGAGTGTTCCTGTTTGGTAATGGACCCAAACGAAAGGGCTAGGAAAGATTTCCTAGCTCGTAATACGCTCACAGTGTGCCCTTAAAAAAGTTGCAGCTGTTTGCTAAATGTTCAAGTGAAGTTCACAAGGTTTTTGAAATAATAGTCCATAGATCTGAATGTAAAAAATATCCCAATCACTTGAATTCGATGAAAGGCAGTGTGCATCCTGTGTTCTAAAATAATTACCAATGCATTTCGGAACTAGGTCCGTCATCAGGGCTGGGCACTATAAACATACATAATATGATACATAAAGATGTGATGCATAAAGATGAGCCAAAAACACATTGTTCAAATACATACCCCACAATTGTCAATAACACCAAGAAGTTGATACAGGAATACAAGGATAAAGGCAACATGTACAAATCCACCTTCCAAAGGAAATGCATCATTGTGAGCTGTAAAACCCACTTTTTAGTTAAAAAAAACGGATTGTTTACCTGGCTGTGTAAAAGCCTTAAAGTATCAAAAGAGAAACAAAAATATAACAAAAACAATAACGTTTAACATGTGTGCCATGTAAGATCTATGGTCAGCGGTAGAAAAAGTAATAGAATGTATCTATACAATGCGAACAGATTTCTATCTGGGAGTATAGGTTCATCCAATTGACTATATGAAATAGCTAATAGCCCTTTGCTGTGAAATGGAAGGAAAGAGAACATTGCTGATGTAGCAACCCACCATTAAAAGGAAAGTCCATCTGTTGTGAGGTAAGTGAAGCATGTGGTCTTGCCTACCACGGTCTGGGTCTTGGTTTCTTGGTAACAGGGCGGAGAACCCTTGGGGATCAAGCCTTTCTGTACTGTTTATCACTCTCTCACTGCCCTTGGTAGGCGACATGATGTCACACGTAAGCATACGCAATGACGTCACGTGCACCTCGCGTCCCGCATGTCCTGGGGACAGAGCGCATGGGAAAGGCAACCAATATGCGGTTAGTATAATCTCAAAAACATTATGTAGATAGATGCCCAAAGTAAAACATTAAGTATGTATATATCAGTGCATAATCAAACAAATTACAATGAATGATGTGCAAAAGGGCTCACGGCGGGCAATCCTATATTCTCACATGTCCCATGCTGTGGGAACAGTGTTTTAAGATTAGTGGTAATTTCCATTGTGGGCTGAATTTACATTGCGAAGTGGGCTGATATAATCCAATATAAAATGTAGCAGAGCCCCACCCACCACTGACACTTGATTGCATGCATGTGTCCATAAAGATATAGAAAAAACACCCAAACAATAGGCTAATTCTGGGTTATAGGGCTGGCTCAGTAAAGCTCTATATACAACACAAACCTAATAATTACAAAAATGAATAACCAGAATTAATTGCAACAACAAAACACATTTTGAGGAATACCAATCAATCAAAACATAAGGATACATCTCAAGGATAATTATAGCACATAACGTTTCTCTTTTCATTAATGCCACCTGGAGTCATGGTATTGAGTCTCTCAATCCAATAGGTCTCTCTTTGATCTAGTCTTACAGCTAGATTCCCATGTGTATCCCGATTCTACTATCTGGAAGAGAATCTGTGAAATATTGTGCTTCTTCTCCACCGAATGGCAAGCCACCACTGAATTCATATTACTATTCGTGATACAAGATCGGTGTTCATTCCATCTTAGTTTTCCTTGTCGTTTTGACTAATAAATCCTGCATGGGCACTTGATCGTGTAAATAATGTTCACAGTGTCCCATGTTGCACAACTATTGATCCTAATTTTCTCTCCTGATCTAGGATGATTAATGGTAGTGTCCTTTTTTCAAAGCAATAATTGCTGCAATGCATGGACGGAAAGGTCCCTTTTCTTGTTGTCAATGGTTGTTTCCTCTCTGGTTTCGTTTTTACAAGCTAGTCTCTGTGGTTGGTGCTCCTTTGATATGCAAATGTTGGGAGAATATGAAACAAATGCTCTACTCTAGAATCACAGGTTACAGTTCTACAGTTCTTTTTTATCACTGATTTGATCTGATTGCTTTGTACCGAGCATTTAGAAACATTTATCAATGCAGGGGCAACTTTCTCTTTATGTGTCTCTTCAGAAAGCCAGCTAAGCTAGTCAAATGCCATTTTAAGTATTTTTATAACCCTTCATTCCCTTTGGCCCACCCTCACAACCCCAAGTTAATGCCCAACACCCCCAAGACAAGGCTATGAAAGTTACAGGCGAATAGTGCATTTAAAAGCACATGGCCCGATTGGTTTTAAATACTAAGTGATAGGATGTAAATCCTACTTTACAGAATCTTTAGTGAACTCAATGTATCTGCATATGTAGGATGACCAGGTTTTAAAAAAGAAAAACTGAGACAGGTCACCAACATACAAGCAGGACTACAATATGACAATGATTGCCAGTATAATGGTAGGTTTACAATTGAGCATCATGTGTTGGTGGACATTGGATGTTCTCTTGTAATAGCAACACTTTGGAAGCAATTAAATGACTTGGAATAGTAATTGAGGTCATCTGAATTTGAAAATGTATAATCCTAACTGCAATTCGGGCCATGTAAGTGTAATTGCATTTAAAAGCAATTTCAAATGTGGTGGGACGCGATAGAGCTGTAATCCAAATTGACACATGTTATCAGGGTGCCATGTGGGTGAGGTTGGTTTCTGCAGATCGAAAAGGCAAATGCCACATCACTAAACATAGTTTACTCCTGCACGAAATGTACAGGTAGCATTGCTTCAGAAACACTTAATAGCCTGATTCACAAAGATTGTTCAGGAGCAAATCTTCTTCTGAGCATTTCAGATTTGTACCTGGCTCACAAAGACTTAGGGCTGGCTGTAAATCTGCCATGATACCACCAATGCAAATAGAGTTAACACAACCCGGACCGGTGCTATTAGCGCTGGATCCTGAGTTGCAGTAAGGCTGTTAATCCCCATTTTGTTAAGAGTCCATAGGACTCTATGGGGCATGTTGGGTGCTATTACTGCCGGCGCTAATAGCATTGCGGTAATAGGGCTGCAAATTGGGCATAAAGTGGCAAGATTTACCTCCAGCTCAAAGCTGGGAGTACATTTGCTACTTTCTGCCCAAACACGGGATTGGGCGGAGCGGTAATGCAGCAGTAATGCTATTACTGCCACATTTCTACTGATCCTCCCAATGCCTGACGAGGCCCTTAGACTGGAGAAAATCTGTCCATGCCTGAAGCATCTCAGATATGCTCCACTACCAATGTGATTCGGGTTTGCCCACGGGCATTGCACAGATGGCCAAGCCTCTGCAGGTTTCCTCGATTTGTATGCTTTGTGGCTCAGGTATACCATAGCAGGTGCAACTCTGAGATGCTCACAGTTATCTCCTACTTTTCTCAAGGGCAAGTATTTTTGAATCTGCTCCTTTTACTGTTGCCCCAATCATTTAGGTGCCTTTAAAGAACTGATCCACAGTGCATGTTTGAGACCAGCTGACCTTTACCACATTCTCAACCCTGTGCAGAGGCTTTCCATCCTTTCTGGCATTCCTGTATGACACTAGGGCACATGCTTTAAAATGCACCAATTACCACCACCCTTTGCATACGATTGTTGTAGAAGATCCCCAACAGCCTTAGGAAATGGTGTACATTTCCCATCTGCCGATTCCCTGCGCCCTGAGTTTCTCCATCTCTCTCTATAATAGCCCATTGCTTGCTCCCCATTTGGTGGAGCCTCTGTAGCTATTGCTGACAGCAGCATGACCAGAGAATAAACACATATTTCTTACAGTAGGGAGGGAGTAGATGCTGTGTATTTTGAGGAACAAACGGGTCTGTATTATCAGCAAAAGACGCTATTAATAAAAGTAAACTACTTAACTGCACTAATATTGTAAACCGTCATTTTTTAAATGTTAAAATGTTCATGTTTGACAATATCTTCTAGTATATATTGTTTTCATAAAAAGAATGTTGCACTTGTGTTACTGAGCAAAACACATTAGCAAAACTTAGAATAACCATAAAAAGTATTTTGTGTATTGTACTCTTTCATAAGACTTAGAAAGGGAAATGAAACAAATAGCACCAAAGAGGGTTCCTGGCTGCTCTCCATAAAATCAAAGAGATCTTTGGGAATATAGAAATGAACCAAGATCTGCTTGAACATAACACATACTGTGCTTGGTGTTCATTTTATTGTGCATAACACTCACCCTTATATTGAAGTGCTTGTAACCAGAAGACCATATGTATTCATTCAGACATTTTCAGGAACAGGATCCGAAGATAACATTTTTCTGGAGAAAAACCTTGAGTTTTGTGAAACATGTATAAGGTTGCATGTGCAGATCTGACTGGATCACAGGAATTTCTAGGTTTGCTTGAGTGCAAATCTGTGTAGATCAGGTCTATTTTTTCTAAACCAATAATATGTGTACATTTTTCATCAGAGTAAACTAGGTTTAATTAAACAATCTGTGAATGTTGTTCATAGGAATAATAATAATTTCATTGCACATGTAATATCACTACTCAGCTCAAGAGAAAACACTCATTGGGATTGTTCTCTGAGCTCAAGAGTAGCAATTCACTACAGTCCTAGAGATGGGCTATCTGGGCCTAGTGATAGGCTAATAGGGATTAGTAAACTTTTCTTTGGTTACATACTGGGAAATGCGATAAGCAAACTAGCCTAACCTTCTAAGAATAGCGCGGTTGTGAAGACTGGAGGGGGGTGTCTGTACTTCTGCTCTCTATATGGTAGAGGAGAGGCACAGAGGACCCCAGCCAAGATTCTCTATTATTGGTATGTGGTTGAGCAATCAAGGCCTAGCTTCTCAGGAGGGGATGCAGGCTGGTTCTTAAGTACAGTGTAGACCCCAAGCCCCCACAAAGGAATGTCCACACACTATATTAGTTAAAACACAGTCTTTATATGATTAATTTTCAAGGTTATGTACAATATTAGATAACTCACTGTGTACTCGGTTATCTACAATGGCAAATATACAGTTCTACGTGGTACCACTCTTACTATTAGATCTTATTAAAGTGCATAAACTGTACAGTTACATGTCTCAGAAATCAGTTTGTAAAGGAAACCAACAATAGATATAAGAGGAAAGCAGTTGATTAGAACAATAGGCAGAATACTGGCCCTGCTACCTAGACACAGCTCTGTGTGGAAATCCCCCCACCTGGGCAACCTTTAAAGTAAAGATATATCACAAGCCCAGTCCATATATTGTTCACAAGAGTCTTTCCAATAGTTCAGCAACCCCAAAGTACCTGGTGTTATAGAGTTCCTCATCGGGAAATCAATGGCCCTTCTTGAGTGCACTCCCTTTAAGGCGCCACAGGTCGTCGAACGTCCAGAGATGAACAGGGTGAACTACGGCAGTGAAGTGGCAGCTTTGTTCCTAACGGTGCTCGTCGGGGACAGAGCGTAGACGTCCTGCAAGGATGAGGCGTGCCGGGCACCTCGATGTCGATAGTTCAGGATCGCAAAGAATTTGAAAAATTGTGGCCCAGCAAGGGCATCGAGTCGTCAGTGTCTCTGTGGTCTTTGCGTGGCGGGAAACCCACCGGCGGATGCTCCTCGGCGCGTCAACGGCCTGGCCTTCTCTGGCAGGATAAGGCGGGCAGCAGTGTGGACGAGCGCGTCTGTGAACCGAAAGTTCTTAGGCAACGGGAGCATGGCAGATATACCGTGAGAGGCCCCCAGATATACTAGTTGATCTCCCATTCATTCTGCTGGGTCACACTCAGGCAACAAATCGGTCAGAAGGGCATTCATGCAGGCAGGCATCCAATCAGGTGCATGGTGCATTCAGGCCATTCACTTCTCTCCAGAAACTCACAACAATGTATGTGTATTGGGACAAGTACCCAGCCATTCAACACTCCACACTGCATTCATACCAGTTTCGGGCAGGGCTTTCTCAGTCATTGGGCATCATTCCGCGTTTGGAGGCAGCCATGGTGCTATTAGAGCCATGGCTGCCTCCAAAACCGGGTCCAGGTTTGGTCTGGTTCAATGGGGACTTACCAGGACATTCCGACCTGTGCGGACCCGGTAGGTCCCCATTCAACCAACCATTCCCCATTCCCATTTGAGCCCACATAGGGCTCAATGGGAATGGGGAAGGCCCTAATTACGGGCCTGCAAATAGCAGGCCCGTAATTAGCGCCCTGGTCCCTTAGCGGGACCCGTAAAGGACGTGTGGTCAGACCACACATTCTTTGCAGCTCCCGCTAAGGGACCTCGGAATTGGGCAGTAAGGGTTTAACAGCACCGGTCTCCTTACTTGCTGACCATTATCCCTTACCGCCCAAGTTGGAATGAGACCCATTGTGTCAAACACCAGATACTAGACATCCACAACACAGAACGCATATTCGTCACACACTCCATTCACCCAGGTCCCACCACAGGGTCTACCCACAACATACAGTCACTGGAAAGGATCCAGCTAGTCTGGCCTGGACTTCACAACAACACCATATATGGAACTTCCACCCAACATCCAGTCAGGGAGAAGGAACCAAGTCAGGGCTTCCCAGGTCTTTGGGAAAACAAGGTAACAGGCAATAGAAAGCAAGAGGCCACAGGGGCCATCTTGTTTCATATCTGGAATCAACTGATTCCAATGGCAGTGCCTGGGTATCCCAAAATGGAGGATACTCAGAGCACCTGTCAAATTCAGCATGTAGCTGCCACCAGCCCATGACCTGCTCTGTGGGCCACACACAGGTGCCCAAAAACATACACTAGGGGCACAGGGTTGTACCCCACCCATGAGTGCCATAAAGGTATCCCATTGGTCTGTAAACCAAACCAAAAACAGGAAGAGCAGCACTGCCAGGAGTCCCACATGGACTCCTTGGCAGAAAACAATACAGAACATAAATTAAAAATGACTACAGGACAAGGACAGGGAGGCCCTGGCCCTCCAATGCATTTCCAGCATCACAGCGGGCTGGATAGGAAACAGGGTAATTCCCTAATCACTTTACACAAAATGCTGTCCAGTGAAGCTATGAGTAGTTAATGGGGTCCCCTTTTCCGCATTGCAAAATGTTGACGGGTGGACACACCCTCTTGGTGTCTTTAGTCTCGGACCCTTTTGATAGGGTTTTGATATAAACTTAATAGACATTTTATATAAAAAAGGTATCAAAAAATGTGAGAGTGAAGTGAGCTCTGAGGACAGGGTTTTTTTATTTTTTTATTATTTCGCTTTTCTCAAATCAATGATTTTGCAAAAAGAAGAAAAGAAAAAAAAAGAAAAAGTTGGAGGAAGAAAAAATTGAAAGTTTATAGAGTTCCCTTTGGCAGTTCAGTGTTGACGTTCTAGTCGGATTCAAACCATGTTTATCAAGAACCTAGTTGATCGGATTCTTTAGATCTAAGGGAACATGCCTCTAAAGCTGCTTTTAAGATTTTTGCAGTTGCGATAGACCATGTCGTTCTGCAACCGCTCAAGAGTCGATTCCACCAGACGTCTTCTTCATTCAAGAGGTTTGAATTTATCAGAGGGCTCAAATATGCTCTTCTCCATTTTTCAGTTTTGGGGCAGTGCATCAAAAGGTGTTTTATCGATTCCGGCTCTGAGTCGGTTTCACAGAGGCGGCAAAAGTTGGTTTGTGATTGCCCTCTGATGGCCCTGATTTCCTTTGTTGGAAGCAGATTCAGATGACTTCTCAAGAAGATAGATCTTAAACCCTTGTCCGGGAATCTTTTCAGGACTTCCGAGGTAGAGTGTAGTTTTTTGGGGTGAAAGTTCAAATGGGTGAGAAGTTTGTTGTTGCCTGCTAATGTGAGAGTCTCTAGCCAATCCAGCAGTGCCATTTTCCGTTTAACTTTCATGGGATTTTGCATCAAGTCGTCTTCAGAACATCCACTGATGACCAGGTGAGCGCGCTGTTTGTTCGCCCAAGAGGAAAGAAGTTTGCTCTTACCTTCCATCATTTCTTCATTGATTATCTCGTAAACAGGTTGAGAGTCTTGCATTATTATTTTCCTGAAAAGGGCCATTTCACCTGCCTCGATGACCGCTTTCAAGGAAAGAGTTCCCAATTCTCTTCTGATAATCGAGATTGTAGTCGAATTTGGGAGCAGAGTAACTTTCCGCCAGAAGTAGGCTTCCAATTTTGGCCAGATGGCAGAGGGGATTGCAGGCATTGCCTCACAACCGTATGCCAAACTCGGGACTACTTTGCTCTTGTAAAATTTTATGGACGGTAGGAGCGAAAATCGTCCATATTTTCGGTCAATTATTTTAGCCTGAGTGGTCAATTTGTAGATTTTGTCACATAGATAGTTTTGCATCACGGTTTCTGATTTTGAATTGTCCATCATCATCCCCAGATATTTGAAGGACTTCACCACTTCAATTGTTGAGTCTTCGATTGCCATCTGAAGTTTTTTGAGTTCTTTTTCTGCAGCTTTCCGAGGGTCAGGATTTTGGTTTTCTCCTTGTTTATCTCGAGGTTGTTACTTGAGATGTATTTTGCTAGGTTGTCAAGCTGCCTCTGAAGGCCAATTGGGGTCTGGTCGACGAGGATGATGTCATCAGCGTATAATAACCTAGTTACAGAAGTCTTACCAACTTTCGGAGGGAATGATCTTAACTCGCTGGAATTGTCTTTTAGGTCTCCAAGGAAGGAGATGAACAGGGCCGGAGCCAATGGGCAGCCCTGCTTAACCCCTCTAAGCGTCTGGATTTCTTCAGACAAATTTACGGCTTGGTCCAGTTTGATCCTGATTGATGTCTTGTCATGGAAAGCCTTAATTGGATCAAGGATTTTGTTTGGACAATTCCATTTTTCTAACTTGGACCACAGCAAAGATCTGTCTATTTGGTCAAAAGCTTGACTCAGATCGATAAATGCCAGATGTACTTTCCCGGGCTTAGATGAGAATACAGCCTTTATGACACTTAGCAGCATTATGTTGGCGGTGGTCCCTGAGTTTTTCATGAACCCTGTTTGAAAAGGGTCTTGGCACGGAGCCAATTTGGCCCAGGATTAGAAACTTTTTAGGAGAAATGACCCGTAGATTTTTCCAATGGTGTCCAAAAGGGCAATAGGACGATAATTACCAGGCTCGGTTTTGTCTCCTTTTTTATAGATAGGTGCAATCACTGCTGTGCGCCATGAATACGGAATCGATGTTGTGATGCTGCAATTCTTGCGTACTTGCCCGATGAAGTTAGCCCACTCCACCGGGTGGTTCTTTAAATCTATGTTTGTGATTCCGTCAGGGCCCGTGCCCTAGAAGATTTAAGGCGCCTGATGGCCAAAACTATGTCTTCCTCGTTTGAGAAGTCTTCCCAGGTGGAAGATATTGAATCCTGCGCCGCCGCCAGTGCTTGATTCCTTGGGGGTTGTAAAATCGTGGAAAAGTGTGATTTCCGTGCTTCTTCTGAGACGTTATTTGGTCGTTTTTCACATGCTCCTTCTTCTGTGTTCTTTATTAGCTGCCAGAAAGCACCAGAGTTATTAGAGGCCATCTTTCGGAGCATTTCTTCAGAATCACGCTGGTACAAGAGGATTCTTTGTTGTCTGAGCCAGGATTTATATGACTTGTGTTCTTTTAGGTAGAGGTCTCTTGGACTCGCTAACTCAGAAATTGCTGCCTGCTTTTTCAGCTTTCGCAAGGTGCGCCGTTTCAGAACCAACTCAGTGTCATAGATGTGTAAAGGTTTTTGAGTCGCTTTATGATTAAATTTCCTTGGTATCAGGTACGGAACCAAAAGAGGCTGGTAGTCAGTGGGGTTTAATTTCTCCCTGTTTCCCCGAGAGCAATGCGTCGAGTAGTTTTTGGACAGTTCTTTGATTCTCTCTGATGTAAGCCTAAGACGGTTTCCTTGATTGGTGGATTCAGTTTTCTCCATCATTTGGGTTCTTTTTCTAACTGTTGTCGGCCAAGAGATTTTCAGAATATTATGATCATTTGCTTCCGTCCTTACGACCTCAAATGATGTAATTCGATTTAACATCTCCTCTGATACAAATATGTAATCAATCGTTCCTTCTTGCGAACCTCTTTCCCAAGTTGGAATGGGAACAGCCTGGGGGAGAGAGTTGGCGATGTTAAAAACATTTCTAGAATCCATAAGCGATTGCCATTGTTTTCCCCGTGACTCAATCTGGGTTGCCTAGCACGGCTCAAGACCTCTTGGTTGACCCGTAGGGCATTTAGCATTAAGGTCGCCACTTAGAATTATAAGTGGATTTTCCTGGGTGGTCATGATCCCATCAATCTCTTTTTCGATAGTCGCTAAGAAAATTTTATCTGAAAAGACTTGAGGATTCCAGTAAATAGTGATTATCGTAATTGGAGAGGAAATCAACGATCGACTGTTTTCAGCCAGTCGGTCCCACTTTAGTTGTACTACCAAGTGAGATTGAGTTGCGGCAATCGTCTTCTGATTGAAAGCCCCGAGCCCGAACGGACTGCTACTAGAAGACCGGCTGATGGATGGCCCAAGCGGCCTTTTTTTGCTGGAGAAGTAGCAACTGAGAAGCCATCTATTGTTGGGGAGTCAAGTAGCCATGTTTCTTGAAGGGTAATGATGTCGAAATCCCCTAGGTTAACTCGTCCAGGTTTTGTGAGATGGACGAAACCTCTTGTATTCCAAGAGATCATTTTAAGTATATGGTCATGATGATCTGGATCCCTTGTTGGCGTGTTTTTACTGATCCATCTTTTGAATCTTTCCCCCGCTTAACGGGTGGAATTTGTTGCTATTGCTTTTGGTGTTTCGAGGAAGTTTTCGGAAGCCATGCCAAAAGCTGTCTGATCGGTGCAAATGTTGACGAGTTTGCATTGACAGCCATGTGGTCCGTAGGTCTCGTGGACTTCCGGTTTCTGTCGGAAGATTTTTGGTCCGTCTTAGTTTCGGTATAGGACTGTCCCTCACCTCAGCCGGGGGACTCCCTTCCCGGCTTCCACTTGGTCTTTGCGAGTTTCTTTCAGCAAGTTCCCCATTTGAAGGGAAATGCTTTTTGTTCTTTCCAATAGACTCTAGTAATTGGGCCGAGTCCCGCCTTGGGAGCTGCGACGTGTTCAGATTATTCGACTCCGTTCTTGACCTGTAATGGATGTTCCCAGACGGGTATACAGTTTTCTTTTCTTGCGGTATCTCCTAGTTTAGAGAGCGTTTTACCTCTGTAATGAAGTAGCCCTTTTTCAGGAGGTCTGCTTCACCTTTTTTAGACCAGCTGCCTTTTGCTTCTGCACTTACGTACAAGTACGCCTTTGCTTTTTGATCCTTGTGATATGGTTCAACAAGTACCAGATCCTCTGTTGTCAGATCTTTTAAGTCTCTTGTGTGTTTTAAAATGTTCAGTACTGTTCCCCTGTTTAGAGTTGTTTTCTCAAAATTTGCCGGAATCTGTTCCAGCTTTTGAATTGTCGCAGCTGCAAGCCTTGAGTATAAGGCTGTTTTTTGATTCGAGCTTCTGTCTCAAGAATGTTTCTTTTTTTCCGTCAGTTCGGTACGGTCATTAAATCCTTTATGCGAATTTGGTTCGACTCTCCGAGTTTTGATAGTATCAATATAAGATTCCGGTTCAACATGGTTTCTTTTTTGCGACGCTGGTTTCTCCCTCAAGGAATACAGGCAACGAGGATGTCTTTCATCAACGTCTAGCCGGACCCTTTTGTTATCAGTGTCGGGCTTACGTTTTTTTAATGGTGAATTTTTTTTACAGTCATTGATCGGTTGTGATAGTTCGTGATGGTGGTTTTCAATGTGGTTTTGACTGCAACTCTCTTGGGATGAGTTGAGAGTGATGTTCATTAGAGCTTCATCTCTCAAGAGGTCTTCAACAGTAATTGGCGAATGTGACAGCGGAGACTGAGAGGGACTTCTAACGTAATGGCAGACCTGTATCGGGGACTGAGGAGTGGCACAGAGCTTTATTTCATTCACTGGCAGGACGTTGGTTTTCTGTCGGGGGGTCAAATCTTTTTCCAAAGGTTTGCCAGCTGAGGGATCCAAAACAGGAGCTGTCACCGCTTCTTGTGGGATGTTTTTTTTTTTTTTTATTTCCATTTGAATTTGTAAGCTGAGATGGTTTGTCTTTTGTTTGAACTTTACCTGGACTCACCCCAGGTTGCAGACGTGATTGTTTAGGAGCTACAGTTGGCTCTTTTAGGCATGGCTTAGCCGGGCCCTTTTTGACTCCTTCAAATAGAAATTTTCAGAGAGGTTCGATGTTTTCTTTTCCTTTTTGGTTTTTTCTGAACTCGTTCCCAAAGTCAAAGAAGATTTTGCTTGGAACCTGTTTTCCAATTTGTTGGATCTTCGACCCCGGTTCTCTTCCTTTTTCAGCCATTGGGTCGGTCTGTGATGCAGAATCTCTTGTATCTTTAATTAAGATTGAGTGAACTGATTGAGTCGACTTTTCAGTTTTTTTTTGTGAAGGGACACCAATGATTTTGTCATATATAACGCTGTCAACTGTTTCCTTTGCGGTTATATACCCTTCAAGGTATGTCATTTTCGTGTGAGTCATTGCAATCAAGGTAGTTTGGTCCTTTAACGTATCATTTATGGCTTCATATAATTTCCCAAAAGGAGCGAGTGCAATCGTCAAAGCTGACATCAATGTAGTCAGGTCTCGTTTTTTCAGTGGTGTTTCGTTGAGGGCTCCCTCCAATTGGGTTCCACCAGCACTTTTCCTTCGAGGTGAAATAGTATGGCAGCGGGGTGAAGAAAGAGGCTGTGATTTAGCCTTAGGAGAGTGGAGTCCTATGTCCGGGACTGCTGAGGTTGGTTCCTGTTGGTGTTGGTTTTGGCTGGAGAATCGAATTCCCGGGTCTCAATACTTAGGGGGGCAGGTTGAGGGCTTAGAGGGCCCTTTGGGCTATTCCTCTGAGGAAATTCAGCAAGCGAGGCAGATGGGCTCGTTGGAGGAAGGTTGAACGGAGCAGTTTTTGGACTGCCCGATGTTGCAAGCAAATCGGCTCTTGGGCTTTCCAGGAGAGGAAAAAATTCACGGGGGTTGTCATTTTCAAAAGAAAGCGGTAAAGAGTCTTTCGGTGCATAAGGAAACTTGCATGCTTTAGGGCCCCGAGCGATATCGTCCGTTGGGTCCAATATTTCAGCGTCCATCAGTTCTAGGAGGACGTCATATTTTCGTTTCCCTTTTAAAAAAGGTATGCTGTCGAAGTATGCTTTTAAAAAACTGCAGATTGCTGCGTTCATTACGAGCTGGTCCGAGGTATTTTTTATACTGTGGTGCTCGACCAGCCGGACACTTTTTCTTTCTTTGTTTGCTTTGTTTTTTTTGTCTTTGAGAACTCTTTATTTTTCATACTTTTGTTTGAGGAAGTGGACCCTCCTTTTCGGGCGCATGAATATTAGCACACCCCACCTTCTTCTCCGATGACGCTGTCGGCACCTCTGTAACTTCCAGGACGAATGCCGGCTTGCAGCAGATGGGAGAGCGGGCCCCTGCGGCTCCCCACCTCCTCGACAGAGGCTGCCCCTGCCACAGCCCTCCGCGCCGTCCCATACTGCGCCGGTCGAACCCTGGGCTCCAGGCGTCCGAAGAACCTCCGAGGCCCGAACTCAGGTAAGAGGTTTTTGAAAGCCCTCCTGGGCTGCAACGAGCGCAAAGAGTGGCGAAGCCGCATGCGGTTCCCTCGCCGCCCACCCTTTGGTCGGCTGCACTGGGAACCTGACCGCGTGGGGCTTCACCAACTCATGCGCCCGCAGCCGCTCATGGACCTCGCAGGACACGATTGCCGCAATGAGTCTGGTTTGAAGTGTTTCCACACTGGCGGCATCCTTTCTTGGGGATGGCGCTGTGGCTTCGCTTAGGCCCTGATTGTTTTTTTCCAAAGCGGACTTGTGTTGAGAGTGTAGTAGGGGGCTAGCGGTTTGGGGCCCAAAGATGGTAGGGTGTCTTTTTCTTGAGAGCGGGCGAGGGAGGTCGGGTCTAGTAGATGAAGGTCTTTGGTTTGAGCTCCTCAGCCATCGCATGTCCTCTTCTTCACCTCCCAGAGGTGATGACGGGGGTGTTTCACCCCTTCCGGCTTCCATGCAGGCAGACAGGAGTCTACCAGTCACTCCTGCTCACGGACTGCCACAGATTGCAACTCTGCAGCCAACTCCGCGGCCGCTCCGCGGCTAGCAAGAGGTTTTATGGGTCCACCCACAAAAAACAGCAACGAGTGTAGAGAGACTCTGGTAGGAAGGTCTGGTAAGGAAGGTCGACTGCCACAGACTGCAACTCTGCAGCCAACTCCACTATGAATTTAGGATTTTACGGTGTGACGTGGTGATGTCGTCGAAGTGGGTTTGGCCTTTAATGTGATAGGAAGTGGATGTACATTTTATAGAGAGTATATAATTTATCATTATGTTATAATTTCAAGGACACATGCTAGAGAGTGAGTATAGATGGATAAAGTTTTGATATCAAAGGCTATGATGAGGCCCGAGGGTAGGGGTTTACAACCTGGATATATAGTCTTCAAGGTAGGAATGGAAAACACAAACGCGCTTAAGCTTTCTAGAGGCTATCGGGAGCGATATTCAGGAAACATCGATTATGAACAGCTACAGTTACGGCGAGGGAAAAACACCCCCAGGAAGCCCAGAATGCTTCGAGGATAGTCATATTTCTGATTGTTTTACAGAGTATGATGGGACGGAAGATGCTCAGGATTGGATGGTCGACTATGAACCTGAAGAGTTTTGGGATGAAAACATTTTGGTTTTGGTGTAATCATGTGCGGCAGATGTGGGTTCTGAAGATAGGGACTCAGAATCTATGTCTCTGCAGGCAAATGCAGTGATGATACTGGAAAAATGCCTGTGCCTCCAGGGGACTTGATGAAAAACAGAGTCCTGTGTGTGGGAGTGAGGAGTATCAAGCTGTAGCAGAGACTATTAATATTTGCTGTACTTGCTGTTCAAATCAACTTGAAAACCCGGTACCTAGTGATAATAGCCTATGTCAGGCCTGTGATTAGCTAATGGAGACATATAGCATTAAAGATAAAGCTATCATTTATTCGGTGCTGGACTGCCCTTGTGGCCAGGAGAAAGACTGATATGCAAATGGCTATTCCTCCTTTGTGAAAATTACAGTGAGCAAAAAGTAATGGCTGCGGACTCTCAAAGTGGGAAAAAAACACAGAACAGGTTATCATGCCATGTTCTTTCTAGAGAGGGGCGCCTGCTGTCTTTTTTGTATAATTCATTGTGATTGATGTACAGAATGAATTGAAAACCCAGGGGATCACAATAACAGTCTTTGTAAGGAATGTGCCTTGCTAATGGAGACCAATACGGACATGGCGGTTCTCTTTCGCCTGATATTCGGGCTACACAGGGGTTTATTACCATAGTGGCTGGGGCATGTTTAAAACAACACTTTTATAGATGGTGCTACAGGCATAAAACTGCTGATCCCAACATGACTGATTGCATCTTGATTGCATAAATGTCTCGTAGATCTGCTGCGCTTGACGCAGCCGTTGACACAGGTTAGAATTGGCATAGGTACTGAACAATGTGTGTCTGAAATATTATAGGCTACAGAATCTGTGAATAACCCTCTTCTGAAAATGAAGCAGTTTAGACGCATGTTTTCGATGGGTGTTAGAAACATCGTTGGGAAAACAGTTTGCAAGTGGAAGGGAATGAAGTATATCTAATGCATAGTGGCAACCTTCCTAACTGATGTTTGTCCACCAGATACATATGTGTGTGTGCTCCATAACTGATCCCTGAGCAAGCTGTGATTAGCGGTCAAAGCTCCTATAGATCTGCTGAACTGAGAGACCACTTTTCTTTTAGCCCTTAGCAATATCTACTTATTGGACACTTTTTTGCAGATGCCCTTTTTCTTTTTCAGCACACATATTTGGCGTTGTGTTAGGGGGACGTGTCTCTTTGAAGTGTTCCGAGCAATCTGTGCAATAGCGGCCTCAAGATTGTCAAGGGATGCAGCTAGCAATGGCCTTGCATGGCCTTGCATTGTTGAGGGGTGGCATATACAAGCATCTTGAGAACCTCAGGGTTTCTCTGCATTCGTGGAGACATGGTGAAAGCTCGATCAGATTCTGATGAGGTATTGCGATTAATGGTGTTTTTTAGATGTCTCTCTAGGAGTACAAACAGCTGGAAGCCCTCGCAGAAATATATTGGTGTGCAATCTATAATCCTCTAGAGTGGTTGATTTTAAATCATCCGGAAGATATCCGTAGGGCTTACTGGTCAGGTTTTCAAATGCCTCCATAAAAAAAGTTTGCGTTGTCCAGATACATCCGTTGAGCATCACAGCTAGTCATTGTTTATCCTGAAGGTTTTTAAATAACTCTATATAACTAGCGTTTAGCATTATAGACATGTTGCTCTTGCCCTTTTTGAAAAAGTTCTGCACAATGTAGCAAATGCTTAGACTACAATAATGGGAGTATTGAGTAAAGGCTTTTTCTAGATCAGTGTTTTGGCCCCCTTTGGTCATCAAATCATCCATGATGTTCATATTTGCCATGCTCTGAGGCATTAAATGGTCACCGTGGAGACTCTCGGGTATAACATCTACAAACCGAAGGTGCTTAAACTGTTGTTGCAAGGTTGTATACAGAGTTTGCCAGCAACTGTACAACCAAATAACATTATCAGGACTATGTGTCATTGCAGTGTGGGCATTTTCTAGACATCTTCTGACAAAGTATTGCTGCAGCTGGAAGACCCTTCCAGCACACATGCAAATGGATGGTGTAGCCTGGTATTCATAACGACAAATACTTGAGGCTTAGACTACCATGTATAGATATCTAATGTGAATGCCCCCTTCCCCCGGAAGGGGTTAATTCGCAGCGTGGGTCTGCCTTTCAACCTTCTGGTGGGGGTTGCTAAAACAAACGCTGCAATAACTACGCATATAAGCTCCACGTTAAAACATCCAAATGAAATGCATGGCCTTCGCTAGTTTAGCTAAAATCAGCAAATAAAAACATGTGGCAGCTTTATATATTTTCTTCAACAATATGGCTTTATAGACTATGGGCTCTATCACAAGCGTGGCAATACCCCAGGGGTTAATCCACCGGGACACCACCAACGCAAATAGCATTACAGCAACTCGGTCTGATGCTTCTAGTGTCAGATCCTGAGTTGCAGTAAGGCTATAAGTCCCCATTTCTTTAAGAGTCCATAGGACTCTATGGGGCATGCTGGGCGCTATTACCACAGCACATTTTGTATCACAGTAATAGTGCTGCAAATGGGCAGAAAGGAGAGATTTTTACCTCTAGCAAAAAGCTAGTGGTAAACCTCCCACTTTCTGCCCAAACTCGGGTTTGGGCAGCGTGGTAATGTGATGGTAATAGCGTTACCATCATATTTTTTACGGCTCTGCCCAACTCCCGATGACCCTAGCTCTAGATGTGGTAAAAAATCAATCAACACATGGCAACCCCCCTCCCAGACCCTCAAAACAATGATTCACACTTAATAACTATCATGGCCACCGCCACATGTGTTCAATAATTGTGTCTTGATAGTGCTGCTGTCCCAAGTGTATACCCCTTTGTGTCAATAAAACAGTGAAATCAACCATGGCTACTCAGTCATTCACTCATAACCCAGTGCATTCCCAATACATCGATTAGTGAGGTCCATTGAGAAATCAGAAAAGTCAATCTCCATCGATGACTGCCCCATCCATTCACCCATGTTATAGTGCCAACATAGGTCGTTCTGGAACTGCGGCGGACCCCCCCCATCATCCGTGGGTCTTGCGGGCCCACAAGCAGATGGGGCATGTTGTGTTAGATGAATCAATCGCCTTAAATCCAACGGCTGACGGTTAACACATTTCACATCCGGAGAGTTTGCCTGAGGCGGCAGGCCTTGGTAGCTGCTGTATACCCACTTGCGATGACAAAGCAATGGGCTCCATCACCCCTGCTATACCTAGAGCTTGCGGATAGCAGAAGAGTCCAATAACCCCAGCCATTCCTGCGCCGCCAGTTGCAGAGGCCACCAGAAGCACCCAAAAAGCCAATCTTCATTGTCGGCTGCCATCCCATTCCTTTGTGGCTTGAAGGCCCTGAAAAAATAGCCTCCTCCGACTTCACACTCCACAAATCCTCACTATGCACATCCAATCTTTTTGATTGCGAGGGCTCTGTAGCCATATCCACAGGCAATCCTAGATCCATTGCTCCATGGTCCAATGCCTGCGAGGTTGCTCAATCCGTGGGCCACCTGAAATCCATGGCATCAGCGTCTGCTGGTTGCAAGGGCCCACAGTCCACATCCAGGGGCAACCTAGATCCATTCCTCTGTAGTCCGTTGCCTGCAACGTTATGCGCTCCAGGGCCATTCTAAATAAAATATAGCATCAGAATTTGACATCTTTTACACAGTGAAAATCAGCACTTTACAATACTCCAACCCTAGCAGCACTCATCATATCACAAAGACACTGATTGCAGCCTATTACCAACACAGCACCCAACCATTTGTACAATTTTTTTTTTTTAAATCACTTTTTTCATGCACTTGTGTGAAAAATGTACAGCTGCAGAACTTCACCAAATGTGTGATCCCTGACACATACTCAAAACCTGTCAGACACAGTTGGCTCAACTATAAATTCACATTTTCTGCATTACCATTATTGTGTACAACACTCTGAGTTTTCCTTTTTAACCCTTTACAGGTGACCCCTAACCGTGTCAACTGTACCACTTGCGTGTACACAGTAAGTACTGTGATGTATAATTTGCTTAAACAAAACAAAAATGTAGGGTGTATCACATACTTAAAAAAAAATATTATTTATTTATATATTTTTATATTATTTATATGTTTACATCGCGCCAAAGCCTGCGGGCATCAGGGCATGTACACATAGACAAAGGACATACAAAAATATAACAGGACATCACAGATAAATTGTCATCTCCTAGCTCTGTGCTTTTTTTAAACATGTTTGTTTTTAGTCTTTTCCTAAATGGTGTATAGTTTTTCTCAAGTCTTAGCAATGCTAGCGAAGTTGGAAGCCCATTCCAGGCCTGGGTCGCTTTTACGGGAAACGATCATCCAAGTCCTTTTACTCTTTTGGCTGTGGTCCGTGCGATTTGTCCATCTGCCTCTGATCTTAAAGATCGACCCGGGGTGTAGAGGGTGTACTTCTCTTTTAAGTAGACAGGTGCTGTTTCAAACAGGCAGCGATGTACCATAGTTAGGATTTTGAAAGTAATCCTGTCTTCCTTTGCTAGCCAGTGAAGGCCTTTCCTGTCAGCTGTGATGTGATCCCTTCTGGTTTTTGGTCTGACAATTTTTACTGCGTTGTTTTGGATGATTTGACAACGTGCTATGATCACAGCACCATGTACATCATGAACTGACACAGTCCTAAATACTTAAAAGAAGTCTGTTTTTAGACTTTACCAAACACCTCTTTGAAAAAATCCAGATATCTGTAAAAATGTAACAGCCTGAGACTTGTACCCTTAAAAAATGTCATCCGCTCTGGCACATAAATCACATCAACACCATTTACGCAACATGTGTGATCTTTGACAAAAACTCAAATACTCATATATTACTTTACATTGTACACATTTAAATACAATCTGTATATTGCACACACTTGAAATATTTTATCAACTTTATCTGCACTTATCGTTCCTAAAGGTTAAATGTTGCTATGTTACATCATTTACTTTGTCACCCCGAATTTTAATTTGCTAGCCCACCCTCTCACCCAGCTAGCTCATAATTAATAAAGTCCACATTGCAGCTTTCAGATGTAAAAAAAAAAAATCCTAACACTTTGAGCGTGCCTAGCACACAGATCACAAAAAAATGCCAATTGTACAGCTTTGCTCAGACCACAGATCTAAATTATAAATATAACATTTGTATTTGTGTGCTGGTTAATATATCAAGACAGGCTACAACTGCTCTCAACCCCCAGGGTATGTTACAACACTCCTGAGAACTTGCAATAAATAATTTCTGCATGCCGTATGTTCAGATGCACATAGCTAACATGTGTCAGAGTAGGCCAGAGAAACAGAACATTTTTCAAACATTACCTGAGAATGTAGCTAGACAATACAATCACACCCCTAGTAACTGTTGTTAGCGCCGCAGTAAACACATATCTAGAATAAACTGTTGTAAAGCCCAGAAGAATTTGCCTGCAGTGAAATAATATAAGGCTAGATAAAAACCCTTCCTTATCTCACCCAGCACATACTTTGCAGGCAGTCAGATTGATCTCTGCATACAATGTCCTAATTGAAAGAGCACCGGTCTTGAAATAGCAACAAAGCAACTACATATTATTTTTTTTATTTTTTAAATATCTCACATTTTACCATCCTTAAAACTGGTTGTTGACAATTGGGGTCGTCCTTCTCAGCTAAAACTCCCAGATGGACTCTCCTGTCAAATTTAACTCCGAGTAATAATTCAGCAGACAGCTGTTTCTCCTGTAGAGGAGGTCCCAAATACAGCCCGCACTCCAACCGTCCATTTTGAAGTAACAAGAACGTTCACACCGAGATATGTGACGCATGATGAGCAAATAAACCAGCTGAGAGCCACGGTAGGGCTCTGTCCAGTACCTATCGGAAGAATGATGCCTATTGAAGTACCAGTACCAAGGAAACCATGGACAGTAAGGTACCCATTGAGAAAGCTATATCATCAAATGAGACAAAATGAAGGTCGTCTGAGTACAGTCCCTGAAGAAACCAAAAAAGTCTTAATGGAAGACGAATGGTGACATCACAAGAACCAAAACCTGACTCAGCTATAGAAGAAATGACGACTAGAGAATGACATAAAGAGACAAAAATACCATGAATAAGGATATTGTGAACTTAAAGCGTAAAGGCAATGTCAAATTGACCATTTTACACGTGTACATATGCTTGGAACCGCAAGAAAGCTATAGGAATCATGCGGCTTGCTATACTTAATAGAGGAATAGTGCAGCAAGCGCCATATACATATCTACCTCAATTAAAGCACTTTATATGAAGTATATGTTCACTTTGCACAAAAGCAGAATTAACCAAAATGACTTAGGCCAGTCGAGAAAGGTTTCACATGCAACAAGATCAAGAGCTGAGTGGCAGAAATGAAACTCAGCAGAGGCAACTTGTGCCTAGGGAACCAAGGTCCTATTCATCAAAATGAACGAGCAGTAGCTACAATTAACTGAAGCAAGAACCAGAATATACTGCCTTGAAGGAGAAAGATAAGAAGGCGAAGGCAAGTGGTGGGTGAACATAAAATCAAATACACAAATTGTTGAAGAAAAGGTAAATCCACGTGTCTGAATCACGTGACCAGCCAAATGAACAAAAGCAAGACCCCCACACCTATGCATGGCTGTGAGCCAGGAGAAGATATCGAGGCAGAAGATGCAATCTCGAGGCCAACCATTGCTAAATAATTGACACTTAGCCACTAAAGTAATGATTGATGGGAGAAAGGCTGGGTGAGCTGAGGGGTACCCTGCACCTGGTCGACCATTCTGCGTGCTGCTAAGCAAAGTGAACAAGTATGCATGGGGTTGGTGCCAACCCAATCACAATGGACCAAGTAATTTAGGGTCCTATAGTTAATGGAACCAATAGGACGTCATACTTTTAGTGACGTCTGCAGTAGTCATTTTTTGAAGGAAGGTCTTAGATACCCACCTGACAGTGCTTACCCAAGCCACACACTCCGTTACCATATACAGATATATTACCTATAGTAAAGTTACCTTTTTTCCGAACCAATAGATTTGCATGTTAACTTTTGAGTGTAACACGTCAATGATGATGAGTTTTCAGTATAAATGCTATAATTTTCATGAAGTTCATTGGAGTTGAAGCGAGAAGGAAGATCACACCATTGCTGATATTCATAACTCCTCGTTTTTTGTACTTGTCGTTAAATTGACTCCCTTTGCCAAACTGTTGAGTTGACCTTATTGATTGGTGTTGGAGTAATGAATCTGCACCCCCATCCATCTCACGGGTGCAGCTATCTTGTCTTAAAGGGCTTCTGAGCAAACTCTGACTCTATGGGCCAGTCGGTGGTCTTGGGGCACACTTGGTAGCAGAGATTGATGGTTATCGATTATCGATAGACAAAGACACCCATTGACCGTCAACATAAGGTAACTCTAGGTCCTCGGCAATATCACAAGTCCTTTGCCATTTGGCTGAGTAGACTGTCAAGCTCCCTGTAGACAGTGTGTCATGATGCCTGCCCCCGGGAAACCAGACCAGGCCCAGCCGCTCCGGAAGCAGGCATCACGCCATTTGGAGCATGCCCAAAAGCCCCAGTTAAGGGCTGTTTGGGTGCAGTCCTGGCGCCTTTGGCGCCAGGCTCATAAGAACAAAGTCAGTCCTGGCGCCATAGGCGCCAGGCTCATTTATGAGAACTTACCTAAAGCAGACCATGCTGCTTACTCACCTGATGCAGACCATGCTGCATGAAGACCTAAGCCAAATGAGGCTTAGGAGGGACTATTTTAACGAAGGGACTATTTTCTTACCTGGGTGGGGCAGTGGAAGAATACTTACCTGGGACTTCTTCCAAAACTATTTAAGCCACGCCCGGACAGCCACACGTGCTTCGCGTTATTCTGCAGTAGCAGCGTAACGCTCACTGTGCCTGCAGCAGCTTCCAGTCTTCTGCCACGCCCGTCTACACTCCGGAGCTCCTGAACCCTGCAAGGAAAACAGAAGGAAAGGTTAGAGCAAGAGTTTATTCATACTCACCTGAATCCTGCATCTTCCCGACTTGGACCTGGAAGTAAGAATCCATTAGTCGCTCTTGCCGCGCCTCCCGCAACACCGCGCTGAACTCACCTGTTGCCATTTTCAGCATTCCATCACGCTCATCTTCAGTCCGCGGCCGCTCTTCATCACCTATGGACATAAAAACAATAAGGTGAGCAACAGAGAGTTATCAAGGGCAACAAAGGCAAATATTAAGACTTACTTGAGATCACCGGGGATACTCACCTAATCTCAGGTCGGCGCAACCGTTTCCGCATATCCGCCGCACCCCGGCCCCTATGGGGAAACATTCCGCTACAGACTTACCCGGTTGCGGTAAACGCTTCAATCCACGGATCTTCCTCCGAATGGATGCCTGAAACGGAAAAAGACCACAGATTAGAGCAAGCCTCCCTCTTTATTCGGAACAGCCTTAATAAACACTTACCTGCGCATCTCTGGTTGCCACGTGAACTCTTTCCAGATCCATAAGGGCAACCTAGGGTAATTGGACAGAGTGAATTCCAGACATTTTGAACTCTTATAACTATTACCTCTACGGAGTCAACTCGGTCTGCAACTCGCCAACTTCCCACACCAGTGAGGCAACTGGTCATCTATGCGCCCCTGCACTTGAAGCAGGATGGAGAGTTCATCTTTCCAGATTATCAGGTGAGAATCTAAAGGAGTCCCAAAGTAATTCATGGGAAAAAGGTGGGGTTAAGCTTAAACCTCACAGGTGGTTAATTCCCCTTTCTGCATTACAGAAGAGTATTCATACGAGCCACACAGACCAAGCTGGGTGGCCCGGTCCACTCCGTCATCTCGGCGCTCTGAGTATCACTGGAAGAAGTAACATCAGGCCGGTCCAGATCAACGCCCCCGTGGACACCAGGTGAGCGTAACAGAACGTGAAGCCCACCCACAACAAGCCAGCTGGGCGTTATGGAGACCTCAGAGACGGATCAATTAGCCCAATTATTAGGGGAGCTAAGGGCTGAAGTGCATGCCGCCCGCCAGGAAACTAATGCCCTTAGGAGGGAGCTGATAGTTTCGAAAGAGCGAACGGATGATCTAGCCAGACAGTTATTGCAAAATCAAGCTGGGCAAACGCCACTGCCTGGCCTCGGGGCAGGTCCAGCTCCTGTGTCATCGAGCAACCCTGTTCAAATACACTTACCAGGGGCCGTTCCATTGACTCCACCCGAACGTTTTACCGGAGACCCAAAAAGGTTTGCCGTATTCATGAATCAGTGCCGCTTACACTTCTTATGCAGACCTGCAGCCTTTCCGAATGATCAAGCCAAGGTAGCCTTTGTGCTGTCAAACCTCAGCGGCAGCGCAGCAGACTGGTCCATTCCTCTAGTTAATCAAGATGACCCCATTCTTCGGGATTTCCAGGGATTTCAAACAAGCATGGAAAGACTATTTGCTTGACACTCCCAGGGTCAGGCCCTGGATAACGAACTCTTATCCCTACGACAGGGGAATCAGGATCTTCTTTCCTACATTGCAACCTTTAACAGATTAATAGTGGAAACTGAATGGCCAGAAGTAAAAAGAATCACATTGTTCCATCGAGGGCTTCGAGGAGAACTCAAAGATGTCTTGGCCCAGATTGTGAACCCGCCTCAAGATTGTACCGAATATATAAATTTGGTGGTCCAACTTGATCATAGACTTCAAAATAGGAAGGCCGATAAAGCTAGGTTTGAGAACAGAGTCTTGGTCAGAACTCATACCAGCCCCAAAGGGGCAGAGACTTCAGAACCCATGCAAATCGGAGGGGTGAGAGGACCCTTAACTCAGAAAGAAAGAGATAGAAGGCGACAAATGCAGCTATGCCTATATTGCGGGAATTCAGGTCATTTTTTGCTGAACTGCCCCATAAAACTGCCCAAAAAGGTGGTGGGGGCTGCGGATAAAAACTCTGACTCGGGAAACGATCCCACCCGACAAGCGTAGAGGTCCGCTTGCCGAGCTCGAAGAAGGACACTCAGACCTCGCATTTCACCATTCCAATGATCCTCGTAGATCCGGAACAGCCATCTCGGATGCACGCAGTAAAAGCGTACGTAGATAGCGGAGCCATAGGAAACTACGTGGACAGTGAACTGCCTTCCAGGATGAACCTGCCTCTTGCCCAGAAACCCACTCTAGATGTCATTACCACAGTTGATGGAACTGAAATTGCCTCAGGCCCCGTAACTCACTCCACCACAGAAATTACATTGCTGGTGCAGGATGGGCACCGAGAGACTTTGGTGTTTGATTTAATGAAGGCTCCGCAGTTTCAAGTAATACTAGGGATACCTTGGTTGGAAAAACATAATCTTAGTATCGATTGGCGAGAGAAGAGAATTACCTTCCCAGAATGTGCGCACACCTGTTACCCAAGAAAATCTCAGAACACGGGCCTGGCTTCAGTAACTCCAGCTACCATACAACTACCTACAGAGTATCTAGAGTTTCAAGATGTCTTCCAAAAAGAACAGGCAAATACCTTGCCCCCACACAGATCATATGACTGTCAAATAGACCTCATACCAGGCGCACAACCTCCCTGCAGCAGGATCTATGCCCTTACGGAGCCCGAAAATCTTCATTTACGTCAATACCTGGACCAATACCTTGCTAACGGTTTTATTCGCCCATCTAAATCCCCAGCATCTTCTGCTTTGTTCTTCGTGCCAAAAAAGGAAGGCGACCTCAGAACGTGCATAGACTATCGCGCACTGAACCAAATAACCATTAAGAATCGGTATCCGTTGCCTTTAATTCCGGAATTACTTGACCAAGTAAAAGAAGCCCGCATATATACTAAACTAGACCTCCGGGGGGCGTATCATTTGGTACGCGTCAAAGAAGGCGACGAGTGGAAAACTGCTTTTCGCACGAAGTATGGATTATTTGAGTACCAAGTGATGCCTTTTGGATTATGCAACGCGCCGGCAGCATTCCAGTTCTTCATGAACGATGTCCTTAGAGAACTTATCGATGTTTGTGTCGTTGTTTATATTGATGACATCTTAGTATACTCCTCATCAGAATCTGATCATATCAAGCACGTCCGAGCACTGTTAGAAAAGCTACGCCAGTACAAACTATATGCCAAATTGGAGAAATGCGTTTTCCACACCACTGAAGTGGAATTTCTAGGATTCATTTTAACCCCGGGAGGAATCAGGATGGATACACGAAAAGTGGACGCAATTCTCAAATGGCCTTCGCCAAGCTCTGTCAAAGGGGTACAGAGCATGCTTGGTTTTGCCAACTTCTACCGCAGGTTTATTCCAGACTTTTCGCAGATTGTTCATCCCATCACAGCACTCTTGAGAAAAAACAAACGCTTTGTATGGACAGACGAAGCTGAAAGCGCCTTTCAAGAATTAAAGGCCAAATTCACATCTGCACCGATCCTAAGACACCCACGTCCTGAACTCCCGTACAGAGTGGAGACTGATGCATCCAGTTTAGCAATGGGAGCCGTCCTTTCTCAAAAAGATCCCGAAACAAACCAGATTCACCCAGTGGCCTTTTGGTCAAAAAAGTTCTCGGCTCCTGAATAAAACTATGCCATTACTGATAAGGAGCTGTTAGCTATCAAGTCCGCCTTCAAAGCTTGGCGACACTACCTACTCGGAGCCAGGCACACCATCACGGTTATCACCGATCATCGAAATTTACAATATCTAAAAATAGCCAAAGCCCAGTCTTCACGTCAACTCCGTTGGGCATTGTTTTTTGCCGAATTTGATTTTGTAATAACTTATCGGCCCGGTTGTAAAAATGGGAAAGCGGACGCCTTATCCCGAATTGGAATGGGAGAGACTGAAGTGACCCTGGAACCTGTACCCATAATCCCTGACCAGAGAATTCTTGGTATAACTTCAGTACAGACACTGGAAGACATTCAAGGGATTGTCCGGCAGCTCTTTGATCCTCAAGCCCTACAAGATTGGGCCAAGAAAGGCCCAGATTTCAGCATCACCAATGAACTACCATATTACCGAGGATGTCTATTTCTACCACAAAAAGAACTACAAGAACTAGTCATCTCCCATTATCATGATACGTTACTAGAGGGACACCCCGGTATTACAAAGACCGAAGCTAAAATCAAGAAACAATTCTGGTGGCCCACCTGGCGAAAAGATATTAAGTCATTTGTCCTATCTTGTGGCATCTGCGTCCAAAACAAAAGTCAAAAAAGAAAACCAGCTGGGCTATTACAGCCTATGGACATCCCACCGATTCCTTGGCACACCCTGTCATTAGACTTTATCACGGATCTACCCCCGTGTAACGGTTTCAATACTATCCTAGTAATAGTGGACCTTTTTTCTAAGATGGCCCACTTTATTCCCTTGAAAGGGATACCCTCAGCCTCAACCCTGGCCAAGGAATTCCTTGAAAACATCGTTCGTCTACACGGTTATCCATCTGTGTTAATTTCAGACATAGGAAGTCAATTCATCTCGCATTTCTGGAAAAAATGCTGCTAACTGGCACAAATAGATGTCAGGCTTTCCACTAGCCACCACCCCCAGACCGACGGCCAAACAGAGAGAACTAACCACACCCTCGAACAATATTTACGCTGTATGCTACATCAGTCTGAAGGCAATTGGAAGGACACCCTATGGATCGCTGAATATGCGTACAATAATTCAGTACACTCAGGAATTGGGCACAGTCCCTTTTTTACCATATACGGATATCATCCCCGAACCTCGGAGTTGGATTCACCCCAGCATTTAGAGATGCCCGCAGTAGATCATCTTCACACAGTCATTACTCAAACCTTTAAGGAAGCAACAGAACATTTAAGAAAGGCCAAGGAAAAATACAAGAAAAACGCTGATCAGCTTAGAAGAGAAGCACCACACTACCAGATAGGGGACAGACCAAGCTGGGTGGCCCGGTCCACTCCGCCATCTCGGCGCTCCGAGTATCACTGGAAGAAGTAACATCAGGCCGGTCCAGATCAACGCCCCCGTGGACACCAGGTGAGCGTAACACAGTGGTAGAGTAAAAACAAAATCTGCAGAACGAGGTCTGAAGGGACCCGTGTTCCCCACAAAGCTCTTTCCCACTCCTACGGGCAGATGAGAGGGAGAAAAGCCAGAGAAGGCGGTGACGAAGGCGGTGATCGAGAGGATCCAGAGAGGAAACATGTGAACGGTGAGTGAAGAAAACTAATACGCTGGCAAAAGTGCATGCCTTAGAACAAGTAAGGGAAAGGTAACGGAGGGAGGCGGGAAAGAAAAAAACAAAATATAGTCAGAAGTAGAGAAGAATGCATAAATATATGGGGAAGGGAATAATGACTCAAGAATAATTAAGTAGACAGAGAGAAGTCGCCTTATTCTTACGCTTTTTATACAGCCGGCTAGAAGAAACTTGTATCCAGAGTCCCAAATAAAGGGGAATGAATAGGCTACCACGGCGATTAAAGGCACTGTGAAAGGGATAAGTTTAAACTCCATGTCGGCGTAATTGTAGAGGCAGACATACATGTGCCCATCTGGAGTTCGTCTAGTCTGTTAACGTCTGTTTTATGTGTTGAGTGTTGTGATGTCATGAGTCAAAATTTTTCTTAAAGGTATTGACACAAAACTTACATGATTAAGTATTCATGATATTGTGGTGTACAAATTGATGTTTATTGAGTGAAATAGAGGATATAACATTTTGCGCAAAAAAATCGGGATTGGAGCTTGTGTGATTGGTGCTCGCTCATATTTTTGGAATTGTTTAAGTCACGTAAAGCATTGACCGGTGAGATATATATATAAAGGGAACAGATTTAAGCATGGAAGACATAACTCCATTAGCACACAAGTGCAAACAGTTGCCGAAACATGCACCTAAACTGAAAAAATACAGTACAGAGTGGGTTAAAGGAACCACCCACAAAATGTTTATGCCATGGACACAGGGCGGGTCTTTATCTAAAACTGTTTTGCAACACATGATGACATACTTGCACGCCACATACACGGGCAAAAAGTTGGACAGATGCCTAGCTATTCTAGAGCTTTGTAAAATGTATGAACAGGAGAAGGAAAAGGAGGCACCAATAGATTGGATACTTAATGTATGAACAGAGGGGGGAGAGACGCCCACAGCACCACCTGCCCCATCTGAAACAAAGATTGAGAACAGTAAGGACAAAGGGATAACCCACTGAGAGAATTGAAAGCAGCCACAGGGTATAGCAACCCAGCATATGAGTCACCTCGCAAAGTAGTGAAGAAAATCCGGATAAAGATAGAGATAGAGATATCACCTCCAAAGTCCCGAGGGACAAGGAGAGACGTGATGATGAGAGAAGAGACCAGACACAGACAAGTGCATTTCTTGACAAGGAGAGAGAAGATAAAAGATGGAAAGGAAGCGGGGCTAGAACTGATGAGATAGCACTCGCACCGAACAAATGGATAAGAGGGCAGATTCTATTGAAACTCAACGGCAAGGGCATTGATGACAAGAAACAAAAGGAGAAGTTAGACGATGTACAGGGGAAAGAGAGGGAAAAAGAAAAAGGATTGGGAGACGACAGAATAAAGAAAAGAGATAGACAGAGACGAGAACAGTTATATTGTGAAGAGGTAGAAAGGCAGCGCGATCAAAAACAGAAAGCAGCCATTGAGCAAGACCGACAGGAGCAGCGTAAGTTAGAGGAGGAGCAAAGAATATGAGAGAAAGGAATAAAGAGAAGAAGGGATGAGGAGATCCAAAGGGCAAATGAATGTAGGGACAAAAAGAAAAAGGAGGGAGATAGGGTCAGAGAGGAAGTGAGGAAGCGTAGAGAATTCAATGACAATATAGAACGAAAGCAAAGACAGAGAGCATGTGATCTTAAATATCTAGAAAGAGAGGTTAAAAAACCTGAGACAGTAGTAGATTGGGAAGATATATAAGAATTCTTTCCTGAGTATGATTCAGTACCAGGTACGTCTAGGGCGAATATCGTGGATGACTTCAACACCAGATGCATCGGAAAAACGATTGATAGAATATATGATGAAATGGGGCTAGAACAAGTACCCCAAGGGGAGGGGGAAGACGAGCGCTTAGAAAGCACTCCACTCTACGACCCTGAAGATGTCTCCCGAAGTAGTGGGAATAGAGAACTGTCCCTGGATAGATTGGAAATAAGCAGGAACAACGATGATGCAAGAAACTGCATGAGTTTGGCACAGACGATGTCTGATGCTGAAAGGGAAGAGCGTGAGGAAAAAGAGAAGGATAGAAGATGCGAAAAGCGAGTCTCAGGAAGGAAAGGGATAAGATGGTCAGATTCTAGGGGAACCACACCGAGGGCATCAGAATTTGCCACACAGTCAGTTCAGCATGAAGAAACATCTCACGGTCAGAGGGGGGTGTCGCCACCACCATAAATGAGCCCATTAAGGTCATTGCCTGGTAGACGGCGATGCGGCAATATTACGCCTGCAATAGACAGAAGAACAATGAGAGGAGGGAGAGGACTACACGTCCCAATTTCCATTGCTCGAGAAAGGAGGGGTGAGACTACAGTATATTCCATGACCACCCATGGATCGAAAAAACTTGAAAAAGAAGCTTTCAATGTTGACATCAGGAGCCGGAAAATGGATACATGAGCTAGAAAAAATGATGGGATGGAACACGTTAGCTATAGGGGATATCAAGGGTCTCTTAATTGCCATACTTGGTGATAGAGCAGACGACGCGTGGACACGGGCAGGCTACCCTGGTGTGACCACAGTTAATACCGTGCAAGACAGAGCTCCATTTAATAATTGTAGAGCCGCAGTATGGAAAGCACTATGAGTGCTATACCCAGACACTTCTGACATGGGAGCTATCATGACACGTAAAATTAAGGAGTCAGAAGACCCATTGATTTACATACAGAATTTTCAAGACGACTGGGTACTTGAGACTCGAGAAACTTGGGGGAAATCTATACCCGTGTTCTACCATATATTGTGCCACGGGCTGCCAGAACCAGTGCAAAAGCAGCTTAAGAAATAGGTGGTAATTGAGGCCAAGCCATGGTCACAAATACAGTTGACCATCGCACACTATTGCAGACTGCTGCAGGAAAAGAATCACAAAAAAGAAGCTAAACGAAAGGGTGAAGAGGCAAAAATAGTACAGAAGAAATTATCAAAATATGCTCTTGAACGAGCAATGTTAACTAGCACAGACAGCTCGAGCATGCCACAAGTCAATAATCCACAGCAGAAAAATCAGGGCAATACTGGGTTTTACCCTAGGGAAGAGGATTTAGAGGAAGAGAATGGCAAAGTAATCAAGGAGGCTTTCAAAATAATCAAGGAGGGTTTTAGAATATGCAAAATGGCAATCAAGATATGTCAAACAGGCAAATGACCCGATCACCACCAGTATGTTGGTTGTGTGGGATGACAGGGCATTTAGCATGCACATGCAGAAATTAAGGCATGATGCAGAATGGCCAAGGGATAGGAGCAGGTACGGCGAATCCACCTGCATTCTTACAGCAGGGAATCACACAGAATCACACAGTGCACCAACAGGCACCAGGAACACAACAAGGCGTACAGCCTCAGAATTCAGTGAGTTTTCCACAAGGACAGTCCCAACAAGCATCGAAGCAACTGTCACAGACAGTGAGTACAGGACAGGCTGCAAACCCTGGAATGAGGGGTGTGATGCTGGAAATGCATCAGAGGGACAGGGCCTCCGTATCCTTGTCCTTTACTGTTTCTATTGTGTGTTCTATCGTGTTTTCTGTGTAAGAGTTCATGTGGGACTCCTGGCGGTGCAGCGCTCTCTTTTGGTTTGGTGTACAGACCCATGCGATACCCTTATGGCACCCATGGGTGGGGGTACAACCCTGTGCCCCTAGTGTATGTTTTTGGGCACCTGTGTGTGGCCCACAGAGCAGGGAACGGGCTGGTGGCAGCTCTGTGCTGAATTTGACCGGTGCTCTGAGTATCCTCCATTTTGTGGATGCCCAGGCCCTGCCATTGGAATCAGTAGATTCCTTATGTAAACAAGATGGCCCCCATGGCCTCTTGCCTTCCATCACCTGTTAACTTGTTTTCCCAAAGTCCTGGGAAGCCCTGACTCTGTCCCTTCCCCCTGACTGGATGTTGGGTGGAAGTTCCAAATATAATATTGTTGTGAAGTCCAGGCCAGACTGGCTGGAGCTTTCCCAGTGACTGTATATTGTAGGTACGCCTGTGGGTGGGACCTGGGTGAATGGAGTGCGTGACCAATATGCACTTCTTGTTGTGGTGGTCTGGTTTCTGGTGTTTGACACTATGGGCCTCATTCCGAGATTGGTGGTAGTCATGGCACTATTTGCACCATGACTGCCTCCAATAACGGGTTCGGCACCGGTGTTGTTCAATGGGGACTTACCGGTGCAGTCCGACCCTGGCGGTACCGGTAAGTACCCATTGAACAAACCATTCCCCATGCCCATTTGAGCCCCCATAGGGCTCAATGGGAATGGGGAGGGCGCTAATAACGGACTTGTGACTTGCAAGCCCATTATTAGCCCCCTGGTCCCTTAGCAGGACCCGTAAGAGACATGTGGTCAGACCACACGTTCCTTACGGTCCCCGCCAAGGGACCTTGGAATAGGGCGGTAAGGGATTACTGGCACCGGTCTCCTTACCGGTGCCTGGTATCCCTTACCGCCCAGGTCGTAATAACCCCCAATGACTGAGATAGCCCTGCCTGAAACTGGTATGAATGCAGTGTGGAGTGTTGAATGGCTGGGTACTTATCCCAATACACATAACTTGTTGTGAGTGTCTGGAGAGAAGTGAATGGCCTGAATGCCCTATGCACCTGATTGGCTGCCTGCCTGCATGATTGCCCTTTTGTCCGATTGGTTGCCTGAGTGTGACCCAGCAGAATGAATGGGAGATCAGCTAGTATATCTGGGGGCCTCTTTCTGCTAGAATTCATGTTCAGAAGCTGAAGAGAAACTGGAGTTGAAACTGAAGCTTAACCTTGAAGCCCTGCTGGAAGAGAGGAATTGCTGGTGCCCTTCTTCATTAATCTGAAAGCTGCTGTGTCTCCTAGGACTTACCCAGAGAGGACCCGGTAAGGCGCCCTCTTCCTGAGCTACGCAGAACCATCGTGCACCAGCTGATCTTTGCCAAAGCTCCCTGGTAGACAGACCTACGACAGGCTGCTGACCGGAGACGGGGTCCGCCGCGGAATCCAAAGGAGACACAGCACTGTGTGGATAACCCCCCACATGGGCAACCTGTAAAGTAAAGATATATCACAAACCCAGTCCATATATTGTTCACAATAGTCTTTCCAGTAGTTCAGTACCTGGTGTTGTAGAGTTCCTCATCAGGAAATCAACTGCCTTTCTTGAGTGCACTCTCTTTAAGGCAGGAGCCATGGGTCGTCGAACGTCCAGCCATAAACCAGGTGAACTACAACGGTGAAGTGGCAGCTTTGTTCCTAGCAGTGCTCATCGGCGACGGAACGTAGACGTCCTGCAAGGATGAGGTGTGCGCGGCACCTCAATGTCGATAGTTCAGGACCAAAACTGTGGCCCAGCAAGGGCGTCGAGTTGTCGGCGTCTCTGTGGTCTTTGGGTGGCGGGAAACCCACCGGCGGATGCTCCTCGGCGTGTAGACAGCCTGGCCATGTCTCTGGCAGGATAAGGTGGGCGGAGGTGCGGTCGAGCATGTCCGTGAATCAAAAAGTTCTTAGGCAACGGGAGCACGGCGGCTCCAGTCGGCGACGGTGGTCATCGACGGTGGTGGACAACAGTGTCCGGCCGCTGTCATGCTTGCCCCAGTGTCTCTCAAACCAGTAGAAGGCTGGCCATTCAAGAGGACACTTCTCAAAAACCTACGGGTGTTCTGTGGGATAGTCGCCAGTACTTCTGTGTACTGGTCTCAGGCCCCAAGGGACACTAAGGAAATCTCTACAGGAGCTCCAAATGTGATCCCTGTAGAGGAGGGGAGGACAGTGGCCTCCACCTCAGACATGGGGTAAAGGTATGTCAGGCTGACAGCCTGGACTCCAAGTGCCTTTCCTTTACACTTGTGGTCACCCTCTTGTGATCCAGAGCCCCACATCCCAACAAGTGCCAGAAATGCGGGGTACGGTACTGGAACCACTGGGAGCCTGCTTTACAGCATGTGGACCACTACTCTTATTCCCACCCACATATGAATTATCCCAACTAGAATTTTGGGTTTTAGGAGAGGAGGGTTTTGGTTTATTCGACTGTGATTGCTTCTGGGATTCCTCAGCTTTCCACGTAGAACTGTATATTTGCCATTGTAGAAAACCGAGTACAAAGTGAGCTATAGTGATACTGTACATAACCTTGAACATTAATTATATAAAGACTGTGTTTTAACTAATACAGTGTGTGGACATTCCTTTGTGGGGTCTTGGGGACTACACTGTACTTAAGAACCAGCCTGCATCACCTCCTGAGAAGCTAGGCGTTGATTGCTCGACCACGTACCAATACTAGAGAATCTTAGCTGGGGTCCTCTGTGCCTCTCCTCTACCATATAGAGAGCAGAAGTACAGACACCCCCCTCCAGTCTTTACAAGGGGTAACACTGATAATGGGGGAAATCCATCAGCACAAAGTGGGCCAAACCTATATATGAACTAGGACAGCTCACTGGGAACCCTGATGTGTTCTATCCTATCAGTGACACCCGACCCTCACTGGGAACCAAGGGTGGATGTCGTTATGGGGGATAAAGAATATTCCTTCTTAGTTGACACGGGCGCAACACATTCATGCATATGTGAAGGCAAGTTTTCCTTGTCCGGCGATGCCATAAATGCTCAGAGTTTCACAGGAGCTACAAGTCGTGTTCACTTTACAAACACACTTCCAGTCTCTATAGGTGAATGTGAAATGAATGTGCCTTTATTATATTCACCACCAACCGAGTAAACATGTTGGGTCAAGATCTAATGACAAAGTTAAATATGACAATCTCTTTCACGGAGGAGGGCATAATATGTTCAACCTAAGGAATGCACCATTCAAACATATGCAAAATGATTGGAGCATATGCAGAACACACAGCCATGAGGGCTGTACCATTACAGCCCGAAATATTAACGTACAGAATCTGTGTGCTACTGGCAGGGCTGCCAGGCCATACAGACAAAATCATGAGGACTCCAGATGAGATGAATTTCTATTCAGGCCAAGAATACCTATGCACGAGGAGAAGCGACAAGTATTTCCCTTGGTGATAAACAAAGCTGCAGTTCGAGGTAAAATGGCTTTGATCGATGGTTGTGACGATGAAGGCCGATAATGGTGCACAGTAATCGCCATTGAAGAAGAATACCGATTGACTGACGTCACTGATGATGATCTGTTTAGTGAGCAAGCAGATATGGGAGAGACAACAGTTGAAGTGAGCCTCACCTTTTGGGTGAGAATGATCAAAAGAGAAGTGCCTTAGATAATGATGTTGGCACGAAACCGTCCAGAATATTTTGATGACGACATTGCCCAGGTGCCTGTCTCAGTATGGACTACAGGTCCCTATGACGTAGTCTTATTGAAAGTCGGAGAGGTGAAAATCAAACTGAAGCCAGGAGCAATTTTACCAAAGGCACGACATTATCCCATGTCTAGGGAGGCATGTGAAGGAATTTTTAAGACAATTTCTGTTATGATGGAACAAGGCATCTTAGTGACATCAGAATCGTCATGCAACACCGTGGTTTTTCCGATCCAAATATCAAAGGGAGGTTTTTGGAGGCTAATTCAAGATTTAAGGCCAATAAATGATATTGTTGAGGCTGAGATCCCTTTAGTTCCGAACCCGGCTACAATTCTATGTAATATACCTGTTGAGGCAAGATATTTCATGGTGATTGAATTGAAAAATGCATTTTTCTCAATCCCGTTGCACAGTGACTCACAAGATCTGATGTCTTTTATGTTCAGACAGATGCTTCTGTAAAGCACGAGGCTACCCCGGGGTACTGTGAGTCTCCTTCTATCTTTAACAGAGTCCTACAGAAGGACCTAAGCAATACTGCATTCAAAAGTGTTGTCACACAATATGTGGATGACATCTCAATTCGCAGCACATCAGAGCAGCAATGCAGACACGATTCTGTCCAGCTATTGACTACATTGGCTGAGAAAGGATATAAGGTTGACAAAGAAAAGCTACAATATTGTCAACGAGAAGTACTCTACATAGGTCAGCTGATCTCACACGAACGGAAAAGAGTTACCCCAGAAAGTGCTGAAGCAATACTAAACACAGCCAAGCCACACACGGTAAAGCAAATGCAGAGTTTCTTAAGCCTGTGCAATTATGTCACAGCATGGGTTTTCGACTACAGCTTGTACACCAAGCCTCTGCTTCAGGTCCTAAAGAAAGCCCAGGTGACGGAAGAAAAGATTGAATGGTCTGAGACCATGGAGGAAGGATTTGCTGAACTCAAAAAAGCAATTTGCACAGCACCAGTTTTAGCAATCCCAAATTATGCCGAGGAATTTTATCTGTTATCACACACAAATAGCAGCATTATGACGGCAGTTCTCACACAGAGTTACAACATTGGGGTATAAGCCCCTGGCATATTATAGTGGAAATTTTGACCCAGTGATGAGAGGCCATTTCCTGTGTGAACAAATCTTTAGCTGGCTCAGCGTTCGCCATTGAGAAGGCTACTACCATTGTGATGGGATGCTCCATGACGTTGTACGTCGAGCACTCACTATTTGCTATTCCAGAGAAACCAAAGGGCACACTAACATCTCAGAGAGCTTCTGCTTATGAAGCGATCATATCAAATCCATCCATTAAAATAGTCAGATATAACATAGTCAACCCAGTCACTGAAGAAGAGCCAAAACATGACTGTGTGAATTATGAAGAGTTCTATGATGAAATTCCCAGGTTGAAAGAGAATGCACTAGCAGGAGGAGAAATTATTTTCATTGACTGTTCTTCCAGAATCGATCAAAGCGATGGGCAAAGATATACAGGCATTGCTGTAATGAAGCACACAGCAAATGGAGTATTTCGAGTACTCCTTAGTGCACGAATACCATCTCATTATTCAGCACAAGCTGCGCAATTATTGGCGCTGATACTCGCGATTGAGAATCACACAGACCAGGAAGTGACAGTGTACAGTGACTCCGCGTATGTCACTTCAACAGTACATGCAGGCTTAGCACGCTGGAAAAGGAGGGTCTACCTCCAAGCAGACGGCACGCCAATGCAGCACGCAGCCTTATTGGACAGGTTGATCAAGGCACTACAGCTCCCAGTGGGCATGGCGGTCATGAAAGGGACAGATTTTATATCATGTGGAAATCAAGCAACAGGCACGGAAGCCAAGCGTATGGCATACAAGAGTGAAATGGTCGTGGAAGTGGAAGTCACCCACACAAATGCGAAAATTATGGTTCCACAGAATGCTCCTGAAAGCTATAACACTCTGGGACAAACACAGTTGATGGAACTCAAAGGAGAGGCACCACAGGAGGAAAGAAATTTGTCGAAGAGGCGAGGGTGTTCTTTAAACCCCTCTGGCAGCCTGTGGTGACAAGACAGCACTGGTAAGCCAGTAATGCCTATAGCCCAGGAACAGTTGCACTACCCAACACACATGACAAAAGAGAATCTAGCGGCAACACTCGCAGAAGACTGGTTCACACCGAACTTAACCAAGCACGTTTCATTTTTTACAGTGAGCTGTATAATATGCCAACAATTCACAGCTGGGCACACATTGAAGGTAATGACAGGAGTTATCCCAAGGCCAAATGGACCTTTTCAGCACTTGCATGTCGATTACGTCAACATGATTCAAGTATGTAAAGGGTACAGATACCTAATTGTTGTGGTGTGTCCATTTTCTAGATGGATAGAAGCAGGTCCATGTACACACCCAGACTCTACCTGTGCGGCCAAATTTATAGTGAGGGAGGTATTTCCCAGGTGGGGGGTATGCGAAGTTATGAGATTGGATAACGGGACCCACTTTGTAAACAAAGATTTTGAACAGATTAGCTTGCTGCTTGGTCTAAAGGACACTTTCTCGTCGGTGTATCATCCGCAGGGTAACATAATATGTGAGAAACTCAATGGCTTTTTAAAGGAAAGGATAGCCAAGTTGAAGCTTACTATAAGAAAGGGATGGTTGCACTGTCTTCTTTTGGCATTGTATGCACTCAGGAACCAACCAGGTTCTGACCACCATCTTATGCCACACAAAATAGCCACAGGAAGAAGAATGCGCACTCCATTGACCCCCCGAGAGAGAGCTAGATGTGATGCCAAGTCAACAGGAGAAATCTTATGGTATGAATGCAAAATTACTTGAATTGCATGACATCTTGTCTTACTGTAATTTCAGGCCAGCTGCAGCGATGACGAAAATGGTGCAGGGCAGCACGGAACACAGAAGGAGACACTACTTCAGGCACAGCTCAAGGACTTTGTGTTCCATCTGTTTTTCCTGGAGATACTATGTTAGTAAAAAAACATACGAGGAAAAGGTGGGATGAGCCAAGGTTTAACGGCCATTTACAGTGGAAGACTGCACTCTTTCCACAGTGAAACTACAATGTAGAAGAGCTTGGATATTTCTGGGTGACGTCAAACCATACATCGGAGAAGGCCACCTGCCTGCACCCCAGCATGAAGAGACTACAGACGATGGGGAATAACCACAGCACGTGCAGACGAGATCCATGGCGAGGAAGAAGGACGCATGAACAGCAGCAAAGCAAAGACAAGGAACTTTTGTACAAAAGTTGTTGTTTTACCTTGGACATTCCTCTGAGCAAAAGGAGCATGAGGACATAAAACGGACACTCTGTGCATCCTAGTTCAAGGGTGAAGAAGAAAATTGCTGTTGCAAACCACAACATAGCCTGTCAAATAGGCGCTATATAAACAAAATAAATACAAGTACAAATACAAATTTGAACTTTGGACGGAGGCATACTAAAGCCTTAATAAGGAAAAGAGAACATGAGAAGTTTTGATCAAGGACACTTCAGCTGAAAGAAAAAACAGAATCCTGACTCTTTCTGCACAATAACCCTGTTTGGAATCACTTATGGTGTCCCACAGTAGCAACATCACCAAACATGTGGTGAAATACTTCGATCTAGTGCTAAGATCGTACCCGTAACTGGTGGGGAGGCGCACCAGTATCACTGACTTAGTTCAAGATCCTGAAAATGAAAAAAATATAAGGCAATTACTTATTGTGATTGCTGAACAGTTCCTCCTACTTCCAGAGTACAGCGAGGAAAAACCAAATGAGCCTATCAACGTATTATTTTTTCGTCTAACCGAAGAGTGTCCAGAACTTGTCGGGAGAACGACAGACATACTCATGTTTCTTCGAGATCCAGCAAATACAGAACGTCTGAGCATAATCCTAAATAGAATAGTCATTCAAGTTGCTCTCCACGCAAACGGAAAGTGCAGACACTGTTCACAGTAAAGTGAAGGCATACAGTCCCAAATTCCAGCAGCAACAGGACAAATGTCCCTGTCACCAGAAGACAGCAGGTTGGCAAGCAATATGTTTTTCCGCTTAATTGAGGATTTTCCAGAGCTTGTGCGGAGACCGATCGATGTTGATGTCCTCACATACATCAGAGACCCAGCAAATTCCGCAGAGAAGGGCATGCTCCTGGATGGAATTGTGATGCAAATCGAACTTTCTAACCATTAGCAGAACTATTTGAGAAGATTTTAAAATTTCCACTGAGGGACAGATTGAGAGAGCAATGTCAAAGATTTAATTTGTTCTATTGTTCGTTTATTTTTTGTACTGACAAGGACATAGCATGTCTTCAGGATTAAAGCAGATTAGAGGAACTGACTGGGAACTCGTATATTTTGAACATGCACAGTAAAGAGACTTACTGAAATATTATTAGATTTTGACATTTACATAGAAAAAGAAACTGTATCCAGAGACGATAGAAAAACCATTGATCCGGCAAGGAGAGACAATTGTGTAGTATCTGCAATTTACAAGCAGAGCTGGCAAGAACCTAGAAATGACATTGGTTAAAATTTGCATTACAAGTTAACACATGTTACAGGTGATCGAGATGGGGGTCCAGAACAGTACTCTTGTTCTCCCGCAGGAGGAGAGACGGTCACAGTTCCCTGGATGTAAATGCTGCCGCCTAACCTGCATGGGCATAATGTATTTGTGCAGTATATTTATCATAATTTTACTGTCATTAACGATCAGAACTGCATTTTTTATTGGTGTATGAAGTGTTCCAACGCCAGTACAGCCACCTAATGATGTACGTATAACACCCACAAAAGCACCCAGGCCCTTTATAGTAATTCCAGTCCCTAGGAGATTTGATAATGGAGTGAGTGAACTTGAGATGGATGTAATAAACAATGACACACACACACTTGTGGTAACAAGCAACACAAAAAACAGGAGACAGGGTCGGCAGAGAGTGAATGAAAAAAAGTTACTGACAACCACACGCACTCAAACATTGAATGCACACATGCCAGGCCTAATATCAATGACTGCAGAACCACAATCCCAAGCATGGGAGAAGAAACAACTGTCTACTATGGGAAATATCACTGCAAGTAAAGTAAAGAGTCAAATGAAGGAAGCAGACATCGTGAAAAGACAAAGAAGAATTGGAAAGAAAGTCAAAAGAAACAGCTGTATCAGAAACTCTAGAGCCAACACCAAGAAAGACAAGAGAAAACTCGGAGAAAATCTCTGCACGAGCACAACTGATAGCAGACACAGTAAGGCCATTGATCGCCAGAGAAAGGAAAATACTAAGGAGCTGAAGAATAAACCCACAGAGACAACATTGCCGAGCATATATGTTCCAGTGAAAGGGACAAGCACAAGCTCCACAATACAGCCATATACCGGACCAATGTCAGGGTGGATGAGATGGGCATTTATGAACAGCAAGAAAAGGATGCAAGAGGACAAGGAGAGGATTGCCAGACTCGGGTCCACTCACATGGCACAGATGAGGAGGCCTGCACCATGGAACAAGATACCTCAGAATCTTCCAGTAAGAAAGAGCCATATAGATGCATTCAGGGATGTGGTTATAGCAAACTACATGAAAACATTTAGAATCAAGAGAAGCATGCACGGAGACAACAACAAACTAAATGATTATCTGGACAGCACAGCACATTTCGGAAACAACATTTGGTACCAACACATAAAGGAAGTTATAAAATGAAGTTCAGAAGGGGAATGCTTTGTGTGTGCACTCCAACCATACAGCATGGGGAAGTCTAAGATCTTTCTTAGCTGTAGAAATGTATGTCCAGACAGCACTCTGTCTTTCACATGTAGCAATGTGCAAAACCAGAGGCCAGTTCATGGGTAGTGATACCTCACTGAAATGGGCAACTGAAAAAACTGAAAAAAACTGATCCTGATGAAGATGATAATATTCAAGACAAAAAGACATACGAGGAATCATGTGATCAGGTATGAGAAATCTGGAGTGAAAGGAGCAGAAATCTGATGGGAAGTGAACCAGAGACTAAGAGGCCGATTTATGGAACAAATGTGCGATTCATGGAAGGCCCTATGAGTGTTTTTCCCGGGATGTGCGCCAAATCCCCAGGTGGTGCACATGTCACTGCGACATCCCGAAGGCCGTGCGCGACGCGCACAGCATAATTGCACAACGTGTAGCACACACACCAAAAAGGGAACAACACGTGAAAATGAGGGCGTAACTGGGGAAATACATCGAAGGCCCACACAAGCGCGAACAACACGTATTCATGGAATCGAATACGGGAAACCCGCGCATGCCAAAAGACATGCACAGGCGTAAAAACATCCACCACATGAAGGCAGGCGTCTCGCGCAGTATAAAAGTGCGCACAAACAAAAAACATGCATATACAGCTAAAATGAATGTCCCATTTCTCGCAACACTGATCCTGGGACAGCCTTTTTGGGATGCCTGATGACGAGGTCTATGGCAGGTACAGGTTTCCACCTCATATCATCCTAGACCTGGTCACTGAGTGGGAGGATGACCTCACATCACCCGCCTTGTGCTCCCAAGCACTGAGCCCCTTGGAAAAGATGCTCAATGTCCTGCATTTCTTGGCCACTGGGTCATTTCAGCAGACAATTTCCAAAGATGGGGGTGTCTCACAGCCCACGCAGTCACGCAGCCTACACCAGGTGTTGGCAATCCTGACTGCACGCCCCTCAGTTCGCAGGCACATATACATGCCTAGAACACCCGCAGAAAGGCAGGCCGTGGTCCAAGACTTTTACAGGGTGGCATACTTCCCCAAAGTGCTCGGTGCCATAGATGGTACCCATGTGGCCCTACGTCCACCTAGGGCCACTGGCACATCTACCGCAACCGCAAGCACTGTCATTCCATCAACGTACAGGTTGTATGCGATGCCCATGGAATCATCACCTCTGTCTATGCAAACTATCCTGGGTCTACCCATGACAGTTTCATATACAGAATGTCCATCCTGAGCAGGGACCTGGAAGCTGGGAAGCATGGCGACACATCGCTCATTGGTGAGTACAAATGTCTGTGCACATGTATGCATGTCACACACAGACAAATACACAAACCCAACTAAAGACAGCCATCCTCACCTCCCCAGGGGACAGTGCCTACCCTCTGAGCAACCACATGATGACGCCAATACAGAACCCCACCACACCACCCCAGGTAAGATACAACGCTGCCCATATTGCAACCAGGGGCATAGTGGAACGCACATTCAGAATGCTCAAGTCACGCTTCCGCTCCCTTGAACACTCTGGCAGGCAGCTACTATATGCAAACCCAGTAGTGTGCGGGATCATTGTGGCAGAATGTGTCCTGCGCAATGTTGCAACACGGCAGGGGGTACCGGTGGACATGGTGGTGCCCCCACATCCCCAACCACAGGCACTGCTCATCGGAGGGGAAAGGGCATGTGGCGAGGCAGCCCGGACCCAGCTTGTGGCCACATTTTTTGCCTAAACTCCCACCCCTGCGGAGTGCACACAGGCCTGGCACATACCAGGTGACAATCGATGATGACAAAGAGACAGTCAACTGTCACAACCTTACCACCCTGAGAATGTTACCACAGAAGTGCTGCATTGTGTGCAACACTAGCTACTTAAACATAACCAATCCTGTGTGACCGAAAGGAACACATGCAAGGTGCATATCACACCACCCCCTGCAAAACATGCCATGACAATTAAAGGTATGTCACCCAAACCCTCCCAGCCCACATCACCCTTGTCGGTCACACCATGACATGGCCTGCAACAGCAAAAGAGCAAACCAAAAGCACAACACGACCAATTAGATACAAAGTGACACGTGATAAATGGAAAGAGGCCAGAGACAATCACACCTGACATGGAATCAGATGAAATGACTGACCAACAACCTCCCACACAAACAAAGTCATACAAAAATGCATGCCACCAGCAGTACCATCAACAAAAAACAGAATGCCTGTTGGCGTGCACATTGGCCAATCCTAATCCGCAAATCCCAAACCTGTGTGCTGTGTGTGTCTCCTGTAACACACCGCTCAGCACACAGCACAGTGAGCAGCCATTGTGTTGGGGATACACCTTAAGCATCATATAAAAAGGACAAGCAACAAAAATAACCCAGTGATGCATGTACACGATCCACAAATGGTAAGTGATCATGCGCTGCAGGGACACAGCATGCCAGAGAAGGCAATCTGTGTGCATGTGTGGGCATGGAAGGGTGGTTGTATGTGTGGTGGAGGATTGTGTAAGTGTGTGTGTGTCAGTAGGGACATGCACTCAATACATGCATGTGAAATCAAGTGAAGCTCGGTGTCCTGTACACATCACATGTGAACATTGCCCATGTGTACACCCCAGTATGTAAAACCACAACAATCCCCTGACACCTGAAAAGTAAACTCAACACAGGAACATCCATTGACCAGCAGAACACATCATGTACATAGTACCCCACAATGAGAATGTCAGAGAGTGCCCAAACACTGTAGCCCAAGCCTACTGCCCTACAACAAAAGTCCCACCCTCATTTACTCATCACCATGACCTTCAGAACTGTGTCTGGGGTCTGTTGGCTTATTCCTTCTAGTCTATCTGGCTTCAGGATCCCCCTTCCCTCGATTTCCTTGTTCTTCCTTTTCATTTAAATAGGGTACAGCCCCCTCAGAGGCCACCTTGACTGGTAAAAATACCAAATCGCAGAGAACTCCAAGGAGCCAAACCCCCAAACCAGGGGAAAAGCCTGTAGATACCAAAAAACCCTGGAAGAGTCTCCAGTAGATGACTTGAAGTCACTGAATATGGCCAAGCAAATGTCCAAGCACAATGATAGAATAACTACCAAGGTAGCACACTTGAACACTGGTTCAACAGGATGGGTAGCAATTTCAGTACACAATAATCAATGAGGATGCCATAACTGATGGGTAGTGTCACAGCTCCGGTCTCCAGGTGCAGGAGTGGCACGAACCAACCACCCCCTCCGCGGTCTGGGCGCCTGCAAGGTAAAACTTACACAGGCCTCTGAGACCCCGGCGGGTAAAGAGGGTAAGGGATCCATTGGTTGGATAGGTATCGGTATTTAGGATAACCGAAACGAGGGTCAGGAGCGGGGAGGTGGATGGGCAAGGGAAAGTAGGCAAAATTTAAAATACAACAATTGACAATTACACATACTCAATCAGAGAAACCATGTTCTTCATGCACATTGTACAAAATGGCACAAAGGTGAGCCAAAGAGAGACTTATCTCTGGGGTGAGTGCTGGCCTCCTGTCTGCGCACTTTTAGGTCTGGTAAAAGGAGCAGTTCAATGCTGCAAAGAGAGCATGAGTTACTATTCTGTGTGTGTTTTCCCCACACACACATAACACCATTCATGCTTCGAACTTAGTGACTCCTCCCCAAACAAGCACTCTTGTCTGCTGCTTCATTCGTATACTTTTGCTTGCCCCCGTGATGGTTAATACACTGTTAATTCGGTAAGGTAGCCGCACGTGGCACCGCAGTAAATGGAAGACCATGTGTTAAGGATCACACATGATAGAATGGACCTTGGATGTGCTGCTAGCTGCGTGTGGCAAGGTGCGACTTCAGAACAAGTCGCGTTCTGCCAGCCGTGGCTTTCTATAGGCAGAGCACGTGGCAAATTGCATATGCTAATAATATGTACTGCACTCAAGTTTGTGCGTCGTTGGGTGCCCCCCTTTGCGCTGTATTAGTTTGTGGCTAGGAACGCTACTGTGCTAATAACTTAGGTTCTCTGGAGCAGGGGGAACTCAAAGATATGGGCAACGCCCCCTGCATGTGCCCCTGACAACCTGGAAAGCTTCTGGGCATTTGCTCCTCAGCGTGGCTTATCTGTACTGTACATGTCTTCCCCAATGCCTGGCTAAGATCCCCAGCACTGGCGCTACTTAGCTTGCATGTGCGAGAGGCCTGGAGGAAGGTCGGCTGGGGCGTGGCCCCTCGTGCTGCTCACCTTTCTCAGAGCTCCTGGAAACACGTCTGCTTCTGTCAGACGTCTGAGCACAAGCCCTGTGCTTCTGCTCGCGCGCGCATGCGCATGTGTGCCCCACCAAACGTGGCCAGGGTTTTGTAGTTCTTGGCCCGCTCTCTGCTGGGAAAGGTAGTCTGGAGTCTCCTTTTCCTGCAGAAAGGGCATAAAAACCTTTTATAAGGCAGGAATCTTTTCCGTGTGTGTGTCTTAATGCTGCTTGTTACTGTGCCATGTCTGCGACCTACGTCTGACCTCCTCTGACACAACCCCAGGGTCTGTACCCTGACAGGTAGAGCTGGAACTTGAGTAGAAAATAACCAAGGAGGCTGGCACAACTGGATGATTGAGCTGAAACCCAATCAATCCTTGATAACGCGAACAAAGAAAGGCAGAGATAGCACAAGTCTGGAAAGGCCCATTGAATGCGAGATAGCTGGAAACAGCTGTCAGCAAGTTAAGAGCCACAACAGTTGAATATCATTGTTAAAAGCCAAAAGTCAACATAAAGGCATGGATGTAATAGATGAAAGACAGGAGGAGCGACAGAGAGATGCTGTTGAACAGAAGTGTATGGGGGCAAATCGAGGCAGTGTAAGAGTACTTGGAAATAACTGCCCGAGAGACAGGCAGACAGATCAGCAAAAAGGACAGTAGCAGGAAGAAAAACAGGGACTAAAGGAACCAGAGTGTGAAAAAGAAGTAAAAGAGCTGTAGTCCAGTAGGAAAACAGCACCGTTAGGCAGCATCAAATTCCAAGAGGGAAGACAGATACAACGTGCCGTCCAAACGGAACAGAGCATAGTAGTAGTATAGGCAGACATCTCAGGTGAGGACTGGACCGTGAGTTGTGCCTCTTGGGTCACATTCCTAATGCATCTTCCTTTGACACAATCCCCAGGGGCTGAACTCAACACGCACCAACTTGACATTGTCAACACCTAACCCACTCCCACCATCAGTGTGACTTTGAGAGCCAAAGGGTGCAGGCTACCGTCTACAGCATGAAGTGCATCAAGCATGTATACAGGCAAGAAATGAACAGACATCACAATCAACATCAATAAATGGACAGTTCAAAAAATGTACTCACCAAAATTGATTTCAGACATGCTGTGGAGAAAACATCCATAATCCCCACTAGGGGTGTAAACAAAAATAATAAAGCAGCAGACAGGCCACAGAAATGATGAAAGCCCAATGCCCTTGTGTAAATGGTTGTCACACTGAACCATCCTTGCAAGTCATGGAAAGGGGAAACAGGAGTGGCATATGTGTCAGGACCCCAAGCCACAAACACATACATGAGACAAGCTTGAATGGGCCCAGCTGGAACAGACAGTGGATGCTTTCAAAAGCCACAAAGCACCACACCGTCACATGAATGCACAATAGACAAACAATTTTAAACTATATTAACTAATTAAACTAATTAAAAAGAAAAAATGGCCACATAAGACCCGGGGGGGGGGGAACCCAGGAGGGGAGAGGTACAGGGTACACCTCAACACCCACATGCGATGATGTTGAGATAAAAAAAAACCTCCATGGGCTCAACGACTGCACGGCCCTACCTGTGTGGGAGATAAGTCGTTGTCCTGCTCACCCTCTGGATGGAAAGCAGAAGGTGGATGTGGCACAGTTCCCTAACCACGCTTATGCACAGCTTGCCCCTCATCGGCAGCAAGTCTGTGGGACTGCTAAGCCTGGTCCTGTGCTGGGATGACACGTAGGCCAGCATGCAGCACCTCACATGATACGCGTGCTTCCTCTTGCAAGGTAGCACGTGTAACACGGAATTCTGCCTGCATGGCCTCGCATCACATCTGGAGCACCTCCCGGCATGCACGTAGCTCAGCGGAGATGGTATTCACAAGCTGCTCCAACCCATCCTCTGACCGCTTCCTCTGGCAGATGTTGAGCACACCCAGAGTAGATCTTAGGGATTGATGGTCATCCCTCAGGGCCTTCCTGTGTGCCTCTGTGTGAGCAGCAAGTGCTTGACGCAGAGATACCATTTCAGTCCGGCGTGCCCTGTCTGAGGATGCCATGCCCACCCTGAGTGAGCGGCCCGTGGACTGTGCTGCCTGCTGCTGGAGATTCACCTGTCCTGCAGGGGGGAGCACGGATTGGGCCACACATTCCATGCTCTGAGCAATCTTATCAATAGCTGCCCCCTGTTGTTCTGAATTGGCATACATGGATTGCTCCCACTCAGTATACCCCGGTGGCGCACGGCCACCGCGTTGCTGGACTCGACCCCTGCTGGCCCAAAAAGCTGTGGTCCTTGCTGGATTGGCACCGCCCGCGGCTGCAGGACTACATCCCTCTGTTGACGTGATCGCAGGCACATCAGCAACTGGTCTGGAGTGTGACCGTGCGTCCCGATCCACCACAGGCGGAGGTTTCAACACCGTCTGGCCCCTCAGTGCAGGTGTCCCGGACAGAACATCATCCACATCAAAATCACTCATCGTCGACGAATGGACATGACGCGCATCCAACTCAACATCGTTGTCAGAGTGATCATCCGAGCTAGACTGATTGCCAGCCCTGGACACGATGGTCTGGAGCACAAGTGGGTTCTCGTGGCCTACCACCCAACAACCACCACTTGTGCTGGCTTGCTGATGTAATAGCAACCCTGTGTCAGGAATGACATCACCATCCTCTGGCTCCATTGCGTCATCATCTGTAATGTGGAAAAAACAAACATGAGTACACATGTCAGAAGGACATAACCCACACACACATAGACATCACATCGACAGCCATCACATGAGGCAGACATGTCACACACAAATGAAATTACGGCATGCATCCAGTGGCATTGATATGCAAACACATCCCAAATGCAGAAATGGATGTGTGTAAATAACGAAGCCTACACATGCACTGAATGTAGTAAATCACCTCCATCACACACCACCTCTGTCAGGCACATGTCACAGGCAGAAATTACAGATGGCAACAAAGAGATGGCACATACCATAAGCATGTCTGAACTGCAAAATGGCCACAGCTGCAAGTGAATCCAAACAAACCCCGACACACGTAATATGCATGTACACATGCATCACTAAATCATCATCACCAATATAGCTACATCCATCTGCAGCTCGGCCCGTACCGGGCATCATGGACCATGTAGACATAGTGAATGTCCTGAGCAAAGCGAAGGCCTGCAACCAGGCATGAGGGACCATAACGCCCAGTACAGTCCAAGATGCCGGCTACGAAGCCTCCAGAACACCCCTCAGGGCCTGATTGAGCACATTGTGCATTGATGTGCCCTAAACCATTATTCAGTGTGTCAAATCATTGCGGCCAGGCCCCACCAGAATAGCTTAGTGGGCCTGGGCGTACACATACTGCACAGCAGTGCACCTTCAGGATCGTGCCATTTGAACATAACGGGTGCAATGCTGAAATCTCAGCAGCATTAACGTTAATCAACTACATATTAGTCATTCAACAAAAAAGCTGCAGAGGGCACATGTGTAAATGAACACTATCACACACACATAAGTGAGTAGCCGCAATGTTGCACTACACAACGATGAAGCTTCTTGCATATGTACATGTGAAAGTGTTCAAAAACACCCGTGCCCATATAGACCCATATGGTGATTATGAACAACATCCTATACAGCAAAGCAAGCAGCTACAATGCTACTTGCTTTGATGTATGTGAAAGTGTACACATACACACATGCAGGCAGCTCCACAGTCATTACAACCCGATTGGCAGGCTATAGTCAATCTGCAGCCTATACCCGTTAGTATAGGCCGCAGATTTACCAATCAACTTTGCTAAACACCCGTTAGAGTGTTCCTATACTGAGTACATGTGTCACAGGATGCACCTGTGCCCGTGCCTTTCATGACAGTGAAGGGATGACAATCTGACCATACATGCCAGGTCACTTTGACATTGCGGCAGTGAGTCGGCATGTAGAATGGTGTAACATGGCTCAGAAGTGGGTTGGTGCAATGCAGAACATGTATACGTAAGCGACTATCTACATTAACAAATACATTATGATGTCAATCAATAAACATGAAGGCAGTGTAAGGGCAAGGTCAGACATCACGTGCTATGTGCATGAAATGGATTGCATGGCCGCAGGCAACTCCCCCACCTCCTTAGTGAAAATTCAGAAATGAAGGAGTCATAGCATGGCAGTGAAAGGTTGACCAGAGAACGGTGTATTGGCAGACAGTGTTGAATAGCGTCAATTGCATCATCTGAGTCAACTGACAACACAGCAGATGAGAATGGGACAGTAAGCAGGACACATGATGAACCCTCTGTAGTACACCCATTTGTGCAGAAGTCACTACACCAGTGGGACAGAGTCAGGGAACCTGAAATTGGGGGAGGGCTATGCCCCACACAGACTATGACACCCTAAACATGTGCGAGATGCAGGACTGAGCCAGAGTGGGCATGGAATGGATGATCAAAAGCCTTTAAATGTTTGTCATCCTGGACACGTACTACTATGATCATCCGGCCAAGGACACATAGGGGCATGCATGGAATGCACATGGAGCATGAATGGGCACTCATGTCCTTGCGAAGCATCTGCCATCTGCACAGTCCAAGTGAGACACCCTGCATCACGGGCAAAGGATGTACCCCACAGTATGTGTCTGGCAGGTTGGCAGGGGGAAGTGTACACGTGCACAGGAACATTGAACATGCTTTTGCAGTAGTCCAACATGTTACCCACCAGTGTGATGGTGTAATAGTGGTGCAGGGGGGTGGATGGGCAAGGGAGCATGCCTACGTGGAGTACCCACAATCAGGCAGAACACACATGCACGTCAGTCATGTGATGACATAGTCCGAGTTCTGAGTGGAAAGACACCCTAGGCTACATGCAGAAGGGCCATTGAGCTGGAACATGGACCGGAGGGGCAGCCGGGTGACTAGCATATGAGTAGGGTGCAAGTGTGGTGATGAGGACAGTCCCTGTCTGCACTACATGTCCAGCATGCTGCACAGCAGGCACGCATAAGTGAAGCATTGCATGGATGACTCGCACATGAGACCCATGTACACATAGCATGTATTGGCAGTCAAGCACAACACATCGCACAAGCAAACCACACATGGCCTGGACAAACACGCAACAACACTCACTGGACGGGGTATCAAAATCCAGCATCTCTGCCACTAATTCGACCAATTCTGCCACACTGAACTCTGCAGCAATCACCTTGTGCAGAGTCAGTTCTTCCTCCTCTGGTGGCCCACTGCCAGTCACCCGAGGCATGGCATAATTGGAGGCACGCTTTAACTTAGCACAGCGTCGGAGGTCATCCCAATGCTTTTTGCACTCCTGAGCTGTGCGCTCCTCATGTCCGAATGAACTAACACCATCCGCAACATGCTTCCAGTGGTCCCAATGCTGGGCAGCCTTAGTGTGACAATTTGGGCCCACTAGCATATCACAGTCATGTTCCGACACGTAAACCACAAGGAATTCCAGTTCCTGCTTGCCGAAAGGCTTCTTCCTCGATGTGCCGGAGGCCGGAGCTGTGTCTGGGGTCCCAGCCTCTTGTGCAGGTGCAACCTTCCTCCTCTTGAGCAGGGATCCAGACCCTGACTGGCAAATGCCGTCCTGATCAGTAGGGGTAGTGGCACTGGTGGATTGAACCAAGGGAGTGGCAGATGGAACTAGGACGGAAGCCCTGACTTACGTCAGTGGCTGCTGGGTGCTCTTGACTGGACCCAGAGCAGCAACAGCTGCTGTGCCATGGTCATTGGCTGAGACTTTCCTGGCTGGCAGACTCACAGCCGGGGTGGTGTCAGCTGCATCTGCAGATGCAGTTGCCAACACCCGGCTGCTTGGGGCAGCAGATGACAACACTGCCCCAGGAATATGTGCCGCAGTCAGAGCAGCCCTGCGTGCACTTTCCACGTACCTTCTGACCACCTGGAAATCATCCTGGGACTATTCAGGTGCCAACGCAGCATGCGCTGGCCGACCATGAGCCTGGGTGGTGGTGGCCACAGCTGCACCTGCAGCTACCACTACCCTTGGGCCCGTGGCAGTCGATGAAACTGACTTCCGGGTCACATGGGCGCCAGTGTCAGATGCAAGAGCTGCATCTCCCGGAACCACAGGGGGTGGTGGCATGACTGCCCCCACACGTGGCAGAACATCCTGCCGAATTGGCACATCCCTGCCATTTCACCCTCTGCAGCCACCCTGGACACCCTGGAGTCCCCCTACTCTCTGGTCACCTCGGCCATGTCCATGACCACGCCCACTGCGTGGAGCATGCTCAGCTGAGGTGCCCCTCACCTTTCGTGGCCTTCCAACCATGGCGCAGATATAGTAGTGCCAATGGGAGGTGTACACGACAACTGTCCTGGGCAATTGGGGTGAAGGGGGTGGGGTACTAGATGTAAACAGCACCCCTGTGTGCCTGCAAGGCTGTATGTGACCCTGGTGATAAAGTGACAGGTCACGCAATGCTCAGGCACCCCAAAACTGCAGTAAAACCGTGCACGCAAACCCCGGTAGCCCACGTGTGTGGAATTAAACTCCCGCAGTACGCGGTGGCACCTAGGGACACAAAAAACACATATGCGTGGGACACGCAGGCTACTATGACCTCGAAAACAGGTATGCGATACACAGCGGGGCCCGCAGTGGGAAAAATAGAGTGCGTGGCTCACCGTCTGACTTGTGTGGTAATAAAAAACATGCGTAGCCCATACCCCGCCAAAAGAAGAGATACATCCTTGATCCGCTGTGAAGTAGTGATGGCGCGTGAAACAACTAGAAGTAGCAACACACGTGTTGGTCTCCATTAAAAGCACATGCAGCGAACTGCTGGCCCCGCTCACCTTTAACCTGTGCCAGGAAATGCACGCACGTGTCACGTCACTTACGCGCTTAGGCCCTTTCCCGGAATTACACGTATTAACACGTGGACCTGCTGTTTTAGCACGTGCGGATTCACTATGCACCTGTGCCGAGGGAAACGCATGTGCGCGTCACGTCACTTACGCGCTTACGTGCTAAGGGCCTTTCCTCGAATTACACACTGATGTGCTGTTTTTTCACGTGCCAAATCACTCTGTATCAAGCTGGCCACGTGACAACACACGGAAGACCACGCTCCTGTCCAGAAGGCCATTTTCCTGCCCCCAAGAGCCCCGAGCTGACTCCCACTAGCCATCTGCTGCTGCCTGCCTGCCTGCTGGCCATGTGCCCTTCTATTTGGTGCCTGCACGTCAGCCATCTGCAGGGGTCCAGTTGCTGTGACCACCCCTGCTGGAACAGAAGACTCCCGAATGCAGTTCCATCGCTCCTCAGCCCAGCACCAGGACCCAGTTGCCCACCCACACCTGCCTCGGGGGTTGCCATGTCGGGGGAAACATCATCTGAGACCACTGGCAACCCCCAGCCAGAGAGGCAGAGGGCTGCCAGCTTCACAGCAGGAGAGGTTGGCATCCTGGTGGATTATGTTGCCCTCTTCGGAAGAACACACGCCGACAAGGATGGACGGAGGAGGATCTGGATATACATCGTGGATGCCATAAACACGGAGGGGATGGCAACCCGCAACCCGCGACCTACCACACGTCCATAAGCGCTGGGAGGACTTCAGGTCCAGGACCCTGAGGAAGGCCCGGCGCCTCTTGGACGCAGCGGATGCAGTGGGGTGCCGGGTCTGCCTTACCAACGACCAGATGAGGGTCCTGGAATGCATACGCCCAGCGCTTCACCTCCAGGTCCTCTAGAGGCATACTCGTCCGGAGTCGAGCGGTAAGCGTCCATGAGTACTGATTGGATGCAGTGCATGTTGAGGTGTGCCAGGAGTGTGCAGCTTGGACATATGTCTGGAAAGGCCCATGCATGGATGTGTATGTGCAGGGACATGCACCTGCTGCATGTGAGTCCAGTCACGTGTGATGCACATCAATGGTGTATGTGTTCCAAAGCATGATGCGCAAATGCATGTGGAGACGCATACATGTTAGCATTTCTGTGTATGTACTATGCTATGGTTGGGGTGTGACACATGGATGCTGGTTCCACCTTCATGTACGTGCACGGTGTACATGTGCGTGTGTGTGTCTTTGACATGTGTTTGACTGTGATATGCCATGGATGCATGTGACACAGTCATGTAGGAAGCCGATTGGCAGATGTGACATAGTTGCCGATGATTGCACTGTGACAGGTGGTGGAGATGAACAGATGAATGTCTGTCTGGTGGCGTGTGTGCATGTGTTTGGTACTCCCCCTGTTGCTTGTGACGTCAGGCTAACCTTCGGATGTTCATGCTGTTGTGTGTGTATGGATGCTGCTGCCTGCTGCACCATTCCTGTTAATTTGTGCATGTGTGTGGGTTCAAATGATATGTGTGTTGGGGAGTGTGGTGCCATCTGTGAAGTTTGACACTGCCACTCATGTGCAACCATCATGTGTATATTAGACCATTGTACAGTGCCCTGATGCCTGTGTTCTGTCTCTCCCTGTCTGCAGCATCGACTGATGAAGAGAGCAGAGACGGTGCTGGAGCACAGCAGCAGGGATCCCACCACCAGCCGGAGACGCAAGGCACAGCTCCCCTCCCGGGTAGTCATGTCTTTGGAGAGTGAGGAGTCTGGTGCCGCGTCCATGGGCGCAGTTGCAGAGGGAAGGTCCAAGAGGCAGAGTTTGGAGGTGGACTCCTCAGCAGCAGTAGGGGCAGCTGCACCCCCACAGGGGCCTATGGAAGAAGATGGCACAGAGTCATCCAGGTTGGTGGGGGGTTCGGTTGAGGAGGAGGCTGTGGAAGGCCCACGCACAGGGCCTGGAGGGGGGATTCCGCTGGTGCTAGTGGTGCAGTCCAAGGGCAGGGACAGGAGGCAGCACAGGCTGCCGCAGAGGTGCCTGTGTGTAATCCTGTCCCCGATCCTGTGACTGCATCATCCGGCACCAGCAGGGATACCTCTGTCCAGACCTGTTTTCAGGGAGGGCATGCACATACAACAACTGGCTTTCCTCTTCCTGCGGACGTTGCAATCCGTGACTGTATTGAGCCTGTCCTAGCTGGGATGGCGTTGCGCCAACGTGGTATTCGGGATGACGTGCAGGGTTCTCGTCTGGACAATGCATGTCATTTTGAATACGTCTTTGGCCGCGTCAACCTACTAGGGCAGGTCATCAGGACTGGGTGCTTCCGTGTGCTGGCACTTCTTGTGACCCCCTCCTCAAATGAGCCCCCTATGCGCCAGATATCCTCCATGCCATCACCCTGCCCAAGTATCACCTGGACCCCCTGTGGAGCTGCCCCTGAGCCAGCGGCCAGGCTGGTGGAGGACACATCCCTGCCACAGTCGGGAGTCGGCGGTCCAGCAGGGGTGGTCACCCCACCAACTGGACCCCAGCAAGAGGAGGACGTGCAGGCATCAACAGGCAGGGCACGTGCATGGCAGCAACAGGCTCACAGTGGGATCAATCATGGCTCGGGGCCATCAACATCTCAGGGGCAGGCATCGGCCGTAGGGCAGGTGGACCCAGGATTGGGAGTGTCTTCCGTGTGGCAGCCGTAGGGCCGGCAAATAGATGCAGAGCGGCGGCGGGCAGAGAGGGCACGGCTCACAATGGTCAGGGCATAGAACTCCATGCGCTGGACATTGAGGCGGGCTACGTGCCTCAAGGAAACTCGCAGGGAGTTGGAGGAGGCCATGGCTGCATCCCTGCGAGACCTCAAGGCGAGGGAAGAGGCCCGCCTCCGGGACATTGAAGTGGAGTTCAATGATGCCCTGGCCCGGGACATCAATAAGTGAGCCGTCGGACTAGCCCACCGCCTTTGTAAATAGTTAGGTAGGTGTAGGTTTCCTTTTTATTTTATTTTTTTCTTTGGGGCACATGGACTTTGTATATAGTTATTTATTAGGTAGGATTTTGGTTAGGTTTCCTTTGGATTGTTGGGCTCATGGACCCTTGGTTATTCTTTTGTATATAGATATGGACCTGGATTTACTCTTTTATTTTACCCATGGTGGAATACTTTGATTTTCTTTTTACTTTGGATTTTGTTTAATGGACGGACCCATTGTAGCCACTTTACTTTGGATTTTATTGGTTACAGCATTCATTTTTTTAAAATCATTTTGGGAGTTCCTTATTGTGTGCTTTTGTTTTATTCATTTAGTTTACGATTTAATACATTTTTTTCTCTACTTTACTTGTGTGGTCTTCTCTCATTCGTTTTGTGCATGTCACAATGTGGGTTTTCTCAGTCATGTGTCGCCATTGTGTGGGTCTGCGGGACATGTATTCATGGGCATGCTGGTTATTTGTCTTCTATCATGACATGGGGAATTCAAGGTGGAGTGGATGGAATGCTTGGTTAGGTATTTGGACTGGGTTGTCGTGGGGTGGGATGTGGGTGGCCATAAGGGCCATGGCTCTGGATTGTGTAGATGTGTTGGGTGGAGGGACATGAGTCGGGCCTGCAGGCAGGTGCCCATCACTGGGGGTGGGGTGGGGGACATGAGTCGGGGCCTGCTGGCAGGATGCCGTCAATGGGGGTGGGGTGGGGGACATGAGTCGGGGCCTACTGGCAGGTGCCCATCACTGGGGATGGAGTGTTGGACATGAGTCGGGGCCTGCTGGCAGGTGCCCATCACTGGGGGTGGGGTGGGGGACATGAGTCGGGGCCTGCTGGTAGGTTGCCATCAATGGGGGTGGGGTGGGGGACATTAGTCGGGGCCTGCTGGCAAGTGCCAATCACTGGGGGGTGAGGTGGGGGACATGAGTTGGGGCCTGCTGGCAGGTTGCCATCAATGGGGGGTGGGGTGGGGGACATGAGTCGGGGCCTGCTGGCAGGTTGCCGTCAATGGGGGTGGGGTGGGGGACATGGGGCGGGGCCTGCTGGCAGGTTGCCATCAATGGGGGTGGGGGACATGAGTCGGGGCCTGCTGGCAGGTTGCCGGCAATAGGGGTGGGGTAGGGGACATGAGTCGGGTCCTGCTGGAAGGTTGCCGTCAATGGGGGTGGGATGGGGAACATTAGTCTGGGCCTGCTGGCAGGTTGCCCTCAATGGTGGTGGGGTAGGGGACATGAGTCGGGCCCTGCTGGCAGGTGCCAATCACTTGGGGGTGGGGGACATGAGTCGGGGCCTGTTAACAGGTTGCCATCAATGGGGGTGGGGTGGGGGACATGAGTCAGGGCCTTCTGTCAGGTTGTCGTCAATGGGGGTGGGGATGTGAGTCGGGGCCTGCTGGCAGGTTGCCGTCAATGGGGGTGGGGTGGGGGACATGAGTCGGCCCTGCTGGCAGGTGCCCATCACTGGGGGTGGGGTGGGGAACATGAGGTGGGCCTGCTGGCAGGTGCCCATCACTGGGGGTCGGGTGGGTGAAATGAGTCGGGCCTTCTGGCAGGTGCCCATCACTGGGGGTGGGGTGGGGGACATGAGTTGGGGCCTGCTGGCAGGTTGCCGTCAATGGGGGTGGGGGACATTAGTCGGGGCCAGCTGGCAGGTTGCCATCAATGGGGTGGGGTAAGGGACATAAATCAGGGCCTGCTGGCAGGTTGCCGTCACTGGGGGTGGGGCGGGGGAAATGAGTCGGGGCCTGCTGGCAGGTTGCCGTCAATAGGGGTGGGGGACATTAGTCGGGGCCAGCTGGCAGGTTGCCATCAATGGGGTGGGGTAAGGGACATAAATCAGGGCCTGCTGGCAGGTTGCCGTCAATGGGGGTGGGGTGGGGGACATAAGTCGGGGCCTACTGGCAGGTGCCCATCACTGGGGATGGAGTGTTGGACATGAGTCGGGGCCTGCTGGCAGGTGCCCATCACTGGGGGTGGGGTGGGGGACATGAGTCGGGGCCTGCTGGTAGGTTGCCATCAATGGGGGTGGGGTGGGGGACATTAGTCGGGGCCTGCTGGCAAGTGCCAATCACTGGGGGGTGAGGTGGGGGACATGAGTTGGGGCCTGCTGGCAGGTTGCCATCAATGGGGGGTGGGGTGGGGGACATGAGTCGGGGCCTGCTGGCAGGTTGCCGTCAATGGGGGTGGGGTGGGGGACATGGGGCGGGGCCTGCTGGCAGGTTGCCATCAATGGGGGTGGGGGACATGAGTCGGGGCCTGCTGGCAGGTTGCCGGCAATAGGGGTGGGGTAGGGGACATGAGTCGGGTCCTGCTGGAAGGTTGCCGTCAATGGGGGTGGGATGGGGAACATTAGTCTGGGCCTGCTGGCAGGTTGCCCTCAATGGTGGTGGGGTAGGGGACATGAGTCGGGCCCTGCTGGCAGGTGCCAATCACTTGGGGGTGGGGGACATGAGTCGGGGCCTGTTAACAGGTTGCCATCAATGGGGGTGGGGTGGGGGACATGAGTCAGGGCCTTCTGTCAGGTTGTCGTCAATGGGGGTGGGGATGTGAGTCGGGGCCTGCTGGCAGGTTGCCGTCAATGGGGGTGGGGTGGGGGACATGAGTCGGCCCTGCTGGCAGCTGCCCATCACTGGGGGTGGGGTGGGGAACATGAGGTGGGCCTGCTGGCAGGTGCCCATCACTGGGGGTCGGGTGGGTGAAATGAGTCGGGCCTTCTGGCAGGTGCCCATCACTGGGGGTGGGGTGGGGGACATGAGTTGGGGCCTGCTGGCAGGTTGCCGTCAATAGGGGTGGGGGACATTAGTCGGGGCCAGCTGGCAGGTTGCCATCAATGGGGTGGGGTAAGGGACATAAATCAGGGCCTGCTGGCAGGTTGCCGTCACTGGGGGTGGGGCGGGGGAAATGAGTCGGGGCCTGCTGGCAGGTTGCCGTCAATAGGGGTGGGGTGGGGGACATGAGCCGGGGCCTGCTGGCTCTGCTGGCAGGTTGCAGTCAATGGGGGTGGTGTGGGGGACATGAGTCGGGGCCTGCTGGCAGGTTGCTGTCAATGGGGGTGGGGTGGGGGACATGAGTCAGGGCCTGTTGGCAGGTTGCAGTCAATGGGGGTTGGGTGGGGAACATGAGTCGGGGCCTGCTGGCAGGTTGCAGTCAATGGGGGTTGGGTGGGGGACATGAGTCTGGGCCTGCTGGCAGGTGCCCATCATTGGGGGTGGGTTGAGGGACATGAGGCGGGGCCTGCTGGCAGGTGCCCATCACTGGGGGTGGGTTGGGGGACATGAGTCTGGGCCTTCTGGCAGGTTGCCATCAATGGGGTGGGGTGGGGGACATGTGTCAGGGCTCCCAAGTGCATGGTGACATGTGGCTTGCCTGCGGGGCATGCCCAGGGGTGGTGGGCTGCCTGCGGGGCATGCCCAGGGGTGATGGGCTGCCTGCGGGCCATGGGGAGGGTGGATGGGCTGCCTGTGGGGCATTCCCAGGGGCGATGGGCTGCCTGCAGGCCATGGGGAGGGCCACACCCAGAAGGGCCCACACTGCCAAATCACATGTAAAACTCCTGCGCACCCCTCGGAATACGCGTTCCCCCCTCGCACCAGCAAAATCATGTGTAAAACTCCCCGCGCACCCCCAGAATACATGTATCCCGCTCGCGCAAGGATAATCACGTGTTGAACTCCCCGTGCACTCCCAGTATATGCAATCCCCGCTCACGCAAGGCCGATCACGTGGAAAACTCCCTGCGCACCCCTGAATACACGCAAGCAGCCCATCCACCCTCCCCATGCCCCGCAGGCAGCCCATCACCCCTAGACCATGGCCGCAGGCAGCCCATCACCCCTGGGCATGCCCTGCAGGCAGCCCATCACCCCTGGGTATCACCCGCAGAACGCCCATCACCCCTGGGCATGCCCCGCAGGCAGCCCATCACCCCTGGGCATGCGCCGCAGGCAGCTCATCACCCCTGGGCATGCCTCACAGGCAGCCCATCACCCCAGTCCATGCCCCACAGGCAGCCCACACCACAGGGGGGACTTTTTCCACACAATTTCGCGGGCGCATGAGGGGTACACATATTTGAAGGGGTGCACAGGGAGATTTCCATGCGCGAGATGGGTACGCATATTCCGAGAGGTGCGCGGGGAGTTTTCCATGCAATTTCACTGGCACGAGCGGGGTAGGTATATTCTGAGGGGTGCGCAAGGAGTTTTCCATGCGTTTTCGTTGGCGTGAGCGAGGTACGCATAATCCGAGGAGTGCGCGGGGTGTTTTCCACACGATTTCGCTGGCGCGAGTGGGGTACGCATATTCCGAGGGGTGCACAGGGAGTTTTCCATGCCATTTTTCGGACGCGAGTGGGGTACTTGTATTCCGAGGGGTTCGTGTGATTATTCCACGTGATTTTGCTGGAGCGAGAGGGATACACATATTCAGAGGGGTGCGCGGGGAGTAACTCCCCACAATCTCGCTGGCATGTGAGGGCTTTGTGGCGTTTTTAGTGCATTTTCATGGTTGGGGTCTGTATGCTGGTCCACTGGGCTTTGCGCCATGTACAGGATTTGTGCAATGTTTTTGGTGCATGGGGTGTGGTTGGGGGCATAACTGGCACTGCTGCATGGTTGCTGCACCACTCTGCACCACAGTTGGTTATGGATGTTAGTATCCATGAATACGCTGTGCATGAAAATGGGTTTTGGCGCATGCGGCTGACGCACGCTCCCTCTCTGTGCCAGCCGCGTGCGCTACTTCTGCGCTAAATGCTATGAATTACCCCCTAAACGTCCAAGAGAAAACCTCAGAAGAAACTCAAAGTTGGAAGAACAGAGGCCAAATGCAAATTTGTGGAACAGTGCTTTCACCTGACGGATGGGAGACAGGAGTAGTAATTTGCAGAGCATGGATGGTCCTCGGAGCATGCAAGGAAGCAATTGAAAATTCACAAAGAATGTCCAAGCCATTATGGCCAAGACTTGCAAAACTGCTGATATGGGTTGAAGACAGTCGAGGACCCTTACAGATAGTACCACTGGAGAGTTCCAAATTGTGCTTCAGGAATAATGGCACAAGTAAGATGGGAGACAATCAGAACTGTGGAAAAATCTTTGTTGCTCCAGGAATGATGCATGGACCTGCAATGATTATGGATCATTATTGGGCATGTGGATCCAAAGCATACATCAGACTCCCCAGAAACTGGGGAGGCACATGCACAATAGTGAATGTCCATGTTCCAGCGTTGGTGATCCTGAAAAGTGACCTGAATATTGACAGTTTCCCAAAAGCAGATGCACACTTGAGGAAAAGGAGATCTGTGGAATTAATAACCTGAATTAAGAGAGAGAATTACTTTTCTGCCAAATCAGAAGAAGCGTTTCATGCAATTCCATATGAACACAGGCTGTTTAGCCTCACCTCATCAGTATTTACAACAATTTTCATGCCAATAGTTCAGGTTTGAGCAAATACTAAATGGTTGCAGATAACCAGATGGGAGTTACTGCAGACCATCAACACAACCATAAAAGGATTCAATGCGATTAAGGAAGAATTAAGAACAGTCCGACTGATGACTCTCCAGAATAGATATGTGCTTGACATGATCAGAGCCATGGATGGAGGAGTTTGCGCAAAAATCGGAGAATCATGTTGCACATTTATACCTTCTCACGATGAGGAAAATGGAACTCTAACAGAAGCCATAGGTATGCTGACAAAACTGCAGAACCAGATGATTGATGAGACGGATGAAGTTGATGATAACAGCTGGTTTGGATCACTATTCTCATGGGTTCCACAATGGATGGCATTTGCATTCAAGTTCCTGGGAGCCCTGCTAGTGATTATACTGCTAGGTTTCTATGTCATCAAGATAATAATATCCTAATGCCAGAGAACTGGGAAAAAAGCCATAGGGTTGAAGATCATGATTGATGTTGATCCAGGATGTAAGCCCAAAGACCTGACTGATGAAGAAATAAGAGAGTTTGTGAAAGGCAGCATTCACGCACCAGGAGGAACAAAGTTTCTCTATCCCAGAAAACACAGAAACTATGTGGGAAGATGGCTTTACTGCAGCCCAAATGTACAGTGTCAGCTGATGGCATGGAACAAGGATGAACATGTGAGAACAGCACAAAGTTTAAAAGGAGTAATAAAGATATGGACCCCAAAGAGACATTTCTTCAGACCATCATGTATAGACGCAGAAGTTGAAGAAAGAATGGACCCAGACGATGAAGTAAAAATGAATACAGAGGAGCAATAGAAGATGGGCCCAAAGAAGGAAGTGAATGTGGTCGATGAATCGCCCAGAGGGGGGAGTGTAGAGGAGGTCCCAAATACAGCCTGCACTCCAACCATACATTTTGAAGTACCAGGAACGTTCACACCGAGACATGGGACGTGTGATGAGCAAATAAACCAGCAGAGAGCCGCGGTAGGGCTGTGTCCAGTACCTATCAGAAGAACGATGCCTATTGAAGTACCAGTATCAAGGAAACCATAGACATCAAGGTACCTATTGAGAAAGCAATATCAACAAATGAGACAAAATGAAGATCGTCTGAGTACAGTCCCTGAAGAAACCAAAAAGGTCTTAATGGAAGACAAATGGTGACATCACAAGAGCCAAAACCTGACTCACCTATAGAAGAAATGCCGACTAGAGAATGACATAAAGAGACAAAAACCCCATGAATAAGGATATTGAGAATTTAGGGTGTGAAGGTGATGTCAAATAAAAGAAGCTTAAGCTGTAAGCATGGCATAGATATTTGACCAGTTTACATGTGTGCATATGCTTGGAACCACAACAAAGCTAAAGGAATCATGTGGCTTGCTATGCTTAATAGAGGAATAGTGCGACAAGCACCATATACATATCTACCTCAATTAAAGCACTTTATATGAAGTATACGTTCACCTTGCACAAAATCAGAAATAACCAAAATTACTTAGGCCAGTCGAGAAAGGTTTTACATTCAACAAGATCAGGAGCTGAGCGGCAGAAATGAAACTCAGCAGAGGCAACTCGTGCCTAGGGAACCAAGGTCGTATCCATCAAAATGAAGGAGCAGTAGCTACAATTAACTGAAGCAAGAATCATCAGAATATAGTGCCTTGAAGTAGAAAAATAAGAAGGCAAAGGCAGGTGGTGGGTGAACATAAAATCAAATACACAAATTGCTAAAGAAAAGGCAAATCCACGGTGACTGAATTATGTGACCAGCAGAATGACCAGAAGCAAGACCCCCGCACCTAAGAATGGCTGGCAGCCAGGAGAAGATATCGAGGCAGAAGATGCAATCTCGAGGCCAACCATTGCTAAATAATTGACACATAGCCACTAAAGTCATGATTGATTGGAGGAAGGCCGGATGAGCTGAGGGGCACCCTGCACCTGGTTGACCATTCTGCCTGCTGCTAAGCGAAGTGAAAAAGTATGCAGGGGTTGGTTCCAACCCAATCACAATGGACCAAGTAATCTAGGGTCCTATAGTTAATGGAACCAATAGGACGTCATACTTTTAGTGACGTCTGCAGTAGTCATTTTTTGAAGGAAGGGCTTAGATGCCCACCTGACAGTGTTTACCCAATCCCCAAACTCCGTTACCATATACAGATATAGTACCTATAGTAAAGTTACCTTTTCCGAACCAATAGAATTGCATGTTAACTTTTGAGTGTTTCACGTCAATGATGACGAGTTTTCAGTATAAATGCTATAATTTTTATGAAGTTCATTAGAGTTGAAGCAAGAAGGAAGATCGCACGAATGTTGATATTCATAACACCTGTTTTTTTGTACTTATCATTAAATGGACTCCCTTTGCCAAATCGTTGAGTTGTCCTTATTGATTGGTTTTGGAGTAAGGAATCTGCACCCTCATCCATCTCATGGGTGCAGCTATCTTGTTTTAAAGTGCTTCTGAGCAAACTCCGACTTTATGGGCCGGTTGGGGTCTCGGGGCACACTCCACTTTCAAAAGTAAGCCTTTTAAGGCATCACAATAGACGCCCTGCCCTGCCACCTCTGGTTGGAAGAAGCACATTGCCTGTATGAATACCAATATTCACCAGACATGATGCAGCAAAAATGCACATTATATCGTCAGTCACAATATGCTACAACTGTTTTTTTTGCTTCATAGTACCCTCCATGCCTCTAGATAAGCCCTTGCATACATTTCTTTCTGTGTCTGTGTTTACACAGCCAATTACAAATTCTGTTTATCAATAAACAACAATGTCTTTTTACTGAGGTCTCCAAAATGCATAAATGGTCGGATTCTTATGCAATGAAAAACAAAAATGTCTTATCTGCAGATCGAAACACAAACATGTCTTTTTGGCTGAGGTATGCAAAATGCAGAAATGATGTATTTTTACGCAATGCAATACAAACAATTCTTATGCACACATCGAAATACAAACATGTCTTTTTTAATGAGATCCACAAAATGCAAACATTCAAATTCATTAACATTCCTAGATTTAGACTGACCAAGATCGGGGGGAACAGCTTCCAGGTCAAAGCGGCCCAACTTTGGAACTCCTTACAACACCATTGCAGGGCGGATCAAACCTACCCTAGGTTCAGACTTAGCTATATCAACTGGCTCAAAGCAAATGATAACTAATTAAGAACATAACCATATTTGCCATTTCTGCCTATTTTTGTGTAGCACACCTATGTACCCAGTTATGCCTATTCTATGCACTACTATGTAATTATATTTTCTGTGTATAATTATATAACCTGTTAACTAAGCTTCACATTGTCTGTACTGCTTGTGCCCTGATACCCCTGGGTCCGGTGCGCATCATATAAATGAATAAACTAAACTAAACTAAACATTTGCTGTCTAACACGAGCCAGTTTTGTCATTGATATTTTTAGCTGGCAGAGATTTAACTCTAGAGGGTGATCTTTAGACCCTGTTGGTCTTTCGGAATGGTATAACTACATCTATGCTTCGTATAGACTGTATGTCCAGTTCATATTTTTATATCAAAATATCAAATAAACTTTGTTACAACATGTTTGAGCGGGACAGCTTTATATAAAAGTGTAATATGTTTATATTACAAATGTTACTTTTTATACATACAAAATATTGATTTTTATAATATTTTTTACACAAAATATTAACTTTTATATTTTTTTTTATATACATTTGTAAATTTAAAATATCGATTTTATATACATGTTTATATATGTTTCTATTAAAAATATAGATTGCTATATTAATTTTATATTGAAAATATACATTTTTATATGCGTATATGTATTTTATATAAAAAATATATCAACACCTTTTGATAGCATTTTTGATATGTATAATCTCTATTAGCTGTATATCAAAACTAAATCCATCTACATCCACTCTCTAACCATGTCCTTGAAATTATAACATCTTGATGTCATCTATACTCTCCAAAATGTATATCTGCTTCCGACGCATTAAAGGACACACCCACGCCAACATCATCGCTGCATCACTCCGCAATAACCTAAGTTCACAGTCCCTGTCCTCAGAACTCACTTCACCCTCCCTAGTCGACCAAGCAACACCCTCACCGGTTGCTCCCATCTTTCTATACATTTGATATAAAAAATATCAAAACCTGTTGTATACCCTTGTTATATAAATTGTATATTGTATATCAAATTGATATAAATATTATACCCACTGTATATAGAAATATACATTTTATTTAAAATCGATATCAAAACATGTTGATATCCTTTTAATATAAAAAGTATATTAAGTTGCTATCAAAACCCTATTAAAAGAGGTTGGGACTAAATACACCAAGGGGGCGTAACCACCTGTCAAAATGTTGCATAGCGGAAAATGGCACCCCATTAGCTACTGCTATGCTTTAAATATTGTATAGCTCTAACAATATACAATATGTATAAAGTAAAGGGCACTTTTATTTTTTGAAAATCTTATGTCACAAGATGGAAGCATACATTACATGCTAATCCTTCCTAAGAGTTAAGGTTAATTACCATGGTTACAGCAGTGGCAGGGGTTTGCTAGTGTCCATCTTGCAGTGTATGGGGACCTCCAGGAGTAATCAGATTTCTCTCTGTTTAACCTCGCACTGGACTACCTTGGTTTTCCGTTTGGAAGCCAAACACAGGCTTACTAGTGGAACAAGACATCATCCCGAAGCTGTGCTTGGTTAATCTTGGATCTATGGTGGGGAATGCTGCTGTGGAATCCTTCTATCATGTGGTTTTGGGATGCACCAACCTGGGGGCACACTTATTCACAGTCCCCCACAGGTGAATAGATAACCCAAAGTCTGTCCGGAAGCAACAAGTTAAGTTTGGGTTGGAAAGTACTGTAATGACAAGCATTGGAATGTTTCAATCCAAACTCTTTGTTTCTTCTCTGACCAGCATTCAGACGATTCAACTGACATCTCATGATTGGGTGTCTTGGGCTACTTTCAACTTACGCTAATAAACACTGAACTCTGTTAGTGCTAAATACATGTGTAGTATTGATATACATGTCCATAGAAGACTTGTGACTTTGAAATTTGGCAGCATATTTGATCTGTCTTTGTTGAAGCCAAAGTAAGGCAATAGTAGGCTTCAGGACATGACTGCATGGCAGAGCAAACCTGGAAGAGGCAAACATTTGGCATTTGAGGCTCTAGACAGGGTGCAGGAATGTCCCAACACTGAAGAGAAGTTAAATAAGCACCACCTAGGTCATTCGTCTGCAGCCTTTGTTTCTCCAGATGTGTTGGACTACAACTCCTGTGGCCACTCACCACTGGATATGCTGATTAGTGTTGATTTGAGTTGAAGTCCACAAACTCTGGGAGCCAAAGCAGACCAACAGGTGAAAACCAATGTGTGGTGGCAATTAGTAAGCATGCCTGTTCAGCTTTGTAACTGCAGGTAAATGCAATGAACAATCCTTTTAGTTCTGATTTCTCAGAAAGTAGACTCAGACACGGTGATGGCTGAGGCTTTTATTGTTGATGATACTGAGAAGAAAAAAGAAGAATAGCACTGACCATGCTCTGACTCAGTGAATAGGAAGGTCATCTTCCCAAGGTATTGAGCAGTGCTACCCCATCAAGATGGATGGTCATCACTGACAGACGAGTCATGACCATATAGAGCTACATTCATGTCATGCCATGCTGACAATACAAAATAGTATCCATCTGCAGAAGCACACCACCAGGTTTTGGAAGAGAATTCAAGTAGGATAATTCTTCTAGTATACCAATGATTTCATCCATGAAATTATTGTTAATAACATAGGTTCTGTCATCAAAAGGTGAGCTGCATTGCTCTAAATGGGACAATGTAGACCCTTCTCAGAAGGACTGCAAACTTTTTATTTCATCAGGCCTGTCCCGCCAATTCTATACCAACACCTAATTTGGACAAATACCAGAGTTGGCCATTGGTCAAAATCGTGCAATAACAAGAGAATTGAATGTAGGGCAGGCTGAGGTGCATTTAATTGTTTGTTTATTTTGTCTCTGCTAGCTGTGTGTGTCTGCAAATACGGTTGGAGGTTCATAAGCCAATCTTCATGGGATTTTTATTACTTGAATATTTTAGTTTTTTATTTAGTTTTACAACAATTCATATAAATCTTCAGTACTTATTAAAATAATCAGGAAAATATAAAAAAAAAACTTACATTAATAAACAAAATGACTTAACACATGTTCTAGTTTCTTTCCAGTAATATATAATCAGAATTAATTTAAAAAACATATCTGAACCTTCTAATATTCGATGAAAGAGTTGTTCATTTGATCCTTCATTTTCTAAATATTAAAAGTGTCCCAAAATCCTGAGTCTTCTAGCCTGTGTATCATAATCAATCACAAAGATGTTTCAACGACTCAGTGTTCACATCCTTCTGACATCATCTTGTATTGTATTGTATCTTATTTATAAATAGCGCACCGAGCCCTGAGGCAACTGGGCACATTTCTTAGGTACATACAGATATGTAAATATACAGTTACAGGAGTAAAAACAAGATTACAGGTAAGGATGGTAAACAGAATGCATAGCACGCATTCACAGAAAATTTACATAGGAAGCATAGAGCATTTTTAGCATGTGCCACACTCAGGATTCTTAACTTTAGCTTGCGTCGCATCTAGATAGAAATGTGATTGTTAGCATGTGCCTCACTCAGGATTCTTAACTTTAGCTTGCGTCGCATCTAGGTAGAAATGTGATTCTTAACATGCACCACACTTAGAATTCTGAACTCTGGCTTCCGCCGCATCTAGATACAAACATAATGGTTAGAATGTGCCAGACTCATATGGAGTTCTTGACTTTAGCTTGCATCACATCGAGTTAGAAATGTGAATGTCAGCATGTATCGCACCCAGATGGAATCCCACAATTGCAAGGACAGCAATGCCAACTAACCAACCAACTAACAATTCCATCCCTCTGCATACACCTCTCAAACTCTAACCAAACACAACCACAAGCCTAAAACGCAGCAATCCGCACAAACTTCACAACAACGCAACAACAAAAGAAAACCACACATAGACTTGCACAACAGCACACGACGACTACGGACCGTAAAACACCCCAAGGACAGCCAACGAACCCACCGGGCGGAGGCTGCCAACAGCACATCACTGCTCTCTTGCACTTTTCCAGCTTATTCCCACTAATCCACCCCCTCTCCTCCCCTTTTCAGAGCCGCCAGTGCGACAGAGGACCACTTTGGTGGTGATAGTGTGCGGTACAAATGTCCTTTAACATTAACATTAACACAGAAGTATTTTCACGGAGTGCATGGGGTACGAAAGTATGTATAGAAAGATTATGAGTGTTGAGGGTTAATTTTCAATCTGATTGATCCAAGATTTGGCCCCAGTGCAGAATTTATGAATGGAGGGTTCAAACATGATGTTATGTGGTAATGTGTTCCAAATTTGGCTGCGAGGACTGGGAAGCTTCTAGCCCCTGCATTTTCCAGTTTGTACCTTGGTGCGGTAAGGAGGTTGGAGTGGGAGGATCTGGTTTGTCTGACTGAAGTGTTGAGTTTGAATTTGTCAGATAGGTATTTAGGTGCTTGGTTGTGTATACATGTATGTACAAGGGAGAGAGTCTTGAATTTAATTATTTGGTTGATAGAGAGCCAGTGGACATTATGTCGTAGATCTGAGATGTTTAGTTTTCCTGGGAAGTGGGTGGCAGCTCTAAGCGCATTGTTGTGATATAATTGTTGTTTGTGTAGATTGTGTTGACTGGTGCCAAAGTATAGCGCATTCAAGTAGTCCAATTTGGTAAGTACCAGAGCTCTGGCCATGGTGATACAGTTTTCTGTCATAAGAAAAGGTCTACAGGCGTTAATGAGCTTGCATGTGTAGGCCGTAGTAGATGCTGTGGTGTTGATTAGTTTTCCAAGCGAGAGGGTGGCATCAATGTACATATCTAATGTTTTGATGTCTTTAGATACTTTGATGTCACTGCCGTCAATATTAAAGGAGTTGAGTTTGTTGAGTCTAGCTTGGGTTCCCACTAGGAGAAGTTCATTCTTGTAGTCATTGGGGCAAAGACTGTGTTGTGTGATCCAGGCTTGGATGATAAGGTAGATATTGTTGAGTCTTCGTGTCATCGGCATAGTTAGTGTACAATATGCCCAGTTAGTCGAGTTTGTTGAAGAGTGGTTTGGTGAATATGCTGTGTGGGGGAGACACATGAGCCTTGTGGGACTCCACATGTGACAATCGATGGGGGTGCGGAGATTGAAGGTGCAAACACTCTGGTTGTTCTGTCGTTAAGAAATGATTGGATCCAGGTGATGGCGTTGTTGGAAAAGTGGGCTGCAGAGGAAAGGTGTTTGCAGAGGGTTTTGTGGTCAACTAGATCAAAAGCCGCTGATGAATCTAATAAGAGAAGGAGGGCAAGGTTGCCTGAGTCCTTGATGTTCTCAATTTGGGTTACTAGATCTACCAGGGCTGTTTTGGTGCCATGTCTGGGACAGAATCCGGATTGTCATAGCCCTAGCAAGTTATTGCTTTCAGGTGGAGCTGGATCTGTAGGTAGGCTGCTCTGTCGATGATCTTCAGGAGGAAGCGTACCGTGGTAATTGGTCTGTAGTTGGAGGGGTTGTTGGGATCAAGGGAGGGTTTTTTGAGGAGTGGCATGACCCAAGCATCCTTCAGGTTAGTAGGGATTTTGTTGGCCTTGAAGGAAGCATTGATTAGCTTAGTGATAAAAGGGGAAATCTCCTTTGCAGTTTCTTTTATGATGGGAGCAGAGCAGATGTCGCCCATGCATCTAGAAGGTTTGAGGCTTAATATTATTTCTTCTACTTCCTTCACACTGAGTGGGGAGAATTTGAATAAGTTAGGTTCGAGAGAGAGTGGGGTCACGGAAGCGTGATCAAGAAGGTTTTGAGTTAAGTTAGCTTTTTTCATTTCAATTTTCTTTTATAGAAGCTCAATTGGGTCTGCTAGTGCGTTCTGGATGTTTTGACACCAGGTAGTGTCCTTGATGCAGGTATTAGGAGGCTTTGTGGGTGATTCAAGCTCTCTGAGAATGCTGTATAGTTCTTTAGTATTAGACTTATCATTCTAAATACAGTTGTTATAGGAATCAGATTTGGCTAAGAAGATGGAATATTTACATGTGGTAGAGGCTACTGAGAAGATTTCTTTGTTAGGCAGCCTAGGTGTGTTTCTCCAATTTGTTTCAGCTGTGAACCAAGGGTTTAGGTGGGCAACAGGTTTGGCTTTGCAAGGCTTTTGGGGTACTAGTTTGTCGATGGCATTTTGAACAGTGGTATTATATATGTTTACCAGGTGTGTGGGGTCCTCATTAGGCTTGAGGGCCGTGTCCCTGTGTAGGATTGGCTGAAGAAATGATAGTAGTTTAAGGGCTGTTATGTTACGTGAGTTTCTGGCTAATCTAGGAGGGGCTAGGGATTTCCCCTGGTTGGGAGGGTCTCTGGGAATAGAGAATGGGATAGCATGGTGGTCTGTCCTGGCAAGAGGATGGTTTGATGTGATGGGGGTATCACAGTTGTAGTCAGCTATCCAATCTAGTTGTCTCCCTTTGGAATGAGTAGCTTGTGTCAGGCGTTGGGTAGGACCAACGTCTGCTATGCTGTTACTAATCTCGGTAGCGTTTTTGTCAGTGATGTCATATAGACCCAGGTTGAAGTCTCCAAGGAGGAGTGTTTGCGAACAGGGTTTGGTGTTGGTTGTTAGCAGTTGTGATAGGTTGTGATTTACTTCTAGTCTCCAATAGTGGACTCTATTGACTAGCTCCTTCAGATGAAGGGAGCAGATTCAGCCATATTGTCATAAACTCCCCGTCTCATTGGTTTCAAAGAAAATAAAGATCAAATACACAGCAACCATAGGTTCCTCCCGGAGAACACTACACAAATCTGTTAAAGAACGGTTTTGGATAAGAGTTGATTTTGTATTCTTAAAGTCCTATTCCTGTATAATTCTTTTAATTTTTCTTTGTGTTGGTACATTTATATCATACCCTTATTGGAACATAACGTCAAGGTATGAACAGTTTGAAGAACGCTGATGTATTTGACATGGTTGGCAGTTGTTGGCGTTCACAATTCATTTTGAAAGTAACTGAAGGTGTTATTCGATTTATTGCCAAATTCTTTGTAGTCTGAATTGGATTACTCTCGAAGTTGCTAATGCCCACCAACATTGCCACCCAAGTACAGCATTGTTCAAACGCCTAATACTTGTCTGCATAATGTGACCTTATGATACTTTTAACCAAATTGGTTTTGACAATTTGAATGAGAGGCATCAAGATTTGATCTTCATGTTTCCGGACTAAATAGGTCAATCAATATATTGTGAATTATTAGAAGAACATATGTTATGATGTTCAATCCAGCTCATTGTATCGTTGATTATGAGCACCACATATTTAAAGTGTGTTACATCTTCAAGTTTTTCCTTTTTTACAACCCATTCACATTTAAGCTTGTTTTGCTTATTGGAAAAATAATCACTTTCATTCTCTTACTCTTAATTTCAAGATTATTACCTGTTGTGTAAAACTCCAAACGGGTAAGAGCGTGCTAGAGAACTGTTTGATCTTTATCAACAAGAGTGTTGTAGACAATCATCTGAATCTGGATGTAAGATGTTTCTGCATAGGAATCCATGCCTGACACAAGCCATCGCTCACTCTATGAATAATAATTCTTTTGAGCTTGCCTCATTCCATGGCTTTTTCATAGGGTTTTGAAAGATCTGCGGACCCTGTTCTAAACATTCATTTCTCAACAGACAATTGAGAGAAGCAGATTAATGCACTATTTCCCCATAATCTTCCATAACATTTTCTGTATTCAAATCTGGTTGATTAATCACACTTAATTGAGGAATAATCTGAAAAAAACGGACAACAGGAAGAAAGAACAATTGTTTAAGACAATGGCCCTCATTACGACCCTGGCGGAAATCAACCGACCGGACCGCCATAGCGTAAATAGCGTTTCCGCCATTGCACGATGGAGCAAAGTGCGGCTCATTCCGACCCATCGGGCACGAGCACCACGCCATGGCGGAAGTGCAAAGTCCGCGATGGCGGAAATGACCCCAAAACGGCCCACACCGCCGCCGTACGGCGCCCTAGGTGCAATACCGCCACCCATTTCAGCGGACACCGCAGTGAGCGCCAACCGGAAAGTACGGTGACCGTAAATATACGGAAACGGAAGTAAAAGCATGGTCCCGGAACGGGAAACATCACGCCGTACACCTATAAAACCACAAATTCCACACAACCATTAAAAATACTACCCTGAGACACATCCCAACCCGTCATCCACCCTAGTGAAACCAAGAAAAATGGGAAAAGTAGCGAAGAAAGCGTGCGACCGCAAGCGGCAGGTCCACTTCTCCCGTGAGGAACTCACCGTGCTCACAGAGACCCTCCAGGAGAATGCTGCCGCCGTCTTCTCCACGCAAATGACCAGGATGGCACTTGCGAACAAGAAGGCCATATGGGCCCTGGTGGCACAGCGGGTAAGTGCGGTGGGGACCGCACCCCGCAACCCACAGCAATGCAGAAAGCGATGGGACGACCTGCGGATACGCGTCCGTAGCATACTTTCTGCCAACCGCAACATTGCCACAGCCACCGGGGGAGGATCGGAATCACCCATCAAGTTGACCCCCTGGGAAGAAATCTGTGCCTCCACCATTGGAATGGAGAGCATAGAGGGAGTCGGAGGGATGGAGAAAGGAGTGCAGACATCCGAAGAATCAGGTAGGTGTCCCAAATAAAACAATGCCAAAACCACAATGTCCAATCATGTGAAGTACCACGTGCCCACATAGTGCAACAGTAACACATGTCCAGGAGAACGTCCACATACATAGGCCTGATAGCACACTTTAAAACTCACATCAAATACATAAATAATTAAAAATCCTAAAAACACCCTCTACACGTGCAGCAGGCACACCCTAACTGCAGGCTGCCAAACAACTGCACCCTCACTCCACACACAAATGAAACCACCTCCAAGGCCCGGACCCAAATCCCCCTCAGGTACCACCCCAATGCATGTGATACATTGCCATTCAAATTCCCACAGACCCATTAATAATGCTCGCCCTCCTTTACTCCACCACAGGGTCCGATCCAAACGACGAGCTCCAGGACACCCCTACCAGCACACCTGCAAAGAGGGCCAAGACCAACGGCCAAAGACCCTCCACCTCAGCTGCACGCATCAAGACACGGAAGCAGCACAAATCAAGTGGCAGCACAGAGGAGGGAACTCCAACAGGCACCCCAGCAGCCAGCATGCCCACAACACCACCACCACAGGTCCCCCCAATGGATGCCACAGTAGGCACTGCTTCTGGTGGCAGCAGCACCATAGGTGACACTGCATTAATGGCAGCATGCTCCGACACAGAAAACGGGGATGTCGAAGTCAGATCCATCCATGACCTGTCCCAATCCCCCTGTCTGTTCCATCCCGTACACCATGAGGATACCACGCAGGGGCACCCACAAGACGACGACTGGCCATCCCCCACAAGCCCTGTGGCAAGGCAACATGAGGTGATCAGCCACTCTGTGACACCACCGCAAATGGCCATGGCCCAGCAGAGGCAACAGTCCCTCGACCAGTTAATCGTGCAACAGCAGCAACTGGCCACGCTCCTTAAGGACCATGCCGATGAATGTGGGGGCACTAAGGCAGACATAGAAACATCAACTGAGACACTAAGGGCACAAATGGAGAGTAGCACCGAGAGCCTGAGAGTACAAATGGAGAGAAGCACCGAGAGCCTGAGGGGGGAACTGCATGCGACGTCCAAAGACGTATGTGCCGAACTTGCCGCAGTGCGCCGTGTGCTCACTGAGCTCTCACAAACCCTTAGGGACATGCATGGACGTGAGCAGGCAGAGACATCATCCGTTGCAAGTTCCGTCCAGGGCAGCCCCCAACGTAGATCTGGGAGGAACCTGCGCTCCACAGGCAGGGGTGCCCCTGATACCCGCAGAGGGGGCTTGCAATAGCGACTGCCCACTGACAATGAGCATCTTTGGACACTGGTGTTCGGGGGGGAGGTAGGAGGGTGGAGGGGGTGTGTTGGGCTCACTTGGGTGGCGGGTCGATAGGGTGTTTAACATGATATCACATATGCCATAAACAATGCACGATCATCCAATGAGATGTGTGGACATTGATCTTTGTGTACGAGGCCATTATAGGCGTACAGTCCATATTGTGCATGTTCCAGACACACACAGTGCCACGAGTCCCGTGTCCATGTATCAGCCACCAGGCGTGAGTGCTAGAAGCATGCATCTATGAGATGCTGACGAATGTCACGGCCCTCCTGTGCCTCGCAGACTCCTTGAGGTGCTGCCACATCCCCACCCTCATCATGACCATCTTCAGGTGCTTGCAGTTCTGCGTCAGGGGGCATGGGCACATTTCTACGTACGCACATGTTGTGTAGCATGACACATGCCATCACCATCTTTGCAACCTTCACATGGCGGTACAGGAGTGCCCCGCCAGACCTGCTGAGGCAGCGGATACGAGTCTTCAGTAGGCCGAATGCCTGTTCTATGACTACACGGGTACGTGAGTGGGCATGGTTGTAGTCCTCCTCATGCTGGTCCCGTGGGTTCCGGACTGGTGTGAGGAGCCATCTCTTCAGTGGATACCCGGCATCACCTGTATGTGGACAATAAACGAATTATGTGGAATGCCATTGCTACGTACGCACCCCCCCCCTTCCTGCCAAATCATTGCTGCATCACATACCCCACATCATCATGCATGAAATGAGACTCACCGAGTAGCCAGGATCTGTTCCCTGCATGTCGCTCCATGTAGCGTGGTATTGTAGAGTTCCTCAAGACCATAGAATCATGGGTTGATCCAGGGAATCGGGCACAACAATGTGTAATGATCCTGTTGGAGTCACACACCATTTGTACATTCAGAGAATGAAATTGTTTTCGGTTGCGGTACTGGGCCTCCATGGCATGTGGGACGACCAATTCCACATGGGTGCAGTCGATGGCACCAATGCAACCCGGTATGCCGGCAAGTGCATGGAATCCCACTTTTGTGTTGGTAATTTCCTGCTCCGAGCGTGGTAGAGAGATGTAGTCGTCTGCGTGCTGCAGGAGGGCATCGAGCACTTGCAATAGTGTCCGTGAGAACAGTGGCTGTGATATGCCATGCAACTGTCCGACTGTGTGCTGGTAGGTGCCTGTGGCCAGGAAGTGGAGTACAGACACCACCTTCAGTAGGGGTGGGATGGCGGTTGGGCTATCTATCATGCTGACAAGGTCAGCCTGTGTCATGTCCACAATGGCGGTTATGGTGTCCCGGTCCAAACGGTAGAGGGTGTGGATCTGCTCATCAGTGAGGTTGAACGGATGTGCTCGGAGGCGTGGGATTGCGGGCTGCCTGCATGGTGGTAGTGGCTGTGCTGGCGGCCCTTGCTGGCCCTGCCTTGCCCTCCTCCTCCTCCTGCGTCTCCTCCGTGCGGCCGGTTGTAGTTGGTGTTCGTCTTCTTCTTGAAGTTGGAGTACTTGCAGTGCTATCAGGTCCCCCAGGGCCAACATAGCTAGTCCTGCCGGTAGCATTTCGGAGTGGGTGTGGTTGTGGGAGGAGACTGGGTGTGCAATTTATGTGTTTTCAGGCTGTATGGCCTCCACCTGTGGTGATTCATTCCACCTGTGCAAGCTGCTCTCCCCTTTGGGCGAGCACGTCCCGCACACAACGCTGCAATTCGACGAATGGCATCTTGCTATTACAATCATGTATTTGTACCCAATGGCAGTGTAACATTGGTTGATATGTTCATTCGGCTATGGTCCAATTGTTTCACATACTATCTTTGCAGTCGCGAACAGACTTGTGAAGGGTCAGTGGAACGTAGTACTCGAGTAACGGTGGACCCTCATGCAACACTGTACCGAGGTTCACCGACGGGCGGGGCGTCCCATTTGTGAATGAAGGCAGTTGCCATTTTCACACACAGCCGCACTAGATGGATTAATTTGTGATTTCAAGCGGCCACAGATGCCTTTTCGACGTGATGTTGCAAATGAGGAATTCGAAGGGCGGCGCTTTCGGTTTTCAGCTAGCGGCGAGGAGATGCCCACAGGTCTGACTGCAAATATAACGTTCTATTGTTCAATGTCCTTGGGACAGGGGCCATGGCGAGGATGCAATGATTGATATGAATAGTTTGGGATGCGCAATAGCGAAGTGGGCGATGAGGCCGGACGTTCCCAAATACATGTTACTTCACAACACTGGAATTACGGGCTGGGGCACAGTGGATTTTGCAGGCTGCATAACGCACAGACTCAGACAGGCGTTTTCATTACGGGATGAGGGAATGATGTATGGATGCATGGACAGATGATTTGATACAGAGTTTGCCATGTACAGGGCTTCTTGGAATCTATCCGCCTCCCCTGCGCTATGTGATGCAGGGCTGCCATAGTGGGACCATCGTCTATCTGGCCTTGTTGAGCCCTCCCTGTCTCGACGCGCCTTCAGACACTTGTGTCTATGCACGTTACCAATCCCATCTGATGGATTCTGTTTTAACAGACGCATGCACAGGTACACTCGTTTGTGATGGTGTTTTCACCTCGATATAGATAGTTATGATTCGCAAGTGGTTTTTGGGTGGTGATGATCCTTTGGAGTGGGCTAGCATGCATATGGCTGTGGATTTGGTGTGATCATTGAAGTGAGTAATTCAAATGTAGTTCTGATGGCCATACTATTCTTTTTCATTTCATTTGGTTGACAGGTATCTCCTCCCCTTTTGCCACTGCCATCTGTATGCCACTCCTGCAGATGGATTTTACTCCCGACACCTGCTGCTTCGTGTTAATCAGTGGAGCAGCATTACGATCTTATGGGACGATCGCCAATGGGCCACATGCCCTTACGCAGTACTAGTGGCTAGGAGCAACATTTCGGCCTTTCAGCTGGACAAGTGCCTCCCTATTGGGACGGCCCTGTGGTTCTAGGCGCTTCCATGTTGCCTTTTCGTACGGGAATGTAGCCCCTGTGTACCATGAAAGAACAGGGCATCACACAAGAAGTAGCTGGTCATTTATTGCGGATGCAGCCCACAATGGTGAAATGTGTTTTGGAGTTCATGGCCTAATGGCTGTATGGGCTTGGTGAATTTGTTGTGCATTAAATTTCTATTCTGATATGAACCGTGTAGCGTTCTTCTTTGCAAGTGATGTGGCATATTCCTATTTGGGGAGCGATGTATTGTGAGGAGATCTGCATTGGGTTCCAGCTTCGGAGTATAGTTGCGTGGTACTGTGCTGGGCGCGTTTGCCTACGAAGCCCAGTGAGGTCAGGGATAAGGGCTGCCAATATGACTGTTTTGATGATGTCATGCTCAGGGGCGGGGGATTAGCTTTTGTGTAACAGATGCCGGTCAGCCAGTTGGATTGGTGGAATGATGTGATTATCGGAATATTGCTGGTCACAGGTGCCTGTGTTTGCGTGCGTTTCTTGGTGGGAGACTGAGGTCATGTCCATTTGTATGGCTTCTGTATTCGTGCCATCTGTGCCCTGCAGCTCCCATTGGCCCCTCTTGAGATTCATTTGTTCGTTGGCAGGCATGGATGACTAGTACATTTCACTGGTTGCATTGTGTGACTTCATTGCACCTACGGGGAGTTGTACAATGTGGCCAGGGAGCGGTGTACAGGCACTCAGTAGGGCCGTTTACGGTTGGTTCGCGATGCCGTACTTCTCACCATGGCGGAATGGTACTTTCCGCCGTGCTTGATGGCGTTAGGTGCATGTCCGCTAGGGTCAGAATTCGCGTACCGTTGCGCCATGGTGGTAATTACGGTTTGGCATGGCGCGCGCGCGCGTACTTGGTGCAGTTAGCGTTGGCGTTCACTACGGTGTCGCTAATGGCATCGTACTTTGCGGTGACGGGTCATAATCGCACCGAGCGCTATTCGATGGCGGTATTGCATTTCCGCCATCGTTTTTCGATTTCCGCCAGGGTCGTAATGAGGCCCAATCACTTTAGTCTAAAAAATAATTGGTAAAAATTAAGTAAGTAGTCGAAGTGATATCATCCAATTGCAAATTGCGGTTCAAGCCTAAATACCTTAATGTAAGGCCTTTATTCACCATTTGGGTAGTTTGATGGGAGCAGTGTTCTAACTTATTTGTAGGTAAAAAGGCTTCATCTACAGTATCAATGCCCATGTTCAGGAGGTATATACCTAGGTCATTTCGATTAGACAGTAATTGAGTTGTTAGCCTCCATAGTTGATGCTCTATTAGGACATCTGATCAAGCTTGAGAGGCAACCCATATGGTTATAAGGTCTCTAGATTTCACCAGAAGAATGTATTTCAAAGATTTCATCATGTTTTTAGTTTTATTGTAAATTACTTTGATATTCTGACAACCAGCATCTTGCTATGAAGTAGGCTGAAACTAGATATCCTGGACCTAACTTGCGGTGCACTTTTGTAATAAGAGGGTGCCACTCAGCCATAAAAGAAGTAAGTCAGCGCAAAGCGCTGATGCAAAACCTGTTTATCCCTGTTAGGGTCTGAGAGGGCACAGTCACTCTGATGCTCAATTTTGGAACTTAACTTATTTAATTTAATTTTTTAACTTATTTGATTTCATTCTTTTAACTCTCTGCCCATTTTGTTTCTGCTCTTCCCATTCTTAACATGCCTTCTACCAAGAGTCAGACACTTATTATTCAATTTCATGAAGGTTGTATACAATGATTTATCCCTCTCCCTTCCTTCAAATGTATCGCCCCAGTCTCTGGCTCTAATTCATTGTCGGCTGAACTCCCTTATTCTACGTTTAAAATCATTACTCTCCCTTGGGTATCTACTCATCTGTCTCCCATTATCACCCAGACCTCCATCTATACCATTAACAGTGACACTAATACAATGGTAGTTACATCTTTGATAGAATCTTCTGTTTCCAATGGAATTCCCAATCAACAGCAAATTAAAGTTTTGAATGCTTCCTACAGTTTTCTCTTCTCCACTCTCGTTATCATCGAAATGTTTGAACTCATTGAGGCGACAATTCATCAAATGGAATTACGATACCATGTTCGAGAACATGAGACCACTCATTTGGACAATAACATTTTTCTGCGGCACTTTTAAATTGTCAATTTGCCCTATCGTGTTGATAGGAAATGTTCAATACTCTTGTAAAGCTTATATATTTCTGACTGAAACTTGGTTTTTACCTTCCTCAATAGCGCATTTTGCTGAACAGATTATTGAGGAAGGTAAATCTTTGTTGAGTTGGTAAATCTGTTGAAGGTGTGGCGTGTATTATCTACCTATATACATATAAAACACAAAGTGTGCCTGTGGGTTTGTGGCAGGATGTGTGGCTTGGTGCAGTGTTGTTCCTCGTACAATTCCACACTGTATCACCAATCTGCACCAAGTTTGGAAAGCCACCTATTAGGACCCTATTGGCAATACTGGCTATATGACATTAGGACACCCCACTCCAGTCCCCGGATTTGAGCATAAGTCAGATTTTGTTGGTGGGTTTGTGGTTTGGCAACGTGTTCATCCTTATACAATTGCACACTGTTTCATCAATCTGCAGCAAAGGTTGCATAGTGACATATTAGAACCCTCCAGACATTACTGGCTATATGACATTTGGACATGCCACTGTTTTCCCCAGATTTCAGCAAAAGTTTAAATTTGTTTCTGGGTTTGTGGCCTGATGACAAAGCCATAAAAAAGATATTCAGAAGGAAGGGACACAAAAGAGGCAAAGATGAAGGCCGGTAGCATTCCAGAAGTTTCCAAATATTTGCTGCGGCAGGTGAAATTACTTTTCCAGAGGATTTTGTGATATGGTGTCTGCTGACAAAAGCCATAAACCATGTTCACTGGGAAGGGAAACAGGAAAAGTTATTTCTAAACATGATTTACAATGCCCTAAACCATATTCACCAGGAAGGGAGACCAGCATTTTTGCTGCATCAGGTGAAATTCCTTTTCCAGATAATTTTTGCGAGATGGTGCCTGCCGACATAGCCATAAACCATGTTCACCGGGAAGGGAAACAAAAATGTTGTTTCTCAACCGTTCCCGGCACGAGGAACAAAACCTGAGGTCCTTATTGGACCTTGAAAACGACGTTTCAAGGAACCAGGATGCACTGTTTCAGAGAGATTTACACCACAAAGCACCACAAAAAACTGCACCACACCAGAGTGAGGCAGAACATTGACCTACAAGATCATTCATTTTCAATAACTGATCAGTGTGTTATTATGCTTGTCTCCAGAACCCGTTCAGAGAATGGGTACTTCTTCTGGTGACTAATAGATGTGTTTGTAAACTGATTTCCATCTCTAAAATGTCCTTCTTTGACCCTTTCATCTCTATCAGGACCATTATACCAACCAGGAATGTAATATGCCACTTGCTGTATCGTCCACCTGCTAAAGCTGTGGTTTTTCTGACCTAATTTCACAAGTTAAACTGGACCATGCTATCATCTCTTTCTTTGTGATTTTAACCAACCTAATAATAATAATGTTGCCTCCTGTTTGGTTAAACTTTGAAAACCTTGGGCACCTTTGAATTTACATACATGGGTGTCTGGCCCAATCCACTAGCAAGGAAACCAACTTGACGTCATCATTTCATTTGAGTCCCTTATTGCCCTCTCAACGTGAGTTGCAATCAGTTAGACCATTTTTGACCCCTTTTCCTCTTTCAGTTTATAGTACTATTCAAATGCTCCAAGCTCCTTAAGCATTATGCCACCTCTATTCTGCAACAGGCATCCAGTGAAATGGGCACTGACATGTTGTTCAATTTTTTTTTACAATGCTGTTTTCAACTCTCGTTAATATTCATGCACCCCTGGAATGGAAACAACAGTGTAAATCCATGGTATAACCCTGAATTGTCCAAAAATGAAAGAATGTTGCATAATCCTGAAAATCAATAGAAACAAATATAGAAGAGACTCCTAAACAGCTTGACCTGCCTCACTAACCTCGAAAAAAAATGATTGCTACTGCTAAATCACTTTCTTTTGCCAGAACATTTTAAAAGCTGGATTGATATGCTTCTTGTTTTGGCCCTTAAGCAAATTCAATGTGCAGTCAACTTCGGGGAAAAAAAAACGATATCAATTGATACTCATTTGTTTGCTTCTTATTTAATATCCGTTTTGAATTATTTCCGCTTTCCCTCTTTGGAGGATTTATCTTCCACTTGGAATTCCATTAAATCTATGTTTTATTCCTACAATTTGATTCCTGCTAGTTTTTGAAACAGTTGACCCCCTCCTGCCAATCTGCTTTTGGAGCTTATTCACTCCTTCTTAACCCAATTCACCCCTACTTAAGAAACCTTCTTTGAATTAGGATGTCTGTTCGAATCTTAGACCAATTATTATTTTACCGAAGTTGACTGCACATTGAATTTGTTACCCGTGGGTTCGGTGTGCGGTACAAATAAACAAACTAAACTAAACTACTAGACTTCCCATTTTGGGTACAATTCTTGAAAGGGTAGTTATGTATCAGTTGAGCGATCATATACATCTACACCTTCTATTTTGATCATATCTGTCTGGCTCTCATCAGTTTCATGGCCCTGAAATGATTACACTTATGTCACTGGATGTCATACTGAAGATAATGAACGATGGTAGTGCCTATTTACCAATACTACTTTACCTTTCTGTAGCATTTGACACCGTTAATCATGAGGTCCTGCTTTTCATTCGTAATGCCCAGGGGGGCGATGAGGGTATGGCAAAATAATGGTTTCATTCTTATATAACCTCATGGTAACAATGCGTCCTAGCCCAAGCTAATGGATCCTCTTCTGTCCCAGTCTTATACGGAGTTCCCCAGGGGTCAATCCTGTCTCCTGTTTGAGTCAACCTTTTTTGTTGCACCCTTATGAGACATATAATCTTGTATTGCTATTTACCAGTATGCCAATGACACACAATTATTCAGTAACTGCAAACGCTGGAGCTGGCATCACTTTAGTGAGACCAAAATGCTGTGATTGGAGACTGAGGTTGCCATCATTATTCAAACGCTAAAATAGTGAATGACAAATAATCTGACACATTGTTGCACCATTTTCACCAATGCAATCCTCCTTTTCTCAGGGTTCTGTGCTTTGAAAACGATGCCTGCTGTGTATTATTCATACATTCGTAGGCTGGAGTTATGCCTGCATTATGAACCGGTGACAAATTGCATTTCTGGAAACTAACCGAACCCAGAGACTAAATTCCCCAAAATATAGTCTCCTTCCCCGGCGAATTGTGTGTGTAAACATATCAAGAAGGCGGCGTACCAACCACACACAAAGCGAAAGTACGTTCTTAAAACAACTACTTTATTGCGAACTAGGCTTCTCTCCTATTGAATCTGTTTTATTTTTAGGACAGCCTTGTTTTGGCTGAAGCTGTTCGGATCTCCCTAACTACAGCACTTTAAAAAGAAGCCATGGTCGATGTTTTGATACAGAGAGGGGCTACAGACTTCTAATTTTTCAAGCACATTATATATATCTTACCTGAAATGAGTATGTCAGACCTCTCTGGGCTAACATGTCCCTAATAACTAGCCATGAGATTAAGGTACGGTTTTTACTATGTTACCAAGAGAAATCGTTTTTTGACTGTTCAATCTGTGAGCTTTTCTCTAGTTATATGTCGATCAAAAGATCACTGAACCTTCAAATTGTATCTGGACTTGCACCAGAATTCAAATAACAGACGTCTCCTATCTGGTCAAGTTTTTTTTTCTTAATGGCACCTCATTAAAACAAGCATTGGCAATGCCAATAGATTCGGGGTTTACTGCTGTTCTTTGCATTTTGCATTTATAGGCACCAGAGAGCAGGTAGTGGTGTGCAATGTTTAAAAGAGGATGTGCTATGGGGTGTAGAGAAAGGTGGTAGTGTGAGTGGGGGTAGAGAGAGAGGGGGTAGTGTGGGTGGGGGTAGCGAGGGTTGGGGCAGGGTGGGTAGGTGGGGTAGAGAGTGTGAGGGTAGGGTGGGTGGCAGAGAGAGTGGGGGTAGGATTGGTGGGTGGGAGCAAAGAGAGTGGGTATAGGGATGGTGGGGGTACAGAGAGTGGGGGCAGGATGGGTGGGGGCAGAGACAGCAGGGATAGGGTGGATGGAGAGGTAGAGAGGTATGGGGCAGAAAGTGTGAGCAGGGTGGGTGGGGCATATAGTGGGGTAGGGTGAGTGAGGGTATAGAGAGGGGGTAGGGTGGGTGGGCAGTGGAAGAGAGAGCTGCGGTAGGGTGGGCGTGCTGGGGTTGAGAGGGTGTGGGTAGAGAGAGAGGAGGTACAATGGGCGGGAGTAGAGAGAGTGGGGTGCGGGTGGGTAGGGGAAAGAGAGAGTGAGAGTAGGGTGGGTGAGGGTAGAGCGATTGGGTGTAGGGTGGGTGGGGGCAGAGAGAGTGGAGGTAGGGTGGGTGGTTGGGGCTAGAGAGAGTGGGTGTAGGGTGGGGGGCTACAGAGAGTGGAAGTAGGAAGGGTGGGTGGGGCTAGAGAGAGTGGGGATAGGGTGGGTGGAGTGGACAGACATGTACCCCAAACATTGCCCCAGGCACCCTATAAATATTGAAATACTCCAGCCATTCCTCTAGCCACCCTACAAATAGGAAATCACCACGGCCATCACCTCCAAGCAACCCTCATTCAACTACAAACCAACAGGTTCAAGATACATCAAGAACTGTAGTAGCATCCAGGCCCATGCTCACACAGAGTGCAGCCCACCCTAATGCTCAGAGATTGCGCCACTCAAAGTGCATAACCAACAGGGGCAAAATGAAAGTAATACGCTTTCATCCAAGCATCTCTGCTAAAAGATTGACTGCAACTGCTCGTTCCAGGGTTCCGCACACAGCTGTCATGTTTCTTTCAGGCCACCAACCTGCGTGCCTTTTCACTACCCAGAAGGCAATGGGAGTGGTGAGACACTTTAATACATGAAATAAATGAAAAAAAACTCAGAAAGGGAGAACAAGTCTGCTGTCCTTTCATAGAGTAACTAGTTTACAGCAGTTTAGTTTCACACTTTTGGTAGAAAGCAATCTCAACACACTGTCTGTTGGAATGGTTCCCTAGTATGCCAGAGGTCGTCTGGGGGTCTGTCCGACTCCCAAGGGCCCAACACCCTTCCCCAGAATAAATGTAGGACTTAAACAAAGGCAAGTTAGAACTGCGGTTTATTGCAAAAACCAACAGGGATCACACAAGACAATCAAGAATCTCCAGTACATCTCAACTTTACAATGCGTGCGCCCCAATGTTCTTGTGGCATTGCATCATCACCTGGGCCCTTCCCCAAAAACCTATCCCCGGTGTGGATTGGGTGCTTAGAATGGTATCCCTTATAGATGTACCTTATACAGGTTATTCTACTGGTCCTTGCATGTCAGGTGGCTGGCCTGTCCCATCCCCAAGAATCTATTACATTGTTGCAGAGTAATGGGCTTAACATTGGTTCTTGCCCCTTGCCATCCACCCGTTGATTTCTGTCTCGTCATTAGCTGGAGTTGGTCTCCCATGCCTGAGACCCGACTTGGACATCAAGGTGATGTGAAACGACTATGTTTCTGAATTGTAACTGGTAGTATACCACCTTTGCCTATAAGAGTGCGCTCCTACATTGCAACACTTGTTTCATTCTTTGTCTCGTTTTCTGGGATCAGTTCGCTTTCCCACCATCAGTGAATGGCCATTGTCTGTCTCGGCTGCATCACATGCTTGTAGACCACAAAATTGAGCTCTTGGGCCTGCATTTATGAGGATTTATTCCATTTTTCTTCAGCTGATCCCCCGTCGTGGAGAGTTTTAAATGTGATTGTGTATCTCTGAACATGCCTGAATAAGCTCCTCTTTTCTCATGTCCAGTGGCTTGAAGCCTTCCGTAATTTTCCTTAGACTTATAATGTGATTTCAACATGCTCGTGTTATATTAAGAAACCTATAAATAAGTCACACATGGTCCTACCAAGCTGCACATATACCCCTGTAGTTCCATAGGGTTGTTTTGCCATAGCACCGGCAAACTTGCTCTGGATCTCTTGTCGCCTTGCGTTTCAGCGTTACTTAATTTGGCTAGTGAGAAAAATAATAAAGCTTTGACAGTTTGTATATGTGTCAATCTTCTAACTATATAACTGTGTAAGCATGTTCTTTGTGTATGCGAATGAGTTGCAGGGCTGCGAATGTGCTTCATGTCTAATGCTGCTATGCCGTGGTGTCAAAATGACGTTAGCATCATGGCTTCTTGATGCTTAATCGAGACTGGCCATTAAGGTATTCCCATCCACGACTTCCTTTGTGTCCTCTGTTCCTGAAAAGATATGCACTGGATTTCGTCTGTATGGCTGGTTGGGGGGGGGAGGGCCTTTCTGTGTATGATTCATCCCTTGGTGCACTTGGGATTCGTCAGAAATAAGATGGATGACTTGGAGTGTTCCTGGCTCTTCGTACCTTCATGTACCTGGGGGAGAGGAGGGTCATTTCTGGGACCCCCTCTTTTCATGCCCCATTCATGGTCTCTGGTCACCCTCACCCTCCGCCTACGGGCCCCTCCAGACTGGGGATAAAATGCCTGTGCACCGTTTCATTAACATATCATGCACACTGTGTGTTTCCCTGTGGTGTGGAACAATAGAAGGTGTAATTAAGAGAAGCAAAGGGGGGTGGATCATCATATTGACACAAGGCTATAGGATACATTTAACGGACTGGGGCTGCGGGACCTTGAGATTTAAGAGCCAAGGGGGAGTGCAGAAAAGCACAGCATATATCGGACTATTCATATCGCGATAGAACAATTGCTAGCAGTGAAAAGTAGGCAGTGGTGTTAAGTAAGTCAGGCCCAAGCTTCAGAGCCGATGTGGACCTGCACTGTTCTGACATTCGAGATGTAAATGAACACCCTAAATGTATAGTTTAATATAGCACCTGTTATATTAAACATCCTCTCAAAGCCATGGTGCTTTAAATTAAATAACACTTTGAGAAGTATACTACTGCACTTACATATTAGCATGTGGCCATGTAGCGCGCGTTTCTGGCAAAGCAAAACCAGGTTTATTCCTAACACGAATTTTGCAACCTAATCCCCCCATCTTTCCCATATTTTTACTTAAACAAGGGTGTATACCCTCTCCGGTAATCCTCCGGCACATCTCGATGGTTTGCTTCAAGCACTAGATGGAGCACAATCGTACTGTCTCTTCTGGACTTGGGGAGGTCCGGCGACGGTTGACCTAAAAGATCGGTTGGCCACCGTGACAGTGGAGCAACTCAGGAACAGTCACCGAAAGATCCAATTTGTGGGTGGAGCAATCAGCTCGCCCAGTCACCCCAATCCCTCTGACTTGCTCGCCGTCTCCCGCCGCCCAGCTATCAGTTTGACTGCTGATGTTATGTAATATTGGAATACCGAAAAGGTATGGGATACCAACTACTTCATAACCCCCAACTGGCCCTTGCCACAAACCTCTGCCCATTGAAAGTTGTGGGCTTGCGGTGCCCCATTTCTCATGACTGTCCACTCCGATACAGTTCTGCGCATTTTCCTATGAAGCCCTGCCCCCTCCCTCTATGCCTGCAGCAAATTGCATGTGTTGTTTGCGCAGCACTAGGCATGATTAGTCTTGCCAGAAAGTGCCTGCTTAATTTGTCTCCCTTGTGCATTGGGCCCGCCACCGGTGCAGATCAACGGCAAAAAGAGAAGCAGCCACAAGTCCATGCCGTCCCGTCTCCATCTCCCGAAGTGATCCCTACGCACTCCGGCGTTGAACACCCACGTGACATGTGACGGTACTCCCGATTGGGAGAAGATGTTTAAGCCACTATTGGATTAAATCCGTGTCGTACAACAGAAATAAACACTTAATGCGCTGGTCTTTGTATGCCACAGCATTTCCAGTTGTCATGCCAACCAGAACTGCTCCTTGGAACCCCTTTCTTCTTAGCAGTTTTTTGGCGAAATGTGATGTCGTACCACCTACTCCACCAAAAAGCGCCAACACCAAAAAGAACCCTACAACATGGGTCTAATTCCCATGAGCTCACAAACAGCCCTAACAAATCTAAAATCAAATCATGTTTCATTAATAAATAGTTCATTTGAGCTATTAGTTGGCACTTAAGCATCACCTATAAGGCGAAACTATGAGAGAAATGGCTTATGCGGAGGGACACTCAGCTTCTGGGTGTTGCTAATGGTAATTTATATGGTAATTCCCACCCATTTCCTGCACCTCCAGCCCAAAACAGCTTCTCATGGGAACACTTTGAGCTCGCTTTAACAAACCTTACCATCAGAGGTTGCGATCAAAGTGCCTGCCAGTGTTTTTTCAAAGCAATCTGCTGAGCGTTAATGAGTTAACTAGAGTTGTAAACACCATACTGGTGTAACACAAATGTCTTAACTGGGTGTGCCTTCAGCCCCTCAGTATATAAGCACTATGCATGTTCTTCACTGAAGTACTGTTAAAAACAAGCATTGGCAAAACCAACAGTTTTGGCTTCTGAACAAGTATTAGGCATTTGCTAGGCACTGCTATTAGATGCCCAGGTACTCTAACCTTTTTGTTTCTGCTACCATCAATGGCCAGTTAATACCAGAAAGTGCCTTTCCCATGCCTACACAAAAGCCCAAACTTTTGACATTGCCAATGCTTGTTTTACTGGCTGACAGTCTCATGAGTCAATTTCATGAACACACCAGTCTTCACTTAAAACAATCCTGTGAACTGTCTGAAATGATCCTTGTCACAAGGGTAAGTAGTGACGTATTTAATTTCATAAAACAAGATCTTATGCACGCCCCACCGGCCTTGTCCACAGCTCCTACTAACTTCCTGGAGTCCTCTTAACAGACTCATTCTACCTTACACGCTCTGCATTCTACATATGCAGAATGCTACACTGTCCCATTGTACACCTGCAGTGCTGAGTTGTCCTCATGTCTGGTCTTAAGTCATGTCCACTCCTACTGATCCCTGATGCCCCTTGCAGACTAGGTCCATTCCTTTGGTTGAGCTCTTGATCAATCGTTCAAGAGGGAGAAGATGTAGCACAGACCACTTCTTCCCAAAAGGTCTGGAATGCAGTACACTGGTTTCCCTTCATCAGAGAAAATGATGCATAGCTTTTGGATTAGAAAGTGGTAGCCTGTACTAGGCCACATTTGGGGCTAATGGTCTGAGAAAGCGTTGAGGTTCCTATAAAGTCTGTGGACATTGCCAATTTTGGGGTGCTAAAGCCCTTGCCGGATTAATGAAGATGCAGTTTTACGAGGCAATATGCCTAATGCATTTAACAATGAGGTGGAGAAACTTGCAAATTAATAATGGAGACCTTGAGTTCTTGTGTCAGCAGGTGGCCAAAAAATTCAGGAATTTCTAATAGTGTTTTCAGGTATTTGTCCAAAAATAATGACATCATCAAGGTAGACAAAGATCTCAAGAGGATAGCTCAGGGGCAACGCACTGGCCTTGGAAGCAAAACGAGGCAGCGCAACACAAGTTCGATCCTGGTGTCAGTGCTTTGAAACCTCTGGGTATTTGGCAAGTTATAAATAATAATGATATAATAAGTAGGGTCATACTCCTCTGTTCTTCCTGCATGAGAATCAGAGTGGCAATACATGAATGCAGTCTAATCCTGATCTGTAGGGTGCAGACTGAGGACGATGACCAACTTTCTGCCAGTGTGGCAGTCTAAAGCCTCATTCATTCTCCATGCTGAATAGTGTACCAGCACGATACAGCCGTCCAGCTTATGACAATCAGTGCACATACAGGTGTCATTGTTTAGTCAGTGTGCAACAACAATGAGCAAGGTATAGGGACCTCCAGACTCGTGGATGATTCCAGCTTGGATTAGGTCTTCAAGGCAGCAGTTCAGACATTTCACATCCCATAGTGCAAGCAGACTACACTGGCCATCGATCGAGGTGTCTGTCATGTGTAATTGTGAGGAAATGCCAACAGGAAAGGGTGTAGACGCCCTGGGTTGTTTATGTGTATTATTACACGGGTAATTCCACCTCAGGTTGGTAAGTCTGCTAATCTCCCCACCCCCATATCAGTGAACTCAATGCCTAAAACATAGTGGCACATATACCTTGCTGTATCAGTCTCTTCATCTGCAGCATCTGGTCTCCACTGACACACAGCAGTTAAAAAGGTCGCAGGTCCCTTTTTGAAAGCTGCCGTGGCAGTCAAGTCACTGCAGCACACAGGTTGCATTTAAATCTGCACCTCTGTTTCATAACTACATAATTAGGAAGAATGATCAACCTGGTTGCAGTTTAATCTTTAAACATATGTCATACCTGAGTTTGGGGCGTGGTAACTGGGAATTCACAGATTACTAAAGCCACATCTAATTTATATCAACATTGTTTTCCCAGGTCAGCCGTGGAGGGGTTTTATGTATTCTAGTCATACCGCCTGTCTCTGCCTGCTACCTGGACAAGGGACTGTAAGACTATGGCCCTCACTATAAGGTTGGCGGAATGGGTTTACCGGCACTGGTAAAGGTGCCGCTGCCGGTAAACCCGTTCTGCCCTATTATGAGGTATCCTCGCGGGACCCGCAGTGGGCGCGTGGAAAAACCAGGCATCCTTACCGGGTCCCGCGAGGGGACCAGAGAGCTAACAACGGGCCCGTCATTAACGAGCCCGTTGTTAGCTTCATCCCCCTTCCCATTGAGCCCTATGGGGGCTCGAATGGGAATGGGGATGGACGGGGTCCAGGTTCCTCGGACGGGGAATTACCGGGTCCGCCAAGGTTGCGATGGCCCGGTAATTCCTCATTCGAGGAACCCGGGCCCGGATTGCGGTATGGAGGCAACCATGCCGCTAAAAGCGGCATGGTTACCTCCAATCTTCTAATGAGGCCCTATGTGTCTCTTTTGATCCTTTGTGTTGACACCTATCTCTAGCAGGACAGCCTGGCAGTGGCCAACAGACAACCTTGGCCAGTCTTACTTTTTACATTTTTAGTGTACCTCTCAGAGTCCACCCTTGCGCTCCATTCAGTCATGTGACGCTAAGTGGGAGTCAACCTGCTCCTATTTAAATGTTTTGCCGTATGGGATCCAGGAGGAACACAACAAAACCGTGGGATGCAATAGTACTGACCACAAAGTGTGTACATGACCTCTACCAACCAAACTCATTGGCTTTATTTTAGGAGACAATCTGTTTTCCACTTCATGGGGGTGTGGACTTGGGACTCGTTCTACCAGGAGGAAGCTCTGCTGGACTGGATTCAGGTTGTGAATGAAGTGGCCTAAAATAGCTGCGTGGGTCTGCAGATGGTGCTGGCTAAACTGGGATGTACCTAATTGGTTTTCGCCCACGTCTGGGAAGATTGATTTTTTTTAAAAACAGGATGGAATCAGATTATACCGTAAATGGATTGGTAGTCAGACCAAATGTGAAGTTTGTTTGAATGTTTGGCGTACATTTGTCAAGCGCTTCAGGCTGTTAGTGAGAGCAACATTTTCGGAAAATGTGTGTTTTGAGATTTCTTCTAATTGCTTTCATCGAAGTAGCAATCAGAAAATCAATTTATTTTATTGGAAGATTTTGCCGCAAATATATGTGAAGGGAGAACACCAGCAGCTATCCCCCTACATCCCATACATTGATTATTCACCTAAACCCACACCCCAATTCAATGATTTCTACCTCGACAACATCTACTGCAGCAAAAACTCCCTATCCCTGTTTTGAGACCTGTGAAGGCATCATGAAGCAATGGATTCAAAGTTCAAAACAAGATGATTTATTGAAGTAAATGTCAGGATGGTTGAAGGCCTAACTTGCCTATGCTAAAATGGTATTTCCCTACCTGAATAAAACTAAGGAAAGTCGGAGTCAAAGAGTTCAACTAAAAGTCTGTGTCCAAAACGTATCCTGCCCTCACAACTAAAGATAAATAATGTGTAGGTATGTCCATAATCAAAGAAATAGTGATCAACCTTAAGTTCTGATCTTCTTCCAGCTCCTAGCTTCTTCTTCAGCTGCCCTTCCCCAAGTTCAAAAAAGTTCCACAAAAGTCTCAAGATTACCTTTCTCCAGTTCAACACAATGCAGTTCCACAAAATCCTCAGGGTTCCCTTCCGAAAGATCCAAGCAACACCATTGAAAAGAAATAGGTCTTGAGGCTCTGTCACCAAAACAACACTTGCGGCACCTCAAGTCTCAGGGATCCCTTCCCCAAGACTTTGATATAACAATGAATATCGGCTTCTCAAAATTCAACACAACTCTTGGTCAACCTGACCCTCTTTCTTACAGTTCTTCTGCCTGGTTGTATTGCACAATGTCTTGGACTTTCACCCTTTAGGGCTCACTAGTCTCGTCACAGTTGTCAGAGCACATGCTCCACCCACCACAGGTTGTGCAACTAGAAACCCTATGCTCATCAGCTCGCACAGGTTCTTCTGCACCTCTCCTGTGCACAGATTTACATTCACTTAGTTTCTCTTTGTCGGCCTCTTGGCTTTGTTGGTGTTTTTACACTCTCTTGGCTTCTTCTGGTTCACATCTTGGCCTTTCCATACCTTGTCACACACCTCTTTCCAGACGTGACCTTGTTGCACTGTATCTATTCATGAAATGTCACTTTATGGTGGTCTGAATCATGCACTACCGTTCTGTTACACTCTTTTACACTTGTGCTCTCTTCCATTGGCTACTTTCACTTGGGCACTGTCCTGTTTTAGCATTGCCCATAAAGTTGTGTTCAATTTATTATTCAATATGCTTAATTTCATGTTTTTCTTCAGTATGATGTTCAGTATGATTCAATATGCTTAAAGTCAAATTTTCCTTTTGATATTCAATATAATTTAATATGCTTAAATTCAAGTTGGTTCCTTGGCTTAATTCAGTTCGGCATTTTATATGCATAATCCGGCTTGGTTGCAAGTTTTCACTCGGTTTGGTATTATAAATGCTCTCCCCAACACTCACCAGTTATTGACGTCCTCCTGGACGTCTCATGTGGCTTCCTCCTGCTTCTCCGGTCAAAGGACTTGCTTCTGCGAGTCCCGCTCGCATGCCAGCTGCAGCTCTGTACACGCTGGCAACTCCGTTGTCTTGGCAGGGACGCGCACAATGTCCCCTCTTCTGTCCTTCTAGTCCACAGATTCAGCTGCTCGGATTGGCATATGGAGGCTCCCACACATGTGATAGCCTCACAGATTCCCTTGCCTAGGGCACCGCAGGTGCTGCGGGACCTCGTCCGGTGTCCTAGCTCCATCTCCGGTACAACCACGGCTGCCTCCTCTCAGTAAGGATCCCCTGCTGGTCTCTCCCACACAGGCCTCCTAGTTTATCGCTGTGCTGTTCTTTGGTTCTCGATTTTTGCACCTGCAACCACTTGACGGGTTGCATGTATATACTCTCAATGGGGCTTGCCTGACCACAATTAAAGGGATATGCTAGACCCTCACAGTACTCTGCAGGCATCTTCCTCTTCTCAGTACCAGAGTTATGATCTAGGTTACTAGTGTTCACTACTTCTAGTAGCTTCTTCCTCATCTCAGTACTGTCAGAAAATGTGGGAAAATGAGGGGAGAGCTTTTATAGTAACCTAGAATGGATAGGGGAGGTAAGGTTGCTCTTCAATAGGGAAAGGGGGATACTGATTCTCGTCTGTGGGTCCCACACTCCCAATCCCAGAGGACCCCTACCCAGGGTATATGGTTAGCATGTGTGATCACATGTGTGGTGTCATGAGCATGCCAGGCAGTAGGAAATGGACACATGCATTGTGACTTCTCTTCGTATAAAGCAATCAAGGCTAGGTTTGATCCTGGGATGTCCTCAGGGGAGACAAAGGCTGCATGATGACACACAGGCGCGCAATGTCATTGAGCTGATCGGGCTGAAGCCCCCCTGAAATGTTAGTTGAGGCGTGGGGCTTCTGTGCCCTTTAACAGTTCAAATGATCAGGAACATGCTTCTGGGCGCATTTTGTTTCTTCCAAGGCAAATCTTCTATCTGCTCGGCTCTGATGATCAAGCACTGCCCGTTTCCCAGAAACACAGCCCCCTGAGACACACAGGCTGTGTCCCCGGCTCTGCAGCGAGTGCCTTAATTAACTCAACAACATGTTTCTTTTGACATCAGCAGCATAGCCTTTCTTATGCTTGCTGGGGAATTTCCAACTGACAGACCTCCACTCACCTTGCAAATCTGTGACAGTTAAAGTGAGCAACAAAATAATTCACCCTTTGAAAATGTGTTCATACCTATAACATCTAATGCTATGCTAAAAGGTCAAGTTTGCTTTGATGTGCTTAGTTGAATGTTCTTAAAACCATGCGTAAATAGATATTTTGCCTTTTGCATCTTATGGTTTTCCATTCAGGATTTGGACAATAAAGGTGCACTGATATTTGTTTGGCCCAACATGCTGCTATAAGGATTTACATGTTGTCATGATGCTTTACTATGCAAGTGCTGTATTTTGCAAGTAAACTCTACAGGACAGTATTATTGTAGGTCCTGACGTCCAAAACTTAAATATTTGATCCAAGTAAAGCATGGAAGAAGGTGGCCGTGCCCAAATTGCAGAGTGGGTTAAAATCCCTGCTCCACTGTTTAGCGTAAGAGTGTGAGCCCTGGCAAATAATGTAATCTCAACCTCAATTCAACTGCAAACATTGGAGTGCTTATAAGTGATTACGTTTATACCCTTACAATAGGACAGTTTTAATAAGCATATGGACAAATTGGTGTACCTTGGTGCGCCTCTGCTGGTGGCTCCAATACTGTCACCTAGAATTGCATTACTGCTGCACTGGCCCTCGCCCAGTCTCGTAACACTTGATCGGACAGGCAGACATAGACTCGCCAGCCAGTCAGTGCACCGAGATTCTAGAATAGCGGACTGTGGTAGAACCAACATTACATTTTCTCCCCTGTTGCTCCCGGTTACTGAAGTTGCTTGGTCCGTCCAGAGTACTGCCCCACACTCTGCAATGTCCTGTAATGCTCTGATATTGAGTCTCTCATTACACACCATCTTCCATTTTCACATTTTCTTGGACCTTTCCAGATCTGCAAGAAGTGGGTGTTTTCAGATTAAACGGAGAGAGTTAACTGATTTTAACATTGAAGCTGCACTAGAATAGTCTCATTACAATGAGTAATGCAGTTAGATGCCCGTACACAAGTCAATTTGCCCATCCTCTGCCGTCTCTGCAGTTAGCAGCGCTCTCTCAACATTTGAATGTTTAGTCACCATCTACATTCACGCCAGGGTGCACCCCTGGATGTGCGCACTTGCATTTTGTTAGGCAGACAGGTGAGGCAAGCCTTTCCCCGAAACTGGCGGTGTTAAAGTTTTACTGTGATTGTTCAGAAAAAATGTACTTGAACAAATGCAGTCAAACTTTAAAGCTGCTACTTTCGAGAAAGACTTCCATCGCCTCTCTGCATATTGCTCTCTAAAATATACTATTTGATGGTTGGCCCCCACACCAGACCATGGGTCACTTGAAATGTCTAACTGAATTACATGTTTTAGCCTGCCCTGTAACGAAGCCACCCACAAGTAACAGTGCTGCGATGCCCTTGGGCTGTATGTGCGCTATATCAATGTAATAAATAAATAAATAAATTGGGGGATAGAACAATGGGGGCGGGGCCTCCATCTTTGCCCCGCCGAGTTTCTCAAGTGGCCTCTCCCATCACCACGTAGCCTCCCCCCACCCCTGAAATGTAGGTTTCGTTGCGGCCCTGATGACACCTTTGCCCCCACTATGATTTTGGTGATCTGATGGAGGGCTCATGGGCACAGGCACGCCCATGTATGTGGATGCCCGTGGGATGATTGCTTTGAAAGGGAACATCTGTGACTTGTATCTTCCCCATCACATTGCAGGTATTTGCTCTCCAGGACGGCGGATTAGACAGCATCACTGGAGAGAAGTGCAGAGCAATTAAGGCTCCTGCCCCGAAGTAAATACGCCGGTAATCAGCGCCGTGCCTGGGGGTCTGTGAAGCAAGTTTCAATTAAACAGCTACCTATTAATGAGCCTGGCTGCTGGCACTGCCTGCGAGGCGCTCGTTTGCTCCGAAGGTGCCGAGGCTCGTTAAAAATCCATTCTGCCTTTATCAGCCGGTGAGCAGTGCAGAAAGCTAGCAGAATGTTGACTGAGAGCCAGAACAAAAACCTTGCCTTTCTGACAGTCAAATCCTCCTGGGAGGCCGGCTTTCCTCTCCTCTCGCAGTCACTCATTGCAGGTGCGGAGGATTTCAAGGCCAGCAGGCGCCCTCGCAAAAAAGTTTCCTTTTCAAACCGATAATTGTTGGTTTTGCTCAATAGGTGTTTGTGTGTGTGGCTTGCTCTGTACTGAGGCAACTTTTCACAATCTTGCAGCAGCTGCAAGTATGCAGCACCTGTTTCGAGGAAACCCACCCAATCCCACCTTACACTTGCCAGTCACCATATACTTATGTATGTAACGCCCAGACCCTTGGGTATCACAGCGTTTGTACAAGTGAACTGAATACAGATAGACAGACATGGTAAGTAAGAATTAAAATCAGTGTAAGATGTTGTTAATCGTATTTGTTAAAAAAGCCATATTTTGACAAGTTTCTGAAGGATGAGTACGAGTGTTCATTTCTGATGTTGGTGGAGATACCCATGAAAAGGGCGTTGCAGTTATCAAGTTTACAGAGGATGACGGCCATTTTTTGTAGAAAGGAATTGTCTGCTCAAGGAGATGAGCTTGGCAGTCTAGACGGTGGAGGAGACAAGAGCGTTGATGTGATTGTTCATAGAGAGTTCTGCGTCTAGGTGGATAGCAAGCCATGTGCATCCAAGTCCCGTTTATGCAGCTGCCGGACAACTGGAAAACTTTTGACATCGCCATTGAAAGCCTTAGACTAAAACTGCTATTTTTAAGTATGTCAAGGTGACCTCACTGTCAAGGAGAATGTCCCACAAATAGCCAATGTTGAAATCAAAGAGGTCAGTTTATTCAGACATTTATATAGAGCATATGACTGGGAGTTAGCCAGTTCATAAATGTTTCCAATTTTGATTGATAAAGGAAACGGGACATAGAGAGATCACTTGCCCAGGATCATACATTTGAATTAAGTGGGGAAGCTGGGATTAGATTCTGTGGGCCCGATTCATGGAATTTTTAGCATGGTTCAAAGTAGCTTTGCACTGCTGAAAAGTGACTGCATTGCAGTGTATGTTTGCAGTGCAAAGTCCGTGCAAAGTCAGTGCATAGTCATTTCTGCAGTGCACAAATGACTTTGCACAGGCTTTGCACTGCAAAAATACACTTGCACAGTTCCATGAATCAGGGTTTGTGTCGGCAGTGCAAAGTCACTTTTCAGGAGTGAAAAGTCCCTTTGAACCGTGTATCGGGCCTTATGTCTCGCAGGTCCACAGTGGAATACTTACTGTAACGACTGGACTGTTTTCCTTCCAACAAGGTTATGAAAAGCCTCACTCTTGACACATAGTCTGGGCAAGTAAAGCAAAATTCTGTCTATTAATGGCGCACAGTTAATATGTAATGGCTAACATATTACCGTACCCTGGTGCAGTATGAAATATGTGGCATATTGAGGTAGTTAGCCCTGCAGTAGGAATCAGTGTTCCTTCTGGAAACGACACTGATACCTATTGATGGGTAAGACAGTATCATAATTTGCAGTGCCCTATGACCAGGGCAGGTGCAAATATATTTTCCACCCTAGGCAAGAGGTAATTGTATGCCCCCCATTGCCCTACACACGCATGCATAACATGATCATCATTATCTTTGTTAAAATAACATGCAATGACGGGAGGAATCTGAAATCCAACTTTTTTAATTCTTTCCCCCTCATAATTCCCCTTTTCCTTTCCCCCCATGAGTTCACTTCTATTGTCCTGCCCAAAACAACGTGCTGGCTCCCCTGGCCTCATCTGTTGAGGCCTGTCCTCCATGCTGGTTTCCTCAGACAGGAGCAGCTCACTGTCATACATTTCAGAGGCATCTGTCATCCAGAACAGGACTGGGAGACTTGTCCTTGGCCTCAAGCCCAGGGATCGAATCTCTCCAGGACTGAAATCTCTGCACTGGCTCCCAGTGGCTGCAAGGATTAAGTTCAAAACCCTCTGCATTACCCACAAGGCCTTCTGGGGCCTGGGGCCTCAATACCTTCAACTCTCTCTCCCTAAATATCTTCCTTCTCGAGCTCTACGCTCATCTGCCTCCAACTCCCTCAGAGTCAGTCGCTTCTCTAAGCAACAAGTTGGTGGTAGATCTCTATCTTCGGCTCGAACCTCCCTCTGGAATAGCCTCCCTGCCTCGCTTAAACTTGAGGAGAACCATCTCTGGTTCCGGAAACACCTCAAAACCTTTCTCTTTGCCTCTGCTTGTTCTCCTCCTCTCCTCTGCTGACCTCCTGGGTGTTACCAGAACTGCACCTGCTACCTGGACACCCCCTGATCCTGGACCCTGGCCCCTCCCCCACCAGCACCACAAACCTGCACTGCCCACCTGGCAAACCCACACACTTGGGGACTGTTTCTGTATCCCCACAGTCCCCCACCAGCCCTTTACACCTGACGCCTGCACTTACCCATGGACTTGCCACATGATGGCCGTTACTTACTTTTGTTTATCTATTCCCATGTACTGCACTGTCCCCATCTCCTTCCCACGCACATGCACGATCTGAATGACACCTGTCTTTGTAGGATCATTGTCTGTCCTCCCTTTGTTCCCCTCCCTTGCCTCATCGCGCCTTGAAACACTTGTGTATAGGCGACTTATAAATGTCATATCAGATCATTATATCATATATCTCCCGCTGATGCTTCACCATCTCCCATACACAAGAAGTTTGAGTCGTGGTCTAATGAAAGGTGGTCTTCTGTGAGATCCACCACCCATTTATCTCACTCAACTTTCTTTAAGGCTCTTGTGATTGGACAGCTGTCCATTTACGCTGTCACCAGTTATCCCTTTTTCCGAACCACTACTAACGGTTCAGATTGAAACGATGTGGTGTATTTGTGAATCCTTTGTTGTCTAACAAGCACTATGTCACCTACATAGAGGGGTGATTCTTCTCCCTTCCTTCTCTCATCAGTATATGATTCAATTTTTGGCTTTGCTCTAGTGCCCTGCATCCTCATGATCTGGTCCTCTTGGTATTGCTCCTCTCGGCTGTTCATTTGTGGTATTCTAGTTCTGATGTTTGTTCCGAACATGACTTCAGACTGACACTTCCTTGTGGTTTTATGGGGCATGTTGCAGTAGTCTCTCAAGAGCTAGCAGAGAAGCTGTTCCAAGGGCTTGCTCATTAAATGGGATATTTGTAATCTCCTTTTGATGTTGCCCATCAACCCATCCACAGTCCCATTCGCTTAGGGCCACAGCGGAGTCACTCAGTGATGCTTGAACTCCATGTATTCTGAGAAGACCTTGAAGACTTGACTGGTGAATGGGGGCCCATTGTCTGTCCAGACATTTTGTGGAACTCCATACACTGCATATATTGTATGTAGAGCGGGTATGACACTGGTGGCTTGTGTGAATGGTACTATTTGCAGATCTGGAAAACGGGAGTATTCATTCATTTTCACCAGGCTATAAAGGCCTCCTTCTTGGCAGGGAAATCATTTGGAGGGGTTTCCTGACTTGCTTGAGGAGTTATGATACAGCAGGTGAAACATTTCTCTAATGCTTCTTCTACTCGTACATCCAAGTAAGGAAAGCACACCTCATGTTGTAGCATGTGTTGGCACAATCCCCTGGTGCCCCTCATGAGACAGCTCAGCTACTTGTCATTACAATGTAAATTGTATGCAATGTAGATGAACATGAGTACTTTTGAGAAGTGGGTAATCCTCGGATAAGGATAATTCATAATTTACTAGGAGTAGATTATTGATGTAATTTTGTGTGTCCGTCGTCTCTTGATCACTCATTTTTCTTGCATGCTTCCAGCACCCACTCCTCAGACAGTCAACAATGATGCGGAAAGTGCTGCTTTGACGCACACTGGAGGATGCTTAGATCCAAGCATCCCAGCTTCGCCTGATGAATCACATAGTTGATATATCTGGCCACAATGGATAGGCTTGTGCATGCTGTACTCGTCCGATGCCTCAACAGGAAGTGAACCATGTTGTCGTCCTTACCTGGTCATTGAATAATGTCGAAAACATAATCTGAAGCCTTAATCCTCAACGTGCTATCCTCAGAAGCACTCTGGTCTATGGATTACTGTATATCGTCAACAGGACCTGATGGACCATGACAACCATGAAGGCTTTCCCATAGATGACAAGGTGAACATTTTTGCATGCCGGCACTACTGTTAGGCTCTGCTTTTCCACCTGGAAACAAGCCTATTAGGCTAAGGATGTACTCCTACTGGGGTGTGAAACAATGTGTCACTGTTCCGGGGAGGCTGAATCAAACTGGGCCAGTTTGGCTCCCAACCCAACTGGAGGTGCATCCACAGTCCACGCCATGCATTGTTCTGAGTCAAATTACGCCATGTTGTCTATCACTGTAATTCAGAAACATATCATGTCAAACATGGTCAAACAGTCAGGCGACCACCGAAATGTGGTGTTTTGTTTTGTGAGTTCATGCAACAGGCGCTGACAGTAGAGAAGTGTTGGATGTCCCTTGTACAGGAGCTTGCTAAATCCTAAAAACAAACGTAGCTCTGATACAGTAGAGGGCAGTGCCATTTTATTCAGGGTGGACACTTTATCTGGATCTGGCGTCATGCCCTGCTCCAAGTATACATGCCCAAAAAATGAAGCTTATGCTTCCTGAACTCGCACTTCTCTCTGTTCAGTGTGAGGTTTGCTGCTTTGAGAGCCATGCACACTCAAGCTAGGATTTAGTTGCGATGCACTTTCATATCCCAGCCCATCCCAAAAGATTCAGAATGAGGAAAACATACTAATACATGGGAAACAAACGTGTGCAGTTACAGGTGGTTGGGAGAGTCCTGTAGACATAGGTAAGTAGTGTGAGGTACACTGATTGTACAAATTTAGTTTTAAGGTGAACTAAATATTATCATATAGATTGCTAGTTAGACAGACTGTGTGCATATACCATGTAGAGCATAAGTCCCTCACTCAATGACGAGAAATTTAGAAATGTCACCATATATGAAGATAGGCCTTGGCCCTCGCAGGCCTGAGGTCGGAGTTGATGAGAATGCGGTCAATGAATCAGGGGTTAATATGTAATCAGTAGTAGGTATATAGGCGGCAGCCAATGAGGGTGGGAGATAAACAGTGTACATTGTGTGCGTCAAAGGGCACGATTTCTGCAGTTGTAATGTGTCTTTTGCTTTGAAGAAGAGGGAGAGAGCTCAGTGGCAGCATACTTATAATATCATGTCACCATTTCCTTTTCTATGCAAATAAATCTCCTGTTCTTCTCACAAGAGGGTGCACTGAGCCTTTTTCCCTAGAGGGTTTATATTTCTCTGTCTGGTTGTTGGTGGTTTACCCTGCAGTTTCATCATTTGTCTCTGTGTATGTGCGAAATATGAGAATTTCATTGCTGAAATTGATATAGTTTTGTACATGCTTGGTGATCATTAGTGTAATTAATACAGTTTGGTATGTGCTTGACGACATTGTGGATCTCTTCTTGAAAGATCTCGGCCACAGACGAAACAACAAAACTACCTCCTATAATCCGAGGTGAGGCCTCCCTTTGCACCTTCCGCAAATCCATAAAAACCATCTTATTCACATAAGATTCCTCGCACCAGCTGAATACATCTCCTATGTTCCATTGCATAAACTGTTTGTAATGACCAACTGTACCAACCAAAACAGCAGATCTATGCATGTTGAATACATAATGTACTGATGAATGCTTCTTTGCCTGTAACTAAGCTCTTGCAAGTAACAGCGCCTCAATGCCCATGGGTTACTTGCGCGCTATATAAATTTAAATAAATAAAAAAAAAAACTGAATTGCTTCTACCTGCATAAGCCCACATGAGTCACTAAAGTCATAATATAGCACAACCCTGGGGCCAATTCCAGCTGATAGTAAGCCTTATCAAGATCCAACTACGAGAACACCCTTGCTCCGTTCAACAGGTTGATCATTTCAGTGATGCAAGGAGCATGATGTCTTTCTCTCTGTAGGGCTTGGTTGGGTCGCCTCATGTCTGTGCACAATCTGATTGTGTCCGATCCATTCTTGGGCAGTGGGATGATGGGGGATACCAATGGCTTTGGCCCAGTTGTGGGCTCTATTATGCCATGTTCGATGAGTTTGTGAAGTTCATCTTCCACCTGATGCTGTATATTGACAAGCATGGCACAATGGAGCTGTGCGACCCGCTGGACTGATTGATCGATGTGTAGGCGCAATTGTATATTTTTATGTTTTCATATACCCTTAAATAGGGACAGGAATAATTAGTCTATCTTCTCCACTGTGTCGCTGTATTTTCCACTGTGTCACTTTATTGTTGTGCCATCAGTTTGTATAGGATATATGTCAATCCCATTTCTAAAGCTGATTTGAAGCAGAGAGTCCATCGACTTTCAACCACAGCCTCCAACACAAGTACTTACAATTTTGCAGATTATGATTTATACCAGCAAGTGGCCTCAAACGTAATTTTGCCTGGTAGTGGGGTAGGTGATCCGTAAGGATAGATGTCCACCACTGAAGGGTGTAACGTTGGTGCCCTCTGGATGCTGTTGTAGATGGATTTCATCACAACGTTCACTGTGGCCCCGGTGTACACTAACTATTCAGGCTGTAAATCATTGATCTTTAACAGTAGCTTTAGTGGGTGTTCTATTGTTCTTTGGTTCCCCCATGAACATTCAGGGGTTGCGAAAAATCATCCCAACATGTGGATTTTTGAACCACTGTATGCACTATCCTTAATGTATGCGGGTTTTAAACGGACGTTGTAAAATGTATTTTGCCAAGTGTCTTTGTTAATAATAGTGTCTGATCCTGAATCTATTAACATCTTGAGACCTACTCCATCAACTAGCACCATGGAGTGGGGCTTTTCATCAAAGTTTTTGAAGGACCACAGTCTGGATACTGACCAGCTTACTCCACACGATTCATCATTCAACTTTGCATCATCCAAGCAATCATGTTCAGGGTTATCGTACATTTCCTTCAGAACCTTGTGGGATAGATTAGATGGTGGCAGCATTTGATTGAGAGATCCTTCTTCCCACACCTGTTACATAGTGCCCAAGGTTCAGGACACTCTGGGTTATTGGCCAATGAGAGGCACTACCACACCTGACACATGTCATGGGGATTGAGGAAGATGGGGATTTATTGTTGCTGCCTTCCTCATGGCTAATCTTACACCAAGGTTCAAAGCAAACCCCTATCCATGTCTTCTGTGACTGTCTTGTGATGAGCTGGACTCACTACCTGATGTGACCTTTCGTTCAGATATCTGCTGTGATGTCGTAGTCTTCTGTGATGCTTCTGATCCATTGATCTTGGGGTGTGTCTTTCCAGTCTTTTCCCACACTCTGGTGATCTATCATCTCTCCCTGCCTCCTCCTGCCTTCGTCCATAATTCTTTACATAGGGACAATGGCAGACCAATGATGGACCCAGTGTTACTTCTTTGGGAGGGGTTCTTGATGTCTGGCATACTGCTTTTAAATGGTTTTCTGCTACAAAGGCAAAGAGTTTGGCCCATCGCTGCGCACGTTCCTTCATGTGGGAATTCATGTCCAAACCTAATACAGAACTTGTGCATCTGGGCATACAAGTGTTGGCTAGCTGCAATCTTGTTCATTTCCAGTGGAGGAGTGGAATGCATTTGAAGTTTATCGATGTATTCAGTTTGGAGCTCCACAGCACATTCAGTGCGAGCCAACATCAGGATTTCTTTATCGAGCATGCCTTCTGCAGCAACTTCTTCCTGAAATTTGAGGATCCATATCCTGCAATGATTTGCGATCTCAGCGCTTCGTCATTGGAGTATCTGTGAAATTTGCAGTGTGTAGACAGGCTCGCAAAATGCATTATTAACATGTCCATCATTTCATTGGAATATGTGTTGGGCTGTGTGGACATACTGGCATAAGATGTTTGTGTAAGTCTAGTGAAGACACTTTGCGCCCTGTCATTTATATTTTGCCATAGCAATAGTTAGGACTTTTGGAGAACTCTGTTGAAGACACTTTACATATAACTGAAACACTTTCATTATTTAAAAGAAAATTGCATTGTTAGACTAAATAGTTTAACTTTTGTAGAGATGCTGGGCCACATACGTTGCACTCTGCTATTTGTATTTTGGGCTGCCAGCCTCTCTTTGGAGTCTATATAGAATCTACACTAGTGTTACTAGGTGATGAAGCTAACTCAACTCTTAGACCCTGTTAATCGTCTGGAATGCTATGACCTTATCTATACTATATATAGACTTTATGTCCAGATTTCTATAACACTGCTATAAATTGTATATCAAAAATGGTATCAACTTTACATAAAACATAGATCAATTGTATATAACAAATATTAATTGTAATATAAACTGTAGATAGCAACATTTATTTTCATATACATTTGTATATACATTTGTATATTAAAAATATACATTTTTATATTAATTTATATGTGCATTTCATATTAAAGGATATCCACCAGTTTTCATATAATTTTCCGCTTCCTACCACATTAAAGGACAAGCCGCTCTCCGACGTCAATGTCGCATCACGCCGCAAAACCCTAAGGTCACAGTCCATGTCTTCAGACCTCACTTCTCCCTCCATAGTCAACCAAGCAACACCACAACACACTGCTCCCAAGTTTACATTGTTGTTATATCAAATGTATATTCACTTTATATCAAAACTGATATAAATTATACCCACTTGATATCAAATATACATTTAATATACAATCGATATAAAAAATGTTGATATCTTTTTTATATACAATTCATATACAATTAATATACAATTCATATACTGATTAAATTGATATCAAAACCATATCAAAGGGAGGGAGGGACTAAGACCGGAATCAGGGGGGATTGGCCACCTGTCAAAATGTTGTATTAAAAAGGGGGCCCCATTAACTACTCATGGCTCCACTGCCGTATGGTTTGAATAGATCTCAGTTAAGTGTAAGGCAATACTTGCGCTTGCAAAATAAAATAGGCGTCAGGGCTGATGCTGACATAGCTTCAGAAAGAGCAGCTCATAAATGCTCATCCTTTGTCATTTGTATTACTGTTGAACCGTCTTGTGGATTTTCTGGTGTGTGAGGGTGCACACCTTTGTACAGAATAAATGGCAATGTCATAGGTGCTTGACACCCCCTATCCCATAAAGCGTACTTCACCGAATAAGGTGACCCATCTGGGAGTGACCTACATTGGATTTTGGGCTGACTGCCAGTACCCTAACATTTCTCCCAGTGCACTGCTGGGGGGGCACTGGAACAATGGACACGCCGCAAGCAAGCGTAAAGGAGGCTGAAGCATGTGATCAAACTTCAGCCTGGCCCAGAGGCCTGTAGCAAAACAGAAGGCGTGATGGCTGGAAGGTTCAGAATTAATATCAACCTCTGGCATTGCATTGGGCAACCCTCCAGACCATCGTTCTTCTCCTGCCAAGCCAATACAAAAGGGGAAAGACCATGTGGAAATCAGGCTTGGTTGCAGGCCCAAAAGGGGCAGCCAGCCCGCAGCGCTTGGTCACATCCCTTCTGCACGAGTCCACAACCATCCCCAAACATGGCCGGGGCAGACGCAGCCTCTGTAACATTGTGATTAGTACTTGCAATTGGCAAGCATTTGAAAAAGCAAAGCAATGTTTTTTATGAGGTAGGAGGGCAACTTGTCAGGTGTGACCACCCAGAGTGGAGTTGTGGGTCGGCTTCTCAACTGTTGCATGCTACCCCACAGATAAGTTTACTTCTTCATGGTTTTATTACATTTAAAAGCACACCTGCTGTGTACAACTACTCCGGATTGCCTGCCGCCACTCTGCTTGCAAAAGTTCCAGGTCCAGGAGGAAGCAATTGGCCTGGTCCGGATCTTGTTATTTCAAAATGTGATATCCTTCTGCCGGGCATCTGTGTTTTCACCGACCGGTCAGACTCTGAGATCTGCAACCCCAAAGCAGCCCCAAAGTAAAGAATTCTTGCTTCCACTGTCATGTATGTGAGGGGTAAAGGTACTCCTAAATAAGTTAAGACCATTTCTTGCAGGCAGGTACAGCCAATTTGCTGAAGGCCTTTCAGTAGCACCTCATCGCTCATTAAGTTACAAATTCTATTTTGGAATTAACAGCAGCAGAAAATAAAACAAACTCAATTTGACGCCCTCTGCTGTCTGATACCCTAAGCAACAACCTAGTTATCCTAGTGCTTGCACAAGGCCCTGCAATCACTGACTGCTGTCAAATACATGAGGAAGGTGTCCTTCACTCACAGCTGGAAAACAGCATCTTACATGCTGTGGGGATGTTGCTGTGGGGGGGGGGTTTAAGAGGCTATAGCTCCGGATCTTTTGGTTGTAGCCCCGGATAGAAGCTCAGGGGCTACAACCAAATGACTAGCTAGCCCCGAGTCCCGACAGTCCTGACATTAGCGTAGTCCCAGATATTTTCCAGACCTAGCAACACCCCTGGTCCGCTGCCCTATCTACCTTGGCTCAGAAAGATATTTAAGAACACGGTGGCCCCTTTGGACAAATCTCATACTTGTGATATTGCAGTACCCCACCAAATATGATAATGCAGAAATGCTCTTAAAATGTAGTAGCACGGCGGCCTGTGTGTTTCCTACAATGGGATACAGGCCTGCAGTGGAGCTTCTCTGATTTGAATGGGTCACAGCCCAAGCAAATCAGCAAATGCTCAACCCGTTCAGTAATGCCAGGATGAGCTAGAGCGGGCATCACAATAAGACAGAATTGGCAGATAGTCGCATACAAAAAAGTGGTGTGTATGGGTGCGCGTCTGTGCGTGCTCGTTATGTTATGTTATGTTATTTTGCACTTATATAGCGCCTTATATACCATCGGTATGGTCTGAAGGCGCTGGTAGGTTGAACACCCTTGGGAACCGAAGTTCAGATCAGTAGAGAGAGTAGGGAGAGTCAAAAGGTGCGTGTGAGCACCGGGTATGTGTGCAGCTCGTGCGGTACTCGTGTAATATCTACTTCTTAGCGGTAGGTGTGGTGGTTGAGAGATCAGGAGAATGTGTTCGTTCTGGCGGGATTTATCCGGAACGGATGTGGCTGCGTTAGGCCTGAGGAAAACGCCTGGCTGGGGGTGTGAAACCAGCAGTGTTTACATAGAGTGATGTGGAGTAAGCGGCGGAATGTTGGTATGAGAACAGTTATACCGAATGGTGTCATAGTATCTCTGTATTCTAATTGAGTGGTGATGTAAAGGAGAGAGTAAGCGTGGTGGTGTGATATGATGGTTGTGCTCTTTCAACGAGCACACTTCTAAATGTAATTTTCCCAGAGAGGGTACTGGGCAAACCTCTAAGTTCAATTTTCCCAGAAAGGGTACTGGGTGAACTTCTAAATACAATTTTCCACAGAGAGGCTATTGGGCACACTTCTAAATTCAATTTACCGGAGAGGCTATTGGGCAGAGGGCTATTGGGTACACTTCTAAAAGAAATTTTCACAGAGCGTCTACTGGGCACACTTCTAAATGTCGCTTTCCAGAGTGTCTATTGGATACGCTTCTATAATCAATTTTCAGAGATGCTATTGGGAACACTTCTAAATGCCGCTTTCATGGAGGATATTGGGCGCACTTCTAAATTCAATTTACCAGAGAGGCTATTGGGCACATTTCACATGCTAACATTCACAATTCTATCTAGATGCGACGCAGGCCAATATTCACAATTCCATCTAAGAGTGGACATGCTGACATTCACAATACCATCTGAGAGTGGACATGCTAACATTCGCAATTCCATCTAGATGCGACGCAGGCCAATATTCACAATTCCATCTAAGAGTGGACATGCTGACATTCACAATACCATCTGAGAGTGGACATGCAAACATTCACAGTTCTATCTAAGTGTGGACATGCTAACATTCACAATTCCATCTAGATGCGACGCAGGCCAATATTCACAATTCCATCTAAGCATGGACATGCTGACATTCACAATACCATCTGAGAGTGGACATGCTAACATTCACAATTCCATCTAGATGCGACGCAGGCCAATATTCACAATTCCATCCGAGAGAGGACAGGCTAACAGTCACAATTCCATCTAGATGCGACGCAGGCCAATATTCACAATTCCATCCGAGAGAGGACATGCTAACAGTCACAATTCCATCTAGATGCGACGCAGGCCAATATTCACAATTCCATCTAAGCGTGGACATGCTGACATTCACAATACCATCTGAGAGTGGACATGCTAACATTCACAATTCCATTTCCATCCGAGAGAGGACATGCTAACAGTCACAATTCCATCTAGATGCGACGCAGGCCAATATTCACAATTCCATCCGAGAGAGGACATGCTAACAGTCACAATTCCATCTAGATGCGACGCAGGCCAATATTCACAATTCCATCCGAGAGAGGACATGCTAACAGTCACAATTCCATCTAGATGCGACGCAGGCCAATATTCACAATTCCATCTAAGAGTGGACATGCTGACATTCACAATACCATCTAAGCGTGGACATGCTGACATTCACAATACCATCTGAGAGTGGACATGCTAACATTCGCAATTCCATCTAGATGCGACGCAGGCCAATATTCACAATTCCATCTAAGAGTGGACATGCTGACATTCACAATACCATCTGAGAGTGGACATGCAAACATTCACAGTTCTATCTAAGTGTGGACATGCAAACATTCACAATTCCATCTAGATGCGACGCAGGCCAATATTCACAATTCCATCTAAGCATGGACATGCTGACATTCACAATACCATCTGAGAGTGGACATGCTAACATTCACAATTCCATCTAGATGCGACGCAGGCCAATATTCACAATTCCATCCGAGAGAGGACAGGCTAACAGTCACAATTCCATCTAGATGCGACGCAGGCCAATATTCACAATTCCATCCGAGAGAGGACATGCTAACAGTCACAATTCCATCTAGATGCGACGCAGGCCAATATTCACAATTCCATCTAAGCGTGGACATGCTGACATTCACAATACCATCTGAGAGTGGACATGCTAACATTCACAATTCCATTTCCATCCGAGAGAGGACATGCTAACAGTCACAATTCCATCTAGATGCGACGCAGGCCAATATTCACAATTCCATCCGAGAGAGGACATGCTAACAGTCACAATTCCATCTAGATGCGACGCAGGCCAATATTCACAATTCCATCCGAGAGAGGACATGCTAACAGTCACAATTCCATCTAGATGCGACGCAGGCCAATATTCACAATTCCATCCGAGAGAGGACAGGCTAACAGTCACAATTCCATCTAGATGCGACACAGGCCAATATTCACAATTCCATCCGAGAGAGGACAGGCTAACAGTCACAATTCCATCTAGATGCGACGCAGGCCAATATTCACAATTCCATCCGAGAGAGGACATGCTGACAGTCACACTTCCATCTAGATACGACGCAGGCCAGAGTCTAGAATCCTGAGTGTGGCACATGCTCATGCATGTATGGGATAAGCACTGCGCCATTTGAGCCAGATTCTTATAGTCAGCAGTGAGGATGACTAGCTCATTTTATTTATGTTATCAGTTATATAGCACTCATGAAGCACTCAATAAGCACAGGTGTGCTGTTCTAGAGGTTTTCACAAAACAAATGCAATAATAGGGTGTCTTCAGGACCCACTGGCACTGCACCAACAGAGAGTTCCAAAAGGTCGCGTGGCTGTATATGAGACATGCCGATTCCAGGTATGGAGAGAGGTACTATTCTCAAGCAAAGTTGTCTTGGTTGGATAACTCAACGTGGCAACGTGCTGGCGATGCAGTGCAACACGGGTTCGATCCCCGGCTCCTCTCTTAGAACCCTCTGGGTATTGAGCGCGTTATAAATAACCAATCATGATCATGATCATGAAGAGAAAGTGTTTTGGTCCGCTCACTGCAGCTGCGCGTTGCTGATTCTGACAGTGTCCTCGAGCAACAGTCGCTTCGTTTTCTCCCTGAGACAAAGAGCTTCGCGCCACTTCTGCACCAAGGCTCTCATTTCAGCGGGATTCTTTCCATAAAAGCAAATGCAGAAGCTCGTCAAAATATACAGCAGTTATATTACAGCCAATAGATAGACCGTAAAAACCCTGTGCGCAATTCCAGATTTAACAGCGCCTCTTCTGCACACAAGCATCCGATGTAGAGTGGAGTCGGATATGCTAATTACGTGCATCAATGCGACTTTCATTAAAACAAGCCCACTTGAGCCCAGGCAGCAACGCAATTATTATACTGATTATAGAACCTGCAATAAAGGGTTGGGTCAAATGATTAGAGTGAACGCATCTGATACCATAAGCAGATCACGGGGCAAAACATGTCTTTAGGCCATGGGCCTTTAGCATCGGTTTAAGCTATGGGGGCAAGGTTATCATACATTGGTGGAAAAGCAATTGCATTTTGTGCATGGGAAATGGTCCTTGGGCCTGTGCAAATGCAATTGCACCCGTGCACTTTCACTAGCGCTAATCCTATTGCGCATGTCTACCATGTATTTGCGCTTGCGTTAAAGGTATGGTAATCTGGCCCCTGGGGCCTCTTTGCTGAACATGCGCGGCAATGCAAGTGCGTTTTGTAAGTGCGCGCACATTCCATTTCAGCAATTGAAATAGGGATGTATGGAAATAATGCAATTGCACGTGCAAAGACGCTGCTTCTGCATTGGCGTACAATGTATTCATGGTCAGAAAACAGTGAAATGCCTGAGCAACTCAGTCGTAGAGTGATTACAGCATCATTTGCATTTGTGATGTCCTCCAATCCCCTCACACGTAGTCCTACATCAATGTCAATGCCCTGAAACACATCATACCTTCTTTCCTTCATTTCAATGTCACATCGGCCCCAACACTGCTCCCAAGAAGTGGCGCAATCTATCTCGTCCAAGGCATGATCTAATGCCAGGCCATGGACCCCTCAGAAGAATCTGTGTTCAGTGGAGAATTTGTCAGACACAGCAAGTGGCAGAAAAACAGATGGGCATACGGTTAGAGTTGAAAGGGGTGGGATAATACTCACCACTGTGACATCAACATCAGCAGTACCGTCATCCCATGCAGTCTCATTAGGGATTAGAGGTCATTCTTCAGCCAGGAATCATTATCCTCCCCGCTGCTCCCCTCAACATCAGCAGTACCATCATCCCATGCAGTCTCATTAGGGATTAGAGGTAATACTTCTGCCAGGAATCATTATCCTCCCCGCTGCTCCGCTCAACATCAGCAGTACCGTCATCCCATGCAGTCTCATTAGGGATTAGAGGTAATTCTTCAGCCAGGAATCATTATCCTCCCCGCTGCTTCTCTCAACATCAGCAGTACCGTCATCCCATGCAGTCTCATTAGGGATTAGAGGTAATTCTTCAGCCAGGAATCATTATCCTCCCCGCTGCTTCTCTCAACATCAGCAGTACCGTCATCCCATGCAGTCTCATTAGGGATTAGAGGTAATTCTTCAGCCAGGAATCATTATCCTCCCCGCTGCTCCGCTCAACATCAGCAGTACCGTCATCCCATTCAGTCTCATTAGGGATTAGAGGTAATTCTTCAGCCAGGAATCATTATCCTCCCCGCTGCTCCCCTCAACATCAGCAGTACCATCATCCCATGCAGTCTCATTAGGGATTAGAGGTAATACTTCTGCCAGGAATCATTATCCTCCCCGCTGCTCCGCTCAACATCAGCAGTACCGTCATCCCATGCAGTCTCATTAGGGATTAGAGGTAATTCTTCAGCCAGGAATCATTATTCTCCCCGCTGCTCACCTCAACATCAGCAGTACCGTCATCCCATGCAGTCTCATTAGGGATTAGAAGTAATACTTCTACCAGGTATCATTATCCTCCCCGCTGCTCCGCTCAACATCAGCAGTACCGTCATCCCATGCAGTCTCATTAGGGATTAGAGGTAATTCTTCAGCCAGGAATCATTATCCTCCCCGCTGCTCCCCACAACATCAGCAGTACCGTCATCCCATGCAGTCTCATGTGGGATTAGAAGTAATACTTCTGCCAGGAATCATTATCCTCCCCGCTGCTCCGCTCAACATCAGCAGTACCGTCATCCCATGCAGTCTCATTAGGGATTAGAGGTAATTCTTCAGCCAGGAATCATTATCCTCCACGCTGCTCCCCTCAACATCAGCAGTACCGTCATCCCATGCAGTCTCATTAGGGATTAGAGGTAATACTTCTGCCAGGAATCATTATCCTCCCCGCTGCTCCGCTCAACATCAGCAGTACCGTCATCCCATGCAGTCTCATTAGGGATTAGAGGTAATTCTTCAGCCAGGAATCATTATCCTCCACGCTGCTTCTCTCAACATCAGCAGTACCGTCATCCCATGCAGTCTCATTAGGGATTATAAGTAATTCTTCAGCCAGGAATCATTATTCTCCCCGCTGCTCACCTCAACATCAGCGGTACCGTCATCCCATGCAGTCTCATTAGGGATTAGAAGTAATACTTCTACCAGGAATCATTATCCTCCCCGCTGCTCCCCTCAACATCAGCAGTACCGTCATCCCATGCAGTCTCATTAGGGATTAGAGGTAATACTTCTGCCAGGAATCATTATCCTCCCCGCTGCTCCGCTCAACATCAGCAGTACCGTCATCCCATGCAGTCTCATTAGGGATTAGAGGTAATTCTTCAGCCAGGAATCATTATCCTCCACGCTGCTTCTCTCAACATCAGCAGTACCGTCATCCCATGCAGTCTCATTAGGGATTATAAGTAATTCTTCAGCCAGGAATCATTATTCTCCCCGCTGCTCACCTCAACATCAGCGGTACCGTCATCCCATGCAGTCTCATTAGGGATTAGAAGTAATACTTCTACCAGGAATCATTATCCTCCCCGCTGCTCCCCTCAACATCAGCAGTACCGTCATCCCATGCAGTCTCATTAGGGATTAGAGGTAATTCTTCAGCCAGGAATCATTATCCTCCATGCTGCTTCTCTCAACATCAGAAGTACCATCATCCCATGCAGTCTCATTAGGGATTATAAGTAATACTTCTGCCAGGAATCATTATCCTCCCCGCTGCTCCCCTCAACATCAGCAGTACCGTCATCCCCTGCAGCCTCATTAGGGATTAGAGGTAGTTCCTCTGTCAGGACACAAGGGTCACAAGTACAGAGTGACGTTTAGCTTCACGATCCTTACCAACCCTGCAGCACTGTCTCTTCCCTGGTATGGCTCGGCATAGGAAAAATCACTGCGACTACTCACTGGTCACTCTTCTTGTTTCCGCTTCAAAGGGGCTTTCGCACTGGATGCAGAACCCCTCCACCATACTGTGCCCCAGAGGAATGTATTCTAGAGGGGAACTGGGATCTTTTGGTGCCAGTGCTGTAACCAGTATCTCAATCAAAGTTTGCGTATGGGTGGGACAACTTTAAAAATAAAAATAAAACAACCTTAGCCACTGCTTGTGAAAGTGAAACATCAATGAAAGTTTGCCATTCACCATGCCCATCCCAGGGTTGGAACCCTACAGGGGAACAGTGAAGTCCTGTGTTTGTGCTTCCCATTTCTCTTCCATTTTGTAGGCAGCAAGACAGTTACACTGGGAGGGGGTAGGCAGAGCACTGGGTCTCCTACATGGTGGTGCACGCTGAATGCTGAGGGTCGTTCTCAAGCTCTTCTGTGTGCGCGTCTCACCATTCCCCTCCAAAACCCAGGCACAGAGTCAAACAGCACAGGATTGAATTTTTGGGAAGACGTGTGAAAAGGCCAAGTCCGGAGTGCATATGTAGACACGTGTTAATGCATGCACTCATATCTGAAAACACATGTAATGACTTTGCCTATTCTGGAAATATTGATGCTGTCAAGAAAACAGATTTCTTGCAGGTTGAGTGTTAAGTCATGGCCAGTCAGGCAGTCTTGCACAAAGGCATCTCAATTCGGTGGGTGCAGGTCTTTGGCCAGAGCACGCGGCTAGTCTCCTCATTTGATACCGGGCCTTAGTTGCAGTGTTTGCGTTGACCATGCAGCCCCTCATGTGACCCTACAGATCGCCTATTTTGCCCTTTGCCACCCAACTTCCACCTTAGGGTTAGCACCTGTGCGTAGAATTGCACCTGGACTTTGCTTTTTGTGATAAAAGGGAAACTGCAGTCCTACTCCGACTGCTGCAACCACAGCACAGCTGAGCATGAAGGAGCAAGGCAAAAAAAGATCTGTTTGGGGGCCCATTATATGTCACTTGTTTTATCTCCCAATCCCACCCCCTCGGATTCATCAGCTCACCCACCTCCCAACCACCACTGCTGCTCTGCTGACACTATCTCCCCCATCCACTTCCCTACTGAGGGGGATACAGGCATAATCGTTCTCCTCTATCTGCGTAAAGATCGGATGGCAAATTGGCTAACTTCTTGTGCTTCTTGTACGTGACCTGGCTTGAGCGACCCTGTCTAGCATACACTACTTCACGCCAGTGCACGGTTACCTCACATCAGTGCAGTGTTTCTTCTCACATCATTGGAAGTGTGGTGGAAGACTCCCAGGACATGTATGTACTGCATCATATCCTGCTAGCGAGAATGTATCCCTCTCATACTGATTTTCTTCGTCTAAATGTTAAAAAGCCTCTGCTCCGTCAGAAATACGTAATCCCAAATGTGGCGCTTCCCCATTTGCTGGTACAGCTCAGAAATCCAATAAAAAGCCTTGAAATTGGCCAATAAGAGGTGGTGCTGCAAGACTCCCACAGTCACTGCCACTGCCAGCAGGGCCCTCAATGCAGTGCCCCCTCTAAACATGGGAGTGCTGCATTCCCAGCCCTGCCATCTGTTCCACTCGGCTTCTCATCTGTGCCACCCCTGGCAGACCTGGCCCGGGCACCATAAACCCCCCATTCCTTACTTGATGGATTTGGGGGATGGTATTGCTCCCTGCCGCCTAAAACTGGGCCTCACTTAGCAGAAGTGGATTGGCTTCTCCATCTAATGCACCAGATCATCTGCATTAATTTTCCAGGATGCACCTGTGGCAAGGCTGTTTGCTCAGCTCTTCCCCTCCCCCACATCAAATTTGAATGTGGTCGCTCAACCACTCCAGGCACAGAACTTTACCTTGTACTGTACTTGGGCCTATGGTCCTGTAAACATTGTTAAATGCCCTCCCTATGCTTCGGCCTTTAACTTGGTCTTCGAAACCCATATCTCCGGTTACGTCCATTGAGCTTGGTCTATAAAGCGTAAAGAGTACCTCCAGCCCTGCCCTGGTGAAGTTCTTCTTATAGTGGGCTTTCTTTGTCTCGTTCCTGCCTTCTTAGTCATGACACCTTTTTGTGCTGTCCTTAGAGTTCAGGATCTTCCATAGGTACAAATTGCTTTAAAATGCTTTTCCCAGACACGTCATCCATCATTTGCGCATCCTCACATTGTACACTCATCTCGTGATATTGCTTGATAAATGGATAAATGTACATGTCTGGCAACAATACAGACTTTTTTCAAGCATCTGTTTACTTTGGGTTCTTATTTTTATTTATTTATTTATGTATTTATTTATGTACTTATTTATTTATTTAACATTTGTAGAGCATGCCTAACCCATAGGTATCCGGGCCCTGGAAAGCAAGATAATACAATTTACAGGAGTTGCCACAGTCAACAATGTGAGACATAGGATTTACAGGTAGCCAGAATATGCATATTTACAATCAATAAGTATTTACAGATACAGTAATCAATAAGTATTTACAGATACAGTAGCATTATACAGTGATAGGGTTCTCAATGCTCCGATACTGATTTGCATGTCGCTAAAAATGATCTTAAACTAATAGATAAAGAGATCAAAACCCAGTCTATGAGCAATGTATGCACTCCCGCTAGTGGAAAAAGTAATGCAACGCCTACAATTTTTGAGTTGGCAGATCTAGAGAAGGCTATGAAATGTGGGCAATTATATCTCGAATCGATTGCCAAATTGATAAACTCTACTTCAAAAAGTAATGCTGGCACGGAAACGAGTAAAACATCAATGTGCTCAGATAGTACTGTTCTGGGCATGGTTACAGAAGTAAAGCAGGTAACTTCGATGGATGGTAATAAAGAGGACAATGCCGTGAGGCTAACTGAAGATAAAAACGATAGGCTAAAACCTTAAGACGAAGACAAACACCAGGAACTATGTTCTGATGGCAATGGTATCAATATGATTGGTCTTGAAGGTAGAGCTGATATTGTGGGGAAAGCTCATATTAATCTTACTTACTTACTAAGCCATCTGTATTCAATACCCCCTTTGAAATTGCTCACCACAAATGATTTTGATAAGATATCACTTGCATCTCAAAATAATCATAGAATGACCTGTCATTTATACTCAGAACAAGTACTAAAACCTATATGGTCATTCAGGCAGGAACCTTTTTTCATTAGGTTTCACTTTACATACATTTAATAATGTGGACACTGCGGCAGAGTTCTTAAACTATGAAATAACGAAACAGAAAAAGGAATTAGGCTCTGATGAAAATATCAGAAGTAGCTCTAATGATGACACATTTTGTATTTTACAATTGCCTGCCAGCGCAAGAAATGATAATGAGATGTCATGGATTGAACCATTGCTTAAAACCGTCTTTTCATCCAGAGTAGGCACAGGAAATGCATAGAATATACATAAACTTGTTTTATATTCATGGAACTCTTGTGGATATTGGAATATATTGTGCTATTCTGATAGTATTGTAAATCTATATCCTAGTAATACAACAAATAAAGGTCCATGTAATAGAGGTTAAGTGTGGAACTCTTATTTCAAAGATTGGGACATGTCAATTTTTGAGTATGGAGTCAATTCACCATATTTTACATGGAGACGTGGCAATTCTCACTCAATGATTGATCATTTTAGTGTCTCAAAATCTTTGTTATCCTTTGTGGAACCAGCTTATATAAATCCAATTGAATACAGTGATCATGCACCTATTTACACCTGTTTATCGATGACTTGTTGTCTGTGCCTGACATTAAACGCGATGTGTGTTCCCTGAGATGGAATTCATTATTATGTAACCGTCTTTTGGAAAGAATTAAACTTGAATTATTTGCCAAAGGTCATATTATTTACATGAAATTGACTCCTCCTTACATGGATAAAATTATTGCATCGGTGGTCGCGATCGCCTTGGAGCACTGTGTTAATACTCCGAAAAATGTTGTATGCTCAGCAACCGATCAATTCAATTACAAAATTAAAAAGTTAAAAAGTTAAAAAGGCAGAGGAACAAAGACATACGGATGTTAAGCAATGAACAAGTGTCATTTTCACAAAGATTGTATCTTAAAAAATGGATACTACAACGCTATAAATTCAAAATTAAAGAAATTCACCTATCTGTGTATTCTAGAAACAACTGTGACATGATTACGTTGTTATGCAGTCATAACACCAGAATGCTATGTTCCTTTATTAGAGATGGTGAAATACAGCAGGGACAGGAAACAGCTAGTAATATCCAAGCGAAACATGGAGAGAAATTATCAGCTCCAAATATCATTTGCCCACGAGATTTGCCCATATAGGGCAGAATTCCACTCTAAATTCTCCTGCTTTTCAATTTAATTAGACTACTTCAGAAGTTGAATAGGCCATTAATAAACTTTCAAATTCTCGAGCACCAGGTCCTGATCGGATCCTCTCATGTGTCTACAAAGCCGTCATTTTTGGCCTGGTATTTTGAAAATAAAATTTGATTATATATTAAATTCTGGAACTCTGCCTGAGACATGGTTGACCTTGAGTATTATCCCGATTTTTAAGAAAGGTGACCCAACCAAACCACAAAACTATAGGCCAATTTCCTTAACAGATGCGGCAGCTAAAATCGTTTCCATTCTTATAATTGCTGATCTAGAAATGTTTCTTGGCACTCACCTCATATATTCAAAATATCAAATCGGATTCAGAAAATCGATGTCAACCACTCGTAGTGACACAATAATGTCACATTTGGTAGCTGGCACCAAAAACAAAGAACTTAGTACTATATGTTTAGAGTCAACAGACATGACTTCTGCCTTTGACACAGTCTTGAGTCTTCTGCGGAATGAGGAGTGGGAGGGGTCAGATCTTATGGAAGAGGTAGAGCGTTCCAACCTTCAGCTGCCTCAACTGGGACGCAGCCTTGGTTCTTTTGAATTTGGGAACCATAAAAAGGAAGGCTGAGGTGGAGCGTGCGGGATTGGTGGTTTGGGTTGGAATGAGCAAGATCGTTTATTTAACACCTCTGTTGATGAGGTGTACATTTTTAATGCAGCTGGTACTGTGAAAAATGTACGCATCAGCACCATTTGCACATGTTTTCACACAACGCATGCATGGTGATGTCAAGTGTGGACAGCTGAGACATACATCATAAAGAGAATATTTTGCAGCATTGCAAGGTATACTAACCCAGCTCTCACCCTTTGCGGCTTGGGATGAGTGGTTGCACAAGCATATCATTGCCGAGGTGAAGCTTTCAACGCAATGCACACTTTTTTTGTAAAACTGGCTTATTATTTTATCCTGAAGCGTGTACTGTGAATCAGCAAATACAAATAATTCAACAAAAGAACTATTTTGTTAAGGACGTGTAGCATTTGTCATTTCTATATTGAGTTTGTTGATTGGCTCATGGTCTTTCCTACTGATATAGACTTTAGTACATGCTTTGTTAACCTGACTTGGTGATTGAGGAACCATGAATTGATTGGCGGATAACAAGTGTTTCACTGACTCTGGTGCATACATGGGAAAAGAGCATTACCCAGAATCTGAAACAGAACACACAGGATTGGTTGTCTCTGGACCAAGAGGATAATGCAAAATAGTGCTATTACAATTAATTGTTTGACTGTGATGTCGAAATGAGATGGACACAACATCGAGGGGGGCACTGATATTTTTATAGTTTCTTTTATTTGATCACAAACGATTGTATACTCCAATTTTACTTGTGCCTGTACTTTCTTGTACTCACAGGGTGGAATCAGCCTTTCAACTATTTGCGGCTGAACAATTGAGTACCATGCTACAGAATGGCGAAAATGAATCACGCAAACGAGGTTCAATCAGTTTTTCATTTTGATTTGTTTAACTTAAAAAGAATGTATTAATGGCTAAATCCATAAGGGGGGCGTGTGCATATGTACATATGCATGATGCGCATGTACGTGTGATACCAAACCATCTGCAGCCATTTCACCAGGTGGTCAGCCTGTGTCAGGAATATTTCTGGAAAAAAGTTACCCTTCGGGTGTACTCATGCGCCCAGTGGTCTGAATATTTCTGAAATAATATTTGCTTCCACACGATAGCAATTATTGAGAGATTTATTGCCCTATGTTGATGACACGTGTTTCGACGTCTACAACGTCTTTCTCAAATCAGGGCTTCAAAAGTGAGCATGAAATGTGTATTTGTTTGAACATTCCCATTAAACTATTTAGTTACAAGAAAATTATATATACAATTTAGGAAAATAAAATAATACCATAATTGGTTAACATATAGCACAATCATTCCCATGTTATTTGGTAAGTAGACGAACGGAATTTCGCAATGCCATGTTTGTTGTTCAGCAGAACAAGTATTAGTGCATACATTGTATAATGAACAAAATTACATGAGGGGGAGAGGGGTAGGAGGTTTGTGGGAAAACAAAGAAAAGAAAGAAAAAGAAAAGAATGCAATTATATTATCTTTCATAAGTATAGTACAGAAACATAGAACCTCTTCATCATCTTTGTCAAAATGGCTTCTTTCCTCTTCATTAAATTCTTACCCGATGTTTATTACGGCTTGAAAATATCCTCACAGTCTTTTCTTCCAGTCATGGGATAATCCCTGTCCTATTAATAAATACATTTACACTCTTTCAGTCAATGAGTCTGTATGTCAACATTAAAAATCAACAATACTGTTGTGATTCCCTAAGTGCTCGTTCGTTTGTGTTTAAACTGAACATTTTTACTTGGTTGACTCTTGTGTAGTGTGCCTATGTAATTGGCGTGCGTAGTGCACTTATTGATATTGAGCATTATTGTGTGAGTGTTCTTGTTCTCTCTTAACTATGGCTTCGCACGGGCAAGATTATTATTTAACTTTTCTGCCATGGTTTGCCACATTCCGTACGTGGCAGAAGCCTTGTTTATATTTGTTGTGCACCGCGAGGTTTACTTTCGTCTCGCATGTCTATTTGCTCTCAGTGCGGCGCTTCTGTTCGTTGTTTGCCGTAGGGCTTAACTGTGTGTCAAATCTCAATGCGTAAGCAGATTCCATGAGGGTCCATGTGTCTTGTGTTGCTATTATATTCCCTCCCTCTCATATTGTGTAATAATCTTTGTGTGAGAAATAAAGTTCCAATTATCTGTAAATATTTCATTGTAACCTAAGTGTATTAGGGGTACGTTCCCTTACAGATGTCTGCTTACTTAGTTGGGCTCATTTTTTATTTTTTCGGGACTCATGCATAATTAACATTTATTCATGTGCTTTGATTTAGAGACAATGTTTCATGCCACAACAATTTTCAATCAGTTTTAAAGCAAGTTATGCAGATATAAACATCAAAGACAATCTACAGAAAAGAGTACATCTCATTATCCGAATTTAATCCTTTCTCAACTGTACGAAATCTACAGATCATTTTCGCTTCTTCCTGTCTCAGTTTGAGTTCCTGATTTCCTCCCCTTGGTCCTACGGTTACTCTCTTCAGACCTACACATTTTAGAGTTTTTTGTCCTTGCATTGGTGTTCCTTTTGCCAATGTTGTGCCAATGGCGAAGTGGAATGTTGGTTTCCTACGGATGCTAAATGTTCTCTTATCTGCGTTCTGAGTTCTTTTATGATACTTCCTATGTAGATTGTTTTTTATTGACGTGCTTCATTAAACGAAGCGAATTGGGACAAGAAAACACTTTACAACATATTGAAATCAGCCCATACTATGGTGGACGCAATAGAAAGAGCAGAAGGACTAATGTCACCTAGCAACGTAAGCCCATAAACAAACTGCAATCGGGCAGACAGAGTAATACGAGAACAGGAAGGCACAACACACAGACGATGAAGGTACGTTCTACAACAATACTAGCCCACCAGCACTCCCAGAAATAGAATAGCAACAAAAGACACGTGGACCCTCATAGAATCTGCTTACGCATTGAGATTTGACACACAATTAAGCCCTACGGCAAACAACGAACAGAAGCACCGCACTGAGAGCAATGTAATCACTAATACTTGTTCTGCTGAACAACAAACATGGCATTACGAAATTCTGCTTGTCTACTTACCAAATAAAATGGGAATGATTGTGCTATTTGTAACCAACTATGGTATTATTTTATTCTATTTTCCTAAATTGTATATATAATTTTCTTGTAACTAAATGGTTTAATGGGAATGTTCAAACAAATATACATTTCATACTAATTTTTGAAGCCCTGATTTCAGAAAGACGTTGTAGACGTCGAAACACGTGTCATCAACATAGGGCAATAAATCTCTCAATAATTGCTATCGTGTGGAAGCAAAAATTATTTCAGAAATATTCAGACCACTGGGCGCATGAGTAACCCGTAGGGCAACCTTTTTCCAGAAATTGCCCCTTCATAATGGAGTAGAGGAATCAAGGACTCCATTGTTACCCTGGTCAATGCGACCTCATAAACCAAGTGCCAAAATCAAGACATAGGGCGCAGAGTTCGGTTTCACAAGTACCTTGAATAGACTCCTCACTGTCTCATAGACCTTTGTCAGGAATAGTCTCTCTTCTGTTTCCAGCCCATGAGGCTTGGAGTTGGATAACCCTGCGAGTAAGCCATATAATTCAAACATCATGGGCCCAGTGTTTCATATACCAACATAGTGCACTCTATCTCGTTCCCTCTTGCTTTCCCCTTTCACTGGCTCGTCTCTGATTTACATCTCCCACTGCATGTGCTTTAGTGGGAGGGACTGCCTGAGGTCCCCACATCTGACCTATCACTGAATGTGTCTTGGGATATGAGGAAAAGAGGGACGGGGGAAGAGAAAGGTTGTGATCTCAGGAGAGCTCAATGTGTTTCACTAGTCGTTTGTGATGTGGTATGTGAGTTAAGGATCCTTGCTGACTTTTGCAAAGGCAGAGCTAAAGTGGGAGCCCAGGCTTTATATATAAGGAGACCAGGTTTTCAAAATCAGAACCCAGGACAGGCCACCAACGTAACAGTAGGACTACACATTGATAGTGGCTGCCAACAACAAAATAGGACTGCAGGGCGACTTCATTAGTGCACATGGAGGCTGCAGATATTGGTTGTGCTGACATTTTGTAATGTCATAAATGTGCCAACCATCACAGAACTTGGAAAACAAATCAAGGTCATCTGATTAATTTTTTTTAACTCTTTGCCCAACTGCAAATCATGGCATTAAAGCATTATTCCATGGAACTAAATTGAAAATGTGTTGGTGCACTATCCCTTTGCCCCGCTATTCCGAGAAACTTGCAGCTCGAGAGCTAATCAGAGCATTAAACCACATAGATTGCACTTGTCAGCGTTTCATGTGGAAGAGGAGTAGGATGAGTGCTTTCCATGTCCTGTACCTCTTCCACCCCACCATCACTCCTCTTCCCCTAACACATTGCTTGCTCCCATCTTCTAGAGCCACCAAGCCATTAAAAGCAGGGTATAACCATATATCTAAAAGGAGAAGGTTAAGATAGTGCTATGATTGTTGTCATCGAAATGAATTTTAGAGCATCAGCTACACAGCCATCCTTACCCTGAGACCTGGCTTCCCCTTTCAGATCCTCCTCTTCTGAAATTCTACACCGGTATAGACAATATTATTGAAAAACAAGGTGACTCTTGGACCTAAGTGGAATGACAGCAATTTTAGACTCCAATCCGGTGTTTGGGTGCTTTTTATATGAATAATTGCTGAACGGTAATGATAGTATTTAGTTTAGAAGGGGCCATGTACAATTGAACTAATATGAAATATAATGAATTCTCGTTGAAGACATTTTAATCACAATACCTTGGTTAATTAGAGCAGATGTCAGGAACGTTAACAAAAAAAAAAAAAAGAAAATGGTCATTTTCCTACTTGACAACATTGTGGAATCATTATCAAGAGTGACTTTATTTTATAGCGCTACACTGGGAAACAAACTGTGAATTAAAGATAATAGTACATGTAACTCAACAAATAATAGATCCTCTACTGAATGCTTGTGTGCTGTATTATGTAGGCAAAAATAAATAGAAATGTGAAAACTTGCTGGAAGCACCAAATGTCCAATGTTGGAACAGACAATTTGAAGTAACTGCTAGCAAGTTATGTTAGAGAAACAAAACATGCAATTTCAAACATGGGACCTGTCACAGAAGACATTGAATGCACAAGAGTGGTAATTTGGACAGAACACTTCCCCAAAGAGAATCTTATTGGATTGATATGTTGAATACAGCTAACCCAAAAGGATTAAATGAAGAATTAAACATTGAACTGCTTTCTATAAACAGCTTTGAATAAGTCTACTATATATTTATTGAGGGAAAAAAACTTTAGTTGCAGGGGCATTAAGGTGAAAATTTAATGCAACAAAACCCTTGAAATTCGGCAGACAAAACAGGCAAAGCTACCTTAAATTTGCGCTCCCTGCTATGAAGCATATGATGGCAATGATGACATCACAGATTACATTGCTGCTGACATCACTAAATGCATCATATATGACATACTGATTACATCACTGATGGCATCAGATATCAGATCACTCAGTAGGTATGCTAAAATATTTATAGGGCCCCTACCTTGGTACATATATGATTTCAGTATACTTAATAACAATGAGAACATTGTATACAACATTAAGCAGCTACATATGCATGATATCAGTAATTGTGAAACTTCTATTAGTAATAGTTGGTAAAAGATGACATTTTAAATATAAATATGTCTAATTTTATAAACACTGTTTATTTTGAAAAACACAACCAGGCCACTAGCCTTCGGCTGTGTCCACTGTACATGCTCCCCTAACATGTTTTTTTGGACTCAATAGGTGGCCATGTCCTGTGGCCATGACCACTATACATGTCTTTCAGTTCTTGACCGTGCCCACTGTATATTTTAAAACACTACCAAGCTACTAGTCATGGTCTTTGGCCGTGTCAACTGTACAAATTCCCCCAATATGTTTCTTTTGGACCCAGCAGGTGGCACGGCCTTCGGCTGTGACCACTATACATGTTTTTCGGGCCAACTAGCCAGGGCCTTTGGCCGTCCCCACTGTATATTTTAAAACGCTACTGGGCCAGTATGCATGGCCTTCGGCTGTGTCCTCTATACATGTGCCAACAATATGTTTCTTTTGGACCCACTACTACACATAGTGTGGCATTGAACTACCCATGCCCAAGCTCTTTCCTGTCCTCACAGGCAGTCACCAGGTAACCCCTTCTCTATCCATGGCCCCCCACTCTCCTCAATTGCTTAGCTCCTCCCCGGCCCTCTCCTGCTCATTACCCCGAGACAAATTTTGTTCTCTGAGGTGGAAGGCTGATGTATATTACAGTTTTTAAAAACAGGGGGGCACCCCCATATTTCTGTCAAATATTTTAAAAACTACTGGATCAAATCTGCTGAACCAGTCAACGAAATTGAGTCAATGCTTTGTGCCCAAAGTGTTTCTTATTTGGTCCAAATGTGTGCAGCGGTTTGCACGCTCTGGCTGTTCAAAAACTGGACTTTTTCTCTATGGCAAAATGTATGCAAATAAGCTGTAAACAGCATGTTTTGTTTCTTAATAATCTTTTAATTGTTCAAAGAAATGTTCCCAAAAATTCAGTTTTCTGGGGTTGGGGGTGTGGGGGGGCCTTGACAAAACTTTGGTTTTCGAAAATGTCATTCAAATCCATCTAGAAAATCAAAGGTTATAAGCCTCTCTCAACCTCTCTGCTGCAAGTCACCAAGACCGATATAACGGTTTTAAGGCGCAGGGGGCACTTTGTTCTCTGTAAAATGTTTTAAAACCTACTTGATGGATTTAACCCAAAGGAGTCAAGGAAATTAAGTCAACATGTTGTGCCCAGATTGCTTCTTATGTGGTCCCTATCTGCCAAGCAGTTTTCAAGCTGTGGCTGTTCAAAGACTGCACTTTTTCTCTATTGGAAAATGAATGCGAGTTGGCTAAAAACTGTGTTTTTAGGTTTTATTAATACTTTTTCATTTTCCAACGAATTGTTCCCAAGATCTCCTTTTTGTTCAGAAAATATATTCCAAATCTATGCAGCAAGTCAAAAGTTATTAGCCTCGCTCATCCTATAATTTATGTTGAATATGTTAAAGAATATTTAATGGATTTAACCCAACTAGTCAAAACATTACAGTCCATGCTTTGTGCTCAAGTTGTTTTGTATTTGGTCCAAATTTGCCCAGAGGTTTTCGTGCTATGGATGTACAAAAACTGGACTTTTTCTCTATGGAAAAATGAATAGGCTCAAAACTGAAACTACAGGGTTTTGTTTTCTTAATAACTTTTTCATTTTATAGGGGTTTGCTCATAAAATGAGCAGTTTGTGGGGACGGGGTCTCTAGACGAACATTTGCTTTAGAAAATGTTATCCAAATCCATGCAGCAAGTCAGAAGTTATTAGCAATAGAACTTTGGATGAAAATGGCTGCTTTTTCAATTCTGAAATGCCTCTCAGCCTCTCTGCTGCAAAGCACCATGTGAGATATACCTATTCTCTTGGTAGAAGGGAGCACCGCCTTCTCCGTCAAATCTAGAGTACCAAGATTGTCAATATTGGTGCTCTGTTATATATGCTCAGTTGTCATCAATCTCTATATTACTTTTTTAAGTTATATGTGTGCATGTGTCTTTGAATTTACCAATGTTTATATTTGCAACATTTGTATATGTTTCTGTACTAATCTTGACTTCTGTAACCACTCAAAAATAGAGACACGTACCATGTTCATGTGGCATACAGGTCTTTTGATGTGTTTCTACAACTGGCAAAATACATCTTTAAATACGGTTATTTTGGTTATACCATAATAAGCCTCGTGTGCAGGTATACCATATATGTATTTTCCTAGCGTACTTTCTCAGCAAGGACTGTATATATATATATATATATATATATATATATACATATATATATACATATATATATATATATATATATATATATATATATATACATATATATATATATATATATATATATACATTTAATATTAATTTCTGCACTGACCTTATTCTAATTCTATCTGGGTTCCCTTTTCAATAAAGATTGACCCCACTTGATCAACCTTGGTGCCTGATGTCCCTAACCTGCCAAGATCACATCACAAGACATTGAGCTATTGCCATTTTAGAAAGATGTTCATCTGTAATCCTGCTTGACATTTTTTTCATGCACAGAAATGACAATTATTTCCTTTAAGTAACATAGTGTGCATGTCCATGCTCTTATTAAATATTGTACATTCTATACTGACCTCTTTACATGCTGCAACTCTCCTGGGAGTGTGCCTTTGCTGCCCTGACATGTTTACCACTAGACACTTCAGGTGTATATGGTGATATTCTGTTCCCTGTTAGAGGGTATATCCCTCTCACACCTTAGCAACTGGGTCAGAAAATAATCCCTTTAGTGCTTCTCGTTGCTTGCGCTTTTACATCAGTCATGTCCCACTAGAAGGTCTCTAATAAGTTATCAGACCTTTTAGTGTGGCTCAGGTGCATGGCAGCATTATGGAATTGCAATCCTAGGAATGGAGTGTCACTCATATATGTACACCAGCGTTCACCCTATACCATGATCAGACAGCAGTTTCCACTAGACCTCCTCAGGTGTACTAATTGCCAAATGACTTTCTCTTCAATCTTGACTCTAATCTTCATTCTGTCGTCATTCTCCTCGATCTACCCTCTGCTTTTGAAATGGTCAACCATGCCATCCTGCTCAATCGTCTCCGCGACAATCTTGGTATTACTGATCAGGCCCTGGCCTGGTTGACCTCCTTTCTCACCAACTGAACCCACTCCGGTCCAACTGGGTCTTAACCCTCTTCTGTCTCTCTCTCTCTCCACTTGTGGTGTTGCCCAGGGGTCTAGTCTCGCCCCCTGGCTCTTTAACCACTACCTAGCACCTCTTGCCCAGCACGTCGCTACTTTCTGCTCCAATTTTCAATGTTATGCAGATGGCACTCATCTCTCTTTCAGGCTCCCCTCACCCAACCCTGCTTCTTCTCCCATAGCAGACTGTCTGGCCGCAATTCAGAAATGATGTGCCACCAATGATCTCTGCCTTAATGCCAATAAAACTGAGATCCTCCTCATTGGGACACCCACTCCCACCTTTCCTCGCTTTCTCTGGCCACCCATTCTGGGCCCTCTTCCTACTCCTTCCTGTGAGGCTAAGAACCTTGGTGTCATCTTCAAATCCACCCTCTCCTTCTCTCCTCACATCTCTGACGTCTCTAAGAAGTTAAACTATCAGCAGCACCTCCTCAGAGGTATTCTGTCATGATGCCTACCCCCGGAGCATCAGGCCAGGCCCAGCACCCCCGGAAGCAGGCATCATGCCCTCGGGTAAAAGCCCAGCGGCCCCTTATAGGGACTCTTTGGACTCAGTCCTGGCGCCTTTGGCGCCAGGCTCATGTTGGACATCAGTCCTGGCGCCATAGGCACCAGGCTCATAAAGGGAGGTGATTTGTGCACTTACCTGATGCAGACCATGCTGCACGCTTCAGGCCTCCCTGAGAACTGAAAGGGACTATTTTTTCATATGGACTATTTTTTCACTCGGGCGTGGCCAGGGAAGGATACATACCTAGTTGGGGAAGGATACATACCTGGGACTTCTTTGGAGGGCTATTTAAGCCACGCCCAGACAGCAGCTCATGCTTCGCGTTGTTCTGCTTCCTGCAGCTTAACGCTCACCGTGTCTGCTCCTGCTCCTGGACTACAGCCACGCCCGTCTTGAACCTGGAAGACCTGCAAGGAAGGAAGAGAAGAGAAAGGTGAAAACCAAGGATTATTTCAAGCTTCTTACCTGCATCCGGAATCTTCTCGCCAGCATCCCTGAAGGAAGACTTCAATTTAAAAGCATGGCGTTGCTCGCTGCAGCGCCACGCTTCACTCACCTGTCCTGTCCTCGAGACATCTCCTGGCTCCATTGCGGCTGTCAGCATCGGACGCCACATCTCTGCACCTAGGGGAGAGAGGAAGAAAAAAAAAGGTGAGCAGAAGGACACACAGAAGGAAAGCCTGATTAACAGCCATAATACTTACCGGCTTTTCTTCCACATTTCGGGTCGGCGCCGCCCCGTTGGCAGGTACCGTACCCCGGCCCCTATGGGGAAAGGACTAGAGACATTTCAGAGGAATGATAAGGACATCTAGAGGGATCGCCCTCATTACTACTCACCTCGGCAGGTTAACCCCTCGACGCATCGCCTTCATTCTGCACCTGAAATAAAGGACAGATCACAGGTGATAAAGACAGCATAAAGGGGGCCTCACTTGAACTTTGAACTTTCATACTTACGACGCATCGCTCAGGAAAGTCAAGTGGATTTTGCCAGCGCCATTCTGAAAACCAGTGAAGTAACTGGACGAACGCGCGCCCCTGCACCAGAAGCTGGATGGAGAGTTCAACCTTCCAAACCATAAGGTGAGCTTAAACCGGGTTTGGAGGAATAGAGAGGAACGGAGGGGGGAAGCGGGGAGCTAGCACACCATTCTGCAGACTGTTAATCCCCTTTCTCATCTGCAGAAGGATATTCCTACGGGCCAAGGAAGCACGATTTGGAGGTCCTGTCCAATCGGTGTTCCGGGTCCTGCGCATGACGCTAGAAGAGGCCGCAGTAATCCAGACTAGATCAGCGCCCCCGTGGGAACCAGGTGGGCGTTACAGAACGCGAAGACTCCCTACAAATTCCCACCCAGGCGCTATGGAAACTTCTGAGACTGACCAACTGGCCCAACTACTGGGGGAATTACGGGCCGAGGTACACGCCGCTCGTCAAGAGACTTATGCCCTCAGAAGAGAAGTGATTGTAACAAGGGAAAGGACTGATGACCTGGCTAGACAGCTTTTGCAAGGTCAAGCTGGACAAACTCCTTTACCCGGTTCCGGGGGGAACCCCACTCCTGTGGTTTCCAGTAACCCTGTGCTGATTAATCTACCTGCAAACATGCCGCTGGCCCCACCCGAACGCTTTGCTGGGGACCCCAAACGATTCGCCATATTCATGAATCAGTGTCGTTTGCACTTCCTATGCAGACCCGGGGCCTTCCCTAATGATCAGACCAAGGTAGCCTTTGTGTTGTCATATCTCAGCGGCTGTGCTGCCGATTGGTCAGTCCCACTGGTAACTCAAGATGACCCGATTCTTCGTGATTTTCAAGGATTTCAAACAAGCATAGAAAGGTTATTTGCTCGACATTCCCAGGGACAGGCTCTGGATGACGAACTTCTATCTCTGCGACAGGGCAATCAAGACCTTCTATCCTACATTGCAACCTTCAATAGACTAATTGTGGAAACTGGTTGGCCAGAGGATAAAAGAATCACGTTATTCTATCGAGGTCTACGCGGAGAACTTAAAGATGTCCTGGCACAAGTTGTAAATCCGCCCCAAGAATGCACTGAATATATAGACTTAGTGGTCCAGTTGGATCACAGGGTGCAAAACAGAAAAGCAGATCGGTCCAAGTTTGAAACCCGGGTGTGGGCCAAAACCCACGCTAACCGCAAGGGGGCTGATGCCTCGGAGCCTATGCAAATCGGAGGAGTTAAAGGACCCCTAACTCAAAAAGAATGGGAAAGAAGACGACAGATGCAATTATGCCTTTATTGTGGGTCCTCGGGACACTTTCTACGAGATTGCCCGGTTAAGCCGCCCAAGAAGGTGGTAGGAGCCGCTGATAAAATCCATGGAAACTCTGTATCGGGAAACGACCACGCCCGGCAAGCGTAGGGGTCCGCTTGCCGAGCTTGAAAACTAACTCTCAGACCTCGCATTTCATTGTGCCAATGGTCCTCATAGATACGGAACAGCCAAAACGGTTGCATGCTATAAAGGCATACATCGATAGCGGGGCTATAGGAAGCTATGTGGATTGAGAATTGGTCTCTAGGATAAACCTCCCTCTGCGTCCTAAAACCAGCAAAGATGTCATCACCACTGTAGATGGAACCGAAATTGCCTCTGGACCGGTAACACATTCCACAGCTGAGGTGACACTTGTAGGTCCGGATGGCCATCGGGAGGCAGTTGTGTTTGAAGTGATCAAGGCTCCACAGTTTCAGCTTATTCTCGGAGTCCCTTGGTTAGAGACACATAATCCTCGAATTGATTGGCGAGCGAAGAGAATAACCTTCCCGGATTGTGCACAAACCTGCTACCCAGAAAATCCAAAGATTAATCTAGCATCAGTAACCTCTGTCCCCGTGCAACTACCTCCAGAGTACCAAGACTTTCAGGACGTCTTCCAAAAGGAACAGGCCAACACGTTACCTCCCCACAGATCGTACGATTGCCAAATCGATCTGGTGCCCCGTGCACAACCCCCTTGTAGCAGGATTTATGCCCTTACTGAACCTGAGAATCTGCATTTGAGACAATATTTAGATCAATACCTCGCCGATGGTTTCATTTGCCCGTCAAAGTCCCCGGCATCTTCAGCTTTGTTCTTCGTGCCTAAAAAAGAGGGCGACCTTAGGACTTGTATCGATTACTGCGCATTGAACCAGATAACTGTTAAAAATCGTTACCCTCTGCCTCTGATCCCTGAACTCCTTGACCAGATGAAGGACGCTTGCGTATACACCAAGTTAGATCTCCGGGGGGCTTATCATCTGGTACGAGTAAAAGAAGGCGACGAATGGAAAACGGCCTTCCGTACAAAATATGGACTATTCGAATACCAGGTGATGCCTTTCGGGTTGTGAAACGCGCCTGCTGCCTTCCAATTCTTCATGAATGATGTCCTTCGGGAACTCATCGATGTCTGTGTTATCGTGTATATCAATGACATTCTTGTGTACTCCTCTTCGGAATCTGATCACAGAAAACATGTCAGGGCCGTCCTAGAGAAACTGCGCCAGCACAAACTGTTTGCCAAGCTGGAAAAATGTGTTTTCCATACCACCAAGGTTGAGTTTCTCGGATTCATCCTGACACCTAAAAGGGTCCGAATGGATTCACGGAAAGTGGATGCCATCCTCAAATGGCCATCACCTAGTTCAGTGGAAGGTGTCCAAAGCATGCTTGGTTTTGCCAACTTTTATCGCAGGTTTATCCCGGAGTTTTCACGTGTGGTGCAACCCATCACTGCACTCTTGCGAAAAAATAAACGTTTTGAATGGACCGAGGAAGCCGAACAGGCCTTTCAGGAGTTGAAAGCTAAGTTCACGTCCGCACCTATTTTGAAGCACCTGCGTCCTGATCTCCCATATATAGTCGAAACCGACGCGTCCAGCTTAGCCATGGGAGCTGTCCTGTCTCAGAGAGACCCTGAAACCAACTAACTGCACCCCGTAGCATTTTGGTCCAGAAAGTTCTCACCGCCGGAGATAAATTATGCGATTACCGATAAGGAACTATTAGCCATTAAGTCCGCCTTTAAGGCTTGGCGGCATTATCTCCTCGGCGCCCGGCATACCATCACGGTGATCACTGATCACCGAAATTTACAATATTTAAAAACTGCCAAGGCCCAATCGTCTCGACAGCTCAGATGGGCTTTGTTCTTTGCTGAGTTCGATTTTGTAATCACCTACCGCCCCGGTTCTAAGAATGGTAAGGCGGACGCTCTATCCCGAATTGGAATGGAAGAAATAGAAACAAACTCAGAACCTGTGCCGATAATTCCCGAACAAAGAATTTTGGGAATAACCACTTTACAAACCCTTGAAGACATTCAAGCACGAGTAAAACAAGTCCTGGACTCTTCAGCCTTGCAGGATTGGATCAAAAAGGGGTCTAACTTTTCAGTCAAGGATGGCTTACCTTACTTCCAAGGATGCTTATTTTTGCCAGAAAAGGAATTGCAAGAACTGGGTATTTCCCGTCATCATGACACCCTGATGGAAGGACATCCTGGCATTGCCAAAACTGAGGAAAAGGTTAGACGACAATTCTGGTGGCCTTCCTGGCGAAAGGATATTAAATCTTTCGTGATGTCCTGTGGAGTTTATGCCCAAAACAAAGGTCAAAAGACAAGACCCGCCGGTCTTCTTCAGCCCTTAGACATTCCACCAGCACCTTGGCACACCTTGTCACTAGATTTTATCACGGACCTGCCCTCTTGTAATGGTTACAATACTATTCTGGTCGTGGTGGATTTATTTTCCAAAATGGCCCACTTTATTCCGTTGAAAGGATTACCTTCAGCCTTTGTTCTTGCCAAGGAATTCCTCGAGAATATCATCCGTTTGCATGGATTCCCGTCCATACTAGTCTCCGATCGGGGAAGCCAGTTTATTTCTCATTTTTGGAAAAAGTGTTGTCAGCTGGCACAAATCGACGTAAGACTCTCGACCAGCCACCACCCACAGACCGATGGTCAGACGGAGAGAACGAACCAGACCCTTGAACAATTTCTACGATGTATGTTGCACCAATCGGAGGGTAATTGGAAGGATATTCTGTGGGTGGCTGAATATGCTTATAATGACTCGATACACTCTGGAATGGCTCAAAGCCCCTTTTTTACCCTATATGGACATCACCCTCGTACTTCAGACTTGCACTCACCTTCGAGCCTTGAAATGCCCGCAGTGGATCATTTGCATTCTACGATAACTCAAGCCTTCAAGGATGCAACTGCACATTTGCAACATGCGAAAGAGAAATACAAAAAGAATGCGGATCTACATCGAAAGGAGGCGCCTCCATACCAAATTGGGGATCAAGTATGGTTGGCTATCAAACACTTATCGCTCAAGGTACCTCGAACTTTTAATCCAAGGTATTTAGGCCCTTACTCAATCAAAGCTATAATTAACCCAGTAGCAGTCAAGCTCGATCTACCAGCCAACATGCGGATTCACCCCGTTTTTCATGTGTCACTTTTGAAACCAGTACAACCAGGAACCAGATTAATAAAGCCACCAGACCCAATCCTGATAGATGGAGAGCTAGAATTCGAAGTAAAGAACATTTTGGATTCCAAAATCTTAAAATCAAAGCTTTTCTATCTAATTGATTGGAAAGGGTACGGTCCTCAGGAAAGGTCTTGGGAACCCAGTGATCGCGTACATGCACCTCGCCTGGTAAAAAGGTTCCATCGGAATTTCCCAAACAAACCGAAACCTCCAGAAGGAACGACCTTGGGAGGGGTCTTGGGGGGGGTGCTGTCATGATGCCTACCCCCGGAGCATCAGGCCAGGCCCAGCACCCCCGGAAGCAGGCATCATGCCCTCGGGTAAAAGCCCAGCGGCCCCTTATAGGGACTCTTTGGACTCAGTCCTTGGGCCTTTGGCGCCAGGCTCATGTTGGACATCAGTCCTGGCGCCATAGGCACCAGGCTCATAAAGGGAGGTGTTTTGTGCACTTACCTGATGCAGACCATGCTGCACGCTTCAGGCCTCCCTGAGACCTGAAAGGGACTATTTTTTCATAGGGACTATTTTTTCACTCGGGCGTGGCCAGGGAAGGATACATACCTAGTTGGGGAAGGATACATACCTGGGACTTCTTTGGAGGCTATTTAAGCCACGCCCAGACAGCAGCTCATGCTTTGCGTTGTTCTGCTTCCTGCAGCTTAACGCTCACCGTGTCTGCTCCTGCTCCTGGACTACAGCCACGCCCGTCTTGAACCTGGAAGACCTGCAAGGAAGGAAGAGAAGAGAAAGGTGAAAACCAAGAATTATTTCAAGCTTCTTACCTGCATCCGGAATCTTCTCGCCAGCATCCCTGAAGGAAGACTTCAATTTAAAAGCATCGCGTGGCACGCAACAGCACCACGCTTCACTCACCTGTCCTGTCCTCGAGACATCTCCCGGCTCCATCGCGGCTGTCAGCATCGGACGCCACATCTCTGCACCTAGGGGAGAGAGGAAGAAACAAAAGGTGAGCAGAAGGACACACAGAAGGAAAGCCTGATTAACAGCCATAATACTTACCGGCTTTTCTTCCACATTTCGGGTCGGCGCCGCCCCGTTGGCAGGTACCGTACCCCGGCCCCTATGGGAAAAGGACTAGAGACATTTCAGAGGAATGATAAGGACATCTAGAGGGATCGCCCTCATTACTACTCACCTCGGCAGGTTAACCCCTCGACGCATCGCCTTCATTCTGCACCTGAAATAAAGTAAAGATCACAGGTGAGAAAGACAGCATAAAGGGGGCCTCACTTGAACTTTGAACTTTCATACTTACGACGCATCGCTCAGGAAAGTCAAGTGGATTTTGCCAGCGCCATTCTGAAAACCAGTGAAGTAACTGGACGAACGCGCGCCCCTGCACCAGAAGCAGGATGGAGAGTTCAACCTTCCAAACCATAAGGTGAGCTTAAACCGGGTTTGGAGGAAGAGAGAGGAACGGAGGGGGGAAGGGGGGAGCTAGCACACCATTCTGCAGACTGTTAATCCCCTTTCTCATCTGCAGAAGGATATTCCTACGGGCCAAGGAAGCACGATTTGGAGGTCCTGTCCAATCGGTGTTCCGGGTCCTGCGCATCACGCTAGAAGAGGCCGCAGCAATCCAGACTAGATCAGCGCCCCCGTGGGAACCAGGTGGGCGTTACATATTCTTCCTTTACTCACATTCCCCCAGAAGCTCGCTGTTTCCAGAGCTATGATCCTCTATAGGCTGGACTATTGGAACAGCCTCTTTCTAAATCTTCCTGCCTCTACTCTTCAACCTTTGCAACTTATCCAGAACAGGACTGCAAGACTTGTTCTTGTCCTCTAGCCCTTGCATTGTATCTCTCCAGTTCTAGAATCTCTTCACTGGCTCCCTGTGGATGCAAGGATCAACTTCAAGACCCTCTGCATCATTCACAAGGCTTTCTGGGGCCTGGGACCACTCTACCTCCAACATTCTCTTCCAAATCATCTTCCTTCTTGAGCTCTCCGCTCATCCACCTCCAACTCTCTGAGGGTCAGACGCTTCTCCAAGCAGAGAGTTAGGGGCGGATCTGTCTCCTTGGTTGAGGCCTCCCTCTGTATCAGCCTCGCTGACTCTCTCAAACTTGAGCAGAACCACCTCTGGTTCTGGTAGCAGCTCAAGACCTTCCTTTTCACTTATGCTTTCTCTCTTCCTCTCCACTGCTGATGAACCTGACTGTTCTGTGCACTGGTCACCTGGTCACCCTCTGAACTCAGGCCCAGGCTCTGGCATATCCAGTTGCCCTTGCACTGCCTCTGGGCTCCCCAGCACTTAAGGGTCTGAATATGAAACCCTACATCTCTTCTCTCTGCACTTATGAGCCACCTGCTGGCTGCACTTGTGAGTTAACTGCATTTCCCCCTTCCCTTTGCCCTTGGCACTTCTCCCCTTCGCTCTGCCCCACACTTGCACGATCTGAATTCCACAAGGCCTAGTAAGATATTTACTTTGTGTCCCCATCCTAGTTTTGTCGTGCCTAGAAACACTAGTGTACAGGCACGTTATTACAAAGTGCCATACACAGATTAAAAGTACAAACACACATACATAAATGGCATGATAGTTAGCATAAAAACCAACAATGAGAAAAGCTAAGACATTTTCCAAAGTAAGTGCTTTTGAGTTTGTGTACGAAAAAGAGAGCAAGTGGGAGATAGAGCTTGGGGGCTAAGAGCAAAAGCGGTAGAAAACAAGATTATGAGCACAGTGGTTTAGGAACAGGTAACAAAAAGAGAGAATGAGATTGAAGAGAATGAGAAGGCACATAAAAGGAAACATGAGAGCAGAGATAGGGAGGAGTAAGTCCATTAAAACATTTAAAAGCCATACAGAGAAAGTGAGAAAAAAAAGATGATCTTTAAAGGAAAGCCAATGGATGGAGTGTAAAGTGGAAGTAATAGAGATCCGGGGTGAAATTCGAGAAAAGTGTGTGACTAGAAGAATTGAAAACAGAACAAAGAAGGGCCATGAGAAACAAGAAGACCTACAAAATGCAGCAGCAGTAATCAAGATCAGAAAAAACTAAGACAGTAATAAGGAGTTTGGTGGTGGGAAAAGGATGAGTTTTACAGATATTAAAGAGTTGGAAAGGACAGTAACGAGCAATGTTAGAATTGTGAAGAGTTAAGGAGAGCTAGGAGTCAAAGATGAAACCTTAATTCTGAACAGATGAGGAAAAGGAGAGAGAGGAAAAAGGAACAAGTATACATGATGGTGAGTGGGAGGGAGGATCAAAGAGGCAGGAAAGAAAGGAATTTCAGTCTTAGACACATTTATATGTAAATAGTGGGAGTTTGGAGGCCAGGGTACAATTATAGATAATCGAGAGAAGGATGTCAGAAAAAGAGGAAAAAGAGACTAAGAGCTGAGTCATCAACAAAGAAATGAGCAGAGAGACAAAAGGACAAAACAATAGAAGATAAGGAGGGATATAAAAGGAGAAGAGAAGAGGACTGAGGACAGCGCCCTGTGGAGCACCATGAGTCATCGGAAAAGTAGAAGACGTTATACCACTCCAAGAAACAGAAAAGGAACGGTCAGCCAGATATGATTTAAACCAGGAAAGAGCAGTACCAGGAAAACCCAAGGAGCATAGGGAAGAGAGTAGAGTCAGATGGACAACCATGTTAAACATGGCAGAGAGGGTAAGTAGAATTATAATACAGGAGAGTTTAGATGTACGGTGTGGACAGAATAGATTTGGAAACAGAGAGAAAGAAATGCAGTGTCCATGGAATGAAATGGGCAAAAGCCAGTTTGTGTTATTGGAAAGACAGAGTAAAGATCAAGATGAAAAGACACTTTCAGAGAGAAAGGGGAGAAGAGAGGTGGGATGATAGCATGAGGGTACGAACATGTTTAAGGAGGTGTAAGTGACTTCAATCCAGCACTCCAACTAAGTCAATGCCCAGTCTGGGATGCCCAATGGAAGCCCTTATTTATATATTTTTATGTCAAAGTTCTTTAAATACGGATGATGAACCCTTATATAACGCCCCTCTCTTTGAATCTCCAAGACCTCACCGAGCCAAGAAGTAGGTTTGTTTTGCAAAGTAAAAGGTTTATTTGAAGAATTGAACAATATATATATCACACTTTTATGAATAAAATAATATCTGAATAGGACCCTTATGAATATGAATGGTGATCAGCAATGGGTAATATTACAATATCAACAATCTCTTTAATCAGTTAGGAGTAGGAATAGGAGAATAAGGTAGCAGAGAATAGTTGGTATGGGTTCAAGGAAATGCAAGACAGGAAAAATGCAACACAGAAATAAAACTAGATATGGGTTCAATCAAAAGACAATATGATCACTCTTTCCCCTGTTATTACTCATTCCCCCCACTATGCAATATGAAGAGGTGGAAATGAGGGCACACAGGTTTCAGGAATATTAATCAACAATGCAGTTCAATTCCAGTTCCCCCAGCACGCTTAGAGAAAACAGGCATGATTTTTAAAAAAAGGCAAAAATGCTTTTGAATGTGATTGCAAAGGATGGAAAAATATGCTGCATTGATTTTAATTCACTAAATGGGATTCAGGATAAGTGAGAGTTACTTTGGATTGGTTCAAGCCAACGCTAGCACTGATTCATGAATGATTATCAGATTGAAAACGAATTTCAGCAATTGAAAACAAGAAACAGCTATTTTGACAAGTGGTGAAATGGAGCTAAATTGCAATTCGCGGCAACTTTTCTGTATGTGTGAAATGCGATTACGGCAAAACTATAAGTAATTAAAATGTCCTTTTAGGTTCGTGGGAAAGCTTAGGATCTTAGCCTCAAAATGACAGTTCTAGCAGGTTCTAGGACGTGCGGTTCAAAGGTTACAGAGGTTTTTGTGAAGGTAGAATTTTCAGAAATAAAGTCAAGATTTCCGAATGACAGATCGCGCTTTAAAGATTTATCAACAAGGATAGGCTTAGACAAAGGAACTATGAAGAAGCAAGACACTTAACGGCCAGCCACCAGAACAGGGCTCCTCCGCTCTGATCTCTGTCCGTCAAAACACTTGTCCCTCTTCAAAAAATATCAGCGCAAAGATCATTATTGCTATAATTATCGCAAACAATATCACGAGAAGAATTCAGGATGGACACAGGATTCTATAATGCAGTTCTGAATAAGTGGAATGGATGGAATAAGATTACTTTAAACTAAGATATGACTATGGACAGTCCTGGACTAAATACTCACTCCAGGGCTTTAGAATGGAGTGGGCCTCGTCAAAGATCTGGTCAAAGTTTGGCTTCACTCGCCACCGGACAGGATCAGGCACTGAGTTCTGCTCTCCGCACAGGACTATGGTCTGGGTGGCCTCTGGAACTGGATCTGACAGGTTCTGGATACAGCACTGCTTTCTGGGTCTGGATCTTGGTTCTAGCACAGGGTTCTTAGCTAGAAGAAAAACAGCTCAGCCCGGCTGTTGAATGGATTAGTTAGGACCTGTGGAAGTTTAGGTGTTAGAATCAGGTTGTAAATGACTCTGAGGCCTGCTGCAAAAAGTTCAGTTTTTGGGTTAGACCTCTGCTTTAGGGTTCTAGAGTTTGGTTCTAGAGTTTGGTTCTGGAGTTGTCTGGATCTCTGTCAGGAGTCTGGAGTTTTCCTGCAGTGTGCTGCGCCAAGAAATCAGTTGAGTAGTGGAAAGGTGTCTGTCCTATCTGTTCTCACAGTCCCTATTCAAGTATTTCCAAAGTGGGTGGGGAGGCTGATTCTATATGCCCAACCCTCTAAGGATTTGATAGATTAGAAGATTCCCTGTCCTCTGATTGGAGAAAGGATCAGCGTGTCAGAATGAGTCAGAGTGATGCTGTGTTTATGGTCCAAAAGAAATCCCTCCCTTTTGCTTTTACATAGAAAATCTATTTTTCCCAAAAACATATTTCCCAGATACACAAGTTGTTGGGAATACATAATTACATGACATATTGCTTAAGGTACATTTCTTTTGAAGTCCCATGTTTCTACGACCTTGGGTTCAGAAATGACAACATTTTCGCGCTTTTGGAGTCTTTTTCAACATTAATTCTGCACCAAATTTGATACATGCATGCATATCCTCTCTGGGCATATTACTGTAAGTTTTCATGTTCATAGCAAAAACTCTGCAGCTACAATATGAATACATTCCGAGGTTTAGTCTCAGAACATCGCACAAAGTCCAGCTTAGTCTTAAATTGTGAGGGAATTTTTCATTTCAACAATCTCAAAGTTTTACATTTTTGTCAGCTCGGTACAATTTGTCATAAGCATTTTTATAAAACATACATTTGATTTCAATTCAATTCACATCTCAGTCTAGTCCGCCTCCTAGAGCTGGGCTGACTCAGAGGGTTACATGTCTTGTTTCCTGCCAGCAGTTTGTGGTCAGTTACACCCCAAATTATCATTCCCTATTCAGTCCAAGGAATCTATTGTTCCTTTCTCCGGCCTGCAGAGAAAATCTCCTCCCCTCTTGATTAGCATGCCAATGTGACATCCTCCTTCTGGTGGGAATGACAAGGTTGAAGGGTTCTCAGGGGAAGCAAGCCTTTTGGACTTTTAACTGCATAAGGTTACTTTATTATCAATTGGAACATAGTTCCTAGTGAAAAAAATAACATTTATAAACTTAAAATAAGCAACCAAATCAAGTCTTTTTCAACATGAAATCACTGTGTGGCACTCTTATATGGCATTTTGATGGAATTCTCTTCTTTGGCATATTTAACTTCTGAAACACCAATTCTCCTGTTAGAATTATAAATCGCCAGCACCTGACATAGGCGAGTAACAGTAGTACACCCATATGATTCGTGCTGACATTGTATTGATGTGGATTCTTGCAGTAAATGATGTGGAACACCCAACAAAGAGGTTGATCTTTTAGGGGATTTGTGAGCCATGATTTTAACAATGTTTGACAATCAAGAAACAGATTTTCAAACTGCTCTGTGTTTCTTTTTCAATCAACATTGCTATATCCAAGAGGTTTCAGGCTACTTTGTGAGTAGCCCAATGGTGGTTTTGGCAGTGGTCTCCTGTGTTACCACTGGCATAGGCAAAAGTAGATGGTGGCCTATTTTTCAGGTTTTCACTGCACAATTTCTGGTGATTTCTAGCGAGCACCATGCTTTCCAGTAGCCATTATGATGTTTCTGCTGCCAGCAATGCACAGTGATGTTGCAGGGTTTGGATGAGTGGGTTGATACATCCCACAAGCCCCCCTCTTGCGATGGCCGTTGATATTCCATCAATGGAACTTCGCAAGAGTGGGATGTCAGCATCATCTCTCTGGATTCCACAAATGGCAAAGTTCATCGTCTTTTCCTCCATCAGGGGTGGATCGATTGGTTCTCCTCGCCAGTTCTGATGGGAGTATTGAGCGATACCCCGGGCCCCTCAGATCTTTGCTCCCGGTCCCCGGGTCGTCCTCCTTGGTCAGTCTCCATGGTTTATCTCTCTTTCTTTCTCTGCTAGGATGACAAAGCAAAAACATATTTGTAGACATTTCACCACCACTATTAATGTAGTGAGGCAGACATATACATTTTATGAATCAAGAGACATTTTTATTATTGCATTTTATAGACTATATGTGGAATATTTTAGGGTTGATATTTTATGGAGCTGGAGTGGCCCCCTCTGGGGTTCCCGAAGACTCCTCCAGTTGCTGCAGAGTGTGCCTAGGATGGCAACACTTTAGCTGATTAATATGGACCCACTTGTCTTTCCCTTCCGCCAAACTGCCTTTGGGGATGCAGATCTTGTAGGCGACTGGTGAGATCTTGTCTACAATTTCAAAAGGTCCCTTCCAGGTAGGCAGACATTTCCGCTGTTTGTCCCGGTTCCTTTGGAAATTGTATAGATAAACCCGGTCTCCTACATGGTATTCCTTTCTGGTAGTCTTGAAGTCATAGTGGGTCTTCATGCTTTCAGCTGATCTTTCTAGATTTTGCTGAGCATAGGCAAAATCATGTTGAAGGTGTGTTCTTAAATTTTCAACATACTCATGAGTTGTGGAGGCATTGATCAATGTCTGCTCTTGGGTCCTGTAGAGCAGATGCTGGGGAAGCACCATCCTGCGTCCAGTCATCAGCTCAATCGGTGACATTTTAGTTGCAGATGAAGGGGTAGATCTGATGGCCATTAGGACAAGAGGTAATCGAATATCCCAACTTGGCCCAGAATCTGCCACAAACTTTTTTAATATGCTCACAATGGTTTTGTTGTAACGTTCTACTGCACCACTAGAGGCTGTCTGGTAAGCAATATGTAGCTTCCTTTTTAACCCCAAGTATCTCCCACATCTTTGTCATTACTTCGCTGGTGAAATGGCTACCTCTATCTGACTCAATCCTTTGGGGTAGTCCAATACGCGAGAAGATGTGGTTGATCATCAGGGCAGCTGCTGTTTCTGCCCTGCAGTTTGGGGCCGGAAGACATTCCACCCATTTAGTAAACAAGCATGTCACAGTCAACATGTACTTGTTCCCCCTAGAGGAGCGAATCACGGGCCCGATGAAATCTACTTGCAATCTGACCATGGCAGTGCCATCCCCCTCTTTTGGAGAGGCGCACAATGTGTGAGGGATGTTGGCTGCAATTGTGCACACACAAGACACCCCTTCAAGTATTGGTCGAGGTCCTGCCCCATGTGTGGCCAGTATGCAACCTCTCTTAAGATTTCAAGTGTTGTATGAAACCCCCTATGACCGGCTGTGGCCGCATCATGGGCATGACTTAAAATCAGGCTTCGGAAGGAGGTAGAAACCACCCACTGATCATGGCCAGCTAGGGATTTCCTCACCAACAAACCGGCTTGGATTCGGAACATTGTTTGACATTTCATCAACACTCTGAGGTCTTCTTTCCCTATGTAATTGGTATCCGTCAGGGGAATGTTCTCAGGGTCCTCAATGTGTTAATAAAACTTACCAATGATTGTATCCCCTTTTTGAGCTGTAATCAAATCAGCTTCTGGGGTCTCATTACTCCATTGTGCAGTTGAGAGTTCATTGTGAGCATGTTTCTGGGACCTAGTGATAGCAGTGACCTGGATTTCCCCCAACAGGGACTCGATCTCAATTAGATCCCCTTGGATGGCCCCGGTTTTGGCCAGCTGATCAGCTAAGTAATTTCCAGTTTTGTCTGGTCCCTCTACTTTGGTATGACCCTCGATCTTTTTCAAGTAGATGGTCAACCCATTCAAGGTGACCAGATCATCAATATTTTGGTTTAACTTCCCATGTTTCAAGGGTTTGTTATTAGCACATAGCATGCCTCTGGTTTTCCAGTTAACCAGGTGCTCCACGAACCCTTTCCGTACACAATCTGAATCTGTGATTATGACCAGTTTGTGGAGTTGATGTTGGACAGCAGTGAGGATGGCTTGATGCACAGCCATCAACTCTGCCATTGACTACTTCGGGGACCAATCTTGTACCCAGCAGAGGGTTCTGGGGACACCTTCACCCATGCATTCCCTACGCCGGCCACAAGTTCTTTCTCCCCGTTGTTGTCAACATGGTAAGTGCATCCATCCACATAGACAGTGGTCATTCCCTCACACTTGTCTTTTTCAAAGACTTTGTGTGGGGAATTACGGTATGCCTCCATGATGTCCTTGATTGTTAGACTCTCGTCCTCGAGACAGTTTTCTCTGGCACAATCATGCAAGTCAGCCAGACCTTGCGCGAGGGGACTCTTCTTGTTTTGGCCATATCTGACCTCCACAGGAAAGCCTTGCATTGACAGAATCCAGGAAATAATTTGGGAATTACTTCCGGCCCGGATTCTATCACTTTGGAGATATTTCAGAGGCTGGTTTGGAGTCTCCACTATGATGTGTTCCCCCTGGATAAACGGGCGGTAATTCTTCAATACCCACACCGTTGCCAGGAGTTCCTTCTCACAATCATTGAATTTTTCCTCCACAGAGGAGAACTTTTAACTCGCATAGGAGATTTCTATATTGACCTTGTCATGCTTTTGGTATAATACTGCCGTCAAGCATGTATTAGAGAACCCTGTCTCCAAGAAGAACTCCTTGTTTCTAACAGGGTGAGCTAGGCAAGGCGCTTGTGAGAGGCTTCTTTTGAGCTGTCTTACTGCCTCAGATTGTTCTGGACCCCATTACCATTTGACCCCCCCCTTCAAAAGATGAATCAGGGGTCTGGTGATCTCTGCGTAGCCCTCAATGAACTTTCTGCTGTAATTAGTCAGTCCAAGGAGGCTCCTTAGTTCCCGCAGAGTTGTGGGGTCTTTCAGTTTCTTAAGTGCTTCCACTTTCTTTTCCTGGGGACAGAGACCCTGAGGAGTAATCTCATGCCCCAAGAAATTAACACGGGTTCTACACCACTGTGCTTTCTGAAAGTAAAGTTTTGCTCCGACGGCACTCAACTGTGTCAGAACATAACGGATCTCCCTTATGTGTTCCTCAACAGTTGAGCTTTTGATGAGGACATCGGGCATGGCCTTATGCAGAAAAATGTTGAACTCATTGCCGGAGTTGAGGTATCCGAAGGGAGTCCGGGTCCATGTGTACTGCTGGCCCCCAAAGGTAAAACCAGCTTGTATTGGTCCTCCCTACTGATAGGTACAGCCCAGTACCCATTGGTGAGGACTATTGCAGTAAATACCTGTGACCCCTGGATCTGGGCCAGCCCTTGGTCAATGTAGGGAAGAGGCCATCGGGAAGTATGGACCCATTTGGTGAGCTCCCTAAGGTCGGCGCAGAGTCTCCACTGGCCGTTTGGCTTCAATATCCCCAGCACCGGATTATTGAAGGTGCTGTGAACTGGACGGATTATCCCACGGGACTCAAGGTTCTTAATTATTTCAGTAAGGGACTCCATTGATGCGAGAGGCAAGCGATATTGCTTCACAAACACAGGAGTCATACCAGGGTCCGTGGGAATTGTTGCTGTGTGGATGTCGGTGCGACCACAGTCATATGAGTCCACCGCAAAGAGATCCTGAAAATCCAAGAAAATTTGTTTCAACTTTTGCTTCTGCTCCAGAGTCTCTAGGTTGACTCTCTCTTCAACCATCTGCCTGAAGCCTGGAAAGTCTTCTGGTTTTGCTATCTCAGCGGCCTCCTCCAGCTGGGTGGAAAAGTCCCTGGTCAGAGTGCTGATTTGGACTGGTGGCTTCAGGTGGGAAAGGCAGCCCTCATGGATCTGGAAAATCACCTCATCCCTTCTGAAGTCACAAGTCACATCTTCTTTGCCATAAGGGCAGGAAGTGTACACCAGGAAGATCCCCCATGCCGGGTAAGGATCCTGCCTGGTGTTGTGTTGTCATCACTGTCACTGTCAAAACAGTCCTTGGGGATCGTTCCTAATTGTTCATTACCTAGATCAATGGAAAAATGTCGGTCATCAACCGCCATTCCAATAATGGTGCCTGCGGCTAGAGTGATACTCTTTAAGTCGCTGTTATCCACCTATATTGGAATGGTGTCATGTTCTACATTGACTAGTGGTGTTGGGTTTGCACCCAACCCTTGCTGTTGGAGAGAAGCATTTAGATGAATATAAGCATCAGGATTTTTCAATTTCTGTCCTCTTTTAACTTTCACTTCCAGGAAGAATTATCAGGTCCTTTCTGGGATGGTGACTTCCTCTCCAATCTGAATTTCAACTGCATAAGGTAGCAATTTAGCTGACCTAAATGCTTTCTCTAGATCATCAAAACCCATGGGATTATCTGCTAATCGGGACTAAGCTTTGAAGATTATTAGGTCCAAACTAATGGCAAAGCGATTGAGAATGTCACTGCCTAAGTAAAAGGCAGCAGTGACGTCTCGCACGACCCAACAATTATGGACTATGCTCTTGTTGCCTATGGAGATTTTGAGCATACACCTGCTTGGCAGGAGATGTTTGGGATTGGGTGTTTCGAGGTCCATTTCCCATTTGTATATAAGTCTAAAGGTGGGAATGGCTGGATCTTTTGGGAGTTGGCAGAACATGGCTTCGCTGATGAGGCTCTTACTGTTGTCCACACACACTCGGGCGAGAACAGAGTCCTTCCCTTCATTTAACTGAACAGGGATGAACAACTGCTCTCCAATTTGCTGAATATCAGCCAGGCTCTGAGCTGATTTCACATATATCTGGACTATTGGAGTGGGAATGTCTGATTGTGGATTGGTAAAAAATTTCAGAGTGTTTCCTTCCAGTGTGGAATACCACCTTAAACTGGAAGGAAGGTTGATTTTCAGAAATAGAGAGGACTCCCCATCACCAGTCTGTTGTCCTACTGCTATTACTGTCACGTCTGGAAATTGGTTGTCTGGAAGTGAAATTATACTTGGTCAGATTTCTGTTCAACCATGTGGCATGTGCCGTTTAAACTAACATGGTTGACACTCTGTTTCAATTTTATTGGTTGGCTAATCTGGGTCCAGAGGACCTTGTTTACACAATCTATTAGGGATGACAACCTTCTCCAATGTCATTCCCTAGTAAACAAGGGGTGCCCTCTGGAGTCACTACTATGACCGGGTGTTTCACCTTGTGTTGCCCAATTTTAATGTCCAAATCCGCAGTCCCCTCGGTGGGAATTACCTTCCCATCAAAGTTCTGAAGTTGTCCAGGAAGAGAGGTGGGTGGAATTTGGTATTTCTCCCCCCTTCCTGAATTTTGTTAATCAAAGGCCTTTTTGGACAGAAGGGTAGCTTGGTATCCAGTGTCCACCAGTGCCAAAATTGTGCCCTGCCCCTGTACTTGAACCGGGGCATAGTATCTTCCCTCCTTCTCCGCAAGGGGGCACAGATAATGCACATTTTTGGACAACTGATGGGATATTTTTTTAGTTTTGGACATGGAGAGAGAAGAGATTTGGGCAGAATTCTGTGCGGAGTCTTGGGAATCTGAAAGAAAAAGGTCACAACTGGAGATAGGAGCGGTTTTGGGTTCCCCTGGTTCCGGTTCTGGGCCGCCCCCCACTTTTTGGAGGCAGTCACCAGGATGGGTTTGAACCAGGGGATTTTGATATTGTTGGTTCTGGGATGAGATAATGGGCGGCGCTAGCTCCGTCCCCACATCTACCCAATCTGGATGTGAATCCCTTGGGACCCATTTTTCTTTGGGAGGAGATGCCCCATCTCTGAAGGAGAAGATCCTTTCACCAGGATCCCACTCCTTCAAATCGGAAGATCTGTAGCTCCTCCTCAAAATGGGTCTATTTGGGTCCTTCGTTTCTCCTACCCCCTCTCTGCTCCTTGGGTGGCAGACGTTCAGGGGCAGGAGATTTTGTTTCCGGTTCCTTGGTTTCCAGGGGCTGTTTACAAGTGGGGAAGGAAGCTTCCTCCAAGGCTTTACACCCCCCTTCCCCTTGTGCCTTCTCCCTGGGAACCGGTGGGTTATCGGGGTGCTGCCCCGTCATTGTTCCGGAGCACCAGGTCCAGAGTTTGGGGCATTCTGTGCCGGCATGCTCATCTGAGGGTTCTGCTGAGCCCTCTCTAATGCCATCAGTTGCCTATTTGCCAGATCTTGGCTTTCAGCACATTTTTCCTGTATGGCTCCCATAGATAAATATAAATATGCCGCTACCCTGGCAATCTTGTTGTGCTCTTCCTTGGCCTTAGGGCCATATATAGTTCACTCAGGGCCACGTGTAAGGGGCCCCGATCACTCCAGATATCTGCTCAGTCCACTCACCTCTTACAAATAGCTTATGTAAAAGGTGCTCTCTAACTATCTTGATGTCTACCAATTTCACCATTCTGGAAATTGATTTCCTTCCTGACTTACAGAAGTTTATTATTTTATTTTGCAAAACAGACCGTTTCCTGAGAGCGTTCCATATTGAGGGATGCTTTTACAGTGTAACACAGCATGATAGCCCAATAGGATTTATGTATCGTGTCAGTTAGCACACTGTATTAAGCTGCACAAGTGGTAGTTCTAATCCAGAAGTCCCGGTTACCGAGCCCCCAATCTGTAAATGACTTCAATCCAGCACTCCAACTAAGTCAATGCCTAGTCTGGGATGCCCAATGGAAGCCCTTATTTATATATTTTTATGTCAAAGTTCTTTAAATCTGGATGATGAAACCTTATATAACGCCCCTCTCTTTGAATCTCCCCGACCTCACCGAGCCAAGAAGTAGGTTTGTTTTGCAAATTAAAAGGTTTATTTGAAGAATTGAACAATATATATATCACACTTTTATGAATGAAACAATATCTGAATAGTACTCTTATGAATATGAACGGTGATCAGCAACGGGTAATATTATAATATCAACAATCTCTTTAATCAGTTCGGAGTAGGAATAGGAGAATAAGGTAGCAGAGAATACTTGGTATGGGTTCAAGGAAATGCAAGACAGGAAAAATGCAACACAGAAATAAAACTAGATATGGGTTCAATCAAAAGACAATGGCCCTCATTACAACACCGGCGCTAAACCATGGCGCTATTAGCACCATGGTTGGTGCCGGTGTTGTAATGGGTCAGCCATGGTTCAATGGGGAATGACCACCCCATTCCAAGGTTGGCGGGTCGGTAATTCCCCATTGAACCATGGCCCTTCCCCATTCCCATTTTCGCCCCATAGGTCTCTATAGGAATGGGGAAGGCGCTAAGTACGGTACCGCAAATTGCGGTACCGTACTTAGCACCAAGGTCCTTTTGCGGGTCCCTACTTTAACGGCTGGTGTAGACCAGCCATTAAGGTCGGGTCCCCCAAAGGGACTTCGTAGTCAGGCGCTAATGGGTTAACGGCGCTGCAATTTTTTACGGCGCTGTTAACCCATTAGTGCCAGGGTCGTAATGAGGCCCAATATGATCACTCTTTCCCCTGTTATTACTCACTCCCCCCACTATGCAATATAAAGAGGTGGAAATGAGGTCACACTGGTTTCAGGAATATTAATCAACATTGGAGTTCAATTTTAGTTCCCCCAGCAATCTTAGAGAAAACAGGTATGATTTTAAAACAGGCAAAAATGCTTTTGAATGTGATTGCAATGGATGGAAAAATATGCTACATTGATTTTAATTCACTAAATGGGATTCAGGATAAGTGAGAGTTACTTTGGATTGGTTCAAGTCAACACTAGCAATGATTCATGAATGATTATCAGATCGAAAACGAATTCAGCAATTGAAAACAAGAAACAGCAATTTTGACAAGTGGTGAAATGGAGCTAAATTGCAATTCGTGGCAACTTTTCCATGTGCGTGAAATGCGATTACGGCAAAATTATAAGGTTCTGGGGAAAGGTTAGGATCTTAGCTTCAAAATGACAGCTAAATTTCACTTCCAGGACGTGCGGTTCAAAGGTTACAGAGGTGTTTGTGAAGGTAGATGTTTCAGAAATAAAGTCAATATATCAAAAATGACAGATCACACTTTAAAGATTTAGCAACAAGGATAGGATTAGACTAAGGAGCTATGAAGAAGCAAGGCACTCAACGGGCATCCACCAGAACAGGATGCCTCTGCTCTGATCTCTGTCCATCAAAACACTTGTCCCTCTTCAGAAAATATCAGCGCGAAGATGATTATTGCTACAATTATCACAAACAATATCACAAGAAGAATTCAGGATGGGCACAGGATTCTATAATGCAGTTCTGGATAAGTGGAATGGATGGAATGAGATTACTTTGAACTAAGAGATGACTATGGACAGTTCTGGACTAAATACTCACTACTAGGCTTTAGAATGGAGTGGGCCTCGTCAAAGATCTGGTCAAAGTTTGGCTTCACTCGCCACCGGACAGGATCAGGCACTGAGTTCTGCTCTCCACACAGCGCTATGGTCTGGGTGGCCTCTGGAACTGGGTCTGACAGGTTCTGGATACAGCGCTGCTTTCTGGGTCTGGATCTTGGTTCTAGCACAGGGTTCTTAGCTAGAAGCAAAACAGCTCAGCCCGGCTGTTGAATGGTTTAGTTAGGTCCTGTGGAAGTTTAGGGGTTAGAATCAGGTTGCAAAAGATTCTGAGGCCTGCTGCAAAGAGTTCAGTTTTTGGGTTAGGCCTCTGCTTCAGGGTTCTAGAGTTTGGGTCTAGAGTTTGGTTCTGGTGTTGTCTGGATCTCTGTCTGGAGTCTGGAGTTTTCCTGCAGGGTGCTGCGCCAAGAAATCAGTTGAGTAGTGGAAAGGTGTCTGTCCTATCTGTCCTCACAGTCCCTATTTATGTATTTCCAAAGTGGGTGGGGAGGCTGATTCTACATGCCCAACCTTCTAAGGATTTGATAGGTTAGAAGATTCCCTGTCCCCTGATTCGAGAAAGGATCAGCGTGTCAGAATGAGTCAGAGTGATGCTGTGTTTATGGTCCAAAAGAAATCCCTCCCTTTTGCTTTTACATAGAAAATCTATTTTTCCCAAAAAACAAATTTCCCAGATGCTCAAGTTTTTGAGAATACATAATTACATGACAGATTGCTTAAGGTACATTTCTGTTCAAGTCCCATGTTTCTACGAGCTTGGGTTCAGAAATGACAACATTTTCCCTCTTTTGGAGGGTTTTTCAATAATTATTCTGCACTAAATGTGATACATGCATGCATATCCTCTCTGGGAATATTACTGTAAGTGTTCATGTTCATAGCAAAAACACTGCAGCTACAATAAGAATAAATTCCGGGGATTAGTCTCAGAACATCGCACAAAGTCCAGCTTAGTCTTAAATTGTGAGGGAATTTTTCATTTCAACAATCTCAAAGTTTTACATTTTTGTCAGCACGGTACAATTTGTTATAAGCATTTTTATAAAACATACATTTGCTTTCAATTCAATTCACATCTCAGTCTGGTCCACCTCCTAGAGCTGGGCTGACTCAAAGGGTCACATGTCTTGTTTCCTGCCAGCAGTTTGTGGTCAGTTACACCCCAAATTAGCATTCCCTATTCAGTCCAAGGAATCTATTGTTCCTTTCTCTGGGCTGCAGAAAAAATCTCCTCCCCTCTTGATTAGCATGCCAATGTGACATCCTCCTTCTGGTGGGAATGACAAGGTGTGAAGGGTTCTCAGGGGAAACAAGCCTTTTGGAGTTTTAACTGCATCAGGTTACTTTCTGATCAATTGTAACATTGTTCCTTGTGAAAAAAAAAATAATATTTATAAACTTAAAATAAGCAAACTATCTTTAAATTAAGTCTTTTTCAACATGAAATCACTGTGTGGCACTCTTATATGGCATTTTTATGGAATTCTCTTCTTTCGCATGTTTAACTTCTGAAACACCAGTTGTCCTGTCAGAATTATAAATCACCAGCACCTGACAGAGGCGAGTAACAGTACTACACCAATTTTGACAGCTGTCTTTCCATCAAGTATCTTTAAAATAGGATTTTGTTCTGAGAACATATGATTCTTGCTGACATTGTAGGTGCTGAGAGAAGAAAGAGATGAGTCATCATAGAGATAGGCAAAGGTAGCAGGAGAGGAAAGAGGGGAAGTAAGGGCAGGTAGGAAAACATCAGAATCATAGGTTCTAAAATTATGATGAAGAAATATATGTGGAAAGGAAATGGGCCAGAAGGGATAGAGAGGGAGAATGGGAAAGAGAGGAAGGAGTGGTTGGAGAAGGGAAAGGAATTACATGAGATGGGAAAAGTTGGATAAGAAGTTGAAATATGAGATTACGAGAGGAGCCCGACATGTGTGAAGAAGGTGTAGAATATTGAGGAAGGTAACATTAATTCCATGTAGAATGAAAAGGGAGAGAAGGCATGGCTGGCCCAGAGATTGAGGTCAAAGTCACCAAGAAGAAAGAAGTCAGAAGTAAGATGAAGAAGACAAGAGAGGCGTTCATCAACATCAGTGCAGAAGAAAGGAACAGTGCCTGGCAGGAAGTATACAATACGAAGAGAGATATGATGGGGTGTAGAGAATTATATCAAATGGTGCTCAAAAGAAGCAAATTGTGGAAGGATTAGAGGAGGTGGAAGAGCAGTGTAGAGTGAACGAAAGAGTAGGCCAGAGCCACTCCCACTTCCAGATTTTTATTTATGTATTTATTTATTTATTTATATTGCGCCAACAGCCTGCAGGTGAGTCTGTTGTCGAGGTGAGTGAGAGAAGCAATAGGCAATATTTGTAAGTGAAGCTGGAGGAACTGTATTGGTATTGGAAATACAGGTTTCAGTGAGTCAGAGAAAATTGAGATTAAGATGAAGAAAGAGGTCAGGGATGATGTGCGATTTTTTAAAGATTGAGTGGGCATTGAGAAGGCCAATGGAGATAGGCGAAGGAGCGGTATTGAGAGGGATGGGAGTCAGAGTAGTCGAGCTGCAACACCATTGAGAGGCACAATTTGAATGTAGCTTAGTCCAGCGAACTGGAATGGAGGAGGGCATGGATAGAAAATCAAGAAAGAACCAGCAGGGTAGTAAAAGCGAAAGCTGTAGACTGATGGAACAGTAGAGCAGAGCTGCATTGAAGCAGTGACGGGTAACGTGCTTCGGAGAAAAGGTGCATGGGACGTTAAGAATCATGGCAGTCAATCCAGTTACAAACAACCAAACTGGAAAGAAAAAGCCCTTAGAATGGTGCCTTTGAGGTGGACACCCATGGCTAAGGATGCCCTATGAGAGCTCCGATCTATGCGGTCACGATACCGATCACTTGACTGTCACTCCACATCAGGCGAGTGGGCAGAGCAAATCTTAAAGGCTGCATCTGCGGCGGTGATATGGGCAGCAAAGAGAGTAAGAACCCAGTGCGGGGGCCAGACGGCAGTGGCAAGTGCGAGGCTAGCACAGTCGCCACAATGGCCCTCATTAGGACCCTGGCGGATTTTTTCCGCCGTCGGCGGACTTTTCCGCCATGGCGCAAAGTCCCTTTACGCCATGGCGGATGGCGGACTTACCGCCCCATTCCGAGGTCGGCGGGGCGGTAAGTCCCCATTGACCCATTTACCCTTCCCCATTCCCATTTCGGCCCCATAGGGCTCAATGGGAGTGGGGAAGGAGTTAATTACGCCACCGTAAATTACGGTGGCGTAATTAACACCAAGGTCCCATAGCGCCATGGATTTTTACGCCCGCAAAAAGCGGGCGGAAAAATGACCATGGCGCTATGGGAACTCGTAGTTGGCGGTAAGGGGTCGGCGCAGCTAACGCTGGCGCAAACCCCTTACCGCCAGGGTCCTAATGAGGGCCATTGTCATTAGATGCCATTAGATGGTTTCACACATTTGTATGGTGAACTGTGTGGACAGTTTCTTTACATTTATAAGGAGTGGGACCTCCCAAACACACACCTATAGATTTATGCTATGTTTTAAACACCTAATTCTAATTGTCTAATTTAATATCTGATCAGAAATGTTAAGGGTTAAAGCGAGCAGGTAACATCAGGAACTGGGTTCCACTACTAAAATAATGTTAGTGTTAAAATGTCTGTTCTCTGTTCATTTTTAGAACCAGTTCCAGTATGTTATAACAGTTCTAATTTAAGTTAAAGCATACCTCTTTATTTTCCCACCCTGTAGCAGTTACAGCAAAACTGAACAAGGGGTTGACTAGGAACGTACATCTATAAATAACAGTTGTACCACTTTCATTTTATACTTATATCTCTATCAATATATAATTATTTTATAATAACGTCTTTACAAGCACTTGTTTTGTATGTATTGTCAATACCCCCCCAAAAAATCAGTTAATTCAAATGTCTCCTGACATTCCACTATCTTGCCCTGACTATACCCACTTTGACAAATTGCCCTTCCTTCACCATTCTGTTGACACTTTCCCAAGACAGATCTCGATCCCCAACATGTTTCACTCTTCTTTGCTGGACTTTCTTCAGTACAAAGAGTCTCCTAAACTGATAAATAGAACAGGATGTCAATTATATCATTAAGTGCGGCTATACCAGCCGTTTCAAACCTCAGCTATTGTCATTATAAAAATAACATCTATGAAAATCAAGCGGTTTGCATATTCCTATCTTTTCATCCACAATTTAGTACAAACTTGTTTAAATAGGGCAGGCCTTGGTGCAAAAAATCTGTATTCTGGGATGCAATACCCTCAGTGATACCTATGTGTATAAACAGGGGTCACAAACCCTTGTTAAGTTTTCACCTACCTATCAGTGTTTGTTTCAAACCACAATCTAGCTGTAACTGGTTGGCAGGGAATCTTCTGATCACCTTTGTCAGAAACCTTTTGTCATTGTTTACTGCCATGCTGGGTATTATATAATCCTATACGGTCTGAACAGTAAAAAAGAATGTAACTATACCATATCTTGTGCAGTGGTTTACTGTACAGAAGGTTAAACACCTCATTGTGACTTCTGAAAGGGTTCTTTAGGATGTCTCAAAGAGCGGTAGCTGCTAACCCGCTGTGCCGATACATGTGCAGACCGCTGGTACTTCTTAATCAGTGAAAATTGGATACGATTGCGTCTCGGTAGTGTGTTTGACTGTGAATAAACCTATGTGAGAGTGAATTTTGCTTTTTTCATTGAGGAATGTGTGCTAAAGTCAAGTGATTTAAACATGGTCTAAGGGCAAGGAAAGGAATACCTGGCTTAAAAAGTACAATGACAATTAACAGGGAACAATTGTTTGTGCAGAATTGTATCAGTGAATGATACCTCGTCATTGAGAATAACAATGAAATATGAGGCGTACAAGAATTGAATTTCATAATTATTAATGGGCTTGCCAACCTGCACTGTTTCAGCCTCCCCCTGCTTCTTTTCCAAGTCCCTACTGCTTTCCTTGCTTCTCTGCATTCTGCCTCTCCCCGCTTTCTTTTACTCTTGCTTTTCCAATGCATCCCACCAATGCATTGCAATATTGGTCGCTTCATTTCTCCCTTCTCTGTGAAAAAATGGATTTCTCTCCTTCTCTCACCACAGGTTACAGTTTTCTCCAGCTCGAATCCCTTTGCTGTCATGCATATCTTTTTCTGTCATCGGACAGCCTTTCTTCTTCATATTTGTTGCAAAGTTTGGGTTTCTCTCTAACTGTTTCCATACTGTTTTTTGGAATGGTTAGCTTTACAGATGTTGTCCTTTTCCTGCTGCATTTGTGAGTGGTTACTTCTCTTCTATTTAATCACATAGGCTTCCAAAGACATGTTCCTTCCATTGGTGTTTATCTGCACCAAGGCCCTTTTCGATGGGGTCGTCATGTGATAGCTCAATTTTCTCCTAAACACATCTAGGCAACTGTCCTGCTTCTTCTCCTTCCACCCCTTTCTATTTCCTTTTTCTTTTTTCCTTCATTTTCATGGGTTCTCTTCTAGTAAATCCATCTCCCAAGCCTTTCATGCCTTCAAATGGTTGTTGTCGCGGGTGGCAAGCAAAATCAGACACACAACGCACTATGCAACTGTATTTAATCTGTTGCACCTCATGGATATCTTCTCCAGGAATGGCTGTAAGCGGTCATTACTGAACATCACTCATGGTTCCATAGAACCTTAACTCCAACCAAAAGTACACAGGCTGCTATGCTGCTGAACTGTATGCACAGACCGTGCATATTACAATACAACACAACTCCATCCCTTGTTTAACATTTTTACACAAACAAAATTGCACAAAAATAAACATAAAAAACACAAATAACTATGACTCATTGTAATTGTTAACCAGAAACATAGTCACAAAAGTTCTTGCATAACTTTTTGACTTCGTTCGAACACCTGGTCTCACTCACCACTCCCAAACCTCCCATCGTGGTGACATCTCCTAGCTTCGTGCTTACAACATTTCACTGCACAACTTCTTGCCCTCCATTATGCACTTCTCTCTGTGTAATGTCTTTGTAATGTAATCAACCCTTCTCCCATTGGGCCTACCATCAGTGCGCCCTCCCACACCAACCTCACCTACAATTTCCTTTGCAACCTTGTCCACAGTCTGCTCTGCTCTGCCGTTGACTTGTTCTCATGACTCCATGACTCCATGGTACATCATCAACCCACCATGCCCCTGAAGACTCTTGGATTGAAATTCTCCTCTTGCTCCAAACGGTACCATCACCCTATTTGACATATCCCGGTCCAACTCCTACCACCCTACAAAGGTATCAAAAACACTGGCAAACCCTTCCTCACAAAGCAGGGACTCTTGACTCTTACCATGTCTCCTATTTTGACCTGGCATTCATTCCCAATGTTTCTGTTATACTTCTCCACCGGATCCTCGTGTCTCTCTTGCCATTTTCACAATCTTCTCTAAATCTACCTTCAGTTGCACACCACCACCTAACCACATGGGCCTCAACTTGCTTCGAGGTTTCCTGACCTTCATCAATTCAAAAGGAGTACACACTGTATGATTATTAGGCCTGTCTTTATGTGCCTTAATGGCATTTGCCAACTCCACTATCCTCGCCAAACTGTTAGCTAATGCCAACTGTATCACTTCTTTGATGAAGCTGTTGGTACGCTCAACCAAACCATTTGCACTGGGGTTGTATAATTGTGTCCTCAGATGCTCAATTCCCTTCTCCCATAGGAATTCAGACATTTCTAATTACACAAATTGTCAGTAACAATGCTCCCTGGCACCTCCAGCCTGTCAAAAGTCATTTTGTTAAACTCTATAACCTTACTAATGGTTACTGATTGTGCAGTAGCAACTTCAATCCACCTTAAGATATAATCCATTAACACTAAAAGCTATCTGGCATTCTCCTGCAACACTTTGAAATGTCCCATGATGTCTAACACCAACTTACATCAGACCGGTACAGCAAACGGATGTACAGGTTGAGACCTCTTGACTTGACTCTTATCACTTGCTGCACATGGCGCACAATCCCTGACCAAAAGCTCCATATCGCTTTCCATAAATGCCCACCAGTATAACTCTCTTAATTTGTTCTGGGTGAGAGACCTGCCTAAATGCTCCTCAGGATCAAGTGTAACTAGCCTACTCCACACCGCTATCAGAGGTATCAACCTTTCTCCCTTGTCACACCTCAATGGCCCTGTGCCAGATCGTTGCGAACTAGCATTTATATCTTACCCTCAATACAATCCTCAACCTCGGTCCACTCTTCCCTAAAACCTTTGCAAATCCATTCCAATTCTGGGTATTTCTCCCTCTCTTTCTACCACTCTCTCTTATCTACGGTCAGTAACACACATGCTACCTGTGTCGTTGTCCCCACTTCAAAATGCCAAAATGGCATTTAGAAATATTCACTGTTCAATTCTTCTCTTGTAATACTCTCAACACCAAATACACCCTCTGATCATGTGCCAATTCAGTCTTTCCCTACACTAATATGTAATCCTGAAAATAACATACTCCCTCAAACTTGCTAAACAATTACTGCATAAGTCATTGAAATACTGCTGCTGAATATGCTAGTACAAAAGGCATTCTGCAAACATGTATGTCCCAAATGGTGTGACAAACAAAGTCAAATGACAAGAGGTCTAATGCAGCTCAATCTGATGGTACACAAATGAAATCGAAAGGTCGAAAATCATGATGCATGTCCCATAGTAGACAAATGTTTGTTAATCTTTGGATGTGGATGCCTGTCCACCCAAATGCTGGCATTCAAATAGCAAAGGTCCATGCACATTCTTAATCCTCCATCCTGTTTCCTCGCCAGTACAGTGGGTGACAACCATTCTGAAGCCCCAGTCTCTACTATCAACCCTTCAAGTAGAAGTTTGGAAAATTCTGCCTTTAGCTCTTCTCTGGCTATCACAAGAAGATGTCTCACTTTGTGTGCCTTAGGCATTGCTCCTCTTTTGAATATTATTTTGTGAGAAAATCCTCTTACCATCCCCAGTTTGACATTAAAAACAGCAGAATTCACCATTCGCAGATTCCCCCCGACACAGAAAGGGTACTCTCCTTGGGCATATTTGCATTTTCATCACTAACTGTTCATCCCAGCCTAGAACATTGGCACCTTTGTCAGCAACATATAGATTACCATGTGTTTCTCTGTCCTCACATTGAATTCGTGCCCATTCTTACCCCAACACTGTGATGTGGGCCTGACCAAATGAACTAGGATTTATGTCAGCTGGAATAAGAGTGTACATAGATCTTCATAAAGTTCCGGGGATACCATGGTGTAAGGAGAACCAAAGTCTGCCATAATTTCCATGTCCACACAGTTCACTTTCACGTTTTCACTTTTTCACGTTTAGATGTTGCTTTTTAGTTAACTGCCATTTCTTTGTAATATTAGTTTTAGCATCCTTACTTTTCACATTGTATTTGTTGTATTTGTTGTGTATTTAGTCATTGTCATTATATCTCAGTTTGATTTTAAACTGTTGCCGTAAATCATACTTTTGCTTGTACGGCAATGGAATTGTAGTCAAGCCGTTGTCTATTAATACAATTTGAAAGCACTTCTGAAACTTTTCGGTGCTGTTGCACATACGCAGCTCTGTGAGCTACAACTCCCACTGCGGTTGTAGTCCACAAGCCTTTTTATTCCTTTTGAGGCGCATCAACGCTGACACGTCAGGGACTAGCAAGTCTGCTATTATTTGAACCCCTGCTCTGCACCAGCACTCATTTTGAAATAGCTAGCATTTAGATGCTGCTTTTTAGTTAATGGCCATTGCTTAGCATTGGTTTGTGGCTCATTGGACTAATGCATCCACTACAGGGACCTGTGTTTGACCGCATGGTCACATGTCTAAATCCCGACAGGTCCACTCAGGCTTTCATTCTTCCGAGGTCGATAAAATGAGTACCATTAAGTGGGTAACAATAAACATCTGTTATTAGCGCCAAGACCCTCCTTTGGGAGTGAACGTGTGCTTTACAGATACATCTGTTATGTGTATAATATTAGTTTTAGTATCCTGACTTTTAACATTGCATTTGATTTGTATTTAGTCATTGTCATTCTATCTGTTGCTGGAAATCATACTTTCGCTTGTACGGCAGGTCACATATGGAATTGTAGTCAAGCCGTTTTCTAATAACTCTGTTTGAAACCACTTTTAAAACCCGTCCGAGCCGTAGCACATACTCAGCTCTGTGAACTACAACTCTGATTGGAGTTGTAGTCCACATGCCTTTATCTTCCTTTTCAGCCGCATCAGCACTGGCACATCAGGGACTGGCATGTCTGCTAGTATTTAAACCCCTGCTCTGCACCGGTGCGCATTTTGAAATAGCTAACATTTAGACACTGCTTTTTAGTTAATGGCTACTACTTAGCATGGGTCTGTGGCTCAATGGACTAAAGCATCCACTACAAGAACCAGTGTTTGACCGCATGGTCACATGTCTAAATCCCGACAGGTCCACTCAGGCTTTCATTCTTGGTCGATAAAATGAGTACCATTAAGTTGGGTAACAATAAACATCTGTTATTAGCGCCAAGATGCCCCTTCGGGGGGGGGGGGGGTGAACGTGCACTTTACAAATACATCTCCCATGTTTGCAATATTAGTTTTAGCATTCTGATTTTTACCATTGTTTTTGATGTGTATTTAGTCATTGTCATTATATCTGTTGCAGGAAAACATACTTTCGTATGTACGGCGGGTCACACCTGGAATTGTAGTCAAGCTGTTGTCTAATAACACTGCTTGAAAGCACTTCTGAAACTTTTTTTGTGCCGTAGCACGTACGCAGCTCTGTGAAGTACAACTACGAGTAGAGATTTAGTCCAGACGCCATTTTTGTTCTTTTTTTTCCTTTTTCTTTCAACATTTAGACGTTGATTTTAAGTTAATTGTCATTGCTTTATGATATTAGTTTTAGCATCCCGACTTTTAACATTGTATTGGATGTGTATTTAGTCATTGTCATTATATCTAGGTTTGATTTTAAACTGTTGCCGGAAATCGTACTTTCACTTGTACGGCGGGTCACATATGGAATTGTAGTCAAGACGTTGTCTAATGACACTGTTTTAAAGCACTTCTGAAATTTTTCCGTGCCGTAGCACATACGCAGCTCTGTGAACTACAACTCCCATTGGAGTTGTAGTCCACACGCCTTTTTTTCCCTTTTGAGGCTCGTCAGCGCTGGTGCGTCTGGGACTAGCAAGTCTGTTACAGGCCGATTCATGGAATAAATGTGCGCCGAAAATCCCGGCGCAGAGGGGCCAATACGTGCGCTGCGCCGAAAATTAGCGAAAAGCGCAGGGAAACCAGCGCACGTCGATTCATGGAAGTCCGTGCGCAAGAAAAGCAGAGGACGTGTGCTGAAAAAGCGCGCGGCGCAGGCCGGCGCACAGGTCAACCAACGTCGTGCGCCACGGCCACTGCGCTATCACTCCGAGCGCAGCGCACAGCTCTAAAGTAGGCGGAACACAGGGCGGGACACTCGGAATGGGGAATAAAATGGGGCACAACACTCGGAATGGGGAAGAATGTGGGCGGCACGGGGAAAGTTTAGGAGGCAAGTGCGCGGAACGCCCACACGCTCGCATACAACACGTATTCATGGAATAGAATAGGGCAAAAAAGCGCACGCTCAAAGCAGCGCACAGGCACAAACAGGCACAAACACGACCGCCACAAGAAAGCAGGCGGTAGCGTCTCTGCGCCTGCAAGAAATGTGCGCTAAAAGGTGCGCCAACAAATAGCACCTATATACAGACATGATCAATGTCCAATACTGTGGCCCTCCAGGACAAATGACGTACAAAGGGGTACCCACAAACACAGACACGCGCTGAGAGAAAAAATAAACGTGTGCGTGTATACCGGGGTGCGCGGGAAGTTGCACACGCGATATGGCCGGGTACGTGGATTTCAGGGGTGCGCGGGAAGTTCCACACGCGATTAGTCAGGGTACGTGGATTGCAGGGGTGCGCGGGAAGTTCCACACGCGATATGGCCGGGTACGTGGATTTCAGGGGTGCGCGGGAAGTTCCACACGGGATTAGTCAGGGTACGTGGATTGCAGGGGTGCGCGGGAAGTTCCACACGCGATATGGCCGGGTACGTGGATTTCAGGGGTGCGCGGGAAGTTCCACACGCGATTAGTCAGGGTACGTGGATTGCAGGGGTGCGCGGGAAGTTGCACACGCGATATGGCCGGGTACGTGGATTTCAGGGGTGCGCGGGAAGTTCCACACGCGATTAGTCAGGGTACGTGGATTGCAGGGGTGCGTGGGAAGTTCCACACGCGATATGGCCGGGTACGTGGATTTCAGGGGTGCGCGGGAAGTTCCACACGCGATTAGTCAGGGTACGTGGATTGCAGGGGTGCGCGGGAAGTTCCACACGCGATATGGCCGGGTACGTGGATTCCAGGGGTGCGCGGGAAGTTCCACACGCGATTAGTCAGGGTACGTGGATTGCAGGGGTGCGCGGGAAGTTGCACACGCGATATGGCCGGGTACGTGGATTTCAGGGGTGCGCGTGAAGTTCCACACGCGATATGGCCGGGTACGTGGATTTCAGGGGTGCGCGGGAAGTTCCACACGCGATATGGCAGGGTACGTGGATTGCAGGGGTGCGCGGGAAGTTCCACACGCGATATGGCCGGGTACGTGGATTTCAGGGGTGCGCGGGAAGTTCCACACGCAATTAGTCAGGGTACGTGGATTGCAGGGGTGCGCGGGAAGTTCCACACGCGATATGGCCGGGTACGTGGATTCCAGGGGTGCGCGGGAAGTTCCACACGCGATTAGTCAGGGTACGTGGATTGCAGGGGTGCGCGGGAAGTTGCACACGCGATATGGCCGGGTACGTGGATTTCAGGGGTGCGCGTGAAGTTCCACACGCGATATGGCCGGGTACGTGGATTTCAGGGGTGCGCGGGAAGTTCCACACGCGATATGGCAGGGTACGTGGATTGCAGGGGTGCGCGGGAAGTTCCACACGCGATATGGCCGGCTACGTGGATTTCAGGGGTGCGCGGGAAGTTCCACACGCGAATTGGCTGTGTGCTCCCAGGCATTACCTGTACACCCTCCACGGCCCCTGCAGGCAGCACACAACACAGGGAACTACCCTGCACACCTGCTCATGTCTCCCACCACCCCCACCCCCCATCCACCAGGGACACCCTCCACCAGGCCCCCACCCATGTCTCCCACCACCCCCACCCCCCATCCACCAGGGACACCCTCCACCAGGCCCCCACCCATGTCTCCCACCACCCCCACCCCCAGCACTGTGGGGAACCTGCCAGCAGGCCCCCACCCATGTCCAACCCATGTCTCCCAGCACCCCCACCCCCCATCCACCAGGGACACCCTCCACCAGGCCCCCACCCATGTCTCCCACCACCCCCACCCCCCATCCACCAGGGACACCCTCCACCAGGCCCCCACCCATGTCTCCCACCACCCCCACCCCCAGCACTGTGGGGAACCTGCCAGCAGGCCCCCACCCATGTCCAACCCATGTCTCCCACCACCTCCACCCCCCATCCACCAGGGACACCCTCCACCAGGCCCCCACCCATGTCTCCCACCACCCCCACCCCCCATCCACCAGGGACACCCTCCACCAGGCCCCCACCCATGTCTCCCACCACCCCCACCCCCAGCACTGTGGGGAACCTGCCAGCAGGCCCCCACCCATGTCCAACCCATGTCTCCCACCACCCCCACCCCCCATCCACCAGGGGCACCCTCCACCAGGCCCCCACCCATGTCTCCCACCACCCCCACCCCCCATCCACCAGGGACACCCTCCACCAGGCCCCCACCCATGTCTCCCACCACCCCCACCCCCAGCACTGTGGGGAACCTGCCAGCAGGCCCCCACCCATGTCCAACCCATGTCTCCCACCACCCCCACCCCCATCCACCAGGGACACCCTCCACCAGGCCCCCACCCATGTCTCCCACCACCCCCACCCCCCACCCCCCAGGGGCACCCTCCACCAGGCCCCCACCCATGTCTCCCACCACCCCCACCCCCCATCCACCAGGGACACCCTCCACCAGGCCCCCACCCATGTCTCCCACCACCCCCACCCCCCACCCCCCAGGGGCACCCTCCACCAGGCCCCCACCCATGTCTCCCACCACCCCCACCCCCCATCCACCAGGGACACCCTCCACCAGGCCCCCACCCATGTCTCCCACCACCCCCACCCCCAGCACTGTGGGGAACCTGCCAGCAGGCCCCCACCCATGTCCAACCCATGTCTCCCACCACCCCCACCCCCCATCCACCAGGGACACCCTCCACCAGGCCCCCACCCATGTCTCCCACCACCCCCACCCCCCATCCACCAGGGACACCCTCCACCAGGCCCCCACCCATGTCTCCCACCACCCCCACCCCCCACCCCCCAGGGGCACCCTCCACCAGGCCCCCACCCATGTCTCCCACCACCCCCACCCCCCATCCACCAGGGACACCCTCCACCAGGCCCCCACCCATGTCTCCCACCACCCCCACCCCCAGCACTGTGGGGAACCTGCCAGCAGGCCCCCACCCATGTCCAACCCATGTCTCCCACCACCCCCACCCCCAGCACTGTGGGGAACCTGCCAGCAGGCCCCCACCCATGTCCAACCCATGTCTCCCACCACCCCCACCCCCCATCCACCAGGGGCACCCTCCACCAGGCCCCCACCCATGTCTCCCACCACCCCCACCCCCCATCCACCAGGGACACCCTCCACCAGGCCCCCACCCATGTCTCCCACCACCCCCAGCACTGTGGGGAACCTGCCAGCAGGCCCCCACCCATGTCCCCCTGGCCCCAGGTCCTGACGATACACAATCATGGCAGTAATGGCCAGCATACCCAGCACAAACACCCAGGCAAGGATTGCATGCACCCACATAGTGAATGCAATCACATGACCCAACCCCAAAGGCAAGTATGCAAAAGAACACATGTCCGTCACACACACATACACAATGGGTGCAAGTGAATGTCAAAACCCATATCATGACATGTAAGAAACCAAAGAGAAAATAACACAAGTGTAAGATAATATAAAAATGTATTAAAAACAAAAAATAAGTAAACTAATAAAACATACAACTATGTGGCAAAGTAAATAAAAGGTCCATGTCCGAGAACAAAAATGATAAACCAAAAAACAAAGGATTAAAAAATCAATAGAATTTGTCCAAAGCAAAACCATGTAGTAGGAAATCAAAGAAAAACCATTACGTCATGGTGTAAACAATAAGAAAATAAAAAAATGTATCTCCCAAAAAATAACAATATATACAGGAATGTTCCAGGGTCCATGAGCCCAACACCACAAATGAAACCTAATACTAACTAATAAAAAAAATATGTACAAAAAAGTGGCCATTGTCCGAGCGGTCCAAAATAATAAAAATAAATAAAGGAAACCTAGCACTAACTAACTAAAAAACTATATACAAAGGCAGCGGGCTAGTCCTGCGGCTCACTTGGTGATGCTGGCCAGGGCATCCTCGAACTCCATGTCAATGTCCTGGAGGCGGGACTCTGTCCTGGCCCCGAGGTCTCGCAGGGACAACCCCATGTGCTCACCAAAATCCCTGCGAGCCTCCTCGAGGCACTCAACCCGCCTCAATGCCCGACGCATGGAGATCTCCGCCCTGGCCATGGCGAGCCGCTCCTCTTCCGCCCGCTGCCGCTCCGCACCTATCCGCTGGCCAAACTCCTCCCACACGGAACACACCGCCATGCCAGGGTTGCCCTGCCCTCCGGCCGATGCCTGCCCCTCTGATCTTGATGGCCCTGAGCCATGATGCCTCCCACGTCGAGCCCGCTGCTGCCTCCGACGCCACTGCCTCTGCCAGCACGACGGCATCCAGGCTGATGGTAACCACCGACGCCGTCGTGCACGTGCCCTGCCCGATGATGCCGGCACATCTTCCATCTGCTGGGGTCCACTTGCTGTGTTGTCCACCCCTGCTGGACCTCCGACTCCCAACTGTGGCAGGGATGGGATCCCCACCGAGCTGGCTGCATTGGTCGGGGCAGGTCCACAGGGGGCCATGGTGGCATCTGGGCCGGAAGACGGCAAGGAGAACGACCGGTGGATAGCCTGCACAGAGGAGGAGAGGGCCGTCAGATTGGCCAACACATGCAGGAACCTCCCGAACATGGCCGATCCCAATTGGGCCACGTCGGCACGGTGCACTTCGTGATGACGTGCGTGCTCCTCCCGGGAAGCACGCACGGCATCACGAATCACAGCCGTGCGCATCGCGACCCCAATCAGGACCTGCTCCACGCGGCCAGGGGTTCCCACGGCCGCAGGTGGAGGGGAGTCAGTTGACATGGACATCCCCTCTACCTGCGGACGGGCCTGGGACGGGGCATCCCTGCTGGTGCATGGTGGTGCACTCACAGGGTCAGGGACAGCGACATGCACAGGCACCTCCACGGTGACCTGTGCTGCCTCCTGCCCCTGGCCCTGGACTGCACCACTTGCACCAGCAGGGATGCTCCCACCAGGCCCCATGTGTGCACCAGTGTCGGCCTCCTCCTCCTCTGTGCAAACCACCAACCTGGATGGCTCCTCACCGTCTCCTGCCGTAGCAGGCCCCTGTGGGGGCTCACCCACCCCTTCCGCTGCAGCCGTGGGGGCATCCCCGCCGCCTTGCTCCACAGCGCCGTCTCCGCCCTCTTCTTCACTAGCCGCTGCGTAGAGGGAGACAAAGGACACAAGCATCAGGCTACTGTACAATGGTCCCCTAGACAGGAAGCAATAGCAGATGAGCACCCCTGTCAAAGTACACTTCCATCATGTCCCTCCACAACACATGGGTCAGTCCAGGCAAAACACACACAGTAACAGGCATGGTGCATGCCATGCACATTTCCATGCATGTCCAATTGACTCTTGAAACATTCAATGATATGTAACTCACATGCATCATGGCTCATGCATATCACATGCACACACTTCACCTCAGTCACATCCATCTGGCCCCAAACACAACGAACACAGGCGAAACAAGGGTAAGTTGGGTGCGTCACTGAATCTGTGCATTGTCACACACATGTGTCATGCATCCATGGCATGCACAAGTCACTGACACGCAGGTCAGGCACACAGACATGGCTACCATATATGTACCTGGCATCAGCACCCATCCTTCACCCCCATCCATGTCCAGGTACAGAGACTGGCATGCTCTCATGTCCTAAATCTGCATAGGGCTCCCCATGCCGCATTTCAACACATGCAACAACCATGTGGGTCACACATCACTGGTCGCACATGCATTACCATGATGTCCCTGCACACATACATGCATACATGGCCCATGGCACACATACAGGCAAGTATCATAGAACCAGCACACCGCAACATGCCCTGTCTCACACAGTAATGCTTGCACACTTACCGCTCAACTCCAGACGGGCCTCCCTCTCAAGGACCTGGGCGTGGAGCGCTGGGCGTACGCGTTCCAGGACCCTCTTCTGGATGGAACTCATGTGGCCCCGGCCCCCCTCCACGAGGCGCCGGGCCTTCACAAGGGTCCTGGACCTCAAGTCCTCCCAGCGCTTCTTGATCTTCTGGACGTTGCGGGTTGCCACCCCCTCCGCGTTGATGGCAACCACACAGTCGGCCCAGATCCTCTCCCGTCCTTCCTTGCTGGCGCGGGACGATCCAAAGAGGGCATCATACTGCCCCAGGACATGCTCCACCAGGACACCAACTTCGGTGGCAGTGAAGCTGGTGCCCCTCTGCCCCTCTGGCCTGGGGTTGCCACTGGTGCCAGATGTGGAAGTGCCCGACATGGCAACCCCAGAGGCAGGTGTGGGTGGGCAACTGGGTCCTGGGGCTGGGCTGTGGAGCGATGTAATCCCAGTTGGGAGTCTTCAGTTCCAGCAGGGGTGGACACAGCAACTGGACCCCTGCAGATGGCTGATGTGCAGGCACCAAATGGCAGGGCACGGTGGCAGCAGGCAGGCAGGCAGGCAGGCAGCAGCAGATAGCACGTGGGAGGCTGCTCAGGGCACTGGGGGGGCAGTAACTCGGCCTTCTGGCAGGAGCGTGGTGTTCCGTGTGTTTTCGGGTGGCCAGCTTGATACGGAGTGATTTGGCACGTGAAATTCCTGCACGTCAGCGTGAAATCCGAGGAAAGGCCCTTAGTGCGTAAGTGCGTCAGCACGCATACGCGATTCTATTGGACCAGAGTCCCTCACCGCGTAAGCGCATCTGACGTGATCCGCACGGGCGTTCCCCACTCAGCACGTGATGACGGAGCACACGTGGAAATACTGCACGTCAGAGTGTCATCGCGTGTAATTGGCCAAAAGTGCGCGTACACGCGATTGGCCTATGTACGTGTATTTCATCGCGTGTAATTGGCCAAAAGTGCGCGTACACGCGATTGGCCTATGTACGTGTATTTCATCGCGTGTAATTGGCCAAAAGTGCGCGTACACGCCATTGGCCTATGTACGTGTATTTCAGGGGTGCTTACACACGCAAGTACATCAGCGCACCTGTATGCCTGCTGCGTGGGAATTTCCACACGCTATTGGAGTGGGAACTAGATTCCAGGGGTGCGAGGGTCACACGCTCGCCTAGAACACGCGCAAGGCATTCATTTGCGCACTTTTCAATAAACAAGCCAGATGCCAGGATGAACATACCGTTCCTAGCAGCAGTGGCAGTGGGCTACCAAAGGAGGAGGAGGAGGAGAGTCAGGGCCAGAATATTCACACCCAGAACCAGCCTATTCGGGATGCCTGATGACCAGGTGTATGGGAGGTACAGGTTTCCAGCACACATCATACTGGACCTGGTCAGTGAGTGGGAGGATGACCTCACATCACCCACCCTGTGCTCCCAAGCACTCAGCCCCCTGCAGAAGGTCCTGAATGTACTGCACTTCTTGGCCACTGGATCCTTTCAGCGGACAAGTGCCATAGTGGGTGGTGTGTCACAGGCCACGCAGTCACGCTGCCTACACCAGGTCTTGAACATCATCACTGCACGGCCATCAGTCCGCAGGCACATATATCTCCCCAGGACTCATGCAGAAAGGCGGACGTGCATCCAGGAATTCTATGGTGTGGCTCAATTCCCCAAAGTGCTTGGTGCAATTGACTGCACACATGTGGCTCTACGTCCACCCAGGGCAACAGAGCACATCTATAGAAACCGCAAGCACTGGCATTCCATCAACGTGCAAGTTGTATGCAATGCCAAGGGAATAATCAGTATATGCCAACTATCCCGGGTCCACCCACGACAGCTTCATCTACAGAATGTCTACCCTATGCCGGGACCTAGAGGCTGGCCAGCATGGAGATACATGGCTGCTTGGTGAGCATGAATGCCACTGCACATGCATGCATGTCAGATACTGGGTCATGACACAACACCACTAATGATACCCATCACCACCTCCGCAGGGGACAGTGCCTACCCTATCAGCCCCCACATGATGACCCCAATCCGGAACCCCACCACGCCACCCGAGGTAAGGTACAACACAGCCCACATTGCAACACGGGGCATAGTGGAGCGCACATTCGGAGTGCTGAAGTCACGCTTTCGCTCCCTTGACCGTTCTGGCGGGCAGCTGTTATATGCTCCCCGAATAGTGTGCAGGATCATAGTGGCAGCATGTGTCCTGCACAACGTTGCAACACGCCGGGGCCTGCCCGTGGACATGGTGGTGCCCCCACATCCACAACCACATGCACGCCCGCTGCGCATGGGAGGGGAAAGGGCACGGGGGAGGCAGCCCGTACGCAACTGGTGGCCAACTTCTTCACCTAGGAATCACAGTGCTGGCTAGTGCACACTGCTCTGGCACATACCATCTGACAATCAATGATGACACTACCTGACAATGTCACAAAATTACTTGACAATAAACTGTCAGATACACATCAGCCTGAGATTGTTAACATGGAAGTGTCACTATGTGTGCACCCCTACCTACACATACACCAGCAATGCATCACAACGAAAAGACACAACTCCATCAATCAAATATGCATTGCCACAGGCGATTCACTACATGACAACATTGCCATGTCACCCATTCCCTTCACAGTCCCGCCACTGAGGACACCATGTCATGGTATGTGAGAGCAAACAAACTGGCCATCACAACATGACACCGGTGTCACAAATAGCAGTGCCCCAAATGGAACATAGCCGCACTTGAACAGCTAACCGCGCTGGAGCCACTACTACACACCTGTGTAAGAGTAATTTCAATCAAATTACACACCAACCCACCCTGAAGCCCACCCAAACAAGACACAATGCATGTAATCAATGGTAGTCTCATTACCTGATTCTGCTGGTATGTCCTCACCGTCCAGATGTACAGTGATGGCGCCACGCAAAAGTGTCAGTGCACATCTACCGACATGTAGTCTGACTCCAGAGAGTATGCCCGTGTGAAGAACTGTGTGAAATACCTGCAAAACATGAGCAACATATGTAAGTAGAGGCACATATCAAACCATCATGCATAGTTAGGTGCAACAACAATGTACACTATGAATGTCTACACAGTATTGACTATGGACTGGCCAACAGCTCATGGGAGTCCAATGTCACTGTGTAATTTGCTGTCACTTGGGCACACCCTTTGCAAGCCCATGGAAACGGAAGCAGGAGGGGTGTGGATGTCTGGTACCCAAGCATCGAAACCAAACTCAGGACAAGCCTGCATGTGCCCAGCCACAATACAGTGTATGCCCAGGTACCCACACAAGGCAACACTCTTGAAAAAGAAAAAAAAATTGAGAAAAAATGGCCATGAAAGGGCCGGCGGGGGGGGGGGGGGCACCTATGAGGTCCGAGGACAGGATGCACGCCACAATCCACCTGTGTGGATCATGGGAAACTAAAACACCCCATAGGCTCGTGGCCCACACGGCTACTCTGTTGTGGGAGATGAGTCGCTATCGCTCTGGCCAGACCCTGCAGCTGACTCAGGAGGTGGGGGAGCTGCCTCAGAAGATGGTGTGACAATGGGAGGCAGCCCACGCAAAGCACGAGTTTGCTCCTCCATGGCTGCAAGCAGGCGGGTCTGGTAGTTCTGGTTCTGGGTTATAATCATGCGGAGGTCCCCATGCAGTAACTTCCGGGATGACCTGACCTCCGCACGAGTTGCCTATATCTCGGCCGAGAGCGTCCGTGTCAGACGCTCCAGCTGCTCCTCTGTCCTTCTATGGGATGAAGCCTCAAGCTCTAACAGGGTCGACCTGAGGTGATGGAATTCTTCCCTCAGGCCTTCCCTGTGGCGCTGGGACTCCATGGAAAGTGATTCCCGCAGAGTCGCCAGTGCCGCCCGCCTGTCCATGTTGGACGCCAACATGTCCTCCCTGTGTGCCTGGCAGATGGACTCTGTAGCCTGCTCCAGTCGCTCCATCAGCCTTTCTGGGGGGACAATGGAAGTGGCCACCCTATCCATGGCCTGTGCAATCATCTCGGATGATGCTGCCTGTTGGGTGGCCATACCGTAGATGGATTGCTCCCAAGCGGTATTGCCAGGTGGCATACGGCCACCACGTTGACGGGCACCACACCTGCCTGGGGCAAGGCGGACTGCGCCTTGCTGTGCCGGCAAGGCCTCAGGCTGCAGGACTGCATTCCCTCTCTGATCTGCAGCCCCAGGAACAGGATCAGAGATTGTGTGGTGTGGCCCTGCATCCGTAACCACCAGAGGCTGAGCTGCCGACACTGACATCCCCATTGAGGGCAATGGCCCGGCTGCAGGTGGGTCGGACAGAGGAGATTCTCTCCCAAGAACACTCACCTGCGACTGCACATAGGTGTCATCCTCCGAGTCTACACCTGAATACTGCTCGGGGGAGGAACCCCCAGAGACACCCCTCGACAGCACGACCTGCAGCACTTGTGGGTTTTCACCCACAAACACACCACGTCCCTCACTTGTGGAAGGTCGGCCCGGGTTGCCCTCCTGGGACGGCTCAACCACCACATCCCCAGCATCAACAAGTGCTTCGTCCCCTGCAAAGACATGAAAGAGAAAAATGGAAACAGGCATTAGCACCATGGCATGCAACAAGGGCTGATGAACAACAGAGGCAGTAGTTCTACGACACATGTCCCACATGACTGGGAGACCTCCTATGCATTCACCATCACTGGGTCTGTAGGGGAGGCTCAGGGCATACAATGTACAGATTGGAGAGCAACGCCTGCTCACCATGCTGCCTAGCACTGCCATCACACATTGGCCGGTGATTGCCATGTCAAAGGCACATGCCATCACACACATGGCATGTGACATAGCCACCAAGTGAAGAGGGAGAGGAGGGCAACTTTTTTGGATTTCAACCACTCTGGTCCTGACATTGCATCATCACATCAATAAGTTAACATGTTGTACATGGATCTGCTAGTCCAAATTGGCCACGATGCACAGTGCCTTGTCTACATCAACAAAATGCAGTAAACAATGAGATTCCACCTCCCCATCACCTGTAAAGGAATCATATAGCATTCGTGAAGCACCGGTCCAGAAATGTATGAAGGTACAGCGGAGCACTGAGGGGTGGTGGGGCAGAAGGGGATGCCAGTCAACAATCCTACTGGTGCTGGTGTCATTCATGTCACGCAAGTGCAGGGGTGGGTGGCACAATGAAGTGCAAGGGGAAGTGGCGGCTGGAAGTGCTGTACAAGGTAAGTAGGACTTAACGTCAAGGGCAGATGGTGTTAGGCGCAGACAAGTGCTGGGGGGGTGGCCTATAGGGGTACAGAGACAATCATGCAGTGCTGTGGGCTCGGAGGGGACAGGGGAGGTACACACTGCATCTGGCTCGGCAAGGTCCTTGCAGATTTCTATGTGTCCTGCAGAGTTGTCACATGCCGCAGATATGTGCCCTTGGATTGGGGATCTCATCTTGGTGAAAAGGGTGAGGCGCTATTGCCTTTGGAGCATGTGGCAGGCCAGTTTGCCAGAGGATGAGCATGATGCAGGACATTCCCTCTCTGCCACCCGGCACCTGTGGTTTGGGTTCACAAGATACGAGTCATGCCAGGACTCTGCATTGGCATGGGGCTTCAGACAGGTGGTCATGACCGTGGCAAAGACATCCAGTGTACCTGACATAGAGTGGAGCATGGAGTGGGCCCTGTCAGGATGGGAGTGAGCCTAAGGGGGAGCTGGATGGGGGGGAGATTTTGGCAGCATAAGCCTCGACTGACACACACTTCATGGGTTGGAATACCAAGAAGGTGTGTGACAGTGGTGAGGGTGGCTTTGCCTGTGGGGTGGTGAGGGTGAGCTGGGAGGAGAGGAGAATGTGATCACTCCAGGAGAGAGGAGTGCAGAGATGGACGGAGAGGGGAAAGTCAGATGAGATCAGAGCATCAAGAGTGTGCCCTGCAGAATGAGTAGGGACAGACGGGAGTCTAGAGGGTGAGAGGGAGTTGCTGAGGTCACAGAAAGGTCACGTGGGGGGGTCAACAAGCATGCAGGTGGATGCGTACAGCACCAAGGAAGAGGATTTCTGTGTCTGGGGACATGAGTGAGGAGGAGAGGTGAGGACACTCAGAAAGGAAGTAGTACATTTGACCAGTTTTCCCAGACACAGTACGCACAGTTTGTGAATGTCAAGGTGTGGTAGAGAGAGACGTCACACAAGCCATTCCAGAGTGGAGTAGGTCTAAGTAGGAGTGACAGTGGCAGGAATACCCTCAGGAAAGCCAAGGGCACACCCCCCCTGCACAGTAGTGGCGGGCCAAGGAGAGGGTCTCCTGAACATCAGGTAGGAGTGTGTGAAGGATGCAGACAGAGCTGGCCGTCAGACATGTTTCCATGAGACCAAGGATGTCAAGGTGCATAACCTCATGTAAGTGACAGATATCGGAGGAATGCCTGATGCAGCCGCAGTGAAAGGAGTGTAATTGTGGAGGAGGTTGACAGCCTTGTAGGACTTACGGGGAGTGCTAGAGATCAGAGGTGCAGCATGTGTAGGAGTTGGAGTGGGAGGCGGAGAAGGATCATGGGAGGGTGCAGGGAGGCAGTGCAGGATTGATGAGGAGAGAGGAGGGGGGACAGCAGGAGAGGAAAGGAAGTTGATGAGATGTGGGTAGCATTTCTCAAGGAGAATGAGGTTGGCCTAAGGGCCTTGGACTGAGATGCTCCCATTACCATGCACATCAATTGTGGCCTCTGAGGATTGGAAGGAGGCCAGGAGTACACCCCAACGGGTCCCACCATTGATGGTGGAAGAGGAGCAAGGAGAGAGGACAGGGACCATGTGAAGGGTCTATGGGACAGGCAAAGGCATGTATGAGCAGATGTCAGTGAGAGTTAGCTTTGAGTAGGCTCAGATGCACTTGTCAGCAATAGGGTGGGTCGCATTGGAGGGCAGGGTGCCCTCATTTGACTGTTAGCAAGCAGGTGTCGTGAGTAGGGCACGATGGTCTGAACTGTAGAAGTCAGGGAAGATAGACCATGAAGAGCAGCATGGAGTGTTAGGGAATGGGGCTCGAAACCAGACGGTACCAAAGCACACAGGTAGGAGGTGGATGTCAAGGCAACATCCACAGTATGACAGCATGTTGGTTGGCATTTATATACAGAGGACGCATTAGCATGTGGTATCATTGCATGTCAGGCATGTGAAGATGAAACTTGATTGGCTGGGGGAAAGTATAGGAATGGTATGTAAGACATCAGATGAATAGACAGGGGAGTATGAGCAACAATGTAGTGACAAAATGACAATTCAAGGGCAACTTCCATGGTGTAGGGCCATATGTGCACTGTTGCCAGTAGGGATAGTGCTGTGGGCAGATGGTGTTGCACTGAACATACTGGATGAGGCACATGGGTGCCACTATCAACTCTGCCACACACCCCCTTGACAGGCACCCAACATGAATGCTTCACACACACACCATGCACATGGATAATACACACATGCATGTGCACTCACCGGATGATGCCTCGTAATCAGGGAGATCTCCCACACCTTGGAGTTGTCCCTCGGTGACGTAGGATCCAGCTACGGACTCGTGTGGTGTGAGTTCTATTTCCTGTGCTGGGGACCCACCTCCAGTCACCAAGGTTGCGGCATGACTTGAGGCCAGCTTATCCTTTGCCCTGCGCTTAAGGTCATTCCAGCGCTTCTGGCAATCACTAGCTGTGCGCCTCACTACTCCAAGGGCACTTATTCTGTCAGCAATGGTCTGCCAGTGTGCCTGGCGTCTGGCATGTGTGGTCTTGGACCCTGCAACGATGACCATTTCCCTATCATGATCTGACACATACTGAACAAGTGCATTCAGTTCGGCGTCTGTGAAGCTTGGCTTCCTTGATGGGCCGGACTGTGCAGCCGTGCCTGGGGCATCAGCCTGTGCCGGACGTGCACTCTTCCTCTTGCGCTTGGAAGGGGGTGGGGATCCAGAGTGTCCTACGCCGCTGTGGACACTAGGGGCAGGAGCCGTGGTGGACTCAGTACTGGGTGTGTGGGATTGCACACTCAGCATGGGAGTAGGTGCAGGCATTGGGGGTAGAGGGATGGGGTCAGGCCTGATCTGAGGTGCATGAACTAGGACCGACACAGTCTTGGCAGGGTGTATGAGAGGTGGGGTGGATGGAGCCACACCCTGGCTACGGGGGCCAGCAGATGACCTATCTGGCATAGATGCGCGTGCCCTGATGACACCAATGTGCACCGGTGCACGTGCAGTGGACCTGCTGACCTGGATGTCAGCGATGGGATCACCCTCGGACAGGTCTGGTGCCACAATGGGCTGGTCCGACAAGGGCTGATCAGGGTTGGTATCAGCCACATGACCCTCAACTGGGGGGGGGGGCATGGGTGTCCCTGACTGGTCCTCCAGACTGGGGGGGACAGGGGCACCCTGCAAGTCACAACCACGTCCCCTAGTGGATCCTCCACGGCCACCACGTGTGGCTCGGCCACCTTTGCCACCCTTACGGCTTGCACGCCTCCCAACCATGGCACTGATGTTATTGTGCGTATGGGAGTCGGTGTGCACAATTGTCCTGGGCAATTGGGTGTCAAAGGGGTTGGGTACCAGATGGTATTCGTACCCTAGTGCAGTGGCAAGGCTATATGACACCCCTGGGGAAAGATGACGGGTCACGCAACGCACAGGCACCCCAAAAAAGTTAAGGAACGTGCACAATACCCCTCCTAGACCACGTGTGCTGATGGAAAACCCTGCACTACGCTGTGGCATCCAGTAACACTAAAATGAACGTATGCGTGTCACACGCAGCCTAGAATGACCTCTGAAGGGGTAGGCTACACATGGGGCAAGCACAGAAGTTAGATACGTGCGTGACTCACCGTCTGCCAGGTAAAAGAGCGTGAAAAATGAGCGCGTTTGGTTGGCAACACCCCCGCCAAAAGAAGATGTGTACGCTGTCTGAGGAGACAGGACAACAGTAGAAGGGGACACTGTTTGAGGGAACAGGCCCAGGTAAACCAGTACAAGAGGAAAAAGAGAAAAAGCTGTCAGAGGTAACAGGGAGTACGAACTGGAAACGCCGTGAAGTAAATCGCGTGTGAAACGACAAGAAGTACAGTATTCACCCACTCGCTCTCCACGAAAAGCACGTACAAGGAAATGGTGTTCTACACTACCTTATATACAGGCCCACACGTACAGCGTCACTTACGGCGTGTACGTGCTTGGCCCATGTTCACCAATCACACGCTTTGTCACTTCTGCGTGTGGATCCTTTTTCACCAATCACACGCTTTGACACTCCTGCGTGTAGCTCACTTTTCACCAATCACACGCTTTGTCACTCCTGCGTGTAGATCCATTTTCACCAATCACACGCTTTGTCACTCCTGCGTGTAGATCCATTTTCACCAATCACACGCTTTGTCACTCCTGCGTGTAGATCCATTTTCACCAATCACACGCTTTGACACTGCACGTGCAGGTAACTATAGACGCACATATGCTGGTGACGGGTTTTCGCGCGATTCGCTGAGTGTGGGATTTTCACGTGCAAAATCACTCCCTATCAGGCTGTCCACGCGTTCAAACACGAAAGACCACGCTCCTGGCCAGGAGGCCAAATTACAGTCCCCCAGAGCCCTGAGCACGCTCCCACCTGCCATCTGCTGCTGCCTGACTGCCTGCTGGCCACGTGCCCCACAGTGCTGGTGGGTGGGGGTGGTGGGAGACATGGGTGGGGGCCTGGTGGAGGGTGCCCCTGGTGGATGGGGGGTGGGGGTGGTGGGAGACATGGGTGGGGGCCTGCTGGCAGGTGCCCCTGCACTGCTGGGGGGTGGGGGTGGTGGGAGACATGGGTGGGGGCCTGGTGGAGGGTGCCCCTGGTGGATGGGGGTGCAGGGGGACATGATCAGGTGTGCAGGGTAGTCCCCTGTTTTGTGGGCTGCCTGCAGGGGCCGTGGAGGGTGTACAGGGTACACCTGTGAGGGCCCACCCAGCCTATTTGCGTGTGATAATTCCCGCGTACCCCTGTAATACACGTTCCCTGGCCTATCGCGTGTTCTACTTCACGCGTACCCCTGTAATACTCGTTCCCTGGCCTATCGCATGTTCTACTTCACGCGTACCCCTGTAATACGCGTTCCCTGGCTGTTCGCGTGTGATAATTCCCGCGTACCCCTGTAATTCACGTTCCCTGCCTAGTCACGTGTAGAACTTCCCGCGTACTCCTGATTTGAAGATTGCCCGCTTTGCTTTCCTTGTTTGCCTGCCCTGTGAAGTGGTCCAGGGTTAGCGCAGCCCTTAGCGATGATTTAGCGATTTTGATGGCTTTTCCTTGCGCGAGGGCGTTCTTGGGGGCGTTACTGGCGCTGCTGCAGGCTCGCTGCGATTCTCTGCGCCACGGCTGGTTTGGGAGCATGAAATCCATGAATACGCTGTGCGCGGAAATCAGTTTTAGCGCACGTGCCTGGCGCAGACTATCGCAGGCGCACGCTGTGCGCCAGCCGCGTGCGCTACTTGTGCGCTGGATTCTATGAATTACCCTGTTAGTATTTAAACCCCTGCTCTGCGCCAGCATTTTGAAATAGCTGACGTTTAGACACTGCTTTTTAGTTAATGGCCATTGCTTAGCATGGGTCTGTGGCTCAGTGGCTCAGTGGACTAAAGCATCCACTACAGGGGCCTGTGTTTGACCGCCAGTGCTGACCCTTGTGGGCTATTGTTGTGGGAGAGAGTGGGCAGGTGCTACACAATGAGCTCCACGGAGGATGCCTGAGACATACCACCTAGTAAATAGAAACCTCATAAACAGGTATTTAGTGATGTCTGGCTACACAGATATGAAGATTTACCTTTGGTTAAAAAGCACCAACTTATTAAAACATTGTTGCTGAATACCAGATCCTTAGACAAACACGCAAACAAAGTGCGAGACTTTATCATTGACCATGATATTGATTTTATGTTTGTTACTGAACGTGGCTACGAGATGCGAGCGGACCAAATATCAATTTAGCAAATCCCCCCCCCCTCCTATTCCCTAACCCCCCCCCCCCCCCCCCGGTTTCTCCTTCTGCTGTCAGTCAAACCATGCTAACTTGTCAGGGTTGTGAAATATTGTCATTTAAAAGCATACTTTCCCCAGCAACTGCATTAATATTGTTTTGATAGAGCAACCTCCTCACGAAAATCCATTTTTAGGACGACATGGCGGACATCTTATCTTCATGTCTTAAACCTAATACAGCTACTATCGGGTGGGCGATTTAAACAATTGGCTGGGAAATCCGCTTGATTTTCAAGCCACTCAACTTGTACAATTGTTTACTATAAACAAATGTGTTATTGGCTATGGTGAGGAACCAACGCATCATTTGGGCAACATACTGGACTGGGTCACTAGTAAAAACATAGTAATAAGCCTAGTTGATGTGCAACCTTGCATTTGGTCTGACCATTCCCTTGTTACCTTTGATTTTGTGCTGCCTTGCCTGTATATCCAGAAAAATCACCCACTGCACAAAGTAGTAAGTAGAAACCTCAATATAATCAGCAAAGACGATTTAGAATCTTGTCTTCTCTCACTCATGGCATCCACATCTGCCTCAGACTCCCTCAATCACCTGGTGTTGGAATTGTCTCTTGGACATGTTGGACCATTTTGCTCCCATCATCACTAAAGTTATTAGAGAAAAAACTAAATGACCAGAAATGGTATTGTGAGGCTTTACATGCTTTAGAAAAGAATAAAAGGAAGGCAGAAAGTGTCTGGACGAAGGATCGATCTCAGGTTAACAGGGATAAATGGAAAGCTAACGAGAGAGTGTATCGGGCAGAAATTGTCCTTGCCAAAACAACAAGAATGTTCAGGCAGATAACAATTGGGGGAAACTCTTTAGGATTCTTAGGGACATCTAAAAACCATCCATGCTACAACTGATCATTCCTACCAATGCTAACTGTGAAACAATTTAGGCAACTGTTGCAGACAAAATATTAGCAACACAAACGAAAATTAAGATCAGTTTCGGTGGGATGGACTGTACAAATCGCACCGCACCTGCTGACAATATAAATTGACTCAATTACCCTGGGTTTAATTTTAGGTGTATAACGGAGGAATCATTAACTAACTTGATGACTAATATGAAGCCCACCACTTGTGCAGGAGAAATTCTCCCATCTAAGGTCATTCTGGAAAACAAAACATTATTTCTCCATTTTATTATTATCTCATTGACGCCAGTTTTAGGGATGTTGTGCCCTAGGAGCTTTGAAGAAGGTATTTGTGACTCCGCTATTAACAAAATCTGGCTTTCATCAAAGTGAGTATTCTAATGTTAGGCCTATTACTAATGTCACGTTCTTTTTTAAAGTTTTGGATGAAGTGGCTACACTACAACTCCAGGAATTTTTAGAAACCTCTGGAGCTCTCCATCACGGACAATCAGATTTCCACATCAATCAGGGCACTGAGAGTGCCTTGCTGAACATGAAGTCAGAGATGCTCCAGATCATGGATCAAGGCAATGCCCGGCTGCTGATGTTCTTGGACTTAAAAGCAACCTTTGACCTTGTCGATCATGACAAACTAATAGACAGGTTGAGGAACACAGGGGACATATCAGACAATGCCTTGGCCTGGATCAGGTCATTTCTGACAGGTTGCATGTCTAAAATAGCATGGGCTAATGCACGGTCATCAGAGGAAGGCCTGAAATGGGGTGTCCCTAAGGGTGCCTGTATGTCACTGTCTCATTTTTATGTATATTGTCGCTTGCTTTGCGATCTTCTGGCTGAGCTGGGTGTTCATTTCATGAATTATGCTGATGACACCAACCTCATCTTTGAACTAAGCAGTAAGTACATAGAGGATTCCGACTGAATTAATAAAGTTTACGTGGCCATCCAACAATGGATGGCTAATAATGGAATGTGTCTTAACGCAAACAAAACCAAGATGATGTTTTTTGGGTAACCACAGGCAAGATCTAAATTGGATCCTTCATATGTAGCTTTTTGCATTGAAGGTTATGTTATTGACACTGTGGACAAAGTCAGTACCTTGGGGGTGATTTTAGAGTCATCACTAAAGGCTAATGCAAATACAGAAAGCATAGCAAATAAGGCACAGTATATCCTATGACTCCTAAGGCTCGTCAAACCATATGTGTCAGAAGTAAACTGTGCCACCTTGGTACGTGCACTAGGGATGCCTCGGCTAGACTACTGCAACGCCATTAGCTTTAGACAACTTCAGGTCTTACAAAACGATGCGGTACATATCGTTAAGAGCATACCCAGACTTGAACATATTTCCTCTCAAAGGAGGGATCTTCACTGGCTCCCAGTGGAAGCGTGCATCCAATTCAAGGCGCTGACAATAGTGCATAAATGTCTCTACGGGAAAGCTCCAAGGAGCAAGCGGGTACGAGGGATGGGCAGGTCTTTTTCTTCTCAGGCTGCTTTCTTGTGCAATAAACTTCAGAAACCTTTACGTGCTGAAACAGACTTCCTGAAGTTTAGGAAGGGAGTCAAAACTATTGTGTTTGGATAATCTTTTCTCTGTTTTTCTGTATTCTGACACTTCACAACGTCTAATCTTTCTGCACCCTGATGCCTGTGGGCTCCGGCGCATTACAAATGCAAAGGCAAATCAAATCCATGATGTTCTTTTTCCTTGAATTTGCAATTACATTTTTGCCTACCTATACAGTGCTCTGCAATCCCTGTGATCTTTTATCACATTGACGCGTGTTCTGTAGGATGCAGATCTAGCTTTACTTACACTTGATCTGTACTGCCTGGCAAAATGTCATTTCATCCCACAATATCTGCACTCTACTGCCAGGGTTGGGCACTCTTTTGCTCCAATCATGCCCTTGTCTTTTCACCGGAAATGTGGCCGTCATTCCTACTCCTAGAAAACATGTTGGTGTCCACTTTCTTGTTCGGATTTTCAGCCTGTACTGCCTCCCTGATTGCCTGTATATCTTTGTGGGTCAATTCTTGGCTACTTCTTGCTGACTCCTCAATCGCTCTTGCTAACTCTGGAGCCTTTTCTAATGATGGATCCTTATCTATCCAGAGTCTTCCCTTATCTTGGTGTTGCAAGTACCCATCAATAGTCAATCTCTGATATGCTCTTCTAACACTCCAGTGAAGTTGCACGTGGCCAGTAATGTTCTGAAATTAGCGAAATACCTGTCCATAGACTCCTCACCCCTTTGCATCCTGGAGAAAAAAAGGATACCTCTCGAGAACCACGTTTTACATTTTTCTGAAACATTTGGTGAGCTTCTTCAGGGCTGTCTCAAAAGCACTGATTGCATTTTCACCCTAGCAACCAACCTGTACAGTGACATCCTCACCAGGCATGTGTCTAGACATGTGCAACCCTTCGGAGGTCAGACAGTTCAATAAGGCTTCTTCCATCTGATTATCAGTATAATTGATGCCACCAGCCGCTCAAAGGTACACCTTAAATGAATCCAACCACAACTCCCCACTTATAGGAGGTTCTCCTGGGCTTACCAGGAAACAAGGAGGTGTTTTTGTGTGGGTACTCTACATTCTGAAGCAACCATGCTTTCTCTCCGATTTATAGCCTAGCTTTCCTCTATGGCTTTCCCGCTTTATTTCTTTCTTTGCTGCTTTTTCCTAAAGAGTGAGCAGATGGTGCTGGAGTTTCAATTATGGACTTTAGTCTCAGTTGATATCTTATTTTAAGGGAATATGACCCAAGGAGGAGGGCCACTAAAACCAATGCAAAAAAAAGTAAACAAAAAAGATGGCCGCCATGGAAAGGGAGAAGGGATTACACGTAGTCCCTTCTCCCTTTCCAGGGCTGCCAGTCACAGAAAACACTCCGGACGTGCAGAGGCTCAGAGCCTTTTCGGGCAGGAAAAGCCTGTGCGAGGGCCAATGAGCTTGCGCTTTACAAGCTCATTGACCCTTGATTCGTACTAATGCCCTTTCTGCTTTCCCAGCGTGTCACAGCATCCTTTCCTCAGATGCAGGCCATGCTTCAGTCCCTAAACTGAACATGGCTCCCTCTGCTTCTTCTCACGCACACACCGCCATCCGGTCCTGCCATCACCAGATTGGTCAAGGCCAACAGCACTTCACTGTGTGCGTTGTGGCCAGGGTGCGGCACAGGTGCAGTTACCCTCCACCGCCTGTGTACCCCCTACGCTCCTCGGGTCCGCTCATCTTGAGTAGTTTTTCCATTGTGCTTTTTTGTTTGTTCTTCTGCACACCATGCACAATTGCCTCCTGATATTGAAGCATCTTTGTTTTTACTATCAATAAGCATATACTCTCTATGACCGCCCCAGTCGTGTGCCATTAAAGCATGGGTCTTCTTTTAGTGGCACTCTTGCTGGCTCATTCGATCCTGGGCCAATTCATGAGGGTCACAACAGATCTGTTGTTAACCATACACATCTCATTTTCCTTGGAGGTAATTACTCTTGACAAATATCCATCTCTGGAATTCATAATTTTTTCCAAGCATTATGCTGCACTGTAATTGAAAGTGAATTTTTTTCATTTTAATTAAATTCTGAAGCCAATATCAATGCCTGGTGGTTCAAGCTACCTCTTGTTTCTACTGTATCTCTGCTTTGAAAATATAATCCCCAGCTTTCCTGATTAAATTATTACTTTTCATTCTGCAAAATTGAAATCATATCATTATTTCCAACTACTGCTGTGAGAGCTGAGCGGGCTGAGCGCTTTCAGCTCGGTGGGACCTGCAGATGACTAAGGCCACTGAAAACTAATGCACCGAGATGGTGGGTGCTCCTTTCTCAAGGAACAATCAGGACACTTTAAATGCTTCTCAATTAACTCTCAAGAACTGCTTTTATCCCACAAACCTTCCCACACACAACTCTTAACTTATGCAAAACTTCCAAACTGCATTACAACACAAAATGCTGCTTCAGAATCCAAAACGCTGCAAGCTCAGATTTTTCATTCTAGGAGTAGAGGAATTCCCACAATAATTATGAAGAGTTTTTGATTGGTGAAAGATTGATTGCAAATGTGCATTCATGTTGTAAAGTAAGACCAGGTAGTAGCAACAGAGTCTGTAGAGTCCAAAACAGAACTCAGGGGTGGAAACAACGCTGCAGGTGACTGTAAGGTGTGGGGATGTTGCCTGATACTCCACAGTTAGGGAACAATGTAAAAGCAATAACAGTTGCACTGCGCCAAATTCCAAAAAGTTCCACGCTTAATTGCTGATTGGTCACTCTATATCTTCGCAACTGTGGAATAGTATGGATCTACTGTGCCTTTCGGCTGCTGCCTGTATTTTCTGTAAACTACAGACAGCAGCCGAAAGGCACAGTAGTTCGGTACTATTCCGTAGATCCGTACTATTCCGCAATTGCGAAGATTTAGAGTGATCAAGCAGCAATTAAGCGTGGAACTTTTTGGAATTTGGCGCAGTACAACAGTTTTTGCTTTTACATGTTCTAAGGTACATGACAGGGCCTTAGTCCATCTCCCTGTTCACACATACACGCAAGGGCATGGTCCATGGTGAAGATAACACCACTGGAGCCTACGGGACCCAATGGGGATGTTACAGTTATCAGTGTCCAAAGTTGAAGAACCCCACCCATAAGGTTCCGTCAACACGGTCCCATAAGGTTCCGTCAACACGGTCCCATAAGGTTCCGTCAACACGGTCCCATACAGTTCCGTCAACACGGTCCCTCTTCTTTTTGGTCCACAATGTGCTTATATTCTCCAAATCTTGACCTTGGCCAGCCGATCTTAAAGAGACAAGAGCTTAAAAGCGATATGTAAGAGCCACAACCTCATAGGTTCACGCTAAAACAGGCAGCTACCATCACATACCCTGTCCTAGACCAGTTGTTCAAGGTGATCCAGACTGCATATCTGCCCACAGTTGACTCTAACAAAAAACACCAAGATTGTGAATTAGCAAAGAGGTGTCTATGGACTTTGAAATTGGAACCGCCATTAAGTAAGGCCATGCTTTGTTCTAGAGAAGCCCCAGGCATTCCTTGACTCATTCGGAAACTTCAAGGCCTAAGAATGATTACTGTATTTCCTTGTTCCCTAACAGCCTTGAAGCGCTACAAAGCACCCCACCTGTGTATAAGTGCTTTATAAATAATCAATTACAATCACATCAGAGAATAACATTTCATGTAATCTTTACATCATTTAGAAGTTACAGCATTAGACATTCAATATCTAGAATGTGCATGGTCATTTTTTTAATTTTATATTCTATGTGTGTTTCACATTGGGGACATTTTTTGGCTAATATGTTTCACTGATTGTATTTCTTATTAGTGATTACCCAATGAATCAAGGCCAACGCAACTTATTTGCAAAATTCTGCAACATTCAAATGCAAGACAATTCTCAAGATGAGTGTGCGGAATGTTGCGAATAAGTTGTGTTGGCCTTGATTCATTGGGTTTAATCACTAATAAGAAATACAATCAGTGAAACATATTAGCCAAGAAATGTCCCCAATGAGCGTCCTTAATAAGCGTCCCCAATGAGCGTCCCTAATTCAAAACGTTGGCTACTGTGAAATACGTCCACCGTGAAGTTTTCACAGACACACTATTTTTAACTCTGCTTTACCTATATGAGTCAATTAACCTTATTACCGTCCATGCCCCGCGATTTCTGAGTGATGAGATGCACAAATATTTTGCCTGGGGGTGTCCAGACCCTGTGAATTGGGCAGAGGACTCACATGCCTGAACAAAGTTGACAAAGATATATCTCTTGTGGCAAAACAACACGCCTTTTTAAGGCTTATACAAATGTTTGAAGTGCCCTCAAGGCGTTAACGTCATTGGATGTATTGGAATCTTACCGCTTCATGGAGAGCCATTTATTTAAAGTGATAACATACCATCCTGCATTTTGATCCTCCTAATACAATCCAGAGAATTGTGCCCAGATTGCTAAACCAGGTATAAGAATGGTTGAGTCAAGTTTTATAAATGAGTCATCTTCGCCCACTTTTGACACGTATCCCGTAATTTATCCACATCTGTGTACGCTCTGTACACGTACAACGAGGCAAGTGTTTCATGTATGTGCCATTTGCAAGGTGTTGTGCAGAGCTTTCGGTCATGTAGTTTCTGTTTACAGGCAGAGTCAGAATCCACTGAAATGTCCATGGGAGTTTTTTTTTAATTAAAGCCAGATAACTCTATAGGCCACCATATAAGTATGGCAGTATTTGGTAAATGTTAGGCAAAGTTTGTATGCAGTACCCTTTGGGACCACTACACACAACTAGGACTACAGGTCTAAGCAAAACCAACTGCACAGTTTATAGTAGCGGAGCTGAGCAGCCAGGCTTATCTCAAGAGGGAATGTGAGCTGTAATTATGTTACACAGAGGTCTACAATCACAGGTTTTCAAACAAACTCTTACACTCAAGGTTTCTTTGTTAAATAATTATTAATTTATTTAACTATCAGTTATAAAACATTCATAAGAAGGAGGCAATATAATCACACACAAATATACTTCAGTACTGTACACTGTAAGATTTTGAGGCATTCAGAATATTATGAAGGAAGAGCAAAAAGGCATACGTTATCAGAACATAGAAAGAATACAGTTATTTCTTAGGCAGTGCAGATATTTTGAGTTCACCAGAAGAGTCAATTCAATTCAATAGGCTAGGCCAAAGTGAATGGGCTAAAGTCTTGGATAGGATAAAGCATTTCTGGTAGATAAATGGAAATGTCTCTGCAAAAGTTCTTAGGAATAGTTTGTAGCAAGAAGAATCAAATGTTGGGTCACAAGCTGATTAGGCCTGTGAGTTGGGAAAGTTTCAAGCACTTTCACAGCGAGAGGTAAGTTCTCTCAGTCTGATTTTACAGTACCTTTACAAATGAAGAAAAAGCTGGAGCTGGTGACCTCTGTTCCTGGCAGTTCCTGCAGATCTCGCTGTTCCTGGGCCTCAGTCATTGGGACAAGAGGGAGGACATCGGGGGACTCCTACACTGCACAGGGACTGGTCAAAAAGCTGGCAACTGGCAAATCTTCAATTACGGTAGCTGTAGTCAAGCACACAGGCTGGTGTCCCTCTCCCTGGTTATTCGGTTTCCTGCAGCACTCTGAGGAAAATACAAACAGCTCTCAGAATGGTATCCAGGTGGCTTAGTGTCGAGTTGATTGGTCCCACCAACTCAAAGGGAGAAGTAGTCATTGCAGGGCTTCTCTCTCGAGATGAACTTAGTGATTCGTACCTGTAGCAGGGCTTCACCGGGCAAACCAAGGGTCCAGGAGTTGCAGCAGCTGTCCTCTTCAAGCTCGTCTTCGGTTCTTTCGTTCCAGTGGTCGACTCTGCCTTCAAAGCCAAGAGACCCGCCTTTTATTCAGTTCTCTCCCATTCATTCCAGCCTAGCTGTCACTCACCCAGCAGGGTGGCTGTCCTTGCCGGACAGTCAGCCAGCCAATCACTACAGAGTGCATTTGGGTCTACTAGGAGACGAAGCACGTGGAGTTTCGGGTACCTCCCTCACTTCCTGACACTCGGGCGCCAGAGGCGGTCTTCACTCATGAAGCCCGTCAAAGGCAAATGAACAAAGGAACCAAACTTGGTTTGGCGCACAGAGCAAAACACTAGAAGGACCGTTCCACAAAGAAACAGCAAATAAAGAAGACCGGACCTGTTTTTACAGAGGGGGCTCAGACGCCATCTTGAAAAGCATTGCTCCCGTGTTTTAACGCTACCGGTATTCGCGGTCTGGAAAAATCAGCCATTTCGAGATGAATGGGTAGCATTTGACTGCTACATAAGTATCTAGACACAGGGGGATACTAAGTAACCCCTCCAGCACTCTATTGTAATATAGGGTGTTCTGGGTCTAGGAATTTAGAAAGACTAGTAAAGTCAATTTCACTTTACGTACTCTGGAAAACAGTAGTTTATACCAGAGAAGGTATTTAAACCTTGGGAAAGCCTGAACAGTTTTCCCTGTGCCACTGCACTGAGGGTGCTGTGTGACACAATTGAAAGATGATGCTATGGAGTTGTGTACAACTCCATAACCAAAGAAAACACAGGAGTAAAAGACAATTCAAAACACATGAGGGAGTGGGAAAAACGGTCACACTCCCTACGGGTAAAAAAATCAAGTCCTCAAAATCCAGCCAAGTTGCTGGGGGTCTCTAAGGTGAAGGGAATTAGCACATTTTTGAGATTTCTCCCTAATACTCGTCCCCCCCAAACTAAGGGACAGGAGGATTTAATCCAGCCCTAGATGAATCTCCTTACTCCAGTCGGTGATACATTCTGGAGAGACCATCAGCATTTTGGTGATTATACCCTGACCTGTGTTCAATGGTAAAATCAAACCCCAGTAGGCTGATTGAGCATCTTAACAATTTAGGATTTTCCCCCTTCATCTGCATTAACCATCTCAAGGGTTGGTGGTCTTGTTAAACGGGATACCATATTGTGTCTCCTTTATTGTATATATTGGCCTAAGGCAAGTCGCTCTGCGAAGAAATCCGCGTTACAAAGTTTTGACCTTAGTTCGATTTAGCCGCCATTTTAGGTCCATCCGCCATTTTGATTCCCATTTCAAAAGTACCTCTGTGTTCTAAAATGGTGGACAGTGTTTCTCGCTTGTAACTTAACCTTCCTGACCTTCACACTTAAGTTAATGTCCAAACTGCCCGTTGGCTAAATGTTTGGGTCATGTAATGAGACCTTGTCCTACGATTGATCTGTAGATCCAGGATTACCCGCGCCAACAAGTCCGATCCATGGTCAAACATTAAATACAACGTTGTTTAAATACTAAACGTGAACACTTGTTGATCTACATTGTAAAAGACATGTACTAAGGCTTAATTCGGAGATACACTGTTGCCATTGTGACTTGTTGTTGTACAAACTAGAAGTAATCTTTATGCATATAGTTGGATTAATTAGAAGTGAACTCAGCATGAACCCTAGACCGAGAATTATTAACCTGCAGAGGGGCTGGACATTATGATTGGAAACTGTATAAAAGATGTGAATATTTAGACGTCCAGTACCTCTCACTTCTCACACTGAAAGGGCTGGTATTCGCTGTGATGTACTGAGGGCCAGATAGCTATCTGATACTTATAGAATAAAGATCTGTGAATATTTATAAGCCTGTGTTTGGTGTATTTCCTTTAGGGGTACTCAGCCTCAATATTTCTCTTTGCTTTTACAGATGGCACCCAAATAGGGACCCTCAAGATTGATGCCGGCTCATTAAAGGTTGACACGGCTATCGGACTGGGATCGGACGGTGTAAAAGGGGGCCCCTTTCTTGGATGAGATGCGACACCTCAGCAGCGCTACACGACCCGAACCTTGGATGGTGAACACGCAGTCCGAGTTGCCATGTTGACGAGGGTCCATATATTGGAGTGGGCAGATTTGCAGAAATCACCAACCACGTGGGACCTTAGTTAGAAATTTGTAATCTGATTGGACCTCCTTAGGATTTGATCAGGTGAGTCATGACCCGATTCTTAAAGTATCCTGATAATTTGTTTTGGCGTATTGCACTCGCGAGTACAATTATTGACCAGGTAACACCAGTATTCTGACATGCCTGGGAAATTGCCTGCTTCAGGGCGTTATTCCGCAGTGACAGACAATCTTTGGAATTTGGCCGACTGGCGTCAATGGAGGGGTCGCCGGCGTGTACTATGTACTGTAAGCACAGACTTGATAGTATAGTATTTAATATTTGGCACAGACAAACTAGACATGCTTCCGAACTTCAGTGGCCAATCAATGGTAATTTTGAAATACCTCGTATTGAATACGTAGAATCCATATTATTGAAGAAAAAGGCTAGACCTGCAGCATTCGATGTATTACAGAATTGGAAGAAAGAAGCTATGCAGCAGCTGAAGAGTAGAGAAAAGCATGCGCGCCGTCATATGACGAACGCAGAAAAAGCGTTGTTATATGTTAAATGTTAAATGTTAAAGGTATTTGTACCACGCACCGTCACCAACGGAATTGGTCCCCAGGCACTCTGGCGGATCTGCAAACGGTAAGGGGGGATGGGTTAGTAAGGTGAAGAAGGAGTAGGATAGTGAGAGGAGTGGTGTTCTGTTGGCAGCTTCAACTCGGTATACACCGGGTGCTGAGCTTTGGTGCGGGTATTGGATCAGTGTCAGTCCTCGTGTGCTTTTGCTCCGGCTTATGTGTTGTTGCAGTGTTGTGAAGTGCGTGCGGCTTGTGGTGCGAGAGATGGTTGTGTGAGTTTTTGAGTGATGTAAGTATGCAAAGTTTGAGGTTATATTGGTTAGTGGGTTACCTGATCTTTTGCATGCTAACATTCACAGTATTGTCTAAGTGTGGCACTTGTTGGCCTTCACAATCCTATCTAGGTGCGGCACAGGCCAATGTTCAGAGTTCTATCTAGGTGTGGGCATGCTAACATTCACAGCCTTATCTAGATGCGGTGCAGGCTGCAGTTCATGTTCTGAGTGTGGCACATGCTAACATTCAAGTTTCATCTAGGCGCGGGCATGCTATCCTTCAGTCAAAATCCTATCTAGATGCGACGCAGGCTAATGTTCACAATTCTATCTAAGTATGGGCATGCTAATATTCACAGATCCATCTAGATGCGACGCAGGCTAATGTTCACAATTCTATCTAAGTATGGACATACTAATATTCACAATTCTATCTAAGTGTGCACATGCTATTATTTACCAGTTCTATCTAAGTGCGGACATGCTAATATTCACAATTCTGATCAGACACGACGCAGGCTAATGGTCACAATTCTATCTAAGTGTGGACATGCTAATATTCAAATTCTATCTAAGTGTGGACATGCTAATATTCACAATTCTATCTAGATGCGACGCAGGCCAATGTTCACAATTCTATCTAAGTGTGGACATGCTAATATTCAAATTCTAGATAAGTGTGGACATGCTAATATTCACAATTCTATCTAGATGCGACACAGGCCAATGTTCAAAGTCTAAGTGTGGACATGCTAATATTCAAAATTCTATCTAAGTGTGACATGTTAATATTCATAATTCTATCTAGATGCGACGCAGGCCAATGTTCAAAATTCTATCTAAGTGTGGACATGCTAATATTCACAATTCTATCTAGATGCGACGCAGGCCAATGTTGACAATTCTATCTAAGTGTGGACATGCTACTATTCACAATTCTATCTAGATGCAACGCAGGCCATGTTCAGAGTTCTATCTAAGTGTGGACATGCTAATATTCACAATTCTATCTAAGTGTGGACATGCTAATACTTACCAGTTCTATCTAAGTGCGGACATGCTAACATTCACGATTTTGTCCGGACGCGACTCAGGCTAATGTTCACAATTCTATCTAAGTGTGGACATGCTAATATTCACGCAGGCTAATGTTCACAATTCTATCTAAGTGTGGACATGATAATATTCAAATTCTATCTAAGTGTGGATATGCTAATATTCACAATTCTATATAGATGCGACGCAGGCCAATGTTCACAATTCTATCTAAGTGTGGACATGCTAATAATATGGCACTCTATGTTATTTGTAGGTAAGGTAGAGTGGCAGGGGTTTTCTGGAGTAGAGTGATTGCTCTACTCCCCACCCATGCCACACTCACAGTTTTTGTTGGTGTCTGTTGACTGCTGGCTTCCTTGGCGTCCCCTGCGGACTCCTGCAGTCACATCTTGGAGCCGCCAATGTAGGAGCCGCCCTTTGCCTCGTGGTCCTTCTCCGCGGGGGCTGCCGGGCAGAGGGCTGCATTGGGATGTTCTTGATATGGGGTGTGTGGGCCAATCCGGGTGCATTGGGCGGGTTGGGAGGTGGGCACAAGGGAAACCAGGAAGCGGCCAGCCCCGAGGAGACAAACCACGCACCGAGTGCGCAATGGATGGTGCTTTTAAATGCCATGTATTTATTTTTAAATTTGCCTTCTTGGGAGGTGAGGGTCAGGAGACTCCTTACCTTGCCAGGGGTCTGCTGATAATGGCGGGGTGCTGCTCGAGCCGAGCCTCGCTGCGGCCTCTGTTTGTTCTTTTTTTTTTTTCATTATCTTGGATGGGCCAATCGGGACGGGGAGGCGGGCACAAGGGAAACCAGGAAGCGGCCAGCCCCAGGGAGACAAACCATGCGCCGAGTGCGCAATGGATGGTGCTTTTAAGCGCCATGTATTTATTTTTAAATTTGCCTTCTTGGGAGGTGAGGGTCAGGAGACTCCTTTCCTTGCCAGGCATCCGCTGATAATGATATGACCAGAATAAACAGTCTGAGTCAGTTAGGAATATGGATAGGGCTTTCATGTATCTGATGAACTTATGAATAAACGTCTAAATGAACGAAGGCCTGGTGCCACTGCGCCACCTCCATATGTTCCTCTTCCTGCTGTTATTCCTCCTCCTGTTGTTCCTCCTGCTCCTCCTATTGCTCCTCTTAATGATCCTCTTCTTCCGGTTATTGTTCCTCCTTTTGTCGCTGCTCCTCCCCCTGTTCCTCCACCTTTGCCTGCTGTTACGGGTCCGGTGGGTTTGCCTGCCATGCCAGTGATAGGACCTCTGTTTCCGGATGTTCAAAATTTCCCTACTCTCCTTCTTACAAGTGGTTCTACATCGCTTGTAGTCGATCGGGGAGCGGGATCGAGGGTTGTAACTCGTAATACTGTATCTTCAGAGAAAAAGCATGAATTAACTGTGTGGGCTAACCGTTGCATGGAGAAGGGTGAACAAGCTGATGTTCTTGCCACACTTTGTAATTTAGACAATTTTCCTGAGAAAAACGTTTTTTCTAGAAGGATTAGGAATTAATTTATGTGTAATGTGGAACAGGCTAAGTGATACAGATCTCCCACAAGGGTTGAGGAATATGAATACTTTAGCATTCTCTAGAGATACTGCGGAGAAAGTACAAGAGCATGTCGAGAGGGTTCTTGAGTATAGAAGGGAGTTTGAAAGGTTAAAGAATGAAGATGTAGATGATGATAGTTTGGACGCTATGTTAGTACAGAAACGGTTTTTCCCTTGTCGTAAATCGATGAATGAGGAAACACGAATTTGTACGAAGGATGCGATTAGGTGGCTCTCAGACACGTCGATAACTCCCTTTGAAGTATATGACACGTATAGTCAGTATACGCCAGAAATGCAGAGGAAAGTGATACAGGTAATGGTAGAGTACCTACAGGATGAATGGGTAAAAAGGAAGATGTGTTGTCCTTCAGAGTTATTGAGTATTTATAAGAGGGCTTTTTCGTTTCACACTTCTTCAGCTGATTTAGCGCTCGATTTAGCTCTGTTGTTTAGTAAGCATTCGGAGTTGCCTACTTCTCAGTTGCCTATGAAAGAGGTTCCTCTGACATTTGTCCCAAAAGTAGAGATCCGCGCTAATGTTGCAACGGGTGTACCTGCCCAAAATATTCCTGCACATTATGTGTCGCAGTTCGTTCACGTCCCGTTCTCGAGACAGGAAGTGAACACCATCAAACAATCTATTCCCGATATTAGGAAGAAACCGACAGGGTTCTACAAAGAAATAGAGTCTGTCTTGCAATCATCAGTATTCACCTTAAGTGATATCGATTTATTTTTTCCCGTACTCCTGCCTGTTGATTTATGGAAACAGATTAGGACTGTAGATGCTGTACCAGCGTTAGGAGATTCATGGGATACTATGGCTAGACTCGATAGAGAGAGGCCAGCTGACGAGAGACTGCCACAGGTAATACTAACTTTGCCTGACAGAATAGTTACAAAGTTGAAAGCCATAATTTCTGAGAGAAGGATTATTTGGGACAAGCTTACGGCCTGTGTCCATGGAAAATCTGAGGGTAAAACCGAGCTCTTTAACCGGTTCGAACAAGTATTTTCAGATTACAGTGGGCAAGACTTAAGCACAGAGTCTGGGAAACGGCTATTCGTGGAATAATTTGTGCGTGGATTGTTGCCTGACATCCAGTCACAAATCATGTCCTCCGAGAGCGCTTGGCAAGCGAAGACTCAGTCAGAAGTACTGCATATGGCTCAGTACTATGAGAATCGTGTCAAGAACGAAAAGGAAAGAGTTGAAAAGAGAAAAGGTGACTTAAAGACAAAGTATTTTTGAAACAAATTGTTAGAGGCCCTAGAGGGGGTAATTTGCAATTTAGCGGTCAGTACGTTCCACAGAGAAATGCACCATTGGGTCCTGTAAACATAAACCAGTGTGCTTATTGCAGACAAGAGGGTCATTGGCGTGCACAATGCCCGATCCTCCAGCAGAGGTCGAATAATGCATTTGGGAATATGGGTAGACGATCGAGAGGCCGCCCAGGGGCATGGGGTCCTGGTAGAAGCCAGTTTTCACAAGATTCACAGCAACCTTTTTCGCAGGACAATCAGGCACCAAGTATGGATAAAAGAAACATTTTTGATCATCATTCCTGCTGCTTACCTCTCTGAAGAACTTCATTTCGATGACATTCTGTTTCGCTAGGATTGCCCGAATCAGGGTTTGGAACCAACACCTATTCCCGTTAATCAGAAAGGTCCCTACGTTGAGATGATAGTGGGAAATAGGAAACCTCTATTTTTGATAGATACAGGGGCACACAAGTGTTCCATTGACCATTCACGGGTTCCAAAAATTCCACTGTCAGGGCAAACCAATGTTTCTGTAGGGTTTTCTGTCACACCAGTTGTCTGTCCGGCCAGTACCTATTTCTTTGGTACCATTTACGGACCACTGTCCATTTCTGTTGACCACGAATTATGGAGAGAATTTGTTGGGGTTGAATCTGTTGAGGGAATTAATTGCGGTAATTCATTGTTCTTCTGACGGAGTGCTTTTGATGATTTCACCACAGCAACATTCTGTCTCTCAATTCTTGACTAGACCTTTGCCTCCGGAATTTAGTGATGTTCCGGAGTGTTTGTGGGCAATTGATGACAATAATGTCGGTGTTTTACAAATTGAGCCTGTAAAGATTATTTTGAAACATGGAGTAAAGTTGCCACGTATTCCCCAGTATAAGATCTCGGTCGATGGTGAGCAAGCTTTGAAATGCATCGTCTCCGATTTTGTGCATCGAGGGGTGATTGAGGAAATTGCAGGATGTTTGTGCAATAGTCTGATTTTGCCTGTGTACAAAAAAGGTGATAATGCAATTCCCTTCCGTTTCATTATTGATTTATGTGTCATCAATAAGATCGTTGCTCCACAATTTCCCATTGTGCCTGATGTGACAACAATATTGATCATGATTCCGGCTTCAGCTACTTACTTCAGTGTTATGGATCTAAACGCCTTCTTTAGTATCCCTATAAATAAGGACAGTTCACCTTCACCCATGCACCACAAGGTTACACGGAAAGTCCTAGCATCTATAGCAGGGCATTGAAATAGCAGCTCGATACCGTTGAGTGGCCCTCTATTTGTACACTGCTTCAATATGTCGACGACCTACTCTTAGCTGCTGACTCAGAGAGCGCTTGCAAGGAGGGCACCGTTTTGTTGCTTATTAACCTAGCACAACATGGACACAAAGCTTTGCTTACAAAATGTCAATATTGTCAACAGGAGGTTGCCTATTTAGGCTATCTCATGTCAGAGGAGGTAAGAAGGTTGATGCCAGAACAGATAGAAATCATTTCTAGCATGTCTGACCCAAATACACAGAAAGCAGTTAGAGCCTTGATAGGAATGGCTTCTTACTGTAGGCAGTGGATCCTGAATTTCTCCTTAGTGATTAAACCAATGTTAGCTTTGACGAAGAAGGGCATTTCTTCGCCATTGCCATGGAACTTGGAACACCAGCGAGCATTTGATTTGCTCAAGACTGCATTGTGCTCGGCACCAGTTCTGGGCACACCAAACTATGAAAAGGCCTTTGTGTTGTATGTGCATGAATGTGATGGATGTGCTTTGGCTTTATTAACGCAGGAACATGGAGGGAAGAAAAGGCTGTGCGGCTACTTTTCTTCCGCCCTTGATCCTGTCGCATACGCTTTGCAAAGATGTTTGAGAGCTGTCGATGCTGCTGCTGCGTCCGTAAAACAAAGCAAGGGAATGGTCCTAGGCCATGCTTTAACCCTGATGGTACCTCACTCTGTAGATGTTCTATTAAACAGAACACAAATGCAACACCCCACCTACGCACGATTAACGAGATACAAATTGATCTTGTTTGCACCACACATCCAAATCAAGAGGTGTTGTGTTCTTAATCCGGCTGAACTTTTACCTTTCCCGCAAGGTACTGCTTGCAATGATAAAGCGTCACATGACTGTCTTTACACCACAGAGCAAGAGACCAAAGGCAGAATCAATCTAAAAGATATCCCTTTGAACAATCCACAAGGGGAGCTGTTTTGTGACAGCTCCTGTTTCAGACTCCCTGATTGTACATCCACAGCTGCTTATGCAATCACCACATTGAGCACAGTCGTGGAGATCAAAAGAATCAAACATAACTCTGCACAGGCCGCAGAGATTATAGCATTGACCCGAGCTTGTGAACTTTCCGAAGGGCTTACCGTAAACATATATACTCGCAGTCAGTATGCCTTTGGGGTAGTTCACAACTTCGGCAGACTTTTGGCAGAAAGAGGTTTCTTGACCTCACATGGCACTAAAATCCAACATGGCTCCTTGATAGTACGGTTACTCTCAGCGCTTGCACTCCCTACTCAGCTAGCTATTATGAAATGCGCAGCGCATCACAAAATGATAGATAATGTAGGAAAAGGGAACGCTTTCGCTTACCAGATAGCCAAACAGACTGCCACTGATCTCTCTTCAGAAATGTATACTTCAAGCGAAGCCACAAATGCCTGTACTTTAGATGAGAGTATTGACTCCATTAAGAACATTCAAGCTGATGCCACATAGGAGGAATCTAAGAAATGGGCTGAGGGTTTGGCAAAATTGGATGATGACGGGTGTTGGGTGGACAAAGTTGAAGGGAAGTTGTTATTGCCCGACGCGTATATTAGGATTTTGGTTGTTATGGCTTATGGTCCTACCCATATTTGTGCTTGTAAGGTCACCAAGATGTTGCAAAATGTGTGTTTAAATGACAAAATCACTAAGGTAGCTGAACGCTTTGTTCAGGGGTGTATGATTTGTTTGCAGCACAATGTGGGAAAGGACACATCAACTCCTAGGGGTAGTTTCGGTCCACCTTCTGCCCCCTTTGAAGTGATTCATTTTGACTTTATTGAAATGGAGTGTTGTCATAACTTTAAGTATGTATTAGTTGTCATCTGTGCTTTTAGTAAGTGGGTTAAAGCTTTTCCCGTCTAAGATGCCACAGCCGTGACCACGGCAAAGACCATGCTGAAGGAATATTTTCCAAGATTTGGTTTGCCAAGAGTCATCTGGTCGGACAATGGTCCACATTTTATCGCTGCTGTAATTCTGCAGATATGCGCGGGATTACAGATCGATAAACGGTTCCATTTGGCCAGACACGCACAGAGTGCTGGAGTAGTAGAAAGACACAACAGCATCATCAAAACCAAGCTCGCTAAGACGTGTGCCAGCACCAAACTAAAATGGCCGGACGCCTTACCGATCGTATTATTATCCATGAGGACAACCACTCAAACTAAGACTGGGCTCTCTCCCTTTGAGGTGGTCATGGGTAGGCCAGACAACATTTGGAATGTCCCAAAGCCCCGTTCTTTACGTGAGGTCGAAAATGTACTTCTTTCGGATTATTGTGGCCAGTTAACTAAAAATCTGTATTTGATTTATCACCAGGTGCGAGAGGCTTTACCTGTTAATACTGGGTTCTCACAAAGGCATTCAAGTGATCCTCTTGCCTCGCACCTCGTTGGCAGGGCCCGCTGTCATGATGCCTACCCCCGGGCATCTGACAAAGCCCATCCGCCCCGGAAGCAGGCATCCAGAAATTTAGTAAAACCTCAAAAGCCCCCGCTTTGGGGCTATCTGGGTTCAGTCCTGGTGCCTTAGGCACCAGGCTCATAGTAGGAATCAGTCATGGCGCCTAAGGCGCCAGGCTCATAGTCATCACTTACCTCAGGCAGACCATGCTGTACATGCATCCAGGCCAACGTGAGACGTGGAAGGGACTATTTTTTACTCGGGTGTGGTTCTAGGGACTTCTTACCTGGGACTACTTTCGACACTATTTAAACCATGCCCGATCTACAACACACGCTTCGCGTTATTCTGCATTCTGCAGCGTAACTCTCACCTTGCCTGCGAACCTGCATCCAGTCTTCTGCCACGCCCAGCGCGCATCTGGAGCTCCTAGAAGAAAGGGGAAAATAGGAGAAGAGGTTAGGTTATGGACATTAATCTAATTCCTTACCTGATTCAGGATCTTGCACCATTCCGAGACTGAAGGGACATTACTTCGACACACGTCGCTTCGCAGCTGCAGCGCGGCTCCATTCTCACCAGTCCACAGCATCTTCGACTTGGCGCTGCCTCCATCATTTTCTCCGGCGATCTTCAACACCTGGGGAAAAAAGACAAAGGAATAGCGAGGTGAGCCTAGAGAGACTACAAAGACAATCATTTTACCACAAGGCTTACCTGATTTACCACCGGAGGCATTATCCTTCAATACGCCACATCTTCTTACGCCGCATCTATGAAGGGAGGAAAAAACAACAAGTTAAACTCACGCAACTTTACCGGATAGTGTTGGGTAATACAGACTCTTACCTGAACGCCACCAGCAACCTCCAGACAGTATTTGTTGCCGCAAAAATCACCAAGGGGTGCAAGAGTCAGCATTGAACATATTGAACTTTTTAAACTTGGTAAACTCCGTAGTCAATAATCTTCTAGAACTCCAATACCCCAAACCAGTGAAGTAACTGGTATCTACGCGCCCCTGCAAGCCACACAGGATGGAGAGCTCATCCATTAAAAACATAAGGTGAGGACACTAAGTGGGAATATCGGAGGTGGCCAGTGGGGAGAGCGGGAGCAGTGGGGAGGGGTCTGCACACAAATTCCACGGGACTAAATCCCTTTCTCCATCTACAGGAGAATATTCCTATGAGTCAAGCACACAAGACTAGGCGGGTCTGTCCAGACAGCCATCTTTGCCCTACGCTTCACGTTGGTGGAGGCCGCTGCTGTCCGGGTTCGATCGACGCCCCTGTGGGATCCAGGTGAGCGTAACAGAACGCGAAGCCTACCTACAAATCCCCACCCGGCCGTAATGGAAACCTTTGAAACCGACCAACTAGCCCAATTGTTAGGGGAACATAGGGCAGAGGTGCACTCCGCACGCCAAGAAATTAATGCCCTCAGGAGAGAACTGATTATGTCAAAGGAATGCACTGATGATCTTACTAGACAACTGCTGCAAAGCCAAGCTGGCCAGACACCACTACCTGGACTCGGGGGGGAATCCAACTCCTGTCTCTTCGAGCAATCCTGTGCAAGTGGTGCTACCAGGGAGCATTCCTTCAGCTCCATCCGAACGTTTTGCTGGGGACCCAAAAAGGTTCGCAGTGTTCATGAACCAGTGCCGCTTGCACGTTCTATGCAGACCTGGGGCTTTCCCAAATGACCAAGCCAAAGTAGCCTTTGTACTATCATACCTTAGTGGCAGCGCAGCCGATTGGTCCATCCCGCTGGTCAACCAGGATGACCCTCTTCTTCGGGATTTTCAAGGTTTTCAACTGATCATGGAAAAACTATTCGGCAGACATTCACAGGGTCAGGCCCTGGATAACAAACTTTTATCCCTGCGACAAGGCACTCAGGATCTGCTGACCTATATCCTATAACCTTCAATAGGTTAGTGGTGGAAACTGGCTGGCCAGAGGAAAAATGACTGACATTATTTCATCGTGGGCTGCGGGGTGAGCTCAAAGATGTTTTGGCGCAGGTTGTGAACCCACCCCAGGATTGCAAAGAATATATGGACTTAGTAGACCACCGACTTCAGAATAGAAAGGCTGATCGAGCTAAATTCGAGAATCGAGTATTGGTTAAACCAAATGTTACCTCCAAAGGAACAGACGCATCAGAACATATGCAGATCATGGGGGTTAAGGGACCCTTAACGCAAAAGGACAGAGAAAGAAGACGACAGATGCAATTGTGTCTTTAGTGTGGGGCTTCAGGACATTTTCTACGGGATTCTCCTATAAAACTATCCAAGAAAGAGGCCGGAGTAGCTGTTAAAAATCAAACAGAGCCTGAATCGGGAAACGGCCATGCCCGACAAGCGTAGAGGTCCGCTTGCGGAGCTTGAAGAAGGACACTCAGACCTCGCATTTAATCATACCAATGGTCCTTATTGACCCAAGGCTCCCATCACGTATGCACGCAGCAAGGGCATACATCGATAGCGGGGCCGTAGGAAACTATATGGACCATAAACTGGCTTCTAGGATGAATCTACCTCTCTGCAAAAAGACCACTTTGGATGTCATCACCACTGTCGACGGAACTGAAATTGCCTATGGGCCTGTAACTCATTCCACTACAGAGATGACACTGCTGGGTCAGAATGGGCATCGAGAGACTATTGTGTTTGATTTAATCAAAGCCCCGCAGTTCCAAATAATACTGGGGATACCTTGGTTAGAAACACATAATCCTTGTATTGATTGGCGAGAGAAGAGAATAACCTTCCCGGTGTGTACACACACCTGTTACCCGGAAAAGACCTTGAACAAAGGCCTGGCCACAGTCGCTAATCCCGTCGTACAGTTACCTCAGGAATACCAAGAATTCCAGGACGTTTTCCAAAAGAACAGGCAAACACCTTACCTCCACACAGATCATACAATTGTCAAATCAACCTCATACCCGGTGCACAACCCCCATGCAGCAGGATCTACACACTTATGGAACCCGAAAACCTGCACCTACGACAATACTTAGACCAATACCTTGCTAATGGCTTCATTCGTCCATCCAAGTCCCCTGTTTCCTCAGCTTTGTTCTTCGTACCTAAAAAGGAAGGTGACCTTAGAACATGTATAGACTACCGCGCATTAAATCAGATAACAGTGAAGAACCAATACCCGTTGCCTTTGATCCCCGAGTTACTAGACCAAGTAAAGGATGCTTGCATCTACACTAAATTAGATCTCAGAGGGGTGTATCATTTGGTACATGTAAAGAAAGGCGATGAATGGAAGACTGCCTTTCGTACCAAATACGGATTGTTCAAATATCAGGTGATGCCCTTCGGGTTGTGCATTGCACCAGCAGCCTTCCAGTATTTTATGAACGATGTCCTTCGTGAACTCATCGACGTCTGTGTCATCGTTTACATCGACGATATTCTAGTGTACTCTTCCTCAGAATCAGATCATGTTAAGCACGTTTGTGCAGTCGTTCAGACACTACGTCAACACAAGTTATATGCGAAATTGGAAAAATGCGTTTTTCATACTACTGAAGTTGAATTCCTGGGATTTATCCTGACTCCAAAAGGAGTCCGAATGGACTCTCGAAAAGTGGATGCAATTCTCAAACGGCCATCACCCAATTCAGTTAAAGGAGTACAAAGCATGCTCGGATTTGCTAATTTGTACCGTAGATTTATTCCAGACTTTTCACAGGTCGTACACCCCATCACCGCACTTTTGCAAAATAACAAACGCTTCTTGTGCACCGAAGAGGCCGAAAAGGCCTTCCAAGAGCTGAAGTTGAAATTCACATCGGCACCTGTCTTGAAGCATCCACGCCCGAGCTACCATACATAGTCGAAACCGATGCATCCATGGGAGCTGTCCTGTCCCAGAAGGATACCGAAACCGGTCAACTTCATCCTGTCGCCTTTTGGTCCAGAAAGTTTTCGGCCCCTGAGTTAAATTATGCAGTTACCGATAAAGAGTTGTTAGCCATCAAATCCGCCTTCAAGGCTTGGCGACATTATCTTCTCGGTGCTAGGCACACCATTACTGTAATCACAGATCACAGGAACCTGCAGTATAGGCCCAATCATCCCGTCAACTTCGATGGGCATTGTTCTTCGCCGAATTCGACTTCGTGATTACTTATCAACCAGGTTGCAAGAATGGTAAGGCATATGCCTTATCCCGAATAGGGATGGGAGAAGCCTTTTCGAACACAGAACCAGTGCCTACAATTCCAGGACAAATAATCATTGGCATAACTACTCTACAGACTTTGGAAGATATTCATTTAAGGATCCAACAACTTTTCGATCCAGCAGCCCTGCAGGACTGGGTGAAAAAGGGCCCAGATTATTCAGTCATCAATAAGTTACCCTACTATCAAGGGTGTCTATTTCTCCCACACAAAGAACTACAAGAACTAGTAATCTCCAATTACCATGATGCTCTGCTGGAAGGACACCCATGTATTGCCAAGACTGAAGCTAAAATTAAAAGACAATTCTGGTGGCCCACCTGGCGAATAGACGTAAAGTCATTTGTGCTGTCTTGTGGTATTTGCACCCAAAACAAAAGTCAGAAGAAAAAACCAGCCGGCCTTTTACAACCTTTGGATGTTCCACCTGCACCATGGCACACTTTGTCCCTAGACTTTATTACCGATCTACCTCAATGTAATGGGTTTAACACCATTCTAGTTGTTGTTGACCTTTTTTCCAAGATGTCTCACTTTATTCCTTTAAAGAGATCACCTTCCGCTTCAATTTTGGCCAAGGAATTTCTGGAAAAACATTTGTTCGAATACATGGATTTCCTTCTGTATTGGTTTCTGAACGAGGTAGTCAATTCATTTCGCAATTCTGGAAGAAATGTTGTCAACTAGCTCAAATCGGCGTGAGGTTATCTACTAGTCACCATCCCCAGACCGATGGTCAGACAGAGAGGACCAACCAGACTCTTGAACAATACCTACGTTGCATGTTACACCAGACCGAAGGCAATTGTAAGGATATATTATGGATTGCTGATTACGCATACAATAACTCAGTACATTCAGGAACTGGACAAAGCCCCTTTTATACCATATATGGTCATCATCCTCGAACCTCAGAACTTGATTCACCTCAGCACTTGGAAATGCCGGCAGTGACCCACCTGCACTCTACCATTACTCAAGCCTTTAAGCAAGCAACTGAACATTTGAAACAAGCAAAAGAGAAATACAAGAAGAATGCAGATCAGCATAGGAGTGACACTCCCCAATACCAGATTGGAGATCAAGTATGGCTGGCTACCAGACACATACCTCTAAAAGGGACTCGAACTTTTAATCCTAGATATTTGGGACCTTATAACATTAAAACATAATCAACCCGGTAGCAGTTAAATTAGAATTACCCTCTAATATGCGGATCCATCCAGTCTTCCATGTTTCACTTCTAAAACCAGTTCAACCCGGAACAAGATTAACCAAACTGCCTGACCCCATACTAATAGATGGAGAACCTGAATTTGAGGTAAAAAATATCCTAGACTCTAAGATGGTTAAATCTAAACTTTTTTATTTAATCGATTGGAAAGGTTACGGACCGCAGGAAAGGTCATGGGAACCCAGTGACCACATCAATGCACCCCGGTTAGTGAAAAAATTCCATCGGAACTTCCCAGACAAACCAGTGCCCAGAGGAAGAACAACCTTAGGAGGAGCCTTGGGGGGGAGTGCTGTCATGATGCCTACCCCCGGGCATCTGGACAAAGCCCATCCGCCCTGGAAGTAGGCATCCAGACATTTAGTAAAACCTCAGAAGCCCCGGCTAGGGGCTATCTGGGTTCATTCCTGGCGCCTTAGGCACCAGGCTCATAGTAGGAATCAGTCCTGGCACCTAAGGCGCCAGGCTCATAGTCATCACTTACCTCAGGCAGACCATGCTGCACATGCATCCAGGCCAAGGTGAGACCTGGAAGGGACTATTTTTTACTCGGTGTGGTTCTAGGGACTTCTTACCTGGGACTACTTTCAAGGCTATTTAAACCACGCCCGATCTACAACACACGCTTCGCGTAATTCTGTATTCTGCAGCGTAACGCTCACCGTGCCTACGAACCTGCATCCAGTCTTCTGCCATGCCCGCCTCGCATCCGGAGCTCCTAGAAGAAAGGGGAAAATAGGAGAAGAGGTTAGGCTACGGACATTAATCTAATTCCTTACCTGATTCAGGATCTTGCACCATTCCGAGACTGAAGGGACATTACTTCGACACGCGTCGCTTCGCAGCTGCAGCGCGGCTCCATTCTCACCAGTCCACAGCATCTTCGACTTGGCGCTGCCTCCATCATTTTCTTCGGCGATCTTCAACACCTGGGGAAAAAAGACAAAGGAATAGCGAGGTGAGCCTAGAGAGACTACAAAGACAATCATTTTACCACAAGGCTTACCTGATTTACCACCGGAGGCATTATCCTTCAATACGCCACATCTTCTTACGCCGCATCTATGAAGGGAGGAAAAAACAACAAGTTAAACTCACGCAACTTTACCGGATAGTGTTGGGTAATACAGACTCTTACCTGAACACCACCAGCAACCTCCAGACAGTATTTGTTGCCGCAAAAATCACCAAGGGGTGCAAGAGTGAGCATTGGACATATTGAACTCTTTAAACTTGGTAAACTCCGGACTCAATAATCTTCCAGAACTCCAATACCCCAAACCAGTGAAGTAACTGGTATCTACGCGCCCCTGCAAGCCACGCAGGATGGAGAGCTCATCCATTAACAAAATAAGGTGAGGACACTAAGTGGGAATATCGGAGGTGGCCAATGGGGAGAGCGGGAGCAGTGGGGAGGGGTCTGCACTCAAATCCATGGGACTAAATCCCTTTCTCCATCTACAGGAGAATATTCCTACGAGTCAAGCACACAAGACTAGGCGGGCCCATCCAGACAGCCACCTTTGCCCTACACTTCACGTTGGTGGAGGCCGCTGCTGTCCGGGTTCGATCGACGCCCCTGTGGGAACCAGGTGAGCGTAACACCCGCATCAGGTCCTCCTGGTCACACAGACGGTGGTGCGGGTAGCAGGAAAGAAGAATTGGATCCACGCGTCGCACATCAAAAGAATTCCACTCCCTGTGCCACACGCTCCAGAAGAAACAGAACCCCTCACCAGTACTGCAACCAACGATCACGAAGCAGTAAACATAATCGAGAGTGCATCATAGTCTCTCCCTAAACCCATGGGGCCTGGGGAAACAGCCATTTAACCTCCACACTCTCCAACAGTTTCTTCTTTAAAATTTGTTCTGGATCTTGCATCAGATCTCGCTTTGGATTCGTCGCTTCCGTCGGGAAGTGACGACACGTTGTTCACAGATCACTCAGTACCAGGAGTCACAAGGTACAATCTGCGTCCGAGGAAATAGACCTACTGCACGGTTCAGCTGTGCCATCAAAGAAAGTCATCGAAGGGCTTGCCTTTTTGGCCCGATCATTTGTGTATAAGGGGATTCTGTTGGCTAGGGTTTGTGAAAGGACTAAGAAGATGCTCGGCCAGCAAAAAACATTGGTGCAAATCGTTTGAAGAACAATGCCTGCAACCTCTCCCGCTTGTACGGAACAGATAAGAGACTGTGTGACCAGCTACGGAAACAAACACTCAAATGTGTGGGCACCGAAAACGTATTGTTGTATAGTGATAATGTTGACTAGTTTTACAATAGTCATTGCCTTAGGATTCTGGTATCTGGAAGAAGTACATCCGCTTGAAAATGTGTTACCCACTGAAAATGTACCCACTGTTTCTACTCCTTTCGTGCACCTGCACACTTTATCTCCTAGAGACTCTCAGCACAGACAGAGTTACCACAACAACACTCTATTACTCATTATGAATGCTACACATACCATTTTTAATAGGTCCAATTGTTGGGTTTGTTCGCATTTACCGCAACACGGGGATAAGGGGCTGGGTTGGTATATTCATCCTTTACCTTTGACAACTGCTTGCTATGCTTCTTTTAAAGCACTATTCTTTGTCCGATGGAATGATAGCATCTCAGGGAACTTCGAAGGGACTAATTTGAATGATTTTGAAAAACGTGTTCTGACGCCCCTTGGATGCTCACTCTTTGTAAATAGGAGCAAGCCAAATGTTTCTTCTATTAGGCCTTCTGACAGACTGTCCCGTCCTTTTCAATCCTTGATCTCCTTCAAGATGGCTCCTATAGGCAATAGGGATGCCACACCACCTTCTTAAACTGTCATCCACAGTCCACATTCAGTTTCTTTCTGCATACAAAGGAATGGTACTCAATCAATGGGTGATTTTAAGGGTTATGCCAACATTGCAAATTTGACTAGTGAGGAGGACAGACCTTTGTATGTAGGCGAACCTGTCTACTTTGTTTGCAGTGATGTAGCATTTCCATGGTTACCCAGGGATTGGCAGGGAACTTGTTATTTAGGGATTCTGTGAACCGGGGTATTCATTGCTAGCACTGTAGAAATTTCAAAGGCTCGTCCACGACGAGACGAGAATGGCGATACTTCAACTTTTTTGAATGACACACGCGGACGAACAGGTAAGTGTGGAGTAGGGGCTTCTGCAGGGGGGCTTACTAGCATTTTGAAACTGCACGTGGTTGCACGTGGAGACACGATCGCCCAGATCACGCAATTACGAATGTTAGCATTAAGAGAATTATCATACTGGCTTCCAGGAGTGTTAACACGGTTAAAACGTTTATGTTGAATTTAACCAGAAACCGGTTTACTTGTCCTTTCACCCATCAACATCAGTTAACGGATTAACCCTAACGTAACCTTCTGTTACATTCTTACAATGGCAACATTAAAAGTATAGACAACGCACAACAATTATCTCTTAAAGGCACTTCATTAACTATAAGTGTTTAAGCCTACTAATGGGTCACATGCTGTTTTCATTGTAGGGATTTAACCCATGACTATTTAAATTAAGCATTCAACTTATGAATTGTCATTCGAACTCACTAGGTAAGAAAGGTTTTTCAAATTGCTATTCTTAAGTTGTTTAGTGAAATTAGATATGGACAACTAATTATTTTCTTATTTATATTTTGTCTATTTGCATTAGTCTTTGCATTTTTTTCAACCATCCCTAACATTCCCACCCTACCCCCTCCCCCAATGGCCACCCTCCAACCTATATGCATAAAATTGTTTGTGTTTGAATTATAACATGTACACAATGATCATTTTCTCCTTTTGTTCTCTTTCACCTTTGTAATGAATATGCTATTTCTGCTAATGAAATGCAATTAGCCCTGATTTAAAAAAGACGCTTATGTCGAAACACGTGTCATCCTAAAGGGCATACATTTCTATATTTTTTGAACAAATGCACAATTAAAAGCTCCAAGCTTACCGATTGGAGAAAAAGAGGCAGTCTTTGTCTATCTTTCTCTCGTCCTTGATAAGGGCGCATGACAATAGCTTAAGTAGCAAAGATTGTTTTACATCAAATACAATGTTGTTTAAATACTAAACGTGAACACTTGTTGATCTACATTGTATAAGACATGTACCAAGGCTTAATGTTAAATTCGAAGATACACTGTTGCCATTGTGACTTGTTGTTGTACAAACTAGAAGTAATCCGTATGCATATAGTTGGATTAATTAGAAGTGAACTCTGCACGAACCCTAGACCGAGAATTTTTAACCTGCAGATGGGCTGGAAATTACGATTGGAAACTGTATAAATGATGTGAATATTTAGACGTTCAGTACCTCTCACTTCTCAAACCGAAAGGGCTGGTATTCGCTGTGATGTACTGAGGGCCAGATAGCTATCTGATACTTTGTTTCTTTGTAAAACTGTACAGTTATAGAATAAAGATCTGTGAATCTTTATAAGCCCATGTTTGGTGTATTTCCTTTTGGGGTACTCAGCCTCAATATTTCTCTTTGTTTTTACAGACTGTCTGAATCACAAAAGTACATCCATACAAATATGGTCTAAATTTCTTCAGAGAACACACAATGGCAAAACACTCATGTTCTATGGTTGCCCACCTTCTCTCAGGTTCCTTCAGCTTCATGCTGATGAAGCAGATGGGGTGTTCCCTACCTTTCTCATCCAGCTGACTCAGAACTACACCTATACCTGTATTGGAAGCATCAGTTTGCACAATAAAGGTTTGGCTGTAGTCAGGGGCTCTTAAGACTGGAGCTTGACAAATGGCTTTCTGAAGTCCTTCAAATGCCTTAGTGCACTCCTCATTCCAAATGACCTTTTTGGGGAATTTGGGTGAGGAGACCACATTCAAGGGAGGAGCTATGGGCTCATAGTTCTCTATGAAGTTCCTACAATAACCAGTGAGACCTAAAAAGGCTCTCACTTGGGTTTGAGTAGTAGGGGTGGCTCATGCTTGTACAGCTTTTACTTTGCTAGGCAATGCCCTTATTTGACCCCCTCCTACCTTACTTCCAAAGTAGACCACTTTGCTCTGACCAATTTGACATTTACTTGCCTTTATGGTTGGATGGGCCTGCTCAAGAGCCTGCAATACATATCCTAAGTGGTCAAAACGTTCTTTCCAAGTAGGGCTGAACACTGCAATGTCATTCAAGTATGCCATGCAGAGGTCCACCATCCCATTCAGTACTTGATTCACCATCCTTTGGAATGTATCAGGTGAATTCTTTAATCCAAAAGTCATAACCTTAAACTGGTAGAGGCTTGCTGGGGTCGAAAATGCAGTTTTCTCCTTGGCATGGCCTGTCATTGCTATTTGCCAATAGCCTGATGTTAGGTCAAATGTACTGAGGTACTTGGCTGAACCAAATTTGTCCACCAGTTCATCTGTCCTAGGTAAAGGGTGGGCATCAGTCTTTGTGACTGCATTAAGAGCTCTATAGTCCACACAGAATCTCAACTCCTTATATGCTGCCTTTGGCACTAGTACAACTGGACTAGACCATGGACCATGGGCTCTATTACTCTGAGATCAAGCATCTTGTTGACCTCTTCCTTTATGTGGGTTCTTACATGGTCTGACATCCTGTAACCTCTGCTTTGAACAGGTAAACAGTCACCAGTGATAATGTCATGCTGGCCCCAAGGGGTCAAGCCTGGTGATAGTGAAAACAGGGAGGCAAACTGATTTAACAGAGATTTGCACTCCCCCTGTTGTTCCAGTGTCAGATTAGAAGAGAGATTAACTCCTTCTATCTTCCTATCTAAAAGTTGTCCCATGCGGAGTTCAGGTAGATGTTCACTCTCCTCCTCCTCCTGAGCAGAGGCTAGAAGCAAAGTTCCTACTTTTGGTCTAGAGACATAGGCATTTAGACGGTTGTTGTGAAAGACCCTGGGTGCCTCCTTAGGATTGCCTAACACGACCAAATAATTGACCTCTCCAAGTTTTCCCTCAACCTTGAAAGGTCCAATCCATTTGTCCTCTAAGGCCCTCTGCCTTGCAGGTACCAAAGCTAGAACCTGGTGGTCTTGAGTAAACTCAACCATGTTGGCCATCTGGTCATGCCAATGCTTCACCAGAGCCTGACCTGCTTTCAAGTTATCAGAAGCTTCTGTCATCGTGTATGTCATTCTCCTGCAGAGACCTAACACAATGGGCCTCATCACGACTTGGGCGGTAGCCCTTAAAATCGGCGGTAACGCTCTTAGCGCCGATTTTAAGGGTCCGTCGGATCACGACTCCAAATACCGCCGGCGCCATTACAGCCGGCGCAAGGACAGCCGGCTGTACAAGCGCCGGCCATAACAGCGCCAGGAACCCTTAGCGCTAAAACATCAGCAATCACGAGTCCGGCGTAAGCGCTATTAGCGCCAGAAAAGCGGCGGATAATCCGCCGAAAATACCTCCAGCAAAAAGCTGGAGGTAACAGAACACAGGCCACAGCAATAAGGGCTCATGTGGAACCAATGCAAATCAGAGGCCTACAAAGGACCCACCCATGCACAACACACCCTCCCCAACACCATTACACCAGCAGGAGCAGGGAGGACACAGCATTGAGGGCCCAGGTGGAACCAATGCAAATCAGAGTCCTACAAAGGACCCACCCATGCACAACACACCCTCCCCAACACCATGCTGCCATTTGGAGCCGGGAGCCTTGATGTCGACTTCTACCTGCTGCGCCTGGAGCTACAGAGGCCAGTCAACCAGGCCAGGGCCCTGGGAGTGCAGGGGGCAGTGGGGATGAGGAGAAGGAGGAGGAGAGCAGCACCAGCAAGGCGACCGGCCATCCCCAGGGTCAGGTCAACACCCTGGGCACTGACTGATGGTCAGTTGGTGACAGAATATCGGCTGGACAGGGCAACCATCACCCAATTGCTGGACACAATCCAGGGTGACATATGCAGCCGCATAGCCACCAGCACGGCAGTACCTCCCTTAGTGAAGCTCGTGTCTGTGCTTCAATTTCTTGGGACTGGCAGCTACCTACATACCGTTGCCATGATGCATGGAATGGCCCAGTCCACATTCAGTGCCATGCTGAGACAGGTGCTTGATGCACTGTTGAATCATGTGAACGAACACATTGCATTGCCAGCCACACAGGCACAGGTGCACCAGTTTAAGGGTCAATTCTATGCCATTGTCCAAGTCCCGAATGTAATAGCAGCCCTGGACTGCACACATGTGGCACATGTACCACCTCAGGCACATGAGGCTACCTACAGAAACCGTAAACAGTACCATTCCCTCAACGTGCAGATGACATGTGGTCCTGACCTCACCTTCAGCCACTGCTGTGCCCACTACCCAGGATCCACCCACGACTCCATGGTCCTACGCAACAGTACCCTGCCAGCGTACATGGAAAGGCACCGAGGCCAAAACACATGTCTACTGGGTGAGTACAAAATTATACCACAAAGCATGTCAATCCACAACTGATGGTGCCTGTCACAAAATCCATCATTCCCAATAGGCAGCAGCATCACTGCAGCATACACATTTAAGCACCTTGTACGATAAACCTTGGACATGTCCAACACAGCAGAACACACCCATGCAGGATGTAAGACATGTGGCGGCACAGTGACATATGGAAGCCCCACCACAACAAAGCCTCCTGTGTGAGTAGCACCATGGCTCCCAACACTGACACAGTACAGAAATCCCACCCTGCCCATCCGCCAGTAATGAAATTCCAAACCATGAGCTAGCACATCCACGAATGCTCCACACATAGGTAGGCCGAGTAATGACAATGCACATCCCACAAACACTGTCCCCTAAATGGCCATGGAAATGCATGGAGAACAGAACAGAATAGTAAAGAGCAGCAAATGTAACTGTAGCCAAATGGATTTGCAATGACACATGAGGCAGCCACTTCTGTCAAGCAGAAGTAGATGGAAAGGCCCCCTTATCCTGCGACAAGTGAATGAGTACTGTTACATACAGAAACATAGGCGTACCAAGTGGAGAGTACCCCATTGATTGAATCGTGCCCGTAGGACAGCACACTCCACAATGTTATAGGCCAAATGACAAATATGGCAAAATCACACTGATGACAGGGCTCTGTACATCCACTGGACTTCCCTTGTCCCCATACCGGCTTTCTCTCCCCTGCAGGTGATTCTGGATATCCCCAGTACACGTGGCTCATGACCCCTGTGCGTCACCCACACACGGCGGCGGAGCGGGCATACAACCTTGGCCATGCCCGTACACGGATCTGCGTGGAGAGGGCATTTGGACTGCTGAAGGCACGCTTCCGGTGCCTCGACCGCACGGGAGGGGCAATGATGTATGCATCAGAAAAAGTTGGAAAAATTGTACTGACATGTGCCATGCTGCACAACATCTGTTGTCGCAGAAATGTGCCACTGCCCCCTGATGCTCATGTGCAGCCACATGAGGATGGTAGTGAGGGCGATGAAGTGTCAGAAGGTGTTGCACATGCACAGAGGGTTGGGCTGAGGGAGGGGAGGTTGGCCAGACAGGGATTGATTGATGGATTCTTTCAGAAATGGGTAATGGGTAAATTGTAAATATGTCACTTCAACATTAAATTTCATTTGTAACAATCACTACTGTCCATGCATTGTGATTTTTTGAAGTGATTTATTTTCCATCCAACGAACCCCCCACCCCCCAGTAAACACCCAGCACACAATCCCCCCTCCCCCCAGTGAACACCCAACAATCCCCCCTGCCCCCAGTGAACACCCAACAATCCTCCCTCCCCCCAGTGAACACCCAACAATCCCTCCTCCCCCCAGTGTACAACCCCCAACTGTGCAGTTGCCTCATCAGGCCAACAACAATGATCCCATGCACCACTAGGATGGGCGCGGGCGCTTCCCTATCCCAGGCCCCTCCGGTGTGCGTGCCCTCAGGTGGCACATGGACCGGCGCCTCGGAGATGGCTCTAGTGAACCTTCTGTGGGTGTGGTGGAAGTAGAGGGTACAGAAGCACCGGCCATCATGTGCTGACGCTTGAGGTTATCGGCATCGCGTTGCTGTTCTGCAAGTGCTGACACTGCCTCTGTGAACTCGCGGACTCGTTGCCCAAAGCCTGTCAGGGCAGCGGTGCATTGTTGTACGACTTGCCGTGTACGCGCATTGTCCCGCGCCACGTATTTGCACCCATGCCTGATGGAATGACTGACAGCCTTTAGGTGCCTGCTCTGCACCTTTGCCAGGCCTGTTTGGCCTCGATGATGTCCAGTTGGCCCATAACTGCTGCCCCAGTGACAAAGGGCTCCCCTGGTGCGTCACGTGGTGGACCGCGAATTGGGTGCTGTCGGGGGGGGCTGCATGGCGAGAAGCCACCAGCCTGGACTGGGCTGCCTGGCTCAGATTGCTGGTCCTTTGGCCTCCCATAGGACAGTGTGTCCACATCTGGCTGCGGTGTGTTGCAGCAACGCACAGGCACATGGCGAGTCCCTGCCTGCTGTCTGCCTGGGCTTGGGCTTCCATGGTGTGTTGACACCCCTTCTCCATCACTACTACTGGGAGAGTGTAGTGCGGCGGCATGATGCCCACGTGGAGGTGTTGCTCCCACGTCGGGCTCCAATTCAGGCCTCTCTCTCTTGGCATCGGGGTTGTGGATGGTGGCTTGGGGTGGGCTGCCGGTTGCCTCCCTGCGGCCATGTGGCTGCTGCTGCTGTCTGGCGGGGCTGCGTTGGAGTGAGGTGGGTGTTCCCCTGGGTTGTCTCCCTTGGGTGCGGCATCTTTGTGGGGTGCTGGTGCTGGTGGAGGCACGGTGCTGTGGGCGCGTTGTCGGTGTGGCCTCATCCCCATCATCCCCGGGCTGTTGGGATCGACGTGTGCCTGTGGGGTACATAGGGGGTGGTTTGAGTACAATGCCACATACATTTGTATGATGCAGGTCATGCCAGCAAGTGTCATTGAGAACAGTACCAATGACGCACTAAACTTGCATTCTGTTCAGTCACCATGTGGTGCTTGTTGTGGATGTGCATGGAGGTACACTGCATGGGAACGCGTGGTTGGGGTGGACTGCACTCAGGCTTTTGTGGTTGTGTTGATGCACAGTACCACTCTACGTAGCTGTCCTATGGCTATGGGAGTCTATCCCCTGCCCCTGTCATTCATGCACTGCACGTAGGGGGTCGTCTAGGCAGCACTCACGTTCTAGGGATGTGGGCCTCACTTACGGGTGTATGCAGTGCCTCAGACACATGTCTTCACTCTCATTCAGATGCATGTATTTGCGGATGGGACTCACCTGCCGTTGGGTCGATGCCAGTCCCTGCCTCCGCACCACCAATGCCCTCGATGGTTCCGACGTCGATCAGGCCCGTCAATTTCTCCTCCCATGTTGTGAGGTCGGGTGGGGGTGGTGGTGGCCCTCCTCCTGTGGCCCTGCTTGCACTCCTGTGCTGGGACAGGATGCCTCGCACTCGCACGCGCAGGTCATTCAGCCGCGTGCGGCAGTCCTCCCCATCCCGGGGCACGCGCCCCACGGCACTGACCCTTTGGGTGACGGATCGCCATATTTGGCCTCTACGATGGGCACTGGTTTTCCACTGCTGCAGCTCATTATGGTATGTCAGTGCCTCCTCCACAAGTACCTCAAGCTCCTGGTCACTGAGCTTGGGTTTCCTGACCCTGTCCAGTACAGACTTGCCCCTAGTGCGCTCTTGACTCATTTTGCAGCCTTGGATTGCGTGGATGGCTTCCAGTAGCTGTGATATCCGACGGATTGTGATTTCCAAGATGGCCGCCGCTTTATTTCCCGTTCCGGCTGTGACGCGTTTCCCGCGCGCTATGAGCGCGACGTGGCGGTAGCGCACGGTGCGCCGGATTTAAGGGTTCGCACTAATCGCGCTAACGCCAGGGACCGGGGCGCGTGCACGATGACTCGTGATCTGGCGGATTATCCGCCGGGTGCCTTGGCGTTAGCGCTATTTAGGTCTGGCGGATAATCCACCACATTTACCGCCCAAGTCGTGATGAGGCCCAATGTCAGTGACTCTCACTGGCTTGGGGAAAGGAGCACTCTCTAACCCCTCCTTAATTAGGGCCAATGGGCCTTTAACTGGATGACCATAGAGGAGCTCAAAGGGACTAAATCCAACTCCCTCCTGAGGGACTTCTCTATAACCAAAGAGAAGGCATTGCAGTAGAAGGTCCCACTTTCTTCTAAAGGGTTCTTCTAGAGCACCGATCATGCTCTTCATAGTATGGTTAAACCTCTCTACCAATCAATTCATCTGGGGATCGTAGGCAGTTGAGAACTTGTAAGTTACTCCACAGTTTTTCCACATGGCATGCATGTAGTGGGACATAAAATTAGATCCCCTGTCAGAGATCACCTCCTTAGGAAAAGTCAGACCTTAGCAACTGCCTGAGCAGTAACAGTCCTCATAGGTATAGCTTCAGGATACCTAGTAGCATGGTCTACTACAACCATTATAAATCGATTGCCTGAAGAGGTTGGAGGGTCTAAGGGACCAACAATGTCGTTTCCTACCCTCTCAAAAGGAACTCCCACCACTGGGAGAGGCACCCAAGGTGCCACATTCTTGGCTCCACTCTTGCCAGATGTCTGACAAGTGTGACAGCTCCTACAGAATGTATCTACATCAGACCCCACCTTAGGCCAGTAGAAATAAAGAGAACGCCTTTCCTTGGTCTTCTTAAAGCTTAAGTGACCAACCAAAGGAATCTCATGGGCTAACTGGAGAAAATTGTGTCTTATCTCCTGAGACACTACATGTCTTCTGTAGTCCCATGGGATAGATTCGGTAGGTTCACTGTAGAAGAGGCCATCCTCCCATTACAACCTGTTCTTCCCTGGATCTTGCCCGTCCAGCTGGGAAGCTGCATGTTGGCAAAGTCCTTCAAGAGTAGGACACTCTCTTTGACCTCTGCTGAAGTCTGCCCTACAGGGGCCACCTTCTGCCAGTAAAGACTACAGCTCAGGATGGTCTTTAGGATCCAAATCTCGAACAGGGGGAAGGTCTTCTTACAGCTCTGAATCTTCAGCAGCTGATCCAACCTCTCCTGGTTGTTTCCCACACTCAGCCTCAGCTGGTAGAGTAGTCACAGGTGTGACTTTGGACAGTCCTCTTGGGGATGTCCTAGTTGGATGCACAGGAGTGCTATCTTTCTTGTTTCCTGAGACCTTGAGTTTCCCCTTTGTCTCCTTTTTCCTGAAAGTGGAAGGTGGCATTTCCTGTGGACTGGGTGTTATAGGTTCTCCTGTAACAACCTCTTGAGAGTCATTTAGTGTGATCTTTCTGGCCTTCCTTGTCTGCTCCTGTTTCCTTTTACTGGGAGTACTGGGGGTGTTTGATACAACTCCAAGAGTTTGTAAGTCATTCCCCAGTAGCACTCTCGCAGGCACCTCACTTTTTACACTAACAGGTATTCTGACAGTCATGTTGTTGCACTGGATGAGAGCTGGTAGTCTTGGAAGCATTTGGACAGGGCCTCCAGCAAGCTTAGTGAGGCCTTTGGGTGCCTTAGCAACATCCTCGGGTTTGAAAAAGGTTTCATTCACCACTGTAATTCTGGCCACAGTGTCTCAAATGGCAGGGGTCTCCTGACCATTTACAAGTACACTGTCCTTGTAGTATTCTTTTGTGTTATCTGGAATAGAATTATAGACATTTAAATTCTGCTGTTCCCACAGACCCAGAAGCACTAAAGAAACACTGGCAGAGACTCCAATGGGGTCTTCAGCCAATAGTTGAAAGTTTCCACTAGCCATATGTACTTCTTCCTCTGGGGACAAGGCTAAGGAGGCAATGTGGACCCCTGAAGGTTTACCCTTGCATCTGGGATCCCCTTTCACATGGTCAGTTGACTCACAAGCATAACATTTTCCAAATGTTTTGACAAATGGGGGCTTCTGCTGACCTCCCTCTGGTTTGGCACCAGAGGTATCACTAGACTGATTCAGTTTCCCTTGTGGCTTACCCTTTTTTTCTGTTTGTGGACCTCTTTTGGATGGTAGGTATTAGAATTATCCTTACCATCTTTCTTTTGCTGCTTCGCTTCATCCTTTTTCTGAGTTGCCCCAGAACCCTTGTGTAGCCTGTTAGGCAGAAATGCAGGCAGTACCCTCTGGGAACACCACACACAATTAGGACTACAGGTGTAAGCAAAAACCAACCTTTTGTATACGTCTGTACCACACACTTTTAGTAGCGAGCTGAGCAGCCAGGCTTATCTCAAGAGGGAATGTGAGCAGTAGAAGAAGTTACACAGAAGTATCACAATCACACTGGTTCAAGTAGACACTTACACTTACAAAAAATAAGTAAACATTTATTTACACAGTCATTTAGAAAACCTTCACTAGTAGAAATCAATTCAATATTAAACACCAATATACTACAGTATCAATCTCTAAGTTATAAAGACAGTTTGAGCTCCCCTGAAAAAGGAGCAATGGCACTTCATTACTTTTAAATAGGAATAAAAAGCATAGGTTTGTACAAAGGGTTAGAAAATACTTCTTTTAGATAATGCAAGGTTCAGTGCACCAGGAGGGTCAGATCAATTCAATAGGCCAGGCGAAAGTCAATAGTATAGTGTTCTTGGATAGGACAGCACAGTTCTGGTACAAACGGAGAAGTCTTTGTAAAAGTTTTTAGAAGTAGTTCAGATGATAGAGAAATGTTTGCTGGGTCACAAGCTGATTAGGCATGTGAGTTGGGAAAGTTTCACGAACGTCCACCACGAGAGTTAGGATCTCTCAACCGGATGGCACAGTACCTTAAAGTGGAGCAAAAAGATGCAGCTGAAGACGTTGGCTCCTGGTAGGTCCTGCAGGTCTCGCTGTTCCTGAGCCTCAGTCGTGGGGACAAGATGGAGGATGTCGGGGGACTCCTGCACTGCACGGGAACCTCGTTGGAGCAAACAAAATGGCGTCACTTCAGCTCAAGTAGCTGTGGCTTCCAAACAGAAACTGGTGTCCTTCTCCCTGGTTAACCTTAACCAGCTCCGAGAATGGTATCCAGGTGTTTGCTGAGTTGATTGGTCCCACCAACTGAAAGGAAGAAGCCGTCCTTGAAGGCGCTTCTCTGTCGATTGAAGAATCTGGCAATTTGGGGTTGCAGCAGGGCTTCACCGGGCAAACCAAGGGTCCAGTGGTTGCAGCAGCCGTCCTCTTCCGGCTCGTCTTTGGTTCTTTCGTTCCAGTGGTCCACTCTGCCTTCCAGTCCTGGAGACTCAACTTTTAAACAGTTTTCTCCCATTCATTCCAGCCTAGCTGTCACTCACCCAGAGGGATGACTGTTCTAGCCGGACAGTCAGTCAGCCAATCACGCCAAAGTGCATTTGGGTCTCCTAGGAGACCAAGCACAGGGAGTTTTGTGCACCTCCCTCACTTCCTGCCCACCCCAGACACTCAGACTCCATGGGCGGACTTCATTCCTGAAGCCCGCCAAAGGCTCACGAGCAAAGAGACCAAATCTGGTTTGGAGCGCTGAGTTAAACACCAGAAGGACCTTTCCACAAAGAAACGGTGGAAAAAGTTGACCGGAGTCTGTTTTTACAGAGGGGTCTTGGGCGCCATATTGAAAAACATGGCAGCCCCGATTTTTAGCTACTGGTGTTCGCGGTAGAGAAAAATCATGGTAGTTCATTATAAAAACACTGCCAGCAGCCATTTCAATAGGAAAGGGTAGGTTTTGACAGCTACAAGAGTGTTTAAACATAGGGGATACTAAGTAACCCCTCCAGAACTCTATAGGAAGATAGTTTGTGCTGGGTCAATGAATTTAAAAAGACTAATAAAGTCAATTTAACCTTACATTCTCTGGGGAACAGTAGTTCATCCCAGAGAAGGTATTTAAACCTTGGGGAGTCCAAAGGACACCCCTGTGCCACTGCACTAAAGGTGCTGTGTGACACAACAATACAATGACGATGTCTATGGAGTTATCTAAAACTCCATATACAAAGAAATAAGAACAGAAAACAAACAGAATTGAAATGTTCAAAGCCCCAAAGTTTAGCAAAAGAGCTGAAGGGCTCTAAGGTAGAGGGAATTTAGCACTTGGGTGAGCGCTATTGGCAACCCACAAGTCAGCAACTTTTGCTAGCTTCTTGGGATCAAGCTCTTTAGAGTCAGCCAAATGCTGTCACAACGCAGGAGATAGGTATCAAAAATAGATTCAACATAAACAGATTTCTCATTCCTTCAAAAGTGTTAACTCTGTAACCCTTAACCCTCCCATCTAGGTTTCACAAACAAGCACATACCCAGGTAGCCCAAGGGGTACCATCATTCTCTTTGAGGGTCCTAAACATCTTAAGGTACTGGGAAGGAGTTTTCCCAAATCTAGCTATCAAAGCTAGCTTCACATTTTCATACTCCAAACTTTCAAGTTCCCCCACCTCCATTACAGCATCAGTTGTAACCTGGGGGAGTCTAGACAAAAGCCAAGGAATCAACTGATTCCCTGTGAAACCCTGAATCCCATAGTTATACTCAAAAACACCCAAGCAATCCAAAATATCAAGTTTCACCTCATACATACTAAGTTTCCTTAGGCATGCAAGGTCTCTTAGGATTGGAAGACTTAGAAGACTCTGGGGTAGAAACATTTGCAAGAGACAATTTCTTCATTTCAAGAGCATGTTGCATTTCCATTTGTATGAGTTTGATTTCTTGATGTTTGTTTTCAGTTTGCATTTGGAGCCTTTTGACTCTAACTCAAGTCTCATTTTTTCAAGAGAGACAAATTATGGAATCTGTACTGGACCTGGTAGGGTCCCTATAGCTAAATGTTGAGGCCTAAGAGCTTGTTGAGGTGCAGAGGGGCTCATCCAGAGACTCATCTAACTCTTCTGGCTCTTCAATAACATTAGAGTTAGACTGAATCATTATCACCCTCATCAACATTTTACACATTTTCTGAAGGAGTAGGTGTGAGTGCCCTACTGCTCAGACTTTGATAATTCAACAATCTTTCAATCGATTCATTTTTCTTTCCTTTAACTGGGAGATTCCTGACCTTACACACTTCTTTCAGTTGCTCTACTGTTAGAATAATCTGGGCTTCCTGTCTGAAGTTATCCATATCAGGCATGATACAATTGCTTTTCTAGTGGTGCTTATCCTTGTGAAGGTTACTATTTGAACAAAGGTAAAGCAGAACTCCCAATGTAACAATTCTACAATTTATCCTCACCGCCTGCTATCAGTGTTAGACAAAGTTTGTATGCAGTACCCTTTGGGACCACTACACACAGCTAAGACTACAGGTGTAAGAAAACCAACCTTTGGTATAAGTCTGTACTACACAGTTTTTGGTAGCGGAGCTGAGCAGCCAGGCTTATCGCAAGAGGTAATGTGAGCTGTAAGGATGTTACACAGAGGTCTACAATGACAGGTGTTCAAACAAACTCTTACACTCAAGGTTTCTTTGTTAAATACTTATTAATTTATTTAACTGTCAGTTCTAAAACATTCATAAGAAGGAGGCAATATAATCACACACAAATATACTTCAGTAATGTACACTCTAAGCTTCAGAGGCATTCAGAATATTTTGAAGGAGGAGAAAAAAGGCATAGGTTATCAGAACATAGAAAGAATACAGCTATTTCTTAGGCAGTGCAGATATTTTGAGTTCACCAGAAGAGTCAATTCAATTCAATAGGCTAGGCCAAAGTGAATGGGCTAAAGTCTTGGATAGTTTAAAGCAGTTCTGGTAGATAATCGGAAAATTCTCTGCAAAAGTTCTTAGGAATAGTTTGTAGCAAGAAGCATCATATGTTGGGTCACAAGCTGATTAGGCCTGTGAGTTGGGAAACTTTCAAGCACTTTCACAGTGAGAGGTAAGTACTCTCAGTCTGATTTTACAGTACCTTTGCAAATGAAGAAAATGCTGCAGCTGATGACCTCTATTCCTGGCAGTTCCTACAGATCTCGCTGTTCCTTGGCCTCAGTCGTGGGGACAAGAGGGAGGGACTCCTGCATTGCACTGGGACTGGTCAAAAAGCTGGCAACTGGCAAATCTTCAATTCCGGTAGCTGTAGTCAAGCACACAAGCTGGTGTCCCTCTCCCTGGTTATTCGGTTTCCTGTAGCACTGTGAGGAAAATACAACCAGCTCTGAGAATGGTATCCAGCTGGCTTAGTGTTGAGTTGATTGGTCCCACCAACTCAAAGGGAGAAGTCGCCCTTGCAGGGCTTCTCTCTTGAGATGAACTTAGCAATTCGGACCTGCAGCAGGGCTTTACCGGGAAAGCCAATGATCCAGGAGTTGCAGCAGCCGCCCTCTTCAAGCTCGTCTTCGGTTTTTTCGTTTCAGTGGTCGACTCTGCCTTCCAAGCCAAGAGACTTGTCTTTTATTCAGTTCTCTCCCATTCATTCCAGCTTAGCTGTCACTCTCCCAGCAGGCTGGCTGTCCTTGCTGGACAGTTAGCCAGCCAATCACCACAGAGTGCATTTGGGTCTCCTAGGAGACTAAGCACATGGAGTTTTGGGCACCTCCCTCACTTCCTGCCCACCCCAGATACTCGGGCTCCAGAGGCGGTCTTTACTCCTGAAGCCCGTCAAAGGCGAATGAACAAAGGAACCATACCTGGTTTGGCACGCAAAGAAAAACTCTAGAAGGACCTTTCCACAAAGAAATGACGAAAAAATAAGACCGGGACCTGTTTTTACAGGGGGGCTCAGATGCCATCTTGAAAAACATGGCTCCTGCGATTTAATGCTACCGGTTTTCACGGTCGGGAAAAATCATGGTAGTTCACTGTAAAACCACTGCCACTATGACTGCTACATGAGTATCTTGACCCAGGGGATACTAAGTAATCCCTCAGCACTCTGTTGTAAGATAGGGTGTGCTGGGCCTAGGAATTTAGAAAGACTAGTAAAGTCCATTTCACTTTACGTACTCTGGGAAAAAGTAGTTCATCCCAGAGAAGGTATTTAAACCTTGGGAAAGCCTGAAAAGGTTCCCCGTGCCACTGCACTGAGGGTGCTGTGTGACACAAATGAAAAAATGATGTCTATGGAGTTGTCTAAAACTCCATAACCAAAGAAAACACAAGAGTAAAACACAATTCAAAACACATGAGGGAATGCGAAAGAGGGTCACACTCTCTCCAGGTAAAAAAACTCAAGTCCACAAAATCCAGAAAAGTTGCTGGGAGAATTCTCCCTAACACTAAAACAGGAGGCATTTTATATAGTGCCTGTTTTTACAGACAATATTCATTTTGTGTGAATAGGTTATTGTCTAATGTGTCACACTGGAAACACCACATGCAGGAACTACCAAACAATTACAGGAAGGAATTAAAGCAGTGAGTACATGTTCTTTGTGCCCATGCATTACAAATCAGTTTTTCACATAATTGCAGCCTTGTGCTTTTTCACCATCTCCTAATCCCCATTGGAAATAGAGAAGCACAATGCAGAGAAGGGTCATTACTGAACCTTCTGGCCTTTTGTCTCCACAGAAGAGCAGTGCTGTTAGCGGCTGGCAGCTCTTATGCACTTCCTCCCCCGAAACAGTCTGGGCAAGGCATATGGTATTGCACTGTCTTAAAAGCGGACCGAAATGTATTTTTGCATTTTTCACGAATGCGGACATTGTTTATTTCAGAAATACGTCATGAAATACTGCAGGTGGCAGATAACCTATAATTTGTGAGGGGTCCTCAGGAACAATTTCAAGTAATTCTAATGACCACAAATAATATTCCTGAGTGCAAAAGCACAATATGAGACCCTGATGTTTGCACTGCTAGCTCTTTTTAATTCTTGGGTCGCCATTTTGAATGTAGTATTAACAGTGGCTTATTCGCGGTAGGGTGGTATGGTTTCTTCTTTAAAAGCTTTGTTTGTATAATGTCAGATGAGTCAAGTTGAAATATCTGATGTGTTTTTGTGGCTATTGTTTTAAGATGACGCATTTTGGTGAGAAGCAATCAAGTATGTATTTATTTATTTTATTTTGTATAACGCGCCGCTCACCCATTGGTCTCAGGGCGTACATAAGGAGGACAAACAAAAGACTGGAATCAAGAGAACAGTGGGGAAGTTACATTATGCCATGTTGAAGTGGTGCATCTTAATTTTTTTCTTAACATTTTTCAAGGAAGTAACCTTTCTCAGGTCAGGAGGGAGTGTGTTCCAGGCCTGGGGGGCCTGAACTTCAAAAGAGGTGCCACCAAACCCTTTTAGTTTACCCATTTCAGCCTGAGGGCGTGGATTAGGATGTTCTGAAATAGAAAGCAACATTCCTCAGAGTTATTGGGACACTTCACATTTTTCATCTGGCTGAAGAAACTGCCACAAGTTTGACCTTGCTTCTTCCTCCTCTGAGATTTCTCGACTGCAGCCCTTTGTATTACGGCTGGGAGTTAGACAGCCTACTTGCCAGGCCATTCTACTTAGGTTACGTCAGTCACAAATATTTAATATTGTTTGAAAATGAAGTAGATCTAATTGAGAGCAGTGACATATCGGTGGGAAATAGGTTGAACCTTACTCTGTCAAGCGTCTTAAATAACAGCAATACAGCAAACACGTTGATTTTGATACCGAAGTATCTTTGCTCCATTATGAACTTCATGTGATATGATAAGTCATTTATAACGCGCCTGTACACAAGTGTTTCAAGGCGCATCAAGACAATGCAGACAGAGGGGGGGGGCAAAAAAATTATCTTACTAGGCCTTGTGTCATTCAGATCGCGCACGTGAGGTACGGTTGAAATACTGTTGCCTATTGCTAAAGCTATTGTGTATTATCAATGTGAGTGCAAAAAAGATGTTATCCATCTACCACTGATGAAGGCATAATTAATTACACTAGAAACTTGTTGGGTGGATTAGAAGTGGGAGTATGGCACTCCCTGCTTATGCATGGTAGGGTAGGATTGAAATATCTTTGCATTTACTTCATCTTAAGGTACAGAGCACATTACAAACACATGTCATTGTGCGATTCCTGATCTTTTTGAACAGTGTATGACAAATACAATTGTTTAGAGTTTCCTACCACACCAGTTCAATCCTGGCCTAAGGGGTCTGGCACAGCAGTCTATTCCTGAACTTCTCACCGATTTCAGAAACAGGTAGCCACAGAAAAGAAAATCCCAGGGGACTTTCCGGAATTCCCTTTTTGAATCTTTCATCACATCATTTGATAGAAGCAAAATCAGAACTATTATTTGGATACATTTCTTTGACTCTTTAAATTTGAGTCTACCCTAAGAAATTATTGGATTACCTGCTGCCTCCACTTGTTCTCCACCCTTTAACTCAGGCAGTCCGTAAATGTTCATGTTTGTAAACTTAGTAATGGACACAGGTTATCTGAGGTTAGGCAAGAATGTGGTTAAAGATAGGCAAGAATGTGCTAAATATCATGTATCAAGAGAAGACACTTTAGTACTAAATAGACTAGGAAAATGTCAGGAACTAGCCAGTAAGCCAGCACACATGGGTGGAGGAATAGCAATCCAGGATAACCTCAGCCTGAACTCCAGCAAAAGAGTCATCAGGAAACATGAGAAAACCTGTCGCCGCCCCAGGACCTCATCCGACCTGGCGTTCCTCAAGGAACTCCAAAGTACCTGCTGACTACTAATCAACACAGCCAAGGTCCCCTACTATCAGAACAGAACAGCATAAGCTGAAAACAAAAGCAGAGCCATCTTCAAAGTGGTCAAGCACTGAGTTAACCCACTATCTGACCCTGCCATACTACACTTCATCGAAAAAAATCAACCGCCATCAACACCTTCTTACCTGACAAAATCAGCAAAATTTGCCAGCACGTAGACACCAGCTCTGCATCCACAGGCCCACCTCATGTCTCTTTTCGCTAAATCTCCACACCCTGGACAACATTCAAGAGACAATTCTGACAGAGGAACTGGTAGAAACCCTGGTTGCCCTCAAAGCCACATCGTATAAAAACAACATCCTACAGGATCCATCCCAGAGACCCTCCTCGCAGAAGCTCTCCTTCCTACCCGGAAATCATCAACAGCTACCTAACTCAAGGGACCTTCCCATCAACCCTAAAAACAGGACAAATCCTCCCTTTACTAAAGAAACCCACTTTGGATCCAGGCAACCTAGGTAACGATCTCCCATCACCCAATGGGAAGGCAAAACTCTAAATGCAATAATTCTGGGATCGTGTTGCCTAATAGGGAAATTGACCATCCTGTACTCCTTATGTGAATTGAATTTTACAGAAATAATACAATTCCATGTGTTAAAGTTATGCTTTGTTAATGACTGGGCTTGCATGCTTCTGTTACAGGACACATAAAGTAGTAAATATGGACGTGTGCATTACAGAATTCATTTATGAATACATAAAGACAACATGAATCACTCTGGGATGTAGGTAAGTGTGTTAAATCATATGCAAGGCAATTCTCAAGATGATTGTGCGGAATGTTGCAAATAAGTTTCGTTGGCCTTGATTCATTGGGTTTAATCACTAATAAGAAATACAATCAGTGAAACATGTTAGCCAAGAAATGTCCCCAATTTGAAACACACATAGAATAAAAATAAAATGTGACCATTCACATTTGAGATATTGAATGTCTAATGCTGTAAATTCTAAATGATGTAAAAATGACATGAAATGTTATTCTCTGAGGTTTTGTAAGCATTGTAATTGTAATTGTTTATTCATTAAGCACTTATAAACAGGTCGGGTGCTTCAAAGCGTTTCAAGGCTGTTAAGGGAACAAGGGAATACAGTAATCATTCTTAGGCCTTGAAGTTTCTGAATGATCTAAACAGAAAAGAACTAGCATACTAGGCCTGATGGCATTTCTCTGAGTGCAAGTGAATGAAGTGTTACGGTTTCGACCCAGCTAGGACGGGGAGATGGAGAGGAGGAAAGGACAGAACAAACCTACTAATCCTAATACATTTAGGTAATGCATGCATACAGACAGAGGTGTGTGGAAGAGGTGGTAGGGGGAAGAGAAGTGTCCAGTCCAGTAGGGCCCTGCGTTAAGTGCAGAGAAGTTGCCTCGTAAGGTGAAAGTGCAGTAATGCTGAACATAGTGCAGTGGCCCGGAGGCAAGTGCAAAGACTGGCAGGGGGACCTGGGACCTGTAAGGGTCTGGAGGTGAACTAGGCAACCAGTCAGCAAAAACCAAGCGGTGTTAGGGAGGAAAAGGAGGAAGGATGGTGGAGAAAAAGATGGAGGTTAGCATCATTATTACAATATTTTATTGGTTGGCACAATACGTAACAGATGTTTTGTCATCCAGGGCTTTGATTGGTTGGCTTTATCATGATGAACCTTGGACAACTGACAGGTCATCAAGACAGGAGCCAAATAGGAGTGAGGGGAGAGAGGTGCATGGTCTACATGTATTCCATCCAAGAAGACACCCTCCCTCATCTCTAGGCCATGAGCCAGGGTTATCGCCTTAGTAGTTAACCCAATGCAATGTCTTGTGTCTGGGAATATGTTTAAGGAGTGAGGCTGGTGTCCTATCTGTGTTTCTTACTAATGAAAAGACAGTGTTCTTCAATTATGTCACGAGCGAGCGGACCACGTTTGAATTTAATTCACCCTGCATTTATGAAAGTTATAGCTAATATTATTGCAAATGTTATGGTCCGCTCTACCTCCAGGTACTGTCTTGAGACAATTCTTCATGGGGTCTTCTGACTTATAATTTCACTGCACCTGCCTCAAAATGGCCATTTGTACTTTTCCAGACTATAATTACTTTGGGAATATTCCATTTGCATCCAGGAAAACACTTATCCCATGCCTTTTCTGTGGTGCTCAGGCCCTCCCCAATTTCTTAGTAACCTTGGCTCAGGCTACGAGCTACTGTTTACTCTCTACAAGGATCTTTATTTTGTTATTTCTGCATTTTGAATTCTTGTGAATCCTTTAGGCCGTTCATTTACTTAGATGCTTGATGCAGCTTCTAATTTAAAAAAGATGGTTGTCCATTACTGTTGCATTTCTATGTTAGTGAGCTATATTTGTGTGTCTTTTGTGTTGCATTCTGATTATCTTTGTTTTCTTCATGTATTTATGGTTTCAATGTTAGTATTCTTCATGTATAAACACATATTTGACCTAGAGCATGTTCTGGTGAGTGCATATGTTCTCCATGTCTAATGGATGCATATGTGTGAATCTAGGATCAGCTTTTAGTTATTCTCGCCATCTCCAGCCTACCTCGTATTCATCTCTTGCTGTACCTGCCCAGGGCTGTATGGTTGCCTTAAAAAATAATGTTTCTCACCTTCACGATATTGGGCCGAGTGAGGGGCCATAGTTATGGAAAACATATTCATCTGTCTCTCAACAACTTGAAACTGGTTACAAAACTTGTATGAACTCCTTTTATCTAAATGTAAATTCTGAAAAGTCAGTTTTAATGTCTTGCCATGTAAGTAATAGCAGAAATATTAAACAACATTAACAGGCCGATTCATGGAATAAATGTGCGCCGAAAATTCCGGCGCAGAGGGGCCTATACGTGCGCTGCGCCGAAAAATAGCGAAAAGCGCACAGGTCAACCAACGGCGTGCGCCACGGCCACTGCGCTATCACTCCGAGCGCAGCGCACAGCTCTAAAGTAGGCGGAACACAGGGCGGGACACTCGGAATGGGGAATAAAATGGGGCACAACACTCGGAATGGGGAAGAATGTGGGCGGCACGGGGAAGTACAGGAGGCAAGTGCGCGGAACGCCCACACGCTCTCCGGCAACACGTATTCATGGATTCGAACAGGGCAAAACAGCGCTCGATCAAACCAGCGCACAGGCCCAAAAACGTACGCCACAAGTAAGCAGGCGGTAGCGTCCCGACGCACTCAACGAAAGTGCGCCAAAACCTGCGCCAACAAATACCACCCACATACAGCAATGGGCCATACCGTGACCCCAAAGGACTAATGATGTGCAAAGGTGTACGCCATTTACACGGACACCCACTGTTCAAAAATTCGCGCGTGTGTGTACAACGGGTTGCGCGAGAAGTCACTCGCGCGATTGCCCTGGGTACGTGTATCCCGGGGTGCGGGGAAGTCCCACACGCGATTGCCCTGGCCACGTCGATACCAGGGGTGCGTGTGAAGTTCCACACTCGAAAAGCCAGGGTACGTCATTTACAGGGGTGCGCGGGAAGTTTCACACGCGAAAAGCTAGGCTACGGGAATTCCAGGGGTGCGCGTGAAATCCTACACGCGAAAAACTAGGGTACGTCATTTACAGGGGTGCGCGGGAAGTTTCACACGCGAAAAGCTAGGCTACGGGAATTCCAGGGGTGCGCGTGAAATCCTACACGCGAAAAACTAGGGTACGTCATTTACAGGGGTGCGCGGGAAGTCCCACACGCGATTACAGCAGGGTACGTGTATTTCAGGGGTGCGCGGGAAGTTCCACACGCGAATAGCCTGGCCGCATGTATTTCAGGGGTGCGCGGGAAGTTCCACACGTGAATAGCCTGGGCGCGTGTATTTCAGGGGTGCGCGGGAATTTCCACACGCGAATAGGCTGGGCGCGTGTATTACAGGGGTGCGCGGGAAGTCCCACACGCGATTACAGCAGGGTACGTGTATTTCAGGGGTGCGCGGGAATTTCCACACGCGAATAGCCTGGCCGCGTGTATTTCAGGGGTGCGCGGGAAGTTCCACACGCGAATAGCCTGGGCGCGTGTATTTCAGGGGTGCGCGGGAAGTTCCACACGCGAATAGCCTGGGCGCGTGTATTTCAGGGGTGCGCGGGAATTTCCACACACGAATAGGCTGGGCGCGTGTATTTCAGGGGTGCGCGGGAAGTTCCACACTCGAATAGCCTGGGCGCGTGTATTTCAGGGGTGCGCGGGAAGTTCCACACGCGAATAGCCTGGGCGCGTGTATTTCAGGGGTGCGCGGGAAGTTCCACACGCGAATAGGCTGGGCGCGTGTATTTCAGGGGTGCGCGGGAATTATCACACGCGATTTGGCTTGGTACGTGTATTACAGGGGTGCGTGCGAAGTTACACACGCGATTAGGCTGGGTGGGTCCTGTCACCCTCGACGGCCCCTGCAGGCAGCCCACAAAACAGGGGACTACCCTGCACACCTGCTCATGTCTCCCACCACCCCCACCCCCCCAGTCACCAGGGGTACCCTCCACCAGGCCCCCACCCATGCCTCCCACCACCCCCACCCCCCAGCAGTGCAGGGGCAGCCTCCACCAGGCCCACACTCATGTCTCCCACCACCCCCACCCCTCCAGTCACCAGGGGCACCCTCCACCAGGCCCCCACCCATGCCTCCCACCACCCCCACCCCCCCGCCACCAGGGGCACCCTCCACCAGGCCCCCACTCATGTCTCCCACCACCCCCACCCCCCACCATCCAGGGGCACCCTCCACCAGGCCCCCACTCATGTCACCCACCACCCCCACCCCCCCAGTCACCAGGGGCACCCTCCACCAGGCCCCCACTCATGTCTCCCACCACCCCCACCCCCCACCATCCAGGGGCACCCTCCACCAGGCCCCCACTCATGTCTCCCACCACCCCCACCCCCCACCATCCAGGGGCACCCTCCACCAGGCCCCCACTCATGTCTCCCACCACCCCCACCCCCCACCATCCAGGGGCACCCTCCACCAGGCCCCCACTCATGTCACCCACCACCCCCACCCCCCCAGTCACCAGGGGCACCCTCCACCAGGCCCCCACTCATGTCTCCCACCACCCCCACCCCTCACCATCCAGGGGCACCCTCCACCAGGCCCCCACTCATGTCACCCACCACCCCCACCCCCCCAGTCACCAGGGGCACCCTCCACCAGGCCCCCACTCATGTCTCCCACCACCCCCACCCCCCACCATCCAGGGGCACCCTCCACCAGGCCCCCACTCATGTCACCCACCACCCCCACCCCTCCAGTCACCAGGGGTACCCTCCACCAGGCCCCCACCCATGCCTCCCACCACCCCCACCCCCCAGCAGTGCAGGGGCAGCCTCCACCAGGCCCACACTCATGTCTCCCACTACCCCCACCCCTCCAGTCACCAGGGGCACCCTCCACCAGGCCCCCACCCATGCCTCCCACCACCCCCACCCCCCCGCCACCAGGGGCACCCTCCACCAGGCCCCCACTCATGTCTCCCACCACCCCCACCCCCCACCATCCAGGGGCACCCTCCACCAGGCCCCCACTCATGTCACCCACCACCCCCACCCCCCCAGTCACCAGGGGCACCCTCCACCAGGCCCCCACTCATGTCTCCCACCACCCCCACCCCCCACCATCCAGGGGCACCCTCCACCAGGCCCCCACTCATGTCACCCACCACCCCCACCCCTCCAGTCACCAGGGGTACCCTCCACCAGGCCCCCACCCATGCCTCCCACCACCCCCACCCCCCAGCAGTGCAGGGGCAGCCTCCACCAGGCCCACACTCATGTCTCCCACCACCCCCACCCCTCCAGTCACCAGGGGCACCCTCCACCAGGCCTCCACCCATGCCTCCCACCACCCCCACCCCCCCGCCACCAGGGGGACCCTCCACCAGGCCCCCACTCATGTCTCCCACCACCCCCACCCCCCACCATCCAGGGGCACCCTCCACCAGGCCCCCACTCATGTCACCCACCACCCCCACCCCCCCAGTCACCAGGGGCACCCTCCACCAGGCCCCCACTCATGTCTCCCACCACCCCCACCCCCCACCATCCAGGGGCACCCTCCACCAGGCCCCCACTCATGTCACCCACCACCCCCACCCCCCCAGTCACCAGGGGCACCCTCCACCAGGCCCCCACCCATGCCTCCCACCACCCCCACCCCCCGCCACCAGGGGCACCCTCCACCAGGCCCCCACCCATGCCTCCCACCACCCCCACCCCCCGCCACCAGGGGCACCCTCCACCAGGCCCCCACTCATGTCTCCCACCACCCCCACCCCCCAGCAGTGCAGGGGCAGGCTCCACCAGGCCCCCACCCATGCCTCCCACCACCCCCACCCCCCCGCCACCAGGGGCACCCTCCACCAGGCCCCCACTCATGTCACCCACCACCCCCACCCCCCCCGCCACCAGGGGCACCCTCCACCAGGCCCCCACTCATGTCTCCCACCACCCCCACCCCCCACCATCCAGGGGCACCCTCCACCAGGCCCCCACTCATGTCTCCCACCACCCCCACCCCCCACCATCCAGGGGCACCCTCCACCAGGCCCCCACTCATGTCACCCACCACCCCCACACCCCAGCAGTGCAGGGTCACCCTCCACCAGGCCCCCACCCATGTCCCCCTGGCCCCAGGTCCTGACGATACACAATCATGGCAGTAATGGCCAGCATACCCAGCACAAACACCCAGGCAAGGATTGCATCCACCCACATAGTGAATGCAATCACATGACACAACCCCAATGCCAAGTATGCAAAAGAACACATGTCCGTCACACACACATACACAATGGGTGCAAGTGAATGTCAAAACCCATATCATGACATGTAACAAACCAATGAGAAAATAACACAAGTGTAAGAAAATATAAAAAATGTATTAAATACCAAAAATAAGTGAATTTCTCAAACATACAACGATGTGGCTAAGTAAATAAATGGTCCATGTCCGAGAACAAAAGTGATAAACAAAAAAACAAAGGAAAAAAAAATTAAAATGAATTTGTCCAAAGCAATATCATGTAATAGGAAATTAATGAAAAACCATTACGTCATGGTGAAAACAATAAGAAATTAAAAAAATGTATCTCCCAAAAAAACAAACTATATACAGGAATGTTCCAGGGTCCATGAGCCCAACACCAAAAATGAAACCTACCACTAACTAATGAAAAATATATGTACAAAAAAGTGGCCATTGTCCGAGCGGTCCAAAATAATAAAAATAAATAAAGGAAACCTAGCACTAACTAACTAAATAACTATATACAAAGGCAGCGGGCAAGTCCTGCGGCTCACTTGGTGATGTTGCTGGCCAGGGCATCATCGAACTCCATGTCGATGTCCTGGAGGCGGGACTCTGTCCTGGCCCCGAGGTCTCGCAGGGACAACCCCATGTCCACCTCAAACTCCCTGCGAGCTTCCTCGAGGCACTCAGCCCGCCTCAATGCCCGACGCATGGAGAACTCCGCCCTGACCATGGCGAGCCGCTCCTCTTCCGCCCGCTGCCGCTCCGCACCTATCCGCTGGCCAAACTCCTCCCACACGGAACACACCACCATCCCAGGGTTGCCCTGCCCTCCGGCCGATGCCTGCCCCTCGGATCTTGATGGCCCCGAGCCATGATGCCTCCCACGTCGAGCCCGCTGCTGCCTCCGACGCCACTGCCTCTGCCAGCACGACGGCATCCAGGCTGATGGAAACCACCGACGCCGTCGTGCACGTGCCCTGCCCGATGATGCCGTCACATCTTCCATCTGCTGGGGTCCACTTGCTGTGTTGTCCACCCCTGCTGGACCTCCGACTCCCAACTGTGGCAGGGATGGGATCCCCACCGAGCTGGCTGCATTGGTCGGGGCAGGTCCACAGGGGGCCCTGGTGGCATCTGGGCCGGAAGACGGCAAGGAGAACGACCGGTGGATAGCCTGCACTGAGGAGGAGAGGGCCGTCAGATTGGCCAACACATGCAGGAAACCCCCGAACATGGCCGATCCCAATTGGGCCACGTCGGCACGGTGCACTTCGTGATGACGTGTGTGCTCCTCCCGGGAAGCACGCACGTCATCACGAATCACAGCCGTGCGCATCGCGACCCCAATCAGGACCTTCTCCACGCGGCCAGCGGTTACCACGTCCGCAGGTGGAGGGGAGTCAGGTGACATGGACATCCCCTCTACCTGCGGACGGGCCTGGGACGGGGCATCCCTGCTGGTGCATGGTGGTGCTCTCACAGGGTCAGGGACAGTGACATGCACAGGCCCCTCCACGGTGACCTGTGCTGCCTCCTGCCCCTGGCCCTGGACTGCACCACTTGCACCAGCAGGGATGCTCCCACCAGGCCCCATGTGTGCAACAGTGTCGGCCTCCTCCTCCTCTGTGCAAACCACCAACCTGGATGGCTCCTCACCGTCTCCCGCCGTAGCAGGCCCCTGTGGGGGCTCACACACCCCTTCCGCTGCAGCCGTGGGGGCATCCCCGCCGCCTTGCTCCACAGCGCCGTCTCCGCCCTCTTCTTCACTAGCCGCTGCGTAGAGGGAGACAAAGGACACAAGCATCAGGCTACTGTACAATGGTCCCCTAGACAGGAAGCAATAGCAGATGAGCACCACTGTCAAAGTACACTTCCATCATGTCCCTCCACAACACATGGGTCAGTCCAGGCAAAACACACACAGTAACAGGCATGGTGCATGCCATGGACATTTCCATGCATGTCCAATGGACTCTAGAAACATTCAATGATATGTAACTCACATGCATCATGGCTCATGCATATCACATGCACACACTTCACCTCAGTCACATCCATCTGGCCCCAAACACACCGAACACAGGCGAAACAAGGGTAAGTTGGGTGCGTCACTGAATCTGTGCATTGTCACACACATGTGTCATGCATCCATGGCATGCACAAGTCACAGACACGCAGGTCAGGCACACAGACATGGCTACCATATATGTACCTGGCATCAGCACCCATCCTTCACCCCCATCCATGTCCAGGTACAGAGACTGGCATGCTCTCATGTCCAAAATCTGCATAGGGCTCCCCATGCCGCATTTCAACACATGCAACAACCATGTGGGTCACACATCACTGGTCGCACATGCATTACCATGATGTCCCTGCACACATACATGCATACATGGCCCATGGCACACATACAGGCAAGTATCATAGAACCAGCACACCGCAACATGCCCTGTCTCACACAGTAATGCTTGGACACATACCGCTCAACTCCAGACGGGCCTCCCTCTCAAGGACCTGGGCGTGGAGCGCTGGGCGTACGCGTTCCAGGACCCTCTTCTGGATGGAACTCATGCGGCCCCGGCCCCCCTCCACGAGGCGCCGGGCCTTCACAAGGGTCCTGGACCTCAAGTCCTCCCAGCGCTTCTTGATCTTCTGGACGTTGCGGGTTGCCACCCCCTCCGCGTTGATGGCAACCACACAGTCGGCCCAGATCCTCTCCCGTCCTTCCTTGCTGGCGCGGGACGATCCAAAGAGGGCATCATACTGCCCCAGGACATGCTCCACCAGGACACCAACTTCGGTGGCAGTGAAGCTGGTGCCCCTCTGCCCCTCTGGCCTGGGGTTGCCACTGGTGCCAGATGTGGAAGTGCCCGACATGGCAACCCCAGAGGCAGATGTGGGTGGGCAACTGGGTCCTGGGGCTGGGCTGTGGAGCGATGTAATCCCAGTTGGGAGTCTTCAGTTCCAGCAGGGGTGGACACAGCAACTGGACCCCTGCAGATGGCTGATGTGCAGGCACCAAATGGCAGGGCACGGTGGCAGCAGGCAGGCAGGCAGGCAGGCAGCAGCAGATAGCACGTGGGAGGCTGCTCGGGGCACTGGGGGGCAGTAACTCGGCCTTCTGGGCAGGAGCGTGGTGTTCCGTGTGTTTTCGGGTGGCCAGCTTGATACGGAGTGATTTGGCACGTGAAAATCCTGCACGTCAGCGTGAAATCCGAGGAAAGGCCCTTAGCGCGTAAGCGCGTCAGCACGCATACGCGATTCTATTGGACCAGAGTCCCTCAGCGCGTAAGCGCGTCTGACGTGACCCGCACGGGCGTTCCCCACTCAGCACGTGATGACGGAACACACGTGGAAATACTGCACGTCAGAGTGTCATCGCGTGATTGGCCTATGTACGTGTATTTCATTGCGTGTAATTGGACAAAAGTGCGCGTACACGCGATTGGCCTATGTACGTGTATTTAATGGGTGCGCGGCCACTTACACACGCAAGTACGTCAGCGAACCTGTATCCCGTGGTGCGTGTGAATTTCCACACGCTATTGGACTGGGAACTGGATTCCAGGGGTGCGCGGGTCACACGCTCGCCTAGAACACGCGCAAAGCATAATATTGCGGACTTTAACAATAACAAGCTCAGACGCCAGGATGAACATACCGTTCCTAGCAGCAGTGGCAGTGGGCTACCAAAGGAGGAGGAGGAGGATAGTCAGGGCCAGAATATTCACACCCAGAACCAGCCTTTTCGGGATGCCTGATGACCAGGTGTATGGGAGGTACAGGTTTCCACCACACATCATACTGGACCTGGTGACTGAGTGGGAGGATGACCTCACATCACCCACCCTGTGCTCCCAAGCACTCAGCCCCCTGGAGAAGGTCCTCAATGTACTGCACTTCTTAGCCACTGGATCATTTCAGCGGACAAGTGCCATAGTGGGTGGGGTGTCACAGGCCACCCAGTCACGCTGCCTACACCAGGTCTTGAACATCATGACTGCACGCCCATCAGTCCGCAGGCACATATACCTGCCCAGAACACCTGCAGAAAGGCATGCTGCCGCCCTGGATTTTTACGGAGTGGCACGATTCCCCAAAGTGCTAGGTGCCATCGACTGCACCCATGTGGCTCTACGTCCCCCCAGGGCATCAGAGCACATCTATAGGAACCGCAAGCACTGGCATTCCATCAACGTGCAGGTAGTATGTAATGCCAAGGGAATCATCACCTCAGTATATGCCAACTATCCCGGGTCCACCCACGACAGCTTCATTTACCGAATGTCCACCCTATGCCGGGACATAGATGCTGGGCGGCATGGCGATACATGGCTGCTTGGTGAGTATGTATGCCACTGCACATGCATGCATGTTGGATACTGAGCAAGGTCACAACCCCACCAATGATACCAATCACCACCTCCACAGGGGACAGTGCCTACCCTCTCAGCCCCCACATGATGACGCCAATTCGGAACCCCACCACGCCACCCCAGGTAAGATATAACACAGCCCACATTACAACCAGGGGCATAGTGGAGCGCACATTCGGAGTGCTAAAGTCACGCTTTCGCTCCCTTGACCGTTCTGGCGGCCAGCTGTTATACGCTCCCCCAGTAGTGTGAAGGATCATAGTGGCAGCATGTGTCCTGCACAACGTTGCAACACGCCGGGGCCTGGCCGTGGAAATGGTGGTGGCCCCACATCCCCAACCACATGCACAGCCGCTGCGCATGGGAGGGGAAAGGGCACGGGGGGAGGCAGCCCGTACACAGCTAGTGGCTAATTACTTCACATAGAAATCACACCCCTGTGGAGTGCACACTGCCCTGGCACATTCCATCTGACAATCAATGATGACTCAACCTGACACTGATCCTGAATGTCTGGAGAATGAACCGGGAATACCATGTCAGCCTGAGATTGTTCACCTGGAAGTGTCACAATGTGTGCATCCCTACCCACACAGACACCACCAATGCAGTTTTGTGAAGTTACACATTGAAGCAGCTAAAATGAATACCCACTTGCAAAATGCAAGAAGAGGACAGTGCCATGTCAGCCAACCCAACCCCAGCACCGCCACACGACACACCGTGCCATGTCATGCTAATTGCAGGTAAACAAAGTAATCCCCACAACATGACATCAGTCTCACTATGTACAGTGGCACTATTAGAAACCTGCAACACCTGAAATGCTCACAGCAATGCCGGACCAACAACATACTTGAGCACGTAGTACCATTAACATGACATCACAAATGTTACATATTAGTAGTCTCACCACCTGGAAATGCCTGCACTCCCACCACTACCAACTGTGCAGTGTTGTCGCCATGTAGAGTTGTAGGTGCACTGCTGCCAACATGGTCCCCATCTCCAGACTAGAGGTCCTTGTGTGGACATGAGGAAGGGACCTGCAAATTGGGAGGTAGACACAGAAGAAGAGTTACACATCAATGCAACATGCAGTGTACAACACAACAGCAATATGCACTATGAATGTATACACAGTATTGACTACAGACTGGCCACACAGCTCATGGGAGTCCAACGTCACTGTGTAATTCACTGTCACTTGGGCACACCCTTTGCAAGCCCATGGAAACGGGAAGCAGGAGGGGTGTGTGTGACTCAAACCCAAGCATCTGAACCAAATACATTACAAGCCTGCATGTGCCCAGCCACAATGCAGCGTATGCCCACAGGAACCACGGAAGCCAACAGATCGAAGCCAACAGATCGAAGCCAACAGATCGAAGCCAACAGATTGTCCCAAAAAAATTGGGAATAAAAGAAATAAAAATAAAAATAAAAATAAGAAACAATCAAAAATGGCCATTGATGGGCCCGGGGGGGTTGGGGAGGCCACCCAGGAGGTCCGAGGACAGGATGCACACCAGAACCCAAGCTCAACAAGAGTCGTCCTGAGGTGAAGGAGCTCCTGCCTCAGGGCTTCCCTGTGGCCCTGGGACTCAATGGAGATGGCCTCCTGCAGAGTCGCCAGTGCCGCCCGCCTGTCCCTGTTGGACCCCAACATGTCCTCCCTGTGTGACTGGCAGATGGAGTCGGTTGCCTGCTCTAGTCGCTCCATCAGCCTTTCTGGGGGGACAATGGAAGTGGCCACCCTATCCATGGCCTGAGCCATCATCTCGGATGATGCAGCCTGTTGGGTAGCCATACCGTAAATGGATTGCTCCCATGCGGTATTGCCGGGTGGCGTACGGCCACCACGTCGGCGGGCACCACACCTGTCTGGGGCAAGGCGAACTGCGCCTTGCTGTGCCGGCAATGCCTGAGGCTGCAGGACTGCATTCCCCCTCTGATCTGCTGGCCCAGGAACAGGATCAGATGTCGCGGAGTGTGACCCTGCATCCGTAACCACCGAAGGCGTAGCTGCCAACACTGACATCCCCATGGAGGGTACTGACCCTGGTGCAGGTGGGTGAGACAGAACAGAATCCCTCCCTGGAACACTCACCTGCGACGGCACGTAGGTCTCATCCGAATCAACACCTGAGTACAGCTCGGGGGAGGTGCAGCCAGAGACACCCCTTGAGAGCACGACCTGCAGCACTTGTGGGTTCTCCCCCACCACCACACCACGTCCCTCACTGGTGGTTGGTCGGCCCTGGGACACCTCCTGGGTCTGCACCATCTCCACAACCCCAGCAGTATCAGGTGCGTCTTCCCCTGCAAAGACATGAAAACAAAGAAATGGAAACAGGCATTAGCACCATGGCACACATTGAGGGCTGAGAAGCAAGAGAACCAGTACTTGATTGACACATGTCCCACATGACTAAAACCCTCCCATGCATGCACCCTCACTGCGTATGAAGTGCAGGCAAATGGCACACACTGATGACACCAAGATGGAAGATGAACAAATTTTCTGCATGCTGCCTGGCAGTGGCATCACACATTGGCCTGTGATTGGCAGGTGAAACACACATGCCGTCACACAGATGGCATGTACCATTGTTATTGAGTGAAGATGGAGAGGAGGGCAGCACCTATTCATTCAGTCCAGTTCCCGCATGTAATAGCTTTTCTGATTCTAACAGGTCAGATTTTTCACCTGGAGCTGCCAGTCTGAAATGGTCCAATTGCACAGGGACATGTGTGTACAAATGATATCCAGGTAACAAAGTCACTCCACTTTACCATACCCATGTCAGACATGTGACTAGTGGACAGCGACATGCCTAGTGAAAGTGGTGGAATGCAAACAAACTGACTGAATGAACAGTGAAAAAGAAGCAAATATGTTGTGTCAAGGTGACACTTCAAGGGCAACTGGCGTGCAGTTGTGCTAGATGTCTACTGTTGGCAGAAGGGATACTGCTATGGCCAAATGCAGCTGCGCAGGAAGGATTGCATGAAGCACATGGCTGACCCATACGACTCAGGCGCACACACTCTCACCTGGCACCCGAACAGAAGCCCTCACACACACACCATGCACATGGATGACACACACATGCATGTGCACTCACCGGACAATGCCTCGTAATCAGCCAGATCTCCCACGCCTTGGATCTGTTCCTCCGTGACGTAGGTCCCAGCGACTGACTCATGTGGAGTGAGTTCCATGTCTACTACTGGAGACCCACCTCCAGTCACTGGAGTTGCGGCATGACTTGATTCCAGCTTACTCTTTGCCCTGCGCTTTAGGTCATTCCAGCGCTTATAGCAATCATTGGCTGTGCGCCTCACGATTCCAAGGGCACTTACGATGTCCGCAACGGTCTGCCAGTGTGCCTGGCGTTGTGCAGGTGTGGTCTTGGATCCTGCAACAATGACCATCTCGTTGTCATGTCCGGACACATACTCGACAAGTGCATTCAGTTCGTCATCCGTGAAGCTGGGCTTCCTGGACGGGCCGGACTGTGTAGCCGTGTCTGGGGCATCAGCCTGTGCCGGACGAGCACTCTTCCTCTTCCGCTTGGAAGGTGGTGGTGATCCTGAGTGTCCTGCGCCGCTCTGGACACTAGGGGCAGGAGCCCTGGTGGACTCTGTATCAGGAGTGTGGGATTGCACACTCAGCATGGGAGTTGGTGCAGGCATTGGCTCTAGTGTGATGGTGTCAGGGGGAATGTCAGCAGCATGGACTAGGACCGACACTGTCCTGGCTGGGTGTGTGAGGGCTGGGGTGGATGGAGCCGCAGCTGTCCCTGCAGCCTCTCCGCCCTGCCTCCTTGGTGCAGCAGATGACCTTGCTGCCCCAGATCCACGTGGCATGATGGCATCAACGTGCACCAGCGCACGTGTCGTAGCCCTGCTGACCTGGAAGTCAGCCATGGAGTCAGCCAGGTCTGGTGCCACAATGGGCTGGTCCAACAAGGGCTGAGCATGGATGGTGTCAGCCACTTCACCTCAACGGGAGGGGGGGGAGGGGAGGAGGGGGGGGGATGATGGGTGCCCTTGACTGGTCCTCCACACATGGGGGGACAGGCTCACCCTGCAAGTTACGACCACGTCCCCTACCGGATCCACCACGGCCACCACTTGTGGCTCTTCCACCTTTGCCACCCTTACGGAATCCTCGCCTCCCAGCCATGGCACTGATATTAATGTGCGTATGGGAGTGGCTGTAGACAATTGTTCTGGCCAATTGGGGGTCAAAGGGGTTGGGTACCAGATGGTAATTGTACCCTAGTGCTCTAGCACGGCTGATTGTAACCCCTGGGGATAGATGACGGGTCACGCAACGCACAGGAGGCCCAAAAAAGGGAGATGACGTGCACGCAACCCCTCCTAGACCACGTGTGCAGAAAGAAAAACCTGCACTACGCTGTGGCACCCAGTAACACAAGAATGAACGTATGCGTGTCACACGCAGCCTAGAATGACCTCTGAAGGGGTTGGCTACACACGGGGCAAGCACAGAAGTTGGATACGTGCGTGACTCACCGTCTGCCAGGTAAAAGAGCGTGAAAAATGAGCGCGTTTGGCTGGCTAAACCCCCGCCAAAAGAAGATGTGTACGCTGTCTGAGAAGACAGGACAACAGTAGAAGGGGACACTGTTTGAGGGAACAGGCCCAGGTAAACCAGTAAAAGAGAAAAAAGAGAAAAAGCTGTCAGAGGTAACAGGGAATACGAACTGGAAACGCCGTGAATTAAATCGCGTGTGAAACGACAAGAAGTACAGAATTCACCCACTCGCTCTCCACGAAAAGCACGTACAAGGAAATGGTGTTCTACATGTACCTTATATACAGGCCCACACGTTCAGCGTCACTTACGCGGCGTGTACGTTCACCAATCACACGCTTTGTCACTCCTGCGTGTAGATCCATTTTCACCAATCACACGCTTTGTCACTTCTGCGTGTAGATCCATTTTCACCAATCACACGCTTTGTCACTTCTACGTGTAGATCCATTTTCACCAATCACACGCTTTGACACTGGGACGTGTCACGCAACAATTTCCTGCACGTGCAGGTGACTATAGGCGCGCATATGCTGTTGACGGGTTTACACGCTAAGGGCCTTTGCTGACGTGTGGGATTTCACTCCCTATCAGGCTGTCCACGCGTTCACACACGAGAGACCACGCTCCTGGCCAGGAGGCCAAATTACTGCCCCCCAGAGCCCTGAGCACGCTCCCACCTGCCATCTGCTGCTGCCTGACTGCCTGCTGGCCACGTGCCCCACAGTGCTGGTGGGTGGGGGTGTTGGGAGACATGGGTGGGGGCCTGGTGGAGGGTGCCCCTGGTGGCGGGGGGGGGGTGGGGGTGGTGGGAGACATGGGTGGGGGCCTGGTGGAGGCTGCCCCTGCACTGCTGGGGGTTGGGGGTGGTGGGAGGCATGGGTGGGGGCCTGGTGGAGGCTGCCCCTGGTGGCGGGAGGGTGGGGGTGGTGGGAGACATGGGTGGGGGCCTGGTGGAGGCTGCCCCTGGTGGCGGGGGGGGTGGGGGTGGTGGGAGACATGGGTGGGGGCCTGGTGGAGGCTGCCCCTGCACTGCTGGGGGTTGGGGGTGGTGGGAGGCATGGGTGGGGGCCTGGTGGAGGCTGCCCCTGGTGGCGGGAGGGTGGGGGTGGTGGGAGACATGGGTGGGGGCCTGGTGGAGGCTGCCCCTGGTGGCGGGGGGTTGGGGGTGGTGGGAGACATGGGTGGGGGCCTGGTGGAGGGTGCCCCTGGTGGCGGGGGGGTGGGGGTGGTGGGAGAAATGGGTGGGGGCCTGGTGGAGGCTGCCCCTGCACTGCTGGGGGTTGGGGGTGGTGGGAGGCATGGGTGGGGGCCTGGTGGAGGCTGCCCCTGCACTGCTGGGGGTTGGGGGTGGTGGGAGGCATGGGTGGGGGCCTGGTGGAGGCTGCCCCTGCACTGCTGGGGGTTGGGGGTGGTGGGAGGCATGGGTGGGGGCCTGGTGGAGGCTGCCCCTGGTGGCGGGAGGGTGGGGGTGGTGGGAGACATGAGTGGGGGCCTGGTGGAGGGTGGCCCTGGATGGTGGGGGCTGGGGGTGGTGGGAGACATGAGTGGGGGCCTGGTGAAGGCTGCCCCTGGTGGCGGGGGGGGGGTGGGGTGGTGGGAGACATGGGTGGGGGCCTGGTGGAGGCTGCCCCTGCACTGCTGGGGGTTGGGGGTGGTGGGAGGCATGGGTGGGGGCCTGGTGGAGGCTGCCCCTGGTGGCGGGAGGGTGGGGGTGGTGGGAGACATGGGTGGGGGCCTGGTGGAGGGTGCCCCTGGTGGCGGGGGGGGTGGGGGTGGTGGGAGACATGGGTGGGGGCCTGGTGGAGGCTGCCCCTGCACTGCTGGGGGTTGGGGGTGGTGGGAGGCATGGGTGGGGGCCTGGTGGAGGCTGCCCCTGGTGGCGGGAGGGTGGGGGTGGTGGGAGACATGGGTGGGGGCCTGGTGGAGGCTGCCCCTGGTGGCGGGGGGGGTGGGGGTGGTGGGAGACATGGGTGGGGGCCTGGTGGAGGCTGCCCCTGCACTGCTGGGGGTTGGGGGTGGTGGGAGGCATGGGTGGGGGCCTGGTGGAGGCTGCCCCTGGTGGCGGGAGGGTGGGGGTGGTGGGAGGCATGGGTGGGGGCCTGGTGGAGGCTGCCCCTGCACTGCTGGGGGTTGGGGGTGGTGGGAGGCATGGGTGGGGGCCTGGTGGAGGCTGCCCCTGGTGGCGGGGGGGTGGGGGTGGTGGGAGACATGGGTGGGGGCCTGGTGGAGGCTGCCCCTGCACTGCTGGGGGTTGGGGGTGGTGGGAGGCATGGGTGGGGGCCTGGTGGAGGCTGCCCCTGCACTGCTGGGGGTTGGGGGTGGTGGGAGGCATGGGTGGGGGCCTGGTGGAGGCTGCCCCTGCACTGCTGGGGGTTGGGGGTGGTGGGAGGCATGGGTGGGGGCCTGGTGGAGGCTGCCCCTGGTGGCGGGAGGGTGGGGGTGGTGGGAGACATGAGTGGGGGCCTGGTGGAGGGTGCCCCTGGATGGTGGGGGCTGGGGGTGGTGGGAGACATGAGTGGGGGCCTGGTGGAGGCTGCCCCTGGTGGCGGGGGGGGTGGGGGTGGTGGGAGACATGGGTGGGGGCCTGGTGGAGGGTGCCCCTGGTGGCGGGGGGGTGGGGGTGATGGGAGAAATGGGTGGGGGCCTGGTGGAGGCTGCCCCTGCACTGCTGGGGGTTGGGGGTGGTGGGAGGCATGGGTGGGGGCCTGGTGGAGGCTGCCCCTGCACTGCTGGGGGTTGGGGGTGGTGGGAGGCATGGGTGGGGGCCTGGTGGAGGCTGCCCCTGCACTGCTGGGGGGTGGGGGTGCAGGGGGACATGAGCAGGTGTGCAGGGTAGTCCCCTGTTTTGTGGGCTGCCTGGAGGGGCCGTGGAGGGTGTACAGGGAACACCTGTGAGGACCCACCCAGCCTAATCGCGTGTTAAACTTCCCGCGTACCCCTGTAATACACGTACCCTGGCTAATCGCATGTTAAACTTCCCGCATACCCCTGTAATACACGTACCCTGGCTAATCGCGTGTTAAACTTCCCGCGTACCCCTGTAATACACGTACCCTGGCTAATCGCGTGTTAAACTTCCCGCGTACCCCTGTAATACACGTACCCAGCCAAATCGCGTGTGATGATTCCCACGCACCCCTGTAATACACGTACCCAGCCAAATCGCGTGTGATAATTCCTGCGCACCCCTGTAATACACGTACCCTGGCTAATCGCGTGTTAAACTTCCCGCATACCCCTGTAATACACGTACCCTGGCCAATCGCGTGTTAAACTTCCCGCGTACCCCTGTAATACACGTACCCTGGCTAATCGCGTGTTAAACTTACCGCATACCCCTGTAATACACGTACCCTGGCTAATCGCATGTTAAACTTCCCGCATACCCCTGTAATACACGTACCCTGGCTAATCGCGTGTATAACTTCACGCGTACCCCTGATATGCACGTTACCCGCTTTGCGTTCCTTGTTTGGCAGCCCTGTAAACTGGTCCAGGGTTGGCGCAGCCCTTTGCGATGATTTAGCGATTTTGATGGCTTTTCCTTGCGCGAGGGCGTTCTTGGGGGCGTTACTGGCGCTGCTGCAGGGTCGCTGCGATACTCTGCGCCACGGCTGGTTTGGGAGCCTAAAATCCATGAATACGCTGTGCGCCGGATTCGGTTTTGGCGCACGCGGCTGGCGCAGACTATCGCAGGCGCACGCTGTGCGCCAGCCGCGTGCGCTAATTGTGCGCTGGATTCTATGAATTACCCTGTAAGTGTTTGTAAACAATTCAAAAATACTGCTGCAAAACGAATTTGGCTATGTAGGGGTCCATTTTAATTCAGGGCCTACTGGGAAGGTGCAGATTACAAAACAGGGGCCCGGAATGCAACACTCAATCAATGGCCTCTTCTGATTGATGAAAACATGTAGAGACCAACCAATCCAGATAATTTTGGAAATGTATGGGACGAAATCCTCGGCTATCGGCAGATAATGTTTGCCCTTACGGGGCATAGGTGAACTGCAACAGCAAGTCATTGAAAATAACTTTAAGAGAAACCTTGCTGTTCGAATTTTAGCTATGGATGTTGCCACAAACACAGATTTAAACATTGCTTCCCTTATGGACAAATTAGCCTTGGAACCAGTGCTCCAATGGTTGCATATTTGGAACAATGAAAATGCGTTCTTAATGCTCTACATTCTTTCGCCTTTTCTGGCCAACCCACAACACAACGCTATTCCTTAGTTTAGCTACACAAACCTGCTCCTCTCAAAATTCAATGCACAAAACCTGTTTACCTATCCAACTGCAATTGGGAAAAAAAGATTATTGCAGGCTCAAACATGATTTTAAAACTCACAAAAAGGTTTCAGAACCCCTCTAATGAGAACAAACACATCCAAAAAACCTGTTCTATGGGAAGGTGCCCACTCGGAAGGGTAAACAACCAAGGTTTTAGTTCACTGTACCTTTCATAGAAGAGTAAAAAACCATTTGCACATCAATCGTTGTCCCACCACAAGGGCAATCCAGCACCGAAATGCTAGGCAATTCTCCCCTGAACAAGAGTACCAACAGTAACTCCAGACACATGTTTCAACCTGTCAGGCTTCATCAGTGAGGTGAAGCGGTGCCTCTCTAAGCACAGTGAGCAAAGGTCCAAGACTTGATTACCCTGGGTACCTTGATGATAGGTCTCCTAATCACCTCTAACATGTTGTTGCCGACATAGTGAACACAACCCCTTGTAGGAACTTTTTATGACAATTAATTTAATATATGATGGCATCAGTGATGTCATAAATGGCATTTGTGATGTCATCTTTGATGTCCTGGGTGTTAGTGTTAGCAGTGCACGGTGGTGGCACGAGTTAGGGTTGCTTAGCTTACCATAACTGGTGAATTTCTGGGAGTTTTCTGTTTTACTTTTAACCATAACGTCCCTTTAACAGAATTTCCTTTTTTTCACTCTCTCCCAATTCCCATGGAATTCTCCCAATATCCCATGCCAGGGTATTTCCACAGTATTCCCCTGTTAATCCAAACATTTTTGAAAATCAAAAATTCACAGTAGCCCCAGGAATTCACCAAGTGCGCCCCTCCTCTCTCCATGGTACCTCCACTCCCCTCAGTTTTTTCCTCCCACCCTTGCCCTCCCTATTACCACCTTTCACTCTTTTGTTCATGTGATACATTTCTTTTTTCTGATCATGGTTTAGGCTGTAGCAACAGTAATCTGGCAAGATTCCCCTGATATTACCCCGGTTATCTGAAAATGTTTGGATAGTAACTGGCTCCCCACCAACATTCCAATGTCACATGGTATCCTCTTTCCACCTCCCCTCCTCTAGCCTGATGCAATTGCATCCTCTTTCCTCTCCAAAGAGCTTTAAGAGCACTTTTAATGTTCTCATTACCCCGGTATTACACGCATTGCTCGCATGGCCGATTTCATTTCTGAAAAGCCTCTCTGCTGCAAAGTACCATAGGAGATTCACCTATGATTTTAGGAGCAGGGGCACCTACATCCCGTCAAATATTTAAAAAATGACTGGACGGATTATCCCAAAGCCATCCCTGAAATTAAGTCAACACTTAGTGCCCAAGTTTTTTCTTATTTGGTCTAAATCCGTCCAGCAATAAAAAAAAAAAACTACTTGGACACAAAGCGCTGACTCGATTTCCGAGACTGGTTTGGGATAAACCCATAGGAAGAGGGTGCCACATGAACCCCCAAAAATATTTCTATCTCCCATGCTGCTTTGCAGCAGAGAGTCTTTTCAGAGGTGTAAAAGCGGCCTTTTTATTTTTCATTTTGCTCGTTGTGAGCGATTACATTGGTAATACCGGGGAATTGTAAAAACGAAAAGTACCCAAAAAGCTATTTGGAATTGGAAAAGGGATGCAATAACATCAGGGTAGTGGTGGGGAGGGGAAATGGTAAACCATGTGAAGTTCGGGAGTTGGGGGTGGTCTGGGGAGCCAGTTACAGTTCAGGCAGTTTTGGCTTATTGCGGGAATACCATGTGAATCTAGTGAGATTACCGCGGCTCCTACGGAAGACGCACTGGGAGAAAGAAAATGCATCACATGAACCAAAGAGGTCATGGGAGAGGGCCGAGGAGAGAAAAACAATTGAGCAGATGGGGGGACCATGGAAAGAAGAGGGGGGCACTTGCTGAGTGCCTGGCAGGATGGTGAAGACATTTTGATTTTCAATCGTCACCAGGGGAATACCGGGGAATCCTGTGGGCATGGGCAGTTCATTGCTGTCATATGTGTAGTTCTTTGCCATTATATAGGGAATGTCAGGGGAATCCCGCGGGAAACACAAGTGAGTGAAAAAAAAAGAAATGTTACACCTGAAGAAATGACATCTACGAGGAAGGGGGCCTCATTACGACCCAGGCAGTAAGGGGTTAACGGCGCCGTAAAAGGTGGCGGCGCCGTTAACCCCTTACCGCCTAATTACAAGGTCCCTTTGCGGGTCCCTACCTTAACGGCTGGTTCTACCAGCCGTTAAGTATTGGACCCGCAAAGGGACCTTGGAGGTAATTACGGTACCACAATTTGCGGTACTGTAACTACTGCCTTCCCCATTTCCATTGAGCCCTATGGGGGCAAAACTGGGAATGGGGAGGGGCCAATGGTGAATGGGGAATTACCGCCCCGCCAACCTTGGAATGAGGTGGTAATTCCGCCATTCACCATGGGGGAATCGGTAAAATACCGGCAGCAACCCATGGCGCGAATAGCACCGGTTGTGATGAGGACCAGGGGGTAAGGAGTTGCTGGCCATGATTAGTAAGCCAAAAAGCAACGTATTGGTGCAACATGTACAGTGCAGTGTGCACAGCTGAAGGGCATGCCTCGTAGTCCCCAAAGAAACCTATTGGTGCAACATGTGCAGTGGCCAAGGCTGAAGGCCACAGCTAGTGGGCCCAAAAGACATGTATTGGTGCAACATGTATAGTGGTCACTGCCAAAGGACATGGCTAAGTGGGCATGGCCGAAGTCCATGGCTATTGGGCCCCCAGGAAACCTATTGGTGCAACATGTACAATGGCCATAGCCAAAGACCATAGCTAGTGGGACCAAAAGAGACCTATTTCTAGAACATGTACAGTGGCCACGGCCGAATGCCATGGTTAGTGGGCCCCAAAAAAACCTATTGGTCATGTACAGTGGCCACAGTTGAAAAACATGGCTAGTGGGCACAGAAGAAAGTACAGTATAACAGAACCCTTACAATTCAGTGAAAAAACTTGAATTAGGAGAGAGTTAAAGCAATCAGATTTAATGTGCAAAATACATAGCAAAATACCTTTAAAATTCAGTGACTTAAACTTGGTTAAGAGGTTAAGAGAGAGTTAAACTGGTCAGATTTAACACAACATAACCATTGACATCCAGCGCATGCCTTTCAAGCAAGTCCACCTTAGCTATGTGCCCCCTCTTGCACAGTGTATGACCACAACGAGGACATCACTGATGCCATCATTGGTGACATCACTAATTACATCAAACATGATCTCACTGCTGACATCACTGATGGCATGACTAATGACATCACTATTATCACAGTTTTGATTAATTACATTTTGAAATATGAAAACTCTGTTTTGTTAAATAAAATGTATGTACATATTTCATATATAGACAGTACATTCTATTTAGCTCTCGTTTCTTTAAATGTTGTGTATGGTACACAATTATAATTGATGACAGACATTAATACAAAAAAGAATTGTATATAAGCCTTTGTGTGCTCATGATTTTGATTTTGATTTTGATTTTGATTTGTATTTCTAACGCGCACCAAGCAGACTCAATTGAATTCGGACGCAGATGTCAACTATGGTGCGTACTTTAACTTGAGAAATCTGCTGTAGCTTATATCACTTATAGTTCACTTAAATAGAAAGGTGTTTAATGCTTTTCTGAAGCCTTCCAGCGATGGGCATGACGGACGGTAATTGGTAGCTGATTCCATAAATTTGGGCCAAACATAGAGAACCTCCTATCACCCTTCGAGGTCTGTTTAGACCCGGGAATAATCATCAGCAATTGGTCTCCCGAACGGAGATATCTAGTTGGTTAGTGATGGTAAATCCTGGAACTTAGATATTTTGGTGCAAGGTCATAAAAGCATTTGAACATGAGGCATGCCACCTTAAACTTAACCTGATCCTCTACCATCAACCAATGAAGTGATCTACGGAAGTCAGATGCATGATCCCTTTTCCCCAGATGCGCAATTAGCCTAACCGCCACATTCTTGGCCCTCTGGAGTATCATCATCTGTTTTGCTGGAATTCCTGCCAGCAGACTATTACAATAGTCTAGATGAGAGTTGGTTAACGCTCCTATGACTACTGGTTGATCTTCAGTTGTCACAAAAGGGAGGAAATTCCTAAGCATGTGTAGGGAATATTATACAGCCTTCACTTTAGCACCTACCTGGGCATCACTGCCCAGGTATTCCGGCCATATACATCCCAGATTTCTTACTTTCTTTGAAAACTGAAGTTCTTCACCCAGGATCTGCGGGATTATCTTTTGTTTTTCAACTCTCATCTTATTGCCTGATCCAAATAGTATTACCTCAATTTTGGTTGCATTAAGCTGCAACTGGTTATATACCATCCATCTTTTGATCTCTTGCATACACTGATCAATCTTCTCAAATGTCTCAGCTAAATTCTCCATTTCCACATAGAACTGGGTGTCATCAGCATAAGAATGGAATCTTAGTCCATGTTTTCTCAATATATCAAATAATGGGCGAGAGTGCTGAGCCCGGTGGGACTCCACATCTTAACCATAGTAATTCTGAAAGGAAACCTCCCAATGTTACCCGCTGGGACCTGTCTCTCAGAAAGGAGCCCAGTCTACCACAACTTTTGAGGCTTTCTCGATTTTTCCAATACGTTGAAGGATGATTTTGTGGTTGATCATGTCGAACGGCGCAGATAGGTCCAACATCAACAATGTGGTCGATCTTCCAACATCTGCAGCTTCCAACAGGTTATCCTGGACTGCCAAAAAGGCAGTCCCTGTACCATGATTGGGTCGGAACCCAGACTGACATTCGTCCAGGATTCCCTTACTGTCTACAAAGTCCTGAAACTGACCGCAGACCACTTTCTCTAGGATCTTAGTAGGCCAGCATAAATTGGCTACTGGACAGTAGTTTTTTAAAATCGTGGGATCAGAGGAAAAATCTGTTATATTTGAATACAATTTCTTCCTTTTTTTGCATCATCAGTCACATTCTAACACATTAGTATGCAAAACATTTTGTTTAATGTTCTAATTCTATTTTGACTGCCAGAGAGAATTCAGTGCCTATAATTATGCCATACCGAATACAAAATAAAAAATATATATTTAGGGCCAAGAAAACCACTAACTCTACCACCGGAATTGCGATCATATCTGTTCTTAGAAACATGATTTTCTATTGCGAAATACCCTTCCAAATGGAGAGACTCCATACGCCAGGTGTCTTGTGGAAACCTAATGTTTTAGTTAGACAGGAATGAGATTGTGTTATAGTCAGGGAGCTTGTAACTAACCCATCCAATATTCCATTAACATAATTTGAGTTAACCACTGAACAGTGGTGATTGATTATCAATGGATATCACATATCTACTCCTGCTATTGAGAGTCCTCTCCTTTGCTGGTGAGTCAATAAAAGTTATCGAGAGAATTTAAGGCTTCAATGCAATGCAAAGTAGATAATGAGTGTCCATGAATACATTGCCTGATAGATAACTGCATATGAAATATGAGGGTACATCCCTAGTTTTTGCTTTCGGGGGACTTGTTTCGAGATGGGAAGTTTTTGTCACACAATATATAAAGAAAAAACAGATTACCACTCCCTTTTGGACTGACTTAATTCACTGTAGCACCAGTGCCTTCCCAACGCTACATCGGTATTAGCAACAGAGCATCAATTTGTCCAAACATATATATTTATTTATACATTTTCATAAATACCTTACAAACAAATATCAAGAACTCTTCCTATACTTCTGTATAGGTAACATTCTAACAATGATGCAGAACACATAGACAACAACATTTGTGCCCAGGGGTTAGTATCAACAATGTGTTTCTCTTTACTAAAAACGTCAATCAATACAAAACAAATGTTCAAAATTCTTGATCAAACATAAGCCACACATAACACGACTAATACATCTGGCAGAATTTAGTCAATATGACATAACTTCATCCTTCTCTGACTTTTCTCTTAGTCTACTAGTGGTTTTGTGATGTACTCCTGTGTAATGTTGTGGAAAGGAGAAATAATTGTCCTTAGTGGAAGAAGACTAGTCAATCGATGGTATCTAGTCAGCTCTTGGTCGACACAGTGTGTTTCGGCCCTTCTGTTGAGATACACCTATCCTCGGCATTCTCATGTTGTTTAGTATCAGGCCTTCATCAGGACAAAATTGCTTACGAGATATGTTAATCAATCTGGTATACCCTTGTTCATTTGTGTCAAACTATAAGCCAAAAATACACAAACCTATTATTTAAAAATTGCTCTGGACTATTTGAGGGATTCTCAATGTACAATTGTGCCACCTACTAACCTTATTCTTGCAGTAACATGTGCTGGGAAGACTTCTAATTTTTCCAAAATGTTTCTGTATTCAATAATAAAGTGTAATTCTGTTCCACTCTGTGGATTAACATGAACCATTTATTCAGATACATGGTTAATTATGTTGTAACTTGTTCTGAAAAGGCAGCATGTTTTATTTCCATTAAGCTTTCAGTTGCAATGCTATCATTAGCCACTTGATTTCAATTCTTTCTTTTCTTTTCTCTTCTATTTACGTCCGGTACCAGTCAGTTTCTTTTTCTTTTCTGGCTGCTCATATCCGAGAAACCATAAGACCCCAGGAGAGTTGATATATTCTGATCCGTATCTTTCCAGTTTACAGAGAGATACATGGATTATATCTCTTTTATAAAAGAGCTGGACACTATAGTCATTAGTTTCCTTTAAACACCAAACATTTCTGCATGCAGCCCTTAATATAACATTTTCCCAATGCTATTTTCTGCAAGCCCGTCTACTTAGGCTGTTGGCTCCCTTACCTTTAGCCGCGTGGTAATCCTCCTTCTATTTTCTTTATGAACGCTGTTTGCAAACTGAGATGCAGCGTCAGCACCTGAGTACCGATGGATGTCATTAAGACGTCGCTTCTGCTTTTGGCAGCCATCTTGGTATGGTCAAGCTGGAGTGGTGCTTCATTCTCTTAGATTATTGTCTCAACCACTATTCTCGATGTGGATGTAACGAAGCAAAAGTCCCCTATAGCTTTCTGTATATAATTGCTCATATTGGTATAATTTAAGAGGATTCTCCAAAATTCTCAAAAAATTGCTGCGTGTTGATTTCGGCACTGTGTTTTCATATGTCAAATCCAATTATATCAAGAAGGATTTAGTTTTGTGATCCTTGAATTGTAGAGCCTATGTTTTTTATAGATTCATACAGCCTTTCTGCCAAATGCTGCGTTGTTTAGCACATCTAAAAGGAATGTTCAACGAGTATGCGCAACAGTGTGCTGCCCTCATAACGAAGTGCCTTAATGTTTCACCTGCCGATCAGGATCAGTCACTTAAGCAACAGCATTTTTGCCCATGTCCTCTTTTTAGCTTAATTGATAAGATAAACCGTGTCCTTGTCAGGCTTGGCACTTAATTATCTCACTTGGGACAGGGATACCACTAATGGAGCCACCACCAATGCGAGATTCAAAGCTATAGCTACTTTAAGGTGTTGCATTCACCTTGGCACTAGGGAAAGTTAGTAGGTGCTTGCTAATGGCCTTAAAAGTCTTTTGGAGTCTATGTCCAGCCTTGGGAGGTTTAAAAAAAACAGGTCCTTTTGAAATTTATTGGGATGTCCGGTCATTTCTTGGAAGTTTGATATACCTTGGAACACATTTGAATGTGTTTGAGTTGATAGCTTAGGAACAGCTTTTAGCATATAGCATTCTTTGGCTATCTTCAGTAAACTTTTTAGTGTGTTTCACTGTTTTCTGGGGCATCATTGTCAAATCTAATCTTTTTAATATAGGAAAGTCTGACAAGTCACTGGGCCTCATTAGGACTGTTGCGGTAAGGCAACAATGGTGCCAGTAGTGCTACCAGCAGCGTTGTTGCCATACAGCAACATTATGATTTTGCTCGCGGGTGCCGCTCTGCACGCCTGGCCAGACCACGTGTGCAGAGCGGCACCCGCGAGCAGAGCAGGATGTTAGCAACAGTACCGTTATGAACGATACCTCTGGGGGCTCAAATGGGAATGGGGACATACCGGCTCCGGGTCCCGCAAAAGGGCAATTACCGGGCCCTCCAAGGTCCGAATGACCCAGTAATTCCCCTTTTGCGGGACTCGGACCCGAGTTTGGGGGTAGCCATGCCCTTTTTAAGGCTTGCTTCCTCCAACCTCGTAATGAGGCCCACTGTCTCTTATAACTTGTTCTATGTTACTGTTGAGATATGCAGAGTTGTGAAATTCTTTGCACATTGGGAAACCGGGCTTAAAGCCCTTAATGCCATTATGAGCGCTCAGCATTTCTTTAGCAGACTTGGTCTTAGATTGAAGCTTTCTTTTTTAGATACTGTAAATTACCTTTGGGAATGGGATATCTTAGATTGCCTCTCTACTAACGTAATGTCAGTATATGGTGTAACATTGGTTGTGACCTGAAACTTACTTTAATTTGTTCAATGTTCCCTTTTGAGATTCTTTCCCTTGGCAAGTTAAGAGTAGGTGAATTACACGTTGCCCTTGTTATTTATTTGGATATCACAATTTGCTTGCTCCTGACTTGTTGTGGGTACTGTGTTCTCTAAAGAGCTATTTGACATAAACATTGAAAGCAATGATCTTAGAATCAAGTTCATCTGCAACATTCTGAAGATACAAAAACAGTGTCCATTACCCAGCAGGATTTGTATTAGCTGCTTTGCATTCAGAGGACTTATTAGCTTTTTGTTTCACTGTAAACAGGGATATTACATATACAGTTAGATACACTTAAGTGCTGTAGTACTGTAATCGTAATGTAATGTACAAAAATATAACAAAAGTTAAAGTAGATTCACTAAATGTTATAAAAAGATCATTCTATTTCCGGTCTTCATTATGAATTTGGATCCCCGGTAAGAATAGAAATGTTCTGACTTAATCTCTCTACTTAAATCCTGAGTTAGAAGTGACTCATAAGCATACTATTACACCAAAGTAAAAGTATTTCACTTGAAAGTCATCCCAGATTTAAATAGCCAGGCATGCTTAGCCCAACAATAGTTTGAATGTCCAGATGAGGTAGACAATGGTAAAATAAGCAGTATGTGTTTCACCCGCCAAAATATTTCTTGCTTTAAAAGTGTCGATTAACACATAGATGATGTGGGTGAGGCTGGCAGCGAGCAAGATGGCTGCTTATTTGGAGATCTCTGCAAGTTGAGCCAAGTAAATTGCTCCATATAACATGTACCTTGTCTCTGATATGATTATTTTCCCATTGTGGAAAACACTGAAATATAGTGGCAGCGACAGCAATGGGAAAAAAAGCGCAGCTCTTCGGAGAAGTGGATACACAAGGATGTGGCCAGTGAGACAGTGGGTACTGGCATGTGCGTGAGAAGTGGCCAGCTAATCATTGAGTGGTATAAGAGGGAAAGAATAAAAACAGCATATGTCAGGAGAAAGAGGAGAGAGGTGAAGAAATCAGGGAGTGTTGACTATAGGGAACATCCAATAAAGGAATGTAAAATCACTCTTGTAAAGTGAGGTGAAATGACAAGGCTAACTCATTGCCTCAAAGAGAGGATTAGACACACACCGTCCATCCTTGATGGTCCTTGCAATTCATGAAACATCCACTCAACACAGACTGAGAAGTGTTGTCTTCAGTGTTATACTTTCAGTGATGGCAACCTAACATTATAAAAATATTCATGTCTATGCTGTAAATAATTCCACCTCTCACTGATGTTCTCATGTCAGACTTTATGCTATGCTCCATACCATAACTCATACAAAGGCACACCTCAGTGTTACCAACTGAGAACACTATAATTCACTACTACCTGCTGCCTCTCAATCCGCCTCAAGAAGCAGTTGCATCATCGAATACAGAAGCCCGAAGAAATAATACATAAGGAAGGCATTGCATGTGAGAAAGAAAAAGGGAATATCAATTATGTTTCAATTGTAGAAGTAATTGAAAATGCTTCAGACAACCATTAAATCTATTGATAACCATACTTCACCAACACACTCAGAATTGCAAGACCAAAAGAGGACATGAAATCAAAAAAATGATTATTATCAGAGGTGAAAATAGATTACCAATGATGGAAGAAAAAATCAAAGGATTAGAATAACTGTAATACAAAATAGCAGAGCAGTCTATTGCCCTGACAGACCTCGAGGACCACAGCGGAAGAAACAACATCCAGCTCTTTGGTGTTCCAGAGAAACCAGAAGTGACTGACCCCTTAATATTCATGGAATGCTGGCTACCAACTCTACTGCATGTCACATTTGATCTTCAACCAGAAATACAAAGAGCTGAAGTAACGATAAAGAGTCCTGAAAGAACGGCAAATCAAGATCATTCATCATTTGCCTGTTCAGGCATAAAAACACAAGACAGATTCTGTTGCATGCCCTATAACAAAACCTTTTCCTTTATGAAGGATAACAAATGGGCAGATGGGCCGATCGATATGGAGATTTAAATCTGAGTCACTGCAAGACCTGGCATTTAAGATGGATACTGAGAATGGTATACTCACTTACTTTATCCATAACAGTCCTGATACCACTCCACAGGACACCATGTGGTAAGCTTTAAAGGTGTATATTAGAGGCATGGTGATATCGAAAGAATTTGGGATTCTCAAAACCATTAGGCATTGGCTTGAGTGTTGAGAGATTAGGCATAAATACTTAGAGGATTCCTATGCGGCCACACTAGATTCGGCTCTCCTGACGGACATACATTCCACGCTCAAAGTGTTTCGCACACATGCACAAAGGTAGATTAAATATTTTGCGAAGCCTACTACTACCAGGAGGTATCGGGAGGGTGATCGGCTAGGGTGGACACTTGCAAGGCTGATAGGTGTGGAGAAGAACCCATTACAAATTGGTAGCATTTGGATGAACAGAGGGATAGCAAATACACTGATCAAGGTATTCTAGACATGTTCAGGTGCTTCTATGGGTCTCTTTGCAAAGACAGTGTGCCTAAAGGCGAACAGGCCATACACTCCATACTGGCTGAAATTCCGAGATGTAGACTGTCGGAAAGCACTTGGGAGTCAATAAGTACACAGTTCACAGTTTAGGAAATTATTGGTGTTATTAAATATCTCCCTAGAGGCAAAGCACCTGGCCCTGATGGGTTGACGGCAGAGTACTATATAACATATGGTGCAATCGTGGCCCCCCAACTGCCCCATCTGCTGCAGGTATGGGAGGAGCTGCTTAGAAACTCCATCCTCCCTGAGTCAGTTCACAAGGCCACAATAACGGTACTGCTCAAATCGGGCAAGCCCGCTAATGAGTGTGGATCATAGAGATCCATATCGCTAATTAATGTTGACACAACAATATTTGTGAAGATTATAGCGAATAGGCTGCTCCGCCTGATGCACTATCTGGTCCAAAGTGACAAGGCGGGATTCATCCCGGGACAATCGCATCCATCTCCTGTTCAATGTCATGTCTCGACTGTCCCACAAGGTTTCAGCTGTGGCTGTTGCGCTAGATGTGCAGAAGGCCTTTGCCATGGCATTGTGGGAGTAACTGTTTGTGGTACTTGTTCAACAGGGCTTAGGAAGAATATGATTAGCTTCATTAAACTCCTTTATTTGTGCACAGCTGCCAGAGTCCTAATAAATTCATACCTGTCAGAACCCCTATTCCTGTAAAGGGGGGCACACCAAGGCTGCTCCTTGTCACCACTGTTGTTTTCACGCTGGCCATTTAGCCTATGGCAGACATGGTCAGGGAATGACATAGACAGAGAGGGATCTGTCTCATGGGCCCTCCTGACATTATCGCCCTCTATGCCGATGATGTACTTCTGTACATAAGGGACGCTGACAAGAACCTTGACCCGGGCATGCTGGATATTATGGACTTTGGCGAACACTCGGGTTTCACAGTAAATTATACTAATCAGAGATATTCCCGTTGACCAACAATATGCCCAAATCACAGGGAATGTATCCACTAAAGTGGACACCTGCAAGTATAACATATCCTCGAGTTCTGCTATCTAGGGATAAGGGCTCATTCTACTCTCAAAATGAACTTGCTCATTAAATGTACATTGCTAGCAAGCTGACTAGTTGGAAAAGTATCCCTCTCTCTGTGGCTGGTAGGGTAACTTTGATAAAAAATAGTTTTTTGACCCAAATCGCTATACCTGTTCACTAATATGCCTCTGTGGACGGGCAAGGAATTGTGTGTCCGTCTCCATTGCTCTCTTTCTCAATTTATGTGGCACGCAGGTGCAGTTTGGAAAACAATGGGTGGAACTAACATTACCCCTCGATAGAGGAGGTTTTGTTGCACCCCACTTTGAAAAGTACTGGATTGCGGCTCAAGCACAGTTCACATCCCACTGGTATGCTACTTGCGCGATCTCGCCTCATTTGAGATTGGAACGTTTGGCTGCTGGCGAGACAGATACTGAAAATATTATACTGGACACCACCTATAAAGATGAGTGCGCATATGACCCAGTATGCACCACTATCTTTGCATGTCGGGCCATATTACAGAAAGCTGACATAGTACACCCAGATTACAAGTGGCAGCCCCTGTGGAAATTCCTGGGACTGGACCCCACGTGGGATTGTTCCCTTTGCATACACTGGGAGAGGCAGGGATATTGGGCTTTGGGGTCCTGTTCCCGGGTGGAGGCTTCTCACTATGCAGACTTGGAAAGAGTATCACATGGGAATGAGAACAGAAATTCTGCAGTTCTACAGTCTCCGGGCTGCTGTATCCAAATGGTGGGAATACTACCCAATAGAGCCCAATGACAATGAATTCCTGGTGTGTATCTCCAACTCCTACTGCTGGTCACTGGCCACAATGCACAGGATAATTATGGATAAATAAGGTGTGCAGGCACCCCCGATCAGACAGAGTTGGGCAAGTGAACTGGAGGTGGATTGCTCTGATTGACAGTGGGCTAGGATGTGTTCTCTTTCTAAGTCTGGATTGTTGAACTCCAGATTTAAATGAATCCAGGATATGGATGGTAGATGCCACTATGTTATAGTGTACATGCTGATCATTTGCATATGTTATGGGGCTATAGTAAATTACAGGGATTCTGGAAAAACGTGATCGATACTCTGGCTGAAGTGACTGACTGCGTGTTGTCCTACTCACCCATGAGTGCTCTGTTTGGGATATGGTGGGATTTCCTGGAGTGAGCGCTCAGATCTTTTGTGAGCGTGCAGTGTCTAATTGCTAAGTGCTGTTTATTGAAGAAGTAGAAAGACGTTGGCCCTCCACTAGGAAATGCCTGGCTTACAGATTTGACATTGGCGGGGGACTGCGAGGAGGAGTTTGTAAGGACATTGCCAAATACATCCAAGCCAAAATATATCTGGTGTGAATATCGGGTATACTTAGCCGGATCCAGCCCATGTAAACATGTCTGTGTTGTACATAGTGAGAGCACGCTTTTAGGTCCAGATGATCCCCATTGCATGCTGTGTCTGAATGTTAAGCATAATGTGCTTAGGCCCTGTACTGGGCCTATACTTGTTTTGTAGACTAACGTGAGCTTGTTTTGTTGATTGATCAATGTGTATCTCTTTCTGCCAAGGATAAATAAATAAAGTTACACAAAAATAAATATATGGCTACTAGGAAATCTCAAGGGGACGATGGCCTTCATCTTGATTTTACAAAATCTGTGGCATCTTAGGGCTCAATTATTAACTAAGCTATACAATGGAATAGGCAATGCAGAATGAATACTGGCAGATTTTAACAGAGCATTAATGACCTTTCTACCCAAATCTGGTTGGGATTCCACTAAATGTGCCAATTTCATTGATTAACCTCCATTTGAAGATTTTAGCCATAATTCAGCAGACATGGTTACAGATATCCCTTCCCTGCCTTATAGATCCAAAACAGTTTATGACCAGGAAGACTGGCCAGGGATAATATGAGAGAATTGTTACACATACTCTGACGTGAATGAAGAACACACCACACCCTAGCACTATCAGTAGATGCTGACACTGGTAGGTGGAGTGGGGATCTTATAAAGAACCAATGCAAGACTTGGTGCAAAACTCATAAACATTGTAAAATCACTGTATAACAATCCTGCAGCCAGAGTGCTGTGGGGAGGCCACATATCGGAAACATGTAGCATTAATCAAAGGACTATCGAAGAATTCCCTTTATCACCACTTTCATTTGTATTATCTTTAGAACCGTTCTCTACAGTGTTCCATCAAAATCTTCAGATCTCGTGAAAAACATACACTTGGAGGGATCACAAAATTGTTTACTTCTGACATTGATAGATCATCCACACTTTATTACCACTATCAAGGAATCTTTTTTCATCTTTCTAAATTGGCCAGCTACAAAATAAATTGGCTGATGTTTAACAAATACAATGAAATCTGATATTTATCATTTTCAGTTCAATTGGTTCCAGCAGAGCTGACATATTTAGGAATTAAACTACATATTGTCCTATCAGACAGAATACAAAAAAAAGACATGACCGAATGGCAAGGTATGGGAGAAGATTCAGGCAATTAAAGTGACCATTGAACCAAAAATAGATTATGCTCTTAATATACTTCCCCTGTGAGTTAATAGAAAGTAGCTATCGATAGTGGAGAAATAATTAAATACATGTATCTGTGACTCCCCCAAACCTAAAATCAATGTCTGCAAATCAGAAATCACAATTCTATGAAAGAAAATAGAAAAGTTCAGTTTAGCTTCAGTCTACTCTGCCGTACGGCACACCTGAACCTACATGCCTCACAACATTGCAACTTTGCAGCCAAACAGCAGAGCAGCTCTGACTTTGTTGTTGACCTTGGTACAGGCTCTCAGCGGTACCTGCCACACCGTTCGTTCCTGTCTATTTTGTCCTCCCTCCTGCTGGGGGGCATGGCCTGCAAGTCTCCAGACAGGTTCCAATCTCCTGGAAACAACATGAAACAACAGCATAACAGTACTGTCTTCTTCATTGGCCTTAACGTGTTATTCACACTGCATCATGTTGAGTTGAAGCCTATTTACCCAATACAAATATTTCTTTAATTACTTAAATAGGAATATTCTAAAATGTTCAGACGGTCAGGCATTCTGTCCATGGGTTACATAATTGCATTCGGAATACAATCAATGACATGTTGATGAATTATATTTTGTTACCTGTATATGAAATAAAGTTCACACTTTGCTGAGTTTGTAATATATTAGAAAAACATATATTCAAACATCGAGTTGTTGGCAATTAATTATTAACATCCCCTGTAATGGTGGTTAACACAAACGTTATAACATGGCTCAAGCATCAGCTCGGAAACACCTACCTTGTTCCCTCTCACGGAATTCCACTCCTCAGTGTATGATGGAAGTGAGGAAATACCTAGAAACCCCTCCGCAGACCGGTAATAGAAAGACAAGCCTGCGGTGAGACTTCCAGGGAAAACCCCTGTAGGGGAATAAACCCTGCGCAGAGCTGCTAGCGTTCGAGGTCTCCTGAAAACAGCTACCCGGATGTAGTCGGGATGACAGCTCTCTCAATGATGTATGGGTACTTTTCCGGATCAGTAAGGGCTATTAACATTCAGAAGAAGACAAAAGATAAAATAAGAATCAGAGGAAGGGCAGTAGCGAAAGAGGATGAGAGAGAGGGAGTGAGGAAGTCGGGTTTGAGGCGGCTTACCCAGATTTCCGGAGTGATGGGCTCCGGACGTTGGAAACAGCGTAAACCCACTATGAAATAGTGGGAGTTGGTACTAGAAAAAGGCTATAGGGCTGTAAGTGCGGACAGAGAGTTAGTTACAGGGTGGAAGAGAGATATCCTGAATTTCTAAGTATCTAGGGTGGAACCTTACCCTACGAAAGAGACATTGTGGGACAGTCAATCCCGAAGGTTCTTCTGGAGAAGAGACTAGGTGGAGTAATGAGTCTCGTGAGGTCGTTTCTATGAGCTTGCCTAAAGTAATACAGGGAGAAGTGATCAGCATGCTAATTACAAAGTTATCCCTTGAATAGGGAGAAGAGGGAACTGGATTGGCTGGCCAAGACTAAACATATCAGGCAGGTGTGCCACTGCTAGCGGAGGAATCCTTTCCTCTGTGCAGTTTGTACGGAAGAATACAAGATCGATTTTGTATTTCCAAAGATGGAAGCTAAGATAGAGCAAAAGACAAAACCAGAAGCCAAACACAAATGATAGATCTTAGACTTAGGTAATTAAGGTTTTCAAAGTGAATAGGAAAGGTAGACGAAAATTACGAAGAATAGCTGGTCTCGAGGGAGAGTAACAACGCATTGGGCTGAGCTCTGAGTATCCGGATATGCGTTGAGCGTGTGGGGGGTGTGGCCACCGGCTCGTCTGCGACAGCCTGAAACACTAGACTGCCGTCTTCAGTTCCAGAACCCTCCATGTTATGGGTATGAAACTGATGCCGCGCTGCAGATCCACAGTGCTGTGGCTTCACCCAGACAGCATTTGTCACAGTATGCCCCCTTCTAAGGGTACCACCCCCTGGTTTGTCTGGATGTTTCTGATGATAAGCCTGCACTAGTCTAGGAGCATGTACTGCAGCCTCTGATTCCCGGGTTCGGTCGGAAGGGGAGTATCCCTTCCAGTCCACCAGGTATTGTAATCTCCCATGATAAAATCTGGAGTCACAAATACCTGACACGTCGTATTCTGCACCTGAGGAACAAAGAAGCGGAGGAGGACGTATGGAAATGTGGGGATGAAATGTACTCTGTATATCTGGTTTCAGCTGGGAGACTTGGCACACTGGATGAATCCACGACCATGTTCTTGGGAGTTTGAGTTTGAAGGCTGCTGTACCAATGGCTGTCAAAACTCTGAACGGGCCCATATATCTGGGGGATAGCTTTGAGGGTCGAAAATGTCTAGGGAGATATCGAGTTTGATGACGGGAGCAGGGGTACGTCGGCGATCTGCAAATCTCTTCACTCTTTCTTGAGAATCAGTGAGAGCCTTTGTGGCTGATTGATGTCCTTGATGTATTTGTGCCATAAGATGATCCACGTCTGGGAATTTGACATCCAAGTGTTTATTCTTGGGGAATGAGGTCAGATGGAATCCATAGGTGCAAAAGAATGGTGAGGTTTTTATTGTGGAATGATAAGAGTTGTTGTATGCAAATTCTGCGATTGGTATTAATTCTTCCCAGTTATCATGCGCTGCTGAGATATAACTTCTCAAGTAGCCTTCCAAGGTTTGATTAAGCCTTTCAGTCTGTCCAATCGTCTGGGTGCATTAGTCTGGGGGTGATAACCAGAACTTAAAGCTTGAGTGATTCCCAGAATCTTACACACCTGTTTCCAGTACCTGGATGTGTACTGTGACCCTCTGTCTGAAATGATGACCTCCGGTAAACCATTTTGTGTAAATATCTTGCTGATAAACTTTCTGGCCATCTGAGCTGCAGAAGGGAGCCCCTCAAGCGGTTTGAAATTGCGCCATTTTACTGAAGGTATCAATGGTTACCATAATGGCGGAATGACCGCCTGAGGGGGGAAGATCCACCACAAAATATGTGAATATAATTTGCCATGGACGAGTAGGTAATGGCATCTTTACTAAAGTCTCTAAAGGATAGTGTCGGGGACTCTTAGTCTGAAGACACATAGGACAAGAATCAACATATTGTTGAACATCGCTTCTTAACGATGGCCACCAAAAGTAACGGGAGATCAATTCCCGAGTAGTGATGCGTCCCTGATGTCTGGAAGTTTTGGAGTCGTGGCACCATTAAGAACCTCCTTCCGTAGAAGTCTTGTAGGTAGGTAAACCTGTAGACCATGGAAATGACAACCATCCCTCTTTATAAGGGTCTTTTGTTGGGCTTCGCTTGCAAATTGTATTTCGCAGGAATCAAAGAGAAGGAAATTCGGAAAAGGGGAGAAAAAAATGTGCCCATCGAGCCTGTCTGCTATTGCAGGTTTGCGTATATTGTAGAATGCGTAGGTTGTGGTGATCTTTTCTAACATCCACTGGAAAGGCAGCCCCTAACAACAGCTGTCTCCATTCTTTGAAAGCTCATTTTATGGCCAACATTTCTTTCTCCAGAACTGTATAATTCCACTCGGAAGAGGATATCGTTGTAGACAAATACGCTATCGGATGTTCTTGATCTTGTTCGTCCTTCTGTAACAGTACTGCTCCCAAAGCATGTTGTGACGTGTCAGTCTCGATGATAAAACCCTGATTTTGATCTGGGGTCTTAAATATTGGCATTGTGGTAAGTCTTAAGTGATATTTGTCCAAACATAAGGAACTCCTATCTTTAGAATGTTAGTTAAGGGCTGTGTAAGAGTGGAGAAATTCGGGATGAATCGTCCGTAGAAATTCGTAAAATCCCACTGTAGAGAAGGTCCCAGACATGGCCGGCACCCCTGCCCCCAATTTCGAGATACCAGGAACGTACTCGCTAAGGTATGTGATGTATGAGGAGCAGATGAACCAACAGAGAGCTGCACTTGGACTCTGCCCGGTGCACATCAGAAGAGCAATACATGTTGAAGCACCCATAACCAGACAACCATGGGCTGCACAGTGCCCTCTTAGACAACCGTACCAGCAGCTGACATGAAATGAAGAGTACCTAAAGACTGTCCACGAAGAGACCCAAAGAGTCCTAATGGAAGGTAAATGGTGACGACATAAGAACCTAGATAACTGTACAGATGCACTTAAACGACAAACGAAAAGGATAACATGAACACGAGTAACAATCGAAAGATGACGCACAAGAACGAAATGGAAAGAACAATAATATATTGGATTTATAAGAAGAAATGATGTTGATACATAATGAGACGTAAGAAAACATTGCTATGGAACAAAATGGAAGTATCCAACCAGCTAACGCGTTTAAATAGTCTTGGAACGCAAGAAGCTAAGAAAACGGAACTGCTTGCAATGCTTAGTAGAAGAAGAGAGCGGCAAGCGCCAACCACATATTTACCTCAATAAAGCACACTATACAAGTGCGACTCCATTTTGTAAAGCAGAATTAAGCCTATGCTGAAGGGGCCAACAAGGACAAGATTCATATTCTGGCCAAAGCCAGAGGAACGAGTGGAATCGAAACTCAGTATGAAGCAGCTCATGCCCGGGAATTCGAGGTCAACCTAAGGAAGGGAGGAGAGCAGCAACCTCGGTGAATCGAAACTTCAGAGCATACCAGCCAGCCAGTGAAGGTCGAGATAAAGAGGCCCCAGGCAGGTGGTGAGGCTACGGAAGAATCAAATGCACGAATAACAGGAAAATGAAGGAGATTCATGGTGAACAGACACGTGACCAGCCAGGCGCGAAGAGGTACCAACGTCTGATGTCACCCAGAACTCAGGATGCCATAACTTTTCCAGATAAGAGGCTGCGGTTTCGAGGCCATCCTCAGCCAACTAATTGACACATAGCCCTGAAAGTACAGATTGATGGAAAGGAGGCAGGGTTAATCTTGGGGCACAAGGCACCTTGGTGTCCATTCTGCATGCTGCTAATTAAAGTGGAGATTTATTTTATAAGGGTGTAACACACCCAATCACAATGGACCAAGTAATCTAGGGTCCTATAGCTTGTAGAACCAATAAGATGTTGTGGTTGTAGTGACGTCTATCACGAGTGATGTGGAAGGATTGGCGCATACGCCCACCCAATAAGAGTTATCCAATCATCACGCTCTGTTACCATATACAGATATAGTACCTATACTTAAGTTACCTTTTCCAACCAATAGAATTGCATGACAAAACTTAGAGTGTTACATGTCAGTGATGATGAATTTTGGGTACAACTGTTACTCTTTGAATGTAGAAGTTGGGAGCTGAAGCAAGACAGGCGATCGCAACACTGTTGATTACGATTTGTTTCCCCGTTTTTTGTACTTGTCATTAAACAGACTTCCCTTTGCAAACTATTGAGTTGTCCTTATTGAATTGTGTCGGAGTAAGTGAATCCTGCACCCCAACCTCCTCAAGGTGCAGCTATCTTGTCTTACAGGTACTCGAGGGTGAGCTCTGACCTCTGGGCCCGTCAGAGGATGCTCCGCCCTCCTGTACACTTGGTAGCGTGAGGACGGTTCTGACCATCAACTGTTGATTAATTAATGCTAAGACACCCATAGACCAACGGCACAAAGTAACTCTAGGCCTTCGGCAATATCACGAGTCCTTCGCCATTCAGCTTAGTAGACTGAGAAGCTTCCTGTGGACAATGATAGTCTAACTCAAAAATTTGCAGTGGGTCTGAAGGAACCTGCCTTTCAAAGCATAACCCTTCTCATTCCCACGGGCATCCGATCGGACAAAAAGACTGCAATAGGTGGGAAAGGAGGGGCGGTAATCCCGAGGTTCCAGAGAGGAAAAGATGTGAGCGGTGAGTGAAACAATAAACTCATTACTTTGGCAGATGTCTTGTAGGCGTTAGAACAAGTAAAGGAAAGGTAACGGAGGGTTTTGGAGAAAAACAAAATAGTTAGATGTAGAGAAGACTGTATATATATATAAGGGGTTAATGACTCGAGTATAATAAGAAATAAAAAAAAAGAGAAAAGAGTGGTTACCGGGATAGACACCCGAGAGAGAAAAAGTGGTTACCGGGAGGGCACCAGAGAGAAAAACAAGTGGTTACCGGGGGGACACCCGATCGAAAATGAGAAGGATACCAGGAAGGACACCTGAGATAAAAATATAAAAAGATTTGCCTTGTACCTGCGCTTTAATATAGAGGTCAGAAGAAACTTGAACTCAGAGCCCACATAATGGGGGACAATTAGACTACGGTGACGATTAAAGACGGCACTAAAGGGGTTTGTTTAAACTCCATGTTGGGGTATTGATTAGAAGGCAGGTATATGTGTGTCCAGCTGGTGTCCGTCTAGTCTTTCAAATGTCTGTCATACGTGTCTTGTTATATGTCAAATGTAAAGAACTGTATCATTGATTGGTTGAAATGAAGTTTGGGTTTTACGTGATTCTGTAACTAAGAGAGAATCGCCTATGGAATTATGTTCTTAAGCAAATTGATGATATAGAATTTTGGCGGAAAGGATTGGATTGGAGCTTGCATTTTTGGTGCTCACTCATACTGGTGGACGTGTTGAAACTGCATAAATTATTGTTGGTAACGACATTTAAGAATGCAGGAGATTACCCCACTTGCCCATTTATGTAAGCAGTTGCCCAAACATGCACCCAAGCTTTAAAAGTACAGCACTGAGTGGGTTAAGGGTACCACCCACAAGATGTTTATGCCATGGCCACAGAATGGGTCCCTATCCAAAGCCGTCTTACAACATATGACGACTAAACCTGCATGCTACATACACAGGTAAAAAAACTAGAGAAACGCCTTGCTGTTCGAGAAATGTGGAAAATGTTCGAACAGATGAAGGAGCAGGAGCCACCTGCAGACTGGATATTGAATTTATGCACAGAGGGGGGTGAGACGCCTACCGCGCCACCAGCCCCGTCTGAGCCAGAAATCGAGGGAAGTAAGTCAGAGGGACTTTACCCGCTAATGGAGCTCAAGTCCGCCACGGGATATAGCAATACTGCATACAAGTCATCTATACATAGTAGTGACGAAATCAAGGGGAAGGAGCAGGAAATTAATATTACCTCCACAGTCCCAAGGGACAAGGAGAGACGCAATGATGAAATGAAGGACCAGGCACAGATTAGTGCACCGCTCGATAAAGAGAGAGAGTGAAAGAAGTGGAAAGGAAGTGAAGATAGAGCTGATGAGACAGCATTCGCAAAAAACAAATGGATGGGAGGCCAGATATTATTGAAACTAGATGGAAAAGGAAGTGATGATTTGAGACCGAGAGAGAAGTCTGATGAGACGCAAAGAAGGGAGAAAGAAAAGGAGAAGAAAATAAGGGACGAAAGGATCAAAAGGAAAGATAGGCTGAGGCGAGAACAGCTATATCGTGAAGAGCAAGAAAAACAGCTCGTTCACAAACAGAAGGCAGCCTATGACCTGTACAGACAGAATCAGCAAAGTCTGGAAGAAGAGCAAAGGGTAAGTGAAAAAAGGATAAAGAGGCGAAAGGATGAGGAAGTTAGAAGGGTAAATGAACGTAGGAATGAAAGAAAAAGAGAAGAAGATAGGACTAGAGAAGACGCGAGGAAGCGCAAGGAAGTCGATGACGATATAGAACGCAAACGTAGACAGAGGGCACGGGATCTTGAATATTTGGAGCAGGAAGTTAAAAAACCCAAATTAGTTGTAGAATTCTTTTCTGCATATGACTCAGAACCAGGCATGAGTGGGGCAAATATTGAAGATGATTTCGACACCAGAATCATCGGGGAAACGATTGATAAAATATACGATGAAATGGGGCTGGAACAAATTTCCAAAGGGGGAAGGGAAGACGAGCGCTTGGAAAGCACTCAACTATATGACACCGAGGACGTCACCCGAAGTAGTGGGAGCAGGGGACTGTCCCTGGACAGGCTAGAAATTAGTAAGAATGAAGAAGATGCAATGAGTTGTGTGAACTGGGAACAATCAGCGTTAGACTCCAGTGGGGAGACGGAGGATGAGGCACACGAAGAAGGGAGACGGCGTGAAAAGCGGCTCCCAAGGGACCAAGGGGTACGATTGTCAGACACTAGCGAGTCCTCACCTAGGGCATCGGAGTCCGTCGTGCAGCCTGGCCGACATGAGGGAACACCTCACAGTCAGAGGGGGTGCCAGCACCTGCATATGTAGACAGATTGAGGACATTGCCAGGTAGACGGCGAAGTGGGAATGCTACCCCAGCGATAGACAGGAGAGCTATGGGGAAAGAGAAGGAAGACTGCACATTCCAATTCGCGCTGCCAGAAAAAGGGGGAGCAAGACCACAATATAATCCATGGCCACACATGGATCGAGAGAACCTGAAAAACAAGCTCCCAATGCTAACTTCGGTTGCAGGGAAGTGGATAAATGAGTTAGAAAAAATGACAGGGGGTGTCACCTTAGCTATAGGGGACATTAAGGGCCTCCTGATCGCCATACTTGGTGAAAGGGCAGACGATGTATGGAAACGAGGTCGGTACCCCGGGGTAACCATAATTAACACTACCCATGACGGAGCGCCATTTAATAATTGTAGAGCAGCACTGTTGAAAGCGCTACGAGTGCTGTACCAAGACACTTCCGATATGGGAGCTATGATGACCCGAAAAATGAAAGAGTCAGAGGATCCGTTGATTTATATCCAGAATTTTCAAGACGCACGGGTACTCGAAAAGCATGAATCTTGGACAAAATCTATCCCTTGATTCTACCATGTATTGTGCCAAGGGTTGCCAGAACCGGTGCAAAAACAGCTGAAGAAATTGGTAGGAGTAGAAGCGAAACCATGGGCCGAAATACAGTTGACAATTGCACATTACTCTAGATTGTTGCAAGAAAAGAATCGAAAAAAGGAGGCAACTCGTAAGGGTGAGGAAGCAAAAGTGGTGCAAAAGAAACTCTCAAATTATGCTCTCGAAGGAGCCATGTTGACAAGCCCGGCTGAACCGAGTGCACCCATTGCAGAATAACCAGGGTAACGCATGATTGTACCCGAGGTGAAGGGGATTTAGAGGAAGAGGATGGCAGAGTAATCAGGGAGGGTTTCAAAGTAATCAGGGAGGTTTTCAGAATAATGAAGGTGGCTTTCAAAACATGCAAATGGGCAGTCCAGATATGCGAAATGGACAGATGGCCCGACCACCACCGGTGTGTTGGCTGTGTGGAATGATGGGACATGTGGCGCGCGCGTGCAGAAGCCAAGGCATGTGGCAAAATGGACAAGGAATGGGAACATGCATGGTGAATCAGCCGCCATCCCGCAACAGGGCGGTGCACAGAATCAACCAGTGCAGCTGCAAGCGCCGGGCTTGCATCAAGGTGCGCAGCAAGGGGTTCAACCCTCGAACCTAGGGAACACGCCACAAGGGCAAACCCAACAGGCACCACCGCAAATGCCTCAGGGAACAAACTCTGGAGGGGGAGTCAACCCTGGAAATGGAGGAAATCCAGAAGTGTACAGTGGACCGAACGTATACATGAAATAGGACCGCTCGCTGGGAACCCTGATGTGTTCTATCCTATCAGTGACACCAGACCCTAACAGGGAACCTAGGGCAAATGTCATCATAGGGGGCAAAGAATTTTCCTTCTCAGTTGACACGGATGCAACACACTCGTGCATATAAGAAGGCAAGTTTTCCTTGTCCGGTCAGGCCATAGATCCTCAGAGTTTTACAGGAGCTCACAGCAGAGTTTCCTTTACGGACAACCTCCCAGTCTCTGTAGGAGATTGTGAGATGAATGAACCTTTACTATATTCATGTCAGACCCCAGTAAACATTTAGGGTCAAGACTTAATGACAATCTCGTTCACAGATGAGGGCATAGTATGCTCCACTCCAGGTATGCATTATTCAAACGTGTGTGAAATGATCAGAGCATACTCCGGACGCATAGCCATGAGAGCTATACCATTATAGCCAGAAGTCTTCGCATATGGCATGCGTGTGCTTATGGCGGGATTGCCAGGCCTTGCAGATAAAACTATGAGAACCCCTGATGAGTTCCTATTCAGACCAAGAATACCTATGTATGAAGAAGTGGGACAAGTATTTCCCTTAATGATATATACTGCAGCAGTGCGAGGGAAAGTAGCGCTGATCGAAGGATATGATGATGAAGGCAGACAATGGTGAGGGATCATCGCCATTGAAGAAGGGTATCGAGTGACTTACGTCACTGATGACGATCTGTTCGAAGAACACACTGACTTAGAAGAGATGAGGGTGGAACTAAGTCTCATATTCTGGGTCAAAATGATCAAACGAGAGGTGCCACAGAGAATGATGTTGGCGCTGGTACGTACAGAATACTTTGAAGATGACATGTCCCAAGTGCCTGTCTCTGTGTGGACTACGGGACCTTATGACATAGGCCTCCTGAAGGGAGCAGGAGAAGTGAAAATTAAACTGAAACCAGGAGCAATTTTGCCAAGTGTGCGACAATATCCCATGTCCAGAGAGGCAGATGAAGGGATCGCAAAGACAATGTCCGCCATGATGGATCAGGGCATCCTAGTGACATCAGAATCACCCTGTAATACGGTGATTTACCCCGCCAAGAAATCAAAGGGAGGGTCTTGGTGTTTAATCCAAGATTTAAGAGCATTAAACGATATTGTTGAAGCCGAGTTCCCTCTAGTCCCTAATCCATCTACAATCGTATGCAACATAACCACTGAGGCAAGATATTTCACGGTGATTGACTCAATCCCGTTGCACCGTGACTCACAAGATCTGACATCATTTACCTTCAGACAACTGCGTCTGAAGAGCACGAGATTGCCACAGGGGTATTGTGAATCCCCGTCCATTTTCAATAGAGTCCTGCAAATGGACCTAAGCAACATCGCAGTAGACGGTGTTGTTTTGCAGTATGTGGATGACATTCTGATCTGCAGCACCACTGAAGAGCAATGCAGGCGCGTCTCTGTCCAGCTACTGACTATATTGGCTGAGAAAGGATATATAAATTACAATTAAAAGTTACAATACTGTCAACAAGAGGTGCTATACATAGGCCTGCTAATCTCACACAAGGGGAAAAGGGTAACCCCAGAAAGGGCTGAAGCTATCATGAACATGGCTAAGCCGCTCACGATAAAGCAAATGCAGAGATTCTTAGGCCTGTGCAATTATGTCAGACCATGGGTCTTCGATTACAGCTCTTATACTAAGCCTTTGCTCCAGGCCCTAAAGAAGGCCCAGGAGACCAAGGAAAACATTGAATGGACTGAGGCAATGGAGAAGGGGTCTGCGGAACTCAAGGGGGCGATTTGTAAGGCCCCAGTTGTTGGGATTCCTAATTATGCAGAAGAATTCTACCTGTTCTCGCACACTGATGGCAGAGTTATGGCAGCAGTGCTCGCTCAGAGAACCTCGTTGGGCTATAAGCCCCTGGCCTACTACAGAGGGAGTCACAACCATGTTATAAGAGGCCACTTCCCTTGCGAACAAAGTCTAGCTGCGCAGCGTTCGCCATAGAGAAGGCGTCATCCATTGTATTGGGATGCTCCATGACGTTATACGTCGAGCACTCATTATTCGAGATTCTAAGGGCACACTGATATCTCAGAGAGCGTCTGCCTATGAGTTTATTATCTCTAACCCATCGATCAAAGTAGTTTGATGGAAAACTGTAAACCCAGCTACGTTCATAGCTGAGCCAGTCACTGAAGGTGAGCCGATACATGACTGTGCGAATTCTGAAGAATTCTATGATGAAATGCCCAGGGTAAAAGAAAATGCCCTGGCGGCAGGCAAGATCATTTTCATTGACGGCTCGTCAAAAATCGACCAAGAGGATGGACAAAGATACACATGCGTGGCCGTGGTAAAAAACATAGCTAATGGAGAATTTCGAGTACTCATCAGTGCACAAATACCATCTAATTTTTCAGCACAAGCTGCAGAATTACTGGCGCTGATACTCGCCATTGAGAATCACGCAGACCAGGAAGTAACAGTCTACAGTGACTCTGCTTAAGTGACCTCAACCATGCACGCAGGCCTAGCACACTGGAAAAGGAGGGGCTACCTCCGAGCGGACGGCACGCCAGTGCAACATGCAGCCTTATTGGACAGGCTGATAAAGGCACTACAGCTCCCAGTGGGCATAGCGGTCGTGAAATGCGCCGCCCACACTAAGGGGACAGTTTTCGTGTCACGCAGAAACCATGCAGCAGACACGGAGGCCAAGCGTATGGCGTCTAAAAGTGAAACGATCATGGAAGTAGAAGTGGCACACACCCATGAGCGTATCATGGTAGCGCGAGCCACACCAGAAGCCTATAGCAATATGGGCCAGTCCCAACTAATGGAGCTCCAAGGGGAGGCACCGCAGGATGAGAAGAATCTATGGAAGCGTCGAGGGTGTTCTTTAAACCCCTATGATCGTTTGTGGTGGCAAGACAGCACTGGTAAACCAGTAATGCCTGTAGCCCTACTAAAGATATCATTGGAGTAAATACATTACCCTTTTCACATGTCAAAAGAAAATCTCGCTGCAACGCTCGCAGAAGACTGGTTTACACCGAATTTAGCAGAGCATGTTGCATTCTTTATGGTGAACTGCATAATCTGCCAGCAATTCACCTCTGGGCACACATTAAAAGTAGTGAGAGGAGTCATCCCCCTGGCCAAATGGGCCTTTTCAGCACTTACATATCGATTATGTCGACATGATTCAAGTGTGCAACGGGTACAGGTACTTAATTGTAGTGGTGTGTCCATTCTGTAGATGGATAGAAGCAGGTCCCTGTACACATCTAGACTCAACCTGTGCTGCTAAGTTCCTGGTGAGGGAAGTGTTCCCTAGATGGGGGGTGTGCGAGGTAATGAGGTCAGATAACGGGGCTCACTTTGTTAATGCAGTATTTGAACAGATCAGCTTGTTGTTTGGTATAAAGCACAAGTTCTCGTCGGTGTATCATCCGGAGGGTAATGGTATCTGTGAGAGACTCAACGGCTTGTTAAAAGAGATGATAGCCAAGTTGAAGCTCACTCTAAAGAAGGGATGGCTGCACTGTCTACCTGTCAGGAATGGCACTCTGTCAAGAGTGGCACAGGATACCCAGGTAGGGTTTGGGTAGCTGTGCTGAAGTAAGGTAGCAGATAAGCACACACAGCAGGAAGTTCAACAAGAAAGAAGAGTAGGAAACAGTACCTGTGAGCCAAAAGGGGCAAAAGATACAAAGGTACAAACAAACTGGATTCCCTTTTGGGGTGTATGCTGAAATGGGAAAGAGTGTTCCACGAACCTTAGGAAACTCCAGCCTTCTGCACAGATTGCTATAACAGAGGCCCACGCTGTATGCTCATGGCTGGGAACAACAGCAGTGGGTGTCTGTAACACTGAAAACGTGACAAAGGAAGGGGCAGAGGTTGCCTGCCGGAAACCAACAGGCAAGCTCTGTACAAAGGGATTACATAAGACATATGAGAAGACAAGAACAGAAATATCAAGCGAAAAGGAAGTCCATGAGCAATCTAGCAGAAGGAAATGAAGGAAAGGCAGTTAGACTGAAATAGATAACCTAAGGTGGAGTACAGAGGACTCAAGGAAGAGAACAAAGAGCAGCAGTCAGGAAAACAGAAGGGCTGCAAAGTAGGAAGCAGGTCTGCAGTCAAGGGTGGCACTAGGTGCAGGCAAACTGTATTGGACTGCGGAGGACTGTAGTAGGCTGCAAGGCAGGGAGTCCAGAAGAACAGGACAGAGAGAGATTAGTAGTAGGCGACAGACAGAGAGCCCAAAAGAATAGGGCCGCGAGGTAGGGAGCCCAGAGGAGCAGGGCTGTAGGCAGCGGAGGGAGACAGGCTGCAAGGAAAGAGCCCAGAGGACACAGGCTGGAGGCAGCAGAGGGAGCAGGCTGCAAGGAAGGAGCCCAGAGGACAAGGGCTGTAGGCAGCAAAGAGGTGCAGGCTGCAAGGTAGGGGGCCCAGGGAACAGGGGCTTGGAGACAGCAGAGGGTTCAAGCTGCACGGTAGGGAGCCCAGAGGACAAGGGCTGTAGGCAGCCGGAGTGAGGCAGGCTGCAGGGCAGGGAGCCCAGAGGACAAGGACGGTAGGCAGCCGGAGTGAGGCTGGCTGCAGGGCAGGGAGCCCAGAGGACAAGGATTGTATGCAGCCGGAGTGAGGCAGGCTGCAGGGCAAGGAGCCCAGAGGACAAGGACTGTAGGCAGCCGGAGTGAGGCAGGCTGCAGGGCAGGGAGCCTAGAGGACAAGGATTGTAGGCAGCCGGAGTGAGGCAGGCTGCAGGGCAGGGAGCCCAGAGGACAAGGACTGTAGGCAACCGGAGTGAGTCTGGCTGCAAGGTGGGCTGCAGAGGACTAGGACTGTAGGCAGCCGGAGTGAGGCAGGCTGCAGGGCAGGGAGCCCAGAGGACAAGGACTGTAGGCAGCCGGAGTGAGGCAGGCTGCAGGGCAAGGAGCCCAGAGGATCAGGGCAGCAAGGAGTGAGCCCAGAGGAGCAGGGCCGCTGACTGTAGAGGGCTGCAGAGGACTGTGATAGGCTGCAAGGCAGGAAGCCCAGAGGACAAGGGCTGTAGGTAGAAGGCAGCAGAGCGTGATTGGCTGCAAGGCAGGGAGCCCGGAAAGGGCACTGGAACAAAACAGGATAATGCGGCAACAGGAACAGCATACAAAGTAAAGGGTCAAGGCAAACAGGAGCGAGGAGAACTCAAGATGCAAGACACTGTGCTCCTGCAGGCAGCTGCTTATATACAGCCCTGCCCTATTCTGAGGCAGGCTAATTGACAGCACCTGGAGCCGCACACCTGAAGACAATCTGCCTCCTCCCTCTCTGGTCCTGAGCAGGTGGAAGCAGCACTGGCCGCTAGGGCTTCTGAGAATTGTGGTCCCAATAACGATGAATGAGAATAGCCAGGAATTGAGGACTGTAGCCAGGTGCATTATGGTAGATGTAGTTAATTGAATAAAATAAGAAAGAACCAAAGTTGAGCAAATGGAAATAAAAGACCAAGGCGTGAAAAGGAGTTGTTCAAGGAGTATTAGGATGATAAATGAGTACCAAGTAGTCCATGATGGTTGCCAATGCGTGCGCCAGCGGTGTGGGCATGACACTACCACTGGCATTGTATGCACTTCGGAACCAACCAGGCTCCGACCATCATTTTAGCCCCCCGAGATAGTTACGGGAAGGAGAATTAGGACCCCCCTTACCCACCGAGATAGAGCTAGATGTTATGACCAGCCAACCAGAGAGGTTTTGGGGACCGAACTGAATGAATACCTGAACTGCATGACATCAAGCCTTAATGTCATTACAGACCAACTACAGAGGCGACGAAAAGGGTGCAGCACAGCACAAGACACAGCAGGAGGCACTGAGACAGATGCAGTTCAAGGTCTATGTGCACCACTCGTCTTTCCTGGTGATGCAGTGTTGGTGGGAAACCACACAAGGAAAAGGTGGGACGAACCAAGATTCGATGGCCCTTTCATCGTAGAGGACTGCACAACTTCTGCCGTCAAACTGCAGGGCAGGAGAGCATGGATTTTCCTAAATGACATTAAACCCTATATCGGTGAGATCCCTCAAGCTGCACCCCACCGCGAAGAAATCACAGACAATGGGGACGAACCTCAGCACAAGCAGATGAGATCCATGATGAGAAAGAAGGAGGCATGAGCAGCAAAGCCAAGACAAAATGAACTCTGTTTGAAAATTGTGGGTTTGAAACTGGACATTTCCTCTAAGCAATAAAAGAAAGGTGATAAAGGACAATAATATGGACACTCTGTGCATCACAGTTTCAGGGTGAAGAAGAGAAATGCGCCTCTAAGCAAAAACAAACTCCTGAATCAAGCCACACTTAAGCATTGTTGAAAACCAAGACTCTGATACACTACAGACAAATGTTTTCTCTGAGAGCTTAACACAGTATCCTGAAACAGCCAATACCAAGACTTTGTTTTACAGTGGACACAGACACAGTTCTTCAGCTTTCCGCCGAGGGACAGATCGAGGGGACAGAGACACAGTTCTTCATCTTTCCGCCGAGGGACAGATCGAGAAGAGCAGAGAAGAGAACTTCACTGTGTTGTTTTATTTTTTATTTTTATTTTTATTTTTATTTTTATTTTCGATTTGACTTTAGTGTTACCATTTTTTTCATTTTTTCCGGATCTAAACAGGTTCCAGCATGTCCTCAGGACTGAAGCAGATTCAGGGAGTGAGCTGGGAACTTACCTATTTTGCATATGCATAATGAATGTGATTCACCAAAGGTGTTAGTCTAATCTTTCTCCATAGTTTAGTAGGTGAACTTTTTCTCCGAACTAGAGACAATCGTCACCCTCAAGAGGGGGGACTCCTTAGGGCACTTGACACTTTAAGATACAACCTTTTGAGAAACAGCAACACAGTGAGTAAAGGGAACTGAACACTGACAATAGACTCATGTTTGAAATTGGGGCCCAGAACAGTAACTTGGTCCTACCGCAAGCAGAGGGGCGCCCCCACTTCACTGGAAGGAAATGCTGCCAGCTTTCATATAGATATATTATGTGTATATGCATAGTAATTATCATTGTTTTTCTGTCATTAACAATCAGAACTGCTTTTTTCATTGGTGCAAGAAGCGTCCCAATTTCAGTGCACCCACCGGATAAGGTACACATGAGTCCCACAATGGCACCTAGACCCTACATAGTTATCCCAGTCCCAAGAAAACCTGATGGTAAAGTAAATGAACTAAAATTGAATGTAATTAGCAGTGATCCATACACACTTGAGGTAACGAATGAAGAGAAATGCTGGAGACAAGGTCAGCACAGAATGAATGAAAATGTAGCACCAACCACTACACGCACTCACACACTGAATGCGCACAAACCAGGGCAAGTGTCAATGATTGCAGAACCTCGAACAAAGGCAATAGAGGGTGCGAGATTGCCTACCGAGCAACCAGTCCCTGAAATTAGTGGAAGTGAACAAGAGGAATCAAGCGAAAGACCAACTAGAAGTTGGGAGTTGAAGCGAGACAGGCGATCGCGACACTGTTGATTACCATTTGTTTCCTTGTTTTTTGTACTTGTCATTAAACGGACTTCCCTTTGCCAAACTATTGAGTTGTCCTTAATGAATTGTGTCGGAGTAAGTGAATCCTGCACCCCAACCTCCTCAAGGTGCAGCTATCTTGTCTTACAGGTACTCAAGGGTGAGCTCTGACCTATGGGCCCATCAGAGCTCACCTCACCCTCCTGTACACCACATATCTCTGAATCTCCTTACAGTTTGTAGGTACTGGCCAGTCCTTGACTGCTGAGACCTTCTCTGGGTCTATAGAAATTTCTTGGGATGACAATATATAACCTAGCTAGGTCACCTGTGACTGATGGAAGGAGCATTTTTCCAGGTTACAATATAAATGATTGAGGTACAATCTTTTAAGGACTTCCTGGACATGGGATTTGTGGTCTGGAAGGTTTTTTGAAAATACCAAAATATCATCTAGGTAGACGATGACCGAATGGAGAAGAAGATCAGAGAAGAGAGGTCCATAAACCTTTGAAACATTGCGGAGGCGTTAGAGAGTCCAAAGGGCATCACTTGATATTTGTAGTGCCCAAATGGAGTCCTAAACAAGTCTTCCATTCATCTCCTTGTCTAATCCTTATTAGATGATAGGCCCCTTTTAAATCCAATTTGGTGTATATGCTGGCCCCTTGGACTGCTTCCAAAATATCCGGGATCAGGGGCATTGGATACTTGACGGGAATGGTGATCTTATTCAGATCCCTGTAGTCTATATAGGGTCTGAGCTCTGTAGTATTCTTTTTTGGAATGAAGAATAATGATGCGGCTGATGGAGATGTGGACTCTGTGATAAATCCGTTCTTCAAATGAGTTTCAGATACTCTCGAAGCACCTCCTTCTCCGTGTTAGAGAGAATGTACATTTTGCCAAAAGGTAGGGGCTGTTCGGGAATCAACTCTATGGCGCAATCATCTCTACGATGAGGTGGTAGTTGAGTATATTCTGAGGTAGAAAACACTTCAGGATACTTCTCATATTCTTTGGGGAGACCAGATATGTAGTTGAGCAACTACGCTCTGAGTACCCCGAACGGACAGATCCGGTGGATCCGGGTTTCATTCTGGGCCACAAATACAAAGTTCCACACATAACTCTGAACCCAAAAATAAAGATCCCGCCTTCCAATTAATAAAAGGGTTATGTCTTCGTAACCAAGGTAGCCCTAAAATATTGGGATAATGGGCTGCCTGGATGATGTGCATCGTAATAATTTCATGGTGAGAGGAGACCGACATTGTCAAAGGATCAGTTTGATAATGGGGCCGGAAATTAAGGGACTCCCGTCCACACTCTCCACTGGAATTGCTTCAGCCTTTGCTGAGCGGGCAATGTTCTTCAGTCTAGCCCACTGATTATCGATAATTGCCAGCTTCCCCGCTGTCCACCAACGCCGAGATTTCGGGAAGGGTATGATCCCCGAATCTTAATCCTTAGAACCAACATATATGTCTGAGGGGAATTGTAGCACATCGAATTTTGCAATTTATGTGAGGAACCTCATGCAGTAGAAGGTTTCCGGACCGTGGTTCCTCCAGCCGGGTGCTGGCATTTCCCGACTTTCTAGGAGGAGCGATGGGACACTCCTGTACCGCATGCATGTGAGCCCCGCAATACATGCACAGTTTATGGGTTCTCCTCCGAGTACGCTACTCTGCAGATAGTGGACCCCGAGTTGTAATTCCCAGTTGCATGGGTTCTTCAATACTGGATCTATTTGTGGATGATGAAGAAGGGGAAGACAAAGGGCGCAATGTGCTTCCTTTCCTTCGTTCACTATTCCGTTCTCTAAGGCAGTAATCCATCTGCATTACAAGTGCCATTAATACCACTAGTGATGATGGGCGAGGTACTCTAGAGACCTCGTCTTTCAGCTCTTCTGACAGACCTCTATGGAACAGTGTGACCTGGGCATCATCCGACCAAGTTGTCTCACTAGCCATCTGTTTAAATCTTGTGATATATGTTAGTATATCCAGGTTTCCTTGTTTTAAATCTAGCAAGTGCTCTTGGGAGGCTACCCTTATTTCATATAACCAACCCTGTCCCTATCATTGTGAAAAAAGCATGTTTGAATGCAAACTGTACTGTACAAGCATTGAGGAATTCTTTTACCCGGTTTGGGTAACCATCAAACTGCCCTCCTGGTAGTGCCTCAGGGGGTACCTCCGAACAATGGGGAATTCTACCTCCTGGTTTTGAAATAATGTAGCGTTTTCCTGTTTAAGAGTCTGCACCTCCGTAGTCAAAGATTGCACCACAGCTATCAGCTGCTGGATTTGTTGGTCCATCCTAAAGTTAGGTGCAACCTATATATGCCTGAGCCGAGTCAAATACATTCTCTTTTTTCGGGCGTTGCTATCTGTAATGGTGGTTAGCACAAAAATCATAACATAGCTCAAGCATCAACTAGGAAACACCTACCTTGTTCCCTCTCACGGAATTTCACTCCTCAGTGTATGATGGAAGTGAGGAAATACCTAGAAACCCCTCTGCAGACCGGAACTAGAAAGACAAGCCTGCGGTGAAACCTCCAGAGAAAAACCCCCATAGGGGAAAAAACCCTGCGCAGAGCTGCTAGAGTTTGAGGTCTCCTGAAAACAGCTCCCCAGATGTATTTGGGATGACAGCTCTCTCAATGATGTATGGGTACTTCTCTGGATCAGTAAGGGCTATTAACATTCAGTAGAACACAAAAGATAAAATAAGAATCAGAGGAAGGGTAGTAGCGAAAGAGGATGAGAGAGAGGGAGTGAGGAAGTTGGGTTTGAGGCGGCTTACCCAGATTTCCGGAGTGTTGGGCTCCGGACGTTGGAAACAGCGTAAACCTGCTATGAAATAGTAGGAGTTGGTACTAGAAAAAGGCTATAGGGCTGTAAGTGCGGACAGAGAGTTAGTTACAGGGTGGAAGAGAGATATCCTGAATTTCTAAGTATCTAGGGTGGAACCTTACCCTCCGAAAGAGACAGTGTGGGACGGTCAATCCCAAAGGTTCTTCTGGAGAAGAGACTAGGTGGAGTAATGAGTCTCGTGAGGTCGTTTGTATGAGTTTGCCTAAAGTAATACAGGGAGAAGTGATCAGCGTGCTAATTACAAAGTTATCCCTAGAGCAGGAAGAAGAGGGAACGGGATCGGCTGGCCAAGACTAAACGTACCAGGCAGGTGTGCCACTGCTAACAGAGGAATCCTTCACTCTGCGCAGTTCGTACCGAAGTATACAAGATCAATTTTGTGTTTCCAAAGCAGGAAGCTAAGAGCAAAAGACAAAACCAGAAGCCAAACGCAAATGATAGATATTAGACTTAGGTAATAAAGGTCTACAAAGTGAATAGGAAAGGTAGTCGAATTTACGAAGCGTAGCTGGTCTCGAGGGAGAGTAGCAACGCATTGGGTTGAGCTCCGAGTATCCGGATATGCGTTGAGCACGTCGGGGGCATTCCAGAACCCTTCATGTTATGGGGATGAAACTGATGCTGCGCTGCAGATCCACAGTGCTGTGGCTTCACCCAGACAGTGTTTGTCACATCACCTCTGTGTTTGAACTCAGTGTCATCAATCAAAGTGCTTTAAATACCTTGATCAATTTTTGGTCTCTTTCCCTACTGGGGTGTGTCCATTAGTGTATCTTATTTTGTTATTTCACTGTAATTGTGGGGAATGCCAGCTTTCACTAGAAGGATGTGGGGGCTGACAGAGAGCTAAAGAGAAGAAAAGAGATGAAAACTAAAGAAAAGAAAACAATTGAAAAGCAAAAAAAAGAAAAAAGTAGAATAAAGGTATCAAAACAGTAATGTCAACTTGCATGCATCTTGCACTTCCCTATTACACAGCCACAGTAGTGGCTGTGTAGTTATGGTTAAATTGATTATCCCATAGGAAGAGCACTTTTTGGGCGGATTATAACTTCGCTCTCCCTGGACGAATCCTCACCAAACTTTGCAATAAAAGTATGTGGGCCACTCTGAATTCTTTTTGCAAAGTTTGGTCCAGGGGGGGAAAAGTTATAGGGTGGTCCCAACATTTATTTTTTTCCCATAGAGTAAATGGGGGAAAAACTTTGCGCACACCTACAGCCCAAACCTCTGGACGGATTTTCACCAAATTTCAAGCAGAAGCAGCTGCTTGGTACCGAAAGCGTGCTTTTGTAAATTTGGTGAAAATCTGTCCAGTAGTTTTTTTTAAACGATCAAAAAGTAGGTCTAAAAACATTTGTGATATCTATGTCTGCTCTGCGGACACACTTCCCCGTTCGCTCCGTGGGCAGGACACCGATTGGTTGATTGGCTTGCCTCTTGGCCGCGGACATGCGACGCGTTCGCTGATTGGATGCTGAAGAGTGTGAAGTGCGTCAGATTGTTTCGATGCGCCCGCCATCTTGGATCCGTGTTTTGGTGTCCGCGGACATCGCAGCAAAAACATATTAAAAAACACAACATTGCACTTGTTAAACTTATCAAATAATCTCTGGGGAGGTGAGGGTTGATGAGGATGGGATGGGATATGGCTGCAAGAAGCAAAAAACCGGTGTTTTTTTGTCACGAAAGTCATACAGTACATTTGGAGGAGTTCCACAATATAATGTGCCTAAAGTACAGGCGAAAGAGATTGCATTTTGGCATTCAAGGGATGAAGATGTATAATCATGGAATTCTGGGCTTGTAAATATAGATTGTTGCTTCTGTAGTCTGCAACCCCAACTTTATCTTGTGGTATTAGAGAGTAAAACTACATTCTGAGTACCTGTTACTCTATATTGTTTATATTGGTTGCCGAATATTTATTAATATTAAATAGAAGCAATTTCGGGTTATTTTACACTCTTAATTAAAACGTTTGATGTTTGTAAATTGATGTGCTGGTGGTACAACCAGAACGCTGCAAATAAAGGACTAATGTGTCAGTGTTAAAATGTAATTAAAATAATAATGGAGTCAGACTGGCGTCCCCTAGAGTCTGGCATCTGAGGCAGCCACGTGCAGTGTCTGATGCAAAGAGTGGCCATGCACGTGTATGAGAATAACAGCTGTCATGGATGTGGTGAGAAAGTTGTTGCAAAGTGAGAATGTATGTTGATTCTGAGTGAAGGCCACCAGCTTTGAATTTTTGGTTGCGAGCTAAGGAAGCCCACGCATGGAACACACAGTATAAGGTTCAATTGTTTTTTGACCTTGAGAGAAAGAGACCCTTCCGTAAGGAATGCAATGAGAGGAAGTTTGTAATAATGAAGATTTGAAAAGCTTATGCATTCCAAAAGTGTGTAAGGAACATGCAAATTCAGTTTGTGAAGAATCTTTGGTGCGAACGCAGTGAGCGTTACGGTCTGACTTACGCCAAGAGAATGGAAATGGTTAATATAATGTAAGTTTGATTTTCGACGATTGTATACCGGAACGAGCATTACCTTATTATTAGCTGAAGATTATTTTTGGGTTATATGCCATTCGTCTGTTCTGTGTTGCTTATTGCAATGAATCCCAAGTACTATCTGTGTGCAGATGTCTTTTTGACGTGGTTATGGGGAGTGCAGCATTGTGGTGCATGTAGACCACCACTAGGTTCATCCAGGTTCAACGCTAATATTTCATTAAAATGTCATGTATGACCATATAGAATTGTGTATCAGTTTCCACGTTGTTTTCTCTTTGTTGAGTTTGTTTGATGTCTGTGCTAATTGTTAGTTTAAACTCTATGCTGAATGAATAAGTCAATAGATACATTGTAATAAAGTTTGGGTATTGAGACACATTTTCTGTTATGTTTTCGAAACAGATACATTCTGCCGTTCTGCGATTGCCATAGATTCCAGATGCCAACTGATGGCTTCTTCAATCGGCAGCTGAACGTAGCTGTCAACGCCTGGATAGCGATTAGTAGTAGCATAACATCCTTTATGGTGGTCTAGCCCAAAGTTGATGCAGAAGCACTGAAATTCACTGTGCGCCCAAGCGGTTCTTTTACCGAAAATGAACACGTTGTCTACGCAAAAAGAACAACGTGTGCCTCACGATAAACATTTTGGATCGCGAGCGAAGAAAGAAATTTGCAATTTGATTGAATATGGCAATAGTCAGATGTTCCCGGAGCATTTCTTGTGAAATAAAAGTACTTTACAAATTGTACACTGTTATTGTTTTCTTTTAAAGTACGGTTTAATATTGCGAATTGTGACATGCTGTGTTGTTAGTCGATGTGTGTTGATTTTCGATTTCTGCGTCACGTCACATAGGTGATTATGGGCACGTTTGGCTACGCTGACGAGGAACATCACCGAGAAAGCTGGGGAATATCATTAGGTTTGGTGATGTGAGGTTCAGGGTAAGGCCATATGATTTAGTGACGTCAGGGCAGTTTACCTTAGGCAGATGCAGCAACGGATAAGAATAGCAGAAGATGGACGCGCCCTGCTATCAGATTTCGTATGTTTTTAAAAGAGGAAAAGTGAGGTAAGGTGAATTGTTAATGTTTGTGATAGATCAATGTATGTATAAAAATACATGGCCGAACCCTCAGGACAATAATATTTTCTGACAATTGCACTTGTGAAACTTATGAAATAATGTCTGGGGAGGTGAGGGGTGATGAAGATGGGTGCGATATTTCTGACCTAATTTCGAATGAGTTTACAAAGTTTGGTGGGATTTTGTGCAGATGACGATTGTATGTGCATTCATTTGACACTTTTGCAAACATAAAACGTGGGTGGATTTCCAGCAAACTTGCGTAAGGCGCATTGGCAAGAATCTACAAGCATGGTTTTGCAAATGTGGCTGTGTTTTCTTATTTGACAAGTGTCATAATGTTGTTAAAAAAAATAGTGGTATAGCTTTAGTGACTGAGGGGTAGCCTGTGGCCATGGGCAGTGGCCAGAATGTCCGGTTCATGATATAAGGTCATGAGCTGGACAATCTGGCTACTGGCCATGACCAGAATGGACAAAACATAGGATTAAACTGGCCATGTCCACCTGGGACTGGCTTTGTGGTAAAGTTATTCGAAATTAGGATATATTTGAAAGGGAAGAAAAATGTGTTTGTGGTAATAAGGTCATAGGGGGCTCTTTTTGCCTTCTGCAGGCTGCCATGGAAAGCGAAGAGGGGCCGTGTATGGTACCCCCGCCTTCCCTTTCCATGGTGGCCATCTTGGAAAAGGATTTTCCTTCCTAAACCAGGACGCCACAGGCTAAAGTAGATGGAGTCTATACTTTTTTTTTAGTTCTATTTTTTAACTGTGAAAGCTGTTTCCTAAAGAAACATTTATTTTGTTGTTTTTGGATGTATTTTTTTTTATGGCAGGAGAGCTAAGAACGAAAGGTGGGGAGGGAAATGAGGGAAGAGGCACCAAACACTAATATGGAGGGGCAGGTGGACAGGGGAAAATGGTGCAGGTGTGTTATTTCTAAGTTAGGGGGCAGTGTTTGTTATGCTCCTTGATTACAGCAGTGGTGGTGTCTCTTGGGGAGGAGGGATGGCCTTGGCTGATGCCATTTAAAGTTAAATAACAGTTTTGCTAAAAGTATGTACTGTGTACTAGATTGTTAATGGATGTGTAGGAATAGGTGTTGGAGCTGTGCAAGGGAAATGTTGAAGTTGAAAGTTCCAAGATCAGGAGGAAATGCACTTCCAAACTGTCCACGAAGCACAGATCTTTTTGTGAAGTGCGTACGGGTTCTCGGACACGTCATCATGCTGAGCGCCAGCATATGGTCTTGTGGCACTCTCCGGAAGGTCTGCAATGAAGTCAGATGTTAGTAGACATTATGGTTAAGATGCGCTACTAAAAACCTATGAAATTCAGTAAAAAAAACATTGTTAAAGGGACGTTATGGTTTGAAGTTAAACCAAAAAACCCTTGAAATTCACCAGTTATGGTAAGCTAAGCAACCATAACTCACGCCACCACCGTGCACTGCTAAGATTAACACCCAGGACATCAAAGATGACATCACAAATGTCATTGATGACATCACTGATTACATCACATGTGCATTTACTTTTCATGAAAAGTCTGTACAAGGGATTCTAATTATAATGTTGACAAAAAAAGTGTTAAAGATCATTGTAATCGATGTCATGAGCGAATTAGTGTATTAAGCAATGCATTCATACAAGTAGCATTCTATTATGAAGTTCTATCAAGTATACTAAGCTACTCATGTAGAAACATAGGCATTGTGTGCACCATAAATGATGGTGGTGCAATATTCATAATTTTGCCATGTTGAATACTGAAATGATAACTGATTTCTTATTAGAGTTTTGCATACTGTGAAACATGTAATAAGTAGCTAATACAACCAATTTACTACATAATTCCATTATTACAGACAAGACACAAAGAGACAGCAACACATACAAATGTGAGTATATACAGGGAAAGTGAAGTAAGCAAAAACGCAGAAGTAGCAGCAGAAAGAGTTCATAACCTAACTAATTATCTTTATGCAGAAAAATAATTGCTCTGTTTCAAAGCTGCTACTTACCGTATGTTTGTGTATCACATGATGTGACTGGACCCTGAGGAAAGTAGTGTGAGTACAATGTATGGAAATATGAGCATTCACAGGGAAAGTACAGTAATTAAAAAAAAACTATCAGAAAGTGCTGATAATCCTACTGATTATCTTCATGCACAGAAAGGATTGCTGTCTTTCAAGCCTGTCTCTTCCCCTATGTATATGTTTCATATGATGTGACTTGACCCTAAGGGAATTACTGTAAGAACATACTTGAAGTAGAAGTCTACAAATATACTACCTTTTCAATGTTTAGTTCCTGACTGTTACTGAACAAAACCATGTGGCCTACATATGTCAGTAAAGGGAAAAAGGGGGAGCCAGACATGTGATGTCATCGGTGATGTCATCCACAGTAGTGGCTGTGTTGTTATGGTTAAGTTGCTAATCCCATAGGAAGAGCACTTTTTGGGCGCCTTATAACTTCGCTCTCCCTGGACGAATCCTCTCCAAACTTTGCAAAAAAAGTATATGGCCCACTCTGAATTTCATTGCAAAGTTGGGTGAGGTTTGGTCCAGGGTGGGGAAAAGTTATAGGGGATCCCAAAATTTCTTTTTTTCCCTTAGACAGAATGGGAAAAAAAGGTTGCTCACGCCTACAACACAAACCGCTGGACGAATTTTCACCAAATTTTCAGCAGGAGCGGCGGCTTGGTCCCGAAAGCGTGCATTTGTTAATTTGGTGTAAATCCATTGAGTAGTCTTTTTTTAAATTACCAAAACATGAGGCAAAAATATTAGTGATATCTATGTCCGCTCCGCGGACTCACTTCCTTGTTCGGTCCGTGGACATCGGGACACGCTCGCTGATTGGCTGGTGAGAAAACGTGAAATGCGTCAGTTGTCCTGAAGCGCCCGCCATCTTGGATTCGCGGACTGTCTGCGAAGGACGGATCTTATCGTGAAGTGCGTACGGGTTCTCGGATACGTCAACATGCCACGCGCCAGCGTATGGTCATGTGGCACTGTCTGGAAGGTCCGCAATGAAGTCAGCTGTTCGTAGACGTCTACGGATGCAAAACTAGTTGAAATAGTTGCAAAATGTGAATAGAAGTGTTAAAAATGATTCTTGAAGGTGGGAAATGGCAGAGTTTTAAGGTGACACTTTGTAAATTGGACACAAATATTGTTATATTTGGTAAATATGATATCAGTAAATTGTAGGAAAATTGCATGTACTGATAAAAACCCATGAAATTCACTGAAAAAACGTTGTTAAACGGACGTTATGGTTAAGTTGGACTAATAAAAACTGATGAAATTCAATGAAAAAATGTTGTTAAAGGGACGTTATTGTTAAGTTGCACTAATTAAAACTTATGAAATTCAATGAGAAAACTTTGTTAAGGGGACGTTATGGTTAAGTTGCACTAAAAAAAACCAATGAAATCCACTGAAAGAACATTGTTAAATGGACGTTATGGTTAAGTTGCACTAATAAAAACTTATGAAATTCAATGAAAAAACTTTGTTAAAGGGACGCTATGGTTAAGTTGCACTAATAAAAACCTATGAAATTCAGTAAAAAAAGTTGTTAAAAGGACGTTATGGTTACAAGTAAAATCGAAAAACCCATGAAATTCGCCAGTTATGGTAAGCTAAGCAACCATAACTCGCGCCACTACCGTGCACTGCTAAGACTAACACCCAGGACATCAAAGAAGAAATCACAAATATCATTGATGACATCACTGATTACATCACATGCACATTTACTTTTCATACAAGGGGTTGTGAATGTAATGTTGGCAAAAAAGTATCAGGGATTATCGGGAAATGTGTAATAAACTACATACTTCATTACGCAATTTAGTGTTCTAAAGAACATTCCATTGCAGTTTTCTTTCTAGTAGAGGAACCTCCTCATACAGAAATGTAGGTATTGGCTGCAGCATACACCACAGAGTTGCTATATTTGTAATTTTCCAAAGTTATATAATCAAACGATCAATGCTTATGTATTAGACTTTTCCGTACTGTGAAACATGTACTAAGTAGGTAATAATGCATCACTTACTACATATTTCTACTAATACACACAAAACATAAATAGACTACAATGCATACAAATATGGGGATTATAGCATGTTAACAGTTGCAAATTCCCTCCATATGCATTCCCTGATGGAAGTCTTTCCATTGCCTTCATGCCAAGTAGTTAGTAGTATCCTTGTATTCAAAATCAAGCATAACATTTGAACAGGGTGTGACTTCACTTAGTTCTTCTAGGGAGATTTCACTTCTCCTAACAAGGCAATCCAACTGTAGGGCGATTTTGTTAACATTGCAATCACTTGCTGTTGATATTTGGTCAGGAATTCTTCCAGAAAGCAGCATGGACCTCAACTGATTTCCTGAAGAGGAAGGATTCCATTTGATGTACATATAGTACGTAATTCCACCAGGCTTTTTGATAGAGCGTGAGGTGAAGTCCTTCCATGCAGAAGTAAACATCTTAAGCGTAATTGCTATCATGGTGTCAAATAACCTGCCCTGTGCAGTGCTTCCAAAGCAGGCAGGATTAGCACTACCACATACATCTGCAAATATAGAGAAAGGCCATGCTATTTTACAGATACAAGGGATTAGAGGCCAAAGCAATGCCGTAAAGTACAAGTATAATTACACATTAACAGCTTCTGTCTCAGTGTCTCTTCTCGCGAGTTTTGACTGTTTTAGATATGCTCTCTTGTATAGCATAAATTGTGTTTGGGTTGAGGAGGCGTATGCTGATGTGTGTTTTATTTTCCTCTGTACGCTTTGTCATATATCTTTTGAGATTGTTGTACCACAGTCCACATTCCATGAGTTTCCAGTCTTATCATTTGTGTGAGTCTCATTTGCAAACAATATGGTTTTATGTATGGACAATGCTGACTTGGGGCTTTGGGAATGGATGTCGAAGGAGATAAGGTAATTTCCTCTGGACTGTGCGGTATATGAGTTAAATGGAGGTATCTCAGAAATTCACCTGCAGGTAGATTATATGCAGACTGTAATAAGGGGAAACATTGTATATATTCCCAGTCTTGCCAATCGTGGCCAGTAAATAAGTTTACCTTCTAACATAACATTATCATGATACCGCATAAGCTGTGTGCTTCTTTCATTTACTTTGCATCTCATAGTTGACTCCCATATCTATAGGGATTTGCATATGCTAGCAGTTACTTCCATGTCTTGAAGCGCCGGTTTAGATTTGAATTGGGTATGTTTCTTGTAGTATATGGAGACACAAGATCTGATTCCAAATCTAGCTACCCTGGGGTGCATTCAAGGTCTGAGTTAGACCATCATCATAGACCTTGACTGAGCACAAAAACATCTGAATACTTGGCTCTTTTATTGTTCCATAACTTGCATTTTAGTAATCACTTTTAAGAACTATACACTGGCAAAATTGCAAAACTATCACACTCATTACAGTTTGCCGGTTTCCGGCCGTAATTCTGGTGGCATACTGGCAAAACGGCCATACCGTTTCTGCCACCCGATATCCCCGATGGGATTGCCAGAATTACCGGCACTGGTAGTACCGGTGCGAGTGATGCTGGCATTTATTTGCAGGTAGGGGCCTGAACTACCAGCAGGTCAGGCCTGCCAGTAGATCACTGCCCCCACCAGCAAACGTGTGTTTCCCTGGCCCCAAAATAATGCTGGTTCTGGAATTACTGCCATTTTTACCAGCATTTATTCCAGATCAGGAAACTCCTAATGAGCCCATATATATTATTCCAGGGCTAATGGACATTTGAATAGTCTCCCCCACCATGATAATATAAGTGTGGAGCATTTACCGATCAAACGAGTGACCTTCGCTGCTATCGCTTGTGCATTTACTTGAAATAGGTCTTGTATTAGATGCACAAATAGGATACTTAATACTTAATTCCCGCTGGCTGCTAAATGAAATTAGAGCCTACTATATGGGGCTTCAAAGAATATTTGTTTAAAGGCATTGCCTTAGTTTTGTAAAACTAATTTACTTGGATCCGTTGATGCAGCGGCTTTAGAGCCAAAATAAATATTAAAAGGGAGAGTGGGAAACCATGCTTAGTGCCTTTGTGTATGGGGACCACAAGGGGCATGTGACATTCACAAAGACGCTGGCTTTGGACATCCCATAAAGGGTTAGTATCAAGGAGATAACATGTTGTCCCAGGACATGCAGTCTCAAAGACTGGACTAATAAAGGGACATTTACTCTATCAAAGGCTTGAGCCCAGCATGACGGCTGCCCAGGGCTTCGTAAGGGTTATCAATTTTTTTGCCAAGTTCAATAATGTTGCAGAACAGGTGGGTGTTAGCAGAGGAAACCCTTACTTTCACAAACCCACATCGGGTCTTTGTGTATCAATTTTGGCATTAATGACACCAGTCTCAATGCTAAGACCATAGCGAAAATCTAATCTTATGATATGCTATGATGTGGCATTTATCACCGGTCTGTACACAAGAGTTTCGAGGCGTGTCACGGTATTCGTTTTATGACGGTTCGATAACCTTCTTGCCAAATGACGGTATATCATGGTTATCGCGGTATAGCAGGTGGACTTAACTGATCTTAACAAATATTTTCTAAAAGGTCATAAATTGACAGATGTATCATCACAAACAAAACCAGGCACCCAGGGCCAGAATTGGGCTTTTCAACATACTTTCCACTGAAATGCCTTGCTTCCACCAAACACAAACACACGTGTGGAGTGGAGGGGGTGGGGTGGAGGCCTGCTGCAACTGCCAAAGCAAACTGAATAGCTTTTCTTAAGTGGTCATTTAGGCTTTTTGCTTCCCCACTGGCTACTGGTGAAGATGAACATGTTGCCATCTTGATAACCTGCATGCCACAGATCAATGGAGGCTGATGGTAGTATACGCTTGTGCACATACACACACACACACACACACACACACATTGTTTTTCATGGTGTATGAACCTGGCGCCATAGGCGCCAGGACTGGCACCATGAGGGCTTTGAAGAGGATGCCAGGTTCTAGAGGCCCGAGTCCTGACTCCACCTGGCCAATGGGTTTGCCAGAGGGGGTTTTGGGCAAGGGTCGTGACAGCACTCCCCCCTAAGGCCCCTCCCATGGTGTTCCTTCTGTCTGGCCCAGGTTTGGTTTGGAAGTTCTGATGGAATGTCCTGATTAGACACACACACACACACGCACTCTCTCTTTACGTTACAGCCTTTAGTTTACTTGCGGGCCAAAAGGTGTTCAGTAGTCATTGACATGTTACCCTTTGGTATGGCAGCAGGGAATACCCACAGGGATGAGTGAATTTCGCAGTGTGACTTATTATATGTAAATTCAATGATAGAACCAGGGAAATCCCCCATCGCCATATGTTTAGAGAACATTATCCATTATAAATATATAAACCCCAAAGCCGCCACCCCAAAGTAAACCCTTTTCCTTCTTGGCACTGTATCTATTCTTCCTATTGCTAACATATTGATTTTGTGTAAGGCACGTGTGGTTTATGGAATGGCATTAAAAACTGCTCCAACTGAAACTACTTGGCAGAGGCACATCCAACAGTGCAAAACCAAGACTGCGCAGCAATTGCTTACTGCAGCCTTTAGAAATCAGATTGAAAAGCACACTTAACGGTATGAACGGTATAACGGTATAAACAATGTGACAGTTATTATTGTTCAATTAAGTGGTTCACGGTATCTTTAAAGGTATACCGTTATACCGTTACATCCCTAGTGACAAGACAAGGAGGGGGAAACAAAGGGAGGACAAAATAACATTCTTACTAGGCCTTGTGTCATTCAGATCACAAAAGTGCAGGGAAGAGGGAAGGTGAGAAGTGCCAGAGGGAGGAGGAGGGGAAGTGCAGCCAGCAGGTGGCTCATAAGTGCAGAGAGAAGGGACTGTAGGGTTGCAGGTACAGACCCTTAAATTCTGGGGATCCTGCCTGGAGGTAGTGCAAGGGCAACTGGACATGCAGGAGCATGGGCCTGAGTCCAGAGGGTGACCAGATGACCAGTGTGCAGAGCGAAAAAGGGAGGTCTTGAGTTGCAGGGAGGCTGTTCCAGAGGGAGGCACCAGCCGAGGAGATAGCTCTGCCCCCAACTCTCTGCTTGGAGAAGTGTCTGACGCTCAGAGAGTTGGAGGTGGATGAGCGGAAGCTCGAGAAGGAAGATTCAGCGATTAGTGATATGGGCCTATAGTTCTTGAGTAAAAGAGGAACTTCTGCCGAACAGGTATCACATGGATAATGGCCCCATAAAAAATCCAGTATTCAGGATTTGCAATGTTTTAACATGCAGCCAAAGTTTGCAGTTTGGTGGCCACCAAATGTATGATGGAGTAGAACAAACCCAGAGGCCGTCCACCCGGTGCTTTGTCATTTTCAGCTTATTGATTGCTAGGATTTTTTATTCTAGCAAAATGGGGTTTGAGGTATAGTTTAAATCAATTAAATGTCTTAATTAATCTTTAATTTGTTCATCTGAGAATATTCAGTCAGGGCCGTTAGTGATCGCTGGGACCCAATTGGTGTCCTGGTCAGCAACCTGTTTCATCCACGTAGCTGATGCAGGAAACTAGATAACAGACATTCTTAGGTGGAAAGTTTTCATATGCATCCAGGGCTGAATCCACGTCTTGGGGAGGATAGCTCAGGGCCAACATGCTCACCGTGGAAGCAAGACAACACGGAGCAACACTGGTTCATCCCTGTGTCTGCGCCTAGAAACCTCAGGGTTTTAAGTGCGTTATACATAACCTATAAATAACCTATCATATTAAGGTCCTATACATCTCAACAACATATAAGTAATATAGCAAGAACAAACCCCAACTTTAGACTAGCGTTTGCATCGATGTAATCTGTAAAACAGACATTATTTTCCAACCTAAAGGCTACTGATGCGTGGGAATAAAATTGCAGTACCATGTTCAATATGGTGGGGTCCAGACACCAAGGACTTAACTTACCTTATTAACACAATCAAAGGCTTGGAAATAGTCAATCTATGGCAAGTAGCGTAAGGCACCAGGATTACTAAGGTCACGTGCTAGCAGATGTCGGAAAGTCCCGATGTTTTGGGTAGTCCACATGCCTTTTGGAAAACCGTTTTTTAGCAATGCAATGCATTCTCTTTAGCTACCCACTTATTTAATTCGCCTAGGGGATGCTACAAAATACCTTTGCGGACACTTCCAACAGAGCTAGCAATGACTAATCCCCCACACTAACGTGAGATGGGGGTTTAGATTCTATTAAAGACAAGGAGGCGATTATTATGCATTACAATCTTTACTCTGAAACCACAGCAGCAAAGAAAAAACTTTTACAAACAAAAAAGTTTCAACAACAGAACTAGATAAAGTTCAATGTCAATGCATGGGGAACTCCCCAAACCATCATGGAGGATAGGTCATACCCTGCAGGGGACCAATGAGCAGGGACCTTCCTTTATATATGTCCATTACTCTAACCCCAACCCCTCTTTCTGCAGCTGACTTGCACCAGACGCCCAATGGAACGGTTGAACTGTGTAGCGCAGAGAAAAGGATCCAGCGAAACTGGAGATCTCAACCTTTCCTCAGCCTGAAGCAATGAAGAAGTTCTTCTGGATAGGACTTCTCACCCGAAATCACGCACTCCAGAACTTGTAACTGCGATCCACACTCCTGAGCAGAACCTCAACTCGTACCTGTAAGAACAACAAGCAAGAAGGGTGGGTGGTTGGGAAGAACAACAAACCAAAGAATATTCTCACTTGAACCACCTGTGTACATGCGTATCACAATTGTCATATCATATCATATCCAGGGTGGGTGGGAGGGATAATAATCGCCTCCTTGTCTTTAATAGAATCTAAACCCCCATCTCACGTTAGTGTGGGGGATTAGTCATTCTATGACAAGACAGGAGGCTCATATTATGCAAGTTCAAAGCCCTTGCATCTCATTAGTACGTACAAAATGATCCAATATAATAGATAATATAATAAAATAATAGGAAAGGAAACATTTTTTAAATGCTTTCATTAAATCAATCTGTTGACCAATCAGAGAATTGCCCAAGACTAGGTTGCCCGAAAAGCTGTCTTATAAGGCAAAGTCAAATCCACTGCAAGAAAAACAGGAAATGTGCCAATTCCAGCGTTCCTTACAGGCCACCAAAACCAACTGGTTAAAAGAGGGGAAAACATTGAACAAAGTTTTCCTATACTAATAGGTTAGGACAAAACCATCTGAAATAAACACCTATGTTGTTCAATCAAATATTCAAAACACTTAAATTCGTACCATTTTTGGGGACCTAGAAAGCAAACCAATGAAAACAAACACCTAGCTCTCCTGGAGATAAAGAAAAGAACCCCATAGGGGTGAAAGTCTTATAGGTTCCATCCCATGCATTAAAGGAAGATATCGCATTAGAAACAGGGCATGTCACAAAACTACACTGGGGAACCAAGAGGGAAAGACAAATCTTCAAAAGGGTAAAATGGGAGTAAAAAATCATTTTTATAAATTTTGTAATAGGACAATCCATCCTGAGCGGAGCTGAAAAGCAATAGAATTAATCTACAATTGTCTTCAAACATACGTGTATACTAAGGAGGGAAGTCTTCTGGAGGCAGAAGCAGAATGGAAGAGAGGGCCCCACCTGAGAAGCTAAACCCGTCAAACCGCCAACACGGAGACCCTCAGACCTCCCGAACTCTTGAAGAAGGACTCTGCTACCATGACAAAAGGCAGATATTATAAACCTGATCCTTAAGAGGCCAAACTTGGCAAGAAGAAAAAATGTATCCGACATCCAATCACTACCATTATAGTGATATCTAAACTCCTTTGTAGGTATGCCCGGTGCTTGAACCTTGATCCCTCCTCCCTGGTGATAAATCCCCTAGCGGATCAAAAGTAACCGAAGGAGGACACCAAATTTCCAAAATCTTAGCAAGACTCTAAACTGCAAAGAACTGATCACTAAACGGTTAAACTGAAGGTGTACACCAGAAGAGGTCCAACCTATATTTCAGCCAATTTGCAGATCTTTGAAGCTCACAGCACCCTGAGCTGGCACCTTACTGCAAACAAACTCTTGTGAAAACCCCAAAGGTCCACCTGCCATGCAGGTGACTATGATAATCAAGTCATCAACCAAATATATATCCCAGCACTCTGGTAATCGTAGCGGCAGACACCGTCTGAAAGTTAATGTATAGACTCTGGAACGCATCGTGATAGAGTGTCATAACGTGGATGGGGGATAGTATCACTCCCAGACCCCTCTATCCCACCAAGGGATATTGAGCCTTCCCAAAAGAGGAGAAACCTCCCCCACTTATCCAAAGGAAAAACCTTGCAATCCAGAAAGAAAACTACCCTGAGGACCACATTAAAGCCCCGCTTTACACCATTAAGAGAAATAAATACCCACTAGCGCCTCTAACCAATCCCCTGACTGTGAACAGACTCCGGTTAACTTATTGAAATACCAGAGATTAGCACAAAGGAAAGTAACAGACGGGAGGGAAATGCTCAGTGCGAGTCTGCACTGGTCACCCGCCAGAACTCCTGGAAAAAGGAAAAAACGGAAACCATTGGATACTCCCAGAGGTGTAATATTATGATGCAATCTCCCCCAAGGATGGCAGGAAGGGGAATGAGGGGGATATATAATATATGAAATATATATAAAATATCCAAAGAAGAGGGATTACGCCCTCACAGGGGACCGAATCCCCGGCCCTTATATAAGCTGATACTCACTGAGCTTTCTGGGCAACTGACAATTCTGAAAAAACGCAAATGTGTTCCAGTCAACACTTAAACATATTTTTTATCAAAGCGTACACTGAGCAAGTGCACCTCAACTGCTCACCCCAGCAGGGTGAGGCAACCAATAGTACACGAGGGAGCACCTCGCAGTAGGAACAAGGCGAAGTCTGAAACCGAGCAGGTTACTGCACGCCTACAAGACCAAACAATGGCGTCAGCCATATGCAGCACCTAAACAAAGCTGCCGACCTTAAGGAAGGAATACACTGAGCAAGTGCACCTCCAACTGCTCGCCCGAGCAGGGCGTGATAATCAGCAGTACACGAGGGGGTAACCTCGCATTAGAACTCAGGCAGAGCCTGAAACCGAGCAGGTTATGGTGCATGCCAGTTAAGGTAATTACCCAAGTTGCCGACTTTAAGGGAGGAAACACTGAGCAAGTGTACCTCAACTGCTCACCCTAGCAGGGTGTGGACACAGCCGTATACAAGGGGACCCCTCGCAGAAACCCCAGGCAACCTTGCCACCGAGCAGGTGACTGCACCTTTCCAGGGAAGATAACCCAAACAAAAGAAAACTGTCAAGTTGAAGGTAGGATGCACTGAGCAAGTGCACCTCCAACTGCTCGCCCGAGCAGGGTGTGATAATCAGCAGTACACGAGGGGGTAACCTCGCAATAGAATCAGGCTGAACCTGAAACCGAACAGGTTATGGCACCTACAGTGAAGGCAAAGCACATAACTTAAGAAATAAGTAAATGAATAAATAAACAAAGAAAATAAAATAAAACTGCAGACTGGCAGTGCATCGGGCTCTTGCGCTGGATGGTCAGACTTTGACCTAACAAACCCAGTCTATCAGTATACATTCTTTCTTTCTAGCACTAAAGGTAAGGAAATGTGTTGTGTCACCAGGGATACGAAATTACAAACATTTAACAAAACCACATTTTTACTATTAAAATGTTTGTGCTATAATCTTTCTGAAGAAGTCATTACCCAACCAAATGCCCATTAGGAAATCCCTGCTCAACTGAGCAAAAAAGGTGACAATCAAATACCTCCACTGTAAAATACAATTATTTAAAATATACAAATAAACATGCGCTGGTCGGCCGTGAACCCGGGTCTTCCTGCATGGGAGACCTGCAGCTCTATATTTGAGCTAACTTGGCTCAGTACTGAAGCAGAGGCTTTTGTTACAAACATAAGCCACAGGGGCAGGCCGAACCCAAAGCCTGCAGCACCTGGAATCCCCAGGTGACCATAAATCTGTCAAGGGGCACAAATTCAAACAAGAGCCCCGTACACGCCAGGTGTCAAGCAACAGCTTTCTTTTCTGACCGGCCAACAGGAGCCTTAAGGGTGTCACGCCCAATAAACCATTACACCTGGAATTCACAGGCGAAATGAAGAGGGAACAGTGTAAACAACACTGCTCTCGCGCACGCCGGGAGCGAGTTGATTAATGCACTAGCACCTGAGTTTACAAGCGCGAGATAGAGAGCTCCCTCGAACTCACAACCTCATGGACTGTAGTCCGAAATTCAACCATTGCACCACTGCTTCAGCTGAAACATGATGTATAAGCATAATACATATTTTCTTTTGGAAAGACATCAAAATGAAACCAACGGCCGCACGCGGCTATCCAGATACAATGTATCAAATACACAAATTCCTTTATAATAAAAGGTAATTAACACATATTTACCATATATGCCATATTCAAACTAATAAAGCCTACTACTGACAAACAATGTAAGACACAACTGAAAGGGGTGACTTAGCTCTGTGGTGTTAGCAGCAAAGAAAGAGGGGTTGGGGTTAGAGTAATGGACATATATAAAGGAGGGTCCCTGCTCATTGGTCCCCTGCAGGGTATGACCTATCCTCCATGATGGTTTGGGGAGTTCCCCATGCATTGACATTGAACTTTATCTAGTTCTGTTGTTGAAACTTTTTTGTTTGTAAAAGTTTTTTCTTTGCTGCTGTGGTTTCAGAGTAAAGATTGTAATGCATAATATGAGCCTCCTGTCTTGTCATAGAATCAGTAGCTGGCTGGCTGTTCACGCCGTCCTGTATCGTTAAATCGAATGAAATTGACTAATAAGGTGCCTGACACCAGCCTGGTGAAATCTCGTCCACTGCTTTGAGGTGGAAATGCTGGCATAACTGTCCAAAGTATAGTAGCATCATTACTGGTCACAATGTAGGGCTGCGATTCTTGAATGTAATGTCATTCAGGTTCCTCAGTGGGTTATTGACTCCTCTTCCTGGTAGAGTCTAAGATCTGCCCTTGCTAATTAAATGAGTCCTGGGATTTTCCAGCTAGCTGCATAGAGGTGTACAGTTTGTTGTTCAGATTTCGCTTTAGGGTACATTTGTAAGAGAACAGTTACAATGTCCATACCAGACTTTTGAGGAAAAAAGCAAAAGCTGTGAAATGTCCAGGGGTGGTGGGGGATGATGGGTAAAACACATCGATGACTTTCTGCATTCAGGACTGGGCTTCAAACAGAGGAATCAATAAAAACTGTGAACCGTCCGAGTAGAAGTAAATACTAAGATTGTAATTCAATCACACATAATATGTTTTGTTGTCTATATATCAATATACACTGACACCAGTAAGAAATATAAATTAACCAAATCCTTCCTCCCTGCATCTGCAATAGTTGCATCAGAAAACATCAGTTTCTCTTTCAAAATCCATGACATTAATTATTTTAACTTCATTAACGGAAACGTTGCAGCAACCAGGGCGGTTCTCTGCTGCTGCTTGAGCTTGAACAATAGTCCGTCTGGGATCATAATGAGGACCCTTTGTACTGGTACAAGGGCACATTTGTATTCTATTAGCACAGGGACAACTGTTTACACAGTGCTAATAGATGGACATTCAATGGATACCAGTGAAAAGTTTGCTGTCAAAATAATACCTTTCCCTATTAAAATTAGATCATGGCAATGTCTGTCATTGCCCAAAAAATTATGACAGCAGTTTTTGGCCTGGGTCTATACTTTGCAAAATTGCACTTGAACCGGTCTAAAGTTTCTGCAATACAGCTCATGTTTTAACAGCATTTTTCATACCATCTTAGAGCCAGCCTATTCATCCGGGAGGATAACTCAGCAGCAACCTCTTTGCCTTGGAAGCAAGACCACACGAAGCAACACAAGTTCAATCCCTGGGTCCACGCTTAAAAACCTCTGGGTATTTAAGCACGTTATAAATACGGAACTAAGACAAAAAAAAAAAAACAATTAGGCAACAAAAAAAAAATTATTGTAACAGAGCCTCGATGCCCACGGGATGTGTGAGCGTTTTAAAAATGCTAATAAATAAATAAGGGCATTTCTTTTTGTATTGAATCACAAAGGCAGTCAATGTAGGTGCCTCACACAGTGGGCAAGTCTGTGATATGAACTCCTAAATCATGACTATTCATTATATTGCTCTGCATGGGTTAGGACCTCAGCTCCCCTTATTCCTAGCCAACATAGTGAGAGGTGGAGGATCGTGGGAGTGCAGAACATCTCAGAGGGCCATAATGAGCAACCGTTTTCTTTCCAATGCAGTCAGATGCTCATCTACTCCATAAATAGAACCGTTTTTGTCCAGGACCCAATGTGGGAAAACATCTGTAGAGCAAAGGATGCAGACCCCTGTTGACAGTACCTATATTTATAAAGTGAAAATGTGTGGGCTTGTTTGTGGCTTGGCGAAGAATTGCTCCTTATACATGTCCACTCTGTTTCACCAATCTGCACCAAATTCTGCATAATTACCTGTAAGGTCCCTCCAGACAATACTGGCTACATGACATGTGGCCACCCCACCCAATTCCCCAGATTTCATCAAAAGTCAAAATGTGTGTGTGGCTTGGCGAAGCTTTGTTCCTTATACAATTTGACACTGTTTCACCAATATGCACCAGAATTTGCATAGTTACCTGTCAGGACCCTTCAGACATTACTGGCTACATTACATTTAGACACCCCACCCCTTTCCACGATTCCAGCAACACTCTAAAACAATGTGTGGGTTTGTGGCTTGGGGAAGCATTGTTCCTTATACCATTTCACACTGTTATACCAATCTGCACACATTTTGCATAGTTACCTGTTAGGACCCTCCGGACATTACTGGCTACTTAGCATTTGGACATCCCACTCCTTTCCCCAGATTTCAGCACCTTCAAGCAGGAGACAATTGCCTGAAATCGGCGAAACATCAATGTGGTCGTAGAAGGACCAGTCCTCAACTCTAAAATGCATGATTTCTGTGACATTTGAACTGCAATGCACCACAACGAACTGCACCATGCCAGTGTGAGGCAACGGGGGGGAGAGAGCACAGTAGGTCTCAGTATGCAGCAGCACACCAACTCTCACCTCCCCCCAACATCTGCTCTAGGGTATGTCAGTCAGCCACACACGCCCATTCTCAGTGCATTTTACTTCAGAGTGCAGAGCACATCAAGCGATAAGACCTACAGGATCATTCATCTTCAACAATTGATGAAAGTGTTGTCAGGTCTGTCCACAGAACCCATTCAGAGAACGGGTACTTTTTGCTAGTATATTATAAATGGACAGTGAGTTTGTGTGTTCAATTAGTCCAACTATCAAGGACAAGCATAAATAATTCACATTTGTCAAATGGAAAAGCAGAACATTTTTCACGGTTGGTTGTTTTTTTCATCTAGTACTCGAGAAAAAACAATCAGTTCACAGTACTTGATAAAAAAAACAGGTCATAAATGAATTTGCAATTAAACATCAATCGACTTTATCGCCATAATGGTTGTGAAGGTTTCATGAAAAAATATTGAATCCAGGAATAATCTAATCCGGGAAAATTGAAAGCTTGAATTTGTTCTTGCTCGTCATGGCATCGTATCCCAGGGTCTTACAATGCAACAGCTGCGTTCAATGATTTTTTTCTCACCGCTAACCATGCAGAAGACAGACTGTCACAGCAAACTATTATCCTGTCTAGTGCGCTTGTTCAGCCTGCTGCAGCTGCCAACATCTGGGAGGAACGCCTAATGACAGGCATCCAGTCAGGGCTGGACCTCTGATCTGCCTGCCAATCAGCAGGTGCCAACCTCTCTTCCCTCTAGTTGCATGCTTACCTTGCCATCTTTTGTACAATATATTGTCATTACTATTTGCAAACGGTTTCTTAAATAAGCACACTTTCCAGTTTAAGGTGGTTTTGTACTTACATGAATTGAATGCATCATGTGCCTTTGTTTTGACGAAGACCTTGGATTTACATCTATTTCTAAGAAGTAGAGAGTTTGTAAATAATATAAAACTCACAGTAGTATCAAAATATTGAAGAATTGTGTACATTTGTATGAACAACTTAATGGTTTTATACTTCCAGTTTGTTTAGCAATGTATAACTTTATATGTTTTTAGCTTGTGTTTCTTTTTGGTTTTGATTGGTTATCTCATGTTTGTGTGTGGTATATAAGAGCGGTGTGAAAGCAGCGGGTGTGTCTTGAGAATTGGTAGAGGGGCAGGGCCAAAATTGCATTGCTTATCAGTCTTGTACATTTTTTGGGGTTAGGTGAATTATTTATGTAATTTTGAACACCTTGATTGTGATCAACAATATAGACAACAAATAAAGTATTTTCTGTTTTCGTTCCATTGAAAGATTGTGTGTGTTTGAAAACTTTATTATACATGGCGAGAGGGCATTGTACTTCTTTTTTTGTGTATTATTGACCTAGTTGAAGTTGTTGTTTAGTGCCCTAGCCCCTGTCAGGACTTTTGCTTGCACCCCTCTCTTGTGTTGCTGCTGGAAGGGATGTCAGTATGCACCGTTGGAGAACGGCCAAAGGCTTAGCACAGCTTGGCGGAGCCCCTTCCAGTGCACTGGGGCCTATTGATGTATCTTATTGTAAAGCAGGCTTTGATACAGCACCGTGGAGTTCCAACTGGTTGAGAAATCAAATTAAGTCACAGAGCTCGACTGCAGCAGCGTTTAGTGTATAGCGAATCTCACTTCTGACCAGCAGTCAAAGATACATGGAAATGACCAATAAAGAAACATTGTAAAAGTAATGATCTTTGCTTCATTAAATTTCTATTATCATATGCACATACAAAAATATGTCTATTGGGATTCACGGATTAATCAAGTGTGAATGATCAAATGTGTCTAGCAACCCCTTAATCTTGCTGACTACACCTGGTTTTAAAAAAGAAACATGTACAGGGTTAAAACACAAATCCGCACCAGCCAGCAAAAACTGGCTATGGGGCAGATTCGCAATGCCTGAGCATTGTCCTCATACTTTGGGCTCGCTGTGGAGTTAACCTTCGTTCACATATAGGAATCCTCCCTGGAGTTAGGCTGGAAAGGTCCCTCTATAAAATGGTTCTGCCAAATGGGTGCATGTGTCGTCTTGAATAAAGATGGGCAAACTTGCACTTGGCCAAACTCACGAGTCAAACTCAAATCCTGGGTTTGGCTGACCCTCGTAGCCTGGTCAGGCATGGTCAACTCAAGCAGCCAATCTGATTCCTAGAGTGTCTGTGGTAGCTTGCTGGCACCATAAAAGCCCCAGCTCACTTTAACTTGACTTTTGTGGCTTTTGTTCAGCTGCACAGGTACAAATGTACAGAAGAGACTCTGTACGTTGGTGGTATTTTCATGTGAATGTAGGGTATTTTAGAGGTTCTTCATCCATATGTTCTGCCTATTTTCTGTTTTCATTTGTATTATGATCACTTTGTTGTCTTTTGTTTTTATGCTTTTTCCTTCATAACATGTTTAAAAAATACCACAAACGATTTTCGCTGGCCGTTCTCCTGTTCTTCCAATTCATGTCACCCCACAAAATATCTCAAAAAGAAAAAGAAATCTTCGAAATTTCTCATACAATTGACTGTGTTTTTGTCCTATTGTCCTTCTGTGACCTCTTCAATTTATTTCCCTTATCTTGCCATTTACCCCAAAACCTTTTTTTAACAACTGTTCCCTTTTGTATTCCAAAATATATTATGGGAGGAACCCGTTCAGGACAGTTACTCCCTAGGGTAGTAAAGAGATCTCTACCTTAAAGAAGGGTTTTTAGAGACAAAATACAATTGCAAAAGTAGATAGAGTAATCAGCTACACCAAAATATTATCACAATATACAACTTTTATTAATAATCATTAAAAAAAACATCAAAAAAATGCAGATGCTAAAACCTAGTAAAATAAAGTGCAAGTTACATCAAGCAAAATGCTCACAATTGAATTGTAACAGATCATCACTAGTCTTTCAATGGACTAGAGCACAGCTCCTATTGACACCTTAATGTAACATGTACAGGAGAAGAAAATTCTTAGTCAATGAAGACCCAAGTACACAGACCAGTAGATCTAATCACTGGTGTTATGCCTCGACATGTATCAGTTTGTGTAATTTCTTTAGATCTTTCTTCAGGAGGAAGTTTTTGATCCGTCACTTTCTCTTTAACATTCAATGTGGCACTTTGTCATTATAAAGTGCTCCACCCAAATTGATGCTGCTGAAAAACATTTAAAAGGGTTCTGTGAGTCTATGTGTTCACTATAGGGAAAACAGATTCAATCTGATTTAGCTTGGCAAAAAGAGAAACAAATACATCTTTTACCTAGCATCAGGGTGGAAGTAGTACAGGGGAAAAATAGATTTCCTATGTAAAAAGAAAAGTGAGGGATTTCTTTTGGACCTTAAAGACAGCATCAGTCTGACTCATTGTGACACGCTGATCCTTTCTTCAATCAGGGCATAGGAAATCCTCTAACCTATCAGATCCTTAGAGGATTGGGCATTGTAGAATCAGCCTCCCCACCCACTTTGGAAATACATAAATAGGGACTGCAGAGAACACATAGAACACACTCTTTTCCACTACTCAACTGATTTCTTGGCGTAGCACCCTGCAGGAAAACTCCAGACATTGATCCAGACAACTCCAGAACCAAACTCTGGAACCAAACTCTAGAACCCTGAAGCAGAAACTGACGCCTAACCCAAAACTGAACTCTTTGCAGCAGGCCTTCAGAATTTTTTGCAACCTGATTCTAACCTCGAAACTTCCAAGGGGCATCTCAAAATCCAACAGCCTGGCTGAGCTGTTTTGCTGTTCTAGTCAAGAACCCTGTGCTAGAACCCAGATCCAGAAAAAGAAAGCAGTGCTATATCCAGACCCCATCAGATCCAGTCCAAGAGGCCACCCAGACCATAGTGCCGTGCTGAGAGCAGAACCCAGAGTGCCTGAGACATGTCCGGTGGCGAGTGAAGCCAAACCCTTGACCAGATCTTTGACGAGGCCCATTCCAGTCCAAAGCCTAGGAGTGAGTATTTAGTCTAGAACTGTCCATAGTCATCTCTTAGTTTAAAATAATACTATTCGATCCATTCCACTTATCCAGAACTGCATTATAGAATCATGTGTCCATCCTGAATTCTTCTCATTATATTGTTTGTGATAATTGTAGCAATAATCATCTTCGCGCTGATATTTTCTGAAGAGGGACAAGTGTTTTAACGGACAGAGATCAGAGCGGAGGCGCCCTATTCTGGTGGCTGCCCGTTGAGTGGCTTGCTTCTTCATAGCTCCTTAGTCTAAGCCTATCCTTGTTGCCAACTCTTTAAAGCGCGATCTGTCATTCTGAAATCTTGACTTTATTTCTGAAAAATCTACCTTCACAAAAACCTCTGTAACTTTTGAATCGCAATTTAACCGTCATTTTGAAGCTAAGATCCTGAGCATTCCAACAAACCTAAAACGGCATTCCAATTCATTATAGTTTTTCTGTAATCATGTTTCACGCACGTGGAAAAATTGCCGCAAATTGCAATTTAGCTCCATTTCACCACTTGTCAAAATAGTTGTTTCTTGTTTGCAACTGCTGAAATTCATTTTCAATCTGATAATCCTTCATGAATCATTGCTAGTGTTGACCTGTACCAATCCAAAGTAATTCTCACTAGTGCTGAATCTCCTTTAGTGAATTAAAATCATTTTAGCATATTTTGCCATTCATTGCAATCACATTCAAAAGCATTTTTGGCCTGTGTTTTAAAATCATACCTGTTATCTCTAAGCTTGCTGGGGGAACTGGGATTGAACTGCATTATTGAGTGTATTCTTGAACCCTGTGTGCCCTCATTTCTACCTCTTTATTTTGCATAGTGGGGGGAGTGAGTAGTCACAGGGAAAAAGTGATCATATTGTCTTTTGATTGAAATCATATTAAGTTTATTTCTGTGTTGCATTCGTTCCCACCTTGCATTTCCTTGAACCCATACAAAGTATTCTCTGCTACCTTTTCCTTTCTATTCCTACTCCTAAGTGATTAAAGAGATTGTTGATATTGTGATATTACCCATTACTGATTGCTGTTCATATCCATAAGTGTGCTATTCATATATTATTCCTATTCATAAAAGTGTGACATATATATTGTTCAATTCTTCCAATAAACCTTTTAATTTGCAAAACAAACCTACTTCTTGGCTCAGTGAGGTCGGGGAGATTCAAAGAGAGGGGCATTATGTAAGGGTTCATCATCCAGATTTAAAGAACTTTGATATCAAAATATATAAATAAGGGCTTCCATCGGGCATCCCATACTAAGCATTGACTTAGTGGAGTGCTGGATTGAAGTCACTTACAAGCATGTGGTGCCCCTTGTGCTTGTGGGATTGGTTACACTGTCAGTCCCACAGAACCATGGCAGATCTTGTCTGAGGTGGAAGAGGCATTAGCCGTTGTCTCAGAAAGAAGACAAGAGGCATGGGTAACAAAGTGGGGTTTGCTGTTTCCGTAAGACGAGGAGGAGACTTAGAGCAGGTGTTGAAGTCAGGGCAGTCAGAGTTGGCCATTCCATGCAGGCTCCCTCTTGTGAAATATGCTGTAGAAGGAGCAAGCAAGATCTCTGGGGACTGGCAAGCTGTAGCTAACATCATTGGAATGCAATAGGTCATTGCAGCTTTGGATTAACAGCAGGACCCCATTAATCAATATCTCTCAGATGTATGGCTTTGTCGTTGGAGAGGAGGGGCTGGAAGACCAGCTGGATGAGGATGTTGGAAGAATTGGGCAGCCCCATAGACATGAGAGGGTGGAGCCACTTGAGCTGCAGTACAATTGATGAGCCACATGCAGAGGAGAAGGGGGTGACCCAGGCAAGGGAATCAGGTGGAGGAACTAATAGAAGTGCCTTCGCTTCCGGGTACCCTTGCAGAGGGGACAAAGCATGCACCTATGTCCCTTTTCAGGGTTCCGGCAGGAGAGGGAATATCCACACCAGAGACCATGCCGATCACGCCATGGATCTGGGAGTACTTCCAGCATGCTAAAGGGGAAAGCAGTTAAGATTGAGAAATGCATTTTGAAATACAACCTATGCAAGAGTCCACTAGTGCAGGGAAGGACTAGGAAAGATTATTTACTGGGGACCACAGAAATGCCACCCACATTTGGATGTGACATCTTTCTAATTACAGAGTGCACGCGTGCACTCTCACTGATTCCTCTTCTAGAGTACATCCAAGTATTGGTAATGGCAATGAAGGAGGACCATATTACATACAAACATTTAAAAATGCTAAAAATAAATACATTCTGATGGGGTATATTATCACTCCACTGGAGCTATCACTCTGCCAGGAACTACTGCCAGTGGTAATGTAACTACACATATGACATCAAATACCTCTGGGGTGCATTTTGCTAGCTTTAACCAATGCAGCCAATGGTATTTATGGTATATATGGTAGGAATGGTATGTATGGTGGCCAATGGTATGTATCGTAGGCATAGCATGCAGGGAATACAGATTTTGATGCTTTCCACCAGTCACACAAATACAAACAAGGGTTAATAATCCTGGGGTAATTACTGCTGAGGGTAAAAATGCCACCAAGCACTTTAATCGCCAACTTGGTTGCTACTTGTGGTGTATTCATTCTGAGTGTCATTACTGTTTTGCAGTGGGTTTCATGTTATGCACATATGCTTCTTTGAATTATGCCATTTTGTCTTTTTTTCATACCTGTATGTGCATTTCATGATCGTTCTTCCGAACGGGTTTTACTTCGATGCCTGCATGTGTATCTCATGATGTTCAATCTTGCTGTGTGTATTTGTATTTTACATTTTCACAACTTTTGCTTGTGGCTATGTGGACATTTTATCTAACATGTTCCATATGCATCAACGTACCTCCTCCTCACATTTGTATTCACCATTGTGTCACTTACATTCATGCATTTTATTTATTTTTACATTCCTGACACATGTTTGACTATATTCAAAGATGTCTTCTATGATTTATTAATTTATTTTTATTTTATTTATTTTGGATTTGTATAGCGCACTACAACCCTTGGGCAACAAGGTGCTGTAAGAAGATGAAAGTAGGCTTGCTTCGGGGTTACAGATGAGCGGCCCCTATTAGATACAATAGCTTAGTGACAGAGAGTCCGTAGACCCAGCACAGGTTACATTTCGTGGTACAGTACATGGTATGAGAACAACAGAGGGTATGAGGCACAAGCAGGTTGGAAGGGGAGGCTGTCATACAAAGAGGCTGTTTTTTAGTGCCTTACGGAAGTCTGCCTGAGATTCCATCAATCTGATTTGGGCTGGGAGGGTGTTCCAGTATGTCGATGCCATGGTTGGGAAGCTGGAGCCACCGGCTCGCACTCTGCGTGTGGGAGGGACAACGATGCAATTGGCGTAAGCAGTCCTGGACGGTCTAGAGGATGCTTGTCTGATGATCCTTTGAGCAAGATAGGGGGGGGTGGCTAATCCATGAAGACATTTATGTTTGAGAGCCAGTGTTGTAAAGACAATCCTTTCTTTGACAGGTAACCAGTGCACTTGTCTTCTGACACCAGAGATATGATCCCTAAGCGAGATACCAGTTGTGGCCCTTAGAGCGTTCTTCTTAGCAAGCTGGAGTTTAGCCAGGTTTTTTTGGTATGTTCCAACAAAAAGGGCATTGCAATAGTCAAGCCTAGATCCAATAATGGCCCTTGCAATAGTGAGGCAGTTCTCTTGTGATAGGAATGGCCTGACTGTATTGATTTGTTTAGAATGATAGGCTGCTGAGGACGAGATGACATTAACCTGCCTCTCCATGGTCAGGTTAGGTTCAAGGTATACACCCAGTGTTTTGGTTACTTGTGACACAGTGATAGGTATGTTGTCTATTGTGAATGAGCAGTACTGCTTGCCCAATTTGCTCAGCGTTGCTGTGAAGCCAATTAGCAAGAGTTCAGTTTTTCCACTGTTGAGACATAACCAGTTTTCAGCCATCCATGATTGAATTGTAGAGTAGATGAGGTTGAGGGTGTTCATGTCAGAGGGATAGTCACCGGTCATAGGTATGAGCACCTGGGTGTCATCTGCATGATTGGTATAAGAGATGCCCATGGCGTCAATGATTTGGAATAGAGGCCCGGTGAAGAGGTTGTAGATAGTTGGGGCTATGCAGGAACCTTGTGGGACAGCACATTTGATTGGACTGGGGTTAGCACTCGAGGAATCCGAGAACACCTTCATCACTCTTCCTTTGAGGAAATATGATATCCATTGACAGGAAGAAGTTGGCTGTGGATGACATGTGATGACATAGGGCCTCATTACATGGATGGCGGTAACCGTGGCGCTATTAGCGCCATGGTTGCTGCCAGTATTTTACCGATTCCTCCTTGCTGAATGGGGGAATTACCGTCCCATTCCAAGGTTGGCGGGGCGGTAATTCCCCATTCACCAATGCCCTTCCCCATTTGAGCCCCCATAGGGCTCAATGGGAATGAGGAAGGAGCAAATAACGGTAGCGCTATTAGCGGTACCGTTATTTGCCCTGGAGTCCCTCAGCTGGTCCCTTCCTTAACGTGTGGTCTGGCCACACGTTAAGGACAGGACCCGCTGAGGGACCTCGTAGTATGGCGCTAAGGGATTACCGGCACCGGTGCCCTTACCGGTGCCGGTAATCCCTTAGCGGCATCCGTGTAATGAGGCCCATAGTGTTTTATGATCAACCAGGTCAAAAGCTGCTGAAACGTCTAGAAGAAGGAGGAGAGCCGGCTTACCTATGTCCCTCAGGTCAAGGACATCAATTTGGTTTTTAAGATCAAGTAATGTCGACTCAGTGCTAGGCCGTGGACGGAAACCAGACTGGCGTAGTCCCAAGAGTTGGTAGTCTTCCAAGAATTTCTGAAAGCTGCTTTGTCCAGTATCTTTAGCAGGATGGGGACAGTGGTGATAGGTCTGTAATTTCCCGGGACCAGGGGATCAAGTGATGTTTTTTTTAGGAGTGGACGGACCCAAGCCTCCTTCAGTAATGTTGGGACCTGGGCAGAGTGGAAGGATGAGTTAATGAATGCGGTGATGAAAGGGGCGAGGGAAGGAGCACAGTCCTCAATTATGTGTGCTGGCAGGCATCTCCTTTGCAATTGGAGAGTTTGATGGACGTGATAAGGGCAATGACGTCCGATTCGGTTATGTCTGAGAATTCAAATGTTTGTATCTCCTTACAGGCAGATGCTATGCAGGATGGACTGGGACAAGAGTCTAGAAGAGCGGATATGGCTTTTTGATGAGCTAGAACTTTGGATTGCAGTGTGTCCAATTTCTCTAAGATGGCATTTTGAGTAGTGTTACACCATGACTCGTCCTTTAGGAGGATTAATGGAGGGATAGTGGAAGTCTCTAATTCCCTGAAGATAGCAAAGATTTCCTTCGTCCCAGACTGAGCGTTGTTGATCCTAGTATTGAAGGACGCAGCTTTGGCCTGTGTGATGGATGCTTTATAGTCTCTGGTGATGGCCTGGAATGCTGCTTTGTTTATTTCAGTAGGGTTTCTTTTTTCACCAAGTGGCGAGAGAGGCCCTTTTATTAGAGCGTATAAGCATTAGTTCCTGAGTGAACCATGCATTGGAGTGCTTGGTTTTCTTAGCCTTTCTAAGGGTAAGAGGTGCTATGGTGTCAACTGCAAGAGTAATGACTTGATTAAATGAGCTAGCCAGGAGGGTACAATCATTTGGAAATGGTGGCTGGAGTGCAGGTGCTAGGAGGTGTGGGAGAAGATTATTTTTGGTGAGCTTCCGTGAGCTTCTGGAGAGAGCAGCTGGCAGTGTGATGTTTGATTTGGTTGGGCCAGAGGTGGTGGTGATGTCTAGTTTGATGCAAATGTGGTCGGACCAAGGGATGACGGATATGTCCTGGACGCAAATGAGGCAATTGTGGTGGGCTACCCAGCCCAGGCTACGTCCTTTCTCATGAGTTGGCTTATTAATGGCTTGGATAAATCCTAGTGTGGTTAGTGATTTTTGTAGAGCAGATGCGTGTGCATCATTTTTGTCATTCAGACCGAGATTGAGGTCACCCAGTAACACAACTTTGGAGGTTTTTTTGAGGTTGTCTGATACCATGTGTAAGAGGGCATCTTGGAAGTCAGAGGAGGGGCCTGGAGGGCGATAGTCTAGATGGAAGGCAATGGTGGAAGTGGGCAAGGCCTGTAGTTTGATGAGTATATAGTTGGAGTTATGGCCTATGTCACCTTGAATTGTTCTGATGTTGAGTGTATCTCTGGCAATAGCGGCAACATCTCCACCCCTTTGACCAACTCGATCTTGCCTAAAGATAGTGTACCCACTAGGGATGGCTAGGGAGTGGGCAGGGCCAGAGGAGTCTTGTAGCCATGTCTCATAAAGAAAGAGGATGTCAAGATGGTCATTGGTGATCAAATTGTGCACATCAAGGGTGTGGGTAGGGATAGATTGGGCTTTAACCAGTGCACATTTAAGCATGAGTGTTGTGCTACTATCAATGGGAATAATGACAACATGTTCTTCCGGTATGGTAGACTTAGGGGCAGTGGGCAGCACAACATCATGATCAGCAAGAGTGGGTAACACAACATCATGATCAGCAAGAGTGGGCAACACAACATTATGATCAGCAAAAGTGGGCAACACAACATCATGATCAGCAAGAGTGGGCAACCCAACATCATGATGATTCACTGTTTGACCTTACCTTTTCTCTTTTGTCACTTAAATGGTAGGACTTTCACTGCAGTCAGTGTGTGACCAAGCGCTCTGAGAGTGTGAAATGCTTTACCTCTTTGCCCTGTGTGCTCTGCATTTGCTGTGCTTTGTTTTTGCCAATAAAACCATTCCCAGCAATTTTTGCTCGGTCTGACCTGGTGCGCAATCCCCCTGCCTGACAGGTGTTTTGTTTGTTTGTTATATTGTAGAATAGATACAATCTTAGCTCAGCTATCATAATTGTAACATAAAAAGAGTTTTAAAAACAAATAAGGGGGGAGAGGAAATGAGGGCAGGGGAAGAACAATAATAGAGCAAAAGGAAAACAGAAATACTAAAACCATCCACGGCACACACATGCTAATGAGGAGTCAAATCAAGTAAACCTTAAGACAAAATTGTAAACAGTTAAGCATAAAGGTCATTAAAAACACCCCTGATACTCTCATACCTATGATGTTGATCTTTACCATGAAATGTTACTTTCTCCCTTTTAGAGAGAAGTGACAAACTCAGCAGCCAGTCATCAACACAAGGGGCAGTATCACTTTTCCCGAAATTCAGGATGTATTTTTTGGCAACCAATAATGCCCTGTCTGTCCAATCCAAAATAAAATTACACTGGACAACCCAGTGTAGAGGGACATAGGCCCAATACGCCAACAAGCAGGTCTCTTGGAAGGGATATACCTAAGACCAAATCAATTCTCTGGAAAATGCCATACCAAAACAATCACATTTTTCTACATAACCATAACATATGAGGGTGGTGTCATAATCACTTCTGCATTTCCAGCGAATATCTTGACAGCATCATTTAGATGACCACATCTTCCACGGAGACCAGTACACGTAGTGGTTAATCCACTGCTATGTATATCATAGCTTCAAATCAATCTTATATTTAACTGGTCCTAAACAAATGTGATTCCACAACAAAGAGCCCAAGTCTATATTGCAATTATTCCTACCACTATGTGACAGTAGTGTAAATTCTTGAGGCGTTATACGTTTATATAATGTGGAAGCAGAAAGGGGCATGGTTTTAGATAAGCGCAGGATCACGGGTGGTGCATGCACTGTAGAATTTAATGGTGATAGAATATTAGTAAAGAAATCAAGAAATATAAGCACATTATAGCAACAAATCTCTCCTGCCTTTAGCTTATATTTTATGCATAAGCATTCAAAATCAAGCATGTCCTGATCGTCGGGGACCAGCCCAATCCTCCGAATGCCTGCTTTTTGCCAAGAAATCCAAGACAAAGCACAATGATCCTTTTGCTTCAGCTGGATATTTCCACAAGCTAGAGTCTGCACAGTGTAAATATTGTTCATCTCGAGTCACATTCCATTTCTTCCATTCTTTTTTCACATATTTTATAAATGGGGTTGTCTATTTGGCCTGCACCTTTTTTACCGCGAATAGGACAACATCAATTGGCATAGGTGAGACTGCTTCCTCTCAATGTTTATCAAACCTGCACAGTCTACTTGGTCAGGCATAATCCAGCGATGAAGAGTGCGTAATGCAAATGCAGAGTGATATCTCCTTATACCAGGATAGCCAAAGCCACCTAAATGCACTGGTCTTTGAAGAACTTCTTTTGGAATTTGAGCACGACCATTCTCCCCCCACAAAAATCTTTTCAGTGATTTATTAATATTCAAAAGTAGTTTGTTCGGGAGTGGTGGCGGCAGCTTATTAAAGATATATAACAATTTAGGAAGTAGGGTCATTTTTACCAAACTAACCTTGTCCCAGAGAGTCAATTTTAGTTTCTAACATTTACTGAAGAGTCTGTGTATCTCAATAAGTTTCAGCTGAATGTTATTGGCCAAGAAGGATTCAATACCTCTGTCAATATGAACACCCAAATATCTAAAACCTCAGTCAGCCCATTCCGCCCGATCTATATTAAATAGTCCTCTATGGCACGAAAGAGAGATTGTAAAAACTAATGCGTTTGAGACCATTCACCTTATAGTTAGAGATATTGCCAAATATCCGTAGTGATAGTAAGAGTTGCGCCACCATAAAGAACTCCAAAGAGTTTGAGGAAACCTGGTCCACAGTAATCTTTACACAAGACTTTGCGCAGAAAGACCCAACTCACTCTATCAAAAGCCTTCTCGGCATCTGTATTGATAGCTCCATGAGCGTCAATTGAGAGTCCCTTAAGATAACTAACGTCAAGCAATTCCCGTTAATTATCATAACTATACCTACCATATATAAACCCTGTCTGGTTTTTATGAATTATTTTAGGAATTAAACCATTCAGTCTTCTGGCAAATATTTTGCTAAAAGTTTAACATCAACATTTAAAAATGAGATAGGTCAGTACTTCTCACACAGCGATACATTTTTACCAGGTTTAGGAATAACCGTGATTAACGCTTTGTGCATAGATTCAGCAACCTCCTCAGTATGTATAATCTCCATACATAATTGTATCAGAAAAGGATCCAAGACTTGACAAAAACCCCTGTAAAATTCTTTTGAGAATCAATCAGGCCCAGTGCACTTGCCACTCGCTGAATTTCCAATAGATTGTTAAACTTCCTGAACTTTAATCTCTGCATCGAGGTCCAACACAGACACAAGTCCATCATCTCTATATAGAGAAGCAGAATATTTTCTGAATTCTTCACAAATGTCTAAAACTTTTCTCAAAATATCGCCCCATTCATCAACAACAAAGAGCACTTGTCTATTAATCTCCTTATGTTTAAACGATTCACCAATAATTCTCCCGACTACTCACCCAGTTCCCAGAATTCTTGTCTTGAATAAAATAGGTATGTCTCTGCCTTCAAGCAAAGTTCTGAATCTAAAGCATCTTTAGCATGAGACAAGACCTGCATATTTTCTTCACTAGGAATATCACTGTAATGTCTCAAAGGTGTCTTCTATGCGTCTTCTTATTTGACCATAGTTTTTCTCTTTCTCGCTTATATGAAGGCAAACTAATAATTCTACCTCTTATTGTGGCTAGCGTCCCAAACTACTGACAATATGTAAACCCAATTCAGATTATCTCTCAGGAACATAGAGATTTCTCTTTCAATTTGGTGGACAAATTCTGGATCACTAAGTAACTGTGTAATCATTCGCCATTGTTTCTTAGATTTTAAACCACCCGCAAATTCATCTAATGCTAATTCAATAGGGCATTGTCTGATATCACAATATCTCTGATATGAACTCTACAAACATCACCACAGAGGATCTTACTAATCAGAAAAAAGTGAATAGGTGATGATGTCCCATGGTGGGTCGAGTGAAAAGTGTAATATATAACTCCTCCGTTAAAATCTCGCCAAATATCATACAAATCCCACTTATTTAACAATCCCAAAAGACTTTTCCTAGCCTTAGCTTCAGCATATGAACTAGTCTGGTTGGATTTATCTAATCTTCCATCTAAATTGGTATTAACGTCTCCTCCAATAACCACTACAGTACTGCCCAGCTCATCCAGAATTTCATCTATTTTAGCAAAGTAGTTTGCTTATTCTACATTGGGCATATAGATATTTAAGAGCGTTAAGTAAGCATTTTCTATATATAATTAAAACCAGCAAATCTCCCATCAGGGTCCACACATGCCTTTTCAATCTTGTATCTCAAATCATTCCTAAACAGGATAGAGGCACCATGAGAGTTACTGGCAAAATAGCTTCAACATTTTTTGACACATAAATTATTCAATATGTAACCTGCCTGGTACCAACACATATTAGTTAAACAATTGCATGTACAAGACTCAAGTAATATAATGCAAGAAGTGTTGCAGAATGGTTCAGTAAAAAAATTCCCCAAAGATTGGCACACAAACAACGCAAACCAAAAATACAAGGCGAAAATGTTGGGAAAAGAAAGAAGCAAACAAAAATAAGAAGTGGGGGTAGGAATTAAACAACAAAGAAACTGTTTAACATTTTACACAATTAATGAAGCTTAACACTTGAATTCTGTTCTACTACTTACTAAACTAGAGCCAGTTAACCAAAGACAGCAGAGAGGCAATAGCTGCCGGCCACCAATAGAATTTCGATGACACATACATCTTTATACAACAAACTATGGTAATTGCATCTAAACTTGCATCTCCAGAGGTGTCTCAACTAATGAGTTCAGGGTTATAATATCCAAATAATATATACATAACTAATCTTTTACAAATACCCATATACAGCAAGATCGACCTATTAATCAAACATACACTCATCTATGTATACAATTGTCTAACTCTGTTTAATTCATATATGTGAAAATACTTATCTTCTTCTACATACACACAAACATACATACATTTAATTTTCCCATACACACACGCAGACACAAATACTTATCTATTCAAACCTTTGCAACTTTATATAGATTCTAGGTCTATTATCATGTCTTGATAAGTTCCAACGTTCAGCTGGATATACTTAGCCCATCCAATGAAATGTGGCACATGGTCAAAGATCACATTCTAAAATGGACATAAAGAATAAGCATAGATAAAGAACAAGACTATGCCTCTTAGCTAGTTAAGCATGCATGTGTTTTACATGCAAATATCAGTCCCGACAAAAATGTAAAACAGGAATCAGATATTATATCAATTGTGTTGGGAGTGCATATTACAGTAACGTTAGGCAAGAGGCTATTTAAAGTGTTCTCGAATAACGCTTCATGGTGGATTTCTGCCACATCTAAATTTCACTTTAACGCTGCCTCTTTGCAGTTCAGTGTCACATCCGTGTCTCTGTGGTGTCTTTGGAGGCGGTGGATGTTCCTCCATTGAATTGACCAGCACGTCATTTCTCCAACGTGCCGCAGCGCGCTGATGATTTTCATCATGGCTGCCGCCTTTTCTCTTCATATTCATTCCAGAGGTGTTCAGCAGTGCGTTGCAACACATCTTTTCTCTTTGGGGTAAGACGCTGTGTGTAGGTTTGCCTATGCCCTTTTCCCTTGCTTTGTTTCCTTGTGCCACCAGGCTCTGGTCTCACTCCGGTTCCCCTGCTCTCCTGGTTTCCCCCATTCCTCTAACCTGTCGCTTTGCTTTTTGTGACAAGAACTCAGGTACTCCTACCTGCTTCTGATCTTCTGGAGCTCTCGGAGCAGTCACCTGTACACTGCATCCATATCAGGGATTTTTCTGCTGCACCCAGCTTTTCCCCTGTCTGCCTGTTTCGGGGAGACAGGCAGACATAGTGGCTTCCCCCCGCAGCACGCCTTATCTTTTTAAGGAAAGAAAGACCACAAAAAAGTAAAGAAAGGGAAAAAGAGGTCGGTCAAAGGAAACCTCTTCTAAAGTCCGGAAGAATCAGGTGAGGAGTTAGGGGTCCTCCCGGATTTTGATCTCAATCTTGATAGATTGCAATGCCCAAAAACTAACATGCAAATAACAAGGGGGGTCCTGGGAGACTCTCTTCCAGACATGAGTCCTGGTTACAAGAGCCTTACCCAGAGTCTTTAGCTCACTATCTTTCACAGAGGAGAAATATCTTAAACATATCAGTATTTGTCCTGCCCAGGGGCAGTCCAGCACCGTAATGTAAGGCAATTCTCCTCTGAACAAGAGTACCAACAGCAACCCCAGACACATGTTTCAGTCTGGTTGAACCTCATCAGTAGGGTGTAGCTGTGCCTCTCTAAGAATAGTGAGCAAGGGGTCCACGCCTGGATTCTCCTAGTAACTTAGGGTGAAAAACTAACATGCAACTGCAGAACAAGTCCAGGAGCTTGTTGCTGCAGTACAAGGGCTCAATCTGCAAGTCCAAAATCTCAAATCTGCGAACGCAGTATTAAGGCAATTAGTTACTGCTCGAGAGCAACATCCCTCTGATCTCCCTTCTATGGGTTTAGCCTCTGGAAAGTTTGACAGTGCCCCGAAAAGACTCAAAGAGTTCAAGGACGAATGTGTGGTTCATTTTACTTTCCGTGCTGGCACGTATGCCTCTGACCACAGTCAGGTGGGGTTTATTTTGTCAAAAATGGTAGGTAACAAACTTGCTTTGGCAACCCCTTTGCTCATCTCAGGTAATTCTATACTGTAAGACTGCAGAGTCTTCATTAACCTGTTGAAACAAGCATTTGAGAGACCTGAGGTGGTCTATTCAGCCTGTGAAGATCTGCTAGACATCGGGCAGGGGTCTATGGACCTTTTTCCTTATATCCCCTCCTGCAAGCGGACTTCTGCAGATGCAGGGTGGCTAGAGTCAGTCCAATACACCATCTTCAGAAGAGGTCTCCGAGAAGATATCAAAGACAAACTTTCCAGAAACTCTCGACCGAACAGCTTCGCAGATCTACTCTCCACCATCCTGCAAATTGATTATTGCCTGGACGAGAGGCGAACCGAAAGGTGGAAGGGGGGATCCCACTTCTTCAAGCTACAGAACCCACACAATACGCTCCTCCACTACCCAGACCTAACAGAGATGAACCCATGCAAATAGGAGCTGGTTGAGGACCTCTGACTCCCGAAGAAAGGAAGCAAAGATGGGAGAAAGGCCTGTGCATGTACTGCATATCTGACACTTACCTTTTGAGGGATTGTCCCGAGGTACCGCCCCACAGGTCGGGAAACAATCAACCTTGGTCCAAAGAGGGATGGGTATATGAGCTTCGCTGGCTAGTCCCTTCACAGCCCAGTCAGTATCCACACAGGTTGAAGATAACAGACTGATGGTGGTCTCCATTCAAATAACACTCAGTAAGAAAAAGATTGATGTCTTGGCTATGATTGATTGTATAGCCGCAGGAAACTGTATCAACACAGTCTGGGCTGATCGAGAAGGTATCCCAAGAGTTGAGAGAAAGGAAGATCAAAAGGTTGAAGGTGTCTACGGAAGGCCACTCAGTTCGGGACTCATCACACATACTATAGAAGAACTCCAACTATTAGTCTTTCAGCATCAGGAAACCCTCTAGTTCGATATCATCAGGGCAGCTCACTTCCCTTTAATCCTGGGAATTTCGTGGCTAAGAAAACATAACCAGACCATAGACTGGGCAGAAAATCTCCTACAGTTCATTACAACCCTGGCGGTAGCCGTGCCTGTAAAACATGCACGGCTGCAACCGAAGTTGCAATTTTTCTGGCACCCAGAAATTGGCAATTACCGGATCATTATGGCCTTGACGGACCCGGTATTTACCCATTCCTGTGCGCCAGAATAAATTCCTCCCCATTCCCATTTGAGCCCCATAGGGCTCAATGGGAATGGTGAAGCCGGATGCATAGGCACCGTTATCAACAGTGCCTGTGCATCCGAAATGCTGTGCTCGCGGGTGCCTTTCATTCCGCCAACTGGAATGAAAGGCACCCGCGAGCACAACTCAGAGTTTGTACCGTTGTATCCGGACCGGCAAGCTTGTAATGAGGCCCATTGTCTCCTTAACACTGTTCAAGAATCGGTGAATACATTGCCTTCTATGCCGGTAGACTTCATCAGCATCCATTGTATACCCCCGGATCTCACTGAATTTGCTGACAAAGTTCCCCTGGATCTCCTTCCTCATCGACCAGAAGATTGCTCCATAGAACTCACCCCAGAGGCCTTGGTTCCGTTTGGGCGCATGTAACCTCTCTCCATAACTGAGAAAAGGGCGCTTTGGGAGTACCTGGATTCCAACCAACAGAACTGACTCATTTGGCCTTCTCATTCCCTGGCGGGACCTTTGTTATTCTTCATACCAAAGAGGGATACACAGGAGCTCAGACCTTGCATAGATTACAATGGACTCAAAAGGGTCACGGTATGTGACGGCTACCCAATGCCCCTTATCAAGGATATCCTGGAGGCCAATCAAGGAGCCACAATATGTTCCAAACTGGACCTACGCAGAGCTTACCATCTTCTTCGCGTAAGGAAGGGAGACGAATGGAAGACGGCCTTCAGGACCCCTTTTGGTCATTTTTAGTACAGGGTGATGCTGTTCAGGCTCGTCAATGCCCCGGCTGTCTTCCAGAGGTATATGGACAGACTATTCTCAGACTTACTGTTTCGCTCTGTGATTGTCTATTTTGATGACATTCTCATTTCTTCCACTTCCTACCAGGAACATCAGTGTCAGTTCAGAGTCTCCACCATACCCTACTTAGGATATGTTTTGTCTAATCAAGGAATTGAAATGGATCAGAACAAGGTTTCTGCTACCCTTCAATGGCCTGCTCCAACATCGGTAAAGGATATTTAGCGATTCTTAGGGATCAGTAACTTTTATCGCAAGTTCATCCCAGGTTTCTCTAAAGCGGTTCTCCCTATTGTGTCCCTCTTAAAGAAGAATGACATTTTTGAGTGGCAAAAACAGGCTGAGGCCGCCTTCAAATGTCACAAAACTTTGTTCTGTTCAGGCCCGGGTCTACGCCAGCCGGACCAGCTGCGCCCCTTCATCATCAAATCTGATGCTTTGGCACCTTCTGTGGGAGCTGTACTTCTACAAGAAGTCGATGGGAATGAACATCTGGTGGCATATCTATCTAAGACCTTGTCTTCAAGCGAAGTGAACTACTCTGTAATAGAAAAAGAGCTTTTGGCGATGAAGTTGGCTTGTAAAGAATGGCGCCACATACTGCAAGGAGGCGCTCATCCGTTTACCCTGCTTACAGATCATAGGAACCTACGTATGCTACAGCATATGGAGTGTCAGAACCCTTGTTAAGCCCGATGGGCCTACTTCTTCGATCAGTACGATTTCTCTATCTCTTATATCCTGGGAAGCCAAAACATTGTAGTCGATGCCTTGTCTCGCACCAACCCTATAGGCAGGGTCTGTAGTCGGCCTCAAGAACATTTCTTCAGAAGAAACCGATTTGTCAACTTGCTCTCTTCATTCCTCCAAGAAGAAGGCCTCAGTAACCTTACCTCTGGATCTCCACCAAGACAGCAAACTTCCCTTCGAAAGGAAGGACGGTCAAGTTTTTATCAATGGCAATCTGTATATAGTGGAAGATTCCTTACAGAAAGAAGCAAGTTCTGTTGTGGTGTCACGAAAGCAAAATGGCAGTGTCATAGAGGATTTTCCAATACAATAGAATTTATCCATAGGTACTTCTGGTGGCTGACCCTCCGCTCGGATGTAAGATATTACATACAATCCTGTTTACCTTGTGCTCAAAATAAATACTGCATGCAAAGACCCTTTGGCTTACTGGAGCAAAGGTTGGTTCCTACAAGACCATGGAGTCATATCTCCATCGATTTTGTAGTAGATATACCAGCCTCCCATGGTTTTACTGCTATCATGGTAATGGTAGATTCCTTCTCAAGCTGCCATCACTCCAACAGCCAGTTCTAAAATCGAAACATCTAATTTTACAGAGTGCGTTCTTTCTACATACATCAATGGGGTATTCAAATACACAGTTTTCAGAACCATCATGCTTCATGCTGTGTTATTCAGGAACATCATTTCACCAAAATGCCAGGGGTAGTGGAAGTGACATCACACAGCCCTTGACCTCTTATGACCTCACAGACAGTGATGTCATTTGAGTCCGCCCCCAAGTACCATCACAAGAAGTGATAGTACACAACCTTTCACCCCCTGTCAAAACTCGACGTGGCATCACATAGCATTGCTCCTCAGTCAACTAGGACACATCTGGTTACGATATCACTGTAATATGATATACATGTCATACAAGAATGGATCACCATATGTAGCGTTAATATCAGTGTGTATAGGCCAATATTACCAAATGAATGTAATGTAAGAGAACGTCCAACACAACAACCTGGACTATTGTACATCACTCGAGCTAAACTGTAAACAGACAGAGCCTCTCGAAGAGGCCTAAACCTCATGTGCAGACATCTAGTGCCTGCCAAGTGTCCGGCCACACACTGGAAACAGCAACTGACCAGCACAAGTCAAACAGAAAAACAATGGTCTTGGGGGGTTGCCCAGAGCTGTACCAGTGGTAATGAATGATTTGAAACCTTCCAGCCATCACCTTTCTGTTTTGCCTATTTGGTAAGTAACCCACAGTTTTTTTTGTTATATAGGAGATGGGGGGAAGGATGTGTTGCAGGTCACAGAAATTGCAGGATTTGTTAATTTAAAATGTAAACAGCAGCAGCTTGATAACATCACCCCTAGAAAAGGCCAATTTCATGTGTTTTCTTTGGTCCTTTATATCTTGCGTAATGCCAGCCTCATCCACCTTCCAAGCACTGGAACAGGAACTGAACCCATGTTGCACTGCATCCTCATGTTCCAAAGCAAGTGGGTTACCCGTGAGATATCCCTCCAAATATATGTATATATATATTTGTTTTGCTTGAGGAAGCAACAGATGGCTTACTTCAAAAGGAAGAGGGCAAATACATGTTTATTAATTATCTCACCTTGCGTCTACCTATTGTGTGCCTGTGTTGCAGGTCTGGCAGATCTGGGTCAGGTCACACAGTGCCCAGGCAGGAGTGGTGGTAGAAGCCACTGGGCACCCCTCTCATCACAGGCCCAGTGGCTCACTGGATGTGCAAATCAGACAACGAGAAACACTGATGAGATTTGCGTTCATGCTTTGATGTAACTGAATACTGCAGGCTGCTCTTACCCATTCCCAGCTAGCTCGACCTAGCCCCCAAACCCCTCCTGTTGCTACAGTACTGGGTATGAGCTGCACAAACAGCCCTGCCTCTTAACCCAACCATTGTTCACTAATGGATTTCCAACCAGTTAGTGATGGCGGCTTCATGGTTTTTTCTGCATCCCTGTTATTTCTCCAACCAACGAGATCTAAATTCCAGGGATCCAACGAGATCCAAATTCCAGGTGAAAAAAGTTGTGGCACATTTAGCTGCATTTACAACTGCCTTTTTCAACACAGATATCTGCTGTTGGCACTTCCTCTTTGTACGTGACCTAGGGGTAACAAGGGCCGGTCTAGGGGTAGCAAAGAGGGAACCAATGCTAGCAACAGCTAGCTCTGTCCATCCCCAAATGGTGTCCCTGATGTTATTCAGTGGTCTGCAATATGCAGCTCTCCAGGGCTGATGAGAGTTTTGGTCCAAAACATCTTGATAGTCAAAGGTTGCATACCCCTGTCATATGCCAGACTTCTGGTAAGGATAATGAAGGTTAGTAACATCCATAACTCAATGTGGTGTGAGCTTTACCAAATAGACAGCAGTTATTTGTAGTAACACCCGTGTGTCATAAATTCACATTTCAGTACTCCTCCCTGCGATTTGCTGGCCTCACATCTCGTCTTTCACATGCTTATGAAGGTCATCCCTTATTGGCTCCCAATACCCCTGATTCAGCTTTGTGCAGGTAGCAATGAACAATACTGTAGGATAGTTTCTGCATGCAAGGTTTTAAGCGACAACAAAGGGCCTCTACACCAAGCTTTGCCACCATTTCATCTTGCCACACTGACGACTTACAAAGGAACCAGTCTTACAATATCTCATCCACCTCAAAGAAGCCAAGCAAACCATATCCGTTGTCCACCATTTTGTTCATTATGCCCACCACTTGGCTCCAAGATTTCTCAACAACCGGCATTGCCATGCTAAGTTTAGAAAATCATCTTCCGAGTAATTGCATTGAGAGTACTTTGACCGTGAATCTGGGCGATAAGCATGCAATTTAGCTGCCGTGTGATATGACTGGTGGAGATTCCTAAAGTGAATAAGCCTGTATCTTTTGTTCATTGATATTCTTCTGGTTTGCAAGCATGCTCTCCACCGTTATCTGTCTCTGAATTTCACACCCAGTGATGCCTCTCAAGGGTTTCATGCTCTATCTGGCAGCCCTTCTTTAAAATACTTAATCAATTAGTATATTGTGTATACTATTTATTATAAAACAGTGGTGCCACAAGGTATTGAGCTTTAGGAGATACTGTTCTTCCGGTGTATACGTTAAATGGTGCATCAATGTATTTCTTTATATGACATGCAGTTACATAGTAATAGCATTCAACTCCCCTACTGTTCAATAAACAACCATCTACAAATAGATCTTGCATCTTAGCGATATCTAGATTTCAAAAGTGGAACCGGAATAGCCTTTGAAATGAAATAGCTTGCAGAGGTGTTGGAGAATATCGAGGTGTACAGAAACCTCTCCCCCCATGAGTGCTGCTGTCTTTCTCCATGCATTCCACGTAATGTGCGCCCGCTGAACTTACTATCTGTTGGATCCGCTGTTGCCCCAGTGTATGCATGTCAATAATTGCTGGGAATATTGCGCTTTTTTCAATTCTAATGTGTGGGAATTCATGAACATCTGTAAACCAACATGCAGAATGTTGTGGCTGTCGAGTTAAATAAGGGGAGGAGAGATGAGGTAAATCCGGTTCTAGGTCATTTCTTCGGCAGTCTTTTTCCGCTGAGTTTTTTGATGAAACATTTTCAACGAAAAAAACGAATCGAAATTGTTTTCTTTTTTTGCTTTTGTGGGGATTCCCTCCAAACCCCCATTCCCTATTGGGTTTTCTCGATTGCCAACCCCCGACCCCTTATATGCACTTTCACACCACCTATATTTTTTATGAGTTTTTCATTGAACATTTTTTCATTGAACATTAAAAAAATCTACGAAAACAAGACTGTTGATGAAATGATGTTGTACCGGTGAATCCAACCCTGCTATAACATAGGTTTCACTAAGAGTATTTTCAGTTGTTCCCAGAAAGTCCTTGGTGGTATTATTAGGACATTATTAAAGATATATATTCATTTTGGGCCAATCACATTTTTTTTAAATGATACCGTTACAATCTGAGAAATGGGTAGTTCTACCCATTTATTGACATTAGAGTCTATAGTGTTCACTGTATCAAACTAGTGTGTGTTATATAATGAGGCAACATTAGTGGGGAGATACGTTCGTATGTATTCATCTAAAATCATTCAAGTGTTCACAAAGTTGGCTGCAGGAGTGTCACCATTTAATGTTCAGGCCTGACATTTCACCGTATTTATTAATATCTTCAACCACTTCATGAGGCTACTTCATATATAGTATCATATCGTCTGCATATAGAGAGAATGTATTCACTGAGGACTATAATGTCATCCCTCTTTGTTTAGGGAGTTCCCTTATATAACAAGCTATCAGTTGTATTGCTATTGCAAAAAGCAAAGGGAATAGAGGACACTCCTGCCTAGTTCCATGGGTCATGGAAATTATGCCAGATCAGAATGTTAATAATGTTGCTCTATGGGAGCGATATAATAAACATATTGTATGGGTGGACGGGTCTATGGGACCCCCTCCCTGACATGCCCCACCCCATGAAGTTCGTGGCTCGTCAGAAGCCCCCCATGCACCTGTGCTCAGGTGGCGGGGTGGCTGCTGATCGACACACAAGGCCGATTGGTGTGTACTGTAACATACTATGAACGCCATTTTGAAAGCATAGGGACTCCATTTTAGATAGAAATGACCAAAGCCCTAATGAAACAGCCTGTCTGTGAAAGTTGCAGCTTGGCCCCCACTCACTGTGCGCAGGGAGCCAGGCACTTCCCCCTGTGCCTCCACTTCATGGCAGATCCGCTGAAGGACCGTTCTCACGAGCCACCAGACACAAACGAGTATCAGAACAAACACTGTATCATTTACCTTCCGCAGTACATCACTGTCCCCGAAGTGACCCGACTCATGGTTCAAGTCTGGAAAATAACACAGATCATCCCAATTGAACAGATCCCGACCTGGCAGTTATCCCTTAACATTTAAAAAATGGTGTCGATGACCTCCTTGTATGAACCCCTGACCGTGTCCCCCACCTGAAGTATTAACTGCATATAAAAGACTAATAATACACAGAGTGTTTTGCAAACACTATAACATTGGTATGGGGAAAAGGGATGAAGCTCATAGTGCTGGTAAAGCAAGGACGTCCTCAGCCCGTTGTAAAACACACTGTGCCTTGAAAACTCAATGAAAGGGCCTGATAGAGCTCGCCTAGTACTAACTAACGATTGCTGCTAATGTACAAGGGAGGCGAAAAAGCATTACCATAAATACTTGAGTGTCGTACAGTAGAACACGTTTAAGTATTATGAATAAGAATGTGCATGCACAGTCATATATGAACGTATTGCTTTCATGCTCCCTAATACAAAACCCAACCTGATGCTACCTCACGTGTTATCCATAGTTATTCATCTGTCGTCTTATGAATTAACAATAAGTGTTTAACTAATGTTATGCAATATATGTGACACTGCCAGACTCTCATAGCTATGTTGAAGAAGTATATGAATGTATAAACAATAGAAATGTGTAATCATTCTAACATTACAAACTTTACTAATTATCCCCTGGCATGGTAAATTGTGCAGCACAGGCACAGAGAATTGTGCAGAACCACAAGGCCATCTTCCCCCCCCCCTCCCGCCAAGGCCCGCCAGGGCTCTCTGGTGCACGGGCAGCACGGCCTCACCTCCCCTCATTCTGCTGGACCCGCTTCAAGTATTCACCTCCCCCAAGTCCGAGGCCGCCATGGTCGGCCAAATGAATTATTTACAACCTGGTCCTAAACCCCACCGCCTCGAAGGGCCAGAGGTGCACCCTCATTGATCCAGTAGTACTCCAGTTTGCCCCAAGTTAATGGGCCTTGGAGATAGGTATTCAACCCTGTACTAACATATCATAAAGCAATTCTTCACTACATCTAACAGAACGGAATGACAAGGCAGCTCACCTTGTGCCCTCAGATCAGACACCCAGTTTTATGACACCCGGTGAACAAGTCAAAAGTAACAGTGCACTGTGAAGCTTCAGATTGCATGTTGTTTCTCCGGTCTCCTATTATTTCTTAGAGTAACATATTGTAGGATTTACAGGACAACCAGAATTGTCTAAAGGATGAGTGTATGTGTGTGGCCAAAAGGGCGAAGTGTAATGCAGCCATCAATCATCAACACTGACTGCGCCTGGCCAGGCGGCTCCACCCCGATGAGCCCAGCTGACCCATTCACCTCATGTTGGCACCACGCGGATGTCCACCAATCCTGTGTGAAAACAGAAATAAAATATCGAGGCTGAGTACCCCAAAAGGAAATACACCGAACACGGGTTACAAAGGAACATACAAAGTACTTTATTCTCTATTGAATTCAATTACAAAAACAGTGCAAAGCCGGATAGCTATCGGCCCTCAGTACAACACAACAAACTCCAGCGTGGTTCAGTGTGTTCAGTGAGAGACTGTACATTAGAATGCATTCGCTTTTTATACATTTTGTGGGCACTATGTCCAGCCCCACTTTGGGTTAATTTTCTACTTTATACATCACCAATTCTAGGGTTCGTGCCGAGTCTCAAATAACCACATTTAACTGGTTTGTCTTTAATACATGTAACAACAAGCGTATGCATTAACTATGTATTCTAAAGTTTTGCATGCAGGCCTTCTTACACATAAATACAATGTAGTAAGACAGATGTTCTTCGTTCAGTATGCAAACACATTATCTTCAATATATGCTTGTGGATTAGTTTCATCGCGCGAGTGGTCCTATTACACATAGGTCAACGAAGGACGTGGTCTCAATTCATGACCTCAACAAGTGGCCTGCAGGCAGATTACACATTAGCTATGTACAGTGGTCAAGACGGCCATGTTGTATTTTGCAATGACATCGTCCACCATTTTAGCTCACAGGGTGACTTTTCCACAACGAATCCTAAAATGGCGGTTTGACCTAAAATGGCGGGCTACATAGATTAAAGGTCAGGACATTGTAACACAGATCTCGCAAGTGAGTTTCGAGCAGCTTGGCGTAGGCCAATATTAATATATTTATTACAATAGGAGGCATGATATACTTTCTATTCCGACACCTGGAGCGGCTCCTCACTGCCTCACCTATAGTTTAGTCGACGCCACCCAATCCCCGAGACTTTGTGCCCCCTCTAGCGTGTAGGATTTTGTGACATGGTTTTGTAATAAATATGACTGTCTTTGCTATAGTCAGAATGAGCGCTCTCGGAGCTTGCAGAGTCCTTTGCATGCCCTATATTGATTAGATAAAAACCCTTTACATCACCCGCACTTGGTCTTGGTCTCATTCCCTCCTGGGGTGTGTCCTTCATTGCCTCTCATTGTGGGGAGGGTACTGCCTTTTGGGGACGCTTGCTTTCAGTGGTGACCCCGAAGGCGTGATTGATTCTTTCATCGTCCCCTTTGGCACGAGAAATTCCGGGTGGCAGTGGAGACGCACGGTGCGCCCGCTCAAGAAAGCTGCCCGCCTACGGCAACTGGTACGCTTAGATGTGCACACGCAGTAGGCCAAAGGGTACGGTCCCGCTCCAAAAACCCCTTTAGTACCGCTCGCCGGAGCCGGGGTGGCCATTGAGTGTGAGGCAGCGCTGCCTGGATGGACCCAGCCCAGATAATCTTGAAACAAGACGGGCACGTGAGTATTAAGTGCAATTGATTATAAAAGGTGGAGTGGAGGGAGCCAGATTGTACGAGGTCAGTTAACAGGTACTTTTCTATTAATGCTACTTTATTTCTCTGCATATGGCTATTAGGACAATAAGGTGAAATACGGGAAGATAAAGACGGGAACCTAACTCTGTAGAAGGCGGCGCTGCGTAGTGCTATCTCGACTAGTGCTGGCAAATAGTTGAACAGTGGAAAATAAAATAAAAGTGTCTGAGAATAGGGAGACACGGTGTATACATTAGAAACTGCTTTCCTTTCTTTTTCATTCTATTCTGGGTACCTCAATACTAGGGAAGGTGTCTTAACCCATAAGGGTGTAGGGACAAGTAGTGGGCAAGGGCTAGGAGACCTTGTTGGGGAAATATTACACGGCAAGTAAACAGGGGAGGAGGGTAATTGTTACGTGTTGTATGTTAAAAAGTCTGTTTAATGTCGGACCCATGTTGCATATGCTAAGCGCGTAATGTTTTAAAGAATTGCATTGTACAAGAAGTGGTGTTAAGTTAGTGTTTTCAGCAGTTATTTGATATGGTCATTGTAAGTGTGACCCAGTGAGTTTCTAGAATAGCAACTTTGTGAATAATAAAAAAAAAGAAAAAGGGGACCAAACAAAGTTGTTGGAGATAAGAGATGCACACACACGAGCCACAGCGAGATTCACAATTAACACAGAAAGGTGAACAACGAGCATGGGGGCGGAAACACCCCTGGCCCACATTTGCAAAAATCTGCCTGGTTATGCAGAGCATATAAACAAATATCATGATCAGTGGGTCACGGAATTAAAAGGAGAAGGGTTACCCCAGGTATGGCCACAAGCAGGGTCATTTGACAAGAGTGTTTTGGATATGGTAGCCACATGGATATTCATAAAATACAAGGGGAAGCAGTTTCATAATAGGAGGGAGATACTAGATTTGTGGAGGCTGTTCGAAGAGGTGCCTCCACTCAAAAAGAAAGACACAGCACCCGATCAGCCCACCACCACTAACACTCACTTAGTGGCACATAAGAATGACAGCCGGAGCACAGGGAAGGAAGGGTCAATAGAAGTAACCCAACTGTACCCCCTCCTAAACAAACCAGTGCCAGCAGAAGGATATAGTGATCCCACATACGTGCCTACCGCGGCCCCCACAGCCACCCCACAACCAGCTGCCCCGCCACCTTATGAGTGCCCCAAATAGCGTGGACAGGTAATCTCCCCAGCAGTAGATATCGAAAAGTTAACAGAGGACCTAGACTCCAGGCTCTCAACAGCTAGAGATGAGTTATCTAGAATAAGAGATATATGCGAGCAGAGTGGAACAAGTGCTGCAAGAACAGGACAAACACCTAGTGCACCAGCACTCGACAGGTCATCTGAAGAAGGATGGAAAAAGGGGGAAATACTATTCAGAATTCAGGAGGAACCAACACGAATAATAGAATTGGGGCCACATGAAGAGGAAGAAAATACAGGGAAGAGGGAATGGCTGCCGGAGGCATGGAAGAACTGTGTTGTGATATGGAGTATGAGGAACAGGAAAGCGGAATGTTGGGTGTGGCAACAGGGGGAAGATCAGGGAGAGGAGACGAGACACCCCCGGGGAGAAGCATGGAAGAGGAGTGGACGGGAAGATTAAGGAATAGAATGGGAAGAATGGCCACGTTAGGGAGAAAAGGAGTGAAGGTGAGTACAGGCAAAACGATAAAGAGCAAACTACAACTCCCGTTGATACACAAGGGAGGTGGGAGGCCAAATTACATACCCTGGTCCCAGATGGAAAAGCCAATCTGTTGAAGTCCTTACCCCTGCTATCAGGAGGTGCAAGTAAGTGGATATATGCATTTGAGAAGCATACCGCGGGAGTGCCATTAGCAGTCGGTGATGTTAAAAGCTTGCTGGTATCGGCAGTGGGTGACCAGGCAGATAGGGTGGGCAAAAGCTGGTTTCCCGGGAATAACATTGGATTGTGATCGCCATGATGGAGCATCTTTTAACACAGTGCGCGCAAGAGTATGGAATGCATTGAGGGAAACATTTCCGGATACACCAGACTTACAGTCAGTGATGCAGTGCACCATGAATGATGGGGAAGATGCTATGGATTTCATTTTTTCGGGTGCAGGAGATGTGGAGAGCTGAGACGGGTACGCCCTGGGACCAGTCAACATCCAAATTTTACTTTATAATTAAGAGAGGGCTCCCAAAAGAGGTACAGAAAGCACTTGACAAAATAGCAGGGATTGAAGTGAAAGGGTGGCCAGAGATTCAAAGCATAATAGTGCACCACTGCAAAAGAATAAAGGAAAGGGAGAAAGAAATTTCACAAAAAAGGTTGGCAGACAAAGCAAAGTTAGTACAAAAGAAGCTAGTGAAGGTCGCCGCAGCTGTAGCAGCACTCCTCCAAGACTGGGAGGGGGAGGCGGAGGAGGGACTGGTAGCGGTACAGGGGAGGATGGCAGCAAATTGGGCCGGCAACGGGCAGGTACAGTGGAATGGACAGGAGCAGTACAGAGGACCGCAATGGCAAGGGTGGGCCCCCCGCGGAGGACGAGGTGGGTACAGAGGGCGCAGAGGGGATGGTCAAGGATAAGGGGGTGTGGCGGGTATGGAGGGCAGGGTCCTAGAGGGGGACAAGGGAACTGTTGGAATTGTGGTAGGTGGGGACACTTCTCACTGGAATGCAGGAGCCGACCAAATAACATATAACCGGAGGATCAACCTTATGGTCACCCACATCCAGGAAGCCCCTACGGACTACCCATGGGAGGGGCACAAGGGCAACAAGAGCAGGGGTTTGTGGAGCAATGAAGAGAACAGCCGCGTGATGCACAACAGCACCTACAGAGCCGCAAACACATGCAATACACACAGTACAGCCCTTTCACCACAACGGCTAACAGCGCGCCTGCACCGTACGGTGGAGTGGCAGTGGTATCAGGTAATGTCTTCAGTCCCGGAGGGAACACGAGACATCCAGCTTAGGACAGCCCACAGAGAGCACTTGCGTGTCCTGAACTATATACAACCTACAATGCAGCAGAGGAACCATTGATAGGGTCGGATATAGGGAATAAACTGTTCATATTAATGGTGGACTCGGGAGCTGAAAAATCATGTTTACGTGAAGGCCGGTTCCCGTTATCTAATCGTAAATTGGAGACACAGGGGTTCTCTGGGGCTGTTGTCGAAGTTCCTTACACAGAGGATTTAGATGTCACCGTGGGGGGTAAGACAGTGAGGGCACCCCTACTATACTATGAACAGTCCCTGATTAACTTGCTGGGTAGGGACCTCCCAGTAAGCTTAACATGACTATCTCTTTTAAGGAGAGAAGGATAGTTTGCTCAACTCCAGGGATCTGCCCCATGGGCGTAATGCTGGTGGTGCATGCACGAGCAACAGCACCAGAAGTGTGAGGCATTCCGGTAGATCCTGATGTATTCATTCAAGGGCTAAAAACATTGGCAGGGGTGGTCCCAAAGTTGAAAAATCTAGAGTGGTGAGTTCCCGCAGAGTTTATCTTCCGACCAATAGCGCGCCCAGAGATTTGCCCGGGACAGTGATGTCCCTAGATTTACATGCAGTTCAGGTCTCAGCCAAAAGAATAGCCGTCATTGCAATGTACATACATGGCTGTGAGAGGCGCACAGTACTGTGCATCAATGCTGACATTGCATTGCGCGATCTATCAGATGAAGACCTTTTTTCAGACTCAGAAAGTGATGGTGAGATAATAATGGAAATGGCCATACCATGTGACATCATGATACAAGAAAGACAAGTGCCAGTACAGCTAATGGCAGTGGTAGGAGCACCTCCTTCCTTTTTTGACGATGACATGAAAGCAGTGCCCAGTAATTTGCGGACCACAGGCCCCCATGATGTGGGATTATTGCATGGTGTTACACCAGTTAAAATGAAACTCAAACCTGGAGCTATCCTACCAAGGGTGAAGCAGTACACCCTGTCCCGAGAAGCAGAGGAAGGAATAAAATAAACAATAAGTGCATTACTAGCCCAAGGAATAATAGTGCCCTCGAATTCACAATGTAATACTTGCATTTACCCGATCAAAAAAGCAAAAGGTGGGGCGTGGAGGATGATCCAAGACCTACGCCTCCTCAATGACGTCATCCAAAAAGAATTCCCTCTGGTCCCTAACCCGGCATCCATACTGTGCAGCATCCCAAAGAATGAATCGCATTTCACAGTAGTGGATTTGAAAAATGCTTTCTTCTCCATCCCACTGGCAGAAGAGTGCAGATACCTAACAGCATTTACATTGGGGGGGGGGGGAGATACGTACATTGCAAGTTACCCCAGGGGTACTGCGAAAGCCCCAGCATATTCAACCACATCCTACATGAAGATCTAGGGAACTTGACAGCAGAGAGCACGATTATTCAATACGTAGATGATCTACTCATCTGCGCAAAGAATGAGGATGAATGAAGAAAAGACTCTATTGCCCTCTTGACATTGCTGGCCCACAAAGGCTAAAGGTTGACAGAGGAAAACTGCAGTACTGCCAGCGGGAAGTGTTGTATTTGGGACAACTGATCTCGCAGGATGGCAAGAAAATAATACCGGACAGAGTAGCTGCCATCACAGCTGTAAGAAGGCCAAACACAGTGAAGGAAATGCAAAATTGTCTTGGCATGTGCAATTACTGCCGAGCATGGATACTAGATTACGCAGCATACACAAGACCATTATTACAGGCACTCAAGGAGACCCAACGAGAAAAACACAGCAATACAATGATCCGCAGAGTCAAGAGACGCGTTTACATCACTCAAGGAACTCATCTCGAGTGCAACTGTGCTCGCGAACCCAGATTATGAGCGGGAGTTTGACCTGTTCTCTAACTGCAAAGGGATCCTCATGACTGCAGTACTGACACAAAGAACGTCCTTAGGACACAAGCCCCTAGCCTACTACAGTGGCACACTAGACGCAGTAATGCATGGACACTTCGCTTGCGAACAATCTCTCGCAGCCAAAGCATTCGCCATTGAAAAAAGTGCAACAATAGTGATGGGATGCTCTGTGACACATTTGTGGAACATTCCCTGTTTGCTATATTGGAAAGATCAAAAAAGCACACTGACAACACAAAGAGCAACCGCCTATGAGATAATATTGTCCAGTGCAAACATCCACGTAGTTCGATGTAAAACAGTAAACCCAGCAACATTCATTACAGAACCATGCACATTGGAAGACATGCAGGCACACAACTGTACTACTTATAAGAGAGAAGAAGGCGAAAGCACTGTTGTGAGTGAAACACCCTAAATGAAGGAGAGGTTTTCTTCATAGATGGGTCTGCATCAATAAACCCAGACGCAGGAGAAAAACATTTGGGGGTAGCTGTTGTAAGGATGAAAGAAGGTGAGTACAAAGTGATAATGCAGCATCGCCTGCCATCCCATTACTCGGCCCAGGCAGCAGAACTCATAGCACTCATTGAAGCATTACATGCAGCAAAAGGGTGTGCAGTCACCATTTACACAGACTCAGCTTACATGACCACTACAGTACACGGGGGGCTGGCAAGATGGGGACGGAGAGGGTTCCACAGAGCAGATGGGTCACCAGTACAAAATGCAGAACTCCTAAAGGAACTCATTGAAGCCTTGAAGGAGCCCACCATGGTAGAAATAGTGAAGTGCCAGGCCCATACATCCAACACATATGTTATCTCTTTGGGACATGCAGCAGTGCACGCTGCAGCCAAGGAAGCCTCTTATTTAGTGAAAGAATGAGCAGGTGAGTACCTAATGCACCAACCAGTAGAGGAAGATCTCCCAGATGGCTACAACACTATGCCTGTGTCACAGATACTAGAATTGCAAGAAAGAGCAGGTGAGGAAGAGAAAGGGCTGTGGGAAACGAGAGGATGTAGCCAGTCCGCGACAGATCTCTTGTGGCATCAGAACAACACATGGAAAGTGGTAATGCCACTCAAACTCTTAGAAATAGCCTTCCAGCAACTGCATTTCCCAGCGCACAATGCAAAGCAGCATATTGCAGCAGAGATACAGGAGGACTGGTTTGTGCCAGGCCTCCAGGAACACTTATCAAAGTTGGCAATGGAATGTACAACATGTCAAATATACAACTCAGGAATGACCTTAAGGACACTGCGATGAACAATACCCAAACCTGTAGGGCCCTTCCGAGAACTGCATATAGACTATGCAGATATGGGAGAGAGGTGCAATGGGGCACGGTACATGATAGTGGTAGTTTGTCCATTCTCCAGATGGGTTGAGACAGGGCCATGTGCATGTCCAGATGCCAAATGTGCTGCAAAATTCTTAGTGAGGGAGGTATTCCCACGCTGGGGAATTTGCAATGTAATTCGCTCGGATAATGGCACACATTTTGTCAGTGAACTTGACCCAGTAACAGCTCTATTGGGAATTAAACATAAACTGTGCTCGATTTATCATCCGCAAAGCAACGGCGTGGTCAAGAAAATCAACAGCCTCCTAAAAGGGAGATTGTCAAAACTATGTTTTTCCCTTAAAAAGAACTGGGTGCATTGCCTGCCTCTGGCTTTGTTCGAGCTGAGAAATCAGCCCAGCAAGGACCACCATTTGTCACCGCACAAGATTGTGACTGGAAGACGTATGCAGACAGCACACTCTCCACTCCGCAGACATTCAGATGCCCATAAAAGCGCCACAATACTAGGTGAAGAATTTAATGACTATTTGACAAAACTCACTAGAGCAGCCCACATGATATCAAGACAGCTTGCACCACCAGTCACACGAGAAGAAGGAAACGAGACAGTTCAGTTTGTAGAAGAAAACCCACAAGGTAAATTAATGCCAGGCGACATGATATATGTTAGGAGTTTTGTACGTAGGTGGAATGCCCCAAGATTTCATGGCGTATATGAGGTGATATACTGCACACCGACAGCAGTAAAAGTGAAGGGCCTGAGATATTGGATACATTTGACAGAGGTACGAAAATCCTATGACAGTGTAAGAGAGGAACAAGAGGAAGAAGTACAAACAACAGCAGACGTCTCACATTTAAAAAAATAAATAAATAACTAAACCGCTATGTTATACATGGGTACATGGTAATGAATGACAACAAGAAAAAGTACATTAATGCACAATTATGTCTATACCAAAGAGAAAATGTAAATAAGATTGAACTGTAACTATGGAATGTCTTTCTCGCTGCCTCTCCCTCTCTCCCTCCTTGTCTTCCTCTTCTTCTATCCCTCCTTCAGTATACAGTAAAATGATGATTTTAACTGTTGAGTATGCTTAATGCCCTTTTATGTTTTAACATATAGGAATAACCATGGCAACGAACGGGCAGCCCGCAACGAATAATATTATGGCATTTAGACATGAACACAATGTATTTGATTTACAGAGATATTCGTATGAATGTGGCCTATTTGTATGCGCTGTTTTATTTTTTGCCATGATATTTGGCCTTGTCACTTACTGGTTCCTAATATTCATCTCTATAGAGATGAATGAGGGGGGAAGGAATGGAACTAACAGGGGAAATGGTACCAGAATGGTTAAGGAGGGGGCCTATTTAATATGGGATGGATTCCAGCTCATATGGGGCTATGATACTGACCCTATACACGTACAGCACCCAAATGACACCACCAACAGCTCGACCACAAGCCGAGCTGCAAACTCGAATGCCTCAGAATATAATGTGTATGGCCTAAATGATCGAAACCCTTCTGTCATATCGTGGTTGTATAACACTACAATGCCCACACTAGATGTTGCCCCGACCACAGAAATTAGAACACCTGTGCATAGGAAGGAAGAGAATGAAGAAATGACAGAGACGTTTTCGGCGCTATATGATGAATGGGAAAAGGGGGGCGCGGGGACAATGGGGACGATGGCACAAGCAGCAAGGGAAGCGAGGGGTTACCTGAAAAGCAGTAGGAGAAGGAGGGCGGTGGGAAGGAAAAAATATGATGAATATTCTGGCCTGGGTCTAGACACAATAAGGGACCCTAGACATCCACACCAGTCAAATAAATGGTACGCAGACATGAGCTCCACTGCAAAGCAGACAACCAACGAGAGTTGTTATGTCTGTTCCCTGATTCCCCACGCCACAGGTACACCTAAGGTTCTGCTGCCTGAAGAGCTACCTCTTACAGATGCCCAGTGTCTCCTCCATCTCACCCTGTGCAGAATTTAGAACACCTTCCAGGAACATGAAGTATCGTTCGAAATGTTGCAAAACGAGAAAACCTGCTACTCAAGAGCAAAAGGAGTAATATGTTTGAAATAAACTTTTTTCGTGATCAAAGGGACATTATTTTTGGACAATAAATGGTAAGATGAAGTAATATCGTGCAAGGCTGAAGCACTGCAAGGATTTACGACAGAAAAGCTGCAGTGGATCGAGAAAACCTGCACACCAGTCTGGAAGGAACACATCACAAAACGAATCTGGGTGACCGCCATAGGAAAAACATTTAAACTGCAAAGAGAAATTTCATACGAACTATGCTTCCATTGCGAAGGAAAAACTAACATGGGTGTAAATAAGAACTGCAACTGAACACTCATAGTCCCAGACATGAAGAAAGGAACAGCAGCACTCATGGACACTTACTGGGTCTGCGGTAAACAGGCATACTTGCACCTCCCACAATCCTGGAGGGGCACATGTTCTTTGGCAACGCTGCACTCAGCATTGATGGTAATTCCAGAGAGCCACATCACGGGAAGAAAGGAAGTGCCAGTGGCCCGTCGTGATCAAAACGCACAGCCTAAAGAAAAGCCACAATTGTATGCCCTGTCCCCAGACAATGTGCAAGATGTGCTATCAAGGCAACAGAGATCATCCAACTACATATCCAAAGCCTCCTCAGAGCTGTTGGCACAGATCCCAGACAAGTACCAGCTGTTCATTTCTGCAGAAACATTCTTCGTTTCCCTCGTCCCGAGTATCCAGGCACGAGCTAATGCAAAATGGCTCCATATCACGTGCTGGGATTTGATCAAACTGGCTAACGACACTGAAGAAGGGTTCAATGTGATCAAGGTGGAGCTAAGAGCCCTAAGGCTAATGATTATGCAAAACAGGTATATCCTGGACCTGTTAACGGCGATGGATGGAGGTGTTTGCCGAAAAATCGGGAGCACGTGTTGCACATTCGTGCCTTCTGAAGACGCAGACAATGGAACATTATCACACGTTATTACAGCAGTACACAACCTGGAGGAACGAATGAAGAGCGAAGGCAGAATGACCGACAGCACGTGGTTCAAAATGCTGATGCCCATCGTGGTGTTTTTACTTCTGATTTTTTACGTGTGCCAGTTGGGTCTTCGATGCTGTGCGAATGCAGTGCCAAATGGCGCAATGATGATGGTGACAATGGGCAACTCTAGAGGAATGGCACATATAAGGGAAGAAGCCCAAGTACAAACAGGTGAGGCCCCAGAGCCAAAGTATAGAATGGTGCCCTTATACTATGATGGGGACATAGTAGATAGGTTATATCATACCACAATAAAGGAGCCTCACGAACGAGAATGGTATACAGAGGTATGGGTGGATTTGGAAGGAGATGGGGGATGTATATATTTGACCTGTACACCAGATGAATACGCTAGGAGAGGGGAGAGCCTTAGGGGTGTGTGTAGAGCCTGGATGCCAATAAAAGGCACACCAGCATGGGATGAGGCTGTTGCGAACGAGAAAGAGCGCCAGAGGTTGGGCGAGTTACAGTATTTGTTACTTAAGTAACAAAAGAGGGGAAATGTATGGGAGGACAGGTCTATGGGACCCCCTCCCCAACATGCCCCACACCTGTGAAGTTTGTGGCTTGTCAGAAGCCCCCCATGCACCTGTGCTCAGGTGGCAGGGTGGCTGCAAATCGACACACAGGAATAATCGGTGTGTACTGTAACATCCTATGAACGCCATTTTGAAAGCATAGGGACTCCATCTTAGATAGAAATGACCAAAGCCCTAATGAAACAGCCTGTCGGCGAAAGATGCAGCTTGGCCCCCGCTCACTGGCGCGCAGGGAGCCAGGCACTTCCCCTGCGCCTCCACCTCATGGCAGATCCGCTGAAGGCCCGTTCTCACGAGCAACCAGACACAAACGAGTATCAGAATAAACACTGTATCATTTACCTTCCGCAGTACATCACTGTCCCCGAAGTGACCCGACTCATGGTTGAAGTCTGAAAAATAACAGAGATCATCCCAATTGAACAGACCCCGACCTGGCAGTTAACCCTTAACATTTAAAATATGGTGTCGATAACCACTGCCCGTGCCCCCCACCTGAAGTATTAACTGCATATCAAAGCCTAAAAATATACAGAGTTGTTTTGCAAAAACTATAACATGGGTATGGGGAAAAGGGATGAAGCTCATAGTGCTGGTAAAGCAAGGACGTCCTCAGCCCGTTGTAAAACACAATGTGCCTTGAAAACTCAATGAAAGGGCCTGATAGAGCTCACCTAGTGCTAACTAACAATTGCTGCTAATGTACAAGAGAGGCGAAAAAGCATTACCAAAAATACTTGAGTGTCGTACAGTAGAACACGTTTAAGTATTATGAACAAGAATGTGCATGCACAATCATATATGAACGTATTGCTTCCATGCTCCCTAATACAAAACCCAACCTGATGCTACCTCACGTGTTATCCATATGTTATTCATCTGTCGTCTTATGAATTACCAATAAGTGTTTAACTAATGTTATGCAATATATGTGACACTGCCAGACTCTCATAGCTATGTTGAAGAAGTATATGAATGTATAAACAATAGAAATGTGTAATCATTCTAACGTTAATAACTTTACTAATTATCCCCTCGCATGGTATATTGTGCAGCGCAGGCACAGAGAATTGTGCAGAACCACAAGGCCATCCTCCCCCTCCTTCCGCCAAGCCCCTCCAGGACTAGCTGGTGCACGGGCAGCACGGCCTCATCTCCTCTCATTCTGCTGGACCCGCTTCAAGTATTCACCTCCCCCATGTCCGAGGCCGCCATGGTCGGCCAAATGAATTATTTACAACCTGGTCCTAAACCCCACCGCCTCGAAGGGCCAGAGGTGCACCCTCATTGATCCAGTAGTACTCCAGTTCACCCCAAGTGAATGGGCCTTGGAGATAGGTAGTCAACCCTGTACTAACATATCATAAAGCAATTCTTCACTACATCTAACAGAACGGAATGACAAGGCAGCTCACCTTGTGCCCTCAGATCAGACACCCAGGTTTATGACACCCGGTCAACAAGTCAAAAGTAACAGTGCACAGATGTATTGATGAAGCTTCAGATTGCATGTTGTTTCTCCGGTCTCCTATTATTTCTTAGAGTAATATATTGTAGGATTTACAGGACAACCGGAATTGTCTAAAGGATGAGGCTATGAGTGTGTGTGGCCACAAGGGCGAAGTGTAATGCAGCCATCAATCATCAACACTGGCCTGCAGCTCCTCCCCGATGAGCCCAGCGGACCCATCCACCCCACGTTGGCACCACGCGGATGTCCACCAATCCTGGAGTGGCTCCTCACTGCCTCACCTATAGTTTACTCGACGCCAACCAATCCCTGAGACTTTGTGCCCCCTATAGCGTGTAGGATTTTGTGACGTGGTTTTGTAATAAATATGACTGTCTTTGCTATTGTCAGACAGAGCACTCTCAGAGCTTCCAGAGTCCTTTCCATGCCGTATATTGATTAGATAAAAACCCTTTACATCACCCGCACTTGGTCTTGGTCTCATTCCCTGCTGGGGTGTGTCCTTCATTGCCTCTCATTGTGGGGAGGGTACAGCCTTTTGGGGACGCTTGCTTTCTATATCCATTTCATATACTATGTTCCCATAACTGATCTATTCAATACTGCAAATAGAAAAGTCAATTTGATGGAGTTGAAAGCCTTTTCTGCATTTAGGATGGCCACCAACACCAGAATCTTTGGTCCAATGTTAGAGCAAAGAGTATCCTTAAATTGATCTGTGTGAAGCGTCTTGGGATAAAACCTGCTTTACCATTCAATACAAGGGATAGCACCAGAGGGAGTAGACATTTTGCCCATAACTGCAATTATTTTATTACCTCTATTAGTGATAGTGGTCTATCTGAAGAACATGTCGAAGGTACTGTGTTTGGGTTTATTAAACCTTTAATTAATGCCATGTGAGTGGAATAGAGTAGTTGTCCTCTTTTGAATGAGTTCTGGTAATTTTTCAGGAGATGTATGTCCATCAGTTCTTAAACATATTCTTTGTAGTTTTCTGCTGTCTCGCCATCGGTGCCAGGTGTTTTATTGCTTGGTAGTGATTTATTCGGTATTGGTTGTATTACCGAATCTAATGGTTCGCATGAACGATTAGGTCTAAAAATGCTACAACTAAGCTTCGAACACCAAAAGTTGGATCCTTTGGTGGTAGCATTGTAAAAACAAAAAAGGACGGGGGCTGCAGGGGTGTCCCCCGCATCGCCCCACTACTATACTTTATAGTATAGTGAGCAGTGGTTGCGAGGGACACTCCCGCAGCCTTCCATTAAAAATTTAAAAAAAGAAAAGAAAAGGACTCTGCAGCGCCTGTTCCCGATCACGGAAGTGAAAGGGAACTTGCGCTGCAGGGACCCAGCGTGAAGAACAAGGTAAGTGGGGTTTGTTTATGTTAGGGGTGTGGGTGGGGGTGTGTTTAGGGTGTGGGTGGGGCGTGTGTTATGGGTGTTTTGTGTGAGAGTGTGAGTATGTATGTGTGTTCGCATGAGAAGGCTGCAAACTTTTGGTAGTTCGCACCTTTCTCATGCGAACTTAACGGTCGCGGAAAATTCAGCGCGGTCGGATCACTTAGAACCATTTATTCACCTGCTTTTTTTCTTTGATTGTAATGGGATTGTTCAACTGACCCCTTTGTGTACCTTCCAACCATTCTAATCCTGGTTGATCTAGGAAATGAACTGTCCCTTCTGATGGCACTTTGGTTTTTGACTTATACAACTCTTCAGAGTAATTTTAAAAAATGTTGTTGATTCCTTCATCGTCTCTAATCAGGAGCCCATCCTTGTCTTTCGTTTCCACAATGTCATAGTCACCCTACTCCCTACAAATTACCTGTTTCAATGGTCTCCCTGGTCAGTCTCTCAATTCTGGAATCTTTATCAATATTTCCTTATTGTTATTCTTTGTTAAAATGTGCTCCAGTTGTTAATTTCAGTCTCTACTTGTTTGCCCCCCCTTCTGTTGGTTACACATATTCCTCGTTTGTACACACTGAAAGTTTCCCATGCTACGTTGAAATTGTGCATTGATCCAGAATCAGTTTTAAAAAAAATGTTGATATCTTGTTCAATTTCCACCAGAAATATTGGATCTCAAACTGAGTTATTCTTGAAGTGCCATATGGGGTGCCTCCTTGATGTGAATATGATAGTGGCATTTAGTAGGATCGGTGATTGGTAGGAAAGGGTCCTATGTAGGATTCTCCACTCCACTGTGCTTTTGCATACGTTTTGCGTTACCATAATGTAATGGTTACGAGAATTAGGATTGCATATTCTTTCCATGTGGGGTTTATGTGTTTTTCATGTAGGCTATAGTAAATTCATAGTTCATCCCATGTTTTTGCCTACTCAGGTAGTGTTTGCTGGATTCAATCTGTCTAAACCAATAGTTTGCACACAGTTCAAATCGCCTGCCCAGATTATAATGTAGCCCTCATATTTTTGCAGGTAGCTAGAACATGAAAAAAATAATTCTGGTGAAATGATATATAACTGGCATGTATATTCACTATAACTATTCCTGCCCCCCTTACCCCCATACCAGTAGGAATATTCCAGCTTCACAAGCTATATCAAGTATCTCTAATGTGGTTACCCTTCCAGTGCACTTCCCACCCTGGGGCCTAAGGGGCAATCATTCATTTGGTTTCAAATTAGTTTCCTACAACATTAAAAGATGTATCTTGTGTCGTTTTGCGTACAATGCAATCTGCCCAAACTTCCTGGTATTGTTCATGCCCCTAATATTCAACCTCAACACTTTCACGTTAGCGACCATTACCTGCACAGTGTCGGGTTTTGGGTCACAATAAAGTTTGTAATAGTAGGACTGCCGTGAATGCCTACCGAACTCAGACTGATCCATGCTGTCCCCACTCTGCAGACAACATTTAACATCCTGAAATGCAACCCTCTCCCCTTCGACCACCCCACCCAATCCAGAAATCACAACTCACTGGCAATACACCAAATGGACTCATTACAACCATACTCACAGGGTAATTCATAGAATTCAGCGCACAAGTAGCGCACGCGGCTGGCGCACAGCGTGCGCGTGCGATAGTCTGCGCCAGCCGCGTGCGCCAAAACCGAATCCGGCGCACAGCGTATTCATGGATTTTAGCTTGCCCAGGCAGCCGTGGCGCACAGTGGCGCAGCGACTCGCTGCAGCGCAAGTTACGCCCCCAGGAACGCCCCTTGCGCTGGGAAATCTCATAAAAATCCCAAACCAGCGCAAGGGGCTGCGCTAACCCTGGACCATCACGGCAAGCGGCCCATGCGATTTTCAAGGGTGCGCGGGAAGTCCCACACGCGAAAAGCCAGGGTACGTCCATTACAGGGGTGCGCGGGAAGTTTCACACGCGAAAAGCTAGGCTATGGAAATTCCTGGGGTGCGCTTGAAGTCCCACACGCGAAAAGCCAGGTTACGTCCATTACAGGGGTGCGCGGGGAAGTTTCACACGCGAAATCCCAGGCTACTTCCATTTCAGGGGTGCGCGGGAACGTTTCACACGCGAAATCCCAGGCTACGTCCATTTCAGGGGGGCGTGGATAGTTCAACACGCTACTTCGATCGTTGGGTCTTCACAGGTCTTCCCTGTACAGCCTCCACGTTCCCTGCATGCAGTCCACACCACAGGGGATTACCCTGCACACCTGCTCATGACTCCCACCCCCCAGCAGTCATGGGGCACCCTCCACCAGGCCCCCAAACATGTCTCCCACCAGCCCCACCCCCCAGCAGTCATGGGGCACCCTCCACCAGGCCCCCACCCATGTCCCACTCATGCCTCCCACCACCCCCACCCCCCAGCACTGTGGGGCACCTGCCAGCAGGCCCCCACTTATGTCCCACTCATGTCTCCCACCACACCCACCCCCCAGCACTGTGGGGCACCTGCCAGCAGGCCCCCACTTATGCCCCACTCATGTCTCCCACCAACCCCACCCCCCAGCAGTCATGGGGCACCCTCCACCAGGCCCCCACCCATGTCCCACTCATGCCTCCCACCACCCCCACCCCCCAGCACTGTGGGGCACCTGCCAGCAGGCCCCCACTTATGTCCCACTCATGCCTCCCACCACCCCCACCCCCCAGCACTGTGGGGCACCTGCCAGCAGGCCCCCACTTATGTCCCACTCATGTCTCCCACCACACCCACCCCCCAGCACTGTGGGGCACCTGCCAGCAGGCCCCCACTTATGTCCCACTCATGTCTCCCACCAACCCCACCCCCCAGCAGTCATGGGGCACCCTCCACCAGGCCCCCACCCATGTGCCACTCATGCCTCCCACCACCCCCACCCCCCAGCACTGTGGGGCACCTGCCAGCAGGCCCCCACTTATGTCCCACTCATGCCTCCCACCACCCCCACCCCCCAGCACTGTGGGGCACCTGCCAGCAGGCCCCCACTTATGTCCCACTCATGCCTCCCACCACCCCCACCCCCCAGCACTGTGGGGCACCTGCCAGCAGGCCCCCACTAATGTCCTACTCATGTCTCCCACCACAACCACCCCCCAGCACTGTGGGGCACCTGCCAGCAGGCCCCCACTTATGTCCCACTCATGCCTCCCACCACCCCCACCCCCCAGCACTGTGGGGCACCTGCCAGCAGGCCCCCACTTATGTCCCACTCATGTCTCCCACCAACCCCACCCCCCAGCAGTCAGGGGCACCTTCCAGCAGGCCCCCACCCATGTCTACCACCACCCCCACCCCCCAGCAGTCAGGGGCACCTGCAAGAAGGCCCCCACCCATGTCTACCACCACCCCCACCCCCTCAGCAGTCAGGGGCACATTCCAGCAGGCCCCCACCCATGTCTACCACCACCCCCACCCCCCCAGCAGTCAGGGGCACCTGCAAGAAGGCCCCCACCCATGTCTACCACCACCCCCACCCCCCACCAGTCAGGGGCACCTGCAAGAAGGCCCCCACCCATGTCTACCACCACCCCCACCCCCCAGCAGTCAGGGGCACCTGCCAGAAGGCCCCCACCCATGTCTACCACCACCCCCACCCCCCAGCAGTCAGGGGCACCTGCCAGCAGGCCCCCACTAATGTCCCACTCATGCCTCCCACCACCCCCACCCCCCAGCACTGTGGGGCACCTGCCAGCAGGCCCCCATTTATGTCCCACTCATGTCTCCCACCAACCCCAACCCCCAGCAGTCAGGGGCAGCTTCCAGCAGGCCCCCACCCATGTCTACCACCACCCCCACCCCCCAGCAGTCAGGGGCACCTGCAAGAAGTCCCCCACCCATGTCTACCACCACCCCCAACCCCCAGCAGTCAGGGGCACCTTCCAGCAGGCCCCCACCCATGTCTACCACCACCCCCACCCCCCAGCAGTCAGGGGCACCTGCAAGAAGGCCCCCACCCATGTCTACCACCACCCCCACCCCCCACCAGTCAGGGGCACCTGCAAGAAGTCCCCCACCCATGTCTACCACCACCCCCACCCCCCCCAGCAGTCAGGGGCACCTTCCAGCAGGCCCCCACCCATGTCTACCACCACCCCCACCCCCCCAGCAGTCAGGGGCACCTGCAAGAAGGCCCCCACCCATGTCTACCACCACCCCACCCACCACCAGTCAGGGGCACCTGCAAGAAGGCCCCCACCCATGTCTACCACCACCCCCACCCCCCACCAGTCAGGGGCACCTGCAAGAAGGCCCCCACCCATGTCTACCACCACCCCCACCCCCCACCAGTCAGGGGCACCTGCAAGAAGGCCCCCACCCATGTCTACCACCACCCCCACCCCCCACCAGTCAGGGGCACCGGCAAGAAGGCCCCCACCCATGTCTACCACCACCCCCACCCCCCAGCAGTCAGGGGCACCTGCCAGAAGGCCCCCACTAATGTCCCACTCATGCCTCCCACCACCCCCACCCCCCAGCACTGTGGGGCACCTGCCAGCAGGCCCCCACTTATGTCTACCACCACCCCCACCCCCCCAGCAGTCAGGGGCACCTGCAAGAAGGCCCCCACCCATGTCTACCACCACCCCCACCCCCCACCAGTCAGGGGCACCTGCAAGAAGGCCCCCACCCATGTCTACCACCACCCCCACCCCCACCCCCCAGCAGTCAGGGGCACCTGCCAGAAGGCCCCCACTAATGTCCCACTCATGCCTCCCACCACCCCCACCCCCCAGCACTGTGGGGCACCTGCCAGCAGGCCCCCACTTATGTCCCACTCATGTCTCCCACCAACCCCACCCCCCAGCAGTCATGGGGCACCCTCCACCAGGCCCACACAGATGTTCCCCTGCCAATAGGAAATCACAATACAGATCCCAGGATCCCATGGGCAACCACATCCCACCCCATGTCACCCCAGTCCATACACACATCCAAGGTACACATCCATTCAAAAATCAAATACCCATTACATGATACATAACCAATGAGCAGTATGCGCATGAGTCCAAGTCCGTCAGACTCACACAATGGCAACACATGACTGTGAAAACCCAGATTGTGACAGTCAACAAACCAATGAGAGAAGTCCACACAATAGAATCAAAAGAACAATGTATTAAAATGTAAGAAGGAAAAAAAAAGAAACACCTAAATGAATACACAAAGTAACAGGTAAAAAACAAAAAAAATCAAATGAAAGGTGAAATCCAAAAGAACGGGTGCAAAGTCACTCAAAATGGAAATCAAAATCAAACACATTGCCCCATGGTCCAAATAATAAAATCGAAAATATCCACAAACTATGTACAAAGATGATTGTCCGGGTCCAATATCCCTAAAAACCATAAAATGAAACCTACCCAAAACCTAACTAATGCTAACTATATACAAAAAACGTGGGCCATTGTCCAATCAACCCAAATAATAAATAAAAATAAAGGAAACCTACTATCTACATAACTATATACAAAGGCGGCGGGCCAGTCCTGCGGCTCACTGAGAGATGTTATGGGCCAGGGCATCATCGAACTCCCTTTCTATCTCCCTGAGGCGTTCATCCTCAATGGCCCCGAGGGCCCGCAGGGCTGACGCAGTGTCCACCTCCAAGCCCCTGCGGATCTCCTCGAGGCACTCGGCACGCCTCAGGGCCCTCTGCATGGAGTCCACCGCCCTGACCATAGCGAGCCGCCCCTTTTCTGCCCGCCGCCTCTCCGCATCTATTGCGTGGCCTAACCGCTGCCATACGGAAGACACATTCTGTCCAGGGTCCTCCTGCCCTCCAGCCGATGGCTGCCCCTCCGATGTTGATGGCCCCGAGCCATGACGCCTCCCACGTCGCTGCCGCTGCCTCTGCAGCCACTGCCTCTGCCAGCACGACGGCATCCAGGCTGATGGTATCCACCGACGCCGTCGTGCACGTGCCCTGCCTGATGATGCCGGCACATCCTCCACCTGCAGGGGTCCAGTTGCCATGGTGTCCACACCTGCTGGACCACCGACTCCCGACTGTGGCAGGGATGGGATCCCCACTGAGCCGGCTGCATTGGTCGGGGCAGGTCCACAGGGGGCCCTGGTGTCAACTGGGCCGGAAGACGGCAAGGAGAACGACCGGCGCGTACTTTCCACAGAGGAGGAGATGCCCGACACATTGGCCATCACCTGCAGAAAACCCACGGCAATGGCAGATCCCAACTGGGCCACGTCGGCACGGTGCTCTTCGTGATGATGTGCGTGCTCCTCCCGGGAAGCACGCACGTCATCACGAATGACCCCCTTGCGCAACGCGACCCCAATCAGGACCTTTTCCATGCGCCCACGGGTCCCCTCGTCCGCAGGTGGAGGGGAGTCAGATGACATAGACACCCCCTCCACCTGCGGACGGGCCTGGGACGGGGCATCCATGCTGGTGCATGGTGGTGCACTCACAGGGTCAGGGACAGCGACATGCACAGGCACCTCCACGGCGACCTGTGCTGCCTCCTGCCCCTGGCCCTGGACTGCACCACTTGCACCAGCAGGGATGCCCCCACCAGGCCTCAGGTGCGCCTCAGTCTCGGCCGCCTCCTCCTCTGTAGAAACCACCAACCTGGATGGCTCCTTGCCCTCTTCCGCTGTAGCTGGCCCCTGTGGGGGCTCACCCACCCCTTCCGCCGCAGCCGTGGGGGCATCCCCGCCGTCTACCTCCACAGCGCCGTCTCCGCCCTCTCCATCACTAGCCACTGCATAGAGGGAGACATAGAACACAAGCATCAGGGCACTGTACAATGGTCCCCTACACAGGAAGCAATATCAGATGACTGCCAATGGTAAAGTACACTTCTATCATGTCCCTCCACAACACATGGGTCAGGCAATACACACACGCAACACCCATGGTCCATGGCATGCACATCAACATACATGTCCACTGCACTCTTCTAAAGTACGATGTCATGGAACTCACATGCATCATTGGTCATGCAAATCACACGCACACACTTCACCTCTGTCACATCCATGTGGCCTCGTACATCACAAACACAGTGGATACAAGGATGATTAGGCAGCATCAGTGAATCTGTACAGTGTCACAGACATGTGTCATGCATCCATGCCATTCAAAAGTCACAGACATGCAGGTCAAGCACACCGACCTCGACATCATACATGTACCTGGCATCAGCATCCATCCCTCACCCACACCCATGTCCACGAACATACACTTGCATGCTCACATGTGTCCAATCTGCATAGGCCTCCTCAGGTTGCATAGCAACACATACAACAACCATGTGATCCACAAATTACTGGTCGCACATGCATCGCCATGACAACACTGCACACATACATGCCTACAAGGCCCATTCCACACATACAGCATCACACAACCAGCACACTGCAACATGCACTGTCTCACACAGCAATGCCTGCACACTTACCGCTCAACTCCAGACGGGTCTCCCTCTCAAGGACCTGGGAGTGGAGCGCTGGGTGTATGCGTGCCAGGACCCTCATTTGGATCGAACTCATGTGGCCCCGGCCCCCCTCCACGAGGCGCCGGGCCTTTGAGAGGGTCCTGGACCTGCAGTCCTCCCAACGCTTCCTGACATGTCGGTTGTCGCGGACTGCCACCCCCTCCGCGTTGATGGCAGTCACGATGTCGTCCCAGATCCGAGTCCGTCCTTCATAGTTGGCGCGGCTACTTCCGAAGAGGGCATCATACTGCCCCAGGACTCGCTCCACCAGGACCCCAACCTCAGTGACACTGAAGCTGAGGCCCCTCTGCCTCTCTGGCTGGGGGTTGCCAGTGGTGCCAGATGTTTCAGTGCCCGACATGGCAACCCCAGAGGCAGGAGTGGGTGGGCAACTTGGTCCTGGGGCTGGGCTGTGGAGTGGTGTTCTTCCAGTCGGGAGTCTTCAGTTCCAGCAGGGGTGGACACAGCAACTGTACGCCTGCAGATGGCTGATGTGCAGGCACCAAATGGCAGGGCACGGTGGCAGCAGGCAGGCAGGCAGGCAGCAGCAGATGGCACGTGGGAGGCTGCTCGGGGCACTGGGGGGCAGTAACTCGGCCTTCTGGGCAGGAGCGTGGTCTTCCGTGTGTGAACGCGTGGCCAGCTTGATACGGAGTGAATTGGCACGTGAAAATCATGCACGTCTGCGTGGAATCTGAGGAAAGGCCCTCAGCGCGTAAGCACGTCAGCACGCGTACGCGATTTCATTGGTCCAAAGGGCCAGGCGCGTAAGCGCGCCTATGACGCACGGGTGTTTCCCAACCCACGTGAAAAAAATACACGTGCCGCGCGAGCGCGTCAGCACGCGTACCCGATTTCATTGGTCCAAAGGGCCAGGCGCGTAAGCGCGCCTATGACGCACGGGTGTTTCCCAACCCACGTGAAAAAAATACACGTGCCGCGCGAGCGCGTCAGCACGCGTACCCGATTTCATTGGTCCAAAGGGCCAGGCGCGTAAGCGCGCCTATGACGCACGGGTGTTTCCCAACCCACGTGAAAAAAATACACGTGCCGCGCGAGCGCGTCAGCACGCGTACCCGATTTCATTGGTCCAAAGGCACACAGCGAGTAATCGCATATTCAACAGCGCGCGTGAAAAACGCCCGGTTACCATTTACATCTGAATACAATTACAATATTAATAACGTACATTTAACCTGGTAAACCTCGAGCATGTAGTCACACACGCTCGGCCACGACACGTGCAAAATTACAACAGGCAATACGGAAAGACGTACGCCTGCAGGAAGCAGGCGTACGTGACCCGGCACGTCTAAATATTCACGTGAAAACATCCTACAAGCTCAGTGCAAAGATGAACATACCGTTCCTAGCAGCAGTGGCTGTGGGTTACCAAAGGAGGAGGAGGAGGAGAGTCAGGGCCAGAATTTTCTCACCCAGAACCAGCCTATTCGGGATGCCTGATGACCAGGTGTATGGGAGGTACAGGTTTCCAGCACACATCATACTGGACCTGGTCAGTGAGTGGGAGGATGACCTCACATCACCCACCCTGTGCTCCCAAGCACTCAGCCCCCTGCAGAAGGTCCTGAATGTACTGCACTTCTTGGGCACTGGATCTTTTCAGCGGACAAGTGCCATAGTGGGTTGTGTGTCACAGGCCACGCAGTCACGCTGTCTACACCAGGTCTTGAACATCATCACTGCACGGCCATCAGTCCGCAGGCACATATATCTCCCCAGGACTCCTGCAGAAAGGCGGGCGTGCATCCAGGAATTCTATGGTGTGGCTCAATTCCCCAAAGTGCTTGGTGCAATTGACTGCACCCATGTGGCTCTACGTCCCCCCAGGGCAACAGAGCACATCTATAGAAACCGCAAGCACTGGCATTCCATCAACGTGCAAGTTGTATGCAATGCCAAGGGAATCATCACATCAGTATATGCCAACTATCCCGGGTCCACCCACGACAGCTTCATCTACAGAATGTCTACCCTAAGCCGGGACCTAGAGGCTGGCCGGCATGGAGATACATGGCTGCTTGGTGAGCATGAATGCCACTGCACATGCATGCATGTCAGATACAGGGTCATGTCACAACACCACTAATGATACCCATCACCACCTCCGCAGGGGACAGTGCCTACCCTATCAGCCCCCACATGATGACCCCAATCCGGAACCCCACCACGCCACCCGAGGTAAGGTACAACACAGCCCACATTGCAACACGGGGCATAGTGGAGCGCACATTCGGAGTGCTGAAGTCACGCTTTCGCTCCCTTGACCGTTCTGGCGGGCAGCTGTTATATGCTCCCCCACTAGTGTGCAGGATCATAGTGGCAGCATGTGTCCTGCACAACGTTGCAACACGCCGGGGCCTGCCCGTGGACATGGTGGTGCCCCCACATCCACAACCACATGCACGCCCGCTGCGCATGGGAGGGGAAAGGGCACGGGGGGAGGCAGCCCGTACGCAACTGGTGGCCAACTTCTTCACCTAGGAATCACAGTGCTGGCTAGTGCACACTGCTCTGGCACATACCATCTGACGATCAATGATGACACTACCTGACAATGTCACAAAATTTCTTGACAATAAACTGTCAGAAACACATCAGCCTGAGATTGTTAACATGGAAGTGTCACTATGTGTGCACCCCTACCTACACATACACCAGCAATGCATAACTACGAAAAGACACAACTCCATTCATCAAATATGCATTGGCACAGGCGAATTGCTACATGACAACATTGCCATGTCACCCAATCACTTCACAGTCCCGCCACAGAGGACACCATGTCATGGTATGTGAGAGCAAACAAACTGACCCTCACAACATGACACCGGTGTCACAAATTGCAGTGCCACAAATGGAACATAGCCGCACTTGAACAGCTAACCGTGATGGAGGCACTACTACACACCTGTGTAAGAGTCATTTCAATCAAATTACACACCAACCCACCCTGAAGCCCACCCAAACAAGACACACTGCATGTAATCAATGGTAGTCTCAATACCTGATTGTGCTGGTATGTCCTCACCGTCCAGATGTACAGTGATGGCGCCACGCAAAAGTGTCACTGCACATCTACCGACATGTAGTCTGACTCCAGACAGTATGCCCGTGTGAAGAACTGTGTGAAATACCTGCAAAACATGAGTAACATATGTAAGTTGAGGCACATATCAAACCATCATGCATAGTTAGGTGCAACAACAATGTACACTATGAATGTCTACACAGTATTGACTATGGACTGCCCAACAGCTCATGGGAGTCCAATGTCACCGTGTAATTTGCTGTCACTTGGGCACACCCTTTGCCAGCCCATGGAAACGGAAGCAGGAGGGGTGTGGATGTCAGGTACCCAAGCATCGAAACCAAACTCAGGACAAGCCTGCATGTGCCCAGCCACAATACAGTGTATGCCCAGGTACCCACACAAGGCAACACACTTGAAAAAGAAAAATATGATAAGAACAAATGACCATGAAAGGGACGGCGGGGAGGGGGGGGCCACCTATGAGGTCCGAGGACAGGATGCACGCCACAATCCACCTGTGTGGATCATGGGAAAAAAATACACCCCATAGGCTCGTGGCCCACACGGCTACTCTGTTGTGGGAGATGAGTCGCTATCGCTCTGGCCAGACCCTGCAGCTGACTCAGGAGGTGGGGGAGCTGCCTCAGAAGATGGTGTGACAATGGGAGGCAGCCCACGCAAAGCCCGAGTTTGCTCCTCCATGGCTGCAAGCAGGCGGGTCTGGAAGGTCTGGTTCTGGATTATAATCATGCGGAGGTCCCCATGCAGTAACTTCCGGGATGACCTGACCTCCGCATGAGTTGCCTGCATCTCGGCCGAGAGCGTCCGTGTCAGACGCTCCAGCTGCTCCTCTGTCCTTCTATGGGATGAAGCCTCAAGCTCTAACAGGGTCGACCTGAGGTGATGGAATTCTTCCCTCAGGCCTTCCCTGTGGCGCTGGGACTCCATGGAAAGTGATTCCCGCAGAGTTGCCAGTGCCGCCCGCCTGTCCATGTTGGACGCCAACATGTCCTCCCTGTGTGCCTGGCAGATGGACTCTGTAGCCTGCTCCAGTCGCTCCATCAGCCTTTCTGGGGGGACAATGGAAGTGGCCACCCTATCCATGGCCTGTGCAATCATCTCGGATGATGCTGCCTGTTGGGTGGCCATACCGTAGATGGATTGCTCCCAAGCGGTATTGCCAGGTGGCATACGGCCACCACGTTGGCGGGCACCACACCTGCCTGGGGCAAGGCGGACTGCGCCTTGCTGTGCCGGCAAAGACTCAGGCTGCAGGACTGCATTCCCTCTCTGATCTGCAGCCCCAGGAACAGGATCAGAGATTGTGTGGTGTGGCCCTGCATCCGTAACCACCGGAGGCTGAGCTGCCGACACTGACATCCCCATTGAGGGCAATAACCCGGCTGCAGGTGGGTCGGACAGAGGAGATTCTCTCCCAAGAACACTCACCTGCGACTGCACATAGGTGTCATCCTCCGAGTCTACACCTGAATACTGCTCGGGGGAGGAACCCCCAGAGACACCCCTCGACAGCACGACCTGCAGCACTTGTGGGTTTTCACCCACAAACACACCACGTCCCTCACTTGTGGAAGGTCGGCCCGGGTTGCCCTCCTGGGACGGCTCCACCACCACATCCCCAGCATCAACAAGTGCTTCGTCCCCTGCAAAGACATGAAAGAGAGAAATGGAAACAGGCATTAGCACCATGGCATACAACAAGGGCTGATGAACAACAGAGGCAGTAGTTCAATGACACATGTCCCACATGACTGGGAAACCTCCTATGCATTCACCATCACTGGGTCTGGAGGGGAGGCTCAGGGCACACAATGATGACACAGAGAATGGAGAGCAACGCCTGCTCCCCATGCTGCCTAGCACTGGCATCACACATTGGCCGGTGATTGCCATGTCAAATGCACATGCCATCACACACATGGCATGTGACATAGCCACCAAGTGAAGAGGGAGAGGAGGGCAACTAATTTGGATTTTGGCCACTCTGGTCCTGACATTGCTTCATCACATCAAGAAGTTAACATGTTGGACATGGATCTGCTAGTCCCAATTGGCCACGATGCACAGTGCCTTGTCAACATTAACAAAATGCAGTAAACAATGAGATTCCACCTCCCCATCACCTGTAATGGATTCATATAGCATTCGTGAAGCACCTGTACAGAAATGTATGAAGGTACAGCGGAGCACTGAGGGGTGGTGGGGCAGAAGGGGATGCCATTCAACAATCCTACTGGTGCTGGTGTCATTCATGTAACGCAAGTGCAGAGGTGGGTGGCACAATGAAGTGCAAGGGGAAGTGGCGGCTGGAAGTGCTGTACAAGGTAAGTAGGACTTAACGTCGAGGGCAGATGGTGGTAGGCGCAGACAAGTGCTGGGGGGGTGGCCTATAGGGGTACAGAGACAGTCATGCAGTGCTGTGGGCTCGGAGGGGACAGGGGAGGTACACACTACATCTGGCTCGGCAAGGTCCTTGCAGATTTCAATGTGTCCTGCAGAGTTGTCAGATGCCGCAGATATGTGCCCTTGGATTGGGGCTCTCATCTTGGTGAGAAGGGTGAGACGCTATTGCCTTTGGAGCAGTCGGCAGGCCAGTTTGCCAGAGGATGAGCATGATGCAGGCCATTTCCTCTCTGCCACCCGGCACCTGTGTTTTGGGTTCACAAGATCCGAGTCATGCCAGGGGTCAGCATTGGCATGGGGCTTCAGGCGGATTGTCATGACCGTGGCAAAGACATCCAGTGTACCTGACATAGAGTGGAGCATGGAGTGGGCCCTGTCAGGATGGGAGTGAGCCTAAGGGGGAGCTGGATGGGGGGGAGATTTTGGCAGCATAAGCCTCGACTGACACACACTTCATGGGTTGGAATACCAAGAAGGTGTGTGACAGTGGTGAGGGTGGCTTTGCCTGTGGGGTGGTGAGGGTGAGGTGGGAGGAGAGGAGAAAGTGATCACTCCAGGAGAGAGGAGTGCAGAGAGGGATGGAGAGGGGAAGGTCAGATGAGATCAGAGCATCAAGAGTGTGCCCTGCAGAATGAGTAGGGACAGACGGGAGTTTAGAGGGTGATAGGGAGTTGCTGAGGTCACGGAAAAGTCACGTGGGGGGGACAACAAGCATGCAGGTGGATGCGTACATCACCAAGGAAGAGGATTTCAGTGTCTGGGGACATGAGTGAGGAGGAGAGGTGAGGCCACTCAGAAAGGAAGTAGTACATTTGACCAGTTTTCCGATACACAGTACGCACAGTTTGTGAATGTCGAGGTGAGATGGAGAGAGACGTCACACAAGCCATTCCAGAGGGGAGTAGGTCTACGTAGGAGTGACAGTGGCAGGAATACCCTCAGGGAAGGCAAGGGCACACCCCCCCCCTGCACAGTAGTGCCGGGCCAAGGAGAGGATCTCCTGAACGTCAGGTAGGAGTGTGTCAAAGATGCAGACAGAGCTGGCCGTCAGACATGTTTCCATGAGACCAAGGATGTCAAGGTGCATTACCTCATGTAAGTGACATATATTGGAGGAATGCCTGATGCAGCGGCAGAGTAAGGAGTGTAAATGTGGAGGAGGTTGACAGCCTTGTAGGACTTACGGGGAGTGCTACAGATCAGAGGTGCAGCATGTGTAGGAGTTGGAGTGGGAGGCGGAGAAGGATCATGGGAGGGTGCAGGGAGGCAGTGCAGGATAGATGAGGAGAGAGGAGGGGGGACAGCAGGAGAGGAAAGGAAGTTGATGAGATGTGGGTAGCATTTGTCAAGGAGAATAAGGTTGGCCTGAGGGCCTTGGACTGAGATGCTCCCATTACCATACACATCAATTGTGGCCTCTGAGGATTGGAAGGAGGCCAAGAGTACACCCCAACGGGTCACACCATTGATGGTGGAAGAGGAGCAAGGAGAGAGGACTGGGACCATGTGAAGGGTCCATGGGACAGGCAAAGGCATGTATGAGCAGATGTCAGTGAGAGTTAACCTTGAGTAGGCTCAGATGTACTTGTCAGCAATACGGTGGGTCGCATTGGAGGGCAGGGTGCCCTCATTTGACTGTTTGCAAGCAGGTGTCGTGAGTAGGGCACGATGGTCTGAACAGTAGAAGTCAGGGAAGATAGACCATGAAGAGCAGCATGGAGTGTGAGGGAATGGGGCTTGAAACCAGACGGAACAAGAGCACACAGGTAGGAGGTGGGTGTCAAGGCAAATTCCACAGTATGACAGCATGTTGAGTGCCATGTATATACAGAGGACGCATTAGCATGTGGTATCATTGCATGTCAGGCATGTGACGATGGAACTTGAATGGCTGGGGGAAAGTGTAGGAATGGTATGTAAGACATAAGATGAATAGACAGGGGAGAATGAGCAACAATGTCGTGACAAAATGACAATTCAAGGGGAACTTCCATGGTGTAGGGCCATATGTGCACTGTTGGCAGTAGGGATAGTGCTGTGGGCACATGGTGTTGCACTGAACATACTGGATGAGGCACATGGGTGACACTATCAACTCTGCCACACACCCCCTTGACAGGCACCCAACATGAAGGCTTCGCACACACACCATGCACATGGATATAACACACATGCATGTGCACTCACCGGATGATGCCTCGTAATCAGGGAGATCTCCCACACCTTGGAGTTGTCCCTCGGTGACGTAGGATCCAGCTACGGACTCGTGTGGTGTGAGTTCTATTTCCTGTGCTGGGGACCCACCTCCAGTCACCAAGGTTGCGGCATGACTTGAGGCCAGCTTATCCTTTGCCCTGCGCTTAAGGTCATTCCAGCGCTTCTGGCAATCACTAGCTGTGCGCCTCACTACTCCAAGGGCACTTATTTTGTCAGCAATGGTCTGCCAGTGTGCCTGGCGTCTGGCATGTGTGGTCTTGGACCCTGCAACGATGACCATTTCCCTATCATGGTATGACACATACTGAACAAGTGCATTCAGTTCGGCGTCTGTGAAGCTGGGCTTCCTTGATGGGCCGGACTGTGCAGCCGTGCCTGGGGCATCAGCCTGTGCCGGACGTGCACTCTTCCTCTTCCGCTTGGAAGGGGGTGGGGATCCAGAGTGTCCTACGCCGCTGTGGACACTAGGGGCAGGAGCCGTGGTGGACTCAGTACTGGGTGTGTGGGATTGCACACTCAGCATGGGAGTAGGTGCAGGCATTGGGGGTAGAGGGATAGGGTCAGGCCTGATCTGAGGTGCATGAACTAGGACCGACACAGTCTTGGCAGGGTGTATGAGAGGTGGGGTGGATGGAGCCACACCCTGCCCACGGGGGGCAGCAGATGACCTATCTGGCATAGATGCGCGGGTCCTGATGACACCAATGTGCACCGGCGCACGTGCAGTGGACCTGCTGACCTGGATGTCAGCGATGGAGTCACCCTCGGACAGGTCTGGTGCCACAATGGGCTGGTCCAACAAGGGCTGATCAGGGTTGGTATCAGCCACATGACCCTCAACCTGGGGGGGGAGGAGGGGGGGCATGGGTGTCCCTGACTGGTCCTCCAGACTGGGGGGGACAGGGGCACCCTGCAAGTCACAACCACGTCCCCTAGTGGATCCTCCACTGCCACCACGTGTGGCTCGGCCACCTTTGCCACCCTTACGGCATGCACGCCTCCCAACCATGGCACTGATGTTATTGTGCGTATGGGAGTCGGTGTGCACAATTGTCCTGGGCAATTGGGAGTCAAAGGGGTTGGGTACCAGATGGTATTCGTACCCTAGTGCAGTGGCAAGGCTATATGACACCCCTGGGGAAAGATGACGGGTCACGCAACGCACAGGCACCCCAAAAAAGTTAAGGAACGTGCACGATACCCCTCCTAGACCACGTGTGCGTATAAAAAACCCTGCACTACGCTGTGGCATCCAGTAACACAAGAATGAACGTATGCGTGTCACACGCAGCCTAGATTGACCTCTGAAGAGGTACGTGACATACGGGGCAAGCACAGATGATAGATGCGTGCGCAACTCACCGTCTGCCAGGGAGAAATGCGTCAAAAAGACGCGCGTGTGCGCGTTGGCAACACCCCCGCCAAAAGAAGAATGGTAGGCTGTCTGAGGAGACAGGACAACAGTAGAAGGGAACGCTGTGTGAGGAAACAGGCCCAGGAAAAAGAGCTAAAGAGAAAAAGCTGTCAGAGGTAACAGGGAGTATGACCTTTGAACGCCGTGAAGTAAATCGCGTGTCAACTGACAAGAAGTACAGAATACACCGACTCGCTCTCCACGAAAAGCACGTACAAGGAAATGGCGTTCTACATGTACCTTTTATGCAGGCCCAGAGGTCCTGCGTCACTTCCGCGTGTAGGCGCTGAAGGGCCAGCCTCCAATCACACGCATTGACACTGGCTTGTGTTTCTTTCACGCGGGATGGGAAACGGCCGTGTCATGGATGCGCTTACGCGTCTGGCCCTTTGGACCAATGAGATCGCGTACGCGTGCTGACGCGCTCGCGCGGGAGGTTTATTTTTTCACGCGGGTTGGGAAACGGCCGTGCGTTGTAGACGCGCTTACGCGCCTGGCCCTTTGGACCAATGAGATCGCGTACGCGTGCTGACGCGCTCGCGCGGGAGGTTTATTTTTTCACGCGGGTTGGGAAACGGCCGTGCGTTATAGACGCGCTTACGCGCCTGGTCCTTTGGACCAATCACGCGGGTTGGGAAACGGCCGTGCGTTATAGACGCGCTTACGCGCCTGGCCCTTTGGACCAATGAAATCGCGTACGCGTGCTGACGTGCTTACGCGGCCTTTCCTCGGATTCCACGCAGACGTGCATGATTTTCACGTGCCAATTCACTCCGTATCAAGCTGGCCACGCGTTCACACACGGAAGACCACGCTCCTGCCCCGAAGGCCGGAATCCTGCCCCCCAGAGCCCCGAGCACGCTCCCACCTGCCATCTGCTGCTGCCTGACTGCCTGCTGCCCACGTGCCCTGCTGTTTGCTGCCTGGGGTGCAGTTGCTGTGACCACCCCTGCTGGAACCAAAGACTCCCGACAGCCGTACCATCGCTCCACAGCCCAGCCCCAGGACCCAGTTGCCCACCCACTCCTGCCTCTGGGGTTGCCATGTCAGGGAGCACAACATCTGGCACGACTGGCAACCCCCGGCCAGGGAGGCAGAGGGGCACCAGCTTCAGTGCCACCGAAGTTGGTGTCCTGGTGGAGCGAGTCCTGGGGCAGTATGATGCCCTCTACGGACGGATGCGCCTCGACAAGGAAGGACGGACCAGGATCTGGACGGACATTGTGACTGCCATCAACGCGGAGGGGGTGGCAGTCCGAGAATTCCATCAAGTCAAGAAGCGCTGGGAGGACTACAGGTCCAGGACCCTGAACAAGGCCCGGCGCCTCGTGAAGGCAGTGGATGCCAAGGGGCGGCGGGGCCACTTGTCGCAAGATCAACTTCGGGTCCTGGAACGCATATCCCCAGCGCTCCATGTCCAGGTCCTTGGGAGGCAGACCCGTCTGGAGTCGAGCGGTGAGTGTACATGCATACTGATTGTAAGCTGTGTGTGTGGTGGTGTGCCAGGAGTGTGCATGTTGCACATGTCTTTGTGTGGCCATGTATAAATGTGTGTGTGCAGGGCTGTGAGACAAGCACATGTGTGCCTGTGATGTGTGAGACAAGGATGGTGCATGTGTGTGTGTGTGTGTGCTTGCAGTGCAAATGCTTGTGTGTGGGCACATGTGTTTGACTGTGCATGTGAGTTGGCATGCTTGTGGTGTGACACATGGATGTTGATTCCAGGTGCATTAGTCTGCAGCGTGTGCGTGTGTGTAGTTGTGAAGGGTGCAACAGTGTTGCAACATGGATGCAGGTGACACTGTCATGTTGGAGAGTGAATTGCAAATGTGACATGGATGTTCATCTCATGACTGACAGTTTGCGGAGTGGTACACATGCTTGGATGTGTGCTTTGCATGTGTGCATGTGTATTTGAGTCCGTGTGTATCATGTGATGTGTGGCTCACCTTTGTCTGCTCATGCTGCTGTATGTGAATGTATGTAGCGGGCTGTAGCAATATGGCTGTTGAATGACTCATGTGTGTGCGTTGAGGAGACAAGTGTGTTGGGGATTGTGATGCCAGGTCTGGAGTATGACAATGCCACTCTTGTACAACTGTTATGTGTGTGAGTCAATTGTACAGTGTCCTGATGCCTGTCTCCTGTCTCTCCCTGCCTGCAGCGTCATCTGATGTGGAGGGCGGAGAAGGTGCTGTGGAGCACAGCGGCAGGGATGCCACCGCCAGCCGGAGACGCAAGGCCCGGCTCCCCTCCCCTGTTGTCATCTCGTCGGGGAGTGAGGAGTCCGGTGCTGTGTCCCAGGTCGCAGCTGCCGAGGGGAGGTCCAGGAGGCGCAGGAGGAAGTTGGACTCCTCGGCAGCAGAAGGGGCAGCTGAGACCCCACAGGGTTCCGCGGCGGAAGATGGCAGGGAGTCATCCAGGTTGGTGGTGGGTTTGGTGGAGGAGGAGGCCGTGCAAGGGACTGAGATGGGGTCTGGAGGTGGGCATTCCACTGGTGCTAGTGGTGCAGCATAGGGGCAGGGACAGGAGGCAGCACAGGCCGCCGCGGAGGTGCCTGTGTGTAATCCTGTCCCCGGTCCTGTGTCTGCATCATCTTGCACCAGCAGGGTTGCCCACGTCCGGACCCATTCTCAGGGAGACCAGGCTGTGTTCCTCCTTACACTTGGCCTTGTTCCGACCCCCTCCTCACCTGAACCCCCTATGCGCCAGTCGTCCTCCGTGCCATCTTCCTACCCACCTGTCACCTGGGTGCCCTGTGGAGCTGCCTCTGACGATGGGGCCAGGCTGGTGGAGGACACATCCCTGCCCCAGTCGGGAGTCGTGAGTCCAGCAGGCGTGGCCACCGCAACAACAGCACCCCAAACAATGGAGGATGTGCAGGCAGCAGGTGTCAGGGCACCGGCACCAGCACGTCAGCAGCAGGAGGAAGAAGGTGGGAGCCTTGATGGCTCGGGGCCATCACCATCAGAAGGGCAGGCATCGGCCGGAGGGCAGGAGGACCCTGGACGTCAAGTGGCTTCCGTGTGGCAGCGGTTGGGCCATGCCATAGATGCGGAGCGGCGGCGGGCGGAAGAGGCGCGGCTCGCTATGGTCAGGGCGGAGAACTCCATGCGGAGGGCCCTGAGGCGGGCCGAGTGCCTCGAGGCCATCCGCAGGGAGTTGGAGGTGGGTACATCGGCGTCCCTGCGGACCCTCGGGGCTGTGGAACGGGGCTGCCTCCGGGACATCGAGCGGGAGTTCGATGATGCCCTGGCCCAGAACAACAATCAGTGAGCCGCAGGACTTGCCCGCCGCCTTTGTATATAGTTCTGTAGTTTAGTTGTAGTTAGGTTTCCTTTGTTTTAATGTTATTATTTGGTTGCCAATGGACAATGCACCACATTTTTGTATATAGACATTTTCTTAGTTAGTGTAAATAGTTAGGTTTCATTTATTAGGGCTCATGGACCCGGATCATCATGTTGATAGTTTGAGGGATGTTAATATTTGTTTTAATTTTTCACATGAGGCAATGTGTTTCTTCTTTCATTTGTACTTGGATTTAATTTTGGACTTTGACTTTGGACCCCTATTTTACTTTTTTTTTGTTAATTAGTGTTCCTGATTTTTTTGGTTGTACTTTTTTATTATTTAGTTTGCATTGCATGTTTATTGTTATTTTTTATTTTTACCATCCTTGTTTATTTTTAATACATTTTCATTTGATCCTTCAATGTGTTGTATCATCTCATTGCTTTCATGCATGACATGTGGGGTGTTTGGACATTCACTTGCAACATCTGTGTGTGACAGACATGTGTTCATTCATATGATTTACATTGGGTGTATCACATGTCATTGTGTTTGATATGTGGGTGGATGGGATAGTTGTTTGGGAATTCTTGCAGGGCAGACTGTCCATTACGGTCTTGATTGTGTGGGGTTGTGACCCAGGTGAAGGTGGACATGGATAGTACATGGGTGGGGGCCTTCTGGTAGGTGCCCCTGACTGCTGGGGGGTGGGGGTGGTGGTAGACATGGGTGGGGGCCTGCTGGAAGGTGCCCCTGACTGCTGGGGGGGTGGGGGTGGTGGTAGACATGGGTGGGGGCCTGCTGGAAGGTGCCCCTGACTGCTGGGGGGTGGGGGTGGTGGTAGACATGGGTGGGGGCCTGCTGGAAGGTGCCCCTGACTGCTGGGGGGTGGGGGTGGTGGTAGACATGGGTGGGGGCCTTCTGGCAGGTGCCCCTGACTGCGGGGGGGGGGTGGGGGTGGTGGTAGACATGGGTGGGGGCCTGCTGGAAGGTGCCCCTGACTGCTGGGGGGTGGGGGTGGTGGTAGACATGGGTGGGGGCCTGCTGGAAGGTGCCCCTGACTGCTGGGGGGTGGGGGTGGTGGTAGACATGGGTGGGGGCCTTCTGGCAGGTGCCCCTGACTGCTGGGGGGTGGGGGTGGTGGTAGACATGGGTGGGGGCCTGCTGGAAGGTGCCCCTGACTTCTGGGGGGTGGGGGTGGTGGTAGACATGGGTGGGGGCCTTCTTGCAGGTGCCCCTGACTGCTGGGGGGTGGTGGTGGTGGTAGACATGGGTGGGGGCCTGCTGGAAGGTGCCCCTGACTGCTGGGGGGGTGGGGGTGGTGGTAGACATGGGTGGGGGCCTGCTGGAAGGTGCCCCTGACTGCTGGGGGGGTGGGGGTGGTGGTAGACATGGGTGGGGGCCTGCTGGAAGGTGCCCCTGACTGCTGGGGGGGTGGGGGTGGTGGTAGACATGGGTGGGGGCCTGCTGGAAGGTGCCCCTGACTGCTGGGGGGGTGGGGGTGGTGGTAGACATGGGTGGGGGCCTGCTGGAAGGTGCCCCTGACTGCTGGGGGGGTGGGGGTGGTGGGAGGCATGAGCAGGTGTGCAGGATAGTCCCCTGTGGTGTGGGTTGCATGCAGGGGACGTGGAGGGTGTGAATGGAACACCTGTGAGGACCCACCCAGCAGAGCCGCGTGTGAAACTTCCCGCGCACCCCTGTAAATGACGTACCCTAGTTTTTCGCGTGTAGGATTTCACGCGCACCCCTGGAATTCCCGTAGCCTAGCTTTTCGCGTGTGAAACTTCCCGCGCACCCCTGTAATTGACGTACCCTGGCTTTTCGCGTGTGGAACTTCACACGCACCCCTGAAATCGACGTGGCCAGGGCAATCGCGTGTGGGACTTCCCCGCACCCCGGGATACACGTACCCAGGGCAATCGCGCGAGTGACTTCTCGCGCAACCCGTTGTACACACACGCGCAAATTTTTGAACAGTGGGTGTCCGTGTTAATGGTGTACACCTTTGCACCTCATGTGTCCTTTGGGGTCACGGTATGGCCCATTGCTGTATGTGGGTGGTATTTGTTGGCGCAGGTTTTGGCGCACTTTTGTTAAGTGCGTCGGGACGCTACCGCCTGCTTACTTGTGGCGTACGTTTTTGGGCCTGTGCGCTGGTTTGATCGAGCGCTGTTTTGCCCTGTTCGATTCCATGAATACGTGTTGCCGGAGAGCGTGTGGGCGTTCCGCGCACTTGCCTCCTGTACTTCCCCATGCCGCCCACATTCTTCCCCATTCCGAGTGTTGTGCCCCATTTTATTCCCCATTCCGAGTGTCCCGCCCTGTGTTCCGCCTACTTTAGAGCAGTGCGCTGCGCTCGGAGTGATAGCGCAGTGGCCGTGGCGCACGCCGTTGGTTGACCTGTGTGCCGGCGTGCGCCGCGCACTTTTTCAGCGCACGTCCTATGCTTTTCTTACGCACGGACTTCCATGAATCGACGTGCGCTGGTTTCCCTGCGCTTTTCGCTATTTTTCGGCGCAGCGCACGTATAGGCCCCTCTGCGCCAGAATTTTCGCCGCACATTTATTCCATGAATCGGCCTGTTAGTGTGTAAGCGTTACATGCTCAAGGGAAGTTATGGCAGAGCAACCGCTCCTGTGTGTGTATTTCACAACCCTTTTCAGTTCTAAATCTAACTGAGTGGTACATTTATTTTTACGTCAGGTAGTCTGATTGTTTGTTGCGGCTTCACAAGTTGAAGAGTGCCATTATGCAGAGTGTATTGTCATGCATCCTCAAATATTGCAATGAAGAGGTGGGGACTACTGCTTCCTTGGACGGCACCCAGTCATTTAACCGAAAACATTTTACTGAGGTAAATGTTACTGAAAAAATGCCAAAATTGATTTATATATCGGGGGAAAGGGATTAGAAGGGGTGGGGAGGGGTTTGGGGTGGAGTTTAAAACATAAGTGAACAGGTGGGATCGAGGGGGGGACTCCCCAATTCATAAAAATCAGTATTTTTTAATTTTCTGTAAAATTTACTTCAGTAAAAAAGGCTTCAGTAAAATGACAGTAAACCCCTTGGACGAGATCCATTGGCAACGCCAGAGCTGATTTAGGACCCATGAACAACGCTGTTTTTCCCATTGTTCATAATGTTTAATTTTGCTGGATACGCATTCTTAACTTCTTGGAATGTTTCTCTTGATTCTTGAACTTATGGGCTATAGTCTGGGAAATCCTGTAATATTGACGATCCAGGGATTCAAATAGGTTTTAACACATAACCCCCATTTTCACTATCTCTACTATCAGGGGATATTACATGGACGCTGTAGCGTCCATGTAGTCATGGTTAAGTTGGTGTTTCCATAGGAAGAGCATTTTTTGGGTGGCTTATAACTTCACTCCCTCTGGACGAATCCTCACCAACCTTTGCAAAAAAAGTATATGGCCCACTCTGAATTTTTTTGCAAAGTTTGGTGAGGATTCGTCCAGGAGGGGAAAAGTTATAGTGGGGTCCCAAAACTTGTGTTTTTTCCTATAGACAGAATGGGAAAAAACTTTGCGCACGGCCACAGCCCAAACCGCTGGACAGATTTACACCAAATTTGCGGCAGGAGCGGGGGCTTGGTCCCGAAAGCGTGCTTTTGCAAATTTGGTGTAAATCCGTTCAGTAGTTTTTTATAAAATGACCAAAACGTAAGGCAAAAAAATTAGTGATATCTGTGTTCGCGTCGCAGACGGACTTCCCTGTTCGCTCCGCGGACAGCACCCCGATTGGCCCATGGCCTAGAGTCATGTCCGCGGACATGCGACGTGTTCGCTGATTGGACGGCGAGGGGCGTAGAGCTCGTCAGATTTTCTGTGGCGCACGCCATCTTGTATTCGCCGTCGACCGCGTACAGCGTGGTGAAACGTGGATAAAAAATTGTATTTAGTGCCGTGTGTTGGTGTGTAAGAGTGTTTGGGGAGGGTGGGGGAGTATGAGATAGGTTCAATGTTTTGTTTTTTTATGTACTAGACGTTTTTGTTGCGTTTGATTTGTCAGCGGAGAACACGGCTGTTCTGACATTTTGTAAATAAACTAAATGATGGGGTGTTTAGAGGACAGAGTATGTGTCATTTTTGTTCACAAGGAAGGTAAAAATGAGCTATGAACACTCGCGGTGTACTTAATTGTTCGTAAATACACAAACTGGGGGTGTCCTCAGGACGCTGTCCGTATTGTAATCTGTCTAGTTGTATGTGTTCTAAGAACACTCACAGAGTCCCAAAATGGTTGCAATTACACAAAATGGGGGTGTTCTGAGAACGTTGTTTGTATTGTTCGTTGTCAGGGTGAAAGTGTTTTAAGACCACTCCTTTTGTCCGCTAATAGTACAATTTCCTATGGACGTCAACCGACTTTTTGTCCACTAAAGAAACGATAAATCCGGCTGGTGTGCGCCGACATTATGTGATAATCCTATGAATGGCGCTATTGACCTGGCTGACTTGCTTTTGCGACATTAAATCATATCTCCCGCCCCTAAGCCTGATATTATCAAAGCATTCATATTCCCCGCCTCTCTCCGTGACGTTACAGGGTGCGTCATCAAACGCGCCCAGTCCTCTGCAGTCCTAAGTGACTTTACACAGAACCCGGAAGACAACACATATTATGTCATAACACAGCGCGCCACAGATCGGAATATGAAACAGTGATTTAAAAGCAAACGGCAAGATTGTACATTTTGTAAAGTACATTTATTTGACATCAAATGTTTAGAGAATATTCAGCAATTTGCATTTGTCTTTGTTGTCGATCCGCAAAAGTTCATGTTGAGGCACTCAATGTTCCTTTGCGGTACAGAGGGTGTTAGATCAGCTTTACAACTCAGTGCGCCACAATTCGGAATATGAAACTGTGGTTTAAAAGTAAACAGCAGGATTGTACATTTGGTAAAGTACATTTATTTCACATGAAATGTTTAGTGAATATTCAGCGATTTGCTATTGTCTCTGCTGTCGATCAGCAAAAGTTTATTTTGAGCCACGCGTTGTTCCTTTGCGGTAGATAGGCTGTTGGTTTATGATAAAAGCAGTAAATGGTCGCTCTGATAATCGGAAGGTTTCTCCAACAACGAGCCATTAGACCACCCTATTGGTTGGTATGTTGTTTGTAGCCGCTAGTACTGCGTAAGGGCATATTGGTCCTTGGCGATTGTCCCATAAAATGGTGAGGGTCATGAAGTTGCATATTTGGACCTGCACCTGGTAGTTGAAGACCCCATCCGCTGGAGTCTGTAAATCGTGACGTAGGCAAAATGGGGCCACATACCTGTTTTAAAAAACATAAATTAGTCTCACCAGCCGATCTTCATTAAAAATCATCATTTTATTTATTAGGGCGTCAAACTATTTGCTATCGAAGATAGTGCAACGGAGTATGTTAATAATAAAATAATAATATTTTCCCATTCATATAGCGCTAAGAACCGTGAGGTATCTAAGCGGTGCTTATTATTAACCACAGTGCGTTGTGCTCATTTATTGACCACAGAAGGATGAAAGGCTGAGTTTGGCCTTGCCGGGATTCGAACTTGCGTTAGCAAGCTGTACACGGATGTCAAAGCGAGCGTTGCACTCGCTGTGCCACTTGACAGGCTACAGTGAAGTGGCACAGCGAGTAGAGCGCTTGACCACCTATAGACCGGTCAAATTATTTCTATTAACCCACCCTGTGTCGTCTGCCTTTTTCAGAGGCCTCTAAACGACAGGGGATCAATTCGGCGGTGATAGTGCGCGGTAGAAAACATTATGCCACTTTCAACCAACAAGTTCAACTTGAGCGGTCTTTAATGCCACGCTATTGTAATTATATTTGGTATACCATAATCTAAAGGGTTACTTACAGTACAATTGCAATTTCCATTGTCTACGAGTAGTGCAGTCCCAAAATACGACTCCGCGTGCGCGAATGATCTTTCGCATAGTGATATGATATATAAAAGTGGTTTCGTTTCAGAAATTTCATCCTTATCTTCTCTTACGTTTTAGCAACACTCCTTCAAGAGAAGTCTTTCATCACAATCTCTGTCTGTCAAGGCCAAAACACATTACAACCTTATAGTCCGCTTCGTGAGCCTCTCCGGGGCCCGAGAAAAAAATGGAAGCAGCTGACCTTCACTGTGAACAAGCATAAATTATTACTTTGCAACATTCTGTGTAAAGCCATCTCTGAGAAGTTGGTTTTTGCACGCCATGTTTGTATATTGTTTGCGTGATATTAAAAAAAGTTTGTTTAAGGGACGTTATGGTTCTAAGTACAGCCGAAATACCCCTGAAAATCGCAAGTTATGGTAAGCTATGAAAAATAACTTGCGCCACCACCGTGCACCACTAAGACTAACACCCAGGACATCAAAGATGACATTGCAAATGTCATTGATGAAATCACTGATGACATCACATGTGTATGTACTTTTCATGAAATTTGTGTACTAGGGATTTTTATTATAATGTTGCGAAATATCATACAGTTATTAGTGCTTTGAACGATGCATTGATATAAATAGCATTGTATTATGGGATTCTATCTAGTATACTGAGCTACTAATGGAGAAACATAGCATTGTGTGCAGAGTACAAGATGAAAGTATAATATTTGTAATGTTAATATGTTGAATAATGAAATGATAATTGTCCTGAAATGTTCAAAAATTCACAAAATGGGAGTGTTCTGAGGACGCTATTCGTATTGTGTGATTGCTTAGCTGTATGCAATGAGGGAATGGCACAGAGAGTAAAGTGGATGCCATCCGCGGACACCGCGGCTGTTCGTGGACAGGGCGTGCTACATCCGGGTTTTTCCAGGAAATCCAAAATGGAAAGAAGACTGTACGGATCAGCCAATCAGATGTCGAGGTTGTGGATTTGTGTTGAAAGAGACTGTGTGTGCTGAAGATGGCAGAAGTAGAGAAAGTCAGGGTGTTGGTGCTTGGAGATATGTTTGTGTATGGTTTACAACAGTATGCTCAATGCAGGCATGTTGCAAAGAACTTTGATGTGAAAGGAGTGGATGTGGTGTGGAGCACTGTGCCTGATTGCAATGTACAGGGAATTGTACAAGTTTGTGAGGATATGGCCACGATGAACAGTCCGCATGTGGTAGTTTTGCACTCTGGTGCTTTCCATTTGGGCAACGTCAGTGCCCCTACTTTGTTGGCTGATTTGGAACACTTGGTTCAAGCGTAATGAAGATCCTTCCAAATGCGAAAGAAATTTTTTCTGGATTACTACCTAGGGCAATATGGGACAATAGTTCTGTTTTTTGTCCTCAGCAAAACATTGCTAGGTGTGTCATCAACCGAGGCATGTGTGCCTTCATGCTTAGAGCTGGTATGTTCTTCTGTAATAATGAGAATATTGATGCCAGTAATGGTGTTAATTTTAAAGAAGATGGCATTTCTTCATCTTTTACGGGAAATGCCTTTCTATTTTGGAATGTAAGGGTTGCTTTGGAGAAGGTTATGTGAAGATTTTAGGAGTAAAGTAAGAAAAAAAAACAAGAAAAAAAATACAAAATAATAGGTGTCAGTCAAGCATCTGTTAAAAAAAAAAAGAAAAACGTCTCTTTTCAGAGCCAACTTCAAAGGGGAAATGGGGCACACTATTTAAATTTACATTCACCACGCTTAGATTTTCGATATGTCCGCGGACATGGCGGTAGTCCGCGGACATGAAAATCACTACGAGGGGGTTAGTATGTTCTATGTTACATGTATATGAAGTCAGGGATATTATGGTTAAGTTGTGCTACTAAAAACCTATGAAATTCAGTGAATAAACTTTGTTAAAGTGACGTTATCGTTAAGTTGCGCTACTAAAAACCTATGAAATTCAGTGAAAAAACTTTGTTAAAGGGACGTTATGGTTCAACGTAAAACCGAAAAACCCCTGAAATTCGGCAGTTATGGTAACATAAGCAACCACAACTCGCCACCGTGCACTGCTAACACTAACACCCAGGACATCACTGATGACATCACATAGCTGGCTCTACCTTTTCATCCTTTACTGACATATCGAAGCCACATAGTTTTCTTCAGTAACAGTCAGGAAGTAAAAATTGAAAAGGTACTATATTTGTAGACTTAGGGTCAAGTCAGATCATATGAAACATATACATAGCGGAAGACACAGTATGTGTTATTGTCTCTTTGTGTTTTTTCTGTAATAAGTATGTATTAAGTGGGTTTTATTATCTACTTATCACATGTTTTACAGTACGCAAAACTCTAATAAGAAAGCAGTTATCATTTCAGTATTCAACATGGCAAGATTATGAATATAGCACCTTCATCATGTATGCTGCACACACTGCCTTTGTTTCTGCATGAGTAGCTTAGTATACTGGATAGAACTTCATAATAGAATGCTATTTATATCAATGCGTTGCTTAATGCACTAATTAGCTCATGATATTTATCCCAATGATCCTTGACAGTTTTTGGTCAGCATTATAAGAATCCCTTGTACAGAGTTTTTATGAAAAGTAAATGCACATGTGATGTCATCAGTGATGTCATCAATGACATTTGTGATGTCATCTTTGATGTCCTGGGTGTTAGTGCTAGCAGTGCACGGTGGCGCGAGTTATGGTTGCTTATGTTACCATAACTGCCGAATTTCAGGGATTTTTCGGTTTTACTTTGAACCATAACGTCCCTTTAACAAAGTTTTTTCACTGAATTTCATAGATTTTTAGTAGCGCAACTTAACCATAACGTCCCTTTAACAATGTTTTTTTACTGAATTTCATAGGTTTTTAGTAGCGCAACTTAACCATAACGTCCCTTTAACAAAGTTTTTTCACTGAATATAGATATATAATGATTATAATGATTAATGATTAAATCCCATGGTGACGGCTCGAGACACATCTGTAGAACAGTCATCTCCTGTCTTACCCACTGATAACGAGTGCTACAGTTGACTATGGACCATTTTGGGTGCTGAGGTTGATGCTTTTGAGATTGATGGTGTATTCTTACACACATTAGAGAGCCGGTTATTATCCACCTTTTGAGACTTTTCAGACAGTCATCTCTTGTTTTACCCATTGATTACGAGGGTGTCAGTGAACCACGGACCATTTTGGGTGTTGGGGTTGATGTTTTTGGTATTAATGGTGTATTTATACACACATCTGAGAGCCGTTTAGTATCCATCTTTGGAGGCTTTTCAGCTTATTCATTACATAATTGCCGGATGGTTTTTGGACCCCTACCGCACAATTTTGAAGGAATTTTAAAGCAACAGAAGTGTTTTCCCCTGAAGAAAGTTCAGCCATACAAAGGCACAAAGAACTGAAACATGCTACATGTCAGGAATATATATGTTTTATGTGACACATTCGTTTTGTGATGTGATATGCTGCTACATTTGTGTCCATGTATTTGTCTAAGGTGCGATTATTTTATGAAAATTGAGTAATGCAATTGTATTTAATACGATTCTCTGTTATGTGTGTTCTTTAGAGTCCCTTTATTTGTGCAATAAATTATATAGTTTTGAATAATCTGGTTGTACTTTATCTATTTTTTTCAAGATATAAATACCGGTACATCATCTATATAAGTAATAGTGTTCCTAGTTTGATACCTACAACTGTTCATTTTTGTTTGGTTTTCTATCTCTTTGTTAATCATTATATTGACGATCCATACTTCAGTTCTCTCTTGCAGCTCTACCAGAGAGTCTCGGCCCGTACCGTTGAATATATGTGTTATTCCTTCCAGGTCCGCGTTTTTGATATTAACCTTCTTTTTATCTGCCTGGAGTTGAATTTTATTGGCTTGTACGTGTATCATTTGGTCTTCTTTGTTACTTATGTGTTTTTCAGCTTCTTAAACACAGCCTCAGCATTTCTCAATCTGTATGGACGAAATATCCACTTTACTGATAATGTGTTCGTTTTCTGACTGATGGCATCCATGTTGTCTTTTAAAGTTATTAATGTCGGGCGTGCCTGTGTCATGTCTAGCTTGCACATCAGGCAATGCAGGGTGCCCTGCCATTTCATTCATTCCAGTTTTGCCAGGATTTTGTTGAGCGTAATTATTGATTTTTACTTGCTCCTTTGAGTTTCCTATCTGACAACATCTTTCTTATCCTTAGAATGAAATCAAGGTAGGGGTCCTGGTATGGAGGTGCAATCTCAAAGATCACTCAGAGCCTCAACAGATGTTTGCCAATGATTATTATGCTTGTTTTCTGCTTTCTGTTTATTTATTTTCCCTTCATTATCTCCCCCTTAATGGTTACCACCTACATTGCATCTCCAACCTCTACATAAAGGATTAGAACCGATTTATGATGTTTCCCCGCAGGCTGATTTCTCAGAAACCCGGTTCACTGAGCATAGGTTTGGTTTTGTAGGGAAACATCATTCCCTCCCAGTGTCCCTTCCCGGTCTCCACCAATGCTGGAGACACCTGCAACCCCATTTGTCTCATCCTCTCTCCTCCCCCCACACCATGTCATGTGTTCCACAAGGGACACCCCAGCCACCCCTGGACTCCGCACCTAGCCTCCATTCCCGACATGTTAAACATTCACACACACACACAAACACACACTCTGTACACACACAAACATACATACACACATACACATTCTAACACTCCCAAAACCACCTCCTTACCTCACTGTCCCTCAGCTCCACTTCCTGGATGCACTGTAAGCGCATGCCTGTTCACCGACAGGCTGCTGTTTGGCAGAAACGACCTGTAGGAGAATTATTTTAGTCAAAAGTGAGTAATACCATTAGAACGCTGTATGGCCTACCATGTTAAGAAGGTTGGACATATTCTTCAGTGATTTATTAATGCCAGCAATCCCCCAGTAGCAAATCCATTTCTAATTCAGAAAAGGGCTCCATATTGGCAATTTTAGCTGCATATTTCACTACCACTGCTTATGCTGTTACTCTGCAATGTACTCTGCAATGGAAGAAACATATTGCTGGTATATTGGCCACAGCAGGCATTTCGATGGCCTTGCTGTCAGCCAACCCAAATCGTGCAAGACAAAAACTGTGGTTGCAAGATTGGATCGTGACAAGTCAGCAATTCACAAAATAAAAATGGCAGCTTTATAATTAAGGGCCTTAATAATCAGGAATGATATCTGTCCAAGTTTCCGGATCCCAAATATACGTCTATGTTTCTAAGATTCAGACTCAACTTTTGGCCAACGCGAGATGTAATTGGTAAAAGAACAAAAACTGTGGACTCTGAAAGAACTTGTAGATTCTGTAAAAATAATATTGAAAGAGAAACAATAAAACATCTTGTGGCAGTATGCCCAGCTCTGTTGGACAAAAAGATACTTTCTGGAGCACATGTTCCACAATGGTCAGCCTCTTACTTGTGAGATGTATTGGCATAGGTTATTCCAAGGTGCTTGTAAAACAGTTATCACTGCTGCAATGAATTCCATGGTTTCACTCCACTTAGAATCAATCATTTAATATAAATTGGGATGTAATCTGTAATTTGATAATGGTGGTGAACAGTCAATAAAATTGTCAATTACAACAGACGTCCATTTAAAAAAAAAAGTTTTCATTATGGTGAAATTTACTTTTTAATCAACACTTCAGGTTAATATGGGATAAATCCACCCTTTTCTAGCAGACTGAATTTGGTTAACATATTTATTATATTGTTATTTTTAAGAAAGGTTGAAATTTAAAACCACATCAGTACAAAAAAAGAAAAAAAGGCAAGGCAAACCCAGCTTTATTATCATCAAAATACAGCAGGGACAGCAGACAAGCATTAAAATGTTGTTGCTCTCAGCACGCTTATCAAAAACAACATGTTTTATATTCAATATACGTCATAGCTGACATCATACTGTAATCTTAGTTACCGAAAGCTTTGGGGTACATGGATTGGATAATAGTGGTGACTACATATACATTCTATAAGGATTATATTTCTAATTGGGTAACACTTGTTTAATGGCTCTTCCTGAGGCCACCTCTATATTGATAACAGTAAAACTACATCATCCCTACAATAAACTATTGGTTGGCATAATACATAGTGGGCAGCCTAACATCTGGGGATTTCATTAGTTGTCTTGGTACTACCCAACCTTGGAAAATTAACAGGTCGTCAAGACATGAGCTAGACAGGAGTAGGGGAGAGAGGTCCACAGACTTGTTTCCTTTCAATTAAAGAAGATACCATCCCTCATTTCTAGACCATGAGGCAGGATGATCTCTTTGTATTTGGCCATGCAGCATCTCGTGCATGTGTAGGGAGTATAGCAGGTGTCCTATCTGTGTTCCTTTGTATCTGAGTACCACCGGTGGGAGCGGGCAAGTGCTGGTCGTGGGAAAGAGGGGGAGGGGTGGAGAGGGCAGATTTATTTGTTAGTGAGCTATATGTGTGTGTTGTGGTTTATAGTAATTGCATCGAATGCCAAAGCATCAAATGCCTTAGAATCCAAAAAAAGCTATGAAAAAAAAGCATCAAATGTATTTTTTTTTAAAAAAATGTAATGGGGGTCCCGCCAACCCCTGTTTTTTTAACCCTTAAAACCCATTATAATTAAAATAAAACCTTTACCTTTTGAAAAAAAATGTATTCGATGCTTTTTTTCCGATGCATTTTTTTCGATGCTTTTGCCATTCAATGCTTTGTATTCGATGCAATGACTGGATACCGTTGTTCATTCTGCATTCAGTTTACACATTGCTTATGTTAGTATATTTCATGTCTTATCAATACTATGCTAATATTTCTCATGTATAAATGCATGTGTTACGTAATGTTTGACGTCTTCATGTTGAGTGCATATTTGCTTCGTGTCTAGTGCATGCAGATGTATTGTTGTAACGTTGCTTTTGTTTGTTCGTGCCAGCATTAGATTGTGTCCATCTCCTGCTGTACCTGCCTGGGATGGGGACGGTACGGTTGCCTTAGTGAGTAACTTTTCTCACCTGTGCAATATTGGGTTGGTGGAGGGGCAGAAGAGATGGATGACATTTAAATCTACCTCTCAACCACAAGTCATATTGAAGGCTGATGTGCACCTCACCAATCCCACGCAACATCACATAATGTGTACCGATGTCCCTAAACAAATATACACATACAATTCAATCATATGGGGAAATGGTGTAATAATGCAAATAACATGTGAAGCTTATGAAGGAGCCTATGAGGGAAATGGTAAAAATATATTCATTCAGATTTGCTCAGTGTTAAATCCAATTACTTGAAGGCTACACGCATCTGCTTTGCGTTGCTCCAAATCAACGGAAGGTGTGCAGAAAGCATGTCCTTGCAGGAAACAAGCGTTTTCACGAACAGAGCGAGCAAATCTAATATTTAACAAAGCCCCGGAAGATTGATAATATGGTAATTTTCATGGAACGTGGTGACACGAATCCAGATTGAAAGCCACTGCGCATAAATTGGCATTTAGCAACCCAAATCATTGTTCTGCTGAAGGACTTACACGAGTGATTCGCTCTGTTCCAGAATCAATTTCAGCCATTCATTTGGAATATTGATTTTTCCCCTTCACTTTCTTGTTGTAACAAGTTTAACAATGATTGCGCTCCCATCAGGCTCCAAGTCAAGCCATGGAGAAAAAAGTACAGACCACCTCAGAAGTACTAATTTTGTGCATGTAGTAATGATCAGATCTTTCAAAGGACCACTTTCAAAGCAAGAAGGATCACCCACTTAAAGGCATTGACTTTTCATTAAATTGTGTTGCATTGTCTTCCTGTAACACATTTTAAATGTGGGTTTCAAACTCAAGTAAAGTATGTACTCATTGAGGCAAGAGGCACAACATGACTGCCTGTTTTATTTCATAACCGAGCTTGCAGGTAGGTGAGTGACCTGAACCATGCACCTTTATTTATAGAACAGTGGTATAGATACCCGCAGGACAAGGCACAGCAGCAGCGCTTAGCTCCTGTCTTCTCCTTCACCTATATACCCACTTGCTGCAACATTCACACTTTTACAACCGTGGCCACGAGAGAGAGTTGTGAGGAACATGCAAGGAAAAGGGGGAAGCGTGGTGTAGGGGGTGCAACAGAAGACCCAGGAGGTAGGTGGGTGCTATACATCATCCTCTTGTTTTGAGAGAAAACAACCACAAGATTTTATATGGTTATTTTATGTATTTATTTATTTATTTATTGCATTTGTTAAAAACCCAAATCCCAAATCGAGTGGTATCACAGCTTTAGTTACATAACAATACTTGGTAAAAACAGTTCTGTTACATGAGGCAGAAAAACTCATAAAACTGTATATCAGATACAAGGTGCCAAGGTGCCTCGATTCGTCCAGTTTATCAAGTGTTTCACTAACATATTTGCGAAACGGAGAATAGCAATGGGGGTGGGAAGCGCATAGGAGAACAGAAGTGCGCCGATGGTGGAACGACCTCCAACAATTAATGTTGGCAGACACCTCAGTATGGCAGGAAGCAGCCCGCCGAGGCCAGGGAGAACCAAGCATTCACTTCGACTCCTGGAAAAGTATGGTGCAGGAATTGTTGGATTTATCACATAGCGATACCTGAATAGTTGTAATTGTCCAGCATAGTCAGTGGCAAATGCAAACGTATATACGTAAGCTTGATGTTAGTGCAAGTAAGTGGAATTGGCTGGGATGAGGGAGGGGGAAGTTGGGGGGAGACACACGCAGACACAATCAACTGGACATTTTCATGCAATGTACGTAAGAGTCAAAGTTATATTGTTGTTAAAATCAATAAAAAATGTTTTTAAAAAACATGTACGTGTTTCCTCGGGATGACCGAATCACCATCCCCAATGAAATTGACTTGTAAATCTGACCATGGCAGTTTAATTCCCTTTTTTGTAGGGTAGTTCTGTGTGAGGGGGAGTTTGCCTGAAATTATGCACACACAAGACACCCCTTGAAATATATGTTGAGGTCCTGGCCAATATCTAGCCAGTATGCACATCACGCAAGATTTCCAATATTGTGTGAAAACCCCTGGTTGCATCATGGGCGTGATTCAAAATCAGGGTCCGGACTGGGTAGGTACCACCCACTGGTCACATCCAGAAAAAGACTACTGAATCAACAAACCATCTTGGATTCAAAACATTTAGGAAAATGTCATCAACACTCGGAAATCCTGTTTACCGGAATAATCCGATTTTGTTAGAGCAAAACTCACGGGGTCTTCAATATGTCAATGGAATTTTCCAATGATAGGGGGCTCATTTTGTGCAGTGATCACATCTGCATCTGGGGCCTCTTTTCTCCAATGAGCAGTTGAGAGTTGACTGTTGGCATCAGTTTGAGACCTGGTGACAGTTGTGACTTGGATTTCACTCAGCAGGGATTCCATATTTAGGAAATCACCCTGCAGAGATCCAGCTTTAGCCAACTGGTCAGCCTATTTTGGAATGACCTCTTATCTTTTTCCAATACATAGTCATCTCATTAGAGGTCACCAGATCATCAATCACTTGGACAGATTTCCATGTTTTAATTGTTTGTTGTTGGCAAAAAGCATGCCTCGATTCTTCCAGTTTATCAAGTGTTTCACTAACATATTTCTGACATAATCAGAGCCGGTTATTATAACCAGTTTGTTGAGTTAGTGGTGTACTGCAGTGAGGCTGGATTAATGAACCTCCACAGGAATGCCTTGCCTGGAAAGGAACCAGGAAGTAATTCTGGAATTACTTAAATTCCAAACCCGTATTCTGTCCCTTTGCAAGTACTGCAAGCGTTGATGAGGAGTCTCTACAATAATTTACTCCCCCTGGATAAACAGACAGTACGTTTTCAAGGCCCATACCATTGCCAGGAGTACCTTTTCAAAGTCGTTGATATTTTCCTCGACAGAGGAGACATTTTTGCTCACATACGCGATAACTTTGTTATCCTTGTCGAGCTTGGCAAAGTTTTCCTTTCAGTTGCTTAACTGCCATTATTCCAGACCCCAATCCCACTTAACTTTAGCATTTAATAAATGTACCAAGGATCGAGTCTTTAATGAACTTCAACTATAATTAATAAGTCCAAGAAGGCCTCTCAATTCTCACAGCGTCGTAGGGTCTTTTAATTTCAGTAAGTATGTTTCTTCGCCTGAGGATTGAGACCCTGAGGGGTGAATTCATGCCCTAGGAAAGCCCCTCTGGTCTATCCCCACTGTGCCTTCTGAAAAGGCAGTTTTGCTCTGTCTTTCTTCAACTGGGCCATAACATAGCGAATTACTGTAGTACGTTCTTCCACAGTTGAGCTCTTGATCAATACATCATCTACATAAGCCATGTTCCCCTTTTTCCCAAATTGGGCATGGCTTTATGCAGAAAGATATTTAACTTATTTCTGGAGTTTATATATCCAAAAGGTGTTGGGTTCACATCTATTGTTGCCCCCGAATGGTAAAGGCAAGCTTGTATTGATCTTCCCTACTCACAGGTACCGTCCAGTAACCGTTGGTCAAATCAATGGCTGTGTACACATTTCACCCTTGGATCTGGCCCAGCCCTTAATCAATCTAGGGAAGTGGCCATCTAGACACGTGGACCCATTTTTTCAACTCCCTCAGGTCTCCTTTGGCGATTGGGTTTTAGTATCCCAAGTACTGGGTTGTTAAAGGTACTGTGCATTGGACAAATTATCCCACGGGATTCCAGGTTCTTGATATTCTCTGTGAGTGGCTCCATGTACGCGAGAGGTAACCAACATTGTTTTCCAAATGCTGGGGCCATTTTAGGGTTGTGGGTATGGTGGTTGAGTGAACAGATGTACATCCACAGTCATAAGATATCCTGGAGGTCCAGGAAGACCTGTTTCAGTTTTTGTCTTTGTTCTTCAGTCTCACAGGCATCAGTGAGATTGATCTGTTTCTCGATCATCTGCCTGAAACCAGGAAAGACCTCAGGCATGGCAATTTCAGCAGTATCCTCGAGTTGGGTGGGAGATCCCTTTTTATGGTGTTCACCTGGACAGGATGTTCCATGGATGAAAGGTAGTTGTTATTCACTCGAAATACCACTTCATCACCATTTCGTCCTTTCTGATGTCACAGGATACATCTTCAACCCCATAAGGGCATGAAGAATACACCAAGTATTTCCCGCCATGACTGGTAAAAATCTTTTCTGGAGGAGTATTGTCATTGACTTCAAAACAGCAGTGAGGAATCAGCCCAATTATCTTATTACCTAAATCAATGGAATAGGGTTGGGCATCATCCTCCATCCCAATAGAGGTGTCTGTGCCCAAAGTGAAACTTTGAGGGTCACTGTTATCCACCAATATTCAAATGGTGTCATGTTATAGATCCACTAAATGGGTCGATTGCAAGTATGAACCTTGTTGGAAATAAGAGTTTCAAGTTTATATATGCGTCCGTATATTTAAGCTTCTGTCCTTGATTTATTTTGAGGTTAATGGTGAACTGTTGCACCTGTCCTGGGATGGTGACCGCTTCTCCCACCTGAACTTCAACTGCAAAAGAGAGCAATTGACCTGACCAGAATGCTTTAACTTTATTGTCAAAGCTCATGTGGTTACCCCCCAGTCGTGACCATACTTTGTTTTTGATTAAATCCAGGATAATTGTGAATCAATTGAGAATGTCCCTAGCAAAATAAAAGCCAGAATGAACATTTCTAATGATCCAACAATTGTGCTCTATACATTTAACAGCAATTAATATCTTTACCATATACCTGCTGGGCAGGACATGTTTGGAATTTGGTGTTTCCAGACCTACTTTCCATTTATAAATCAATTTAAATGTGGCAATGTTTGGATCTTTTTTGAGTTGCCTGAATAATCCTTTGCTGATTACGGCTTTTCCATTACTCAGACACACTCTGCTGAACCCTGGCTCCTCCCCATCATGTATCTGAATGGGGAAAACAAAGGGTTTACCCTTTTTCTGAATGTCAGTCAGAATTTGGGCTGGTTTTTCATCAATCTTTTTCACCAGACTCAGTGTTTCTTCTGACTTTTGACTGGTATAAAATTACTGAGTGTTCCTTTCCAGTATGGAATGCCACTTGCAGCTGGGAGGAAGGTTGATTTTCAAGAGTTGAGTTTGATGGGCTGGTTAGTCTGGGTCCAGAGGCCCTGGTTAATCAGTGTTGATAACGTCCAAAGGAAATTGTTTCCCACTAAACAAGGAGTGCCCTCTGTTGTCAAGACTATAACAGGATGTTGAAAACAATGTCATACAATTTGTATCTCTAGATCCGCAGTCCGTGAGATGGAAATATCGTTCCCATTGAAATTTTTGAGTTGTCTGAGAAGATGTATGAGGGGAATCTGGTGACTCTCCCCAGTTCCTATATTCAGTAGGTTGAATGCCATTTTGGACAGAAGGGTGGCTTGGGATCCAGTATCCACCAGAATTGATCATTCACACTGACCCTGTACCTTGACCATGGCATCACATATGCACTCTTTTTCCTCAGGTGTATTTGGAATCTGTAGTAATGAATTGCAAATTTTTCAATTCTGGTAGTCGGGAAAACTCTTTCTCCCCAATATCTTTGCTGTCCCCCTTTGTCAGAAGAAGTTCTTAAAACTGGTTTGTGGGGAGAATACCTCTGTGTTTTTTTTTCTTATTGGGCTTGCACAGTTGGGATTGAGGAAATTCTGGATTTGGGTCGGTTTCCATACCAACCCTGTCAGACTCATGGTCCCTTTGGACCCATTTCTCTTTGGGAGGGAAACCCCCATTCCTGAAAGAAAAAGTCTCCTTACCTGAATCCTCCAGGGATCTCATCTTTCAACAAGGATTATGCCCTCCACAAAGTGAGCTTTTCTTTGACAGAGTCACTATCAGGCTGAGAGGTTTCCAGGGGTTCTGCTCTGGTAAGAAAGGACACTTCCTGTAGGGCTTGGCATCTCCCTTCCACGAGGGCCCCATCCTCAATAACCTGTTTATTGTCAGACTTTTCTTCAGTCATTTTCCCCTCTGGGGCGTTAGGTGGGTTCTGTGAAGCAGGGTCAGGTTGAGGGTTTGACTGAGCCCTCAGCATGCACCCTAGGTCGTCGGTCAATTGTTGGACCTGTCTTCCAGCTGAGTAACTTTCTATGGGTTGTAGGCAGGTGTCTGCTCATACCTCTGCTTCTCCCTAAACAGGGTAAATGTATCTTCAAGCGGAGTAGCTAGGGTATTGGAAATTTCTTCCTTAATGTTCAGTCCTGATTGTCCCTTCTCCTTGTTTCAGGGATCCATTGTCCTGGAACTGGGGAGAGTAGGAGTATTGTTTTGGAAGTTAGGATCTTGAGGGTACCTGCTGAAAAAATTCAGGTTGTGAGGTGGAGTGGTAATTCACTCCCCCTTGTGCCTGGGGAGTGCACCTATACCTCAGGATCAGTTTCGTACCCTTAAATCAAGGGCTTACATAGGTTCAGGGTCAGATGGGTAATTTCTCTGACATCCTGCCTGGCTGCCACTCGTTTGGGCCTGGCTAGAGGGTCTCCTCTGCATCTCATTCTGTTTATCAGTTGGAGTAGTATTGTTAGGCACCCCCGTCTCCAGGTCCAAAGGAGGGGTAGTTTTCACCTCTGCCACCTTGGCAGCGACAGGTGTGGTAGATGGCGTTGTTGCTTTAGGGCTGTTTTTTTTGTCAGTGGGTTTCTGGACCTCATATATCCGTGTGGCTTGCTCTATTGCCACATACAGTGTCCTGGAAATCGTGACAAACTAGTTGGGTACTTATATACTTGGGAAGAGCATGGAACTATGTGGTCACAAATTCACTCACCTGGAAGTCTGCCCAAATGCACATTTCAATTCTTGTACAAACTCCCTAATGGCATGATCTTCCCAGCATTGCAAGTTATATTCAGCCTTGCAGGCCTCTTGTGGGTTCTTGTGAGTGGAGATGTGTTTCAAAATGGCCACCTTATAGGCAATGATCCTGTTCTTCCAGTCCAGCTGAGAAACTGGCATACTCTGGGAAAATGTCAATTTCACAAACTCCATGCAATTGCCATTGTTTTTAATTTCAAGTGATGACATCATTTGTTCAGAGAATTCTAACTGCTCCCACACTGAATACTTTTCATTCTTGTGGTATGGGGTCATGAAGCTCTTTCTAGCACTAATCTGCCTCCATGGGTCTTTAATAACACCTTTTCTTTGTTTATTATTTCTTTTCTGTCTCTGAACCTGAGTCCATCCACCCTCAGAATCAGTGCTGCTATTGTCAGTCCAGACCCTGTCTCCTACCCACTCCCTATCTGTACGAGATTGGGAATACCTTTCAGAATCATGGGCTCTACACCATTTTCATCTGTGCCGCTGTGAGCCCTCGGGGTCACTTTCCTTATTGTCACGTTTTGGCACAGGATACAATGCAGTCTCTTCTTCAGACTGTTGCCAATGAGCACTTTCCCTCCTTCCAGGTAGCCTGGGCAAGTCCACCCATTCACCTGAATATGTGGAGGATTTGGGAATGTCCCTCCTAGGATGAGGGTTTTATGTTTCTCTTTTCAAAACTCATTTTATTTCTGCTAGATTTCATCAATACCAAATAAGATTACTTTTGCATTACTCTACACAATCCCATTCCTCTGTAAATCTCTGCCTCTTAGGGGTCATGCTACAATGGTACTTTAACAATTGCATGAACAACCTGCAATACACCTTACCGATGTTGCACTAAAATGACTGGCCTGCTAACAATGTCACTAGATCCCGGCCATGAGCGCCCATCTGTGAGATATATTTATGGGGGCCACATGTACTATGTATTTTCCCTCAATTAAAAATGCCACACAAATCGATCTTGATATTCTATCAAGCCCTATCTGTGACAGATCTAGAGCTAGTGAACCCCTATCCTTTTAGTAATGTTAAGTGAAGAACCAGGCCTATGTGCCAGCATATGCTTGCACAAGTAGGCCTGGTGGCAGAATCATGTGCTGCTGTGCATGCTCACATAGAGTCCTTCCTCTGAACCAGACTCGGAAGGCCCAGGACTGGGGGTATCGGTACGGGCTTCACCAACCTCACCCTTCAGCTCCCTAGAGACAGCAGTCGGCAGTTGCGGCAGTGGTCGTGGCTTGTACCAATGCCTGTGAGAGGCCAAGTTGGCAGGGCACGAGAAGACCTTCTCGCATTTGGGGCAGTGGTACTCCATGCGCACAATGCACCAGCAGCGGTGCTGGGCCAACGCCAAAGGGTTGGCACTCTTCTCGTGACAGAGCTGGCAGATTAACTCCCCCAGTGGGCGGGCGGCTGCACCGGGTGGCCAAGGGATAAGGAGCTCCAGATGACCCTTAGGAACCAAGCAAATGTTCTTGCTCCCCAATAAAGCTTATGCCATTTATGGTATGTATTTATCGATTGCATTATTGGGTGACTAGCACGTTATAAAAGCAACAGTAAAATAACAAAATTGTACAAGCATTCAAAGGGACCAACAAACAGTATAATTACACATTTGTGTTGACCAAATCATTGACACCTGGCATGAGTCAGAGAAACATTTTGCATCCAGGCTTTTAGCAGAACCCCCGTTCTTAAGCTATTGTCTGGCACTCGAGAAGGTTGTTAAATCTGCTGAATAACTCTGTGTTGTGTCAAAAGCTAATGAATAACACAACCATCGTGTTACAAGAAACTTTTCTCTTAAATGATCTGTCACTGGATGGATTTGTCACTTATGACCAAAAAGCCTCACATAAGACTAAGGGGCAACCGAGCGGTGGCCTACTTACAGCCATTCAGTCCACTCCGGCCTCTAGCGTTGATATTGTTGATAACAGTACCCCTAGTTTTTTAGCTGTAAGCCTGAAAAACACTGGTCTGAGGTAGGTATTATTAATAAATGTGTATTGAAATGAAGAGTCATGTCCATTAGATAGATTTATTGGTAAAATAGATATCCTGGCCTGATGAATTTGGAATTGCTAATATCGTGATTGCATCAGATCTGAACAGTAACTGTCTTATAGACCTTTGTAATCAACCTAAAGGGAGCAAGAGATCCCCCAAGTATGACATGAACCAAATCCAGAAAGTGAACAAATGGTTAGACTTTATGGAGGATTGGAATCTTTTTTTGTTTAACAGGAATGTTAGGTGGCACCTTGACAGAGGTGAAACTTGGCACAATGGAAATTTGAAATCTATCTTTGATTATGTATTCGTGACGGGCACCCTGTTTTGCTCTATGCGTCTCATTTACCATCAAAGTGGAGGTTCTAAGTGACCATAATATGCTATGTGCAGTCTTTAAGGATCCACCAGATGTCTATTCACGAGGCGAGCCACTTAATGTGGCAATATCTAATGGAAGAAATCGCGTGACTTGGCATCCAAAGCAGAACTATTCATTTAACAGATCCATTTGGAAATGCTTTGATGCCACTTCCTATGAATGGAATTGGGACAATGTCTCTCCATAACATTTGTCATTTTCATTCAATATAATGGTGTTAAGCACGAGATGCAGTCAAGCATTAGGAGCCAGCGTGAGCATGCATATGACATTTACATACAAAATATAAAGAAGCACTGAGAAGAGAGCTTAGAACTGTAAAAGAATCACAGGAATAAGAGGAAAAGAAGAGTCTCTGAATACATATAGCACAATAGGGATATAAAAACAAGATCAAGACTCACCGGGGCATGCAATACCAATGCAGCGGGGAATGCATGATTAAGGCTCTAATTACAAAATCAGATATTTGCTGCTGGAAGATGGCAAATTATTTAGGCCCACATCAATCTGCAATACAGAAAAACCTATAGTAGAAGCAATGTGGCATTAAAAACAAACTACTTTAAAAAAAGATTATATTTTTAAAGGTGCCTTCCACACGTTTTATTAAATATTTTAATGTTTCTTTATAATGCCATGAAGTTTAAAATTAGGTTAAGTACAAAAGGCTGTTTTTCATAAGAAATTGAGATATTTAGAGCACTCTGACTAAGCTGCATATTAGTCCCAATCCCTTTTAACCTTTATATGGCAGACATGGGCGAATTTGTAGAAAATGCCACCTTTATTTCACCTAAGGTGAATGGAGTGAAAATAGTTTGGATGATGTATGCAGACGCCATCATGCTGTTTGACTGTGCACCAGTAGGACGCGTCTTCTGAATGCCTTTCAAGACTATGCTCTGTTGAATATGCTAATTATAAACAAAGGAAAAACAAACATGTTACATTTTACTCCAGCTCAAAGAAAGAGGAATTATAGCTGGGTAATAGGAAATAAAAAAATAGAACTAGTGAAGGAACTCAGTTATTTAGGTCTTACGGTTACAGCAGACCCAAATAAAATGGTAGAGGTTGAAAAACTAAAAAAGAAAGCGTTCCAATTACCTGTTCAACTGAAACATTTTTAGACTAGATTCTCGCTGCTACCGGAAATTAAGATGTATGAGGAAAAGATCATCCCCTCATTGATATATGGTCTTGAATCCCATCATTTGCTAAAACAATTAGATTAATCTTTGTATGAAGGGATGATCTGTGGGAAGGTATTGTCCCTCCGTAAGGGTATCCCAATATCAATATTTAGATCTGAATTGGGAATGTCATTGTAAAATACAAAGATATTGTGGAAACGCCTACCTCTAAACAAAAACCCAACAGAACCTATACCTCATTCGCTTTGTGAGGACGTTCAACCAGCTAGCAGAGGTAATAACATGCTGGAGGTGAATAAATGCCGGAAAACCATAGTAATTAAAGGGTTTTCCTTTTGAAAAATGTATGATGGACACTAGATCTGTAAAATGAATCATGCAAGAAAGGGATTGGTGTGATACATGTGAGGCAATTCAACAATACCACCATTTTCCAATTTTATAAGAAACTAGTAAAAGACTTGGGACTATCCCACTTTATTTCAAAAATTCCAATCACCAAACCTTAGAAATGCTCTTTTAAGATTTAGGTTTTAGTATACTTTATACAAGGGTATATATGTTTAGGTGAGATGGGGTTGACGCGACAAGGGTTTTTTTGTTGTTAATGTCAAACCTCCTTGGAAAACCTATGCATTTCATAGTTGAATGTGTTGCTCTTAGAAATCTGTACTTTGAAATATTTAAGGATTTTGTATTTCATCAATTGTGTGTTTTTATTGACCATTTATGTAAGAGAATTAATCATGGAACTTCAATAGCATGGACTATCGCTTTGTTGAGATTTTTATACCACCTTTTTTTGAAGAGGATGGAAATATTTTTATATAACATGTTTTAGAATATTAGATGTATTTTAAATTTTGGTGTATTAGTCAGATTTTTATATTGTTTTTTGTTTGTTGATGCACAATATGAATTTGTAATATGAACTTGTGTAAGGTTTTCCTCTGTTTTAAATGCTAAACCTAATACAAATATTTAAAAAATGCACATTGGTCAATGCCCAATTGTTCTCCATGACCATAGAGAAGAACTTCTGAATGTGATTAATGGCCCTGGCACAGTTACCTAGGGTCAGAGTCTGCCATCAAATATTTGAAATGCCCTGTAAGGGTTCTGCCATATTCAAGTGTGTAAGAAGATTCAATTCAACACTACAGCTAAGTCAATGCCTAGTCTGGGATACTGAATGGAAACCCTTATTGATATATCTCTATGTCTAGTTCATGAGTTCTGGATGACTACCCCTATATAACACCCCTCTCTTAGAATCCCCCTGACCCCACTGAGCCAAGAAGTAGTTCTGTTTTGCAAGTTTAAAAGGTTTATTTGAGAAATAAAACAAAATATAGATACCACGCTTTTATAATAAATTAATAATCGATATCGCCCGTATAAATATAATGTTAATCAACAATGGGTAATCTGACACTAGCACACTTCTTTATAATCAATGAGGAGTTGGTGTAGGATGGATAAAGTAGCAAAAATACTTTTATGATTTCAAGGGAAAAGCAATGAGGAATAAAGTGCAGTACAGAAATACTTGATATGATTTTAGCAAAAGATAAGATAATCACTTTTTCTCTGGCAATTCACCCCCCTCCCCTATGCAATGTAAGAAATGGAAGGAGATGGAAGTAACACTCACAGTTCTCAGGAATGCAATCAAATACAAGACGAAATTCAATTCCCACCCCAGCAAGCTTAGAGGAAACAGGTAGGAGTTTTAAAACACAGGCCCAAGTGCTTTGAATGTGGTGGCAATGAAGTGAGAAATATGCTGAAAATGCTTTTAATTCCCTTTAGGAGGTTCAGGGTGACTGAGAGATACTTGGGATGAGTTCAGGCTCACTTTAGCAATGATTCAGAGATGGTGATTAAGAGGCAAACGAATTTTTAGCAAGGAAAGAAATGACTGCTGATGGTTACACGTGGCTGGATTTTTAACCAAATCGCAAATCGCGGTAAAATTCGCAAGTGCGTGAATCGTGATTACGGCAAAAGTAGCAAGTCGGTTCTAGGTTCGTTGGAAAGCTGAGATTCTAAAATTTCGTTCCTATCCCAAACGGTTCCAGAGATACGGACGATTAAATAAAGGTAGTTTTTCGGATTTAAAGTAAACTCAAAATGACAGGTGACAGCTTGCAGCTTCAGAATTGACAGGTGACAGTTGTGCAGCTTTACAAATGACAGATGATACGATTCCTACGAGGCTGTTCTACTTAGGTTAAAATAGTTTGGATTAGATTATTTTAACTAAGAGATTGGTTCTGCACAGTTCTGCTAGGTACTCACAAAATAAATTTGAAATAGGCCTCGCCACGGATCTGGTCAGGTTTTGGACTGGACTCCGGTTCTGGTCTCGGCACTTCACAGTGATCTGGGTCAGCTCTCTGGTTCTGCTCACAGTGGTCTGGGTCAATCTGGATCTCTGGTCTGGTCTGTCCGGATATTGCGGTCTCTGCACGGCTCCTGGATCTCTGCACTGGTCCTGGCAAAAGTTCTTGGCAAGGGATTCAAGCAGCTCACCCGGCTGTGAATAGCTTGCAATGATTTGAGGCCTGCTGCAGAGAACTCAGCTTGTGGTTTTAGGCCTCTGATTTAGGTTCCAAAGTATAAGTTCTAGGTTCTAGAGTATGTAGCTGGAGTTAGTCTGGAACTGGTATCTTCTGGATGTTGTGTGGTCCGGCAAAACGCTCCGCAGCAACTGGATTTGAATGTCTCTACCTGTCCCAGCAGTCTCTTTTTATGTGTTTTGAAAATGGGTGTGTGCCTGGGCCTAGCTAAGCCTGCCCCTCTCTACTTGTCATTGGCCCAATTCTCCCCTCTCCCATGATTGGGGGAAGGAAATGTGAGTCAGAGTGATGCTGTAGGTTTTATGGTCAGAGGAACCTCCCCTTGTCAGATTGCACACAAATCTATTTCTGACCCAAATACATATTTATCAGATACACAGTTGTTTGTCATTGTATACACACATCATGCATTACTGATGGGAGGCACTGTTCCGACCCTGGCGTTTCTAGGAACTTGGGTAAAGAAATGGCCACTTTTTGCGCTTTTTAGTAGCTTTCCCCATATCAGATTTTTCTCCAAATTTATACAATTGTGTGCAAGGCATGTGGGCATTTAGATAAGGAAGTGTCAGATTTTTAACATGCATACATTTAGAGTAACAGCCTCTTTTCCGCTCGTAAACCCCCAGATCATACCACCGGGTACTAAAACCTCTTAAAATGTGGGAAGAAAAATCACAAGAATTATGGCATCATTTAGATAATTTTGACAAGTTCGCACCATGAGTTATACATCTTTCTTAAAATCATATTCTGGCCAACAGGGGTGTGTCTTCCCAGGTCACATGGTGGAGAAACCAGTCTATCCACTTTCTTTAAGCTCAGCCTGTCCTCAGAGGGGGCTGCCCCTCCCAGTTTCTGCCAAGAGGAAGCCACTTTACGACCTCCCCTATAAACCATCTGCCTGAGTCAAGGAAGGGCTTTGTTCAAAAGGAAGCCATTTACGACCCCCCCAATAAACCATCTGCCTGGGCCCTTTGTTTAGTTTCCTGCAGTCCCCAGGTAATTCAATCAGAGAGTGTGTGACCTCCTTTTGGCAGGGAGAACAGAATGCAGCCAGGCCTGGGAACCTGTCAGCTAGAATTGGAATCTCTTTAAGACAGTTTTTAGCTACATGTCATTTTGGGTTCTCAGTTTAAATCAAACTTACAATTTTTACACATGCAGCTAGAATGCTGATTCTAAGTTCAAAACTATGACATTCCAACAGTGACAAACTATGTGACACTCAAAAGTAGGTCACTCATTTATTCTAAACATTTCGATTTTAGTGTCTTTCAGTTCAGTTTAGCACTCAGCCAGTCTTGTTATCAACATTATTTTGGGCTCTTCATCTTCCCAGATTATGTAGGCACACAAAACTTCATTCTGCCAGATGTCTGCTGGTGTTCAGTGAGATTTTTGGATGTGTTGCAATGTTTGAAAATAGGCATTTTGAGCTGGCATTCAGAGAAACCAAAGGTAATTTTAAAGCTTTTTTTTTTTTTTTTTAACAGGCGCTGCTGTTTTACCTTTGGCACCCATTCCACTCATGGCACCCTGGCCCATCATGCTTGCACTGGTCGGTGGCAAGTTAGGCAACCGTTTTGGTGTGCGCACAAACTGCGTGGTTCTCCTGGATTCTGGTGCACATGTGGGCTTTTTGGCCATCTTGGATTTTCTAAGCCCACAGCACCAAATGGTGCAGCATGATAGCTCAAACGTGGGTCACGACACCCAACAAGTGCTTGTGAACATGCTTGAGTTAACCCTTAAGAACTCCAAAGAGTGACAGTAGATTCTGGAGTTCAAACCCAAGCAAGTCCCAGTTTCACTCAAAATGATTGCTGCAGAGGAGTGCTTGAGTTATTTGCCTTTATGATAGGTCATTTGTGAGATTCTTCTGGGTAATGCTTCCATGCATACAGCAACAACCTTTGCGTGATGGTGTGCTCTTTAAGGAATGCTGTGCCCATTACTCTCTCAAATGGAATCCCAGACATGTACGTTTGATGGAATCTTATGGGAGGGCTTGCTCAAAGGGTGTCCTTTGCTCCTGAAGAGCATCCTGTTGAGCCATTCTAAAACAACACTTACCTTGTCCGTGAACAAGATGTTATGATGGATCCTACGATTCCTCCTTAAAGTCTCCTTTCAGGTGGCCAGGTAAAGGCAGACACATCCTTATCCTTACCCTGGGGGTGGTGTTAGCCGGGAGGATCACCTGGGACGAGAAGGTCCCCAAAGAAACAGGAGGACACAGAATTTGTCTACCTCCACTAAAGGGATATCATTAGTGCCAGTACATGTAATGGCATGTTGCCAAGGAAACCAGATATTCCCTAAAGTTAATTACAACAAAGTAAGTGAAGACAATGGTAAACAGTCATGGTTTAAGAGTGAGGAGAAATCTTACCAAAATGTTAGCACTCCGCGAAATAAGAAATCCAATAAGTCTCAGGAAAAGTTTTTCTGTGCTGGTGTCTCCTCTATTATATTTTTTAAGGCCTCTTCAAATTTAATCCTAGAGCATGAAGGATTAGTTCCACAGTTTACATTACCCCCATAAATTGAGATTGGAGGTGAGTGTGAACGAATATAATCATTTAAGATTTATATACACAACTGAACTGTGTTCATATAATTAAGAGGTTGGTTAGTAATGAGTGGTTCAATGTTCTGTTTGTTTTAGATTTATGTTTGGAAGACATCTTCCATCAGAGTTTGTCACCAGGGTAAGACAACACTAATGCCTGGCCATTTCTGCTGAAGAAGGTCGAGAAATAGAAGGCTAATTTTCGCAAGCCCCTTTGGAACCACCAAAACGTGTGTAGATTTTAATAAGCCATGGTGCTATCGAACAAAAATACATACTGTTAGTTTACATAGGTGTAAAAAAAGATTTACTGACGTGTTTTTTTTATTAAGGGCCCTATGTTTAAGGAAAACACATTTTGCTGTTAAATTATCATTGGATGTGTGTGAGTAATATGAGTATGCATGATGGAATAAACTTGTTGATGACGAAGGTATTTGGATTTATGTGCTCTATGGGCAAACAGTGTTGATACATTTTATGAAGTGTTTGATAATACATTTATTGTATATGATAAATTGGTGTGAGTCAACCAACATCATTACCCAGGTCCATTTGTTCTTTATTTCTGTCACACATACAAAGAGACATTACCTCAAGAGGCGAACAAAAACCACAATTTCCAAAGCTAAATGGAATGTACACTCAGGCAATTGACAAACAACCAGGGTTACCTAAGACAAAAGAAAATAACTAACTATAATAGTGTGTATGAAGAATGTTGTCCAGATGTAGAGAATGCCTTAAACCCACATTGCCAAAGCCAGAGAAATGTGAAGAAGAAGAAGAGTTATAATAATTAGTTGACTAGTAATACAAAGGTGGAATGTTGTACAGTAGATTCTTGAGACAGCAGTAAGTCTAGGTATTTATTCAGTTTTATAGTAAATCAGATGTCATCAAGATCAGATCATATTTGTATAGGAGCAAAGGTCTTATCGAGAGAGCCCACCAACTCCCACAACCCAGGCTACATCTCCATCAACTGCCTAGGTCAGACCTCTAAGACAAACATAAACATTCTACCCAATCATACTATCTTCTATGCTGGCATCATCACATTCATGCAGACATCCATAAAGGGAGGGAAGCAATATACATCACACCTTCTTTCCTGTAACATGTTACAATCAAACACCAACCAGGAGGAGAATAAGATACAACACTCCTCCCTTCCTTTACCATATCATAAGAAACACCAGCAAAAGGAAAACATAATGCAACAACATGGAGGAAGCAGGGCACAACACACACCCTCTAGTTTACCTCAATTACCAGAGACATGACATTCACATACATCTCCAACTCACCATACAACTCTTTATCAAAGAAGGAGTTGCCACACCGGGCGTAACTAACGTACCGCAGACGACCGCACCACAAACCTACACACCCTCAACCAACAGAAAAATCCCTATACTCCCTCCATCCATCTCTGCCACTGATGGACCTTTAAGCTGCCACCCTAGAGCATCAACCTGCCCCCTTCTTGCGCACACAGCCTACCTACCTACCCACGTTCTCCTTTCAACATGCTATCATATTATTGCAAAGTGCTAAATTGCCAATGTTTTAGAGTAACCAATTCTTGAGTATGGTGTCTGCTTGGAGGCAGCATTAAACTTTTAGGACGTTACATTTCCGTAGTGAGAGTTTGTGCATGGGTACACAAGCATCAAACATTCTATAATTGTTTGAATAGAGTTATCCCTTTGAGGAACTGTAGGAGCATTTCACTTTCAAGTTACAATATCTCCTGCCAGTGAATTGTATTTGTGTGTTCGTTGTGTGAGGAGTATGACAGTGATAGTAGATAGTTAAACATGTTGTTTTATCTTCTTGATGAATTGTAGGATGGAACAAGGACCTCTAATTTTCATTGTGGTACTGTTGCGTGTACTACCTTTTGGTTACCTCTCATTCAGTACGGAGATGTGAGTGAGTTTGGGGCAAATGCAGTAGGGATATTTGGAGGTATGCAATGTAGAGTTTTGGGAGACTATTGCATTAACGTTTAGATGCATGTTGTTTAGGGAGATGGTGTGGAGAGGTTATGTCATGTGCACTGTTAAGGAGATGCATGCAGTTTTATGAAGAAGTCAGTATCTGAGTTGCAGTTTGGAGGTCCAGTGATGACAACACTTTGCGCACTGATGTCAAAGGAGGCCAGCAAGTCTCCATTCACACGCAGAGTGCACAGGAACCTCAGCGCTCAGCGAAATGTGGTATGTAAGCAGAGGGCTCTCCGCCTGCTGATCACATACACTTATCACTACAAATGTATACATTGTTTGTTTTGTCCAAGTTGTCTCCAGCCCAATTAACATGTCCACCGTACTGCAGTATAAGGGATCGGCTTTCCGTCCTTTAACATGTTAAGCAGCTACCCTTCCAAATGTACTTATCTCCAAAGGGCAGTCTTTATGCTACCAGGATCCTCGTGCTCCCAGATGCTATGGGACTTCTGTGTGCTCACTTGGCCCCATATCTCTGTAGCACTTCTTTTCACAAAGGCACTGGGTGAGCAAGAACAGTCTCTCCGTTCCTCGCAGATACAGTCACTCCTGGCACTGCGTACAGGACCACTCTCCTTGCCCTGGAGGAAGTGCCACTCAGAACCTTGATGCAGAATCACTTTGCACCATTCTCCCTCTCTCTCTCTCTCTCCTGTTCCTTTTTATTTTGCCCTAGGTGGTGGGAAACTTCTCCCTGGGGGCAGTGGGTCTCCCTCACCCTCTTCTCAGACACATGCTCCATTACTGCACCCCCTGCAGCAGTCATATCTCCATTTCCCCCTTCACTATTCACGGGTACCTGTTCTGCTTGTACGTTCCCATCCTCGTCGCACAGTATTGTAAAGTAGATTCTTGAAACAGTAGTAAGTCTTTAGGTATTTATTCAGTTCCATACTAAATCAGATATCATCAGATCAAGTAGTATATTCATAAGAGCAAAGGTCTTATGGGGAGAGCCCACCGGCTCCCACTACCCAGGTTTTATCTCCATCAACTTCCTGAGTGAGAGCTCTTAGACACACATAAACATTCTACACACATTCATCAGATTCATGCAGACATCCATACATGGATCAAAGCAAGGTACAATATGGAACAAGATTGGCAGGAAGACTGCCCTTCTGAGGCAATACTTTCAGGAGGAAAGAAGCATTGCCTGTCTTGCATGCGGCAAACACTTAGGTGCAGTAAATAGGACCAGTGTGATTCCTGTGTCCAATGAAAAGAAACCTAAAATCTGACTGTGTGAAACAGAATACCTTGCTAATAATTATGGAGTTTACCCTTAACACAAAAGTACTTATAAATAGGTTTTTTTGTAATGAGGGTATGCCAAGGCATACAAAGTAATCCAGGACTGTGTGCCTTTGATAATAATTGTGTTTATTATAATCATACGATAACTGATCATAACATTTGCCCTTTGTAGTGATTATTATAATCATACGATAACTGATCATAACATTTGCCCTTTGTAGTGAAATTTTAAATGTGCTGCACTTATTCGAGCGCAAATATCGATATAAGTCATATTCTCAAAAAAGCTAATACTATCAAGACAATCATTAGCCCATCCCTGTTACCAGATGTAACCAACAAGAGATTAACTACTTGGCTCAATCCAATTGAGCCAGGTTTTAGAAAGTGTGGCTTTTGCACAATGTGTAAATTTGCGGCTGATAAAACAAAAAAACTTGAGGGCCGCAATGGAAAAGCTTTCACAATTACACAGGCAATCAACTGCAGAACCAAGTATGTGGTGTATGCTATAAAATGCACCTGCAGTAAACTGTACATAGGCAGCACCAAAAGAGAACTCCGGACCAGGATCCGTGAACATTTGGCTAAAATTGGTAGTCAGGACCCAAATCTACCCTTAGCAGTACATTGGCAGAAAAACCATCAATTGGACGATAAGGCCAGGATCCAATTTATAGGCCTACGACATGTTATAATGAATAAGAGGGGTGGAGACAGAGTACAAACCCTAAAACAAGCCGAAGCCAGAATAATTTGTCTTTTCAACACAACCATGCTTGGGTTGAACTTGGACACTGAGATGGTATCATTTCTATAGTAATCAAGAGATTTTGTCATATGAATTCATGTTGCATAATAGCAATTTATTGACTTCAATGATTTAAAGGAGAATCAATGTCATTTCTGTTTGCATTCTACATTTAATTCCCATTGACACTCCCCAACGTTTATGGAATTACATTCATTTATATATATATACTTTTCTCTTTATATTAACTGCTTATCAGTGCAACTGAATGGGATGTATTTATCTTCACATCCTAGATCTGACACCCATATGTGAATCCAGAATATGACTTATATCGATATTTGCGCTCGAATAAGTGCAGCACATTTAAAATATCACTACTAAGGGCAAAGGTTCTGATCAGTTATCTTATGATTATAATAATCACTACAAAGGGCAAATGTTATGATCAGTTATCATATGATTATAATAAACACAATTATTATCAAAGGCGCACTGTCCTGGATTACTTTGTATGCCTTGGCATACCCTCATTACAAAAAAATATTTGACGGGTTTTTTTGTGGCTCACCGTCAATCCAGAGACCTGCGACAGGATATTGTATATTGTTGGAACATAAGGGGTTGTACCTGTCCCCAGTTTAATTTCATTTCTGGATGCAACCAACCATATTTTCAGCAATACGTAAAGAGTCGCCAAACTGACCAGCTGTACCTACAAGCCCAGTTCATCTTGTTACTTATAAATAGGTGCTGGTCTGGTAAGGAAGCATACCAAAATTTAGTACTTCAAGAAAATTGACTTTGCCTGGGCAGGAGAGTATACCCAAACAGAGAACTGCATGAGTAATTTGTGTTGTTCTGGCAAGGGAGTCAACAGAACAGAGAGTGGCATTAGTTGTAACCCTGGCCTGTAAGTAAACCAGGTGAATGTTGTTCAAAGTACTGTGGGGTGTAAAGCATATTGTGATGGGAGGATAGCTCTGTGGCAACGCGCAGGTCTTGAAAGCAAGACCACGCCGAGCAACACAGGGTCAAATCCAGATCTTCGCTTGAAAAAAACACATGTGTTATAAATAACCTGAACTTCCACAATTCAATGAAACTAGCACCTAGATACCTACAGCCATTGTGCGATGCAAATAAAATCAAATATTATTTAGTAAAACAGAAGAAAATGAAGCAGTTGATAAATAGTGCTAAAACTGAAAGTGGTGCCAACATATCCTGACAATGGGCGTCATTACGAGTCCAGCGGTAACCGCGGCAGTAAAACCGCCTTGTTACCGCCGGACTCGTATTACCATTCCGCCTCCGTGACTCCCAGAATTACCAGGGCATTACAGCCCTGGTGTCCCGGGAATTCCGGAGACGGAATTCAGTTAATCCCCATTCCCATTGAGTACGATAGGACTCAATGGGAATGGGGAAGTGGAAACACCGGCACCATCTCGTGATGGTGCTGGTGTTTCCACGTCCGCCTGCAGGCGGGAGGTGATCAACCCGCCAGGTCAGACCAGGTGGGAAGAGCACCTCCCACCTGCAGGACTCGGGATCGGGCGGTCCGGAATTAACAGTGGCGGCGGGTTTACCGCCACTGTTAATTCCGGACCGCCCGACCTGTAATGAGGCCAATGACTCTTATGAAGCAGTTGAAGAATCACAGAATCGATTTGTTAGGGGAGAATAACTCAGAACTGCCTTGATGTGGGCCGAAGTGTGTTTCCTAGATGTATGCTGAGCTGTCTGGCCTGTTTTTGGGTATGGCATACTACTTTCTTCGGGGACCCCTGCAAGCATAGTTTGTCAGTAAGATCAACTGCTTTTGCATCATAGACCTGTAAAGAGGAAGAATTCCTTCTATAACTGAGAATTTTGTCAGAAGGGAATATTCTGTCTGAGACTCTGTTGGAGGGTAATAGAGGCTATTTGTTAGTGGCTTTCTAAACAACACAAGTAAGTATGTTGGTTCTGTAATATGTGTGTATGAAAGTATTCAGGATTGTGTACAGGATCTAGTAAACCAATCGTTGGTCCTTTTGTGTGTTATTTGTCTCAATTCGTACCTGTCTCAATCCAGGCATTGACGTAGACCACTGCATTCTCTTGTTGATGTTGTGCATCACAGTGTGTACCCTGCAGAGTCAGAAGCAAGGTTACTGTATAGTAAAAGAAAAACATAATAATACCACTGTTCTTCACTTTTACTTCCCTAGGGCCCCCAACAACAGCATTCTGTAAAGCAAGCCAAAAAACCTCTCATTTTGTCTCATTTTGTCTCCTAGGCTTGTACGCAAAACGCTTACGAACAGCACGACTTTTGAGCCTTCCACAGTGCATGGTGAGCAAAGGCATGTACAAATCACGCCCAAGAAACCAGAAAGCTGCCAGGTTCTAAAGATGGGAAAGATGGGAAAGCTGGAAGGAAATACGGGCACATTTAACTGAGGGTGGTCATTCAACCATGGCTTCCTTGGGAGCAGAAGCCCCACTCCTAATAAATGAAGTTTCTTTTTTTATGAATGTTATTTATTTATTTTACTTGACCAGACACGTGTCGTGTGCTTCCGTACAAAGGGCTTAAGTAAACAAAGCATGCCATTGACTCTGCATTGGTCAGCCTTGTGAGTTTGCCACAGTGAACGCCAGGAAAGCACAGGCAGCAAAGCCCTTTTGTTTACTTCCAAGGGTCACCATCAACATTTGGGAGGGGTTGTATGTCATAAGTCCGAATTTGCCAATTGTGCAACAGATCCCTGAAAAGTGAGCAAAAGAGCTCTATTCAATTATGGAGGTTTCTTCGGTAAGGTCATGGTTACCGAAAGGATACATTTTCTTTTTAGCAAAACCTTAGGTAGGCTTGTGCTTGGTTACATGTGATTTTATCAAATGATAAAACAAAGAATTAATTTTGAACAAAGAAAAACATCTAAAAAAAGTAACACATTTATTTTATGATGTTTTTGGGGGAGTTCCCTTGAGCCAAGCCACCTCTTTATTTTAATACTTTTCCCCCACCCCAAAACTAATATTCCCATCCCCTACCACATATTTATAGATTTTTAAAATTCAGTTTTTTGTGTAGATGTTTTGGGATTATTTAAAGCACATTCTTTGTTTTCTAATTGATCATATCACTGTATACCCTTGTGCTTCTCAACAAAGAGCCTAAGGACACGCAGCATGAAATTGGATCCCTTGTGAGTCTGCCTCAGTGTCATGTTATGTCATGTTATATTGCCTTTGTATAGCACCTACTTGCAAAGTTCATGGCATCGAAGTGCTGTCAGTGAGGCAAAGGAGGAGTATGATAGAACACTCAATGGTAGTAGGAAGGAGCACAGTCTAGTAGATCCTTGGGATGAGGGCGAGGGAGAGATAAGCTGATCAGGAAGGCATGAGAAGGTAAATGCAGAAGAGCTATGCATACAACTGTACCGCCATATGCCATCATAGATGAACACTGTGACTGTAGCCTGGGAAGTAAAAACTGTGCCGGAAAGCAAACAGCTTCAAATCCTATTCTTGTCCAACATTATTGCACAGGGGACACCGGCCTGGGTCCTACCACACCCCAAGAATATTGTGCAACTCTGCCAGCATAGGCTAGCTGTAACACCTTTCCATATGTCACATGCCAGTTGTAGCTGTGGAACTGTTTATGAAGAGGGAACTAAATATTGCTCCTCCTTGAAGAGTACAACAGCTCCAATCTCATATTACCTACAGTATGTATGTGTTTCATTTGTCAACGGTTAAACAAAAGCAATACAAACAATTACAATCAAATATGAAATACAAGACCAACATTTAAAAAAAAAAAAAAAGAATTGAGCTTTTATATCGTGCTTCAGGGCGGAGACCAGCCGCTAAGTGCAGGGCCGGGAATCGAACCTGTGACAGTCTGCATTGTCCTGCTTCCAAGGCAAACAGGAAAAAATACATTGGTAGGGGTGGCTTTCAGGCTCAGCTCTCAAAAAAATCCTCCTACCCACTTCACAATCCAAAGCTTAAAGGGATGGTCTAGTAAAAATTTTTATTTAAAAAATAGATAGGCCACATAAAAAAAAATATACTAGCATCCTCCGTTTTAAAACTTCCTATGTAAAATTTTGAGCTATTCAAGCTCAAAATTCGAAAAAGCAAGCAGAGGGGCGCAGCCATTTTGTGAAATGGAGGCCCTCCTGTGCTGGCTTTTGCTTTTGCGGCACTAATGAAGGAAAAGCCAGCCAGCTGTAGTAAACAAAGTCTACCGCTGGGTGGCTTTCCCTTCATTAGTGCCGGGACTCAGAGGACACGGACCGGAGACCAGAGCAGGAAAGCTGCAGCTGAATCTCGGTAAGTGCTATTTATTTTTTTTACAAAAAATAAGCACTAGCTGCAGTTTTTTTTCTAAGTTTTCCGGGCTGGAGGAGCCCGGAAAACTTAGAAATAAAACCGCAGCTTTAAAAAAGGTTTATGTATGTTTGCGGTCGCTTTTGAAGCGACCGCAAACATAAATACAACGTTATTGTGTTGGAAAACGCTGCGGTTTTTCTTTGCAAGTTTCTCAGGCTCCTCCGGCTCGGAGGAGCCTGAGAAACTTGGAAAGAAAAACCGCAGCGTTTTCCAACACAACCGCGTGTGTTTCTGCCTGCTGTGGCTATCACTTTGGGTCTCCGGTGCTCAGCGCTTCAAAAGCGACCGCAAACATAAATACAACGTTTTTAAAGCTGCAGTTTTATTTCTAAGTTTTCCGGGCTCCTCCAGCCCGGAAAACTTAGAAAAAAAAACGCAGCTAGTGCTTATTTTTTGTAAAAAAAATAAATAGCACTTACCGAGATTCAGCTGCAGCTTTCCTGCTCTGGTCTCCGGTCCGCGTCCTCCGAGTCCCGGCACTAATGAAGGGAAATCCACCCAGCGGTAGACTTTGTTTACTACAGCTGGCTGGCTTTTCCTTCATTAGTGCCGCAAAAGCAAAAGCCAGCACAGGAGGGCCTCCATTTCACAAAATGGCTGCGCCCCTGTGCTTGCTTTTTCGAATTTTGAGCTTGAATAGCTCAAAATTTTACATAGGACGTTTTAAAACGGAGGATGCTAGTATTTTTTTTATGTGGCCTATCTATTTTTTAAATAAAAATTTTTACTAGACCATCCCTTTAACATGTGAAGCCCATCAAAGGCTGGCAAAGCATTAACACCCCCCATATATGGTCTTGACTCGAGCAAAACCTACACATGGGTAGCACGGTTTCCATTAGCGCCCAACATGGAAACTATGGAGAAGTGCAGGTAGTTTCTTTCTAGGCGCATCGATGATGGGACGAGAAAACATTGATCAACAGCATATTACCTGATGAGACATCAGGTCTCATTAACCCAATAGGTGCATTGTTCGTCGGCCAATAATACAAAGCTCAGCAGCATTTCCTGTATCCCAAAAAATTATCTACATTTCTGAGAAAGCTAAGGGCTGCAGTGCCAACACCTGGGTGTTAGACCACATGGGAATCAAGGAAAACAATACATGGAGGCACCTTCTCTCAGTACATATATGTTTGATTTACTGATTTGAACGTATAAAGCGTTTAGCGGCCCTGAGGCATTGGGGAACTGTTACAGAAGTTTCACTTGGATACAGATTACATGGGCAAAAGTTGATTGGAGATAACATTGCATGGTTCAACACAATACTACGTTAGGTATTATCCATGTTTACAGGGGAACACCTTCAAGTGCAAACTAGTCGAGGAGCTTTGTTTCCAAGGCTTTTCTGAACACAGTGAAGGTTTCATTTCTGAGTTTGAGTGGTAGTGAGTTCAAGTTTTTAGGTTCTAACACAGCAAAGCTGGCACCACCGACTTTAGCTCTTTTGAAGGCAGACATTGAAAGTTGGTGTGAGTATTGGGCACGTTAAGGTCTGTTCGTAGGCGCCTGGTGAATTTGTTCTGACAGATAAGAGGGTGCAGACTGAGAGAGGCATCTGTGTGTGATGGTGAGTGCCTGAAAGTGCCATCGTCTTGGTCAAGGCACGTGAAGAATAAAGCACAAAGTCTGGGAAATGCACGAAAGCTGATGCAGTCCCTACATTTCTAATGAATTCACTGCTGGATCTCTGCTTCGCCAGGTGAATTTGATTGAAGCAGTCCTGGCTGCTGTGCACAAGCCCTTTTTCCTAGAACTAATAATTTGCATAGCTGCCCCAGACAGTATAATTGAGGCTCCTGCTTTTTCTAGTCATTAACATTAAGGTCACCATTTCACATGAAATTTAGAGGCGTGAAAATCTAATGCCTTCCAAGAAATCTGCACTTATCAGCTAGTACGGTACATTCTACCAACAAATGCCAATGAAATTGCATTTCTGCAGTGTTTGGTGAGATGTGCTACTTACCATACCAAAGGGGTCTGCATATTTCGGTGCTCTAGATGCTTTAGACTAGAAATCCCATGATCCCTCACCGTTGACTATGCTGCTAGTGCTGACGGGAGATGCAGTACATAAACCCTGGAGAGCTAAAGTTGAACACCGGACATGCAGGAAGATGATCCATCGCATCTCCTGATAACAGTACATTTCAACCTGTATGAACACAGCCAACTATTGACTTACAGGAACATTCATTGTCGCAAACAGCGTCCCACAAGCAGCCCAAATGCAATTCACCCACATAGCCTCCCTGGCATCTGTCTTAACGCTCAAAGGGAGAGAGGAAATTATTAGTGCAAATTCAATATACAGCCATTTTACAGTTCCTGAATTTATATATGTATATTTTATAATTCTGGACAAAAAGTCGAAAATGAGGGGCAAAAAGCTTCTGCATAGTGTATCAGCATGGAAACTGGACTGAATAGGGTTTCAGAATTTGGACTGAGAATCGGCGGTCACATCCTGGGGTCTGGGGCACTGAGGGCCAGTTTGAGCAGCTTTGCTGGTGTGGCCCCACCTTGTTTAAATCCGCAGGCCACCTTTCCTTCCCCTCTGACAGAAATGTACTAAGGACCCACTCCACACTGCAGACCGCCACAATTACCCAGCTGCACACCGCCCAGCACAATGCCACCCACAACCAGACAGCAGAAACAAAATTGAGGAGAGAAGCCCTCCGAGTGGAGGAGGCAGCCTGGATACCTTTCTACAGGATGGGGAATGGTGGAAGTGGGACCAAGCCTGTTGCAGAGAGTGCAGGACAGGAAAGCTAGAGGGATGGAGATTTAAGGGCTGCCACCCATCTTTGCGAAGATGCTGGTGCCGGGAGCAGAGTACAATCAGACCATTGCTCCACAGAACAATGGCAGTAGGGAAGCATGCACAATGGCGCCAGCCCAGGAGAAACAGACAAGCCAAGTGGTGCAGAGCATGAGAGACCTCCATCACTCAGGAAGTTTCAGATGAGCCATGGAAAAGAAACACCAGAAATGGGTGCACAGTATTTCTGTCTCAAAGCACCCCCAAAACTGACCAACGCAACTCTGTGAGAGGGTCTTCCTACTCTCTACAGACGTGGGAGGATAGCTCAGCGGCAACATGCTCGAGTGGAAGCAAGACGACACGGAGCAACACAGGTTCAATCCCTGGGTCCGCGCTTAGAAACCTCTGGGTATTAAGCACGTTATAAATAGCCTATCATATCTATCATATCCCCATCCACTATAAACCTGCAGCAATCCCACCTGTAAATAAGTCCATCTGGTCTTCCATGTGACTAACAAAAGGAAGCTGAACCACTCCAAGGGGGCAACAGCAGTCAGAAGCCGCTCTAAGTTGTATACTTGCCTTTCCCTTGCACCAGGTGGCATAGAACATAGAATAGGCAGTTGCCTGATTTACCACATCCTGTTCAGCTCTGGGGCTGTTCTCTAGCAGCTGCAGATTGGCAAGGGCCCTCTGCTCTGATCTATGGTAACCACCAATCTGGGATGGTGAACAAAGAAAAGGGGTCCAGGACCGTGGTCACGAGCAGTGCCAGCCTCATGATTAATACACTGTAATGTGGATACTTGCTATTATGCTGAGAAGCACAACATCATCACATGCTCCTCCCACACCTCCACAGATTCCGCCAGCACCATCTCCAGGATGTTCAGGGCTACAGGATCCTGGGGCCCACCAGCTAGTGCCTGGAATGGGTGGCAATGCTCAGGTGTACCCAGCAATGTTACTGGAGGTTGCTCTGCTGCAGAAATAGCCCGATACGGCAGTTAATGAATGAATGAATGAATGGTTTATTTAGTCAAACTATCCAATAAAGCTAATGCACTTAAAACCAACAATTACATTGGATTAATACCAATTAAACAATGGTGCACATGCACACGCCAGCAAGCAGGCAATGCAGTTTCAAATTCCAACTTTCACACGTCTATACAGGTTTGAGTTGGGGCAGTGTAAAATAATGTATGATAAATACAAGAGTAATTTAGAGTTATGAAGCAAATACAGATGGAAAGCTTCCTTGTATGCAAACGTTCCTGACTTGTACACATGTTAGCATGTGTACATACAACACCAGAGCCATTATGTATTGATTTATTTCTCAGAGAAGAGCACAGCTATATCGTTCTCTGTCTTAAGCATGGGGATTAGAATCTTCCTCGGAGGACATTTGTAAAGGGGACAGAAGAACAAATCATGTGCTCGATCCTCCACCTTTGTTTGAGACAAGGACAATTAAGCTTTCTGGATTGTATGCAATACTCAAATATTTTATCAATATATCTACTGGCAGTCTGTTAGCCCTGATGTTCAACATCATACTTCCCATTCGACTGGTATAATTCTCAGTTACAGCGCATTACTTCATGTCTTATTGATCTGCTTCAGAATTCCCACCCAAGATCCCAACCAGTGCTTGTAGATCAAATGTCCCATCTATAGTATTTGTTGGCAGCCGAAAAGGTTAATTCTTGGTTAATATGTTGTGGCCCCAGGCTGCACAGACCTGAACTGGAGTCTACTAAGTCCCTGGTTATCCTGTGGGTAAGATGAAAGGCGTTTTTCTTCCAGAGCCTTGTCCACAGGTGTGTGGACCTTAGATTCATTGTATCCACGATGTATCCAAGGTTGGCCTCCTGACATAGCAGGAAGGTAGGGGTGCCCTGCAAAACACCAAACTCACGACGTAAAAAAGGTGTTTTAACTTTTATTTTGTAGAAGCAAATGGTTCAAGTGCCCCCAAAACTCTGTACCATAAATTCCACTTTAGATAGATGGATAGATGGATAGATAGATAGATAGATAGATAGATAGATAGATAGATAGATAGATAGATAGAATTGAGTTCATAGTAAGACCATCCAATTCATGACCATAATTTAATAGTGTACTGTTAACCTGTGCCTTTTGTATTGCAGTGACGTCCAACTGAGCTCCCCAATTCTTATTGTCGGAGAACATAATACCTAAATAGGAAAATTGCTTGGCTCAGCTTCATATACTTCCGGCAAAATAAATCAATCAGGCTATTTTCTATAGCGGCCTATACACATTACAGTTATTTTTGCAATATTGAGCTGCAGATCATGCTCATCCGTGTATGCCAAATACCCCTTTACTAGTGTCTGGAGGGTTCGAGTAGTGTGTGATGCTAGCACTGCGTCGTCCACATAGGTCAGAAGGCAAATATTTTTGGTTGTAATTTTAGGCCTATCAGTTGTTCATTTATTTATTTCATTGACTAAAGAATTTACGCAAAAGTCATGTAACAATGGGGCGGGCCAGTGTCCATCCTTCCCTAATATCTCTTGTGGATTGAAATTCATCAGTCAAATCATTTGCTTGACCATTGCGAATCCTTGCAGTCAGATTCCCTTGAAGTGTGATTTATACACTTAAAGCCGTGCAGCATTCCTAAATCGTTTACCTGCTTCCATATTTTTTGTTGGTTCGCATGATCAAAAGCAGAGCTCAGATCCAAGGAACCTAAATAAATAGGAGTCTTATATCCAAGTATGTATTCATTGAAAAAGAGTGTCAAGTTTAATATTTGCTCTACTGTACCTAGCATTTCCCGAAAACTGTTTGTCACAAAAAATGTCATCTACCATTGCCCAGTGTAGTATTTATTGTATATTATTTTGCCATGCTATTTGTCATTCTATTAGCGTAATAGGGTGATGACAACTGGGGGCTGGTCTGTCCCCCTTCTTATATAATAGCAGAATAAACGCCTATCTCTAAGTTATGGGAATTCTGCAACATTGTAGAATTAAAGAAAATGTTTTTGTGAAGACTGGAACCAATAAAACACAATTATGTTTGAATAACGCTATTATAACCATGCCCTACCCAAAAGCTTTCTCCTTGTCCATCGTGAATAAAGCTGTCGGTACCTTGTTGCACGTAATCATACCAAAGTTATGACTTTTTTCCCCTGTACCCTAATTTTCCCCATAATCGGAGCTAAAAAATGATTATGGCAATTTTGGGTTATGTAAATCTCTATACTGCCTTATCCAAGCAGACGTGGATGGCTTTATGTTCTCAGATTTGTTCCATGCATGCGCTGTTCTAAAAACATCCGATATATGATTTTCCAGAATTCAGCCCTGCGTTTACTACGGGCCTCGTGTTCTACTTGAATCCATTCTCCACGTCGTTATGTTTCTTTCTTAGGTTTGCAACCACTACACAATTCCTTGGGCTAGCGTGTATTGCTTGTATGAGCGAACTCTGTGTCTGTTCAAATGTTATTGCTCCATTTCGTATGACAATAGCTCATGTGTGGGGTTAGTCACGGGTTGCCAAATGCTTCACAGCCACAACCTATGTTCAAAGGAATTCATCATTTCTGCTTTCTGACCAGGAACTGCTCTCCAGGACTCAGTATCTGCTAATACTAAAGAAATAATCCTTTTTGTAAGCAATTCTTTGTCAACTCTATCCCTCTTCAGAGGCACCTCAAATTACCGATTTTGCTTCTTATCCTCAATTATCTCAAAATTCCTTGGACATTTTATACCTAGTTGACTAGTTAAAATATCTTGGTCACTTTTGGGCGTTTGAGCAATACAAAAATCATGAACATAGCACCAATCTCGGACAAAAAAATAGTCTAAACTTGAAGCACTTCTATTATTGCAAAAGGAAAAATGACCTAGGATATCAGTAAGAAATCTTCCATTTACTGCCCTAAGATCTAATTCCCATAGAAAAGACAAACAAATGCTCCTGATTTGTTTGCCTCTGAATCTTTCATTATTGAATTCAGCATTTTATGATCATCATCATCATCCTTATTCATTTGCTGAACTCCAGGGCGATCTCACATCTGTCTATTAAAATATTCCCAAACAGACATATCATATTATTCCGTGGTTTTGGTAAAAAAAAAAAAATACGACGGGCCCCATTCATGGAATTATCTGCGCGGAAAATAGGGACTTTGCACACCAAACCATGCATGAAATCCCATCTGTCGATTCATAGAATCGACTGTGCAGTATTTTTTCATACTTTGCGGGGACTTCACGCAGGCTCTGCACATCTCTGCGAGAGGGTGAGTGGGCGTGGCCTGTGCAGGGACTGGAGTAAGGGGCACAACATGTAAAATGAGGAAGAACAAGGAAAAACGTGGGCTTTACGAGGAACAGCCCTCAGGCAGTCCAGAGCATGCCCACAAGTGCACACGACAAAGCGTATTCATGGATGTGAACGCGCAACATCTCGCCGGCAAAATGCCCACGCAATGCCCTCGTACTTTCCGTCACCGGAAGGCAGCCATACAGACAGTTGCGCATAGGTTTTGCAGGGGGGAGATGAGTTTGCATGTCAGATTTAGAGGAGCATACTTGCGGACAGGATTCCAATCAGACTTAGGGGTGCGTGCCAGCAGCTTAGCGGGGTGCAGGGACGGTTTACTGGTGTGTGCATGCAATTTGACCGAAATATGACATGAGTTCCGGGAAACTGTACACATGTTCTCGGGTTGCCGGTTGCAGTTACGTGGGATGCCGAGCAGTGTTGCAGAGGTGCTGGCTTAGTTGTGGGGAACCCCGCGCAGTTTTCACAGGGTGCGTGTATTTGCGCCCGGGGAAACCGCAAAGGTAGGTGAATGTGCCTGTTTTGGCTTTGCGTGAGGGTGTGTAAGGGTGTTCAGGTCACAATTTGCGGATAGGCCTACTTTGCGTGAACTATTCCATGAATAAGTGGAGCGCGCAGATTTCCTTCTGCGTGCAGGCTCGCGCAGTGTTGTTCTTGGCAAGCAGGCTTTGTGGGATCTCTGTGCACTGTTCCATGAATCGGGCCCTTAGAGTATACTTTAAAAGCATGATATGTGGACCCAGTTGACTACCATTATTTACATTAGGAAAGTTGCACAAAAAATGCTTCTACCGCTTTTCAGTCCTATAAAAATAACCAACAATATGTCATTTACAAAGAGACATTCACTTTGCTTAAATAACCCATCGCTGATGTAGGACACTAATCCACCTTCGTTCCTTCCACTGACACTTTTTGCTGCTGTGGAATGATATAAACCAAAACTATCTAAAAGAATGGGCTCTAGAGCCCGGGTCTCTGGAAGAATAATTACATCAAACTCTTGGACATAGGCAACAAAGCAGCTGATGTTAAACTGGCCCTTGAGCCAAGCTACAGTTTATGACACAGCATTTATAAACACATCAGACCTGTGTGACACAGCTAAACCTGGTTAGGGGTCTGAAACTGCATATAATGATATAGTGGGCCTCATTACAACTCAGGCGGTAAGGGGTTTACGGCGCCGTAAACAGCGCCGACCCTTACCGCCTGAGTACGAGGTCCCTTGGCGCCATGGCGGATTTAACACCTGCTTTTAGCAGGTGTTAAAATCCATGGCGCTAAGGGACCATGGAATTAATTACGCCACCGTAATTTACGGTGGCGTAATTAACGCCTTCCCCACTCCCATTATGCCCTATGGGGCAAAAATGGGAATGGGGAAGGGTAAATGGGGATTGGGGACTTACCGCCCCGCCAAGGTCGGAATGGGGCGGTAAGTCCGCCAACCACCATGGCGTAAACATAGTTTACGCCATGGTGCTAAAGTCACGGCCCAGGCGGTAACTTACCGCCTGGGTCGTGATGAGGCCCAGTGACATACCCAACAGAAATGTGGGCGATTCATCATTGATGGAGAAAGCAAGGGGCAGCATGTATGTTTTACCATGGGGATTTAGGTCTAGCCTGGCTTCAATATTTGGATGTCATGATTACACTAAAGGAAATCCGTGCAACGTGCAATCTCACAAGTGGTTGACAGGCAGGTACATGTGGGTACCATCCAGATAGTGATACATTGAACCGCCTTTCCTTGAGCAACATATCCCCAAGCAGCTCCCCATAAAGGTTGCTTAGCGGGGATGAAAGGACAGCTCCCTGGTCCTCGCCAGAGACCATATCAATGGAATTCAGACCAGTCCAAATAAGACCTGGCCATTTCATGATGACTGGCCTTTAATGATCAGCATGCAATGGGCGGACCCATCTGACATTGAAGACATTGCGGGTCATTACCGGTCAAGTGGCACAGCGAGTAGAGCGCTCGCTTTGACACCCGTGCAGAGCCTGTTAACGCAGGTTCGAATCCCGGCGGGGCCAAACTCTGCCTTTCATCCTTCCGAGGTCGATAAATGAGCACCACACACCGTGGGTAATAATAAGCAGCGCTCGGATACCTGAGGGTTTGTAGCGCTATATAAAAGCCTAATTATTATTATTACGACCCGGGCGCAAAGGGATACCGGACACCGTTGCCGGTAATCCCTTTGCGCCCTATTCCAAGGTCCCTTTGCCGGTCCTTCCTGGTTTTAGCAGGCGTTAAGGACGGGACCCGCAAAGGGACTTCAGAGCTAATAACGGTACCGTCATTTACGGTACCATTATTAGCACCCTCCCCATTCCCATTGAGCCCGATGGGGGCTCAAATGGGAATGGGGATTGACATTTTCAATGGGTACATACCGGTCCCGCAAAGGTCGGACTAGACCGGTAAATCCCCATTGAACCAGGGCGGACACGGTACCGGTAATGGTGCTAGTCATGGCGCTAATAGCGCCATGATTACCTCCATACTCGGAATGAGGCCCATTGAAGTTATGCCCTGTGATCATTTATGGTTTTTAGAATAAACAGGCAAGCAGCCCCAGCATGCAATATGTATTAGGCATTGTCCTGGACTATCAGGATGGTGGTTGTCCCCATACTACAGGAAGGTTGGAGGGCAGATTGATAAGGGGCCCAAAGTTATGGTTATCAATTGTAAAATGGTTCAGATGCAGAGAAACAACACTTCCCAGAAACTACCAAGACATGTAATAGCTGTAACCATTCCGTAGTCAGCCAGGCACCCTGGACCTAAGGACATTGTCATTATAAAGGGAGTTGCACCCCATTCTCCGTGATATCATGGACAGTGGCACGTGCCACAGAAATCTGCACCAGGTTGTACTAAAAGGGGGAAACACATGGAAAATGATCGTACTATAGGAATGTACATGCCCCTTAAGCGACTGATGTCATTGTCCCTGTTCATTTAGTCAATTCTGGCAAGCAAAAGAGCTTGAAATCTGACAAAATACAAGACAACTTGCCAAATTAATAGGGCTTGACATTGTGGAAGGATTTTTGACACAAATTATATTGATTTGTTTTCATAGAGGAAAGCGTCAAAGTCTTGGCCCTTGCTGGTCAAGTCATGTGTTGGGGCAGAAGAAACACAATTAACAAGTGAGTGTCGTTTTGGCTCATTGATGGCACTGAAGTGGCAGTTGGCTATGCACATTTTTTGCCATAAAAGGATGTAGAGAGAGATAACAGAATAGCATAGGCATAGACATTAATAGATCACAGGTGTCGTTTGCCTGGATGTATGGCCACTAGTCATAACCACAGCCTATGCACATTGTCTGTCTCTCCACTCTAAAGTTGTCACACTATTGCTCTAATCCATACCAATGATACATCACAACACACAAGGCCGAACAACCCCATTTATGATTATAACGTATTGTGTGTCTAGCAGCTCCATGAACAGCACCCAATGTTCTCCAAATTCATGTCACAGCACAGCTCCTAGTATAATTAATGCAGAGCCAGAGTAGCATGTTTAGTGATTCAGTCATGTTGTCCCTGCATGGGCTTGGGGAGCTCAATAAAGAGCATGTTGCAGTAGTTGAGGCAGGCCAGACTGATGGCCAACCATCCAGTGTTGACCTGGAGACATTGTCAAGGTTGCACATGACAAGGTTAAGTCTTTACTGAGGAAGGAGAGTTCCTAGTGACTTGCAGGTTGTGTGGCATTTAAAGTTAAATAAATTAATGCGAGTCTCAGGAGGGGAAGCTGGTAGAGAGATTTCTAGGTGAGTTCATGGATTTGTTTGTTGGGGAGGGCAAGAGTAATTAACATGTGTAGGGAGTAGGCCTATGGATGAAGGAAAGGTGAAAGAAAGGAGAGCAGGAATTGTCTGTCCCCAGGAAAAGGACTTCTGGTTCGAAGATTCCTAAGCTAATGTTAATGTTAATGTTAAAGAGCATTTTTAACGCGCTCTATCACCACCGGAGTGGTCCCCAAATCATTATCAATCATCCATTTTTAGATGTGGGAGAAGCATGCCAGTATCCTTTCCAAGTTACTTATTTTGACACCGGTTTGCAAAAAATGTTGATGCCATTTGTATACATTTGAAAGAGGTTTGGGCTTATGTGGGGGCAAACCTGGATGGGGGCAATGGACCGATGTTTAAGAAATGTGGTGATAACCGAGGCTGGTGGCAGGGGAGGTTAGAGGTTATACATTATACATAATATGCATACATGATATAGAGACACTGTGAGAGAAATGTGTCATGAGCAACACCACTAGTAGATGGGCATATCTTGGGGACTGAGTTACCTGACCCGACCAGGAAAATATTGTTGTGTACGAAGGAGGAGATCCAGTTGATCCTCAATGTAACTTCCAGTCTGAGCGGAGGGTATTGTAGATTTACAGTGTTAAAATCTGCCAAGATATGTAAGAGGGATGTTTGTGTAAAGGGGTGCCACATGTTTGCCCTTCATGAACAGAAGTTAGATTATGTTCTTTAGGTTGTTCTGAAAACTGGTTGATGCTCATGTTGTATGTGTCAATTTTCTCCAGGATGTTTCTGATTAGCAGAGTGTTGGCTACTGGATGGCAATTCATCATGATATTCAGGTTTGCCATAAAATCGTTGAAAGGGCGATGATGGTGGATCTTTTGAGGGAGTCAATGATACTACCATTGGAGAAGGAGCAGAGCAGCAGTAGAGATGTTGCTGTTGATGGAGGTGGTAGCAAAGAATGGTGAGACCTCTTCAGGGGATGCATCCATCTTGCTAAACATTCTGGAGCTCAAAGAAAGAGATTTGTCTGATGGATTGGAGGGTGTCAATGGATCTTAGTTTACGCTTGATATTCTGCTACATGTTGGCGTTTTTTCACAAGAAGTGTGACAGGACATTGGTTAGTTTTTGGGAGAAATTAGCATGAACAGGATATTCGTGAGGTTATTTTGTGTCTCTTTGAAGAGGCAGAAGAGTTCTGTGGATGTATTTTGTAGATGCTGGCATACTTATTGATTATTCCTAACTTCATTGGTCAATTAAAACGTGCCACATATGAAAACAGTTGCTTCACCGGACCGCAAGACGAGAGGGGAGGGATCAGAGAGAATAGGAAGAAATCAAGGCAACATCTAATCATTCACATCCTTGAAAAATTCCCGATTTATTAAGGAGTACGCGGGGGGGGCGGATGGCATAATACAAGCAAATTGTAAAGTCATTGAAAAGCATAATGATCACAGCTGTAATAGTAAGTGCAGGAGGGAGATAGGTTCATTTGCTAGTAACAGGGGATCTTGGAAATAGAAATGCACAGTGTAATAATTTCCTGGTTCAGAAGTCAATAGAAGATAATGATTCCACAAGTGGGGATATGTTCACTTCCACATGACGCACTTAAAGAAATACATCAACAACTGTGACTTGGAGGAAGTATCCAAGTCAAATGTTCTTTGAAATAGTTGTTGGGGAGGAAAGGGCTTGACAAACCATACGTTATTCATGTCTTATTGTATTATTTTAATGTTACTTTCAGCTTCCATTTTGTAGTCAAGTTTTTCCATATATTGTCATTTTGATCTGCCTTTCTACTCACCATTGTCTGTTCCCTTTGTCCCATCTCCCATGTCAACCTTTATCTGGCTGATTAACAGGGCTCTTTATCGATTCTCCTGCTGGATATATTCCCTAGCTGATGTCAGTCTGTCTCTAGGAGAACATCTTGTGCTTGCGTGATGGACAAACCTAGCCTTGAGTAGTTCATTTCATTGTGGCGTATGGTCTGGAAGGGAGTTTAAAGAGAGCTGTTTTTAACTTCATCCTCCTTATAATGAGATGGTTACGATTTCTGAATAAAGTGGGAGATAATGAAAGGAAACTTTCAGAATATGGAATTGCATTTTTTCTTGGGAACCTAACCCGTGTGTGTGTCTCCTAATTATTTATGACCTCGCAGAGCTGAGCGGGCTAGAAGGAATACTGGGTCAGAGGCCAGACAAAGGATTTCTGGTTCTGACAGAATCCTCAAATATTTTGGAGAAAAAATTACATTGTTCAGCTCAGGGTGTGATAGGTAGTTTATTTTACCAGGCTGCACCAGTGGTGTCCAAAGTTCTTCCTTCATACCTATTTTTTTCTTCTGACCTGAACAAGTGTAAGGAAAGGGATATCAAGCCGACAGGCCTTATGAGCCTAGTTGTGCAACATGTCTTGATCTTTAGTTTCATATCATTGGTGAGCCACCAGAATAACTACTCTGGATGATAGAGAGGGTTTTGTACTCCACAGGGGGCCATGAAGAGGTTTTAAGGTTGGCAGAGTGTGGTCTCTTGGCTCCAACCCTAATCAAAACAGCCTTGGTTTTAATTATCTGGATTTGGTGGGTGATGTAGAACGCGGGCAAAGTAAAGGATATCAGAATAATCTAGTCAAGAGAGACTCATGTCTCATGATGCACAGTCAAGGACAGAGGTGCAGCATACATATCATCCTAGAAGAAGAAAAGTCATTAAAGCACAAGAGTACATATAGAAACAATTGGCCTCATCACAACCTTACCAGTATCCTGCCAGGATACCGGCAAAGGCTGTTACTGTTTCCGGCTCTCGGTTCGGCAGCATTGCCGCCAGATTACGAGTGCCAGAAGGGCGGAGTAAATCCCCATTCTTGGAGTCCCATAGGACTCCATGAGGGGATATGCCGCGATTACCAGCAACGACAATGCAACAACAATGCTGGTGCTGGTGATGAGGGCTTTGTTTGCCGGTATGGCACCTGTCTTACCTCCAGCTTTCATCTGGAGGTAAGCCTAGGTGCCCCTACGGCAAACCCGTAGTCAGGCGTGTTACCTGGTACATTTTTGATTCTGCACTCTCTTTTGGTTTCTTTTGAGATTTACCGGATATGACTGGACTGGCCTTACGAAAGGACTGGCCTAACATCCAACAGCCATGAAATCATATATCGCAGAGCACAGCCAGCTGAGCTGTGGAATGCCGTACAGACCTCGCAGATGTTCATCAGTAGCCCTCACTTTGAGAATGTACACAGTGAGGAATCTGCTGGCTCAAGTTCCAAGGTTGATAAGAGCCTGCTTTTCAAAGACAATGGGCCTCATTACGACCCTGGCGGTACGGGGTAAACGGTGCCGTAAAAGGTGCCAGCGCCGTTTACCCCGTACCGCCTCATTACGAGGTCCCCTCGCGGGACCCAGGAAGCAACACCTGGTCAAACCAGGTGTGCTTACCGGGTCCCGCGAGGGGAAGAGTCAGCAAACAACGGGCCAACTCGTAATGGCCCGTTGTTTGCTCCCTCTCCCATTCCCATTCAGCCCTATGGGGGATGAAATGGGAATGTGGAAGGACCGGGTCTGGGTCCTTGGAGAGAGGAATTACCGGGCCTTCCGAAACTCATAATGGCCCGGTAATTCCTCATTCTGAGGACCCGGACGTGATTTCGGCAGCAGCCATGCCACCAATAACGGCATGGCTACCGCCGAGGTCGTAATGAGGCCCAATCTGAGGTTCAAAATGTACTTATGCCCCCTCTTCGGCGAAATGACTTATTGTTAAGAATACGTACTGTTAATGGGAGGAGAATACATATGTAGCTTTTGCCTTGTACATAAGTATGAGCCAGGCCTGGGAGGGGCAGAGTAGAATGCAGCCCTCCAGAGCCTGGTGCGTGTGTTAGCATTACAGAGCTTTTACACCCGACTTCGGCTTTGTGTATTATTTGTGTTTGAGCGCTGAGTGCCGGAATGCCTGAGACGGTGTGAGGGAGCTGGATGAGCACTAGTATTGTGCGGAGCAGGACGAACACGTGTAACAGGGCGGTCCGGTAAAGTGCTGGCATCTGCGAATACCGGTACATTTTTATCAGACCACCCGATTTGGAATGAGGCCCAGTATTTGGACACTATTTTTTTTTAAAATGTTTTATTAAAATGTATTAGTTTAGGTTTTAAACTTTTCATTTGTTATTCAGTAAAACATGTCTACAGAAGCGACAAATTATCATTTAAGCTATCATTTGAGTTCAATCTTGAGGTCCGTGGGTTTCCATGCTATTATTCCAGAACTGAATGATTGTAAATACTAATTTGTAGTTGTTTCCCAAAAGGATTTGCTCCCACCGTTCTTTCCGTTCTAGTTCTGTGTTGAAATTTAAAAAGAATCCTTTGAATAACTTTCGTTTCTCTGTTAGGGCTGGGCATCCCATTATTATATGATATAAACTTTCTAAACTTTTGATTTGTTGGTGAAACCGACAAAACTGTTGGTTCTTTGAAAGTTGTTTCCTTTTTGCCTGTATTTTAACGCGTGTCGGAAGGAGGATTAATCGCAACCTCAAAAAGGTGTTGCGGATCAGTTGAGCTGGATGGATCTGTAGATAGTTTGGCAGAGTGTTAATTGGTCTTATCTCAAATTCGCAGTGTAGATCAAGCTGCTATTGGTTTTTTTAATATATTGTATTTATCCAGTCATTGTATGCAATTTGCTTTTTTGCCTTTTGGGAACGGCTGAGTAGCATTTCCTCTGGAATCACTGCCTCCTGTCTTTTACTCTCAATACATTTTTTCCACTTGCTTAGTACTGTGTCATTGCAAAAATTTGTTCTAGTTCTGAATATTTCAATTGCACGTATCTGTTCCTTGATGATCATTTTCATGTATAGATCTGTGTTTCCAGGTGATTAATGAGTCCAATGACTGAATAGCAAGTTAATATCGGATACGAGGCATTGGAAATGAAGATGGAAGTGCCAAGACTTTCCTCCAAAAGATGGCTTCCAGTTGTTGCCAGGCCGTGCATTCCATGTTACTCATTGTTTCTCCGCCATGCGTGAGGATTGCACTCATCTTCTGTCTCTAGTAGGTTATTATTGGTTTTAGTGAACATTTCCCAAATTTATGTTGCAATACCAGACCTTGGTGGGCTAGCGCATGGGCTTTGGATTTAAGATGAACATCCCAGTGTTTTTACACAGCTGACTAGTTGACTCAATTTTATTGTTTTTACTCTTGCTAACCGTTTGCTTTCAAGAACAAACAATGTTTTGTTTTTGTGGGAATCGGCAGAGGTTAGACACATGATTTTAGTTTTGAGGGTATTGATCTTTAGCTGTACTATACTATGCAAAATGTATGTAAGTGAAATAAGGATGACTCCACACGCATATGTGGCTTAACAGCAGTAGATGTATTAAGATAAATTCATGCAGCAACCCCCAGCACTGTGAGGCTGAGCCTTACCGCCACCAACTGACACTTCCCTACATGAACCATCCTGCTTGGGTTTTACCACCAGGTTCCACTGAGAGGGTTCCATTAGAACACAGCACAACACCTATGAGCAATCACAATATAACACATTGCTCTCCTTCAACTATGTACAAAAGTATTTGCATTTTATTACCAACATTGTTTCACAACGCACAACTATTTACAGACTATTTTGTTTGTAATATTTCACATGGCCATGGTTTCATACGTGCTAGATATGTGTATTCCCACGTGCTTGACTTGCCACACTCTCAACAAGTTCCATACTTGTCCTCCGCGCACCCTCACTACGCCTCTCAGCACTTCCATCAGCTACACAGGATTGAAATACAATATCTCTTCTTTCTTCTTTACAACACCCTGCTTTATTGAAACCCAATCGCCCTCTGACACCACCGTACTCCACCTACAAGATTTCTCATTCACCCTCTTCACCCATTAACGTTTCCAGTTGGTCTCTCGCGCCCTTCCCAACCATGGAGGCGACACCTTAGCGTTGGGTTTTCTTCTCCTCATCAATTCAAATTGTTAGGAAAGATTTCGTAATTGTAGGTCATTTTCCTTCCATGTGGCAACCCCTAAACTTTTTGCTGTTGTTTTTCACCTTGTTCTCGACTTTGCCAGAGAAGTGCAGCCTTCTGCCGCACTCCTCTGGGCTTTCGCTCCTTTCTTACGGGGAAACTGACATGCCCTTAAGACAGTCAGTACCGGGAAACGCTGTTTTCCGTAGTTTCTTTTATCATGTTGCGGCTTTCGTGCAACATGACACAAAGGGGCACTGTAAGCTAAGTTACTGCTCTCTTGGGTCTCTAGCCTTCTACAGGCCCTAGATACTCTTTCAGGATTGTAACTGATCGGTGCAAGTGATTCACGGACGGGAATGGTGGCAGCGATCGTTTCTTGTGTTTTGAGCTCCTTTTGGCGATTTAAGCGCGTTTCTCGCGCTTAACCCAAAATGGTGGCCTGGCTCCCAAAATGGCCAGACCACGAGGCTCCTTTGTCCTGTCCGCTGACCGTCTTGCTCCCTTCACCTTGCCCGGGTCGAGCCGACCCGGGGCCTTCCTTATTTGGGCATGTACTTTCCCGCGAAACACGGATGCTTTTGCAGGCTTCTACATGCCTGGTGTGTGCCTCCAGAATGTGGGCTGGGATGTCTGGTCCCAATACACATCCTGGGTGCCAGAGAGTCTAGGGTGGTGTGAATGCCTGGGACCACCGTGGTCCGTGATAGGTCCACGAATGGTGTGAGTGTTGGTGAGCAGATCTCCCATTGGGTCCCCTCCGTTTTGGCGCGAAGGGAACCGTGGATAAGAGGGGGCTGAAACACCACTACCAGGTCGATCTCCTGAGTTCTCACGAACGAAGGAATACAGGAGCCAAGTATCCTGCAACCAAGAGGCTGAACCGAGGAATCGCTGGTGACCCGCTGAAGGACTGCTCCTCTGCACTGCTGTCGCCTTGTGAAACCCTTTTCACCTTTGATCGAACCAGAAGGCCTGTACTGGTACTTCGACCCTTGGAATAGCGGGAACAGCTATTCTCGGCATCTTCACCATCTCCTGCTAGTAAGCCTTCGGAAGTGTCTCTGGGCCATCCAGCAGACTGACCAGCCTACACAGGAGTCTTGCTCTGTAACCGCCGCCAGGTTGTGTAGTATTTCGAGTCCTTGTCACTCTCACACGATTTCGTACACTTGGCGTTCCCAGGTCTGAAGTGAGTAGTGTACATTTGGCTCAGATACACACGGCCGCTCCGTTGCCCTGCTGTGGTAACAAACTGTGCGGGTTCCTTCGTTTGGGACGTCTTTTTCTCAACTCTGCTGCTGCAGACTCAACACGATGACAAGACGTCCCCTGCTCTTCTGAACCTGCCAGCGACTGAAACTGACGCGGAGAAGCCTGGGTCTGCTTGCATCGGGGACCGGTGAGTAGCCTAGCTAGGAAGTTGTCGCCCTCCTGCAGGAGCCCATAGCTTTTCCCCGCTGTGTCAAAACAGCACGCCTTTCCGTACTCGCGCTCTGCTTCTGCCCACAGTGGAGGCTGCGCTTGAGTTGCGGAACACTGTTCTTCTTCATTTGTGCACTAAACTGAACTGCCTGATTTCCCTCGAAGAGACTCCCCTTTTGCCTGTTGGCACCAGCGTGTGCAGGTACTTTTGAGCACAAGGCTCCACTCTTCGTAGGGCTCGCACTTCCTTTTAGTTAGGTGCCTCTGAAGGCGGACTGGGTCTAAGCATTATTTCGCACTGCCTGTTTTCCTTCCCTTTTAGGTGGACTACAGATTTCGTGCATCTAACGCTTGAGACTTGTTGTATTTGTATATATATTGTATTGGTATGGTATGTGTTGGTTTACTAGAGTTATATTGTGATTTCTCGCTACGGTCATTGTTTTAAAGGCCTTGGAATAAATGTGTATATTTTTAATATAACACCTGGTTGGAGTAATTTGTAAGTGTCCTTGCTTTGTGTGCTCAATGCAGGCTTTCAGTGACCCTCACCCCTTTTGAGACCTAGTCTTGACCGCCGCGATCGCTACCTTGATTGGTCTGGCTCGTCCAAGTAATTAGGTTGGCCTTCTGAACTTCTGCGCCACCAGGACAGAGTTCAGAAATCCGTCTTAACACAAATGAACTCACACCTGTGGATGCATGAGGCCCCTATACGTAAAGCATATAACCTATCCTTCATGGCAAACTTTTTGTCTCTTCCACATAAACCCGCCATCCTCAGAGCCCCCATCACACACCGGTTCACTCTCTCCACCACCCTATTTCCTTTTGGATGATAAGCTGCTGTCCTCTTATGCTTCACATCGCAACACTTAAGATATTCTCCAAAACATCCACTTACAAATAGCCTCCCTTTATCTGTCAAAATACAACTGGATAAGCCCTCTCTCTCAAAAACACTCCACCAGAGCAGGACCTGTAATATCCCGCAAAATATTGAACTCAGTCCAAAGTGAAAACAAATCAACAATGATTATAATGAACATACTGCGTTCTCCACCTAAGCCAATGGGACCCAATATGTCCAATGCCAAATCACACCACACCTTCTCCGGAACATCCACCTTTACCATCAGTTGAAGGCGAGCCACAACACCCTTGCCCGAAGCCTCAACTCAATGCACTTTTCAAACATTCTCTCTATATCTAGGTCAATCCCAGGCCACCAATACTCATTTCTCAACACTGCCATGGTTTTTGTAATACCAAAGTGCCCCTCGTGGGCAATCCCCACCAACCTCCTCCTCAGGTTCCTTGGGACCACAGCACTATCCCAGCTGTACAACATACCACCCTTAATACTCAATTTATTCCTCACTTCCCAAAAGCTGCTCTCCTCCCCATCAAGCATGCTCTTCTCTGGCCAGCCATCGCCCACAAGTTGCACTACTCTTCTGAGCACATCCTCCTCCCTTAAGGCTTCTAAACACTCTACACAAGTCGCAATGCCATCAAGTTTTCCAAAAACTATACCAGTAATGGTCTCCTCTGCTAATCTTGAAACATCACATTACACACTCCCACCTAACCTCAACACATGATAGGCCAACATATTCTCCAATCAGCAACCCACCTCCTTAAAAATCACCTTGAAAGGCTTGTGGTCAGTTCTTATGGTAAACTCTGCTCCCCACACAAAATTCCAAAACTTCTCCACGGCCCAATGACACGCAAGAGCCTCCTTCTCCAAAACAGAATAATTCTTCTCTGCAGCTCTCAACATCCCAGAGTGTGACTATCTGCTCACAACCATTATGAACAACATGTATCAACACAGCGCCAATCCCAGTATCTCTTGCATCCACAGAGATTATTCTCCTCCTTCTGGAGGAGGATAACATGTATCAACACAGCGCCAATCCCAGTATCTCTTGCATCCACAGAGATTATACTCCTCCTTCTGGTATTGAACGTGGCTAGGGGTCTCGCCATGTCAATTTCATCCTTAATCTGGAGAAATTCCTTCTCACATTCCACATCCCACCTAAATTGTACACCTTTCTTTAACAACCCCCACAACTTCACAATCCTGTCGGAAAAACCTTTTTTTTGTTTTCCAATTGAATTTTATTATTTTCAATCCACAGAAAATTGCAGTAATGAGTTACTGGCAGTTATAGAGTTCATACACTTTTCAGGTACTAGGGAATAACAACACAGTATTTGAATATCTTCATGTAAACCACAAGACCGACACTTGAATTCACAAACTCCCTTCAAAGACAGCCTTAAAGAGTGAAAGAAATGAAAAGAAGAAAGGACCAAAAATCACTCCCGCCCAACAATTCCCCTTCGGCGTTCATGTGCCTAACCAATGAAAGCCACCTGCCTATTGCCTGCTTTAATGCCCTATTCTTCAGGTCTAGTCGGTATGTGTACCAGTGGATTCGATTATTGACTCGAAGCGATCAAAGGTGTTTTGACTTCGTATTACTGATTAATTGAATCTTCCTACAGCGTTTTTCTTCTGGCTTTTTCAGCTCTATAAAAATCTAGGAAAGTGAGCCATTCAAGTCTATGTGCATGTGTTTCCTTGAGGGCAGCTGTTCAGCTCTCCATTTCATACATTTTGTATGCTTTAGTCAACCAATTGAACTTCGTGCGGAGAGCAGCTCTTTTCCATTGCTTTGTTATACATACCCTTCCCACTAATATCAGGTTCTGAGGCTTTTGTGGAAGCAATGTATAATCGTTGTCCCTCTCTTAAACCCCAAATTACAACAACAATGGTGACAGAACTCTGGTGATTCCATCTACTGCTTGTACCCAGCTCAACACCTCCTTCCAATAGCGCTGTGCTTCTGGGCAGCTCCACCATTGATGCCAATAGTCATATATTGCTGTACATCCCCTCCAACGATGTGGTCTGACCCCTGAGTACATTTTAGAAAGTCTGTGCAGAGTTAGGTGCCCAGCGAAACAACAATCTACCGTTAAGCATTGTGTATTGTATTGCTATTGTAGATGACCACAACGCTCTGTAAATCGTGGATCATATTCCCTCTTTTTGGCCACCCTCAGGTCTGCTTCCCACTGTATTTGGGTGCGAGGAGTCGGTAGGTGTCCCCTGTCTAATAATGCTGTGTATTGCTGTGAAACAAGCCGTCTCATGACTGACTGTGTATCGAGGATTTCTTCGAGGGGGGTCAGCGACCGCTGCAGCTGATCTCTCCAACGTGGATCCAACATTATCCATCCAACAGGATCCAACAGCATCCATTGAACCTGCAAGTAATGAAGTGGGGAAATGTCTAGTGTAGAGCTTGCTTCAAATTGTTTTTTACAAGAACGGTTTTGTATACTGCTTGAAAACATTCCAGGCTGGCCAGGAGATCTCTAATTGGCGGAGCCCATATACAGCTCAATGGAGAGGGCCAAGAGGTAAATTCTACCATGTCGCCACCTTTTCACCACATGGACCAGAAAACAGCTAGGACCCGGTACATTCAGATTTTTTAGGAAGTCTATGTTGGAGAACCCAAAGCCATTCTTCTATTGTGACTGGTGCAAAAAGGCAATTTTCTAATGACACCCACTGCTTTTCTCATATATGATCTAGGAGCATGCGTGGCTCGTCCACTTTATTTTAGTTTTGCATATCTAGATAGACTAACCCACCCTTTATTTTGGGAGGACTAGTGATTCAGGGTTTCTGATCTGCCCACAAAAAGGACATGAGTTCCCTTTTGATTTCGAGATGGAAGGTGTCTGGCATCACAACTGGCAAAGATTGGAAACAGGAAGAGCAGTCTTGGGAGGATATTCATCTTAATGGCCGTAAAGCTAGCCACCCAAGACAAGGCTAGCTTTGCTCATATCTTCATGTCCTGGATAATGGTTGCCCATAGCAGGGGGTAATTTGCTTTAAATAATCTGCTGATATGCCTTGTTAGACTTACTCTCAAGTATGTTTTGTCATGCAATGCAATGCTCTGGGGCTATTGATCAGTGGCATGGCTGTCACCTTTTGTTTATTGATGCAAAACCCTGAATGTGTCCCATACTTCATTATAGATTCCAGAAGGGCCGGAACAGAGTTGTCTGAATAAGTGGTGTATGTTAGAATGTTGTCGGCAAACATTGCCATCTTGTATTCTTTAGCGCACCAAACCAGTCATTGTATACTGGGATTTTAATGTATTGCTTGTGCTAGCGGTTCAATGACAACACATACCACAAAAGCGAGAGCGGCAGCCTTGCCGCATCCCTCTGCTTAATTGGAAACTATATGCGGCCACTCCATTGACCAACACCTGGGATGTTGTGTTTCGATAAAGCACAAGGTCTCCCATTAACAATTGCTTCCCTACACCCAATTTATTAAGGACCCACTGTAGGAATGGCCATTCAACTCTGTCAAAAGCCTTTTTTCATCATTGATGGATATTAAACATGGATCAATATCCCCCTTGTCCAGGCTCACCATTAAGTCTAAAGTTTTGCGTGAATTGTCAGAATCTTGTTGACCTGCTACATACCTCACTTGGTCGTTGCTAATCAGTCTGGGGAGAACAACACTCAACCTGGTTGCCAATATGCTTGCATATATTGTCGCATCGATGTTGATCAGCAAAATTTGGCAGTACGAGCCACAGTAGTCTGTTTTATCTCTCTCCTCCTTCGGCAAGACTACCACCCTGGCCTGTGTGAACAACGGCAGGGCTTGACCTGTCTGTATATGATTGAAGAGTTTGGTAAGGAAGGGGGCCAATGCTGTCCAGTATAAAGCTGGGGTGTAACCATATTGTCATGGTGCCGAATCCACCTTGAGCCTGAAATAGTGTGAAGGACCTCGTCACTATCTATCGGAGCATTGAGAGGTGCACATTCTTCCGGCGTGAGCGTTTTTGATATTAGCCCTGTTAGGTATTGCTCATTGTCCCGCATGTCTGCACAGCATTCTGCCATATATAATGCGGCATAACATTGTGCAAAGCACAGGGTTATCTCTGTGGGGTCTGTTAGAGCCTCCCCAGCAGTACTCATCACCCAGTGAACTGTCCTACCCGCCCTCTAAGTCCTTAATCTAGAAGCCAGCAGGGTACGCCCTTTGTCCCTCTATTCCATGTATTTCTGCTTCAGAAAGGGAGCTGTGCTAGGAATTTTCCTTTCTACAGTTCACTTAACTCATTCCCAAGTTCCCTGATTTTTGCGCATTTGTGGGCGAACGGGTCTACTTGACTGTGGAGAGTTGCCTCCTTACCCCTGATAACTCTTTGTAATGCCGCTTCTCGTAACATGCACATTCTGTTTTTTGCGGCCCCCTCCCGCATCATTACTTCTCTCAGGGTTGCCGTTGCTGCCCCCCCACACCGTATTGAGTGAAATGTCACCTGTGTCATCGTTCTGGAAGAAATCCCCAATAATATCATGAAGCTGTTCTCTGAAGAGGGGCTCTTTATACGGGGTATCATTGCAGACCCATCGGCCTCATTTTGGGGTGTTTTTCCATAGATCTAATGTGATAGTTGTCATGTCGTGATCTGACCAGCCTATGATGTTGATTTCCGAGGTCACAATTCTGTATTCTTGAGCCACACATCTACCAACATATAATCTATGCAGGAGTTTGTATTGTGGGGTGGGGAGTAAAAGTTGAAGGCTTTCGTGGTGGGATGAGTCGCTTGTCATACATCTATCATATATGTTTCTTGCACCAGCAGCAAGAGATTACCTCTGTTTGGAAGTTGTGGTGGCAGCGCACTGCTCCTTAGCAAACTCCAAAATCTGCTATCATATTGAAATCACCCCCATGCGTGTTAATACACTCCGCCCATTCCCCAAAAACTCAAATAATGATGTACAAAAGATGTACTTCTGCTGGTTTGGGGCGTAGAACAGAGCACAGAGTTACTAGCATAGACCCAAGGGTCCCCTGGACTGCCAGATACCTTCCTTCTGACTGCCTGTATATGCCCTTAACTTTTCCCCAACAATAGAAAAAGGATGAGGGAAAAATAAAAGAGACACCCAAAAGTGAAAAACTAGGACCACTCTCAGGAGACCCCTTGCCATGCCAGACTCTTAAACAACTTTACCAGTCTGCGATTTGCACTGATAGCCCAATGTAAACATGATCTTCACCAAGTGTAGATATATTGCCTTGTGATCTTAGAGTAGCAATGTCATGGCCAGCAGCAGGCCTAATCCCTGTTCTGGATTGTGCTGGGCTGCTGCAGGGAATCAACACCTTACTAATCTTTCTGTTGAAGTCCTTTGTGTTACAACACAGCACCCAGTCTCTTAGCCTCCTTAGACTACTCGTCGGTGTCAGTCTTGCTGTACCTAAGTATGTTGTTGGCATTAGCTATGGAATGGAGTTAGCTGTGCTACGCGCTGCTAGTGAAGCGCTGTTGCCCCACATGGGCCACGCCCTACGTAGCGCACACTGTCCTGCTGTCCAAGCGCCCAAAAAAGTGGCAGCGCGATTCCTATCCCGTCAGTGCAGTACCATTGTGGTCCGTTCCCGCTCTTGTGCTTCTTACTATGATCAGGGTATCTTTTACACTTCAAGAAAAGCTGCAGAGTACCACCGTGAGTCCCATTTCTCCCACAACCTTCCTTCCACCATCGTGGCTTTGCTATCCCCCTGCAGCGGTTACCATTGCTGCGTCCACCTCGCTGCTTGCTCCGGGGGCTCTTTCTTTTTCGACGCTGATCTTCCTGCCGGGCCGTTCCTAGCCCAGGCTCGATTCCCCTCCTGACGCTCTTTCTCCGAGTCTTCTCACTCAGCCTGCAACAGCTGCTCCAACGGCCACTCCCAGGTTTGCTCAACAGTCAATCTGTTCTACATTCCTCACAGATGCCTTTTGCCTCACTTCAGTGTCATCTCTAATTTGTTTACTTTGGTCTCCTCAGGGCGCAGACTGGGTGCCATATGTTCAGACACTGCCAAACACCTGACCTGTAAGGAGTCTTAGGGCTCGCTTACCTTTGCCAATTAATATGCCCATGCAGTGGCTCTTCAATTCTAGGATCAACAATGTCGCAGTGATCAGGTGCCCAGGGTGCCCGCCGCTGGCTGGCACACTGAGTCGTCCATCAACAGCTTCTTCACCCGTCACTTCATCATGAGTGCACTCACACAGACAGACATGTGTGCATCATTCTGAGCAGGAATTTGCATTGTGCAACCCTATGTCCTTCTCTTATGTACATCTATGGTGATGCTACATACATGATGTGATTAAGGGATCGTCTGGTTCAATTGGTTCAATTGAGTGTTTGTTGGATTTTGTAACGTACCTTAATTCTAATGACTGGGGACTGGAGTTCACACTCACAATGAGTGATTATTGAATAGATTTCCTAGATTTTAAATCTATTTGACACCGACTGGGTTTGTGACTAAAACTTTTAGGAAGAGTACATCAGTGAATACTGTACTGAATGCCAGCAGCTGTCACAAAAAGTTGGTTATTTCGAATATACCGAAAGAAGGTGAATACATACGTGCAAGAAAAAACTGAAGCACTGAGATTGATTACTTGATGGAATGCAAGCATATCAGACAATGATTTTTGTCAAGAGGCTACAACAAAGCGTCATTAGATAAGGTTCAGAAACAAGTTAATGCTATGGAGAGAGTCGATCTGTTGACACCAAAAGCAAGACAATCTACAAGTTCACCCAATAAACTGAGGACGATAACCAGATATAATGCAGAAAGTTACAAGTTACACACAGTGCATAAGAGACACTGGCACCTGTTGCAATTAGAAAACGATCTGCTAAAACATATTGATGCAACACCAAGCATCACATACAGCAAAGCACCTTCACTCTGCCCCTCTTTCATGAACAATGCCCAGTTTCATGAAAATGGGTTGCACCGATTGCAAAATAAAGGGTTTTACAAATGTTGTGGCTGATCCATGTGCCTGCACGCTTTGTAAACCAAATTAGTGGACTTTGGTGCAACAGGCAAATACTATGTGGATTCCTTCATCAATTGTAACTCCAAATATATAGTATATTGTATTATCTGTGTATGTGGAGGACACGACATTGGGAGCACCATTAGGCCACTCAAGATCAGTATTAGAGAGCATCTATACATGATTGCTAATCAAGAGGCCAAGTACCCACTGACCACTCATTGGCAACATTTCCATCAAATGGATGACAAAAAAGAGATACGGTTTGTAGGAATGGCCAAGGTTACATTGCCACAGAGAGGGGGCAATTTACAACTCAAATTACGACAATTAGAGGCACGTCCAATACGTCAATATAGAACAGTTTACAATGGCCTTAACACTGATCAATAACTATCAGTAGTTTTGTAAATACGTAACAGGATGTTAAATATCATCTGATTTGAGTCTTTCTAAAGTCTTATTTCCAATAACAAGGGTTGTTATAATTACAAACTATGGTGTACTTTTGGATTAACGAGTGTGTTTGTGAAAACACCTGTATTTAGTTAATAGCCTTGATTGATGTGCAAATTGTTAACATTTGGGATGATTTCACATATATATATTACATATGTATAGTGGACTGTGTCACATCAATCACATTACATTTGGTATTGAGCATTTTTTTAAGGTAAAGCTTTCACAAGAGATTGGCAAAATTGAAAATATCCACATACGTCAGCGTGATTAAATGACTGCGTGCACAAGTATTGGCGGTTTTAAATATACTAAGTGAACATTCAGGAAATTGTTCAGTGGATACTAGGCACCAAGGATATTATTTTGAATGTAATACCTTTGAGAGGCTAGGTTAGGTGGTTTGAATGATATGCTAATAATATATATTGTTATAATAGTGTACGTATGACATGGGAAATTGTAGGCTCCCTAGGAAATATAATGCAATAGTTACAAATGTGGTATATATTTTTAACCTACTATTTTTATGGGATGCATATTCGCATATAACCGATTTAGGCATAGGGTTGCAGGCCCTTATTATGCTTTACAATGTAGGAGATGCAGCACCCAGAACAACAAAGATGGCGGGCGGGCTGTTCCATGCACCCGTTACAGCTTGAACAGTCGAGAGGTCGTCAGCTTGAATATCCTTGGCAATGGCAGAAGCCGCTTATCGCGTTTGACTGGGGTGGAAGAGGCAATATGTGATGGAGAGATGGTGGGAGCGTTCTTTTTGGATTTGGAGAAGGCTTATGATATGGTGTGGAAGAGTGGGTTGTTGGTAAGATTGTTGGAGGTGGGTGTGAAGGGGAGGATGTTTCGGTGGATAAAGGCATTTTTGGCGGATAGGACCTTTCAGATGAGAGTGAGGGGGGTGCTGTCTGAAGTTTGGAAGATGGAAAATGGGACACCTCAGGGAAGTGTGATTAGTGCAATGCTGTTTAATGTAATGGTGGATGGACTGATTCGGGCTATGATGGGATTAGGGTGTCAGGTAGATTTCTTTGCGGATGATGGTGTGGTATGGGTAAGAGGGCGGAGTTTGTTGACGGTGCAGAATCGGTTGCAAGCTGTGATAGTACGCATGGAGGAGTGGTGTGGGAAATGGGGCTTTTCGGTGTCTGTGGAAAAAAGTGTGAGTATGGTGTTTTCGAGGAGAAGAGTGCAGCAGGAGTTGAACTTAGTTTTGAAAGGTGTGAGGGTGAAGAGTGTGAAGGAGTTTCGGTACTTGGGGGTGATTCTGGATAGAAAGTTGAATTGGAACATGCAAGTGAATGGAGTGATAGACAAGTGTAAACGCAGGTTGAATTTGTTGCGGGCGGTGACTGGGAAAGAATGGGGTGCGCAGCAGAAGTGTTTACGAATGTTATATAAGGGATTGATTTTGAGTGTGCTAGATTACGGATGTCAGGTGGCAGTGGGTTTCACAAAGAGTCAGAAGTTGCGGTTGGATAGGATGCAGGCGAGAGCGTTGAGAGTGTGTTCGGGTGTGATGAGATCCTCTCCAATGAATGCGGTTCAGGTACTTGTGGGGGAGATGCCATTGGAATTGAGAAGGGATGTGTTGAATATGAGGTGGTGGATGAAGTGTAGTGCGAAGAGTGTGGCTCATCCGGTACGTGAATGTTTGCGGTATAATTGGAGGTTTGACTATTATGGGGATCGGTGGAGGAAGAAAGGGGGCACTTTGGGGTTTCACATGTGGGAGAAGAGGGTGCAGTGGGGTGTGGGCGAGTTGATGGTTGTGACAGATATGGATCTAGTGAGGTGTCCGATGTGGATGATGAGGTCTCCTAAGGTGTGCTTGAAGTTGACGAGTGTGGTGTCAAAGAAGCGGGGATTGCGGGGTGAGATCAAAGATTTGGGTCAGGCATATGTGGCAGAGAAAGAAGGGTGCAGGGTGTTCACGGATGGTTCAAAGGATCCGGTATCTGGAAGAGTGGGAATGGCGTATTATCTAGAAAGCACGGGGGAGTATAAAGTGGGGCGTCTGACGGATGATGTGTCAATTTGTACGGCTGAGTTGGTGGCGATAGCAATGGCGATTGAAAGGGTATGCGAGTTGAGGTTTGAGAAAGTAGTGGTATTTTCAGATTCATTGAGTGGGTTGCAGGCGATTGTGGCAGGGGATGGTGATAGGAAGGATGTGATTTTGGATATCAGGAGAAAGATTGATCGGTGTGTTCGTGGAGGGATGGATCTGGAGTTGGCGTGGGTCCCCAGTCATAGCGGCATTCTGGGAAATGAGTTAGTGGATCTGGCGGCGGGTGAGGGTATGAGAAGGGAAGCGGTTGATGTAAGATTACCTTTGAGTGTGGATGAGACGAAGGCAGTGATGGTGAGGCGGGTCATGGATGAGTGGCAGGAGAAGTGGGTGAGTGGGGTGAAAGGTAGGTGGATGTTTGGTATTCGTGAGAAAGTGTCAGTAAAGGTGAATTCGGGAAGTCTAGAATGGAGGAGGGGGGAGGAGGTGATGCTGAATCGATTGAGAATAGGGCATGTGGGACTGAATGAATATCTGTTTAGAGTAGGGAAGCGAGAATCGAGGGATTGTGCGGTGTGTGGAGTGCCTGAGACTGTGGAACATTTTCTGTTTAGGTGTGAGAGACATGCTGTAGAGAGAGAATTGATGAGGGTTCGATTGACTGCGCAGGGTGTGGCTGAGTTGAGTGGGAAGGCTTTGTTGGGAGGTGATGGGGTGAGTGGCAGAAGGAGGAGTAGTGTGATGTTGGATTTTGTGAGGCAGACAGGGCGGTGGGAGGAATTGTGAGTTTTACGTGGGTTGAATGCTGAATGGTGGATAGGTGCACATCATCCAATTGGATGGGGAAGCGCCTGCGTGGGTTCGTCCACGCCTACTCTAATTTAAAGAAAGAAAGAAAGAAAGCTTATCGCGTTCAGATCTTGCTGCCGAAAGACTCCGTCCAGGTATGGTCCGCTTGACTTGATTTGTGTAATTTTACATTGGTATAATAATGATCTGCGCAATCGGGCGGATGTGAATGTGTCGATGATGGGTAATTACCCATATCGCTCACTCTTGCGTTCTTGTCTGTTTGTGTTTCCACCTTCGATCAAATTGGAACATTGACACGCTTTTGGTGCATCTCGCTGACATATTGGAACACTTACAGTGATACGCAGTGCCACACTTGCAAGGAACTATATGGTAATTCAGAATTCTTTTCAAACCATTTTTTTATTGATTGGATAGCTATTATGGGCCATAAGAAGTTAATCTTGTTGCATGCATACCTTCACTTATTTTAATATATACTTTTTGTAGATATGTGATGGGTGATTGCACCTGCCTTAGAAATAATTAGGTAAGTGGCCTGTATGACAAGTTATTACCTTGTCTTTCCACAATATATTGGAATAGCCGTTTATCTGTTTTAGGTTCTACGAGAGGCACTTAGCAATTAAATAATAACTAAGCAAACCATGTTCTTCTGATTTTTTTGTGTGGATCCTGCATATAAATTATTGTAAGGTGTACATGCCGGGGCGCGGTTCCCCAATGTGTATATGTTTTGATGTGACACACTACACATCATACCATTCAACTAATTCACATGTACTAACCAACATATATGTCTTTCTATTTTTGTGTTTTTTTTTCTCTCCGGGATATGCAACGGATGATGGAAATGTATCCTTTTTTTTGTAACATATTTGATGTATATAATTTGAATGTGTTGGAATTGACACTGCACCCTTATGCCGCTATGGCCTTTTGTTTTGGCTGCTCTTATGTTGTTTTTCTTCATCATTAATATCATACGATGTTTTATGTTGTAAAATACCTCATCCCTTGAAGAAGAGCAGAGCTCGAAACACGTGTCGGCTGGTCCAAAAAAGATGAACTTTGATCAGTTGCATTAAACACATTTGAGGACACACGTGGAGTGTGAGTGTATCATTCATTGTTTTTGTTCTCATTTGCTGGAGTCCTGAGCAGAGGCTCCACATCCACGTACATTCAACCGCTGCAAGCTTGTCTATGATTGGATTGTATATTATTAATTCTGTTGTATAAGCGCTGGGTTTCCAGATCTTTTCTGCTCTTTGGATGGTTACACCTCAGAAACACTCACCATCCTCTTTTCCTAGCCGTGGATCCTCCTCTGCGTGCTGCATAAGAGACCTTGACAGGCTCCTTCGATGCACTTCTCGTTTGCTCTTCAGGTTGCCAAGTGTCCCAGTCCACACGTCTTAATCTCTGTCCAAGCACGCTGGCCGATATCTTGCCAGTAGCCTCACCATCTACTCCACTGGTGTCTCTTTGCTCACCCTGGGTGACTTCCTACTTCTGTCCAGGCACCCTGGCTAATCTTCCCTGCCAGGAGCAATCACTGGCTACCCCACTGGTGCATTTTACTCACTCTAGGTGGTGGGAAACTTCTTTTGGGGGCAGTGGGTCCTCCCTTTCTCCTTTTTTCCCCTTCCTCCTGCACCCCCGTGCAGCAGTCTAATTTCTCCTTTCCCATTCGCAAAGAAGCCTGGCTTCTTCTTGCTCTGCCTGGATCTGCTAAGTCCCAGCCTTGTCGTCAGCTGTTATGTATGTAGATCACTCTGGAGGATGCAGGTAAGTACATCAAGCTTCTTTATTCAGGTTCAAATGTCATCAGGTACATCAGCATTACAGGAGATATAAGTAAGCTCATGGAGCCCACTGGCTCCCACCACCTGGGTGACACCCTTCCAACTGCCCCAGGTGGAACACAGAATACTCAATCATACAACATCCAAAACACACATAGCATTGTACAGATGACCTCACTCAGGCATGCAGGAAGACAGGGAAACAGCAGGAGTTACAGACCCTAACAGGAAGGTTCTGAGCTGATTAAAGAGGATGAATATGCTGAAGTTTAGAACTTTGCGTAGAGTGGAGCAAGAGTAGAGGGCCCATCCAAGCACACGTCTAGAGCAGTTGTCTAGTTTGCTGAGTACAATGGCAGAAAAATTAGTCTTTGCTGAGTTATACGTAAGGGGTACAATCTTTTATTTTATGTTCAGTTATGTGCATCCTGGCCACTGTGGGCATGGTGATCATGAATTATTGGAGTGGATGTTCCCATTCAAAGAGAATACAAAAATGATGAGCTTTGGGTGAAAGCGGAATAAGGTCTGGAGGGAAGGAGATGGGACATGGGAAGGAAGGGTAAGCATTGTAACAAGAGAAAGATAACTTGCATTTTGAAGAAGTTTAGCATCCGGTAGCCTGGGGCCATCCAGAGTTGGATAGCTGTGACACAACAGCTTATAGAGTCATAGGTGTGGTGGCGGGAAAAGAGAAGACAATGTGAGTGCCATCAGCAAAGATTATTGGGTGACTTTGCTGTGGGAGGATGGGTTGAGGGTGAAGAGTAGTGAACCAAGGACTGACCCACAACGACCGCCCCCTGGTAGGGGAAAGTAGGAGTATAAGCTAAGTAGCAGTTTGACTGGAAGGGGGACAGTGTCCTTGAAGCTAAGGGAGGAGAGGGTCTGAAGGCAAGATTGACGAGCAACCATGTAGAGATTGGAATGAGATCACATAGGTTGAAGAGAGAGGTAAGGTGAGAGCAGTGAGCCATTGAGCGAGGTTTCAGTGGAGATTATGCTCTGGAATTCAGATTGAAGGTAATTATTGAGTGAGAGTGCCCATGTGTATTTCGCAATGTGACTGCGGATGAATCACTCAAGGATTTTGAAGTGATGAGGCCAGAGAGAGACTGGTCTGTAGAAGGAGGGATTGTTGGGATCAGCCTTTGACTAATTCAGGAATGCTAATTACTATTTTATAGCAGGCAGGGAAGGTATCTATTAAGGTGGTTCGGGTGATGGGTGTAAGATTGTCGATCATTTCTGGTGCAAAGTTATCAATAGATGCACAAGTGACAGGACGAAGAGTTTGGGTGGACAAAGCCTTTGCTAAGCCTCTCTTTGCCAAGTCGGGTGGGCATGTCCACCCCCTAACCGAACATCTATAAATATGTGCGGCCTGATTGCGTGTGGAAGGTTGGCCCAATCAACATGCATCGCAGTTCAGAGTAGGTGAAGCTAGAGGTCCTTGTGTTGTGCTTCGCTGAGGCTCACCACATGCATCCTGACCCAGTGTCATTGTTCAGTGAACAAAGTCCAGAATGGAATGAGGGGCAACACCAGCATGACACAGGGAGCAGTGGGCAGCCTGCAAGCCTCGAATTGCCCATGCAAATGAAAGGAGACCACTAATGGTATGGTTTTGCTTCCGTCAGGACATGGGTGGCAAGGGCACATTGTAACTTCAGTATTCAAAATGCCACATATATGTTAGCTGAAAATCACCAGACAGCTCGGTAGGACTAGAACTGCAGACATTGGAAATTTGGAAACTTTCGTATTCTCATTAAAACACAAAATTATAGTAAAAGATCTACGTAAACCCAGTTACAGTTTAAGTTGTTTTATTTATCATAATATCCGGTTTTTGATAGCACTTCATGGCAGATTTCTCCTTCTGAGTGCTGTTGTTGTAGCCATTATTATTATACACCACAGTGATACTCAGCTGACAGACCTGAATCACTTTCCAGGCACTCCGGAGATTTGAATATGAAAAGTGCAGACAGTATTGTCAGAGGCAAGTGCTTAACCTGTGAGCTATTCAACCATCGGTTACTGCCTCTATGCTCTAAAAATTGAATGACATATTGTAGTCATATAAAACAACAAAAACAATGAAGAACTAATTAAACTACTATTAATAACTACATCAAAGCACAAGCAATCATTTAATGCTCCAAGGGTATGTTGGCGTGTGCCTTGGGAAATGGAAGTACACTTAGTATGGAAGAGATAGATGCAAGGCTCACTGGACTTAAGATCTCTAGGCTACAGTATTGGACTCCGAGTTGACCTTGAGTCACTGCTTCGTGGGTTGAATTCCCTAAAATGCCTATGTGCAGGCTAATTTTGCACCAGTACCAGGAAAAGTTGGACCAAAGTAAGGCAATTTTTCACCAATAGTTGAACCAAATGACTAGTGCAAAACGGCAAGCTAATGAGGAGTACTACGGTCGCTGCTATGTGCCAGCTGGAGGTGGGTCTCCATTTAATTTGTTGTCTACCTACTGCTGCATCTCAAATTTGGGCATTTCTCCTACTAACCAGGTATCTCATATCTAACTGTTTGCTATTGATTGCTGTGTCTTAGATGTAGGTGTTCCTCCAACTGGCCAAGTATCTCAATCTAGCTTTTATTACCTACTGCTGTGATACAAATGTAGGCTTTTTCTCCCACCAGCTGGATACCTCAAATCTAACTGTTTTCCACTGACTGTTGTGTCTCACATTTTGCCACTTCGCCCACTTGCCAGGTACCTCGGATCTAGTTGTTTCCACTGACTGCTGTGTCTCAAATGTAGGTGTTTTCTCCAACTGGCCAGGTATCTCAAATCTAATTGTTTTTCACTGACTGCTCTGTCTCAAAGTTGGGCATTTTCTACCACTGGCCAGGTATCTCAAATCTAACTTTTCTACTGACTGCTGCTTCTCTCAAATGTAGAGGTTTAGCCCACTAGCCAGGTAACTCAAATTTACTTTCAACTCTAGGTGGTCCCCTTACTGCTGGATTCATAATCCAGGCACTCCTCCATTTACTCCCCTCTCAAACGGGGTGGCCTAGCCGCCCTGTTCCAGCCCCCTTCTACCCGTTCTCCCACCAAGCCAGACACTAACACAACCACGAATGCCAACTTCCACTCAAGCTGGATACATCACCAACCGATACCACAGCATCCCCAATCATTCTCATCCATCTGAACCACACTCGTCCAGAATCGCATTCCCACACGGCCACTCACCATGCACCCTCCAACTCATGAATAAGAGGGGCCACATACATCTAGAGCTGCCCCAAAGTGATGGATAAGGCAGTCGCAAGCATGGCCGCGATGTGAAAAATGGGCATGCCAGCAAATGAGCTAAATGACTGGGCTGGTATGCAGAGCCTAAACCAACTGTCGGCACGCCAATGTGAGTGTAATGCCAAGTCTGATCTATCTATAGATATGCCCAGATCAAAACGCGGAGGAGAGATCATTAGCGGTACTGGCCGCGAAACGATCGTCTCCACAGAAAGCAATCTAGACACGGGAGAGGGAATGAGTGAGAGGGAGTGAGTTACTAACCGTAGCCAGTGTCTGAATATTTGAAGACATAACCCTGATCTCCAGGTGGGCAACCTTCTGACAAAACCCTTGAGGTTCAGCTGTGATGTGCTGCCGTCAGATTTCCAGGTTGCTAAGCAACCGGACCTAGCAACAAGGCGGGCTATTTAAAGGGCCTGCATATATGGGTGATAAGATGGGCGAAATACACTGTGTCAACCTCTCTATATAGCGACCATCAGCACTGCTTAAATCAGGGCAAGCACTACACAACAAAGAGAATTAACTGTAAACAGAACACTGCATAATATCAGTGCCTATACCATGTGTCTACAAGAGTTATATGTTGTTATCAGTGTATTAAATACTTGATGTTGGCCTTCTGTCTGGCCAAATGAATGTGTATAAATGTACTGTATATACATTTGTTGTTTGAATAGAAAGATTTGCACAAGATATGTTGGTACCAAAAAATAAAACAGATGTTTTTCATGAGAAATTAAACACTTCCATGGTACTGGCTTCAAACAGAGTGAAATAGAGGGGAGTGTGGCAAGTATAGCCTTGGCGATTTGTTTTGTTTCTTCATAATATCCTGGACATTCAAGGCTTACCAGGAACCCTTATATAAGACACCCTCACTCAGTATGACACATCCTGCCCTCTCCAGAACCATTGCCTCAACCCCTTTGTCCTCAGACCCACCACACCCTCCTATACACACCTCTAGCACCCAAATGCACACAACTCAGAAGCTGAGACCACCCCTCGCCATCAACGATTCATGTCTTGCCAGCCCTACATTGGTCCACCAATCTCACCTTTCCTTTCCCCTCTATCACACCCACTATTTTAGCAATGCCTCCCGCTTCCCTCTTTGAACATAACCTTTCCCACCTCCATTTCCAACCTCCTACTACTTCAACACTTCATCTTCCCCTGGACACCAATCTCAATAGCACCAAGCCTGACACCACCAATCGCCCCAATTCCACTTACCCCCCCGCCAACCCCTGATCCCATGCTATTCCTTGTGCAAAGACCTGCAATTGCACGCTCTCTCTTCCTGCTCCTGATCCACAACCCAAACTTTCTGCTCTCACCAACTGGACCCCTCAACCCAACCAACTGACCCAGACCCACCGAACGCACTGTCCTTCCCAGTGACCAACACCATCCCACCAGCCACTCTTACCATCCCGGTCGAGCCAGCCACTGAGTCCCAGGGAAGCACTACCCCCTCCACTTCCCACACAGTCACCTGCCTCCTATTCAATGCCTGTTCTGTGGCCAAAAACAGACACAGCATCTATGACCTCCCAATCTCCAACAATCCTGACCTCATTTTCATCACTGAAACATGGTTCTTTAATGGTTTCAATCCATTCGCACACAAAGCCTTCCCACCGGACTAATCACTCATCACTCAGAGCAGACCCTATAGAGTAGGCAGAGTAGCCATCCTCACAAACCACACATTTCCATCACCCTCACCGAAACACAGCCCTGCACAGCTGACCGCAAATCCTTTCTAGTCAAACTCTCTGTGCTGCCCACTCTTAGGCGCAGCTTCTATCTCATCTACAAGCCTCCGGCATATGACAGACATTTCACAAAACAGCCTATGTGATATAATAGCTACTGCATTAGTTACCCACACATCACTCACCATACTGGGGGACTTCAATATCTGGTTTGATATCGCCAACAACTCCATGACTCAACCCCTGGTCGAGAGTCTAGAAGCAATCAACCTTACCCGGCATCCCACAGGAACCACACAGACTGCAGGCCACACCCTGATTGCCATGTCCAGCTCCTCCAACCTCGTTTTGGCCTCAACCACAAAGCCCCTAATCTGGAAAGACCACTCAGCCATACCTTTCCCCCTCTGCACACAACACCCACCTCCAAAGACCTTCTCTGTCCCCCCTAATCAGTTCAAATGATGGAACAATTCAAGGTATTACCTGACCTGGCTGAAACCTTGCTATGAACACTTCCTTCATTACTGGACACAGATAGACCTGTACCCATTGAGCTGATTGACTCCTGGCTAAACAACTTACTCCTTCCTCTCACCCCCTCCAGCTCCACTCCCTCCCACAAAGGACCAACCCCCAAGTGGTTCATTCACCCTGCATATGAAGGTGTTCAAAACCCAAAATCGCTCCCTCGAGAGCAAATGGTGAGTCTTGAGAACCCCTTAAGCAGATCAGTGTTCGCCCACCATCACTGAAACTACAAATCAGAATTCCGATAGCCCCAGAAAGCCTATTACAATAAAAGAATCTTGAGCTGGCGCAGCAGCTATGAGCTCCAAAGGATCAATATGGAATCCTTGAATCCCTCCCTGCTCCTCTGCCCTGACCAATTCCTCTCAATCACTCTGCAAATCTCTTACTGAACGCTTCCATAAAACAGCCCTAGACAGTGAAAGCACGTTCCTGAACGCTCACACCAGAAAAAATACAACCCGCTAGTGAAAAAAGGACCAAGGCAATCTTGTAAGCATAACACGTTTTAATCTCACACACAGATGAGAGCAGCAGCAAATAACTCTGCTGCCAAGAACGTTCTGCTGAGTAAGGGTACACACAGAGGCTTAAGAGGATACACATCGTCATTGTGGCACAATACATACAGTAAAACCCTGCAGGCTGGTTGGTGTGCACCTATACAGAATCCGCCTGCCCCATAAGGGATGCCGGGTCATTGGTTCCAGCCCAGTCCGTCCCTCTTCCATCACATGTGTGCTGCAGGGATCATCTTCTTTTCACTGCGGAAGGTCAGAGAACAAATTAACTGCAGTCCTAACACAATGCTACTTCATCATTATACTGTGCACCTGGCAGGCTTTAAGACTGGCACAACAGAGCTTCTGAGGCACGCTGACCTTCACACACACTTTTCACTAACTCCCTTCTGTGCCATCTGGATCCAAGGACTCCACCCTTGTTATGAACTATAATTCATCCCTCCCTGCATCTTGCAATACAAATCATATGATTGTAGCTCAAAGACGTGCAGTGTCTGTTCTTTTTGAACATTCAGGACTTTTTACTTTAGGGATAGTGGTTGAGGGTCACCTGGTGCCATGGAATTCAGGTATCTTGGGGCTTAGGCAGTTATATGGGGAATAACTTGTGGCCACCTGGGGATGAGCCGGGATGCTTTGGCCAGTGGGACATAATATGCACACCAGGCAGCAGTCTATGATCACCACCTTGTAGGGCACATTCCTTTCAGATAGAAAAACATGTTTGCAACAGTATTATAAAAACAAATGAACTTTATGGTGGTTGGGGGTGTGGCTTGTCCTCCTGAGAGCTTGGGCATGGCTGGAAGTGTCCCTTGTCTCGCAAGTAGGGCCTAATACATGAAATTCTGCATTTGTGGTGCATGCCTTGTCTCCTAACTATAGTTACTAACATCCACGCAAAATGCACTAATATCTGCACTAAATGACAGTCTTGCTCATGTCCTGGGCTACACTATGTGGGCTGATCATATTGGGTTGGGGTCCTACACTGTCCACCCACCCCCTGGCCCATCATAGTGCTTCAAATACTGCTTGACTTACTCTAAAGAACTTAGGGGTGTGGAGGGTGTCACCCCGTCCCCCATTTCGTTACTTCTTCCAAGTATGGTTGTGTTCCCTTTATTGGTACCCAAGCCCTCCATACTGACCGCAAACTCTCCCCCCCACATGCATATTCCTAATGTGAGCAAGTCATTTAAATGCATCCCCCATCCACCGCCGGGTCCACCCAAATCTCTGTGTTTTTTTTCTCTAGATCTGGGGGTGGAGTAATGATAGTGTGGTTTAGGTGGTCAACTTCATTTCCATATGGGATGGGGAGCATTTCATACTTAGGGCCATTTTGTGGGATATCAGTCTGTGCTTTACTCTCTTTTGTGTCGCTAGCCCCAATTGATACCGTAATTCTTGCGCTATTGAGTGCCTCATTGGCACAACATTGGAGGCCCAGTTGGCAGGTGCAGAAGATAACTAGGTTGAACACGATAATGGGCATCAACATCTTCATGATCGCACAAAGCCAAGACATGGCCCAGTTAAATGTTAAGGTGAAACAGTCACTCTCATGTACTCCTCCTTCCTTCTTCATGCAAACACCCAGGTCATTGACGGCTGCAATTATGTGGGATAACGGTGCATTCTCAGCATCTTCTGAAGGCGCAAATGTGCAGCAGAAATCGCCAAACTTTTTTGCAAACCCTGTCTTCCATTGCAGTTAACATATCCAGCATGTAGCGGTTTGCATCGTCGCAAGTCTCAATGCACATAACTCAACCTTGATCATGTTGAACCCATTCTCTGTGTCATTCGTTAGCTGGGCCAGCTCCCAGTGACCGATCTGCAGCCATTTGACAAATGCTGCGGCCTGCACTCCCTGCAACAGTAGAGATGTGAAAAAGGATTCTGCTGCGCTGAAGAGTCAGTATTCCGACAGTATATCAGCATGGAATGCAGAGGAGTCTTTGGATATGTAATGCAATCTTTTCTTCCTCTTTAGTTGTTGAAACTGTCCTTTCCCTCGCAGGATGCAGAGCTCTTATGTGGACAACAGGTTATTTCCTTCTTTTTCAAATAAAGTGACGCTAGTTGGCCCTCTGGCAGGCTGTGCTCCCCACTTTGGGTGTTCTTCTGGGGTTAGTAGTATTGATGAGTGCAGCATGGCTATCGAACACCACCCCCTCCATGATGGCAGGAGGGGCAAGTAAGCTTGTTGGCCACCAACCTAATAGTAACCGATCACAGCTGCTATTTCCCGTTTTCATGTCTGAAATCAGGAGAGTCTTATTGCAACGTGCATTCGTGCCGACAAACACTGTACATTGTATACTAAATGGTGTAATCAAATACAGGAGGCGATGGATGCTAAACTTACCAGAATTACAGAGGCATTGCCGAAGCCAGAGCCACACTATCGCTTAAGGGATTCAAAGACCCGGCTACCCCCGTTAAATGTTGGAATAACAAAGAACTGTTCTCATTTAAGCCCATCTCAGAGGCCGACCTTACAGTGATAATTCAGAACCTTAAACCATCTAACTGTAAGGTAAGGGTGACGTTTGCCCGGCACTCACGATAAAAGCCTGCACCTCCTCTCTGATTCCTACTCTCTGCAAGTTTGTCAATGCATCCTTTAGGGACAGCGTTGTTCCTAACTGTATAAAACATTCCTGGGTAACCCCATTATAAAAAAAAAAACAGATCTCTCTCCTGTCGATCCACTGAATTATCGTTCTATTTCCAACTCACCATTTTTGCTTAAAATTCTTGATAGAGTTGCGCACACTCAACTACTAACCCATCTAAGAACTACTGACATCCTAAACAAGAGACAATCTGGTTTTTGGGAAAAACACGGCACTGAGACCGCACTGCTGGATTTGAAATCTACGCTCCTTTGCCATATGGATCAGGGTAGCCCTTGTATGCTGATGTTGCTGGACCTTTCCGCTACCTTTGACCTGGTAGACCACTCAGTTTTGGTCTCCAGGTTGAAGGAGGTGGTGGGTTTCGCGGCTACGGCGGCCGCATGGGTCGCCTCTTTTCTCAAAGAGCGGTAATGGCGAGTGAGCAGTAACATCGCAGAGGCTAACCCCATGGATCTGATGCAGGGAGTCCAGCAGGGAGCCTGTCTTTCACCGATTTTCTACAACATGTTTACGGTTCCCTTCCTTGACTTTCTGGACAGTAATGACATAGAGTTCACCAACTACGCTGACGATACTCAGTGTATCATTCCTATCACAGGTATTTTCCCGGCTGACGAAACTAAAATCAACTGGATATATGCGCTCATCCAAAGTTGGATGTGTGTTAATGGATTGGCCCTTAACACCAACAAGACAGAACGTATGCGTGTGGGCACTGATCCAAAAATTCACAAACTGGAAGACTTATACTCCTCGCTTGTGATTGATAATTGTGTCATAAAGATCCAAAAAAAAGTTAAGACACTGGGGATCTACTTGGACTGTAATTTGAACATAAAAGCACAGGTCAGTAATCTGGTGTCCTCATCCTCTTACTATATTAAACTACTTTCTCATGCACGCCCCTTCCTCTCGAAAATAGTAGAGAGACGTTCGCCCGAGCACTGATTAGCTCTAGGATAGACTACTGTAGTAGTCTTCTGATCGGTCTTCCAAAATGTGAAGTGAATAGACTGCAGGTAGTGCAGAGCAATACTGTCGGGGTTGTTATGGACAAAAGGAGATCAGACCATATCTCCCTGTCTAGAAGGGAGCTTCATTGGCTTCCTATTAAGGAATGTATTCTCTTTCACCTCTTGTCCATTTACTTCAACTGTCTGAAAACTCTGGTCCTACTTACCTTAATGACGAATTTAGGCTTAAAACCAGCAATTATAGCCTCAGATCCAATGGTCTCCATCAGCAAATTGTCCCAAAATGCAGATTATCTCAGACAAAGTTTGGAGCCTTTTATTCTGCGACTCCCATTGCTTGGAACAACCTTCCATTGAAACTCAGAACTGAAAATTCTAACAGAGTGTTCAGGAAAGGACTTAAAACCTATCTGTTTAATTAACCTCTTCCTCTGGTCTGAGATCTTGCCTTCTGGCACTACTTTTATCACTGGTGGTCATTTCTTCTGGACGTCCTGTTTGTTTCTATATGTTGTTTAGCGCCCTTAAGCCTTAGGGTCAGTGGATTTGCGCTAAATAAATTAAAAAATAAATAAATAAATATACTTCTACCCTGTGCACTTGTACCAGCTTTTCCATTGTTGCAATCCACATCATCTTTGTGATATGATCTGTCCATATTTGTGAACAGAAATTGTCCACCCCACTATCATTTCCTTGCCATATGTTAACAGTCCTGCTGCCAGGCAAGGTAGGGTGGTGTCCTGCCATTTTTTTATTGACATGTTTAAGCCCTTCCACTATTGAATAGGGTAGCTCCACACACTTGATGTTCTTTGGATTGTTGTTGCACTTCACAAGATCTAGGCCCACCATTTGCAGATGCACTCTATGTGCCTGGAACATTCCATTTATTGTGCATAGTGCAAGATGAACTAGACAGTGTGCCTCTATAATTGGGACTGCTTGTGGTACTAACACCTTGGGAGCCCTTGACTTGTGTGGAATGAGTGAACACACATAACAGCTTCCATTCACAATGTTTCTTCCCACGCCACTCATGTCGGTATACCAACTGTTGGTAAACTTGGGATGGTGTATATCCTCAATTGCATCCAAATCCAGCCCTTGATAAGTGTCATACTTTTTTCATACTTCCCTTTACATAGTGCTATCGAAAATATAATCATATCGTTTTGAATTATTAAACAAACCTCAAATTGCTGGAAACATACTCTTCATTATTACCCTCATTGCCATTTGTGTACATACTGTCACTATCGTATTGTTCCAGCTATAATCATCACTAACACTTAAATGTCTCGGGAAGATAGCTCAGGGGCAGCGTACTCACCTTGGAAGCAAGACGACACGGAGCACCACAGGTTCGAAACCTCTTGGTATTAAGCACGTTATAAATAACCTATTATATCATATCATCAACACTATTGCTATTCCTATATTCATTTCCATTATTATCATTAGCATTCATGTTGTTACTAATATATGTAAATCCACTAATATTATTAATATGTCCCGTTCAAATATACAGTCCCACCCCCTATTAATGGACCGCCCTCTATTACATACACCCCCCAATAAAGCCCCAACAATACCATCATTATCAGAAATAAACCTGCAATTACTATAATTACTAACATCTACGTAAAATGCAATAACATCTACACAAAATGGCAGTCTTGCTCTTGTCCTGAGCTACACCGAACTGATCATATTGGGGTGGCGTCCTACCACTGCCCACCCCCCACCCCACCGGCCCATCATAGTGCTGTGAATGCTGCTGGCCTTACTCTAAAAGGCTTAGGGAGGTGGGACAGGGATATCCCCCTCCCCAACAACTGACGGTCACCCTCGATGCCAAACATTCCAACATCCCCACCTGCCCAACACCGACTCCCCAAGAACCTACCCTCCTGCCTTCCGAGACCCATTCATCGTACTCTTTCAACCCTCTCTCAAGCAAGGAGTTTGTCAATCTACTATCCGACAGCCAACACTCCGGCTCCCCCATGACCTTTGTCCCGCCTATCTCCTCAAAGAAATCTTCATCTCCACTTGTGCAGGAGAGCTGGTCAGTTCCATGCTTAATGAATCCCTTACCTCCAGCAATTTCCCAGAACACTTCAGAATCGAGCATGTAAAAGCCCTTCTAAATGAAAGCATCCCTCTCCAGCCAATCAAAATTGAGCATGTCAAAGCCCTTCTAAAGAAAGCATCCCTCACCCCTCTCCAGCCAATCAACTATAGGCCCATCTCCAAAATTTGATTCTTATCAAAGCTCATCGACTGCACTGCATATTCACAGCTCAACTTTTTCATGGAATACAACAACCTCTTAGACCCTGCAGGATCAGACTTCCGTCCGAACCACTGAACAGAAACCACACTGATCTCTGTCTGTGATGACCTCAAAGTATCGGCAGACTCAGCAGATTCAGTAAGATGCACAGAATGTGTTCTTCTTGACCTCTGGGCAGAGTTTGACACCGTTAACCACAATATCCTGCTTGATAGACTATACTCTCAAGGAATCTGAGATTCGTTACTCAACTGGATCGCCTCATTCCTCACTAACAGACAGCAAATCACCTATCCCCCACTTTACTCTCCACTGGATGCACAGTAAACACTGGAGTACCCCAAGGCACCTGCTTTTCACCCCTTCTTTTCAACCTTTACATGATCCCTCTTCCAGGTATCATCCACTCTCATGATTCTAAGTGATCTGACCGCGGCTGATTTTGTCGCGGCCGGAATGTTCGCATGAGAAAGGTGCGAACTACCAAAAGTTTGCACCTTTCTCATGCAAACACACTTACATACTACGGGGGCTGCAGGGGTTTCCCCCGCAACCCCCGCTCACTATACTCCAAAGTATAATGAGCGGGGTGTCCCCCGCAACACCCTGCTCACTATGCCACACAGTATTTGTTTTTTACTTAATGCTACCACCAAAGGTTCGAACTTTTGGTGTTCGAAACATTGGTGGTAGCATTTTTTTTCGTTCGTTTTGTACAGTCAGACCTTTTTTTCGATCCAATCGTACAAAACCGCTCTCTCACCCGCTATGACTATGCCGTCAATACACAAATCATCCTGAAAATTCTCTAATCGACTTCCGATCCCGACCCTGATCTAGCAGCATGTCTCACAGACATTGACCAATGGGTGATTAATAACCATCTCCGCCTGAACCCAGGGAAAAAAAGAGATCATGGTGTGCAGCTATGCAGCTCTATCCTGCAACTGTCACCCTGGCCACCCTCCCCTCCCCCCCGAGCAAACCCCCACTACCTCCACCGGAGTCAAAAACCTGGACTGCATAATGGACTCAGGCCTAACCATGTCATACCACATGAATAATGTATCCAATTCCTGTCACTTGGGGGTCTGAAGTTTCTCTTCCCTGACCTCACCTACCCCAATAGACTGGCTGCAATTACGTCCATTGTCATGTCCAGACTTGACTATGCAAACTCCCTCTACCTGAGTGCACCAGCCTACCGACTTAACAAACTCCAAGGGCCCAAAACCTGGCTGCTAGACTGCTTCTTGCGCTGGTACGAAGGGATCACATCTTGCCTGCTCTCTATACCCTAAATTGGCTCCCTATTGGACGAAGGGCCACTTTCAAAACCCTGTGCATTACTCCCTGAGCTGAGCACAGAACCAGCTCCAAATACCTACAACAAAATACTATGCCTTACATCCCAAAATCTGCACCCGAAGGTCAAGCACAGCCCTCCTACTGGTTGCCATATCCAATTCAGCCAGGATTGCAGGGTCTCCCTACTCAACCCTGGCTCCAACATTGTGGAACTCAATGTCTCCCCACTTTTAACAACGCCAAGACTACATGGTGTTCCAGAAAACACTCAAAATCTGTCTTTTAATACAATCATGTATGGAACCATTTTGGCCACTCGAATGAACACCAAGGGCAAGAAATGGCTATGAACCCCATGAATACAGGGATTTAAGTACAACCGGGACATGGAAGATGGTTCTATCGATCAATTCATTTCACTAGGACAGGCTCAGCAATATAAGCCTAGATGCTCCCATGCTCCAACACACTGAATGTGAAAGCCTAAACCAGCCTACAAGTCTATTCCAAAGACTCCAAAGGCTCCAAACCCGAGACATAATAGCACTTGTGGTCTTTCACTATGGCTGGGATTGCTCATTGTCCTCCACCAGGCATGCACTATGTTCTCAGACCAGGAGATATTTATCTCTATCTGTAACTAATACACAAGGCTCCAAAGCTGAGTTCAAATAGCACTTATGTTCTTGCGCCATGACTGAGCTTGATCATTACCTTCCTCCAGTTATGCATGTTTCCAGTCCCAGAGATGTCTATCTTTGTTTATCTTACTTATCTGGGAATTAATGCACATAACTAAAACCCAGGGCCTTGTAGCACTTAACGTCAAACAATACAATAGGGCCTAATCTTGTTGTCCACTGGGTATGCAATGTGGTCTCTGATCAAGTGATGCTTACCCTGATCTGTTTAGGAATCAATTCTCTGAACTCCTTTACCCGGGAACTGGTATCACCTTTGTTTCATGCAGATATGCACCATGCTCGCCTATCATATGACGTTGCAAGTACACTCAGCTATCGCAAGGGACAATGATGCAGTATAATTCCACAACTCGCATCATAAACTACAACGGAATACCCATCCACTCGGTGTAAAAAAATTCCCAGGACCCGGAAAAATGGGCTCACTAGCAATTAAACTTCAGCATTAGAAATGGACTGACCTTAATCGACCTTGAAGTGACAATGCACCTAAATCAGGGAAGGAATCTGGTAAGGCAAGCTCCTGCAAGTGACAATGAATTGCTGTCACATGCTATCAACTCATACCACTCACCAGACCAGGAACACTCCAACCTCTGTTGCATGTAACAATGTCGGTCAGACACACCACAGTAACACAACCTGGTCTGTTGCTTGACCTTCGGATTTCACTGAGTTCCAGTCATCATGTGTATGATGTATTTGTTAAACCGATAGAACCGAACTGAAAGTAACTGCACACTGAGAAGGTGTCCTCCAGTAAGCAATTGCAGTCTGACCAAGACACAGGGATTATCATAGACTCTGACGCTGGACCTCGGGTTCACTGAGCACCAGTCACCAAATCTCGAATGTACTCTTAAGTGCGATAGAACAGAATTGGATGTATCTGCACAAGGAGAAGATGGCATCCAAGAAACAATTGCAGACCCAATGAGACAGAGGGCTGACCTTAGACCTGCAATTGCTTAGCCCAGTAATATTTTGTAATCGGACAACTCAACTCTGTTGATACAGCCAAGCAGGGAAAGCCACGCTTAAGCCTGGTAATCAGAAAACTCCACACTACACCAAGAATCTCTCAGAGAACTAAGGCTCTGAACCTCTAAAATAGATACGGTCACCCAGGCAGACACTGGAAGGTAATCCGGAACAGGGATCCCCCTCCAATCTGGACAGACTCTCACACATACACATATGTTCACTCTCTCCTCTACACCACCAAACAACAGAACACAGCTATACACCCCTCGCTCAAATTGGTTTAGCTGCACACATACCTATACACCTCCATGAACACCTCAACAATCTTTAGAACGCAGCTATACTCCACGAAAGATCGGCCTAGCTGCACACATAATCTCATACACAAGCTCCACTGCCGCCAGAATACAGATACTAAGGTCAATTCGGCCGTGCTGCACACATTCTACTGATCTCACACAACCACTGTCCCACAAATAGCATTAGAATGTAGATACACACCAAATAACTGAGTGCACACACGCACTATCTACTAGCCTACTCTTTCCACTGACCTGGACTACACTCCCCAAGGGCATACAACCCGCAGTGCTTTGAGATCATACCAATGGTAAAAAAGTGCTATACAAATGCCCGATAGCATAAGATAAAATACATGTTTTTTTTGTCAGCTGTTTGTGATTAGTTTGCCAGTGCAATTGAACATTCAAAATGGCCTGTCTCTGGTGTAAGACATCTTATACCCTTGCTTTGTGAATGTTTCTGAGTTCCCATTCTGAGCGTTCGTTGCCCCTTCTGCTTAGAACAGCCGGCCTCATTATGAGAGTGGCTGAATTAGCTGCACAAATTTCAACAAACTCTATCACTGTTAATGCTGTTTGAATTTGACATAACTCCTCCAAACTCCAGGTTGTCCCATAGAACTCCATCGAGGACTGGAGGAATTGCCACCAGTGGAGGAAATACTTCCAGTCACATGCTGGAAGTATTGACACTTTTTCACCTCCTGCCTTGTAATTTGGTGCAGTTGGATGATTGGTCCAATTTCTACCAACAAAGCCATACTCCAAATGAAGGCACCTTTCTAGTTATGTCAGGCCTCTACAGGAAAGTTCCCTCTAGGGACTGGAAAGTTATCTGCCATCATGTACTTAATGTACATACTATACCTTTCATCTGGTTGCTGTGAGATTCAAGGATGATGTACCAGACTAAGCATTTAACTCACTGCTTTCAGGTGCTTGGCTCATTAAGTATTTGCCAAACTACTGAAGCATTGAGTCTATATGCTTATTAAATTGTGAGGGACATATAATACACTTGCATTTGTAAAGCTCCGACCCAAATATCAATTTATATTGTCTACACAAGTCTCTAATTTCTCTGAAAGTTCTGCAGGCTCTGGTTGTCATATCAGTGCTTCACAATGGAACATCTGATTTGATCTCAATTGGGTTAGCAATGTAAATGTCTTTTTTTGATGTTTTATTTTTGTTTTTCAGACTGTTAGTAATGGTATTTTTGAATTGGAGAGAGCCAGGCTGCAGAAAATATAACTTTGCAGATTTCAATCACACTGAATGAAATATTGATTGCAAAGGTTCCATTTAATATTCCTTGCCGTTCAGCCTTCTCTGTAAAAGTGTCAAAGTACATTTCCTGATTTCACGACAAAGAACACCTCCCTTGCATAACAATAACCAAAGCACAGCAAAATGATGGCTCAATTTCACATAAATCTCCCTGACACTACTCTCCCAAGTCCCTCAACCGATAATATACTGCTGGTCGCAGTGAAGACCGCAGGTCGCAGGGGGACTATTTTGCACACTTATGGTGTAATTACATGGCGGTGCGTAAGTGTGCTGGTAAAAGTGGTGGTAATTCCATTACTGCCACTTTTACAGCAATGGCAAACTGTAGGTTTGCCGGTAGGGGTTATCTGATTTATCTCCAGCCAAGAGCTGGTGGTATATCGGGCCCCCACCAGCAAAAAACAGCCAGTATTACCATCCCTTCCATGGTTGCCTATGGACCGCTGGTACCTGGAATTTCCTGATAATGCTGGGATATGAGGTGCTGTTAACAGTAGGTCCGTTTGCCAGTATCGGACCAATTTACCAACGGATTATCGGCAAATTGATAATGACCCGTGGTCCTTAAACCAGTGTGTTAATTGGAAGCCACCAGCTGATTCACGCCATGTGTACTGGAATAATGATGGACAGCACTACAGCAATGTCCAGGTCATACCAGGTATAGTGACACATGAGCCTGGTAAAGAACAACAATTCATTTTTACTTTCAGTTTCAGTTCTTTAAAAAAATATAGACAGTTTAAAACAGCACAAACCAAAAGTCAAAATACAAATTAGTCAGATGTACAGAAAAGGCTAGTAAATAGTGAGTAGGGTAGATGGATGGGTTACTTGGTAAACATAATCTCATGTCATTGGACTCATGTCACCTAGCGACAGCCAGCTCTGTCACAAGTTTCGTCACTCTTCTACCCGATGGCTACAAGATCCTCTCTGAACCCAGAACCAACCATCCGGTGAGGGTGTAGCCTTGATTTTCCCGGAGTGGATCCCTGCTTCTGTCATTCCTATTCAGGACTGCTCCTCCTTTGAATGCCTGGTCTGCAGGCTCTGTATCTCTCTTGGCCTCTCTCTCTCACTGTGGCCACTATCTACAAGCCTCCTGGTCAGGTCGCCTTCTTCCTCTCTGAGTGGGCTGACTTGCCTCCTGCCTCTACCTCTAAACTTCTCCTCCGCGGAGACTTGAACATGCACCTGGATGCTACCAGCCCTTCTTCAGGACTCTTTCGCAAACCTCTTCGATGCTCTCTCTCTCTAGTGTTCCCTCTGGCCCGATTCACTCTGCAGGGCACAACCTGGATGTACTGATCTCCTCAGACCTCCCCTTCACTAACCCTCTCACCGCTCGTCTCTGTTGGAGTGATCACTTTCTCCTTTCTTCCCACCTCTCTCTCCCTACCCCGCAGGTCAAGCCGACTCTGGCACTGCCAACTTCATTCTCAGTCATCTGACCCATGAAGCATGTGTCAGTTGGGGCTTTCACTGCAACTTTCTCTCCCCCTCCTGCATCTTTGGCTGACTCACACCCTGACAAAGCCCTCTCTAACCTTCATCTATCTCTAACAGTCTGGATGTCCTTGCCCCTGTCATGAGGATCCGCTTGAAGCCCAAATCCTATTGTAACCCTTGGTACGATTCTGAGCTTGCCATCCTTAAATGCAAGTGTAGGGTGGCGTAGTGGAAGGCATCAGGAACAGCCCCCCCCCTGGCAAACTGGCCTGCCGCCTACTCCAAAGGCAGTACAGACTCAGACTTCTCTGTGGCATCTAACAACTCAGCTGAAGTTTTCAAAATCTGCAAGGAGCTGCCCAATCCTGCTGCAGTCTCTACCTCTACTGTTCCCTCCCAGGCCTTATGTGTAGACTTGGCCTCTCATTTCACCACTAAAACGCATAACATCCTGTCCACCCTCTCTTCCTCTACCTCCTTTTCCTCCTCCTCTAGCACTCCTGGCACATCTTAGGCCATCTCTCCTCCACCATTCTCCTTCTTTTTCCTTGTTCACCCCTGTCAAGGTTTCTAGACAAGTCCAATCTATGACAGTCGCGTCAAAGCATGTTGTCCCCTGCTCCTACAGAACCATCAAGTACCACATTGGCACCCTTGCTCCAGCCTTTGCCGATTTCTGCAATCCCTCATTTGCCACTGGAACCTTCCCCTCCACCTTAAGCACTCCCTTGTGCACACCCTTCTAAAGAAGCCTTCGGCCAATCCTTCCTCTCTGGCTAACTTTAATCTGATCTCCATCACTCCTTTCCTGGCAAACTCTTGGAAAGACTGGCCATCTCACAGATTAATCTACATACTGAATCTGTTGGTTGCCTCCTTGACCACCAGTCTGGCTTCAGAGCTGCCAGAAGCATAGAAATTGCTCTCCTGAAAATCTGTGAAGACTAGCTCTCTAAACATGACTCTAATCGCCCTTCTGTCCACATTGTCCTCAATCTATCTTCTGCTTTTGACATGGTTAACCATGCCGTCCTGCTCAATCGCCTCAGCAACAACCTTGGTATTACTGTTCAGGCCCTGGCCTGGTTGACCTTCTCACAGACCGACCCTCTCAAGTCCAATTGGGGTCTTTCCTCTCTTCTATCTCTCTCTCTCTCTCTCTACTTGTGGTGTTCCCAGGGGTCTAACCTCTCTCCCTGGCTGTTCAACCACTACCTGACATCTCTTGCCCAATGCACCACTAAGTTCTGCTTCAATTTTTAATGTTATTTGGATGATACTCTGCTCTCTGTCAGGCCCCCCTCAGCAACCTCTGCTTCTTCTCTCATACCAGACTGTCTAGCCGTAATTCATGAATGGTGTGCTACCAATGATCTCTGCTTTAATGACAGTAAGACTGAGATCTTCCTCTTTGGGACACACGCTCCCTCGTTTCCTCTCTCTCTCTGGCCACTCTGGGCCCTCTTCCTGCTCCTTCCTGTGAGGCTAACAACCTTGGTGTCATCTTCAACTTCACCCTCTCCTTCTCTCCTCACATTTCTGATGTCTCTAAGAAGTCAAACTATCAGCTGCACTTCCTCAGAGATATTCTTCCTTTTCTCACTTTCCCCCAGAAGCTCACTGTCTCCAGAGCTCTGGTGCTCTCTAGGTTGGACTATTACAACATTCTATTTCTAAATCTTCCTGCCTCTACTCTTTGACCTTTACAACATATCCAGAACAGGGCTGAACGACTTGTCTTTGGCCTCAGGACCGGGGATCGTATCTCTCTGGCTCTGACATCTCTTCACTGGCTCTCTGTGGCTGCAAGGATCAAGTTCAATAGCCTCTGCATTGTCTACAAGGCTTTCTGGAGGCTGGTACTGCTCTGCCTCCAACTTTCTCTTTCAAAATGTCTTCCTTCTCGTGCTCTTTGCTCATCCACCTCCAACTCTCTGAGGGCCAGACGCTTCTCCAAGCAGAGAGTTGGGGGCAGATCTATCCCCTCGGCTCAGTCCTCCCTCTGTAACAGCCTCCCTGCCTCTCTCAAACTTGAGCAGAACCACCTCTGATTCAGGATTCAACTCAAGACCTTCCTTTTCGCTTCTGCTTTCTCTCTCCGGCTGATGCACCTGACTGCTCTGCTCACTACTCGCCTGGTCAACCTCTGAACTCGGGCTCAGGCTCCTGCATGTTCATTTGACCTTGCTCTGCTTCTGAACGCCCCAGCACTTAAGGATATGTATCTGCAACCCTCTCTGCACTTATGAGTCACTTGCTGGCTGCACTTGTGAGTTAATTGCACTTCCCCCTTCCTCTGCCCTCTGGCACTTCTCCCCTTCCCTATTCTCCGCACTTGCACGATCTGAATGCCACAAGGCCTAGTATTATCGTTATTTAGTCCTCCCTTTGATTCCCCATCCTTGACTTGTCACGCCTAGAAACGCTTGTGTACAGGCGCTTTATAAATGCCACATCATATCATATAGCTCATCGGACATGTGTTTGACTTGAGAAAGGGGCGATACTCCTCCACATGGGTTTGAAGCCCAGTCGGGGAGACTACTATGAAGTAAAATATAAACAGACAGCAGTATTACAAATAATAATGTTCACGCAAACATACAGTTCTATGAGGAGGCAGTGCCTGCAGTCTGTCCATGGGTAGAGCCAAGGAGGTCAAACATCACAAGGAGCTGCAGGATCACAGGGAAGGCCAGTAAAAAGTTATGCAGCCAGACCTCACACCAGGCTGGATTCCCCCTCCCCCTACCCTGGATTTCAGGAAGGAACTGAACACGCGTCTCTTCAAAGAATGCAGTTGAATTCTGAGCATTGCTTTAATGCAAGCAATGCATTCAACTTTTTCTCCTACGGCATCGAATCTCCTTTTTTAATGTATTGAGCATTTGTTAGGTGCTTACACAACACAATTGTGTATAGCGACAAGCTTGTTCAGAAGCTAGAATGCACAGTGATAGAGATAGAAAAAAATTCAAAGGAGGCATTTGGGGATAGATGTTTGGGTGTTTGACACTATATCGCCAAATATTGTCAAAGTCCCAAAAGGCTGTCCCGAATTGTCTCCTTCAGATGTTAATAATATGCCCGAAGCCCACCTGAAGGTTTTAAACACGTGTCCAAATCGTTCAAAAGCCAACTTTAAGTCAAATGCAACTGTCGAGCTGCGAAAGACGACTTCTCCAACGGTCTGAACATGACAAGTTAGCATTCACCTTCAAGGGGCAATTCCTAAAAGCATTCTAACACCTACAAGCAGCCACCCCCAAACAGATCAGCAATTGAAACAACCTTTCTCTGCAAAATGGCGCCTTTCAGACACACAATAATCATAGATTTCCGCTCACACACTCCAGGGCAAAGAAGGAGTAAACAGCTGCTCCAAGGCCTCAGGTGCAGGCAGACCATGCAGCAGTCCTGAAAAGAGAAGGGCAGGTCATGTGCCATAAAGTAATGGAGCATTCACACAGTCAGGTGCACCTCGCACCCTTGGGAATGACCAATCAAAGGGCATGGTTGCATTTTGGCAGTACACATACACTGTGCTATCTATACAATCAAGGATATGTAACATATACAATACACATACACAGCCACCACTGATGGACCATGAAATGCAACACAACACATGCTGCCATTCCCAGCCCACGAGGCAATGTACCAACTTCTGCCCTAGTGCCAAGTAAAGCAGTGCCAGGCACCTTGAATGCTGTTCACTTCACAACGCATGCTTCATGGTCACCTGGACACGCATGACGCTCATCATCAATTTGCAAATAGGGATCAATGTACAAACAGGTGGCCCTGTCAAAACCAAGCTGGGGATGGACAAATCACATTGCAGCTTGCACACAACTATAATGTTATCCATCCACATCCACTGATTGCATGCTTGCAGTGCATGCCGCATGGTGTAACAATGATGGACCGCCAGCACATCAAGGTAAGTTTTCGGGTTCTTTATTGTCCATACCCATCTTCTCAGCTCACTGCTTCACTCTCCTCTCCAACCGTCACCAGCAGAACACCGCCACCCAAACATTCCACACAAACATTCCACTACAGATGACCTCACACTCAAAGCTAATTTGTAGGCCAGATTACTACACGTAGGTCACATACAAACATAGTCATTTCCTCACACCGGCAGAGGTAATGATGCAACCATCCTTGTAAACCAACAGGGACCTATTGCCTGGAGAGAACCTTAGCACACAATATTTCTGGCAAGCCATCCTGCAAAAGCCACCATTGGAAATATACAGTATTTGACCTCCAGCAACAGTACATGCCGATCAGCCATACATTCTGCACATGGCCATAAAAGTGCATGGATGCCCAGACTACTGATGAGGTCAACTCGTGACCCGCCACTACCAAAAGCATGAGAACCATCATTATTTTGATTTGGATTTTGAATCGGTATTTGTATTTTATTGAATTTTTATAGTGTTTTAATCCAAAATGCTTTACAAGTGGAACAAAACAAGATACATCACACATTAGAAACATCAAGCATTAGGTAACAAATTGAATCAAGCCAGAAAACAGTACAAGAAACAATTTACATTATAGATGAGTATTGGTGAGAGAGAAGAAGGAATAAGTCAAGAGAGGGAAAAAGAGGAATGAGTAGTGGGAAAAGCAGAAGTAAAGAGGAAGGAGGCAGTGAAAGGGAGAAGAATGGACGAGATAAGAATTAGAGATGCTGGAAGAAGAGGGAGTAGAGTGGAAGGGTTAGGGAGGTGAATGGAAGAGAGAAGATATTAGAGAGGTACAGAAGATAGGGTAGGAGGGAATGGAGCGGATAGAGAGGGTGAGGCGGTTCCATCACGCTCATAACAGACCAAACCGCACAGTGGCGCAGATGCCATCAAAAGCACAGAAAGAGATTGCGTGACTAATTTGAACCCATCCTCAGAACTAAGCAGGATTCATAACAGACAGAAAGATAGACATTGGGGGTCATTACAAGCTTGCTGGTCCGGATACCATGGTACCGGTAAGCTTACCAGTACCGTTGTATCAGGACCGGCAAACTCTGAGCTGTGCTTGCAGGTGCCTTTCATTCCTCCAGTTCTGACCTGGCAGAATGAAAGGCTCCCACGAGCACAATTGCCTGTAATGAACCGTGCCGGTTCGACAGGCATCCCCATTCCCATTGAACCCTTTGGGCTCAATGGGAATGGGATAACCCGAGTCCGGCACCCGTGAAAGGGCAATTACCGGGTCCGGTGGGGCCAGAATACCCCGGTAATTGCCCAATCGTGGGTGCCAGACTTTCTTGCAAGTTTGGAGGTAGCCTTGCCGGTTTTACCGGCAAGGCTACTGCCAACCTTGTAATGAGGCCCATTTCATCTGAACAGAAAGGTTCTTAGGATCTTGCGAAACTGAGAAAGTGAATCAAGAGTCCTGATCCCTCTGGGGATGCTGTTACAAAACCTTGGACCAAAAACAGCAAATCTTCTGTCCCCCTTGGAATCAAAAGTAGATGGATGGATAGTTAAAAGAGATTGATCCTGTCAATGTAGATATTGGCATGAGTACCATCCACCTCGATGAAGGCAACCTCCTGCAAAGCCTGAAACCATCACAATGACCAGTGATGCACTAAATGTGTCCCAGGACATACTAATTGAGACCATTTGGGGCAGACCATTTCTATTTATCCCAGATTTACATTCGGGGATGGAGAGATGACAAAAAGCCTTGTCAAAAATGCCAAGCTATCCTAGCAGCAGCTCTGCGGAAACCTAGCAGTGATGGAGGAACCCTGTGCCGCAACTGCACTGTTAGAGGACTTACTTTTTTGGTGGTGATGCCATTAACACCACTCTTCAGGGCAGTCACAAAATGATCACCAGTTCTACTGCATCGCCAAATTCTTGAATTGGTGGCTTTATCTCCAGAAAAATTCTGTGGTTGAGTCCTCCACGTAAATGCCAAAAAGTAGCAGATTTACCATGAACAGAATTACAGCTGCAGCAAATCCACCAAATCCCCAATGAACTCCTATGGACTCCAAAAATTTGGAAACACACCACCATGGCACTATGCGCAATCAAGCGATACATTGTCCAAGCAGAGTGGCTAAGAGACAAAAACATATCCATACCTGATTGTCTCTTACTACAATGACTTAAATAAACAGCCAAACCAGTGGACGAAACACACGTTATCAAAGGAGAAACTATGTATGCTTTTCAAACACTTTCTTATAGCTCTACTAACAGTGATTCTGATAAGGCCAGTTCTTCAAATACAGCAGGAACATCGGCCGCACAAGAACGCCAGTTTTTTCAGGGGCAGGGCAAAGGAGGCTGCAACAAATAATCAGGGCCCAACCAGAATGAAAACTCGGAACTGGAAAGAACCTCCTCAGAATTGGTAGTTATATAATCTGACAGTGTTAGGGAGAATTCTCAGAAATGTGCTAATTCCTCTCTACCTTGGAGACCCCGAGCAACGTTGCTGGATTTTGAGGACTTGATTTTTTTACCTGGATAGAGTGAGACCCTTTTTTCCCACCCTCTCATGTATTTTAATGTGATTTTTGAACTCTGTGTTTCTTTTGGTTGTGGAGTCTGACAAACTCCATAGGCATCATCTTTTAAATTGTGTCACCAGCACCTTCAGTGCAGTGGCACAGGGAAGTGTTCCAGATTTCCCCAAGGTTTAAATACGTTCTCTTGTATAAACTACTGTTTCCAAGAGCAGTAAAGTGAAATTGACTTTACTTAGATTTGTAACTTTCTAGAACCAGCACACACTATCTTAAAATAGGGTGATGGAGGGGTTACTTAGTATCCCCTTTGTCTAGCTTCTCATGTAACAATTTATTTTACCCTTTCCTCACTGAATGGCTGGTGGCAGTGGTTTACTCTTAACTACCGTGGTGTGCATTTACCGTGGGCTGCGTTTGCAGCTGCAGTAAAGCACTGAAGTGTGCAATGTTTGTCAAAATGGCCCGGTCTTCTTTTTTCACCATTTCTTTGTGGAAAGGTCCTTCCTGAGATTTACTCTGCGCGCCAAACCAGGAATGGTCTCTTTGTTCGCTTTGCCTTTGGCACGATTCACGATTGAAGCCCGCTTCTGGCTCTAGGGTGTCTGGTGGGGGCAGGAAGTGATGGAGGTGCCCGAAACTCCCTGTGCTTAGTCTCCTAAGAGACCCAAATGCACTCTGTGGCGATTGGCCGGCTCACTGTCCGACAAGAAGAGCCACTCTGCTGGATGACTGACAGCTAGGCGGGAATGAATGGGAGAAACCTGCAGAAAAGGTGAGGCTTTTTGGCTTGGAAGGCAAAGTCGACCACTGGACGAAGGAACCGAAGAACTTGAAGAGGACGCCTGCTGCAACTCCTGGCCCGTTGGTTTGCCCGGTGAAGCCGTGCTGCTGTGCTGAAACTCCAAATTCATATTGACAGAGAAGCCCCTCTAAGGACGACTTCTCCCTTCGAGTTGGTGGGACCAATCAACTCCAAAGTAAGCCACCTGGACATCCTCTCGGAGCTGGTTGAATTTCCACAGAGTTGCTGCTGGAAACCGAAATGCCATGGAGAGGAATACCAGATTTCCGCGTTGCTTTTAAGCTGGCGAAGAGTTCCAGAAAGATCCTCCGGACACCTAGGAAGCAGGAATGACCAAGCTTGAGCCACCTCAACAGAGTGTTGGACCCCAGATGCAAGGAAAGTCCATCTCGACAGCCAGAAACTGCAGTGTTGCTATTTGCGGTAGACGCAAGGAGCTGAAACACTGAAGTGCCACTTGTTGGAAGTTTGCTGGTTGCGGTCGTTAACTGTCCTATTGCAGTGCAAGAGTCCCCACAAGTCCTCCCTCTTGTCCCCACGACTGAGGCCAAGGATTACCAGGATCTGCAGAGCTGCACATGAACAAAAGTCCTCTGCTGAACTTTTCTTCAACCTAAAGGTACTGTACAGTCTAAGAGAACTTACCTCTTGTCGTGTAACTGCTTTTGTTTCTGTTGGTGAGACTTGTTGTGGTTGCTCTGTAGAGTTGTTGACAACTCTTTACTTCACAAGCCTAAACAGCGTGTGACCCTACTTTGAATTATTCTATCTACAAAGACTTTTAAAACATTGTGCAAGAGTTTTACCTACCTCTGAGAAGTGCTTCAGGTTCACCTAGACTGTTGCTCACATTGACTTTGAATGATACTTCTTCCCTCTGTGAATGTGTTTGGTCTTCGTTCCAGGAAAGGGTTAACTAACTTTGCATTGGGGGGTTTACAAAAGTATTTACCTGCTTTGAGAAATATTTGTGCGATCTCTTATTGTATCATAATAACCTTTCTCTTTGGAAAACGCTTAAATCTGATTCTAAATGCAACAGTGATATCTTAATGCCCCCAGAACCCTAACTATTGAAGTCACCTGAGGGTGTAGGTAGTATCTGTGGGCCATCCCAAAAGGGTACTTACTGATTTAGAAATATTAAGAGTGTGTATTCAGCCTGTTTGGCTGAATGTTTTTCAAAATATGTGTCTCGTTTTGCTGATAAAACAGTGAGCATGAGTTCCCTCCTAAAAGACTGTTCCATTTGAGTGGAATTCGCAATGTGCTGAGGAGTCCAATACAATTAAGGTGGCCTTAGAGTCTATGCCATCCCTAAAGCATTTCAGAATTGACAGAAAGACGATAATGTCTACGCATGTCAGCCATACTGAATTGGGAGCTGTGTTCACACAAATTGAAGGTGACAAGGAGTATGTCATTGCTTTAGCATTTTGCCTTCTAATGGAGCAGAAATCAATTATTCACAATTGAAAAGGAGTTGTTGGCCATCAAGTGGTCAATAGAAAAGTTCAGGACATTCCTTTGGTGCACAAGATTTATAATACATACTAATCACAAACCACTAAGTGGGACCCTACAGAAGAAAGGACTGGATGTCATATCATTGAGGATATGAAAATGGGTGATAGCTCTCTCCAGGTATAGCAATCTGATGTTGAAATATGCCTGCTGATTGTTTGTCTCATATGACACAAGTGAAGGAAATAGGATGAGGAGAATGAAGAAGAATGTGTATTGAGTGTTGAGCAAAGGATGGTGTGAAAGGATGAGTGAATGAATAGTATGAACAAGGATAATGCTTTGATGAAAGTGAAGGGGGAATAGATGGAAGTGGGGCTCTAATGAAGCAGAGTGTAATGGAAACACATTTTGAAGGTTTATGGATCATTAGAGAGAAGGTTCAAGTAGCTGGAAAGTATGGAATGAGGGGTGAGAGAATAATACCTATGTACAGAGTGAGAAAGAGAATTGTGGATACAACCCATGAGGGACATCAGGGTATCACCAAGACGAAGCAAGCTGTGTGGTCTGAGTTTTGGTGGCCTGGCAGTGGCCTTGAGGTAGAAACAGTGGTAAGGAACTGTGTTTCAGGTGTGTTGAGGGACAAGAGCTTAATGCCTATGGAAAGCCTCATGACACTAGTACATCGCCACAGATGCCTTGGGAAATGGTAGGCATGGATAATGTGGGACAAATTCAGAGTAAGGGTATTCAAAAGTATTGTATTGTGTTGTTGGACATCCTGTCTAAATGGGTACAAATGAAGATTAGACAGAGCATAGTGACACAAGGGGTGACTTCATGGAACAAGTTGTCAAGCTTGAGGGGTATTCTTGTGAAATATTGACTGACAATGGTATTCATTTCAAGTCAAATGACTTGAATTATCTGTCGGAGAATGGCATAGAGCATACATGTATGGCTATCTATCATCCCCAGGCCAATGGTGTTGCAGAAAGGTTTAACAAGGCGATAAAAGATTGTATAAAATGGGCGTGGGGTAAATGAGGAGTGTTCCGAAACAGTGGTGTTGAGCAGGGTTGTGGCTCATCGTTTCTCTTCACAGAGAGGGAGAAAGCCTAAAAGCAAATTATGTCCCCCGTGTTTGAGAAGAGCGAGATGGACATGGGAGAATGTTCAACAGGTGAGATCACATGTCGGAGACAGGCACATGCTGAAGAAGATCAGATATGATGAGAGATAGGCAATCAAAGAGAGAAGTGTGTAGGAAGGTGAGCTGTTGAGAATTAAACTGCCTTTGAGATGAGGACCAATGAGGTGGTCACAACCATGTAAAGTTAAGAGTCTTCCACAGATCCATCATGATGGGGGATGGAAGAATGGGGAATATGAAAAGGGTTGTCAGGTTTATTGGAAATTAAGGAGACTATGAGTCTGTCAATGACCTAAGTGTGGGCAGTCAAGATGGTTACAGTTATGTGATGCCCTTTTGAAGATCTGTCAGACTTGTGAAACAACCAGGGAAGTTCAAAGATTTTATTTTTGCTTGATTTAGGGGAGGTGTGTAGTATGCTGATAGCTAGCATAGCTTTTGTAATGTAATCAATGGTGGAATGGGAGGGAGGATCTAGATCAGAGGTGGCTGGAGAGCAGGGTGCGTATAGTGGAAGAATACAGTTGCTACGTCGCTGGTGGGGTTATAAATGAAGGGAACTGAAATAAACCCACCTGTTTCCTCACTCTGTGATGTGGTCACTCCATCTCACTCCTTTCAGGCAGCAGACGTTAAAGGCATGTAGGGAAAATGGTAAAGCAAGAGATAAGAGAAAAATAAAGACTAGGACAATGGGATTTTAAAAAGTTCTTTATTACACAAAAATGTGTTTTACTTTGCTTGAATGGACTTACCAGACTGTACCTTGTGTCCCCACCATGGTGTGCACATATAACTCTGGAACGTACAAACATTGGCAGGTCTCCCCTGCCAATAAGGATGGACTGGACTTCAAAAGATTCCAAAAGGCAATGAAGGAAAGACAGTTTGAATTGACAGTTGAAATTTAAAAAAAAACAGAAAAAGACAGGGTAAGAGGCATACATTAAGGAACCCAGAAGAATAGAAGAGAAAAGGAAGATTATCATCCTCTGGGGGGTTGTGACCCTGAGAGGCCCACTGAGGGCATTATGATGGTGGCTAGCCGGCCCAAGTATGCCAGCTTCAGCCCAGCATGGTTTTGAAGACACAGGCCACATGTGGGGTGCGGCCTGGGTGAAGTAATGCCCCAGCCGGGGATTACATGTTTTGTGTGACACCGAGATGTGCGCTTGGCAATGGCCCGCTGAGGGGCCATACTGATCCTGCCATGAAGAACTAAAAGTATGTCCCATCTAGTGTCGGCAGCCTGGTGAAAGGACACTGCAACGTGGGGCTGCGAGAGTAAGCATCCTCGAAGCCGGGCACAGAGTTTAAGAATATGGTTCACCCAAGGGCCGGAACACGCAGACCAGAGGAAGCCAAAGTACAGGCAACATGGTGCATGGTAGCCCAGTTGAAGATGATGGTGTGGCCTGGCTGCAGGAGGCCCACCTGCCACTCAAACAGATGGGGCAGGTGGTGAATAGGAGGAAGAACCTTGACAGCACCAGGAGCATGCACGGAGCAGCCAGCACAGCCTAGAGACTTGTGAGGTGAGCAAATAACTTACCTGGAGCACCAGTCACTGTGTCCTATGGAGCTGGGGGTTTATTGTGTAGTGTGTGGCACTTCTCCAAAGGCTCCAACCAATTGGCGGGACATGGGCCGAGCCCAACCAGGAATTTCCCCACCCGCTGGAAATAACATGTGACACTGCCACAGAAGAAATAATGGCTTAGAGAGTTCAGGGACAGCACCAAGCACCGCCATGGAGGAAAATTATGTAAACAGGGCTCCACAAGCCCCGAAGCACCACCACAGAGGAAATTAACAGGGCTGCACAAGCCCAAATATGTGCAGCAAGGAGCACACCAACAAGCAACCCGTGGCACCCCCCTCCCACCCCCCTCAGCAGTGGGGGTTTAACAAATTGATGCATGGCAGCCATATCTGCAAAGCATGTAGGTACTGAACTTTATAGAGTTATTACATACATGACATTACAGAAAAGTGGGGGCTGGGACTGGAAATGAAGGGAAGACTGCAACTGTCAATGTTATGGAGAGGAATGCAAAAGAAATGTGTAATGGTGAAAGTGAGTGGTTGTCAAGTAAGGAATGTAAAGCCCAGGATGTTGAGGTGGGTTAACATGCTTAAGGCTCACATGGATAGGTATGTTTTCAAATGGGTATCTTTAACCCCGTATACAGAAAAACAAACAGTGAATGTAGAGCATGAAATGGGCAAACAGAGATGGGAATAACGTTTTTAAACATGTTACATGTTTTTTGTAATATAATTGCCTGCAAGAGTAAAAAAAACCAAAAAAAAAACCTCCCTCTCTGGTGTACTTTTGCCTTATTTACTATCAGGTACCTGGGATTGCGGCCCATCTCCTGTACTAACATCTTTAAATCGAAGGTTGCTCAGCGATGCACTGGAATAGCTGGACTGGGATGGTGGAGTGGTTCCAGTGTGCCCATTTCTGGGCCGTGGTACGTTTAAAGGGTGCTCGCCCAGGCCAGGGTCATACAAGCAGAGACTAAGCATTGTTGTGCTCATTCAGCTTGCAGAGTGCTTTCTCCTAACCCCTCCATTGCCAAAAGAGAGGTAAGGGTCCTATTTCAAACTCAATTGAGGATTTTTGGAGGAGGCTGACCGTAAGTGGTGCTTCTTCGGAGCCACACAGAAAACTATTGGTTACACCAGTAGTAAGATCAGATGCAGAGTCATAAGTAACTGGCAAACAATTGCATCTGATTAACAGTTTTACAAACTATTATAATTTGGTCTCATATACAAATATTAGATACACCTCATATTAAATGTCTGTCGGACATATTGGACCTTAAATCAGGACAGGGGTTATGAATGAGGTATGAGTATGATTTTCCCATTCAGGACCTCCTACAGAGTGTCTGGTATCCCAATTCCCTTCCATCCCAGGGCTGCACAAAAGTGGAGTTTTCTTTGTGTGAGTGGCAGATGAAATATATACAGCTTTAAAAAGAACTAATATAATAAATCATGGGAATGGAACTATCTCAAAATGCCCCTGAGCCACAATCTGGGCTCGCCGGCACACTAGATGTATTCTAAATACAACAGCAGGACATGCAAGTATTTACAAGAATGGCTGGACTGATGCAGGAGAATCGGAATAGCCAGTTACTGCTAGAAGGTGCCTTGCATCTTGACTTGTTATCCCACTTAAATTGTGTTCAGAGGCAGATTAATTTGTCATCCATAGCTTCTGCCCCTCCCTCACCTCAATACCACACAGGTGAGAAACATTGATCATTAAGACAAGCATACCACCCTTATCCCAGGGAGGTACAGCAAGCGATGAACATGATCTAAGTTGAAGAGGGCCCGAGTAGTCAAACTGATGTTGTGACATTGCATGTGCATGTTTTAGACACAAAGCAAATGTGCACTCAACATGAAACACGCGGATACTAGATAACATATGCACTTATACATGAAGAAAATTAACGTATCATTCCTAAGACATGAATATACTAACATGAGCAATGTATAAGCTGAATGCCATATGAAGGACATGCAAATATAGCCCACTAACATAGAAACGAAACAGTAATGTGCAGCCATATTTTCCAAAATGGAAGCCACAACACGGTTCTAATTAAACAAAAGGGCTCAAAGCTTCACAAGAACTCAGAATGCTGAAATCACAAACATATAGATCCGTGCACAGCTCATGGAGGAGCTGCCAACCACATCCAAGGTTAGGTCAGAATGTTGCAATGAAACCACAATATAGCAATTCCTAGGACACAAAAAGGATGCCGCCGGATTAATTAAAACCAGCATTAGTAAGACAGGTGCAGGATAACTATAAGAAACAGACTCAATGAAGAATATAAATCAAGAGTGTCCCCAGTGGGAAGAGAAAACATAACACATGCATGAATATTAGCTAAATTCCCAATAAATGAAGGGGGGAAATGAGTCTACACATGGTCCTATCAAACATGACCCATACTTCGAGAACATATTTATAAGCAACAAACCCAGATAGGATGCCTGCCTTACTCCTTACGTGTATCCCCAGACATGAGACGCTGCCAGGCCAAATATAAAGAGATCATCCTGGCTCATTGCCTAGAAATAAGGGATGATATCTTCCTTAATTGAAAGGAAAGGAGTCTGTGGACCTCTCTCCCCCTACTCCTGCCTTACTCATGTCTTGACGACCTGTCAGTTGGTTAGTAAGAAGCCAACCAATGTAAATATCTAATGTTACGCCACCATTGAAGCAAAGTCCCAGCCAACTACATATTGGAGAGATAATGTATTTTTACCATTATCAATTTATAGTTGGTCGCAGGAGGATTCATCAGACAAGCATTACACAATTCGAAATGTAACCCCTATAGAATTTATATGTAGTCACCACTATTAACCAATCCTCGTACAGCGTAGGTTTTGATAACTAAGAATACAATATGATGTCAGCTATGACAAATGTTGAATAAATAAACCTTTTATTTTTAATAAGCAAGCCAAGAGTGCCAAGTATTCAATGCTTGTATGCATTCCCTGCTTTATTTTGATGATAATAAAGGTGTGTTTTGCCTTGAACTGTGTCTATTTTGGTTATTTTATTGAGTCTGGTTTGAACTGGCTCCAGAACCTCTGTGTAATTTCGGACTTCCCAGGGTGTCTGAACAATTGTGTATTGGAGTTGATGAAGGGGGAAGATTTGTCCAACGTAATGTGAGGGTCCCATTCCTATTGGTATGACAAGACATCCGAGAGGCAGAAGACTTCTAAAGTTAGGGCACTAAAGGATAGAATGAGAGATTGAGGAAACACATGCTATGTACATGTTCTGTGGTCTCCAGGCAATGTTAGGGGTCTAGTCAAGAAATTTTAGAGAAAATAACAACTTTTCATTGAGGAAATGGAAACTATAATCCACTGCCCAAACCCCACTTGGGCTGACATCAACAAGCTCATGAGAGTGAAAATGCCAGCAGAAATCAGACAGAGACATACCCAACAGGTCCAATGGCCAAAAGCAGATCTTGGAATGGGTGTTAATTTAGAACAAGCTATAAATAGAGTTTTGGTGCCAAATTCTGAAGTGTGCATCTGAAGGACCGATTGGGGCATGATACATAAATGTAAGCAATGTAAAGGAGAGTCGGCATTGAATTATTTGGACAGATCACACATAGTATTTACCCAACATCTCAATATAGCAAAACCATAAGAGTCTGCTGAAGAAACAGTAGCAGCAGCTTTTGTTTCAACGCTGCAACACAAGCTTCAACTGCAAATCAAGATAATGTCTCTAGGCTGGAAGACCAAACGCCTATCTGAACTCGTGGTTAACAACTGTATCCCCCATCAGGTATAGAACAAGAACATTGTGGACAAACGTATGGATTTACAGTGCCATAATCTGCGGAAACAGGCTCCGCAAGATGGAATGGGGGATTTTCAGAGGCAGAACCAGGTGGAGGAGACAGGGAAGAGGAAGCAGCAACTTACAGTATGACAGAAGAAAGAATTCCATAGCTCCATGTCCTGTACCTAGTGCAAGCAGGGGTGGCACATGAAGAATGAGTGTTCATATTGACCCCAGAAAAAATTACTCTCCCCACCGGTCGAGCAAAATTCTTTCTGGAAGTTTAACCTCAAAGAAACCAGTGCCATCAGGCTGAGACAGTTTATGAGAGAATCTTGTCATAAACCCCTAAATTCCAAGTCGTGAGCCAGACCATTTCATGCTTACTAGATACTAAAGCAAGTAGATAAGTGTCCAATCTGGCTATTTCATTAACATGCCACTGTTTGAAATGACTGCCAATGCTATAGATCTATAGACGTCCCATGTGTCACACCCCATTACAAAACCAATTTCTGCCATACTAGGACTGTTGACTAATCCATAAACTAGTATGTTTTCTTGTTGAACCAATCATTCCCTAATAATATGTTAGGTAGGGACCTTTTTTGCAGGTTGAATTCCTCTATTTACAGTACCACAGACTGAATGTTCTTAGAGGTGCCTGAAAGAAATACTGCGGAAGTGCTACATATGCTGTGCACGGCACCTGATAAATTCACAGACACAGCATATGTCTTGCTCAATGGACACAATATTAAATGCTGCTATTTGATTCTTCAGCTATCGCACTAACACCCTGCCCTGCCTTGAATCCAGCTTCACTATTACCCGTACCCTTAGAGAACCACAAGACTGGGAGCCACATGACAGTGTAGCAATACCTCCTACTCCCCTGAAAGGACCAAGGATTGCATGTGGGTAGGGTCTAAAAGCCCTAGCTTTTTATTTTTAATTAACTAATAAAATGGTGGAAATAAAATGAGGAAACAATCCATATCATCGAGGGTGGCCTGGAATCCCACCCACTTTCATAAACTCATTGCCAAAAGCAAAACACACACGTGTCCAGCTGCATCAGTCGTCTTATCTGTCGTATCTGCAGCATCTGCCCTTTTGTGACAGAGAGCAGGTTCAAAGGTTACATCTGCTCTGTTTGACAGCTGCTGTGACCAAGGTGACTGCAGAGCGAGGTAACATTTAACTTCAGCACCTCTGATCCAAAAACATGATAATTGTGAGCATTTTCATCTTTTAGCAGAGTAATTGATTGATATTTTTTATTTCTATCGCGCTTGTACACAAGTGTTATTGTCTCAGAATAAGCCATATCTGTGTTTTGTCTGGTGACTGATACTGCATACAATTATTAACGCCACTTCAAATTCATTTCAAACCTGTGACCTCCAGCAATCTAAGAAAAATGTATGTGGATTAAGGCCAGACTGCCTGCAAGCAAGACAATAGTCAGGAAAGCAACTTCTTTTGATCCTTTGGGAGATAGGTAACACCTCTCCACCAGCCCAGGAAACTATCATCAGGAGAGTTCTCGGGAATATGCCTCAAAGAAATATACCCATTACTCTATTTGAACCACAAACTAATGCTTGCATCTTTCAACCAGTGTGATGTTGCATTGCACCCTGTTACTTGCATCCCTGATTTGCTTGAACAGATGCTCATTGCTGCGTAGGTCTTCGAAACACAGCATAATTGAACAACACCTCAAACTGCCACGATCTTTGCACAGACCCGATCCGGATCTCTTCCCTAAGCATCATTTGCCTGCTGAATCAACACAGCTATACCCATCATCTCAAACCAGCTCAACCGCAGTGCCTAACCTGATGGACTCTTCCAACTGTTTCATTGAGACACCACATCAAACGAGGCAGAGCTTCACATCAAACCTGACTCGATGCTTGATGCATACTGCTTGAATTACTGGCATATTCTACCGGTATATATTCTTTTCCTCTTGGATACCTTCTCAGGCTGAACGGAGGCCTATCCGTGCTTAAGAGCAGACACTGTCACTGTGCCCAGGTTGCTTACTAGAGAGTTATACCACAATTCAAGGTGCCCATAAGCATAAACAGTGATTGGGGTACCCGCTTCACCAGCTAAGTATTCAGGGAACTGGGTGCAGCGCTGTAGATACACCATACACTTTACAGTGCACACAATCCACAGTCTTAAGGGGCAGTGGAGCTGCAGAACGGTGTGCTCAAAAACATATACTGGCCAGTCTTTACACAGAGACAGGTTCAAGTGGCAGAAGTACTCACTTTGGTATTCTTTTTTATGCATTGCAAAGCACACAGGAAAACAGGGTGTGCCTCCACTCATCACCATCTGTCACAAATGCCCATAATGGGAACGAACAGACTGGATCAATAGAGTTTTGGTAGTAGCGGCAAAACAAATATTACATGTCTGGAAGTCGAGAAAGAAACCAAAAGTGGAAGAATGGTTATTGGATGTACAAACCCTGTCGCACTATGGAAAAGTCATGTTTTTGAAACAAGGTAGGGAGGGTTCTTATTCCCGACTTTGGGGGTCTTTTGATGAATTGTACAGTTGAAGGTCCAATACCACTTATATTATATTAGTCTGGTTACATCATTTGGGGGGTTCGTTTAATGGTTATTTGGAGTTGTCTGTTATGCATGTCAATGTTGTCTTGTCTTGTTTGTGAAGCGTCAAAAATTGATAAACAGGTTGTAAATTGGTACTTTGTGATTGCTATTTATTTCTTTGTGGTCATGAAGTTGAGTATAATACTGTATATCTCTTGAAAATGTTATGATTTTTGTAATCTGGTTGCATTGTTAAGATTGTAAGATGTCTTTGCTTTTCTGTCTTTTGTTTGTTGCTCAAAACAACAAATAAAGTGGTTAAAAAATACAATTGCCCATAATATCATACATTTGTCTGATACTCAGGTCTGCTGTCAAGTGTAAACACACACAGGTCTGGGAAGTGCTACCTAACAAACCTGAAGAATCCTGCCTCTCTGTCTAGCACAATCAGTACTTGATGGTTAGAGGAACACCAAAGGAAAACAGCACCGACTTCCTGGTGGTGTGGTCCCTATCAGGTGCCTCTGACAGCCAATAAATCCATGAAGGTAAAGGAAATAGTCACCTGTGTCCACTCTACACACTGTAAGAGAAGTATTCCACCAGGACATGGAGGGCATAGTGGTAGCATTTAGCCTGCTGGCAGTACTTTGGTAACTTAATATGATTCTTATTAAAGTTTGATTCTGGAATCAGAAAAAGTAACTGTAACAGCTAGTCCGAACCCTAAAAAGAGGCAATTCACCAACGTGGTAACAACCTATGAAAAAGAAGCATGGCCCTTGTATGGTAGAATGTACATTACGGGACAGTAAGGTGAAACTTGTCATTTAGGTGGAGCGTGGGAGTGTGGGATGAGCATGCTCTTAGGGTTCAATCCATTGTCTGCCCAAAGCATAGAGGGACAGGTTGTATGCCCTTGCCATCCTGCCAAACATTTGCAGTCAGATGACGATTATTCAAAAAGCATTGGCTGTGACTGAACCCCCATTCAAGGCTGCCCCTATTCATTATTCCCCAATTACTGTTCTTTCCATCAGTTGGGCAACTGTCTCAAATGCATTTATTGACATTCTGAAGCAGCGAAAATAAATGGTGGCTACACTGGGTTATTATGGCATAGACAGGGATGATTACAATGCTCCTTGTTGTTATTTGGTAACCCAAGTTACTCTCACAAATGATAACCAAACAGAGTAGACTTGCACCGATCAGCAAGAATTGGGGTATTTTCACACAAGCAGTGCAGATGATTTTTCTAATGCCGCCATTCAAGCTTCTACTTCAAGCTTCTGCTTCTCATATCATCAACCAGATGGTGTTCCGAAATGACACAAATGTAGCTGATCAGAATCTATGCTATGATGGAGCTAATAAGGTAGATAGGTCGATATGTACATTACAACTTGGTTAATGCATCTTTATTGAACTTAATTGAATTGATATTTTATTTATATTGCGCTCATACACGTGTTTCAGAGCACGACAAGGGGAACACAGGAGAACAAAACAACAATCTTACTAAGCCCAGTGAAATTGAGAACGTGCAAGTGCATGGGAAAGGGAAAAGGGCAAAAGTGTATTGAAAGGGGGAGAAGTGGAAAGGGCGGAGAAGAAAAGAAACGGATACATAATAATAAATAAAATAAATAAATAATAAAGGCAATAAACTGTGTTAGTGCAGCCAGCAAATGGCAAGGGCTGACTATAGCCGACAGGGTATGTCGGATAAGTGCAGAAAAAAACACATTGGGTGCGGGTCTGTATGGGTACAGATACAGACCCCAGTGCAAGGGGTGGCCCGGAGGGAGTACAGGAGGGTGGTAGGGTACGCAGGTTCCTGGGCCCTGAGAACAGAGGGTGGCCAGGTGCACAGTATTGAGAGAAAAACAGATCAGAAGGGGGACAAGGACAAAACAAAGAGGAAGGTCTTGAGGTGCTTCCGGAACCGTAGATGGTGCTGTTCAAGTTTCAGAGTGGCAGGGAGGCAGTTCCAGAGGGAGGTCCCAGCCAAAGACAGAGATCTAGCCCCAGCTCGTTTCTTTGAAAAACTACTGACCCTGAGGGAGTTAAAGGTAGAGGAGCAAAGAGCTTGAGAGGGGAGGTATTTACTGAGGGATAGTTGAAGGTATTTTGGACCCAGGCCCCAGAAAGCCTTGTGGACAAAGCAAAGGATTTTGAATTTAATCCTTGCATCCACTAGGAGCCAATGAAGGGATTTCAGAGCTGGAGAGATATGATCCCAGGGCTTGAGGCCAAGGACAAGTCTTGCAGTCCTGTTCTGGATTAGTTAAGGGCGGAGAGTAGAGGCAGGTAGATTTAGAAAAAGGCTGTTACAATAGTCCAACCTAGAGAGAACCGGAGCTTGGGAGACAGTGAGCTTCTGGGGGAAGGAGAGGAAGGACAGAGTACCTATGAGGAGGTGCAGCAGGAACCTTGACTTTTTAGAGATGCCAGAGATGTAGGCGGAGATGGAAATTGGGGAGTCAAAGATGACCCGAGGTTCTTAGCCTCACAGGTAGGGGTAGGACGAGGGCCAAGGGAGGCCGGCCAGAGAGTAAGGGGAAAGGATGGTGAAGGTGTACCAATGAAGAGGATCTCAGTCTTGTTGGCATTTAGACAAAGATCGTTGGTGGCACACCTATTTTGAATGGCAGTTAGGCAATCAGAGATGAGGGAAGGAGAAGAGGTGGCTGAGGGCAGCCTGAATATGAGTTGAGTGTTGTCAGCGTAGCACTGGAAATTTGAGCAGAAAAAGGTAATGCAGTGGGCGAGAGTTGCCAGTTATTGGTTGAAAAGTCAGGGTGAGAGATTAGACCCCTGGGGAACACCACAGGTAGAGAGGGAGATAGATGATAGGAAGGACCCAAGTTGGACCTGGGAGGGTCGATCAGAGAGGAACGATGTCAGCCAGGCCAGAGCCTGATCGGTGATACCCAGGTTATCACGGAGACAGTTGACCATATGGTTGATATGGTTGACAGTGTCAAAGGCAGAAGAGAGATCGAGTAGGATGAGGACAGAGGGAATGTTAGAGTCAAGGCTGGAGAGCAGATATTTACGGATGTTCTGGAGCGCTCTGAAGCCAGACTGGTGGTCATGGGGGGTAACCAACAGAATCAGAATGAGGGTTTTGTTGAGAGATGGCCAGTTTTTCAAGGAGTTTACCCAAAAAGGGAGTTATGGAAATTGGGAGATAGTTAGCCGGACAAGTAGGATCCGCTGTGGGTTTCTTGAGAGGAGGATTCACAAGGGAACACTTCAGAGGGGAGGGGAAGGATCCTGAGGCAAAGGAAAGGTTGCACAAATTGGCAAGGGCCAGAGTGAGGGTATCAATGTGGTCCTTGATGGTTTTAGAGGAACAGGGATGAACCTGTTTTGATGAGGCCTTCATAGATTGGGCTTGTCTAGTGACCTCATCCGGGGAGCAAAAAGAAAAGGATTAGAAAGATTGTGGGGGGTGGCTGAGGGAGGGTCAATGAGCGCAGATAGAGGGGACAGAGGGCGGGGAGGGGAGGTGAGGGTGGACAGGATTCCCTGGGTTTTTGAGATGAAGTGGGTGGCAAGGACATTGCAAAGAGCCTGGGAGGCAAGAGGAGGGGTAGAGACTGCAGCAGGGTTGGCCAGCTTCTTGCAGATTTTAAAGAGTTCTGACGAGTTGTTAGAGGCTGCATAGACACCGATTTGAATGTGGACTCTCTTCTTGGTGAGGACAGAAAGTTGGTATTGCCTTTGGAGCAGGCGACAGGCCAGTTTGTCAGAGGATGAACAAGAAGCCCTCCATTTCCTCTCAGTCGCCCTACACTTACGTTTAAGTGTAGCTAGGTCTGAGTTATAGCAGGAATTGCACTTGGCTTTGGACTTCAAACAGATCCTCATGATAGGGGCAAGAGCATCAAGAGTATCAGAAATAGAAGGCTAGAGCCGGGACAGGGCTGTGTCAGGGTGTGAGTCAGCCAGGGGTGGAGGAGGGGGAGAGTAGGTGGCAGTGAAAGCCTCAACTGATACACACTTCATGTGCTGGATGTCCGAGAAGGTAGGTGGCAATGTTGGGTAGGCTTGGTTTGGGGGGTCGAAAGGGAGAGATCACTCCAGGAGAGAGGACTGGTCAGAGGGGCAGAGAGGGGGAGGCCAGAGTAGAACAAGACATCAAGTGTTTGAATGCAGAGTGAGTCGGGCCAGAGGGGAGGATAGAGGAGAAGGAGGCCGGTAGAGAGTAGCAACAGTAAGAGAGTGGCTTTCAGAGAGAGAGAGCCTGCAGACAAAGCATTCAAAAGAGGAGTACATCTGAGTGGGGATGATAGAGACAGGAATCCACTCAGGAACTATCAGGGCTCCACCACCCCCATGCTTGGTGGATCTGGGCACGGAGAGGATCTTGTAACCATCAGGGAGGGGAGTGTCAAAGCTTGTGACAGAACAGGCTGTGAACCATATCTCAGTAAGACATCTTTAGGAACTATTACATTTGCATGCCCTCTGTCTTCCTTCTAGGTGACATCGCAGTTCCCAACTGCTCAAAAGAAGCAGCAATATGTACATTTCAATGATAATTATTGTGCCTCAAAAGAGTAGGCTGGGTCTGGGGGATAAGGTTTTGGATGTCACAAACACAGCTCTTGCAGCTTGGTAAATCTAGAGGCCAGTCCCGTAGTGACTGCTTGGTTGGTCTAGAATATGCTACTGGAATAATCACCAGTCCAAAATGGACCAACGCCAATGTAAACTTTAGACACAGTTCAGTCTCTGCTTTCAGTACCATAACAAAGGAACTGCTGTCAGGTCTTATCTGGAATGTCCGCACAGCTGGAGCTACCCAGGAATAAGCCTGTGTAGAAGTTCAGGATTTTCTCAACAAATTAAAAAATCTGTGGTCATGTATGGCACCAGGCCTGGCTTTGAGAGGTCTATGAACATCTGGAACACCCTGTGTCACTGAAAGGAGATGTGGACATACAACAGTTAGGGATGTTCATGGGTACTATGTTTCATTTCAAGACCAAGGGCCAATCGATGAACACTGGGCCCGAACAAGCCAAATCCTACCAGTCTTCTGGGCAAATGAATCCTGGAAGATGGTAACATACCATAATGTTTTGCAGGTTCTGAATCCTGTACTGCTATTTCAGTGCCTAGCTCTTGCACATGGGATAACTTAATATGTTTGGGAAGAAATTGGTTGTTAAGACTTCTCGAAACTGCAATAAATGTCTGAATAGGCTAATGACAGATCAAGTAATATTGGTACAGTACGGGATCTTTGGGAAGGGTGGCCCACAGGCACACCCATACAAGGTGCACAGAGAACAGCAATCACATCTACATTAGTGGAACACACTCTGTACATTAACACTTTCTGCTTACTACTCAAACTAGGGTGTATCGCATATTTTGGCTGATGAAGAAGAGTTGGTTTGTAGTATGAAATGCCCCTAGACTGGTTGAGTACAGTCCCACATAGATTCTAAAATCAGTATTTGATGAGGAAAAGAAATCGTTCAACTATTTGCTGTCCTGTGCACTCATTCTGGTACTATATTTGTACAAACCCGAAAGCATTAAAGATACACCTGCCACTGCTGCTATTCTAAGGCTCACACTTCTTTCCGCTATCTTGGGGATCATTGTTGTAAATGTCTAGGTAGCAGGGATACTGTAAGTATATGCACAGTGAGAGCTCTGAGTAACATTGCAGTTAGAACAGAATGGATGCGGAAATACATGTCATTTAATATAATGTAAGTACTCTTGTATAGCGCCCATCTGCCACGATTGGTGGCATCGTTGTGCTTTGCTCTCTAAGAAAAAGGGAGGTGGGGATCATTAGTGGAACAGTGGGAAAGGCAGGTGCGAAACCTGTAGTCTTCATGCGTGCAGGTTGGAAATATCTAGTTCCTTCGCGGGCACATATGTTTTTTCTGGGTTTGGAGGCGATACCTGGGAGTATGTTATCCATAGGGAGGAGACCAAGATCTGATAGACTACAATTCTTTGGCCTGGATATCTGCTGATGCGTGAGAGTATGACAGGGCTAAAGTGGAGAGCTTAGTTGTGGCTTGGTTAATGTTGATGTGCTCATGGCTAGGCCTGTGGTGGCTGTCTGTGTGAGGATTGTATCTAGTATAAATTGATGGAGATTTTAGTGCAGAGATGGTTAGTCAGAGGAATGGGGTAATAGGCCTTACAAAGCAAAACAACTTGCAACACTGCATCATTCGCCTCTTGCATACAAGACTCATTTCACTAGCTCACACTGATCCTGTCACTGACCCTGACCTTCTCTCTCACTCTCGGTCTCTTTCTCTCTGCTGCGGGAGTTGCATTTTTTCCAGTGCCCAGAAATGGGCAATTACCGGGTCATTATGGCCTTGCCGGACACAGTATTTGCCCATTCCTTTGCGCCGGAAAACATTGTTCCCCATTCTCATTTACAAAGCCGGATGCATAGGCACCGTTATCAACAGTGCCTGTGCATCCGAAATGCTGTGCTCGTGGGTGCCTTTCATTCCGCCAGGTCACACCTGGCAGAATGAAAGGCACCCGGGAGCACAACTCAGAGTTTGCCGGTCCGGATACAACGGTACCGACAAGCCTACCGGTACCATTGTATCCGGACCGGCAAGCTCGTAATGAGGCCCATTGTATCCCAAATGCAACAAAACAAGCATCTGCCAGTTGGCAGATGAGGGGCAAGGGCAATCTGTAAACTCCCAGTCCATTGCCATAAGCCACCACTGAGGGTTATGGGAGGCAAGAACCTTAGTTCAGAGAAAGGGCTACTTAAACATTGGGGCCGCAGTCACCCATTTGTCCTTGCTTAGCATTTGTCAGACGTTTGTCAGGCTTTGATCGGGGCATGGGCTAGAATCACTGCTCATTTAACTCAGACGTCTAAATTGATTTTGATTTTGATTATTTATAAAGCGCAAATCCAAATGGATCTTGGCAGAACCTGCATCTAGGCACAGATGTAAATAGTGGCATTGAAAAGGATAAGTCATTAGCTTCTTTCTAAACAAAAAAAGATGGTCTTGACTGCCTGGAGTTTGAGGGACAGCGAATTCCAGGCTTGAGGATCAACGAGAGAAAAACATCTGTCTCCACTGTGAACAGAATGGGATGAGGGAACCGATAGGAGATTCTGACCCACCGATTGCAATGGACGGGTAGGATGATAAACAGAAATGTGGGCAGAAAGATAGCTTGGCGCTAAGCCATGGAGAGATTTAAAGACAATACAAAGGGGCTCATCACAATATTGCCGGTTGTACGTATTGGCCACTACGGCACTCAGTCTGGTGGAATGTCCACCAGATTTCGAGTGCCGGGTGACAGTGTTAATCCCCATTCCATGGAGTCCTATTGGATTTTGTTGATATTACGGCATCAGTAATACCAGTGTTTTTACCAGTAAGGTGTCGGAATGACCTCTAGCTCTGAGCTGGAAGGCATTCCTCCACCTCTCCGGCAAACTCGTAGTTGGACGATGTGGTAACGTGTACACATTAATACTGGCACATTATTACCACACCAGCCAACTTGTAATGAGTCACAAATTGTCTTAAAGAAGATCCTCTGTTGGACAGTGAGCCAGTGAAGGCCTCTACGAAAAGGCATTATTGGGGTATTTCTTTTAAGGCTGTAGAGGAGTCTGATGGCCACATTTTGTGCCACTTGGAGGCAGTGCATTTGGTCAGGCAGGATCCCAGTACGAAGGGCATTAAGATAACACAACTTGGATTTGACCACTGCACAGACAACTGCTGAGCAATCTTTTTTCGGTTAGAAGTAGAGAATAGGCTGCAATAGTTTAAGTTGGTGGTAGATAGATTTGACAGTTTTGGTGATGTGTAAATTACAATTCATATAGGACTGCAGCCAAGGTTTCTCACTTTAGAAGAGAAATTAGTTGGGAATTGAAATAGAGCCTGTTAGTAGGCAATACAGGGAAGAGAGCTTTCTAAGAGGTTTTTTGGATCAAGTAGAATGATCACCATTTTGGAGGTATTTAATTCAAGCCTGTTGACTAACATCCAACTTTGTATTATTTAGGTGCATGCTAGAATTAGTTTCTTGGTGTAAATTTGAGTGTCATTGACATAGGAATGATTACTTAAATTACTTTGTGCATAAATAGTTATAGAACCTGGATATAAATATTGATTAGCAACGGTGATGGACACAAACCCTGGGGAACTGTACAAGGGACAGGCAAATGGTCAGAACAGAAGGCTCCCATGTTCACCTGTTGGGTTCAATTGGAGAGAAAGGATGTGAACTACTTCAGTGATTCTTCAGACACCAAGGTAATCTTGGCCAGTCTGGAGATGAGCATGTCAAATTTGACTGTATGGAAGGCTGCCAATGGATCAAGCTAAGATCACCTTCAATGGCAGCCCTCAAAATATCTTCCCAAACAGCCACAATATCAGTTTTGGTGCTGTGGTGTGGAATGAGCCCTGACTGGAAAGTGTCTAGAATCTGATGTTCCTCAAGAAGGATTTAGGGTAACCATTGTTTCAACAATCTTAGTGGGCTAGACCACGCCTGCAATGGGGCAATAGTTAGAGCATAGATTGGAGTCTAGTGATGGCTCTTTGAGCAATGTTGTAAGAAAAGCTCTTTTGAACTGAGAGGGTACAACAGCTTCATCCATAGGCACATTAATAAAAGCAGTAATAAAGCCATATCGTGAGCTGGCATGCTGTTTGGGCAGACAAGCCGGAATTAGGTTATAGTTATGGTTTGTGGATTTTAAGTTTGCAATAAGGGGGCAAAATGCCTCAGGGGTAAATGGAGTGGTGAAAATAAATTTAGTAGATGTCAGAGCAGAAGGTGTCAGAGAAACTGTCTCAGGTGCTGAAGAGTGTGTATGAAGGAGTTGGAAATCAATTTGTGAACTACTTGAATTGAGGAAGATGCTAAGGACGATGACGGCACAGAAAGAGAAATTGACACCCTTATGAGCGTTGACCTTCGGATTGTAGCACAATATTTAATATATGTCTGTCTGCATAGACCCGGTAACCATGAAGTTTATGTGCTATGTAACAGGGCAAGTAACAGTTTGTTTAAGTAGTGTAGCACTTTAGTGTAAAAGGGTGAATGCCAGGCAATATTAGTTTTATTTTGTTATAGCATTGTCACCTGATTGGTCTGCTTTCTACACATCTAGCATATCCATCTACATATCACACTAACATTTTCTTTCAGCCAATATATATATGGATTTTATCATGGGAAGCAATTATGTGCATGTCATTGTTTTTTCTATGTTTATCTTTTCTATTGTGATTCATTCATATCATGCGATGGGAGTTGAAAGTTATTGAAAAGAGCTTTGTGCGACAGACTGTACTGGGCTGACATGATGTGGAATAGCATGGACTGTGGTCTTGAGGATGGAATCATGAAGAGAGCCAAATGTATAAAGGAAAGATGGCCATTTTGGTCACGTGTCAAACTACTTTCTAGAAAGATCTGGTCAGGTGATGTATGTAAGAGACATCTGCATCGATTAGGTTCTCATCTACCTAACATTAAGAACTGGACAGTGGCGAGAATCCTCCTCTTCAGTTGTAATCACGGAGCTTTGTTTCTGGACCATTCTTTGGAGGTTTCAATCATGTCAAAAGGGATTGACCTTGAAAGCTGGGGTGGCGGTGCTCTGTTGACTGTCTTGCAAGACAATACAACTGTCACTGACTCTGCAGCCATCTAAAATGATTTCTTGGACTGGTTTCTCCGGAAGTGGATGTTATAAAAAAGTGGTTTAAAATCAGCATCAGATGATATGTACTGGGTGTGTTGGAGACAGAGAAAAGGGACCCTGTTCTTATTACATGTAATTGTAAAGGTTTCATATGTAAACCCCATACAAATAAAAATAAAAAAAGGACCCTGGGCACACATTTAGACTTCTCAATTTGACCAACTGGTGTGATTCTGGGCAGATCACTTACCTTTTATCCCTTTGAAGTGATTCATTTAAGTTTGCTCTATAAACAACACATAAATGGAATCACTTGACTTACCTGGCACATCGGGCTTTACATGGCACAGAATGGCAGTAATTAGGCAGTTGATGATGCAATGGGTACATGATCACAGCACTTGGGCATGTGAGGCTGAAAAGGCATATGATGGCTATACCTGTTGTATGAGGATTAACCCGTCATAAAATGGCCCTACTTGAGTATATGAGACTCCACTTGTGAGGTATTGATTGAACATATCACGAGTAAACATAGCAAATTAGGATGTAAGATGCTAGTAACAGGCCATGTGAGGCTGCAAAACCTCTTTGTCTGTGGTTCTGCTGAGTGTGCCCAATCCATTTCATATCTACACCCATCACATATCAAGACAGTACTGTCATTAATATACGGTTGGAGACCAAAAATAGTATTTCATACACTAGAGCACTATTTGTTATTGTATTAATTATATATGTCATGTTTTACTTTTCTTTTAACGTTTGTGTTATCTCTTCCCACAATGTAACCAGAGGCTAAGGTCATATTGCATCACTGCCAATGGTGTGATTGGGTGCTATAGGTCATGTGATGACACGTCCTGTGATGTCAGCGGGCATGTGATGTAACTCCTGTTACTCCTGACACTTTAGACAATTGACGTCACTTTATAATTTGTTTATTATGTTCTACACATGCTATATTTTCTGTTCTGCTGCAGTAACTACATTCAGAGGTTACATTACCTCCACGTTCACTCTTCCTCGTCCCAGTATTTACCTCATGAGGCCCCTGCCTCCGACACAGGACCTTCTTCTATTTATTTAAATCCCTATAATTCCTCCCCCACATCCACGTCACTCAGTTTAATTTTTCCTTCCTCCGGCAGGTTGGTCTTTTTGTTCCCGGTGCAGGGCACTGGGAAGCACTGATTGCAGGCCCCCTGGGGGCAGCTGTGTGGCAGGGCCTTCGGCTCCCTCTGGAGCAGCGCTGCTCCTGGGTCCCCTGCGGGGCTTGGGGTCCCAGTTGAGCGGGATTGCCTCGCACGGTTCTTTGCTGGGCTCCGGACCACAGTGTGGGCATTGTGTCCCGGGTCCTGCTCGGCCTGGGGGAAGGTAAGGAGAGGGGAGAGGGCTCTGTGCTTGCTGTTTTTCCCCTCTCCTGCTGGTATGGCCATCTTGGCGTCCCATTAATGCCGGCTCCTTGGTGTGCCTTACGGAGCTTACGGAGGCTGGTGCCTCACCCGGTTGTGTTTTGTGAGGTTGCAGGCCGGCGCAAGGACATCACGGCTTGGGTCTGGCAGGGCCCGGGAAGCGGTAAGGAGTTGGGGGCTTTGTGAATGTTTGTGCCCTGATTCTCCTGCCGTTGGGGCCGTGCAACGACATGGCTCCTGTTGGATGCTGTGTACTCATCTTTATTGGCTGTATCTTTGAAGACGCTCTGACTGAGAAGTGGGGACGTTAAGAAATGATGGCAAGCACTTGGCGGTATGAGTTAGTGGTGTGTTTGGGTCTGTGCTAGCCAGGTCAGATCTTTTTGTGGGCTGACAAGCATGCTGTTATATTGCAGCGCAGGCCTGCTTCAACGTCCTGTGATTTTCGTCTGGTGCAAGTGCAGTGACTGGCGGTTTTTCCCTGGCACCTCGTCTCTATCTTCTCGGGGGTGTATGGGACAGGTGGGTTTCGGCTTCCTTGGTAATGGGCTCCTTCCGAAGGGAGGTATCAGTTGCCGTTCCTATTTCCTCTTGTCCAGGTTTGCATGGTTGGGACTTTGGTACCCAGCTCACGGACCAAGTAGTTGGCCATGGGATCCGTTCTCTCCGAATTGTTGTTGTGGGATACCCTCTTGCCCGTTCGTCTCCCTGTTCGGGGTCAAGTTTTTCTACTCGCGGGTGTTACTGGTCCCTATGCCTTCTAGGATGTGTCATCTGCTTATGGGTCTCGAGGCCCTTCACTGCTTGTCCGGATGGAACGCTTCAACGTGGAGGCTCTGCAGAACGTACTCTGGAAGTTGTGCAGGGGGGATTGGATGAGATCACAGCGTTTTTTGGTTCCGAGTGCTCCTGCCTGGGGTACGATCGACTCCCGGAGTGTTCTCCATGCTGGTGACTCCCCTGGTGGTGCATTTGCATCTGCAGGGAGTGCAGATTTTTTTCCCTACCTGGACGATTGGTTGGTCTCCCTTTAGTCTTCCAGGCATTGCGGGACTGGGGTTTGCTAGTGAACTGGCAGAAGTCTCAGCTGAGCCTTCTCAGGATTTAGTTTTCATTGGGGCACTGGCTTATACCTGGATGGATAGGGTGTTCCTGTCCCTACGGAGGGTCCGTCACTTGCTGGCTGTTCTGGGCAGGGTTCTCAGAAGGCAGTATGTGTAACGCCCACCTGATTCCCACGGGGGCGCTGATCTAGTCTGGAATATCCTTCTGCAGATGAAAAAGGGGATTAACAGTCTTCAGAATGGTGTGCTAGCTCCTCCCTTCCCCCCTCCATTCCTCTCTATTCCTCCAAACCCGGTTTAAGCTCACCTTATGGTTTGGAAGGTTGAACTCTCCATCCTGCTTCTGGTGCAGGGGCGCGCGTTCGTCCAGTTACTTCACTGGTTTTCAGAATGGCGCTGGCAAAATCCACGTGACTTTCCTGAGCGATGCGCCGTAAGTATGAAAGTTCAAAGTTCAAGTGAGGCCCCCTTTATGCTGTCTTTCTCACCTGTGATCTGTCCTTTATTTCAGGTGCAGAATGAAGGCAATGCGTCGAGGGGTTAACCTGCCGAGGTGAGTAGTAATGAGGGCGATCCCCCTAGATGTCCTTATCATTCCTCTGAAATGTCTCTAGTCCTTTCCCCATAGGGGCCGGGGTACGGTACCTGCCAACGGGGCGGCGCCGACCCGAAATGTGGAAGAAAAGCCGGTAAGTATTATGGCTGTTAATCAGGCTTTCCTTCTGTGTGTCCTTCTGCTCACCTTTTGTTTCTTCCTCTCTCCCCTAGGTGCAGAGATGTGGCGTCCAATGCTGACAGCCACGATGGAGCCGGGAGATGTCTCGAGGACAGGACAGGTGAGTGAAGCGTGGCGCTGCAGTGAGCAACGCAATGCTTTGAAATTGAAGTCTTCCTTCAGGGATGCTGGCGAGAAGATTCCGGATGCAGGTAAGAAGCTTGAAATAATCCTTGGTTTTCACCTTTCTCTTCTCTTCCTTCCTTGCAGGTCTTCCAGGTTCAAGAAGGGCGTGGCTGTAGTCCAGGAGCAGGAGCAGACACGGTGAGCGTCAAGCTGCAGGAAGCACAACAACACAAAGCATGAGCTGCTGTCTGGGCATGGCTTAAATAGCCTCCAAAGAAGTCCCAGGTATGTATCCTTCCCCAACTAGGTATGTATCCTTCCCTGGCCACGCCCGAGTGAAAAAATAGTCCCTATGAAAAAATAGTCCATTTCAGGTCTCAGGGAGGCCTGAAGCGTGCAGCATGGTCTGCATCAGGTAAGTGCACAAAATACCTCCCTTTATGAGCCTGGCGCCTATGGCACCAGGACTGATGTCCAACATGAGCCTGGCGCCAGGACTGAGTCCAAAGAGTCCCTATAAGGGGCCGCTGGGCTTTTACCCGAGGGCATGATGCCTGCTTCCGGGGTGCTGGGCCTGGCCTGATGCTCCGGGGGTAGGCATCATGACAGTATGTCTCGGCTTGCCTGTTGCTGAAGTTACGGGGCATGTGGCGTCTTGTGTGTTTTCTCGTTCCTTGGGCCCGCCTTCAGTTCCGTCCCCTGGTGTCTTATACTCTCTCCCACTGGCTCCCGACGTCTCAGCTTTCGAAGATTTGATTTCAGTTTCCCCAGCGCTGCCAGTTTCCCTGCTATGGTGGCAAGGTGTTACAAATCTACAGGCTGAGGTGCCCATGGTCCTTCTTCCTGTGGCCTCTCTTACTACCGACACCAGCAGAATGGGTTGGGGGGTCTACATTGGGGGTCCTCTCAGCTCAAGGGTTGTGAGATCTGGGGAGAGCCGTTGATCATCCAATTGGCGAGAGTTGTGTACCATTCTCCAAGTTCTGGTGTACTTCAAGGAGTTGCTGGACGGTCGGGAGGTTTTGGTCCGAACGGACAATACAATTGCCTTGGCATATGTCAACCGCAAAAGGGGTTCCGGCCGCTACTTGAATGCTCTGGCAGCGCTGATAGGCACCTGTGGGGAATCGCATCTCATGTCTCTGGTGGCCTCACATATCAGGGGGGTGGACAATGTTCAAGCAGATCTTCTCAGTCGCTCGTTTTACTCCTCTGCGGAACTGGTTCTGTCAGCCCAGGTCTTTGCGGTGACCTGTTCTAGACCTGTTTGCATCCCCGGCCTCAGCAGAAGTTCCCCTCTTCTGCTCTCGGTTTTCAGGCCGAGGAGATTGGGGGGTGGACGCCCTCCCTGTACAGTGGCCTTGGGGTTTCATATATGCCTTTCCGCCTATTCCCCTTCTTCCCAGGGTGGTTCGGCACATCAGAGTGTCCAGGGTGACTGTGTTGTTAGCGCCGTTCGGGTCCCGCCAGAGTTGGTTCCCCTCTCTGTTGGAGCTTCGGTTCCTGGAACCTTGGCTGGTTCCGAGGTGGTTGTGTCCCCTTCAAGGGGATCTGCGGTTGGAAGTCAGCTGAATGCAATGGGCATTGTGGCTATTGCTCAGTCTAGGCTGATATCTCAGGGGTTCTCAGGTCCTGTAGTTAAGTCCATAATGGATGCTCTTAGACCCTCCACTCTGAAGGTGTTCGGCAGGCATTGGGGCCATTTCCGAGACTGGTATGGCCGGTCTGGGATCCCTCCTCTGCGTCTGTCCTCCCAGCTATCCTTCAATTCCTCCAGGAGGGGTTTTGACAAGGGCCTGGTGGTTTTTTCAGGCTTCGCTCTCAGTGGGCCTCCATTAGATTCCTTTTGGGGGACTCTGATGGTCACTTGGATGGAGAGGTGTTGGTGGGGAAGTTGCGCCAGGGATTTTTTTCTTCTTCCCGTCCTTGTACTGATAAAGTGCTTGCCGCTTGGGATCACTCTCTTGTTTTACGGTTCCTTCAAGGGCCTCCTTTTGAGCCCATTTCCGAGATTGATATCAAACATCGTACAATGAAATCCGTTTTTCTTATTGCCATCACTTCTGCCCGTAGGCTTGGGGAGATTAGGGCTTTCTTATGTCACCCTCCTTTCCTGAGGGTGCTGCCGGACTCGGTGGTGCTGAGGTGTGGTCCAAAGTTTCTCCATAAAGTTGTCTCTCCGTTTTCACACCTCTCAGGATCTGGTTCTCCCTGACTTCTTTCATGATCCGAAAACACCTGAGGAGGTGGCTTGGCATACCATTGATGTCCAGCGGGCCGTATTGGAGTATTTGGCTAGGTTTGCTCTTTTCCGCCAATGTGATAGTCTTCTGATTGCTTGTGGTCCAGCTGGGGCTGGGCGTAAGGCATCTGTGATTTTCATTTTCCAGTGGTTCTGTGTTGTGATCTCCATGGCCTATGTGGCTTCTGGCCTGCCTGTGCCTGCGTACGATCCGGGGCGGTCCACCAGGGATTTGGCGACTTCCTGGGCCGATGAAAGGAAGGTTTTCAATGTAAACAATTCAAAGCTCACCTGGCCCACCTTGGCAGTCAGACACACGTGTCATTAGTATTTTCCCTCAATGACTCTGTGGCAGCAGTAGTGAGTTGCTTCAAGAATCATGGGTGCACTCCACAGCAGCAGGCCCATTGCTCTTTCCACAGTTCCTGTCCCTTGGAGTTAAAATAATGTTGATGATGAAGCAATCAGTACTACGATATGTGATTGCAGACTATTTAGCTCATACGACAATAAGGTAGTATTTCACGTTGTACCTGGAATCATGTATTTTAATGGAACTGTGAATAGCATTAGTTCCAGAGGTTATAGTCTAACACTTTTTTTCATTTTGGAAAAGATGATGATGAACAAAGCTAAGCTGTGTCTGATTTTTTAAAATGTAGACTATATTAAAGAACAAAATAATGAGAGATTAGTAAGAACAATGGAAAATAGCAGTAAAGGGGTACAATGTTATGCAATACAGTAATTGGGCCAAGTTAAAAGAGATTTGTGATAGTGTCTAGTCAGGCTTGTTATTATCTGCTGTACTTCCGTGTACGGTCACACAACACCATTAAACACGTGTTCTCAGTAGGAATTCTCCAGTTAATGTGTTAGTGTATTTATAACACACAGCATTTTTATATTATCAGCTACTAATAGCCTGCAACCACTCTAGTCTTAATGAGGGTCCCGCACCATAACCAGGATGTAATGCCCACTAATAAGGGTGTTGTAGCGATCTGCGTCCTGGCATGTTGTCCAAAGGGCCACTCGCATTTTATTTTAATTGTGAGACAGGGCAGCAGCAATTTCAACAGTTTTAAAACTACACAAAATGGTTTCAATTGGAACCTGAGAAGGGAACTACATATAGTCCCTCTTTCCTTTCCATTACAGCCATTGCAGAAGGGGGCATGTTTCCGGCCAGGCACGCAGTTGCTGCAGCCTTGAGAGCTGAAAGTAGTAGTGGATTGTGGATGTGGTGGGAGGAGTAGGGGGGCAGTCAGGGGAAATGTGTGAATGAGCAAGGGTGACAGCTGCAGCCTCAGCCCAGGAGGTAAGGTGGCCACTTCCAGCTCCTCAAGAAACTCAGAAGGCAGACAAATACCACGAGAAATGGTCCACATTCCAAGAAACCTGATTGGCAGAGAGCCTTATGGAGGTCAACCATCTGGTGCTAATAGCATATACAAAAACAAGGGTATTTCAGTGGCAATGTGTGGAGCTGAAACCTGGAGGCTGCAAACACAACTTCCCTTGTAACAATGGAAAACACGTTTTTAAATATTTGATGACAGGCCCGACCCTCAACTTCGACCATCTAACTCTGTACTGAATTCACAAAAAAGGTACAAATGTCTCGATAGCCCTCGGGTCACTGCTGTTCTGGATGACAACATTGGGGAACGGGAGAAAGCGATCCATACAGTGAGAGCAGATTAAGGCTATTTCTAAAATGTCAAATGGACTCTAGATAACTTGGTGAAGACATGTTTAGTGTCTCAACAACTTGGGCTGACCAGGTTTTGCAGTAATGTGAATGATAGGTAATCAAGAGATAGGGCCATTATGAAACGCTCATTTTGGGAAGTGATTGCAGGATCTAATCTTGATAATCTGCCTAAATCTTGCCTAGTAGTCGGTTATTTATTTATAGATATTGTCCCTGGTTTCCATCAGTATTTGGATACTATGAACCCAACCCAAACCATATAAAGGGCCTCATCTTCAAAGTCCACCTCCAAATTCTTACAATTCTCTCACGTCAGGGTAAATGGAAGAGGCTGGAATCCTATGCAATACGTTGCACTTTCAGTGTTGGCCATAGTGAAAGGGTAACACAGGTTATTTTTATTTTTTCCAAGTTCAAAGTCTTGAGAAGTGGATTCTTAAGGCCTCTATTGAATAGTTTCAACACTAGATAACTGAGGAGGTCTTATAATGTATATAGGTCTACGTAGTGGTTGTGTGCTCTCAGTCAATCAATTCCTGGCTACTTGGTCGTAAACATGGAAGGTTGGGTGAGATCTCGGGCCTAATCAACCACAGTCTGCGAACCAGATGGGGTGGCCATCTTTGCTCATTGATGACTGGTTAACCAGATAACTTGATATAAATTCCATGGAGAGAGTTAGTTACGTGTGGATTGTTATGTAAACAAGGCTATTTCGCAATTATTTTTTGTTGAATAAGTGTATTTATTGTACATTGTGTGTTTTCTTTAAGCATACTTTGTTTTCAGCAGTAGATGTTGTGCCTTTTTACTTTTGGCTACAAGGTGGCACTTCAAAATTATTCAAGATTAGTCCAACTGCCGATCATAACACACGATAGGGTAGACCTAATGTCCAGCTTGGCCTTTCTCCATTTGGTTCCATGTCATTTCATCGCGGGATGTTTTTTTGCTGGGTTTTTTACCGAGATTTTTTTTATCAAAAAAACACATCAAATTTTTTTTCTGGTGGACGGGGTCCACCCTAACCCCTCATTTTTTTCAAAATGCGATGTTTTTTTTGGAAAAAAAATTTGCAGTAAAAAAACCCCACGAAAAAAACACCCCGCGACGAAAGGAGGTCGTACCCTCCATTTGATGGATCTGAAAGCAGGGCTAACAGACTCAGACTATTGAGGTGAATTTGAAATGGCTCTTGCCACCTATGGGTAAGACAAATATAGCATTCAAGTCAGAGACCCTGTAGCATATTTGAACTGCATGGTGATCTTCAACCCCAAGATATGGTAGGAAGTCACGTTGGAGCCAAGTCGGTGGAGACTTGAAAGATAGAGATGGCTTTGTCTCTACTGCAACATCTTAAAAACTCCACGTTTTCAACCTCAATCCTTGTACAACTGGGCAGTGAAGAGCATGTTTGAGACCCCTTCCCCACAGTTTGCCCGTACTCAGAGGAATGACCCACCATTGAGAGTTGTTTTCTGGAAAGTCAGGCCTGAGACTGAAGGAGCAGGACATCAAGGTCCCTATGTTGAGCAGAGAAAAGGAAAGCTATATCAAGAACAAAAAAACCTTACGGAGGAGGATAGAATAAGTGTGATACCATCTGCTGGTTCCCAGTCCATAGAGAGTTCATGGAGAGGGCACATTCCATTTCAAAGCAGGACATCAAGGCACTGCAAACTCCCAAGAGCGCATCATCTCCCATGTTTACTTACCTGGGGTATGCCTCTGCTTTACAAGCTCTCTTGCATCTATCTTTGTATTTTTGTTGTGGGTAATGTGCCTTTTTGGCTTAATACAGTATATACCATCCCACAAGAATTAGAGGGGAAGGACGTTTCTTTGTGACCGGCCCCTGTTACTGGTGCCAGACTTCTCAAAACCATTCCTATCCCAGATAGTCTCGAGAGGATAGCTCAGGGGCAACGCGCTGGCCTTTGTAGCAAGATGACGCGGAGCAACACAGGTTCAATCCTAAGGTCCGCCCTTTAGATACCTCTGGGTATTAAGCACATTATAAATAACCAAATACAATTACCTCTAATATGATATTGGAACCTGCCCTGCCCCTAGTAAATGGTGATAAAGAGCACCAGATTCGGTGCACCAATAGGAAATTAGCTCCAAAATTGAAGAACTATGGCACAATTGAGCCTGAGATGCTGGCCATTATATGGGCCATTGAAACCATGAAATACTACCCAGAAGGGAGTCAGTTGACCTAGATTATTGACCATGCCCAATTGGTGTGGCTGGTTCAGCAAATAAATACTAATGCCTGAATAGTACACTTCTTTCTGACATTACAACAGAGTGAAGCACAAGACCAGGGCAATGTGGACTATTTGACGGCCTTTGTAGTATAAAAGCTATGGGAGATCCACAAAGAAAGGTAAGGGGAATAAGATGAGCTGAGAGAAATACAATCCTAATATGTTAGGAGGCAGGCCACCTGGGAATCGGTTGGTCTGGTTGCTCACAATGTACCACTCACAGGGTGGATGAAGGCGGGACCCAAAGCCATTCCACCCAGTGGCAGCTAATGAAGTTTTGAAGCTGGTGGTGCAAACATCGGTCCAAATAAGTGTGGCGAGTGAGGGAACCCAAAGAACACCAGGTAGGTTTGGGGGGTTCTTCCCCCAAATAAATAGCTTAAAATGCTGCATTCTACAGTACCCTTTTCAAAGGAAATTGGCTTAAAAGTCATGCAGGTCATTTTATGCTCCAGCTCATTTCCGTCAGTCCTGAGGTATAGGAGAGCAGCAAAGATAAGGCAGCATGCTTTTCTTTTCAGTCTCTGGAGGGCGCTTTGTTTTCCACCTGCATGAGACTTTCATGCAGGCATAAAATGAAGGGATTCCAATGGAATGCTCTAACATTAGAACCTGGAATCATTTAGCTGGGTCTGTGGCTTATTGGACTAATACATCCACTACATGGACCTGTGCTTGACCTCATGGACACAGGCTCAAATTGCTATAGGTCCACTCAACCCTGGTTGGGATGCATGCCCAACTCCCCTGACCCCCAGGCAGTTTATATTGAGACCAATACGATAGGAGTGGTTACAAATTGTGATGCAATGTTTCAGGGAGGGGGGTGGACAAAAGGGATGATAACGATGACGCATTGCAAATTCAGAGTTTGTGAAATATAGGCATTCTCCGCAGCCAAATGTTTGCAACTGTCACCATTTTGGAAGCTAGGCCCAGAATGGCCAGGACCCAGTACCAGGGAATAATACATGTATTCCTCAGAAGTAATACACTCTTGCATCCCTGGTCCCATCTCAGGAGGTCAAATAGAAGGCCATCCTACCAATTAAGACATAATTCTTAATTGTTTCACACTGCAGGCCCACGTAAGCCAAATGAAATGTGAATAGCGAAGCCCGCAAAGGGTTGTGCCTGTCCCTGAAGGATGATCTCAGGAAGGCAGGGCAGAGATCTTTCCCAGAATTAGAACACCCGTGCCGCTAGATCCATGGTCATTTTATTTGAACTACCAGATGCCCACTATCAGAGCCCATAAATATATCAGTGTTCGATTGATTGATGTCTCCACAGAGGGTAGCCCAAGGGGGGGCTGATGCCAAGTTGGGAGCACAAATAGAATTGTTTTGATAGCGGTAGACCCTGAGGGGGTGCAGTGGTGCATGGTGTTGCGTATGGACCTGTCCAAGCCGTTAAAGGAATGGACTGACTCCTATCTGTTCAAGGATAAGGGTGATGAAGGAGAAATCGTACGAGGTATGTGTTCCATGTGAAATAATGGTCCAATATCGCCAGGTCCCTGGTCCCATGTTTGTGGCAGAAAGTGTCCCTTCTTTTACCCAAGAAGAATTGGCACACGTCCCAGATATTTTATTGACAACTAATCCCCACGATGCAGTAGTTCTGCAAAGTGTTGCCCAAATACATATTACCCTCAAACCATGGTGCAGTATTGTCCCGAGTGAAGCAGTATCCACTGTCAAAGGAGGCGGAAGAAGGAATACATGACACCATAATGCACTTTTACACCAAGGGATTATTGTACCATCCAATTCACCCTGTAATATGGCTATATACCCTATTAAAAAAACAAAAGGGTCCAGATGGAGAATGATTCAGGATCTGTGCCCTTTGACTGACATAGTATAGGCAGAATTTTCAGTTGCACGAACCCTGCGACAATATTGTTCAACATAACCCCGACATCTACCCACTTTAGTGTCATTGAATAGAAAAATGTGTTGTTTCTGGTGCACCAACAACCAGATTCTCAGTATCTCACAATGTTTATTCATGGTGGAAGAGATTCCAGCATACAACGTTGCCTCCGGGGTATTGTGAGTTACTGAGTATTTTCAACAGGGTGCTGCACTCAGTCCTGGGCAATATACATGTGCACAGCACCATTATTCAGTACGTGGAAGATTTGTTAGTATGCAGCACACGCGAACATCAGGCAGAGCAGCCTCTATCAGTCTTTTACAATTGCTGGCTGATAAGGGGTACAAAGTGGATAGGGCAAAATTACAGTATTGCAAGCAAGAAGTTTCATACTTGGGTCAGCTTATTTCTGTTCATGGGAAAAGAGTAAAACCTGAACTCGCAGCTGCCATGTGCAACACGCCCCAACTGATGACAGTAATAGACATGCAGTTATTTCTGAAGTTATGTAACTAATGAAGGGCCTGGATATTCGATTACAAAACGTACACAAAACCATTGCTGCAGACGATCAAAGATGCGCAAAAGGCAAAAAGTACCCTCACATGGACAGAGGACATGCTCACTAGCTTTAATAAGTTAAAATAAGTGATTTCCACAGCCCCAGTCCTAGCAACACTTGACTACATCCAGGAATTCTATCCCTTTTCACACTCTGACAGACAAATGATGACAGCTGCCTTGACGAGGAAGAGCACAATGAGCCATAACCCCTTAGCATGTTATAGCAGTATGATGGACTCGATCGTGCAGGGCCAGTATCAATATGAGCAAGCACTTGCTGCTGCTGCATTCACCATGGAGAAGTCTGCGACGATCACCATGGGGACTTCAGTGACACTGTAGGAAGAGCATGCAGGTTTTGCTATTCTAGAGAGATCTATATCCACGTTGACTATGCAGCGGGCATCAGCATATGAGATCATATTATCTAGCCCCAATATTCACATAGTACAATGCAAGACAGTGAATCCTGCAACCGTTTTGACTGAACCTGTCACTGAAGATGACAAGGTACATGACAGTGCCACTTATGAGGGGCTAGGTGATGACACCCCAAAAGCATGCGACTATGCCCTGGAGGGTGGAGAGGTGTTCTTTGTTGACAGGTCAGTAACAATTGACCAAGAGACAGGGTGAAGGCATACAGGCGTGCCTGTGGTTTGCCTAGTAGATGAGGAGTCTGAGACAGTAGTACAGACAAGTTTGCCCATGCATTATTCGGCTCAGGCAGTGTAAATGATTGCATTAATAGAAGCCCTAGAACAATCCCAGGGGTGCAGAGGGATGATTTACTCTGATTCTGAGTATGTCCCTACTACATTACATTCTGGTTTGGCCCAATAGAAAAGGAGGGGATTTAAAAGAGCAGATTGGTCCCCTGTACAGCATGCTCCCTTGCTAAACAGACTGATATATGCCCTATCCCAGCCCACATTAGTAGCAGTGGTGAAGTGCGCCGCCCACACTAACAACACTGACAACATTTCTCTCAGAATCGCTGCAGCGGATACAGTGCCACACATGCAGCATACCTACCCATACCAGAGGTAGTGGAGTACCCTGAGGTTGCAAATATGCAAGTCCAGTTACCACGACCATATACGTCTTTACAAACTAGCAAAATAATTGATTTGCAGGGACAAGAACTGTGAGATGAAAAACAGTTACGGCAAAAGAAAACATGCGCACAATCCCCAATGACTTTTGTTTGACGACAGGGTACAACAGGGAATGTGGTAATGCCCTATGAGGGGATGGCTGTTGCTTTTGAGCAGCTTCAATATCCTTCTCATGTGTCCAAACAACATATTGCTGCAGATATACAGGTGGATCGGTTTGTCCCCAATCTGCAAGAACTACTGAATGTATTTATTTTGAACTGCACTGTGTATTAAAGTTATAGTACCTGGAAAAAATATTTGGAAAATATGGGGCATGTTACCTCTCCCTAGTGGGCTGTTCCCAGAGCTTCACATCAACTACACTGACATGGGGGAATGGTACAATACATACCGATATTTCATAGTGGTGGTATGCTCCTTCTCCCACTGGGTCGGTGCTGGTCCTTGTACACAACCAAATACCAAATTGGCTTCCTAGTTTTTGATGAGGGAGGTGGATCTTCGAAGGGGTGTGTGCAACAAATTAAGATCTGATAATGGCACATACTTCTTTAATTATTTTTTTAAAGAAATAATGGCTCTTTTGGGCATAAAGCATAAGATCATAAGATGTGTCTAATTGACTACCACCAGGCCAACGGCATAGTTGAATGGATCAGTGGCCTTTTAAAGACTAAGTTGTCAAAGTTATGTTTTACCTTCAGGAAGAACTGTGTCTACTGTTTGCCCTTGGCCCTGTTCAGCATGCAGACACAGCCCTGTAAGGATCATCATTTGTTGCCCCACAAGATAGTTAAATAGTCAATGCTCACAAGGATGCTTCCATCCTGCTTCCATCCTGAGGGATGAATGTAAACAGTATATGTCTGTGTTGATGCACGCTATCAAACTTATCTCCCATCAGATTGCTCCACAGCTGCGCAGAAGACGACACCAGCGATGCATCAGAGTCTGCAAGCTCACCACCTATTCAGCTTTCAACTGGAGATACGATATATGTTCTGAAAGTTGTCAGAAGGTGGAGTGAGCCTAGGTACAATGGCCCATTCACGGTCGTGTATAGAACTCCATTTGGAACTAAGGTGTATTGAGAGACCTCATGCCAGCCCATAGAGTCGGGGTTTGCTCTGCAGCACTTTAAGATGAGATAGCTGCACCTCGAGATGGATGGGGGTGCAGGGTCTCTTACTCCAACACCAATCAATAAGGACATCTCAATGGTTTGGCAAAGGGGAGTCAGTTTAATGACAAGTACAAAAAATGGGTAAACATGGAAATCGACAGCAGTGCGACAGCTGTCTCGCTTTAACTCCCTCGAATTTCATACAAAATATAACTTTTATACTCAAAAAACACATCATAATCTGACGTGTAACACTCAAAAGTTAACATGCACATCTGTATATGGTAGTGGAGTGATGGGATTGGGTAAATACTGTCAGGTGGGCATCTAAGCCCTTCCTTCATAAACGACCACTGTAAACATCACTAAAAGTACGACATCTCATTGGTTCTACTAACTATAGAACCCTAGATTATTTTGTCCACTGTGATTGGGTTGACATCAACCCATGGATAACTAGCAGCACGCAGAATGGTCAGCCAGGTGCAAGCGGCCCCACTCAGCTACCCGGCCTTCCTCCAATTAAGGTTACAATCAATCATTACTTCAACAACGATTTGTCAATTATGTTACTGTGGATTTTCGTGTTCGGGCTTGTCTGCCAAATATTGTTTGTACCTTGCCCATATATTTCTAGGCTTGGAGGAGGGCAGCACCAAGTCTATATATAGTTCTTCTGTGTCATTTGTCCATACCATATCTCTGTCCCAGTGCGCCTTGGTTGGCAGGTTTACATTTTTCCACTTCATTAATATTGCTGTTTTGGCTCAAGTTTAACAGTTTTTGCCATGTCGGGTTCATTTTCCCCACCACACCCAGCAAGCATATTCGCGGAGACCATTCCACCGGTTGGTCTGTCATCTCATCCACTGCTTCGCAAACCTCTGCCCAGTAGTCTCTCAACTTTATACATGACCAGAGCATATGATATATATTTGCTTCTTCTGTGTTACATCTCAGGCAGGTACCCGATGTGGCCGGGTAAATCCGTTTGAGCTTAGCAGGGGTATAATGTGTCCTTTGTACTATTTTATAATTAATTAGTTTGTATCTGGAATTGCATGATATTTGTTTGGTCAGTGCACAGATCTGGGATCATTCTTGATCCTCTATTTGTTGTCCCAGATCCTGCTCCCACGTGTTCCTGGCCGTGTGTTTCTCTGTTGGGCGTGTCTGCACTATGATGTTATACAGTGCTGAGGCTAACATTTTCTGTGTCCCCCCTGTAAACATATATCCGAGCCCCATGTTTATCTCCGGTTCATTTGGGAAGGTAGGGCATAGCTTTTGCATGGTATTTCTTACATAAATATATTGTCGTTTATGTCTATTTGTATTGCCCACTATATCTTTGATGTTGTCCCATTGCACAAAGTACTTTTGCAGAAATAACTGTCCCCACTGAGCAATGCCCCTTGTGCTAACATAGCTGCCTCCCCGTCTATGTTAAAAGGTGTTTGGGGATCACCCCAGAGTGGCAACTTGAGTGGCCAAATATGTCGGCTATTTTAGCCAATGCCGTGGTCGTTACATTCGTGGGGTCTATGGTGTTGTAGTGCTTGAGGGTTGTTCTGGTCATCTTGTGCAGTGCTATGATTGCTTCCCGCTCTCTTTGGACAGGAGGTGTGGTCCCTGGATTGAGAAAGTGTGTGGCCCACTGGGCCACATAGTGTGCCTGCACCTCCAGATAGTATAATTCTAGGTCGGGTGCCATCAGCCCACCTTTCGGATAAGCATCAGTTAATGTCCTCCAGCTCAGTCTAGGATGTCCTCCCCAAACAAACACGACACATGCACTGTTCATTTTAGCAAATAGGGAGCGACCCGGCCAGACCGGCATTGTAGTGAACAGGTAGAACAGTTTTGGTAGTATTATCATTTTGATTAGTGCTATTCTTCCCATCATTGATATGGGTTGGGCGCTCCAGCGATTAATTTTTGTGCATAAGGTGTCAGCCAATATATTGTAGTTCAGGGCGCGAGATAGTTGGGCTGTTCTAGCATTGTACGCTCCTAGGTACAGAATATGTATCGGGCTCCAGATGAGACCATATAGGTTTTGGGGTTTTATTGTACTTTCTGTTAGCGGGAATATCTCTGATTTGTTGGGGTTGAGACGTAGGCCTGAGTAGTCACCAAACCTTTCCACCTCTGCCAAAACCTTACCCAATGAGCGATCTGGATTCCTTAGATATAATAAAATATCATCTGCATATAGGGTTATAATTTGTAGTTTACCCTCTAGCCATAATCCATACGGGCTGTAGCATGACCTAAGAATATCAGCCTGGGGTTCTATTACTAGGGCGAACAACAACGGTGACAAAGGGCAGCCTTGTCGGGTGACTCCGCGTAGCTCTAGCTTGTCTGTTAAGGTTCCATTGATTCTAATCTTGGCATGGGGAGGAAGGGCCGGGAGACAGTGTCAAATGCTTTTGGCATATCAAAGGATACCGCTATTCCTTGAGCTTCAGGGGATATTGTGGCCAAGATTTTGTGGCATTTTCTAATATTCATTGCTGTCAATCTGCCCATAATAAACCCTGCCTGGTCCTCATGTACCATATAGGGCATCAGTAGTGTTAGTCTGGTTGCAAGTATTTTTGCTAAAATCTTTGCGTCTGTATTTATTAATGATAGTGGCCTATATGAACCACAGTCTTCTGCGGGTTTCCCTGGTTTAAGCAGCATATAATCGGGGCGCCCCGAAGCTGTCTGTACCAGGGGTTTTCCCATTGGGAAGTGCCTTTATCGCCTCCACTATCTCTGCCTCTGTGATCTGATTCTCTAATGAGTCCCTAGTAGCGTCAGCTAGGAGTGTCATTCGTATTTGAGAGAGATAATGTTGTATCTCCTCATCAGTGACGTTGCACTGCGGGGAGTACAGTTTTTTTGTAGAATGCATAGAATGTTTCTTCCACCTTGCTGTGATCAGTGGTCACAGTACCATCCGGCATTTGTATGGATGGTATGGTTGTTGGACCTCTTTCCCCCCCTCACTGTTCTGGCCACTAGCCTCCCTGGGCGTTCACCCTCCCCATACCGGTGTGCCGCGGTCGGCTTATAGAAGTAACAGATCTCCTGGTCCGCTGCCTCAGTATATTCATCTAGTTTAGTCTTTATTTCTGAGCTAAGCTGTGATGATGGGGTGTGTGCATACTGAGATTGAAGAGAGGTAATTTGTGTCTCTAATCGCTCCAGTCTACCCCTAATATCTTTGAGGATTCTGCATTCTGTGGGTATTGAGTTGCCTCTAATGAATACCTTAAATGCTTGTCACAAAATTGCCTGACTGGAAACAGAGTTTTCATTAATGCCAAAGTATTCTTGTATTTGCTGTTCCATTGTGCTTTTATAGACCAGGTCCCACAGGGCTGCAGGCTTGAATCTCCACAGAGGTCTGTTCACCATACTACCGGGAATCCGCAATGTTAGCTGTATTGGCGAATGATCCGAGTATGTTCTGGGATAAATATGGGTGCTAGTAACCCTGGACAAGACATCATTGTCTACCAACCATGAATCTATTCTAGAATGCATGCCATGGACTGTGGAGTAGTATGTGTATTCTCTTTTAGAAGGATTTAATGTTCTCCATGCGTCTTTTAGATGTAGATCTGCCATATGTATGAGTATTTTCTGTGCTGCCTTGGTCAATGTCCTAGTGTGTGTTGACGTGCGGTCTCAGTGTACTTCGAGGATGGTATTAAAGTCTCTGCCACATATCAAATGGGCCGTACGGTTGTTTGCCAGTTTTTGGAATATTGTGGAGTAAATCTGGGTCGTCTATGTTTGGACCATATATATTAAGAAGGACCATCTCCCTGTCACAGAGTGTGCCATGGAGTAACACATACCTCCCCTCGGGATCACATTCCGAATGTACACATTTAAACGGCAAGGTTTTATGTATTAAAATGGCCGCCCCCCTCACCCGTTTGGAATATGTTGTGAAATATTGGTGGGTTCCCCGGTTTGGCACCAGTTGCCCCCCTTGCTGAGGTCCTATGTGAGTTTCCTGGAGAAAGATTATTTTGGGGTTCTGCCTATTGATATATGCCAAGATCTTCCTTTTCTTGATTCTGGATCCCAAGCCCCGTACATTCCAGCTCAATATTGTGATGCTGTCCGTGCCTGCTTTAGCCATTATCTATTGAGTAATTGTTAACATATGCATGCCAATATATTTCCGTTATGCACTCAATAACCATTGTGCTTAGTACCTGTGCGCTTTTTGTTTTAATACCATTCTTTCCATAATTAAACCTCAACAGCCCCACCTTAACCCCTCCCACCTCCCTCACAGTTCCCCTCACTTCAACTTTGCCCTTTAAAACCCTGCCCTTCCCACCCATCAACTGCACGTGCACCTGCTACAGGGGGGGCTGTGGCGTTTTCCAGTGCCCATGCTAACATTGGCCATGTATAGTATGTCCGGTTCTACGTTGTTGCTCAGACTCATATTGACGCATGTGGGGTAGTACTCATCAACACAATCTGTAGAGTAAATCGTGATCGCCCCCAGTGAGAGCCCCCCTGAGGGGGGCCTTTTGCTTTTGCAAATCTATATTATATCATGGACGTGTTTGCTGTTACATAGCCACAGGGATTCACAAAGTCCCCTCTGCTCTAGTTTGACCTGTTGGAGCAGGGATGTGTGTTTCAACAAAGTTCGCCGCTTCCTCTGAGAATGAGAAGAAATATATTTTTTTCTGATGTTGGATTTTAAGTTTCGCCGGGTAAAGCATAGCATATTGCACTTGTCGTTCCCGTAACAATTTCTTGACCAATGTGAAGAGTTTCCTTTCTTGTTGCACCGCCAGTGTAAAGTCCGGGAGGATACGTAGAGTGTTAGCCTCCCATTTTAGCTCTTGTTTTTCTCTAGCAGTTTTCAAAATCAAGTCGTTGTCTCTGTAGTTCATCACACAGGCTGTAATATGTCTAGGATATGCCCTCGGTTTTGGCTTCGGGTCAAGTGACCTGTGTGCCCGTTCCATGATGAACATTGGTGACCATCCAGGGTCTCCCAGGAGAGTGCGCAAAAGGTCTTCTACTGCCTTTTCCATCGACCCTTTCATTGCATCCTCCGGAACCCCAACTATGTGAATGTTATTCCGCCGTGACCTCGCCTCTAAATCTTCTCACTTGGTCTTCACCATCCACAGCTCTATTGCCATTGTAGACACTGTGTTTTTCAAGGCCTCAAGCGCGTCTTCTGTGCCCGATATTCTCGTCTGAGCCTCAGGCATACGCGACGTCGTTTTATCTAGTTGTGTTTTGATGGAAGCCACATTTGCTGTTATCCCGTCCAGTTTATCGTTGAGGGCTGAGAGGCCCTGCTGCATGGCTAGAAAGACCGCCTGAGGGTCCATCATCGGTACCGAGGAGGCCTGTTGTTCCTGTGAGGGTGTTTCCTCATCCATCTCTAGTTCCATATCTTTCTGTATAACTGTTGTGTATTTGTTAATGGTTCTTTACCCTTCTTGGGACCAAAGCTCTTGGGCATCGTTCTTTCTTAGAGGGGATGTATCCAGGGAGCTAGCTCTGCACTCCACCCTTGCACGTCTTCTATACCTAGTGGGTGTGGAGTGGAGCTAAAGCTGACCCCGTGTGGAGTGTTAGCTTTGTCCTTTGAGTTGATTCTGCGCACCCATGAGAGTTAGTATTATCTGTGTTTTAACCTTGTTACTAGCAGTTCTTTCTTACAGCCAGCCCCCAACCTCTGTGTGCAGTTGCTGTAGCTACTGGTGTGATTTAGGGGCTGGTTCGCTGTCAACAAGGTATGAACTAGCGTTGGCCCTGTGCGGAAGGTGCACACCTCTAGCGCGCTCTGGAACTGTATCTTAGATGCCCCTTTTCCTCAACAATGGGTTCCTACTACTACCCAGGTGCGATGGGGTTATAAGCTTATAGTCCGTGCTATGTGTCTCTGCACTTCCCTGATCCTTGATTCAAGGTGGGGGAGTGCCCCCCTCTGCTGTTCGTCGCCTGATTGCCAAATGTAGTCTTTGGGCTATTCAATTGCCTGGCTTCAGGTTGATTTTCCCTGCAGGGGTTCCTTAATGTTTACTCAGTTGTCTCCTCTCACCTATTTTGGATGAGCACATGTATGGGCCAGCGCCTCTTCTCTTTGGGGGTTGCTTGGCAGTGGGTGGATTTCAGCTGGTATCTGCTTGATTTCTTTTGAGTTGATGCCGTATGTAGATTCGGAGTGGAAATGACCCGCTCCTGCACGTTCCGCCAATGTTGGTTCCGCCAATGTTGGTTCCGCCACACCCAGTCCTGCTGCCACACGTGAGCAGCAGGACTGGGTGTGGTCCGTCCCGATCCCTGTGGGAGTGTTGAGCCTTGTCCAGGAGGGCGGCGGGGTGACCCGACCTTCACCGGCAGGGGAAGAGGGGAGGTAATCTCCTGCCGCAACCCCCACCGGCATGAGTGTTTTCTGGTCTTCGGGGGGCCCCGTGCCCAGCCAATAGCAGCCGAGTCTCCCAGCCCACCCCCGCGGGGCCTCTAATTATCCAAAGGGGTCGCCGTGTAGCCAAACGTTCGCTCGGGGCTCTGGGGCGCAGCGGGACGCGCAACCTCTTCTCACCTTATCCGCGCCAATACCGGGTGCCCCCGGGTCTCGCCTCCTTCAGTATGGTACCAGCAGTGTGTCTGGGGGGGGGTCTGCGGGCGCTCCGCGGGAACCGGAATGCCCACGACTCACCTCCAAGCATTGGCGGGCCGTAAGTTCCCCAGCCGCCCCTACCGCGCTGGTCGACGCCGAGCTCCTCCCCTCAGCGTGTCTCTGGCCCTCGTCTCTCATCGCGCGTGGGATCTAAATAATGCTGTAAATCCGAAATCCCTCTACCTCTTGTCACCAGACTTCGTGTGCCCGATCTGTGGCTGTTGCGACACGTTCTACATTGGATTTTTGAAGAACCGGTTCCTATTTATGATTATACCTGCATTTCGGCCTTGGATTACGCCGGAGCTCACATGGGAGCGACCATTTCCTCTCGTGCACAACAGAGCCCCCTGCCTTCGCTTTCTTAACTCAATTCTTCAGAGGCAGGATATTCTGTTCTTTGCTTTAATTAAAGTAGCTACTGTCTACAGCTTGTATCTATGTGACCTCGGCTTCCCTGGCACAAGCTGCCTCTGCCGAGTTTCGATTCAGCCTTTTTCCTCTTGATGCTAGAATTTGGAACTTCTTGCGTTTAGCCTGTAATAACCTGAGTTGGTTTTGCTTCTTATGCAAAGTGGACCCGCACTTATAATATTGTCCTTCATTTTGAGGAAGATTATATACAATGGTGCTTGACGCTCTATTCTTCTACTTGGCATAGCAAGCCACACTGTTTTCTTTAGCTTCCTGCGATTCCAAGCATATGTACAGGCGTTAACTGACCGACTGTCTTCATTTTGCTTGCAGCTTAACTCTCTTATGCTTTCATAGCTTTCTATCACTTTAAGCTCACAATCTCTTTTCTCAGGGCTTTTTGTCTCTTTGTGTCATTCTTGGTCCGTCATTTGTTCTATCTGTGAGTCCGTCCGGGCTCTCGTGACATCACCATTCACCCTCCATTAAGGATTTTCTGGTTTCTTCCTGTACAGTACTTAAACAATCTTCATTTCGTTTCATTTGCTGGTAGGGGTTCCTGCCCATGGTTGTCTGGTTACTGGTACTTCAATAGGTATTGTTCTTCTAATAGGTACTGGGCAGAGCCCCACTGTGGCTCTCTGCTGGTTTATTTGCTCATCATACGTCACATATCTCGGTGTGAACGTTCCTGGTACTTCAAAATGGGCGACTGGAGTGCAGGCTATATTTGGGACCTCCTCTACACTGGTAAAGGGGCTGCACTATTGGATCTCAAACAGGATGACCATGCTGCCCCCTGCATCTGACGTATTACCAGCTTCCACTACACAATAGTATGGTTTTCTTTGTTTATGTATGACCTGTTGGTTAGGTGCTAAAGGAACACATGTTTTAACAGAGAGAAAAGAGTGGGAAAAAGTGCATCTATATATAAGCTTTCTTATTTCAGCACAACAAGTATACCTCATCACTGCAACACACCTTCAGCTCTCTCGTTTTAATCAACGCTATTGATTTTCAGTTTTATTACAGGTGTTATGGTGTGAATGCTTCCTTTTCTACACTATCAAGAATGCATATCACTTTTAAAAGAAAAATGGTGCAGTATTATTCTCATTATGATTACATTATGTATTTAATAATTGGTGTATATTTGGGCTTCCATTTTGGATTAACAATGTTCATAAGTAGTGGTTTTATATGGTGGAGGCTAATAAAGGTGGGGTGTGATAGGGGGGTTGTGTAGATGTGGGAGGGAGTTTAACGACATAAATGTATTCTGAATTATCATGTAAAGTACACTAACGAGTACTGTTGTAGGGTTACAAAGAATGAGAGAAGTGTGTACCAGAAAATAATACGATGAATATAAGAGTCTTGGTCTGGAGACAATGGAGGATGTGCAGCACACTGAATTTAGTAACATGTGGTACAATGACATGTGCTCAGTGGTGAAAGTGAGGGAAAATGGGAGCTGCTATGTTTGCTCCTTGATCCCCCACACATATGAGGCACCCAAGATGTTGGTACTCCAGAATACATCATCGTTAGATGCTCAGTGCTTCGTCTATCTAGCACTATGTCAAGTGTGGATATTGTTCCAGGGGCATGGGATATGATTTTTGTTGATGGACAAAGACAGTGAAAGGTGTGCCAAGAACATTAGAGATCTGTAGTGCATGCTCCGTCCACTCATAAAGATGGACGGCATATTGTTTGTATCCAACCGATGGGAAGGAGCAGTGGTTAGCTGCACAGCTGGGGGCTTGCCAGTGTTTGATGAAAAAGTAATATGGGAAGTTAACAACTTATGCCATGATATTTGGACAGCACACATTTCCAAGCCAACATGGATCAAAGCAAAAGACACTCCAGTAAATGTGCAAATGCATGAAGAATACCAAGTGTGCTTTCAAGGAGTCAGAGCTGTTCCTGTAGGAAACCATACAAAATGTAATACGATGTTGCACATTCCAGATCTGGAGAAGGGCACTGCAGCACTCATGGACATGTAATGGGTGTGCGGTCGGCGGGAGTACCTGCCCCTCCTACCATCATGGAGGGGAACATGCTTGTTGGTTACTTTACATTCATCCATTCCTGAGGCACACATCGCGATATCACACAATACTAGCAAAACACAACAAGTACAACCCACACCCAAGCCCGAAAAAGTGAGAAGAAAGAAGCGTTCACTCAGGTGGCAAAGAGGCGCTTGAACTACCTGTCTGAAAACTTTTCCAAATTGCTGAACGAAATCCCTGACAAATACGGCGTGTATGACAAAGCTTAGGTCTTCTTCTCGTCAGTATTGTTACCAGGGGCCCAGGCTGCACCAAATTCAAAGTGCAGTGGGAGGTGATCCAATTGACCAATGATACAGAGCAAGAACTAAATGTGATCAAGAGTAAGATGAGGGCCATCAGGTTAATGATGCTACAGAATCACTACATTATAGACCTACTAATAGCTATGGAAGGAGGGTTCTGTAAAGAAATGTGACTATCATGTTGCACTTACATACCCCAAATGAGGCAGAGAATTGGTCCCTGATGCACATCATATGGGCCCTGCACAAGCTTAAGATGAACATACAAAATGAGGGCGGAATTGAAGCTGATGACTGGTTTGATAATATGTTTTCATGGGAGCTCTCCTGGATGGCAGCACTGAAGAAGATACTGGTCCATATTATAGTACTCCTATTTGTGATGTTCTGCCCCTGCCAGATGATCATTCAATGCTGTATAAAGACTTTTCCAAATAGCGCAATGATGCTGGTTACAATTGGGGTAAATAGCACATCTCACGGTGCAAAAGATGGTCAGGCCCAAACAGATGATCCTAGTAAACCTCGGATGGTTAGGATTGAGTGTAGTATTGATCCCCGGGGATGGTGACCACGTCCCTGCCAGGCCCAGAGAATTACTCTGAGCACTGGGTTGATTTGGCAGATTATGGATGGGGTGTCTACCTCACATGCACCCAGGAGCAGTATGCCCAGGCAGGAGAGAGATTTTGTGATGGATGTCGAGTTTGGGTGCCAAAGGAATGGACCTAGAGATATGAGGAAGCACAGAGAATGGCAGCAAGCTTATTTCACCGCATGCCCAGCTCCCCTGTATCCACCAAGCGGTTTAGATTGAGATCAATATGGTAGGGGTGTTTGCAAATAGTGATTCAAGGTTGCAGGGAGGAGGGTGTAGGAGGACACAAGGGATGATAGAATGCAGTGGCATATAGCAAATTCTAAGCAGCCACATGCACTAAACCACCACCATTTTGGAAGTACCAGGGAATAATTGATGTAGGCCCCAGCAGTAATACACTCTCCTTTCTCTGGTCCTCTCTCAGGTGGTGGAATAGAAGGTCACCCTGCCGTGTCATGGGATCCCTGGTGCCACCTGCACAGCCATATTAATGGTAAATATCTTTAATTTGAGTAATGGCAGAGCTCACATTTTTCCAGTTGAAATAATACTACCCAAAAATTCTCTGCCTTGGAAAGGGATGGATGACTCCTAGGGAGTCATCAGCGGTGTGCAGTAAGGTGGGTAGATAGGGTAAGTGATGAGGGGAGTATAGGTGTAAGAAGCCAGAGAGGGAAGACACTTCAGGGGTTCAAGTACAAATCATAGTAGGTGCTGAGGCAGGAAATGAGAAAGAGCAGGTGGACAGAGTCACGTGGTGAATGGGGGGTGTTGGGAGGTGGTGAGAGGACAATGTTTAGAGTAGCTAGGAAGAAAGGGTGGTTGTCACCGATCAGTTGAGAGAGGTGCATGTAGTCCATCAGGGGTTATGGATTTTGGGTCCATATCTTAAGGTAAGGCCCTAGAAGTGTGTCCTTTGATTGACCAGGAAGCTTCTCTAGATTACAACCCAGGGTTTGTTATGAACTGAATGCATGGAAACACTGAGATGATGGGCAAATGAGATCACTTATATGTAATTGGCACAGGTGAGTGAGCGGCCTTGGCTTCAGGAATAGCATCTGGCGAGACAGTTCACTGATAGGCAACTGCACAGTGATTTGAAGCAGATTGTCGCCATTAGGTGCTTTGCAAATTCATATTAAAATATCACTAAATGTGGTGAGCATAGAGGAGCATGCACAGAGGTATAACTCCGTAGAGAAAAGGAGGTGAAACAAACAGTAGTGGAGAAGGTGGAAATGATGTGTTATTCATATAGCGCGTATACCGACGCGCCTTGCATAGAACACATGTACAGGCAATGTGCAAAGAGGCTGAGTTGAAAATGTCTGCTACTGGGAAGATAGTTCAGCGGTTTTGATGAAAGAATGGGAACTCTAAAGTCAGCACAGTGGCTAACATGAGAAGGCCAGGGACATGTGGGTATTCTAGGAAATGATGTAGAGCCCTTGTGTGATATTGCACTTCCATAGAGAAATACCTTCAAGAGCGGTCTTTTCATTGGTATGCCTACAACGCTGAAACTTTAAACGTAAAATAACCCCTGAGCTCTTCAGAAGCATTGTCAAACATATTTGAACTTCAAACAAGAAGAATGTTTGGAGCCGCAAGAAACATCCTTGGTTTCTGTGATGTTTGAAAGTGCATAGTGGATCGATTAAATCACAAAAACACACTAACACATATGGTTACTCAGCCGGACTGTGTTAGCGAGTAACAGATCTGTGAATGCAATGAGGAACAGCAATGCCATAGGACATTTATTATAAGTTTGCCGGCCTGGGAAAGAAAGTGCTGGTAATGACATTTACCAGCACTTTTCTGGACCAGCAAACTACAGGTTTTTCGGTGGGGGTTACATGACTTATCTCCAGCCAAAAGTGGGAGGTTACTCAGGCCCTCACCAGCATTAGACAGACAGTATTTCTGGCACCCGTGTTCCATAGGACTCCATGTAATGAGGAATTATTTGTATTTCCGCCACTTGTAATATCCCGGTAATACCAGGATATCAGGCGGCATAAATAGTAATACTGTTTGGGGGTTAACCGCCAGAAAAATCAAAGGGATACCACCAAATTTGGAATGACCTCCATTGTCTGTTCCTGAGCCCCTGCTTATGTGGTCCATGTCAATGAGTGTATAATGAGTTTCACATGAAGGGCCTTGGTGAGTCAGAGGCGAGGTTTGCATGATGTAACCAAAGATGCAATGGATAGACCCTATCAGACCGCTCAGCACTAGAGAAGAAGGAAGAGAATATGAGATGAAGTGCTCAAAAGGCAGTGAGTACAGAGGCAAAGATGTGCGTTGGACGATGGGGAGTGTTGAATGCACCTGAAGAGATTATTTTTAATGCCATGGAGCTGAGCATTGAGAAGATATGTTGCTTATAGTGGAGGAAAACCACCAAGTATGGAACATAGAACAAAGTAACCTATGATCTTCATATCCCTTGAGGTGTCCCTTCAGTCATTAAGTGTTCACTGATGTCGCAGTTGGTTTTAAAATATAATAAGCCTATTGTGATGTCACTACAAGAAAATGATAGGCTAATTGATTACTTATGACATCACAACATTGGCTTTGCATATAAAATTATGAGTGAGTAGCTATCAATTACAGGGTATGATGCACCGAGCAATTCTGGGTTGCCTATGGTGCCACTCAAAACACTAAGTTGAGAATCTCAGATGTATTGTATATTATGATTACAATTTGACCTTATACAATGAATACACATTATTAGTACCCAGAGAAGGGGGTGTGGCGGTCACCCGGCCAATCGGGAGACTCAGAACAGGGGCTTTAACACATGGTAAAAACCGGCTCTGAGCCTCCTCAGACCTGAAGGCCGCCATCTTCCTCTGCCGTGTCCAAAGTAAGTGGCCCCTGCTCTCCCCCACATCCTCTATCCAACAACCTCCATCCCCCTTATTCCGCTTTTCCAAATATTTAGATCCTCCCACCCCAGTTACCTGGCTCTACCTTATCCCTCGGGAACACCAGTGTTAATGGTGCATCCCTGATGCTGCAATAGTTCAATGGAAAGGTAGAAGGGACTACATGTTCTCCCCGATCCATGGCAGCCATCTTGTTAAGTCGTTTTTTTTCAAGTTGAGAAATGGCAAAGATGCCATTTCTCAACTTAAAAAAAAAAACAAAACATGAATAGTATCCTGGTACAACGTGCCTGGATAGTAATAGCAATAAACCACTCTTGGTGGGGGCATTACCGGTGCAGGTAATGATGGGGCTATTGTTAGAGCACTTGCTCCAGCTTCTAACTGGCCTAGGGCATTATCTGGCACTATAATGCCGCCGTCATCGGAATGTATTGCTTAATAAAACATATTCCATTTTACATTAAAACTTTAACCATTAAAAGAATACATCTGAGATGTGCACCTGCTACCTTATAGCTGATTCACAGCACCGGAAACTGAAGCAAATCTGGGCATACTAGGAGCATGTCTGAAATTCTTTTGAGCAAATCTTTATGAACCACATCTGCACATGAGCATATCAAAGATGCCCCACGCCCAACCAGATGTGCGCCAGCTTTAAGCTTTTTGAATCATGTACAATGTAGCAGGTGCAAAGAAGAGAAGCTAATTGGCATCTCCTCCTTTGCTCCAATTCAGATCCATGAGAATCAGGTCCACCACATTGTGCTGCAGAAGACTGTTGTCCGCCACGGGGAGCCGCGCATCCTTCCCGGAATCGACGAAAACGCAGTGTCTGAGCTGCTAGAACATATTACTTTAATTCTGTGTCCTCTAGTAATGCTGATGAGCTTCTGCTTAATTTTACCGTACTTTGCACCCCACCAGTACTTTCAATTTTGCTGAACTTCAATGATCGGTTTAGCTAGCGCGCCATTAAAATCTAATTTTATCTGCACATGAGATTAAAAAATAGGATGAATAGGTATTTATTTTTTAAATTCACAATTCCTCAGTGCTAATGGCCATATTTTTGCTTGAAAGGATTAGTTTATTGATCTCTTTGTAAACCGCATTAATGCGCATTCATATACATATGTATATATTCTACTATTTAGGAAAATTGCAAAGGAAAGATTAAATACAAGAGTTGACTGCATAGAAGGATTCTCTTCATTTGCTGTAATGATCTTAACATTATAAAAGGAATGCAATGTATGCTAATGCAGAAAGCCTTTGCCTCACTGTGGCATAAAAGTGGGATTTCATGTTCAGTGTCTTTTTCAGCGAGACTAAATTACATATTTGGATTCACCATTAGGATGGTGTTCCCACGACCATTCACCATTGATTATGCTGGGTTGGGCTGATGGGATTTGTAGTCCAAAACATCAGGAGAGCAAAGGGCTGCAGACCCATGCCATAGATGCAAACACAGAAAGTGGTGTTTTACAAAGGTCAGTTGATATGTACACGAACTGCAACCCTGTTACTGGCGGTGTTATGCAGAGAATGGATGGATGTGGAGACAGTAACCACCTTCTACTGATAATCAACCTCCCCCTGCCCCAATAGTTCAAGCTCTTCAGGAGCCTAGTCTTTGCATTCCTTTATTTTAATATATTATATTGGGCATCTGTATGGCGCCTATACACAAGTGTTTCCAGGCACATCAAGATAAGATGGGGGGGACAATGTATTTATTTTATTGTTCATTTATAACATGGTTAATACCAGCAAGTGGTTTCTAAGTGCAGGATCGGGATTCAACCTGTGTTGCGCTGCATTGTCTTGGTTCCTAGACAAACGTGTTACCCCTGAGCTATCCTTCCTCCCCGAGTAAGGGAATGACAATCAAAACACAAAGAATAGTTATATTGGCCTTGTGACAATCCTTCGTGCAAGTGCTTGAGAAAGTGGGTGAGGGAGTAGAGGGAGAAGTGCTGGAGTGGGGTGACCCCTGGGAAAGGGGCAGGGAAGTGCTGGGGGGGGCAAGCAGGTAGGTACCTGGGGAAAACATGCTCTGTTAATACAGGCATTCATCTGTCCTGGTGTCATTGGGTTAAGGTGGGTGCCAGCCCCTTGAGAAACAGAACTGTGGTTAAACCATATCTGGTTTCACGCTGTAGCAGGGCCATATGAAGCAGGGAACTGGAGGTGTGCATTGTACGATTAGTTTATTCATAAATCATCCCAAATCCTCTTTCTGTTAGTGGCAATATCTGACACGCAGATACCATTGATTTATGCTACCGATAACTTGTTTGCAAGACTACATTTTTTGCATGGCATTTGTTATTTTTTGAAGACTTTTCTCCAAGGAACCATTTCTTCAAAACAATAGATGTGTAATTACTCTAATATTCTCCTTTCTGTCCCTCAAGAGGATAGTCAACCCCTCTCCTTGACCAACAGATCAACATGTGGCGCCTGTCCTGCGGCCAATCAGATGGTGTTGTAAAGAGGACTTCTGCTTCATTGAAACAGTCACAAAGGATAGGGGGGGTCTTTTTTTAGCAACAATTGCCCTGCAGGTATCAGCCGTCAGTGGGAGGAAATAGTGTCTCAGTCATTGGCAGCAGTAATGCAACTGTTACCAACCTTTGACACAAGAAAGGCTTGACGTCTCCACACTCAGAAGTATAGATTTGTCTCGACAAATCCAAAGCCGAGGGCCACTTTTATATCTCGCTACCCTCTATTTTGCTTTTAAAACTTTTTTGGGAAAATGGGAAAACAACAGGGCAATGGGCAGAGAACCTTGTTGAGAGTGTTTTATTTAAAGGAAGTAAGGGTACAAATAAAAGATGACAGAGGAGGCCTAATAAATACCCACATGTAAGCAAATAGAGACCAGGGAGCACTCAAATCAAAATCAATGGCCTTTCTAAAAAGAACAGACTAATTCATCAATTTCATGTGAGGACCAATAGTGACAGCTATATTTGTTGTCGTTCAAGGCAAGTAAAACAGACAAGTATGTGCATCAGAAACGGACTGCTCTAACCTAACCCTCCTTCCAGACCCCTCACCTTCATAGGTCACTAATCACCTGACCAAAGTGAAATCAAAGAACATTCCAGAACCTTTTGCTAGGCCTTTCAGTTCATGCATCTCACCGCCCAACAATCAAATGGCCCCTTTCATTAGTACTTTTTTAATGGTTTCTACGTCATATTAGTAGCCGGGCGGGGGGCGCAGCCAATCAGGTTTCTTGGATCACTGGATGTAATCTCTGATCTGAGTCTACTTTCCACGGACCCACAGGATGCCTCCACCGTCCAGCAGCCCCATCTTCCCCTCACCCATCCGTTGCTTTTTTGTATCTATTCCCAATCCCCCCCCTCCAATGACCCACTTACCTGATTGTTGCTGAAGAGGCCGCCCAAAGTAGATTATGTTCCTCTCGCTTAACTGCCCGCCATGGTAATGGAAGAGGGGCTCCTTACAGAAACCCAGCTTCAAAAACCATGGCAGCCATCTTGGAGAAACATTGATGAAATTAAACACCTTTTATTTTTAAACACCCTGGGTTACCACTTTGGTCATCTGGGGTGCTAACAGTGTTAGAACCCCATTCCAAGTGCTGGAATGGGGGGGCAACGTCTAGGTGCTCTCACTATAACTCAGGCTGACAGGCTGTTACCCCCCCTGTTCCAGCCCTAAGAAGGGGGTGCTAATGCATTATGATGACCTACGGTCCCACATATCCCACGGACAGGTGTGTACACAATTCCCATCATGCAGACTTCATCTCCTTCATGAGCAGTCCATTGTACATTCCAGTCCGTACCAATCTGAGCCATCACACGGGACAAGACGGCCTTATCGCCAATTCCTGCTGAACAGCACTTTTCCAGCTTCGACATTCATGCATGCTTGAAAGTCTTCTAAAACTAGCAGTGGCAAAGCCAACCTTTATCTCAACACATTAACGTCACACAGAGTCCGCTGAAAGAGAAAATGTTTAATAAGGGATAAGCACATTTAGTGAAGCTAGGGGGCCAGCCTACATTTCATTTTTATTCAATGTATTTCTCTGTATTCACTTTAATTCTCCTTTCCCCCAAACCGCACTAGAGAGCTGAATGTTGTGAATCGAGGGCAGCAGACATTTTAGATGTGACGTAATCCTTTCATTGTCTTCATGCAGAAGAGGATCAAAGATCTCACACTGGTATCTAAAAATCAAGCTGCGAAAAAGGAAATTACCAAAGGGAAGGGACGTGAGGCCAACTTTTGTCTATCATTTCGCTGGGCGCCATTCTCTAGCAAGACTGTATTTCAATGCCCTATTCAGAATTGTACAAGAGTTCTAGAGAGTCAGATATAAATTGTGTGGACTGCATGGGGCTCATTTTTCGATGGTCTGGAACTCAAAAAACACGTGTGAAATACAGGTGTTTGAGGTTTAGACCCGTTTAAATGTTTTGGCAGGCAGAATAGGGGCGCTGAATGGGATTATTCTAAATACCTACCTTTCTCGATTCACCCCTATAAAAGCAATGGTATTCCTTCAGCATAACATTTTTTTTTTATCTGCTAAAAAAAAAAGTCTGATTCTATAAGAAACTATCATGCAGACGTGGCAGGTAGCATTTACATTTTTGCCCTCCCGAGTGCAATAATGATATGATATATGATTGTTTATTTATATAGCACCTACACACAATGTGTTTCAAAGCGCTTCAAGGCAAGGGAAGGAACAAGGGAAAATACAATGACATTATTAAAGGCCATGAACAGTAAGGATGTGAAATGAACTATCGTACTCGGCCTGACGACATTTCAGATAGTGCAAGAGCTAATACCTAGATAAGGAAAGGAGGGGGAGAGTGGGAAGGAATGGAAGCAGACAGGCGACTACTGTACTAGGCCTGACAACATTTCTGGTAGAGCCGGAGAAAAACAAGAGGTGAGGGAGAGGGGTGCAGAAAGAGAGGGGAGGAGCAAAACAAGCGACTATCGTACTAGGCCTGACGACATTTCAGATAGTGGATGGGGGAGGAGACAGACGAGGTTGCTATCATACTAGGTCCAGGGACATTTCTGATAGAGTAAGTGCAACGAAGAAAGTAAGGGGAGGAGATAGGAAAAGGGAGAAGGGAAAGGAGGATAGAACAGAGAGTTAGTCAAAAGAGTGGAGAAGCAAGAGGGGAGAGTGAATATAATTGCAGAAGTCAGTAGTAACACATAATGTTGCAAGCCAGGATACAAGATGAAGATGGGAACACCATGATTCAGGGCCACCATGAGTACATGAGTACAAGATGCAAAGGAAGTCCAGCATGGGAGTTGAGAAAGGGTGACGCACCGTGAATGAATTCCATAAAAGTCAAATCCAGCACTGGCCAGAAGACGGAGATGGTGAAACCAGAATTTATCAGGACAGACTCCTGCCGAAGTAGGTTTGAAGGGGTTTAGGGGGAGCAGGGTAGAAGAATCAAGCAAAACAGGCAACACCTTACCTAGCAACACAAGGTTTAGCAAACTTTTTGTTTGCACTTTGTAATACAGACATTATTATTTCAAGGAGGGGTCCAAGAGTGTAAATGCATTTCTTTACCGCTGTCCAATTTGCATTTTTATTTTTTAAATGAGCCTCTTTTTGGTTTGTAAATGTTTTTTTTATCACCCTTTATAAAAATAAAAAGGCATTTGCTGTGTGCAAATGGTTTTGAGAAAGGATACAGACAAATATAGAGTGGGCCAAGGCAGATGGGGACTCAGCACCTCGAATAAGCAAAAGCGGTAAAAGGGGGTAAAAGATTCAGCATATAGGGCCTCATTCTACCTTTCCGGTATCCTGGTGGTAGAGCCACCAGGATACCGGCAAATGTAGTTCATGTTTCCAGCACCCTGTCCGGAAGCATTGCCGTCAGATTATGGGTGCCGGAGGCTAAGTGTTAATCCCCATAGGACTCAATGAGGGGATTTGCCGGGTGCCGGTAATGACAGATTTTTTTTGCCAGTACAGTGCCTGGCTTAAAGCCAGCATTTAGCTGAAGGTAACCCAGGTGCCCCACCGGCATACCCGTAGTCGGCCAGTGCAGTAAAATGCAGGTAACCATGAATACCAACACTTTTTTACCGCACCGGCTGACTTTGAATGAGGTGCATTTAGGTTGGTTGAGGCTGGCAGTCCAGCTCTTTAAGGACTACAACCGACTTTCTTAGAAGGAAAAAGAAATACATTGTTATTCTATTTCCTGTGCTTACTTGTATTTGTATTTGTATTTTGTTTATTTGTATAGCGTGCCTGGTCCAAAGGCATATGGGCGCACTTGTTGTGCTTCATCAACTCATCAACTGGGTGAGCCTTCTTTGAGTGAGCTTTACCTTTCACGTGGCAGGACCTAGATGACAGATGAATGGTGAGTTTTGAAAGCCTATATCTTATTTCTAAGATGATACCCCTGCTGTAACAATCACCTAAAATATATACTTAAACTCAAGGATGACTATTTTAATCAAGAATGATTGGATAGTAAAACTGTAGAAATGCTCAGGGGTTGAGTGTAATTCTATAGCATGGCTACTCATGCCAACAAAGCACTGCAATGTGCTGTGACACCAGTACTATAACCAGATCTTAAAATCAGCCAACCAAAAAGAGGCACGAGGCATGGCGGTGTATGTATACTTATTATATTGAGATACACAGATATGTTGAGCACAGGCACTAATGTATGTGTGTGTGTTTGTGGGGGTGGGGGGTCATTTCAGCTGTGAGGTTTAGATGAGAATGGATTGTTTTAAATATATGGATTCAGACATTGAAGGAGTCCACAAAGTTGTATATGTGCATGTTCCTCTAAACAATAGCATCTCAGATTCCGAATGCACTACAGTACAGGGATTTATAGTAAGAGCTACGGTTTTACATACCGTGAGAGGTTAAAAAGTCTTGTCTGGCCCAGACATGTACAGATAGTACCAATACGTAATGATCTTCCCTCTCTTAAAGCTTATTAGGCACAATACTGCAGGAAGTCTACATAGAGAGTGTGACAACCAGTACTTGGACACCTGGGGAGGAATACACATATCAGGAAAGGGAACTTGAGCTTGGACCTCATCTTGTGACTTGGCTTATGAACAAAAGTGGATTCAAATTTGTACTGGCCACTTTCAAGCTGGATGTAAGTAATCACCAAACACCATGTTGGGGGTAGCAGGCAAGAGCTACCCAGAAGTACATAAGAATCTGGAGCAATGTTATGGAGGACTCGGAAAGTAATATGTTGAATATGTATGGTATGCTCTTGCATTGAGGAACCCATTGAGGTTGTTCATGTCTGGTGAGATATAAACCCAAGGCTTGAGTCCTAACCTAAGACTAGCTGCAATATTTTGGAAAGCTGGAGTTGCTCGAGTAGTTGTTTGCTTAGTATTCGATGGTGACAATTATAATAGTCTTGATGAAAGATGACAAGGTCTCTGGTCCCGTCAACTGTTTGTGTCATTCCAAAGAAAGGGTTGATTCTCTTGAGGGCATGAAGCTTGAAGTGCGATTTGTGGGCTAGGGAGTGTGTTTGTGTTGTTTCGTTGGAGTCTGGTGTCAAAAATGATGCCCAGAATTGGTGGGTGCTGCAATCATGTGGGGTGGCCAATTGAACGTAAGTGTTGCCTTACAGAAGTATGTGTGAAAACTATATTTGGGAGGAAATACTACTGATAACAGACAGACAGACAGACAGACACACACAGACACACACATCGTGTTTGTTTAATGCTGTGTTTACAATAAATGTAATGAGGCAACATAAAAGTCATTACCGTACATAATTGCAAGAGTAGATACACCCTGATGAAGGGGTGCATTCGAATGACTGCCAAAGGTCTGCAGGAGAGAACAGCCTGATGTGCACCAGCTGAGGTATTTGAATGTGTTGAGGTTGAAGACCTTAAAGACAGGGAATTCTAGGGCAGGGTGTCGAGCGGAGGCAAGTTGGCACTTTGTTCATGGTAAAAGGTGCACAGTGCAGGAAGAGGCATTTTGATGAGCGCTGATGTTTGTATTCAATGATGTTACAGTGGAATGAATAGAAGGCTAATGAATACTTCATTAAGGATACTTCATCCTCTGGTTCTTCCTTAACCAGCCTCCTGGGATATACAGATAAATCACCATGGTGATTCTGGACATGCTCTCGGAAAAAGGTTCTCATTGTATATTATGAGATGTAGTTACTGCTTCTCACTTATTGTGATTAAAAAAGACATGTATCAAATTAATGTCATGGTTTCCCACCAATGGGATAGCACTAGAGCACAACACAACACACAGTACTGTACCCTCCTATGAAAGTCTTCCGAAGACAATGCAAAGGGAATGATGCCCTCGCAAATACGGGAACACACTCCCATATCAAACCCTTCCACGGCCATATTGCCCATATTGTAGAAAGGGGATAGAAAATAGGCTAGCCAATATGGTGTTTCAATAGGTATAGAGACCCTGCATATATCAGAGAATACTTACCCTCTGCAATGAGGCGGACTCATGGTCTTCCTTAGCAATCATAGTTCCGTGCCATTAGCAGATCAAGCCAAATAGTGTGCTCAGACTTGATCCGGTAGGAATTGTGGAACTTGGAATCTCTCCCTCAGTAGAAGTTATTATTTTAATTTTTTATTGTATGGTTTGCGAAAAATGCAACCTTTAATAAAATACATACAACATTAAAATATAAACATTAAAAACAAACATTAAAACACTAGTACAATCAGACAAAGAAAATACCCTAACCATGCAAATGCTACAAATTACACCATTTAAAAAAAAAAATTAGGATATCAATAGGGCACTATTTCCAATTTAAGTCCATTAATGAATCCCGTTACAGCCACTAAAGCTGAAGTTGTTCGACCGGCCAGAGCAATAGTCCTGAACAATTGCTTTCCATCCTTCACAGAATTTCCTTAAGTAAATAGAGTGGAGCTGTAAGAGTGCCATACAGTCTTTTAGCCAATGTTTTACTGTCTCTGGGGCACATTTGCAAAACCTACAAAAGACTTGGTTCTTAGAGATTTCACCATACCGTACATACATTTGTTTCGAGAGGATTTTAATTTTCAGAAAAAACGCAGGAAACTAAACTGTGTAGCTCTGTCTGGATAAATGCTACGAAACGGGGCTAATATTCAAAATCTTTTATGTTGCCCTTGTAGATGACAAAGGGAACGATAGGAGTGCAAAGACTCATGAGCTTTAATCCAGCCCCAACGGAAAAGACAGAGTTTTACCTTCATTGGATTTTTATTGAGTTCCTCAGTTGAGCTGCCTATGTTTTCCAGAATGACAATGGAGAAAGTCTGAATGTGTTTCAAATGTGCAAAGCCTTGGTTTTAGCAGACCTTATTAACGTCTACAGCTAGAGAGTTAGCTGAGAGGCAGAGGATCTTTCTCAGTAATGAGAGAATCCGCCAGTAAGCTCGCACTTTCAAGGACACACGACCAAGATCATATCGTATGGCATCAGTCGGGAGGAATATGGGGACTTGCAACACTCTTTTCTAAATGTTTCCCCTCTAGATGGGAAGAAGCTCCAAGATCTCAAACGGATACACCTCTATTCCATATACCAGTTCAGGAACAATGTTAGCTTCCTAATAGCGTAATGCAGATTTTACAGTACATTTCCCAAACTTTGTATCAATTGATTGGTCAGAGCAGAAGCTCGAGCTTTAAACCAACAAGTTACACTTAACAAAAATAGGACCTGCATTCAGAAGGAACCCAAGTTATTGAGTTCACTTTGCCAATTTTTTTATTCCCAATACACCATGTATGATTACATTGTTTCTTAGAATTGGTCAATGAATAATCTTAGTCTTGTCGGCATTGACTGTCAGAGACAAATCTTTTCACAAAGTTCACAAAAGCATTGATCACTCTCCGCAAACCAATTGTCAAGGCATCAAACAAAGGCAATCATCAACATAAGCCAAACATCTAAAACACAACCCAGGTAGCTTAGGAGAGACAAAGGCCACGGATGATAAGTGGCCACCTATATCTGCAAGTTAAAAGGCAGGGCGCTAACATGCAACCCTGCCTTACACCTGTGCCAGCTGGAATACTTGAGACACAGCACCAGAATGGTTCAGCTGAACCCGTAGGTTTGTATTCGAATATAGGGCAATTATAAGTCTGAAGAGACTTGAGGGAATTCCCCCCATAGTACCAATTTCTGCCATAGCCACCCCCTATCCACAGCATCAAAAGCAGCTGTAAGGTCTGTAAGGATATTTGGCGTGTTACAGCACAGAGTACAGCACACCTGCACAGGTAGCATTTTTTTTTTTTGATGCAGCACCACCACATGGGTGTGGTGCATTGCGATATGTGTTGCCAGAGTAACATGGACATATAAGTAAAGACAGGCTATTCAGTCAAAAACGATTTTTACATATAAGATGCAAATCTATTTTTACAGTTAAAAGCACACATGTGCACATTCAAAATGCACACTATTTTTCACCTGAAATGCCTATGTTGCAAGAGACACATTTGAAAATTAATAACTAACCTTATTAATAACTAACCTGACTAATAAAACTTCATTTAACATAACCCACTAATAAAAATGTGTCTCCACTGCAGAATTAGGCCTACTCTGAAAGTGAACTTTTAAACGCACATTCATTTTTTTTCTCTGCTGCTCTGTCCACATGACTACAGGAAGCAAAGAGCTCGAAGGAACAGGAAATCAGTTTGTTACAATTTTTACTGTAGAAATGAGCCATTGTGTAGTGAGGGAGGAGATGACATGATTGATTCTGATTGGAGCAGCGTCATAGCTAGAGGCTGTGATTAGAGTTTTGCTGGGGAAGCTTGAGGAGAGGGGGGGAGATCAATCGAGATCTTGCAGAGCTGGGAGAAGGACCTGTTCCTGGCCGAGGCATTCCTGCTGCAAAAGCTGAGAATTCCAGGCAATAACCCCGGTTTGAGAACGGCAGACGCTTGTTTTCACTGGGGTTAATCTTCAAGGGAGCCAAATTCAGAAAGAGAATAGCCGGAGAAAACTCATGCTGAACAGATAAGGTAATTAAAGAAGCGTGTGGGAGCTGTGTGAAAGTGTGCAGTCAGTATATTCGAGGGAGTCCCAGTCCCTTATCAGCATATTTAATGTTACCAATTGAATATATTCTCGCAGCTCTCTGTTCATTTTATCACAAATAATGTTGTACCATTTCATTTATTTCTGTAAAAAAAAAGTTAAACTGTGTTTAAAAGAAATTTCTATAATACAAAAATATCTGAAAACAGATAGCTAGTGTGTATTATTTCTCTCTTTCATTTTGCATGGGAAAAGGTTTAAACGTGGGTAGATTTTTAAACAATGCAATTGTCATTTTAAAACAGATGTGTGCATGATTATATTCAGTATGGACAGTTGTGAGTGACTGTAGCATAGCCTGTTGGAGGTACATGAGCCAACGGGAAGAGAGACTCTCTGGACATAGTTCCATACCGTATATAAGGTAGTGAAAATTACCACACAAATACCACAATAGCCCATGGTGGCACACAACACTAACACTGAAAATGTGGTATCCCTAAAATGTAGGCCTGAGGTCTCTCTAGTGATCAAGAACAATCTAGATAAAAAACAAGGGATGTTGGATATTGGGGCCACAAATAAACCAACCACGCAAATTACCGCGCACATCATCTAAATTGGTCTGAATTCTGAAATAATGCAATGTATTATTGTTATGTGTGACCCAATATGAATACAGAGAGTGATTATTGCTAAAGGTATTTTGGCGGTAAGAAAATACCACAAAGCCCCAAATATCCACAAAATACCCAACATATTTATGGTGCGTTGCAGGCCGGGAAAGTGATCATAGAGTACCTACTGGGCGTGGCAAGCGTGTCTCACACTGCCATTTGCACACTAAAGGGAACCCATTTTATAATAGCAGCGTGCCACTAAAAATGAATTTCAGAATGTCACAAAGGGAAACCACATTTTCAAACCTAGTGCAATATTTAGAGGCAAAGTTGTTTGCACATGGGACGTGGTCGTCGAACACCACCTTAGAATGGCGTGACCGCATTCAGGGTGAGGTGCAGAAAGAAAAACTAGACAATATTTTTGCAGAAGGCAGCATAATTCAGGTCTGCCTTACAAGATTATTGAATGCAGCCGATAAAAGTGCAGAGAAAGACTGTTTAATACGGCTATGCAGCAAAATATGGTTTATTTTGAATAAGTCCCTGCGAATGCAGGAGAATGATACCCAGCTAATTAACAGGTTAAAGACTGAATTAGATGGGGCAAGTAAAAATCAGGAAATGTTAAGAGCAGAATTGGATGTATGCCAAAAAGACATGCAATTAAAATGCAGAGACTTTGATGCTCCGTTATCCAAAAGCAAGAAACAATTTGAGGATAGTGAGCAAGACTTGGTACACTTAAAAGCCTTAGTGGACCACATTAGACAGGATAAAGATGAGGTTGTTTCAGAAATGCAGATTTTACAAAAAGAACATTGTGAAAAAGAATGTGATCTCCAGAGTGCAGAACAAGAAATGATTAAAATGATTCAAGAAAGAGACAAGAGAAATAAAGAGTTCAATGAATGCCAAATGCAAATGTGCGACATGCAGGAGGTGATTAATAAGATGAGTGATGAAAACAACTATTTGCAAAATGAAGCAAACAGACTCCTTAAAAAGTGTAAGGACTTAGAACAGCAAATGTGCATTCCCAGGTCCCAGGAGAGGCGGCAGGGTACCACATTCAATGGAGTGGAGGTGAATTCTGACTCTGCCCAAAGAGCTAGTGCTCCAGTGACTGGGCCGGTGACTGAACTTGGTTGCAGCGCCCTTGGGGGATTTGATACTCCCATTGGAGGCAGCCACCAATCTCATACACCTGAAAACAGGATTGAATCACAAAATAGTGCAATTCCATGCATTGCAACAAGTAGCCCCATAAAAATAATGAAATCCATTAAAGCCCTGATCAAACCATTTAAAAAGGGAGGTGAATGCTGCATTGAGGATCACTTAGAAGCGCTGCATCACATTTTTAAAGCACTCCATATACCTAAGGAACAGTACAGACAATATTTTCATTTAACTTTAGATGCCCCGACCGCCAGCATCATAAGGGGATTAAATGAACAGCAGAATATGACCTGGTTGGAGTTTGAAAAAGAAATTAGGCGTCATTTTTCTCCTTTTCAGTCATTGCAGGAGGCAAAGAAAGTCGCATACACAATTACTGCTGGACCTAATACATCCCCTCGCCAATTTTTACAAGACTTAAAAAGAGCATTTTCTCGCTTTGATGTATCTTTTGACCCAAATTCCAATGAGTTTAAAACTGCATACTTCTATGGGCTAGAGAAAGACATCATATCCCAATTGGTCCGTGAATTTGACCGTGACAAGTCCCTTGAATGGATTGTACATCAAAGCACAAAACTATATGAGGTACTCTATTGTCAGGGTAGAGAAAGTGATAAAATGAAAGATACTAGACCTAAATCTAAAGAACCCTCAGCCACAGTAATGGAAATCAGGTCAGCCAAAATGTCCCTTGAGTCTGCTCAAAGCCAAGGTAAAAATAATGTGACACCTGAACAAAGGGGTAATCAACAAAGATCGCCATTTCCTGTACCAATGTTCCAATCACATGATCCTAGTAATAGAGAGAGCTACATCAGCCCTAGGTATTTAGGGGACAGACCCCGGGTAGGATATCGGCCTGATATGGCAGGTATGAACAATAACCAGAGACAAAATCAAGATCAAAGAAATGATGGTCCCTACCAGTCATTGGGGACACAGAGCAGATTTGATCCCAACACCATGATATATGGTAATCAGGATAGACCCCGATATGTGGATCGATTTACTGATAATGGAAATCAACATAGGGGCAAGTACCCACAATCTGAGAGACAGGACATGAGACAAAACGTGAACTACAATCCACGTCAGTACAATGATTCCCCTCCAGGGGACTATAATCAAAGGATGGGTGCAACCCGCTCCCCTCCACAAATGAATCAAGAGTTCAGAAACCATCCCAACCGACATCAATCACCTGAGAGGTATCAGAATAGATCCAATCAGGGGGAAAACAACCAATATCGACCTCGGCCACAGAAAGAGGATTCTAGAGAGATGGAAAGGTTCCAGTGCCTTGAGGCCCAAGTGAAAATGTTAGCTGAGCAAATAGGAAAGCTCTATACAGCGCAAAAACAACCTTCCAAAGAGGGGGCTGATGGCCATAGCAATGACCGGGGGGCTTCCGAAAAGTGACAAGTGCTCATGATAACTGCAGTGCCAAAATGACAGATTGCTCTGATATAATTTTGCATAACGACTCTGAGATGCCTAATGGATTAAAAATGAAAGTGCCAGTAAATGAACTTGTGACAGAAAGTGCAAATACTTCTAAAAAAGAGGTACGGTTTAACCTAGAGGTAAATAAAACAGTGAAGATTTGCACAAATGAAAAAGAAACATTAGGAATTCCAAAAGAACAAAGGGACAGATTTAAGAAAAATGACTCATGCATGGGGAATACCAGTGAACAGGGAGTAAGTGGGGATGCTATAGCTCCTTCCCTGGGCAAGCAAAACAATGACCAAACACAGACAGAAAAAGGAAATACTCAAAAGGAGGGTACAAGTCAATCACCTGAAGAATTCTTTGAGCCACATATTTTTGAAGAGGCTGAAAGGGCTGGTATCACACTAAATGATCACAAATGCACAGAATTAAAAAATGACAAATTGCTGAATGATGTTGTTACACATGTTCAGTTGGAAGGTTGTAATGTGGTCTCTGATGTTACCCAGATGGATGGGCGAACAGTGGCCACACTCCAAAATACCTCTGATCATGGAGAAATGAATAAAGTCTCTCGCGCAGAAATGGGTAAAAAGGAGGGAACAATGTCTTTCCATTTACCAATGTGCTTAGCCAAAAGTGAAAAAGACCTGAGAAAGGTGAGCCCTGAAATCAGTAAGAATTCACACTTCTTATGTGTATTAGAGGAAGTTGAGGACAGATATTATGCACCCATCACTGTAGAAGAAAAATGCCACACCTTTGCTATGATTGACACTGGCGCACAGGCCACAATTATGTCCAAGGAGCTGGTAAAGAGTATCAATGAAGGGAGACCCCCACAGAGTCAGATCACAGTGAAGGAAAATCAAGGTACAGTGCATAACTTTAATGGGGAGGAGGTGCCCTCATAGGTGTAACTGAGGTTGACATAAAAATAGGAAAGCACAGAATGAAACAAGAGGTATTGATCACATCTATTTGTGAAATTCCATTTCTGATGGGGACAGATTGCCTGAAAAGATTGTCTCCTCTCATAGATGGGGTGAATGGAGTGCTGTGGTCCTTAACCAAAAAACCATTGAGGCCTAAGAAACTAAAATCACAAAACAGCAATATAAATGAATGTCACACCGTTGCCAAAACAAATGATGCTGTGGAGGTATATCTCCAGAATAGCTGCATACCTAGTGTCACTGTTATATTAATGTGTCAAGACAAAATGCAGAGCGACAATGAAAAACTACCTGTACAAATATACTTGGACCCAAGGAAAAATTGGCAGACTGCCATAGATGAGCACACATTACGTTTTTATTTAAAAGAGAAAACATGCAAACAGAATATTGCTCCTAAAACAGATTCAGAAAAACACATTACCACTCTGGCAGAAATACACATGGAAGATGAGCAATCATGGGTTCATGTTGGGATAAATAACTATTTTAAAACAATAAAAGCCACTTTAGCGCTTGGACATGAAAGGAGTTTCATTAATGAGAAATTGTTGCAAAAAATAATGGAGAGGGAAGAAATCCCAAAATTTAAATATGTTTCTGGGTTGGACAGTCCAGACTTTGAAAACCGAATTGCAGGCAGATGCATGCTTAAAATTAGCATTGGGCAGAAAACAATTTACCATAATGTATGGATAGTGAGTGGAGCACAAAATGAATTTTACATGGGCAATGACATCATGCACAGAATGTGTATGGTGTTAGATTTCCTTAATCAAAAAATATGGTCACACCTAGGTGGTCCGGCACCTGAATTTGAAGACAAAAGAAGGGCTTATCATTGTGCACAACTGGTTCCTTATGCAATTGAATTACAAATGAGGAAAGATACTATTATTCCTGCATTTACAAAACAGTTTGCAATAACACTGAAATGCAAAAATGGACAGCAGATGAAAGGCTCTGATGCATTTGTATGCCTGAATGAATCCATAAAACAGCAAGGCCTGTATTATGAATACATTCCATTGGTAGACATTGGTGAAGGATCTGTAAAAATGATGGTAAATAATAAAGGTTGTCAGGATATTCATTTAGAGGAAAACTCCACATTAGGAATGGCCATACAAAAATCACATTATACGGCAGATTTAAATAACATGGTGATTGGAAATATCCCTGAAAAGTATGTAGATGCCAAGGGTGAGTTGCCAGAACACCTGGATTCTCAGCCCAAAGGAATATTTAAAATTCATTCTGTGTATCCTTATGATTCAAATGAGACAGTGTGCTGCCATCAAGAGGATTGCATAATATTTAATTTAAATGAAAATGAAACAGAAAATCATCCCATTGAAGTGGAAGCTGATATGCCAAAATATTTAAAAGTGGCAGCTTTACAAAAAGACACAGCCAAACAGTTAGAGGAAAGCGCCGAGATTCCCTTACCAGAAGATTTTCCAGAATTTTCCAAAATGGTAGAAGAGCAGATCTCCTTAGCGGATGCGTGTGAAAGCAATGAGGATAGGGACAATCTGAGGGAGATATTTATGGAGTTTAAGGATGTATTTGCAAAAGATGCTTATGATTGTGGTTTAACTGATTTACATGTGGCCACACTACCAGAAGGGTGTAGCAGAAATCCAGTGTTTGTACGCCAGTATAGACTACCGCTGGCATGTTTAGAATCATTGGCAGAGATTATTAAAAATTTGGAATCGCAGGGAATCATCAGGCCCATTCATAGCAAATCCAATACACCTATTTTAGGTGTGTTAAAGCCAAATGGTCAATGGCGGCTATGTGCAGACTTGAGAGAGTTAAATAAAAGAGTACCAGTATCTAGATGGCCACTGCCATTCATTGATCAGGGCCTAGCTCAGGTACATGGTTCAAATGTATTTACCACATTAGATCTCACCTCTAGATATTGGTGTGTGCCATTGGCAGAGGAGATACAACATTTATTTTCCTTTACATTTGACAGGACTCAATACGCCTGGCTTAGAGCTCCGTTCGGGTACATCAATAGTGGGAGTGAATTTGGCATATTTTTGAGAAAGGCCATGCCGGATGCAACGGAAAGAGGAACAATAGTTTACGTGGACGATGTCCTGATAAAAAATGAAAGCCTGAAAAGCCATTTTGATGAAATAAGACATGTGCTTGGCCAATTGCAGAAAGCAGGCGCCAAAGTATCTTTGCAAAAAGCACAATGGTGCAAGAAAAAAGTGAACTTTCTAGGGCATGAAGTGACTGAACATGGGCTAAATCCACAAAAGAAGAAAATAGAGGCCATACAAAGATTACAAGATCCTAAAAATGTGAAAGGAGTAAAAAGTTTATTAGGGATGACAGGCTATAACAGAAAGTTCATTGAAAATTATGCAGAAATCACTCAACCATTGACTAAACTGCTTAAACTGAATACTCCCTGGAAATGGAAAAAAGAGCAGTCTTATGCAGTGGCTAAATTAAAGGAATGTCTTGTAAAGGCACCATGTTTAGCATATCCCATAAAGGACAGGGATTTCTTTATAGAAATAGGTTTTTCTGAACATTGTATGTCAGCAGTGTTATCACAAAAACACGATTTGAATCACAAAACCATTGCCTATGCAAGTAAGGCATTTTCCCAAGTTGAAATGAAATTTAATGAATGTGAAAAGGCCCTATTAACCACTGTGTGGGCGCTACAACATTTCCGCCCCACTGTGTGGGCGCTACAACATTTCCGCCCCATTGTTCAGGGAGAAAAGGTGATTATTGAAACAAATCATCAACCTTTGCAATTTTTAGAGAGTAAAAGAATTAGATCAGGTAATCTAGCGCAGTCCAGAATCACTTCATGGACCCTGGCATTACAAGGTTTTCCCGTAGAAGTGAGATATGGACAAAATAAAAAGAACCCAATTGCTCAAGGGTTAGCTGACTTACATGACTGCGCAGCTGAACAAATACCAAATGAAATGGAAGTGGAAACTAGTTTGCAGGAATTTGAACAATCACCACACAAAGCTTTTGATGAAAAAACATGCAAGGATTTGCCAACTGTATGTGTGGATGGTTGTGCTTTTCACATTGAAAATGACAGTAATAAACTATTAGTGGCAGGAATAGGAAATGTCTGGTTGAAATGTGAAGGCGTCCCCAGTATAGGGATGAGGATTAGAGCTAGGAGCAGTCAGGTGGCGGAATTGGCAGCCATTTATAAAGCAATTGCTACTGCAGTTGATAAAAAGTTCAGTGAAATTGTCCTGGTGACTGATTCTGACTATGCACGGAATAGCTTTGTGGAGTATTTGCCTGGTTGGAAAGCAAGAGGCATGGTTACATACAACAAAAAGCCACTTAAACATGGAAAAATGATACAAGCCATAGACAAATTGGTGTCAGAGAATAATTTAACAATATACTGGAGAAAAATTTGTGGGCATTTAAAAATACCAGGAGAGGATAAGGAGGGAAATGATAAGGCAGACCACCTGGCTAAGATTGGGGCTGTGATGGGAGAATTGCTACCTATTTATTATTTAATGGGTGAAATACAAATTGATGCAGTGACACGTTCTAAAGCACCAAAGGAGGTAGATCAACCAGTGGTACAGTGGAGTCATGACACGCCAGACCAAGATTTGATTGAGGCACAAAAGAATGATCGAATTTTGGGAATCTATTATAATCATTTGATAGATCCTGAACAAAATCCTTTAACAGAAAATGATTGTATGGGAAAAGAAGAGTTGAGGGTGCTATTAAAGAACAAAACACGAATTAGATTACAGGATGGACTCATGAATAGAGAGTCCATAACAGGACAAATACAGTGGTTGGTACCCCTTTCATTCAGAGGGCTAATGCTACACCATGCACATGATGCCATAACTGCAGGCCATAGAGGTTCACAAAAAAACATTAGAAATACTAAAAGATTATGCTTACTGGCCACATATGTCCCAAGATGTGGAATTATATACTAGAGGATGTCTAGTATGCACCCAATTTAAACCTGCTTCACCAATGCATAGAGCACCATTGATGAAAAGAGGCCTAACTCTCCCATGGTCAGATTTGCAAATAGACTATGTAGGTCCTTTAAAAAGGTCGAGCAGGGGAAACCGTTATATTTTAAGTGTGGTATGTTTGATGTCGAAGTGGATTGAATGCATTCCTGCACCAGATTGTAGTGCGCAAACAGCAGCCACATTGCTGGTGAACCATGTGTTCTCAAGATTTGGGTTGCCACAAAGAATTGAGTCAGACAGAGGAAGTCATTTCACAAGTACTCTAATGAGTAAGGTATGGCAAATACTAGGTGTGAAAAGGAAACTACATATAGCATATCGGGCAGCGTCTTCAGGTACAGTTGAAAGGAGCAATAGGTCTGTTGTGGATATTTTAAAGAAATTCGTGGCAGAAGCAGGTTCCAGCTGGGATTTACGTTTACTGTTGGTTTTGATGGCAATCAGATCAACTCCTGCCAAAGCAACAGGTGTTAGCCCCCATGAGGTCTTGACAGGTAGGAAAATGGTGTTACCACAACACCAACTATACAGAACACATGAGCAGACACTTGTGAGTGCATCCACAGTTCATGAGTACATTGATGAACTGAGGAAGCATTTGCAACATGCATTTGCTTTTGTGCAGAGAAATCTGGAAAGGGCTGCTGACAGTGCTAAAACATACTATGATAAAAGAACATCAGTGAGAGAATACAGTGTTGGGGATCAGGTGTACAAGTTTCATTTTGGAAAAAGTAAACAGAAAAATTCTAAATTTCTAGCAGCCTGGCAGGGGCCATTTCGAATTATAGATAAGGTCTCTCCTGTAGTTTATAAAATTTTTAAAAATGAAGGTGAAACGGCAATAGAGCAGTTCGTCCATGTAAATCAAATCAAACCATGCCATCCCAGACATGAGATCAGGCAGGTTGAGCATGTAGAAACAGATAAAGTCCCTTGAACCCAAAAAGAGAAAATAAATGGGTACAATCAGGAGGCAGTGACAGAGAAGTTAAAACGTTGATTGTTATAATGGCACATAAACACTGTAATATATGTAAAAATATATAATATAAAATAAGTAAATAAATAAATAAATAAATATATATATAATGGAAGCTCATGGTTGGTGTGCAGAGAGAAAATGTATTAAATATTGAATGCTGTTTTATATATGCTTGTTTTCTTTTTAACTTGTGTTAAATTTCAGAAAAAAAAACTAAATGTTTTTACCAAGCATGTTTTATTTTTGGCAAAAGGGTGAAGTTAGTATTGTGCTATGTACTTAATTTGTTTCTTTTCTATTTGATTTAGAAAATTAACATTATTTGGTCGGAGGTTCCGGGATCAGAGGCTACGGGAGACGATGGAGTCCTGGAATCCCTTGGATGAAGACCAAAAGATGCCTGCCTCCAGGTGGAGGTGAAGACAAGATAACCATAATGCCAAAAAAGATGACTCCTATGGATCCAAGATTGCCAAGATGAAAGTGTACTCGAATGAACCAAATAACATCGCTGGTCGGGACATATCAGAGGCAGACAAGAGTCCTGACATATGGAGTTCCACGTATTTATTATTTTAATTATTTATTTTAATTTGTAATATTAATTATTTGTTTTAGTTAGTTGTTTTATTTTATTGTTTTTAATTGACTTGTAAAATCGAAACTTAGAGTAATGCCACTTCCACTGAGAAGGCAAATGTAGAACATTTTGTAAACTAATGAACTCAGATGAATACTGTGTTGATTGCAACTTTTTCATTGATGCACATGAATATTCATTTTGTTGGATTTCTATATTGTGAAAAGAAGAAAAAGAACAAGTTGTTTTTAGGAATTGGCTTGGATCGTGGCCAAGTTCTAAAAACAAAAGGAGGGTATGTAAGGATATTTGGCGTGTTACAGCACAGAGTACAGCACTACTGCACAGGTAGCATTTTTTTTTTGATGCAGCACCACCACATGGGTGTGGTGCATTGCTATATGTGTTGCCAGAGTAACATGGACATATAAGTAAAGACAGGCTATTCAGTCAAAAACGATTTTTACATATAAGATGCAAATCTATTTTTACAGTTAAAAGCACACATGTGCACATTCAAAATGCACACTATTTTTCACCTGAAATGCCTATGTTGCAAGAGACACATTTGAAAATTAATAACTAACCTTGTTAATAACTAACCTGACTAATAAAACTTCATTTAACATAACCCACTAATAAAAATGTGTCTCCACTGCAGAATTAGGCCTACTCTGAAAGTGAACTTTTAAACGCACATTCATTTTTTTTCTCTGCTGCTCTGTCCACATAACTACAGGAAGCAAAGAGCTCGAAGGAACAGGAAATCAGTTTGTTACAATTTTTACTGTAGAAATGAGCCATTGTGTTGTGAGGGAGGAGATGACATGATTGATTCTGATTGGAGCAGCGTCATAGCTAGAGGCTGTGATTAGAGTTTTGCTGGGGAAGCTTGAGGAGAGGGGGAGATCAATCGAGATCTTGCAGAGCTGGCAGAAGGACCTGTTTCTGAGAATTCCAGGCAATAACCCCGGTTTGAGAACGGCAGACGCTTGTTTTCACTGGGGTTAATCTTCAAAGGAGACAAATTCAGAAAGAGAATAGCCGGAGAAAACTCATGCTGAACAGATAAGGTAATTACAGAAGCGTGTGGGAGCTGTGCGAAAATGTGCGAAACTGTTCAGTCAGTGTATTCGAGGGAGTCCCAGTCCCTTATCAGCATAAATTGAATATATTCTCGCAGCTCTCTGTTCATTTTATCACAAATAATGTTGTACCATTTCATTTATTTCTGTAAAAAAAAGTTAAACTGTGTTTAAAAGAAATTTCTATAATACAAAAATATCTGAAAACAGATAGCTAGTGTGTATTATTTCTCTCTTTCATTTTGCATGGGAAAAGGTTTAAACGTCGGTAGATTTTTAAACAGTGCAATTGTCATTTTAAAACAGATGTGTGCATGATTATATTCAGTATGGACAGTTGTGAGTGACTGTTTGTAGCATAGCCTGTTGGAGGTACATGAGCCAATGGGAAGAGAGACTCTCTGGACATAGTTCAGTTGTGAGTGACTGTGTGTAGCATAGCTTGTTGGAGGTACATGAGCCAACGGGAAGAGAGACTCTCTGGACATAGTTCCATACCGTATATAAGGTAGTGGAAATTACCACAAAAATACCACAATAGCCCATGGTGGCACACAACACTAACACTGAAAATGTGGTATCCCTAAAATGTAGGCCTGAGGTCTCTCTAGTGATCAAGAACAATCTAGATAAAAAACAAGGGATGTTGGATATTGGGGCCACAAATAAACCAACCACGCAAATTACCGCGCACATCATCTAAATAGGTCTGAATTCTGAAATAATGCAATGTATTATTGTTATGTGTGACCCAATATGAATACAGAGAGTGATTATTGCTAAAGGTATTTCGGCGGTAAGAAAATACTGCAAAGCCCCAAATATCCACAAAATACCCAACATACCACCTGTGGAAGAGAAACATACAAACTGTATTTAACTGAACATGATAAGTGTATCAAACCTTAGTTTAAAATGCAATCTTGATCTTGTAGCCTATGGCATAGTTGCCAGTACAAATGTTACTTCATGGATCAATCAACTTGGGCTTTAAAGTGTAGACACATTACAAAAGTGAATAGCTATGCATTGCGTAACGTTTGGGGCACAGAGAAATATTGTTACTTGGTTGTACGTGAAAGACACATGAGATGACCAGTATGATTTCTCCAAATCGCAAGTGATGTATAGAATTGCAAGACTACATTAATTGGTGATTAATGGTGATAGATCAAAGTTACGACAGGAGACAAACAAGAAATGTAAGTGGCCTCAGTGGTCAAAGTGACATCAAATCTACAGTACACTTACTCGTTACTTGGATTGCGAGGGCAAATTGTTGTATGAAGTTCATGCATAAGCACCATCATAATCCTCAACACGGACCTTGTGAGGCAGGCTGCCTTGAAGTCATGCAGCTCGGTAACGCATAGCGGTGGTGTGCCTTCTTCCAATATGTAGGCCGAGCATCCAGAGTTTTCTCTGCAGCATCAGCTATCCTCCTCGGTTGGCATGACCTTGCACCAATTGGAAAGGTACGCCAGGTGGAAACATCTTCCATGCGACTAGGCTCAGGCTCTTGATTTGGTGATTCGTCCTCCCAACTGTCGTCCGAAGAGAACGTTGATGCGAGACGTGCATTGATGTTGTGAAATGAGTCGTACGCACCTAGTGATTTCAGCTTCGGCAGGGGGGGTGTGGTTTGGTGCCGCCAGGGCGGTTCGCCTCGGGGCGGTGCGGCGGAGGATGGGATTGGCACGGGGTGGCCACGCCCTGCTGCCTGATTTTGCGTGTGTGGGGAGGGCTGCGGTGGGGTGCATGGGGGATGTTTGTGCGGTCGATCGCTGTGTGCTTGGGAACGCATGACCGGATGCTCTGGACGGTGATGTTTTTGGGCGCACTGTTCCTTTGATTGCCTTTCAACCTTTTCAAAAACCATGACTTGCACAAGTTCCCTTGTTGTGCAATACCATATTGATCTCTGAGGGAAAGGGAATCAGGATAACTCCGGGTCTAATTGAGTCTGCTGGGGACACTCCTATACCCAAATGGGGGAAAGCCATCCCACAGCCCTCTGAACTTGCTGAGGAGCCATTTTCCAGATAGGAACCCAAGCTAGATAATCTAAGGTATCCCTTTTGCTGTCCTCAGGTTTGGCTGGTTGCCCACCTTACAAACTGATGGTTCCCTTAGAAGAGGCTACTGATTAATATGGCAGACGCCCATGACTGGGCACTGTTGTTGTACATAAGTAGGTTTTCTATCAAAAGACCTGAAGAACAGCCTTGTATTCCTGCCAACTGGTATCAAGGCTTCTTCTGAGCCCATCAATACTAGAACTTGTAAAGGTGATGTTTTCTGAATTCCTCTGCCCACTCATTCGTCTCAAACCCACAGCGGCAAGTTATCCAGTTGGTGACCAGCAGCAAGCACCCCTTAGGAGATAAAAGCAACCAATTTCTCTTTTTAAGGCCTTCTACCCTTTCTTTGCATGATGGGGGAAATATTGACGCAAAATTCTGCACCGTTTTTAATTCCCACTGGAATTATTTCTTCCTGAATATACGTTTCAGGTTTTTATTTTATCTTTTCATCACTCTCCTGTGACTAGTGAAGAGCTGTTTGTCAATTGATTTGCAAGTGCTTCCACTGAGTCTGCAACCGATGCTTTTAAATACAGTGAAGTTGGCAACCTGTGTGTACCTGTAGCACATTAAAGAAAAGGTATGTGTATTAGATTCACCATATTTAACAACGATGTATTTCTCAGATATAAAAATGTGTTCCATGTTAATGTTTTACCTTGTGTCAAGCTTCCATTTTTAAAACTATTTCCATCTAATTTTAGTTTAATTTTTAATAAATATTGTTTTACTCATTAAAAAAAAAAAAAAAAAAATATAAGTCTCAAGAGACTTGAGGGAATTCCCCCCATAGTACCAATTTGTGCCATAGCGACCTCCTATCCACAGCATCAAAAGCAGCTGTAAGGTCGAGTGAGGCCACACAGGTACCATTAAAGGCAAATGACAGCAGAAGTTATATAATGCAATGTTCTTGATGACCCTCAAAATACCTGCACTTCACAATTCACTTTCTTCTCCCTCACCACGAGCACCAAATTCCTCACAACAGCTTTTGAGCGAAACATGCATTCAGCTCACTGCCTTCCCATCCCTGACCCTTTGCACCTGAGCGCTGAGTGACATGGCCTAAAGTTTGCACAACACAACCCGCAAAGTGAAGACTAGAGTTGTGGCGATCTATAAAAAGTGGCACTAGGCAAAATTGGTCACACACATAGTTATGCAGTATTAATCCACTATACAAAAAGTGGTACCCAGGCCTTTTTACAATTGTTGTGCTTTTATATGTCACCTGTATTCAGACCGGCATCCTATCAATTCTGTTTTCTCGTTTAACACTTTTCCTAGAAGGAGCAAATGATAATAATGTCTTGGTTTACATTTCAAGATGGATGTAATATCTTTGTTTTTAATGTCATTTTGCACCGTAGATGTGAAAATAAGTTTGTAAACCTGTGAATGCAATTTGTGTGGGGAATGTGATGGCTGAAATGAAATGGTGCAACCACCATGTATAATATTGAGGTGTTGAATATCACATTTCTTTGAGCTTAGCAAGCATTGATTTAAGTGAGTTCAAATTGCAAGGATCAATGACATCAAAATCCAGTAGTCAACAACTGCTTCTAGTATCAAATGTCAAAATAATAAAATTTAGAATGTCTTCAAAACTGTGTTTTTCTTCTTTGGCTTCTTCACAATCGCTTCTGAGATGTCTTTCTCTATGTCACCTGTTCCCATCTTACTGATTGCCCTGGTGGAATCAGACACAAGAAACGACGTTGAAAGTTACCATGATGCAGGTCCACTTATTTATTTTATTTCATCAAAGTTGTGCTAAGGAAAATTCTAAATGGGGCACTTATTGAAATATATGTAGAATAGAACAACCATCACTGCCCCATTACTTGCAACACACACTGGTAACACCTTCACATTCTGGGCATTGTCTTCGGTAAGTACTGGATATCAAAACATGTAGATGAAGTCAGTTAGCTCTGCCTTGTTCATGCGTTTAGGAACCCATTGTAAATATCCCTTATGCTGCGGCTGTACCATTTTAATCAGATGAAATTCATTCATCGAAAGATCGCTGTGACCACCAAACGTTATGCAGAGGCCTACCAGGCCCTTCAGGTTATTCAACAAGAGCCTTACGCCAGAGCTCACCCACTACACTACATGCAAACTTTTTTATTAATAACGTACGCCTTGAAGAAGACTCTTGTCAGGTCGAAACATGTACCGGCTTTAGTGTGTAATTAAATCACCCTAACACAAAGTGAAAAGACTCTTCCTTTATTGCTTGAGAGTTATACTAAATAACACAGACAATACGAACACCTCTGACCCAGCAGCTGTATTATTCGGGTTCTTACCCAAACCCACTCTAACCTCGCCAAGATGGAAGAGCACCGTATTTTAAGAACCCATCACCGGCAGCAGGAACCATTTCCATTTTTAATGGTCAGGGCAGTACTCTAACCACTGTGTACATTAAAATATGAACTTGCAACCTTTGCATCAATGTTTGGGATTATTGTCCTGTATTATTCTTAATGTGTGTGTGTCCTGGGCAAAATACACATTCACATGCGTGATTAACTCCTCAAAGGCAATGATCTCATTGAAAAAGGCCATGTCCACGATGCCCTCAAAGATGACCGTGGAGCCTGGGATATTCCTGAAGATACTCCCAGTGCCTTATTTTGGGGACATCTAGTGGTGTGGATAAAGGGACTGTGTACCTGCCTGAACTAGTGGATGATGGGCCTAAGGCTCATACTATGCAGACCCACTGGTCAGCCCCATTTTGTTCCTGTCCCTGGGTAGAAACAAGCATATGGACAAACAAAACTCTACTGTACCTTTAAAGGAGAATGCATGGAAAGAAACACCATGCACAATGGTCACTGTAGATGACCACAGGCATTAAACTACCCCTCAATGCTCAAGTGTACCTGCATCAAACAGAAACGCGTTGCTACCACAATGAGCCCATCATGCAAACCAATTCTCTTAAGGATAGAATGGGGCAGACTGGGGCATCTTGGTGCTGAGGTAATGGTAGTGAGGGTTCCTCTCGCAGAGCCCCGAGCATATATGTGGGCACACCTAGAAGGAAACCAGAAATCTAAGATGGTGGCCAGGCTTTTAGAAACTCGGTCAGTGAAAACCCCAGAAATTCTGCCCAATGATCCCCCATTACCTGAAAAACAGAAAATAATGTGAGCAGGCCAATCATTAACCAACATCAATGCTCCCACACAAGTGCATGCATTTTTCCGAATCCCTTCCCAATGTGAGGGAACACTGGGTTTATTTAGGCCCTGAGCAGAGAGGGAGTAATGTGGGTGTTTGGAAAAAGCTGGGGTCAGACTTTGGAGCGAGCTGCAGATACAGTAAGGAAGCAAGAGAAGGGAATTGAGAATTTCGGGAGGTTGGCAGGAGGTAAGAATCACAAGTTCTCAGGAGGACAATGTCATGAGGTGTCAGAAGTTGAATAAATGGAGGTGGTAGGATGAGAATATGAAGAGGTGGCAGGAGGAGAACGTCAGGAAGGTAAAGGAAGAGAGCGTGAGGCGGTGGCAGCAAGGAGAAGACCAATAGGTGGCAAAAGAGAAACAGCAGGAGGAAACGGGGGAACAATCCAGAATACTGAGACTCTAAACAGCAACAGCAGGAAGGAAGGTGAGGGCATCCATCTTCCAAGGATAGGGTAAGTGGTGACGGCAATCAGGATGGGTTTACACCCACAGTGTGAAGAGAAATTAGCACCTGGTGTGGTACTGAAGAGGGCCAGGACCAGAGGAGAGTATAGAGGAGGGACAGACATCAGGGCCCTAGTAAAGGGAGGTGGTAAACCTCCCTTAAACTCCCCTGGAGAAACTGAGACAGAAATACCAGTTCCCTCTATCACTACAACTAGAATACTAATCCAGCTATTCCTTTGATTTATGAAAAAGAGATAGGGAGAGCTACCAAAGCTGCTGGAATGATCAGAGCTGGTCATGTCCTGACATCACTGGGAGGCAAGCTGAACCACTCTTGAATTTTTTAGAAAGAACCAATGACACTGTAAATGTTAGGGTGGAATGTGGAATCTTGTGAACTGTGTAATTAGACACTTAGGGGCTGGTTCATGGAATTATTTGCACCGAAAAAAGGGGATTTGTGAGCCATTCTGCCCGCAAATCCCCATTTGTTAAACGGGGATTTGCGGGCAGAATGGCGCACAAATCTCAGTTTTTCGACACAAATAATTCCATGAATCAGCCCCTTAAAGTTGTGAAACTATTGACAAGAATGTGTTGTGACGTTTGTATTTTAACCCATAAAGGATTCGTTTTGAGTTGGGGAAAAGAAGAAAGGGACCTAAGGAAGGTCTCGGGATAAGGGGATTTAGGTTGAAAAACTGTCAAAATCCTCCAATTATTTGATTGTTTCTGTACACTGATTGTATAATAATGAGAATTAAACTGCTTCAATATTCAAACTAGGCTTGGACGGGTCTTTTGACCAAAATCAATGATATGGTACTCCTCTGGGTGCTTTGGCTGAGGTTGACTCAATAGGTACCCTCTGTTTAAAAACACCATTTGGTTGTACCTATGAAGTGTGAAAGATGTCTCATCTATTTCCGAATTGCAATGAAAAAAAACATTGCCTTTAAACACTGACATAAATGTAAGACTGCATTGTTATCCCCTCGGCTACAGCCCCACCCACCTGTGTTATCATCTTTCCATTATGAATCAGGAATCCAAGTGTAAGATTGAAAAGCAATTACTGCACTGGATAAGCACCGACATATTGAGAAGGAATGGGTCATGTTGGTTAGTATAGTACAGTACTGTATGCATACTGTACACATATTTCACACAAACACAACCGGACCCCTGCTCCCCACTGCTCTCGCAAGCCAAGGGCAACTGTAAAGTTTAAGACCTCTTGCAGTCTACCATTCCTAGATGAGAGCTCACCAGCGATGTTAGATGACTCTGACATTAAATATCTTTAGTAGGAGAGGACAGCGAAGATAGGAGATTGGTCATGATTTGCTCATCATCCTTCTTAATGAGACTGTTGCTAAGATCTTACACAGAATGGTGGAGTAAAACAAGGAATGTACAAACATCTTTGTGTTCAGAAGCGCACCCACATAACTGCCATTAACACATTTGCACATGGACTTGCATGGTTTGGAGTGGGAAAGGAAGGGGAAAGCAAACATAGGGAGTGCACTCCCTACTGTAAATAGGGATGATTGGCATGCATGCAAACGCTCTCGCATTACAGAGTACATCACACAACAGCACCCTCACCATCCACAGTTTACATTACAAAATGGACTCATCCTGATTCTAAATTATTCTCTTCTGTTTGTGTGCTTTCTCACTGATGTGATAGATGGCAGACTTCCTGAAATCCCAAGATTTCTGTAAAGTGTACCTCACGGGGCCAATAATTGTAGTCACTGCTGGTAAAGTAGGCAATACGCAAGGTATTTCAACTGCAAAGCACCATGAATAACTGTGATGTGTGTAATTTATGCTATCATATGCACATGTGAACGCATATATATTGGAAGTACCATACGAGAACTCAGGTTCAGAATACGGGAACATGTCTATGCCATGAGCAAACCGGATTCCACATTGCCACTTGCATTACATTGGCATACAAAACATCAATTAGATGACAAAATGAATTTAAGGTTCATCGGGCTCCAACAGGCTTCTCTGGGCGAGAGAGGTGGGAATAGAGAAATTCTCCTTCGCCAAATGGAAGCCCGTCTCATTTGCAAATTTAGAGCAACGGAATTTGGCTTGAATCAAGATCATGAGATGGCGTACTTTCTCTGAATATGATGTCCAATGAATAAGAGTAATCGTAATGTCACTCCATGCCTGTTTGTACATGTACCACAAACTCATTGATTGCTTGTATACGCTGGACTATACTTGTCATAGATTATTTTGTCCTTGAATTACAATTGCAACAATTTATGTCTCACAACGTGGTTTTTGCCCCACTTTGTAAAGTGTACTTATGGTTAGCACCACCTACTTTATTATGCAGGGTAATTTATTGCGTACCAATTGTAAATAATAATGTAATGGCCAGATTTGAGAGTTATGTTGTCTCGTTATCCCTTAAAACTTTAAATCAAATTATAATTCTTAAACCCATTGAACCTGCAGTCTGTTTCCGGATTGTAATGAATATCGATACGAGTATTGTACTTCAAACATGGCGTCCATCTTTCTTGCACATACACACAGAATGGGACATCCATCGAAATAGTAGTAGGACTGGGTTGCTACGACAACCCATGTAAACTCAGGAAGTGAGCCCGCTTTCTCGCAACAGACGGCAGGACATTTTTATGCGCTCTGCAGGTAAGCCTTGGTACAGTTGACTGAGTAGATTCTCAGCCACTGATCAACACCGCGGCATTTACGCTCAATCGTCACTAAGACTATATTAGTGTACCCGAACGCCCTCCATTCATTTTTGCATACTGATTTAGTCAACACGTGGAGTTTGACTGACGCGTAGCTTGTCTAATTTTAAAACAAACATCAGTCACGGATACTTGTCGTTCTAACAATGTCGCTATAAGTTGTGATATTAGCACCACAGCACCAATGTTCGCCCAGAAGTATTATTGTTATTATTTCCGTGTACCAGTAGCATTATCCACGTACGCTCGTATAGGAATCAGTCTTTCTGTTGCGATTCACTCGTGCCCTTGTCTATCATTGCTCAACTTAACTTAATCACACTAACAATGCTGCAGTTTGCTAAATCAATGCACCTGAAGTAGTGATACATATATGTATCACTGCATGAATGTATTACCTAATCCGAGATTTTTTGACCTGATTTTGTATAGGGGGATTCAACCCGGGATATTGTGCGTCAACTAATTGGAACTATATGTTATGGGAACATAGGTAAGGCAACCATGGGTGCAAATCAAACCTTATCATTTATTTTAAGGATTGATAATATCTTATTTGACTTGTATTTTTGATAGTGACATATTCATTAATACTTTGTTTCTCTTTGCATTTTTTCTCTTTGTATTGTATTTTATTTTGTTCATTTACCTCAAACCTCCTACCCTTCTGCCCCTCCTGTACTTTCTGTGATTGATCAACACCAATAATCAATTATGTAATGTTTGTTTTCATGTGTCCACATATTATTTTCTTTTTTATTTCTTTTGATATATATACACACTTGTGAATTGTGAAACAACAGTGTTATCATTAGCCCTGATTTGAAAAGGACACGTGTGTGTCGAAACACGTGTTATCCAAAGGGCAATATAATAAATAATAATCCTTATGCAGGAATACTATAGTGTGGCGCAGTTTTTGAAGTGTGGAGAAATACTTTGTAATGAATAACTGTGAAGTCATCTTTAAAATGGGTCCTTTAAATGGGGTCAAATAGGAGGAAAAGTGTAATTGTTTTCTAGAGTACCGCTTTAGGAACAGCCAATCAACACCCATTGACATTTTCCATCCAATCAACACCCATTGACATTGTCCAGCCAATCAACACCCATTGACATTGTCCATCCCCGGTAGATGGCAATCATGCAAACACTTTGTTAGAGGCAAGTGGCACTATCAGGTTCTCTTCCAGAAGGTATGATATGCATATCAATTGTTAAATGTTAAATGTTAAAGGTATTTGTACCGCGCACCGTCTTCAACGGAATTGGTCCCCAGGCGCTCAGGCGGATCTGTAAATGATAAAGGTGGGATGGGTTAGTAAGGTGAAGGAGGGAGTAGGATAGTGAGAGGAGTGGTGTTCTGTTGGCAGTTTCAGCTCAGTATGCACCGGGTGCTGAGCTTTGGTGCGGGTATCGGATCGGAGTCAGTCCGCGTGAGCTGTTGTTCTGGCTTATGTGTTGTTGCAGTGTTGTGGAGTGCGTGCGGCTTGTTGTGCGAGAGATGGTTGTGTGAGTATTTTGAGTGAGATAAGTATGCAGAGTTTGAGCTTATATTGGTCAGTGGGTTACCTGACCTGTACCATGCTAACATTCACAGTTCTGTCTGAGTGTGGCACTTGTTGGCCCTTACATTCCCACCTAGACGCGGCACGGGCCAATGTTTAGGACTTCATCCAGGTGTGGTCATGCCAACATTCACACTTTTATCTAGATGTGGCGCAGGCTAGAGTTTAGAGATCCGTCCAGGTGTGGGTCTGCTTATATTCACAACTCCAGGTGTGGCACATGCTAGCATTCACGTTTTTCCTAGGCGCGGGCATGTTGTCCTTCAATCAATCCTATCCAGATGTGACACAGGACAACGTCTATCTATGTGCAATGCCGGTCTGGATATGTTTGTCCGGTACGTACGAGTGGGAGAGTCACTTGAGGGCTTTCGTCAGGGTCTCGGTGTGTGGTCCGTCTCTGCAGCCTTCCTTTGTGGCTATTTCCATGATGTCTTATGCTCTGTTGAATGGTTGGTTCTTTGGTTTGAGTGTTTGTCCAATTTGAGAGTGGCCGAAGTTGGAGTTATGTCCATCATTGTTTTAATGTCTGGCCATTCTAGTGCGTCTCCGCTGTGGTTACGCTTTGAAGAGCCATGATTTGAGGAGTTTCCTGAATGCGAGGTGGTTTGTTGTATTACGTATATTCTTAGGTAGGTCATTCCAGGTTTTGGGTGCCTGGTGAGAGAAAGACGCTCCTCTGAGTTTTTTTCTGTTGTAGGGTTTTGGTTCAAGGCGTATGTCGGTGCTTGATCTTAGTGTTCTTGTCGGTTGATGTAGGCGTAGTTTGTCGCTTAGGAATTCTGTGCCTTGTTTGTGTATTGCTCTGTGCGTGATGCACATGGCCTTGAACATTATTAGTTGTTTCAGTGGTAGCCAGTGTAGTATTTTTAGCGTGGGTGTGATGTGTTCTCTTCTGGGTAGCTTGAGGAGGAGTCTGGCTGTTGTATTTTGTATGCGTTGCTGTTTTATTTTTAAGTCGTTCTGGCATGCCCAGGTATAGGCTATTGGCATAGTCTACTCTGGACATGATCAGAGCGATGGTGGTAAGTGTTTTGTTGGTGAATGACAGGAACGGAAGGATCCTTTTTGCTGCTCGCAGGAGGAAGAAACATTTCTTGATTACCGAGTTTACTTGTGGCTCCAGAGTGAGATTGTTATCCATTAGGACCCCTAGGTTTTTTACAGTTGATGATGGTTCTGGTGTGGTGCCGAGCTCTCTTGGCCAGGGGATGTAGGTGATGTCTCCTCCCTTTTTTGAGACAATCATTATCTCTGTTTTGCCTGGGTTGATTTTGAGATGGTTGAGGTTCATCCAGATGAATATGTCGCGAAGGCAATTCTCTAGTGTGGTGTTTTCTTCTCGGGTGTCTTGTATGTTGAAGATTATTTGAGTATCGTCGGCGTAGTTGTAGCATATGAGGATGTGTTTTTTGATGAGTTTGATTAATAGGTACATGTGGATGTTGAATAGGAGCAGGGAGAAGGATGATCCTTGTGGTACTCCGCACGTGGAGACTCTGGGTTTGGATTTACAAGGTTTCATCCATATTGTTTCTGTTCTGTTTGTTAGGAAGGATTTGATCCAAAGTAGGGCAGTGTCTGTTATCCCTAGTCCTTCTAGTCTCTTTATGAGGATGGTGTGGTTGACAGTGTCAAAGGCTGCAGACAGATCAAGGAGAATCAGGGTGGTGGTGTTGTCTGAGTCTGCGTTTGTTTTTAGGTCGTCCCATATTGAGAGGAGAGCCGATTCTGTTCCTCTCATAGGTCTGAAGCCAACTTGTGCCTGGTCTAGTAGGCAATGCTCTTCTGTGAATTCTTGGGTTATTTGGTAGACGTACGTTTCTAGCAGTTTGGCTATCTAGGTTATGTTGGAGATGGTTCTGTAGTTAGATAAGTCCTCAACGTTTCCTGTTGTGTCTTTGAGTAGCGGCTTGATGTAAGCCGATTTGAAGGCCTGCGGTACTTTACCTGTTGAGATTGAGAGATTGAGGAGGTTCTGTGGTATTCCATGGGGGTTCCTTGTGTGAGAATTGATTTGTATATGTCCGGGGGGCAAGGGTCTTCAGGAGAGCCTGACTTGTTGCTATGGTTTACCAGTTTGACAAAGCCTCAACTGATATTTCTGGGACGTTTCGTAGCTTGTTTGCGTGTTCCTCGTCTGTGTCGGTGGGGTTTGAGCTGTGAACCCTTGGTCTGTTTTGTATTGTGTGTTGGATGGAGGTTATTTTGTTTTTGAAGTAGTCTCCGAGGTCCTCGCAAAGTTTCCTCGATGGGATTGGCGTGTTGTTCCAGGCCAGTGTTTTTTTTATTTTGTTTATGATTTTGAATAGTTCTTTTTGAGCGTTTGGTGCTCTGAAGATTCGGTTGTCGTAATGTTTCCTCTTCGCTTTTTGTATTTCCTTTTTATATGCATGGATCTGTTGTGGGTATTTCAGTTTGTTTGCAGTGGTGTTGTTGGTCCTCCATTCATATTCTAGTTTTCGGTTTTTCCTTTTCATGGCTTTGAGTAGTGGGGTGAACCATTTTGCTGTAGTTTTCTTGCGTGATAGGGTGAAGGGCTTTTCTTTGGCGATGTCGTCAAGGGTTGTTGCGATCCAGGTGTGAAGTAGGGCAACTTTTTTGTCTAGGTCTGCTTCTTCCATGGTTGATGCTTGTGGTTTGCTGAGTTCTAGGAGCTCGGTTAGGTTGGAGTTTTTTATGGTTCTCCAGTTTATTTTCATCATGATGGGTTGTTTTTCTTGTTGCTTTTTTGTTGGAGCGGCCGTTGTGATTATGAACGGAATGATGAGGTGGTCGCTCCAAAGTATTTGATTGCGGTGCCGTGGTGATGAGATCCTTGTTGGCGAAGATTGCGTCAAGTGTGTGCCCTGCTGAGTGGGTTGCTTCTTTGACTAGTTGTTGTAGGTTCATGGCTGCTAGTTGGGCGGTTAGGGATTTTTGTGTGGTTGTGGTTTCTTCGTCGAACCAGATGTTGAAATCTCCGAGGATGATCAGATGATTGTACTTGATGGCTAGGGTAGTTATTGCTTCCGTGAAAGCGTCTATGAAAGTCGCATCGTAGGTTGGCGGTCTGTATATCAGTATGAATTTCAGGTTGGTTTTGGGGTTTACTGAAACTCGTAGTATTAAGGATTCACATTTATCAATGTTTAGTGGATCTTCCATTTTGATGGCCAGTTGTTCCTTGTGGATGATCGCTAGCCCCCCCCCCCTCTTTTGGATTTTCTGTTTGTTTGGATGCATTTGAAGTCTTCAGGCAAGCAGTTGTTGAGGGTGATCTTGTAGTTGTCGTCTAGCCATGTTTCGGTTACAAATAGGATGCCTATGCCTCCTTCTGACAGGAGGTCGTATATTTCCGTTGCGTGTTTGGACATTGACCTTGCGTTTATTAGGTTACAGTGGATTCTCTGGGTGAGATTTTGTTTTGAGGTTATTTGTTGTTCGAGTTTGTAATTGTCTGTTCATGAAGTTCCCACATTGATGTCGGTAGGATGAAGAACGGCGACAGCTGCTTCTTCATTGAAGCAGTCTAGACAGTTGATAACAGGGCTGATTAGTCTTGGTGTTTCAGCTGTGATGCTACTCGGATGAATATCAGCGGTGGTTTCTTTGTTTGGTCCGATTGTTGGGTGGGTGGTGGTGTTGCTGGTTGTTGGTACTTCGCAGTAGTGTGCGGGATGTAGTGGAAATCGATGTTGCCCCTCTGTTCTTGTAATGTACGGGGTAATGGGGTCAGAGCTCTCCCACTCTCTTGTTGAGTGCCCCCATCTTTTTTCCCGTGTGTTAGGAAATTCTTTGTATGTTTTGAGGTTTCCATGTCGGGGTGTCAGTGTACCGTGGTTGTTGCGAGGTAAGGTGTGAGGTACAAGGACTTTTCTCTTGTGGATTTTGTTCCGGGTGTGGCTGTTTTAGGCGTGTTTTCTTCAAATGGGGCTGTTTCTTGTGGGTTCTGTCGGTGTTGTGTGTTCACGTCTCTTGTTGCACGATCTTGTTCTCTTTCTCAGCGTCCTTTTCTGGTACGGGCCATTTTCCAGTCTAGGCGCAGGCGTAGTATGGTAGTTGGTCCTCTATGTTGTGTTGTGCGGTCGCAGTGATCTCGGTTTTCCTTCTCTGGATACGCTGGCGTGTTCTCTGGCTCAGTGTTGCTTTCTGTCGGTGGGTAGAGTGTGTTTCCTAAAGGTGCACTGTCGGGGGGGGGGGTAGGGTGTTGACGGTCTGCTGGTATGGGATTTAATTGAGTTAGGTGGTGGTGGGTTTCCGGGATTGGTAGAGTACTGAACTAAGCGCAGTTAGATTATTTGAGAGACCTGTATAGTGGGTGAGGGTCCTATCAGTGCAGTCTAAGCATCACACAGTGCCTTTCGGAGACGAGGCCCCTGCTGAGTCTGAATGACCTGCACAGTGGGAGAGACGCCCTCCAGCGCAACCTAAACACCACACAGTGTAGTTTGGAGACGGAGCCCCCGCTAAACTTGGGAGACCCGCGCAGTGGGAGGGAGCCTATCAGTGCAATCTAAACATCATATAATGCAGTTTGGGGACGGAGCCCCTGCTAAATTTGAGAGACCTGTATAGTGGGAGAGAGGCCTATCAGTGCAACCTAATCATCATACATTGCAATTAGGAGACAGGACCCCTGCTAAATTTGAGAGACCCGCACAGTGGGAGAGAGGCCTATCAGTGCAATCTAAACATCATGTAATGCAGTTTGGGGACGGAGCCCCTGCTAAATTTGACAGACCTGTATAGTGCGAGAGAGGCCTATCAGTGCAACCTAAACATCATACAATGCAGTTTGGGGACGGAGCCCTTGCTAAATTTGAGGGACCTGTATAGTGGGAGAGAGGCCTATCAGTGCAACCTAAAGATCCTACAATGCAGTTTGGGGACGGAGCCCCTGCTAAATTTGAGATACAAGCACAGTGGGAGAGAGAATTGTGCCCCAACAATTCTAGTAAAAAACATTTCAATAAAGATTATACTTTTGGCAGTAGTGGTAAACTTACCATTAGGCGTGTTTTACCACCAAATTATGAGTTTCATTTTAAAAACTCTGACTGGTTTTGTGTGGCAGATTTTACCACCACATACAGCTAGTACTGCATGCAATAATTACCGGGTTTGGTATTACCACACACAGTGTAATTACTGGACCGCCATTAAGCCCTATCGACTCCGAAATGGGAACAATGATAAGGTCTGCATGACGTGTAATAATGCAGATCTACCGGGTCACCCAGCAATTAGGGCATGAGGTAACAGATGTGAGCCTTGGAGAGGTTACCAGAACCTGCCTAGCATTGTTACACAGTGTGATGAATACCAGGTGATCATCCCACCAACTGGGGTGGTGTTCTGCGGGAGGATCACATGGCAGGGTTTTCAGTTCAGGAGAATTGGGCGAATCCTCTAAAGAACTTTTCTAACCACCCTATGGTTTTAATAGCATATTAATAATAATCTTTATTATGTTTTATTTCAAATTTAACTTTTCACAACAAATTAACACTTACAATTATTCAAACAATTTTACATATAATTTTAGATGAATCATAGAATAAAACTAAGAACACAGAAACACTTTAAAACACATTGAACAATTAAAACACTCATAAAGAAACCTACGTTAGACCCACAAACACCCACCAACTACCACCCCATTACGACAGTAGCCTTCCTACTCAAAATACGAGACAGAGCAGCATACTTGCACATCTAGAAATACCTGGAAACCAATAACCTCCTTGTCCTGCGCCAATCTGGCTTCTGCTCAGTCATGGAACTGAAAAAGCACTCTTGGACTTAAAAAACCAAATGGACGAAATCATAGTTAGCGGAAATTTGGCTATCCTCCTCCTACTAGACCTCTCTGCAGCACTCTAATTAGTTTACCATTAAACCATATGCCAACAACTCTCATCAGCAGCCTATTTCTCTACCAAAGCCATAACCTGGATAGAATCCTTCCTTTCCAACCGTACAATGAGGGTATTTTCCAAGACAGATGCAGCCCCCCCTGTCCTAGTCACATGTGGGGACCCTCAAGGCTCCTGTGTCTCCCCCACGCTGAATAATATCTTCACAAAGCCACTCTTTGACTTATTGGACAAACAGGGTGTCTCCTTTACCAACTATGCGGATGACACCCAGATACTTGCACCCATCACTGGAAACTACGACAACAACTCCACTGCTCTGAGCAAAATATATCAAATCATCCAGGTCTGTATTGCTCAACATGGTCTATGTCTCAACGACGAAGGTAGGTAGGAACTCAATCACGACTTAACAAGCTTAAAAAATGACTACAAGTGCTTCATTATAGAAGGAAACCCCATTGCAGCCTCTAAGGTAGTAAAAATGCTGGGGGTATACCTAGACTTCTCGCTATCCCTAACGAGACACGTAAATGCAATTACATCTGTGGCAGCATACACGACTAAACGTATCAATGACTGAGACTCTTACTAACCCCTGAGAGCTGCATTAGACTGAGAGCTAGGACCTTGGCAAACTTGCCAGTGGTGTGGGCTGCACACCCTAATTACCACTAGATGGTTTCTGTAATTTGTAGGTTTTAAGAATAGTCATATCATGTGAGAGAAGTAAGTTTCACTCTTGTTTTATTGAATTGTAGTGATGATTATGCCTGATAATCATTTGAAAGCAGACATACGATGGGCCTATCCAAGCCATTATAGCACTGTGAACGATTGAGCCATGTATCACGCCAGCAAGATACTTCTCTCTGCACTGTTCCTGTATGATGCACATGCATCGCGATCGACACATCTGTCGTTTAATTCTCCACACACTACACCTGCATTGTTTTCCACTGATGTCACCCACTGTGTTCTAATCAAATCAATGTATTTGAAAACCTTGCTGATCCACCTTTTCCTGGATTCTCATAAATATTAATAATCAACATTCAGGTAGCAGCTTTCATAACAACCTCAAAGGCCAATACATTGTTCCATTTATCCTCAGGTAATATGAGGGTAGAATTCAGGTCGTTTTTTATCCCGGTCATATGACCTCCCAAAGGACAACCCATCATTTATTTCTTGGCTTAGTCTGGTGGACATGGATATCATCAATATTAATGGAGTACATCAACCATGCCTCTTGCAACGCAAATATGTAAAAACTCAACAGTATATCAAGGGACCCACCTTTAGGGAGGAAATGGGAGAAGCCATGGCTGGTCCAAAAAGCGATCTTGCATTTTCAATAATCAGAAAACCCAGATACGGGCACGACACTCTTCCGCCATTCCCACCCTTGCGTGTCGTCATACTTGGGAGGTGGGGTGCTCACACTTGGATTGTTACTTCTTGACGTTTTACACTCTGCTTTCCTTTGCACTAAGGATAACATGAAGTCGGTTTGGGACAAGAGATTTTCATACCCAACACGTAGCCAAAGTCCCTTAAGGATGCCTGATGTAAATGCATTAAGGATAGAGTTTCAGGTAGGTGACAATTAATATTTGAAATATTTCCAAATTCTATGCCGATAGTGAATAATTTAGAGTCAAGTTCCTCCGTGATACTTGGGTTATCAGTTTCCATCTGCAGCAGCACTTGGCCGACTGAGATAAAATGTTTCCTTCTTTCGCCTTTGCCCTGAAGGAGGCTTGATCAGAGAAACCTGTGTTATTTTGCATAGACTCTGATTACTAAGGTCCTCAAGCGCTGCTGCTGATCTGCATTCATTGTCTTTCACCAACCAACTGGTTAAGGATCCCATGTATTGCGCTGATCTTTTCTCCCGCCGAGCTTCTCTTTTCCATAGGGTTTTTTGATTTAACACACAGAACAGAAATGGTCATCAAATTCAAAGGCGGATTTCCTGTTGTGTCAGGCAGTGCTGGCTGTAGCTTCTTGTTTTTCTTTGCCTTCACTTGTAAGCGCTTAGCCAGCCGCCTTTTCTTCCGTCACGGATAGCAAGTGGGATAACTTAGATTTTCCTCATTTACATTTTCTTCTTCCTGAGTGCCCACCAAAATAGGATCGATAAGCAAGGGCGATAGCGGCTGCTCCTCACAATCAGCTTGCATGTTTCTTGATTCCGAATTCTAATCGATAGAGTTGCACAGCTTTATACATCCCTTTGCCGTTTAATGTCTTCTTGAATACACCCACACAATTTGAGCAAGATTTTGATTGCAAATTGGAGGGCTCCTAAGCTTGAGATGGTGCTGGCTTTAGAAAGGTCTCCAACATTGCTAACAGACAAAGGGGATGTCTGACAAAGCAGTTGTTACGTCCTCCCGATTAGATTCATGAAACAGATTAGTGCTGACCGAGAGTCTCTGTTGACTGGGCAACAAAGGTTGACTTATTGGTTCACACGCAGTGGTAATTGCAGCCAGGGACACGCAACCCATTGTGTGCTTTGGATTCGTTTGAGTGCAATCTTGTAAGACGTTATTGTCCATGTCGTTTAGTGAGTTGCTAATATTCACTTGCTGGTCAGTTGTTCTTGTGTCCCCTGACCTGAGGACGTAAGGCTTTGCCTTTCTTAAATTGTGTCCTTTTTGTCTGTTAGTGACTTTCCCCGGTATTGCAGTGGGAAAGGTCTTTACACTGTATTGCCAAATGTCGGTGGGTCAGCTTAACTGCGAAGAAAGGAGGGAGTCTCTGCTGTTTGAGTAAGCCTTATAAGGCTTAACTCGAAAGTCCGTACTTGCGGTCTGAAACTGCAAGCAAGTTGGTATGCCCAGTCCACTGTTGGCAATTGTAGTCTGTAATCTGGTGGAAGTTCTGCCTCCCCAGGTCCCCGTAAGGACCACGAAAACACCACTTGCACACTGCGCAGCACTACGCGCTGCTGCTGGGTTTATGTAAGTCACCAAGTATGCTTCAGGTTGCACCTCCCTCAGTTGATGATGGACAGCAAAAATAAACTGGAGCAGGAATTCACCACGAAAAGACCACTTTGCAACCACATACCACACTATATATATAGCATATTGCAAAACTGAAATATGTGAGGAAATAAAGAATGAAGATGTTGGGGATTCCAGGTTCCATAATCCCACAGACACTGGGACGAGGAAGAGGAGCTTTGAGGCACAGAACTGCAATGCACAGTCTAGTGTCCCAAACAATGTACACCTGCACAGGAATTTGGATTGCTTGAATCCCCCTCAGGTGCAGATGCAGAGGATGGAGGGTAGTAGCAGGAGTGACAGTAGAAGCGGTTTTACATTGCATTGTATGCAGCAGGGGAAGAGCAAAGACAACGGGACCACTGTCATGCATTTGGTGGTTAATGGTGCTGAGAGGGTCATGAGCAGAATGATCCTGGACTGCAGAGGTCATATAGCGGGAAGCGCTGATGTTACAGACTGGCTGATAGAAGAGAGGAAGTCTCTGCACAGCGTGTCTGTCTGTGGTGGCTGGTGAGCACCGAGACATGACAGGAACAATGGGAAATCCTGTGAGAAAGGTGCAAGGCATTCAGCAGCAACAGGAGCTGGCCCACGCTCCAAGCCGTTGAAAGAAGAAGCGATAGTGGCAGCAGCGGGAAATGCAGACGTGTGATGACAGACCGGTGAGTTTGCCTTGCAGAGGTGACCCTAGGGCACTCTGGCGGGAACCGCTAGCCACTTACTTACCTTTTGAATACCGAACTAATGATTAAAAACAGTTTTTGCTAAATGCACATGCTAAGAAAAAATGACGTAAGAAAGTTTGTAACTGTCGTCTTCTAAGTAAAGAAGGAATAATATCTAACAAAGGCCGTGATTATAATTGCCCAAGGAAGAAGGGGGCATTTGCAAACGTGTATAATAACCACTATTGGCAAAGTAAAGAGGATGCTGAATTAGAACAAACACGGAACCAGCATTGCCTACGCCAATTGAAGTCATTAGAAGTAGAAAGGGAAACAGCTTTCTTGGAGAGAGCCACTTGAATTATTCCATACCAGATGTGATAGTAGAAACCCAGAGCAGGCAGGAAGTTTACTCTCCTTGGGGAGAATGTTAGGCAAGGTGAGGCATTTATCTCACTCTTTTAATTTAATACAATGGCTTCTTCTGATAAACCTTTACCAAGGTGTCTCCTTCACTTTTCTGAACCATCTCAACAGGCAGTGCACTTCCCACATTCATGAGGCTAATTGCTGCCCAGAGCACACGTAAGGTTTGTCTATGTGTTTGTACTATGAGTCAACTGCTTAACAACAGTTAAGCACATCCTCATGTGTAACCATGTGCTCAACTGTCCCAAAACACATGTGGAGTGCAGTTTCTGCCTAAGGACACTCCATGGGGCGAGTAGAGAGGTGAGGTTAGTTTCTCTTTAGGCCTATAGGGGATGAAAACAAAAATATCAACCGTAGGTTGTATGCTGAGTGACCTGGACTCTTCTTTGGGCAAAGAGTGCATCGGGTATCGGCTGAGATTCCAAACGTCAGTGACAAGTACTGCAGTTTACTGTTTTGCTTATCCAAGGTAGGGCACATGCTACAAGTGTGAAAGAGCCAGCTCGCTCAGATGTGGGATATTGGATCAGAGAAAGTTACACATTGCGTGTCACCAGAGGCTACCAATGTAAATGTCCCATACTATCACTGACCTGACTCTATCCTTACGCTACATGAAGTTTCTAAACGTCACACACACAGTATCTTGGGGCTATTGGTATAGGCACCTTAAAAATAGCTTTTCTGCAATCTCTGTTACTTCACTTTGAAATGAAAATGTCTTATGAAAACAAAACCCAGAAAGTGAGATTATTCTTACTGCGCTGACTGCCTGCTAAGATCCATGCTGAGAGTGAATGCAATTTACCTGATGACTCAGTTTTGCAGCAGTACAGTCAGGCCATCCATTTCTAAAAGCCACCATTGTGCACAGCTCAGTTAAGACAAGTGAACGGTGAGGCGTGTTCCTCTGTAGCTTGTACTTGGAAGCCTGGCAGGCTCAGAATATATGGGATTTACTTATGCTGGGTTTGAGCAGCAGCATATGAAACCTCTCTTATGGGGCCCAAAGTGGATTATGATTTGTAAGTTGGGTCTATGGATCTGTGGACGAATGTACCTACTAAAGGGGTCTGTATTCAGCCTCGTGCTTACAGGATCGGATCCCCAGAAAACCCTTTGGAGTTGGGGTGGTTGGTAAAATTAGTACATCTGTTATCATTGCCAAGACACCCTTTTGATGGTGCCAGTGTACTCTTTGAAATACATGAGTTACACCATCACCATTGTATGTCAACGTTGACCTAGAAAGGGTGCTTCTTTATCCCTGGCATGTCATGGACATGCGATTAGATGCTTAGACACTTCCATCATGTTCTATGCAGGTGTTTGCAGTCAGAGGGTGGACAGCACCACTTCTCGTATCAGCTCTGGTATTACCCAAATGGACCTTTTACAATTGATCTTTTGTCCCAATTGTCCTAATTATAGTGGTCCTAATTGGCCTTCTGCACAATTGACCTTAATATCATTTTAGTTATTTCATATATGTATTAAGTTGATTTTGTATTATAAATGATATAAGGGGATTGGGTGGGGGATTGCAGGGGTTTCTGGATTGGATGTGGGGTTGCGGGGGGTATCCCCCCATATGTATGTCCTAATTGTCCTTTTAAATTAGATCAATTCTCCCGATGTCAATTCTCCTGAGGTCAATTGTGAAAAGGCCAATTAGTATACATCCTCATCTCTTGTTAAGTTGTTCTGACATAAAAGGCTAACACTCTGCCAGAGGAGGAGGGGAAATGCTGGCATAATGCAGGCATAATGCTGGCATCATTCGTGTTAATTGTAATACACCTCAGAGTTGAAAAATATATGCATTGAAACAACGAGTATATTATTGAAAAATTGTGAATTATTTGAAAAGGTGAACACTTCCATAATGGCATTGACAACACCAATAGTTTGGGTTTTGTATAAGCATTTACACATGTTTCTTTAGTATCCTGTAGGATTAATTAATCAACCTATACCTGCTTCAAGGAAGGTTAACAATCCATCCGAAATAAGTTACGGACAATGAAAACATCTTTAAGGTTATTTTTACGAACCTGGGAAGCCCTTATGTAATGGCATTACCATACAACAAAGTCCCTCCCACACTCTGGGACAGGAAACAGGATGGTTTAAAATACAAATGATGTTATTTCAAAAATGTTCAGGGGGTGAAATATTGAGAAGGATCACTGTCCATGTATTACAGGGGAGTGCACCTGAGTCACAAACCACTTAATACAGAATACAAAACAACACAATAGTCCCACTCCCGTATACTGGCACACATCTCAATGTATTTTGGTTATTTTAAACACTCATCCAGCCTATATCGAAGAGAAGAATGTATTTAAGACTTCTTTAAACAGATAAATAATCACTAAGTTTTGATGAAACACATTTTTCAACTTCCAATGTCATCTTTCTCTTATTCCGGGAAAACATCCACCATTCAACAATAGATGAGTCTGTGTTCAGAATAAGACTTAAGAAAAATGCAATTTTTACAAAATGTTGTAATGCACATTTTGGGCATTTAATTGTATACGTTGTAGTAGTTCCCATTAACTAATGTCTAAATGTTGGGCTAATTACCAATTATTGAAACAGTCGTTTTCTCAGAACTGACTGCTAATTGGATGGGCTGACAAGGAAACTAACTCATTCCATGTTTTCAATAACCCATGCCAGCAGAAACATCATCAACCCCAAGCCATCTTAGAGGCACTAATTGAGATGTTCTACCATCCACCCGCCCACCACCTTTGCACATTTGCACAAAGGAGGGGGCATTTCTGGGCATTTTAAAGTGCATCCTGAGTTCAGAAATGGGATGTACTTTTAAATGCCCAGAAATGAGTCATGGCCTTCACCTATTGAAACAGGCGCAGGGGGAGGTGCAAATCATGACAGGGTCATTTGTGACCCTGTCATGATTTTGTTTTTAGCGGCGATAGCCCCGGTTTAAGCTGCACAGATATCACACTTGCATTTCGATCACCCAAACAAAGATCACCATTTTGTTTTTTCCTCTGGCGTTTGACAGAGATGGTCCTGTTAACTGACCATCTCGGTAAATAATGTTCCCAGGAACCACGTGTTTGTTGTTTGCCTTTCATACATTATTTCCGTATGTATGCAAGGGGGCTGGACATTGCAGCTTTGTGCTATTGTCCAGCCCCCACCCAAAATGGTCAGGTCACCTAATTCCCCATTTTCAGGCGCCGGAAAAAAACGACACTGGTGGCTGCTGTGCCGTTTTTACCGGCACTGCTACCGCTAGGCTCGTAATGAGGCCCGTTTCTGTTTCTTAGGTTTCTCTAGCCACACACCAGCAGCATCTGGGACCTTTTATGAGTTTGTTTAAAAATACATTCACTCCTCCCCTCCTTCAACAATCCACTTTTACCCAAAAAATTGGCGGATTTACTGCAGTGGAATTACTGTGCCTTGTAAATCTGCCAAAGTCCAGAAAGGGGGACTAACACTGCCCTACCACCACTCGTTATCTTGTGGTAAGCACACATCATCTGGTGGCGGTAACAGTAAATAATTTTGGTGGTAATTCAGTGGACTTAGTGCCAAATCTCCACCAAAATTGTAATGAGGCAGAGTGTGCAGTGACCCCTCGTCAATCCATCTCCACTGTGAGAACAGATCAGTATGATTCTGGGCAAAGGAGTGCGACTGAACGCATGCGCAATAATTGGTCAGGCTCTTTCACCTGCATTTGCCGCACTCTTCAGATTGAGCACCAAAGAGCAGAGCGGAAAAAATAAATGACAGTAACAGGAAAATAAGAGTAGAATGAAACAGACTGGACAGTAGACTTGATGACTTACTTATTTCCTGTTCAGCCAAGATTTTCCTTACAGAAACGTAGACTTTTTTTTAATATAACACTTTAAGATATGGACGTGGGAAAACGCTGCCTTCAGATATCATTACAATGACATGTGAAACATGTTTACGCAACCAGTACTGAATGTGGCCTTTCATTTCACCAAACCAGCAGTAATGGATTTAAATACTGATTACCACTCAAAATAATATACTTCAATTCCACTTAATGGAAGATAGGATTAATGCATACCATTGGCCAGATCTAAGTTTTTTAAACTTTAGCCAGCCAGTCGAATAGCTCATGTAACCGACACGGCAGCCCTCATTGCGCCACTCAGCTCTGTAGTGTGAACTACCTGACTGCCGCTGTGGTGAGACTGACTTTCTCAGCTTTCCAGGGTGAATTCGTAGACAGGTTCTGCACTTATTGTTTACTAGCAGAAGTACCCGTTCTCCAAACGGGTTCTGTAGCCAGACATGATAACACTGATCCTGTAGGTCGCTGTTCCGATTCGCTTATCGCTTGATGTGCTTTGCACCCTGAAGTAAACTGCACTGAGAATGGGGGCACGTGGCTGGCTGACATACCCCAGAGCAGACGTTCGGGGGAGTTGAGAGTTAGTGTGCTGCTGTGCTCTCTCACCACCTGTCGCCTCAGCCTGGCCTGGTGCAGTTAGTTGTGGTGCAATGTGGTGCAAATATCTTTGAAGCAGTGCATCCTAGGGCCTGGACCTCGAGTTTTGTTCCTTTTATCGGGACAGTCCTTCTACGAACACATTGATGTTTCATCTCATGTGTGAAGGGGCAGAAATCGGGGGGAAGGGGTACAGTGTCCAAATGTCATGTAGCTAGTAATGTCCGGAGGATGCTATAAGGTAACTATGCAAAATGTGGTGCAGAACGGTGAATCAACTTGGAATTGCATAAGGAACAATGCTTTGCCAAGTCACAAACCAACAAACCCACACATAAATGAAGACTTTTGCTATAATCCAGGGAAAGGGGTGAGGTATCCAAATGCCTTGCAGCGACTAATGTCCGGAGGGTACGAAGAGGGAACTATGCAAAATGTGGTGCTGATTGAGGAAATGGTGTAGAATTGTATAAAGAAGAATGCTTCGCCAAGCCACAAACCCAAAAACAAATTTCGACTTGTTGTGAAATCTGGGGAGCAGAGAGGGGTGTCCAAATGTCGTGTCGCCAGCAATGTCTGGAGGATCCTAACTGGTAACTATGCAGAATGCTCTGCAGATTGGTGAAACGGTGTGGCATTGTATGAGGAAAAAAGCTTTGCCACAAATCGTGCCACAAACAATTTTTCACTTTCAAATATATAGAATGAAATGTTCCCTCGTGGTGCTAGGGGAAGATGTATAGAATGGAAATGGCATGCCATTTGAATCTGTGGACCAGAATAAAAGTAATATGAAACAAACTGGGTTTCTTGTAAAAGCACTGTTTCTGTGACACCTAGATCGTTCAAATAATCTACACTTTCTCGAGGCCTTGCAACTATCAGCTGTGGCTCGGAGCATTTGGAAGCACATTCCAAGGCAGAAAGTAACTCTTCATTAAACAAACAAAACAAATAAATATATAAATAATCCCATATTCTGGCAGTCACTGTTTTATGTTCAAATCATAAGTCATGCCTCGTTGTCACCACTCAGCAGAGCAGAAAAGACTCCCATGTGTTCTCTTGTAGGCGAGACATAACATCTTCTGAGAAAAATATGCCTCAGTGTGGAATGTAGTAAAAGGATCAAGGGTGCTTTGTTTTTCACTTAAGCTCTTCCCGCTCCAGACAACCGCAAAGGATCATACATCAGAAAGGGCTGTGTCTGGTGTAGTAGTGTGTGTGTGTGTGCACGTTAAGCCCTCTCAGTACAGGGCTGCTGTGTTGTGCGACTAAGGTGTGGAGGAGACGATACTCATCAATACGTAATACGTTGCGCCTATGTCCACTCATCCAAACCTTAAAGAACCGAGGATTGGACCCTCTGCAGCAAAGTCCTCACAGGACAAGGCTGCGGTGTTGAGCAATGCAGGTTTTTGGGGACAAAGGGGTAGTGGCGCTGAGTGCGAGCGTGCAGCACAGCTGTTGACCATCAGCGACCGAAAGGTAAGAAAGGTACGGAAATGGGGATCAGCCCCTATTGCTCTCTACTAAACTAACCGACCTTTGCGCGCACTTCCACCTAACCTCCTGACATAACATACTCTGTCTCTGTGCAACCCTAGGCTCTCCCCTACAGTGGTTAGCCCTACTTTGTGTTTTGTGTCCCTTCTCCAGGTACCCTCAATTGCAGTTACGACTGTACTATGAATATGTCACTTTAGGCTCCCTCCCACTCCCTAGGTCCTTACCCAGCTGTGGTTATTTTTGTACTGGGATCTGTGCCCCACCAGGCTCTCTCCTTCTCTCTAGGTCCCCACTAATCTTGGATATTGTTGTTCTGTGAACTGTCCCCACTAGGCTCTCTCCCACTCTCTAGGTCCCCACCCCACTGGGTGTACCGTTTCTACTGTTGAGTTTACCGGTCTGCTCCTTCTGTGTGTTCCCTACTGTGGGACCCCCCACCCCTCTGTGCATCCTGCATTGTGCAGCGCTGGGCTGTGCATCTCTCCTCTCTCTTTCACATCCCTCCTTCTCCTACTTCCTGCTTGCACCCGTTTTGGTGCTTTCCGTCTCCTCTAACAGCTACTGTAGGATAGGAGATAGCTCCTATCCTATCCCTCTCACTAAATAGGGAAGGAAGAGGTTCAAGAGGGACATCATGGTCTCCAAGCCAGGCCTCCCTATCGTTGATACCTACACCATTGCTTCCTCCAGACAGACTCTCATCTACATCCTCTTTGTCGTTCCCTCTCCAGACTTATGGACCCCTCATATGATCTCTGTTCTCTCTCCTTTCTCCTCCTCTCCGACTAATGATGGCACTCGGTGGGAGGTCCTCTTGGCCTCCTTCCAATCCTCCAAAACCATCATTAATGTCTATCTGAATGGCACCGTCTTGGTCCAGGGCCTTCAGCCCAATCTCCACTTTTTCAATAGGCATCTCCCTCATCTTATCAACTTCCTTCCTTCTACGGCTACTCTTACGAGCACCTCTTTGGCTCCTCTGCCATCTCCTACTTCTGCCGCCTCTCTGACACCCTCCTTCTCCTCTCTGGCTACTATGCCACCTCATTATACCATGGCTGCCCACTCTCGGGCCTCTCTACCACTTCCACAGTGCATACCTCATGCCTGTAGCCCACCACAGAAGTCTTTCAAATGTAGTAACCTGCTCCACATCGCTACTCTCAACTCTTGCTCTGCTGTCAAACACGCCTCTGATATCTGTCACCTCCTCAAAGAACTTGACCTAGATGTCCTCACTCTCACCAAGACATGGTTCACGACTAGCTCTGTCATGAGTTTTCACACTCTCCTCCCTGATGTCTACAAGATCCACTCTGAACCACGAACCAACCATCGCAGAGGTGAAGTAGCTCTGATCTTTCCAGAGTGGGTCCCTGTTTCTGTCCTCCTTTAAATGACTGGGCTGCAGGCTCTCTGAAATGCATTGCACATGTGTGTTGTTCAGTGCATTTTAACGTACATCCCATGTGTGAATTTAGGATACAGTTTAAAATCGATAGAACTCTAGGCTGATGATGGCATTTTTGCAAAGAAGGTGAACAAGGGCATTGTGCACAGTGCAGCCTTACCTGATGGAAACCTTGCTTCTGTGCCACCCCTCTCGCGCATCCTCTTGTCTGTTGTGAGGTTCCTGTTCAGTCCATTCCTGGTACCATCTCCTGACATTGCAAATGCTGTCCACCACCAGTCACCAATTTCTATGGCCCCTCTCATCATTCAGGACTTCGGACCCAGTCCTTCCACTTTCAGAACTGCACCTCTGCTCCCCACCCCAAACCCTCTCCTCACTATGTCTTACACTAGCATCCTCTCTTACACTTGTTACTCTTCCTAGTCTTCATGACTTAGCCCACAGCTACCTTATTTCTAAAATCTCTCCCTACCATCTAACACACCTATTCAGGTCCACTGGTCAAAATGTTACAATAATTCCTTCATCCATCTTTTTGTGACAGGGGAGACAGATGCATTTCTACCGATGGTCCATGAGTTTGGAATCTGCTGCCCTCTGAGCTCTGGCAGATCAATTATTTATCTCTGTTTAGAAAGAAGCGGAAAACCTATTTTTTCCAATAATCTTTCTGTCTATTATCTGGTATACGGCTTCTCCCTCCACCATGTTGATATCTGCGCTTAGATGCATTTTCTTCCTGGTTCCCGTGTGGTTTTGCGCATTACAAATAATCTAATCTGCTGGCATATTGCCACAAACCAATGCTTTAGCCTATCCTTAACCCGTTCTCCCTGGGATAGTAAACTGCAACTCACTGCTGTGCCTTAACATGCTCCCCAGGATGCTAAGATTGAAAAGCTCCAAGGAGGTTGGCGTTACCAGCCTGAAATTGTACCAGGGTCCTCGTTGAGTCACTCCTCAAGTGCCGTGCTTTCTGAAGCCTTTAATGTGGTAATCAGGCTATCATTAGCTGGTAAATCCCTGCTCCTCTGGGTTTTCTTCTTATTTCTCAACCCAGGTGTTGAGGTGACAAGAACTGTTGTGGTTTTTGGGGAATATGCCACATTTCTAAAGGCAATTGGCATGCCCTGTATTATGTCTCAGATACTTTTGACAGGTTCGAGATGCACAAGTACCTAAAGGGTAGACAATCTAAGAAAGAATGACCAGCACAGTGACCATTGCCTTTTGCTTCTCAATGAAAGATCTGATCTCACTTCCAAGGTAACATGACATTTAGTTGAGGCTGAGACAGTTCCTAAAGTAGTTGACGAGCATCAGAAACTGTGATGAAATTACTTCATCTCTGCAGGAGTACAAGCGGGGGAGGGGTGCATGGGTGAGTAGTGGCTAGTCCGCCTACTCTAAGGATAAAACATAAAGAGCTAAGAGATGTACAGCCCTCACCTTTTGTGGTAACGTGGGCAGTGAGAAGATTCTACTCTCAGAAGGGGTGTGAATCTGTTGCAGTTGCAACTCAAACAGAAATAGTACAACAATACTAAAATTAAAGAATATCCAATCAAAGTTCTATAAAATAGAACATATCAGTTATATAAGAGAAATTGTTCTCTTTTTTTAGTCGATGAAGATGAAATGATCTCTTCCTTCTTTGGTATTCATTCATTTTTGCAAAGTCCTTAATATGGAGGTCACTGTATAAGTAGAGGATGTTGAATACAAATATGTACGCAATCTGGATAAAGGTGCAGATGGGACCTAACCAGTCACTTGGGCCCAAAAACGTGCACAAGTGGGGCAGGGTCACATGAAAGAATCTGATTCCATTGTTATACAGTTCAAGGGTGTCAAAACCAGCATAGAGATATTGTGCTTGAAGGTTGAACCATGACCAAAGGTGTCAAGTCACCCCCTGTGTACTCCGGAAGTCATTTCGTCACAGTGGCTTGATCGGTTCAGTGTGATAAAAATAGGAATCCTGGCTGTTATGGCTCTCAGGATGTTGTGAGACACACTGCATGGGGCCTAGAATGAAGCAAGTCCTTCTCAGTCTCTGCTCTCCAAGCCGAGGAAGGTTTTCAGTCAGAGTTGTAGGCCAAGTCCCTCAGCAAGAGTCAACCTGAATGTGCCGTGGGAATGGGTAGGAAGGAGAGACTGCCTCTGCCTTGGAACAATCCTTCCCCCTAATAGCTGAGTGCTTTCGAAAGATCAACTCTCCAAAAGAGGAGCAATTTAATTCTTCCATAAGTCTTGGAACAACCAAAAAGGAAAGGAAAAAGGGGGTGGGAAACACTTGCAGTCAGAGGAAGGCAAGCCACATTAAGAGGTCAAATCACTGTCCTGGGGAGAAGCGCCCCTGGCCTTCTTCTGTCATGCTCAGAGTGCCATGTTCAGAAGGAAGTGTCAGGGACAAGAAGGAGAGAAAAGCCCACATAAAGGTAAGATGGATGAACCATTCTTGCAGTGAACCTTTGTTTCCAGACTGTCCTAAGTCTTCCCCATTCTTAGACTGCAGCTTTAAAGGCTCTCTGGTGTGCAGCCGAGTATTGTGAGGCAGGGATTGTTATGGTCTTGGCTCTTTGAAGCTATGCTCGCACGGCATCTCCAGCTGGGAGTTACATTCGTGAATAGAGGGATGAATCTTGCCTCTTTTGTCCCATTCACTGGAATGCAGACACGCAATTGACTGACATCCACATACTGTCTGAATTCACGGGGATGACACAGGTATGCTCCACATCAGATGTGGCTTTATTAATTACGTGAACTCCCCACCACGATACCAAAATAGGTATGGCATATTTTCTCAGCTTACAATGCCACCATGTAGGTAGTTTATCATAATTACATTACATATGGAACAGATGTGTAAATCTAAATGAAACATCAGTGCAGCAGTGACTTGGCTGTCACCAGCACCTGCCAAACAGAGCACATGTATTCTGAACCTGTTCTCTGCCACAGGAGAGCAGTGGCTGCAGCTCAAGCTACTGAGGCAGCATAGTAAAGGTGTGCACTATGCTTTTTTTTATTGCAGTTTACTCAACCAGGGGGAGTCTGTTTAGCAGACCAGCCTTTCTGAGACGGATTACCCATATAATGTATGTATTTAATAGGGTGTCTACACTCTTGCTATTCTGTAATTCATCACGGTTACACACTCTGTGAACATAAGCACACACTTAGAGTCAAATCAAATAGTGTGAGAACACTTACATGCATCCAGAGGGCAGTGCCTTGTGTGAAATAAGGTGGCATTGTCACACACTGTAATAACATCAACAACTGTTCTAGAGAGCTGTCCCATATTTGAGATTAATAGCACTGACTGGTGTCCGTGCATGCGCCACAAGTTGTAAGAACGTGGTCACTTCCATAGAGTACATACATACCATGCAAGCACTGTTATTACTATAGTATTAAACCCCTGAATGGGGGTCAGACAGTGCCGGTAATGGCCTTCCAGCCTGTGCAAGGTATCTTGAGTCCATTGTGAGGGCTCAGAGCCTTTACCGGGCTGTCTGCTCCCAGGTTTGCTGTTTATTAATACTGTTCCCAGGGCCTCCCGCCAGGGTGCTAATAGCTGCACAATATTTTATTTGTGTTGCATATTTTGTAATGGCAAATAGAGATGGGAGTAGTCCCTTTTTTATTTCCAGTGTGTGATGCAGAATCGGCACAGGACCGAGACTAGAGGAGAGTAGCAAGCACATGAGGTTAGGCGGAAAAGAGAAGGGCGCAAGAAAATGTGTGAGAGCTTGAGCGGGGAGGAAGGGTTGAGGGGAAAGGCACGGGGAGGCCAGCAAGAAAACAAAATAAAAACTGCAGACACCCGGGGAGGTGGCCAAGAGAATAAATATGGTTACTGTGGGATGCTGTCTCAGTTCGCATGACCTTATTGGTCTGTGACTCTCCCCCAGTTGATAAGACAAAGTGCAGCTACATTCTGTGAATGCAATGAAACAAATCAAGAGAGCAGTCTGTAAAGAAATCAATTCTCAACCATAATTCTCTACAGTCAGACAACCCTGGAAATACACTTTTGTGCAAGGAAGAGACATATGGGGAGCCAGTTTGGAGTACATTTGTTTAATCTCTTCTTCTTACAGCTGAAAAAGAAAATGTTTCAACTTTGTACTGCATACAGCACAGTTTTATACATGGCAACAGATTGCACAATCATTTTATGCTAATATAAACCTTATATCTTAATAGGCTTTCATTGGCCAATTTACCTAAAGGTCAAACATCACTTGTTTCCCATTGGACATAAACACTTTCTGAGACACATGATTTGTATGCTAATTAGCAGGACTAGGTGACTATTCTGCTATTAAATTATGCCAACTTCTCTGGACCCATCTCCAGCTGTTCTAAGTCAACCTTACCTGGTGCTTCTTACCTATTTTGTCTAGGTTTTTCCCAACTCTGTTTTTCTGTGATTTTAAACATGTGTAACCTTCCATAAGACTTGAGGCCTTTATTAATTTGCAAGGCAAGCTGTGGAGTCCATTTTAAAATAATGGACGTCTACTGTGGTTGCATTTCTGTTGTTAGGGCCTATTTTATCTGCATGTATTTGAGTACTACCAGTTTTCTGATGTCTAATGTCTAAGAAGTGTGGGCAACATCCTCCATATCTAAACACAGTGACCTCATCAGAAGTTAGGAGGTATCCCGGTGGTAATAGCGCCGGGATACCGGCCAACGCAATTAGTATTGCTGCTACTTGGGCTGGCGCATTTTGCGCTGGATCACGAGTAGTGGTTAGGCGGTAAATCCCCATTTCCCATTGGGTCCATGTTCTTATGGCCAAACAGTCAAGGTTATTTAGTTCTTAAATGTCTCCCCCTTGAAAGCAACTGAGAAGTTGAATTGACAGTCCTTTCATTTAACACATATCATTACATGGATGGCAAGTAATGGCCTCTGCCTCAATGGGGACAAAACAGAGTTAATCCTCATAGGCCCCAAGGAAATTCTGCCAAACTCAACAAAAAATACGAAAACTTTAACATAGACAACACCATAATACCCGTCTCCTACTCTGTAAAAACCTTTTGGAGCATACATAAACTCCACTTTCTCGATGACTTGTCAGGTCAGCACCATCATCTCTGCTGCGGCCCACAACACCAAACTCATTAATGCCCACCAAACTCATTAATGCCATTAAACCCTTTCTGACCAGCCAGAACTGCTTTTCCATTGCCCGAGCCACGATCGGAGCAAAACTGTATTACTGTAATGCTCTCCTCGCAGGCACTTCAGTAAAAAAACATCAGCAGGCTATAAATAGTACAAAATATTGCACTTCAAGCAGCCCTTAGCATCCCCAAAAGAGACCACGTCACGCAGGCATGACGTGCCGCAAATTGGCTCCCTGTCAAAGAAAGAGTTGGCTTCAAGATCCTCACCCTCACACACAAATGCCTCAATCTCTCTGCTCCACCCTACCTATCAGAAACCATCACCAGAGTCACCTCCACATGCCCAATAAGATCCCATCACACCAACCAACTACGCATCCCACCCATCAAAAGGTCCAACGCCGAAGTCATCGGATTCCCCACATAGCTCCTAGACTCTGGAACGCACTACCATTCTCTCTAAAAGCTGAAACGTCTCTCTCAGCCTTCTGCAAAACCTTGAAAACCCCACTCTTCTAGTAACCCGATGCACACAATGTCTCCCTCTCTCTGTCATATCTTGCAATTTCCAACTTCCTTATGTCCTTCTACACTGTTGGCTCTCTCGGAACCAATTATGTATGCTGTAACGTCCTGTAACCAATTATGTATGCCTTTGTAACCACCTGTAAATAAGTTTATTTGCCTATATAACACCTGTAACCAAGTTTGCATCCCTATGTAACCAGCAATGCTCAATGTAACAGAGCCACGATGCCTCCGTGCTGCTGTGCGCTCTATAAATATAAATAAATAAATAAATACATTACCTTCATTTTGGAGCCACTCGCCTCCAGGCCTTTTGCATCACAGAAGTTTAAAAAATGGTCAACTTACTTCTTTTGGCCAATTAGGATGCGGTATCATCAGCAAGGGTGCTAGTGTAATCGCTCACTAGGCCCCAATTTGCTCTTGCTGAGGAGTCTGCATAGAGTCGATGATTGATTTCAACAGTTCCATTGGAACTCTCTTGGTGAGACATGACTCTGAAGAGTGCGAATCTTGGGATGCTATCAAAGGCAGTCTTTAAATCAACAGATGGTAAATAAAGAATGCCCTTGTTTAGCTCCACATATTTGGCATAGATTAATCTTAATATTAGCACCTGGTTGACTGTACTGAGCCTCATGACAAAGCCCACTAGAAGATGATTGAGTGCTTCTTGTTCCGCCACCCAACCTTCTCGCCTGGAATGAAGAATGTTCCCCAATGTTTTTCTCGATATGCACAAAATGGAGAGTGGTCAATAATTACTAGGATTTCTTTAATCACCCTTTTTGACTATTGGGACAATGTTTGCTATATTTCAAATCGGGGGTTTCAAGCCTGTTCGCAAAATTGTCTTAAATAATTGGTGTAAGTAGGGCACCCAAATCTCAGGATTGCTTTTAAAAAGGTCAGCAGGCATATAATCTGGGCCAGGTGCCTTCCCAGGGACTTGGCTTCCCACTGCCACAGCAACATCAAATAAACGCAATACAAGATGGGGTACACCCCAACACCTATGTACTACCAGGGCGGAACATCCAATTGGGAGAAAGAGACAGGCCAAGTTTCTAGATAAAGATTTTGAACCATGTTCCTTCTGTGATAACTGCTTGCACTGTATTCAAATTCTCACGGTTTCACAGTGTTACAAATCATCCAAAATTCTATTGCATCTTTATTTTCTATGGAGTTTTTTAAGGAATCCCACATGTCCAAATAATAAAGCTCCTTCTTTTTGAACAACAGCTTCTTGTATTCCTTTCAAGTAGTGGCTAAATCCTTTCTAATTTCTGTATCCATATTTTTTACTAAACCCAGAAGTCTAGATTTCATAATTCTACATTCTTGGTCGTACCAACCCTCTTTCCACAATTGGTGGTCCATTATTCCAGCCACAGGATTTGTGAAATACTTGCTAAAAATACATGAGACCCTGGTGGCAGATTCAATAATATCATTGTCGTTCTCCACAGCATCATCCTGCTTGCAGCTTTTTTCCCCACTTAGCAAGCCCCGCCCACCTGGTGCCTTCCTGCTTGCCGCTCTGTTTCCCTACTTAATGAGCCCTCCAGCCTCTATTCCTTTGCAGATGGGGAGCAGGTGCAAGTGGATATAGGTCACCTGGCCTAACCCCTGCCCACCTGGTGCCTTCCTGCCTGCCGCTCTTTTTCACCACTTAGCAAGCCCCACCCACCTGGTGCCTTCCTGCTTGCCGCTCTTTTTCACCACTTAGCAAGCCCTGCCCACCTGGTGCCTTCCTGCTTGCCCCTCTGTTTCCCTACTTAAGGAGCCCTCCAGCCTCTTTTCCTTTGCAGATGGGGAGCAGGTGCAACTGGATCTAGGTCACCTGGCCTAAGCCCTGCCCACCTGGTGCCTTCCTGCCTGCCGCTCTTTTTCACCTCTTAGCAAGCCCCGCCCACCTCGTGCCATGCTGCTTGCTGCTCTTTTTCACCACTTAGCAAGCCCCGCCCACCTGGTGCCTTTCTGCTTGCCGCTCTGTTTCCCTGCTTAAGGAGTCCTCTAGCCTCTTTTCCTTTGCAGATGGGGAGCAGGTGCAACTGGATCTAGGTCACGTGGCCTAAGCACCACCTACCTTCTTAGCCGTGCCTCTTCCTTCCTGCTCTTGACTATTAGATCAAAGGTGTCTCTCGCCTGGGTGTTTGCAGTGAAGGGCAGACGAAGAAAAGGGCAATTCCTGTTTGGACCGGTTCGGACCAGGAAGACCCAGGGCCCAACCCCCTGCTCAGACAGCAGGTAAGCATGCACCAACATGTGTTACCCCCTCTCTCCCCACAGGCCATTCCCACCCCCTCTGGTCCCCCTGTGATGTTCCCTTGTGCCCCCCTTCTCGCACGCAGGTGTTGCCATTTTTGCTTGATTCTTCTACCCTGCTCCCCCTCAACCTCCTCCAGCCTACTTCTGCAGGAGTCTGTCCTGATACATTCTGGTTTCACCATCACCGTCTTGTGGCCAATGCTGGATTTGACTTTTATAGACTTCATTCATTCACGGTGCGTCACTCTTTCTCAACTCTCATGCTGGACTTCCTTTGCATCTTGTACTCGTGGTGGCCCTGAATCATGCTGTTCCCATCTTCATCTTGTATCCTGGCTTGCAACATGATGTGTTACTACTGACTTCTGCAATTGTATTTGCTCTCCACTCTTGCTTCTCCACTCTTTTTGACTGCTTACTCTCTGTTCTCTCCTCCTTCCCCTTCTCCCTTTTCCTATCTCCTCCCCTTACTTTCTTCTATGCACTTACTCTATCAGAATTGTCCCTGGACCTAACATGATAGCAACCTTGTCTGTTTCCTCCACCCTCCCATTACTGTTTTTTTCCTCCCCACAGTCCCTCCAGCACTATCTGAAATCTCGTCAGGCCTAGAATGATAGTCGCTTGTTCTGTTCCTCCCCTCCCTTTCTGCACCCCTCACCTTTTGTTTTTCTCCAGCTCTACCAGAAATGGCGTCAGGCCTAGTACGGTAGTCGCCTGTCTGTTTCCATTTCCTTTCCACTCTCCCCCTCACTTCCTTATCTATGTCTTAGCTCTTGCACTATCTGAAATGTCGTCAGGCCGAGTACGATAGTTAATTTCACATCCTTACTGTTCATGGCCATTAAGAATGTCATTGTATTTTCCCTTGTTCCCTCCCTTGCCTTGAAGCGCTTTGAAACTCATTGTGTATAGGCACTATATAAATAAACTATCATATCATATCATCACATAACATAGTAATTTCGGAAATTGCCTGTTGTTATGCCTTGGCCAGGTTTACTGCCTGGGCAGGCTCATTCCATTTTAATCTGCACCTCTTATTTGTTAAGCAGATTTTCTGGGCAGCATTACATTTTTCCATACCAATATGTTATTGGGATAGGGTTAGAGCAAGGAGATTATGAACACTATCCACTCTCTCTAGGACTGCACAAGAATCAACTAAACCTCAAGCACCTAGATTGACCAAGACATAGTCAATGTGACTGCTCCTATCTCTTGTTCTATATGTTATTTCTGACACAACCCTATGATTGCAGGCTCACAAGCCAATTCTAAACAATAGATCAGCAGTTTTAAGAGCATATCTATAACCTACCTGTTTTCAGGGGCTGTAAGATCTGGGATTTCCCAGATAGAATCCTCCTCCTGTGTAAGTTCCACTAGTTCACCCGGGGTACGTACCACAGATTTAAGTTACCCATTACTATGTTTTTCAAGTGACTCCCATACTTTAGTTTTATGTCAAACCCCTCCAGTTATTTTAAGATGTCCTTACCATTGATGCCATAGGGTCTATTATAAGCAGGATATCAGGTGACGAAAACGGTAGGTCAGTTTGCCGGCATCACCATGGAGCTATTATAAACATTGAAAATGCAGAACCTTAATCCGGGGAGCCTTATAATTAAACATTTCAGATCCAGCTATTTGGTTTCCACTTCTGTGACTTGTGAATTAGGTGCGGTACTAATCCAAACTCTCAATCCACTAGGATGCCTAACCCCACTCTTATGTATAGATGCTGGAACAATAGTCATAGAATGCTGTTCCACCTTGTACTTCTCAATATCCAACATCTCTTGCAGACGGAGAACATCATATTGTCTAAGACAGTTCGCCCATACTGGTCCACTCAAATGTCTCAATATACCTGCGACATTCCAAGATGGCATTTTCACCTTAACCAGGTGAGTTTATGGCCACTGGAATTTGGATTTATGGCTGGATGGGATTACACCAGAATAATTCTGAGTCCAAACAACCGGAGACACTCAGAAAGATGGAAAGTTGTTGTTTTATTAACAATTGTCTAAAACAGGGAGGTTATAATGAACATCAACGGACAAACGCACAGTTTCTCAGCGATTTCCACAACAAATACAATTTTATACTTCTGTATGCGTCAGAGTGACATCATACTTCATGGCAATAGTGAAAAACCTATCAAGGATTGGGATTGGTTAAGGGACACATTTACAATCATATAGGAGCTAAGTTTGTTATTGCCTGTTCAATATCAGGTGGACAACTTATGCTACCTCTCCATACGTGTCATTTCAGTGTTTCATTGGTTTCTCAAGCTATAAGGTCCTTTGTTATACAGACTAATACAATTGGTTGGCACTCTTGTGCCATGTCTGGAACATTTGGTTCAATTAGCAGCACGTAAACCAAGACCCAGGTGCAAGTAGATAGGACATGAGGCTGCCCTACCACGCAATTAGCCCATCGTCTCTCATCACCCATGCCTTCTGCCATGAAATTCTCTTTGTACTTTGGCCTTGCAGAGTATTCTCATCCTGGGAATGCACAGGAGTGAGGGCACTCGCTATCGTATCTGGAACTCCAAGTTCAAACCCTATTTCCATTCTTGACTCACGTGACAAGAGACGACGATTCTGTTAATTCTGCAAGCGTTTTAATGCTTTAAATGGATTAAAACTTGGCATCCTTTGTGTTCTTTCTTGCACCTTAAGGTGAGAGGTTTCATCCTCTGCACACTCATTCTTTCTCAGAGTAGATAGCTAACCTTGACTTCTCAGTTCTTGACTTCAGGCCAGACAGCCTCTCCACGCAGCTCCACTAGCCTGCCATTCTACTGTGACACAGCTTTTCATTCTTTCTCAAGGATTCTTTGGCTTATTATTTCATGATACCAATGTCCATTTTCTATACAATGGTGGCTCTGCCTGCATTCTATTTACTACCTATAGCTACCCTACACAATGACTTGATCTATCTTGTGGTTCAGCGTCTGTACATTCTTCATGCTTCTGATTTATGCAGAGCTTTTTACTATGTAATCTTCTTCTTTTACAGTTGAGAGTTCGCTTGATTCTTTATTTCATCCGTTCTCCTCTAGGATCCATACATTGGGCCTCATTACGAGTTTGCGGTAGCCGTGCCTCCATTACAGGCACGACTACTGCCGAACTCGCATCCGGCACCACCACCAGTGAATGGGCACTTACTGGCCCATTACGATTTGAATGGGCCGGTAATTGCCCATTCGCAGTTGGCAGTAATGCCAGGCTCCACATCCCCATTCTGCCCCATAGGGCAGAGTGGGGATGAGGAGCATGGATGCACCGGCACTGTTTATAACGGTGCCGGTGCATCCATGTGTTTTCTTCGTGGGTGCCGCACAGCCCGCCAGGTCAGACCTGGCGGGCTGTCAGGGACCCGCGAGGGAAACTCGGAATAAGGCGGTATGGTATGGACGGTGCCGGTTCCATACCGGCACTGTCCATACCATACCGCCAGGGCCGTAAAGGAGCCCATTGTCTTCATTCAGTATCTCAGGACTTTGTGCACACTTTCTTATGACATCATCCATTATTTTTCTTATCTCATTCTCCTATTCCTTCAGGAAGCTCCTCCTGTAGACTGTCGTCAATTTGAGGGTACATTCAATATGGTCGTTTTAATGGATACTGTCTTCCATATTCTCGCTGTATTATTAGTACAGTAGCTGAGGTTAGACGGGGCATGGTTCCATGGACCCAATACAGGGGATGCGGGGGGGTGGGATCTCCTGCAGATGTGTACGTCTGCTCCTCTACATTCGGGGGAATATTTTTCCAGCTTCATCATCACCTATGTTTGGAGTACACTGTGGGGATGGCAAAACATGTCAAATGGGGAAAGAACATAACAGGAAGTCTGCCTCATTCCAGTGGAATGCTTAGAGGGACTTTTCCACCTTCTCAGCTTTCTTGCAATCTGGCAGTAGTCTTGCCCTTATTTCAATCTTCAATTCAGGTGATTGCAAAGACCTAGCATCTATCGAGAGTAGACCTGATGTTAAATTGTCATTCGCTAAGGTCAGTTTAATGTAATCCTCCCCCTACTAGGGTCCTGGGTAAAGCGCCATACATCTACAATATCTGACCTAACCACAGACAGCCAGTATTTTGTATGTCATGTTTTGTATGTCTTACCCAATGTATGCATTTATTATCAAAACTGTCCTTAAACTCCCAGTCCCCATGTTGTAACTTGGATACACAACATTTTCAGGTGAACCCTTCGCCCTACCCGCCATCTATAACCTCTCTTCAGGGTAGGTCGTTTTTACACCCTCAGCATTACATGTAGGATTCACCAGGTTAGAGAGCGGTGGAAGCCTGTAGAGGTGCGTTTCTTGATAGATGATGTTTTACTGGGCGACCAGTAGTAGAATGGGTGATTCTTCCCATGATTTTCAATAACTCTATATATTTTACTAAACTCAGAATCTATTTTTCCAATGTCCCCACCCCCTCCCGGCAAGTCCATCTTGGCATGGGTAGCATGTGTGATCATCCAGCCATTACCCGATAGCTCCTCGTTCAGCCCTTAAATCAGAAGCCAGTGTTCTTAGGGCAGTATGTTCAGAATGTACCAAGCAACAGTGATTGCACCAGTAGTGCCCACTATTATCATTACTAGGCTGCTCCTGGCAATGTGTCACTATATTCCCTGTAGAAACAATGCACAGGGACTTGGGGCTATTATGCTCATGGGTTACTCCCTGAAGGGCAAAGAAAAGATGTATAAAGGAGACTGCTTCATTCACCACAACTAGTGGTGGGGAACCAAATTAGTGTGATCTCCAATTTGTGGGTCTGTGGGGTTAACACAACTCTCCGGTATCATCCTCTGAAAGATTAGCGGGTCTCTTAGACGTCTCTTAGACATTGGGTGAATCTCAATTGGGAACGTGATGTTAAACCCCTCCTGTTGGTGGTCAGGTTGTGGACTAGCCACTAATTCACAGTCAAAGAACTTTGCCCTCCTGTCCCCCTTTTACTGGTTTGAGATTGGAATTAATATTTGAGAAGGTTAACTTGCGTTATAGTAGGGTAACTTGCTTCAGGATAGGGTAACTTGCTTTAGGATAGGGTAACTTGCTTCAGGATAGGGTAACTTGCTTTAGGATAGGGTAACTTGCTTTAGGATAGGGTAACTTGCTTCAGGATAGGGTAACTTGCTTCAGGATTGGGTAACTTGCTTCAGGATAGGGTAACTTGCTTCAGGATAGGGTAACTTGCTTTAGGATAGGGTAACTTGCGTTATAATAGGGTAACTTGCTTCAGGATAGGGTAACTTGCTTCAGGATAGGGTAACTTGCTTCAGGATAGGGTAACTTGCTTTGGGATAGCTTCCCTTTCGGCTTTCCCTTGATTGCGGTCTGACCATGTCGCTGGTCGCTTTGGTCAATATCATCCAGTAATGCTCCTATTTCCTCTATCAGGAGATTCACTTCATTAATCCGTGCAGCTGCCCGAGCACTTTTCTTTATTTCTTGAGCCGGGGAGACCTGGTGAGTTCCCTTCCTCTTAGTCATTTTAAAACGGCCAAACAGATATTGCAATCTACAGTTCAAGTACGAATGCTAAAAGATCAATAAACAATTCATAAATACACTATAAATACATCACAAATACAATATAAATGCCTTTTCAATCTGTGGAAAAAGATACTCAAATGTTCAGTTAAAATGGCAATTAAAACTCTGATTAAAACTTCAATCACAAATATAACTCAATAGGGGTCCTTATAACTGTTGTGGTGCGGGAACAGTGCTGGGAAAAGTGTCATTCTGTTACCGCCACTTTTCTTGCACTGCAAAAGTACAAGTTTGCCAGTGGGGGTTACTGATTTGGCGGTAAATCAGGCTCCCACTGGCAAAAAACTGCCGGAATTACCGGTACCGGTATTACCAGTGCCGGTAATACCAGCAAAATCCCCTCCATGAAGTCCTATTGGACTCCATGGAATGGGGCTTTACCACCCTTTCCGTGTCCTGGAATATTCTGGTAATACCAGGAAATCAGGCGACGAAAACAGTAGGTCAGTTTGTCAGCATCACGATGGAGCTGATTGACAGCCTAGTCCATCTATGTGTCACCTAGAATAATTGCTTTGCAAGAGAAATAAAGTTCAATCTAGCTTACTTAACAAGCTTTGGCAAAGCCACTAGTTTTGGCATTTGCGGCTGTTCTTTGCATTTTGTATTTGACATCAGGGTGCAAGGAAAGGACTGCAGAGTTTCAAAGGAGGATACAATAAGGGGTTAAGGTGTGCAAGAAAATTAGAAGGGGAATAGAGCATTGACAGAGGTGCCATTGATGATGAGCAAGAGGAAATATGATTGAGAAAGGGTGAGAGGGCAAGAAAAAAAGCAAAATTGGGAGAGGAAAGATATTGGGGTAGACAGAAGGGGTGGGGCGAGTGGGCAGTATGGGAATAGAAGGGTAGGTGTGTGAGGCAAGAGAGAGAAAGCAGTCGGGTGGGTGGGGTAAAGATAGAGGGGGAATGATTTAGTAGAGAGAAAGGGGGTAGAGAGGGATGTGGTAGAGAGAGCGGGTTGGATGGGTGGAGGTAGAGATGGGGGTAGGGCTGGTGGATGGGATAGAGAGTGGGTAGGGTGGGTGGGGGTAGGGCTGGTGGATGGGATAGAGAGAGAGAGTGGGTAGGGTGGGTGGGGTAGTTAGGGGGTGGTGGTGTGGGTGGTGTGGTTGGTGATGTGGGTGGGAGAGTGGGTGAAAAGGCATGGAGAGGGTGGGGGTGATGGACGTGGCTGGGGTAGAGAGAGTTGGGTAGAGTAGATGGATAGGGGTAGAGAGAGTGGGGGTACAGTGGGATAGTAGGGGTACAGAGTGTGGGGCAGGGGTGGGTCAGCAGGGAAAGAGAATGGGGTAGGGTGGGGAGGTGGTTTGTAAAGAGAGTGAAGTAGGTTAGGGTAGAGACGTGGGGAAGATAGGGGCTGTATTGAGGGTGTGGAGAGTGTGTAGGGTTAGAGAGAGTGGGGAGCAGTGGGTGGGTGGGGTTCGAGAGACTGGGGTTTGGTAGAGAGAGTGGGGTGGTGTGGGATAGTGTAAGTAGAGAGAGTGGGGTGGGGTAGGTACTGGAGGTAGAGAGAGTGAGCGTTGGGTCAGTGGCTGGTGGTAGAGAGTGGATGTAGGGTGGGTGGCTGTGGGTAGAGAGAGTGGGGGTAGGGTGGATGGATGTGCATAGAGATAGAGGTGTTAGGGTGGGTGGGCATGGGTAGAGAGAGTGGGGTTAGGGTGTGTGGGTATGAGTAGAGCAAGTGGGGCTAGGGTGGATGGGTGGAGGTAGTGATTGTGGGGGATTGGTGGGTAGCTGGGTGTAGAGAGAAGGCAGGTATGTCAATGTCAAGAGTGGGGATGGTGGGTATACAGAGAGTGGAGGTGGGGTGGATGGGTGGGAATAGAGAGTGTGATGGTAGGGTTGGGGTGTGGGTAGAGAGAGTGGGTGTAGGGTGAGTGTGTGGGGGCAGAGAGAGCGTGAACATGATGGGTGGTTGCGGTAGAGAGTATAGGGATAGAGTGGGTGGGTGTAGGTAGAGAGCGTGATGGTTTGGTGGGTAGCTGGGAATAGAGAGGGGGTAAGTATCTTGATAGAGTGGAGGGTGGATGAGGATAGAGAGAGTGAAGAGAGCATGGATGGGGGTTTAAAGTGAATTGGGTGGGTGGTAGGGTGAGGGTAGGGAGTGGGCCGTAAGGTGGAGGAGTCAGAAGTGAGGAAGAGAGTGGGGGTAGGTCGGATGAGTCGGGTAGAGAGTGTGGATAGGTGGGAGGGTGGCGGTAGAGTGAGTTGGCATATGTGGGGAGGAGCTAGAGAGAGTGGTGGTATGGTGGGAGGGAATAGAGATAGAGGGGATAGGCCATGTGGATGTAGAGGGAGTGGAGGGCGAGTGGGGAGATAGTGGGTTGTATGAGGAGATAGTGAAGGGGTGTGGGTGGGTAGGGCTTTGTAGAGAGTGGAAGGGGAGAGTGTGTAAGGGTGGACAGAGTGGAGGGGGAATAGTGGGTAGGGGTAGAGAGAGTGGAGGGGAGAGTTGGTGGGTGTGGAGAGAGTGACCAGGAAGTGCAGGCAGGGTGCGGTTAGAGAGAGAGGGCTTAGGGTGCGTGGGTGGGAGTAGAGAGAGTCAGAGTATGATGGGTGGTTGGAGGAAAGGAGAGTGGCAGTATGGTGGATGGGTGGAGTTAGAGCGAGTTGTGGAGAGTGCGGGTAGAGAGGGTGTATGAGTGGGTGGGATTAGAGAGAGTGGGAGTATGTTGGGTGGCTGGGGGTACGGTGAATGGGTGGAGGTAGAGGGAGTGGGGGTGGTGGTGGCAGTGAGAGTGGGCATAGTCTCTTGTAATCTGATGAAATTGAAGGTGTTGGCTTCGTTGGTTAGGGGGGAACAAAGGAAATGCAAGCAAGTTTTGCTGTTGAACAGATGCTTGCAGTTAGGAAGTACCCGGGTACTGTTTGCGGATCTATTGCTAGGTTGCTTTGGTCGAGAGTACTTGAGGTATATATGTCTAGGAGGATTCCCTATGCGCCCTTGGTGTGAGGATGTATTGGTTGGGGCTGTGATATTGAATTTAATTGAGGAGTTATAGCATTCTGAAGGTTGTTAGAAGTGGTGTTCAAATCCTATGTGAGGGTGGCTTAGTTGCTGTGTGTAATGTGTGTCAGAACATAGAAATCAGAATTTGAGCATGCTAGTGCAGGGGGCAGTCAGTGGAGTCGTTGATGGGCATTTTGAAGGATCCATCTAGCTTGGCCCTGCCGACATTCTGGAAGTGGTACTCATCAGGTATGTGGTAATTGTGATGTGAAGTCTTAAGGCTCCCTAGAATGTGCTAGAATCCCTGGCATTGGAAGGCAAGAACACCTTGGTGCTAAATCATAGTGGAGAAAGGATGGGGAGGTTGTATGGGTAGGATCGAGTGGAATCGCAGGATGGGAAAATCACAATATGGATACTAAGGAGCAAATCGCAGTGGGGGAAAAACACAGTGGGACTTCTGGGAGCAAGATAACAGTTCGACGCCAAGAAGCTAAATCAAAGTAGGGCAGAATAACAGTGGGGAACCTGGGAGTAAAATTGCAAAGGTTCAAAAACTGGGCAGATGTTGCAATCAATACATTTTGCAAACATAGTGGTTAGCACGTTCGTAAAGGTTAAGTCCAATAGGTTTCTCTCTGACACAACAGCCATATTTGTTGCCACATTGTGGGTTGTTGTATGCAAGTTGAAGTCCTAGAACATATAGCTAGTTGGTTGACAGTATGGTGAAATTCCTTGAAGTGTTATGTTAACCGAATTTATTGAAGCACACATACGCTGGAAGGCATCATGGCGCTGGAGGAGTAAGAATTTTTGAGTACACGGTTTTTAAAATAGCATTGTTTTCAAATGGTCAATGGTCCCCCGCAGAGCAAGAGGAAGGTTGTTCCATGCTCTGGCGGCTGCCACCGAGAAGGCGTGCCCCCCTTTCAGGCAGGAACTATAAGTGCTAAAGCTGTAGGATGGGACAGATGACTACAATAATGACAATAGGTTTTTTTATGCAGATTTTATGCAGAGTCGTAAAAAACAGGTATCACAGAATTGCTCAGTTTAATGCTGCCTAGGAAGAATTTAAGCTGACGAGCTGCAAATGATTGGCATGGATCGTCAGAAGCAGCTGCATATCAGTGTTGAAGAGGCCGCGGCTTTACCGCATAGCTCTCAACTCACCCGCTTTTGGCGGGTGTCACCCGCCTTGCAAAGGGCTGACTCACCCGCCAAGTCTCCTGCACGCCCATTCATTTCAATGGGCGTCTCACCCGCCAGAAACAAAATCGGGTGATTTCACCCGCCTTTGCGAGACAAATGGTTGAGAGCTATGTTACCGTACGAGGAGATCTCCCTCCCACTTCCCTAAATGTGCATCTTTCCGGCTTGACCTCTGCAAGGGATGCGCGCGCAGCAGCCATCTTGGATCCGAACCCATCCATCACCGGCTGACAGCAGCCATGGTAACGGGTGATTGATGGCCCCGCGGACCCATCTGTCCTTCTCCCACTTCCTCCATGCTTTATAGTTTAATAACGCTGTTGTCAAGCCCGTGATTCACACACGAGTAAAGCATCGGTTTAAGAAGGTATACATCAAACAAGCGATAAACAAAGTTGCGCTGGGAACCGAGAAAAGATCAATACGCTATTGAAATAGTAATTGCGGGATCTTATTTGCTTTTAATAATAAAGTCGTAAATCACGGAGCAGGAGCCAGTGACGATAAGAGGAGGGATGCCTTGTTCCCATTGGTCTCCGTTCTGGACCACAGGTGACCGAATTAGTCTCGTCTTATTGGCATGCCGTACATGAATGTTATCACTAGAGTCATGAACGAGCCTTGACCTAATACGCGTTATGCGTTCCGTTCTCATAATGCTTCAGTATTTTGTTAGGCGCTGCAGTATCAGCAGCCAGGGGTGTTCTAGCCTCCATAAATGTGTCCCGATGAGTTGGATACACCTGCTTAATTGCATTGCCTGGGACTCACACGTGAGTTGAGAGGTTTGAGGCACTTTAATATATAATAAAACCAGCTTGTTCCTGCGCCCTTTGTGTGTGTGTTGTTTTTTTATGGCTGTCAAGTTAGATTTAAATAGGACAGCGAAGGGTTTTTGGACGGGTTTTAGAGTGCTTTTGGTAGTTTAGGATAATTTGTAAGAGTTTTGAAGTAGTTTTTAAGCGGACCTGGGGATCGAACCGTGCTGTGGTGTGTCGTGTTGCTTCCAAGGCAAGCACGTTGCCCCTGGGCTATCCTCCAATGAGAAGCAGGGAATCTTATTTTGTATGAACCCAAGAAGTCTTCTTGTGCTGTGCCCAGTCACTTTCCCTAATGCATGTGTGCCCCGCGAACCCTTTACCATCGCGTGCATCCATTTGCTGGTTTTTGTCACTTGTTTTGTGTTTTTTCACATTGCCATTTAGGCTCATTAGGCATATTTGTGTTTTGTTCTTTGACACCCCAGGCAACATGTCCCTTTATTTGGATACTGTGCCACGGGTGGGGTGTCAGGAAATGAAATTCTACGTAACCTCTGTGTCAGAGGTTGAAGTTGTCAGCTGGGCGGGTTGTTGGGGGGAGGGGGCGGGCAAAGCATGAGGACGGCTTACTGAAGTTGAGATGGTGCATAAGTGGGGATGTTGTGGTTGAGGAGGGTAAGATGATGAAAAAGATGTGGCTACCAGTCTTTAGGAGGTTGTAGTCGCTACAGAGTCACTCAAGTATGTAAAGAAAGTAGAGCAGTCCCCTAACCTAGGAACTGGAAGGTACAAGGCGGTACTCCTGGAGTGCAACGAGAGGTAGCTAAAGAGGAGCGGTGCAGATGAAGGGCACAGTAGTGGGTGGTGATGATTCAGGAGACCAAAGAGCACCAGTTGGAGAAGCTAGAAATGCTCCATATCAGATAGCTCTGAAGGATGAGACAGGGGCCACGGCACCATGAGGGCATAGGTCGACTCAGGCTTTCTTTAAGTGGATGAAGTTGGGAAGGTGGGAAGACGTCATCCCCTCCCAGGACATCACTGACAATTAGGTCATGGGTGTGGGACTACTCCAGCTTGCCAGAGGTTATGATTTTTAGGGGAAGTAGCTGGTGTAATATGCAACATCTGCCAGAAGACAATCAGAATAACCCAATATTCTGTGATGAAGCATTGTAAGCTGTGGCACAAGGATGTGTATGATGAGCACACAGCACATGCCACAGACTCACCTAGATGATCACTCTCCTCCTGCACAGATGTGGCTACACTGGATGTCACTCCAGCCCATCGGCGGTAAAGCTCTAGCTTCTGATACCCATCCTCCCTGACTCTGGGCCACCCCAACTGTCTTCCCAACCACTCTTGTCTGGCCCAACAGTCTGACCTAGCGGCACCATCAACTATCCAGGTCTACCACCACAAGCAGCAGAGCATCATGTTAGTAGTTATAGAGTTCAGGATATGGTGCCATTTGGGCAGGACAGGTCAGAGAGAATGATGAGGAATGCGGGCAGGTAGTGCCTGCATTGCTCGTCATCTGTCATGTTGAGGGTACTGGACCCCATGGCAGTGGTGCATGCCACGCAGAAGCACTTGTTCCGACACTACCTTACCATATTCTAGGTGAATGAGCAAGACGGTGGTAGAGGGGCAGATATATAAAACTGGGAGATTTGACAAAAGGGGCATGAATGGCTCCACTGGTAGGTAGAGCCAAATGTATTGAGGTCGAACCTCAAGTTTGTGTGTGTGGTACTAGGACTCAGAGAGCGGGGCCTGTGGTTGCTAGATCCAAATCAATTGAGCCAGAAATGCCAGATTATGAGCAGGGTACCTGGAGTGAAAGAGAGGGTCTGCAGAATGGTAGAGCTGAATAATGGTACTAGTACTCAGAGAGTGGTTATGCTGGTTGGTAGTGCTGAATAAATGCAAGGAGAACCTCCAGTTTGCAAGTCTGCTAACAGGATGAGGACAGTTGCTCAGCGGAAAGGCAGAGATCAATACAGTGAGGATGTGGAAAAACTGTACATCTACTCAACCACTACCGTGAGAGCCAAAGACTCCACCACCTTTCCCTGTGCCCCTCCATTCACATGGCTGTAGTTGGCCTGCACATTGATCTTCATCACCCGAGGAATCTGTTGTGTGTCTTGCAAGAGATGGGTCTGGTGTTATCTCCCAATGAATTCTTCAGAGATAAGATGCGTGTTCATTGTTATGAAAGTAGGCTCCCTCGTGTGTGTGAAATTGATGAGTCGTCTGTGATCTGAAACAATAGCCACAGCTGCACTAAAAACCTGTTCATAATGCACGATGGACTAGGCTCTGCTCAAGATTGTCTCTAGGAAATATTACAATTACAGATGGCCACACTCAGTGCATGCCAAGACAAAATTCCGTTAGATCATCATCACTGCTGAGTTGGCATGAGAACAAGGCTGTGAACCAACTGAAGTGGGCACGTTGAATTCTCATGGGGGCCCAGATGCCCACAGCAAGGTAGACTGGCAGAATCTTTTCTACCACCACCTCTCAAGGTTTTACACTTTTGAAAGCCTGTGATGGTGCTGTTGTGTAAAATTAGTCTGCACTGCTGATAAGCGTCTTTGCAGTGCTGGAGTCCTAACTTAGTTTGATAATCTTGGGTCTTCGAGTTGCAACCAGTCTTTTAAGGCATTTGACTGTCTCTTTAGTGCATCCTTGCACAGGGGAAGCACTCCTTCTTGAGAATGACACCCCAGTATTTTCCTCATCATCACTCACATGTTGTCTAAATGTTTCCACCTTGACTATAAACAATGGATCAAGAAAAGGTGCCTGCGGGTGTTCCATATTCCCCTTTATCCCAGTAATTCCTGGACCCTGACAGAAGGTGCACCACCAGAAATTTCATATTCAGGTATTCTGTTGGATAATTTTAATTCCAACAGATGCACCATTGGTGAAACCTTCCTGAGTCACGCAGCATACAGGATAACCCACCGAGTGACCTCTTGGAAGGGCTGCAGTATAAAACAAATACTTGCCAATGTTTCCCACTGTGCAGGTGTCAAAAGTGAGTTGTTCATGGGATAACACATGCAACAAGTGTTGCACCTGTTCTGGTGTGCACCACTTTTTCATGTTTGCTCGCTAGGCCTTGCTGGCACTCTGCAACAGCAACTTCCATTGAAGTTGCAGCATGTTATGAAGCCTCATGTGAGAGGCTGGGCAGGGGCCATGCTATCAGGAGACACACTTTAATTTGTTGCAACACCAAATTTCATTTTTCCCTAACCTTACATCAAAACTTTTTGAGTAATAGTATTGTCTGAACCACTGTAAAAGGTCATACACACTAGTCCAAATGGATAGTACATACATGTAATTCAGGCTAATTGTTATATTCTTATTGTTACAGGCTCTACTAGCAAAGCAAGGGGTGAAGAAGGCATCTGGACTGTGTCTAACTATGGGCCCGATCCATGAAAAAGTGTGCAGATATCCCGCAGATCTAGAATGACACTGAGTGATGATTTTTTGCGCACCGCATATTCATGGAATTATTTGTGCAAAGTAACCGTACACGCAAGTCGAACCGAGACACCCCCGACATGCCCCCATGCCAAAAAAAACAGCCAGAACAGCTACCTTTGCATGCTCCCCAGGCGCAAATACATGCACCCTTCAAACAGTGGGTGGGGACCCCCTAAAGCAGGCCTGCATCTAGGGGCCCCTGCGTTGGGTCCCCTGTAACTGTTACCTGCACCCCAAAAAGATGTGTACGATTTATTGTAACTAGGGTAAAACTCAGAAAATCTGCGTCCGAACACCCGTAAACCATACCTGCACCCCTTGACACTGCGTACGCGCACCCTTAAATCATATCAGAACCCTGGCTGCATACACAGGGCCTCATTACGACCCTGGCGGAAAGTTACCGCCAGGGCCGTGACTTTACCGCCATGGTGCTAACTACGTTAACACCATGGCGGTAAGGGGATTTACCGCCCCATTCCGACCTTGGCGGGGCGGTAAATCCCCAATCCCCATTTACCCTTCCCCATTCCCATTTTTGCCCCATAGGGCATAATGGGAGTGGGGAAGGCGTTAATTACGCCACCGTAAATTACGGTGGCGTAATTAACACCAAGTTCCCTTACCGCCATGGATTTTTACACCCGCTAGAAGCAGGTGTAAAATCCGCCATGGCGGAAAGGGAACTCGTGATTGGCGGTAAGGGGTCGGCGCAGCTAACGATGGCGCTAACCCCTTACCGCCAGGGTCGTAATGAGGCCCACACCCCTGAATGTGAAATCCTATCTTACCTCTGTGTAGTAAATCCTATGTGCAAGTGTCTGTACGCCTGCCTTCAGGTAGCGGATAGTATGAGGTCATTGCGCGTCATTTCCCTGCTGAGATGTTGCACGCTCAGGTCCATTAATATGTATCATTCCACGCAATAGTGGGTGTGCGCGGACATCCTGTGGGCTGTCCCTTGCAATACCCACATTTCCCCATGTTCTTCCTCATTTTCCGAGTTCCCTCCCCAACATTGCCCTCTGCGCATGCCACGCTCCCACGCTCTGCGTGGTGTCTTGCGCAAGGTACTCAGCATAACTCCGCTATGTTATGCGGCATCACCCTGCCAGTTATGCTCAAAGAAACAGCAACAATGGCGGCAAAACCCTTGTACATGCCAGAAACCGCCAAAAACCTACACAAAACCGTGTGCTTCAAAAAGAGGGATGCACAACCTACCACCCATGATGCATATGCAGGGAAATAGAGTACACCCTGCAGAAAAGGTGCCAGTGGGCTCCATGACTAACAAACAGAGTGCAAAGAGAGAAGCAGCACTTTTCAAGTGAAACCCCTAAATATGCTTACACATGACATTTGATTTGTTGCTAAAAACTCCTAAATGCCGATACACAACACTTCCCCACATTCAAAATCGTGCCTGGTGCTAAAATTCATGTATCAAATGAAGCATTGTGAAACATACAAAGTCTGAAAACTGACAGCATCTATGCCAAAATCTGGGTGCAGTACCCGGGGCTACCTGAATGACAGCTGTCAGAGGAGTACTGAGAAAACTTTAAAATTACCTAAAATGAAAAAGTCTGCTGGATTAGCAAACATAAAAAGGATTGTTGCCAAAAAGGAATACAGATTTTAGTTGAGTTTTTCCCACAGATTTGAAGGCCAAGCAAGAAATGTATTTATAGTTGATGTAACAAACGTGGGTTTTGCTGGGTTTAAAAAGGTAATTAGCCTGGCTGAAGCTGCAAGAACTGGAAAAGCAGGTTTTTCTCCCAGAAGGAGGTTCTTCCTCTCAGCAGAAACTCACTGGGAGGTGCTAATTGCTGGTTAGCACAGGAATGAACACTGGACATCCTCCAACCCAGGATATTGAAGGCGTGAAAGGTCGTAAAACTGCTGCAGCACAGGAAACTCCTGGCTGACAGAAGAAAATTCCAAAGGAGGGGCCTACCACATGCTTCAAGGAGTGACAAATACTGATCATTTGGTGTGAATAGGATATGTAATGGACATTTTTAGAAAGTGTATAACTTATTATCAGAAGGGGTGGAAAATCTGAAAATGGCAGATTAATTAACCTAGTTTTTAGCACTATCTTTGAAAACTTAGTACAACTGTGTAGCTTATTCTGAACAGGAATGGCATTACATGTGGCTTTATGGGGACTGAATTTCTGCTAGAATGGTGAAACTTTATACACACATTCCCAGGGTAAATGTGCATATTTGTGGAAATTTACAGAAATATTGGAACATGTTCTCATTACAAAATGGACAAAATTCTGCAGAAAGTCGAAACAAAGTCTCAGAGCTGTGGAATTTTGATGAGCAGATACTCCATAAAATATGCAATCTGTGTATATGATTTTTATAGAGGTTGCACATGTGTAATTATGTATTTTGCCAAAATTAGACTTTGTGTTCCAGTGGCTAGGGGTGGATTCTCAGCATCATAAAATTACACCATAAAGATGACACTCTGTTTCTCTCCTCCTATCAAGGCAGAGAGCAGACTCTGACCCAATCACGTTTCACAGGGGCAAGCTTAGCTAAGCTGGTCCGCACACCCTCTTTGTGATGTCATTTTAGAGGATAAATAGAGACAGCTGACAATACATAGGGATTCACAGATCCAGCCACTTTCCTGATTCCGGCGAAGCACTCTGATCCAGCATCCTATATCCAGCTTTAATATTCTTCTAGATCCAGATGCCAAATCTCTGGCCAGCAATATAGACTATTGATTTCCAGCAAGACCCAGATCCTCAAATTTATTCTCTCCCCCAGTGAAGCGCTGTTTGGGGTGAGAAGGCCTTTTGAAACAGTATCCTGAAATTCTCTGGCTTGCCTCTACTAGGCTTGCCCAAGGAACTCGCCATCCAGCTGATTCGAATACCCCCAGACTAGGAGGGCAGATCCTGTGCCAATCCGGCGACCGGCCTATAGGAACCATTCCCATGCCTGATGTGCTGTCTTTCCTAGACCAGACCCAATCGATGACCAGAACTGACGGTCCAATTTAAAAACAGATGCTGTTTGCGCGAATAGCAAAGTGAATTGCTAAAGTGTATTGCTGTCTCGCTGGGGCTTGCCGGGTTGCCAGAAGTTTTCGCCGGACGAATCCTCTGTCCCGCTGCATTGTGCATTGTGCTGACCCCGCCCTGTTGGATCCATCGGATTGCTCTCATTGGCTCCTCGATCCCACCTATCCCACGAGTTTTGTTTAAGAACCTCGCGCATGCGCGAATGTTTGCGCGAATAGCAAAGTGAATTGCTAAAGTGTATTGCTGTCTCGCTGGGGCTTGCCGGGTTGCCAGAAGTTTTCGCCGGACGAATCCTCTGTCCCGCTGCATTGTGCATTGTGCTGACCCCGCCCTGTTGGATCCATCGGATTGCTCTCATTGGGTAGGAGCAGCTCTGGACTTTGGGCTACATTCTGAGGCCCTGATTTGTGGACTGTTAGTGACATCTTTCCTTTTGTGTTTTTTTGTTTCCTGTGTAGCTCCTCGATCCCACTTATCCCACAAGTTTTGTTTAAGAACCTCGCGCATGCGTGAATGCGCGAGCGAATAGCAAAGTGAATTGCTAAAGTGTATTGCTGTCTCGCTGTCTAGCGGGAAAGCGGGTGCGGGTGGTCTTGTAAGTTTTCTTTTTATTTTTATTTTTTTGTTTGTTGTAGGTCTTCTTTTTTAATTTTTATTATTTTTTATTTTCTCTTAATTTATGTTTCATTATTACTTACATGGCACGCCAGATTAATTCATTGACATCTGGCATGCCTGAATTATTTGTTAATATTTACAATCCATTGCCCTCTCGAACAAATAAGGTCCTCTTAAGTACACGGTCCAAAGAACAAAAAGAGAGGCTCCGAGCGACCTCACTTAATGTGGACATTCGATCTTTCTATACATCAGGAGTCATTGGTTCAGGAAAGCAAACGTTACGCATTCAGCGTAACATTCAGCCGCCGACTCCCACTATCCCGGTGACTGACCTGGTCCCGGATCATCATGTTAATTGCACTAACATGGTTGAGGCGACAGTTGTCCCTACAGCCGTGGCTGAAGTTCATTCACCCGCAGATGTGGCTTTAAAAGATCCTGAGGGCAACTTGGTCACAAGCCCAATTTGCTCTGAACAGGATGTGCCGGACCATATTGCTGGTACTGCAATTGGTCAGCTACCACATTTAGGATTAGAGGTGGCCGACGCCACAATCTCTATGGCTTATTCAACAGGCGAAATAGGTACTACACATCCATCTATGCCCGTTGCGGTTATTGCGAATGTTCAATCTCTAAATGTTCCCCCCCTTGTGCCTCTGTGCTCTGTTGTAGCACAGCGCATATTACGTACTGAGTCCGCCAAATTAACAACGGTGGGGGAGTTTGGAGATGATACATTGGCTTCCATCCTGCCGTCTAGCCCTCATGAACTCGAATCCCACGATGTTCTTTATATTTGTTCAAATACGGGCGATTTGATTCAACTAACTGAAAACTTACAGTCTCAAACAAGCGGGTGTAATGATGCGGCCCATAAGTCAAACTCTCTTCCATCAACAGAGTCTAAAAATCCTGACTTATATAAATCACTGGTGTTATTTGATAAATCGCCATCTCCAATATCCAATACTTCCTTTGTAGCTCCTACACCTAGGCGCACTAGATTTTCAGAACCCGACCATAGTCATCCTTATTTTATTCGCGATAGCCAGATGCCATACAAAGAAAATAGATTCTCCTTTCCCGAGGCTCCGGCACTAAATAATACATTGAGTGCCATGAATACCGCTCTCTTATCCTTGGCTAAATTGTATGAAACCCTTGATGAAAAGATGCGTTCGCAAAATAGTGAACTGCATATGTTACACATGCTCTTGAAGGAAGAACAAAAGGCATGTACTTTGTTATCCAGGCCTAGTATTCATTAAATGATTAGTCAATCTATACAGACAAATCCATGCATAGAGTCTGTTGTGTTGTCATCAAGCTTGACATCTAAACAATCATTCTCCAATACCACTCTTGATGTTAGATCTCATTTTCCCACGGGCATTTCGTCTGAGTCCATATTGGAAGGTCAAATCACATTGCCCATTGTACAAGAACCTTCTTCGCTTCCAGCCTCTGTAATGAAAAATGGGACAACCCCAAAAGTTTTGGGTGTATCATTTGCCCCATTGTTTGGTAACTCTAAAAATCCGACTGTAGCAACTTTGGGTTGCACCCTAGGTGAACCAGCAACTAAAAAGTCTCAATCATCTTGCACCACAAACACAAAGATAAAAGCGAAGAAAGTCATTAAGTTGGCAGTATCGGCCAGAAAAAAGCGAAAATTAAATGATGATACTGAAATTCAGTCCCCTAGACAGGAAACTTTAAAGTATCAACCATTAGATGATTTGTTGGAAGTAGTAGATTATTCAACTACTAATCAAATACATCATAGTATTCGGTCTCCAAGAGTGGAGTCCTTGACTCAATCTGTTTCCACTGAAGGTCTCCACCCACTAGCCACCAAACAAGGGATGCAGGCCATAGACACAGGTACTGCTTGTTTACTTGACTCCACAGTGGCTGTAAACTTGTCAAGAACAACTACTGACATTATTCAAGAAGTACGAGCAGAATTAAGAGCCTCCTTTGATAAGCAGATTAAAGCCAGTGAGGCCCTCGTACAGCGCTACAGTGTTTCAGCTAACAAGAGCAAGATTGAACAAACTAATTCCACTGACTTACAAGAGGTGAGGGGAAAAACTCAGATACAGCACTCTGTTGACCTTCTACAGGTTCTACGAGAGGAGATTTGTGCATCCTTTGAAAGGTATGCTAGTGAAAATGAATCTAGTAAGTTATTAAAACAAGGTTCACCAAATACATCTGATCCTAACACTCAGAATTCTCAAAAGGGTCTACCTAACATTGATCCTTTAATAAAGGGACCGATGAAAGCACAGAACATACCCTTGCACAAACCCATGGAGGTAGGATCTGGGGGTTCTATAGCCTCCAATACGAGACAACAGAGCAAGCTCATATCTAGATCATCCAGGCACATAGGTAATGCTCAATTTAAAAATCATTACCGTCTTCTGATAAGATGTCGTGGCCACCCCTTTCCTACATATGATCTCAATCGAGCCAGCATATTGAATATTTGTGCCGATATTGCAGCTCTTGAAGACATTACATCAGCTGACATTAGTTTGATCGAGTTTACCAACGATCGCGACCTCACAGAAGCACGTTTATTTGTGCAGTCAAGAGTGGTACTAAACACATTATGGCTGGCACGTACTGCCTTTTACAACTTGGGCTTTATAGTGACACAAGATGTATCTCATGAGGATCAGACACAATTAAATGATGATCATTCTAAAAATCACATATATGGTGAAAAGATGGCCTCCAAGACATCAGAGATGGGGCCTATGCATAATGCTTGGTCCCGGAGTAGGGATCATGTGGGCTCATAACTAGTTCAGAAGTTCGACTCAGTTAATCTACTTTCCTGGAACACAAGAGGGCATAAACATTTTCTTAATAATGAAAACAAGGACCTCTTACAATTTGATATCTTAGTGTTTCAGGAAACATGGCTTCTTAATGTTCCAACCTGGGACACATACAACATCTTGATGGTTACAGCGGTGGAGGCAGTTAAAGGTCGTCTGATGGCAGGGCTCCTTATGGCCTTCCGCAAGGATAAGAATATAGAAATTATTTGGCATAAGACTTTTCCACCATGTTTTCAATATGTAAAAATTTGCGTTGTCAATAGTTTCTGTGCCTTGGTAAATATCTATTGGGGGAAAAAACATATTTCTTCAAATGAATTCTTCGATACTATCAGAAGGATCCTTGACCAACTTTCATTGGATGTGACCATTACCAACACACTCATAATGGGGGATTTAAACTTGCATCTTTTTGCTCCAAAACAATAGTGCCCCTTATCTGATGAATGTCGTTGGCTAACTTTAATGGCTGACCGTAATTTTTTAATGGTCAATGGATCAATATCTGGAGATGTTCCCCCTAAACCTACTTGGCACAATCTCCACTGCTTTGCAACGTTGGATTATATCTTTGTTAATGCCAAATTTCTGAACAATATATCTAAATTTTCTATTAAGCAGACCCACTTGAGTGATCATAGTTGGTTACAACTAACATATGAGTGGCCTAAAACAAAACCACTTCCTTTAAATATGTATGTGGCAAATTTACGGCTCAATAATGTTGGTAATCGTGTACATTGGTCCAAGTGGAAATTGCATCATCTTAGAGATACCTTGTTGGCACAATACGCTGACGACGCTGACGGTCTTAGCGGTTGTTACGTACATGCCATCCAGCATTTTGCAACTCAGAGGTCCCGTTATAAAGGTTCTACTCAGTTACATCAATATGCCTTTGATCTAGAAGTAGAACGCAAGAAAAGTGAACTAAGAAGGCATATCAAAGATCTGTTAAATAGGCACGCAGATCCCAGGAGCTAACCAAGATCAGATTAAACAATTAAAAAGGGCGTATAAAATCTGGATTAGAAATCGGCGTGCGACCCAATATCAATATGATGGGGAGGCCATGTTAAAACAAATCATCCTTAAGTCATCAGCAGGTATATGGGCATTATTAAATAATACTGGGTTGAAAATTCAACATTCACTACAGGTTAACGCCATTTCGCATGAATCTTGGAATGATTTTTATGGCATTATATATACTTCACCCTTTACTGATCTTGGTCTAACATGGGACGGCAGTGTGGCTAATCATATTGTCAACTTTGATCGCGAGGATATATTGTTTCTTATATCCAAAGTGAGTGAGTCTAGAGCAGCTGGACCGGATGGATTACACAATGTCACGATCAAACAGTATAAACATCTATGGGCAGATATTTTGTTTGACATGTTTAATCACATTATGCTTACTGGCCTGGTGCCTCCGAATTGGCAAACATCAATTATTCTTCCGATTTTTAAGAAAGGAGACAGAACGGACCAAGCCTCGTATAGACCTATTGCGTTGTTGGACTGTCCTGGAAACATTTTTGCCCGTTTGATCCTGGGGGAATTTAACCGCTGGTTAGATCAACTGTGCCTGCGAGATTCCTTTCAAACAGGTTTTGTCCGTGGACTGGGTACTGCTGTTAATTTGATAACTCTGAAAGCCATTATCCATTTGAATATGCAACGCAACCAAGCAATTTACATGGCCTTTGTTGATTTCAAGGCAGCTTTCGATTTAGTCCCGTGGGAACTATTATTCAAGAAACTAATGGATGCAGGGTGTCCATGGAACATACTTAAATGGATTATCCAGTTACATTCAAATACATCCATTTCAATTCACCTGAATAACGAGGGTCTGTTGTCTGAGCCCATACAAACTACGAGGGGATTGAAACAAGGATGTTTATTGGCGTCAGCCTTGTTTAACTTTTCTCTATTAGATTTTGGTTTATGTATTGAAGGTTTGATTGTTGATTCTCCTAAACTACAAGGTGTAGCTATTCCTTGGCTCTTGTACACCGAAGACATGGTGTTAGTATCCAAGACACCCTCCGGCCTATGTAATATGCTAAGTGCCTTGTATATATATGCGAAACGAAATTGCATTAGTATCAACACCAATAAAACCAAGGTAATGCAATTCGACAGCAATAATGGTCGGAGCCAGTGTCGTTGGCAACTACAGGGCACTAATCTTCAGCTTGTAAATTCCTATATCTACTTGGGAATTTGTGTCTTTAGTAGATTTTCGGATAAAACACAAGATCATCTTTTACAATCGAAGCTTCAGAACGCATTATCTCAACTCCAACTAATTTGGGCATAATATTGCAAATTTACTATTAAACCATTGGTTATATATTATAAGCAAAAATTTGTGCCCACCATCTTATATGGATCTGAAGTGGAGATATGTTTAACATATAACTACTGGGCTAACTACGAAAGCAAGTTTTGGAAAAGAGCGCTTATGCTCCCTTATTCTGAGTCTATTTCAATCATTAGATATGAATTAGGTCTTATATCACTCTACGCTGCATTTAAATGGAAATTATGTCTTTTGTTTAGAAAGTGCATCATGAAAGAGAGCACTAATGGGTTACTCGATATTATATCTAACTACCTATTAGCAGCAGAGGAGCACTTTCCAAAGAAATAGCGGGCTAGTGTCTCAAAAATATTGACAGGCGCTGACATCTCGGAAGCCTTACTCATTGAAAACCCCAACAAAGCGAAAAGTAAATTATGGGAATCAGATTGGATCAAAACCCGTGAAGCGTGCTTGAAAATAATTAAATTTGGGTCAAACCCTTTTGCCTTAAAAAAACAGGGACATATAGAAAAATATCTAAACCAATCACCACACCCTAAACATCGCACTGACTTTTTGCGTTTCAGATTGAATATCTGGCCTACCAGAGAAATTTTGTTTAGATGGAAGAAGGTATCAGCTCAAACTTGTCGATTTTGTCACCAAGGGGTAGAAACAATGAAACATCTAGTGATTGAATGCGTCACCCTTTTACCATCTAGAATAATGTATTTTAAGCATTTGATTAACAAGCCCATAGTGATGCATGATGAATTATGGTCAATGTTATTCCAAGGCCACTCAAAACTACTGAGGTACGCGCTTGTAAATTTTCTAAATGCTTTAGAAATCAAGTTGCCAGAAATAGATGCTATTGAAACAGCTTAGTTGTGATGATTACATGTATCTTATGCTGGAGAATGAGCCTTGTTCTGATTGAGTAATAATTAATATGTAACATGTTAATAGTGAGCTTAAATATTGTATAATTACTCATTTTTGTTTAAATTCTGTATCAATGATTGGAAAAACGGATGTATAATTTACATTTTAAAAGTTTGTAATGTCATGATTATATTCTCTTGTTGAAAGGTCAGGTTTTACTGATCAAAACAACAATACATTTTAAAAAAAAAAGCTGTGAGTATTAATAGGAAGAACTGTGGTCCATGGTATATTTAATTTGTCTTATCCCTATTTCCAACCCATCCTAGCTTTCATTTAGAATCAGTATTGTTAGGAGTATCTTTGCATTGTTTTATCTCTATCTCAAACCCATCCTATCTTTCCTTCAGAACCAGTATTGTTAGAACCATCTTTGCGCTGACCCTTTTCTCATCTGAAGAAGTCGAGTTTCCTTAGCAGACAGGTCACCCTGATCAAGTGACTGTAAGATCCCTGTGTGGCATTCGTGTTTTCATAGTCATCCTCTAGCGTAAGCAAACCCATTTGTCATTTTCAAAAGTGCATTTCTGTTTTCCATTCATGCGCCTATTTTGCAAAAACAACCTTTACCAAAACCTCTATAACTCCCCCAGTTTTGTGATAGAAACGCAATTTCAATTCCTACTTGTACCTAACATCCATAGCTATCCATAGAACCCAAAACAGTGCGATTCTCCCGAATCACAAATATCGCGCAATGAAAAGTGTGCCGCGATTTAAAAAAAAATGGTTTACACGTGTGAAATAGCTCTAAACTGCTTCCAACTTGGATTTTAAGATTTCAAATGTTTTCGTTGGACTTAATCATTGCCTGTGATTGTGTGCAACTGTTCAAAACGGCTCCCATAAGGATTCAGAAAAATGTAAGCATTTTTGACAACATTTGGTGTTTTTGCCCAGTCATTTCTAAAGACAATTGTAAAAGCCATACTGACAGCTGAAAAGTCAATTCCGTTTTTCTCTTGTGTTTCATGGGGGGAAGGTGGGACTGATATTCTGTTTGATTTGTGCTATTCCTGATTACCTGCTCTCTCCACCTATCTCTTTACATTGCCATTTGGGGGTTGAGGGGTGTTGCAGGGGGAACCTATAACCATAGTGCTATCTGATCTAAACCAACACAAATGTATTATTTTCTTTGCTGCATTTGTTTTGCTCATTACCTATCCCTAGTGTATTAAAGATATTCTTCAGTGTCCTGTCACCCCATTGGTGATAGTTGTTTATCTATTAAAACATATTCTGATTAAATTTTAAATACATCAACAAATATTTACCTTTGCAAACCAGCCTTATTCCTGGTTCAGTGTGACCCGGGGGGGTCTCAGGAGAAGGGTGTGATATGAGTGGTATATCATTCAGAATATTGAACTTTTAGACAAAAATAATAATAAGGATTTCAGTTGTGCACTACATGCTGGGCTTTGACTTGGATGTGTGCCGGATTGAAATCACTTACACTACTTATCTGAAGGACTAAGCATAAACCAAAGTTCTGGCAGCATAAGTCCTACAACCTTCGTCTTGATATTATTTTGTTATCCTTTGATTAAAGATGGCATCATGTTGCAATAGAAATGTAGCTAATTGAATTTAAAAGCAGGTATGCATTGCAAGCATGCGAGAAAGTGGGATGTTGCCTTGCTTTAAACTCAACACTGAAAAACTCAACACTTCTTAATTTGTCCGGTCAAAAAAGCACAACATGGTTTGCACAGGGAAGGACATGAATATGGATTTCATATGGCTTCTGATTGCTTGTCTCTCCTGTTATTTAATATGTACGTGAGCAGTTAGATAGTATTGCAAAATCGTCTACTTCAAAAATATGCAGATGACACCCAATTAACTTTTCATGGGGACGGCAAGGACAACCCTCACAGCATAGCAAACATTTTCCAAGATATTGACAATTGGATGGACAACCACTGGTGTTATTTGAATACATTTATGACAGAATGTGTAATTCCATCTAATAATTATGCTAGGCCAATCAGATTTGAACCCTACATAGTAATCCTTCCACTGAATGTTGGCATCAAAACCCAGAAATGTGCCTGCAGTCCTTAGGGTTAGTTCCCCCCCCCCACCTGTCTATGATTCAACAAGCACATAAGGCGGTTAGTTCTTCCAAGTACTACCTTAAGGCAAATTAGACCATTCTTATCAGAAACCACAGTGAAATTATAGCCACACAATTCTTCAGCTCCCAAATTGATTATGGGGAGCGTGCTGTTGCATGGACCCCTCCAATGGATTGTAGATCGTCTGCAAATAGTATGCAACATTATTGCATGGGTGGTTACTTGTAACCTTCAATTAGCTCATATTACGGCTATTCTCCGAATATCGCATTGACTGCATGCGCTGGTGTCAAATTCAAAACACTTACCATCCTTTATAAAGCCCTAGATGGAACAGAACCTCTGTATCTTCAACATATGTTTAATGTCTATCATCCTGCTAGAAAACCCAGATCTTGAGTAATAATGATATGCATTGCACCATTTGATTCAACCAGTGTAGAGCTTTGAGGTGGTCCGTTCAAGTTGTAGCCTCAAAACTCTGCAATACATTGCCTACGGAACCTCAAAACATGGACCAACACATTTCATTCAGGTCTAAACTCAAAACATGCTTGTTCAGATTGATGGCTTATATATTAATCTGATCTATTGCAATTAATTGGTAGAAGAATTTTAGGACAATGAAATGCAACAAGATAGACTAGGATCATCCCACAAATGTACACATATCACCTCCCAATCCTGGATTCAATGATGTGCCCCAATCTGGGACATTTGGACATGATTATAGAATACATAAATAAAGTGTATAGTAATATTTTACCTCATCATTCCACGTCCCATGGACAATAGCCCAAAATATGACCCAGAGAGAATCCTGGTACAGACAGGAATACAGTCAGTGTAAACAACATCTTCTTGCCCTAGCAACATGTTCTACTAATAGAAATAATACACAGATCCAGGATAGGAGATATGAATTCAAAACCTTCATCAACCATAAAAGGGTTCGTTCAATTAAGAAAGGATTTGGAATACATTTTGTCTGCAGTTGTACATAATGATATCAAAGCCTCTTAGGAGTTGTTGATCAACATGTTTCATGGGAATGGTATAGAACAAGAGGCGTGCAAACCTGAGACTGCCTGGTACATATACTGCAAAATAGGGGGGAAGCCTTTTTGATGAGTCCTCTGACTATAAAACTATCATAATGTTTACCAATGTTGGTCCTCACATCGTCACGTGGCAATCTACTCTCAAAAAGCTCCCGGACCAGAAGGTATTCCAGGAGATTTCATCAAAGGCAAAATGACAATCTGGGTCCCTTATTCAACTAACATATAACATGCGATTATTACTCTCAACAGAGTGCCCATCTCATGGCGGAAAGCTGAAGTTTTTCCAGGATATAAAAAAGGAGGGAGGGACAACTCTGCACATTACAGCTCCCTATCTCTCTTCTGGATACACCAGGTCAAATATTTTGGAAGGTGCTGTCGAACCAGCTAGAGAATTGGATGATCACAAATGGCATAGACCAGACATGTAGGTTACTTCTGTAACTTGAGAAATTTCTTGTATTATGGAAGACACAAGTGCCTCATCAAGCACTATGTTCAACTTTAAGGGAGCAAAATGCAACATAGATCTCCGTAGGCCAATTATGGAGCTTGATGCCAATAATGTGGCATGCGTCTGATATGGCTTAGGGGGAGAGCAACCTTCTTTCTTCCCAATCGAAAAAGGTGTAAGACATGAGTGTGTTCTGGCCCAGTTCCTACTAAATGTATTCATAAATAACCTTGCAGAAGTGATTTCTACTTTAGAAGCCGATCTACTTTGATTAAGTGAGACTCCAGTACGGATTCTGTTATTCACAGATGATGCGATACCAATATCGGAAACAACCTCTGGGTTAAAACAACACACGGCTTCATTCATTTCTACCTACAGTACCAAAGGTGTCTACATCAACTATTAAACACTAAGTACATGGTTTGCTCTGGGATCAATAGAAAGATTAAGAGGTTGGATTTTCTTTTTAAATATGTATATAGCTGATCAGGACACAGGTGTTCTGACTGCTGTTCAACATAAAAAACATACATAGTTTTTTTTAAAAAAGCATTGTGTAGAAAATACAGATATTCAAATAGAAATATAAAAAACAAAGAAAGCCAGCAGGAAGGTTAAACCAGTAACAAAATAGCTGATTGAATACCTGACAAATACGTATTAATGAACACCTGATCGAAAATGTGTCTTTCTATGATTATCTAGGCGTTAGATTTAACAAAGGAGGTGAGAAGAGTCTAAAAAATCTAACGTATTATTAGCATTGAGATTTGGAGCTGTCTGAAGGTTTGTACGAGATATGGGGAGAAGATAAAAGAAACCAGCATTACATGTGTAAAAAGCAAAGGCTATACAAACTTGTATCTATGGTGCAGAAATCTGGGGGTTGCTAATTGCAAACCCTTAGCACATATACCAAACATTTTTTAAAACAACTACTAGGTCTTGCTTTGTCTGCACCAACTGCTGCACTTTATCTGGAATTAGTGCTGACCCCCAATAGAAGTATTAAATTCCTGAAGGCCCGTATTCTATTTGGTAAAATTGCATTTCTCTGATTATGCTTGAGTATAATAAAGTAATGATTATGTTCTTAGCCAAAGGGAAGCTTTATAACTTCCTTGGTTTAGGCACCTCAAGACCATTCCACCAAAATCGGATAACATGCTTTATGTGAGAATCCTAACAGTGTCAATAGGACGTCCAAATCAGTAATGAAGGAGAAGTTTTATACAAATCAAAAATTAGTCATGGGTGCTCCTCTATGAGAACGAACATGGCAAAAATGCCCAGTTCTTTGGGAAGGTACCCACTCCAGAGTGTGCAGCCACACTTTAGCTCACTGTACTTTGCACAGATGGGAAATATCCATTTGCATAACAGTTTTTGTCCCGCCCGCATGGGCAGTCCAGCACCAAAATGCTATGGCAATTCCCTTCTGAACAAGAGTACCAACAGCAACCCCATACATGTGTTTCAACCTTGTTGGACATCATCAATGAGGTGGAGCTGTGTCTCTCTGAGCACAGTGAGCAAGAGGTCCATGTCTGGATGACCCTGGGAAACTTAGGGTGAGTAGACCTAAGGCCCTTAAAAAAATCATAAATCAGTCATGGGGGGCCCTCCTCTATGAGAACAAACATGGCAAAAATGTCCTGTTCTTTGGGAAGGTACCCACTCTAGAGTGTGCAGCCACACTTTAGCTCACTGTACCTTTCACAGATGGGAAATATCCATTTGCATATCAGCCGATGTCCCGCCCACATGGACAGTCTCGCACTGAAATGCTATAGCAATTCCCTTCTGAACAAGAGTACCAACAGCAACCCCATACACGTGTTTCAGCCTTGTTGGGCATCATCAGTGAGGTGGAGCTGTACCTCTCTGAGCACAGTGGCACAGTGAGCAAGGGGTCCACATCTGGATGATCTTGGGAAACTTAGGATGACTAGACCTAAGGTCCTTAAAAAATCAAAAATGTGTCATGGGTGCTCCTCTATGATAACAAACACAGCGAAAATGGCCTATTCTTTGGGAAGGTACCCACTCTAGAGTGTGCAGCCACACTTTAGCTCACTGTACTTTTCACAGATGGGAAATATCCATTTGCATATCAGTCTTTGTCCCGCCCACACGGGCAGTCCAGGACCGAAATGCTGAGTACCAACAGTGCTTTGGGCAGGGAGAGGCAGGAAGTGGGTAGTAATAGCCATAGGGATTATTATAGCCATGGACAGTCAATGTGTGGGCAAATAACCAAACAACAACTACAAGCTTTGTGTCCCTCCTCATTTGCCAATTCTTCCTATCTGCACTTGTTTCGGCTTATTTGTGTCTCTTCCATCTAATAGCCCAAACTTAAAACTGAGAAGAGGACTGAAGATTTCAAGTAGGTTGGTAAAGAGAAACGAGGGAAATGAGAGAGGTAGGGGCAATTGCATGGGTACATTTAACAACTAGACAAATGAAGTTAAATTCACACTGACACTGGACTGGTATCCATTTAAGATATGTACGATAAGGTGAGATACAAGCAGAAGAGGGTAAGCCAAACGGAATTCTAACAATCGACCGCAAAGTAGAGCATAGAGGAAGGAAGATATAGTTAGGCAATCCAACATAAAGTGAGCAGCAATAGTGAAGGCAAGAAAGGAGCAAGGACTGTAGCAGAGTTGTGGTGGAAGAAAAGGTGAGCAAGTGTCGGATTTTCATAATGTTAAACATATGAACATGACAAGAACGGGTGACAGATGAGATATGAGTTTGAAAGGAAAAGGTAGCATCAAATATGACCCCAAAATTCCACGTTTGATTTGACGATGGGAGATGCAATGACGGAAAATTGATATGGGTGAGGGGGGTGGGGTCTAGGGAGTGGCAGGCAAAAACAAGATTTTCGCTTTCTTATAGTTAAGTCCTAGAAAACAGGAAGACGTGCAAGATGAGAAAGACAAATAGGATGAAAGACAATGATGAAAAGACACAGAGAAGGTTGAGCATGAAAGAAGAATCTGGGCGTTGTCTGCATCAGAGGCGTAGCCAGGTTTGTGTAACAAGTGGGGCCTGGAGCTAGTGTTTTAGGGCCCACCCTGCAGAGGGATGTGCATGTGTTCTGAATGCCCAGGAGCCACAAAGCATAGATAGGGAGCCCAAACAATTCAAGGGGGATTTATTAGAAGAGCCAAGTCAACAAGTGACTTTCAGTGAGCGGGAGGGCTCCTCTGCCCATGGAGACCCTGGCGGCCGTGGAGCAGGGGGGGCGCCTCTGCACATGGAGGCCCAGGCGCCCTCAAAGGGGAGCGAAGCCCCTCCTCGCACACACAGCTTCTTCTTCGGCTGCGTGCTGGATGGCATCAGCAGGAAAGTCTCCTTCATCGGGGGCGGCGATAACCTGGGGGAGCAGCTGACCCTGTGCACGGTCAGCCTGGGCCTCGGTGCCCGGGACGAGCTCCACGTGATGGAGGTTCTGGGGGAGACCCGGCAGGGCTCGGTAGTGCAAGTGCCTGTGGCCACCCTCTGACCCTCCCTTCTGACCTCTGTGTACCACGGGGGCCTGGAGCTGACCCCGCCGGTCACTTTCTGGCTCACGGCGGGCACCGGGCCCGTGTACATCAGCGGCCAGCACCTGGTGGCCTTAACGGAAAGTGATGCTGCGGCCTCCAGGGCAATAGCGGCGGAAAGGGAGGCAGCTGCCAAAGCAGCAGCAAAGAGGGATGCAGCCGCCAAGGCATCAGCACCTTCCTCTTTGCCTCCGCCTTTTCTCCCCGTCTCCCCAGCTAAAATTTACTGAAACTACACCAGATCTGCAACTGGGCCACTCACCGTTCTCGGTCCTTGGCCCAGCCACTCTCCCTTGCACTGCGGGACTGTGTCTGTATTCCTACAGCCCCCCTTCCCAGCACTTGTCTGCACTTAACGCGCACTTGCCACCAGCTGGCCCTTTTATTTATCCTGTATTAACCCTGTACTGCACTTTCCCTTTCTCCCTTTCCCCCTTGCACTTTTCCCTTTCCCCTCTACCCTTGCACTTGCGCGATCTGAATGACACCTGGCCTAGTAGGATCGTTGTCTGTCTCCCCTTGTTCCCCCCCTTGCCTTGTCACGCCTTGAAACACTTGTGTATAGGCGCGTTACAAATGCCATATCATATCATATCATATCATATCATATCATAACAACAATGTACTGAAGATGTTTCCCCCTGCACCAACCTCTCCTTCAAATAATAACACTCAATTTTAGCTTTGTTGCACCCATAAAAGACATTTAAACACACACACACACACACTCACACACAATAATACACACACAGATAGACACAAACACATACACATAGACACATACAGACACACAAACACGTGCACATTTATACACATTCACCCACCAGTCACATACCCATACAGTGTATCTGTCATGAGCACAAGCACCCAGTACATTTACACTGCATTTTCATTCACACCCGTTCTCGCACCATTGTACACCATTCACACTGCATTAATTCATACGAATGCACCTGCAGACATCCCCCCGCATTCATACATGTGTATCTACACACACACGTGCACTTACACACACCCTTGCAAGCATGCACACATACATGTATACCTACATACAATCCTCGCACACATGCATACACACAAACAAAAACACATTTTCTTCCATTACCTGTTTCCCTTCCAGATTCACCACATCGTCGCCTCCTCAGCTGCTACGTAGGCCTCCGGCGCCTGACATGCATGCAGCAGGATCAGTTCTCCGTCTCATGTGCGCAATGCACAGATTTCCTGGAGAGTGAACCCTGCTGCTCAGAATGCACAGTGGCAGTTGTAAATGCATACTCAGCAATGCTGGGTGGACATTTACAGATTTTGGTTTGGTCTTGCCCCTCAGGCCCTACCCTGTCTACACCTCTGGTCTGCATCAAGATGTGCCGGGAACCCAAAACTTGTGACTAGAGCAGGAAGAGAAAAGGTGTAAAGGGAGAATAAAACAGGACCAAGAAAAGACCCTTATGGGAAAGAGAAAAGAACGAGAGGAAGAGCCCTTCCAAGAGACAAAAAAGGAACTCTTACACAGGTAGGAGGAGAATCAGTTAAAGAGAGACCAAAGAGTCCAGAGTTGTAAGCAACATGGTGTGGTCTACAGTGTCAAAGGCTGTGTTGGGATGAAGGAGAATGAATAGAGAATAGAGAGTAAGATGGCGAGCGTGACAGATGGAATGTGATACACACAAAAGATTGGTTTCAATGGGAAAGTCAAACCAGAAGCCAGATTGTTGAGGAGCACACCATGTGTGCAAGTCAAGATAAGAAGATTTTATCTTATCATATACATTATGTGATTTTGTATTTATATGTATACTGTGACATAAGCTATATAAGGTATTTTTTGTAAAAGGTTTTATGGATATTATCATACAATATAATAAAAGGCCAGATGTATGTTTGTCTGATGCAGTCATTCGCAGTAGAGACTGCCCCCTTTGCCTGTTGTCATTGCTAGAGGGATCTGTTGCCTTTGGAAATATAGTAGTCCAGCTGTATGTTTGTCCGATGCAGTGAAAATGTCTCTCCTCACGCACTTTGGCACGTGTACACGGCCCTTCACACTAGTCTGAAATAAACCACTGCTACTACTATGACGTATTAATGTTGTTTCCTGCTTATAGCTTAGATGCCCTTTAGTCAGAGATGTGTTTTGGATTATGTTGGTGATGTTTGTGTGTGGGTTTTGGATTGTAGGTTATAGCATTAGGGTTTAGATTGTGGTGCATGCCGAGACTTTGCACATTGATGACAATGGACACGGTATAGGTAGGACATCTCAAAGCAGTAATAATAATTAAGGATTGTGGTTTGTAAAGGAATACAGGGGATCCAGACACTAAAGGGAATAGTTTAGACCTGTTGGCATCTACTATGTTATAAGTGTATAGATCAAAGTGATTTTATTAAATCTAGGCAACAAAAAATAACAAATGCCTTGGAGAAATTAGTCCTATTATTATTGCATTTTTCGAGGAGATGTTTTGTGTGCACACCCATTGCCTACACAAGAGCTATTAATATTGTGAAACATTCCACCACCAAAGAGGGACATTACCTGGGCTCAACATGTCTCATCAATGTGTGTTCTTGGCAAGAGTCAGGCTACAGAAGCAAGAGAAATTGTTCTTTTGAAAATCAAAGCAGTGTCTAACCCCAGGTGCAGAATTGAAGCACGTTTCAGCAATGAGGTGGGGGTCTGGTCTACCAGCACGCCAGACCTGCTGGGAGAACTGAGGCCCCCACCAGCAAACCTAGTGTGACAGTCTGGAAAAACATGCCGGAGACGGAAATTGCCATCATTAATTCCAACCACTTGTAATGATGCACATAATGTATTCCCTGTATGAGAGATGGGAAGGGCCAGCAGAGATAGCAGGGAGTGTGTGCTTTATACAAGGCATGATTGAGGAGGCAGGGCAATTCTTCATAGTATACTTCAGGGTGATAGTAAAGGAAAGGTAGCATGCATATCTGAAGAAGGGGGCATGTTGCAAAACATGTCTAAAGTAGTTCAGTGGAGGCAAGCGGAACAGTAGAGGTAGTGTGGAGGGAGCAACATATTGCACGCAGTACCTTTGCCCCTCCACACGAGACATGATTTCTACAAGCAATGTTGCAGAATGTTGATAACCCAGCAGCACTCTGAGTGCAGGCAATAATGAGAATCAGAAATTACGGGGAATACATGTTCTCCTTATGGGAGATCAAGCTCAATAGTGAAAGAAAAATAGAGAAGTGGAAACTAGGTATTGGGGAACACCCCACATCCCTGCGTGCAGCTCCACCACTTAGCCAGCTGCTGACCCCCTACATTCCTGGGCTAATCCTTCATTTTACCATAGGCTTATATCTCCCTTGTAATCCCCTCCCACCCATTATAACCTCTTTCACTCTATCAAAACCCGAGTCTGCTTCTGTAATGTTCATAGCCATGGATGTAGCACAGTTTCATTGTGCTATGGAGAGCGCTCCTCTTTCCATTGGAGCATGTCCACACTATACGAATACCCCACCAAAGAAACATGCAACATTGTAAATAAATGTATAATTCTGGTCTCCAGATCTCAGCCAATTGCAATCTCTTTCTTTGGGATCAATTTCAGCGTAAGCCAATCATGGAATTATTAAGCTCCAGGTAGCAATTGTGAGTACATCTGGCTTTAGTTATCTCTTTCCCCTTCGTACAATATTTCCATGTCTGTCTTTGGAGGGCTTTGCTGACCCTCAGCGTCAAGTGTTTGCATTATGGAATATGCACACAGTTTATCAAATAATTACCCAGGCTCAAAACTCAAACATCCATTCCTTGACAAGCCTCTGACTAAGAAACCATATATTATCGGCCCACTGCCCCATCCAGAATCTTCAGGGGGCATTCCACATGGACTAGGTGATCCTGCCTTTCATGTGTTAAGGCTTCCGTAAAGAGTCACCATGTGTTTGCCTGATATGCTAATGCCTTATAGTCTAAGAGGGGGTGGGGGATCTTGCAGTGTCAACTGCACTGTTATTAAAGGTCTGTAGTGCCAACTAGGCCACCTCCATAGACAGATCCTTTGCAAACCATTTGGCTCCACTCTTGTCATGAACAATCCTTCTCTTCATGTTACAGCGTCCTGGCGCACATGTTCCTTTCACATCACACGCACTGGCAAAGCCAACATTATTATCATTTCTAGTGGATTATTCAATTTTACAAAGACATGATTGCAGTAATACTAGGGATATGTTTAGGCAGTGATTCCAAAGATATCTATACTTTAGTGCCTGAAGAAAAATAACACTAGTGATGAACATAGTAGGGTGAATTTTCTAGATCTCATTGTACAGAAGTCTTTTTTGTCAGTGTATTACTGACGTTACTTATCAGGAAACTCTGTGCTATGGTAAATATGGGGAATGTAAGTTTTAGCTAGTGCTCCTGGCATCGGTGAGGTAAGCTGGACATAAGAAGGGGTGAGCTAAGATGGGAGGTAGTAGGCATAGGTGAGCTAGAAAGGCAGGGTTGTTAGAGGATAGCAGGGGTGAGTTATCATGGGTGAGTGAAGGGTGATAGGAAAGGGTGAGTTCATGGAAGGTGGGGTAGAACTGGGTTGGATAGCATGAAAATGATCTAAGATGAGTGGGGTTGTTTGGGCATATGCAAGTGTGGGGTAGGATGGTATGGTAGCACAAGTGGGTATTGTTTGAGGTGGAGAAGTGGGACTAGATCTGGGCATGGTGGAGATGGGTAGTGTTAAAGTATGGTGTGGTGTGGTGGGTGTGCCTGGGGATAGAGAGGGATTTACTAAAGAGTGAGCAGAATGGAGAGGGATGTAGAGGGCTGGGTGGAGGTAGAGTGGCGTGAGGCAAGATTGGACAAGTGAATGGGAAATGGCAAAGAGTGTGGCAAGAGAGTAGAGTGGGGCAGGCATTGTGTCAAAGAGGGTTAGAGTGGTGAGTTTTGGTGGATGGTGTGGAGGTGTGGAGTGGCGGAGTGGGTGTGTAGTGGTAATGTGGAGCCGTAAAGAGCCCAATGCACCTTTGAAAGAGATCCAAAATAACCCACATCCAATGGAAGAAACTGGTTAGAATCCAACCCACATAAATAAGAATTGTGGAATATTTATCAAATGCAAATACACATTCCTATTATTTCAACTAACAAATGCTTAAAAGAAGAACACTGAACAGTCAGGTGTCCACAAAGAAGGACCATATGGCTATAGGTAGTTGCTGAATGGGAGAGGATAACTGAGAAACAGTTTTGCTCGCGCTGTGGGAGGGTCTTGATTCATGTGTAGGCTAAAATATATCAGCACATTGGTCATTGGTTTCGTGTATTGGAGTGGAATGTTGCTTCTCCAGTGATTTCTTGCGTGTGAATCTGCCTCTGGTCGCTGGCACTGCACCTTTTCTACTGAATGTTTACAATCGCTTGTTCTGACAGAACGTCTGCAGTTCTACTATTGGTCGATAGATGCCCTCAAAAATATATTGGCCCTCATTACGACCCTGGCGGAAAGCGACTGACCGGAGCGCCACAGCGTAAATAGCGTTTCCGCCATTGCACGAAGGAGCAAAGTGCGGCCCATTCCGACCCATCGGGCACGAGCACCACGGCATGGCGGAAGTGCAAAGTCCGCGATGGCGGAAATGACCCCAAAACGGCCCACACCGCCGCCGTACGGCGCCCTAGGTGCAATACCGCCACCCCTCTTAGCGGTCACCGCAGTGTGCGCCTACCGGAAAGTACGGTGGCCGGAAATATACGGAAACGGAAGTTAAAACATGGGCCCGGAACGGGAAACATCCCGGCGTACACCTATAAATACACTAAAACCACACAACCACTAAAATCACTACCCTGAAACACACCCCAACCCGTCAACCACCCTAGCGAAACCAAGAAAAATGGGAAAAGTAGCGAAGAAAGCGTGCGACCGCAAGCGGCAGGTCCACTTCTCCCGTGAGGAACTCACCGTGCTAACAGAGACCCTCCAGGAGAATGCTGCCGTCGTCTTCTGCACGCAAATGACCAGGACGGCACTTGCAAACAAGAAGGCCATATGGGCTCTGGTGGCACAGCGGGTAAGTGCGGTGGGGACCGCACCCCGCACCCCACAGCAATGCCGCAAGCGATGGGACGACCTGTGGATACGCGTCCGCAGCATACTCTCTGCCAACCGCAACATTGCCACAGCCACCGGGGGAGGTCCTGAATCACCCATCAAGTTGACCCCCTGGGAAGAAATCTGTGCCTCCACCATCGGAATGGAGAGCATAGAGGGAGTCGGAGGGATGGAGAAAGGAGTGCAGACATCCGAAGATTCAGGTAGGTGGGCCAGATAAAACAATGCCAAATCCACACAGTCCATCCATGTGAAGTACCATGCGTCCACATAGTGCAACAGAAACACATGTCCAGGAGAACGTCCACACACATCGGCCTGCAAGCGCACGTTAAAACCCACAATAAATACATAAATAATTAAAAACCCCTAATACACGCACTACACGTGCAGCAGGCACACCCTAACTGCAGGCTGCCAGACAACTGCACCCTCACTCCACACACAAATCAAAGCACCTCCAAGGCCCCGACCCAAATCACCCTCAGGTACCACCCCAATGCATGTGATACAATGCCATTCCAATTCCCACAGACCCATCAATAACCCTCGCCCTCCTTTACTCCACCACAGGGTCCGATCCAAACGACGAGCTACAGGACACCCCTACCAGCACACCTGCAAAGAGGGCCAAGACCAACGGCCAGAGACCCTCCACCTCAGCTGCACGCATCAAGACACGGCAGCAGCACAAATCAGGTGGCAGCACAGAGGAGGGAACATCAACAGGCACCCCAGCAGCCAGCATGCCCACAACACCACCACCACAGGTCCCCCCAATGGATGCCACAGAAGGCACTGCCTCTGGTGGCAGCAGCACCATAGGTGACACCCCATTGATGGCAGCATGCTCGGACACAGAAAACGGGGATGCCGAAGTCAGATCCATCCATGACCTGTCCCAATCCCCCTGTCTGTTCCATCCCGTACAACATGAGGATACCACGCAGGGGCACCCACCAGACGACGACTGGCCATCCCCCACAAGCCCTGTGGCAAGGCAACATGAGGACAACAGCCCCTCTGTGACACCCCCGCAAATGGCCATGGCCCAGCAGAGGCAACAGTCCCTCGACCAGTTGATCGAACAACAGCAGCAACTGGCCACACTCCTCAAGGACCATGCCGATGAATGTGGGGGCACTAAGGCAGACATAGAAACATCAACTGAGACACTTAGGGCAGAAATGGAGAGAGGTACAGAGACGCTAAGGGCACAAATTGAGAGAAGCACCGAGAGCCTGAGGGGGGAACTGCATGCGACGTCCAAAGACGTATGTGCCGAACTTGCCGCAGTGCGCCGTGTGCTCACTGAGCTCTCGCAAACCCTTAGGGACATGCATGGACGTGAGCAGGCAGACACATCATCCGTTGCAAGTTCCGTCCAGGGCAGCCCCCAACGTAGATCTGGGAGGAACCTGCGCTCCACAGGCAGGGGTGCCCCTGATACCCGCAGAGGGGGCATGCAATAGCGACAGCCCACTTACAATGAGCATCTTTGGACACTGGTGTTCGGGGGGGAGGTAGGAGGGTGGAGGGGGTGTGTTGGGCTCACTTGGGTGGCGGGTCGATAGGGTGTTCAACATGATATCACATATGCCATAAAAAGTGCACGATCAACCAATGAGAAGTGTGGACATTGATCTTTGTGTACTAGGCCATCATAGGCGTACAGTCCATATTGTGCATGTCCCAGACACACGCAGTGCCACGAGTCCCGTGTCCATGTATCAGCCACCAGGCGTGAGTGCTAGAAGCATACATCAATGAGATGCTGACGAATGTCACGGGCCTCCGGTGCCTCGCAGACTCCATGAGGTGCTGCCACATCCCCACCCTCATCATGACCATCATCAGGTGCTTGAAGTTCTGCGTCAGGGGGCATGGGCACATTTCTACGTACGCACATGTTGTGGAGCATGACACATGCCATCACCATCTTTGCAACCTTCTCATGGCGGTACAGGAGTGCCCCGCCAGACCTGCTGAGGCAGCGGAAACGGGTCTTCAGTAGGCCGAATGCCTGTTCAATGACTACACGGGTACGTGAGTGGGCATGGTTGTAGTCCTCCTCATGCTGGTCCCGTGGGTTCCGGACTGGTGTGAGGAGCCATCTCTTCAGTGGATATCCAGCATCACCTGTATGTGGACGAGAAACGTATGATGTGGAATGCCATTGATACGTACGCACACCCCCCCCCCTTCCTGGCAGGTCAATGCCAATTCACATACCCCACATCATCATGCATGTAATGAGACTCACCGAGTAGCCAGGATCTGTTCCCTGCGTGTCGCTCCATGTAGCGTGGTATTGTAGAGTTCCTCAAGACCATCGAATCATGGGTTGATCCAGGGAATCGGGCACAACAATGTGTAATGATCCTGTTGGAGTCACACACCATCTGTACATTCAGGGAATGAAATTGTTTTCGGTTGCGGTACTGGGCCTCCATGGCATGTGGGACGACCAATTCAACATGGGTGCAGTCGATGGCACCAATGCAACCCGGTATGCCGGCAAGTGCATGGAATCCCACTTTTGTGTTGGTTATTTCCTGCTCCGAGCGTGGTAGAGAGATGTAGTCGTCTGCGTGCTTCAGGAGGGCATCGAGCACTTGCAATAGTGTCCGTGAGAACAGTGGCTGAGAAATGCCATGCAACTGTCCGACTGTGTGCTGGTAGGTGCCTGTGGCCAGGAAGTGGAGTACAGACACCACCTTCAGTAGGGGTGGGATGGCGGTTGGGCTATCTATCATGCTGACAAGGTCAGCCTGTGTCATGTCCACAATGGCGGTTATGGTGTCCCGGTCCAGACGGTAGAGGGTGTGGATCTGCTCATCAGTGAGGTTGAACGGATGTGCTCGGAGGCGTGGGATTGCGGGCTGCCTGCGTGGTGGTAGTGGCTGTGCTGGCAGCCCTTGCTGGCCCTGCCTTGGCCTCCTCCTCCTCCTGCATCTCCTCCGTGCGGCTGGTTGTAGTTGGTGTTCGTCTTCTTCTTGGAGTCGGAGCGCTTGCAGTGCTATCAGGTCCCCTAGGGCCAACATCGCGAGTCCTGCCGGTAGCATTTCGGTGTGGTTGTGGGAGGAGACTGGCTGTGCAATTTATGTGTTTTCAGGCTGTATGGCCTCCACCTGTGGTGATTGATTCCACCTGTGCAAACTGCTCTCCCCTTTGGCCGAGCACGTCCCGCGCACAACGCTGCAATTCGGGGAATTGTATCTTGCTATTGCAATCATGTATTTGTACCCGATGGCCGTGTTAGATTGGTTGATATGTTCATTCTGCTGTGGTCCCATTGTTTCACATACTATCTGTGCAGTCGCGAACTGACTTGTGAGGGGTCAGTGGAACGTAGTACTCGAGTAACGGTGGACCCTCATGCATCACTGCACCGAGGTTCAACGACGGGCGGGGCGTCCCATTCGTGGGTGAAGGCAGTTGCCATTTTCACACACAGCCGCACTCGATGGAATAATTAGTGATTTCAAACGGCCACAGATGCCTTTTCGACGTGATGTTGCAAATGAGGAATTCGAGGGGCGGCGCTTTCGGTTTCCAGCTAGCGGCGAGGAGATGCCCACAGGTCTGACTGCAAATGTAACGTTCTATTGTTCTATGTCCTTGAGACAGGGCCCATGGCGAGGGAGCAATGATTGATATGAATAGTTTGGGATGCGCAATAGCTACGTGGGCGATGAGGCCGTCCGTTCCCAAAAACATGTTACTTCACAACACTGGAATTACGGGCTGGGGCACTGTGGATTTAGCAGGCTGCATAACGCACGGACTCAATGGATGTTTCTAATGTTATGTGAGTAATTATTCAGGCATTTTGATCCCGGGATGAGGGAATGATGGATGGATGCATGGGCAGGTGATTTGATACAGAGTTTGCCATGTACAGGGCTTCTTGGGATCTATCCGCCTCCCCTACGCTATGTGATGCAGGGCTGCCATTGTGGGACCATCGTCCATCTGGCCTTGTTGAGCCCTCCCTGTCTCGAGGCGCCCTCAGACACTTGTCTCCATGCACGTTAACATTCCCATCTGATGGAATCTGTTTTGACAGACGCATGCACAGGTACACTCGTTTGTGATGGTGTTTGTACCTCGATATAGATGGTTATGAGTCGCAAGTGGTTTTGGGGTGGTGATGATCCTTTTGGTTGGGCTAGCATGCATATGGCTGTGGATTTCGTGTGATCATTGAAGTGAGTAGTTGGAATGTAGTTCTGATGGCCATTCTGTTCTTTTTCTTTTCTTTTGGTTGACAGGTATCTCCTCCCCTTTTGCCACTGCCATCTGTATGCCACTCCTGCAGATGGATTTTACTCCCGACACCTGCTGCTTCGTGTTAATCAGTGGAGCAGCATTATGATCTTATGGGACGATCGCCAATGGGCCACATGCCCTTACGCAGTACGGGTGGCTCGGAGCAACATTTCGGCCTTTCAGCTGGACTAGTGCCTCCCCATTGGGACGGGCCTGCGGTTCTGTGCGCTTCCATGTTGCCTTTTCGTACGTGATTGTGGCTCTGTGTACCATGGGGGAACAGGGCGACACACAGGTAGTGGCTGGTCATTTCTTGCGGAAGCAGCCCACAATGGTGATTGGTGTTTTGGAGTTCATGGCCTGATGGCTGTATGGGCTTGGTGATTTTGATGTGCATTAAATTTCTATTCGGATTTGGCCCGTGTAGCGTTTTTCTTTGCAAGTGATGTGGCATATGCCAATTTGGGGGGCGATGTATTGTGAGGAGATCTGCATCGGGTTCCGGCTTCGGGGTTTAGTTGCGTGGTACTGTACTGGCCGCGTTTGCCTACGAAGCCCAGTGAGGTCAGGGATGGGGGCTGCCAATATGACAGTTTGAATGTTGTCATGCTCAGGGGCGGGGGATTGGGTTTTGTGTAACAGATGCCGGTCAGCCAGGTGGACTGGTGGAATGATGTGATTTTCGGAATATTGCTGGTCACAGGTGCCTGTGTTTGCGTGCGTTTCTTGGTGGGGGACTGTGGTCATGTCCATTGGGATGGCTTCTGTATTCGTGCCATCTGTGCCCTGCAGCTCCCATTGGCCCCTGTTGTGTTTCTTTTGTTCGTTGGCATGCATGGGTGACTTGTACATTTCAATGGTTGCATTGTGGCTTCATTGCACCTACGGGGAGTTGTACTTTGTGGGCAGGGAGCGGTGTACAGGCACTCAGTGGGGCCGTTTACGGTTGATTCGCGATGCCGTACTTCTCGCCATGGCGGAATGGTACATTACGCCATGCCTGATGGCGTTAGGTGCATGTCCGCTAGGGTCGGAATTGGCGTACCGTTGCACCATGGTGGTGTTTGCGGTTTGGCATGGCGCGCGCGCGCGTGCTTGGTGCAGTTAGCGTTGGCGTTCACTACGGTGTCGCTAATGGCTTCGTACTTTGCGGTGACGGGTCATAGTCGCACCGAGCGCTATTCGATGGCGGTATTGCATTTCCGCCATCGTTTTTCGATTTCCACCAGGGTCGTAATGAGGGCCATTATCTTATATCAGGGAAATGCTATTTCCCTGATTAAACTGTGATAATTGAAGTGCCACTGGTAGAGGGTTCTCCTAGCTGCTATTTTAAAGTAAACACGTATAATGATCAGTAGAGTGAGAGTGCCACTGTCGTGTACTAGAAGTGTGAGAAATGTACATCTAAGAGAAATGCTTGTTGTATTTCTTCTTGTTCTTATGTAAAGCACTTTGGATTAAAGGCCTATATAAATTCAATAAAATACAAATACAAATAAACAATTGTATCTGTGAGTAGATGAATGACCATAATTGTGTAAATAAATCACCCCTGAGAAATGGCAGGGGAATAATTAGCAATGTGGTGTTGTGGCGATTTGCATTAAATCAAACAGCTTATTAGGAGCATAGGAATGGCACAGAGATGTATACTTGAAATACGGCTGTGATAGTGATTCAAGCATAAAACCCTTCTGAGCATGTGATGCACACTGGGCTGCCTGCTTGGTTCATTTGTCACAACACTCACCCTAGCCGCCAAATGTCTACACCCCACATAGCACATAAACTCATTTGAACTGCTAAGGCTGTTATGTTTCAACAGAAGAGTACTTGTGATTTCTCTAAGTGTCTCACAGGTCTTGTTCAATCATTCAGACCCTCCTTTCTGTCAAAGCAGCATTTCTCTCTTCAGTTTACTCTCTTGAAGACATGTTCAGACTTGCAGAGCCCAGCACTGATTACTGTCAGGTGCAGGTCCTTCTTTTATGGGTAGACACCTGCAGTGGAGTAACTTTGCTGAAAATGTTGGGGGGGACATGACATCTGAATAAAAGGTGCTCCAGCCAAATGAATGTTGAAAAAATGGTGTGTCCTGAAAGGTGGGGGGGGACAAACACCCCGGTCCCCCCCATAAAATTACGCCCATGGACACCTGTGAACTGGTTAATAGTTAGGTCTGGTTTTTCATGCAACGAAACATCAAATTGGATACAATATTGTGAAACAAGCCCTGATTACTGGATGTGGTGGAAGAAGACAGGAAATAATAATCTGTGAGGTGGGAAATTCATGCAGCAAGCATTGCCAGTAGCCAGACTAAGCGGATCATCTGATTCGACACCTTTCTTTCTTTTTTCTCTGTAGCATTGATTTCATGTCGTGGCGCTTGCCGTGACCAAATGTGCCTGACCAACAACTGCATAAATGGAAATGCCCCCGCAAAAAAAACAGGTGGAGTTTTGAAAATAGGCTTCTCAATCCATAAAAGCAACAACAGTGGCAACATTCTCTGGAGGATAGCTCAGGTGCAACGTGCTCGCCTTGGAAGCAAGACGACACGGACCAACACTGGTTCAATCCCTGATCATGCCCTTAGAAACCTCTGGGTATTAAGTGCGTTATAAAAAAAAAACAATTAGAAACCTCTGAGTATTAAGTGCGTCATAAAAAAAAACAATCATAAAATTCAGAAATAATGCCTATTTTATTGTCGCACCAATTTCTTAATCAGGCCCTAAAGGAAGCAAGCTAATATGTTGTGAACACTCTTTTGCTCAATCATTAGTTTACATATATTTCCTATGTTTAAAATATTTTTATTTGCAAGCACAACTGGGATCTGAGTCCCATTGGAAATTATCCAATTAATCTAGGAGCTATATACTTTGATCAATTTCAAAGACAAATACATCTTGAAAAGGGTTTTAATTAAGCAATATGACCCGAGCAGTGGGGGCATTACCGACTCAGGTAATCTGAGTCGGTAATGACCCCGCCGCGATGGTCATATTGCTATTAGTAGCCCGGCCCGCATTATGTGCATGACCGGGGCACAAAAAGCATTTTTTTTCTGTCCCGAAACGCTGCAACGTTTCAAAAAAAAAAAAAGAAACGACCAAGAAAATGGCCGCCATGGAAAGGGAAATCGGAGTCCATTTTCCCTTTCCATGGCGGCCGTTGGGAGCGGACATGCGGGGAACACAAGTGTTCCCAGCGTGTCCGCTCCCGAAAAAGGATCAAAAAGAAGGTAAGTGGGATTGGGCAGGAGGGAGTGGGATGGGGGAAGACGGGAAAAAAAGGGAATTAAAAAAAAAAAAAAAGAAAAACCTGAATCCCCGGCGGGGGGCGAAGGTAGCCTCTCAGCCTTGGGGAGACTCGGAGCAGGGATGGCCACGCTTTGAGCCTCCTCATTGGCTGAGGGGCTGCCACGCCCCCCGCCAGGGACAAAGGGCGTGAAATCCCGACGGAGGGATTCCCGGCCTGGTAACGACTCGGCGAGGGCCAATCAGAATGGCTATTTCATTCTGATTGCGCCCTCGCCGGGTACTAATGCAGCATATCAATATTCACAGGAAGAAAGTCAAAGGTTTTATAAAACATATAACCCTCTGCAAAAGCTGTGGACACAGTGAACTAATTTAATTATGGGCATTGTTAATTATTGTTATTATTAGGGTATTTATTGAGCGCAGCCATAGCAACTGAGAGCTTTACAAATGTTAGTAGGATGGATACAGTGAGGGACGCCGGAGGGCAAGGGGGGGCAATTTTGCAGGAGAGGCTCTACAAGGCACCAGGGGAGGAAACAGTGGGGAACACATGACCCAGTCTCAGGTAGGGTGGGGAGCGGAGGGTGTGGACCAAGGGGTTAGGGAGGAGCCATTCCTCGAAGAGGCACTTGAGCTTCAGCTGTTTCCAAAGAATGATGTGCAACTGTAAGAAGGAACTGTTTCTGTGAAACAGCACAATAATTTAAAACAGGTAAGGCGGCAGACCATATCATGATATATTTCAACACATACATTTTTTGTAACTGTTTTGTGTCCCCCGCCTCCAATTTTAAGGAAGCGGGGGACACCCCCACACCCTCACAATTGCAAAATATCAAACATGGTAAGCGGGGGACACCCCCGCATATATTTGAACTATATCATAACATTCTCATGTTAATGACACAGTTTACAGCGTTTACTGACTCGATGTCAATGAAGTGCAGTTAAGTTTAATTTCTTCTTTCTTTGTACCACCTATCCAAAATAGCTCTAATCTTTTATCAACGTTGAGTTTCATCCAAAATGAAATTGTCATAATTCGAAGACTGTTTTTTGTTTGCAGGTATGCGCCGGTCACACCTAAATACCCAAACACGAGTGACCTCGTACGTCATTGCAAGCGAGCGAAGCGGTAAAGTGTTAAATTGCAATTTCGACCCCCTGCCTGTCTTTCATTTCACTTAACAGTTTATTAAAACTTGAAGTACCCCAAGTCCTATATAGAGAGACTCATGCTCCCAATTGAGGCTCTTGGGAAATCAGAAAAACCCATAACTGGTGGCTGTTCTGATTAATGGTCCTTCAGAGAAGCATGCCACCCTGAGGCAACCTTCTCTGGAATCCTGCATGTACTGCATACATCATGCCGTAATGCTGCAACGCTCTGCTGTTGGGACGCAAGACAGTAAGTGTCGATGCGGCCCAGAGGGCAACACATTGGATGTTACGCTGCACCCTATAGATTCCACATGGATGAAAAAGCACCACAGTAAGTAAAGAGGAGATCAAGCCCATGTTAAGTGCTATCAGGAGACTTATTCGTTTCACATTAATAACACACCAGCAAGGGATGCCTGTGCGAGCAAGAGGGTTTGGGTGTGTTTGACAGATTTTTTCTTTTTTTTTTTTTGTATCCGCGGCAAACTGAACGCATTTCATCTGCTCGGGGCCCAATTTAAACACACATTCATTTATTTATTTTTTTGCCCCTGCCTCCAATTTTAAGGAAGCGGGGGACACACCCGAACCCCCAAAATAGCAAACATGGGGAGCAGGGGACACCCCTGCAAACCCTGCTCTCTAGGGTTGGTATATTGCAATATATGCGACCAAATTACCCAGAAGGCCAAATCACCCGTGCAAAATTCCATCAAATTGATCATTAGGTCAATTGTTTTAGGTCAAATAGGCTAATACCAGCAAGAGATGGCTGGAGCAGTGTTAACACTGGCGAGAAGAGGACATGGAAGAGAGTTTTGCAGGAATGTGAAAAGAGTTTAGAACAAAAAATGCCCCTAGCCTACCCAGAATTTGATTTAGGAAAAAGGCTTTCCTTTTCAAAGATGTAGGCTTTTTGAGTTATACATAGATAGAGTGATTCAGTCGAACATGCAGGCAAGACCCGGTCTGTGCTGCGAGTGATTTCTTTTTTTCTGCCCTCATTGTATTGTTAGGATTCACACATGTGAACATGCCTGCCACACATCATTGGGGAAATGCTGGTAAAGTCCTGTTATTTTATCTTGACATTCTGGGACAGGATGTGTTTTGCTTGCCATCATTAACTAGAAGCCCTTGAATCAGTGGTGTAGCCAGGATGTCATCGTATGGTGGCCCTGAATGGTATACATGGCGCTAGAGGCGGGGCTTCTGTAAACGAAGGGAGATATATGTATCTGTTGGGAGAGTTTCCTATTGTGCACTGCTATGGGCCCTGACTAAGTTTGTCCTTTTTTAGGTGTCTACATAGTTTTTACTAAAAACTTACACGATACAATTCCCCTTAGTCTTCAATATAGCAATGGTAACAGTCCTTTTTCATAAATAAAAGGGGTGCTTCTGGCTCTTCAAAGACTCCCCACATGAAGAGGAGTGGAGCCTCACACACAGGAAATCCTAGTTGTGGGTCTGGGCACATGAGGACTTGGCTAGGAGAGGCCACATGGAAAGCCCAACGACTGGGCACAGGATGCGTGGCAGGCAGGTGTGTTGCAGAATTATGTGCCACTCCCATATTTGACTTGGTTACTCCACTACAGAGCTGGCTCAAGGGGCGATCAAATGTTGCAGTGGCACAGGGGTGCTGCAAATAAAGGGCTCCGCCAGCTCAAACAATGCAAAGTGTCAGTCAATTACTTTTTCTATTAGCCGACTCCAAGTTCCAGACTGGCGTGGCTGGGAAACACGCTGCACCCTCACCATACCACCAACAACGGCAGGGGGCTCCCACAAATTATGTTGTTCTTGATTGAACAGCTATAGCTGCAGTTGAAGAGCTTGCGTCATGAACCGTTGGTTCACTGACAGGCACACACATTGCACCATGTGTATCTAATATTGCTAATCGGGAACAGGTTACTGAGGTGTACATGGCGCGGCTACAGCAGGCGTGATGTTCGTCCGCTCGATTTCTTTTGTGATTCTACACCAGTGGTATTAGAACATTGGGCGGTGGGGAGGACAGAAAATCATGCACAGGGCGCTGGGGAACCTAGGGCCCGCACTGCTCCACTTCTCCCATTAAACATTTCATACGCAGGTAACACTCTGTCCCTCCCACCACCCTGGGATCACTTCTTCCAATCCCGCTCGCACAATCCCCCAACTCCTTTGAACCCTGCTTCCTCATTTTCTTCCCCTAGGTCGCTTCACAAAAAAGACTTGATTTTTTTATATCACGCTTGAATTTACAGTTTTACTCTTTCAGAGCGCTGTAAATAGCATTGGGTACAATTACGAAACTCAGAGCTAGGCAATGACCGAATGACATCATGACATCAGCAAGAGTGTACAGTCCTACGTTTTTTAATTTTTTTTATTATTCCGGCTATGCAAACTAGAGGTGGTTCCACTGTAGGAAAGTGTGATCTGCTAAACAGACAAACTTTCCCCATACCCCCATACTTGCTTAAAAGGCTCATGTTAGTGACAACAAAAAGTCACATTTTCATGATGTGTAGGTATGTAAGTTAATCTTTGCCATCCATACAGTGTAATTCTATGACAAGACAGGAGGCTCATATTATGCATTATAATCTTTACTCTGAAACCACAGCAGCAAAGAAACAAACTTTTACAAACAAAAAATTTGTAAAGAACAGAAATAAATAGAGTTCAATGTCAATGTAAGGGAGCTCCCCAATCCATTATGGAGGACAGGTCATGGCCTGCAGGAGACCAATGAGCAGGGACCCTTCCTTATATAAGTCCAATACTCTAATCCCAACTCCTCTTTCTTTGCTGCTGACACCACAGCTAAGTCACTCCTTTCAGTTTTGTGACTTGCATGTTGTCAGTAGAAATAAACCTTAATGTGTTACATTAAGGAAGGAAAATTATGTACTTGTAGCATTTTGGTGTTACATTTAATTTATATTGGAACTTTATTTTATAAGGCATGCATCTGGCTTTGCATGGTGTTCCCAAGTACTGTTTATTTAACTTTGCAACGCTCGCGCTGGTTTGCCTCTGGGCATTATGCTTAAGCGTCTACTGTTTTCTTTGCTTTTATGCCGTGCGCGCCGGTCTGAATGGAAGCTTTGCTTCAGACACGGCGCACACGGGTCTCTCTTTTATGAAAGATTTATGGTTTTGACAGAAGCTGCTAATGCTTCGTGCCGACGCGACCAAGCATTCTTCTTCTTGGTCTGAATGGAAGGTTTAATTTATGTTTATTTTAGGTTTTACGGCCGTCACGCGCATGTATGAATGAAGCTGATACAGCTTCAAGGCCAGCGCACGCGAGCCTCTCTTTTGTTTGTTAAGCCCTCGGTGTTTGTTGGGGCTTGCCGCCCTCCGAGTGCAAAGCCCTTTTGTGGGCTGCAGTATTCTTTTGGAAAGCACAACCACCAGTGGCTCAATGTCTCAACGGCTAAGTGCTTGGTGTTGGAGTTCTAATACAATGTCCGCAACATCATGGGTATTTAGAAAAATGTATATTGGTTAAATTTACCTCTCTTCTTCCTTTAAATTGCACCTGGGACTGCCAGGTGATGTGGGCACGCTCGGTCTGCTATATTTTCCTTTCTTTTCTTTTGATATTTTGAAGCCAGTCTCTGTAGCACAGTCAGTAGGGGTTGTCACTTGTACCTGGAAGGTTCCAGGTTCGAACCAATCCTTCAACTTCAAAATTCTGAACATGTTGGGAAAAATAATTACAATTTTAATTAGATACCGCCCAGTCATGCTAAACCCGGATGGGGTTTCTAAAATGAAAATCAGGTCGTCTGGTCGCCCTAGTTATGCGGGACAACTTGAGCCAGCCCAGTCCGGACTTTTCACTATAACAAGATTATATATAATTTTAATTACATTTTAAATAAGAATATTTTGTAGTATATATGTTTGGAACCTGCCCGGTTCAAGTGGCTGATGCGCTGCTAGTCTGCAGCCTTGTTTAAGCGAGGCATATGGCATAGAGGATTACCTTCACTATAGGTGTGCCATAAACCTGCTCGGTGGTAAGCTTTGTCTGTATTCTTCTTCGAGGTGAACCCCTTGTGTACTGCTAGTTCCACACCCTGCTCGGGTGAGCAGTTTGAGGTGCACTTGCTCAGTGTATTCCTCCCTTAAGGTCGGCAGCTTTGTTTAGGTGCTGCATATGGCATTAGTGACTACTTTCACTGTATGTGCGCCATAACCTGCTAGGTGGCAGGTTTTGTCTGTGAGGTGAACCCCTCGTGTACTGCTCTTCCACACCCTGCTCGGGTGAGCAGTGGAGGTGCACTTGCTCAGTGTACTCTTCCGGTAAACAATATATTTAAGCTGTGCCTGCATGACATTTACATTTTCAGGATTGCCAGTAGCCCAGATAGCTCAGTAAGCATCAGCTCCTGCAAGGGGCTGGGGTTCGGACCCCTGTTGGGGCGTAACTATATTATTTTATATATTATTTTATTTATTTAATATGTACTTTAAAGAAAAGAGTGTGTGGAGGTGGTGTAAACAGACCCATGGGGGGGTTGTACCTTCCTCTCTAGCCATCACTCATGTGTTAGCCTTCATCTTTTAGTTACATTTTTTCTCCCTTTACATTAGTTAGTTTCAGGACAACTCAGTCCGTTTCCTTAGGCATTTCTTTCCCCAATAACAATTGCTCCACACAGTACCCGTGTTGATTAAGTTGCAGAATTTTCTCTAGACATGAGGAGGAGAAAATGACACTTTCTGTTCCTATAGAAGGCTGCAGGACTTGATGTGCAAATGGGGTTTATCTGCTCAGCAACCCCAAGTTCTCTCCTTAGAGGGTGTAGGGTTTCCCTTACTATTTGTCCCAATATGACATTTATTATACAATTTTGGAATATTGGTGGGGACAAGGTCTGCTCACAGGTAACGGTTCAGTTTGTGTTGCAAGGCAACGTTGAGCACCCGTGTTCTGGCTTGGTTGGAGTGTTTGGAAACACTTGCTGGTATCAGAGGGACGAGGTACCAAATAATAACTTCCTGGTGCCCGCCCCATGGTTTCCTCCCAAGGTAAGGCCTGTTTTTCCGCTAATCGCCTAGCGGGGTGTTACAATTTCTCCTCTGCTCGAGGAGTACAAGCAGGTTTCTGTACCCTCAAGAGAGTTGTGTAGTTTCTTTCATTATATATTTTTTCCTACAGTGCAGCAAGTATAGTGCTTGATTTCAGATCAGTGAATTTTGGAAGGGTCTAAATCAGTCTTTCATCCTGTTGAGATCGATAAGTGAACACCTCACACCACTCACCGTTTGCAGTAATCATGAGCAGCACTCGTATACCTGAGGGTTCGTAGCACTAGATAAATGCTATTTTGCTATGGGCAATGTGCTTAATTTCTTTCCTTCACCTGATCCCCAGAGAGGCCAGTCAGCCTTATATGCATACGGAGGCCCAGGCCTCAGTGTTTGAAAGGACAGTGGTCCCAGTATTCCTTCACAACCTTTCAATTACAGGGCACGTTAATTATCCCAAAAATGCTTCCCCCCTCCGCTTCCCCCCTCATTCCCCTTCCCGCCACCCTTGCGGGGGGATTGCATCATACTGTTACACCTCTTGGGGTAACACCTGATAGTTTCAGTTTTTCCTTTAACTGGAGTTCTGGCTCATGACCAGTGCAAAACTCACACTGGGCATTTCCCTCCCGTCAGTTTACTTTCCTTTGCACCAATTTCCGGGTATTTCACTAAGTTAAATGTAGACCCCTTCTACAGGCATGGGGGTTGGTTAGAAGTGCAAGAGTGTTTTTATTTTAAAGGTGTAAAGCAGGGCCTTAGTGTAGTACTCAAGGTAGCCTTCTTCTGGGTTGCAGGGTTTCCTTATATAAGTGGAGGAGGTTTTATCTCCTCCTATGAGAAGGCACAATATCCCTCGGGGGGATAGAGGGGTCTGGGAGTGCTCCTCCTCTTCCATCCAAGTTTTTTTGCGGCCCTCTCACAGGGCGTTCCAACGTCTCTACATTAACCATCTCAGTAGGTGTCTGTCAGTGCGATTGCCAGAGGGCTGGGATATATATATTTAGTTAATGGCTTGGTTCTCCTAGTCACCTGCATGGCAGGTAGACCTTTGGATTTTCACAGGAGATTGTTTGCAATTAGGTGCCAGCACAGGGTGCTGGGGGTTTCAAGAATCTTCAGATTTGCTAAAATAGAGGTTAGTCCTCTGCTGGTAAACAACTGCATTTTAACTGTTTAGTGATCTGTTTCTTTGCAGTTTAGAGTCTTTACTAAGACTAGGGAATTTAGTGGGTCCTCCTTCGGTTAGTTTATGATCCTCTAGGGGATTTATCAACCATGGGGGAGGAGATAAGGTCCAAGCACCTGGCCCATCTTCATAGGGATTCAGGTATCACTATAATGGTAGCGATGGGATGTAAGATACGTCTTTTCTCCTTGCCAGGTTCGGTCTCTTAAGGGTCAGGTTTTGTAAATGTCTTCCTTTTGTCGTGGTAGCAGTGTCCTTCTTCAAGAGCTCAGGAGGTCTGAGGGTCTCCGTCTTGGCGGTTTGGCAGGTTTAACTCTTCCTGGTGTTTCAAGTATTTTTTCGGGATTATCGCTGTCATCAGGGTCCCCTGGTGGGTCTTTTTTCTTAGTCCGGATGTTATTTAACGCTTGCTGCTTGGTTACAGGTGAGACCCTTCTCTTCCATTCTGCTCCAGAAGACATACCTGTCTTAGTATACACATATGTCTGGGGACAATGGTGTGTTAAGGACAGAGCTTGCAGTAGACTTTTCTGTGTACACAAGGCCCCAGGTCTATTGCAGGTCTATTGCTTTTCAGCTCCACTCGAGCTAGGTTTTCCTATAACATGTTAATAAAATGTCCTTTTACTCCCGCTTTACCTTTTATGAAGATTGCCTTTCCCACTCGGGTTCCTGTGTAGGTATGTGACATGTCCTGTTTCTAATACGATATCTTCCTTTAATGCATGGGATGGAACCTACAAAGCTCTCACCCCGTGGGGGGTATTTTTCTCTTTATCTCCAGGAGAGCTAAGTGTTTAACTTCTTTTGTTTGCTATCTAGGTTTCCAAAGATGGTATGAATTTAAGTGTTTTAATTGTTTGATTGGCAACAGAGGAGTTTATCACTCCTATGGGTTTTTTCCTAACATATTAGTACAGGAAGATTTTGTTCAGTGTTTTTCCCCCCTCTGTTTACCCAGTTGGTTTTGGTGGCCTGTGAGGAGCGCTGGAATTGGCACATCTTCCCAGTTTTGTTTTCTTGCAGTGGATTTGGCTATGCCTTATAAGACAGTTATTCGGGCAGCCTAGCCTTGGGTAATTCTCTTGCGGTCAGCTGATTGATCAAATGAAAACATTCACAACATTTTCTTCCCCTATCATTTTTATTATATTGTCACTATTGTATTGATCATGTTGTACTAATGGGATGCAAAGGCTTCAAACTTGTATAATATGAGCCTCCTGTCTTGTCATAGAATGGCTAATCCCCCACACTAACGTGAGATGGGGGTTTAGATTCTATTGAAGACAAGGAGGTGAGTTTTATAACACCCACCCACACTTGATATGATATGATATGGCAGTTATGACACGCATATACACAGGTGTTTCAAGAGAGAACATTCTTTGGTTTGTTGTTCTTCCCATCCACACACACTTCTTGCTTGTTGTTCTTACAGCTACGAGTTTAGGTTCTGATCAGGAGTGTGGCTCACAGTTACAAGATGTGGAGTGCGTGGTACGAGAGCTTCGCTGGATTTGTCTTCGTTTATCATCTGATCTGTGCAGTGGACGTCTGGTTCAAGACAGCTACAGAAAATGGAGTTGGTTTTAGAGTAATGGACTTATATAAGGAAGGGTCCCTGCTCATTGGTCTCCTGCAGGGCATGACCTGTCCTCCGTGATGGATTGGGGAGCTCCCTTACATTGACGTTGAACTCTATTTAGTTCTGTTCTTTACAACTTTTTTGTTTGTAAAAGTTTTTTTCTTTGCTGCTGTGGTTTCAGAGTAAAGATTGTAATGCATAATACTCGCCTCCTTGTCTTTAATAGAATCTAAACCCCCATCTCACGTTAGTGTGGGGGATTAGCCATTGGAGTCGGAATTGATTTTCGGTGCAAAGGCGCAGTGATGGGTTTGGCAGAATTTTCTTGGCGACATTTTAGTACAATTCCCTTATTTGCCAGTGCTGCTTTCCAGGGAGAAGTAGACATAGAAATAAGGCTGTAGAGCCGGCTTCTTAAAGACCCTGGACAGGAACACATTGGACTTGTAGTTTGTTTTCCTTTATTTGATATTGTAACGCTCTCCATTTAAAGCAAACCTCTTCAAAATGCTGGGAGACTGAAACAAGGAAAGGGAAGAGTGGGGGGTATTTTTTTTTTTATCTCCAGGAGAGCTAAGTGTTTTACCTTCTTTTGTTTGCTATCTAGGTTCCCAAAGATGGTATGAATTTAAGTGTTTTAATTGTTTGATTGGACAACAGAGGAGTTTATTACTCCTATGGGTTTTTTCCTAACATATTAGTACAGGAAGATTTTGTTCAGTGTTTTTCCCCCCTCTGTTTAACCAGTTGGTTTTGGTGGCCTGTGAGGAGCGCTTGAATTGGCACATCTTCCCAGTTTTGTTTTCTTGCAGTGGATTTGGCTATGCCTTATAAGACAGTTATTCAGGCAGCCTAGCCTTGGGTAATTCTCTTGCGGTCAGCTGATTGATCAAATGAAAACATTTACAACATTTTCTTCCCCTATCATTTTTATTATATTGTCACTATTATATTGATCATGTTGTACTAATGGGATGCAAGGGCTTCAAACTTGTATAATATGAGCCTCCTGTCTTGTCATAGAATGGCTAATCCCCCACACTAACGTGAGATGGGGGTTTAGATTCTATTAAAGACAAGGAGGTGAGTTTTATAACACCCACCCACACTTGATATGATATGATATGGCAGTTATGACACGCATATACACAGGTGTTTCAAGAGAGAACATTCTTTGGTTTGTTGTTCTTCCCATCCACACACACTTCTTGCTTGTTGTTCTTACAGCTACATGTTTAGGTTCTGATCAGGAGTGTGGCTCACAGTTACAAGATGTGGAGTGCGTGGTACGAGAGCTTCGCTGGATTTGTCTTCGTTTATCATCTGATCTGTGCAGTGGACGTCTGGTTCAAGACAGCTACAGAAAATGGAGTTGGTTTTAGAGTAATGGACTTATATAAGGAAGGGTCCCTGCTCATTGGTCTCCTGCAGGGCATGACCTGTCCTCCGTGATGGATTGGGGAGCTCCCTTACATTGACGTTGAACTCTATTTAGTTCTGTTCTTTACAACTTTTTTGTTTGTAAAAGTTTTTTTCTTTGCTGCTGTGGTTTCAGAGTAAAGATTGTAATGCATAATACTCGCCTCCTTGTCTTTAATAGAATCTAAACCCCCATCTCACGTTAGTGTGGGGGATTAGCCATTGGAGTCGGAATTGATTTTCGGTGCAAAGGCGCAGTGATGGGTTTGGCAGAATTTTCTTGGCGACATTTTAGTACAATTCCCTTATTTGCCAGTGCTGCTTTCCAGGGAGAAGTAGACATAGAAATAAGGCTGTAGAGCCGGCTTCTTAAAGACCCTGGACAGGAACACATTGGACTTGTAGTTTGTTTTCCTTTATTTGATATTGTAACGCTCTCCATTTAAAGCAAACCTCTTCAAAATGCTGGGAGACTGAAACAAGGAAAGGGAAGAGTGGGGGGTATTTTTTTTTTTATCTCCAGGAGAGCTAAGTGTTTTACCTTCTTTTGTTTGCTATCTAGGTTCCCAAAGATGGTATGAATTTAAGTGTTTTAATTGTTTGATTGGACAACAGAGGAGTTTATTACTCCTATGGGTTTTTTCCTAAGTTATTAGTACAGGAAGATTTTGTTCAGTGTTTTTCCCCCCTCTGTTTAACCAGTTGGTTTTGGTGGCCTGTGAGGAGCGCTTGAATTGGCACATCTTCCCAGTTTTGTTTTCTTGCAGTGGATTTGGCTATGCCTTATAAGACAGTTATTCAGGCAGCCTAGCCTTGGGTAATTCTCTTGCGGTCAGCTGATTGATCAAATGAAAACATTTACATTTTCTTCCCCTATCATTTTTATTATATTGTCACTATTGTATTGATCATGTTGTACTAATGGGATGCAAGGGCTTCAAACTTGTATAATATGAGCCTCCTGTCTTGTCATAGAATGGCTAATCCCCCACACTAACGTGAGATGGGGGTTTAGATTCTATTAAAGACAAGGAGGTGAGTTTTATAACACCCACCCACACTTGATATGATATGATATGGCAGTTATGACACGCATATACACAGGTGTTTCAAGAGAGAACATTCTTTGGTTTGTTGTTCTTCCCATCCACACACACTTCTTGCTTGTTGTTCTTACAGCTACATGTTTAGGTTCTGATCAGGAGTGTGGCTCACAGTTACAAGATGTGGAGTGCGTGGTACGAGAGCTTCGCTGGATTTGTCTTCGTTTATCATCTGATCTGTGCAGTGGACGTCTGGTTCAAGACAGCTACAGAAAATGGAGTTGATTTTAGAGTAATGGACTTATATAAGGAAGGGTCCCTGCTCATTGGTCTCCTGCAGGGCATGACCTGTCCTCCGTGATGGATTGGGGAGCTCCCTTACATTGACGTTGAACTCTATTTAGTTCTGTTCTTTACAACTTTTTTGTTTGTAAAAGTTTTTTTCTTTGCTGCTGTGGTTTCAGAGTAAAGATTGTAATGCATAATACTCGCCTCCTTGTCTTTAATAGAATCTAAACCCCCATCTCACGTTAGTGTGGGGGATTAGCCATTGGAGTCGGAATTGATTTTCGGTGCAAAGGCGCAGTGATGGGTTTGGCAGAATTTTCTTGGCGACATTTTAGTACAATTCCCTTATTTGCCAGTGCTGCTTTCCAGGGAGAAGTAGACATAGAAATAAGGCTGTAGAGCCGGCTTCTTAAAGACCCTGGACAGGAACACATTGGACTTGTAGTTTGTTTTCCTTTATTTGATATTGTAACGCTCTCCATTTAAAGCAAACCTCTTCAAAATGCTGGGAGACTGAAACAAGGAAAGGGAAGAGTGGGGGGTATTTTTTTTTTTATCTCCAGGAGAGCTAAGTGTTTTACCTTCTTTTGTTTGCTATCTAGGTTCCCAAAGATGGTATGAATTTAAGTGTTTTAATTGTTTGATTGGACAACAGAGGAGTTTATTACTCCTATGGGTTTTTTCCTAACATATTAGTACAGGAAGATTTTGTTCAGTGTTTTTCCCCCCTCTGTTTAACCAGTTGGTTTTGGTGGCCTGTGAGGAGCGCTTGAATTGGCACATCTTCCCAGTTTTGTTTTCTTGCAGTGGATTTGGCTATGCCTTATAAGACAGTTATTCAGGCAGCCTAGCCTTGGGTAATTCTCTTGCGGTCAGCTGATTGATCAAATGAAAACATTTACAACATTTTCTTCCCCTATCATTTTTATTATATTGTCACTATTGTATTGATCATGTTGTACTAATGGGATGCAAGGGCTTCAAACTTGTATAATATGAGCCTCCTGTCTTGTCATAGAATGGCTAATCCCCCACACTAACGTGAGATGGGGGTTTAGATTCTATTAAAGACAAGGAGGTGAGTTTTATAACACCCACCCACACTTGATATGATATGATATGGCAGTTATGACACGCATATACACAGGTGTTTCAAGAGAGAACATTCTTTGGTTTGTTGTTCTTCCCATCCACACACACTTCTTGCTTGTTGTTCTTACAGCTACATGTTTAGGTTCTGATCAGGAGTGTGGCTCACAGTTACAAGATGTGGAGTGCGTGGTACGAGAGCTTCGCTGGATTTGTCTTCGTTTATCATCTGATCTGTGCAGTGGACGTCTGGTTCAAGACAGCTACAGAAAATGGAGTTGATTTTAGAGTAATGGACTTATATAAGGAAGGGTCCCTGCTCATTGGTCTCCTGCAGGGCATGACCTGTCCTCCGTGATGGATTGGGGAGCTCCCTTACATTGACGTTGAACTCTATTTAGTTCTGTTCTTTACAACCTTTTTGTTTGTAAAAGTTTTTTTCTTTGCTGCTGTGGTTTCAGAGTAAAGATTGTAATGCATAATACTCGCCTCCTTGTCTTTAATAGAATCTAAACCCCCATCTCACGTTAGTGTGGGGGATTAGCCATTGGAGTCGGAATTGATTTTCGGTGCAAAGGCGCAGTGATGGGTTTGGCAGAATTTTCTTGGCGACATTTTAGTACAATTCCCTTATTTGCCAGTGCTGCTTTCCAGGGAGAAGTAGACATAGAAATAAGGCTGTAGAGCCGGCTTCTTAAAGACCCTGGACAGGAACACATTGGACTTGTAGTTTGTTTTCCTTTATTTGATATTGTAACGCTCTCCATTTAAAGCAAACCTCTTCAAAATGCTGGGAGACTGAAACAAGGAAAGGGAAGAGAGAAAGGTTGAAGATAGAGGGTGCCTTTCACATTAGGCATAGGTTGCATTCCAGGAGCCAGTGACACACAATTGTTCAGTTACTTCACATGATTACACATAACACATGATTTGGTTCTCCCACCCACCCTAGAGACTATTCCAAGACAGTGTGTTGGGCCAGTTAAGGTATAATCTTAGTGTTACTATTATTACAGTATTTATTGAGTGCAGACCTAGCTGTTGGAAGCAACAGCACACTTTACAATCATAGGGGAAGAACACAGTGAGGGAAGCAGAGAAGAAAGGGACAGGGGATCTAATAGGGTATGGCGAGAGCGGGCAATTGGCAGCAGGTGATCTGCAGGCAACAAGGGGAAGTCACAGTCTGAAGCAATAACTGAATCTCAAGTATGGTGGTGAGTGCAGGGTGTAGGGACCTAGGTGCTAGGGATGAACCATTCCTTGTAGAGGAAGGTCTTGAACTTTTTCCCGAACTGTAGAAGCAATTGTGCAAGTATAATGTTGATGTGGAGGATGTTCCAGAGTCTTGGAGGATAGACAGAGAAGGCCTATCTTTTTGTCATTTCCTTCCTGCAAGTTGGAGTTCAAGTCTGCACATTTCCTTACTTCTGGTGGATCTCAGGCCTGGGTTCCTCAGTGAGGTAGCTTAGGGACTTCAGGGTGACAGCCTTGTAGATGATGCATCAGGATTTGAGGATAATACAGGATTGCAGCTGGCACCAATGCAGTTTGATATTATTCGATGTGATGTGGTCAAATTGTGTACTCATTTAATGAGCCTCACTGAATCATGCAGAACACATCTCAAGTGTGCCAAAGTAGTCTCTGGAATGCCTTCCAAAAGGGCGTTGCGATCATCCAGCAGGTGGAGGGAGGGGACCAAGGCTTGGACAGCGGATATGAAATTGTTTTCTGGGATGAGGGGCTTCAATTCCCTGTAGGAGAGAATGTTGTTACCACACCATTTGTATCTTCCTTGTTATGTGCTGTTTGAACATGAGGTGTCTGTCAATGTTGAACCCGGGTGACTTGGCACAGAGGTGGACAGCTGAGGTGTGAAGGCATCAAAGTTCATAGTAGAGATCCAGGTCTGGATGTCAGGGTTTTCCGTGTTGTTGGTCATCAGTAGGAATTCAGTTTTGGAGTGGATGAGCTTCAGGCAAGCACTGGGGATCCAGGACTGGATCAATGTGGGGCAGGCCTTGAGCCTGTGGATGCCTTCAATAGAGGATATCTTGAGGTAGATGTGTTTGCCATCCGTGTATTGGTGTATGTGAATGTTGTGTGGTTCCATTTTAAGATTGAACGTCAAGTGGGACAGGATGGATCCTTGCAGGATTCCACAGGTGATGGGTAGACTTAGTGAGCTAGAAGAATACATTTCTACAAACTGTTGGCAATTATAAAGGTAGGTTTTAACATTTTAGATTTAAGATTAGTTCACCTTGCAGGTTCAGGAATGTCAACGACATTAGATTTTGACTGGATTTACATGTTGGTCTGGGTCTGATAGTGTGGGTGCATCAGGATGTGTGAGGGAGCAAGGACTGGTGAGAGCTAACACGGTTTCCTGTTTCAGTCACATCAAATAGGGACTGACATTGGTAATGAGTGAAGGTTTGGAGTTGTAACAATGTTTTCAATGACTTTGTAAATTAGTGCACATTATCTCACTGTTTTTGGTTCTGAGGTTGTAGTCCATGGAATGCATGGATACAACCATAGATGCATGGACATCTACTGTAAAGGTTCACCCTACCTTTACAGTAGATGTCCCTTGTTGTTTTAGCATGCAATACAATTGAAAGTAACCTTTCATAGTGCATGACTGCCTTTCTGGTGATGATGATTTCAGGCTGGAAGTCCTATATGCTATTTAAATTTACACATTTTGAGACAGCGACCCATAGTGGCAGGGTATACAATCTACTAGCTGCCACTGCTTGGGCATAGGGAGAGATGCTGGTCTAGGGGGATTAGTGGCTCTACAAATGAATGGAAAACAAAAGTGTTCCACTAAAGCAAAGTGATGCCAAGAAACGGCACTGCTTATTTTTTAAGTGTAGAATGGACCACACCCAACAAGAAATAATGACACTACCTCATTAAAAGTGTAGTAGCACCAAAATAATGCATTGCTTTATCCATTAACATTGCTCACCAGGTATTTTCTACGCTGAGAGATAGCACTCAACAAATGATACAGAGTTGCCACGTGTGAACAATGTACAGAAAGCTAAACAAGACCATTGCCAGTTGCAAAATGGCGAACCATTATTAATGTTGTGAAGCTATAAATGTGCAACATGATTCTCCAATGTTGGCACAAACACCTCCATCAATGGCTGTAATTATTTCCAGGACGTATATGTTCTGGAAAGCCATTAGTCTTACAGCTCTCAGTTCTACTCTGATTGCATTGAATCCTTTTATAGTTGTGTTAATTGTCTGCAGCAACTCCCATCTGGTGATTTGTAACCACTTGGTATTTGGTCCAACCTGGATTCCTGGCATAAAGATCATTGTAAACACTGATGAGGTCTGGCTGAACAGCCTGTGCTCATACGGTTAGCATCAAAGTCTTCTATTGATTTAGCAGAGAAGAAGTTCTCTCTCTTTGTTCGATTTATCAGTTGCACAGATCTCTTCTTTTTTAAATGAGCATCTGCTTTTGGAAAACTATCAATGTTGAGGTCACCTTTAGGAATCACCAATGCAGGAACATGGACATTCACCAATGTGCAAATACTTCCCCAGTCTTTAGGTAGTCTGATGTAGGCTTTTCATCTACAAGCCCAGTATTGATCCATGATTACTGTTGTTCCATGCACCATTCCTTGTGCATCGAATATTCGTCCACAGTTCTGGTTTTCACCAATTTTTCTTGTAGCATTGTTCCTGAAGTAAAACTTAGAACTTTATAAAGGTACAATCTGCAATGGTCCTCCCCTGTCTCCGACCCATGTCAGTAGTTTAGCAAGTCTTGGCCATAATGGCTTTCATCCATTCTGTACAATGTCAATAGTAGGTTGATATCAGCCGATAACTACCCATGCCCTGCAGATCACCACTCCTTTTCCCATCCGTCTGTTGACAGTACTGTTCCCCAAATTTGTATTTGTCCTCTGTTCTTCCATCTGCAAGCTTCTTCTGCTGGATTTCCTTTGACATCAAGTTTTTCGTTCACTTCTCATCTAACGCCAGCTCCTTTCACTCCTGGTTTCTCATATCTGATAACATGATTTCTCGTATCGGCTCTGTTTCTTGTCTTTATAGCTTGTATGAAGTCATCTTCATCTGGATCTGTTTGTTCAGTTGCCAATTTAAGAGATGCATCACTTCCCATAAATTGACCTCTTGTTTTGCAAAGTGCTATGTGTGAAAGGCAATGTGCTGTTTGGACATCAATTTAAATTGCTATAAAGATCTTTGACTTCCCCGTGCTGCATGGCAGGAGTGCACATACAAAGCAGTCTTCATCGGATGTCCTTCTTCCAACTTCTTTCATGTGTTGGTTCCATATGTTGTTTCCCAAATGTGCTGTGTTGTCTAGATAATTATTCATTTCATAATTGTCTGCTTGGGTGCTTCTTTTAATTCTCTAAGTCTTCATGTAGTTTTCTATAACCACATCTCTGAATACATCAGTATAACTTCTTCTGGCGGGTCGATTTGCAGGAACATCCATCTGGGTTTTAGGGACGGAAATGACTATGAATGGCCTGGGTTGCTTTGTAGTTTCCACGTTTACCTCTTCCTTCTGTTCAGAAACATGAAATCAGGAATCTATGCATCATGTGCTCCTATATAGAAAGCAGTTCTAACTGTCAGTGAAAGTAATATGAGTATGAACACAATACATTTGTAAACAATGCAGTGAGAGGTGATCTTACAGCATCTGCTTCTGGGACAATTTGCTCGTCTGTCCTTTGATTCCCCATCTCAATCATTTGATGCTAAGGAAGGAAAACACTTCTTTTAATGACACTGAATTTTTAGATTGCTTCTGAAAGCTTGTTGTCTTTTTCAGCATTCGTCCTCGATCAACTAGCTGCTTGCTGGAACCAATTTCTCCACCAGTCTTGGTGCACATGTTCCTTTATCATAAACAAAGATTATTTCTGTGAGCTTCTATCAATTCTGTTTCATTAACCAGTTCTCAATCTGTGCCTTGGATTTGATTCTGTCCAGATGACATTGTAGCTTCCCTGTCAGCATGAACAAAATGTTAGGTTTTAATCACTTCCTTGATCTGTCCCTTGGAGGAAAGTTTCTACACAGCTCTGTGATTTCTTTTAGAATAGATCACCGCCTGGATGATGATACCTTCCAGGATCACATTCAAATTTGTAGTATTTCTTAGGTCTCTAAGAAATGTCACCACATCAGTGTGTCTCCCAACAAGATGCCGGTAGTCTTCAATTAAATAAGAACACCACACTGACCAGTCTATGTGCTGCGAAGGTGATAGGAGCATTTGTGGTTTCCTCACTGAACTCAGGCAAATTCAAAAACTCTTCAGTGATGATTATGAGCAATCTTCTAACAATCTTTTCATTGTCAGTATTACCAATAAAATCTGGAATGTGGCAAGTTTTCCACACCAGTGACGGATACAAATGTAACACCAACTCAAAATAAGTAAGTATATGCCTAGAAAGGTCATCACTACGTAACACCATGAGTAACACCGAACAAGAGCTCTGTATTGAAATAATCAGGATACTGTATCCTTTTCCAATTGCTGTGTCCACGATCAAAGTTTGGTATATCCTTATTCTTATCAAGGCTTATGTGTACCTCAGTTCAAACTAAATAACCTATTGTGGCTTTCAAGAATGCATATCTTCCTTTACTCTGCAACTAGGATGCACAGAGTTTTGAATGTGTCCCTTTACCCTTTTATTTATAGCTGAAGAGGGAGTGTCCAAATTAAGCCGCAGTCCACCAAAAGTTCTTCAAGCTTTCCACTTGTCGGGTTATGCATCCTTCTTCCTCGTCATGGATCTCATCTGCACTTTCTGCGGTTCTTCCCCGATGTTGTAGCTTCTTCGCGGTGTGGTGTAAGCAGAGGCGTCTCTCTGGCGTAGATTTTAGTGTCTCGCAGGAAGATCCAAGCTGGCCTACCCTGCACTTTGACAGCAGATGGCGTGACGTCTTTGACAATGAAAGGACCGTGAAAGTGGGGCTCGTCCCACTGTTTCTTTGTGTGGTTGCGGATTAAGATTTTGTCTCCTGGGTAGATTCTTGGATGTAGAAATTCGGGAGTTTGGATTGTTGAAGCATCTCCTTCTGTGTTCTCTATTGTTGTACACCCTCATCTCTGCAACTGTCCTGAAATCACACAAAAACTAGATGTTAAAGAGTTCAAGTAATTTTGCAATTCAAGACCTAACACTTCTGACGTTGGCTGAGCATCACTTCTAACTTGGGATGGAGGCATTAAAGGGGTTCTCATGCACCTGCCTGTCACAATCTCGTGCAGCGTAAGATGGTGGTCAATACCTGGTGGGAGTAAGCTTCAACTTAGCTATTCTTTCTTTTAACAGGCCGTTAAGCTTTTCACAGATACTGTTCCCTTGCAGATCATAAGCCAAAGAAAACTTCTATTTTATACCAAGCAGTGAGGTGATCTACTTGAAAACTGTATTAACAAAGTGAGGCCAATTATCCAATCTCATTACTTCACACACTCCCCATCTAGGAAACACTTCACGCACCAATAACTTGGCTGCACAGTTAGAGTCTGGGTGCGTACATGGACTTGCCTCTATCCACCTGTAGAAATGACATACTACAACTAATAGGTATCTATGTACATTAAAAAACTTGTATCATGTCGACATAGTTGATATGTAAGTGCTGAAAAGAGCCATTGGGTCTTGGGATGACCACCCCCCCACTATGTGCAGTGTATGCCCAGCCGTGAATTACTGGCAAATAATACAATTTACCATAAAAAATGCAACATGCTCCATTAGGTTTGGTACAAACCAATCCTCAGCAAAGATTACAGCAAGGTTCTCCCTAGTTGTATGCCCTGGGTAGTGTAACTGTTCTAGCATTACCCTTAGTAAGGCTATAACATTACTGGTTTACCAGTGCTGTTTTGTCACCACAATGCTTCAGGGGGGTTTAAAGAACACCCTCTTTGCTTCCACACGTTCTTTTCTCCTTGTGGTGCCTCTCCTTGAAGCTCCAATATCTGTGTTTTAGTCATATGATTGTATCCCTTGTCCATACTTGTCATCATAGTCATTCTTTCATTCACATCAAAGGTTTGAACATTCATCATTCCTATATCTGGATTTGCTATGCGCTTGGCTTCGGCATCTGCTGCTTGATTACTGCGCAAGATAAAATCTGTTCCTTTCTTGTGAGCTGTGCATTTAATGACTGTTATGCACACTGGGAGTTGTAGTTCCTTAATATGCCTGTCCAATAAGGCTGCATGCTGTACTGGCGTGCGGTCCGCTCTGAGGTAGCCCCTCCTTTTCCAGCGCGCTAATCCAGCTTGTACCGTCAACGTCACATAGGCATAGTCTCTGTACACTGTCACTTCTTGGTCAGCATGATTTTCAACTAAGTGTATCATCGCCAATAATTCTGCAGCTTGCGCTGAAAAATGTGATCACAATAGAGTACTCACAAGCACTCGAAATTCTCCATTTGCTAAATGCTTCACGACCGCGGTGCATGTGTATCTTTGCCTGTCATTTTGATGGATCCTTGAAGAACTGTCAATGAAGACAATCTCTCCCCCTGCAAGTGCATTCTCTTTTACTTGAGGGAGCTCATCATAGAACTCTTCATAGTTTGCACAATCATGTATAGGTTCTCCTTCGGTAATAGGCTCAGCTATAAACATAGCTGGATTCACTATCTTACAATGGACTATTTTAATTGTTGGAGTCGATATAATTACCTCATAGGCAGAAACCCTTTGAGTAGTCAACATGCCTTTTGGTTTTTCTAAAATTGCAAATAATGCATGTTCAACAAATAACATCATGGAGCATCCCATCACTATGTGTGTAGCCTTTTCTATGGCCAATGCGGCGGCTGCTAAACTTTGTTCACATGGAAAGTGAACTCTCATTACTGGGTACGAAATTCCACTGTAACATGCAAGGGGTTTGTACCCCCATGTAGTTCTCTGTGTGAGTACTGCTGTCATAAAAGTACCATCTGTATGTGAGAATAAAAAGAATTCCTCTGCATAATTGGGAATCTCTAAAACTGGAGCCCTGAAAATGGCTTTTTTCAATTCGTCAAACCCTTCTTCCATTGCTTGAGTCCACACGATGTTCTCTTGCGTTTCCTGTGTTTTCTTCAAGGCCTGTAAGAGCGGCCTAGTATACAAACTATAGTCAAAGGCCCATGCTCTTAAATAATTACATAGGTCTAGAAAACTCTGCATCTGTTTTATCGTGTGCAGCTTACCTGTTTTTGAAATGGCTTCAGCTCTTTCAGGAGTAACTTTCTTTCCTTCATGTGAAATCAATTGGCCTATGTACAACACTTCTCGTTGACAATTCTGTAACTTTTCCTTGTCAAGCTTATATCCTTTGTCAGCAAGTATAATCATTAGCTGAACAGAATCGCATCTGCACTCTTGCTCTGTGGTGTGGCAAACTAAAATGCCATCTACGTATTGCAGCACAGCTCTTTCTAAAGCAATATTGCTCAAGTCCATCTGGAGGACTCTGTTAAAAATCAATGGGGACTCACAGTACCCCTTGGGCAGCCTCATGCTTTATAATCTCACTTGTCTAAAAGTGAATGATGTCAAATCTTGTGAGTCTATGTGCAATGGGATTGACCAAAACGCATTTTTCAAGTCAATCAACGTGAAGTATCGTGCATCAACAGGTATATTACATAGAATTGTAGACGGGTAAGGGACTAGAGGGAACTCAGCCTCTACAATCTTTTTTATTTGGCATAAATCTTGAATTAGTCTCCAAGACCCCCCCATTGATTTTTTTAATCAGATACACTGATGTATTACACAGTGACTCTGATGTCACTAAGATACCTTGGTCCATCATGGCGGAAATCATCTTGAAAATTCCTTCATCTGCCTCTCGAGACATGGGATATTGCTGTGCTCGAGGTAAAATTGCTCCTGGTTTCAATTTAATCTTCACTTCCCCAACTCCTTTCAGTAAGCCTGTGTCATAGGGGCCACTGGTCTATAAGGAAACTGTCACTTTCGCAATATCTTCACCAAAATATTCAGAACGCTTCTTTGCCCACATCATTCTCTGCAGGACCTCTCTCTTAATCGCCTTAACCCAATAAGTAATGCCCATTTCAAATATCACAAAATTGTCAGATCTGTCATCTCCAAACAAATCTTCATCAGTGACGTCAGTCACTCTGCAGCCTGCCTCAATGGCAATTATTGTGCTCCATCATCTACCCTTATCATCAGTTGCATCAAGCAAAGCCATATTTCCTCAGACTATAGTTGCTTCTAAGGCTAAAGGGACAATTTGCCCCTCTTCTTCATCCATAGGTATCTGTGGTCTAAATAGAAACTCATCTGGTATTCTCATAGTTTGCCTCCTAGTCCTGCCAGCCATCTTAACAGAATGCATATCCCATAATGGAACACTTTGGGTTCCAATAGTATCGCTCTAGGTGGGATTTGTCCTGCATATGCCCTGATCATTTCGTAAACATTTAAATAATGTATTCCCGGTGTTGAGCATACCATTGTCTGTAAACAAAATGGTCATATTCATTTTTGTCATTAACTCTCGTCCTAATATGTTGACAGGTGTTTGCCTCGAATAAAGCAGTGGCACCTTCGTATCACACTCTCCTATGGAGACTGGTAATGCTTCAGTAAAAGGAACTCAACTCGGAGCTCCTGTAAAGGCCTGAGTAATCATCACATTGCCAGACATTGAAAATTTGCCCTCACGTATACACGACCGTGTTGCATCTGTGTCCACTAGGAAGGAGTAAGCTTTGCCGCCTATAATTATGTCTATCCTTGGCTCCTCACGAGGATTTGGCGTAATAGATAGTACTGAACACATCAGGTCTCCCAGTAAGCTGTCCTATTGCGAGTACAGCCTCACTCCATCACTCATGAATGGATTTCCTCCATCAACAATGATGCCTCCTATTCGACGTGTCATAGGTTGCTCTGTGTTTGTGTTCTGCTGAGGCTCCATAGGAGATCGCTGCGATTGTTCCTGCAGTTGATTACCTGTCACTTGCTGTGGTTGCAAGCTTTGCTGCACTCTTGGCGCTTGCTGCTGTACATTTTGATCTTGCGCAACTCCATTTTCGCTCTGCTGTGAATATGCAGGTGGATTTGGCATTCCCTGTCTTGAAAACAGAGCATTCTGTACCATCCCTTGGCTTCTACACATACAAGCTATGTTCCCTGTCATTCCACATGTCCAACATACAAGAAGTTGTCTTCCCATCTGCCCATTTTGCATGTCTTGATTACCATTTTGCATATTCTGAAACCCTTGGTGTCCATTCTGAAAATGTCCCTGATTATTCTGCCAATACCCTTGATTACCCTGCCAACCTCTCCCTCGATATCCCCTTCCTCTTGGAGCATAGGTTATTTACTTGCGGCATAGGTACTGCTTGCTGTGGGTTTGATCCACCCACGTTAGTTAGCAATGCCCCTTCAATGGCATACTTGGATAACTTTTTTCGGAACAATCTTTGCTTCTTCACCTTTACGTGCATCGTCTTTTTACGATTCTTATCCTGCAGGAGTCTGCAATAATGTGCAATAGTTAAATGAATTTCCGATCATGGTTTTGCTTCTATCCCCACTAATTTCTTGAGCTGTTTCTCTACCTGCTCTGGCAGCCCTTGGCATAATATATGATATAATACAGGTATAGACTTCCCCCAAGCCTCACGTGTTTCAAACGCCCATGCGCTTCAATGTTGAATATAAAGCAACCAATCCTCTCCCTCTTTCATTTTTCTTGTCATTATAGCTCCCATATCGGAAGTATCCGGATATAGTACTCAAAGCGCTTTCCAAATTGCTGCTCTACAATTATTAAACATTGCTCCATCATGCGCTGTGTTGACTGTAGTCACACCAGGGTAACCTGTCTGTGTCCTTACGTCATCAGCTCTTTCACCAAGTATGGTGATTAGAAGAACTTTAAAATCCACTATAGCTAATGTGTTCCCTCCCGTCATTTTTTCTAACTCATGTGTCCAATTTCAAGCACCAGAAGTTAAATTCAGGAGTTTACATTTTAAGTTTTTACTGTCCATCTGGGACCATGGTATATACTGTGGCTCCTCCCTTTTCCAATAGGGTAACTGCAATGCTCCAAACTCATTCTCATCTCTCATCCTTTGTCTGTCTACTGCTGGAGTAATATTCCCACATCTCTGTCTACCTGGCAATGACCTTAGCCTGCTTACATAGAGCAGAGACTCCCCCCTCTGACCATGGGGTTGCCCCTTATGTCGATCTGACTGTGTCAGTGGTTCTGATGCCTTGGGCATTGGTATATTTAAATCTGACCATCTTACTTCCTTATCCAAAGGTGGATGTTCTTCTAGACCACATATATCACTCCTATCCTCCGTCGAGTAGGTTTCCCTTTCTTCGTCTGATAGTTCTTGAGCCCAACTCGTGCAACTCTTCTCATCCTCATCATCTCTATTTAATGTTAATCTGTCTAAAGACAGCTCCATCTGTCTCGTACTAAAGGAGGCTTCCTCTGTGTCACACAACTGAGTACTCTTGAGACAATCATTTTTTCCCTTCCTTTGTGCTTCTGTCTGGTCTTGCATTTCATGGTATACTTTATCCATCATTTCCACAATGCTTTGCGAGTCAAACTCGTCTTCTAAATTTATTCTAGACATACCTGGAAATGGCTCGGACACTGGAAAGAATTCCTCTATGTCTTCCCAGTCTACTCGTGGATTGGGATCTCTTACTTCCCTTTTGAAATACATGAGATCTTGTGCTCTCTGTTTTCTTTTACGTTCCATGTCATCATCGACTTCTCTGCGCTTTCTCGTCTCATCTCTTATTCTATATTCCTCTTTCTTTTTCATATCCCTTTGTTCATTCATTCATCCTTCGTTTTTCCTCATCTCTTCGCCTTTGTATTCTTTTCTCTCTTATCCTTTCCTGTTCATCTGCTTCTATTCTTTTCTCTTTTAGCCTGTCTCTTTCATCGGCTGTTCTTCTTTTTTATGTTCTCTCTTGTTTTTTAGCTTGCTCATCTTGATATATCTGTTCTCGTTTTTTTGTCTATCTTTTCGTGTTGCTCCTCCATCTCTCAATTGTTCCTCCCTTTCTTTGTCTTTCTGTCTTGTTCATCTTCGTCTCCCCTTTGTTTTACATCTTCAATGCCTTTACCATCAAGTTTAACTAAAATCTGAACTCCCAACCACTCGTTCTGTACGAGCGCTATCTCATCAGTTTTATCCTTATCTCCCTTCCATCTCTTTGTTTCTCTCCTTATGTCCTGAGATGTGCTTGCTTGATCACTTCTCTCCTTATCGTGTCTCACCTTGTCCCTCTGAACTTTGGAGGTTATATCTTTCTCGGTATCTTTTTCCGTAGGTGACTCGTATGACGGATTGCTATATCCCATTGCTGCTTTACGTTCTCTTAATGGGTATAATCCTTTGTCTTTCTTAATCTTGCCTTTTATTTCAGATGGGGCGGGTGGAGCAGAAGTCTCTTCAACCCACTCTTTGCATATATTGAGTATCCAATCTTTTCGTGTTCATACATTTTCCAAAGCTCTAGACTCACCAGGCGCTTTTCTAACTTTGTTCCTGTATACACAGCATGCAAATATGTTGCCATATGCTGTAAAACTGTTCTCAATAATGATCCGCCTTGGGCCATGGCATAAACATTTTGTGTGCGGTCCCTTTAACCCATTCTGCACTGTATTGTTTAAGTTTAAGCGCATGTTTGCTAGCTGTTTGCAAAGATGGACTAATGGCGTAACTTCTTCCATTTCTAAATTTTACTTCTCTTTTTATTACCACTTTGCCTATGCTTTACTTACAATTTTAAATGTTATGTTCCAATCAACATACATTTATGAGCGAGCACCAATCGTTGCAAGCTCCAATCCCGTCACAATGCAATTTTTTACTTTAATCTTGCTAAAAAACAACCAGATTGATCTTAAAATAATCACTTTTTGAGTCTTAACTTCACGTTTCTCTATCACTTAAAACATTTATTGTTTCAGCTCTGACGTCATCACACTTTGCAACCACATAAAACTAAACAGACAGACTTGACCGACCATGTAGACGTGCACCTCACGATCCTCTCTTAGGACTCGTCTTACCCTCTAAATGTTTGTTCTGATTGGAACTTAAGCCAATCCCTTTAAGAACGTCTTTAAACTAATCTCGTCTTCTATATGTCCCATATAAGGGCTCTGAATTAAGACTTCTGCTAGCACCTTTTAAAGTCTAGGAACAGGGTGTATCCTCATAGCATGGCTACACCTCACAACTATTTTCCTCATATATTACTTGGCAACACTGAAGTCAATATCTTTTCCCTATATAAATATATATTACGCTCTCACTCTTGCATTACATTTTATCCCGCCTCCTCCCGATACTCTCCATTATTTACTAGGCATACATCCCTATCGCCACTCTCTTTGGTCTTATTCACTCACCTTTCACATGTTTTTTGTCTTCGGAACCGTCGGGATCACCACCTTCATTACTACTATTTGAGCTGCTTCCAATCTGCTTTGCATAGATGTGGCAGGGGTTTCTATTAAAAATAGGGGTCCCGTCTCACCCTCCTTGCAAGGATTTGTCCTCTTCTAACCACGATCTACGGGGAGCTTCACATGCTGTCAGCCGAATGGCAAAGGTCCTGCGATATTGCCGAGACCCTAAAGTTACTTATGTCGATGGCCGATGGTATCTTATCTAACCATCAATCTCAACTATCAAGTGAACTGAAGACTTCAAGCCCTTCAAAATGAGTAGCAATTCCCTGGAGATGGATGGGGATGCAGATTTTAATCAAACATCAATAATTAAGACGACACAAATAGCTTGGCAAAAGTTTGTCTGTTTTGATGCAAGTAACTAAAACAGGCAGCACAACAAACATCAGCAATCACTCGATACTCAAATCTCAATCATTTCATTAAAAAGCTGGGTTCTTAAACCCAAAAGTGGTCATAGCTGACGTGTTGACCTGCTTCATTACCAACGTCATCCTACGTGGCAAACTTCTAAAACCTATTGGGACGTGGGATTGGTTCTAAGTGAATAACTAAGCATAGGTGTTATATCTATATAGAGTAACAGAGAGAACGTATTGGATACTTAACATCAGGTGGGGCAACTAAGCCCTACCTTCAAAAAAGCCACTATGAACATCACTAAATGTACAACGTCCAATTGGCTACACAACTATAGGACCTCCAACTACGTGGTCCTCTACAATTGGTTGGCTACCAACCCCCGTCAGTAAATTTCCACAACCAGGTGCGGGTGAGCCTGTCTTGATACCAGCTTCCCACCAATTAAAAGTACACTCCATCATCACCTCAATGGTTCAGTGTCAATTAGTGTTTTGAAGTTGGGCTTGAGTCCGTACTGTTTTCTGGGATTTCTTAAGGAGTATGGGTAATGTCTGGCTTCCGTGCAAAGATGTGATCTTCTCATGCATCCACCTTTCTTCCATCATGTGACTGGACACCACAATTTGAGCTTTTTTGTGTATTTGATTTTATTCCCCAATAGTCCTCTGATGTCTTTTCTTTTCACTTGACCTTCTTGAACAGGAGCTTCTGTTTTTTCACGTTAATTGTATCTAATGTCAGCCAATTCTAGTTCTGATAAGACCTTGGCTCTCTTGGCTCATCAAACGCCTTAGCTAAAATATATTCTGTTTAATTCAATTGCTTTTGTAACTACAACACTGAATTGAGGCATTCCTAATTGCTCAAGACTGCTATATACATACTGGAACATTCATTCTTTATTCAATCCATATGTATCTATGAGGTATTTATGTATATGTTGGCGCGTGCCATGATCTTTTCACTATAAGTATTTGGCTAGCTTCATGGTTGCTTTGCTGCTTGCATTTCATTGCATCTGTACATGTTTTAAACTAAGTATCTTCATCATGCTCATGGCATAAGTCTCTTCATCTTGATCCCAAGATGTCACTTATCCTTGGTACTTCTTTATTCTTCATAAATTGTCTGCCTCTCTGGTCTGGTTATCTTATATATGGAGTTGATTCCATTTCCTATGACGTCATCATTTATTCTGGTCATTCAGTTTCTTTTTTTCATCAGGAGTCACGTTTAAATGGCCATCATATTGTCTTGAATGTAGGTATGGTTTCCTTAATGGGTACTTCACTTCCCATATTCTCTTAGGTATAGGTATTCTTATGGGTTCTGCACAGAGTTGCTCTTCTTCCTACTTTTTGATTGGTGTAGTATACGTCACATACTTTGGTTCATACTTCTCAGATAATGTAGGTGGGGCAGGTGGAGTGGGGGTACTTGGATTCTCCTCTACAGATGTGTGGTTGGGATTGTCTACACCACACATATGAATTAATCTACCCCTATAATGAATGATATGTTGTTCTTGTACTTCACATACAACTCTTCCTATATGCTATAAAGCAAGGTCTTCTTATTTTCCCATTTAGAATGGTACATGTGTTATCTACATCGGAAGGATGTATGGATGATTTGACCCTGCCATGGGCTACAAACTTCCCTCATTTCAAAGACCAATGATTTGCTCCTGCAGTTATCCACCCATGTACAAATTAACATGGATAGACTAAGCTTGAATGGGTAAGCAAGCATTGGTCTGGAGTTCTCCTGACCTGCCTGTGATTACACCCCATACCAAAATGAACTTCCTTTAGCTAGGTTGCATGGAAACCTGTGTTTTAGATTTGAATGTTTAGACTCTTGGCCTGTAATATTCAACCAGTATAAATGGAAATGTGGAACATGTTACATGTAGTAACCTACTTTAAAAGGGTGATCAATAAGTTGAAACAGAAGTGGATTTGTAACATACATTTTCATGCGATCTAGCTAAAGGAAGAACATTTTGGTATGAGGTTTTTACCGCTGGTGATGTAATATGTATATTATTTCAATAATAATTTTTGCTTTATTTATTTCTGTTTGTTGTTCTTTCTTCGTACCTAACCTGAATTGATCCTCCCTGTCACAAACTCCCTCATCTCTGTCATGATTGAAATGTATATAGATGTATTAAGAATGTAATGTCAAAACCAATTCCCTGATTTAAAAAAAAGGCACAAGATTCCGAAACACATATTATCTTAAAGGGCTTTTCCACAAGAGTGGATTCATAAGAATTACATAATTGATTTATTTCTTTAAATCATTTTTGGGGCAGTCATTTTTGAGGGACAACTGAACCTGTTTATAGTGGAGGATTGGGTTTTCGTTTTCCTCCGATTTTCTCATAAGCATGACACACAACCTACAAGGGATATAAGAAAAAGATTGCAGGGCATAAGAGGTTGATATAATAAGGAAACACACTGAACTGAACATATTTGTTTGATATATCAACAGCCAGGAAGAGAAAGAAAAGAAGCATGGCAGAATATTTACAAAATAGGGATGAAGACTCTACCAACCTGTTCTCCCCAAAGGGGAGCATGGCACATGCTTTTACAAGCACCAATCCAAATGGGAAGATTTAAGATATACATTTATCAAACTGGAGAGAATATCAAAGAAAGAGATTGATAAATACTGGGAAATGGTCTCACTCAAGAATTCCTTAACTAACAAACAGATTCCGAGAGGACTACGTGTACTCATCTTCCCAGATTTCACAAACGACGAGGATAAGCAGTGGGAACAGAATCTGAACACGAGCTTGAAGAATATGCTTGAATTACTAGTGGAGCATGCCATGAGGGAACATAAGAGAGCCACAGAACAAACAGAAGTTCTCAAAAAGGAGATTTCAGAAATGAAGCCGTTAGAAGCTACAAAGGAAAATAATTATCATAAAATGCATGATATTCTCAAGGAGTATCAAGATGATATCAAACTTAAAAAAAACCATGCAAATATTTTAGGTACTTCCTACCTAAAATACATAAGGCTTTTTTCACCTTATTCCTGAAGAAAGCCCAATTTTAAGTGGCATCGGTGCGGCCACAGAAAGGATTTCAGAGTACCTGGACATTATTCTACGACCAAGAGTGTCAGAACTCAAGGCTCATCTTAAAGACACGACCCATGCAATTAAAATCATACAAGAGATCAAATGGCAATCAAGTTACCTTTTGACAACCCTGGATGTACATGCGCTATACACATCAATCAGACAGTTGGGGATCACCTTGAAACATAGACATACCGTAAGGAAACAGAAGTTAACTCCACATTGTATTTGACCAGCTGTGAACACGATCCAAAAAAAATAAACATTCAAGCTGGATAATTTATTAGAGTGCGAAGGAATTGTCATAACTCTAAAAGCTTTGATGAAGAATGCAAATTGTTATCTTCAAGATTTCAACAAAGAAGATACCCATCCAAGAGCATCAACATATCTCGAGACAAGGTGAAACGTCTACCAAGAGAACAAACACTTAAACAGAAAAAACAAGACAGAAATCAGATACCAGGAGAAAGTGAACCTTGTGACCAAATATTATTCGAATCACTATGAGATATATACAATTTTGCATAAGAACTGGCACCTACTCAAATTGGACCCTCATGTAGAAAGACTGAGGATTATCTATAGAAGGGCAGAGACTTTGAACAACAGCTTGAGTCCATCGCTACGTCCAGCTGAGCAGAGCATACCAGTAAGAACATGGCTGGAATCCGATTTTCAGGGTTTCAGAAAATGTGGCACTTGTACCATATGTAAATTTGCGCATGAGAGCACGAACACCTTCATGGACAAGAATGGAACTAGGATCAGAATCAAGGATGAAATTAACTGCAGGACTAAGTACGTAGTTTATGGTACAATGTGTATGTAAACGGATTTACATAGGGAGCACTATAAGAGAAATGAGGACAAGAATAAAAGAAAAATAATCAAGGATTGGGAGTCAAGATCTATCACTCCCGCTTACACAACATTGGCAACATAAACATCAGAGGTGCAATAAGCAAGATATCAGATTTATTGGCCTACAGAGGGTCACACTTGGAAGAAGAGGTGGACATAGAAAACGATTACTCAGACAGGCAGAGGCAAGGATAATCTGCAGATTCAGAACACTGGAACTGGGTCTGAACAAGGACAATGAGATGGTTTCTTTTTTGTAAAGCAAAAAGAAAAATGTGTATAGGGTGGGTTTGAGCGAAAGGCCATAGGGGTCATTTGTATATGTAAGTAATCAGACCACCTTTCTTTAACAAATGGGAGAAGGGACCCACATTTTATGATTTGGGGACTCTAACAACTCACTAGATCTAAGATGTAAGCCCCAGTTTGAGTTCAGTGTTCTTCCAAAAGGGTATCATGTCAATACTTATGCAGAGATAAGATCAACCACATAAAAACATTTCTTAAAATGTAATAGGAGAAGAGACCCTAGAATTTAATGGGCCAAAATGTTTATAAAATTTAAAAACAAAAACATATTTTTCTATGGGAGATGACAAGGTTGATCGAACGGTATGTAATCTGTAGCTTAGTTTGTTCTAGTTGGTTTAAATGAGAAAATAGTTTGAGTACGTTCATTATCCTATATGGGGAAGCCAGCAAGCATGTGGTTAATAGCTAGATTCGGTTTATGTTCGGATCGTGCAAGATTGTCCATTTACATAAGAGTCATTTTTTACATCTAATTTTTCGAGTACACAAAATAAGAATTAATTTAATAATGCTTATTCATTATTGCGTAAAACAATAATTCAGCTTTATTAATTTAGAAGCAGGTATGTATATAAAAAGACCTCTATCACTCGCCCTGCTTTAAGCAAATGCATGGAGCACATTAAGAATTTCGTTAAACAACAGTTTAGCTTCAACAGTTTCTGAACTGGAAAAGCATGTATCACTAGACTTGTATTCAGCTTATACTTGGTGCATAGCTACAGGAGACTGGGATAATCTGTATAGATTTGCAAAAAGGAAGCGTTTAGGCATCCCTAAGTATGGCGACCGTTTGTAAATACTATAAAGAAAAGACAGCCTCACATGGTAACCTAGGAAACTAAGAGTATACAATAAGATTGCGAGTCGGCTTCTCGCATTTGATACGAGAACCGACGCGCAGAAACTTAGCCACACTTTATCAAGTGAACTGAATATATATGGCAACATCACGCAGGACAAGATGCATGTTGTAGGCCTTTCATGGTTGCCGAGATCGGTGTGCGAAAACACGCATCTAGAGAGATTCTTGCATACATAATAAACAGTCAGAGATGACAAAATCAGGATTGGCCGTACTGATATCTCGATCATATGTACATGTCCTTTCACAATGCATAATAAGGGTTTATGACGTTTTAGCAGGGATGGCGATAAGTACAACGAATGCTCTTTATCAATCGAGTAAACAAGGAATACAATTTACGCCCAGAACGTGTGGAACTCAATGCATAAATGTAATTAATGACAAGATTAGAACCAAGCCAAAATTTGGCAGAAGGGACTTTTTTTTATGAGAATAAAGACAGAATTGCATATTTTGTTTGAGCAAACCGTTCTTTAATATGCAAGTTTACTACATTGCAGGTGGGATTAACCTGGGGATTTGCAGCAAATGACTTGAGCAAGAATTGATTTGTGTGTGGCAAGGTACTTTTCTCTATGCTACTCTTATTTATAAATAAGAACAAGGGTATGGAGTTTGACTTAAGCATTAATAAGGGGGCAAGTTGTATTTGCTTATCAAGATTATACCGTTTAAGATGTTGCCCCATAATTTGAGAAATACATTATTTCAAACAGTTTAGGATTTTAATGTTTTGACTAATGGCCTGTAATATTGAACCAGTATAAAGGAAATCTGGAACATGTTACATGTAATAACCAACTTTAAAAGAGTGATCAATAGAGTTGAAACAGAAGTGGATTTATAACATAGGTTTCCATGCGACCTAGCTAAAGGAGTTCATTTTGGTATGAGGTTTTTAAGGCTGGTGATGTAATTTGTATATTATTTCCAAGTTTCATAATCATTTTTGCATTGTTTTTTCTGTTTGTTGTTTTCTTTCTTTGTACCTATCTTAAAAGGCTTTTCCACAAGAGTGGATTCATCAGAATTAAACAATTGATTTATTTCTTGAAATAATTTGTGGCAAAGTCATTTTTGAGGGGCAACTGAACGTGCTTTAAAATTAGGCTTTTGCCTCTTTCTAGGATAGTCAAATCTAGGTGTTTTTGCATTTGCTGTTGTCTTTAGAAATTAGGCTCTTCCCTCTTATAGGAAAGCAGAATCTGTGGGCTTTGGCATTTGCTATTGTGCATACAAATTACGCATTTTCCCTCTTTCAGGGATAGACGAATATGGGTAGTTTTTGCATTTGCTGTTGTGTTTATAAATTAGACTTTTCCCTTGATCCCTCTATCTAGGACTTTTTCTCTACCCAGATAATTTGCCACTAGGTATCTTGCGTTTCTACTGTATGATGTAACCTAGGCTTCTTTCCGTTTCCTGAACACTTGTCCCTAGATTGTTGCATTGCTGTGCGGTTGTAGTTTGTGTCGTGCACAGCAGTTCCTCCCTCTCCCTACCCCCTTCCTTCTCTCTCTGCACTCTCCCTCAATAGTGCTCTCAATCTCCCATACCGTCTCTAACTGCCATTCTATCACCTATCCTATCCTTCTGTCGAAGTCTGGAAGGGAAAGGTTTAAGAAGGATTTCCTGGGCCTGCCCATCGCTGACACATATGTCAATGGTTCTTCCAGGCAGACTTTCACTGACATCGTCTTTGTCGTTACCTTTCTGGACCTTTGGATTCCCTATATGGTCTCAGTACTCTCCCCTTTCTCTACCTCTCCCATTAATGGTGGCACCCTTTGGGAAGTACTCTTGGCATCCTTCCAGTCTTCTTGGCCCATCATTAATGTCTACCTAATGTCTACCTAAATGGCACTGTCATGGTCCTTGGCTCTCAGTCTAACCTCCACTTTCTTGATAGGCATCTTCCGTCTCTCATCAGCTTCCTCCCTTCTCCTGCCACTCCTCTTCTGCCACCCCTCTGGCACCTCAGATGGGTGTACCACACTCCTGTACCCCTCCATGGAAAACATTCAGAAGTGGCTACCTGCACTACTTCGCTACCCTTAACTCTACCTCTGCAACAAGCACTCTTCTGACATCTGCCACCTCCTTGAAGACATTGACCTAGAGGTCCTCGCTCTCACTGATACGTTGTTCACAGCCAGGTCTGTCACATGTTTTCACACTCTACTCCCTGATGGTTACAAGATCCTCTCTAAGCCTCTCTAAGCCTGGCCTAACCGGTCCTGGGACTGAGTTGCCCTGATCTTCCCTGAGTGGGTCCCTGCTACTATCATACCCACTCAGGCCTACTTCTCTTTCAAATGACTCATCTGCAGGCTGAGTGTCTTCTCTGTCCTCTCTCTGACTCTGGCCACCACCCTCGCCAGGCCTCCCTCTTCCACTCAGAGTGGGCTGACCTCACCTCTTCTCTCTTGGCCTTTCCCTCCTAGCTTCTCCTCCTGGAGACTTCAATATTGACTCAACTAACCATGATGTGTATTTTGGACTATTCTGCTATTGTGACTCGCTTTCCCTCTTCATTCTTCCCTCCAGTCCGACACAGTCAGCCGGACACAACTTGGATGTTCTCATCTCTGAAGACATCCCCATTTCCAACCATGTCATTACTCCTCTTTGTTCTGATCATACTCTCCTGTCCTCTCATCTAGACCTCCTGGGTCCCCCGGCTAAACCCCTGCCCCCACTGGCAGTCTCCTTCTCCATCATTCGACCTAGGATGTGCGTGCAAGTTGCTAATTTTGATGCCACCTTTACTCCCCCTCCTACTCCTCCCACTGACTCTCACTCTGACACAGCCCTTACTAACATTCATCTCTCCATCTCCAACACTCTGGACATCCTTGCCCCTGCCATGAAGATCTGCATGAAACCTGCCTCTAAGCGCAACACCTGTTATGACTCCAACCTGGCTTCTCTGAAATGCTGTGACAAACCAGCCTGCCACCTGCTCCAAAGGCAATACAATCTTTCCCTCTGATTGAAGGAAAAGGCCCATGTCAAAGCCTGCATCTCTGGGGCCACTAACAACACAGCACAACTTTTCAAAATCTGCAAGGAACTTTCCAATCCTGCTGCACTCTCCATTTCTCCTCTGCCTTCCCTGGCACGCTGGACCTCTCTGGTTTCTCACTTCATTCCTAAAACTCAGGACATCCTGTCGTCATTCTCTTCTAAACCACACCCTTCTCCCTCACTCACTCTCAGGCCTCTCTTGACTCCCATACCCCCTTCCCTCCTTCTCTCCTCTTTCTCTCCCTGGTAACCTGATGAGGTTTCTAGACAAGTCCGCTCTATGAAAGTCTCATCCAAACAGTTGCTCCCCTGCTCCTTCGGAAATATCAGGGACCACATTGTCTCCCTTGCTCCAGTCTTGACTGATTTCTACAATCACTCCTTTGCCACTAGATCCTTTCCATCACTCCTCAAGCCCTCCCTTGTTCACACTATCCTCAAAAAGCCTTCCTCCAAACCTTTCTGTCTGGCTAGCTACCGCCCTATCTCCATTAATCCCCCTTCCTGGGCAAACCCTTGGAGAAGCTGGCCATCTCTAAGCTTATCCTCCATACTGAATCTGTTGGTTGTCCCCACAACCACCGGTCTGGCTTCAGAGCTGCCAGCAGCATGGAAACTGTACTCCTGAACACCCGTGAATACTTGCTTTGTAATCTCGATTCCAACTCTCCTTATGTTCTCATCTTTCGTGAACTTTCCTCTCCCTTTGATACAGTCAATCATGCCACCCTTATAAATAGGCTCTGTGATACACTTGCCATCACAGACCTGGCTCTGAACCAGCTGACCTCCTTCCTCTCTGAACGACCGTCAAAAAGGTTCAACTGGCCCCTTTTCTCTGCTTCATCTCACTCTCCACATGTTATATCCCTCAGCGCTCTATTATCTCGCCTTGCCTTTTCAAAATATACCTTGCCCCTCTAGCCTATTTTATCTCTTCCTTCTCACCAAACCTCTAATGTTATGCGGATGGCACAAAATTCTCATTCAAGCTTCCCTCCTCTGTCTCCTCTTCTTCCTCTCTCATTCCTGACTTTCTGTCTGCTATTCAGACATGGTGCACTGCTAACAATCTCTGCTTTAATACCAGTAAGACAGATCCTTCTCATTGGGACCCCTGCTCCCTCCTTTCCTCTTACACTCTGGCCATCCTGCATAGGTCAGCTCCGCTCACCACCCTGCAAAGCCAAAAACCTTGGTGTCATCTTTGATTCCTCTCTCTCCTTCTCTCTTCACATCATGGACCTTGCCAAGAATGTCCACTTTCAGCTGCACCTCCTCAGAGGCATTCTTCCTTCCCACACCTTCACCCAGAAACTCAGTGCCTCCAGAGCTAAGGTCGGCTCCAGGCTGGACTTCTGCAATGGCCTCTTCATCAATCTGCCTAAATCCTCCCTTCTCCACCTTCAACTAATCCAGAACAGGACTGTGAGACTTATCCTTTGCCACAAGCCCAGGGACAGCATTATTCCAGCCCTAACATTGCTCCACTGGTCCCCGGTTGCTGCAAGGATCACGTTAAAGGCCCTCTGCATCATCCACAAGTCTTTCTGAGGCCTGAGACCCTGCTAAATCCAACTCTCTCTCACTAAATACCTCCCTGCTAGAGCCCTTCGGTCTTCTAGCTCCAACTCTCTGCAGATGAGACGCTTCTCCAAGCAGAGAGTGGGGGGTAGATCTCTCTCTTTCATAGGTGCCTCCCTCTGGAATATCCTCCCTGCCCCTCTAAGACTTGAGCCGGATCTCCTCAAGTGCCGGTAGTTTCTCAAGAACCTCCTTTTCCCTTCTTCCTTCCTCCTCCGACTACCCTGCTAATGTTCCCCCTCTGCCTCTTGACTGGCTGCCTGGTTCCTTTAGATTCTTACAGGGCACCTGGCCCTCCACGACCAGTATACCCCTGCACTTGGTCTCCTCCTCTGACCCCCACAACCTGAACTTGCTCATCTGGGCTCCCTCCCCAGCACTATAACCTGGGCCCTTCCAGCCCCTTCCACACACTTAGCACATGGACCGTCTGCCCCTGCACCCTCTTCTTTCCCTTTGGCTATGTCCACCTGGCATCCCCCTCCTCCCATTCCCCTGCACTTCTGTTACTGCACTTTCATGATCCAAATGTCAGAAGACCTAGTAGGAACGCTTTTGCATTGTTATATACATTGAGGCGTAGTCGCATAAATAGGTCTCTGTTACGATTGTCAGGAAATCATTTCAGATAGTTCGGCAAATGATTGACAGACCTTATCTCCATCTCACAATTGAGATTCATGTGATATTGAGACTTCAATTGAATTGTCAGGATCCAATCATTTTGCATTATTCTTTTCTTTGCGTGCTGTGGACGCCGAAGCAACATTTCCATTGAGATGTCTGCCTTGTCAAGATGATCTTCCATTTTGTTTTTCTAGTTATTCAGTGCTTGTTTATTAACTGTTGCCGGATTAGTATGCAATATCTCGATAGCTGGAATATTTTCGTCACTCATGATTTTCCGGAGTAGGTCAAGCTGTTTCCACAACACGATGGATTGCAGTGATTGTGTTGCAATTTCGGTCGGATCCTCGCCATTGGGGAACGACTGTGGTTAAGCTAAAACCTTTATGCTAAAAGATGGCTTCTAACTGTTGCCATATCTCGGTGTTTAGGTTTAGCATCATTTCGGCATCATGAGCTGGTATTCTTACAATCTTTTGATGATAAAAAGTTATAGACGGTTGCAATGAAAATTTCCCATATTTTCGTTGTAAAAAGGCTCCTTGTCTGGCTAACGCATGGGCTTTGGATTTGAGGTGGATGCTCCATTTAGTTTCGACTTTAGATTGGTTCACCCATACACCGAGATGTTTGACTGTGTTGACCTGTGTTAATTTGTTTTTCTGCAAGAACCAGGTAAATTGCGAGTTCATTTGTTTATTTGTTAATGGCATAATTTGTGTTTTTTTTGTATTAATTTTTAATTCGTTCAATGTCATGTAACTTTCCATTCTATCCAGACATGTTTGAAAGCCTTCCTGCGTTTTGTCAAACCCTGCTATCATCAATATCAATATCATCAGCGTACATCATCTGCGGTGAAGGGATTGCATTGACTTTTGGCGGATTGCGTGTTGCAATGTTCATGTACTCATCAAAGTCTGAGATAAAGAGTTTGAAAAGTGTTGCTGCCAAGGGGCAGCACTGCTTTAATTGGTTATAGGTGCGGATTGGCGCGGATACTATGCCTTCGGGTGTCATCCGAATTTGCATGGTGGTTTTACTGTACAATAGTTTGATGGGTTCCAAAATTTTTGCAGGGCACCTCCAAAGTTCAATTTTTTCCAAAGTGCTTGTCTGTTTATCATGTCAAATGCCCGTTTTAAGTCAATGAACCCTGCAAATACCTGGATTTTAACTCCAATGGCCTTTTGTTTTAGCACATTCAACAACATCAAATTGATGTTAGTACCGACCTTTTTAACAAAGCCGGTTTGTCTTTTCGCTTGCTGTTCATTAGCTTTCGCCCAACACTCCAATTGTTGTAACAGATGGGAGGCAAAGATTATCCCCAGCAGATCAAGCAAGGAAATAGGACAGTAGTTGTTTGGCTGCTTTCTGTCACCCTGCTTGTAGATCGGAACAAGTATGGCAGATTGCCAAGTTTGAAGGACTATGTTGAGTGATCCGATCCTTTCAAAAAGCTGAGACAAAATTTCATCCAATGGTTTGGGTTCTGCTTGATAATTAAATTGGACAGCCCATCAGGTCCTGGCGCACGGGAGATATTCAGTCTATCGATGACTTCCTCTATATCTGAGATGTTGTATTTCAATGACCATCTTAACAGTGGTTTGTCAGGAATCGTATTTTGAGTCGGTTCTCGAGGTTTATATAAGTTGATAAAATTAACAATCCAGGCGGCTTCTGACACGTCTGAGATCAATTTGTTCCTTGTGTTTTCACGTTGATTTAAGATGTTCCATATGTTTCTGGAATTTTAGTTGTTAATACTTCAAGAATCTTTCCGGCGTCTTGTTGTAGTTTCTGTGCTTTCTGTTCTTGCTCCAGTTGGTGTATCTCTGTTGTCGTTTCCTTATCAGCTCTAATTTATTGGGATCTTGACTTTTCATAAGTTGTTTGATGTTACTGCGCAATTCTGCTTTCTTTTCCTTTCTTTCAATGTTGAAGCAGTGTTTACGTTGTGGTCTATTTTTGTTTTTGGAGATTGTTTTTTACTGGTAAGGTCTCAGGAGCCACTCATAGTTTATTTTCTCCATTCCTGTTTGTTGGGTCGGCAAGAAGTTTTCTGACAATCCATTTATTTGGTTCTTTTGGATCCGTAGTCTCATATGGCTTCCATCCAGTTCGAGCCGTGGAAGACATATTTTCTTTTTTTTTTAGTTGGTTATGGACCATAGCAGTTGTAGTATCCAGTGATCGCTCATGTTGGAATGAGTTGTTTCAGTTTTAATGATTTTGTCAGAAATCCCTGACGATGTGTAGATATAGTCAATGATAGCCATGGAGTTGCCTTTTGACCAAGTTGGTTGAATCGCGTATTTGTTATTTAAAGGTTTGTGAGTAATTAGCAGATTGCGGTCATCCATTTCTCTATTCCAGCGTCTCACTCTGGGGGTAAGATGTACATCATCCTGTCTCTTGCCAGCTTGGTCATAGAGATGTAGGTTCAGATCACCACAAATAATAAAATCTGTTTGGTGAAATTGTTCTTTGACGTTATCAATTTCTGAGAATACTGCGGCGATAAAGATTTCGTCGTTTATTGCTACTGGGTTCCAGTATAAGTTCACGATTGTCAAGGTCTTTTTCTCCTGGAGTCGGCTCTTCTGTTCTACTGTCTTATCGGCTGATGGATAGTAGTACAATGTGAGAATTTTGATCCACGGATTCACATTTATCACAATAATGACTTCCAGAATTGCATCCACTTTTATCAGCATCAAAAGACCCGCTGCCGGACGACCTTTTGGCCCTTTAAGCGCTGGATTCATGAAGTAAATGTATCCTTTGCATATCGGTTGCTGAGTCATCCAAGTTTCTTGCAGACAAATAATATGGAAGGTGGAGAACTAATGGTTGGTCTGGTCAAGATGGCTGTAACCCCGTGAATTCCATGAGCACAGGGAAATCTCCCAGTCGCTCTCAGAGGTTGATGGTTAATAGTTGCCTGTTTGTGAAGCTTCCGTATTTTCTGTATCTCTCCATATTGGATTATTCCAACGCTGTGTACTTCTCTTTTCCTCATAATAGAAGCAGCTACGGTTTCTGCTCTCCTCCTCACAGTCTAGCATGTGGATGCTAGATTCTTCATTGCTTGAAGTTTGGTTCAGGGTTTTTTATTCTGATTGCGGATTAGTATGTTTAATGCAGTGGAATCCCAGTCAAGTAAGTTCCTATAGGTCAATACAATTTCAATTTTTTCTTTATCATAGAAATCTACCCATACATCATCTAAGAAACCTTCATCCCAAAACTGGACCAGTTTTATGTCGCATGAGCGTAGACATTTCAGTTGTGGGATGGCATTAAGCAAGCATAGTATATTGGTTCGATTTAGTATTAGCTTCTCTTTAGATTCAACAATTCGTTGAATCTGTACTCTATACTGTGTCTGCTTCTTTGTTGGATCCATGAATTTTGGTGGCATCAGCTGACTCTCCTCCAGTTTCATTTCTGCGTTTGTCTGATTTGTAGTTGTCTCATTGGAGGTATGTACTGTTGCGTCTCTTGAGGTGGATGTTAAATCAACATTTACTGAATCCTGTTGATGAGTGCTTTCTAAGTTGCTGTTCGAGACCTCTTCACAAGAGAGATCCATTGTGTAGTCTCTGAGGTCATCGTCTGTTATGTACTCACAGGAGAGGATTTACTTTTCTTCAGTATCAGAATCATCTTCATCATATTAATCGATAATTATCACAGAATTCATGGAGGAGTTGTTCTCATTTCTAGAAGATTGAGATTCTCGATATTGGCAGCAGTTTTAGAGTCCGACACATGTTGTGACTGTGTCTTTTTTTTTGTCCTTGCTTGCCTCTGAGATACAAGCAGGTCCATTTGCATTTGTTAGGGTTTGGGTTGCAGTACATTTTTGGTGATCTGGACAATTTCTTTTTTGATTTGGTAAATGTTTTGTTATCTTTGTTTTTTTGTCATTCTGAGGTAAGGATAGTTGTCATAGAAATGCTCTCGATCCTTTCTGTTTTTTTTTCTTCATTTTGGACTTGCATTCAGTCTGTTGTTTTTTCTGATTTTGATTTGTTTTCCCGAAAAGATGTAATATGTGTCTTTCATGTTTGCTCTTTGTTGTTCTGCTTGTGGGGGTTAACAGGGCAGGGAGGCAACTCCTCTGTTCTTCCCGTCATGTTATTCTCGTCTTGTTGGATAGATGGTATAACGGTCATAAAATTGGACTCGGTTGGTCGAGCATTCCTGGGTTTTTTTGCAGGTACTTCAATTGGTTAATATTTTCTTTTATCAGCACCAGCTCTGTGGTTATGCTGTTAGGGTTTAGCATGGTTATTAAGAGTTTATTCAGATCATTTTTGTCGGCTCTATCTTGTCTGGCCAACTCAGATAATCTATTCTGCCATCGTATACTTATTGCTGCTTCATTGTTTATCTGTATCTGTAGTCTGTCTAAAAAAAGCTTATGTGTCGATCTGTTTGGAGTGGATTAATGCTAATAGTGTCACTTGATCTTTCATTGTCTCCACATTAGTTTCATAGAGCTTCCATAGCAGTATCATTGCTTGTGATGTCGTTGCTATCAGCATATTTTGCAGATCCATCATAGTTGTCGGAATTGGGTTGTTTGCACATCCCCACGGCGGGGTGCAGGTGCATTTGTTATGAGACTTTTCAACTATTGGTTGGGCACCCATGGTTTGATTCTTTAAAGGCTCCATCTTTATTTTGCTCTCAGGTGGTCGAAGGTCATTGTTTAGCGTAGGTGAAAGCATTTGCTGTTCCAGCAGTTTGTCCTCCAGTATGGAAGTCACCTATGTGGATGTTGGTTGTTGTTTTCTCATATCCACCTTTTTTCTTTCCAGCAAATACATCCTTTCTTTTTTCATGGTTTGACATAAGTAGCTCCATTTCAGTGATATCAAGTGAGAGTCGTGAGACACGTGCACTAGGTGTGTGAGGCGTGGAAGGGTTTATCCCTTCAGATTTCGTTGGATACTCTTGCCTTAGTTGCCATCTTTGTTTTGCTGCTATAGCTTTCTGTTTTTGCGACATTTCCCACTTCACTGGTGGAAGAGAGTAGCTTGGGTCAAGGTTGTGGCAGTTTGCCGCCGACGTGGTACCGCTCTGACTTTTGTTGCCAATATTAATTACTTTGGAGGTTGGGTTCTGTAGTTTCTGGCTCTCCAGTCTTTCAATAGTAGTTTTAGGGCCAGTTAGGATCTTCGGCCATGGTTTGGGAGTGTAGCCTAGTAATTCTGACTCTGGTTTCTCCGTGTCTATATCAGCGCTTCGGTTTTCTGATACTGATTTTCTTGCTACTTGTCTCTCACCCGGCACATGTTCCACTATCTTTGACCCAGCTATGTCATTCTGCTGCTGTAAGTCAGCAACTTTCAATGTTGGTTGTAATGGTGATTTCTGAATATGAAGTCTGCACATGCTGTGCATCACATTCTTCTCATCTCAGATGTCATCAGTGCCAAGATGTCTCTTGCAATGATGAGTGCTGTTCCTGTGTGTTGCCCTCTCGTGCTAAATCTCTCAGTACTGCTAGGGTTATCTCATCTCCTACAGGTATTGGCAGCACGTTGTGCATTTCCGGAGGGATGGGGTTAGAGCGTGGGTCAGTGCTTTCGATCATCTCTCCTATGTGCGAGTATGGAGTGTCCAGGGCTGTAGGTGTTTTAACTCTTTGTCGCGTGAATGGGCTAGTAGCCGAATTCATAATTTTGGTATTAACCTCTATGGACTGATTTAGTTAACTCACCTCTGTCTATGATTGATAGCGAAGGTACTTACCAAGACACTCCGATGCTTCAGGTCTCAGCACCAGTCACTGTGTCCGCACCGCAGCAGGGGTCTGGTGATGGAACAACCCGCAGTGATCAGCTGGCAAGTGTCGTCCGACTATTATAATGGAGTCACAAAGTCATGTTGTCCTGGATTCTTTGTTGGTGCAACAGGAGCAGAGTTTGTTGCCCCGCTTCGAAGCAGAAAAGCAAAACAGCAGTTCAATAAATACAGCTGTCCTTTTCGCTGGCCGGGCTTCTCGCTCCAAGGGTTGGGTCTGCTGTTTATGTGCGGCACTTCCTGGTTTGGCTCTGTTCCGTGTAGATTCTTAAAGGCGCAGTCGGAGACCACAAAGTAAACGAGGAGGGCTATGCACGAGATGTGTGCACGTATACTGACACAAGCTACCAGCCAGCCAGGCGGTCAATGGGTCCCAATGTCACGGCAAAGCAAAACAGAGTCACAGCAAAACAGCAGTTCAATAAATGCAGCCGCCCTTTTCGCTGGCCGGGCTTTTCTTGTCTAGGATATCAATAAGAAAGTCTACATTAGTTTTCAAATGCCGTAGAATCAAAATGCACTGTTCAGGTAATTCCTTGATTATTTTTATATCCTTACCGCGTAATGAATCATGAAATAGCTCGATCATGGAATCCTTCAACGGAAGGATCGTTTTCCTATAGAGGCATGAGATATTCCATTGGACACTTGACTTAAGAGAATTGAGGCCTAATTCATACCTGAGGATAGATATGGGTGCAGTATTCGATAAGGAGGTGGCCTTCCTCCAAAGGAGGCCTGTTACTAAAATGTGAGTTATAGCACCGTGGACGACTTTGCGTCTCCTGTGTGTGAATAACCGGAAAGCAGGGTCGATGAATCAGTTGCCTTTTATTTAGGCATCCATGCATCCGTGGATTGGAAAGCAGCTCGTACTGCTTAGCAACCACTTCCCTACTGCTTCTATCTTGCCAGTGACTTACCCAGTCCTTACTCTGTCCTTACCCAGTCCTCCGGCAGTATGAAAGCAATAAGAGGTAAAAGGCGGTGTCCAGGGGAAGAGGCTTGGGATGCCTACGAGGTACGGGCGACGGAAGTGGAAGAATCAAAAACAGGAAACAGCGGAGAATTATATAATTCCATGTATCTTTTTTATCTCTGTAACGAATCAGAGCAGCATTCCGTGCTGCCAAAGAAGTTCCGAGAACCTTCCTTAAAAAAGGCTAATTCCAATATCCAAGTCATATGTATATATCTAATCAATATCTTAAAAGAATCATGACAAATGTTGATCAAATTATCCAATTATGTTGCTTATAAGGGAATGTCAAACTGTGCTTCATACAATACTGTGCCTTGTCAAGATTTCTGTTCCTGACAAAAAGGCCACAATGAGGGGGTAGAACCAGGTGTGTTGACCACATGATTAGTTACACTAGCGGCAGTAGCATTTTGAGAAAGGAACATAGGACACTTTTGAACAATGGGGCAATAAGGGTCAACAGTGTCTTCTGTTGATTGAACATGGCCTCTGACTTGCATACAGTTTACATACAGTTTACAAGGTAACAACATGTAACATGTAACAACAGTACCTCTGTTTGTGCCAGTGTCTCGACAGTGGGCAGTTTTTTTTGACAGGGGTCAATCACCCAGCACAATCATCATTTCATGGCACCTTTGTACATGTTGGAAACATGGCCAAAGCTAACATGTCAGTTACTGGCATTGCCCTTGGATAGCTTAACCAAGAAAGAAATAATTGCCCTTAACATGTGCCTTGAAGTTTCAATTAGCGACTGTTTTTTATTTTTTTTATTTTTATGAACGCAATATTATAAATCAGGAATATAACTCTCTTTATTGAGGTGTCACTGTAAAATGTATTTGCACATATTACCATTTTTAGAACAGCTGTCAATCAACTGAAATACAGATGACGAATGAGAGTCGGAGGAAATCAGGCTTCGCGACGATTATATATTGAGAGCACTGGCCTTTGTGCAAACATATGCACCCAAATAAATATGTAAATGCAATATTCAATATCATTAAACAGAACAATATGTAAAAGCAAAATATGAACTTGATTTAAACCTCCGTGTCATAGTACGAAGAAACTTGGATAGGATTTAACACCTGGCCTGGGCAACACGCTGCCACATTCCAGCCCCTACGTTTGGAACTACTATCAATCTTTGGTGAATACAATTGTAGAAACCAGTTATAGAATAGAGGGATGCCACAATTCATTTAGCCAAAGTGTTTGACTAAAATATCCTATCCTGTGCAAGTTTAAAAATACTGTACCATGAAAAAGCATTTTAGGAGGTAAAAATGACCCAAAGTCTTTCCAGAAAACACACTCTCAGGAGCACCTAACAACACAGTGATCAAATAATTTGGTTAGAAGAAGCATCATGGTTTTAAGTGGGCTGGGGCTAGCCAGGGCGGAGCCCTGGCAGCCTCTAAAAAGTGCCCCAGAAATGGGGCTCTGCCAAGGTTCCCTCTGGCTAACACTAGAAGTGCCAATCTCCTGAGGCAGCCCTTTCACTGAAAGAGCTGCATGGTTTAAAGGTTGCAGAGGCGGCACTTCTGATTGTCTCTTAAGCGGAGGCGCCAAGCCCACATAGGATGGTTCAGTAAAAGAGCTGCCTGGGGGATTTGACGCCTCTCATGAAGAAACAAAAGGAGAGGCAGGACGCACTGCAGCTTCCCTTTTGGTAAGCCCCACCTCTCCTTCTATTTCTAAAAAATAGATTAGAGCCCCGCAGGCACCCTGCAGGTTGGGGTCTGAGCATGTGATTAAGAGATAAAAAGTAGAGGCAGGGCACACTAAAGGAGATGATAGCTGCACATCTCGCCTCTCCTGCTTGGTTCCTCCTACCTGGGACTGAAGGAATTGGCTGTCCCATCTAACCCCGCCCCCTGAAACCGATCCACCTGTACTTTGGCCACGCACCCAACTAGAGCACCCCTCGATTCGTCCTCGATCCTTCCTCCCACTGAAAGCACTGAGAAGCAGTTGTGACCCGCAACAAAAGACCATAAATGCCTTTGATTAAAATTACTGCATGCAAACATGCACTTTCTGTGGCAATGCCTCTCATTTGTGTTTATTTTCATTGATGATATAGTCGTCAAGGCTAAAACATTTTTGGTGTTTTCAATGCAACATTCTGAGTACCCTCCCCATATTGAACGGTCACACCCCTCCAAAAAGTATGCTTTTCTACTATCCCTATAGTGTGACTGTTGTCCATAAACTGTACACGGACAAGTCAAAACAACGCCACACAAATGGAGCACACCACTTTTAAGCCCCAGCCTAAACACTAAAGACACATCATATTTTGACTTCTTGTGAGTAGTGTATGCGGAGAATCCCCTTACACTGTCAGCGCTCTGGCATTGTCAGTCACTGGCGACATTGGCAGGTCACAAGGTCTGAATGTAAAAGAGGGAACAAAAGTGGTGGCATCGATGTCCACATTCATTTTATCTCAAAATATGACGCATTTTAGAAACGTATCTGTGACAAATTGACTTCTGCCTGCTGGAGTACAAGGATGAGCATCGGCTAACGTGCTTACTCAGCCCTACCACTTCTTCAAAATAAGATCCAACACAATTATAAAGGTAAAATGACCATAGTTCAGAGATATACCTCCTTCGTCTTTTGTGGTAGCGTTGGCCAAGGGAAGGGTAAAGTCTCAATAGGGTTGTGAATGTATCAGGGGTGCAAGGCAAGAAAAAAAAAAACACAATGATATTTGCATGCATATGTTCTTGGGTGCAAAAGGAATAACAGTGATATAACTAGTCTCTATGGCCAACAACTTGATCAAAAGGGGAGTTGCCAGTCAATAGTACATTTTTGTGGCTCTTTATTGTTCAACAGCGTCAAACCTGGCTCGAGCTGTTGTGCAAGAGGTTCAAGCCAAGTTCGGGTGCAGAAAGTCGTGTTGATCCAAGCAGTGAGTTGGCATCGAGCTTGCCGAATATGGTGCTCAGACAGGTTTTAAGGCAACGTTTGAATGATGCAGGTTGGAGCCACTCATCAGGATCGGTTTGGGGTTGAGGCGGTTCAGGTCAGGGTTGTTAACCTCTAGGTAGGGTCAGTGAATGATGCTCCCGTGGTTCGAGCCGAGGGTCGACGACGGTTTGAATTGTTGATACTGATGCTCCGGTGTGCGGTATGATGAAGAGGCAGTTCAAGGTCGAGTATGTTCAAGTTGCTTGTGTAACTGATCGTTCGAGACAGCGAGTGACACTACAGCAGTTTGAGTCACTGTCAGGCAATAAACATCTGATTTGAGCGAAGCTGGTGACTGGATCTGTGAAGCAAGATTCGGCACCAACAAGGTTTGAGATGTAAGCACACTGTTTCGAAGAGTTTGGTTGAGTGACAAAGGCAGCACCGACATGTCCTGTGGTTCAATATGTGGTGTACCTGGTTCAAAAGCAATTCAACTGGATCAATGCAACGAATACAGGAGTTCTGGCTGTCATGGCTCTCTGGATGCTTTGACTGCCACTCCAGGGGCTCAAGGATAACTTTGGTTCTTCTTCTTGGGCTCCCAAACACAGGGATGCAGGCACAGAAATGCGGGGGTCCTTGAACACAGAGAGGTCCTGGGTACCGGTGTACCTGGCAGAGAGCCAGGTCTTGTCCCAACAGAAGTTCACCCCCACGGGTTGCTGGGGTTGGTTAGGGGACAGAGCAGCCCTCTGCCTTGAAATCTCAGTGTTCATCACACTAGGGCAGGACCTTTAAAAGATTAACTCTCCCAACAAAGGTCCAATTAATTCTTCCTCTGTTTTTTTTCTAATAGTGAATCCAAGGAGAAATGTGAGACCCTTATTGTAAAGACACAGGGGATTGGACTAATGATAGCCTGCTTCTGGGTTCCAATCCCTGTTCTTGGATATAGTGGACATTTCTCTCTGACATCTCCCTCAAAGTGCTTTGTGCTACAGGAAGTGGATGGGACAGGAAGGAAAGAATAAGGCAAAGAGAAACACGATGGTGGAACCTTACTCCAGCTGTTAAGAGCTCTCTCATTCTACACTAACCCAACCCCTTCCTTTCTCAATAAAATTGAAGGCCTTTATATATGCAACACCCTGATATGAAGCTACTCCTTTTGTAAGTGGCTGTGCCCTTTGATTCCTTTTCCCAGGACAGCTTCCTGGTGACTGGCTGGCTCTCTGGCAAGGTTGTTACCTGCCCCCACAAAGGAACAAAGAGAGGAGCCCCAATGCTACTGTACTGCCAGCATGGCAGGGTCCGGCCTGTCTGGGGGAGAATATGCCTACTCCTTTCACAACTGATTTGGGCTCAAAGGGCTGAAGCATGTGCAATATTAAATTAATGTGGCTGTAATCATTGTGAGAAATGAAGGGGGATAGAGCAAAGACTGGTGAGATGAAGACAGAGGACCTAGGAATGTCAAAGGGGGATGCGAGAGAGATGATAGAGGGAGAGGGAGAGATGAGGAGAGCCATAGGGTAGGAAAGGACAAGAGAAGTACCTGGGAAATGAGAGTGAGAGAGAGAGGAGACATCATCCTTACATATTCTTAATACAAGCACCGAATGTACATCAAAGTAGGGATCTATTTGAAGTCCTGGAGGGAGTCAGATAGCCAAGGCTACCACCATTAGGCCTGCAATCTATTCAAGGTTCGAAATAGACAGTAGATGCTACCTGTCTCAAGATTTTCATTGCGACATAGTGTCAGGGAGAATGGGCACCTGCTCTAAGGTGGGGGAGCCCACAAGAATGAAAAGGCCATTGCTAGGGATCCCCTTAATCAGGCCTTCCTCAGTGGTTCAGCCTGAAAACATTGCAGTTGTTAATAAATGCACATGAACTCCATATCGTGGATATCATGTTTCGGACACTTTGACAAATAGGAGAGTGCCCATTAACACATTCAATATATTGCAGTCAACATACAGTACATTACGTCCACTGTTCTGTCACCATAATGCAGACCTTTAACTCCCATCCCAAACCCCCGAAAGAATTTGGTTGTGTTTGGCTACTCTTCCAGCTTTGGGAGGATTGGTGCACAGTGGCAGGTCTTGGTCCGCCGCAAGATTCACCCCAAATGTGCCATGGAAGTGGGCACAGAGCAGAACTTGCTTCTACCATGGATTGCTTCTTCTTAACCTCAGTGGTTGAGGGCTTTGTAAAGGTCAGCTCTCCTAAAAGAGGTCAAAATGAATGATTTCTCTGGTGTTTGCCCAAGAGTGAATCAGTGAAGGAGTGGGAGTCTCCTTATTAGCGTCTACAGATGATTGGACTAAAGCACGCCTGCTTTAGAGGTCCAATCCCTATCCTTTGGACAAGTGGCCTTTGCCTTCTGACATCATACCAAAAGTGATTTTTAGTAAATGGAGTTTAGGGGACAGGAAGGAAAGAATGATATACAGAGAAAACAAGATGGTCAAACCTTCCTCCAGCTGGTGTTGGAACCCCATATCTACATTCACTTTGCCCGCTGTTCAGAGAATAGTTCCTTTATGAAGGGTGTGCTCTTTCATTCCTATTTCCAAGGCCAGATAATGCTGGAAGGTTTGCTCAATGGGTTGAGGTATTATCCAACCTCACAAAGGATCAAAGGATAGACATAGTTGTCCAGTCTCCTGCCCGGTCACATACCAGTGTCAGTCTGTCTGACCTGAGTACAAATAAACCTTCCTCAACTGAGTTGGATTCACAGTGTTGATACATGCATGGTATCAAATTGGTGTGGCTTTAATAAGTCTGAGGGATGCTAGCCACCATAACCAACTCAGATATGGTTCATAATTAAAGTGTAAAACTGCCACCAGGAGAGAGCTGAGTTGATAGAGTTGTATTTCTTAAATGCTGCCCCTGCCCTGCAGTGACTTGGCTGTCACTGCAGCAGCTGTCAAGAGGAGCCTGTTGACCCCTGAAGCTGCTATGTTACAATGAAGAGCAGTCACTGCAGATCCGGATACGTATCCAGCAGTGCAACTGTGTACACTATGCTTATGGATTTTGCTGAAAAGTGGGCTTGGCTACCAGGCCACCCTTTCTGAGACAGAATAACCTGAATCTTCTATAATTGATACAAATCAAAAAGGTGTGTGCTTCTACACCCTTGCCAAATGGCAATCCTACACATGTCCATGTCCCCTAGCCAAAAAGGTTGAGTCTCACCCTTCTAAGGGTCTGGTTCATCCTCCTGCAAAAATGCACAGTGATGTAATCTGCATTGGAGTGCTGAGTCCCAGGCTTGTGTTAGATGTCTGTGAATAATCCCTTCAGGGATATGGGCCAACTCAATCATTTAGGATGCTCTCCCACCATGGCCATAAACCATCTAAGTCGTCCATGGTCTGTTTGGATATTAAAGTGAGACCCACAAATGTAGGGTTTCAGTTTGCTTACTGCCCAAACCACCACAAATGCTTCCTTCTCAATTGTGGATCATTTCCGATCTCCCTTGGTCAAGCGCCTACTGAGGTATGCACATGATTGCTCTGCCCACTCAGAGTTCAGCTGTGTTGGCACTGCACCAGTGCTGAATTCACAGGCATCTGTCTGTATGATAAATTCCTTTCCACTATTCGGGTTCTTTAGAACTCGAGCCTTGCACAGTCCATCCTTCAATCTCTGGGAGTATTTCTGGCAGAAAATGGTCAGGTGATATTCTTTAGCAATTCTTTGGAGTTGGCATAATTAAAGGAAAGGGCAAGTGCCCTATAACCCTTAATAAAATGCTTGGCATAACCTGTCAGGGCCAGGATGGATGTCACTTGAGCTTGGGTATTAGAGACATCCCAATACATCATTGTCTGGTCTTTGGCCTGCATATGGTGCTCCTTACTACCACCCACTTGGTGTCTTAGAGAAGATACAATTCCATGGAAGCCATGATAGAGGAGCCAGCCTACTACATGGATTGAAACACCTTTTTCAGATAGGAGAGATGGTTCTTCCATGGATGACCGAACACATCTACGTCATCTAGTAGACAATGCTGAAGTCCTTCAGTTCTGTAAATACCTATGTACTATCCTCTGTAAGGTGGCTGGGGCATTCTTTAACCAAAGGGCATAGCTGTGAACAGATAGGGCCCTTCTGGAGTGGAACATTTCTGACCTCTCCTTTGCATGATATTTTAGGCTTAGCTGCAAATACTCTGCTATGAGAGCAAATGTACTCATGAACCTGGCAGTGGCTTATCTGTCAAAGAGTTTGTCTGCCCTAGATATGGGGTGGGCATCTGTCTTTGTGATAGATTTGAGCCATCTTTAGTAACAGAAAGCAGACTTAGGTTTTCCCCACTACTGATCCTTTTAGTGACCAGTACAACTGGGCTAGCACAGGGGCTGTGGGATGGCTCAATGACCACCAAGTCCAACATCTTGGAGACTTCCTCCTTGATGGTGTCTTTGACCTTGTCAGATATCCAATGAATCCTATTCTTTGATGTCATTCTGTCCCCAGTATAGAGATCATGGCTGCATCAATCAATCTTTCCTGGAATCAGCAACAACAGGCTTGCAAATTTTCCCAGCAGCTGTGGGCAGTCTTTCAATTGCTTGTCAGCATGGTCTGGGCGGATCTGGACTCCTTCCAGAGATCTGTCACTGTACTCTGTGTGAAACAAGTCCAGGAGCAGACTGGTCTCCTCCTCAGTCTCATCATTAGTGAGCCATCACTAAGTCATCCCAGCTGTAATGGGGCTTCAGCGGTTGACATGAAAGACGTCATGCCAGGCCTTCAGGTTCTGGGTGTTCTGTTCCCAGTACTTGCACAGACATTCTGCATTGGGGGCCAAACACATAGTCCACTACGTGATGGAAAGGAGTACTGGGATTGCCCTCCCATCCTTCTCACACAAGACCTAGAGGACCCCTAACAGTATGGCCATACACAAGTTCAAAGGGTCTGAACCCAACAATGTTCTGTGGCACCTCCACATAGGAAAACAAAGGCATAGCAGGAGAATATCCCACTTTCCCCTGAGGGGCTCTTTCAAGCCATCAAGCATGTCCTTTAGAGCTTTGTTGCACCACTGAACAAGCTCATTTGTCTGTGGCTGTGGAAATCGTGCTACTCTACACTCATCCCACACGGCCCTTTATGTATGCAGAGATGAAGTTTCATCCACTCTCAAAAATGACTTCTTTTGGGGATTCTGAAAAAGAGAATATTTCGATGAGGGCTTCACTACCATAGGGGCGTTGATGCTCCTCAAAAATATGGCCTTAGGGCACCGGGTGGCATGGTCTACCAACATCAGGATATACCAGCTCTCTATGGAGGTGTGAGGATCCAAAGGACCTGCAACATTCATACCTATTCTCTCAAAATGCTGGATGCTTAGCAAATGTGGCAGGACTGAACAAACTCTCTTATCTGTACTCCCATCTCGGACCAGTAAAAATGGCAGACCACCTGTTAACTGTCTTGGTCATTCCTAAATGACCTGTCAAAGGAATGTCATGAGTCAAGTCCAGTAGAAACCTCCTGTGGCATTGGGTAACAAAACCTCAAATTACACAGAAGGTAGAAACATTATTTATCAACAGTTAAACCGTCATGAAAGTAAATAAAACAATATTTCAACATTTTATTAAGATTCAATAGTTAAAATAGATTATCTCAACAATACAGATCACAATACAAACCAATTCATTAAACAACTCTAAAAACATACAAATAAAGTGCAGATGACAAGAAAATCGTTCAAGTAAAAGATGGGACATACTATACATCCATAATGTTATAAAAAAAGAGATTTATGCACTTCTTCCTCTTGTTCTGACCCCTTAGTATGTCTAAATCTCAACATCTAGGTTAAATTTCACACTGGAGGGAAGACTCAACATGTTTCAGTCCTCTGTAATTTTATGGGACTTTCATCAGGAGTGGTCACAACAAAGAGTTTCAATATTTAATTGTCTTCTTTCACTGAAGTTCTTTAAATGCCCGTTAGTCAGAGTAACTGTTGATAAATTATAGTAAAACATGTATAAGCTATGATTGCTGATTGACTTGCAACAACTTTAAATTTGTTAGAGCTCGAATAGGCATCAGTATTACCTGTTCGGGCTGGTGGAGACAGTCCTCTACTGTACGCTGTTCTAATGTGGACTGCTTATCAACTGCTGCTGAAGAAGTAAATTCCTTCTGAATTATACCTGTAGATTAATTACAAATAGGCACGATCAACTCATGCCCTCTAAGGCTCTCACCAAATGGATTCTTATTTTTAATTGCTTAAGAAATTATTCCAAAAATTTGTGAACAAGTTTCAAGACTCGGATATTGTATAAATGTACATTATTCTGTGTGTACTAACTCTGTTTAGTTTCTTACTACATCACCTATTTCGCTTTAGAAAGAGAAATTGTTCAACCCTTTCTGGAATAGGTCAAACAATAGAGTTGCCAGGGTGGGTTATTCTTACCTCTAACTTCTCAATTCTTTTCATATCGAATCGGCTCTTATTTCATAAATCGCCATCTATTGTTACACGATGCTTCATGTTTTGCTGTATCCCCTGCAACTCCGGGGATTCAACCTTTAGCGATGTACAACTTCTGGTTTGTCAGGCACTTAGAAGTCTGAAACAATTGGAAACAATAATAATTATATGGGTGTCCACCCTCAACTAATGGTGATAATTATTGACTATCTGTTCGGCTTGTATATGTTAACGCCTGTTTAGTACCAAATGCTGGCTGACCCTTAACTCAGAATTCTTGGGTTCACTGTACAGGAGACCATTCTCCCAGTGCACACTAAAGATCCCAGGTGCCTACCCCTGAACCTGCTTTTCTGCCTGCTCCAGTGCTTAATTTGTGGGAGTGTTTGCCAGGGCTCAGCCCAGGAACTTAATTATGAATCCCAGCACTTATTGTCTCAGGCTCAGGTTGATTATGATATGGTGTTTTGACAACTTCATTATTTGAACTGCCAGACACATAATAAACATCAATAGAATCAAAGCACAAAGTAAATAATGAATGTGTTTAAAGACACACTTAAACATGTCTCTCATTTCAAGACACAACAAGTATGTTATTTTGTGTGTTTGTAGAGTGGTATTTGTAAATCACACATCTGCCATACTGAGTATATCGATCAACCACACTAAGCAGGTGGGAGTTGCAGCTTTAACCCCATATATGCTGACAGCATGGGGATCAGCCATGGGTGGAGGCAACAGTGGCCGGTGTGCTGGGCATCCTGACATGTCATGGACGTGTTAGAAAATATTTGAGCAGCAGCACTTATTTGTTTAAAAATTAAGCAGTTGCCTGCTCTAAGAGATTTTACAGAGTGAGGAATTGCACTGTGCCTGGCAAAAGCCAGCATGACTGGGAACTCCAGCTGAGGGCAAGTCACTCAGTTCTGGTACACCCTTGAGGTGTGAAAATACTATGTTTTCTATCCCAGGTCTTGGTTCTATGCTTGAAGGCAGCCCTGTGATCACTAAGTCTGGCACCACAACAATAGGCACTCCAGTGGCCCCTAATCCTTCTCTGGCAGGAGCAGGTGATTCTCTGGACTCTAAATCAGGGCTTGGCATTACCAATGGTGCAGGTCTTTAACCATCTCTTGCCGGAAGCATCTTGGCTGCTAGAGTTGCTTCTCATGCTACTTCCTTGGCATGAGATCATGTGATCACAGCAATGATTTTTTCATCAGGTCCTTTGACAGGGGCTTTTGCACATTCAAGTGAACTCCATGATAGCCAGTGGGCATAGGGTAAGGCCATCAAAACCCCTAACTAGCTTGAGAAGCCCTCGGATGATCTGGCCTCTGTCACGGCTCGCTCCCTTCTCTCCCGTTCCTGCCACTTGGGGGCATGTTTTGGGGTTTATTCCCTACTGGACATTTCCTCCGAACCTTATGCTACAGTGTTCTGATGAATTGGGAGAGCCTAAACCTTATTTTCCAAGTTACTTCCCTTCCGGATCCATTCCAGGTTTTTGGCAGCCAGCATGCTACTTTAATCAAATGACTATGCTTCCCAGAATGCCTGGCTCACTGCTTCACCTCCTCCCTTGCAGGACAAGGTTGGGTGGAGGATAGGCAACACCTGTGGCTGCAGGTGCAGCAGGCGGCACACCTGAGGGGTGTGCACATTAAGCAGCTTTAAAAGCCTCAGTTTGCTTCAGTCCAGCGCTGGCCATTGTTGCAGTGTTCCTGTTGTGACTGGTCCCTTGTTCCTTGTTCCTAGCTTTTGTGCCTAGTTCCTAGTTCCTGTTTCTTGTTCCTCTGCCCTGGATTTTGGATTTATGTGCTTAATTGATTTCTGCTTTCTGGATTTCCCTTTCTGTCTTCCTCTGTCTGCAGGCAGCCTTTCTCTGTGCTTTACCCTTTGATGCTGCCCATTTTGCCTGTGTTCTCTGTTTCTTTGTTGCTGTCCTTTGCTACTGAAAAACTTGATGCTTTAGTCTTTCCCTTTATAGATTTAGCTTCCTGCCTTAAGGTTTCCTTTTGTGATATCATTTTCCCTGCTCCTGATCCTTACTTTCTATTGGGATCCATTCCATGTTTTCCATCGCACTTCTGCATTTATTTCCCATTGATTATTAGATGTGGGTGTTATTGTAACTAGTCCCAGTGTGAATGCCCTTTTGTTTTCCTCACTATTTTATAATCACTATTCCTACTTGCCCCTTGACTTATGTATTTAGTTTCCTCCACCCATTGCTGTTATAGCCTTCAGGGTCCCTGTTTGATCAACTGGGTTCGTGAGTTTACTGACATTCAAGTGGTCTTTCCGGTCCTCGTGAGTACTGTTTCTAAGTTCCTTATTCAGTATCATCCAGAGTGTCAGCTCACAGATCCTGTCCTTGCTTGCCCTCTACGTGGGCTTAGCGCTGTCAGTATCTGTAATAGCATAGTGGGTAAGGAGTTTGCCGACTTTCCTTTCATTCATAAGGATGTTCTAAGTGCTTACCCCACATCCCTTTTCATATATTGGTATTATTGTTTCACTCTATTTGTACTCCTGGGTTTTAGTATACACGAGTCTTGGGTATTGTATGCACATATTTAGATTCAAAGTTGTACACTGTGCGATTCCGTGCACATTGCCTTCTTCCTTTCTTAATAGAATGACCAGCCGTTATTCCTGTTTGAATATGGCCAGTTTAAGAAAGAAAGGCAGCAAGACCACTAACAAGTTCGTACAGAAAGCTTCCCTTAAGTTTACCTGTGACAATCAAATCATTGATCCTGACTTAAATGAACTCCTTGTTACAAATGGGTATTTACGTGCAAAGTATTTTACCCACAAGATGGCCCATCGTACATTGCCTGATCCTAGTTCTGTCATTAATTTTGATCCAGATTCTATGTCCGCACAAGCCTTAGCAGCGGAAAACAACACACTGTTAGATTTACTACACACAAGTACGTCTGTTGTTGAACCCAATGATTCTGGTTGTGCTTTACCTCAGATTGAACAGTTTCATGATTCAAACATAAAGAATGGAGGGGTTCATTGCATATCTTCTGTTTTCAGCCCTCAGTCTACTGCTTACTCCTCTGCACAAGTACTTACTGTAGTCCCTAATGTCAAGAGTCTGATGTCAGTAGTCTGCTTATGGGTAACAAAGACCAAGTCGGTAAGAGAGAGTATAGATCACAAAATCTGCAAGCAGTAAATGACAATGTACAATCAGTGCACATCCGGATGGCTAGGGCAGGATCCAGCCCTGATGCCACCATGCCTTCCCCTGTGCCTACTGGTAGGGATGTACAGTTAAGGCGGGGCATGCTAAAAGCTGAACTTGAGGAGTTAAAACAAGAATACATTACTTTACTAGAGGAGAATAAAACCTTACGGTCTTTTCTGAATACACCTCAAACTTTATCCGTTGATGAAGTGAATACTGTTCAATCCCTGAGTGCGGAGGTTTTTGTAGGTCATGATACTTGTCAATATGAAAAATCTATTGGGAGTGAAAGTCCTCTTTCTAGCACAGCACTTATTCAGGGCACAGGTTCTGACAATTGTTCTACCGTTTGTCAGGAATTGCCGTTAGCTGAAGATTTACAAGCCACTCCTTTACCTAAGATTTCCTGTGTAGCAGTTTGTCATAATTCTGAGCTTGAACACATACATGCTTCAGATTTCCAAACACAATCCACAATGGTGGCATACACAGAATCAGTCACTACTGTAGGCTTAGGTTCTGCCCTTGATCTAGCTGCTGAGACTGAAGTAGACATTCAAGCTGATGTGGAAAACGATGCTACCTCTGTGTTCGCTCCTTCTTCTGCCAATTTTTGTCACAATGAACAGTCAAAGACAGTACAAAATTCATGTTTTGATGGACTCATTCCACAGTATACTGAACCAAAGACCCGGCAGGCAATTCCTGAACTGTTGATTGTTAATATGCCACTTTCAGAAGCTAAGACAGAGGAATGGACATTTGACGAAATCCTGATTAGCAGAGACTTTACTATGGTGATTCCTCTGGTTGATTTTGACTTCTACAAAGGAAGAGGCTCTGTGTCATCCACTAAGGAGAGGGATGGCAAGGGTACAGCTCAGTCTTTGGTTACTGGTGCCAAGGAGTCAACCGCCCTAAAGGTGCTTTCCATTCCTGAACCACAAATGTGCCTGTCGACTTCTGGGACTTCAGTCTGTCCTCCTACAACTATTGACTCTTCGATTATCCAGTCCACGGCTCTGCAGTCATCGTTGTCAAACGTGTCTTTAATCAATGAACAATTGCTATGTCTGCCAGTCACTCAAGAGCCTTCACCATGTACGTGGTCAGAGCCAAAGACCTTGACAAGTTTGTCTTCAGCTAACGAGATGGCTCCAGCTTGCATGCCCTCAGCCTCTGAATTTCCTCTGGCATGCCTGTTTTCGGCTACAGTGACTCATCCAGCGGATTATCCTTCAGCCATTGAGCCTCCGGTAGCACATCCTGAGTGCCTGTCTCCGGTCCCAGAGCCTACTGCTAGTTTGGCTTCAGTTCATGAAAGACCTGTATCCTGCTCAGCCTCGTTGCCAATATCGGAGGTGTACCTGTCTACTCTGTCTGATCATGTTGCAGATTCATCTACTTCAGAGTTACCTCCTGAATCCCAACCATTTATTACGGATGAACGTCCAACCTGCCCTTCTTATGCTTCAGGAGGATCACCAGAAGGTCAGCCTTTTACACAAGTTGATTCTCCCAACTGCTTGACTGTAGAATCAGCACCTCACGCATATGCAACATCTGAGTCTGAGACTTCTGCCAGAAACATCAAGCTGGATCACGACTCGGGAGGGCCTTACATGCAAGGCCGTTGGATTTGCCTGGAGTGTTACGAGAGGGAGACGGATACCATCCGCCATGGCCCAGACACCGATCAAGTAGCCAACCAGGATAACGGGCTGGACGGTTCACATTTGGGGGCCAGTTTGGATCAGCCGCTTGACAGCCTTTTTGTTGCCGGATCCCACATGAGCCTGAGGGAGGGGACGGGCACGGCCCCCCAACTGCTGCACCATCCGGGTGCTAGTAGCCAAAGGAAGGGTATGACTGCTGCAGTTCAAGATGTGCCTGCTATTGCTACTGCTGCGAGTGTGCCTGATGTACCAAGTACTGCGTCTATCACTCCTATCGGTATTCCAAACGTCCCTGCGGTTGTATCCCACGTGCAACAAGGTTGCTACATGACTGACACCAGGAGTGCCAGCCTCTTACAACCCATTGGACTTCCAGGCCCCCAAGGCGTGGGACAGATGCAGTCGAACCTTGGTCACCCTCAACCACAGGCCTTTAACCAGATGAATGATGAGAGAAGATCCAAACCTCTACCTCGGCCGCCACCTTCTTTTCCTGAAACCTGCTATTTTCTCGCCTCCTGTGTGTCCGCTCTCAGCAGGGAGGCTACCAGAGCATCTACCATTGTCCAAAGCATGTTGCACCAGCCTGCCTCCCTCCTCAATGATGTATGAGTGTTCGCTCCCAGAGACTGAGCTTCCTGGACCTTCCAACTCTGCTTCGGGTCCTGCAAGTCCTTCATGCCTTTCTTCGACCCATGAGTCTCTTCCTCACCTAAAACCTGCCTATGGCTCTTCTAGACTGCGGCCTGATTCTATTCATTCCAGTCCCTCTGCTTCTGCCCGTGGGTCATCGTTTCCGTCAGTGCCACCTCCGAAGACAAAGCGCTCCTGTCATGGAAGGAAGATGTTTTGTGCGGGTAACGGCCGCCTGGAGTCGGCCGTGGGAGGGGGTATTGTGTCACGGCTCGCTCCCTTCTCTCCCGTTCCTGCCACTTGGGGGCATGTTTTGGGGTTATTCCCTACTGGACATTTCCTCCGAACCTTATGCTACAGTGTTCTGATGAATTGGGAGCGCTAAAACCTTATTTTCCAAGTTACTTCCCTTCCAGATCCATTCCAGGTTTTTGGCAGCCAGCATGCTACTTTAATCAAATGACTATGCTTCCCAGAATGCCTGGCTCACTGCTTCACCTCCTCCCTTGCAGGACAAGGTTGGGTGGAGGATAGGCAACACCTGTGGCTGCAGGTGCAGCAGGCGGCACACCTGAGGGGTGTGCTCGTTAAGCAGCTTTAAAAGCCTCAGTTTGCTTCAGTCCAGCGCTGATCATTGTTGCAGTGTTCCTGTTGTGACTGGTCCCTTGTTCCTTGTTCCTAGCTTTTGTGCCTAGTTCCTAGTTCCTGTTTCTTGTTCCTCTGCCCTGGATTTCGGATTTATGTGCTTAATTGATTTCTGCTTTCTGGATTTCCCTTTCTGTCTTCCTCTGTCTGCAGGCAGCCTTTCTCTGTGCTTTACCCTTTGATGCTGCCCAATTTGCCTGTGTTCTCTGTTTCTTTTTTGCTGTCCTTTGCTACTGAAAAACTTGATGCTTTAGTCTTTCCCTTTATAGATTTAGCTTCCTGCCTTAAGGTTTCCTTTTGTGCTATCATTTTCCCTGCTCCTGATCCTTACTTTCTATTGGGATCCATTCCATGTTTTCCATCGCACTTCTGCATTTATTTCCCATTGATTATTAGGTGTGGGTGTTATTGTAACTAGTCCCAGTGTGAATGCCCTTTTGTTTTCCTCACTATTTTATAATCACTATTCCTACTTGCCCCTTGACTAGGGTCTTATGTATTTAGTTTCCTCCACCCATTGCTGTTATAGCCTTCAGGGTCCCTGTTTGATCAACTGGGTGAGTTTACTGACATTCAAGTGGTCTTTCCGGTCTCCGTGAGTACTGTTTCTAAGTTCCTTATTCAGTATCATCCAGAGTGTCAGCTCACAGATCCTGTCCTTGCTTGCCCTCTACGTGGGCTTAGTGCTGTCAGTATCTGTAATAGCATAGTGGGTACGGAGTTTGTCGACTTTCCTTTCAGTAATAAGGAGGTTCTAAGTGCTTACCCCACATCCCTTTTCATATATTGGCATTATTGTTTCACTCTATTTGTACTCCTGGGTTTTAGTATACACGAGTCTTGGGTATTGTATGCACATATTTAGATTCAAAGTTGTACACTGTGCGATTCCGTGCACATTGCCTTCTTCCTTTCTTAACAGCCTCTCGCACCGACCATCATCGAATAGTGGTGATATCCGAAGCAGTATCACACATTTCTGGGGCACGGCTCCCGTTTATGTACACATGGCCCAAAAAGATACCTACATTACCAGAACCAGTGCCTCTGTGTGAGACTCATTACCCTTCCCAGTCAAAGACACTAGGGTACATTTGGCTAGTCACTGGTCTAGTGGGTAGTCATCTTTAAAGATACCCACACTGACTATCTCCTCTTCCTTCACTAAAACAGAACAAACTACATTCAGCTTGAGTCTACCCCTGCAGTCTGCAGGCAGGATATTTGTTCTTATATCTCCAGTGTTCTCCCCTGCACTTGCACAATCAAAATGACACAAGTCCTAGTAGGATTGTATGTTTGTCCTCCCTGTGTCTCCCCTTACATGTCTTGTCGCACCTAGAAACGCTTGAGTACAGGCACGTTATACATGACTTATCATGACCTGTAATGCAGCCCTTTAGGCTCTGAATGTGGGTGCTCCAGTGCTAAGGGAGCCGTCACTCTTTCTTCCTGTGGGAGCAGAACATGTAGCTGATTGGAATTTACCCTCAAATGTTTGGGGACCTTTATTAGCAGGAGAGTGAGAACCTTTGTCCTTACCCTACTTGGGTTTAGTTTTATCATGCCTTGTGTCATCTGGTTTGTATGTGGTCGCTAACAATGTTTTCTGAACTCGAGTGCTCGCATACTTGTCAGCCGCCTTTGCAAGCTCCATCAGGAATGGAATAGTCTTGGTCAATAAATGTTTGGAGTAGCTCCATTTCAGAGTTTTTAAAGATATTCTTACATGCAATCAAATTAAACATGTGCTCAAAAGTGTCAACTTTGTTACCTGTAAGCCATCAACTCAGATATTTCAGTAATTGATTCACAAACGCCTCATAGGTTTGACTCCCTTTCCTGGTGATGTCTCTAAAGCTCTTGAGGTATTGTTATTTGTACTCGCAGAACATCCGGAGTACAGTGGGCTCCATTTGGTATAAATTGTGTGAAATTATAAATCTCCATCCCTATCTAGGTGTCCGCTTTCAGTGGTAGTAACGGGTCAATCCTATATTGGTAAGCAACAATTGAAGATGGCTCAATATTTGGGCGGGCTTTCCTGTTTCATGGCTCGGTGGCATAATCAACCTCTGGACCTGATTCTAAAAGTTTTTGGGATCCAGACAAAGGCTGCAGTCCTGTATGGAGCCCCCCTTTGGGGTTGCCTAAAATGTCTGATTTAGAGATACAGGAAAACACATTTATTTTGACTCCCGGAGCCGGCTCCCAATTTTGCTCTTTACAAGGAACTGTGAGTGGGCTTTCTAGAAGACCAATGGACGTTAGCACTGATCCGTTTTTAGCTACGTCTTTGGTCAAATGAGAATGCAATCTTAACACGTTTGATCATTAAGTCTCTATTGGCCACGGACAACTGGAACACAATTCCTTGGCTTTCTTTTATAAGTGAATATTTGATTGAATCCAATGTTTCTACCTTTTTTCCTCCCGAGCACACTGTTGCCATCTGCGCACTTACTATCATTACAAGCGTTTGTCTGCCTCAGCTGTTATTGAGAAGCGGGAGTGCAGGGAGATGTCTACTCCAATGAATAGAGCTCATGCTGTCATCATTTTAATTTGAGACAGCATTGCCCTGCTCTATGTTTTCTTTAATCTGCTGACTCGCCATACGTTTCTTGGGCTTTGTTGTCCTTTTTAAAAAGAGCTATGTATTTTAGAAAAAGGTCTTTTAGCTGTTTTGTGAATTGAGCTTTTAAGAGGATGCGAGTTGATTTAATTGAGCCACTCAGATATTAACATAATTAACATACTCTAACATCCTAAATTCCTGAATATATAAACTAACATAAGCAAACTTCAAAAGTGGTATTGATACACTATACTTAATTAACTTTTCTTTCAAAAGGAGTGCAAGAAATTAAAAAGCACTTGTTTACACGCATAGTGTTGACATATGCTAAACACTGCGTGATCTCAGCCGCCGGAAGGTGTCACTTTTCAAAATGGCAGCATCCATGAGACATGCGGAACACCGTGGGTGAGAGAAAATAGGAAATGAGGCCCAGATAACCCACAAAATTGTAAGTACTTTTAGTAGATGGCAATCCGGTTAGATGCAGGGAATTAGGAACGGTGCCAATTCAAAAGATAAAGGTTTGCATTATCCCCCATCCTTTGATCTTTTTCTCTAAGGGGTTCATCAGCTGTATTTGAACAGCATCCCTATATCTCCCTACGTTAAGTCAGAGACCACCCAAATTTATGAATACAGAAAGTTAACAAATACAAGGTATGTGAATACAAGTATGACTAGAGATATTGTCGAAGAGATTAAGTAGAAACATCTAGTTTTTTTTAATCTATTCCTTTAAGGGGATACAGCTACATTTGAACAGCATCTATATACTAACCTACTCTAACTCAGAGATTGTCTGAATTGATGAGCACAGAGCGATATGAAAATTAAGGTATGTGTTAACAATGGCACTTAGAGCTATTACATTAGAGACTAACTGGAAACATCCTATTATTTTGTAAAGACAAGAAGTAATGCAAAGAGGCAGATTGTCTTGATGCCTACTATTTTCAGACACAGAGGCCAAGTTTGAGCAGACCAAGCAATCCTAGGATTGTGCTGATAGTTGACTTTGGAGCAAAGGACAATAGAAGAATTGGTAAATATTGTTGAGTTTAAAGTGTATTGCACCTAATTCTCCTGCTCTGAGCAGGACTAAGTATGAACACAATAACCACTTTATGGTGTCACCAGAACTCCAGTGGTTGTAACAATACGGATTGCAATATAGGGAATGAGAGTCTTGAATAATAGTTGGATCACAATTGTGAAAATCAATCAGGGAGGTGGTGAATAGTTTTAGCCACAGAAGGGAGTTTAGTTAAGTATTCACCATTGTCAATTAGAGGGTAAAATGAAAATGAGAGTGCAAATTACATAGTTGCACAATGTAACTTTGTATATTGGTGGTGGAAACAAATATGGGATATGGCTAATGGATGCCCATATGAAAGAGCAGTTGCACATTGTGAATGAGTTAAAGTGATATGTTCAGAATGTAGATTTTTACTTTATGTAATTTCTCTTTTCCCTTAAACCCTCCTGCCTCCCTCTTCTCCCAACATATTTATATGTTTTCTCTGTTTTGTTTTTTCAAATTCGGTTTTATCTTCTGCAGACAAATGTATTGTTTTTATTTGGGCTTTTAGTTTTCAATCAACATATTTGTTACTCATGTTTATTGTTGTTTTTCATCACATGTGAAGGTATTATGGATGTGTTTAAACATTGTGTACATGCATTCCAGCCCTAAGCAAGACATTTGAAAGGTCAAAACACATGTTGGCTGTGCAAAACATGTACAATGGTACATAACTTGTCTCATCAGGAGTAACAACACTGTGATTATTAGAGCAACGAGAATCTGATATGGTAGTGGTGCTGGTGACCAGTTAGGTTGATACTTAATTTAATTTCTAATACGGACAAGCAGGACACATCAGGGATGAAAACCCTCCAGTGCAAGCACATGGAAGCTAAGAGTATGTCATTGGGATTCCCCTGGATTTCTATGTGCTTGAGATGCTGGTGGGATCCCAGTCTGGGGAATACTGGATACATCTATAAAGACTCCACCTGCATTTATAAGAAATAAATCAAATCAAATCAAATCAAATCAAATCAAATCATTAAGAATGTTCCCTTCCTCAGCTACCACAAGGCCCTGTCAGGCCTCCACTGCGTGCTATGGCCTACAGCCCCACAGTTATCAAGGCCTCGGCAAGCACAAGAGGAAGAGTTGACTTCTGAAACAGACACTTTAGCTGTGGCACTGTTCGTCTAAGGATGGAGGTGGGCAAGGGAAGTGGTGTGAGACCTATAAGTGTGTGCTTGTTATTGTGGAGCAGCTTGCTACTGTTTCTCAAGGGATGTGAATGGGCAGGTGTGATGAATCAACTTCCGCCATGCGGACTCTACATTGTCTATTTGTTTTAGCCACATAATGTAGGCCGCATGGACACGTGATCAAATACATGACATTTGAGGTATTTGTATTTGTATTTGTATTTGTATTTAGTTTATTTATAAAGCACAGCCAGGCCCTGGGGCATATGGGCGCGTAAGGTAGAACTGGTTACAGGGGAGCAGTTAAACAGAGTTACGTTACAGTTACAGTTACAGGAAGGTTACAGTTACATAAGTGTGCAATCAAAACAATACGGTCGGCCAGGTTCCAAAATGGTTACAGGTAGGAACTGGCATAATAAGCAAGTGCATGTGCAGAAGTTAAGCTGTCAGGAGTCCGTGTTATGGAGCCAACACTTCGTGCTATGTTTGAACCGGTTGAATGAGGGTTCTGCGCGTAGATGTGGGGGGATGGTGTTCCATAGTTTGGAAGCTTGTACTGGGAAGCTAGCTCCACCCGAGTTGAGGAGTTTAAATCTTGGTATGGTCAAGGTGTTAGTTTGGGCTGCTCTAAGAGGTCTCAAGGCGGAGTGTGGTGTGAAGTGGTTAGTGAGGTATGCTGGAGCAAGGTTAGCCCTGACTTTGTGTGTGAGGGCAAGCGTTTTCAGTGATATTCTGTGCTTGACAGGGAGCCAGCGTAGGTTACGTCTGGTCTCAGATATGTGTGCTTTTTTGGGGATGTTCAGGGCAGCTCTGATTGCATTGTTTTGGACTACTTGTAGTTTATTCATATTTTTATGGCTGGTGCCCATGTAAAGGGCGTTGCAGTAGTCTATTTTGGAGAGGACTAGAGCTCTCGCTAGAGTGATACAGTTAGGTGCGGAGATGAATGGTCTGCATGCAGTGATAAGCTTGCAGGTGTAGGCAGCTGATGACGCTACTGCGTTAGTTTGTTTAGAGAGGGATAAGGTAGCATCGATGTAAATACCAAGAGTTTTAGTGTTATTAGAGACTGAGATGAGATTGCCATCTATGGTAAATGCTTTGAATGAAGGATTGAGGTTTTTAAGTTTGGCATGAGTGCCCAAGATAATCAGCTCGGTTTTATCGTCATTAAGACACAAGCCATGGTGTGCCATCCATGCTTGTATAACGGAGTAGATTTCATTGAGGGTCGTGCTGTCTATTTCGTAGTCACCCGTGATAGGAAAGAGTATCTGGGTGTCGTCCGCGTAGTTGGTATACGTGACACCCAGATAGTCTAGGATATCGAAAAGGGGTTTCGTGAATATATTATAAAGTGTCGGGAACACGCATGAGCCTTGCGGGACACCACAAGGTACTTGGGCCGGCTCGGCGGAATCTGTGGGAGAGAAGACCCTCATAGTTCTGTTCGCCAGGAAGGAGCTGATCCATGCCGTGGCTGCATCTGAAAAGTGGGCTGCAGATTTCAGGTGTTGGCAAAGTGTTTGATGGTTAACCAAATCAAACGCTGCTGACAGGTCAAGCAATAAAAGGAGTGCAAGTTTGCCATGGTCTTTCAAGGTTTGGATCTGAGTGGTAAGGTCAATAAGTGCAGTTTCCGTACCGTGTCTTGGTCGGAAGCCTGATTGCCTGAGCCCTAGGAGATTGTTGGTTTCTAGATAAGCCTGTATTTGTAGGTAGGCTGCTCTGTCCAGTATTTTTAATAGGAGAGGTACCGTCGTTATTGGTCTGTAATTAGACGGGTTAGCTGGGTCAAGCGTAGGTTTTTTAAGGAGTGGAATGACCCAAGCGTCTTTAAGATTGTCAGGAACTATTCCAGATTTGAAAGAGGCATTGATGAGAGTGGTAATGAATGGCGCCAGATCGTGTGCAGCTGCTTTAACAATCGGGGCAGGGCAGGCATCGCCTTGGCAATTTGAAGGTTTCAGTTTCCTGATGATGTTTTCTACTTCCCACGTTGAGAGGGGTGAGAAGCTGAAAGGTTTGCAAGTCGTTTGGAAGGTTGGAGGTATGTTAGGCAGTTGTTTGTGGTTAGGGTCTGCAGATAGCACAGATTTTTTTGCGTTAATTTTTGATTGTAGACAAGCTATTTTATCTAATAAGGCTTTCTGGATGTTGCTACACCATAGTGCGTCAGTAATACCTTTGTCAGTCGGGGCAATAGGGGATTCTAATTCTTTGAGTATTTTGAAGAGTTCTTTAGTATTGGATTCCGCTTGTGTAATCCTTTTGTTATAGGAGTCTTTTTTGGCTAGGAGTATGGCTTCTTTGTAGCTAGAGGATACTAAGGTTAGTTCAGATTTGTTCGGAACTGTGGGATGTTTTTTCCAGAGTGCCTCAGCGGTTCTTTTGGCTTTACGTAGTTCTCTTAACTGTGGCGTGAACCATGTGTTGAGGTGACGCTGTGGTTTGGGTTTCCGCAGTTTTAGCGGGGCAATGGAGTCCAGAGCTTTAAGTATAGCCTGGTTGTAGGTGTCCACTAGAGCTGTAGGGTCAGCATCTGAATCAATATTATTCAATATGGGGAGTAGAATAGGTAGGAGTTTGTCGGGAGTAATGTCTTTCTTGTTTCTCGTGCAGATGGCAGGGGCGATGGTAGGCGCTAAGTGAGTAATGTTCGCTTTGATAGTAAAGGTTAGTTTGTGGTGGTCTGACCAGATGCATGGGTCATTAGATAGGAGGTCAATAGAGCAATTGATGTGTGAAATCCAGTCTAGAGTTCTACCTTTGATATGGGTAGATTCGTGGATGATGTGCGTGTGACCTAAATCAGATAATGTATTGGCTAAGTCAAGGGCATTGGTGTCTTTAGGATCGTTGAGACCGAGGTTAAAGTCCCCAAGTAAGATGGTTTGCGAGTTAGGTTTGGTGTTTATGGATATAAGTGATGCAATGTCCTCTGTGAAAGAGGCAATGGGTCCTGGTGGTCGATAAATGAGGTGCACGGTGGCCGTGTGGTTAGGTGAGAGGGGTAGCTTAATTGACAAGGATTCGGCAGACGGGATTTGCGCATCTTGGATGATTTTGATGTCGAAGGTATTTCTGTATATGAAGGCAAGTCCGCCTCCCTTTGTTTGAGTGGTGTTTCTGTCAGATCTTATAATGGCATAATCATTAGGTATTGCGAGGGCCAGAGATGGGCCGGATGCGGCATTGAGCCAGGTTTCAGTGACTGCGAGGACATCAAGGTTTTCATAGGTTATAAAGTCAGCAATGTCGAGAGCATGGGCAGGAAGAGACCTGGCATTCACTAGTGCTGCTTTGATGAGTTTATCTTTTTTGAAGTTTTTTTCAGATGTTGGCGGTGGATTGTGGGTTAGATTGTTGATGTCAAAGGGGGGAGCAGCATGATTATGGGCAAGAAGCGAGTGTTTTATAGTACGGGCTCTAAGTCTGGAGTTCCTGCTTAAGATACTAGGGTGGTGAGAGTAAGGGGAGGTAGGTGGACTGGTTCGGATGTTCAGACTAGTATTTCTCTTCAGTGAGCTAGGGTGGAACGAGCCTGGGTAGGTGGGTGGTCTAGTTCTGGAGTTAAGTCTAGAATTTCTGATGGTGATAGTACAGGGTTGGTTGGGTGTTGGTTTGGAGGCACAGTGTCGTATCCAGAGTGCTGGATCATCCAAGTATAGATTTGCAGGTGTCATGGTGCTAGGCCTCAGGGAGGAAGTGGTGGGTGCCATGCCTAATCTAGTGGAAGTGTATTGTTTAGAGTGTAGGTCAGGCTGGCTAGACCAATAACTACTGTGAGTGTACAGTAGGTGTATGAGCGTTGATAGGTACCAATACATGATGTTTAAGGTGTTACTGGTACACAAGGTGACGGGGGTGGTCTATTAGCGAATAGAGGAACAGCATAAATTGATTGAATTTGATTGCGGAGTAGCTATGCATGGCATCATAACAGGCAACGTATTCTGTGGGCGGCCGAGTGACCAAGGCACAACGACTGTAAATGAGGTCGGATAGGCGACCAAAAGGCACAACACAATGGTAAATGTGGTCTAATAGGTGACCAAGAGGTACAGCACAATGGTAAGTGTGGTCTAATAGGTGACCAAAAGGCACAACACAATGGTAAATGTGGTCTAATAGGCGACCAGAAGGCACAACACAATGGTAAATGTGGTCTAATAGGCGACCAGGCACAACACAATGGTAAATGTGGTCTAATAGGCGACCAAGGCACAACACAATGGTAAATGTGGTCTAATAGGCGACCAAAAGGCACAACACAATGGTAAATGTGGTCTAATAGGCGACCAAAAGGAAAATGTGGTCTAATAGGCGACCAAAAGGCACAACACAATGGTAAATGTGGTCTAATAGGCGACCAAAAGGAAAATGTGGTCTAATAGGTGACCAAGAGGCACAACACAATGGTAAATGTGGTCTAATAGGCGACCAAAAGGCACAACACAATGGTAAATGTGGTCTAATAGGCGACCTAGAGGCCCAACACAATGGTAAATGTGGTCTAATAGGTGACCAAGAGGCACAACACAATGGTAAATGTGGTCTAATAGGCGACCAAAAAGGCACAACACAATGGTAAATGTGGTCTAATAGGCGACCAAAAGGCACAACACAATGGTAAATGTGGTCTAATAGGCGACCAAAAGGCACAACACAATGGTAAATGTGGTCAGATAGGCGACCAGGGGCACAGCTTAGGCCATAGACCTTAAATGCGTGGAATAGTGATATGGGTATTGACCAATGCTGTAAGACATGCGACCATCATGGATCAAAGGCAGAATCAGTGAATGTTTGCTGAGAACCGATGCGTAGGCAGCAACGGTGTTGGGCACGCTGCACGAGCTAGGTGTACATCATGTGGTTAGGCACGGGCTAGGAACACCCTAAGAACAAGTTTGCGTCTGGCTCATATCGTCCAACAAGTGATAGGGGGATGTGCCATGCGCGTGTAATGTACCGTGAGCAGGAACACATGTGGGGTTTCGTAAGAGTGCAGGTATACGGGCACAGATCTTACCAGAATGTTCACGCAGCTCTTGCCAGTCAAAGCCTGCTTGGCGGTGGGCGGCTCGTGTGCAATGTCCTGAAAGCATCAGGGATTCCTCCAGGGTCGCACTATGAGGAGCGAAACAGTGTCCCGCGCCGTGCCGCTAGGTGCGGACAGGGGCAGACAGGAGGGGCCTTTGGCTCACGGGCCTTAGGCAGCTAGGGCCGGCTTCCGCCTCCGGTCGCCAGACGCTATTGATATGTAGATGAGGGTTGCTAAGCAACCATAGCGAGCGTCGGGAGGACGAACTGAGCGGCGGCCATCTTGTGGCTGGAATCTCGTCGGCGTTGCCTCGTCGGTGGTGTAGAGCCAAGTCTATGGCCAGCGGTGTATTAGTAGCAGCAGTTAGTAATTTCAAAAAGATCCCACACTACATTTGGCAAAATCTGAATGGATCTAATTTCTTTAGTTTGAGCACACATGCTGCCTTGTCAACAAGGGAAATGTGAAATGTCCTTTAACTTGTCGTGTATTTGATCACGTGTCCTTGCGGCCTACATAATGTGGGTAAGACAAATAGACATTGTAGAGTCTGCATGGTGGAACATCGGAGTTGTATCAAAAATAAAGTGATCACGGCACCATTGGTGAAACATTTTGTTGAACTGAAACATGGCCACAATGGTTTTACTTTGCTCATACTGAAAAAGATTTGGGGACACAATAAGGCAGATACAGATCGGAAGTTACTTAATTTGGAGCAGAAAATCATTTTCAAGTCACAGAGTCACGTGTTGGGGCTGAATGAGAGCATTGATTGGCATGTGGTCAGTTCAACATGAATATTATTGTTGTGATGCCTTGCTTGTGTACAATGGTATATTTGGTCCCTCACTCACTGACGGTGTCCAAAAAAATCAACCCCCTGACATCTCGCCAGTTCTATCTCAGTGTTCACATCATGCATAATTGTACTTCTCAGCACTATTGGTGGTGACAACAAGGGTGTGTGATTTTAAAAAAAAATGTCTACATCAACGGTCTTACAATTGTCCTGTTTTGCACTACAATGTTTATGCAAGATTGTTTGGAATATGCAGTGATGTTTAATTGTATGCATGTATTTACACTTGCATCATTTTATATTGCGTGCCATAGATTTCTTCAACACCAGTTGTTTGGCTCGCCCCTTGTTTTGGTGTTTTATTTTCAATTGCTACCTCTTTCCAGTGATGGAATTACAACTTCTGAGCCCTTCATTACTAGATGGCACCGTTGTTTTGCTCCTGCATCTAGAGTTTCCCTGGACACCTTCAGGAGTGATACTTGCAGTCCTTTTTCAGTGTCGCTGATGCAACGCGAGGCGTTAGAACCTGAATGGCGCTTCTGGTTGTTTTCAGACACGGCTTTAGGGTTGTGGAAGATCGTTACTGTTGTGAGTGCATACTCTCGGCAATGTGAGCCCCCGTTCTGCATTAGACAGGTGAGTCTTCTGCTCACGCCACTCGTTGGTGGACGTTTAGATGCATGTCATTTTTCGGCAGCCATGGACTGGTATAATATTGTTCTCTAGAGCCACGGGTGATTACAATCTCCCCACCACACCTGGGTTGAAAAAGGGTCAGGACTTTGATCTTTTTGCATGTCGGGTCACCTCCATAATGCCTCGGGTGCATAATGCTGTGCCACTTTACACGTGAGGTGTGGGTGCACCATGGTGATCAGCCCATTTTTGCTTATGGTGTGTTTCATTGCTGTACTTGGTTTACAGATTGGTTCAGGTACCTGTGAGATATTTTGGATCTGGTCTGTTGTTTGCAGATTTGATTGAAGTGCAACCTTCTACTCCAGTGGAGGTAATTATGAAAGGTAATTGACCATCGATTCACCTTTGTGCTTTTTTGATGCCTGGCTTGATACAGAGCATTGGGTCTGTTTGTTGTTTGTCACTACAGGTCTTTGCAATACCCAGGCATACAGAGACGCCCCCCAGAATTATAAGTGTCCCTTTTATGGGATATAGGCATTTAGTCATCAGAAGACGCCCGTCAGAGTTCTACCATTTGGAGGTAAATTCAATAGTTCCAATCTTTGGAACCTGTAGAGGTTGGCCGATTCAGTGGCTTACCCCAGTATGTTTCTGACATTTATTTTCAGTTTAAATGGTCTCACTCGACGTGTTACTCCTCCCTCAGTTTCTTTTTAGCATCCTCTGTGTTTTCTTTTGATTTATAGGCCCCGGCTTTTGCCATTGTTGCTTGCCAGAAATTGCCCTCTCAACACTGTGTTGAAGAAATTTACGGATTTTACAAATAGTCCCCTGAAGAATGTTCTCCCTAGATTGGGCTTGACAAACAGAAACATGTTGGGATCGATAGTTTAATGACACATTGAGAATGTTGTATGTTGTTATGTGATATCTTTTGTGTCTTGTTTATTTACATAATTGGTTTGGTATGCTGTTTTAAATTCCGTTTTTGATATTACATTTTTCACTGTGTTATGTCAGGGTTGTTTATATGTTTTAGATACTTTGAACTAATTTTAATAAATATTTTTGATGTAAGGTGGCTATAATTAATTCACACAGTCATTTTTTTTAGGACTTGGAGTGCCGGGAGATCTTACAGAGTTGCTAAATCTGAGTGGTAAGGTGTGAGTTAAGCGAGTGTAGACAGGAATCATCTGACTCCTTATGGTATTACACAATCTATTCCCCTGTTGGTGGAGTGAGATGAAAGATTCAGAATAGGGACTGGTGTTTACCTATTTGAATATACTGTTTTGAACACTATACCAGTGTCAGTATTTCTTTTCATTGTGAGGCTGCCTTTTCATTGTTATGTACATGGTCTTTCTTTGAGAACCAAGACAGCCAGGATCCTAGTGTTTTTCACCACCGATGGTCATTTTCAAATGTGCTATTTGTGGGCACAAATATTCTGTATTGCACTTTTGTGTTTGTATTTTTGTCCTTCCCTGCCAGCATGCACCCACACCTTCACAAGTGGAGGACATTTTGGTGGATTTCTGGGAGGATTTTCTTGGGTTTTCTTATTCTGGTTCAAGGTGTTCTTCCGTGGCTAACACCGGATGTGGAATTACAGACTAACTGCATTCAAATTTGTATTCCCTTTTCCACATTTCCAATTTGGTGATTCAATGTTTACCATCACCACACATTTTGTTCAAGCATCTTAAATCCTGATTCATGGAACTGTGCAAAGTGTATTTTTGCAGTGCAAAGTCATTCTGAACTGCAAAAATTACTGTATACTGACTTTGCATTGCAAAAATATACTTTGCACAGTTCCATGACTCAGGTCGGCAGTGCAAAGTCACTTTTCAGCAGTGCAAAGTCACTTTCAACCGTACCAAAAATCCCATCAATCAGGCCGTTAGTCTTTTGTTTTGTAAATCAGATACAGTGTGTCATTTTACAGACAAAAATCCATTTGTGGACAAACACAGTTTTGTAAATCAGGACTGCGGTATCATACATCTGGGTCTAAAGGAATTTAACAAGGATGTATTGGCTAGTGCTGCTTGCATTGATGTACACTGCCTTGTCTTATACATTGCCCTGCAGGAAACTAGTAAGAGCTTTAGCAATGTTCTGTGTTAACTCCAAAAATGCAGGAATGTATTGACCATTGGTGCTTGCATTGATTGCTCTTGCCCTGCCCTCCACATTGCCAGGCAGAAATCTAGCAAGAGCTCAAGCAATATTCTGTAGCCTCAAAATAATCAGCGATTTGACAATTGGTTCCTGCACGATTTACATTTCCTTTCGTATGCACAGCCCTGAGGAAATCTAGCAAGAGCCCTGTCAATATTCAGGGTTGTTGACCGTTGGGGCTCACATTGATATGCATTGCCCAGTCTTATACACGTCCCTGAAAAAAAAACAAGTAAGAGCTCTAGCAATATTCATTGCTACCTCAAACTATTAAGCGGCTAATTGACCATTGATTTGCATTGCCCTGTCAGATACATTGTCCTGGAGAAATCTAGCAAAAGCTCTAGCAATATACTGTGCTACCTCAAACTATTCAGGGGCTAATGGACCATTGATTTGCATTGCCTTGGCAGATACATTGTCCTGGAGAAATCTAGCAAAAGCTCTAGCAATATACTGTGCTACCTCAAACTATTCAGGGGCTAATGGACCATTGATTTGCATTGCCCTGTCATATACATTGTCCTGGAGAAATCTAGCAAGAGCTCTAGCACTTTTCTGTGCTACCTTAAAATAACCATGGGTTTAATGAGCATTGCTGCTTGCATTGATGAACATTGCCCTGTCTTATGCAATGCCCTGGGAGAAACTGTCTAGAGCCCCTTTAATATACTTTTTCACCTAAAAATAATAATGGGTTTCTTGACCTATGGTGCTTGATTTGATTTATACGAGGGATGACCATGCTGATACTTTCCATCCCAAAAAGTGTTTACACACCATGGGCCCCATTCATGGAATCTTTTTGCACGGTTCGCAGTCACTTTGCACTACTGAAAAGTGACTGCAATGCCGACATAAACCATGATATATGGTACTGTGCAAAGTGTTTTTTTGCAGTCCACGCAAAGTCAATGTGTTCTGCAAAAATGACTATGCACTGACTTTGCGCTGCAAAAAACACACTTTGCACAGTTCCATGAATCAGGGTTTGTGTCGGCAGTGCACTTTCACGTTCCAGCAGTGCAAAGTCACTTGAAACCGTTCAAATAATTCCCTGAATCGGGCCCCTTGTGTTTGTCCAATCGCATATTGCTTTTCCTTTTTGCCTTATACATTCTGCAATCTATTCCAGGGAAACAATAGCAACATTAGAATGTGTACCATGCTTAATTATGAGTTAGTATTTTCCACCCTCCTTGTCAAAGATTGGGAAATTAATTAGCATTTAATTTGCAGACTGTAATGACTCGCGTGCCTTTTTGCATATCAGCTCATAGTTTAATCAATTTGAAATTCAAATATCGCTGAGCAAATTTGCCTTTTTCTAATTTTCCATGTTTATGAACGCATGTTTTCTCTTTCTCAAGGTCAACCAATTTGCTGTCAGCCTTTTGTAAACTGCTTCATGTATTTTGATCTATTTCGCTCGTAATTATTCTGAGAATTCGGCATATAGATGTCAGCTGTGATAACTGTTTACTGAAGTAATCACTTCTGCTTCGACAGGTCCGGAATTATAGACATCAGGCATGTGAAGCCATTGCTCACAATGTCTTTGTCTCTGTGCCTCCAGTTCGCATTGCTTATTCGTCTATGCATGCCCTTCCCACCATGCAGATAGTAATCGAAAGGGCCTACAAATCTCTATATAATTAAGTTTCCCTTTTTTTAACATCTACTTCCCCGTCAAAGTTTTCAGGTTGTTGGCTGAGTTATCTCAGCTGCATTTCATCACAGCATTAGACATGTGCAGTTTGCATCTTCATTGACTGATGGATTGCCTAAAGTGATTGTGGGTTGTTGTGGGTTGAGACTTGCAAGTTTCACACTTAATACGAATTAGGGAATCCCTCCTGTTTACACCTACTTCACCTGACAGTTTTCTACTATGTTCTTGGGTCAAAGGTTGTCTTCTGTGCTGCACACATAGCTGGGAAGGATGTCCAACAGGTTGAGTATCATCTTCAGATGTTTGACAAGCCTCCGATTGCTTATTTGAAGCAGATGCTTCTGATGGCAGGGGGAAAAGGGACATGCAGCGGTTTCAGAATAATGCATAATGTAAACTAATTCAATGAGGTGCATTTGAAATTCTGCAGGTAGCTGCTATTCCCTCACTACAATTACCCTTTAAGAATGAATAGACCTTTAATTTAGGATCACTTTGGAGCTTTCATAAATAAAATTGAGAAGACAGCATTGACATTTCAGTACCAAAGTGCACAATGGAAATCATAGAGATATTCCAACTGCAAAACAGAGTGCATACCTTTAAACTCCTCATTTGCCCAACAGTGGTTTTAAAGGTTGCACCTTACCGGAGCACCCATTTTAGCACCAGGATATTTCAGGTGGAACTGGGTTCAAATGCACCTCAGACAGGGCACCATCACTTTGATACTGAAAGGTGACTGTCACTGCTAGAATGTAAACAATGTGTCACTAAACACCAGGCCAAACCCACTGACATAGTGTAAGGTGACACTGACTGAAGTAGTGAATGTGACAAATCAACTTCCGGGGCACCAGTGGTCCAGGGATGAATATCGATTTCTAAACCATCACCTCTAGTACACCTGAAGGGATCTGAACAGATGGGAAACACAAGCAAATTATAAGTTTCCTTCTCCAATTTGGGTAACGTGGATGGAACGGCAGGGTTATCTCTGCAAGGTCGTGGATCGTTGGTTAGTTACAAAACAGAAAAAATACAATTATTACCCATTGATGAAAGGGACTGTCCAGTCAAGGTTGTATACAAATGATCTTCTTTATTACTATCACAACAGACATTTCTAGCACACTTCCAAATAAAATCCACCCTGTAAATAAATGCAGAGGGCAGACAGTTTCATGAAGGAAAGGGGATGCACTGTGGATACTCACAGGAGGGTCGTCAGTAAAGTAATTAATTGCAATAGTTCAAGGATACTTAATTTCAACACAAAGGGAGCAATGAGTCGCAAAATGTCACTAGTGTCTTTGGAGACCTTGTGCTTTGGTGCTTGATAGGGTCCAGTCGGTTTCAGGGCACTTTGCAGCTCCTACGACAGAGTTCAAGATGGGAGACACTTCCGGGTATCGGGTGGCAGGCAGTTCATCGAGCAAGGCTGACGGATGGCTGCAGGCTGGCCTACACAGCTGCTCGGGTCAGGAAACGTCTCAGTGCTGGTTTGCGAGTCTGAAGCACTGGTCACAGCATCTCAGACAACGTGAACGCCTGCGCCGTGACAAAAGTCAGTGGTGCCGTCGGATGCAGCTCGAGGGACTGAATTGGCTCAAAAATGTCCTTTAAGAAGGATGCTGGTTGATGCTTGTCGATGCACTCCTCCTAGCTTCTTCACTGGGCTTGTGTCATCTTTTAGTCCTCTGATTTCAGTACCCCCCTCTGTTCCCTGGAAGATGTTTATGGGAGGGATCTTGCTTCCCTCTTCGAAAATCCAGGTCTCCTTCTATGTCAGAAGCTATAAGGAAGACTGAGTTCTTCTTGTGACTCTTTGCAAAGTCTTCAAATGATCAGCAAAAAGAGGGGCTTGACCCCCTTTTAAAGCCAAAATCAGCCCCTGTGATTGGTGTAGGCTAAGCCTACCTTAATGAACCAATCCTGGGTACCCCACAAACAATTTCCTGTATGCCCAAGGTCATAAGCAGAGTGCTTTGAAAGAATAAAAGGTAAAGGGGTGAAAACATGTAACACTAAGTCCCACCCATCTTCCTGTCTGTTGTGGATCAAATAGTCTCTCTGGTTAATTGATCTCTCTGGTTCCTGATTAAAGTATCAGGTTTCCCTTGATGATGTGGCAAGACCAGACTTTCTGTCTCCGTCAAATCAAATACTCCAACCCTCTGATTGGGCTCCCCCTGCGGGGGTTGCCTACTGTAAGTACATGTACCAGACACTCACTGTCATTGATACTGCAAGATGGGAGCTTGTGTTCAGGATGACACAGTGCATTTCAAACGTTGTTGGGGGGTTTCTTGTTTCTTTTGTCAGTCCTGGGACCAGGACTCCCGAGGGACTGCTTGATTTACCTCTATTTAGTATGCAAGGCTGCCACCAGCAGAAGTGACAATGAGCATGGCAGACCATGGATCCTTTGATAGTTAATTAGGCTGGCCATGGCAGGAGGAATGTTTTGCCCTCCCTTTCTGAGAGAAAAAGTGTAATCCTGACTGTGATATCCCAACTAAATATGACAGGGGGCTGCATCTGTAGGCTTTGCCCACCCAGAGTACACATGTCTATGTGTATGTCATGCAGTGAGCATTGGAAAATGTGTGCGCATTAGGCCCAAGCATTTTCCGGAGGGTGATCTACCATCATTCAATTTCATTTAAAATGTCATAAAAGCCCAGGTGAGCGCATACCCACATTGTGGAATGGTCTAATTCCTCACACTGAAACAAGTGTATTTCACACTGTGGAGTACACCTCACAAGAGATAGGGCATCATTAATGCAATATTAAAGATTCACACCCAGATTAGGGAGCTCAGGCAATCAGGTGGCTGGAAACGCAGGTGAGAGCACATAGTGTACTGCCTGTGTTTTTCCATCCACCGGAGGCCATTCCCCAGGTGCCACCATCTTGATTGTGGTGAGGCAACAGAGAGAAGTCCCTGTTGCCTCCCCACGTCCCCACCCTCTCCTAAACCACAAAGACAACCCAGCACCGTTGCCTCCTTCCTTTCTTCCCACTTACCTGCTGGACTGCAGGTGTGTGCTCTGGTCCGGGTGCTCCATCCTGCTTGCAGCCACCACTATAGATATAGGAACAGGACTCTGTTCTTTTTCCTTATTCCTATGGTGGTGGATGTCTTTTGTTTTCTGGGTGATTGGGTTTGCACAATAGGAGCGGAGGCCAACTCCTGTAATAAAAGAAATAAATACTATTCACACCCCGGATGAAACCTGGTATGCGATTAACAATCAACCCAGATTATGTGGGCGTGCAAGTCACCTATCAGCCTTCGGCCCTTACTGAGGCCCTTTCTTTAATCAGGCTTACATAGGCCTGGGCTGGTGGGAGGTTACTTGCCCTGTACATGTCCCTAAACTGGGGTGATTGCTACAGTTCCCTTCAGTTGAAGAATGAGACAAGTTTAGCTCACACAGAACAAGGCACCATCACTGCAATTTTGAAAAGGTCACCTCAATACAGAACCAATAGAGTAAACGTCAACCAGAACAAAACACTACCTCTACAATACTGGAATGGGACTCATTCTGATAAAATCAGCAACCCCTGGTCCTTTCATGATAGCAATTCTGCAGGTGTGCGGAAAAAGTCGCCTGGAATTCATACAATGGTACCCTCTCTCCAGATGACAACAATGTGACAACATAATCTAATTACAGCAAGGGTGGGCCATTTTAATTGTCTTCTTCTGGGTCCAGTTGCTGTTGTATAATTTATTTAGCAATTCGGTAATGTTAGTCTCACGCTCACACACTTTCAGGCACTGTCAGGCATCTCGCAGCACCAAGAGACTACAAAATGCCATACTTTGTACTCAACAATTCCCTGTAACATCACATAGATAAATGGACAACAAACTGCCACCCTGTGCTTCCACTTTATAAACTACAGCTGAGTGCAGGCCGGTGTGGCTGCAGGACATGCATCTGGCACCTGTGCTCACGATGAACCTCTGGAGGACAGAGAGTGGAAGCTGATTTTTTGGTGACTATCTGAAATAGAAGGAGGAGGTCCGAAAAGGACCCAGAGTTTCCCGTCAAAACAGAAGTGAACTTTCACCAGGTGTGGCTGTGGGGAGAGGAAACGGACACTTCAACATATGAAAACGTGTCACTGCTTCTCTGCAGTGATCAGCCTGCTTTGACATTGGGCACTGATTGTCAATACAAGCATAACGTGGCAGCTGGATGTGACTGGTAGTAAAAGTGAACAGAAGCTGGAACAGAGATGTCTTAGACAGTATAAGCAAGGGCTGGGTGTGCACCAGGGGTGTTAGTAGGTCTGGAAAGGTTCTGGGGGCTACACTAATGTCAGGACTGTCAGAATTCAGGGATAGCTATCCATTTATTTGTAGCCCCAGAGGTTGTATCCGGGGCTACAACCGAAATACATGGATCTATAGACCCGCCCCACCAGGCCTCCCTAACGACGCCTATGTGGCAGACATTGACCGGCAATACTTAGCAGGCCCCTAGTGCATGAGAAGGTTAAATGAGGTAGTATTATCAGCACATGACCAGGGGCACTATTTATTACGTGATAACAAAGGCAAACCTGGATTAGTGTGATTAGTACTCTCGTATAGCTGCTCCCAGGGTCAGGATCAGGTAGCGGCTGCCGTCCTCTGGCCACATGGGGAGAGGTCACAGCCGGAATAGGAGTGATGCCACCATTGGATTCATCACAATTAGTATGATTAGTATTCAATATTGTCTTTCTACTCATTGGTTGGCACAGCCTGTCTCGGCTGTTAGAGGCAACGTGTGTGATTCCTACATGAAAGGATAGGTGCTACTGCTACATTCGAAAAGGCAGCATACACATTGGGCCACATTACGACCCTGGCCGTACGGTATGGACGGTGCTGGTATGGCACAGCACCATCCATACCCCACCGCCTTAACCTGCCGGGCTGTGCGACACCCGCGAGCAGAAGTCGTGATTGCACCGGCACCGTTTTCAACAGTACTGGTGCAACCATGCTCCCGACCCCCATTGTGGCCTATGGGGCAGAATGGGAATCGGGAGCCCGGCATTATCGCCTCCCGCAAATGGGCAATTACCGGCCCCTTCATCTTGTAATTGGCCGGTTATTGCCCAATCGCGGGAGGCTTTGCCGGTAGAGAGCATGGAGGTAGCTGTGCCTGCCATACAGGCACGGCTACCACTATGCTCGTAATGAGGCCCATTAACTTTCAATGATACCATGTTTCTTAATGTGCAGGTCAAACAATGGTATGTTCCTTTAAATTATTTTGGGTTTTCACTTTAGAGAACAGTTCTCCTGCTACACCCTGGTCACTTGTTCACAATTAATAAGAAAAGTAACGTTCACAGAACTCTGCTATGTACGACCAGGACGGACTATAGTTCTGTATGGTCATTCAGATCGAAATATACGTTGCACCTGAAAAGGGAATCACAGGCACTCTGGGCATTTACAGAGCAATCACTCGCCTGCGCAAAATGATTAATCAGGCATTCATTCAGCTTTATTCTGGCGTTAGCCAAAACGCGGCAGGCGATACAACAATTTACATTTTGATTTAAAAAAAAGTTTAACATGACTTAAAATAATTGAATTACAGAAACATGTTCAGAATAAGACAACAAACAGGCGATTGTACAAATCTGCAAATGGGAAGATGTTACAAAATATTAGATAATAAAGATGTGCAACATTCACAGCCAGTGCAATATCTGGGGCTGGCTAAAAAGAAATGACAACACCAGTTTAGTTGGCTGCAGCCATGCCGCATGAATGTATTGATATTGACATGACGGATTCCAGCTAGTCTAAAAAGTGGCAACAAGTATTTCTCTCGACATATCGTGTCAGATGCGTTGCTGGGGAGGAGAGGAAGGGCCTATAGCCTCTTGTCTTTTGGTTGTAACCCAGCATAGAAGCTCAGGGACTAGAACGAAAAGGCTACAGCTAGCCCGGAATCCCGCCAATCCCACCATTAGCTTAGCCCCTGACCTTTTCCAGACCTAGCAACACTCCTGCGTGGGTTAATCATGTCCAAATAGAGCTCAAACCCTAAAACAGATTTACACTGTAAATAGTACGAGCCTGTGCTAAGAACAATCATTCCTCTACCAGCCTATAGTGGGAACTAGTATCCCCTGCAGATTTAATCTGTCGCCTGATTAATGAGGACCAAGGACGTTAGTAATTCCTTCACCTGTCAGTCAGAAAATGCTCTTTTGGGCTGGGGGGCGGGGCCTATTTCTGGGTGGTGGCCTTTTAGGTATACGAGCACATGGTATGAAAGGCAGAAGACACCCCTGTTTAGAATAGATACAAAATCCTACACTATTGTTTGGAGTAAGGGATTAAGGTGTTTCTTTACAGCCCAGGTCATGCCGCCAACACCTACCTTCGCCAAGCTGTTGGGGTCCTTGCTGTCCGGCAGTGACAGTGCAAATGTCTTTGTTGCACTGTGACTCTCAGTGTTTGGGTTGGGTTAATTAGCACAGGCGCTAAACCGCCTTGCATCTTCTACTGGGGCTGGACTTGGCAGTACCAGTGGCAACACCATGCCTCTTGAGCCTTTCTGCGCGTGCATCCTGGTCCAAAGTGTGCCACCCACCCTCAACAGTCCCACCCCCACAAAGCATAAATTCAATTTGCATTGACTCAAAAAACAAAACAATAGATATTGAATATGTGGCCTCAGATTGGCCCAACCCTGCTACCAGTCACAAAAATACCACATTGTTAGTTGTATGGCGGACTGTGGGCACAAGGGCCGTCCTCACCAGTGCTGGGGGCCCCAGCATAATCTTCCATTGAGATTGTTGCGGGCTGGCTCACAGGAACACGGATCAGCCTGATAGTTGCTGGCAACACCCAGCATACAATTGCAGTTGTGGTGGTCACATGGCTGACACCAGTTGCCTGGGGCTCCTGGCCTCACAACAGGGCTTTGTTCACACATCTTGACAGTAGCCTGGTGGCTCCAAGGTTACAAATGCTCGTCTGGGGGCACCCAGATCAGTGGTCGCTGCAGTACTGTGGTCACATTGTGTCAGCCTGAAGGCCAGGGTATCAGGGCTGTTTCCACATGGCATCAGCCTGCAGGCCCAATAAATGAGATACGAGGCAGAAGTGCCATTCATGGAGTATGCCACCAGTCTGTCGCATGTTCTGGCTGAGGCTACTTTTATTGACAGTCAAAGTCATGACACATATTCTTAAAGGGGCAACACCACAATATTGTGCTGTTGCACATAATTTAGATGGATCAGGGCATGACCACTGACACCATGCTGGTCTCTTAAAGGAAAATACTACAACATCTGCATAGAGCTCTTTGCTCTCCGTATAAATAATATATAAATCCTTCTTGAGGTTGTATGTGCCCTGCACAGGCAATCTCTGCCTGTATGTTAACACTATGAGAAAACCCTAGTTTTGATTAATGAGCCAGGCCACTCTGGGTGTCAGGGTGCAGGGTGTTATTAGGGGTAGACAGGGCTCTGTAACAGACCCAAGGCACAGGACAACACAAAAATGAGCAAGCCAAAACAAGAGTAAAAAACTCCAGCCTTATCGGAGGCTCCTTAGTCCATTTTGCAGGCAAAAAGACCTGAGAACCACAAATCCCAGCAGCCTCCGGGCCGGGAACTACTTTTTCACTCTCACATTCAGAGGGGCTCGTGCACGCACATGCATGCAGGACAAAGGCACGGGGCTTGTGCTTAAGCACCCGACCAGAACGGACACACCTTCCGGAGCTCCAGCTGACGGGGTTCATGCAAGGTGCCATGCCCCAAGGAACAAGCATTCCGGCCCCTCGCCCATTCCAGATAAGTACAGCGAAAACCGAGCAATCGAAGCCACGTTGGATTTAGACGTGCAGCAGCAGGGAGAAAGCGCAGAAGCAGGAGGGTAGCATTGGTGGTCCCAATCCTCTGAGAGGCACGCGCAGGGGGCACAGCCCAGCCACACCACGTCCCCTGCTGAGGGCAAAGCTAAGTGCCTAACCGCGTTTCGCTGCATTTAAATCAACAGCGATTTTGGCCCGCATGCTGCATAAAGACTAATGCGCACAGCGCCTTGCTTACAAACATACTTTCAGCCACGTGCGGCAAACTTTGGCAGCACGGAGTGCTTTTCATATCACAGCCACGTGCAGCCAACTTTGGCAGCACGTAGCACTTTTAGATTTTAAGCCAAGTGCGGCAAAACTTTGGCAGCACGATGGGTCTTATTACTTCTTAAGCCACGTGCGGCGAACTTGGGCCACAGGTTTTGAATCTCCTACCATAGCCATGTGCGGTGGGCACTGCTGCACAACTTTTTGTTTGGCATTAATAGACTGCATGAGCAGATAAACATTTAACGTGCATGTGCCTGCACTAATCAAACCCAGGGGTGGAGTGCCACAATATTGTATGTCTGTTTTCTTGTATTGTACCTATGTGAGGTAACACAGGTCACTAATGCTAAACTCTCTTGCAGCATTTGGACGGCTCCTAACTCCGGACCTGAGAGTGCGCAGGCAGGAGGCCAGCACTCACCCCCAGAGCTAAGTGCCTCTTTTGTATCAAAAGTTGTTGTAAAACATTGTGTGTATGTTTGGGGGCAATAGTGTTTCTGTACTGTTGTTGTTTCCCCCATTGTTCCCTTGCCTGTCTACTTCCCCTTTCCTAACCCTCATTCCGGTTACCCTCTGCTCGATACCTATCCAACCAACGAGATCCTAACCCTCTTTCCCTGCTGGGGTCTCGGAGGCCTGTGTAAGCATTGTCTTGCAGGCACCCAGACCGTAGTGGGGGTAGTTGGTTCGTGCCACTCCTGCGCCTGGAATGCGGAGCTGCGACAGAGGGCATGTGAAAATGTTCCTTGAATTTGCTATTTACTCTCTGCCAAAGCCTTGCTAGGTGAAAGATGCAGTTGTGAAGGAAAACTTACATATTTTACATAGTGCCACAAATGAGGGTTGCTCCCCTGCGCCCACACACAGGAGCGAGCACCCCTAACCAGATTGCTTTTCAAAAGCTCCATGTCAAAACCATAGAACTTGCGCCCTGCTGCATCAGTCTGCTGATTTGCAGTGTCCCCTCCCCAGTGGCACAGAACAGGTTCTGAGGTCACAGGTGCCCTTTTCACAGCTGCTGTAACAGCCAAGTCCTTACAGCACAGAGGATGTTTTTAAAGTCTGCACTTCTGTTCCCAAAACCACATAGCCATGAGAAAAACTATTCAGGTGGAAGCGTATTCTTTAAACATAAAGCCCTTCTTGAGGTTTGTGTATGGTGGATAGTTATTCTCAAAACTATTAGAAGCCACATCTAATGTATATTATATTTCTGTCAACACTGTGTGCCAATGCCAACTATGGAACAAAGCAAAAAGAGTCTGGAGATGCTTTCTGTGTGGTTAAAACTACAAGTGTGTATCAATCAATTGCAGCAATCACAAAAACAGTGGCAGAGGAGAAGTGACTGTTGCCAAAGCATTTCGAACCCATGTTGTCCATTGTCAGGGCAAATCTGCCTTCTCTTGACCTCTACAGCGCATGCCGTTCTGTCAGCACTGGTCCAGCGCTGGAGGTATGGTACTCTTCTTATTGAAATAATAATGCCTCGATCATCCCCAGCAGTCAGATGTTTCATTCATCCTGAATAAGCCAATAATGTACACAGCTGATGGTGATGGCTAATAGTGCTTCTGGTGACTCTAACAGTGATCTGGTGGTTTGCTGCAGGAGCAAAAGTCTGACAAATTTTGTGCAGCACTTACCCAATTCATCGAACTATAGAAGGCTTGTGTGTGCATTCTGGTCAGACAGCCTGGTTCTGCCAGCCTGCAGGGCAAAAGACTGAAAGACTGTGCCTTTCCCCTGATCTTTTGTGAGGTCTGGTAACACCTCTGTTCAGGAGGATTTCCTTCAAGCAGGTGCTAACCTGGGAAACAGAAATCAAAGGGCACGCCCAAAACAAAAGGACTAGCCTCACACAAGGGTGTTGCATATCAAAGGGCCTTTGATGCTATGGGTCTGAGATGGGGAGAGGTTAGTATAGACAGAGGGAGCTCAGCACAAACGGGGAAGGGTTCCACGATCTTGATTTTCTCTGTACATATCTATCCTTCCTGTTTCCAAGTCCTTTAGCTAGCACAAAGCATGTTGGATATGATGCAAGAAGTCAAAGACCCTTTGTGACAAGGAAAGTGATTGGACCCCTTGAAGCATGCTTGCTTTAGTCAATTTGCCTATAATGAGGGAGTCTCCTACTCCTTCGTTAATTCACTTCTAGACTACCCAGCCAGAAGGAATAAGTCATTTGGGCCTTTTTTGAAGAGTTGACCTTTCCAAAGCCCTCCCCCAGTGAGGTGACAATTGAGTGTCCTAGGCAGAGGAAAGCTCTGCTCTCTAACTATTCCAGAGCACAGTGGGGGTGACCTGTTGCTGGAGCAAGAAATGACTCTGTGCCATCTACGATAGTACCAATGACCTATCTTGTCCCTGAGACCTTGGATTAGGACTAACAGCAACCTAAGAGTGAGAACAGCCAGGATATATGTGTTTTTGCTGACGCACTGATTCTGCCCCTGTTTCAAACACTTTCCACAGACTCAAAGCAACAAGACCCTCCATAGCTGTCTTTGGCATTCGCTTGATCTTTGACCCGCTGTGCCGCCCATTCACACCGGTACACCGCCACCTGAGCATGTTGTTGCCCCAGCTCAAACTAGAAGCTCATTGCTGTAACAGCCATGTTCAAATCACTTTTATAACCACCAGACTCTTTGTCGCCGATCCAAACTGATAGTTGAACTAACCCTGGTGGCCTCATCGAACCATGACATTCAAATACTGCATTGAACCATCAAACCCAATTGTGTCACCAGCATCTTCACTGTCAAACTGACTGTTGAACCATCCCTGTTAGCCCTCACAATCCAGACTTATCTGAGGGCTGCTTCGAACTGCAGCAAACTTCTGCTCAACCCCACCTCGACATGTGCTCCCCTTCTGGAACAATGCACAAGCTGCATTAGTGCCTGATTCAACCCACTCACACAGCACCAATACACCTGGTTCTATGCAGTCGAGTAGCCAAGAACAGCAGATAGGTATTGTTGACTGCTAACTTCCCAATGGTCCCTCTTTTGGCCTTAGGGACTGATTAAGTCAAATGTAATCCTTTTTTTGAACAAGAACATATCCTTATATGACCATTGTGATTATTGATTGCCCTTAATCCCTGTTTTTTTGCGTCTTTCTATCTTTGCATATTCTGTACTGGTTACTTCAAGTATACGGTTGTTTTATTGACTCAAATTTCAAAGTGGTACAATTGGCCCACCGACATTTGGTAGTGGTGTTAAACTAAAATACAATGCAAATGGAGTTGCTACGGTCGGAAGGGGTGCAAGACAGGGGAGAGGGAGGGCAGCAAGAATTAAGTTGGAATGGGGAGGACAATCCCCTGTTAAAAGGAACAGGAACAAAAATGAAAAAAACAAACCTAGGTTGACTACATTTTCCACTTTCAAATTTGTGACAACAAAACAACATGGACTACATTGTTCAGTTGAAAGGACACATCTATGCCTAAATCTGTCCCAGAATGCAATTGATGAAGAAATGAAAGCACAGGTCTGGAGCATGCAGTCATGACATTCAAAGCCCTGAAATTGCCGTGATATCATTTACATGTGTCGGTGGCGACAGATCGTCAGTGGCTAGTATTCAGCCAAACTCGAACCACTGAAGCGGGCAGGAACATTATGGATGAGAGGGAAACGACGATGGAAGACTAGCGACAACGCAACTTTTCCAAATATTGGCTGGCACTTGCCGTACAAACCATCCGGGCTGAAATAAGTGCTCCTCTTATTTTACATCATTTTGCAAATCCAATGAAAAGATCATTTATCATCCAAGGGAGCAAGCATTTGAAAGCTGATGTCTGGAAGTGCCTGCCTTACCCATTTGATATTGATATTGATATTTAATTTCTATTGCCCTCATACACAGGTGTTTCAGAGCGTGACAAGGCAAGGGAAGGGGAACAGGGGAGAACAAAACAACGATCTTACTATGCCCAGTTACATTGAGAACGCACAAGTGCATGGGCGATGGGGAGGGGAAAAGTGCATGGAAGGGGTGAGAAATGGATTGGGCGGAGCAAGGAGAAACAATAAATAATAAATTAATAAATAATAAAGGCAACAAACAGTGGTAAGTGACAAGTGCTGGGTTTAAGGCAGCAGGCAGGGTAGGTCTGATAAGTGCAGGAAGAAAAAGGGAGGTACTGTATGGGTACAGATACAGACCCCAGTGTGAGGGGTGGCCCGCAGGCAGTGCAGGAGGGTGGCGGGGTGAGCAGGTACCTAGGCCCAGAGGACAGAGTGTGGCCAGGTGCACGGTGCTGAGAGAGAACAGATCAGCAGGGGGGAGGGAGGGTGAAGGCAGAAGCAAAGAAGAAGGTCTTGAGGTGCATCCGGAACAATATACGGTTCTCCTCAAGTTTTAGAGTGGCAGGGAGGCTGTTTCAGAGGGAGGCCCCAGCCGAAGACAGAGATCTATCCCCAGTTCGTTTCTTTGAAAAATGACTGACCCTGAGGGACTCTGACCCTGAGGGAATTAGAGGTAGAGAAGTGAAGAGCTTGAGATGGGAAGTATTTGCAGAGGGATAGATGAAGGTATTTTGGACCCAAGCCCCAGAAAGCCTTGTGGACAATACAGAGGGTTTTAAATTGAATCCTTGCATCCACTGAGAGCCAATGGAAAGATTTGATACGATGGAGAGATACGATGTGGCCAAAGACAAGTCTTGCAGTTCTGCTCTGGATTAGTTGCAGAGGGCGGAGAGTAGAGGCAGGTAGATTTAGAAAGAGTCCAACCTAGAGAGAATCAGAGCTTGGGAGACAGTGAACTTCTAGGGGAAGGAGAGGAAAGGCAGAGTACCTCTGAGGAGGTGGGGTAGGAAGTTTGACTTTTCAGAGACATCAGATTTGTGGGCGGAGAAGGAATGTGTGGAATCAAAGATGACCCTGAGGATCTTAGCTTCGCAGGTGGGGGTATGAGTTGGGCCAAGGGAGGCTGGCCAGAAGGTGAGGGGAAAGGATGGTGATGGTGCGCCGATGTGGAGGATCTCCGTCTTGCTGGCATTCAGACAAAGATCGTTGGCGGCACACCAATCTTGAATGGCACTTAGGAAATCACAGAAGAGAGAGGGAGAGGAGGTGGCCGAGGGCAGCCTGAAAATTAGCTGAGTGTCATCAGCATAGCACTGGAAATTTGAGCAGAAAATGGCAATGCAGTGGCCGAGAGTTGCCAGTTATTGGTTGAAAAGCCAGGGCGAGAGGTTAGACCCATGGGGAACACCACAGGTAGAGAAGAAGATAGATGATAGCAGTGGTCACCTGGGCAGAAACCAACTGTATGATTGTATGAGCTTATGCTGATGATGAGATTGTTTAACCTAAACTAGCTCCCCAAATCCGTGCATCATGTTCGAAGTACCCAAAGTATAGTAAGTGCTAACACTCAAAACCATAGCATAGCCTTTATTTATATCTCGAAAAACATCTGCACAAGAAAAAATGGAAACAAATATTAAGCAAGAGCATCTGTGATGTGGCTCAAGCCCAGCACTCATGGCTACGTGCTTCCTATGGAATGCATTATTATCTCTAGTCCACCAAATCCAAATTCTGGCTGACTTGCACCTGAGTTATTATGTACCTGGGAATAGTGTGACTGTCTGTGGTGTGTACAGGGCATGAATGTGACAGCATGATGATGGGATGTGCAGGCAAAAGGCTAATTCAGATGGAGACAGATTTGGATTTCTTTTAGGGTGCACTGAAAACACAGAGATCATTTGCAGCTTTGTCTTCAACTGCATGCAGAGAATATGATCCAAAATGGTGTGGATGCAGCAAAGCCTGCGGAAGCATGGATTCAAAGGATTTTCACATACCCATACCGTTCCTCATGTTCAAGAAAATGTGCGTGACTATAGTAAAACAAGCATTGACAATGCCAATGGTTTTGGCATTTACTGAAGTTGTTTGCATTTTGCATATATAGTTACTAGGGTGCAAGGAGGAGGGTGCAAAGTTTTAAAGGACGATGGGCACGGGCATGCAAAAGAATGAGAAGGAAGAAGAATAGAGCAATAGCCCAATATGATAAAAACTGTAGCTGGTAAATGGAAAGCCAGTCACCTGACTTGCTTTTGACAGAGCTGCTGATTGAAGCAAATATTGTTAGGGAAGTTAGCAAGTGCTGTACATAGCACATATTCACATACAATTATCATCTCAACCGTAGCCGGTACTCATTAATTGACCTCAACACATTGAAAGGCTCAGTTGTCCAGGATCTAGCATGAGACCTGCCCATCTCTAACTCATCACCTGAGCAATCACTCAACCCACTGAGCTATCTCACCTCTGTAACAAAGCCCTGCTGTTCCCAAACCGCAGCACATAACCTGCGGGCACCCAGGGCTCTTTCACCTGGGAGTAAAGTTACTCTAATCGAGTGTCCGGTGTAGGAGGGTAACATAGTTAGGCAATGAAGGGCACAGGTTGCTAAGCACAACACACAAGCACAGGCATTGGGTAAGGCTGCAATGCCCCGCTGCTGTGTCTGAGTCAGATGCCTCCATTGTTCTCCTTGGGTCCTGCTGCTGAAAGCCAGTGGCTTTAATGAGAGGGAGCCCTGGTGCCAGTGCTTGTCCTGTCTTCTGCTAGTCATTGTCATGCCCAGGGGAAGGTCAGAGAGTTCCATTCTCATCCTGCTTGTCTCTCATGGTGGACCCCCTCATAGACCTGCACTCTAAAGGGGTTCCAGTGCAGGTGCTTTGGGCTGTCTTTTTAGCCTCCCATTATGGTTAGGGGCGGAGGTTGGCCTCACAACAGGCCATTCGCACACGGGAGGGGGTTTTGTGTTCATTTTTACGAAAGATGGATGTTGGAGGGCTGCAGGTTTGGCAGACATGGGGAGCTTTGCAACAGTGCACGCGGCATGTGCAGTGCCTGTGAGGCAAGCCTCCACAATTCAATCCCTGCCAAAGGGGATGCTAATTCGTTACACATTTTGTTATTTTACATGATGCTGTGGGCAAGGGCGAATGGATAGAACTTCTGTGGAAAGTGGCTGGCATGTTTCAATGGGCGTGAGGCAGCAAAGGCAATGCTCGCTCGTCAATAAAGTTAGTGTTTCCGTCGGGAATTCAGCCTTCACCTACACTGGTCAGGTGAAACTGGCACACCACGTTTGTTGGTAAACACGATGCAGGTCGGGTCAAAATGCGGCTTCCCAGGGCACAGTTCAAGGTATCCCTGGGCGCCCTTTGCACCATATTAATGGAATTACTCATTTCCAGTATGTATGAGCAGGACTCCAGCCACATCAGCAAAATATATGACATTATCCAAACTTGGATGGCCACACTGCAGCTTTGTCTCAATGATGAGAAGACAGAGATCTTGATTGTAGGTGCTCCTGCTTGCCTAGCCAAACTTGAATCAGCCTACCACACTTTCACAGTCCATCCCTACACCATCCCTGTCTCTTCAGCTGTTAAAACACTCTGCGTCTACCTTCACGCAAGCCTTTGCATGACACTCCAGGTGAATGCAATTGCCTCCTCATCCACCCACTCCATCAAACTCTTGAAAGCTACCAAACTCCTCCTCTCTAATGCCATCTGAGCAGCGATGGGCCTCAGTAAACGCGACCATGTGTCAAATCACACCATCCATCACCCACCGCTGTCTCTCCGACTGTGCATCTCGCTTCCTGTCACACAGAATCTCCAAGACTAGCTCGGCCCGCCCAACTAGGCTATCTTACAGCCATAGACTTACCGCCTTTCGCTGCAAGTGCACCAGAGCTGGGGACTCTACTTTCCAAGTCATAGCCGCCATGCCTATGGAATAACCTACCAGCCCACCTTCGTGCTGAGACTTCCTACTGGCCTTTCAGAAGACAACTGAAAACCACCCTCTTCCAATTAATCCATTCTTGCTTCATACTGATCAGTTGATCTCTACCTGCTGACGTTGGGTTTTTGCCTGACTTGTACCTTGTAACTACTCACCTCCCCAGCTAGGCCCCTCTTCCCCCACCTCCTCCTGCTTCTAACCAGTGCCTTGATGCCTTAGGATGCCAAAACGCTGCATCTGCGGCCGGTGAAAATCCAATACAGGTCCCAAAAAGGGAGGCCTGCCTGAGTCTCCTCGAAAAGAGATCACTCTGCAGCTCCATTGATGAAAGTCACTGTCAGAAAACGGTCCCAGGGTCGCAACATCCCTCCAGTTACCTTGTCCGTTCGCAGGCAGCAGCGGGTGCTTTTACCGGATGAAAGACGGGGGGCGGTGGTGTCTCGTCCACGAACTGCCTTTTGCAGACGCGTTCGTCGGAAACCGTGTTTCCGACACTTTGTGTGGAAGTTACCATGGAGACTACGGCAGTGGGCGCGTAGTTTCCCACGTGATTCTTTACGCAGTGGGTCACGTGATTGACTTACTGCCGGTAGTCCGGTATTTAACTCTCCCTCGCCCTCCAGTCGCTGCTTCTGATCGTGTTTGACAGCAGCTTTTGTTTATGCTTGGATTTTCTGGTACCTTCTGACCTCGGATTACGTATTTTGGATTTCTCGCCCGGATTGCCCTACCATATAGCTTCTAGGAATTTTGACTTTGGATCGTTCTAGGATATTCTTGCCCAGTGATTTTGTGTTGGTAGATTTTGGACCTTGGAGGCTGGTGAGCGCTTCCTCTCTGCTACTTTCTTCTGGTTTCTCCTCTCCCTGGGAATTGTACTTGCTTGCTTGTTTTCTTCTCTCCTATCCTTCTTGTACCACTGTCCTTTCTTTTCCGTGTTGTCCTTAGGCGTCCTCGTGCCGGCGGGCACAGGTTAGGTGCTGGACTAGAGACTTCCTTAACACTCTAGGCGTCCTCGTGCCGGCGGGAATAGGTTGAGGTGCTGGACTAGAGACTGCCTTGGCACCATAGGCGTCCTTGTGCCGTCGGGACAGGTGATTGGTGATTTGGACACAAACCCTGAACGGGAGTGGATTCCTGAGAGACGACAGAATCAGAAGCCTTCCTTATGGATACAACTAGTGACCCGTTGGCCGCCTTAGTACAATTAGTGGCCGACCTACGTGCTGATATGACAGCTGCCCATGCTGACACCCACCGACGCATTGATGTAAAGAAGGCTGGGATCAGGGAAGTGGCCGTAGGTTCACCGTCTTTGGATTCCGCGGGTACCGCAGGACAGGCAGGGTCTTCAGCCAGACCAGATCCTGCGCCTGTTTATATGGCCGCCCAGTTTCTGCTTGCTCCTCCCGAAAGATTCACCGGAGATCCTAAAACCTTTCGGACCTTCATTAATCAATGTAGGTTACATTTTTTGTGCCGGCCTACCTCGTTTCCTGATGCAACTACTAAAGCAGCCTTTGTTTTATCGAATCTCGGAGGTATGGCCGCAGTTTGGGCGAACCCATTATTGGAACAGGGCAGCCCGCTATTGTTTGATTGTGATGCTTTGATACTTGCTATGACTCGGGTATTCGATACTCGGTATAAAACTCAGGCCACCGATTTGGAGATATTAAATCTCCGCCAGGGAGAAGCTCCTTTGTTATCTTACCTAGCTAAATTTAATCAGTTGTCTGCTGAAACCGGTTGGCCAGAAGAAAAGAAGGCAGCCTTGTTCTATAAGGGGTTATCAGACTCATTGAAGGACACTATAGCCACGGTTCCGGTGGTTCCTACATCTTTCCCTGACTTCCTAGATTTAGTACTCCAGATCGACGCCCGACGGGCCGAAAGAAAAGGGGAAAAGAGAGTAACCCTGTCTAACCCTGCTGGTCTTCCGGTTCCCGTAACTGGTGCTGAAGAACCCAAGCAAATCGGTGCAGTTAGAGGCCCGTTAACAGTGGAAGAGAGAGAAAACCGGAGACAAAACAATCTGTGCTTTTACTGCGGTTCTGCTAACCATTTACTTCGTGCATGCCCTAAGAAGCCCCGCAAGTCGGGAAACGGCAAAGCCCGGCAGTAGAAGGAACCCCTACTCCGAGCTGTTCTATGCAGGGTTCCTGTATATCTATGCCCTTTTTTGTTAACATTACTCTGAGCTATCAACAGGCCGTGCCATGGAGTTCTGAAGCTGTCTTAGACTCCGGGGCTACTGGAAATTATATCGATGCTCAATATCTCCAAACATGGGGTATACCTCTTCTACCGAAGAAAGTTCCAGAGGTGGTGAATGCTGTTGATGGTTCTACTCTTCTATCTGGACTAGTTACTGAACATGCCATACCTTTGAAGTTAACCATTGGTGTCGAGCATTCGGAAACTATCATCTTTGACGTCATTATGGCACCCCAATACAAGTTGATTTTGGGGTTACCTTGGCTCAAGCTCCACAAACCGGTAATCAATTGGGAGACTGGGGCTATTGCCTTTAGCTCCCAGCGGTGTCTTCAGGTTTGTAACTCGGCAGGTTCTGTACTTGCAGCTCCTAGTCGGGCCCTATTGGATTCCGCAGTCACTGTTGGAGCAGTTATTAACACTGTCCTGCCTGTCGAATATACACACTACATGGATGTATTCGATAAGGGTAAAGCTGAGAAATTGCCTCCTCACCGGCCATACGATTGTCCGATTGATCTCAAACCAGATGCTAAGGTACCATCGGGACGCATTTATTCTCTTACCCAAAAGGAGGATGCCGTCCTCAAAGAATACTTGGATAAGGCTCTTGAGTTAGGTTTTATTCGTCCTTCTCATTCTCCGTTTGCTTCCCCGTTGTTTTTTGTGCCTAAGAAGGAGGGTGAATTAAGACCTTGTATAGATTACCGCGAGCTTAATGCAAGTACTATACGAAATCAGTATCCTATTCCTTTGATATCTATCTTGCTTGATCAGTTGGGTTCTTCAGAGTTCTTTACTAAATTGGATCTTAGGGGGGCTTACAACTTAGTGAGGATTCGTCGTGGAGATGAATGGAAAACGGCATTTAAGACCAGATATGGCTTGTTTGAGTACTTGGTAATGCCATTCGGGCTTTGTAATGCCCCGTCCACCTTTCAGAATTTTATTAACGACGTCCTTCGTGACATGATCGACAGGTTTGTTATCGTTTACCTCGACAATATACTCATTTACTCCCCATCCATGGAATTGCATGTGCACCATTTTTCGGAAGTTTTACAACACCTGCGTGATCATCATCTTTTTGTGAAGTTAGAGAAGTGTGTTTTTCATGTGACCCATGTTGAGTTCCTTGGATATGATATCACCAATAAAGGAGTGCAGATGAGCAGAAATAAGATCAAAGCTGTACTAGATTGGCCCAAACCTTCTACCAGGAAGGAGTTACAGTCGTTTTTGGGCTTCTCCAACTTTTACCGTCGTTTCATTAGACAGTTCTCTTATATATCCGCGCCACTCACTGAACTGACCAGTAACAAGAAACCTTTTCTATGGAACGATAACGCTCAACGAGCATTTGAGTCTTTGAAAGCAGCTTTTACCTCTGCACCTGTTTTGTTGCATCCTAACGTCAAACAACCTTTCTACGTCGAAGCAGATGCTTCTGATATAGCTATAGGAGCTGTTCTATCCCAGCCTTGCTCTGATACGGGCGATCTGCATCCAGTTGCCTATCATTCACGGAAGTTAACACCTTATGAGCAAAACTATACCATCACTGAACGTGAATTATTGGCTATTAGAGACGCATTTACGGTCTGGCAGCATCACCTTCTTGGTACTGAAATACCGGTCCAAGTATATACCGACCACAGAAACCTGTTGGCCTTGCAATCTCTGACTTGTACTATGGCCAGGCACGCCCGCTGGCATGAATTCTTTTCTATGTATAATTTCACCTTGACTTATCGTCCAGGGGTTCTGCATTCCAAGGCCGACGCTCTATCCAGAAGCCTTGGGGGTTCTGTTTCGCGTCTACAGGATGGGTCTTTGATGTTACCAACACAAGTGGTGTGTGGATGTGTATTACAGCCCACTTTGAAGACGACGCTCCAAACCTGGGTAACTAAGGAGCCAGCGGAATTAGCAGAATACAACATGGACGTTGTACATGGTCTGCCTTACGTCCAGGGTCGCGTTTATATGCCCGATCATGACACTCGCTATGCGGCTATTGCATTATGTCATGACGCTGCTATTGCAGCTCATCCTGGTTCACAGAAAACACTTGAACTCCTGAAACGTTGGTGCTGGTGGCCTTCAATGTGGCGAGATGTCTCGCAATATATATCGACCTGCGCTATTTGTGCCCAATGTAAATCTCACTCGGCGAAACCTATGGGGCTACTACAACCATTGCCAGTACCGGTGAAACCATGGGCGATGATCACTATGGATTTTGTAGTAGAGCTACCCTTGATCGATGGTTATGATACCGTGTGGGTGGTGGTGGACAGCTTTTCGAAAATGTCCTTGTTTGTTCCTTGCTAATGTCTGCCTTCTGCTTCTAAGCTTGCAGAATTGTTTTTGCGACACATATTTCGATTTTTTGGGCTCCCTGAAATCGTGGTTTCTGACAGGGGGTCCCAGTTTACGTCTCGTTTTTGGAGGCATCTCATGTCCTCATTGGGGGTCGATGATCGATGTTCCACAGCCTTCCCTCCGCAAACGGATGGCCAAACTGAGCGTGTTAACGCTACTATGGAGCAGTATCTCAGGTGTCTCATCCTCCAGCATCAAGAATCTTGGTTAACGGTCTTTCCCATGGCGGAATTCGCATATAACAATTCGAGTCATTCATCTACAGGAACATCACCTTTTTTTGCCTTATATGGGCAACACCCTCGCACTCTACCTCTGGACTGGGAACTTCCTGCAGATTGTCCGGCTGTGCAGTCTTGTATCAAGGACCTGTCTGTGGTCCATGCTAGTGTTTTGGAACACCTAGTACAAGCTCAGAAGCAGGCCAAAATATACGCAGATCGTAACCGCCGAGATTCACCCGATTACGTTCCAGGCATGCGGGTATGGCTTTCCACAAGAAATCTACGCATCCCGGGGCGTCGGTGTCTGCTACCATGCTTTGTTGGTCCGTATGTAATCAAGGATGTCTTGAGTCAGTTGGTGGTCAGATTAGACTTACCATGCTCTTGGAGGATACATCCAGTATTCCATGTATCCATGATTAAACCTTGTGTCGACCATACTAGGATTTTTACGCCACCGTCTCCGGTGATTGTTCAAGGTGTGGAGGAATATGAGGTTAACGCTATACTTGATTCTAAGATTTCTCGTGGGGTCAGGTATTTTTTGGTGGATTGGAAGGGGTACGGTCCGGAAGATCGTACATGGGAACCGGAGCGTAATGTGCATGCCCCTTTGTTGGTTTCCCAATTTTTGGCCTCTCCGGAGCATGGGGGTCCTTTGGGGGAGGATACTGTCAGAAAACGGTCCCAGGTTCGCAACATCCCTCCAGTTACCTTGTCCGCTCGCAGGCAGCAGCGGGTGCTTTTACCGGATGAAAGACGGGGGGCGGTGGTGTCTTGTCCACGAACTGCCTTTTGCAGACGCGTTCGTCGGAAACCGTGTTTCCGACGCTTTGTTTGGAAGTTACCATGGAGACTACGGCAGTGGGCGCGTAGTTTCCCACGTGATTCTTTACGCAGTGGGTCACGTGATCGACTTACTGCCGGTAGTCCGGTATTTAACTCTCCCTCGCCCTCCAGTCGCTGCTTCTGATCATGTTTGACAGCAGCTTTTGTTTATGCTTGGATTTTCTGGTACCTTCTGACCTCGGATTACGTATTTTGGATTTCTCGCCCGGATTGCCCTTCCATATAGCTTCTAGGAATTTTGACTTTGGATCGTTCTAGGATATTCTTGCCCAGTATTTTTGTGTTGGTAGATTTTGGACCTTGGAGGCTGGTGAGCGCTTCCTCTCTGCTACTTTCTTCTGGTTTCTCCACTCCCTGGGAATTGTACTTGCTTGCTTGTTTTCTTCTCTCCTATCCTTCTTGTACCACTGTCCTTTCTTTTCCGTGTTGTCCTTAGGCGTCCTCGTGCCGGCGGGCACAGGTTAGGTGCTGGACTAGAGACTTCCTTAGCACTCTAGGCGTCCTCGTGCCGGCGGCAATAGGTTGAGGTGCTGGACTAGAGACTGCCTTGGCACCATAGGCGTCCTCGTGCCGTCGGGACAGGTGATTGGTGATTTGGACACAAACCCAGAACGGGAGTGGATTCCTGAGAGACGACAAGGACAAGTACTCGCCTGGGGTCTCACACATCCTGAGAACACTGGTAAGAAACTTTCACCTCTCTTGCCACTTCTCTGTACCTCTTGTTACCTTTTTGCTAAATATCTTTTTGTTTTCTTGTGGTGTCCAGAACTCATCAGTCTTGAGGATCAATTTGTATGGAACTTCTTTGCTTAATGCCACGTTTCTCTGCAGGTTAGTCTTTTGATTATTGTAGATCATTATTAGAGAGTTCAATATTAGCTGGTAATTAGTTGTACTTCTCTGCAGTGACCTGGAGTAACCTGTATATCCTCAAAATCGTGAAGCAGTTGCGGTTCCAACGAATTTACAACATCTTTCGATCAATTAGTTTCTCAGTCTGTCCTCTTGTACCCCTGAGAATCACATTGATAGGAAGAATTAAATACTCCACGACGTGTCAACAAGGAGCAGTTCGTCTAAGAGATCTGACAGTCACACACAGGCACTTGACATGTGACAGTAGTCCTAATTTGCGATATAATACGTTAAAAAAGCCACTATTGGATTACATCTGAGTAGTGCAACAGGAAATAACACTTAGTGCGTTGGTCATTTCATCCAACAGCCTTTCAAGTTGTCATGTGAACCACAAAGATTGCTTCTAGGCACCCCTTTCTTATCTGTAGCAATGGTGTTGGCGATATTTTGGTAGTCATGCCACTAAAATGCACCCAAACCAATGATAGATAGTGGAGTACTTCTCGAAGAGCAGATATATGCCATGCTGCGTGGGTCTTCTGCATGAAACTATCATGGAATGCCCCTGTGAGCCTGTTTTAACCTCTGTGGCAGTTACCAAGTGCTATGAATTGTTTACTGCATCCCTGCATCTCATTGCAGCACGTGCCAACTCTTGCCCTCCCTTGTTGCGCTTAAAGTAAATCAGGGACTCAACATGCTCAAGTACATATTGGAATGAAGTCATGATTTGTAAGAAAGCCATAATGAAAAATGGCAATGATGTCCAAACTTGAGATGATGGGAACCATGGGCGTAGGACATGGGGGATAGGGGGAACAAATCCCCCCACAATTTTAAGTGGGGGATACAATGGCATTCATCCCCCCGAGAATCCCCCAGTTTGTGTGTCTCTCTGCTGCACCAGTTTGTGTGTCTGCAGCATGTCCCTGTGCAATGATGCGTGCAAGCTTCAGACTCTGAAGTTTCCATGCAGTTCAGATACTGGCGTAAAAAGGGCCCCAACTGCCCCCGCAGTGTGGGGGGCCCGCTAGCCCATGTGCTGGGACATGCCCCCCTCCGGAGAAAAAAATGAAAAAATATATTTTTCCATTTTTTTTATTGTTTATTTTTGTAGTCACTCTGCATTCATAAAGAAATTATTTCTGTAACAGCAATAATTTCTTTATGAAGACAGAGTGACTACAAAAATAAACTTTCTTTTTGAAGATCGAGGGCTCTCCCCACCCCATGACATGGAGGACCCCACGCTGGAGGCCTCCATGTCATGGGGTTGGGGAGCCCTATGACTCCAAAAAGAAATAGTTTATTTTTGAAGGCACTCTGCCTTCATAAAGAAATTCTTTCCGTTATGTATCGGTCTTTAATGGAAATAATTTCTTCATGAAGTCAGAGTTACTTCAAAAAGAAACAATTTCTTTTTGAAGTAATAGGGCTCCCCTCAACCCCATAACGTGTGCGCATCTGAGTGAATCATGAAAGGCTGTGCTCTTAAACGTGTAGGTGGCTGCCTGTGTGAGGTATGGTGAAAGGGTGCACACTTAAAAGTATGGGTGGGTGCCTGGGTGGATGTGCCTCTATGGTGAAAGGGTGCACACTTAAATGTACAGTGGCTGCTTGGTGTGCCTGCATGGTGAAAGGGTGCACACTTAAATGTATGGATGGCTGCCTGGGTGTGCCTGTATGGTGAAAGGGTGCACACTTAAATGTATGGATGGCTGGGTGTGGGTGTGTGTATATGGGGAATGGTGTGTGTGCTTGTGTTCAGGGGTGCAACAAAACCTACATATCGGGGGGGCTAATCCTTCAAATTTTGGGAGAGGCGCTAACTTCACGGGCGGTGGGAGAGGGGCAAACTTATTTGTGGGGGGGCATCTAACTTCTTTATGCATTTTAATGAGACTATTCTAGTGCAGCTTCAATGTTAAATGCAGTTAACTCTCTTCTTTAAGTCTGAAAGCACCCATTTATGGACTGCTGTGAGAATGAGCGGTCTCCTGTCCCCTCTCTATCCTTCCAATCACTCCCCTGACATGCAAGTACTAAACCCACATCACAATTTAATTTGCCCAAAACATGTGGGATTTGAATGCAGGTACTAACAGTGAAATGCTTTACGTTAGTAATTGCTGGGCCCTTGTTAACAGCGAAACAGAGGTGCCTTTTAACATATATGTCCTGTTCTGTCCGGCAACTGCTTTGAAGGTCAGCTACGTTGAGTGAGTATAGCCCAAAATTTCAGGGGGGGTGCTGAAGCCCAGTCGACTCAATGGTGTTACGCCATTACTTGTGTTTATTGCCTTGATTACTTATTGGTAATCGTCATTACTCCTAGCCCTATTCTTCGTCGTCCCTGTACTTGTGTAGGAGGCAGTACTTGTGTATGAGGCACTGTGCCTCATACACAAGTACTGGGATGAGGTAGAGGTACATGGAGGTAATGCTTGATTTAGCTACCTGTAATCTTCATCACTCCTAGTCCCACTCTTCCTCATCCCAGTACTTACCTATGAGGCAAGGAGCCTCATACGTAAACTTTGGGACAAAGAAGAGGGATGTGAAGGTAATTCTGGGCCAATGAGCTGATTTTGGAGGATGGGGTAGGAGTTGGGAATGAGAGGGGATGTGTGGGGGTCGGGATTGTGCGATAAATCATAATGGTTGTCCATGTCCAGGCTAAGCAGTCATGATATGTGCTATTAGTCTCCAGAGAGGCGTTTTGGTGCAGCCGGTCTAGTCATTCCTCAGTTTGGTAAAACTCCGCATTTCTGATAATTACCTGGCTAGACTGGCATTTGGGTGCTTCCAGTCTAGCTGTTTTTTACTGTGGCATTGTATATTTTTCTGGACATCTGTAATAAAATGATATGATATGATATAAATCATTTATACCAGGCCTGTACTTAAGTATTTCTAGGCACAACAAGACAAGTGGGGGGGAGATAGAGGGAGTGCAAGACAAACAATCTTACTAGGCCTTGTGTCATTCAGATTGTGCAAGTGCAAGAACGAGACATTTGAAGGGGAGTGCAAGGAAGAGGGGAGGGGAAAACAGGGCAGTAATGCTCTGAGTGGATTCAGCCAGGGCAGCGCGGCTCTGGGTAGTGCAAGGAGAACAAGGGACTGTAGGGTTACAATTACAGCCCCTTTGTGTGTGGTAGGCCTGGAGGCAGTGCAAGGGTGACTGATCAAGAAAGAACCTGGACTTGGTGAGACTCTGAGGCTAGCAAAACAACCAGTCAGACGGGTAGGTCAGGTAGGTCAGCAGGGGAGGGAGAGAGAGAAAGCAGAGGAGAAGAGGAACTTCAGGTGGTCCGCTCAAGTTTGAGAGGGGCAGGGAGGCCATTCCAGAGGAAGGCACCTGCAAAGGAGAGAGATCTACCCCCCACTTTCTGCCTGGAGAAGCGTCTAACCCTTAGAGAGTTGGAGGTATCCGGGGGAAGGGATCGAGAAGGAAGCTATTTTGGAAGAGACCGTTGGATGTAGTGTGGGCCCCGGCCCCAGAAAGTCTTGTGGTCAATGCAAAGGGTCTTGAACTTGATCCTTGCAGCCACAGGGAGCCAATGGAGAGATTTCAGGGCTGTAAAGATACAATCCCTCAGTTTGAGGCCAAAGATAAGTCTCTCAGTCCTGTTCTGGATTAATTGCAGAGGGCGCAGAGTAGAGGAAGGCAGATTGAGAATGAGGTTGTTGCAGTAGGCCAACCTAGAGCAAAACTGGGCTCTGGAGACAGTGATCGTCTGGGGTAAAAAGTGAGAAAGGGAAGAGTTCCTTTGAGGAGGTGGTAGTGGGCCTTCTGGGCGACGTCCGCGATGTGAGGAGAGAAAGAGAGAGGTTATTTGCCACAAGGAAGGTGAAGGAAGAGGGCCCAAGGTGGGCAGCCAGAGTGAGAGAGGGAAAGCAGGGGTAGGGGTCCCAATGAGAATGATCTCCGTCTTACTGGCATAAAGGCAGAGATCGCTGGAGGCGCACCAATCCTGAATCGTGGCTTGACAGTCATGAATGAGCGAGAGAGTAGAGGATCCTGAAGGAAAGCTGAGTGTCAGCTGCATAACACTGAAGGTTAGATGAGAAGGTAGAGATCAGGTGGGCCAATGGGGCCAAGTAGAGGTTGAAAAACCCGGGTGAGAGGATAGAGCCCTGGGGAACGCCACAGGAAGAGAGAGAGGTGGCAGATAGAAAGGGACCAAGTGGGACCTGGAGAGGCAGTCCACGAGGAAGGAGGTCGGCCACTCCAGGGCCTGATCCGTGATGCCCAGATTCTCACGTCGTTGATTGATCAGGATGGAGTGGTTGACTATGTCGAAAGTAGAGGAAAGATCAAGGAGGATTAGGACAGAGAAATGCTGGAATCAAGGTTAGAGAGCAGATTTTCACAGGTGTTCAGCAGAGCAGTTTCCATGCCTCCTGCAGCTCTAAAGCCAGACTGATGGTCATGGAGACAACCGACAGATTCCGTGTGGAGAGTAAGCTGGGAGATGGCCAGCTTTTCCAAGAGTTTGCCCAGGAAAGGGGTGATGGAGATTGGGCAATAGTTTGCCGGGCAGGTAGGATCGGCAGACAGCTTCTTGAGGAGTGGGTGCATTAGGGAGTGCTTAACGGGAGAGGGGATCGTTCAAGTGGTGTAAGAGTGATTTCAGAAATCGTCCAAGGCTGGAGCAAGGGTATCAATATGGTCCTTGATGGTTCTAGAGGAGCAGGGGAGCACCTGTTTGGACAACACTTTCATAGATCGGACTTGTCTAGAAACCTCTTCAGGTGTTGTTAGAGAGAAAGAGGACAAAGGTGGAGGAGAGGTAGAGATGGCCAACGGGGAACAGAGAGAGGAAGAGGGAGAGGAAGAGGAGATAGAGGACAGCATGTCCTGAGTTTTAGCAGAGATGTGAGAGGCTAGAGCCATACAGAGGGCCTGGGAGGGAACAGGAGGGGTGGAGACTGCAACAGGATTGACCAGTTCTTTGTAGATTTTAAAGAGTTTGGCTGTGTGTTAGAGGCCGCAGAGACCCAGGCTTGAATGTGTGCTTTCTTCTTGATGAGTGTTATTGCTTCGACTGGCATTTTGGTGCAACTAGTATAGGTTTGTCTAAATGTGGCATGCTTTACTGTAATGTTATTATGTGTCTACACTGGTCTACATTGTGCAGCCAGTGGGACATGTTTTCAATGTGGCATGCAATTTTTAATAGCTAAGCATTAATGTTCCTGTGCACTATGGGTGACTAGCATGTATTGGATTGGCATTACCCTACAAACCAATTGCAAACACTTTGACTTTTCAGCCAATTTTTCTCAGAAAGTGTGTTGTATATTGCATTAAAACACATATTATATATTTCTCCTAGTACAGTGTGCAGCATACCCCTTCAGCAGCACGTTTGTGCGTATTGTGCAAACGTGATAATCTAGGCCGGCCCAGAGTGTGGCACAACCCGTAATTTGTTGCTGAGATGGGGAGCCCCTGAGCATGGAACACAAATGTTTTAATTTCTGATCTAATCCAATGTGACTTTTACTTTTCAAAAATAATTCCTTTGGAAAATATAAACCTTCCTTTGCATTCTGATTATCTATTTTTGCATTACATTTTTGTTTTTTGAATATATAAGTCATTGTTACAATCCAACACTCTTTATGAAATTGTCTTTGTAGTTACTTGTCATTATTTATTATATTTGTACCATTACATTTTTGACTAACCCAAGACATTTATACTAGTTCTTATATTTTGTGACCATTTTTGATCACACAACAATTCTTGATGAGTTCGAATGAATAAGGACATACAAATGAACCCTCCGACAGTGTGGTTTCCCTTTTCTCTTTTGTTCTAGATTGTATATTGCCTTGAATCCACACTCAAACCAAAGTGCTACCCTACTTTTTGTGTAGCATGCCCCCCGTGGGCAGGCAGCATACTTGCCAACATTCTGTGACCAAAAAGTCTAAGATGTCGGATTTTTCAAGTTTCAAAAATAATACTTAGAATAACAATCACATCACAGGAAATTACAAACCATACATTGTTGGCACCACTGGAGCATTCTAAAATGCACAACCCATCAAACAGCACAACATTGAGAGATGTTTAAATGTTTACAATGTATAATTCTGAATGGTAATTTAACACTAAATTTAATTACCCACCTTCACAGAAGGTAATCACACAAAGCTGGTAGGCAAGGTGTGCCACTCCTCTGTAGCATCAGCCCGGGTAGTACATATTTATTACATATTTATTACTAAAGTGGAGGTGGAACATTGAACAACATGGAGACTGATACCCCCTTCAGTCTGATAGGCAGATGCTGTGCGATGGTGGCACGCTCTGCCACTTGCCTTCACTAGTGATTCACCTTAGGTCTGTCCCTGCAAGAGAGCAGGGCAGAGTCATGTAGCTGTCAGGTCAGTGGATTGATCCGAGCCCATCACTCAAATGTATCACTTATCCACCCACCGCACAGACAGATGCATTGCCTTAGAGTCACATAAATTACCTGCCACTATAAAAAGCAGTAGGATCTGTCACCCAAATCTGTAGGCAGTAGGACTGCTTAAAAAGCAGTAGTCTGCCTACTGCCTAAATCAGTAGTGTTGGAAAGTATGAGGCGGTATACAGGCCGAAAACCGCTGTCAGTCTGGGGCCATGCTGTTTGCACAAAGGTTGAGAGGCAGCCATTCCAGACCTCTTATACCCTGCCGGCCTCCAAAGAACAAACCTATGCTACCTTTGTCATGCCCTTTAGGCACTGTTCAGAAAAAGAAACATGTTTTTGCACAGGACCTGACCCTACATGACCCCATAAGTATTGCACTGCAATCAGCTGCATCTTGCTAGCTGCATGCCCCTTACTGTCTCTGGTTGAAGCATTACTGTACTTGTTGCTAGGAACGTTGTGAGTTTTTAATTTGAATCCAAACTTATATCTCTTTACAAGGGGGCAGTGTCTTTGCCCCCAGACGCATAGCCACCACTGTTAGTTACATCTATACGTGGAGACATGGGCATACAAGCTTCTTCACAACACCACCCCAACCCTCCTCCCCCTGCACCGTCCCCAGGGAAGAACATCTTTCTTCCCAATCCAACAATGTCAACCTAATAATGTGCACCCAACAAGTATTACCCCCCACCCACTCAAAAATAAATACTAGCAGATATTGTAATTTTAAGTTGGGGTCCCAAAAATAGGCTGCACACACGTTAAACCAGAACATTGTACTCAAACTGTGTGTCATAAAGGGCATTACCCCATCACTGCGAACCCCAAAATGTTGAATTTCCACAGCCCCACTTCACTGCATGTATATATATATGGGGTGGTGGGTAAAGTTATTAATAAATGTGAGCGGTTATGGTGGTGGAATGCTGTACAGGGTCTCCTTCGCCTATATATGCAGTGAAATGGGGTAAAACAAAAATGTCTGCATTTTGGTGATGCACAGTAAAAAATGCGTAGTGATCACATAACGTTGAAGATGCATTTCTGGTTGAATGCATCACTTTGTTGATAACTTTTAAGTTACTTACCTTCATGCACTGTGCATAATACATCAAATTATATTTCAAAAGGTATTCTTGATCCACACATGTGTGTCCCAACAAATGTCACGCTACTACAGTTAGTCTTTTTGGGACACATTTTAAGTAACTCAAAGGTTATCAATAAAACAGTCTATTCAGCCTGGAATTTCCAGTTACATACATGGATAACGTGCCCAATGTGATACAATAAAGGAAATGCTGTGCCGTTTGAGTGTTACACTTATGTCCAGCAACAATCAGTAGTACTACAGTGCTAATACTAATAAGGTAGACAGTGACTGTGACCTGGCCTGTATGGGCAGCAACCACCCGTGCCTTCTCTCTCATGAGTGGGGTATTATTTCACCCTCTGTGGTCAGATACGGGTCAGCATTGATGGGCAACAGTAGTTTGTTACCCATCTACACCAACTACTGCTTGGTGAGTCGCTTGGTGACTCAGGTGAACTTTAATCTAATTTCTGTTGTTCATACATTTCCATTAAGCCAATCACTTTTGCAACAGTGCAGACCTTCTTAGCTTCTAGCCCACTATGCAGGTGCATTGAATCACAAAAGGCCTAATCAGGGGTATTGCTTGCAGAGCCCATTTGGATGACTCTTATTCTGCTGACGCTTCATATTGGTGCTTTCCTGTGCTATGTCGCGTCCCTATGCCTCAATTCTTTCAGCAATAGCAATCCAGTGAACCCTAACCCTCTTTACTGGGCAGGTTGTGGATGGTTCCCAGTTTATAATTAAAGTGCAGGTGCTAAGACCTTACGGGGAGGTAGAAGTTTGTGCAACCTCTGCGCAAGACCCACAGGAGATCCTGACAGCAAGGCTCTCATCATCCCGCCCATAGAATAAGGCAACACATTCATCTCGGGTCCTTTCTACCCCCTTTAAAAGGAATTTATGTGGCAGCTTGCATAATCACACGCTCTTCTCAGGAAAATCACACTCACAGTGCCACCACACTGGTCGTTTTTCATAGGCTTTCACTCCCAACTCACCTTTTCTACACAATGTTCTACATCATAATTAAGGTCCTCCCCATCAAGAAGACATTGCCAGTAGCCTAACAATCTAACTGCGCCATGAGGCTAACATGCCACTGAAAGCTATGCCCAAGTCAGGCCGGAAATCTCTAGGTGTAAGAAAGAGAAGAGACGCAAAGCCTGTCTTAACTGTATGACCAAGGATTTAGCGTGCTCTCCCCAGTTCCGTCAGACAGTGGGACTGCAAATTAAAAAAAAAGGGTACAACAGGTGCAGAGGACAGAAAAAGAGAGGAGCAAGGGAGGGGAGAGATGGGAACAAGAACGGAGTGCAGATGAAAGATAGGGATGGTTTGCAGCACGGGGTGACCAGTGTGGGCAGGAGAGAGAGGGGTGCAGGAAAGACCAGAACACAGGACAAGCCAGGAATGTTGGGTGGACACTGAATCTTTTTGGGATGAGCTATGCTCAGGCCATGAAAGACTTTTGACATGGGAAGTGGTAACATTTTAAGTGAACTGAGCCTTCTGAAGTGAGACGCCAAATTGAAGGATTTTGTACTCCGAACTGCTTTTCTTTTTCTTAATTTTCTTCTGTTTTCTTTTGTTTTGTTTTATACAGTGATGATATATGTGATTTCATATGTACTACTATTTTAAGTTTGGGAAAAGTCGAGTTCTTTGAGTAAAATACAATACATAAGTAAAAAAAGCAAAGTCCCAAGGTGTCCCTTGTCCCCCCAGATTATATGGGTCTCCTACGCCCCTGATGGGAACGCAATATGGTATGTAGTGTAAGTGCATGCCATATGGCAATAGTCTGATCCTTTAGGCTTTTCATGAGACTACCTGCCTAGTGGTGTTAGTTCTTGGGCTTATAGCAACCACAGTATTGTTGAATAGTTTTGCAAGAACCAACATACAAACATATTATAAAAATACCTGCTTAGTGTCTGTACAAAAGACAAATCTACGACCATGGCAATGTTATTTCTATGATTGAGTTGTCTAGAAATCAGTGAAATATTAATATCATATATGCTTTATTCGACATTGTACAGCATTCAAACATCATAGATAAAACTCTTCATGACAACAAACATTCAATGATCACATTAAATTATAAAAACAACAATTCATTTTCTTTTTACATAAAAGTTCACTTAATGACATTTTTTATATAAAGGTCCTCTAAAACTCAATAAGTAAAATTCATAATATACAATCAAGCTCACAACGTTATATGGATAATTAATACCGGTGAATACTACAGTATTTTCTACTCCTATTTCTTATTTTATGTGATTAAGCAATAGGCTCCCCCGTAACCATACTCGGTGCACCCATTTTGCTATGAAATATACATCATTCATGTAATTGGTGGACTGGCATAATGTTGTGGCTTCCATTGGGCAGGTAATACAAGCTTTTCTAAATAACGGTATCACAAACTGTCTTCTTAATTTAACAAGTTGGCCACAAAACAGCAAGAAGTGCATTAAGGACTCGCTATGCAAATTAAAAAGCAGACAACTTTGCGATGATTGCCTTTTCCACTTTTTCAAAAATAGTGTGGTTATTAAAGTACCTGTTCTGAGTCCCACAAACAATCTATGTGCATAAGCAGGTGTTATAAGATCCAGATATCTCTCAAAGCCTTGCTCAGTTTATAAAATTAAATAATTAAAGCTCAACTTTAATTTTAGGGAACGGTTAATTGCTGTCTCACAATTTCACAGCTTTATGGCAGACTTTACTTCTTCTCTTGTGGAAGTTGATATGGTCTCTGGATCGTCCCAAACGGCTTTTAAGTCCAACCATTTCAATTGTTGTTCAACAGGACATGCCCATAGAAATGTCTGCTCACCTGGTCTATACAACTAAAATTGCCTTTGTCATGACCCACAGAACGCGCCCCTTCTGGACTTCCTATCCTTGTAACGGCGGGGCTTGCATTCATTGTTTCTCCCAACATGGCTGTATCACGTGACACGCCACGCACCAGCCTTCACGGCAGACGTAGAACATTCCATAAATATGCCATGGCCCCACGGCCACACGCGTCTCAATGCTATTGCGAAGCAGCGACCAGACATGTGCTCCGTAGCTCCCTGTATTGTTTCCCTTGCTTCTTCCACTCTATCCCAATTCTAGTCCCTTTTCTTCCTTTCTTGATTCCTGGACTCATGTGCTAGTTGCGCACCCTGTTATTTCCTGGATTCCTGGACCCCTGCATCCCGGTACTTGAACGCACGCTGGAGTCGGAAGAGACTTGTGCAGCCTTATTCAAGATTCGAGCAGTACGCAAGAAGGCATCGATCAAGAAATCCAGCAAAGATCGAACTCAGGTGAGAAGGGGGAACTCCTTGACAGTTTGAGACGCCAACCGACCGAACTCGATATGGACATGGAAGCGGCCGTCCAGGACCTCATGCGTGGCATGCAAGAGCTATCAACCGAGGTGCAGAATCTAAAGGCAGAAAACGCTGCTCTCAAACAACTAGTTCTATCCCGCGATTCTGCCACAAAAGAAAGTGTATTGCTAGGCGGTATAGTGGACAAATATGATGGCTCACCAAAAACTCTTAGAGGATTCCGGGATTCATGTTTGGTTCACTTTACTTTTAAGCCCTACTACTTTTCAACTCCCAGGGCTAAAGTGGGCTTCATAATTTCCCACCTTCCAGGAAACGCCTTAACCTGGGCCACGCCCCTCGTTAATTCCAGCGACGTTCTTCTAGATGACTATGATGGCTTCATACAAACCCTTAAAACCATGTCTGACTGTCCAGAACAGGTCTATAGTGCCCAGGAACGCCTGATAGACTTTCATCAAGGATCCCAGGATATGCTCACCTATGTTACCCGATTCAAGCAGTTAGTCAAGGAAGCTGATTGGTCCCCAGAGGCGAGTTTTACCCTTTTCAGGAGAGGACTGAATGAGGAGATTAAGGATGAGTTGGCCAGAGTGGCTCGCCCAAACTCATTCCAGACACTAATGGACCTTGCCATGCAAATAGATTTTCGTATCCAGGAAAGAAAGGCAGAGAAAAAGAAATCCAAAGCTAATCCTCTGAAGCTGTCCTTTGGGGGCACCACCAAGGCGGACACAAACCCAGGCTCAATCTCTGAACCAGAACCCATGCAGATAGGAGCCTTCCGTGGACCTATATCCCCGCAAGAAAGAATGAGAAGGATTCATAAGGGGTTGTGCATGTATTGTGCCTCAGACAAACACCTTGTTAGGGAGTGTCCTCTGGCCCCTCCTCGGCGTTCGGGAAATGCCAGCTCCTGATCCTAGATGGAGCAGAGCTTCGGGAGAGAGATGTTTGCTCCACATCAATTCCATCCTTGAACTCTCCTGGACAAAACAATTTGGTGATACTACAAGCCTTCATGTCGCCCTCCAAGAATAAGACCTATCCCATTCTGGCCTTGGTGGACTGTGGAGCTATGGGAATTTTCATTGATCAAGACTGGGTTGTTAGTCATCATATTCTGTACGAGACACGAAGCACCATGCAGTCGGTGGAAGCAATCGACGGAAGACCCCTCTCTTCAGGACCCATAAGCCTGCAGACAAAAGAGATCCAACTTTCCATAACCCATCACCAAGAGCAGATTACATTCGACATCATTAAGTCAGCACATTACCCCATGGTATTGGGTATGCCCTGGTTACAGAAGCACAATCTGTATATCAATTGGACAGCAGGATCACTATTCCTAGGCTCAGAGTTTTGTATGTCCCACTGTCTAATCCTGTATCCTTCCTTGACACCCCTTAAAGAACCACCAAGAGACCTGAAAACACCATCATGGTTACCATAGATTTGTTCACTCATATGGCTCATTTTACACCCCTGTGTAAGTTACCATCCTCGTCCGAACTTGCTGGAATCTTCCTGGAACACATATTTCGTTTACATGGACTCCCTTCCAAGATCATATCTGATCGAGGACCTCAGTACGTCTCTCAATTCTGGAAACATCTCTGTCGCATTCTGGGAATCCAACGCGCCCTCTCATCTGGTTATCATCCCCAGACCAACGGGGCCACAGAACGTGCTAATCAGACCATGGAACAGTATCTTCGATGTTTCGCCACCAAGGTTCAGGATGACTGGTCACTCCTGATACCCGTGGCTGAATTTGCCTACAACAATTCTGACCATTTAGCAATTAAGACCGGCCCCTTTTATTGTAGCCAAGGGTTCCATCCATCAGTTCTACCCTCTATTCTCCCTCATCCTACACCAGTACCTACTGTCGACTCCTGTATTGAAACCCTCAGCAAAGTACACCAAGAGGCCAAAGAAAATTTAGAGAAGGCCAGAACACAGACTTAGAGGAATGCAGATTTAAAAAGGAGACCAGGTCCTTCTTATGCAATCGGTGATAAAGTCTGGTTGTCCTCCAAATTACTACCCCGGCATCTACGGCCAAACAAGTTGGCCCCTCAGTACTATGGTCCATTTCCCATCAAGGAAATTATCAACCCAGTTTCATACCAGATTAGTCTACCAGACTCTTGGAAGAAAATTCACCCAGTATTCCACACATCCTTATTAAAACCCTACCACCAATCCTCCCGGAAATCCCACCGACCTCCTCCTCTACTGGTCGACAACCAATTGGAATATGAAGTATCTCGAATATGTGACTCCAGGTATAAACGGGGTCAGCTTCAATACCTGGATGAATGGAAAGGATATCCTCCTAGTGAAAGAACCTGGGAACCACTCAAGACCCCTCGACTACTCAGAAGATTTCACCTTATACACCCGGGCAAACCTGGTGGAACAGGTTTTCGGTGGAGGCATGCTGTCATGACCCACAGAACGTGCCCCTTCTGGACTTCCTGGTCATTGTCATGGCGGGGCTTGCATTCATTGTTTCTCCCAACATGGCCGTATCACGTGACACACCTCGCACCAGCCTTCACGGTGGATGTAGTACGTTCCATAAATATGCCACACCCCCGCGGCCCCGCGCGACTCAATGCTATTGCGAAGTAGCAACCAGACGTGTGCTCCTTAGCTCCCGGTATTGTTTCCCTTGCTTCTTCCACTCTAACCCAATTCTAGTCCCTTTGCTTCCTTTCTTGATTCCTGGACTCGTGTGCTAGTTACGCACCCTGTTATTTCCTGGATTCCTGGACCCCTGCATCCCGGTACTTCAATGCACGCTGGAGTCGGAAGAGACTCGTGCGCCTTATTCAAGACTCGGGCAGTACACAAGAAGGCATCGATCAAGAAATCCAGCAGAGATCGAACTCAGGTGAGAAGGGGGGAACTCCTTGACACCCTTTCTAAACCTTATTAGGTCTGGCTGGCCGGCATGTTCTTTTGCAACAGTGACAACATTGACTCTGATAATGTTGATGACTTTATACTCACAGTGTACCTGCATTTTCACATCCAATTCTGGGTCATTCTACTTGGATTCCTCCCCCGCCTGCCTACTGTTTTCAGAACTAGGTCCAATGATGCCAAACCTGTGGTCTACGGTTGCAGAAAAGCACAAACTATTGAATGAGCATTCTGAATCCCATCCTAGCATTCTCTTCCACTGTATTTGATATCTTTTTTGTTGTTGCTGAAATCATTTTGCACAAACCCACTTCAGTTAAATGTATTTAGTAAAACCTTAAAACCTCATGTCAATATCTGCAATGACGTTGTTCTCATCCCATTTTTTTAAAGGGGTGCAAACGACACTTTGCTAATGGCCACTAAGCCACACACTGGAGAGTTCAAGTTGCGCATTAAAAATCAAGTGTTCTAGTAATGCAAAATGTTATAGAATTGACAACACATTTCCAACATAAATATCCTAACATGGAAATGTCCGTGCTGTGAGGCCACTTGCTAGGCATGCACTATGTTTGTACTATTTGAGCAATCGTGCAAGTAATTTTCTTGGCTATGCGATAGTGTTGAGCGCTACAGTACAGCTGTCAGTGGGGAATGAGATATGACACCAGGTTCCTGGTGTTGTCCCATTTGGCTTGATTAGAGGGACACTGACAGAACTGCTCAAGCTTTGCAAAATATTGAGCAGTTTTGCAAAAAATTGAGATCTGAAACCTGGCAAAAGAAAACAAACATCGGAATAAAACTGTTCTCTGTTCATCTGCTTTTCTGTTCCATTCTGCGGTTAACTCGAATGACACACTCAATATGGAGCTATTAAACTGTTCCACTTGCTACACCCGGGGGGGCGGGGAGGGGGGTAACAGCCCAGCAGCCTGAGTTAATGGCCCAAGCGAAGTAAGTGTGGTTAACGAGGGCTGTTAACCCCCCCACCCAGTGTAGCCAGTAGCATAGGTTAATAATGGCATTAGCCCCCCGGGTTACCAAAGCGGTAACCCGGGATGCTCAAAAAGGTATTTTTGTTCAGTGAACGGGACGCCGCACGCCTCCTGTTCAATGAATGTAAATACTGTGCCAATATGGCCACCATGGTTGTAGAAGGCGGGGCTCTGTACGTAGCCCCTCTTCCAATACCATGGCAGGCAGAAAAATGAGAAGCGGCTGCAGCGACGGCATTCAGCGCTGCCACCAGCATCAGGTAAGTGGCTTTGGGAAGGAGGGTTGGGATTATAAAATAAAAGAAAAAGGAAAAACGTGGGTGGCTAGAAGATGGCGTCGTGGAGTGAGGGAGGCAGCATACGGGGTCCGTGGAATGCGAGCTGAGATCAGAGGTTTCAGCCCGTAATCCTCCCGAGACAGGGTCCAGTAATTTCAAATACAACATTACGTGGATGCTTTTCTCATGCAACAAAGAGTGTGGAATGTGGTCGGTTGGATGCAAAATGCCACCAATAACTAGTGGGGTATCCATGCTGCTAGGCGGTTTTGAGCAAGTTGTGCATGCAATAACCAATGCAGAAGAGAGCATAGCACAGCAATGATTTAGCGGCACACTGTTTATTATATTGGCCTGTATTATCCTTATCTGCAATATATCCCAATATCTGTAAACTTTATTTATAATAATGAATTTACCTGTAAAATTTGCTTGTGTATTCATTTAGTACCCTGGCAGTGGATGGGGGGATGAGGGGAGTGTCAGTATCCCAGTCAATCAGGAACCTCATGGTAAAGCCCCGTTCCGAGCCTCCTCAGAAACGGGAAGTCACCATCTTCCCAGCCGGAACAGCAGGTAAGTGAGTGCCGCGCTACCCTTCCCTACCTTTCCCTCCACTCGCCAACTCTGATTTCCACATCCCTCACCCACCGCACTCCTACTTACCTGGCACTCCCTTGTCCCTCATCTGTGCCGGGAACATTATAGACCTGTTTTTAAAAAAAAAAAAATGATTTACCATGCCATAGTCCCATTGAAAACCTTTTTGTAAATTATACCCTAGTTATTCCCAGGGTATCTCTGTCGCTATTTCCGCAAACTCACTTCTCAGTCGTTTGATTAAAAAAAAACAGCACTACGCGCTCTAATGAATCAGGAACTATGTATGTCTGGCTCATAGAGAGCAATCGATTGACTAGTGAAGTTATGCTTATAGATATTAGGAAAAGTCCATATGTACAGCACAATGGCATTATTGTGGGCATATAGATGGGAATGTAAGGGCAAACAAGTGCCACACTCAGACAGGCAGAACTGTGAATGTTAGCATGGTAAAGGTCAGGTAACCCACTAACCAATATAAGCTCAAACTCTGCATACTTATCTCACTCAAAAAACTCACACAACCATCTCTCGGACAACAAGCCGCACGCACTTCACAGCACTGCAATTACACATAAGCCGGAACAACAGCACACGCGGACTAACACCGATCCGATACCCGCACCAAAGCTCAGCAGCCAATGTATAATGAGCTGAAGCTGCCAACAGAACACCACTCCTCTCACTATCCTACTCCCTCCTTCACCTTACTAACCCATCCCACCTTTGTCATTTACAGATCCGCCTGAGCGCCTGGGGACCAATTCCATTGGTGACGGTGCGCGGTACAAATACCTTTAACATTTAACATGCATGCATCGCATGGAAATGCAGTTAATATGTGCGATTTAAATGAAATCTATTGTACTTAACCGAGGCGGTCAATATTAAAAGCTATACATATTGTTTCGTTTTGGAAACCTCTATGAGGTCATCAGCTCTCACTTGTTGCAGAAGTGGTAAAAACAAGTTGTATCTCAATATTATTATGATTATGGTATTTATTGAGCGCAGACCTACCTTCGAGAAGCAACAGAACACTTTTCAGATGTAACAACGGAGCAAATCTACAGCGAGGGGAGGGGCACAGAAGGGTTGTTTGCATCCCCCCAGAGATTGGAGATAAAATACTGTTCTGCTTCATATCATATATTGGTATGTAAGTTACCTTGGTTTGCAGGTGGTCGGGGGGCTGGCAGTAACCCCCAAGGAAGCTGAGAAGGTGAGCATCTCAGATCACATTAACACACCCTTTTGTAGATAAGATGCATAATGTTATTTTATGAAGAGTCCATTTTGACTCTTCAGTGCTTGTTTCTTCTTCAGGGTAAACGTAAAAAATGTATTGCGTATTTCTGAGGAACGGTATCTTTGCATGCCTTTACCACTCTGAAAGGGGTGACGTCATGTTGCTTGTGCAAATAAAATACCATACGTTCAGCCAGGGGTATTTTAATAGGATATTCTGCATTTGCATAAGGACCCCCCCAACGTTGGAGCATGTCATTAATTCCTTGTTATTTTCATTTAGACCTTTCACTGTGTACTGAATGCAGAGTGAGTCCGTTATTATTATTAGTATTATTATGGCTATTATTATTAGTATTAATCTTATTATTAATCGGGTATTTATTGAGCAAGAACCTGGCTTGAGGAAGCAACAGAGCGCTTTACAATCATAGGGGGAAGAACGCAGTGAGGGAAGCAGAGAGCAAGGGAGCGGGGAGCTAACAACAGGGGTAGGGTGGGTAATTGCCAGCAAGGGATCTACAAGCAACCAGGGCAGGAAACATTGAGCAGCAGATCACCCAGTCTCAGGCAGGTTGGCGAGCGCAGGGTGTGTGGCCCAAGGTGCTAGGGAGGAGCCTGGCATGCAATTCTAGGCCCTTGTGACTCATCTGTCCTGTCCATGGAGTGAGCTTTACTGTCTGACAGAATGCTGAGATCATGGCCAGCTCTGTGCCTGCTGCTAGCATTTAATTAACGTATAGACATTTTGGTGCTGGCCTCGCGTAATGCGTGGAACATTAAGGGCCTGATGCGGCATTTTTTGCACAGTGCAAAGTGCCTTCGCACCAGTGCAAAGTCAGCGCAAAGTCACTTTGCACTGCATAAATACACTTGGCACCGCTCTATGAATCAGGGTATTTATTGGCAGTAAAAAGTCACTTTGCACCAGTGCTAAAAATTCAATGAATCAGACCCCCTGATTCACAGAGCAGTACAAAGGGTATGTTTGCAGTGCGAAGTCACTTCAAAAAAACCACTCTGCACTGCTCTATGAAGCAGGGAGTATGTTGGCAGTGCAAAGTCACTTTGCACAGCGCTGCAAATTCAATAAATCAGTCCCTTAATATTTGTAATTCCAATTTGGCACCTACGAGTGCCCTCTGCTGGTGGGTGCCATATTCCATCACCTGGATTTGCGCTCTAGGAGCAACAGCCCCGGCCAGAGTATTTTTTGAATTCCATTGTTGAAGATTAAATGATGAGATCGTTTGGAACTTCCAGTGTGAGAGCAAGATGAGAGAGCTTATTAAGGAGCAGTCATCTCTAGGAACTGAACATGTGTCACATGTTTCCAACCCAAAGGATAAATTGAATGGATCAGGATGATATACCAAGGCATGCCTCCATATACCAATGGAGTCGAGTGTAGTAATGATCATATTAAATACAGATAATCAGTGGAGTAAGTGAAACCGGAGCCTGCATTCCCTAATGCAGATGTATGGCGGCATAGAGGCAATCATTTGGTCTAACCATCTGGAACGCGATATTTTTATGTAGAAACATGATATACTTTAGAAATTAATAATGTGGAAGGATTTTCGCATTAGAGGGTGGAATGCCTAAAACTAACAATAATATATAGAGGAGACTACAGCAAGTGATTATCTACTGAACATAAATGAAGGGATCAGGATGCACAAATGAACCCTACACAGAGTCTTAAGGTAAGTTACCCCCTTTCTTCCACTGTTCACTGCATGGAAATCTAAAATCGGAGAGAGTGTGCCCTCTGTCTGTCATGGCGGAGGAATCACAAACCCAACTCAACTCAAAGCCACAGCTTCAAGGTTTTTTTTTAGAAGATGCGGAGAGGTTACGTAGATCGGAAGCAGCGGTGTGAGATGCTGAAAACAGCTCAAGCTTAGTCAGACAGATCTTCCCTCCCTCTATTGGTCCTTTCAACTTTCCCTGCCCCATCTCCTCCATTCCATTCTCTTTGTACTCTGACGGCATCGATCTTTAATCACAGACAGCATGTGAACCTGCAGCCTGGGGCATGCTACTGCCAAACCCCCCTCAACAATGTCCCAGAATTTACTGAGCATGTGTATTGGTCCCGATTTGAATGTGTGTCCACAGCTATCTTCTCTGTTTGTAGATGTGCATGGATGCAGATCAAACCCCTCCCCCCGGCCCCCAGCCCCTCCGTCCTCTCCAACAAGGGCCATCAGCCATCTAGGCCTTCAGAATGGCATTGGTGCAGTTGCAGGCTGGTCCCGCCAGTATAGTTGTCCTTCGTTTCCATGACAAATCAGGTTCTGGGTTCCTATAACAGCCTGACGTGTTTGGTGTAGTGGGCGGGCGCTGACTAGTACCTTCTCAAAGTTCTTGCTTGTTCGTATGTTTGATGTTGCCCAGTATTTATCTGGCACACGTTCCGCCAGCCTTTACTGGTTCAAGGTTCTCAATGGTGGCTTGCTGCTGATCAGCCACAGTCACCAGGGATGTCTTCAGTGATCCAGACAGAGTCCTTTTCCAGTCATCCCTGCTATGGACACAGTTACTCCAGTTATGGACTTGAGATATGGATTCTAAACTGGGTAACAGGTTGCTGAAAGTGGGCAAGTCAGACAATAGCTTAGGGATGGCAAGGAGCAAATGGGGAATCGTCTGTTTACTTCCTGGGGGGGGGGGTTACTTCACGTAGCGGGTGGTGTTCCCCTGCCCATGGTTTCCCCATCCTTATTAAAACTCTAAACATGGAGCTTCATCTAAAAGGGTCTGTGTGGAGCGCTGTGGCCTTGCCTTAGGTGCCAAATGGGCTACAACTATTCCCATCAACCATTTGAGGTTCAAACATTGTGGTCCTGTCAAATATCAACCAGGAAAGTGGGGATCATGCTGCTTTCATTCTAGGATGCACGTGGCACAGTAGGACTAATATCATGTCAAGCTCGCGCACACTGCATGCTCCACTTTTCTTCTGCACGTGACTGCTCTATGCAGCGAGGGAGTCTTTATTTCTGTTTCCTTTAAGATGTTGCTTTTCTTGTTCATAGCTCAACCCCTATGGGGTTCTCCGTCAGCACGTGCCCTTCCCACCTTCCTCGCACTTACACTGGTGGCCATGTACCTACACAATGAATGATTAGGGGGCTCTACCTCACCTGTGTCTTGTCTTACCCCCATTACTTCTTGAGGGGGGCACAAAGAAATCATGCATTGGAGCTAGCACCATATGACTTAACAATTAATAAATTGAATAAATAAAATAATGGGTTCCCAAATATATAAACATATTACCTGTGATTCAAAATGACCGCCCACAGACTTCCAGTCCCATGATAAGGCCAACAATTATTTGTCCTCAGCCCTTTGTTATAATCATCAGAATAAGTCACATATACAAATGCTTTTTTTCTCTCTGTGTATGTAGCTAATATGTTGTATTCATGGTCAAAGTTACTAAATTACTATTCAACCATTATGAAAGTTCTTCTTCCATGATAAGTCATTTTGTTGGGCACGTCCTAATTTACTTTTTTTGTGTGTATGTGTGTCTGAGTGTGTGTGCATGCATGCATGCCTGCCTGCACATTTGTGTGTGTTTGAGACGGATGTTCAGGGACCAGGCTATGTTGCCCGAGAGGGTTGTAAGCTTCCAACAGATGGCACCCCTGCAAACAGAAGAACTACATTAACACCACCCTTCCACCAGTCGTAATCCCAGGGTAAACCCACTGGACAGAGTGGCAGTAACAGTAAATGTGTTTGGTGGTAACTCAGTGGATTTACTGCCGGATTACCGCCAAACTCCTAATACGACCCGTTGCGTTTATTGTGTTTGTTCTGTGATAATTAAGATGAGAACTGTCCCCACCCATTCCTAAGCATGAACAAAAATATAAGCTGAGAACTGGTCTATAAATAGTCAGTAAAACGCTAAGGGTCATGTAAACCTCCATGAAGTGTAGAATAGGTTGTGCGACACAAGCAGGGCAACAAATAGTTTTCATTCACATAAGTAAGAGGTTTGTCGAATATACAGACAAGGTTACACATGTAGTATAGGCATAAGCAAGCAGAGAGAGGATGCAGCATGCATGGGCAGGGAATAATGAATGGCCGCATGCAAAAGACACAAAGGGCCTCATTACGAGTCAGGCGTTAAGGGGTTAACGGCACCGTAAACGGCGCCGACCCTTAACGCCTGATTCCGAGGTCCCTTTGGGGGATGGTGTTTTTAACGCCTGCTTTTTGCAGGCGTTAAAAACCATGCCGCAAAGGGACCTTGGCGATAATTACGGCAACCGTAATTTACGGTGCCGTAATTATCGCCTTCCCCATTCCCATTATGCCCTATGGGGCAAAAATGGGAATGGGGAAGGGGCCATTGATGAATGGGGAATTACCGCCCCACTCACCTTGGAATGGGGCGGTAATTCCGCCATCCACCATGGCGGAGTTGGGACCTTAGCGGCATGGACCATGGTGCTAATAGCGCCATGGTCCTCCGCCAAGGTCGTAATGAGGCCCAAAGACCGCTAACATGCCGGAGAAAGTACCAAAGTACAGTTATTACTTAGCCAAAACCAATTCTGAAATACTGCACCCTAATATAAAGTTGTGTAATGTGAAATTCTAGTATTCACAAGCTCAGACAGCCGCACCAAGGTCAGGGCGCCGATAACGTTTCCCAGGGCACACAGCATGCAATTATTCATTTTGTTAAACTTTATTTCGGTCAAAGACCATGAAAATAATATCACAAACAAATCGCAATTACAGTCAATGCACCTTTAGAACAATTACAAAACATACCCTTCATAAAATCACAGCAAATACAGTTCAAGAATATCAAATATGTGTTTTGCGAATTCATATAAAGCTTTCCAAAACACAGACTAGAAAATGTGCATGATATGACGAAAAATACTACGCCCGATTAAAATATAGTTCTGCTAAAAATGGCAGGCTCATGGGCACAAAAAATAAATAGCCCCAATCTGACCAGCATTTTTAGGCCAAATACTGCATGTAAGTAATGCAACGTTATCTTACTCTCCATGCCCTTGCCAACAAATTTACAACTGAGTGCACTGCCAGATCATCTTTAGAATTGTCAGACAAGGCCAGTGCTTGCTCTGTGGCTCTGATGACTCTGACGACTCTGCACCTTAATAATGGCTTGAGATATTGTTTCCTTTCACATGATGTGCATTTATTAAACATGTCACGATTCCATTTGTGCAACAATTCAGCTAAAGGTAACATACCCAGGCACAGCTTAAGATACAATCCTGGAGAATTTTGGGGATGCAATATCCAAGTAACTTTCATAACCGCATAACCAAGGCTCTGCTTTAACTCCCAGTATCTCTGTCCACTTCCTTTTTTTGAAATATCAGCGAGGGTGCTGCACACCTCATCATGCCAAAGGGCTTCTTTGATCCATTTGATCCGTGTTTTTAAGCTCTGGCTAATGAGCTGGGATTCTAACCATCACTCAACATGTCCCAACAAAGTGAAAGCTTGCTTTAGGTATTTCATCCAGCGTAGGGATCACCCGCCCTCCCCCCTCCTGCGATACGATATCTTCCATGGCCAATCTATACATGGCAAGTCCAGTGCTGGACCAACCCCTAATCCATGATAGGCTTACATAGAGGCCCCATCCTTCAGACATCAACCTCTAGGTAGTCAGGCATAGAAGGAGTGCTTCTTGGGAGTCCCAATACATGTTTCACTAATTTTTTTTCACTGATGGTTAATTGATCGTAACTTGGTTCCCCTCCACAGCTCTGACCGATAAAGTGCTTTGTGTCTTGCCTGGGCAGAATATGCTTTCAGGGATACTTTCACCACCCCATTGCCACAGTCAGGGGCACATTTGGCAATGGCTCCACTGTAGTGATTAAGTATAATGTCAGCCTTCGAGATTTGGGAGGGCCAATTGCAGTTTTCAGTGAACCGGACGCCCAAATAATCATACTCACTGACTTGCTCAACAACCTCCCCATTAAGTGTCAAACATAATATTTGGAGCCCTTTGGTTCTGCTAGTCATGAATATCAAGGTTTTAGTCCTTTTCACATTTATGGAAAGCCCATTTGCATCACAAAACTCTTCAAATGCTGACAATTGTTTTTTAAGACAAGCAGAGTCAATGGTTATAGCACTGCAGTGTCCGCAAACATTAAAATTGGAAATGTTTCCCCAACTAAAACTGGCACATCACAGGACACATTCATTAATAATAAAATATGCCATTGATAAAAAGACAAAAGGCACCAATGGAGTATTCCCATTTGAATGGGAATGTTAGCTGCGACATTCCCATCTGCGCTCCATTTTACTACAGCCTCATTCCTTGTGTATAAACTTTGGATTGTCCTTACTTGGGCTTGGGGGATGCTCAATTATTAAGTTTAATAGTTTAAGTTGGTAGCAGTGAAAAATATACATATTTTTGAATGCCAGCTGCAAACAGCTTCCATGCCATGTGGTCCCAAATACAAATGAGTGTACAGCGCACCAAGTGTCTGATGAAGGAAAGCACATAGACGTTATAACAGCAGAAAATCCAATAAATAGATGAAACTGAGCTCTGAACAGTGGTCCTCTACCACATGAGCAAAACAATGGTCATTCATTCCAGGCCCAATTAGATGGTCCACCTGCCACTTCATAAGTAGATTCAGACACCAAGATGATATGCCAAGACCATGAACAAACAGGCAGATAAGAGATAAGACCTCAGGCCTGGGAATGAGAAAAGAGTAAGTTCTTTAAACTTGATCACAGTGGTTCGTCCATCCCTCCTTCCCCACCACATACCCCTTGGCACTGAATAACAGTGCAATTTAACAAGGGGGGTCCTGGGAGTCCCTTTGCCAGATATTAGTCCTGGTTACGAGAGACTTACCCAGAGTCTTGTTCAGAGGAGAATTGCCTAGCATTTTGTTGCTGGACTGCCCCGGGGCAGGACAAAGACTGATATGTCTGGGATATTTCTTCTCTGTGAAAGATAATGAGCTAAAAACTCTGGGTAAGTCTCTCGTAACCAGGACTAATGTCTGGCAGAGGGACTCCCAGAACCCCCCTTGTTAATTTGCATATTTAAGTAACTTTGGGTCTCACCCTAAGTTACTAGGGGAATCCAGACGTGGACCCCTTGCTCACTATTCTTAGAGAGGCACAGCTCCACCCTATTGATGAGGTCCAACCAGACCGAAATATGTGTATGGGGTTGCTGTTGGTACTCATGTTCAGAGGAGAATTGCCTAGCATTTTGGTGCTGGACTGCCCCAGGGCATTACAAAGACTGATATGTCTGGGATATTTCTCTCTGTAAAGGATAGTGAGCTAAAGACTCTGGATAAGTCTCTCATAACCAGGACTAATGTCTGGCAGAGGGACTCCCAGGAGTTACCTTGTTAATTTACTGACTAACAGTGCCCAAGGCCGGGTGAGCAATAACATCCCATTCACAAACATCTTCACATTATCAAGTGATATAGTAGAGTGCCAACCAATGGCATGGTAGATTGAAATGTATCATTTGTAGAAGGATGTACCTACAATATTGTTGTTCTAAATGCCATTTTGAGATTGTCTTGTGTACACTTCCACAGTTGCCGTCTGTATTAGAATGAAGCTGGTTTTTCTTGTGCACTTGTAGTTACTCCTTTATTGAGTATTTTCTCTGTATTGGTGTATTTGGGCCTATCTTAATATTTGGAGGTGCTGCTGATTATTTCCAGTATTGTGGCAGAGGGTCTAGGAATCCTCGCCACATCTCCCTTGGACAGATATACAACCCGCAGTGAGCGGTTCAAGCATGTACTTAATAGGATAATGACAAGAGACCAGTTTGCCATAAAGGTCCTGCCTGGTCTCGCAGGGGATATGCTGGGTACAGAGGGCAGAGCATGCAGATAGAGGACACTCGATGCTGGGGGACTGTAGGGTGTGAGTATATCCATGCACAAAAAAAACTGTAGCGGAGGGTATTGTTGTTGTTGTTTGTGTTGAAAAAGAGTATTGAAGAACAGAGAGGGAAAAACAGATGCTTGCAACAATAGGTGGGGAAGGCCCCGCGGCAGGGCGTAAAGCCCAGTCTCCGTCGGTGGGCAGTGAAGAGTTACAAGAGAAGATACGCAGTATAAAGGGAAGACAGCTGTGTAGAATGAATAGATTGTATTTGTTGTTAAGCGTTGTTGATATTGCTTTGGAATATAATAGGATGGTAGAGGTGTTGTTTGTGTTTTGGTAGAGTAGAAGTTAGGATTGTTTGGAGGTGAGTATGGAATAGATTGAGATTGCGCATTGCTGGCGTGAGTTAGGGGCATATTGTGTTGATATTGTGGGTAAATGTGGGGGTTGGGGTGAGAAGAGGAAAATAATGGTGGGGAGTGTTTTGAAACTGTGATTGATGAATTGTATTGATAACTTGAGCTTTTACATTATTAAAATGGCAGACACACCAATTGCTCATTTGTGTAAGTTGTTTGTCAAGTGTAAGGGAAAGATCCAAAGATATCATGTAAAATGGGTTAAAGACACAGCTGGCAACATGGTCCAGCCATGGCTTCAAGAAGGGACGCATTTGAAACATCTGCTGCAACATATGCACACTTACTTACACACCACACACAAGGGAAGGAAATTACAGAGCAGAGTAGGCATACTCGATTTATGGAAGATGTTTGAGGAGGAGGAGCAGATTAAAAAAGAAGGCATAGATAGAAGAGATGATGAAGGGTGTGTGCAGCCCATAGCACCTCCTTACCTCAACTATTCACTCCATACTCGACTGTGCCAGGATTATATACATTGCAAGCAGCTGCTGGGCGGTACAGTGATCCTCCATTTGTGTTCCTGGAGGGGAAAGATAACAGTGGGTACAAAGAAACAAAAGATGGCACAAAAAGCACACTAGCAACACAAGTAGAACATTACAAAATGCACAGTTTAGAGGCACAGCTGAAAGAGGTGCTGAAAAGGGTGAAATGCATGCAAGGGAGGGGAACAAAAAACAGCAGTCACACCAGACAAATGGTTTGGTGAACAGATATTATTCAAAATAGACGGACAAAAAACTGACAATGACAATGTGAAGGCAATGGAAAGAGGATGACCAGGTGAGAAGAGAAGAATATAGTAGGGAGGTTAATGCTAGAATTAATAGAAGAGTGACAGAGGACAGAGAAGGAGAAGAGAGCATGAGGGAGGTCACCGACGGCAGCAGCAGAAACATAATAAATGAGATAGAAAGAGGATTGTATGTGAGGGAAGGAATTGGTGGTGTCAGCAGAAGAGGTAGAGCAAGAGGACAATCAGTGGGAAGATGAAGGGAAGGAAGAGGACGAGCAAACAACACAAGTTCCTCAAACAATGGATCCCAAAACACAAGAGTATCCACTAATAGATTGGTGGGATGATGAGTTATTAACAAGTGGGGACCCACCGCTCCTGGAGCAACTCCCACTAAATTCAGGACGGAAAGCAGATTAAGGAATGTGCCAAGTTGACAAACTAGCCACATAACAATACCATCTTAACACAGTTACCCTTGCTCCAAAAGGGGAGGGACTAGCTCATTGTATACAATGGCTTCAAACAGCCAAAAACATATTTGATGTCTAACTTACCATCATTGACCACACGCGCAGGAAAGGGGATTCATGAGTTGGAGAATAGGAGGTCAGGAATGAAATTGGCGGTTGGGAACGTGAAGAGTTTACTTGCTTGCATAGAGGGAGAGCAATCAGATGATGTATGGAAAAGGGCAGGTTATCCCAATGTGACAGCAAAAAATAACTCATATGACAGCTCACTGTTTAAGAATTGTAAAACGGATGTTTGGAGTGCATCGAGGGTGCAGCACCCAGATACATCAGATATGATTGTAATGATGATATGCAAAATAAAGTTATAAGGGTGAAACAAGTGAGAGTTGGGACAAAAATATACCTGTGTTTTATCACATTTTATGACATGTGCTTCCCGATGAAGTGCAGAAACAGCTAAAGAAAATTGTAGTGATTGAGATGAAACAATGGCCCGAGATACAGTTGAACATTGCCCATTATTGTTGAATGAGACAAGAGAAAGAGAGCAACAAGGTAGAAAAAAGGCAAAGAGACAAAACTTAATTGGTGCAAAAGAAATTGTCAAAGCTAACGGTAGAGGGAGCAATGATCACTAACGTTGGAGGAGAACATTATTAGCATGAATATCAACAACATGGGGTGAGTGGATATTTGGGAGACAGAGGAGAACTTAACTTTTACTTCAGGGGGTATGTACTGAGGGGAAAAGAGTACGGGTTTGGAGGTGCATATGGAGGAGGTTATGGTGGGATGGGACCATGATTTGTAGAGTCTGGAGAATTTTTAGGTTTTAGAGAACAGTGTTGGGGAGTGTGGGGTGACAGGGCATTATGAATGGGAGTGTAGGAGCAGAGGGGCAATGACAAAAAGATGGCTGCAAACTGACCCAAGAGGAGGGCCTGCCTTTCTCCTGCAATATTCTGCAACACAGCAAGAGCAGAACACATTCCAATACACACAATAACCACAGACACAAACATAGATGCAGCCGCAAATGCACCAGGCACCACAACAGCACATGCCCCAGGTACAGCAGCACCAACAGCCACAAGTATAACAGCAGTCACTGAATCCATTAACAATGCAAACACAAAGGTCCCCAGATTGAGACAGGAATATATTTCCATAAACTCAAGTACCCACGACAGGAGGTGCAACAGTGGTGGGAGGAAATACCTTCACAGAACAGGGAGGAGTATTTACCTCCAAGAGGACAGCCCACAGAGAAGCATGATGTGTCCAGTGCTATCAGTAACTTCCGACCAGGAAGACAACCCTGGGTAGGTGTGACAATATGGATCAAGGGTGTTTTCTTTTTTGGTCGACACCGCAGCAACAGGATCTTGTGGTAGGGAAAGAGTGTTTCTACTGTCACAAATAATGATGGACGCACAAGGGTTCTCTGGAGCTATAACAACTGTTCCATTCATAGAAGAGCTACCTATAACAGTAAGAACAGATACAATGGCTGTGCCATTGCTGTATTCTCAAAAACACTGGTTAACATTATAGGACTAGACCTAATGAGAAAATTAAATATGATGATTTCATTTACTGAGGAAGGGAAAATCTGTTCAACACCAGGCACGCATCATGCAAATCTACATAGTTTATATTAGCTTTCCCTGGTAGGATGGCTTCCACGAATAGAGGATAAATTGTTACGATTTGTTTAGCACAAAATTACCCACAAATGTCACAGCGGGGGAGTTAAATAAGACGCACTTTGAAGCAGCAGTTCTGTGAGAGAACAATGTACTGTTACACATGACAGAAAATGAAGGTGTCAATTGGTGCACAGCCCTAGCACTGTTAGCAACACATCATTTGAGTGACATGATAGAGGACGAGCTAGTAAAAGATTCAGATCCCATACCAATAACAGATACAGCACAGGGAAACCCCTCAGACAATAATGTTAGTTAAAAATGTAGCATCATTTATGCAACAATATTTGGCACAAGTACCACATGTTCTATCGGCTAGCGGCTGGCACAATGTAGGCCTGCTGAAAAGGATTGGTGCAGCATGAATAAAATTGAATGAGGGAGCAATCTTACCCTGAGTTAAACTGTGTCTGATGTCAAAGGAGGCGGAAATAGGCATCTATGAAATGATTGCTATCTTTATGCAACAAAGGTATTATTGTTCCCTCTGAATCCCCATGTAACGCTGCAGTGTACTCAGTGAAAGAAGTGAAAGGAAGGTCTTGGAGATTTATACGAGATTTACACTCCTTAAACAATATTGTGGAAGTGGAATTTACAGTTGTGCCCAACCCTGCTACAATTCTGTGTAACATATTCCCTAATGCCACACATTTTACAGTGATTCACCTAAAAATGCCTTATTTTCCATTGCATTCCACATAGACTATAACAATCCTTCAGGTTTAAGTATTGCGGGATTATGCCCCAACACGCAAGACTCCCAGAGGAGCACTGTGAGTCCCCAAGTGTCTTCAATACAGTGATACAGATAGATTTAGGACATATATAGTTACCCAGTGAAATTATACAGTATGTAGATGATTTGCTAGTATGCAGCACCACAGAGGAAGAGTGCCAAACAGACTCAGTGATGTTGTTAACAGTGTTGGCTGAGAAGGGATACAAGGTGGACAAAGATAAATTTAAGTACTGCCAGGAAGAAGTGCTATATTTGGGCCAGATAATATCAAAGGAAGTGAGGGGTGTGACACCTGACAGAGCAGAGGTAATTGCAAATGCACACCGCCCAGATAGAATGAAAGAATTACAGCCATTCCTGAGGCTATGTAATTATTGTTGCATATGGGTCTTTGATGACAGCACATATGTTCACCCCTTATGGAAAGATTGAAGAAAGCCCAGAAAGAGAAGCGACCTATAATGTGGACAGACAAGATGATCAATGTATTTGAGGCCCTGAAACAAGCAACAAGTACAGCCCTCATGCTAGGCATACCTGATTACAAGGAAGAATTGGATATATTCATGCACTCGAATGGATAGGTGATGATGCATGTCCTCACGCAAAAAAACTTCAATGGAGTAAAAACCTTTGGCATATTACAGAGGGATCGTAGATCCAGTGATGAGAGTACATTTTCCATGTGAACAAGCACTGAGTGCAGCGACCTTTGAAATAAAGAAATCATCTGCAACAACAATGGGTTGTGCAGTAACATTGTATGTGAAGTATTCCCAAAAAACCAAAGTCCACACTCACTACACAGTGAGCACCTGGGTACGAGATGTTAATGTCCAACAAAGCAGTAAACATTGTTAGATGTCTAACAATGAATCATGTGAGATACATTGCAGAACCAGTAGAGGGAAGAGAATGGGTTCATGACTGTTCTATATACACTCACATACAGGACGATGTACATGCAGTAAGAGAAATACATCTAGAACGGAGAGAGGTGGTCTTCGTTGATTTTTCATCGATGATAGGCCAGAGGACAGGACTGAGGCATTCTGGAGCAACATTGATAAGGAGTAGGGGTGATTATTTTGAAATTGTGCCACATATCAGATCACCAGCAAAAATATTTGCGCAGGCAGCTGAGTTAGTAGCCATAATATTAGCATTCAAAGAGCATGACGACCAGGTAGGGACAATATGTTCAGACTCTGCCTACTTGACATCTATAGTACACTCTAGACTGTCACGGTGGAGAAGGAGGGGCTTCCAGCTTGCAGATGGCGCACCAGTACTGCCCTTCTACTAGGAAAATTACTAGATACACTGGCATATCCCACAACAGCTGCCATGGTGAAGTGTGCAGCCCACACTAGGGGGACAGATTTAATTTCCCAATGCAATAATGTAGCAAAAACAGAAGCAACAAGAGCAGCATGTTTTCCACAAATAGCAGATATAGCAATTGACCCACACAAAATAATGCTCAACATGAAGGTACAAGACAGTTATAATGCATTGTCATTGACACAAATATTTGATTTAGCTGGGACACACGCTACAGATGGAACAGGATCTGTGATAAAAATGGAGATGCTCATTAGCACCCACTTTTGGTGTTGTGACAGAAAAGCACAGATAAACCTGTAATGCTTATCAAGTTACTTACAGTAGTGTTAGAACAGTGACACTACCCAGCACACACCACAAGTGGCAGCAGATATCTCAGAACAGTGGTTCATCCCAAATCTGCATAAACATATTGTGAATTGTATCGTCAATTATGTGACATGTAAGGACATACCCTGAGATCAGTGACAGGAGCAATACCCGCCCTACAGTCCCATTTTGACATGTTCATTTAGGCTATGTCAATATGCTTCAAAGTTGTAATAGATACCAATGAATCATCGTGGTGGTGTGCCCCTTTTCATGCTGGATTGAAGCAGGACCATGTGCCCATGCAGACACCAAGTGGGCTGCTAAGTTCATTGTACACAAGGTGTGTCCCCTATGGGGAGTGTGCCAAATGTTGCAGTCAGATAATGGACCACACTTTGTAAACAAGCTTATTTCAGAAGTAACATCCCTGCTTGGCATCAAGCACATGCTTTGTTATCCCTATCACCCCAGGCCAATGGCGCTGTGGAATGTTTGAATGGCCTGTTGAAGGAACGCATTGTAAAACTGAAAGATACACTAAAGGAAAATTGGTTGCACTACCTTCCCCTCTCTCTTTTTGCCATACACAATCAGCCAGACTCAAAGCACCCTCTTACGGCCCATGAAATAGTGAAAGGCAGAAAGCTAGAGGTCTCCATTGCTCCTCCCATGCATCTTTGATTGGACACAGAGATTTCTGCCATTGTGCTTGGTAATGAGATGCATGATTATTTTACTCCCATGACTAAATGTCTGAAATGTATTTCTCGACAGATAAAGGTACAGCGGGGGGCCAAGAAGCAACCAACGACAACAGACAAGGAATTGAAGATGTAAATGCTGTGATACCCCCCTTTTTTCCAGGTAAATCTGATGCATGTGCATCATTTCATTCGCAGATGACAAGCCACATTTGAGGCCCCATATTCTGTGCAAAGGACCACCCCCACCACAGTAAATGTAAGCAGAAAAAAAAGTGTGGGTGCATACATGTGATACCAATAGATACATAGACATGGCCTTCCTGTTGGACAAAAGGGAGCCAAAAGAAGAAGAAGAGGTTACCATACCACAGACAAGGAGGAGAGTGAGAGCTGACCAGCAACGTGACACATGTCATCACACTATTGAAATATGTACTTTCCGAGGGCAAAGGAGAATGTCGCTCATGTGCTGAGAAAACATATTTGGAGAAAATGGACTCCACCATTATCATGCTTGCTGCTTTTTTCTTTGCATCAAATATTTTTGTGATAATAGTACTAATGTAGCTGCTAACATGAGCGGAGAAATGACACGAGTTAGGAGAGATGTGAATAATGACGAATACCTCCTGAGAGAACACTCTGAAGGTTATGCTAAAAAAACAAAAACTTTGGTACAGGCATATGACCAAGTTTGGGAGGGAGAAATCAGATGAAAACGGTTTTGTGCACCTTGAATGTCTCCAGAATGTTCATGGCCGAGGAAATACCAGTCACTAGAGCATATTGCTTAACTCACATTGTGTTAAGCAATACAAGGATGCAATTCCATGGAAGTTCAGCTTCCTTGAAATGGGTGATGAAAGCAAACTCCCTTTATGACAATAATTTTATCAATGCAAAGAAAATGGTAAACAAGGTTATGCAAAATCCAATGTCAGGGCCCTAATGTGGCGAATTTACAATAACTCTCCATCCATTGTTGAAATGTACTGACAAAGAAAAGAGATATCCTTTTGTTGGGACAAACCCCAGGTACACATATAACTAGAGTTGTTTACCTCCTGGGGTTGGGTAGCAGGAATAATCAGATATAGAGCAGAAGCACTTATAGGATACTTGTTGGGCCTTTAAAAAATGTAATAAGATTTGCATAGAAGAATGGAAATACATGTCAGACTGTTAACAAGGGTGGAGGACAGAAAAAGGACCAGTAGACATATCAAGGATAGACAATCCATCGCTATGTTTCAGGAACAATGGCACAGTGCAGTTAGGGAACAATGTAGGATGAAAATGAATCATGTATTTACCAGGCAAGTAGGCACAGCAGTACTATTGGACCACTATTAGGCCTTTGGTTCACTGGCTTATGTGCTGTTCCCGCCAAATCGGGGTGGCACGTGCTCTCTAGCAGTGTTACATGCATCAGCACTAGCAGTGACTCATAGTGGTGTGGTGCAAATTGGAGACTACCCTGTGGTAAAAAGGGAACAGAACGATAATGGTGCTGCCAGTGGGTTGCCGCTGGACTTGCAATATTTACTGTGCCTGGCTTGCCGTAATCACCGGGGGATTATAACCCAAGCGTTCCAGGAAGTCGGGCACTGGTAAATGTTAATCCCCATTCCCATTGGACTCCCATAGGACTCAATGGGAATGCGGATCAAGGAAGCACCAGCACTGTTAACAACAGTGATGGTGCTTCCGTGAAAGTCTGCAGGCAGGTGCCGGTCCGCCCGCCATGGGTTACCCTGGCGGGGAGGACGACACCCGCCCGCAGACTCGTTGTTTGTCAGTCCAGTAACAACGGTGCTGGTATACCAGCCTGGGATCAGGATTTGAACCTGTGTTGCTCCACAGTGTCTTACTTCCAAGACAAGCACAACGTCCCTGGGCTATCCTTCCTCACCCTATAAACAGTCACGAAAACACTAAGGGTCACACAAACAACCATGAAGAGTAGAATAGGTGGCGTGACAAAAATAGAGTGACTAGTAGTTTGCAGTATAAGCATAAGCAAATAAGCAAGCAGAGAGAGGTTGCAGCATACACAGGCAACGAATAATGAAATGCGGTTTCCAAAAGACAGAAAGAAAAGTAACATTGTGGAGAAAGAACCAAAGTACGGCAATTACTCAGACCAAAATAAACAAGGCCTACATTCTGAAATACTGCACCCTGTCATACATTTGCTTAACTTAAAAAGTTAGGTCTCAAAAGGCTCAGACAGCAGCCCCAAGGTCAATGCACCAAGGGGACTTCGGCTAAGAAGGGGAAACGACACCATATAACGTTTCGCATGACAGACAGCATGCAATTATTATGTTATTTAGTTCCAATTGGTAGCAGTGAAAAATACACACAATTACTATGCCAGGTGATCCCATAATGATTGAGTACACAGCACCCCAGGTGTCTGCAGAAGGGAAGCACACACCTGTTAGAACAGCATAATATCCAATATATAGATTAATTTAATCTCTTAACAGTGGTCCTCTACCACATGACAGAAACAATGGTCACCTTACACTTTGTTAGTACATCCAGACACAGAGACAATGTTCCAAGGTATCGAAAAAATGGGCATATAAAGCCTCAGGTTTGAGAACTTGAACACAACGGAGAGAGCCAAACCCCCCTTCCTCCCCACCACATACCCTTAGCACAGCATAACAGTGGCCAACGCCGGCTGACCAATAACTGACCAATCACAACCTTCTTTACATTATAAGTTAATAAGTAGAGTGCCAACCAATGGCATGGTAGATTAAAATGTATCATTTGTAGAAGGATGTACCAAGAAGGAGTTATTAGTTGTGAAGGCACCAATAGCACCAATAGTAAAAATGTTCACCTATAGGTGACTTTATGTTCTATATAACACTAACCAATCCAGTGCTTGAGTTGATTTTTTATGAATATTACTAACGACATCAGCTATGATGCATATTTGGTATAAAATCTTGTTGTTCCAAACACCATTTTGATTGTCTTTTGTACGCTCTCCCAGCAGCCGTCTGTATTGGACTAAAGTTGGGTTTTCTCATGCACTTGGAGTTACTCTGTTAATGAGTATTTTCTCTTTATTTGTGTATTTGGGCCAAGTCTAATAGCTGCAAATCAACCTGATTTGGCAGCCAAGCTGTCAGCTTTGCCTCTCTAAATTGGGACAGTTATGTGAAGTCGCTGAAACCCTGATGCTCACTTAAATTGTTAAGGGCATTATGAACAGATCCTGAGAGGTGTATTTATATGCCATTTCATTTCTATACAGTGTGATGAATCTAATGATGTCATCACTCCTTTGCCTGAGTTAACCTCTTTCTGTGTGGCAAAGGGATGACACCCTCTATCTGTACCTGACCCTGGGGTGTTGTTGGCTGAAGGAGGGAGTCAAATGGGGGTTTGGAATGCTGCTGGGAATATGCCTGAGTTGAGGGAGGAATTACAGACGGATCCGGCATTGGGCCCCTCGGGGATCAAGATGGATGACTTCTGGCAAGTAAGTTAAGGAATTTGTGTCTGCAGATGGGAGAGAAAGAATAGAAGATAGGGTGGGGTAGTCAGAGGGTTCATGCAACAGTGTAAGTGGAGGGGGTGGGAGTGCTACTCGTTTTGTGCTGATGGTGCAGGTTCTGTGGGATGCATTGACCCACTAGGCTCTGCCCTGTGACATCACTGTTTGCTGGTGGCACCAGAACCAACAAAATGGCCGCAAAAAGCCCTGTGCGCGCTAAACCTCTGAGAATTGCGCAGTGAAACCAGAAAGTTGGCTGCCAAACTACTTTGCCTGTGTCAGTGGTAGAACAGGAGACCACACTGCTAAAACCTGTCATTGGGCTGCCCACAGAGTGAAAGGGAAACTACATGAAAGGCAGTGCTTCACTGCAAGGAAACCCACAAGTGCTCTGAAATCCGTTTTTCCTTGGTTGCTGAAATAACAAAATAATGATTCCAAGCATCAGAAAATACCCCACATAAGCACACAATGCCAGGAAAAGCAGATGCCATCACAAGAATATCCACATTAAAAAGTGTGCTTGTCTGTAAAAATCTGTCAGAATATGGGCACAGTACCTCCGGCTGCCTGTGTGACAGCTGTCAATGAAGTACATTGGAAGCTTTAACTTGTGCAGAAAATCACGTAGTTGAAATTAAGTGACTTGCTATCAAAAACAATATAGGTTGCAACTATTTAATCTCTATGTTTAAAAGACTGGAATTAGAGATTTGTTGGCCTGTTTTGAAAATGTAAGTTTATTTTCATCAAAGAAAAATTTAAACAAAGTGGATTTTTAAAGTCAACCTCTGATGCCAGTCACAGAGCTTCAAAGCAAATTCCACAGTTTGCTCCAACAAAAGGCATCTCTCCTGCTTTTCATCAAAGCCCAGGAACTCCCAGTCAGGTGTTAATGAAGAGGGGAAGGGATTTTGCTCTGCTGTTTTGGGGAGAGACAAAAGACTCCCTTGATTAAAAAGATATGCAGAAGCAACTGTCAACAGAAACTCCTGCCAAAGGACAGAGGCGGGGATTGCTCTTGACCCACCAAAATTTTGGAGGCGGGACAGACAATGTTGTATATTCTAAAGCACAAGAAATGTACATTCATGAAAAGGACTGTGCAAAATTGTAAACATGTGTAAAATGACAGTATTGTTAATATGACAATTCTGGTCACGTTTTAAAACTACACAGAACTCTGTGCTATGTTCAGGGACAATACTACAGAAGTTGTGGTTTTGTGGCAATTGTGGTGATGTCAGAAAAATGAAACTTCACATGATTATGCCCAGATGTCATTTGCACATATGTGTAAAAATGTGGACAGATCTGACATTGGGTACCAGACCAAAAGTGTGAAAAATTGCCAAACCTAGACCCAAGCTCTCACCGTGATGGGGCTCGGATGAATACTTGCTCCACCAAATCTGTGATATCAATATGCTGTTGCTAGCAAGTTTGTAAAATTGTAAATATGTCTTTTATGAAAAATAGATTTCATGTGCAGAAACAAAGGGGAGGTTCTCCCATGATCATAAAATACAGTGTCATCATGACACCCTGTTTGCTTCTCAAATCACGGGAGAGGAAATTCCCTAACCAATAGAATATCTAGGGGTGCGCCTGGTAGAAGTCAGCGTAATCACCAATTTAGAAAATACATAAATAGAGATAGCTTAGGACCTAGACAGACACATTTACTCACCATCTGATTGCTGGTGAAGCACTTTGCAAGAGAAAGCCATATTCTAGACTCCAGAACTTTGAAAGTAGAAAGGCCCATTTCCAAAGCTGAACCCTTTTCAGGTTGGCCTTTAATAAATCCAGAAACCATATTTTACCCCAGATCTCTAAGGGGAACAAAAAGAACAGCCTGGCTGAGCTTTGCTTCTTTCTTGCTAACAATTCTTGCCCCGAATCCAGAGATCCACCCAGTAGAGCAGAGCGGTGACCAGATAGCAGCGAACCAGAACCAATCCGTCAGATCCAGTCCAATCCCACGGTGCAGTGTCCAGAGTGCCGTGCTGAGTGCAGAACCAGAGCGCCTTGAGTCCAGTCCGGTGTGCTAGCTGAATTCCTCTCCAGAAAGTCTCCCTGAACAGATCTCTGATGGGTCCATTCCAAACAGTGGTAGTGAGTATCCATAACATAGGATTGTCGCTTGCAAATATCTTATATATAAGTATAATATCCAAACCACTTCTATAATATCCAGAACTGCATTGTAGAAAATCTTTTGTCTTACCTGAATCTTTCTCTCATCCCTATAGTCCTTTGGTAATAGTAGTGGTAAAAATCATCTTTGCGCTTATATATTTCTGAAGAAAGGCAAGCGTCTCGGTGGTCAAAAACCATCCAGAGACGTCGCTGGACTGGTGGCTGTGCTCTCGTGTAGTTTGTGGCTTCATAGTCTCCCTAGTGTAAGAAACCTTGGGCCTCATTACGAGTCCGGCGTTAACCGAGGCGGTAAAACCGCCTGGTTAACGCCGGACTCGTATTACCATTCCGCCTCCGTGATTCCCGGAATTACCGGGGCATCACAACCCCGGCTTTCCGGGAATCACGGAGGCGGAATGGTGTAAATCCCCATTCCCATTGAGTCCTATGGGACTCAATGGGAATCGGGATAATGGAAACACCGGCAGCATCTTGTAATGCTGCCGGTGTTTCCTCGTCCGCCTGCAGGCGGGCGGTGTTAAACCCGCCAGGTCAGACCTGGCGGGAACATCACCTCCCGCCTGCAGGGGTCGGGATCAGGCGGTCCGGAAACAACGGTGGCGGCGGGTTTACCGCCACCGTTATTTCCGGACCGCAAGGGTCGTCATGAGGCCCCTTGTTTGTAATTTTAAAAAGCGTTTTCTTGGTTTACAAATGTTGACTCTTTCTGAAAAAATCTGACCTCTACAAAAACCTTCATAGCTTCTTCACTGTGTATGCTATAAAAGAACATCCTCAGCTTTCCACTGAACCTAAAACCGCATCCCAACTCCTTATAGTTTTTCCGCAATCGCGCTTACCGCTCGCAGAAATGTTTGCCGCAAATTATCTGTTTGGCTCAAATCTATCACGCGTGAAACAGCTGTACATTGCATCCGAACTCAGAATTAAGTTTTCAACCTGATAATTACTCAATAATCATTGCTAGTGTTTATCTGAAACTATACAAAGCGGCTCCCACTAGTGTTGAAACAAATTTAGTGAATTAAATCCATTTTTAGTGTTTTTTCCCATCCATTCAAAACCACATTCAAAACCATTTTGACAAGTTGAAATCATTCCTGTTTTTCTCTGTGTTTGCTGGCGGGAAATTGGGACTGATACTGTATTTGTTGAGTGTGTATTCCTGAAACCTGTTTTTCTCCTTCCATCTCTTTATACTGCATATTGGGGGGATTGAGTAGTGTGCAGGGGGAAAGAGTGATCACATTGCATTTTGATTGAACGCACACAAAAGTATTATTTCTATGCTGTATTATTTTTCCTATTTTACTCCGTGGGATTAAAGAGATTTATTGCAACATCACCCCATTGGTGATCCTTGTATAAATATTAAAGTAGTGTGATATATATATTGTGCAAAAACCTAAAATAAATCTTTTTAACTTTTCAAAACAGCCTGCTTCCTGGTTCAGTGTGACCGGGGGGGTTTCAAAGAGAGGGGCGTGATATAAGGGTATATCATTCAGAAATAAAAGAACTTATAGATATAAATAAAAAAATAAGGCTTTCATCCCACGCTGGGCATTGGCTTAGGTGAAGCGCCGGGTTGAAATCACTTACAGGATTGGGGGCTCGTAACGAGATTTCTGAAGTAGACATACCACTTGTGACAGTCTAATACAGTGTGCTAACTAACGTGGTACATAAACCCTGTTGGGCTAACATGCTCTGTTACACTGTGAAAAGCACCCCTCAATAGGAATGCTCTAAGGAATTGGTCTGTTTTGCAAAAATAAAATAAACTCCTGTAAGTCAGAAAGGAAATTAATATTTTGAGAATGGCGACCTTGGTAGAAATCAATATGGCTAAAGAACACTTACTCCATAAATTATTTGTAAGGGGTGAATGGACAGAGCAGGATCAGAATGTGTGGTTGCAGGCAATCACAGACAGACCACTGCAACAGGGTTAGACACATGGCAAGATCAGGGTCCATTACATGTGGAACTGAGTGAACTATATATGGCCCCTAAGGTAAAGGAAGAGCAAAGCAAGATTGCCAAAATAGCGGCATATCTGTACCTCCATATTGGAGCAATGCAGGTCAAATATGCCGAGGGCCAAGATCTGTCAAACAAGCAACTGCAGGCATTAGAAAAAAGCCCAAACTGATCTGGACTCTGTAGAGCAGAGGCTACAGAGGAGCCAGGAATCAGAAAATGAAAGTAGGCAGTACCTAACCAAAATAAAAGAAGACATGGGTTTCCTGCAGCAGGAGAAGGTAGAACAGGATACCAGAATTCTGGCCTTGCAGAAGGAGTATCAAGAAAGTTTGGACTCTCTACTGCAGAGCCAGACAAAGCTGGAACAGCTAATACATTTCAAGAGGGCATGAGCAGAGCAGTTAGTCATCCTGCAAAGCTGCCTAGACAAAGAAAAGGAAGAGAATAATAAATTAATTCTCAAAGACCTGGACACCCAGGCAGAATTTGATGAAGAGCGCCAGAAAGCTGGTGCACTCCAAATACAGAGGGACGACCTTGCTGCAGAGAGGCATACTCTTGCTCAGAAAAGGGACAACTTAGCCCAGTAAGTCTGTTACTTAAAAGAGAAGATAGAAGAAAATCACCTGGCCCTTCAAGGACTGGGTGACCTCCAAAAAGACCATGAAAAATTGTTAGAGCACACTAGGAGGGTGGAGATGCTCTAGCAAGGAAGGACCATGCCAGTATGAACAGGACTCAGGAGGTAATCCTCCTGCAGCAAAAACTGGCCCAGTACTCTCAATTGACACAGGAAGCGCAGAGAGACAATGAGGCTCTCTGTGAGAAAAATGACAGGCTCCACGGACAGTTAGCTATGCAAGAGCGATTGATAGAAACCAGCAAGGCCTTGATAGAGGAACAAAAATCTCATGTTCTTGCATGGCAACAGGGGGAAGGGGCTGAGAGAGATGAGGTTCGCCTGGAAAGGGAAACACCTGAGCATAACCTCAGGAACCCTAGTACCAGAGGCCTTCATCTCTTCCAAACCCTGGACTATGCCAACCCCATGTCCACTGGCGCACATGAGCCAAGGGCCACGGGGATGGCAGACTTCAATCCAATGAGGAATATGGGGCTCATAGACCAGCACCTCCCAGCAATGGATAGGCGGGCATCTGGGTATGGGTTCTCAAGTACTGTAAAATTTAGTGGGGAACTCCATGAGAGTAGGCCCACTAAGGGCATCCTGAAAACCTCTGCCCAGCTAGGACAGTGGGAGGGTACTCATCAAATCCTGGGAGTAAGGAGGAATCAGAAGACTCCTCTGAGCGGCCCAGGACACAGGAAATTAGGCCCCCACATTCTGCCAGCCATTCCCAGGCTCGCAGAATCCGGGAGAGCCTAACAGACCAAACGGGCACCTCTGGTAGCAGTGCCTCTGAATCAGAGGAGGAGTGGACCAGGGTCACCCGAACCACAAAAGCAAACAAGGCCAGAAGGGCCTTGCTCAAGGATCCCATAAAGCAAATCAAAGTGATAAAGAGCGTCATCACGCCCTTTCATAAGAACGCAAAGTATTCAGTTTGGGAGCACCTAGAGCTCTTTGAACAGATGCTGGAAATTTTATATTTGAAGGACAGCAAAAGCTGTATTCAGTATATGAAATGGACCTTCTGTCCAGAGTACACCTGCTTCTTTGCGGGGCTGGAGGACCAGAATCATTCTAGATGGTCCACCTATAGGGCGGCCATCTTGAAGCATTTTTCTGTGCACAGAAATCCTCAGGAGTCGAACAAGGCAGCCTACAACTTGCAATGTAGGGAAGATCAGGCCCCACAAGAATTTTTTCAGGAATTAAAGCATGCCTTTGCGCAGATGACCAGAAGGGTGCGCACTGACAGCAAAGAGTTTGTGAATACTTTTTTTCCACGCTCTCCCCAAGTACATCATGACCCAGCTAGTGAGAGACTTTCATGAGAAAAGATCACTAGACTGGGTCATTGAACAGGCCACACGAATTTATGAGGTGCAAAAGCCCATAGAAAACAAAAATAATGTAAAAAGCCCCAAACCAACCAACACCCTGCTGCTGGTAAGATGGCAGAGGTGAAGGTTGCCCCCATTTTAGATTTAGAGATGGGGGGCCTAAAAACCTGCCTGCACAGAATCAGAATAATCCCAAGCCCAGAAGGCCCTTGGGCCAGTCACAAACCGAGAGCCAGGGAGGCAATCCCACAAATGGGACCCCTAACTCTCCTGACTACATCAGCCCCCGCTACAAGGGGAATAGACCCATCCTGGGTTATGTGTGGACTCCTCCAGCCGAAGGGGGGGGATCCAACCAAACAGCAGCTAACCCAGGAATCTTCCCTCCTCACTTTCACCAGGAGGGCACTAATTCCCCAAATACTGGGCAGAATTTCTTCCCAAGGTACACACAAAACTTTCAACCCCAGAACAATCCATCCTTCTTTCCCTAATTTCCTGAGCCCAGACAACCTAATCCGGGAGAGGGGAGGTCAAGGGTGGAGGGGTACCTACATTTTCCAAACCAAGGGCATTTGCAGAGATGGAATAGCTACCCTTGTCGGGATCAGCCCAGGGGAGACAACAAAACCCTGTATCAGCCTGAGCGGTGTCACAACTAGAGCGTCAGGAACAAAACATGGCACAGGATCTGGGTCGCATGCTGAGGGCTCAACAGAACCCTCAGATGAGCATGCCGATGCAGAATGCCTCAAACTCAGGACCTGGTGCTCCAGAACAATGACGGGGAAGAACCCTGACAACCCACCGGTTCCCCGGGAGGAGGCCAAGGGGAAGGGGGGTGTAAAGCCTTGGTTGAAGCTTCCTTCCCCACCTGTAAAAATCCCCTGGAAACCCAGGCACTGGAACAAATTACTCATGTTCTTTTGGAAGAATTATTCTTTATTTTTTTGGGTCTATTCCCCTTGTAGCGGGGGCTGATGTAGTCAGGAGAGTTAGGGGTCCCATTTGTGGGATTGCCTCCCTGGCTCTCGGTTTGTGACTGGCCCAAGGGCCTTCTGGGCTTGGGATTATTCTGATTCTGTGCAGGCAGGTTTTTAGGCCCCCCATCTCTAAATCTAAAATGGGGGCAACCTTCACCTCTAAAATCTCATGCCCCTGAAAGTCTGCCACCAAAATAGCAGAGGGTGGGTAGGAGAAATAAAGAGCCCAAAAAGGCCCATTTTGAGGAGGAGGTACAAATCTGCCAATTTGAAGGAGAGTGGTCCTCAGAAGATCCTGGGAAAAGGATCTTCTCCATCAGAGATGGGGGAACCCCTCCCAAAGAAAAATGGGTCCCAAGGATTCAAATCCAGACTGGGTAGATGTGGGAACTGAGCTAGCGCCGCCCATCATCCAACCCCAGGATCATCAGCAGGAAAATCCCCTTGTTCAAACTCAGATGGCGACTGCCTCCAAAAAGGGGGGGGGGGCAGCCCAGAACCAGAACCAGGGGAACCCAAATCTTCTCCGATATCTAGCTGTCACCTTTTCTTTTCAGATTCCCAAGACTCCAAACAGAATTCTGCCCAAATCATCTCTCTATCTGTATCCAAAACCAAGAAACTAACCCACCAGTTGTCCAAAAATGTACATTATCTGTGTCCCCTTGAGGAGAAGGAGGGAAGATTCTATGCCCCGGTCCAGATACAGGGGCAGTGTACAATTTTGGCACTGGTGGACACTGGATCCCAAGCTACCCTTCTGCCAAAAAGGGCCTTTGATAAACTGAATTCGGGAAGGGGGGAGAATTACCAAATTCCTCTCACCCCTCTTCCTAGACAACTTCAGAACTTCGACGGGAAGGAAATTCCCGTCGAGGGACTGCGGATTTGGACTTTAAAATTGGGCGACACGGGGGGCGCTGTTGAGCAGCCGAGGAAAATGGCTGCCTAGCCGGTGAGCTCCGTCTCTACCCACGACAATCTGTTGGACATCGGCGGTATACTGAATACTTCCACTACGAAACCACAACGATTTTGATCCCCCTGTCATCCTGTCCACCCGAGTGAAATTTGGGCGAGAAACGGTGCCGGGAAAGGGAGGCACGGGACTCGGGCCCTGTGGTGCGACGTCCCCTCCTCGCCAACCCCAGAGGAGGCGACCTGCGGCCTACTGACACGCCGCCCTCGCTGGCCTGCTGGGCTCCCCGCCCCGAGGCGCCTCTGGACGGCACTGACCCCCGGAGGGCCCCGTCAGCCGTGGCTTGCATACTGGGCGACTCACCCCGCTGCTGTTCCCGGGACGGTTACGGGCCCCGGACACTTGATCGGCTCCGGCTGCCGCGGATCGGGCTCCCGGCCATTGGCGCCCCATCTCCTCCTGGACACTCGACGGCTCCGGCGGTGACGGGTCCCGGCCCTGCCGGGACGCCCCCGCGTGCCTTGTGAGGCTCCTTTGCTGCGCCCCTACTCCACGCGGCGGAGGCCTGGGCGGGCCCTCATCCACAGCGATGCCCAGTAAGCCGAGGCCTAACGGTAAACCAGGCGCCATGGACAGATTCGCAAAAGTGGTGCCTAGGGCAGAGCGCGCGACGTCCTCTCCGCCACCCGAAGAGGAGGAGGAATGCGCCCAGGACCCCCCTCAGGCAGACCTCTCCACGATGATGGAATCCATGGCTAAAAACTTTGCTGCCTTCCATGAAAAGCTGGACGACATCAACGCAAATGTCGCCTCAATGAGAGCGAAGATCGAACAGCATGGGACCAGAATTGCCGAGACTGAGCAGAGGATCGGGGCAAACGAGGACAATGTCCACACCCTACAGAACACGGTCTCACAACTTGTCCGCAACATGAAACAGGTAAAGGCCAAATGTGATGACCTGGAATCGCGGTCCCGGAGGAACAATGTCCGCATTGTGGGGGTGCCCGAATCTGCGCTGAAGGGCCGCATGGAAACGGCGGTCGAACAACTACTTAAGGACCTCCTTGACAACCCGCCACTCTCGCCGTTTTTTACCGTGGAGAGGGCACACCGATCCCTAGCACCTCGACCCAAACCTTGAGATTTCCCTAGACCAATCATTGCAAAACTACTGAGCTACAAGGACAGGGATCATATCCTCCAGTTGGCCAGGGAAAAAGGGGAACTCAGGATGGACTCACAAGTCATCAGAATCTTTCCCAATTTCTCGGTGGCAGTTCAGACGGAAAGGCGTCAATTCAACGGAGTGAAGAAGCTACTGCGAGAGCGGAAAATTGAATATGCAATGCTCTTCCCTGCCCGCCTCAAGTTCACCCACCGCAACAAACACTACTTTTTCACTGTCCCGGATGAGGCCATCAAGTTTATCGAGGCGCAGATCCCGCCGGCTGACCCTCCTGAGGAGCGGATGGAAGACGTCTAAGGTCTAAACCCGTAGTGTCCTGTGACGGGTGCTGGGGATGGTGGTGTAGGTACTATGAGCCGCCTTGGTGGGCTCTGAACCCCCCCTCTCTGTCGGATGGCAGGCCCCTGGTGGCCCTGCAACACTGCAATGTGAGCACATTTAAGTGAGGGGAATGTACAGGGAGACCCTATGCCTGTGGCGCTACACACTGAGCCTTGATCCGCATAGTGATACAACATCGTGTATAAACGTACCTTAGAGACGTAAAACATACTTTTGCGGCTATGTATCAATTGGGTTTGTTCCGTGGAATCTAAGTGCTCCAGTATCCTCTCTTTGAAATTATTTGCTTGTCAGCTGAAGTCAAGTCAGATATGCTGTTATTGTAACTGATACTAAAAAAAGTTGGTACAACGGCAGCGGCAGCCCCCACTGCGGCTGCAATTTCTTCTGAGTCTAAATGTTTGTGTTTTGGCCCCGGTTGGGCTAGTTTCCCGGTGCCGCCAAGTTGGGGAAGGTGTGCAATGGGTCAAGGTTTGGGTGGGTTTTCATACACTGCTGGTTGGGGCAGGGCGGTGAGGGAGGGGGTGGCAGAAGTTGGGGTTGATTATATACAAAACGGCAGAGGAGTTGGGACCGGCTCCGGGGGGTGGCAGCTGTTTTCTGGGACGGCACACATCGAGAGAATCAATACTAGATGCTTGACCTGGGATGTTCCGTAAACCGGTGACATGGCAGTCAGGATGATGTCCTGGAATGTCCGGGGGTTGACAAATTTCACGAAGACACGAAGGATCGCGGCATATGCACAGAGACATGGGGTTAAGGTACTCCTACCGTAGGAGACGCACGCTCGGAAACATTTATCGTCCACTATAGCACACACCTGGAGTCCCAATAGGTATTACACTCAATATTCCACTCAAGCTAGAGGTGTCCTGACACTTATTCATAAATCTCTAAACTTCACACTCCACTCGTCTCACATCGACACAGAAGGCAGATATGTTATTTTACATTGCACCTTGGCTCATGAAGACTGCATACTGGTCAACTTATATGCGCCCAACACTGATTCGCCCGAGTTCTTTGATAATGTGGCCTCCATCCTAATGAGATACCCAGATATCCCTATCATATGGGCGGGAGACATGAATCTGATAATCAATAACACCTTAGATAGAACAACAACCACCCGCAGAACCACGACGCGAGCTGCGGCTCGACTCCGTGCACGTATGGATGCCCTTAATCTGCACGATATATGGAGGACCCTCCACCCTCACGAACGGGACTATACATTCTACTCCACTGTACACGATAGTTCCTCGCAAATCGATGTGTTTTTGCTCTCGGGAGGGCTGGTGGGCAGGGTCTCGGAAGCTAAGATCCTGGCACGCACGCTGTCTGACCATTCCCCTGTGCTGCTACAGATCCTGATTGGCAATGAGGGTCCAACAAGTCCCGCGTGGCGCTTTAAGTCTGCCGCCCTGGCGGACATTGTATTCAAAGCTGAAATACTAGCAGACGTTACCACATTCTTCGAAAATAACAGCACGTCGGAGACATCGGAGGGGGTCAGGTGGGAGGCATTCAAAGTGTATATCAGGGGGATGTGCATCTCTAAAGAAGCAGGCATCCTGAAGGCTATTAGGCAATCCCTAAACAATTCGGAAACTAAGCTCAAGGCCCTTGAGCAGAAACACCTTGCTACACCGTCCCCAGAGATACTAGCAGAGATCAGAGCTGAGTTGGAACAGTTCGAGTCACATGCTATAAGGGAGGTGCAATACTACGCCCGCCCGGTCGCTGCCCGCAGATATGGAGAGGGGACAGGCCGGGTAGAACACTGGCCAGAGCAGTGCGAGCGGAAGGCGGCTGGACCAGGATCGATTGTATTCTAGATGAAAGGGGACTTAAGCACTGGTCTGACCGCTCCATCCTCGACATATTCGTGACCTTTTATGCCGAACTATATGGCCCCCGGCCCGGACACTCAGATCGAGATCTAGATGACCTCCTGGAAAGCATCCCTATGACGGTTATCTCCCGGGATACCAGAGAGTGTCTTGAAGCCCCGCTCACCCTAGAAGAAATAGTTCAGGTAATATCAGACCTTCCCAAGAACAAGGCCCCCGGCCCGGACGGACTCACCTCTGAGTTTTGCCAGGAACATGTGGCAGTCTTAGCACCGGCACTACACGGGGTCTGGACTGAAGCACTCGGGTTACACATCCTCCCCCCCTCCTTACGAGAAGCCTTAATAACAGTCATCCCCAAACCGGGCAAACCCCCGGAAGAGTGCGGGTCCTATAGACCACTATCCCTCATTAATACGGACATGAAAATCTTCGCCAAAATAATTGCAAATAGGTTTCTCCCTTTTATGACCCACATGGTTCATCCGGACCAGAGTGGGTTCATCCCGGGTAGGTCCACGGCACTCAACATCCGCCGTCTATTTAACGTAATGTCCAGGATTGACCCGAGCGCTGATGCGGTGGCTGTAACTCTCGATGCCCGCAAGGCCTTTGACATGGTCGCATGGCAATACCTGTGGGCGGTATAACAGAAGATGGGTGTGGGCCCAAACATGCTCTCTTACATAAAGCTCTTATATACTGATCGAGTGGCCAGGGTCCTTGTAAACTCTGTTCCTTCTCCCCTCTTTAAACTACACCCCGGGACCGCCAGGGCTGCCCATTCTCCCCCCTCCTTTTTGCGCTTGCCATCGAGCCCATGGCAGACCATGTTAGAGGGCGCCACTCCAATAAAGGCATTCGGTTAATTGATGATCCGGAAGTAATCTCGCTATACGCAGATGACGTCCTCCTCTGCAGATTATTAGAGACGTCACCAAAATAGGCACTTTCTCCGGGTTTGAGATAAACTACTCGAAGTCTGAAATCTTCCCCCTCACTGCAGCGACACAACAGCCGACATGTGATTACCCCCTCCGCTGGTCTCCGAATGGGGTCAAGTACCTGGGAGTGCAGGTGTCGCTAACCAAAAAGGCCCTACTAAAGGACAATTATGAAGCTGCGGCTCAGCTCATTGTTTCCAAGTTCTCCAAGTGGCGACACGTACCATTATCCTTGGCAGCCAAACTGTTCTTGATAAAGATGATAGTGGTCCCCAAGCTCCTTTACGTCTTTACTAATGTCCCGATCTGGCCCGGAAAGCAGTACTTCAAAGAGCTCCACTCGGAGTGTGCCCAGTTCCTCTGGCACTCTGGGTCGGTCCGCATGAAGTGGCAACACATGACAGCTCCATATGATAAAGGGGGATTTACGGCACCAGACCTACAACTGTACTGGTACGCGGCCCAGGCCCAGCATGCCACCCATTGGTATGTACTTCAGAAACCCCCTCCGCATGTAAAACTCGAAAAAATGACCGGAGAGGGAACTAACATTTTGACCCTATTTTTGCAACACGGGCTCCAAACGGTAGCCCAAGCGGACCCAGTGACTGCCACGATAAGGGCTTGGACTGCTATCTTACACACCGAGCAGAAGCTGCCCCCATACTATAAGTGGCTCCCCTTGTGGCGGTTTCCGGGACTTGCCCCCACACACGACCGGCACCTCTCCCAATACTGGGAACAACTTGGTTACCGGGCCCTGACGGACCTCTTCCCAGAGGGAAAGTTTATCACCCCCCAAACATGGCGCCCTGAACATACTAACTCCCTCCTTGAGATGCTTCAGTACTACAGGCTCCGAGCCGCGGTCTGAGCCATGTGGCCCTCGTATCCAAACGAACTCCCTGATTCACCCGAACTCCAGTACATTGCGAACTCTGCGGGATCTAAGGGGGTACTATCCACTCTGTACAAAATGCAGCTTGGGAAGAAGGTGTTTGGGTCTCTCAGGCCCCGGGAGGCGTGGGCTGGGGAACTTGCAATAGAAATACCTGAGGGTCTGTGGAGGAAGATGTGTGCACACACACGCACGGTCTCTCTGAGCGCCAGCTTCCGCTGCATTCAATTTAAATTCCTCAACAGACTTTACTACACACCGTCTAGAGTGGCGAGATTCGCTGGCGCCCTGTCCTGTACATGCCCAAGGTGTAAATCTCCTGACGCTGACCACATTCATATGTTCTGGGCATGCCCTGCAATTCACGCTTTCTGGGTGGCTGTGGCGGAGGCACTCTCTGAAATAATAGAGGCCCCAGTGGAGGTGAACCCACTTGCACTACTGTTTGGAATTTGGGAGGGGGAAGGTGCAAAGAAATGTCTAAGTTCTTGAATGTTGGAGCCATTGTCGCCAAAAGGTGTATTTTGCAAAACTGGAAGAGGCATAGCCCCCCTACCTTCTCGATGTGGCTTAAAGCCCTTACTTGGACTCAATTGTGTGAAGAGGAATACATTGGGTCATTGCCTCCTACATCACGACCCAAAAATGTGTGGACAGAATTCCGCAGCTATCTGAGCAATAGAGACGATGCAGAGAGGATGGCCTCCCCTCCCCAAACACGCTCCGCCACACCACGTCACTAACTCGTGTCTCTTCTTGCCCAAGCTGGGCTGCTCCAAAAGCTAAATGTTCTTCCTAATGAGGTGGTACCCTGCCTCTGTGTGTTGCTCGATGTTGTGCGTTCATACCTGATGACTGTAATGTACCCTGTTGTATGCCTGTCTTAACTTTCTGCCAATAAACAAAGTTTTAAAAAAAAAATTGGGCGACACAAGGTGAAGCACCCAGTCACAGTTGTAACTCCAGAGGCTATCCCTTGTTTACTAGGGAATGACATCCTGTGTAGGTTGTTACCCCTAATAGATTGTGTAAACAAGGTCCTCTGGACCCAGACTAGCAGACCAATAAAATTGAAACAGAGTGTCAACCATGTTAGTTTAAACGGCACATGCCACATGGTTGAACAAAAATCTGACCAAGTAGAATTTCACTTCCAGAACAACCAAATCCCAGACGTGACAGTAATAGCAGTAGGACAGCAAACTGGTGATGGGGGTCCTCTTTATTTCTGAAATTCAACCTTCCCTCCAATCTAAGGTGGCATTCCACACTGGAAGGAAACACTCTGAAATTCTTTACAGATCCACAATCAGAAAATCCCACTCCTATAGTCCAGAAAGGTGAGAAATCACCTCAAAGTCTGGCTGATATTCAGAAAATTGGAGAGCAGTTGTTCATCCCTATTCAGTTAAATGAAGGGAAGGACTTTGTTATCGCCCGAGTGTGTGTGAGCAATGGTAAGAGCTTCATCAGCGAGGCCATGTTCCGCAAACTCCCAAAAGATCCAGCCATTCCCACATTTAAACTGATAGACAAATGGGAAATGGTACTGGAAACACCCAATTCAAAACATCTCCTGCCAAGCAGGTGTATGCTCAAAATCTCCATAGGTCACAAGAGCATAGTCCTTAATTGTTGGGTCGTGTGAGACGTCACTGCCACCTTTTACTTAGGCAATGACATTCTCAATTGCTTTGCATTAGTTTGGACATAATAAACTTCAATGCTTGGTCCCAATTAGTGGATAATCCCATGGGCTTTGATGACCCAGAGAAAGCATTTAGGTCAGCTCAACTGCTGCCTTATGCAGTTGAAATTCAGATTGGAGAGGAAGTCACCATCCCAGAAAGGACCCGACAATTCTCCCTGGAAGTGAAAGTTAAAAGAGGACAGAAATTGAAAAACCCTGACGCCTATATTCATCTTAATGCTTACTTCCAACAGCAAAGGTTGGGGGTAAACCCAACACCACTAGTCAACATAGAACATGACACGATTCCAATGGAGGTGGATAACAGTGACTTAAAGAGTATCACTCTAGACGCAGGCACCATTATTGGAATGGCGGTTGATGACCGACTTTTTTACATAGATTTAGGCAATGAACTGTTAGGACCAATCCCCAAGAACTGTTTGACAGTCATAGTGATGACAACACAACACCAGACAGGATCTTTACCCGGCATGGGGGGAACTTCCTGGTGTACACTTCCTGCCCTTATGGTAAGGAGGATGTGACCTGTGACTTCCGGAGGGATGATGTGACTTTCCAAGTCTGCCAGGACTGCCTTCCCCACCTGAAGCCACCAGTCCAAATCATCACTTTGACCAGGGACTTCTCCACCCAGCTGGAGGAGGCCGCTGAGATAGCAAAACCGGAAGTCTTTCCAGTCTTCATGCAGATGGTTGAAGAGAGAGTCAACCTAGCTGATGCCTGTGAGACTCCGGAGCAGAGGCAAAAATTGAAACAAGTTTTCTTGGATTTTCAAGATCTCTTTGCAATGGACTCATATGACTGTGGTCGCACCGACATCCACACAACAACAATTCTCACAGACCCTGGCATGACTCCAGTGTTTGTGAAGCAATATCGCTTGCCTCTCCCATCAATGGAGTCCCTTACTGAAATAATTAAGAACCTTAAGTCCCGTGGGATAATCCGTCCAGTCCACAGCACCTTCAATAATCCGGTGCTGGGGATTTTGAAGCCAAACGGCCAGTGGAGACTCTGTGCCGACCTTAGGGAGCTCAACAAACGGGTCCATACTTCCCTACATAGACCAAGGGCTAGCCCAGATCCGGGATCACAGGTATTCACTGCAATAGACCTGACCAATGGGTACTGGGCTTTACCTGTCAGTAGGGAGGACCAATACAAGCTGGCCTTTGCATTCGGGGGGCAGCAGTACACATGGACCCGGACTCCCTTCGGATACATCGACTCCGGCAATGAATTCAACATCTTTCTACACAAGGCCATGCCCGATCTGGGTGAGAGGGGTAACCTGGCCTATGTTGATGATGTTTTAGTCAAAAGCTCGACTGTGGAGGAACACATAGTGGAGATCCCCTATGTTCTGACCCAGTTGAGGGCTGCGGGAGCAAAACTTTCCTTTCAAAAGCACAGTGGTGTAGAACCTGTGTCAATTTCTTGGGGCATGAGATTACTCCTCAGGGTCTCTGTCCCCAGGAAAAGAAAGTGGAAGCACTCCAGAATTTAAAAGACCCCACAACTCTGCGGGAACTAAGGAGCCTCCTAGGACTTACTAATTACAGTAGAAAGTTCATTGAGGACTATGCAGAGATCACAAGACCCTTTATCCATCTTTTGAAGGGGGGGACAAGTGGGAGAGCGGTCCAGAACAAGCAGAGGCAGTAAGACAACTCAAGAGAAGCCTCTCACAAGCACCTTGGCTAGCTTACCCTGTCAAAAACAAGGAGTTCTTCTTGGAGACAGGGTTCTCATATACATGCTTAACTGTAGTATTATACCAAAAGCATGACAAGTTCAATAAAGTAATCTCCTATGCAAGTAAAGCTCTATCCTCTGTGGAGGAAAAATTCAACGATTGTGAGAAGGCACGCCTGGCAACGGTGTTGGCATTGAAGAATTACTGCCCGTTTATCCTGGGGGAACACATCATAGTAGAGACTCCACACCAGCCTCTGCAATATCTCCAAAGTGACTGAATCCGGGCCGGAAATGTGAGTAATTCCCAAATTACTTCCTGGATTCTGTCAATGCAAGGCTTTCTTGTGGAGGAAAGATATGGCCAATGCAAGAAGAGTCCCCTCGCGCAAGGTCTGGCTGACTTGTATGATTGTGCCAGAGAAAACTGTCTCGAGGAGGAAAATCTTAAAATCAAGGACAAGATGGAGGCATACCTTAATTCCCCACACAAAGTCTTTGAAGAAGACCAGTGTGAGGGAATGCCCACTGTCTATGTGGATGGATGCTCCTACCATGTTGACAACGGGGAAAAAGAACTTGTGGCCGGCGTAGGGATTGCCTGGGTGAATGATGCCCCAGAACCCTCCGCTGGGTACAAGATCGGTCCCCAAAGTAGTCAAGTGGCAGATTTAATGGCTGTGCATCAAGCCATCCTCACTGCTGTGCAACACTAACTCTGCAAACTGGTCATAATCACTGATTCGGATTATGTACGGAACGGGTTTGTGGAGCACCTGGTTAACTGGAAAAACCAGAGGCATGTTATGTGCTAATAACAAACCATTGAAACATGGTAAATTAATTCAAAACATTGATGATCTGGTCACCTCGAATGGGAGGACCATCTACTGGAAAAAGATCAAGGGTCATTCTAAAGTAGAGGTACCAGACAAAACTGGAAATGACCTAGCTGATCAGCTGGCCAAAACCGGAGCCATCCAAGGGGATCTAATTGAGATCGAGTCCCTGTTGGGGGAAATCCAGGTCACTGCTATCACTAGGTCCCAGACAAATGCTCACAATGAACTCTCAACTGCACAATGGAGTAAGGAGACCACAGATGCTGATTTGATTACGGCTCAAAAAGGGGATCCAATAATTGGTAAGTTTTATCAACTCATTGAAGACCCTGAGAACTTTCCCCCGACGATACCGATTACATTGGGAAAGAGGACCTCAGAGTGTTGATGAAATGTCCATAAATGTTCCGAATCCAAGACGTTTTGTTGGTAAGACGATCCCTAGTCGGCCATGATCAGTGGGTGGTACCTACCTCAATCCGAAACATGATGTTACGTCACGCCCATGATGTGGCCACAGCCGGTCATAGGGGGTTTTATACAACACTTGAAATATTAAGAGAGGTTGCATACTGGCCACACATGGGGCAAGACCTTGACCAATAGTTGAAGGGGTGTCTTGTGTGTGCACAATTTCAACCAACATCCCTCACACACTGTGCATCTCTCCAAATGAGGGGGATGACACTGCCATGATCAGATTTGCAAGTCGATTTTATCGGGCCCGTGATTCGCTCCTCTAGGGGGAACAAGTACATGTTGAACGAGACATGCTTGTTCACTAAATGGGTGGAATGTCTCCCGGCCCCAAATTGCAAGGCAGAAACATCAGCTGCCCTGATGATCAACCACATCTTCTTGCGTTTTGGACTACCCCAAAGGATCGAGTAAGACTCAGGTAGCCACTTCACTAGCGAAGTAATGACAAAGATGTGAGAGATACTTGTGGTCAAAAGGAAATTACACATTGCCTACCGGCTAGCCTCTAGTGGTGCAGTGGAGAGATACAACAAGACAATTGTGAGCATATTAAAACAAGTTTGTGGCAGATTCTTGGTCAAAGTTGAGATATCCGACTACTTCTTGTCCTGATGGCCATCAGATCTACCCCTTCATCTGCAACAAAAATGTCACTGTTTGAGCTGATGACTGGACGTAGGATGGTGCTACCCCAGCATCTGCTCTACAGAGCCCAAGAGCAGACATTGATCAATGCCTCCACAACTCATGAGTATGTTGAAAATCTGAGAAAACACCTTCAACATGCTTTTGCCTATGCTCAGCGAAATCTAGAAAGATCTGCAGACAGCATGAAGACCCACTATGACTTAAAGACTACTAGAAAAGAATATCATGTAGGAGACCGTGTCTACTTTTACAATTTCCAAAGGAATCAGGCCAAACAGCGCACATTTTTGCCTAGCTGGAGGGGTCCTTTTGAAATTGTAGACAAAATCACACCAGTCGCCTATAAAATCCGTATCCCCAAAGGCAGTTTGGTAGAGGGGGAAGATAAGTGGGTCCATATCAACCAACTGAAGTGTTGCCATCCTAGGCACACTCTGTGGAAACTAGAGGATTCCCCTGGAATCACAGAGGGGGTCACTCCAGCTCCCTAGATTTCCAACTATAAAAATAGTCCATCTATATAATCAATAAATTGCCAATAGAAAAAAAAAATGTCCTAATTTGTCAAAATGTATGTATCTGCCCCACTACATAAATAGTGGTGGGGAAATGTCTACAAATATGCTTTTGCTTTGTCATCCTAGAATTGGAAACCATGGAGACTAAAACCAAGGAGGACCACCCAGGTACCAGAAGGAAAGATCCAAAGGGGGCCGGGGTATCGCTCCATACTCTCATCAGGAATTGGCGAGGAGAACTGGTCAATCCACCACTGATGGGAGAAGCTGATGAATTTTGACATTTGGACCAGAAAGAAAAGTAACTGATCATCCCAATCTCGCGACTTCCCTTGATGGACGGTGAAAGCCAAATCGCGAGGGGGGCTTGTAGGATGCATTGACCCACTAGGCTCTGCTCTGCGACATCACTGTGTTCTGGTGGCACCAGAACCAACAGAATGGCAGCAAAAAGCCCTCTGCGCGCTAAACCTCTGAGAATTGCACAGTGAAACCAGAAAGTTGGCTGCCAATGTACTTTGCTTATGTCAGTGGTGGAACAGGAGACCACACTGCTAAAACCTGTCATTGGGCTGCCCACAGAGTGAAAGGGAAACTACATGAAAGGCAGTGCTTCATTACAGGAAACCCAGACGTGCTCTTAAATCCATTTTTCCTTGGTTGCTGAAATTACAAAATAACGATTCCAAGCATCAGAAAATACCCAACATCCTTGCTGGGTGTTACCCGTCACCTTATTTAAAGAATCCACGTAAGCACACAATTTCAGGAAAAGCAGATTCCATCATAAGAATATCCACATTAAAAAGTGTGCTTGTCTGTAAAAATATGTCAGAATATCGGCACAGTATCGCCGCTGCCTGTGTGACAGCTGTCAATTAAGTACAATGGAAGCTTAAACTTAATTGACAGCTGTCACATAGTTGAAGTTAGGTGACTTGCTATCAAAAACAATATAGTTTGCAACTATTTAATCTCCATGTTTAAAAGACTGTCATTAGAGATGTGTTGGCCTGTTTTGAAAATGTAAGTTTATTTTCATCAAAGAAAAATTTAAACAAAGTGGATTTTTAAAATCAACCTCTGATGCCAGTCACAGAGCTTCAAAGCAAATTCCACAGTTTTCTCCAAAAAAGGGCACCTCTCCTGCTTCTCTTCAAAGCCCAGGAACTCCCAGTCAGGTGTTAATGAAGAGGGGAGGGGATTTTGCTCTGCTGTTCTGGGGAGAGACAAAAGACTTCCTTCATTGAAAAGATATGCAGATGAACTGTCAACAGAAACTCCTGCCAAAGGACAGAGGCAGGGATTGCTCTTGACCTACCAAAACTTTGGAGGCGGGACAGAAAGTGTTGTATATTCTAAAGAACAAGAAAAGTATATTTATGAAAATGTCTAACAGAGGACTGTGCAAAATTGTAAAAATGTGTAAAATGACAGTATTGTTAATATGAAAATTCTGGTCAAGTTTTAAAACTATGCAGAACTCTGTGCTATGTTCAGGGACAAGACTACAGAATTTCTCGTGTTGTATCAATTGTGGTGATGCCAGAAACATGAAACTTCACATGATTATGCCCAGGTGTCATGCGCACATATGTGTAAAAATGTGGACAAATCTGACATTGGGTACCAGACCAAAAGTGAGAAGAATTGACAAACCTAGATCCAAGCTCTCACCGTGATGGGGCTTGGATGAATACTTGCTCCACCAAATCTATGATATCAATATGCTGTTGCTAGCAAATTTGTAAAATTGTAAATATGTCTTGTATGAAAAATAGATTTCATTTGCAGAAACAAAGGGGAGGTTCTCCCTGGATCATAAAATACAGCGTCATCATGACACCCTTTTTGCTTCTCAAATCAGGGGAGAGGAAATACCCTAACCAATAGAATATCTAGGGGGTGTGCCTTGTAGAAGTCAGCATACCCACCCATTAGGAAATACATAAATAGAGATAGCTTAGGACCTAGACAGACACATTCACCCACCATTTGATTGCTGGCAAAGCACTTTGCAAGAGAAATCCTTATTCCAGAATACAGAACCTTGAAAGCAGAAAGGCCCATTTCCAAAGCTGAACCATTCTCAGCTTGGCCTTTAATAAATCCTGAATTTTACCCCAGATCTCTAAGGGGAACAAAAAGAAAAGCATGGCTGAGCTGTGCTGCTTTCTTGCTAAGAATTCTTGCCCGAATCCAGAGATCACCCAGTAGAGCAGAGCGGTGACCATATAGCAGTGTACCAGAATCAATCTGTCAGATCCATTCCAATACCGCCGTGCAGTGTCCAGAGTGCCGTGCTGAGTGCAGAACCAGAGCGCCTTGAGTCCAGTCCGGTGTGCTAGCTGAATTCCTGTCCAGAAAGTCTCCCTGACCAGATCTCTGACGGGTCCATTCCAAACAGTGGTAGTGAGTATCCATAGCATAGGATTGTCGCTAGCAAATATCTTATCCATAAGTCATCCTATCCAAACCCATTCTATTATATCCAGAACTGCAAGAGAGTATTTGAGAGTAATTGGGAATTGAAAGAAACTATATGGAAAATTGATACACAAACCATAAGGATATGCTTGAATGTGAAGTTAACATGTCTAGTTTACAATAAATGGGACTATGGAATTACATATCTGACTATTTGGAATCATTAATCTGTTGAACCTTACCCTTTATTTTCATCAATACTCACCGAAACAAACTCAATACAAGTGGTTGGCGCATTAGAGTAAAATTATAACTCTTATCGCTTTTTTAGTTTTTTGTAGAAAATCTTTGTTTTACCTGAATCTTTCTCTCATCAATATAGTCCTTTGGTAATAGTAGTGTTAAAAATCATCTTTGCGCTAATATATTTCTGAAGAAAGGCAAGCATCTCGGTGGGCAAAAACCAGCCAGAGGCGTCGCTGGACTGGTGGCTGTGCTGTCGTGTAGTTTGTGGCTTCATAGTCTCCTTAATTTAAGAAATCTTGTTTGTAATTTTAAAAAGCGCATTCTTGTTTTACAAATTTTGACTCTTTCTGAAAAATTCGACCTCTACAAAAACCTTCATAACTTCTTCACCGTGTATGCTAGAAATGAAGTGGCAAATTGAAGCTAACATCCTCAGCTTTCCAACAAACTTAAAACCGCATCCCAACTCCTTATAGTTTTTCCGCAATCGCGGTTACTGAGCGCAGAAAAGTTTGCCGCAAATCTTTCTTTTGGCTCAAATCTATCACGTGTGAAACATCTGTACATTGCATCCGACCTCAGAATTAAGTTTTCAACCTGATAATTACTCAATAATCATTGCTAGTGTTTATCTCAAACTATACAAAGTGGCTCCCACTAGAGTTGAAACAAATTTAGTGAATTCAATCCATTTTTAGTGCTTTTTCCCATCCATTCAAAACCACATTCAAAACCATTTTGACAAGTTGCAATCATTCCTGTTTTTCTCTGTGTTTGCTGGGGGGAAATTGGGATTGATACTGTATTTGTTGAGTGTGTATTCCTGAAACCTGTTTCTCCCCTTCCATCTCTTTATACTGCATATTGGGGGATTGACTCGTGTGCAGGGGGAAAGAGTGATCACATTGCATTTTGATCGAACCCACATAAAAGTGTTATTTCTATGCTGCATTATTTTTCCTATCATACTGCGTGTGATTAAAGAGATTTATTGCGACATCACCCCATTGGTGATCCTTGTATAAATATTAAAGTAGTGTGATATATGCATGTGCAAATAACTAAAACAAATCTTTTTAACTTTGAAAAACAGCCTGCTTCCTGGTTCATTGTGACCGGGGGGGATTCAAAGAGAGGGGCATGATATAAGGGTATATCATTCAGAAATAAAATAACTTATAGACATCAATAAATAATTAAGGGTTTCAATTGTGCATCCCACGCTAGGCATTGGCTTAGGTAAAGTGCCGGGTTGAAATCACTTACACTTTCTAGCACTGTGTTGTTGAAATAGCCCAGGAGGGCATTACAGAGAGATTGGGAGATGTGTGGAGGGGGAGTGCAAGGAGGGGCCATGCATTCTGTGATGATCTTGTGGAGTTCCTTGCTGCTATTATGGGCCTTAGAGATTCTGTACCCATAAAAGGATTGTTTGGCCTTCTGGATTACCACTTTGCAGACATGGGTCAGATGGGTGTAGGCTGTTCTGTTATTGGGAGATGGGTTAGCCCACCATCTGTGTTCAAGCAAGTAGTTGAGTGTTTTAAGGGATTTGAGAAGAAGGGTGAACCATCTGGGCGAGGGGCCTTGTCTATTGGAGGTTGACCTTGAAGGGATGATATGTAAGAAGGCATTTGAGAGCCATAGGTAAAAGTGACTGATAGAGTTGAAGTCCTTCCTTGTCTTGTAGGTTAGGGCAGGAGGAGGGAGTCAGCCAGGTTTGGAGTTACAATGACCTTATTCCATGGCGGGACATGTGTGGCAGGTCCATTGTTGGACATGTGTGGTGTGGGGGTGGGTGACTGGAGCAAGAATTGAATGGCTATGTGGTCTGTCCATAAGAGCAGTCATAGGGAAGTGTGGAGATATGGTTGGTGGAGCTGAAATTTGTATCAATAGTATGTGCTGCCATGTGAGTTGCACTTTTTACCAGCTGAGTTATTTTGAAGGCTTCCAGGTTGTTCAGTAGTGCTTGTGTCATGGGTTTGTCTGGGGCATCGAACCATATGTTGAGGTCTCCAAGCAAGGGATGCGAGACCAGGATGGCTGCTGGGTGGTTGCATGGGGCGTTACTGAAGTGCCTGTTGTAGCCGGGGGTCTGTAGATGAGTAAGAAGCTGTGAGTGGGGTTGATGAGGAGTTTCATTAGCAGCAATTCACAGTCTGCATTGCATTCTTGTGCATTATGGAGGATGGCAATCCCACCTGCTCTGCTAGTTTATTTGTGAGTGGTGAGTGTATAGTCAAGGGGGATTGCATCATGTGCGATGGGTCAGAAGCCATCAGAAAACCAGGTTTCTATGATGAACAGGATATCTGGACTCTCAGGGGAGATGAAGTTGGATATGTTGTATTTGTTTTTGGAAATAGATCTGTTGTTGATGAGAATGCATGAGAGTAAGAAGGAAGGGTGGGGATTGTTGTTGGCTCCTGGACATGCAAGCACATGAAGGCCAAGAGGTGTGGATGGGGTTGGTAGTGGAGGGGATCATCTAGTGGAGGCCTCACCGGGGTGTGGCGGGAATAGGTTTGAGGGTGGGCAAGGAGGAAGGGGCTGTGATGACGGTAATGACAAAGTTAGAGAGGGTTGAGGGGGGAGAGAAAGGGGAGGGACAAAGGGAGGATTTGTTTGCAAGAGTCATATTTTCTCTGCTGTTGTGAGGGACGGTGGACTCTCTGAGCATTCTTATGGTCTGTAGAAAAAGGGTTTGTGATGTGTGGGTCTTTTGGGGATGTCAGGAGTGGTGGGGGACAGGAGGGAGAGTGTGCGAAGGAGCTGAAGGTGAGCGCCCAGAGCAGGGTGGGGGTGCCAGTGAGGATATAGGGTGGTGACTGGGGTCAATAAGAGAGGATGTTGGTGAGTGGAGTATGAACGAGTGAGGAGGTGTAAGGTTGGGTATGGTGCCAGGTTGCTGACTTCCCTGTGAGTGTTGGGGTGACTTGGGGATGTTTGTATGTGTGTTTAGGGAATTATTGAAGTGGGACTTTGGGTTTGGAGAGATGGAGGATATCATGATGTGTGGGTGAGAGGTGTGGGTAAGGATGTAGGGAGCAGATACAGGGAAGTGTGTAGAAATGAGATGGTCTGGGTGTTGCTGATTCTGTGTTTGAGGGAGTTACTGGATGCCTGTGGCATGTATGTGGTATGTGAGTGTTGTTGGGTCTGTCAGAAGGGGGTGTTGGCGAGGGATGCTGGAGTGGCACTTAAGGATGGCAGGATGAGGTGGAAGGGGGTGTGGTGGGCTCAGGAGTGGGACAGGGCAGTGTGGAAGGGTTGAGGTTGAGGGGGTAGATGGAGTGGCACAGTGTGATAAGAAGGGTTCCCCCAGATGGCAGGATGTGTGGTGAGTATGGGAGAAGGGGGCAGTCAGGAATGTCGGACGGTCTTCTGGTGAGCAAAAGTGCCCCTCTTGTCTTTGAGTTAGTCAGTATGATGTAGAGACTGCTCCATCTTTTCTATGACTAGCAGAGATGAGTGGTGATAATGTCACGCTATCAATGCTAACAAAGAGGAGGCTAGGTTTGGTGGAGCACAGCTAGAATGTAAGGGTTTTTTTTTCTCGGGATGCAGCTAGGTTCAATGTAGCGCCGAGGCAGGTAACAACAGACATATGAAAATATTGTGCAAAGGCATTAATAAAAACACACTAACACTGAATGTGGGTGTACATGTGGCTCTGAGTCATATCTTGTGGCACTGCGTAAATCACATAAATATCACCATGCATGCAATGAAAAGATGGTATGTACACATTTATCATACATAGCCACAAAGCAGAAAATAAGCTTATTAAAGAAAGAACAACCTGCAAATGACTTGGTGGGTGGGTGAAGAGCGAGTTGGTGAAGGTGGGTGGAGGTAGAGAGAATTGGGTTTTTAGACAGAGTTGGGTGGGGGTGGGTCGGTGGAGGTAGAGATCGTGTAGTAGGGTTAGTGGTTTGGGTAGATTTAGTGGGGTGGAGAGAGTGGGGAATGGTGGTTGGTTAGTTGGTAGAGAGGGTGGAGGTAGGGTGGATGAGTGGGTATATGGTGGGTAGGGGTAGAGAGAGTATTAGTTTGGTGGAAGCTTGAAAGAGTGGGTAGGGTGGTGGCTGGGGGCAGTGAGAGTGGGGGTAGGGTGAGTGCTGGGAGTAGATAGAGTGGAGGTAGGGTGGGTGGGGGTAGAGAGCTAGAGTAGGGTGGGTGGGGGTAGAGAGTGGGGTAGTGTGGGTGGGGATAGAGTTGGTAAGGGGGTGGGGTAGAAGGCTGGGTGGGTGGGGATAGAGAGAGCTGGTAGGCTGTTTGGGTGATGGTAGAGTGAGCAGAGGTAGGGTGCATGGGGGTAGGGAGAACAGGGGACGGGTTGGTGAGGGTAATGAGTAGGGGTAAGGTGGGTGGGGTAGAGAGAGTGGAGGTAAGGTGAATGGGGTAGAGAGAGTGCAGGTAGGGCATGTTGGGTAGAGTGAGTGGGGGTAGGGCGGGTGTCGTTAGGGCCATTGTATGATGCTCCAGATGTTTTGAACTACATCTCCCATAATCCTTCAACACTGACTCTGGGAGTTGGCGTCCAGAACAACTAGAGTCCACGCAATAAATACCCTTCTAGGCCATGCAAATGCTCCATTAGCCAATTGTAAACCTAGAGGAATTTTTATGGTGTGCTTTGTAAATCTGTGATGCTCATAATATTGTTAGTAATGATGCCTGCAGTCCATACGTAGTACCTACATTACTGTACATGTGTTTATGCCTGGCGCCGATAGATAACACACACATGTCAAGCCCTTTCTGAGGTTAAGATTTGCTTTAGGCATCTAAAGTCTGGGTCAAAATTTAAACAAATCCACATTGTAAACAGAAAGTGATAGGAAAAAGGATGAGGCGCTGAGTTACTGGGCTCATGACATCTGCACAAAAACATACCAAAGTGAACTCTTCCTACAGCTTCCAGCCCAGCCTTTTTTCCCAGAGTTTCCCTTTAATCGCGCGCATGCAGCCCCCTGCCCCCCCCCCCCGCAAATATTCAGATTCCAATAATATTTTAATATCTTAATATGGTATGCATGTATTTTGCACTGCAGATTTTTTGGATAGCGTGCATTATACTTTTCTCACATAGCGTATTTTGAACACCTTTTTCACTGTGCTTTGCTGAGCAGTGTGCATGCATTGCTGATTGTATTTACTTTCTTGATATCAGTGCGGGCAGAGAGAATACGCATTCTCACTACAGAGATTGATTTCCTCGGAGCGAACTCTCTGTGTGGACGATATTTCCCAGGATCCTTAGAGTCATATTAAGGGAAACATCAGGCTCTTCAGCGCCGGCACTTCTGCGACTAGCCGGTCTTCGCCGGTCCTCACCAGACTGCAGCGTTTGGGCGTCTGATGCTGCCTGTTCTCCTGTAACAGGTAAGACTGGCCCCTGTGTTGCACAACAGAACCTTTTTCCTAGACCTCTATCTCTGGAAAATGTGACGTTTTCTTTGGGACTCCAGCCAGTATCCCTCACCTGCATCATTGGGTTCCCTTATAGCCTGAACCTCATACTGGCTGCCCAGAAAGCCAAACAGCTGGTGATCATCGATAAATACCCTGCCCCGGTTCCCCTAGCAGGGCATTCATGATTTATACTCTTTGTGTCCGCTACTTGGGGCTCTACATCCGAGATATATAGCTCTGACGCCACTGTGAAGTCAGGTGCTAGTCTACGTCGTACTGATCTGTCTCTTGGAACTGCCCTCCCCACAGCCCCTCTGAGTCTAGACACTGACTGTTCGCCTATCGTATTATGGAAAAAGGATGTGGCAAAATGGCAAAACACAGCCTTCCGAGACTCATAACCCACAAAGTTTGCGTGAAGATGATAGTGTTGAGGCCCATGATTTAAAATCAGTTCGCTACACTCCACCCTGAAGTCATGTAATGGACTCCAATAGACCTATCCAATGATTAATCGACCATGATGACAAACCTTAACCTGGGACTCTCCCAGTAAACCCCACTGGACCCTGTCCTTTGAGGACACTACGGTGTGCCCTTGGACAGTCATGAATACATCCTCGATTCAGACTTGGATGTATTTTGCCTAACAGAAATGTGGATTACTGATGCCAGTAGCCCTATGCTCTCCTTAGCCATACGCGAAGGATACTCCAATACCTGTCACAATCAGACTAGGGGACATGGGGGGAAGTAGCAATTATTATAGAAAATTACTTAAAATGTGTTCAGACATCTACTGAATGTCTCAGCTGTGAAATTCTGCTTTTGAAAATGAGTCCATCCGCCTGTAGTTGTGTCAGCTTTACATCAGTTTACCACCCCACTGTTGACATGCCAAAACATTTATAGAAGTACATGACATTCTACATCCCAGACAATCTGTCTTCAGGCCAACCTAGAGCACGGAAACAGCTCTATTAGATCTACAGACCCACATGTTGGGCATCGTTGATAAGGTTAATACAGGACTACTTGTCTTACTGGATCTACCTGCAGCGTTCGATCTTTTAGATCACAAATGCCTCCTTCTCACTTTGAGAGATGTTGAACTATGTAGCCCGGATTAAATCAATTGGGTACAGTCTTTTCTGTCACATCAGACATCAAGAGTTTGCTGGGGAGATACCACATCTCCACCAGCACCCATTGTCCGAGGTGTTCCCTAGGGGGGCTCTATGTCCCCTTTACTCTTTAACATTTACATCAGGCCCCTTTCTAATCTGTTAGAAGAGGCTCTTTTTACCAGTAACACTGATGATAATCAGCTGGTTCTTGAACTCTCGGGATACCATGACCTTGATCCGATGAACTTGGAGCATATCTACACTCGGATTGAAGCCTGGTTGAATCACAACTGGATGTGCCTTAATGGGAACACAACGGAGTTACTTATTTTCGGATTGTCTCAGGCCAGGGCTAAAGTTATAGATACCGGTCTTTTTCAATCCATGACTGTGGTATCCCAGTCTCCAAGAGGGTTTAACTCTATGTTCCAATCTTGATCCTTCACTTAGCCCTGATCCCATGTCAATCAGATTGTAAAAAACTGCTCGTATTACCTCCTTCTGCTGAAGAATATTCATCGATTCCTCTCTGAGTCCAACTATGTATCTATAGCTCAGGCAATAATACTATCTACACTCGACTGTGCAAACACACTTCTGATAGGTGCAAATAAAAGGTGCTTGCAAAAGTTGAAAGTAACACAACACGCTGCCGTACGCATCGTTAAAGGAAAGACCAGATGAGAGTATTTTACCAGTAGTCGTCAAGATCTGCATTGGCCCCAGTTCAAACACCTGTCCTATTAAAGGCAGCTATGCTTGTTCACAGATGCTTACGTGGCATTTTACGAGCCTGCCTTAAAAGCATGCTGTCATCATATGAGCCCGCAAGAATGCTTTGCTCATCAGCTCTTGTGTTGTCCACTGTCAAATTGCTCTCCAGGAGCCTTCAACCATTAATTTTGGATGTAACTGTGACACAGCTGCAGTTTAAGCACCCAACGTCCGCAGCTGCTACCTGCCAACTAATAGTCACCAAGACAGATGCCACTCCCACTGTCAGTGGCCCCAAAGGAGGAAGGGAGGGAGAAGGCCTTCCTTCCCAAAAGACCCTTTAGACACTGTAACTAATAATGGTGGCATGCCAAATAGATACATACTGTAGAATAGGGTTTCCACCTTTGTTTCAAGTGAAAACCTGACTGGAAACCTCTACAAGTCCCCTCCTCCCTACATGCCCCTTTCATAGATTTGAAAACTGTAGTATAATATCTAGAGAAAGACAAAATTATGTTTGCATTTATTGTTTGTAATGTACTATTTTCTTTTTTTAAACATTCTGCATTATTAAAATAAATAAATATGTAAGACTGAAATGACATTTCAACAAGTAATATACCTTACATTTTGTGACTTAGAAAAAAATGACAAGATAAGCGGTTTCTGGAAAATTGGATCCAGTAGCTGTCAAGCTGTTTCAAATTTTAACAAGATGTGCATTAACCCACTTGACCATCCTGGCAGATCAATAGATGGCACTGATCATTTATTTTCTGAAAATGTTATCTGTTTTAAGAGAAGCTGTAAAAACATTCTTATAACATTTATATTAAGCTTTGAAAGCCAGTGAATCCTTGGAGTAGATGAGTGGGTTAAGAGCCATCAGCAGAGTTATAGGTGCAGGTTTCACATAAGTCACTGCAGTGAGCGATTAACCCCCCCCCAGTCAACTTCCCAAAGGAATCTCACAGGGAGAAAGTGTGGGAGTGGTTTCTAACCATTCTATAAAGCGCACTCCAATAACATAATGGTCTGTTGCAATTTTGAAGAAACATTGCTGTTATTGCCCAACACAATTCATTTTATAGGAGCAAGAAAGTTTAAAAGCAGTTTTAGACCCCTCTAGTATTAGGCTGGCTCTTCCAAATCGCTACCAACCTTTTAGTGGCATAAACCAGTCTTTAAATCCTGCTAGATAATATTTCCCCCAGAGTAGTATTCATGTTATCAGATGAGATAAGCGGCGGAGCCGGATGCATTGACCTACAGCAAGCTTTTCAGATTCTGACCTCTTGACTGCTGATCAAGTAGCACAGTGTAGAGCGCTCGCTTTGACATCCCTGCAGAGCCTGCTAACACAGGTTCGAATCCCGGCAGGGCCAAACTCAGCCTTTCATCCTTCTGTGGTCGATAAATGAGCACCACACACCGTGGGTAATAATAAGCAGCGCTCAGATACCTGAGGATTCGTATTGCTATATAAATGCCAAATTATTATTATTATTATTTAATCTCACATTCCATCTTTGTTTTTGCACTTGTTCAGCATATCTTAGAGCAATGTTTTAGATATCTTACTCCCTCGCAAAAATAATCAACCCCCCCATCATATAGCGATTTCGCAATCACTTAATATACTGCAAAATAGGACATTTTAGAATTAACTTCAAAACCAGCTGTTTTGCAAAAACACCCACAGAATCTGGCTTTTTGGCAAAAACTGATACACAACCGGCATTTTAAAAAAAATCAAAACTAGTCACCATGTGAGAGGGAAAAAGAGAGATATGAGAAGTAGTGGGCTACAGGGGAGTGATAAGCCAGCGGGGAGCAGTGGACCAGAAAGCATAGAAGGAGCGGTGTAACAGAGGAGGAGCAGCGGGCCAGAAAGCATAGAAGGAGCGGTGTAACAGAGGAGGAGCAGCGGGCCAGAAAGCATAGAAGGAGCGGTGTAACAGAGGAGGAGCAGCGGGCCAGAAAGCATAGAAGGAGCGGTGTAACAGAGGAGGAGCAGCGGGCCAGAAAGCATAGAAGGAGCGGTGTAACAGAGGAGGAGCAGCGGGCCAGAAAGCATAGAAGGAGCGGTGTAACAGAGGAGGAGCAGCGGGCCAGAAAGCATAGAAGGAGCGGTGTAACAGAGGAGGAGCAGCGGGCCAGAAAGCATAGAAGGAGCGGTGTAACAGAGGAGGAGCAGCGGGCCAGAAAGCATAGAAGGAGCGGTGTAACAGAGGAGGAGCAGCGGGCCAGAAAGCATAGAAGGAGCAGTGTAACAGAGGAGGAGCAGCGGGAGGATATAGCAGAGGGCGAGCAGTGAGCCACAAATAGAAAGAGTGGTGAACCAGAAAGAGAGAGAGTGAGAAAGCTATAGATCGGGAGAAAGATGAGTGCGAGATACACTGTGAGAGAAGTTACGAGATGGAAAAGGAGTGAGAAAGAATGAAGAACATCTAGATGGCAGGAGGAACTGGGTTGACTGCAGAGTGTGAGTTGTGGCTTGGCAGTGTGACAGACAAATAAGTATGAGTGGTTTTCGACTATAAGTTATGATGGAGTATTAGTAAGTGTGAGAGGTGTTTGATAGTGTGGGAGGCAATTTGATGTTTGGGGCAATTGGAGGTTATAGAAATGGAATATGTGCCCTATTACAAATGATAACAAGGAATAAAGTTAATGATATAAAATAATATAAAACAGGCTTTCACAATAAACCAAAAATAGTTCAAATAAAAAACTGTTCTGTCAAGCCGGGGACATAGGGCACTCTGTTGCTTGAAAAGCAGACATATATACAAAAGGTGCATATAGTGACAATGGGGGTCATTACGACCCTGGCGCTAAGGGCTTAACGGCGCTGTAAAAGGCTGCAGCGCCGTTAACCCCTTAGCACCTAATTACGAGGTCCCTTTGCGGGACCTAACCTTTGTTAAAGTAGGGACCCACAAAGGGACTCTTGAGGTAATTCCGGTACCGCAATTTGCGGTACTGTAATTACCGCCTTCCCCAGTCCCATTGAGCCCTATGGGGCAAAAATGGGAATGGGGAAGGGCCAATGTTCAATGGGGAATTACCGCCCCGCCAACCTTGGAATGGGGTGGTAATTCCCCATTGAACATTGGCGGACTTGTTACAATACCCTCAGCACCCATGGGTTACCGCCAGTATTGTAATGAGGGCCAATGTGGCTTTTTTTCAGCCTCATGCACACTACCCACTAACTCACACATAGAAACACTATCCTAGCATGCAGCAGTTTCACAACCAGCTGTTCTCTTTGGGAAAATTGAACTTCTTTTACCTGTATGAAACAATCTTAGTGTTAGAAATGTGTCAAGGGCACAAACTCCTTGTCTTTTTCACACCAGGGTGCTGCATATCTAATGGCATTTTCTTCTATTGCGAAGGGAAGACTTAGTGTGCAGAAAGAAGGAGTTCTTTACATCTGGAGGATGATTCCACCATCATATTTCTCTCTGTCTCTATTTTTTCTTCATGTCCCTTCCACTTCCTGCAGCACAAAACACTTTGGGTATGTTGTCAGAAGGACAAGTGAACTTGTTTCTAGAGCAGAATTGGACCCTAAAGCAGGCTTGCTTTAGTCAAGTCACCTAGTGTCATGGCCATGGGCCCCAGAACTCATACACCACACCATCTAGTGACGGGGGCAATGGGTCACTTGAATCACTTATGTCCCTTTTGGACTCATAAACACAGAGGCCCTGGCTGGACTCAGAACTGGCACCTTTGGAGCCAGGCTCATATAGAGATGTGAGCAGGAACACTTTATTTCAGTGCAGGAGTGCTTTTATTTCACAAGAACTTTCCAGGTGCTGAAAGCCTTTATTCCAGAGAACATCACCATGTGCTGACTCATCGGGTGTGGCTCCCTAGGCCTGTTCTTCAGGTGCTGACTCATCGGGTGTGGCAGGGTGTGGCTGAAGGCAGGCCAGAGCTACTGGGCGTGGCCGGGAACAAGACTATATAAACCCACCGATCCCTCAAGCAAACGCTTTTCGTTACTTTGCACATCTGTGCAGCGTGAGGCTCACCGCTGCCTGGACCAGCTACTTACCTCGTGAACCTGCAACAACAGCATCCTTACCTGGACCCTGGCTCGAATCTCACAGCAATGCTCCATCTTCTTGGCAGATCCCGAACCGATGCCGCAGCACCTGTGCTCTCTGTCCCACGCAGCCGATGTCCTGAAATGAGAAAAGAAGACAATACAATGTTAAAACTCCTGAAAACACCCAACCCAGGATAACACCGCATTTAAAACCCAACGCACACCCTAAGGCACCATTAAAGGCTACTTACTAGCTGTCGGACCATCTCAGCCATGCTCCTCCATACCGCCGGCTCCGCTTCTTCTACCACAGCTACCGCCGGCACCGCCACACCAACTGCAAGGGGAGAGAGCAGAGAAAAGAGACATTACATACAAAGGACAGAGAACAAACTTTACAAATACAATTACAACAGTCAGAAGACAAGCGAGCAAGTGTAAACAACGGAAATACTTACCTACAAGAGAAGTGGACTAGACGCAGCTGGCCTGAACTTCCACGACAAGGGACCAGTGAATGAACTCGGTTCCCTTCAACAAGCGCCCCTGCCAGAAGCAGCAGGATGGAGAGCTAATCATCATCATTCAGCAGGTGAGCCTCAAGAGTAGTGCAACTCCAGGGAAGCCACATCCAGGGAGAAGAGGTCTGGAGAAGGGGTCAGGGACTACAGGCTGCATACTCATATGACCCCCCTTATATTCACGCAGGAACCACACTGTTCATCACTGCAGTTCCCCACACAGACACAGAGGGAGGAACAGACAAGAGGAGTTTCATCCCTAGAAGGGCTGCAACTGTGCCCCAACGCCTCCGCAGAGACCAGGTGACTGTAACACCTAGAGACTTTTGCCTTTGGACTTCAACATTCAAGAAGATTTTGTTGGACCCTTTTGAGAGAACAGTCTGTTCCAAAATCCTCAAGTTGTGATGTGAAGGCAAGTGTTCCAAGGCAGAGCAAGCTCTGTCCCCTAACCATAGATGATTGGGGGTGAACTGCTGCTGGAGCCAGACCTGCATCACTGCCAGACAAAACACTGCATAGGACATCACTGTGTTGAAGGACCCTTGAATGTGTGTGCCAGGCTTTCCTCGGTTTGGGAACTGAGAAAAGGACCCATCTTGTCCTTGAGAGCCTGGAGGGCACTCACAACTCCTGAGAGCCAAGACAGCCAGGATTCCTGCAATTTCTCCACCAAACCACAGTAAGATGTGATCCAAGCATATTCAACACAGATCGAACCACAAGCACCTCATGGAGTGGAATTTGGAACGTGTTGATCTTGCAACCACTGTCCTGAACATTCAAACCTGTTTGACGCTGCATTGCTCCACCTGAAACCACTTCATTAACTTGGTTCGAATAAAGAAGTACCACTTCTGCACCTGTCATGATCTCTGCTTCCAAAAGGTCAGGGTTTTCCCAACTCCCTTGGAAGCAGATCCATAACCCAGGTTCCGAGGGCCAACCAGTCCCAATTGGGACCTTTTGGACCCAGTCCTGGCGCCAGTGGCACCAGGCTCATAAATGTGCCCAGTCCCAGCGCTGGAAGCGCCGGGCCCATGATGCTTGGGTGGACTTACCTGCAGCAGACCATGCTGCTTACTTGCCTGCCAGCTGAGCCTCTGATCCTCTTCTGTTTGGAACTACTTTTCCTGTTGGGTGGGGCAGGAGCCACTCCTTAGATTCAGAACACTGGAACTCTTCTGGATAGCAGGAACTCTTTTCTTACCTAGGCGTGGCTGTGGAAGGAGACACCTAAGCACTACAGGAGGCTATTTAAACCACACCCGGTGGATGAATCTTGCTTTGCGTTATTCTGCATCCTCTGCAGCAGAACGCTCATCGTGTCTTCTGCATCGGATCCTGGGCCTAAGGAAAAAGGCTTACCATCCTGAATCCAGTCTTCAGCAACACCTATAAAGACAAGAAAGAACAGGTTAGCATTCCGGCATCTGAAAGACAAAGGCTTACCTACTCTTCGTGCGCTCCGGAGGTCTTCACACTGCATTCCGGCATCTGAAAGACAAAAGCTTACCGACTCTTCGCACGCTCCGGAGGCCTTCGGCGCTGCATCCTGCATCTGAAAGACAAAACAAGGTGCGTTTAAAGACATTGGGGAACTTTGATACTCACGTGCCATTACTCCTTTCCACATCAACCCCAGTGGGTATTCCGGCACCCTGCAGCCGCTCCGAACTCGTACCTGCAAAATAAAAGACAGTTAGAGCGCATCGTGAAGCAGGCAACAAGCGCTTACTTACGTGCTTCCAAGCGCTTCTATTCATCATACGGACTCCATCTTCAACTCACTTCAGCCCGTCATCCGCCATCGCCGGAACCTGCAAAACAAGAGACATAATTGCTAAAGACTTTAAAGACAATAGAATTACTCAAAACTTACTGTTCGTGCAGTAAACGACGGACAGCAGTCCTCTGAAGTCAAGAGGCCTGCGCTACCGATCCAGTGAAGAAACTGGTTACAGCACCCTGCCCCGAGGCAGATGGAGAGCTCGGCATTCACTTACCTAAGGTGAGAGCGTTAACCTTTGGGGGTCTACAGGAGAGCAAAAAAGGGAAGAGATAGGGACACCCCAATAACCCCAGTTCATTAATCCCATATTTTCTGTCTGCAGACATTTTACTCTTGAAGTCAGGCATACAGTGCACAGAGGTCCAGCCCAAAGAGCCAACCGGGTGCTACACATCACCTTTGAAGATACGGTAGTCGCCCAGTCAAGACCGGCGCCTCTGCGAGAATCAGGTGAGCGTTACAGAACGCAAAGCCTACCGTAAAACTCTCGCCCAGGCGCTATGGAAACCTCGGATACTGACCATCTAGCCCGGTTACTTGGGGAACTAAGGGCAGAAGTGCATGCAGCTCGTCAGGAAACGAATGCTCTAAGAAGGGAACTAATTATTTCCAAGGAGAGAACAGACGGTCTTGCTAGACAATTGCTACAGTTACAAGCCGGACAAACCCCGTTACCCGCATCAGGGGCAAATCTTCCTTCAACATCCTCTATGAATCCAGTGCAGATCAACCTACCTGGGAATGTACCTCTGGCTCCGCCCGAACGATTTTCTGGTGACCCAAAGAGGTTTGCAGTATTTATCAATCAGTGCCGGTTGCACTTCTTATGCCGGCCAGCAGCCTTTCCAACTGATCAAGCTAAAGTAGCTTTTGTACTTTCGTACCTTAGTGGCAATGCGGCAGACTGGTCGATCCCTCTAGTTAATCAAGATGATCCGGTTCTCCATGATTTTCAAGCCTTTCAGCTTAGTATGGAAAAACTGTTCGCAAGACATTCACAGGGGCAGGCCTTGGACAATGAGCTTCTTTCGTTGCGACAGGGTAATCAAGACCTTTTGGCTTATATTGCATCTTTCAATAGACTAATAGTGGAAACTCAATGGCCTGAGGACAAAAGGATTACGCTGTTTTACAGAGGTCTACGTGGAGAGCTCAAAGACGTTTTAGCCCAAGTAGTGAATCCCCCACAAGACTGTTCGGATTATATAGACTTGGTCGTTCAAATAGATCATAGACTGCAGAACAGGAAGGCCGACCATTCCAAGTTTGATGCGCGAGTATTTTCCAAACCGCCAACTCCTTCCAAAGGAGTAGACTCCGGGGAACCCATGCAAATCGGGGGTCTGAAAGGTCCTCTAACACAAAAGGAGCGGGAAAGGAGAAAACAGTTGCAATTATGCCTATATTGCGGAAACTCAGGGCACTTTCTTCGAGACTGTCCGGTGAAACCTGCCAAGAAGGCAGTAGGAGCTGCAGTTACCAAAGTTACAAACTCTGAGCAGGGAAACGACCTCGCCTGACAAGAATAGAGGTCCTCTTGCCGAGCGTGAAAACCAGTTCCGTGACCTCGCATTTCGTGATACCTATGGTCCTCATTAGCCCTGATAATCCGGATCGATTACATGCAATTGAAGCTTACGTCGACAGCGGTGCCATCGGCAATTATGTGGATCATGAAATGGTTTTGAGGATGAATCTAACTCTTTGTCCCAAGGCTGTAAAGGACGTCATTACTACAGTGGATGGTACGGAGATAGCCTCCGGGCCAGTAACGCATACCACTCAAGAGGTGACGCTAGTAAGTCAAGATGGACACCATGAGAAGATCGTGTTCGATGTGATCAAGGCCCCTCAGTTTCAGATTATTCTAGGAATACCTTGGTTAGAGAAACACAATCCTCTGATCGATTGGCGAGCAAGAACGGTCCAGTTTCCAGAATGTGTCTCTACTTGTCACCCTCCACCTGGTGTTGCACTGGCAGCAATTTCTTCAGAGACTCCCCAGTTACCTCCCGAATTCCTTGAATACCAAGATGTTTTCCGGAAGGATCAGGCTAACACTCTACCTCCTCATAGGTCTTATGACTGCCAGATAGACCTGATACCTGGATCTACTCCTCCTTGTAGTAGAATTTATGCCCTCACCGAGCCTGAGAACCTTCACCTTCGACAATACCTGGATCAATACCTGGCGAATGGGTTTATTCGTCCTTCCAAGTCCCCTGCTTCTTCAGCTTTGTTCTTCGTTCCAAAAAAGGAAGGAGACCTTAGAACTTGTATCGATTATCGCTCCCTGAACCAGATCACCGTTAAGAATAGATATCCGTTACCTTTGATCCCTGAACTCCTGGACCAAGTCAGAAAAGCATGCATATATACAAAGCTGGATCTTAGAGGAGCTTACCACTTGGTACGAGTAAAAGAGGGCGATGAATGGAAGACTGCCTTCCGCACCAAGTATGGGCTATTTGAATATCAGGTCATGCCCTTCGGACTTTGCAATGCCCCGGCCGCCTTTCAATATTTTATGAACGATGTCCTCAGAGAGCTCATAGATGTGTGTGTTGTTGTTTACATTGACGACATCCTCGTTTATTCTTCATCGGAATCTGAACATCGGAAACACGTGAAAATGGTCCTCGAAAGATTGCGTCAACACAAACTTTTCGCTAAGTTGGAAAAATGTGTTTTCAACGTGACTGAAGTTGAATTCTTGGGATTCATATTATCACCTGGCGGAGTACGTATGGATTCAAAGAAGGTCGATGCAGTTCTCAAATGGCCATCACCATCCTCCGTAAAAGGTGTGCAAAGCATGTTAGGCTTCGCTAACTTTTACCGCAGGTTTATCCCCGAATTCTCTCGAATAGTCCAGCCCATCACTGCCTTGTTAAAGAAAAACAAACGTTTTGAATGGTCTACCGAGGCGGAACAAGCTTTCCAGGATTTGAAGACTAAATTTATCTCTGCACCAATCTTAAAACACCCTCGCCCCGAACTCCCCTACATCATGGAAACTGATGCTTCAAGCCTTGCCATGGGGGCAGTTCTATCACAAAAGGACCCGGTAACCAATCAGTTGCATCCCGTGGCATTTTGGTCCCGCAAATTCTCGCCTCCTGAAATCAATTACACGATTACTGACAAGGAACTTCTGGCTATCAAGTCTGCCTTTAAGGCTTGGCGGCATTATCTGCTGGGGGCCCGACACACCGTTACTGTGATTACGGATCACCGAAACCTGCAATATTTGAAAACCGCAAAAGCCCAATCCTCTAGACAACTCCGTTGGGCATTATTCTTTGCCGAGTTTGACTTCATAATTACCTATCGACCTGGTACAAAGAACGGTAAAGCTGATGCCCTTTCTCGGATGGGAGTGGAAGAACACTTGATCAACCCTAAACCTGTACCAATCATTCCCGAACAAAGAATTCTGGGTGTAATCGCCACAGAATCCATAGAGGAAGTTAAGGATAAAGCCAGGCAACTTGTAACTCCAGCAGACATACAAAATTGGCATCTGCAGGGAAAGGACTTTGCAGTAAAGGACAACTTATTGTATTTCCAAGAACGATTATACCTACCCAGCACAGATTTACAGAAAAAAGTAATCTCCTGTTATCACGATTCTTTAATGGAAGGTCATCCCGGTATGGCCAAGACCTCAGAAAAGATCAAGCGCTACTTCTGGTGGCCGTCTTGGAAAAAAGATATTAGAGACTTTATAATGTCTTGTGGAGTATGCGCCCAAAACAAGAGTCAAAAGGAAAGACCAGCAGGCCTCTTACGCCCTATTGACATCCCACCTCGCCCTTGGCATACGCTTTCTATGGACTTCATCACCGATCTACCTCCATGCTCCGGATACAATACGATTCTAGTAATCGTGGACTTATTCTCCAAGATGGCGCATTTCATTCCGCTCAAAGGCTTGCCAACAGCAGCAACTCTGGCCCGAGAATTTCTCGAAAACATCGTCCGACTACACGGTTTTCCTTCGGTTCTAATTTCGGATCGAGGTAGTCAATTTATTTCTCATTTTTGGCGAAGTTGCTGTCGGTCGGCTCAAATTGATGTGAGACTATCGACAATTCACCACCCTCAGACCGACGGACAAACCGAGAGGACCAATCAAACTCTGGAACAGTATTTACGCTGCATGCTGCAACAAACTGAAAAAACTTGGAAAGACATCCTTTGGATAGCCGAATATGCCTACAATAACTCTGTCCATTCGGGAACTGGGAAAACACTGTTTTTTCTTTTGTACGGCAGTCACCCTCGAACCTCGGAGTTGGATCCCCTCCAAGATCTTGAAACACCAGCAGTAGACTACCTGCATTCTACAATCACCCAAGCCTTTAAGGAAGCTGTTTCTCACCTTCAAAGGGCTAAAGAACAATACAAGAAAGGAGCAGATCAACATCGGAAGGAAGCCCCTCAATATCAAGTAGGGGACCAAGTCTGGTTATCCACCAAATATCTACCTCTAAAAGGGCCACGCACATTCAACCCAAGATACCTTGGTCCCTATTCCATCACTACCATAATAAACCCAGTAGCGGTCAAGTTGGACTTGCCCCCTCACATGAAGAATCATCCGGTCTTCCACGTCTCTCTATTAAAACCCGTGCAACCTCAAACCCGACTAACTAAATCTCCGAAACCCATCCTAGTTGATGGAGAACTCGAGTTTGAAGTCAAAAGCATTCTGGACTCCAAGATCTCCAAATCTAAACTATTTTACCTAATTGACTGGAAAGGCTACGGCCCCCAAGAGAGATCCTGGGAACCTGCTGAATATGTCCACGCTCCTCGCCTAATCAAAAGATTTCACCGAACATTTCCTGACAAGCCAAAACCCCCGGAGAAGCCCGGTTTGGGAGGGGCCTTGAGGGGAGGTACTGTCATGATCTCTGCTTCCAAAAGGTCAGGGTTTTCCCAACTCCCTTGGAAGCAGATCCATAACCCAGGTTCCGAGGGCCAACCAGTCCCAATTGGGACCTTTTGGACCCAGTCCTGGCGCCAGTGGCACCAGGCTCATAAATGTGCCCAGTCCCAGCGCTGGAAGCGCCGGGCTCATGATGCTTGGGTGGACTTACCTGCAGCAGACCATGCTGCTTACTTGCCTGCCAGCTGAGTCTCTGATCCTCTTCTGTTTGGAACTACTTTTCCTGTTGGGTGGGGCAGGAGCCACTCCCTAGATTCAGAACACTGGAACTCTTCTGGATAGCAGGAACTCTTTTCTTACCTAGGCGTGGCTGTGGAAGGAGACACCTAAGCACTACAGGAGGCTATTTAAACCACACCCGGTGGATGAATCTTACACCTATAAAGACAAGAAAGAACAGGTTAGCATTCCGGCATCTGAAAGACAAAGGCTTACCTACTCTTTGTGCGCTCCGGAGGTCTTCACACTGCATTCCGGCATCTGAAAGACAAAAGCTTACCGACTCTTCGCACGCTCCGGAGGCCTTCGGCGCTGCATCCTGCATCTGAAAGACAAAACAAGGTGCGTTTAAAGACATTGGGGAACTTTGATACTCACGTGCCATTACTCCTTTCCACATCAACCCCAGTGGGTATTCCGGCACCCTGCAGCCGCTCCGAACTAGTACCTGCAAAATAAAAGACAGTTAGAGCGCATCGTGAAGCAGGCAACAAGCGCTTACTTACGTGCTTCCAAGCGCTTCTATTCATCATACGGACTCCATCTTCAACTCACTTCAGCCCGTCATCCGCCATCGCCGGAACCTGCAAAACAAGAGACATCATTGCTAAAGACTTTAAAGACAATAGAATTACTCGAAACTTACCGTTCGTGCAGTAAACGACGGACAGCAGTCCTCTGAAGTCAAGAGGCCTGCGCTACCGATCCAGTGAAGAAACTGGTTACAGCACCCTGCCCCGAGGCAGATGGAGAGCTCGGCATTCACTTACCTAAGGTGAGAGCGTTAACCTTTGGGGGTCTACAGGAGAGCAAAAAAGGGAAGAGATAGGGACACCCCAATAACCCCAGTTCATTAATCCCATATTTTCTGTCTGCAGACATCTTACTCTTGAAGTCAGGCATACAGTGCACAGAGGTCCAGCCCAAAGAGCCAACCGGGTGCTACACATCACCTTTGAAGATACGGTAGTCGCCCAGTCAAGACCGGCGCCTCTGCGAGAATCAGGTGAGCGTTACAGCACCTCCCAAATCGCTATTCAAACATCCAGCTTCTTCATTGGCAAATGAGTCACTGGTCAAACTGGCCCTGACATCCGTCGAGCCCTCACATGGAACAGACTTGCCTGTGCATCCCATCACCTGCTCTTCCGCCGTCGAACCTGGGCCGCCGAACCGAGCTTGGTGACCGCCATGATCCGCATCAGTTGAATAACATTTCGACCCACAGCCTTCTTCAGTTCGATCCTGCTTTGACATTTGCTTGCCGCTAGACCACCGTGACTGCTGCATTTCAAACAGCATTGTACTGCTGAACAGCAGCTAGAATCTTGGTTCGCCGTTGTCGAACTGCAAAGATACTGCAAATGCATTATTTACTGATAACTGCCTCAGGGTACATTTTGGTCCTAGAAATTGGCTAGGTCACATTAATCCCTTTTTGCAACTCAAGAACATATCCTTTCTGTGGTTTTTATTGTCTTTTCTCTCCCAGCCTCATTACCTAGAGTATATCTTGCCTATTCTGTGTTCTTGCAACAGCGGTGGGTTTGTGCAGTGTTTTCTATTTAGCGATAATTGTACATGGTGCGTTTAAAGAAAGTATATATATATATATATATATATATATTTGTATAGAACCTTGATTGGACATTCCTTTATTGTGGACTGTTATACTTTGCTGCTTGGGTTGCTACTGGACCTCGTCTGCACCCTTCTTGAGAGTATAGCTTTCCCTCGGCCCACGTTACCACAAAAGGCGAAGGAGGTATATCTCTTAACTGTGCCTGTTTTGCCTTTATGATTGTGTTAACTCTTGGTCTGTAGAAGTGTGAGGGCTGAGTAGGCGCTTAGCCTCCGCTTAACCACACCTGCAGGGCAGAAGTCAAACTGTCACAACTGTAGAATGTGCTTTTCACTTTCCATGAATGACAGCGGCACTGCAGTGAAGATCCTCGTCGGGATGGCTATGCATGTATTACTCCTTTACTGCCTGGTTTACCAACCTATCATGTAGCTAAATGGTGACATAAACCAGTGAATCACAACTTACAACAAAAGAGCTAACTACTGTGTCACAAGTCGTAAAAAAAAAGAATGTGTTAATTTTGTGTGATATTTCTTGCGTTTGAAAATCCGAAAGCTTCCTTTTCAAACTGTTTTTTTCTATTTCTAAAAATGGTCCCCGTTTGTTCAATAATGAATTCTTTGAGCGTTCCGTTCTTGGTATGTCCCATTCTGTGGCGGCAATGGCGTCATCGCATCTGCATCTGAATGCCCTCAGCGCGCCATGCTGGCGGCAGTCATTTTGTAACAATGCGTGGGCCACCTTTGCGCCATGGAAGCGAGGATTAGGAATGACGCTTCTATTGAAATGTAAATATGACGGAACGTGGAATTCATTATGAATCATGAATTTGGTCATTAGTGGCTATTACTGTGGTTAGGAAATATTCTAAAAACAATTCACCTGTCATCACATAATTGTTTGTAAAAAGAAACGGTTTATTGTGTTTGTGGGAGTAGGCCACGTCTCTATTAAGGTGTTTGTATTAATTACAACATGGCGCTTTTCTGGACCTGGTTAAGCCCTTATGAAGTATATGTATGAACTGCGGACGATTTTCAAAGTGCGCATTCAGTTCGGTTTCATTAAAATGCGGTTGTACTTTGTATAATACAGCGACCTTTGTGCCTAGTGAAATCAAAGATATCGAATCGCTTCTCCCCTCCGAGCCAAAATGTAAAACGTTCCTGCAGTTGAGAGGTTCACAAGAAACTGTTCCTTGTAGTTTAGAGCTGTGCGACTCCAGCTGCATTGGGTCCAAGGAGGAAGAGAGTCTGACGTAGTACTTCCCTTAATGTCACAGGTATTTTAGAGGGTAATCTTGGAAAATCTCAGTGAAAATAAGCCCAGTGCACGTTTACTGCGCATACAGCATTTACAAAAATACTGAATCAGATTTCCGATGCAAGGATGTTCCCCGCTCCCCATGTTCGGTAAAATCGGATTCGGGGATTGCAGGGCTGTCCGCTGCTTCCATTCGATGGAAGGCAGAGAACAATAAAGTTCCCCCAAAAAAAGACTCTGCGGTGCCAGTTCAAACCCACATTGGGAATAGGGAATTGATATTGCAGTTGGGAGTGGGTGTCGCGGCACGGAAAGGAAGTGTACCACGGAAGTAAGTAAGGTAAGTAGGGATAAAGGGGTAGTGGGTAAGGGGGATGCCGGTCACAGGGATCTATGTGATCGCTGCAATTTTCAGATTCAACATTTTCGCCGTCGAAATTTCAGGCCGCACAGTGATCACATGCATCCTCTTAGAGGCATTGCCTTGGCCACGCCTTGCCCGCCGTATATTCTTCAGCAGTTCTTAGTGCCCTCTTGCTCTCTGCTGGTATGGATAGAGGTGGGAGATGAGGGTTTGAAGGTTCCTGAAAAGGTGTACTTGGTTAGCAGAACACGTCCCACCATGAAACAGCCCATTCCGGTCAGATGCATATACCCAATGCCATTGGGGGCTCTCCTGAACTCCCATACTAGGCATGCTGATGTAGAGATGTACATCTCTAAGTAGGAAGAGCCTGTGACCTTAACAACCGGGATGTGTAGGAAGGTGCATGCTGTGTATCCCATGTTACGTCCAGATTGGAATTGGAGTTATGGATGTGTGCCTTTAACGGTGTGTTTCAGTCTAGATGACGTCACTAAGCTGGATTGACTTTGATTGCAGGTTGGGGGCCTACATCAGGAAGCTAGTTGTGTGATATGATCTGCCTTACCCAGTAGGGAAGCAGCATCACCATTGTGAGTTCTTATGAAAGTGGGGAGCATGGTGCTTCTGCTCTGTGTTGCAATCATGGGTTGATCCAGGGCCTCTAGGCAACCATCCTTGGGAGAGGTTGATTCTCCTCACATGCCATCTACACAGTGGTGGATTGCAGCATCTTTTAATGGTGACAAACTTGATCCCTAGCCTGCGAAGACCTAAATACGTATGTGCATGGAGTCCAGGATACCCACTGCTTTCAGAATGGATGCAATCTATTAGAAGTCTTCCTTCAAGCGACGGATATATTGATGGTCCTTGGAAAATCTTATATCTGCAGCCTCTTTTAGCCATTCCTGGGAATATGATAGCAGCACCTAGGATTATATCGGAATATGACTGATGTGGCATTTTAGTATTTACGGAGGCTATACCACCTTAAGCAGTATGATTGGAATCAAGGGGAATGTACAATAGTGCCTTCACCCACTCTAATTAAGAGATAAAATTGGATAGAGCCCAAAACATATATGAATATGTCCACTTATTCACTGATAAACAATGTATACAGCTGTTCAATGCGGTGTAATATATCTACCTTTGCACTTTGTGCGATTAAATAAATAGAGCTGTTTGTCCACACTTGACCAAAATGCTACACGCTTCTGAAGTTCAGAGTTGTGCACATCATTCATGGCAATTAGCATTCAAAGCCTATATTGTGTCCTTTATGGAACCCTGCGGCACCGCTGAAATACAACACTTCCGACTGGCCGCTAAAAATCGATTTATTGAGTGACTCAAACACCTATACAGAGCGTTCATATGCGTCTGCAAGCAAACCATGGGAAGCCTAGGAGAACAAAAAAGGTAGGGCATTCTAAAACTTTGTGGCTTTTGCTGCAAAACTTTTGCATCTCCAGGAGGAGCCACACATTTACATTTGAGATCGTAAGAGATGGTAGTGGGTGTTGTATGACACTTTGAAGTGTAAATATGCTGGACCAATGCAGAGATGGCATTCAAAAGTCAGAATTCAAAAGTCAGACAGATCCCCTTGCTGCAGAGATCCATCCATATTTGCCGTTCACCAATACTTATCACTAAACACTCTTGAAGTGGGAGAGTTTCAGCTGCAGACTGCAGTGTGTCGATAAACATAACTAACCATTAGTTAATCAATGTGACGCTCCATTGAAGATTGTTGTTCAGGGGATGCCCCCCAGGCAGCCCATCCACCTTGAACATGCCTCGCTGGCAGCCCATCCACCCTGACCATGCCCCGCAGGCAGCCCACATGGCACCATGCATTTGTGAGCCCCAACACATGTCCCCCCCACCAGTGATGGGCACCTGCCAGCAGGTCCCGACACATGTCACCCCACCCCCATTTACGGCAACCTGCCAGCAGGCCCCGACACATGTCACCCCACCCCAACCCCATTGACGCCAACCTGCCAGCAGGCCCGACACATGTCACCCCACCCCCATTGACAGCAACCTGCCAGCAGGCCCTGACATATGTCCCCCACCCTACCCACATTGACGGCATCTGCCAGCAAGCCCCGACACATGTCCCCCCACCCAACGTGCTGTCAGAATAGAGGCCCATGTCAGAAATACCAACCCAAATCCCACCCCATGCCACAGCACCCCAGTCCAAACACACAACCATATATTGTACCCACTCCCCACTAAAAGCACCATGCCTTGTCATTCAATAAAGCACACACATGCACCCAAAGACATGTCCAGTAGAGCCACACAGTGGTGACACATGACAAAGGCAATGGACAGTGACACATGCACAAAACTAATGAGAGTAGACCACACGAATAATGAAGATTCATGAAATGTATTAAAAAGAAAACAAAATGACAAAATCAAAACCACCCATGCAAATTAACAAATTATCAAAGCAATACCAAAAAGAAAGGAAAATCCAAGGAAAAATAAAAATCCAAGACATGAAAACTGAAAAGTGGTCCATTGCCAAAGTCCAAAGAAATAAAAACAAAATTGAAAACCATAAAAATCCATTACTTCATGGGATGAAAAAAAAAGAATGTATGTACATGTCCGGAACTATTCACAATGTAAGTCACAAGGGTACATGATCCCAAAAATAATGGAAACCTATCAAAAATCCTATCAAAAACACAACCATATACAAAAAGGAGGAGCAAAGTCTGTGGACTCCAAGTCATAAATTAAACGAAAGGAAACCTATGCCTAAATAACTATGTACAAAGGCGGCCGGCTAGTCCGACGGCTCACTTACTGATGTTCCGGGCCAGGGCTTCATTGAACTCCACGTCGATGTTCCAGAGGTGGTCCTGTTCCCTGGCCTCGAGGTTTCGCGGGGATTCAGCCATGGCATCCACCAACTCCCTGCGAGTTGTCTTGAGGCATTCATCCCGCCTCAAAGCATGGTGCATGGAGTTCTCTGCCCTGACAATCGTGAGCCGTGCCCTCTCTGCCTGCCACCACTCTGCATCGATTTGCTGGCCCAACCACTGCTACATGGAAGACACTCTCAGTCCTGGGTCCTCCAGCCGGCCAATGCCTGCCCCCGGGATGTTGTTGGCCCCGAGCGATGATGCCTCCCATGCCGAGCCTGCTGCTGCTTCAGAGCCAACTGCTGCTGCCACCACGACAGTGTCATGATGCCTACCTCTAAGGAGCCAGGCCGGGCCCAGCAACCCCAGAGGCAGACATCATTTTCCCCAGGGAAGTCTCAGCGGGCCCAAGTCGGGGCCCTTTGGACTCAGCCCTGGCGCCTTAGGCGCCAGGCTCATAGAAGAGGATATGTGTTTAAGTGCTTGGGTGCACACTTACCTGATGCAGACCTTGCTGCTTCATCCAGGCCCTCTTGAGGCCTGAATGGGACTACTTAACCTGTAGGACTACTTCACCACCCGGGTGTGGTCGGGGAAGGATACATACCTGATTGGTGGAAGGATACATACCAGGAACTTCTTCCAAGGCTATTTAAACCCCACCCGAACAGCCACACATGCTTCGCGTTGTTCTGCACCTAGCAGCTGGACGCTCACCGTGTCAGCTCCTGCATCCTGACTTCAGCCACGCCTGCCAGCACCCTGGAACACCTGCAAGGGGAGAAAGGAAGAGAATAGGAGAAGAAAAGCCCTTACCTGCTAAATCTGCATTCCGGAGTCATTTCTCCAACGGCCCTGAAAAGGAAGACATCATTTTAAAGGCATTTCGTTTCGATCGCTGCAGCGCTGCATTTTACTCACCTTTGCAAGGTGCTTCCATCTTCAGCAGCGATCTTCTGGATTCAGCTACGCCCCGGCGCCTAGAGGAAAATAGACAAGAACAAAGGTGAGAGGGAGAAAAGGAATAAGGAAAGCTCAGTTTCCTTTTAAGTCTTACCTGTTGGATTATTCCCACTGCATTTCGGGTCCTGCCACTTCCTGGCATCTCCGGACCCCGGCCCCTATGGGGGAAAAAGACAAGGACATTGAATGAGCGAATGCAAAGACATTACCTGAGCGCTCATCCAGAACAGTTTCACTTCGGGTCGGCGCCATATCTCCGGCACTCCGAACCCCGGCACCTAAGGGGAAAAAGACATAAGCATTAGCGCTTGCTGCAATTAGACAACGAACATTATTATTAAGCTTGAACTTTTGAACAGAACTTTTACAGCGCCTTACCTGAACAGTCAAGCTTACCTGAACTCCCATCAATCCTCAATCCAGTGAAGTAACTGGGTTTCAACGCGCCCCTGCATCAGAAGCAGGATGGAGAGCTCATCCTTCCAAACCCTAAGGAGGGTATCCAACGAGCCAGGGAAGCCAGAATAGAGGGGCCCTTCCTGTCCATCTTCAGAGTTCTGCGCCTTCGACGCCGCGCCTCCGTGGGAACCAGGTGAGCGTTACAGAACGCAAAGCCTTACCACAATTTCCCACCTGGGCACTATGGAGACTTCCGAGACAGATCAGCTGGCCCATCTTTTAGGGGAATTACGGGCAGAAGTGCACTCAGCCCGCCAGGAGACTAATGCTCTCAGAAGGGAACTAATCCTATCCAAGGAAAGAACTGATGATCTGGCCAAAAGGTTATTGCAGGGCCAGGCAGAGCACACTCCTTTACCTGTTTCCGGAGATATTTCTACAACAATGGGTTCGAATAACCCGGTACAAATCATTCTACCTGGACACATGCCTTTGGCCCCGCCGGAACGTTTTGCGGGGGATCCCAAGAAATATGCCGTTTTTATGAACCAATGCCGTTTACACTTTTTATGCAGGCCCGGGGCCTTCCCCAACGACCAGACCAAAGTAGCCTTTGTACTATCTTACCTCAGTGGCTGTGCTGCCGATTGGTCTATTCCATTGGTAAATCAGGATGATCCCATTCTCCGGGATTTCCAGGGCTTCCAGGCCAGCATGGAAAGATTGTTCGCTCGACACTCGCAGGGACAGGCCCTTGACAACGAACTGCTATCCTTACGACAAGGTAATCAGGATCTTTTGTCCTATATCGCCACCTTTAATAGACTAGTTGTGGAAACCGGATGGCCTGAAAATAAAAGGATCACATTGTTTCATCGAGGCCTGCGCGGAGAGCTTAAAGATGTTATAGCTCAGATAGTAGATCCACCCCAGGCCTGCGCAGACTACATAGACTTAGTGGTTCAACTTGATCACAGACTTCAAAATAGAAAAGCAGATCGGCTCAAGTATGAAACCAGAGTACCTATCAAGACCCACGCTAACTCCAAGAGTACTGACGTTTCCGAACCTATGCAAATTGGCAGTGTTAAAGGACCATTAACGCAGAAGGAACGAGAGAGAAGGCGACAAATGCAACTTTGTCTGTATTGCGGAACTTCCGGTCACTTTCTTCAAAGTTGTCCAGTTAAACCACCCAAGAAGGTGGTTGGAGCCACTGATAACGAGTTATTGACACCTGGTTCGGGAAACAACCTAGCCCGACAAGCGTAGGGGTCCGCTTGCCGAGCTTGAAAACAAACTCTTTGACCTCGCATTTTGTCATGCCAATGGTGCTTGTGAACCCAAAACAGCCTCAGCAGTTGCATGCTATAAAAGCATACATAGACAGTGGAGCTATTGGAAATTACATAGACCGTGAATTGGCTTCCAGGATTAAGCTTCCTCTCCGCCCGAAAGTAGCCCAAGATGTAATTACTACAGTTGATGGAACCGAAATAGCCTCAGGGCCTGTAACGCATTCCACAGTTGAAATCACTCTGGTGGGTCAGGACAGACATCGGGAAGCAATCGTGTTTGATGTGATCAAGGCCCCACAATTTCAAGTACTTCTTGGAATCCCTTGGTTAGAAACACATAATCCGAGAATAGACTGGCGAGCAAAGAAGATAACTTTTCCTGATTGTGAACCAACCTGTTACCCAAGGAATCCAGCTATGGGTCTAGCCTCTGTAACTTCCACCCCTGTACAGCTACCATCTGAATACCAAGAATTCCAAGACGTTTTTCAGAAAGAGCAGGCTAACACCTTACCTCCCCATCGATCTTACGATTGCCAAATCGACTTGGTACCCAATGCACAACTACCTTGTAGTAGGATTTATGCTCTTACTGAACCTGAGAACCTGCATTTGCGCCAGTATTTGGATCAATACCTGGCCAATGGTTTCATTCGCCCATCAAAGTCACCAGTCTCTTCCGCTTTGTTCTTCGTACCTAAAAAGGAAGGAGACCTTAGGGCCTGTATTGACTACCGCGCCCTAAATCAGATAACGATTAAGAATCGTTACCCTTTGCCCCTGATACCTGAGCTTATCGACCAAGTAAAAGATGCTTGTGTGTACACCAAGCTAGATCTCCGAGGAGCTTACCACCTGGTATGTATAAAAGAGGGCGACGAGTGGAAGACTGCATTCCGCACCAAATTTGGGCTCTTCGAATATCAAGTAATGCCCTTCGGTTTGTGCAACGCACCTGCCGCCTTTCAGTACTTCATGAATGATGTTCTTCGGGAACTTATCGATGTTTGTGTCATCGTTTATATTGACGACATCCTGGTGTATTCCTCCTCAGAATCTGATCACAGAAACCATGTTAGGGCAGTTCTTGAGAAATTGCGCCAGCACAAATTATTTGCCAAGCTCGAAAAATGCGTTTTTCATACCACTGAAGTGGAGTTTCTCGGATTCATCCTGACACCTCAAGGAATCCGAATGGACTCGCGGAAAGTGGACGCCATTCTCAAATGGCCATCTCCTAGCTCTGTGAAGGGAGTGCAAAGCATGCTTGGCTTTGCCAATTTCTATTGAAGGTTCATCCCGGAATTTTCTCGAACTGTTCAACCCATCACAGCTCACCTAAAGAAAAACAAACGCTTTGAATGGACTCTTGAGGCTGAACAAGCCTTTCAGGACCTGAAAACCAAATTCACCTCTGCACCTGTATTGAAGCACCCGCGCCCAGATCTCCCTTACATCGTGGAAACCGATGCATCCAGTTCGGCCATGGGAGCTGTCCTGTCGCAAAGAGACCCAGAAACTAACCAACTACACCCTGTAGCCTTTTGGTCCAGAAAATTCTCTCCACCTGAACTCAATTACGCAATTACCGACAAAGAACTACTGGCTTTCAAGGCTTGGCGTCACTATCTTCTCGGTGCAAGACACACCATCACCGTAATTACGGACCACAGAAATTTGCAGTATTTAAAGACGGCCAAAGCTCAATCTTCGCAACAACTCCGATGGGCTTTATTCTTTGCGGAATTTGATTTTGTAATTACCTATCGCCCTGGCTGCAAGAATGGTAAGGCAGATGCCTTATCCCGGATAGGCATGGAAGAACCCAATTCGAGTTTAGAACCTGTGCCAATCATACCGGAACAAAGAATTCTGGGCTTGACTTCATTGCAAACCATTGAGGACATCCAAGCTCAAGTAAAACAGCTTTTTGACTCTTCTGCCTTACTGGAATGGAGTCAAAAGGGTCCTCACTACACCGTTAAGGATGATTTACCCTACTTCCAAGAGCGGTTATTTCTGCCAAGTAAAGAATTGCAGGAACTTGTCATTACCCGTCATCATGAATCATTAATGGAAGGACACCCCGGTATCGCGAAAACAGAAGAAAAGATCAAACGCCACTTCTGGTGGCCTTCTTGGAGAAAAGACATAAAGTCATTTGTGTTGTCTTGCGGAATCTGTGCCCAAAATAAGAGTCAAAAGAAAAGGCCAGCCAGCCTACTTCAACCTTTGGACATTCCACCAGCACCTTGGCAGACCTTGTCAATGGACTTTATAACTGACCTGCCTCCTTGTGGTGGTTACAACACGATTCTCGTAATAGTGGATCTATTCTCCAAAATGGCCCATTTTATCCCTTTAAAAGGATTGCCGTCAGCTTCCACCTTGGCCAGGGAATTTATGGAAAATATAGTGCGGTTACATGGTTTCCCTTCCATATTAGTCTCAGACCGTGGAAGTCAATTTATCTCCCACTTTTGGAAGAAATGTTGCCAACTAGCACAAATAGACGTGCGGTTATCCACCAGCCACCACCCCCAGACCGACGGACAAACCGAGAGAACCAATCAGACTCTCGAGCAATATCTGCGGTGCATGTTACACCAATCCGAGTTGAATTGGAAGGACATCCTTTGGATTGCAGAATATGCATACAACAATTCCGTGCATTCTGGAACCGGACAGACTCCTTTTTATACCCTGTATGGTCACCATCCTCGGACCTCTGACCTAGATCCACCTCTGACCCTGGAGATGCCTGCAGTAAATCACCTACATTCCACAATAACCCAAGCCTTCAAAGAAGCTACAACCCACTTACAGCAAGCCAAGAAAAAGTATAAAGAAAACGCTGATTTGCACCGAAGTAAAACTCCTCCTTACCAAGTAGGAGATCAGGTATGGCTAGCAACTAAACATCTACCCCTCAAGGGTCAGCGAACTTTTAATCCCAGATTCATTGGGCCTTACCCCATCAAAGCTATTATCAACCCAGTGGCCTTTAAACTCGATTTACCATCCAACATGCGGATTCATCCCGTTTTTCACGCATCTCTTCTAAAACCAGTACAACCTGGAACCAGACTGTCTGAGCCCCCAGGCCCTGTCCAAATTGATGGAGAATTAGAATTCGAAGTGAAAGACATTTTAGATTCCAAGATAGTTAAGTCGAAACTCTTCTATCTTGTTGATTGGAAAGGATATGGACCTCAGGAAAGATCTTGGGAACCCAGTAACTATGTTCACGCACCACGATTAATTAAAAGATTCCATCGAAGATTCCCGCACAAACCAAAACCCCCGGAGGAAAAGACCTTGGGAGGGGCATTGAGGGGGGGTACTGTCATGATGCCTACCTCTAAGGAGCCAGGCCGGGCCCAGCAACCCCAGAGGCAGACATCATTTTCCCCAGGGAAGTCTCAGCGGGCCCAAGTCGGGGCCCTTTGGACTCAGCCCTGGCGCCTTAGGCGCCAGGCTCATAGAAGAGGATATGTGTTTAAGTGCTTGGGTGCACACTTACCTGATGCAGACCTTGCTGCTTCATCCAGGCCCTCTTGAGGCCTGAATGGGACTACTTAACCTGTAGGACTACTTCACCACCCGGGTGTGGTCGGGGAAGGATACATACCTGATTGGTGGAAGGATACATACCAGGAACTTCTTCCAAGGCTATTTAAACCCCACCCGAACAGCCACACATGCTTCGCGTTGTTCTGCACCTAGCAGCTGGACGCTCACCGTGTCAGCTCCTGCATCCTGACTTCAGCCACGCCTGCCAGCACCCTGGAACACCTGCAAGGGGAGAAAGGAAGAGAATAGGAGAAGAAAAGCCCTTACCTGCTAAATCTGCATTCCGGAGTCATTTCTCCAACGGCCCTGAAAAGGAAGACATCATTTTAAAGGCATTTCGTTTCAATCGCTGCAGCGCTGCATTTTACTCACCTTTGCAAGGCGCTTCCATCTTCAGCAGCGATCTTCCGGATTCAGCTACGCCCCGGCGCCTAGAGGAAAAAAGACAAGAACAAAGGTGAGAGGGAGAAAAGGAATAAGGAAAGCTCAGTTTCCTTTTAAGTCTTACCTGTTGGATTATTCCCACTGCATTTCGGGTCCTGCCACTTCCTGGCATCTCCGGACCCCGGCCCCTATGGGGAAAAAAGACAAGGACATTGAATGAGCGAATGCAAAGACATTACCTGAGCGCTCATCCAGAACAGTTTCACTTCGGGTCGGCGCCATATCTCCGGCACTCCGAACCCCGGCCCCTAAGGGGAAAAAGACATAAGCATTAGCGCTTGCTGCAATTAGACAACGAACATTATTATTAGGCTTGAACTTTTGAACAGAACTTTTACAGCGCCTTACCTGAACAGTCAAGCTTACCTGAACTCCCATCAATCCTCAATCCAGTGAAGTAACTGGGTTTCAACGCGCCCCTGCATCAGAAGCAGGATGGAGAGCTCATCCTTCCAAACCCTAAGGAGGGTATCCAACGAGCCAGGGAAGCCAGAATAGAGGGGCCCTTCCTGTCCATCTTCAGAGTTCTGCGCCTTCGACGCCGCGCCTCCGTGGGAACCAGGTGAGCGTTACAGACGGCCTCGGGCTGATGGAATCCCCTGGCACCATTGTGCATGTGCCCTACTTGATGATGCCTGCACATCCTCCATTTGCTGGGGTCCAGTTGGTGGCGTGACCACACCTGCTGGACCTCCGACTCCCGACTGTGGCAGGGATGTGCTCTCTACCAGCCCGGCCACAGGCTCAGGGGTAGCTCCACAGGGGGCCCAGGTGATACATGGGCAGGAAGACGGCACGGAGTACGACTGGCACTTAGGGGGGCAGTTGAGGAAGGGGGTCGTAGAAGCGTCCAGCACACAGAGCAACCCTGCGCCAGTGAGCCGTCCTAGCAAGTCGAGGTGGCCACTCAGGTATTCAAAATGATGTGCACTGTCCTGCCTAGAACAATGCTCGTCATCCCGAATACCATGCGTGCGCAACGCCACACCGACTAGTACAGGCTGCACATGGTCACGGATTGCCACGTCCGCAGGGAGAGGACGGCAAGTTGTTGTAGATGCATCCCCTACCTGCAAACGGCCTGAACAGAGGCATCCCTGCTGGTGCGGGATGATGCAGTCACAGTATCAGGGACAGGATTACACACAGGCACTTCCGCGGTGACCTGTGCTGCCACCTGCCCCTGCCCCTGGACTGCACCACTTGCACCAGTGGAACCACCCCCTCCAGGCCCCATACGTGGAGCTGATACGGCCTCCTCCTCAACCACACCCCCCACCAACCTGGATGACTCTGTGCCATCTTCCTCAGTACACCCCTGTGGGAGCACAGCTGCCCCTTCTGCTGCTGAGGAGTCCACCTCCAATCTTGGCCTCTTGGACCTCCTCTTGGCAGCTGCAACCATGGATGCAGCACCAGATCCTCTCTCCCAGAAGATATCAGAACCTGGGAGGGGAGCTGGGCCCTGTGTCTCAGGCTGGCGGTAGCATCCCTGCCACTGGGCTCCACAGCACCGTCTCCGCCCTCTTCATCAGCCGACGCTGATGACAGGGAGAAACAGAACACAGGCATCAGGTCACCGTACAATGGTCTGCTACACACATGACAGTTGCACATGGGTGTCAGTCATCACAGATGGCATCACGCTCCCCAACACTCATGTCATTTGAACCCACAAACATGCACAAATAAACTGGGATTGTGCAACAGGAATCAGCATCCATACACACGTAACTGCATGAACATCCAAAGGTTGGCATGACATCACAAGCAACATGGGGAGTACTTATCACATGCACACACGCCACCAGACAGACATGCATCTGTACATCTACACCACCTGTCACAGTGCAATCATCAGCAACTATGTCACATCTGCCAATCGGGTACTTAGAAGTCCGGGTCACATGCATCCATGGCGTCTCACAGTCACACACATGCCAAACAGACACACGCACATGTACACCATGCACGTACATGAAGGTGGGACCAGCATCCATGTGTCACACCCCAACCATGGCATAGTACATACACAGAAATGCAAGCATGTGTGCATCTCCACATGCAGTTGGGATTCATGCATTGGAGCACATACACCATTGATGTGCACCACACATGACTGGACTCACATGCAGCACAGGCATGTCCCAGCACACACACATCCATACATGGGCCATGTCAGACATATGTTCAAGCTGCACACTCCTGCCACACCTCAACATGCACTGTGTGGAATGGGATAGGCCAGACACTCATTGCTCAACTCCAGATGGGTCTGCCTCTCTAGGACCTGGTGGTGAAGCACTGGGTTGATGTGTTCCAGGACCCTCATCTGGTCGATGGTAAGTTGGACATGGCGCCCCCCTGCATCCGCTGCACACAAGAGGCGCCGGGCCTTCATGAGGGTCCTGGACCTGAAGTCCTCCCAGCGCTTCTGGATGTGTATCAAGTCGCGGGTTGCCACCCCCTCCGCATTGATGGCAACTACGATGTCCGACCAGGTTCTATTCCGTCTTTCCTTGTCGGTGCCCAGTCGTCTGAAGAGGGCATCATAATGCCCAGGATGTCAACTGCTGTGGCTGAGAAGCCCTCTGCTTCTCTGGCTGGGGGTTGCCAGTGGTCTCAGATGGTGTTTGCCCCAACATGGAAACCCCTGAGGCAGGTGTGGGTGGGCAACTGGGTCCAGGGGCTGGGTTGTGGAGCAATGGAAAACCAGTCGGGAGTCTTCTGTTCCAGCATGGGTGGTTACAGCAACTGGACCCCTGGCAATGGCTGATGTGCATAAACCAAATAGCAGGGCACAATGGCAGCAGGCAGGCAGGCAGCAGCAGATGGCTCGTGTGAGGCTGCTCGGGGCTCTGGGGGGCCAGTAAATGGACTTCTGGGCAGGAGCGTGGTCTTCCGTGTGTTGTCACGTGGCCAGCTCAATGCAGAGTGATTTTGCATGTGAAAAAACTGCCCTTCAGTGTGTAATTCGAGGAAAGGGCCTTAGCACGTAAGCGTGTAAGTGACGTGACATGCACAGGTGTGTCCCTCGGCACGGGTTAAAGATGAGTGTGGGCCAGCAGTTTGCTGTAAGTGCTTTTCGTGGAGACCGACGCGTGTGTTTTGCTGCTTCTTGTTGTTTCACACTCCATCACTTCACAGCGGATCGAGGACGTACCTCTTCTTTTGGTGGGGATTTTGCCTACGCGTGTTTTTCATTCCCACGCTAGTCAGACGGTGAGTCGCGCATGCTATTTTTCCTACTGCAGGTGCCCCTGTGTGTCGCATACCTGTTTTCGAGGTCATAGTAGACTGTGTGTCCCACACGTATGCGTTTTTTGTGTCCCTGGGTGCCACTGCGTTCTGCGGGAGGTTAATTACACACATGTGGGCTACTGGGGGTTGCGTGCCCAGTTTTATTGCATATTTGGGCTGCCTGAGCATTGCGTGACCCGTCATTTTCCCCCAGGGTTCACATACAGCCTTGCAGGAACACAGGGGTGCTGTTTACATCACATACCCACCCCCTTCACTCCAATTGCCCAGGACAATTGTCGTGTGCACCTCCCATTGGCACTAGTATATCCATGCCATGGTTGGGAGGCCACGAAAGGTGAGGGGCGCCTCAGTTGGGCATCCTCCACATGTTGGGCATGGTCAGGGATGTGGCTGGGGTGACCAGGAAGTAGGGGGAGTCCAGGTTGGCCAGGGTGGCTGCAGAGGGGGAAGAGGCAGGGGTGTGCCACTTGGGCAGCATGTTCTGCCACATGTTGGTGCAGTCATGCCACCACTCCCTGCGACTCTGGGAGATGCAGCTGTTGCATCTGACACTGGCGCCCATGTGACACGGCAGTCAGTTTCATCGACTTTCAGGGGCCCAATGGTAGTGGTAGCTGCAGGTGCAGCTGTGGCGACCACCACCCAGGGACTGGGTCGGCCAGCGCATGATGCGTTGGCACCTGAGGACTCCCAGGCTGAATTCCAGGTGGTCAGGAGACACAAGAAATGTCCCTGTGGCAGTGTTGTCATCTGCTGCCCCAAGCAGCCGGGTGTTGGCAACTGCATGGGTAGATGCAGCCAACACCACCCCAGCTGTGAGTCTGACAGCTTGGACTGTGTCGGTCACAGACCTTGGCACAGTGGCAGTTGCTGTGCTGAGTCCTGGCAAGAGCACCCAGCAGCCACTGACGCAAGTCAGGGCTTCCGTCCTGGTTCCACCTGTCACTCGCTTTGTCCAGTCCACCAGCACCACTGCCTCTACTGATCAGGGTGGCATTTGCCAGTCAGGGTCTGTACCACTGCCCAAGAGGAGGAAGGTTGCTCCTGCACAAGAGGCTGGGACCCCAGACACGGCTCCGGCCTCCGGCACATCGAGGAAGAAGCCTTTCAACAAGCAGGAACTGAACTTCCTTGTGGGCTACGTGTCGGAACACGAATGCAATATACTAGTGGTCCCAAATTGTCATACTACGCCTGCCCAGAGTTGGGTCCACTGGCAGCATACTGCGGATGGTGTTAATGCATTTGGATATCAGATGCGCACAGCTCGGGACTGCAAAAAGCATTGGGATGACCTCCGACGCTGTGCAAAGCAAAAGTGTGTCTCCAATTATGACATGACTCAGGTGACTAGCAGTGGGCCACCACCTGAGGAGGAAGAACTCACTCTGCACGAGTAGATCGCTGTGGAGTTCATCCAGGCAGAATTGATCAAAGGAGTGGGAGAGATGCTGGATTATGATGCATCGTCCAGTGAGTGTTGTTGCATGTTCCTCCAGCCCATGTGTTGTTTGCTTGTGTGATGTTTTGTGCTTGACTGCCACTACATGCAATGTGTAAATGTTTCTCATGTGCGAGTCATGCAATGTTTCACTGATGCGTGCCTGTTGTGATGCATGCTGGACATGTGAAGCAGACAGGGACTGTCCTCATCACCACACATGCACCATACTCACATGCTAGTCACTCGGCTGCCCCTCTGGTCCATGTCCCAGCTCACTGTCCTGTCTGTATGTAGCCTGTGTTGTCGTTTCACTCAGCAATCAGCTATGTCATTGCATGACTGACATGCATGTGTGGGCAGCCTGCATGCAGGTACTCCACGTGGGCATGCTTCCTTGCCACTCCACCCCTTGCACCTCAATTTCACCATGGCACTGGTGGGCAACATGTTGGACTACTGCAATGGCCTGTTCCACGCTCCTGTGTACATGCACACTTCCCTCTGCTAACCTGCACGACACATACTGTGGGGTACATCCTTGGTCCTTGATGCAGGGTGTCTCACTCGGACTCTGCAGATGGAAGATGCTCCCCTGGGGCGTGAGTGCCCAATCATGCTCCATGTGCATTGCATGCACGCCCCTATGTGTCCATGGCAGGATGATCATTGTAGCATGTCTCCGGGATTACATACGTGTCATGGCATTTTGTCATCCATTCTATGCTCAGTTCTGCATCACGCACATGTTTAGGGTGTCATTGACTGTGTGGGGCACAGACCTCCCCCTGTTGCAGGCCCCCTGACTCTGTTCAACAGGTGTAGAGCCTTCTGCATGAATGGGTCTACTACTGGGGGTTCATCATGTGTCCTGCTTACTGTCCCATTCACATCTGCTGTGGTTCAGTTGACTGAGATGATGCAATTGATGATAGCCAACACTGTCTGCCAATGCACAGTTCTCTGGTAAACCTTTCATTGCCATGCAATGCCTCCCTGCATTTTCACTAAGGGGTGGGTGGGTGAAATGTAGCCATGCAACCCAGTGCATGCACATTGCACATGATGGCTGAACTTGCCCTTACACTGCCGTCCTGTTAACTGATTGACATCAAAACGTACTTGTTGATGTAGATTGTTGGGAACGTACACATGTACTGCACTGCACCCAACCACTTCTGAGCCATGTTACACCGTTCTACATGCCTACTCACTGCTGCAATGTCAAAGTGACCTGGCATGTATGTTCAGGTGTTCATCCCTTCACTGTTATGAAACGCAGTAGCACAGGTGCATCCTGTGACACATGTACTCTGTATTAGAACACCCTAGAGGGTGTTTCGCAAAGTTGATTTGTCATTCTGCGGGCTATACTGACTGGTATAGCCCGCAGATTGGTTACAGGCCGCAAATTGGATTGTAATTATTGTGGAGCTGCCTACACGTGTGTGTGTGTACACTTTCACATACATCAAAGCAAACAGCGTTGAAGCTGCTTGCTTTGCTGTATAGGAAGGTGTTGATATACGCCATATGGGTGTATATGTACATGGGTGTATATGTACACTTTCACATACACATATGCAAGTAGCTTCAACGTTGTGTTGTGCAACATTGCAGTTACTTACTTTGGTGTGTGTGAAAGTGTTTATTTAGATATGTGTTCTCTGCAGCATTTTTGTTGAATAACAAATATGTTGTTATTTTCCGGAAATGCTGCTGAGATTTCAGCATTGCGCCTGTTATGTTAAACCAGCACAATCCTGCAGGTGCACTGTTGTGCACTACGAGTACGCCCAGGCCCACTTAGCAATACTGGTGGAGCCTGGGCGTGGTGATTTGACACACTGAATCATGTTTTTTGTCACATTCACTGCACAAAGTGCTGAATCAGACCCTGAATGGTGTTCTAGAAGCTTAAGCTTCATGGACCGGCAGCTCAGACTGTACTTGGCGTTATGGTCCCTCATACCTCACTCGGGACATTAACTATGTCTTCATGGCCCATGACGCCCAGTACGGGCCGAGCTGCACATACCTGAAACAATATTGGTGATGATGATTTAGTGATGCATGTCTATATGCATATTATGTGTGTCATGGTGTGTTTTGATTCACTTGCAGCTGTGGCCATTTGGCTGTACAAACATGCCTATACTACGTGCCATCTCTTTGTTGACATATGTCATTTCTGCCTATGATCTGTGCCTGCCAGAGGTTGTGTGTGATGCAGGTGATATACTACATTCAGTACATGTGTCGGCTTCGCAATTTACATGCATCCATTTCTGTTTTTGAGATGCCCTTGCATATCAATGCATGCCAGAGTTTGAGTTGTGTGTGACATGTCTGCTTCATTTGTTGGCTGTCGATGTAGTGATGTCTATGTGTGTGTGTGTGTTATGTGCTGCTGACATGTGCACTCATGTTTGTTTTGTTTGCATTACAGGTGATAACGCAATGAGCCAGAGGATGGTGATGTCATTCCAGACACAGGGTTGCTTTTACATCAACAACCCGGCACAAGTGGGGGTCGTGGGGTGGTAGACCACGAGAACCCATTTGTGCTCCAGACCGTCATGTCCAGGGCTGGCAATCAGTCAAGCTCTGATGAAGACTCTGAGCACAATGTTGAGTTGGATGAGCATCATGACGATTTGTCGCCGGTGAGTGATCCTGATGTGGATGAACTTCTGTCTGTGACACCTGCAGTGAGGGGCCAGGCAGTGTTGGAATGTCCGCCTGTGGTGGTTCTGGGCACACGGTCACACTCCACACCAGTTGCTGATGTGCCTGGGTCATCATGTCGATGGAGGGATGCAGTCCTGCAGCCGCGGGCAGTGCCAATCCATCAAGGACCACGGCTCCATGGGTCCCACAGGTGTAATGTCCAGCAACACGGTGGTTGTGCACCACCGGGGAATAATGAGTGGGAGCATGCCATATATGCCAGTTCACAGCAACACGGGGCAGCTATTGAGAAGATTGCTCAAGTCATGGAAAGTGTGACCCAATCCATGCTCCCCCCTGATAGGCAGGTGGACCTCCAGCTGCAGACAACGCAGTCCACATGCCGCTCACTCAGGCTGGGCATGGTGGCCTCAAACAGGGCACACCGGGCTGAAATGGTGTGTCTGCACAAAACAATTGCTGCTCAGGCAGAGGCATACAGGGATGCCCTGAGGGAAGAACACTGATCCCTCAGATCAACTCTGGGTGTGCTCTTGATGTCCCAGAGGCAGCGGTCAGAAGTGAGGATGGAGCAGCTTGAGAACACCACCTCGGCTGAGCTACGTGCAAGCCGGGAGGTGCTCCGGATGTCATGTGAGCCCATGCAGGCAGAACTCTGTGTTACACGTGCTACCTTGCAAGAGGAAGCATGCATTTCACGTGAGGTGCTGCATGCTGACCTACATGCCATTGCCACACAGGACCATGCTTACCAGACCCTCATGCTTGCTGCCTGCCATGGAGGGGCAAGCAGTGGATAGGCATGGTCAGACAACTGTGCCACATCCACCTTCTGATTGTCATCCAGAGGGTGAGTAGGACGACTACTTATCTTCCACACAGGTCGGGCCGTGCAGGCATTGAGCCCATGGAGGTTTTTTTTTTATCTCAACGTCATCACATGTGGGTGTTGAGGTGCACCCTGTACCTCCCCCTTCCTGGCTTGACCTCCCCGCCCCCCAGGTCGTATTGGGCAATTTTTCTTTTTTTTAAATTATATTTTTTGTCTATTGGGGGGGGGGGGTCCACAAGGGCAATGTTCACATGTAATGTATACAGGACACTGAGGGGTCACTTAATTTCACATGCATGTATTGAGAGCATGTCACTACTGACACACACACTTACACAACACACCACTACACATACAACCACCCATCCAGGCCCATACATGCATACAGACTGCCTTCTCCGCCATGGTGTGTCCCTGCAGCGCATGATCACTTTCAATTTTAGGATTGTGTATATGCGTCACAGGGTAATTTTTGTTGCTTGTACTTTTTTATATGATGCTCAAGGAGTATCTCCAATGTAATGGCCGCTCACTGTGCTGTGTGCTGAGCGGTGTGTTGCAGGGGACACACACAGCACACGGTTTTGGGATTTGCGGATTTGGATTGCCCAATGTGCATGCCAACAGGCATTCTGTCTTTTATTGATGGTACCGCTGGTGGCATACATTTGTGTATGACTTTGTATGTGTGGGAGGTTGTTGGTCAGTCATTTCATCTGATTCCATGTCAGGTGTGATTGTCTTAGGCCTGTTTCCATTATCATGTGATTTTTCGTGACAAATTTTTCATGTGTTGTGAATTGTGTTTGCTCGTTTGCTGTTAGATGAAATGTCATGGTGTGGCCGACAAGGGTCATGGGGGTTGGGAGGGTTTGGGTGACATACCAGTGATTTTCATGGCCTGTTTTGCAGGGGGGGTGGTGGGATATGCACCTTACATGTGTTCCTTTTGGTCACACCGGATTGGTTATGTTTAAGTAGCTAGGGATGCAAACAATGTAGAACTTCCGTGGAAACATTCTCACGGTGGTAAGGTTGTGACAGTTGACTGTCTCTTTGTCATTATCGATTGTCACCTGGTATGTGCCAGGCCGGGCTGCCTCGCCATGTGCCCTTTCCCCTCCCTTGCGCAGCGCCTGTGCATGTGGTTGGGGATGTGGGGGCACCACCATGTCCATCGTTACGCCCCACCGTGTTGCAACATTGTGCAGGACACATGCTGCCACAATGATCCTGAACACTACTCGGGGTGCATATAGTATCTGCCCGCCAGAGCTGTCAAGGGGGCGGAAGCGCATCTTGAGCACTCTGAATGTGCGCTCCACTATGGCCCTGGTTGTAATATGGACTGCGTTGTATATTACCTAGGGTGGTGTGGTAGGGTTCCGTGTTGGTGTCATCATGTGGGTGCTCAGAGGGTGGGCATTGTCCCCTGGGGAGGTGATGATGGTTGTCATTAGTTGGGTTTGTGTATTTGCTGTGTGTGACATGCATGCATGTGCACAGACATTTCTACTCACCAATGAGCCATGTGTTGCCATGCTTCCCAGCTTCCAGGGCCCGGCTCAGGGCAGACATTCTGTATATGAAACTGTCATGGGTAGACCCAGGATAGTTTGCATAGACAGAGGTGATGATTCCATGGGCATCACATGCAACCTGTATGTTCATGGTATGCAATGCTTGCGGTTGCGGTAGATGTTCTCAGTGGCCCTAGGTGATGTAGGGCCCACATATGTGCAATCTATGGCACCAAGCACTTTGGGGAAGTGTGCCACCCTGTAAAAGTCCTGGACCACGGCCTGCATTTCTGTGGGTGTTCTGAGCATGTATATGTGCCTGCGGACTGAGGGGCGCGCAGTCATGACTGCCAACACCTTGTATAGGCACACTGACTGCGTGGCCTGTGAGATGCCCCCAACTAAGGCAGTTGTCCGCTGAAATGACCCAGTGGCCAAAAAATGCAGGACATTGAGCACCTTTTCCAAGCGGCTCAGTGCTTGGGAGCACAAGGTGGGTGATGTGAGATCATCCTCCCACTCAGTGACCAGGTCTAGGATGATATGAGGTGGAAACCTATACCTGCCATAGACCTGGTCATCAGGCATCCCAAAAAGGCTGTTCCTGGGCGAAAAAAATGCTGGGCCTGGCTATTCTCCTCCTCCAGACGTGTTCCACGATCACTGCTGCGAGAAATGGGACATTCATTGTAGCTGTATGTGCGTGTTTGTTGTTTGTGCGCACTTTTATACTGTGAGGGGGCGCTTCCGCCTGCTTTCGTGTGGCAGATGTGTTTACGCGTGTGCGTGTCTTATGTTTGTGTGCGCGGGGTTACCCTATTCGATTCCATGAATAAGTGTTGCTCGCGAGCGTGTGGGCATTCGATGTATTTCCCAGCAGTACTTCCCCAGTTACACCCTCATTTTCACGCGTTGTTCCCCATTTCGTGTGTTCCGCCCCCTATTTGGTGTGTGCGCTACACGTTGTGCGCTTTCACAAGCATTGCGCACAGCGTTCGGGATGTCGCAGTGAACTGTAAGAAAGGCAAGGATTAGGCGCAGCTACCAGGAAAAACACGCGCACAGATTTCCATGAATCGCTTGCGTGCGATTCGCACGTGTGCGCTGGATTTCTCACGATACTTTCGGGTCTGGCGCACGTTACACATAAATAAACAAACAAACAAACGCTTGCGCCACTGCTTTCGGCGCACAATTGTTCCATGAATCGGCCCCTGTACGTTATATTTTTTATATACATTGTAGTTGTATTTGTCTGCGGATTGATGGTGCTTTATTATTTTGTTGTAGTGTTAAAATGTTGCAATGTTAAAATTAGAAAAGGAACGATAAAAATCTACTCTTGATTAACAAAGCAGAAACATTGGTGCTAAATTAATTTGCTCCGCTTTTTTGCACAAGTGTAAATCTTTGATAATCGGCTGGATATGTAATGTGGCAAAATATTTTTTTAAAAACAGCCTATTCATTATTGTCCTAGTGCAAACGTTTGTACATAATATGGATTGTGTCAAAATCTGCTTGCTCCATTTTGCATTATCAAAACATTTGAGGCCAGATTATCTAACATTTGCAAAAAGTGCTAAAAAGTGAGCACATGCTTTGATAATGCAAAATGGAGCAAACTGAGTTTATCACAACCCATATTATCTAAAAACGTTTGCTCTAGGGCAAACACTTATCGGGCTGTTTATGCACTATGTATGCTGCATAACATACAACAAAATGTGTCTATAACATTTCCTTTCATGTTAAGCATCAAACATAATAAATAAAACCGCCTGCTTCAATTTTCCCCCAGTGAAAACCTTTTTAGATAATACGGATTGGGGCTAAACCTGCTTGCTCCATTCTCTATTATCAGAGCAGCAAAACTGGCACTAAATTAATTTGTTCCACTTGTGCACAATTGCACAAGTGCAAATCTTTGATAATCTGACCCCAGCTCACTTTTTAACAGCAGTGCAAATTTTAGATAATCCAGCCTCTGTTATCTGTCCCAAGCATGACATAATATGGGTAAGGGAGAGGGTGGTACCCAGTGGTGTCTTTCTTCGGGCAGTTATATTTACGAACTAATGTGGCTACTTGTTGACTCAATCCTGACCTCTCTTCTGGTCGCAGGGAGTCATACCTTTGCACGAGAGTCCTCCTGAATATCTATGTATGAGCATTTCTTGTCAGCGATAAGATAACGCATTCCCACTAGCCTTTGTTTCAAATGTTTCAAATCGATTGGGCCTCTTTACGACCCTGGCGGAATGGATTTAACGGCGCCGGTAGAGCTGCCGGTGCTGTTAAACCCATTCCGCCCTATTACGAGGTTCCCTCGCGGGACCCACTCTGGACATCTGGTCAGACCAGATGTCCTTTGCGGGTCTCGCGAAGGGACCAGCATGCTAATAACGAGCTCGTCATTAATGGGCCCGTTGTTAGTATGCTCCCCATTCCCATTGTGCCCTATGGGGACTCAAATGGGAATGGGGATGATCTGGCTCCGGGTTCCCTGAATGGGGAAATACCGGGCCCTCCAATGTCGGAATGGCCCGGTATTTCTCCATTCAGGTACCACAGACCCAGACCCGAGTTTGGAGGCCTCCAAACTCGTAATGAGGCCCAATTTCTCCCTCTTAAGATTAATGTATGTGAAATGGACAAAGAAAGCACACACTATTTTATTTTTTCCAAAGCACCTTGAGACACCTGGCACTATTTAATCTTTTGTCTGGGAGGCTTCTGATGAAGGTATTCGTTATTCACAATTATTGATCTTTCTTGTCTGATTCTGTTGAGAGATGTTCATCGCAGGCCAAGTCCAGATGTCTGGTGCTTTCCACATACCAAACATTGTTTACTGCCCGGGTCTGCAACCTATGGCTCTCCACAGGTTTTGGGCTACATCTCCGATCAGTCTTAACCAGCAAAGTCAAATATTAGGGATTGTGGGAGTTGTAGTCCATTATATGTGGAGAGCCACAGGTTGCAGACCACTGGTCTACTGGTTTTACATGACTTTTGCATGTTTGGTGTGGCCAATAGTGTCTCATACTATGTCCAGGTTCTCTTCCCCCTGATCTGTCCACTCTGGACATGCAAGGCGAACAGTGCTTACTTTATGTATCTTTGTGGCAGGAACATCTGGGCAATGGCACATTGGTTTTGTATTTCAACACACTAGGTCATTACAAATGCCTCAGGGGGATAGCTCAGGGGCAACGTGCTCTCCCTGGAAGCAAGACAGCACGGAGCACAACTGGTTCAATCCCCGGGTCCGCGCTTAGAAACCTCTGGGTATTAAGCGCGTTATAAATAACATATATCATTAGTTGGAGCTTGATTGGCTCTGGCCTTCAGCACTGCTGTCCCACTGGTATCAACAGGAGGTGTGCAGCAGATCTCTTCTCTATTCTGACTTGACAGCACATGGGCTTAAGTAGACGGATTATGTAACCTATAAGGTCACTCCCAGATACTCTGTCGCTCGGTGTTGGTTTTGCTCCCCTGACTCATGTGCTTTCATTATCATTTTACAGATGGAGTCCGGTTCATTTTGTTTTGCATCTTTGTGTTGTGAAGTCTTCTAGATAAAGCTTCAGCATTGCTGTTAGCTTTTCCTGGATGGTATTGTGATTGGATGTCATATTATTCATTTCTATAGCCCCGAAAACCCATAGCCATCCGGGCCGCTGACATGAACACAAAGTAGACATACAAAGTAACGGGACAATAGGCAATCTAGAAAGCCTTAGGTGGAAAGGGAATGGACAATAATGTCCACTGGTTTATCTGAAACAGTGAGTCTTCAAAGAGTTTCTGAAAATACTCAAGTTGGTAATCGCATATAGAGACAGTGCAGTAATAAGCTAACGTCCTGCGGCATCCAGCTCTTCTAATTTTATTACAAATTTCAGAGGATTAATATCAGGCAAGATTGTGAATTTTACTCCATCATGGCAGTCATGGAACCGCTCTGTCACTATCCACTTGTAGGTCAGAAATTAAAATGTGTGCAGAAGGGAATGTCTCTCTGAATCAGCCAGGACTATGCTGGTGAAGGCTACAGATCCAACCTCACTCTCCTTCCCCCGGTAGAATACAGCCCTTCCACATCTAGACTGCCTTTGCATGTAGGATTCAGAGCGCATTTGGATGGCCAGTAAAAGTGCCGGAGTTAGGTCATGAATTAACAGGTTACAGGCCTGTTTGTGATTGTACAATACATCTGAAATCAAGGGGCTCTGTCACATGGTGCAGTGGGTACTCCAGCAGGTTTCACATATGCACTTGCCAACGCCTGCTGCAAACCTAGAGTCAGGGGCGTTGCTAGGGGGGGCTAAGGGGGCTATAGCCCCTGATCTTTTGGTTGTAGCCCCGGATAGAATCTCAGGAGCTACAGCCAAAAGCCTAGCTAGCCCCCAGTCCAAACAGTTCCGACATCAGCTTAGCCCCGGGTCTTTTCCTGACCTAGCAACTCCCCTGCCTAGAGTAGTAGTTGCAAGAGCCTTGCACACTTTGTAATTATTTGAGGAGGTTTGGACTGCACTAACTAACACGAGATTCGTGGTGGAATAGTCAATAGGAATGACTCTCACAGAAAAAAAATATATATAGATTGTTCTGTATCCGGTCATTGCATCAAATAAAAAGCATCGACACACCATACCATTGAAAAAAAATGCATTGAAAAAAAAACCAACATCTGATGCATTTTTTTCAATGGTAAGGGTTAAGACATACCTAGACTGGTTGCACCAAAATGCCAGTCGAAGCAATGAGACTCATCAAGAAGAGAGCACACATTCAAGCCTGCGTCTCAGCGGCCTGTAACCACACAGCCAAACTCTTTAAAATATGCAAGAAACTGGCCAATCCTGTTGCGGTTTCTACCTCTCCTGTTCCCTCAACAGGCCCTCTGTACGGCTTTGGCCTCTAGCTTCTCCGCTAAAACTCAGGACATCCTGTCCACTATCTCCTCTTGCGCCCCCTCTCTCGGCCCCCTTTGGTCATCTCTCCCTCTCCTCCTCCTTTCTCCTCTTTCTCTCTAACACCTGATGAGGTTTCTAGACAAGTCTCATCAATGGAAGTGTCATCGAAACAGGTGCTCGCCTGCTCCTCCAGAACCATCAAGGACCACATTGACACCCTTGATCCACCCTTGGCCGATTTCTGTAATCATTCTTTTGCCACTGGAACTTTCCCCTCTCCCAAACGCTTGGAAAAGCTGGCCAACTGCCAGCTTACTCTCCACACTGAATCTGTTGGTTGTCTCCATGACAATGAGTCTGGCTTAAGAGCTGCCAGAGGCAAGGAACCTGCTCTCCTGAACACCTGTGAAGATCTGATCTCTAACCTTGATTCCAGCATTCCTTCTGTCCTCATCCTCCTGGAACTTTCCTCTGCTTTCAACACGGTCAATCACGCCATCCTGATCAATTGACTCTGTGAGAACCTGGGCATCATGGATCAGGCCCTGGAATGGCCGACCTCCTTCCTCTTGGACCGCCCCTCCCAGGTTGAACTTGGTCCCTTTCACTCTGCACATCTCTCTACATGTGGCGTTCTCCAGGACTCTAGCCTCTCACTCTGGTTTTTTTAACCTCTACTTGGCCCCTTTGGCCCACCTGATCTCTACCTTCTCCTCTAATTTACAGTGTTATTCGGATGACACCTGCTCATTCCTGGTGTCATCTTCAAATCCACTCTCTCTTTCTCTGCTCACATCACGTACGTCGCCAAGAAGTCCCACTACCAGCTGCACCTCCACAAAGGGACTCTTCCCTTGCTCACTTTCCCCCAGAAGCTCACTGTCTCCAGCACTCTGGTTCTCTCTAGGCTGGACTACTGCAACAGCCACTTTCTCAATCTGCCTTCCTCTACTCTCCGCCCTCTGCAACTAATCCAGAACAGGACTGCAAGACTTATCCTTGGCCTCAAGCCCAGGGACCATATCTATCCAGCCATGAAATCTCTCCACTGGCTCTCAGTGGCTAAAAGGATCACGTTCAAGACCCTTTGCATTGTCCACAGGCTTTGTCGGGCTGGGATCCGCACTACATCCAACACTCTCTTCCAAAATTCCTTCTTTCTCGAGCCCTAAGGGTTAGATGCTTCTCCAGGCAGAGAGTGAGGGGGGGTAGATCCTTCTCCCCTTCAGGTGCCTCCCTCTAGAATGGCCTCGTTGCCCCTCCCAAACTTGAGCTGGACCACCTGAAGTTCTGGAAGCAGCTCAAAACGTTCCTCTTCTCCTCTGATTTCTGGCTCTCGCTCCCCTGCTGACCTGCCTGACCTACCTGTACCAACTTGTTGCTTGGCTATCCTCAGTCTCACTGTGTCCAGGCTCTTTCTTGATCAGTCATCCTTGCACTGCCTCCGGCCCTACCTTGCAGTTAGGGGCTGTAACTGTAACCCTACAGTCCCTTGTTCTCCTTGCACTACCCAGAGCCGCGCTGCCGTGGCTGCACTTAATCACTGCACTTCAAATCCACTCTCTCTTTCTCTCCTCACATCACGTACGTCGCCAAGAAGTCCCACTACCAGCTGCACCTCCACAAAGGGACTCTTGCCTTGCTCACTTTCCCCCAGAAGCTCACTGTCTCCAGCACTCTGGTTCTCTGTAGGCTGGACTACTGCAACAGCCACTTTCTCAATCTGCCTTCCTCTACTCTCCGCCCTCTGCAACTAATCCAGAACAGGACTGCAAGACTTATCCTTGGCCTCAAGCCCAGGGACCATATCTATCAGCCATGAAATCTCTCCACTGGCTCTCAGTGGCTAAAAGGATCACGTTCAAGACCCTTTGCATTGTCCACAAGGCTTTGTCGGGCTGGGATCCGCACTACATCCAACACTCTCTTCCAAAATACCTTCCTTCTCGAGCCCTAAGAGTTAGATGCTTCTCCAGGCAGAGAGTGAGGGGGGGTAGATCCTTCTTCCCTTCAGGTGCCTCCCTCTAGAATGGCCTCTGTGCCCCTCCCAAACTTGAGCCGGACCACCTGAAGTTCTGGAAGCAGCTCAAAACGTTCCTCTTCTCCTCTGATTTCTGGCTCTCGCTCCCTGCTGACCTGCCTGACCTACCTGTACGCTGTACCAACTGGTTGCTTGGCTACCCTCAGTCTCACTGTGTCCAGGCTCTTTCTTGATCAGTCATCCTTGCACTGCCTCCAGCCCTACCACGCAGTTAGGGGCTGTAACTGTAACCCTACAGTCCCTTGTTCTGCTTGCACTACCCAGAGCCGCGCTGCCGTGGCTGCACTTAATCAGAGCATTGCTGCCCTGTTTTCCCCTACCCTCTCCTTTTCACTTCCCCCCTCCCTTTCCCCTTGCAATCCTCATTCTCGCACTTGCACGATCTGAATGACACAAGGCTTAATAAGATCATTTGTCTTTTCTTCCCTGTTTTTCTTCCCTTGTCTTGTCGTGCCTAAAAACACTTGTGCACAAGTGCGTTATATATGACATATATCATATTATATCATATCATTTTATCACAGATGCCCAGAAAAATATACAGTGCCGCAGTAAGAAACGGCTAGACTGGCAGAAGCCAAATGCCAATCTAGCCAGGTAATTGCATTTAGCAGGACTGCTTTATCAGAAATGCCCATTTAAATAAAGTCATACCAAACTGAGGAAGTACTAGACTGGCTACACCAAAATGCCTCTCTAGCCACTAATATCACATATCATGCATGCTTAGCATGGAGATGGATGACCATTATGACTTATTGCACAACCCCACACCCTACATATGCCTTCTCCCTCCCAATTCCTACCCCAACCTCCAAAATCAGCTCATAGATCCAGAATTACCTCCACATCCCTCTTCCTTGTCCCAGTGCTTATGTATGAGGCTCCTTGCCTCACTGGTAAGTACTGGGATGAGGAAGACTGGGACTAGGAGAAATGAACATTACAGGTAGCTAAGTCAGGCATTATCTTCATGTACCTCTACCTTATCCCAGTACTTGTGTATGAGGCATATTGCCTCATACACAAGTACTGGGATGAGGAAGAATAGGGCTAGGTGTAATCAAGATTACCATAAGTAAGTAATCAAGGTATTAAACACAAGTAGTGGTGCAACACCATTGAGCTGAAATTGTGGGCTATGTTGACTTGACCTGGCTGACCTACAGAGCAGTTGCCGGACAAAAAAGGACAGAGATGTTAAACGGCACCTGGGTTTCGCTGTTAACAAGGGCCCGGCCCAGCAATTACTAATGTACAGCATTTTACTGTTAGTACCTGCATTCAAATGCCACATTTTTTAAGCAATTGAAATTGTGATGTGGGCTTAGTACTTGCATGCCAGGGGAGTGATTGGAAGGGTAGAGAGGGAACAGGAGACCAGTCACTCTCACAGCAGTCCATAAGTGGGTGCGTTCAGACTTAAAGGAGAGAGTGAACTGCTTGTAACATTGAAGTTGCACTAGAATAGTCTCATTAACATGCGTAAAGAAGTTAGATGCCCCCACACAAATAAGTTTGCTCCTCCCCACCACACGTTAAGTTAGCGCCTCTCCCAACATTTGAAGGGTTAGCACCCCTGAAATGTAGGTTTTGTTGCGCCCCTGAACTCAAGCACACACACCATTCACCATATATATACACACACACCCAGCCATCCATATATTTAAGAGTGCACTCTTTCACCATACAGGCACACCCAGGCAGCCATCCATACATTTAAGTGTTCAACCTTTCACCATACAGGCACACACACCCAGGCACCTACCCATGCATTTAAGTGTGCACCCTTTCACCATACAGGCACACCCAGGCAGCCACCTATACATTTAAATGTACATCCTTTCACCGTACATGCCCACACGCATACCCAGTCACCCATACATTTGTGTGCACTCTTTCACCATACAGTCACACACGCACACGTCATGGGGTTGAGGGGAGCCATAATACGTCAAAAATAAATTGTCACTCTGACTTCACAAAAACATTATTTCCGTTAAGGACTGACATAATGGAAATAATTTCTTTATGAAGGCAGAGTGACTTAAAAAATAAACTTTTTATGTTTGAAGTCATAGGGCTTCCCCCACCCCATGACATGGAGGTCAGAAAATGTTTTTTTTTAAAAAGTGGGGCCACCTCCTAGAACATGTTATCACGGGGACCCCCGCACTGCGTGAGCTGTGGGGGCCCCTGTTACGCCAGAGCTGTGTGCCATATGCGCACATAGAAGAAAACAACAGCTCTCTGTGCAAGCTTATCTGAACTTGGAGTTGTTCTGCTCTTACATGGGGCAAATCTCAAAGTTTCATTGCTGGTGAATCAAACAGCACAATTGTTAGAGACACCACGGACGGAGGTTTGTGCCGCATTAACTGTGTGCTTGGTTAGCACACTTTGAGTGCCTCCTGTCAGAGTGATCCTGTGCTCTGTGATGTTGGATGTGGAATCTGTAGTGGTTTTCATTCTCAGAGAGGATTCAGCTATTGCGTTGCTTTTAAAGTGCAGTGTTCCAGGCAAGAAAGCAGGCTCTGATGCTTCCACCGGTAGTTTCTTTAGCCACTGGCTATCACAAAGTTAGTCTCATCCCTTAACCTTATGGGTGGACCTCACTGTGAAAACAAAGAAATTGATATGAGGCCGGGAAGCCCAAAGGAAACACACCAACACAGGTTACAAAGAACATACAAAGTGCTTTATTCAAAAGCTACAACAGTTACCAAAAAAAGTCAATTGACAAACGGATAGCTATTCGGCTCTCAGAGTAACAGAACAAACTTCGACGACAGTTCACTGCGTTAGTGTGAGAGACCGTACATTGGGATACTCGTGTTTTTATACTTTTTATCCTGCGTTGGCCAATCCCCTCGCGGGTTAACCATTCTTAGGACCAGGCCTAGGGTTCCTTGCCAGGTCAATCCCATAATGTATGCATTTTGATCAGTTCCGCTGATACAGTTGTTCATTTACACATAGGTCAGGGATAGGACAAGTTTGCGACCCCAACAAGTCGCCTGCAGGCATATTACTTATTCATGTGTGCGGAGGTCACAACGGCCAGAATCCCACTTGAAATGTCATTCGGCCTCCATCTTGATGTTCAGGGTGACTTCCTCATTTACAAGAGAACCTAAAATGGCGGCTAAATCCAAGATGGCGATTTACACAGTTTTCGTTAAGGTCAAGACCTTGCCGCGGAATCTATTTACACGATGTTTTAGACAACTTGGCGTAGGCCAACACACATTCAAAAAATGCAATAGGAGGTATAATATTGTTTCGATTCCGACAGACCCTCCTTTTGGCCTATGCCAAGTGCTAACATCATTCCTAATACTTTTGAAAATAACTCCATGTGTTATCATCCATAGATTCCGCATCATTGTCTGTAATGTCTATGGCCATTAGGTCGTTCATCAAAACCTCTTGTAACATGAATTCTTTAGATGCTGTATCTGGGGCATATATTTTATGCCCTATTGCGCTCACTGCTTGGGCACAACATTTCCCTATCATTCCACATATATACGGGAGGCATTGGAAACAGCAACAAAGGAATAGCAGAATCCCTAAAATAACTAGAATAACGGAAAGCACCTTCCAACCCCAAGATCGTAGAGAATCCCAGAACCAAGTGCTAAGAAGATTCCAGTATCCTACAGGGATGTGTACTTCAGAACTGAGAGTATGCAAGTTCTGTATCGCTTTAAAACTTGTTGGCGAGGAGTCTGGTACGAAAACACAACAAGCGGACCCCACTAATTTGCATACTCCACCTCGTTCTGCCAGAATGACATCTAATGCCATCCGATTTTGAAGTGCTACCAATCTTATTGCTTTTTGCTCTAAGGTCATATTGTAGAGTATGTCCGTGGTCCGGTTGATCGTTCTCTCCAGTACCCTTGCTCATCCCCTAATGTTCTCTGAGTTTGTTATTTGTCCCCAAAAGGGCACAACTGATTTCGCTATATCTCCCAATACTTGCCCAGGGGTATCTCCGTTCTCGTCTCGCCGCGGGCGAGCCTTAGAAACCTCCAATGTACTAGCTACAAATACCCCGGGTAACAATATTCCTAAATAACAGGTTCCCTGCCAATCCTTGGGCAACCAGGGAAATGCTAAACTACCACAAACAAAATAAACAGGCCCTCCTACATACAGAGGCCTGTTTTCCCCAGTCAAGTTTACAATGTTTTTACAACCTTCAAAATCTCCCATTGGCCTAGTGCCATTTCTCTGTACACAGAAGGGAACCGAGTCAGGACTATGATTTATAGAATAAGAAGGAGGTACAGCTTCCTTATTGCCTATCGGAGCCATTTTAAATGAAATCAGAGTTAGAAAAGGAAGAGATAGTTTATTAGATGGCCTAATAGAAGCGACGTTAGGTTTACTTCTATTTGTGAAAAGCGAGCATCCCAGGGGAGTCAATTCACGTTTCTCGAAATCATTCAAATTAGTTCCATCAAAGTTCCCTGAGATGCTATCATTCCATCGGCCAAAGAATAGTGCTCTAAGAGAGGCATAGCAAGCAGTTGTTAAAGGTAGAGGATGTATATACCATCCCAGTCCCTTGTTCCCATGTTGCGGTAAATGAGTACAAATCCAACAATTACTCTTATTAAATATGGCATGAGTAGCATTCATTACTATCATCAGAGTGTTATTATGATACTTTTGTCTATGTTGGGAGTCTCTAGGGGACAAAGTGTGAAGGTGTACCGAGGGAGTCAAAACAGTTGGTACAATTTCGGTCGGTAATAAAGGTTTCAGAGGATAGATTTCTTCGAAATACCAAAGTCCTACAGCAGCGGTTGCAAAAATAACAATTATCATTATCATCACACAGCAGTACGTTTTCGGGGCCCAGGCACATTGTTCATTTTTCGATTTGGTCACCCCCTTATTTACAAGTCCAGTGCGGGGAGCAGCGGTGGAGGTGGCAGGCATCGTAGTTTCTCAATCGACGGCCCCAATGTTCGTTGCTGGCGACGCTACGGTCGCGCAATTTCTTAGTCCTTCCCAACCCTAGCCAGCAGAATCCCTTTTTGTTCAACGAAACTTTTTCATAACAAGAGAATTTCCAATCACTTCCTTTTTTCCAATTGCACGCAAAACTCGTGCCGTAGTTCTATTTCCTTGGTCGAAGGTTGTACCTGGTGGTACCCAAAATTGTCTGGTCCGGAAGTAAAGTGTCGTCACTTCCTGAGGGAAGCGACGTGTCGGAGGCGACGGAAGTCGCAGAGCTTGAAACAGTGTTTTCCGGAAGTGATTTTTCAAGAGAGTGCGGAGACGAAATGGACTGTTCCCCAAGCTCCACGGGCTCAGAGAACTTCTCCGATGCACTCACAGAGCTGTTTGCTACTCCAAGATCAGAGAATGTAGCATCAGCGAGGGGTTCTGCTTCTTCTGTAACGTGTGGCATCGGGTGAGGAAGTTTCTTGACATGCGTCGCGTGGATCCAGTGCTTCTTTCCAGCCACCCGCACTGCTGTCCTGGTGACCAATAACACCTGGTCGGGTCCCCACCAGCGAGGCGCGAGACAGGAAGACCTCTCGTAGGCCTTCACTAGGACCCAACTTCCAGGCTGTATATCGTGTCCCGGGCCTGTGAACCGTACAGGTAAAGCTGCGCGCACCTGGCGATAAATGAAATACAGGTTTTTAGTTAACTGGTTACAGTAGTCTACAAGCAATACATTTTCCACCTCTCTCAGGGCTTTAGGTTTTGGGAGACCCCAAATGTTAGCAGGTCTCCCCATCACTACCTCAAATGGAGAAAGCCCAGTCTTAGTCTGAGGTGTGGTACGCATTGCTAGTAACACGATAGGTAAGGCGTCTGGCCATTTTAGTTTGGTATCAGCACATGTGTTTGCAAGTTTATTCTTTAAAATACCGTTGTGTCTTTCCACCAACCCAGCGCTTTGAGGAAGTCTAGCTGAGTGAAATCGTTTCTCAATACATAGGGCTGTGCATATCTGCAAAATTACTGCTGCAATAAAGTGGGGACCATTATCTGACCAAATTATCCTCGGGAGCCCAAATCGAGGAAAGAATTATTTTACCATAATCTTTGCGGTGGTCATGGCGGTAGCATCTTTAACGGGGAAAGCCTCGACCCATTTACTGAAGGCACAAATAATTACAAGAACATATTTTAGATTATTACATCGTTCCATTTCAATAAAATCAAAGTGAATGACCTCGAAGGGAACAGAAGGGGGCCCAAAGCTTCCCCTTGGAGTCACTGTCCCCTTACCCACATTGTGCTGTAGGCAGATCATGCAGTTCTGGACGTGCCTCTTCGCAGTCTCCAGAATCTTGTTATTTACCCAAACTTGTTCTAACATTTTCGTGATCTGCTGGGCACACACATGCGTAGAACCATGTGCCATTGTAACCATTGCCAATACATATGAATCAGGGAGCAACCATTTCCCTTCGGATGTATCCACCCAACACCCTTCATCATCCAGTTTTCCCATTCCTTCAGCCCACTTTTTAGATTCTTCTATTGTGGCATCAGTTTGAATATCTCGCACAGACCCAATACCTTCATCCATTATGCAAGCATCTCTCATTTCCCTCGAGGCATACATGTCCGTGCTAAGGTCTGTGGCCGTTTGTCTGGCTATCAAGTCCGCAAAAGCGTTCCCTTTACCCACATCATCTATGACCTTGCGATGTGCTGCACATTTCATGATCGCTAACTGTTTAGGGAGTGAGAGTGCCGAGAGTAATCGCACTATCAAGGGGCCATGCTGGATCTTGGTCCCATGTGAGGTCAGGAACCTTCTTTCCGCCCAGAGCCTTCCAAAGTTGTGAGCCACCCCAAATGCGTACTGGCTATCAGTATATATATTTACTATATGCCCTTGGGAGAGTTCACAAGCTCGGGTCAAGGCTATAATCTCTGCGGCCTGCGCAGAGTTATGCGAAATTCTCTTAGTTTCTACAACTTTGCTCAATGTAGTAACTGCATAAGCAGCTGTAGATGTACCATCCGAAAGTTTGAAGCAGGCGCCATCGCAAAACAGCTCCCCTTCTGCATTCTCCAAAGGAGTATCTATGAGGTCTATCCTGCCCTTCGTTTCTTGTTCAGTGGCATACAGGCAGTCATGTAATTCCTCGTCACCGCAAACAGTGTTTTGCGGGAAAGGTAAGAGTTCAGCCGGATTAAGAACACAACACCTCTTAATTTGGATGTGAGGGGCAAACAGAATAGTTCATACCTTGTTAACCGTGCAGAGGTGAGGTTTTGCGTTTGGGTTTTATTCAATAGAATAGCAACAGAGTGAGGTACCATCAAAATCAAATCATGGCCTAGGACCTTCCCCTCACTCTGTTTTACAGAAGCGGCAGCAGCAGCGACAGCGCGCAAACATATTGGCAAAGCGCATGCGACAGGATCAAGGGCGGAGGAGTAGTAGCCGCACGGCCTATTCTTCCCTCCGTGTTCCTGTGTTAACACAGCCAAAGCACATCCATCACATTCATGCACAAACAACACAAAGGCCTTGTCATAATTTGGAGTACCCAGAACCGGTGCCGAACATAGCGCGGTTTTGAGAAGCTCAAATGATCGTTGATGTTCCGATTCCCATGGCAGTGGCAGAGAAATTCCCTTCTTCGTCAGAGCCAACATCGGTTTTATCACTAGTGAGAAGTTCGGGATCCACAACCTACAGTAAGAAGCCATACCTATTAGGGCTCTGACTTCCTTCTGTGTATTTGGTACAGACATGCCAGAAATGTGTTTTATTCTTTCAGGTGTCAATCTTCTCCTCTCCTTTGACAGGAGGTAGCCTAAATAGGCAACCTCCTGACAACAATATTGAAATTTTTTCAGCGAAGCTTTGTGACCATTTTTAGCTAGATGAACAAGCAACAGTACAGTACCTTCTTTACAAGCACTCTCAGAGTCTGCAGCCAAAAGCAAATCGTCAACATATTGAAGCAGTGTACAAGTAGGTGGCAATTCAAGGGTGTCCAGCTGCTCTTCCAAAGCTCTACTATAAATGCTGGGACTTTCAGTATACCCTTGAGGTGCCCTTGTAAATGTAAATGAGCGTCCCCCCAAGGTGAACGCAAACAGATATCTACTTTCTTTATGTATCGGAATACTAAAGAAAGCGTTTTTTAAATCCACAACGCTGAAGTGCGTAGCCGTAGCAGGGATCATTGTCAATATCGTCGTCACATCGGGCACAATTGGAAATTGTGGGGCGACCACTCTGTTAATAGCACGAAGATCAATTATGAACCGGTATGGAATTGCATTGTCGCCTTTCTTATATACAGGCAAGATCGGACTATTACACAAACTACCTGTAATCTCCTCGATCACCCCACGATGCACAAAATCGGAGACAATGCATTTCAAAGCACGTTCGCCCTCAGCTGATATTTTATACTGCGGAATGCGTGGCAGTTTCGCCCCATGTTTCAGTACTATTTTAACAGGCTCAATCTGTAACACTCCGACATCATTGTCGTCCACCGCCCACAAACATTCCGGGACAATGCTAAACTCAGGAGGTAAAGGTCGAATCAAAAAGTGAGAATTAGGAAGTGGTGAAACCGTCAGCCGTACTCCATCAGAAGAACAATGAATTACTGCGTTCAATTTCTTTAACAAATTCAACCCCAGCAAATTTTCACCACAGTTTGAAGTGAGAAGAAAAGGACCATGGTCCATAAAGGGACCCAAAGAAACAGATACCGGTGCAGAAACCGGACAAACAGTTGGTATACCAGAAAACCCTATGGAAACATTTGTTTGCCCTGACAGTGGGATGTTTGGAACCCGAGAATGATCAATGAGCACTTCTGCGCTCCAGTGTAAATCAAAAACTGGTGTTTCCTATTCCCTACTAATAATTCAACGTAGGGGCCTTTCTGATTAACGGGAATAGGTGAAGGTTCCAAACCCTGCTTTGGGCAATCCTAATGAAATAGAGCCTCGTCAAAGGGAAGCTCTTCAGAAAGGTAGGCAGCAGAAGGGTGATCAAATATGTTCCTCGAGTCCACACTCGAGGTCTGATTTTCCCGTGAAAAAGGTTGCTGAGGATCTTGTAAAAGCTGACCTCTATCACGGCCCCCTGCTCCAGGGCGGCCCCTAGGTCGTCTACCCATTCCCCCAAACGCGTAGTTTGACCTCTGGCGAAGGACAGGGCACTGTGCCCGCCAATGACCTTCCTGGCAGCAATAAGCACATTGATTATTATTCACAGGACCTAAAGGAGCATTTCCTTTCGGGACATACTGACCTCTAGTCTGTGTCGTGCCTCCTCTGGGGTTTCTAACAATTTGCTGTAATAATACTTTGGTTTTCAAATCTTCCTTCGTCTTTTCAATCTTTTCCTTCTCATTATTGACACGGTTCTCATAATACTGAGCCTTGTGCAAAACCTCAGATTGAGATTTTGCCTGCCAAGCGCTCTCAGAGGACATAATCTGTGACTGGATGTCAGGTAACAATCCACGTACAAATTTGTCCACGAACAACCTTTTCCCCGACTCTGTACCTAAATCCTGTCCACTGAAGTCAGAAAATACCTGCTCGAATCTATTAAAAAATTTGGTGGCGCCTTCAGTTTTTCCTTGGACACAGGCCGTAAACTTGTCCCAAATAATTCTTTTCTCTGGAATTATAGTTTTTAGTTTTGCAACAATTCTATCAGGCAAAGTAAGTATTACCTGTGGTGGTTTCTCACCAGCTGGTCTTTCCCCATCAATTCTGATCATATTAGCCCACGTATCTCCCAACCCGGCACATCGTCTATTGTCCAAACCTGTTTCCATACATCTGCGGGTAGGAGTACAGGGAATAACAAATCAATGTCACTCAAGGTGAACACAGAGGACTGCAAGACGGACTCTGTTTCTTTGTAAAACCCCGTCGGGTTTTTCCTGATATCGGGAACTGATTGTCTAATTGTGTTCACTTCCTGACGTGAAAACGGGACGTGAACGAATTGCGATACATAATGTGCAGGGATATCTATAGCGGGGGCACCAGTCCCAGCGTTGGCGGGGATCTCAACTTTCGGGACAAAGGTCGGAGGAACCTCTCTCATAGGCATCTGAGATATTGGTACCTCCGGCCGCTTACTAAGCAACAAGGCCAGGTCGAGCGCTAAGGCAGCTGTAGAAGTATCGGGCGAAAAAACCCTTTTACAAATCCCCAACAATTCTATGGGGCAACTAACCCTCTTCCTTACACATTCTTCTTGCAGGTGCTGTACCATCACCTGAATTACCTTTCTTTGCATTTCTACTGTATACTGACTATACGAGTCATATACTTCATCTGGCGGAATCGATGAATCCGAGATCCATCGAATCGCATCTTTAGTACAAATTCGTACTTCTTCAGGTGCCGATCTATGGCACGGAAGGAACCGTTTCTGTACATATATTCTATCGTCTTCGTCGTCCTCATCTCGTGATTTTTCGAAGTCTTTCCTAAACTCAAACAATCTTTCAACATGCCCATATACTTTCTGCTCTGTGTCCCTCGAAAGTGCCAAAGCATTCAGATCTCTCACCCCTTGTGGAAGATCCGAATTTTGTAATCTACCCCACATTACACACAACTGAGCCCCCAACCCTTCGATAAAAACATTTTTCTCGGGAAAACTATTCAAATTAGATAATGTGGAAAAAACATTCGCTTGATCACCTTTCTCCATGCAATGCTTAGCCCATGCAAACAATTCCTGTTTCTTATCTGCAGAAACAGTACTACGAGTGACAATCTTCGATCCTGCACCTGGATCGACTTCAGTCAATACGGGGCCACTCGGGAGCGGAGGTATAGGTAAATTTAATAAAGGTGCAACTATTGGTGTAGAAGGAAGGGGCGGTGCGATAGGTGGAGGAACTACAACCAGAGGACTGGGAACAATAGGTTGTACAGGGGCAACAGGAATAACAACAGGAGCAACAGCAGGAATGGGCAGAGCGCCCAAAATAGGAGCATACAGAGGTGGTGCTGAGGCATCAGGCCTGCGTTCATTTAGTAACTTCTCGATTAAAATTCCTCAGAAACATGGAAATCTTTAGAGGGGTAAATTTTCTGGATCCCGAGTGAAAAGGCTCTATCCATATTTTTAACTGATTCCGAATGTTTTTCTTTATCATATAATAATGCTTTTTCGGCATTTGTTTTATGACGACGTGCATGTTTATCCCTACTTTTAAGCTGCTGTAATGCTTCTTTTTTCCAATTCTGTAACACATCAAAGGCTGCTGGTCTAGCCTTTTTCTTTAACAAAATCGATTCTAAGTATTCAATACGGGGGATCTCAAAACTACCATTGATTGGCCACTGAAATTCGGAGGCATGTCTGGTCTGTCTGTGCCAAATATCATTAAATACTATACTTCCAATGCCATACTTACAGTACATAGTACACGCCAGCGACCCCTTCTGTGGTGCCGGGCGGCCAAATTCCAAGGATTGTCGATCGCTGCGGAACAGAGCCCTAAAGCAGCTAGACAATTTCCCAGGCATTTCACAAAAAATTGGTGTTACCTGGTCAATAATTGTGTCTGCAGATACAATACGCCAAATTCAAAGTGTCAGGGTTAAATTAAGAGCCGGGTCACGACTGCACCTGATCAAACCTAAGGAGGACCGTACGGTTTATCAAAGAACTTACCTAACGAATTTTACCTTGTGTTTGGTGGTTTCGGCAAATCTGCCCGCCTCAAAAAAATGGACCCTCGTCAAGATGCCGTGTCAGACCACACGACTATTGTCCAAGGATCGGATCGTGCAGCGCTGCCGAGGTATCGCGTCTCGATCGGTCGGGCCCGCAGAATCACACCGTCCGATCCCCGTTCGATATTCTGCGTCAACCTTCAATGATCCGGCATCAATCTTGAGGGTCCCTATTCGGGCGCCAACTGTGAAAACAAAGAAATTGATATGAGGCTGGGAAGCCCAAAGGAAACACACCAACACAGGTTACAAAGAACATACAAAGTGCTTTATTCAAAAGCTACAACAGTTACCAAAAAAAGTCAATTGACAAACGGATAGCTATTCGGCTCTCAGAGTAACAGAACGAACTTCAACGACAGTTCACTGCGTTAGTGTGAGAGACTGTACATTGGGATACTCGTGTTTTTATATTTTTTATCCTGTGTTGGCCAATCCCCTCGCAGGTTAACCATTTTTAGGACCAGGCCTAGGGTTCCTTGCCAGGTCAATCCCATAATGTATGCATTTTGATCAGTTCTGCTGATACAGTTGTTCATTTACACATAGGTCAGGGATAGGACAAGGTCTCAGTTCGCGACCACAACAAGTCGCCTGCAGGCATATTACTTATTCATGTGCGCGGAGGTCACAACGGCCAGAATCCCACTTGAAATGTCATTCGGCCTCCATCTTGATGTTCAGGGTGACTTCCTCATTTACAAGAGAACCTAAAATGGCGGCTAAATCCAAGATGGCGATTTACACAGTTTTCGTTAAGGTCAAGACCTTGCCGCAGAATCTATTTACACGATGTTTTAGACAACTTGGCGTAGGCCAACACACATTCAAAAAATGCAATAGGAGGTATAATATTATTTCGATTCCGACATCACAGGAGTAGATGTTGAAGCGGTCCACCAAACGCTCCTTTTTTTGGGCAAGGGTCTGGCTAGTAGGTTTCTTTCTAGCTAGGCCTGTTGGCACAAAGGTTGCAGGGTTAATTTCCTCTCATACTATGCTTCTGTCGTGTCCCTTGAGAGTTTAGCTTGTGCTCCAGGCATGGATGAGTTGGTGCCATGCCAAAGAGGGATGCATGCATTGTTCTATTTTGGTGCTGCAGAAGAGGGCAAATGTGGGGCATTCTGTAAGGAGTCCCGTTACTTCTGTTGTTAGATCTGCCACCTTTTTTGTAGCCTTTATACTGGCAGGTTGCATCCCTTAATACTAGTTAGTCCAATCCAGCCAAGTGTCCCAAAGTTGTTTGTTGTATATAAGCTTGGTACTCTGATGCATATATAACAGTTACTTGACAAACACTGTCTAAAAGGGCTCAGGATGTGTCCTTCTATGATGCCAGACATGGCTATCATAGGTCCCATGAGACCGTTAGGTAGTCTTCCGGGTCAAAATGGCACATGTTTTATGATTGCAGATTTGCATGGTTGTGGAAAACCTTCGTAGATTGCTTCCAACGCTAGCTGCTTGTCCCCATTCTTTAGTGGTGAACGATCCCGCTGTCTTGATGTCCACGTTCGTCAATGCAGAACGCAACCCTTATACGTAGGTCATCAATGTGTGGAGCTTTAATGCTGCCTCTGAAAATATAAATTAAAATATAAACACACATTATAGGGGATTTGCAATGAACAGAAATATAGTCTCAGACATGTATGCAGCAGTAGCAAAACCCACTGGTCTACATTGCCATTGGTAAATATCTGTGTACAGAAATTAATTCACATTACTGGGCAAGGAAAACAATGTTAAGATACAACATAGCAGCCATTTGCTTGTCAAAACACGTATATTAAAAATATATATAGGATATATGGAAAAATCATTTTTCCACTTTATACTGAAGTAAGTCTTTAATGTAATGCCCGAGGAAATGTCTGTAGTAAAGGTTAGGATTTTCTTGCTCCGATATAATTTTCACCACCTGAACTTGAAGTGGCAGCCAAGTCCTTGAAGACTAATAAATCCCCCAGCTCTGAATGGTTCGCATGATAGTGAATATCTGTAGCTACCATTACTTTGCAATGTCTTTAATTGTATGATAACGCTTCTCAGATTTCCAGATTCTGGTCGGCGTGTGATTATTTTTTCAATCTGCAAAAAATATGATCGAGCACTCACTAGCAGTAGTCCAATCCATGTACATGTGACAACTGTGCTTTGCATGCTTGCATAGTACACAAAGTGCTTCATGCTTAAGGAAGTGGAGCGGCCAGGAAGGAAAGAGAGGGATAGGGAGAAACAAGATGGTGGAATCTTCCTCCAACTTTTCTGAGCTCCCTCTGTCTACTCTAACCCTGCCCCCTTTCTTGTCCAAAGCATCAACGGCCCCTTTGTTATGCAACACCCTGGTGAGAGGCTATTCCTTTCATGTATGGCTTTGCCTTTGATTCTGGTTTCCCAGGAAAGCTCCTGCTGAGGGGCTTTCTTGCTCACAAAGTAACAAAATAGAGACAGCTTCCACTTCCTCCTATGCTGATGGGTGTAGCAAGACAACCAGTCTAGGGAGAATATAGATTGCCTGTGCATGGATGGTCTGAGCTCACAGTGTTGACAATAGTGTGATACCAATTTGATGTGGTTTTAATAAGTAATTGGGATACTAGCGACCATACTCTAAACTCAAGAGTGACTTATATTTCCATTTTACAACTGGCACCAGAATAATAACTCTCATAGTTGTGAGGTTTGGGAAGATAGGTGCAGGTCTCCTTCACTGAAGTGACTTGGCTGTCACTGCAGCTGTTAAGATGGCACCTGGGAGCCATGAACCTGCTCTGTGCCACTGGGGAGCAAACACTGCAGATCAGGATACTGATTTAGCAGGGCACAGGTGTACAATATGTGTTTGGCATTGAGTTTGGAGAAAGGGAGGTCTGGTTAGCGGCCCATTATTTCTGATACATAATTACCCACATTATTCCATTATAAAAAACTTTTTTTTAAAAAGACAGAGCTTCCATACCCTTCCTTCAAATACAGTTACTAAAGTGCCACTTTTAAGATGAGGGGTCTCTCAAGTCTGCGCTGTGTTTTTACCCCACTTTTATTTCATTTGTTGACCAATTTATTGTAAGAAAATATTTGTGATCTAGGGGTTGGCTTTCCTTGATTAGATAATTTGACGATTCCACTCATGGCAAAGAAGAATGATTGCACATAGTTCGCCGGAACACCTTGTGCATTGCTTATTTTAATTGCTAGATACACAGAATTTGTTTGTGATTAAAAGTGAATGCTGTAAAGTCGGCTATTAAATTAGCACTGAAGTGCTAGACAAAGAGGAATACTATGATTATCTTGCTATGCGTTTTCCCTCAACTCCAGTGGGTGACTGTCACTTCAATACACAGGCCATCAAAATGAGCAAAGCAATTGATGGAATATTTAGGTTTGCTAACATTTTTAAGGATCAACCAATTAAAATGATGCTGTAAGCATCGGAGGCAAAGGCTATCTTGGTGGCTATGCATGGTGCATGAGTTTTGGGCTTGCCAATGGAAGAATATTTCAAAGTGTTCAAAATCAAATGCACAGCCTCTTCACAGAGAACTTGGCCTCAAGTATTATTGTTGTGTAAAGAACTGGCTTATCCCAAAGCAACCTTATCAAAGTGCATTTTAGACAAAATGTGACCTTTGTCTATTTCCTCGATGAAATTCAAAAAGTGAACTACGACCCATTAATGCTTTTAACTGTCATGTTTGACAAGGCCCTTGATCAGAGCCTGATCACTGAAATTAAATTTAAGCTATTGTATTATTATGCATATCTAAGGAAGCAGGTGCAACTCTACAAACAGAACCTATCCCCATCAATATCTCCAAGGGTCCTGCTTACCAGTTTCTTCTGTAGTGTATTTATTATCTATGGTATGTCTGACAGTTTGTTGGAGTAATCATTCAATGAATTAATATGCCCCAACTACCCCGGCCTAATCACTTCGTTTGGTTTGTATGCAGTATACAAATATTACGAAGAAAGCCAAATTACTCCTATTGACAGAGTTCACTTTCATTAATGTAGACCAGCCATTTTGCTTGTGATGATGACTAGGAGCCATTTTGTTTATATTGATGATGAACCAGCATTGTTCGCATTGGGCATTTTCCCTCTACCTACAAACTGGATTTCAAAAGAGGCTCTTTCCTGACAATAATGCACAGATAAAGATAATTAGTCAATCCCTTTGTCCCTTTGTTGATCCTCATTTGTAATCTGTTTGATAGTTTTAATCTAAGTCATTTGCTGCTGTTACTTGTTTATTTTATTAATAATTTATTTTTACTTTTATGGACTTTCTGCACAAAATAAAGTTTTTATGTGATGATACCTCACACACATGTTTGCCATTAGCAAATTAACTCGAGCTACACAAACATAGTGGCTTGTTATGATGATGATTCTTTTGAAGTTGTTAGTTACAGAACTGACCAAGAGTGGGGTGATCAAAATGTATCTTAACAGTAGGTATGCGGAGAGGATAGATCAGAGCAACACAGATTTGAATCCCATTCTCACACGCAGAGGCTGGTGTCTGGTATTAAGTGAGTTATTAAAGATTAATTAATTAATTAGAGGAGCATGGCTAAAGGTCAACATACATCTGATGGAAATGATCCATTAACAAAAAACGAAAATAAGACCTTTTTGGTGTTTGTACTGTAAAATAATGCTTATTGAAAAGTGATGAAGGTCACCACGTAACTACAAGTAAATAAAGTCAAGGGTTCAAATAACTGATGTTTGCCTCAATCCGACCCTCTTTTATCTTTCAAACACCCAGCTCTAATACTCCCACTCAGCAATCACTACACCCACACCCCAGAGACCAACCCATCACCATGCATTCCTTTAAACCATCTTCCTTGCTCAGAGGGCAGAAACTGTTACCGGGCAACCAAACAGTATAAAAACAAACATGGGCCCTTCTCTGCAACACACCCCACATGACATTTCCCAGCTGTTTTGACTAAAGTGGTACACAATGAAAGGTGGCTAAAACAAAAAGTTTAATAAAGGCGGAAAGGCCCCAACAAAAGATTGTCTGCTGTGGGAACGAGTAACGGAATAAACTGTCACCTGCATTGCGCGCGTGATGGCATTCCGAAATGGAACGTAGGATGCCATCGCGCGCACAATGCAACATAACTAGCAGTAGGTATGACATTGCATGCACAATGCAACATTACTGACAATAGATATGACGTATGCTTCTTCTTATACTTATCATATAATACAAAAATATGTGCTATACTTCGAGAAAACACCTAAGAATTTTACATTTGCACGTAATGGTTCAAATGGAGAACATTTGTGCAATCAATACCAAAAAGAACATTATGGGTGGTGTACTATGAAATCTCAATCAATTAATTTTACAGGTGGTTTTCTTGATCTTCCAAATGATCAGTTTGAACACCTTTCCACTCCTCCCTCATTATTCCCTCAGTTGACCTCGTTACCAGCCACAGCTCCCTCCAGAACCTCTACCTGCAAACCGACCCCTTCCACCACCTTATGTGATGCTTGTGTACTTTCCTCATCGACAAGGTAGTGCCCATCGTACCACTCTCCACCTCCTTCATTATCACGCACCTTATGCTCATTATTGACGGTAACCTCATGATGACGTGGAATGGCTTACCGGGATGTAGTTCGAACCCTAGATTACCCAGATGTTTCCATCCCAATATGCAATCACCTTTTGCAGCCACATAAACTTTGGCATGAATATTTCTTTCACCATATGCAACATTGCACCACACAAAACCTTGTATGCCAATACCGCTACGTCCATATGGCTTGGGTTGGATATCATTGTTATGTAGTTTGTGTTTCTTGTCACCCCAAATTTCTCTATATTTCACCTGAGATATGATGGTATGTGGGGACCCTGAGTACGCCAAAGCTTTAATGGCACACCCCACCACCACAATCGTGAGGATTGTGATGGTGGGGTGTGCCATTCAGGGGGATTGTATTCTCATTCATCACCATCCTGAATCTCCACCACTACGTGAACAATGTTACCTAAACACTCCTGTTTCTCCTCAATGACACATCTACCACCCACCTCCCCCACCAATGTGCTTGTGTTTAGCTTGCAAAATCGGGCAAAATGGCCCATCGCCCCACATGTTCTATATTTGCCTCTCATCGCAGGGCACTCTGTAGGATTAAGAGCATGTTTTTCAAACCCCAGCCTTGGCCAATCTCCCTTGCCTATGCCCTGTTGAACATTGAAACTACTCCCACCTGGTTTATTCAATCCTTTCATAGCCCATATCTTGGGTACATCCTTAGAAATCTACCCTTCATCACCCTTCTCTTTCACCCCCTAAACTTAATGCTTCCCATTTTTGGCATTCAACTCCATCAAACATTTGCTTGTTAGCTCCATTCCCTTAGCAATGGCTAATGCATCCTGTAAAGGAGGGTGTTTTGCTTGCCATAATCTCTCCTGTATTTTGGGGTTAGAGGTATGCATCATAAGCTGGTCCCTGATGTAGTCATCCTCCGTCCTGGTGAATTCACATGATGCTAATAAACCTCTTAGATCAGCAACAAATGAGTCCACCATATTCCCCATCCCTTGCTTCCTTGAAATGAATGTGTATCTTTCCAATGCAACATTTACCTGTCTTCTATCCTGAGATTCCAGCTTCTTCATTGATTTGGCATGTAACCCATCCCCACCACCACCCGCATCCCTATCGAGTACTTGTCCATTAGGCAATCTCCGGCGTTGACAAAAATTTGGGAGGAGGGTCCAGATTCTGCATAATTGAAAATAAACACCAAAAATGTCAAAATGGCAAGTAGGGATTCTTAGAGTTGATTACTATGGTAACAACAGTCACCTGTGAATAGAAGAGCAACCTCCCACTACCTCCCTTCTTTCAATCCCTGAGGTGCAGTACTGTACAATAAGACTGCTGATAACTCTTGGCGATGCGGGTGCAGGAGTGACCTCCCACTGCCCCCCACAAATCCACAGTACCAAAGCTCAAGTTAAGCTAAAATATGTTGTTCCTTCGATAAAGTGAAATTCAGCCTCTGACCAGAAGATGTTGCCACCGCTCTACACGTATGCCATTCGGTGCACCTCCCCAAATGTATTCAGGAGTGTTTAGAGTGTTCTGCTGTTTGCAAAACTCTCACAGTCTTTCTACAGTTGCAATTACAGAAGAGGAGCCACCTGCTTTAAGATCACGGCTCCTCGCATAAGCGGAGCATATTCGGGAGTGTTTGCGAGTGTTCTGCAATTTCCATCACTCTAACAGACTTTCTACAGTTGCAATTACAGAGGAGGAGCCACCTGCTTTATGATCGCGGCTCCTGGCGTAAGCAGAGCATAAACGGGAGTCTTTGCGGGTGTTCGCGAGTGGACTCGTGGATTGGGCTCTCGCTGCTGCTCCCATCTTCTAGCTGATTTCACTTAGACTGCTGAATACCGTCGCAGTAAGCTTACAATTGTCATTCTTTTTTCTACACTGCAGGCTTGTACAGGGCTCTCTGATGTCTTGTGACTGCGAAAACAGTGTGTTGGGTGCTCAGTTGACTGTGTGACCAAGGGACCTATCCGTGTAGCATACCACCCCTATGGGTGATATTGATTGCCCAACTCAAAAACAATCTTTGGCACATTTATTGATGTCCTTGGAGTTTTGATGGATCTCTGTTCTCTAAGTATTACGTGATTCAGCATTTTCCTAGCAATACAAGCGGAGGTGCGCGAGTGTGGTTCAGTCGATAGCATCCCATAGCCTGTAATTACACATATCTTCCATCAAAATACATGCAGATCAATTAGTTAACCTGCACATGATTTCTTTCTCTCAACTGTTATCAGACTTGTCAAGGATCTGTTACGGGAGCGTGTGCAAGAGGGTGGTTCAATCCATAGCCTGCCATAGCCCACTACTATTCATAATTGCTCAAGAATAATCCTTTTTTTATCATCGGTTGTATGATTCGCTAAGGAACTATCACGAAGGTGTGAGCGGGAATCTGGTTCAATCATATCCTGCCATAGCCTGTTATCTATTCATATTTTCATCGAAACCATTGGGAATCAACGGAGGATCACTTGCTAACCTGCTCAAGAATTTTCCTTTTATGGTTGCACCCTGGCTTTTTAATTGATTGCTATAGTGGTACAATATTCTCGAAGTGTAACCTGTGATTATCTGCTTATCCTCAGGGGAATATACTGCCTGGTTACCAAGCTGTCCAATGTGAGAACTGTCGCTGATCTGTTTATTAATTGAACCTTGCAAGCCAGTAACTGTCAAGGTCGAATAAAGGTTCTATGAACCGTAATTCAGGCCGTTAATCTAAAAAAAGTTGCACAGTGCCTGAATTAGTACTATTAGTTTCAACTGTAAATGTTCTCAGCTTTACCACAGGGAGGCAGTGACAGTCAGTATTTGTCGATTGAGCTGCCGCAAAGGGTGTAGTCAGGCTGATTGCTAGTCAATAGAGCCTTTGTGGAATCAGCTCTAGGCGCTTAACCGGATTGGGCTGTGACTACTGGTAATTTCTAACAATTTAGCAAACCCCTGTGGTTGTTGAACTAAGAAGTGGCAAGTGCTTTGCACCACAAACCCCTATCACTACTACAATGTCGGATCAAGGGAAACATTCATCTAATTTACCGTCTGAAGAGATAATAACAGACTGCGCACCAGATAAATCTAGTCTGTGGGATTGTGAAGCAAAGCAATTGAAAGGTATAAATGGGAAGGTTATACTGAGTAAGCTTAAAAACAGAGGTTGTTGAACTTGGTTTGATTCAGGTAGAGATTCACCAAGAACCGGTCACAGAATCGGTGATGCAAATCAATAAGCAACATGAACTAGAGATTCAAAAAGATACTCTCACAGCACAACCTCAGTCTGGGATTACCTTCTGTTCTTTAACACATGCTGATCCTGATGATCTGTTGTATTGTGTAGACAATTTGTATGTACCTGATGTTTCAATGCTATCACACGTTGTGATGACAGAGTTGGGCAAACGGGTGAAATTATCCTTAGGATAACCTATTGCACACCCAAAGTTGCCATCTGCTATGGATGAAGTGTGTTTGTTTAATAAACCAAATGCTTCTTTGTCTAATCTAGAAGAAAAACCCATTAGTATAACTGTACACAAATGTACTCAAACCATGCCATACCAAACAATAGTACAAAAAGAGAGGCTCACTATTACTATAGCTACTCAGACAGAGCTGAGAAACAATAAAAAGAGTGCAGTTGCCTCTCTGTGCCACTAAGGACTCTCAGACTTCTCCAACAAATGCAACAAAGGGCACAATACAGTCTGGGGTATGTTTGTTAGAGGAGATTGGAACTCTGTACTCAGATTCCAACGGACAAGTGTCAAATCAGACCTTTCACGAAGTAGGTTCAAATATATGGGACAAAGTGAACACCAATGTTGCAAAACTTTCCATACTTGAAGAGAACATGAACATCCTCTTCTGTGCTATAGGAGGATGTGAAGAAACTGAGTGCTAGGCAAGTGAGTGTTGCTTCCAGAAGACCCTCTCTGCCTTTTCCGAGTGTTTTAGTTTAGTTTAGTTTAGTTTATTATTTGTATAGCGCCGCCTGGCCCTAGGGCATACAGGCGCTTGCGATGAATACAACAAGAATAATACAACAGAAATGTACAAACCGATTACATATTTACAAATTTACAGTCTTGGTGCATGCTAGTAAGGTAGGGCTAGGCAGTTTACGTTTCTTTGGATAGAAGCCAAATTTTGGTGTTGTGTCTAAATCTGTGAAAGGAAGGTTCTGATCTCAGCTCGAGTGGAAGTGAATTCCAAAGTTTGGAGGCAAGCACGGGGAAGCTGGAGCCACCTGCTTTTTGGAGCTTAAATCTTGGGATATTTAAGCAATGTGTTTGAGCTGATCTGGTAGGGCGCGCTGGGGTGTGGTGATTGAGATTGTCGGATAGGTATCTGGGTGCTTGGTTAGCTAGGCATTTGTGTGTGAGTGAGATGGTTTTATATTCAATTCTTTGTGGTATGGATAGCCAATGGCAGGTGCGTCTGGCGTCCGAAATGTGTTCATGTTTGGGTATGTTCAGGGCTGCTCGCAAGGCGTTGTTTTGTATGACTTGTAGTTTGTTGATGTTTTTCTGACTGGTTCCCAAGTATAACGCATTGCAGTAGTCAACTTTGGAAAGGACTAGCGCTCTGGCTAAGGTGATGCAGTTGGATGGTGAGAGGTAAGGTCTGCTGGCATTGATGAGTTTACAGGTGTAAGCAGTGGCTGATGATATGGAATTGATCTGTCTTGTCAGTGTGAGGGAGGAGTCGAGGTAGATTCCTAGGGTTTTGACGCTGTTAGAGACGATGATGTTATTGCCGTCTATAGTGAATGCTTGATAGAGTTTGTCGAGTTTATTAAGTCTGGGTTGGGAACCTAGGAGAAGAAGTTCGGTCTTGTCGTCATTGAGGCATAGGCCATGCTTGGCCATCCATTCTTGGATAATGGAATAAATGTTGTTGAGAGCAGTGAGGTCGGTGGAGTAGTCGCCTGTTAAAGGGATCAGTATTTGGGTGTCATCTGCGTAGTTGGTGTAGATGACACCCAAGCGGTCCAATATGTCAAAGAGGGGTTTCGTGAACACATTATATAGAGTGGGGGAGACGCAGGAGCCCTGGGGGACACCGCAAGTGACTGGGGCTGGGATGGCAGAGGCTGTGGGTGCGTAGACTCTCATGGATCTGTTGTTAAGGAAGGAATGGATCCATGCGTTGGCGTTATCTGAAAATTTGGCTGCTGAGGATAGATGTTTGCAGAGGATGTCGTGGTTGACCAGGTCGAAGGCGGCCGATAAGTCAAGAAGGAGAAGGATGGCTAGTTTACCATTGTCTTTAATGTTGTCCATCTGTATCTTAAGGTCAATCAGGGCGGTCTCAGTGCCGTGTTTGGGGCGGAATCCTGATTGTCTGAGTCCTAGTAAGTTATTTTTCTCAAGGTGGTTCTGTATCTGAAGATAGGCAGCTCTGTCGAGGATTTTTAGTAGGAAGGGTACGGTCGTAATGGGTCTGTAGTTGGTGGGGACATTAGGGTCAAGGGTGGGCTTCTTAAGTAAAGGAAGAACCCAGGAGTCCTTGAGGTTGTTGGGCACTATGTTGGAGGTGAAAGATGAGTTGATGAGGGAAGTGATGAAGGGAGCAAGTTGTTTGGCTGCATCTTTAATGACTGGGGCTGGGCAGGTATCGCCTTGGCATTTGGACGGTTTAAGAGAGTAGATTATTTCTTCAACCTCTTTGATGGTTATGGTGGAAAACTCAAAGAGGTTATTGTCATCATTTTGGGGGGTGGTGTGGGTGTGTGTAGAGGGGGTGATGTTATCAGTGAGGGTGAGGCTTTCTTTCTTTGTCAGGATTTTGGCTTGTAGTGTGGCAATTTTGCCTAGGAGTGCTTCCTGGATGCTCGTGCACCAGTGGATGTCTTTGTTACAAGTGTCTGGAGTGGGGGAGGGTGACTCGAGTTCTCTCAGGATATTGAATAGCTCTTTGGTATTAGATTTGGCGTTGCTGATTCTTTCATTGTACATGTTTTTTTTAGACTGGATGATGGCTGATTTATAGATGTTCGATGCCAGTGCGTAAGATGTCTTATTAATAGTGGATGGTGACTGTTTCCATGCTAATTCAGCTTGTCTTTTGGATTTGCGGAGTGTTTTTAGTTTGGGGGTGAACCAAGAATTGAGGTGTGCTCGTGGTTTGGCATCCGAAGCTTGAGTGGTGCTATGGTGTTTATGGCCTTAAGGATAGTTGTGTTGTATAACTCTACTAGTTCAGTAGGGTTGGTCATGGTGGGTGAGAAGTCGATGATGGGTTGGAGTAACGGGAGGAGTTTCTCTAGTGTGATATTTTTGTTGTTTCTTGTGAGTGTGGGTGGGGCATTGGAGGAAGGCCCTGGTGTTTGAGTGCCTTTGTTGATGGTGAAGGTAATAAGGTGGTGATCAGTCCAAGCGCATGGAGTGTTGGAAAGGATGGTAGTGTTGCAGTTGAGGTCAGCTATCCAGTCAAGGATGCGGCCTTTGTTGTGTGTGGGTTGTGTGATATGGTGGGTGAGTCCTAATTCTGAAATTGTGTTGGCGACAGTGTGAGCTTTGTCATCTTTCTCATCATTGAGACCTAGATTAAAGTCTCCTAGGATGAGTAGTCGAGAGTTAGGTTTGATATTGTCAGAGAGTAAAAGGGCTATGTCGTCATTAAAGGATAGTATAGGGCCTGGCGGTCTGTAAATGAGGTGGATGGTGATAGTGCTTGTGTGCGTTGTGTATAGTTTGAGGGTGAGTAGTTCCGCTGATGGCAGTGATTGGTTTTGTATGTGTCTTATGTTGATGGAGCTTTTTGCAATAATGGCTACTCCACCACCTTTAGCTGTTTGTCTGTCTGCACGGTAGATGGTATAGTCATTGGGTATAGCAAGTGATATAGAGGGGCCAGACGCTGGGTGGAGCCAGGTCTCTGTAATAGCTATGAAGTCGAGATCATTGAAGGAAATAATGTCGGCTATGTCTAGGGCATGGGCGACTACAGATCTCGCATTGATGAGTGCACCTTTGATGGTTTCGGTGGTGATGCATGATTTTTTGATGTGGGTGCGGGGGGAGGGTGCGTTCAGGCCGTGTGATATCTGGTCTGACGGAAGTGTAGGGCGTGTGCAGGAAGGGGCAGATTTGGTTAAGGTTATATTTTGTTTGTTGCCTAGATTGAGGAAGGATACGGGTGTGTGTGTTCTGGATCTGAGTCGGGTGAGTCTCGATAAGCCTGAGCAGGGATAGGATTTGCTGGTAGTGAGGTTCGTGATAGTGGATTGGCCGATGGGAGTAGTTTGTGATGCTTCTTGGGGGCTGGAGGTGTCTGCTGTGCGATGAGAGTCGATGGAGGAGGTAGGCTGGAAGGGGTTGATGTTGGGTAGGAAGGGGGTGGGGCAGGGTATGGGATAATGTCTGGGGCAGGCTAGTCTGCTGAGGCCATTGGGGTGTAAGCGAAAGTGTGGCCCTGTACAAGGGGTGTCATGGGGGACCAGGCAGAATGGGAACATAATGAGGAAGGTCCAGGTTATCATATCTGAATTTAGAGGGAACTGGCGCACAAAATCATCAGAGAGAAGCTAGTACGCAATGTAAGTGCACAATGGTGCTGCAGTGAGGGTACTAACGCAGAGAATCAGAGAAATGCTAGTACACAGTGCTAATACACAGTTCTAATACACAGTGCTAATACACAGTGTACTCTAGGCGACCATGAGGCACTACACAATGTCACAGTGGTCTCTAAGCGACCATAAGGCACAACACTATGTCACAGTGGTCTCTAAGCGACCATAAGGCACAACACAATGTCACAGTGGTCTCTAAGCGACCCTAAGGCATAACACTATGTCACAGTGGTCTCTAAGCGACCCTAAGGCACAACACAATGTCACAGTGGTCTCTAAGCGACCATAAGGCACAGCACAATGTCACAGTGGTCTCTAAGCGACCATAAGGCACAACACAATGTCACAGTGGTCTCTAAGCGACCATAAGGCACAGCACAATGTCACAGTGGTCTCTAAGCGACCATAAGGCACAACACAATGTCACAGTGGTCTCTAAGCGACCATAAGGCACAACACAATGTCACAGTGGTCTCTAAGCGACCATAAGGCACAACACAATGTGAAAGTAGTTTGTGTTAGACCGTACTGCAAAAAACAGGGTTCAGTGAAGGCTTGAAGCAGTTCAGGTTGCTGGCTGGAGCAGTGGAAAAAAGGTTGCTGTAAGGGGCAGTATGCTTGCCCCAGAGGAGATGGGCAGGGGATCTAGCCCTATGCTCGATGGCGTATACAGGCTAGAGATAGGCACCGTGTACAGTGCCTTCGAGGTGGGCCGGTTCGAAGCCTGCTGGCTTGTGGTAGGCTCCCAGTAGAGGAGAGGGGCCAATCACAATGTTTGCAGGGTTGCGGGGCCGCGTGGAGGGCTGAAGATGCGACGGTCAGCCATCTTTAAATGGTGTGGACCTAGGGGCTTCAATTGGTGGCTGGATGCACTCTGAGTGCAATAATGGGGCAGATCTTGGCTGGAGAAGGCCACACGCTTGAGCGGCGCGGATATTATTAAATAATCCGCCGCGTGTTGCCTTCAAGACGCACGCTCGTGCTGCGGCTAGGGACTCGTGACATACCTGGTGTCAGGCAGGGCTGGCTACTGCTCCAGCAGTAGATGGAAGGAGCTCCTGCTCATGGTGGCTCTGGAGTGGTAGGGGCAGAGTTCCTGGTCCCTGGCTCCTTAGGCTCCGAACAGGCCTTAGTGTGGCCTTTGTGAGGGCCGGCGAATCCGCCTGCCGGCGGATGCTCGTTCGAGCTAAGAGGCGGTCTCAGCCTCGTTTTGGCGCCGCGCTGCGCCCGGCATGGAGAGGTCAGGCAGGCCTCTCAGACCTAGTCAGGCGGTCTCTGTGGGCCTCGTCTGTGCTGCTGGCTGCTTCGGGGCGGGGGAGAGGGCTCCTGCCCTCTTCCCTGGGCAGAAGATGTGGAGTGCGGAGGCACGGGCACCCAACAGGCCTTAGTGTGGCCTTTGTGAGGGCCGGCGAATCCGCCTGCCGGCGGATGCTCGTTCGAGCTAAGAGGCGGTCTCAGCCTCGTTTTGGCGCCGCGCTGCGCCCGGCATGGAGAGGTCAGGCAGGCCTCTCAGACCTAGTCAGGCGGTCTCTGTGGGCCTCGTCTGTGCTGCTGGCTGCTTCGGGGCGGGGGAGAGGGCTCCTGCCCTCTTCCCTGGGCAGAAGATGTGGAGTGCGGAGGCACGGGCACCCAACAGGCCTTAGTGTGGCCTTTGTGAGGGCCGGCGAATCCGCCTGCCGGCGGATGCTCGTTCGAGCTAAGAGGCGGTCTCAGCCTCGTTTTGGCGCCGCGCTGCGCCCGGCATGGAGAGGTCAGGCAGGCCTCTCAGACCTAGTCAGGCGGTCTCTGTGGGCCTCGTCTGTGCTGCTGGCTGCTTCGGGGCGGGGGAGAGGGCTCCTGCCCTCTTCCCTGGGCAGAAGATGTGGAGTGCGGAGGCACGGGCACCCAACAGGCCTTAGTGTTTGTACCTTTTGCATTCCCCCCTGGCCCGTTTGCAGCTTTCCCCTTCCAGATCCCAGACTTCTTTATTGCCGCCTCCCCAGCCCTCCTCCATCCCTTGATTGTTCTCCTGCCCTGTCTTAACTAAACCTCCCAGGGGAGCCCTCTGCCCGTGCAGCCCGCGACGAAGGGCCCAAGACAAAGGACGGCTCCTTGAAGCGGCTCCAGATCGTATCTGCAGGTATCCGCAGGAGAAGCAAGAAGCCAGTAGCCTGCATTCAACCAGCACCAACCAAAAAGTAAGTGAGGCAAGGGTGGGGACTGAAGCAGTTACTTCACACCAGAAAACTCTACCACTCTTACTTAAAAGTCTAAAAGCTTTTATTGTGTTACATCATTCAGTCACATAATAAGGTCAAAGGATTATTCGTACCCTAATATCTTCACTATCTTGAACCTTGCTTCTAGACCGTACTCCTAACACCACTGAGGGTGCCCTAATCAGAGTCACTGTGTTAAAGTCCAATTTAGAAAGTGTACCTAATAACGTCTCTGTGGTGAAGCTGAATTTAGGTAGTGTCCCTAGTAGCGTCACTGTATTAAAGTTTCAGTCTTGAAAGTGTGTCCTAATAGCATCACTGTGGTAAAACTGAACTTAGAAAAGATCCCATTATATAGTCACTGTGTAAAAGCGGAATTTAGAAAGTGTGCCTAATTAGCATTACTGTGTTAAAGCTCAATTTAGAAAGTGTGCCTAATAACGTTACTGTGGTAAAGTTGGATTTAGATAATGTGCCTAATAGCATCACTGTATTAAAGTCCAATCTTGAAAGTAGCTACTGCAGTCTTAAGTGGCAATGAAATCTTCTTTCTTGTTCATTGAAAATGTGCCCTAATACCGTCACTGTAGTAACGCTGACATTATATAGTCACTGTGTAAAAGCTAAATTTAGAAAGTGTGCCTCATTAGCAAAATTGAACTTAAAAAGTGCGGCCAACATAATTGAGTGTGCCCAACAGCGTCAATTTGCTAAAGTTTGAACTTAGAAAGTGCGCCCACGAGTATTGAGCATGCCCAAATGTTTTGACTTGGTGAGCTTGACATCTTGATAGTGTGCCCAAATTGCTTCACTGTGTTGGGTTTCTCATCTAGAAAGCATGCCCAAATATCATTGAGTATGCCTCACTGTGTTGAATCTTACATCTTGACTGTGTTAAAATTTGAATTTAGAAAGTGTGGCCATTATCATTGAGTGTGCCTAATAGCCTCACTGTGTTGAATCTTACATCTTGACTGTGTTAAAATTTGAATTTAGAAAGTGTGGCCAACATCATTGAGTGTGCTCAATAGCGTCACTGTGTTAGAATTTTAACTTATAAAGTGTGCCTAATAGCGATGCTGTGTTATAGTTTGAATTTAGAAAGTGTTCCCAACATCATTGAGTGTGACTAATAGCGTCACTGTGTTGAATCTTAAATCTAGTCTGTGTTACAATTTGAACTTAAAAAGTGCAGCAAACATAATTAAGTGTGCCCAATAGCATCACTGTGTTAAAATTTTAACTTAGAAAGTGTGCCTAATAGCGACGCTGTGTTATAGTTTGAATTTAGAAAGTGTTCCCAACATCATTGAGTGTGCCTAATTGCGTCACTGTGTTGTATCTTACATCTAGTCTGTGTTATAATTGAATTCAAAAAGTGCACCCAACATCATTGAGTGTGCCTAATAACATCACTGTGCTAAAGTTTGAACTTACAAAGTGCGCCCAAGAGCATTGAGTATGCATAAAGTGTTTGACTTGGTGAGCTTCACATCTTGATAATGTGTCCAAATCGCTTCACTGTGTTGAGTTTCTCATCTAGAAAGTGCGCCCAACATCATTGAATGTGCCTAATAGCGTTGCTGTGTTATGGTTTGAATTTAGAAAAAGTTCCCAACAACATTGTGTGCCTAATAGTGTTAGAAATGTTAACTTAGAAAGTCAGTCTAATAGCGACTCTGCGTTATAGTTTCAATTTAGAAACTGTCCCCAAAACGTCAAGTGGCCTAATAGCATCACTGTGCTAAAATTGAATTTAGAAAGTGTTCCCAGCAACATCAAGTAATAGCGTCACTGTGTTAAAGTTTGAACTTAGAAAGTGTCCCTAAAGCACTTCTGTGTTAAAGTTCGAATGTGTAAGGTGCGCCCAAGATCAGTGAGTGTGCCCAAATTGTGTTACTGTGGTGAACTTCACATCTAGATAATGTGCCCAAACTGTTTCTCTGTGTCGAGTTTATCTAGATTGTGTGCCCATGTACCCTAATAGCCTCATTGTGTTGAATCTTACATCTAGCCTGTGTTACAATTGAATTCGGAAAATGAGCCCAACATCATTGAGTGTGCCCAAATAGCATCACAGGATTAAATCTTGCATCTAGACTGTGTTACAAATTGAATTTTGAAAGTGCGTCCAACATCATTGAGTGTGCACTAATAGCATCACTGTACTGAATCTTGCATCTTGATTAGGTTAAAGTTGGAATTTAGAAAGTACACCCAACAACATTGACTGTACCCTACTAACAACACTGCTTTGAAGCTTGTATTAAGGAAATGTACCCAATAACATTAGGTGTACCCTGATTGCACTAAGGTGTAATTGTATTGAATTGTGCAGCCATTTATAGGAGTCAAACGATATTGAGTGCACACCATTAACTTCACTGTACAGTGAATCCACTGTGTCAAACTCCACCTCTTGATATTACAACCAAGCCCTAACACCGCCCTGGCCACGCCATGAGTCCATCCCGCCCAGCTAGGTCTAGTGAAATAGCCTCACTCTGGCACACCTTCCTCCTCCCTCCCCCTAATTGCTTCCCCCTCCCATCCCAAACTATCCCACTCTCAACCCCACCCTCACCCCACCCCCTATCCAACTCTCAAGCCAGAAGAAGCCTCCCATCCCAAACCACCCCACCCTCCACCATGCTCTCACCCCACCCCGTATCCAACCATCAACCCAGAGAAGCCTGATGGTGCACCAATCATCCTTAGACCCCTGTTCCTCCCATTCCTTACACCCACCCACCCACAGCACGTCCGCACCACGTGCCCCACCAATGAACCAGCAGCCCACCCTCCCAGACCTCCCTTGTCCCACCACCACCCCCTTCCCTTTCCTTGCGTCAACTCCCTCTAACATCCTCCACCGTCTTCATCCCTTCCCCTCCCTAAAAACTGCATGTCTCGTCCTCCTGGCAAGAACAGTGGCCGCATCTCCATCGCCCTCCGACCCCCCCACCCACCCTCTCACACACCCCAATTGCATTAAAAACCCTGGAAAAAAAAGAAAACGGACCTGGTCTCATTCAAAATCCCACTACTCCTCGCCCCACTTGTCTCGACCCACCACCTCAATATCTCAAACACCACCATCACCACCCTCCTCCCTTCCCCATCCTGCTTCGAACCCCTCTCCCCTGAATTTTCACCAACTACACCTAGGACCACACACCCCTTTCGCTTCACCCTCGAATCCCCAACCCCAAATCTGTCTTCCCAACCGACCACCCACACACACCCATCCAACCCCATCCTTCCCACACCCACACCCTCCTCCGCCCACCTACTCTTCCCAACCACCATCGCCAATCCACTTCTCTCACCTCCCAAATCCCGCTCACTCCCCACCCCACCCCACGCACCCATCCGAGCCACTCACCCACTCCTCCCCACCACCACCCCTACAATGTCCACAACATCACCCCATGCAGAAGTAATATGCATCCTTTTTAATGCCCGATCTGTAGCAAAAAACAGATACCGCATCTTTGACCTCCTTGCCTCAGACAAACAAGACCTAGTCTTTATCACGGAAACCTGGCTCTCTGACGATTTTGCCCCTATCGCCCACAAAGCCTTCCCCCCGGACTACTCCCTCATCCCACTCAACCGACCCTCTAGAGGTGGAGGAGTAGCAATCGTTTTCAAGTCACACTTCGCCTCACTCATCGACTGCCAGACAATCATCCCTTCCTGTGAATTGCTTCTTGTCAAAATGTCCCTCCCTACAACGTTCTCCCACAGCTTCCTAATCATCTACAGACTAGAGCTGTACCAAATAGCATATTTAGTACTTGGCCGACTACCGAATAGTTGGTCAAATATTCAACCAAAGCTGAATATGAAGCCGAATAGTTGCTTTATTTAATAAATCATGTACCAAACTTTAAAAAAACACACTTATTGTAATTAATATAGCCTCTTTATTTAAAGTATAAAAGCCAGAAAAAAAGCAGGTTCAACCAAAATGAAGGGACCAAATGTACAGAAGATTGTTGCATGTTCAGTGCCAGATAAAGTATGAGGCTTCACAAATGCAAAAGGACTGCCTTTGTGAATCAGATGCATTGCATTCTCTATCCAGTTGCAAAGTCGATGTGGTCGAGTTTCGAAACTTCTTTGCAGCTCACATAGAAATGTCTATAATGGTTCATGTTGGCTCATGGAGTCAAGAGGAAATCTGAAATGTGTGAACTCCATCTCACAACTATTCACTCCACCCAAATAAATTCTGCTCACTTTTCACTTATCTTAGCCACTCCTTCTCTCCAATACACAAACATATGCAACTTATCATTATCATTCCTGATAAAATATCAGATAATGTAAAACTCATGACTGAAGTCCTTAAAAAAAAGAATAGGGGGGACAATGACGTACGCAATGTGAAGTGACATGACATGAACTGAAAGTATCTATACACGTATTTCAGTTTGTCTTTTCCAACTGAAAAAAAGTGTGCATTGCATATAAGCATTTGCAAAAGAAAAGATTTTCCCATATTGTTGCAGGCTAAGTATAAAAGATGGGCACCTTTTATGTCTATGAATCTGTAACAAAACATGCCCTAAAGAGCAGATTACAATATAAGATATTTTTTCAGCTGTTTGATAGCAATTTTTCTGGTCGAATTCTATTCAGTTTTGCAAACTGAACTTTATATTTGCCTTTCTGAGTTCATGTTGCATTGTATTCAAATGAGAATGTCAAAGTATTTGGCAAGAGCCGAATATCAAGAAACTATTTGGCCGGAGCCGAATAGCTTTTTTTCAGCTGGAATTCAGCCAAATACTTACTCAAAGCCGAAGTTCGCTACACCCCTACTACAGACCTGCTATGACAGACAATTCTCAAGCAAACTCTGTGATTCGATAGCCACCATACAAATAAACCATCCCACCCTCACTCTTCTAGGGGACTTCAATATCTGGCTGTACATTCCCACGAACCCCATGACCCACTCACTGGTCGACTGCCTAGATGTGCTTAACCTCCACCTTCACATGAACGGCCCAACTCACTCTAAAGGACACACCCTTGATGCCATCTTTAGCTCCCACAATCAGATACATCTAAGCCCCCCTATACCTATCATCTGGTCTGATCACTTCATTGTGCCTTTCATCATTCGCTCGCCCGACCCCCTCCCCATACTTGTACCAGAACCCCCAAATCAACGCAAATGCTGGAAGAAACTAAAGATCCTCCCTGACGTAGCCGATGCGCTCCTTAAAACTCCTCCCTCAACCACCCACATAATGAACCCTTAACCACCGACTCCTTTGACTCTTGGTTCAATATCTCACTATTCCCGCTCACCCCCACTTGCCAATCCTCCGCTCGCTGTGGCCCTTTTCCTAGATGGTTCACACCGGAACTAAAGACTTCAAAACAACTGTATAAATCCCTCGAACACAAATGGCAAAAAGATAAAAACCAATCTGAGTAGAACCACCCTGGCCTGGTACCATTGCCACTACAAAGCCGAAATCTGAAAAGCAATAAAAGTCCACTACAACTCTCGAATTCTCAACTGTGAAAACACCAGCAAAGAACTCCACAAAATCATTTCTGAATTCACCAAACCAACCTGTACCACTTCCCAATCGACGCCATCTCAGTCACTCTGTGACTCACTCTCTCTCCACTTCTACACCACTGCTCTCAACAGGACAAATTCTCTCAACAACAAACTGGCCCTCATGCCCACGCCACGTAATCCACCTGCCCTACCAGTCACCCCCCCCCCGCCTGCAACAGCAAATAAACCCCAACCCACCTTCGACTTGTTCACACCAATATCAAGAGACCAATTTCTCAACCTTCTCTCTGCCGGGAAACCATTTGGCTTCCCCCTATACTCCTGCCCCGCCTCAATCCTCAAAGAAATATTCTCATCCACCTGCACAGGAGAGTAGGCAAGAACCATCATAAATGACTCTCTCTCCTCATGAATCTTCCCCGACACCTTCAAAACTGCACATGTAAAACCTCTTCTAAAAAAAACCTTCCCTCGACCCTCTCGACCCCAAAAACTACCGTCCCATCTCAAACATCAGGTTCCTTGCTAAACTCATCGATCGAACCGCATACTCCCAACTAAATGCCTTTGTCGAATCCAACAATCTCCTAGACCCTGCACAATCAGGCTTCAGATCTTGACACGGAACTGAAACCACTTTGACCTCAATCTGGGACGACCTTAAGATCACTGCAGACTCTGTGGGATGTGCTGCACTAATCCTTCTAGACCTTTCTGCCACTTTTGACAAAATCAACCACTAAATCCTCCTCGACCGCCTCCACTCCCTAGGAATCCGTGGAAACGCTCTCAAGTGTATAGCATCCTTCCTCAACAATAGGAAACAAATAACCCTCCTCTCCACTTTTGCTTCCGCCACCCAACCAGTCAATACCGGAGTTCCACAAGCAGCATGTCTATCAGCCCTCCTGTTCAACCTCTACTGTCAGCCGGACCTCGCAGCTTGCCTCCTTGACATTGATCTCTGGATGACCATAAACCACCTCCTCTTAAACCCCACTATAATCCAAAATCATGGTGTGCGGCAACACAGAGCTTCTCCCCCACGCTCTGCCATGGCCAACATCCATGGGCAATCCAACCACCAACTCGACCACAGTAAAAAACCTTGGATGCACTCTCGACTCTGACCTAACCATCTCTCACCAAATCGACAATGTCTCTAAATCCTGAAATTACCACCTCATAATTGTTAGATGCATTTTTCAGTACCTCTCCTTTCCCAACAGACTCTCCGTGGTCCAATCTATTGTAATGTCGGGACTGGACTATGCCAACTCCCTCTACCTCGGGGTCCAAACATACCACCTCATTAAACTACACAGAGCACAAAACGCTGCAGCCAAATTGCTTCTAGCACTTGGCCCAAGAGAACACACCTCTCCAGCTCTCAGAACTCTCCACTGGCTCCCGGTTGAACGAAGGGTGCCTTTCAAAACCTTATGCATCTCCCACCGAGCAGTGCATAAAACCGGCCCTCTATTCCTACAGGACAAGCTAAAACCCTACCACCCGTCACACACTCTAAGATCAAGCTCTGCCCTCCTTTTAGTGATACCAAACACCAACTCCGTCAGGTTAGGAAGATCCTCATTCTCAACCTTGGCCCCCACTCTATAGAACTCGCTTCCACCCCACATTCGACACACAGAAGACTGCCTGTCTTTCCGCAAATTACTGAAAATGTGGCTCTTCCCTTAAAGAATTGACACTTAATGCAAATGGGATGAATAGCCACAATAAACAGAAATCCAAGGTTCTTTTAACAAACAAAATAAAAGAGCAAAGGGAGTCGACAGAATGGATAGAAAGACTAAAACGCATAGTGTAACTAAAACAGATAGATTGAGTGAAATGGATAGAGTAAGTGAAATGGATAGAATGGATGGAACAGATAGAGTAGATGGAACAGATAGAATAGATGAAATGGATAGAGTGGATGTCACGGTTAGAGTAGATAGAACGGATAGAGTGGATGGAACGGATAGAGTGGATGGAACGGATAGAATGGATGAAACGGATAGAGTGGAAGAAACGGATAGTGTGGATGGAACGGATAGAGTGGATGGAACGGATAAATTGGATGGAATGGATGAGGGGATAGAACGGATGAAGTGAATGGAACGGATGGAGTAGATGGAATAGATGAAGAGAATGGAACGGATGAAGTGGATGAATCGGACAAAGTGGATGGAAAGGATAGAGTAGTGTAAGTGATTTCAACCCGGCACTCCACCTAAGTCAATGCCTAGCGTGTGATGCACAGCTGGAACCCTTAATTATTTACTTATGTCTATAAATTATTTTATTTCTGAATGATTATATCATGCCCCTCTCTTTGAATCCCCCCCAGTCACACTGAACCAGGAAGCAGGCTGTTTTGCAAAGTTAAAAATATTTATTTTATGGATTTGCACAATATATATATCACACTACTGTAATGGTTATACAATGATCACCAATGGGGTGATGTCACGGTAAACAATCTCTTTAATCAGAAGGAGTAATAATAGGAAAAATAATGCAGCATAGAATAATACTTTTGTGGGGGTTCAATCAAAATGAAATGTGATTACCCTTTCCTCCTGCACACTACTCAATCCCTCTCCGGTTCATATGCAATATAAATAGATGGAAGGAGAGAAAACAGTTTTCAGGAATACAGAATTCAACAAAATAGTATCAATCTCAATTTCCCCCCAGCAAACACAGAGAGAGAAACAGGAATGATTGCAAACTGGTCAAAATGGTTTTGAATGTGGCTTTGAATGGAATGGTAAAACACTGAAAATGGATTTAATTCACTAAAATGGTTTCAATACTAGTGGGAGCCGCTTTGTATAGTTTCGGACAAACACTAGCAATGATTATTGAGTAACTAACAAGTTGAAAACTTAATTCTGAGGTCGGATACAATGAACAGCTATTTCACACGTGATAGATTTGAGCCAAATGAAAATTTGCAGCAACATTTTCTGTGTGCGGTAAGAGTGATTGTGGAAAACCTGTATGGAGTTGGGGTGCAATTCATTGGAAAGTGGAGGATGCTAGCTTTGAGTAGACACTTGAATTACGTTTCTAGCATACACGGTGAAGAAGTTATGAAGGTTTTTGTGGAGGTCGTTTTTTCCCGAAAGAGTCAAAATTTTCAAAAGAAAGATGCGTTTTTTAAATTGTCAAACAAGATTTCTTTACACTAGGGGTAGATTATGAAGCCGCAAACTACACGACAGTGCAGCCACCAGCCCAGGATATCACTGGTTGATTTATGATTTTTTTTTTATCGTAAAAATGCAGTTTTATACAAAATTATATTAAAATTTGTTACAATTTTTCCATTTTGTCAATAGTTCATTATACCCGTTATTTCTTCAGTTTTTTGCATTGTAGTATATGTCCATTTTTGATTCAATTTCACTGGTTATTTTTTCAGCAACATGTCCAGATAGTCTACTACAGCGCAGACTAGTTTTACATTTTGGCCTTCTAAAAGGTTTTTCCACCACCCTTCAATTTCATTGTTCAATGAAGCAAATCTTTCCAAGTGGATTTTTCGCTGATTAAAAGTTTCGGTGCACTCTGCTATTAAGTGTTTGCTTGTTTCAATGACAAGGTTACAGAACCTGCAGGTGCTGTCTTGTGTTGTTTTGTCTTTCCTTTGCCATAATGTTTCTTTGGTGCTTAATGCATTTAGTTGCAATCTCAGGAATTGCATTCGATGATGTTTTGAGGGACACTGTGTCAAAAATCTTGGCGGCACATTTAGTTTATGTTCACTGGACTCTATAGTTTCTAATGATTTCAATTTGTCTCGTATTTCTTTGTTGATGATCCAACTCCACTGCTCAAACTTTTTTTTTGCAATTTGTGGTGTTAATTGTAGTTCCGATTCTTTAATGGACGCTGCTGCTAGAAAGTCATTTAGTTTTATATACCATTATTTTAGCAGGGTCATTTGATTTCCGCTTTTCAGCTTAAAAATCTCATATGCTGGAATTGGATGTAATAAGATCATTTTCCTCAGTGTTGTAAGTGATGTCCATGTGACTTTGGAATGTAGTGAGTTCAATGATAATTCATGACACAGAGCATTCAATGGGACATATCTAGGTAAGTTTAGCACTCTGCGTCAGAAAACGCCCTCCAATGAATGCCAGGTTGGTTCAGGAATGTTCCACACGGCCTCGGCACTGATCGTTATTGTCGCCACTACTTTTTGAACATAAAAAAGTAAAACAGGTTCCAACTAGAATTGTCCTTATTTTTTCTCTATTTTTGGTCCTTGCAGTGGCAACTTCTTCATCCGAATTTTTAGCTCAGCTATCCATGGTCCTTCACAAATGGAGTTGTTGTAATGAATGCCTAAATATTTTATTGAAGGTACTTTTTCTATCATTTTGCCGTTAATTTTCCATTAAAAAGCCTGATCTGTCTTATTTCTTTTAGGGCCGATTGCCATTATCTTCGTTTTAGCTGTATTTATCTCCAGTTCATTATTGGTCAAGTATTCAAACAGTTTACTTAGTTGCCGTTGCAGCCCGACTTGAGTCCGATCTAATAGTATTATGTCGTCGGCATATGTTATGCAAGATATTGGCATGTTGTTCAATTTGAGGAAATGCATTGGTCTCATTTTAGTTGGATTGATAGGTCGGCAATGAACAATTTGAAGAGTTTGGAGGCCAGGGGCACCCTTGTTTTACTCCTTTTTCTGTTATGATAGGCTCAGACATTTCTCCGCTGTTATTGAGACAAACACAAATTGTTGTGTTGGTGTGAAGAGCTATTACTGGTTCGAGTAATCTTGCAGGGCATCCCCATGCTGTTAGTTTAAGCCATAACGTGCCATGGATTATAACATCAAAGGCCTGTTTCATGTCTATGAATGCTAGAAACAGCCGTTGACCTGCCTTGATGGCTTCCATTTTTAAAATGCTTAGTGAACAGAGATTGACATCGACTCCAACACCAAAGGTAAATCCCGTTTGTCTGGGATCAACAATTTTTGATGTAATTGCCCATTTTACAAGCTTTTTCCTCAAAGAGAACTTGCCTATGGTGTCTAAGAGGGCGATCGGTCGATAGTTGTTGGGATCGTCCCGATCGTCCTTCTTGTAAATCGGGACCACATTGGCCTTTAACCATGATGCTGGTATTTGTTTAGTTATCGCTATTCGATGAAATAAAGTCTCGATGAAAACAGACCACTACAAAACGTTTTGTTTTAGCATAACATTTGTGATTAGGTCTGGCCCCGGGGCCCGTGAATTTTTTAGCTGCATTAAGGCTTCAGCAATCTCGTGTGCCGATATTTTTGTGTTCCAATCCATGGTGCCAGCTTCTATCTTTATTGGCGGTTCAGATAAAGATTTTTTGTATACATTTGTGTAATGTTTAACCCAGATGTTACTTGCTAAATCGTTGGTGATTATAGGCAGACATTTCGAGTTTCCAGCATTTAAAATTGCCCATATGTCTCTAGAATTTTTGCTTATAATGAGTTTCATAATGAGTTCCGCCCAATTTTGTTCAATAATTACATGGTGTGATTTTGCCCAATTTCTGTATTGTTGGCGACGTATTTTGACCTTTTGAACTGCATGATCAGCCACGTGGATTTTCTTTAGGTGTCGTATGTCTCGTCTCAGATCTTTTTTTGCATCATGGAGCAGCTTACTGTAGTTTAGGAGCCTTATTTAATGCTGTTGAGTGGTTTTCTATATGATTGCTTAACAGCAGCGCATAGTTGATTGATTTCTGGTGTTCCACTGCTGAGAAATTTAGTGTTAGTTGCTGTATCTGAGGACCGTTTATTCTCAATCTGTTTCCAGCAGCGTTTACTGTTAGTGAAGGATTTATCTCTTGGTCGCTCTCATCCCAACTCAATAAAGAGTGCAAATGTATCAATTCATGGGCACTCTGGTCTGTTGTGATTATTTCCATTTTGACAAATTTGTCATTCATCTCTCTAGAAGTCCACATGTAGTCTAAAATGTTTCGATCACAATTGCCCATTCTTTTCCATGTGTTTTTTGGCGGCATGTCTCCCTTGATGTTCCCATCGATCATATTGAGGTTTCTATTTGCCATCAATTCCTGCCACAAATTTACTCTTATGCTTAGTTGATTTTTGGAGATTTCTGAATTTATTTTTGATGTTGGTTCCCGTTTAAACCAATAACAGTTTAGGTCTCCACAGCATACGATCCACAAATTGTTATGGGTTAACATGGCACCGTCTAAAAGGATCATCACTTCCTTTAAAAATTCCTCTGTGGAGATCTTGGCCGGGTTCCAATAGAAGTTTATTATTAGCATGTATTCGCAACATCCTTTGATCAGCTGGTCGAATTTTATTAGCGTCCCTTGCACAAAAGGATTTGGATTTTGTGATTCAACTGGTATCCAACCCTCATTGATTCGTATCATGGTTATAAAGCCCGAAAAAGGGCAGCCTGTGAGATTTTTTTCGGCGGGATTCAGGAAGACACTAAAACCATCTTTAGACGTTTTTTTACGTAACCAGGTTTCTTGCAGACAAATCACCAAGGTTTTCTTTAGTGAGACAGGGAAATCTTTGAACAGATGTGAAAAACCACGCGTATTCCAAGACAGCTGATCACACCTTCCTTCTTTTCTTCTTGGTCGTTGATAGTTTTGCCACCCTTGTATTCCTTGATCATCATTTGTTCTGTACGCTTTTTGGTGGTTGAAACCTCCTCTCCAAGGTTCGGTTTGTAGGCTAGTTAACGATTGCCGCAGTGTAGAGATCTTGGACTCTATTGAATGGGGGATAGTGTCGTTGTTAGGAATCCTTCCTTCTTCACAACTTTTAGGGCGTTCTACCATCAAATCGAAACTGTATGCAAGCAGTTTGTCTGTTGCATTTAAAATTGTGTTTCTCACCGCGTTTGAGACAATGGGCCTCATTACACGGATGGCGGTAATGGTTAACGGTCACCATTAATGGTACCGGTGACCGTTAACCCTTACCGCCTTACTACAAGGTCCCTTTGTGGGTTGGAGACTTTAACGCCTGCTTTTTGCAGGTGTTAAAAACCAACCCGCAAAGGGACCAGGGAGCTAATTTCGGTACCGCAATTTGCGGTGCCGTAATTAGCACCTTCCCCATTCCCAGTATGCCCTATGGGGCAAAAATGGGAATGGGGAAGGGCAATGGGGGAAGGGGCAATTACCGCCCCCCCCACCAACCTTGGAATAGGGCGGTAATTCCCTTTTCCTCCAAGGCGGTGCCGGTATTTTACCGGCATGGACCAAGGTGCTAGTAGCACTTTGGTCCACCGCCGTCCGTGTAATGAGGCCCAATGTGTAGTAGCACCTGGTCTGTTGTTTTTTCGGATGCGTATTCCACAATTTTGATGTCGTCACTGTGAATTGTCCGTAGTGATGGTACACATTTAAATAATCTCAGCACATTTGAGCGGTTTAGATTCATCTCGTGTTCGTCTGTGTGGATGTTTTGAAGACGTAGCTTTGTTGTCTGTTTTGACACTACGTTTATATGATACTGCTTTGTTTTGGAGATGTAGTGTACTGTTTGTTTCCGTTGATTTGCTGTTAATTTTGGGTTTAAATTTGTACCTAGTTCAACCTGCCTCCTTTTATTCCCTGATTTTTCATGTTCCGTTGTTTGTAATTTATCAACATTTTCATTTGCCTTTCGATAATGATCACTAATTAGCACATTTTTTGTTTTTTGGTGATTCTCTTGTAATATGCTCTCGAACTCTCCCTCATCTTCATCTTCAATAATGTCGTTATTGTAAGAATATGTTGACAAATTGCAAAGATCTGTTGAAGATGCTGTGGTGGAAAGAGTGGCGCTTACATCTAACGACTCTCGCCTCATTAGTTTCCTATTAGGTTTACTTATTTCAGTATTTTTGCTAGGTTTTTGACTAGCTAAGGTTGCTAGTTGCTGATTTTCTTTCTCCGGTTGACAGAACATTGCTGGTTGTGTTCGCATTGGTAGATTCCTTATAATTATTTTTGCAGTAGTTGATCGTTTCCTCTTGTATATTACTGGGCCAGTTATAGTGGGAGGTATTCCCTTGATGCCCTCGTTTGAGGCACCTTCTTTACATGGCTGTTGTTGTCTTTGACGTTTCTTTACTTCCACCAGTGAAGATTTTGAACGCTACTTGTTGGGCTATCCCTCCTACATTGATTTGAGGAATGGCGTGAAATGATGCTGCCATTTGATCATCAAGGCTTCTTATTGGCCTGTCAGTTGATCGTTTGTTAGTTTTATTGGCCTCAGCTCCAACTTGCGTCATCTGTTCACATGGTTGCTTGTCAAGTAATTCAGGCTTGGATTTGCTCTGCTACTGTCAGCTTTGTTTTCTTTTTGGAAAATCGTTGGTGGATCGTTATGCTCCGTTTTCATGATTTGTGAAGTTAAGGTTTCCAAACATGATGAGCAGGGATTTGCTTGCGTCTTGTCTTTTTTTTGCTTTTGTGGCTTGAGTTTTGATATCGTTTGGCTCTAAATTTGCAGAGAATGGTTTTCGCATAACATGTCTCATCCATTTCACTGCTTTTGTTGATAAACTGTCATTTTCACAATGGTGTCTTGCCGCTAGATCGCCTCGACGCATTTGCCAACCAGCGGAGACATCGGCTTCTTTTTCTATTTGACTCTGGAGAAAGGCCATAAACATGTCTAATATATCAGTTTTTTGTGTTAAATTGATTAGCATCGCGCTTTGGTCTTTAATTGTTTCATTGAGTGTTTCATACAATTTAACAAAAGGGATCATCGCTAAAGATGAAGCTGCTAATGCATTGTTGTGTATTTGCATAGCGGCAGCTGCGGAAAGGCTTGATTTTGTCGTTGCTTCACTTGGGTCCTTCCCTGCCATTGATTGACTTTTTGGTGTGCTTCGCTCGAGTTATCGGCTGGCATGGTCAGACCATTGAATTGTCGTTGTCTCGGTCTTTCGGGGACTGGTGTTGTCGCATGCCATCTCGGAGTGTTTGAAATACAACCCCTAGTTTCAATGTGGGCAGAGGAGACTGGGCGCTGGTCTGTTTTCGCTGATTTTCCATATGGCGTGAGGCTCTCCTTGTTGGATGGAGTTTTAGAGCTTCCTAAATTCAGCCTTTGTGAGTTTACTTTCCTTTGACATTCTGCAAGTTTTGGAGTGTCTTCCAATCTGGTTTCGTCAATTACCCTTTTCGCTTGCGCATCGCTGTTCTTCAGACCATTTTTCAGGTTTCTGCCTTGATTTGGCAAACTTTCTTTTGCAATTATTCTATTTCTACGTCAAGTTGATCAGAAGATTGATCAGACGTGTTCCGAATACTAAGATTGTTGCTTTCTGAGGTTGGTTTTGATGAATTAAGTAAGTGTGACATCTGCATTTTTTTCGTCGGTTGAGCACAGTCAAATGGTTTCATCAGTGTTTCCGAATGAAGAACTCCCAGTAGTTCTACGTCAGTTATTTCAAAAGGTGTGAAAAATTCCTCCTGACCGTCCGTGGCTTGAGATTTATCTGGTTTGCCAGTGTCAGTTGAAATCGGCACCAGGTCCGACAATGATAAAATTGCTTTGAGTATATTCATTCCTCCCTTAAGCAAGTCTGTTCCTGTGACTTCCTCGAGCTGTTGCTCTTTGCCCTGGTTTCCTGGCATTGCTTCGTTGAATTGTCCTTCCTTCGTGTTACTCTGTCGTGAAGCATTGATTGCTTCAGGATTTCCAGAGGCAAGCACGTCGCCTGTTTGAGCAGGCTCAGTTTGTGAAGACTGGGGGCATCTGACATTATCATCATTTGTGTGCATGGTGTTGTTTCCTAGGTCTGAAGTGCCGCCTCTTAGTGCTCCGATCTTGGTGCTTTGTTTAGCTGCACTTGCCTTTGCAAGTGTCCAGGGGTTGGATAGGCGGCGTTGTTGTAGAGTCTTGGTCCTAGTCTGTAGACCAGTTTTGTCTATCACCGTGATAGCCTCAGCAATTGCACTGATGTTTCTCATGATTTAGTGTCAGTGTCTGTCAATTAGTTGAGTTAGGTAAGGAAGGGTGAAGAAAGAGTGCTGGGCCTGTTGGATTCACAGTGCCGTGGCAATAACACAGCAAGGAGTCAGTGGTCCACACAACTAGCACCTATTTTATCCCAGAGCCTTGTAATGAGGTGGTTCAGTTACGATGTTCACTCACGCTTTCATGCGTTCATGCTTTCGTGCATTACGGATCAGAAAGTTGGGTGACTGCCAGCCTTCCTGTGACCCGGTCTATTGCAATCAGACCTCAAAATAACTTCAGTGTTGGGTGGCGTTTCAGCGAGCAGGATCAAAGGGAGTTTTTTCCCTGCAGTCTCCTGCTCGCAGTACTGGCTGCTCTTGGCCACTCTTTGGAAGGAAAAAGTGCAACTTTACAGGTTAAGAAGGGCCAAGATGTAGCCAGGCTGTGCCAGTAAGGGGTCTGTTCGAGACGGTCTGTGCTCTGTCTTACCTCGAAGCGGTTTAGTAACTGCGGACCAGTAACCAGTAATTAACCTGTAATTAACCAGTGATTTCCGTCATTGAATTTAGACAGGCTCACACAGGCTCACCTGTATGCCAGCAAACTTGCTAGCATGCAAAAAAAAAAAAAAAAAACAGGTCGAGGGATAATGGGACGGCTGACGGATGAATCAGGGCAAAATTACCACACTGCAAGTGCCCGAAACGCCTCCCTTCAGCTGCTTACTGCTTACTGACTCCACTCGAGTGTCCCCTCCAGTGCCTTCCTTGGATATCACTGGTTGATTTGGCCTGCCGAAACTCTCACCTTTCTTCAGAAAATATATTAGCGCAAAGATGATTTTAACACTACTATTACAAAGGACTATAGGGTAAGAGAAAGAGTTCAGGTAAGACAAAAGATTCTAACAATGCAGTTCGGGAAATAAGAGAATGGGTTTGGATAGGATGACTTATGGATAATACATATGCTAGGGACAATCCTATGCTATGGATACTCACTACCAAGGTTTGGAATGGACCCGTCAGGAATCTGGTCAAAGATTTTCTGGACTGGAATTCTGCTAGCACACCGGACTGGACTCAAGGCACTCTGGTTCTGCAATCAGCACAGCACCCTGGACACTGCACGGCGGGATTGGACTGGATCTGATGGGCTCTGGTTCTGCTCCACAGCTATCTGGTCACAGCTCGGCTCTACTGGGTTGGATCTTTGGATTCTGGCAAGAATTCTTAGCTAGAAAGCAGCATAGCACAGCCAGGCTGTACTTGGGTTCCCCTTAGAGGTCTGGGGTAAAATCTGGTTTCAGGATTTTTAAAGGCCAAGCTGAGAATGGTCCAGCTTTGGAAATGGGTCTTTCTGCTTTCAGAGTTCTGGAGTCTGGAGTCTGGAATATGGATTTCGCTTGCAAAGTGCTCCGGCAGCAATCGGTTGGTGAGTGTATGTCTGTGTCTCCTTCTAAGTCCTAAGCTATCCCTATTTATGTATATCCTAAAGGGGTGGGTATGCTGAATTCTGCTAGGCACACCCCTAGGTATTCTATTGGTTAGGGTCTTTCCTCTCCCCTGATTTGAGAACGAAACAGGGTTTCATCATGACACTGGCCCTCATTACGACCCTGGCGGAAATCGAAAAACGATGGCGGAAATGCAATACCGCCATCGAATAGCGCTCGGTGCGACTATGACCCGTCACCGCAAAGTACGAAGCCATTAGCGACACCGTAGTGAACGCCAACGCTAACTGCACCAAGCACGCGCGCGCGCGCCATGCCAAACCGCAAACACCACCATGGCGCAAGGGTACGCCAATTCCGACCCTAGCGGACATGTACCTAACGCCATCAGGCATGGCGTAATGTACCATTCCGCCATGGCGAGAAGTACGGCATCGCGAATCAACCGTAAACGGCCCCACTGAGTGCCTGTACACCGCTCCCTGCCCACAAAGTACAACTCCCCGTAGGTGCAATGAAGTCACAATGCAACCATTGAAATGTACAAGTCACCCATGCATGCCAACGAACAAAAGAAACACAAGAGGGGCCAATGGGAGCTGCAGGGCACAGATGGCACGAATACAGAAGCCATCCCAATGGACATGACCACAGTCCCCCACCAAGAAACGCACGCAAACACAGGCACCTGTGACCAGCAATATTCCGAAAATCACATCATTCCACCAGTCCACCTGGCTGACCGGCATCTGTTACACAAAACCCAATCCCCCGCCCCTGAGCATGACAACATTCAAACTGTCATATAGGCAGCCCCCATCCCTGACCTCACGGGCTTAGTAGGCAAATGCGCCCAGTACAGTACCACGCAACTAAACCCCGAAGCTGGAACCCAATGCAGATCTCCTCACAATACATCGCCCCCCAAATAGGCATATGCCACATCACTTGCAAAGAAAAACGCTACACGGGCCAAATCAGAATAGAAATTTATGCACATCAAAGTCACCAAGCCCATACAGCCATCAGGCCATGAACTCCAAAACACTAATCACCATTGTGGGCTGCATCCGCAAGAAATGACCAGCCACTACTTGTGTGTCGCCCAGTTCCCCCATGGTACACAGAGCCACATTCACGTACGAAAAGGCAACATGGAAGCGCACAGAACCGCAGGGCCGTCCCAATGGGGAGGCACTAGTCCAGCTGAAAGGCCGAAATGTTGCTCCGAGCCACCAGTACTGCGTAAGGGCATGTGGGCCATTGGCGATCGTCCCATAAGACCGTAATGCTGCTCCACTGATTAACACGAAGCAGCAGGTGTCGGGAGTAAAATCCATCTGCAGGAGTGGCATACAGATGGCAGTGGCAAAAGGGGAGGAGATACCTGTCAACCAAAAGAAAAGAAAAAGAACAGAATGGCCATCAGAACTACATTCGAACAACTCACTTCAATGATCACACGAAATCCACAGCCATATGCATGCTAGCCCACTCAAAAGGATCATCACCACCCCAAAACCACTTGCGACTCATAACCATCTATATCGAGGTGCAAACACCATCACAAACGAGTGTACCTGTGCATGCGTCTGTCAAAACAGAATCCATCAGATGGGAATGTTAACGTGCATGGACACAAGTGTCTGAGGGCGCCTCGAGACAGGGAGGGCTCAACAAGGCCAGATAGACGATGGTCCCACTATGGCAGCCCTGCATCACATAGCGTAGGGGAGGCGGATAGATCCCAAGAAGCCCTGTACATGGCAAACTCTGTATCAAATCACCTGCCCATGCATCCATTCATCATTCCCTCATCCCGGGATCAAAACGCCTGAATAATTACTCACATAACATTAGAAACAACCATTGAGTCTGTGCGTTATGCAGCCTGCAAAATCCACAGTGCCCCAGCCCGTAATTCCAGTGTTGTGAAGTAACATGTATTTGGGAACGGCCGGCCTCATCGCCCACGTAGCTATTGCGCATCCCAAACTATTCATATCAATCATTGCTCCCTCGCCATGGGCCCTGTCTCAAGGACATTGAACAATAGAACGTTATATTTGCAGTCAGACCTGTGGGCATCTCCTCGCCGCTAGCTGGAAACCGAAAGCGCCGCCCTTCGAATTCCTCATTTGCAACACCACGTCGGAAAGGCATCTGTGGCCGTTTGAAATCACTAATTATTCCATCGAGTGCGGCTCTGTGTGAAAATGGCAACTGCCTTCACCCACGAATGGGACGCCCCGCCCGTCGTTGCAACTCGGTACAGTGATGCATGAGGGCCCACCGTTACTCGAGTACTACGTTCCACTGACCCTTCACAAGTCTGTTCGCGACTGCACAGATAGTATGGGAAACAATGGGACCACAGCAGAATGAACATATCAACCAATCTTACACGGCCATCGGGTACAAATACATGATAGCAATAGCAAGATACCATTCCCCGAATTGCAGCGTTGTGCGCGTGACGTGCTCGGCCAAAGGGGAGAGCAGTTTGCACAGGTGGAATGAATCACCACAGGTGGAGGCCATACAGCCTGAAAACACATAAATTGCACAGCCAGTCTCCTCCCACAACCACACCGAAATGCTACCGGCAGGACTCGCGATGTTGGCCCTGGGGGACCTGATAGCACTGCAAGTGCTCCAACTCCAAGAAGAAGACGAACACCAACTACAACCAGCAGCACGGAGGAGACGCAGGAGGAGGAGGAGGCCAAGGCAGGGCCAGCAAGGCCCACCAGCACAGCCACTACCACCACGCAGGCAGCCCGCAATCCCACGCCTCCGAGCACATCCGTTCAACCTCACTGATGAGCAGATCCACACCCTCTACCGTCTGGACCGGGACACCATAGCCGCCATTGTGGACATGACACAGGCTGACCTTGTCAGCATGATAGATAGCCCAACCGCCATCCCACCCCTACTGAAGGTGGTGTCTGTACTCCACTTCCTGGCCACAGGCACCTACCAGCACACAGTCGGACAGTTGCATGGCATTTCTCAGCCACTGTTCTCACGGACACTATTGCAAGTGCTCGATGCCCTCCTGCAGCACGCAGACGACTACATCTCCCTACCACGCTCGGAGCAGGAAATTACAAACACGAAAGTGGGATTCCATGCACTTGCCGGCATACCGGGTTGCATTGGTGCCATCGACTGCACCCATGTTGAATTGGTCGTCCCACATGCCATGGAGGCCCAGTACCGCAACCGAAAACAATTTCATTCCCTGAATGTACAAATGGTGTGTGACTCCAACAGGATCATTACACATTGTTGTGCCCGATTCCCTGGATCAACCCATGATTCTATGGTCTTGAGGAACTCTACAATACCACGCTACATGGAGCGACACGCAGGGAACAGATCCTGGCTACTCGGTGAGTCTCATTACATGCATGATGATGTGGGGTATGTGAATTGGCAATGACCTGGCAGGAAGGGGGGGGGGTGTGCGTACGTATCAATGGCATTCCACATCATACGTTTCTCGTCCACATACAGGTGATGCTGGATATCCACTGAAGAGATGGCTCCTCACACCAGTCCGGAACCCACGGGACCAGCATGAGGAGGACTACAACCATGCCCACTCACGTACCCGTGTAGTCATAGAACAGGCATTCGGCCTACTGAAGGGCCGTTTCCGCTGCCTCAGCAGGTCTGGCGGGGCACTCCTGTACCGCCATGAGAAGGTTGCAAAGATGGTGATGGCATGTGTCATGCTCCACAACATGTGCGTACGTAGAAATGTGCCCATGCCCCCTGACGCAGAACTGCAAGCACCTGAAGATGGTCATGATGAGGGTGGGGATGTGGCAGCACCTCATGGAGTCTGCGAGGCACCGGAGGCCCGTGACATTCGTCAGCATCTCATTGATGTATGCTTCTAGCACTCACGCCTGGTGGCTGATACATGGACACGGGACTCGTGGCACTGCGTGTGTCTGGGACATGCACAATATGGACTGTACGCCTATGATGGCCTAGTACACAAAGATCAATGTCCACACATCTCATTGGTTGATCGTGCACTTTTTATGGCATATGTGATGTCATGTTGAACACCCTATCGACCCGCCACCCAAGTGAGCCCAACACACCCCCTCCACCCTCCTACCTCCCCCCCGAACACCAGTGTCCAAAGATGCTCATTGTCAGTGGGCTGTCGCTATTGCATGCCCCCTCTGCGGGTATCAGGGGCACCCCTGCCTGTGGAGCGCAGGTTCCTTCCAGATCTACGTTGGGGGCTGCCCTGGACGGAACTTGCAACGGATGATGTGTCTGCCTGCTCACGTCCATGCATGTCCCTAAGGGTTTGCGAGAGCTCAGTGAGCACACGGCGCACTGCGGCAAGTTCGGCACATACGTCCTTGGCCGTCGCATGCAGTTCCCCCCTGAGGCTCTCGGTGCTTCTCTCCATTTGGACTCTCAGGCTCTCGGTGCTACTCTCCATTTGGACTCTCAGGCTCTCGGTGCTACTCTCGATTTGTGCCCTAAGTGTCTCAGTTGATGTTTCTATGTCTGCCTTAGTGCCCCCACATTCATCAGCATGGTCCTTGAGGAGCGTGGCCAGTTGCTGCTGTTGTTCGATCAACTGGTCGAGGGACTGTTGCCTCTGCTGGGCCATGGCCATTTGCGGGGGTGTCACAGAGGGGCTGTTGTCCTCATGTTGCCTTGCCACAGGGCTTGTGGGGGATGGCCAGTCATCGTCTTGTGGGTGCCCCTGCGTGGTATCCTCATGTTGTACGGGATGGGACAGACAGGGGGATTGGGACAGGTCATGGATGGATCTGACTTCGGCATCCCCGTTTTCTGTGTCCGAGCATGCTGCCATCAATGGGGTGTCACCTATGGTGCTGCTGCCACCAGAGGCAGTGCCTTCTGTGGCATCCATTGGGGGGACCTGTGGTGGTGGTGTTGTGGGCATGCTGGCTGCTGGGGTGCCTGTTGATGTTCCCTCCTCTGTGCTGCCACCTGATTTGTGCTGCTGCCGTGTCTTGATGCGTGCAGCTGAGGTGGAGGGTCTCTGGCCATTGGTCTTGGCCCTCTTTGCAGGTGTGCTGGTAGGGGTGTCCTGTAGCTCGTCGTTTGGATCGGACCCTGTGGTGGAGTAAAGGAGGGCGAGGGTTATTGATGGGTCTGTGGGAATTGGAATGGCATTGTATCACATGCATTGGGGTGGTACCTGAGGGTGATTTGGGTCGGGGCCTTGGAGGTGCTTTGATTTGTGTGTGGAGTGAGGGTGCAGTTGTTTGGCAGCCTGCAGTTAGGGTGTGCCTGCTGCACGTGTAGTGCGTGTATTAGGGGTTTTTAATTATTTATGTATTTATTGTGGGTTTTAACGTGCGCTATCAGGCCGATGTGTGTGGACGTTCTCCTGGACATGTGTTTCTGTTGCACTATGTGTACGCATGGTACTTCACATGGATGGACTGTGTGGATTTGGCATTGTTTTATCTGGCCCACCTACCTGAATCTTCGGATGTCTGCACTCCTTTCTCCATCCCTCCGACTCCCTCTATGCTCTCCATTCCGATGGTGGAGGCACAGATTTCTTCCCAGGGGGTCAACTTGATGGGTGATTCAGGACCTCCCCCGGTGGCTGTGGCAATGTTGCGGTTGGCAGAGAGTATGCTGCGGACGCGTATCCGCAGGTCGTCCCATCGCTTGCGGCATTGCTGTGGGGTGCGGGGTGCGGTCCCCACCGCACTTACCCGCTGTGCCACCAGAGCCCATATGGCCTTCTTGTTTGCAAGTGCCGTCCTGGTCATTTGCGTGCAGAAGACGACGGCAGCATTCTCCTGGAGGGTCTCTGTTAGCACGGTGAGTTCCTCACGGGAGAAGTGGACCTGCCGCTTGCGGTCGCACGCTTTCTTCGCTACTTTTCCCATTTTTCTTGGTTTCGCTAGGGTGGTTGACGGGTTGGGGTGTGTTTCAGGGTAGTGATTTTAGTGGTTGTGTGGTTTTAGTGTATTTATAGGTGTACGCCGGGATGTTTCCCGTTCCGGGCCCATGTTTTAACTTCCGTTTCCGTATATTTCCGGGCACCGTACTTTCCGGTAGGCGCACACTGCGGTGACCGCTAAGAGGGGTGGCGGTATTGCACCTAGGGCGCCGTACGGCGGCGGTGTGGGCCGTTTTGGGGTCATTTCCGCCATCGCGGACTTTGCACTTCCGCCATGCCGTGGTGCTCGTGCCCGATGGGTCGGAATGGGCCGCACTTTGCTCCTTCGTGCAATGGCGGAAACGCTATTTACGCTGTGGCGCTCCGGTCAGTCGCTTTCCGCCAGGGTCGTAATGAGGGCCACTGTGTTTTATGATCCAGGGAGAACCTCCCCTTTGTTTCTGCACAGGAAATATTTTTCATACAAGATATATTTACAATTTTACAAACTTGATAGTAATGGCATTTTGATATCACAGATTTGGGGGAGCAAGTATTCATCCGAGCCCCGTCACAGTGAGAGTTTGGGTCTAGATCTGGCCATTTTTCGCACTTTTGGTCTGTTACCCACTGTCAGTTTTATCCCCAATTTTACACATATGTGCGCATGATATCTGGGCATAATCATGCAGAGTTTCATGTTTCTGGCATCACAACAACTGCTACAAAACCACAAATTCTGTAGTTGTGTCCCTGAACATAACACAGAGTTCTGAGTACTTTTAAAACGTGACCAGAATTTTCATATTATCAATACTGTCATTTTTCAATTTTTACAATTTTGCATAGATCTGTGTCAGTCCTTTTCAAAAATCTACTTTTCTGTGTTTTCATAATATACAACACTGCCTGTCCCACCCCCAAAGTTTTGCTGGGTCAAGAGCAATCCCCGCCTCTTTCCTCTGGCAGGAGTTTCTGTTGACACTTGCATCTGCATATTCTTTTCAGCCAAGGTAGTCCTTTGTCTCTCCCAGGAGCAGCAAAGCAAAATCCCCTCCCCTCTTCATTAACACCTGACTGGGAGTTCCTGGGCTTTGATGAGAAGCAGGAGAAATGCCTTTTGTTGGGGCAACTGTGGAATTTGCTTTGAAGTTCTTTGGCTTGCATCAGATTTACTTTAAAGTCAATTGTCACATTTTTCTTAGTTGAAAAATAAACTTACAATTTCACAACAGGCAGACAGATCTCTAATTCCAGTCTTTTTAAACATAGAGATTAAATAGTTGCAACCTATATTGCTTTTGATGGCAAGTCACTTAATTCCAACAATTTGATTTTAACTGCACACGTTTAAGCTTGCAGTGTAATTAAATGACAGCTGTCACACAGGCGGCCGACGGTACTGCACCCATATTTAACAGATTTTCACAGGCAAGCACTCTTTTTAATGTGGATATCATTATGATGGATTCTGCTTCTCCTGACATTGTGTGCTTATGTGGATTCCTTACATAAGGTGATCGGTAACACCCAGCAAGGATGTAGGTCAATTTCTGATGTTTTTGAACCATTATTTTGCAATTTAAGCAGCCAAGGAAAAAAGGATTTCAGAGCACCTTTGGGTTTCCTTGCAATAAAATGGATGAAGTGGATGGAACGGATGAGGTATGGAACAGATGAGGGGATAGAACGGATGAAGTGAATGGAACGGATGGAGTGGATGGAATAGATGAAAAGAATGGAATGGATGAAGTGGATGGAACGGATGAATACATGAAAGGATTGAGTAGATGGAACGGATGGAATAGAAGGAATGGGAACAGATAGAATGGACGGAACGGATGAAGTGAATTAAACATATGGAGTAGATGGAAAGGATGGAGTAGATGGAAAGGATGGAGTAGATGGAATGGATAGAATGGATGGAATGGATGAAGTGAATTGAACGATGAAGTGGATGGAACTGACGAAATGGAGGGAACGGACGAAGTGAATGGAACGGACGAAGTGGATGGTACGGATGATGTGGATGGAACGGATGAAGTGGATGGGACGGATAAGGTGGATGGATCGGATAGAGTGGATGGAACGGATCGAGCGGATGGAAAAGATAGAGTTTATGGAATGGATGAGGGGATAGAACAGATGAAGTGAATGGAAAGGATGGAGTGGATGGAACAGATTGAGTGGATGGAACAGATGAAGAGAATGGAACAGATGAAGTGGATCGAACAGATGAAGTGGATGGAACGGATGAAGTGGATGGTACGGATGAAGGGGTAGAAAGGGTTGAATGTATGGATGGAGTGGATTGGAACAGATGGAACAGATGAAGATGGAGCAAATTAGCCGATGGAACAGATGAGTCGATGGAACAGGTGAATCAATGGAACAGATGAATCGATGGAACGAATGGAGAGGATGGAGTGGATAGAACGGATGGAGTGGATAGAATGGATGGAGTGGATGGAGTGGATGGAACGGATGAAGTGGATGGAACGCAAGGAGTGGATGTTTTCTCCATGAAGTGGATGGAATGGACGGAATGGATGAAACGGACGGATAGAGTGATGGAACGGATGGAGTGATGGAACGGATGGAATCCATGGAACCAATGGAACAGATGGAATGGATGCCACGGATGGTGCAGATGCCACAGTTGGTACGGATGGACCGGTGATGCAGATGTGACGGATGGTGCGGATGCGACGGATGGTGCGGATGCGACAGATGGTGCAGATGCGATGGATGGTGCGTATGCCACGGGTGGTGTGGATACGGCAGACAGCACAGATGCTACAGATGGTTCAGATGCGGTGGATGGTGCGGATGCTGCGGACGCTGTGGATGGTGCGGATGCTGTGTATGGTACAGATGCTGCAGATTGTGTGGACGCTGCCAATGCTGTGGACACGGCAAATGGTGCGGACGCTGCAGATGCTACGGATGGCGTGGATGCTATGGATGGTAGGCTGCGTATGCTATATACCTGTATCCCCATGTTATCTGTATCACATGTTTACTCTTATCCATCCTGTCGCTTTATATACGTATGCCGCTATGTACGTCCCTGTGTCCTGCTCTCATGCCTGGTCGCAGGCACTTTATTGATAACCACCATATCACACTACTACGCTCACTCTCTCATATACACCATCATTCAACTAGAACACAACTATGCTACAATAAATTCAGCCTAGTTGTTCTCATACTAACATGACCCCACAAACACCTCATCATCCTAATAAAACACAGCTAGCTGAGCACATACCGGCTAGCTTAGGCGTCTCCTCAGGCCTAATGCAGCCAGAACTCAGTCTCGGAGTCCACCCTCCAGACTGAATACATCCAACTGATTTCCTCAACACCACACCTACCGCTAGGAAGCAGCCATCATGCAACAACCACACCAGCTGCACACATATCCTGTGCGCCCACGCACCAAATGACACTCTCTCTCTCTACTGACTTGAACTGTGGTTCTCGAGGGTTTTCAACCTACCAGCACTTTGAGATCATACCAATGATATATAAGGTGCTATATAAATGCCAAGTAACATAACATAACAATAAGCTCTGAGAGTCAATAGAGACCTGAGTGTGAGGATAATATCTCACCTAATAGTCCAACACCGCTGACTGATCTCATTGAACAGTTCAGTTTGACCACAGACCAAAAAAGATGTTCAATGTATTGCACTTCAAACAGTATCCTCAGGTTCTCCTGCCTATATGGCATTACATTCCTGGAGAACTAGGCAAAAAGAAAATAGGGTCAAAAGAAAGGCCAATAGAAACAACAATGAAGGTTTGACAAAAAAAACAAAAACATGCAACCATCCAAAATTGTGGGCCACAACTCTATAACTAAATACTTACATAATCTGCCTGCGGTGGATGAAATAGTTGATTTGAACAGTATGCAAGTACAACCAAAAGAGAAGCAACATAAACCAAGTGATCATCCAGACAGCTCACTAAGTGGCCAGTCGATACAAACCCAAACCAATATGCAGATCTCTGTTCCAGTGGAGTTTCCTCCAATACAGGCCCTTCTATTACGGCTAGTAAAATCAAGAATCTAGAGATACATGGAACGACCTTAGCACTAAATAGGGACACTGGCATAAAACAAAGCAAAATAATAACATTCTTTCCTTCTAAGCCTAAAAAAAACAAAGGAAGGAAAGTTAATTGTTCAGGACCCAAATTGCAAACTGCTAGTCAAAGTATTCTCATCCCGTCTTCAATTGCAAATACTCAAGAGAGAGCCCAATAACCCCATTCCCCTGGTGATGAACTGTATTGAAAATTATACCCTCTTTATTAGTACGCTTGAAACACAAATGCGATCTCCCAAAGCAGAAAATCATCTGTCAAAAATTATGGATTGGGAAAGCGATCTAACAACTAATGGAACCAAAATAATCAACAGATCTTGTATATTAGACCTATTTAATCAAATTTGAGTTTGGAGATCTATAATTTCCAATGATATAGACTGTATTACTTTACCTCAAACAAACAATAATCGGATGATATGCAAATTCCATTCAATAATAATATCAAAACTTATCTTGGAATAACATGGTGCTTTTCTGATTTTGGGATGCAAGCTCCATTCAATGAACTCCATGGAAGGAGCCAATACATTTGTAGGGTTTCATGCTAAAGTATTTGAGAAAGAAAATAATCTGCAATCTAAATAAATTAAAGTTATAGGCACCAATGACCAGATGAAAACACTGTCACCTTACCCTGCCACAAATGGCCAAGATTGGTCGGTGGTAGAGTCCGCTATAATACATTAATGACTCTACAGCAAGGTGTAACTCAGCCCTAGCATTCAATACATCTGTGTAATGGAATGGAATGTATGTGGCCTAACTAATTTGAATACATGGTTTTATAATCCTATGCTCTCCACAAATGCTTCTTCAGGAGACTATGGCTGTTAACAAACGTCATCTCAATGGCTATGATACCTTTACAAGACCGGCAAAGAGAGCTCTAGCCAGTTGCCCTTGTGGGGACCTGCTATTGCTATCGATAGGGGGATCAAAAGTTAGACTCAAACAATTCATTCATCTGAAGATTTGTTGGCAGTTAAACTGAATTTCTAGGATGAAGATGAATCTTCTATTCTCATAGTAAATGTGTATTGGAATCCGGCCAAGTTCGAATTAGTGGTCTATCTGTCCAAATTGACCTCACTCCTTGAGGAATGGATCATTAACCACTTTCAGTGCCCTATAATTATAGGGGGATTGCAACTGCAACTGTCTGGAGGGTTTTGGGCTGAGTAAATATCCTGAATTACAAGTGACACTTAGGGGTGGGAATATAATCTATTGTTTGCAAGTTGGGATTTAGGGCTGGAAGCTGCTAAAGAGACTCTCACTTATACTTCGTCTAGGGGCAATGCAAAGTCCAGGATCAATAATATGTATGTCTCTTCATCTATAAGAATCAAATGTGGGGGTGTTAAGATCTCAAACCCAGGGCTGGGCGACCATATGATCTTGCGATTCAAATTGCATAATATAACACCAGCCACAGATATGGTGCATGCAACTGCATTCATTTGTTGACGTAGAACGTAGAATGTTCTGGGTTCACGCTTAGATGGATCAACAGTTCTTGTTTACAAATCTGTTGAGGTAAAATCTCCAAAAGGCAGATGCACTGCATCCAAATAACATAAATGGTGATGATAATGCAAATAATATCACCAACATTGTTGTTAATTGTCTTAAAACATGTGTGGCCCAGGCTAATGTGTGGCTCAAGGCAGACCTATAATCATTTAGTGGCTAACTCTAAAAGACTCAAAAACAAAAAATAAGTGGGTTTGCTTATTCAGGGTTATACGAGTGTTCAATACTTAGAGGAAAAAAACTGCATATGTAAAACCCATTGAAATTTGGTTAAATCATTGAAAATTGAAATGTATCATACTGACAACCAAGCTATGATTTCATATTTGTCCAAACATAACAGTAGATCCTTTTGGTCATCCATGAAAACAATAACAGGAAAGGATAAAGGCATTACTGGTAGCTCTTTTGCTGATGAAGCATGGGTTCAATTCTTCACAAGCAAATATGAACTGCAATTAGTATGCAATGCTATGTATGATCCTTGTCAGGGACATTCCTTAAGGGGCCTATGCCTATGGAGCGAGAATGACATTATCTGTGCAATAAACAAACTAAACTCATCAGGAGTGGCTGGCCCAGATGGTATTCCAGCATACGTCATAAAAAGAAATCCTATACCATGGGCTTCCATTCTCAAAATTAAATTTGCCACAATTTCTTGTACTTAATATAGGCTGATAGCACTCACATATGCCTCTTCTCAGATTTTTTCTATTTTAATCTTGAATGATCTAGAGAGTAATATTCAACAATCCATTATGGTATCTCGTTTTCAAGTAGGATTCCGCAAGAAGATGGGGCTTTCACTCAAAGCAACCTTCTTGGCTCACCTGTTAGATACGGTTAATAACAGTTCAGAAGGACCAATTCTTTAGCTTCTCTTGACGTGACTTCCGCATTTGACTAGGTCATAAGAGCAATTGTGGGGCAAACAAATATTGAGATATGGAATTCATGCAGATTTGGTACATTTGGTATCCATTTTACATCGGGAGACCGTGTATCGAATTCACATTAATCAAGAGGGAGCAGTAAATTGTCTGATTAGAACATAAACAGGAGTAAAACAGGGGTGTAATATGGCCACAACACTATTTACCCTCTACTTGTCGGATATGGCAGAAATCTGGAAAGGAAAAAAAATAATTCCTGTAAAACTGGGCTCCTTGCGACTCCACTGGTTAGCCTTTGCTGACGACTCCATGGATTGCAAGTTAAACTCAATCTACTCATGAAATATGCCCAAGCCAACAATTTACAGGCCAATGCTCAAACATCTGAAATTGTGGTATTTTCAAGATCTAAACGGGTAATAACTATGATCTGGCCTTAGTTACTCAGCATATTGAACTCATAATGAACATGCGTTACTTGGGCTATAATCTGTGTAATTCAGAGTATGTCAAAATGTGGAAAGAATCTCTAGTCAGCAAGGTGCGACCTTTGCTGTCGCAGATGAAGTGCATCTATAGCAAGCTCTGCACATTTTCTGTGTTACCAGCAATCAGGCACTATGTCCCCAATGTAGATATATGCTATATGGGTTAGATATTTGTCTTCTTGACTTGGGGTAATATTTGAATAGTTTGCAGGGTTTGTGGAAAGAAGTGCTGGGGTTTTCATGTGCACTGTTTAATGCCATAGTTAGGCATGAGCTGGGCTTAGTATCTCTATCATCTCGACTGCTCTGGAGATTACTACTTAACAACTCTAAAATATCAATTTCACCAGCCAACTTTTGGATGACTTAAATAAAATTGTAGAGAAAAACACACATAAGTCAATTTCGAAGTTTAGGCTAAGAATGCAATCCCTGTTGTAATAATAATTTATTTAATGTGATACAGTTTACATTAATAAACTTTACACATAATCTAAAATTTAAACATGTACATATGATAGTACAAACATACCTAGATGACAAATAACTTAAAACAACATACACACAACATACAAAAGTAAATCCTAATGAAGATCCTAAGAGAAATGTATCAGCAGACCAAAAGGTTGGCCAACCTAAGAAATACATGTCTCAATACAATGTAACAATATAACATTTATAGTAATGTAAGAATCGGATACCGAGTAAAAAGTAGGGTAAAAATGTGGGCATTAAATGAGGAATAGTGGTCATAAAAATGAATAATCAACAAACACACCCTAATTATTCTTCCATCTTGTTTGTATAACTGGGCGTAAAAATAGATGTGCACAAAGAATGAAAATAAAAAGTGATGATCAACAATGCAGATCAACAGCACATCTGGACACCAAGCATCACCAAATAATGTGCTGAAGATAAATCCATGTGAGTACGGGCAGAAATATATTCTACCGCATAGCAATTGGCAGATTAAGACCATCATTTATCCCTGCATATGGCATAAGCATGAGGCTATAGAATGCTACGTCACACATTGTTTTCCAGATACTATTCAAATCTTGATACCAAATGTCTCTTCAATCCTTAGCCAGATGTTGTAAAAGGCCGTTAGCGTTTGCAGGCTCTCGGAATTGATGCAGTGGTGCCAAAAAATGAAATCACTAATTGTTGAGAAACCATGGGTAAACAACCCAATATGCCGGTGGATTACATCTATCAAGCCACCGCATTGGAATAGTAAGTGTCTGGCTGTTTCTAGTTCGTTATCGGCTTTACATACCCTACAAATCTGTAGGTCCCTTGGAATATGTTCTCTTCTGCCTGTGACCATCAGAGTTGGGAGCTGGTCCATCCTAAGTAGAAGTATAAAACATTGCAACCTTTTAGAGGGGCAAAGATTAAGATAAGTCTGTGTTTCCATGAAGGAATAAAGCCTATGCTGTACAAACCGGTAACTTTTTGATGAGTTGAGGTGGGCAAAGTTCTCTAACCAGTCCCACATATCAACACGCTTATTCAGTGCCTTCTAAACCAGAATTGAGTACACCCCTCCACGCCAAGCCCAACCAATATCAGCTAGATGTTTTGACATTTTGGCAAACAGAGAAATAGGGTTCCGATTCTTGCATAGTTCCTGTTACACTGTTGTTATCAGAAGATTGTCTGTTCCACTACATATCTTCAGGAAAAACCCTAGTCTCTTTTTCATGATAGTGGCATAGAGCGAGGGCACTCCCAATTCCAGGCGTGTAATGGCCATAGGGACTCCCAGTGCTAAACCGAGGACAAGTCGCCAAAATTTCCCCTCGATGACCTGAAGCCATCCAAGATCTATGTCAAAGAGTGCATCTAGGCCATAGGTCATCATAGGGGTGAATACTTGCATATAAAGTTGGCGCGTGCCCCAAAACATGAAGCCCACCTGCTTGTTAGTAAAACTGACCATTAAAGCTGTTACTTGCCCTGCGCGCGTAGTACAGGATTGCTTACACGCGGCATATTCACCACTGGGCTCAAAATGTATTCCCAAATAGCGATATAGTGGTGCCCACCATGAGATTTACCTGAGAAACTCTTTTACTGGTAAATCTCAGCACCTTGGTTTTATCCAAATGAATGGTAAGACCATTGCAGGAGGCATATCCCCAGAAAGCCATGGCAGATCTACGCAGTCCGCTGATGGTATGGTCAAAAATGAGCAAATCATCTGCTTATGCCAAAACAGAACAGACCGCCTCCCCAATCTTTGGAGGAAAATTGTTAGCGGCATCTATAGCCACCGGAATGTCGTGTACCTATAGATTGTATACCAAAGGGCAGTTACGCAACCTTGTTTAACCCCCCTATTCTGCTGCACCTTTCTAGTCAGGTGCCCCTCTTGATCTAATTTCAACCTAACTGAGCTGTTAAAGTGGAGCAGTCTAAGGTAGAACAAAAGGCCCACAGGACAGCCCAAGGTGTCTAATTTAGACCATAATCTTTCTCTAGGAACAGAGTCAAAGGCCGCTTTAAAATCAATGTAAAGAGCATACAGCGGCGGTTCCTCCCTTCTATGGGCCATAGATCTCAGTAAATTCATGACCATAAGGTTATGGGAAGTTGAATAGCCTCTTCTGAAGCCGCATTGGAATTTAGGCAACATGTTAGATTTGTCTACCCATATCTGCAGCTCATTGTGTAACAGGGACGCAAATAATTTGCCTGTCGTGTCTAACATAGACAGTAGTCTATAATTATTCGTGTCGAGCCAATTTCCTTTTTTAAAGACAGGGATCAACACTGCAGTCTGTCAAGAACTAGGGATCTTCCCCTGGGCCATGATTTTTCCAAACAGTATGGTCAGTAGACCGGCCCAGAACTCGGGCTGACTTTTGATTACTATGTTGGCCAGTCCGTTGGGTCCCAGAGCCTTTGAAGATTTTAGAGTTTTTATTTTACCAATTATGGTCGTATAAGAGATATCAAAAGGGATGGTTGGTGTTATAGCAGTTGGAAGATAACTCTCCTCAGTCAATGTACAGACATTTTGATTCCCCAAGAAAATCTCCCATTCTACTGCATTTATAGGATTAACCAGTTGAACCTTAACAGTCGCTCTAGCTTCACCTAGTAGAGACCAAATGCTACGAGTATTTTTAGTGCAGGTGGTTTGTACTAATTTCTGATGGGCTTGTATACTTTCCATAGATCGAATGTTCTTAATGTACGCTCTGTATTTATTTTAGATTTTCCTAACGGCTACCCCTAATTCCTCTACAGGGCCCAACTTCTTCATACAGACTCACAGGTCCCTTCTACGATCTCTCTGAGCACCTCTGATTTTTTTATTGAAAGGGAGTATCTCGCCTTCAGGTCTAATCATTTGCCGTGTAGGGACAGTTGCATGCCTACTAGAGAACACAGTGATCCAATTTTCTATACAATTAATAGACATGTTTTTAAAATCTGGTAGATATGGCCATTTCTCAATCGCCAGTGCGTCAGCCGCTTGGTTTATATTCTTGGCGGACCACCTTATACTTGTTCCTGCTTTGTCAACACAAACTGTGCCAGGTTACCTTTCTAAGGGACTCCCTGTGGGACTCTAAGCACACACTGGAGTGCTGAATGGTCACTCCAATTGTTTGGAGTGACTATCATGTCCTCCACCCCAGTAGCATTTCTGGACACATGAATATGTAATCTAATCTACTAGAAGAAGAAGAAGCATTGGACCACGTATGCCTACCAGGATGATCACTCATAGTGTAGCCGTTCAACATTTCTAAATCCCATTCTTCAAGCAAGTGGAGCCATCCCGGCCCCTCCTTGTCAATTTTGGAATGAGTCAGTAATCGTTTCTCCCTTAACTTTGGATTCTGTGGGTGACTCCCTCCCTCATCAGCCATGTGGCAATTAAAATCACCCACAACAACTACCGAGGTTTTTCTAGAACTAATTGACCAAGAGGCTAATAGCTCATGAAGACCTTCTTGCAGCGTCTCACATAGCAACGTTTGGGGAGGATTGTATAGATTCAGCAACAATAATTTTTCCCTTTCCCCTTAGGACCATATATGACCTCTACTGCCATCAAATTACTCTCTGGATTGCACAAAATTCGTCTTGAAGACAAAAAGCTAGCCACCCCTATCAACAGCCCTCCAAAAGTTCTCCCTTTATCAAACCATTTAGCAAGTGATTGATAGTTCACGTAGCCATCAAGTAAAAGAGTGTCCATTGCCCAAGTCTCTTGCAGGCAAATGAGGCTGTGTTTTATAACAAAATCTAACGAGCCCTCCGAGAACAAAAGGTGTGCAAACCCTCTGCAGTTCCAGGATAGTAATGATAAATTTCAATGCTTAGTTAGCACCTCGAGTAAGGATTCCGCCAGCCATTTTAACACTAATTGGACGTCTGTCACTTCAACCTTCTTTCCCTTAGGAACAATGGGGCAATCTGCCACTTTTGCCGGACCGTTTGCATCCTCATATTCAAAACTGGGGTCGATTTCCTCCAAATCTGCATCGATTTCCACATCCACTGCCCATAGTTCATCCCAGAATTTCCTTATCTGGGAAGTCGATATAAATTTACAATGGAGAGCGGAGACACAGGAATTAGGGCCTTTCAATGGCTCCAAAAACTGGAAGTCATCGGACTTCAGCACACGTAATTCAGGTACAGAGAGCAATCTGATCAAGAACTCAGAGCGGGACAGCCATCTACATTTGCTGTCTTTATAAAGATTCTTAATCCTACAAATCCTAGAGTCTAAGGGAACAGGCCCAACCTTTCCCGATTTCATTGGTGGATTACTGACACTTTTGGCGGTAATCAGTGGTGGGGAGGATTCCTCCGGGCTCACGGCTTGTCTTTCTTCTTCAATATGGACTTCCCTCTCAAATTGCTCCAGCTCTGCTACCTGTTCTTCCATTTCTTCTGTGGGGAGTATCTGTCCTTCCTCAGCCCTCTGTTCATTCCTCCCTGATTGAACCACCTCTTCAAACCGCTCTTTCTTCTTATCTTGATCAGTGATCAGCCAGCTGGTCAAACAACCCTCTCCAGAGCTGTTCTTTTTCTTAGCTCTGGCCGCCCTTTTTTAAAGCTTTCTTGGAGCAATTGCCAACTAACGCTGGTTCTCCATCTTCTCCGACCAGCGTGATGGTATTCATGGTCTTATGGGCCTTCCTAGCCAATTAACGTTGCTTGCGGGAGTAAAAAAACACCTTACTCTGGTCCATGCTTGCAGCGGCTTCATTGTCTTGCATGTTATTGGCCTCCTCTGCTATATCTTGAGTATTAATAATCCCCTCTACTATGACAATGGCTTCAGAGAGATCTACTTCTGCTTCAACTTCCGCCGCATTAGCAAGCACCCGGACCGTTGTCAGTGAATTAGTGTTTGCTAAGATTCACCCTGTCATTTGGAGCAATATCTTTAGGGCAAATTGTAATGAAGCCACTGAAGATTGGATCTCTGCTATTTCATTTGTCGCCGGGAACGGGGAGGTGAAATCCTCTTCCTCAGTGTCCGGCACATCTTCCATAGAGACCATTACCATGTTAGGGGAAGCAGACAATCTGCTTGTGGAAACTGAATGAACCTGGGCACAAACAAAAGATGCCAATGGATTACTTCCCTGTGTCAAGCCGATGTCTCCAGGCGGCCTGGGGATCCGTGGGGTCATCCCTCTCTGGATGCTCAGGCATAGTTCTAACAACGAATTGTTGTTGATATCGTCGTAGTTTGAAGAACTCCTAGGGTTTCCTACACTGGCATCCGGCAGTACCGATTCCTCGATAATCGTGGAATTAATTTCCGGTAAGGGAATCGGAGGGAAAAAGCCAGTAATTGCTCCTTGTCCTGGGGGTGCCGTATTCTTGAAATTCTTCTTCTTTTTATCCTTAAGGACGCCTGTCTCCTTATTCTGTAGGCCATCTGCCTCTAGTTGCTTCCTTGTCTTGCGCAGATTATAATTGCTTTGTGCGGCTTTTTTTCCCGATGGCATTCTGAATCAATTTATTATGCCGTCCAGATACGGGCCACCTATTGAGGCTAGTGGCCCCACTTGTTACAGGTAATGTGCTTCCACACACTTAAGTTAGACGCCTAGTGGTGGAATGACTACACTCATCGACCTTTGCCACTGAGTTCCCAAGAGTCAAAGGAACCACACCATTAACCAAGTGCAAAACCTGATTGCTCCCAGGTTAATAATCCCACAATTACCACCAGGTGTTCAGCAAGTAGAAGACCAGTAAGCCTGTAGGAATAAATACAAATGCAGGAGTATGCCACACCCTGGTGACTCAAAGGCAGATATGCCCACAATCACAGCCAGTAGTTGTAGCAGCTAGGTGCCCAGCAGGTCTAAAAGGGGAAATAGCACCAAAGTAGAAGTGGAAGGGAACACTAAAACCGTAGCCCCACTCCACTCCACTCCACTCCACTGTGCCTCCAATCCTGAGTGCCAGCCCTAAAGACCCTCGTACACTAGTGAGCCAGCCGTCAATCCCTTCTTCAGCTGGCGAATCTCCCACGTTATCCCCGTTATCCGCCTACGTGGAGATTAAGGGAGGTTAGGGGAGCTCAGAGAGCCATACACTGTTTTACCCCTTTGCTGTCTCTCCAGGCCGGGAACAACGCTTGGCTCCACACCTGGTGCCCCCAATGGTACCCCCACTGCCCCGCACCCGCTGCTGGAGTGCTGGCACGGGGTAGGCGTAGGGTAAGCTAAGGTCGGGCGGGTCCGTTTTAGGCTGGCTATGGGCTGGCTGGCTGGCTGGCGTCAGGCTTCCCACCGGCTTCCAGAGCTTCGGCACCGGCACCCACTCACGCTCTCGCGTAGAGGAGAAAAAAAAAAATATATATATATATATTATTATTTTTTTTTAGAGGAAAGAACCTCCAAATGTGCTGAATGTGGAATACGTTGAATCAAGCCGCACCTCAAGCGTCAGCACGTAGCACGGAGGCCGCTTCCGATTCGCTTCTCAATCCCTGTTGTATGACATGGACGCAATGGAAGAAGAACTTAATTGTCGTCCGGGGAGTGTAAAAATAAGGCCTTTTTGTCTTTTAGCTCTGTAATACCTCTGGGTCTGGCCGCTACCAATAAATGTAATAAATAAAATAAAATAAAAAACTAATGACTGGTCTATTACCATTAATATTTTAAAAGGCCATAAACTTCACAGAGTATGCATACTTCACACATAAAAGAGAACACTTGAGTCCCTAACTTTTGCTTTTTCCCTGCAATCATGCACAAGCACTGTATGATTTTTGTAGATGTAGGGCTATTGGTGGATTGATGCAAACTGTACAGCTCTAATTTGAAGAAGACTGGATGGTTGAAACACGTGTCATTTAAAGGGCAACCTAATAAATCATAAATGTGAAAACGTTTCACTGGATATAACATCTTTTTGAAAATCTCAAGTGATTTGGCGCTGTGTAGGGGTGGTACACCAGATCACATTGCTTCAGAATTGAGATCAGTACCTTAGAACACCCTTGGAGCAATGGCCTACCTGCTCATACCAGATTCAGCATTTAGCAAAGAGTGACGCAATCAACTTCTAGGTAAATATATATACAAAGGACTTATAACTTAAAACAGCTCACTCACTCCTCCAAGCATTCTCCATTGCATTCCCCTTAAATCAAATCAACAACCCTCTTTTACCCATGCGTCCCCTCTTGCTTTGCCCCCAAAAGTGCACTCACATGAACCCAAAGTACTCCGATGTAGTGCTCCGTCAAGTCGTCCTGCACAGCTGGACCATGGTACCACACCACTGGGAAACAGACGGGCTGTTAGCCAATATGCCACCCACAAACCTCTCTTTGTTACTGTGTGCACGGAAGACTGGTCCCTGCAGAGAGCTTCCGTAGCCAAGTTGTGTGGACAGGAGACCCCCAATGTCTTGGAAAGCCTGGGGCGCCTTCGTGATTGCCAAATGTATGAATGGGCCCCTAATCAAATTCACCCAAGTAGGCCCACCTCTTAAGGAATGAGTGCATGTTTGTATGTAAAGCAAGTTTATTATAGAATTATTCGGGGAGGAGCTAGATGACACCGCAGAGTAAAACTAACTCAAGTGTCGCCGAACCACATATGCTGACACATTATATACACTTTTGCAACAGTTAAAACACTCCCATGCATTTTATACAATCCACCCCCATAAATTATTGGACACAACATATACAAATAAATCTCATCTTTCTCCAATGCTTCCATTCTCATTGGCCACTTGTTATCTTAACTACCATCTTCAAATCATATTCATAGCACACCCCATCTTGGGATTCGTCTGTGGTAAGTTGTGACATCTTCACACAGTTAAGCATGTGTTGTACAAATAAAATTCATTTCTAGTAACACCTGGCCTGAGCCCTTTAACTGTAAACATAATTGCACATGGTTTACATGCATACTTCGAGCATCATGAGGAGGGCTGAATAAACAGGTTGTCTTTTAACTGACGATAACTAACACATCCACAGTGCCATACTGGTGCCATTGGAACATTCAAATCTAAATGACTAACATTTCAACACACACTGCATATCTGAGAATACAATTGAAACTCCTGGGTATCCATCTGTAGAGGAGCAGGCAGATGCTTTCTCACTACTTGCCACACTTTCACCACCGTCCTACTGGAGCAGTTGGAGGAGACCAGTAATGGGAGCCCTGTATTGGTCTCATACCACATCGAGAGTATGAGAGATATGTTATGCACTCAGACAGCCATACAGAATGTACCCACAGACTGAAAGTGTGGAAGGATGCCACATGGAAGGATGCGGCATGTCAGGGTATCAGAATGCACCTGCAGACATCATGGATGTATGTTAAAGTGAAATCGAGGAAAGAGTGCTGTCATAAAGAAGAAAAATGAACCTTTGCCGTAACGATATGAATATACTTCAGAATAACGATGTAACTGAAGCACTAAGAGAAACATGTGCCTAAAGCTAAAGTAATCATGGAAATAAAGAAGATGAAGTAACTTACTGACCAATAACTGTAATTACGCAGTAACACAGGGTAGAAAGAAAACATATAGAAGCTTGCTGTAGAGGAATATATAATGTGACAAGGGCGGCCACAATCGGAAAATGGCTACTGCTTCATATTGAACTCAACCAAGCTACCTCAGAGACAGTTTGAGGTTGTAGAATCAGGAGACGTGGAAAAACAGTTCCATGTGCATAGTCGATGATGAGTCAAGGTTGACCCAGAATTAAGGATACTATTCCAAGGGATAAGCACTGAGCACACATGGAGTACATGGACAATCTCTGAATTTGGGACGTTCTTCCTAAATGAAAGAAGAAGAAAACATCTATGAGAGCCAAACTACTGGTCAATTACAAGTATACAAAGTCATGTGATATAGAGTAAGCAAGTCTCTAAAGGCCAAGAGAAACAATAGAACCCTGCATAATTAAATCAAATAAATAGCAGTACATAGAAGACTGAAATTGACACATGTGTGGTCTTTTCACACGTGACTCAGAAGTCGAAAACAAAGACTATTAATTGGAGCCTCAATCTAAGATAGTGGTGTGCTAACACTCCCTTGAATATTCTAGGACAGTGAGCAGGCAACACGGTCACCTACAAATGGAGGACTTTATCTTAAGGGCAACCGAAGAGAGATGATGGACTAATTGGGAAAACGAGGAGTAATCAGAGGGAATCAAACACCTAAGTTTAGTTCCACGTACGTACTGTGAAAGAGCCAAAAGTCAAAGGGTGTGATAGTATGGCAACAAATCAGTGGGGTTGGGGAAAACCTAACATGCAATGTAGAATAGACCAATCCACTCCTGTTTTGTCCAATATGATCAGTACTATATGCATTTAGAGGTAATTCAAGGGGTACCCTACAGATACGCTGTAGCCAATGATGTACTAATCCTATATTTTCCTTTGACAAATCCCTTCACTCAATAAGTTTTGTATTTTGCCATGTAGAATGACATCATAAATGATTCATATTGGGGTATAAGACCTCCATGAAATCAAGCTGCTATGTGAGTTTGCATGCATCAGTCCGATGTGAGTTCTTCCTACTTTATGAAATGACAAATAAAGTTGTACTTTGCCGTATTCCTTGAGTCTGTCTGATTATTTGGTCTGAGATCATTATTTATAATTCCACCTAGCACAAAAGACGCTTCAAGTTGCTAGAACACAGATCACTTTAGCCTCAAGTGTTACTTCACACATTTGTTTATTTACTGGTCAAAACAAATGGCCGGGTCCTTCTGCAAAACTTCAATGCACTTAAATAAATGACATCAGCCTTCTGTGGAACTATCAAGTCATAAACATGGTCCCGTTCAACGGCTGACCATCTGCTTGGTTAAACATTGTTTCTCTCCCAGCCCTCAATCCTGCAGAACTACATTTTCCAAGCCACCTGAAATTCAATGCACAAACTGCTGGCTGCATAATCTAAATGAATGAAAACAGCTCACTACATACATATGTATAAATTCCCTTTGTATGTTCCTCAGTGTGCATGCATGTTTAATAAATATCTCTGTTTAATAGTGGGTTCTTCAGGGCTGCCCCCCCCTTCCATTCATGTGCATTATAAAGCCCCTTGTTGCCTGCCTCTGGGCACTCCATAGCACACCATGTGTGAATCGTTTTAATATTCCATTTGTTGATTTTAGCATCTTATCTTTCTATGCATATACAAATCTAATATGTATCTACTTAAAGTCAAACTAAAGTAACATATCCCATTCACATTTAACTACCCTCGATACATATGAATTGCAAAATTACGCTCTGTTCGCTGCACCCCCAGTCACAAATATGGCATACGAAACATGAACTCCTCTTCATCATAAGGACCTTTTATGACTATCCCAACAGCCTCTAACACCTTCACACAGTTGTCTAGTACGCTGCCACCAAATCTGTCAAATATCATTAATGCGGCAAAACTAGCCTGCATTATTTTTGTCACTATTCCAATATTCCGTATACCGTATACCCAATTGCAATTTTCTGAAAGCAAGATGCCTAATTAATGGCACAAGTCCTTCACTTTAGTTGTCATTTTGTTGATCAGAATGGTATCATCAGCATATAACAAGGAAGGAAACCGAGTACCTTTTTAGTGAAGTTGGATACATTCTTGCACACTGAGTCTGGAAGAAAAATAACGGTTGAGCTCGTGCATAACATCGCCTAACTCCCTTGTTTGTATAAAACTCAGAGAAATAACTTTTGACAGACATATACTTAGCTGTAATAAGCCTTCAGGAACCCTACACCTGTTAAATTTGTGCCCAAGAATTGCATGTCTCCAGGAGTCAAAGGCTTTAGCTAGGTCTAAAAAGGCTGTATATACCTGCCCATGTCTGATACATATTTTTCTAGGATGGTACTAACGATAAAACACTGAACGATTGTCTAGAAGCCCTTCCTGAATCCAGCCTGCAAGATTCCATTCTCAATGGCCCATTCCTCAAGTCTTTAAAGGCATTCAGCAAAAATCTTGCAGTACGTATCAAGAAGGGAAATGGGACAATAACAATGTTGGTCACTGGATGGACCTTTCTTGTAGAGCAGAACAATCACACTTTTTTTCTCCAATATCCTGGACATAACTTGTCACGTACTGCAATACTGAATACCCACACTGAAAGGGGAAACCCACCTTCCAGAAACCATTTTTAAACTTCTTTAGGTGAGCTGGCCAAGCTGCTTTATCTACTTTAACTGTACAAATAGCGGCAGCAATCTTCTCTGGGGTAAAACCTATATATTCTGTAGCATACCTATGCCTCCAAACCAGTTGAGAAGCATCTGCTGCATCATACATAAAAAAATAGCTTAAAGGGATTTCTACATAAGATTGGAGTAATTAGACCCTTGCAGATTTACTAGAGCCTTTGGACACAAGGCTCCAAAACCCTTTTATATTGTTTACATCTACCATCCTATCCAGCAGATCCTTTCGAGCAGCGATATACTGGCTTTTCACCTTCATTATCAGTTGTTTGTATGCTTGTTTTAAAGCATATCATTTGCCAGCAGCCATATTTGGATGTCTACACATATCATATATCTTCCATTTTGCCTGCACGCAGTCACCATACAACTAAGGGGCATCCTGCAGAATATTTGCTACAGGCTTATTTATATATCTTTGCTTTGTACCACACTTTACAGTAATTCAGTGTATTCAATCGTCATACATGAGATTGTTGTCCCTAACAAGGGAGGCACTGATATCATGTTTGCACATATCTTACTTTTATGTATTAGCATTTTTAAAGCGCTCAGCAGCCCTTAGGCATTGTGGCGCTGTTACAGAGAGTCAAACTGGTTACATAGGATAAGAAAGCTTAGTGGTTACTTCACAATCATTAGTGTTTACATTTCAACTTGCAGGTTACATAGGATGCAGACAGTTTAGTTACCAGATATTCTAAGAGGTGGCGAGGAAAACTAGTTGAATAGATTGGTTTTGAGGAATTTGCGAAAAGTGGATAGGAAGGGTTCAGCCCTGAGTGCGTTGGGTAAGGCATTCAAGAGTTTGGGTGCAATGTGAGGAAAGCCGATGCCAGAGCGGCTTTTGCTCTTTTGGTGGAGGGGACGCGAAGTTGGTTGTCATGGTGACTTCTTTTTGTGCGGGTCTCTGGATATGATTTCCAATAGGTAGCGTGGTGAGGTACATATTGCTTCTTTCGAAACATCTCTAACAACTGGAGTGCTGGATTTATCTGGTGAGAGTTTCCTAATCAACACAAAAGGATTATGGCCAATTTCTGGTCTAGTAATGAATGTAAAATTGCTAACATTTAGGAAGGAAAAACAATCAATCAGACAATAATCTATCAGTGAAGACCACCAGAGGTAAAGGTAGCTTTTGGGGGATTTTCACCCACACACACCTCCCATTCAATTCATTTTAAAGAAGAGAGATTGCTCATGTTGTCAAAACATGACTATGCCCAAGAAATGCTCTAGATTCTTGTGTTCTTGGGAGCAGGGTCTGCAGCCCTGCTGAAGTAGAGGAAATTCATTCCGATAACCTTACAGTACAGTATTCCGTCATTTCTCCTGACATGCTTGGCAGAAAATAATCAGCTTTGAAAGTAACGGGAGAATGTTGCTCAAAACTCTTCCATGGGTGAACCTGAGTCAAAAACCTCAGGTATGGATGTTCATTGTTTACTTTATTCCTGGAAGACCACTGGCAGATGAGGTTTGATGTTACTACAAATTAACCTCCTCTGCAGCTGACAGGAGTTTCTCTTGATGGAAGACCATCCACAATTTAATGTAGAAAAGCAACTTTCTAATGTATTCTCTATAGGTGTCGCACCTTCTAGAATCAGTCTTCCACATCTTTGTGCGCCTCATTAAAGTCCACACTCAATTCTAAACGTCTTTGCCCAAGACTCACCCATATTGCCCATGACTCATATGTCCTCATAACAAGTTGTCAAATTATTTAAAAAAAGAGGAAGCTGTAGGAAGGAAATGATCCTCAATAGCAGGTGGGATCCTTCCTGGTGTAAAAGCTTAAAAGAGCATGCGGTGGTACAGGCTGCATCACTGCAGGTAAAGCATGTGCTGCAAAATGTAATGATGCCCGAGGATATGCAGATTCTGGAATAGACTGAGCCACCACGGGCTATGCAGGTGCTAGCACCGGCAAGGTTGCCTGAGGATCAAACAACCCAGGGATCAGAAAAGCCATAGGTAGCAGTATTGTGTTAAGCAGAATCCTGTGCAGTTCCCTTGGGGACCACTGCAAGAAGATTAAGACTACAGGAGTAAGCAGTAAACCCAATTGGTAGCAGTCTGTACCACCCAGATGTACCTGGTAGCTGTGGCTGAGCAGTCAGACTTCCCTCAAGAAGAGTAGGGCAGTATATAGAGTATACACAATAGGGCTAAAAACACAGTAGAGCAAACAAACACTGACCAGAGCTTTGTATCAAAAGTATATCATTATTTATTTAAAACACACTTTAGGCAATACACTAGCACTCTAAATCAAAAACAAGTTAACACACAGTCAGGTAAAGTATAGACACCTCCCTTGATAACTATTAGACAAGTCAGAGTTAAAACACCACTATTTGTTTAAACAGATGTGAGCGTGTAACCTAGATGGCACTCCAATAGTTAAGTTAAAGGGAGAGAAAAAGGCAGGGCATAAAAATAAAACAGTTCCCAACACTTTTAGAAGTTCAAAGCAAGGGAGTAAAGGCAGTATACACTGTAGAGCCAAAGTTCATAGGCCAGGCCCACTTTAAATGGAGCAAGGTGAAATGTGCCCAAGATCACAAAGTTCAAAATGCACTAAAAGTCTTTGCAGAATGTTCAAAAGAGGTTGGGGTGATTCAAGAAGTAAAGTTAGAAGGTCTGGGGCAACCCAGTTGGAAAGCCAAGGATTTAAGGGTCACCTTTAGCAATCCGTGGAAAGGGAGGCCAGGCACAACACAGTACCTTAAAGAGAGAGGAAGATCCGGCGGTGGCAGTTGTTCCTGGCAGTGGTTGCAGTTCATTGTTTCGACCAGGGGAAGAGAGGGTCTCGTCTAGGAGGAAACTTGGAGTCGTTGCACTGCACAGGGATGAAACCAGCTGCGGAGTTTGTCGGTTAAAAGGTGCGTTCCTTTTATTTGCGGTCAAAGTGGTGAAGCTTTGCTATCCGGCCGCCGGGCTGCTTCGCACGGGCGATTCGACCAAGAGACATCGTGGAAGGCGAAAGGGGCGAACTTGTTGATCCCACCAGCTCAAAGGAAGAAGACTCGTCCAGCAGAAGATCTTCTATTGTCGTTGGGAAAGTGGTGAGTTTTTTGCAGCAGGGCTCCACCGGTGGTGTCGTCGTTGCAGATGGCTCAGCTTCTTCCCTCTTCGGATTCTTAGGTCCTGTGGCGACTTCTCAAGTTCCAGTCCCAAAGGCCCTCCTTTTATGCAGAAAAAACCCCATTCAACAGCCTGGTTGTCACTCAAACATGCTCGGGCCAATCAGAACAGAGTGCGACTTGAGTTGCTAAGGCAACGCAGTCCAGGGTGCGAATTCTCCTCCACACACATCCTGTGGAACCCAGACAGAGTGGCACCATTTGGAGGGCTTCTGTGGAGAAGCCTGCCAAAATTGTGGAACAAAGGGCCCAACCTTGGTTGGAGTTACAGAGACAGACACGAACGCCATTTTAAAAAAGAGTTCTGGCAAAAAGACCCAACCATTGATTTAATATTAAATAAATAAACCGGCGGTATCTTTAACAATGCACCAAAAAGTGGTGCGTTTAAAATCAATGGAAAAATCCCATAGGAAATATTCCGGTGGAATATTTTGCGTTGTAACCACTGCCACCAGCCAGAAACTCGACAAGGGGGGACTGGACAGTGCCCCCTTGAAAACAGACCCAGGGGCAATCGAATTAATCCCTTCCAGTACTTCCACAATATGATGGTTTGTACTGGTTCTGTTCACAATTGTGGACTAGTAAAGTCAATGGTGACTTTACATGCCCTGGGAGACAGTAGTCAGACCTAGGGTATGGAGTCTATGTTTGGGGGTCACTATGACACCCCTGTGTTACTGCACTGAGGGTGCTGTGTAACACACATGAAAAACAGATGAGACCCTATGGAATAAAAGACCCCATAGCTCATAAGCACATACAAAGTCAAATACATACCTCAAATCATGCCTAAGAGTGGGAGGAAAAGAGTCTCACTCTTAGCAGGAGAAAAAAACAAACCCCAAAAATCCAGCAACGCTGCTGGGGGACTCACTAGGTTCGGGAAATTAGCCTTATAAGAGAATTCTCCCTAACATACCGGACACATAACAAGCAAAATCAGAAAAAAGGTTAGAGGTGTAAGGGACAGGAGCTGTAAGAGCCAGGCACACTGGAAAGGCAACACTGATAGTTTTCTATGGCTCTTATGATATCTTTGGGGCACTCTGTCTGGCGAATGAGCAGAAAGTTTGTTAAACTTCTTCTATTTCCTACCATCCAACTGTAACAGGGTAACAGGAAAAGGTTTAACCACAAACAAAAAAAATACAGAAGAGCAAAATGTATTCTTCTAAAAGACTGATTTAGAATATACGCTTTGCGACCGCACGGAACGGTCTTTCTAAATCGAACTGTCCAACCCCTGCGGCACACCAGTGCGCGCACCCAGGAAGCGTAGGACCAGGAGAACGGGTACGTGTGTGTTGCTGTGTTTGTTGTGTGTATGTATGTCTTTGGTTTGGGGAATTGGGGGTTGGGGGTTGTGGGCTGGGGCTAAGAGACGGGTTTGTGGGTGCGTTTATGTCGGTGTGTGTGTTGTGTGTATGTATGTGTTTTGGTTTAGAGGAGTGGGGTTGGGAGGTGGTGGGGGTGGGGGTTCGTGAAGAACAATGGGTGGCTCTTGGGGTGAAACTCCTTGAATATAAAACATAAAATGAAACGCATTTTAAAGGTTTACAATGCCGAACAAAAGAAAATCGGTCAATGTAAATTGGTGTTTTTCTATTGAGACCTTTAAAAAGAGGTCTTTTCACATAGAACCACATGTTCTCCAGATGCACATGAATGCCTGCATCTATGAAAGCACCACCACGCAAAGTGCATCATGTGTATGACATACATCAGACCATCTAATGCTGCCGCCTGAAAGCCAACAGTTGCTGCATTTGTGGAGGACAACTCGGGTCTATAAAAGTGTATCAGCTGCAGCAGGACGTCTTGATTGTGCATCCACAGAAGAGGTATGCATAGGTAATGTGATATACATCGGTCGTATACAGCTTCTTTCATTTGGATGGCCTCTTGGGGCCAGTTCCTTTATGAGAGATCAAAGGGGTGGCGTTCGTGGAACCAGAGGGAGAGGGAAGATCGGAAACCTGAGACAGTGATGTATGCAGATTGGAAGAAATTGTTTTCTCTGTGAAAGTAAGAGTCTAGCTAAGTTTGTGTCATATCTATTGCCGGGGATGTTGCATTGTGCATGCAATGTCATACCTACTGCTAGTTATGTTGCATTGTGCGCGCAATGGCATCCTACGTTCCATTTCGGAATGCCATCACGCGCGCAATGCAGGTGACAGTTTATTCTGTGACTCGTTCCCTCAGCGGATGGACTTGTGTTGGGGTCTTTTGGCCTTTGTTAAACTTTTGTTTTATCCATCTTTCATTATGAACCTTTCTATTCACAACATTTCAGTGCCAACGAGGATGGAGTGAAGGAAGACCCCAGCACTGTTCGGTCATCCTGCCCAACTCGAGGTGTTCGTAGGTGTAGAACGGTGGCCGTCGCTCATCGACACCGTGGAAGGCTGAGGAGAGCAGTTTTATTCCAATTCACCACACCATGCCTGATATCTGTCCGTTCGGGACAGTTGTGGTGAGGGCGGCTGCGCTGTTGCCTGCACTCTCCCTTATCGGGGCTCGGGGGATGGGTCGGGTTCTCCGTCTGGGTTCACGTTGGGGCCCGGGAGAACAGTTAGTGCCGAAATTATCCCGCCATACATATATAAACTGCAGACAATTTACCTGGAGAACATTAGAGGCAAAAGTCTGCGAGTTGGCGGTGCGGTGTTGCCATATCACTGTAGCACCGCAGGAGACCTGACTTTACTGCAGGAAATCTATCGCTGTTGTCTGCTGTGTATGGCTGTCCTATTGCAGGATATTGCAGGGCAGATGTGAGGAGATCTTTCCGACCTTGCTGGCTAATCTTACAACTTTTACAAATCTTACAACTTTAAAAAATAATGTTTTAATTGTATTTGGTTTATTTAAAACCTTTACAAAAATAGACAATTTTACATAGTTGATACAATAGAATCACATAAAAATATACAAAAACGGTTTCACTAAGTTTAGTTTAGTTTATTATTTGTTATGCGCTCCAGACCCGAGGGTATTCAGGCGCAAGGCATAAGGATATTCAAAGCTTGGTTGCAACATGTAAAATACATTTGTGTGCAGGTGTCGATTGGTTACATGTGGGCACAATAAGGTTACGATATATACAGGCAGGTACATTGAAGGCATGCAAAGTTTTACAAAGTAGTTGGTGCGGTTGGTGCATGCAGTGTAGAGAGAGGTGCCGGGGTAAGTTAGCCAGGTTTATGCCTAGATGTCAGCATCTTTGAGCCAACTAGTGATACTCTGGCGGAACTAACTTACAAATAAGATTCAGTTTTCACATTTACATTATCCATAATTAATTTCTTAAAAATTGATTTGACAAAGGAAATTAAAAAGCAATTGTACATCAATTATGGCTAAAGAGTGAATACGGGCTATAATTAGTGCTTCTTTTTCACTCCACATTAGACGCAACCAAAATAAAATTCTAAAAAATTCAGAGTCTCGAAGATTAGCAAGCCCAAATATGCCCAGCCTGGTACATTCAAGGTGGGGACACCTGGTAAAGAGGTGTTTTAGTGTTTCCAGAGATGGTGAACTATGGCATACTCAACAACACAAGGTGTCTTCTTGAGCCTTCACTACGGCCCAATGTTTTGTGCATTCTCTAGTTGCGAATTGATTGTATTTAAAACACTGGTAATGGTGGCATTACCATTATGAACATATCACTTAACACATGTATATACCATGTGTAATTGGTTATCAAGTTAGCACATCCCCAATCCAAAACAATGGAAGAAACGCTGATGCTAGCGGAGGAAGAAGTAATGATGTTCCAGAGGCAGAAAATGAAGAGCGGGAAGAAAGGAGTCGACAGGAAAGGGATGTAGAGGTAGGAAGGTGGAGGCATGGGCACAATCTTGTTAGGTTGGATAAATAATTTATCAAGAAGGTCAAGGTGGACATGGAGAACAGAAATACTGCCACAGGTACAGGGTTTGAGCAGGGAGGATGAGTGACAGCTCTCTACGGTAATGCTGAATATTCTATTGTGCCTGTAGTAGTGTCAGGTGATGCAATAACAGGAGTAGGAGATGAAGAGGAATGGGAATCGGATGTTGAGCAGGGAGAGCAGGGTGTAGCCGCCCTACCTCCCGCTCCAGGAGCAGCTACAGTAAATACACCATGGAGTATTAGTACGTGCCAGAGTAATTGCATGACGGTAGCAAGAAGGAGGGGGGAGATGAGGAAATCCCTAATAAGAGCGGTGTAACTCAGTTTCTGTTGCTCCAAAATGGCCAGGGAAGGGCGTATTATGTCTTGTGGTCACACATGGAACGGAATAACTTGATGAAGACAATCCCTTCACTCATTGCAGCAGCAGGGAAGTTGATTTATACATTGGAGAAACATACTGCCAGGGTCATGTTGAGTCCAGTCCTGTTTGTCACCACCAATCAAGAACAGGAACCCCAGATAGGTGTGCAGTTAGGTAAACAAACGTTCTCATTTATGGTTGACACATGGAAGGTGAGTCCCCTTGTCAGGCAAAATGATGGACACAGGGATCCTCTCGTGAGTGAACAAGCAGCTATCCTGATGGTTAAGTATACTGAAGATCTACGTATTAAGGTAGGTTCACAAAATGTATCTGCTCCTTTGTTGTACTGTACAGATACCCCGACAAACCTTCTGGGTAGAGATCTCTTGAGTAAGTTGCAAATGTTGATTTTATTTCACGGAGGAAGGTATAGTATGGTTGACTCCAGGTTTGTATCCAGTAAGAGAAACATCACGTTTGCATGCATAGTGTAGAGACTGTGTAATAATGGGGGTGCCTGTACATTCAACTTTCTTTCTTAATAAGGGTCATGGTTTTGTTGAGTTGGGTCACCCTGGCAAACCTTCTGGGTAGAGACCTCTCGAGTAAGTTGCAAATGTTGATTTTCTTCAAGGAGGAAGGTATAATATGATTGTCTCCAGGTTTGTATCTGGTAAGAGAAGCATCACATTTGGCTCTTGGGGAATAGAAATCAGACATGGCGGGTACCACTTTTTTTTGGCCTGTTGTGCCGCAGGAGGTAACACCAGGCACCATTGTTACGATTCTCTTAGAGGCAGTAGTGATGTACAAGAAGAGGGCTGTTCAATTGATGGAGGGTCAGAAAACACAAATGACCAGCACAGTTACATGGAAGTGGTCACAGAGACTAAAGAGGGAGGTGGGTGAAAGAAAAGGGTAGGATTACTACAGATGACTTGGATTAAATACAGTGGTAGATGTGCACCGTCCAGAATTCAATAATGTGTGGTATAGCCACATGAGCCAAGTGGGTAAACCAAGGGCAAATGGAAGCTACTATGTCTGCTCCTTGATCACCCATGCATCAGGAGCACCCAAAAGGTTAATACCCTAGGAAACAGTATCTCTAGTAGCTCACTGCTTAGTCGATCTAGCTCTATGTAGCTCTATGTTGGGCTTGCAGCCTGTTCCAGGGGAACAGAGTACAAATTGTGGGCATGGACAGAGATTAAGCAAACTGCGCCAAGAACGACAAAGATGCACAGTGCAAACCACTCCCACTCTTGAAGATGGAAGGTGTACTATTCATATCAGATAGATGGTAAGAAGCGGTAGCAAGCTGCTTGGCGGGGGGACTACTGGGGTTCGATGAAGAAGTAATATGGGACGTGGAAAACAAAAGCACCACAATATGGAACATGTATGTCCCAAAACGAATGTGGAATGCAATTAGAGAAACCCATGTGACAGTGCAAGCACCAGAAGAATAAAGGCTGTGTTTCCAAGGCCTCAGCAGCGTCCCAGCGGGTACCAACAATCGGTGGAACAAGACTCTATACATTCCAGACATAAACAAAGGCACGGCAGCATTAATAGATGTGTACTGAGTATGCAGCCAGCAGGCATATTTACACATTCCACCATCATGGAGGGGTGCATGCCCATTGGGGACACTGCATTCAGCCATACTTGTAATTCCTGAAGCACATCGAGCAATAGCACGGACGTCTGCTGTGATACCGTCCAGTCCATCCCCAGCTCAGTCCCTGCAGATAAAGAAGCAGTCACTACAAAGGCAAAAAAGAAGATCAAATTATCTGTCTGAGGATCCATCCAAGCTACTGAAAGAAATACTGGACAAATAACATCTGTTTTCCAAGACAGAGGTCTTATTTGCATCTATCCTGTTGCCAAGGTTTCAGACTGCGGCAAATTCAAAATGGCTTCAGCTCGTATGATGGGAGATAATTCAGTCTTGGATCAGTCTTGGATTAATTGACGGCCGTGGAAGGAGGGGTAAGCAAAAACATGTGACTGTCCTGTTGCCCGTACATACCCCCAAATGATGCAGAAAATGGGTCTCTGTCACACATCATAGGGGTCCTAAACAGCCTAAAGACTGGCATGGAATGCGAACGAGGAATTAAGGCAGACAATTGTTTTGATGCAATATTTTCTTTGGCACCATCATGGCTGGGAGCACTGGTGAAGATGTTGGTCCCTATCATGGTACTCCTGTTGGTGATATTCTACACATGCCAGATGACCCTTCGGTGCTGCAGAAAGAGCATCCCAAATAGCACAATGATGATGGTTTTATTTGGGGCTAGTAGTGCACCTTGTGGTACAAAAGATGGGCAGGTTCAAACAGATGGCCCTGCTAAACTCCGTTTTTAAAGGATTGTGAGATCCATATATCCCACAGGCAGGACTGTGACCACACACCCACCAGATCCTATAAAGTACACAGAACAGTGAGGTGACTTATCAGGTGATGGATGGTGTATATATCTTACATGTACCCCACAGCAATATGCCTAGGCGGGTGAAATTTTCTGCGATGCATGTAGCGTCTGGGTACCAAAGGAAGGAACAGGGAGGGCTCAAGAAGTAGCTAGGTTGGCAGCAGAGGTAGTTAATGTAGGATTAACTAAAGGGGGGGTGGTGGTGTTGTGATGCATATCCATGTCCCCAGCCACCCATACTGATTCAGGTAAAGGAAATAATTTTAGGTGTATAGTGTCACATTAAAGGGTGACTGTAGGGGGGCACACTTTATGGGCAAGAGAATAGTATAGCTCACAGTAATGAAGGGTAGGAGAGCCACTTCAGCCCGCCGACAATAAGTATTGAACTATTGAGGGCTAGAATGGCCAGTTCTCAGCATATGCAAAAGGACGCCCTGGATTTCAGCACTGATACACTTTGTACATCCCCATTCGCAGCTCAGGCGACAGACTGAAAGGCCTTCACACTGAATAGATACAACCATCCCATTGTCTCACGTGGCAGGCCTATGCAACTAGAAATTAATATGAATAGCCAAGCACGAGCAGGGCTGAGCCTGTCCCTGAAGAACGATCTTCTGGTTGCCAGGGCAGACATCCTGAGCTGCCAAAACAGCCCTGTTCAGATTTGGGGCCTCAGTGCCCCCATGATATTGGTCACTCTATTTGAACTACCATATGCCCACCATTACAATTTTTAAATCCCTCCCAAGGTGACTGATTAGTGTGGTTCTGGCAGGGTCCAGGTGAAGGTTCAGAGAGGGAGCTGCTGCCAAGGGGGAGCACAGGGCAGGATATCTTGTGATTTGTGCTACGAGGTGCACAGGGTGAGGATAACACATCTAGGTCAGTGCGGACGAGGCATGGTGGGGGGGGCTGCATATCTGGGATCCAAGGAAGTGCCTTGCATTTCAGAGTACCGGGTTGACCTTCAGAGTATCCACTTAGCTCGTGTTCAACTACCAGTTGCACATCAAGTGAGTTGTTTGGGGAGAAAGAGGTGTTCATAATTTGGGATCCAATCATATCTCTGGACCTTAGAATGGCAAGGCTAAAGACCTTGTGGAATGGGATTGGCACAATAATATTGTAACCAATCACCCGGCATCCCATATGGAGATAGTGGTATGTACAAAGGGGAGGGCCAATGAGATGGGGAATTAGTACTGTCTATTGCTTGCCTCATTTGTGATGGTAATTCTCTTTAAAATGTGCTATTCTGCTTTGAACTAATCAGTGCGCTTCATGGCAGTCGGGAGTGAATGCTCCTATTGACATGTTATGTGTTATTACTTGTGAAATATAACCTTGTTATCCTTGCAAGAGGGGCACCAAGCCTTTTCCTTAGAGGAGTGCCAATTCCTGGTCTAGTTGCCGGTGGTCCGCCCTACATAGGTTACTCCAGATTCTGTGGTTGACCTCCAAGTGGTTCCATGCACATGTTCATGGTTAAAGGAGACAGACTAGATCCCCAGGTATACTGTTGGAATATGCAGAGGCCCATATGTCTGTGGTGATATCATCTGAAAATGTAGGAGGAGAACCTTTACAATAAGATGTTGCTAAACCTCCTGTTTGTCAAGATGTTGATTAAGCGTAGACTGGCTGACTGTAGGCAAGGCTGCATAGTCGTTGGGCCATTTTTGTCGATCATGTGTAAGGTGTTGTTGGAGTTAGGACAGATAGTTTGTTTTCTCTCAGTATAATTGGTGAGTACTTGGTGACATTATTGCATTCATGGACGGTTTCTTCAGTAGTGTGAGAGTTTTCCCAGTTATGAACACCTTGTGAATAGACCTTCAGCCAAGCAGGCACTGATTGTGTTGAAAAAGAGGGTTAGTTCCTGTTCCCGTATAAACCTCATTGAAGTGAATAGAATAATGTTATTTTTCTAGGTGGTAACAATAAAATAGGTGAGGAACCTGTTAGCGTCTATTACTGACTGAATTTTGAACGCGGTCCATGTGTGTGTGCCACATGTTTGCATGGGAGGAAAAGTGCTAGCTTGTCAATATGGTGAATTATCTTCTCTGTTCATCAGTGTAGAATTGGTTTATCGAGTGGCATCTGTCAATTGGTTGATCTATTCTGGATCTGGATGTGGGCATGTGTACTGTTTAATAGCTTCAGAAAGATATCTTGTTTTGTTAGACGCTTTTGCCAACAGTTGTCAATTTTGCAAAAAGAGATAAGGTTTCTGTTTTGGTAGCAAAGTGTTTTCAATTTATTTAGGCTATCTCTGAGTTCAAAAAATAATCTATAGGCACCCCTCTGCGAGAACGAACACGGCTAAATGACCTGTTCTTTGGGAAGGTACCCACTCGAGAGACTGCTGCCACACTTTAGCTCACTGCACCTTTCACAGAGGGGAAATATCCATTTGCATATCAATCTTTGTCCCGCCCACATGGGCAGTCCAGCACCGAAATGCTACGGCAATTCTCTTCTGAACAAGAGTACCAAAAGCAACCCCATACACGTGTTTCAGTCTTGTTTGGCCACATCAGTGAAGTGGAGCTGTTCCTCTCTGAGCACAGTGAGCAAGCGGTCCACGTCTGGATGACCCTAGGAAACTTCGGGTGACTAAACCTAAGTCCCTTAAACAATCAAAACATAGTCCATAGGTGCCCCTCTGCGAGAACGAACACAGCTAAATGACTTGTTCTTTGGCAAGGTACCCACTCGAGAGTCTGCTGCCACAATTTAGCTCACTGTACCTTTCACAGAAGGGAAATATGCATTTGCATATCAGTGTTTGTCCCGCCCACATGGGCAGTCCAGCACCGAAATGCTACGGCAATTCTCTTCTGAACAAGAGTACCAACAGCAACCCCATACACGTGTTTCAGTCTTGTTTGGCCTCATCAGTGAAGTGGAGCTTTTCCTCTCTAAAAGCAGTGAGCAAGGGGTCCACCTCTGGAAGACCCTAGGAAACTTAGGGTGACTAAACCTAAGTCCCTTAAACAATCAAAACATAGTCCATAGGTGCCCCTCTGCGAGAACAAGCACGGCTAAATGACCTGTTCTTTGGCATGGTACCCACTCGAGAGTCTGCTGCCACACTTTAGCTCACTGTACCTTTCACAGAATGGAAATATGCATATCAGTCTTTGTCCCACCCACATTGCAGTCCAGCACCAAAATGCTATGGCAATTGTCTTCTGAACAAGAGTGTTTGTGTTTGTTCTCGCAGGGGGGCGTCTATGGACTATTTTTTGATTTTATATCTCTGAGTTCAGTTTTGCATTTGCCCTCAGCCTTACCTTGCTATAAGAAATAGCATGTGTAATGAATATGTACATGGATGAATCAGGATCTGATTTTCAGGACAGGAGCTTTACAGGATTATGAGTGTTGATGATGGCTTCCATATTATTAGCATAGAGTGGACATTGGTGTTGGATTTAGTTGTTGAAGCTAGGGTTATGAGTTCTTGCCAGAAACTTGACATCAGCTTACAAAGCTAGATCGAGCCCAGCAAAGAGTATGAAGGAACTGCTACATTTTGTGGGTGGATGCAGTGAAGACTATGTCAAGGATGTCGTCCTTGATATGTATGGTATGGTGAAGTGTTTTTGAGGTTTGCTTCCTTTGTTTTCTTAGTGACTGTATCTCCTGAAAAGTCTTCAGGAAGATATGGCTTGATTTGTTGGTGATCAGGTAAGTGACATGGCAATTCACACACATTTCCCATTCCCCAGGAGGCTTCAAATCTCATGAATTGCTCATACTCCCAGTGTGAACTCGCATATCATCTATGGTAAATCCATACTGCATGAAGTAGCATGTGTTGGCTTCAGTATGCAGCACAAGAAGGAGAACCAAAAAGCGTACCTAATGCTGAACCCAGACTGAGAGGTCAATAGCAAATTAGCAAATTAACCTTTATGACTCTTTATGACAGGGTTGTCCATCTCCAGGCTTTGAGGGCTGGAAACATGTTGGATTTTCGTAATAACCCTCATTAACATTCATGAGATAAATTAGCTTGCAGTGATTCTAAATGTATGCTGATCAGGATTACGGCCCTCAAAGTCTGCAGTTGGACAACCCTGCTTTATGGCATCTGACGTTGGACGATCCAAGGCCTTCTGGGACAATGTGGGGGAATTCTGCCATTGGGCCCGTTAGGGACAGGTGAAAATTGATGAAACCCCTGCACTAAAGTTGGGACCAGAGTATACATGATTTCCTTAATAGTCTGCATCAGGTCAGTCAAGAAATCAGTGGGAGCCAACACGAAACAGATAAAGTCACCATGTAGTATCGGAAGAGGCACATGATCCCTGCATGACCCAGCAGAGGAATGCGGACCAAGTGTATGACCTACAGAGTCCTTTAATCCCATGGCACGCTGAGGGGAGCAGTCTCAGTCCAATGCTGGTTCGAATTTGAATGTACATTGCTTGCATGTGGTGAGCAAGCTAGGAGACAAGAGTTCAGTTTTGAGAAACTGAATCTTAATACAGAAAAAGACAAAAGACTAACTAAAGCCTTTTAGAAAATTCACCTTGAACTTAACAAAGCCAAGAGGCTGACTGAAGCCTTTGAAAAACTGCACCTTGATCCTCACAAACCAAAGTGGCTGACCAAAGCCTTTGAGTAACCATGTGTTCATCCAGACAAATGAGGCTGACTTAATACTGACAAAGCCAAGACGCTGAGTAAATCCTTCAGAGAACTTCTACTTCATCCTGATGAAAGGCAAGAGGCTGACTAAACCATTTCAGACACTGCCCCTTGATCTTGTCAAAGACAAAAGGATGACTGAGGCCTTGGAGAAACAACACCTAGTGCTGCAAAGCAACGGCTGGTAAGGGAGTGTTAATGCCCATTTTTGTATTCCAAAGGGCTCCCTGGGGATTTTTACACATTTACCACTATCCTTATTTTTGCCACAGTGAATCGCTGATTGTTGGCATAGTAGGAGAATTTACCTTTAGCTGGTTGCTGTAGGTAAATCATCCACTTCACCTCAAATATAAGAATTCAGCAGTGGAGAAAAAACATCATGTAATTTGGTAAGGACCAAAAGAAACGGTGGGAATGGGGATTGCCAACAAACCTTGCCCACATCACCAAACTCATAATGAGGCCTAATGAACACAAGGAGCTTTAACAGCAGTCAATTCCCACATTGTGTAGGGGCGCGACCTTTAGGACGAAGAGCTGGGGCATTGCCTACTCATTCTGCATTTGTGCAAGATAATTTCCTACCATACCGACCAGCACACCATCTGAAAACACACAGGAAACATAAGTAAGCTATAAAATAATTTGCAACAATAGGAGACGACCATATGCATTCTCTTGGATCACAATTCATTCCCCCTCAAGACATGAGAAAAAAGGTGAGTTTGATAGAAACAGAGTAGACCCTCATCCTGCATGATCAATTGAAGAACCTCCCAATCACTTGTGTTCCTACTGATGATGGGACCATTCAAGCTACTCTCTGCTTTAAAATAGTCTTTATTGGATGGAGGAAATCTGACAACTGCATTGACACATTTGTTAACAAGAATGAAATGAAGGTAAGACACATTTTCAGATATCTGGTGTGTACGCAGCCAAGAGCATGAGAAGAGCTGATGTCCACTCACTCTCACTAAGTTTATAAGGCTTTTGACCATTTGAGGTCCTCCTTCATTGTTTGAGCGGTGTCACTTGTGCTATAAATGGATTGGTGGTAAAAAGCTGTTGTTGGGCTTGCCATAGCAAGTCCAAACCTGAGACAAAGCATTTTAAATCACCTAGAGTTGGGGCACCCATCCCTTGCATCCCTACTCCGTGTTTGTAAGCAGCACACAACATTGTAACAGTTTCAATGTTGGCTTCTAAGGGGCAGAGAAGTCATACACTAGTCACCCTCCTATCCTTTACAGCTCTTAAGCAAGTAACGCATCTAAAGTCTACATCTGCAGGGTTCGAAATTGAGATTCAATGAGCAGGAGCTAAAACCAGCTCCTGGGTGTAAGGCATCGCCAAGGAGGCAGGAGCTACCACTGGGGTACCAGCACCGATTACCCGGCTCACCATGAATCTAACTTCCACATGAGATGCACATGTTCACTTTCTGCATATAATGTTTGATTTGTTGTGTTGAAATGTTTACTAGATGTTTACAAATTCTTCTATAGCAGCATTCTCAAATACTCAAAGTTAATGTCCCTTATGCATGTTTGTAAGACACAAATTGCCTAGGGAGCCAAAAGTAGCTCCTGGTAGCTGTTGCTTTCAAGCAAACCAGGCTCTTCTAGGCTAGAATCAGGAGCTAAATAGATCCTAGCTCCCCTCAATTTTGGACCCTGCATCTGCCCAAGATTTCGTGGACCAGGATGAAGGGTCTGACTTGGGTCACGCATAAAAGGCCCTGCTGCCCTTTTGATGAAAGGCTAGGAAGCACATTCTCCATTCAGTGACTGAGGGACCAACTAGCCAGTGGTTAGTTGCCTCAACCGGAGATGCAGATGTCTTTCAATACTCTCTTATTCTGCCCCAGCAAAGCAACTAATGGAGAACTTTGAATGACTAATTGCCAGAAGATGCACGCAACAGAGCCCCCTGCCCAGCCTAGCTCTGGTGTCACACCATTAATCTACCTCTCTATCAGTAGTGTGGCGGGTGGGAAGAAGGAAACAGACCCAGATCTTCCACTATGACTACACAAACTAACTGGGGTGCTCGTCAGTCATCGGTGAATGCAAAAGGAAAATCTTTCCTCTGTCCTAATCTGACCTGACCCTACCACTATTGAAAACAAATAAGGCACAGGAGAATTTGAAAACAACTAAGGTACAGGAGAATGACTTCTTTTGTCCTGTGTGCCGATTTCTCAGTAGGTTCACATCGACAATGTAGTCATAGATATTTCTTACTGACTACTTTTACCAGGTCATTTAGCTCAGATATTGGGCTCTTCAATTGTTCACAGGTGTTGCTGACACGCTCATTCTCTCTCTCTCGTTAATTCTTTACTTTTGTTGCATTGGCTGGTTTCACTTAGGACCACTCTGCTTTTTACTTCTCAATCCAATTCCCAGCTTTCTATTTATTCAGTGCCCAGCCCTCTTTTTAACTAGGTCTAACAATATTGTGACAATAATGTCTCTCCCTCTTATTCTGAGTTTCTCTCTCTTGGCTTTGTCTGTGAAAAGGTGGGCAATTCCAAAGACTCTCGCTTCTATGAAGCAATTCCAACTCTTGACATTTACTGAGATGGATTTGAGAGTTCCAGTAATGACGTTCTCTCTGCTCCACTTGTCAGTTTTCACTGGGACAAGCCTGATTGCTCCCTTAAAGATCCCCACTTTTCTTCACTACTCGTTGATTACTGGGACGAGTATGAATGTTCAAGTAAAGATTCTCACCGTTCCTTATCAGTTGGTCAATAGTGGGACAAGTATGAGTGTTCCAGTAATGTTCCTCACTCTTCTACAGTATGTTCAATATTTGGTTTTCACTGGGATGACTGAACCTCAGCTCATCAACCTCAGCAGATGATTCCTATCTACTGACAACTGTATCACCCTTTCCCGTGCCATCAGCAGCAGCAAAGAGTTCTATTGTAATGCCATTCTCTCAGGCACCTCATCAGAAAATCTGCCTGGGGCTTGAAATGCTCAGACCACATATCCCATTCTAGGTGGGAGGCCCACTGGTTTCCAATTAAAGCCTGCATAGAGTTCAAGATCCTCTCCATCACTCACAGATGCACCCATAACGCTGCACCTCCCTTTCTCAACCAACAGATTTCTAAAAACTCACAGCTGCGATGCCTACGATCATTCACCACTCGAGCCCTAGCCATTCCTAGATTCTCTAGGAAAAGAGCTGGGGGAACTACTTCACCGTCACTGCCCCCACCCTCTCGAACACCCTCCCTCTCCACATCCAAGAACAACCCTCTTACTTCATCTTTCTAAAAACATGTAAGACTCTGTTTTTTGACAAATATGATTAGTTGCTCCTGATCCTCTGTTTGCTAATGTGCCTATTTTTGACAGTTTTGTGCAAAGATCAGCTCCGTGATTCTTACAAGTTTGGACACTGCATATAAATGCAATAAATAAATAAATGATTATCCCCTTCAATATTCTCAGTTACCTTCCCAGGTCTCCCGCATCTTGTTTACGTTTATCTTGTAGGGGTAGCGCCACTGGACTTTCGTTTAGTATGGGATTTTGCTCCCTGGCTGTCAGGTTGGATTCTCTGCTCTCTGTTTCTCCTTCAGTAAGCATGCCCCACAGTGCCCTCAGATAAGTAGTATTGGTGTGTTTCGCAGATTGCCAAATCCACCACTTTTCAGTCAAGACACCACCTCTTACTTAACTACTGTTAAGGCTCAGCAGTCCTTCGGCTTCTCCTTCTCCTTCAGGTTGCCAATGGATCGGATTCGCACATCAGCTTCCTTCTGAGCTTCTCTCTCTCCATCAGCTTTACTTGTACATCTGATTTGAAACCCCCGGGTCTCTCTCTCCCTCTGGTCTCCTCCTCTATGTCATAGTATTACTTCTCTGTTCTGCTTTCAATCTGTATTACTCCAGTGGTGTTCTTCGTCTCAGTACCATTAATGTATTGCATTGCATGTTTATTCAAAGAATCTACATGACAATAACATTTCTCAATTTGTTCTTCAAATTTTCTTCAGCATATTTTATTACTGATAGTTTATAAAGTGGGTTAGGGATCCTCCTCATCAGAATGGGAGTCCTTGTCCCCAAGGGTGGAATCTCTCCTGCTAGGTCCTGCTTGCCTCTACTGCTAGGGGGGTATTGCATACCTCCCAAGCCCCACAGGTAAAGTCTCCCCCTTTACTAATATTTAACTGTGAAGAATTGCCATCTGGCAAGGGTGCAAAGCCCTGGCTTTTTTGATTTGTATTAACACATAAAATGATTATTATTCTTTGGGTAAATATTGAGTGCCGAGCTAGCTTCTGGAAGCATTTTATAATAATAGGGGGAAGAACACGTTTAGGGAGCAGACAAACGAGGGAGTAAGGGATCTAACAACAGGCCCGGGAGGGCAATTGGCAGCAATGGATTTACAAATAACCAGGTGAGGAAAGAGTGTGGATCAGATTAACCAGTATCAATTATAGCGGGAAGTGGAAGGTGTATGGACTGAATTTTAGGGAGAAGCAATTCCTTCAAGAGGAGTGTTTTGAGGGCCTTCCTGAAATGTAGAAGTGAGGATGCGAGTCTGATGTTGATGGGGAGAAGGTCCCAGAGTCTTGTGGATCGCAAAATCTGGTGCAGAACACAGGAAAGAAAATCCAATATATCAAACTTGAAGGAGGGCGACACACGCTTGAAACGCGTAGTTGCATATCGGGCATCACACTCTCGATCAACTCATAGAGAGCAAGGATTGCACACTATCCAGATAATTGGATTGTATTAATGTGAAATGCAGATTGTGACATATGAATTGAATATGTGAATGAGACTGTTTGGTTTCTCAACAACAAAGTTATATTTCTTAAATGATATATTTGAGTAAGTAAAATGTTATTACTGATTTCTATCACTCATGTTTTAAAACTAGATCATCCATATGAACAGATTTGTTTTGAAGTTTGTGATTGAACTTATTTAATAATTGAGCAAAAATAGCTATTTGCTTATTGCTGTGCCTCAGTATGTTGCTCGTGATCCTACGACGAACCACCCAGATTAACATGATTCCAGTAGAGGTAGCACTCTACTAACTGTGAGCACCTTGAATATAAACCCTATATCGATTGAATGTAAAAGTGACCCTATTAACCCATCAATCTTACCCAAGCGTGCCCACACTGCATCTTTTTGTGAAATAACTGTGCCAAGGAATCTACGACTGATCCCTCACCTGCCTTTAAGATGGCCGCCTGCGCCTCCTGCACGAGAAGCTTCACGTTGCCCAGCAACTCAACGGGGATTTAAATCCCTCCCTCCTGCCGGCAGGCGGAAGCTGGCCCGCATCCGGCAAGGCCCGCTCGGATAAGGCCCCTGTTGTACGCCTGTTATGTGCCGGTTTGCGCTCTACTGAGTCCATCGGAAATAATATAAGGTACGATTCTCCTGCACTCGGCCCTGCCCCTCCCCTGGTCCCTCAATTGTCCTTTCACACGCTAGACCTCGAGGTGGCCACACCACCCCCCGTTTGAATTGTTATCTTCAGCAGTGCCAAACCTAACACACCTGTCCACCCAGCAACCACGTACTACAAAGCTACACAGCCACCCTGCCAGCTACCTCCCATCCCTACTTGAAGAAACAACCCTCAATCACGCGCTACAAGATAATCCTCTCTCACGATGCTGCAAGCCCCGCATACTGCCCCCGGAAAGACTTTGCTGCCCACACTGCATTTTGATCCTATTGTGCTGTGATTTTGCTGGCCACACTGCATTTTGATCCAATTGTGCCATGATCTTGCTGCCCACACTGCATTTGGATCCTATTGTGCTGTGATTTTGCTACCCACACTGCATTTTGTTCCTATTGTGCCGTTATTTTTCTACCCACACTGCATTTTGATCCTATTGTGCCGTGATTTTGCTGCCCACACTGCATTTTGATCCTATTGTGCCGTGATCTTGCTGCCCACTGTGCATTTTGATCCTATTGTGCCATGATTTTGCTGCCCACACTGCATTTTGATCCTATTGTGCCGTGATTTTGCTGCCCACATATCGAGATGTGCCTTAGATCTTGACCCCCTTAGTGCAAGTGGATCCCTAGTTTATGCCTGCTTCTCGCTGCCCAAATTGCATTGCACTACCCGAGCTGTGCCTGAGTCCTGACCCCCCACACAATCTCCTGCTGCAGATTGTTGCTTCCAGCGGCACCACTCCTTAACGGACCATACCGCCTAGTAGTTGCCCTCTGCACCTGGACTCACCCAGACGCACCCGCCGCCGAAGGCTTGCCATACACCGTTCACTGCACTTGCACTAGCTGCACCACTGACTGCCACTCCTAGTATCCAGTGGCTCTGCTATCTAATCTCAGCCCACACCTACTCTTGCCATGCCTCATTCCCAATCCACTAGCTCACCAGCTGCCCCACTGACATTCCCTCCAACATTCCTCCTACCTACTTCCTACCATCATTCTTCACTGAAAGCAACCCCACAGCACGTCATCCGCCACCTAGCATAACCTCCTACACTAGACCCACCAACATCAGGAACCAACTCCTAGGTCTCCGTTCAAGATACCCTAGTCCCACCCACCAAGCCCCACCCATCACATCTAACATTCCAACTACGCCAGCCCTTACGGTCAAAACACCCTTACTCACACCTGCCATGACGCACACCATCCTGGCTGTACCACTCAACACCACCTCTACCTCAGCCCAACAGACACACAACCTACAGTGTGCCCTTATTAATGCTAGATCTATTCCTGCCCATGCCACTGAAATTCACAAACTCCTAATTAACTTGGACCTCGACATCCTAGCCATCACCGAGACCTGGCTTCATAGCGCTGCAGGGCCAGCCCTCAACCGTACCATCCCACAGGGTTACGCCATTATCTGGTAAGACCGCCTCTCCTCAGTAGGTGGTGGGGTAGCATTCATCCTGAAAGATTACCTCGAGGCCAGACAAATCACCTCTAACCTAGGTGACACCATAGACTCCCTAGCTATAAAAATTGCCCTCTCCCCTAACTCCACCATCACCTTCAATCTCGTCTACCGCCCACCCGGCCCACTACTGGAGTTCCACAAAAACCTTATACACCGCCTAACAGATAACCTAAAACTCACCTCCAAAAGCATCCTTCTAGGTGACCTTAACCTGGGGTATAACGACAAAAAGGACAAACCAGCTAAATCTCTTGCACTAGCCTTAAAAGAACTAGGCTTTGATCAAAAAATAACCTCACCCACACACAACAAAGGCCGTATCCTGGACTGGGTAGCCGACCACAACTATCACATCGACATTAGCTCCATCACCCCGACTCCTTGGTCAGATCACCACCTCATTCACTTCTTCATTCCCGTCGCAACTAACACAAACAAACCTAACCCTATCCCCCCAGCACTGGCAAGATGTGCAAAAAATCTTACTAAAGATGAAATTACACCCCACCTATACATCCTCTCCACAGATCTCAAGTCATCTGACCCGTCAGAGTTAGCAGATATCTACAAGAGCACCATAAGCACTGCCATTGACGCCATTGCCCCTTTACAGACCAAAAAAGCCAAAACCATTAAACACTCAAATACCTGGTTCTCCATTGAACTCAAAGAACTCCGCTCACAGAAAAGAAAAACACTAAACTCCTGGCAGAAATCGCCTTCCCCAGCCACCCTATCCTCCTACAAAAAAATCACTGCCCAATACAAAAAAGCCATAATCACAGCAAAATCAGTCTCCTATAATGATAGAATTGCTAATGCAAGCTCCGAATCTAAAGAACGTTTCACCATTTTCAAAGAACTCACCACACCGGCCACCAAATCACAAGACATTGCTAAAGACCAAACTTGGTGCAATTCCATACAATCTGCCCTGTTAAATAAAATTAAACTCCTTCAAACAAAAATTAAGGAGCACCACAAAAACCCATCACAGCACCTCAAATCTACCACCACCACGAGCCACATACCTACCCTTAGCTCTGGGTCCCCATCCACCAAAGCCCCCACCACCCCGTTCAAATTCAGGGAGGTCACAGAACACAACGTTATTGAGATAATGAACAAGATCAAACCATCCAATTGTAAAGGAGATCCCTGTCCCGCAAGTCTGATCAAAGACTGCACTGAAACACTTCCTTAAATCATTCATTAATGCCTCCTTCAACGCCAATACAGTCCCAGACAGTCTAAAAGAAGCCTGGGTGCGCCCGCTTCTAAAAAAACCTACTCTCGACCCAGACGTAGCTACCAACTACAGGCCCATCACTACCGTGCCTTTCCTGCTCAAGATTCTGGATAAATTTGCCTACACGCAAATCCAGGCATATCTTGAAACCAACCATATCTTAGGCAAAAGACAGTCAGGCTTCCGACCAGGTCACGGGACAGAGTCAGCCCTACTCGATCTAAAAATACAGCTTGCAGACACTATGGACAAAGGCAAACCGGCACTCCTTCTCCTACTGGATCTATCTGCCGCCTTTGACCTTGTCAACCACGATATCCTAGGCATGCACCCAAAAAATGAAGCACACTAATCCCCGGAAGCCATTGCATGGGTGGCCTCATTTCTAAATGGCAGACTCATGAAAGTCTTCTCAGACACTGCCTCTGAAACCCCTACCATCATCCACTGCGGAGTCCCCCAAGGCTCTTGCACCGCCCCCATTCTCTACAATATATTCACACTCCCTCTCTTCAATGACCTCGACTGTTGTAACATAGCGTACACCAACTACGCAGATGACACGCAGGTATTACTCTCGCTAACTGGGACCTATGAAGAAGATGTGACCGCACTAACTAAAATCTACACAGCCACCCAAACCTGGATGGCGGCCAACGGCCTCTGCTTAAACGGGGACAAAACCGAAATCCTCATAGTAGGGACCAAAGAAATTCTCAATAAACTCCCCCCTCAATACAAATCCTTCAACATCGACAACTCCACCATCACAGTCTCCAAGTCTGTCAAAACCCTAGGTATTCACCTAGATGCCTCACTATCTATGTCTCGCCAGGTCAACGCCATAGCCTCTTCCTCAGCGCTCTCCACCAAGGTGATAAACGCTGTCAAGCCTTTTCTCTCCACTAAAAACTGCCTGTCCATCGCCAGAGCCACCATAGGTACCAAACTGGACTACTGTAATGCCCTTTTCCTAGGCACTTCCGCCCACAACTTAAAAAAAACTCCAAATCACGCAAAATAACGCACTCCGGGCAGCGCTGTCCATTCCCAAAAGGAAACACATCTCGCAAGCAAGGAAAGATGCTCACTGGCTACCGGTGAAGGAACGTATACTTTTCAAAGCCATGGCCATCACACATAGATGCCTCTCTCTGGATGCCCCACCCTACCTTGCAGAAATAATCACACCGAAAGCCTCCATCAGACCCACCAGAGCTCACCGCACCAACATGATCCATGTCCCCACGTTTCAAAGATCCAGGGCGGGAGGATCCAGCTTCCAACACCTCGCACCAAAAAACTGGAACTCCTTACCTACTTCACTAAGGAACGAAAAATCATACCACACCTTCCGTAAAAACCTCAAAACCCGCCTATTCCGATAAAGTCCTCCACAAGCACAGTTATGCTTGCACTGTAACCACAGCATAGCATAACCTCTAAGTTCAATTTTTTATGACCAGTGTGAATGCTCCCTAGCACAGCTATGCTTGCACTGTAACCACAGCAATGCATAACCCTTTAACTTCAACATCCCACTGCAAATAACTGTTGTACTCTGTAACTATGTTCCTATGTTATGTTCAAGATCAAGTCTGCTGTAACAGCGCCACGATGCCCCAGGGCAGTTCTGTGCGCTTTATAAATGCAAATAAATAAATAAATTAATTAAAAATAGACAGAGAAGGCCTGTCTTCTGTTTTGTTCCTTACTGCATCAACAGAGTTCAAGTCTACACATATCCTTACTTCTGGTGGATCGCAGGCCACCAGTGATGCTGAGTTTCTCATTGAGGTAGCACCGGGTCCCGGTGTTCAGTGTTGTTGTTTAGCAGTAGCAATGCAGTCTTGCAGAGGTTGAGTCTCAGGTAAGCACTGGGCATCCATGACTGGATCAATGAGGGACAGGCCCTGAGCCTGTGGATGTCTTTGATGGAGGATATCTTGAGGTTGAGCTGTATGTTATCTGCTTATTAGTGGATGCTGATGTTTGGCAGAGTGAGGAGAGTTCCAAGTGGTTCTGTGCAAAGATTGAAAATCACAGGGATGAGGACTGCGAAAATCACATGGTCGACAGAATATCACAAGGTCGACAATAGTTAGTGGGCCTCATTACGAGTTTGGAGGCAGCCATGGTGCTGCAAGCACCATGGCTGCCTCCAAACCTGGCTCAATTACCGGGTTCCTGCAATGGGGATTTTCCAGGTCATTCTGACATAGGAGGACCCGGTAAGTCCTCCTAGCAGGAACCATTCCTCATTCCCCCATAGGGCTCAATGGGAATGAGGAGGGAGGTAACAATGGGCACATTACAAGTATCCCGTTGTTACCTCCCTCTTCCCCTCGCGGGACTCGGAAAAGACGCCTGGTTTCACCAGATGTCTGATCTGGATCCCGCAAAGGGAACCTCGTAATCAGCCCCGACGGAATGAAGGGGGCCGGTCCTGTACCAGCCCCCTTAATTCCGACAGCGCCAGGGTCGTAATGAGGCCCAGTGACTTGAAAGTTGTCCAGGTCATTGTGTTTTTGTAAGATGGTATATGTAGTGTGCTCTCAGTTGTAGCGTAGGTGTCTATTTGTTGGAGGACCATGCTGATCTTATTGATGAAGAAAGAGTTCACAGCAGTTGAATTCTTGATGGAGTGTGGATGGGTGGATCTGGCAGAGGGTTGATGCAGCTATTGATGGCTTTGTAGAGGGATCTGCTTTCATCATTGGCATTGGTTATGGTTTGTTTTTTGTTTGTTTTTGTTTGTTTTTGTGCATTTATATAGCACTATGAACCCTTAGGTATCTGAGCGCTGCTTATTTCCCATGGTGTGCGGTGCTCATTTATCAACCTCGGAAGGATGAAAGGCTGAGATTGGGCCTCCCAGAATTCGAACCTGTGTCAGCAGGCTCTGCACGGATGTGAAAATGAGTGCTCTACTCGCTGTGCTATCTGAACTTCCGTTTTAATAGTAGTTAACCTTGACAGTGGTGATGAGTCATGTGCATGTAGCAAAGAGTTCCTTGAGCAGGGCAAGGTTAGATGCACAGAAGGATTTTCGCCAAGTCTTTTCTTATTTTCTGATGGTTCATTTGTTGAAGCTGAGTTCTTAAGTGTACCAGGGTGCCAAGGTTTTAGACCTAAAGGCTCATTGTTTCACTGGGGCATGGCATTGATGTTGGTTGTGAGGGTCGTGTTGAGTTCTTGGAGAAGCAAGTGGGAGTCCTGGTTCATCAGAGGAAAATCAACCCTTGTGAAGTGGTGTTTTGGTGAGGTCTTCTGTGAGAACCTCCTCTGGGAATACTTTGAATGATGCAGATAATAACATATTCAAAAGGGTAATCTGCTGATAAAATTCCCCTTTCATAACCTCCATGCCAAAAGCATTCTGTGTTTCTGTGCCCTGCAGCATCAGTATTCTGATTTGCAGTCCCTGCTCTACAGTGGCACAGATCAGGTTTAGAGGTCACAGTCGCCCATTTGACATCTGTAGAGACATCCAGGTGTCTTCAGTAATGGGGCTGTATTTAAGAGGTGCTCCCCTGTATCAAAACTATGATGATCATAAGTAGCCTATGATGGTGGCATGATAAAATGCCAAAACAAATATGCCCAAGTTAAGGCATGGTGCATAGCACTACTTTGGATCATGTCAGCCATATTCAATTTGATATCACACATGAGTCCGCTCATGTGAGTCAGCTCCACTATGAAAGGTGATGTGTATTCTGGACGGATGGGCTGAGCCTGACAAATGACAGGACAGGAACCTGAATGGCTATGCTAGGAACAAATCAACCGCTCACCACCTGGACCGAACTTGAACCACTAGAGAGTTACTTGCTGACTCAGACCATGGGTTACGATTCACCCCTCAAACTGTTGCTTTGCCGAACCACACATCGGAGCAACTGGATCACCATTTCAACAATGGCTGCCTTTCGACTCAAACTGCTGGAGTGACCCTCGTCGACCCTTCCCAGCAGTTACAACCCGACTCAAGCTTCCCGACCTGCATCACTGAAAGCCGCCTCCGAGCCTCACAGAGCTACTGCATTTGCAGCCGCTCGATGCGCACTTGCTGCTTGGGCCCACACGATCCACCATGCCCAAACTTAGCTTGATCCACTCGCATCACTGGTCAAAGTCGGGTTTCACGCTGTCGAACTGCCAAAGATCCGGAACAAGTTACTGTCAATCAATAACCGCCCATGGGTCCATTTGGGCCTAAGAGACTGGTTAGGTCACTATTTCAAAATGTTTTCATCCAAAGACATATCCTTTTTTGGTTAAGAATGTGCTGCTGCATTTATTTATTTAATTATTTGAATTTATAAAGTGCACAGAGGCCCTGGGGCATCGTGGTGCTGTTACAGTGTTTACATAGTGCAAATATAGGTGGTTCAAACAATACAGACAGTATGTACAAAAGAAGAGGATGTGTGTGTTCTTTGTTTACAGAGGAACAGCATAATATGCCAGTGAGATTGTTGGCAGTTACATAGGAATGACATGGTTAATTGAACCATTTGGTTTACAGCAATTTGCGGAAGACATTATATAATTATTAATTTCTGAGTGCAGTGGGGAGAGCATTCCAGTTTTCGGGGGCTAGGTGTTGAAAGCTGGAGCCTCCTGCTTTTTCCCCTTTGAAGGAAGGTACATAGATTTGTTTAGAGAGATGTGTTCTGGTGCGTCTGGATGAGGGGTTGTGGATGATCCTCCCCGAAAGGTAGGGAGGGGCGTTAAGTGACAGGCACTTGTGTGTAATGGCCAAGGTTTTAAAGAGAATGTGTTTTCTAATAGGTAGCCAGTGTGTGTTTTTCCTGTCCTGGGAGATAGGTTCTCTTTTGTGAATACTCAATGCTGCTCTGGGGCATTATTTTGTGTCACTTGGAGCTTATTGAGGTTTTTGGCAGATGTGCTAATGAATAGAGCATTACAGCATTACAGCATTACAGCATAGTGCTACATTCCTCTATCTGTTGCATCGTCTGTGTCTTTCCAAAGGGGTGGGTTTTAGTACAGTGTTTTCTAGATAGTGCTTTTTCAGATGTCTAATTGAGTGAAGTATATATATTTTTATAGAACTTTGATTGGACATTCCCTTTATTTTGGACTGCATTTCTGTGTTGTTTGGGTCACTACAGGATCACATCACACCCCGCTTAAGAGCATAGCGTTTCCCTCATTCTATGTTACCACAAAAGGTTAAGGAGGTATAGCTGTGCCTGTTTTACCTTCATGATTACGTTGGCTCTTAGTTTGTGTGAGGGCTGAGAAGGCATTTTCACCCTTACTCATCCGTGTACCTGGCCCAGCTCCAGGAATTAAGGGTATTCCCTTACCGCCTACCTCATAATGAGGCCCAATGTGTATTAGTCATCATTGCTTTATTGACTGCTTGCCACTCCTTGCATTAGCTTATACTCTAGGACATTTAATGTGTAGGCACCATGCCTCTAGCGGTCGGTCGCCACATTAGCCTTGCTGTACATGCACCTTGCTAGCCTAATCAATCTGTACTTATTGTGCTTTATTGATCGGTTGCCACTCCTGCCTTAGCATATACCCTTGGGCAGTAAATGTGTATTAGCCTGGTCACCGTGCCTCTAGCGGTCGGTCGCCACTTTTAGCCGAAACATTTATGCCATGCCAGTCATTTTTGTTTCACCCCAGGAACAGCGTGATCACTGGGCATCTGGTGCTCGACTGCCACATTAGGCCTGCCACACTGGTACTCTGCCAACGAAATCGCTCTGCATTGACTGTGCCCGGTGAGGCATTTGTATTGTATCTTACATTGCCCACTCTCCTTGCGCATCTATAGGCTGCCTTCTCTTTGCCGGTTGTTGCACGCGCACCAGCCCATCCTGCATCCTACGTCACTCTTCTACCCAATTGATAATGTCCCACTGTTTTAGTTTGATAATCCTTCTGCCCATCTTGGCTTCACTCTACCACTGACTTAGTGTCTAAAATGCATAGTACCTGTTATACTCACCATCATCTATTATCCTCATATTTTACATCTCGCCACATACATACTGATCACCTTGCAGGTTCTAACTTGGTCACTGTTCTGCACCATCACCACACAGATTAACGCCCTGCCGTCGCCTACATATAGTGCCACAACATCTCCCGAACTACCGCTCGCATCCATCATGACAGATCCTAATCCTTATCTAAATGAGCCAGCCTTTTGAGAACTACATTTCGCTACAAAACCTACCCCTAATTAACCATGCCCTATTCTCTCTAGAAATTGCAGGCTCGGCTCGCGCCTGCGCCACCTACCTCGCCATCCATCTTCAACAAGCAACAAATCAGCTACTCCTGCCAGTCACTACAATGTGCATGACATAGGCATACCGGATCCTGTTGCCATCTCTCTATCCCTTCCACCTCAGGCAAAGATTGCTGCCAATTGTACACCACTATCATACCACTCTTTATCTACCTTGCCCCTTCAACCCAGTCTACCTTGTGTTTCATCAGCCAGAAATCAAAGATTAGCCTCTAGATGTCATCACTGGTCCTACCACCTGAACAACCCTGTGACCGACAAAATATCAAATTCTAGCAAGAACAAAACCATAGTCCACCCGACTCCTAAAGCTGACCCTGTCCTCCATACACATAATGACACCACGGCCGCCAAACTCAAAGGCGCGCTCATCAACGCACGTTCCGTCCCCGCGCATGCCCTAGATATTGCAGATTTCATTGTCACAGAAAACCTTGACTTTCTCACAATCACGGAAACCTGGCTGCATGCAGCCTTTGGCCCCACCCTGTCCCTGGCCATTCCCGACAACTATTCGATCATCAGGTGTGACAGGGACACCAGCCACACTAAGGGCGGGGGACTAGCCTTCATATGTAAGAGCTTTCTTAACCTCAGAGCTGCCAACAGCCTAAAGTTGCCCTCAGCGGAACTACTGTCTATCAAACTACCGATCTCACCCAATCACACGGCCACAGTACATCTTATCTACAGGCCACCTGGACCTACATCCTCATTTGTAGAAGACATCTCATCTATTCTAGCTTCTGGCACTAAGCCTAACTCTCAAATTTTTATTTTGGGTGACCTCAATCTAGGTTACCAGGATAAGAATGACTCCAAAGCCACCGACTTAGAAAATGTCCTTGCCAACTTCGGCTTCACCCAACATGTTAGAGAGCCCACCCATATCAAGGGTTGCACTCTCGATTGGGGTTCAGACATGAACTGTCCACTCAATATCACCTCTGTGTCTCCTTGTACATGGTCTGATCACCACCAAATATCATTCTCCATTATTCCAGTCCACCCATAGTTAAACCCAACCTTGCTCCTCCCACTTACACTCGTAACAAAAAGGACTTCACGGTTGAGAAACTACTCCCTCTCATTCTCCCTTTACTGAACTCGGCGTCCTCCACCTGCTCGGACCCCAAAGCATTAGTAGACACCTATAACCACGCCATGCTTAAAGCCCTCAATACCATCGCCCCCATCAAACTGCGCAAACAAAAACCGCAGCTCCACCTCAACTCACTGGAAAAGCTCACCTTCTCTAACCAACAAAAATAACCTTACTTCAGCCTCCCTGACCTACAAAGAAGCTATCCTAGCTACAAAAAAGGAAGTGTACAATAAAAGGATCATTCAAGCCCAATCTAACACCAAGGAACTCTTCAAGATCCTCAAGGAACTTGAGTCTCCAGTGGCCCCGCTCGACACGTGCATGCCTGACTCTGAGTGGTGCGCTAATATTCAAAAAGCACTGCTTGACAAAATTGCCCCGCTCCACAGTAAAATTAATGCCAAAAGAAGCTATCTCTCTGACTCAACTGGCAACCCCACATCCTACAAAAATCCCTCACCCAAAAGCTCCTTCAAATTACCATCAAAGAAGTAGAAAATATCATTAAGAAGCCCAAGCCTTCCAACTGCCAAGGTGGCACGTGCCCAGCATCAGCCATAAAGGAAACCGCACATGATTTCGCCCCATTCATTACCTCTTTCATCAATGCATCCTTCGAATCGGGAACTGTACCGGACAACCTCAAGGATGCTTGGGTCATCCCCTTAATCAAAAAACCTAATCTTGATCCCAGTAATCCTTCTAACTACAGGCCCATCACTACGGTGCCTTACCTTCTCAAAATTCTTGACCGAGCGGCCTATCTCCAAATCCAGGACTACCTTGAAAACAACAATATACTAGGGCTTAGACAATCCGGGTTCCGTCCCAGACACGGCACGGAAACAGCCCTAGTACATTTGAAAACTCAAATCGAGGATCTGAAAGACAAAGGCAAACAGGCGCTCCTGCTCCTCCCAGATCTTTCAGCAGCCTTTGATCTGGTTGATCATCAAATCCTCTGTCACCACCTTAAGATTGCTGCCCATTTCTCGGATGCAGACATATCATGGATCAGCTCTTTCTTAGCAAACAGAACCATGACGGTCTTCTTTTCCGTAGCTGCAGCTGACCCAGCCCACGTCCTGTGAGGAGTCCCACAAGGATCTTGTGTATCTCCCACACTGTATAACGTGTTTACTAAACCACTTTTTGATATACTTGACTATCTGGGTGTCTCCTACACTAATTATGCGAATGACACCCAGATACTCATCCCTATCACTGGTGACTATGTAACTGACACTAAACCTCTCAACACAGTCTACACTGTCATCCAGGCCTGGATGGCTCATCATGGGCTTTGCCTCAAGGATGAAAAAACAGAGCTTATCATCCTAGGCTCTCAATCTAAACTCACCAAACTTGACCCCAAATACAATTCCTTTATTATTGGCGGGAACAATATCAAAGTCTCTAACGTTACAAAAACTCTGGGAATATATCTGGACTCCACTTTATCCCTCAATCGACAAACCAATGCAGTTGTCTCAGCGTCATCCTATATCTGTAAACTGATTACAGCATGTCGCCCCTTTCTGACAAAGGGCAACTGTCTGATTCTCGCCAGAACCCTCATCATGTCCAAAATCGACTACTGCAATGCCCTCTACTTAGGGACTAGTCAAAGAAACCTTGACAAACACCAGGTCACACAGAATAACGCCATAAGGGCAGCTCTCAACATTCCCAGGCGCTCTCACATCTCCAACACCAGACGCAATTTGCACTGGCTACCCATCTCTCATCGTATATCTCTCAAAGCACTTGTTCTAACCCACAAGGCCCAGAACAACACAGCCCCTGCCTACTTGTCCACACGCTTCACACAACACACAGCATCCAGATCATTGAGATCGGCCCAGGCACACACACTGGCTATTCCCAGTTTCAAGTTACGGACAGCCGGGGGTGCGAGCTTCCCAGTCCTTGAGACTAAGCTCTGGAACTCCCTTCCCAATGGAAACATTCCATACTGCCACTCCTTCAAAGCGAAAACCAAACTGTGGCTACGTGAACAGGATGCCTTAGCCTCCGCCCTGTAATCCTACAGCTGCTAATCCCTTCACTAACCGGGCTCTGCTTATAGTCTGACTAGACCGTATTTTTGAGATTTGTTGTGTTCCTTTCACTTGCTATTCAGAATATTATGTAAATATGTGTAAATTGTATATTGTATCTAACTTCTGGAACTGCAATTGTTTCCTCTTCCTTACTTGTTATTCAGAACATTATGTAAATATGTGTAAAATGTATATTGTATCTACTCTGAAACATGCGCCCAGATGCCCTTGGGCAAGGTGCGCACTACAAATAAACAAATACAAAATACAAATACAAATGTCACAGGTGGGATCTCACACTAACTAATGTCAATTTTTGGCACTATCTAAACAGCCAGAATCGAGCACATACCACCTTCTATACACAACCCACAATCAATGTGATCTATTTTGTTGGCATACAAACTCTGTTAATAGTTACTCAAACTGTATGAGGTTATCAAGTCATTACTTATCAGTTTGAATCATAAAACGTTCTGACAGGACAGGCTAGGCTTCCACACACACAAAGATATGTTATATTATGGTCAAACCCCACTGGTAAGTTTGCATGGGAAGACAATCTGAAACTGGCCCATCCTAACCTTGACATGCTTCACATGTGTATATAGGGCCTTGTTGGGCTAACAGTGAGGTGCAGCTTGATTCCCTAGGCATAACAAGCAAGGAAAGGAACCCACATCAGAGCATATACACTTTCAATTATTGAAACTAACACGCATTGGCAAAGCCAACAGCTTGGGCTTTTGAGTAGGGATGGGATACACATTTGCCAGGCATTGCCATAAGTGTACTGCTGGTACCTGGGCATATGATGTCATTACCTGGCAAATATATGTCTAGTACCTGTACACAAGCCAAAACTGTAGGCTTTGTGACTGTTTGTTTTTATAGAGGGATGCAGTGCAAGTACACATGCACGCCACACATATTGCTTATTAATGAACAGGCAGACACACATTGTTAGGAGATTTTCATACACTAGGAGCTCATTTACAGTCATCAAACGGGCTAAAGAATGCATAGATGTAACACTGGCAGGCCATACATAGCACACTTGTTGGTGTTAGATTGTGATATGTTGGTGTTAGATTGTGATATAGCTTGTAAAGAGTTACCAGGAGTATATATTCAGCATGGGTAATTAGTGGGAATGTCATATGGATTAACATGGCAATGGGTAGGCAATAAGTTTGTCCCACCACACATACGATCTCCATCCTACCTGTGTTACAATGCAAGAGTTCTGGCTTACACTTTACAGCCAAATATAAAAATAAGTATGAATGTAGGTCTCTGAATCAATCATAACCACCAGCATTGCTTTGGTCAGCATTGCAGGCCATTGTTTGCAAATCTGCCACATACCTGCCACTAATGTGAGCAGCCCTGCCAAACTGCTAGCCCACAAGTCACAACGATACCTGTTGCTTGTGTTCCAGTGTGGGGGTGATATGGCCTAGCAACTGAGATTGAACTGCACCATTTAGTGGCAAAACCAGACTAATTTGCTAATGGTTTGTTCCCTTCTGCAATGGCACATACATACCAAAGGATTATGGCATGGAATGCTGCCCAGAGCAATGATAGTGGTAATGTTTAATTCAAGCCTTGCTTCTATCACTTTTTGATTTTACTACACTCCAAACCAGAATTAAATCTTTTTTATTACCAGGGGTGGACTGGGAACTAAAAGAGGCCCTGGAATTAATGACTGGGGACCAAAAGAGGCCCTGGAAATAAGGTTCAAAGTGGCCCCATTTGACACATTTTCAGCAAGCCCAATGCTTTTCCTATGAGAAAATTTGGAAATATCACACAAAAGAGGCCCAGGGTGCAGAGGCCCACCGGGAAATCTCCAGAGTTCCCTATAGGCCAGTCCTCCCCTATTTATTACCAATCTTATTGTTTCACCTATATCCAATCTATACAGTCAGCAGAATATACACCTTGAATGTAATGTGTAATGACCGTTAGCCAGTAGATTCTCCTGCTGCAGAAATGTACATGCAAGCAACATCACCACTCATGTATTGTTTCATACAGCTAACAATTGTATTAAGCATGATGTGAATAACTGTTCTATTTCCACAAAAATATGCATTCTTCAATTTACAGAAAACAAATTGTGATTTTAGGTTTGAAAAAATAGCTATCTTGTTACTGCGATGTTGGGAATATAGGTAAGATGAACAGTTTAGTTAAAACACAGCATATTGCTAGATATATTGTGGCAGGCAGCCTGCTTGAGTAAGTGTGCTACAACAGGTGTGAATTGACTTGGATTTCCTTGGTCACTTGTGCTGTTATGGCTGTGGAGCATACATCGTTGTCCAGGGCAAGCACTAAACTTCTGTCTGGGCCTTCTGCAGAGCAGCCCCTCAGAAGTTGTTGCAGGAAGTTTAGAGCAAACTACCCCTTGCCTGCCCTGACTCCCCTCAACCTTCCCAGTTTAACACCACTGGAAAGGGCTGTTTTCTAGGTGAGGGGGCAGTGCCCCCCACCCCCAGCGGTAGCCAGACTTGCCATGTACTCAGAGCAGAATCCAATTAGTCACAATGGCTACAGAACAAAGTCAACCAGTCAAGTTAACAAAGTTTGAAGGAGTAGAACGAAACAACAAACAGTATATACACACCTGCATTTCGCCCACCCTCACTTTTAGACCCATCCTGCTCCCAGAATAACAGGGAAAAAGAGACTCATACGAGTGAAGAAAAAACAGAAAAATAGGAAAGTGGAGGATAAGAACATCGGATTGATGGTGTGGTGATGGCTCCCGTGGACCTGCACCGTATCATCTCACATGGAACCCAAATATATACTAAAATACCATCTACATATCATCTCAAATATCCATGTTGCCTTTCTTTCATTCCGTCTTCTGTATATTGCTTTCTCATAAGGATACAGTCATCCCTGCTACCCAGTCTTCTGCTGCGGGGTCCAGTCTTGATGAACACCTTTAGAATGCTCTGTTTCGCCCACACAGACAGCCCCTTAAAAGGAATTCCCTTCTCCCGCATTGTGCTTCCCAGATTCTCTCATCCCATAGAACTGTCACAGCTGGTTCTGACAGACCGACCACTTCCATTGTCACAGAACACAATATTCTCAATAACTCTCACCAGAAAAGTTGTGTTCTGTGGCAGGACCAACAAATGTGGCATATTTGAGACTGGCTCCTACCCCAGAATTACACTGGTGCTCATTCCAATTCTGGCGGTCTGGAAATAAGGGTTCCGGTAGCAACGTACTGGAAACCATTCCGGACCGCCAGACTGCGTGAGCGCCTGCAAGGTCTGACCTGCCTGGAGTACCGCCCCTTACAGGCATGGTTTTCACGGAAGTACCAGCATCATTAGCAACGGTGCCGGTGCTTCTGTGTCCCTGTTCCCATGGTGTTCTATGGGAATCCATGGGAATGGGGACTTACAGTTTTGCCACCTGACATCCCTGCCCATCGCCCCGGTGGCACTGGGATATCAGGTGGCAGGACAGTGTAACGAGAGCGGTGGCTACCCGCCGGTACCACCGGTGGGATACCGCCAAACTCGTAATGAGGCGCAATGACTCAATGTGTGTTCCCAAGCATCTTACAGAAGATAGAAATGCCCTGTAGGAACTAGCAAAATTAAAATATGCCCATTCCCCCAGTGTGGCTTCTGCAGCTTCTTTTTTAAAGTACAGAACATACCATGTCCAACCAATAGAGGTAGTCTTGTTGTGGTTTTTGCAACTTCTTGCACCAAATATTCACATCTTTAGTTGCAACTGTCGCCTAACGCATGCAAAGATTTCAAAAGCCAAATCACCAGGGCGTGGAAGTCACTGGTAACATACTCGAGCTTCCACAACAGCAACTCTCAGCTGTTCAAAAGCTGAAGTCAGACCGAGGCGCAGCACAATAGTGTGATGTGTCACTGATGCAACTAATAATGAATAGTACAAATGTCAAATAAATAAATAAATAAATAAATAAATAAATACGTAAATAACTAATCTTTTTTGTTCACTGTCACCTTTGGCAGGGCATCATGTGATGTCAATACCACTAGGTGCTCAGGCAAATGTTCAGATTGTATTATGCATTGCATATATGTGACAACAACTGATGTTGTGTCTACTTCTAGGTCCAGTGCAGTATGTTTAACGATTCCTTTAATACAATGAAGAACACACAGTATCTTCTCGCAAAACAAAGCACCCTAGAACCCGCTCAGGATTCTCTTGGTTTGGACTGTCCATTTCTGTGCCAATTGTATTATATTCAGCCATTGAAAAGGACATGTGTTCTCCCCTGAACATCAGATATTAACAAAACTTCCCTAGAAGCATAAAGGGAGTGCTTACACAACTCTGGCTGACTGAAGACCAGAATCGATATTTTTTGGACATGACAATGACAACGCCCTCCAAAACCTGCACTAGAAATTGCAAGATAAATAATTGATTGGAAGTATACTTTATCATTTGTGCCCAGGTTGAAGTTCTTGGGAAGGGGTGTGGCCGCATAGCCTTTAATAAATTGCTGACACCAATTTCTTTCAGGGTCTGATTGATAACTCAAGTAATATCCTTCATCTAATGAAAGTTGCTTCCCTCTCTTGACCTATTGGGTGTGCTGGGCCTTCCGAGCTTCTGTAGCTTCTTACTTCTGATAATTAAAATCAATATCCTCCGGCAGGAGTCGGCGAGATTGTTTCGTTCCACACTGCACTGTACTTAGATGTATTTTATCAAGTGGAGTGGAATCACTGTACAACTAAGGAGAGATGTTGTGGGACCATTGTTGTTAAAAGAGCTTAATGATTGAAAAGCACATATTTCGAATTTGTCTTTGGTAGATGACATACAAGGCAGGTAAGATTAAGCTGATTAACCTGACCTATGCGCGCTTTTCCGGGACACCATTTTGTTTTTAATCATTGTATACATTTGTTTTTCTATGCTGGATGCACAATTCAGAATGTGTTGCGACATTGCTCCATCAGAGTTGGGATCAATTTGTGTAATGCAAAATTAACTTTGCTCAAATGTTCAAACTTCGAAAAATGTGAAACATGTATCGCTCTCTCCATTTCAGAAAGTTGAAATGTAAAGAAATAAGAGCTTGTGTCGAGCATAGCAATGGAAGAACTTCTCATTGACTAAGAAGGGCATTATCATGAACTATTGACATTTTCACATATGACATGAATGTGATACAAGTATGCCCAGGTCTCTGCACATTTAATGCAGCGTGGTCTACTCGTGCATGGTTTGCTAACACTGTACTGGATGTTTTAGTTTTGGCTGCAATCTGACAAATTCACCTTGGTGGCAAATAAAGTCACTCTCACATTTCAGTGTTCTTGTAAGTATGCAGCACTTGGCCCACCTCGATTTGTAAAAGAATTAGCTCGACCGAACATTCATCGTGTCAGGTTTTGGCTGATCCTGACATGCAGCATAAGGCACATACTGATTGGATGAATGCTCCTGTCAATTCATTCTCACCATCACCTTGTGTGTGTTCTCCAACTCTCAGATACATTCCTGCTAAAGTCTAAATTCATCTAATTTCCCTGTACAACATACTATAATTACTATAACATACAGATTATAGATCAGGGCTCCTGGTGACCTATTCTGCCCAGGAGGGCTACTTATAAAACAAAAAAAAACACTTAAATAGGTCAAAAGGAATCACTTTGTGCACTCTCATCTGATTCCTGTGGCCAAAATGAATATACACAACACTCTATTCATGATACCCAGTCTGGGTACATTCTTGTTCTTTTTTGATTTAGGCAGTTATGCATTTGGTCAACAAAAATAAAAAATTTGCTAACACTCATACAGAGAAAATAAAACACAATAGTATCAACTCTGATTGATCACATAAATTGTGTGTCAACAACATGAAATGAAACACACACTGCCAAGGTCTAGTGGACAGCATGTAACAAAGAACAAATGAACATTTTTAACAAGGACGACAAAACAGATGACAAAATGTTCTTTCAAATTGACAGTGACAATGCACTGTAGCTAAAAGGTGTGTCTACACAGGGATGTTTCAGGCCGTCTGGCCATCTGTGTGGGCTAGATGAGCCACGTATCTGTCACGGCCTTCATCAGGACGGGGGCTGTATGAGCGTGGGGTGCTGTAGAAATGGTAGCAGAGAGATGGTCATGGGGAGTGCCCAAGTAAAAGTGATTTAAATACAATAAATGAGCCATGTAAAAAATATCATGGTGGAACATCTCACCTAAGGGGATTGGTAGACCCTAGGCACATGTATGGGCTACCGTCTCAAAAGGTACTGGTTCCGGATTGCTCCTAGTGTCAGAAAAGGGATAGTGAGGGGGACATACTAGATATGCTGTCCTAACGTAATATGCACAAGTTCACAGCTAAACTTTAAGCTGGAAACAGTCTTATCTCAAAATGGAGGCTGTAATCAAACTGTAATCAAGCTCGGTCTCGCAGTGCAGAGTAAATCCTGCAAGAGAGCATAATGTCAATATGCTGCTCGACGCTGGATTTTCTATGTGTGAATAGATTACAAATCAGTTTCACAAATCAGAAGTGTGTGGCATACCTTCTTCAATGATCGCGCGCGGCTCGCGCTAGCCACGCGTAGCTGACAAAGGGATGGAGCAGCTTGATCTCAGACTGCTGAGTCAGTCCATGTAAACGAGGAGTCTGGAAACGAAGCGTTGCTTACGCCGCGGCCAGGCTCCCGAACTCTTTATACGGGCTGCCACTTTGGAAAGGTTTGTAACGCCGCGGGCCGAAAAAAAGTGTTTAAGGACACTGTGTGTTCCAAAAAAGTTACAAAACTAATTATGGCAAATCCCTTCACCGCCCCCGTAAATGTGATGTGGTTTGACAAGATATTTGGGGTGGTTGCCATGGCAACCATAAACGATCGTGGATCACTGATCGGTGCAGGAAAAAAATCACATACATGTAGTGCACGCACTGTGATATTTCTGTCTCCATGTGAGATGTTAAAGGAGAAAAAACGGGTATGTTAATGATGCAAGTACGTGTTGTAGTGAGAAGCTCCAAGCTTGACTAGTGATGGCTTGTAGTAATGTTGCAAGAAACCAAACATGTATTAATCACAAACATACCTGGACATGGGCATTACTATATGTCAAGATTAGCACATACATTTCACATATAGGTATTCGAAAATTAGTGGTGTTCTGAAGTCAATGCTAGACCATGACTATGGAAAATAAAGCATACACATATGTTATATTGATGCTTAACACATGTTAAACTTGTCACGTGTAGTCAATCTGGATATGGGCAAAAGCATTCAGTATACACAGTATACACAGAGCCAGACGCCCTGTTAAACTTGTCACGTGTAGTCAATCTGGTTATGGGCGAAAAGCATTCAGTATACACCGAAAGATCTCACACAGAGGTGGATGTGACCCCATGTGGTTCAAAACATGTTCAAGTTGTGTGAAACAGAGTTTATCTAGGCACAGGAAATAGTCAATATCACTGTGTGTCAAAAAAATACTCTATGCTGTATCTTATAGCATAGAAGATGCTGGGTCTGCGAGCAGCTAGAGAACACAACCATGCCGGAGAATTACCAAATAAAGAATCGCCGCTGTGGGACTTCTTCTATTCTGTACTGCAATGGAGTCTGTGTTACATCTAGAGGCCAGGTCATTTACATGAAGGTTTTCCATTCAACAGAGACATTGGGCCTCATTACGACCCAGGCGGTAAGTTACCGCCTGGGCCGTGACTTTACCACCATGGCGTAAACTACGTTTACGCCATGGTGGTAGGCGGACTTACCGCCCCATTCCGAGGTCGGCGGGGCGGTAAGTCCCCAATCCCCATTTACCCTTCCCCATTCCCATTTTTGCCCCATAGGGCATAATGGGAGTGGGGAAGGCGTTAATTACGCCACCGCAAATTACGGTGGCGTAATTAACAACATGGTCCCTTAGCGCCATGGATTTTAACACCTGCTAGAAGCAGGTGTTAAATCCGCTATGGCGCTAAGGGACCTCGTACTCAGGCGGTAAGGGTCGGCGCTGTTTACGGCGCTGTAAACCCCTTACCGCCTGAGTTGTAATGAGGGCCATTGAGTCCTGTGCGTACCGTGTCCAATTTATGTACCCAGCGTTGTTCTAGTTGGGTTAGGATTCTGTTCATATCTCCTCCCCGCTTGGCTGGTATCACTTTTTGTAGTATGAACCATCTCAGATCTGTGTCTTTATGGTGTTCCTTGCCGAAATGCTCTACCAGGGGTTTGTCAGCAACCAAATTGCTTATACAGGAACGGTGCTCGGAGATGCGCATTTTAATAGGACGGATGGTCTTTCCTTCGTATAGCAGATCACATGGGCATTGTATTATATAGATCACACTCTTTGTGTTTAGTGTGGTCCTTCAAAATCCATCTGGTGTTGTTGCATTCAAATTATTTTTTCTGTAGAGTTAGGGGGCAGGCAACGCACTTCCCACACTTGTAGTGCCCCAGCAATGGGGGTAGGTTCCACAATTTATTATCCACTCGTGGTGGCAGTTCAATGAACGTGCACACGAGGGAGTCCCTTAAGTTCTTATTTTTCTTGAACGCAAAACATGGCGTATGGTTCAGTGAGCCTGGTTGTTTTACCAAGTGCCAGTTTTTCTTTATAGTCTTTTGTATTAATCGGCTCAACACATACCAGCTTACCTACGTCCTTTTTTGGCTTATTTTCAAGGCATATTTCTCTGGGTGTATATTCTGCTCTCTTCTTGGCTTGTCTAATGGATTTGAGAGGGTATCCTCTTTCTGTCAGGCGGACTTGTAGATCGTCCGCATGCTTCCTGTATCTCTCAATCTCAGTGCCATTCCTTCGGATCCACAAGAACTGTCCGTAGGGAAGGTTGTATTTTAGACACATTGGAGGATAGCTTTCAAAATGGAGTAGGCTGTTGTGGTCTGTAGAGTTTCTAAATTGATCTGTCTTTAGGTGTTTGCCTGTTTTATAGATGTGAAGATCCAGAAAATCAACTTGGTGATGGTCCAACTGTGTTTTGAATTTTATGTGGTTTCCTTGTGTTTATCCATTGATGGAAGTCTTGAAGGTCACTCGAGGTGCCATTCCACACAATTAAAATGTTATCTATATATCGCTTCCAAAGAGTGTTGTTGTCCAGGTAGGGGTTCTCTTCCATGAAAACATTGATCTTCTCGTAGTTGGACATGTAGAGATTTGCAATGTCGGGGGCAAAGGTTGCCCCATACTCACTCCCTTGGTTTGTTTGTAAAACTGATTTTTAAAGAGAAAGAAGTTTTCTGACATCGCCAGCCTTGTACACTCCAGAATGAATTATGTCAGTGGTGAATTGGTGTCGTCTCTGGTGTCCAGAAAATTACGGATTGCTTCTATTCCTTCTATCTTGCGGAATTGATGTGTACAAAGATTCCACATCCATGGTGGCCAGGATGCTGGTGTTATTCAGATTTATATTGTCAAGTAAATTGATTGTGCTGGTTGTGCCCTTAAGATACGAGGGCATCTTGACCACAAAACGTTTGAGGAAAAAAGCAGTATAAAGTGATAAAGGTTCAAGCAAGGATTCACACGCAGACACTATGGGTCTCCCCGGTGGATTTTCAGTGCTCTTGTGCACTTTTGGCAGGATATAGAAGGCCGGGGTGCGTGGGTTGGTTCTATTCAAAAAGAGATGCTCATCTTTGCAGATCCAACCTTGGTCGAGTGCGTGTTGGGTGAGGCTCATAATCTCTGTCTGCAGCGTCTTGGTTGGATCATGACTGAGTGGTTTGTTAGCCTCCCGGTCACTGAGGAGTCGTAAGCATTCAATGTCGTATGCCGCTGTGTCCCATACTACTATGCCTCCACCTTTGTTGGCGGGCTTAATGGTAATTGACTGATCTTTCTGTAGACTTCTCATTGCCGTTCTTTCCTCTTGGTCCAGGTTATCCTTATAGAAATTTTGTTTGGGGAACCCTGCAAGCACTGTTTTGGTAACTATCTTTTCAAATGCTTCGATCTCACAGGGGATCGAGCTCAGTGGTGGATAGAAGGAAGATTTGTTTGAAGCCTGTGGTGTTTTCAGATTGTTCTGATCTTTCTTCCTGGCTGCTGTCTCTCGTATTGGGCAAGTCAATTTCGAAAGTAAAACTAAAGTCTAAATTCATCTAATTTCCCTATACAACATACTATAATCTCACAGAAACAGACTGAGCAACATGGAAGCCTCATGACAATGTTCTTGACAAACATATTATTTTACTAAAGCTTGCTAGTTCTACTACATATCTATCTATGTGACAGGAGACACAGGCACCTTTGCAAGAAAACATTTCAGGCATGAGGAATGCAAGTTTATCCACGTACTGCACTACACAATCCCCAGCTGCGCAAGATTGAATAATGTGTATTGTCACGTTAAAATTATTACAATGGCCCTCATTACGACCCTGGCGGAGAACCATGGTGCAATTTGCACCATGGTCCATGGCGCAAAGCTGCCAACTCCGCCATGGGGGTTGGCGGACTTACCGCCCCATTCCGACCTTGGCGGGGCGGTAAGTCCCCAATCCCCATTTACCCTTCCCCATTCCCATTTTTGCCGCATAGGGTATAATGGGAGTGGGGAAGGCGTTAATTACGCCACCGTAAATTACGGTGGCGTAATTAACAACAAGTCCCGTAGCGCCATGGATTTTTCCACCTGCAAAAAGCAGGCGTAAAAATCACCATGGCGCTACGGGAACTCGTAGTCAGGCGGAAAGGGGCGCCATGGTTTACGCTGGCGTAAACCCCTTTCCGCCAGGGTCGTAATGAGGGCCAATGTCTTTATCCCGACATGGCAATATCAGGGACTCTCTGGTTGAATATTATTCAACACAAACAAGCATTCATCCAATCCCCTCTGATTGAATGATTTTGGCTGTCACTAGATCCATATCACCCTTTCTGGTCCCAACTTCCCCAGCCTCACATAAGATTACCTTCACATTTGTTCACATATTTGCAATGAAAAACTGGGTTCAACACGCAGAATAGTGTTGAGCAGTTTAGCATCCTGAGAGAAATGAATTTGAGAGGAGCACTGTTTTCATTTATAGTCAATTGTTTATCTGTGATCAATTTGACACAACAAATGACAGAAAACAAGAAGACGTGCACTGCACTGCACAAACACACCCACTCACACTTACTGCCAAAGCACCAAACATACACACACACTGTCATAGCCTTTCCCACATACACACACATGCACATACACATGCACACACACACACACACTCAATGTCTCGGTGCTCTATAGACCTGTAAACAAACACACACACCCACACATACAGACCACTGTCAGTGCTGCACACACACACCCACATTAAAAACGGCACCGCTAACCCATGTGCATGCATGTACACACACACTGCCACAGGAAAGAAAACACTCTCACCATATATCTGACACATACTAATATAAATGCAATCACTTCAACAGCACTGAACACATGCACATGCACACATACACACACATGAGCACAGCACTGGATGGATATACAACCACATCATCCACAGCAATTCACACACACACACTGTCACTGCTAAAGCACTGGGAACAAACAACCTGTACCGCACCAGCTTAAAAACCATACAGACAACACACACTACCCCACCACTGCACAGACGGACAGACAGACACACACACTGCCACAGCAAAGAAAATGTATACAAACAGCCTGAGCCCAACCCTTACACATCCACATTGTGACAAATTAACTTCTGCCCTGCAGGAGTATAAGGACAAGTAGAGGCTAAAGAGCCCACTCAGCCCTCACACTACTACAAACCAATCATAAAGGTAAAACAGTCACAGTTAAGGGATATGCATCTGGTACCATGGGCTCTTGGCTTGTAGAAGTTTACGGGCTGGGTGGGCGCTTTAGCCTTTACTCACCCTTGCATTCCTGCAGGGCAAGCGTCAATTTGTCACATTGGTGGGCAGTTGTTGGGATATGGAAAAGAGTGTGCCTGCGGCCTAGTCATCCAACACAAGAGTGTACATTTAACGTTAGTTTTACCGCCAAGGAATGTTTTTTTAATTGCTACAATGTGGCTCACAAAAGGTGTAGTGCATAACCTGGAAACAGGTTGCCTGCACCTACTCTGTGAGAGATTGGGTCTCCCACATGATGGTGAGGTTAGTTAGACTGAACTGCAGAGAAACCTCAGAGCATTGTTAGGTGATGGGGGACTTTCATTTGTGTGGAATACGCACAAACCTCCTGTTGAGAGCGAAGTATCTCAGGTGCTGGTACCCAAGGACATCCTGGTCGGCACTTCCCCAAGGACGTAGTCAAGTCATCTGAGGTGGGGAGTAAACATTTTAAGGTATTTAGACATCAGCGCTTAGAGACACGGTGTGGGGTGGGATGCAGGTAACAGGACTGACACAATTTAAGTCATATCTAACTTGTACACATGTGCGAATACCCTTGAAAAGTGTGAGATGGAGTTACACCAGCATTTAGGGGGCATGAGTGGTACCAAGTCTGTGAAGCCTGGAATGGCTGCAGGCATGTACATGAACACTCAAGTCCACAAAAGCTACACGTATGCACCTAAATTGAGGCAACCGATTATGATAAATACAAGGAGGGAAAGAACAAAGGTTCTAACACTCCATCCAAGAAAGGTCCCCAAGAATCCAAAGGGAAATCCCATAGCTGTGGTAGTTCAACTCCCACCAGAAAGCAGAGTGTTGGCACCTCTAGCACTGAGCTACCACACCCTCCGCAACCAGGGGTTGTGTTTCAGTTTTGAGATTTGACGAATAGGAAGGGAGCTCCTTCCTGCAAGGGAAAACCCCAGCAGGTGCTAGTGGCCATGGGCAACTGGAAGAGGAAACAATAGTCAGTGTGGGCATCATAACTAAGTGGCTGAACGTTCCTTCACTATGAGTGGGAACAGTATCGGGTCCTTTGAGGAAGCCACAGCTCCCACCAAGACTCAGATATTTCTGGACCTTGTCTACAGAAATTGGGGAAGAGTATCACACCTTGAGTGGCACTGAAGCTAGTCTCACAGTATCAGGTGATTGGTGAAGGCAGAATAGTACCCCCAAGGATCATACCTGCAGTAAAGGGTCTGATAATCTGCAGTACTGTCCCTTGGAAACAGTAGGGTGTTGTTGGAGTGAAACCTGTGTGCACCATGTTTCAGCCAAGAACTATATTCCAGTAGGGTGTAATTTGGGTAATTTTGGGTAATAGTCTTCCTGACCCAGAAATAGGCATGGTAGTTACTGGAGTGGAAGCTGTGGGACCAGCAAAAGAGGAGGTGCCTGGGGATCAGACAATAACACACGTCACAAGTACTGTAAATCTTCTGTTTATTCTTTTTCTCTTTTGTTTGTTATCCCCCGACATGTGTTTCCCCATTGATCACAATGATTCTTCAGGAGTGTTATTATATTAAAACATTTGTTCTGTAAAGTAATGGTACAAGAGACATAATTGTGTATTAACAATACGCCTATGCTGTGTTCTCAAAAGAAAGTGTATTTTGAATTGTGCATACCGATATATAAAGACTTACTTTAAGTCTCACGGTGTCAATGTTTGTATCCCAATTGTCTTTATAGAAGTTCACGTTGGGAGCTTAATGATTTTGCATTCTCATTCAATGTTACCCATTCTTATGTTTTGTCACACTTTTCGTTTCCTTTTAAGTACCTAGAAGAATATATACAATGTAATTGTATATTCCATTATTTCAAGGTACGAGCTCCCTAGTTAGAGTATTCAGGAAGTCTTAGTTAAGGTTATCAGATTCTATTCTTACCTTGTTTCGTTATTAGTTTGAGATCTGGTTCCTTTCGGACGAGCGTGGTATGTATAGCGAAGTATGTATCATTTGGTGGATTCAAAATGGCCGCTATTTGTACGTGACAGTATCGATCATGTGATTTGAGCGTCGGCCTTGTCACGTTAGATCTCCATTTTGAATCTGGTTTCCTCTTTAATACCCAATTGATATGATATTGGCAAATAATATGGTTGCACAAATTCAAAAGTGCAGATGCTGATGTATTTGATTAAAGAGAAAAATACATGAAGCCCAACTTCCCTTTTTCAATTATTATTATGGATGCAAACCTTTTGGTAAATGTGAAAAATACATGAAGTGCAACTTGGCTTTTTCAATTATTAGTATGGATACGAACCAACAATGAAAAATAATTCTAAACAAAATGATGAGTTCATTTTGTAACAATGTGAGCGAGACATGTAGACCACAGTTTCAGCTTCACTCAAAAACGTATTGTGTTATACTTTGACATTTATAAACAGAAAGTTATACATTGATTCATATTTCCTCCAGAATTATATGGAGACAATTAGAATATTATGGTTAGATGACATTTTATTGCTTTTGTGCTTCATTATCAATATTGTCCAATTGGATGGGACATTGTTGTTGCTTTATGCTTCATTTATCAATATTTTCCCATTACAGAAAGTGGCCCATTTCTGTGTCCGAGTTCAGACCTGTATTAGAGGGATCAGCCCTGAGGCTTCCTCAACTACAGATTGCAAGGGATTGTTCTCCACAGTATTCCCCTGTTCAGGCCAAGTCCCCTGATGCTCCAACTCTTGCAAGGGAGGACTCTGTGGCCACAGAAGTGACTATGGAGGTAGCACAGGAATAAGTGATATCCGGGTAGCCAATGGGCATATAAGAGATACCTGAGATGGCGGACAGGGAAGCTTCAGGCCTGAAGGACCTGCCAGAGCTGGAGGAGTTGTCTTCAGCATGCCCAGGTCAGGTTGACTTTTGACAGGAACAGAGGGACTGTCCTTCTCTGGTGAGTCTGTTCAGGCAGACAAAGGAGCAGGTGCAGTGCAGAGGCCCGTAACCACTCTTCAAAGGGAACAGGTGCAGACCGAAAGCCCTGACATGGTCAAGGACAAGCATCTTAAGAATGTTGGGGCAGGGCAACAGTGTTTTCGACCAGACTTGGTTCATGACAAACCTACTGGTCACTTAGATTTGACTGGGACACCTGACAGCTTGTGAGATAATTTCTGTAATCCCTGTTAGGATTCAGAGATTGAAACTGTGCACTCAGTCCAGTCCGGCCTAGGTACTGACAGGAAAGGAGATGTACATCCGACCCCTTTAAATCCACTACTCGTGGTTGGGTTGTCGTGTGAGAGGAAAAGTAACTTCTCTCAAGTTGGATCCACCCAAGATGTCATAAGTGACAGGGGACCTCATGTCATCTCTGTGGCTGTGCAGACACCACAGAAACATCAGCAGGCCACTGCCTGCCAAATGAATGTTCAGTTCTGGAAAGCTGGCTTATGCTGGGCCTCAATTCTAGATCTCCCAGTCTTTGGGCAGGGAAAAAAGCCAGAGAGCAACCTGTGAATCTTGAACTGGAGTAGACTCGGTGCAGCTGATGATCGATGTTGCTGATCAGTCTATTACCTGTCCTCACAGGTGGCTGATGGGTTTAGAGAGAACTGGGACATGGTTGAAAAGCATCCAGAATATGGGAAGTGTGACAGCTCTCCACAGAGAGCTAAAATGGACATGCTGCCTGAGTCTGGACCTCACCATGCCAATGCAGATGGCATTCAGTTATTTTCTCACTTTGAGGATGACCCTGACCCTTAGAAAACTTTTTCGGATGAAACGGGTTAAATGTGATTTTATTAAATGACAAAACAAAGTATCAATTTTGAACAAACAAAAAACATGTTGCTGATTTTTGGGGATCTCCCCAAGTGCCCCTTTTGTTTTGTTTTTAATACTTTCCCCCCACCCGTAAAACTACTATTCCCATTCCCAACCACATTTAATTAGTCTTCTGAAATGTGTTATTATTTTTTCTCTATGTTTTGTGTTTGTCTAAAATTGCATTCTTTGTTATCTATTCGATAACATCCCTGCATACCAATGAAATGTCATCTGGCAAGGGTGTAAAATCCCAGGTTTTTTAAATGTTCATTAGATAATAAAATGATGCAGGTAATTCCATATCTGAAAGTGTCATCTGCTTATCATATTACTCTTTCATAAGCTTGATGCCAAAAGCATGGTGTGGATCTGTGCCCTGCTTCATCAGTTTCCTGATTTGATGTGCTTGCTCTATCAGTGGCAGAGAGCAGGTTCAGAGATCACAGCTGCACATTTGACACCTGCATTGACAATCAACTCTCTGCAACGCAGTGGCTGCATTTAACATATGCACTTCTGTACCAAATTGCTGATGATCAAAAGTAACCCAAGCTGGTGGCAGGGTAAACTCTCAATATTAGCTATGTTTGAGTTAAGGCATGGTGCATGGAAATATTAATGGTCATTACAGCCACATTCAATTTGATATCACACGTGTCAGCACTTGTGAGCCAAGCTCAGCTGTGGAACGTAATGTGTATTCTGGTCAAACAGGCCGAGTCTGCCAAATGATAGGACAGGAACCTGAAAGCCATGTCTCTTCTATGATCTCTTTGTGAGGGTAGATAACACCCTCTGTCAGGGGCACCCACACAGTGGTCAGCTGTCCTGGGCCCAAGCATGAAAGGAGCACACCCATTCAAAGGCAGAAGCCTCACACCAGTGTGTTGTTTTTCAAAAGGATTTATTCTTAGTGAGAAGGTAAGGGGTAAGGGTTAGAGTAGACAGGAGGTCTCTGTACGGTGGATGATATCTTGTTTCTCTATGCCCTCTCTCTTCTTCATTTCCCCTCCACTTCTTCTGGAGCAAGGCACTTTGGTTGTGATGTCAGAAAGGCAAAGTCCACTTCTTTCAAGAACAGGGATTGGGCCAATAAGGCAGACAAGCTTTAGTCCAATCACTGCCCAACTTCTACCTTTAAAGCTTTAAAGGAAGGGGTCTCCCACCACTTCTTTGAATCATCTTTTGGAGTTCACACTTGTTTTGATGCTACTAGTTGAAAACATATTTCCTTACACCAAAGAGCCGATATTTAGGTTCTAAATAAAAGAAAGTTGCACATGTAATTGCTCCTATTTTGTGCAATTTAAGCGCAAACTACAAAGTACAAAAATATTGTGATTAATATTCATGGTATTAAGTTTCTATAAAGTGACAGATCAGAGTACATGAGCACTTGCTAATGGACCGCTCATTTCATTTGTACTACACCACTGACACCCAAAGGCAGCCATGGACAGCAGGATCAACATACGAGCAACCATCCCACCATTGCTGATCATAGTGGCGGTGCTGTACTTTTATGCCAAAGACATCATCCAGCACACAGTGGGCATATGGCATGTCGCTGCCCTCTTTTTCCATATCGCTCGATCAGGGGCTAGATGTGGTCATGCAGCATTCACCCCAACAAATCCCCTTTCCCGCCGCTCCAGCAGAGGTAAACGCAACAAGATCTTATGAAGTTACCCACTGTCCGCATATCTCATTGGTGCTTTCCTGGGTTCGTGGAAAAAGTACACCATAACAGGAAGCAATATCATTACGTAAATGAACGGATGCACTGTAATGCAAACCCAACCACAAGCCACTCGTGCGCCTATTTCCCGAGTTATAACCATGATGCCATGGTCCTGCATGACAGTACAGTGCCTGAATATGTGGACATATATAGAGAACAAAGTATTAGAAACACCATCAAGCAACACATCTCATGCATGGGTCAACAAGTGGGAACCGTGTGAGTGGCTGCACGGGGTTTTCACCTCTGAAAGGAACATGCAATGAATGCTCTACCACAGCCCTGTGCAGGACACAGCGCCCACCGAGGCACCAAATTGGGATTCCTGAACAGACTTGTGTGCCCCTGCGTGACAACAACACCATGGCCAAAATACATAATGCCACCTTTCCAAAGGTTGGTATCATGTTGTTTTGCCGACAGGAGTTTTTTCAAAGTCATTTTGAACGAAGAAATTACTTCGAAAAAGCTCATCAAAATTCAAAATATATAGGGGGGAAGGTGATAAAAGAACGATGGAGGGGGTTGGGGAAGTTGTACGAAATATAGGGGAGGGCGGGATTGGGTGGCAGCCCCTAAATATAAAAAAAAAAAAGTGATGAGTTGTTTTCGAAATAATTTCATCAAAAATAATTACTTTGAAAAAACTCCTGTCGGCAAAGGGACATAGAAACCAAAGGTTGGACTACAGGTGCCACAATGAGGAACCTACACAGAGAGAGGTCATGACACATATTAATCAAATAAACTTTTATACAGCACGTAATAATGAAGACCAGTCTCTAAGCATAGGACCGATATTTGAACCTGTGTTGTCTTGCTTCTAAGACAAACATGTTGCCCCTGAGCTATCCTACCGGCCCTTACCTCCAATGGAAGAGGTTGGTGCGGCACAAAAAGGTAGCAATGTCATGAAAGTTTTTCAGCGGGTGCTGTACGACAAAAATAAAATCTAATAGCACATCGGTGGATGCAAGAATTAGAGCAAAGTGGCAGTGAGTTCTCAAGACATCCATCGATTTGGATGGCAGTGGGTGGAATCTGTACCCCAGTAGTGAAACTATTTAAGTTCGTATAGCCTGGTTCACAGCCGCTTGGCAATGTTTCCCAAAGGTAGCGATAACATTTAAAGAAGGAAAATAGCATTGGCCAGAGTTGTAGGCATGTGGACATCCTGGGATCTTTATCACAAGAAGTCCACGTGCCTACATCTCTGACCAACTCTGACTCTTTAATAGACATTAGGCTACCAAATCACATGCCTGAACAACACCTCCTATTTTGAATAACCTAAATTGAAGCAACTGATTATGATACATACAAGGAGGGAAAGAACAAAGGTTCTGACACTCCATCCATGAAAGGTCCCCAATAATTCAAAGGGAAATCCCATATCTGTGGTAGGTCAACTCCCATCAGAAAGCAGCATGTTGGCACTCTATTTTGAATTACTCAACATACTGTGTGACTAATGCTTCAATAGGAAAACGCATTGGATGCCGAAAGGGAGTGAACTTTCAAATCTGGAAGCATCTAAAATGTGAAATGAATGATGGTCAGAGTAAGAATATGTACTATCATTATCGAAGTAGGAGAGTGTTGGCATGGATGACTGAACCCAGTTGCTGGGACTCCTCTCTCCTTAAAATGTAGTGAACAGCCTACCCAACTGACCGAAGCTCAAAAGGCGCAGGTCCCGTAGAAATGAAAGCTCGGGATGGGAATATGCAGCCATGATTATGGAAAAAGGCCTCAAGGTGGCTTGATATTGTTCACAGCTTGCGAGATGGGACAGATGAGCAGTGGTTAGTCACGTGCAAGTCACTGCAACCAGGAGTGATGGTTATGGAAAAAGTGGAAGGAGACCAGCCTGAGTAGTGGGAGCATATGATGAGTGTTGTTGGGGTGTTAGGTGGATTAACGCTGCGAAGGTAAGCCATTCCTGGCAGCGACTGATGCAATGGAAGGGCAAAATATTCTGTATGTGGAGGAGCGAGAGGGACACAATACCACCATCAACACTACTAATAGCACAGTTGATGGTTTGAGAAAGAATAAAATCATGTGATGGATAAAGTTAATCTGTTGGAGACATTCAAAATTACATCAAATGACCTTACAATGATTACCTTGCAGGCAAATAAAACAACATTTTACAAATCATACCGTTGAACATGGACCAAAAATTGGCATGAAACTTGTAGTAAACTTGAAACTGGTTGACAAGTGTGCTACCGTTATTTTAAATAAGTTTAAAGGTTGACGAATTTTCACAAAATCATACGAAAGGTGCATTGGTCATATAGAAACCTTTGATGCAGGTGTGATTATCTAGAAGATGGGGACATTTTGGCAGGTTGCGGATCTATTATGCCTGTCTTGCCAATTACCCTGTGAGCATTGGTTGCCTAGAAGGAATTGAACTTGAGAATGGAACCATTAAGCTGATGATAATATTTTGTGCCTCATCTAACTACCACATGTCTGAGTTAGCGTGTCAGGTTTTAATGACCTTCTGAAGAATTGCATTTGATACATAGCACGTTACTGTAATGGAGCCCTTATGATATATCTCATTAAATGGCTCTTTATATTTAATTAAAAATTAAAGGAGAGAATTCGTAATGAGACAAAAACCCAGAATGTATGGCTTTTTGCCTTTCAGTAAGAGTGATGTAATTTCACAGAGACTGTTGGGGTACACATAGTAGTGACATATGTATGTGGATGCAGCATCATCTTCAGACGATAAAAATAGTGAGATGTCGAAATATTGCTATTAAGTAGAATATTACTGACGTCTAAATAATTGAAAGATCTGGACTGAAGAAAATATAGCAGAGGTTGTTTTTATTATTATTAGTATTATTAGTATTATTAGTATTATTAGTATTATTATTATGTGTATTGAGGCAGACCTAGCTTCCAGAAGCAACGGAGCACCTTACAGAGGTATACAACAATTCAGATACACAACGGATCACTAGACAGAGCTATACAACTGTAGAGATGCATAATGGAGCGCTTTTCAGAGACAACAACTGAACAGATATATAGCAGGGGGTAGGATACAGAAGGCTACAGAGGAGGGGTATAGCTGCATCGGGTGGCAGGGAGGAGAGGGACAGCGAGCATATAGCGAGTCAGGTGGTGCGAGGGACAATGTTATGGGCTAGATGTTGAGGAGAAGAGACTCTTTGAAGAGGTGGGTCTTGAGTTCTTTTGTGAATTGTAGGTACATGGGGGCAAGTCTGATGCTGGCAGGGAGTAGGTTACACAGTAATTGGGTGTAGGCAGAGAAGGCTTGTTTTGTAGTCCTTTCCTTTTTGCAACAGTGGATTTCAGGTCTGCATGTGTCCTGGCTTCTGGTGGTGGGCTGTTCGCCAGAGATGCTGAGTTTCTTCGCCAGGTTGCTGGGTGACTAGAGGGTGACTGCCTTATACATGATGCAGCTAGACTTGAAAGTGATTTGTACGTGCAGTGGGAGCCAGTGAAGGTCGATGAGGGCCAGGGTAATGTGGTCAAATCTGCATAAAATTTGATGAGGCGTGCAGCCGCATGTAGGACATTTCTTAGGGGCACAAGGGAAGACGACAGGAGGCCTTTGAGGATTGCATTGTCCCCATCCATGTGTGAAAAGACCAGTGCTTGAACTGTGGATCTAACGCTGTCTGAAGGGAGGAAGGGCTTGACGTTCTTCAGGAGGGAGAGATGATACCAAGCTGCCTGAGTTTTCTTAGCAATGTGTGTCTTGAAGGAGAGGTGTTTGTCGAAGTGGAACCCTGAGGGACTTGGCGCACGAGGTGAGCACAATGGTGAAGCCCTCAGTGTTAATGTTTGATCACCAGGTCTGTATGTCTGGGTGTGCGTGTTGTTGATGAGGAGTTGGTATTGGAGGGGTTGAGCTTCAAGTATGCACTGGACATCCACAATTAGATCTGCGAGAGGCAGGTTTTGGGCCTGTGGATGGCCTTGATGGAGTCATTCTTGAGGTATAGCTTTGTGTCGTTGGCGTATTGGTGGATGTGGATTTTGTGTGTGGCTACAAAGATTCTCAGCGGCTCCAAGTATAGATTGAAGATCACTAGGGAGAGGTTGGATCCCTGTGCGACTCCACAGGTGATGGGTAGCATTGCCGATCTGAGGAGTCCATCTGAACAAACTGCTCGTGGTTGGCGAGGGAGAACCTGAACCAGCTTAGGACAAGGTTGCTGTTGTCCATGCGCCAATGTAGGGTGTCTATAAGCATTTGGTGGTCTACTGTGTGAAAAGTGGCCAGAGGATGAGTAGACCCCAGAGGCGGGGGTGGCCGTTGTCAAGGATGTCAAGGATGTTGAGGGTGTCATTGAGCCCCTGTGTGGTTTCTGTATCATTGCTGCATGTGGGACTGAAACTGAATTTGTAGGTTTGGAGGAGATTGTTGGTGTCAATGTGTTGATGTAGTTGTGTGGCTACCGCTTTCTCCATGATCTTACCTAGGAAGGGAAGATGTGTGATGGGGCGATAGTTACCTAGGTTGTCGCGATCCGGATTGGAGGACTTTTCCTGTTTTTAGGGTCGATGGGAAGGTGCTTTGAGTTAGAGAGCTGTTGATGAGCTCCAGGTAGGGAAAGAGATCTTTTTTGTGAGGAGGGTCTTGAGGATCGATTTTGGGAGGATGTGATCTGTATACAATGTGGTTTTGATGCATCCAGGTCCTCTGTCAAGAGTGTCTGAATATTGTCCAGGGTGTGGTGATTAGAGGTGGGTCTGTGGATGCAGAGCTGGTGTCTACGTGCTGAAAAAATCTTGCAGACTTTTTTGATGAAGAAGGTGTTGATGGCTGTGGATTTATCGATGGAGTGTCGTATGGCAGGGTCAGGTAGCAGGTTGATGCAGTTATTGACCTCTTTCAAGAGGGCTCTGCTTTTGTTGTCAGCTTCTGCTATGATAATCTGATAGTAGGAGGCCTTGGCTGTGTTGATTAGTTGTCGGCAGGTTGCTTGTAGTTCATTGAGGCGTGCCAGGTCAGATGTGGTCCTGAAGTGGTGCCAGGTTTTCTCTGGTGCCAGTTTTCTCTGGTTTCCTCTGGTTTCCTGATGACTCTTTTGCTGAGGTTGAGTTCTTGCATCTACCAGGGTGCTGACGGTTTTGGTTTTCAGGTGCATTGATTCAGAGTCACGTGCCGGTCCATGGAGACTGAGAGGGTGGTGTTAAGTGCTTCCATTATAAAGTCACAGTTCGGTTTACGGTGTTCGGTCCATGTAAGGTGGAGGTTGGCGAGATCTTCTGTGAGAGCTTCTGCCGGGAATATCTTGAAGGACCTAAAGATTTGTCTGGTGGGTATGTGCTGGGAATGCTTGACTGGGGTGGTGTGCAGGATGTTGGAAGGCATGGCTACATGATCAGAGCAGTCAAGTTGGAGAGGAGAGCTGTAGTAGAGGGATGATATCGGTTTGTAAGCCTTGTTGCCTGGGAGGTTGAAGTCGCCTTGGAAGATGTTATTGGCGTGTGTGTGGACATAGTGGTGACCAAGTCAGAGACGTCTCAGATGAAGGCGATATTGGGTATGGGTAGTCTGTAGATGAGATGGAAGGTGACTGTTTCCATCAGGGAGTGAGGTAAGTGGCAGGAGAGAACTTCGAGCCAGCCAATGTTGTCGACGTCAAGCCTGGTGCAGGACCACAAGGTCTTGTGGATGACTACAAGACCTCCACCTGTATTGTTCAGCCAGTCTCTGTGTTGGATGCTGTAGCCGTCAGGGACGAGGATGTCTAGGATGTGGGTGGAGGTGGTGTCAGCCAGGTCTCAGTGATGAAGATTATGTGTAGTGATGAGGTTGGCAATGTCTGCTGCATGGGTGATAGCTGAGCAGACATTGTCGAGAATCAACTTCCATGTTGTGGGTGGTGACGGGGTGCTGATGGTCTTGGGTTGATGTGGGTGAGGTTACTGCATTGTCCATGCCTTAGAGGAGGGGCGATGTCATTGATGTTGGTGTTGCTTTGTGATGGTGGGGAAGGCCTGTGGTGATGGAGGGAGAAAACCCATGTTGGTGCATGCTTGCCTGTTGTCTGAGCAGGAATTGCAATTACTTTGTCTGTCCTTCACTTCGGACGCCTGGGTGAGAGATGGCCTTGAACTAAGAGTTAAGAGCAGCGTTAAGAAGGTGGGTGGGGCTTAGACCATGTGACCTAGATTCATAACACCTGCTCACCAACTGCAAAGGAAAATAGGCTTGAGGGCTGGTTAAGTAGGGAAAAAAGGGCAGCAAAACAGGAATGCACCAACAGTTTAAAGGGATTGGCATGTGGGCAGGGCTTAGGCCACATGACCTAGATCCACTTGAACCAACTGTGTGCTGGTACACCCGATGAACAGACTCACAGGAAGCTTAAACCTTCCCAGGTGAGATCAACCCACCCAATGGGAATTCCTATTGGTTTTATCAAGGAACAAGCACCACCTCAGAATGCAAGGTCAGGTCTGAGCCCATCCATCAAATTGTAAGGCCAAAGACTCAAAAGGAAAGTTAGACCAGCAATCAGATGCCCTGAGGCATTCTAACAAATGCTTTTGGGTCTTTATAATGGCCAGTTTGCTTAAGAAAGCGGTACATGGGCATGATGGCAGAGGGGAAAGCAGATGTGTCAGACTTTGCTTAAGAGGATGAAGATGGGTCACAAAACATACCAATCAATGACAACACCAGCCATCTGGTCTTGGGTGTGGGACTACTTTATTTTTCCATAGACTATGACTGTTAAATGCATAGGTGTTTTTTTTTTAACTGAAGCAAGAACACTGTGGGCACCTTATCAATGGTTATACACTGTTTGCTCTGGTACAGAGAGGTTCTCAGAAGTTGTCCATATTGAACCACAGAGCCCACTACTGTAACACAGTCCTCCAAAGATGCCCATGATTACAAGGGAGTGGTGGATGACACATAAATACATAAATACATACATTGTCATGCCATAGCATGCATCTGGGCCAGCCCAATCGACTTTTCAATCCTCATTGTCTGGCCACTGGCACCATCGACTAGCAGGGTCCATCCCCACCAATAACATAATAGCTGAATGTTGGTGGTGGTAGAGTGCAGGATGTGGTGCTGTTTAGGCAGGGCAGGAAAGACAGAGTTTTGAGGTATACAGGCATGTATTGCATGCATTTTCTGTCTCCTGTCAGTTGAGGAGAGAATGGATCCTCTGTCAGCTGGCTATAATGGAAATGCACATCCTCCAACATGACCCTGCAATTTCGTAGGTAACTGGGCAGGAGTGTAGTAAAAGGGAGACATGAGAACTGGTAAAAATTCAGGAGTGATTCTACTGCTAGTGAGAAACAAATAGTGACTGAAACTTTAGTTGTTGAGCATTGCATTAGGATTTAGACATGTGTTCCGCTGGTTGGTAGAGTCACATAAATTGCCCCTTAGATGGTAAAACATTGTATGAACAAGAGAACAGTGAGCATTGTACCGTCCAAGGTTAATGTTACTTAATGTTACCTGCTAGTGTACACGCAATTGATCGCGGCGACCCAACGAAATCACCACATCCATATATTCAAAGAGTCAGAAAGCTGATACAACTCTTATAAACATTTTTAGCAAATTAATGTTGCTTTAAAAAAAAACGGTGGTTTAATACAGGAAATCAAAACCAATTAATGGTCAACTGGACAAGAAATATGGCAACTATACAAGTAGTTGGTAAACTGAACATACATAGCAGTCAAAAACATTTAGTGTAAGACAGACATACAGCAAACACAATCCCATACAATCTCATGGGACCGTACAATCTGATTCATAAATAAGCTGATTTAAACAAATGAAAATAGTGACAGTGTTGGCATTAAACACTGAAGGAAGAAATGTCAACACGGATGTGTTTCGACCATGAAGAGCTGATATAGTGTGCTTGAAGTTAGATGGCCTTCATCAGGGCAAACAAAAGAGTATGGTGGTGAAGCAAGTCCTGTCTTGCTCTGCCTGTGGAAAGAACAGAGAAGATGGGTATGGTTGCTTTGTTGAGTGATTATATATTCTATTCTGGCATTAAATGCTGCTTATTGTGAATAAGGAAACCATCCTCCAAGAGCGGGTTTGGTATTCTTACAGTGTTTAATTAGTTTGAAACGGTCTAGTGGGAACCCACTTCAAACTTTATGGCGGGTTTCGATCAAGACATATCGATACAAATTCGAGGTTTGATCTGGTTAATACAGGTATTCCTGAAAGATAAAAAATGATGTCCATGGTTTTTGATACTGTATCAAAAGTACAGACGTGACCCCCCTGTTAGTATTCAATTTATACCAGGGTGGCTCATGCGCGATGAAAAAAGGTGCGAGACCCATGAAGTTTGGTGGGTCTGGGCATGCACTATAATATTCTAGATGTTCTAGCCATGTGCCTGGGTTGGAAAGAACCCCACCTAAGAATGAAAATCACTGGGTGTCCAGGTCAAGGTGGTTGTTTTAATAATTATCATGTTAGGAGTAAACTGCAGATGTCAAGTGCCTTTTAAAGACACTCTGGTAATACTGGTGATTAGGTTTAGTCCTGATTGTGTAAGTATCTGTGGCACTGAAGCATAATTGACCTGTTGCTCACAGGGAAAGCACATGCTCCCAGTGCCAAAAAGCCCTAATAGGGCTGTGAGGGTGAATGAAGTGCCTCCATGATGCTCACAACAAAGGCTGATGACAGCCATGCAGCCGAGGCGAATTATAGTTACCCGCGTGTGATTCTGCTGATCATTGGCATGACCCTGCATTTTGTGAGTTTCATTGAATAGTCCAATAATTGTCTAATTTTCTGTCTGGTTGCATAGACTATCCCATTCTCTTTGTGCATGTTAATCCCTAAACTGGTGGCGTGAAATGTCAGGGCCAGCAACATTTTCATAAATGTTAAAAGTACCTCCTACTGTATGCAATCCGGATATTGCAAACAATAGATGTGTTCTGCCATGTTCCTCCCCATGCACATGTGCTACTAACATCACATGCACGTTCCTCACAATTTCTTAGTATGTGCATATAAAAGTGAAAAATCAGTATTGTATCAAAACATTGAAGCCAATTTATTGAATCCCGTAACACTTTTTTTCAAATGCATTTCGCCAAAATCTAGTTGATGGTTGGATAAGGGGATTAACTATGGTGGGGGATCTAAGAGGGCCTGAGGGGTCTCCCCCTACATTAAATTGTGGCAAAATGTGTTCAAAAGAAAAACAATATTTGCTTTTATGTGATTCAGACAAGAATGCAATGTTCTGATGTAGATCAAACAGAAATGTGCCTTCTAGGACTATCCTAAGCACAAGTACGTTCATGCCCACATCACACATGTGCTTCTGTGATATGGCCTCAACCTACCTACACTTCTCTGTGCTGCACTTCATGTTCAAGATGCTCCTGCTGCAATACATACTTTAGTTAAAGCAGTACGCGGCTCCCATGATGTAAGCATATCTGGGTTGAGGGTAAATGCTGCCTCTGTGACCTTTTCCTGTCTTGTCTCCCTCCTTTAGAAGGAGGACAGATGTGATTGTGCCACTCAGCTAGTGGTGAGCTGGAAAGAATGCCCTTAATGCTGTAAACCTGTAGGAACACATGGGAATATTCAGAAATAATGATATTGCTGTAAATAGTGTTTGTATTCAGCTGTTTATGCCAGACTCCTCCAGGTTCAAATCTCTGCAATAACAGGTGTTAATATTAGCCCATTTTGAATGATACTTGATCTATATACCTCAAAAGTATAAAAGGCTAAGTAAGCATTGCTGCCAGAGTATTCAAACTTGTGAAGGACAGGCTGCCCGCATCTCACGAACAACACTTTACTCACCTACCTATCCACCATTGACTGCAACAATGATTCACGGCTAAACCTGGAGATGCATTTTTTATTCAAAAAGATGCTACAATGAGCTAGAGACTTCATCTAGTGTTAGTAGGCAATGGTAAGTCAGTTGCTCAAGGTAGGTCTCAGAGTTCTTCGAAGTAATGTCTTGATGAAACTGCCCCAACTGGCCTTTGCTTCTGGCGTTTCCATTAAAGCTAATTACACATGTTTTTGTGTTTACCAAATGGTCTACCACTTTTCTAGCTCAAGCTCATACTGCACCGTGGCTGCTGGTACCACACTGTCACACTGCTCATCAAGTGTATTGGCTGTGCCGCTGTAAAACTGCCAGTGACACAATGCAAAGCATACTGCTGATGCTGGACTCATGCTTGCTACTTGTGGGGAAGGTGGTAAGTGTGGACATATGGCAGAGTAGGAGCACTCACAACTGAATACTCGGCTATTTTAAAATCCTCTTGGAAGCGGTAGTAGCTGTGAAAGATTTCTATGTCTTGCTGCCAACCTTCCACCTTAGGTTGCATCAGAAGACTGTATGACAGGATGTCTGCATTGTGAATACTAACAAATCTTCTGAAATGGTAATGTTTTAACTTATGTTTTTCACACATTTCTTTTCCCCCTTTTCTGCTGAATGGGGTCCACAATATAACTATACCCTCCACTTTACCTTCCCCCTTGTTCCTTCTTGTCTCTCTGTTGTGTGCATTGTATGGCTTCTGTGCTCTTGCTGTTGTGTTGCCTCTTGACAAAACAACACCACACTTTGTAGAACCATTCAGAGTCATGTCTAGAATTACATTCCAATATTTCATGCAGTTTCATTGAGTAGTGCAAAGGTTATAAGCCATCCAAAAACTGTTTCCCACCAACCCTGTAATGGAGAAATAGGCATAGATGCCCCTGGACATCTCAGATGTTCACAAACATCACATAACTGCCCCTGCCATTGGACTGTTCACAGACATTGGAGTTGGAAAAGCACCCACTTTGGGGGCTTTTTAAGGCCATATCCCATCCTCACCACCCCTCACCTCCCCAGAGAGTGTTTCATTAGTTTGACAAATTCATTGTTGTGTTTTTTAATATGTTTTTACCACGATGTTCATGGACAACGGCTGGTTTCCATGAATCCAACATGGTGGGCGTATCTGAAAATATGACGCACCTCATGTTTTTTATTGACCAATCAGTGGGCACATCCGATGTCCGCGTGCATCACAAAACCATCTAGACCAATCAGGAGCCCATCCGCGGAACTGATTCCGCCGACCAAACCCTGATATAATTAATTTCTTTTTTACCAACGTTTTGGTTGTTTTAAAAATAACTACTGGATGGATTTACACCAAATGTACAAAAGCACGCTTTTGGGACCAAGATGCAGTAAAAATCCGTCTAGCGGTTTAGGCTGTAGGCAGGAGCAAAATCTTTTTTCCATTGCATCTATGGGAAAAAAGGACACATTTTGGGATCCCCCTATTAGTATGCCCCCCACCCTCTTTTGGAAACCTCACCAAAGAATCGGTCTGACTGGATTCCTCCATGGGTTGAACAACTTAACCATAACTACTGGGCTGCCACGGCCGGCCCTGTAATATGGCTTACACAGTTGGATTGGATCATTTTCGTGAGGAGATGAAATCACAGTTGCAGGGCAGAGGTACACATTTCAGAACATGATTGAATTCTGCACTAGTATTTCTTGAAATCAGTGGAACATTAATAGAAATAGACCTCTTGGCAGCTTCAAAAATCGTAAGTAAAGATAAAAACATTGATACCCACAGAGATGCTGTGTTTATATAGGTTTTATGTTACAGGGGGATCTGTGTCATGAGGGTAATGAATTAGACAATATGATGAGGACTCAGGCTACCCCTCCCTTTTGACATTTACAGGTGGTTTTTCAAAACACAATAGACAGATGTGGAAATTGTATCTGTACATGCATACAATAGATCACCACTGTTTGATTATACAAACAGAAACTTTATTTTTCTCATATCTTAATTTTTGTAAAAAAAAAAACCTACTGGAGGCGGTTTGACATATTTTACATGTTTTACCAAGTTCGACCAACCAATTTTCCTGGTGCCCACATTGGTTCGTCATATTATACAGTCATATCACGTCACTATGGTATGTCCAAAACACAGTGAGAGGCTTAGTACTTGATGTGACTTAGAGTGTAGCTTTAATAACCATACACCTATCAAGTAAAGATTCTGTTTGTATAATGAAACAGTGGTGATCTATTGTATGCATGTGCAGATAAAATTGCCACATCTGTCTATTGCGTTGTGAAAAAACACCTGTAAATGTCAAAAGGGAGGGGTAGCCTGAGTCCTTATCAAATTGTCTACCCACAAAGATGGCAAGGACATAGGTGGGTTTAAATACATTTGTCCCCAGACTGTCAACAAGCTCCAGTACTTGGACTACCTTGGGTGGCTATGCTGAACCATAGAGATGAATTCTACTCCTGACTGGCTTTGGTAAGAAGACGAGAGCAGCTATTCTAATACATGTAAAATAAAAGAGTAATGATGGTTGTGGAGTTAAATAATTGCCACTTTGCCACTTTTTCAATCTTTCAATTGTTTACCTGATTCTGTATATAGGGGCACACATTAAGACCTTTCCCCCTAATTACTCAACACATTTGTCTTTAATTTCTAGAGTGTGGGTAAACACTTAGTTTAGGGTGTGGTAATGCTGATATACACATTGTTGATTAATTGCAGGTTTTTGTTTTCTAGAAGTGAGTTGGAAAAGAAAAGGCTGCTATGCCTGTATTCACCAATATTATTGCTAAACATGCCACATTCAAATTGTATGATAATACCATTTTAAATGCACATATATCATTCCTACAGGAGAATACATACTTATAAATGTGAGAGTATTGTTGGTGTGTTTTATTTCACAGACACACTATTATGCAAATGTAAATGCATGCTGTTTTAGTGATACAACTGTGCAGGGAAGTTATTGCTGACACCTACTGTTATTCACTTACACACGGGCAATACAAATTGGTTCCATGTTGCTTGACATTAGTAAAACTGTCAGGTGCACAGGGAAGTGGTTTCACGTGCACTAACATAATAATATCCACTTCCCTCAAGGGTATACAACTAATTTCTACTCCAAACCTTTCCAGAGCCTCATTTTTGTACTCTGACCATCTCAGGGGGTGGATGCTAGGCTCTGACAAGCACGGAATGATGAAAACTATAACAATCATGGCACACTCATTTTGAAACTAGACAATTTGTAAACAACATGGTCATCAAGGTGGGGTTGTGGTATTCGTTTTATTACTTTGTTAATTTTCAATTTATTTGATTTGAAGTGTTGTATAATGCCACATGCAATCAAGAGACTTCATAGCACTGCCAATAAAAAAATCCCCTTAAAACGCTAGGCTGTTCCTTGGCCCTAGATGGAGTAAAGATGCAGGAATCAATTCTGAAACATTTTGAGAGATGTATTGACCCCAGCACACAAGGCAGGGCACTGTTGGACATGATCCACACTCAGATTGTTTAGAGGAGACCACTTCCACCAGTGGTAAAAACGGGTCCGCTTGGAGAAATACCACTGGTTGAGGTGGTTATTGCTGGCAGTATTACTGCAGAAATGTCAGCCTCACTCTTAAGTGGTAAAAGTGGTAAAATGGTACCTGTTACAGAAAGGAGAAAATGACACCGACGTATCACCCCTTGTAGTATTTGTATTATGAACCGAAATCTCCCTTTAAATAAAATGACCACTCAATTCAAAAACCCAACTTCTGATATACTTCTGATATGGCTCATGCAATCAAGTAAGAATGGAAGTGGTGGTTGACCACTCCTCAGATCTTGGAAAGGTAGTCATTTGCAGATGGGGGTATACGATCAGTAATATGTCCCACTAGGGTCAGCTTAAGCATACCTTACAAAATTCAGACAACACAAGTAGATTTTTTTTAAAAATAATTGTGATTTGTACTTGCTGGTGGGAAGGTATGAAATTGTCCCTTTGCACTTCTGCACAGGAAACATTTTCCACCTATTTTAAAGAAGACTCGAGGCATAATGGAAATCCCACTCTGCATTTAATACAAGTATAGATCAGTCGGATAGACTCGAGGCATAATGGAAATCCCACTTTGCATTTAATACAAGTATAGATCAGTCGGATAGACTCGAGGCATAAAGGAAATCCCACTTTGCATTTCATACAAGTATAGATCAGTCGGATAGACTCGAGGCATAATGGAAATCCCACTTTGCATTTCATACAAGTATAGACCAGTCGGATAGACTCGAGGCATAATGGAAATCCCACTTTGCATTTCATACAAGTATAGACCAGTCGAATAGACTCGAGGCATAATGGAAATCCCACTTTGCATTTCATACAAGTATAGATCAGTCGGATAGAGGTTTTGTTAAAGGCTATTTAGAACGTGCACTATCACCACCTGAGTGGTCCCCTGGCGCTCTGGCGGATCTGAAAAGCAAGAGGGTTTGGTTTGGGGGCGGGTTAAGTTAGTCGGACAGAGTGGGGGACAAAGCACAAGTGAGCAGTGATGTGCTGTTGGCAGCTTCAGTTCGTTTTACAAGGTTCGCTCAGCATCAGTGTGAAGTTTCGGTCCGTAGTTGTCATGTGATGTTGTGCAAGGCTATGCGTGGTTTGTTTCATTGTTGCGATTATTTACCTAATATAACTTATATATAACACACTCCCATGAAATAAATCAGTTTACTAAGAGGATCTGGGAAAGCAGTGCAAAAACAATCCGCAAGAGAAAAGCGCATGGACATACAGCAGGAAAGCAGCACATGGTCGCACTGCAGAAAAGTAGCACTTTGGCACACCGCTGTAAAACAGCATAGGGAGACACTATAGGATGGTAGCATAGCAACACTGTAAGAAGGAAGCACAGAGACACACTGAAGGAAAGCAGCACATGATCATACTGCAGACAATTCACACTTCTACACACTGCAGTAAAACAGCATAGGGAGACACTGTAGGAGGGTAGTACAGGCACTGTAAGAAGGAAATACAAGGACACACTGATGGAAATCAACATACGATCATACTGCAGAAAATTAGCACTTCTACACATTGCAGTAACACAGCATAGAGAGACACTGTAGGGTGGTAGTACAAGGACACTGTACGAAGTAAGCACAAATACACACTGATGGAAATCAGCACATGATCACACTGCAGAAAAGTAGCACTTTAACAAAACACAGTAAAACAGCATAGGGAGACACTGTTGGATGGTAGCACAGGAACACTCCGTTGGGAGGAAGCACAGGGTCACATTGAAGGAAGCTGCACAGTGACACACTGAAGGAAAGCAGCACATGGTCATATTGCAGAAACGTAGCACTACTACACACTGCAGTAAAACAGCATAGGGAGACACTGTAGGATGGTAGCACAGATACACTGGGCCTCATTACACGGATGACAGTAACCATGGTGCTAGCGCCATGGTTGCCGCCGGAATCCAGCATGGTGAATGGCGGAATTACCACCCCATTCCAAGGTTGGCGGGGGCGGTAATTCCCCATTCACCATGGCCCTTCCCCATTTCCATTTGAGCCCCCATAGGGCTCAATGGGAATGGGGAAGGAGCAAATAACGGTACCGCAATTAGCAGTACCGTTATATGCTCTGAAGTCCCTCAGCGGGTCCCGTCCTTAACGTGTGGTCTGACCACACGTTAAGGACGGGACCCGCTGAGGGACCTCGTAGTAGGGTGGTAAGGGATTACCGGCACCGGTGCCCTTACCGGTGCCGGTATTCCCTTACCGCCATCCGTGTAATGAGGCCCACTGTAAGAAGGAAGCAAAAAGACACACTGAAGGAAAGCAGCACATGGTCACACTACAGGAAAGTAGCACTTTAACAAAACACAGCAAAGGGGCATAGAGAGAGACTGTATGTAAAGCCCGCGCATGTTAAGGGCGATTTACAGTCCCATAACAATCAGCATCCCAGCACTGTTTCTTTAAAGACTTCATGGATTTCAAAATTTGAGGTCCCGCCCACAGGAAGAATATAAAAATACGGAACCTTCACCCTTGCGGCATAAAGGCTGTGCGTGTTAACGGCGCTTTCTGTTGTGTAATCACTGTTTCACTGTGCTGCGTGCTGTGTGCTGACCACTTGTTTCACACTGTGTCAGCTGGAAGGAGCACAAAAGAAAAAGAGACAGCATGTGCCACGGGACGGAGGACAGAGGACTTCCAGTCCCATAACAATCAGCCTCCGGCACTGTTTCTTTAAGGACTTCATGGATTTAAAACTTTGAGGCCCCGCACACAGGAAGAAGAATATAAAAATACAGAACCTTCACCCTTGCAGCGTAAAGCCTGTGCGTGTTAAGGGCGATTTCTGTTGTGTAAGCACTGTTTCACTGTTTGCTGCTTTGCCGGGTGCTGGGAGACCAGAGTACATACTCAAGAACTATAACTAACTACCAGGAAAAGGCGAACAAATGACTAAGTGAGCAGCATTACTGAGAAAGGAAGGGGAACATTACTGGTCGTCAAAGTACAAGGAGCACCAGACAGAGCGTCACACAATAGGAGGGAGAAGTCAACGGAAGTCTGCTAAAGTATTTTTAGAGTGAACAAACACTCTTCAGCACTCCGAAACAAGTACCGTGTCGGTACTGCTTGGTCGCTTGGCCGCTTAGCCGCAAGCTCGTGGCACGGCGGCATTGAAAGTTGCTAATTTATCATCATTGTGTCAGATATTTCGATATATTGTTTGCAAACATCTGGAATTTTGTTTTCTGCTTGTTAAATAGTAAGTGGCTACAAGTTTGGTTGATTATTTTGGGCAGCGAGCAACTTTCTCACATAAAGGGAATTGTGAGATAAATGCGATTATACACCTTGTTTGTTTGTTTGTTTATTTATTTGTAGCGCGCGTCAGACCCGAGGGTATCCGGGCGCGTGTTCAATAATTCTTTAAGCTTACAAGTTACAGTTAAAAGTTACAGTTACAAATTCCAAGTAGTTACAGGATGCATTGACAGCAAGAGGATGTCAATATACATTGTTATATACATAGGTATTTGTACACAGTGGTGTATACACAGTATATATTGAAAGTGAAAGAGCAAGGTGGGGTAAGCGGGGGAGATTAACAGATGGGTCAGACGTGAATGGTTCTAGTGACGGTCAGTTATAGGTCATTTTCTTTGAGCCATTGAATGCAGTTAAGTCTGAAGTGTGAATAGGATTGGTCAGACCTTAAAGAAGATGGGAGGGAGTTTCATAACTGGGCCGCTTTGACGGGGAAGCTGATGCCTCAGGCTGTGCTCAGTTTAAATGGGGGCACATCTAGCTGGTTGGTATATGCTTCTCTGGTGGTTCTATTAGTTCTCCTTTTGAATCTTTCTGTTAGGTATTTGGGGGCTAAGTCATTAATGCTTTAGAAGGTTAGTGATGCTGTTTTAAGTTTAATTTTGTCAGCTGTGGAGAGTCAGTTAGATTGTCTCCTGACATTTGAGATATGCTCTCTTCTTGGGATTCCTAGGGCGGCTCTAAGGGCATTGTTCTGCAAGGTTTGGATTTTTTACAGCGTGTATTTCTTAGACCCTATGTATAGTGCGTTGGAATAGTCCAAGTTGGTTAATACCAGAGCTCTAGATAGGGTGAGGCAGCTGGTAGTGGAGAAGTATGGTTTGGCTGCTCTAATCAGCTTACAGGTGTATGCGGTAATAGAGGCCATCACACTCACCTGCTTTGTTAGAGAAAGGCAAGAGTCTCAAGCGTTGTCTGATAATGCCATTTTGGATGTAATCAAGTCACCAATTCATATTATAGAAACACACACCCCTATGATTACTCTAGGTGAAGCTTCAGAAAGTGATGAGGTTTTCTCTGATGGATCGATTCATGCTAGTATTAGGGGGGTATCAATATCGAATCATGACACACCACCTGACTATCATGCTCGATGTTCCATGGACACATCATGCTCCTCCATGGTAGCCTCATATATACAGCCCACGACTAGATGGCGCTTATCTTCCATTATGTCACACAAATCTCCAGCCAATAAGGCACTGATTGAAATCACACTGGCGGCAGTTAATACGACTATTTCAAGCTTATTCAAACTTTTCAAATCTTTAGATTTAAAGATCGCTCATCAATCAGCACAAATACAACAAATACTTGATTGGATTGCTAAAAATCCACATTCTACAACCATACCAGGATCATCCTCTAAATCAATAGAGATGATTGACCTAGAAACTGAATCAACTAGCCCGATCCAAGTCATCTCTGAGAGTCTGGTAATTTCAGCGCTCCCCACTTTCACTGACATTATTTTACCTGCTGACTGTGTTAATGCGCTACCTTCAGAAGCGAACATCTCATGGACAAGCGTGGACTCACAATCTGAACAACACCCGCAGACTTTGAGACAAGCTCTCCATGAGGGCCCAAGCCAACAGCCACGTAATAGAAGACGGACAAGGCTCCTCCAAACAAAAGTCTCTCAAACAACACAAAAGTCAAATAAATCTACGAGTCTCCTGCCTCGATCTTTCTTTACAGCGGCTAGGAAAGCTCATAAAGTCAACCAGCAGTCCCTCCAGGTAACAACAGATATGACGGTTCTGGGAAATACAAATGCTGAAGACTATCTCAGCGTGACCCAAGGCAAAGCTGTGCTGTGGCTGTCCAAACTCAAACGTCATTACCTTTGCCAGCTAAACATTCTCCTTTAAATGAGTTGGTAACACTCATAGAAGGAGATGCTTTGCCCACGCAAAGAGCAGCCAGAACAGCACCAGTACAAACTACTCTTGAAAAATGTGTACAGCCTCTAACAACAAACAATTCTGTTGCAAATATTTCAAAAACTGTACAGGCACGGAGCTTGTAAGAAAGGACATCTGCAATAACAGCGTTCTCTAGATGCTGCATCAAGCATATGTCCGGCGGGATTAACAACAAAGTCACTGCAAAGGTGCGAGAGTGAACAGTATAATTCATGCATGCAACAAAACAGCAAACCAATAGCTGGTCAAAGCATGCAGAATTGTAATTGTTCGAATGTCCCTATAAAAACATCCACCGCCGTTAACCCCCTATCAATCAAGCTTAAACCAAATAGAGAAAACACTCCTAGAAATCAAAGAATGGAGCCTAAAAAACAGGCTTTCAATAACTATCATACATTAATATTAAAATGTTGTGATGCACCATTTGAAAAGTATGACTTGTGCCGCTCGAGTATCTTGAATGTTTTTGGTGATGTCCTTGCCCTAGAAGCCATTTCAACAGGCGATATTGATCAAGTAGAATTTCTATGTGACCGAAATCTATCAATTGTTCGTCTTTGGATTAAGTCAGGACTTGTTCTAAACACTTTATGGCATTCAAAAATGGATTTGTTCAAAATGGGCTTTCTTCTAGCGCAGGACCCAGAGCGTGTGGAAAGAGGTTTGACTGTACAAAGTACATCAACTGACCACCTACATGCTGACAAATAAGTACCGGCTAATGCCCCATGCCAATGTACATTTTGTGACACTACTTCCAATGTACAAAATCGAATTAGAGAAGCATAAACATTAACAGCAGAGAGTAACAAATGAATATAATTAGTTAGTTGGAACTGACGAGGATGTACACATCTGCAATGGGGACATGATGAAGGCATTAATGCTTTTGACATTGTTGCGTTACAAGAAACGTGGATGTGCACTGCCCCTGTCTGGGATGATCATGAGGTGATACTACTACCAGTCATTGCTGCATTGCAAGGGAGACCAACTGCAGGTCTGATGGTAGCAGTTAAAACCAGCAGGGGTCTGTGAATACAGTCATGGGCATCACCTACTAACTTCACCCAGCTTGTGAGAATCAAATATGGAAACCAGGCCCTTGCATTGGTAAATCTGTATAGCAATCCAGCAGTGATTTCTGATAAAGCCATTTATAAAGACCTGTCCATTTTGTTAGAAACTCATTGGTACTATCGTGGTTGGAGACCTAAACCTAGACTGCATTGACATGACTAAACGTAATAAAGTAGTGGAAGTGATAAAGTGGAATAGTTTTATGTGAGATAATAATTTAAGGATGGCAAATGGTTCACTGCCAGGAGATGTTCCTTCCCAGCACACTTGGCAGAGAGGCCTTTCAAAGAGCACCATTGATTACGTATACCTGAATGAGGAACTCTTTATGAAAGCAACCAAAATCGAAATTGCCCAACAGATTGTCAGTGACCATCATATGCTCACCCTGTATTGGCCTTGGACTGAGCATATGGTTGTGAATAAACAACAATGGACAAAGCAAAGGTTCTCCATCAACAACGCAAAAACTAGATTAAATGGACTCCAGATAATTTGGCCTCCCTGAACCAGGTGATTAATGTTCAAAGCTCCTGGAAACAATTTGAATCATATGTTGGTTGGAGCATTAGCCTCTTTCAGGAATATATGTGTTTTTCAAAGATGCTCGAGTTAAAAAAAATATCCACCACTACGATATCTGCCTTCAACAAACCAAAGCAGCCTATAGAAGAGATTTGAGAAAAACCTACCATTTGCCCATTGATATCAGGGAGAAAGAACGCAGAACCATCAAATGCAGATACCGTAATTGGACGCGGGCCCGAAAAGCCAAGTTGTTTCAACAAGATAGCGGATCCTTCATGTCATCACTTTATAACAAAAATTTAGCTCAGGTTTGGACTCTCTTAAATGAGGGTACAAATTTGAGACAAGTAGATGTCCAACTCAATGGTGTCACAGAAACTCAATGGATGGCACATTTTCGCGGCTATATGCTGATAAGAACTTCGAGCAATACACATATGAAAAACAAACCAAAACTTCTTGGATCCTTGAATGCACGGAGGAATTAGTAGAGGACCTAATCCACAAGTCATCTACCTCACGGGCGGCAGGTCCTGATAGCCTGACTTATTAAATGCTGAAACAACATCCTAAGCAGTTGGCCACCATTCTTAATAAAATCTTTCAACATATTATACACACGCAAAAACTACCTACCTCTTGGCTCTCGTCCTTAATTGTACCTATTTTTAAAAAGGGCGACCGGGCAAGTCAAACAAATTACCGCCCCATCGCTTTGCTCGATGCCCCAGGGAAAATCTTTTCGAGATTAATCTTTAGGGATTTTACTCAGTGGACCCAAAACTATGAACATCGTGACCCGAGTCAAACAGGTTTTGTGGCAGGGATGGGCAGAGCGGTAAATTTGCTGACGCACAATGCCCTGAAAGCACAAGCTTATAAAACAAAGTCCCCACTCTATTTTGCGTTCATAGACTTGCATGCTGCTTTCGACTCTGTGTCGAGAGTCAAATTAATGACGAAACTTATAAAAGCCAGATTCCCTGCAACCCTATGTGACATCATTTATACTTTGCACTCTATTACATCAATCCAGATTAGATTGTCATTGATAGGTCTTCTCTCCTAACCTATCTATACAGCAAGAGAGCTGAGGCAGGGCTGCATACTTGCTTTGGCCATTTTCAATTTTTTCATCCACAATGTCAGAGAGGCTTTCATTAATACACTTTCAGATTCACCGAAGATGAATAATGTTGTAATTAAGGCACTTTGATATGCAGACGATTTGGTTGTGATCTCAAAAACACCTATGGGACTACAGCAATTATTAATGGCTCTCAATGTTTACTTCGATGAGAATGAATTGGTTATCAATTTTAAAAAAATCACAAATTGTAATGTATGCTCCCAAATATAACCTTAGAAATATAATGTAATGGAAGATCAAAAATGTCAATTTAGAGATTGTGCCAAATTATCAGTACCTAGGTCTACTATTTGATGGTTCTCCATCAATGGAGTCACAACTAAAAATCATTGAAGAAAAAGTGATCTCAGCCATATCGCAGACAAGGTTGATTGTCAATAAATTTGGAAAATTTACAATCAATGCAGCTATTAGGTTTTGGTGCCAAAAAATAACTCCAATTCTTCTATATGGATTGGAAACTAAAGAAATCATTCCGGCACATTACTTTAATAGATTGGAGGCCAAATGTTGGCGACAAACCCTCCACCTTCCACAATGCACACCGGGACCATGGCTGCGGCATGAGATGGGGCTTACATCACGTGTGGCGCAATATCATTGGCAGTTGTGTGCCTTATTTCGTGTTTATTGTATACAAAAGCAAATACAATTCTTACAACTTTATCACGATATATGCTGGCCTCACAACATGATTTTAGTACGAACGTGGAGTCGCCATATATTTGTCATCTTGGCTGAGGCTGATGTATCAGTGGACGCTCTTATCACACATCCATATAAAGCTACACCACAGATATATCTGTAGGACTGGATTGCCACAAGAACAGCATGCATCTCATATAAACACTTCAAGAGCTCTTGGTTTGGCGAAAAGAAACTGGGAGTCACTGAATCGTACCTTTGTAAAGCTCCATCGCCGCTGATTAGAAATGCTATTCTGCGCTCACGTTTAAACCTGTGGACCAAACGAGACATCTTGGCCCAACGGAAACAAATTAAGTCTGAGGACAATTTGTGTCGTTTTTGCAGTAATAGGAAAATGCAAGCAACATTGGAACATTTGTTTGTGGAGTGTCCGGGCCTTATGGGGTTGGGAATGAAGTTTTTTGACAGACATATGCACCATTTTGGTAATATGATGGCGGTTAATAGGTGGCCCATATTGTTAGCTTCCTCCAACATGAGCATCCGAATAGCAACATCACATTTTCTCAATGCCTTGAATCTGAATGATGGTAACAATGCGGTACATACTTGTAGCTAAATGGCACTCGTACATTTATTTATTTTATCACTGTAGACCCGAAATACAATGAAAAACTGTTGCAAGAGTAACACTCTATATGTAGTGTGTCTAATAGGCAACATATGTTTTTGGGTCAATATGAATTGTCCATCTAAACTTTTTAAATTGGCTTCATGTAGAACACCTCCTTTCACTTTGGCTAAATGTTCCCAAATGTGTCGAATGTTTTGCTTTGGTCACATGTTTTCAAAGGTGTTAAATGTTCTGCAGTTTGAAGCTTCTTAACTATGCTATTCATGCAATGGGTGTTTTCAGATTTCAGTTTTACATTTCGTTATACTAATCTTTGCAAAGTTTACAATTGTTAATTGAAAAGTTGAGTAACATCAGCGAAATCAATAAATATATATTTTTTTTAAAGACACTGTATGATGGCAGCACAGGAACAGGCTGTTGGAATGAAGCACAGGGTCACATTGAAGGGACCTGCACGGTGAGACACTGAAGGATAGCAGCACATGGTCACACTGCAGAAATGTAGCATTTTAACACACCGCAGTAAAGCAGCATTGGGAGACATGGTGGATGGTAGCACAAGGGCCCCTGTAAGAAGGAAACACAGGGACACACTGAAGGAAAGCAGAACAGGGACAGACTACAAGAAGGGTGGCACAGGGACACCGTGCACAAAAGCAGCATAGGCACATGCCGACGGAAGGCAGCACAGCAACAACCTGTAGAAGAACAGCAAAGTGACACATTGAAGAAAAGTGGCACAGGGACACACTGCATGGAGAATTAATAAGGACATACTGCTAGAAGGAGGCACAGAGACACTGCAGAAAGCTGTATATCAACACCATGCAGTAAAGCAACATAGGGAGACACTGTAGGAATGTAGCAAAGGGAAACCACGAAGGAGAACAATCACAGGGACACATTGAAGGATAGCAGCACAGTGACATTACAAGAATTAGCCTCAGGGACACACTGCAAAAAGCGCATTGTGACATACTGACGGAAAGCAGCAGAATGATAAAGTAGCAAACTGAATGCAAGTGGCACAGGGACACTATGCAAGAAGGATGCACAGGGACACACTGGGCCTCATTACGACTCAGGCGGTAAGGGGTTTACGGCGGCGTAAACAGCGCCGACCCTTACCGCCTGAGTACGAGGTCCCTTAGCGCCATGGCGGATTTAACACCTGCTTTTAGCAGGTGTTAAAATCCATGGCGCTAAGGGACCATGGAGTTAATTACGCCACCGTAATTTACGGTGGCGTAATTAACGCCTTCCCCACTCCCATTATGCCCTATGGGGCAAAAATGGGAATGGGGAAGGGTAAATGGGGATTGGGGACTTACCGCCCCGCCAAGGTCGGAATGGGGCGGTAAGTCCGCCAACCACCATGGCGTAAACATAGTTTACGCCATGGTGGTAAAGTCACGGCCCAGGCGGTAACTTACCGCCTGGGTCGTAATGAGGCCCACTGTAGGAAAGCACCAGACGGGAACACTGAGGAAAGTAGCACATGTATATTCTGCAAGTAGGAGGCACAGGCACACACTGTATGCAAGCAGTGCAGCAATAAACTGCATAAAAGCCCCACACAGTCACAATGCAGGAAAGCAGCATAGGTGCATAAGGCAGGAAAGTAGCACAGGAACAAACTGCAGAAAAGCCCCACACAAGCACAATGCAGGGAAGCAGAATAGGGGCATACGGAAGGAAAGCAGCACAGGAACAAACTGCAGAAAAGCAGCACACAGGCACAATGCAGTACCACAGCATAGGGGTATAGAGCAGGAAAGCAGCAAAGGAACAAACTGCAGAAAAGCACCACACATGCACAATGCAGGAAAGCAGCAAAGGGGCATACGGGAGGAAAGCAGCACAGGAACAAACTGCAGAAAAGCCCCACACGAGCACAATGCAGGGAAGCAGAATAGGGGCATAGAGCAGGAAAGTAGCACAGGAACAAACTGCAGAAAAGCACCACACAGGCAAAAGGCAGGAAAGCGGCATAGGGGCATACGGCAGGAAAGCAGCACATGGACACACTGCAGTAAATCACTATGCAGGAAAGTTGCATAGGCAAACCCTGCAGGAGCGCAGGACAGAGAGGCCCTGACGGGCCTGCTTGAGTTTGGCAGTAGTGGTAAAACATCTGAACATTTTAAATTATGATTTTTGTTAACAAAACTAATGTATCCACCTGATTTTGCTTTAAGGGAAATACCTTTATGCAGAAGGAATACGGTAATTATCACATGCAGTACATTTTGGACCCCGTAGCGACCTAGAGGAAAGAACAGAACGTTCTACATGACCATTCCCTCTTCCCGGTATTTACTGCATGCGGTAACAGTGGTAGCAGGAAAAAAGTTAAGGCCAAAATCTTAATCAGGCCCACTGAAGGAAAGTTCCTTAGGGACACACTGCAAGAAAGAGGAACAGGGCAGTACTGCAGGAAAGCAGTAGAGACACCCTGAAGAAAAGTAGTGCAGGGACACAACACAAGAAGGAGGCAGAGGCACAGCCTCATGGCCCTCATCGAAAGCAGCACAGAGACACCCAAAACAGTGCAGTTCATAAAGGGGTAATGTATGTATTTATTTATTGGGCATTTGTAAGGCTCTTATCAAGAAAATTGTGTTTCAAACAGCCCAAAGGGCAGGGAAAGGAACAACGGAAACAACAAGACAATGATTTGATATGGTATGATATGGCATTTGTAACGCACCTATACAACAGTGTTTCAAGGCACAACGAGGCAAGGAAGGGGGAACATAGGGACGACAGAGGCAACGATCCAACTAGGCCAAGTGACATTGATATTGTGCAAGTGCAGGGGAGGTGGGAGTGGAAAAGTGCCAGGGGAAAGGGGAGATGGGCAGTGCTGTACATGGGATCAAAACAATAACAAAAAGTGCTGCCAGCAGATGGCAGGTGAAAGGGTAAGTGCAGACAGCAGGTGCCAAAAAGTGCAGGTTGGGGGACTGTAGGGTTACAGATACAGATCCAAGTGCAAGGGTTGCCAGGAGGCAGTGCAGGTGTGCAACTGGGCAGGCAGATACCTGGGCCCAAAATCAGAGTGTAGCCAGGTGACCAGTGCAGTATCAGACAGGAAAATGCCAATTACAGAAAGCGGTCCTACTAGGCCTTGTAAACATTTGGATGGTACAAGTGAAGGGAGAGAGAAGGGACAGGGGAAGGAGGTTAGTGCTAGAAGGTCCACAGAAGGGAGTAGTGCCAAGGGGATATTTGCAAGGCAACAGATAAGTGCAAGAGTCAGTTGCAAAGGCAACACGTAAGTGCCAACTGGTGACCGGCCCAGCAATAAGTGCCTACCTGTGGGGCAACAGGCCAAGTGGTGCCCATAGGCAAGTGCAGTCGGAGGGCAGATGCTGCGGGCGATCAGAGGGGAGGGACCCAGAAAGCACAGTGACCAACCGTTCCGATACCACACCGAGTAGAGCGCTCGCTTTGACATCTGTGCAGAGCCTGCTGACACAGGTTCGAATCCTGGCAGGGCCAAACTCAGCCTTTCATCCTTCCGAGGTCGATAAATGAGCTCCACACACCGTGGGTAATAACAAGCAGCGCTCAGATGCCTGAGGATTCATAGCACCATATGAATGCTAAAATTAAATTAAATTAGATTAAAGACACAGAACAGCCCAGGTCACCAATCAACAGCTACTGTGTGGTTTAGCATGAAAGGGAGAGAGGGAAAAGGAGAGAGGGAAGGAGGAGGAAAAGAGGAACGTCTTGCGGTGTTTACAGAACTTGAGGAGATCTGGCTTAAGACAGAGAAAAAGGGGGAGGATGTTCCAGAGGAGGGAGCCAGCCAAGGAGAGGGAACGGCCGCCTGCTCCTCTGCTTAGAGAAACGCTTGACAAGCAGAGAGTTGGAGTCAGCAGATCGGAGGGATCTGGAAATGAGAGTACTTGTGAGAGCAAGTTGCAGATAGCATGGGCCCCAGCCCCAGACAGCCTTATGGATTATGCAGAGGGATTTCAATTTGATCCTTGCAGTAACTAGGAGCCAGTGGAGAGATTTTAGGGCTGGAGAGATACGGTCCCTTGGCTTAAGGCCATGGATAAGTCTTGCAGCCCCATTATGGATTAGCTGGAGGGGGCAGATAGAAGAAAAAGTAGATTAAGGAAGCAACTGTTGCAGTAGTCCAGCCTGGAGAGTACCAGATCTCTGGTGACATTGAGCTTCTGGGGGAAGATGAGGAAGTGGAGGATGCCCCTGAGTAGGTGGGGTTGGAAATGTGCCTTCTTGGCAATGTCCAAGATGTGAGGAATGAAAGAGAGAGAGGAGTCGAAAGATAACTTCCAGGTTTCTGGCCTCAGAGGAAGGAGGGAGAGGGATCCCATTCAGGGTGGCCAGAGTGAAAGGAGAAAAGAGGGAACAGGAGTCCTGATAAGAAGAATCATAGTCTTGCTGGCATTGAGACAGAGGTCATTGGAGGTACACCAAGACTGGATAGCAGACAGGCAGTCAGGAATGAGCAAGGAGGTTAGAATAGATGCAGAGGGTAGTCTGAAGAAAAGTTGTGTGTCATCTGGGCCGATAAGATGAGAGAGAGGACCAATATAGATGTTAAAGAGCCAGGGCGAGAGGATAGAGCCATGGGGAATGCCACAGGTGGAGATGGAGGTGGGTGAGGAGAAAGAACCCTGGGTAACCTGGGAGGGATGGTCAATAAGGAAGGAGATCAGCCAGTCAAGTGCCCACTCTTAGATACCAGGTGTATCTTGGAGCCATTTTATGAGGATGGAGTGGTTCACTATGTCAAAAGCCGAGGAGGGATCGAGTAGAATGAGTGCAGCAGGTGAGTTGGAATCAATAGATGCAAGCCATTCTTCACAGAAGTTCAGGTGAACAGTTTCCGTGCCGCTGGATGCTCGGGAATCCAGATTGATGGTCATCCAGGTAACCAACAAGATCTGGATGCTGGGTCAGTTGGGGGAAGACCAACTTCTCCAGGAGTTTCCCAAGGAAGGGAGAGAGATGGGGCAGTAGTTAGATAGGTCGGTGAAGGATTTTTCAGGAGGGGGCTCACAAGAGAGTGCTTGAGGGAAGAGGGGAAAGAACCAGTGGCAAGAGAGTGATTGCTGAGGTCCGTGAGTGCAGGAGCAAGGGAGCCGATGTTGTCCTTAATCGGTCTGAAGAACAGGAGGAGACCTGCTTGGAAGAGACCTTCATAGAGCGGACAACTCTAGTGACCTTGTTTTGTGTAATAGGATGAAAGTAGGATAGAATGGATGTGGGAGGAGGAGGGCCCAGGGCCCAAGGCGGCAGGGGGAAGGGGAAGAGGAGGATGATTAAGAGAAGATGTCCTGTGTTTTAGCAGAGAAGTGGGTGGCCAGTGCAGTGCAGAGCGCTTGTGAAGGAGGATGCGAGGTAGAGACTGCAGATGGATTGGCTAGTTCCTCACAGATTTTAAAGAATTCAGCCATGTTGTTACAAGCTCCAGAGATGCAGGCCTGGATGTGAGCCCTCTTTGTGGAGTGAATGGAGAGGATATATTGCCTTTGGAGAAGGCGATAGGCCAGTTTATCAGAGGATGAGCTTGAGATCTACCACTTCTGTTCAGCAGCTCTGCAATTGCGTTTCAGGGCTGCTAGATCAGAATTGTAAAAGCTGTTTTGTTTGGAGGCGGGTTTCAGGCAGATCCTCATGACAGGGGCAAGAATATTAAGAGTGGGGGTGGCGCTGTGGAGCAGCCCAAGATGGCTGCTTAGCTTTTGAGCTCCGTGTGGCTCCGGCCCTCATCTGCCCACATCTGCGAACATCGGAGCTTGCTACACTCCTATTGCGGCCAACCATCTGCCCCTGTCTGCTGGGCAGCTCCTGGCGGAGTTCCGGCCTTCTCTGACTACTGGGAGACTTGCTACGGCCACATCTCTCTGGAGGCCTACCCGGGCTGCGGCGGTCACTCGAGGCCTCGCCACTCTTTCGCGGCCCGCCCGCCCCTGTCTCCCACCTTGGGGGGCCCCGCGGGGCGGGTCACTGCCGGACGGGGGGCTGGGACCGAACCGACGGCTGCGGCGGCCTGTGGGGTGCCCCGCCACATCGACACTCGCCTGGCGGAGGACTGCACTGTCGAGGTGAGGAGCGGAGGGGTGACGCATCCGGACGGGGCACGGTGGGCCCGGCCATCACCTCGCGCTGCCCCTGGACCTGCCCTGTGGGCGCCCCTGCCCCCTCCCCCCTGGTGCGCCCCGCTCTGTATTGCCAGCGTGATCCACGTCCACATCGGTGAAGATCCCCCCGGGCTTGACTCGACTCCTGGACCCTGTGCCCACCACCTCCACGTGGCTGACGCTTGATAACCACGGCGGCCGTCGCTACTCTTCGTCATGCCAAGTAAATCGAAAGGAAACTGCAGGGGAGGATCGATGGATAGATTCGCTAGAGCGGTTCCGAGATCCGACGCTTGCTCATCCCCACCCCCGCCGGAGGAGTCTGGGGTGGAGTCGCAGGCCGGGCCGCCGGGACCTGACCTCACGGTTATCATGGAGTCGATGGCCAAAAATTTCGCTTCCTTCCACGAGAAGTTGGACGATATACATGCCAATGTTGCCTCGCTCAAGACACGTGTAGACCAAGCCGGGACCCGAATAGCGGAGGCTGAAGGCAGGATCTCTACTAACGAGGACGAACTACACGTGCTGCAGTCCACGGTCGCGGCCCTGTCCCGGGACATGAAGGCGGTTAAATCCAAATGCGATGACTTGGAGTCCCGCTCTCGCAGGAATAATCTACGCATCATTGGTGTCCCCGAGAACGCACTCAAGGGGCGCATGGAGGATGCGATCGAGAGCTTGCTTAGGGAACTGCTCGACAACCCTACCCTGTCTCCGCACTTTACGGTCGAGCGCGCACATCGGGCCCTGTCCCCTCGCCCTAGACCGGGTGATCTTCCGAGACCCATCATTGCCAGGATCCTGAACTATCGGGACAGGGACCTCATCCTACGCTTGGCACGGGAGAAGGGAGAGCTGCGCCTGGAGGCCAACACCGTTAGGATCTTCCCCGACTTCTCCGTAGCGGTCCAGCAGGAAAGGCGCCAATTTCTCGGGGTCAAAAAGCTGCTCAGGGAACGCAATGTCCCATACGCCATCCTCTTCCCGGCGCGATTGAAATTGACCCACAATGGCAAACTCTACTTCTTCACGGTCCCCGAGGAGGCAGTGAAGTTCATCGAGCTGGAGATACCATTACCTAATCCGATAAATGCTCCTGTGGCCGCTGAGTGAGCACTCCCTGTAGTGCCCCACTCTCCTCGCCAGCTCTCTCCGCTCATTTTGGATGTGTTGTTGGCAATGCTGTTCTTTACCCCAGCGACTCGAACCCCGTGGATGGCCATCCGGCCTGGGGTTTCGCCCTGGGCCCTTGGACACTACTCAATACTCCTCGTACACTGTATGCTCATGCGTTAGATCGCCTATTGTTTTCCTGTTATCATCCGACCTCAACTCCTGGGTTCGAACTTGGATCCTTCACCGCAGAACTTGACTTGATGGCCCATGTCGGCCTACATGATGTTTAAGATGCCGTCCGCACGGCTACAGCGCCCCCACTGCGTTTGCAATGTTTGTGTTTGTGCTTGGTTTGCTGTTAGGGCTGGGTGGCCACTGTTGGGCCGAATCGTGGGCGCATCCCCGTTGGGTGGTGCCCTCTGTTCCTCCCCGGTTGGGGAGACCCTGTCACTCCCCTGGCTTAGCTGGGGACCTTGGGTTTGGGTGGGGGACGATACCTACTGCAAGTTGCGGGTGGGCAGTGTGGGTGGTGGGTGGGGATGTTGGGGGTGTGTGGGATTGTATTACAAAAGACGGAGGTAGTGTGGCAGAATGCATGACATCGGGGCACCATTGTGGGGCCCATTTTAAACTACTGGCTGGCTCTGGGCAGAGAGTGTGGGATGTACCCTAGTTCGATGCAATGACAACTGTTGTGCTGTCTTGGAATGTACGGGGCCTTAGTAACTACACCAAGGCTCGTAAAATTATGGCTTACGCCAACAGACATTGTTGTAAAATTTTGTTCCTGCAGGAGACCCACTCTGGGGGCCACCTGGCCAGATGCATGGCCCCTTCCTGGGGCCCCAATAGATATTTTACCTCCTACTCCTCCCGGGCTAGGGGGGTCCTGACGATGGTTCATAGATCGCTCAAGTTTTCTCTACATAAGAATTATGTTGACCCTGAAGGGAGGTATGTTATCCTGCATTGTTCCTTGGCGAATAGGGAATACCTGCTGGTCAATACCTATGGCCCTAATGTGGACTCTCCTGATTTCGTTGACCGGGTGGCGGCGATACTGCTGGGCTATGTGGGGGTACAGATTATCTGGGGGGGGGGACATGAATTTCATAATGGATACCACGTTGGACAGAACGGGCACTGCCCCCAGATTGCTCTCGGGCGCAGCGCGTAGGCTATTAGCACACGGGGTGTCACTAGATGTTCGAGACGCATGGCGGGCGATGCACCCGTTGGCACGCGAATATACCCATTATTCCTCGGTACACGACAGCTCCTCGAGGATTGACATGTTTTTCGTGTCCAGTACGCTTCTGGGCAGGGTGGCTGAAACTCAGATCTTGGCGCGTACCCTATCGGACCATTCCCCTGTCCGGATGTCCGTGGATCTGGGAGTCCCGGTTCCCACTATTAATACTTGGCGCTTCAAGTCTGCCGCCCTGCAAGACATAGTATTCAAGGCGGATATTCTTGCTGATATACAGTCCTACTTTGAGTTTAACTTGTCCCGGTCCACCTCCCTGGGGGTCCGGTGGGAGGCCTTCAAAGTCTTCATCAGGGGAATGTCCATATCGAGGGAGGCGGGAGTACTCAAGGCTATACGTGCTGCTCTTGCCCGTTCCGAAACCAAATTACGCGACCTGGAAAGAGCGCATCCCACTTCGGTTGACCCGGCCACCCTCTCCCAGATCAGTGAGGAGCTCCAAGCTTTTAATGACCAGGCCATCAGGGAAGTTCGATATTTCAGTCGCCCCCAGGCGGCTCGCAAGTATGGTGAGGGGGACAGGCCGGGCAGGACGCTGGCTGCTGTGGCCAGGGGCGAGTGGGGTCATTCACAGATCTCCTGTATCAGGGACAGGTTAGGGCTGAGTCAAACGTCTGACCAACGAATCTTGGAAGTCTTCGCGGACTTCTACGCTGACCTATACTCCCAGCCCCCTGAACATAGCGAGTCCCAAATGCGCGATCTCCTCAGCCAGATCCCCACGACACTCATTTCCCCCACAACCAAAGACTCACTGGACTCCCCCATTCTGCTGGACGAAATTGTCGGGGCAATCTCCAATCTACCCAAAGGAAAAGCTCCCGGTCCGGATGGGCTAACGGCAGAATTTTATCAGGAGCATGTGGCCATCTTGGCCCCCAGGCTGCTGGAGGTCTGGAATGAGTCGCTCCGGCTGGGCACCCTCCCTCCATCATTGCGGGAGGCCGCCATTACGGTCCTTCTTAAACCTGGGAAACCTGCTGATGAGTGTGGATCATATAGGCCCCTCTCACTAATGAATCTAGATACCAAAATATTCGCTAAGGTGATTGCCAACCGCTTCCTCCCGGTCATGTCCTATATGGTGCATGATGACCAATCAGGGTTCGTCCCTGGGAGGTCGACGTCCCACAATATTAGACGGCTATTCAATGTCATGGCCCGCATGGATCAGGGAGTTGGCGCCGTGGCGGTGACGCTGGATGCCCAGAAGGCTTTTGACATGGTCTCCTGGAAATACACCTGGCTGGTGCTGGAGACTATGGGTGTAGGGCCTAACATGATAGCGTACATTAAGTTGCTATACACTTCCCCGGTGGCTAGGGTGCGGGTTAATTCCCAGACGTCAGCTCTGTTCCCACTCTCTAGGGGCACCCGTCAAGGTTGCCCGTTTTCTCCGATCTTATTCGCCCTGGCAATAGAGCCGATGGCCGACTATATCAGGGCCCGGCACGGCCACCAGGGGATCCGCCTGAAGGACGCTCCCGAAATCGTCTCGCTCTATGCAGATGATGTTTTACTTTTCGTAAGAGACCCGGATGTGCACCTGGACCCGATTATACGCGGTATCACCCGGATTGGCACTCACTCCGGGTTCACCATTAACTATACCAAATCCGAAATTTTCCCTCTTACTGGCTCCACCGCCCAACCGCTCACGGAGTACCCGCTACGCTGGTCCCCATTGGGGATTAAATATTTGGGGGTCTGGGTGTCTCGGTCTAGGGAAACACTGCTAGCGGATAACTACCGAGCGGTGGCGGAGCAAGCTGAGGCTAAAATCACGCGCTGGCGCGCTCTCCCGCTGTCGCTGGCCGGTAGACTCTCGCTGGTGAAAATGATCCTGCTTCCTAAGTTCTTGTATATCTTCTCTAACGTCCCTGTCTGGCCGGGTGGGAGATACTTTACAGACCTTCATAAAGCACTTGCACAATTTCTCTGGCACTCTGGTGCGGTGCGTAAGAAATGGTCGGACATGTGCCTCCCATATGACAAAGGGGGCCTCACGGCCCCGGACCTGCTTAGATACTGGACGGCTGCACAGGCGCAATTCGCCTCGTACTGGTACCCCGGACCCCCACCTCGCCCCCACGTCAAATTGGAGACTCTGGCGGGGGCACCCTGTAACATAATGTCCCTGATTCTAAATAGGAAGTATGTCCCGGACTCGCCTATCGATCCAGTCCGCGCCACTGTACAGGCCTGGGGCCGGCTGTTTAACACGTGTGCCGAACAACATCCATACTACAGGTGGCTTCCCGCCTGGAACCTTCCCGGGCTTGAACCCACGTGTGACATTGCACTGGCGCGGCACTGGGAGGCGCTGGGTTACCGTGCCCTCACTGACTTTTACCCAGATGGGCGGTTTATAACACTGCAGACGTTGAGGCCGGGGCACTCCGGTTCAGTCATGGAGCTGCTGCAATTCTACAGGCTGCGCGCAGCCTTCCGCAGCGCGTGGCCTGACTTCCCAGCTGAACCTCCGGACTCCCCCGGGATCGCATACATCGCCAATTCGGGAGGGGCGCGGGGTGTGGTCTCCTCATTATATGGATTGTTACTAACCGGCCCCTCGCCCCGCCCGTCCAGGGCACGGGAGGACTGGGCCGCCGAACTGGGGACGGACCTTACAGACCAATTGTGGGGGAAAATGTGCTCTCATACCAGTGGGGTGTCCTTGAACTTTCGCTACCGCACCATACAGTATAAATTGCTCAATAGGCTGTATTTTACACCGGGTAGAATTTCGAGATTTGCACGCTCTACCCCCCGGCCCTGCCTTCGCTGCGGAACCGATGGGGCTGACCATCTACACATGTTTTGGGCCTGCCCGGAGCTGGCCACATTCTGGTCCAAGATCATGCAGACGTTGTCGACAATTATTGATGCCGATGTTGACCTCGACCCGCTGGGGGCACTGTTTGGGGTGTGGGGCCTCGGGGAGCCTAGAGATGTGGTCAAGTTCCTAAATGTAAGTTGTGTGGTGGCCAAGAAATGCATCTTGCTGGATTGGAAAAGCTCGACCCCCCCTACATATCAGAAATGGTTGAATCTGCTCACATGGTCTAGGAATTGCGAGGAGGGGTTTTTGGATATGCTCCCGGCCCGGTCCCGCCCCCGTAATATCTGGTCTGCCTTTAATAGTTATTTGAACGGTTTGGATGACATCTCCACGGTGGGCGGATCTCCCCGGCCTTCTACTAGTGTTGTCTAAAGTGTTGGTGTCTCATGTTATGTTGCTGATGGTCCCTGACAGCTTATGTTCCGCAGAAAAGCCCTTGCATTAATGTACCTATGCACTGTATTTGCTCTTGCTGTCCTGATGTAAGTGTGTATGCTACCTGCCTCTGTCAACAAAAATAAAAGTTTAAAAAAAAAAAAAAGAATATTAAGAGTGTGAGTGATAGTGAGTGCTAGATTGTTGAGAACAGAGTCAATAGTTGAGTCGGAGGTTAGAGTACGGGGCGGGTGGTGAAGGTGGAAGCGAAACGAGCAACTGACTCTCGTTTAGTTGGACCGATGTCCGTAAACCCAGCTGAAGATCTGGGGGAGGTTCGGTCACAGGGACGAGACGTCCCAGGTGGGAGGAAAGGAGATAGTGGTCAGGCCAGGAAAGAGGGGTGGAGAATGGGGGAGAATCTGGAATCTAACATAAGCACTGCTGATTTATTGTAAATTATTGGGAGGCAAACAATGAGTCTGTCAACACCCCGCTTGACTCTATTTACTGTTATGCTGCTGGACTATTTCTTTCTTTATGTGTATATTATTGCCCAGGAAGGATTGTGTTGTAAAACAGCTGTTTGTCACTCCAGGGATTTAACAATGTATCACTCCCCAAGGCTGTACAGCCAGGTAGCTCTCCTGGCAGACTAATTAAATCACAGGGCTTCAGCATTCTGAATTTGCAGCAATGGCTATGCAAATTAGGTTGGTAAATTAACCCATATACAGCTTTTATTTGCACCGAAATATTCCCCTGGACTTGTGCAAATTACATTTTTAATACATCTGTAGAGCAATCGGGATCTGAATTATACCCCAACAGGCCCATTTGCATAAGTAAGAGATTGTAATGACTGACTCAACTAAGCATACCCATGCAGTTAATTACTTTTTCCAAATGAAATGCCAAAAATATTTCCCAGCAGAAAAAGGCAATCGCTCACCCAAAGAATTACAGGATGCTGTGCCTTTTAAAACAATTAATGTGAAATTAATTTTAACAGACCACTGAACCGCATTTGTGAGCACACAAGCAAATGTTATATCAACTCTGGCATATAAAGGCGAATAGAAAATAGAAAATCCAGCTTTGCTGTGGAAGCTAAGATTAATTGAAGAGTAGATGTGAAGCGAATTAACTATCCATGCATCTATCTACTATCTATCTATCTATCTATCTATCTATCTATCTATCTATCTATCTATCTATCTATCTATCGATCTATCTCCTATCTAGATATCTAGCTAGCAATCCATCTAGTCATTCATCTGTCATTATAGATGTATAGCCTCCGTACAACTTTTCATCGATCTTACCCTGACCATCTAGCTGTTTGTCTGTCTGTCTGTCTATCTAGCTATTCATCAATCTGCCATCTCTATCGCTCCATCAATCCATCCACACATCCATCCATGTGTCCATCAAACCCTCTGTCTGTCCAGGTATTTGTCAATCTGTCCATCTATCTATCTATATCTACCTATCACTATCTCTCCATCCATCCATATAAATCTGTCTGTCTATCTATCTATCTAGCTATCTATCTATCTGTTCATCAATATGTCATCTCTTTCCATCCATCCATTCGTTAATCCACACATCCATCCATGCATCCATCCGTATGTCTTTCTGTCTGTCTAGCTATTCATACATCTGACTATCTATCTATCTATCTATCTATCTATCTATCTATCTATCTATCTATCTTGTTTAGCTCTGACCTTTGTTCATGTATTATTACCTGTATTGTGGCAATGCTAAAACAGTCTGTAGTTTATGAATACTGCCTGCTTTTGAAATCACTGCCTTACAAGCCTAGGAAGTCTATACGCCCGAGGATATTGCACGAGTATATAACCGATAGCAAAAGGCAGAACACTGCTTTGGAAAAGTTTAACGGTATGCCTCAACCCAAGAGGGGTCGATTAAAATTGCAAAGTGCCATTTCGTAGAGTTAATTTATTTGATGGATATGTTGAATGAAGGGACATATGTGATCCTGTGGGGCAAAAGCATGGAGAAAAATACAAAATAGAGGAAAAGCATTTGATGATCTGCTAATGAACATAAACTATTTCCATCCTCAAGAGGAGACTGGAAATAGCTTAAACAATTGTACACGATGGGGATGCATTTCTTGAACTGCATCTGTCAGTGTTTTGCCAAGTCTTCAGTCATTACCGTCATGATGATGGTAGACCTGTTAAGATGAGATGGAGCACAGATTGTTACTGGCAGCAAAGGGTGAACGGTGTTTGGCAGGTGAAGTCGGGAGCAGGAGCTCTGTGTCTAAGCCACGTCACCTTTTTGTGAAATCCTTTCCGCCAAGCCTGGAGAGGCAAAGCCTGAGCTGCAAAGGGTGAGCAGTGTTTGACAGGTGAAGCCGGGAGCAGGAGCTCTGTGTCTAAGCCCCACCCCTTTTCATTAACCATTCCCACCAAGTCTGGAGGGGTGAAGCCTCAGCGGCAAAGGGTGAGCAGTGTTTGGCAGGTGAATCCGGGAACAAAAGCTCTGCGTCTAAGCAACGCCCCTTTTTGTTACATCGTTCTTGCCAAGCCTGGAGAGGCGAAGCCTGAGCGGCAAAGGGTGAGCAGTGTTTGGCAGGTGAATCAGGGAGCAGGAGCTCAATGTCCAAGCCACGCCCCCTTTTCGCTAGATCCTTCCCATCACCCCTGGATGGGCAAACCCTGAGCGACAAAGTGTGAGCAGTGTTTGGCAGGTGAAGCAGGGAGCAGGAGCTCAATGTCCAAGCCACGCCCCCTTTTTGCTAGATCCTTCCCATCATCCCTGGATGGGCAAACCCTGAGCGACAAAGTGTGAGCAGTGTTTGGCAGGTGAAGCCGGGAGCAGGAGCTCTGTGTCTAAGCCACACCAACTTTGTGTTCAATCCTTCCCACCAAGACTGGCTAGGCAAAGCCTGCGCGGCAAAGGGTGAGCAGTGTTTGGCAGGTGAAGCCGGGAGCAAGAGCTCTGTGTCTAACCCACACACCCTTTTCAGTAACTCCTTCCTGCCAAGCCTGGAGAGGCAAAGCCTGAGCAGCAAAGGATGAGCAGTGTTTGGCAGGTGAAGCCGGGAGCAGGAGCTCTGTGTCTAAGCCACACCCCCTTTTCAGTAACTCCTTCCCATCAAGCCTGGATAGGCAAAGCCTGAGTGGTAAAATGTGAGTGGTGTTTGGAAGGTTAAGCCTGGAGCCGGAGCAGGAGCTCTGTGTCCAAGCACCACCCCCTTTTTGTTAAACCTTCCAACACAATCGTGAATGCAGTTGGTGACTTCATGCATTTGCTCCTGTGGTAGCTGTATCCAGATTTGGATCTTGGTGCAGAGTATCGAGAGGATGCATTTCTACGCCCCAGTTTGAGCTCATTTATGGTTTGTGTTGCTGGTATGGCACCGCTGCACTCTTCTGTCCCTCTTCTGATCCCGCCTGCCACTATTCCTGCCTATTGCCCATTACCCATTGAACTACATGGATTGGCTGGGGTCGGGTAAGCTTTGGGGCATAATCAAATACAGCTGTCAACATTTCTCTGAGGCCTTTGATTGCTATTACTTTTCCTCCTGTTCAAGCAACCATCTGGCCCCTTTGTTCTTAATTATGGATATTATGGGCACGATCAGTTACGTCACTGATACAGGTAGTACATTTGGGGCATTGAAGTATTCGTCTAGCAGAAAGTATCCTTGGCATAGCACTTTGATATAGGGCTGAGAGCGAAGCGAAGGTGTGGAGTAAGACTCTGGATGTCCCAGAAGCCATTTGGGCCTTCTTTGTTCCAGTGATTAGCTATCTTTGGGGGTCATTCCGAGTTTGGAGGCACCCCTGGTGCTTTTAGCACCAGGGGTGCCTCCAAACTCGGGTCCGGGTCCGGGTCCGGGTAGGTGGAATGGGGACTTACCGGGACATTCCGACCTATGCGGACCCGGTACATCCTCATGATGAATACCATTCCCCATTCTCATTCGAGCCCCCATAGGGCTCGAATGAGAATGGGGAAGGCGCTAATGACGGGCCCGCAAGTAGCGGGCCCGTTATTTGCTCCCTCGTCCCCTAACAGGACCCGCTAAGGACTTCTGGTCTTACCAGACATTTTCAGTGGGTCCCGCTAGGGAACCTCGGAATAGGGCAGTAAAGGGTTACCAGCACCGGCATCCTTACTGGTGCTGGTAACCCCTTACCGCCCACCTCGGAATGACCCCCTTTATCTCTTAACATTTTGAAAACAACATTTTCCAACAGGAAAATCAATTTTTAATGTTTGCATATTTGCGTTTATTTGGGCCCATTAAATTGCAGTGAAGTATACTATATCTTGTAAGAAGCTGTCATGATATTTCTAAATGTAAGGCTGCCAAAACTCTTTTGTATTCCCAGGCCGGCAAAAAAGGGCCACTTCTCGACGTTACACATCGAGGAGTCTAATGCAATGATATAAGAAATAGCCTCCTTGCTGTATGACATTGAGCCAGTGGTCCTATCCCCTCTGTCGGCATCAACATTCTTCATGGGAAACAAAGAATTAGGAGGCAGGTGGATTCTGTTAGGCTAACCAACTGTGCTGTAATGGGGAGAGTATGCAAAGATAGGTCCGCCAAGGGAAAATACTGAACCCATACATGCGTTACCACTTGGACCCCACCATAAGGCTTTAATCCCCCTGGAAACCATGCAGACACCCGCTAATGAAAGCTTGATAATGCCTGAAACCCCTCTGCCTGTATTGGCAGCAGTAGGGAGGATATTGCTGGGTTATGAGATACCCAATCTCCCAGCCCAGATCGAAGGTAAAAGATATTGGCCCTCATTCCAACCCCGGCGTTAAACCATGGCGCTATTAGCACCATGGTTGGTGCCAGTGTTGTAACGAGTCCGCCATAGTGGAATGGAGAAATACCGCCCCATTCCAAGGGTGGCGGGGCAGTATTTCCCCATTTCACCATGGCCGTTCCCCATTCCCATTTTCGCCCCATAAGGCTCAATGGGACTGGGGAAGGCACTAACTACGGTACCGCAAATTGCGGTACCGTAATTAGCACCGAGGTCCCTTTGCGGCACCCTACTTTAACGGCTGGTAAAACCAGCCATTAAGGTCGGGTCCCGCAAAGGGACCTCGTAATCAGTCGTTAAGGGTTTAACGGCGCCGACACCTTTCACGGTGCCGTTAAACCCTTAACACCAGGGTCATAATGACCCCCATAGTATCCCTGTGGAGTTGAACAACTATCTGGAGAGCAATGGACATATTCTGTGTTGTGTGATCCCTCCTGTATGCAGTGATGGCCCACTTTGATCCCCTCCCATTCCTTTTAGTATTCAAAATATCCTGATTACCAATAGGTTTGATTTGCTTAGCAACCTGGGTGACCCTTTATCAGGCCTTGATCTTAACCCAAGGAGATTGCCAATTGGACCTCCAGGATTGGCCAAGTCCTGCTCTGATCTTGATCACTCCCATGTTTTGAGCTGTGCAAACTGTTCGCATATGGAATCCTATCTAGGAAGATTCAGCTTGATTTCTGTGCTTTGGCTCTTGAATTACAGAATCTAAAGGGCGTTGAGAAGACACTGGTGAATGGGCAGATCTTGATGGAGGAAAGTAGAAAGGCCTCATCCCAGGTGAATCGGGTAGATCTTTTTTGATCCATGCGCACCAATCACCGGTTGAGATTCTTAAACTGGAGACTGGACCTCAGAGGGAGTTTCTGCAAAGGCCTTATGATTCATTTGCCTGACTTGCGCATAAAGCTCCATACAGGCCTACTTTGCCGCTTGGGGGTTCTTGGGTTTGCTTGATCCATCAATGGCAGGCACATGGATCCCATTGAGCAGTTTTGACTCAGGTGATAAGGTTCTAGTCATCTCTGTCCTCTACTTTTTCTTAAAATACCATTAACATGTGACATTCTGCTTTATCGTCTGCTCGTGCTCCGATAGAGGGTATTCCATTGGTTGCTCATCTGTTGGTATGTCCTTCTCACACAGCTATTTATTTGACTTTGCCTTTATCATCAGTGGTATTGGTCTCTCTGGAATGTTACTAGGTTATTTATTATCTTTGAACTACTATACTGAAAAATGCCAGTGGTCCTACGTTCTGGACCAGGGTATTATACCACTATTTACTGAAAAGTGATCGAGAGTACTCTATTCAATTATTACATATCAAAAATATTAATTTCACTTGATACAAGATATCAACAATGAATTGATCGTGTATAAATCACCTCTCAAATGAACATTTAAGTTGCAGGAACAAAAAAAAATTAAAACATTGCAGATAACCAGACTCATTTCTGCAATGAACAATTCAATCATTCATCAACATACAATCTCATACGCACATCAACATACACAAATAGATTTCACAAGATTTTTTGATATGTAAAAAGACATTCAGTTGGCAACATGAAGAGATTGTCATGCTATTTCAACAATTTAAGAATATGTCGTCAAAAAATGGAATGGATCTTGAGAATCATTTTTGCAGTTCAGTTGATCACATCGCCAACGATCTTCCGTTTCCAACCAGTTTTGACGTGTTGAAATTATTTAATCCACGTCTTCATCAGGGAATCCAAATTGTATACCAATTTTCCAGCCGTTGATTCCATGGACAAAGAAATTGTGTCTTCAACGAAGTATCTGTGAGAGTAAATCTAAAGTCTCACAAATTTGAAGGGATTGCATCTCACTGACACTTAGTAGTGCCGTCAAAGGTTTTGTCATGAATATTCAGCCTGAGGTGGCTATGATAGCCTGAATTGACACTCATGGAAAAAGTGCATATTCCAATTTCACTGCACTTTTGCAGAATCATGTGTGGTACACAGATCCAGTCAAAGGAAAGGCTTCTTTGTCTTGGCGTCTTGGCGGTCTCGATGCTCTGGGGATGTCTGCATAATGGCATGCTCTCCTTACAACAACTCTCATTGAATTTGCTTTTATTGTGGTTGGTTTCTTTTAGGAGCGTGGGGGAAATATTTTAATATCATGTGGGGGACTTTTTAATATCTTTATGCTCCATTTATTCGAGCAATTCGATGGACTTGGAGTGGTGTACGGTAATTGTGCGGATAACACGCAGTGCCTTGTTCCCCTGACACAGGATTACGTTCTGGACTCTGCCTCCCTGAGCTCTGTTTATGAACACTTTCAGAAATGGATGCAAGCAAATAGGCTCGCCCTCAATAGTTCCAAGACAGAATTTATGAGGCTAGGCACGGCTACTCAGCTGAAGAAGCTCAATCCAAAGTATCTTTCTTTCAGAATTTCTGATTGCAATATTGTCACTAAACACAAGGTCAAGACAATTGGGTTGATTTTTGATCAAAAATAGTCTATGGAAAATCAGGTTAATTATCTTGTGTCTACTACTTGCAACCATCTGAAACTCTTGTCCCAGCTACAGTCCTTTCTCTCATCGGCCAATCGCACCATAGTTGTGTTTGCCATTATAGGAGCCAAATTGGATTATTGTTCCAGTCTTCTGCTGGGAATCTCCAAACACGGCATGACCCATCTACAAGTGATTCAAAATAACACAGTGCGTATTGTGGCGGGTTTACAAAGGAGAGAACACGTCACAACTGCTAGGAGAGCCTTACACTGGCTTCTGATTTGCAGCTGGATCACCTATTGCGTTATATGTTTTATGCACAATTGCCTCTCTTGCCAAGTTCCTAAGTATTTGGCTAGCGGTTTTTCGCGTCTAGCGGCTCGTAGAGTTCAGAGATCTAACAATACCTACCTCCTTCAAAACACCAAGATCTCACTATGCTTATGTGGAGCAAATATCTTTTCCATACACTGCTCCGCGGATTTGGATTGTCCTTCCATTGGATCTTATATCATGTACTAGTCTATACCTTTTTAAAAATAAGCTGAACACCTTCTTATTTAAGTAAACCACTGGACTACTATAGCATGATCTTCCTCCTTTGATTCTTTCTGATTCTTCCTGTTTTATGTTGTATCATCTCTGTTGGCGGCCCTATGCCTCTGGGCTCTGTCCTGCGCGCGGTATAAATAAAAATAAATCATTGAATAAATATGGGCTTCCGACATCTCGAGTAGATATTTCACTACTGAGTCTTTGCTTTTGCATCTTCCATTGCATCAAAACTGGTTGTCAACTAATTGAGTTTCCTGCTTTGCTGCAAGTTCCATTGTTCCCTGTTGTTCAATGTTTCTGAGTAGACGATCAACAAATTGAAGATCTGGGAATGCTGGTAGATCGGTTATTTACATCTTTTCGTGAAAACCTTTCTCACATATCCACATAATCTTGAATGAACTTTGGGGTTTCGAAGATTCAATGACACCTTTACCAGGAACACTCTCATAAATGGGTATTGGAAAGGCCCAAATATTTTTCATACATTCAAAATATGCATGAAGCGTGATTTTTCAAATTGGCACGATATGATGGTCCTTGCAGGAGCAATAATACGCTCAACCGAGCTACTTCAGAATGTGTCAATTGTAACTTAATTTATGCAGTGTATGAGACCGACTTCAGTTTCAATCTGAAATCGTTTACTATGTAGAGGTTACGTGACACAGTAGCAAAGCATGCACACTTTGTAAGGTAATTAGGGACAAATATTTCACTTATCAAACTGTCTTACATTTTGCAGTAAATCACAAGCACCTGCATTTGCCTGAATACAGTTCTGAGAAAACAATGAAGATGTCAATGGGATACAACAGGGAGGTGAAGAGAAGAACACTTCTTTCTTTAATTGAGATGGATAATCCTAGGGGCTTAATTTGCTAGAAAGCTTACAATAGTTTTTATCTTGTGGCTTATCAATTACCGCCTGTGCCAAGGAGCACACACCACTATCAGAGATAATGGGTCTGATTTACAAAAGTGTTTTATAATGGTGCAATCGGATTGAATAATGCTTTGTAAATCAGGCCCAACACAACTATACGGTTGGGGTAGGCCTCTATTAAAACAGTACTGCATTTAATAATCATGTTCATTGCATATAATATTATCTATGCATCTTAAATAGCATTGGATTCTACACATTTGGAACTGGAAGGAATACAAAAAAAGGAAGCTTGGGCTATTGCTTGTTTTCTGCATTGCAACCCCAGGGTGATGCAGCCTCAATGTGTGATGGTTCATTGTTGGATCTGTGTAGAATTACTGTTTCTCTCTGCATATTGAGCTCCTCTCGTCAGTGCTCACCTATGCAGTGACAGGATGAGGGAACTGATGAGAGTTGTGAATTGTAAATGCGAACATGCGAATACAACTATGCATAACCATTCTTTTCAGACCAATCTGCCTTATTTTAAAAAAATGTTTACCTTTGAAAAAGATAACAGCACGAAAACAATGTGTTTACTACACACACACACACTGTGCGTGTAATTTTCTTTTTTTTCCTACTTATCAACTCTTATTACTATACACAATACATGCAAAGCAATCAAGTAATTCATAATATCCCCCCCATTTAATCACAGTTAGTCATCCCCACACGAATAATCAATCAAGAATCAATGGTGCAGCAAAAAAACTAAAGTGAAGAAAAAAACTTTTGATAAGAAAAAACATTTACTCTCAACATTAATGTATGAAATTAAAAACTTATCCTGTCTTCTTGATCCACTCAGCGATCAGTTTTTGAATTAATCCAGGTCAGCTTCCAGGAAATCATTCCATATTCTCCCAAATCTTTTGCTTTTCTTTTGCTTTTGCATTACAACCCTTTCAATATTCCAAATAGCATACATTTCATGCAACCATATATCCTTTGATGGATAGCTTACAGATTTCTGTGTCTAAGGATAATCCTTTTTGCAACCATGGAGGCCCTCAAGAGCCATGCAGTCTGATCATATTCCAACTCTTGCAGCCCATTGTCTCCTCCCAAAATGAGTGTCTCAAAGTCAAATTCTCCGTCCATTCTTAGGACATGATTCATCACTTCTGTCACATCAGACCAGAATGTCTTCACCTTGTGGCAATCCCACAACATATGCTCAAAGGAACCTGACACGTGGTGACAACCCCAGCACGTGTCCATAGGACACGATCCATGCCTGTACATTTTATCCGGTGTCCAGAAAACCCTGTTCAATAACTTAACCTGACGTGCCCTTTGTTCGACATTCACCGACATCCTTTGGACGTTTTTACAGATAGATTCCCATCTCTTCACCTGTGCGTGTAATTTTCACTTAATAACAAATAACAATTCATCCCTTATCAACGAATTCTACTCAATGCATCTAATACACATAGTACATTAACTTGTCATCTTTTCGAATAGTATTAGAATAAACTTTATGGGTAATTTGTGCAACATTGCTGCACACATTAATATTGTTTGGTTCCGAAATTTAACATTTTGGTGATGAAAAGCCATGCAAAATTTGAGTGACAAGAGTGAATTATGTCAGAAATTGTATGACGGTTGGAATCCAGGACATGCAAGATTTGTGCGTGGTCCATGAGTGTCAATCCTGAGAGCACAGTTGAATGGATGTCCGGTGGGGGCTACTGCTTACATGTGATCCTTATGACATGTGATCCTCCTGTAAAGAAAAGGCCTGGACTAAACCAGCAAGTAATGTCTACTCCAACTGACTCCAGCCTCTTCCACGCATGCAGCATCCAACCTTCATTTGATCAGCACATTTGGTGACATGCATGGGACCCCATAAGGATCATTTCAAAGTGGTGCATGTTTATGGACAGGCTCCTGCAGGCTATTAACTGGATAATTTCAAAATGGTGGATTTCTACACCCATCTGCATGGTACTGTCTGGTAAGATGCTCATAATGATAATTTCAAAGAGGTGCCATTTTCTGACGCCCCCCTGCAGGTAGTCATGGAGTGTCACCTGATGTGACACTCCATAGGGATTCATTCAAAGTTGTGATCTATGTTTATGTATTTATTTATATATATACTCTATTCTATTTTATTTCAACACTGCCTGATCATTGCAAAGCTAATTTTAATTAAATATTTAATTATATAATTACATCGCTTGTAATGTCAATCCCTATACGCTATAATTATTAATGGCCTGCAAAAAACACACTCCTAAAACTCTTATGCCCTATGCCATTACTACCTACGGCTACGGCAGTTTGAAATATAGAAATGTGCTGTGCGATATTTTATACTCAAGCAATCAGTATGGTGTCCTAATGTCGGCTATTGCAAGCACTATGTTTTATTTGCAAAATACATACCAGCATGGCTTGATTAGATATAACATCATAGGTTTTACTATCAGTCTCGATAGCCCAAGCCAAGATGGCCACTGACCATTATGTCAACTTTGCAAGTCACCTCTTTGATGTTTTTCACAATGGTGTGTTTTTTATAAAAAATAAACTTCCTGCGTGGGATGGGTTACTGTGAACAAGCCACTAGGTTGTGGCGAAACGCGTCAGGCTGCCATCTGGCAAGAGTCTCTCACTGGGGGAACTTTAACTTTTTAACTGCTACGAACGAAAATAAAGATTGTTTTTATAACTTGCAACCCCAGTAGCAGTGTTTGTCGTTGGCTACAAATGACTATTTTTGGAACATTTATGTGTGGAGTGCTGCTCGCCTGAATTGTGTCTTTTGATGTTCTTCAACATTACAAATATATATATAAGAGGACCAACGCTCTTTTGATCACAAAATAACGTACAATAGTTAAGAAATGCGATTTGACGGATAGCAGTAAGCTTCTTACACTGGGGTGAGTTTGAGGGACATTGTGACCAGTTTGTGGAGGGAAGTAAATGGAACAGTTACTGGGGGATAATAAATAAGTGGACAAACATAGATTAAGGACAATCAACATTGGACATTTTTAAGTGCACAACCAGCTGTGCTCTGGATGTGACCATGATGGGTAAAGTGCTAGAGTGGAGGCAGAGGAAGTGAGGGACAGAGGCAGGCTAGAGACAAGGGAAAATTAGAGCAGGCAGGCAGCTGAGAGGTAGGTTGAGAGGGTAACTCGGAGGTGAGGAGGTAGGCTTTTAGTTTGGTTTTGAACAATTCCGTTTGGACTGTGTCTCAAATGTCTGGGGGAAGAGAATTCCATGCAAGTGGAGCAAGAGGAGAGAAAGAACGGAAGCAAGAATAAGGACAGGAGGGCAAGGAGCCAAAGGGTAGTCGAGGAGGCAGAGCAGAGATTACGAGAAGGCTAATAGAGTTGGATAGAGGAGGATACAATTTTGCCTTACCGTGGATAGATTAGTGAACCATCGTCAGCCATCCAGCCTGGTGATGGCATGAGGAAGTAAGTGTGACGTGAGGGAGTACACCGTGAGTCCTGTACTCGAAGATAATGATCTTTCCAAGAGGAAAGAAAGCATAGTTTGGGAGAGCAAAGAGGATGCTGGCACAGTAGTCCAGTTTAGAGAAGACAAGGGTGGTTAAGAGATGGTAGGCAAAGTTGAATGGACGGAGGTGCCTGATATTCCTAATATTTAAGAAGTTGAGCTGCTGTTCCAGTTTTTCAGATGAAAGTACAGAAGGTGTAGGAAGGGTAATAAATAATTCTGAGCTTTCTAGCTGAAGATGAGTAGGGAAGAGTGTCAGATGGGAACTGGATAGGCAGAGGAAGAGTTAAGAGAGAACCTTTGCCAGGGAAGAAGAACACTTTTGTTTTGGTAGAGTTTAACATCAAAGAGTGCAAAGCAATACAATATTTAATGGGAGAGAGACCATTGGAAATATTGATAGAGAGATCATGGGGAAAGAGAAGAAGATTTGGGTGTCGTCTGTAAAAAGTTGGTACGAGAACCCAAAGGAGGAGATTAGTGCCCCATGACGAGCGGTGCAGAGTACAAAGAGGAGCAAACCCAAGATAGAGCCTTGTGGAATCACCAACAGTTAGAGAAATGAGTTCAGAGCTGTTGGTGCTCCTGGAGATAGGGAATTGGTGTGGTGCAAGGAAGGATTCAATCCAGGCAAGGACTTGATCACAAATCCCAAGAAGGAAGAGAGCATTAAGGAGATCAGTGTCAAAGGCAGCAGACATGTCAAGGAGAATTAAGATAGAAGACATGTTGGAGTGCTTAGCAGAGGTGATGAAGTTGGAGACATTAATGAGAGCAGTTTATTTGGACTGACAGGAGTGGAAACCTGCTTATTGGGGTCTCAAAGGTTGTGGATGTCTAAAAAATTGCTAAGACTATAGGACACACCCCTTTCAAGCACATTAGATTAGTGCAGAAGGAGAGACACATGGAAAAAGTTAGCCAGTAGGTTCCGATAAGCCCCTTTCTTTCTTAGGAGAGGGATGACTGAGGATGATTTAGAAACAGAGGGAAAACAAGAAGAGTCAAAGCACAGGTTGAAGAGCTCAGCAAGGTGAGAGGCCACTAAAGGGGTGATAGGCTTGACTAGCTGGGCAGCAAAAGGGTCTGATGGGGCACACGTGGGGATAGCCTTCATCAGTAGAGATAGGACTTTGTCAGTATTAGTGTGACTAAAGTGAGAGATAGAGGCAGAGAAAGAAGAGCTGAGTAGGTGGAGTGTAAAAGGTCAGCGGAAAGGAGAGTGACTCAGGTCGGGAGAGAATCTCTAATTTGGAAATGTTTGCAGCGACGTATTCAGCTAGGTCATTAGCTGTGAGAGTGGAACTGATAGTAAAAGAGGCTTTTCACAAGATTGCTGGTATCCTGCAGATTCCAAGTGGCATAAATGCCAGTAAATCCTCATTCCATGAAGTCCCCTAGGGCTCCATGGACAGATTTGCCGGTATTAACGGTACCGGTGTTACCAGGCCGCTAATACCGCCAGTTGTTTTGCTGGAATGGTGGTGGATATACCTCTAGCTCAGAGCCGGTGGAAAATCCTCCACCCTACTGGCAAACTTGTAGTTGTCTGTTGGGGTAACGTGCCGGTAAACATGATAACTGGCACATTATTACCGCACCGGCCAACATATAATGAGGCCCATAGACTTAGGAAGAGTGACGAGTGAGTTTCGGGTGCTCCGTTGCCGGTGATGATGGTTGTTGAAAGCGTTATTGATGGTCAGGTAGAACACCCTTTTTGCTCTATTAAGAGTGAACTTTAGAGAGTTCAATGCAGAGATGTAGAGTTGCAGGTTCTCATTCGAGTGGGTATGCCTCTATTCGCATAGCAGTCGACGCATGTCTGTGCTGAGAGAACATATGAATGGGTTGATCCATGGTTGAGGATGCATCAATGGTTGAGGATTCTGAGGATCAGGGGTGAAAATAAGCAGTGAGAAGTGAGAGTAGAATGAGTCATATATTAGGGATTTGAATCTGAAGAAGGCAGTGCTGGTGGAAGAGGTATTGGGTGTGAAGGAGGCAAGAGAGAACTGTACGTCACAGAGAAAGAGGGAATGGCAAAGGTTTTACATTAGTAACAGTGTCTGAGCGAGAAATGGAGATGATGAAGAGATCCAAAGAGTAACCCCCTGTGTGGCTCGGTATGTTTTGGATAAAGTGGAGAGCTTGGTTACTAAGAAACGATTTCTGAGAAGTGATTGGAGAGGGTAGGTTAAAGTCATATAAGAGAATAAGGTGATGTGTATTGGAAAGAGAATCAAGGACTTGCCAAGAACATCAAATAATGGTCCAGTGGGACCAAGGGGCAATAGATGGAGATGATGTGAACCGAGTGTGGCAGAGGAATAGTAGAGTTGGTAAATTCAAAAGCGGTGGAGAGGACGTAGCATTGGAGATTTGTGAGGCACTGAGGCAGGAAGAGAGTAGGTGTCTGACTCTTCCACCTCTGCCAGTTAGTCGAGGAGAGTGAATGAAGGATAGTTTTTAGTCATGTAGAGAAGCCAGAGTGGCAGTGTCAGATGGAGAAATCCAGGTTTCAGTGATAGCAAGAAGGTCTAGGGGAGGAGAGCTCAAGTGAAAGTAGTCAGTGATAAAGGATGTTTTGTTACATACAGACTGATCATTCCGGAGTGTAAAATATTCATTTAATGAGGTAAGGAAAAATAAAGAAGCTGAGTCTCAGAGGAAGAGAGGTGAAGTGGATAGGTGCTAGGGGAAGTATGGTTAGTTTGTCAGCTTTGTTTGTAGAATCGAGGTGGAATTGAGATGGAATAGTGGGAGTTTTCGAGTAATAATTTGTAACATCACAGTTGAGTCTTTAAAACATTTGGTCATTAAATGCTTGGCTATAAAGGCTCAAAGAAGTTTTCTTTGGGGAAAGTCTGCCTCGATGAATGGAAATATGGAGGAGTGGTGGTTAGTTCTGCGAGCTGGAGAGAATTTTAAGTTGACTTGTGCAGTAATCAATTATCTGGACAAACTGTTGCTGGAAAAGACTTGATTCACTCTGTGAGTGAAATTTAACATAAGACGGTAGGAAGTTAAAATATCATTGATGATTATGTCAGTTGAGATGAATTGATATCGACGAGGGGATCAAGTAGTAATAAAAAGGGCTACTTGGCCAGATTCCCAAGACATAAGTTTCAAGTGTTTTTGGTACCTGACTGATTTGGAATTATTATTGACACAGTGTAATAAGGAAATAATGTTTCGAAGTGTAAAAGAAAGTTTGTATTAAACTAAAATTCTACAATAAAAAATAAAATACAAAATAATAATAATTATAATTGTAATTATAATTGGTTATTTATACCGTGCTTTATACCCAAAGGTTTCTAAGCGCGGACCCGGGTATCGAACTCCGGTTGCTCTGCTTCATCTAATTTCCAAGGCAACCACATTGCCCCTGAGCTGTCCTCCCGAGTTATGAGTTTTATAATAGGGATAGGAAAGGAGGAAGTTGTAGCTTGATTGCAGACAGTGTAGGGAAAGGTCAGCGGAAAGGAGAGTGACTCAGGCCAGGTGAGTAGGAAGAGAGGCAGGAGGAGCAGGAGTGAATGCATTATAACTTTGTAGTGCAGTTTGGAGAGACAGCACAGTATTTAGGAGGCTTGGGGTACTCACAGGTGCAACAGGAAGAAAGTTAAAAGCAAAAGCTCATAGGCCAAGAGGCAAATGGGCTGGTCAACAGCTGGTCTTCACCCTTCACTGTTGCTCCCCTGGCTGGATACCCCTGTCTGGACGGTTTATAGTTATAATGTCGAAAAAAAAATGTCGACAAACAAAAATGTCGAAATTTTTTTTTTGAAAACAATAATGTCGACATCCTATACTTATAATGTAAAAAGTCATTTTTTAGAAAAAACAATGTCGACAAAAAAATATCACTTAGAACTATCAACACCTCACCCAACACCCCCCTGCCACCCCCCCACACCCCCCACCACCACCCTCCCACCCCTCATACTCAACACATTCTAATTATATATTTATTTATTTATTTTTTCAATAAATAAATAACCAAAAAGAGTATAATTTACTATTGGGGGGGGGGTCCCCCAACCCCCCCTCACCCAACACCCCCCTGCCACCCCCCCCCCACACCCCCCCAACCACCCTCTGACCCCTCATACTCAACACATTCTAATTATATATTTATTTATTTATTTATTTTTTCAATAAATAAATAACCAAAAAGAGTATCATTTACTATTGGGGGGGTCCCCCCCAACCCCCCTTCACCCAACACCCACCTTCCACCCCCCCACACCCCTCCCAACCACCCTCTCACCCCTCATACTCAACACATTCTAATTATATATTTATTTATTTATTTATTTTTTCAATAAATAAATAACCAAAAAGAGTATCATTTACTATTGGGGGGGTCCCCCCAACCCCCTCTCACCAAAGACCCCCTGCCACCCCGCCACACCCCCCACCCCTCATACCCAACACATCTTAGTTATATATATTTATTTATTTATTCATACAATAAATACAAAATTTCGAAAAAATATCGAAAAAATTTCAACATTTTTGTTTGTCAACATTATTTTTTTCGACATTTATTTTTCGAAATTTTGACTGTCGACATTTTGACTGTCGACATTATGACTGCCCACCGTCTGGACACCCCTATGAGGTCAGAAGGCATGTCACAAGCTCTTGTCACCTGATTGTCTTGTCCATAAGTTGTTGGTCTCTCTAATACTGCCTCGGTTGTTGCTGAGATGAGGCGATATTGTCCTTATTGGTTTTCCCAGAAGAGCCTTTTCTGGCCTTCAACTGGAGATGGGATTGATCCAAGATGGGTACAGGAACTGATTTCACTGATCCAAGATGGCCACAGGAAGTGATGGCAACAATCCAATGTGGCCACTGGAAGTGATGTCACCAATCCAAGAAGGCTGCTGTCAATGAAGTTCCAGACAGTAAGCAAAGCCAAAAACCAGAAGGGGTAACAAACACTCTTGCCACCTGATCTCCTAGTACATCAGTGATTTGTCTCTCTGATATTGTCCCCGGCATTGCTGGGATGAGAACATTTCTTCCCGATTGGTGTTCCCAGAGCAGCCACTTGTGGCTTTCAGCTGGATATGACATTGATCCAAGATGGCTACAGCAAGTGATATCACTAATCCAAGATGGCTTCTGGAGTTGCAGTTGATAATGTTTCCAATGCACCACCTTGCTGCTGTAGCCACCTTCTTCATTTCCCTGTGAGCTTTGGTTTTTGTTTAGAGAGTGAAAAGAGTCACACCTTGTTTAAATTACAGATTGATTTCCCCCTATGTATCACCATTTCACCCTGGAGCATTAGAATTGTAAAGCCATAGAACTATACACTGTGCAAATGATATGTGTTTACCTCTATGGTCATCCATAAATGTGACTTCTCGAGAGGCTTGTTGCATTACCCTCCGAAGAGATGCTCTGGTGCCTCCTGTGGCTCTGTTGCACACTTGGCCATACCACTGAAACAAGTGTGTGATGTATACCTCAAATGGTATACAAATGTAGCATGGTATGCATCCACTTGATTTTGTGTCTTCCCATTCACGAGAATCATTCTTGTTGCATGTAAAGAAGGAAGGTATGATTTGTATTTGTATTTGTATTTAGTTTATTTATAGAGCGCCCCAGGCCCGCAGGCATCCGGGCGCATAATCTTGCAAAACACAGTTACAGTTACAGGTCAATGGAAGGGAACTAGCTCAACCTATTTACAGACAATACAAATGTGAGCTAGATTCGCAGAAATGTCAACATAAATTAAAAGCAGTGCCGTAATATAGAGTGAGACAAAGGCGGCCGTAGGGCTGTTAGCATCAGGCCCTATGTTGGGTGAGTCACATATTCTGTGTGAAGAGCTACAATTTAGTTTTATTCTTGAAGGCTAGGAAAGACGGTTCAGTTCTGATGGAGATAGGAAGGGAGCTCCAGAGCTTCATGGCCAGGGCGGAGAAGCTCACGCCCCCAGCTTTTTGCAGTTTGAACCTGGACAGAGAGAGGCTGTGTATTTGGTCAGATCTCATGGGACATGTGGAAGTGTGGAGAGTGAGGCGGTTGGATAGGTAGGATGGGGCCTTGTTAGCTAAGCACTTGTGTGTCAGGGCAAGGGTTTTCAAAGAGATTCAGTGTTTAACTGGTAGCCAATGTAGATTAGTTCTGAAATCAGAAATATGTTGGTTCCTAGGAATATTAAGTGCCGCTCTGATGGCATTATTCTGGGTAATTTGCAATTTGTTGAGGTTGAGTTGGCTAGTCCCCAGATAGTGGGCACTGCAATATTCAATCTTAGACATGATGCGAGTTCTAGCCAAGGTGATACAGTTAGGAGAATTTAAAAAAGGCCTACGGGCCGTAATGTGTTTGCATGTATAGCTGCCGCCAACCTCACTGCATTAGTTTGTCTGTTCATTGATAGAGCAGAGTCAAGATAGACACCTAAGGTTTTGGTGTCCTTGGAGACCATGATGACATTACCGTCAATGATGAAACACTTAAATGCAAGGTCTAGTTTGTTGAGACAATGAGATGAGCCTAGAATTAGGAGCCCAGTCATGTCGTCATTGAGGCAAAGTTCATGTTGTGCCATGCAAGCCTGAATGACCAGGTAGACGTCATTCAAGGATTTAATGTCGACTGTGTAGTCGCCTGTGATAGGGATGAGTAACTGGGTGTCATCACATAATTAGTGTAAGAGACACCCAGATAGTCAAGAACATCAAAGAGAGGTTTAGTGAACACGTTGTATAGTGTAGGCGACATGCAAGAACCTTGAGGGACGCCACAATGTATGGGAGCGGGGTTTGCGGAGGCTGTGGCGGAGAAGACCCGCATGGATCTATTGCTTAGAAAGGAACTGATCCACGCAGTGGCTGACTCAGAGATGTATCCTGAACAAATGCTTGAGTGACAGGAGTTAATGATGTCACAAATGGGATGATATGTTCTTACTTCAGATGGATTTGTGTTTCATGAGTGTCATTTAATCCTCAAAGCCTGAGTGAAAGGATGTCCAGTGGAGTATGCTGCTTGAATAACCTGATTCTGATGTGGACACCTGATCTATATGTAGCAGACGCTGTCTACAATATTCCTACTTCAAATTATTCCAGCCTCTACTGTATTGCAAGCACCCTAGCCTCTCTGAAACGCAAGTGCAGAGTTGCTGAGCGGAAGTGGCAGGCATCAGGCACATCCTCTGACAGACTGGCCTGCAGCCTCCTCCAAAGGCAATACAGACTCTAAATCCGCTAGACGAAGAGGGCCCATATCCAGGCTTGCATCTCTGGGGCCACAAAGAATACGGGCTAACGGTTTAAAATCTAGAAGAAACTCACCAATCCTACTGCAGTCTCCACTTCTCCCCTGTCATTCTTTACTTCACTGGCTTCCCATTTCTTAACCAAAACTCAGGACATCCTATCCTCACTCTCCTCTACTCCCCTCGCTCCTCTCTCCCCACCTCCCTTGACCCCCTCTCCCCTTCGCTCCTACTCTTCTCTTTCTTGCCCATTGCACCGGTTGAGTTCTCTAGACATGTGCTCTCTAGGAAAGTCTCCTCCACACAGGTGCTCCCCTGCTCCTCCAGAACTATCAAGGACAACATTGCCTCACTTGCACCAGCCTTGGCCGATTTCTGTAATCACTCCTTTGCCAATGGCTGCTTCCCGCTGCCCCTCAAGCACTCCCTTGTGTATCCTCTCCTCAAAATCCCTCTGCTGACGCCTCCTGCCTGGCTAACTAGCGCGCTATCTCCATTACCCCCTTCCTGGGTGAACTCCTGGAAAAGCCGGTCATCTCCCAATTTGATCCAAAACACCAAATCTGTTGGTTGTCTCGACGACCTCCAGTCTGGCTTCAGGGCATCCACAGGCACAGAAATTGCTCTACTGAACACCCATGAAGAATAGATCTCAATTCCAACTGTCCATCCGTTCTTATCCTTCTGGATCTTTCCTCTGCCTTCAAAATGGTCAATCATGCCACGCTGACAAGTCAGCTCCATGACACCCTTGGCATCATGGGCCTGGCACTGGACTGGTTGACCTCATTCCTCTCCGGCTGACCTTCCCAGGTTCAACTGGGCCCTTTTCTCTCCCCTATCAATCTCTAAACCTGTGGCATCCCTGAAGTCTATGTCCTCTCGCCATGGATCTTCTGCACCTAACTTGCCCCTCGGGCCCACCTGATCTCCTCCTTCTCTCCTCACTTCCAGTGTTATGCAGATGACACACAGCTCTCCTTCAAGCTTCCTTCTACTGCGTTCTCTTCCTCTTTTCTCATCCCTGACTGTCTGACTGACATTCAGGCATGGTGTGCTGCCAATGATCTCTACCTTAATGGCAGTAAGACTGTGATCCTTCTCATTTGGACCCCTGCTCTCCCCTTCTGTACTGCCTTCTATGGATCTTCTCCTTTCACCCTCTTGTGAGGCAAGAAAGCTTGGTGTCATCTTTGGCTCCTCTCTCTCCTTCTCTCTTCATATTGTGGATCTTGGCAAGAAGGCCCACTGTCAGCTGTCTCCAGAGCACTGGTCCACTCTAGGCTGGACTACTGCAACAGCCTCTTCCTAAATCCGCCTTTATCCTCCCTTCACCCCCTTCAACTAATCCATAATAGGACTGCAAGACTTATCCTTGGCTTCAAGGGACTGCATCTCTCCACTGGCTCCCGGTTGCAGCTAGGATCAGGTATAAGACACTCTGCATCATCCATACGTTTTTTTGGGGGCCAGGGGCCCTGCTACATCCAACTCTCAACTCCTAAATTCCTCCTGTAGGATATTTTGTGTAGATTTGGGGTCTGGCGGCATTTTCTTATCGCCAAAGAAGAGTGGTAATTTGGTGATGACTTATCCTTGCATTTAGATTGGGTTTGGCCTTAATTCCTTTCAGTGACCATGTCTTATTACACTATATTCGATAATTTAGTAGTATACACTATTGGTGGTAATTTCTGGTGGTAAATTACTTAGTGGTAAATTACTTAGTGGTGAGCATAACTTCCCTGTTCTATTTATGACATCAGTGAACTATGCTTCCATATGCCTCATTACTGATTCATTACTGGTTCATGGACCCCCAGTAATCTATATTTTGTATTAGATTTCACCCAGACACCATGCACTCGGTGAACACACACATACAACTATTTATTACTGCTAAGTCTATCTATTCCATCTGCATGGGAAACATGACAAATGTACTACCTAAAAAAAAAAATCTCCCCGTGTCATAAAATATTATTCTAATGGCACCAAGAAAAGAGAAAAACAAATCTCCATACACGTTCTGCTTTTATACTGTGTGTATTAGAAACAATTGCAATTCAAAATAACATTTTACCAATCACAGAGTGTTGTTCTCTGTAATAAAAAACACGAAAAAAACAATACAAAAACAGAGCAACATTCACTTTGCAACATTATCATATGGCAAATTAAATGCATGGGATTTCTTTTGTTTTGCTATCCTAATTGCCTAGCAATTTTAAGAACACATTCGCCAAGCAATCGCATAAAAAAAATAACCTCTCTTCGAACTTGCTTGCTTACCAAAAGATTTGTGGTTTTGTTCCCCAGGCGATTTCCCTCAGAAGAGCGGCCCGGTCGGCAGGGGTTGCCTTCGTAATCTCAGTGTCTAAAGTGTGTGTGGCGAGAACATAGGGTTCTCAAGCCAATGTTAAGACACCAAGATCATCCGTCTCTGGAGCCCAGCAAAAGCGATCTGAACTTTTTCTGCCAGACTTTCCCCAGCAGAACTCTGCTGCTTACGTGGCATAACTGCCGATGCACTTCCCTCCAATCATATTAGCAGAAAATGTATTCTGTTAACACCCTCATGTCACAAACAATGGTAGCTTCAGATTCTAATAACTGTATCTTTTTTGATTTCCTGCTGCCTTCCTGCCTTCTGCATTCAGCACAACAAGAGAAAATAAGAGAGAAAAATTCACGTTTAAAAACGAATTTCAAAATATGTACTTTCACCTCACTTTGTACATGGGACTACATTATAATGTTAATGAGTTAGCATTATTGATTAGTACTTGTTAATTAAATCTGTCAGTTATATAAATAATATTCAATAATTTAGTCCTCTACGCATGAGGGAATCCAGAAAAAGAAAATAAAATGATGCACATTTACTCTTTGTAGCTTTATATTGGGCTTTGGCTGCATGCCCCCAGCCATATATTCACCTGTTATATCGGCAACATAAAGATGACTATATGTGTGTGCCACATTATTGCTGGCGACAGAATGCTATCACATTCAGTGAGGTGCTATAATCTTCAAGGCACTAAACTTCAAAGCACTATAAATTATACTACATTATGTGCTATAAACTTCAAGGCGCTATACTTCAAAGCACTATAAATTATACTACACTCCCTGCTGCAGCCCTTCGGTCTTCTAGCTCAAACTGTATGCAGATCAGATGCTTTTCTAAGAAGAGAGTGGGGGGCAGATCTCTCTCCTCCGCAGGTTACTGCCTATGCACTGGTCTCCCTGCCCCTGTCAGGCTTGAGCCAGATCTCCTTAAGTTCAGGAAGTTCCTCAAGACCCTCCTTTTCTCTTCCTCCCTCTCTCTCTTCCCTTCTAACACCCCTGCCTGCCGCAGTGACTGGCTGCCTGGTCCCCTCTGAGTTCTACAGGGCACCAGCCCCCCTACCAGTCCACCCCCCTCCTCGCACTTAGCATGTGGACCTGAAACCCAGACAACCTCTGGCACTTGCCCTCCTGGCTTCCCCTTAGAACTCGTCTAGCCCTTATGGCCCTCTTCCCGACCCCTCCTCCATTCCCCCTTTTCACTTGCACTCCCTCCTCTTAAACCTGCACTTCCCTTCCAACCCTAGCACTACTGGCAACCCCTAACACTTCATGTTAATGCAGTTGCACAATCCGAATGTCACAAGGCCTAGAAGGACCATTATTGTTATCTTTCTCCCTTGCTCCCCCCCACCCTTTTTTGTCTTGTGGCGTCTTGAAACACCATTTGTTGTATAGGTGCCTTATAAATATCCAATAAATAAATACATAAATAAACCTTAATTTGAGTACTACACATTTTCCTCAATGACCTAATCCATCCCTATTTAGCACAGTTGTGTAGAGAGGATTGTATGATGGTTGGAAACCTTTGAATAGATTGTTGAAGGGCACTGAGATCTGGTAAAAAACTGTTAGCAACATTGTTGGACGAAATATAGGCAGCTGGTTATTGACATTATCTGAAAGAATGTTTGTGGACTGGTGGCAAGCAATACTACCTAGAAATTCTGGTGAGTTAATATCGGAGGAAATCCACATAGGATATGCGGATGTAGCTCCAGGCTAAGGAAGGATAACCAGACCTGTGTCCTCCAAACCATTTTTGTCCTACTTCAACAGTTGCTCATTTACTTCATGCCAGGGATTACACACCACAAGATTCCTACAGGAATAATACCAGAGACCAAAGCAACATTATATTTAAGTGAAATAAGTCGAGAAGCAGACCCTTATGGCATTTCCCATGCTACACTGAAATCATACCTGTGGTCCATAACTGAAACACTTGTGTCGTGCCTCGAAACACTTGTGTTCAGGCACGTTATAAATGCCACGTTATAAATGCCACATCATATCATACCCCGGATGCTGTTCAAGATATGTGTTCAACAGATTATCATGATTTGTGAAACCATTTCCAGAAAGGGATCTGAAAATGCCCACGCTGATTTAGCATAATCTCATTGATAGATCGCTTGGATAAAGCATTTACTAAATTGCTGTTAATCGAGTAAGGAACTTTGACAAAGAATACAATGTAATTTCTTCTTGCCAAGTAGAATTTGTTAAAAGCCGAGCAGCACTTTGCAATTTTACAAGTTATATCACATGTACTCAGGCAATTATCCAAAGATGGATTGATTCCATGGCTACTTTTGATAGGACTCATCGTGAACTGCTATGGTCTGAGCTGACTGGAAACAATGGATCCCTGTTTTCTTTGATTTTGAAGTTCCTCCAGCTAATTGGATGATAGTCTAATGGGGGGAAACCTGCATCCCTTTTGGCTTGTTAAAATTGCAACCGTCATCGACAGGTCTGTACCTTGGGCCAATAACTCTGTATTTATTTCACTACCGATATTCCATTGGCAAAATGGTCAGTAGAGGGGTTCCCCCTCAGAACTTGCCAGGAGGGCTGTAGCGTGGCTTGGTTAGAATTTGTTTAGGATATCTGTGCAATGATATCTATTCTGCCTCAACCTATTCACACATAAACGATTATCAAATTAGAATGAGCAACTTTGAGATCCTGGTATTTAGTAGACAGAACACTAACGTTTTCTCCGTTTGATGAGCCATTGGATATTGTGCCCCAATATAATTGTGAATTCTGATCATTAAAATTTGAATTTACATTGGAAATTGTGGAGTACATTTTTAAAATTATTTTTACCTACATCAGGAATTTGGATTTTGAGGAGAAACTCTTGACCGCTATGTGATGTAATATTCTTTGTAACTTTAATTGTACTGGACATGGTTCTGCTCCCACTCTTGTGTGTGTTTCAGGCCAACATTCAAATGCTACCCCTTTAGGGGGATCAGGATCGATACGAAAGGAACGTGGGGATCTAGAGGGTGTTGACCTTGAACGTTGAAGGAATGTTCCGCGTCACATTCTATTTGTGAATTTTGTTATTTCTTTGCTTGTTTGTTTATTTCTAGCAGATTTAAAAAGTGAAATGCATTCACTTTGCACCACCATATATGTGGCTGCAGGGGCTTCTCTGGTTGGTGACAGCTTTTTGTCAATGTCAAGGACTACAGCTCCCCCACACTCCAGATGTGTGTCAGCTGATATATCCAGGTAGTGTGCAGTGCTGAGTCCAGAAGCCAGGCCTTCATCATTTGTTGAGGGGCTGCAATACAGATAAGGCCATATATTGGAATGAGTCATTCATACTCAGAGTTCCAAGACTGCCATTGGCACCATTACATAACACCAGTTTGTGGATGGTATCTTGGATAAAGTTTCAATCCGTACTTTTTCCTAGAATGGGTCCCATGAAATTTGAATGTGGTGCCCCTCCCTCATGAATGAGTGGGCAAACATGTATTTGAAAGATTGCAACCTTTTATTGAGGCTTGAGGCTCTCACCCTCGTCCTATTACACACAAGTATTGATGGTCGGCTTGAGATGCACATAGAACTTTGGGCCAAACACCTTTGGATTTGAATGAAGACACTAACCTGAAGATTGTGAGGAGGCTGAAATATGCCATTTATCAAGATAGTGATGTTTTGCCGGGACGCAGAGGAACTGGGATCTTCCCATTCACGAGAATCATTCTTGTTGCATGTAAAGAAGAAAGGTATGATTTGTATTTGTATTTGTATTAGTTTATTTGTAGAGCGCTCCAGGCCCACAGGCATCCGGGTGCATAATCTTGCAAAACAAAGTTACAGTTGCAGGTCAATGGAAGTGAACTAGCTCAACCTATTTACAGACAATACAGATGTGAGCTAGATTTGCAGAAATGTCGACATAAATTAAAAGCAGTGCCGTAATATAGAGTGAGACAAAGGCGGCCATAGGGCTGTAAGCATCAGGCCCTATGTTGGGTGAGTCACATATTCTGTGTGAAGAGCCGCGATTTAGTTTTATTCTTGAAGGCTAGCAAGGACAGTTCAGTTCTGATGGAGATAGGAAGGGAGTTCCAGAGCTTCGTGGCCAGGGCGGGGAAGCTCACGCCCCCAGCTTTTTGCAGTTTGAACCTGGGCAGAGAGAGGATGTGTCTTTGGGCAGATCTCATGGGACGTGTGAAAGTGCGGAGAATGAGGCGGTTGGATAGGTAGGATGGGGCCTTGTTAGCTAAGGACTTGTGTGTCAGGGCAAGGGTTTTCAAAGAGATTCGTGTTTAACTGGGAGCCAATGTAGATTAGTTCTGAAATCAGAAATATGTTGGTTCCTAGGAATATTAAGTGCCGCTCTGATGGCATTATTCTGGGTAATTTGCAATTTGTTGAGGTTGAGTTAGCTAGTCCCCAGATAGTGGGCACTGCAATATTCAATCTTAGACATGATGCGAGTTCTAGCCAAGGTGATACAGTTAGGGGAATTTAAAAAAGGCCTACGGGCCGTAATGTGTTTGCATGTATAGCTGCCGCCAACCTCACTGCATTAGTTTGTCTGTTCATTGATAGAGCAGAGTCAAGATAGACACCTAAGGTTTTGGTGTTCTTGGAGACCATGATGACATTACCGTCAATGATGAAAGACTTAAATGCAAGGTATAGTTTGTTGAGACGATAAAATGAGCCTAGAATTAGGAGCCCAGCCTTGTTGTCATTGAGGCAAAGTACATGTTGTGCCATCCAGGCCTGAATGACCAGGTAGACGTCATTCAAGGATTTAGTGTCGACTGTGTAGTCACCTGTAATAGGGATGAGTAACTGGGTGTCATTGCATAATTAGTGTAAGAGACACCCAGATAGTCAAGATGAAGTCAGTATGAGCCATGATGCATGTGAGTTTGAAGGAAACATTTATGTCCATGGAGGTCCTTGTACATGGATGCTGATGTTGATGTTGATTGCATGCGCCGTGCCTGTTTCTGCATGTGTGTTGCGTGCATTGACCCATGTGTTCTGGAGGGACAGGATGGAAGTGATGTTTGACAGTGCCACTCATGTGTTATTGCTTCCTGTCTGGTGGACTATTGTACAGTGTCCTGATGCTTGTGTTCTATGTCTCCCTCTTCGCAGTGGCGAGTGAAGAAGATGGCGGAGACTGCGCTGTGGAGACAAGCGGCGGGGATGCCTCCACCGGGCAGCGACGCAAGGCCCAGCCACCCTCCCAGGAATTGCCATCATCCGGGAGCGAGGGGACTGGTGCCGCGTCTGCCACTACGGCTGTAGCGGAAGGGCCGGGTGAGCCCCCACAGGGGCTTGCAATGGCAGAAGATGTTACAGAGACATCCAGGTTGATGGTCTCCACAGAGGAGGAGGAGCCCGCTACTGAGCCCCACATGGTGCCTGGTGGGGCTAGTACCACTGGTGCAAGTGGTGCAGTCCAGGGCCAGGGTCAGGAGGCAGCACAGGTCACCGTGGAGGGGCTTGTGCATGTTGCTGTCCTTGATCCTGTGACTGCACCACCATGCACCAGCAGGGATACCCCGTCCCAGGCCCGTCCGCAGGTAAGGGGAGGCCCACGTCATCTGGCTCTCCACTACCTGTGGACGAGGAGTCCCATGACCGTATGGGCTCTGTCCTGATTGGTGTCGCGTTGCACATGCATGACATTCAAGATGACGTGTGTGCTTCCTGGGGGGAGCATGCACGCCATCATGAAGAGCTGTGTGGCAACGTGCCACTGTTGGGAGGGGCCCTGGTCAGTGGGTTCCTACATGTGTCGCACATTCGGGCAGACCTCTCCTCCTCTGTGGAGACTATGCACCAGTCGTTCTCCCTGCTGTCTTCCGGCCCAGATTCCACCAGGGCCCCCTGTAGACCTGCCCCAACCAACACAGCCAGCTTGGTGGAGATCCCATCCCTGCCACAGTCGGGAGTCAGCGGTCCAGCAGGGGTGGACACTCCAACAATTGGACACCAGCAGATGGAGGATGTGCAGGCATCATCGGACATGGCACACGGACAGCAGCAGCAGCAGGCTCTAGGTGGGAGCGATGATGGCTCGGGGCCATCAACATCAGAGGGGCAGGTATCGGTCAGAGGGCAGGGGAACCCTGGAATGGGAGTGTCTTCCTTGTGGCTGTGGTTGGGCCAGCGTATAGATGAAGAGCGGCAGCGGGAGGAAGAGGCGCGGCTCACCATGGTCAGGGCGGAGCTCTCCATGTGTCGGGCGTTGAGGCGGGCTGAGTGCCTCGAGGCAACTTGCAGGGAGTTGAAACAGGCCATGAGTGCACCCCTGCGAGACCTCTGGGCCAGGACCGAGTCCCGCCTCCAGGAGCTAGACATGGAGTTCGATGATGCCCTGGCCCGCAACATCACAGAGTGAGCCGCAGGACTTGCCCGCCGCCATTGTATATAGTTAGTTAGTGATAGGTTTCCTTTCTTTTTTTTAATTATTTTGGGACTCTTGGACAATGTCCCACGTTTTTGTATATAGTTGTAAATTAGGTAGGGATTTGTATATAGGTTTCATTTCATTTGTTGGGCTCATTGTTGCAATATTTGTACATAGATTTTTTTTTAACATCATTTACCCCCACCATGGATCAATTGATTTTTGGGATTTTGGTTTCCTTTGGGTTTACTTTGGTGGACAAGGATTTTTGACAAACTTCATTTAGGATTCATTTGGATTGTGTCATCAATATTATTTTTTTAATTTTGACATGGCTTTTTTTCTTCTTTATGATTATTTACATGCTTCGAATCATTTTTATTATTTTTGTGCACAATACATTTTGATTGCTTAATTCCATGTGTGGTATTTGCTCTTTGGTTTACTGCATGTGGGTTTACACAATCACTCACACCCAGTGTGTGTGTGTGACGGACATGTGTTGATGTGCATATTTGACTTTTGGATAGTGACAAGTAATAGGCCTTTCAGTGTGGGGTGGATGGGAAACTTGATTGTGTCTAAAGACTGGAGCAGTGTGTAGTGGGATTTTGGTGGACATGAGGCCCATGAATGTGCATCTTCAGGACATGTTGGGTGGGGACCTGAGTCGGGGCCTGACCCTCAATGCTGGGTGGATGGGGGTGCTGGGGAACATGAGTCGGGGCCTGACCCTCAATGCTGGGTGGATGAGGGTGCTGGGGAACATGAGTCGGTGCCTGCTGGCAGGTGCTTGTCAATGCTGCGTGGATGGTGGTGCTGGAGAACCTGAGTCGGGGCCTGACCCTCAATGCTTGGTAGATGGGGGTGCTGGGGAACATGAGTCGGGGCCTGCTGGCAGGTGCCCGTCAATGCTGGGTGGATGGGGGTGCTGGGGGACATTAGTCGGGGCCTGACCCTCAATGCTGGGTGGATGGGGGTGCTGGGGAACATGAGTCGGGGCCTGCTGGCAGGTGCCCGTCAATGCTGGGTGGATGAGGGTGCTGGGGAACATGAGTCGGGGCCTGACCCTCAATGCTGTGTGGATGGGGGTGCTGGGGAACATGAGTTGGGGCCTGCTGGCAGGTGCCCGTCAATGCTGGGTGGATGGGGGTGCTGGGGAACATGAGTCAGGGCCTGACCCTCAATGCTGGGTGGATGGGGGTGCTGGGGAACATGAATCGGGGCCTGACCCTCAATGCTGGGTGGATGGGGGTGCTGGGGAAAATGAGTCGGGGCCTGCTGGCAGGTGCCCGTCAATGCTGGGTGGATGGGGGTGCTGGGGAACATGTGTCGGTGCTCACTTGTGCATGGTGACATGTGGGCTGGCTGGGGGGCTTCGCCAGGGTAGATGGGCTGCCTGTGGGGCATGGCCAGGGGTGCAGTGTGTTCCCCTGTGTTGTGGTCTGCCTGCAGGCCCTGGGAAGGGGGAGAGGGCACACCTGGGAGGACACACACTAACAATTTGCTGGGGCACCCCCGAAATACACGCACTCCGCTCGCACAGGGCCAATCGCATGTGATTCTCCCAGCGCACCCCCGTAATGGCTTGCACAAGGCCAATCACAGGTAAAACTTCCTGCGCGGCCCCGACATACACGTACCCCGCTTGACAGGGCCAATCGTGTGTAAAACTTCCCGCGCACCCCATACACGTACCCAGCTCACACAGGGCCAATCGCGTATGATTCGCCTCGCGCACCCCCGTAATACACGTACCCCGCTCGCACAAGGCCAATCGCAGGTAAAACTTCCCGTGCACCACCAAAATACATGTACCCCGCTCGCACAGGGCCAATCGCGTGTGATTCTCCCCGCGCACCCCCGTAATACACGTACCCCGCTCGCACAAGGCCAATCGCGTGTGTTTCACCACGCGCACCCCCGAATTACACGTACCCCGCTCGCACATGGCCAATCGTGTGCGATTCTCCCCGCGCACCCCTGAAATACACATACCCTACTCGCACAGGGCCAATCGCGTGTGATTCTCCCCGCGCACCCCCGTAATACACGTACCCTGCTCGCACAGGGCGAATCGAGTATGATTCTCCCTGCGCACCCCTGTGATACACGTACCCCACTCGCACAACGTTAATTGTGTTTAAAACTTCCCGCGCACCCCCGAAATACAAGTACCCCGCTCGCACAGGGCCAATCGCGTGTGTTTCTTCCCGGGCACCCCCGTAATACTCGTACCCCGCTCGCACAAGGCTAATCACATGTAGAACTTCCCACGCACCCCCGAAATACACTATCCCGCTCGCACAGGGCCAATCGCGTGTGATTCTCCCCGCGCACCCCCGTGATACACGTACTCTGCTCACACAAGGCCAATCACGGGTAAAACTTCCTGTGGACCCCTGAAATACACGTACCCCGCTCGCATGCGTGGTTGGGGGGCTGTATGCTGGTCCACTGGCCTGTGCGCCATGTACGGGATTCGTGCGCTGTTCATGGCGCACAGGGAAGGGTTGGGGGCATAACTGGCGCTGCTGCAGGGTCGCTGCGCCACTCTGTGCCACAGCTGGTGATGGATGTTTTAATCCAGGAATACGCTGTGCGCGGAAATGGATTTTGTCGCACGTGCACACTGTGCGCCAGCCGCGTGCGACACTTGTGCGCTGAATTCTATGAATTACCCCCTTAGCGTATAAAATATATTGTGCAAAATGTCCAGCTTCAGAATTAGGCAATTTAAATACCACTCTTCTGCATGGTACACCCAAATACTTACATGAAATGGAGCGTATTCAGAAAAAGTATTTTGGAAGTGAGAGCTGCATAGAAAATGCAACAGTTTTAGAGCATAGTAGCGACAATTCTGCACATAGCAACCTTCTATTACACAAATACAGAAAAGAAATACTAAAATTTAAAAGGTCATTGGCTGAAGTACCAAACTATGTGTGTGTATGTTCCCGCAGAACGTTTTACAAAAGGAACACAAAAAATGTGGACATAGCATACAAAATAGAAAACAATGAAGAGTCTAAATGGTTTGAATTAGCTTTGTACCTTTTATCTGAAAGCAAATATGAAATAACTGAACGCCTAATATGTTGCAGTTACTGTACGGCAAAATTAGATAACCACCCTCCTTCACGTGCAATTACAAATAATTTGGAATTGTTTCCATTACCAAAAATCCTGCAACAGCTCAATTTGTATGAGAGCATAATAATTCAAACAGTTCACCCATTTCAAGCAATTATACGCCTTCATCCAAAAACAGCAAATTTACCTTCCTCTGCATTGGTGAAAGGCATTTGTGGCAAAGCAGTTTACTTGCCATTAGATCTAACGGAAAATGTGCACACTCTAAGAGTGGAACGTTCAATAAAGCATTCTTTAATAGTCTTGGTAAATGGAGTACCAACAAAGGACAAAAGAATTTGGCAACAATTAGTAGACTTACACAAAGTTACACAAGCATTGCAATATCTAAAAGACAACAATGAGTACTACAAGGAAATCAATATTGATGAAAGCTTAAGGTAAACGACTGAAATAAATCAAGAGCCATCAGAAACTGGACAATTCGAACTTCTGGATCCAGCTACAGTACCCACTCTTTTGGACCATTACACAATTCATCCATTGCATTCCAATGAAAGCATAGATGATGTACTAGAAACTTACCAAATGCGACAAACCAAAGGAACACCAATGAGTATTTGGGAAAAAAGTATAGAAGTACATGCTTTTCCACTGTTATTTCCTACTGGCAAAGGTGGGAGATACGATGATAGACCCACTCAGATTGGGGCAGCAGAATACTGCTCATTACGAATGTATTCGCAAGATCCCAGATTTGGACAAAATGTGGAATACATATTCCACCTACTCTAGGAAAGTGAATTAGCAACACTATGTTATGGAGTTGAACACATTCTTAAATCTGGAACGCACTTTCAAAATATGTCAGCTATGCAGTTAATACAAAAAGTACAAGAAAAAGATGAGATTTTACAATCAAGTATAACAAATTTGTTTGCAAACATGCGTGGTACAGAGGAATACTGGTTTAGACAGCACAGAGACGTGTGTTGCATGATCAGAAACCTTGGACCACAAACTTGGTTTGTTACGCTAAGTTGTGCAGAATATGCATGGGAAGATGTACTTGAGTTCTTACGCATAGCAAATAGCAACAAAAACAACATAGATATATTAACACCTGGAGAACTTTGTTCTCTAGATCCAGTTAATGTGTCAAGATATTTCCATCATCGTTTCATTGCAATGCTACACTTTATTTGCAATAAAACTGTTCCTCTCCTTGGGAAAGTGGAACACTTCTTTTGGAGAAAAGAATATCAAGCGAGAGGAGCACCACATATTCACATGCTGTTATGGATCAAAGGTGCACTGAAATCTTGGCACGACAGGGATAGCACTGTTTTTCAGTTTGTCCAAAAATATGTCACATGTGAAATCCCTTCACAACAGACACATAGTGAGCTGCATGGGCAGATTTTACAATTTTAAAGACACAAATGTGGCAAATATTGTCGTTGTAAATACAAAAACAAAGGGAAATACTACACCAAATGCTGCTTTGGTTTCCCTAGACCAGTTACAGAAACAGGTGAAGTAAACAACTTCATGTCTTCATTTTGACATAGTGTTAAAGGTAAATCACCTAAAAACACATATTACATAAAAAGATGGGAAGAATCAAAATATATCAATGATTACAATGCAATCATTGCCCCATTATGGAATGCAAACATAGATGTGCAGTACATTGCAGACAATTCAACTGCTACTGCACGATATGTTACAGCCTACTTAAAAAAAGCAGAAAAAACAGAGCTTCAAGGCCTCTGGGATGACCTAGCATCAGACAAAACTTTATCACAGAAATTGTACAGCCTAGGCATAAAAATGTTCTCTCATAGAGAATGTGGGGCCTATGAAGCAGCATATCGTTTAACCGGCACTGCTTTGAACGGAAAATCAGACAACATAGCAAGGTTCAGTCTTGGCCTGGCAAAATCTAGAAAAAGAGTGCTAAAATCATATGAGGACATAGGAACAAATGCCAGAAATGATCCCAATAGCCAAGACATTCTAAAAAACTATTTACTGGACACATACTATCCAAACAGGAGTACCACTCTGGAAAGCATGTGTCTATACCACATAGCTCAAAACTTTGCATACAAAAATAATGTAAAACCCGATGAAAGCAAACGTAGATATAGAGTGACCTATTGTGAAGGGAGCTTAGTGAAACTTAACAAACAAAGCTTAATTAATCATGTGAAATTGTCATTAAAAACTCCTCAACAGAAAGAAATATATTACATGTCTCTGTTACAACTTTTCAAACCATGGAGAAAAGAGGAAGACATACTAGATAATTATGAGTGCTATGAAGACGCTTTCAAAGCAAATGAAAGCACTATCACCGATGTTAACTTTACACAGTACAAAACAATGTTACACAATGAGCAGCAACAGGAAGAAGAAATTCAGGCCCAACTAGATAAAGACTCTTCCGACAGTAATCAACCTTCTGTAACAGGAAGTCAAGAATCATTAGGACAACCACTAATAGCAAATGAGGCTGAAGTTGCAATGGCAGAAGTAGAAAACACTACGTATCAGTATCAAGAAGATACAGAGGACTTAACTGTACAACAAGCAAAACAAAGATTAGTGCACCATTTTTGAAGAGATAACAAAACACATTGTGCATGGCGTACAACACGAAAATAAAGATTGTACCTGCCAAAATGACAAACTTATACTGCTGTACGACAGTGGTGAAGATGGATCAGGGAAAACATTCTTAATCAAAATGATCAGCAAGTTCCTTCAACAATTGACAAACAATAAACTGTCAGCTGTTGTAACAGCCCCCAAAGGTTTAGCTGCCTACAACATAGGTGGTGTGACTTTACACTGATTACTACTGCTTTCAGTAGAACATCAACATAAATTAGACTACTACAAACTTTCTGCAGAAGCTGCAATGGAATTATGTAGAGTATTGAAACAAATGAAAATGCTACTAATAGATGAAGTGAGCATGGTCTCCAATCTAATGTTGGCTTTGATTAATCTCAGATTGCCAGAAATACTTAAAAGTAATAACGAAGAACTCTTTGCAGGGAAACACATTATCGTTTTCAGAGATCTTATACAATTGACACCAGTGAAAGGGAAACCTATTTTATTTTACTTTGGCAACATTTCCAATGCAGAGAATTAACAGAAAACATGCGTCAATCTGCATATCTCACTTATGCCAACATCTTAAAAAGTATTAGAGTTGGTGTACTATCTAAAGAAGCACAAGCAATATTGAAAAAATGGCACATTCATGCACTTTATGGCGATAATGCATGTGCTACTGATGTTATGGAACAATTAGCACACAGAAATGCAACCAATAATGGAAATTTGCTCCACAGACAAACTAGACGTACATGGTATGACACTACCCATGTGTGAGCAAGCCACAACAAGACTAAATAGCTTAGAAAATTAATCTCCAACACAGCTGGGTTGGAAAAAATATTAAAATTATCCTTAAATTGTAGAGTAATGTAACCTTGAGGTGGAGCAAGAGCTAGTTAATGGGGAACTGGGTGCAGTTGTTGGCTTTCAATCATACCCATGTGACAACAACATTCAGTTTGTCAATATTCGCTTTGACAAACTTTCATAAGTGAAAAGGACAGGGCGCTCAACTGCTCGATTCCTTCTGTTCAAAGACATGTATGTACATAGAAAACAATTTTCTCTAACTCTTGCATATGCAGTCACCATTCATAAATCCCAAGGTCTTACCATAGACAAAGCATTGATAGATATAGGTAACACATTCTTTAAAGAAGGCATGAGCTACGTAGCACTATCACACTTACGTACACTTGACGATCTATTTCTAATCAACTTTGATGCAAGTAAATTGAACGCTGATATTCCTTGTATTTTAGAATACAATAGACTACGTTCACTGTACACCCCACATCTGAAACAATATCCTGTTCCAGAAAAAGTAAAACGTGGTAAAAGAAAACTAATTGAAACAGAAATGCAAAAGAATCTGACAGCAAATCCTTCAAAGAAAACAAAAGAAGGTAAAGGTTCATCAATTACCACAAGCAAAGAAAAACCTATTAGGTAATGTAAACCAGGTAATTATTCAAAGAAGGAAGAGAAACTCTGAAAAAAGCACTCAGAAACAGGGCTAGCTGGTCCATTCACATTTTCAAATGAACCTGGTGTAAGTTGCTATGCAATTGTAGCAATTAATATTCTATTTCAATTACCACCAATTGCTAACAATATTCACTTACACAGTAGAGACCAATTGTGTTTGCAAATGTTAGTCCATCATAGAAACGCAACAAACAATCCTGAGAACACGTAAAATGTTCACAGAATAAGACAAGAAATGGACTACTATGCTGGAATGGTGAGATTCACTATAAACTCAGAAGAAGATCCACAAGAATTTCTAATGTTTTTACTTCAAGTACTGCAAAACAAAAGCATGCCTATAAATAAAATGTTCCACATTTCATACATGTGGAAACATACATGCACTCTCGCAATGTGATACAGGAACAAATCCCAAATGAGCGATTTGTGTATGTATCCATACCTAATTGTGAATCCATTCCATTTCAGCAACTTGTACTGAATGCAAGCCATGGCAGATTATGTACTATGTGCAATTCAGATAATCGCTCCACCTTACTGATACAAACACATAGTAAGTACATAATACTTATGCTGCTACGTTATAATGCAGATGGTACCAAAAACAACTGCAAGCTGACTGGATTCACACACTTTCAAGTGTCACTTGGAAAGAAAACCTTTACAACAGTAGGTATAATCTACCATGCAGGAGCTACAACCAATGCAGGTCACTACACTGCATACATTATAAAGAAATGTGGATGGGTAGAATGTAATGATAGCACCATTACTCTAAAGCAGAATTTGCCAGCTAATCTTACAAATGCATATTTGATCTTCGTAAAGCCAAAATTTAATAACTAAAAAATTAAGTGAAAGACTACAAACAGTTAGAATACGCCAACAGGTATCTAACTGCCCAAGAATGTATAACAACGACATAGATAAATGAATACCACAGAACCGTAACAACAAATGCACAGTTAGAATACACCAACAGGTATCTAACTGTTGTTAAAAATCGGCAACAATGCAACAAACATAGCATTAATCAGAAAGAACAAGGAAACACCCAAAGAAAGCAAAGAAATAGTTTGTAGCATAGCAAATAAAGTTTTTTTTTATCCAACAAGGATTTTTTTCTCCCAGACCCAAGGATTAGAAAAACAAACACAGAAACTGAGCACAATGCACAGAACACTGGTTTGTAAACTAAATATGAGGGTTAAAAAAAGCTAAACTGTCTATTATACAATGTAATAAGTCTTGATAAAATGCAAACACTAAAATGCTTTTTTCTTTTATCACAGAAATTAAAAAAGGCTAGTTCCGCCAAATACTACAGTCATGTAAGACATGTATGGATTCTGAAAAAATTAAACAGTAAGTATAATTACAGTCATTTCATACATATGCAAATCTACACGGCTAATCTATGGCAGTTATATGGTACAATGGCTGTAGGCTGGGCCTAGCATCTTTGATGTGTAACCTACACCCTACGGCCAAGCAAGCAAGACTATAGGTCCTACCCACAACCATCGCTCCATATCAAAACCATGGTGCTTCTATTTTGATTACTTCTAAGTTTAGTTTTTGGTGCATGGTCTGCAGCCATGCAGCCAAGACACTAGCACGTGCACACAACCACCGCACCACACCACGCCCATGTTCACTTACAACCTCAGTCTTGGTTGTAAGTGAACATGGGTGCACCAAGACTCTGGGTCCTGGCCAGAACCACCAAAGCATATTGCAACCAATGTGGCTTCTAATTTCTCTATGTATAAAGTTGGTTTTGGGATCATGGCCTTCGGCCATGCTCCCAAAAAGCTACACCCTCCCCACAACCACCTGAATGATATTCCATAATACGAGTGTACCTATAGCTGTGATATGCTGCAGTACTTCTGGCTACAGACTTGGGTTTAATTCCATAGATTTTTCAATGTATGGGCATGCAGTATATCAAATCCATAGTGGGTTACAACTGCAGTGCTTATGCACCAAAGACTCTACGTCCTGGCCACAACTTCCACACCATATCATACCCATTGTGGCTTGTAACAACACTACGTATAAATGTGCTGTTGAGTGCATGGCCTTTGGCCATGCACCCATGACTGCAGGCCCTCCCCACAGCCACCTGGGTGATGTTCAATAATACAGGTGTATCTATAGCTGTGATATGCTGCAGTGGTTGTGTCCAGGGCCTAAAGTCTTAGGTGTATGTCCATACATATTTCAATGTATGGGTGTGAAGTGGCTTATAGCTCCAGTGCTTATAACTACACACTCCCCACAACAATCTGATTGAATACGAATACTACAGGTGTACCCATTGCAGTGACATGCTGCGGTGGTTGTGGCCAGGGCCTAGAGTCTTAAAAGTATGGCCTACGGCCTACGGCCTACAGCCATGCACCCAAGACTGTAGGCCCTGGCCACAACCACAACAGCATTTTAAACCCATGGTTGCTTATAAATCAGTAGCACACCCATACAACAAAACATTGCAACTGTAGCATGTACTCAATTTGTAGCCAAGACTCTAGGCCCTGCCCACACCTACCAGATACATAGTCGATTGTATGGGTGTGATGTGTGAATATGATATGCTGCAGTGGTTGTGGGCAGTGTGTACATACTTGGGTGTAAGGCATACAGCCTGCAGCCATGCACCCAAAACTCTAAGTCCTGTCCACAACCACTGCACTATGTAAAATCTTGGCTTATAACTGTAGAGTTGACAAGTTTGTTCTCGGGTGCATGGCCGAACACTGCCGGCCCTCCCCACAACCACCTGAGTGATGTACGGTAGTACAGGTGTATCGATAGGTGTGGTATGCTTCAGTGGTTCTGGCTAGAAGCTAGACTCCTAGCTGTATGTCCATAGATATTACAATGTATGGGTGTGCAGTGGCTTATACCTCCAGTGCTTACAATTTTTTTCTTGGGTGCATGGCCTTTGGTCATGCACCCAAGACTGTACACACTCCCCACAACCATCTAATCGATAATCAATACTACAGGTGTATCCATGGGTGTGACATGCTGCGGTGGTTGTGGCCAGGGACTACAGTCTTTGAAGTATGGCCATCGGCCTACGGCCGACGACCATGCATCCAAGACTCTGGGCCCTGGTCACAACCACCGCAGCATGTCGCACTCATGGCGGCGTATTAATCAATAGCACACCCATAGGAAAAAATGATATAATAATAACATTTACTCAATTTCAATTTTCGCTAACACCACGCGTGTCCTTAGAACAGTTTCAAGGTGCCTGTGCACAGCAAAGACTGAAATACTACCCTTATTAAACCCCTCAATTTCTGTACACACAAACATTGCGAACAAGGCGGGCATAGAGAATGCATCATTAAAACCTACTGCCTGAACAAATACAGTTTTTCACCCATCTCTTCCCCAAGCACTATGACTCAGCAAAATACTTTACGAAATAGCATGTTGCCGCTGGTCACTGCTGCGCTGTCGGCAGATCCAAGATGTCGGGCGCATCCAAACAATCTGACGCAGAACACGTTTCACTGCAGCCAATCGGCAGAGACGCTGCGTGTCCGCGGTCATGACGCCAGCCCCTTAGCCAATCGGCATCTTGTCCGCGGAGCAAACAGGGAAGTGTGACCGCAGAGCGGACATAGGTATCACACATTTTTTTGCTTTATGTTTTGGTTATTTAAAAAAAAAACTACTGGACGGATTTACACCAAATTGACAAAAGCACGGTTTCGGGACCAAGCCGCCGCTCCTGCCGCAAATTTGGTGAAAATCCGTCCAGCGGTTTGGGCTGTAGGCGTGCGCAAAGTTTTTTTCCCATAATGGGAAAAAAAATACGTTTTGGGACCCCACCTAAAACACCCCCCCCGGACCAAACCTCACCAAAGTTTGCAAAAAATTCAGAGTGGGCCATATACTTTTTTTGCAAAGTTTGGTGAGGATTCGACCAAGGGGAGCGAAGTTATAAGCCGCCCAAAATGTGCTCTTCCTATGGAAACAGCAACTTAACCATAACTACACGGCCACTACCGTGACCGTTTAACATATATATATATATATATATATACATATATATATATATATATATTACATGGACGCGGTAGCGTCCATGTAGTTATGGTTAAATTGGTGTTTCCATAGGAAGAGCATTTTTTGGGTGGCTTATAACCTCGCTCCCTCTGGACAAATCCTCACCAAACAAAAGTATATGGCCCACTCTGAATTTTTTTGCAAAGTTTGGAGAGGTTTGGTCCAGGGTGGGCAAAGTTATAGGGGGGGTCCCAAAACCTTTGTTTTTTCCCTTAGAAATAATGGGAAAAAACTTTGCGCAGGCCTACAGCCCAAACCGCTGGATGGATTTACACGAAATTTGTGACAGGAGCGGGGGCTTGGTCCCGAAAGCTTGCTTTTGCACATTTTGGTGTAAATCCGTCCAGTAGTTTTTTTTTTAAAATGACCAAAATGTAAGGCAAAAAAAATGTGTGATATCTCCGTTCACTCCGCGGACGGACTTCCCGGTTCGCTCCGCGGACAGTGCCCTGATTGGCCGAGCGGCTTGCGTGATGTCCGCGGACATGCAACGTGTTTGCTGATTGGACGGCGTGGTGCGTGAAGCGCGTCAGATTTTCTGTGGTGCCCGCCATCTTGCATTTGCGGACGACCGCGGACAGCGCGGTGAAACTTGGATTAAGAATTGTATTTAGTGGAGTGTGTTGGTCTGTAAGAGTGTATGGATATGGTGGGGGCGTATGAGATAGGTTCAATGTTCTGTTTTTTTATGTGCTAGACACTTTTCTTGTGTTCGATTTTTCTGCGGACAACACGGCTGTTCTGAAATGTTCGTAAATAAACAGTATGGATTCGGTGTCAAGTTGAAAGTGTTCTAAGAAGACACGTGGGGTCCTGGAATGTTCGCAGGGGGTGTCCTGAAGACGTTGTCTGTATTGTTCGTTGTCAAGCTGAAAGTGTACACTCTCGGTGTCCTGAAATGTTCGTACATAAAGAAAATGGGGGTGTTCTGAGGACGTTGTCCGTATTGTTCGCTGGCAAGTTGAATGTGTTCTAAGAACACTCTTGGTGTCCTGAAATGTTCGAAAATAAACAAAATGGGGGTGTTCTGAGGACGTTCTACGTATTGTGTGCCTGCTTAGCTGTATCCAATGAGGGAATGGCACAGAGAATGAAGTGGAAATGGTAGAAGGGCTGTCTAAGAGTTATGCGGTCTGCGGACAGGGCGTGCTACAACCAGGGTTTTCCAGCAAATCCAGCATGGAAAGAAGACTGTAGGGATCAGCCAATTCGATGTTGAGGTTGTGGATTTGTGTTCAAAGAGACTGTGTCTAGTGAAGATGGCAGAAGTGGAGAAAGTCAGGATGTTGGTGCTCGGAGATATGTTTGTGCATGGTTTACAACAGTATGCTCAATGCAGGCATGTTACAAAGAATTTTGATGTTAAAGGAGTGGAGGTGGTGTGGAGCACTGTGCCTGGAGGTGGTGTGGAGCACTTGCAATGTACAGGGAATTGTACAAGTTTTTGAAGATATGGGCAGGATCAACAGTCCCCATGTGGTAGTTTTGCACTATGGTGCTTTCCATTTGGGCTATGTCAGTGCTCCTACTTTGTTGGCAGATTTGGAACACTTGGTTCAAGCAGTAATGAACATCCTTCAAAATGCCAAAGTATTTTTTTTTTATTAGTACCTAGGGCAATATGGGACAATAGTTCAGTTTTTGTCCTCAGCAAAACAATGCTAGGTGTGTAATCAACCGAGGCATGTGTGCCTTCATGCTTAGAGATGGTATGTTCTTCTGTAATAATGAGAATATTGATTCCAGTAATGCTGTTTATTTTAAAGAAGATGGAATTTCCTTATCTTTTATGGGAAATGCCATTCTGTTTTGGAATGTAAGGGGTGCTTTGGAGAAGGTTATGTGAAGATTTTAGGAGTAAAGTAAGAAAAATAAAAAAAATAAAAATACAAAATAACAGGTGTCTGTCAAGCATCTGCAAAAAAACTGCAAAAAAACCCCCCAAAAAAACAGCTCTTTTCAGAGCCAACCTCAAAGGGGAAATGGGGCACACTATTTAAATGTACATTCACCACGCTCAGATTTTCAATATGACCGCGGACATGGCGGTAGTCCGCGGACATCGAAATCACTAGCTAGGGGTTCAGTATGTTCTATGTTACATGTATATGAAGTCAGGGATATTATGGTTAAATTGTGCTACTAAAAACATATGAAATTCAGTAAAAAAACTTTGTTAAAAGGGACGTTATGGTTAAATTGCGCTACTAAAAACCTATGAAATTCAGTGAAAAAAACGTTGTTAAAAGGGACGTTATGGTTAAGTTGCGCTACTAAAAACCTATCAAATTCAGTAAAAAAACGTTGTTAAAGTGACGCTATGGTTCAAAGTAAAACCCGAAAAACCCCTAAAATTCGGTATTTATGGTAAGATAAGCAACCATAACTCGCGCCACCGTGCACTGCTAACACTAACACCAAGGACATCAAAGATGACATCACAAATGTCATTGATGACATCACTGATGACATCACATGTGCATTTACTTTTCATGAAAACTCTGTAGGAGGGATTCTTATAATGTTGACCAAAAAGTGTGAAGGATCATTTGAATAAATATCATGAGCTAATTAGTGCATTAAGCAATGCATTGATATAAATAGCATTCCTTTATGAAGTTCTATCCAGTATACTAAGCAACTCATGCAGAAACTTAGGCAGTGTGTGCAGTATACATGATGAAGGTGCAATATTCATAATCTAACATGTAATAAGTAGCTAATAAAACCCACTTAATACATAATTACACTTAATATAGACAAAACACAAAGAGACAACAACACATACAAATATGACTATATACAGGGACAGAGAAGTAAGCAAAAAAGCAGAAGTAGTGGCAGAAAGACTTCATAACCTAACTGATTATCTTTATGCAGAGAAATGATTGCTCTGTTTCAAAGGTGCTACTTACTTTATGTATGTGTATCAAATGATGTCAGTGAACCCTAAGGAAAGGAGTGTGAGTACAATGTATACAAATATGAGCATATACAGGGAAGGTATAGTAATAAAAATAAAACTATGAGAAAGTGCTGATAACTCTAATGATTATCTTCATGCACAGAAAGGATTGCTCTCTTTCAAGCCTGTGTCTTCCGCTATATATATGTTTCATATGATATGACTTGACCCTAAGTCTACAAATATAGTACCTTTTCAATTTTTACTTCCTGACTGTTGCTGAAGAAAACTATGGGGCTTAGATATGTCAGTAAAGGAAAAAAAGGGAGAGCCAGCCGTGTGATGTCATCAGTGATGTCATCAATGACATTTGTGATGTCATCTTTGATGTCCTGGGTGTTAGTGTTAGCAGTGCACAGTGGCGCGTGTTATGGTTGCTTATCTTACCATAACTGCCGAATTTCAGGGGTTTTTCGGTTTTACTTTGAACCATAACGTCCCTTTAGCAAAGATTTTTTACTGAATTTGACAGGTTTTTAGTAGCGTACCTTAACCATAACGTCCCTTTAACTAAGTTTTTTCACTGAATATATATATATATATATATATATATATATATATATATATATATATATATATTCAGTGAAAAAAACTTTGTTAAAGGGACGTTATGGTTAAGTTGCGCTACTAAAAACCTATGAAATTCAGTGAAAAAACTTTGGTAAAGGGACGTTATGGTTCCAAGTAAAACCGAAAAACCCTTGAAATTCGCCAGTTATGGTAAGCTAAGCAACCATAACTCGCGCCACCACCGTGCACTGCTAAGACTAACACCCAGGACATCAAAGATGACCTTTGGGTGGTGTTTGTAAGTCAAAAATTGTAAATGCTTAACATCTACTTCAAAATCGTTGTTGTAATTCCAAAAAAGGTCGCAATGCATTTTGTACATTTCTCAGAAAAATCTGATTGCCAGCATAAGTAAGATGGACTCCATCTCTGCGAAAAATGTATGTACTACAAAACATAATATTTTCATTGTGAAAAGAAGACATGCCAAAATCTCTTAGAAAGGCACAAACAGCCTTATTAACATTGCGCCTTGCTTTTTCCATTTGTGGACCAAATGAAGAAGAACGAAGCCACATTTGTCTCTGCGCAATCCGTGAAAATATCACTTGAGAATTAGGAAACATGTCCATAACCTTCCTAAGTCCTTCTTTCATAGCAAATTGCAAAAAAATTCCAGTCACATGTCCTAAACTGTTCCCTCCACAATGAATTACAATTATGTCTGGATGTTGCTCTGTCTCCAAAGTAGCACAGAGAGGTAGCAAGTCCAACCACTTCATTCCACGTACTCCATGCCAGTGTACTTCCACATGAGGGAATCCAAGATCTACAGCTACTCCACAGCTTTCTGCATGCACCTTCAACCAATGTATCCACGAATCTCCTAAAATCCAAACAATCTGTTTTCTGAAACACACAGCCATAGCTATCTTTTGTTCTCTCAGCAAAAAGAGTATCTGAGAAAATCACTCCTGGCACAACACACCCACCAAACTTTCCTGACCAATCCCTTTCAGTGCTTATTCTCATTTGCATGAACCCAAAAATCCCCAGATGTAACTCCCGATGTCTGCGAACTACCGCCATGTCCGCGGACATATCGTAACATGAACAGCCCTTCTACCATTTCCACTACACTCTCTCTGCCATTCCCTCATTGGATGTACCTCAAAAATCACATGACCATGCACCAATCACATTCAAGACCTCTACATCTAACTGCATCATCATAGATCAGCACTGCAAATGTACTCTGAATCTCTCTGAGTACAAGAGTTATATCATTGGCAAGCAGTATCTACCAGAAATACTGTACAAGTCTTCAAGATTTCTACTTGCAGCTCCATGTATATCCATATGCATGAACACAAACTTCAGGTATGCATATTTTCTGTATAGTAGATGAACACATTTTCAGACTTTTACCTTGTAAAATCTGTAAAATGAATTTACTGTACTTTTTTCAATTTCCTAAAATCAACTATCACTTATAAACCTTTATACTATTTACTTTCTTTATACACACACACTCAAATCATGTTAAACTAACATTTTTTAAATGAAATATATAGACTACATATATTCAAACAAAATTGCATGCAAACACAATCTATGTTTAAACCTTTACAAAAATACTTATACAATTTCATTTTTTTTGGTTTTATTTATTTATTTGCTTAATTACTTTAAATTAGACATGACATTTAGGCGCTATTACCTAGAGCAGTTTACTTAAAGAAATAGTGGTAATCACTAATATATTATAAATTTCACAAGACATAGTAAAGATTTTTTTTTGCTACAGTTAGTCATTCAATACAATTTGTTCATTAAGAACATATCATATGTACTGAACAGATGCAATGTATGTTATGTAAATAAATTAGTTTAATGGTTTTACAGAAGGCATTGAGGATTTCAATTAAAAAAATCAATATCTAAATTAAAAACAGTGCTATATACAAACAAAGTTACTAATTTGAAGCTTTTACAATTGCAGTGAAGACCAGTTTCCTGAAAAGAAGCAGCCAAATTCGAAGAAGAAAGAAAAACTAAGAAGTTACGTGTTAATTTAAAAAAAAGTAAGTAAAATATCACCATAAAATGTGTATTATTAATCAAATATACTATAACGTTAATGCGAGCTATTTCGGTTTCTAAAAATAGAGATTTTGTACCATTTTGTCCAAAAATGTCCATGTCTTAAACAGCGATTTACAGCCAGAATGGCCCACAAATTTCTATTTTTGGACACACAAATTACCCAACTGAACCACTACAATTTTCATATTATAGAACAAACAACTGTTTTAATTGTATACATTAGATTTACTATTTGTACTTTTCCACACCACTCGCTTACTTTTTTTTGTCATCTGAACCCCAGTTTAGTAACACATAAATTCAAGAATATCTATCCCTACTAGTTTTAGTTCCCAATGCACAATCACACACCATTACATACATCTTTATCATCTTACTCAAACACTCATGCACACAGCACACATACATTCCAGAACACCCCAACCCATATCTTCTTTATTTTTTCAACAGATACTAAAGAATGCCTACCAAAAGTCAAGTCCGTAGAAAGCAACGCAAAAGTAGAGCAAATGAAAATAAAGGTGTCCAACATAAGCATCCATCTCTAGCAGAATTTCTAAAAAAAGTTGAAACAAAACAGCTAATACAATCATTTAGTGAAACACAAGAAGTTTCAAGTACAACAACTTCGCTTCCTCTATCAAAATGTAAAACAAACCAAAAAACAATTAACAGAAAATCATCTATCAGTACAGATAAAACTACTTCTTCAAATTTTAATATAGTGCAAAGTAAGCATACCAAGAAAAGTATTTTAGCCAAAATATACCGTCACAAAGTCCTTCAAAATCGTATAAAACCAGGAGAGAAATCAGGTTCAAAGCTTAAAACCTATCGTAGGAAATTAATCTTAGAAGCATTGATGGACAGTGCAATTCTTCTCAAAAGAAATTTATTTATTTTACTGTTAAACAAAATGAAACCACTAACAAAACTAATAACTAAATTACAAAAAAGACTTCTCAATAAGCGAAATATCAACAGAAAGAACTTCTTAAGTATCAGCGGAGGTGAATGGAATCACACTGCAAGCACAGAACCATATTTTAATGAAGAAGCGTACAAACAAAAGCAAACAAATACAATTGCCATACATAGCAGTGGTCGAAGTTATGAAAAAGTGAATAATACCATAATGGAACAAGAAGTACTTCTTACAAAAATATGCCCTGAAAACTTAGAATTACCCCTCCATTCAACTGAATCAGAACGTCTAGTGTACAAATGGCCATGCACGTCAATGTGTAACATTCCTAAACAATGTTTCAAATCTTTACACCAATTCCTCAATAAATATGTAAAAAGCAAAGACAAAATCAAAATTAAATTACTGCAAAATATAGATACCTGTCCAGTGCGCAAGTACACAGGAATACAAGGACATTCATTGGCCTGCATTACAGGACCTACTTGTAAAACCACTTTCCATGATATCAAAAGGATGTCAACACATCATTCAACTATAAGAAATCTAGTCTATAAACTGTACTATGCTAAAGGTCCTGCTTTAGCACTAGCAAAGTTAAATAACATCCTTCTACATGGTACAGCAAAAGACCTACTTGAAGAAATTCACTATATCCAGAAAACATATTTTGGAAGTGAAAGCCATTTACAGAATGAAATAGCTTTAAACCAATTAAGCAACAATTCTACACATGGCAACCTTTTGCAAAACACATACAAAAAAGAAATACTAAAATTTAAACGTACATCAGCTGAAGTACCAAACCATGTATGTGTATGTTGCCGTAGAATTTATTATAAAAGTAACACAAAAACTGTGGACCTATCATACAAAATAGAAGACAATGAAGATTCTAAATGGTTTCAATTAGCTCTCTACCTTGTAGCAGAACACAAATATGAAATAACTGAGCCCTTAATACTTTGCAGTTATTGCACTACAAAACTTGACAACAACCAAACTCCTTCACGTTCTATCACAAATAATTTGGAATTATACCCAGTACCAAAACCTCTACAACAACTTAATTTATATGAGAGCATCATAATTCAAACAGTACACCCATTTCAAGCAATAATACGCCTTCAACCAAAAACAGCAAAATTATCTCCCTCTGAATTGGTAAAAGGCATTCGTGGAAAAGTAGTTTACTTACCATTAAATCTAAAAGAAAATGTGCATACTCTAGGAGTGCAACGTCCAATGCAGCAATCTTTAATTATATTAGTAAATGGAGTACCTACAAAAGACAAAAAAATATGGCAACAGCTGGTAGATTTATATAAAGTTAGACAAGCCTTCCAATATCTTAAAGAGAATAATGAATATTACAAAGAAATTAATATTGAAGAAAACTTGAAAGATACAACTGAAATAATTCAAGAAACACAAGAAGCTGGTCAATTTGAGCTACTAGATCCTGCTACAATATCAAATACTTTAGACCATTATACAATTCATCCTTTACACTGTAATGACACCGTACAAGATGTACTGGAAACTTACCAAATGCGTCAAACAAAAGGATCGCCAATCAGTATATGGGAAAAAAGTATAGAAGCACATGCTTTTCCTCTACTCTTTCCTACTGGTAAAGGAGGAAGGTATGATGATAGACCTATTCAAATAGCTTCAGAATACCGCTCATTACGGATGTATTCTGAAGATCCCAGATTTAGACAAAATGTGGAATACATATTCCACCTACTCTTTGAAAGTGAACTAGCAACTTTATGTTACGGAGTTGCACACATATTAAAACCAGGATCACACTTTCAAAATATGACAGCTACACAATTATTAGAGAAAGTGCAACAAAAGATGAGGTTTTACAATCAAATATTACAAATCTATTAGCAAATATGCGTGGTACTAAAGAGTACTGGTTTCAACGTCATGGAGATGTACGTTGTATGATCAGAAACCTTGGCCAACCCACTTGGTTTGTTACATTAAGTTGTGCAGAATATGCATGGGAAGATTTACATGATTTCCTACGCATATCAAATAAAAACAAAACAAACATAGATATTCTAACACCTGGAGAACTTTGTTCTTTGGATCCTGTTAATGTTTCAAGATATTTTCACCATCGCTTCATTGCTATGCTACATTTTATTTGTAATAAAACTGTTCCTCCCCTTGGAGAAGTGCAACACTTCTTTTGGAGAAAAGAATACCAAGCCAGAGGAGCACCACATATCCACATGCTTTTATGGATTAAAGATGCTCCTAAATTTGGTCAAGACAGTGATGCCACTGTTTTACAGTTTATTGAAAAATATGTCACTTGTGAAATTCCATCAGAAGCCACAAATAGTGATCTTCGTGCACAAATTTTACAATTTCAAAGACACAAATGTGGAAAATATTGTCGTCGCAAATACAAAAACAAAGGCAAATACTACACCAAATGCCGATTTGGTTTCCCTAGACCAGTTACAAATACAGGTCAAGTAAACAACCTCATGTCTTCAGTTAGACATACTGTTAAAGGAAAGTCACCTAAAAATACATATTACATAAAAAGAAAAGAAGAAGAAACATATATCAATGATTATAATGCAATCATTGCCCACTTATGGAATGCAAACATGGATGTGCAGTACATTGCAGACAATTCTACTGCAGTTGCACGATATGTCACAGCATACTTAACTAAAGCAGAAAAGACAGAGCTCCAAGACCTCTGGAATGACCTGTCATCAGATAAAACAGTATCTCAGAAATTATACAGCTTGGGCATAAAAATGCTCACCCATAGAGAATGTGGATCTTATGAAGCAGCTGATTGTTTAACTGGTACTTCATTGTATGGTAAATCTGAAAATATAATATGGCTAAGTCGTGGTCCAGCTAAATCTAGAAAAAGAGTTCTAAAATCATATGAAGATATAGAAACAATAGCCAAACATGATCCCAACAGCCAATACATTTTAAAAAACAATTTATTGGACACATACTACCCAAACAGAAGTAATACTTTGGAAAACATGTGTCTATACCAAATAGCCCAAAACTACACATACAAAAATAATATGAAACCTGATGAAAAAAAAGGTAAATATAGAGTGACAGACTGTGAAGGCAGCTTAGTTAAACTCACTAAACCAAATTTAATTAACCATATCAAATTGTCATTGAAGACTCCTTAACATAAAGAAGTATATTACATGTCCCTGCTACAACTCTTCAAACCATGGAGAAAAGAAGAACAATTACTAGATAACTATGACTCATATGAGGATGCTTTCAAAGCAAATGAAAGCACTATAACTGATGTAAACTTTACTCAGTACAAAACAATGTTGCACAATGAACAGCAACATGAAGAAGAACTCCAAGCCCAACTAGATAAGGATACTCCTGACAGTAGTCAACCTTCTGTAACAAGAAGCCAAGAACCACTGGGAGAACCACTAATAACAAATGAGGCAGAATTAGCTATGATAGAAGTAGAAAACACCATGTGTCAGTATGAAGATAAGGAAGACTTAACTATACTACAATCAAAACTAAACAATGTGCAAACTAGCATTTTTAAAGAAGTAACAAAACAAATTGCACATGGTGTAAAACATGAAAATAAAGAATGTTCCTGCCATAATTATAAACCTATACTACTGTACGTCAGTGGTGAAGCTGGTTCTGGCAAAACATTCCTAATCAAAATCGTTAGTAAGTTCCTTCAACAATTGACAAACAACAAACTGTCAGCTGTTGTCACTGCCCCCACAGGTTTAGCTGCTTACAAGATAGGTGGTGTTACATTACACCGATTACTACTATTACCAGTAGAACACCAGAACAAATTAGACTATTACAAACTTTCTGCAGAAGCTGCAATGGAATTACGCAGAGTATTGAAACAAATGAAAATGCTACTAATAGATGAAGTGAGCATGGTCTCCAACCTGATGTTAGCTTTGATTCACCTCAGATTACAAGAAGTACTCAAAACAGACTATGAAGAGCTCTTTGCAGGAAAACACATTATTGTTTTTGGAGATCTGCTTCAATTAACACCAGTAAAAGGTCAACCTATTTTTAAAACATTAGGGCACACACTCTGCCGTAAAACTGTTGGCAGCATTGGAAATGTCAACCTTTGGCAACATTTCCAATACAGAGAATTAACAGAAAACGTACGCCAATCTGCAGATCTAACTTATGCCAACATTTTAAAAAGTTTGAGAGATGGTATACTTTCTAAAGAAGCAGAAGCAACATTGAAAACCCGGCACATTAATGCACTTTATGGCGATGGCATGTGCTACAGATGTTATGGAACAATTAGCCCACAAAAATGTCAATTGTATGGCCTTAATGCCATCTCTTGCAAGCTGTCTCAAATTCAATGAAATAATGTTAAGTAAAGAAATGCAACCAATAATGGAAATTAGCGCCACAGACAAACTAGATGTACATGGTATGACACTACCCATGTGTGACCAAGCCACAACAAGACTAAATAATTTAGAAAAATCAATCTCAAACACAGCAGGCTTAGAAAAGATGTTAAAATTATCCTTAAATTGCAGAGTAATGCTTAAACGTAACCTTGACGTGGACCAAGGACTAGTTAATGGAGCACTGGGTACAGTTGTTGGCTTTCAAACATACCCACGTGACAACAAAATTCAGTTTGTCAATATACTCTTTGACAAACTTTCAGAAGTAAAACGGATAGGACGCTCAACAGCTAAATTCCTTCTCTTCAAAGATATGTATGTACGCAGAGAACAATTTTCTCTAACTCTTGCATATGCAGTCACGATTCATAAATCGCAAGGTCTTACCCTAGACAAAGCAATGATAGATATTGGTAACACAGTCTTTAAAGAAGGCATGAGCTACGTAGCACTATCACGCTTACGTACACTTGACGGTCTATTTCTAATCAACTTTGATGCAAGTAAAGTAAACGCTGATATTCCTTGCATTTTAGAATATAATAGACTTTGCTCACTATACACTCCCCATCTAAACACATATTCTGTTCCACAAAAACTAAAACATTGTAAAAGAAAACTAAATCAAACAGAAATGCAACAGGACGTCACTGCAAATCCTCCAAAGAGAGTAAAAGAAACTAATACTTCATCAAGTACCATAAACAAAAAAGAATCAATTAGAGAAAGTAAACCAGGTACTTCTTTAAAGAAGGAAGACAAACTCCAAAAAAAGCAGTTAGATACAGAACTACCTGGACCATTTAAATTCTCAAATATAGTTGGTGCAAGTTGCTATGCAAATGTGACAATGAATATTCTATTTCAATTACCACCAATTGTTGACAACATTTACTTACACAGTACAGACCCTTTGTGTTTGCAAATGTTAGTACTTCACAGAAATGCAGCAAACAATCCTGACAACACATATAGTGTTTTTGGAACAAGACGACAATTGGACTACTGTGCTGGAATGGTGAAATTCACTATAAACTCACAGGAAGATCCACAAGAATTTCTAATGTACTTACTATTAGTACTGGAAAACAAAAACATACCTATAAATGAAATCTTCCAGATTTCATACATGTGGAAACATACATGCACTCTGTGCAACAATGTGACACAAGAAGAAATTCCCAATGAACGCTTCATATATATATCAATACCAAATTGTGAATCCATTCCATTTCAGCAAATTGTACAAAATGCAAATCATGGTAGATTATGCTCTACCTGCAATTCAGATAATCGCTCCACGTTAGTAATACAAGCACATAGTAAATACGTAATACTAATGCTTCTACGTTACAATGCAGATGGTACCAAAAACAACTGCAAGCTGACTGGATTCACACATAGTCAAATATCACTTGGTAAGAAAACCTTCACAACAATAGGTATAATCTACCACGCAGGAGCCACAACCAATTCAGGGCACTACACGGCATATATAAAAAAGAAATGTGGATGGTTTGAATGTAATGATAGTACCATTACTCTAAAGCAGAGATTACCAGCAAATCTTACAAATGCTTATTTGATGTTCTTAAAACCAAAATTTGATAAATAAACTGTATTTAAACCTTTAAGTAAATTTGTGTTAAAAAAATATAAACTGTTAGAATACTCCAAAAGCTATCTAACTGCTCAAAGATTTTACAACAACTAATCAGATAAATGAATACCACTAAATTAGACCAAAATATACACAGTTAGAATACCCCAATTGGTATCTAACTGTCCCAAAATTATAAATTTGTGTTAAAATAATATAAACTGTTAGAATACTCCAAAAGCTATCTAACAGCTCAAAGATTCTACAACAACTAATCAGATAAATGAATACCACTAAATTAGGCCAAATAATACACAGTTAGAATACGCCAATTGGTATCTAACTGTCCCAAAATTTAACAATATCCAAATAGATAAATCAAAACCACTAAAATATATTTAAAAAATAGACAGTTAGAATACGCCAATTGGTATCTAACTGCTCCAAAATTTTATAATATCAAAACAAATGAAGAATCTGTTACTGCTCCAAAAAAATACAACAAAGCAAAGTATAAAGCATTAGCCAGAAACAACCAGTGAACACTGAGAACAAACAAACAAATAAACTGTAGCATAACAGAAAAAGTTTTTTTTTTTTAATCCAACATGGATTTTTTTTTCTCCCACAGACCCAATGATTTTAGCAACAAATACAGAAACTGAGCAAATTGCACAGTACTCTGATTTGTACTCTACTAAATATGAGGGTCGAAAAAAAATAAAAGTATATTGCTTATACAATGTAATAAGTCATTACAAAATACTAATACTAACATGCTATTTTCTTTTATCACAGAAATGAAGAAGAAAAACATGGACTCCCATACTAGACCAAACAGTAAGTATACAATAATAAGGACAACCATAGCAGCATATCACATCCCTAGTATCTAATACCTTTGTTCCTTATACATTTGTTTTTCACCCAAAGTTATAAGCAAATATGAATGTGATATGCTGCGGTGGTTGTTGCCAGGGCATAGAGTCTTGGGCGCATGGCCAAATGGCCATGCGCCCAAGACTCTATGCCCTGGCAACACCCACCGCAGCATATCACATCCATAGAGTCAAACATTTCAACTATGATCTATGGGAAACTTTTAATGTCCGCGAACAATGTGAGTGTTCTTAGAACACTTTGAACTTGCCAGCGAACAATACGGACACCGTTTTCAGGACACCCCCTACGAACATTTCAGAACAACGCCATAGTTCTTAGAACACTTTCAACTTAACAACGAACAATATGGACAGCGTCCTAAGGACACCCCCTACGAACATTCCAGGACACCGGGAGTGTTCTCAAAAACATCTTCAGAACACCCCCATTTTGTTTATTTGCGAACATTTCAGGACACCGCGGGTGTTCTTAGAACACATTCAACTTGACCGAGAACAATACGGACAGCGTCCTCAGGACACCCCCTACGAACACTCCCCGGACACCGCGAGTGTTCTTAGAAGCGTCTTCAGAACACCACTATCTTGTTTATTTGCGAACATTTCAGGACACTGCGAGTGTTCTTAGGACACATTCAACTTGACAGAGAACAATACGGACAGCGTCCTCAGGACACCCCCTACGAACATTCCAGGACACCGGGAGTGTTCTTAGAAGCTTCTTCAGAACACCACCATCTTGTTTATTTGCGAACATTTCAAGACACCGCGGGTGTTCTTAGAACACATTCAACTTGACCAAGAACAATACGGACAGCGTCCTCAGGACACCCCCTACGAACACTCCCCGGACACCGTGAGTGTTCTTAGAAGCGTCTTCAGAACACCACTATCTTGTTTATTTGCGAACATTTCAGGACACCGCGAGTGTTCTTAGGACACATTCAACTTGACAGAGAACAATACGGACAGTGTCCTCAGGACACCCCCTACGAACATTCCAGGACACCGGGAGTGTTCTTAGAAGCTTCTTCAGAACACCACCATCTTGTTTATTTGCGAACATTTCAGGACACCGCGAGTGTTCTTAGGACACATTCAACTTGACAGAGAACAACACGGACAGCGTCCTCAGGACACCCCCTACGAACACTCCCCGGACACCGCGAGTGTTCTTAGAAGCGTCTTCAGAACACCACCATCTTGTTTATTTGCGAACATTTCAGGACACTGCGAGTGTTCTTAGGACACATTCAACTTGACAGAGAACAATACGGACAGCGTCCTCAGGACACCCCCTACGAAGACTCCCCGGACACCGCGAGTGTTCTTAGAAGCGTCTTCAGAACACCCCCATTTTGTTTATTTGCGAACATTTCAGGACACCGCGGGTGTTCTTAGAACACATTCAACTTGACAGAGAACAATACGGACAGCGTCCTCAGGACACCCCCTACGAACATTCCAGGACACCGGGAGTGTTCTTAGATGCGTCTTCAGAACACCACCATCTTGTTTATTTGCGAACATTTCAGGACATCGCAAGTGTTCTTAGGACACATTCAACTTCACAGAGAACAATACGGACAGCGTCCTCAGGACACCCCCTATGAACACTCCCCGGACACTGCGAGTGTTCTTAGAACAGTTTCACTTTGCTTGCGAACAAAACTGACACATATTGAGTCCTTAGAACACCCCCCAGTCAGTTTATTTAGAACATTTCAGAACATCTGTGATGTCCGCAAACAAATCGAACACAAAAAACGTCTAACACATAAAAAACACAACTTTCATCCTATCTCATACACTCCCACCCTCCCCAAACACTCCTACACACCAACACACTCTACAAAATACACATTTTGAACAAAGTTTCACCGCGCTGTCCGCGGACGTCCGCGAATCCAAGATGGTGGGCGCTACCGAAAAATCTTACGCGCTTCACGCTCCACGCTGTCCAATCAGCGAACACGTTGCATGTCCGCGAACATCAGGCAAGACGATTGGCCAATCAGGACACTGTCCGCGGAGCGAACAGGGAAGTGTGTCCGCGAACCGAACACAGATATCACTAATTTTTTTTTACCTACTTTTTGGTCATTTTAAAAAAAAAACTACTGGACAGATTTTCACCAAAATAGTGGAAATCCGTCCAGCGGTTTGGGCTGTAGGCGCGAGCAAAATTTTTTTCCCATTCAGTTTATGGGAAAAAAAAGTTTTGGGACCCCCCCTATAACTTTGCCCCCCCGGACGAATCCTCACCAAACTTTGCAAAAAAAAACAGAGTGACCCAAATACCTTTTTGGTGAGGATCCGTCCAGGGAGAGCGAAGTTATAAGCCACCCAAAAAGTGCTCTTCCTATGGAAACATGTAATATATATATATATATACATATATATATATATATATATATATATATATATATAGACTAGTGTAAGATCCTGTGCAAACAGGCCACAATGCAGGTTTGGTTTTCATTGACACCGAAGGACAACTACATATCCTAAGGCAACACCTTTCTCTAGCAGTGACAACAGGCAAAGCTATGCGAACTATTAGTGACACTACTCCTGACGAAGGTCACTTTAATAACTTACAGAGGACTGAAACATGTTGAGCAAATGACAATGGTTTATATGTTTTTATATGTTTTTATATATTTTCTCCATTGATAACAGTCACAGGTCAACCAATTGATGAAGATGTTCAAGAGATATTAATCTGAGCCTCTCTAGCTATATTGATCCACGATCAATTAGGATCTAAGCCAATTTCAAAAGGCAGTGTTTGTCACATTTTTCGATTTGTATTTTTTATACAGTGTTTTATAAATGTTGAAGTTTTAATAACTTGTATTTTTATGATTCAATAAATATTGATTGATTAATTTCTGAACAGTTATGTGTTTAATGTTGATAATTGTTGAATAGAGCTTTCTATATTCCGTTTATTTATATGAAGATGCAGCAGCAGCTCTAGCAACATGTCTCTTGAAGACCGTAAGAAGAACTGAGGTGCACACGTAATTTCCAAGACCAGAGGGGACCATGGCTGAGCTCTTCACACCAGAGTTGCGAGCACCACTGATGAGCCCTGCGACTGAGCATGTACCAACCTGAGAGCGATCATGGTGAATGCGGGTCAACTGATACCTGAGAGGAGGGATACCTGCTCCTCACTCTTGAAAACATGTATCTGTTGCCCTACCAAACAGAACCAGCCTCCAACTAGACAATGTTGGTAGGTAAATGCTCAGTTGAGATGCAACATGGTATTTTTCTTACTGGAGCATACAGTCACTCGCGTCTGTCTAGCTATTGTCTCGGGAGGCAAAGTGCTTGCCTTGGAAGCAAGACGACTTGGAGCAACACAGGTTTGATCCCAGCTCCACGCTTAGAAACCCCTGCGTATTAAGCGCATTATAAATAACCTATCATAACATATCATTTGAGCAGCAATCTGCCACCAAACATAGGGTGCCTGAGATGTAATTGGTTTATACCTTGGCATGAAACTGAGGCAAGATTTCACAAAATATCTTTACGGATATACTAGTGTCCTCAACCAAGTCCTCCACAATGTGCTTATATACCTGACTGCCTTGTTCTTTTCCATCAACAGGAGGGTCCCACAAAGAAAGAACCAGTCTACCTAATCACAAAGGATCTGGCAAGCACTTCTAAACAATTAATGTTGCAATGTGACCCTTGTGTGGACCCAAACCCCCATTGAAGGTTGTTCCACCCCGGCTTGCTAACCTGCAGACATGTGTCTATCTAATTCTAATTGAAGAATGGGGGAAGAAGTCATGCTACTGCTTCCATTTCATGTGGATTATCTACTGGGGCAATTCTTCCCTTTCTTGGCATGAAGTGGCAAAGAGCTAGAATAGCCTAAACCTCGATAAATAACCTAAATCTTTTAATAGTTGACAGGCCAAGAAATAGAAACGACCTGGGTAAACTGCATGAATAAAAAGGCAAGGAGGCCTATGAGTCTGACAAAATTGTGAGCTAGATTACTGAAACTGAAGATCCCGTTTAACACCTTCTTGATGGTTAATAACAATTTGTGGGAAATACTGAGGTTTACAGTGCATTCTATTCGAAGCCCCAGAAGTTGCATAGACTGTGATGTAACCAGTTCTGATTTTATACACATTTCTGCAAACAAAATAGATGATGACTGGAAGGTTTAGAGTTAACCAGCATTTATGGAATTGCTCTGGGCAATCCTCCAGACCATCGCTCTTCAGCCTGCGAAGCCAATGCAGAAGGGGAAAGTCCATATGCAAATCACGCTTGGTCCCACCTCAAAAGGGGCAGATTTCTGACCAACCCAATTATTGCAGTCATCGGATAGAACATTGAGCATGCACTTGCACAATCTAACCTCAGTGGCTTCTTATCTATATGTATTTATTTACTTATTTGTTTATTCATTTATATCACACCCAAAACCCATAGGCAACTAGGTGCAGTTACATACATAAGAAGGTGGTTACATGTTAATTTGGTACAAAGCTTCATGGTTACAAAAATAAATGTTTGCACAAAGTACAGTTATGCAGTTATATACCTTTATATACAAATTGTATATACGTGTCATGCAGGTATTGAGCTAATACCTAAGCAACTATTGCGGGGGGTTGGTCGTGAAGAGTAACGTTTTTAGGTTTTTTCTGAAGGACCAGAAGATGGTGTCATTTCTGAGATGAGTAGGGAGGACATTCCACAATTTAGGAGCTAGGGTAGGGAAGCTTGCTCCTCCTGCTTTCTGTCTTTTGTATTTGGGGGTGATGAGAAGATTGGTGTACTGGGGTCATATTGGTCTATTAGATTGGGCTTTGCGGGTGAGGTTGCTGAGGTATGGGGGTGCCTTGTTTGTAATACATTTGTGGGTGAGTATCAGGATTTTGAAGTTAATTCTGTCTTGGACAGGGAGCCAATGGATGTTCCTCCTGATGGTAGAAATGTGTTCATGTTTGGGAATGTTTAAAGCAGATCGGATGGCATTGTTTTGGACAACCTGTAGTTTTTTCTATATTTCTTAAGCTCGTTCCTGCGAATAGTGAGTTGCAATTGTCTATCCTGGATAATATCAATGCTCTGGCCAATGTGATGGAATTGTCAGCGGAGATGAATGGTCTACTAGCTCTTTTAAATTTGGAGGTGTAAGCAGCTGATGAGACGACCGCATTGACCTGTCTGTTTAAGGTAAGAGAGGAGTTGATATACACCCCCAAGGTTTTTATTTTGTTGGCGACTGTAATGGTGTTGCCGGCAATGTTGAAAGATGTGTATGTCTGAGGGAGATTACTGAGTTTGGTTTTATTGCCAATGAGGATTAACTCGGTCTTATCATCATTAAGACACAATTTGTTAAGTGTCATCCACACCTGGATAGCCTGATTTATCTGGATAAAGTTTTTAGAGTCGGTATCATGGCATCCAGTAATGGGTATGGGATGTTAGGGTCTAGTGTTGGTTTCTTGAGGAGGGGAAGAACCCAAGCTGTTTTTAAGTCACTTGGCACTGTGTTTGAGGCAAATGAGCTATTAATAAGACTGGTGATAAAAGGTGAAAATTCAGAGCTGCATTCTTTTATCAGTGTTGCCAGGCAGATGTCACCTTTACATCTGGATGGTTTTAAGCTACTGATGATGTTAATGGTGTCAGAGATAGAAAGAGATGAAAATGAGAACGTATTGGCCTGCGCTGGGGGAAGCGAGGTTGGCTGAAATTGGGGGAGACAGAGGTTAGCTTGTTTTGTTCTATTTTCCATTGAAGTGAGGACATTTTATCCGCTAAATCCTTTTGAATGTTGGAGCACCATTACCCGTCTTTCACAGTGTGGTCTTGGGTGGGTGCTGGAGATTCTAATTCCCGGAGGATTGAAAAAAGTTCTCTGGTATTGGATTGAGCATTGTTTATTCTTTGGTATAGACCTCGCTTTTCGCAAAAATATTTTTTCTTTTGTAATTATTGTCTGCTACCTGAAAAAAGGCTTTTGTTTGCTATGGTAGGCGATTTGTGCCAGTTGTTTTCCGCAGATCTTTTGGAAGCACGCATTGTTCTGAGTTCTGGGGTGAACAAAGGGTTGATATGTGCTGGGTGTTTAGCTTTTTTACTTTTCAAGGGAGCTAGTTTATCAATAACTTCTAGCATGATTTCATTGTATTGACATACCAGAGTTGATGGGTCGTTGTCTAGGTGCCAAGAGTCTAGGAATGGTGTTAGGAGGGGTAGCTTATTGTCTTTATTCATATTTTTGGAGCTTCTAGACGGTGCAATTAGTGCTGAAACGGAATGATTCTGATTTTTTGTGATATTCATAGTGGTAAAGATTAGGGCGTTATGGTCCGACCAAGGCGTAGGGGTATTAGATAATATGTTGGCGGTACAGTTAGTGTCCAGTCCAAGGTACGTCCTTTTTTCGTGGGTAGGGGCATGGATCCTTTGAGTGAACCCAAGGGCTTCCATAGTTTTAGCTAAGAGGTCTGCATGGATGTCAGAAGGATCCATCAGACCTAGATTAATGTCGCCCATGATGATTACTTTGGATTGAGGTTTCAAATTGTGTGTCAAGAGTGTTGTAATGTCATCTTCAAAGGTGGACGTGGCTCCAGGGGGCCTGTAGACGATGTGAAGGGTGAGTGTGCAAGAGGGTGTCATGGGTATTTTTAAGTTGATGATTTCCCCTACGCTAAAAGGAAGATCAAACAATATCCTTATGTTTAAGGCGTCTTTAGCTAATACGGAAACGCTGCCTCCTCTTGATGTGTCTCTGTCCTTTCTGAAGATGGTATATCCCTCAGGGATAGCTAAGGAGAGCTGTGGTCCTAAGGCTGAATGTAGCCAGGTTTCTGGGACTGCTAAGAAGTCGAGACCATTAGATGTGATTACGTCTTCAATATCCAGTGCATGCGCAGAGATAGATCTAGCGTTCATGAGTGCCCCTTTTAGTGTGGTATCATTCAAGCTGTTAGATGCCTTGCTCGTGGTGATTTTGTGATGTTTGGAAGCATTTGGTGTAAGAGGACCTGAGGAGGTGAGGTTGGTGGCAGTGGGAGTGTGTAATTTACTTGGCCGTTGGAATGAGCATGAGGAGAGTCTATGCGCTCTCATTGACCCTATGATCGGGCATGAGATGATAGAGAGGGTCGGGACTAAAGAGTCTGTGAGCGAATGTTTCTGTGGGTGAAGGGTTGAAGCACCATGAACATGTCTCTGCCCAGTTCTCGCAGAGACATGGTAGAGTCTTGTGGGTATGTCAGGGGACATTGCAGTAGGTTCTTGGTGCGGGAGTGTGTTGTAGTGCAGCCTTTGGACCTGGGTTGGTGGGACGTAGGATAATAGGGAAAGGAGCCATTTTATTGAGAAAAGGAGTGGGACAAGGAGTAGGGTGATGGCGAGAGCAGGGAAGATGGGCTAGGCCCTTTCCTAGCTGGATGTAGGTGCCAGCAGTGCAGGACGAATACATTATGTGGTGGGGGTGACGTAGTTTCATGGGATGGTAATATGCTACTAAGAGCAGGATTAGAAGATTGGGTATCAGGAGTGTGGTTGACATAGCGCTAAGTTTGATTTGCTGTTTTGAGGAAAATCTTTAGTGGCCCAGTGGCTGAAACACAAGGGTTGAAGCTGCAATAGGCAGGCGTCAGGCAGCATTAATACAGAAAGGCTACTGCTACAATAGGCCGGTGTTGGCAGCACTAATACACAGAGGCTGATGCTACAACAGGCAGGTGTCATACAGCACAGTGACAGGCGCTAGCTAGTTAATAGCGTGACAAAAGGCAGCACATATGATAACAGGGCTGCGGGTGGCACAGTTGAAAAGAGCGACAGAATGCTGCAGAACTAGTCGCAGGGTAATGAACTACGCAGTGAATCGCATGGCGGCACACAGCTCAGGTCATAGCAAGAGGCCAGGCAGCAATTAATATCATGGCAATAGGCGGTACAATTGATGAAGGAGCGGGGGGGGGGGGCTATTCGGTTCAGAGCATGACAATAAGCAACCTTAGTGGCAGTGGGCTATGCAATTAATCACTGGGCAATGAGCAGCACCGTTGGTAGCATGGTAATTAATGGGCAATTAAATTCCTAACATGATGGGAGGCAACATAATTGAAATCATGGCAAGGAGCTTTACAGTTGATGCAAGATGCGGGTGCTACGCGATTGATAACACAAGTGATGGAGTCACAAAGATTACATGGGTGACTTTTGTGCTAAGGGCTGCGCCATTAGTGACGGTGACGGCAAATATTGAGACGGCGTAGGTATCAAGACAGGTGGATGCTGCAGAATCGGGGAATACATAGAAACAACTGTAATAAGATCAAGCAATACAAGCACCGCTGAGCCAGTGTTCCATTGCTGGGTGATTGAATGGCAAACAAAGGCGAAAGACTTCTAAGTAAATCGGAAACCTTATGCCTATTGTCCTGACAAATCCATCTACTGTTCGGAGGATTTTAGTGAGGGACCTGAGGACTGAGAATCCGTTGAAGGGCAGGGATGTGAGGGAGTCTCTCCTCAAATGAACTCAATGCTTGTGGGTTCTATATATTGCTTGTGTCAGACCAAACAGGATGCTTGTTCTTTGACAGTCCCTCAGTGAAGGTAGGGCTCAATAGTCGCACCCAAGACAGTACTTACATATGTACATATACATGTAATTTATTTAGCATTCACTCATAATTGTTGGTATCAGTGATGGACACTGCATCCGACTGATCTCCAGGGTGTTCATAACCTTTGAACATTCATTCTGCTGCTGGATAACATGATGTCCTCATGGGAGCAATGTCTTCCGCCATTGCTCTGGGTTAATTGTATGTGTTTTCATAACATCTATTAGCAGTAGAAATCCAACATGATGTTCCATTTGAATGGGCAGCGTTACACGGAAGAAGCCCTCCTGTTCTCACTGCAGAATACATTATTTGCATGCACTGTCTGATAACCCCACATGCCAATCCTCTTCAGCAAGTGAAGGTAGATGAAAATATGTGCCTCCCAATCCTTGAGATCCTATCTCAAAGGCCAACCACCTGGCCTGAACAGGTCTCTCATTATGGCAATTGGTTTCACCTTGAAGTGTTTATATTCCTTACAGGCATTACATTCTCAGAGGTTTTCCTGCCGAGTGGCACCTCTTGTCCTTCTTTTTCCTGAAGGAAATATTGCTGAAAAATCCCCAGGATCCCATTCAATAGCCTTTTTTGGAAGAGAGTTCCTTAACCTCATATGAAATCCATAAGTGACTTTCCCAGGAGAAGAAGGCTCCTTCGTCAGGTGAAGTTGAACTGCCTGGCAATGGACTTAAGCCTGAACACCTGTAGTGACTGTAATATACAAGGGTCTGGAGAATCATGCTACTAGGCTTTCCAAAATTACAGCATTTTCTGCCTATCGGAATGTTTGGTACAAACTGGGATAAAACGTGTATGTTAGTCAAATCCGGCTCCTGCATCAGCATCCCCGAATATACTGCTCATACACCATGTGAGAGAAGACAGATTGCCTGAGATGCTGGGGGACTGGTAGCCTCTCATATTGCTTTTGATCTGCCGGGCTTGTGTTGCATGTGACGCTGCAGGCAAAATTACCCCTGCTATCGCCTATCATGAGAGAGACCCGTGGCAGATGAGATGGGGCTTTACGTCAATAGGAAAGGGTATTGTATGATATGATATTTTATTTATATTGCACCCATACACAAATGTTTCAGAGCGTGACGAGGCAGGTGAAGGGAACATAGGAGGACAAACACAACGATTTTACTAGGTGCAGTGACATTGAGAACGTGCAAGTGCATGGGAGAAGGGAAGTGGAAAGTGCAAGGGTAGGGGAGGAGTGGAAAGTGCTGAACATGTGATCAAAACAACAAACAACAACAAATAGTTCAGCTAGGAGGTGCTAAGTGCGGGAATAAGGTGTAGACAACGTGTGTCAAATAAGTGCAAGAGGGGGACTGTAGGGTTGCAGATACACACCCAAGTTCAAGGGATGCCAAGAGGCAGTGCAGGTGTGCGGCAGGGTAGGCAGGGGTCTGGTCCCGAAATCAGAGGGTAGCCAGGTGCCGAGTGCCAGAGCAGAGGGAGATCAGCAGTAGGGGTGTCACGGTATTAGTTTTATGATGGTACGATAACCTTCTTGCCAAATGACGGTATATCATCGTTATCGCGGTATAGCAGGTGGAGTTAACTAATCTTAACAAATATTTTCTAAAAGGTCATAAATTGACAGATTTATCATCACAAACAAAACCAGGCACCCAGGGCCAGAATTGGGCTTTTCAACATACTTTCCACTGAAATGCCTTGCTTCCACCAAACACAAACACACGTGTGGAGAGGGGGGGTGGGCCTGCTGCAACTGGCAAAGCAAACTGCATAGCTTTTCTTAAGTGGTCATTTAGGCTTTTTGCTCCCCCACTGGCTACTGGTGAAGATGAACATGTTGCCATCTTGATAACCTGCATGCCACAGATCAATGGAGGCTGATGGTAGTATACGCTTGTGCGCATACACACACACACACACACACACACATACACACGCACTCTCTCTTTACGTTACAGCCTTTAGTTTACTTGCGGGCCAAAAGGTGTTCAGTAATCACGGGCATGTTACCCTTTGGTATGGCAGCAGGGAATACCGACAGATCAATGAATTTCGCAGTGTGACTTATTATATGTAAATTCAATGATAGAACCAGGGAAATCCCCCCGTTGCCATATGTTTAGAGAACATTATCCATTATAAATATATAAACCCCAAAACCACCACCCCAAAGTAAACCCTTTTCCTTCTTGGCACTGTATCTATTCTTCCTATTGCTAACATATTGATTTTGTGTCAAGCATGTGTTGTTTATGGAATGGCATTAAAAACTGCTCTAACTGAAACTACTTGGCAGACGGCACATCCAACAGTGCAAGACCAAGACTGCACAGCACTTGCTTACTGCAGCCTTTCCAAATCAGATTGAAAAGCACACTTAACGGTATGAACGGTGTAACGGTATAAACAATGTGACGGTTATTATTGTTCAATTAAGTGGTTCACGGTATCTTTAACGGTATACCGTTATACTGTTACATCCCTACTCAGCAGGAGAGAGAAGATGGAAGGCAGAGGCAAAGAGGAAGGTCTTGAGGAGTTTCCGGAGCCGAAGATGTTTCTCCTCATGTTTCAGAGGCTGCGGGGCTGTTCCAGCAGGAGGCCCCAGCCAAAGAAAGAGGGAACTAATGACCCTCTTGCTCCCTACCACATCTTTCGATTTTGAGGAGGATACCTCCCCTGAATAATTATAATTGAAGGGTTGGCATCCCCTCAAATAAACAAAAGTCCTCTGATCCCAAAAACTAATCACCTCTGGATGCAGAGGCTCTCTAGCAGCTTTGACCTCTCCTCCTAGGTGACAGATCTTGTTGAAGGGTTCTGAGATATTCCTAGCGTATCTTGGCAAGACTGCAATGATCCGTCTATGCCCTTTGAGACACACCTGTATTTGGAAAAGAAGGTGGCTGGCTTGGGATCTGTAGCCAGGATGACAGAGGATTCTGCCCTCATTGTATTCCTGGCTGCAGAATCCATTTTATTACACAACAAGGTGTTACCGTCTCCCTGATCAAATGGGCTGGTTCTAGAGTTTGAATTTGGGCTATGACATCAGGACAGTTCATGGGTCATGAGATCATGAAATCCAGAGGTACACTCAGATTGGTCAGTCAATTGGTCAACAACCACAGCGAGAGAAGTTCTGTGTTTCATGCTGGGAACTTTCTTCTATCCCTGAAGCTGAGGGATATGGGTAATGCTGCCGTGGAGGTCCACTCTAGCACTCACTGTCCTCTGTGCTGTAGGCCACGCAAGCAGCATTTCACTAGACCCATGCTTCTACAACGGTACCCAAAGGAAAACAGTGAGCGGGCAGGAAAAAATTATGTTCATGGAAATCAGACCCGCACATCAAATTATTACAAGACCATACAACAGGGCTACCTACCCAGAATCTCAGGGTACCCTGTGCAAATAAAGGTAAACTGTTGCCATACCAAAATCTCAGAAGTGTAAGGGATACGCTGCAGAGATCTGTGTGTAAAGTAACTATATAGCAAGATACGCTCTGACCAGAACTAACACGAAAAGAAACTTTTATGTAGGCCTTACTGATACCTCATTGGACAGGTCCATGGACACAAGTTTTGTTTCTTTCTGCTATATTGATCATCTAGGAAACATGAGCGCAGCATAGAGAGCCTCTGAGTTGTGCCACAGAATTCCATGTCTGCCATTATCATGACACTTCATCTGGTGCCTTAGATGTATTTACAGTGAGGCATTCCCATGCAATGTATCGACTGTGATGCCCTGATTGGAAACTGACTCGACACATCTGTCTATGGCTGGCACTAAAGTCGTGCACAAAAGAAATCTAGTTGCATTATTAGGATATTAATTAAATGATTAATACACATTAGAAAAAAGCGGCATTTAATAGCCCCGATTCAGAAAGAACTATGCCCAACTTTCAAAAATGTGAGGGTTACCATTAGAGCTGTGCCAAATAGGATATTTATTGTTGGGCCAAATACCGAATAGAGTGTCAACTATTCTGCCGAAGCCGAATATGAAGCTGAATAGTAGGTTTACTTAATAAATCATGTTCAAAACTTGAAAAAACACACTTATTCAAAAAATAAAATAAAGCACCATTTTAAATGCATTTTATACTTGTATTTCTCTTTATTGTTATCAATGCAGCATCTTTATTTAAAGCATAACATCCAGAACAAAGGCAGATTTTACCAAAATGAAGGCCCAAATGTACAGAATGTTGCTGCATATTCAAACCGAGTGCCAGCCAAAGCAGGAGGCTTCACAAATGCAAGAGGATTAGGTTGCAATGAACAAAATGTATATTGCAAGTTGCAACTGCCTTTATGAATCAGATGCATTGCATTCTCTATCCAGTAGCAAAATCGCTGCAGTGGAGTTTCGAAACTTCTTTGCAGCTCACATAGAAATGTACACAGTGGTTCATGTTGGATCATGCAGGACACGAGTGAAGAGTTCATCTGAAATGTGTGAACTCCATATCACAACTATTCACCCCAAGCCCTCATAGGTCAAACAAAGAAGAAGACTCTCACAGAGAGGCTGTTGGTGTTTTGTGAATGGGTAAGCTGCCATTTATTACAACTGATTTTGCACAGCAGGTCCAACTATTCATTGCATTAAATAAAAATACAAAATATATAACAATTCTGGATCATACATAGGGGAAGTTTGTTTATGTAATGCTGATGGCCACCAAAACAATGAAAACAATTATAGAAGTACTAATACTTTAACATTTACTTCATATTTATTTTGCCTCTGTGGTGCTGTGTTTGTTTTGTTGTGATTTCTTTGGACAATAAAGACTTACATGCTCATTTTGCCAGTTAAGCCCACGTTTTCCACTTGGAGCCAATCCGGATTCTAAGGCTCGTCCATGACTTGGCCCATCCCAGGAATTCTCTGGCTCTCCCACCTCTATATCCTACAAATTCAACCAACATAGCATAGCTCTTTGACTGTCTCATACGGAGTCCTCACACCTATCTTTACCTTCTGTCATACACTGGCTCACTTAGGAATTGGAGAGATTACGCAACGTAAATACCTCTGCGAGGCCTTTTAGGTGGGGGCACATTACTCTGCCTGACATAACCGATGCCTGCTAGTCCCCACTCCCTATTGTGAATTCTTAATGTTTCTCCATGGGCATGGCCCATAGGAACACATGCTGCTTCACTTTCTTTCACTTTTTTCGTATCCTCGCCACTGCACAAACATATGCTCCGTATCATGCCTGATAAGATATCAGGTAATGTAAAACTCAGGACTCAAGTCCTTCAAAAAAGAAAATGTGGGGACTATGACGTATGCAATGGGAAGTGAAATGACAAGAATTGAATGTATCCTAAAGTGAAATATGCACATTTCTTTCAATTTGTCTTTTCCAACTGAAGAAAGTGCGCATAGCATATAAACATTCACCAAAAGAAAAGATTTTCCTGTATTGTTGTTGGCTAAGTATAAAAGGTGTGCGCCTTTTATGCCTAAGAATCTGTAACAAAACATGCCCTAAAGAGCAGATTACAATATAAGATATTTTACAACTGTGTTATAGCAATTTGTCTGGTCTTGTGGCTAACTCTCTGGTCTGATTCTATTCAGTTTTGCAAACTGAAGTCTATATTTACCTTTCTGAGTTCTTGTTGCATTGTATCAAATGAGAATGACCAAGTACTTGGCAAGAGCTGAATAGCAAGAAACTATTCGACCGGAGCCCAATATCTTTTTTCAGCCGGAATTCGGCCGAATACTTACTCGAAGCCGAAGTTCGGTAGACCCTTAGTCACCATTTGATAAATGTGGCTTGCTTCATTATATTAGGGCCAAGTGAGCAGGGCAAATGCTGCAAACTTTTGTTGGATGTGGGGACACGTGTTTGGGGGCATTTTCATATAAGGAGCAGCATTCAGTAGGATGGGCCTAAAAGGTGAATCATTTTAAGTTCTAAAATCTGCGTAAATATTTTCTTTCACTGACAAAGGTGTGGAATTGTAATTGGGGCAGCAACAGCCCATGCTAAAATTGTCTTAAAGTCAGCAACATACAGTAGGGAAATGAAAGGAACTACCGTTCTCTGCATTTGGAATCAGCTGAGTCATTCCAAATAGACATGGGCCATATTGCATAAATTTAATGAAATTAGCTCTAGAAATGCTAAGACTATTGATGGAAAACACTAAGAGGGTAATTCATAGAATTTCGCAGAAAAGTGTCGCAAGCGGCTGGCGCAGAGTGTCCGCGTGCGATTGTCTGCGCCAGGCACGTGCGCTAAAACCGATTTCCGCGCACAGCGTATTCATGGATTTTAGGCTCCCAAACCAGCCGTGGCGCAGAGTATCGCAGCGACCCTGCAGCAGCGCCAGTAACGCCCCCAAGAACGCCCTCGCGCAAGGAAAAGCCATCAAAATCGCTAAATCATCGCAAAGGGCTGCGCTAACCCTGGACCAGTTTACAGGGCTGCCAAACAAGGAACGCAAAGCGGGTAACGTACATATCAGGGGTACGCGGGAAGTTGTACACGCGATTAGCCAGGGTACGTGTATTACAGGGGTACGCGGGAAGTTTAACACGCGATTGGCCAGGGTACGTGTATTAGAGGGGTACGCGTGAAGTTTTACACGCGATTAGCCAGGGCACGTGTATTACAGGGGTACGCGGGAAGTTTAACACGCGATTGGCCAGGGTACGTGTATTAGAGGGGTACGCGTGAAGTTTTACACGCGATTAGCCAGGGCACGTGTATCACAGGGGTACGCGGGAATGATCACACGCGATTTGGCTGGGTAGGTGTATTACAGGGGTACACGGGAAGTTTTACACGCGATTTGGCTGGGTACGTGTATTACAGGGGTGCGCGGGAATTATCACACGCGATTTGGCTGGGTACGTGTATTACAGGGGTGCGTGGGAAGTTACACACGCTATTAGGCTGGGTGGGTCCTCACAGGTGTTCCCTGTACACCCTTCACGGCCCCTGCAGGCAGCCCACAAAACAGGGGACTACCCTGCACACCTGCTCATGTCCCCCTGCACCCCCACCCCCCAGCCACCAGGGGAAGCCTCCACCAGGCCCCCACCCATGTCTACCACCACCCCCGCCCCCCAGCCACCAGGGGCAGCCTCCACCAGGCCCCCACCCATGTCTACCACCCCACCCCCACCCCCCAGCCACCAGGGGAAGCCTCCACCAGGCCCCCACCCATGTCTACCACCTCCCCCGCCCCCCAGCCACCAGGGGCAGCCTCCACCAGGCCCCCACTCATGTCACCCACCACCCCCACACCCCAGCACTGTGGGGCACCTGCCAGCAGGCCCCCACCCATGTCCAACTCATGTCTCCCACCACCCCCACCCCCCAGCCACCAGGGGCACCCTCCACCAGGCCCCCACTCATGTCCCCCTGTACCCCCACCCCCCAGCCACCAGGGGCACCCTCCACCAGGCCCCCACTCATGTCCCCCTGCACCCCCACCCCCCAGCCACCAGGGGCAGCCTCCACCAGGCCCCCACTCATGTCTCCCAGCGTGCTACGTGTATTACAGGGGTGCGCGGGAAGTCCCACTCGCGAATAGCCTGGGCGCGTGTATTTCAGGGGTGCGCGGGAAGTTCCACACGCGAATAGCCTGGGCGCATGCATTTCAGGGGTGCGAGGGAAGTTTTACACGCGACTTCAGCAGGGTACGTGTATTACAGGGGTGCGTGGGAAGTTACACACGCGATTAGGCTGGGTGGGTCCTCACAGGTGTTCCCTGTACACCCTCCACGGCCCCTGCAGGCAGCCCACAAAACAGGGGACTACCCTGCACACCTGCTCATGTCCCCCTGCACCCCCACCCCCCAGCCACCAGGGGCACCCTCCACCAGGCCCCCACTCATGTCCCCCTGCACCCCGACCCCCAGCCACCAGGGGCAGCCTCCACCAGGCCCCCACCCATGTCTACCACCCCACCCCCACCCCCCAGCCACCAGGGGAAGCCTCCACCAGGCCCCCACCCATGTCTACCACCCCACCCCCACCCCCCAGCCACCAGGGGAAGCCTCCACCAGGCCCCCACCCATGTCTACCACCACCCCCACCCCCCAGCCACCAGGGGCAGCCTCCACCAGGCCCCCACCCATGTCTACCACCACCCCCGCCCCCCAGCCACCAGGGGCACCCTCCACCAGGCCCCCACTCATGTCCCCCTGCACCCCCACCCCCCAGCCACCAGGGGCACCCTCCACCAGGCCCCCACTCATGTCCCCCTGCACCCCCACCCCCCAGCCACCAGGGGCAGCCTCCACCAGGCCCCCACTCATGTCTACCACCCCACCCCCACCCCCCAGCCACCAGGGGAAGCCTCCACCAGGCGCCCACCCATGTCCCCCTGCACCCCCACCCCCCAGCCACCAGGGGAAGCCTCCACCAGGCCCCCACTCATGTCACCCACCACCCCCACACCCCAGCACTGTGGGGCACCTGCCAGCAGGCCCCCACCCATGTCCAACTCATGTCTCCCACCACCCCCACCCCCCAGCCACCAGGGGCACCCTCCACCAGGCCCCCACTCATGTCCCCTATCACCCCCAACCCCCAGCCACCAGGGGCAGCCTCCACCAGGCCCCCACTCATGTCCCCTATCACCCCCACCCCCCAGCAGTGCAGGGGCAGCAGGCAGTCAGGCAGCAGCAGGTGGGAGCGTGCTCGGGCTCTGGGGGGCAGTAGTTCGGCCTTCCGGGCAGGAGCGTGGTATTCCGTGTGCGTACACGTGGCCAGCTTGGTACGGAGTGATTTTGCACATGAAAATCCTGCACGTCAGCGTGAAAACTGAGGAAAGGCCCTCAGCGCGTAAGCGCGTCTGTGACGTGACCCGCACAGGTGTTTCCCACACAGCACGTGATGACAGAGCACACGTGGAAAGACTGCACGTCAGAGTGTAATCGCGTGTGATTGGTGGAAATGGCCCTACACGCAGAAGTGACAAAGCGTGTGATTGGTGGAAATGGGCCTACACGCAGAAGTGACAAAGCGTGTGATTGGTGGAAATGGCCCTACACGCAGAAGTGACAAAGCGTGTAATTGGTGGAAATGGCCCTACACGCAGAAGTGACAAAGCGTGTGATTGGTGGAAATGGGCCTACACGCAGAAGTGACAAAGCGTGTGATTGGTGGAAATGGCCCTACACGCAGAAGTGACAAATCGTGTAATTGGTGGAAATGGCCCTACACGCAGAAGTGACAAAGCATGTAATAGGTGGAAATGGCCCTAGCGCGTACACGCCGCGTAAGTGACGCTGGACGTGTGGGCCTGTATAAAAGGTACGTGTAGAACACGTTTTCCTTGTACGTGCTTTTCGTGGAGAGCGAGTGGGTGAATTCTGTACTTCTTGTCGTTTCACACGCGATTTACTTCACGGCGTTTCTAGTTCGTATTCCCTGTTACCTCTGACAGCTTTTGCTCTTTTTTCTCTTTTACTGGTTTACCTGGGCCTGTTCCCTCAAACAGTGTTCCCTTCTACTGTTGTCCTGTCTCCTCAGACAGCGGACAAATCTTCTTTTGGCGGGGGTGTTGCCAACCAAACGTGCTCCTTTTACACGCTCGTATACCTGGCAGACGGTGAGTCACGCACGTATCTAACATCTGTGCTAGCCCCGTGTGTAGCCTACCCCTTCAGAGGTCATTCTAGGCTGCGTGTGACACGCATACGTTCATTCTTGTGTTTCTGGGTGCCACAGCGTAGTGCAGGTTTTTCTTTCTGCACACGTGGTCTAGGAGGGGTTGCGTGCACGTCATCTCCCTTTTTTGGGCCTCCTGTGCGTTGCGTGACCCGTCATCTTTCCCCAGGGGTTACATTCAGCCTTGCTAGAGCACTAGGGTACAATTACCATCTGGTACCCAACCCCTTTGACCCCCAATTGCCCAGGACAATAGTCTACATCCACTCCCATACGCACATTAACATCAGTGCCATGGCTGGGAGGCGAGGATTCCGTAAGGGTGGCAAAGGTGGAAGAGCCACAAGTGGTGGCCGTGGTGGATCCGGTAGGGGACGTGGTCGTAACTTGCAGGGTGAGCCTGTCCCCCCATGTGTGGAGGACCAGTCAAGGGCACCCATAATCCCCCCCCCCTCCCATTGAGGCTGATGTGGCTGACACCATCCATGCTCAGCCCTTGTTGGACCAGCCCATTGTGGCACCAGACCTGGCTGACTCCATGGCTGACTTCCAGGTCAGCAGGGCTACGACACGTGCGCTGGTGCACGTTGATGCCATCATGCCACGTGGATCTGGGGCAGCAAGGTCATCTGCTGCACCAAGGAGGCAGGGCGGAGAGGCTGCAGGGGCAGCTGCGGCTCCATCCACCCCAGCCCTCACACACCCAGCCAGGACAGTGTCGGTCCTAGTCCATGCTGCTGACATTCCCCCTGACACCATCACACTAGAGCTAATGCCTGCACCAACTCCCATGCTGAGTGTGCAATCCCACACTCCTGATACAGAGTCCACCAGGGCTCCTGCCCCTAGTGTCCAGAGCGGCGCAGGACACTCAGGATCACCACCACCTTCCAAGCGGAAGAGGAAGAGTGCTCGTCCGGCACAGGCTGATGCCCCAGACACGGCTACACAGTCCGGCCCGTCCAGGAAGCCCAGCTTCACGGATGACGAACTGAATGCACTTGTCGAGTATGTGTCCGGACATGACAACGAGATGGTCATTGTTGCAGGATCCAAGACCACACCTGCACAACGCCAGGCACACTGGCAGACCGTTGCGGACATCGTAAGTGCCCTTGGAATTGTGAGGCGCACAGCCAATGATTGCTATAAGCGCTGGAATGACCTAAAGCGCAGGGCAAAGAGTAAGCTGGCCTCAAGTCATGCCGCAACTCTAGTGACTGGAGGTGGGTCTCCAGTAGTAGACATGGAACTCACTCCACATGAGTCAGTCGCTGGGACCTACGTCACGGACGAACAGATCCAAGGCGTGGGAGATCTGGCTGATTACGAGGCATTGTCCGGTGAGTGCACATGCATGTGTGTGTCATCCATGTGCATGGTGTGTGTGTGAGGGCTTCTGTTCGGGTGCCAGGTGAGAGTGTGTGCGCCTGAGTCGTATGGGTCAGCCATGTGCTTCATGCAATCCTTCCTGCGCAGCTGCATTTGGCCATAGCAGTATCCCTTCTGCCAACAGTAGACATCTAGCCCAACTTCACGCCAGTTGCCCTTGAAGTGTCACCTTGCCACAACATATTTGCTTCTCTTTCACTGTTCATTCAGTCAGTTTGTTTGCATTCCACCACTTTCACTAGGCATGTCGCTGTCCACTAGTCACATGTCTGACATGGGTATGGTAAAGTGGAGTGACTTTGTTACCTGGATATCATTTGTACACACATGTCCCTGTGCAATTGGACCATTTCAGACTGGCAGCTCCAGGTGAAAAATCTGACCTGTTAGAATTAGAAAAGCTAATACATGCGGGAACTGGACTGAATGAATAGGTGCTGCCCTCCTCTCCATCTTCACTCAATAGCAATGGTACATGCCATCTGTGTGATGGCATGTGTGTTTCACCTGCCAATCACAGGCCAATGTGTGATGCCACTGCCAGGCAGCATGCAGAAAATGTGTTCATCTTCCATCTTGGTGTCATCAGTGTGTGCCATTTGCCTGGACTTCATACGCAGTGAGGGTGCATGCATGGGAGGGTTTTAGTCATGTGGGACATGTGTCAATCAAGTACTGGTTCTCTTGCTTCTCAGCCCTCAATGTGTGCCATGGTGCTAATGCCTGTTTCCATTTCTTTGTTTTCATGTCTTTGCAGGGGAAGACGCACCTGATACTGCTGGGGTTGTGGAGATGGTGCAGACCCAGGAGGGGTCCGAGGGCCGACCAACCACCAGTGAGGGACGTGGTGTGGTGGTGGGGGAGAACCCACAAGTGCTGCAGGTCGTGCTCTCAAGGGGTGTCTCTGGCTGCACCTCCCCCGAGCTGTACTCAGGTGTTGATTCGGATGAGACCTACGTGCCGTCGCAGGTGAGTGTTCCAGGGAGGGATTCTGTTCTGTCTCACCCACCTGCACCAGGGTCAGAACCCTCCATGGGGATGTCAGTGTTGGCAGCTACGCCTTCGGTGGTTACGGATGCAGGGTCACACTCCGCGACATCTGATCCTGTTCCTGGGCCAGCAGATCAGAGGGGGAATGCAGTCCTGCAGCCTCAGGCAGTGCCGGCACAGCAAGGCGCAGTTCGCTTTGCCCCAGACAGGTGTGGTGCCCGCCGACGTGGTGGCCGTACGCCACCCGGCAATACCGCATGGGAGCAATCCATTTACGGTATGGCAACCCAACAGGCTGCATCATCCGAGATGATGGCTCAGGCCATCGATAGGGTGGCCACTTCCATTGTCCCCCCAGAAAGGCTGATGGAGCGACTAGAGCAGGCAACCGACTCCATCTGCCAGTCACACAGGGAGGACATGTTGGGGTCCAACAGGGACAGGCGGGCGGCACTGGCGACTCTGCAGGAGGCCATCTCCATTGAGTCCCAGGGCCACAGGGAAGCCCTGAGGCAGGAGCTCCTTCACCTCAGGACGACTCTTGTTGAGCTTGAGGCTTCAACACACCAAAGGACAGAACAGCAGCTGGAGCGTCTCACCCGTACACTCTCAGCTGAGATGCAGGCAACGAGGGCGGAGGTCCGGGCATCCCGTGAGTTGTTGCATGGGGACCTCCGCACACTCATCCTCCAGAACCAGACCTACCACACCCGCATGCTTGCAGCCATGGAGGAGCAGACTAGGGCCTTGCGTGGGCTGCCTCCCATAGTGCAACCACCTCCGGATGCAGCTGCACAGGGTGATAATAGCGACAGCAGTGATACTCCCACAATAGGGTAGCCGTGTGGGCCATGAGCCCATGGAGGTGTTTTATCTTCCCAGGATCCACGCAGGTGGGTTCTGGTGTGCATCCTGTCCTCGGACCTCCTGGGTGGCCTCCCCAACCCCTCGGGCCCATCAATGGCCATTTTTGATTGTTTCTTATTTTTATTTTTATTTTGATTTCTTTTATTCCCAATTTTTTGGGGACGATCTGTTGGCTTCCGTGGTTCCTGTGGGCATACGCTGCATTGTGGCTGGGCACATGCAGGCTTGTAATGTATTTGGTTCAGATGCTTGGGTTTGAGTCACACACACCCCTCCTGCTTCCCGTTTCCATGGGCTTGTAAAGGGTGTGCCCAAGTGACAGTGAATTACACAGTGACGTTGGACTCCCATGAGCTGTGTGGGCAGTCTGTAGTCAATACTGTGTATACATTCCTAGTGCATATTGCTGTTGTGTTGTACACTGCATGTTGCATTGATGTGTAACTCTTCTTCTGTGTCAACCTCCCAATTTGCAGGTCCCTTCCTCATGTCCACACAAGTTCCTCTAGTCTGGAGATGGGGTCCATGTTGGCAGCAGTGCACCTACAACTCTACATGGCGACAACACTGCACAGTTGGTAGTGGTGGGAGTGCAGGCATTTCCAGGTGGTGAGACTACTAATATGTAACATTTGTGATGTCATGTTAATGGTACTACGTGCTCAAGTATGTTGTTGGTCCGGCATTGCTGTGAGCATTTCAGGTGTTGCAGGTTTCTAATAGTGCCACTGTACATAGTGAGACTGATGTCATGTTGTGGGGATTACTTTGTTTACCTGCAATTAGCATGACATGGCACGGTGTGTCGTGTGGCGGTGCTGGGGTTGGGTTGGCTGACATGGCACTGTCCTCTTGTTGCATTTTGCAAGTGGGTATTCATTTTAGCTGCTTCAATGTGTAACTTCACAAAACTGCATTGGTGGTGTCTGTGTGGGTAGGGATGCACACATTGTGACACTTCCAGGTGAACAATCTCAGGCTGATATGGTTTTGACGGTTCATTCTCCAGACATTCAGGATCAGTGTCAGGTTGAGTCATCATTGATTGTCAGATGGAATGTGCCAGGGCAGTGTGCACTCCACAGGGGTGTGATTTCTATGTGAAGTAATTAGCCACTAGCTGTGTACGGGCTGCCTCCCCCCGTGCCCTTTCCCCTCCCATGCGCAGCGGCTGTGCATGTGGTTGGGGATGTGGGGCCACCACCATGTCCACGGCCAGGCCCCGGCGTGTTGCAACGTTGTGCAGGACACATGCTGCCACTATGATCCTGCACACTACTGGGGGAGCGTATAACAGCTGCCCGCCAGAACGGTCAAGGGAGCGAAAGCGTGACTTTAGCACTCCGAATGTGCGCTCCACTATGCCCCTGGTTGTAATGTGGGCTGTGTTATATCTTACCTGGGGTGGCGTGGTGGGGTTCCGAATTGGCGTCATCATGTGGGGGCTGAGAGGGTAGGCACTGTCCCCTGTGGAGGTGGTGATTGGTATCATTGGTGGGGTTGTGACCTTGCTCAGTATCCAACATGCATGCATGTGCAGTGGCATACATACTCACCAAGCAGCCATGTATCGCCATGCCGCCCGGCTTCTAGGTCCCGGCTTAGGGTGGACATTCGGTAAATGAAGCTGTCGTGGGTGGAGCCGGGATAGTTGGCATATACTGAGGTGATGATTCCCTTGGCATTACATGCTACCTGCACGTTGATGGAATGCCAGTGCTTGCGGTTCCTATAGATGTGCTCAGATGCCCTGGGGGGACGTAGAGCCACATGGGTGCAGTCGATGGCACCTAGCACTTTGGGGAATCGTGCCACAGCGTAAAAATCCAGGGCGGCAGCATGCCTTTCTGCAGGTGTTCTGGGCAGGTATATGTGCCTGCGGACTGATGGCCGTGCAGTGATGATGTTCAAGACCTGGTGTAGGCAGCGTGACTGGGTGGCCTGTGACACCCCACCCACTATGGCACTTGTCCGCTGAAATGATCCAGTGGCTAAGAAGTGCAGTACATTGAGGACCTTCTCCAGGGGGCTGAGTGCTTGGGAGCACAGGGTGGGTGATGTGAGGTCATCCTCCCACTCACTCACCAGGTCCAGTATAATGTGTGGTGGAAACCTGTACCTCCCATACACCTGGTCATCAGGCATCCCGAAAAGGCTGGTTCTGGGTGTGAATATTCTGGCCCTGACTATCCTCCTCCTCCTCCTTTGGTAGCCCACTGCCACTGCTGCTAGGAACGGTATGTTCATCCTGGCGTCTGAGCTTGTTATTGTTAAAGTCCGCAAATGTATGCTTTGCGCGTGTTCTAGGCGAGCGTGTGACCCGCGCACCCCTGGAATCCAGTTCCCAGTCCAATAGCGTGTGGAAATTCACACGCACCACGGGATACAGCGTGTGACCCGCGCACCCCTGGAATCCAGTTCCCAGTCCAATAGCGTGAAAATTCACACGCACCACGGGATACAGCGTGTGACCCGCGCACCCCTGGAATCCAGTTCCCAGTCCAATAGCGTGTGGAAATTCACACGCACCACGGGATACAGGTTCGCTGACGTACTTGCGTGTGTAAGTGCCCGCGCACCCATTAAATACACGTACATAGGCCAATCGCGTGTACGCGCACTTTTGTCCAATTACACGCGCTGACACTCTGACGTGCAGTATCTCCACGTGTGCCCCGTCATCACGTGCTGAGTGGGGAACACCCGTGCGGGTCACGTCACAGACGCGCTTACGCGCTGAGGGACTCTGGTCCAATAGAATCGCGTATGCGTGCTGACGCGCTTACGCGCTAAGGGCCTTTCCTCGGATTTCACGCTGACGTGCAGGATTTTCACGTGCCAAATCACTCCGTATCAAGCTGGCCACGCGAAAACACACGGAAGACCACGCTCCTGCCCAGAAGGCCGAGTTACTGCCCCCCCGTGCCCCGAGCAGCCTCCCACGTGCCATCTGCTGCTGCCTGCCTGCCTGCCTGCCTGCCTGCCTGCTGCCACCGTGCCCTGCCATTTGGTGCCTGCACATCAGCCGTCTGCAGGGGTCCAGTTGCTGTGTCCACCCCTGCTGGAACTGAAGACTCCCGACTGGGATTACATCGCTCCACAGCCCAGCCCCAGGACCCAGTTGCCCACCCACACCTGCCTCTGGGGTTGCCATGTTGGGCACTTCCACATCTGGCACCAGTGGCAACCCCAGGCCAGAGGGGCAGAGGGGCACCAGCTTCACTGTCACCGAAGTTGGTGTCCTGGTGGAGCATGTCCTGGGGCAGTATGATGCCCTCTTTGGATCGTCCCGCGCCAGCAAGGAAGGACGGCAGAGGATCTGGGCCGACTGTGTGGTTGCCATCAACGCGGAGGGGTGGCAACCCGCGACGTCCTGAAGATCAAGAAGCGCTGGGAGGACTTGAGGTCCAGGACCCTTGTGAAGGCCCGGCGCCTCGTGGAGGGGGGCCGGGGCCGCATGAGTTCCATCCAGATGAGGGTCCTGGAACGCGTACGCCCAGCGCTCCACGCCCAGATCCTTGAGAGGGAGGCCCGTCTGGAGTTGAGCGGTAAGTGTCCATGCATTACTGTGTGAGACAGGGCATGTTGCGGTGTGCTGGTTCTATGATACTTGCCTGTATGTGTGCCATAGGCCATGTATGCATGTATGTGTGCAGGGACATCATGGTAATGCATGTGCGACCAGTGATGTGTGACGCACATGGTTGTTGCATGTGTTGAAATGCCGCATGGGGAGCCCTATGCAGATTTAGAACATGAGAGCATGCCAGTCTCTGTACCTGGACATGGGTGGGGGTGAGGGATGGGTGCTGATGCCAGGTACATATATGGTAGCCATGTCTGTGTGCCTGACCTGCGTGTCTGTGACTTGTGCATGCCATGGATGCATGACACATGTGTGTGACAATGCACAGATTCAGTAAAGCAGCCAAATTACCCTTGTATCCGCTGTGTTTGGTGTGTTTGGGGCCAGATGGATGTGACTGAGGTGAAGTGTGTGCATGTGATAGGCATGAGCCATGATGCATGTGAGTTACATATCATTGAATGTTTCAAGAGTCCATTGGACATGCATGGAAATGTCCATGGCATGCACCATGCCTGTTACTGTGTGTGTTTTTTGCCTGGACTGACCCATGTGTTGTGGAGGGACATGATGGAAGTGTACTTTGACAGTGGTGCTCATCTGCTATTGCTTCCTGTCTAGGGGACCATTGTACAGTGCCCTGATGCTTGTGTTCTTTGTCTCCCTCTACGCAGCGGCTAGTGAAGAGGAGGGCGGAGACGGCGCTGTGGAGCAAGGCGGCGGGGATGCCCCCATGGCTGCAGCGGAAGGGGTGGGTGAGCCCCCACAGGGGCCTGCTACGGTGGGAGACGGTGAGGAGCCATCCAGGTTGGTGGTTTGCACAGAGGAGGAGGAGGCCGCCACTGGGGCACACATGGGGCCTGGTGGGGGCATCCCTGCTGGTGCAAGTGGTGCAGTCCAGGGCCAGGGGCAGGAGGCAGCACAGGTCACCGTGGAGGGGCCTGTGCATGTCGCTGTCCCTGACCCTGTGAGTGCACCACCATGCACCAGCAGGGATGCCCCGTCCCAGGCCTGTCCGCAGGTAGAGGGGATGTCCATGTCACCTGACTCCTCTCCACCTGCGGACGTGGGAACCCCTGGCCGTGCGGAGAAGGTCCTGATTGGGGTCGCGATGCGCACGGCTGTGATTCGTGATGCCGTGCGTGCTTCCCGGGAGGAGCACGCACGGCATCACGAAGTGCACCGTGCCGACGTGGCCCAATTGGGATCGGCCATATTCGGGGGTTTCCTGCATGTGTTGGCCAATGTGGCGGCCCTCTCCTCCTCTGTGCAGGCTATCCACCAGTCGTTCTCCTTGCCGTCTTCCAGCCCAGATGCCACCAGGGCCCCCTGTGGACCTGCCCCGACCAATGCAGCCAGCTCGGTGGGGATCCCATCCCTGCCACAGTCGGGAGTCAGAGATCCAGCAGGGGTGGACACCAGAGCAACTGGACCCCAGCAGATGGAGGATGTGACGGCAACATCGGGCAGGGCACGTGCACGACGGCGTCGGTGGTTTCCATCAGCCTGGATGCCGTCGTGCTGGCACAGGCAGTTGCGTCGGAGGCAGCAGCAGGCTCAACGTGGGAGGCATCATGGCTCGGGGCCATCAACATCAGGGGTGCAGGCATCGGCCGGAGGGCAGGAGAACCCTGGAATGGGAGTGGCTTCCGTATGGGAGCGGTTGTGCCAGCGGATAGGTGCGGAGCGGCAGCGGGCAGAGGAGGAACGGCTCACGATGGTCAGGGCGGAGGACTCCATGCGGAGGGCGCTGAGGCGGGCTGAGTGCCTCGAGGGTCTTCGCAGGGAGTTTGAGCTTGACACTGCGTTATCCCTGCGGGACCTCGGGGCCAGGGAACATGCCCGCCTCCAAGCCATTGACCAGGAGTTCGATGATGCCCTGGCCCATGACAACAACCAGTGAGCCGTCCGAATAGCCCGCTGCCTTTGTATATAGTTGTATAGTTAGGGTTAGGTTTCCTTTGTTTTTTTGATTTTTTTTGGTAGCGATTGGACAATGCACCACTTTTTTGTATATAGTTCAGTTTTTAGTTAGTAGTCATAGTTAGGTTTAGTTTGGTTGGGCTCATGGACCCAGGATGATCTTCTTCATGGTTCTTCGTTGGCTTATTTTTATTTTTCAGATTATTTTCTTGGACATTCATCTTGTTTTGTTTGATTTGCTTTGTGTTTTTTCTTATTTCATTTCCATTCTACTTGCTGTTCAATACATTATTTTTTTTATTCTTCAATGTGTCGTATCATCTCATTGCTTTCAGGCATGTCATGTTGGGTGTTTTGTCATTCACTTGCAGCCATTGTGTGTGACAGACATGTGTTCAATTGCATTATTTAAATTGGGGGTGTAACATGTAATTGCCTTTGATATGTGGGTGGGTGTGATAGTTGGTTGGGCCTTTTGGCAGGGGAGGATGGGCATTACGGACATGATTGGGGAATGTTGGGACCCAGGTGCAGGGGGGCATGGATTGGACATGGGTGGGGGCCTGCTGGCAGGTGCCCCACAGTGCTGGGGGGTGGGGGTGGTGGGAGACATGAGTGGGGGCCTGGTGGAGGGTGCCCCTGGTGGCTGGGGGGTGGGGGTGGTGGGTGACATGAGTGGGGGCCTGGTGGAGGGTGCCCCTGGTGGCTGGGGGGTGGGGGTGGTGGGTGACATGAGTGGGGGCCTGGTGGAGGGTGCCCCTGGTGGCTGGGGTGTGGGGGTGGTGGGAGACATGAGTTGGACATGGGTGGGGGCCTGCTGGCAGGTGCCCCACAGTGCTGGGGGGTGGGGGTGGTGGGAGACATGAGTGGGGGCCTGGTGGAGGCTGCCCCTGGTGGCTGGGGGGTGGGGGTGGTGGGAGACATGAGTGGGGGCCTGGTGGAGGGTGCCCCTGGTGGCTGGGGTGTGGGGGTGGTGGGAGACATGAGTGGGGGCCTGGTGGAGGGTGCCCCTGGGGGGTGGGGGTGGTGGGAGACATGAGTTGGACATGGGTGGGGGCCTGCTGGCAGGTGCCCCACAGTGCTGGGGGGTGGGGGTGGTGGGAGACATGAGTGGGGGCCTGGTGGAGGCTGCCCCTGGTGGCTGGGGGGTGGGGGTGGTGGGAGACATGAGTGGGGGCCTGGTGGAGGGTGCCCCTGGTGGCTGGGGGTGGTGGGAGACATGAGTTGGACATGGGTGGGGGCCTGCTGGCAGGTGCCCCACAGTGCTGGGGGGTGGGGATGGTGGGAGACATGAGTGGGGGCCTGGTGGAGGCTGCCCCTGGTGGCTGGGGGGTGGGGGTGGTGGGAGACATGAGTGGGGGCCTGGTGGAGGGTGCCCCTGGTGGCTGGGGTGTGGGGGTGGTGGGAGACATGAGTGGGGGCCTGGTGGAGGGTGCCCCTGGGGGGTGGGGGTGGTGGGAGACATGAGTTGGACATGGGTGGGGGCCTGCTGGCAGGTGCCCCACAGTGCTGGGGGGTGGGGGTGGTGGGAGACATGAGTGGGGGCCTGGTGGAGGGTGCCCCTGGTGGCTGGGGTGTGGGGGTGGTGGGAGACATGAGTTGGACATGGGTGGGGGCCTGCTGGCAGGTGCCCCACAGTGCTGGGGGGTGGGGGTGGTGGGAGACATGAGTGGGGGCCTGGTGGAGGGTGCCCCTGGTGGCTGGGGGGTGGGGGTGGTGGGAGACATGAGTGGGGGCCTGGTGGAGGCTGCCCCTGCACTGCTGGGGGGTGGGGGTGCAAGGGGACATGAGTTGGTGTTCATTAGTTCAAGGAGACATGTGCCTTTGCTGGGGGGCATGCCCATGGTGGGTGGGCTGCCTGCGGGACATGACCAGGGATGCAGGGTAGTCCCCTGTGGTGTGGGCTGCCTGCAGGGGCCGTGGAGGGTGTACAGGGTACACCTGGGAGGACCCACACTGTCAAATCACATGTGGAACTTCCCGCGCACCCCTGAAATACACGCGCCCAGGCTATTCGCGTGTGGAACTTCCCGCGCACCTCTGAAATACACGCGCCCAGGCTATTCGCGTGTGGAACTTCCCGCGCACCCCTGAAATACACGCGCCCAGGCTATTCGCGTGTGGGACTTCCTGCGCACCCCTGAAATACACGCGCCCAGGCTATTCGCGTGTGGAACTTCCCGCGCACCCCTGAAATATACGCGCCCCCAGGCTATTCGCGTGTGGAACTTCCCGCGCACCCCTGAAATACACGCGGCCAGGCTATTCGCGTGTGGAACTTCACGCGCACCCCTGAAATACACGCGCCCTGGCTATTCGCGTGTGGAACTTCCCGCGCACCCCTGAAATACACGCGCCCAGGCTATTCGCGTGTGGAACTTCCCGCGCACCCCTGAAATACACGCGCCCAGGCTATTCGCGTGTGGAACTTCCCGCGCACCCCTGAAATACACGCGCCCAGGCTATTCGCGTGTGGAACTTCCCGCGCACCCCTGAAATACACGCGCCCAGGCTATTCGCGTGTGGAACTTACCGCGCACCCCTGAAATACACGCGCCCAGGCTATTCGCGTGTGGAACTTCCCGCGCACCCCTGAAATACACGCGCCCAGGCTATTCGCGTGTGGAACTTCCCGCGCACCCCTGAAATACACGCGCCCAGGCTATTCGCGTGTGGAACTTCACTCGCACCCCTGGAATACACGCGCCCCCAGGCTATTCGCGTGTGGAACTTCCCGCGCACCCCTGAAATACACACGCCCAGGCTATTCGCGTGTGGAACTTCCCGCGCACCCCTGAAATACACGCGCCCAGGCTATTCGCGTGTGGAACTTCCCGCGCACCCCTGAAATACACGCGCCCAGGCTATTCGCGTGTGGAACTTCCCGCGCACCCCTGAAATACACGAGCCCAGGCTATTCGCGTGTGGAACTTCACTCGCACCCCAGGAATACACGCGCCCCCAGGCTATTCGCGTGTGGAACTTCCCGCGCACCCCTGAAATACACGCGCCCAGGCTATTCGCGTGTGGAACTTCACGCGCACCCCTGAAATACACGTAGCCCGCTCCCCCAGACCCGATCGCGTGTGAAACTTCACGCGAACCCCTGAAATACACGTAGCCCGCTCCCCCAGACCCGATCGCGTGTGGAACTTCACGCGCACCCCTGAAATACACGTAGCCCGCTCCCCCAGACCCGATCGCGTGTGGAACTTCACGCGAACCCCTGAAATACACGTAGCCCGCTCCCCCAGACCCGATCGCGTGTGAAACTTCACGCGAACCCCTGAAATACACGTAGCCCGCTCCCCCAGGCCCGATCGCGTGAGGAACTTCACGCGAACCGCTGTAATACACGTAGCCCGCTCCCCCAGACCCGATCGCGTGTGAAACTTCACGCGAACCCCTGAAATACACGTAGCCCGCTCCCCCAGGCCCGATCGCGTGAATAACTTCACGCGAACCCCTGTGATGCACGTACCCTGTTGAAATCGCGTGTTAGACTTCCCGCGCACCCCGGTATACACGCACACGTATTTTTAGTCAGCGGGTGTCCGTGTTTGTGGGTACCCCTTTGCACGTCATTTTTCCTGGAGGGCCACAGTATGGGACATTCATCATGGCAGTATATAGGTGCTATTTGTTGCTGCACCTTTTGGCGCACATTTCTTACAGCCGCAGAGACGCTACCGCCTGCTTTCTTGTGGCGGTCGTGTTTGTGCCTGTGCGCTGGTTTGAGCGTGCGCTTTTTTGCACTATTCTATTCCATGAATACGTGTTGTAGGCGAGCGTGTGGGCGTTCCGCGCACTTGTGCCCTGTACTTCCCCCGTGACGCCCACGTTTTGGCAAGTTGTTCCCCATTCCGAGTGTTACGCCCGTGTTCCGCCTACTTTTGTTGCGTGCGCCGCGCTATGTGCGAATTTCGCTGTGGCCTGTGCGATTTTCGCTGTGACCTGGCGCACGCTGTTAGATGGCCTGTGCGCCAACGTGCGCCGCGCACTTTTTTATCGCACATCCGCTGGTTTTCTCGCGCACGGCCTTCCATGAATCGACGTGCGCTGCTTTTCGTGCGATTTTCGCAATTGCACTGCGATTTTCGCTATTCCACTGCGATTTTCGCTATTCCACTGCGATTCGCACGTTTTTGCCCACTTGCGCCGCGCTAATTATTCCATGAATCGGCCTGTAAGCCCGACATCCACCAGCTAAACCAAATAATGAAAGACCTCTCTGCAGATTAACAGAATACCTGGATTACAAACTTGCTATGTATCCCTACATCCCTGCAAAACTTCAAGCCAACAAAGAAAAAAGTAGTGGCTAGATGGTTCACAGAGATATTTTAACCAACCTGAAGTTAGAAAAAAAAAAAAACATGAAGAACACATTACCATCAACCAGACAAAGTCACAAACGAACATCAAATTCATCTGCATAAAGCATCTGTGTTAAAAGCCAATAAAGAAGATTGCGCAGAAAGAATCCAGTCAGAAAACCCCCCCAGAGGGCAATGCACAAGATCATCAAAGATATATAAAACCCAACCTAATGCAGCAATATTCCGATACCCTCGCAAAAGTTATGTGACAACATTGAAGATTATTTCAGAAGCAAAATAAACACAATTCAACAAGCCGATGACATGCCCAACCGAAACACTCAACAAGAAGGCCAGTACTCAACCACTTTGAACTGACCTCTGGAGAAATCTCCAACAAACTATTACAAACGATCAATTCGGCCAGATCTCCCAATGACCCTTGCCCACCAAATGTCTACAGAAATCTGTTTGATAAGGAAACACCAGCCCTCCACTTCTAAACATGAATTAACCTATGACAGAACACTGGTATTGTACTGAAACCCCCCAAATCGGCATACAGTAAACCACATCTGAAAAATGAAACAGGAAAAACAGGCACTAACTACAGGCCCATATCAAAAATAACATATCCCGGGAGGATAGCTCAGCTGCAATTTGCTTTGCCTTGGAAACAAGATGACAGGAAGCAACGCAGGTTTGTTCCCCCGGTCCGTGCTTAGAAACCTCTGGGTATTAAGAGTGTAATAAATACGTAACTAAGACATATTCCTGCAACAGCGCCTCGATGCCCCTGGGCTGTGTGAGTGCTTTAAAAATGCAAATAAATAAATAAATAAACAAACAAACAAACAAACAAACAAATAAATAAATAAATATCCTGCTAAAGTCCTGTGCATACAAAGAAATCCTCACATGGAATCAAATGAACTACTGACCAATCCCAGGTAGGGTTCAAACCAATGAGAGAAACCGAATCTGAACTCCTCTGCACATGGACGACTTAAGATGAATGCTGAAAACAACATTCAATCCACTTGTATGATCCTGGACATAGCAGCAGCTTTCAAGACAATCGGACAAACAACTGTAGAGGAGAAGATGTATACATCCGCAGGAGATTCCGCCACCTACCTCCCATGCATTGGAGACATGAGACAGGGCCTTGGCTGACACCAGCTTTCGTGCCAATACTGCAGTTATTATTTGGAAGGAGATACCCATTGAGACAACCCTATCAAATGTATCCTCAAAGTGATGACAATCTACAGGAGGAACTCCCTGACGGAATATGAGAAAGAGCAAAGAAAAGGAACATATGTTGTCATAAGAAAGTGTGCACAACATCCTGAGATACTGAATAGAGATTATGTATGGATCCTAGAGGACAAATGACGAAGTAAAGAATCGAGTGAACTATCAACGTGGAAAAGAAGACGATTACACGTTAACAAAGTGCTGCAGAAAACAGAAGATCAATACATGTACAGATACTGAAATGCAAGGTAGGTCAAGTCATCGTATAGGCTAGCTATGAGTAGTGAAAAGAATGCAGGCGAAGCCGCAATTGTACAGAAACTGACATTGGTATCATGAAATAAATAAGCCAGAAACTATGGGAATGGAAAGCTGTGTCGCAGCAGGATAGCAGGCTAGTGGACCAGCGTGACGAGGCTGTCTGGCTTGAAGTCAAGATCTTAGAAATTGGGGTCAGTTATCTACTCTGAAAAAGAGTGAGTGTGTGAAGGATGAATCTTCTCACATTAAGGTGCAAGAAAGAACAAAGGATGGCAAGTTTTAATTCATTTAAAGGTTTTAAAAGCTGTAAAATGGACCACATTGTGGTCTCTTGTCATGTTATCCAAGGAAGGAAATAGAGCTTGAACATGGAGCTCCAGACAGGATAGCGAGTGCCCTCAATCCTGTGCATTCCCAAGACAAGAATACTATGCAAGGCCAAGTACAAAGACAATTTAATGGCAGAAGGCATGTGTGATGAGAGATGCTGGGACAATTGGGTGGTGAGGTAGCTTCATGTCCTATCTCCCTGCACTTGGGTCTGGGTTTACGTGCTGCGAAATGAACCGAATGTTGCAGACATGGCACAAGCGTACAAACCAATTGAATTAGTCTGTATAACAAAGGACTGTATAGTTTAGAAGACCAATGAAAAACAATGTTACTATTTATTTTGTAAATTACATGATTGAAGAGGTAGGCATAAGCTGTCCAACTGATAAAGGACAGCCAATAACAATCCTAGCTCCCTATTGCATATCTAGATGTTTCCCTTAAACAATCCTGACCCTTGATATGTTTTTCATTATTGCCACAAAGTATGACATCACTCTGATGCATAATTGAGTATATGAATTATATTGTTTGTTGAAATCATTGAGAGACTGAGCGTGTGTCCATTGATTTTCATTGTAACCTCCCTGTTTTAGATCATTGTTAATAAAACAGTAACTTGACATCTTCTTGAGTTTGTCCATTTATTTGGACTCAGAATTATTCTGCTGTAATCCCAACCATTACAACATGCACCTTTCAAGGGCCTTAAGCTCACAACTTTAATTAAAAAAAGACTTGAAGAATGTTGATATGTCACTCTGCATTACAATGGGAAAATGGTTCCATAATGAGAACATTGAAAAGAATCTATTTACGACCTTTCACGACAACAACGAGAAACACTAACGGCGGCGTCGCTCAAGGATCAAGTCTATCACCACTTTGCTTCAATATTTAACAGACCCCTCTCATGATGCTCATTGAAACACACAGTCTTACAAGTTATAACTATGAAGACGATACCAAACTAATATTCAGGATGACAACCACCAATGACTCTGACAAACCCCTTAACAAATGCCTCGGCAAGATAAACATCTGGGTGACTAATATCAACCTAAAATTAAACCCAAACAAAAGTGAACAAATTATCACTGCACACATTGACAACCATCCACAACCATCACTCCCCTGCCCACAGGGAATGGGAATACAAACAGAATCTTCTGTAAATAAACCTGGGAATACTGATGCAAAGTGGAGTTGCTCTATAACCACAGGTCAATGCAATAGCGTCAAAATGCTTTTATCACCTATGCTCCATAAGAGGCAGCTTTCTATATCTAAATTTCCCACACACTGCACCTTTGTCACAATCTCAGTAGTATTGCCAAGAATAGATTATGTAAAAAGCCAAGAAGCTACAATGCATCCAAAGGACAGTGGCAAGACTACTTCTAAGATTAAACAGGAAGGAACACATCACCTGAGAAATCTACCCTGGCTCTCGGTAAAAAAAATCAGAATCCAAATCAAAGCTCTCTGCATCTCCCATAAATGTTACACGGTCAAGGGGTGGAATTCCTCTGGTCAGAAATCACCCACTACCCTTCAAGAAGAACTTTGAGATCAACTAATGGCATGCTCATAGAAATAAGGTACTATGAGTAAAACAAATACAGGGGGACTACCTTCTCTATACTCATAGCTAAACTATGGAACTCAACCACTAAAAAAATCAGATGACTGAAGACCACCAGGAATTTTGGAAATAGTCAAAAACCTAGTGATTCACTACACCAGGGTATATACTGCCTTGTTTAGATAAGACAGGATATAAACTATAACATTCAACCACAACAACACCACCACTATACTCATATACTGGTTATTCAATACATCGGGCAGGAATCACGCCAACTCAAATGACTGAAGAAAACATCCTCCCTTAACACCCAAAAACCCTACATCTCTCTAACCATAATGCAAACCTCACCAATTAAATCAAACACTCTGCCATGCAAAACACTAAACCTCTCCCATCTGGAAACAATACACCTCTGGTATTCACACCGATTTCACCTGGAAATCACACATGAACAGACGCTAGTTTCTCATAGTTCTACACACACCAAATGCCAAGAACAACACCATGGTCCATTACGAGGTTGGAGGTAGCCTTGCCGGTAAGAGCGGCAAGGCTACCTCCATACCGGCATGAAAGTCTGGCACCCGCGAATGGGCAATTACTGGGGTCCCGACCCCGCCGGACCCACTAATTGCCCTCTAACTTGTTAGGCAGCGTTCATAACGACATGCTATGCTCGCGGGTGCCTTTCATTCTACCAGGGCACACCTGGCGGAATGAAAGGCACCCGGGACACAACTGAGAGTTTGCCGGTCCGGACTGGCAACCTCGTAAGGAGGCTCCATGTCTTTTTATCGTTTGGCCACTAGCCAAACTCTCGCCAACTTCCCTTTCAGGTCCATGAGAGTCCCTGGAGAATATGTAAATGGTAGCATTGCACAGTATAAATCCCCATAATATAACACCATGTCAATACATTGCCCTAGTGCAAAAAAACACAGGGCCTAATTACAAGGTTGCCGGTCTGTTAAAATTGATGCTGGTACTGTAATACCGGCATCGTTTTCCGGACCGGAGCATTACGACCCACGATGCCGGTGCCACCAGCACCAGCACAGACCCCTACCTGACCGGCACCCCCCTTGCCGGTGTCAGCTCTGACACACGGCAGCTGTGCCAGTGACACCGGCATGCCGCAGACTAGTGCACATCCAGAGTTGCACAGACATGCCAATACCGGCATGTACATACCAGAAATAACGCATCAAAAGATGCCGTTAAGACCGGCATCGCGGGACAGGCGTTAACAGGAACCTGGTGTGCACAAACCTGCCACAGGTGGCCACAAACAGCACAGGTGGAGACCATTTGAAGTCAGGCACAGTGTAATGGCAGCACACCCACACACCACACCCTTCCCAAAGGCAAAATGCTACCACTAGCAATGGCTCTGCTGGAGCAAGAGTACATGCATAAACAGCTACTCTACGAGGAGGCAGTGAGCCAGGCCATGCAGTGAATGCGAAGGAGGAGAAGGAGGGTGAGAAGGAGATATCACATACCCAATGTGCAGGCCATTGTGCCCCGCAGGCAGCCACCTATCCCCCGGCAATGGGCCAGCCCATTCAACCTAACCCCTGCACAGATCCACACCCTGTACCGGCTGGACAGGGACACCACCACCACCACACTAGTGGACCTCATACACAATGACCTTGTGAGCGTAATCAGCTTTTGGACAGCCACCCCCCCCCCGCTGAAATTAGCGTTTGTGCTCCACTTCTTGGCAACAGGAACCTATCAGCACACAGTGGGTGAACTTCACGGGATATCATAACCCTACTACTCCCGTGTGCTCACCCAGGTACTCGAAGCACTCCTCAAACATGTACACGACCACATGAGCATGCCACAGACTGCAGCGGAGGTCAATGCCACCAAAGTTGCATTCCATGCAATTGCAGGCATGCCCAACCTCATCAGTGCGATAGACTGCACACATGTTGAGCTGGTGGTGCTGTGGAGGTGGTGTACCGCAACAGAAAACAGTACCATTTGCTGAATGTACAGATGGTGTGTGATGCAAGCAAAATAACAACACACTGTTGTGCACAATACCCAGGCTCCACACACAACGCAATTGTCCTGCGGAACTCCACGCTGCCCCGCTACATGGATCGACATGCCGGACTACATACATGGCTGTTGGGTGAGTCTGACCACAGGGGCATATGCAGTGTTGATTGGGGGTTTGGGAGGCTGTTGCCAGCCCTGGGAACCTGTCTGCTGGGTGGGCCATGTGGCGAAATTAATGCGGGGGGGACTGTTGCCAGCCCTGGGAACCTGTCTGCTGGGTGGGCCATGTCGGGTGTCGGAACATAGCACAGCATTGCATCATCTCAGAGCACAAGTGCACACTGCATGTATGAATGCACCGTGAGCCCTGCCAAAACCCAGACACAACCAGGAATTCTTTTTTTTCCCAACAAAACACAAGGCCTACGTACACGCTGTGGGCAACAGATGAGAATTTCCATGTATTGTCATGTCATCAATTGTGTATTATTGTGGGCAACCTTGAACAGCCTGTGACAACATCAAATGACCTAAATCATCACAGATACCCTTACCCTTGCTCACATGCAGGTGATGCTGGGTATCCCCTGATGGGCTGGCCGCTGACCCCAATCAGGCAGCCACACAACAGACATGATGAGGCCTACAATCGCGCACACGCACGGACTCGCGTGACCAACCATTGAACAGACATTTGGACTGTTGGAGAGCTGGTTCCGCTGCCTTACCAGGTCTGGGGGTGCCCTAATCTATGGTGCTGAGAGGGTGGGGAAAATAGTGATGGTTTGTGCAATGCTGCACAACATGTGCACCCATCGTAAAGTACACCTTCCCCCTGACATGTACATGATGCCACCGGAGGAGGATGAAGAGGATGATGAGAATTATGGAATTCCCCAGCAACACCATGCCCATGTTGGACAAGCCACATGTCAAGCATTGGTTGCAAATGACTTCTGACGGAATGTAGGAGACATGTACATGGGCGTGGGTCTCACTGGGTGCTGTACACTGTGCATTATTAAATCGTCACACACTCAAGAATGAATTTCCAGTCAATTGATTGTTTTGCTACACCTGATGTATTGATGGTTGGTGAACTATGTACAGTATAACATTGTTGCAACATACACATCTACCCACTATGATTGTCCAAACTCCCACCCCCCACGTCCCCACACACTCTGCCCCAACACACCCTCCCCAAGTGACCCATATCCAGACACCCTCACCCTACAAACACCACCCCCAAGTCCACTGCCACCTCCATGATGACACCAACATCCCTCCCCCAAAAACCAATTCCACCCATGCACTAGTGTCCATGGACTATTTGCGCACCCCTTTTTGGTGCATGGTGTTGGGGCCCCTGCAACCAAGTCAGTCTCTGTGAGCGTCACACGGGGCTCCTGTGGGTGGATGTGCTTGCTGTTGCACTAGCGTATTCTACCGGTGGTGTGATGATATGCCGTTGTTAGGCTATTGCTGTGACAAGCAAATTGATAGACTCGGCCATTGATGATATCACCTTGTTTCCCTCATGCACTCGTGGAGCCAGTTGATAGATGGCCTCAGTTGCCCTGCCTAGCATGCGCAAAGTGTTGCGGGTGTGGTCCTGCATCGTCTGCTGAGTCGACTCAGCCATAGTGATAGTGATGTAGCGGCTTACCAAGGCATGCATGGCCTCCTGGCACTCCTCCGTTCGACTGAGGCAGCCCTCAATGTCCCAGATGTGGCGGAATCCAAGCAGTGGCAAGGGTGTTGGGCTGCAGCGGCCTGATGGACTGAACACAGGCTCCACATCCTGGGGCCCATTGCTATGTGTTCCTGACCCAGTGTCCTCCACGGTGTTGCGTGCACCTGCATCAGACATTGGGCTTCCTGGGTGGGGCAGATGGGTGGGTGTGGATGAGTCCTGAAGGTCGGGCATGCTCCGGACAGGTGATATTGGCTCTGCAGGCAGGCTTAGGACAGGGTATTGTGGCTCTTCAGGCAGGCTGAGGAGAGGGGATTGTGGCCCTTCAGGCAGGCTCAGGTCTGGTGACACCGGATCCACATGTCGATGTGCTGGCTTGACAACTGGTGTTTTTGCCTGGCATGCTGGGTCAGACACTGCTGATGCTGTGGTTTTGCAAGGATGATTGTCTGCTGGTGTCTTGGACTTCCTGTGCTGATGCTGGCTGAAGGGTGTATGGTGATGGCGGGGGGGGGCTTGAACGGTTGATGTCATACTCTGTGGTCTGGTGCCACTGGTTCCTGGGTCCTGGCTGCTGCTGGTGGATTTGGTGCTCCGTCCACGTGCTGCCAGTGGTGTTTGGGGTTGTGGCTAGCTCGCCCTCGCTTCCTGATGAGGTGCCTGCGTAGGACAGTGCAGCAGCCAATTACTGTTGTCTGACAATCCATGTGACATGTATCTAACTTGTGAGGTTCATTTATATATGTGAATTGTCATGCTCACAGTGATGTATGATATGATATGATATGATAGGTTATTTATGACACGCTTAATACCAAGAGGTTTCTCGGGGATAAAACCTGTGGTGCTCGGTGTCGTCTTGCTTCCAAGGCGAGCACGTTGCCACTGAGCTATCCTCCTGAGACGAGACATGGTGCACACATGAGTGGGGATGGAGCAGACATTTTGCAGTGTGGACGTGGTTGGGGCTGTGCCTGTTGGCCGGGGTACTGGTGTGTTCTGGCATGGGTGTTGTGTCAATGCGGCCATGGCTCGGGGACAGGTGTAGTCTAGCTGTGATAAGGATGTGGTTGACTCATGTACGTTGCTGCAATGGTGTTGGATCTGCGGGATGGGACATGGTGGAGGTGTCATGTGGGTGACAAGTGGCAATGATGCATGCTGATGGGAGTTGTGTGTACATTGCAGGGGACATGTGGTGTGTGTCTGTAGGGTTTGTTGCCAGTGTACCATGCAGGGGCATTTTTCAGTGCTGTGGTCTAGTTGGTGTGTGGCAGGGCGGCAGGTATTTGGTGGCACCGACTTGTCATTCGAAAAGCACCATTGACAATGGGGCCTCATTTCTGGTATTTCTGATGTAACTTATGGTCACTCATCGGCTTCTCCAGACGATGATGCTCCGTGCTCTGCATCTCGGACCCCCTCAATGCTTTCCATGTTGATGACTGAGGCGCATCTTTCTTCCCATGGCTGTAATTTAATCAGTGAATATGCATCGCCTCCTGTGGCCTGCCCCTGGCTGTGCTCTGCTGCAAGGAGGTTCCGGACACGGAGACGCAAGTCATCCCACCTTTTGCGGCAGTCCTTTACGGTCCTGGGTGTTGTGCCGACCGCAGACACTTTTGAGGCCACTTTAGTCCATATTGCCTTCTTCCGGATCTGGGCTGGCCGGCGCAAGTCTCCTCCAAACACTACATCAGCATTCTCAGAATTCTCAACCAGAGTGTCTGCAAGCATGGTCTGCTTGGGCTCACTGAAGCAGGGTTTTCTGCGTCAAACGGTCCCACTTGACCCTGACATGTTCTTCTATGCAGCTGGGCACTTTGCAGCTCTGTATCACTCCTGTCGGCTGAGGATTGCAATGGATTGTGTTTTTCAAGATGGCCGCCGGAGCATTTCCTGTTCCGGCGCGATGACGTTGCTTCTGGTGCCGGCACTTCCGGTGCCGATATTAACGGTACCGGTATCAATGGTACCTTTCTGTCCGGCATCTAGGATGCTGGTGCCCGTGTATGCAGCACGGATGATGATATGATATGATATGATATGATATGATATGATAGTTTATTTATATAGCGCCTATACACAATGTGTTTCAAAGCGCTTCAAGGAGGGAGGGGAACAAAGGAAAATACAGTTACATTCAGCAAAAGTCCTTGAAGCAGTACAGAATGTAAAAATAACTATCATAATAGGCCTGTCAACATTTCTGATAGCAAGTGCATAGAACAAGTAAGGCAAGAGGTAATGGATAGAAGGAGAACAAAGCAAGCAGTAACATTACTATGTCTGACGACAATTTACGCAGTGCAGGTGGTAACAAGAGGAGGGGTGGGAGGGGGGGCAAGGGTACGGAGGGGAAAGGAGAACAAGGCATGATACTGAACAAAAATGTCAGTGACAAATTTGAAAGTAGGGGAGGGGGGAGGAAGAGAACAAGGGGGGAGGAGGGGGGACAGACAAGCTGCTATCGAGAGTCACAGAACAAATGATAGGAGTAAGTGCTAGGAGGGGGAAGTCTGAGAGGAGGAGAAGGAGTGGGGAGTAGGAAGGTAGTAGAAGAGGATGGATGTGAGGAGGTGGGAAGGGAAGGAGGCAGGAAGGGGGGTGGAACGCAGAGCAAAGAGGGTGGAGCAGGCAACTCAGGGGGGTAAGAGGGGCACACAGGCACTCACGGAGGGGCAGGGGGGGCACACGGGCAATCACGGAGGGGCGGAGGGGCACACAGGCACTCACGGAGGGGCAGGGGGGCACACAGGCACTCACGGAGGGGCAAGGGGGCACACAGGCACTCACGGAGGGGGGGGGGCAAACATGCACTCACGGAGGGGCAGGGGGGCACACAGGCACTCACTGAGGGGCAGGGGGGCACACAGGCACTCACGGAGGGGCAGGGGGGCACACAGGCACTCACGGAGGGGCGGGGGGGCACACAGGCACTCACGGAGGGGCAGGGGGGCACACAGGCACTCACTGAGGGGCAGGGGGGCACACAGGTGCTCACGGAGGGGCAGGGGGGCACACAGGCACTCACAAAGGGTCAGGGGGGCACACAGGCACTCACAAAGGGTCAGGGGGGCACACAGGCACTCACGGAGAGGCAGGGGGCACACAGGCACTCACTGAGGGGCAGGGGGGCACAGGCACTCAAGGAGGGGCAGGGGGGCACACAGGCACCCACAGAGGGGCAGGGGGGCACACAGGCACTCACGGAGGGGCAGGGGGGCACACAGGCACTCACGGAGGGGCAGGGGGGCACACAGGCACTCACTGAGGGGCAGGGGGGCACAGGCACTCAAGGAGGGGCAGGGGGGCACACAGGCACTCACGGAGGGGCAGGGGGGCACACAGGCACTCACGGAGGGGCAGGGGGGCACACAGGCACTCACTGAGGGGCAGGGGGGCACAGGCGCTCACGGAGGGGCAGGGGGGCACACAGGCACTCACGGAGGGGCAGGGGGGCACACAGGCTCTCACGGAGGGGCAGGGGGGCACACAGGCACTCATGGAGGGGGGCCTGCGAACCGGCGTACCGCGGTGGACAGCGGTAGACAGGGCCTTCGTTGTGGGCCTTAGGTGGTGCGGCCGGCTCCCGCCTCCCGGTTGCAGCCATTGGCTAAAGGGGCCAATTGCAACCAATGGGAGAGGGGGCAGGGGCTGGCCCACCAAAGCAGGAAACAAATCACATATTCCTCAAAATGGCAAACAAAACGAAAGAACGGCCATCTTGGAGGGCCTCGGCAAGGTGACATTTAGCAGGGCAACACATGAAACAAAAGGTGCAGGCAACAACTAGTGAGATGGATGGATCATGCTGGACACAGCAGCCATATGTTTCAAATTCACGATCGATTCGTGAGCATTCCGACCAAGATGAAAAGTCACTCGCATTGCCACGCAAAGTCAATGATAATGTCTCCAGATACCTTACCCCCAGCATAGCGCCGTGTGATTATCAGTCCAGCGCAGATGGAGGGTGCTGGAGGGCAGAGGACAGGGCTCCAGCTCGAGGTGAAGAGTGGGAGAGGAAGAGGGGATGGAGGCTGGGCCCCGTTGTGGGCCTTAGGTGGTGCGGCCGGCTCCCGCCTCCCGGTTGCAGCCATTGGATAAAGGGGCCAATTGCAACCAATGGGAGAGGGGGCAGAGGCTGGCCCACCAAAGCAGGAAACAAATCACATATTCCTCAAAATGGCAAACAAAACGAAAGAACGGCCATCTTGGAGGGCCTCGGCAAGGTGGCATTTAGCAGGGCAACACATGAAACAAAAGGTGCAGGCAGCAACTAGTGAGATGGACGCATTGTAAGAGGATTCAATTCAACACTACAGCTAAGTCAACGCCTAGTCTAGAATACTGAATGGAAACCCTTATTGATATATCTTTATGTCCAGTTCATGCGTTCTGGATGACTACCCCTATATAACACCCCTCTCTTGGAATCCCCCTGACCCCACTGAGCCAAGAAGTAGTTCTGTTTGCAAGTTTAAGGGTTTATTTGATAATTTAAACAATATATATATATATCACGCTTTATAATAAATTAATAATTGAATATCACACTTAATCTGAGCAGTAATCAATAATGGATAGTCTGACACTAGCACACTTCTTTATAATCAATGATGGGTGGTTATAGGATAGATAAGATAGCAACAATACTTTGATGGTTTCAAATGGATGCAATGTGGAATGAAATGCAGTACAGAAAATAACTTGATAGGATTTCAACCAAACAATTTAATCACTTTTCTCTGGCAATCCCCTCCCCCCTTTATGCAATGGAAGGAAAGCACACAGTTCTCAGAAATGCAATCAAATGTAATTCAGTTCACCCCAGCAAGCTTAGACTACAGAAGTTTGAAACACAGGCCCAAAATGCTTTTATATGTGCTGGCAATGAAGTGAAAAATATGCTAAAATGATTTTATATGTGCTGGCAATGAAGTGAAAAATATGCTAAAATGCTTTTAATTCCCTCTAGAGGTTCAGGGTGAGTGGTATCTAGTTAATATTAGTCCAGGCTCACTCTAGCAATGATTCAGGGATGGTTCTTAAGAGGCAAACGAATTTTTAGCAAGGAAAGCAAGGAAACTGCTGTTTTCACACGTGGAGAAATTTGCAAATCGCGGCAAATTCGCGAGTGCGTTTTTCACGATTGCGGCAAAAGTGTATGGAATGGGAAAGCGGTTCTAGGTTCGTTGAAAAGCTAAGATTCTAAGCTTTCAGAGGAAAGTTACTGCAAGTTCCTAGCACAAACGGTTACAGAGTTATGAACGATTTTGTGAAGGTTGTTTTTCGGATCTGAAAAACTTGCAGCTAAAAAATGACAGGTGACAGCTTTGCAAATGACAGGTGACAGTTAGGAGGCAGTTCTAATTAGATTAAAATTGCTTGGATTAGATTATTTTAACTAAGAGATTGGTTCTGCACAGTTCTGCTAGGTACTCACAATATATTTAGAAATAGAATGGGCCTCGCCTCGGATCTGGTCAGGTTTTAGACTGGACTCTGGTCTGGTCTCGGCACTTCACAGTGATCTGGGTCAGCTCTCTGGTTCTGCTAACAGTGGTCTGGGTCAGCTCTGCTCTCTCTGGGTACAGCACTGCTTCTGGATCTTTCTGCACAGCTTTCTCTGGAGATTGATGGATTTGAAGTCTGGATCTCTGGATGTGGTATGGTCCGGCAGCATGCTCCGCAGCAAATGGAATTGAATGTCCCTATCTGTCCTGTCTGTCTGCTTTTATGTGTTTTGAAAATGGGTGGAAAGGCTAGCTTCCTAGCCAGCCCCTCTCCACTTGTCATTGGCCACTTCCTCCTCTTCCCCTTGATTGGGGGAATGAAATGAAGTGTCATCATGATGAGGTCTGTTTATGGTACAGAGAACCCACCCCTGTCAACTTTACACACAATCTATATTTGATCAAAATACATATTTGCACAGGTACACATTTGTTTAAAATTACATGCACCCATCACATATCACAGGAGGTATACCCTGTCCAAATCTGCTCTTCCTGGGAGCTTGCATTGAGAAATGGCAACAAATTTCACTTTTTGGTCAAGTTACCAATATCAGATTCTTACTCAAATTTACCCAAATGTGTGCAAGACATGCAGGCATTAATTGATGAAGTATCAGACTTTTAACATGCATACATTTTAAGTAATACCCTCTTAACTGCTAGTTTGCCCCCAGATCATGCCACTGGTTCTAAAAACCTCTTAAAATGTGGGCAGAAAAATCACAAGAATTATGGTATCATTTAAATAATTATGACAAGTCCGTACTATGAGTTATTCATCTTTTTCTAAAACCATATTCTGGCTACAGGGGTGTGTCTTTTCAGGTCACATGGTACAGAAACCAGTCTTTCCACTTTCTTCAAGCTCAGCCTTTGTCTCCAGTTTCTCCCCCTCCCAGTTTCTGCCAAGCCAGCTTGCTCTCACATGCAGTGCTCACTTTTACGGCCCCCATAATAAAACATTTGCCTGGGCCCTGGAAGGCCCATTGTTCAAGAGGAAGCCATTTATGGCCACTTCAATAAACCCTCTGCCTGGGTCCTATGTTTAGTCTCTAGGAGTCCCTTGATAATTCAATCAGAGAAGTGTCAGATCCCTTTTGGTGGGAGCAGCAAAAAGGCAGCTAGGCCTGGGAACACAGCAGTTGTGCAAGTCTCAACTCCTGTCGAGGGTAGCTGGTGGGCAGAATTCAGTTCCTTAAGCCAGGCCCCAGCTAATGTCACTTTTAGTTACCCAGTTTTCTGCATTCAAATAAAACTACCAATTTTTACATATGCAGCTAAAATGCTGATTCTAAGTTTAAACTATGACATTTAAACAATTGCAACCTATGTGACACTCAAAGTAGGTCACTCATTTCTTTTAAACATTTAGATTTTTAGTGTCTTTCAGTCCAAATTTACTTAAACTGCTGAAATCCACAGCTCAGCCAGTCTTGTTATAAACCTTCAAGTCACTTCAGAATATAACTTTAGATTGTATCCACCTCTCAGTAAGTCTTTCTTTGGCCTGCTTTGGGTTCATTTATTCAGTTTTACACACAAAAAAAAAAGTCTGGTGTTGTTTTAAAACGCCGGCTTTCTGATAGTGGTGAGTACTGGTAATGCACCCATTTTTGGGATTTAAGAAAATGAATTCCCCACAATTCTAGGTTGCTTTTGGCAATCAGCATTGCCATTCCCAATGGTTTCAGGCTACTGTGTGGGTAGTCCAATGGTGGTTTTAGGCAGTGCCCTTCTGTGCCCATAACATCGGCAAAATGGGTGGCAGCCTATTCTTCATGCACTTCCCTGGGCATTTTCTGGGAATCTCTGGCCATCATGATGTTTTCCATGTCAGTACTGCACAGTTTTGAGGTAGGGCTTGGATGCGTGGATAAAAACATCCCACAAGCCCCCCTCTTGCGATGGCCATTCTGTTTCACTGATGGGACTCGCAAGACCTGGGATGTTTCCTCATCTTCTTCCAAAAGATGGCACAGTTCAGCATCTTTTCCTCCATCCGGTCGGATCGATCGGTTCTCCTCACCGGTCCTGATGGGAGTATTGGGCGGTACCCCGGGCCCCTTGCGTCTCTGCTCCTGGTCTCCGGATCGTCCTCCTTGGCCAGTCTCGAGGTTTTCTTTCTCCTAGGACGACAAAGGAAGAGCGGCAATACCTATTCATAGACATTTTTCCCCCACCATTGATATAGTGGGGTGGCATATAAATTTATAGTCAAAACATATGGACATGCACATTTCTTTTTGCATTCAAAAACGAAAACACCCACATTGAGAAACTCAGAATTTGATAGGCGATATGTAGGATATTTTAAGTTAGAACTGTATTAATCTGAGACAGTACCCTCTAGGATTCCAGAGGATTCCTCCAGTTGTTGCAGAGTGTGCCTGGGATGGCAACACTTCAACTGGTTTATGTGGACCCACTTGTCTTCCCCCTCTGCCAAACCGTCTTTGGGGATGCGGATCTTGTAGGCCACAGGGGAGATTTTGTCTATAATCTCAAAGGGTCCCTTCCATGTAGGCAAAAATTTTCGCTGTTTGGCCTGGTTCCTTTGGAAATTGTATAGATAGACCCGGTCCCCCACCTGATATTCCTTCCTGGAAGTCTTCAGGTCATAGTGGGTCTTCATGCTATCAGCTGATCTTTCTAGATTCCGCTGAGCATAAGCAAAAGCATGTTGAAGGTGTTTCCTTAAATTCTCCACATACTCATGAGTTGTGGAGGCATTTATCAGTGTCTGCTCTTGGGTCCTGTAGAGCAAATGCTGAGGAAGCACCATCTTGCGCCCAGTCATCAACTCAAATGGTGACATTTTGGTTGCAGATGAAGGGGTAGATCTGATGGCCATTAGGACCAGAGGTAATCGGATATCCCAACTTGGCCCAGAATCTGCCACAAACTTCTTTAATATGCTCACAATGGTTCGGTTATATCTCTCTACTGCCCCAGAAGAAGCTGGCCGGTAAGCAATATGCAACTTCCTTTTGACCCCCAGTATCTCCCACATCTTTGTCATTACTTCACTGGTGAAGTGGCTACCCCTGTCTGACTCAATCCTTTGAGGTAGACCAAAACGGGAAAAGATGTGGTTAATCATCAGGGCAGCAGCAGTTGCTGCCTTGCAATTTGGGGCTGGGAGACATTCCACCCACTTGGTAAACAAGCATGTCACAGTCAACATGTACTTATTCCCCCTAGCAGAGCGAATCACGGGGCCTACAAAGTCGATTTGTAAATCTGACGATGGCAGTGTCATCCCCCTCTTTTGGAGAGGCGCGCGGTGAGTGAGGGACGTCGGCTGAAATTGCGCACACACAAGACACCCCTTCAAGTATTGGTCGAGGTCCTGCCCCATGTGTGGCCAGTATGCAGCCTCTCTTAAGATTTCCAATGTTGTGTGAAACCCCCTATGACCGGCGGTGGCCGCATCATGGGCGCGACTTAACATCAGGCTTCGGAATGAGGTAGGAACCACCCACTGATCGTGGCCAGCTTTGGATTTCCTTACCAACAAACCGTCTTGGATCCGGAACATTTTTGGACATTTCATCAACACTCTTAGGTCCTCTTTCCCCGTGTAATCGGTATCCGTCAGGGGAAAGTTCTCAGGGTCCTCAAGGTGCTGGTAAAATTTACAAATTATTGGATCCCCCTTCTGAGCGGTAATCAAATCAGCATCAGGGGTCTCCTTACCCCATTGTGCAATTGAAAGGTCGTTGTGAGCATTTGTCTGGGACCTAGTGATAGCAGTGACCTGGATTTCCCCCAACAGGGACTCAATCTCAATTAGATCCCCTTGGATGGCCCCGATTTTGGCCAGCTGATCAGCTAAGTCATTTCCAGTTTTGTCTGGTCCCTCTACTTTGGAATGACCCTTGATCTTTTTCCAATAGATGGTCATCTCATTCGAGGTGACCAGATCATCAATGTTTTGGATCAACTTCCCATGTTTCAAGGGTTTGTTGTTAGCACATAACATGCCTCTGGTTTTCCAATTAACCAGGTGCTCCACGAACCCGTTCCGTACATAATCCGAATCTGTGAATATGACCAGTTCGCGGAGTTGATGCTGGACAGCAGTGAGGATGGCCTGATGCACAGCCATCAATTCTGCCACCTGACTACTTCGGGGACCAATTTTGTATCCAGCGGAGGGTCCTGGGGACTCATTCACCTATGCATTCCCTACGCCGGCCACCAGTTCTTTCTCCCCGTTGTTGTCAACATGGTAAGAGCATCCATCCACATAGACAGTGGGCATTCCCTCACACTTGTCCTCTTCAAAGACTTTGTGGGGGGAATTAAGGTATGCCTCCATGTTGTCCTTGATCTTTAGACTTTCGTCCTCGAGACAGTTTTCTCTGGCACAATCATGCAAGTCAGCCAGACCTTGCGCGAGGGGACTCTTCTTGTTTTGGCCATATCGGACCTCCACAGGAAAGCCTTGCATTGACAGAATCCAGGAAGTAATTCGGGAATTACTCACATTTCCGGCCCGGATTCTATCACTTTGGAGATATTGCAGAGGCTGGTGTGGAGTCTCCACTATGATGTGTTCCCCCTGGATAAGCGGGCGGTAATTCTTCAATGCCCACACCGTTGCCAGAAGTGCCGTCTCACAATCGTTGAATTTTTCCTCCACAGAGGATAAAGTTTTGCTCGCATAGGAGATTACTTTATTGACCTTGTCATGCTTTTGGTATAATACTGCCGTCAAGCACGTATTAGAGAACCCCGTCTCCAGGAAGAACTCCTTGTTTCTGACAGGGTAAGCTAGGCAAGGCGCTTGTGAGAGGCTTCTCTTGAGTTGTTTTACTGCTTTGGCTTGTTCTGGACCCCATTCCCACTTGACCCCCCCCTTCAGGAGATGAATCAGGGGTCTGGTGATCTCTGCGTAGCCCTCAATTAACTTTCTGCTGTAATTAGTCAGTCCAAGGAGGCTCCTTAGTTCCCGCAGAGTTGTGGGGTCTTTCAGTTTCTGAAGTGCTTCCACTTTCTTTTCCTGGGGACAGAGACCCTGAGGAGTAATCTCATGCCCCAAGAAATTAACACGGGTTCTACACCACTGTGCTTTCTGAAAGGAAAGTTTTGCTCCGGCGGCCCTCAACTGCGTCAGAACATAACGGATCTCCGCTATGTGTTCCTCCACAGATGAACTTTTGATGAGGACATCATCTACATAAGCCAGGTTACCCCTCGCACCCAGGTCGGGCATGGCCTTATGTAGGAAAATGTTGAATTCATTGCCGGAGTTGAGGTATCCGAAGGGAGTCCGGGTCCATGTGTATTGCTGGCCCCCAAAGGTAAAAGCCAGCTTGTATTGGTCCTCCCTGCTGACAGGCACAGTCCAGTATCCATTGGTCAGGTCTATTGCAGTGAATACCTGTGACCCCTGGATCTGGGCCAGCCCTTGGTCAATGTAGGGCAGAGGCCATCGGGAAGTATGGACCCGTTTGTTGAGCTCCCTGAGGTCGGCGCAGAGTCTCCACTGGCCGTTTGGCTTTAATATTCCCAGCACCGGATTATCGAAGGTGCTGTGGACTGGACGGATTATTCCCCGGGACTCAAGGTTCTTAATTATTCCAGTAAGGGACTCCATTGATGCGAGAGGCAAGCGATATTGCTTCACAAACACAGGAGTCATGCCAGGGTCCGTGGGGATTGTTGTTGTGTGGATGTCAGTGCGACCACAGTCATATGAGTCTACCGCAAAGAGATCTTGGAAATCCAAGAAAACTTGTTTCAACTTTTGCTTTTGTTCCAGAGTCACACAGGCATCAGCTAGGTTGACTCTCTCTTCCACCATCTGCCTGAAGCCTGGAAAGACTTCTGGTTTGGCTATTTCAGCGGCCTCCTCCAGCTGGGTGGAGAAGTCCCTGGTCAGAGTGCTGATTTGGACTGGAGGCTTCAGGTGGGAAAGGCAGCCCTCATGGACCTGGAAAATCACCTCATCCCTCCTGAAGTCACAAGTCACATCTTCCTTACCATAAGGGCAAGAAGTGTACACCAGGAAGTTCCCCCCATGCCGGGTAAAAATCCTGTCTGGTGTTGTATTGTCATCACTGTCACTGTCAAAGCAGTCCTTGGGGATTGGCCCTAACAGTTCATTACCTAAATCGATGGAAAAATGACGGTCATCAACCGCCATTCCAATAATGGTGCCTGCGGCTAGAGTAATACTCTTTAAGTCGCTGTTATCCACCTCTATTGGAATGGTGTCATGTTCTATGTTGACTAATGGAGTTGGGTTTACCCCCAACCCTTGCTGTTGGAGAGAAGCGTTTAGATGTATGTAAGCATCAGGGTTTTGCAGATATTGTCCTTTTTTAACTTTCACTTCCAGGGAGAATTGTCGGGTCCTTTCTGGGATGGTGACTTCCACTTTGATCTGAATTTCAACTGCATAAGGTAGCAATTGAGCTGACCTAAATGCTTTTTCTGGATCATCAAAGCCCATGGGATTATCCGCTAATCGGGACCAAGCTTTGAAGTTTATTAGGTCCAAACTAATGGCAAAGCGATTGAGAATGTCACTGCCTAAGTAAAAAGTGGCAGTGACGTCTCGCACGACCCAACAATTGTGGACTATGCTCTTGTTGCCAATGGAGATTTTGAGCATACACCTGCTTGGCAGGAGATGTTTGGAATTAGGTGCTTCCAGGTCCATTTCCCATTTGTCTATCAGTTTGAAGGTGGGAATGGCTGGATCTTTTGGGAGTTGGCGGAACATGGCTTCGCTGATGAAGCTCTTACCGTTGTTCACACACACTCGAGCGAGAACAGAGTCCTTCCCATCATTTAACTGAACAGGGATGAACAACTGCTCTCCAATTTGCTGAATATCAGCCAGGCTCTGAGCTGATTTCACATCTTTCTGGACTATAGGAGTGGGAGTTTCTGATTGTGGATTAGTATAGAATCTCAGAGTGTTTCCTTCCAGCGTGGAGTACCACTTTAGACTGGAAGGAAGGTTGATTTTCAGAAATAGAGAGGACCCTCCATCACCAGTCTGTTGTCCTACTGCTATTACTGTCACGTCTGGAATTTGGCTATTCTGGAAGTGAAATTCTACTTGGTCAGATTTTTGTTCAACCATGTGGCAGGTGCCGTTTAAACTAACATGGTTGACACTCTGTTTTAATTTTATTGGTCGGCTAGTCTGGGTCCAGAGGACCTTGTTTACGCAATCTATTAAGGGTGACAACCTCCTCAGGAGGTCATTCCCCAGTAAACAAGGGGTGCCCTCTGGAGTCACTACTATGACCGGGTGTTTCACTTTGTGTCGCCCGATCTTAATGTCCAAGTCTGCAGTCCCCTCAACGGGAATTTCCTTCCCGTCAAAGTTCTGCAGTTGTCCAGGAAGAGAGGTGAGAGGAATTTGGTAATTCTCTCCCCTTCCTGCATTCAGTTCGTCAAAGGCCCTTCTGGACAGAAGGGTAGCTTGAGATCCAGTGTCCACCAGTGCCAAAATTGTACCCTGCCCCTGTACTTGTACCGGGGCATAGTATCTTCCCTCCTTCTCCTCAAGGGGGCACAGATAATGCACATTTTTGGACAACTGGTGGGCTAACTTTCTAGTTTTGGACATCGCTAGCGAAGGGATTTGGGCAGAATTCTGTGGAGAGCCTTGGGAATCTGAAAGAAAAATTTGGCAACTGGAGATCAGAGCCATTGTGGGTTCCCCTGGCTCCGGTTCCGGGCCGCCCCCCCCTTTTTGGAGGCAGTCACCAGGATGGGTTTGAACCAGGGGATTTTCTTGCTGTTGGTTCTGGGATGAGATGGTGGGCGGCGGTAGCTCAGTCTCCACATCTCCCCAGTCTGGATTTGCATCCCTAGGGACCCATTTTTCTTTGGGAGGAGTTCCCCCCTCTCTGAAGGAGAAGATCCTTTTCCCAGGATCCTCTGAGGATCCCTCTCCCTCAAATTGGAAGATCTGTACCTCCTCCTCAAACTGAGTCTGTTTGGGTCTTTTGTTTCTCCTACCCCCCCTCTGCTCCTTAGGAGGCAGACTTTCAGGGGCAAGAGATTTTGTTTCTGGTTCCTGGGTTTCCAGGGGCTGTTTACAAGTGAGGAAGGAAGCTTCCTCCAAGGCTTTACACCCCCCTTCCCTTTGTGCCTCCTCCCTGGGAACCGGTGAGTTATCGGGGTGCTGCCCCGTCATTGTTCTGGAGCACCAGGTCCAGAGTTGGGTGCGTTCTGCGCCGGCATGCCGATCTGAGGGGTCTGCTGAGCCCTCAGTATGTGACCCAGATCCCGCGCCATGTTTTGAACCTGGCGCTCTAACTGGGAAACCTGCTCAGGCTGATACGGGGCCCTGTTTTCTCCCCTGGGCTGATCCCGGGAAGGGTAGCTATCCCTTCTTTGGTAGTACCCCTGGTTGGGAAGATTTGGATACCCCTCCACCCTTGGCCTCCCCTTTCCCGGATTCGGTTGTCTGGGCTCAGGGAATTGGGGAAAGAAGGGTGGAGGATTTTGGGGCTGGAAGTTGGGTGGATACCTGGGGAAGAAGTTCTGCCCAGGGTTTGGTGAGTTTCTGCCCTCCTGTGAGAAGTTGGGAGGGAAGTTCTCTGGGTTAGGTGCTTGGCTGGATCCCCCCCCTTGGGCTGGAGGAGTCCACACATAACCCAGGATGGGTCGACTTCTCTTGTAACGGGGACTTACATAGTCAGGAGAGCGAGGGACCCCATTTGTGGGACTACCTCCTTGACTCCCTGTTTGTGACTGGCCCGAGGACCTTCTGGGCCTAGCATTATTAGGTGCAGGTAGGTTTTTATGCCCCCCCATCTCCAACTCTAAAACGGGGGTGACCTTTACCTCTGCCACCTTGGCAGCAGCAGGGGTGTTGTTGGCTTTGGGGTTTTTGGGCGCATTATTTTTATTTTCTATTGGTTTCTGTACCTCATAGATCTGGGTCGCCTGTTCAATGACCCAGTCTAAAGATCTTTTCTCGTGAAAATCCCTCACGAGCTGGGTCATTATATATTTGGGCAAGGCATGGAAAAACGTATTAATAAATTCTCTGCTATCCGTGCGCACCCTTCTTGTGGTCTGTGCAAAAGCACGCTTTAACTCCTGCACAAATTCTTGTGGGGCCTGATCCTCCCCACATTGTAAATTGTAGGCTGCCTTGCGAGCCTCTTGAGGATTTCTATGAGTAGAAAAATGTTTCAAGATGGCCGCCTTATAGGTGGACCATCTTAAATGATTTTGGTCCTCCAGCCCCGCAAAGAGACTGGAGTATTCCGGGGAGAAGGTCCACTTTACATATTGAATACAGCTTTGGCTGTCCTTCAAATGGAAAGTCTCCATCATTTGCTCATAGAGCTCCAAGTATTCCCAAACAGAGTACTTGGCGTTCTTATGATAAGGCGTGATGACGCTCCTGATTGCCTTAATCTGCTTTAAGGGGTCCTTAAGCAAGGCCCTTTTTGTCTTATTGGCCCTTTTGGTCCAGGTAACCCTGGTCCATTCATCTTCTGACTCAGAGGCACTGCTCCCAGAGGTTCCCGTCTGTTCTTCCAGGTTTTCCCGGATTCTGCGAGCCTGGGAATGGCTGGCAGAATGTGGGGACCTGGTCTCCTGTGTCCTGTACCGCTCAGAGGAGTCTTCAGATCCCTCCTTGCTGTCAGGATTTGATGGGTACCCCCCCCACTGACCTAACTGGGCAGAGGTTTTCAGGATGCCCTTAATGGGCCTACTCTCCTGGGGTTCCCCACTAAATTGCACTATGCTTGGGTGCCCATACCCGGATGCCCGCCCATCCATTCCTGGGAGGTACTGGCCTATGAGCCCCATGCTTCTGGCTGGATAGTAATCTGCCATCCCTGTGGCCCGGTGCTCATGTGCGCCAGGGGACATGGGGGTGGCAGAGTCCAGGGACTGAGAGAGATAAAGGCCTCTGGTACTAGGGCTCCTGAGGTTATGCGGTCCTGGTGAGTCCACTCACCTCTCACAAATAACTTATGTAAGAAGTGCTCTCTGGCTATTTTCATGTCTACTAAGGTCGTCATTCTGGAATTTGAGTTCCTTCCTGACTTACAGAAGTTTGTATTTTATTTTTGCAAAACAGACCTTTTCCTTAGAGCGTTCCTTTGAGGAGTGCTTTACAGCGTAACACAGCGTGGTGATCCGACCGGATATGTGTATCTGGTCAGCTGGCACGCTGTATTAATCTGCACAAATGGTAGATCTAACCCAAACGTCCCGCTCGAGCCCCCAATTTGTAAGAGGATTCAATTCAACACTACAGCTAAGTCAACGCCTAGTCTAGAATACTGAATGGAAACCCTTATTGATATATCTTTATGTCCAGTTCATGCGTTCTGGATGACTACCCCTATATAACACCCCTCTCTTGGAATCCCCCTGACCCCACTGAGCCAAGAAGTAGTTCTGTTTGCAAGTTTAAGGGTTTATTTGATAATTTAAACAATATATATATATATATATCACGCTTTATAATCAATTAATAATTGAATATCACACTTAATCTGAGCAGTAATCAATAATGGATAGTCTGACACTAGCACACTTCTTTATAATCAATGATGAGTGGTTATAGGATGGATAAGATAGCAACAATACTTTGATGGTTTCAAATGGATGCAATGTGGAATGAAATGCAGTACAGAAAATAACTTGATAGGATTTCAACCAAACAATTTAATCACTTTTCTCTGGCAATCCCCTCCCCCCTTTATGCAATGCAAGGAAATGGAAGGAAAGCACACAGTTCTCAGAAATGCAATCAAATGTAATTCAGTTCACCCCAGCAAGCTTAGACTACAGAAGTTTGAAACACAGGCCCAAAATGCTTTTATATGTGCTGGCAATGAAGTGAAAAATATGCTAAAATGATTTTATATGTGCTGGCAATGAAGTGAAAAATATGCTAAAATGCTTTTAATTCCCTCTAGAGGTTCAGGGTGAGTGGTATCTAGTTAATATTAGTCCAGGCTCACTCTAGCAATGATTCAGGGATGGTTCTTAAGAGGCAAACAAATTTTTAGCAAGGAAATCAAGGAAACTGCTGTTTTCACACGTGGAGAAATTTGCAAATCGCGGCAAATTCGCGAGTGCGTTTTTCGCGATTGCGGCAAAAGTGTATGGAATGGGAATGCGGTTCTAGGTTCGTTGAAAAGCTAAGATTCTGAGCTTTCAGAGGAAAGTTACTGCAAGTTCCTAGCACAAACGGTTACGGAGTTATGAATGATTTTGTGAAGGTTGTTTTTCGGATCTGAAAAACTTGCAGCTAAAAAATGACAGGTGACAGCTTTGCAAATGACAGGTGACAGTTAGGCTGCAGTTCTAATTAGATTAAAATTGCTTGGATTAGATTATTTTAACTAAGAGATTGGTTCTGCACAGTTCTGCTAGGTACTCACAATATATTTAGAAATAGAATGGGCCTCGCCACGGATCTGGTCAGGTTTTAGACTGGACTCTGGTCTGGTCTCGGCACTTCACAGTGATCTGGGTCAGCTCTCTGGTTCTGCTAACAGTGGTCTGGGTCAGCTCTGCTCTCTCTGGGTACAGCACTGCTTCTGGATCTTTCTGCACAGCTTTCTCTGGAGATTGATGGATTTGAAGTCTGGATCTCTGGATCTGGTATGGTCCGGCAGCATGCTCCGCAGCAAATGCAATTGAATGTCCCTATCTGTCCTGTCTGTCTGCTTTTATGTGTTTTGAAAATGGGTGGAAAGGCTAGCTTCCTAGCCAGCCCCTCTGCACTTGTCATTGGCCACTTCCTCCTCTTCCCCTTGATTGGGGGAATGAAATGAAGTGTCATCATGATGAGGTCTGTTTATGGTACAGAGAACCCACCCCTGTCAACTTTACACACAATCTATATTTGATCGTGATTTTGTGCCTTTACCTGGAGACCCTGGAACCTACCTAACTGGAGCTCAGTCTAATCGACCGGCACTGCGAGTCGCTCCTCGACTCTTGCCGCTGTCTGCCGTGCCATACGCTTCCTGGAGGAGGCGGAGCCACGCACGGCACGTGACCCATCACGTGACTTCGGGAGCAGCCAAAAGACCCAGGCTGCCTCCCGCTCTGTGATTTGTGCCTTTACCTGGAGACCCTGGAACCTACCTAACTGGAGCTCAGTCTAATTGACCGGCACTGCGAGTCGCTCCTCGACTCTTGCCGCTGTCTGCCGTGCCATACGCTTCCTGGAGGAGGCGGAGCCACGCACGGCACGTGACCCATCACGTGACTTCGGGAGCAGCCAAAAGACCCAGGCTGCCTCCCGCTCTGTGATTTGTGCCTTTACCTGGAGACCCTGGAACCTACCTAACTGGAGCTCAGTCTAATCGACCGGCACTGCGAGTCGCTCCTCGACTCTTGCCGCTGTCTGCCGTGCCATACGCTTCCTGGAGGAGGCGGAGCCACGCACGGCACGTGACCCATCACGTGACTTCGGGAGCAGCCAAAAGACCCAGGCTGCCTCCCGCTCTGTGATTTGTGCCTTTACCTGGAGACCCTGGAACCTACCTAACTGGAGCTCAGTCTAATTGACCGGCACTGCGAGTCGCTCCTCGACTCTTGCCGCTGTCTGCCGTGCCATACGCTTCCTGGAGGAGGCGGAGCCACGCACGGCACGTGACCCATCACGTGACTTCGGGAGCAGCCAAAAGACCCAGGCTACCACCCTTGCGGCGTTAAGCCCGACAGGGGTGAAGGGCGCTGACTGTTTTGCGACTGTGTGGCGCTACTTACAGATTGGAACTTGCGAAGGTGAGCCATCCTTATTGTTAAACCCATAAAACAGTGTCTCAGTGTACTCTTGCTCATACATATTGAGGAACCTGACACAACTGAAGTGTGACAGTATTAATACGATTGTACCTATTTTCCCCGCCAATACCTCTTATCAGGAGAAGGGTGACCAAAACCATCAAAACCCATGGCCAAATCCAGGCAGAACAAAACTCGCTACAACCTGCGTAAGGGCCAAGAGGGACCTAAGGACCTTCCTTCTCAGAAAGCTAATAAGAATAGTAATCCTACAGAGGTGGAGGGCAGACCGATCAAAGGAACTATTCCAGCTATGTTCGGGAAAATTCAAACCAAGCCAACTATCGCTGGGGATAAATCAGGAATGGAAGCCAGTAATTCTCAACCACCAGCCCTACATAACAATAGTAGCTCTTTGGACAATACTAACTTTAATGACATTGATAACAATTCTCTCTTAGATCTATGCCTATCAATACAAAAATCAATGGCCCCATCAAACAATCTTCCTACAGTGCCCAATGATTGCCCACTTGTGATTGAGGCACAGGTTCTAAATACAGCTCAGGGGGGGCAGCAAAAGCCTGGGAGACCTATTAGTCCAAGACAACCAGGTAATTCAACATCAAATTTATCGGGCTCTTTCCCCATGCGCCCCTCCTCTATCTCCTCAGTGGTTCTGTCCGAGGAACGGCTATCTACTTCCCCAAATCTCTATATAAGCTCTGATGATCCGGAACATATGGACAAAGGAGACAGTGGAAACTCTGAAGTCAGTAGCAATCCAGCCATTATAGATCTGCAAGCCTCAGTGGCCTCTCTTCAATTTGCTATGAAAATCCTGCTAAAATTATGCGGGAGGATCCATGCAAACTCACTAATACAGCTGGGGCTACCCAATCCTCTCATTCCTATGGGGCAAGATCTACCCAACCAGCACCCCCCTAAGGGAGATGAGGAACAGGATTCACAGATGATACCCGACAATTTAGATAAATCTATAGTGAATGCTTTGGAAATACCTCTGACAAAAAAACAGCGACGCCAACAAAGACGCCTAGCTTCGAGAAATTTGGTGGCGGAAATAGCCTCCCCTTTACCTGCCACTAACGTTCCAACAATACGTACAAAAAAATCTAAACGTAAGAAGCGAAAATCCAAGAAAAATGCTAAGAAAGGGATGGGGACCCTAACAAGTTGGATTATCCCAGATATAACACAAGAAATTACCAGCACGATTATAGAAGACCCCAACCCTGACCTTTCTACTAACTCAGCTGATGTGGACACTATATACCCGCACCAAGACGAACAGCATAAAGTGGATAACAAGGGACCTCTTAAACCACTGGAAACAATAGAAATCAATATCCCTAATACAAGTAAAATATGCATCATCAAAAACTTAAATCAAAAGCAGAGGGATAAGAGGCTGACAAGAACGGAGGTTTTAAATAAACTGCATCTGATTCCACAATTGCGGGTAATCCGCTCGGAGGACTTCTCTTTTGTAGAACCGCTCACTGTATGCAATCCCAATGTGACAGCCCTCCACTGTTGTGTCTTGGCATCTGCTCAATTGATTCGCTCTCATAAACAATGTCTATTACAGGTGGGGGTGGAAGTAGATGCTTGTAAAGAGAAGGAAGATCCTTTACTCCCAAGTGTTGAGCCATCGGCAGCCCCAAATAAGAGTGGTATACCCACCCAAAAAATGGGAAAGAATGTGCAGATGGCAGACATCCAAAACACTTTGAAATGGCTGGCAGATTCGCTGCCTTTAGTCCTACAACAATCATGAGATCAAACCCTGCTAAGCTGGAACACACATGGCCATCAGCATTTTCTTACTAACAAGGGCTCTCTATCAATGATAAGTAATTTCCCCATCTTTCTATTACAAGAAACTTGGCTGCTCCAGCAGACAGCCTTGGATGGGTATACTATTTATCACACCCTTGCGAAGAAAGGCATACGGGGACGACCATATGGGGGTCTAGCGATAGGGATTTCCAATAAGCTGAAAAGTAGAATGATCCCAGTGGATAGTGACTATCTGTGTGCTGCTGCTCTGACCCTTAGGATTAAAGCAAGATGGGAAGAAATATTATTAATTAATATATATAATCCCCCGGGTGCAAAACACAGAGAAAGTATACAGGACACCCTGCATAATCTCTTAAGTGAATGGAATGTAACCAATGGTAGAGATTTTATTATTCTGGCTGGGGACCTAAACTGTAGAATCAATAGCGGCGGTGGTACAAGTAACAATCAGCTTCTAACAAGTAACAGTATATGGAACCAGGCTTTTACGGATATTGAAGGGATGTGCTGGAGGGGTTTCTTTGACTGCTGGGACCTTGAAATAATTAATGGTCGTACCAGAAATGATAGCCCGGGTAAATTTACATGGAAGAATGGGAGTAGTATGAGCACCTTGGACTATATCTATACTAGTGTAGAAATCGCATTAATTGTCAAAGATATGATGGTGAGCGAATACAAATGGAGTGATCACGACCCGCTGATACTATCACTGGGACTCAGCCACCCGGATGCTGCATTGGCAAATCTGGGAGATCTTGTAATCAACCACTCCCTAAATCGCATTTCCTGGTCAACGAATAATATCCTAAAGGCCACAAGGGCGTCCGAAGAGTGGGGTATTAAACAATTAAATATGTTTACGCAAAAGTCACCGGAGGAAATCGAAAGGTGGATAAGTAATTTCTCTGCGCTACACGGTTCTCGTAAAATGGGCCTGATGGTGGGCAAGGCCTCTAACGAATTTGACCGTGCGATCAGAGATAGGAAACGCAAGCTTAGAGGAGATATGAGGTATATAAGAAATGGCCCTGACCCCAAGAAGGTGATTGCTCTTAAAATAAGAAAGCTGAAGACCACTTACCGAATATGGTTAAAACTGCACAAAAATACAAGGAAGTTAGAAAGGTGGCAACATACAGTTAGAACATTATGTGGTAAGAACACTCGCAAAATTTGGTCCATATTGGGGAAGGTGAAGGGGAAAACTTTACCCAGCATGGTTAATCCTATAGGAGATGATAAATGGATCTCCTTTCTGGAAACGAGAAATATGGGAAGCACCTCTGAGACCTATACCCCCAGGGCTAGCAAACCCCCGACTCCCCCATTCTCTATTTCTATAGAGGACTTACAGATAAGAATTAAGGCTTTAAACACCTCACGTGCTCCGGGACCGAATGGCCTCTCTAATATGGTGCTGAGGAGTAACCCCCTCTTTTGGGCAAACCTCCTGAAAATATTGTTTGATAAAATATTACATGAAGGTAGTATACCGACATCTTGGCAGGCAGCCATCATCATACCTGTCTTTAAGAAAGGTAGCAGGGCCGACCCTACGAACTATCGGCTCTTATCTATGCTGGACTGCTCTGGGAAACTGTTTGCAGCACTTATTCTGAAAGAATTACTAGTATGGGTAGAGAAGGCTGGGATCTTTGATCAATTCCAAAGTGGCTTTAGAGCAGGCTTTTCTACCTCTAACAACATATTTATTATGGATTCTTTGAGAAATAAGGCGCTATCTCGTTCTAACCCCCCTCTATATGCACTATATATAGATTTTAAGGCGGCCTTTGACTCGGTCAATCGCTCCCTTCTATGGAATAAATTGAGGAATCTAGGCTGTCCAGAGCCTCTATTGTATTATCTGGAGCTATTACACTCAAATAATACTGTTCAAGTTAGGCTGGATAACTTGGGTTCGGTGACCAAACCCATTCCTCAGAAGCGAGGAGTAAAGCAAGGATGCGTTACTGCTCCAACATTGTATAACTTGTTTATCCCAGATATACCTAAATGTCTCCAAGGGATTAATAATTGTCCCCCTAAGATAGGATCCTACCACTGCCCGCTTCTAGCTTATGCAGACGATTTGGTGATCTTGGATCACACTTTTAGTGGTATCCTGAGATCAACCAAACAGCTTTGGCATTATGCAGAAATTAATGAATTAGTCATTAACAATAGTAAGACCAAGCTGTTGTTATACACTGTCGGTAGAGTGGCTAGACCAAGAATGATGATGGGTGTGAATGAAATTGAATACACGCACATGTATAGATATCTGGGGGTAGAATTCGATAACAAAGGAAACTATTTCACTTGCATCCAGGAGCGCAAAACAAAAGCTGCTCAACTTACAGCTTTAGTTTATAAATTCACACGAGAGCAATGTGGATTTTCAATTTGGGCAGCACGTCAGCTATATATTCAATGTCTGGCTCCTATGGTGACGTATGGCTTAGACCCACTGATAAATATGAACTTAGGATGGTTACAACTGATAGAGGGTAAGTTTTGGAGGAAAATCCTCGGCCTTCAGCAGTGTATTCCCATGGCAATTATTAGGCTTGAGATGGGAATATTCTCCCTTAGATCCATGGTATTAAGAAAGAGGATGGAATTCCATATTAAGCTCAATAATAAACCTACAAATAAACTATTACTGACGATCAGGGAAGATTGTGCGGCTGGTAGACAGGCCAAATTTGAAAATCAGACTCGATCCCTGACTGAAGAAATTAGCTGGGCACCTGAATGGGGCCGGGATAATGAAGTCCTGATTACCAGCATGCGCAATCGCCTTAATCTGTGGGATTGGCAGAACAATTTTAAACATCTTAATAGCCTGAAAAGCTATAGTTTTATTTTATTTAGACTATACACTTATGGAAAGGCGCAACTTTATCTAAATCAGTGCCCATCGGAACATTTGAGGCGGTTTATCTTATTAATGCGCCTTAATTACTTACCGATTCTATCTACTCAGGGCCCTGCACTGGGGCTGAACCTAGCAGAAAGATACTGCAGGATCTGTGATCTTCCTACCGAACCTGAGACGGCTCAACACGTGTTGACGTGCTGCGGCAGGATGAGAATAGAATACAATAAGTATTTGGGCGATTTTGTCCACAATGCAGACTATATGGGCCAAGCAGACTTTTGGAAGCAATGTGTTAACACATATAACCCTAAATTGCATTTAGCACTTTATCAGGTTTGGAGAGTGGCAGCTGCTCTCATGAAATTAAACTTAAGGGGGTCTCTCCCCGTTAGGTAAATGATATTTTGTTTCGTTGTGCAAGTATGAAATATTTTTAGTATGAATCAGAATAGGATGTTTTCTCATCTCTTTTAGATCTCGATCCAAATCCATATGAATTAACTTCCCAGAAATTGTATTAAGGATTTTATCAAGATTTGGAATCATATTGTATCTTACTGCGTTGTACTTTGTATTTTTAGATATTTGATGTTAAATTATGTGTAAAGTTTTTTACATTTGTTTAAAACTGTATCACATTAATAAATAATAATAATAATAATATATTTGATCAAAAGACATATTTGCACAGGTGCACATTTGTTTAAAATTACATGCACCCATCACATATCACAGGAGGTATACCCTGTCCAAATCTGCTCTTCCTGGGAGCTTGCATTGAGAAATGGCAACATATTTCACTTTTTGGTCAAGTTACCAATATCAGATTCTTACTCAAATTTACCCAAATGTGTGCAAGACATGCAGGCATTAATTGATGAAGTATCAGACTTTTAACATGCATACATTTTAAGTAATACCCTCTTAACTGCTAGTTTGCCCCCAGATCATGCCACTGGTTCTAAAAACCTCTTAAAATGTGGCCAGAAAAATCACAAGAATTATGGTATCATTTAAATAATTATGACAAGTCCGTACTATGAGTTATTCATCTTTTTCTAAAACCATATTCTGGCTACAGGGGTGTGTCTTTTCAGGTCACATGGTACAGAAACCAGTCTTTCCACTTTCTTCAAGCTCAGCCTCTGTCTCCAGTTTCTCCCCCTCCCAGTTTCTGCCAAGCCAGCTTGCTCTCACATGCAGTGCTCCTCCCCTTTCCTTCCAGGAGGAAGCCACTTTTACGGCCCCCATAATAAAACATTTGCCTGGGCCCTGGAAGGCCCATTGTTCAAGAGGAAGCCATTTATGGCCACTTCAATAAACCCTCTGCCTGGGTCCTATGTTTAGTCTCTAGCAGTCCCTTGATAATTCAATCAGAGAAGTGTCAGATCCCTTTTGGTGGGAGCAGCAAAAAGGCAGCTAGGCCTGGGAACACAGCAGTTGTGCAAGTCTCAACTCCTGTCGGGGGTAGCTGGTGGGCAGAATTCAGTTCCTTAAGCCAGGCCCCAGCTAATGTCACTTTTAGTTACCCAGTTTTCTGCATTCAAATAAAACTACCAATTTTTACATATGCAGCTAAAATGCTGATTCTAAGTTTAAACTATGACATTTAAACAATTGCAACCTATGTGACACTCAAAGTAGGTCACTCATTTCTTTTAAACATTTAGATTTTTAGTGTCTTTCAGTCCAAATTTACTTAAACTGCTGAAATCCACAGCTCAGCCAGTCTTGTTATAAACCTTCAAGTCACTTCAGAATATAACTTTAGATTGTATCCACCTCTCAGTAAGTCTTTCTTTGGCCTGCTTTGGGTTCATTTATTCAGTTTTACACAAAAAAAAAAGTCTGGTGTTGTTTTAAAACGCCGGCTTTCTGATAGTGGTGAGTACTGGTAATGCACCCATTTTTGGGATTTAAGAAAATGAATTCCCCACAATTCTAGGTTGCTTTTGGCAATCAGCATTGCCATTCCCAATGGTTTCAGGCTACTGTGTGGGTAGTCCAATGGTGGTTTTAGGCAGTGCCCTTCTGTGCCCATAACATCGGCAAAATGGGTGGCAGCCTATTCTTCATGCACTTCCCTGGGCATTTTCTGGGAATCTCTGGCCATCATGATGTTTTCCATGTCAGTACTGCACAGTTTTGAGGTAGGGCTTGGATGCGTGGATAAAAACATCCCACAGCATCATGCTGGACACAGCAGCCATATGTTTCAAATTCACGATCGATTCCTGAGCATTCCGACCAAGATGAAAAGTCACTTGCATTGCCACGCAAAGTCAATGATAATGTCTCAAGATACCTTACCCCCAGCATAGCGCTGTGTGATTATCAGTCCAGCGCAGATGGAGGGTGCTGGAGGGCAGAGGGCAGGGCTCCAGCTCGAGGTGAAGAGTGGGAGAGTAAGAGGGGGATTTGGAGGGCCTTACCGGCATGCCGGTGCAGCTGTTTCCGGCATGTTGGTGTGCACATGCACGCTGACTCAGAATCAACCGTTGATTCCGGAAGCAGTGCAACACGGACACTGTTGCATGGGCATGCCGGAAATTAGTCATTTTTACCACCCAACTCGTAATGAGGTCCACACTCATTCAATGCATCTATGAGCCATGGTGATTGTTACCATAGTGCTAACTGTGAATCAGTTAGGTAATATCATACGCATGGTAAAGTGAAGGATCCGTTTCGCATGCCGAACACACCTCTTTAAAAAAAAATATATGTACCTTGAAATTTGTCTTTTGGCACCAACCTTTGCACAATTGCTTACTAGATGAAAAATTGGCAACGGAATATGCACATCAGCGTGGAACACATTTGTGCACCTTAATTTTAATCAAAGATAATATTATTGCACATTTCCCCATTTGCACATGTGCAAGCTTTGCACATTTTTCCATTTGCACAAGGGTAAGGTCATGTGCAAATGAAAAAGAAAATGTCACTGTGAATCGTGCCTGATGGTTATGAAAGGTTGTTTTTTGCATAGTGCTTGGTTGTCATGGAAACTCAACTCGATGTTCCCTTTCGCCTGGCGAACAAGACCAGCCCTACATGCATTACATGTCACCTCCCCACAAGAACGATAGTAGCACTTGCCATGATCAGACTTGCAGTCTCTCTGTCCAAACAGCCCGCCCCACTGTCGAGTCTCATTCACCGATGCTGTGTAATGAGACTGTTGGCTATACTCCAGCTCTCCGGCCATGCCCAGGCGCCACCCCTCCATGGCCCAACCCTCCGCACATTACAAATGACCATGGCACAGCAATATGAGGACCTGATCTGCTTGACAAAGAGTCCCTAATCTCTCCCATTGTTCATCATTTTCCTGCCTTAATCTATGCCAGCTCAATGTGTCAACAGCAATTGCATGGAATCACTTATCACGCGCGTGCGTCTGTCCCGGGTTTTATTTAGAATTAATCAGAGGCAATTTGACGTGTTTATTAAAGCAGTGGCGGCGCCGACTTGACCTTGACACGGCGACTGTGGAGGAGAAACTTTTTTAATCTGACGCCTAGATGAAAACTTTTAGCGTTGGCGTCAACGAAGCGATGCAGTGATGGCGAGGAGACGGGTGTCTGACGGGTGTCTGACAGGCAGGTCCACTGAAAGCTTCCAGCATATCTGTTGGCTACTAATAATGATCGAAACATCAATGCCATCGGGCATGCTGGTGCATGTGTACCGTCTGGTTGAGTGGTAAGGGGCAGATACTCGAAATGTAAGAATACATATATTTGTATTTTTTTAAAAGAGATTTTATGTGAAAATATGGAGTGGAAAAGGAATTCTGTGGCGTTTATTTTGTAAAAATGTGTTAATTGCACGGAGGAGGCATTCGAACAGTGTGCGAGTAAAAATAGGTCAGGTCATCTTTGCTCTTTGAGTGTCGTTTTACAGGTGATTCTAATTGGCAGAGAATGTTGTTTCTGACACTGTTTCAGAGCCACTGGACTTTAGTTCTTTTATCAGGCAGAGTGGGGAGGCCGGGTGCATACCAAGTCTACAGGGGAGCAACCACAATTGAAATGTTTGGGGGAAGGCAATATCTACATTTAGGTTGGCAACATTACGTCAGCAGCACTACCTTACAAAATGACTCCATAGTTCCTTTGCCAAGGAGCCTTCTGGCAGTCGTCGCGCTTTACAAGTCAAGTTGCAACGTAAATTACCTGTATACAGTGCTAATATTTAAAGAAGTGTGGCCGCCCCTTCAACTGATGTTTCTGCTATGTGAAGAGTGAGCTAAAGTGTGGTTGCAGATCCTCACAAGTGGAAGACATTCCACAGAACGGGTTATTTGAACCATGTTCATTCTCAGTAGAGGGGCTCAAACAATCTTGTTAATTACAGTGATAAAATGGTTGCAGCTTGCAGGAAGGAACAAAGGACTGATCACTGGAAGGAAGGATTGATTCAGTGAGGATTGCTTGTCACTTGTGAGGGATGCCTTTGGATTCACCAATCCCCATGGACCGTAGGTTGAAGGAATGTAGGAGTTTGCCTATGGATAGAGAACTGGCGCATGTAGGGCCTGATGGATCCTGAGGATTACCCTAGGAACATAACAGTACATTTCACCTGTTAGATACTGGGCATTGAATTACTCATAGGCAGGAAGGTAAACGTGCTTTTTTTGCCCATTGGAACAATGGGTTAAGATATCTTGCCAGGACCCAGGAAAAAGGCATGACTTATTGCATGATGGATGCATGACTCTATGAACTGATAAAGAATAGAGAATCATTCCCCACCAGGAAGGGCTGATTCTGGGAATTTGCTTGGGGACACAAACAATCTTTCCCTTCTTAGAAGTAGAAGTTCTGAAGATTCACCTATGGGCACATAATCTGTCAACTTTAGAAAGGAAGGGTTTGAGGGATTCTCCCATGGGTTCTACGTTATTTTGCCGCGGTATTTTTCATCGCGGGTTTTTTCATCGCCGTTTTTTTTTCTCGAAAAACTAGTTTTTTTTTTTTTGGGGGGGGTTACCCCCATAAACCCCCTTTTTTTTATTCTCTTACACCCACAACCATATATTTATTTTTTTAACCCCCCCAAAAACAAAAAAAAACAAGTTTTTTTCGAAATAAAAACGGCGATGAAAAAACACGCGATGAAAAATACCGCAGTGAAATGCGTGTATACCCTCCCATGAACAAATAAATGAATGCCTGTAGACAGATTTGGCTTTTGGGATCAACACCAGGGCAGTATACCTGTCAAATAAATGTGAAATTGCACCAGTAAGTGTGACAAAAACACACGCCATTTTGGGCTAATTGGTTCGGATATTAAAGGTGTCAAGCCTGTCACCTATGGGAATGATTGGTTCAGGGCAGTCGGCCCAGAATAGTCATCTAGTTACTTATGAGAGGAGTGGGTTTTTGGGATTCCTCAGACCCAGAGAAATTGGTTAATTAAAGGAAGGATAAGTGCTTCGAATTATGCCACTGATCAAGAACCCGTGAGGAGAAAAAACGAGTGGTTTAATGAGTCAAGTTGAACTCCCATAACTCCCTATTCAAACAAGTGTATCCAAAGAGTCCAAGCTCCTCAGCAAAGTACTGTTAGCTTACATAGGACAACCTCAAAACATATCTCTGCCAGATGTGCCCAGGAATAATGACCCACAATTTCAATTCAATTCAGACATTGGAGGGAAAAAAAACCATACATATCGAGAAAGAATATTAACACAGGGAATATATTCAGTTTTCTGTGTGAAGGATGAATTCTTGGATTAATCTACCCAGTAATATAAAGCATGTAACTCCCTTTTCTATGTCGTTTACTATGGATGAATGAATAAATGAATTTGGAATTGTATAGCACAGATTAGACTTGAAGGCGTCTTGGCACTAACGGGAAGATACACAGTGAGGGGCACAGAAATAAAAAGAAAACCCCACAAAAGAAAACAAAAATTAGCATTTTCCTATGGGAAAAAGAAACATATTCAACGCCTTTCTGAATGAGTGATGGTCAGGAATGGCACCAGGAAAGTGTGGCAGAGAATTTCACAAGGAGGGAGATGCCATCAAAAAGTCCCTTCCTCCCACAGTGGGCCGGGTATCGTGCGGCACTGTTAACAATAGCTGGTTTGATGAGCGCAACTGCCTTGACAGAACATATTGGACACATTTGTCAGAGTGACTTAAAGGTGATCTGCTTTCACAGGGAGCCAATGTAGGCTCTGTAGTACCGAAGACATGTGGCGAAACTTGGGCAAGCCCACACCCAAGCGTGCAGCAGAGTTCTTGAATACTTGTAAACGCTGGATCAAAAATGTTGGTTTCCCAAGTAGTTTGGAATTGCAATAGTCCAGTGTCCCTGAGATGGTTGCAGAGACCACAATACTATTTAGTTGGATCAGGATAAAATGGATAGCCTTTCACAGAACTCTTAGCTTGTGCTGGCTTGATCTGCACCTAGCACTAACCTGCAGAAGTGCAGAGAGGGAGGAGCCGATCTTAATTCCAAGAAGTTTATCAATGGGACAGGAATGGGTAATGGGCCAAGAGAAGTGGGCCAGAACTGAGGAGTCCACAGAGATTGAATATCTGGAGAGCATCCGAAAACCATGACCTCAGTCTTGTCGGCATTAAGCTTCAGCCAATTGGCATTCAATCAGCTTCTCAAAGGCCACTAGGCAATTCCTCAGACGGGATGACGCAGCATCATGTTTGCGGTCAATTCTCAATACCAACTGCATGTCGCCTGCGTACGCATAGAAAAGACACCTGTGAGCATGAATTCATCTAGCAAGTGGTACGAAGTAAGGTAATGAGTCAAAAATACATTTTGTAATTGGTTTATTTCTTAAGACATCTTCCTTACTCCTGGAAGCAGCACAGCATCCTTTAACACAGTAGGCTCACTCTGTAATAACTGACAAATCTGCATTCTAGAGGCTTCACATCCTTAGCCTGCCCCCACTGTATGTCATCAATTAGTGCATTCTGGATAACTACACACCTCCCTCCTATCAAAGCAACAGAGCATCTTTGAATTTCTCAGGCTTATTCGTCAACCTAAGCGCTCTGTTACCACCATTCTTAAAACCATGTTCATTACAATCCCTTGTGAAATTATCTCTCCTCTCTAATAGCTCATTCACACTTTCACACCTCTCTCTCCACCTGCACTCCTCATTACTTTTACCGCCTGTTCATGTTCCAAAATCTTCCACCCTCTGTCTTTACCGAATTATGCAGAACTTTCAAAACTTTACATGGTGAGGACCATCTCATGGGACTTTGCCTTAACGTAGCTGGCAGTTTGATCCTGACATGACCACCCTGTTTGATGTCATGTTCTCTTACTGACTTTCTCTCATCACACCTCCATGTGTTTCTCATTTGCTTCTCCTCTATCCTTTCTCTCACTTGTTGCACACTCTCCAACATCCACTTTGCTCTTCCCATCCACGGGGGGCACAGTTTATAGTTAGGCTTTCTCTCCCTACATAACTGAAATGTTGATACTCCTGTCATAGTGTGGGAATATAATCTGTGTGCTACCTTTCTGCTCATCACAACTTCCTCCCAATCTTCACTGTTTACTCAGGCCCATCTGATGCAGTTTTTGATTAGTTTAGTTTAGTTTATTTACTTTTATAGTGCACCACACCTACGGGTATCGAGCGCTTTTACTTAAGTACAGGTTACAGAGATAGTATACAGGACCCCAAAAAGAGGGGGAGGAGGTGTGTTACAGATCACCTTACAGGCAGGAGCATTGGAGGTGAGTTAACAGATCACCCCACAGGCAAGAGCATTGAGAAACCTAGAAGAAAAATCTAAGCAGACCAACATACTTACAGAGAGAGGTACACATTATAAATACACAGTTATTAGGCCTAAGATACCTTTACAGTTATATTTATTAAGTAATAGAGCAGCACCAACTATGAGTGTGCACGCTCTCTGTCAGAGTTTAGTAGTGCTCAGGGTCACTTGAACTGAGGAGCCATGTTTTGGTTTAGGCTCTGTAAGACCAGAACACAGCCTCTGCTCTAATCTCAGCAGTGAGGGAGTTCCAGCGTTTGGCCGCTAACATTGGGAGACTGGAACCTCTTGCTGTTTTTAGGTTGAATTTCGGGATGGTGAGTTGATTAAGGTAATTGGATCTGGTGGGTCTAATGGTCTGATGTCCCGCAAATATAACTGTCAGAAAGGTGGGTGCTGTGTTTGCTAGGCACTTATCGGTGATGACAAGTGCCCGGAGTGTGATTCTGTCACGAATGGGTAGCCAGTGCGCTTCTCTTCTGAAGGATGAGATGTGACTGGAATGCAGAATATTTAGGGCGGAACTTAAAGCATTCTTTTTCAGAACTTTGGAGTTTGTTTAGGTTCCGCACAGAGGTCCTGATGAAAAGGGTATTACAGTAGTCAAGCTTGGAGAGGATTAGAGCTCTCACTAATGTAATACAACTGGTGGTGGATAAGAAGGGCTTACACACATTAATGAGCTTGTTAGTGTTTACTGTGGAGGAGGCTAATGAGTTAACTTGTTTATTTAGCCTCAATGTGGAGTCAAGGTAGATACCCAGGGTTTTAACTTCCCTTGAGACTCTAAGGACATTCCCATCAATTTTGAAGGCATCATAGCATCTATCTAGTTTGTTTAATCGAGTTTGGGAACCGATGATCAGTAGTTCGTTTTTTTTCATAGTTTAAACATATACTATGAGTAGCCATCCAAGCTAGGATCTCTAGATAGATGTTGTTGATCAGTTTAGTGTTTTTAGTGTAGCATCCAGGGAGTGTGATGAGAATCTGGGTGTCATCCGCGTAATTGGTGTATGTGACACGCAGATTGTCGAGGCGGTCGAATAGGAGCTTCGTGAAAATATTGTAAAGCGTGGGCGATACACACAAACCTTGTGGGACTCCACAGTTGATGGCCACTGGAGACGCTGAGGCCGAGGGTGAGAAGACCCTTGTGGTTCTATTTGAAAAGAAGGATTGGATCCAACTGGTTGCATTCAGAGAAAAAGCAGCTGCTGAGGGTAGGTGTTGGGTCAGGATTTTATGGTCTACCAAATCGAAGGCTGCTGATAGATCCAAGAACAGGAGTGTGGCTAGCTTGCCTCTGTCTTTAAGTTCATCCATCTGAATCTTGAGATCTAGCAGCGCCATATCTGTGCATGTCTGGGTCTAAATCCGGATTGCCAAAGGCCTAATAAGTTATTGTCTTCAAGGTGACTTTGAATTTGTATATAGGCCACACGGTCCAGAATCTGTAAGAGAAAGGGGACCGTTGTAATGGGCCTATAATTCGTGGGCACATTAGGGTCTAGATTCAGCTTTTTTAGTAGTGGGATGACCCAAGCTTCCTTGAGGTTATCAGTAACTGAGCAGTTTTTGAATGATGTGTTTATCAGAGTGGTGATAAATGGGGCTAGTTCTCTAGCGCTGTCCTTGATGATAGCCGCAGGGCATATGTCACCCTGGCAATTGGAAGGTTTGATTCACAGGTTAATCCTTTCTACGTCTTTGATAGAGACTGGGGAGAATTGGAAGGGGGTACATATTGGAGTTTTGTGAATAGGGGTTTCAGATGTGTTGGAGCTAGGGGGTAAATTGTTTCTTTTTGTGTCTATTTTAGATTGTAGAAGTGCAATTTTGTCTGAGAGTGCCTTCTGAATGTTTGCACATCATATCCCATCTTTGAAGCAGATATCAGTAATTGGTGCTTGGGACTCAAGTTCCCTAAGGATTGTGAAAAGTTCCTTAGTACTTGATTTGGCATTTTGTATTCTTTCATTGTATATTTCTTTTTTTGTTCTAATGATAGCTGATTTATAGGCAGAGGCAATGGAGGCATCATTTTCCCTGTTGGCGATAGATGCGTTTTCCTCCAAACTGTTTCAGCTGATCTTTTTTCATTGCAGAGTAATTTTATATTAGCTGTAAACCATTTATTTAGGTGAGGGATAGGTTTGGCCTTTCGTAGCTTTAATGGAGCAATCTGGTTGATTGCTTGCTTCATTGTGGTATTATAACTATCGACTAAGTCGGCAGGGTCTTCATCGGTATTCAGTGGAATGTCGGCAATAGGTTGTGGAAGAGGTCATAATTGGTCTGGCGTTAGGTAACGCTTGTTCCTCGCTAGAGATGGGGGGCCATGGTTATGTCAGGGTTAGTTTTTTTTTTTTCCTGAATGGAAAAAGTGATGGAATGGTGGTCGGACCATGCACAGGGTACAATGTTGAGGATCGTGATGGAGAAGCTGAGGTCATCCAACCAATCCAGTGTTCTACCTTTGTCATGGGTGGGCTTGAGAATACGTGATTTGAAGCCAAGCTGGGAGATGGTATTCTCTAGTGCAGTGGCGTTTGTATCTTTGACATCATGGAGGCCTAGGTTCATGTCCCCGAGCAGAATAATCTGTGATCCGGGTTTGGTATTTTGATTGAGAAGGGTTGAAATATTTTCCTCAGATGATGAGATGGGGCTGGGTGGGCAATAGATAAGGTGTAAGAGTATAGTGCTTGTAGGTGAGAGAGGTAGTTTGACTGAGAGTAGTGCTGCAGACGGAAGGTGGGTACTAGCAAAATCTCTGAGGCCGAGGTGGGCTTTGGCAATGAACGCTACACTGCCCCCTTTCCAAGAGTTTCTGTCAGCTCTAATGATGGTGTAGTTGTCTGGGATAGCTAGTGCTAGTCCTGAAGCGTGGTTAAGCCAGGTTTCTGAGATGGCAAGAATGTCCAATTGGTTGGTGATGGTAAAATCTGCAATGTCAGTAGAGTGAGCTACTAGGGAACTGGCATTGATCAGAGCTCCTTTAATATCAGGTGGCTCAGTCAGGTTATGTTTACTGGCATTGGGTGTGGACTGCCTTTGCGCTCCACCTAGGGTTGGTCCAATGATGGGACCTGGGGTTCCCTGGTGAGATTCACAGGGCGTACTTGGAGTAGGACGCCTGAAGTGGGACCCAAGTCTGGTGTTCCTAATAGTGAGTGAGACCGGGACTAGAGGAGTAGGTGGGAGGGCGAAGCAGCGGATCCATTTTTCGGGGGTGAGTTTACTACAGGTATCCGGGGATGTAAGGCCCATGGGTGGGGTAACAGAAGGTGGTGCATTTGTGCTACCCATGACGAGGGGAGCTGGCAGAAGAATAGCCAATGTTAGAGCTATGAGGCAGATGAGGGCCATTCGGAAATGAGGTGTGCCGAGGGCAGGGGAGATAAAGTATTATGCAAAAAGCAGTTAGTGGCTAGCGGACAAGTGGCGAGGGAGGTCAGCCGTGCAGGTAAGTAATATAGGGGCAGTAACAGTTGCGCTACGAAGGCTTAGCAGCTAGAACAATGAACCGATTTAACAGGTAAGTATCATTAGATGCTATCAGTCAGGCAATGAATATAATAATAATTAAGTGCATACAATCAGGTAACAGATATCGCAGTCATTACGTGCAAGCAATCAGGCAGCTAGATTAAAATGGCGTAATTGGTGGTGGCAAATGGTGTTGGAAAAAAGCAACGTACAATGTGAGAAGCAGCGTATTTGGGTGCAAAAGTTATGTGTGCTAGTAAGAGCATACAGATAGGTGAACAGATAAGTGGGACTGGACCCGATTAAGGATGTAGTGTGACAATAAGCTTCAATATGGTGGAAGCTGGAGATGACAGCTGGCGGAGCGTGTGTGATTCAATGGTGCTAGGACAAGTATTGCTACGCACTTATGGGGAGAGTGGTCTAGTTACCTGATACAAAGTGTATAGAGGTAAGGGGTAAAATAATGCAGTCGAATATAAGTGGCCACATTACAATTTGTATTATATGTAATAAGGAGCGGAGAGTACTGTAAGTAGAGCAAACATTGCAGTCACAATTTTTGTGGGCGATGAACAGCACCTAGTGGAGAGCACTAGAAGTGAAAGGTGGAGAACAGGTTAAAAATGCTAAGCCTGGAGATAATAGTGGATGCAGGTGAGTACGCTATCTGTGAGCTATTAGGAAACAGAAATGAAGGACTCAGGTAGATACTTTTAAAGCTCCCTGCGGTTCCAATATGCAGTAGTAATCGACCATGAGCTCTATGAGTGCATACAATCTCAGGATCCTACTTCATTGTTATCTTCTGGGTATAATAGCTTGATATGCTGTGTACACGGGTATCAGAACTAGACGATGGGAACAATAATAAAAGTTAATAAAAATTTCGGGTGATGTCAGACTATTTACTGAAATTCCCATCACCCCACATAAGGCAACAATATCTGCGTTTCAGGTTTAATTTATATCCGACAACTGAAATCTTGGCTAGGAGGGGTCTGATTACTCATGATCTAAATCATTGTCGATTCTGCCAGAATACAATGTGCTGTGAGACATTGAAACATATAATAGTAGTCTGCCCTGCCCTAGACAAGACAACAAAGAACATTTTCAGCAAACAATTACAGATATATGTACCTTTGACCGATGACGAAATTTGGTTTAAATTCTTTTCAAGTAACAAGCTGGGACTTAGAATTTCAATTGTACAATTCCTGGATACTGTGTTGTCGGAAGCCAATTTAAGTGAGGATTGATTACAGAACTTCCAGAATTGTTATTAATATAGAAATTTGTAACTATTCTAAGGTTAAAAATGTTTATTTTCTTTTTTCCTTGTTTTAAATGTTTCATTTGCAATTTTAATTGTATTATGTATATTGTACATTGCAAATTGTTATCATTTGTTCTTAAATATTTGCTACTTTGTTATATTTGAAAGGTTGATTTATCAACCAACCAAATAAAAAAAAAATTTAAAAAAGTTTTATCTGGTTTATCTGGTTATTTGTTGAATGCTAAGCGGTTGGGGTCACGAATAACAGAGAGCCTTCAAATCTGCAAGAATGGACGATACATAGTGTCACAAAGTAAACAGCATACGGTCCTGGAGCATGGCATGTGGCGGAGCGCCGTTAGAAGGTGAAGACATAAAGTGGTTATAGCTATACCAGATAAAGTAGCAGTGTCCGTTAGCATGGTACACTTCCCAAAGTGGGTGTGTAGAAGAACAGTAGTTCAATATTGTTCAAAGGTTCGTAGTATCTCAGCAGTGATTGAGGTAGTCCAGAGGGTTTGGGGTAGGGCGAGGGCAACCAGGGGGAGGGGCAAAAGAGCAGAATATAACACAGTACTGCCGGTAAGGACAGGTAGAGGCAGGAAGAGGCCTAGGGATCAGTGGGCTTTAGGCAAGGGGGCCGGCTTCTGCCTCCGGCTCGCCCTACAGCCTAAAGGCACGTTGCGGGAGAGGTTGCTAGGCAACCAATGTATACAAAAATCAAATAATAATAAGAATCGGATTCCCAGAGCGAAGGCTCCACGTGGGGTATCGGGGCTGTGAGCACTTCGTAACTCATTGTCAGGGCAGAGGGCCTTCTCATGTGTGCTGGCTGTGTGGCAGGCAGTAGGTAGCTGGATCAGCTGGCTCGTAGAAAACAGCAAGGAAGTGGCTGGCTATGGCAAAGTCTAGCTGCCACTGCAGCATGCAGACTTCGCGGGCAGGCAGATAGGCGGCTGCTTGATGTTGCAGGGCTCCAGCCGTGATGTAGAGTGTGCTGAAGACACAGACAGGAAGGGGCCTTGGGCTCAGTGGGCCTTAGGCAAGGGGGGCCGGCTTCCACCTCCGGCTTGCCCTGCAGCCTAAAGGCTCATTGCAGAGAGGTTGCTAGGCAACCAGTGTATACAAAAATCAAATATGCCAAGCAGCGGCCCACTTAAGAATCGAATTCCCGGAGCAACACATGCAGTTCATCAGTTACATTACAAAGTCCTTCCAAATTGGTATCACCTATAAAATCTTTCCTCAACACTCCATCCCTTTCCAGAACCTCCTTCACTCTCCTGAGAATGTCATCTTCTTCAATGCTTTTCTCCCATTCTTCACACGTTATCATTTTGTGTTCAATATACAACACACACTCTTCCTCCTCCATGTACTCATTATCATTCTCTCCATCCACACCCATGCGATACAAACAATCTGCTGGGGTATTTCTTTTCCCAGTTACATATTCTACATGAAATCGATGTTCTTGTAGTGAAAATCACCCATCTTCTTATGCTTGAAGACATGCCATCCAGACCTTTCTTTTGTATCGTCTCTCTCAAGGACGTGTGATCTGTGTGTACTATGAATTACGTTCCCCATAGAAATGTTCTACATTTCTCTATTGCCTATTTCACTTCAAGCAGTTCATTTTCAATAGAAGAGTGATTCACCTCAGCTCCTCCTAAAAGTCGTGAAGCAAAAGTGATGTTAAAGTCTCCTTCCACTTGCATAAATACGGGCCCTAGTCCTGTGTTGCTGGCATCATCGACTTTCTAGATAGTCTAAAGTACTTAAGTGACTGTGTACACTCTAATGCAGCCTTGATTGAAGTGGATTCCTGAGCACATTCTATGTCCCAAATAAATTGAGACTGATTTTTGGGAAGCATCCTCATGTTCACAGTCATGCTTGCAAAATTGGGAATGTATCTTGAGTAGTATTCGGCCATGCCTAAGAATGCACGCACCACATTTTTGGCTCCACTGCATTCTTTATGTTGTTTGTAAGTTTCTTCTTCACGTTTATGTCCTCAGCTGTGACTGTGTGTCTCAGATACTCTATCTTAATATTATTGATTTTCACTTCTCTTTGCTCAATGTCTGGCCCCTCCTAATCAGCATCTTCATCACCCTGTCCAATCTCTGACCGTGCAACTGCTGATCTGGGCCAAATATTAGGATGTCTTCCTGAAAACATATTTCTCCTTCTATGTCCTTAATGATCTCATACATAATACTTTGGAATACAGAAGCGCCTGATACAAGGCCGAAAGGCATTCTCACAAATTGAAACAGTCCTTCTGGTGTTATGGATGAATGAAGAGTTGTTTTGATTCCGGTTTAACTTGATGATATGTTGCAGTCAGATTCAATGACAAACATATTTTATGACCATTCATGGTAGATAGGGTCTCTTAATATGTTGGAAAGTGGATGGCAGTCTGGTATAACATATTTGTTTAGTGCACAGGGATCGACACACAGGCTTAATTTTCCATTGGGGACTATGACTAGAGGTGAGACCCATGCTGGTGACTCTATTCTATCTATTATTCCGCCCTCTTCCAGTTTCTTTAATTCCAGTTTGTTTAATTCAGTTTTAACCTCTCATCTTAGACCTAAAGGGACTGTTCTCATTTTTTGGACAACCGTTTCAGCATCCGGTTTCAGGCGAATCTTATGGACAAATCCTTTTAGGAATCCTGGTTTCTCATTGAATATCTTATATTGTAACTCCAGTTTATCAATCTGCAACACACATTCCACATCATTGGGATTCAGCTTAATTGTTAGTCTTTTCTGTTGCGACCATCTTAAAAGGGGTATTGATCCCCTTTCCTGCAGCTTGTCTCCCTTCACGCCTAAAAACACTTGTGAACAGGCACGTTATAAATGCCATCTCATATCGCATCATTTTGACTCTATCATGGCCTCAAACCATCCAACCAAGTCGATTTCTGCACCACCATAAACCTGTGGTCTGATATCAACTTCCAACAATTCTTCTCGGAAGCAAGGTATACTTCACTCCAGAATCTATCATCTCTACTTTTTTGCTATCTATGATCACCCAATCTCTTGGACCATCTGACTCCTCCTCTTCTCCACCACCAATAGTCAATACTCCTTCAGAATTATAGTACTAATCATCTACCATATTAATAATGCCAAAATTACAGCATTTTTTAAGATGTCCTTTTCTCATGCATTTCTGGCACCTAGTGTTGAGAGCTAGACATGTGGCATTGTTGGCAAAATGGCCACTTGCTCTGCATCTGAAACATTTTTTCTGAGGTTTTGTGGTGGGCTTAGAGCCAGAGCTAGGTCTGTTCAAATTGTTTATTTTAGTTCTGGTTGATGATGAGACCTTGATCAGAAATAGCTGCTGTCATCTCAGAAGCATTGCTGTTGTTTTTCTCTTCAGGCAATTATACTTGTTGAATCTTTGTTTCAAGTGTTTTGCACACTTGTTAGTGTGTTCTACTTCTTTCACTATGCACAGTACTTCCTCGAGTGGTGGATCTCCTTTGGACCCGAATTTTTCTCTTATTTTCCCGTCATTGCACTCCAACATAAACTGGTCCCTTAACTGCTCGTCTGTTGTTTCACATAAAATAAAGGTTTTTGCCAACCTCTCAGTGCTGTAAAGGAGGCCTCCACTGTTTCCCCTTCAACCTGAGATGTCATGCCACATGCGTCTCTCTAAAATGATGCTCACTTTGCATTCATAGTTCTTATCAAGTTTCATTTTTCGTATTCACTGAGGTTGTGAGCTTTATCCGCTGGCAGGTCAGGTAGGTCATTGAATATTTCTTGCCCTGGGCTGCCTAAACAATGCATCAACAGTGATTTTATTTTCCATTCAATCCCATAACTAGCTCCACACACTGAAAGGTGTATTTTTCATAATATTTCTTTCAGCGTTTCTGTGGTATTGGTGGATCACCCGGGCTAGGCAGGAATGTGATTGGTGGGGCAATGTTCTGCATTTCCAGAAACACAGTGTGCCAGTCACCTGAAGGAATTTAATTTTCCAGAGATTGTTCTTTGGTACTTTTTCAATTTGAATTGTATGTCGGCCTATTTGCCGTGATTGCTAATGTACACAGATGCAATATAAACTGGAAAGAAGAAGCACTTTATTTTGTGCACATATGTATTACAAATTGGAAAGAATTTTGTTTTTTGTTGCTAGTTGAAGTTTTAAAGTTGTTAATTCTGACTTGCTTCCTTATTGCAGGTGCGTTTCTGTTATTAATGTCTTCCTTAGAGACCTCTCTCGATTCGCTTTGCCAGCAGTGCAATCTGCTCTCCTGTTGCCAGGGAACACTTTGTTTGAAACTGCCTTGACAGTGCGTCACCCGTTGCTAGGCAGATAACAAGAAATGCTTTGTCTAGATCTTCCTTGATAGCGCGTCACTATTAACTGGGCAGATAGGGCCTCTCTAAGGACATTGCACGATGGCTTGGGGTGCTTTCCTCTAAAACACTGCCGTGTATTAAGAAACAGCTTTAACAGCTTTACTCACGCGTGCAAACTAAGCAAAGCTAACTTAATTATTATATCTCCCTTTGATATATTTTGGAAACAATGAGCGTCTTATTACAAGCACGTACATTAGCAGGCATGTCAGACAATGGAAGCAATGACAAGGGATGCTGATCCCTTACCCCCTTCACTTCGCAGAGCAGAGGATGACTCACTGGCTAAACACGAGTCCTGGCACACGCAGGTTTGCTGGTGGGCGTCTCATCGCCAAATTGAAGTAAGGTGATGAGTCGAAATATGTTTTGTAATTGGTTAATTTCTTAAGATATCATCATTACTCAACACAGTAGGTTCACTCTATAATAACAGACATGTATACATTCTAGAGCCATCGCATCCTTAAGCTTCCCCACTGTGTGTCATCAACTTAGTGCATGCTGGAATACTATGTAATAAAGGATGTTTCACTCTCAGGTAAGTTCCTTTATGGGTCTTTATTGTCTCCACATAGAAGTTAGTAACGTAGGAGAAAAGACACCGGCTTCTTCCACCCGGCAGGCATTCACCAACTGACAACCTCTGAACGCACGCACGTTCACACATTCCAACCTGCAAGGCGCACGTGCATTCCATTCCACTTATCACCACTAGATACAACATTTCTCCCTCCGCAGATTAATCAAAGATCCAAAGAGGACATCACCAACAAACCCAAGAATGCACAACATGTGTCCACCACGCTCTGCAATCCATCATAAATTTACTGAAAATTCCATACCACCACAAACCGAATGCTGCAACAGAACTCCACACAGATATGTCACGTAGCCACATGCCAAGCAATGTATCACTCATACCAGATAGTACACTTCCAGCTATCACCATACCAACAACCCGCCTAAAGCGAACAACCCAAAAACAATATACCACCTATAAATTACACATTCACCATACCAATACCCACCTAAACACCAACACAAACCCTATCACAAGAACACCAGTAACTAACACAACCCTTGTCCCTACTACTCAAACCCAAGGACCAAACCCACGAGGACACTAACTCTAACACTGACTCCAACCCTGAGCTGCCCCTCGGAGCACGGGCCTGCCACACCTGACACCCAAAACCGAACTAACGTTCACAACCAACAGTGCACTATTCACCTTCCACCCCAGGCTACCCCCCCCGGAGCCTCCAGCCTGCCACACTGGAGCACCAACCCACAGGAAATGGACCCTCCCGGCCATCCAAAACCCACAACAAGCACTACAACAGGTCCTGTCAAACACCAGGATATATCAAAAACATCAACGCTAATACAACCCCTTAGTAAGTAAACCTCCTACATCACACATAAACCTCATACAGGTGAAAAAAAACTCAGAGCATCAGGCACTAAACAAACTACTGACACTTATCTGACCAAACAATGAACACCTTACAAACTTCCTCTGCCGTCACCATGCAACGCCAGCACGAACTAAAACATGCAAATAAATGCAGAAACCCACAACTCCACCTATATAACGTGAAAGGCCTGGCCGGCACCCTCCACGCCATGGAGAACTCATCATCACTCGCACCCAATAGATCGGCCATCTACAGGGTAAAAATAGCATCACGTAAAATTGCTCACCCTAGAGCAGAACCGCAAACAGCTGCAGAAAACACTGAAATCAAGCTCTACAGTGCAGACATACAATAGCCGCAACCTGCATTGATCCACTTACCGGCCTTAAGAACTTCAAACACAGCAAATTAAAGCCAGCATAACCAAACCCGTACCTGAGTACCATGATCCCGCCCGGCGCTCATGACTACCCATAACAATCCGGCCAGGAGGTACTCAATAGCCGCGCATGTCCCTACCTTGGACATCCCAGCAGGCATAACATACTTCAGCAGGCACAACACAAACAAACAGCATACCCACTGAAAAATGTTCGTGTGATACTAAACAATTACATGGAAGATAAGGCATTCAAAACCCTTCACCAACTTTCCATGACCCCATTGTTGCACATAAAAGTCCCGCCCCAATGTCCACGGGCTTGACACTCCCGTTACGCCATCGAAACTGTAAACATCTCTAGATACAAGAAGAGAAACCCTCCCAAAATTACCACTCTCGAGTCCGACCATTCCCAAAAAAAAAAACCTATAGACAAAAATGAATTTCCAGCGCGCCTGTAATAAATAAAGGTACATGTAAACCACAACTATAAGAAGATGCAACTTTAGAGGGAATCCCAACTCCTTTGGAGAAAACCAGCGCCATCCCCCCCTGGAAAAGAAATACAAAGTCAATAATTTTACATTTTCATTTCCTTTTACACAAACTTTACTCATGACAGGGCCACAAACACATAACAATAACATAACAATCACTCAGGCCCATACGAAAACAAGTACTCAGAGGCCACCAATACACAAATACACATTCACGCGCTCATACCGGCCTCACACAGCAACATTGCATTTAATGCAGTTAATCATCAACTCGTGCATATCCGGAGCCAGTTCCTCGGACACATTGCCTTTTTTTTTTTTTTTTTACACGTGAACAGTTCTTGCCACGGCCGTCTTGCTCAAAACTCCTCTTCCTCGCAAGACGAACGACTTTAACAACTTTACCAAGTCGCTTAGCAATACACCCACTTTGATGCTCCAGTTCCTCCATTTTGCATACAACATACAGCAGCTCCCCTTTGATGTTATCGACCATGCGCAGCTGAAACCCAGGCTCGCCAGTCACATTGCAGGACATTAGGTATGCACCAAACCTGCGTTATAACACAGGGCATGCTTTGCGTTCCACTTGAACGCATGCGCTTTCACAGATCCTCGGTTGACTCTTCTCCCCACAATTGCCAGGCACAATACATGGTGGGGCCCAACGTCGATCAATCGCCAGTGTAATAAAGGATGTTTCACTCTCAGGTAAGTTCCTTTATGGGTCTTTATTGTCTCCACATAGAAGTTAGTAACGTAGGAGAAAAGACACCGGCTTCTTCCACCCGCCAGGCATTCACCAACTGACAAATTCCGAACGCACGCACGACCACACAAATACATTCAAACCTGCAAGGCGTGCGTGCATTCTGTTAGGCAGAAACCTGTGCAGTTCCCTTAGGGACAACTGCAAAAGATTTAGGACTACAGGTGGTTGGCAGTAAACCCAATTGGTAGCAGTCTGTACCACCCAGATTTACCTGGTAGCTGTGGCTGAGCAGTCAGACCCCTCGCAAGGTGAGTTAGGCAGTATATAGAGTATACACAATAGGTACAGAGATACAGTAGCGCAAGCAAACACTGAGCAGAGCTTTTGTGTAAAAGTATATAATTATTTATTTAAAGACACACTTGTAAATTACACTAGCACAAAGAGAGGTAAGTATATTAAACACACAGTCACTATTATATATATACAACCCTGATTACTTATTAGACAAGTTTTAATGAGAAACACCACTTATTTTCAGACAGAGGTGAGCGCTTAACATAAGATGGCACTCTAACAAGTTATTAAAAAGGGAGGGAAAAGGCAGAGTTATGAAAGCACACACATTTCAATACTTTTCAAAGAACCACAGTGAGGCAGGTTAGACAAAGTCTACTGGAGAGCAAGGAAGTTCAAATGCCAGGCCCACTCTTAGAGAGAGCAAGAGAAATGTGTCCAGAATCACACAGTGGGGTTATGCCCAAAGAGTCTTGGTAGATAGTTCACAAAAGATTGAGATCAAGTCAGGAAAAGTTAGTTAACAGGTCCCAGGCTAACCCAGGTTAGAAAGTCGAGGATTTACTGTCACCCCAAACGATCTGTCGCAAGGGAAGCCAGGCGGGACACAGTACCTGAAAATGGGAAGAACGCTCCAGTGGGGGCAGTTGTTCCTGGCAGCAGGTGCAAGTCGGTGTTTCGTCCAGAGTCAGAGGAGGTCTCGAATTGGAGGAAACCTGGAGGTCGTTGCGCTGCCAGGGAAGAAACCAGCCGCGGAGTTTCCCGGTTACAAGGTACCACCCTTTTCTTCGTAGTAGTGATAAACTGTGGTATTCCGGTTGCCAGGGTGCTTGGCACAGGCAAGGCGGCCACGAGATGGTCCAGGAAGGCAAAAAGACAGGCAAACTGGTTATCCCCACCAGTCAAAGGAAGAAGACTCTCCGGGTTGGAGATCTCCTCTGTCGTTGGGAAAAGTGGTGAGACGGTTCTGCAGGGCTCCACCGGTGGTGTCGTCATTGCAGGTCGGCTCGGCTTCTCCCTCCTCGGATTCTTTAGGTCCTGTGGTGACTTCTGAAGTTCCAATCCCAAAAGTCCTGCTTTTCTGCAGAAAACCCCCATTCCTTCAGCCTAGCTGTCACTCAAACATGCTAAATTGTGAGCCGGGCGGCTCACCACTTGGGCCAATCACACAAGAGTGCAGCTTGAGTTGCAGAGGCAACTCAGTCGAGGGTGCCTAAACCCCCTCCCGCACCCCCTGTGGTACCCAGACAGAGTGGCACTACTTTTGGAGGATTCTGTGGAGAAGCCCGCCAAAAAGTGGAACAAAGGGCTCGACTTGGGTTGGAGTCACAGAAGCGAACACGCCATTTCGGAACCAAGTTTCGGCAAAAAATACCAACCGGTGAATTTATATTAATTTAATAAACCAGCGGTATGTTCGAGGCTATTTTAAAAAGTGGTAGCCTCGAACAATGGGAAAATCCCATAGGAATATATTCGCGGTCGAATATAAGAAGTAGTATCCACTGCCACCAGCCAAAACTCAGTCGGGGGGGACTGGACAGTGCCCCCTCGAACAACAGACCCCGGGGCAATCGAATTACCCCGACTGGTACGTCCACAATATGATGGTTTGTACTGGTTCTGTTCACAATTTGAGACTAGTAAAGCCAATGGTGACTTTACATGCCCTGGGAGACAGTAGTCAGTCGCTACTACACCCCTGGGTTACTGCACGAAGGGTGCTGTGTAACCCACATATCAAAAACATATGAAACCCTATGGGGAAAAGGACCCCATAGCCCATAGGACACATACAAAGTGAAAGGAACACCTCAAATCATGTCTAAGAGTGGGAGTAAAAGAGTCTCACACTTAGCAGGAGAAAAAAATGAACCCCATAAATCCAGCAAAGCTGCTGGGGGACTCACTAGGTTTGGGAAATTAGCCTTTACAGAGAATTCTCCCTAACACTCGCCCCCCCAGCCTAAGGGACAGGAGGATTTAATCGACTCATGGATGAATCTCATACCTCTAGTCGATAACATACATTCTAGAGAGACCATCAGCATTTTGGTGGTGACACCCTCACCTGTGCTCAATGGTGAAATCAAACCCTTGCAGGCAGATTGACCATCTCAATAGTTTTGGATTTTCCCCTTTCATTTGCATCAACCATCTCAAGGGTTGGTGGTCAGTCTGAATGACAAAAGTAGAACCATACAAGTATGGCCTAAACTTCTTCAGTGCCCACACAATAGCAAAACATTCTCTTTCGATAGTTGCCCACCTTGTCTCAGGATCCTTCAGCTTTCTGCTGATGAAGAAAATGGGGTGCTCCCTACCTTTCTCATCCAGTTAGCCAAGGACTGCTCCTATACCTACATTAGAAGCATCTGTATGCACAATGAAAGTTTGGTGGTAGTCAGGAGCTCTCAATACTGGTGCTTGGCAAAGAGCTTTCTTCAGGTTTTCAAAGGCCTGATTGCATTCCTCATTCCATTTAACCTTCTTAGGGAATTTTGGAGAGGAGATTACATTCAGGTGAGAAGCTATGGTCCCATAGTTCTCTGTGAAATTCCTGTAATACCCAGTGAGGCCTAGGAAGGCTCTCACCTGGGTTTGAGTAGTAGGTGTTGTCCAATTTTGCACAGCTTCAATCTTACTGAGCAAAGACCTTATTTCTCCACATCCTACCACATGCCCAAGGTAGACCACCTTACTCTGACCAATTTGGCATTTACTTGCCTTTATGGTCCGATTGGCCTGTCCAAGAGCCTGCAAAACATGTCCTAGGTGGTTAACATGCTCTTCCCAGGATTGGCTGAATACTGCAATGTCATCCAAGTATGCCATGCAGAAATCCTCCATCCCTGCCAGAACCTGATTTACAATCCTTTGGAATGTTGCAGGTGCATTTTTCAATCCAAAAGGCATAACCTTAAATTGGTATAAGCCAACTGGGGTAGAAAATTCAATCCAAAAGGCATAACCTTAAATTGGTATAAGCCAACTGGGGTAGAAAATGCAGTCTTCTCCTTGGCATAGTCTGTCAGGGCTATTTGCCAATAGCCCGACGTAACGTCAAATGTGCTGAGGAACTTGGCTGAACCAAGTCTATCCACCAACTCATCTGTCCTTGGCAAAGGGTGGGCATCAGTCTTAGTGACTGCATTAAGGGCTCTATAGTCCACACATAATCTCAATTCTTTGGATCCTGCCTTTGGTACTAACACAACTGGGCTAGACCATGGACTAGTAGAGGGCTCTATTACCCCGAGATCAAGCATCTTCTTGACCTCCCCTTTGATGTGTGTCCTTACATTTTCTGACATTCCATATCCTCTGCTTTTGACTGGCAGACAGTCACCAGTGAGTATATCATGATGTCCCCAAGGGGTCAAGCCTGGTGAAAGTGAGAACAGAGAGGCAAATTGATTTATCATGGCTTTGCACTCTTCCTGTTGCTCAGGTGTCAGATTTGAAGAGAGATTTACTCCTTCAATCTTTTCGTCCAAGGGTAAGCCTCTGAGGAGATCAGGGAGAGCTTCAATCTCTTCTTCCTCTTCTGTTGAAGCTAGAAGCAAGGCTCCTACTTCAGGCCTGGAGACATACGCCTTTAGTCGGTTGGTGTGGAAGACTCTGGGATCCTCCTTGGGATTGCCCAAGTCCACCAGATAGTTCACCTCTCCAAGTTTACCCACAACCTTGAAGGGTCTCATCCATTTATCTTGCAAGGCCCTCTGCCTTGTTGGGATCATAACTAGAACTAGCTGGTCTTGAGTGAACTCAAACATGTTAGCCTTTTGGTCATGCCAATGTTTGACCAAAGCTTGTCCAGCTTTCAGGTTATCACGTGCTTCTGCCATCATTTGTGACATTCTGCGCCGGAGACCTATCACATAGTCAGTCACTCTGACTGGCTTGGGGGAAGGAGCACTCTCCAACCCCTCCTTAATTAGGACCAATGGACCTCTGACTGGATGGCCATAAAGAAGTTCAAAGGGAGAATAACCTACTCCCTCCTGAGGGACTTCTCTATAAGCAAAGAGAAGGCATGGCAATTGAAGGGCCCACTTTTTTTAAGGGGATCCTCTAAAGCACCTATCATGCTCTTCATGGTTCTGTTGAACCTTTCTACCAACCCATTTGTCTGAGGGTGGTAGGCGGTAGAGAACTTGTAAGTAACTCCACAGGTTTTCCACATGGCTTTCATGTAGTGGGACATAAAATTTGACCCCCTGTCAGAGATTACTTCCTTAGGAAACCCAACCCTGGTAAAAATACCAAGGAGGGCCTTAGCTACAGCCTAAGCTGTAACAGTCCTCATAGGAATTGCCTCAGGGTACCTAGCAGCATGGTCTACTACAACAAGGATAAACCTGTTGCCTGAGGAGGTTGGGGAATCAAGGGGACCAACAATGTCAAACCCTACCTTCTCGAATGGGACTCCCACAACTGGGAGGGGCACTAAAGGTGCCACATTCTTGGACCCAACCTTACCAGAAGTCTGGCAGGTATGGCAGCTCTTGCAAAACTCATCTACCCCAGCCCCCATCTTTGGCCAATAAAAGTACAGTGAGAGCCTTTCCTTGGTCTTCTTGAAACGCAAGTGACCAGCCAAAGGAATCTCATGGGCCAGTTGCAAGAACTGTTGTCTGTTTTCTTGAGGTACTACAAGCCACTTGTAGTCTCCAGGTGCAGACTCAGTTGGTTCACTGTAGAAGAGGCCATCTTCCCAGTGCAACCTATACTTCCCAGGCTCTTGCCCATCAGCCTGAGAAGCTGCCTGTTGGCGAAGACCTTCCAGAGTTGGACATTCTCTCTGTCCCTTACTGAAGTCTGCCCTGTTGGGTCCACCTTCTGCCAGTAAAGACTGCAGCTCAGGATGGTCCACAGTATCCAGATCTCCAATGAGTTCTTGGCCTTCCACTAGCTCTTCTTTAGAGTCTAGCTCCACCATACAGGGTTGTACCTCCCTCTCAGCCTCAGCTGGAGGTGGCGTTACAGGTATAACTTTGGACAACCTAGGGGAAGTCCTTGCTGGAAGCACCGGAGTGCTTGCTGTTGGCTTTTTCTTGGAAGTCTTGGGTTTCCCCTTTGCTTCTTTTTGTTCAGTGATAGCAAGTTGTAACTCCAGTGGAGTAGGAGTGATATCTTTCTTCATCATCTCCTTGGGAGTACCTCTCATGGTTCTCTCCCTTGCAGGTCTGGTGAGCTCCTGTAACATTTTACTAGGAGGCCTGGGGGTATGTGACACTACTCCAAGAGTTTTGAGGTCACAACCCAACAGAACCCTTCCTGGTACCTCACTTTGTATGATGACAGGTACCTTCACAGTCATGTCATTACACAGGATGAGAACTGGTAATTGGGGAAGAATCTGCACAGGCCGGCCAGCTAACTCGGTGAGGCGTGTGGCTGCCTTAGCAACATCCTCAGCCTGAAAAAAAGATGTATCAATCACAGTTATGTTGGCCCCAGTGTCCCTAATGGCAGGAGTCTCCTGACCATTCACCTGGACACTGTCCTTATAATACTCTTTATTATTATCTGGGATAGAGTTATAGACATCTATATTCTGTTGTTCCCACAGACCCAGAGACACTAAAGATACACTGGCTGAGACTCCAATGGGTTCATCAGCCAGTAGTAGACATTTTCCACTTGCCATTTGTACTTCCTCTGGAGGGAAGGCTAAGGAGACAAGCTGGACCCCTGAAGGTTTACCCTTACATCTGGGATCTCCTTTCACATGGACAGGCGAGCCACAAATATAGCATTTACCAAATGCTTTCTGGAATGGTGGCTTGCTCTGACCTCCTTCTGGTTTACCACCAGAGGGTACACTACTCTGATTTGGTTTCCCTTGTGGCTTACCCTTATTGTTTTGTTTGGGGCCCTCTTTGGGATTGGAATTATTAGAATTCTGTTTGGAGTCCTTTTTTGGCTGTTTCCCCTCATCCTTTTTCTGAGTTACCCCAGAGTCCTTGTGAGTAGCCCTGTTGGCAACCCACAAGTCAGCAGCCTTAGCTAGCTTCCTGGAATCTAATTCCTTTGAATCAGCCAAGTGCTGTCTGAGCTCAGGAGAGCAGGCATCATAAATTGACTCCAACATCACAAGATTCTTCATTCCCTCATAAGTGTTCACTTTGTAACCCTTAATCCATCCCTCTAAGTTCTTCAAACTTTCACTCGCCCAGGTAGCCCAAGGGGTACCATCATGCTTTTTGAGGGTCCTAAACCTCTTAAGGTACTGAGAAGGGGTCTTCCCAAATCTAGCTATCAAAGCTAGCTTCACACATTCATAATCCTTCGTATCCTCCTCCCCCAACTCCATTACCACATCAGTCGCAACAGGGGGGAGCCTAGAGAACAACCAGGAAAGTAACTCATTTCCTGTAATGTTCTGGAGCCCATGATTATATTCAAACAAACTCAACCAGTCCAACACATCCAACTTAGGTTCATACATACCGACCAACTCCTTAGGCATCCGGGGTCTTTTGGGACTGGAACTCCTAGAGGATTCGGAGAGAGAAGCAGTTTCCACAGACATTTTTTTCATTTCTAGCTTGGTTGAGCTCCATTTCTCTGAGCCTTAGTTCTTGGTGCTGTTGTTCTGTTTGAGCACTAATTCCTTTGAAATCTAATTCAAGCTTCATCTTTTCTAGTTCCATATATTGAGGATTAAGTGTGGGACCTGGTAAAGGTCCAGTAGGTATAGCTGGCAGGGCAGGTAGAGGCCCAGGGGAGACAACTCTAACATCTTCCCCCTCCTCTTCTGCTTCTGACTCAAAGTTATCAATACTAACATTCATATCAATATCATTGCTGTTATCTACAGTTGCTGGAGTGGTAGGTTCTTCTGAACCACCATCCAGACTTTGGTTTGCTAACAACCTTTCTATTAGCTCCATTTTCTTGCCCTTAGGCAGGAGGTTCTTATGCTTACAGAGAACTCTTAAACAATCAGCAGTTTTTGTAGCAAGGGACTCTTGACTATAACTTTCCATAGTTGACAGGTTTAGAAAATAACTTCTTTAGTGCTAAGCCTTGTGGTTAGTTGCACTAAGGTATCTATAAGCACACTAAAATGTATACTCAATACAAATCCCACCGCTGCCACTAGTGTTAGGCAGAAACCTGTGCAGTTCCCTTAGGGACCACTGCAAAAGATTTAGGACTTCAGGTGGTTGGCAGTAAACCCAATTGGTAGCAGTCTGTACCACCCATATTTAACTGGTAGCTGTGGCTGAGCAGTCAGACCCCTCTCAAGATGAGCTAGGCAGTATATAGAGTAGACATAATAGGTACAGAGATACAGTAGCACAAGCAAACACTGACCAGAGCTTTGATGTAAAAGTATATAATTATTTATTTAAAAACACACTTGTAAATTACACAAGCACAAAGAGAGGTAAGTAAATTCAACACACAGTCACTATATATATATACAACCCTGATTACTTATTAGACAAGTCTTAATGAGAAAAAACACTTATTTTCAGACAGAGGTGAGCGCTTAACATAAGATGCACTCTAATAAATTATTAAAAAGGGAGGGAAAAGGCAGTGTTATGAAAGCACACAAATTTCAATACTTTTCAAAGAACCACAGTGAGGCAGGTTAGACAAAGTCTACTGGAGAGCAAGGAAGTTCAAATGCCAGGCCCACTCTTAGAGAGAGAAAGGGAAATGTGTCCAAGATCACACAGTGGGGTTATGCCCAAAGAGTCTTGGTAGATAGTTCACAAAAGATTGAGATCAAGTCAGGAAAAGTTAGTTAACAGGTCCCAAGCTAACCTAGGTTAGAAAGTCGAGGATTTACTGTCACCTCGAACGATCTGTCGCAAGGGAAGCCAGGCGGGACACAGTACCTGAAAATGGGAAGAACGCTCCAGCGGGGGCAGTTGTTCCTGGCAGCGGCTGCAAGTTGGTGTTTTGTCCAGAGGAAGAGGAGGTCTCAACGTGGAGGAAACCTGGAGGTCGTTGCGCTGTCAGGGAAGAAACCAGCCGGGGAAATTTCCCGGTTACAAGGTACCACCCTTTTCTTCGCAGTAATGGTAAACCGTGGTATTCCGGTTGCCAGGGTGCTTGGCACGGGCAAGGCGGCCACGAGATGGTCCAGGAAGGCAAAAAGACGGGCAAACTGGTTATCCCCACCAGTCAAAGGAAGAAGACTCTCCGGGTTGGAGATCTCCTCTGTCGTCGGGAAAAGTGCCCTGCTTTTATGCAGAAAACCCCCATTCATTCAGCCTAGCTGTCACTCAAACATGCTAAGTGGTGAGCTGGGCGGCTCACCACTTGGGCCTATCACACAAGAGTGCGACTTGAGTTGCCGAGGCAACTCAGTCCAGGGTGCCTAAAGCCCCTCCTGCACGCCCTGTGGTACCCAGACAGAGTGGCACCACTTTTGGAGGCTTCTGTGGAGAAGCCCGCCAAAAAGTGGAACAAAGGGCTCGACTTGGGTTGGAGTCACAGAAGCGATCACAAACGCCATTTTGGAACCAAGTTTTGGCAAAAAATACCAACCGGTGGATTTATATTAATTTAATAAACCGGCAGTATGTTCGAGGCTATTTTAAAAAGTGGTAGCCTCGAACAATCGGAAAATCCCATAGGAATATATTTGCAGTCGAATATAAGAAGTAGTATCCAGTGCCAACAGCCAAAACTCGGTCAGGGGGGACTGGACAGTGCCCCCTCGAACAACAGACCCCGGGGCAATCGAATTGCCCCGACCAGTACGTCCACAATATGATAGTTTGTACTAGTTCTGTTCACAATTTGAGACTAGTAAAGCCAATGGTAACTTTACATGCCCTGGGAGACAGTAGTCAATGTTTGGGGGTCGCTACAACACCCCTAGGTTACTGCACGGAGGGTGCTGTTTAACCCACATATCAAAAACACATGAAACCCTATGGGGAAAATGACCCCACAGTCCATAGAACACATACAAAGTGAAAGGAACACCTCAAATCATTTCTAAGAGTGGGAGGAAAAGAGTCTCACTCTTAGCAGGAGAAAAAAATAAACCCCAAAAATCCAGAAAAGCTGCTGGGGGACTCACTAGGTTTGGGAAATTAGCCTTTACAGAGAATTCTCCCTAACACATTCCATTCCACTTATCACCACTAGATACAACATACTACATGGTAAAACATACGTTTTGAAAAGCAATGGAGAGACTGCTGAACCCTGTGGAACACCACAGGTAAGAGATGAAGGAGCCGGGAAAAAAGGAGGAAGAAAAAGTACTTGTGTCCGATTGGTGAGGAATGATTGAAGCAATCCAAGAGCGGAGCCCCTGATGGCAATTTCTTCAAGGAGTTGACACAAAATAAGATGGTCAGTTGTTTTGAATGCTGCAGAGAGATCTCAGAGAATTAGCACACCTACTCCTCCCTGGTCAACTATCAGTGTTAGGTTGTCTATGACAGACACAAGCACAGATTCCGTGCTCATTCCAAGTTGGAACCCTGACTTGATTGTATCCAGGGCATTAGAATCTTCTAGAAAGTCTTGAAGCTGGGGCGCAACAATCACTTCCAGTGCCTTTATAAAAACATGAGAAGGGAAATTGTCCTAAAATTGGCTCGGGCTTCCAGATCCAATGTTGGTTTCTTCAAAATAGAAAAAACAATGGCACGCTTCAGGTCACATGGAATCGACCAAGTAGCCAATGAGTGGTTTAGAGCAACCATCAATATTGACACAATATCAGCCCCTACCTCCTTGATCTTTCTCAAGGGTATGGGGTGTAGGACCTAAGCTGTGTGAGAATCTTAAAAAATGTGATCTTCAGTAGTCAGGTGGAAAGCAAAAGAATGGCACCTCTACCTTATTAGAGTTAGTTTCTAAAAAGGCAGAAGAACACAGGGGATCCTGTGCAGTTCCGGAGATGCTTCTGGGAATGTTGAATATTTTCTCAATAAAAAAAAGAAAAACAGATAGAGCTTGAGATGCTGGACTGGTTGAAGCGGCAGATGATGGTACAGTTCCTAAGTAACAGCAAAGAGTTATTTGGATTGGTGTTTCGCTGACAGAATACCAGTCAAAAAATATGAACCCTTTGCTTCCTTGATAGCCTTATGATAAATCATGCTCATAGCTTTTAAAGAATCTCAATCTTGATCAGGATAAGATTTCCGCCACTGGTGCTCTGCCTGTTTTTATTGTATTTTGAGGGCCTTCAAATGAGGAGTAACCCATGGGACAACCAACTGAAAGGTTTCTTACTTAGATAATTGGTGAAGCTGAAGACCCGCCATAGTACTCAGCAGATTAGCTGTTAAAACTTTGGTAGGGTCCCCTGCAATAAATCGACATGGACAGTTTAGTAGCACGGTGGCTACAAACTCTGCAAAAGCCAGAGAAAAAGAAGCACATTAATTTTGTATCATATTATATTGTCCTAGGCACACAGATATTGCATCGTGCAATTGCGCCTTCCAAACTCCATCTTGATCGTTTTGCTCACTTTACTGGGTTTTCATTCTTTCCATGGTAAAGATTCACAGAGTCACCGCTCCAAAAGCTCTTTAACATGCCCCTGCACATAAATATGAGGAATGTCAAACACATTGTTTTGTTTTTAACTTAGGACCTCTAAGAGTTGACACAAACGTAGCTAATCTGTAAATAAGGTGCGTTCCTGTCTTCCTGACTCTTGACTTTCTGCAGCTAGTTGTGGAAATATGCGTCTGGATGATTAAAAGAAGCACATTTCCTGCCATGTGCATTTCAGAAAGCCTGAGTTACCCAGTCAAAATGCAGAATGACCTTTTAGTCAAGAAACAACGTAGATAATGAAGAGCAAGGAATGTTACCTTGTGTTAGGAACAAGATATACACCTACACCCCACTCTGCTCCATTCCCAGACAGTAAATTGTCTGAGGCATGACGCAGAATTCTAATTGTTTTGCCCAGTTTCAAGCGGATCCATGAATGGAGCCGCTTTAGAATACCTCGCCCTCTTTCAAAATGTTGGGTGCATCGTGCACCAAAACGAGGCTCCGCTTCGTAATTGTTGCTAAGCAATATGTTAGAACTTATTCCCTCAACATCCGCCGGCAGGCAGAAGAAGCCAGCGAAGGCCACGACGAAGGCCAGATAAAGGCCCTGTTTGCCTCTGTTTAACACAGAGAGCCAGGACCCTTTTGCCTTTGCCCACATCTTTGAGCCGCTGCCTTGAATATGGCTGCTGCTCAGCATCAAGACACTGTGCAGGTAACGCTTAACATACCCAACTTGGCTGCTGATCTTGCTACGATTTGAACACTGACATCTAATGCTATCCCACACACCCAGGATAGCAAAACCGGCACAGGATCTCTATACCTAAAGGAAATCTGCTACCTTACGCTGTCAACTGCCGCCGTACTGTCTGTTTCATATCAGCCTCTCTGAGAACAGGTCGCCGGATATGATTAGTCGAATTAGCCTAACTGTCAATTGAATCAGTCCACCACTATGGTTGTTGCCAAAATTCATATTGCACTGTGAATTTAAACCAGCCCGTTTGCTCCAACTGTTGCATCTTGCCCTTTTGTCAGCATTATGAATATGCCTGGAATTTGATTTAGCCCATCATTACAGTTGTTACTAACTCGCTTCCTGCCTTACTGTTAGCATTTTTGAATATGCTTGCAACCTGACCTAGGCTATCACTGTACTAGTGGCCTGAATGCATAACTCACAGAGAACTCAAATTAGCATTTATGCACCTACTGTTATCCTGCCAACTGTCTGTAACTTGAACATAACTGCAATTTGATTTAGCCTGTCATCAACTTGTATATTGCCTCACTGTCAGCATGTAAATATGTTTGCAATTTGATTTACCATTTCACTGTAGTTGCTGTCTGAATGTATAACACATGATGAATACAAACCAGCCTTTTTGTACTAAATAGAATCCTGCTCTAGGATCATTAGTTTAAACTAGCCTATCACTATAGTTGTTGTTCAACTGTATAGCATACTATGATATCAATATAGCCATAGTGCATTACCACGTTATACCCGACCTTGGGGCACTGATTATGCTACCCCGCCACACAAAGTCTCATTGGGCGCCTTACTAGCACTATGTCCACTGCCTAGTCTTACTAGACTCTCTACCTTACCAGTACCAGACCTCAATATTACAATTAACATGGCAGCTACCTTGGGTGTTGTACTCACGTTATCACCACCCAACTACCTGACCCATCAACAACTGCTAAGTAATTTGTATCATTCCTGGGGCTCACCAAATTCTAGTAGACCTTGCAGCATAGCTTCCAGAAACATTAGGCTCCACCGAAGATTGTGCAAACTATATGAACCGTCAGCAAGTTCACTGTCCAATATAGACCTTAAGAAAAAAAAGCCTACATAGCAGAGAAACTACTACTACTGAAAAGCTCATTCCTATTACTTTACCCTCACCCATGACTCATAGTCCTATCTACAAAAAACTTCAACAGATTAAGCCCCATATCACATCACAGGATGTTGGAGTTACCAATTGTACCTCACCTACCCCACTGACAGTTAGCCCTGCCCCAGACCTCAAGGGGGCTTTAATAAATGCCAGATCCTTAGTGGCACATGCCACAGAGATAGCTGACCGTATCCTGGCAGACAATTACGACTTTCTCACCATCACTGAATCATGGCTTATGTTAGCAGTTCCTGATGACTACACCATTTTTAGAGCAGACATATGTGAGGCACCAGGAGGAGATATAGCTCGCATTGCTAAATCCAATCTATCCATGAGAATAGCCCCCTCCCCAGACATTAAATCTTGTGAATCCCTCACTGCCAAATTACCTATCGCTAATTCCCAAACACATACTATTCATCTCATATATAGGCCTCCAGGACCCATTGGTTCATTTGAGGTGGATAGTTCTACCATTCTCTCTGACAAACTAAAAACTCTTCACAAGTACTGTTATTAGGGGATCTTAATCTGGGAATTAATTACCCTAAATACCAGCAAGCAACTGCCATCGCTAATGTCCTCTCAGAATTTGGCCTCACCCAAAGAGTGAATTTACCCACACACGACAACGGGAGAACTCTCGACTGGGTGGGGGATTATAACTATAGTGCGTCTATTACTGCCATAACCCCTCAGGTATGGACAGAACACCACCTTTTATCATTCAGTCTAGCTACCAAATTGTCCACCACCAAAAATACTCTATCTGCTCATCCCACTCTAACAATGAATAAAAAGAACATTACAGTTGACAAACGTCTACCCCTAATCTTACCCTAATCTTACCTATGCTCAACTCATTACCTGATACTACAGATCCTAATATGCTAGTTGATGAATATAATAAAACTATGACCGCAGCACTAGACTCCATTGCCCCTGAGAAAAAGCAAACCCAAAGTCCACCTTAACTCTTGGTTCACACCACATTTGAAAACCTTGAGAATGGAAAAAATAAAATGTGACGTTTCATGGAGTTTATTACCTCTGCTGAAAATAAAACCAAACTCGTTAACATATCATCTCGCTACAAGAAAAAAATATTCTTGGCCAAACAAGAAACCTACAATAATAGAATCTTACAAGCAAACTGAAGCATAAAGGAATTATCTGTCATTTTAAAAGAACTAGAAACCTCAATCCCAATGCAAGACAATTGCGTGAAGAACAAAACCTGGTGCTCCAATATACAGCACGCACTAGCCAACAAAGTTTCCACCCATCAGGACAAGATTGCAAAACAAAGAGCCACCCTAACTAATACGGAATCACCAGACAGTACCCCCTTGCCCTCTCATAAAGCTCTGTCTCACTTTTGTTTTTCTAAATTACTAAATTATCTATTTTTGAGTTTGAAAAAGTCATCCTTTCCCTCAAACCCTCGAACTGCCAAGGCGATAAATGCCCAGCCAATTAATTAAGGATGCTGCGAGAGATTTAGCACCTTTCATATCAAAGCTAATCAATGCATCATTCTACTAAGACACCATCCCGAGTAACCTAAAAGTGTCATGGGTACTCCCTCTCCTTAAAAAACAGACACGAGATCCAACCATACAGACCAACTACAGGCCTATTACAACAGTGCCATTTCTACTCAAAATCTTAGATAAGTTGGCCTATCTCCAAATGCAGGAGTATCTGGAGCACAAACAGCTCCTAGGACCCCGCCAATCAGGTTCAGGCCTCAACATGGCAATAAAATGGTGCTAATTGATCTGAAGGCCCAAACTGACAAGCTTAGGGACAAGGGGGAATCAGCCTTACTTCTCCTTCTTGACCTTTCAGCTGCATTTGACTTGGTACAACCACGTGGACTCAGCAGCTCACTTCTCTCAGGAGACCATAGTTTGGATACAATCCTTTCTGAGCAACAGGACCATGAGAGTCTTCGCACAATCAGCAGTTGCATACCCCATCCCTATCACCTGTGGAGTGCCCCAGGGATCCTGTGTCTTACCCACAATGTACAATATATTTCCCAAGCCCCTTTTCGATGATCTGGGCCATCTTGGTATCACCTTCACCAACTATGCAGATGATACCCAGAATATAATACCACTTACTGGGGATTATGACAAGGATTTGGCCTTGGTAAATATAATTTGCCTCATCATCCAGGCATGGATGGCCATCCACGGATTATGCTTGAATGATGACAAAACTGAGCTCATTATTCTGTGTACCACCTCCAACCTCAATAAACTTGGCCTTAAATATACCTCCTTTAACATCAACGGTAATTCCCTTAAAGTTGCCAAAGGGGTAAAAATGTTAGGCTTTTACCTTGACTCCACCCTCACTTTTGCTGAACAAGTTAACTCCATGGCCTCTGCCACTGCATATACCTGCAAGCTAATTAGAGCTGATAAACCATTCCTATCCAAGAATAGCTGTATCATCCTGGCCAGAGCTCTAATCTTGTCCAAATTGGACTATTGTAACTCCCTTTACATTGGTGCAAATAAGTACATTGTCAGCAGAATACAGACACTTATTTATTTATTTATTTGCATTTGTTAAGCGCGCTTGCAACCCATAAGGCATCGAGGCGCTGTTACAGAGAATACGCAGGTTTAAGATTACAGACATGTGGCAGGAGGGCTCTTAGTTCACTTCAGAATAATGCCCTTAGAGCTGCCCTGGGTATAGCCAAGAAAGAGCATATATCAGAGGTAAGGAGACAGAATAACTGGCTATATACCAGTGACAAAATCCTGCTGAAAACTGCCTCACTTACTAACAAATGCCTGAACAATGCTGTACCCCATTACCTCATTGAGAGATTCAATAGAAAATCCTCTAGCCGGCCTACTAGAAGAGCTAATACCAACTGCCTGACCGTACCAAGATTTAAACTATCTAAAGGTGGGGGAAGTAGCTTACCAGTTAAAGCATCACAGCTTTGGATCTCCCTACCACCCTCCCTGAGAGCTGACCAAACATACTTGAATTTCAGACAGAATCTTATCAATTGGCTTAAAGAAAATGACCTATCATGTACGAACGAACCAGCTATACTTTATCTGTCTCCTACTACACCCGCACTGTAAATAGTCCCCAGATTGCAATCTTAAATTATGTTCTTGCTGTACAGTGTTCTTCCTTCTGTATTGTATGTACCTACCATTACTTGTATTTCTTTTATGTCTTGTACTTGTATATCATTACTTGCATTCCTGTATTTCTGTACATTACTGTATAACCTAAGCTGAAAGTTTTCTTGTAGCTCCTGCACCCTGATACCCCTGGGTCTGGCACGCATTACAAATAAACAAACAAGAGTATGAAGTACATTCGCTCCTCCATGCCTGTGCTCATCTTCTCTATGCCTGTACACATGCATTAATGAGTCTGGATCTGCTTAAGCAATAATAAACTGTTGTTATATATTTTGTTTTCGTGACTGGTGTGTCTTCATTTATTCACAGTAATTCAATTTTTTTGGACTAACAGATGGCTCCGGGAACATGGGCTCTTCCGATGAAGACCCATCGCGATTTGCGAGGACAGAGTTAACGGGCCGAGATCAGTGAGTATAGGGGGCCCCGGCATCTAAACACGTGTTTCATCGCAGACTGCTACTTACGATCTCCGTTTGCTACGCTTCGCCCAGATGTCTTCATGGCAAGATTCTTGAACCAGAGCAGTTCATGTTTCGCTTTTTGGGCAGACTGCCAGCCACAACGTTCAATTTGATGGCGGAAACTTTGATTTGAAATCAGGTGAGTCTGTTGCAAACTGACAGTACCTGATATTTGTTTTGCTTTTAGATAATATTCTACAACTAGCATATTGGCCAGGTAAAACTTTCTCTTTCAGGATTCCTGTTTCTAGTAAGTTGTCATCTTGTTGGGCAACATTTTGTTGCAGGAGAAGACAACCAAATGTTTTGGAACATAGTCAGCTGGCGCCATCCGAAGGGTTGCCGTCATATGATATGTATCTAAAATTTGGTTTAGGAGCTATAGTGTTCAATAGTATTTGGCATCGTCAAACCAGACATGAACCAGAACTTCAATGCCCAGAATTGGGAAGTTTTGAGATGGCTAGAGTTTAGCATCTAGAAACCATATTGCTGAGAAAGAAAGTGAGGCCTGCTGCCTTTGATATTATTAGGGATTGGCGAAAGGAAGCCACCCAACGCCTCAAAAGTAGAGAGAAACACGAACGTAGGCACCTTACTCAAGCTGGAAAAGCTTTAGCTCATGATCAACAAAAGCAAGAAGAAGCTATTAGGAGCATGGTTAGGGGGTTTCAATTAGAAGTGCAGAAAATGTACCAGTCGAAAGACTTGCGTGCATCTGATGAGCTGATAAATAAGTTACTAAATGAAAGACGAATATCCCTTACTGCACCGTGTCCATATGTACTGCCACAACCACAAGTACAACAACCACAGCCGCCATTACTAGCACCAACCCCACGTTCTGATGATTTTCCTCTACCACCTAGTGCACACAACTTAGGCCTACTTTCACTACCGACTACTTCTGCTACTCCACTTTTGGCATTTGCAAATACCCTTAGCGAACAAAGAATAGTAACACCTAGCACGATACCTCCTGCACATAAGAAGGAGTTGCAAAATTGGGCAGAGACGTATATAGAAGGGGGTGATGAAGCAGCCACTTTGGGTTGTCTAATAGATCATGGGGGTATCCCTGAACAGAAAGTATTGATAAAACAGACGGGATTATACTTAGTTGAAATTTGGAGGGATCTAACTGATTCAGCTGTTCAAAAGGAATTGTGAGATTTGAACTTCCTGTCTTGTACTAGAGATACCACACTGAAGGTGCGAGAACACTTAGCAAAATTATTTTATTTAAATATGAACTTGACCACTTACACCAAATAGAATTGGACCAAGGTACACGACAACCATCATATGTACAGAAGGGATTTTTACCTACACGAAAAACAGTTAGTGAAGAATTGCGCATATGCACAAGAGACGCTCTTAGATGGATCACAGATGTCTCCATTTCGCCTATCAAGGTTCATGACGCGTCTAGCCAATATTCTCCACCTATGCAAAGAAAGGTATTGCACATTATGGTCGAATATTTACAGGATGAATGCTTGAGAAAGAAATTGTGTTGTCCCGCTGATATTATGGTAATTTACAAACACAAGTTTTCTGCTGACACCGCGCTAACTTCATTGTCCCTCGATTTGGCTTTACTCCTTAATAAACGTTCAGAATTTCCCACTGTACAATTGCCTATGAGAGAGGTTCCTCCGACTCTTGTACCAAAGGTAGAGATACCTGGTGTCAATGGAGGAGCTGCCACGACTATTCCAGCACATTATATTACACATTTTGTTTATGTTCCATTCTCACGACAAGAAGTAAATCCCCTTAAATAGTCTATCCCAGACATTAGAAAGAATCCTACAGGGTTCTATAAAGAAATAGATTCCGTTTTAAATTAATTGGTTTTCACTTTATGTGACATCGACTTATTTTTCCCTGTGATTCTGCCAGCAGATTTATGGAAGCAGATTAGAACCGTAGACGATCAACCTGCTATGGGTGAAACTTGGGTTGCACTGGAACTAGCAGACAGGTCTAGGAAAGCTGGGGAAATGCCACCCCAGAGTATATTAATATTACCAAACCACATTGTGAGTAAACTTAAGACTCTAGTGCCTGAAAAGAGAATTATTTGGGCCAAAGTAACCACATGCATGCAAGGGAAGACAGAGGGAGCAACCCCATTTTTTAATTTACAGATGTACAGATTTGAACAGATATTTTCAGATTTCAGTGGCCAGGATTTGAGTACGGAACCAGAAAATAAATTGTTGACGAATTTGTGCGAGAGTTATTGCCTGACATTCAGTCGCAGATTCAGTCACAGATCACTGCCTCTGAAATCGCTAAATCGCGATCTGAAGTTCTCCATATGGCTCAGTATTACGGGAACAGAGTCAACAATGAGAAAGAGAAAATCGAGAAGAAAAAGGTATATTGAAGCAAATTGCGAGAGGTCCACGGCATGGGAATACGCAACCACGAGAGCAGTTTGTACCGCAAACAGGGCCTCTTAATATGAAACAATGTGCCTATTGTAAGCAAGAAGGTCACAGGAGGGCACAGGGTCCGATCCTCCAGCAGAGAGCAGCGAATGGTATGATCAGTAGAAGATCGAGAGCACGCAATGATGGGCCATGACCGAATAGGAATCAGTTTGCTCAGAACCAACCACATGATAATAATACAGACAATCAGGGGGGATGGCAAAAAAATCTACTGGGAATACAAACACATTTGACAATGTTAAACCTACTTATTTTACAGAAGATTTTACATCTGATGATGTTTTATTTTGCTTGGACAGCCTGAAGCAGAGTCTAGAACCTACTCCTATTCCCGTAAATCAGAAAGGACCCTACATTGAAATGAAAGTCAGGAATAGAGCATATACTTTTCTAGTGGACACAGGAGCACAGAAATGTTCCATTGACCATCTGTGGGTTCCAGATATTCCACTGTCAGGGCAGAGCAATTTTTCCGCAGGGTTGTCTGGTAATCCAGTAATGAGTCCCGTTTCTCGACCAGTGCCAATAGCTTTGGTCTAGTCACTGACTCGTGTCCCTTTTTATTGATTACAAACTGCAGTGAGAACTTTTGGGGTTAAATTTGTTGCAAAAATTGCATGCAGTAACTTATTGTTTGCCAGATGGAGTGTATTTGACAATTTTGCCCCAGCTGAATTACATCTCACAATGTACGCCTTTGCGTTTACCGAGTAAATTACACCAGTTGCCTACGCATTTACGGGCACTGAATGGCAATGATGTAGGGATACTGAATGTTGAACCTGTACATATCGGGTTAAAATCCGGTATTACATTATCACGCATTCCGCAGTATAAAGTATCTGTTGGAAGTGAACAAGCACTTAAAAGCAGTGTCTCTGATTTAATGCATCAAGGTGTTATCGAAGAGATTTATGGAAGTAAATGCAACAGTCCTGTTCTGCCTGTTTATAAGAAAGGTTACAATGCATTACCCTATCGTTTTGTTGTTGATCTTCGCACGATTAACAAGGTAGTTGCACCACAGTTTCCCATTGTCCCTGACATCACCATCATCTTGACTAAGATTCCTGCTACGGCTACGCATTTTTCTGTCATTGATTTGAAGAATGCATTTTTTAGCATTCCATGCATCCGGACAGTAGATGCTTGTTTGTATTTCCCTTGATGAACACTCTTTCAGTTTTACACACATATCACAAGGATACCTTGAGAGTCCTAGCATTTACAGCAGAGCTCTTAAAGAACAACTCGATATACTTGCATTGCCTTCCACTTGTTCATTGATACAGTACATTGAGGACCTAGTTATTGCTGTTGAATCAGAAAGCACTTGCAAAGAGGGCACTGGGGGTCATTACGAGGTATGGAGTAACCATGCCATTATTAGTGGCATGGCTACCCCCTTACCAGGTACTGGGTCCGGGTTCCTCGAATGACGAATTACCGAGCCATTCCGACCCATTAATAACTGGCCCATTGTTAGGAAGCTGGTGTCCTCGTGGGATCCGCTAAGGATGCCTAGTTTTCCCAGGCGTCCCTACTGGGTCCCGCAAGGAGACCTCCTTATAGGACAGTAAGGGGTTGACCTTTATCGGTGCCGTTAACCCCTTAACGCCAGGGTCGGAATGACCCCCACTGTCGTATTATTAAAACATCTAGCTGAGCATGGCCATAAAGCATCTTTAAAAAAGTTTCAGTATTGTCAAGAGGAGATCTCCTGTCCAAGGAGGGAAGGCGCCTTGCACATGAATGCATACAAAGCATTTCAGGCATGACTGTTCCAAATACGTAGAAAGAAGGAAGGGCCTTTATCGGAATGGCTTCCTAATTTTTCACTTTTGATTAAGCCAATGCTGGCATTGACAAGGAAGGATGTAGATTTACCGTTACCTCGGGATACAGATTGTCAGGAGGCTTTTGATCTGCTGAAGACGGCATTATGATTGGTGCCAGTATTGGGCGCCCCAAATTACAAAAAAGAGTTTGTCTTATTTGTGAATTAGAGGAATGGATGCACTTTGGCTGTTTTGACACAGGAACATGGAGGAAGAAACAGACCATGCAGCTATTTTTCCTCCACATTAGACCCAGTTGCATGCACTTTGTCGAAATGTCTCAGGGCCGCAGCTGCTGCTGCCACCTCAGTGAAACAGAGTGAGGGTATGGTTTTGGGTTAGTCCTTAACCGTGATGGTACCTCACTCAGTAGATGTTTTGTTAAATAGAACACAAACTCACCATCTCACATCTGCCCGACTCACAAGGTATGAGTTGATCCTATTTACAACTCACATTAAAATTAAGAGATGCTGTTCTTTGAATCCGGCGAACTTTTGCCTCCTCTGAACGAGGATTGCACTAATAATGCATTCCATGATTGCCTGTATGTTACTGAACAGGATACTAAAGGCAGGATTGATTTGAATGATACACCATTGACATCTCCTGATGGAGAGTTGTTCTGCAATGGTTCTTGTTTTAAACTGCCTGATGGCACTTCCGCTGCTTCCTATGCAATCACCACTTTAGACACCATTATTGAACGCAGGAGAATTCCTCACAACTACGCCCAGGTTGCAGAGATAGTTACCTTGACTAGAGCTTGTAAGGTATGCAAGGGCTTAGTATAAATGTTTATACTGATAGTCAGTACGCCTTTGGAGTAGGTCACAATTTTGGGAGATTATGGGCTGAAAGGGTATTTTTAACATTTCATGGTACAAAGATTCATAATGGTCCTTTGATAGTGCAATTGTTATCCATACCAGCCCATCACAAACAGCTAGCTATAATGAAATGCGCAGCACACCAGAGGGTGATTGACGTCATTGGAAGAGGAAATGAATTTGCAGACAAAATAGCAAAACAACCTGCCTCCGACCCACACTCAGGAATGTATGTGTTAGTTTCTGCCAAGTGGTTTGCAGAAACTGGGATGATGGAGGAGGGCATTAGTAGTGTGAAGGAGATTCAAGCTGAAGCAACAAAGGTAGAGATGGAAAAATGGGCTTCTGGACCTGCAGGGTTGGATAATAAGGGTTGTTGGGTTGACCACAAGAAGCAGAGGTGAAAGCTGCCCAACGCATATGTAATAGCTGTAGTTACTATGGCACATAGGCCATCCCACATCAGTGCAAAGAGTATTTGTAATCATTTAGACCCAGTATCATATAATGACAATATTCTAAAAATTGCAGAACGATTAGTGCAAAACTGTATGATTTGTCTCCAACACAACATTGGTAAGGGAACAGCAGCACCTGAGGGTAGTGTTGGACCCCCCTCGCTGCCATTTGAATTGATTCACTTTGACTTCATTGAGCAATGCCAAAATTCCAAGTATATGTTAGTAGTAATATGTGCCTTCAGTAAATGGGTTGAGGCTTTCCCGTTGAAAGATGCTACTGCCATATCCACTGCAAAAGTAATGCTGAGTATTTCCCTAGATTTGGGTTACCCAGAGTAATTTGGTCAGATAATGGGCCACACTTTATAGCGGATCTCATACTACAGGTATGCGAGGCGCTACAATTTAATAAGCTATTTCATTCTGCGAGACATCCTCAGAGTGTCAGTTTGGTTGAACATCATAACGGTATCCTTAAGAACAAACTAGCAAAGGTGTGTGTGCACAGTAAAAGGAAAAGGACTGATACCTTACCTTTAGCATTACTGTCCATGAGAACTAGGGCTCAGACAACAACGGGGATATCTCACTACGAGATTGTCATGGGGAGACCTGCCAATATATGGAATGCACCTAGACCGAGATAACTGTCCGAGATACAGTACCGTTATTAACTGATAATTATGACCAATTGACTCAAAACCTGCGTTTGATTCACCAACAGGCTTGAGCCGCTATGCCCTCGAAATACAAAGGACCTGGTCATCACATTCGACCTGGTGACTTTGTGCTGATGAAGGACTTTCGAAAGGCAGTCCAGCCTTGCGGCTCGTTGGAAAGGACCCTATCAGGTGCTGCTTGCTACTCAGATGGCTGTCCGAGGTGAGGGTAAGAAACACTGGATACATGTGGCACTCCTGAAATGAGTGCCCTTTCCTTTGCCCTACGACACGTGGGTAAAGGTGGGGGTTGATGAAGTGTGTGCTTTTGATTAAGGGCACTCATTCTGATCCTTAGCATAATGTTGAACCCAGACAACTTGAGAATTCATCATTTTCTTCAGATTTTCTTCATTTTCTTCAGATTCTAATCCCTTGTTTTAAGACCACTCTGTACTTGTTGCCACAAGGTACAATCTTCGTCCACAGAAATAGTTAGGGAATGACATTTTTGTAGACTAGGAAAGTGTAGTAAGTATACTGCACCTACAAGAAAGCAATGACCTTCCCTCCAATCCCCCGAAAGACGGTTCAAGGAGGGGGCATGGTAAGACGACTGATAAGAAGACTACAAGCAAGATCGGCCATATGGTCAAGTGCCACCCACGCATGAATTTATAGAGCCTGTTTCAGTGAGGCTGCTTAACGGACACTGAAAGCTATGCCTCTATTTGGGGCAGGTAGACATGAGGATATGGAAAGCATTTCCACTGAAAAGCCCATATCAAATGGGCTATGGTCCACGAGGGACAAGTTTATAATAATAACAATGTAGCATGTATCGTAATTACACTAATACCTGTACTATGGTATCTGGAGAGTTCACATCTGCTTACTATATTACTGCCTACTGTTAGCACAATTACTTTGTCTCCTCTCTATGTACACTTGCACACTCTTCGTCCACTTGATTTTAAACACTGAGAAGGATATCATAATAATACACTCATACAGATCATGAATGCCACTCATGAGATCTTGAACAAAACTAACTGCTGGGTATGTTCTCACCTACCACAACATGGTGAGAAAGGTTTAGGATGGTACATCTATCCACTCCCACTATCAACTTCTTGATTTGCATTGTTTAGAGCTCTGTTTTTCGGGAGCAGGAACAATAGTGCCACTGGTAACTTTGATGGAACAAACATTAATTATTTCAACCAACTAGTTATGTTACCTTTAGGGTGTTTTGTCTTTGCAAATAAAAGTACAACCAATGCGGCCTCCACTAACAACTCTGATAAGCATACTAGACCATATCAATCTATGATCTCATTTAGAATGTTGCCAGTAGGGAACAGGGAAGTGATTCCTCCATCCTGCACCATTAATCATGATCCTGACATAGTATCATTCTGTCTATGAAAGGAAGGTTCCAGGTATATGGGCACATATGACAAATGTGTAAACACTTTAGTTTTGGTAAACAAGAATAGGCCCTTATACATTGGGGGGTCCATTTACTTTGTCTGTGGCCAGGAAGCTTATCCATGGTTACCTAAAGATTGGAAGGGAACTTGTTATCTGGGGATAATATTGACAGAGTTTATGTCAAATCAACTGCATTCTTACTGAAACACCGTTTTAGGAGGGGAATAGATGATGACATGCCTCTCCAAGTATTAGGAAATGTAGCAAAAGCTATGGTTCAATTTTTGGGCCAAATAATAGACTCCCAAGACATTAGGAGACAGGCTAGAGTGTTAGAGTACACTATCAATTAAACTACTGACATACTGTTCAACATGAGATTAGAACAAAGAGCCATTAGGTTAGCTGTTCTTCAGAATAGAATGTTTTAAGACATCATGTTAGCTGAGCATGGTGGTGTATGCACAAGGTTGGGTCAGCGTGTTGCGTGAACACACCTGACTCCTCCCCTACTGTGTTTCAAGCAATCAAAAGGTTACATACACTGAACTCTGAAGTTCACGTTCCTGAAGGGGATTGGGACATTGAAACATGGGCCTGGAATCTGCTTAGAGTGTGGGGTTGGAAAATATTCTCAGCACTAGCTATTATCATTGGGGCAATTCTGTTCTGCTGCTGCTGCATACAATGCTTGCCTATTCTAGGTTTCACACTAGGTAATTGCTGTTCTAGATCTCTGATCAAGTTGCAACCTGGTCCTCATCTTCCTGTTGTCAATACCTTGATCAAGCAAGATGTGGCCATCAAACCATTAATGGCTATCAATGTATATGACTGTGATGACTCATATTGTTCTGATGATGATGATGTATGATCTCAAAAAACAAGCAATATGTCGGCTTATGCAAAAAGAAGGGTTTGTAAAAGCACATTAATTTTGTATCATATTATATTGGCTTAATCACACACAAATTGCATCGCACAATCATGCCTTCCAAACTCCATCTTAGTCGTTTGGCCCACTTTACCGGGTTTTCATTCTACCCACGGTAAGGATTTACAGAGTCACCACTCCAAAAGCTCTTTAACATGCCCCTGCGCATAAATATGAGGAATGTCAAACACTTTCTTTTGTCTTTAATTTAGGACCTCTAAGAGTTGACACAAACATAGCTAATCTGTAAATAAGGTGCCTTCCTGTCTTCCTGACTCTTGACTTTCTGCACCTAATTGTGGAAATATGCGTCTGGATGATTAAAAGAAGCTCAATTCTTGTGATGTGCATTTCTGAAAGCCTGAGCTACTGAGTCGAAATGCAGACTGACCTTTTAGTAAAGACACAACATAGATAATGAAGCGCAATGAATATTACCTTGTATTATGAACAATATATACTCCTATACCTCACTCTGCTCTGTTCCCAGACAGTAAATTGTCTGAGGCATGATGCAGAGCGTTGCACCGTGTGTTGCCATAGCAAAATGCCCACATCCCCAGGTCACGAACCGTCATCACATGATGGAGGGTAACAAATTCTAACTGTTTTGTAAGAGTATAAAGTACGTTTGGTCCGCCATGCTTTTGCTCATCTTCTCTATGCCTGTACACATGCATTGATGAATCTGGGAACGCCTAAGTTATAATAAACTGTTGTTATATATTTGTATCTCTTGACTGGTGTGTCTTCATTTAGTCACAGTAATCCAAATTTGGGACTAACTGGGGCCGATAGAGCACTAAAAGGCAAATGGTCATTGTGGGAGAAAAAGCGAGCTGAAGCAATAAAGATTCCATTTTAATTATGTGAACAACTGGGATCACAGTGCATTCAAGATTACATTTGAAACCCAAAGCCCCTCCCCCACCCTGGTGAGCTGAGTCTCTGTCAGCCCGCAGAATTGCAAATGATGCAGGTATAGGATGATGTAACTCAGGGGTAGAGGAGTCCCTTTCTGTAATACAGAGGATGTCTGGGACCTGGGCATCTATTAGAACATATATATAAAGTTTATTTCACACCAAAGAATGAGATATATCAAGTTTATGTTGCACCAAAGAGCAAAACTTGCACAGAAGGCTGTATAAAGGTGACTAGCCTGAGAAGGAAGCTGGTAAATGAGACAAAGAATCTCACTTCAACCCAGCAGGCCACTTCAACGAGGATGTGCCCAAAGTACAGAGAAATTCTATAGAATAAGTCATTATTTCAGTCTTTGGGGAGATTTTAGGCGCCCATGCCTGACCTGGGCACACATGGGCTCACCCAGGCTTACCTTTGGCATGCCTCTGGCACGCTGTGGGAGCGCCCGCTGCACCCACCTGCTGCTTGGGTGGTCCCTCCGCAAACTAAATGCTGTGAGGGAGGAAAAGGAAGTGATGCGTGATGACGCTTATGTGGAGAAATGGTAGACAGACTATCTTTTTTTCACTCGAAAGGGAGAACACCCTGGATGGGCAACATGTCACCAGTAGTGAGGATAGGTTCTGGTGAGTCATCCAGGGATATAAAACAAATCAACAGTAGAAAAGGTGGGTTCTATGGGTTCATACCTTTCTGGGGGTTAATTCTAAAAGAAAGCTTGGCATGATAACGTTGTGCCACAGACTGTTTGTATTATTAGTCTAGAGTACACATGTCCAAAACCTGCAAGGCTAAATCATCCCTTCTGCAGTCAAGGTTCTATACTTTGAGTACCATTACATTATCTAACAACAACACCTAATATTATAGAGTTTAGAACCAGGAGGTGTCAACGTGATCCCGACGTGATTCCCAAATATCTGTGTGTTGGTGTAGATGGTGGTCCAGGATAATAAATCCCTGGAGGTGGTGTCCGTCCAGCACTGCAGACAGTGCGATGTGGAGGTCCACCTACTGACCCCAAACCAGAAAGTGAATACTAGTGAGGGACAGAAAGCAGCTCCTCGGACCACGACAGGAGACTTCACACTTTTAACACAGTACCAGGCAGTGAAAGGCACTGAAAATGAGAAGTCAGAACGTTAAGTTAAAGATAGAAATGTAAAGGAGAGGGAAGATGTTCCTGAAGATCCAGCAACCATGTAAGGTGCAGTAGGAGACCACAAGTACCAGACTGGCCAGCTAGTAAGATGAAATCAAGGACTGCAATCCAGGCAAGAGATCAGCAAGAGCAAGAAACAAAGATTAGGTGACAACCCAATCATACAGCCGCTCTCTGGAATCCCATACTGGGTTCTATATTAGTTGTAATTTCACATGTATAGTTCCTTCGATCCAATTCTTGAAAAAATACAAAAGTCAAATATATAGTGATTTTTCAATGTTGAAAATTATTTTATAGAAAGAAGTGACTAGTAGCCACCAAAATTGTTCTTCGTGAGGAAGAGATTGCCATAAATCACTCTATCTGAAGACTTATTTTTGTGCCAATGCATTTTGGAATATAACAAATTCCTTCATCAGGGCAAGTCTAAAACAATAAACATATAACATTCACATGCAATTGTGCCAACCATCCCAAGATTAATATCCAATATAGAATAATTCCCATATTAGAAACAACGTAAGTATATAAATATCAGTATGAACAGTCATCATCCAAATAGTTGAAAAAATATGAAGGTAAACACATACCCGACAATGTAATGAGCCGGATCAGAAGGCAGGTCAAAAGATATAAAATAAGAAACAAATCAGTACAAAGGCAAGTAAAGTTAACCTATAACAAAATGGAGGGAATCGGGTCCATTACCTGATGTAGGTGAGTAATGGCGAAATCTATGTTTCAGAGGTCAGGCTGCTCCACCGTGTACGGCGAGCAGGTGCTGTGAATGGTAAAGTGAATATATATAAAGGACCTATCCAAAGTGTAGCTAAACGCTAAATAGAAATAAACAGGCGTGGATTGTAACTCACCATATGTAAAGAACGAAGCGGAGAAGTTCTCTCAGCGTCTGCTCAAAGCAGACTGTCTTCGTTGCATCGGCGCGTTGCCGAGCAACCTGGTTTAATAAGACACGTGATTGAAGGCAGAATGTCCTCCATGCATCGGTGCGCAGCCAAGCAACTCAGTTGTGTAAGACACGTGATCACGGCTCTATGAACACGAGCCGCGACCCGTGTCCGAGAACTGGTCAATAAACTCAATATGATCAAAATATCTAATTACTGGACCTCCTGGGGCAGTAATGATAAAAGTCATCGCCTAAGAATCTAAAAAGAAAAAAAGAAAAGAAAAGAAAAAAGTAATCTGTCATCCATGGACATAGAAAAAATACTAAGATTGAATGAACCCATTTGGATAAAAGTAATGGCTGTTATGTGAGCACCTCAGATGAGGCTATACTAATTATGAACGTGCCTAAGTAGGATGGATGGAGCCTAGGGAGCAACCCTAGGGCTGTACCTTATATTAATAGTATGTGCCTTAATGCCGCTAGTGGTGTCGTCTAAACAGACGGCACCTCGGGTCCTGGGGGAACTCCAGGATGCGCAGCATGCAGGACATCTTTTAAACATGGAAAACATCTCTTATTCATATACATTCAAGTGACCCTCAACATTCAGGTCATATACGTACTGGTGTCAATCTAAACCAAATGATGCTAAATGCAATGTAAGAAAACAATAAGAGAAAACAATTAGAGAAAACAGTGAAAGTTGATCTCCTCATTTAACCCATTGGGAGCCAGACTGCCAAGTTTGTCAATCCAATATGTCTCTCTGCGACTCAAACGTTGGCATAAATCCTCATGAGGGCTATTCTTGGTTAAATCTTCCAAAATCACAAATTTTATTTGGGACACGTTATGTCCATTGGCCATCCAATGTCGTGCCACAGCTGAATTGATGTTTGCATTACGAATACAAGATCGGTGTTCACCCCACCTCAATTTGGCTGTTCGGGTTGACTGTCCCACATAAAATTTCCCACACGGGCATTTAATGCCGTAGATGATATTACTACTGTCACATGTGGCAAAAGTCTTAAGCATAATCTTCTGCCCCGTCCTTGGATGATTAATGGAGTTTCCTTTAATAACAAAATTACAGTTGACACACTGTAAACAAGGATATGTCCCAGTTCGCTGTGTCATAGGTTCCCTGACTGTAGGTTTCGTCTGCACCAATTCATCCCTTAGGTTCCTACTGCGTTGGTATGCAAAGATTGGTTTTTCACTAAAAATATCTTGAACTCGAATATCATTCTTGAAAATCTCCCAATGCTTCATAATAGTTTTCTTGATTTTGTTACTTTGCGTAGAAAACTTGGATACAAATACTGGTGACTTCAATTCTCTCTTACTTTTGGGATTCTGTTCTGATAATAGAGTCTCTCGTGATATGGCATCAACTCTGTCAGATGCCTGATCGAGTTCGCCCTGCTTATATCCCCGGGCCAGAAATGTTTCTTTCATTTCCATCTGTTGCATTCTGTAGTCTTCAGGATCACTCACTATTTTCTTGACCCTAAGTAATTGGCTTTATGGTAGATTCTTCAGTAGGCTCGGCTGGTGGAAGCTGAGTCGGTGCAGGAGATTATTCCGATCAGTCTCTTTCCGAAACAGTGAAGTGCTGTAGCTAGTGAGTTGCTTTCTGACTTGTACATCAAGGAGATCAGCAAGAGCCAAGGCAGATAAAAGAACTGAGCAGCACTCAGCTGTGTTTCCGCAAGGGAAAAGGTTGTGACATACCGGCTTCAGTGTCCACACTGCTTGTATACTGTGCAGCATTACTGAAGCTGCATGCTTGAGGGCATGATGCCATGGCTATGTACCAAGGCGAATCAACGGTGCATGCGCATAAGGCTTCCGCTGGTCCGAGAGGCAGGCATGCTTTCATCAACATGGCAGCCCCCATGAGAGGAGTAGACCCGGACAGCGTACGCCTGAAAACGCTGATCGTGAAGCCACCACATGGCCTGCCACGCAAAGTAGATGTGGCGGGCAAACTGGGTAAATGGACTGACATGCCGCCCATCCCAAGGACTGGAAGGAGCACAAAGCTTCCAAGGTCAATGCATATAAAAATGGTGAATCAAACAAGTGGCGTGGACCAGAAGCCTGTTCCCAGGAGTTGTCACAGGGAGCATACCCTTTCCAGTACACCAAAGAAATAGAGCATACCACGGTGGAGCTTGGCATCACAAATGTCCTCCACTTCGTATTCAGGGGTACCATCCACCAGAAGAGCATCAGGACATGGGCTGGAGCACCGAAAAGCATCAACATCTTCAGCAGGACACTGAAAGACGGGATGTCTCTGCCAGGAAGCAGGCAACAGAAGATGAAAAGCCACAGAAGAAATACACTGAACAATCTGCAATGGACCAGCAAAACGAGGGGAAAGCTTACAGGGAACATTTCGCAGGGGCAGGTATTTGGTCGAAAGACACTCTTTGTCACCAACACAATAGTCAGGTTCGATAGACCAGTGATGGTCAGCTACGTTCTTAACTGCTGCCTGAGCAAGACAGATATGAGCAAGGACCTGACTTTGAAGGCCCTACAGACGAGGTACCAGTGTGGCACTGGAAACTAGAAACCAGGAGTGACTACAGATTGAAGGAACAGGGCAGTATGATAACTCAACCAACAAAAGAAGGGACTGACACTTGTCACAGAATGCATTGTTATTGTAAGCCACTCCTGCCCTATGCAAATAGGAACTCCAATCAGTCTGCATACCACTAGTGAAGCTAAGCAGGTACTGCAGGTACTGCTCCAGCATCCGATTGGTAGACTCCATTTGCCCATTTGTCTAGGGATGGTAACCAGAACTGAAAGCAGCAGTTACCCCGATGAGTTAACACAAGAAAGTCCAGAAGCAGGAATTTAATTGCGAACCCCTGGCTGAGACAAGTTTGTTAGACAGACTATGCAGATGATAAATATGGGAAAAGAAGACCTCAGCCATCCGGAAGGCAGTGGGAAGTCCGGGCAAAGGTACGGAATGGGCCATTGTATGAAAAGCAGTCCACAACCACTATTATACAAGTTAATCCATTGGATGGAGGCAAGTCCGCAATAACATCTATAGCAATAGTGTGCCAAGGATGAGGAGCTATTCCAAGAGGTTGTAGAAGACTAACCAACCATTTGCGTTCCGTTTTAGATTGAGCACAGACTGGACAGGCTGACACATACTCCATCATATGCTCCTGTAAGCCAGGCCACCAGAATTGTTGACCAAGAAGTTCAGCAGTGGCCCAATCGCCCCTATGGCCTGCCAAGGTAGAATCATGCATCTGCGACAGAACAAGGGTCCAAAGATCAGATATGACTATGTAGAGCCGGTTCTCATGAAACAAAAGTCCATACTTCATACTATACAGTGGATTCTTGAGCAGTTTCAGTCCTTCTGAATCATTGGCGGTGTGGTTCAATACCTGACCCAGTAGTGTTTGAACCAATGCCAGGAAATGTGATAAAAGTGAAAGGATTAATTCAGGATGGTCGACACATTCAGTGGTGGTTAATGAGCATCACAAAGCATTGGCTTGCACAATTTGTGATCCCGGGATATTTATCACATAGAAATCATAATGCAGAAAAAAAGAGTCCATATTGCCTGCCTCCTGTTATGGCATTGAAAGGAAAAAAGGTACTGCAGATTCCGGTGATCGGTTCGTACCTCTACCCTAAAATACCCACCAAGAAGGTGTTGCCGACATTCCTTAAAGGCTTCTTTGAAAGTCAACAATTCTTTTTTGATTATTGAGTACTTCCTGTCACCGTGTGTGAATTCCTGGAATGAAAGGCTACCAGCAACTATAAGAAGGTGTTTCCATCTGGAGTAACACTGCACCCACTGCTTAATCCAATGCATTGGCTTCCACGATGAACGGACGGAAAGAGCCTGGATGTTGTAAGATGGGAGCATGAGTAAATCACACCTTAAGGTCCTGAAACGCCTGCTCAGTTACCGGATTCCATACATAAGGTAGCTTGGTGCTCACCATTTTAGTCAGTACCATTGTCCTCAGAGCCAAGTTCGATATGAAGCATCTGTAGTAATTGGCGTAGCCAATGTTACGCTGTAAGGCTCTGAGGTCCGGAGGGGATGTCCATGATAAAATGGCCTGTATTTTCCAGGGATCCATATCTATACCATCTGTACTGGTGATATACCCCAGAAATTCCATTGTGGAAGCAGTGAACCGACATTGCTCCAATTTAGCCAAGAAACAGTTTTGTCTTAACTGTTCCAGTACTTCAGATATCTGAGAGACATGTGCTTCTCGTGTTGTGTAAAATGTAAGTATGTCACCCAAGTACATCCATAGAAACTGGCCAATAAGGTCTGAAAACCCTGAGTCCATAAAATGCTGAAAAATTGCTTTAGCGTTACTCAGACCAAAGGGCATCCCATTGTATTGATAAAGTCCAAAGGGCGTTTTAAATGCGATTTTGCATTCATGGCCTGACTATAGTCTGACTAAATGGAATGCTCCTCATAGGTCCAGTTTGGTGAATATGTTGGCATTTCGTAAGGATTCCAGAATGGCTGTGATCAGTGACACAGGATAATGATCCTTGATGGTTATTTCGTTGAGTAGGCAATAATCAATGCAGGGATGAAGAGTGCCCTCCTTATAGGAATCAGTTCAGGTTCACAGGATATGTCATGAAAAGAAGGTTAGCAACTGGTAGAGAAAGACATGAGATCTGTTCCCTCAGGCCCACTCTGGAGGGGGATTGTATAGCAATAGTAATAATAATGTAGCATTTATATAGCGCTACAAACCCTCAGGTATCTGAGCGCTGCTTATTATTACCCATGGTGTGTGGTGCACATTTATTGACCTCAGAAGGATGAAATGCTGAGTTTGGCCCTGCTGGGATTCGAACCTGCGTCAGCAGGCTCTGCCCGATGCGAGGGCTCTACTTACTGTGCTATCAGACCAATGGTATAGGATCCTGTGTGGATGTAACACAATTTGAAGTACTAAAGTGTGTAGCACAATAATCAGAAGCAAATATTAGAATGTCTGTATACCATGGGATGCATGGATTATGGGTCATAAGCCATGGGATGCCTAAGACCACTGGATACATTGGAGACTTCATGATCTGGAGTTCTGTCATGAGTTGTACTTTAGGCTGTATGTTCCTTTTGTTCCTGTGGAATAGAAGAGGTCAGAACAAAGCCTTTATCCAGATAATTACAGGTGGCTCCAGAATCCAATAAAGCTGGAACCAGAACGGTTTCAGTTGGTTTCATTCCCAAAGTCAAAAACACTGAAGGATAAACAAGGGTTTAGGAGATAGCCAGGATCCAGTTATTGCAGGAAGACCTTTCTCTGATTTGTTTGGGCCCACCCTCTGCTTCCCATCCTGAGCCAGGCCTTTTAGTTTTCCAAACTCCTATTAGGACGAACAGGTTGTGTATTAAGAAACTGTCTGGATTTTCTGCAATACATAGAAAGATGGTTGACTCTCCAACGTCGTCTCTCTGCATCAGTTAAGGGACTGTGTAAGGCACCTATATGCATAAGTTGTCCAGCCGTTTTACCCTGAGGCACGGGGACGGCTGGTAAAGGTAAGCTTGCAACAGTATGTGAATATAACCAATCAGACCTCCGGCGTTTGATCTTCTTTCAGTCAAATGGTGATAAATCCTGATGACTTGATCAATCGATCTCTAAAACAATGTAGTTTTGAGTGGCCAATTGTTTGAACCTGCCTACATACGAAAGTAATTCATGGGTACTTTGTCAGCTTTCTAAGAGCTGATTTTGTGTTGAGGATGCCTGGTTAGGTACCTTAAATACATCAAAAAAGGCTTTCTCAAATCCTGCAAAGTCATCCAACAATGGACTCTGAAAGGAGACATACAGAACTTAAATTGTAAGGTACAATGATTGCAGAACTGAGTTAACTTCTGGGGGCCCCTGTCATATTTAATAAAACTAGTTTGACCAAAAATGTTCTCGATATAAAGTGGGAGGTTTTAGAAGACAGGGCCCCTCAAAAGTGATATTTGCAGAACGCAAAGCTGCAATCTCAGACCGTAACTCCTACAGTTCTTATTATTTAGTTATTTATTTATTTATTTATTTATTTATTTATTTATTCCGGATTTGTAAAGCGCACAGTTGCCCTGGGGCATTAGTTCCTGTACAGCCTCCATATCCGGCCTCCATATCCTGAATCGGTCAGGTGTCGCAATCTGTCAAGGTGAGCCCATGTGATCCCCTGTGATTCCCGATCCTGACCCCAAACCAGAAAGTGAATACTAGTGAGGGACAAGAAGCAGCTCCCCAGCACCACGAAAGGAGACTTCCCACGTTTAACGTGGTACAACATAGTGTAAGGAACTGAACATGGGAAGTCAGAATGATAAGTTAAAGATAGAAAGGTAAAGGAAATGGTAGATGGTACTGAAAATTCAGTACCTAAGCAAGGTGCAGGAGGAGAACACAGGTACCAGACTGGCCAGCTAGTAAGAAGAAATCAAGGACTTCAATCTAGGCAAGAGAGCAACAAGAGCTAAGGCAGGCAAAAGAACTGAGCAGGGCTCTGCCACGTTTCCCCCAGAGTAAAGGTTGCAACGCACCGAATTTGGTGTTCGCACTGTTTATATACTGTTTACAACCTGTGCAGCGTTACTGAAGCCGCACGCTTGATGGCTACAGTCCAAGCCGCCCCAAACGTGCATGCATGGAAGATGGCTGCTGGTCACAGAGGCATGCATGCTTTCACCAACATGGCGACCCCCATGAGAGGAGGAGAGCCAGACCGTGTACGCCAGCAAAGGTGATTGCAAAGTGCCACCTGCCCCCCATGGAAAGGATCTGTGGCGTCCCAAACTACTAAGACCACTGACAGGAGGAAACCAGCGGAGAGTGCTACATAAAAACATAATTTTCAACCTAGTGGCAGAACACCTGTCAATCAGTATAGACCTCTGGAAGTAACACATATTTACAGAGCTAAACATCATGTCCAATGTTCCCTCTAATTATTTTTTTTCAAAGTGCAGATGTGGTTGGCTTTGTACACACATTATTTTCAATGTGCGCAAATGTTTAACAAGTCCAATTTCTTATATTTGATTTTATAGAGAGATTATCAACCAATCCAAGACTTCAAGATCCGCCACTGTACCTAGCAAAAGTACTTCTATGCACATAAAAAGGTGTATACATATATAAAATGTGTTTTTTTAGGCTCAGTATAGGCAATAGTTTTAGATGTGGCTATTAATTTGTTCACACTGCTCAAAGAAAGTATAGAACATGTGTTATGCCATGTGGGAAAAACACTTGTGTATTACAAACACCAGATAATGCTTATCACAACTGATGTAGCTATTAGAAAAGACATGTATGATGCATGTTGTGTAATATTAACCAATAGTAGATAAAAGGAATGTGCCAGAAAACATGCCAGTAAGAGTTAATGTGTTATTTTGATTAAGTATTTCATGGGCCAGGAGAACATGTCTCTCGAAATGTGTCAGAATGGTAAATTGCATCAGAATTAATACACCACAGAGTATGATTATCACAATTTCTTTCCCACTGCTTACCATCAACACAATATTGTCCTGGGAACACAGTGGTGACAACACTTACTCAAAACCAGCCCTACATATACGAGGCATAGATACCACCCAACTGTACTCCCCAAACATATGCAGTACACATAAGACCAACAAAAACATGGGAAACAATGAACAAATCAGAGCCTCTCCCCTGCTTCCATACACAAAGTTCCACTGATCTTTTTGAATGAGTGACCAGCGGAGCACTGTCATAGAAAGGAGCTCTAATATTATCACTGCCCGATCCAAAGAGATATTTTGAGGGGAATCAACCTTTTTTAAATAAGTATAAATTATCCCTTATGTCAAAGCTAAATACTTTTTTACTCAATAAAAGATCATTTGATTTCAAGTACGGAGCAAAATCGGATCTGATTTCTGCTTGTAACCCTTGCATAAGAGGTGAATAGACTGGGCAACTAATATAGCTGCTAGATGTTTTCCACACCCTTCCAAGCCCTAGCCTAGACGAAATTCGGTGAACCACGTCACTGGCGCCCCATTGAAGAAAATCAAGTACATTTGCATTAAAGCTAATAACAGAAATGCTTATAGGTACAACAGCTGGAGTGCCTTCTCTTTTAACTATGGGCTTCTCTTCTGCAATTCATTGCTGTCAGCTAAACAAGATGCATGAAGATGTTATAGAAACTAAACACAGTAAAAAGTGATCTTATTGAAAAGCCCTTAGCAGCTGAATATAGAAAGAAACAGAAGCTGCAGTTTCCTAGACTGTTACTAGAGTTTACTATCCTTAAGTATCAAACTGCACCTTCTGTTTCTTTCTATATTCAGCTGCTGAGGGCTTTTCAATAAAATCACTTTTTCTGTGTTTAGTTTCTATAACATTCTCATGCATCTTGTAACCAACTGCTTAAGCACACACGTTAACTGTAAGTATGTATAAGAATATGATTAAGTGAAAGTAACTGGATGCAACATACCCCCTAAGCATATACCTATGAGTAAGCATGAAATTAACTGGATGTTACTAAACTCATAATGCCCAAGACTTTCTTTTTACCTATTTGTAACCATATTGGGGCTCATTACGACCCTGGCAGACTGCCGTGCTGCCACCAGAGATGTTTCTTTTTGGTGCTCTGGAATGGGCAATTACCATGATATTACAACCATGGTGGACCCGGTAATTCTTCCCCTTTCCCACAGGGCTCAATGAGATTGGGGAAACGGCATGCACCGGCACCATTCGTGAATGGTGCCGGTGCATGCGTCATGCTGTGCTCGCAGGTGCCGCTCTACCCGCCAGGTCGTTCCTGGCGGGCAGAAAGGCACCTGCGAGTACAACTCATAGTTTGCCAGTCCGGGAACTACGGTATCAGAAAGCTTACCAGTACCTTAGTTCCCAGACCGTCAAACTTACGAGTTTGGGGGTAGCCATGCCCTTAATAAGGGCATGGCTACCCCCAAACTCGGGCCCGGGTCCCGCAAAAGAGACTTACCGGGCCATTCCAACCTTGGAGGGCCCGGTAATTCCCTTTTGTAGGACCCGGAGCCGGTACATCCCCATTCCCATTTGAGCCCCCATAGGGTAGCAGTGGTACCGTCCATAACGGTAGCGTTGCTACCATCCTGATCAGCTCGCGGGTGCCGCTCTGCACAGGCATCCAGAGCGGCACCCGCGATCAAACTCATAATGTTGCGACATGGCATGGCCTTACCGCAACATTCGCAATGAGGCCCATTGTCTTTTTACCTGTTTGTAAGCATATTCTTAAGGTAATTGTGACAGGCATTGGCACTTTTTCACATAGTGAAAAGGTGACATTAGAGGCTATTTTGCATATTGTCACTCTTCACTTTTTACTACTTAAGCACAAATCGAATTGGTCAGATACCTGCAATTTAGTTTTGAATTGAACGTGACCCTTTTTACTTTTACTCTCTGTTTTATAAAAGATGTTAATGCTGCTAGTAAATAATGCTTTCCAAGTTTTTACAATGGAGTCCTATATAGGCTATCATGGGAATCCATTCATTTTATGCCTCCATGTTAACATCATGCATTAGTAGAATGAAGAGATTATTATTTTGTTTATTTCCCAAGAGCCATTCTTTAGGATCCAAAGACTAAGACTAGTGCATGTCATGCATGGCTAACTGTTACACCGATTTTACCACAATGCAGAAGAGAAAATGATACCCTCAGTGGTCATGAGTGCAGAAAGTTCCAACTAATCACAAGAATGGACCCAATGAAGAATGGGGACTAACAGTTAGCGCCCAACCCGTGATCCAGCGGTAATACCGCTGGACGGGTGGGCGATAACGCTAATAAAGTTGGGCAGTATCCCACATGGGATACCGCCCAACTCGTGATCAGGCCCTTAGCCTACTTCATTTAATCTTTGGTGCCAAATACGCTTTTAAAAGGGTACTTACAAGTGCAGCTGCTACATTTTCTCTGCGTGCACACTTTTGAAGTGGCATTATACTTTTGTATCTGAAATGTGACAAATTCACATGCAAGCTGCTGATGTGTCTGTGCACAGAAGTATAGTTGCGTACACTATATGAATGGCAGTGTTTATGTTACTTACTGAGTTTGAAACTCTGATGTACTGTAGTTACTGATATAACTGTATTGTATTGTACTTGTCATTTCTATAGCACCATTTTACGGTGGGAATGCCTAGAGAGGATTGAAGTGCAAAATGTTGGAGTTCATGGATTATGATTAGGATGTGTGTGAGCATTTTGGGCAAAAACGACTTTGCAGGGCTGGCCAGGTTCCGTTAGAGAAGCAACCTATGTAATCAGGCATGTGGATGAGTGCTGAGAGGAGTTGGGTGGTGTCAGTGCTAGAGGCTCGCTATGTGTTCAGTGTGCCCGAAACTGTCCTAGGTCTGCATTACATTTTGCTGTCAGAGGCATTGAGGCATAGCCTGGTGTAAGTAGGTAGAGAGTTATGTGAAAAGCACAACCACATTTTGTCATAGTCCTTTCTGTGCACTGATGTGTGAGGATAACCATGCCTGCGGCCAGTAGAGTGAAATGAAATATATCGTACACAAGTGTTTCAGAGCGCGACCAGGCAAAAGTGAGGGGAACAAGGAAGAACACAAAAAGAAAACAGCGATCTTACTAGGCCCAGTGACATTAAGAAAGCGCAAGTACATGGAAAATGGAAAAGGGGGAAAGTGCATGGAAGGGGTGGGGGAGTGGAAAGTGCGGAACACAGGAGGGAACAGAATACCAATACTAAATAAATAAAAAAATACATACATAAATTAATAAATACGGCAATAAATCATGGTAGTACAAGTGGCAGGTGAAAGTTTAGTCAGATAAAGTATACCTGATAAGTGCAGAAGAAAAGCGGGAGGGGGACTATATGGGTACAGATACAGAACCCCAGTGCAGGGGGTGGACTGGAGGCAGTGCAGGAGGGTGGCAGGGTGAGCAGGTACCTGGGCCTGAATGACAGAGGGTGGCCAGGTGCACAATGCCAAGAGAAGAAACAGATCAACAAGGGACAAGGGGGAGAAGGCAAAAGCAAAGAAGAAGGTCTTGATGTGCTTCTGGAACTGGAGATGGTTTCAAAGTGGCAGGGAGGCTGTTCCAAACGGAGTCCCCCGCTGAAGACAGAGATCTACCCCCAGCTTGTTTCTTCGCATAGCGACTAACCCCGAGGGAGTTAGAAATAGAGGAGCGAAGGGCTCGAGAGTGGAAGTATTGACTGAGGGATAGTTGAAGGTATTTCGGACCCAGGCCCCAGAAAGCCTTGTGGACAATGCAGAGGGTTTTAAATGTAATCGTTGCATCCACTGGGAGCCAACAAAGGGATTTCAGGGCTGGAGAGATACAATCCCAGGGTTGAGGCCAAGGACAAGTCTCTCAGTCCTTTTCTGAATTAGTTCTAAAGGGCAGAGAGTGGAGGCAGGTAGATTTAGAAAGAGACTGTTACAGTAATCCAGCCTGGAGAGAACCAGCGCTTAGGAGACAGTGAGATTTTGAGGCAAGGAGAGGAAAGGCAGAGTACCTCTAAGGAGGTGCATTAAAAAGTTTATATTTTTGGAGACATCAGAGATGTGTGTGGAGAAGGAGCGTGTGGAGGCAAAGATAACCCTAAGGTTATCCCCGAGTGGTGTATTATATGTACCTTTCTTCCACTGATGCCGTTTCGTTGTTAGGGTGCCTGCTCAGGTAATTGGCTTCTTCTGTCAGGATCTTGTGGCTGTGATAAGAAATGGCTATCAGCAGCAACAGTCTATGTTCTAACTATTTGCCACAGGAGGGGCATGGCTTGTGCTTCCAGATTCTTCTAGGTGGGTTGGGTGGCAAGTCTACGCAGATATTGAAAGTTTACTGATAATTTTAAGGAGGGACCTTTACCAAGGGCTACCCATGCCTTGGTTCATATTTGCCCAATAGCTGCCACCCCCACTTTCCCTCCAGATTGGTGCCAAGCTGGTTCTTGTTTGCTCTCCTGTGATGTTGCACAGGGGACCCTCACCTGGCCTGCTGGTTCGGGTAGTGGCCATGGTGGCCCAACTTCCCATGAATTCCCAGCAGTGCTTCCAAGTCTGTGTGATTGCAATGGTGGTGGTTCAATCACACCACTGTGCTTCTTGTGTGGTTTGCCTGTATTACATACATGCCTGGTGCAGCATTTCATCTACTTTGTGAATAACGTATATGAATGATGTGATTTGGCTAGTGGTGCTTGAGGGGAATCAGGGTCATGGTAGGTATATGATAGTGTGTGTGATGTGGGCTGCTGCGAAACAGCCAGAACTGTCAGTTGTTTGGAGTTCAGTGATGGCACAAATGCAGATGGCATTGCCTAGGCACACTGTTCATATCCTCAGGATGTGAAGTTTTAGGGGTTTTCAGGATAATGTGGTAAATAGCCAGGTTTTGAAACAGGGGTCGTTTTTGGGGCAGTGTATGTGCAGAGGGAGCGTTTTACCGTTCATAGTGACTGTTTCGACAGTCAAAGTTTTGACTGCTGACATTTCCGAAACAAAAGTGTTAAAAAAAAAGTTTCAATTTTTTTAAATTTATTTTTATTTTTATGGGGGTCCCCCTCCCCAAACCAACATTTTTTTTAACAGCTATTTAACTATACCAAATTAAAATAAACACTTTACTATTAAAAAAAAATTTAAAATTTAAAAACTTTTGTTTTCGGCACTTTTGTGTCTAACAGGCTAATTCATAGAATCCAGCGCACAAGTAGCGCACGCGGCTGGCGCACAGCGTGCGCCTGCGATAGTCTGCGCCAGGCACGTGCGCTAAAACAGATTTCCGCGCACAGCGTATTCATGGATTTCAAGCTCCCAAACCAGCCGTGGCGCAGAGAATCGCAGCGAGCTTGCAGCAGCGCCAGTAACGCCCCCAAGAACGCCCTCGCGCAAGGAAAAGCCATCAAAATCGCTAAATCATCGCTAAGGGCTGCGCTAACCCTGGACCACTTCACAGGGCAGGCAAACAAGGAAAGCAAAGCGGGCAATCTTCAAATCAGGAGTACGCGGGAAGTACTACACGCGACTAGGCAGGGAACGTGAATTACAGGGGTACGCAGGAATCATCACACGCGAACAGCCAGGGTGCGTGTATTACAGGGGTAGCGGGAAGTTCAACACGCGATTGGCCAGGGTACGTGTATTACAGGGGTACGCGTGAAGTAGAACACGCGATAGGCCAGGGAACGTGTATTACAGGGGTACGCGGGAATTATCACACGCGAACAGCCAGGGTGCGTGTATTACAGGGGTAGCGGGAAGTTCAACACGCGATTGGCCAGGGAACGTGTATTACAGGGGGACGCGTGAAGTAGAACACGCGATAGGCCAGGGAACGTGTATCACAGGGGTACGCGGGAATTATCACACGCAAACAGCCAGGGTGCGTGTATTACAGGGGTAGCGGGAAGTTCAACACGCGATTGGCCAGGGTACGTGTATCACAGGGGTGCGTGGGAATTATCACATGCGAATAGGCTGGGTGGGCCCTCACAGGTGTACCCTGTACACCCTCCACGGCCCCTGCAGGCAGCCCACAAAACAGTGGACTACCCTGCACACCTGATCATGTCCCCCTGCACCCCCATCCACCAGGGGCACCCTCCACCAGGCCCCCACCCATGTCTCACACCACCCCCACCCCCCAGCAGTGCAGGGGCACCTGCCATCAGGCCCCCACCCATGTCTCCCACCACCCCCACCCCCCATCCACCAGGGGCACCCTCCACCAGGCCCCCACCCATGTCTCCCACCACCCCCACCCACCAGCACTGTGGGGCACGTGGCCAGCAGGCATTCAGGCAGCAGCAGATGGCAGGTGGGAGCGTGCTCAGGGCTCTGGGGGACTTTAATTTGGCCTCCTGGCCAGGAGCGTGGTCTTTCGTGTTTGAACGCGTGGACAGCCTGATAGGGAGTGATTTTGCACGTGAAAACCCCACACTCAGCGAATCGCGCGAAAACCCGTCACCAGCATATGTGCGTCAATAGTTACCTGCACGTGCAGTGTCAAAGCGTGTGATTGGTGAAAATGGATCTACACGCAGGAGTGACAAAGCGCGTGATTGGTGAAAAGTGAGCTACACGCAGGAGTGTCAAAGCGTGTGATTGGTGAAAAAGGATCCACACGCAGGAGTGACAAAGCGTGTGATTGGTGAAAAGTGAGCTACACGCAGGAGTGTCAAAGCGTGTGATTGGTGAAAAAGGATCCACACGCAGAAGTGACAAAGCGTGTGATTGGTGAACATGGGCCAAGCACGTACACGCCGTAAGTGACGCTGTACCTGTGGGCCTGTATAAAAGGTAGTGTTGAACACCATTTCCTTGTACGTGCTTTTCGTGGAGAGCGAGTGGGTGAAATCTGTACTTCTTGTCGTTTCACACGCGATTTACTTCACGGCGTTTCCAGTTCGTACTCCCTGTTACCTCTGACAGCTTTTTCTCTTTTTCCTCTTGTACTGGTTTACCTGGGCCTGTTCCCTCAAACAGTGTCCCCTTCTACTGTTGTCCTGTCTCCTCAGACAGCGTACACATCTTCTTTTGGCGGGGGTGTTGCCAACCAAACGCGCTCATTTTTCACGCTCTTTTACCTGGCAGACGGTGAGTCACGCACGTATCTAACTTCTGTGCTTGCCCCGTGTGTAGCCTACCCCTTCAGAGGTCATTCTAGGCTGCGTGTGACACGCATACGTTCATTGTGTTACTGGATGCCACAGCGTAGTGCAGGGTTTTCCATCAGCACACGTGGTCTAGGAGGGGTATTGTGCACGTTCCTTAACTTTTTTGGGGTGCCTGTGCGTTGCGTGACCCGTCATCTTTCCCCAGGGGTGTCATATAGCCTTGCCACTGCACTAGGGTACGAATACCATCTGGTACCCAACCCCTTTGACACCCAATTGCCCAGGACAATTGTGCACACCGACTCCCATACGCACAATACCATCAGTGCCATGGTTGGGAGGCGTGCAAGCCGTAAGGGTGGCAAAGGTGGCCGAGCCACACGTGGTGGCCATGGAGGATCCACTAGGGGACGTGGTTGTGACTTGCAGGGTGCCCCTGCCCCCCCCCCCCAGTCTGGAGGACCAGTCAGGGACACCCATGCCCCCCCCCCCCCAGTTGAGAGTCATGTGGCTGATACCAACCCTGATCAGCCCTTGTCGGACCAGGCCATTGTGGCACCAGACCTGTCCGAGGGTGATCCCATCGCTGACATCCAGGTCAGCAGGTCCACTGCACGTGCACCGGTGCACATTGGTGTCATCAGGGCACGCGCATCTATGCCAGATAGGTCATCTGCTGGCCCCCGTAGCCAGGGTGTGGCTCCATCCACCCCACCTCTCATACACCCTGCCAAGACTGTGTCGGTCCTAGTTCATGCACCTCAGATCAGGCCTGACCCCATCCCACTACCCCCAATGCCTGCACCTACTCCCATGCTGAGTGGGCAATCCCACACACCCAGTACTGAGTCCACCACGGCTCCTGCCCCTAGTGTCCACAGCGGCGTAGGACACTCTGGATCCCCACCCCCTTCCAAGCGCAAGAGGAAGAGTGCACGTCCGGCACAGGCTGATGCCCCAGGCACGGCTGCACAGTCCGGCCCATCAAGGAAGCCAAGCTTCACAGACGCCGAACTGAATGCACTTGTTCAGTATGTGTCAGATCATGATAGGGAAATGGTCATCGTTGCAGGGTCCAAGACCACACATGCCAGACGCCAGGCACACTGGCAGACCATTGCTGACAGAATAAGTGCCCTTGGAGTAGTGAGGCGCACAGCTAGTGATTGCCAGAAGCGCTGGAATGACCTTAAGCGCAGGGCAAAGGATAAGCTGGCCTCAAGTCATGCCGCAACCTTGGTGACTGGAGGTGGGTCCCCAGCACAGGAAATAGAACTCACACCACACGAGTCCGTAGCTGGATCCTACGTCACCGAGGGACAACTCCAAGGTGTGGGAGACCTCCCTGATTACGAGGCATCATCCGGTGAGTGCACATGCATGTGTGTATTATCCATGTGCATGGTGTGTGTGTGAAGCATTCATGTTGGGTGCCTGTCAAGGGGGTGTGTGGCAGAGTTGATAGTGGCACCCATGTGCCTCATCCAGTATGTTCAGTGCAACACCATCTGCCCACAGCACTATCCCTACTGGCAACAGTGCAGATATGGCCCGACACCATGGAAGTTGCCCTTGAATTGTCATTTTGTCACTACATTGTTGCTCATACTCCCCTGTCTATTCATCTGATGTCTTACATACCATTCCTATACTTTCCCCCAGCCATTCAAGTTTCATCTTCACATGCCTGACATGCAATGATACCACATGCTAATGCATCCTCTGTATATAAATGCCAACCAACATGCTGTCATACAGTGGATGTTGCCTTGACATCCACCTCCTACCTGTGGGCTTTGGTACCGTCTTGTTTCGAGCCCCATTCCCTCACACTCCATGCTGCTCTTCATGGTCTATCTTCCATGACTTCTACAGTTCAGACCATCGTGCCCTACTCACGACACCTGCTTGCCAAAAGTCAAATGAGGGCACCCTGCCCTCCAATGCGACCCACCCTATTGCTGACCAGTGCATCTGAGCCTACTCAAAGCTAACTCTCACTGACATCTGCTCATACATGCCTTTGCCTGTCCCATAGACCCTTCACATGGTCCCTGTCCTCTCTCCTTGCTCCTCTTCCACCATCAATGGTGGGACCCGTTGGGGTGTACTCCTGGCCTCCTTCCAATCCTCAGAGGCCACTATTGATGTGCATGGTAATGGGAGCGTCTCAGTCCAAGGCCCTTAGGCCAACCTCAATCTCCTTGAGAAATGCTACCCACATCTCATCAACTTCCTTACCTCTCCTGCTGTCCCCCCTCCTCTCTCCTCATCAATCCTGCACTGCCTCCCTGCACCCTCCCATGAACCTTCTCCGCCTCCCACTCCAACTCCTACACATGCTGCACCTCTGATCTCTAGCACTCCCCGTAAGTCCTACAAGGCTGTCAACCTCCTCCACAATTACACTCCTTTCACTGCGGCTGCATCAGGCATTCCTCCGATATCTGTCACTTACATGAGGTTATGCACCTTGACATCCTTGGTCTCATGGAAACATGTCTGACGGCCAGCTCTGTCTGCATCCTTCACACACTCCTACCTGATGTTCAGGAGACCCTCTCCTTGGCCCGCCACTACTGTGCAGGGGGGGTGTGCCCTTGGCTTCCCTGAGGGTATTCCTGCCACTGTCACTCCTACTTAGACCTACTCCACTCTGGAATGGCTTGTGTGACGTCTCTCTCCACCACACCTTGACATTCTCAAACAGTGCGTACTGTGTCTGGGAAAACTGGTCAAATGTACTACTTCCTTTCTGAGTGTCCTCACCTCTCCTCCTCACTCATGTCCCCAGACACAGAAATCCTCATCCTTGGTGCTGTACGCATCCACCTGCATGCTTGTTGACGCCCCCACGTGACCTTTCTGTGACCTCAGCAACTCCCTCTCACCCTCTAGACTCCCGTCTGTCCCTACTCATTCTGCAGGGCACACTCTTGATGCTCTGATCTCATCTGACTTTCCCCTCTCCGTCCATCTCTGCACTCCTCTCTCCTGGAGTGATCACATTCTCCTCTCCTCCCAGCTCACCCTCACCACCCCACAGGCAAAGCCACCCTCACCACTGTCACACACCTTCTTGGTATTCCGACCCATGAAGTGTGTGTCAGTCGAGGCTCATGCTGCCAAAATCTCCCCCCCATCCAGCTCCCCCTTAGGCTCACTCCCATCCTGACAGGGCCCACTCCATGCTCCACTCCATGTCAGGTACACTGGATGTCTTTGCCACGGTCATGACCACCTGTCTGAAGCCCCATGCCAATGCAGAGTCCTGGCATGACTCGGATCTTGTGAACCCAAACCACAGGTGCCGGGTGGCAGAGAGGGAATGTCCTGCATCATGGCCATCCTCTGGCAAACTGGCCTGCCACATGCTCCAAAGGCAATAGCGCCTCACCCTTTTCACCAAGATGAGATCCCCAATCCAAGGGCACATATCTGCGGCATGTGACAACTCTGCAGGACACATATAAATCTGCAAGGACCTTGCCGAGCCAGATGCAGTGTGTACCTCCCCTGTCCCCTCCGAGCCCACAGCACTGCATGATTGTCTCTGTACCCCTATAGGCCACCCCCCCAGCACTTGTCAGCGCCTAACACCATCTGCCCTTGACGTCAAGTCCTACTTACCTTGTACAGCACTTCCAGCCGCCACTTCCCCTTGCACTTCATTGTGCCACCCACCCCTGCACTTGCGTGACATGAATGACACCAGCACCAGTAGGATTGTTGACTGGCATCCCCTTCTGCCCCACCACCCCTCAGTGCTCCGCTGTACCTTCATACATTTCTGGACCGGTGCTTCACGAATGCAATATGAATCCTTTACAGGTGATGGGGAGGTGGAATCACATTGTTTACTGCATTTTGTTGATGTAGACAAGGCACTGTGCATCGTGGCCAATTTGGACTAGCAGATCCATGTACAACATGTATACTTATTGATGTGACGATGCAATATCATGACCAGAGTGGTTGAAATCCAAAAAAGTAGCCCTCCTCTCCCTCTTCTCTTGGTGGCTATGTCACATGCCATGTGTGTGATGGCATGTGCCTTTGACATGGCAATCACCGGCCAATGTGTGATGGCAGTGCTAGGCAGCATGGTGAGCAGGCGTTGCTCTCCAATCTGTACATTGTATGCCCTGAGCCTCCCCTACAGACCCAGTGATGGTGAATGCATAGGAGGTCTCCCAGTCATGTGGGACATGTGTTGTAGAACTACTGCCTCTGTTGTTCATCAGCCCTTGTTGCATGCCATGGTGCTAATGCCTGTTTCCATTTTTCTCTTTCATGTCTTTGCAGGGGACGAAGCACTTGTTGATGCTGGGGATGTGGTGGTTGAGCCGTCCCAGGAGGGCAACCCGGGCCGACCTACCACAAGTGAGGGACGTGGTGTGTTTGTGGGTGAAAACCCACAAGTGCTGCAGGTCGTGCTGTCGAGGGGTGTCTCTGGGGGTTCCTCCCCCGAGCAGTATTCAGGTGTAGACTCGGAGGATGACACCTATGTGCAGTCGCAGGTGAGTGTTCTTGGGAGAGAATCTCCTCTGTCCGACCCACCTGCAGCCGGGCCATTGCCCTCAATGGGGATGTCAGTGTCGGCAGATCAGCCTCCGGTGGTTACGGATGCAGGGCCACACCACCCAATCTCTGATCCTGTTCCTGGGGCTGCAGATCAGAGAGGGAATGCAGTCCTGCAGCCTGAGGCCTTGCCGGCACAGCAAGGCGCAGTCCGCCTTGCCCCAGGCAGGTGTGGTGCCCGTCAACGTGGTGGCCGTATGCCACCTGGCAATACCGTTTGGGAGCAATCCATCTACGGTATGGCCACCCAACAGGCAGCATCATCCGAGATGATTGCACAGGCCATGGATAGGGTGGCCACTTCCATTGTCCCCCCAGAAAGGCTGATGGAGCGACTGGAGCAGGCTACAGAGTCCATCTGCCAGGCACACAGGGAGGATATGTTGGCGTCCAACATGGACAGGCGGGCGGCACTGGCGACTCTGCGGGAATCACTTTCCATGGAGTCCCAGCGCCACAGGGAAGGCCTGAGGGAAGAACTCCGTCACCTCAGGTCGACCCTGTTAGAGCTTGAGGCTTCATCCCATAGAAGGACAGAGGAGCAGCTGGAGCGTCTGACACGGACGCTCTCGGCCGAGATGCAGGCAACTCGTGCGGAGGTCAGGTCATCCCGGGAGTTACTGCATGGGGACCTCCGCATGATTATAACCCAGAACCAGAACTACCAGACCCGCCTGCTTGCAGCCATGGAGGAGCAAACTCGTGCTTTGCGTGGGCTGCCTCCCATTGTCACACCATCTTCTGAGGCAGCTCCCCCACCTCCAGAGTCAGCTGCAGGGTCTGGCCAGAGCCATAGCGACTCATCTCCCACAGCAGAGTAGCCGTGTGGGCCACAAGCCTATGGGGTGTTTTCGTTTCCCATGATCCACACAGGTGGATTGTGGCGTGCATCCTGTCCTCGGACCTCATAGGTGGCCCCCCCCCCCCCGCCGGCCCTTTCATGGCCATTTTTTCTCATTTTTATTTTTATTTTGCAAGAGTGTTGCCTTGTGTGGGTACCTGGGCATACACTGTATTGTGGCTGGGCACATGCAGGCTTGTCCTGAGTTTGGTTTCGATGCTTGGGTAGCAGACATCCACACCCCTCCTGCTTCCGTTTCCATGGGCTTGCAAAGGGTGTGCCCAAGTGACAGCAAATTACACGGTGACATTGGACTCCCATGAGCTGTTGGCCAGTCCATAGTCAATACTGTGTAGACATTCATAGTGTTCATTGTTGTTGCACCTAACTATGCATGATGGTTTGATATGTGCCTCTACTTACATATGTTGCTCATGTTTTGCAGGTATTTCACACAGATCTTCACAAGGGCATACTCTCTGGAGTCAGACTACATGTCGGTAGATGTGCACTGACACTTTTGCATGGCGCCATCACTGTACATCTGGACGGTGAGGACATACCAGCAGAATCAGGTAATGAGACTACCATTGATTACATGCATTGTGTCTTGTTTGGGTGGGCTTCAGGGTGGGTTGGTGTGTAATTTGATTGAAATTACTCTTACACAGGTGTGTAGTAGTGGCTCCAGGGCGGTTAGCTGCTCAAGTGCGGCTATGTTCCATTTGGGGCACTGCTATTTGTGACACTGGTGTCATGTTGTGATGGCCAGTTTGTTTGCTGTCACATACCATGACATGGTGTCCTCAGTGGCGGGACTGTGAAGGGAATGGGTGACATGGCAATGTTGTCATGTAGTGAATCGCCTGTGGCAATGCATATTTGATTGATGGAGTTGTGTCTTTGCGTTGTGATGCATTGCTGGTGTATGTGTAGCTAGGGGTGCACACATATTGGCACTTCCATGTTAACAATCTCAGGCTGATGTGTATCTGACAGTTTATTGTCAAGTAATTTTCAGACATTGTCAGGTAGTGTCATCATTGATTGTCTGATGGTATGTGCCAGAGCAGTGTGCACTAGCCAGCACTGTGATTCCTAGGTGAAGAAGTTGGCCACCAGTTGCGTACGGGCTGCCTCCCCCCGTGCCCTTTCCCCTCCCATGCGCAGCGGGTGTGCATGTGGTTGTGGATGTGGGGGCACCACCATGTCCACGGGCAGGCCCCGGCGTGTTGCAACGTTGTGCAGGACACATGCTGCCACTATGATCCTGCACACTATTCGGGGAGCATATAACAGCTGCCCGCCAGAACGGTCAAGGGAGCGAAAGCGTGACTTGAGCACTCCGAATGTGCGCTCCACTATGCCCCGTGTTGCAATGTGGGCTGTGTTGTACCTTACCTGGGGTGGCGTGGTGGGGTTCCGGATTGGGGTCATCATGTGGGGGCTGATAGGGTAGGCACTGTCCCCTGCGGAGGTGGTGATGGGTATCATTAGTGGTGTTGTGTCATGACCCAGTATCTGACATGCATGCATGTGCAGTGGCATTCATGCTCACCAAGCAGCCATGTATCTCCATGCTGGCCAGCCTCTAGGTCCCGGCATAGGGTAGACATTCTGTAGATGAAGCTGTCGTGGGTGGACCCTGGATAGTTGGCATATACTGATGTGATTATTCCCTTGGCATTGCATACAACTTGCACGTTGATGGAATGCCAGTGCTTGCGGTTTCTATAGATGTGCTCTGTTGCCCTGGGTGGACGTAGAGCCACATGTGTGCAGTCAATTGCACCAAGCACTTTGGGGAATTGAGCTACACCATAGAATTCCTGGATGCACGTCCGCCTTTCTGCATGAGTCCTGGGGAGATATATGTGCCTGCGGACTGATGGCCGTGCAGTGATGATGTTCAAGACCTGGTGTAGGCAGCGTGACTGCGTGGCCTGTGACACACCACCCACTATGGCACTTGTCCGCTGAAAGGATACAGTGGCCAAGAAGTGCAGTACATTCAGGACCTTCTGCAGGGGGCTGAGTGCTTGGGAGCACAGGGTGGGTGATGTGAGGTCATCCTCCCACTCACTGACCAGGTCCAGTATGATGTGTGCTGGAAACCTGTACCTCCCATACACCTGGTCATCAGGCATCCCGAATAGGCTGGTTCTGGGTGTGAATATTCTGGCCCTGACTCTCCTCCTCCTCCTCCTTTGGTAGCCCACTGCCACTGCTGCTAGGAACGGTATGTTCATCCTGGCATCTGGCTTGTTTATTGAAAAGTGCGCAAATTAATGCCTTGCGCGTGTTGTAGGTGAGCGTGTGAGCCTCGCACCCCTGGAATCGAGTTCCCACTCCAATCGCGTGTGGAAATTCCCATGCAGCAGGCATACAGGTGCGCTGACGTACTTGCTTGTGTAAGTGGCCGCGCACCCCTGAAATACACGTACTTAGGCCAATGGCGTGTACGCGCACTTTTGGCCAATTACACGCGATGAAATACACGTACATAGGCCAATGGCGTGTACGCGCACTTTTGGCCAATTACACGCGATGAAATACACGTACATAGGCCAATGGCGTGTACGCGCACTTTTGGCCAATTACACGCGATGACACTCTGACGTGCAGTATTTCCACGTGTGCTCCGTCTTCACGTGCTGAGTGGGGAACGCCCGTGCGGATCACGTCAGACGCGCTTACGCGATGAGGGACTCTGGTCCAATAGAATCGCGTATGCGTGCTGACGCACTTACGCGCTAAGGGCCTTTCCTCGGATTTCACGCTGACGTGCAGGAATTTCACGTGCCTAATCACTCCGTATCAAGCTGGCCACCCGAAAACACACGGAACACCACGCTCCTGCCCCAAAGGCCGAGTTACTGCCCCCCCAGTGCCCTGAGCAGCCTCCCACGTGCTATCTGCTGCTGCCTGCCTGCCTGCCTGCCTGCTGCCACCGTGCCCTGCCATTTGGTGCCTGCACATCAGCCATCTGCAAGGGTCCAGTTGCTGTGTCCACCCCTGCTGGAACTGAAGACTCCCAACTGGGATTACATCGCTCCACAGCCCAGCCCCAGGACCCAGTTGCCCACCCACACCTGCCTCTGGGGTTGCCATGTCGGGCACTTCTACATCTGGCACCAGTGGCAACCCCAGGCCAGAGGGGCAGAGGGGCACCAGCTTCACTGCCACCGAAGTTGGTGTCCTGGTGGAGCATGTCCTGGGGCAGTATGATGCCCTCTTTGGATCGTCCCGCGCCAGCAAGGAAGGACGGGAGAGGATCTGGGCCGACTGTGTGGTTGCCATCAACGCGGAGGGGGTGGCAACCCGCAACGTCTTGAAGATCAAGAAGCGCTGGGAGGACTTGAGGTCCAGGACCCTTGTGAAGGCCCGGCGCCTCGTGGAGGGGGGCCGGGGCCACATGAGTTCCATCCAGAAGAGGGTCCTGGAACGCGTACGCCCAGCGCTCCACGCCCAGATCCTTGAGAGGGAGACCCGTCTGGAGTTGAGCGGTAAGTGTCCAAGCATCACTGTGTGAGACAGGGCATGTTGCGGTGTGCTGGTTCTATGATACTTGCCTGTATGTGTGCCATGGGCCATGTATGCATGTATGTGTGCTGGGACATCATGGTAATGCATGTGCGACCAGTGATGTGTGACCCACATGGTTGTTGCATGTGTTGAAATGCCTCATGGGGAGCACTATGCAGATTTGGGACATGAGAGCATGCCAGTCTCTGTACCTGGACATGGATGGGGGTGAAGGATGGGTGCTGATGCCAGGTACATATATGGTAGCCATGTCTGTGTGCCTGACCTGCATGTCTGTGACTTGTGCATGCCATGGATGCATGACACATGTGTGTGACAATGCACAGATTCAGTGACGCACCCAACTTACCCTTGTTTTGCCTGTGTTCGGTGTGATTGGGGCCAGATGGATGTGACTGAGGTGAAGTGTGTGCATGTGATATGCATGAGCCATGATGCATGTGAGTTACATATCATTGAATGTTTCAAGAGTCAATTGGACATGCATGGAAATGTGCATGGCATGCACCATGCCTGTTACTGTGTGTGTTTTGCCTGGACTGACCCATGTGTTGTGGAGGGACATGATGGAAGTGTACTTTGACAGGGGTGCTCATCTGCTATTGCTTCCTGTCTAGGGGACCATTGTACAGTAGCCTGATGCGTGTGTCCTTTGTCTCCCTCTACGCAGCGGCTAGTGAAGAAGAGGGCGGAGACGGCGCTGTGGAGCAAGGCGGCGGGGATGCCCCCACGGCTGCAGCGGAAGGGGTGGGTGAGCCCCCACAGGGGCCTGCTACGGCGGGAGACGGTGAGGAGCCATCCAGGTTGGTGGTTTGCACAGAGGAGGAGGAGGCCGACACTGGTGCACACATGGGGCCTGGTGGGAGCATCCCTGCTGGTGCAAGTGGTGCAGTCCAGGGCCAGGGGCAGGAGGCAGCACAGGTCACCGTGTCGCTGTCCCTGACCCTGTGAGTGCACCACCATGCACCAGCAGGGATGCCCCGTCCCAGGCCCGTCCGCAGGTAGAGGGGATGTCCATGTCAACTGACTCCCCTCCACCTGTGGCAGGTCCTGATTGGGGTCGCGATGCGCACGGCTGTGATTCGTGATGCCGTGCGTGCTTCCCGGGAGGAGCACGCACGTCATCACGAAGTGCACCGTGCCGACGTGGCCCAATTGGGATCGGCCATGTTCGGGGGGTTCCTGCATGTGTTGGCCAATCTGACGGCCCTCTCCTCCTCTGTGCAGGCTATCCACCGGTCGTTCTCCTTGCCGTCTTCCGGCCCAGATGCCACCATGGCCCCCTGTGGACCTGCCCCGACCAATGCAGCCAGCTCGGTGGGGATCCCATCCCTGCCGCAGTTGGGAGTCGGAGGTCCAGCAGGGGTGGACGACACAGCAAGTGGACCCCAGCAGATGGAAGATGTGCCGGCATCATCGGGCAGGGCACGTGCACGACGGCGTCGGTGGTTACCATCAGCCTGGATGCCGTCGTGCTGGCAGAGGCAGTGGCGTCGGAGGCAGCAGCGGGCTCGACGTGGGAGGCATCATGGCTCAGGGCCATCAAGATCAGAGGGGCAGGCATCGGCCGGAGGGCAGGGCAACCCTGGCATGGCGGTGTGTTCCGTGTGGGAGGAGTTTGGCCAGCGGATAGGTGCGGAGCGGCAGCGGGCGGAAGAGGAGCGGCTCGCCATGGCCAGGGCGGAGATCTCCATGCATCAGGCATTGAGGCGGGCTGAGTGCCTCGAGGAGGCTCGCAGGGAATTTGGTGAGCACATGGGGTTGTCCCTGCGAGACCTCGGGGCCAGGACTGAGTCCCGCCTCCAGGACATTGACATGGAGTTCGAGGATGCCCTGGCCAGCATCACCAAGTGAGCCGCAGGACTAGCCCGCTGCCTTTGTATATAGTTTTTTAGTTAGTTAGTGCTAGGTTTCCTTTATTTCTTTTTATTATTTTGGACCGCTTGGACAATGGCCACTTTTTTGTACATATTTTTTTAATTAGTTAGTATTAGGTTTCATTAGTGGTGTTGGGCTCATGGACCCTTGAACATTCCTGTATATATTGTTATTTTTTGGGAGATACATTTTTTTAATTTCATATTGTTTACACCATGTCGTAATGGTTTTTCTTTGATTTCATACTACATGTGTTTGCTTTGGTCAAAATCTATTGATTTTTCTATCCTTTGTTTTTTGGTTTCTCATTTTTGTTCCCGGACATGGACCTTTTATTTGCTTTGCCAGATAGTTGTATTAGTTTACTTATTTATTTTTTTAATACATTTTTATATTATCTTACACTTGTGTCATTTTTTCTTTGGTTTCTTACATGTCATTATATGGGTTTTGACATTCACTTGCACCCATTGTGTATGTGTGTGTGGCGGACATGTGTTCTTTTGCATACTTGCCTTTGGGGTTGTGTCATGTGATTGCATTCACTATGTGGGTGCATGCAATCCTTGCCTGGGTGTTTGTGCTGGGTATGCTGGCCATTACTGCCATTATTGTGTATCGTCAGGACCAGGGGCCAGGGGGACATGGGTGGGGGCCTGCTGGCAGGTTCCCCACAGTGCTGGGGGTGGGGGTGGTGGGAGACATGGGTGGGGGCCTGGTGGAGGGTGCCCCTGGTGGATGGGGGGTTGGGGGTGGTGGGAGACATGGGTGGGGGCCTGGTGGAGGGTGTCCCTGGTGGATGGGGGTTGGGGGTGGTGGGAGACATGGGTTGGACATGGGTGGGGGCCTGCTGGCAGGTTCCCCACAGTGCTGGGGGTGGGGGTGGTGGGAGACATGGGTGGGGGCCTGGTGGAGGGTGTCCCTGGTGGATGGGGGTTGGGGGTGGTGGGAGACATGGGTTGGACATGGGTGGGGGCCTGCTGGCAGGTTCCCCACAGTGCTGGGGGTGGGGGTGGTGGGAGACATGGGTGGGGGCCTGGTGGAGGGTGCCCCTGGTGGATGGGGGGTGGGGGGTGGTGGGAGACATGGGTGGGGGCCTGGTGGAGGGTGTCCCTGGTGGATGGGGGTGGTGGGAGACATGGGTTGGACATGGGTGGGGGCCTGCTGGCAGGTTCCCCACAGTGCTGGGGGTGGGGGTGGTGGGAGACATGGGTGGGGGCCTGGTGGAGGGTGTCCCTGGTGGATGGGGGGTGGGGGGGTGGGAGACATGGGTGGGGGCCTGGTGGAGGGTGTCCCTGGTGGATGGGAGTTGGGGGTGGTGGGAGACATGGGTTGGACATGGGTGGGGGCCTGCTGGCAGGTTCCCCACAGTGCTGGGGGTGGGGGTGGTGGGAGACATGGGTGGGGGCCTGGTGGAGGGTGTCCCTGGTGGATGGGGGTTGGGGGTGGTGGGAGACATGGGTTGGACATGGGTGGGGGCCTGCTGGCAGGTTCCCCACAGTGCTGGGGGTGGGGGTGGTGGGAGACATGGGTGGGGGCCTGGTGGAGGGTGTCCCTGGTGGATGGGGGTGGTGGGAGACATGGGTTGGACATGGGTGGGGGCCTGCTGGCAGGTTCCCCACAGTGCTGGGGGTGGGGGTGGTGGGAGACATGGGTGGGGGCCTGGTGGAGGGTGTCCCTGGTGGATGGGGGGTGGGGGGTGGTGGGAGACATGGGTGGGGGCCTGGTGGAGGGTGTCCCTGGTGGATGGGGGTTGGGGGTGGTGGGAGACATGGGTTGGACATGGGTGGGGGCCTGCTGGCAGGTTCCCCACAGTGCTGGGGGTGGGGGTGGTGGGAGACATGGGTGGGGGCCTGGTGGAGGGTGTCCCTGGTGGATGGGGGGTGGGGGGTGGTGGGAGACATGGGTGGGGGCCTGGTGGAGGGTGTCCCTGGTGGATGGGGGTTGGGGGTGGTGGGAGACATGGGTTGGACATGGGTGGGGGCCTGCTGGCAGGTTCCCCACAGTGCTGGGGGTGGGGGTGGTGGGAGACATGGGTGGGGGCCTGGTGGAGGGTGTCCCTGGTGGATGGGGGTTGGGGGTGGTGGGAGACATGGGTTGGACATGGGTGGGGGCCTGCTGGCAGGTTCCCCACAGTGCTGGGGGTGGGGGTGGTGGGAGACATGGGTGGGGGCCTGGTGGAGGGTGTCCCTGGTGGAAGGGGGTTGGGGGTGGTGGGAGACATGGGTTGGACATGGGTGGGGGCCTGCTGGCAGGTTCCCCACAGTGCTGGGGGTGGGGGTGGTGGGAGACATGGGTGGGGGCCTGGTGGAGGGTGTCCCTGGTGGATGGGGGGTGGGGGTGGTGGGAGACATGAGCAGGTGTGCAGGGTAGTTCCCTGTGGTGTGTGCTGCCTGCAGGGGCCGTGGAGGGTGTACAGGTAATGCCTGGGAGCACACAGCCAATTCGCGTGTGGAACTTCCCGCGCACTCCTGCAATCCACGTACCCGGCCATATCGCGTGTGGAACTTCCCGCGCACCCCTGAAATCCACGTAGCCGGCCATTTCGCGTGTGGAACTTCCCGCGCACCCCTGAAATCCACGTAGCCGGCCATATCGCGTGTGGAACTTCCCGCGCACCCCTGAAATCCACGTAGCCGCCCATATCGCGTGTGCAACTTAACGCGCACCCCTGAAATCCACGTAGCCGGCCATATCGCGTGTGGAACTTCCCGCGCACCCCTGAAATCCACGTACCCGGCCATTTCGCGTGTGCAACTTCCCGCGCACCCCTGCAATCCACGTACCCTGCCATATCGCGTGTGGAACTTCCCGCGCACCCCTGCAATCCACGTAGCCGGCCATATCGCGTGTGGAACTTCCCGCGCACCCCTGAAATCCACGTAGCCGGCCATTTCGCGTGTGGAACTTCCCGCGCACCCCTGCAATCCACGTAGCCGGCCATATCGCGTGTGGAACTTCCCGCGCACCCCTGAAATCCACGTAGCCGCCCATATCGCGTGTGCAACTTAACGCGCACCCCTGGAATCCACGTAGCCGGACATATCGCGTGTGCAACTTGCCGCGCACCCCTGTAATCCACGTAGCCGGCCATTTCGCGTGTGGAACTTCCCGCGCACCCCTGCAATCTACGTACCGGGCCATATCGCGTGTGGAACTTCCCGCGCACCCCTGGAATCCACGTAGCCGGCCATATCGCGTGTGGAACTTCCCGCGCACCCCTGCAATCCACGTAGCCGGCCATATCGCGTGTGGAACTTCCCGCGCACCCCTGCAATCCACGTAGCCGGCCATATCGCGTGTGGAACTTCCCGCGCACCCCTGCAATCCACGTACCCTGCCATATCGCGTGTGGAACTTCCCGCGCACCCCTGCAATCCACGTAGCCGGCCATTTCGCGTGTGGAACTTCCCGCGCACCCCTGAAATCCACGTAGCCGGCCATATCGCGTGTGGAACTTCCCGCGCACCCCTGAAATCCACGTGTGCAACTTACCGCGCACCCCGGTATGCACGCACACGTTTATTTTTTCTCTCTGCGCGTGTCTGTGTTTGTGGGTACCCCTTTGTACGTCATTTGTCCTGGAGGGCCACAGTATTGGACATTGATCATGTCTGTATATAGGTGCTATTTGTTGGCGCACCTTTTAGCGCACATTTCTTGCAGGCGCAGAGACGCTACCGCCTGCTTTCTTGTGGCGGTCGTGTTTGTGCCTGTTTGTGCCTGTGCGCTGCTTTGAGCGTGCGCTTTTTTGCCCTATTCTATTCCATGAATACGTGTTGCATGCGAGCGTGTGGGCGTTCCGCGCACTTGCCTCCTAAACTTTCCCCGTGCCGCCCACATTCTTCCCCATTCCGAGTGTTGTGCCCCATTTTATTCCCCATTCCGAGTGTCCCGCCCTGTGTCCCGCCTACTTTAGAGCTGTGCGCTGCGCTCGGAGTGATGGCGCAGTGGCCGTGGCGCACGACGTTGGTTGACCTGTGCGCCGGCCTGCGCTGCGCGTTTTTTCCGCGCACGTCCTCTGCTTTTCTTGCGCAGGGACTTCCATGAATCGACGTGCGCTGGTTTCCCTGCGCTTTGCGCTGATTTTAGGCGCAGCGCACGTATTGGCCCCTCTGCGCCGGGATTTTCGGCGCACATTTATTCCATGAATCGGCCTGTATACCTTTACCTGTCAAAACTATTTTTTGAAACTTTGACTGGACACCACCTTTACAGATTGTGGGCTCTAGGATAGAATAATCTGTGCCGCCAACTCTGGTGTAATGGTGTGGTGGAATATCCAGAAGGGGGGCCAAGTCTGATTAGAGGTTTCTGAAGGGCTGGTAGTGGATGATTTTGTTCTGAAGGATCTCAGGTACCGTATTATGGAGGGTTTGGTGTTTGATGCATATGGCTTTGAAGGTTACTCTTAGGCTAACTGGGAGCCAGTGCAACATTGTGAGTGCAAGGGTGATGTATTCTCTAGGTTAGAGGGCAAGGGGTAGTTTGGCTGCTGTGTTTTGGATACGTTGAATTTTCATAAGCTGGCATGCACAGATGCAGAGATAGAGGGAGTTTGCATAGTCAAGGTGAGAGATTATAATGCCCAGTATTACAAAGACTCTGTGTGTAAGAGCGATAATGGATGATTTGTTTTGGGATGCGCACGTGGAAATGGCAGGTTCTGGATACAAAGTTGATGTGCTTTGAGAGAGATAGGTCTGCGTCCCTGTGTCCATGCATCCAAGGTTGGGGGATCATAGCAGTTTAGTAGCACAGTTGGATCTCTGATTTTCCTTGGAATGAGGATTAGGTGGTTGTTAGTCATCCAATGGTCGATGTCCGACAGACAAGAGGTGAGTTCTGGAGGTGGGAAGGCTTGGATCTTGGGGATTTTTAAAATTATCTGCATCTCGTCTGAGTAGTTGTATCAGGTAAGGTTATGTGAGCCGATGAGTGCTGGTTGTGGGCTTAGATAGAGGTTTAAAAGGAGAGGTGAAAGGGAAGCTCCTTGTGCCGCGCTTTTGTGACTGGACAGGGGGCGGAGGAGAAAGGGGAAGGGGAATGATTTGTGAGTGATTTCAAATAAAAAAGGTGATCCAGTTAAGGGCAACGTCTTTGATGCCTAGGGTGAGAAGCCAGATTTTCAGTATTGTGTGGTCCGTTGTATCAAAGGCCATGGTTAGATCCAGGAGGATGAGTGCGGCACACCGTTCTGAGTTGGCAGGTCATTTTAGCTCATCCCAGATGGAAACCAGAGAAGATTCCATTCCTCAGAGCGGTTGGAACTCTGATTGGGCTGGGTCGAGGAGACTATTGGCTTCTGTAAAAAAGGCCACGTTGCTTCAATGCCGGGCGGGCTATAAGTTTGGCACTGAAGTAGGTATTGGAAATTGGGTGGCAGTTTGATGAGTGAGTGGATCAAGGCAGAGTTTTTGAGAAGTGGTTTTACATGAGAGGTTTTGAAAAACTCTTCACACAGTTATTTACAATGGAGCATGCCATGCTGCCAGCACAGGTGGAAGTAAGGATCTTTTTTAGAAGGGCCAGTGGGCAAGGATCTCCAGGCGAGCACAAGGGTCGGCTAAGTGCTAGTAGGTTGCTGATATTGGTCTGGGAAAGAGGGGTGGAAGAACGGAAAGTAGGTTGGGAGGGCGAGTAAGGGTTTGGGATTGTGGGGAGTTTGTATGTTGATGGAGGGTTCAGAGCTAGTTTTGTGCTTATGGTGCAGTGTTTGTTTGTTTGTTTATTTGTTTATTAATAATGCGTGCCAGACCCAAGGGTATCAGGGCGCAGGTACAAGGATATTTTCAGCTTATGGTTACTTAGTTACATAGTTGCATAGTTGCATAGAAAGCAATATTTACAAAGTTGCATAGATAAGAAAACAGTTTGACTTTAATAGTAAGGAGACTATATACAACAGGGAATTTGCACAGAGCAGGCATAGAGGATAGGGAATGTGTGTTCAGCATGATGTGGGCATGTTGGTAGTGGTCACTGGCATTAGTAGTCCAGGTTAGAGGTCATTTTCTTTGAACCACTTAATGATATTAAATCTAGAGTAGGTTTGGTCTGCCCTCAAAGAGTGGGGGACGGAGTTCCAGAACTGAGCTGCTTTGACTGGGAAACTACTTGCCCCTGCTTTGGTCAGTTTGAATCTTGGGACTGTCAGACAGTTTGTGTTGGTGACTTTGGTAGGTCGGTTGGATGGTTTTCTATTAATTCTTTAGCAGGATTTTGTCACTAGTGGAAAACCAGCTATTCTGCCTCCTTACCTCTGAGATGTGATCTTTCCTAGCTATGCCTAGTGCTGCTCTCAGAGCGTTATTCTGTAGTGTCTGGATTTTTCTAATGATATATTTATTGGCTCCTAGATATAGGGTGTTACAGTAGTCCAATTTGGACAGGATTAATGCTCTAGCCAAAGAGGTGCAGCTGCTTTTGGATTAAAAATGGTTTGGCCGCTCTAATCCATTTACAGGTGTAGGTGGTGGAGGAGGCCATCACATTCACCTGTTTGGCCAGAGTATGGCTGGAGTCCAGGTAAAAGCCTAGTGTTTTAACCTCCTTGGAAACCTTGATGGTGTTACCATCAATGTCAAAGGAGGTGTATTTGTATATACATTTGTTGAGATTAGGCATAGTCCCAAGAATGATGAGGTCAGTTTTGTCATATTTCAGGCATAGACCATGGAGTGCAATCATAATCCCCAGTAAGAGGTATGAGAATCTGGGTATCATCTGCATAGTTAGTGTAGGTGATACTGAGATGATCCAGATCATCAAAAAGGGGCTTAATGAATATATTATACATAGTGGGGGAGACGCAAGAACCTTGAGGGACTCCACATGTGATGGGGATCAGGTCTGCTGCTGCTGTGGGCGAGAAGACTCTCAAGGTCCGGTTGCTTAGAAATGATTGGATCCAGACTATTGAATTTTGAGAGACGTGTGCTGCTGAGTCGAGGTGGTTACATAGGACCTTGTGATCCACCAAATCAAACGTTCCTGAGAGGTCAAATTTCCCTTTGTCTCTCAGCTCGTCTATTTGGGCCTTGGGGTCAATTAGTGCTGTCTCAGTGCCGTATTGTAGCCTTAATCCTGATTGCCAAACTCCTAGAAGCTGGTTCTGCTCAAGGTACTCTGGTATTTGGAGGTAAGCTACCCTGTCTACATTTTTTAGGTGGAATGGTACAGTTGATATAGGCCTATTGTTGGTGGGTACAGATTGATCTAAAGACTGTTTCTTAAGTAGCGGAAGAACCCAGGACTCCTTTAAATTATTTGGAATGATGCCTTTAGTGAAAGAGGCATTCATTAGTTTCGAAATCAAGTGTGCTAAATCTCTAGCCGCATCTTTTATCAGTTGAGCTGGGAATTTGTCTCCCAGACAGTTTGAGGGTTTGAGGGATAGTATGATTTTCTCGTCCTCGAAGATTGAGACTTTAGTGAAATTGAAGCGTAATGCTGGTTTGGGTGGAGCTGATGGCATGCTAGCTTGTGTAGCCGTGATGGGTATGTTTAGTTTTTTATTGGCTGTTTTATCTTGGAGAGTGGAGAGTTTTATCTTTTGTTGGTAAGGGCCTTCTGTATATCGGAGCACCAGGTTTTATCTTTTACACAGTTGTCTGGTATGGGGATTGGATTCTCAAGCTCTTTCAGGATAACAAAGAGTTCCTTTGTGCCTGAATTAGCTTGCTGGGTACTATTGTTGTAAGTTTCCTTTTTAATGTGCCATATTTCCTTTTTGTACTTACTAGAAATATTGATAAGGTGAGCTTTATTTGCCTCGGATGGTGCTTGCCTCCAAGTAACTTTGCTTTTTAGTTTTTGCTTTCTCAGGGTTTTCAGATATGGGGTGAACCAAGCATTCAGATGTGCACTTTGTTTGCTTTTTCTTGCAAGTGCAAGGTTATGAAAGTGAATGGATAGTTCATCACAGAGAGCTTGTGAGTTTGGGGAGGGGTTGTTAGGCAGATGGGGGAGTTGAATTCTCCTAGGATTTTGTGGAGTTCTCTGCATGGATTTTTGGAGTTGAAGATTCTGTTCCCATAATGTTTCCTTTTTGCTTTCTTGATTTTGTCCAAGTAGACCCTGTTCAATCTTGCAAGAACAGTTGTGTTAAGAGGAGAGTGGGTCGTCCTTCAGGCTCACTCTAGGCAATTCTTGAAAGTTTAGAGCTCTTTGAGGCAAGAGTGTAACACTTTTGGTGTGGGGTCCATCATCGGGAGGGGCAACGGAATGGTGTGTAGGGTGTAATAGCTTAGCAGAGCCATTGGTCGGAGAGATCGATGGAGGGGTATCCTTCCTTGCAAGTGAGGTCTGGAAGTGTATGAAGTAGGGAAGTGGCCAGGTCTAGCCTATTTAGCAACAGGGCATATGTGGAAAGTGTTTCTGGTAAACTGTTCAAGCTTTCCTGTGGCTATACCGCCTTCAGTTTCCAGATGGTCAGTAGTATTCACTTTTAAAACCGTATCTGACTCAAATTTTTGAATCCTTCCACAAATTGGCATGTCTTTCATTATGATTACTCAATCACTAGTCTCAATGTCGGGACATCCCAGTAGACATAGCATCAAAATCAAGGGTCTGCTTTCGGCTGTGGTCTCTCACAGGTGTTGACATGTGAAACCCCTTTACTAACCATAGTCTTCATCTCATATTCTCCTAATATCAGGTCATCAGTTTGCCTAAATCAATTGCTCTATGTCCATTGTCTACCCCTCCAATACAGAAGACAAAAAGGTTTATGTTATGACAGGTGTAATGTAGGTCAACATGTATTCATAATGTAATGCTGAAATTTGTGTTCTCAAAGAATCATGTACAGCTCACCCCTAATTTATGCCTGACAGAGGTCATGCCAGAAATCAGTCATATTTACAAAGACAACACATATGCACGCACTTTTATATGTGCAATGAGTAGATTGCACAGGTATAATTGACTATCTTTTTAACGTACTACCTATGTAAAATGTATTTTACTTCTCTAAGTTAGCATAGTGTATCTTTACTGTTGTCATTTCCTGCACCCATCCAGCTATGTCCCGCCTTCTAACTATCCATTACGTTCTGTGCTTACAGTTGTGCCCATATTCTTGTGTAATATTAGGGCATTCTTTTTGGGGAGCTGTTCCTTTATTTTCAGCTAGATCTGGGCAGTATAAGCCCAATGCATACACACTTAAAATGCCACAATGCATATGCATGACTGCTAACTTTTATGACCACGTTTGAAGACCACTTGGTATTGTTAACTTTGTTTTGGTTAATAAGAACAGGTCTTGCTACAGTCATGCTCAGTGTCTCTCCCAGCTATGGCTTCTGAATCTGTATAATGTATCTGTATTGGTGATGTGGGAGCGAAAAGAGGGCGATTCGTTTTGAAGTGTGGCAGTTGCCATGCAATCCAGCTATTCAGACAGTCCTCTGTCGGTGCTCTGCAATCACTGTTTCCTCTGCCATCTTTCACTGTCTCCTAATAATGGACTGCAGTTGCAGGGCAGCCTGTATGTTGGTTTGGACTTCTCTACTGCTCTATACTACTTTCACTTTCCCTTACTCTCAGAGTGATAGGTTGAAGAATCATCTTTGCACTGGTGGTGACAGACATTTTGACAGAGGCCCATGCTTACAGTGGAAATTGCCAACCTAGTACCCGTTGGAACTGTCTAAAGAGCACAGGCAAAGATGACATTGTGTTTTTTTCATTGTGGCTCCTTTGTTTCTATTGAGGCTCCTCTGGTTATTTTTACATTTTAGATATGAAGGAATGGCCATTTTGATCTCCCTGTTAGGCTCTAGGTCACCCAAGAAGTCCACTTGTTGGGAATAGTCGTACTATGTCCCACCCTTAGATAGCCGGCATCTCCTGAACACTCAGATGTTGATGTGAAATCCTATGTCGATGCTGCTGCTCGGGTGATTACCCTGGTGGTGGTAGCTTGCTGAGCTGCAATGTTGCTCCTCCAAATTGGCTGCTGCTTTGAGAATGCGCATTTGTTGCCATTCACAAGCGAGCGGATGGTACTCAGAGAAACTGCAGTAGGGAATTATCTGCGGAATCCTTCGCTTCGAGCAAGAAAGAAAGAGAGAAAGAGAGAAAGAGAGAAAGAGAGAAAGAAAGAAAGAAAGAAAGAAAGAAAGAAAGAAAGAAAGAAAGAAAGAAAGAAAGAAAGAAAGAAAGAAAGAAAGAAAGAAAGAAAGAAAGAAAGAAAGAAAGAAAGAAAGAAAATGGAACGCATGTTTTGATCAGCCAACGGAAACTTTTCACTGGTGCAAGTGCAAAGTTGCATGGTATTAGCCGGTATCAGCACTAGGGCAACGTTTGCCCTATTTCTAAAAACACTTGGAAATATTAGAAAACCATTGCACCGTGACAAATGCAGTCTGGAATGGAATAAGTATTAAGGCAAAATGTGCCCTGTTGCAAAAAAGATATACTTTCACTTTCTTTTTGCACCAGGGCAAAGTTTGCCCCAGTGCTATTAAGGAATAGTATTAGCACATGGAAAAGCGTTACCCCGGTTCTAAACTGCATTAAAAATGTATCTTTTTTTGACTAGAGTAATTTTTGCCTTGGGGCTTATACCATGCCAATCTGCACTTGTCATAGTGCAATGATTTTCTAATGTGTCCCAGTTTTTTAAGAAATGGGGCAAACTTTGCCCTAGTGCTAATACCGTGCAAACTTTGCACTTGCACCGGTGCAATGCTTCTATAATCTGGCCCTGGTTTCATAGCTCTGTGATATGATTGTCAAGTTCAGACAGACTTTTGCTTTCATCTAACAGCATTCTGCAGCCTTGACCTTCTGGGCACAAAGAGGAAGGGGGAGTGCTGCTAGTGCCAGCATCCAAACTGTGGTTTGCTGAAACAGCTAAGACTGGATGGATGTTCTCCTCATGGCACAGGGTCCGTTTGAAAATATGCTTTGTAGAAAAATATATAGTTCACTCAAACTATTCTGTCTAAAGTGCAAATTCCATAAACCCATGGCTCCCTGCAACAAAGGAATATGATAAATTCACAAAATAATTATTTTGAATATCGAATTTCTACAGAAGATAGCAGATCTCCAAAGGTCACCTAGAATACCGTGCATAGTCAATAATCATTTTCGGCTTTAATTATATTGAGATTGAACGTTTTAACACCTCGCGAGATATGAACGTATTCGATGTCGCTAGTGTCAGCTTTTTACAGACTGTGCAATAGAAGACATTAGGGAGCAGAACGATGATTAACCTTAATGACCAACACATAAGTGACTGGCTTTGTGAACATTAAAAAAAAAAAAATCAAAATATGAATATAATGGCATTTTTTAAAACAGATGCAAAAGTTGGTTTAGAACAAAACTAAAAAGAAAAGAACCGTTTGGTGGTAAAACAAGGTTATGACATTATGTTAGGATGTGAAGTGTCACCAGACAAATTCAGACGGAAATCGGAGCAGGTTAAATAACCTTATTAATCTTAGCTCAGTACAGCGAGCTGCACTGGCACTTCATCTATCTCTGCACCCCCAATGACATTATCCCTTTTGCCCCTTTAAGGCGAATGGGCCTCATTACGAGTATGGCGGTAGCCATGCCGCTAAAAGCTACCCCCATACCGGGTACCAGGTCCGGGTCCTGCAAAAGGTAACATAACGGGCCATTCCGACATTGGAGGGCCCGGTAAATTCCTTTTGTGGGACCCGGACCTGGTACATCCCCATTCCCATTTGAGCCCCCAGAGGGCTCAATGGGAATGGGTAGGATGCTAACAACGGCCTGTTAATGCCAGGCCCGTTGTTAGCATCCTGGACTGCTAGCGGGTCCCGCTAAGGACGCCTGGTCTGACCAGGCGTCCCTTAGTGGGACCCACAGCTGTTCTCGTAATAGGGTGGCCCATAATAAACGGTGCCGGTCCATTACCGGCACCGTTCATTACGTGGCTGCCAGAGTCCTAATGAGGCCCATTGTGTCCCTACCCAGTGTATTGCCCTTTTAACATGGACCATGACTGTGTCATGACACAAGCTAATAAAAGGAGCCTCTGCAGACACGTGCACCAGAACGGCTGCAGACTCCCAAAGAGGAATCTCTCTCTCATTCATTAGGCCCCGAGGCCAACAACGTGTGAGCACGGGCCTGCAGGCCATGATGTTGTGGGACTCTCGTGCCAGTACGGTGGCAGAAGTCTGCATTGTCGTTAGCATGGCTTACCCTGCCCCCACTGCAGATGGTGCTGGAGTCCCATAGAACCATGGGCCATGCTGCATGTCCAAAGCAGGCCCCAAGCCCCAAAAACACTGGGCCTCCAGAGTGGGGATGTCCATAGCACCACAGGGGCCTGCTGGATGTCCATATCAGGCCCCCATAACAATGGTGACCAAGAGGAACCATGCAGGGCTACCTGTCCCAGCCGTTCCAGAGTTTGTCTCTCTCTTTATTTTTTTGTTTTGTGGTAGGAGAGGTGCTGTCCCCTCTGGGGGAGAAAAAACAGCATGCAGCATCCATCACCGCAAAAGGAGGAGACAAGCTGTCCCCTGTTGCAGGAGGGTAAGCACCATGCAGCATCTTTCACCGCTAATGTGAGGGAGGAAGAGTGGCAACAAACGACAATGCGGGATCCCTTTCTGTGAGTCTCCGGCAGGCGGTGGAGAGTGCCCAGCAGCTAGCCGGCAGACCCCTCCCCGGTCATGCCCTCTGCAGAGAGGGTGCTTGTGTGGCCAGAGAGAGGGGCAGCCCGCTGGACTGTGGCATTGCCAGAAAGCATCAGTAGACTGCTCCCGCCGATGCAGAATGTGCTGGTTCCAAAAGCACAGCGTCGCCAGGGAGGTGTAGAGTACAGCATCGCTGGGCAGGCGAGGCGTCCTGAAGGGAAAAGAAGAACCGTGGGCCACCCTTGCCACGAAGAGGAAAGACCAGCCCCACTGCACAACGGTGAGGTGAGGTCCTGCCTCGCGGGCCCGGTCCATGCTGAGCCCGACCCTGCCCACAGGCCGACCCTGCACATTGTCAGCAGCAGCAGCCCTTGCATCACCACGAGCCGGGGGAGCGGGGTGAACGAATAGGCCCCCACAGCGCAGTAAAGAGGCAGCATCCGCAGCCCTGAAAGGGAGAGAAAGAGATGTCCCGAGCCGGTCGGTGAATATAGTGAATAGAGGCTGCCCACTTCCATAAGTAAAGTGGGCAGCACTCTGCTGTACTGGAAGCCGCTGTGTACAAAAAGGGGGGGTTTATTGTGCAGGCAGCCGTGTGTCTCCTCCTATTGGGACATACATACATCACTTTGATGCCCCTAGCACCAGACCTCCTCAATCCAGTACATTAAATTAGGTTCTCTTGTCTTGTACTAATGCTCTGACCCTCTATATGCACACATTACAAGTATTCCAATTCACATTCCAAACGCAGCTCCCCGGCCCCGTGACAGCTCCTTTTCTGTCCCACAGGGCCGTTGACGGGCTACAACGACGCTGGCCCTTCTGAGCGTACGCGTCGACTGCACGGTGCTCCTCCGAGCATGCACACCACTCAAGTGCAGCCATTCGCCTCGCTCAGGCTCTCTCGGCAGCTCCCCTCCCAACACACGGGGCCGATGTCAGATATCTATTACGCCGGCCCCGTGTTATTCTACTGCGCATGCGTGCTAAAGCAGCTTCTGCATTTAGACGCATGCCCAGTGCAGCACAACGACGCACAGCTCCATTTTTGACTGCAGAGGTCAGACGGAGCGCCAGATCCCTTCCAACACCCGAACAAAAAGGTAAATGATCTGGCTCCCCTGCTATTCAGTGAACCAGTTATAGTCTGGTTCCCTAGGTTCCATATAGCTAAAACCAGGCACAATTAATGCCGTTTTTCCGATTTTTCTGTTTTTTCTGTCCTACTGTCCAGGCAGACGCTTGCAGCTCCTTTCCGATCCAGCATGCTAGGCTCTCCCCAGCACGCCATTTTTAATCCATACCTTGCATAGCAGCATCAAACCACAATGGGGTTGGTTTGCAGCACCACCTAAAGGTACTTCACACTTCCATTACTTACTCACTCCATGGTTATATCATTGGGCAAATGGAGGGGGGTATTTTGGATTTATAGTTTTTTGTATTTTATGTCATATCAGAGCCACTTTAGAGCTTTGCTTCTCCTCTATCTAGTATATTGTGGCACAAGCCCATGTACTCACAGAGGAGCATTTTATTGCATTTTATTCCATTTCTACTAGCCTCTGGCATCTATCCAGAACCCAGGCCGGTGTAAGGCCACTCTCTGTTTACCTTTTCAAGTCAACTAGACATGTTCTCTTTAGTTTTTATTAAAGAGTCTTGTATCCTTGTGATAGTGACATGTGTATGTACATGCCCTTTAACCACTGTGCATCTTCTACATTTTTGATACTCCACTTTAGTAACTCGAGTTCCCCTTAAATCTTTCACAGGGAACTCCACTCCTTGGCTCCATGAAGAAGGCTGTGACCCACCAAAGCCGAAACGTCCTGGGACTCCTTCACCCTAGTGGTGTGACGGGATCCCCCTTAAATCTTAGTTGAGATTTATTTCAGTGACGTCGATCAACTACTTTTTTGGTCACCCTTTAGCCTGGCTATGATAGACCCTTCCAAGGTCTTTATACATTTTGAGGATTATTAAGGTTACACCAGTTACATGTTTCATTGGGTAAACCTGGTATTAACCCATTGGGTAAAACCGTCTTACAGTTAGAAAAACATAAAAACAGAATGTATTAGTGGCAACATGATGCCTTTATACTACTGTCTTGTTTTGGATCAATGTTAACACAGCACATGCTTGTATGAACTGACTTTATTTTTTGTTTCATGCTTTGCACCTATACTGGTTTGTATTTTGTTGTATGATTTGGGGTGACATATGTGCACCCTTTTGTATGATACTTACAATTCCTTCATAAAATGTTTAAAGAAATAAGGACAGCCACTTAATAAAAGCTGTTCTATTATAAACTAATGATCTAGCACATGTGGATTATTACCGTTGTTTTTCATGTACTGCCATCTTTGGTAACTATATAAATTGTGACACCCAAAGATAGTATACTGTCTCTAAACTTACACTGCAATAAATAAACTGCAGCTATCTTAGACTTCTCCAGTCAGGACAAACCCCCCCTTTTTGTACACATATGTTAATAGCCCTCAGTCCTGAGTCTGGTTTGGGCTCTCCGCCCCGTATATACTGTACTGGAAGCCGCGGCTGCATCAATACCAGACCGCCGCCGGTGAAATATGCAGCTGCATGTGGGAGCTTAAGTGGAATTGCTCCGGGGTCAGAGCGGGAAAAGGGAAACATCCCCAGGCCATCGGCGGTGAAGTTTCCAACAGCTCCACATCGGAGTATGAAGTGAAGGTGGCCCCCCCCCCACCCCTACACTCCTCGGGCTGCCTGGTATTGAATAATGCCAGGATATCAGTGCTTCGTGTGTCGGGCCAAATGGAAAAGAAACAAGGATCTCCATGCTAGTTCCCCTGCAGGTCCCAGACCAGATGTGCCACCCCGAACAGTAATCCCGGCTTTCTGGCGGTGAAAGAAAGAAATACTGCTAGCTGGTGGAGTGAGAATGGACATGCTCCAAGATTCTGAGCTTTTCAACTGGGAAGAAACAGGGATTAAACAACATGGCTGCCAGCAGTTTGTGGCCCCATGCCTGAATGTCCTGGGGTGCTTGGTGGTGAAAGCATTAATTTGCTCCATGGTGGAGAACTATGTGTGCAGGCATAACATCCACCTCGGGCCTCTGGCTGTGAACTGTATACACTTTGATCAGAGCCCTGGAAGAAAATTTGTGCAGTGTTCCAGGGCGATGAAAGCAAAGTAATAAGAAGCCCCACTGCAGAATGTAGATCCTGGTCCGTCAAGGCGGAGAATGGGAATGGGCTCTGTCTCGAGCGAAATGAAGGATCAAGTGCTCCATGCGGGCGCGCCTTTATGATCATGGGCCTCAGGACGGTGGAGTGCATCATTGTGAATGGTCCTGTGTCCTGACACTCTGCCACTGGTCTTGCTGCCTGTCCTGTAAGTAACTACTGCCTGGGGGAGCAGAAGAAGTGGCCCGACACCCTGCCACTGGTGTGCACACCTTCTGCTGCTGAAATAGGTAGTCCCACCACACTGCCACTGATGTGCGCCTGCCGGTACCAAGCCAACAACCTTTTGCCTGGAGAGAGATGTGTGTTTTTCCAGGTGAAGAATGAGGACCGGCCACAGTCAACAGGACTGAGCTACGCTGCCAGTGTATGAACACCAAGTCCAGGCCTTTCTCAGATCGCCAACAATAAGCTCATCCCACATGGCGCCCACTACCCTTCGGTGGAAGTGAGTGCCACAATCAAGAGTGGGTGTCAGATCTGCCTGGACCCCGAGACTAAGTGGGTGAAATAGATCACAAGCTCCATTCAGCATAGGGCGCTCCTCCCCAAACAAGACCAGAAGGACAATATCTATCCCAATGGAGACAATGAAGTACGAGTTAGCACATCCTCGCTCACTTCCTGTCTGTCACAGGCTCATACTGCCAAATTGTCACCTGTATTTTGTGGCTCCAGATTTGTCAGATGGGAGTATTCCCTGTAGAATGGCATGATGACATCTGTGGAGGGGGTCATGCACCCACACGTAACCCTCTAACATTACAACCGTTTTGTCAACAGTGGGCTTCCGAGGGGTGCGAGCTAAATAAACCAGATAGGGATGCATACTGTAACAAATGCTGTGTGTGTGTTTGCAGGCTGAGGACTGCAGCAAAGAAATAAGGACACTGCACATGATCAGAGGTGTTCCTCCTACACTCGATAAATCCTGTGGTAGGACCCCTCACACAGGCTAGTGTGCCCCACACCTGCACAGCGTGCCATGCAAGTAAACAAGTTGGTGGCGTCAAAGTGAAGAAATTGGCGAGGACCTGATATTCTGCCCCCGGTGTCACCCAAACTCCATACCAAGTGGCATCGTCGTCCTGCCATTGGCATGTGCACTGCCAGGCCCGCCATCCATGGACAAGGCCGATGTGGCCCTGAGTGCGATTCTTGCCAGCCCCGAAATCAGACAACACTTGCTCTATCTACAGCATTGACTCCTGCCTGGGGGAAGGACAAGAAGTGGCCCGACACTAGGTCACATATTGTCATCCATGTCTGCCCAACGCAGACCTCAAGCCCACCACCCAGAAGAAGTGCTTGGAGCCAGAGAGGGTTGTAGCCCTACATGAGTGCTTGTGCTCCCTCCAGTTACCCGACAATGAAGAGACACCCCTGACCTTTCGTCATCACGCGGCGCGGCCGGTATGCTTGGCTACCTGCGTCTCGCCAACTGTCCGACATCAAGGGACTAAGCCGATGTGGCCCCTGGCGCCCCCGGGTGAGGCTTTACCAGTTTTTGAACTGTAACATCAACGAACCTGGACCGGTGGGAATGACTATCCTGAATGGACACTGCAACCAAGTGAACTGGTCTCCTGCAATCCTGCAAGGGCCCGGAGAGGATGCACTAACCATGGGCCTCATTACGACTCAGGCGGTAAGGGGTTTACGGCGGCGTAAACAGCGCCGACCCTTACCGCCTGATTCCGAGGTCCCTTAGCGCCATGGAGCTTTTAACACCTGCTTTTAGCAGGTGTTAAAATCCATGGCGCTAAGGGACCTTGATGTTAATTACGCCACCGTAATTTACGGTGGCGTAATTAACGCCTTCCCCACTCCCATTATGCCCTATGGGGCAGAAATGGGAATGGGGAAGGGTAAATGGGGATTGGGGACTTACCGCCCCGCCAACCTCGGAATGGGGCGGTAAGTCCGCCAACCACCATGGCGTAAACGTAGTTTACGCCATGGTGGTAAAGGTACGATCCAGGCGGTAACTTACCGCCTGGGTCGTAATGAGGCCCCATGTGTTTAAATGCCGGAGGCCTGCACAGAAAGCATGTGTTTAAAATGGTCCCAGTTAAATGTATGTGGAGGTGTATTCCCGTAAGTTCGTAGGCATGCGTTAAATGGTGCCAGCATCTAGCAATGGCGTCATTCAGTGGTAGAAGTTCCACTGGCTCCAGGTTAATAAAGGATTTTGAAATATGTTGTCGAACTGTCAACATTTCCACCAGCAGTTCGACAACAGTGACTGTCACTTGCGGAATATGTGTTGATATATGTTGTATGTCTATAACTATGCGATCCCCATGTGTGTAGCAGTGGCACATCCGATTTGTTGTTGATTTTACGATTCTGAAGTCGCCTAAGTAATGTTGTTCTGTAATGGGGGAGGGTATCGTTTATGTTTTAGTAACATGTGTTTGTTTGTTATGGAAAAGGAGGCGTGTGACCCTCCCAAGTGTGTTGCCCCTTTAAGGGGAATGTGTTCCTCTCCTGTGTAGTGCCCTTTTAACATGGGCCATGACTGTGTCATGGATGGCCAAGCTAATAAAAGGAGACTCTGCAGACATGTGCACCAGAATGGCTTGAGACCCCCAAGGAGAAACGAGCAAGTCTGTCTCTCATTCATTAGGCCTGCAGGCCCACACCGTGTGAGCACGGTCCTGCAAGCCAAGATGCCGTGGGACCCTGGTGCCAGTACGGTGGCAGAGGTCTGCATGGTCGTGGGCATGGCTCGCCCTTCCCCACTCCAGATGGTGCTGGTGTCCCTTAGCACCATAGGGCCTGCTGGATATCCAGACCAGTCCCCAACCCCCAAAGTCACTGGACCTCCAGAGTGCTGACGTCCATAGCACCACAGTGGCCTGCTGGATATTCATACCAGGCCCCCACAACAATCCCTGCATCTGTGTCAGCCACAACGGTTCATTTAAGCAATGCACCCTTGGCTGTCACAGGCACAGGAGAGCTGCCCGGATTGTGACTAGAACCAGTGCAGTCAAGGGATACACACGCCACGGAAGTCACCACAACACACCTCCCCCTTAAAATCACAAATTTAATACATAATCTCTCCATTTCCAGGGAACACACCGTAATCTCAAAATCTTCTAAATTCTCTTACTTTCCCTCCCATCATTCCTTGGTGCAGACTCTTCACTGAATTCAGACACAGACCGCAGCAGGTTAAGTAACCTTTATTAATCTTAGCTGCGTACAGCGAGCCGAGCTGACGCTTCATCCGTCTCTGCTCCCCCAACGACTATATCCCTGCGTCAGTGTCAGCCACGAGGGCTGATTGAAACAATGCACTCTTGGCAGCCCGGGGCACAGGAACGCTGGCCAGACCGTGATAGCCGCGCGTGCAAGCAAGGGCTACATGGGCCAGGGAAGTCACCACAACACATTGCAAATTGGATGATAAGTGATACACAACATTTAAAAAACGAACATCTGTAGAAAAAGCATGTTTGGAATGCCAACATTGAAGTACAAATGGTCACTTGACCGTCAACACAATGTAAACAGCGCAATAGTGGGAATGTCAATGTTAAATTACACAATTCCAATTTAAAATATAAGTCATAAAGCACCCTTGAAAAGGTATCCGTATGGGAGTTTGTGGATCGCGTTCTCACCAAAAAAAAGAATGCTACAAAATGGTGGTTACTGGGGTGTCCTCTGTGAAGGGTTGCACCGACCCTTGATAGAAGAATAAAGACGGGGTGATGAGTGTCCCTTGTGAAAGGTCTCCCATTGACCCCAAATTGGAGAATGGTTGCGTGTCATGCATGCCGGAAGAGTGGTGCAAGGAACGCGATCAGAACATTTTAAAAAGATGCTTGTGGGAGCTGAAGCAGTGAACCAGTTAAGGTAAAGGGGTTGAAAAGGGATGGGCAGGGTCTTGTTTCCCAGAAAAGTGTTGCACGGAAACATAACCCCAGTCCCTTCACAATACTCACTTAAAATGATGCAGTAGCTTACATTAATTCTGTATCTGCATACACTACATATCGGCTTCACAATTCAATTCTGTATCTGCATACACTACATATCGGCTTCACAATTCAATTCTGTATCTACATACACGACATACCGACTTGTGAAGTCGATAGTGTGAGATGAAGTGTAATTTGCTGTATGATGGACTTTGTATTGCTTCATTTGTACTGAGGGTTTGTACCACAACTTTGTTGTTTTCACCATGTGGAAACTTCACCATTTTATAGGTAGCCGTAACCTTTACTTGTTTTATGAATGTGTTATTTTTCCACTGATGATATGGAAGCGGTAGGTACTACCTTAAAAACGGTGATGCCTATACACAGTGGGAATGCCAATGTTAGTGTAGAAGCACTCACAACACATTACATTTTCCCTAATAAATAGCACAGAGTACATCACAGTACAAATGAAATCTTAACTCACAGGACACCAGTATTTGACAAGACTCAATGTAATAATGTCCTGGAAGTAAGCTAGCTAATATTTAAAGGGGGTGATGTTAAACAGTAGTGGAGGGTACGTCAAGGAGCTCTTATGCATGGAGAAAACAGCATAAGAAAAGGAATTTATCCCAATAACCGTGACAAATCGAAGAGGGGCAAAACTGGCATGTAGACCAGTTTTCTACACCACCCCGTACAATACCTTATCCACCCATCCATCCCCAGTTTTAGCCTCAGGCATAGTGTGCTTTTGCTGGTCCTGTTTTGCAGTGCTGAGTATTGATGTTCCCTTTTTTTCTTTTTTACCTTGCCATTTGTCAAATTAATTGTTAAGATTGCCTTCTTAAGTTGCCCCCGTAGTGTAGAAGAAGAATTCTACCCTACAATGTAACCCTGTGTCTGGATACAAGTACACCAGCACCAGGGATCAATTGTTTGGAAGAATGGACCAAAAACGCGTGGCAGAAGACTCCCTCGTGTGTGAGCGTTTTCCAGTTGACACAAGGTAAAGCTTTTTTGTGTCGAAATCACAAGGAGCAGAACGACAGCTGTTACAACACACAAGAAACAAGAATCCTTAATACTCACACACAGTGAATCGAAAAGCAGAAACAAACATAAGGACAGACACTCTTACCATGGGATTGATAGCAAGTATTCCATAGACAACCAATGCTCCAGTAAGACCGCCAGGTACAGGGGTGTAGGACTATTCCCGCTGGCACGCGTACGCCTAGGGGTTGGAAGTACAATACCCGACGAAACGAGGACGCTCCGATCTCAGCCCCTGATGGCACCACGGCAGTCTCTAGTCCGTACCGGGGAAGAGGAAAGGAGTAGTGTACCGGCAGTCTAATTCAGGAGCACTGGTCACGTGGATCCCAAGAAACAGGAGGCAATCCTATACAGTCCACGTTGATGACGAGTTATAAACAATGTTGATCAGGCGAGAGGCAATAGCAATCCATAAGGCAGTCCAGGTCCGTATTTGAGGCAATTCACAAAGACAAAACGTGAGGCAAAGCAATCCTGGAGGAGTTCCGAGTCGGCAACGGGAAGTTTAGAGATGATCAAAACGTGATGCAATGGCAATTCCTGGTTGCGGTCCAGTTTGGCAACAAGGAGTAGCGTAGCAGAATGGGTATATTTCTGTGGGTAGGCTGGGAGGATGAAAGGAGCAGGCAGGCCGCAGGTAAGGGGGAGAGCACAGACAGGAGGAGGGAGATCCATGGGGATTCCAATTACGGGAGCCGTAATTTCGAGGAAACTCAAAGTGCAAGGCTGAAGCAGGAAAGCAGGAAGTGAGGCAGAGACAGGGAGGCAAGGGGTCAATAGCAGGCAACAAGACTTGACACAGGATACGTAGCAGACTTCAATTCAAAATCAGAAGCAACGAGTTTTCTGCAGGCTAGCGTTTATCTAGTTGCAGTCACATGACCGGAACTTGTGGCTGACGTTGTGCGGGTCGACGTCCCTGCCCTAATTTCCATGGCAATGGCCAGTGCAACAAAATGGAGGGATCAGGCTTTACCAACTTCTTGCGGCAGTGAAGTTTACAAGGAATACGAAGGGATGATGCAATGTAGACTGTCCCTGTTGTGTCTGAGACGATGGGGACGGTGCTAGCCTAGTTTGCATCCTAGTGATCCCAGACCGATTCCTGACAGTACCCCACCTCAAAGAATGCCTCCCTCTACGGGAACACCAGAAATCTTGTAAAGAGGTCAGAGCATGTATGTTTTCCAAAGGCTCCCAAGTCCGGTCTTCCGGACCATACCCTTTCCAGTCAACAAGAAAGAGACGGATACCACGACGAACCTTGGTGTCCAGAATCTGATGAACCTCATACTCATCCGATCCAAGCCAATAACAGGTAAGGGACGTTTCGGGACCAGTAACTCGAGAACCCCCTTCAACAGGTTTCAGAAGCGAGACATGGAAAACAGGGTGGATATTCCAAGTGGAAGGAAGCTGTAAACGAACAGCTACCGGGTTAATCACTTCAGACACCGTGAAAGGACCAGAGAATCGTGGCAGGAGGGAGCTGCGACCAGGTAGGCGCAAATTCCATGTGGATAACCAGACCTGCATACCTCGGGAGTAAGCTGGAGATGCCAATCCGCATGTCGTTTACTATTCCGTTGGGCCTCCAACAGGTGTTGTCTCACTCGGGAATGCAAGATCGTAAGTGATTGGACACAAGAATTAGCTGCTGGGTTACTGGATCCAGAGGACAAAGGCAATGGCAAGGTACGTGGATGATGTCCATAAAGAGCAATAAATGGGGTGAACCCTGTGGCCGTATGCAAAGAATTATTATACGCAAATTCAGCCAAGGCCAAAAAGGATAACCAAGAACCCTGGTGATGGAGCAGAAGACAACGGAGTTATTGTTCCAGAGTTGCGTTGATTCTCTCAGTTTGCCCGTCAGTCTGAGGGTGATAGGCGCTGGAATACCTGCCTTCAGGGGTCTTGCTAGGTCTGGAAAAGACCCGGGGCTACGCTGATGTCAGAGCTGTCGGGACTGGGGGCTAGCCAGCCGTTTGGCTGTAGCTCCTGAGATTCTATCCGGGGCTACAACCAAAAGACCAGGGGCTATAGCCCTCTTAGCCCCCCCTAGCAATGCCTCTGCCTGCCTTCTATGCCCATGGACAAAGCGATAGTCCTCCAGAAACGCAACGTGAATTGTGACCCCCGATCCGTGACAATGACACTAGGAAGACCGAAACGCTGGAACACATGAGTAATTAACAGGTCAGCTAGGACTGGGGCAGAAGGCAATCCCGAACAAGGTATAAACAAGGCTGACTTCGTTAAGTAATCAACAACAACCCAGATGGTGTTGTGGCCATTGATCTGTGGTAAATCCACAATGAAATCCTTAGATATCATAGTCCATGGCAACCTGGGAACGGGCAAGGGATTCAGCAACCCCATAGGTTTCGCATGAGATGACTTGCCTCCAGCACATACAGCACAAGTCTTCATGTATTGGCTAGTGTCAGACTTCATGGTAGGCCACCAAGTCCATCTGTCTAGTAATTCCATGTTTTTTCTAATCCCTGGGTGTGCAGAAAACTTAGAAACATGGCACCATTTTAATGCCATGCAACGAGTCACGTCGTTGGGAAGAAATATTTTCTCATGAAGATAGGGTAGCGAATTGATGACCACGATACCCTCATCCTTAATGGTCTGTGGGTTTTGCTCTACCCAGTTCTCCAGGAGAGATCTTAACGTTGGGTCGACCGTACACCCACAAATCACCTGATGCGGGAGCAAAAGTGGAGTAGGAACCGGTTTAGATGTATCGGTTCCTGGAATATGTGACAGGGCATCTGCCTTGGAGTTACAAGAACCTGGCCGATAAGTGATCGTGAAATTGAAAGGGGAAAATAACTCATGCCACCGAGCTAATCTGGCAGTGGTACATTTCACTGAGCGAATGGCAACCAGAAGCGATGATCAGTGTATACCTGGACAGGAATTGTGGTACCAAGCAAATGATGCCTCCAGACTGTGAATGTGTCTTTTACGGCCAAACGTTATCGCTCAGTGGTAGTATAATTCTGTTCATGAACGGAGAGTTTCCTGGAATTGTAAGCTACAGGGTGTAGGGCCGTAGAGTCACGACAAGCCTGTGATAAAATGGCTCCTAATGCTGTATCGGAAGCATCCGCCTCGACCACCTATTGCTGAAGTGGGTTGGGATGTTGGAGTACTGGGGCCGTAGTGAAGGCTAATCTGGCTACTGTACGTTGGCACTGTGATTGCTCTTTCATCCTTCTACTAGTCTGCTCTTGGAGCCTCCTTAGGGCACCTCTGGATTCCTTACCCGAGAATTGTTTTCCCGCCATGAACATACATTTTGCTCTCTTTGAACATACAGCTCCTATAGCCCTTATGTGTCTTCACACTTAACATTTATGTTTTGCTCTCTTAGGCACTACTCAATCTTCCTTTATCCATCTGGCCTGAATACTGCAAGGACAGTGAATGCTTTTTTATCTCCTTGGTCTTTATCCACTACCTCTGCCAAGCCACAAATAATTCAGCTTATTCCATATGGCACTATATAATTAGTTAAGTGGCTACACCAAAGACGTTTACCAAGGCTAGTCTGTGCCAAGAGAGGTCCTGATTAATTTGTAGTGGATGTTGGACCATGTGACAATTGTTTCCCCAAAACCGTTGAGGAATGTTTGGATGTGAGCACAGTAAAGTGGAGTGTGGTGAAAGTTGATGTTTTATGCAAGATCCATATTCTTCAAAGAGCTCAAAAGAAGTTTTGTGATGAAGAAAACGCTTGATGCTGGAAAGGGTGCTTCTTTTGGCTGAAGCCGGATACGCTGGTGCCAGAGAAATGCTTCTCGCTCACTATGTTCTCGTTGTCAGTTGCTGAAGATAAGATTTCACAACCAGAAGCGGGTCAAAGGCAGAGTCTGAAAAGGATTTCCCAAGCCTTGGATGACTTTGGCAGATGTTATAAATGAAGAGCTCTGAATGTCTAGAAAATGATCCAGGTGGGAGAATGCCTACAGAAGGCCAAAAATAAATGCACTACTAGTGGGTGACGAGAAACACTTAGATTGGTTTGGCTCCAGTTGGGTATAGCTAATCCATGGAGCGATTTGAAGAGTTGCTTTCCTCTACACGTACAACTTCTTAGGAAGCAGCCCAAAGACAGTGTGGGAATAGGATTTCACAAGCCTTGGCTGAGTTTGGCAGAAGCTATAAATGAAGAACTCTGAATTTCGAGAAAATCATTTCGGTGGGAAAATGCCTACACATGGCCAAATAAGTATGCACAGCTAGCGGGCGACGGGAGACTCCTAGATTATTATGATTGCAAGAGAGTATAGCTAATCCATGGAGTGATTTGAAGAGTTGCTTTTCTTTAAACTCACAGCTTTTTAGGAAGTGCCTGATAATATCTGATGGGACATCAAGCCCCTAAAGTAACTTAGGTCAATATTGTAATTGTAATTGTTTATTTGTAAAGCGCTTATACACAAGTGGTGTGCTTCAAAGCGCTTCAAGGCGGGAAGAGAACAAGGGAATACAGTCGTCATTCTTAGGCCTTGAAGTTACAGAATGATCTAACAAAAAGCTAGCATACTAGGCCAGAGGCATTTCTACTAGCGCAAATGCATGACAGGAAAGAATGAGAGGGTGGGGGGTGGAGAAACACAATCAATAAACTAGACTACTATGCCTAACGACTTGTCAGATAGCGCACCTGCATGACAAGAGTGGGGAGAGAATGAGGGAGAACGGGGAAAGTACACACAGAACAATAAGCTACCGTACTAGGCCTAGTGACATAACAGATTGATTGGTGGTTGGTCATCACTAATGCACCTATGCTCGAGTATATCAGGCACAGCCAAGCTAGGGAGGGGAGACAGAGGGAGGACGGGACAGACAAACATGCTAGACCTAGTACATTCAAGGTCATGCAAGTGCACAGACAGGAAGTGGGAGAAAGCGGGAGGGGACAAGTGGGCCCAGTCGAGTAGGAGCCTGGGTAAGTGCAGAAGGTTGCCACTCTCATGGAATGTATTCCGAGTGCAGTAGTGCCAAGCTGAGTGCAGAGGCCCGGAAGCAAGTGCAGGATAGGAGGGGGATCCTGGGACTTGTGAGACTCTGGAGGGGCACTAGGTGACCAGTCAGAGAACTGAGCAAGTTGGGGAAGAGGTAGAAGGAGGGAAGCAGGAGAGAAGAGAAGGGAGGTTAGCTGAAGAGAGGGAGAGAGAAAGAGGAAGAGAAGTGGATGATCTTGAGGAGTTTCCAGAACTTAAGGAGGTCCGCCTCAGGACAGAGAGAGACAGGGCTTTTCCAGAGGGAGGCACCTGCAGAGGATAAGGATCTACACCCAAATCTCTGTTTCAAAAAATGGCTCACCCGCAGAGAGTTAGAGAAGGCAGAGCGGAGGACTCTAGAAGGAGAGTATTTAAGAAGAGAGCCTTGTAGATAGTACAGACCCCAAACCCAGAAAGCTTTGTGGACTATGCAGAGGGACTTGAACTTGATCCTGGCAGTCATGGGGAGCGAGCGAAGGGATTTCAGCACCAGAGAGGTGAGGTCCCTGAGCTTGAGGCTAAGGATAAGTCTTGCGGTTCTCTTCTGGATTAGGGGTCGGAGAATAGCAGTAGGAAGTTTGAGAAAGAGACTGTTGCAGTAGTCCAGTTTAGAGAGAACTAGGGCTCTCGAGGTGCTAAGCCTCTGAGGGAAGGTGAGAAAAGGTAGAATACCTCTGAGATGGTGCAGCTGATAGTGGGACATTTTGGACATGCCAGAGATGTGAGAAGAGAAGGAGAGAGTAGAGTCGAAGATGACCCCCAGACTTTTTGCTTCACTGGTGGGTGAGGGTGCAGGATTAAGGGAGGCCAGCCATAGTGAAAGTGAGAAAGCGGGAGCAAGGGTCCCAATGAAGATTATCTCTGTCTAACTGGCATTAAGGCAGAGATCATTAGCAGCACAATATTGCTGGTGTTACCCACATATGTTTACTGCACATTCTGTGCTATACTGTAAGTCCAAATCGCAAGTCCTATTTCAGAAATTCAGGGAATTCAGAGCCAATAATGGTACTGCAATTTGCGGTACTGTTATTAGCGCCTCCCCATTCCCATTGAACCCTATGGGGGCTCAAATGGAAATGGGGAATGGCTTTTTCAATGGGGACTTACCGGTCCCGCAAAAGTCGGACTACACCGGTAAGTCCCCATTGAACCATACAGGTGCCAGACCCGTTATTGGAGGCAGTCATGCCGCAAATAGCGCCATGACTACCTCCAATCTCGGATTGAGGCCCTATGACTTGAAAGTAGGTCAGTACCATCCAGTTTCAAACTATCAACATAACACTATTATACAACACAATCTAGAGGATCATAAATGTGTATGCTACAGAAAAAAGTAAAGTGTCATCTTGCCAATGGTGTCTTCCAAATGGTCATTTCTCAGTTCATGAAAGTTTATTCGGAACTTAAAATCCCATCAAACGCACAACATTAAAATCTGCAATATTACAGAAACTGAATAAAATATCAAAATCATCCCTAAAAAATGTAAAATAAGAAATGCGTATACAAGGCGCGGTTACAGGCCATTAACACTCGAACATATGATAATCTAAAAAGTTTCAATTGCTAACGAGTGGGCACATCATGAAAAGGCATTTTTGATGGAGTAAATGCACTGTGCCACGGATACATCCGGGACAGAAAGAAGGAGCCTGAAAACTGCCTGAAAGTGCCTCACGCTCCACGCCCTCAACAATGGGAAAGTAAATCTCTTTCCCAAGGTGTGAAATATAGGGCAGGGAAACAGAAAATGGTGAACATCATGCACATTATACCCAGAGCATGCGCATTTCCGCTCAGTGATACTGTTGTTCAGCAGAGAAAATGCAGGCACATCCTCAAAAACAGGATTGCTTTGAAAGGGGAGAATGATTCCTCTGATTTTTCAACCAGTGAGCATAACATTTCCGTGGAGCTATGAGGATGAAATTTTTATGATACAATTGCATGCTTTGGTTTTGCAGCTGGATATCTCTCCTGGCACTTACTTGATGAGAGATAAAACTGGGTGCAAGCTCCCTCTCTTCAACCTTGCTGGCCGCCATTTCTTCATTTAGGAGGCATGTGTGGCCAAGTTTGCAAAAGGAGGACTTAATGTGATTTAACTATGAGAAGGACCACCACCATGTGAATTCAATGCATCTATCACCAAGGTTCGGGTTAAAGATAACCAGGGGTTTCCCCATAGACGTAACCAGCAATATTGTGCTGCTAATGATCTCTGCCTTAATGCCAGTAAGACAGAGATAATCCTCATAAATAAATAAGTGTGTGCAGAGATATGAGATCCTGTACATAAACTAGGTCAAGTTCCTCATGCAACATTTTTTCGTTTGATAGAGTATGCAGCAAGGCAACCCACTAAGCCCTTGTTTTCTTTAATAAGGGTGAATGGATAATCTTAGCATGCTTCCCCAGAAAATTCAGTAGCTCCGCCCCACGCCCAAACTTGGGCGTGATTGGGAAGCTTGTGATGGTTTGGTAATTCCTGCAAGATTTAGGTTTTGTTGACGTAAGATCAAATGAATTCTGGCATGTCTAAATAACCCTGCAACTTCCTGCATGTTTGGTATGACCACTGGAAGTTAAGGCAGGACTGGTTCAGGTAGTTTTGTCATTTTAATGTTGGGTTTAATTGTTAAATAGGGAAGCGTCATGTCATGAAGCGGTTGTAAAATCTGAATCTGTTGAAGAATGATGATGCTTCTAGGGTTGTATGTCTGATGATGAGACTGGCGGTGCTGGTGGGCCTTTTGGGTACAGATAACAGAGCCTGTTGGGGACCTAGAGGGATGGAATGGGGATTATGGGGACAGTGATTGTGGAGACTAAATTGGGTGAGCAGTGAATTATGCAATACTTCTATTGAGGGTGCAAGGATGTCTCAAGTGTCCCTGAGGAAAATCATATAGGGCAGGTAGAAGGTCCCCAATGCCATTAACCTATTGGGGATCAGATTATTTAAACATACCTGTCTGGCATTCAGCAGCGGAGGGTGAAACAGTGGTCTGGCAAGTGTTCCAAGCAACAGTCAGGTGGATATCTTATCTGCTCCTGTGCACTCTGAATTGCACCCTTTTTGAACCATCTCTTTACTTTACACCAGGAAATGTCTAACATTTCCAATCTGTAATCTCAAACCCATGGAAACATGATGATGTTGCTGGGCACTCAAAAAAGTCTAGATAATAAAAACACCAACATTGTCATGAGGTTGCCCACCACTAAACTGCTTCCCACATGACCTGCTCACAGGGTGGTGGGCTCTACCAGTGCACAAAAGCCAAAGGACAGTGACAGCTAAAATCCCCATCCTTGATGCCTCCTGTTTCAGGCTTCTAGAGGAAAGGGGCGGCCACATCATTGCATGCTAGATGTTGTCTAGGGAATGGCCGCATCCCCAGCTTGGGAGATGGCTATGAGGGCTGCATTGCCTATTCCAACCCTATCCCATCTGAAATACTGAAAACCTAAAGGTAGTGCCCCATCAAGGGCAACTGGCAACCATTTTAATTCATCTAGGGAGTGGGGTTGTGTTATTGTTTTGATGTTGTTCTTTACCCGATTTCCTTAATATAAAATGATTCCCAAAACAGTCCATAGACCACAATAGTGAAAAATAAAAAGAATATACATCACCACACAAAATGATATGTTAGTATTGTATGTTCAATTGCTTTGGTTTTTGAAGCAAGGGAGGAGTTGAGCAGCTGCTTTTAATCTTAAACTTGACTTTGTTCAGAGCAAAAACCCCCACTGCTCCTGTTGTGAAATCCGATCACAGAGGGATGTCCTCCCAGAAACTGCTGTTTCCTCTGCAGCTTGATTGTACTCCGTGCTGAGGCTCCACCAGTCCATTTAGGAAAACAGCACCACAGGCGAGCATCTTTCCAGCCATAGCTGTTTCCCCTCAAGTGTAATTCCATTCCAGACCGAACCCCCCCACGGTTCTAAATGTCAATATATAACCACAATGAAATTACTTTCCAGAAACAGGTGTTGCACTGCAGGTTTGACACTACTCCACACTGGAGACACCGCATCTTCTTGTATGCAGATGCTTCCAGAAAGGAACTGCTTCCCTAGCTAAGCTTGCTCAAAGATAGCAATGCGAGACGTTTATATTTAATGAACAGATCACATATTCATGCTATATGATAGGGATTGTGTGTTCTTTCCAACACCATCATCCGTTCAACTAAGAAAGCTACATCCTGGTTCATGAGAAACTATGAATGTTCTTTTATGGCAGTCACTTTGAACCACACCACATACATATATTCAGTAAAAAAACTTTATTAAAGGGACGTTATGGTTAAGTTGCGCTACTAAAAACCTATGAAATTCAGTAAAAAACATTGTTAAAGGGACGCTATGGTTCCAAGTAAAACCGAAAACCCCCTGAAAATCGCCAGTTATGGTAAGCTAAGCAACCATAACTTGCGCCACCATTGTGCACTGCTAAGACTAACACCCAGGACATCAAAGATGACATCACAAATGTCATTGATGACATCACTGATGACATCACATGTGCATTTACTTTTCATGAAAAGTCTGTACAAGGGATTCTTATTATAATGTTCACCAAAAAGGGTCAGTGATCATTGGAATACATATCATGAGCTAATTAGTGCATTAAGCAATGCATTGATATAAATAGCATTCTATTATGAAGTTCTATCCAGTATACTAAGCTACTCATGTAGAAACACAGGCATTGTGTGCAGCATACATGATGGAGGTGTAATAGTCATAATTTTGCCATGTTGAATAGTGAAATGATAACTGCTTTCTTATTAGAGATTTGCGTACTGTGAAACATGTAATAAGTAGCTAATAAAACCCACTTACTACATAATTGCATTATTATAGACAAAACACAAAGGGCCTCATTACGACTCAGGCGGTAAGGGGTTTACGGCAGCGTAAACAGCGCCGACCCTTACAGCCTGATTCCGAGGTCCCTTAGCGCCATGGCGGATTTAACACCTGCTTTTAGCAGGTGTTAAAATCCATGGCGCTAAGGGACCAGGTTGTTAATTACGCCACCGTAATTTACGGTGGCGTAATTAACGCCTTCCCCACTCCCATTATGCCCTATGGGGCAAAAATGGGAATGGGGAAGGGTAAATGGGGATTGGGGACTTACCGCCCCGCCGACCTCGGAATGGGGCGGTAAGTAAAGGTACAACCCAGGCAGTAACTTACCGCCTGGGTCGTAATGAGGCCCAAAGAGACAACAACACATGCAAATATGAGTATATACAGGGAAAGTGAAGTAAGCAAAAAAGCAGCAGTAGTAGCAGAAAGTGTTCATAACTGATTATCTTTATGCAGAGAAATGATTGCTCTGTTTCAAAGCTGCTACTTACCCTATGTATATGTATCACATGATGTGACTGGCAGCGTAAACAGCGCCGACCCTTACCGCCTGATTCCGAGGTCCCTTAGCGCCATGGCGGATTTAACACCTGCTTTTAGCAGGTGTTAAAATCCATGGCGCTAAGGGACCATGTTGTTAATTACGCCACCGTAATTTACGGTGGCGTAATTAACGCCTTCCCCACTCCCATTATACCCTATGGGGCAAAAATGGGAATGGGGAAGGGTAAATGGGGATTGGGGACTTACCGCCCCGCCGACCTCGGAATGGGGCGGTAAGTAAAGGTACAAAATGAGGCCCAAAGTGACAACAACACATGCAAATATGAGTATATATAGGGAAAGTGAAGTAAGCAAAAAAGCAGCAGTAGTAGCAGAAAGTGTTCATAACCTAACTGATTATCTTTATGCAGAGAAATGATTGCTCTGTTTCAAAGCTGCTACTTACCCTATGTATATGTATCACATGATGTGACTGGACCCTAAGGAAAGTAGTGTGAGTACAATGTATACAAATATGAGCATATACAAGGAAAGAACAGTAATAAAAAAACAACAGAACTATCAGAAAGTGCTGATAACCCTACTGATTATCTTCATGCACAGAAAGGATTGCTGTCTTTCAAGCCTGTGTCTTCCCCTATGTATATGTTTCATATGATGTGACTGGACCCTAAGGGAATTACTGTAAGAACATACTTGAAGGATAAGTCTACAAATATAGTGCCTTTTCAATTTTTAGTTCCTGACTGTTACTGAAGAAAACCATGTGGCCTAAAAATGTCCGCAAAGGAAAAAAGGGGAGCCAGACATTTGATGTTATCAATGATGTCATCAATGACATTTGTGGTGTCATCTTTGATGTCCTGGTGTTAGTCTTAGCAGTGCACGATGGTGGCGCGAGTTATGGTTGCTTAGATTACCATAACTGGCGAATTTCAGGGGGTTTTCGGTTTTACTTGGAACCATAATGTCCTTTTAGCAACGTTTTTTTACTAAATTTCATAGGTTTTTATTAGTGCAACTTAACCATAACGTCCCTTTAAATGGATGAAGGCCATTAGCACCCTAGGTTCCCAAAGCGGTAACCCGGGGTGCTAAGAAAAAATGTTTCTTCCCACACACCGGGACACCTGCGGCGTCCCCGTGTAGGAAGCAAAATCCTTTACCAAGATGGCCACCATGGAAAGGGAAGGCGGGGTTCCATACAGGGCGTGTGTAACACTTGAAACACTTGTGTATAGGCACGTTACAAATACCATATCATATCATATCATATCAGGGCCCCTCTTCGCTTTTCATGGCAGCCTACCGAAGGCAAAAAGAGAACTCTATGACCATATTACCACAAGCACATTTTTCTTCCTTTTGAAATCTATATAATTTCGAATATCTTTACCACAAAGCCAGTCCCAGGAGGACATGGCCACTTTAACCCCATGTTTTGTCCCTCATGGCCATGGCCAGTAGCCAAATTGTCCAGATCATTACCTTATTATATGACCCGGACAATGTGGCCACTGCCCATGGCCGCAGGCTACACCTCAGTCACCAAAGGTATATCACTGTTTTTGTACCTACATTATGACACTGGTCAAAAAATAAAACACGGGCACATTTGCAAAACCATGCTTTCAGGTCCTTCTCAATGCTCCTTGCACAAGTTTGCTGGAAATCCACCCATGTTTTATTTTTCAAAAGTGTCAAATATATGTACAAAAAATCGTCATATAACCTAGCCCCCACTTGACAAAATCCATTCAGACTTTACAAAAACATTTATATCTAGAGCTATAATCTCTTTGCAAACCTTTGTGTAGATTTGCCAAATGGCACCACATTAATAAGCCTCTACAATATTTTGGGACCCCCCTCTAATTTTGCCCCTCTTGACAAAATTCCACCAAACTTCCAAAATCATTTATATCTATCGGTATTATCAGTTTCCCAAATTAAGTGTAGGTTCGTCAAATGGCACATCATTTATAAGCTTTTACATAATTTTGGGACCCCCCCTCTAGTTTTGCCCCTCTTGACAGAATCCCAACAAACTTTGCCAAGAGCAGGTGAAGTAGTTGCGCACGTGCAGGGTTTTCTTTTGCTCGTGTCACTAACTCTGCTGCAGTCTTCACTGATATGAGTTTCTTCCAACGCGTGTGCACAGACTTCTCTGCTGCATGAAGTCTCCTATGCGTGTGCGCTTTGCAAAGTGAACTCTTCTATGCGTGAGTGTGGTCTAGACCGCTACGTGCTTCCTTCAACACGTGTGCGCGGTCTACGCAGCTACGTGTTTTCCAGAATACGTGTGCGTGGTCTTTGCAGCTATGTGATATCTACAGCACATGTGCACAGTCTTCACAGCTACGTGTTTTCTACAGCGCATGCACTCGTTCTCTGCAGCTATGTGTTTTCCACAGCACGTGGGCGCAGTTTTCACTGCTACGTGTTTTCCATTAATGCATGTGCACGGTCATCATTTCTGCGTGTTTTTCTTTAATGCGTGTGCGTGTTCGGATGAGGCGCGTGTGAGCTCGGATTCATCTGTAAGAGTGCACATACGAGTTTGAAAAAGATACACCGATACGTGCTTCATTCAACGCGTGTGCGTGGTCTTCTCAGCTACATGTTATCTACAGCGCGTTTGCGTGGTCTTCACAGATATGTGTTTTCCACAGTGCGTGCCCACGGTCTTCACAGCTATGTGTTTTCTACAGTGCATGTGCACAGTCTTTGCAGCTAAGTGTTTTCCACAGCGTGTGTGTGCAGTTTTCACTGCTACATGTTTTCCGTTAATGCCTGTGCGCGGTCATCATTTCTGCGTGTTTTTCTTCAATGCGTGGGCATGTCGGATGAGACGCGTGTGAGCTCGGATTCATCTCATTTCTGCGTGTTTTTCCTCAACACGTGTGTGTGTTCGGATAAGGCACGTTTGAGCTCGGATTCATCTGTTAAGAGCACGCGTGCAAGTTTGAAAAACATACACTGCTATGTGCTTCCGCCAACACGTGTGCACGGTCTTCTGAGCTACTTGTTATTTACAGCGCGTATGCGTGGTCTTCGCAGCTATGTGTTATCTACATTGCGTGTGTGCGGTCTTCGCAGCTATGTGTTTTCTACAACGTGTGTGTGTGGTCTTTGCAGCTACGTATTATCTACAAGGCGTGTGTGTAAGTTTGAAAAACATACACTGCTATGTGCTTCCGCCAACACGTGTGCACGGTCTTCTGAGCTACTTGTTATTTACAGCGCGTATGCGTGGTCTTCGCAGCTATGTGTTATCTACATTGCGTGTGTGCGGTCTTCGCAGCTATGTGTTTTCTACAACGTGTGTGTGTGTTCTTTGCAGCTACGTATTATCTACAAGGCGTGTGTGCGGTCTTCACTGCTACGAGTTTTGCTTTAACTTCCGTGCGCGTTCATCATTTGTACGTGTTTTCTTCAACGCCTGTCCGTGTTCGGAGGAGGCGCGCATGCGAGTTTGAAAAAGAAAGTCTCTGCGCATTTTGACTGGCGCGGTATATGTCAAGAGCGGGTTAAGTAGTTGTGCGCGTACGCTTTACCACGTGAACTCTATGCATGAGCATGGTCTACACCGCTACATGCTTTCTTCGTGTTCTGATGATTTTAACTTAACACATAATTTTGCTTCTTGCAGCCATATTCCATCCCATCCTCATCACCCCTCACCTCCCCAAAGATTATTTGATAAGTTTGACGAGTGCAATGTTGTGTTTTTTCAATATGTTTTACTGCAATGTCCGATGTCCGCGGACACAGGACACGAATCCAAGATGGCGGGCGTCTCCAAAATTATGATGCACGTCACGCTTCACCCCAGCCAATCAGAGAGCATGTCACATGTCCGCGGACATGACACAAGCCGCTTGGCCAATCCGTGTCCTGACAAAAACACTGCGTGTTTTTCCTCAACACGTGTGTGTGTTCGGATAAGGCACGTTTGAGCTCGGATTCATCTGTTAAGAGCACGCGTGCAAGTTTGAAAAACATACACTGCTATGTGCTTCCGCCAACACGTGTGCACGGTCTTCTGAGCTACTTGTTATTTACAGCGCGTATGCGTGGTCTTCGCAGCTATGTGTTATCTACATTGCGTGTGTTCCATCCCATCCTCATCACCCCTCACCTCCCCAAAGATTATTTGATAAGTTTGACGAGTGCAATGTTGTGTTTTTTCAATATGTTTTACTGCAATGTCCGATGTCCGCGGACACAGGACACGAATCCAAGATGGCGGGCACGTGATGCACGTCACGCTTCACCCCAGCCAATCAGAGAGCATGTCACATGTCCGCGGACATGACACAAGCCGCTTGGCCAATCCGTGTCCTGTCCGCGCAGCGGACAGGGAAGTTTGTCCGCGGAGCGGACATAGATAGCACTCATTTTCTTGCCTTACGTTTGGTCATTTAAAAAACAAACTACTGGATGTATGTACACCAAATTAACAAAAGCACGCTTTCGGGACCAAGCCACTGCTCCTGCCGCAAATTTGCTGAAAATCCATCCAGCGGTTTGGACTATAGGCGTGAGCAAAGTTTTTTCCCATTATGTCTATGGGAAAAACAGAAGTTTTGGGACTCCCCCTAAAATTTTGCCCCCCCCCCGGACCAAACCTCACCAAACTTTCCCAAGAAAATCAGAGTGGGCCATATACTTTTTTTTGCAAAGTTTGGTGGGGATTCGTCCAGGGGGAGCGAAGTTATAAGCCGCCCATAAAGTGCTCTTCCTATGGGATCAGCAACTTAACCATAACTACACAGCCACTAATGTGGCTGTGTAATTATATGTATTGTATAACAAGATCAGTGGCCACTGATACCAACTTTTTATTGTTTTAATGACTGTGTTGTATTACTAATAAAGGTTATGTTTTAAGCACTATATTTGGCATTGAGTGCTTGTGTTTTCTGGAGTTGTCTGGAATAGTTGGTGCCATTCATCCTGTCACTTTCTTCTCTTAACACGGCATTGTTTGCATGCATATACATATATAAATGTTTTTTAAATATATTTTCATCTATAACCAGTTGCTTTTCATTTTCCAGAGAAACCATAACGACTGTAGATTGCAAGCTTCAATTGATGCGCTTCTACTAGAGTTTCTACTTCTTCTAGACACCGCCTTTCCCCCAATGTCGGCCATTAGTTCCGAATTGACCAAACTCCTGCATCGTGATGGGTCAGAGCAGGAGACACACAGGGGGACCTGGCAGGCACAAGATTCCCTAAAGATGCTCCCGCTGGGGGAGTAAGATTCCCCATATTTCATCAGGAATCATCGCTGACAACAAGTGACTCCATGCATTATTGCTTAGGCCAGAGGCACTGTTCCAAATTGAGGTATCTCACTCCTAGTATTCTGTTTATTTTGAGGTAGTAATGATTTTACAAAAAATGTTATTGACCACTTATTAGCGCAATATAAACTACATGGATAGTGCTTGATGCTAAACAATGTTTATTGCACTAGTCTTGTCTTTGTATTAATGCTCAGCCTTCATTTTTCATTGCAATATTGTCATATAGAACCTAAAGAAATTCTATAGAAGCAATGAGAGAACTATGTCTCAGTGACACAGTAGACTCCCAGAAGAGATTGTTTTGCTAAAATGACAATAACATGGACATGTTCTATTGCTGATGTTGCATTTATAAGAGAACATTTTAAAAATGATATCTTGACAGTTAGGTAGAAATTACTTCAAACTGGTTTAAAACCTAACTAGGGGGTACATGGTTGTCCTTTTATAATATGTTTCCGGATAATTAGGTATGCACTAGTGATTTAAAAGAGCCTGCATACTTTGGGGCTTTGAGAATATCATGGGAAGAGCTCTGGGTGGCTCCCTGAGAGCACGCAAGGATCATGATACATTCATTGAAGGGCTGAAGAGAAGGCCTGGAGTATTCAATTCGAATCAGCTTGATGTGATACAATGAGGATTTAGGGCATGATTGTTGGCTCAGGGCACAGTCATGGTGCAAATATTCCTATACTGTAGTGTAGAATAGTAAACAACACAGGTCATGGAATATTTTTGCAAGACTTTTTAGGAGTCAGGAACAGTAATCGTCTCCCTGAAAATAGTTTTCAGGTGAGTCTCTCACATAGATCCACATTTTAGCAGATTCGCCGTAGTTGACAATGAAAGCATTTTTTTTTAAACTTGCGAGTATTCAGTCAACTGTCTCTGTCCTAGTAAGACCCTTCCTGACCAATTCTATCACTCTAGATATGTTAATCTCCTGCAAGTGATCTCAGCATATTTTCCCAGAGACTATTCCTCAGGGAATGGTTATGTCTCCTGAGCAGTTGATATACCTTTTTTTAGCATTCCTTGCTCCCGCTTAATATTTCTAATGGCTAATCTCAATGATCGTTCGGCTAACACAATCGCTTTGTCATATTATTTTAGTTTCCGTTCTAGTTGCTGATAGGCCATTGACGAAGTGATCATAGCAAATTTCTCTTTCAGTCTCGCAGTCCATTCTTCAATGGCTTCTGCGGTTTCAATAACCATATCCTCTCTCTCGAAACTGACTCTGTTCCGGTGACTCCAACTAATTTTATTTCCCCCAGTCTTCAACTCACCACCAACTTTAAAGGTCTTATTCTTGATTTCAGCGGGGGTTTTCATGTGAAGTATTAATGGGAGATGGTTGATGCTGCTATTTGGTAGTACATTAAGGTCATGCACATAAGCAACAACATTATTTGTACAATATATGTAATCCAGGGTAGTTCTCTTTGTACCGCATACCATGTATAGACTCCGGGTATGTCTCCCATGTTTGTTCAATTCAACATCAGAAGATCACATTCACTCAGGATTTTGGACAATTTTTAACTGCTCTAATTGTATCATAGTGCAGCAAGTTAGATTTCGCCTTCACCCATTCATTAGCATCAATCTCACTGGTGTCATGACAGTAAGCATTTTAGTGTCCTGCCATGACTACACAATCACTTTCGACAGCATACCAATACTTTATCAACCTCAGGACATAAACATGGACATCATCAGTGTTACTGTTCTGGGGAGGGGGTGGAGGTGTTATATGTTATTCAAAAGCAATCTTTTGTGTCTCTCACCTGTTTTCAAAAGTAGTTCAACAGCAAAGACAGGTGGCAAATCGATTATATTACTTATTACTGTCTCATAAACCAACCCACCAAAGGGTCTAGCCCTCAAGCATCTAACAGTATTATTCTGCTAAATAACGTAGCTTTCCATGATTAAATAGTCCATTGTCCATCTCTCTTGTAACATTAATACATCATTGGCCTCCAACAGATGTAAGTACATGGATCTAGCAGATGTTGGAAGCCCCTAGTATTCCATGACATGAATGTGATTCAGTCTTGTTTCTGCAACACTTGTGGGATGAATTCCACCAATCAATCTCACCCCTGTTGATCGTCTATCAGTTTCATCACATTCACATCAGTACTTTGTACCTGGTTATTTCGTAAAAGGGGCTCTTTTCCCAAGTGTTTACGTTTCGCTTGGACAACTACTGGAAGGTTGTTATGTATCGTGAAATCAAGTTTGAGGAAATCAGATGAGTATGATCTGATAAGGTCTGCATTTACCCTAGAAGCACAATACAGAAGGAATGTTTTTATGTTGACTTCCTCAAAGATTTCAACACACTCCAAATCATCCCTTAACGGTGGTATCTGTTGAATGGGAATGGAGTAGTGGTTGTGAAATTACTCTTGTGTTTTTAACACCTTTTTGGTTAACAACTGCAGTTATTGTTGTTTACTGATAGGCTAGACTAATTCTAATGTCAAGCCAGAAAAAGTAATAGCCGTGTTTTCATTTTCTCTGTTGCATTCTATTTTGCCTGTTACTATCATTTTTGTCACTATTTTCTAATTCCACTGAGCATACATTGTGTATAGAATTACCCATTGTTTGTGTCTGTGAATTTTAATTGACGTTCATAAATAAATTGACTATTTTTCTATTTATATTTTCTTTTACTATTTTTATTAGTCTATGCATTTGGTTGAATAGTCCAAATAGTGCTTTGCACTAAGTTGCAGAGTGGTTTAACGTTTTGTTCGGTTAGTGCTCGAGAGAACACATGTCAATTTCACTTCACCCCTGGATCAGAACCCTACGCACCAGCACTTTGTGTGTTTTTATTTAGGGTGTACCTAATGTGGAGCTTGTTTCTGGTGTGCAAAGTATTTGCTGTGCCCCTACCTCTTTGTGTGTTAACGGTATCTGTAACAGGACATTGAGGACCACTGATCTAAGGTATTTTCTGTTAGAATACAAATTGGTTGTCACCAGCACATTTGAGTCAACAGGTTCACAATTAATGTTCAAGTCACTAACAGGCTTATTACATCCCTGTGATCTCCCTTTTGCCACTTTTGATTTGTATTTCTGCTCTGGGGCTTATTTCTGAGCTTGTGGCAATTTTCTCTGGTTCTTTTCTGACCAACTTCCCTCCCATACCATTCTCGTGTTGATCCAACTTGTTAAAATGCCAGCCTTGTTCAATTCCCTATTCCTCCTGTTAACATTTTTCTTAGCACTTTTACTCAATGTTAGGGATGTTGCTAGCGGCTCAGTAAGTGCCACTTTTTCATCTGTAGAGTCATTTCACACTTGTTTTTGCTGTGCTTTTAATTGACGCCGATGTTTACAACTCATATATTGGATTCCTTTTGGAGTCATCTCCTATACTTACAGGGACTATTTGCGACTCCATAACTTTGATTCCAGGTCTCAGTTCAGAAATATATTGATAATATATCTTATTAACCTCCAAATCCCAGCACTACAACCCTTGCACCATTAACAAATGCCATCTGAATACTAATGGTGTCATTTTCTGATAATTGTGCAGGTCCTAAATGTATGGTTTGACATTTCTAAGTGCACTGAGGCAACCCATGTTTACGAGTACTGGTTAGACGGAATCTTGACAATACCGCCAGCGATTCAAAACCACAGGAATGGTCGGAGGATTCCTACTTAGATTAGCTTAACGCCCTTCATGCGAGCATCTCTACAGGTTTGGAATACAAAATGCAATGGTTCAAAATGCTGCAGTGCCTTTCATCTTCAAGCTTCCCAAATTTGCTTTGGTTTCTTAAGGAAGTCATCTCTGACAGGAGATCAAACTTTATGTCCCGCTCCATGGAGACCATGTGGAAAAACTATGGAGTGACTTACAAGTTTCAACAACCTATCATCTCCAAACCAATGGGTTGATTGAGAGGTTTAACCATACTATGAAGAGCATGATAGGTGCTTTAGAGGAACCCCTTAGGAGAAAGCAGGATCTTCTACTGCCACGCCTTCTCTTTGCTTATAGAGAAGTCCCTCAAGCAGGGGTGGGTTTTAGCCACTTTGAACTTCTTTATGGTCATCAAGTGTGTGGGAGTGAGGGGTTGTTTCGGCCCCCTCACACATTCAGCACAAAATAACACACTTGCTCACGCATTAGCGAGGGACGCCTCCATTGCCGTTATGCTAACATTAGCATAAGTGGGCTATTGAGGGATACACTTGGCTTCCATTTCGTGTGCCCTTGACTCCATCTTTGGACTAGGCCTCGTTTCAACAATACGAAAAGTCTTCTCTCCCCTCTGCAGCGCCACATACAGCGTGCTCACAGCCTCCACCTTCTCTCCACTGTCTGAAAATTTCACAAATCCCTTTCTCATGGATGCGCCGGGGGTAATTGAAACAAATAACATATGTATCATATCACCCTTCCTCTGTGATCACTGTCCTGTGTGTGAACCGGCTCGAACCATGCTTTGTAGCTCATCCATCTCCAAAAACCTGTTCCTACGCCCTTGCCCCCGCTGTTGGAAAATTACTGCCAATGTAACCCTGTGCCCTCCTAAGGTATTTCTCTTGATGTACCAGATGTGTGACCCTGCTGCGCAGCACACCCTAGAGTGCCCCCAATGAACCCAGACCTCTGTCATAGTATATTGTGCCCTAAAACTAACATATGCCATTACACTTCCCATTTGCCTTGATGTGCTAAGACCTGCCTAGTCACCCAGGTCATCCTGCAGAACAAGACCCTAAGCCCTGTACCTCATAAAAGTCCCAATGAAAGATGCTGTAATCGCATGTATACAATTTATAGGATTTCAAGATATATTCAAAGGTATACTAATGTTTGTTGTTTATTATATGTCTAGTGGTAGTTTCTCATGCCAGCTTAGTTAGTGTCAACTCTATCTCGCCGTGACCTAACCCTCACCCCTCCCGGACACAGGCAGCTGGACCTTGTGACTCTCACCCTCCCGCCAACTGGGCAACCTATCCAGAAGAAGCAGCACCTACAGCGATATATGTGCCATCACTCCTCAGCCAATCCTGCACTGTTGTAGTAACCTATGTCAGTTGCGTCATTTATGACATTGTTTTACTTTATAATTCCTTGTAACTGTATTGTTTGCCAGATCGCTCTCGAGGCAGCAGAGTTCTCTGGATGCCAACTTTATATAAACTTACTAAATCTTGCAACCTATTCTCCTAGTCTCATTTCGCACTGGGGTGTGTTATATTTTATAATTTTGCATCGGTAAGTCAGGGAGTGAGCCTTTACACCAGTCAGAGGTCCTTTCGCCCTGATCAAGGAAGGGTTGGAGAGTGCTCCTTCCCTACAGCCAGTGAGAGTCACGGACTATGTGCTAGGCCTCAGGGAGAGGATGGCACTGATGATGACAGAAGCTTCTCAAAACCAGAATGCTGGTCACGCTCTGGTCAAAGCCAACATGATAGAGTTCACTTCAGACACATTAGTATTGTTTATGGTGCCTACAAGGCAGAGGGCCTTACAAGACAAATGGATTGGACCATTCAAGGTTTTAGGCAAGCTTGAAGAGGTACATTATTTAGCGGACTTGGGCAACCCCAGGGAGGCCCCTCGCGTCTATCACACTAACTGTCTGAAGGTGTATGTTTCCAGACCAGAGCTAGGAGCTATGCTCTTAGCCTCTGATCAAGAGGAGGAGGAGAGTGAGCATGACCCTGATCGCCTCAGGGAACAGACTTTAGATGAGACAATTGAAGGAGTGAAACTCTCTTCAGATTTGACTCTGCAGCAACATGAGGAGGCTTGACTCCTTGGGGCCCGCATGATATTCTCACCGGTGACAGTCCCCTGTCAAAAGCAGGGGATACAAAATGTTGGACCATGTCAGATCTCATATAAAGGAAGAGGTCAAGAAGATTCTTGACCTTGGGGTTATTGAGCCATCTACCAGTACATGGGGTAGTCCAGTTGTACTAGTACCAAAGGCAGGAACCAAAGAGTTGAGATTCTGTGTGGACTATATGGCTCTCAATGCAGTCACCATGAGTTCAGCCAAGTTCCTCAGTACATTTCTCCTAACCTCAGGCTCTTTTTAAATACCTTTGACAGATCATGCCAAGGAAACATCTGCATGCTCCACCCCAGGAGGCTTATACCAGTTTAAGGTTATACCTATTGGATTTAAGAATGCACCTCCTACATTTCAGAGGATGGTAAATCATGTTCGGAATGGGTTAGAGGACTTCTGCATGGCATACATGGATGTCATTGCAGTGTTCGGCCCCACTTGGGAAGAGCATCTTCACCACCTACGATATGGTTCACAGGTGCTGGAACAGGACCATCTTACCATACAGGCTAGTAAATGTCAAATTGGTCAGATTACAGTGGCCTACTTTGGGCATGAGGTAGCAGGAGGTGAAATAAGGCCATTGCCTAGCCAAGTACAAGCTGAACAAGACTGGACCACACCTACTACTCAAACCCAAGTGAGAGCCTTCCTAGGTCTTACTGGGTACTACAGGAAATTCATAGAGAACTCTGGGACCATAGCTTCTCCCTTAAATTTAATCTCCTCACCCACATTCCCCAAGTAGATCAGCTGGAATGAGGAGTGCAATGAGGCCTTTGAAGGACTGAAGGACTGAAGAAAGCCCTTTGTCAAGCACCAATCGTGAGAGCTCCTGATCATAACCAATCCTTCATTTTACAGACAGATGCTTCTAATACAGGGATAGGTGCAGTTATGAGCCAACTGGATGAGAAAGGCAGTGAACACCCTATCTGCTTCATCAGCAGAACGCTGAAGGAACATGAGGCTAGGTGGACAACTATAGAACTTGAATGGTAGATTGGAAGTAGATTTCTCTTTGTCAGTATGTGGTCCCTCAGTCGGACTCTCTCTATGAGGATCTACAAGTTCACTTGAATCTATTGCGGTCGTTGCTCCTATGTAACTTACAGAAATTAGTATTTGGAGCTTTAATAGACTGCAATAGCGATATACAGAGTCTCATAGCAAACCCAATGAAGTCCAATCAGGCACTATTGCGTATGGAATGGATACACACCATAGACCTCATTGCGCAAGCTAGCTTTAGCGGGTTCACTCTCTCCCTTTGATGAAACAATTGGGTTTCTCTCGGGGTACTTGATAAAGTTCCCAGAACCAAAAGGAAGGCTAAACTTCATAAACCTCCTACCTGATGGCTACAAGATCCTCTCGGTGCCCAACTATTCTGGTGGGGGCGTAGCTCTTATCTTCCCTGAGTGGACTCCTGCCTCTGTCATTCCTCCGCAGGCCTACTCCTCTTTTGAAAGCCTCGTCTGCAGGCTCTCTCTCTCGCCTAGCCACTCCCTTACTGTGGCTACTATCTATCGGCCACCTGATCAGGTTTCTTCCTTCCTCTCTGAGTGGGCGGACCTCTCCTCCTCACTCCTGGCCTCAACCACTCAGCTCCTCCTTCTTGGAGACTTCAACATCCATCTATATGCCTACTGTCCCCCCTCTGTACTCTTTTGCAACCTCTGTGACTCTCTCTCACTCATCATTCTCCAGTCTGGCCCCCTTCTTTCCACTCCTCTCTCCTGGAGTGACCACTTTCTGCTATCCTCCCACCTTACCCTCTGTACCCCGCAGGGCAAGCCACCTCCATCACTACCACCCACCTTCTCGGTCATCCGACCCATGAAGCTTGTGTCAGTTGAGGTTTTCGCCACCACCTTCTCACCCCCTCCTCCCTCCCTGGTTGACTCTCACCCTGACACAGCCCTCTACATGCTCCACTTTTCTATATCTGATACTCTGGATATCCTTGCCCCTGTCATGAGAATCCGCCTGAAGCCCAAAATCAAGTGTAACTCCTGGTATGACTCAGACCTCGTCACCCTAAAGCACAAGTGTAGGGTTGCCGAGAGGAAATGGCTTGCTTGAAGTTCATCCTCTGACAAACTGGCCTGCCGCCTGCTGCAAAGGCAGCACCAAGGAGAGAGCTCATATCCAAGCCTGCGTCTCTGCGGCATCTAACAACTCAGCTGAACTCTTTAGAATCTGCAAGGAACTGGCCAATCCTACTGCAGTTTCTACCTACCTCTCCTGTCTCTTCCCAGGCCCTCTGCATGGCACTGGCTTCTCACTTCATTAAAAAAACTCAGGACATCCTGTCCTCACTCTCCTCCTCTCGTCCCCCTCCCGCTATTCCCTGCTATTCCTCTGGCCCTTCTGCACCCACCCCCCTCCCTCCTTCTCTGCCTTTCCCCTTTTCTCTCCAGACAAGGATTCTAGACAAGTCCGATCTATGAAAGTCTTGTCGAAACAGATTCACCCCTGTTCCTCTAAAACTATCAAGGACCACATCGACTCCCTGGCTCCTGCCCTGGCGGATTTCTGCAATCATTTCTTTGCCACTGGAGTCTTCTCTTCCCCCCTGAAGCACTCCCTTGTGCACCCATCTTCTTAAGAAACCCTCTGCCGTCCCCTTCTGCCCGGCTAACTATCGCCCAATCTCCATCACTACCTTCCTGGCAAGCTCCTGGAGAAACTGGCCATCTCCCAGCTCAATCTCCACACTGAATCTGTTGGTTGTTTCATGACCATCTGTCTGGCTTCAGAGCTGCCAGAAGCATGGAAACTGCTGTCCTGAACATCCGTGAAGACCTGTTCACCAACCTCAACACCCTGTGCATTCTTATCTTGCTTGATCTCTCTTCTGCCTTTGACACTGTCAACCATGCCATCCTGCTCAACCATCTCGGTGATAACCTGGGTATTACTGGTCAGGCTCTGGCGTGACTGATTTCTTTCCTCTCCGACCGACCCTCCCAGGTCCAACTTGGGTCCGTCCTCTCTGACATCTTTTTCTCTACCTGTGGTGTCCCCCAGAGATCTAACCTCTCTCCCTGGCTGTTCAACCAATACCTGGCACTCCTTGCCCACCGTATTGCCTTCTCTGTCCCAACTTTCAGTGCTATGCGGATGATACCCAGCTCATTTTCAGGCGACCCTCCGCCTCCCCCTCCTCTCCTTCCCTCATCTCTGTCTTTCTGCCATCCAGGAATGGTGTGCTGCCAACGACCTCTGCCTTAATGCCATTAAGACTGTGATTCTACTCATCGGCAAACCCACTCCATCCTTCCCTGCAGCTCTCTGGCTGGCTTCTCTTGGCCCTCCTCCCTCTCCCACCTGCAAGGCTAAAAACCTGGGTGTCATCTTCGACTCTGCACTCTCCTTCTCTGCTCACATCTCTGACGTCAGAAGTCATACTACCAGCTGCACCTCCTTAGAGGCATTCTTCCTTTCCTCTCCTTCCCCTAGAAGCTCACTGTCTCCAGAGCCCTGGTCCTCTCTAAGCTGGACTACTGTAACAGCCTCTATCTAAATCTGCCTGCCTCCACTCTCCGCTCTCTGCAACTTATCCAGAACAGGACTGCGAGACTTGTCCTTGGCCTCAAGCCCAGGGATTGTATCTCTCCAGGACTGAAATCTCTGCACTGGCTCCCAGTGGCTGCGACGATTAAGTTCAAAACCCTCTGCATTGTACACAAGGCCTTCTGGGGTCTGAGGCCACAATACCTTCAACTCACTCTTCCTAAATATCTTCCTTCTTGAGCTCTTCATTCATCTGCCTCCAACTCCCTCAGGGTCAGTCGCTTCTCCAAGCAATGAGTTGGTGGCAGATCTCTCTCTTCGGCAGGGGCCTCTCTCTGGAACAGCCTTCCTGCCTCCCTGAAACACAAGGAGAACCATCTCCGTTTCCGGAAACACCTCAAAACCTTCCTCTTTGCTTCTGCTTTTTCTCCTCCCCTGCCCTGCTGAATTCCTGACTGAAATTGCACTGGTTACCTGGCCACCCTTTCTGATCTCTGGCCCAGGCCCCGTCAATTGCCAACCTGCACTTCCTCCCTGGTAACCCCTGCACCTGGGGACCATTTTCTGTATCCCTACAGTTTCCCTACCAGCACTTATGTCTGCACTTCCTTGCACTTGCCACTAGCTGGCTGTTTTATTTGTCTTATTTATCTTATTTATTCCACTTTCCCATGTACTGCACTTTCCCCTCTCCCTTCCCTCTGCACACTTTTCCTTTCCCCCATTCCGATACACTTGCGCAATCTGAATGACACCTAGCCTAGTAGGATCATTGTCTGTCCTCCCGTTGTTCCCCCCCTTGCCTCGTCACGCCTTGAAATACTTGAGTATAGGCCTGTTATAAATGCCATATCATATCATATCATATCATATCATATCATATCATATACTATAAGATTCCGTTTGAACTTGGTACATACGGGAGAGGTGTTGTCCCATTGGGGACATGGTAGTGAAGCTAAGAAACTGTATAAAGTCTGTGAGGACCCTCGTAACCAATCTCTTAAGCATCTTATGATGGAATGCGAGGGCACCTGGGAAGTAAGAACAAGGTGTCTTTGACAATCGGTCGAGACTGTGGATCGCCTCCTCTCTGAAATGTTTTGGGACAGGCTCATAACAGGTCAAGAAACAGCTGTGACTAATAATGTATTACGCGTCCTGTAACTGAGTGGGTTCATTCCAAAAGAATACTGCTAAATGGCCCCAATAATTTGAACTTGATAACGGAGGGGAGCTAGGAAATATTTTGTTTCCTTTCATTTCTCTTTTTCTTCTAATGAACTGTTTTATGGAATGTTTATGCTGTTTTACGAACTTGTAATGAGCATGTATTTTATTCTTATACTTTGATTGTTACCTTTTTTTCTGTGTTTTGTATTATACTTGTGAAAAAATGATTTTCGGTTGTAACACACAAATCGAAAAAAATAGAACGTGAATGTTTTGCTTTTGTGTGGGCTCTGAAGAAGTTTAGTCCATACTTGTTTGGTTCTACTTTCATTATTCAGTATGACCACCAACCCCTGAGATGGTTAATGCAGATGAAGGGGAAAAATCCAAAATTGTTGAGATGGTCAATCAGCCTGCAAGGGTGTGATTTTACTATAGAGCATAGGTCAGGGTGTAATCACCAAAATGCTGATGATCTTTCCAGAAATTATGGCTGACTGGAATAAGAGATTCATCCAGGAGTGGATTTAATCTTCCTGTCCCTTAGTCTAGGGGGGGGGGCGAGTGTTAGGGAGAATTTTCATTTCTGTGCTAATTACCTTCAACCTTAGAGAGCCCCAGCTCTTTTGCTGGACTTGGAACATATTAATTTTAACCCTAGAGTGTGTGAGACCTTTTTCTCACTCTCTCATGTGTTTTTATCTGATTTGGATTTTGTGTTTTCACTGTTTTTGGAGTCTGACAAACTCCATAGGCATCTGTTTTTGTATGGTGATACACAGCACCTTCAGTGCAGTGTCACTGAGAAATCCTTTAGATTTTTCTTAAGGTTTAAATAGGTTTTCTTGGGTGAACCACAGTTCCCAGGAACAGTAAAGTGAAATTGACTTGACTTTCCCTTTCTCTTTGTAGATCCAGCACACACAATCTTATGTGAAGTGTTGGGGGGTTACCTAGTATCCCCTTATACTACATTCCCATGTAACATTTGTTATGCTATCCTCACTACTTTAAATGGCTGGTGACAGTTGTTTACTTGTTCCTACCATTGTGCTTTTCTACCACACGCTGAACCCCTCAGCTGCAGTACAGCACCCATGGGTGACCATTTTGTCAAAATGGTCCCTATCTTCTTTTTTCACCATTTTCTGCTTGTGAGGTCTTTTGTGGTTTTCACTCTGTGCATTGAGAGAGATTCATCCCTGAAGCCCGCCCCAGTGTGTCTGGGAGGACAGGATGTGAGGGAGGGTCTTGAAACTCCCATGCCCTTTGTCTCTAGGAATACCTGAATGCAACTAGTCCTGATTGGCTGGCTGTCCTTTCAGGACAGCCACCCTGCTGTGTGTTTGAGAGCCATGGTTGTCCATGAATGGGAACAACCTGCTTAAAAGGCAATGGTTTTGGGACTACCGGCATAGTCAACCACTGTGAGAAACACCCGATGAGAAACTTGCCGCAACCTCCAGGGCCTTTGAATTGCCTGGTGAAGCCCTGCTGCTGTGCTGACCTCCTTTTTGATCTTGACAGAGAAGCTCAGGCTGGCACAACTTCTCCCCTTGGGTTAGTGGAGCCAACTAACCCCGTGACAAACTCCTCCACTGGACCACCATCCCTGAATTGCTGTGCTTTTCTGTTGCTGTGTGAGCCCAATAACAGGGGTCGAGTCTACGTAGTCGACTGCCGTGGAACAAATCCAGATAGAAGCTCCAGGAGACTCCAAAGGACCATCCAGAAGCAGGACCTCCAGATCCAGAGTCCCCTCACCAGAGTGCAGGACTGAGGGAGCAAAGAGAGTCCAGCCGGTGCCTGAGATCCGCATTGGTGCTGTTTGCTGAGTGCTGAAGACGTGATGGGCAGCTGAATCGAAATGAGCCTGTAGCTGCCGACGACCTCCCAAGTACTGCCGCAGGAGCCATCCAGGCACCCTCCCTCTTGTCCCCACGAATGAGGCTCATGAACCAGGGTCTGCACCGGTGTAGCAAGTCTGAATCGAGCGGGACCATTCTTTTTCTAACCAGAGGTACTATTTAGGCTTGGGGTACTTACCTTTTTGCCTTTAGCCACGCTCTTCTCACTTGGGAATTGCATTGGCTTACCTTTTCAAGTTTCCCCCACCAAAGGCCCACGCTCTGGCCTGGCACCATCAGGCTCCATCCCTGAACCTACAACAACACTGGAAGCCGCGACCTGAGGCCACCATCGAGACACAATGGCCGCTGCCCCTGATGGCCCCGATACCTACATGTAAGGTAAGCCCTCCTGGGCTAATTGCAGATTGACCTCTACCTGCTTGCAGATTTTTTTTTAATACCATATATTATTGGTTTTTATGACATACAACTGCTGGTCCTTACCTGACCAGATCATATTAACAACAACAATAACGTTCGATGTAATACGTGCTCACACAGATAGCATATGTTACATAGTGTATCTTATGGTGAGTTCTCCATTGCAGTGTTCATATCCCACAGCCTATGTTGTCGAGATCTTTAGATTTAAAAGTTCATATCGTGTCTTCCCATCGTAGCTTTTTCGGGGAATCCCCTGGCTCTATACACTCTCCTTTCGATGGCAATGCAGATTTGTACATCAGTGATCCATTGGTCTACCTGTGGCAATTCTGCTGCTCCCCAGAGTTGGACTATATTTCTTTTGATTATTGCTGTTGCAGTCATGAAGCATAGCTTTTCATATCTTGACAGGTCTATCTCGCTGTCTGCTCCTAGTAGCAGTAGCTTAGGGTCTCTGGGGATTGTCTGTTGTAGGACTCTCGTAAGGACGTCGCAGCACTGTTGCCAGTATTGACTGATATTTGGGCATTCCCATAGTATGTGAAAGAAGGGTCCCTCCTCTCCACGACAACGTAAACAGTTGGGTTCTGTTATTTTACCCCAGCGATATAGAGCCACTCTCGGGTAATAGATCCTGTGCAATATTTTTAGTTGGACTAGCTGTAGTCTAGTTGATATGGCGATTTCCCGGGGTTACATCAGGATCTGGACCCAGTCTTCTGCCATGATTTCCCCAACCTCATCTTCCCATTTTGTCTTGAGCCGTGTCAGTTCTGGTGTGGCAAAGGAGGTAATAACATTGTACATCACTGTGGTGACTTTTGCCTGAATGTGATCTGTGATCATGTTTCGTTCCAGTGGAGTACTATCTGACATGTTAGAGAGAGCAGGGAGATGCTGTTGTAGTGCATGCCAGAGCTGTGGATAATGGTATCTTCCCACCTCTGGGAGGTTAAAGGACAGGATCAGTTTTTCATAGGGTCTAATAGTACCATTTACTGCGATATCTTCTACTTTGCTTATGCCACCTCACCCACGTAGGCCATTCCGGCAATTTGGCTACCTCGGGGAGGTTCCTATTGTTCCATAGTGGCTGTATTGGTGTGACCCTGCCCTCCCAACCAATAAAAGCGTGCAACTCCCTCCAAATGCGATGTGTCTGTGATGCCATTTTTATTGTTTTTTTTCTGGGTGTTGTAGCATAAAGCTCCAGGAGGGGTGAAGCTCGCACGTGCGGTAGCGTGAATTCTGTATGCTGTGCATCATTTATTCCCGACATTTGGCTGGCCCAGTAGTATGACTGTAGCCTTGGAAAACCAATACCAATACCACCTTCCCATATCGATCTTTGTAGTGTTTAGAGGGCTATTCTTGGGAGTCCACCTCCCCATAGAAGTTTTCTGAATGTGCAGTCTATTTTTTTTGGAACGTCTTCCCAGGTATGTGCAGTGGGGCATTCTGTATAGAAAACGAGTATGTATAGATAACGAGGGAGTGTTAGCATTTTGAACAGTGCTGCTCGGCCTAACAGGGTCAGTGGTAAATACATCCAATGTTGCACATCCCCCACCAAACGGTCTGTAATGGGTTGTAAGTTATTGGGTGTGTAATCATTGAGGTTTCTTGTGATCTTAATACCCTGGTACTGAACGTGGTCGGGGGCTGTCTTATATGGGCAGGGCTCTGGAGCTTCCATGCCTAGTTGGTTTAATGCGAATAATGTGGATTTGGACCATTCACTTTTAGGCCACTAAAGGCCCCATATTTTTGGAGTAACTGTGTCACTACCGCACAAGTCACCTTCGGGTCTCGCATATATATATATCAATAGGTCATCTGCGTATAGTGAAACTTTGTCTTCCCAGTCTGCTCCCCCCGGGATGCTTCTCCATGTGGGTGTATCTCTTAGCAGCTGAGCCAGTGGTTCCATGGCTAGTGCAAAGAGAAGGGCTGATAGGGGGCAGCTTTGCCGCGTCCCTTTTCCCAAGGTGAAGGATCGAGACGTCCAGCCATTCACCCTGACCTCGGCCATCGGTGTATTGTACAGTAGTTGTACCCAGGATAGGAATTGTTCTCGGAATCCCATTTTATGCATGATCTCCCAGAGTGCCTTCCAGTGGATGGAATCAAACAACTTTTCAAAGTCTATTGCGAGGACTCCCAGGGGGATATTCAGGGTCTGGGCACGCTCAATGGTTAAATGTATTCTCCGAATGTTCATTCTTGTAGATCTACCAAGCATGAAACCGCATTGGTCTGGGTGAATCAAAGATAATATGACCTGCTGTAGGCATGTCGCTAGTAATTTGGCCAGTATCTTCGTCTCGGTGTTAATAAGGAAGATCGGTCTATATGAGCTACACTTGTCTAGGGGTTTGTTTGCTTTGGGTATTACAATTTTCGTAGCCTTTCTTAGGTCTGCTGGCAGGCAGCCTGTGGTTCGTACCTGCTTGCAGATTTGATATAAAGATATATTCTGGAGTTATGTTTTCGCTATGACCTGAATTTGTGCTATTTCTGGCTTTTACGAAGGAAACAGCTACATATACATTATTATGCACAAGCCAAGCTGCATTTTCAACTGTGCAGAGGAAAATCCTTAGAAATGGTAGCCACGGCACCCTCATCGAAAGCACTTCCTCCCTGCAGCATGAAGCTGCACTGATTGGCTGGCCTTCTAATCAAACAGGCTAATCCAGGAGCCCGAAAGCAAACACCAGCCCCCACCAAAGGCCCATGCTCAAGGCTCCTGCCTCGAGTCTGTCAGAGCCGGAAGCAGTCCGGAGCAACATTCTGTATCCAAGCACTACCGGTAAGCTGAACACCTTCACCATCCTTTCCCCTCACTCTCAGGCCGGCCTCCCTTGGCCCTCCTCTACCCCCACCTGTGAGCCTAAGAACCTCAGGGTGATCTTTGACTCCACACTTTCCTTCTCCGCCCACATCTCTGATGTCTCTAAACAGTCAAACTTCCTACTGCACCTCCTCAGAGGTACTCTGCCTTTCCTCTCCTTCTCCCAGAAGCTCATGGTCTCCCAAGCTCTGGTTCTCTCTAGGTTGGACTATTGTAACACCATCTTTCTAAATCTACCTGCCTCTACTCTCAGTCCTCTGCAACTAATCCAGAACAGGACTGCGAGACTTGTCCTTGGCCTCAAGCCCTGGGATCATATCTCTCCAGCTCTGTAATCACTCCATTGGTTCCCAGTGGATGCAACAATTAAATTCAAAACCCTCTGCATTGTCCACAAAGCTTTCTGCAGCCTGGGTCCAACATACCTTCACCTATCCCTCCGCAAATACCTCCCCTCTCGAGCTCTTCGCTCCTCTACCCCTAACTCCCTCAGGGTCAGTCGTTTCTCAAAGAAACAAGCAGGGGTAGATCTCTGTCTTTGGCTGGGGTCTCCCCCTGGAACAGCCTCCCTACCACTCTAAAACATGAGGAGAACCATCTCTGGTTCCGGAAGCACCTCAAGGCCTTCCTCATTGCTTCTGCCTTCGCTCCCCCTCTCCCCTGCTTATCTGTTCTCTCTCGGCACCGTGCACCTAGCAACCCTCTGTCCTCCGGGCCCAGGTGCCTGCACACCCTGCCACCCTCCTGCACTACCTCCGGGCCGCCCCTTGCACTGGGGTTTGTATCTGTACCCATACAGCCCCCCTCTTTTTCTTACTGCAATTATCAGACCTACCCTGCCTGCTGCCTTAAACCCAGCACTTGCCAATTACTGGCGGCACTACCACTGTTTGCTGCCTTTACTATTTATTTATTTATTTACTTATAATTATGTATCTGTATCTCCTTTGCCCCGCACTTTCCACTTCTCCCCCTCCATTCACTTTTCCCCCTCCCCCTCTCCCATGCACTTGCGCGTTTTCAATGTCTCTGGGCCTAGGAAGATGGTTGTTTTGTTCGCCTCTGTTCCCCTCCCTTGCCTTGTCCGTGCTCTGAAACACTTGTGTACGAGCGCGATAGAAATAAGATATCAATATCAATGTGCATCCATACATCATTAACAGGGCAAACAATCCAGAATGATTCCTCCCCAATAGTGTTGATCATCAAAGATCTCCTGTTACCCTCTTTGTGATTCTTCTATACAACCTGAACTGCAAACACAGTTTTTCACCCTGCCTAATCAAAATATCTCCATATCACCCTCGCAGTTGACTGCTCTGTGATCACGAGCACCTACCTCACCACATCCGAGCCCTCAGCCGCTCCACTCCCTGGTGCAGATCCTGCTATCCCTGCCCTACTCCCATCCCTAAGCACCATTCCAGACATGCCATATGCGATCCCGCCCTCATAGTACGATCTGACCCTGCAAGATCTACCATACCCAAAGTACATTGCATTGTGCTTGCAAGAACTAAGCCTGAGCATATCTTTATGTGGACATTGGTTGGACATTAGAACCTTAACCATCACACACTCTGCTCAGTAGCTCGCTAGCCTCAACCTATAGCCTACAGTACCCCATCTGGCATTGTGCTGGCATGTAATCCTGTTGTTCTCTGATCACTAGGGGTGCTCTCTGCACACCCCATCCTTCCTTGCTGCGAATGGCTCCCCAGTAACATTCCAGACTACACATTGTTTCACCTGTCATAGCTTACCTTAAATGATTATGTATTCTGCACTCTAGATTCAAGCCAGAGCATAATGTACTCCAAATGATGCATGCATTTTATTCATGCTTCTGTTTGCCTGCTTTTATTTACCTAATGCATATTGTGTCTTGTTGTACTGCACCTGGCCCTCAGTGTCTACCCAGTGTATACCATTAGCCACTTGCCAACCAGCAGTCAAATCATGTTATACCTAGCTCACTACAATCATTCCTAGTGCATACAGTATAATTATCTGTGTAGATATTCAGAGCATGCTGTACGCCGCTCACTTGTAACAACTATTTACTGCGTATATCACCCTATTGCCAATCCATTGGGTAGTGTCTCCTCTACCCTCCATCAGATCCCATACTTGATTGTAGCCACAACCACAACCACTCCCCAGTGAGCTTATGGTACAGACAACTACCATTGACTACAACATGCCCAAATTACTGCCCTGCACGGCAGGCACCTTCACCCAGCTTGGCAATGGCCTGGCCAGGTGTTGCTGCCCCCGACACCACCCACTACCCTGCCCAATGCCTTTTCTACTGACAACCCCCCCATTTTCATCCACAGAAACTCTGCCCTGCAAGCCTCCACAATCTCCATGCCCACAGAAATATCAGGCCACAAACACCCAACCAAACCCACAGGGAACTCTCCTCCTAATAACCCCACAAGCCTCAGAAGGAATACCACCCCCTGCCAAGGACCTGCACGCCATGAGTGTTTTAGGACAAGAATGCCAGTTGCTCTACTCACCACTACCCGCACCATTCTGGGGAGTACCAGGCTATCCCGATTAGCCGCATGAGCAGGACCACACCACACCCACCAGCTTACTAAGAATCTACAACAACCCCCCATCCACACCTTAGGGTGACCAGGGCGACACTCGGTCTAAGGTACAGTCTACCTCCTCCACTTCACAGCAGCATGTCCAAGAACCCACACAGCACAAGAGGTCCCCCCCACATTGCACCATCACCACATCCTCGGAGCCCTATTCACCCAGACCTATGTATAACTCTGACCTCAAAGGCGCCCTCATTAATGCACGTTCCCTAGGAGCGCATGCCATCAACACACACAACCTTATCCTCAACCAACATCTAGACTTTCTAGTAGTCACAGAAACCTGGCTACACCAAGCATCCGGCCCCCTACTGGCCTTGGCCATCCCCCTCAGTGACTACCGTCAGGATACCACTGGAGGAGGAGTAGCTATCATAGCCAAAACCACCCTGCAATTCAGAAACTGTGCATTAGTCCCAGTGGTCGGACATTAATTCCACCTACTCAAACTCACTACTGACCCCAAAACCACCATTAACTTTCTTATCATCTACAGGCCCCCGAATAGTGCCAACCACCGCAAATCTGACATCCCCCTTGAACTGGAGGGCGATGTCAGACTATGAACGTCACTAAATGTATGACTTCCCATTGGCTACACATGCTATTGGACCCCAACTACGTGGTCCCCTACAATTGGTTGGCTCTAACCCCCCGTCAATAGTTTTCCTACCTACTTTAGCAGCACGCAGACTGAACAACCAGGTGCAGATAAGCTTGTCTTGATACCAGCTTCCCACCAATTAAAATATCATCCATCATCACCTCAATGGTCCAGTATCAATTAGTACTTTGAAATTGGCCTTGAGTTTGAACTGTGTTCTCTGAAAGTTTTTAACGAGTATGGGCACTATCCGGCTTCCGTGCGTAGGTGTGATCATCTTGCTCGTTCAACTGTCTTCCATCACGTGACTGGACATCATGAATTGAGCCTTTTTGTGCATTTGATTGTATTATTCAGTAGTCCTCGGACGTCTTTTGTTTTTACTTGACCTTATTGAATAGGAGTTTCTGTTCTTTCACATTAATTGTACCAATGTCAGCCAACTCAAGTTTGATAAGACTTTGGCTTTCTTGGCTCAGTCATCTCCTTAGCTGAGCTTTTATTCTTTTTAATTCAATTGCTTTTCTCAACTGTGACACTAGAATGAGGCCTTCCTTGTTCTTCAGTACTGCTTTATACATAGTGGAAACATCCATCCTTTATTTGTCCATATGTATCTATGAGGTATATGTGTATTTGTTGGCGCTTGACACAATCAAACGATTTTAAAAGCATGTGGATAGCTTCATGATAACTTTGCTGCTTGTGTTACAGTACATATGTACACGTTTAAACTAACTAAGTTTCTTCATCAAGTTTGTGGCATAAGTTTTGTTATCTTGATCCCAAGATGTCACTTATCCTTAGTACTTCTTTGTTCTTTATAAATCGTCTGCTTCTCTGGTCTGGTTATCTTTCTATATGGGTGTCGATTAAACTTTGTACGACGTCACCATTCATCCTGGTCATTCAGTTTCTTTGCTTCTTCAAGAATCTCATTCAAATGGCCATCATATTGTCTTGGATGCAAGTATGGTTTTCTCAATGGGTACTTTACTTCCCATTTTCTCTTGGGTATAGGTATTCTTATGGGTACTGCACAGATCCCACACTCTTCTCTTTTCTGGTTTAACTTTTCAGCATAGGTCACACATTTTGGTTCATACGCTTCAGGTAATGTAGGCGGGGCAGGTGGAGTGGGGGTACTTAGCTCTACACCCTCCTTATCACCCCCCCTCAGGATCAACACTACATTCATCATTTTAGGTGACATTTAACTCGGATTCAAAGACAAACTTGACAATAAAGCTACTGCTTTCAATACAGCCCTCCAAGAAATGCATTTCACTCAAATGCTCAACTCCCTACCCACTTCAAAGGAAGAATCCTGGACTGGATTCTGACCTTAAATGTCCTGGTAGGACCACTACTTAATAAGATTCAACATACTGACTTCCAGTTCCCAGAGCACCTCGCAACCCCCACCAGATTAGTTTGTGTTGAGAAACACCTGAAAACTCACAGAAGAGTACCCATTCTAACCGACTACAATGTGTCCAACACAATGCCATACACCAATCCTGATAGAATCTCCTCCATCTATCACAATTGTCTGAATTCAACCATTAACACAGTAGCCCTGCTCATGATCAAAATACCCCGCCCTACCAAAAGCTGCAACTTCTTTTTCAACAAAGAGCTTATCACTCTCTGATGAAACAAAAGAGCGCTAGAGCACTTACATAAAAAAGTCTTGAACTATGGACACGATAAATTCATATCTGGCAGCCAATAAAAACTACAAAACAGCTGTCACTACCCACAAAGCTGACTCTCTGATCTCCTGCATAAACAACGCTGCTTCTAACAGTAAATCATTATTCTCTATTCTTAGAGAATTGGAAGCGCCAATCCCCTCCACCATCCCCATTAACTCAAGCAAAGCTTGGTGTACCACTATCCAAAATCGCTATATTACAAGACAAAATACTATTGAAAAGGAAATGATTGGTCGGTAAAAGTATGCCCTCCCTGGCAACCCTCAACATGGCCAATAAAACAGCTCCCCAATTCAATTTCACAACTGTCTCCCAAGAACTAGTTCTGAATATGATCCTTACGCTGAAGCCGACTAACTGCAAAGGTGTTAGCTTTCCAGCTCGACTTGTCAAACTCTGTGCATCCACTCTAGCCCCCATCATCACAAAGTTCATCAATGCCTCTTTCAATACTAACTCAGTCCCTGCTAGCATCAAAGAAGCATGGGTACCCCAGTCCTGAAAAAAACCCTTCCTGTACCCCGTTACTCCCACCAACTATAGACCATTACTATGGATCCCTTCCTGCTATAAATAATCGACAAAATTGTCTACTCTCAAGTCCAACAATATCCAGAAAGCCACCAGCTGCTATGAGCCAGACAGTCAGGCTTCCTGCCCAAGCACAGCAAAGAAATGGCCCTACTCAGACCCTCCAGTTTATAGCGATTTTGCGATCCCGCAAAATGCAGCGAAAACAGCCGTTTTGCGCAAAATGTCGCGAAAACAGCCGTTTTGTGCAAAAACATTTTTTTTAAATAAAAATTACATTTGCAAAAACTGTTTAAAAAAAATACTCAGAGTGCCAGGTTCTCAAAACTTCTTTTTACGCAAAAAATGAAATGCGCCAACACATCTCATCACTTGCGCCCAAAAAGAGCAGCCCAATCCAAAAGGGACACCTGAATGGGCACATTTTATATGCGTGCCCATTCAGATGGCCTTTTTTACCTCCTTGAGCAAATCGGGGGGCGTTTCTGGCAATTTAAAAGTGCATCCCATATTTCCAAGCAAGATGCACTTTTAAATGTGCAGAAATTGTAGGCAACCCTACGTGCACGGGATGTGGGGGTGCCACTGCATGACAGGGTCTTTCCTGAAAGGTACATTTTGGGTTGTTGGCTGAAGTGCCAATCAACTTGCGGCGAAATTGAATACGGTCAATTCCGCCGCAAATAATTACACTTCGGTCAAACAACCCAGAACCCTATTCAAGGCAGCTGGCCAGCGCAAAATTTGCGCTACAGCTCAAGCCTGTCGAAATGTGCCAGTCACCTTTGAGAATAAGGTGATCTGCTCATTTCCAAAAATGGGCTGTCTAAAAATAGCATATCCTAGGCTCTATTTTTAAATGCCCCATTTTTTGAGGATCTGGGTCAAAATCTATATTTAAAAAAAAATGGTCACACTATGAGAGGGAACGGAGAGAGAGGGAGAGAGTGATGGGTGAGATGTGAAGTGATAGGCAAGAAAGCAGAGGGAGAGCAGTGGGTCAGAGGAGGAAGCATTGCACAGGAGAACAGAGGAAGCAGTGATGCGGTGGGCCAGAATTCTGAGAGTGAGCGGAGGTACAGAAATTAGAGGGAGCATGTGATCAGTGAGCCAGAAAGCGGAGAGGAAGCGGTTAGCCGAAAGAGACAGTGAGTTGCAGATTGGGAAAAAGGACGAGGGAAGAGTGCGATAGAATGGGAGAAAGGATGCAAGATGCAGAAGCAGCACAAAAGAATGAAGGACTGGAATTGCGGGAGGAATTGAGAATGTAAGGTGTGAGTTGGGAGTATGATTTGGGGTGTGGCAGGGGCTGAGGAGTGCAAATTGTGACTTGACAGTGACATAGCATGTGAGTATTTGTATGACAGACGTTCAGGAATGCAAGTTGTGATGGGGAGTGGGTGAGATGTCTGATGTGTGTTGGTGAGAGGTGTGTTTTCTTTTTAGCCAGAGTGTGCTATTTTGCATCAGAGTTTGTTTGTACTCTGCCGCACCTCCAGCGACTGTGAACTACACTTCCCAAGCAGAATTGTAGTTTCACGTCGCGCATATCTTCCCGACCCCGGCGCGAACGTGCCTGCGCACACGGGTCCAGCCTAGTCTGCACTAGTCCACGTCTGGACGCGTCGCGCAGTGCTGTATTACTTGCTGGTTGCTCCTTGTAATGTTCTGTAAATCATGGGACTTCAAGAGGCCCTTGCTGCTATTGAGGCAGCTAAAGGTATGTTATATAAACAAAAAGCTATTACTGATCACATGCATAGCAAAGTTAAGAGTATAGAGGCAGTGTTAGCTGACATAAGAAGTATGTCTACACTAACAGATGCTGGCTCACCTCTGTTTGTTGGGATTACACCCACATCAGAACCTGACGTAAATACTCTACATACTCCTACTCTGGTTGTATTGACTAGCATCATTATGCCTCCTCACTTACCTCCTCCATTAACCATAGATACTACCCCAGCATCTATAGAAGATTTAGGGTCTAAAACTAAACACGTTAAACCTGTTGCCCATGATCATTTCATTAAAATACTACTCATTAATACTAGATCCTTGCTAAAACATGCTATAGAGATTGCTACCCATATTGAGGAGTAGGATATAGATATATGTGCGATTACTGAGACATGGGCACACTCAGCTGCTGGTCCATCGCTCAACCTAGCCATTCCTGTGGGATATCATATGATTAGATGCGATAGAAAAGATGGTAAGGGAGGGGGGGTTGCCATTATACATAAGCTAATCCGTAACATTTGGGAAAGTAGCGCATTTACAATGGATGGTGTGGACTCCTTATGCATAAAAACCAGTTTGAGTGCAGGGAGCACCTTGAATATTCTTCTGTTATATAAACCACCTCTTATAACGCATGACTTTGTTAAAAATCTCTCAAGGTTCTTACTTACCACGATTTAAGCAAACACTAAATATTTGATTTTAGGAGACTTCAATCTATGGTATAACCATATGGAAGATAAAATTGCCCTTGAAATGCAAAAAACTCTGCATGAATTAGGCTTTACACAACGTATCCAAGAGCCTACACATTGTTTGGGCCACATCCTAGACTGGGTAGTTAGTCATGAAACCAGTATTGATAACATACTGGTCTCACCATGTCCCTGGCCTTATCACTTCTTTGTGAATTTCAATGTTCTTATTGTCTTCCCTATTAAACCTAAAACTCAGATTCCTGTTAGAATATCATATCGAAACTTAAAGAACATCATAAAGATCAAAGTGGAATCAATTCTTAATACTATAGTTGATCCGATAATGGACACTTCGGAAAACCTAGAAAAAAGGATCTCTTACAACTTAGAATGTGTTGCTAACACCCTGGCACCTATGAAAATGAAAACGCCTAAAGCTGATAATAGACATAATTCATGGTTTACACCAGAGCTTCAGTCCCTGAAATGAATAACCACGCAATCTTACTATTTGTGGAAAAAGCATAATACTCCATTGGCTCTTAACAAATACAAAGCCATTATTGGCACCTACAAAAAGGCTATTCTTAAAGCCAAATCTAGTTGTTTTAATGACCGCATTCAAAATGCACAGCACAATACAAAGGAGCTCTTCCGCATCCTGAAAGAACAGGAAAGAACTGACCACTCTACGCCAGTTAGAACTATTGCAGACGATGCTACCTGGTGCAATGTCATGCAACAAGACATGCACAAAAAATTATGCATGATTAAGGAAGACATATTGGAGAAAAGTATTAATTTAAACTGTTCCGATGCCACATTCATTGATCGGCAATATCAAAGATCACCAACTATTCCTATAGTATTCCTACTATATACTATTATTTAGTGCCCATAACAGACAAGGACTTAGAAATTATCATCACCGAATTAAAAGCCACAAAAAATAAGAACGACATCCATACTACCATGATAATTAAGACATGTGTCCCTTCTTTAATTTCTTCTATTTGTCAATTTGTAAATACCTCCATATCCACCGGTTCTGTCCCTCAGGAACTTAAGCAATCATGGGTCATGCCAATCCTGAAGAAACCAGGGCTTTCAGTTGATATGCCAAATAATTATTGACCTATCACAAATACAGCGTTCCTACTCAAGATTCTTAACCGTGTTCATTCAAGTTTCAGAACACCTAAAGGCACATCCCATCTTAAATGACCATCAGTCTGCATTTCGGGTTGGCTACGGCACTGAGACTTCATTACTTGAACTCAAATCTAAATTGATGGTCCGTATGGACAAGAGGGAAGCATCTCTGCTTATGCTGCTCGACCTTACTGCGGCTTTCGACCTGGTGGATCATGACATCATGGCCACCAGGTTGTGCGAAGTGGCTAATTTTTCACCTTTGGCCTGCAAATGGGTATTGTCTTTCCTTAATAATCGAGACAGTAGAGTCTTCTGCGGCAATGCGGAATCGGAACCTATTGTAACAACTTGTGGTGTCCCAAAGGGTGCTTGTACAACTCCCTGCTTCTACAATATATTTACAGCCCCCTTGTTTGCAATGCTCGATTCCGAGAATATAATTTTTACTAATTATGTGGATGACACGCAATGTGTCATCCCGCTTACTGGCTATCACAGGGAAGATGAATTAGCTATTAACAGGGTCTTCACTCTCATTGAGGCCTGGATGATCCATAACAAATTAACATTGAATAAATCTAAAACGGAACTACTTGTTACAGGCTCACCACATACCATTAACAGAATGGGGCCAAAGTATGAGAACTTCCAATTTGGAGGAGAATCTATTAAACCCCTAAAAAAGGTGTCAGCAGTCTTGTATCCTCATGTGCATATTACATCAAATTGTTAGCCTAAGGCCATTGATCTCACAGGAGAACGCTGAGACTATTGCAAGAGCAATAGTAGGTTCTAAAATAGACTACTGCTCTAGCCTACTCATGGGTATCAGTAAATCTGATTGTAATAGGCTGCAGGTATGCGAAAATGGGGCTATCAGAGCTGTTATGAATCTTAAATTTAGAGACCATGTCACACCGGCAAGACGTGAGCTACATTGGTTGCCAGTGACCTCTAGATTCCTATTCCGAACTCTGACTATTGTACATAAGTGCAGATCAGGAAACATGCCCGGATACCTACAATAGTTGCTATCCACAAAAAACAATGTGCGAATACTAAGGTCGAATAATCAGCACTCTTTGGCTGAACCAATGTGTCACACTGTCAGAGCAGCTAATTCAGCCTTTTTCTTCAATGGACCTAGGGCTTGGAATTCTCTTCCTCTAAATATGAGATCCATTGACTCCCTTGAATTGTTTAAGAAGAGCCTAAAGACATACTTGTTCAACTAATTGATTCTGAGACAGCTATAAACTCTCTTCTCCACAATGGCTCTGCATCCCGGACTCTTCTTCGTTGTCTGTGTCTTGTAGAGCCCTCACGCCCTCGGGTTCATGGCTGCGCTATATAAATGTATTAAAGTAAAGTAAAGTAAAGTAAAGTGTGGGTGTTTGGGGGATTGGAGAACATAGAAGGGGAATATTTTCAGCATTACAACTGATAATGATCAATTTCATTAATACTATTAAACAGGCATGCACATTAAACCAAACATTTAGCCAAATCAAACACTGTTCTGCCAAGCCAGAGACATCTGGGACTCTTCCTATTCATTTAATCCAAAAGATACATAATAATGATACCATGGCTCTCTTGTAGCCTTGCACTCTGCCTCTTTCCTGCAATGTGGCAATCTTACACCCTCCAGTTAATAAAAAATGACCCATAACACTCCTGCTATAAATAAAGGTTTGTGCCACAAAATTTGCCATTTCATGCCGCAAAATTTGCCATTTCATGCCGCAAAATCATGTAAGGTCTGCCTACTGGACCTCAAAATCCAGATGGATCTCATAAGATACTCTGGGAAACTGTGCATCCTCCTAATACTAGACCTGTCTACCGCTTTTGATTTGGTGGACCATACAAACTATGGAATGCCCTGTCATAAAATGTCAACTTCTCCACAGATGCTACCCATGGGTCAAGTCATTCCTGTCGGAACGTACTTCCAGAGTCTCCATTTGCAAAGAGTCTGCCAACCCTATTCCAGTGCCTCTAGGAGTCCATCAAGGCTGGTGCCTAACCCCTACTTTATATAACCCCTATTCCAAACTCCTCTTCGCAGCATTCAATGCCATGGGAGTCAGCTACACGAACTTCGCTGACGATACCCAGATCCTCATCCCCATCACAGTGACTATAAACAGGACACCACAGCCATTAATAAGATATATGCCATCATACAAAACAAGATGGCCACAAACAGTCTATGCCTCAATGACACTAAAACTGAGATCCTCATTGTTGGCTCCCCCACCCAATTAAAAACCCTTCACTCTGACTATGCAACCATAACCATTGACAGAACACCCATCACAGTTCTCAAACAGGTCAAAACCATGGGCATCTACTTAAACTCTAACCTTACCACGGCCAGACACATTAGCGCACTTGAATCCTCCACTGCCTACACAGACAAACTCATTGCACTCAGCTGCCAATTTCTCAGCCCACAAAACTGCCTCACCCTAGTGAGAGCCCTAATACTTTCAAAACTGGACTATTGCAACATCCTCCTGATAGATATTACAAACACTAATCTGACCAAAATGCAATTGCACCAAAACAAAGCCTTAAAGGCTGCCTATGGGATAAAAAGTAGAGACCATATCTCTCATATCAGGAGAGAAGCCCACTGGCTTCCCATCCAAGCCAGAATCCATTTCAAAGCCCTCATCCTCACACACAAATGTATCACCAAAGATGCCCCTACATACCTCAACAATAGCGTCACCCAAAAAAAGTCCACCAGACACCTCAGATCGGGTTCTAGCACACACCTATTCATCCCAAGATTCAAGACAGCCAGGGCTGGGGGTGCCAGCTTCCCAGTAGCAGCGCCCAAGATTTGGAACGCCCTGCCCATGCACATCAGAAACAAGCCCTCCTACCAGCACTTTAAGAGCCTCATCAAAACATGGCTATTCAGCGAATTCTAATCAGTCTCACTATACCATGTAAGGTTCGATCGCTATTGTGTCTTTGCTTGTCACGAGCTAAATGTATTGTTTACTGACTAATGCTGTCTGTATTGTAACATCCTCTGTATTGTAACATCCTCTGTAACCAGATAAGCACATTTATGTAACCTACACCATGATACCCCTGGGTTGGGGTGTGTAATACATGTTATAAATAAATAAATACAAAATAAATGCTGAGAAATTGTTCTAACCTTTTTTCTTCCCCAACCGTTTCCTTTCTGCAACCTCAGAATCTGCAAAGTATTCTAGTGTGAGATATAAATGCCATTACTGTCATTGTGATTGAAGTCACCTCAGGGTGTAGCAATTGTGTGCGAAGCAAATCCAAATATTATCCACTAACTTGTCTGGATTGTGAAAAGTAATTTTAAGGTATATCTGAATTGTTACAACAAACTGCTTTTGTTAAGGAATGCTTATTTAAAACAGATATTAAATAAATAAATGACTATTTATAACTGAAAACTTGAGTGTAAGTGTTACTTGGCTACTTGTATTTACGGATTTCATTTGTACAGCTCTACAGCTCACGTTTACCCCTCTTGATCTAGGCTTGGCTGCTTGGTCACACTACCAACTTGTTTAGTACAGACCTATACCAAGATGTGGTTTACCTAATACCAAGCAGATAAGTCTTGGTTAGTCTGACACAGTGTGACTGCACCAATTCTTACCTAAAAATTCAACCCTTTCAAATACAGAGTTTACCTGTGTAACAACAGGTGCTCTTTAACTCACAGATTGAACGTGTATCAATGTGTTGCTTTAATGTGAAATGGCATGCCAGTATTTATCCCCAGCCTTTTAGGCATTTGGTTGTCCCATCATTCTTGCACATTGTGCAAGGTGCAAAGGCTAGCGCTTTAGGTGAAGGACTTTGCCATCAGGTATTTTTTGAAGTCCGTTCGCCACTCACATAATTAATTGACAGCAACATGTGGGATCAGTGACATTGAGCACAGAAAATTACACAGTTTCAGTCCATGCTTGAGTGTATTGTCATGTAGCACACTGCAAGTCACTAGGATCTTGCACACTTGTACAGTGTCATATATCAGAACACCGCTCCTCGTTTGTTAGTTATTACGACCAGGACTTAAATATCCCAAACATGTGCTTAATGGGATTACGGGCGTCCATGTGGACTGCTCTGTTACACTGCTACTTTCTGGCCAGTGGATCCTTCGAAAAGGAAACGTCCACACTCTGGCCAATGGGTCTTGGACAGAGATGGGCAAAAGTCTCCTCCGGCGGGCGGTACCCACTTTTACATCTTGGTGATAGTGTCAATTTTGTATCAAGGTTCAATGTGGACATATGTAACAGTAATATGTATGCGCTTAATAACTACCTGAAGCCACCATAATAACCACCCTCACATTGCCAGAAAATTGTTGAGCAGTGATTTATACATTTTGATGGATTGACCTGGGTATTTGCATTTGTATTTTGTTTATTTGTATAGCGCTTACAGTTACAATTATATTCAGTTACGGATATTTACACAATGATACAAATGCATTACATTTTACATATACATTTAACTACAGTAGATTTTTACAATAGTGTTCCACAGGATGTATAACAGAGGTAGGTTGTTATGTACGAAGTATCTGGTATAGGAGATAGTGGTCCTGTGCTAATAGCCAAGTGTTGGCTTTGCTTCTGAAGGAGTGAAACAATGATTCGGTTCTGAGTGTGTTAGGTAGAGAGTTCCAGACGCTTGAGGCAAGCACCGGGAGGCTGCTGCCTCCAGCTTTGTGAAGCTTGAACCTTGGTAATAGGAGGCAATGTGCTTGGGCCGCTCTATCAGAGGTGTTCCGTGTGAATCGATTAGACCGGTATTTCGGTGCCTGATTGGCAAGACATTTATGCGTAAGTGACAGTGATTTGTGAGTAATTCTTTGGGTGACAGACAGCCAGTGTAAGCTACGCCTAGTGTCGGAGTTATGATGTGTTCTGGGAATGTTCAGTGCTGACCTGATGGAATTGTTTACTATTACTTGTAATTTGTTTATGTTCCTTTGGCTGGTCCCTAGAAAGTAGTTGAGTTTCAACAGGATAAGGGTTCTAGTTAGGGTGGTGCAGTTGGCAGTAGTAAGAAACTGTCGGCAGGCGGTGATGAGTTTACATGTGTAGGCCGTTGAGGAGATTATGGTGTTAGTTTATCTTGTTAAAGATAGGGTAGAATCTAGGTATATACCAAGGATTTTAGTGTCATTGGATACCTTAATGGTGTTGCCATCAATGACAAATGAGTTGGAGGCAGCATCTAGTTTATTGAGTCTTGGTTGAGAACCAAAGAGGAATAGCTCTGTCTTATCATCGTTAAGGCAGAGCCTGTGTTGGGCCATCCAAGCCTGAATGACCAGATAGACATTGTTTAGTGCTTTGGTGTCAGCTTTGTGGTCTCCAGTGATGGGAATGAGTATTTGGGTGTCATCTGCATAGTTAGTGTAGATGACACCCAAATGGTCAAGAATGTTGAAGAGGGGCTTCGTAAACACATTATAAAGTGTAGGTGATACACATGATCCTTGAGGGCACCCCACACAGAACTGGTGATGGTTCAGGGGAGGCCGACGGGGAGAAGACCCTCATTGATCCATTCTCCAGGAAGGATCTGATCCAGGTGGTGGCTTTGTCAGAGAAATGAGCTGCAGATTTGAGATGGTTGCAAAGTATTTGGTGGCTGACCAGGTCAAATGCCACCAATAAATCGAGCAGTAGGAGGAGGGCCAGCTTGCCGTTATCTTTAAGGTCTTCGATTTGGGTGTTTAGATCTATTAAGGATGTTTCGGTTCCATGCCTTGGTCAGAAGCTTGATTGTCTAAGGCCAAGGAGGTTATTGGTATTCTAGATAGTCCTGGACCTGCAGATAAGAAACTTTGTCCAGGATTTTGAGTCTGAAGGGAACGGTGGTGATGGGCCTGTAATTAGTGGCGGTGCTCGGGTCTAATGACGTTTTTTTGAGTAAGGGGAGAACCCAGGCATCTTTGAGGTTGTTAGGCACGATGCCAGTGTTGAATGAGGCATTTATTAGGGCAGTGATGAATGGTGCTAGTTCATGAGTATCCTCCTTAATGATGGTGGCTGGACATGTGTCGCCCTAGCAGTTACATGGTTTAAGATTAAGAATGATATTGTCTACCTCTTTGATGGAGAGTGGTGAGAAATTAAATGGTTTGTGGGTGTATTGAGGGAGGTCAGAAGCTCTGATAGGTGTACTATGATCTGACTTTACTAACGGGCTGCTTCTTTTGCTGTTAATCTTGTTTTGGAGCATGGTGATTTTATCTAGTAGTGCTTTTTGTATATTAGAACACCATGTGCTATCTTTAACACAGGTATCATGGGCACTGATGGAGATTCTAGTTCTTTAAGTATCTTAAAGAGCTCTTTAGTACTCGACTTGGCTTGTGAGATCCAATTGTTATAAGTGTCTTTTTTGGCTTGGAGGATTGCCTCTTTGTAGTTAAGGGATACTAGTTTGAGGCTTCTTTTATTAGAAGCTGAAGGTAGGCTTTTCCATCGGGCCTCTGCATTTATTTTTTCCTTGCGTAGTATTCTGAGATGTGGTGTGAACCAAGAGTTAAGGTGTGCACATGGTTTTGATTTCCATAGTTTATGTGGGGAAATGGAATTAATGGGTTTAAGTATAGTTTGATTGTAAATATCAACTAACGCCATTGGGTTAGCATATGACTCAGTGGCATTGTTGAGAGTGGGTAATATCAATGGGAACAGTTTCTCACTAGTCCCTTTGGTTTCTCGTGCTGACAGGCGGTGCGATGTCCAGTTTGACTCCATCGTTGTCAGATTTAAAATGAAATGTTATCATATGATTATCTGACCAGGCACAGGGGGTGCTGGAGCCTATATTGATGCTGCAGTTGAGATCTGCAAGCCAATGAATGGTCCCTCCTTTGATGTGGGTGGGTTCTTGGATACGATGGGTGAAGCCCAGTTGTAGATGCGATTTACATTCAGGACAAGGTTTCTTGCATCACAAACCATTTCGGAAGTAATTGAATGTCAGTTCTCGTATTCTAGGGAAGGTGTCTGTTGGCCGGAGCAATGCCACAGAATCCCTGGATAGATCTTGCCCTGACAGGCATCATTGGAAATGGGGACATATAGGTTAACAGAAGACAAAATCGCTTGGAGGGCCTGCTGGAATGGCAACAACTGTGAGGCCAGCAATAGCCCTACTGTAATGCCACTGGTGCTCTGAAAAAAACTAAATGTTGTGAAGGAAGCCCACTGTCTCCACATTAAGGCTCATCCTGGCTCTTCCATGTACACATATACTAGAATCCTTCTGGCATTTCCAATGGGGGCACAAATAGCAAAATGATTTTGAGAATGGCAACACATTGTAGGGTCTGCTACACACAGTATGCAGCAAGTTCATCTTGCTATGCAATCTTCTCACTTTATAACCAGGTTTAGAATTGCTTTATACACACAGGTGAACCAAAACCTCAAATCTTTGGCTGACCTGTCACCAGCAAGCACTCTCTGCCAACCGAGATTTGCTAATTTCTCAAAAATAGAGGTTGCAAGATTTGGTGGAGATGTCACACTCTTCAGCGAACCTGTCACCTAAAGCCGATATCCCAATCTCAGGAAAAGGGACATCAAAAAACAGAGTTGATCAAATACAGCACACTTCCTGACACTCTCAGAGAGCCCAGTCCGTAACCCTATGCTGAATATTCCACTTTCAGACAGCCCACTCCCTGACTCTGCAATGAATCATCCACTCTCAGACAGCCCACTCCCTGACTCTGCGCTGAATCTTCCACTCTCAGACAGCCCACTCCCTGACTCTGCGATGAATCTTCCACTCTCAGACAGCCCACTCCCTGACTCTGCAATGAATCATCCACTCTCAGACAGCCCACTCCCTGACTCTGCGCTGAATCTTCCACTCTCAGACAGCCCACTCCCTGACTCTGCGATGAATCTTCCACTCTCAGACAGCCCACTCCCTGACTCTGCAATGAATCATCTACTCTCAGACAGCCCACTCCCTGACTCTGCGCTGAATCTTCCACTCTCAGACAGTACACTCCCTGAATCTGTGCTGAATCTTCCACTCTCAGAGACCCAGAAGGTAACCCTATGCTGAATCTTCCACTCTCAGACAGCCCACTCCCTGACTCTGCGATGAATCTTCCACTCTCAGACAGCCCACTCCCTGACTCTGCGATGAATCTTCCACTCTCAGACAGCCCACTCCCTGACTCTGCGATGAATCTTCGACTCTCAGACAGCCCACTCCCTGACTCTGCGATTAATCTTCCACTCTCAGACAGCCCACTACCCGACTCTTTGATGAATCATCCACTCTAAGACAGCCCACTCCCTGACTCTGCGCTGAATCCTCCACTCTCAGGCAGCCCACTCCCTGACTCTGTGATGAATCTTCCACTCTCAGACAGCCCACTCCCTGACCCTGTGCTGAATCTTCCACTCTCTGACAGCCCACTCCCTGACTCTGCACTGAATCCTCCACTCTCAGACAGCCCACTCCCTGACTCTGTGATGAATCTTCCACTCTCAGACAGCCCACTCCCTGACCCTGTGCTGAATCTTCCACTCTCTGACAGCCCACTCCCTGACTCTGCACTGAATCCTCCACTCTCAGACAGCCCACTCCCTGACTCTGTGATGAATCTTCCACTCTCAGACAGCCCACTCCCTGACTCTGTGCTAAATCTCCCACTCTCAGACAGTCCACTCCCTGACTCTGTGCTGAATCTTCCACTCTCAGACAGCCCACTCCCTGACTCTGCAATGAATTTTCCACTCTCGGTGAGATGCAACTTGAATTAGAAAAGGTAAAGGGTAGAGGAAATCTGTTAAGATCATATACAGAATATTGCACAGTGCTTCAATATGAGTCCCACTAGATTACCCAATGTTCAACTTCGAAGGAGGAGGTATTAAAAACTATACATGTCTATGAGTGGAGACCCACGGCTGTGCAGATCTGTATAGCTGGGGTCTACCAGCTGTTTCCCATCAGTACAGAACGCTCACACAATCACTTGGTCATGCTAAAGAAAGAGAAAAATATGCTTGGTTATTCATATAGAGAATGATGTTTATAAGTGTATATTAAGTGAGCTATTAATCCAGTGCCCCATTGCCTGATTGTAGCTAGCCCAGACAGCCCACTCCCTGACTCTATGATCAATCTTCCACTCTCAGACAGCCCACTCCCTGACTCTATGATCAATCTTCCACTCTCAGACAGCCCACTCTCTGATGCTCTGCTGAATCTTCCACTCTCAGACAGCCCACTCCCTGACTCTACGCTGAATCTTTCACTTTCAGGCAGCCCACTCCCTGACTCTGCACTGAATCCTCCACTCTCAGACAGCCCACTCGCTGACTCTGCACTGAATCCTCCACTCTCAGGCAGCCCACTCCCTGACTCTGCGCTGAATCTTCCACTCTCAGACAGTCCAACCCTTGACTCTGCTCTGAATCTTCCACTCTCAGACAGCCCACTCCCTGACTCTGCGCTGAATATTCCACTCTCAGACAGTCCAACCCTTGACTCTGCTCTGAATCTTCCACTCTCAGGCAGCCCACTCCCTGACTCTGCGCTGAATCTTCCACTCTCAGACAGTCCACTCCCTGACTCTGCGCTGAATTTTCCACTCTCAGACAGCACACTCCCTGACTCTGCGCTGAATATTCCACTCTCAGACAGCCCACTCCCTGACTCTGCGCTGAATATTCCACTCTCAGACAGTCCAACCCTTGACTCTGCTCTGAATCTTCCACTCTCAGGCAGCCCACTCCCTGACTCTTCACTGAATCTTCCACTCTCAGACAGGCCACTCCCTGACTCTGCGCTGAATTTTCCACTCTCAGACAGCCCACTCCCTGACTCTGCGCTGAATATTCCACTCTCAGACAGTCCAACCCTTGACTCTGCTCTGAATCTTCCACTCTCAGGCAGCCCACTCCCTGACTCTGCACTGAATCTTCCACTCTCAGACAGTCCACTCCCTGACTCTGCGCTGAATTTTCCACTCTCAGACAGCCCACTCCCTGACTCTGCGCTGAATATTCCACTCTCAGACAGTCCACTCCCTGACTGTGCGCTGAATTTTCCACTCTCAGACAGCCCACTCCCTGACTCTGCATTGAATATTCCACTCTCAGACAGTCCAACCCTTGACTCTGCTCTGAATCTTCCACTCTCAGACAGCCCACTCCCTGACTCTGCGCTGAATCCTCCACTCTCAGGCAGCCCACTCCCTGACTCTGCGCTGAATTTTCCACTCTCAGACAGCCCACTCCCTGACTCTGCGCTGAATATTCCACTCTCAGACAGCCCACTCCCTGACTCTGCGCTGAATATTCCACTCTCAGACAGTCCAACCCTTGACTCTGCTCTGAATCTTCCACTCTCAGGCAGCCCACTCCCTGACTCTGCACTGAATATTCCACTCTCAGGCAGCCCACTCCCTGACTCTGCGCTGAATCTTCCACTCTCAGACAGTCCACTCCCTGACTCTGCGCTGAATTTTCCACTCTCAGACAGCCCACTCCCTGACTCTGCGCTGAATATTCCACTCTCAGACAGTCCAACCCTTGACTCTGCTCTGAATCTTCCACTCTCAGGCAGCCCACTCCCTGACTCTGCACTGAATATTCGACTCTCAGGCAGCCCACTCCCTGACTGTGCGCTGAATTTTCCACTCTCAGACAGCCCACTCCCTGACTCTGCATTGAATATTCCACTCTCAGACAGTCCAACCCTTGACTCTGCTCTGAATCTTCCACTCTCAGACAGCCCACTCCCTGACTCTGCGCTGAATCCTCCACTCTCAGGCAGCCCACTCCCTGACTCTGCGCTGAATTTTCCACTCTCAGACAGTCCACTCCCTGACTCTGCGCTGAATCTTCCACTCTCAGGCAGCCCACTCCCTGACTCTGCGCTGAATATTCCACTCTCAGACAGTCCAACCCTTGACTCTGCTCTGAATCTTCCACTCTCAGGCAGCCCACTCCCTGACTCTGCACTGAATCTTCCACTCTCAGACAGTCCACTCCCTGACTCTGCGCTGAATTTTCCACTCTCAGACAGCCCACTCCCTGACTCTGCGCTGAATATTCCACTCTCAGACAGCCCACTCCCTGACTCTGCGCTGAATCTTCCACTCTCAGACAGTCCACTCCCTGACTCTTTGCTGAATCTTCCACTCTCAGACAGCCCACTCCCTGACTCTGCGCTGAATCTTCCACTCTCAGACAGTCTACTCCCTGACTCTTTGCTGAATCTTCCACTCTCAGACAGCCCAATCCCTGACTCTGCTATGAATCTTCCACTTTGAGACAGCCCACATTGCGGACTCTGCTGAATCATCCACTCTCAGACAGCCCACTCTCTGACTCTGTGCTAAATCTTCCACTCTCGGACAGTCCACTCCCTGACTCTGCAATGAATTTTCCACTCTCGGTGAGATGCAACTTGAATTAGATAAGGTAATGGGTAGAGGAAATCTGTTAAGATCATATACAGAATATTGCACAGTGCTTGAATATGAGTCCCAATAGATTATCCACTGTTCAACTTCGAAGGAGGATGTATTAAAAACTGTACATGTCTCTGAGTGGAGACCCAGGGATGTGCAGATCTGTATAGCTGGGGTCTACCAGCTGTTTCCCATCAGTACAGAACGCTCACACAATCACTTGGTCATGCTAAAGAAAGAGAAACATATGCTTGGTTAATCATATAGAGAATGATGTTTATAAGTGTATATTAAGTGAGCTATTAATCCAATGCCCCATTGCCTGGTTGTAGCTATACATATATTTTAGCCATATTCAGTGTCTGGGGGTTGGTGGTCATTTGCCTTTTATCTATTATCACCTACTGAATTGTAAGTCACTAGATTGTGCTGAGGTAGTGACACATTGTGCGGTCGTACAATTGCCCTCATTATAAAATTGCTGGTAGAGCCGCAAGGATACCAGCAAATGTTGTTACCGTTTCTAGCACCCGGTATAGCGGCTTTGCTGCTGGATCACAGGTGCCGCAAGGACGGTGTTAATCCCCATTCATGGAGCCCCATAGGATTCCATGCAGGGATTTGCATTCATTACGGGTACCGGCAATGCCGGTGCTCGTAACTATGGCTTTTATTGCCAGTAGGGTGCCTGACTTACATCCAGCTCTTAGCTGGAGGTAATGCAGGTGCTCCACCTGCACATCTATAGTCGACTGGTCCAGTAAAGTGCTGGTAGCCATGAATACCAGCATTTTTTTACCTGACTGGCCAACTTAGAATGAGGCCCAATTTTGTGTTCATGCATATAGTGTACACATATTCAGGTCCATCTACTTGTCAGTATTACCCCCGGTTCAGACCTTCCTATCATCTTTTCTCCCACTTTGTATGTTTTGTGCTTGACTTCATTAATTGTAGTTTTCTCAATTTTAGAAAAATGTAGGCTTGGGGTTATAACTCTGAAAGGGATAATGTCTATTGTGACATGCCTCTCTGGTTGCAGTCTAAAATGTACAAAAGATGTCATCATTTTACTAAGCTTTATTTGCAAAAATAATTCGGGACATTTTTGGGCAGTCGTTAATCAACTAGAAACACATAAAAATAGCACCCAATGTTATTTAGTCCCAGAAGCTAAGTGGATCGAATACCTTTCACACCACTTTAAGAATCCATCTACTAAAACGCTAGTCAAGTGTGTGGATGCTTCCTGGGTAATGAATTTTGATGAATCTGACATGGCAGAGATAATAACTAAATCTTCTTCATCTAAAGCAGCTGGCCCAAATGGGCTAGCATACCAGGTCCTAACAAATAATGTGAATCTATGGTCTAGGCTGCTAAATTGGCTTTTCAAGGATATTTTGAAGAGACAAATGTTCCCTCCATCTTGGAAAGTAGCCATAGTCATCCTTTTTTTCAAGGGGGTGGTGGAATTGGCTGAATGCAGCAAACTATTGCCCTATCGCCTTCCTTGATATTGAAAGTAAGCTCTTTATGAAACTGCTGTTGAAAGAACTGGAGCAATGGGTTGAGAGACTCTGCAACAAAGCCTTTAGAGAAAAAGCTGAATCAACAAATGGTAAATCATGGACATTCTATAATCACTGGTGTAATGTACTGGAGAAAATTGGGATGCCAGCTTTCCTGATTGAAAGGGCTCCTATCTCGCAAGAGTTAAAGAGAGTCGCTAAATCAAAGCTCGAAACACTCTTCTTGGAAACTTTGATTCTAAAATCAACAAACCTGACATCTTTCCAGGCTATATTATTTTCAAGTGTGACCCTAATCCAGAATTCTATCTTAAATCCATGTTTCCAAGCAGACACAGAGCTTTATACGTCCAATGTAGGTTTAGGCCCTGATTCATTGAATTTTTTCTGCCATAAATCAGGACATTGTGCGCCACACCGCGTGCCTGACCCCGTTTGTCCAATCATGGAATCGACTGTGTGGGACTTTTTCTTACTTTCCAGGGACTTCTCGCAGTCTAGACACCTCCTTGAGAGCGGCCAATTGCCTTGCGCAAGATACTCGTAGAGCCTGGGCATGGCCTGAGCATAGACCGGAGTAGGGAGCAGAACAAGCAAAATTGGGTAGAACAAAGCAAAATGTGGGGGTTATAAAGGACGGCGTGCAGGCAGTCGGTTGCACGCCCACAGCTGCGCATAACCTAGCATACTCAGGAACGGTTTATGAGGGTTTGCACGCATATGTACTGGGAAATTACAATTTGTACGATATGTGGTACGCATGTTGAGTGGGTGATGGGAATAGTTACGGGGGACCCTACCCACCCCCGCCAGAGTTCTGGTCTGGTTGTAGGGGTTCACAGGTAGTTTTTGTAGGGTGATTTGCATCACGCGCAAGGAGTGCGCAATGGTCTGTATCCATGGCTGGATTGACTCTGTGTGTGGGCGTTTCACGACTTACGCATAGGGTTACTTTGCATGAAAAATTCCATGACTACGCACAGCGTGCAGATTTTCTTCTGCACGATGGGCTGCGCAGGGGCATGCACAGGTTTTGCGGGATCTATGCACACTTTTCCTTGAATCGATCCCACAATATTTTCCCAGTTGCAGCATTCGCCCACAAATAGACAAAGGATTCTAACAATCTTTGCCCTGCCTGCCTCTTGGAAATTGAAACAGACTGACACTTTCTCTTTCTTTTCCCAGCAGACTCTAAGCCCAGGAGATCCTGGCTGTATCCTATCTTTTCCTAATATATACCAACTTGCACGCTAGATGCATATGCCATGTGCAGATCTACAGTGAACAAAGACATAGTTTTCGCTGTTTTTAGTTTTCTACATAGAGCCTGGTGCATTCAATCAAAAATAATTTCATGCCTTATCGCCTAGCTGAGAAAGTCCTTCAAGCATTGTAGCTGTAAACGTTGATGCTCAATTAGAATGTGTCTCTTTTTGACTCAAGTATTCTCCCTCTTTTATCCAGTCATATTAAGGGGAATGTATTACCCCACCCTCTTCTTAAATTGTAATATATGCTTTGTAACCGCGCACAATATGAACTTTATGTCTCACAATTACAGCATCGAAATGTATCACACTTTTATGGGCAATACCTGAAATTATTATTATTATTATTTATTTATTTTTTAAATGGAATTGAAATGTGGTCATTAATGTGGAGATGAAATTGATTCTATATACTATTCTTTTTCTCCTCAGTTATCCAGTTGCAAGATGACCTGCCTACTACATTGTCCATGGCACAAGACCGCTTATTTTACATCAACTTGCGGTTGGCTCAGGCAAAATCGTCTCTGCGGATTGTGCAAGTTCCACTTAGCGCCTCACCATGGAGAGGAGGGAGAGGTGCTCATATCAGCAGAGGAAAAAAAATAATATTCAATCAGAAGTCATTTGATGAGAGAAGGTGTCACGTGAAATAGTGCATCACATATGGGCGAAGATCCGTTCACACTGCTCTGGGATCATACAATTACTGCACTTTTTTTACTGCAACAACCGAAAATGTTGATTTTCAACATCTACCATTTCAACCCATATATATGTGGGGGGATGGGTACAGTATATAATGAGCGGAGTGGCGGCGAGTGGCAGTCCTGCAGGTTACTGAGAAAGCAGAGTCTGTCCTCCCTGCCTCGCATTGTTGGAGGAGGAGCTTTTCACTAATCTACCTACAAGAACCTCTGCGGGACGCGGACGCGGAGTGGCGGTGAGTGGCAGTCCTGCAGTCATGGCTGTCGTGGCTGTCGTGGCTGCGGGAGTTGCGTTTGCCGCCAACTCCCCCCCAATTGAGGAAAAGCGCAGGTTGCGCGGTACACGTCCTAACTAGGACTCCGACGAACCGCTGCCTTTGGATTTGCCAAACATCAAAAGAATTGTAGTTGTGAAAAGCCCAAAAGGGAAACGAGGAAGACCCACCAAGCATGATATGCTTAAATCCCCAAATGACATTTTAACTGAAATTCACCCTAATTCTCCACCGGCAACTGTCTTGACCTCGGCCGTGGCCAAAAACGAGTTAAGGAAGATTTTCGAATCTCCTTTAAGAACAACGACAAACTCATGCATTTCAAATATGGAAACGCCAACAACAACCATGACGAACTTGGGAAACTCCCACTCTTTGCCCCGCTTACCTGGCGCTCCCGGAGGGGGGACCGGGTTGGCGTCGTCTGGTGTTGTGGTTCCCGGTTCGGCTGGTTCGACCGTCGGAGGCCCTGGTCCGTCGGAGATCTCGGGAAGTGCTGTGCACACGACACCGGCCGCAGTCGTGGGGAACGGCGGGAGTCGGCCACTGGAGGGCGATGCGGTGGAAGCGGGGGAGGGGCTGGTAGTGGAGGACCCATCCCCCCTAGTTGCCGTGCAGGCACAGATCCACGGCTGCATGGGAGTCGAGCAGACGGAGCTGCCGGGGGTGTGCCCGGTACTGTCCGGGGGCGGGGAGGAGTCGGGCCAGTCGAGAGAGGCGGGCCAGGGAGACGGCGTGGACGCTGGGCTTCCGAGATCAGTAACCCCTACTGAAACTGACTTGGCGGCCCCATGCAACGCAAAGAGAAGACCAAGGACATCCGTCCCTGCACCACAGAGCAGAATAAACATTTTTCGAGGAAAGAAACACCTCATAAGGAAGGGACGACCATTGACAAATCAGATCCTCAAAGAAAGTACTGGCAGAGAGACTGAAGCCTTGAACATGAAAAAGGGGAAAGAGAACGAAAACCCCCCTTCTCAGCCGTCTTTAATGAGCTTCTTCAAATGCATTAGTGTCGGCCGCTTCTCCCCTAATGTTGAAATAACTGATTTGGAAATATTGGAAACCATCAACGATTATCCGCCCTTATCAAAACATAGGAGGTTGGAACGACAAGCGGCATTTGATCCGCCATCAACTTCTCAAAGCTTGCTAGCCCCGGAAGCTTTGCCAAAAGAGTCAATCAACTTGGGGGCAAAGGAGCAACAGATCTCCTCGAACATGAAGAAATTGCAGGACAGAAGGAATATAGTCCTGCCCATACAAGAGCAGGAAAGTGAAACATCGCCTTTAGCGGCAGAGAAAACGCAAAACATGGAACAAGTTTGTGAATCCCAAAAAGAGCCCAAAACATTAGCAACTAGCTCTAAATGTGACAGAGACCGGAGACAAACTGACGAGGATGTCCCCTCCTCAGCGATAACGAAACAACCTCCAGAGCCTGCTCTTAAAACCATTGATCCCAGTTCAATAGATGGGCAAGCATCCAACAACTCCCTACCTACCAGACCACCCAGTAGGAAATCGGTGCCATTAAACCCGTTGGAAAAGGGGATGGCTGGAGCAATTGCAAGAGAGACTATCAGGTACCCTCCCATACTTGACTCTCCACCCATAATGGTCCCAACCACATGTCGCCCAGGGCACATAAGATGTGAAGGCCTGGAAGAGGGACCGGTTGGCATGCATCAGCGACCCCTACATAGAGGCCTCTCACTAGATAATTCTTTGAACACTCTGCAACAAAAACCATTGAGTACGACAAACCCTCTCTTTCTTACACCAAGGAAGATACCCGCCCAGGGCCAACCGCCAGCAAAGGAGACCCCGACGAAAAAGCCCGACATTACTACCATCATGTCAGCCATTACAATCGCACTAGCTCCTTTCATAAAACTCTATGAGTCCATGAATGATACCTTAAAGGACCACACGTCACTTCAGGCCACGATACTCACAAAATTGACGTATTTGGAAGGTTATGTAATGGCCCCGACTGACCGGCAAAAACAGCTTGAAGAAAATCTTCACTGCAATTTACCTACTCGGTCTCCAGCTGTGTTACCACTTTTATTGAATGACGTTTGTCCGGCAGACAAATTAGCAAACGATAAGGCCCATGAACTAATGTCACAAATTGATCTAACTACCGCAAGTCATCGAACTTTATCCTGTAAGACAAAGACTCCACTAATAGCAAAAAAATGTGTAACAGCAGCAGAAAACTGTAGAAGCACAGAAGTTCTTCTAATTATAGACGAAAACAACATTCCACAATCTGCCACTACGGATCAGCCATTTAAGATCTTTACAAAAAAGACTCCTGACCTAGCAAAAGCATCATTAACAGAGAAGAAATTCCCTGGAACAAAATAGCCTCAGGTTCCCACAACGGGCACAAAGAAGAAACTGTCTGATCCTCAGCCACTAAGATTGGGACCGCAGGAAAGCAATTCTCCCAAGCAGCTCTCAGGTAAAAGCCCAAAATCCAGTTACACACTCACCGAAGTCAGTGGATGAATTTATGGGAAACGAAAGCCTAATGAATTTATCTCAACACTTAGAAGATCCTGGACGGCTGGCCCCTCTAGGCGAGCCTTATCTCTCACAAGTTCAAAAAGTGACTTTTGGAGTTTCCCCCGACAGCCCAACAATGACCTCTTTCAACACAACAGGGTCCAAAGCCCTGAAGTTTTCTTGACGCTTGAAGAACGTCGTAAAAAAACTATAAGAACAGAGGCGGCTGAAAAAGAAGGAGTAAGAACGAAGAATAAGCCTTGCAATGCCCAACAGTCCCCTGTTAAGCTGTGCGTCTCTGGAGCGCTGCGTACCTGGGGTTTCAGTTGCTGGTCTCACTGGTGACGCCAGACTGGTAGTTTCCAAACCGAATGTAGATATCGCAACGCTAGGAAGCGACCCCGACCCAACCCTAATGGAACAGGGATGGATTGGAATCACCTCCCAACGCCACTGGCACACCTCCCTGTGGATTACAGTGACGTCGGGACAGTGCAAGCACTGACAGGGAGGTGACTAGGTTGAGCTGGTGCGGTCCGGTAGAAAGCCACAACTGGAGGACGAGAGGTCTTCAGCACGATCCACCAAGGCAGTTGATAATCCGGAGGGCTGGCACCCAGAGCCAAAGTGACAAGAAGTTCAAGGCAAACAAGGAGGTCAGGAAGAGAGAATGGACCCAGGAACAGGGAGACCCAAAGAGAGGGAGAAGGCCAAGATGGGAATCCCCCCCAACCTCCTAAGAGCCACGGAGCCAAGGGAGCTAATCCCAAAGGAATTGGACCCAGGGAAGGGAGAGGAACTGGCGGGTAGCAGGAGTAAGGCAGCCCGGAGTTGGGAAAAAGAAACAGGAACCAAGGAGCAGGGACCTGATGCGAGGCACCAAGCGACGGTAAGTGGGGACAAACCGCGTTAAGACGAGAACAGTAGAGGGCTGGACGCTATTTACAGCGTCCAGCACGAAAGCGAGGCGTGGACCGCTAGCGGGACAGCGCATGCGCGATGGCCGAGCGGGCACCGGAACGAGGCTTGGAACACAAGCTTGCCTGCCCGTTCCTGGTTACCCGCGGGGCTTGCGCACGCAAGCGAGCGCTGACCCGCTGCCCACAGCCACGCTTCCCAAGCTGGTAACAGGGGTAGAACCGCCACGTCCGGGAACGGATGCGGCGAGACGGCCAGGTAAGTGTCCTAACACCATACCCCCCTCCGGAAAGGCCGGAAGAACCTGGCTTCCAAGGAAAATGGGCATAGAACTCCCTAACCAAACGAGGGGCGTGAACGCTCCCAACAGGCTCCCAAGTGCGATCACTGGCAGGATAGCCCTTCCAGTCAATCAAATACTGCAATTTACCCCTGAAGAGACGGGAATCGCAAATCTCCTGCACCTCAAATTCAGGGAGACCACCCACATCAATAGCAGCGGGCCGGGGGCAGGCACGATGGAAGGGATCAGGAAGACAAGCTTTCAAAAGAGACACATGAAAAACAGGATGGACCCTCCAGGATTCAGGCAACTTGAGTTCAAAAGCCACCAAAGAAATCCTCCTGACAATCGGAAAGGGACCCAAATACTTGGGGGCTAGTTTCAAGGGTATGTTACGTGCGGGCAAATGTCTGGAGGATAACCACACTAGATCACCCACCCGGAACGGTGGCTCAGGGCTCTGGCGTTTATCGGCCTGTCTCTTCATGGCCTCACGTGCCTTGGCCAGGGTACCAGCCGCTCGACGCTGTAGATCCTGGATCTCGGTAACAAGGTGATCCGCCGAAGGAACATTACTTGGTAGCACCGGAGTGAAAGGCAGCAGTCTGGGATGAAGGCCAAAAGTACAAAAAAAAGGACTTAGTCCAGTTGCAGAATGAACCGCATTGTTGTACGCAACTTCGGCCATGTCGAGATGCGACATCCAATTGGTCTGGGAGGCATTGGCAAAACAACGGAGGTACTGCTCCAACGTTTGGTTCGTCCTTTCTGTCAGTCCGTTGGTCTGGGGATGGTATCCAGAACTGAGAGCCCTCCGGATGCCCAGATGCTGGCACAATCGACCCCAAAAGGAAGAGACGAACTGGGAACCACGGTCGGAGATAACCTTAACAGGCAATCCGTGCAGGCGATATACACAGTGTAAAAAGGCACGCGCCACTAGGGCAGCCGTGGGAAGTCCAGGGAAGGGTATGAAGTGGGCCATCTTGGTGAAACAGTCAATGACGACCATAATGCAGGTATGTCCTTCGGAGGGCGGAAGGTCGACAATGAAATCAGTGGCAATTGTATGCCAAGGAAAAGGTGGTGTTTCCACAGGATGTAAAAGACCCACAGCCTTCAGGCGCAGAACCTTGACCTGGGCACAGATGGGACAGCATTCCACATATCGTCTGACTTGCAGGGTCCATTTAGGCCACCAAAAATGCCGGGAAACGAGCTCCTGCGTAGACCGTATACCACGGTGACCCCCAATCTTGGAATCGTGAAAACTCTGTAGGATTGTCTTGCAAAGCTCATCCGTGGGTAGGTACAACTTGTTCTGGAAAAAGAGCAATCCGTCCTTCTCCCTAAGCTGGCGACGTCTTACCAATGTATCCCGAGAAGAGTCCGACGAAGTGGCTTGTACCACCCTCTGCAGGAACGACGGCACGGCCAGTAGGAAATGCTTAGGAGCGATTACAGGCAGGTCCCGTCCCTCATGTTGCACATCAGCAGCCAAAGAACGGGAAAGAGCATCCGCCTTCACGTTACAGTTACTGGGTACATAGGTGATACGGAAATCATACTGTGAGAAGAAAAAGGCCAATCGTGCTTGGCGGGAGGTCCGACACTGTAAGGAATGTAGAAATTGCAGGTTTCGATGATCAGTGCGTACCTCAACTGGAAAACGTCCTCCAAGAAGGTGATGGCACCATTCCTCAAAGGCGGTTTTGATGGCCAGTAGTTCTTTTTCGATAATGGGGTAGTTCCGTTCACTAGCCGTGAGTTTTCTGGAATAGTAGGCCACAGGAAACTCCATTCCAACGCTCGGATCCATCTGAAGCAGAACGGCTCCCACAGCAAAATCCGAAGAGTCGGCTTCCACGATGAACGGCTGGTCTTCTTGGGGATGGTGTAAGATAGGCGCGGAGCTAAAGGCGTTCCTTAGTTGCTCAAAAGAGGCGGCAGCATCGTGCCCCCAAACAAAGGTTTTCCTACTGCTGGTCAAACAGGTTAGAGGTGCAGACAGCAGTGAGAAAGACGGAATGAATCTCCGATAGAAATTAATGAAACCAAGAAATCGTTGAAGAGAATTCCTGTCGCTGGGAACCTTCCATCCTAGGATAGCACGAACCTTGGCTGGATCCATGTGTATACCCGACGCACTGATCACATACCCAAGAAATTCGATATGGTCCTGATGAAAATGACATTTCTCAAGCTTAGCGTAAAGGTTATTCACATGTAGCCGCCGGAGTACCTCCTTTACTTGGACAATGTGCTCTTCGAGATTTCTTGAAAACACTAATATGTCATCCAGGTATACCCAGACTGAGGTCCCCATTAAGTCGGAGAATATGTGATCCATTAAACGCTGGAAGGCAGCAGGGGCATTACATAGCCCGAAAGGCATAACTCTGTATTCGTAGTGCCCGCTTGGGGTCTTGAAGGCCGTCTTCCACTCGTCCCCGGCCTTTATTCGTATCAAATGGTAGGCTCCACGGAGGTCAAACTTGGAAAACATCCTTGACTCACGTAAAGATTCCAGGATGGATCGAATCAAGGGAAGCGGGTATCTGTCCTTTCGTGTAATGTCGTTTAGTTGGCGATAATCAACACACGGGCGCAGGGTGCCCTCCTTTTTCTTTACGAAGAACAGCGGGAATCCTGCCGGGGAATTAGAAGGGGCAATATACCCTTTCTGAAGACATTCATCGAGATACTCCTGCAAGACCTCCTTTTCTTGAGCGGTCAAGGAGTACACCTTGCCGTGTGGAATCACAGCGTCTGGCAACAGGTCGATGGCACAATCGAAAGGTCTATGAGGTGGTAAGGGTATGTCCTTAGGATCAGAGAAAACCTCATGAAAGCCAGCATATACAGAAGGAACAGAAGAAACAGAGAGTAAGCGTGGCACACCAACCCCTTCAGTCTGGGTGGCGACTGATGATTGCGTTGGAGAAGAACCGACATGGCAACAGTCCTGCACACAACGCTCAGAGCTGAAAACCAAGGTCCGAGTCTGCCAGTTGATGTTGGGGTTATGATGTAACAACCACGGCAGCCCTAAGATGATCGGATAAGAGGGAGTCTTGATGATATCCAAAGAGATCTGTTCATGATGTTCTTCAATCCATAATCCTAGTGACTCGGAATGTTGATGGACCGGACCCGAAGACAACGGGGTACCGTCAATAACTTCCACCACTGAAGCGCAGTTCTTTTCGATCAAAGTGATACCATTCCTGATGGCAAAATCTGCGTCCATATAATTTCCAGAGGCTCCGCAATCCAATAATCCAAGCACCCCTATGGGTTCTCTTCCTGACCAAGAGACCCGGAGCGTTAAGACCATAAGCACGACTGATTGCATGGGTTGCCGAACCAGTACCATATCGGGAAGGACTGTAGAAGGAGAGGGGCCCATCGTCGCCTTACCCCTGGACGACAGGCCATTCAGTTTTCCGACCTTCGGAGCGGCCTTGATGGGCAAGCACTGAGATAATGACCAGAGGCCCCACAGTACAGGCACAACCGTAGGTCACGCCTACGTTTCTTCTCGGCATCAGATAGGGGGCCTCTAACCGCTCCTAGTTGCATTGGTTCGGGGTTTGGTTCAGACGAGGTAGATGCTTTGGTTGGTACTGGGACGAATCTTGAAACCGTCCTTTCTGAACGGCGCCTCTCACCCCTTCTCTCCGATAACCTGTGATCAATCCGCATCACTTGTTCTTGTAATGCTTGCAGGGTTTCGGGTTCTGGTATATGGAGGAGTTCATCCTTATATTCATCTCTCAACCCCCTACGAAAAAGGGTCTTTTGAGTAATCTCAGGCCATAGTGAATCGGTGGCCAGCTGGCGAAAACGGCTGATGTAGGCGATTATATCACTGGATCCTTGCTTCAGGTCCATGAGCTGATTTTGCGCAGCAGCGGCAAGGTTGGGAGACCGGAATACTTCCAGAAAAGCCTTCTCAAAGGCCACAAAGTCTTCCAGGACTGGACTCTCGGCAGCCACCAAAGGAGTGGCCCAGGCCAAAGCGTTTCCGGTGAGATTTCCCAAAACGTACCCAATCTTAGCCTTATCTTGGTTAAAATGTGTAGGACGGCACAAAAAATGTATCCTACAATGATTGCAGAATTCAGCTACCCGTCTGGGGTCTCCGTCGAAATTTATCGGGGTGGTCTGAGCAATCACAGACTCTGCGGAGGTACCGGGGTGAGTCCCTTGAGCTACCAGCTGACGTAAGGCCACATTTTCCTGATGCAGTACGGTCATCTCGGCGCGTAGGGCCCTGATCTCATTCCTCAATTCTTCGGAGTCTTCCATTACAGAACCAGAGCTGGTTGTTAGGCGTCTTAATCTGTTAAGCTGTGCGTCTCTGGAGCGCTGCGTACCTGGGGTTTCAGTTGCTGGTCTCACTGGTGACGCCAGACTGGTAGTTTCCAAACCGAATGTAGATATCGCAACGCTAGGAAGCGACCCCGACCCAACCCTAATGGAACAGGGATGGATTGGAATCACCTCCCAACGCCACTGGCACACCTCCCTGTGGATTACAGTGACGTCGGGACAGTGCAAGCACTGACAGGGAGGTGACTAGGTTGAGCTGGTGCGGTCCGGTAGAAAGCCACAACTGGAGGACGAGAGGTCTTCAGCACGATCCACCAAGGCAGTTGATAATCCGGAGGGCTGGCACCCAGAGCCAAAGTGACAAGAAGTTCAAGGCAAACAAGGAGGTCAGGAAGAGAGAATGGACCCAGGAACAGGGAGACCCAAAGAGAGGGAGAAGGCCAAGATGGGAATCCCCCCCAACCTCCTAAGAGCCACGGAGCCAAGGGAGCTAATCCCAAAGGAATTGGACCCAGGGAAGGGAGAGGAACTGGCGGGTAGCAGGAGTAAGGCAGCCCGGAGTCGGGAAAAAGAAACAGGAACCAAGGAGCAGGGACCTGATGCGAGGCACCAAGCGACGGTAAGTGGGGACAAACTGCGTTAAGACGCGAACAGTAGAGGGCTGGACGCTATTTACAGCGTCCAGCACGAAAGCGAGGCGTGGACCGCTAGCGGGACAGCGCATGCGCGATGGCCGAGCGGGCACCGGAACGAGGCTTGGAACACAAGCTTGCCTGCCCGTTCCTGGTTACCCGCGGGGCTTGCGCACGCAAGCGAGCGCCAACCCGCTGCCCACAGCCACGCTTCCCAAGCTGGTAACAGGGGTAGAACCGCCACGTCCGGGAACGGATGCGGCGAGACGGCCAGGTAAGTGTCCTAACATCCCCAGAAAAAAGACAACGATCGCCTATGCTGTAATGTCCAACGAAGAAAGCTTGATGGTCAAATTACAGTACTGAATCGCCTAGACATTCATCGAAGCAACGAAAAAAGCCAAGGAATTCGCCATCTAATTCACATACGCAAAAGTCCCATGCTCCAGACCATCGATACCACTTGCAGACGGAAAAATATCATAAAGATCAAAAACTAAAAACGGAATGGCGATATCAATTAAAGCTGGAACAAATTAAAGGAAACTTTGATGACATAATTCGGAATAGGAGATCACTGCTAACTTTGCTCCACTATGTTCGCAGCTTGAGAGTAATAACAACTGACGACCTGAAGATTGTGGACACTAGCCATAAAAAGGGCAGAGCACAAACTTACCTCTACATTTCATCGGAAACGATAAAAAATCTTTTGATTAAAGAAGCCGACGAGTTGCTCCGACTAGGATACGATCTTACCATCCCGAAAGAAAGCAGAAAATTGTCCAAATTAGAGAACGTGGAACGGCAAACCTCAGAGTTCCCATGACCTCGGTGTTAGGGAGAATTCTCTGTTTAGGCTGAATTTCCTAACCTAGTGAGTCCCCCAGCAGCTTTGCTGGATTTCTGGAGTTTGTTTTTTCCATCCTGCCAAGTGTGAGACTCTTTTCTCCCACTCTTGGACATGTATGTGTGTGAAATTCCTTTCAAATGTCAATGTGTTCGATGGGCTATGGGGTCTTTTACTCCATAGGGTCTCATATGTTTTTCTATGTGTGTTACACCGCACCCTACGTGCCGTAACACGGGGGCGTCCTAGCGGACCCCCACCATAGACTCCATACCCGGGGACTGACTACTGTCTCCCAGGGCATGTAAAGTCACCATTGGCTTTACTAGACCTAAATTTACTAACAGGACTAGTACAAACCATCTTATTGTGGACGTACTAGTAGGGGTAATTCGATTACTCCTAGACCTGTTACTCGAGGGGGCACTGTCCCGTCCCCCCTCGTCGAGTTTTGGCTGGTGGCAGTGGAAACTACTTGTTATGTTCGACCCCGAGCATAACCCTATGGGATTCGTCCCATTGTTGGAGATTACTCCTTTTTCTCGTTAATCTCTAACGTACCACCGATCTACTCATCGTAAATAAGTTTATCGGATGGTATCTTCTGCCAGAACTCGGTTTGTAAAATGGCGTCTGTGTTCGTCTCTGTGACTCCTAAACCAAAGGTTGAGCCCTTTGTTCCACTTTTGGCGGGCCTCTGTACAGAGACCCTCCAAGAAGGTGCCATTCTGTCTGGGTTACCTCAGGGGTGTGGGAGGGGGTTTAGGCACCCTGGACCGAGTTGCCTTGCCAACTCAGGTCGCACTCTGGAGTGATTGGCCCAAGTGGTGAGCGTTCCCGCTCACCACTTAGCATGTGTTGATTGACAGCTAGGCTGATTGAATGGGGGTTTTCTGCATAAAAGCAGGGCTTTTGGGACTGGATCTTCAGAAGTCGCCACAGGACCTAATAATCCGACGAGGGTAACGCTGAGCCGACCTGCACGACGACATCTCCGGTGGAGCCCTGCGGAACCGACTCACCACTTCCCGACGACAGAGGAGATCTCCCTGCCAGAGAGTCTCTTCCCCTGACTGGTGGGAACAACCAGTCCCCTTTGCTTTTTATTCGCCTCAGGACGCGGTGGTCGAATTGCCCGTGCAGAAGCATCTCGGCAACCGGATAGCCACTACCCCTGAACTGCGACCAAAAGGTGGTGCCTTGTGACGGAGCACTCCGCGGCTGGTCTCTTCCCTGGTGGTGCACCGGACTTCATTTTCTTCGACGACGAGATCATCTCTACTCTTGGCAAAGACCCGACGTGCATCCAACACCAGGAACAACTGCCCCCGCCGGAGCTGCCCTCCACAACAAGGTACCATGTCCGCCTGGCTTCCCTTTCGATCGGCTCGAGTGAGGTGTCTTAATCCTCTCCGTTCCGTTGGGTCGCCTCCAAGCTTTTATCATTCGTTGTTCTGAACTGGTTCAATCCACCGATAACAATTTGCAATACAGACTTGAATGCATCTCCACTAGAGACTTTTTGGGACATCGCGCCTTGATTCTCTCTGAGTGGGCCTGGCCTCTGAACTTTACGATCTATTGTGATTCTTGCCTTCCTGCCTTGCATTTTATCCGATAGGAGCGAACTGTGTTGATTTAGTAACCTGCCTATCTTTTTCTCTCCCTTCCTACCTAATATTCGAGTGTCATCTAGGTTGAGGTATACACCTCTGTCTGAAAATAAGTGGTACCAGTAGAACCTAGAGTTGTCGATATTGCTAGGGGGATTGATCATCTACTCCGTAGAGTAATTGTGTTTGATTTGTTTGCCGTGATTTGCCGTAGTGTTTTTCATAGACATTTTGTTTTTCATAGACATAAATAAATACCTTAATATCTTTACACTAAGCCTCGTTGCATGTTTGCTTGTCTTGCTGTGAAGAATTGCCCTATTTTGTATACTCCACATACTGCTCAACTTTTATTGAGAGAAGTCTGACTGCTCAGCCACAGCTACCACGTGAATCTGTGTGGTGCAGACTGCAACCAAGTGGGTTCACCGCCAACGCCTGTAGTCCTAAATCTTTTGCAGTGGTCCCAGAGGGAACTGCACAGGTTTCCGCCCAACACTCGGCATAGACAGCATGAACCACCAACAACCTCAAAGAGTCCCATGATAAAAAGTGAAAAGCCTTGTTTAAAAACAAATAAGACAACTACGCAACGATTGGCTGAAACGGTGCCACTTCCTTCTGGTTTGGGGAAAACTATTAGACAAGAAGTGCAACATGGTTCCCGGGATGAAAAGTTAAATCCAAACTCTACGTCTGTTTCGAGTCTCTGGGCCTGGCTGCCAAAAGCTCTTATAGCAAAAAAATCCTCATAGCAACACAGGCCCCCTCTAGAGGTCAGTGAGGAGCGGCGATCACCTACTGCAACTAACTTAAGACTTGGTTCATGGAACACCAGAGGCTTCCACCATCTAACTGTTTCAGGAGACATAAATTTGGGCGATTTTGACATCCTGTGTGTACAGGAAACTTGGCTCACCAAACCACTGAGACTAGACGGTTATGAAATAACTCTATCCCCGGCGAAAAAGAGCATTAAAGGCCGTCCATCATCTGGTCTATTGACAGCAATTCGTATAGGCCATGGATTAAAGCTGAAAAAATACTAACGGCAAACCAGTCTTTACTAACTGTGCTCCTAACATGGACACATAAGCAAGCCACTGACGACGAAATGCAAACATCGCAGGTGGCAATCATAAACACCTACTGGAATCTGGCCAAAACAGAAGCTGGAATTTACATGAAGGAAATGGAAGCGGCCATTGATGAAATTCTGGCTATTTATCAAATATCCTACCTGTTAATCTGCGGAGATTTAAATTCAACTACTCCCTCGCAAAAACTTAAATGAAACCATACGCCAGCGGATCAGAGAGGAAGGTTATGGCAGAATTTAATGAACTCTAGAGAATTACACAATCTCGAGCTGGTCTTCCCTAATTCGGATCGCATCGCAACATGGTCAAACGGAATGATGGAATCAACTATTGATCATATATTTACCTCGAGAGCCTTTTTGGATCTGATTTCAACCTTCGAGATAATTAAAACAAAATCCAGCGAGCATAACCTGTTGACAGTTACTTGGAAAACCTTGACCGATCCTGTGGAGATCTTGGATTTTCAATTGGAAGCGAATAGGCAAGGAAACAGACTCCGTCTCTCAGCAGAAAACATCAAGGAGCTGACGGATAATTACAAAATTCTCGAACTTGAAAACCAGTCCAATAAGACCGACTATGGAACTTTACTTACATTGTACAAGAAGCCCTGAACTAAGATCTATTCATCACCAAAGTCAATAAACCATAGTTACGATATCCAGGTAGTCGAAAAGCGACGGATCTATCGGAAAACCGTAAGAAATGCATCAAAACAAACTTCCGCTAACGCTGAAATTCTAAAGCGTGATGCAAAAATCGCTTACCGTTCATGGCTGCGAACTCACCGACTGAACATGCACCAACAAGACGCTGAGGCAATTATCAAATCTATCTGTTCAAAGAACTCAAAAGAATTCTGGTCCCTGTTAAATGCCACATCATCGACGTCTTCCAGAAGTATCCAAAATACAATAGGAGAAAGTGCATGGAGAAAACACATAGAAAAAACCTTCAAATCTCCTCTTGATAGACAACCAACCAACTCTGTGAAAAGTGTTAACATGTGGGACAGATTGGATGACAAAGATGAAATTCTCAAACTAATAACGTTGTTGAAAAATTCGAGAGCTCTGGGTCCGGAGGGCATTACCAACACTGACCTGAAAGCTCACCCGGCTGCTTGGACAACATTTCTCAGTGAAGTCTTTGCAAGATGCTCGGATTCCAGAACGATACCTGTTTCGTGGACGTCGGCTATCATAGTGCCCATCTACAAAAAAGGAGACCCGAACAATCCCGCAAACTATCGGCCAATAGCCTTATTGGACCCAATTGGAAAGGTTTACGGTTCTCTACTTCTGAAACAATTTCAAACTTGGGCCAATGAGGCTCCGTGTAATGACCATTTTCAATCTGGATTTAAGAAGAACATGGGAGCCACAGTCAACATCTTGTCGTTGAGCCTTCTCAAAAGTAGAACGATGGAAGGAGGTCCTGGGCTATATCTGGCGTTTATCGATTTTACTCAAGCTTTTGACAGAGTCGATAGATTACTTCTATGGAAAAAACTTAAAGCGTGGGCATGTCCAAAAGAAATCTTGGACCCCATTAAAGCCCTCCATACGAACACCACGGTCGGAATTCGATTAAATTGTAAAGGATCCCTCTCTACAGCTATCGCGACAAACATAGGAGTTAAACAAGGATGTCCCCTGCGCCTTCAATTTTTCTGGCATATATTGGAGATTATCAGCTAACAGAATCTTCGGTAAGATCTTTTCCACCAAAATTGGGGGCGCAAAAAATAAGTAGACTCCTATATGCGGATGATTTTATCCTGATAGATCAGACTTCAGTGGGCTTGCAACGCCAGTTGGATAACCTCGACTCCTATGTGACAGCAAATAATCTGGAAGTAAACAAGGAAAAGACAAAAATCCTTGTTTTTGAAAGAACAGTGAAGAAATCAGATAACAACAAATGGTACTACCGCTCGTCTCCGATTGAAAAGGTTCAGAGCTTCAAATATCTAGTCGTGATATTGGACAGTACAAAAGAAGAACTAGCCATGCAGGAAGCGCTTCATTCAAAAATGAGGAAACTAGCTACAAAAGGCAAAGCAATCGATAGAAAATTTGGACGATGCTCGATGATCCCAGCTTTGAATTTTTATAAATCTAAACTAGTGCCTTCTGTAACATACGGAGTGGAGGCTATGTTACAACTTCCTACCACTATCTGGCACAAACTCGAAGTCTACTACTGGAGAACCGTCCTGGGATTGCCCTCCTCTATGCCTGTTGCCCCAATCCGTAGGGAGCTGAGCTTGCTGTCCCTGTTAGGGTCAGTAAACTCTAGCTCTCTAAAACTGTACAGAAAATGTCTGATACGAACGAGTCCCACCTTGTTTAAACTAATAAAGATGGAACTGGACCTGGGCACCAATAAATCGCTACAGATTTGGAAAGAAAGGATGCTGACACTACTTAAATCAATCAAGAGGGACGAAGAGGAATTGCGGTCAAACCCATCGAGGATTCTAAGAAAACTGAAAGATCTTGACTGGATTCAGACATTGGACAAAGCCTCAGAAAACAAATTAATGCTTCATCTGCCTCCAAATATAAAAAAATTGAATGACCTCCAGGGTTACGTAAAACAATTCCCAAACAGGCAAGCAAGAAACTGCCTTCTAAGAGCTATGTTAAATCTGCTTCCAACAAACGAGATTAAATTTATTAGAGGCTTATCAGTTACTAGCGACAGGAGACTTTTTAAAAAGCCAAGCGAAAAGGAAACAGTAAGGCACCTTCTCCTCAATTGCACAGAAATTGGGAAAGTTAGGTCTAGCTACATGCAATATTTTGCGTCTGATCTATCGCTTGAATCTGAACTATGCTGGTGGTCAAGGATGATTAGTGGATGCCTTGAGCAAACTAGAAACCAACTCAGCATAAAATGGCAAATTTAAAGGGCCACTAGTTGGCTGAAGATTCTAGTGAATTCGAACAAAAACATTTAAATCTTAAAACATAGTAGATAACTCGACACATTGACAAAAGAAAAAGTTTTGTAAAAATCATTTGTTTGATTAAAACAAAAAAAACAAAAAATAAATTTAAAAAAAAATAAATAAATAATGAGTGTAGAAGGGATTTAGGTAGGGCTGCAGGGGTCTCCCCGCATATATTCAGTGAAAATGGGGTAACAAAATCAATAATAATAATCAACATTTTCAGTTGTCGCAGTAATCATATAGATCCCTCTGATTCCATCCAATGCCTTCAGGAAATAGGGTGTCAGGAGAAGCAGGCTGTAAACTCCCACCCATCGGGGTCCCTAGGACACATGATGTAGGCTGCTGTCCCAAACAGAACACCCATCATTAACCAGCAGCAGGATGCCAGAACGGGTCCAGCGAGGCCACGTGCCACATTACAAGCTTGTCGGTCTGGCAACAACGGTACCGGTAAGCTTGCCGGTACCATTGTTACCGGACCAGCAAACTACAAATTCTGCTCGCGGGTGCCTTTCTGCCTGTCAGGTCTGACCAATGGTACTCAAATGTGAATGTGGAGTAATAATTACCGGCACCCGGCAATGGGGATTTACTGGGTCCGCCGGGGCTGTAATGCCCTGGTAAGTCCCCATCGCCGGATGCTGGTAAATTCATGACTCTGGCGGCAGCCGTGCCGGTATTTACCCACATGGCTACCGCCGGACTCATAATGAGGCCCCAAGAGTCCATGTCTGAGAGGGCAGAAAAAGCAGGGTTTTGAAAAAATAATAGTAACACCGGTAAGAGTAACTGTGAACAACTTCCTAAATAAGGACAGTGACGAGGAAGGCGGACGTGGAGCTAATGTGTTATTAGCACCGATGAACCTGTGAATGTACTAATTAGTCCAGCACCTGTGCCAAAATGCCTGTCAGCACTGCAATTCATACTCTCTGCCCCTCTCCAAACCGTGGTGTGCATCCACGAGTCTCGCTGCCCGATTCCATCAATGGCCACGGTGTGGAGCAATTTGGCACTGGTACAAGAAAAGGTGGCACTGAGGTTTGCACTGATCGACTGGTTCAAAATGAATTCTTTGCCCTGGAGAGTCAATTATAAAGCCATTTGTTTGCAATTGTGTGTGGCTCCAAATCTTAATGCAAACCCTTGCGACACTTGTGCAAAATTGCTCAAAAGTTCCACTGCACAACTGGGGCAAAGTATGCCTTCTAATCTGAGCGATAACACATAGGTCAACAATGGTGGACAGCTTTGCACTGGGGCTGGGCAGAATAGACCTTATGTTTGTACTGGACAACCAGTATCATTTGTCTTTTTGGGGTAGGACAGAATTACTTGTCACCAGTGATTTATCTGATCCGACCCATAGTATGCAGAAGCAGCGTTGACCCATTAAAATATAATAAGCAGAGGCGTGGCTTGGCAGTCCGGGGCTAGGGGGTCTATGGCCCCGGGTCTTTTTGGTTGTAGCTCCGGATAGAAGCTCAGGGGCTACAACCAAAAGGCCAGATAACCCCGAGTCCTGACAGTCCTGACATTAGCGTAGCCCCGGATCTTTTCCAGACCTAGCAACACCGCTGATAATAAGACAAATAACAGCATAACAATCATACCATTCAGAAACTGAAATACAAATGTGTGGACACTGGGCTATTCTCCAGCAACATGTTCCTCGTGGAAAGGTTTTCAGTGTGTATTACATTCTGTCTTGCCAGCACGTCGACACTGTTTCTTTTTCTGGGTTCTCTCACATTGTGTTTTAAAAATGTGCTGCCTTCAACCATTTCAGTAATCTTTCACAGCCAAACGAAGTGCACATCACTTCCCCTGAGGTATTTCTAGTGACCATTAGGTGTCACTATAAGAACATGGCTTGCGACATTACCCTAGAGATTTAAAATACAATCATACACGCATTTTCACTTGTATTTTGCAAGGGCATAGCAGAGTAGTTGAGTGAACCAGATGTGTGAATGCTTGGCAAATACAGCTGTGAACATTGTCAGTGTTCTCGATAGGAAGGCGGAAGTGGCTGCCGGGGAAATTATATTTGCGCTGCTGACTGTTTAGTCGAAATGCCCTCCTACCGCCATCCACAAGGGCAACCCTACATATGGAACCTCTTGCTGCTCTGCTAAAGGAAGAGAACGGCGATTTATATATCCACATAAGCATCTCCTGGTAGACGACCCTGAAACCGATTGACTGTTCATGGCCTGCCTTGCTGGTTTACACTGACATAACACGGCAGGGGCCAGATTACAGATACGGTGTGCCGGTGTTCCGTAGGAGAACCTGGGAATAAGGCCTCTTCGTAAGCTGTTCCCACATCCCGGGTCAGGGAGGACCCGGTTAAGCAGCATGTATCAGAAGGGCGATAGTCTGCCTATGTGACAGCATTCCTCCAGTCTTCCAATGGATACAAATCTACAAACGGACCCAAAGACAAGCAAAGGTGTACCAATATCCAAAACGCCCTTGCAAATAAAGTGAAAACACTACAATCCAAAATTACCCTAAAAAAAGCCTCGCTCCCTATCAGCGAAATTCCCAGTACGCCCACACCCACGACTACTCCCAATCTTAGCTTAACACCTTTCAAATTCGCTAAAGTCTCTATTCATGAAACTAAAAATTAATTGCCTCACTAAAACCCTCAAACTGCAATGGTGATTGCTGCCCGGCCCAGATAATCAAGGATGCCGCTAGAGACCTTGCCCCCTTCATCACTAAACTCATCAATGCCACCTTCTCATCTAGCACCGTCCAAAGCAGTTCAAAAGAGTCCTGGGTTCTCCCCCTGCTAAAAAAACAAACCCTGGACCCCTCCGAACCCACTAACTATAGGCCCATCACCACGGTCCCCTTCCTCCTGAAGATAATCGACAGAGTGGCCTATCTCCAAATTCAAAAATACCTGGAGACTAACCAACTCCTTGGTACTCGTCAATCTGGCTTCAGACCTCAGCAGGGCACTGAGACAGCACTTATAGATCTCAAAGCCCAAATTGATGAACTTAACGATAAAGGAAACGCAGCTATGCTACTCCTCCTTGATCTGTCGGCAGCTTTTGACCTAGTGGATCACGCAGTACTTTGCAAACACCTAGCGTCAGCCGCCCACTTCTCAAGTGAATCTGTAGCCTGGGTTCAATCCTTTCTCGACAATAGAAGTATGCGAGTCTTCTCCACCTTAGACTCTGCAGACCCTATCAAGACAACATGTGGTGTCCCACAGGGCTCCTGTGTCTCGCCAACGATGAACAATATCTTTACTAAACCTCTATTCGACAAATTGGACAGACTGGGTGTCACTTACACAAATTATGCAGATGACACGCAGATCCTCATCCCCCTTTCGGGCAATTTCGCTACGGATACAGCTTTAGTAAATAAAATGTACACCCTCATTCAGGCATGGATGGCAACCTATGGCCTCTGCCTGAACAACGAAAAAACAGATATCCTCCTTCTAGGCTCACCTAACAACTTAAAAAAACTCGATTCCAACTACAGTTCTTTCAATATCGACGGCAACATAATCCCCGTCGCCAAAGAGGTGAAGACCTTTGGTTTCTGCTTGGACTCCACCTTGTCCTTAAAGAAACAAGTGAACTCCCTGGCCTCATCCACTGCCTACACTGGCAAACTCATTAAAGAATGCAAACACTTCCTCTTACCAGCTAGCTGCATTATCCTAGCCAATGCACTGATCCTCTCTAAACTGGATTACTGCAACACACTTAATGCAGGCACTTACAAATACATCATCAATAAACTCCAAACCCTGCAAAACAACGCGCTGAGAACGGCCTTGAACCTCCCAGTCAGAGAGCACATTTCAAATGCACGCAGAAACTACAATTGGCTAAAAATCAGCGATAGGATCACCTTCAAAATTGTCACACCAACAATCAAATGCCTGAACAATGCTGCCCCCCCATACCTCAGGGACAGAATAATAAGAAAAACCTCTTCACGGCCAACCAGAACAGCCAACTCTTTCTGCCTCCAAACCCCAAGATTCCAACTAAAAAAAACAAGCAGCTCAGTACTGGAATGCCTTACCAGTTGAAATAAGACGGGATCAGTCCTACACCAGCTTCAGGCACCATACCCGCACCTGGCTCCGTCGCAATGACCTTTGAAACTTGAGACCTTGTGTATTGTGCACTGATACCATATGCACCTCTCCACCCTATCATGTAAAACGTACATAATGCATCTCCTGTTTATAATATGTACCTATATGTAAAGTAAAGATTGTATATAATGTAATTACTGTATATAACATATACAACATATAATACCAACATGTGATAACACTGTAACCGGTAACCTGTAACCAAGTTCTAAGTATTCTAAGTATTCTTGTTACTCTGTGCGCCCAGCTACCCATGGGTTTTCTGGCGCCCTATAAATAAACAACCAACCAACCAACCATCCTCCCATATTTGCCCCGCTCTACTGAGGCCTGCTTCATACCAGTGTTGAAAATGCAGCGGGTCTACTATTAGATTACTTTATGGGGGGGTTGCAAGATGCAGTTGAGGGGTGAAGACCATGACGAGAGCTTCCGCTCTCTTTCCATTTTATCCAAAAGCCCTCTATATTAGGATGTTTCAACACCCTACTTGGAATCTCTTTCTGGGGAACCCAAAGCCATTCCCCTAATGAAACCCGGGGGAATATATCTTGTTGTCCATTTTCACCCATTGTTTCTTAGAGCCCGGGTCCAGATGGTCTATCATTATGCATAGCTGTGCTGCCTGGTAATACAGGTATAAGTCTGGGAAGCATACCCCCACTTTAACCCCTTGCTAATAGGAGCACCCTATATGATATCCGGGGTCTTGCACCCACCCACAGGAATTTCAAAAGCCTCCTTTTAACCATATCTAGAAAGGTTGGCGGGACAATAATCGGGAGCATTTGGAAGAGATAAAGACATCCTTGTGTATCTCTACCCCTAGATATCTGAACCCTTCAACTTGTATGCAGAACCCCAGGCCGTCAACATGTTCCTTATCCACGAGGTCCCATTGTCCCCTCCAGTATGCTACTGACTTTTCCTGGTTTATTTTAAAGCCCGATAATTCGCCACACCTGGCCAGACCCTGCAACAAGCTTGGAAGAGAAGTCTGTGGATTTGTTAAGTACAGGATGGCATCATCCGCAAAGAGGCTTAATTTATATTCGTCCTCCCCTATCTTGACCCCTGTGATATCCCTATTTGCTTTGACTTCTGCCGCTCAGGCTTCCATGGCTAGAGCATACAGGAGAGGTGACAGGGGTCAACCCTGTCTAGTGCTCCTTCGCAGCGGGACCATCCTCAACTCTTTCACATTGACCTTGGCCCTAGGTGTCGAGTACAGGGCAGTGAGCCAGCCCTTCCATTTCATACCCATCCCAACTGCTTACTTGACTCCCTTCGGGAAGCTCCAACAGACGTGATCAAATGCCTTTTTGGCATCGAGGGATAACACAAAGACTTCCTCTTTCTTTGCCACCGGGGAATGTAATACATTGAGGGTTTCATGGAGGTTGTCCGATCCTTGTAAATTCAAAATAAAGCCCATCTCTCGTCGGCGTGGATCAGTCTAGTGAGGTGATATTCCAACCTGTATGCCAACACTCTAGCACACCTCTTGACATCTGCGTTCAGTTATGAAATAGGTCTATAGGCCTGTCACTGCATAGGGTCTCTTCCAGGAGAACCACAATTCTGGCTTCAAGAAATATGGGTGGAATCTCCCTTTCGCTGCCAAGATATGCTGGAATTCTTTGTAGAAATCAGCCATATAGCCATCTTTCCCAGAGGGCCTTCCCTACTTTTAGTAGTCCTATGGCTAAAGACACTTCCTTTGCAGTGATGTCAGCTTCCAGCTGGGCCATATCTGATGCTATTAACATGGGTACAGCGAGAATGTCCAGACATTCACAAATCCTACAGTCCTCTGGCTGAAGAGCCTGTTTGTAGAGCGTCTCGTAATAGTCTGCAAAACACCCCAGGATCTCCTCCTTTTTACCAGCTAGTGTCTCATTAACCTTCCTGATTATTTCCACTCTCCTTTCTCTCCTATTTCCCGCACCCTGTTACCCAGTAATGTCTCCACCCAGTCTCCTTTTTCATAGTACCTTTGCTTGGTGTATCACACCTTCTTGACCACCTCCCCTTTCAGGGTCGTATTGTAATGCCAGTCTATCCCCATCATTCCGTTCAGCCGTTCCTCTCTGTCACACCCCTTCCTGTTCATCTGGGCTCTGTACCTCGGAGCATGGTCGACACTCAATCCCCTCTCTCTCTTTTTTCCTCACCCCCCACAGTACCCTCACTGTGGCTTTGGCTGCCTCCCACTCTATATTCGGCTGTACTTCCCCTGTGCCATTGATATAGAAACAACTATGGATTTCCTTTCTGAGAAATTTCATAAAAAGTGGGTCTCTAAGGAGCATGTCATTGCAGCACCATCCAGGAGCACCCGTCTTCTTTTATCGCTCAACCACAACTGCAGTGACCATCTCGTGGTCTGACAAGTAACAGTCACCACCCTATGTGATGCCACCCCACTGTCCTGTTCCTGTGGCACTAATAGGAGATCTATTAAGGTATGTGTGTGATGTGGTGGTGAGAAAAAGGTTTATCCACCTGCTTGAGGTTTCTTCGATCTCCAGACATCCAGCCAATAATGGTCTTCCAACAGGTGTGCAAAATCCCTGTTTTCGTTCCCTATCAAACTTTCCTCTCCTCTCTTTGTGGACCACCCTGGGAACAAACATCATGTTAAAGTCCCCCCCTCATAGTGTGGGCCCTTCCCCCCAATCCTCGAGTACCATGAATACTTTCTTAAAGAATGGGATCTAGCCAACGCCATCCAATCGCCCGAGAAACCTCCCCCCAAAATCCCTCTTGACCTGCAACTCTTTAAATTGAAAATACTTCAGTAGGAAAATTCCAACTCCCTCATTCTTGTGGTCATTGTTTGAAGCCAAGTACATTGATCCGATTTCCTCCTTCAGTGGTATTCCATTCCCTGTTTAAAGTGGGTGTCCTGCAGAAATAGCAAACACAAGCCTACCTTATGGAACATATTATACATTAATGAGCACTTCTTAGGGGAATGGAGCCCCTTGACATTTAGGGTAGCTACCTTCAATTCATCCACACCCTTGCCTTGCAAACTTCCTTTTCCTACACACCTTTGGCAGATTAAGAGCCAGCTTTTTGAAAGCAAATAATTTGCATGAGAAACCCCTCTCTGTCTCCCCATCCCCCACTTGCCCCTCATCTTCCCCATCAACAGTAAAACATATAGCAAACTATAACCAATCAGGGCAACAAATCTTGTCAAATCGAGACACCCAGAAATATCCAGGTCACTAGGTAGCATGGAGTACAATGTCCAGCCATTCCTGTCAGATGAGAATATGTCAATTACCTGTCCTTCAGTATTAAGAATTTCCCCAAGACTTTGCTTCTTCTATCATCTCAGATTGAAGGTTGTGGGACCTGGGACATTTTGGGTCCCCTGGAGTGTCCTTCCATCTGTGGCCCTTCAGCTGGGCAAATGAAATCTTGAAACTCTCCTGCAGCTAGCATTGACTGTCCTGTTCTGTAAGGACCCCTCTTTATGCAGCTCTTGGAGGAGTTTGCCCGCCTCTTCACCTTGGCTTAGCATGTAGTGATCTTCGTTATGCTTAAAGGGCAATCCAAATGGGAATCTCCAGTGGTATCACATTCCTTTTTCCTGGAGCCACCTCATCAAGGGTATGCACTTCCACCTTTCATCAAGAGTATACGAGGAGAGGTCCTAGAAGATTTTAACCAAGGCACCTTCACAGTTCCACTTCCCACCCTACCATGCACTTTCCCCCTCCATCTCCCCCTCTCCCACGCACTTGCTTGTTCTCATTGTCACTGGCATATTAAGATTGTTATTTTGTTCTCCCCTGTTCTCCTCCCTTGACTTGTCGCGCTGTGAAACACTGTACTAGCACGATAGAAATAAAATATCAATATCAATTCTATCATATCTACTTCTCAGGCTATCTTTAGTATGTCTTTGTTGTCCCTGTAGTGATTGCACTACGCCACTACCGATTGGGGGCCTTCTCCTGATCCGGCATGTGGGATGGATCAACCCACTCATCCAAGACCTGCAACATCACTGTGCATTGCTGGCAGCAGAAACATCAGAATGGCCACTGGAAAGCATGCTGCTCGCCAGAAATCACCAGAAAATGCGCAGTGAAAACCTGCAAAATAGGCTGCCATCCACTTTTGCCTATCTTAGTGAGCACAGGAGACCACTGCCCAAAACCACGATTGAGCTATCCACCAAGTAGCCTGAAACCACTTGGAAATAGCAATGCTGATTGCCAAAAGAAACACAGAGCTGTTTGGGAATCCGTTTTCTTGATTGTCAAAAATGTGCTAAAATCATGGCTCACAAAGCACCTAAAAGATCCAAATTCTTTGTTGTTGGGTGTTCCACATTACTCTACTGCAAGAATCCACATCAATACAATGTCAGCAAGAATCATATGTTCTCAGAACAAGATCCCTTTTAAGGATACTGATGGAAAGACAGCTGTCAAAATGGGTGAATACCGGTACTCACCACTACCAGAAGCCGGCGTTTTAAAATCATATTCTTTGTAAACTTGAACATGGAACGCCAAACTATGCCAAAGAAATACTGGCTATCAGAAGCCTAAGGGGTAGAGACAATTTAAAACTATATTCTGAAATGGCTTGAAGGAAGCAATTGTTTAATGTATGTATTAAAAATGTGGGTTATATTGTAAGAAAAGACACATTGTAAACATTGGTTGCAGAGTTAAAAAGTTTCCCACACTGGGATCAAACAGTTTCCACACCTTATCCCTGGACAAAGGAGATTCCCTCTGCCCCAGGCTAAGAGATTGACAAACTGGTGTGAACAGGAACTAGCCAAGGCACACTGGCCTGCTGCTCTTGGTAAAGACAATGGATTTTTTGGGATGAATAGGAATATGCTGATTTGGGTGTGACTGGTGAACAACTGCTCTGAGAGAGAGAGGACATGTGACCCCTGAGTCAAGCCATTGTGGATTCAGATGGCCCAGCAAATATATGTTTTATAAAATTGCTTATAACAAAGTGTACCAAGCTGACACAAATGTATAACTTTCAGACGGTTAAAATGAAAAATGCACTCACAGTTTGAGACTAAGCTGAACTCTGTGTGATGTTCTGAGACCAAACCCCGGAATTCATTAATATTGCAACTGTAGTGTTTTTGCTATGAACATAAGAATTTACAGAAATGTGCCCAGAGAGGATATGTATGTTTGCGTAAAATTTGCTGCAGAACTAATATTGGGAAATCCACCAAAAGCACGAAATGTTGTCATTTCTGAACCCAAGCTCATAGGAACATGGGACTTGAACGGAGACATGCCTTAATTAATCTGTGATGTGTATATGTATTATGAATAACTTGTGTATCTGGGAAATATGTTTTTGGGTAAAATTGATTTTCTCTGTAAAAGCAAAGGGGAGGGATTTCAGTTAAGCCACAAGAGCGCCAGGGGACCACTCCGGTGGTGATAGTGCGCAGTACAAATGTCCTTTAACATTAACATTAACATAAACATGACACCGGGTGACACGCTGATCCTTTCTCCAGTCAGGGGACAGGGAATCCTCTAACCTATCAAATCCTTAGGGGGGTTGGGCATAGAGAATCAGCCTACCCACCCACTTTGGAAACACATAAAAAGAGACTGCTTAGGACAGATAAGGGACACTCTTTCCACTCTTCAACTGATTTCTTGGGAAGCACTCTGCTGGAAGACTCCAGAATCCAGATAGATCCAGGGATCAGACTCTAGAACCAAACTCTAGAACCCAAACTCCAGAATCTTGAAGCAGAGAGGCCTAAACGAAAAGCTGAATCCTTTTCAGCAGGCTTCAGAATCTTTTGCAACCTGATTCTAACCCCTAAACTTCCCAGGGGCATCTCAAAATCCAACAGCTGGGCTGAGCTGTTTCGCTTCTTGCTAAGAACCCTGTGCTAGAACCAAGATCCAGACCCAGAGAGAGCAGTGCTGTATCCAGAACCCGTCAGACCCAAACCAGAGGCCGTGCTGTGAACAGATCCCAGTGCCTGAGACCGTCCGGTGGCGAGTGAAGCCAAACCCATGACCAGATCTTTGACGAGGCCCGCTCCATTCTAAAGCCTAGGAGTAAGTATCTAGTCTAGAACTCTAGATAGCCAAACTCTTAGTTTAAAGTAATGCTATTCCATCCATTTCAACCTGTTTAGAACTGCATTATAGAATCATGTGTCCATCCTGTTGATTCCAAAGCTGTAAAGCGCAATCTGTAAGTTAGAAATCTTGACTTTATTTCTGAAAATCTACCTTCACAAAAACCTCTGTAACTTTTGAACCGCACGTCCTATAACCGAAATTTGTCATTTTAAAGCTAAGATCCTAAGCTTTCCAACAAACCCAAAACGACATTCCAATTCATTATAGTTTTTCCGTAATCGCGATTTACGCACACAGAGAGATTGCCGCGAATTGCAATTTAGCTCAATTTCAACACGTTAAAATAGCTGTTTCTTGCTTTCCACTGCTGAATTTCGTTTTCAATCTGATAATCATTCATGAATCATTGCTAGTGTTGACCTGAACCAATCCAAAGTAACTCTCACTAGTGCTGAATATCCTTTATTGAATAAAAATCAGTTTAGCATATTTTCCTTTTCATGACAATCACATTCAAAAGTATTTTGCCTGTTTTAAAATCATTCCTGTGTGTCTCTAAGCTTGCTGGGGGGACTGGGATTGAGCTGCATTATTGAGTGTATCCCTGAAACCTGTGTGCCCTCATTTCCATCTCTTCATATTGCATACTGGGGGGAGAGAGTAGTCAAAGGAGAAAAAGTGATTATCTTGTCTTTTGATGGAAACCATATCAAGTTTATAAACTTTCACACGGAACCTCTGGTAACCCATCTCCACCACCTCCGGACACTCCGCCCTCGCAAACCGGCACTCCATAAAGCACCCCCTTACATGACACACCAATTTGGTCTGCTCCACCCCAGGCACACCGCTCCGTAGATGCAGTGTGACAGTGTGTGGAAGGTGGTGTCGAAGCCTGATAGTCGTGTGAAGACGTTTCTGGGGGAGAATCCGATGGTGATTGCTGGATGGGTGAAGGCGGCTGTGGGGAATGTCACTCGGGTGCTAGTGGTGGCTGGGGGCCAGTTGTTGGTGGAGGAGACGGATGCTGGTAGTAAGGCTAAGATTCTGCAGGTGCGTTTTCTGGGTAGGCATGCGGTGCAAGTGTTTGACCAAAGTGGTGTGTCATGTATTATGGAGGGTGCTTTATGGAGTGCCGGTGTCTGTGAATATGTCGGATGTTGGGCCTTGGGAAGAGCAGTTTGAGGTTCCGTTTTCTATGGTGGAGTTGGATGGCGCGATTCGGAAGGGGAAGTGGTCTAGTCCACGGGTGGATGGGGTCATGTATGTATTTTCAGAAAAGTTGCCAGTGGAATGTAAGTTGGAGGTGTTGGCTCTGTTCAATGAGATCTGGAAGAGTGGAGTTTTGCCGAGGTTGTGGAAGAGAGCGATTGTGGTGGAGATTTTGAAGGGTGGCAATGTCCCTACAGAGTGTAAGTCGTATAGGCCGATTGCGCTGACTGTTGTGCTGTGTAAGGTTATGGAACGGATGGTGGTTGAGCGATTGGGGTTTTACTTGGCGTCGAATGGGTGTTTGAGGGATTTTCAGAGTGGGTTCAGGAGGAATCGGTCGGTGGCAGATCCATGAGTGAGGTTGGTGACTGGTGTGGAGGAGGCGTTGTGTGATGGGGAGCTGATGGGGGCATTCTTTTTGGATTTGGAGAAGGCGTATGATATGGTGTGGAGGAGTGGGTTGTTGGTGAGACTATTGGAGATGGGTGTGAAGGGGAGGATGTTTCGGTGGATTAGGGCATTTTTGGCTGATAGGACCTTTCAGGTGAGAGTGAGGGGGGTGATGTCTGAGGTTTGGAAGATGGAGAAAGGGACGCTGCAGGGGAGTGTGATTAGTGGAATGTTGTTTAATGTGATGGTGGATGGGTTGATTCGGGCTCTGGCGGGTATCGGGTGTCAGGTGGATTTCTTCGCAGATGATGGTGTGGTATGGGTAAGAGGGAGGAGTTTGTTGTTGGTGCAGAGTCGGCTGCAAGCTGCGATAGTGCGAATGGAGGAGTGGTGTGGGGAATGCAGCTTTTTCGGTGTCTGTGGATAAAAGTGTGAGTATGGTTTTCTCGAGGAGAAGAGTGCAGCAGGAGTTGGACTTGGTTTTGAAAGGTGTGTGGGTGAAGAGCGTGGAAGAGTTTCGGTACTTGGGGGTGATTTTGGATAGGAAGTTGAACTGGAATTTGCAGGTGGATGGTGTGGTGGATAAGTGTAAACATAGGTTGAATTTGTTGCGGGCGGTGTCTGGGAAAGAGTGGGGTGCGCAGCAGAAGTGTTTACGAATGTTGTATAAGGGGTTGATTTTGAGTGTGATGGATTTTGGATGTCAGGTGGCAGTGGGTTTCACGGTGAGTCAGAAGCTGCAGTTGGATAGGGTGCAGGCGAGGGCATTGAGGGTGTGTTCAGGTGTGATGAGGTCCTCTCCAGTGAATGCGGTTCAGGTGCTTGTGGGGGAGATGCTGTTGGGGTTGAGGAGGGATGCGTTGAATATGAGGTGGTGGGTGAAGTGCAGTGTGAAGAGTGTGGCTCATCCGGGGGGTGAATGTTTGCTGTATAATTGGAGGTTTGACTATTATAGGGACCGGTGGAGGAGGAAGGGGGCACTTTGGGGTTTCACATGTGGGAGAGGGGGATGCAGTGGGGTGTGGGCGAGTTGTTGGCTGTGACGGGTACGGATTTGGTGAGATGGCTGATGTGGATGATGGGGTCTCCAAAGATGTGTTTGGAGTTGGCGAGTGTGGTGTCGAAGAAGCAGGGTTTGCGGGGTAAGATCAAGGCTTTGGGTCAGGTGTATGTGGCAGGGAAGGAAGGGTGTAAGGTGTTCACGGATGGTTCGAAGGATCCTGTGTCTGGTTGAGTGGTTTTGGCGTTTTATCTGGAAAGCACTGAGGAGTATAAAGTGAGGCGACTGACGAATGACGTGTCGATTTGTACGGCTGAGTTGGTGGTGATTGCATTGGCGATTGATAGGGTGTGCGAGTTGGGGTTTGAGAAGGTGGTGGTGTTTTCGGATTCATTGAGTGGGTTGCAGGCGATTGTGGCAGGAGATGCTGATAGGAAGGATGTGATTTTGGACATCAGGAGGAAGATTAATCTGTGTGTGCGTGGGGGGATGGATCTGGAGTTGGCGTGGGTCCCCAGTCACAGTGGCATTTTGGGTAATGAGTTGGTGGATTTGGCGGCGGGTGCGGGTATGAGGAGAGAAGCGGTTGATGTGAGGATACTTTTGAGTGTGGATGAGGTGAAGGCTGTGGTGGTGAAGCGGGTTATGGATGAGTGGCAGGAGAGGTGGGAGAGTGAGGTGAAGGGCAGGTGGATGTTTGGTGTTCGTGAGAAAGTGTCTGTGAAGGTGGATGCAGGGAAACTGGAATGGAAGAGGAGGGAGGAGGTGATGCTGAACCGGTTGAGGATAGGGCATGTGGGGCTGAATGATAGTCTGTTTCGAGTGGGGAAGCGTGAGTCGAGCGACTTTGCGGTGTGTGAGGTGCCTGAGACTGTGGGACATTTTTTGCTTGCGTGTGAGAGGCATGTTGAGGAGAGAGAGTTGATGAGGGTTCGGTTGTCTGCGCTGGGAGTGGCTGAACTGAGTGGGAAGGCTTTGCTGGGAGGAGTCAGGGTGAGAGGCAGGGAGAGGAGCAGTGTGCTGCTACATTTTGTGGGGCAGACAGGGTGGTGGGAGGAGTTATGAGAATGTGAGGGCTGTGTGTAAGATTGGTGGGGTAGGTGCACATCATCCTTTTGGATGGGGAAGCGCCTGCGTGGGTCTGACCACGCATTCGATAATTTGAAAGAAAAGAAAGAAATATCAAGTTTATTTCTGAGTTGCATTCTTTCCCATCTTGCATTTCCTGGAATCACATGAAGTATTCTCTGCTACAGTATCCTTCATATTCATACTCCTAAGTGATTAAAGAGATTGTTGATTTTATTATATTACCCCTTGATGATTACCGCCCATATTCATAAGTGTGCTATTCAGATATTATTTTGTTCATAAAAGTGTGATATATATATATTGTTTAATTCTTCAAATAAACCTTTTAATTTGCAAAACAATCCTACTTCTTGGCTCAGTGAGGTCGGGTAGATCCAAAGAGAGGGGCGTTATATAAGGGTTCATCATCCAGATTTAAAGAACTTTGACATAAAAATAAATAAATAAGGGCTTCCATTGGGCATCCCAGACTAGGCATTGACTTAGTTGGAGTGCTGCATTGAAGTCACTTACAGGCACCTCTTTGGACCCTGTCAAACCTGATTTCCCTTTCATGTTTCGAGCCCAGCAGCTTATGTACCACTCTTCTCAAAAAGTCATCCAAGTCTTGGAGTGATTCAGCATCCTTGCCTGGGAGCCCCCATATTGTACAGTTGTTTCCCCTCCCTCTATTCTCCATATGGTCCAAATTGCTCCTGGCTTCCCTTTCCTTACTTTCTAGATCCTTGAGTCTCGCTTCCATCCTGACCTCAGCAATATCCACTGTGCACTGATAGTGTTCTATTGCTTCAACTCTGTCTTCCACTTTCATGATACGCTCAGTGAGAGCTCTGATTGGCAGCTGCAACTCTGCTCGAAACACTTTCAAATCCAGTAATACGGTGGCGCGGATATCTTGTTATATGCCTCTGAGGCCCCCCCATGTCACTCGTGCCATCCTTGGCCTTCTTCATTCCTCTCTCCCATGGATTGATGGTCCAGTATTTCCTGTCATGCCTCCTACCCGGAGTTGCGGTGTCCCAAGCTTGTGAAGACGTGATACTGTCTCTGGGTTCACCTACGATTGCAGGGCCTCACTTATGCACCAAGCCCACCTCCCACCACCTTCCTCTAGGCGTTTCTCTGCTTCTATTACTGGCATAAGGCTCGTGCGCCCAGCACCAGATCCTCTTGGATGGGGCCAATCTCCAATCAGCCCACGGCCCATTGAGGGCAGTGTGCCGATCTCTCACTCCCCAATGAGGTTCCACTGCAACTCGCAGTACCCCCTGCCATGTGCTCCACTCCTGATATTGTATCTTCGGGGCGGCGCTGTCTCCCTATATCGCACAGACTCCTGTTGCACTGAGGGCCCTATTCTCATCCAGGTGTCAAGTACCGAAAAGGACGTTAAAAGACTTAATGACCTTTTCGGTACTGAAGACCTATTCTGAAGATGGCGCATTCTTCCGAAGTCAGAAGGAATGCGCCACTTTCGGAATACATGTGGCGGTTGCTAGGATGGGTTGGAAACCAACCTAGCAACCGCCACATTTGTAAACTGGCTTTTTGGAAGACTATTTTTGTGGCACTCCCCCAGTTTAATATGTGCGCTAAACTAGCGCATATATACGGTACCCTTTTGGTGCCGTTAAACTGGCAATGCCACAAGAAGCCTTGTTTGGTGTAAATGAAAGTGTTCATATACACTGCACGGGTGTATATGAACACTTTCATTTAAAGCGAGCAGCTTCAACGTTGCAGCCTGCAACGTGCTCTACGAGGACGCCCAGGCCCACTTGAATATACTAGTGGAAGCTGGGAGCCCTCTTTTGGTGCAGCGAATCGTGCTGTTTAGCACCTTCACTGCGCCAAGTTGAGAATAGGGGCCTGAGTGTTATAATCTTGAGTGTTTCAACACCCTTCCTACTGTGCGCATTATGTGAGCACTTTGCCCAAGGAGCAGCGTGTCTCCCTCTCCGGACCTTAGCTAGCCCAGCAGTGGGGACCACCACATGCCATGCTCTTACTGCAGATTCATGGGTGCCAGGTCAGCACCCAGCAGCTCTGTAGCCATGCTCCTTCCCAGATACTGCCCCTGCTTTCTGCAACTCCTCTTCTCATTCGGGCTCCACGCCTCCAGGAAGCTTGGGGAACACTTTTCATAGCACACTTGAGGTGAATTAATTATTTTAACTACGGCTGGATGTGGAGCTCTGCATTCATGCAGACATCATTCCCTGTGCCCCCTAGTCGTCTCCTAAATCACTGTCTTTCAATAAAACTGTCTCTCACTTAGAATACATCCAATTCAAACAATGAGACTATTGGTGTTAAAAGTGGCAATTGCATACACGTGACGATTAATGTTAGCACTTACATGCTGGTCCCTTGTATGCACTTGTTCATGATATGATAGGTTATTTATAACGCGCTTAATACCCAGAGGTTTCTAAACGCGGACCCGGGGATCAAACCTGTGTTTGTCTATCGTGAGCTGTATTTCTGGCCAAAGCTTTGTCTCCATTCCCACTACTGTATTGAGTCACTTTTACACCGGCTTTGGCAACCCTTGCTTCTTGCTTGGTCTTCTTGCTTTCAAGGTGAGCACATTGCTGTTGAGCTATCCTCCCGAGACAAAATGTTGAGCTATCCTCATGTTTACAAAACAGAGTGCAAAAGGAAAGAGAACAATACAGATAGTATCACTTTTACTCTTTCAATGTTTTCTCCATTTTGAAAAAATAACGCTAATTGTATGTTATAGAGGTCATTTAAAATGGATTCCTATGTAATCCATATGTTTTTAGTCTGTGCTAAATGCAGGCAGATTCCACAGGAATCAATTAGTTTATCCCTGCATGACACTTTCATGCAGGTGTAAAACCAGCTGTTTTTGGAGGTGGATTGAGAATTAGGAGGAGAAAATGGATTTCACCTCCTATCTTCCACTCCAGCTGCAAAAGACTGTTAAAATGTCCCAGAGAAATCAAGCATGTGTGAAGACTAGCATAAACCTTTTACACCTCGTTTTCACACGTTTGATATCACTTCTGCTTTTAAAATGGGCCCCGGCTTTCTACACTAAGATAGCTGATAGCAGTTTGCATGGTAGTACTGTGGGTTACAAAAGAGCAGGAATCATCTTCAACAGTGTTAGTGCTAGAAACCCAAGCTACTCCTCACTGATGAGGCCCAACAAGGACGAAACATGTTTGCGGATGCTTGTGGTCTCGTGCAGAAGGGATGTGACCTAGCAGTTCGGGCTGGACTGCCCCTTTTGGGGTGGGAACATGCCTGATTTGCATATGGTCTTTCCCCTTCTGTAATGGCTTGGCAGGTGATGCGCGATGGTCTGGACGGTATGCCCAGAGCAATGCCAGTGGTTAAGAATCATTCTAAACCTTCCAGGCATCACCTCTTTGTTTTTACACATAGTGACCCACCATATTCTCTCAGCTTAAAAAGAATGATTTAGATGATATGACACCGCCAGGAACGCATTATTGGTTCAGTAAGTAGATATTATCCTTTTAGTTTTACTCTTCTTTGATGCTTAATGTGACAACATGATTTCTGCTCTGCAAGAGTACAAGGGTGAGCACTAGTGAAGCCACTTAGCACTAACAGGTCTAAAAACCAACAGTGATCCCAATCGTTAAGGTAACTAGAACCAGTTAAGAGATTTATCTCCTTCATCTCTTGTGTCAACGTTGGCCTAGTGAAGGCTATACTCTCAAGAGGGATGTGACTGTGGTCAAGTAGTAACCCATACAGCAAATTATATCAGTACACAATGAAGGGTATGTCCAATTAAGGTTCTATACAAATGTATGTATTTTAAATAAACACACCATCTGCAAGAATAACTAAATAGTGGAACAATGTACAAAACCCGCCCCTGTGGAGAGAACAGAGAAAATTTAAAGAAAGTGGGATGCAGCAGATTGGGTATGAATACACTGGTGAAAGGCCATTCAGCAACCACAATGTTCTTTAACAAGGACACTTCTTTCAAAGGAAAAAGTGAACAAGTAACCTAACCAGTCCCTAGCTCTTAAAATAGACCAGAGGCTTTATAGGAGTTAATAGTACCCTTTTGCAGTTCTTTTTCAGGTCAATAGCAAAGAACCAGTCTTTGAGCTGTTGTGAGAGTGGAACAAACCCAGCTAAGGTGCAGAAAGTCATGTTGGCGAGCTAGCATTAGACTGAATGCAGTGGCTCAGAATGGGTCGACGGCGATGTTCAAGCAATCCAGCTGAGAGCGGTCACCAGGATCGATTTGGAGTAGAGCAAGCTTGAGACATGTAGCAACTGCTGGTTAGGGTTGATGTGTGATGAGTGATGAGCCGGATGTTCTGATCTTTGGCTCATTGAAGCAGCAGTTTATGGTCCAGTCATTCAGTAACTGTTGGTCAGAGTCAATGAAGGACACTCCAGCAGTTTGTGTTGAGTCTGGAGATGAGCAATCAATCCAAGGCAAGCAGGTGACAGGCTCTGCAAGGACACAATGCAGCATCAAGCTGGTTTGAAGTTTCAAGCACTGTGATTCTAAAGTTTGGTTGAGTGAGAAAGGCAGCACAACCAGGTCATTCTAGTTCAATAGCAGTGAAAGCGGTTTGATTGCGGTTTAACCTGTTCAATTAGTTAGAACAAGGTCATTTGAAGACCCACTCCAGTGGCTCCAGGAGAGGATGACTCCTTTCAGGGTGTGCTCTTTAAGCTATTTCAGCTGTTTGAGGGGTATGCCAGAGGTTGTGGAGGTTACTACGAGCTCACCCATTAAGCTCCCCAGGGCCCATCAACCCTGCACCCAGTACAAGCACAGGACTCAGCCAAGGGCAAGTTAGACTTGTTGTTTATTACAAAAACAAACAGGGATCATACAGGATATTCAAAAGTACTCCAGAGTCACCATCCCAACAAACATGTCACCCGGTTTTGATGCAGAATGTCTTCAGCACCTGGGCCCTCCCCCAAAAAATCAATCACCCATTTTTGTGGATAACCTTGGGCCAAATATTCTATAAATATGTGGTAGGAGAACGTGCTTGGAATCTGTTGGACCTTCTAATAAATTGAACAAATTGGCTTTGGAAAGTATCAGGCTGAAGATCAGAGGGAAGCATGGAAGAAATGTAATAAAAACAGTCACACTTTCACGATGAATGTGTGCAGAAAGAAAAATAACAGACCGTGTACCCTCACTCTGGATGTGTAGGAAGTCCTTGCCTAACACTGCGGCCCACGAGCGAGTAACCTTTGGGTGTCTTCTACTAAGCAGTGCTGCTCCCAAATTGTCTCTTTGCTCTGGTTGTTGAAGATCGTTGGCCCTGTCAATGTCATTGCCAGTTGAAGCCACAGTTTGTAGGCCTTGATGTCACTGATATGGTTAAAGACACTCTTTCCCATGAGTTTGACTGCTCTTTCAGTCACTTTCTTCAAGGTACGGGGAACAATGAACCTGGGTGCGTCCCAACGTCTGCTAAAGTTTCTAAGGAGAACTTTGTCACCGGGCTATACAGGTGGTGGCATAAGTAAGTCCTCTAGGCTGTTGACACTGTCGCTTTCCTTGCAGACTTCAGGCCCCCGTGGTTTCGTTGTATCTGGCGAGAGATAAAAGAGGCACTAGCAATCAAGGAAGTCACATATTCATACATTTCCTGACCCAATAAATTTGCTCCACTCTCAATGTCATTTACTATTTTAGTGGGAGGAGCCAAGGGGAGTCGCATGCACCGTCCTGTCACCACCTCTGTGGGGTTAAATGGTGGTCGGACCCGGATGTTGTGCAGATCGAACAGTGCTAAGGGTAAACAATGCAACCAACTCTTGTTGAGACCCACCCCATTCGCTTGGGCGTGATAAGCACAGGAACATTTGTGTTGGATGCCCAGTAGGGTTGTAATGTGCTGGAACATCTCAATGGCGAGGTGAGGGCCATTGTCAGGCAGCAGGACCTCACACACACCCCATCGTGTGAATACTTCCCGGACCAGGAATTTCACCGCTCTAAGGGCGTCAGGATGAGAAGAAGGTCCTGCTTTGATCAAATAGGAAAATGGACACACAACCACTATCATGTAGCGGTAACATTGGTAGATTTGGATCATGTCAACATAGTCGATGTGGAGATGTTGGAATGGACCAACTGGGTGAGGTATGGCGCCTCTCACTACCCTCAATGTGTGACCTGCAGTAAACTGCTTACATGTCAAACAGTACCACGTGTTTCGCCAAGTTAGGACAGAACCATGTTTCTCCAATATGTAGGCAAGCACTTCCTTCCCTGTATGGGTTAGATAATGTAATTGCGTCAGTGCTGTGTGCAACAATGCAAGTGGCATAACCACTTTCCCTCTGTTCCTTCTCCTCCCTGGGTGCAGCTCCCTGCAACTCCATAATTTGTGTTGCTGTTAATATGTTATACCCCTCCTTGAGTATCATTGTTCTTGCATAATCGCATGTGTGTGACAAAGCCTCCATTTGTAAAATGTCCCCAAAATATGGGGCACATTTTGCTTCCGCATCTGCTGCTTCATTTCCTCTTGAGATGTCCTCCCCTTTTGTGTGTGCTTGGCATTTCACAATTGCTAGTTGACCAGGGACATGTATGACGTCTACCAATCTTCCCAGTAGAAGGGCAGGCTGTACTGGTGACACATCAGCATGTCTGAAGCCCCCCTCTTCCAATGTAATAGCTCAGAATGCACTTTGGATGTCATGTAAGGTGAATCTGAATAAATCATCACTGCTGTGCTATAATGCCAATATTAAGTCCACTCCACTATTTCAGCTGCCTGAATAATGTGATGGCAGTTGTGCGCTTGTCACTACCTCACTTGTCCCTTCCTCTCTGTCTCACTACTGCTGTCCCAGTATGTCTTTCCTCATTCATCTGATTGATTGTGGAAGACCTATCAATGGAAAGCACATCTCCCCCCTCAAGTGCATCCTTGTATACCTTGCAAGTGTCCCTGAACTCTTCTAGGGTTGCTGTGCAGTCTTGTGCCTAGTCACTTCCCCGAGAACGTCTGTGAAAAATGTCAATGGGTTAACAAGTGTGCATCTCACTATCTTGAGAGCTGGGTTAGATAGTATCACTTTATATCCTGAGGCCCTATGGGTTGTCAGTGTGCTCTTTGGTCTTTCCAGTATTGCGAAGAGAGCCTGCTCCATGTAAAGAGTGGTGCTGCATCCCATGGTAATACTCGCTGATTTGCTGATTTGTCCATGATGAATGCGGCTGCAGCCAAAGCCTATTTGCATGGATAGTGTCCTCTCATTACTGGGTCTAACTTCCCACTGTAATAGGCTAGTGGATTGTGCCCCAGGCTGGTCTTCTGTGTCAGTACTGCTGTCACGACTACTCCATCAGAGTGTGTACTATCAAAAATAATTACTTTTGATAGTCTGGGATCCCTAACACTTGACTGTGTATATTGCTTCCTTCAGCTCTTTAAATGCCTGAGTCATTTCTGTTGTCCATCGTATTATCTTCTCCCCTTTCTGTGCTTCCTTTAGTGCACCCAATAGAGGCCTGGTGTATGTGCTGTAATGAAAGACCCATACCCTGCAGTAATTACATAGCCTCAGAAACTGCTGCATTTCTCTAACTGTTGTGGGTTTTGCTTTTCTGCTTATTGCCTCTGCCATCTCTGGTGTCACTTGTAGGCCATTTTGGGAGATCATCTGTACAATGAATAGTATTTGTGTCTGGCAATACTGTAGTTTGGCTTTGTCCACCTTGTATCCCTTGTCTGCTAACACTGTCATCATGTGTACTGAGTAATTTCTACACTGTTCTTCTCTCTTGCTGCAGATCAGTATTTCATTTACATATTGTATGACTGTGCTCTTCATCTGTACATTTCCTAAGTCCATCTGGAGGACCCTATTGAATATGCAAGGTGATTCACAGTACCCTTGAGGAAATCTTGTATGTCTCCACTTCTTATTTTGATATAGAAAGAAGTTATGTCCCTAGAGTCTGGGTGCAGTGGTATAGAAAAGAAATCATTCTTCAATTCTATAACCGTGAAATAGGCAGCTTTCATGGGAATGCCTCACAATAAATGTTGCTGTGTTTGGAACTAAAGGATATTCTGCTTCTACAATATGGTTAAGGTGGCACACATCCTGTATAAAACACCATGACCTCCCTGCCACCTTGCCCTGCTTCACTAGTGCTGCAATGGTGTCATAGATGTCCTTATATGCCTACCTTCAGAGTGTGTATTGTTTAACTTGTGATATAATTGCTCCTGGTTTCAGCATTATCTTCACTGCTCCTATCCCTGTCAGAAGCCCCACATCATAGGGACTCATTGTCCATAAAATGCTGGGTACCCTTGCCAAATCCTCCTTGAGAAAGGTCGGGGGTGCTTTCAGTACCATTGCCCTTCTCTGTGGTACTTCTCTGTAATGCATTTACACCCAATATGTGATGCACATTTTGAAGACCATCTCGTGGTCTGACCGGTTGTCTCTGAATAGTTCTTCTTCTGTGACTGTGGTCAACCTGTACCCCTCAGCTATGGTGATCACTGCTCACCACGGTGACCCTGTGTCATCTGTACCATGCACTGCTATCCACTCATCTCTCACAATCACTGCCTCTAGTTCTAGTGGCACTATCATCCCTTCTTTCTCATCTAGTGGGATCTGTGGCCTGAATAAGTACTGATTTGGAAGGTGCCACATTTTCCCCTGAATCCCTGAAAGCCATGCTATACTCATTTGAGTCCCATATTGGAACAGCTCCTCGTCCACTGGCATACCCCTCTGTAGCTTTCGTCCACAATAAGCCTGAATGATTTCCAACACATTGAGAATGTGTATCCCTGGGGTGGAACACACTATCCACTTATCAGTTAATGAGATGGTCATGTTGAGTCTCCTCGTAATGTCTCTCCCCAGTATATTTACAGGTGTCTACAAGGATAGATCATGCTCCCCTATAGAAAGTGCAATATCATCTGTAAAAGGAACCACTTCTGTTGCCCCAGAGAATCCTTGAGCATTCATGGTATCACCTGACATACTATATTTCCTTTCCCGGATGCAGGATTTTGTCGTCCATGTGTCTACAAGAAAGGAAAAAGTCTTGTCAGCTATCATATGTTCCTGCGCAGGGTTGGGTGTAATCGATAGGATGGAACACAAAGTTTGCCAGTGGCCAATCCTGTTGTGGACATAAGGACATCCTGTTCCACATAAATGGGTTGCTTCCCACCACAGTGACGCCCCAAGTTCCTAATGGGGGTCGTTTTCATGGTGTCTGTTCATGCCACTGTCCTGTCATTTGGCTGTGCACTGTTTTGCATCTGCAGGATCTGCTGTGCTGTGTACACATGCTGTGCTTTACCCTGCATCTGTAACATATGTGGTGCCTGCAAATACTGCTGCATATGTGCTTGCATTTGCAGTGCCTGTGCCATGGCCTGGTGTGTCTGCGGGTATGCGTTGATGCTTGTCCTTGTTGTGCGTCTGGTCCTGTGGGTAATACTTGTCCTTTCCCCCCTGATATATTGGCTACTACTGCATCCCCCAATTCTGTTGTGCCATTCCTCTACTCCTGAACACTCTTGAGATATGACCTATCTGTCTGCACACCCAGCACTGAGTTGGATCTCTCCCCTACCCTTGTAATGCCCCAGCAAATCCCCCTGGGCCCTGCTGTGGTTTCTGCCCATACCCATGAAACCCTCACAGGAATTCCCATTGTTGTAATGTATCTGGGGCCCGTACCCACATCCCCTAGGTGACCCCCCTCTTCCTCAAAACCCATGTTGTGCATTCCCCCGCCCCATGAACCCTCCCGCTGCGAGCAGCGGTGCTTACTACGTCGGTGGGCCCCTTGTCCTCCCGTGCTCAGCAATACTGGCCATTCTATGGCATATTTAGATAGCTTTTTCTGTACCAACTTTGCCTCCTCTTGCTTCCTTTCATCACGCTTTTCCTCATGTTTTCTTGAAGTAGCCTACAATGCCATACTATCGTGAGCTGTATTTCTGGCCAAAGCTTTGCCTCCATTCCCACTACTGTATTGAGTCACTTTTACACCGGCTTTGGCAACCCTTGGCATAGTATATGGTAGAATAAAGCTACTGTTTTATCCCAAGGGTCTTGCATTTCAAGGCTCCAAAGCTCTTGAATCATCTGAATATAATGTAAGGGGTCTTGGTCTGCCCCCGTTTTGCATGCCATAATCACACTAATGTCTGCCGTGTCTGGGTACTGTGTCCTTAGAGCTTGCCAGAGACTGCTTGGAAGTTTACAAATGGTGCGCCATTGTGCGCCATGTCCTGGGTGGTTACTCCTGGGTACCCCACACTTTTCCACATGTCATCAGCGGCTTCCCCAAGGATCGTCACTAGTAGCACCTTTAGATCCCCCACGGCTAATTTCTATTTCACTGTCATTCTTTCCATTTTGTATGTCCATTTCCCTGCACAGCGGTGCACGAGGGTAGCCCACACCTCAAGTTCTCCTTATCTATGTGCTTCCATGGTATATATTGAGGTTGCCCGCTGCCTTTTCCAGTAAGGGCAGTTGTGTGAACTCGATCTCCCCATTCACTCCTCGTATCAATTGAATCTGCCTATCTGATCCAACAGCGTCTTTAATGTCAGTACATGCTATGACCGTCTCCCCCTTCTACCATCATGTATATATCACTGCAAATATCGGTCACAAAGCTCATCCTCCTAGAGGTTGTGCCTTTGCTGGGCTTCCCTCCAAAGTCGATCAAGTCCTGACTACCCCTTGCCCCTCAGGACCACATGTGTTTCCTGTCTGATAAAGTGGCATTCCGGTCCTGTGTGACTCAGTTTGCCTATATCCTCCCATTTTGTCATCTCCCGTGTCCATTGTCCACTTTGTCCTTATATCTCTGATCGCACGCTCCTCCTCCATGTGTTTGCGCTCTCTGACGAGTCACTCTAGTTGCCATTTTCTCTGTTCTCTCTTCACTAAAACTGGCTTTACCTACTCGTCCTCTTCTCTTCGTCTTTTGATCTCTTCTAACTCCCTCCTCCTACTCTCTCAATGCTCCCACTGTTTCTCTTCCTCTCTTTGCGAGAGAGCTACGCGCTCTCTCGCATCTCTCTTCTGCTTCCTTTTCTCTTCTGTCCACTTCTTCCATTACCTCCACCCAGTCTCTCGCTTCGCTGCTCCACTTGAGGCCCTTCATTTCTTTGATTGCCCCTGCTGCTTCTACCATTGTCTTCCCATCCAATTTTAGGAGTATCTGCCCTGACACCCATTCATCGAGGCTATGCCCTCTAGCCCTTCCTTAGTGCCTGTCTGTGCCTCTCTGCATGCGTTCTTTTCATCATCTGTCCTTCCAGTCCCCTTCTCCCCCTACTCGCACAGTGGCAGGTTCTGGTTAAGAGTCATCCCAAAAGTGCTCTGGGAGTGGGTAGAAAGTAGAGCTTGTCTCTGCCTTAGACTGCAACTTCTTCACCTCAGTGGTTGGGAGCTTCAGAAAGATCAACTTCCCCAAACGAGGTCCAAGTGAATTCTTCCAGAGGTCCAAGGGCGAGTCAGTGAATGAGTGGGAGACCACACCTTTTTATTAAAGCAAAGGTTTTGTGGTGATTTTAACTAAAGCAAGCCTGCTTTAGACGTTCAAATCTGTCCTTGCGACAAGCACGTTTTGGCTGCGTTGTGTTAAAGGAAGTGGAGGGGACATGAAGGAAGAGCGATAAAGAAAGAAAACCAGATGATGGGATCTTTCTCCAGCTGATGTGAGCTGCTTCTGTCTACCCTAACACTGCCCCACTCCCTTGTCAATTGAATCAAATGCCCTTTTGGTATGCATTCCCCTGCTGTGAGGCTAGTCCTTTTTGGATTGGTGTGTCCTATGATTCCAGTTTCCCAGGCCAGCTTCTGCTGGGTGGCTGGATCCCTGTTGAGAGATGTTGCCGAACCTCACAAAGGATGAAAGAAGAAGCATAGCCATCCAGTCTCCTGCACTATCACTTGGCAGGGCCAGGCTGTGACCGGAATACACATAACTCTCCCACAGCTGAGCTGGGTTCAGCGTGCAGACAGTTGTATGATATCAAATTGTCATGGCTTTAATAAGTATGAGAGAGGCTAGCCACCCTACCCTAAACTCTGATATTGCGTATATGTACAGTTTTCAATTGCCACCAGGATAGTAACTTTCATAGTTATGCAGTTTGGGAACAGTGTTGCATATCTTAACTGTGGCCTCTATGCTGAGATGACATGGCAGCATCTGTTCAATGAGCAACTATGAACCCCAAACCTGATCTATGCCACTAAAGAAGAAGCTGCTTCAGCTTCTGGCATAGAGCTTATGAAAGGGAGATATTTTTCGCAGATTACCCGTTCAGAGATGTACTTATCCACATCATTGTATTAATTTAAAAAAAATTAAAAAGCCAGGGTTTCTACAATGTTGCTAGATAGCAATCATTTACACTTACAAACAGGATAAAGTAATTGTGTTAACTGCATTAGCTCAAAAGGGACACAAAGCATCCAAACAGAAGTTAAAATGATGCCAAATAAGTGTCCAATATATTAAATATACTCATAACAACCACGGTAGTACCAAGGTGCTCATTTCTATTAAAGCAGGCTATTTTTGCCATGGGTATGAAGTTATGCAGCAAGGTTTAAACCATTGCAAGTTGTAATGAAACTACAAACACCAGATCCATTACCTTGCTCAGCAGAGGCTGAGCAGGCTTTGAGCGAAGTAATACACTCCTGACATAAGGTTGCCCAAATACAACAAACACTTCATGTTGTATTGGCATGAAAGAAATTGATTTTTATTAAGTGTTCTCATTCAGAAAAATGGTGACAACATAATCCACTCGTATACCACATCACAGCACTTTGCAAAGAAGTTGCAGGTTTCCCCCCTTGCCTTAGGTTGGACGCTGCAGCTGCACTGGCAGCAGAACAATCTGCATGTGTTAAAGGTTGCCTACTTGAAGTTGCAGAACAGAATGGTATAATTGTGCTGTTTGTGTAAGCAAAAACCCAGCACCATTCACTTTCTCACTAAAAAGAAAACATGAAATGTTGTTCCTGAACTTGATGATATTACTTTGACATGTTGCCCTGCTTTAAATCCTGCATCGCTATTACCTAGACCAATTGACGGTGAGTGTCACGATTATGTAACTATTGCCGATTGACTTGCACAAACCAGAAAGGACCTCCTTGTAAATAACCGTGATTTCACATATTTTGTTCATGGATCATGTTTTCTTGATAACATCAAATGTTGATTCCAGCAAATGTTGTCTGTTGTTCCCAAACTGTAGAAGGGTGTGTCCACTACCAAAATGTGTGATTTGCCCAGGATGAAGAATTGAAAGATCTGTTGTGATCATGCATGTTAGCTAAAAACAGTGTGAATGTGTGATAAGATTAATGAGTCAGGCACAGACCTTGTGATTGTAAAACTCTCTGTTACTTCCTGAATCAAGGTCCATGCTCAATAAATATCCTAATAATAATACAGTCATTTATGTATGTATTTGTTCATTTATAAAGAGCACAAAGAAAAAAAACGGGCCATTGATGCGCTGTTACAAGTACCAGTTACATTTGGCCGTTTGGCAGTACATAATTTACAGGCAGAGATTAGCAATTACATACATGTGAAGGATAAAGAACAATGGAAAGTAACATGCATGAGCAAAGGTAAGCAGATCAGACAATAATCAGTTACCATCGGGAGTAATGGAAGGAGGAACAGGCAAGACATGGGATCTTCTAATTAATTAAACAGGCAGGTTTTAAGGGCCCTGTGGAACACCCAATAAGATTTTTTAGCTCTCAGCGCATGATGGGTGTTCCATTCTTTAGCTACAATGGATGGAAAGCTGGAACCTCCCAGTCTGGCACGTTTAATTTTAGGCTGGCCAGTCAATGGGAATATAGTGTTCTAGTGGGCATAGACAAGAGGGTCTTAGAGATTTCCTGGGGCAGGTAGGGCAGGACGGACCTGGAAATGCATTTGTAGTTGGTCGAGAGGGCCTCGAACATAATTCTCTTTGGATTGGGAGGCAATGTGTGACTCTACGGATTACGGGCGGCCAAATTGCGTTCCATTTTAGGAATGTTTAGTGGAGCTCAAAGGGCATTATTTTGGATTGTCTGAAGTTTCTGTATGTTGTGTGCAGACCTGCCGGAAAAGAGTACATTGCAGTACTTTATCCTAGGACCTAAAACAGCATGTGCAATTGTTAGGCAGCTATCTGTGGATACAAAGGGTCTAGCAGCACTTGTCAATTTGGTTGTGTAAGTTGCTGATGAGGAAATAGCATTTACTTGGAGAATCAGTGACAAAGTGGCATCGAAGTATACCCCTAATGTTTCACTGCAGGGGAGACTGAAATTTAGGTACCGTTGATGTTGAACACTGAGTAACTGGGGTCAAGTTTAGTTTTTTTAGCACAGTTGGGGGTCCAAAAAGAAGGAGCTCAGTCTTCTCGTCATTCAGACAGAGGCCATGTGTTGCGCAGGATGTACTCAGGGTTTCAGCATCATTGGAATATTTTCCCAATAAGGCCAGAAGAATGTGCGTGTCATTAACATAGTTGGTGCAGGCTATGCCAAGAGTCCAGGAGGTCAAAAAGTGGTTTGGTAAATATGTTAGAGAGCGTGGGAGAGATGCAGGATCCTCTTGGGACTCTGCAATTAATTGGGACTGGTGGCACGCTCATGTTTTCCGTGAAGACTCTCATTGCTCTACCTTGTAAGAAGGATACAATCCAAGTCATGGCTTCAGGTGGTAATGAAGTGGAGGTGGTCAAATGGTGGCAGAGGATTTTGTGGTCGACTAGGTCAAAGGCTGAGGATAGGTCTAGTAGGAGTAGCAGGTCAGCTTTCCCTTCATCCCTGATCTCATCAATCTGGTTTTTAAGGTCTAGGAATGCTGTATCCAAGCCGTGTCCTGAAGAGAAGCTGGACTGTAGAACTCCTAAAATGTGGTCCGTTTCCAGGTGGTGCTGAATTTGGACATACGCTATTCTGTCCAGAATTTCTAGTAAGAAAGGGACTGTGGTGATCGGCCGGTAGGTGTTAGGGAGGGTGGGGTCAAGATAAGTTTTTTTTAGTAGGGGAGGACCCAGGCTTCCTTAATGCTGGATGGGACTGTTCCTGCCTCAAAGGAATTAATTAAGGCTGTGATGAAAGGTTTAGGAGCTTCAGCACAGTCTTTGACAACTGTGGCCGGGCAGACATCACCTTTGCATCTTGATGGTTTGAGACTCTTTAAGATGTGTGATTTTTCCAGTTCAGTGATTTTTTGGAAGCGGAACAGAGGGACACTGAGGCTATTAATCGTTTGAGGGCTTTTGTCGGCACTAGCTTGTTGCAAATGCTTCAGAGACAATGCTTTGGTGAGAATTATTTTGTGCAGGGTGTCTGTTTTTAGTGACATAGCATTTTGAATATTGGTACACCATGCTTTGTCTTTCAAAATGAGGGAGCGTTGGGTGTAAGGTGTTTCTAGTTCCTTGAGAATGATGAATCATTCTCTAGTTTCAGATTTGGCATTGGCAATTTTGGCCTTAACAGTGGTAGGTTTGGCGTGAATTATGGCTTTTTTGTGCACTTTAGCTGCCTTCATGACTTCTCGTTTTAGTGCGTCTGAGTGAGTGTATTTCCAGGATGCATCAGCAAGCCATTTTTTGGCTCAGAGTTCAAGAAGGTCGGCGGTGAAACAGGAGCAGATGTGTCCTGCAGGTTTGGCTTTTTTGATTCCAAGGGGGCGACGGTATCAACTGCAGTTGTTAGGGTTGTGATATAGAGTTCTGTCAGGGTATTAGAATCTTGTGAGAAAAGGTGCTCTTGTTGAGGGCAGCTAGGTATGGTAGGATGCAATCCTTGGTGAGTTTATGAGAGCGGTGTACTCAGTAGAGCCTACAGATACAGCAGAGCGCTCACTGCACTCACCATCCACAATTATCTTGGGCAGTGGAGAGGCAAAATGGTTTTATCAAAAATAGACAGACTAAATTATCTTCTAAAACCGGTATCTAATGTCTAGATGCTCTACCACTGATACTTATTAGTAGTCAAGGCGCTGTTAATGGAAAGAGGATTAAGGCTGCATGGACTATTAATGGGTAAATCAATGCAGCTTACTTCATCAGTACAATTAAAACCTAGCAGGAAAAGTAAGCAGATGAGGTTTGTCCAATGCTGGATCCTGGTTATTTATTGTGTGTCTAAGAGCACCAGGGAAAACGTGAAAGGAAAATGTCCATGCACTGCATAAGACTAATATAACTGTTACGGTAAAATGATTTCGTGTGTGGGTGCGTGCAGACCACTATAAGTGGGCTGGCACACCCAAGGATGAAGAGCCAGTTGGTATAATTTAGTATTCTCCTGGTGTTTCTTTAACTCTTGAAAAGTGACTTGAGACTTTGTGTAATGCAAACAAAATTAGAACAGTTAGGCAATCTAAACAAAGAGGCCATAACAGCCGACGTGAGGAATTTGCCTTTGTGACAGAAATAAATATAATGGCATGGCATTGAGAAAATTGCAAATTTCTTGGTTCTTGGGACTGTGCATTGTGCCTTATTTGTTTTATTTGATTTACAGCAAAATGCAAATTAGAACAGGTTGTTTCCCCATGCTATGCTCTCCAAAACTGTATCTCAGATGAAGACTATAAAATAAACCTATCAGTCACTAATGTCAATCCACAAAGGTTCCAGCAGTTAACCGCCCGTCCTTGCTATTGTCACCAACCAAATGAGTCCGAGTTCAAAAAGTCTTCGTGACCTAAAACCTTTTGTATGACTTACCTTCTCCAGTATTGTGCTAATCATTTGCATGTTTCAGAGAATAGAAGGTTTTATGAAAGGTTAACAAGATGGTAAGCAAGCAGAATATTTCAGGTAAGTGTTATGGATTCAACACGGTACATAAAGGAGATACAAGACTTACAGTTCCCTCCCAGAAGCTGTAGGCATGGTGGCTGGCCTTGTTTTTGTAGACATTGAACAGGACTGAGAACATGTCAACAGATTAGTTTGCCTTTTTAGTAAAGTAATCTGTTATCACAAAATAATACCAGCAGAGACGGTATACTCTGACAGACCTTATATATATTGTATGCATGTGTATTTAGAAAATGATGTGTCTTCTTCAGCAATACAATACTCCATCTCTCATGTTATGAATGCAACCAAGTTCAACTGTCTTACTACTACAGCAGACCAGGCGCTCTGGCACAAGAAACCCAGTAAACTAGGTATGCAGGGAGATTGGATATCTATCCTGAATATCACCTTGGTTACTAACAGGTTCACATTAACTTGATTTCCCTTCCAGGTACATTCCAAGTACCTAAACTCTCCCAAAGGTGCAGGCTTTGTCTGGCTCCACAGCATGCTTAATTCATCACGAGGGCTCCAGAGAGTGGAAGAGAGATCATTCTTCACTTGCAGACTGAAGTGTGTACAAGAGGCAATCACCTGATAATATTTTGTTTCTGATTGAAAAAGCGACTGGCATTATAACTATAAACAATTGTTCAATCTTAATGCCAATGTCAAAGAGCTTTGAATAATTCCTGCACTGATCACTGTCACCAAGTATCTGCTGACAAACTTGATCTGGACGGTAATTGTGACTGGCAAAGAAATGGGATGCCTCTTATTGTGATATTGGTTTTATTAAAGCAAACATTTCACATTTCATCATGTTACAATATAGAAAAGAAGGTGTGAAAAGACAAAATAAATGTGCACATTCGTATATACATTCTATAATTAATTATTCAGATTAAAATCTTACCAGAACCTATGAAATTTCTTCCAATCTCCTGAGTGTCTCCACCAAAAAGTCATATATGTGTGTGACACTAATTCTGACTCAGGGAACTCAAGGAAGAGTCTGGATTCCTATTGAACTATATCATTAGTGACTGCTATGGAGGTAAAGAATGTTAAGCTGTCATTGACCACAATACTCCTTTCAAGCTTGTAGGCAGGGGCGTTGCTAGGGGGGGGGGCTAAGGGGGCTATAGTACCTGATCTTTTGGTTGTAGTCCCGGATAGAATCTCAGGAGCTACAGCCAAAAGACTAGCTAGCCCCCAGTCCCAACAGTTCCGACATCAGCGTAGCCCCGGTTCTTTTCCAGACCTAGCAACTCCCCTGCTTGTAGGACAATCAAAGGGTATTGGGCCCCTAAAAGTTGGACAATTCCTGATGCATGGGCATGATGTATATGGAACTGGATCATCCACAGGGATTTATGGCAAATCAGTACTGCTGGGCAGCCCACTAGATGTGTGCGTAGCACCTCAGAGATAATGACGGATGGCTGGTTAGGTATAACAACAGATGAGAAGTTGTGGTCCCATGAACCACCTCAGATTCTGTAGATCTCAACAATGAAGCCTGGTCAGAATAAAAGAGTAGACGTTTGCATATGTAAGTAGGGGGTGGCTCATGGATTTTCATTAGCCCCAAGCTCCCCTGTGTTTGTTTTTACAGTACTCCTTCCCAAGGGATACCCTTTACAGTACAGACATATGGACCCATACCGTGTATTGACCATCTAAAAGAAAAATGTTGGCGATTCGTACCTTAAATTCCAATGATTTGTCAGCTCTTCTGCCTCATTGTTGCATGAATCTGTTAGATATTTCACCCAAATATGCATTATGAGACATGCCCCAATATGGGGCACATCAATTACATACAGACATTAAAAATATTCTTTATATGTGTAGCTAGCTGCTGACCATCTTCCTCACCCCACACGCTGTCTTATCTGCATTTGCATTTCAAGTGGGGGTGTTTACCAGCAGTATCAGCTACCAAAGTAAACTGATGTGGGGTTTTGCATTTTTTGTGGGGTGGCCTTTAATAAGATAGTTTTAAACATGTTCATATTATTTGTGTATGTGTATCCCATGTGTAGGTCTTGACCCCATACCACACAGGAAACCAATAAATGGCATTAAGGAAAAGTGTCTAGGGTAATTGGCTGTCAGTGTGTTCTGTGTGGAATACACATGAGTTTCAGTTTAAATGTCACAGGTTCAATATCTGGGCTTCCTATGTTTGACAGGGATTCCTGCTTTGCAGCTATGAATGTAGATATATGTTCCCCAGTAACAGCCTGGCAGGCTAGAAGGGGCCAGTGCTGGAGTGTTCAAGAAGCTGAGAGTGGTGATCATTGGGGTGTGATCGCTAGAAAGGGATCATAAATGAGTCAGAGCACAGAGAATTCTGGAGTGAGAGAGAAGAGGCGTTCCATGCCTTTACTTTTGACACCGCTGCACCAATAATGAGGAGGCAAAGGGATGAGGAAAGAGCCGGTCCAGCCGACTTTGCATGGCAATGACTTAGCCATTGGACCTACACCAATGGGGAGAGGAAGACCAAATCCAAACAGATGTAAGTGGCTATGGAAGCTTTGCCGCAACAGAATTGGTCGAGGGAGAATTTGCCAAATGTTTCTGGACGTATTGCATTGTAAATGTATGAAGAGGGGTGGGGGTGGTGAGGGGTATCCCCCACTTACATTTGTGTTGAAATCTCCCAAACAAAAAAAAAAGCGAAATCTCCCTCGACCAATTGTTTTCAAGGAAAACCTATTTCAAGCACTGTCATAGAACCTATTTCAGGAACTGTTGGAACAATACATGCTTCTTCCAATACTTCTTATCAATAGCCAAAGGTGGTAAAGGTGCTATTCTAAAAGTGAAAGAAAACAATCTCACATTGTTCATACTTGACCTCTTTGTAATCCAATGCTTTTGCAAAGCGTTAACCTGACTCTGGTTGTGGACCTTTACAGTCTATTCAACCTAATGCATAACTTATTCTTGAATAAAACCAGTGGGAGTAATTAACTGACTGAACAATGTTCCTTCCTTGTGCATGTATTATTATGAAGACATTTGTTAAAGTCAGTAAAATTAATTTAATCTAATAAACCTCTTTTAGATTGAACAATAACATAAATGCAAAAGGCTTTTCTCATAGAATTAGTATGTGCGGCTATGAGAAATGTACACGGAATTTAAAACAGTTTACCATGGCGATTTAATTAAATGTTATGATGAAATTCACTATTGCAAATTATTTTGAATGTAACTCTTCAAAATTAAAAGTTTTGTAGGTTCTGGTGCAAGAATGTCTGATTGCAAGCACCATGCATAAAAATAAGGCTGTGCCAACAAAGAAAGGGCCCAAATTCTCAAAAATGAAATCAAATAAATAAAGCACAGAAGGCGCATATTTTAACGCAGTGTTATTTTAGACCCAGCCATCAGCTGTTCGTGATTGAAAGAACAACAATCGGCTGACGGCGAACAGCAAGATACTCATGAGTGGACTGGGAACCAAAAGAGGCCCTGGTATTTGTTTTCAAAGTGGCCCCATATTACACATTTTCAGCAAGCCCAACTCTTTTCCTATTGGGAAATGTGAAAATACCACACAAAAGAGGACCAGGGTGCAGCGGCCTACCGGGAAATCTCCACAGTTCCTTATAGGCCAGACCACCCCTGAAGATACTACAACAGAGATTGAACGCGACGCGGTACATGAAAATAGTAAGTGCTTGCATTTGTGTCTTTCTTGTTAAATAATTAAACCTGAATAGGATGATACTTTGGGGTCGATTCATGGAGCAAACGTGCGCCGAAAATCCCAGCGCAAGCAGGCGCAAGGTGGCGCAAGTGTGAGAAACCCAGCGCACGCGCACGCGTGCGATTCAAGGAAGACGCTGCGCGTGTTTCCGGCGTCCGTGTGCCAAATCCTGCCATGGCGCACGCGGGCACACACAGCGTGCGCTACGCGCACAGCAAAAGTACACATAGCGCGGCACACACAACCAAAGTGGGCGGAACAGTGGGCGTAAACACGCGGAATGGGGAATAACGCGTGAAAAAGAAGGCGTAACTGGGGAAGTACTGCAGGGAACTACACGGAACGCCCACACGCACACGAACAACCTGTATTCATGGATTCGAATACGTGAAACCCGCGCACGGCAAAAGACGCACACAGGCGTCAACGCGTCCGCAAAACGAAGGCAGGCGGAAGCGTCCCTGCGCACAGTATAAATGTGCGTGCAAACAACAAACACGTATATACAGCTACGATGAATGCCCCATTTGTCGCAGCACTGATCGTGGGACACCGCAGGAGGAGGAGAATAGCCAGGGCACGCATTTTCGCACCACGGACAAGCCTTTTTTGGGATGCCTGACAACCAGGTCTACGGCAGGTATAGGTTTCCACCCCATATCATCCTAGACCTGGTCAGGGAGTGGGAAGATGACCTTACATCCCCCACCCTTTGCTCCCAAGCATTGAGCCCCTTGGAGAAGGTGCTCAATGTCCTGCATTTCTTGGCCACTGGGTCATTTTAGCGGACTACTGCCATAGTGGGGGGGTCTCACAGGCCATGCAGTCACGCTGCCTACACCAGGTACTGGCAATCATGACAGCGCGCCCCTCAGTCCGCAGGCACATATACATGCCCAGAAAACCCGCAGAAAGGCAGGCCGTTGTCCTGGATTTTTACAGGGTGGCCCACTTCCCCAAAGTGCTTGGTGGCATAGATTGCACCCATGTGGCCCTACGTCCACCTAGGGACACTGAGCACATCTACCAAAACCGCAAGCACTGTCATTCCATCAATGTACAGGTGGTATGCGATGCAAAGGGAATCATCACCTCTGTCTATGCAAACTACCCTGGCTCCACCCATGACAGTTTCATATACAGAATGTCCGCTCTCAGCCGGGCCCTGGAAGCTGGGCAGCATGGCGACACATTGCTCCTAGGTGAGTACAAATGCCCTTGCACATGCATGCATGTCACACACACACACAAATACACAAACCCCAATAATCACAACCCTTTACACCTCCCCAGGGGACAGTGCCTACCCTCTGAGAAACCACATGATGACGCCAATCCGGAACCCCACCACACCACCCCAGGTAAGATACAACGCCGCCCATATTGCAACCAGGGCCATAGTGGAGTGCACATTCGGAGTGCTCAAGTCACGTTTCCGCTCCCTTGACCGCTCTGGCGGGCAGCTACTCTATGCACCCCCAGTATTGTGCAGGATCATTGTGGCAGGGCGTACCGGTGGACATGGTGGTGCCCCCACATCCCCAACCACAGGCACAGGTGCTGCCCATGGGAGGGAACAGGGAACGTGGCGAGGAAGCCCGGACCCAGCTTGTGGCCACATTTTTCACCTAAACTCCCCCTTCACCTTCCCCAGGTCGAGCCGACCCGGGGCCTTCCTTATTTGGGCATGTACTTTCCCGCGAAACACAGATGCTTTCGCGGGCTTCTACAGGCCTTGTGTGTGCCTCCAGGATGTGGGCTGGGATGTCTGGTCCCAATACACATCCTGGGTGCCAGAGAGTCTAGTGTGGTGTGAATGCCTGGGACCACCGTGGTCCGTGATAGGTTTGCTGTGTTGTGGCCCCCCTGTGCTGCTCACCTTGCCTGGAGTTCCTTGGAACACGTCAGCAGTTCTAGGATGTATGTCTGCAATCCCTGTGCCTCTGCTTGCGCACACATGTGCATGTGGGCACCAACAAACGTGTCCAGAATCCAGACGTCCAATGGGCCATGTCTGCTGGCAAAGGTGGTCTGGAGGCTCATCCCCCTGCAGAAAGGGCAGGAAACACATGATTAATGCTTTAAAGTCATCTGTGTGTGTCTCTTCAGGCATCTCATTACTGGACCATGTCAGAGACGTACATCAGAAATCACACCATCAGTCCGTCTTTCACATCCAAAGTGTGGAACACACTATCTACGGCATGAATTGTAACAAGCACGTGTACAGTAAAGATAAGAAACATACTACACAATGCATAGCAATGAATGTACACATTAATCATGAAACACCTCATCTAGCAAAAGCCGAACAGTGGTCAATAACACCGCAATCATCCCCACTAGGGGTGTTAACACAAGTTACACAGCACCAGACATGCCACAGATATGACAGTCCAAATCCCTTGTGTAATAGGCTGTCACACCGAACCATCCTTGCGAGCCCATGGATAAGGGAGGCAGGAGTGGCATATGTGAGTCAAGGACCCCAAGCAGCAAACACATACACAAGACAAGCCTGAAGGGCCCAGCTGGAACAGACAGTGGATGCTTCAAAAGCCACAAAGCACCACACCGTCACATGAAAGCACAATAGACTAGCAATTTTAAACTATATTAACGAATTACACTAACTATGAAAAACCTACATTACCTAATTAAACTAACTATCAAACAGAAACTTAACTAACTAAACTAAAAGAAAAATCAAAAATGGCCACATATGACCCGGGGAGGAGGGGAGGCACCCAGGAGGGGGGAGGTACAAGGTGCTGCTCAACACCCACATGCGATGATGCTGAGCCAAAAAAAAAACCTCCATGGGCTCAAAGCCTGCACAGCCCGACCTATGTGGGAGATAGATGGTCGTCCGAGTCTGGCTCATCCTGGAAAGGAGGATGTGGCACAGTAGCCTGGCCACGCCTAGCCGCAGCTTGCCCCTCGTCGGCAGCAAGTCTGCCGGATGGCTGAGCCTGGTTCTGTGCGGCGATGTGACGTAGGTCTGCATGCAGAACCTCACGTGATACATGTGCTTCCTCTTGCAAGGTAGCACGTGTAACACAGAGTTCCTGCGGCAAGGCCTGGCTGGACAACCGCTGCACCTCCCGGCAAGCCTGTAGCTCAGCCGAGATGGTACGCTCAAGCTGTGCAAACCTCTCCTCTGCCCGCTGCCTCTGGGACATCATAAGGACACCCAGAGTGGATTTGAGGGAAGCATACTCCTCCCTCAGGGCATCTATGTGCGCCTCTGCATGAGCAGCAATTGCTTTTCGCAGAGACGACATTTCAGCCTGGCGTGCCTGTCTGAGGCCGCCATGCCCAGCCTGAGTGAGCGGGCCGTGGACCGTGCCGCCTGCTGCTTGAGAAGCACCTGCCTAGCAGGGGGGAGCTTAGATCGGGCCACACGCTCCATGCTCTCAGCGATGTTCTCCATTGCTGCCCCCTGCCGTTCTGAATTGGCAGTCATGTCTTGCTCCCACTCAGTATACTACGGTTGCATGCAGCGACCGCGTTGCTGGGCTTGACCCCTGCGGGACCCAAGGACCGGGTGTCCTCGCTGTGTTGGCACCGCCCGCAGCTGCACGACTACATGCCCCCGTTGACGTGATGTCCCAGGCACATCAGTGACTGGTGTGGAGGGTGACCCTGCGTCCCGATCCACCACGGGTGGAGGAAACAAGACTGTCTGATCCCTCAGTGCAGGTGTCGCGGACAGAGGAGTGTCCACATCAGAATCACTCACCCCTGACACATGGACTTGATGCTCATCCAACTCGACATGGACGTCAGAGTCGTCATCAGGGCTGGACTCATAGGCAGCCAGAGACAAGATGGACTGTAGCACTTGGGGGTTTTCGTGTTCTACCACCCCACGATCCCCACTTGTGCCGGGTTGATGTAGTGGTAACAACCCTGTGTCTGGCATGACAACACCATCCTCCACCTCCATTGCGTCATCACCTGAAAAATAGAGAGAAAAAAGGTCACTACACATGTAAGAAGCACACAACACACACACACACCGACAACAAACACATCAGGCACACATGTGACACACAACATAGAACCTGGCATGCATGCTGGGTCAACTTTGAATTGCTCTGTGATCAGACCTGTTGAAAGGTGGCAGTTTGCATGGAAGTGGGTCTATGCAGTGCAGAAAATGTGTATGTCACTCACTACCTACATGTACAAGGACTCCATGTTGTGTCAGGAAATGTGAAGGCAGTGCAAGGTCAAATTCAGGCATCACGTGCACTGTGCATTCAATGTGTAGCATATCTACAAGCAAGTACAAAAGCAGGGATGCCTAGCATGGTATCAAAAGGCTGACCATAGACCTGTGTATTGACAGGCAGTGTTTTGACTGGCATCAACAGCTTAATGTGATTCAAGTGACAACACTGCAAATGATGATGGGACAGTAAGCAGGACACATGATGAAAACTCTGGAGGCCGCCCACGTGTGAAGAAGACACTACAACAGTCGGACATAGTCATTGGCCATTAAACAGGCTGAGGCCTGTGAGCCACACAGATTGCCAAACCCTAAACATGTGTGCAACGGAGTACTGAGCCACAGTTGACATGGGAAGGCTGATGAGATGCCATGCAATGTATGTCACCCAGGACTTGTATTACAGTGATCATCCAGTCAAGGACACATAGGGGCATGCGTGCAATGCACATGGAGCATGAATGGGCACTCATGTCCCTGGACATCTGACCTATGCACAGTACAAGTGAGATACCCTGCATCAAGTACTAAGGCTGTACCACACGGCATATGTCTGGCAGATTGTATGCTGGAAGTTAGCATGTACACAGGACGCATGAACAGGAAAGTACACAATGGCAAGATTGAAGCAGACCAGTGCAAAGGTAGAACTGGGGTGCAGAGTGGCGAAGGAGGGGCAAGGGAGCATGCCTACATGGAGTACCCGCATGCAGGCAGAGGACACATGCACGTCAGTCATGCAATGACATTGTGCCTGGACTGAGAGGAAGGTCACCCCACGCCACATGCAGAAGGGCCAGTGAGCTGGAACATGGACCGGAGGGGCATACTTGTAACCAGCATGTGAGTAGGGTGCAATAGTGGTGATGCGGACAGTCCCCGTCTGCTCCACATGTCCAGCATCCAGCAGAGCAGACATGCATCACGGAAGCATTGCATTACTTACACATCAGAACCATATACACGTCACATGTAGTGGCAATCATGCACAACACATCCCACAAGTGAAACGCACACGTCCTCAACAAACACGCATCAACACTCACTGGACTGGGCATCGAAGTCCAGCAACTCTCCCACTCCTTTGACCAATTCAGGTGGTATGAACTCCGCAACGAGTGATTCATGCGGAGTGAGCTCTTCCTCCTCTGGTGCAGGCCCACCGCCAGTCACCAGAGTCAAGTTGTAATTTGAGGCACGCTTAGCCTTAGCGCTGCGTTTGAGGTCATTCCAACGCTTTTTGCACTCTTGCGCCGTGCGCACCTCATGGCCGAATGAACTGACATGTTCCGCAACATGCTTCCAGTGGGTGTCACGGTGGGCAGCCGTAGTCTGACTATTGGCACCCACTACCATGTCACGGCTGTGGCCCCGCACGTAGTCCACGAGGAAGTCCAGTTCCTGCTTGCAGAAAGGCTTCTTCCTCGACGTGCAGGAGGTCGTGGCTGTGTGTGGGGTCCCAGCCTGTGCTGCAGGTGCAACCTTCCTCCTCTTGGACTGTGGCGCAGACCCTGGCTGGCTAATGCCGCCCTGACCAGTATGGCCAGTGGGTTCGGTGGATTGAGCCAAGGGAGTGGCAGGTGGAGGGACGACCAAAGGCCTGACTTGTGTCAGTGGCAGCTGGGTGCCCTCTAATGGACCCTGCGCAGCAACCTCAGCTGTGGCAGGGTAATTGACCGCAACGGTCCTGGTTGGCAGACTCACAACCGGGGTGTTGTTGGGTGCATCTGCCCCTGCACTTGCCAACACCCGGCTGTTCAGGGCAGCAGATGACATAAATGCCCCAGGGACACGTGTCTTGGTCTGAGCAGCCCGGCCTGCCCCTATGGTTTCCCTCCTGGCCTGTTGGAGATCTACCAAGGGCTCCTCAAGTGCCAACGCAGCCTGCGCTGGCAGACCCTGAGCCTGGGTGGCTGTGTCCACAGCTGCACCTGCAGCTACCACTACCCTTGGGCCCGTGGCAGTCGATGGAATGGACTGCCGGGTCACACGGGTGCCAGTGCCAGATGCAGAAGCTGCATCCCCCGGAACCACAGGGGGTGGTGGCATGACTGCACCAACACATGGCACAACATTGTGCTCAAGTGGCGCACCCCTGCCTCTTCCCCCTCTGTGGCCACCCTGGACACCCTGGAGTCCCCCTACTCCCTGGTCACCACGGCCACGTCCCCGACCACGCCCGCCACGAGGAGTACGCCCAGCTGAGGTGCCCCTCACCTTTGGTGTCCTCCCAACCATGGCACAGATGTAGTAGTGCCGGCACAGATGGAGTAGTGCCAATGGGAGGTGTACACCACAATTGACCTGGGCAATTGGGGTGAAGGGGGTGGGAAGCAAGATGTTAACAGACTCCCTGCACCTGCAAGGCTGTATGTGACCCCGGTGATGTAGTGACGGGTCACGCAATGCTCAGGCACCCCAAAGCAGCAGTAAAACTGTGCACGCAACCCTGCAGCCTACGTGCGTGGAATCAACATCCCGCAGTACGCAATGGCACCCAGTAACACGAATAACGCATACGCGTGGGGCACGCAGGCTACTATGACCTCGAAAATGGGTGCGACACACAGGGGCACCCGCAGTGGGAAAAATAGCGTGTGCGACTCACCGTCTGACTAGCGCGATGCAGAAAAACACGCGTAGCCAATACCCCCGCCAAAAGAAGAGATACGTCCTTGATAGCTGTGAAGTTGTGATGGCGCGCGAAACAACAGGAAGCAGCAACAGACGTCGGTCTCCACGAAAGGCACGTACAGCGAACTGCTGCCCCAGCTCACCTTAAACCCGTGCTGAGAGAAATGCCCGCGTGCATCACGTCACTTACGCGCATGGGCCCTTTCCTCGGATTACACGCATTCCCACGCGGACGTGCAGTTTTTCACGCACGCTGAAACGCCCGTGCACGCCCGCGCGCATCACGTCACAGAGGCGCTTACGCTTGAAGGGCCTTCGGTCCAATGAAATCGCGTTTGCGTGCAGACGCGCTTACATGCGAAGGGCCTTTCCTCGAATTACACGCTGACGTGTAGAATTTTCACGTGCCAAATCACTCCGTATCAAGCTGGCCACAGGTAAGCACACGGAAGACCACGCTCCTGCCCAAAAGGCCGAATTACTGCCCCCCAGATCCCCAAGCAGCCTCCCACAAGCCATCTGCTGCTGCCTGCCTGCCTGCCTGCCTGCTGCCACGTGCCCTGCCATTTGGTGCCTGCACATCAGCCATCTGCAGGGGTCCAGTTGCAGTGCCCACCCCTGCTGGAACATAAGACTCCCGACTGGGATACCATCGCTCCACAGCCCAGCCCCAGGACCCAGTTGCCCACCCACGCCTGCCTCGGGGGTCGCCATGTCGGGTCAAACACCATCTGAGACCACTGGCGACCCCCAGCCCGAGGGGCAGAGGGCCACCAGCTTCAGTCAGAAGGAAGTTGGTGTCCTGGTGGAGCTTGTCCTGGGGCATTATGCGGAGGGGGTGGCAACCCGCAACATCAAGCAAGTCAAGAAGCGCTGGGAGGACTTGAGGTCCAGGACCCTCATAAAGGCCCGGCGCCTCGTGGAGGGGGGCCGGGGCGGCATGAGTACCATCCAGCTGAGGGTCCTGGAACGCGTACGCCCAGCACTCCATGCCCAGATCCTTGAGAGGCAGACCCGTCTGGAGTCGAGCGGTAAGTGGCCAAGCATTGCTGTGTGAGATAGGGCATGTTGCAGTGTGCTGGTTGTCTGATACTTGCCTGTATGTGTGACATAGGCCATGTACGCGTGTGTGTGTGCAGGGACATCATGGTCATGCATGTGAGACCAGTAATGTGTGAAGCACACGGTTGGTGTATGTGTTTAAATGCTACATGGGGAGCCCTATACGGAATGGACACATGAGAGCATGCCAGTCTCTGTTCCTGGACATGGGTGGGGGTGAGGGATGGGTGCTGATGCCATGTACATGTATGGTGTCCATGTCTGTGTGTCTGACCTGCGTGTCTGTGACTTGTGAATGCCAAGGATGCATGACACATGTCTGTGACAATGTTCAGAATCACTGATGCAGCCTAGTTATCCTTACATCCACTGTGTCTGGGGTGTACGAGTCCAGATGGATGAAAGTACGATGAAGTGTGCGCATGTGATAGTCATGAACCATGATGCATGTGAGTTCAAAAACAACATTGTATGTTTCAAGAGTCCCTTAGACATGTTTGCTAATGTCCATAGCATGCGCCATGCACGTTACTGCATGTGTTTTGCCTGCACTGAACTATGTGTTGTGGAGGGACATGATGGAAGTGATCTTTGACAGTGCCACTCATATACTATTGCTTCCTGTCTAGGGGACCATTGTACAGTACCCTGATGCTTGTGTTCTATGTCTCCCTTTACACAGCGCAAAGTGAAGAAGAGGGCGGACACGGCGCTGTGGAGCAAAGTGGCAAGGATGCCCCCACAGCTGCAGCGGAAGGGGTGGGTGAGCCCCCACAGGGGCTTGCAGCGGCGGAAGACGGGGTGGAGCCATCCAGGTTGGTGGTTTCCACAGAGGAGGAGGAGGCCGCTACTGAGCCACACAAGGGGCCTGGTGGGGGCATCCCTGCTGGTGCAAGTGGTGCAGTCCAGGGGCAGGGGGAGGAGGCAGCACAGGTCGCCGTGGAGGTGCCTGTGCATGTCACTGTCCCTGACACTGTGACTGCACCACCATGCACCAGCAGGGATGCCCCATCCCAAGCCCGTCCGCAGGTAGGGGGGATGTCCATGTCATCTGACTCCCCTCCACCTGCGGACGAGGGGACCCCTGGCCGTATGGAGAAGGTCATGATTGGTGTCGCATGGCGCACGGGTGTCATTCGTGATGAGGTGCGTGCTTCCCGGGGGGAGCACGCACGTCATCACGAAGAGCACCGTGCCAACGTGGCCCAGTTGGGAGCGGCCGTGGTCGGGGGTTTCGTACATGTGTCGCCCACTCTGGCGACCCTCTCCTCCTCTGTAGAGGCTATGCGTCAGTTGTTCTCCATGCCGTATTCCGGCCCAGATGACACCAAGGCCCCCTGTGGACCTGCCACGACCAACGCAGCCAACTCGGTGGGGATCCCATCCCTGCCACAGTCGGGAGTCGGAGGTCCAGCAGGGGTGGACACACCAGCAACTGGACCCCAGCAGATGGAGGATGTGACGGCATCATCGGGCAGGGCATGTGCACGACGGCGTCGGTGGATTCCATCATCCTGGATGCCGTCATGCTGGCACAGGCAGTTGCGTCGGAGGCAGCGGCAGGCTCGACGTGGGAGGCATCATGACTCGGGGCCATCAACATCAGGGGGCAGGCATCGGCCAGAGGGCAGGAGAACCCTGGAATGGGAGTGTCTTCCGTGTGGGAGCGGTTGGGCCAGCAGATAGGTGTGGAGCGGCAGCGGGCAGAGGAGGAACAGCTCACAATGGTCAGGGCTGAGGCGGGCTGAGTGCCTCGAGGGTATTCGCAGGGAGTTGGAGCTGGACACTGCATTATCCCTGCGAGACCTCGGGCCAGGGAACATGCCCACCTCCAAGCCATTGAACAGGAGTTTGATGATGCCCTGGCCCATGACAACAACCAGTGAGCCTTCGGACTAGCCCGCTGCCCTTGTAAATAGTTATGTAGTTAGTGTTAGGTTTCCTTTGCTTTTTTATTTATTTTGGACCTTTTGGAAAATGGACCACATTTTTGTATATAGTTTTTTTATTAGGTAGTATTTTTAGATAGGTTTCATTTCTTCAGTTGGGATCATGGACCCTGGATTGTTTATCTGTATATAGTTGACTGTTGGATTATAGCTTTTTTTTTGGATTTACCCATGGAGCAACGATTTTCGGTTTTGTTTTTCCCTTGGATGTACTTTTTTGAACTGTGACTTTGGACACCTTTCCTTTGGATTATGATTTGTGGTTTTTCATTATTTTACGGACATGCTGCTTTTTGGTTTTTAATTCCCATTGTCGTTTGTTTATTTTTAATTCCATTTATGTTGCTTTTAATACATTTTTTTCATCAAACTTCAATGTGTAGTATCATCTCATTGGTTTCATGCATATCATGATATGGGTTTTGACATTCACTTACACCCATTGTGTGTATGTGAGGGACATGTGTTCATTTGCATACTTGCCATTGGGGTTGTATCATGTAATTGGCATTTCGGCAGTACGGTGAAGTGTGTGCATGTGATAGTCATGAACCATGATGCATGTGAGTTCAAAAACAACATTGTATGTTTCAAGAGTCCCTTAGACATGTTTGCTAATGTCCATAGCATGCGCCATGCACGTTACTGCATGTGTTTTGCCTGCACTGAACTATGTGTTGTGGAGGGACATGATGGAAGTGATCTTTGACAGTGCCACTCATATACTATTGCTTCCTGTCTAGGGGACCATTGTACAGTACCCTGATGCTTGTGTTCTATGTCTCCCTTTACACAGCGCAAAGTGAAGAAGAGGGCGGACACGGCGCTGTGGAGCAAAGTGGCAAGGATGCCCCCACAGCTGCAGCGGAAGGGGTGGGTGAGCCCCCACAGGGGCTTGCAGCGGCGGAAGACGGGGTGGAGCCATCCAGGTTGGTGGTTTCCACAGAGGAGGAGGAGGCCGCTACTGAGCCACACAAGGGGCCTGGTGGGGGCATCCCTGCTGGTGCAAGTGGTGCAGTCCAGGGGCAGGGGGAGGAGGCAGCACAGGTCGCCGTGGAGGTGCCTGTGCATGTCACTGTCCCTGACACTGTGACTGCACCACCATGCACCAGCAGGGATGCCCCATCCCAAGCCCGTCCGCAGGTAGGGGGGATGTCCATGTCATCTGACTCCCCTCCACCTGCGGACGAGGGGACCCCTGGCCGTATGGAGAAGGTCATGATTGGTGTCGCGTGGCGCAGGGGTGTCATTCGTGATGAGGTGCGTGCTTCCCGGGGGGAGCACGCACGTCATCACGAAGAGCACCGTGCCAACGTGGCCCAGTTGGGAGCGGCCGTGGTCGGGGGTTTCGTACATGTGTCGCCCACTCTGGCGACCCTCTCCTCCTCTGTAGAGGCTATGCGTCAGTTGTTCTCCATCCGTATTCCGGCCCAGATGACACCAAGGCCCCCTGTGGACCTGCCACGACCAACGCAGCCAACTCGGTGGGGATCCCATCCCTGCCACAGTCGGGAGTCGGAGGTCCAGCAGGGGTGGACACACCAGCAACTGGACCCCAGCAGATGGAGGATGTGACGGCATCATCGGGCAGGGCATGTGCACGACGGCGTCGGTGGATTCCATCATCCTGGATGCCGTCATGCTGGCACAGGCAGTTGCGTCGGAGGCAGCGGCAGGCTCGACGTGGGAGGCATCATGACTCGGGGCCATCAACATCAGGGGGCAGGCATCGGCCAGAGGGCAGGAGAACCCTGGAATGGGAGTGTCTTCCGTGTGGGAGCGGTTGGGCCAGCAGATAGGTGTGGAGCGGCAGCGGGCAGAGGAGGAACAGCTCACAATGGTCAGGGCTGAGGCGGGCTGAGTGCCTCGAGGGTATTCGCAGGGAGTTGGAGCTGGACACTGCATTATCCCTGCGAGACCTCGGGCCAGGGAACATGCCCACCTCCAAGCCATTGAACAGGAGTTTGATGATGCCCTGGCCCATGACAACAACCAGTGAGCCTTCGGACTAGCCCGCTGCCCTTGTAAATAGTTATGTAGTTAGTGTTAGGTTTCCTTTGCTTTTTTATTTATTTTGGACCTTTTGGAAAATGGACCACATTTTTGTATATAGTTTTTTTATTAGGTAGTATTTTTAGATAGGTTTCATTTCTTCAGTTGGGATCATGGACGCTGGATTGTTTATCTGTATATAGTTGACTGTTGGATTATAGCTTTTTTTTGGATTTACCCATGGAGCAAAGATTTTCGGTTTTGTTTTTCCCTTGGATGTACTTTTTTGAACTGTGACTTTGGACACCTTTCCTTTGGATTATGATTTGTGGTTTTTCATTATTTTACGGACATGCTGCTTTTTGGTTTTTAATTCCCATTGTCGTTTGTTTATTTTTAATTCCATTTATGTTGCTTTTAATACATTTTTTTCATCAAACTTCAATGTGTAGTATCATCTCATTGGTTTCATGCATATCATGATATGGGTTTTGACATTCACTTACACCCATTGTGTGTATGTGAGGGACATGTGTTCATTTGCATACTTGCCATTGGGGTTGTATCATGTAATTGGCATTTCGGCAGTACGGTGAAGTGTGTGCATGTGATAGTCATGAACCATGATGCATGTGAGTTCAAAAACAACATTGTATGTTTCAAGAGTCCCTTAGACATGTTTGCTAATGTCCATAGCATGCGCCATGCACGTTACTGCATGTGTTTTGCCTGCACTGAACTATGTGTTGTGGAGGGACATGATGGAAGTGATCTTTGACAGTGCCACTCATATACTATTGCTTCCTGTCTAGGGGACCATTGTACAGTACCCTGATGCTTGTGTTCTATGTCTCCCTTTACACAGCGCAAAGTGAAGAAGAGGGCGGACACGGCGCTGTGGAGCAAAGTGGCAAGGATGCCCCCACAGCTGCAGCGGAAGGGGTGGGTGAGCCCCCACAGGGGCTTGCAGCGGCGTAAGACGGGGTGGAGCCATCCAGGTTGGTGGTTTCCACAGAGGAGGAGGAGGCCGCTACTGAGCCACACAAGGGGCCTGGTGGGGGCATCCCTGCTGGTGCAAGTGGTGCAGTCCAGGGGCAGGGGGAGGAGGCAGCACAGGTCGCCGTGGAGGTGCCTGTGCATGTCACTGTCCCTGACACTGTGACTGCACCACCATGCACCAGCAGGGATGCCCCATCCCAAGCCCGTCCGCAGGTAGGGGGGATGTCCATGTCATCTGACTCCCCTCCACCTGCGGACGAGGGGACCCCTGGCCGTATGGAGAAGGTCATGATTGGTGTCGCGTGGCGCACGGGTGTCATTCGTGATGAGGTGCGTGCTTCCCGGGGGGAGCACGCACGTCATCACGAAGAGCACCGTGCCAACGTGGCCCAGTTGGGAGCGGCCGTGGTCGGGGGTTTCGTACATGTGTCGCCCACTCTGGCGACCCTCTCCTCCTCTGTAGAGGCTATGCGTCAGTTGTTCTCCATGCCGTATTCCGGCCCAGATGACACCAAGGCCCCCTGTGGACCTGCCACGACCAACGCAGCCAACTCGGTGGGGATCCCATCCCTGCCACAGTCGGGAGTCAGAGGTCCAGCAGGGGTGGACACACCAGCAACTGGACCCCAGCAGATGGAGGATGTGACGGCATCATCGGGCAGGGCATGTGCACAACGGCGTCGGTGGATTCCATCATCCTGGATGCCGTCATGCTGGCACAGGCAGTTGCGTCGGAGGCAGCGGCAGGCTCGACGTGGGAGGCATCATGACTCGGGGCCATCAACATCAGGGGGCAGGCATCGGCCAGAAGGCAGGAGAACCCTGGAATGGGAGTGTCTTCCGTGTGGGAGCGGTTGGGCCAGCAGATAGGTGTGGAGCGGCAGCGGGCAGAGGATGAACAGCTCACAATGGTCAGGGCTGAGGCGGGCTGAGTGCCTCGAGGGTATTCGCAGGGAGTTGGAGCTGGACACTGCATTATCCCTGCGAGACCTCGGGCCAGGGAACATGCCCACCTCCAAGCCATTGAACAGGAGTTTGATGATGCCCTGGCCCATGACAACAACCAGTGAGCCTTCGGACTAGCCCGCTGCCCTTGTAAATAGTTATGTAGTTAGTGTTAGGTTTCCTTTGCTTTTTTATTTATTTTGGACCTTTTGGAAAATGGACCACATTTTTGTATATAGTTTTTTTATTAGGTAGTATTTTTAGATAGGTTTCATTTCTTCAGTTGGGATCATGGACCCTGGATTGTTTATCTGTATATAGTTGACTGTTGGATTATAGCTTTTTTTTTGGATTTACCCATGGAGCAACGATTTTCGGTTTTGTTTTTCCCTTGGATGTACTTTTTTGAACTGTGACTTTGGACACCTTTCCTTTGGATTATGATTTGTGGTTTTTCATTATTTTACGGACATGCTGCTTTTTGGTTTTTAATTCCCATTGTCGTTTGTTTATTTTTAATTCCATTTATGTTGCTTTTAATACATTTTTTTAATCAAACTTCAATGTGTAGTATCATCTCATTGGTTTCATGCATATCATGATATGGGTTTTGACATTCACTTACACCCATTGTGTGTATGTGAGGGACATGTGTTCATTTGCATACTTGCCATTGGGGTTGTATCATGTAATTGGCATTTCTAAGTGGGTGGATGCAATACTTGGGTGGGTGTTTGGCATGTGGAGGATGCCCATAAGGGCCAGGGATCTAGATTGTGATGACGTGTTGGCTGGGGGACATGTGTCAGGGCCTGCTGGTAGGTGCCCACAATGCTGGGGGGTGGGGGTGCAAGGGGACATGAGTGGGACATGAATGGGGGCCTGCTGGCAGGTGCCCCACAATGCTGGGGGGTGGGGGTGCAGGGGGACATGAGTGGGACATGAGTGGGGGCCTGCTGGCAGGTGCCCCACAATGCTGGGGGGTGGGGTGCAGGGGGACATGAGTGGGACATGAATGGGGGCCTGCTGGCAGGTGCCCCACAATGCTGGGGGGTGGGGGTGCAGGGGGACATGAGTGGGACATGAGTGGGGGCCTGCTGGCAGGTGCCCCGCAATGCTGGGGGGTGGGGGTGCAGGGGGACATGAGTGGGACATGAATGGGGGCCTGCTGGCAGGTGCCCCGCAATGCTGGGGGGTGGGGGTGCAGGGGGACATGAGTGGGACATGAGTGGGGGCCTGCTGGCAGGTGCCCCGCAATGCTGGGGGATGGGGGTGCAGGGGGACATGAGTGGGACATGAATGGGGGCCTGCTGGCAGGTGCCCCGCAATGCTGGGGGATGGGGGTGCAAGGGGACATGAGTTGGTGATCAGTAGTGCAAGGAGACATGTGCCTTTGCTGGGGGGCATGCCCATGTTGGGTGGGCTGCCTGCGGGACATGACCAGGGATGCAGGGTAGTCCCCTGTGGTGTAGGCTGCCTGTAGGGCCCGTGGAGGGTGTACAGGGAACACCTGGGAGGACCCACACTGCCAAATCACGTGTGACACTTCCCGCGCACCCCAGTAATACACGTACCCTGCTGAAATCGCGTGTGACACTTCCCGCGCACCCCAGTAATACACGTACCCTGCTGAAATCGCGTGTGAAACTTCCCGCGCACCCCAGTAATACCCGTACCCTGCTGAAATCACGTGTGAAACTTCCCGCGCACCCCAGTAATACACGTACCCCACTCGCACAGGGCCAATCGCATGTGAAACTTCCCGCGCACCCCAGTAATACACGTACCCTGCTGAAATCGCGTGTAAAACTTCCTGCGTACCCCAGTAATACACGTACCCCACTCGCACAGGGCCAATCGCGTGTGAAACTTCCCGCGCACCCCAGTAATATACGTACCCTGCTGAAATCACATGTGAAACTTGCTGCGCACTCCAGTAATACATGTACCCTGCTGAAATCGCGTGTGAAACTTCCCGCGCACCCCAGTAATACACGTACCCCGCTCGCACAGGGCCAATTGCGTGTGACACTTCCCGCCACCCCAGTAAGACACGTACCCTGCTGAAATCGCGTGTGGAACTTCCCGAGCACCCCAGTAATACACGTACCCTGCTGAAATTGCGTGTGAAACTTCCCGTGCAACCCAGTAATACACGTACCCTGCTGAAATCGCATGTGAAACTTCCCGCGCACCCCAGTAATACACGTACCCCGCTCGCACAGGGCCAATCGCGTGTGAAACTTCCCGCGAACCCCAGTAATACACGTACCCTGCTGAAATTGGCCAATCACATGTGAAACTTCCTGCAAACCCCAGTAATACACGTACCCCGCTCGCACAGGGCCAATCACGTGTGAAACTTCCCGCGCACCCCAGTAATACACATACCCCGCTCGCACGTGGCCAATCGCGTGTGAAAATTCCCGCGCACCCCAGTAATACATCTACCCCGCTCGCACAGGGCCAATCGCGTGTGAAACTTCCCACGCACCCCAGTAATACACGTACCCTGCTCGCACAGGGCCAATCACGTGTGAAACTTCCCGCGCATCCCAGTAATACACGTACCCAGCTGAAATCGCGTGTGAAACTTCCCACGCACCCCAGTAATACACGTACCATGCTGGCACAGGGCCAATCGCGTGTGAAACTTCACGTGCACCCCAGTAATACACATACCCCACTCGCACAGGGCCAATCGCGTGTGAAACTTCCTGCGATCCCCAGTGATACACATTCCCCGCTTGCCGTGCTGGTACAGGGTTAGCGCAGCCCTTTGCACTGGATTGGGGATTTTGATGGCTTTTCCCTGCGCGAGGGACATTTTTGGGGGAGTAACTAGCGCTGCTGCAGGGTCGCTGCGCCACTGTGCGCCACGGCTGGTTTTGGTAGCTGGAATCCATGAATACGCTGTGCGCGGAAATGGATTTTAGCATTCGCGGCTGGCGCAGGGATTCGCACGCGCACACTGTGCGCCAGCCCCGTGCGCCACTTGTGCGCTAAATTCTATGAATTACCCCCTAAATATGTACGTCTAAGAAGGGTGAGCAACATACATTAGCATATTACAGATCCCTTAGAGACCGTAACTTGCGAAGCGGGTGCTGGCCGGTGAAAAGAATGAGGACGTGATAAACCTTTTGACCGGCTGGCTTTATGAAAGTAAGTGCCATCTTTAAATTTCTGAATTAAGTAGAATGATGATAGGTGAAGCTCAACCTAGTGATATATAGGAGCACCAATATAACTAAAATGGCACTCTACATTTTTCTGGTCAATTATGTCCATCCTCTCTGTAATGGAACGTGTCTGATATTGTGAGAGCACTGTCTTTGAGAAGAGAATAGAATTATAACACATGGGATGGATCAAGAGTAACTTCATGCAGTATGATTATTGTAGAATTGTCAGTACTGAACTCATTCTCATTCAATACGCCGTAAGGGTATGATAGTCATTTATGGTTGTATTTGTTTCTAGGGTCATGCATGGTTGTGCTTGTTTCTAGGGTGATGCGAAGAAGAATTATAAACTTCAGCAGCATTTTTGCATAACCACAGATTAACTAGTGGTAAGCATTTCACAGTCTACCTTTACTATTAATAAGTGGTTGAGGTGAGACAAGATAACATCCGTTATTAATTTGCTGTTCTTTTCTCTATGGTACAGGTGCTGTTGCATAATTCAATCAAGATTTGGTGGTTTCCACAGAGGAGGAGGAGGCCGCTACTGAGCCACACAAGGGGCCTGGTGGGGGCATCCCTGCTGGTGCAAGTGGTGCAGTCCAGGGGCAGGGGGAGGAGGCAGCACAGGTCGCCGTGGAGGTGCCTGTGCATGTCACTGTCCCTGACACTGTGACTGCACCACCATGCACCAGCAGGGATGCCCCATCCCAAGCCCGTCCGCAGGTAGGGGGGATGTCCATGTCATCTGACTCCCCTCCACCTGCGGACGAGGGGACCCCTGGCCGTATGGAGAAGGTCATGATTGGTGTCGCGTGGCGCACGGGTGTCATTCGTGATGAGGTGCGTGCTTCCCGGGGGGAGCACGCACGTCATCACGAAGAGCACCGTGCCAACGTGGCCCAGTTGGGAGCGGCCGTGGTCGGGGGTTTCGTACATGTGTCGCCCACTCTGGCGACCCTCTCCTCCTCTGTAGAGGCTATGCGTCAGTTGTTCTCCATGCCGTATTCCGGTCCAGATGACACCAAGGCCCCCTGTGGACCTGCCACGACCAACGCAGCCAACTCGGTGGGGATCCCATCCCTGCCACAGTCGGAAGTCGGAGGTCCAGCAGGGGTGGACACACCAGCAACTGGACCCCAGCAGATGGAGGATGTGACGGCATCATCGGGCAGGGCATGTGCACGACGGCGTCGGTGGATTCCATCATCCTGGATGCCGTCATGCTGGCACAGGCAGTTGCGTCGGAGGCAGCGGCAGGCTCGACGTGGGAGGCATCATGGCTCGGGGCCATCAACATCAGGGGGCAGGTATCGGCCAGAGGGCAGGAGAACCCTGGAATGGGAGTGTATTCCGTGTGGGAACGGTTGGGCCAGCAGATAGGTGTGGAGCGGCAGCGGGCAGAGGAGGAACAGCTCACAATGGTCAGGGCTGAGGCGGGCTGAGTGCCTCGAGGGTATTCGCAGGGAGTTGGAGCTGGACACTGCATTATCCATGCGAGACCTCGGGCCAGGGAACATGCCCACCTCCAAGCCATTGAACAGGAGTTTGATGATGCCCTGGCCCATGACAACAACCAGTGAGCCTTCGGACTAGCCCGCTGCCCTTGTAAATAGTTATGTAGTTAGTGTTAGGTTTCCTTTGCTTTTTTATTTATTTTGGACCTTTTGGAAAATGGACCACATTTTTGTATATAGTTTTTTTATTAGGTAGTATTTTTAGATAGGTTTCATTTCTTCAGTTGGGATCATGGACCCTGGATTGTTTATCTGTATATAGTTGACTGTTGGATTATAGCTTTTTTTTTGGATTTACCCATGGAGCAACGATTTTCGGTTTTGTTTTTCCCTTGGATGTACTTTTTTGAACTGTGACTTTGGACACCTTTCCTTTGGATTATGATTTGTGGTTTTTCATTATTTTACGGACATGCTGCTTTTTGGTTTTTAATTCCCATTGTCGTTTGTTTATTTTTAATTCCATTTATGTTGCTTTTAATACATTGTTTTCATCAAACTTCAATGTGTAGTATCATCTCATTGGTTTCATGCATATCATGATATGGGTTTTGACATTCACTTACACCCATTGTGTGTATGTGAGGGACATGTGTTCATTTGCATACTTGCCATTGGGGTTGTATCATGTAATTGGCATTTCTAAGTGGGTGGATGCAATACTTGGGTGGGTGTTTGGCATGTGGAGGATGCCCATAAGGGCCAGGGATCTAGATTGTGATGACTTGTTGGCTGGGGGACATGTGTCAGGGCCTGCTGGTAGGTGCCCACAATGCTGGGGGGTGGGGATGCAAGGGGACATGAGTGGGACATGAATGGGGGCCTGCTGGCAGGTGCCCCACAATGCTGGGGGGTGGGGGTGCAGGGGGACATGAGTGGGACATGAGTGGGGGCCTGCTGGCAGGTGCCCCACAATGCTGGGGGGTGGGGTGCAGGGGGACATGAGTGGGACATGAATGGGGGCCTGCTGGCAGGTGCCCCACAATGCTGGGGGGTGGGGGTGCAGGGGGACATGAGTGGGACACGAGTGGGGGCCTGCTGGCAGGTGCCCCACAATTCTGGGGGGTGGGGGTACAGGGGGACATGAGTGGGACATGAATGGGGGCCTGCTGGCAGGTGCCCCGCAATGCTGGGGGGTGGGGGTGCAGGGGGACATGAGTGGGGGCCTGCTGGCAGGTGCCCCGCAATGCTGGGGGATGGGGGTGCCCGGGGACATGAGTGGGACATGAATGGGGGCCTGCTGGCAGGTGCCCCGCAATGCTGGGGGATGGGGGTGCAAGGGGACATGAGTTGGTGATCAGTAGTGCAAGGAGACATGTGCCTTTGCTGGGGGGCATGCCCATGTTGGGTGGGCTGCCTGCGGGACATGACCAGGGATGCAGGGTAGTCCCCTGTGGTGTAGGCTGCCTGTAGGGCCCGTGGAGGGTGTACAGGGAACACCTGGGAGGACCCACACTGCCAAATCACGTGTGACACTTCCCGCACACCCCAGTAATACACGTACCCTGCTGAAATCGCGTGTGACACTTCCCGCGCACCCCAGTAATACACGTACCCTGCTGAAATCGCGTGTGAAACTTCCCGCGCACTCCAGTAATACCCGTACCCTGCTGAAATCACGTGTGAAACTTCCCGCGCACCCCAGTAATACACGTACCCCACTTGCACAGGGCCAATCGCATGTGAAACTTCCCGCGCACCCCAGTAATACACGTACCCTGCTGAAATCGCGTGTAAAACTTCCTGCGTACCCCAGTAATACACGTACCCCACTCGCACAGGGCCATTCGCGTGTGAAACTTCCCGCGCACCCCAGTAATATACGTACCCTGCTGAAATCACATGTGAAACTTCCCGCGCACTCCAGTAATACATGTACCCTGCTGAAATCGCGTGTGAAACTTCCCGCGCACCCCAGTAATACACATACCCCGCTCGCACAGGGCCAATTGCGTGTGACACTTCCCGCGCACCCCAGTAAGACACGTACCCTGCTGAAATTGTGTGTGGAACTTCCCGAGCACCCCAGTAATACACGTACCCTGCTGAAATTGCGTGTGAAACTTCCCGTGCAACCCAGTAATACACGTACCCTGCTGAAATCGCATGTGAAACTTCCCGCGCACCCCAGTAATACACGTACCCCGCTCGCACAGGGCCAATCGCGTGTGAAACTTCCCGCGAACCCCAGTAATACACGTACCCTGCTGAAATTGGCCAATCGCATGTGAAACTTCCTGCAAACCCCAGTAATACACGTACCCCGCTCGCACAGGGCCAATCGCGTGTGAAACTTCCCGCGCACCCCAGTAAGACACATACCCCGCTCGCACGTGGCCAATCGCGTGTGAAAATTCCCGCGCACCCCAGTAATACATCTACCCCGCTCGCACAGGGCCAATCGCGTGTGAAACTTCCCGCGCACCCCAGTAATACACGTACCCTGCTCGCACAGGGCCAATCACGTGTGAAACTTCCCGCGCATCCCAGTAATACACGTACCCAGCTGAAATCGCGTGTGAAACTTCCCACGCACCCCAGTAATACACGTACCATGCTGGCACAGGGCCAATCGCGTGTGAAACTTCACGTGCACCCCAGTAATACACATACCCCACTCGCACAGGGCCAATCGCGTGTGAAACTTCCTGCGATCCCCAGTGATACACATTCCCCGCTTGCCGTGCTGGTACAGGGTTAGCGCAGCCCTTTGCACTGGATTGGGGATTTTGATGGCTTTTCCCTGCGCGAGGGACATTTTTGGGGGAGTAACTAGCGCTGCTGCAGGGTCGCTGCGCCACTGTGCGCCACGGCTGGTTTTGGTAGCTGGAATCCATGAATACGCTGTGCGCGGAAATGGATTTTAGCATTCGCGGCTGGCGCAAGGGATTCGCACGCGCACACTGTGCGCCAGCCCCGTGCGCCACTTGTGCGCTAAATTCTATGAATTACCCCCTAAATATGTACGTCTAAGAAGGGTGAGCAACATACATTAGCATATTACAGATCCCTTAGAGACCGTAACTTGCGAAGCGGGTGCTGGCCGGTGAAAAGAATGAGGACGTGATAAACCTTTTGACCGGCTGGCTTTATGAAAGTAAGTGCCATCTTTAAATTTCTGAATTAAGTAGAATGATGATAGGTGAAGCTCAACCTAGTGATATATAGGAGCACCAATATAACTAAAATGGCACTCTACATTTTTCTGGTCAATTATGTCCATCCTCTCTGTAATGGAACGTGTCTGATATTGTGAGAGCACTGTCTTTGAGAAGAGAATAGAATTATAACACATGGGATGGATCAAGAGTAACTTCATGCAGTATGATTATTGTAGAATTGTCAGTACTGAACTCATTCTCATTCAATACGCCGTAAGGGTATGATAGTCATTTATGGTTGTATTTGTTTCTAGGGTCATGCATGGTTGTGCTTGTTTCTAGGGTGATGCGAAGAAGAATTATAAACTTCAGCAGCATTTTTGCATAACCACAGATTAACTAGTGGTAAGCATTTCACAATCTACCTTTACTATTAATAAGTGGTCGAGGTGAGACAAGATAACATCCGTTATTAATTTGCTGTTCTTTTCTCTATGGTACAGGTGCTGTTGCATAATTCAATCAAGATTATTGGATGCCATTTAAGAATTCCGACGTACAGTCAACATATAGAAACTCCACATATGTGTAGTATCCGTAAAGGAATACACAGTGTCCAGAAGCATTTTGTGCATTTAGTGACCTTAACGTTGTGCAAAGGTTACATGCCTTAAAGGTTATGTATGAACATTTCCACTGAAGAAGATTCTGTAAGTGTGGTGTAATTGTAGAAGGCACACAACAGGTTGGGTACAGATATAAACACACACACTGATGTGGTTATTGAATAACAAATCTATGTACAAAATCAGGCAGGATAGAACACTGCCCTTACGTACAACTGAGATTAGGACTCTGACTAGTAATTGTTCATGAACTAAAATGTGCAATTGTGGACTTTTTGTATATATGTTTTTATAATGAATTGTTTGTGAAAAGGCAACCCATTGTGATTTGTATGTTTTTTAATGAACTGCTGTAATTTGCACAAGTCACTTCTGTGGTGGGATGCACCTGTCACTTTGAGAAGCATGTCACTTTCTGCTGTTTTTATGATATGTTTTGTATGACATATTTAATAAACAGAATTATTGAATAATCTATGAGGTTTCCCCTCGTGAAGGGTCAAATATCCTTGACAAGTAGGTGCCCCTTGCGTGGTGGAGTTCTCATAAGTTTGACTACATTGTAGGAACACCTATCGAGTGAATTCCATAGAGATATAGAGGTTGAGAGCTTTAGAGCATTCTCTTGTATATGTCACAAAGTATTCCATACAGAGCAACAACATCAGAAAGATCTATAACATTGGCACTTTTTATCAGTAGACAGAACACTTGGCAAACTATATGAGAACCCACACATTTTTGCCTTCACTCGAAGTAGAAATATCAAAGACATGCTGGTGAGGAGCGACATCTAGAGGCCACCCAAAAAACCCAAAACATTGTGTAACTTTCCAATGCCTAAACTGCACCAATTGCAGACTAGTACACAAAGGGAACATTATATTCCATCCAAATAGAGGAAAGAAAATCATGTGGGAGATATTATGTCAGGCAAACATTCAGAATAGCATAAGTCCGGTGGAACAAACACTGCTCAAATGTTCGAACAGACAACACAAAATCAGCAGTAGCACAACACTTTCTTGAAGTGAGGCATCAAATATCTCAAATGAGATTCCAAATTCTTAAAACAATTGAGAAAAGAGAAGGCGGGTCCAAGATTGTCAAATTATTGGACCAAAAAGAAACCTTTTGGATAGATAAGCTCAACTCTCTTTGGCCTGGTAGGATGAATGAAGAATGCAATTTTGCATGCTCCCTTTAATTAAGGGTGATACAAACATAACAGTTACTATAATCAAAATATTGTTCATGCCCAAGTTTATTCCATGGATCAACTATTAAGATTGCTCATCCAACCATAAAGCATACAGCATACAATAAGGATCTCCCACCAAAGTACACTATATTACACAAACAAATCTTAAAAAGCGATGTACCTACACTCCAAGTTGTCTTACAATTGTAGAATATCCACTTTGTGCACAATGTCTAAAGTAGAGATGACCATCAGCAGCTAACCCTTGGAAGTGTATGGGACACTTGAAATGTTTAGAATGGAAATAATGAAAATAAGTAGAATTGTTACACACCGATTGCTCTTGCTGTAAAATGTGCTGAAAGCACAAGCTTCTACAGAGCAGACTGCATATGACCATCATGTCTCGAACTTAAAATTTGACATGAAACCATCATCAGTGAAGAAATGTGTATACAATGGTATTACTGAAGAGGAATATGTGGTAGATAAGAACTGCATGTTATTATATTATAGAATCTTAGCTATAAAGTGCTGCCATGTGCCAAAACAGGCCAGAAAACTTGTCTCACACCATTATGTTTCAATCTTAAAATCTGAAAAGAAACCATCATCCATGAAGAACTGTATATATAATGGTATTGCTTAAGAGAAATAAGTTGTAGACAAAAACTGTATGGTATAAGGAAGTACACATAATTCCAACAGTACTGCCATGTGACCAAACAGACAAAGAGAACGTGTCTATACTGTAAAAGAGTGATCATTCGTATGAAATAACATACAGCACAGCTATTTGCATTATGTATACAATGAATTTGTAACATTTGTATTGCAATACTTATCCACACCAGTGTACAATAGGCTTCTTAAATGCAAATATTATTTTGTGATCATATTTTCAAATGACAATATGTGCATTGGTCACATTTTTGCCAATTGCACATATAACAAGGAATAATACGTTAAATACATTCCTAAGTTCCTTGGAGTGCATCTACAATGCATAACTAATTGAGCACTTGAATCAAAATGGCCACCGGCATGCAATGACATCATCACGTTGATGAAGTAATTGCACGCATACTGCCCGTGCCATTTTGAGTATAAAAGCGCTGCTGCACTTTACAGCAATCCTGGTGTCCCAAGAAGACGTTCTACAAAAAAACGAATGTAAAAGGCTTACCAAGAACTATGACAACTATTGCCATATTGATCTGGGCACTATTACTGAATCTTATAAGTTTTCAATACAGGGCACCAGGACAGGAAACTCATTGGCAGACTATGACCCCTTATATGTAAGGCATGAGTTTGGAAATTCACCAGTTAAGATTGAGAAAATACTCTGAGAAAAGAACAAGTTAGTAAACCATCCTCATATTGCATTCCAGATCCTTCAGTAGCATCCAATGTCATAGAAACAATGCCATCTTCCATGAACGGACAGGAAATAAACTATTACCCACAGAAGTGAAGAGTGAAGACAATGTAGGCTGGTAATTATGACAACAAAGACATGGATTGATATGACAGTAATATTCCATGTAATATACAACTTACAAAATGTATTTTGAATATTTTCTTTTGGAACTTGGTCCCTTGAAGATAGTCCCTGGAGCCACAATGCTTTGGACAGCTTAGGACAGCCCATGTCTCTGATGAATAAATACTTTTGTTTTTATGAATTCATACCATTGTGAAAGATACAGTTTATGAATATGAAAATAACGAATTATGGACTATCTATGTGAAATAATTGTTGACATAATACATGTATGAATGCGAATCATAAGGTGATATATTCACACAGGTCCTTCCAGCTATTTTGAAGAATTGCCATTCGATAATATGTGTAGTGTAATGATTCTAATGTCCCTGTTACCTAGTCAAACATTAACCCCCCTTAGCCTACAGGACTATCATGATAAATAAATCTGTCAACGGTATCCCGATACTGAACATACTTGACACTGCTAAGGACGTGACCAAAGCTGTCCTTGTTTTGTACAAATCTCTTGAATTAAATCTTCAAATGCCCCTACTGGGGGCATTAAATCATTCAATTATTTGAATATGTTCGTACTGGCAGAGAACGTTTCTCCTTGCCACTGCAAAGGGCAATCTCCAACATCTTCCTCTTATACAATAGTGGTTAGGTGTTACATATATGTCCTGGCAGGATAGCTTAGCAGCAACATGCGTGCCTTGGAAGCAAGACGACCTGAAGCAACACAGGTTCGATCCCCTGGTCCGCACTTAGAAACCTCTGGGTGTTTAAGCACGTTATAAATACGCAACTAAGACAGAAAAAAAACTACTTCTGTAACAACAGTCTCGATGCCCACGGCTGTTTGAGCACTTTAAAAATGTAAATAAATAAATGTAGCCACACGATGGCGAACAGACCTATCCGTGTTGGGACAGAGACCACCGCCAACAGAGAAAATGTGTAATGAATCTGCCAATTTTGGTTTTGTTTCAATCAGAATTGCTCAGGTCTACCAGGTTGGAAGCGTCACAGTGCCAAAGTCTGAGGTACCTCCCAAGATCATTCTTACCTTTTTAAGGTAATGTTTATGTTTATGTGAGGGGATTTACAAAGGCATTAAGGCATTATGGAACGGAATTATGTTCTAAAAGAGACGAGGGAACCTATGGAACAAGCTCATAATTTAGAAATGTTGCAAAAGACAAGATGGGTGCGTCTGCAGTAATCAAAGGTAGTTGCTTTCATTTGTGAGTAAGAACAGATTCTGGTGCCACTTTTATGCTTAAAGGACTGAGAACAGACCCCTGCCCTTCCCAATATGGCCTTTGTATGATCAGCGAAAAATAGGATTGATATGTAAATTGTCGGTTGTGCACATATCGCAAGTCTTTGTGTATGTTGGAATTTGGTGTGATAATGTGCACTGATTTATGTATTAGGCCTAGAGATTTTAAATCCAAATGTTGTTTAATAATGGACCCTCTGAGTTGCTGAATGAAACAGAAGGCCTTTTCTGGGTTTTCTGGGCCTTTTCTGGGTGTTTAAGCACGTTATAAATACGCAACCATTGCCCCAAAAAACAAAACAATCTACCCAAAATCTGCAATTAATGTGTTTCTATCCAGCTTTAAAGTTCTCAATAATACAGATGGAGGGTCTGTGTGATGGGGTTGGTGAAAACACTGGTCTTTTGTTTATATAGCACTAGCTGAGGTACCCGGCGTTGCCCTTGTCCTGATGGAGTGGTGTCTCATGCGCCTTGGAGGATGTTTCTCTTCTCCTCATGTCAGCAAATTGTGCTACAGTTTGCTCTGGCATCTCATTTGCCCTGTAGGATGTTGCTCTCATCCTCATGTCAGCAAGTCTTGCCTCAGTTTGCTCTGGCATCTCATTTGCCCTGGAGATAGTTGCACTTATCCTCTGTTTGAAAAGTCATGCTGCTGTTTGCTGTTGTTTTTCAGAAGCTCTTGATATTGATTTTCGCTTTGCATCAGATGGAGCTTTTCCAAGTGATGTACTTTTTTTGTGCGGTGTATGTCAGTCACTCAGTGGTTTCATCGCATTTGAGAAAATGTCCAAGAAAGATTGATTGTGCTCTTTTCTTGTGAAATAACTTAAGTAAATTGTAACCTTAGCGTTTCCCATATTTGGAGTGGCGTGATAATTTATTTTTTTAATTCCCTTTAAAAATGCTTTAATAAATACTTTCAAACTGTATACACTAGTAATACATTTCAAAAGGAATAACCAACACATCGGTAATTTTGCTTCAGACACTTTTACAAATGTTGCCTCCTTCTAGTACCTAGTGTAGTGAATCGGGGTGAGCATCAGAAAAATGAGTGTGTCTACAGAGTGAATTGTTTGCATCCAAACATAGACCACAATCATGCCCATGACAAATGAGGATTCCATGCAAAATTAGGTAGCAGTGGGTTCAATGGTGTGGATTTCCATAGCCAGACCATCATACAGACACACATCCAAAAATGTTGTTGCAAATAAGATTTTGCATCAAAACATAGACTGCGATCTTGCACCAGACAAATAAGGAATCCAATGCAAAATTTGGTAGATGTGGGTTCAACGGTGTGGCTTTGTATAGCCAGACAAACATAGATAGACAAATACATGCATTCAGCTTTATATATAAAGATACATCTTCTCTGGAATGGATATCACTTTGTTTTTTTATGACGTTCCATGCATTTATCATCCAACTCATAGTGGCTTCTCATTCAAGATAATCCTTACTCTTCAAGTTGCACTATTTTTTTCAGTAAAATGAGCAACACCATTTCAAGAGCAGTTGACTAGACCCAGTGTTTACCACCTGCCCACAGACAAATTCCTAGCCAACATTCTCATTGTTTAATGCAATAATGGTATGAAGGGTACAGCTAAAAAAAATTGAGAATGTGTCTGCAGGGCTGTAATAACTTTGTAGATGGAGACACTTCCTAGACAAAACCTTAGAACCTCTAAAAGATGCATTCTATTATTCTATGTTCCACAGAGGCTGTCATCGCCTCTGATAGACAGTTTGTTTTAAGGATTTCTTGGTTGAACGATTCAAGGAATCACATAGTCCATTCGCACTGAGGTTCCATTGGGCCTCCCACGTCTACAGCCCAAATGACGCTTGTCAAAGTCCTAATTTATGTATTGTCCCACTCAATGTTTGCTCAGTTCTCTCTGGATTTATTTTTAGTTTTACATCATTTGTTAAGCATGACGTTCAACCAAAAATGTATCTTGGCGCTTGGACACAAAACACAAAAGAACCTCACTACAGAAATATCCCGGAGTCGTTTCCTGAGGTGGAAAGATTTAAATTGTTTGTGGATTTTCAGATGATGCTCAATATGATGAAGCGTTTCAGGGAAGTTTCTCCAGATGGTCGGTGCTAGATAGGAGAAGGCTCTGTTTCCCCATTTAGATTTTTTGATTTTGGAGATAAGTAGTAGTTTTCTGATCCAGTGATCACAATGGCATATTAGGTTTGTCGACCATCAATTTCTAATGTAAAGGAAGATGTGTTAGTTCTATATATGAAAATGGGCTGATGGCAAGCCTGTTTAAAGACTATTCCTCAAGGCTGGTGTAATACATGCCAGCTTTAGCTACTGAGTTTTGGACTCTGCAATTCAGAAATAGAATATTGAGGTAAACTATAATATGCTGCATCTCAAAACATTAAATACGCATTACCTAATGTGAGGAAAGGAAAGGAGAGAAGTAATTTTAGAAACTTTAGTTGGAAATAAAAAAATCCTTTGCAATCTTGTGAATTTGTGGAGGTATGTTTACATCTCTGTCAAAGAGTTTTGTACGTTTTCTAACCTGTACTACAGGAAATAGGCAGTGACCAAGGTCTGAAGGCAAAAACATGTGAATATAAGTACCTTTGCTATATCGCATTGCAAGAGCTCTCGTTTCCTGACAGTGGGCCTCATTCCGGGTTTGGAGCTAACCATGGAGTAATTAGCTCCATGGTTGCCTCTGAAACCATCCCAAATCCGGCATGGTGAATGGAGTAATTACCGGTCCATTCCAGGGTTGGAGGGACCGGTAATTCCCCATTCACCTTTTGCCCTTCCCCATTCCCATTTCTGACCCATAGGGCTCAATGGGAATGGGGAAGGAGGTAATTACGGCACAGTAAATTACGGTACCGTAATTACCTCCGAAGTACCTTTGCGGGTCCCGTACTTAACTCCTGCTAAAAGCAGGAGGTAAGGAAGGAACCGCAAAGGGACCTTGGAATACGGAGGTAAGGGATTACCGGCATCGGCACCCTTACCGGTGCCGGTAATTCCTTACCTCCAACCTCGGAATGACCCCCATTAAGTTGAAGGCTATCAGTATCATCCATGAGCTTACCTCTGTCCTGCACATGGAGATTCCAAGTCCGGGGTATGTTTGAAAGCCATCTATGCTTAATAGTTCTTTGAATCATCCACATGGGCGTGTCGGCCATTTTTAATTAGTCCCTGTTAGAGGTTGCAGCTTCTGTTAGTTAAAGTATTAGGCTGAAACTTGGCAGAGCTTCTGTTCTGTAAATTTAATGATATTTTATTCCTCCTTCCCCAGAGTGAGTGATTAGACTGCCAAAGTCCCTGGAGCAAGGCGGAAGCACCATGCATTAGTAGTTGATGCTGCAAGGCTGAGCAGTCCACAGGAGCTGTGAACAGAGTGCATGATATCATTATTCCTCCTGATGATTATATCGGTGCAGCAGCTGTGAAGGAAAAATCTTATTGAGAACAATGTCTGGTGTCCAGACATTGCCATAGTGTTGAACTAGATTGTGATTATACTGCTCCCACTGAGAAGTTGCAGGTCCATTAGAAATACAGGTGTCAAGCTAAATAGAACAAATCAATTAGAGAAATTAATCCCCAAGAGCGGTGTCTCAGCTGCATTTTTTATAAAGCCACATGGTTCCAAAGAGAGAAAGGGAAGTGTGTGTACTAGGAAAGCAACATTTTCAAGATGGGACTTACAAGAGATGTTGCCAAAAATGACAGCTGCAAGGTCAAAGAGCCGCTCAGGGTTGCCAAGTTGTCTGGTTTTAGGATAGAGTAGTATTGTCCACTTCATTGCCACAGGGTATTGACTTCATTGTTCACACTCGGTCATGATTGGGAATTTTCATGGGGCATGCACATCACAAATGATCTGAAGTTGATTGTACCAATAGGAAAGTCCATTTCTACAACAAGTTACCTAAATGTAATGGACCAATCAGAACAAAGTACTTTTGTTCACTGCACAATTAGGTAATTCTCATGGGGCTGTATTCATGTCATCACAGATACTTAGCTGCGCAATGGGGTAGTAAAATATAGGTGATGTTTAGATTTTTGTATAGAGTATAGCCAATAGAAAATGTGTGATGAACCTGTATTGGATACATGTTGTCAATGCAGTTTTTGTGATTTTTGTCTTTAAACGCTGTAACTAACATGGGCGTATTGAGTGCGTTCTCAGTTTTCAGGTCTACAGAGCTGACTGACCCTCCTGCACATATTTGCATGTAATAAACGTGCTTTACTTGCAAAACATGTACTCCTTATTGACCCTTTGAATCATCAATCGTTTTTTGGCCAACCGTACAGGAAATAGAACACTTGTTGTTGTGTGTCTTATGGGTAAGGCAATGGTGCATGTTAGCCTCCTGTGTTTCAACATACATCTCAATAGCCTAGAAAAGGAAATGGCAAATATGTGTTCAAAAGTACCATGCATGGCACAATGGATATTCCTTTTCTATCCATACTAGAGTGGCTCTGTTGCTGACCTGAGCACCTCATGCAATAAGGTCTTTATTTAAGGCTCTTCATCAATGACAGACATGTTTCACTCCCACTTTCACACACATTCTTCACCCCCCACAAGCTGCAGCATACAAGCCTTTGGTCACAAAGGAATGACCGTAGGTAGTCTTAAATCCATTCACATTCCCAATACCACATGAAAATGTATTCTGAAATAATCCAAAATCTCAACACCACCAAACGCCTTACATGCCAATTCCTAAGGCCCCAAATGCAGACAACAATCTTCCACCTGATCTACACCAAACACCAACACTGCATTCCTTGATGGATTGCCAGTGTAACCGCAATCAACGATACCTTCAATATCTCTCTTAGAGGCTTCACATTTCCAGCAACACAAGTAGTGGAGGTGAAAGTTAATTGGCTGTCAACCCACCAGAGGGAATATCTGGGGCCAGGCAGATCATCTCAAACAAGCCGAGCTGGTTACCATGATGTTGGAAATCTGTGCAGCAATTCCATAACACATGATCTTGCAATGGCATATTCACATTGAGTTCCTAGACCATGGGCAGTTCATTGATATCTGAAACGGAAAAAAAGCTTTTTTCATACACTTCTTATGAAAAACTGTATAGGAGAAGACGTATATGGCATTGATAGAACTCGCATCCTCACCTCTGACATACTGGATGAAGAGCAGGAAGACACTGTGCATGACACCAGGCATCATTGCAATACTGCATTGGGTGTATGAGATATGTTAGGCAATCAGACAACTGTACCGAATGTACCCCCGAAAAAGTGGTAGCAGGAGATTTGCAGACACCACTGAATATCAAAGAGCTGTAAAGGAAATCTGACAGGTGCAAAGTGATGTCATAAGGAGAAGACACGATGACACACTGAAACGATATAAGAATACTTAAAGAATGAAGATGTAAATGAAGAAACAAGAGTACACCTACATACAAGTGAGAAGAAATCATCGATACACAGAAGATAAGAAACCAGATGAGTAGTAAATGTATATAACCAGAAATGCAAGGTAGATGAGTCACATAGAAGCTTGCTGCAGTAGGAAATATAACACGGGTAAGCGGCCATGTTGAAAAGATGGATGTCGGCTCTGAATAAAAGTGAGAAGCTTGAAGGAGAGAGACCAAGGCTGCAGAGCTGACAGGCGCTGGAAGTGAGTTTGTGCATGAACAAAGAATAGCTGTTGGACAAAGATCAAGGATTCCACAGCAAGAAGCAATTGTAGATGTAATAATGTAGGATACTCAGACATCTTGAGTAAGTTCCAACAGTTCACTGTATTCCTGTTACATTAGGTTGCTGTAAGATGACAGAGTCTGATCCACTGGCTCCCATTACCCTGGCAGGAGCTCTCCAACTGACTCTCTCTGGAACCTTCACTCCAAGCATACTTTCACTCACACCTACATATTCTGTTTGACACACCAACATTCTCTCAAGCATTACCAAGCACCTGCCTTCACGCAAAGCACAATACAACACATCTCCCTTTTTCACACACACAGATACACAAGGATCACTCACACGGAGTACCTTTTTAGTGAGAGGTGCAACTCAAAGATAAGGAGTGGGTCCCCCCCTGACTATTATGGCTGTGTCCACACATCAGCCAATTACACTTGGTGGAAGGCATCCCCCCTTTCTGCCCATACTCTGTTACCACACACATATCACCTCACTCACATGAATAGGAAGGCACCCCCCTTCTTCACCCAACAACATCCATTCCATGCTTCACATCAATCACACTCTCCATGTCCAAAAGTACCAATAACCACGCCTCACACCGGAGGACAGGTCCCCCTCCATATCATAAACACACAATATGTGTTGGTGCAGTGTCGCTAGAAACCAGTAACCACCCTTAACCCCTCTCGGGAGGATAGCTCAGGGTCAACGTGCTTGCCTTGGAAGCAAGAAGACAAGGAACAAGACAGGTTCGATCCCTGGGCCGTGCTTAGAAACCTTGGGGTATTAAGTGTGTCATAAATAACCTATCATAACATATCATATCACCAGGTAAAGTCCAACTCCATAACATACATACGTCAATCAAACTCAGTGACCATGTGTCACATTGCATCATACACACCTCACTTATAAACACTGCCCACTCTTGAACCCCTCACTTCTGACATTTTAATATTTGGAATGTCCTAAAAGTCCATAGCTGTGTACCAGCTCTATTCCTAAAATTCCTCAATGTGGTTAAGCTAGCACAGTTTCACCCTAACATACACACACACTGGGCCTCATTCCGATTAGGGCGGTAAGGGATACCGGGCACCGTTAACGAGACTGGTGCCGGTAATCCCTTACCGCCCTACTACGAGTTCCCTTTGCGGGTCCTTCCTTAATGCCTGGTTTTAGCAGGCGTTAAGGATGGGACCCGCAAAGGGATACCGGAGTCAATAACGGTACCGCAATTTGCGGTACTATTATTGCCGCCTTCCCATTGAGCCCTATGGGGGCTCAAATGGGAATGGGGAATGGCCCTGGTGAATGGGGAATTACCTGTCCCGCCGGCCTCGGAATGGACCGGTAATTACTCCATTCACCAGGCCGGAGTTGGAACGATTTTGGAGGCAGCCATGCTGCAAATAGCGGCATGGTTACCTCCGAACTCGGAACGAGGGCCACTGACACTTTTAATATTTGGCAATGGCCCTCATTCCGAGCTAGGAGGTAAGTACCAGTACTTTCCGGCATGGCGGAAAGTACGACACCGCCCTGGCGTGAGACCGCTAATTGCGGCCCATTCCGACCTTGCGGACACGCGCTTTTCGCCATGCCGGAAAAGTACTGAGCGGCATACCGCTAAACGACCCACAAAACCCTCTACCAGCATGCTGCGACACGTATATAATAACACCGCCTTGGAAGCAGCAGCGTTTGTAAATAACGGTGACCGTAATTTACGGATCCCGTAAACTACGATCACCGCAAAACAACGGAACCGGAAATTTCGTCATCGCACAGGAACGGGAAGGAGCGCGGCGGCCATCTTTAAAAACACAATCCATTGCCATCCTCATCAGCCAGCACCCTTGGGAGCAAACTGAAGTCGGGGAAAGGACCACACAACAAGGAACTATGCCAAAAGCCCCAAAGAAGAGTGCGGACCGGCTCTGCAAGAAGAAATTCAGCCCTGAAGAACTGCAGGCCATGGTGGACTACCTGGCAGAGCATGCTGACGTTGTGTTCAGCCCCGACATGCGGAGAGAGTCCATCATCTGCAAAAAAAAACATCTGGGCACAAATCGGCCAGAGGGTGAGCGCTGTAGGCACCACCCCCCGCACCCTCATGGACTGTCGCAAGCGGTGGGATGACTTGCGGGTGTGGGGCCTCCTCTCCGCCAACCAGAGTCAGGCAATGCAGACCGGAGGGGGCCCAAGTTCCCCTGTGAGACTTGAGCCATGGGAGGAGACATGTGCGGCATTGATTGGTATGGAATCAATTGAGGGCGTCGGCGAGATGGAGTGTGGGGCAACGTCATCTGCCGAAGGAGGTGAGTGTCCAAAGTCTACACTGCCAATGGCCATTGCATGATTTAAACTCCCCCAAGGGCCATCAAAGGCACCTTCTCATGTTGCCTTCCCCCCATCCAACTAATGCAGAGCCAACTGCCACGCAATCAAGGGCCAAGTGCAAGTACATAACGCACATCAACCATAGTGCATTAACTTGCACATCCCATCATGCACACTGTGCAGCCGGTTCGGCAGTGTGCCAGCCAGACTGCATATTACCAGGCCAGGATGAGTCACTCCAAAATCTGCGTACATGTCATACTCATGCACATGTACCACTGCTGTTGCTACACCCAAAAGGCCACAAACCCCAATTGACTGAAATGTGAATGCAGCCATGTATGCTATTAGGACATCATACAATCACTCATGTTGGCCCTCTCTTCTACCCCCACAGGCACTGATCATGACAGCGGTGAGCCACAGACAAGCCGCCCAACCACCTCCATGGGCAGTGGCAGGGTCCGGCGCATTCCAGCACTGAAAAGAACACCCACCCCGGCTCCTGAAAGGTCAGTGGAGGCTGCACCACCCCAATCCCTCCCAGCATCGGTGCCTGCCACAATGCCCACCCCAACAGGCACAGTCCAGCATTTCTGGGGAGGTTGCAACTACAGGCCCCGAGGAGAATGTGGACAGCCCTTCATCCATCTGTGGGGCTTCCGAGGAGGAGTTCCATCCCACAGTCCACACCCCGGAGCCCAGCAATGTCCCCCTGGCCTCATGCAGTGACTCTGGAGATCCACAAACACCTGCCCGTAGTGCTCCTACAGACACGCAGGGGTACAATGATCGTGGGCCAAGGTCACCAGTACAGTCCTCGCCAGTGCACGTAGGGCCAAGTCGCTTCAGTGATGGATTCCCATCATTTGGCACAGGTCGTGCAAATCAGCTCACTGATCTAATCACTGAGTTCATGGAGGTCAACCACCAGGCCAGGGTGGAATGGCAAAATGAACTCAGGGAAATATGCAAGACAGTCACTGACAGCACCAACAGGTTGTGCGAGACAGTCACTGACAGCACTAACCGTTTGTGTCACGTCCTAGGACGCATAGCCAATGCCCTTGAGGCTGCACAATCAAATCCCCAGCATCAGCAGGAGGACACGCCCTCATCCAGTGGGGCCACACCAGCAAGCCCAACAAGACGCACTCTGTGTTCCATGCGGCGAAGGGACATGCCTCCCCCGGGCCCCGGAAGCATGAATTAATTGTCAATGCTGCCACATGTGGCCTTAACGTACTACATGGGACTACTGTCGTGGAGTTGGGGGGAGGGGGGTGGGGTGTGAGGGTTTGTTGTGGAGTTGGGGGGGAGGCGGGTGGGGGGTGAGGGTTTGTTGTGGAGTTGGGAGGGAGCGGTGTGGGGGGTGAGGGTTTGTTGTGGAGTTGGGGTGGAGGGGGTTGGATGGAGGGAATGTTCACACTCATCCTTTTTTTTCAATACACTATTGGTGTTGCAAAGTTTAACCGTTGTGGACATTCATCATTGAGCATGTGTATTATGATGTCTGACAGTGCATGGTCTACAAGTATACACACACCCAGTGCCCTGTGTGCCCATGTAATGCCACCCTCTGCTGACTTGTGTTCTGGTTTTTATGTCCAATCATTGTTTGGCACACGACATGTCCCTCAAGTGCACCGCCTCCATGATGCTTTCTTGCCACTTCTTCCTCCTCCTTCACTCCATCTTCATGTGCTGCTAGCAGTCCCATGTCAGGGGACAGAGACACAATCCAAGGAATGCACATTTTGTTCAGCTTTACACATGACATGGGGATCTTGGACACCACATAGCAGTAGATGGGTCCCCCACCAGTCCAGCTTCGCCAACTCATATGTGCCTTACGCAAGCCAGGTGACTGCTTCATCTCCATGCATGCACGGGTATGGCCAGTGTTTTAGTGCTCCCTGGGCCTGTTATGTGGGCTACTGACAGGGGTCATGTACCATGGTGTCAAGGGACAGCCACCAACACCTGCATATCTAGCCAATTAAGTTAAGTGTTTGAACTGTCACGGTGGAGAACTGAACTTGGCTGACATGGCAGCGTGTTACTGATGGCCATGCGCACATGTCCATGGATGCATTTCACCCATTCATGGCCACAATATGTGTCCACTTCAATGGAATGCTGTAGGGGGGTGCGTCTACAAGATGGTCCATGAACAATGGCATGGACATCTCGTGGTACATGCTTCGTTGATGCATGCAGCAGTCCTGATGTTATATCCATATAGTGCTGTGTACTGTGTGAATCCGTAGTTGGGTGTGTTGGATGTAGTCAGTGGCTCATAATCATCATACTGCTGTGATCCATACTATGGTGAATTCCAACACTCCTATGGGTGTGCCAAACCGGTTACGTGGTGTGGTATCCCTGCTGCCCTCAGTTCAATCCACTCCCAGGGATGAGTCTCCGGTGTGGTGCCATGCTGGGGGCAGCCACATTGTGCATATGCAGTGTGTCTTCCTATATGCCCTTACGGTTGTAGTGGCCGCCAATGAGTGGTGCATGTGTTGTGGGATTTGGCCTTGTCAGATGTTGGGAATGTTGTGTTGTGTGTGTGCCTTACTCCATCGATGTGGGAATCTATACTCATGTGCCGTTGCACTGGTTCTGTGGCAGGGTGGTTGGTGGGGTGAACATCGTGCACTGGCTTCATCATTTTGACCCAGTTTGTTCATGCAGGCACCCACCTCATGACACCAATGCACTGGCATGACACAGTCAGACGACTCACCAGGCAGACAGGCACGTCATCCTGCATGTCGCCCCATGCGGCACAGTAGCGTGGAGATCAGCTGGCCCATTGAGTCATGAGTTATTCCTTGATGTAGGGCCACCCATGTGTGATGTTCTTGGTTGCGTTGCATTCCATCTGCACGTAGGGGGAGTGGTATTGCTTGCAGTTGCTATCCGCCACCTGCATGTCATGCTGGTCCACCTAGGACACGTGGGTGCTGTCAGAGGCACCCATGTCATTTGGCATGCCTGCCAATGCATGGGGGCCAAATGTAATGTTGTATATATCCTGGGTAGTCCATGTTAGGGATTTGTAGGCTCTTGTGTGCTTGGGGAGGTGAACCAGCACTTGTTTATGTGTCAGTGTAATGGACGGTTGTGACATGCCATGCATGGACCCCACATTGTGCTGGTAGGTGCCTGTGGCATGGGTGTGGGGCACAGGCAACACCTTCAGTTGTGCCAGGATAGCAGTGTGTATTTGTATGCTGCTCGCTTTTCTCGTTATTTCTCGAGCCAAATATGGTGGTGATGGTGTCACAGTCAAGCAGGTAGGGGGTGTGTATCTGCTCAGGGGTTTCCTTGAGGGACCGGACATGCTGCATGGGAATGGGGGCTGATGGGGTGGTGACTGAGGCTGCACTGGTGCTGCATGCTGGGCCTGTCTCCCCCTCCTTCTCCCCCTGTGTCTCCTCAATGGGGGGGCCTGGTGTTGTTGGTGTAGTTATTGTGGTTGTGCCCTTGCTGGCACTATTGGTCTCATCTTGGTGTGGGAGGGGGTGTGGTGTGTGGGTGTGTTCCTTTTCTGCTGTGGCAGACTCCATTGCCTCCACCTGTGCTGATTGTGTGCACCTGTGGCTCTGGGAACCACTGCTCAGGGTTCTTTACTCCTTCTCTGAGATGCCTGTATGTACTCCATGCCGGTAAGGTACTTTACGGCCTTAAGGAGACCGTTATTTATGTGTGCTCCTTACTTGTGATCAGCTCCGGTTCACGCCATGCCGCTAATTACGGCATGGTGCGGCGCGCGCGACCCAAGACCGGTATTTACAGCATCGTAGATTACGGTGCCGTAAATAGCGGTCTGACCGGTCGGAATGGCCCGTAGCGGTAAGCGATGCCAGTAATCCTTTACCGGCATCGTTTTTCCCTTTACTCCAACCTCGGAATGACCCCCAATGTCCTAACAGTGCATAGCTGTACACAGCTCTAAACCTGTAAATCCTCAAAATGGGTTAGTCACTTGCATTTTCCACATACCACCTTGCATTTTCCTCATGCATTCTTTCATTCAGATTCATACTTTTAACACTGCAAAGTACTTGAAGCCTAAAAGTCCTTTTTGCAAACAGCAATATAGAGCTAAAATTCCTCAAAGAGGTCAACTAAAACAAATAACAATTCAGCTTACAACCATTTTCCCACAAACTACTTGCTGGGCAAAATCAAATACTTTTCTACGCAATGTACATATAGAATGACATTACCACTGAATGCATATACTTTTCTAAACATGACAACTGAACTACTCTACTTTAAATTCTTCACAAACCACTTTATGGAGCACATAGGATATAGTTTGTGCATTAGACAGTGTGTGTAATGCGCACTGCTTGTCCTTCTTCCTCTAAATCACCACATCTACTTTGCCTTGAATGCGCATTAGTCTCACCTCCAGCACAGTACCTTAGATCTGCTGTATAATGATTAACAACATGCTGCATTGGAAAAAAAAAAGTCCAAGTCGGACTTCATAGGTAAAATCTCAGCCCGACACGTCACAAACTTGTCAAAATAAATTCCACGTTAATGGAACCAAATTCTCTGGTGTGAACATTAGCACATTAGATACCAGTGCACCCAAACAACCATGACCTGTCCAGCTGAGTGATCCTAACATGGCCTCTCTTTTCTGAATGCCGCAACATGGCACGGCAGCCCCACGCTGTAGGTTCCCTTACTCAGAACATTGAGGCAAAGTCTTCCTTGTTGCATCTTCCTCAGGGCAGTTGACGCACATCACAACAAGATCACAACATGACCAGCTGTAATCCAAATGCTAGTAAGAGGATCGCTGACTCCCTCACCACTTGCCTGGTGAGCTTGGATGGATGCAGATCTCTGCTGCTCCAACCATCCCTCAGCCCTTCTGCCTTTCATGTAAGACACATTTGTTCCTCCTTACCACACTTGCAGGTACATAATAAATACGGCCCTCAGGTCCTCAGTGCGCACTAGTCCCACTGGCTGGGCCACTAGTTCCGCTTTGCAGCATGAAACATAGGGCCATTCCCCCTTCCTTTTTTGCTCTGGTAAAGGAGCCACACGACACTCCTAGTTCCTCTGCTCATAGCAATAGCTCTGGAGATCACTATGCCTCTCTAAATCTGTAGCGTGCTGTAGCAGTCACTCGGGCTTCTCACAAGGTAGGGAGCATACTTCCCGTGACCCTGGGTCTGCCTATGGCACAGTTCCTCCTTCTCTTTGCTTTCTTCTGTTAGACCTGAGGCACGGGGACGCTCCCCCTTCTTCACTCCAGTAGTCCTAGGATCTCGCACAGGTATGCAGCACCCTCGCTTTTCTCCTCTTCTTCCTGTGCTGAATGGGGGCTTTCTTGCCCTCCCTTATCCCTGGAAAATTCCTCTGAAATCTGGCACTTCTCCCCTCTTCTCTATCTTCACCCTGTGCCAGCTTTCTCCTTCCGTAGCCCTGGGTGATGGGACTTACTTGTGGGGGCAGTGGTTCCTTTCTTCCTTTCTCTGCTTCTCTGCACCTCTGCAGCAGACTGGTCACCTTCAGCTTCTTCTTTTTCCTCATAGGTTCTTTTCCTGGCCTTGCAGAAAGACCATCTCGTCACCAGTGTAATAATGTAGGATCCTCAGACACCTTGAATAAGTTCCATCAGTTAACTTTATTCCTGTTACATTAGGTTGCTATAAGATGACAGAGTATGAACCACTGTCTCCCATCACCCAGGCAGGAACTCTCAAACTGACTCTCTCTGGAACCTTCCACTCTGAGCACTTCTTCACGCACACCTAAACATTCTCTCTGACACAGCAAAATTCTCTCATGCATTACCAAACACCTGGACTCCCACCAAGCACAATACAACAGTAGAGTACAAAGGGAGCCCTTGAGGATAAGCAACAAACACAGAAAATTTTTCTCTTAGATTAAGTAAGTAAATGAGCGAACATTTTTGAATGCCAAGTATTGAACAATTACGAATACAGAAAGCATATGTGAGATGGAGCAACCAAGTCTCCAGAGGCCGAAGAGAGTCATGACACCCAGGACAGATTGAATCAAATAGCACTAAATAGAAAGGTGAGATGGACAAAATCATGGGCTCTTCAGACGTGGTCCAAAACCAGAAAACAAAGCCTATTCATAAGCGCAGATGAAGATAACAATGCACCTTAACTCCCAACATTAATGTTCAGCAAGGTCAAGTCCAAAGACAAAGCCTTGGCTGAAGGCTTGGCTGATGAGGGATGGTAGATTAATTGGGCAAGTGAGCAGTTATCTGACATTGTTCTCTGCACCTGGGTTTCATTTTGCTTACGTGCTGCTAACTAAACAAATGTCCAAGGTTGGGAGAGAATACCAACCAAGCAGAGGGCCTATTCAATGGTGAGCATTGTTGCAGGGGCCAATCCAATGTTATTATACTACTACAATCATAGGGAGGTTCAAGATATACTTGCCAGATAAAGGGCAGCCAATCATGTTACTAAACGATTTATAGGCATATATGTTCCCTTAACCAATCCCTCCACCGATGTAACCATGAGATTGCAATTGCATGGCTCCCAGTCATTCAAGGGAAGATGTGGTGCATCCCAAATGAGTATTTATTCAGACCAGAGATACCATTGGATGAGGCGGAAGGGACATTAATGCCACTAGAATTGGAGGCAGTGATTGTGAGAGAAGAGTGGATAGCAGTACTCGGGATGGACAACACAGGACGATCACGGAAAGCAGTGTTCACTGTAGCCGAGGGATAAAGGTTGACCACAGTGACAGACAAAGAACTATTCAGGGATAACAGATCAGACCATGAGATGGTTTTTTAAATGAATGTCACATATTGGATAAAGATACATTACATAGAGGTATCACAGAGGATGTTGATGGCGCTGAAGGCACCACTGTCCTTCTGTGAGGAGGAAAGGGCAAAATTGCCCAGCATCTTATGGACCACCAGTCCCTACAATGTGAGTTTCTTTAAGAGGATGGGGGGGGTAAAGTTAAAGCTGAAGCCAAGAGCAATTTTGCCCAGAGTTAAACAATACCCACTCTCACGGGAAGCCGACAATGGCATTTATGAGTCAATTGCAACATTAGGGAAACAGGGCATCATAGTACCATCAGAATCACTGTTCAACATGGCAGTTAAGAAGGCAAAGGGGGGGTCATGGCGTTTTATACAGGACTTGAGCACTCTTAATCATATTGTAGAAGCAGAGTATCCTCTGGTTCTGAATCTAGCAACAATTTTGTGCAGCATTCTAGCGGAAGCTGCCGTTCCACGGTCATAGAGCTGAAGAATGTTTTCTTCTCTATACCACTACACCCAGACTCACAAGACTTGACTTCCTTTCTGTATAGAAACAAGAAGTGGAAATATACAAGACTTCCTCAAGGGTACTGTGAATCACCCCCATATTCAATAGGGCCCTCCAGATGGACCTAGGCAACGTACAGACAGAGTCCACGGTCATATACTACGTAGATGACATTTTGATCGGCAGCATGACAGAAGAACAGTGTAGAAATGTTTAGGTGCAGATTCTGATGGTGTTAACTGACAAAGGATACAAAGTGGACAAAGCCACACTACAGTACTGTCAGAAAGAAGTGCTATACATTGGACAGATAATCTCCCAAAATGGCCGACAGGTGACTCCAGAAAGGGCAGAGGCAATACGTATGACAGCAAAAACCCACGACAGTGAGAGAGAGGCAAGAATTTTTTGGTTATGCAATTACTGTAGGGCATGGGTCTTTGACTAAATCACTTACAGCAGGCTTCTGTTGAGTGCACTGAAGGAAACATAAAAAGTGTGCAAGATAATACGCTGACTGAGGCATTCAATCAGTTAAAAGAAACGATATGCAAAGCACCAGTGTTAGGGATCCCAAACTATGGAAAGGAATTCTTTTTTTCTTCTCACACTCTGATGTGGTAGTGATGACAGAAGTACTGACACAGAAGACAAGCTTGGTGCATAAGCCACTAGCATACTACAGCGGAAAGCTAGAACCAGTAATGAGAGGGCACTATCTGTGCAAACAAGCTTTGGCTAAAGCTTCATTCTCATTGGACAAGTCAGCAAATATTACCATGGGGTGTAGCACCACTCTTTACGTGGATCATGCCCTCTTTGCAATACTGGAGAGACCAAAGAGCACACTGACAACACAGAGAACATCAGGGTATGAGGTGCTACTATCAAACCAGTCCATAAAGATAGTGAGGTGCAGACTTGTCAATCCAATACCTTTCTCGGCAACATCTTACAGGAAGGTGAATACACAAATGACTGTGCTGACAATTTACAGGAATTCAGTGATACTTGCAAGGTACAGGAGGACGTACTTGAGGGGGGAGTCGTGCTCTACATTGATGGTTCATCAACAATTGACCAGACAGATGGGGTCAGACATACAGGGACAGCAGTGGTGAGGCTCAGGGAGGATGGAACCAGTGAGGTAGTGGTCAGTGCACGATTGCCATCACATTATTCAGCAAAAGCAGCAGAATTAGTTTTCTTAATATTGGCATTGGAGCACAGCAGAAAGAGGGAGGTGACAATTTACTCAGATTTGGCCTACGTGACTTCCACAGTACACTCAGGACTGTCACAATGGATGAGGGGGGGGTTTAGGTGGACTGATGGGCCACCAGACAGCATGCACTCCCATTGGGCAGATTACTGGATGCCACACACTATCCTGAGCAACTAGCAACAGTTAAATGCCAAGCACACACATGAGTGAAGGATCCTGTCTCAAGGGGGAATGAAGCAGCAGGCGCAGAAGCTAAGTGTGCTGCATATTTTGGAGATCTCCTGGTGATGGAGGCCTTGTTACATGCCCATGACTATGCAAGGACAATGATACTAAAAGACAGGTACAATGTTTTGCCAGAGACACACATAATGGAGTTGCAGGGAACTGAACCCAGGGAGTAGAAGGACCTGTGGACTAGGTGGGGATGTACAGTATCTTGTCATGGTCATGAAGTCAGGGGCACAGGCATGCAGGGGTCGAATGCACAGGAGACCTTGGTGGACACGGTCCTGGCGGCTTTGGCGCCAGGTTCATGAACAAAAGTAAACAAGAATATCCATTTAACACCAAAAAGCTTTTATTATGGACATGGCACTTTAGATGCATTAACCTTGAACATTCCATCCATTAAGCAGGATGCATTAACCTTGAACATTCCATCAATTTAGCAGCCCCAAGTGCATTCTTGGGTGTGGCTGCTAATGGATTGTCTTCGCACGTGCTCACTCTCTAGGAGTGGCAGGGTGTGGCTGGTAAGCCGGCCCTAATGGGCGTGCTCACGATCTCAGCTAGATAAGCTGCCCCGATCCTCAAGACAGACGCTTCGTGTTATTCTGCACTTGCAGGCAGCATAACTCTCACCGTCGCCTGAGGTCAGACTTACCTTTGAAGATCCTGCTTCCTGGACATCCCGCTTCCTACCAGCACACTCACCAACTGGGAGATGCTGTTTTTACCTGTACATCTCTTCAGCGAACCAAGTATTCATCTTTACACTTTCCGGAATGCCGAAATCTTCATCTTGGCACTGCAGCACGACATGCTCCATCGTCGACAGCAGCACCTGCAAGGAAAAACAGAAGACAAGGTTAGACATCGAAAAAGCAGTCAGTTTAAGGTTGTGCATCGCCATACTTCCTGCTTTTCCTTAAACCATCACTTACCTGCTGTCAAACATTGCGGTAGCATCCATCTTCCATTCGGCCGCGTTTTGCGTCTCACAGCTGCATTGAGGCCGCATTTCCATGTAAGGAAAGAAAACAGAAGAGAGACATTATTGCGGGCATAAATAAGAGCAACATATAAAGACATTAAACAGAACTAACAGCATCACAAGAGCTCAAGAAAGACTTACCAATCATAAGGAGAAGCATAGTCGCAACTGGACTGGACTAATCCTTATCAGGGATCAGTGAAGGAACTAAATTCCATTTGATGCGCCCCTGCCAGAAGTAGCAGGGCGGAGAGCTTATCTTCCATAATTCACAGGAGAGCTTTATGGGCCGGCGTATGCTCACAGAAACCGTACTTTGGGGTGAAGGGTTCGAGAGGTACAACAATCACAGATTGGCGCACTCACACACTGTTATCTCCACTGAGGAGCAGCATCACCATGTACCACCGCTCACAGCTTTACTACTGAGGGAGAAGGGTGATTCAAGTTCAGGGAGGGATGTAACCATGCCCCAACGCCTCCGCAGAGACCAGGTGAGCGTAACATATTTCCAAGAGATGCCCTATGGCAGAAGAATAACACAGGGAAAGGGGTTATGTCACCAGCATTGTTGCACATAGCACTGACACAGTTACATTATCCAAAACATACAGGGAAGGAGGTGCTTGCCGCCCATATTGGAGAAACATGGTTATGTCCTAACTTGGTAGAACAAATGGCTGAATTTATGAGTAATTGTTTGACCTGCAAGCAGTTTACTGCAGGGCATACAATGAGAGCTTGATCAGCTCCAGTTGATAGTTGAAGTCCCCCACTATCATTAAAAAGGAGTGATTCTGGGCCACTGCTTTGTTGGCATATAGAACCTTCTGGACGGCTTCAATACAGGCCACTCCTGTTAAGCCTGAGGGTCTGTTATAGATGTTGATTAGGCATAATGTTTCTGCAGGATTGAGTTTAATATACAACATAAGCACATTAGGGAACATGGTGTCTGCACTCATCACCTCCCAGCCCATAGAACAATCGATCCAAATCAGCAGCCCCCCACTCGGCTTGCCTCGCTGCCCCTTTGTGGCCGGAAAGCAAAAGGACTGGTAACCGTATAACATAACTGGATCCACGGCCCACATCTCCTACAAAGCAATTATATTAAAAACACTGATAAAACCAGTCCAAATCAGATCAGCCAGTTTGCTATTTACTCCAGGTATGTTCCAGGAGAGCAGCTTTGGCTCCACTACAAATTGAAGATAGCTGCAGAATAGACTCACATATAGATGACAGTGTGGAGTGGTTCGAAAATGGGCTATCTGGACTTGGTTCGAGTTGCTCCAGTCTCACTGATCTGGAGAGCAAAGAGTTTACTTGTGGCTCATTGTGGTTTTTGGGTACTCCAATGGGTTGCTCCTTAAAGGGCTGTAGATTCTGGTTAATGCCAGGTAGGTTTTGACAATGACCCTCTGTAGAGAGGGGTTGTGGCCTTGTCACAATCATTGCACCAACTGCGTCCGGATGAGGCCCACATCCTCGCTGTATGGTGCTTCGGTTCTGCTGGTTACTGGGATGGTCTTAGTTAAGGTGAGGGAATTGAGTTGTTTGCGGGCCTTGAATGATCACCTGCCTCACTGTTCCATCCCCCTGAACCATTGTGATAGACCTTTGGTATAAGCTCAGAGAAGGAGGATCACAGGGAGGGAGAGGTGTCTTTGTCTGTATTTGTGGCATCCCATACAATACCACAGAGGATTCCGCCTCGTGTGGTGGGGTACCCAAGACGGTCGTCCTTATAGTTGATGCCGGGCTGTGGACCTGTCACTGTGGTTGCCCACAGGGAGTACCAGCACACATACATTTTTCCACTCATAGGGTCTCAATCGCATCTTCCTCGCAGCAGCCTCAATACACAGGAAGTCATTCGAGGAGCAGTGATTTTCTATGCTACAGCATCCTGTGTTTTCTCAAACTCTTTCTTCACCGTCATTCTGCTCTGCTGGCTTTTTCAGGGGTATTATAGGCATAGGTCAAACTTTATTCTCCATGCAAGTGAGCAGCTTTGCATGGGGTGTATGTCTTGCTTCCCACAACTCCATCTTTCCATTCCTCATCTGTGTACACTTGACCATACACAAGCATCTGTGGTCTCCTCCTATCTCTTTCACCCTTTTCCATAGGCAGGGCAATTGTTTTAATGTTATAGGGCTTCATTACGACCCTGGCGGTAGGGGTTAACGGCGCCGGTAGAGCTGCTGGCGCTGTTAACCCCCTACCGCCTCATTAGGAGGTCTGCTCACGGGACCCGCTAAGGACGCCTGGTAAAACCAGGCATCCTTAGCGGGTCCCGCAAGCAGACCAGGATGCTAACAATGGGCACATCATTAACGGGCCCGTTGTTAGCATCATGCCCATTCCCATTGAGCCCTATGGGGGCTGAATGGGAATGGGGATGTACCGGGTCCGGGTTCCTTGAATGGGGAAATACCGGGCCCTCCAAGGTTGGAATAGCCTGGTAATTCCCCATTCAGGGAACCCGGACCCGGTACCCAGTATGGGGATAGCCATGCCGCAAAAAATGGCATGGCTACCTCCATTGTCGTAATGAGGCCCATAGTCTTTGTGTCTCCATTCTGTGGCCCATCACTTATATAATGTATTGCTTTGTATAACTGCCAATAATTGTTCTTCATGTCAATCATCTTTATGTAACTGTCTTCATACGGGAACATCGCCTGAGACATCCATCTTAAAGTTGCTGTTTTCCCTTGAAATCACGGGAATAGTGTTACAATTTCAAGCATGCTAGTTACAGTTAAAAACAGCTAGCTTTCGTAATTTCCAAAAACCCTCTCCCTCGCTTATGCAATGTCAATTATGAATTAACATCTGCTGAAACTTCACGAACACATGAGCAAGGCAATACATGCAGGGATACAGGAAAACAATGTTGCCACTTTATAAGCCTGCTGGCTAGAGTTGTTAGTAGGTAGCATTCGAAAAGCCCAGGCTATGTATATTAATGAATGGCTTTCACAGGAGAGGTAGAATGCGCTTGCCTTTATCATTTGTTTAGATAGTCATTGATCTCTCCTTCAGACCACAAACTGTTCACTGGAGCCGCATTGCACATCACAACCCCGACGGACAACAGGCATACGACTGCCACTCCTGTAAAATTGATTTTCCACCGTGGCCCTCCAGGGAAAATAGAAAATGAAAAAACACAATTTCATCAGGAATGTAGCTCCTTCTCAGTCACAGGCAGACCACTCATTGCCACTCCCACCTGCGCTCCTCTCTGTCTGTCTTCTTCTTGCTGATAGATTTTATCCATCAGCTGTGATTTTTGGATACCAAGGCTTGAGCATCATTACACCATCTACTGTAGTCGTGGGTTAGGATTCTTCATGGTCTGTGTGGACTTTGTTGGGATAGTTACCCGGTATGCCAGAGGTCGTCTGGGAGTCCATCCGACTCCCAAGGGCCCAACAGCCTTAGCCAGAATAAACGGAGGACTCAGCCAACGGCAAGTTAAAACTGTGGTTTATCACATAAACCAACAGGGATCATATAAAACAATCAGGATTCTCCAGTAGATAATTGACTGTGTGATGTTAATGTATTGTAATCTTATTCTTATAATGTAAGCTGATGACTTAATGTTGAATAAAGGCTTTTAACAAAAATAACTGAAAATAAAAACTGCATAGACCACTAATAGACCACTACTGGGCATGTGGATCCAAGCAAGTTAGAACTGGGGAGGGGTTTGCTTGTTGGTACATATCTATATACAATCACTGGTCATGCCACAGAAGGATATAAAGTTCGATTACTTCCCAAAGATGGACACCAACAAAAGGAAGAAAAGGTCTGTGGAAGGAGAACAAACAGGAAAAGAAAGAGGTTGGCGAAAGTGAGTAGAGTGAAAAGAAGCAATTATTTCTCAGAAGAGTCAGAAAATGCTCTAGATGAAGTACCAGCAGAACATAGGTTATTCAGCAGAACGCAAATGGTCTTCGCATAAGTGGTTCTAGCTATGCAGACATTTACAAATGCGAAATGGCTGCAGATTACCCGGTGGGAGCTGATGATGACAATAAATTCTACAGGTAATGGGTTCCACGCAATAAAGGAAGAGCCCCGAGCAGTAAGGTTGATGGCGCTCCAGAAAAGATATGTTCTGGATCTGTTCACAGCAATGGAGGGAGGAGTTTGCGCAAAATTGGGAGTTTCTATTGCAAGTTCACACTTGCTAATGACAAAGAGAATGGCACACTGACGGAAGCAGTAACCCAGCTATCCAAGATGCATGCCAAAATGGAGTAAGAAGCCAAGGTGACTGGAAAAGACCAGAGCTGGATAGTATACCAGTGGTCATGGATGCCATGATGGCTGCCAGACCGGCTGAAAGTATTATTAGGGGGACTAATATTGGCACTAATGACACTATGTGTTTTATAGATCTGTATCGCCCAGTGTCGAAAGAAAGCAGAGAAAACTATCGGAATGAAGGTGCTGATGGATGTGAACATAGGAGGAAGGAAGGACAAAATATTGGAGGAACGAGACAAGTTGAGGGCGAGAATAGCAAGCTGTCCACTATTCCCACTTGAGGCGATGAAGCTAGATAATCCATGCAACGCTAACATTTATGATGGAAAATGGTTATAGGGCAAGGAGTATGCAGCTATATGTACTCGACTTAAGACAACCACGTAAATTATCATGGACACCTCGGTGGGAAAACAGAAATGTGGTAACCGAAGGCGAAAGGTGTGAAATATGAGGATGTGGTCGACAAGTCGACCAGAGGGGGGACTGAAGAGAAGGTCCCAAAAATGCGCCTTCTCACCCCCAGATTCATGTCAAGATGAAGAGCCAGAAACTCTTGCAGCCACCCATCTTATTTTGGACAAATCCCTAGTGCACCAATGATTGACAAGTACACATAAATGTATCCTCTCAACCAGCCATACAGACCGAATCCTGTATACATCTTCACACGTATAGGAGAAGAAACAGAGATCGTGGATGGAAACACCTAGATGGACAGTCTCGACTAAGCACCACAAAACCACAATGCTGACATCATCAGTGAGACCAAGACGTAGCAGCGTTAGACATGAAGCATATTTGCAGTCCTGCACCACATCACAAAAAGACACATTCACATACACGAAAACATGCTTACACAGTTCTATAGCTAGAGGACAGATACATATATATACTGTCAATGCATTTCTTTTTTTTTTGCACTAGCCAAATGCCGTAATGCAGTACGGCAAGGCACAAGAGATCCTGAGAAAGTTTGCAGATGCTTAATGCAAACAACCCTATGGGACTACAGGGATATACATATATATATATAGAACCTGATATGACCATATGGGACTAATGGATAGAGTACTTAGAACATGAACATGTAGAATGTATATTATACGTCTAAGGAAACTTACAGAAGGCCCAAAAACCACAGAGCCTGAGACAAGGAGAGCTGATTCAGGTGGCACAGAGCACGATACAGGCTCATAGCCAAGGTCAGAGATACGTGGACACATTCCAATCTCCAGACGACAAGGGGATCAGCTGCAGAGAGACAGAATAAATCCTCATAAATGCAAGCTGGAGAGCTCAATTGTGTGGTCCAAAAGCACGTACTACTGCCAAACGAGACAATGTACAGTCACCCGTGGTGGGAAAGCGGAACTTATTCTAGCAAGTCAAACGCAGATGGCAACAAGTGTTGCAACATAAGGAGCGCAATCTCATAGGCAAAGGTGGTAGACACAAGTTACAATGCAGACACATATTTGTTGGCATCACCTTGAAGAGGTGCACACAGGGCTGAGAAACTAAGTGAGTCTGAGGCCTGGAGAGATCAGCTCTAACCAATTACAGCTTAGAACAGCAGGGGTGCATGGCAAATGGAACAAACCAATGGTAAACCCATTACTCTGCATCAATGTAATCAATAGTTTCTTGGGGATGGGACAGGCCAGACACGTAAAACGCTAGGACCAGTAGAATAACCCCTATAAGGTGCCTCTATAGGTAATCATACTCTCGATACCCAATCCTCTGTGATGATAGGTTTTTCGGGGAAGGGCCCAGGTGATGACGCCTGTCTTGTACAAAACTATACCGCACGTTACGGAGAGCTGAGATGTATGCGAGAATTCTCATTGTCTTGATTTGATCCCTGTTCGGTTTTATTTTCAATAAACCACAGTTCTAACTTGCCGTTGACTGAGTCCGCCATCTATTCTGGGGAAGGGTGTTGGGTCCCTTGAGAGTCAGGCAGACCCTCAGACTCTGGTATACCACGGGAGAGATCTCCCCCAACATTATGACCAAATGATGACATAATTTGCTAAGAGGACATTCTCCCCTGAATACTCCAGCTTCTTTGCAGGGCTGGACGACCAAGATCACCAAGAATTGTCCACCTGTAAGGTGGTCATTCTTAAACACTTTTCAATCCATAGGAATGCACAGGAGGCCAGCAAGGCGGCATACAACCCTGCAGTCTCGGGAAGACCAACTGCCTAGAGAGTTTGTGCTGAAACGAGCATTTGCACAGACTTCTAGGCAGGTGAAGACCAACAGCTGGGAGTTCATCAACACATATTTTCACACACTCCCAAAATATATAATGACCCAATTAGTAAGGGATTTCCATCAGCTTTGGAGCCTGGATGGGTGATGGAACAGATCACAAGGATCTATGAGGTCCAAAAGCTATCTGAAAATAAGAATAACCAGAAAAACCATCAAACACACCTGCTGCTGCAAAGGTAGCAGAGGTGAAAAATATTTCCCCATTGAACTTGGATACAGGGGGCTGAAAATTTCTTGTGTGTGGAGAGTGTTGGCGATTGTGGCGTGGCTTTCCCACACTGGTGAATTCCCTGGAAAGCAGTCTGTCTCTTGTGGCTGTTACTGGACTGGACTTTTTGAGGTGGAGCCAATACTTCAAAGTCTTCTACTTCCACGTATGCGCAGCGTGTGTGGAGAGTGTTGGCGAGTGTTAGCGTAGTGGGAGCACTGTCAGAGGTGCTTGCCAGGTCCCTTTGCACTACTCACTCTACTATCATCTACTATCATCAGCTCCGGTAGTCAAAGTGAAAAATTGATTTTAGACATCCTGTGTGCCGACTTATCTAATCACCTGCATTGGATGCCGGTGCAGATCCTTGACTCCTGCCCATTTGAATGGTAAGCTAAACTTTAGTAACTATTGTTATCAACCGCTCTGCTACTCTAAGAAAAGGAAAATCTTCATTGAGTGAATTGGCAATCCCATGCAATCCCTGACAATTGCCTACTCTTGTTTACTAATTGGAGAGCAGACTTATCTGAGTGCTTGCCAATATTAATAACCTGTTGCCCATCCTCTTATCGGTACTTCACGACTAAACACGGCTGTGCGCGTGGACAGTCTAAGAGGATTGGTCTTCTTTACAACTTAGTCCATACCACTCGCTACCAGGTAATCAGTGGCGTTTTATGGTATTTAGAGGGGAGTTGTTGGGTGTGCAACGTGGTAAAGGAGCATGGAGCCTTTGAGTCAAGCGGGCGCGCTGACTCGACTCCAGGTTAAAATGGGTTCTGTGGGTATTGAATTGACTCCCAAAACCCTTAGCCTGAATCTCCTCTCTTTGGTGAGACCTTTGAAAAGCCCATTCAAAAACTGACATGTTGCAAGGGCTGAGGTCTCTCAAATAGATACAGCTGCTCCTACCACCTATGACTTATTGGAAGCCCCCCTAATTAATGGAAATAGTGACCTGGCAACGGACTTCTCAATTACTTTGGTGGACTGTGAAGTCATCATAGATTCAAATCAAGTGCTGGGCCTTTCGAACTTTGATCTAGCAGTGAAATTATCAGCCGACTTATCAGTCTTGTCTGAAAAGATCATCACCCAAAGACGAAAAAGCCTATCATTTATAAAGGACAACCTGAAGGCCTTAGAGAAAGATCATGCTTTAAAAAAAGCACATCTCTGAGGAATTAAAACAGATGCTAGAAGGCGTAGACCCTCTAAAGGGTTCTATAGATGCAGCTGGAAATCTTGGGTCTAAGACTGCAGAAACCACATGTGCAATCGCCTGAAAAACTGAATAACCATACAGAAAACAATGGGACCCAGGAGAACATCCCTGTGATTGATGTAAATATAGATCAAGAGGTTTGTTTTAACTGCATTGTGGGGTCTTGCAATGCCTCCTCATCAGGATATTCGAGTATGTATTCAAACTACAGTGACTAATGAAGGAGTAGAGATAAAGAGGGATGTCTCTCCACAGTGGACTTGGCTAGCCTACAAAATATGGTCATGGCCTCTCTGTCCATCTCCTGATCCCCCTTCTGTAGGTTATATGAATCTATCTACTCAACAATCCAAGAACAAGTAAATCTAATGCACTCTTGGCAACTGAAATTGGCTAATCTAGACACGTTTACAAAGAAATTGGAAGAACGGTTGGTCGTTGAAGCTGAAATCTCCAATCAATGGCAGAGACGGCTATGTGACCTGGCAAGGAGTGAGACTGCTGATAAAACCCTCCTAATGCATGCTCTGCTAGAAGATGGGAAATAATTGAGGGAGCATTGGAAAGCAATTGAGCAGACAAATGTAAAGGCGAATGATACCCCGCTGATTAATCAAGGATTTGAAATGGATGCTGATGCTCCAAGTTTGGCAGCGGAAGTTTAAAATACCATTGATTTGACGCAAAAAACAATGGAGCCCTTTAAGAAAAATGCCTTCTCTATTCTTAAATCATCCTCATCCTCATTACCCATTAAAGAAGGAACTCGGGGGTGAAAAGGAAGAGCAAGGTCTTACAGGGAAAAAAATCAAAAAACTTGAAGCTGATGCCGAAAAAAAAAGATGAATGGATCTAGAGTATTCTTGCAGAATTTACAAACTCCAGTTTGGGTGGCCCCATCTGAAAATGTGAAAAGACCTTGAAAGGAGCTGAGTTTGAATCTTGGTAAACCACAAGATCAAGCTATAGAAATTGTCCAAAATCAACATGACAGCGGCAATGTGGATGAACGCTCATTTCAATTGGATGAGTGTCTTAGTGATCTCTTGGAGATTATTCCATTGGGCATCTTCAGCTTCCTCTATAATATAAGTGCCTCTGATTGTAAAGAAATTGAAAAACAAGAGGCTCAGATCTCCCAAAAAAAATAAAGTGTTGAATAAAGAAAGCTGTAGTCTCAGATCCGCGAAAGTTGGCCCAATCTTTCTAACTATGGAAGAAAATAGAGAAATTGAGGACCAAAAAAGTGACGGCATGCAGAGGGGTGCTAATAATAGGGATGACAGAAGACCCTTGACGGCAGATCAGAAACGGGCTAATGAAAAAAATAAAGACAGTATTCAAAAGACCTAATGCTAAAACTAAGGCAAGCTTCGATGCAAGGAAAGATGGTAAACATCCTAGTAGGTGCAATTCTAATTTTGAAAGATCTCGGCCTGAGAATAATAGTATAAACAACAATAATACGTCAAAGGAGATCCCAAAGCTGCTGCTGACAAGCATAATAACAGACCAAAGGTGCCTGCTCCTTAATAGGAGCAATGTGATGAAGCTGTTACAATGTGTACCAGCATTGCAATATATATCTAAGGAAGATATACGAGTTGTGGAATTTCCATCTAAAGATAGGGAAGACTGTTATCTTACACCAAGAATCTACGCTCATAAAAGAAGCACTGCTGGAACAATGTGAAAGATTACTTTTTCTGGGATATGACCTGACTGATTATGTGCAGAAGTCTCCACAGGCTAAGCAAGTGATAAATGGACCCCTTCAAGGGAAATAAACCAGGTTCCAGCAGATTGATTCCCCGCTTTCAAAAAACATGGAAAATCGACAAAGAAACTAGAGCCTGTGCCTAAAAGCCCCTATGGTCCATCTAAAAAATGAATTATTACAATTAGGAAGCTTTACGATTAGGAACAAAGACTGTGGTAATTCTTGTAATCAAATCCCGGCTAAAGTAAGAAAAGTGTCTCCAGGTCATACGGCTCGCTGGAAGTCTGGTGCAAAGGGATGTATAGAACTCCAGCAACTATTTGAATGATCAGCTACATGTTGGATCCTGGAATACTTGTGGTTTTGAATTTCTCTTCACAGATGAAGGGCTTATTCTTTGGGGCTTTAATATCATATGCCTCCAAGAAACCTGGTTAATAAATAAGCCAGCATGTGACGGATATGAAGTCTACTTGAACCCGGCTGTGAAAGGGGAGTGGGGTGGGCCATACTCGGGCCTTTTGACACTTATCAAAGTAGACTGTAGTCTTAAGGTAACTCATTATTACATGCCTAACTCATACACTCAAATATTGGAGGTAGAAAGACCCCATATAAATTACATATCTAAACTACTACTGATAAATGTGTATAGAGAAATGAAGGGCCCCCTCAGTGGAGAGGTGGCTGATCTCGATTATGGAAGAGATCGACCATCTCCTTATAGAGGGTGGTAACCTTGAAATACTTATCTGTGCAGATTTTAATTTCCGTCTTCTTACTGAAGGGAGCTGCTCATCCGCCTTGAGAATTTGGAAGGCTTGGCCAAGAGGTGGATGGAGGAGGTTATTAGCCGAGACCTGGAATTGCTGAACGGGCAAACTGTGGGTGATTGCTCAGGTATGAATACTTGGAGTAATGGCATACAGGCTGCTTTTTTGGATTTCTGTTTTGTCTCCTCATCACTGCGAAAATTGATCACCAGGTTCGAAATTATACCTTTATTCCAGAGTGATCACGAGTTACTATTGATTACTATTTTGGTCCCCTGTAGCACAGCCAAATTGAATACTATGCCGCCTGCCGAGGTCAATGAAGGTATGAATAGATTGAAAATACCCCCGGGAATAATCTCTCTCCTGTCCGTTTGGTTAGACAAAGAAATTGACAAGGATAGGCATTTGCTGGAATAAGCCTGCACATTGAAAGGCTTTATACAAAAAGTGGGTTATAAAGGAATGCCCCGTCTAGTGCCAAAGCATGCATATGATAGTGAACTGGTGAAAGTCTGTTGTCTCCATCGGGTGGATGTGAGGAAACTGAGACGTATACATTTTTTATCCTCAAAGCTGCTACTAAAAAAATGTAGACACGTTTAATACACAGATCAATACAAGTTCAAAAGGACGCTGAGAAACTGCTGCTTGCAGTTTGTGGTAAAAATTCCTCTAATTTGTGGGGCCTCATTAATAATGGAGGTGGTAGTAAGAAACACCAGTTGATGGGGGGCTTGACTGAAGAAAGTTGGGTAATCTATTACTCTGAATTATTTGAGGCTCCCCCCGGTATATCACTGACATCTAAGGGATGGAGAGTTGAGGGGTGGCCTCTGAATTTGATGAGGAGGAAGCTCGGTCAATGGTTGGAAGCTTAGCTCATCCAGAAGAGCAGGCTCCAACGAGGTTTCCAACAGTATGTTGAAAAGCAACCCTGTGGCCTGGGCCAAATTTACTTTTTCCCTCTTTTAACAGGTGATGTTAGATCAGCAGGTGCCCAAATCCTGGAGAGAGGCCTGGGTGGTACCCGTATTCAAGAAGAGTGATAGGACTGACCCTAAGAACTATCTTCTTATCGCCCTCTTGGACTCCCCGGGAAAGTGTTTTGCATCTCTCATCCTGAGGGATCTCAATGAATGGGCAACTAAAAAGGGAATTTTTTATGCCAGACAAACAGGCTTTCTAAAAGGGGTGGGGACCTCTGTAAATGTATTCATTTTGAATTTGCTAAAACAGAGTATGTTGGATAGTAACACCACAATATATATGGATTTCCTAGACCTGCAACAAGCCTTTGAGGGAGTCGACAGGAACCGTTCATGGGCTAAATTGAAGGCTTGGGATTGCCCTGCCGACATTCTTGAGGCAATACAAGGGCTGTATACTGACACTTCTGTACAGATCAGATTAGGATACAGTGGCCAGTTGTCTATAAAGATCCAGACTTCCTGTGGTTTTAAGCAGGTTTGTGCACTGGCACCCATCCTGTTTAGTCTACATCTATCAGACCTAGGCATCTCACAAAATTACATTTGTGCTTTTCCACCTAAGCTGAATGGTTGTGAGCTGCCATGGTTACTCTATGCAGACAACATTGTCTTTTTAGGCCAAATGGAAATTGGTCTTCAGCGCCGACTAACGGCCTTTAATAATTATTTGAACATCAATGGCATGAAAATGAATGTTCGAAAATCCCAAATCCTAATTATGGCACCTGCGAGGAAAAGGAAACTAACAGCTTTCTATGGAAGATAGAAGATCTGTGTCTAGGTATGGTAGACTCCATTGTATACCTAGGAGTTAAGATTAATAGAAATGCTAATGAAATCGCTCATGTGAACTGGCTGAAAATGAAACTACAAACCTTGACGAATCAAGGAATTGCTATCCACAGGCGTTATGGGGCCTATTCCATGATACCCATTTTGAACTTTTATTGGCAAAAGATTATAAAAGTTCTTACTTATGGAGCAGAAACTCTACCAAATTTAAGTAAAATAATATGGCCACAAATGGAAGGCCAGTTTTGGCTGAGGATTTTAAGGCTACCTTCGTCTTTATCTACAGCTAAAATCTGTCATGAGTTACGCCTCCCATTGATGGCTTCAATGGTACTATGTAAAGAAATTTATTTTTTCAGAAAATGCATTATGTTGGAAGCCCCTGTTCCTTTATATATCCTACGGCCAGAGATTGAGTCAAATGAAAAACTGGTAATCAATTGGTTTAAAGTGATGTGGGAGACATTAGACCATCTGGAGGTGGATATTGACTTGCTAAGGGGTAACCCTCTGAAAGTAAAGTCTCTACTAGAAAGAGCCGATTGGATTAAAACATGTGAAGCAAAAACAATTTCCCCTCATTCATTTAAATGGTGGATTGAAAAAAAGGTTTAAATGACGCCCCCATGTATTTGTGTAAATTCCCGTCACAATTCTTTTTCGCTGCTGCTTGAACATTATGCCCACAAGACAAGTTCAGTTTAAACGTCAGCATGGTATTGAAAGTAATGTGTGTCGCTTCTGTAAGAAGCCGGATGAGGAGGAATCGCTTTACCACATTGCAATGGAATGTGATAGTCTCAATGTGGAAAGATCACAATTCGTGGGAACTTATTTGAAGGGATCCTTAACCCTGGAAGAATTCTGGGATTGGTTACTGATTGGACAAAAAACGGGTTATATTTTGGCTGCTGCTCAAGTTTATTAACTCAGTGATTGGCCTAAAACTGGGGGTGAAGTAACTGTAGCCGATTTTTTTGTTTGAAAACAAGGTATTGTATGGAGACAGGGAAATGACTATGGACCTCATTACGACCCGGGCGGTAAGGGATTACTGGTACCAGTAAGGGCACTGGTGCCGGTAATCCCTTACCGCCCAATTACGAGGTCCCTTTGCAGGTCCCTACCATAATGGCTGGTTTTATCAGCCGTTGAGGAAGGGACCCGCAAAGGGACCTTGGAGGTAATTACGGTACCGCAATTTGCGGTGCCGTAATTACCACCTTCCCCATTCCCATTGAGCCCTATGAGGGTAAGAATGGGGAAGGGCCAATGGTGAATGGGGAATTACCGCCCCGCCAACCTTGGAATGGGGCGGTAATTCCCCCATTCACCATGGCGGAATCCGGCATCAACCATGGCGCTAATAGCGCCATGGTTAACACATGGGTCGTAATGAGGCCCAATGTCTGGTTGGAATTGTGGGATTAAAGTTTTCTTTTGTACTATAATTTGTATTAGTTTGAAACCAATAAAACTTTTTAAAAAAAAGAACTATACTCCTCCCACCAATCAGCAGAATTAGAGACAGAGGAGACCCTTGGATCCAACCCAATCAGGTAGTAGTCAAGCACAAAACTAGACCAACACTCCATCTGACCCTGCCACCTACATCAGTCAGAGATATAATGGTAACAGACCCATCCTGGGGTACGTCTACACTCCCCCGGCGCAGAAACGGTGGCCCGACTAGGTAGGTACCACCCCGGGAATCCTCTCGCAAAACATCCCTCATGAGGGAAGAAATGCCCCCCCCCCCACCTAATCTAAACTTCTTTCCCATATACCCTTCAAATCCTAATTCCAGAACAATCCTCCTTTCTCTCCCCGATTTCAGGGCAATAGATTCCTGAATCCGGGTGAAGTGAGACCTAGGATGGAGGGTTATCAGGGAAACCCCAAATACCCAAGCTACTAAGGGAGAAGGGAGAGCTACCATTTCCGGGAGCAGCAAAGGTATGAATCTAGACCTCCCTACCAACCAATAAAAAATGGCACAACTGGTCCAAGTCCAACAATTAACCCATGACCCGGGTCGCATGTTGAGGGCTAAGCAGAAAGCTCAACTGGAAACTGCTGGCCAGAACAACTTAACAACCTGGTCTGGTGTCCTGGGGTGCAATGACGGGAAGACAATTCTGACAATCAACAGGTTCCAGAGGAAGGGGCCCAGGTGAAAGGGAGATACAAAGCCAGAGAGGAAGCTTCTTTTCCCACCGGAACAAAACGCTTGGAAACCTCTGAGCCTGAAGATAAATCTTCTACCCCTGAAAAGCTGGAACCTAAAGAACAGAGGGTAAGTAGGTGAAATCAGAGCCAAAGACAGCCCACTTTGTGGAGGAAGTCCGCATTATCCCTTTCGCAGGAGAAGAATCCCTGGAGGATTCAGAGAAGAAAACATTCTCTTTCAGAGATGGAAGGATCCCTCCCAAGGAAAAATGGTTCCAAAGAGACCATGAGTTTGACGGGGTAATTATGGAAACCGACCCAGAGCAAGAAACTCTTAAACCCACACAATCTCACCTATAGGACCAAGCAATCACAGAGGTATCCTTCCCCCAAACAGGTTTGGTTAACTGTCTCCAGGAAAAGGGGGACAGCAATGCATCAGTGGAAAAAGGTTACTTCCCAATCCCACTAGGTACAAAATCTTTTTTTACAGATTCCCAGACACCGACACAGAAAATTGTCCAGGAACACACAGTTTCGGAGTTCAATATAAAAAAGTCAACCGCCAAGCTAACACAGAATGCACATTTTCTTTACCCCCTTGAGGAGATAGAAGGAAGATTTTATGCTACCCTCAAGGTACAGAGCCGGTGTGCATTATCAGCGAGCCACTCTCCTGTCCAAAAAGGCCTTCGACCAACTAAATTCAGGAAGGGGGTAGAGTTACCAAATTCCCCTCAAACCTCTTCCTTGAGAACTCCAAAACTTCAATGGGAATGATATTTCCGTCGAAGGCATTGTGGATCTGGAAAGAAAAATTGTCAATTTGATGTCACTTTGGAGTGGGGGACAAATGACATCGCTTTCTGTGATGCCATTAGAGGTCAGGGGTCTTGTGATGTCACTTTCGCTACCTGTGGCATTTTGGTGAAATGACAACCCTGTCGATAGGGTTCTCAAATGAAAAGGTGCATAGAGTGCGGGCAGAAGGCCACCTGTCAGGCACAACATCAGGCCTTTGTGGTGTAGTTACTAAATTTACAGGACAGGGATGCAATCCTCCAAGACGCTAGATGGTCCTCGGTCTATAATGTGGGTAGAGTGACAATGATGGTATTCTCTGACTTCACTCAGGAGATGCAAAGGTAATGCAAGCCATACAATGCAGGGAGAAGAAATACTTGAAGTTTTATCCAGCTAAATTGAAGGTGCTGGCCAATGGACATTCTTTCTTCTTTCACAAGCCGAGTGAGGTTTGGATTGTTGGATGGAACGGGGACCAGACGTGAGGGCAGGATTGTATCCAGGCTGGCCAGTGTGGCCACTCCCCGACATTCTGGATATGCAGCAGCTGATGTGTCAATTGAATGGATTTGTTTTGGCAGGGATGGCACGCTGTCCAGAAGGGGAGGTTGCAGCCCGCGGGGAATGGCCATGATAGGGAGGAGAATCATGTTAATTGTACTGGCCCGGACATGGTGGGGACTTGAGGACACTGGCTGATGGTTTTTGAAAGTAGGGGGGCGAGTCGGGACTGGTCTCAGCAAATATAGTGACTACCTGTGGAATGGAGGGCCTGAAAATCTGTATTGTTACTGGGTCCCTGAGTGTGGCCCCTGAACTGAGGTGAGGGCAACGGAGGCAGATTATAAATGCTGGGGATGCGGGGGGTACATAAGGATTGTATCTTTTGTTTTAATGGGGGCATAGGACGACTGGTTTTGGGGGGTCTTGGGTAGTGGTGGTGGTGGTGGTGGTGGGATCGGCTCACCCTATGTGTTCTACCTCTTACCCTTATATTTGGCCTTGAGTAGGTATGGCCTGGGTAATGGGATGGAACCTCAATTTAAGGTTTTATTGGGGGGATGCTGAGGCATTTGGGATAGGGGGTCTGGGTGAATTGGGCTTGTTGGGGTTATAGATTAACTTTTCATGCATATGGTTGTCTTGATCTTGCTCACATAGGTGGAAGAATGGAAAATTAGGGAATTGGTAATAACCAATTTCTGTGTTGAATGCACTTAGCTGGAATCTACTTGGGCTTAATGTGATGAAGAGGAGCAAGGTTTTCTGATATCTAGTCAGACATAAGGTGTATTTGGTGGTGCTGCAAGAGACTTATTTCGATGCACATGGGTTGAGAGCATTGGGGGCAAAATGGAAGGGCAGATTGCTCAGGACTACCTTTTCCCCTTATTGCAGGGGGGACTGTATATGGGTCAAGGAGACTGCATGGTTGTGAATTATGCAATCTATGGTGGATGTAGACGAGAGTACGTGGCCACAGTGTGAGAAACTTGTGGAAAATGTGGACGGTGGTGCCTTGCTGTTAGCATGTGTACTGAACGGGCAACCAATGTTCATGCATGGGCAACCAATGTCAATTCTTGACACACTTTACGAACACAATTCTACAATAAAATCCGTTTTTTAAAGTAATAAATATTTCAATTGAGGGCATAAGAAATTCTAATTAAAATCCTATAATTCTGAAACCTGGCTTGGACAGTCCAATCGATCAATATAACAATTCATACTTTGTATCCTAGTCTGGCCCCGGGTATAATTAATCTGTTAGTAAGACATTCAATTTGGAAGAAGGATGAAGTGGAATATTAGTGTGTGAATGCAACTATAGGCCTACAAATACTAACCGAAAGAGTTTCTTATCCTTCATGCTTGGTGGTGATTAAACAAACGCTATCTTGTGCGCCTAATTGAATCTGCAGTAATGAATGCACTTTTGAAGCCAGCAAAATTGTATAGTTGGGGTTTTCAAATAATTATTAAACATAGAGGCAGCTTCTTGATGGGTATTTCACAGGTTTTTGTGGATTGATCATCTGGCATTGCGGGACTAGATACATGAGGTGTACTGCTGATTAGGTTGTGAACACATGTTCTTAAATGGCTTTGTAGCCAGTGCACTGTTGATGAGCAAATTGACACAAGCGATCAATAACATTCAATGTTACATAGTAATATTAAGATCAAATGGTACCAAGAAGAGGGAGGTGCTGTCTTGTAAGAGTGAAAGTACTCCCTAGTGTGACACGCTGGGCTAATCTCATCTGCAAATCAAAGATTTAAAATCCCATCAATCAGAAACAACACACATATCTATGATATGATAGGTTATTTATTACGCACTTAACACCCAGAGGTTTCAAAACGCAGACCCGGGGATCGAACCTGCGTTGCTCTGTGTCATCTTGCTCCCAAGGCGAGCATGCTGCCGCTGAGCTATCCTCCCGAGACATGGAAGCCAAACAGGCAGACAGTTGATTTGTGGTTACTTACAGGAAGCAATATGGAAGATGTGCACTGAGAAATTTTATTTGTATTCCAGTGTAATTAACACGTGAAAAGATTTAGAAATCGTTGTCACTACCACTTGTAGAGAAAGGGCATTGTGACACATCCTGACACAGCTCTGTCTCTGCTCTACTCTTCAATTTCTGATACTCCTGTTGCTCTTGCCCCTGTCATGAGGATCCGTTTGAAGTCCAAAGCCAAGTGCAATTCCTGGTATGACTCCGACCTAGCTACACTTAAACGTAAGTGTAGGGCGGCTGAGAGGAAATGAAGGGCTTACTGTTCATCCTCTGACAAACTGGCCTGTCGCCTACTCCAAAGGCAATACCGACTCTCTGTCCTCACCAAGAAGAGAGTAGAAATTCAAGCTTGTATCTCTGCAGCATCTAACAACTCGGCCAAACTCTTTAAAATCTGCAAGAAGCTGGCCAACCCTGCGGCAGTCTCTACCCCTCTTGTTGCCTCCCAGGCTCTTTGCAATGCAATGGCCTCTCACTTTATCTCAAAAACCCAGGACATCATGTCCATCCTCTCCACCCATGCTCATCCTCTTCCATCTCCGTCTGTGCTTTCTGACCCTCCTTCAGCCACCCCCCCACTCTCCTTCTCGTTCTTTCCTCTTTTCTCCCCTGATGAGGTCGCTAGACAAGTCCAATCTATGAAAGCCTTGTCAACACAGGTTCATCCCTCTTCCTCAAAAAACATCACGTACCACATTGACACCCTCGCTCCGGTGCTTTTGCAACTGCTCCTTTGCCTCAGGATCCTTCCCCTCCCCTCTGAAGCACTCACTTGTGCATCCTCTTCTCATGAAACCCACAGCTGATCCTTCTTGTCTGGTTAACTATCGCCCAATTTCCATTACTCCCTTTCTGGGTAAACTCCTGGAAAAGTTGGCCATCTCTCAGCTTAACCTTCATTCCAATTCTGTTGGCTGTCTCCATGTTCTTGGAAGTAGTTTGCACGAAAAAGAGTTATAGGTCGGTTTAGGATTGAACAAGACTCCAAAGTTGGGAAAGTTTAACAAACTTTCACTGCGGCAGAAAGGATTTTCACACCGTGTTTTGCACAGTACCTTATTGATGAAGAAAAGCTGCAGCTGAGGCAGTTGTTCCTGGCAGTTCCTGCAGCTCTCGCGATTCCTGAGCTTCAGTCGTGCCGACAAGAAGGAGGGCATCAGGAGGTTCCTGTACTGGCCAGGGAAGTGGCCACGAGCTTAGCAAAACGTTGGTTTAAGGTGTGAGTGCCTTAAAGTCCACAATCTGGTATCCTTCTCTCTGGCTATCCATTTTTCAACAGCACTCTGAAGAAAATTCGACCAGTATGGAGATGGTTTCCAGGTGGCTTGGAGTTGGTTTTTCCCACCAGCTCAAGGGAAGAAGTCGTCCTTGAAGGGCTGCTCTGTCGAGGGAGTTCCAGGCAATTCAGACCTGCAGCAGGGCTTCACCGAGCAAACCTATGGTCCAGGAGTTGCAGCAGTCATCTTCCTTCAGCTCGTCTTTGGTTCTTTCGTTCCAGTGGTCGACTCTGCCTTACAAGTCCCAGAGACCTGCTTTTAAACAGTTTTCTCCCATTCATTCCAGCATAGCTGTCACTCACCCAGCAGGGTGGCTGTCCTTGCCGGACAGTCAGCCATCCAATCACGCCAGAGTGCATTCAGGTCTCCTAGGAGACTAAGCACGGGGAGTTTCGGGCACCTCCCTCACATCCTGTCCACTCCAGACACTCAGATGCCAGAGGAGGGCTTCAGCACTGAAGCCCGCCAAAAGCCAACGAACAAAGGGACCAAATGCGGTTTGGCGCGCAGAGACAAACACTAGAAGGACATTTCCTAAAAGAAACAGCGAAATAAGATGAAGGGCGTCTGTTTTTACAGAGTGGTCTGGGACACCATATTGAAAAACATGGCTATCCTCTGGACATCCTCCCTAAGCCATCTGCCCTCACCATTCTGTGAGGCCAAAAACCTTGGGGTCATCTTTAACTCCTCTCATTCCATCACGCCTCATATCTTGGACTTTGCCAAGAAGGCCCACTTCTAGCTTCACCTCCTTAGAGGCATTTTTCCTTTACTAACCTTTCCTCTTAAGCTAAATGTTTCCAGAGCTCTAGTCCTCTCTAGGCTGGACTACTGCACCAGCCTCTTCCTCAGTCTCCCCTTTCCTCTCTATACCCGCTTCAGCTAATCTAGAATAGGGCTGCTCAAGTCATCCTTGGCCTCAAGCCCAGGTCCGTATCGCTACAGCCCTAAAATCTCTCCACTGGCTTCCTGTAGCCGCGAGGATCAAATTAAACACCCTCTGCATCATCCACAAGGATTTTCTGGGGCCTGGGACCACGCTATCTACAGCATTCTCCCCCTAAATGCTACCGTACTAAAGCCCTCAGCTCTTCTCACTCTAATTCTCTGCTTGTGAAATGCTTCTCCAGCAGAGAGGGGGGGGCAGGTCTCTCACTTCGGCTGGTGCCTCTATTTGGATCAGCCTAGCTGCCCCTCTCAGACTTGAGTCGGACATCCTTAAGTTCCAGAAACTGGCCAACATGTTGCTTTTCTCTACCTTTTTCCCTCCCCTGCTAATCACCACAGTGCTGCTAAGACTGGCGGCCTGGTCCTTCACGAATCTCATAGGTTACCAGCCCCTCTTTCCAGTCGACATCAGCACACTTCCCACCCTCAGCACTGCCCTTGTAGGCCCCCTACCTGGAACCTGTGCATCCCACCTTGGAATTCCTCTGCCCTAGCACTTAGCCAGTGGCTTCCTCCCCTGGCACTCCATGTCACTTCCCTTCTGGGCTCTCACCAGTACTTGCCCATACCTTGCCTCACCCACCCTCTATTCCTAACTCCTGCACTTCCTTGCACTACACTTGCACGCCCGAAATGTCACAAGGCCTAATAGCACCACAATTGACTATTCACTGTATTTTCCCAATGTTACTTAGTCCCCTTGTTCCTGTCCCACTCTGCCTTTTGGTGCCCGGAAACACCATTTTGTTGTATAGGCACCTAACAAATGCTCAATAAATAAATAAATAAATATGTAGCGGAAGCTTGAGTATGCTTTACTTTCACCTCAATGTAAAAAGAGTATAGTAAAAATGTAGCCTTGAAAATAAATGTAATCAGTGTGAAAAAGTCACTGAACAGAAAACTGGATACTAAAGTAAGAACGGAGAAAACAAACACTATGTTGATAAGCATTGGAGGCGAGAACATATTCAACATTTCCATGAAGACATGTGATTACATGAAGTTGTTGAGAGAGCATAGGTGTTCGAGCCTCATGTGATGAGATCTGTGCAATGAGAGCATTCAATGCTAACTCGAACAGTCTGTTAAGATAAAATGGCTGCACCAAGCAAGGCTGGGTCGCTGTGCTGAGGGCATGAAAGTCGATGTTCTATTGAAAACATGATTACAATACATCACCATGAGGTGTGGAGGCAGTGTCCTGAGTATTTGTGGAGATAATGTGAGAGGGGTGACTAACTCTGTCCAATCCCCCTTAAGTGCAAGGCTATTATGCAAGTATATGCAAAAAGGTTGCACTTAAGGGGTTAAATGTTGCAATGTTTAGACAAGCTGTGCATTTCCTTTCTGAACAGCTGTAAGAGAGTTGATGCTCTTACACCGAAATTAGACTATGGGCCTCCATTGGCCCCTAATTACTCTCTGGGTTTTACATCTTTTAGTAAGTGTTAATATTTTATTAATAAGAATAATAATATATTTTATTGTGGTTAGTTCAAATTGAACTTTACACAAAAACATTTCATGAACTTCATTGGATTAATTCCATAAAATGTCCATAAAATTCATTCAAACTTTCAAAACTATCAGAACAACAATTCAGTTCAATACAATTCAATTTGTCTTCATTAGCTTTTCCATCAATCATACGCACTATTTGTACAGTTTATATAATTTAGTTTGAGTTCTAGGTACCTAAAATCAAAAGTAAATTCCAAAAGTAAATTTCAAGAATAAATAAATAAATAAATAAATACATAAATTAAACTTTGCAAGTAGATTAAAACAATACTTTTTACAATTCATTTAAACCATTAAGCTTCATTGAATTCAATTGAAGCAGAACCGTCTGTTCACACATGTTCTATATTGCAAGCCCTTAGATATTTTAAAAAAATAGCTTCCGTTACAGATACCTCATCCTGAGGTAACTGCCTAAACGGGCTCCAACAATGATAATCATTTCTTCAACTGTAAACAAACTCGACATAAGCCAATTTGCGAGGATTTAGTGTCCATATGTAGACAGTTGTCCCAGAAGGATTCAGATAGAATGGCCTCCTGCCTGTGAATAAGGCTCCCAAGATTTCACATATATATAGGTCCCATTTGCCCACACTGGGTCAGCACGTGCCTAGCAGTTTCAGCTTTATCTGGCAACTTCCAAATGCAACAAAAGCGGTCCTGAGCAGCTATGCCCGTCTAAGGTCCACGGATAGCCAATAATGGTAATTGGTTTGACTGTAGCTGCAATATGAATTGCCTTATTGCAGGATCTGGGCGTAATAACAAGTATGGCTGCGTCCTCCTATAAAGATGCCCCACATGGCACACAGCCTCGTATCCCTTTAATTTTGAAAGGTGGGCATAGTAGTTATACCAGTTCCTCTTAAATCGCCTCTCAAAAGACTTTTTTTCAAATGGATGTAAGCCGTGCCTTTGCTGAAATCCTGCAGGGCAAGGGCTTCACGCACACATAGACTACTGCAGGTACAACGCACTGCATCTACAGCAAAATAATATCAACTATTGACTATCCAGCGTGTTTTTTTGCGTTCTTGCATGCCTGGAGGGTTAGTTGCTTTGCTCTTCTGGTTTTGTTGTTATTTATATGACTGTGATCAGGAGTAGCGTTTATCTCTAATCCCAAATAAGGATAAAACTGAACATAATCGATAGTTGCATGCTAGTCTTCTCTAAGTTTATGGTCAGGCCATGTTGTTGGGCATAGACTGCAAGTTCATTTAGCCTGTTCTTCACGCCAGTGTTGGTGTAGTCAAACAGGACCAAATCATCCACATACAACATACCCACAATAGGTTGGTCACCTATCTTAGGGGGGCAATTTGCTTTGCTAAGCAAGCGAAATAAGAGGTTGGCTAGGTACAAGTTAAACAGCAGGGGAGCCACAATGCATCCTTGTTTGACTCCCTTATTTAGGCTAATAGCTGTTGTAACCGTGTACACTGACATAACAGGCAGAGAGTTCTGAACCGGCCAATTGTGATGTCACAACACAGGAAAGAAGGCTTTTTTTGCTCGCATAATTACATGCAGGTTAGGTTGGAAAATAAACATAAACATAGATTTTAGGCTGACTACTGAAATGTGCTCCTTGTTCATTCTTACATTTGCTCCAACACATCAGCAAAGTGGAGAAATGATGAAGTACAGTGCAGAGTAACTGCAGCAATAAGACCAGCGACTGGGGACATTATTGTGATATAGTACTCAGTGTAATTGAATATGAACAGTTACTCTGAAATATGATTACAGCAAGTATTCTGCGTTGCAAAGCGAACTGCAAAAGGCATACATACCTAATCTGCCATCGTTACTCAATACACAGTTGCATGAAAGCATTGAAGCAGGGACGCATGATACATTAGGCTAGGCCTGGGGTTGCGAAATGCCACCGGTCATCCCAATAAAGATGCAATACCAGGCACGAAGTTGGAAACCTGCCTGGACCCAGCAATCAGCAACACAACACCTGTGTTTTTTTTTTCAGAAATATCCTTTTTCACAGAAAAGAGGCAATTTCGTTGTAAAATACACCACAGCGTTAATTCCGTGCATGTTTTCATATGTTTTTAGCAAGCTCCTTCAATATTATGGTGTGTTTAAAAAATGCAAGGAAATCACCCTTATTTCCATAGCTGTGGGTAGTATAGTCAATTTCCGTTAACGTTACAGACCACCTAGAAGCCATTCCTGGAAGTTCACGTCCAGGTTCAGATCCTTAGAGCAATGCATTATGGGTATGCTGGTCCAATTTACATGGTTTTTACTTGGTGGCTGCATGTCCATAATGCTTTGCTCGGTGGCTCTAAACTGGAGACGAAATTGCAAGGACATCCATGAAGGTATAATTGGACGCGCTGTGACATGTGGCTTGGTAAATGAAATGTCCCATTCCACCCAAGGATATGTGTGGCTCCTGTCGCATTTGCTCCTTTGTTTGCCGGGATGCTTCCGGTCCTTCTTCTTCCACATCAGTGTAGAGCCATTGATTGCATATTGGTCTGCAAGTGGAATGCAACTGGACAACCATGACAAGTTAGGACTAACGATCTTTTTTACCATCCCCTTTCAGTTGTACAAGGAGTGTCGTCTTTCGACAGGTAGTGTTGTGATGTGGGAGCTGTTGGAATGGCAAACATATCTTGCCATTCGCTCCACGTGACAAAGGTGTCCTTGTCGCTGGTGTCAGTGTGCAGAGTGTAGAAACTGCAAAAGACTTTGCTATCAGCTTAGAAGTCCATGGGCCTCATTAGGACCCTGGCGGTATCAGTTTTACGCCGCCGGTAGAGCTACCGGCGCCGTTAAACCCATACCGCTGCATTACGATATCCCCTTCTGGGACTCGCTAAGGATGTCTGGTAAGTCACGCGAGGGGCCCGGCATGCTAACAACGGGCCCGTCATTAACGGGCCCGTTGTTAGCATGCTCCCCATTCCCATTGAGCCCTATGGGGGCTTAAATGGGAATGTGGATGGACCAGGTCCGGGTTCCCTGGATGGGGAAATACCGGACCCTCCTAGGTCGGAATGGCCTGGTATTTCCTCATCCAGGGAACCGGGACCCGAGCTTGGAGGCAGCCATGCCCTTGTTAAGGGCCCAAACTCGTAATGAGGCCCTAAATGTCTCTCCATCTCTTCAACATCAAGACGAATGAAGGAGCTGCAAGTGAGAATGTTGAGCAATGGTGTATGAGGCTAAGTGGCTAGCAAAACAAATTTAAGATAAAAATGTTAATAATTAACAAAGAGCATCTCTTATGCGACACATTTTCAAAATTAAACATTTCCCAACGCAATTATAAAGTGCTTAATACTCTGAGGTTTCCAAGTGCGGACCCAGGAATCGAACCTGTGGTGCTCCGTGTCGTTTTGCTTCCAAGACCACGTTGCCCCTGAGCTATCCTCCCGAGTCGCGATACACGCAGTGTATTCTGTATTGGTGCTTCTTGAGAGAAAGGCTGTTTCGAGCAGCAACACAAACAACTGCCAGTGTCTGAGGCATATTTCGCCACCACGCGCCCGGGAGGCTGCTAAGTGGGCCCGAGCAGTTTAAATGATTCATAATAACCCAAGCTGGTGAAGCATGTCCGTGGAGAGGGCCTAATAGAAGAATGGGAGTCAAATCTATTGACAGATTTTGATGTAACTCTCATTCTAATCTTGTTATGCTCCACCATGCTTTTTTACACCGTGGTCACATCTGCTATGCATTTCCAGGACGTGTAAATACATTGTTACACCCCGTTTTTCCTTATCAGTCTATATTGTGCAAATGTTCTTGTGTTATTCTACTCTGCATTAGGCCATGTAATGCCAGCTTGCAAACTCAGGGCATGCAGTTGTTATTCACACTCGAGGGAGGACACTCAGCCAATTAGGTGGCTGCAAATGTGGGCCTGAACTGGCAATTTCTGACCAGCATTGCATGAGCTACATGATCCCCTTCCCCGGGTGCCACAATGTCTGTTTCCTCACCAACCAGGCCCCTCCCGTTTTCCACTCCTAGCCCCCAGCACCCTACCAAGTTCTGCAAGACATCCCACACCCATTGCCCAATGCCACCTGCCTCCCTGCCCACTTACCTGCTTGCCTGGAGCTTTCAGCTTCATCCCTGTCCTCAGTGGCTGACATCGAAATAGAAAAGGGACTGTATTCCTTTAGTATTTCCTATGGTGGTGGCATCTTTTCTGTTCACAGGAGATTGGGTTTGTGCAATATGCGTGAAGCCCATCTCCCCTCGAAAAAGAAAACATTCAAACTATTTGCAGTCTGGATGGAGCCCCAGGATGTGAAAAGCCATAGCCCCCACTTTAGGTCACGAACAAGCCCTGTTGCGGCCTAAGAACTTAGTTTGGGCTGGTGTGCTGTTACTGCCCACTATGCCCCCAAAGAAGTAGTGATAGCTATATTTAATTTGCCTTCCAACGCCCACTAATATCTAACATATAGTCCAAACACAGCACCACGCAACTTTACTTGTAGATGGAAATACAATGCAGATTAACATCCACTGTGCACTAGCAAATGGCATTACCACCACACACCACATTGTAGCCACAGCATGTTCACGCTGACAAATGCCAGTAAGTTAAAGGGCCTCATTTCGAGGTTGGAGGTAGCCATGGTGCTACTAGCACCATGGCTACCCACTTACAGCATACCGGGTCCGGGTTCCCTGAATGGGGACTTACCGGGTCATTCCAACCTTGGAGGACCCGGTATTTCCCCATTCAGGGAAGCCAACCCCATTCCCATTTCAGCCCCCATAGGGCTCAATGGGAATGGGGAGGGAGCTAATAACGGGCCCGTTAATAACGGGCCCGTTGTTAGCTCCCTCGTCCTTTAGCGGGACCCGCTAAAGGACCTCAGAATGTGGCGGTAAGGGGTTAACGGCACCGGCATCCTTACTGGCACCGTTAACCCCTTACGTCCGCACTCGGAGTTTGGACGTAACCACGCCGCTATTTGCGGCATGGCTGCCTCCAAAATCGTTCCAACTCCGGCCTGGTGAATGGAGTCATTACCGGTCCATTCCGAGGTCGGCGGGACTGGTAATTCCCCATTCACCAGGGCCATTCCCCATTCCCATTTGAGCCCCCATAGGGCTCAAAGGGAAGGGGGGAGGTGGCAAATTGTGGTACCGTTATTGACCCCGGTGTCCCATTGCGGGTCCCGTCCTTTACGCCTGCTAAGGGAAAGGGAAAGGGAACTCGTAGTAGGGCGCAAAGGGATTACCGGCACCGGTGTCATTACCGGTGCCCGATATCTCTTTGCGCCCTACTTGCAATGAGGCCTGCAGTCAGGAAGCATTTCTCTTCACAACACCTTTCCTTCCATTTCTAGGGACCATCAAACATTTACCTTTTATTATTGACCTGCTCTCTTTGCAGCGCAGTGAGGCCTTAAGCTTCACTACACTGACCTTTGCCCATTTGTCGTGGGGAAACTGACATGTCCTTCAGGATGTCAATACTGGGAAACATTATTTCCCTTAGACTTTGTTGCCACTTTTGGTAACTTTTTATCACTTTGATAACTTATTATCATTGTACAATGCACCTTAAAATTCAGTATAATGGGGGACACTTTTTGCTTTGTCCTAGACTAACACTCAGAGGATTTTCGGTTATTCTAGGCTTGCCTAAGTGACAAGCTGGCGGTAGCAGTTACCTTTTCCTATTTTTCTTTGTGTAATTTACTTTAGCCTTACCACGTTTACCACATTTGTCTACCAACTGTGGCTAGTGTCCAAACATGGCCATGCCACATGGTTTTTCGTTTGTCCCTTGGCCATCTTGTCCTTTACCCTTCTTCCTGGCCTGTGAGGCCAAGAAATTCCTTATATGTCTTTTGGCAGGGTAATGCAGGGCTATGGATGTTTGCTGCCAGAAAGTGGGTTGTGACTGTCTGGTCCCAAACCGCAAACTGGTTTCAGGGCCTCATTCCGAGATTGGAGGTAGCCATGGCGCTATTTGCGCCATGGCTGCCTCCAATACCGGGTCCGGCACTGGTCTTGTTCAATGGGGACATACCGGTGCATTCCGACCCTAGAGGGACCGGTAAGTCCCCATTGAACAAACCATTCCCCATTGCCATTTGAGCCCCCACAGGGCTCAACGGGAATGGGGAGTGCGCAAATAATGGGCTCGCGACTAGCAAGCCCGTTATTAGCGCACTGGTCCCTTAGCGGGACCCGTAAGGTACGTGTGGTCAGACCACACGTTCCTTACGGTTCCCGCTAAGGGACCTCGGAAGTGGGTGGTAAGGGATTACCAGCCCCAGTCTCCTTACCGGTGCTGGTAATCCCTTACCGCCCAACTCATAATCACCCCCTCAGTGTGTCTGAGTGGTATTTATGAGTTGTGCCACCAGTGGTCCCGATTGGGCCACTGCTGGTGTGTGTGTATGGGCCAGATCTGTCATTGGCTAGTGGGAGTTTTAGCTCTTACCTGGCTTTTTTCATAAGAAGAGGACCCCAGCATCCATTTCAGACAGATCCTGGAAGAACTGAAGTAGCCAAGTATCCTGTCCAATACAGCGGCAAGACTTGCGAGGAGACTGTGGACCCATTGGAAGAATGCCTGGTGACCAACTTCTGCTGCTGTCCTGGAAGAGCACTGTCTTGTAGGTGTTCATCAGCAGTCCTGCGAATTAGCTGCCACCCTTGGAGTGAAGGGAACATCTATTCTCGATGTCAGCACAGAATCCTACGAAGAAGAGCCTGAAATGCCCATGGACTCCCCAGTGGCTGACCAGCTCAGAGTTTGGGCTACCGTGCTGCAGACGTCACCACTCTGAGTTGAGGCCTGGAATGTGGAGGATCCTCAGAGTGTGCTATAAGACACTCCTCTGTGAAATTTCGTTGTCCTAGCATCAAGGGGACCCATGAGAGGAGGCAAAGTCTGACCGTGGAAAGAGAATCCTTTTGTGTCACTGTGCATCAGTGGCCATCATCCAAAACGGCTTTCCCGCATCCAGTCCAGTGCTGACAGGGGCCATGCATTGAGTTCTGCTGCATTCTCCCACCTGAAGACCTTGCACCAGCATTTGTCACCATCAGAGAAGTGCTCGAACCTGCATTCCAAAGGCATCAAAGGCTGAAGCTGACGGTTGGAAAATCGACCTCTGACTCTCTTCAGAAGACTTGCCAAGTCCTAAGAAGAATCAGAGTAGGGGGGGGAGGTGCAAGGTTTAGTTGTAGTGATACTTACCAGAACCCCTAAATCCTTCTTAAATGTTTTGATAACTTTTATAAACATTTGTAATAGTTTGGATTTGCCATTGCAAGCACTCTGAACATTGGGGACACTTTTGTTAGTTAGAACCACTTGTCCCCTACCACTTGGAACTGTTCATTGGACTCCTGAGACCCTACCTTCATTTGTTTTAGCTTCACAGAACTGTATGGAACATTGGTAAACCTTTGGGCACACAACCACATACAACATAGGGATGGGCGTCTGAAGCTAGGACTGTATATTTGTGGACCTGTAGTTCTTATACTTATACTCACCATCCTTTTCAGGGGTTTTATATGTATTTTGTCCTACTCTAGTGATTGTATATATGTGTTTGTTATTAGTGTTGTGTGATAATATTACCTGCTGGTAGTCATTTTTCTCAGTGTTATATGGCCATAAATTAATATTTGTATAAATGATTGTCTGTGTTCCCTGACTTTTCACTGTGTGTGCTCATTGTGGACCCCATAAAAGCTCACTACTTGAGACTTAGCCTAAACCACTCACCACCTACCTTGAACTGGTGTGGCTACAGCTCCCAGAGTAGTCCCTGTCACTATTCTAGGGTGGCCTTCTGTAGACCTGTCCACAATGCAAGAGCATAGAAAATCAGTCCTAACAGACACTTCATACCAAACACCCTTTTTCACCATCTCAAAACACAGGATGTGCATGCTGGAAACGGACGGGGTCACTTCACAAACTAACACTTGGTACCACATTACCTCAGGACATGCCCATGGTGAGTCTCACGAGACAATGTGGGTCATTCCTAGGTGGGCGGTAAGGGATACCGGGCACCGGTAAGGAGACCGGTGCCGGTAATCCCTTACCGCCCTACTACAAGGTCCCTTAGCGGGTCCCACCAGGAACGGCAGGTCTGACCAGCCGTTCTGGACGGGACACGTTAAGAGACCAGGGCGCTGATAACAGGCTCGCAAGTCGCGAGCCCGTTATTAGCACCCTCCCCGTTCCCATTGAGCCCTATGGGGGCTCAAATGGGAATGGGGAATGGCATTTTCAATGGGGACTTACCGGTGCCGCAAAGGTCGGACTACACCAGGGAGTCCCCATTGAACTATACCGGTGCCGGACCCGTTATTGGTGGCAGTCATGGTGCAAATAGCGCCATGACTACCACCAACCTCGGAATGAGGGCCAATGTTTTATTTATGTATTTAATGTGTGCTTGTTAGGCGCTTATACAATAAGAAAATACTGTTTCAAAGTGCCCGCAAGGCAGGGAGGGAGCAACAGTGGGAAATACATTACATCACAATATTTAAGAGCCAAAGGGCGAAGTGGGAGAGGGACGAAGCTACTATGCCTTGTGAGTATTCAGAATGTGCAAGTGCAGCAAGGAAGAGGGAAAGGGGGGTAAGTGCTCAGGATTCTGAGCTCGTGTGTGAGCCACAGATGAAGTGCTAGGAATGGTTGAGTGCTACACGGACAGGGCCGCAGGAGGTGTAAGTGCAAAATCTCCAGAACTGAGGGTGTGCAGATGCAAGTGCTGTAAATAAATAGGAGCTGGGCAGAATTGGTGTCGGAGGTCAGGGCCCTGAAGATGTATAAGGCACAGGACACTGATTCAGCAACTGTGGAATTAGCAGAGGAAAGGAGAAGGGAAGGAGGAGGAAAAGAGGAAAGTCTTAAGGAGCTTCTGGAATTTGAGGAAATCCTGCTCAAGGTACAGGGGTATGGGGAGACTGTTCGATAGGAGGGAGCCCACAGAGGAAAGAGAATGACCCCCTGCCCTCTGTTTAGCAAAATGCTTTACACATAAAGAGTTAGTGCCAGAGGAATGTAGTGGTCTAGAGTAGAGTATTTAGTGAGATAAAGTTGAAGATAGTGTGGTGCCCAGGCCCAGACAGCCTTGTGAATGATGCAGAGGGATTTGAATTTAATCAGTGCAGCAACCGGGAGCCAGTGAAGACTTTTTAGTGCCGGAGAGATGCAGTTCCTGAGTTTAAGGCCAAGGATAAGTCTTAATGCCCTATTCTGGATTAGCTGTAGGGGTCGCATAATAATAATAATAATAATTATTATTATTATTAATAATTATTAGAGTGGAAGATGGTAGATTCAGGGGGAGGCTGTTGCAGTAGTCAGGCCTAGAGAGAACCAATGCTTGGGTCACATTGAGCCTCTGAGGGAAAGTGAGAAAAGGTAAGATTCCTTTGAGAAGAAAGAGCTGAAAGTGGGACTTCTTGGTGATGTCCTGAGTAGGAGGGAGGAAGGAGAGAGAGGAGTTGAAGATCACTCTGAGGTTTCTGGCTTCAGTTGAAGGCACAGGGGGAGAGTCCAAGGAGGAAGGCCAGAGTGAGGGGGGAAAAGGAGGGAGCAGGGGTTCCAATGAGAAGGATCTCAGTTGTATAGGCGTTGATACAGATATCGCTGGAGGTGCCCCAAGATTGGATGGCAGATAGACCGTCAGGGATGATGAAGGGTCAGCAGGGAGTTTGAAAAAGAGCTTTGTGTCATCTGCATAACACTGGAAGTTGGAGGAGAAAGAGGAGATGAGGTGTGCAAGGAGAGCAAAGTAGATGTTTAAGAGCCAGGGGAAGAGTATAGAGCCCTGGGGGACACCACAGGTCGAGAGGGAAGAAGGAGAGGAGAAATGGCCCGGGATGACTTTGGAAGAACAGTTAGTGAGGAAAGAGGCCAGCCAGTCCTGTGCCAGTTTCAAGATACCAAGTGTATTGTGGAGCCTTTGTATGAGGATGGAATGGTTGACTGTGTCAAATGCAGAGGAGAGATCAAGAAGGATAAGGACAGATGGGGAGTTGGAGTCCAAAGATGCAAGCAGTTCTTCATGGGTGTTCAGAAGAGCAGTTTCCGTGCCTGTGGATGCTCAGAATCCAGATTGATGGTCTTGGAGACCACCAACAAGTACAGTGTGTGAGTTGAGTTGTGGCAAGGACAGCTTCTCAAGAAGCTTCCCCAGGAAGGGGGTGATGGAAATAGGGCAGTAGCTGGCAGGGCAAGTAGGGTCAGAGGATGTATTTTTCAGGAGTGGGCGCACAAGGGTGTGATTAAGGGGGGATGGAAAGATCCAGTGACAAAAGAGCGATTGCAGAAATCAGCAAGAGCAGGGGCAAGAGAGCCGATGTCCTTGATTTTTCTGGATGAGCAAGGGGAGACCTGAAGGAAGAGATGGAGGAAGGAGGAGGGAGGGGGGCTTCTCTTCCTCTTCTAGAATCACCCAGAGGTCTTCCTGCACACACAGTTCAGGTTCTTCTGATCTGCATGCAGCAATATTGCAGCAACATTCACACTGTGTTGCCTCCTTTACTTCTACTATCTTCTCACATGAACCAAACTCTAACCCAACCCAACCCTTCACGATCCCTAAGTATCAACAGGCCATGTAAATGACAAAAGTAATGCTATAAAAGGCTCAGTGACATTCCACAATATCTGGCTCTCCCTGCCAAAGTTCTGTTGCAATCTCACTCTGATTTGCCAGCTTCTGCACACGTTTCTCTCAGAGTCCAGGTTCAGCCTTATGTTGCTTTCAATATCAAGTTCTTCCCCTATTTTCTTATCAGCACTCATGTCTGTCCCCAGGTGCCCTTCTGTGACCAGTTCTGCATTTATGTGGTACTTCAGAACGAGGTCTGTTCTCACATGTCTCTCAGAGTCAGTCTGTTATGCCTCAATGTGAATTTCAATTCAGATCTCAAATTCAGCCCCCATTTTGCTCTCAGTGTCCAGTCCTGACCATGCATGGCTTTCAGTGCTCAGTACTGCCCCATGTGACTCTCGGTGTCTAGTACTGATCTCACGTGGTTCACTGTGCCCACTACTGCCTCCATGTGTCTCTCTGGGCCCAATTCTGTTCCATGTGGTCCCAGCTGACAATGGCATGTGTGTAGAAGCCCTGTCTCTTTTTATTTGTTTTAATTAATGCAATGATGTGGGAAATTCCATCTCAGAAATGGTGGTCTGCTAATTAGACCACTACCCTTTTCATAATGCTCAATGCCAAAAGCATAGTGACACATGTGCCCTGCTGCACAAATCTCCTGACCTGCAACGCCTCCTCTCCAGTAGCACAGAGCAGTTTCAGAGTTCACAGGTGCCCGTTTGAAAGCTGCTCTGACAGCCAAGTCATTCCATCACAGAGGCTGCATTTAAAGTCTTCACCACGGTTCCAAAACCACATATTCACGAGGAGAAATCACTATTTTGGTGGCAGATTAATATTTAAACATAAAGAAATACCTGAGTTTAGAATATGGTGAATAGTAATTCACTTAACTATAAAAAGCCACATCTGATTTATATCATGCATGTGGCACCACAGTGAGCCCAGGCCAGCTGTGGACAGATTGTGTGTATTCTGGTCAGACAGCCTGACACTGCCATCCTGCAGTGCAAGAAATTCAAGGACTGTGCTTAATCCTTTGTGAGGTCTGGTAACACCTCGGACGCCCAGCTAATTTCACCAAAGCCGAAGGCTTGCCTTGCCACACATTACTGAAAGGTATTTGCCCTTCTACCTTAATGATGCATTGATCCTATTTTGAATCAGCCGATTCCGCTCCCTGGCACACTCAAATTCGCTCTCCGGGCCGCGCATCCAACCTGCGGCTCTAGAAAATGGCTGCCGCCTTGTTGTTGCCTGGTTGCTAAGCAACCCTTTCTCTCAAGTAGCCCTGTTATTGGCTACCGTTGCCTACAACCCAAGGACAGCCCCACCAGAAGGCGAGAGCCGCCCCACGCAAGAAGGGCCGCGTTATAAGGGTCAGGCCTGTCTGTGACTGTCTGTAGCAATCTGGACCGTCGACCAGCCGCTCTATTCAGGCAACTGCCGAAGCTGTAAGTACCATCTCTCACCCCCACTACCAGAGCCTTTCTCTCACGGTACCTGTTACTCTTACCGTCACATGCATCAACTTCTGACTTGCATCTACCAGATATTTCGGATTGCACATGCCCACTCTGATGACTAGCACACTGTTCTGATTTGCATTACTCTATGCCAGAAATCTATCATACTATATTGAACTGCCTACTGTATGGAATTGCACCAGCCTATGCCCAATATCTAGCCTACTGTATTTATCTGCTCCTACTGAGTCAAATTGCACCACCCTATGCCTGACTGCCTTACCATGCTGATTTTCAATAGCTCATGCCTGATATTTAGCCTACTGCATTCAACCCCACCCATTGAGTTGAATTGCACAAGCCTATGCCTGACCAACTCACTGTGTTGAATTGTACCAGCCCATACCTGACTAGCCTACTGTGTTGAATTGCACTAGCCTATGCCTGACTAGCCTACTGTGTTCAATTGCACTAACATATGCCTCACTAGCCTACTGAGTTGAATTGCACTAGCCTATGCCTGACTACCCTACAGAGTTGGATTGCACTAGCCTATGCTCTATGCCTGACTAGCCTACTGAGTTGAATTGCACTAGCTTATGCCTGACTGGCCTACTGAGTTCAATTGCACTAGTCTATGCCTGACTAGCCTACTGAGTTGAATTGAACTAGCCTATCCCTGACTAGCCTACTGATTTGAATTGCACTAGCCTATGCCTAACTAGCCTACTGTGGTAAATTGAACTAGCCTATGCCTAACTAGCCTACTGAGTTGAATTGCACTAGCCTATGCCTGACTAGCCTACTGAGTTGAATTGAACTAGCCTATCCCTGACTAGCCTACTGATTTGAATTGCACTAGCCTATGCCTGACTAGCCCTCTGCGTCGAATTGCACCAGCCCATGCCTGACTAACCTACTGTGCTGGTTGCACCAGCCTATCGTGTTGACTTGCAATTGCCGTGGCCTGATAACTAGCTAATTGCTTTGCTGCAATTAGCCCACTGCTCTCATTTACATTTTCCATTACCGACTATCAGCCATTGATACTTACTGCCTTTATCCCTGCTCTAGAATCAGCATACAACAAATGACTGCCTTAATCCCTGGCCTACTACCAATCCATGGCAACTGAGTAACCTGAATAACTGAGTAATTAAGAACTATGTTCCCAAGGTATATCCAGATGACCCTTTTACCATTTATTCTACCTTTAATTTTCCAGCACATCATAGCCCCAACAATGGCCCACACTAGGCGCGCACCATGCACTATCTGCCAGAAACCATAGACTGCGAGCCAGGCTACCCTGCCTCTATGAGCCTAGGATCAGTAACATTATGAACACCCACCTTAGCTATAACAAAAATACCCCAGGGAGCGATTCTGCACTCAGACCAGATCATGAGACCTCGCTCAGAACTTCGAACCCTGTATCCCACCCTCCCCGTAAGACAAAAATTTCAACTCACCTACCTATACCTGCTCTCACTAGATCACAGAATCCTAAAAACATGGCCACGATCTCTGGAGCATTCATTAACGCAAGGTCGCTAGTGGCACATGACACCAAAATAGCAGAGCTGAAATCCACAGAAGACCTTGACATTCTAGTTGTCACAGAGTCTTGGCTGCATGATGCAGCTGGCTCAGCCCTTACGCTAGCAATACCCGACAACTACCAAATACTCAGAGCAGACAGATCCAATGCCAGAGGAGGCGGCCTAGCCCTCATAGCGAAAGCTAACCTCGCCATAAGACTCTTGCCACCTCCCCACTTAAATCTTGCAAAATGCTTATTTCCAAACTTCCTATCTCCAACTGCTGCACCCTAACTATCTACTTGCAACACAGACCCCCGGGCCCTATCGATACCCTTGAGAAGGATATATCCAGCCTTCTTGACAATAATACCAAAGACTCCTCACAAATATTAATACTGGGTGATTTTAACCTTGGATTTAATTATCCTGGGGACAAAAATGCTCAGGCACTAGCTACCATCCTCTCAGAACATGGACTGACCCAAAAGGTTTCTGCACCAACCCATGTCAAAGGAAGGATCTTAGACTGGGTGGCTGACCTAAATTGCAAAACCTCTATTATCAAGGTAACCCCACAATGTTTCCCTAGCAATAAACAAATAGCCGGAGATAAAGTCATGGCACCACCCCTTCTGACGAGGAGAAAAATAAATATTACGTCGGACAAGCTACTATCTCATATCCTTCCATCACTAAACTCAATCCCAAGTGATTCCGACCCTAACCTCCTTGTCGAGGTATTCAGCAATCGTATGTCTAAGGCTTAGACACTATTGCACCGGTCAAACTGCGTAAAAAGTAAACAGCATGCACATCTCAATGCTTGGTTTATACCCCAACTCAAAGACCTCAGACTACAAAAAAGAAAACTAGAATCTCTATGGTGCCACCCTCCCTCAGAGGAAAATAAGCTGCAATTGACTGACTGTGCAAATAACTATAAAAAGGAAATAATTCAAACCGAAAAAGACAGCTATAATGAAAGAATCTCCAATACCAGCTCTAACACAAAGTAACTTTTTGTGATCCTATGATAACTGGAATCCCCCATTCCTTCTTAAGACAATGTACCCAAGGACAAACTATGGTGCTCAAGTATACAGAATGTCTTGGCTAACAAAATAACATTACTCCAAAATAAGATTGCTAATAAAAAAAATCTCCTTGCCTATGCTGGAGCCGCAATCCACCAGTCCAATTGAATCCTCCAGCACCTTTGAACCATTTAGATTCACCAAAGTCTCCATCCAGGACACTGAAAAAATGATTTTGTCCTTGAAACCATCCAATTGCCAGGGTGACAACTATCCTGCCCAAATAATCAAAGATGCAGCGAGAGACCTGGCGCTGTTCATTTCGAAATCAATGCCTCTTTCACTGCAAACACTGTCCCAAGTAACCTAAAAAGTACTCGGTCTTACCATTGTTGAAAAAACAGACTATGGACCCCACCATCCCAACAAACTACAGGCCTATTACCATGGTGCCCTTCCTCTCAAAATAATCAACAAAGTAGCATACATGCAAATTCAAAATTACCTTGAGGCTAACCACCTCCTAGGTTCCCGGCAATCCGGCTTCAGGCCACAACAAGGCACGGAAACAGCATTAATTGATTTAAAAAATCAATCGAGAGCTCAAGGACAAAGGGAAAACTGCCATGTTACATCTCCTCGAACTGTTGGCCGCCTTCGACCTGCTGGACCATGAAGTTTTATGCAAACTCCTGGCCTCGGCTGCCCACTCCTCAAGGAAATCAATAGCGTGGGTCCAATCCTTCTAAGACAATAGAACAATGAGAGTTTTCTCCCCATCAGCATCGGCAGACCCCATCCAGACCACATGTGGCATTCCACAAGGTTCTTGTATATCGCCAACCATGTACAATATATTTACCAAGCCTCCATTTGACAAATTGGATAGACTGGGTATCACCTACATGATCTACGCAGATGACACCCAGATCATCATTCCCCTTTTGGGCAATTTCGACAAAAATACGGCTCTGGTAAATAAAATCTACCTCCTCATTCAGGCATTGATGGCATCCCATGGCATCTGGCTGAATGATGACAAAACTGCGTTCCTGATTCTTGGATCAGCCGCTAACATAAAAAACTGAATTCTAGCTACTCTGCCTTTAACATAGATGGAAACACAATTAAGGCAGTTAAAGAAGTAAAAACGTCAGGTTTCTATCTCGATTCCACACTAACCCTAAGTAAACACGTAAATTCCTTGGCGTCATCAACCACCTACACCGGCAAGTTAATCAGGGCCTGCACGCCATTCTAATCCAAAGCAAGCTGCATCATCTTTGCCATAGCACTAATACTATCAAAATTGTATTATTGTAATGCCCTATACCTAGGTGCTAACAAATATATCCTAGACAAAATCCAAATCTTACAGAACAATGCCCTAAGAACTGCCCTGAATATACCCAATAGAGAACATGTTTCAGCAATCAGAAGAGAACACCACTGGCTGAAGATAAATGACAGAGGGCCTCATTACGACCCAGGCGGTAAGGGGTTTACGCCAGCGTTAACAGCGCCGACCCTTACCGCCTGATTACGAGGTCCCTTAGCGCCATGGTGATTTTAACGCCTGCTTTTTGCAGGCGTTAAAATCCATGGCGCTAAGCGACCATGGAGTTAATAACGCCACCGTAATGTACGGTGGCGTAATTAACGCCTTCCCCACTCCCATTATGCCTTATGGGGTAAAAATGGGAATGGGGAAGGGTAAAATGGGGATTGGAGACTTACCGCCCCGCCAAGGTCAGAATGGGGCGGTAAGTCCGCCAACCACCATGGCGGAGTTGGGAGCTTAGCGCCATGGACCATGGTGCTTATAGCGCCATGGTCCTCCGCCAAGGTCGTAATGAGGCCCAGAATCTTGCTCAAAACAGTCTCCCTGACTTTCAAATGCCTAAACAATGCAGCACCCCCATACCTTACAGAGAGAATTGTTAGAAAAGCATCCATCCGTCCCTCTAGAGTGGCTAACTCCTTCTGTCTGACCATACCCAGATTCAAGCTAAAAGAATCTGGAGGTAATAGCTTCCCTATAAAAGCTTCCCAGTTCTGGAACACACTACCTCTAGCTCTCAGAGCTGAACAATCATACATTATCTTTAGGTGCAATACCCTGAACTGGCTGCGTTCCAATGTCTTGTGATCTCTACTGTACCCAATGACTTGTATACGTCTTACTTATCTGCTATGTGCAACCTACTGCACAAATTTACTGTATTTCCATTGTATACTTTCTGATGACTCTTGCCTCACCATGTAACCTTAGATCACCATGTAACCTAAGCTTTAAGTATTATTGTACTTGTTGCGCCCAGTTACCGATGGGTTCAGTGCGCCCTACAAATTAATAAACAAATAAAACAAACAAACCTCTCTCCAACAGGACTGCCTCCCTGAAGAATGTGTCCTGGGACACGGGAATCAAAGGTCACACTCTACAAAAAAGGACTAGCCCCCCTCAACGGTGTTGCATTCCACAAGGCCTTTGATCCTGTGAGTTTGAGAAGAGGGCAGATTCAGTGTAGTCACGGAGAGCACAGCAAAAGTGGAGAACAGGTCCATCATATTGTGGCTCACTGTACCTCTCCTTCCTTCCTCTCTCCTTCACTTCCTTTAGCACAAAGGACTTTAGGTATGATGCAAGAAGGTAAAAAACAATTGTCACAAGGAAAGGGATTGGACCCCTTAAAGGAGGCTTGCTTTTGCCCAATCACCGGTGGATTTGTGCCTATAAAAGAGCTGGTCTCCCACTCAATATTTAATTTATCTCAGAACTTCAATACTTCAAAGAGAATTTATCTAGTTGTGAAGTGATGACAGGTGTACCAAGGCAGATTGAATCTCTGCTCCTTAACCATTCCGAGGGTCCATTGGGGTTGACCTGCTGCTGCAGCAGGACCTGGCTCTCTGCCAGCTACCTCAGTACCCAGGACCTCACTGGAGGTGAAGGACGGCTGCAGGTGTTTGCCAGCTTCCGCCATGTTAAGGGAACGAGAACAAGGTCCTGTCTGGTCCCTTCACTCCTGGATTGGGACTCACAGCAACCTGAGTTCCAGATCAGGCAGGATTCCTGTGTTTTTGCCATCAAACCACCTTGAGCTGTGTTGTAAGCACCGTTCGACATATTCGAACAACCAAGACCCTGTGGTGTGGCTTTTGGCGCTCTCCAGATCTTGCAAAAGCTTGCACAATGCCAAGAAGCTAGTGTCAATGCTGTTGAACTGCCAAGAACAGCAAGATGTTATTATTGACTACTGAAGCCCCCTTCTCACTCCCGGTCCAACTTAGGGAGCTACAGACTAGTTAGGCCACTTTCTGTCCCTTTTCGCTCACAAACGATGCATCCTTTTGTAAAGATTGTGATTTCTGATTCCCTTTCACCCTTGTTTCATTGCCCAGTGTGCTGCATCTTTCTATCTTTGCATATTCTGTGTTCTTTCCACAGGGACGGGTTTTGTAGTGCCCTTGTATTTAGTCATTATTACATATGGTGTGTTTAATTAAAGTATACATATTTTCATAGAACCTGGATTGGACATTCCTGTATTCTGGACAGTTGCACTGTTTGAGTGGGCTCACGAAGGAGGTATATCTCTTTCTAGTGCCCCGTTTCACCTTCATGATTTGGGCCACTCTGTATAGAAGCGGTGGGAGGGGGCTGAGTGGGTTATTTAGCCACCACACATTCTTCTACTCCTGTGGACCAGACGTCAATTTGTATCTGGTGATGATAAGGCCATGACTGTTTTCTTTGCGTATACAAATGAATGAGCAGCAAATATCATCGTATTACCATGTCAATTTGTTTGTGAATTTGACCCTCACAAAGGGATCGCTGATCAGACAGGAAACTCTTGTGTAAGTTCACTTTTTATGGTGATGAGCATGTTTTTTACATCAGGCTCATGGTCAGAGGAGGAAAAGAATAAAAAAAGTGGACCAAGGAGCATAAAATGAAAATAAACAAGGACAGGAGAAAGAGAAAGAGAGCATGTGTGTGTGTTTAAGAGAGAGATACACACAGAGAGAGAGAACGCTCTACTTACCGCCCTACTATGAGTTCCCTTTGTGGGTCCTTCCTTAAGGCCTGGTTAGCAACCGAAAAAGAGGGAGAGAAAAAGTGTGAGGGATAGTGAGAGGTGGATAAAGAGACTGGGAAAGAGATGAACTCCTGTGAGCCAGCCCTGCTTCATGATGGAAATCACTGCACAGTCCCTGGTACACAGGTGCATCAGCTCTGCAACACAAAGATCCATTTGTAAGATTTCTCGTGTTTTCCCGCCTCAGGAAATCTGTACTTTTCATCAAGTCATCCTTGTTCCCTGAGAAGCGCTTCCTGCTTCTAACAAGACCACACACATACAAATCCAATCTCGATGCCATTCTTTTGGGGATTGCTGCTGCTTTAAGACGTTGACATCAGGTCACACAACTCCCAAATCGCTTCCTCATGTACATTTCCATGCGAAAGATATTGACGCCATAATTACACCATTATGTGAGCTCAGCCAATGCACCGGTTGAAGCAGCGCTTTTTAAAAAAGATTGTGTGCTTCTGAGCCTCACCCCTTAGGAGCAATATGGCTGGGCAGACAAAGTATTACACTTAACGGGGTGCACCATACTTAGTAACATGGACAAAGCGCCATGCTTCAACAGCTTCTCTGGCTCTAACTTAAGGTTCTCTTGTTCCCATTAAGCCTTTACCACCTATTTAGGATTGTTGTGGCCGGCTCCTTTTGATGACCACAGTCTCTGGGGCTCATTGCAAGTTCAGAAGCTGGGGGGAGGGGCGGATGGTAATTCCATTACCGCTGATTTTTTTGCTGTAACATGATTACTGCCGTTTTTCCTCTTGCTGAATTATGAATTTGGATGTAAAGTGGTAGATTTACCTCCACCTCTACCGTACAAAAATCGACAGATTTGCTATGAGGTATGTTGGGTAGAACTCCCAGGAATGCCAGGGTGATACTGGAAGTTTGCACACTTGTAGGGCCCAACACCATCCCCAGAATACCTGAAGGACTCAGTCAAAGGCAAGTTCAAACTGCAGTTTATCACAGCCAAAACCAGCAGGGATCGATCCAAGAACTCCAGCATGTCACACAGTAAATGGCACGCAGGCAACTTTTGTCTAAAAAACACATCACTTCCCAATCATTACTCTCTCCAAAAACCTATCACGGCGTGGGAGTGACTGTCAGAAGCATAGTAACATATATGAGTACCTACACATTTTATTCTACTGGCTCGTCCATGTCATGTGGCTGTCCTGTTACATCCCCAATTCACTGACTATAACATTGTCGCAGTGTTGTGGACTTACCATTGGTTCTTGCTCGTTGCTATCCACCCCTAGAGTACTAAACTGTGATTGGCTAGAGCTGATGTCCCCAAGCCTGGGCCCCTCAGCTCACTGTGTACCTTTTCAAGGTGATGAGAATGCTTATGTGTCTGTATTGTAACGTGTGTGCACCACCTTTGGCTTATGAGAATATTCCCCTGCTTGGTGCAACACTTGTTGCATACTTATTGCAGTTTGTGTCTGGCTGCCTGGGATCGGCTCTCTTTTCTCACCACTGATCACTGTCCATTGTCTGCTTCAGCTGCCTCACGTGTTTGGAGACCACAAAATTGTGCTCTGCTGCTCTGAATTATGAGGATTTATTCACTTTTTCTAAAGCATGTCCCTTTGTCGTCTGGGGATTGGAATGTCTTCCGTATCTCTTGACCTTGGCTGAGGGTCCTGTCTCACACATCTTGTTCTCTGTCCAGCCTGAATCAGCTCAGCTCGTCCCTTTCTCAGTGGTCTGAGGCCTGCTGTAATATTCGTAAACCTTATAATGCGTTTTTTATATTGTCGCCATTATACCATATGCCGTAGGTTAGTCACACTTGTCTCTGCCAGGTTCAATAGGTGCTCCTGCAGTTCCATAAGGTTATTCGTGTTTAAGCATCTGCACGCTTTGCTCAGGATCTCTTGTGCCTTGCAGTTTCTGCGTTGCTGTATTTGGATAATGGCAAAAATAATAAAACAATGACAGTATGTATATGTATATGTATCTGTCCTCTAACTATAGAACTGTACACTCACGTTCTTCATGTATTAGGGTGTATGTTTGTGTCAGGAAGTGCAGATGTGTCATAGTCATAGCCTCTGGCCCTGGTACTTGGGGTCTCTGGGCCCCATCACAGTGTTCCTGCAGGGCCCCAAGGGCCCAATCATGCCCCTCAGGACTCTCCTGGAGTCAGTCCAGGCGCCTCTGGAGCCAGGCTCATATGGCAGATGGAGATTCCAATGGGAATGGAACAAAATGGCTGCCCCCACATGGTTCAGTTCAGAACTGAACCATGCGGTCTAGTATCTAGGGTGTGGTCAGCCCTGAAGTCAACTGGGATACCTGTACACTATTTAAGCCACACCCGAGCTGCAGCCCATTTTCGTGTTGCTCTGCACTCGCAGCGTGACGTTCACCATGATCTGTCCTTACCATTCCAGGCCTGCACCTAGAAAGGAGAAGAGAAGAACACCATTGACCATCCTGACCTGCTTGGCAATTTAGCTCCTCGATTGCTCCAGTGTCACCTCGGAAGCTCGTCCTCGCTTGAAAGCAGCATCCTGGAGGAGGAAAGAAAAGGACATTATTAATCGTTCGCCTTCCTCATTCAAGCATCATTCGGAAGCGTGCTTACCTAGCAAAACTCTCTGTTGGTACTCAACGGCTGTCGGGACATCTTCCACTCAATGTTCCACATCCCCCCGGTCGTTCTTCATCCAGGAACATCACGGCGGCCTGCAAGAGAAGAATAATACAGGTTAGCCAAACAGCAAAAGAACACATAGCGCCACACTTCGCGCATTCACTTAGCATCTCGAGCAAAGCCCTCTCCATCAGCTTGATGTCTTCATCATCCCTTCTGCACCTACGAGAGAAGGAGGACATTAACAAGGGCAATTACAATTATGGACACATTATTTAAGAACAATAGACTTACCTCAAGAGCGAAGTCGCAGCAGGTCTGGACTCAACACCAGTGAAGTAACTTGGCAACAAGGCACCCATTCACAACACACCCCTGCACAGAACTGCAGGACGGCGAGCGCATCTTATCGAAACACAAGGTGAGGAAAACTCTAAGGGGGTCGCTGGGGTTCACACGGGAGGCGGGCCCTGAGAGAAAGAGACTGTGGGCTAAACTCGAACTCCTCTCTTCCAGTCTAGATCCTTGGCAGAACGAGAACCCAGGGGAGGCGAATCCAGGTCGGAAGCAGTCCAACCAAGTCAGGTGGCGTCCCTGTGGATACCAGGTGAGCGTTACAAGATGGCATGTGTGCTTTATGTCTAACGCTGCTATGTCGTGGTGTCTCTAACAACGTCAGCAACACGGCCTCTTGGTGTCTAGTCTTGGCTGTCCATATAGGTGTCCTGATCATGGCCTGCGGCTCTTCATTCACACATGCATACATCTGCATTGTGCCGGGTTGGTATGGCTGACTGAGAGGGTACCTCTCAGTATGTCTATCAATTAATGGAGCACTTGGGATTCGTACAAAATATAATGGGTGATTGTGGTGTTTTCTGGCCTTCTGCCTTGTTGTGAACTTGATGGGGAGGTGGTGGCAACATCCCGACTCCCTCTTCAGTCCCCCCTCTGGTCAACCTGTCAACCACATCCTTATAGGACATTCCTTTTGCTCCTAGGTGTCCCTAATAGTTTGTATGTTCGTCGAAGGACCAGTTCATATAACAGCATGCTCCTTTGCAGTTGCCCCACACCCACTTCCCTTCATATTACTTTGCATGGAATGAGTTGTCCATCTTCATAGCTCCAAGTGGAAACAATTCATATGTTGCAATCCTCTCTCTTATCTTGTTTCTTTCCGCCACAATCTCGTCCTTTGCTCCTCCTTTGTTCACATCCAGCAGGACCTGCATGTCGATAGCCTCCTCTGCTATTTTCTTGCACTTCACCATTTAGATTTTTATTCTGCACATTGATATTTCTGCCAGCACAAGTGCTCCCATTATCACTTTTAGCCCATCTGACAGCCATGATGGCATCCATGACAAAATGTATGCTATCCAGCTCTGTGTTAAGATCGTGATGGTCGTGCAGATTAAGTACCACACAGACAATTGGTATATAACGCCTGTGCAGTCTTTGAGGCCACAGGTTTTTTGGGAGCCGACAGGTCTGGAACCGGGAACTGCCAGAAGGACCCCTTGAGCACTGTAAGGCAATGAGTGGTTATCAGATAATGTGCGATTATTACAAGGTATACCCAGCAAGGAGACAAAGCACCTCTTACCTAGAAATACGGGAAGTGGCACCCTGATGGAAAAGGCAGTGAAAACCGGGACGGAGGGCTTGGTGAGCTTCTCAGTGTGGAAGGAGGTTGTCTGTTATCCAAACCCTGTATAGCGGCACACAAGAGGCTTGTGGTAATGTAGGTTAGGCAAACGCCTAGCAGGAGGCCAATGGCCAAAGTCACTGAATCCAAAAACGAAATCCGTAAGACAGTCCAATTCCAAAAACCAAGGTCGGGTAACAAATGCCAGGGGTTGACAGAACAATCCAGTAAACAGAGTCCGAGCTCTAGTAACGTGTAAGAAGCAAGAAGTAGACAAAGCAATCCAGTAGACAAGGCAATCCAGTAGACAATATCCGAGGTCGTAGTAACGAGATTCAAGCATGCGAACAAGCGCCGTAAAGTCCTGAAGGTAAACAGCTGTGAATCAACGCTATTGATTTCAGGACGCCTTTTGAGCCAATAGGGAAGGTCACCTGATGCTGTAATGGTCATATGACGTGCGTCAGGTGATGCAGTCAAGTGAGGTGTTGTCGTCACGTGACGTTTGGCCCGATCACGTGACGTGTAGATCTTTGTTGACAATATGGAAGGTTGCGGGCCAGCAGATGTTTCCATTGTAGATGCCAGCGATGCGAAGGCCGGTAAACACCTGATCCAAAAAACAATGTTCTGGCATAACGGGTGAGAGGCCGCAACCTCCATATGCTGGAATGTGTGCGTGGGATACCCTTGTTTTGAAGTGTAGAGGGTTAGTACGTGTGCCTGTGGGTTGTCTTGCAGGGACAGGGCGTGTCTTGGAAAACGTAACAGATTACCCCCTCAAAGGCCCACGACCCCGTGGGCTGGAAGGGTTATCCCTATGAAAACGGGCAACCAGAACCGGAGCGTGTACATCACGGGAAGGGATCCAAGAGCGATCCTCAGGGCCATAACCCACCCAGTCCACAAGATACTGAAGACGACCCCTGAAGAAACGAGAACCCAAAATGGCACTGATCTCATACTCATCGGGAGAGGAGACAGAAACAGAGGCAGGAGGGGCATTGAGTCGGGTAGGGGCAGGACAGGGTTTGAGGAGCGAGGCATGGAAAACAGGGTGGATCCGCCAAGCAGGTGGAAGGGAAAGGCGAAAAGCCACAGGATTAAGGATCTTAGTAATTCTGTAGGGCCCGACAAAATGCGGCAGCAGTTTGCGACATCCAGGAATGTGCAAATGGCGAGTCGAGACCCAAACCCGGTCCCCTACACGATACTCAGGGGCTGCCACCCGCTTCCTGTCCGCTTTAGCTTTCATTACCACCTGAGCCTCGCGTAGATGGATAAGAGTCTGGGCATGGACTGTGACCAAGTTGCGAGCGCAGGCATCGGCAGCAGGAGTGGTGGAGGGTAAATCAGGAAGGGGAAGGGTACGAGGATGTTGGCCATACAAAGAGTAAAAGGGGGAAAAACCAGTAGACGAGTGCCATGAGTTGTTATATGCGAATTCAGCTAAATGGAGTAGGTCGAGCCAAGAATCCTGGTACTGGAGAGTAAGACAGCGTAAATACTGCTCCAGGGCTTGATTTACCCTCTCAGTTTGCCCGTCAGTTTCAGGATGATAGGCGGAGGAGAAGCTAGAATCAATACCCAGTAGTCCAGTAAGGGCACGCCAGAAACAGGACGTGAACTGGGAACCCCGATCTGAAACAATGACCTGTGGGAGACCAAAGAGACAGAAAACGGATTGGAAAAATAGACGGGCCAATGTGGGGGCAGAAGGTATTCCTGTGCAAGGTATAAAGCGGGCCATTTTTGTATAGGAATCAACGATAACCCATATTGTGTTGTAGCCCCGTCTGCGGGGAAGATCAGTGATAAGATCCATAGAGATTGTATGCCAAGGCTTGGGTGGGACAGGTAGTGGCTGGAGCAAACCCAGAGGTCGCCCTCTAGTTGGTTTGCATTGAGCGCAGATCGAACAAGTGTTGACGTAATTCTTACCATCTCTCCTCATTGAAGGCCACCAGCTCCACCGCTGTAGCAATTCTAGGGTGCGCTTTTGCCCCGGGTGACCGTTGATTGCAGCGTCATGAGACCAGGCGAGCGCCTGATTGCGAACCTCACTAGTGGGGAGAAAAAGTTTACCTTGATTAAATGGCAACCCCTTCTGAAGTAGAACGTCCCACTCTGTTAAGGCATGGGGGTGTTGGGAGACCCAGTGTTTGATAGTGGAAAGAATGGGAGGGGATGGCGTGCATACACAGATGACGTGACCTTTTTCTAACACTGCATCAGGAAACAGAGGCAAAGAATCCCCCCCAGGGGAACGGGAAAGTGCATCTGCCTTACCATGGGAGAGGCCAGGCCTATGCTTCACGATGAAATCGAAAGCAGCAAAAAATAGATGCCAACGCACATGCCTGCTGTTTGCACACTTCAATGTAGCTAGGTCTTGCAGGTTCTTATGGTCAGTATATATCACTGTCTGATGTTTTGCCCCGAGGAGGTGATTACGCCATGTCTGGAGGGTGTCTTTTATGGCTAGCAATTCCTTTTCGGTCACCGTATAATGGGATTCGGCTGATGTGAACTTCCGGAAATGATAAGAGACTGGATGTAGGTGGCCAGTGGATGGACAAGGTTGTGAAAGAACTGCCCCTAATGTGAAAGAGGAGGCGTCAGCTTCTAGGATAAACGGGAGTTCTGGGTCTGGGTGTTGCAACACCGGAGCCGTGGTAAACCTAGACTTGAGGGTATCAAACGCCTTCTGATGGTCGGTTGTCCAAGAAAACGGAACAAGAGGGCTGGTTAAGGCCGTGAGTGGGGAAACAATGGCAGAAAAAACAGCGATAAAACGCCGGTAAAAATTAGCAAAACCAAGGAAGGATTGGAGTTGTTTTATGGTGGTCAGGGCAGGCCATTCTACGATGGCTCGGACTTTTGATGAATTCATGGAAAGACCGCCGGGTGTAATATGAAAACCCAAGAAGTCCACTTCCTTCAAGTGAAACATACACTTCTCTGGTTTAGCAAATAAGGCGTTGTCTTTGAGGCGAGATAGGACTTCTCTGACATGCATGACGTGTTCTTCCAGGGAGGATTAAAATATCAGTATGTCATCCAGATACACCACGACATATATGTCAAGGATGTCAGAGAAGACTTCATTAATGAAGCGCTGAAAGGTGGCAGGGGCGTTACATAACCCGAAGGGCATTACTGTATACTCATACAACCCTTGTCGGGCGCGTAACGCCGTCTTCCATTCGTCTCCTTGGAGCATACGGATTAGATTATACGCCCCCCTTAGATCTAACTTAGTGAAAATGGAAGCACGCGTCAGCCTATCTAGCAGGGTGGATATAAGCTGAATAGGGTACCTATTCTTTATAGTGATGGCATTCAACCGCCTATAGTCTATGCATGGACTTAGGTCGCCTTCCTTTTTGGGCACAAAAAAGATAGGGCTGGCAGCGGGAGAACAAGAAGGACGGATATGACCTAACTGTAAGGCTTGTTGGATATAATCTTTCAAAGCCGTTTCTTCAGACGGAGATAAAGAATATATCCTGCCCTTTGGTATAGGTGCGCCAGGAATCAGATCAATGGGGCAATCGTAAGGCCTATGCGTTGTGTAGACCCTCCGCCGTAGCTTTGTCGAAAACCTGTAAATAGTCGTGATATTCAACAGGAATGCTGGTCAACACAGCCCCCACGGTGTGTGCTGGAGTGCACAGCACTGCGTCTTCCAGTCGGGAAGAGGCCATGGCCCCAAGAAGGTGGGCAGTCATAATTTAAAAAAAAAAATGTCGACAGACAAAAATGGCGACAAAAAAATGTCGAAAAAAAAAATGTCGACTTTCGTTTTTTTAATTATATATTTATTTTAGGGGTTCGGGAGTTAAAAAAAGGGACAAATTTTAAAAATAATTTTAAAAAGGGGGGATGGGAGGAACCCCCCCATTTCGAAAAAAATGCATTGAAAAAAAAGTCGACATTTTTTTTTTCGACATTTTTTTTCGAAATTTTGACTTTCGACATTTTTGTACTCGAAATTATCACTATGAACCCCCCGAGAATAGCGGTGGGAGAGGTAAGTGAGTCGGGTTCTGTTAAGCAGAAGTGTTGGCATATGTCTGATTCAAACGTTACCTGCCCAGTTCCCCAATTGATCAAGGGATTATGTTGTCTTAACCAGGGAATGCCAAGTATAATGCCGAATTGGGGTGTGGTGATAAAGTCGAAAGACATGGTTTCTTTGTGGGTATTCTGAATCACCACTTCCAAAGGAGCAGTCTGGTATCTGATCAGGCCAGAAGACAAGGAGGTGCCGTCAACGGCTTGTACATGCTCAGGATGTTCTTTCTGAACCAGGGGCAGATTGAGATGACGGGCTAATGTGATGTCTATAAAACAGTCAGTGGCCCCTGAGTCAACCACGATGCATACATCATGCACAATGTCCCTAGTGGGTTTCAACAATGCATGGACCACTATGGGCCTGATGGAGCCGAACATGGGCTCAGTGGGGGTCAATGATGGGCTCGCCGCTGCCCCTGCTCTCAACGGCGAGCCTTCGGAAAATCCAGAGTCTTGTTTTTAGGTCGACGGGGGCATTCTTTTACATAATGCCCACTTATACCACAGTAAAAACAGGCGTTACTGGTTCTCCTGCGTTCTCGTTCAGCTGGGGTTATAGGACTTCGAATGCCACCGCTTTGCATGGGTTCAGCGCCAGTGGCAGACGAACCCGGAGGAGGTAGGCTAGAAAAGGACGTCTCTGTTTTACGCTCGGTTCGACGAGCGTCTAGCTGTAAAGTGAGATCGACCAGGTCAGAGAAAACGGAATGAAGGGATGGAACCACGGCAAGGGCATCTTTCATGGTATTGCATAACCCTCTGTAATAGACAATGCCCATTTTCTTTTGTGGCCAGGATGTCTCTGCGGCGAGTTGGTTAAACCGAGTGATGTACTCAATTAGGGAATGTTTACCCTGTGACAATTCTAAGAGCTCCAGGTCTCGTGATTGTGCCCTATAACGAGTATCAAACACCTTTGCCATTTCAGTCACTAGAAGTTCAAAATCGTATAAAACAGGATGGTCGTTCTCCAAGAATGGATTTGCCCATGTGGCTGCCACGCCAGATAGATGGGATAGAAGGAAGGCGGCCTTGGTAACAGAGTGAGGGAAGGCCTGGGGTCTGCATTAGAAGTGAAGTTTACATTGATTGATGAAGGTGCGGTATTTACGGGGATCGCCTTGATAGCGTTCTGGGGCAGCCAGAGGAAAAGAAGTCGGGAGTAACACAGGAGTGGGAGCAGGAGGTGGAGTAGGGGCAGGCTGGACAGGAGGGTTGGGATCCCCAAACTCGGCGTCAGCGGGCAATGGTTGGTGTGTGCTTTGTAATGCGTCGAGACGATGGTGGATAGCAGAGGTGGCAGCGGCCATGTCGGTCCTAAGGGCCGCGACAGCCTGCATTAAAGCGGTCACAGGGTCCCCGGCGGAGGCCTCCATAATCAGCACGACCAGAAGGCTTCACAGACTGTTAAGATCTTGATGGTCGTGCAGATTAATAATGCCTCCGTCCCCAAGTACCACACAGACAATTGGTATATAATGCCTGTGCAGTCTTTCAGGCCACAGGTTTTTTGTGAGCCGTCAGGTCTGGAACCGGGAACTGCCAGAAGGACCCCTTGAGCGCTGTAAGGCAATGAGTGGTTATCAGATAATGTGCGATTATTACAAGGTATACCCAGCAAGGAGACAAAGCACCTCTTACCTAGAAATACGGGAAGTGGCACCCTGATGGAAAAGGCAGTGAAAACCGGGACGGTGGGCTTGGTGAGCTTCTCGGTGTGGAAGGTGGGTGTCTGTTATCCAAACCCTGTATAGCGGCACACAAGAGGCTTGTGGTAATGTAGGTCAGGAAAACGCCTAGCAGGAGGCCAATGGCCAAAGTCACTGAATCCAAAAACGAAATCCGTAAGACAGTCCAATTCCAAAAACCAAGGTCGGGTAACAAATGCCAGGGGTTGACAGAAAAATCCAGTAAACAGAGTCCGAGGTCTAGTAATGTGTAAGAAGCAAGAAGTAGACAAAGCAATCCAGTAGACAAGACAATCCAGTAGACAATATCCGAGGTCGTAGTAACGAGATTCAAGCATGCGAACAAGCGCCATAAAGTCCTGAAGGTAAACAGCTGTGAAGCAATGCTATCGATTTCAGGACGCCTTTTGAGCCAATAGGGAAGGTCACCTGATGCTGGAATGGTCATATGACGTGCGTCAGGTGATGCAGTCATGTGAGGTGTTGTTGTCACGTGACGTTTGGCCTGATCACGTGACGTGTAGATCTTCGTTAACAATATGCGGGCCAGCAGATGTTTTCATTGTAGACGCCAGCAATGTGAAGGCGGGTAAACACCTGATCCAAAAAACAATGTTCTGGCATAACGGGTGAGAGGCCGCAACCTCCGTATGCCGGAATGTGTGCGTGGGATACCCTTGTTTTGAAGTGTAGAGGGGTTAGTACGTGTGCCTGTGGATTGTCTGGCAGGGACAGGGCGTATCGTGGAAAACGTAACACTCTGGTCCTCTCCAGTCCCCTTTGCTTCTTTCTCCATTTTGGCATGCATCTGGGATAGTTGGAGTACCGCATCTGACAGGGTACCATTGTCTTCATCATTGGCAGGTATTAACGTACAACAGGAACTCCCACTTTGTGCGCAAACTTACTGCTCTGGGCTCTTCTTTTATTGTGTTGAACCCATTCACTGTGTAGTTTATTGTCACCATCAACTCCCAGCGGGTTATCTGCTGCCACTTTGCGTTTGTGTATGCTTGGGCAGATGTTATAACTGAGGTGAAGAGCATTTGTGTCCTGCTGAACAGTCTGTGTTCTGCTAGAACTACCTTCAGCGCTGTCTCTGATGCTTCTGAGAAGTAATTGCCTCCTCTCTTTACTCTGCTCAATTCAGCTGGCTTCTCTGTCTTGGCTGTTGGTATCCCTTGCACAGACCTCTTCTTTCTTTTGTTACTGTACATCTTCGGGAACTCATCAAGCTTCAACTCTTTGCGGGGCACAACCAATGACAGCATATTGATGTGTACCAACAAGCATATTCCTCCGCAGTCAGGTGGCAGCTTCTCGTATGCCTTCGATCCGCACACCCAGTAGTGGTTCATCGGTACTGCTGTCCCTGCCTTAATGGCTTCATGTTTTTCAATGCTTCTGCATCCAACATTCTCTCCAACTTCAACTTCACCATTGTTCTGATAGCACAGTGCTGGTGTCTTCAGGTGTATTATTGGCATTGGTCCACCTTGTTTGTTTGTTTGTTTATTGATTTGTATTGCGCACCAGAGCCAGGGGTATTGGGGCGCGAAGGCAGCAAGAGGATTGTTCAACTTAGGTTACATGTTGCAAATAGACAAGGGGTACAGCTATGGTTACAGTGCTGTAGACGAGTAGAGACAAAGAGTCATAAGAGTATGTACAGCAAGTTTACAATATGCAGATGTGACAGATAAAAAAAACAGATAAATATGCACAAAAATACATGAGATCATAAGTGACGGTAGGGAGATGTTAGACATCATGATCTTTGAGCCATTGGATCAGGTTAGATTTGAATTTCTGGTAGGGGAGGTCTTCTCTTAGATCGGTTGGGAGGGAGTTTCACAGTTGTGCTGCTTTAACACCGAAGCTACTCCCGCCAGATTTAGTGAGTTTAAATCTGGGTACTAGTAAGAGGTTTGAGTTGGCTTTTCGTAGGGGACGGCAGCTGTTTGTCTGGTGAATCTGTCTATAAGGTATTGCGGGGCTGCATGGTTAAGGCATTTGTGAATGACGGAAGCTGTTTTAAGATGGATTTTATCTTTAGTGGAGAGCCAGTTAGTGGATCTCCTAAGGTCTGATATCTGGGCATTTATAGGGAGGTTTAATGCGGCTCTCAGGGCATTATTTTGCAATGTTTGAATTTTAGAGGTGATGAATTTGTTGCTGCCTATGTAAAGGGCGTTGCAATAATCTAGTTTCGATAGGATTAATGCTCTTGCTAGGATGACACAGTTATTGGGTGAAAGGAAGGGTTTAGCTGCTCTGATTAGTTTACAAGTATAATAGGTAGCTGAGGCCATGTCATTCACTTGTTTGTCAAATGAGAGCGTGGAATCTATGAAAAAACTGAGGGTTTTAACTACTTTAGCTACAGTAATGGTTTTGTTATCAATTATGAAGGAGTCATATTTGGTGCCCAATTTTTTGATATTGGAGGAGGTACCTAGAATGAGGAGTTCAGTTTTGTCATCATTCAGGCATAGACCGTGAGCGGCCATCCATGCCTGGATGATGAGATAGACTCTGTTCACAAAGGCCAAATCCTTGTCATAATCTCCCATCAGCGCGTTGAGGATCTGTGTATTGTCTGCATAGTTGGTGTAGGTGGTACCAAGACCGTCTAGATCATCGAAAAGGGGCTTTGTGAAAATATTATAGAGAGTGGGTGATACGCACGATCCTAGGGGTACGCCGCAAGTAATGGGTGTGGGGTCTGCAGCTGCTAGGGGAGAGAATACTCGCATTGTCCTGTTGTCTAGGAATGACTTGATCCATGCAACTGCTTCCTGAGAGAAGTGGACTGCCGAGACCAGGTGATTGCAAAGTATTGTATGGTCTACCAGGTCAAAGGTGGCAGAAAGGTCAAGGAGTAGTAGGAGTGAGGTTTGCCGTTATCTCTAAGTGTGTCTATTTGTGCCTTAAGGTCTAGGTGTGCAGTCTCAGTACCGTGTTGTGGTCTGAAGCCGGACTGTCGGACTCCTAGGAGGTTGTTTAATTCTAGGTGGTGTTGAATTTGTTGGTAGGCAACTTTATCTAGTATTTTCAATAGGAATGGCACAGTGGTTATAGAGTGATAGTTAGTTGGGATAGAGGGGTCCAAGGTTTTCTTTTTGAGGAGGGGGAGGACCCAGGAATTTTTCAGGTTGCTAGGTATGATGCCTGATGTGAAAGAGGCATTTATAAGTTTAGTAATGAAAGGAGAGAGATCACGGGCGGCGTCTTTTATGATTTGGGCTGGGCAAGGGTTGTCCTGGCAATTGGAGGGTTTGAGGGTGAGGATGACTTTCTCAACTTCTTTAGTGATACTTTGCGAAAGTGGAAGGGGATGTTGTCTAGCGGTTTCAGAGTTGGTAATGGGTTTGTAGCAGAGTCTAGATTAACAGCGTTTGGGGCAGTTATGGACACTTTTTTGTTATTGATCTTTGCCTGAAGCATAGTTATCTTGTTGGCAAGGGAATTTTGGATACCTGTGCACCAGTTCTTGGGTGGGGGATTCGACTTCCTTCAGGATGGCGAATAGTTCTTTTGTGTTGGATTTAGCTTGAGTGATACGGGTATTGTAAGAGGTTTGTTTCGCTAAGATGATTTCTTTTTTGTAGAGGGTAGCTAGATTCTTTAGGTTGTTTTTGTTGGTGTCTGATGGGTCAGATCTCCAGGTTTTCTCGCTGATGCGTTTCTTTAGTCTGATTTCTTTGAGCTGGGGTGTGAACCAGGTATTTAGGTGTTGGCAGGGTTTACTCTTCCTGACTTTTAGTGGTGCAATAGTGTCCAGAGAGGCGAGCATCACTTTGTTGTATATTTCTACCATAGAGGCTGGGTCGGTCTGATCTGGGATGGAATTTAAGGTGGGGAGAATAAGGGGGATGAGATTTTCTGGGGTGATATTTTTCTTATTTCTAGTAGGTGCAGTGGGGGCTAGGGTATTGTTGTTACTAGGAATGGTAGCTTCTACAGTGAAAGATACCATGTAGTGATCAGACCATTGCTGGGGCAATATAGATGTGATGTTGATTGGGCAGTTATGTTCGGCAATCTAATCGAGGGTCCTTCCTTTGATGTGTGTTGGAGCTGTGATCTTTTGGGAGAATCCTAGTTCCTCAATAGTGTTATTAATTTGTAGGGCATTGGGGTCATGTGGGTCGTTAAATCCGATGTTGAAGTCGCCTAGGATGAGGCGTTGAGTGAGTTCTTTAGGTTGTCAGATAGTAGATTCGTAAGGTCATCCTCGAAGGAGCCTATAGGGCCTTGTGGGCGATAAATCAGGTGGATGATAACGGTTTGATTGTTGGCAATGGTGAGTTTAGCTGTGAGGGATTTGCAGGAGTTCGTTTCATGGGGTGAGGAGAGTCTGAAGGTTAAGCTATTTTTGACAATTATAGCTAGGCCGCCACCCCTAGATCTGGTGCGGTCCGTACGAATAAGGGTATAGTTGTCGGGGATGGCTAACATAACAGCTGGTCCTGCTGCGGGATGGAGCCAAGACTCTGTGATGGCCAAGAAGTCTAGGTTCTCATTTAGGATACTATCTGCTATTTCGGTGGCGTGGGCTACCAAGGATCTGGTATTTAATAGGGCGCCTTTTATTCCGGGCGTGGTGGGAAGGTTGGAAGGCATTGGGGCCTTGTGTTGGCATTTAGGGGATGTGACATCTCTGAAAATTCAGCTGTTAAGTTTTAGTCAGTGTTGGCCAGTATTGACTGTATGGCATGGGATAGTAGCGGTGCAGAAGGTGTGCTTGTTGTAGTTAGTGGTTGGATGGAGGTTGGCTAAAGGGTCATACATTCTTGGGAGTCTATAGAAGAGTCTTATGTTCCGCTGTTGGAGGTTGCATGGTGCAAAGGTCATGTTGGCTAGCTCCGGGGGTACATTATCATGAAGTGGCTGGATATGTGGCTGAGCTTTGTTCATGCTATGAGAGGTAATTGAGTGGAGGATAGTTTTGAGTAGAACTGTGTATAGTAGCGGCAGATACATTGTGATAGCTGGTGTAGGTCGGGTGACCTAAACGCACATTGCTAAGGTAGGCACACTAGATGTAGGTTGGTATCTGCGCTGAGATATGTGTACAAGCACATTCTCATTCTCCACCCATGTCAGTAACTTTGCAGTCGGCTCCCATTGCTTCTGGCACTTGTTGTTTTCTTCTTGTACCTTGCTCACTGGTGGTTGTGCTATTGTCAGTGCCTTGCTCCCTGCCACTCTTTCCGTCCACCCATCTTCTGTGTACACTTGGCGATACAGAAGTATCTGTGGTCTTTCCCAGCATCCCGGCTCTCCTCCTGTTTCTTTCGCACTCGCCCAAGGACATGGTAATTCATTCAGGGTGATAGTCTCTGTCTCTCCTTTGTCAGGCCCATCAGTTATGTACTGTATAGCTTCATCTAGTTGCCAATAATTGTTCATCATGTCTAATGTTTTTATATAATTATCTTCATATAGGAAAGTTGCTCTAGACATCCATCTTAATGTTGCTGTCTTCCTTTGAAATCTTCCTCGAGCTGTCATCATTGTGCTCTTGCTGCTGGTATTTCATTTGCTATGAATGTCCTGAAGGCACTCATGGCATAGGGGATTAGTGAGGAGATATGACAGCTCTCCCTGGTGGTTTCCTTACCTACTTTGGTCATGTGTTTGTACCACATGTTATTAGAAACTCAAGCAGTGTCGGTGGGATACATGTCTACCCCTTTCACGTCTGAATCAACACTGCGCTTACCTCTGCTTACCATATCACCATTGTTTCCTGTCTCCCAGACATGGTTGCTCCACCTGCTTGGGTTGGGGAAATGTTAGTGTAGGGTACAGCGGTAGCGCTAGCAATGCAGGAAATCTTCTAAAATACAAACAGTAGGACCAACAGAGCCATTACATTTTTTTTTATATTTTGTCAATTTTTACCTGTGCTGCCAATCTTCCTGAAGCCTGGAGATATAGTTGCCCGCCTGTAATGCCCAAAGAAATGCGTTATTGTATTAGTATTGTAAATAACTATTAAGCCCTGCAGACCAAATAATCACTTATAGCAAATGCAAACACTTCTTCCCACAGTTTTCTTACGGATTGGTATCTCAGTGTGGCGAGGGTAGGGGATTGCCATGATCAAGCTGTCGGTATGTTTGGGCCAAAGAATCTATAAAGGCAAGGTTTTATACTGCGGGGGATCATGCACTGAATCTAGTGGGTCTTCTTACAGTGTAGACAAATTGGTTTGAGAAGGTATCTGGGCAGTGGGCGGTGGGCGGTGGGCAAAATGAACAATCTTCAACAATTACATCAGCTTTTATGTTGTTTGTGTGCAGAAAGTGAAATAACAAATAGACAGAGTTCCTTTACTCTATGGGCCTCATTACGAGGTTGGAGGTAGCCATGGCGCTATTAGCGCCAGAGCTGCCTCCAAAATCGTTCCGACTCCGGTCTGGTGGATGGAGCAATTACCGGTCCATTCCGAGGTCGGAGGGACCGGTAATTCCCCATTCACCAGAGCCATTCCCCACTTGAGCCCCATAGGGCTCAATGGGAAGGGGGAAGGTGGTAATAACGGTACCGCAAATTGCGGTACCGTTATTGACCCCGGTATCCCTTTGCAGGTCCCATCCTTAATGCCGGGTTAAACCAGGCGTTAAGGAAGGACCCGCAAAGGGAACTCATAGTAGGGCGGTAAGGGATTACCAGCACCTTACCGCCCACCTCGTAATGAGGCCCAATGTCTACAAGAAGTCCGGACTCTATCTCTGCTGCCCATGAATGAGTAAGCATGAGGTGATCTGCTCCCTGTCTTGCACATTCAAAGTTTGCTTGTAGCTCTTCCAGTTGTGGAACATTGGCCCTGTTAATCACGTTGCCAGGTGAGGCTGCTGTTTAATAGGGCTTGATGTCTGCGAGGTGGTTCCAGACCGACTTCCCCTCCCAAAGTTCCTTAACAGTATAATATTCCCTACATTCACTGGGTTTTTAATTCTGGAGTCTTGCAGTGAGATGTTGCAGTTCCTCTTTCAGGCGTCTTCTGGGCCTCCCCGGTGTCATATCTGGCAAGAGATAAAAGAGGTGCTAGCAATCAAGGAAGTACTCATGCATTTCTTGTCCTAACACATCTGCACTATTCTTACAGCCTTTCAGTGCTCTTGTGGGAGGGGCCAGTGCGAGATGCATGCGCTGTCCCATCACCCATCTGATGGGGCGTTAAATGGTGGTCGGTCCCAAGCTTGTTGCACAATGCAAACAGGCCGAGAGGTACGCAGTGTAGACAATTCATTGTTTTTTTCTGCTCTGTTTTGACTATGGACTCCTTCAGAAGGACGTTCAGGTGTTCACACACCCCATTCGCTTGCATTAGGAGGTATACACAGGCAAGTTTGTGTTGAATGCCCAGCAGCATGGTGATTTGCTGGGACATCTCATTGGCAAAGTGAGGGGCATTGTCAGACCGCAGTACTTCACACACGCTGCATCATGGGAATACCTCCCTGACCAAGAATTTGACCTCTCTGAGAGTGTCAGCATGTAAACAGGGGCCTGCCTCAATCCACCTGGAGACCGAGCATATATCCACTATCATGTAGCAGTATCCTTGACACACTTGTATCATGTCAACGTAATCGGCATGTATAAATGCTGAAATGGGCCCACTGGCCGAGGTATAGCTCCTCTCACAACTCTCAAGGTATGCCCTGCTGTAAACTGTTTGCACATCGAGAATGTACTGACAAATACAGCCACGTGTTCCGCCAAATTAGGACACAACCATGTTTTTCCAATTCGTACCGCAATTACCTCTTTCCACATATGTGTTGGATGGTGCAATTGTGTCAGTGCAATCTTCAATAATGCTAGTGGCATAACCACCTTTCCTGTGTTATTTTGCCAACATAGGGCATCTGTTGGAGACATTGTACGTCCCCTTTTAACCAAAAACCCCCTTTCCTCCTGGGATGCAGCTTCCTGCAATTCCATAATCTGTGCTTCTGGAAGTATGCTGTACCCTTCCTTTAATATCATGTTCCTTGTGCACTCTCGAGCATGTGATGATGTCTCTATTTCTAATAGATCCCCAGAATATGCTGCACATTTTGCTTCAGAGTCTGCTGCTTTGTTCCCCATTGAGATAGGATATTTCCCTCTAGTGTGGGCTTTGCATTACACTATGGCAATCTGTACTGGGTAATCAATCACTTTGATCATTTTTTCCAAAAAAAAGTGCTTGTTGTACTGGTGTCCCATCTGCCCTTCTGAATCCTCTTCTGATCCATCGTGCCAGTCCTACGTGTACTGGTGAGGTCAAGTAAGCTGAGTGAGAGTATACTATCACTTCCTTGTCTCTGCTGTGCTCTAATGCTACCATAAGAGCCACTAGTTTGGTTGCCTGTGCTGAGTAATGAGATGGTAATCATGCACTTACTACTACCTCACTCGTCACATCCTCCATCACCCTCACCACTGCAGTTCCTGTATGTCTGACCCCATCTGGCTGGTCAATAGTCGAAGACATGTTGATGTATAGCACATCTCCCCCCTCATGTGCATCTTTATCTACCTTGTAGGTGTCACTGAATGCCTCTATGTTTTCTGCACAGTCATGTACATTGTCTCCCTCTTGTAGAATGCCTGCTAGGAGAATTGCTGGGTTGACACGTCTGCATCTCACTATTTTCAGAGATATATTTGATAGTATCACTTTGTATACTGATGCTCTCTCTGTGGTCAGTGTGTTCTTTGGATTCTGAAATATCGCCAAGAGCGTGTGCTCCATGTAGAGAGTGGTAGTGCACCCACTGTTATTGCTGCTGACTTTCCACTGCAAATGCAGCAGCTGCTACAGCTTGTTCGCATGGATAGTGTCCTCTCATTACTGGGTAAAAAATTCCCACTGTAGTAAGCTATTGGCTTGTGTCCCATGCTTCTCTTCCGTGTCAATACTGCCTTCAGCACCATACCGTCAGTGTGTGAAAACAGGAAAAATTCCTTTTTGTATTATGGGATCCCTAGCACTGGTGTTGTGCATATTTCCTCCTTCAACATTTCAAATGCATCATTTATCTCGGTTGTCCATGTTAGGGTCCTGTGTCCCTTCTTTGTTTCCTTCAGAGCGCCCAGTAGGGGCCTCATGTATGTGCTGTAGTCAACAACCCATGCTCTGCAGTAGTTACAAGACCCTAAGAATTGCTGCATTTCTCTCACTGTCATGGGCTTAAGTGTTTTGTGTATTGTCTCTGCTCTCTCTAGAGTCATCTGTCAACCATGCTGTGAGATGGTCTGTCCAATGTAAAGCACTTCCTTCTGACAGTACTGTAACTTGGCCTTGTCCACCTTGCTTTGTGACTGCATTGTGATATGATCTTGCATTATTTTCTTTAGAACAGCAGCCAAATAATATGATGCTCATTTTCATTGAGCTGCAACATAAATAGATGTATACATGCCCTGCATATAGCTTTTATGCATTTCATTTACATTATGGTTTATTTTCAACACCTTTCATGGCAAACAGGAATAGCTGGGGGGTGCAAATACAGCCCCAGAGTGACAGAAAATGAGAAGGCATGCAAGGCCCCTATTGTGAGAGTGGAGCCCCATTGGAATATGCAGGCCAGTTAAAAAAAATTGTTTTCTGACATTAGGCCTAGTGATTGAACAAAAATGGGCCTCCTTCAAAGTTACCAAAATGAACAGTTGCTCAAGGGAAGGAAAGTGTGCCTGGGAACTTAAAACTGCTGAATGTGCCCAATGCAGTTCGAAAGACATGTGTTGCACCAAATTCTGTTTTCATGAACTGTGAAAAGTCATGATTTGACTGGAAAAGACAGATAGCAGCATGTTACATTAACTCCTATGCAACATAAGACTGTGATCCAAGAATCTAACTGAAGCTGAGCATATTTATTTTAACACAAATAAAAACACTTACTTTCCAACATCCAAAATGGCATAATTCAAAAGGAAAGGCCTTCTTGGTTTTTAAAAGTGAACACTGGTTTCCCATGGTAAACTATCGCTTATGTGTAAACAGTGCAGAAAGTGACACTCATGTCTTTTCAACTATTATATTAAAGAAAGACTTTACTCATTGACACTCGGCACACATGCAATAAAAAATGTCATGTGTAAAACACATCTTTTCATTTAAAATGTTATTCTTTCAGAATTATGTATGTAGCTTGTTTTTCCCCATTGAACTAAAGCCTGTGTCCCTGGAACTCTGACTTCAAAGACCTTTGGCATGACCCCCCAGAACAACAGGCAGGTTTGTTTCAGTTAAATCCAAAGAAATATAAAGATTTTAGATAAAAATTGTGGAATGGTGAGATAAAGCAGCCAACAGAACTGACCTTTCAGGTCTATCTTGACCCCAATAAACTGCCTCTCAGAGCAACTATTGGATCTTCAAAGACTGTGTAGAAACATACATTACTGATAAGAAGATGTCCAAGTCATGTAACTTGGAAGACATGGAAACTCATTAGGGGTGATCTAGAGGTAAAACAGCAGACTTCTATGTTAATGATTGACATTTAAAGTACAATGGACACCTTTTCATTAATAATATGAGAGGAATACATCGTGATGGGCTCATTCAGGATTCATTTTGAAGATCATCAAATGCCTGTCGGTTCTATGTAAATATTAACCATATGCCATTTGTGCAATTTGAGTTAGAGATGCAAATGCATTTGTGACACTTATATACATTAGTCAAATCTGAAACTTGGTGAGCTGATAGAAAGAAAAAATAATGTGTGTTTTGTGAAGTTTGATATTTATAACTATATCAGCTCATGAATAAACCACATCAAATGACAGCTCCTCCCATGAAGGGCATGCCGCCATAAAATTAGTATCCCCCAATTTGTCTGAATTTTTTAATTCAAAAATATATATGTTTATGGAGTTATGTGAAAAGAGAAAATATTTGCCATGTAGTAACATTTTGAGAAAACAAATTATGTAAAAAAAGTAATTTGAAATGATGTATTTCTCTCCTGCCCTCATTATCCATAAACCAGACCTCATAGACTCCTTGTCCTATCAGCTGGCAGTGGGTGGATTGGTGGGAGGGGGAAGAAGAGAGATGTCCAATCAGAAGCATGGGAATATTGATAACATGTATGTTTCATCAGCACTATATGAGATCAATTTCCAATCTGCAAGTGAGACAACTAGCTAAAAAGAAGAGACCATAAGAAGGAGAGAAAGAACAACCAGAGAATGGAGATAAAAGCCTAACCAAGACAGACAGGAGCCCCTGGGACTTTTGCTGGGCACTTCTGTTTGGAAAGCTGGGATCCCTATCTGAGAGAGTCCTGTGGCTGGTCGGACCTTGCTGTGGACAGAGGACTGAGGTCTGAGCTGCCTGTTTACAAATGAGGGTCTGAGATCTGTCTGGCCTCTTGAGCTGAGAATAGAGACCTCCTATGTAAGTAGATATATCCACAAAGCTATCCATTGTGTTGAGAACTACCTGCCCTAACCCTTTCAATTTAATTGTGTCGGTGGGGACTGTGTAGACCCTTAGCACATTTAACAAAAGTTAATTCAATTAATTACCATATAGAACAGATCACAGTGAGCTTTCTTAAAATGTGAAGCTAACAAATCTCATTCCCAGTGTGTTCCAATCACTATAGTTGTTAAAGTCATTGGGGGAACCTATATTCCTATCTCTTCCCAAACCCCACCTTTCCAAATAAAAAGCAAAAACAAAGTTCCCTATCTATTCCCACTCCCTAAACCTTGCGCTTGACCCCAGGGGTGTCACAGATGACTGATGCCTAGGGGGGTGTGGGGATAAAAGAGCATGTTGATATATCACGTGAAGATCGTGCTCTGTTAAAGTGTCCTATGCGTAAAGTTCAGAGAAATCCAATTGTGCTGATTTGAAATTCAATCAGTGTTGTTGTTGCAATTGAAAGTTCATTCAAAAATACATGATGGTCATGTTGGTGTAATCACATTTCATAAGTGATTATTGTGTCGTGCCACGTAGTTGGTGATTTGTATTCCTATCAATTGTGTAAATGTAAATAAATATATTCTATTATTTCTATACACCGGCCTGGTTCATGGCATATTGGTGGCACAGGGCGTATCAGTAGAGTGGTATTATACAGGTTGGAGACCTAACCAAATTAGAATCTGCTAAGCACTTTGTGACACCTTGATTTGGGGGGCAACTCCTCGAGTTGAGAGTGGCCATCCAATAAACCGTGAAACAGTGTCCTTCATCTACACCATGCAAGTACTCCAGTATTTGTGCCAGCATGCATTTGTATGTGGACAAAAATGCTATGGATTGATTTGCAATCTGCCTGCTTTTTACAATGGCTTTTTACGTACATGGCAGGCAGCGTTTATTCAATTTGCACGGCAGAGTCCAAAAGGATGGCAAATAAGTGGGTATGCCACCTTTTTTACACTGTACCTTTGCACTCTGCTGTGAAAATGTTGAAAATTACACAGAGGGGAACTTTGTATGTCAGGTTGTAAACATAATGGGTCCCAACGATGTAATTCGCTGGAAACTCAGAAATAAACCCCTGGGTGTTCTCTGCCCATGTACACAGAACACATTGGGAGTCATTTTCGTATGGGTTGGAGACTAACCAATTTTTGTGCTGACACCAGGCCGAGGAGGGGCACAGAACGGAAATAACATGCTTCCCTCTTCCTTATTGTATACACACTTATTGTTATGCCTGCATGAGATTTTCATGCAGGAGTAAAACTAATGGATTACAGTCACATTAGCACCTGTAGTGGGGTCAGATAGTGAGGACGAAGTAAGAGGTTCTTGCTTTTTGGCAAATCATTGAAGTTTAAGCTGAGATTTGAAGTGATCCACAGATTGGATGGATGTGATTATGATGTAAAGTAGTTTCAGTGGGACAGGGCAGGTATAGAGAAAGGGCCTCATTATGACCCAGGTCAAGTTACCGCCTGGGCCGTGACTTTACCACCATGGCATAAACTAAGTTTACGCCATGGTGGTAGGCGGACTTACCGCCCCATTCCAACCTTGGCGGGGCGGTAAATCCCCATTTTCCCATTTTCCCTTCCCCATTCCCATTTTGCCCCATAGGGCATAATGGGAGTGGGGAAGGCGTTAATTACGCCACCGTAAATTACGGTGGCGTAATTAACTCCATGGTCTCTTAGCGCCATGGATTTTAACACCTGCTAAAAGCAGGTGTTAAGTCCGCCAGGGCACTAAGGGACCTCGTACTCAGGCGGTAAGGGTCGGCGCTGTTTACGCCGCCGTAAAACCCTTACCGCCTGAGTTGTAATGTGGCCCAAAGTGTGGAAGTGAGAGGAGGCTCTGAGAATTCTGAGAGAAAAGACCGGGCATAGCTTTACCATTGATGTCCAGTCTGAAATGACAGGGCACAGTAGGAAAATATAGCCAGACTTGCTGCACTGAAGTGGGCCAGTCCAGCCATTTAATAACACTTATCATGTTTTGACCATCGATGTCCATTATAAAATGCAATGCTGCAGTGATAAAATATAGCCAGACTAGCTGGACCAGTGTAGGACAGTCCAGCCACGTACAGTCGCAGATCATGTTTGCTTTACCATTGATGACCAATAAAAATGCCATTTATGTAAAGAAAACAGAGTAAGTCCACACTGGCTGTCAAATGGGCCTCCCCACAGCCTCTTCCCCGCCCCAAGACAGTAACCGCCAGGGCCTCCACAAATAGCAGCACACACACACATTCATACACTGCAACCACCCAGTCAGACGTACAACATTCACTCGCTCATTCACGCATGCAGCTAGACAGCATGCACTCGCTGATTAACACGTGCACATATATAGCTTTTACCTGCTCATTCATATGCACACCCACCCATACACCATAGAGTTCACATACGAAGAACAGACACAAACCAACACAGTCCGATCCACACTCTGCTCTTTGTCCTCGCCCCATGGAGTCCCTCTGGCTACCATGCAGCAAGAAACAGGAAGCAGGAAGGGATGCATAGTTCCCGCACATCAGTAGAGTAGCCACTTCCTTCTCAATGGGCCAATCTTTTTTAATTGTGTGGGGAGATGGAGGTCATCTCCTATTCAGATTCGAACCTGCAATTCCAAAGCCTGCATCCCCAGTGGGTCATTAAAGGCAGGGGAAGGAAACGCCATGTTTCCCTTTGAAAGTTAATGCCAGCCTGGAGCTCTAGGTCTGCGTTTAGCTCCACCTGTAGGAGCATTTATTGCTTTCACTGGGCTGTCTTGGCTGATCCGGGATGGGTAGTTGGTTGGTGACCCGACGCTCCTTATGGACATGCCAGCACTTTCTCAAGAGCATGTGTTGGCTTCACTATCAGTGAAAGACATGTATTTTGGAGTACGGAATACAGGTGTAGGAAGGCCATCCAAGAAAACTGCAGGCAGACATGTCAGTATCTCTGGCCCATTAATAGGAAATAACTTCTACCAAAGGTCATTGAAAAGCACTGCGCAAAAACTAAAAATCAATCATGGCACAAGACAATCGTATTGGGGCCAACATTTCTGTTGTGTCCAGTCATTTTTGGGTGACAGAGGAGTGAAGGTATTATGCAGAATGTCTCCTGTATTATTGTTCACCCCAATTTCGACTTAGTGCAACATGAGAGCCTGTAACAGCTCACAGGGGATCGTCGGACACTGCACCACAATTATAATAAATTACAATCAATTTAGAAGAGCTATTTATGATACATTTCAATAGATGAAGGTCCTCTCAGAACTAAAGAAATACAACCACATCATCACAGCCCTCACAGCACTACAGTGGTTACCTCTCCAAGCCCAAATCACCTGCTAAACTGCCCATTGCCCACCATTGAAGGCAGTCTTCAAGCCTACCTGGCAGAAAAACTCACATTTTTAGAGGCTTCCTCAGCAAATGTACCCAAACATCAACAAACTACAAGCTAAGAGATGAAAGGAAGAAACAAAGCACAGACCTTCTTCTTCTTCACAGACGGGGGTCCCTTGCTTGCTGCACCATAGGGAACCAAGCTGCACCTCACTGAGGAGGTCCATCAAGGCCGAGACATGTATGGGGTTGCTTGTGTTTCCGTGCAGAAGTGATCTGGGCTCGCAGTTCGGGCTGGGCTGCTACCATTTGTGGCAGTAACTGCATGTGGCTGGATCCCTTTTGCAATGATGCAGCCGGTGGTGTGGAAGGTTGCCCAGAGCAGTGCCAGTGGTTCTTATATATTGAAAACCTCCCATGCCTATCCCTTTTTTAGGTTGTCCTTCGCCTGTGCACTTGGAATCTGGAATAACATAGTGACCCACATTCCCTCTTGCACTTAAGAAAAATACTAAATACAGCTACCATTTGGGAATAGGGGGGGTCACTGAATTTATATAGCATGTCATCTTTACAATTTAAGCGTGTCTTGAGCCAACAGGAGCCTGTGCCCAATCTCTCAAAAGGCCGCCCAACAATGGGTAGTGGAATTAAGGGGGCCTTTGTGGCACCACCTGACTTGCCAGAAGCCTGACAAGTCAGGAAGGACCAGACACATTCCTTGACTTTTAGGCCAAACTGGGGCCAGTAAAAGTGCACAGTCAACCGATCTGATTGATTGGTCACTCCCAAGTGACCCGCTAAAGGCATTTGGTCAGCCAAATCCAAAAGGAACTTTCTGTTACATTGAGGAAACACCAACCATCTGGTGCCCTCCCCCTCCGAGTCTTTTTGTTCAATGTACAGGAGTCCATCCTCCCAGTACACTTTGAAAAGTCCATGTCTCGTGCACTTAGCCGGCTCCTCTGCCAGCTTCTGCAGGCCCGCCAGAGTTGGACACTCTTTCTGGCTATTGAAGAAGTCAGTCTGATCTGGCCCACCAGCTGATACAAACTCATCCAGCTTGTGCAGACCCGTCAGATCTGATCTCACCTTGTCCTCCACCTCAGGTTCCTGCCCTGTGCCAGGCAACTCTGAAGTCACTGAGTCCCCTGTTACCAAAGTAGGGTTGTCAGTGACTACTGGTCCCTCTCCACTGGGAGTAGGTGACTCAGCAGTGTGTGGAACTGGACCTCGGGCTACTGGGCACGCCGGTCCCTTGCACACGCCATGTGGAAGCACTCCAGGCCCAAAGGTTCGGAGAGTTTTCAATCTGGCAGCCTCTTTGGCCTTCGATCGTGTAGCCACCGCAATTATCTCAGGGTCAGAAAGACAGACATCGGAGAGGGATTGAGTCGTTCACCGCTACGCAGTGCTGGGTCGTTTCACCTCACCAGCTGAACAATACTATCGCCAAGGGGCACTTACTCTGTCTGTCAAATCCACAGACAGTACAATTAGACCCAATAATATTATTTCCTGGCTGAATACACTACCATTTGACCACAGTGAGGCTAGCCACGGTGTCTCTGACAGCAGGAATTTTGTGTCTGTTGATATACACATGTTCTAACAACAGTTGAGTATTATTGGGACCTGGGATCTCTTCTGGAGACCCGGTACCATTCCCATTAAGTGTGACCAATCCACATTCAGCCACTTCTTGGCATAGTGGTAAGTCCTTCTCTAGGAGGCTCACACTAATGATGCCCTCCTCCATGAGTGCAACAATCGCTATGGCTTCCATGGGTGAGCCCTTACAAGCAGGATCCCTTTTCCTATGGCATAGCTGCTCACACATGAAACAGCCTTTAGTTTGGAAGAACGTAGGTGTCCCAGTGTTAGGGGATCCGGCACTCTGCTTTTCGGAGTGCAGAGCTGAACTAGAGTTGTGGGATTTCCCTTCAAGCTTTATGGGACCACAACAGTTTAAGGTTGCTTGCCTTCAGCACAAAGGGAGCAATGTGTCTGAATATATCTCTATCGGGCCCTTCTGGGAAGGACCATGCAGACAGAACCACAATGTACCTTGTGCTGTAGGTGTTGTTGGTGCTTTACAGGGTCGAGTCAGCTTCAGGGCACTTTGCAGGCTTCTATGACAGAGTTAAAGATGGGAGTCAGATGTGGGTATCAGGTGGCAAGACGGTTCGGAGAGTGAAGCCAGACAAACAGCTGCTGGCTGGCCAACAAGGTGGTTTGTGGTCAGGATTCATTGTCTGAGTGCCGATCAGTCGGTCTGAATCATTGGTCGAGATGTTGCGGATGTCTTTAAGTGACTGCGGCTTGACAATGGTCAGTGCTGCAGTCGGTTGCAGATCGAGAAACTCGACTGGCTCCAAAATGTCCTTTAAGGCAGACATCGGTAGATACTCATCTAGGCACTTCTTTCAGCTTCTTTAATAGGCTTGTGTCGTCCTTTAAGATGGACGGGCCAAAGCTGAGCAGTGTGTTACATGCAGCTGCCTTGTCCTTGGTTGTAGGTTCAGAGACCTTCTGGCACTTCCTATCCAGGAATCTTTCTGCAGAGCCTAGCCGGGCAAGGCTGTGTGCTGGCTGGGTCCCGGTGCTGGAGTGGCTGGATGGTCCTCTGAGTTGTTTATCTCCCTCTGCTCCCTGAGAGATGTTTAGGGGAGGGATTTCCCTCTTTGGAAATCCTGGCCTTCCTTTGATGGTGGAAGATGTAAGGCAGACTGTACCTTTAGTCAGATTCCAAGGTTGAGTTCTTCTTTGTTGCTTCAAGTGGAGTCTTCCGATGATCTGTCAAAAGAGAGGCTCAGCCCTCTTTTAAAACCAAGTGGACCACAATGCTTGGTGTAGTCTACACCTACCTTAATGAACCAAACCTGGGATCCCTACCAACAATCTCCTGAATGCGTGAGGTCATAACTAGAGTGCTTTGCAACAGGAAAGGTAAAGGGGTGAAAACCAGAACAAGGTGTGCCCCAGAACTAAAATGGCACAATTCTTCTTTTAGAAGAAAGCTCTGGGCACACTCCCTTGTGACACTAAGTCCCACCCATCTTCGTGTCTGTTGTTTTCAAAGAGTCTCTCCGTTAAATTGTCCTCCCTGTGTTGTCCCTGTTAAAGTAGCAGGTCTCCCTTAAAGCTGTGGCAGGACCAGACTCTCTGGATCCTGCAAACCACATTCTAGTACTTTATGAATGGGATCCCCCTAGTGGGATGGCCTACTGTAAACACACAGTCCCAGGCATGGCAGCTCACTGTCATTGTTACTGAGGGCGGGAGCTGGCTTCAACTTGGTACAGTTACATATGAATGGTTGTTGGGTATCTTGTTTCCTTTGTTAACCTCTGCAGGCAGAGCCCATGTGGGACTGTTTGAAGTAGCATCTACTGGTATGTTAATCCCTACCATCAGCTGCAGGGCCAAACACAAAAGCAGGACAGATCCATGGAGTCTTTGTTAGTTAATCAAGCAGGCCATGGCGGGGGAAGGTTAGCCCTCCCCTTTCCTGGAGTTGACATGGTGCACTCCTGGCTGTCACATTCCAATTAAATATGACAGGGCGGACTGTGCCTGTAGGTGTGTCCACCCAGAGTAAATTAGTCTCTGCGTTTGCCATGGTGTGAGCATAGGAATATGTGTGTGGATTAGCCCCACACATTTTCCTGAGGTTGGCTTACCATCATTCCATATAATTAAACATTTCATAAAGCTCAAGCGAGCACACACCCACCATGTGGATGGTCAAATTCCTCACAGTTGTCCTCTAGGTAGAAAAACAGCCTATCGGTTTAAGATACACCAGTTGCATTTCCATCCAAACAAATCATGATGTTCACTAATAAGACCTGACCTTTTCCTGACTTATTAAGATATTTCATTGTGGTGGATTAAGGGGCCACAATTGACAAATTGAGCCAGATCCTATGCAGAGGTCAGGGGTTATCCTTGGAGCAGATGTAAAGTATCTGGGCTGAACTTCCACACAGTCACACATTTCATTGTGTGACTCAGTACCGGTTACATCCAGTCCACCAGCCAGGAATGATTCTGCTGGTGGGGGCCCAAATGCTTTTTATTGGCCCCTTTGCTGTGAAGGTAAACTCTCAGTGTAGACAAGTCCATCCATTGTACTACCAGAAGTCTCTCCAGGGACACAGGTCTTGTGGTACTCCAAAATGGTTCCCCAGGATTTTTGGGCAGCTTTTAAGTTACACATCATCTCGGATGCTCAGGATTTCAGAATTCAAATAGTCTTGCACCTCTTCACAGCCAATGTTCGATTGCAGAATTCTTCCAGAATCCATTACTCCATTTATCAGCTGCACTAGGGAATCTCTCGTTAGCCTTATGAGAGTCCCTACTAAGTGCTACTCCCAAATGTTTGTGTTGGTGTGGGAGAGCAGTGCCCTACTGCACATTTTAATCACCCTAAACAGTCATCTAACATTTAGCATCATATATACGCACCAAGCTGCAAGGTCTGTATTTGCCCTATCCTACAGCCCCCTCTGAACAGTTGGGAAACTGGTTTGTGAACTGCAATGCAGAGAAGTGGATGTTTAATTCCATAGTTGCCAATATGGTGTTCTTTATAGCATATCAAAACCCTGATCTATGTTTCTGAGATGCTGACTACACATATGGGTGTTTTTCATGTTCTCAGTGACCCCAAATGTTGTTGAAACCAGATACTGCATTAAATTACATGTTCTATTATTCAACTCTGCATTATATTGGAAAAAAGTAGGAGTGATATTCAAACACACCCTTCCTACCTCAGTACTATTCATGAAAGTCAAACTAGTTAGTAAATAGAAGTATAGTTCCATAGAATCTTTATAATCCTGCAATCTTATCTTCAATACTGCACTCTCCCGGTACAGTCCCATGATGGAAAGGGCACTTATATAAGTGTCCTTGCTGATATTATTGCTATGCACCCTTTCTCTCACCACCACCAGTGTATTTGTCAGATTTCAAAACCAGTAAATGATCTTCCGGATTTCCTGTCTTACCAATGTAGAGTGCAAAACAGAGTGACCGTAATATATTAAATCAAAAACACGGGGCTTTTCAGGGTATATTTCAGAAGATGGAGTTGGTTTGGTCAAGGAGTTGCACTTTTTAATAAAAAGTTTGGAGTGGGGTACATTTGACTGTTTAAGGTACAGAGGTAGTCCTCATTAGAGATCTTATTAGGGACGGTTTCACAGGGATAGGGAAAAACCTCAGGGGGGCACATGCCAGCTTTTTGGAGAAACCCTACTAAAAAATTCAACCACATTCCCAGGTTCCCATAATCCTACAGTTCCCTCCATGCCAGTGGATTATGTACCTTCTCAGGTACGATTGCTACGACTTAGTTTCTTTGGGGGTGAGCATGTTAGAGAGGTTATAGCTCTGCCTTATTTGATAAGAAGCATAAGAAACATGAAACACTAGTAGAGATAACAAGACAATTCGTATACATGAAACAGACATTTTGATATTCTATTCACAGGTGTTCCAGCCCATTTACAGTGGCTCATCTGGACCCATGTCTGGTGCCCTTGCAAATTAGCAGCTAATTTTGATACCACTAAAACCTGCAGCAACCGCTTCCAACAGGAACCAATGTTGACCTCCTCTGGTATATCTTCAGCAGAGCAAATCCTCCTGGTTGTAGAGAGTGGATGGACACAAGGAATTATCTAGGCAGAGCTGCCTTGACCTGGTTATGAAAACAAACTGACAATAGCGATAAAGGACTTCACTCCCCGCAGTAATTTGGGATGTACTTGATTATTTCGTTGATGAAGATTTTGAATCAGAAAATCAGCAATTAGAAATGCCCGTCATGAAATAATCACATACACGACCATGGCCCGCTATCCCCACACCCTAGAACCCCCTTCCCATAACACGTACCTCCTATTCCTCACTTGCCTGCTGTTCCTCTGCACGACTCCTTCCATGCGACGTGAGTTCTGCCTCCCCATTGAGGGGCAGAACTTCTGCTGCAGGGTCCATTTATTTTTATTTTTTAAATCTTTCTTTGTCAATTGCTTTCTTTTTAATGGAAGCAGGGGACACCCCCCACCGCCCCTCATTTCCATTAAGGTCGAACAAGGGGAGCTGGGAACACACCTGCAACCCTGGCTCCCCTTATTCATCATTTTAGTTTTTTATTTTTTTTACGGTGCCAAATTCGGGATTTTCTGCCGTTCGTTTTTCTTTTGTTTAGATTATCTGCAGATACCAATAGTTTGTAGTCTCAAATGCAGTTTATCATCAACAGCCTTTGCAGGTGGAGATAAGGTTAGTTGCATAGGTTGTCTATACAATATGTTGTAGGGACTGAGCCCCATATTCCAGCTATGGGTACTTTGCATACTGAGCAATACAAGGGAAGGGCCTAGAGACATTTTAGCCCATTCCTTGGTTAAATGTTGCCTATTTATTTTTGAAAACACTGTTATGTCTTTTCTCTGCACCTGCTGATTGGGGATGGTGTGGGCCGTGTAAGTTGTGCTGCACATTCAGTTAGGTCAGGAGTGACTTTACCACACTGTTTACTAAATGTGACTCTTGGTCACTGTTTATATTGACTGACTCTCTAAACCTATGTACGCAATCTCTGACAAGTATTTTAACAACTGTTACACCCTCTGCCCTACAGCAGGGGTAACCCTCGCCCCATCCAGAGCACATATCTAGAATAACAAGGAGTAACTGCCACGATACCATGTCATTTAAATGAAATAAATTACTTTGTGGTAATTTAATTTGTGGAAATCACTTTGAATCTTTACTTCAAATTTCGTTATGGGATTCTTCCACAAACCCCACTTCACTACCACCCCTGCCCCAAACTCCTCCCTGCACCCTTTTTTCCCTTAACCCACAAATACATATATATATATATATTTGAAGTAATTTCCACAAAGTGGATTAGTGCAAAGAAATTAACTTAGTGAAAACAACAGATGATCACTGCCACTGATTTCAATAAGGGAAAGGATGACAAATGGACCATAAGGAGGTGGGTGTGTTCCCTGAAATGGAGACACAATGTTCCCTACAATGTTCTGGAGGCAGAGGTTGCAACTCCTGCAGCACTCATGAGCCATTTCTAGAGAATTTGGGGGCAAAGCAGTACTTATTAATTTCCATAATTGTCCCTTTTCTTCCCAAATAAGCCTGGGCATGGTACTTCCTGTTAAGGTGTGACAGTAATATTTCTGGTAGCACTTATTGACCTTGGTCATCTCGCCACAGAGAGTCATCATGCAATCATGCAATCAACAACCCTTTCTTATGCAGTTATCTTTCTCACTCTAGAGGAAAGTTTCTTGCATTGGATCCACATTTGTAGGGTCTTATGTAGAGAGGGGACAGGCAGGACTTGTCTTAAAGGGAAACATGTTTTCATCTTCTTATTCTAATATGCCAGCTAATTTTGCTGTTCTATCTGCAAAATCATTGCCAAAACTGATTCCTCATCTAGGGTCTGATGAGCGGCGCACTTGATGATGGCTATCTTTTCATGTAACATGCTTGTGTATTGTATTATTATTATTATTATTATTATTATTATTATTATCATTATTATTCTTGTATATATTGAGCGCAGACCGAGTTTTGAGAAGCAACAGAGCGCTTTACAGAGGTATACAACAGTTCAGATGCATAACAGAGAACTTTTCAGAGATAACAACATAACAGATATACAGCAGGGGGTAGGATACAGAGGGGCACAGAGTAGGGGTAAATCTGTACAGGGTGGTGGGGAGGAGAGAGTCAGATAGCGTCAAGCAAGACAGGTGCCACCAGGGTGACGATTTGGCTTAGGTGTTGAGGAGGAGAGATTCCTTGAAGAAGTGGGTCTTGAGTTCTTTTCTGAATTGTTTGAAATATAAAAGTGTGGGGGGAAGTCTGATGCTGACAAGGAGGAGGTTCCATTGTCTTGGGGCATAGGCAGAGAAGACTTGTTTTCTGGTGCTTTCATTTTTGCAGTGGTGGAAGTCTGCACATGCATCTAGGAGAGACTTCTTATATTATCTATTTTGATATTGGATCCTGTGTCAGGAACTCCCTCTGCTTCCAGAGTTGAATGAAGTATCTAATTATTTTGTGTCATCCCGTGGACAGAAACATTAATGCACATGAATGGAAGTTTGATTGTAGGGAAAGGCAACAATGTAACTACAAATACAACACAGGCAACTGGAAGCATGTGGTGCTGTGCCAGAGTGCAAAGTGGTGGTACCATTGACTTTTAAATTGCACCAGCAACTTAGAATGTGTCTATGGGCAGCAATTCCATTCTTCATTGTTGCAAATGAGTAGGACATTGGAGGTTTGAGTGTCCCAGCAGACGAAAGGTAGCCTTTTTGGCTTATTGCACAAAAACCCAGACTCGCTTAGAGTGGAAAAGGTTGCTTTAATGTGACAGACCAAAGCTTACAAAATAACCGCTTACCTGGCTCACATGGCCTTAAAGACTAACAAAATATTTTTTCAAACAACCAACTGATAATTTAAAACTTTCCTTTTCAACAAATAAATAATAAAACAATTCTCCCCTCCCTAACTATCCCTTGGACTCTACCGTCTCCTTACCACTTCTCAAGGTGTCCCGTTTTCTCCCCTGGGCCATGCCCCTCCAGGTTCAATACCTGTTCCCCCGGGGTAGCCCGTTTGTGCAAACAGCACCACCCCCATTCTTTCCCACGCCATTCCTCCATTGTGCTTCCCCCCATCTAAAAGGGCCATGCCCCGGCCACAAGACACTTCAAAACACTTTAAACTCCCCTCTACACCAAACTCCATCTCCCTATGGCCTACAGCCAGTCTGACCGGCCACATCAGCAACAGAAATTATTTAACCTCACAACTTCCCCAACTAATGCCCCAACCTGTCACACAAAAACTACCCGAAAATTGAGGACCTTAACGGAAGAAAAACCCATGACCATGTGAAAAGAGGAATTAAGCCAAAAGAAAACACCTTACCAGGAACCCCCCCTCCTACAAATAAAAAACAGAAATCTGATTTATAATCCAAAAAAGGGGGTGGGAGGGCGGGTCAAATACACATCCAACCGTCGCCTGCTCTGGAACCTTCCCCTCAGCCTTAAATACCCCCATTGGGCGCTCTAAGCATGGCCAGACTCGCTGGTCTGTGCCATGCCAAAATAACCCGGGGGAAAACGCTTTGCGTCCCCCCCTCCCACCCCCCGGTCCCACCTTTATACCAAAGTGCACCCATTTCCCAAATGTGAATGCAAGGGTTTTCCAGCCGCAGAGTTCCTTTTGTTTACTGTTTGGTTCCTTGCTTACTAGACACAGGATCAAATCACTAATCAATTGTATTCAAGGATGTTCCACCTGTGTCAATGTGTGCTATTACTGTGGAAACTGTTGGTATTTCAAACAACCCTGAGTGTCATTGCACCTGTTTCTGCGACTTTGACCCATGCAACTTAAACCCGAAATTGAAATGGGCAGATGAAAAAGATAGCCATAACACTATCACAGATGTTAAAGTGTCTGATTAAATAGGGAACAATGTTGCTCATGATGAAGCGCCGAACTGTGTAAGATAGCTCAGTGGACTAAGTGCTGACTGCAGAAATCTGTGTGCACTCTGCAGGGGGCAAGTTGGAATCCTGTCAAGTCTAACTCATCCTTCCATCCTTCCAAAGTTGTTAAATGGGTACTGACTTCGGATGAGTAATCATTTGATAACAATTGTTTTACGTTCAGCGCTTTGGGGAAAGACTTATATAAGTAGAAACTAGATTGTATCCATATTATTGTTCGCATTTACCACGAGTGCTTGACACCATTACTATATGAAGAAGGGATGAAGTGGAACTCAATAAAGCAGTCCATTTCTTTAAGACTGCTGTCCTATAATAAATAGTACTAATATTTGGTTACCATATATTAAAAAAAGACAGTCACAAGGGGGCACGGATACCTAACAATAAGGTCAGTACCCATGCAAAGCCTAACATAGATCAATAAACAACGTCCCAGCTGAGGAATTTACTGCATGTTTGATGATCATTGTTTTTGAATGTTGTTTCAACTTTTGTCACTACAGCTGTGCACTCCATATCACTTTCTAAATGATTTCTGTTTTTGACAGTCCTATTGTAGCCAAGTCATAAAAGCCTAACTAGTGACTTTATTAGTTCACTAGGTTTCTGTAATTACGAGGAACCTCATATTGTGTATGGATACCTGGTTATGTAGGTTGCACTTTCTGGCAGCTTTTGAATGTTTCCTTTGAATGCCCTAGATGAGAGAAGTCCAATGTTAATATATATATTTTTTTTAAATGATAATGTTAGGCTGTAAGCAGTTACTTTATAGTCGTCGATTTTTAATAAACTGTGGAGAGTTTTATCTATAGCAATTGAAGAGTTGCAGGGTGTGCCACATTTCAACAAATATAATCAAATTCACGTTTGGCTCCAGGAGTAATGTTCTACCAAGACGCAGGAGTTAAGTACAGTGAACATGTAAACTCTCCTTCTCCACAGTGGAAGCCCAAGAAAATGTACGGGAGCCGAAAAAGGAGACACAGCATTGGGCCTTATTTATTTATTTATTTAATATAACAGGTTTTTTTACAGCGCGCCTAATAGACTCAAACCTCTGTTGCTCTGTGTGGTCTTGCTTCCAAGACCAGCGCGTAACCCCGGTGCTATCCTCCTTGCTTCTATGCCCCCATTCCCCTCATCCCCATTAGAGAATGACTCCAACTGTATGCTCATGTCTTGATACTGAAATCTATTTATGAGATTACAAACGTTCGTTGAAATGTGGCATACTCTTTAATTGCTATGAATGCAACTCTCCACAGTTTATTGAAAATCAATGTCTAGTGCAGCTGCCCACGGCTAACATTTAAATTATTTTAAATTATTATCATCAATCAAAATCATATTTAATAGCAATAGATACATTTCACTGCTATTATGAATGAAAAATGATGATTTTCACCGGTCCTGATTCTTTCATGTTTTATTAGTAGGAGTCGCATTAATATTACCATTATCCTTATTAATAATCCATACCATGCTCTCTTTACTGTACACGTGTCCGTGCTCTGACTGCTATGCATTCATTAGATCATATATGTGCTCGCTACCAAAGACCGCCTCCCTGCCCTGGAGGCCCCCTTCCGCCCAGTGCTTTCTTAGTAAAACCCGTGTCCCTGCCGAATCGGGACCATTTTCTTTGCTAGAAGAGAGAGTGCCCTGGGGAGCTGAGAACATACGCGAATTCAGATGCGCTGTGTCTGCTGGGAGCTCGGAAATGGGTTTAATGCTATTAACCTAAATGATTGTGTCTGTTTGTCTCCTAGAGCCCACGCTGTGACCAGTGACTTGGAATTGAAATAAAGTCTGTTGTGTGCTTCTCATTTTTTCCTGTTGGTTTATTGTGATTGCATTAAAGCTCAAAGCAGCCAGAATGCCCCATAAGGAACATTGTTGAAAAATAGAACACTACATGTTGTTTTCATTACCGCCTTATTTTCTTGTTTTTTTTTCTTTTTTGCTGGAATTCCAGAGTATTTCAGTGACAGAGGACCTCAATTCTAAAGCCAGTAACATTTAAAATACACATTTCGTCTGAATGGTGAAATGAAAAAAATATGAACTTCAAATTATACTTAAAATGAACACAATTGTAACTCAATTTTGTATGTAACATTTTCTTCCAGGTTTTGGATACCTGTAAATAACTGTATAACTGGTTCAACTGGAGAACAATGAAAGGATGAGACATTTTTGACGGTCCAACTGGAGGCGGATGAAAGGTTGAGGCGCCCCAGACGGTTTTCGAACTGTGACCTGCAGATTAATCAAACACTGCGCCAGTAAACCTTTTAGCTATCCACATGTCCTTACCAACTGGGGATGCCTAGAGATTCAATGCAAACTATGAATATATTGTTTTTGACGTAGGTTTTTCGGTATTTTATGCAATGTGTTAGCCACTGCTTTCGCTCATCAATACAGGATATGGTATTCAAAGCAAACTATGTGCAACGTATGTGTAACGTATGTATGCAAGTGCATATACGCTCTATACTTTAAAAGATTTCACAGATAAAGTTCACATCACTGCTCGCACATGGGGCCTATAGTGTATGCACTGTAAACACTGGCCACAGCACGGATGGTTCGGGAATATACACAATTAAGTAAAAGTGCAACTTTTGTGTTCCTGTTTTCTGTTGGTTGAAAATGTCCTGGCCAAAACTGTTCACTCCTTGTGGTGCACCTACCTCCATTTTCTGCATCCCTTACACCTTGCTCCTTCAGCTATGAGTCAGCCCTCGAGATTAGGGAGGGCAATATCTTTGGAATCGTTTGTGAATACTCGTGCAGGATTTCGCCGGCCTTTGTGTCTCTGTATGGCACTGTGTTGGGAGCATGATCTGATGCAGACAGGGGGTGCTGTTATGGGACATTTGCAGCCAGCACACTGCAAGGCCTTGATGCAAAACCACTTAATTATTCATTTTATTTATTGTGCATTTGTAAGGCGCTTATACATCGAGTTAATTGTGTTTCATAGCACCCACAGGGCATCAGGGAGGGAACATGGGCGTGAAAGGCAAACGTAACAATGGAAGAGAGAGGTGGTCCTACTTGGCCTTGGCCTTGTGAGCCTTCAGAGCATGCGAGTGCAGAGTGTAGGGCACCTCTAGGGCATGCAGCAGAGGACAGGTGATTACATGATTGGATAGCCATGCGTGCACAATGTCTATTGCTTTCTCACTTTTCTTTTGCATGTGTGGTTTCCGGTTCAGCGTTTTCATCACTATTTGCTTGTGCATGTGTCAAGGGAGCCAGCTTTGCATCTGTGCAAGTGTGTCAGCTAGAAAGTCTTGTACTGACCTCTTGGTGTCAGCTATAATTGTCTCCCTCATGTTCAACTATATCCTACGTATTATCTATATCTATCTCCATTTCTCTCCCTCTCTTTCTATCACTCTCTCTTTCACTCTCTCTCTCTTTGTATTATAAGGCGGCAGTTGCCACCCCCTATAGTTAAGGTGAGTCGGAGACACATAGAAACCCCTCAAAATTCTATTGTTAATCACGTTTGATTTGAGTAACGGATTTTGCTGAAATTACGAAATATGTGGCCCCCCCCAGACTGCAAAGTTATTATGCATCAAAAAATATTTTTTTTACAAATATGCAGCCTGCTTCGCTTTCATTTTCCAATAGATGAAAAGGGTACATTTTTGCCTAAGTGCACAATATAAAGCGCTAGTCGGATGCGTGGTTGTGGTTATTTCGTCCGTAGTTATTTTAATATTTGACAGAGAAGGGATTGCCACCTTCCCCAAAAAATATAGTTATATCTCCCATGCATTGCAGGATCATGGTTTTCAGAAATGAAACGACCGTCATCTTGTTTTTCTCTCGATGCAAGAGATGTTTGCGGCTATAGCCGAGGTTATTGGAAAATTAAACACAGTAAAAAGCTATTTGCAGTTCATAAAACATACAAATGCCACCGGGGTAGAGGTGGAGGGGTGGCTAGAAAGCACTGAGTGAAATGTGGGAGTTGGAGAACCGAGTTTGCAACACAAAGCGGTCTGTAACCCCAGCTATAGTTGCGAATAGCCGACATCTGAATGCAAACTGCGTCACAGAAGCAGTGGTGAAAGGGAGAGGGCAGGGGAGGTGAGGAGGCCATCTGGCAAGTGGGGAGAAAGGACAAATGAGGGGGTACTTGTTGTTAGGCGGAAACCTGTGCAGTTCCCTCTGGGACCACTGCAAAAGATTTAGGACTACAGGCGTTGGCGGTGAACCCACTTGGTAGCAGTCCGCACCACACAGATTCACGTGGTAGCTGTGGCTGAGCAGTCAGACTTCTCTCAAGAAAAGTTGAGCAGTATGTGGAGGATACAAAATAGGGCAATTCTTCACAGCAAGACAAGCAAACACGCAACGAGGCTTAGTGTAAAGATATCAAGGTATTTATTTATAACACAAAATCTAGGGAAAACACTAAAGCAAATCAAGGCAAACAAATCAAACACAATTACTCTACGAAGTAGAAAACGATCAATCCCCCTAGCAAAATATCGACAACTCTAGGTTCTACTGGTACCACTTATTTTCAGACAGAGGTGTATGCCTCAAGCTAGATGACACTGGAATATTAGTTAGGAAGGGAGAGAAAAAGATAGGCAGGTTATGAAATCAACACAGTTCAATCCTACGCGGATAAAATGCAAGGCAGGAAGGCAAGAATCACAATAGATCATAAAGTTCACAGGCCAGGCCCACTCGGAGAGGGGCAAGGCACAATGTCCCAAAAAGTCTCTAGTGGAGATGTATTCAAGTCTTTATAGCAAATTGTTATCGGCAGATTGAACCAGTTCAGTACAAAGAATGAGCAAAGCTTGGAGGCGACCCAGCAGAACGGAGAGGATTAAGACACCTCACTCGAACCGAACGAAAGGGAAGCCAGGCGGACATGGTACCTTGTTGTGGAGGGCAGCTCCGGCGGGGGCAGTTGTTCCTGGTGGTGGATGCACGTCGGGTCTTTGCCAAGAGTAGAGATGATCGCGTCGTCGAAGGAAAGTGAAGTCCGGTGCACCACCAGGGAAGAGACCAGCCGCGGAGTGCTCCATCACAAGGCACCACCTTTTGGTCACGGTACAGGGGTAGTGGCTATCCGGTTGCTGAGGTGCTCTGCACGGGCAATTCGACCACTGCGTCCTGAGGCGAATAAAAAGCAAAGGGGACTGGTTGTTCCCACCAGTCAGGGGAAGAGACTCTCCGGCAGGGAGATCTCCTCTGTCGTCGGGAAGTGGTGAGTCGGCTCAGCAGGGCTCCACCGGAGGTGTCGTCGTTGCAGGTCGGCTCAGCGTTACCCTCGTCAGATTCTTAGGTCCTGTGGCGACTTCTGAAGATCCAGTCCCAAAGCCCTGCTTTTATGCAGAAGACCCCCATTCATTCAGCCTAGCTGTCAATCAACACAAGCTAAGTGGTGAGCAGGAACGCTCACCACTTGGGCCAATCACTCCAAAGTGCGACCGGAGTTGGCAAGGCAACTCGGTCCAGGGTGCCTAAACCCCCTCCCACACCCCTGTGGTAACCCAGACAGAATGGCACCACTTTGGAGGGTCTCTGTACAGAGCCCGCCAAAAGTGGAACAAAGGGCTCGACCTTTGGTTTAGGAGTCACAGAGACGAACACAGACGCCATTTAAAAACCGAGTTCTGGCAGAAAATACCATCCGATAAACTTATTTAAGATAAGGAGACCGGTGGTACATTAGAGATTAACGAGAAAAAGAGCCAATCTCCAACAATGGGACGAATCCCATAGGGTTATGTTCGGGGTCGAACATAACAAGTAGTTTCCACTGCCACCAGCCAAAACTCGACGAGGGGGGACGGGACAGTGCCCCCTCGAGTAACATATCTGGGAGTAATCGAATTACCCCTACTAGTACGTCCACAATAGGATGGTTTGTACTAGTTCTGTTAGTAAATTTAGGTCTAGTAAAGCCAATGGTGACTTTACATGCCCGGGGAGACAGTAGTCAGTCCCCGGGTATGGAGTCTATGGAGTGGTCCGCTAGGACTCCCCAGTGTTATGGCACGTAGGGTGCGGTGTAACACACATAGAAAAACTTATGAGACCCTATGGAGAAAAAGACCCCATAGCCCATCGAACACATTGACATTTCAAAGGAATTATACACATACATGTCCAAGAGTGGGAGGAAAAGAGTCTCACTCTTGGCAGGATGGAAAAAAAACAAACTCCCGAAATCCAGCAAAGCTGCTGGGGGACTCACTAGGTTAGGAAATTCAGCCTAAACAGAGAATTCTCCCTAACACTCGCCCCCCCCCAGACTAAGGGACAGGAGGATTTAATCCACTCCTGGATGAATCTCATACTTCTAGTCGATGACATACATCCTAGAGAGACCATCAGCATTTTGGTGGTGACACCCTGACCTGTGCTCAATGGTGAAATCAAACCCTTGAAGGCAGATCGACCATCTCAATAGTTTTGGGTTTTCCCCTTTCATTTGCATTAACCATCTCAAGGGTTGGTGGTCAGTCTGAATAACAAAAGTAGAACTATACAAGTACGGCCTAAACTTCTTCAGAGCCCACACGAAAGCAAAGCACTCTCTTTCGATTGTTGCCCACCTTGTTTCAGGATCCTTCAGCTTGCGGCTGATGAAGCAAACGGGGTGCTCCCTACCTTTCCCATCCAGTTGACTGAGTACGGCACCTATCCCTACATTAGAAGCGTCTGTCTGCACAATGAAGTGTTGGCGGTAATCAGGAGCTCTGAGTACTGGGACTTGGCAAAGAGCCTTTTTCAGGTTTTCAAAAGCCTGATTGCACTCCTCGTTCCATTTAACCTTTTTAGGGAATTTGGGCGAGGAGATGTCATTCAGTGGAGAAGCTATGGTCCCATAGTTCTCTATGAAATTCCTGTAATACCCAGTGAGGCCTAGGAAGGCTCTCACCTGGGTTTGAGTAGTCGGTGTTGTCCAATTTTGCACAGCTTCAATCTTACCTAGCAAAGGCCTTATTTCTCCACCGCCTACCTCATGCCCAAGATAGACTACCTTACTCTGTCCAATTTGGCATTTACTCGCCTTTATGGTCAGATTGGCTCGTCCAAGAGCCTGCAAAACATCTCTCAGGTGGATTACATGTTCTTCCCAGGAATTGCTGAACACTGCGATGTCATCCAAGTATGCAATGCAGAAGTCCTCCATCCCATTCAGAACCTGGTTTACCATCCGTTGAAACGTAGCAGGTGCATTCTTCAATCCGAAAGGCATTACCTTACACTGGTATAAGCCAACGGGGGTAGAAAATGCAGTTTTCTCCTTGGCATGGTCTGTCAGGGCTATTTGCCAATAGCCTGACGTCAAGTCAAATGTGCTGAGGAACTTGGCGGCGCCAAGTTTATCCACCAACTCATCTGTTCTTGGCAAAGGGTGGGCATCAGTCTTGGTGACTGCATTAAGAGCTCGATAATCCACGCAGAATCTAAGTTCTTTAGATCCGGCCTTTGGTACTAACACAACTGGGCTAGACCATGGACTAGTAGAGGGCTCTATTACCCCGAGATCGAGCATCTTGCTGACCTCACCTTTGATGTGGGTTTGTACATTTTCTGACATGCGGTATCCTCTGCTTTTGACCGGCAGACAGTCACCAGTGAGTATGTCGTGCTGGCCCCAAGGGGTCAAGCCTGGTGAAAGCGAGAACAGAGAGGCAAACTGATTCAACATAGATTTGCACTCTTCTTGTTGCTCGGGTGTCAGATTGGAGGAGAGATTCACTCCTTCAATTTTTTCATCTAAAGGTAAGCCTCTGAGGAGATCCGGAAGAGCTTCACTCTCTTCTTCTTCCTCGGATGATGCTTGAAGCAACGCTCCTACATCAGGTCGCGAGACATACGCTTTAAGTCGGTTGGTGTGAAAGACTGTCGGAGCCTCCTTGGGATTGCCCAAGTCCACCAGATAGTTAACCTCTCCGAGTTTACCCACTACTCGGTAGGGTCCCATCCACTTATCTTGCAAGGCCCTCTGCCTTGTTGGGATCATAACGAGAATGAGCTGGTCTTGAGCGAACTCAACCATGTTAGCTTTTTGATCGTGCCAGTGCTTGACCAATGCTTGTCCAGCTTTCAAGTTATCGTTTGCTTCCGTCATCATGTGCGACATTCTCCTCCGGAGACCTATCACGTAGTCAGTCACTCGGACTGGCTTGGGGGAAGGAGCACTCTCCAACCCCTCCTTAATCAGGGCCAATGGACCTCTGACGGGATGACCATAGAGTAGTTCGAAGGGAGAGTAACCTACTCCCTCCTGAGGGACATCTCTATAAGCAAAGAGAAGGCATGGCAGTAGAAGGTCCCTCTTACGCTTAAAGGGTTCCTCTAAAGCACCTATCATGCTCTTCATAGTTCGGTTGAACCATTCTACCAACCCATTGGTTTGTGGGTGGTAAGCCGTTGAGAACTTGTAAGTTACTCCGCATGTTTTCCACATGGCTTTCATGTAGTGGGATATAAAGTTTGACCCCCTGTCAGAGATTACTTCCTTAGGAAACCCGACCCTGGTAAAAATACCAAGGAGGGCCTTAGCCACAGCCGGAGCTGTAACAGTCCTCATAGGAATTGCCTCAGGATACCTAGAAGCATGGTCTACTACAACAAGTATAAACCTGTTGCCTGAGGAGGTTGGAGGATCAAGGGGACCAACGATGTCAATCCCTACCCTCTCAAATGGGACTCCCACGACTGGGAGAGGCACTAAAGGTGCCACATTCTTGGAGCCAACCTTACCAGAGGTCTGGCAGGTGTGGCAGCTCCTGCAGTGTTTTTCTACTTCGGCCCCCATCTTTGGCCAATAGAAATAGAGAGAGAGCCTTTCCTTAGTCTTCTTGAAACTCAAGTGACCAGCCAAAGGAATCTCGTGGGCTAACTGCAAGAACTGTGGTCTGTTCTCTTGGGGTACTACAAGTCGTTTGTAGTCTCCAGGTGCAGACTCGGTCAGTTCACTGTAGAAGAGGCCATCTTCCAGTGCAACCTGTATTTCCCAGGCTCTTGCCCTTCAGCCTGAGCTTCTGCCTGATGGCGAAGACCTTCCAGAGTTGGACATTCTCTCTGTCCCTTACTGAAGTCTGCCCTGCTGGGTCCACCTTCTGCCAGTAAAAACTGCAGCTCAGGATGGTCAACAGGATCCAGATCTCCAATGAGTTCCTGGCCTTCCATTAGCTCTTCCTCAGAGTCTAATTCTACCACGCAGGGTTGTACCTCCCTCTCAGCCTCGGCTGGAGGTGGAGTTACGGGTGTGATGTTGGACAACCGCGGGGAAGTCCGTGTCGGCTGCACTGGAATGCTGGCGGCTGGTTTCGGGATAGATGTTTTAGCTTTCCCCTTCGCTTCTGATTTCTTGGAGACAGCGGCCGACAATTCCAGTGGAGCAGGAGTGATTTGTTTCTTCATCATCTCCTGGAGAGTACCGCGCATGGTCCTCTCTCTTGCGGGTCTGGTTAGCTCCTGTAACCGTTTACTAGGAGGTCTGGGAGTATGCGATACAACTCCGAGAGTTTTCAAATCGTTACCCAACAGTACGCGTCCTGGTACCTCACTCTGTATGCTGACAGGTATCTTCACAGTCATGTTGTTACACTGGATGAGAACTGGTAATTGGGGAAGCATCTGCACAGGCCCTCCAGCTAACTTGGTGAGGCGTTTGGGTGCCTTAGCAACATCCTCAGCCTGAAAAAACGATTTATCCACCACAGTTATGCTGGCCCCAGTGTCCCTAATGGCAGGAGTCTCCTGACCATTCACCTGGACACTGTCCTTATAATACTCTTTAGTATTATCGGGGATAGAATTATAGACATCTAAATTCTGTTGTTCCCACAACCCCAGAGATACTAAAGAAAAGCTGGCTGAGACTCCAATGGGCTCGTCAGCTAGCAGTAGAAAGTTTCCACTTGCCATTTGGACTTCCTCCTCTGGAGCGAAGGCTAAGGAGACAAGCTGGACCCCTGAAGGTTTACCCTTACATCTGGGATCTCCTTTCACGTGGTCAGTCGAGCCACAAACAAAGCATTTACCGAATGCTTTCTGGAATGGTGGCTTGTTCTGACCTCCTTCCGGTTTGGCACCAGAAGACACACTATTCTGCTGTGGTTTTCCCGGTGGCTTACCCTTCTGGTTTTGTTTGGGGCCCTCTTTGGAAGGTGAGTTTTTCGAATTCTCTTTTGAGTCTTTTTCTGAGTTGCCCCAGACTCCTTATGAGTAGCCCTGTTGGCAACCCACAAGTCAGCAGCCCTAGCTAGTGCCCTGGAATCCAATTCCTTCGAATCAGCCAAGTGCTGTCTGAGCTCAGGAGAACAGGCATCATAAATAGACTCCAACATAAAAAGATTTCTCATACCCTCATAAGTGTTCACTTTGTAACCCTTAATCCATCCCTCTAAGTTTTTCAACCCTTCACTCACCCAGGTAGCCCAAGGGGTACCATCATGCTTTTTGAGGGTTCTAAACCTCTTAAGATACTGGGAAGGGGTCTTCCCGAATCTAGCTATCAAAGCTAGTTTCACACTTTCGTAATCCGTCTTATCCGCCTCCCCCAACTCCATTACCACATCAGTCGCAACTGGAGGGAGCCTAGAGAACAACCAGGGAAGCAAAGCATTCCCGGTGATGTCCTGGAGCCCATGATTGTATTCAAACAGTTTCAGCCAATCCAACACATCCAATCTCGGTTCATACATACCCACTAATTCCTTCGGCATCCGGGGTCTTTTGGGACTGGAGCTCCTAGAGGAACCAGAGGAGAGAGAAGCATTTTCCATAGACAACTTTTTCATCTCTAATTCGTGATTAAGTTCTATTTCTCTGAGTCTTAACTCAGCTTGCTTCTGCTCAGCCTGGGCATTCATCCGTCTGAACTCGAGTTCTTGGTTTCGTTCAGATTGAGCCAAGAACCGTTTGTATTCTAGTTCGAGCTTCATTTTTTCAAGTTCAAAATAAGCAGGATTACTTGTGGGACCTGGTATGGTCCCCGTAGGCACAGCTGGTAAGGCAGGTAGAGGAGCGGGGGAGACAGTTTCGTTAGCCTCTCCGTCCTCGTCAGCCTCTTCATCGCTATCATCAGAATTACGATTCAGATCAACACCATTACTGTCGTCTACATTCGCTGGGGAGATTGGTTCCTCTGAACCAGTACCCAGACTTTGGTTCGCCAGCAATCTCTCTATTAGTTCTAACTTCTTGCCTCTTACAGAAAGATTCGCTTGCCTACAGAGAGCTCGCAAACTCTCAGTATTTTCACCTGACAAAGACTCTTGACTGTAAGTTTCCATCGTAGACATGTTTTTTGAAAGTTGCTTTTTGTGCAAAGTTTTGTGGTTAGTTATCCTACAGTGTCGAAAAGCACTCTAAACTGTATACTCAATACAAATCCCACCGCTGTACACCAATGTTAGGCGGAAACCTGTGCAGTTCCCTCTGGGACCACTGCAAAAGATTTAGGACTACAGGCGTTGGCGGTGAACCCACTTGGTAGCAGTCCGCACCACACAGATTCACGTGGTAGCTGTGGCTGAGCAGTCAGACTTCTCTCAAGAAAAGTTGAGCAGTATGTGGAGTATACAAAATAGGGCAATTCTTCACAGCAAGACAAGCAAACACGCAACTAGGCTTAGTGTAAAGATATCAAGGTATTTATTTATAACACAACATCTAGGGAAAACACTAAAGCAAATCACGGCAAACAAATCAAACACAATTACTCTACGAAGTAGAAAACGATCAATCCCCCTAGCAAAATATCGACAACTCTAGGTTCTACTGGTACCACTTATTTTCAGACAGAGGTGTATACCTCAACCTAGATGACACTCAAATATTAGTTAGGAAGGGAGAGAAAAAGATAGGCAGGTTATGAAATCAACACAGTTCAATCCTACGTGGATAAAATGCAAGGCAGGAAGGCAAGAATCACAATAGATCATAAAGTTCACCGGCCAGGCCCACTCGGAGAGAGGCAAGGCGCGATGTCCCAAAAAGTCTCTAGTGGAGATGTATTCAAGTCTTTATAGCAAATTGTTATCGGCAAATTGAACCAGTTCAGAACAAAGAATGAGCAAAGCTTGGAGGCGACCCAGTGGAACGAAGAGGATTAAGACACATCACTCGAACCGAACGAAAGCGAAGCCAGGCGGACACGGTACCTTGTTGTGGAGGGCAGCTCCGGCGGGGGCAGTTGTTCCTGGTGGTGGATGCACGTCGGGTCTTTGCCAAGAGTAGAGATGATCTCGTCGTCGAAGGAAAGTGAAGTCCGGTGCACCACCAGGGAAGAGACCAGCCGCGGAGTGCTCCGTCACAAGGCACCACCTTTTGGTCGCGGTACAGGGGTAGTGGCTATCCGGTTGCCGAGGTGCTCTGCACGGGCAATTCGACCACTGCGTCCTGAGGCGAATAAAAAGCAAAGGGGACTGGTTGTTCCCACCAGTCAGGGGAAGAGACTCTCCGGCAGGGAGATCTCCTCTGTCGTCGGGAAGTGGTGAGTCGGCTCAGCAGGGCTCCACCGGAGGTGTCGTCGTTGCAGGTCGGCTCAGAGTTACCCTCGTCGGATTCTTAGGTCCTGTGGCGACTTCTGAAGATCCAGTCCCAAAAGCCCTGCTTTTATGCAGAAGACCCCCATTCATTCAGCCTAGCTGTCAATCAACACAAGCTAAGTGGTGAGCGGGAACGCTCACCACTTGGGCCAATCACTCCAGAGTGCCACCGGAGTTGGCAAGGCAACTCGGTCCAGGGTGCCTAAACCCCCTCCCACACCCCTGTGGTAACCCAGACAGAATGGCACCACTTTGGAGGGTCTCTGTACAGAGCCCGCCAAAAGTGGAACAAAGGGCTCGACCTTTGGTTTAGGAGTCACAGAGACGAACACAGACGCCATTTAAAAACCGAGTTCTGGCAGAAAATACCATCTGATAAACTTATTTAAGATAAGGAGACCGGTGGTACGTTAGAGATTAACGAGAAAAAGAGCCAATATCCAACAATGGGACGAATCCCATAGGGTTATGTTCGGGGTCGAACATAACAAGTAGTTTCCACTGCCACCAGCCAAAACTCGACGAGGGGGGACGGGACAGTGCCCCCTCGAGTAACAGATGGTTTGTACTAGTTCTGTTAGTAAATTTAGGTCTAGTAAAGCCAATGGTGACTTTACATGCCCGGGGAGACAGTAGTCAGTCCCCGGGTATGGAGTCTATGGAGGAGGTCCGCTAGGACGCCCCAGTGTTACGGCACGTAGGGTGCGGTGTAACACACATAGAAAAACTTATGAGACCCTATGGAGTAAAAGACCCCATAGCCCATCAAACACATTGACATTTCAAAGGAATTATACACATACATGTCCAAGAGTGGGAGGAAAAGAGTCTCACTCTTGGCAGGATGGAAAAAAACAAACTCTCGAAATCCAGCAAAGCTGCTGGGGGACTCACTAGGTTAGGAAATTCAGCCTAAACAGAGAATTCTCCCTAACACTCGCCCCCCCCCCCCAGACTAAGGGACAGGAGGATTTAATCCACTCCTGGATGAATCTCATACCTCTAGTCGATGACATACATCCTAGAGAGACCATCAGCATTTTGGTGGTGACACCCTGACCTGTGCTCAATGGTGAAATCAAACCCTTGCAGGCAGATCGACCATCTCAATAGTTTTGGGTTTCCCCTTTCATTTGCATTAACCATCTCAAGGGTTGGTGGTCAGTCTGAATAACAAAAGTAGAACCATACAAGTACGGCCTAAACTTCTTCAGAGCCCACACGATAGCAAAGCACTCTCTTTCGATTGTTGCCCACCTTGTTTCAGGATCCTTCATCTTGCGGCTGATGAAGCAAACAGGGTGCTCCCTACCTTTCCCATCCAGTTGACTGAGTACGGCACCTATCCCTACATTGGAAGCGTCTGTCTGCACAATGAAGTGTTGGCGGTAATCAGGAGCTCTGAGTACTGGGACTTGGCAAAGAGCCTTTTTCAGGTTTTCAAAAGCCTGATTGCACTCCTCGTTCCATTTAACCTTTTTAGGGAATTTGGGCGAGGAGATGTCATTCAGTGGAGAAGCTATGGTCCCATAGTTCTCTATGAAATTCCTGTAATACCCAGTGAGGCCTAGGAAGGCTCTCACCTGGGTTTGAGTAGTCGGTGTTGTCCAATTTTGCACAGCTTCAATCTTACCTAGCAAAGGCCTTATTTCTCCACCGCCTACCTCATGCCCAAGATAGACTACCTTACTCTGTCCAATTTGGCATTTACTCGCCTTTATGGTCAGATTGGCTCGTCCAAGAGCCTGCAAAACATCTCTCAGGTGGATTACATGTTCTTCCCAGGAATTGCTGAACACTGCGATGTCATCCAAGTATGCCATGCAGAAGTCCTCCATCCCATTCAGAACCTGGTTTACCATCCGTTGAAACGTAGCAGGTGCATTCTTCAATCCGAAAGGCATTACCTTAAACTGGTATAAGCCAAAGGGGGTATAAAATGCAGTTTTCTCCTTGGCATGGTCTGTCAGGGCTATTTGCCAATAGCCTGACGTTAAGTCAAATGTGCTGAGGAACTTGGCGGCGCCAAGTTTATCCACCAACTCATCTGTTCTTGGCAAAGGGTGGGCATCAGTCTTGGTGACTGCATTAAGAGCTCGATAATCCACGCAGAATCTAAGTTCTTTAGATCCGGCCTTTGGTACTAACACAACTGGGCTAGACCATGGACTAGTAGAGGGCTCTATTACCCCGAGATCGAGCATCTTGCTGACCTCACCTTTGATGTGGGTTCGTACGTTTTCTGACATGCGGTATCCTCTGCTTTTGACCGGCAGACAGTCAACAGTGAGTATGTCGTGCTGGCCCCAAGGGGCCAAGCCTGGTGAAAGCGAGAACAGAGAGGCAAAATGATTCAACATAGATTTGCACTCTTCTTGTTGCTCGGGTGTCAGATTGGAGGAGAGATTCACTCCTTCAATTTTTTGATCTAAAGGTAAGCCTCTGAGGAGATCCGGAAGAGCTTCACTCTCTTCTTCTTCCTCGGATGATGCTAGAAGCAACGCTCCTACATCAGGTCGCGAGACATACGCTTTAAGTCGGTTGGTGTGAAAGACTGTCGGAGCCTCCTTGGGATTGCCCAAGTCCACCAGATAGTTAACCTCTCCGAGTTTACCCACTACTCGGTAGGGTCCCATCCACTTATCTTGCAAGGCCCTCTGCCTTGTTGGGTTCATAACGAGAACGAGCTGGTCTTGAGCGAACGCAACCATGTTAGCTTTTTGATCGTGCCAGTGCTTGACCAATGCTTGTCCAGCTTTCAAGTTATCGTTTGCTTCCGTCATCATGTGTGACATTCTCCTCCGGAGACCTATCACGTAGTCAGTCACTCGGACTGGCTTGGGGGAAGGAGCACTCTCCAACCCCTCCTTAATCAGGGCCAATGGACCTCTGACGGGATGACCATAGAGTAGTTCGAAGGGAGAGTAACCTACTCCCTCCTGAGGGACTTCTCTATAAGCAAAGAGAAGGCATGGCAGTAGAAGGTCCCTCTTACGCTTAAGGGGTTCCTCTAAAGCACCTATCATGCTCTTCATAGTTCGGTTGAACCGTTCTACCAACCCATTGGTTTGTGGGTGGTAAGCCGTTGAGAACTTGTAAGTTACTCCGCAGGTTTTCCACATGGCTTTCATGTAGTGGGACATAAAGTTTGACCCCCTGTCAGAGATTACTTCCTTAGGAAACCCGACCCTGGTAAAAATACCAAGGAGGGCCTTAGCCACAGCCGGAGCTGTAACAGTCCTCATAGGAATTGCCTCAGGATACCTAGTAGCATGGTCTACTACAACAAGTATAAACCTGTTGCCTGAGCAGGTTGGAGGATCAAGGGGACCAACAATGTCAATCCCTACCCTCTCAAATGGGACTCCCACGACTGGGAGAGGCACTAAAGATGCCACATTCTTGGAGCCAACCTTACCAGAGGTCTGGCAGGTGTGGCAGCTCCTGCAGTGTTTTTCTACTTCGGCCCCCATCTTTGGCCAATAGAAATAGAGAGAGAGCCTTTCCTTAGTCTTCTTGAAACTCAAGTGACCAGCCAAAGGAATCTCGTGGGCTAACTGCAAGAACTGTGGTCTGTTCTCTTGGGGTACTACAAGTCGTTTGTAGTTTCCAGGTGCAGACTCGGTCGGTTCACTGTAGAAGAGGCCATCTTCCCAGTGCAACCTGTATTTCCCAGGCTCTTGCCCTTCAGCCTGAGCTTCTGCCTGATGGCGAAGACCTTCCAGAGTTGGACATTCTCTCTGTCCCTTACCAGTAAAGACTGCAGCTCAGGATGGTCAACAGGATCCAGATCTCCAATGAGTTCCTGGCCTTCCATTAGCTCTTCCTCAGAGTCTAATTCTACCACGCAGGGTTGTACCTCCCTCTCAGCCTCGGCTGGAGGTGGAGTTACGGGTGTGACGTTGGACAACCGCGGGGAAGTCCGTGTCGGCTGCACTGGAATGCTGGCGGCTGGTTTCGGGATAGAAGTCTTAGGTTTCCCCTTCGCTTCTGATTTCTTGGAGACAGCGGCCGACAATTACAGTGAAGCAGGAGTGATTTCTTTCTTCATCATCTCCTGGAGAGTATCGCTCATGGTCCTCTCTCTTGTGGGTCTGGTTAGCTCCTGTAACCGTTTACTAGGAGGTCTGGGAGTATGCGATACAACTCCGAGAGTTTTCAAATCGTTACCCAACAGTACGCGTCCTGGTACCTCACTCTGTATGCTGACAGGTATCTTCACAGTCATGTCGTTACACTGGATGAGAACTGGTAATTGGGGAAGCATCTGCACAGGCCCTCCAGCTAACTTGGTGAGGCGTTTGGGTGCCTTAGCAACATCCTCAGCCTGAAAAAACGATTTATCCTCCACAGTTATGCTGGCCCCAGTGTCCCTAATGGCAGGAGTCTCCTGACCATTCACCTGGACACTGTCCTTATAATACTCTTTAGTATTATCGGGGATAGAATTATAGACATCTAAATTCTGTTGTTCCCACAACCCCAGAGATACTAAAGAAACGCTGGCTGAGACTCCAATGGGTTCGTCAGCTAGCAGTAGAAAGTTTCCACTTGCCATTTGGACTTCCCACTCTGGAGCGAAGGCTAAGGAGACAAGCTGGACCCCTGAAGGTTTACCCTTACATCTGGGATCTCCTTTCACGTGGTCAGTCGAGCCACAAACAAAGCATTTACCGAATGCTTTCTGGAATGGTGGCTTGTTCTGACCTCCTTCCGGTTTGGCACCAGAAGACACACTATTCTGCTGTGGTTTTCCCGGTGGCTTACCCTTCTGGTTTTGTTTGGGGCCCTCTTTGGAAGGTGAGTTATTCGAATTCTCTTTTGAGTCTTTTTTAGGCTGTTTTCCCTCATCCTTTTTCTGAGTTGCCCCAGACTCCTTATGAGTAGCCCTGTTGGCAACCCACAAGTCAGCAGCCCTAGCTAGTGCCCTGGAATCCAATTCCTTCGAATCAGCCAAGTGCTGTCTGAGCTCAGGAGAACAGGCATCATAAATAGACTCCAACATAAAAAGATTTCTCATACCTTCATAAGTGTTCACTTTGTAACCCTTAATCCATCCCTCTAAGTCTTTCAACCCTTCACTCACCCAGGTAGCCCAAGGGGTACCATCATGCTTTTTGAGGGTTCTAAACCTCTTAAGATACTGGGAAGGGGTCTTCCCGAATCTAGCTATCAAAGCTAGTTTCACACTTTCGTAATCCGTCTTATCTACCTCCCCCAACTCCATTACCACATCAGTCGCAACTGGAGGGAGCCTAGAGAACAACCAGGGAAGCAAAGCATTCCCGGTGATGTCCTGGAGCCCATGATTGTATTCAAACAGTTGCAGCCAATGCAACACATCCAATCTCGGTTCATACATACCCACTAATTCCTTCGGCATCCGGGGTCTTTTGGGACTGGAGCTCCTAGAGGAACCAGAGGAGAGAGAAGCATTTTCCATAGACAACTTTTTCATCTCTAATTCGTGATTAAGTTCTATTTCTCTGAGTCTTAACTCAGCTTGCTTCTGCTCAGCCTGGGCATTCATCCGTCTGAACTCGAGTTCTTGGTTTCGTTCAGATTGAGCCAAGAACCGTTTGTATTCTAGTTCGAGCTTCATTTTTTCAAGTTCAAAATAAGCAGGGTTACTTGTGGGACCTGGTATGGGCCCCGTAGGCACAGCTGGTAAGGCAGGTAGAGGAGCGGGGGAGACAGTTTCGTTAGCCTCTCCGTCCTCGTCAGCCTCTTCATCGCTATCATCAGAATTACGATTCAGATCAACACCATTACTGTCGTCTACATTCGCTGGGGAGATTGGTTCCTCTGAACCAGTACCCAGACTTTGGTTCGCCAGCAATCTCTCTATTAGTTCTAACTTCTTGCCTCTTACAGAAAGATTTGCTTGCCCACAGAGAGCTCGCAAACTCTCAGTATTTTCACCTGACAAAGACTCTTGACTGTAAGTTTCCATCGTAGACATGTTTTTTGAAAGTTGCTTTTTGTGCAAAGTTTTGTGGTTAGTTATCCTACAGTGTCGAAAAGCACTCTAAACTGTATACTCGATAGAAATCCCACTGCTGTACACCAGTGTTAGGCGGAAACCTGTGCAGTTCCCTCTGGGACCACTGCAAAAGATTTAGGACTACAGGCGTTGGCGGTGAACCCACTTGGTAGCAGTCCGCACCACACAGATTCACGTGGTAGCTGTGGCTGAGCAGTCAGACTTCTCTCAAGAAAAGTTGAGCAGTATGTGGAGTATACAAAATAGGGCAATTCTTCACAGCAAGACAAGCAAACACGCAACTAGGCTTAGTGTAAAGATATCAAGGTATTTATTTATAACACAAAATCTAGGGAAAACACTAAAGCAAATCACGGCAAACAAATCAAACACAATTACTCTACGAAGTAGAAAACGATCAATCCCCCTAGCAAAATATCGACAACTCTAGGTTCTACTGGTACCACTTATTTTCAGGCAGAGGTGTATACCTCAACCTAGATGACACTCGAATATTAGTTAGGAAGGGAGAGAAAAAGAAAGGCAGGTTATGAAATCAACACAGTTCAATCCTACGCGGATAAAATGCAAGGCAGGAAGGCAAAAATCACAATAGATCATAAAGTTCACAGGCCAGGCCCACTCGGAGAGAGGCAAGGCGTGATGTCCCAAAAAGTCTCTAGTGGAGATGTATTCAAGTCTTTATAGCAAATTGTTATCGGCAGATTGAACCAGTTCAGAACAAAGAATGAGCAAAGCTTGGAGGCGACCCAGCGGAACGGAGAGGATTAAGACACCTCACTCGAACCGAACGAAAGGGAAGCCAGGCGGACACGGTACCTTGTTGTGGAGGGCAGCTCCGGCGGGGGCAGTTGTTCCTGGTGGTGGATGCACGTCGGGTCTTTGCCAAGAGTAGAGATGATCTCGTCGTCGAAGGAAAGTGAAGTCCGGTGCACCACCAGGGAAGAGACCAGCCGCGGAGTGCTCCGTCCCAAGGCACCACCTTTTGGTCGCGGTACAGTGGTAGTGGCTATCCGGTTGCCGAGGTGCTCTGCACGGGCAATTCGACCACTGCGTCCTGAGGCGAATAAAAAGCAAAGGGGACTGGTTGTTCCCACCAGTCAGGGGAAGAGACTCTCCGGCAGGGAGATCTCCTCTGTCGTCGGGAAGTGGTGAGTCGGCTCAGCAGGGCTCCACCGGAGGTGTCGTCGTTGCAGGTCGGCTCAGCGTTACCCTCGTCGGATTCTTAGGTCCTGTGGCGACTTCTGAAGATCCAGTCCCAAAAGCCCTGCTTTTATGCAGAAGACCCCCATTCATTCAGCCTAGCTGTCAATCAACACAAGCTAAGTGGTGAGCGGGAACGCTCACCACTTGGGCCAATCACTCCAGAGTGCGACCGGAGTTGGCAAGGCAACTCGGTCCAGGGTGCCTAAACCCCCTCCCACACCCCTGTGGTAACACAGACAGAATGGCACCACTTTGGAGGGTCTCTGTACAGAGCCAGCCAAAAGTGGAACAAAGGGCTCGACCTTTGGTTTAGGAGTCACAGAGACGAACACAGATGCCATTTAAAAACCGAGTTCTGGCAGAAAATACCATCCGATAAACTTATTTAAGATAAGGAGACCGGTGGTACGTTAGAGATTAACGAGAAAAAGAGCCAATCTCCAACAATGGGACGAATCCCATAGGGTTATGTTCGGGGTCGAACATAACAAGTAGTTTCCACTGCCACCAGCCAAAACTCGACGAGGGGGGACGGGACAGTGCCCCCTCGAGTAACAGATCTAGGAGAAATCGAATTACCCCTACTAGTGCGTCCACAATAAGATGGTTTGTTCTAGTTCTGTTAGTAAATTTAGGTCTAGTAAAGCCAATGGTGACTTTACATGCCCGGGGAGACAGTAGTCAGTCCCCGGGAATGGAGTCTATGGTGGAGGTCCGCTAGGATGCCCCAGTGTTACGGCACGTAGGGTGCGGTGTAACACACATAGAAAAACTTATGAGACCCTATGGAGTAAAAGACCCCATAGCCCATCGAACACATTGACATTTCAAAGGAATTATACACATACATGTCCAAGAGTGGGAGGAAAAGAGTCTCACTCTTGGCAGGATGGAAAAAAACAAACTCCCGAAATCCAGCAAAGCTGCTGGGGGACTCACTAGGTTAGGAAATTCAGCCTAAACAGAGAATTCTCCCTAACACTTGTGATGGACTGGGGGCAGGAAAGCATTTTTGTTGTGGATGTTTTGCCAATATTCGCTGTTACATCCGAGGTTACAAAGGACTACATATAACTGAGGGTATGTGAAGTGCGGTACCCGAGGTTACATTTTTGTAAAAACAAAATGTAAAGATAGTTTTATAACTATAGTGACATCAGAGGTGACAAATCACTGGCTATGGCTGTTAGGAAGAATTTTCCTTTACTGCACCTTTCCTTCCATCTTCATGGAACCCCCGAAATGTTTGCTTTTATTTTTGAATCTGACCTGTACTTTTTGCAGTGAAGCTTTAAGCCTCACTACACTGGCATTTGCTCACATGTTATGGGGAAACTGATATTTCCTTCAGGTTGTACTGCACAAACTTGTTTCCCTTAGTCTTGTTACTATGCTATTACTTTTGGTTACTTTTGGTTTCTTTTATATCACTTGTGGTAACTTTTTTATCATTGTACAATGCAGCTTACACTGCAGTACAATGGGGTGCATTTTTATTTTGCCATAGACTAACACTCAGATGATTTTTGGTTACTCTAGGTGTGCTAAAAGGATAGGCTGCTAGCAGCAGTAACTTTTCCCCACTTTCTGGGGCTTTTCATTTTAGCTTTACTGCGTTTACCGTGTTTGGCTACTAACTGTAGCTACTGGTCAAACATGTCCGTGCCACGAGATTTTTTTCCTGTTCTTTTACCATCTTTTTCTTTAGTCTTATCTTTGGCCTTAGAGGGCAGACAAATCCTTATAAGGACTTCCAGTACCCAGGAAAGCAGAAGCTTCTGGCAGGCTACTGGAAGGCAGTGTGTGTTTGTGGCAGGATGTGGGCTGGGTCTGTCTGACCCCGATCCACAAACTGGTTTCAGTGTGTCTGAGTGGTGTGCATGAATGATCCCACCAGTGGCCCTGATTGGACCACTGCTAGGATGTGTGTGTGGGCTAGTCCTTCTACTGGGTAACGAGGGCAGCAGCTCGTACCTGGTTTTTAGGATAAGAAGAGTATCCCTGCGCCCATTCTTCAGAGATCCTGGAGAAACCTGAAGGAGCCAAGTAGCCTATCCATCTGTGAGACCTGCAAACAAACCTGAGACCCGACTGAAAGAGGCCTGGCAAACCAACTTCTGCTGCTGTCCTGGAGAAGCCCAGTCTTGGTCTTGATCTTTAGTAGTCCCGTGAAGGAGCTACGACCCTTGGAGTGGAGGAACCATCCATTCCTGACGTCTGATCGGTGCCCTGCAAGAGGAAGGCAGAGGAAGTGCCCTGGAACCATCCTGTGGCTGACCAGTTTCATTTTTGGGCTACTGTGCTGCTGGCATCACCGTACCTAGTTTTGGCCTGAAACCTTGGGGATCCTCAGTTGGCCCTACGAGACTACCTGCTGCGAATCTTCAGCATCCTAGCATTGAGAGGACTCAAGATAGGAGGGAAAGTCTGACAATGGCTGCTGAGTCCCTTTGTGTCACCCTGCTGCAGTGACCACCATCCAAAATAGCTTACCTGAGCCGACTCCAGTCCTGGAGGGGTGCTACATTGAGTTTTTCTGCATTCTTCGACCGAGAGTCCTTGCAACAGTAAAAGACACCAACCGGAGATCAGCTCGAACCTGCAACCCTTGGGTAACGAGGACTGTGGCTTTCAAGGAGAAAAGCAACATCGGACAATCTTCCTTTGTTCTGCCAAGTCTGGGGAAGAATCAAAGTGTGGGGGTAAGTTACAGAGTTTATAACCTACCTCTTTGCTCCCATTATAAGACAATTGGCTTATAATAAAGCTGATTTATAACACTTTTGGCTTTGCCATGGCTTGATATGCAAGACATTTTACTGTTGGGGCTACCTTTGAGCATTAGTCTAACTTGAACTCTACCCATAAGAACCCTTCTCTGGACCCCAGAGACGGTATCTGCCTTTTATTCTGCATCCTAACTTCTGTGGAACTGTAATCTGAACTATTACTTAGGGCTGGACAATTTGAGTTAGTGGACCATAAGTGCATAACACTTGACTAACCTTTTAGGAGTTTCTGATGTGTATTATGCCCCAGACCAAAGTGAATGTATATATGTATTTAGTGTGTTAGTGTTGTGTGATATGTCTACCTGCTTGTAGTCATTTCTTTATAGTGTGTTTTGGCCATAAATAAATAACTGTACTTTTACAAATCCTGTCTAAGTGTACTCTGTGATTCCCACTGTATGACGTCATTGTGGACCCTTTACAAGCTCACCCCCTCTGATGAACTTAGCCCAGACCGCATGCCACTGCTACCTAAACTGGTTTGGTTACAGCTCACCAAAGTTGTTCCTGTCACAATATAGATTGGCTTTATATACATCTGTCCACCATGCCAGAGTATAGAAAATCAGTCCTAACAATGGCGGAAGGCCATGGCCAGTGACTTAATTGCCATTCAGTTCTACAATTCTTGGTGGAGTAACTGGGACTGCCTAGCTTCAAAAAGAGGACGGGGCCAGCGTTCTCAGGCCATGTTGCCCGAGAAATGACCCAAACTTACAAGATCACTTAGAGTAATGGGCTGGCCCTTTTCTTGCTTTAAAGATAAACTGGGTCAGTCCCACTTTGAAGCTGAGCAGGTTCAGTCCCGGTTACTGCACGGATGGGTGGCCGAATGGGCATCTGAATTATTAACTTTTTTAAAACCGTGTTACTGTCAGTCCTTGAAGGTTTTGCACTCAAAGACCATATTTTGCTTTTTGCTGAATTGCATTCTGGTATTTGTAGTCTCCCAGTCAATAATAAAAAATAAAAAATACAGTGTGTTTCCCATCTGTGTAGTAACTGAGACAAATCCTGCTTAGTTTCAAAGTGAGGAATGAGTCAGCCACTAAGGCCATGTTGCCTAATATATGCACTACCCCTTAGAAGAACACTTAGAGAAACATGGCCTAAGGGGGCTGTATCCTTCCACACTTTGAAAGTAAGCAGTGTCGGTCCCTGCATCAGTTACTGCATGGATGGCAGACAGTCCACGGTCCTGAATGCTGTTTGTTTTCTTAGTTTTAAATATCTCATAACACACGGCATCCACATTTTTATAAAACAGAAAAAATGAAATTAAAAAAAAAAATCACATTTATGCTGAACACTGCTATTGGAAAACCCTGGCCTTAGGGAGTTTGAGATGCAGCACTTAACCATTATGCTACAATTATGTCATTGTTGGATTTTCACAAATTTCATACCTAGCCTTTTATCATTGAATAGAATTAAATCATAGGCTAAGTATGTAATGTATCCCCTATGAAGCACCAAGCAATGGTGGCCTAATGGTTAAATGCTGTGCCTTAAATTCTGGCAGATCAGGATTCAAGACTGTATGTTTTGTTTTGTATTTAACTAATTTAATGTAATAATCAAAAGAAAAACAGCACAAGTGGGAGGTTGCGAGGTTTGTTGCAGGGCAGTCCTGTGATCTTATATAGCATGTGGGCATTTTACATGGCTGCAATTTTAGCCATGTCCAAACATCCCTCGAGCCAAATTAACAGCGCTGGAATGGCTTTCGTGCCAAAAAGGGCGCGCCAAAATAGGCACTGCAGCAGAATGCCTGTGCCAAATCGGCCTGTGCCAAAATGATGGCCCCGAAAAGGGGTGTACCGCTCTGGCAACACTGCTTAACCAAAGTGTATGCTCCATGGCAAATAATTTTATCTCACTGTGCATTGCCAAAAAACATTGTAAATTCTCAAAGTTTTAAATATGTCATAACACACAGCTTCTGCATTATTATGTTTTAAACCTTGCTACTGTCAGTCCTTGAAAGTTTTGCACTCAGAGACATTTTTTCTTTGCTTTTTGCTGAATTGCATTTTGATATTTGTAGTCCCACAGTCAAGATGGGGGAATAATGGATTCATATATTTGAGTGACACTATGGTATGTGTACTTTTGAAGTTAGCTTTATAAACAGAGTATTGTTGAAAGACAGACATGGGGGTGAGTAAGTCATTAGTATTTGCCCACGATGTGGCAAGAGAGTTTGCCATCCTGGACACAGATGTAGTTGTTTTCCCCTGATTGTGGTTGCTTTTCAGGGTACCAGTAAAGGACACATGTGGGTGGGCAGCATAACTTTTTATCAGAGGGCGGATGCAAATCCTTGTTTTTTTTTTTAGGATTGTAAGCTTGCTCAAGTATTTAGATACCAGGATTTTACTCAGGTTGTCATGTTCCCAGTGCAGACCGCAAGCAATTGTTTCATTTTGGGATTTTGTTCTCCATGGAATATGTCACTACAGATTGCTGGGCTCAAAAGATGAGCACCTTTTATAATTTGACAGCATATTTATTGAAAGATTTCCTCATTTAGGTTATTTTTCTGGTATTCATTACTTTTTTTTAAAAGTCCAATGCTATTTTGTCTTGCGCACTTTCTTCTAAGGATAAGGTCAATTGAACTGCATTTGTATATTTCACTTTAAACTCACTGTGCATATATTAATGCATGCCAGCTATTGATTTTTGCTATGGGGGCAAAAGTACCTGGGCATAGCTGTAAGTGATTTCAATCCAGCACACAACCAAGTCAACGCCTAGCATGTAGTGTAGTGCACAACTGAAATCCTTGTTTATTTTTGTCTAAAAGGTCTTTATTCTGAATGATATACCACTCATATCATGCCCTTCTCCTGGAACCCTCCGCCCCCCCCCATCCTCCCTGGTCACACTGAACCAGGAATCAGGCTGATTTGCAAAGGTAAATATTTATTTATGTATTTAAAAGTTAATCACAATATGTTTTAATAGGTACACAACAATCACCAATGGGGTGATGTAACACTGAATGATCTCTTTAATACACAAGGAGTCAGTAGTGAGCAAAACAATTCAGCACAGAAAATATTACTTTTGTGTGGGCTCACATCAGATAGCACTGAGGTTATAGGTTTCCCCTGCACACCCCTCATCCCCCAATAAAGAGATAGGCGGAGAGAACAACAGGTTTTCAGGAATGGCAGTATTCAAACAGAATATCAATCCCACTTTCCCCCTTTCAAACACAAGAGAAAACAGAATTGACTGTCAAGCTGTCAGAATGGCTTTTAAAGTTATCTTTAGAATGGACTGGGCCAAAACACCAAATATGGTCAAAATTGCTAAAATTGTTATACATTCTTATGGGAGCCGCTTTGGATAGTTGCACACAAACACAAGTAATGATTTATTGCAAAGAAAACATTTGAAATCTTAAAATTCAAGTCGGAGGCAATTAAAAGCTGTTTTGCACGTGTAAAAGTTTCCCAAAACAAAATTTTACGGCAAACTTTTCACTGCGCGTTAATCACGATAACGGGAGAATCGCATTGATTTAGAATGCGGTTTTAGTAAAGCAGACGTTGAAATTTTGTTTCTAGCACAAGAACTGAGGGAGTTACAGACGTTTCAATAGAGGTCGTTTTTTCGAGGTAGGCGCAAGAATGGAAAACAGGAATGCACTTTTAAAAATGACAAATGGGTTTCTGACACTAGAGGATGACTATGAACAAACGAATACCCCACAGGAACACAGTGACTTGATCAGGGTGACTGCCTGCTAAGGAAACTCGCCTTCTTCAGATGAGAATAGGATCAGTGCCAAGATAGTTTTAACAATACTAGTTCTAGAGGAATGATAGGATGGGCTGGAGAGAGGTTTCAGACAAAGCAAAGATACTCCTACCAATACAGGTTCTGAATACAAGAGAGGATGGTTCTAAGCTAGGGCTTAGTACATATGCTAGGGACACATTTCTTCCTATTTATACTCACTGGATAAACCTTTAAATGGGACCATCAGTTCTGGTCAGGGGATGGGATCTGGTTTTGGAAAGACAGCTTGGCACATCGGACTGGCAGGATCTGCGAGGTGTTTTGGTCACAGAACGGCACAGGACTGGACAGTGTCATCAGGGTGCTCTGGTCACAGCCAAGTACAGGACTGGACTGGATCTGCCCTTCTTGGTTCTGAGGTTATTTCTTTTCAGCAGGCAAGCATCCGTATTATGATGCTTCCCCTTAGGCTTGTGGGGTTCTGTTCTAGAATTTGAGGCCTAGCTGAGAATGGTTCAGCTATGCAGTGGCCTTTTTGCTTTGCCAAGTTTCTGGAGTCTTGAGCAAGGAAGATGTAGAGTTCAGCAGCAGGGTGCTCTGCCAGCATCAGGATAGTGAGGAAATCTGTCTGTCCTTATGTGTGGTGAGCTATCTCTATTTATCTATGAAATTACATCATAAAAGGGTGTGTGTGGGCCAGTTTAGCCTAAGCTTGCCCCTTGGAAAGGTAAATGGGTCAGAGTCTGCTCTCTGCCTTGATAGGAGGAGAGAAACATAGAGTCATCTTTATGGTGTGATTTTATGAGGCTGAGAATCCACCCCTAACCCATGGAACGCAAAATCTACTTTTGGCAAAATACATATTTCCACATGTGCAACCTCTGTAAAAATCATATATACAGATTACATATTTTACCTAGCAGCTATTCCTCAAAACCATGTGGCAGTGAGATCTTGTCTCCGCTTTTCACAGAATTTTGCCCTTTTCACTCGGAACACAATGTCAAATTTTTAAGCAAATTTCTGCAAGTGTGCGTGTTTAACATGGGCATAAAAGCATGTTGGAGACAATGCGGACAGCATGTTGGAGACAATGCGGACACACAGGGTCCTTTCTCCACATGTGGTGGATGTGCCCCAAAGCCCAACAGTTCTGGATGAAGTGCCTGAATATCATTGAAGATATTATCCAAACGACGCTCCCCCTAGAGCCTGAATCCATTCTGCTGGGTGCTCCGGTTCCTGGAATATACTCGAGGTCTGGAGCTAAAGCCAAGCTCCTCTCCCAATGCCTTCTAGCAGGAAGAATAACAATTGCCCGCTCCTGGAAAGCTAGGAAAGGACCACTTTTACCCCTCTGGTGGACCAAAATAAGGGATATCCTCATCGCTGAGAAGGTGACAGCGGCTAAGGTGGGGACTCTACACCACTTCCAAAACATCTGGGGCCCATTTCTTGATTAACACCTACAATTCCCAGCCCTCACATACAAGCCCCAGCAGGCCAAGCAGATCCTGTGCAGCGGGAATATACTCAACGAGGGGAGCAAAGCATAAAAAGTGACGGGAGGGAGCCCCAACCTCCAGGACCCTAACCCGGACAGACATTCATAGTGGGGGATGGGGGAGGGAGGGGAGCAGGGGAAATGTGACTGGAATGTAATTCATAACTGTACTTGTTTCCTGCCTTGTTTCAAAATAAACATATTTAAAAAAAAAAAAACATGGGCATAAGTGTATAAAGTTTCACAGTTCTAGCGGAAATACATTTTGCGTAAAATCATATTTCTTACCATTTCTGTCCAGAACATGTCACGCAGTTCTGGCGCCTCTTCACTCGTGTAGCCGGAAATTACATTAACACTTCTGTTATTTTTATATTTTTCACAACTTTAAATAGTAAGTTATCAGTCTTTTTAAAAATGTGTCCTTTGTCCTTCTTAAGCAACAAATAGTTGTTTAGCTCCACTCCTTTGGTCTCTCCCTGGAAGCCAAGGAGACATCCCCCTTCATTGTTCCTGGCAGAGGCCATTTACAACTGTCCTCACACTTTGAATTTCCTGAGCTGGAGCTTGCCATTGTTCCTTTTGCCTCTGTAGACCATTTTCTTTACCACCCTGTAATTAACACTTATCCCTGATTTCCTGCTCGGGGAAAGACCTTCCTTCTGTGAGAAAACCTGCTATTCCAGTGTGGCAGCTTCAGCCAGGTTTACTTTAATTGTTAACTCTGTTGAATTTTCCTTAGCACAAAACAACTGGTTGTATCAAATCACAGCTAGAATTCTCATTCAAGATTTTAAACCATGGGATCAAAACAATTACAATATGGGTTACAATCAGTAACAGGCCTCTTAGATTGCAAACATTTGATTTCAGTTTATACATGTTAAAGTTTAATCAGGCAGGCCACTGACAGCTGTCATCCCAGCAGCCCTCTGCTGCACAGAGATTTTTGACAGATCCACAGACAGGCCGCTTTTTGCTGTGGAAATCTCTTTATGCTTTCAGCTTTTCAGGACCTTGTAAGTTCACAATGATTTCTTAAACTAAGTGAATTGTAGCACCCAGCAAGAATTTGGAATATTGAAGGTGTTCTGTACTGGCATTCTGAAGTTTCAGCAACAAAGAAAAGGTGATTTAAAGGAGGATTTGGGGTTTCATTTAGCAAAGCACTGCTTTTTCCTTCTGCACTCCACTTTCAATTGTTTTGGGGCCCAGTGACACATTCCGGTAATGAGAGCTCTGGTCCACCACTGACAATATGCGTGGCAGATTGGGCAGCCATCTTTTGTGCATTGAGAAGCGCGATTTTCAGGGATTTTGGCGCGCACAAGAGTTTTGCGGCCATTTTGCTATTTCTGGCACCATCATAGCAGAGTGATGTGGCATAGCAGAGCAAAAGTGGGTCAAAACATCTCACATATGTTATTCATGCAGCTGATCATTTTTATCATTTTATGTGCTGCTTAAATGCGTGTAGTATGGGTCATGCTATTTATCACAACAGTCACCAAGAGACCAGCCATAAAATAAGGGGCTTGTAGAACACCGCTTAACCAAAGTTTGTGATCCTCGGCAAATAATTTAATTGCACAGGGCATTAACTAAAAACATTGGGAATTCTTAAAGCCTGCAATGTTTTATACTCAATAACACAAATAAATATTGTTACAGCTGCAGTGACATTGAAGGTGAAAAATCACTGGTGGTCCAGGTCCCTCATCCATGCAGTAACCAGGACTGACCCTGCCAAACTTCAAACTGAGGAAAAGGCCAGCCCCTTCAGGTTAGAACATGTTACAAGACCACTTAGAACAACATGGCCTGAGGGGGCTGGCCCCTTCCTCACTTTGAAGGTAAGCAGTAGTGTGTGTATATTCACGGGTGCCAGCTTTTTATATTCGCTGTAGGTGCAGAAAGTACCTGGGCATATGTTATTCTTGCAGCCGGTCATTTTTTTCCCATTTCCGTGATCCGTAATTGTGGTTAGTTGGGGTTGTGCGATGTGTCACAATAGTCATCAAGAAACCGGCCATAAAACAAGGGGCTTGGAACACGGGACAGTGCATTTCACCATGGCCAGTTCTGTTTTGGCACGCCCAGTTGGATGCAGCCAGTTGGGGAAGGGACCTCTCAGCGCAAGGATGTTTTGGCTTGAGAGGTTGCAATTGGCACGGAATGAGCCTGCAGGCACTTTCTTTGCATTTTGTACTTCTCGGCGCCAGGATGTTTTGGTGCGAGAGGTGGCAATTGGCATGAACCTGTAGGCACTTTACATTTTGTAATATGGATTAAACCTGAAAAATATTTATTTACTGCAACATTATAAAACAGAATGGGACATGTATTAAACCGTTGTTGCAGAATTGAACACGTATTAAACATGAAACACATTTATTTACTGAAACATTATAAACTGCATGCAACTATCCCTCACAAACAAGTTCACACCATGTACACGTACACACACACACGCTCACATCAAACATACACACATTGCATGCACACCCTCACTGCACACATTCTGCCTTACACTGCACATATTTTCAAAAAGAGGACTACACCGTCTCTGGGCAACATTATGAAACAGAAAAAATGAATAAAATAATATAATATTCACATTCACGCTGAACACTGCTATCAGAGAACGGTGGCCTTAACGAGACGCAGCACTGAACGATTATTCTACAATTATGTTATTGTTTGAATTTTCACAAGTTTCATCTCTAGCCTTTTTTCATTGAACATATTCATTTAACTAATTTAATTTAATTAATAGAAAAGCAACAGAAGTGGGAGGTTGCGAGGTTAGTTGCAGTGCAGTACTGTGATCTTTTTTAGCATGAGGGCATTTAGACGTGGCTGCAATGTAAGCCACGTCCAAACATCCCCGGCCAAAAATAACAATACCGGAATGGCTTTTGCCCTGAAAAGGCCATGCCAAAATGGGCACTGCGATAGAATGGGCATGCCAAATCATCCCAAACCAAATTGATGGCGCCATAAAGGGATGTACCGCTTGGAGAACATTGCTTAACCAAATTGTGCGCTCCATGGCAAATAATTTAATCTCACTGCGCATGGCCTAAAAACATTGTGAGTTCTCAAAGCCCACAATCCGGGACCATGGATAGTGGTCTGGTAGCATTTTAAAATGGACAGTAGGCATGGCCAAAGGCCATGCCCACTGACCAAGGCCAAAGACCATGCTAGTGGTGTGGAATCGTTCTAAAATCTATGGGTAACAAAAGCCTCGAAATTCAAGGAAAGAACTTTATTTGCAGGAACATTATGGTGAGCAATATCTTGTAACAGAACCTATGAAATTCATGGTAAAAACATTAGTTGCAGGGACGCTAAGGTGATGAATACACTGTAATAAAACCTTTTAAATTCAAGGACAACATTTTAGTTGTAGGGACGTTAAGGTGAGAATTTAATTTTTTTAAAAACTGGAAATTCAGCTAAAGCCACCTTAACATTGTGCCCCCTGTTGCGCAGACTATGACCACAATGATGACATCACAGATCACATCAATGATGACATCACTAATAACATTACAACAGTAACTGGCATTTCATGCCCTGGGTGTTATTCTTAGCAGTGCAGGATGGCGGCCCGAGTTATGGTGCTTAGCTTATCCTTACCTGCTGAATTTCAAGGTTTTTTGGTTTTATTTGTAAACATATGGTCCCTTTAACAGCGTTTTTTAACAGAATGTCACTCTTTTTACCAGTGCATTCTGTGGACAGTTCGGTAGTCTGCGGACATCAGGTAACATTCATACAGCCCAGAAGCATAGGGTAGAACAAAAAATGTTGTCAACCAACAAACAGTAATACATACAACATTACTTATGTTTACTACAAGCAAATATTGCTTTTGTATGATTACTTTAAAATGTACACATTTTTTTTTTCATTAAGCATACAACATAATGGAATGAACCAATCAGAAACTGTATCTGTACACCTCATATTATCACCTCAGTAGAACTCTGCATGCACATTCACAAACACCAGGTGCTTGTTGGAAGACAAAGGGCCTCATTACGAGTATGGAGTTAGCCATGGAGCTATTTGCTCCATGGCTGCCTCCATTCCGGGCTCCATTACCGGGTTCCTGCAATGGGGATTTACTGGGTTACTCCGACATAGGAGGACCCGGTAAGTCATCCTTGCAGTAACACATCCCCATTCCCATTTGAGCCCCCATTACATCTGGCCCGTTATTACCTCCCACTTCACCTCATGGGACCCAGAAAGGACACCTGGTTTTGTTTTACTATGCGTCTGATCCGGGTCCCGCAAAGGGAAGCTCGTAATCGGCGCACCCTTATAATGAGGCCCAAAGTCTTAATAAATAGTAAGTGCACTGTATTTACTTCTCTATTATTACCACTCATTATATACACATTTCTTATAAGTAAAAAGCACTATTTTGTTTTCTCACAGAAATGGGAAACACACTCGAGTGGTTATAGGAGAACTTTCCAAAAGAAGAAATGAGTGACGATAACATCTCTAATGATATACAATACATCTTTTAATGTAAATAAATAATGTAGTTTGTAGAAACCTCACTGAAACAAATATTTCTTATTTTTTTACAGTACATAACTTTCATGAAGAAGCAACACCTTCATTTAGTTATGCACAATCTGAAGAATCACAAAGAGAATCCCCATACCCAAATATACATGAGATCATGATGTTTTCTGAAAAATGTGATCAAATTAGCAATTACTTTAAAGAACTTTTAAATTACGTCAAAAATCATGTGATAAAAATTGCTCAAAATCACTGTCCTTCCTGCACCTGTCCCCCTTGTCCCCAGCAATCATCCCCATCACATTCCCAAAAATTTAAATGAAAGATTATTTGATGAAACCTCACTCCCTCCTCCCCTGATCATTATTGTACAGAAATTCCTAATTCTCCCATGTGTTTCCCATTCCAATACCCCATCTCTTTCCTAAATAAATTCTTCTTTTATACAGTAAATATCTGTATATACTGTTCTGTTCTTTTTTTCTTTTTAAAAACCCCAATTTTGAGTCCGCAGACACTATAACTGTCTGGAGTGTCCACACACAAAAATATAGGTGCTCCCTGACAGGTGTGATGTCCGTACTTGTCCGTTTTCCCATGACAACATTTTAATTAGTCTGCGGATACTGTGCCTGTTCTACAGACACCCATGCGTGTGAACCCTGTGATTCCTGCCCGATGGATGTCTGTGGATGGCTGCCATGCCTGCGGATAGCCGCTGATGTCATCATGTAACCACACCTGTACATTGTGAGGGCCTGTATGCGAAGAGTGTCTGCGGCCGTGGACAGTTTAAAAGTGCATGTTTAGCCAATCTAGTGTGTTTCAAGCAGAAACTTTACCCTTTCACAGCTCCCAGGCCCATTCTTCATTAATCTGGCAACTTTTTACAACTTGTCAAGGACTACTTTTGACTCGATAGTCCACTGATAGTCGCGCAGTCTGCAGACATCTTCTCTGGAGGGACCTACCCATTCGCTTTCCTCATTATCAATCTGGCTGTCCAGAAGAGAGCATTTGGGAAACACCGGCTCTGCAGATTATTAAAAAACCTGCTGCAATGGCATATGCTATGACCACCTATGCTGCCCAATCTCCCAAACCCACAGCACCACCACCACCTCAATAGCCTGGCGGCCCTTGACAGGGGAACAGGCATGGAGATACAAAATATGAGGATCAAGAGGAAGAAGAGGATGAGGTGGAGGAAGTCCCTATCTCCAGTGCTCAGAGTGAGTCCTGGGTAAGTTTTTTTTTACGACCGCTGGCCATGTTCCAAAGGCTTGTGGAAGCAAGGAGTGAGTGCAAAGTTGTACTCAGTCGCAGTAAACCTGGCTCGTATTCGTACTGGACAATTTCCATGAGTTGCCACACCAAATCTAACCACCCAAATGCTCTGAGGAAGGGAATACCATTCTCAGGTAAGAGTAGGTTGACATCCTCCACCCCATCATCTTCAACTGCTCCTGTTACCACAAAGAATACTCCTTTGGAAAGAGGATCCCAGCGGAGGCTTCACAGGCCATACAAAATACTGTTGACACTTACCTTTCGAGGGTCACAGTCCTATGTTTGTACTGTGAAGCACTGTAGGGGAGGAGCAGTTTCAGAGTGCTTTAAAGGCTTTGGTCATTTTGGGTTTGTTAACAAACAACTTTTCCCCCTTGTTTTTGCTTTTATGTACAGTAGTACTGTACACTGCATAACTTCCCTTACAATTTTCTTACAGGAACTTTTTCAATGCATTCCTTAAATTGTAAAAATAAATTGCATTTCTGAAAAGAACTCCATCTTCACAAAAAATATTCACACCCTCAGACCACCACCACCAGCAGAAACAGCTTTATTAACAAGCTACCTTTGATTCTCCCATTTGTGGACAGAAAGAGTTTGGACATCTCCATGTTTGCCTTTGATTTATTTCAGAAAAAATAAGCTTTGCAGCAGCAGCAGGAAACAATTCCATTAGGCTTTTCAAGAAATCCTTCAGGGCAACATGCAAACATACATTGCGGTCATATACCCCAAAATGTCCCCTCCACAATGCACAATTACAATGTCTGGACATTTAAAATGAGCCATACTCTGACAGAATGAGCACAATCTTGCCCAGTTTAAGCCACAAACTGCATGCCACAAAACTTCCACTCTGCCAATCCAATACTTCCAAAGATGCCATGATATTCACCATACACATTCAAATACTGAATTGAGGAATCTCCCAAAATCCATACACACTGCTTCCTCAAAGCCTTAGCCACCACCATAGCCATCTTCACTACACACAACTATCAAAACACCTAATACCCTCTCTTCCTGTAAACCACAACCAGAACACCTCATTGGCTAATCCTCACAGTCCCATTTCCATGCCAGACATCCTAAAAAGACCCGGATGTGGTGCGTGCCTGCAATGTCCGCGGACCCAGTAAGACAGGGGCAGCCCTCTACCCTTTCCACTTTAATGTTGTCAACATTCTCTCATTGGCTGCTTTCAAATAGTCACACATCCATCCACTAATCACATCTAAAAACTCCACACCTAACCCTGTCCTCTCAGTTCAACACTTCAGATGTACACTTAAACTCTGATAGGAAGGAAGGCTAGCTCAGGGGCAAATACTACTTCTCCCATTATAAAACCCAGACTACAACTCCCAGAATGCAAAATCAAAACCAGGACTGCATGGAAGCTTGCAAAATGTGACATGCAAATTGAATGAAAAAAGAAAAATGGTGTGCATTTAAACATATTTATTTTTAGTAGCATGCTAACAAATGCATTCTGGGACTTGTAGTCTAACTTATTTGATAGAAAAATTGCAACTACAACTCCCACAACTCCCACAATACAAAGACAAAAAAACAACACTTAATTAGCACCTCCATATTAGAATGCATCATATTGGCAAGTATACATGTACATACTTCCACACAACACGTGCCACTTAAAAATGTTCTGCACATATTTTCTATCTCCTTTTCTTTTCTTTTACACAGAAGTTACACACAGTTCTGCTATACATTCACATATCCAATGTTTTACTTTCATGAAAATGCTCGTAAAAAGAAACCTTTTTAAACGCTCTTCATTTTCCATTTTTCATTCCTCATGAATGTCACATTTTCCGACCTCACTCATTACACCTCATACAATGCTGACATTCTCTACCTGCTTACACATACATGTATATCGCATACATACATGTATATCCGCAAGTATCTATATTCATCACACATGTAAAGTACTCTACTTTCCAAACCTCTACTATAAGACACAACACACTGCTGCAACAAGAGTCCTGCATTGCATTACTAATAGGCAACAGTTTCCTATTGGTTAAAAACAGTGCAACACATTACAAATAAATTGGACCAGAAACACAGCACTTCTTTCATTACAATCAACAGCACTAAATTAACCTACAAATGCACCTTTTTCTTACCCACATTTTTGCCATTTTCCTTCCAATCTCACAAACAGTTCTACTCATATTCCAATTGTTCTAACAACATAGTTTTCATACTTTAATACACTATCCATGTCACAAATTTGCTAACTATTTTTCCCAACACCTAACTTTCTTTTACAATTACAGGAAAGAAGAACATTCCAAAGACACCAACTAGAAGAAGACTATTCTTCACATCCTACAAAGTAAGTACATTACTATAGTATTAATCTGTCTGTTAATGTAACAGTATAGTTTCACTGAATATTATCCCACAGCATTCCTTTCAAATCAACAACATTTATTTCACTCGTACTCATCATATTTCAACATGCACACTCTTTCTATTCTCATCTAAACACCATCATTACAGCACCCACTGTTCTCTTCAAAACATCATGATGTACATGCGTATTCATTCACACCACAACTCTCATACTCAGTAACCCAAACCCTTCACACATTTACACACTCTTACTCTTACAACCTTCCCACCCATAATAATCATCCCACTGCACAATCACACAGCACTCTATACATCTGTACCATCACATTCACTCACCCATTCACAATACATCCATATACTTTCCACAACTTCACACCCTCACTTTCTTTTTTTCCAAAAGACACAGCAGATTTCTTACTAAAAAGCAACTCTGTAGAAAACAAAGATTAGATAGAGCAGATGAGAATAAAAGCAAGCCATATAGTCATCCCCTTCTAAAACAATTTATAGAAAACATCAAAACAAAACTGCTAGTAACGTCACTCAACAAAACTGCACCAGCGAGCACTAAAAAAAGTGAGGCTCATCTTCCAAAAAACAAAGAAAATATATAAACAAAAGCAAACCTACTAATGAAACTAGCACGGTATCTACCAATGTTAAGGTAGCCACAGTGAAGCATTCCAAAAAAAAATGTTACTAAATATTTTCCGCTGTAGATTTCTTCACACTCTTATTGAGACAGCTGGAAAGTCACAATCTACCCTAAAAAGGACTGCAGAAGACTAATCTTCAAAGCTCTAATTGACAGTGCAGGTGTACTTAAAAGACCATTTTTTAATGCATTTTAAACAGAATGAAACCACTAACTAAATTAAACTCATCGGCACTCCCACTCCCTCCTTCCCTCCTGCTCTCTGGCCGGCCTCTCTGGGCCCTCTTCCTGCTCCTATCTGCAAGGCAAAAAACCTTGGGGTCATCTTCGACTACACACTCTCCTTCTCTCCTCACATATTCGACGTATCTAAGAAGTCACACTACCAGCTACACCTCCTCAGAGGTATCCTTCCTTTCCTCTCCTTCCCCCAGAAGCTCACTGTCTCTAGAGCCCTGGTTCTCTCTAAGCTAGACTACTGTAACAGCCTCTATCTTAATCTGCCCGCCTCTACTCTCCGCCCTTTGCAACTCATCCAGAACAGGACTGCAAGACTTGTCCTTAGCCTCAAGCCCAGGGACCGTATCTCTCCAGGACTGAAATCACTACACTGGCTCCCAGTGACTGCGAGGATCAAGTTCAACACCCTCTGCATTGTCCACAAGGCCGTCTGGGGCCTTGGGCCAAAATACCTTCAACTCTCTCTTCCTAAATATCTTCCTTCTCGAGCTCTTCGCTCATCCGCCTCCAACTCCCTCAGGGTCAGCCGCTTCTCCAAACAACGAGTTGGTGGCAGATCTCTTTCCACTGCAGGGGCCTCCCTCTGGAACAGCCTTCCTACCTCCCTGAAACTTGAGGAGAACCACCTCCGGTTCCGGAAGCACCTCAAACCCTTCCTCTTTGCCTCCACTTTCTCTCCCCCTCTCCCCTGCTAATACTACTGAAACTGCACTGAATCTGCAACTGGGCCATTCACCGTTCTCGGCCCAGCCACTCTCCCCTGCACTGCCCCCACGGCAACCCCTGCACTACGGGACTGTGTCTGTATCCGTGCAGCCCCCCTTCCCAGCACTTGTCTGCACTTACCTCGCACTTGCCACCAGCTGGCCCTTGTTATTTATCCTGTATGCTGTATGCTAATAACCCTGTACTGCACTTTCCCCTCTCCCTTTCCCCCAAGCACTTTTCCCTTCCCCTCTACCCTTGCACTTGCGCGATCTGAATGACACCTGGCCTAGTAAGATCGTTGTCTGTCTCCCCTTGTTCCCCCCCCTGCCTCGTCGCGCCTTGAAACACTTGTGTATAGGCGCGTTACAAATGCCTTATCATATCATCATATCATATCATAAACAGTAAATTACAAAAAGAACTTCTAAACATGTGCAATGTCAATATAAAAACCTTTTCAAACTTATGTGAAGGTGAATGGATTCACACAAGCAGCACAGAACCATATTTCAATTAAGTGTTTAATAAACAAGAACACAAAAAACACTTGCCATTGACAGTAATGGCCGAGAGTAGGAAATGGTAGAAGACACCATTTTGTCAAAAGAAACCCTTATAGAAAAAACTCCCCAGAAAACATTGAACCAACTGTTCCTTTTGCCCAAACAATCGGTCCAGTGTACAAAGGTTGTTGCAGACCTTTTTGATTAAAACAGCACAAAAATATTAGATATGTCCTACAAAATAGAGGGCAATTAAGAATCCCAATGGTTCCAATTATCTTTATATCTAACAATAGAAATGAATACAAAATACCTTAGCCCTCAATAGTTTCCACGTGCTGCAATACAAAGTTTGACAATAACCATATGCCATCACGTGCTGTCACTAACAACTTAGAAATATTCCCACTTCCAAAGGCAACAAGTTTCGAAAAGCCATACAATAGCTAAAAAAACAATGAATACTAGAAAGATATATTCTTAGAGGAGAACTTAAGAGATATCAGCCAAAACGTTCTGGATACACCACCAACTGGCCAATTTTAATGTGCATATCCTATTATTGCATCCAACATTTTGGACCAGTATACAATTCACCCACTACACTCCAAAGGCCCATTAGAAGATGCATTAGAAAGATATCAAATGTGTCAAGCCAAAGATCTCCAATGATCATATGGGAGAAAAGTGTAGAAGTTTGTTCCTTTCCTCTAATCTTTCCTACAGGAAAAGGAGGAAGATATGATGAAAGATTCACACCTTTGGGATGAAATATCATCTGACAAAACACTGTCACAAAAATTGTACAGATTGGGTATAAAAATGCACTCCCATAGAGAATGCAGTTGCTATGAAGTTTAACAGGTACATCCTTATATGGAAAATCTGAACACATTGTCTGGTTAAACCTCGGTCCAGGTTCATCCGATAAAAGAGAACTGAACTCCTACCAAGTGATAGAAACAATAGCCACAAATGATCCCACAGGCAGGACATTTTAAAAACCAATTTAATAGACACATACTAACCAAACAGAATCCTTGCTTTGTAAAACATGTGCCTGTACCAAATAGCCCATAACTACTTCTGCAAAAAATAATGTCACACCAGATGAAACAACTGGCAAATATGTAGTCTCAACTTGTGAAGGAAGCCTAGTCAAACTTACCAAACCTAGACTAGTTAATCATATAAATATTATCATTTACATCTTCACAACATAGAGGAAATTATTTGATGGCCCTACTGTACCAAAGACTCATTTGAAGCTGCATTCAATGCAAATGAAAGCAGTATAACACATATACATTTCAAGCAATACACAGAAATGCTGGACAATGAAAGCCAACAAGAGGAGCTCAACTAGATGAAGACACTGCTGAGGGCAGTCAACCTTCCCTTACAGGAAGCCAAGAACCACTTGGATAACCACTTGTTCTAAATGAGGCAGAAATAGCCATCACTCAAGTAGAAAACACCATGTATCAATATAAATAATCAGAAGAGGACATGCCAGTGCTCAAATCACAGCTAAATAATGAACAACTCTTCATTTATCTAGAAATCACTGAATAAATCGAATATGGTTTTAAACATGAAACTAAAAAGTGTAGCTGTAAAATTATAAAACTCTGCTGCTGTATGTAAGTGGTGAAGCTGGATATGTAAAACATTCTTAATTAAAATAATCAACACATTTCTACAAAACGTAGACAACAACCTTTTGGCTGTTGTAACAGCCCCCACAGGTTTACGTGCCTACAACATAGGAGGTGTAACTTTACACCGACTTCTGATCCTTCCAGTCAAACATCAAAGCCAATTAAAATACTACAAATTATCAGCAGAATCTGCTATTGAAGTACGCAGAATTCTGAAACAAATGAAAGTAAGCTTGGTTTCCAACCTCATGTTGGCTTTAACTCACCTGAGAATGCAAGAAGTCCTAAAAAAAACTGACTACAAAGAATTGTTAGGAGGAAAACACGTTATTGTTTTTGTAGACTTCCTACGATTAACACCAGTAAAAGGTCAACCTATTTTCAAAACATTATGACACAAACAATGCCACAAAATACTCTGCAGCATAGGAAATGTAAATCTCTGGTATCCTTTCCAGTACAGACTATTAACTCAAAACATGTGACAGCCTGCAGACCTCATGTATTCTAATATTTAAAAACACATTAGTACTGGTCTGCTTAATAAAGATGCAAAATCCATGTTAAATAGTACACTAATCCATGACCATGAGCTGTATGGGCAAAACACATCTGCTCCTGATGTGATGAACAATTAACTCAACAAAATATGCCAACCCTAGCAAGCTGCAGTTGATTCAAAGAAACAAGGTTAAAGAAAGAAATGCAAACCATACTCCATATTGGCTCCACAGACAAACTAAAAGTGCATGGCATGACACTCCATATGTGTCAGCAAGAAACAGCACGACTAAATAGCTTAGGAAACACAGCTGGAATGGAGAAAATGTTAAAGCTGTGTCTAAAGTGCAGAGTAATTCTAAAACATAACATTGACATAGAACAAGGTTTAGTCAATGGAGCATTTGGTACAGTTGGTGGCAACCAAAGATATCCACATGAAAACAACATTCAGTTTGTCAACATCCACTTTGACTAACTTGCAGAAGTTAAAAAAAAAGCCACACAATAGCACAATTCCTTGTTTTCGAAGACATGTAGGTATGCAGAGAACAATTCTCTCTCTTGCATATGCTCTCACTATTCCCAATTCGCAAGGACTAACCCTAGATCACACATTGATTGATACTGGCAGCACACTCTTTAAGGAAGGTATGAGTTATGTAGCACTTTCATGTCTACATACACTTGAAGGTTTATTCCTAGTAAACTTTGATGCGAACAAAGTCAACACTGACATTCCTCGCATCCTAGAATACAACAGGCTGTGTGGACTGTACACCCCATGTCTAGATATGTACCTTGTACCCCAAAAAACTAAACCTTTGAAAAGAAAAGTAATACAAACAGGACCTATAAGAGTTCTACTAACAACACCACCAAAGAAACAAAATATAACTGCTACTCCATCAGAAGACAACAAGACAAATATTTGTTCTCAAAAAACAAGTGCAGGTCCTTTAAATGGCACAGAAACACAACTTTCTGGTCATTTAAATTTAGCAACACAACTGAAGTGTATTGCTATGCAAATGTGACAATTAATCTTCTCTTCCAATTACCACCAATTGTTCAAAACATGTACTCAAACTGCTCAGACCTGTTTTGTTTACAAATGCTCGTCATTCATAGAAATGGCAATAATAACCCTGAGGTATAAGGCAAGAATTAGATTTTTGTATAGGAATGGTGAAATTTGCCATAAATAAACAGGAAAATACATAAGAATTTCTAATGTACTTACTTCAAGTACTATAGATCAAACACATACCTATAAATGAATCTTTCAGATTTCATACTCATGGAAACATGCATGCAGTCTCAGCAACCAGGTTTCACAAGAGAACATCCCTAATTAACGAGTTGTGCATGTGTCCATCCAAATTGTGAATCCATTCCATTTCACCAGCTTCTGAAAAATGCAAATCATGATATTATTCACTTTTGCAATTCAGACAATTGTTTCAACATACACATAAACTCACAGTCAATATCTGATACTAATGCTTTTAAGGTAAAATGCACATGGTACCAAAAACAACTCTTAACTTACTAGCTTCAAACACGGGCAAGAATATTTTGGTAAGAAAACACTCACAGAAGTAGGCATAATCTAACAAACTGGTGCCACAATCACTGCATGCCACTATACTGCATATGTTAAAAAAAAGTGGTTGGTTTGAATGTAAATCTACCAGTAAATCTAACAAATGCCTACTTAATATTCCTTGAACCCAAATTTAGTCACTGAACTGTAGCACTATCAACAGTTAGAATATGCCAACTGGTATTTAACTACATCCATAATACTGCAATACTTTCAAAAGTCAAATAGTTAAAATACGCCAACAGGTATCTAGCTACTTTAAAAATACCCTTTGTTGCACTACACTTCAAATACGCCATCACAATTCTTCTTACTACAATGTTTCTTCTAACATCAATATACTTAGAATACGCCACTGTTTATGAGCACTTAATTCAAACAAACTGTCAAACTTACACTCACATGAATGTAATAGTTTTTTTAAAAAATCCTGTGTGAATTTTTTTTCTAATGGTCCATGATTATTTAATGTCATTACAAAAACAGTGTAGCATGCACTAATGTTGTACTAAACATAGTACATATAATGTACTGTTTATGAGAGTTGAAAAAGTACATGAATATGTGAAATTGTATGCAATTAAACATTTTAAAGTATTCTGTTTAACATATAATACTGTGTTTTTCTCAGAGAAATAACAAGATATGTCTCCTTCATCACCATCTGCAACTAAGTAACACTACCAAATGCAATCATATTTGTTGTGTTTACAAATAAACACATCCAAATTCGATAACCTCCACCCATATTACAAATAGTATATACTCCCCCTACATTACCTATAATTACTATTCACATATTGCGAAAGTGTATGCAGCCATAGGCCAAGCCCCCAAGAATCTGGCCACTGGCCACAACCACCACAATATAATGAAACCATATAACAAGTGCATACAATACATGTTGAAATAACCAAACTCACCCAGAAACCCCTTTATGCAAACTATCTCTGCAGACACCGAAATTGACAGCCAACTCTGAGGCATCTGCAAACCCTTTTTTCCACCTATACAAACAGCTCCATATCATATTTACTCAACTCCCCTACCCTTTCTAAACCCTCTTTCATCCACCAAATAACTCCAAATGTGTTTCACAAGCTGTGCGTTCATGGCGATATCCGCGGACTACCGCAGTGGCGTGGACTACCACAACACCTGCCTGCTCTTTTTCCACCTATAAAAATAGCCTCATATCATCTTTTTTCCACTCATCCACCCTTCCCAGCCCCTCTTCCCTCAACCAAATAACCCAAAACCTGTTTTCCACCCTCACCAAACTTCGCAGAATCAATCTAAAGGGTCAGAATTTGTTTTTTTTGCATGCAAAGTTTGGTGAGCATGAGGGCGAAGTTATAAACCACCCAAAAAGTGATCTTCCTTTGGGTTGAGCAACTTAACAGTAACTACAGTGCCGCTACCACAGGCCCTCTAATATTAAAGGTTGGTGGTCGTCACCCTATAGTTAAGGTGAGTTGTACTCCCATATAAAACCTGAAAAATGAATTGCTAATAACGTTTGACTCATGCAACGGATTTGGTAGAAAATGTGAAGACAACTAGGTATGTCCCTCCTTCCACCAGACTGCAAATGTTGGGAATACTTTATTAAAAAATAAAAAGGTTATTAAGAAAAGCAGCCTAGTCCCCAAAGATAAGAAAAACAATGAATACCAGACTGCACAGCCCGAACCAATGGCCAGATTATGATTACGACCAAGTGTGAAATTACTTATGCACAAAGCATTTACTTGAGTCCTTTTTGTGTTTTGGGGTCATCTGTTATGTAGTTCTTTTATTATTTGATGGAGAAGGGAAAGATAGCTGTATCTTGGATAAATGACCAAGAAATCAGGTGTTTACAAATGAAACAGCTGCTATTGCATTTTTCTCGATGCAACAGATAGTCACACTATAGCCAAGGGTTTTGGAAAATGAAACACAGAAACAAAGCAAGTTGCAGGTCAGAAAACCTGCAAATGCCATCAGGCTAGTGGGGGGAGAGGTAAGTGGGCAGCTAGTGAATTTTGGGAGGGGGTCTAGGGACTGGGTTTGCAACACAAAGCTTTTCTGTAGCATCGGCTATCGGAAAGAATAGCCACAACTACCTGACATATCAGCTGAATGTGCATTACAGAAACTAGAAATGTTATTGGGGGAATGGGAGAGGGGAGGTGAAGAGAGCATCAGTGAAGTGGGGAGAGCTGGCAGAGATGTTGAGGGCACTTGGTGAGGGCTTGGGAAAGCAGGAAAGCATTTGTTTTCATCATTTATTGTGACAGCCGCAGCTGTGACAAACACAAAAAAACAAGGTTATAGGTTTTTGTCATTAGCGCGGGTGTAGAGCATAATTTAAATGGGCAAATCAATTTTCATTTTTGATCTAATCATTTCTTGCCCTTGGGATCTATGATGTTTCTGTATAAGCCAATTTGATGAAGCCCTGCTCCCCAGGCCCAGTTTTGGCACTGCCGGGAAACATGGTTGATGGACAATGTGGGCCCCCCTTTCTCCTTCCCGCCCCCCTTTGCCCAATCATCATATAATATTTCATATGTCACTGTCATTTTTTCATTTTCTTCCTTTATGTTATCTAACAGTGTGTTTTTGGTTGTGGGGGCGTGCTGGCTGGTGGGGGTGTTATATAACCAGGATATAGCAGAGGGGTTACGATCATTTAGACTGCGGGCATTGTAATTAGGTACTTTTGGCTGGGACACTGTGTTGTTTTGCATTTTTCCCTGCAGACCTTCATTTTTCGAGATTGCCAGCATTGGATGGTGTCGTGTAATATCCCCATACAAGTTTAGTTCCATCCCATACCAAAAATCACCTTCTTTAGTATTTACAATTGCTGTTTCATTTGTCACATTAGTCCTGTTAATCCCTCCCCCCTCGTTCATCTCGATAGAGATGAACGCTATGAACCAATACGTAATCAGGCCAAACATAATTGTAAAAAATAATGTAATGCACACAGATAATCCACACTCATACGAATATCTACATCTCTCAGCTAAGAATTCTCTATATCTAATACATCTATCCGTTGCAGGCTGCCTGTTAGATGCCATGGTAGCTCCTGTTTGAGATATAAAAGTGCATTAAGTGAATGCATGTAAACATTTTGTTGGCACTACCAGCGCCAAGATATCATGGAAGGGGAATGGAAGTGGGTAGGGGAGTGGGGTTTGGGGATGTACAGACAAGGGAGCAGACACTATACATTTTTATCACATTATTATTTACACAAGTCCAGATTTCTTTTTTTTTTCAATCTTTTCATCTTTATAGATACCCTTAAATGTAATGGTTCTCGTCATCAACTTTCTCAATCAGTTGCATTTCCGTCACACACATGTTCACATTCACTCATTATTTTCATTTGTATTGTTTGCTGTTGTCTGTGCCCCCTCATCCACCTCATCCTGCACACTATTATATGCCCTTCGTACATCCTTCAAATGTATCCAGTACTTAAGGCCCTTCACTTTTACAGCCGTAGGAGTACAAAATACCACTTTGTATGGTCCGTGGAACCGTGGTGCATTCCACCGGCGCACAAAGCTCCGGACATAGATGAATTCTCCCGGCATCAGTTGTACCTGTGTTTCAGGTTCCGTAAGGGACCCCGTTGTGTTCCCTTCTTCTCTTGTGAATGGTGGTGAGAGCTGCTTTGATATGGCGCGCGCTGCCCTGGTTAGCTTTTTCAAGTATTCTGTGAACTCATCTCCCAATATCGCAGCGCTTCTATGCGCGTCTGAGTGTTGGCGCAGTGGGGAGTGTGCTGTGTGCATTCGTCTCCCGGTCATGATTTCGTGTGGGGACAAATGGTGGTCCTTGCTTGGCTGATTTCTCAGCTCAAACACGCAAGGGGCAAACAGTAAATCCAGTTTTTCTTTAATGAGAAGCATAATTTCGAAAGTCTTCCTTTTAACAGGCCGTTCATCTTCTCTACCACGCCATTACTTTGAGGATGATAAATCGAGCACAATTTATTTTTTATTCCCAATAGGGTCGTTACTTCTTTGAAGAGCTCGTCCACAAAGTGAGTGCCGTTGTCTGAGCGAACTACGTCACAAATTCCCCAGCGCGGAAATACTTCCCTTACTAGGAACTTCGCGGCGCTTTTAGCATCAGGTCGTGCACATGGGTTTGCTTCCACCCATCTCGAAAATGGGCATACAACCACAATCATGTAGTGTGCCCCATTACACCTTTCTCCCATATCTGCGTAGTCAATGTGTAGCTCTCTGAATGGCCCAATCGGTTTTGGAATTGTTCCCCTGAGTGTACGTAATGTCATTCCAGAGTTGTATATCTGGCATGTTGTGCACTCCATTGTCAATCTAGATATGTGCTCCTGAAGACAGGGCACGAACCACTCTTCTTGTATCTCTGCTGCAATGTGTTGTTTCGTGTTGTGTGCTGGGAAGTGTAATTGTTGAAACGCTATTTCTAATAGTTTTACTGGCATTACCACTTTTCCTGAGTTATTTTGTCGCCAGAGTAAGTCTGTTGCTGATTGGCTGCACCCTCGTTTTACACACATCATCTTTTCATCCTCACTTGCTCTGTCCTGTAACTCTAGTATTTGTGATATAGGCATCGTATTGTACCCTTCTGGGAGCTCTTTGTTTGTCTTGTGCTGTAGCATATACTCACCTATTTCATGTTTTTCAAAGTATGAAGCTTCCTTGGCAGCAGCGTCCGCTGCCGCCTTTCCCAAAGACACAACGTCTGTGTTGGACGTATGTGCTTGGCACTTCACTATTGCTACAACTGTGGGATCTCGTAGAGCCTCAATTAACTCCTTCAGCAATTCTGCATGCTGCACTGGAGTCCTATCTGCTCGTCGAAACCCCCTCCGCCCCCATCTTGCCAGACCTCCATGTACTGTTGTCGTCATGTAAGCTGAATCTGTGTAGATTGTCACTGCACAACCTTTAGCTGCATGTAATGCTTCTAATAGGGCAATGAGTTCTGCTGCTTGTGCTGAGAAATGTGATGGGAGGCGGTACTGCACTAGTGTCTCATACTCACCTTCTTCTAATCTCACCACTGCCAATCCCACATGTCTCTCTCCCGTGTCCATGTCAATCGATGCTGACCCGTCCACAAAGTACACCTCCCCCTCGCTCAGGGCATTCTCGCACATCACTGTGTCCTCCCCTCTTTCCCCTGTGTAAGTTGCACAATCGTGTTCCTGCATGTCCTCTAGTGTGCATGCTTCTGTAATGAATGTTGCCGGATTCACTGTCCTGCATCGTACCACATGGATATTGGCGCTGGACAATATTATTTCATAGGCAGTTGCTTGCTGTGTGGTCAGTTTACTTTTTGATCTCTCAAGTATTGCAAATAATGAATGCTCCACAAACAATGTGACAGGGCATCCCACGAGTGATTGCTCGCACGCGAAATGTCCTTGCATCACCGCATCCAAAGTGCCACTATAGTAAGCCAATGGTTTGTGTCCTAGGGAAGTCTTTTGTGTCAGTACAGCTGTCATGAGTGTCCGCTTGCTGTGTGAGAACAGGTAAAACTTGCGTTCATAATCAGGATTGGCGAGTACTGGAGCACTCGAAATCAACTCTTTTAACGACTTGAATGAGGCGCTCATTTCTTATGACCATTCTATTTTCCTGTTCTCTTGCTGTGCCTCCTTGAGTGCTTGCAGTAAGGGTCTGGTGTATGCTGCATAATCTAATATCCATGCTCTACAATAGTTGCACATTCCCAAGAATTTCTGCATCTCCTTCACTGTTGTGGGTTCTCTCACTGATGTTATTGCTTCTACCCTGTCAGGGATTATTCTTTTTCCATCTTTTGATATTAGCTGTCCCAAGTATAGGACTTCTTTCTGACAATATTGTAGCTTTTCCTTGTCCACTTTATACCCCTTATTTGCCAACAGGGACAGGAGTGTTACTGAATCTTTTCTGCATGTCTCTTCATTCTGTGCGCAGACGAGTAAATCGTCTACGTACTGAATGATTGTGCTTTCAACTGATAAATTGTCTAAGTCTTCATGTAGTATGCGGTTGAATATGCTTGGGCTCTCACAGTATCCCTGTGGTAATCTGCAATGTTCATATCTCTTTCCCCATAGTGTAAATGCTGTCAGGTATCTGCTTTCTTCTGCCAAGGGGATGGAGAAGAATGCGTTTTTCAAATCGACCACTGTGAAATGTGATGCCTTTTTTGGGATCCTGCATAATATTGATGCAGGGTTCGGGACCAAAGGGAACTCTTTCTGTATTACGTCATTTAGGGGGCGTAAATCCTGGATCATCCTCCAAGCCCCTCCCGTCGCTTTTTTGATCGGGTAGATACATGTGTACATGGGGAGTTTGAAGGCACTATTATCCCTTGTGCTAGCAGTGCATTTATTGTCTCTTTTATCCCTTCTTCAGCTTCGCGGGACAATGGATATTGTTTCACTTGGGGTAGTATCGCCCCTTGTTTGAGCTTTATTATCACTGGTGTTACTCCATGCAACAACCCTATGTCATGGGGGCCTGTTGTCCACAAATTGTTTGGTACTAGTCTCATGTCATCATCAAAAAATGACGGTGGTGCTCCCACCACTGCCATCAACTGGACAGGAATCTGTCTAGCCTGAATCAAAATGTCACAGGCCATTGCTATTTCCATTATTATTTCACCATCGATTTCTAAATCGGAAAAGAGATATTCATCAGTTAAGTCTCGTAGGGCAATGTCGGCATTGATGCACAGTACTGTGCGCCATTCACACCCGTCTATGTCCATTCCAATCACAGCGATCCTTTTTGCAGATACCTGTACAGCATGCAGGTCTAATGATACCACTGATCCTGGTGCTATGTCTGGGTGCACTATTGGGCGGAAGAGAAACTCCGCGGGTATTCTCCAATCCATCCTTTTCAGCTCAGGAACTATGTGGGCCAGCGTCTTTAATCCTTCAATAAACATTCTCTCGTCCACTGGCAAGCCACGTATTTCCGGTGCAGTTGTGTGAGCCTGTACTACCAGCATTACACGTAATGGGCATATTCCTGGTGTTGAACACACTATACCTCTCTCAGTGAATGATATTGTCATATTGAGTTTGCTAAGAAGGTCCCTCCCTAGTAAATTTATTGGCGAATGTTCATAATACAGTAAGGGTGTTTTTACAGTTTTACCTCCCACTGTCACATCCAAAGCTTCTGTGTAAGGAACTTCAATTACAGCCCCAGAGAACCCCTGCGTCTCTAACTTCCGGTTAGATAACGGGAACTGGCCCTCCCTAATGCATGATTTCTCCGCTCCCGAATCCACCATGAATATGAACTGCTTGTCTCCTATCTGCGCCCCTACCAATGGTTCCTCTGCTGCATCGTAGGTGGTAGATAGAACAGGACACGCAAGTGTTCTCTGTGGGCTGTCCTATGCGGGGTGTCCATTGTCCCCCCTTGGTTGAACACACTCCCTGAAACCACTGACGCGCCACTATAGGGGGCTGGTGCCGGGGCTCCGTTTGCTGTTGTCGCGAAATGGTTGTCTGGCGTGTAGTGCATAGTGTCATTGTTTTGTGGGTGATTCTGTGTTCTGTATTGGTGTCCCTGCTGTTGCTCATGGTGCCCCTGCCCTGGGTTCCTTTGTTGTTGTCCCATTGGGAGACTATATGGGCTCCCCGGATGGGGATGGCCATAATGTTCTACCTCTGGAAATCCGTTGTTTGGTCTACTTCTGCACTCCCTGGAGTAGTGTCCCCACCTCCCGCAGTTCCAACAACTCCCTTGCGCACCTCTGGGACCCTGCCATCCGGTTCCTCCCATTCCCCCATACCCTTGTCCACCTCCTCTTCGGCCCCTGTACCCACCTCGTCCCCCTCGAGGGGCCCACTCTTGCCACTGCGGACCTCCACTCTGCTCCTGCTCGTTCCAGTGCCGCTGCCCCGCTCCTGCCCAATTAGTTGCCATCCTTCCTTGTATTGCAACCAGCCCCTCCTCTTCCTCATCTCCCTCCCTGCTGTGTGGGAGCGCGGCCACTGCTGCAGCGTCCTTCACCAGCTTTGTTTGTACTAGTTTCGCTTCGTCTGCCAATCTTCTCTGTGCCACCTCCTTCTCCCTCTCTTTTATTCGCTTACAGTGGTGGACTATTATGCTCTGAATTTCGGGCCATCCTTTTGCTTCAATACCTGCTATTTTGTCAAGTGCTTTTTGCACTTCTTTCGGGAGCCCCCTCTTTATTATGAAGTAGAATAATGATGTTGATTGACACCAGGGTGTGCCCGTTTCTGCTCTCCACATCTCTTGGACCCGAAAAATGTAATCCATCGCATCCTCCCCGTCATTCATTGTACATTGCATTACTGACTGCAAATCTGGGGTATCTGGAAACGTTTCCCGCAAGGCATCCCACACCCTTGCACGCACTGTGTTGAAAGAGGCACCATCATGGCGATTGCAGTCTAACATTACTCCCGGGAAGCCAGCTTTGACCCAAACTCTGTCAGCCTGATCCCCAACTGCTGATAATAGCAAACTTTTCACGTCCCCTATCGCTGGAGGTACCCCGGCTGTGTGTTTCTCAAAGGCATACATCCACTTGCTCGCCCGTCCTAATAACGGGGGCAATAACTTTAACAAATTGGCCTTATCCATCTGATCCCAGGGTATGTAATTTGGCCTCCCTCCTCCCCTATGTATTAGTGGGAGCTGCAACTTTCCCTTTGTCGTTATATCTGTACTCACCTTCAATCCTGATTTTCCTAACGATGCCATTTTTCCCAACCTGTTCCTTAGTCGCCCTGTCCACTCATCATCCATCGTTCTCATTGAGCATGCGCCATCCAACCCTTTGCTTCCCCCTCCCATTGCCATACTTAGCCTTTCACTTTCTTCTAAATCATCCCCTATATCACATAGTAGCTCCTCGTTGCCTCATGTGGGCCTTTTTTCGTTACCAGTACCTCCCTCTCTTTCCTCTAGTTCGATTATTCGTGTTGGTTCTTCCTGTATCCTAAACAGTATCTCGCCTTTTTTCCACCCTTCTTCAAATGTTCTACTCTTGCTCTGCACTCTGGATGCATGCTCTGATCTAGCTGTATTGAGTGTGGTCCGCTCACATATGCTTTTTATTCTTGAGAGCTCATCTTTGGCTATAGAGAGCCTTGATTCTAAATCGCCTGTTAATTTTTCTATATCCACCCTTGGTGTGCTCACCTGTTCTCGCTCCCTATGACACTCGTGTGGCGGGGGTGCTGTTGGCCCTTGGGTGGTGGTAGTTGTCGGTGGGGGTACATAAGCTGGGTCACTGTATCCCTCCGCGGGTACTGGCTTGTTTAGTATTGGGTACAACCTTGTTACCTCTATCTGTGGCTCCTCTTCTGGCAATACCTTATCATCCCTTTGTATCATTAGTGGATTGTCAGTGGTAGATGGTAGATCAGGATCTAATTCCCTTGCCTTAGGCGGGGGTATCTCTTCAAGCAGCCTCCATAGGTCTAATATTTCTCTCCCATTATGTACCTGCTTCCCCTTGTATTTCAAACAAATGCATGTGGCTACCATATCTAGGACACTCTTGTCAAATGATCCCCCTTCGGGCCATATCTGAGGTAACCCCTCCCCCTTCAACTCTGTGATCCACTGGTCATGATATTTCTTGATCCGTTCTGCGTACCCAGGTAGGTTCTTACAAATGTGTGATAAGGGTGTTTCTGCCCCCATACTTCGTGCTCACCTGACACTTATGTATCTCTATATATCTCGATATCTCAATATAAACGTATCACCATGTGAGTTCGCGTATTTATGTCTTACTAAATTGTGGGGACCTGCGTATTTCTCCCTCCACCTGCACACCATAAGGACGGCTGCGCACAGCCTCTATTCTATCCTCTTTGGGGGCACGTACGAGAGCAAACCGTCAGTAATTTCGACAATGTTACCCCACAAATCAAAAAGGTAACCACTCACTTCACCACATTACTCTTGTCTTTATGATATTTCATCTGGTCACACTTACCATGACCATTCCATCGCTATGCATTTCTGACCACTTCTACAAACACACCCATTATAACAAAATATGTTCTGACACATACGATGTTCACACACCCATATGTAGCACTCTATTCACAGTTCAGTTTGTCCCCCCTTTCCTCCCTAGCTGGCTGTCCCTGTCCGACTTATTCTGATATATATATATATATATATATATATATTCAGTGAAAAAACTTCAGTGATGTCATTTTTGATGTCCTGGGTGTTAGTCTTAGCAGTGCACGGAGGTGGCGCGAGTTATGGTTGCTTAGCTTACCATAACTGGCGAATTTCAAGGGTTTTTCGGTTTTACTTGGAACCATAACATCCCTTTAACAAAGTTTTTTCACTGAATTTCATAGGTTTTTAGTAGCGCAACTTAACCATAACGTCCCTTTAACAAAGTTTTTTCACTGAATTTCATAGTTTTTTAGTAGCACAACTTAACAATAATGACTTTGACTTTATATACGTGTCATATGGAACTGACTAGATCTCTTCTTATGAACTTGATGTCCGCAAACTTATTTAATGTTCGCGGACATCTTCGGAGAACAGTACCACCACCTAAAAACTCTGGGGAGGTATGATGTGTAATAGTTATATCATAACATAGGAACATTTAAAAAATTCACAAAGCAGCACACATACAAAGTATATGTAGTAATACTTAACAAATGTTACCCATATATGTAACACACTAACCATTCATGTAAATACAATATGTTTTAAAATGGAATATACCAAAAGAAGATAAAGTGGCTTCCACCATAATTACCTCACAGACGCTCCACAACCAACAGCAAGACCAGACGTATACACTACTGATTACATATCTCACCAGACATAGTAAGTGCACTTCTTTTTACTCATATATTTATAAACTTTCTATATTAGAAAAAAAAACATATTACTTCTTTGTTTTCTCACAGAAATGTGTAGTACTCTGGACTGGCTAGAGGACCATTTCCCACGAGACGAAATGTTAGAAGATAGTCCACCTAATGGTACACACTTTACTGTATAAACCAATTGATAAATATTATTTTGTATACATTCAACATATACAATTTTTTTTACAGACCCTACAAAAATTGCAACTTCCAAAGAAAAAGAAGTGGTGGATAACACTCTTGAACACATTACCCGCAAAATGGACCAACTTATGGCAAATTTTATGGATTTAAAGAACTTTGTGGAAGATCACCTAAAACCACCAACAACATACCATTGTCCCACCTGTACTTGTCCCCCCTCACCATATCCCATTCATTTATCCCCAAACTCTCTCCATGGACCACAACGTTTTGATGAGATTTCCATCCCTTCTTCACCTGATCCCACTAATATTGAAAACCTTATTCTCCTGTTTTTGTTTTCGTTTCTGCCCCACCTTCTCAGTCATAAATTGTTTATATATGTTAAATAAAGTTACTTTTTTATATTGTGTTGTAATTACTTTCAGTTCATTGTAATAAAACCAATTTAGGTGTCCACGGACACCGCGGTTGTTCGGAAATGTTCGTAAAGAAACGAAAATGTAACTGTCTTGAGGATACTACACCTGTCCGTAATGTTCTCATGCAAGTTCAAAATGTTCTAAGAACACTCGTAGTGTCCTGAAATGTTCGTAAAGAAACAAAAATTAAAGTGTTCTAAAGAACACTATATCTGTCCGTAATGTTCGCTATCAACTTAAAACTGTCCTAAGAACACAATTGGTGTCCTGAAATGTTCGTAAATAAACAAAATGATGTGTCCTCAACAACAGTACAACTGTTCGTAGTGTTCGCTACCCAATTGAAAGTGTTCTAAGAACACAATTGGTGTCCTGAAATGTTCGTACATAAACTAAATTACACGTGTCCTGAAGAACACTATATCTGTCCTTACTGTTCGCTACCAAGTTTAAACTGTTCTAAGAACACACGCGGTGTCCTGAAATATTCGTTTCACGTGTGACACACTTTTAATTACTTCAGAACCCGAACAGTGTCCGCAGGACATCAATGCGCATGCGCTAACCAAACTCCGTGCACTTGGTGTCCTGCGGACAGGCGCTTCCTTCGCAGACTAGTTCGCAAACAGATCATATGACCGCGCCCACGCTCATCGTGTGTCCTGAAATGCGGACACTGTTCGTGTCCCTGAACAATTTAAAAGTACATTTTCAGTTAATACATAATATTTTTCAATAAAATCTCACCATGCCACAAGTCCCACATAGCAATATTGAGTTTCTATATACCTTTTGAAACTTTCCGATCCTTTTTTTGTGTTCGATCTGTCCGCGCACAGTGCGCATGTCCGCGGACCGCGCACAAGCACCCCTATAAAAGACCACGGCCAAGAGCTTATTCCCATTGTGTTTCTGGCTATTCTTCACAACACAGTGATATTTGCTGCCACCTGCAGACTACATCATCATCGACATGGCATCCTTGGCTGCTGAACTGCCACTTGGGGCTGCACCTGCTTCAGCACCACCACCCCCTCCACCACCACCACCTCCCAAAGGGCCTGAAGAGGGGAACAGGACTGAGGATGCGGAGGAGGAAGAAGAGGACGATGAGAATGAGGTAGAGGAAATCCCTACTACCCGCACTAGGCGTGAGTCTTGGGTGTGGCGGTTATTTACCATTCATGGGAATGGTCCTAAGGCTCGTGCGAACCATGTTACCTGCAATGAGTGCAAAATGATACTCAATCACGGGAAGCACGGTAACTACAGCTTTGGGACCACTACTATGAAGCGATACCTGAGGTCATTTCACTCTGGGGCTATTCACAGGGTTGTACCTTGCGAAGAATGTAGCAGGTTGATTTCCTCTACTTCATCCTCTGTTTATGATCCTGTCACCACAAGGACCACCTCTGTGGGACAGCGTCTTTCTCAAGCTGCCTCACAGGCCATACAGAATGCTGATGACCCTTACCTTTCGAGGGTCACAGTTGTATGTATGTACTGTGACACAGTACTCTGCAGGGGGGAGCGACTTCAGAGTGCTTTTGAGACTATCGTCTCAGAGCACGAGAAGACCTGCTCACTACCCAAATAAAACCCACTCTACATCTTCCTCTCTCAGCTCGCTCTTTCTTATCCCTGTGGTTGGTGTCCCCCCCTTTACCCTCCTTTAACCTCCTCTCCTAGTGTGTCGTGTCTGAAAAAACAAAAATAATACAAAATTACAAAAATCAAAAAAAAATAAGGCTCTTTTCAGAGCCGCCTTTCCCAGTTAAAAAATAGAAGTGAAAATAAATGAAGCAGGGCTCTTTGTATTTTTTAGAAGTCCGCGGACAGTTCGCGAACATTAAAAAAATTGGGTTACTACTCCATCACAAACATTGTAATTTTCTCTGGAAAGAATTGGTGGCTCTGAAAAGAGCCTTTGGGTGGTGTTTGTAAGTCAAAAATTGTAAATGCTTAACATCTACTTCAAAATCGTTGTTGTAATTCCAAAAAAGGTTGCAATGCATTTTGTACATTTCTCAGAAAAATCTGATTGCCAGCATAAGTAAGATGGACTCCATCTCTGCGAAAAATGTATGTACTACAAAACATAATATTTTCATTGTGAAAAGAAGACATGCCAAAATCTCTTAGAAAGCCACAAACAGCCTTATTAACATTGCGCCTTGCTTTTTCCATTTGTGGACCAAATGAAGAAGAACGAAGCCACATTTGTCTCTGCGCAATCCGTGAAAATATCACTTGAGAATTAGGAAACATGTCCATAACCTTCCTCAGTCCTTCTTTCATAGCAAATTGCAAAAAAATTCCAGTCACATGCCCTAAACTGTTCCCTCCACAATGAATTACAATTATGCCTGGATGTTGCTCTGTCTCCAAAGTAGCACAGAGAGGTAGCAAATCCAACCACTTCATTCCACGTACTCCATGCCAGTGTACTTCCACATGTGGGAATCCAAGATCTACAGCTACTCCACAGCTTTCTGCATGCACCTTCAACCAATGTATCCACAAATCTCCTAAAATCCAAACAATCTGTTTTCTGAAACACACAGCCATAGCTATCTTTTGTTCTCTCAGCAAAAAGAGTATCTCAGAAAATCTCTCCTGGCACAACACACCCACCAAACTTTCCTGACCAATCCCTTTCAGTGCTTATTCTCATTTGCATGACTTCTGAACCCAAAAATCCCCAGATGTAACTCCCGATGTCCGGGAACTACCGCCATGTCCGCGGACATATCGCAACATGAACAGCCCTTCTACCATTTCCACTACACTCTCTCTGCCATTCCCTCATTGGATGTACCTCAAAAATCACATGACCATGCACCAATCACATTCAAGACCTCTACATCTAACTGCATCATCATAGATCAGCACTGCAAATGTACTCTGAATCTCTCTGAGTACAAGTGTCATATCATTGGCAAGCAGCATCTACCACAAATACTGTACACGTCTTCAAGATTTCTTCTTGCAGCTCCATGCATATCCATATGCATGAACACAAACTTCAGGTATGCATATTTTCTGTATAGTAGATGACAACCATTTTTGTTTTACAGGTGGGTGAAATCACCCGATTTTGTTTTTGGCGGGTGAGACACCCATTGGAATGAATGGGCGTGCAGGAGGCTTGGCGGGTGAGTCTTCCCTTTACAAGGCGTGTGACACCTGCCAAAAGCGTGTGAGTTGAGAGCTATGGTAGATGAACACATTTTCAAACAGACTTTTACCTTGTAAAATCTGTAAAATGAATTTACTGTACTTTTTTCAATTTCCTAAAATCAACTATCACTTATACACCTTTATACTTTTTACTTTCTTTATACACACACACTCAAATCATGTTAAACTAACATTTTTTAAATGAAATATATAGACTACATATATTTAAACAAAATTGCATGCAAACACAATCTATGTTTAAACCTTTATAAAAATACTTATACAATTTCATATTTTTTGTTTTTATTTATTTATTTACTTAATTACTTTAAATTAGACATGACATTGAGGCGCTATTACCTAGAACAGTTTACTTACAGAAATAGTGGTATTCACTAATATATTATAAATTTCACAAGACATAGTAAAGATATTTTATTTTTGCTACAGTTAGTCATTCAATACAATTTGTTCATTAAGAACATATCATATGTACTGAACTGATGCAATGTATCTTATGTAAATAAATTAGTTTAATGGTTTTACAGAAGGCACTGAGGATTTCAATTAAAAAAAACAATATCTAAATTAAAAACAGTGCTATATACAAACAAAGTTACTAATTTGAAGGCTTTACAGTTACAGTTGCAGTGAAGACCAGTTTCCTGAAAAGAAGCAGCCGAATTCGAAGAAGAAAGAAAAACTAAGAAGTTACCTGTTAATTTAAAAAAACAAGTAAGTAAAATATCACCATAATATTTATATTATTAATCAAATATACTATAACATTAATACCAGCTATATTAGACATTTTGTACCATTTTGTCCAAAAATTTCCATGTCGTAAACAGCGATTTACAACCAGAATGGCCCACAAATTTCTATTTTTTGACACACAAATTAGCCAACTGACCCACTACAATTTTCATATTATAGAACAAACAACTGTTTTAATTGTATAAATTAGATTTACTATTTGTACTTTTCCACACCACTAGCTTACTTTTTTTTGTCATCTGAACCCCAGTTTAGTGACACATAATATCAAGAATACCTATCCCTACTAGTTTTAGTTCCCAATGCACAATCACACACCATTACATACATCTTTATCATCTTACTCAAACACTCATGCACACAGCACACATACATTCCAGAACACCCCAACCCATATCTTCTATATTTTTTTCAACAGACCCTAAAGAATGCCTACCAAAAGACAACTCCGTAGAAAGCAACGCTAAATTAGAGCAAATGAAAATAAAGGTGTCCAACATAAGCATCCATCTCTAGCAGAATTTGTAAAAAAAGTTGAAACAAAACAGCTAATACAATCATTTAGTGAAACACAAGAAGTTTCAAGTACAACAACTTCGCTTCCTCTATCAAAATGTAAAACAAACCAAAAAACAATTAACAGAAAATCAGCTATCAGTACAGATAAAACTACTTCTTCAAATTTTAATATAGTGCAAAGTAAGCATACCAAGAAAAGTATTTTAGCCAAAATATACCGTCACAAAGTCCTTCAAAATCTTATAAAAACAGGAGAGAAATCAGGTTCAAAGCTTAAAACCTATCGTAGGAAATTAATCTTAGAAGCATTGATGGACAGTGCAATTCTTCTCAAAAGAAATTTATTTATTTTACTGTTAAACAAAATGAAACCACTAACAAAACTAATAACTAAATTACAAAAAAGACTTCTCAATAAGCGAAATGTCAACAGAAAGAACTTCTTAAGTATCTGCGGAGGTGAATGGAATAACACTACGAGCACAGAACCATATTTTAATGAAGAAGCGTACAAACAAAAGCAAACGAATACAATTGCCAAAAAATAGCAGTGGTCGAGGTTATGAAAAAGTGAATAATACCATAATGGAACAAGAAGTACTCCTTACAAAAATATGCCCTGAAAACTTAGAATTATCCCTCCATTCAACTGAATCAGAACGTCTAGTGTACAAATGGCCATGCACGTCAATGTGTAACATTCCCAAACAATGTTTCAAATCTTTACACCAATTCCTCAATAAATATGTAAAAAGCAAAGACAAAATCAAAATTGAATTACTGCAAAATATAGATACCTGTCCAGTGCGCAAGTACACAGGACTACAAGGACATTCATCGGCCTGCATTACAGGACCTACTTTCCATGATATCAAAAGGATATCAACACATCATTCAACTATAAGAAATCTAGTCTATAAACTGTACTATGCTAAAAGTCCTGCTTTAGCACTAGCAAAGTTAAATAACATCCTTCTACATGGTACAGCAAAAGACCTACTTGAAGAAATTCACTATATCCAGAAAAAATATTTTGTAAGTGAAAGCCATTTACAGAATGAAATAGCTTTAAACCAATTGAGCAACAATTTTATACATGGCAACCTTTTGCTAAACACATACAAAAAAGAAATACTAAAATTTAAAAGTACATCAGCTGAAGTACCAAACCATGTATGTGTATGTTGCCGTAGAATTTTTTATAAAAGTAACACAAAAACTGTGGACCTATCATACAAAATAGAAGACAATGAAGATTCTAAATGGTTTGAATTAGCTCTCTACCTTCTAGCAGAAAACAGGAAACAAATATGAAATAACTGAGCCCTTAATACTTTGCAGTTATTGCACTACAAAACTTGACCAACCAAACTCCTTCACGTTCTATCACAAATAATTTGGAATTATACTCAGTACCAAAACCTCTACAACAACTTAATGTATATGAGAGCATCATAATTCAAACAGTACACCCATTTCAAGCAATAATACGCCTTCAACCAAAAACAGCAAAATTACCTCCCTCTGAATTGGTAAAAGGCATTCGTGGAAAAGTAGTTTATTTACCATTAAATCTAAAAGAAAATGTGCATACTCTAGGAGTGCAACGTCCAATGCAGCAATCTTTAATTATATTAGTAAATGGAGTACCTACAAGACAAAAGACAAAAAAATATGGCAACAGCTGGTAGATTTATATAAAGTTAGACAAGCCTTCCAATATCTTAAAGAGAATAATGAATATTACAAAGAAATTAATATTAAAGAAAACTTGAAAGATACAACTGAAATAATTCAAGAAACACAAGAAGCTGGTCAATTTGAGCTACTAGATCCTGCTACAATATCAAATACTTTAGACCATTATACAATTCATCCTTTGCACTGTAATGACACCGTACAAGATGTACTAGAAACTTACCAAATGTGTCAAACAAAAGGATCGCCAATCAGTGTATGGGAAAAAAGTATAGAAGCACGTGCTTTTCCTCTACTCTTTCCTACTGGCAAAGGAGGAAGGTATGATAATAGACCTATTCAAATATCAGCTTCAGAATACTGCTCATTACGGATGTATTCTGAAGATCCCAGATTTAGACAAAATGTGGAATACATATTCCACCTACTCTTTGAAAGTGAACTAGCAACTTTATGTTACGGAGTTGCACACATATTAAAACCAGGATCACACTTTCAAAATATGACAGCTAAACAATTATTAGAGAAAGTGCAACAAAAGGATGAGGTTTTACAATCAAATATTACAAATCTATTAGCAAATATGCGTGGTACTAAAGAGTACTGGTTTCAACGTCATGGAGATGTACGTTGTATGATCAGAAACCTTGGCCCACCCACTTGGTTTGTTACATTAAGTTGTGCAGAATATGCATGGGAAGATTTACATGATTTCCTACGCATATCAAATAAAAACAAAACAAACTTTGTTCTTTGGATCCTGTTAATGTTTCAAGATATTTTCACCATCGCTTCATTGCTATGCGACATTGTATTTGTAATAAAACTGTTCCTCCCCTTGGAGAAGTGCAACACTTCTTTTGGAGAAAAGAATACCAAGCCAGAGGAGCACCACATATCCACATGCTTTTATGGATTAAAGATGCTCCTAAATTTGGTCAAGACAGTGATGCCACTGTTTTACAGTTTATTGAAAAATATGTCACTTGTGAAATTCCATCAGAAGCCACAAATAGTGATCTTCGTGCACAAATTTTACAATTTCAAAGACACAAATGTGGAAAATATTGTCGTCGCAAATACAAAAACAAAGGCAAATACTACACCAAATGCCGATTTGGTTTCCCTAGACCAGTTACAAATACAGGTCAAGTAAACAACCTCATGTCTTCAGTTAGACATACTGTTAAAGGAAAGTCACATAAAAATACATATTACATAAAAAGAAAAGAAGAAGAAAAATATATCAATGATTATAATGCAATCATTGCCCACTTATGGAATGCAAACATAGATGTGCAGTACATTGCAGACAATTCTACTGCAGTTGCACGATATGTCACAGCATACTTAACTAAAGCAGAAAAGACAGAGCTCCAAGACTTCTGGAATGACCTGTCATCAGATAAAACAGTATCTCAGAAATTATACAGCTTGGGCATAAAAATGCTCACCCATAGAGAATGTGGATCTTATGAAGCAGCTGATCGTTTAACTGGTACTTCATTGTATGGTAAATCTGAAAATATAGTATGGCTAAGTCTTGGTCCAGCTAAATCTAGAAAAAGAGTTCTAAAATCATATGAAGATATAGAAACAATAGCCAAACATGATCCCAACAGCCAAGACATTTTAAAAAACAATTTACTGGACACATACTACCCAAACAGAAGTAATACTTTGGAAAACATGTGTCTATACCAAATAGCCCAAAACTACACATACGAAAATAATATGAAACCCGATTAAAAAAAAGGTAAATATAGAGTGACAGACTGTGAAGGCAGCTTAGTTAAACTCACTAAACCAAATTTAATTAATCATATCAAATTGTCATTGAAGACTCCTCAACATAAATAAGTATATTACATGTCCCTGCTACAACTCTTCAAACCATGGAGAAAAGAAGAACAATTACTAGATAACTATGACTCATATGACGATGCTTTCAAAGCAAATGAAAGCACTATAACTGATGTAAACTTTACACAGTACAAAACAATGTTGCACAATGAACAGCAACATGAAGAAGAACTCCAAGCCCAACTAGATAAGGATACTCCTGACAGTAGTCAACCTTCTGTAACAGGAAGCCAAGAACCACTGGGAGAACCACAAATAACAAATGAGGCAGAATTAGCTATGATAGAAGTAGAAAACACCATGTGTCAGTATGAAGATAAGGAAGACTTAACTATACTACAATCAAAACTAAACAATGAGCAAAGTAGCATTTTTCAAGAAGTAACAAAACAAATTGCACATGGTGTAAAACATGAAAATAAAGAATGTTCCTGCCATAATTATAAACCTATACCACTGTACGTGAGTGGTGAAGCTGGTTCTGGCAAAACATTCCTAATCAAAATCATTAGTAAGTTCCTTCAACAATTGACAAACAACAAACTGTCAGCTGTTGTCACTGCCCCCACAGGTTTAGCTGCCTACAACATAGGTGGTGTCACATTACACCGATTACTACTATTACCAGTAGAACACCAGAACAAATTAGACTATTACAAACTTTCTGCAGAAGCTGCAATGGAATTACGCAGAGTATTGAAACAAATGAAAATGCTACTAATAGATGAAGTGAGCATGATCTCCAACCTGATGTTAGCTTTGATCCACCTCAGATTACAAGAAGTACTCAAAACAGACTATGAAGAGCTCTTTGCAGGAAAACACATTATTGTTTTTGGAGATCTGCTTCAATTAACACCAGTAAAAGGTGAACCTATTTTTAAAACATTAGGGCATAAATTCTGCCGTAGAACTGTTGGCAGCATTGGAAATGTCAACCTTTGGCAACATTTCCAATACAGAGAATTAACAGAAAACATGCGCCAGTTGGTATACATTCTAAAGAAGCAGAAGCAACATTGAAAACCCAGCACATTAATGCACTTTATGGCGATAATGCATGTGCTACAGATGTTATGGAACAATTAGCCCACAAAAATGTCAATTATATGGCCTTAATGCCAACTCTTGCAAGCTGTTTCAAATTCAATGAAATCATGCTAAGTAAAGAAATGCAACCAATAATGGAAATTAGCGCCACAGACAAACTAGATGTACATGGTATGACACTACCCATGTTTGACCAAGCCACAACAAGACTAAATAATTTAGAAAAATCAATCTCAAACACAGCAGGCTTAGAAAAGATGTTAAAATGATCCTTAAATTACAGAGTAATGCTTAAACGTAACCTTGACGTGGACCAAGGACTAGTTAATGGAGCACTGGGTACAGTTGTTGGCTTTCAAACATACCCACGTGACAACAAAATTCAGTTTGTCAATATACTCTTTGACAAACTTTCAGAAGTAAAACGGATAGGACGCTCAACAGTTCATAAATCACAAGATCTTACCCTAGACAAAGCAATGATAGATATTGGTAACACAGTCTTTAAAGAAGGCATGAGCTACGTAGCACTATCACGCTTACGTACACTTGACGGTCTATTTCTAATCAACTTTGATGCAAGTAAAGTAAACGCTGATATTCCTTGTATTTTAGAATATAATAGACTTCGCTCACTATACACTCCCCATCTAAACACATATTCTGTTCCACAAAAACTAAAACGTTGTAAAAGAAAACTAAATCAAACAGAAATGCAACAGGACGTCACTGCAAATCCTCCAAAGAGAGTAAAATAAACTAATACTTCATCAAGTACCACAAACAAAAAAGAATCAATTAGAGAAAGTAAACCAGGTACTTCTTTAAAGAAGGAAGACAAACTCCAAAAAAAGCAGTTAGATACAGAACTACCTGGACCATTTAAATTCTCAAATATAGTTGGTGTAAGTTGCCATGCAAATGTAGCAATGAATATTCTATTTCAATTACCACCAATTGTTGACAACATTTACTCACACAGTACAGACCCATTGTGTTTGCAAATGTTAGTACTTCACAGAAATGCAGCAAACAATCCTGACAACACATATAGTGTTTTTGGAATAAGACGACAATTGGACCACTGTGCTGGAATGGTGAAATTCACTATAAACTCACAGGAAGATCCTCAAGAATTTCTAATGTACTTACTACAAGTACTGGAAAACAAAAACATACCTATAAATGAAATCTTTCAGATTTCATACATGTGGAAACATACATGCACTCTCTGCAACAATGTGACACAAGAAAAAATCCCCAATGAACGCTTCATATATATATATCAATACCAAATTGTGAATCCATTCCATTTCAGCAACTTGTACAAAATGCAAACCATGGTAGATTATGCTCTACCTGCAATTCAGATAATCGCTCCACGTTAGTAATACAAGCACATAGTAAATACGTAATACTAATGCTTCTACGTTACAATGCAGATGGTACCAAAAACAACTGCAAGCTGACTGGATTCACACATGGTCAAATATCAATTGGTAAGAAAACCTTCACAACAATAGGTATAATCTACCACGCAGGAGCCACAACCAATTCAGGGCACTACACTGCATACATAAAAAAGAAATGTGGATGGTTTGAATGTAATGATGGTACCATTACTCTAAAGCAGAGATTAGCAGCAAATCTTACAAACGCTTATTTGATGTTCTTAAAACCAAAATTTGATAAATAAACTGTATTTAAACCTTTAAGTAAATTTGTGTTACAAAAATATAAACTGTTAGAATACTCCAAAAGCTATCTAACTGCTCAAAGATTCTACAACAACTAATCAGATAAATGAATACCACTAAATTAGACCAAAAAATACACAGTTAGAATACGCCAATTGGTATCTAACTGTCCCAAAATTATACATTTGTGTTAAAATAATATAAACTGTTAGAATACTCCAAAAGCTATCTAACTGCTCAAAGATTCTACAACAACTAATCAGATAAATGAATACCACTAAATTAGGCCAAAAAATACACAGTTAGAATACGCCAATTGATATCTAACTGTCCCAAAATTTAACAATATCCAAATAGGTAAATCAAAACCACTAAAATATATTAAAAAAATAGACAGTTAGAATATGCCAATTGGTATCTAACTGCTCCAAAATTTTATAATATCAAAACAAATGAAGAATTTGTTACTGCTCCAAAAAAAATACAACAAAGCAAAGTATAAAGCATTAGCCAGAAACAACAAGTGAACACTGAAAACAAACAAACAAATAAACTGTAGCATAACAGAAAAAGGTTTTTTTTTTAATCCAACATGGATTTTTTTTTCTCCCACAGCTCCAATGATTTTAGCAACAAATACAGAAACTGAGCAAATTGCACAGTACTCTGATTTGTACTCTACTAAATATGAGGGTCGAAAAACAATAAAAGTATATTGCTTATACAATGTAATAAGTCATTACAAAATACTAATACTAACATCCTATTTTCTTTTATCACAGAAATGAAGAAGAAAAACATGGACTCCCATTACTAGACCAAACAGTAAGTATACAATAATAAGGACAACCATAGCAGCATATCACATCCATAGTATCTAATACCTTTGTTCCTTATACATTTGTTTTTTACCCAAAGTTATAAGCAAATATGAATGTGATATGCTGCGGTGGTTGTTGCCAGGGCATAGAGTCTTGGGTGCACCTAAGACTCTATGCCCTGGCAACAACCACCGCAGCATATCACATCCATAGAGTCAAACATTTCAACTATGATCTATGGGAAACTTTTAATGTCCGCGAACAATGTGAGTGTTCTTAGAACACTTTGAACTTGCCAGCGAACAATACGGACACTGTTTTCAGGACACCCCCTATATCTCTGTTTTTCAATTTTAAAGTAAAACTGTCTTTCTGTTTAGCTTATGTCTTTGTTTTTGTACTAACCCACTTTTTCCCGTAAACCTAAAGAAAAGAATAGAAAGAATAGCAGTCACTAATATATTCTCTGTGTCTTCCTTTACCAGACACCGTTATGTCATTTTCCGTCACTTTATCTCTATTCACTTCTTAATCCTAATCCTAATGGCCATATGCAAAGAAAAAAGCAAAGAAAGTTTAGGATGGTCCTTAGTAGACCCAAAGTGCCCCTTTTTAATCAGCCCCGTTCCCTGTCCTATATTTTCTATATTTCCTCCCCTACTCCCTTTATGATCACTCGCACTCAATACTCACGTGCCCGTCTTGAACCGAGAGTCTCCGAAACTGGGTCCGTCCAGGCAGTGTTGCCGTACGCTCAACAGTCAGCCCGGGCTCCGGCGAGCGGTACTCAAAGGGGATTTTTCAACCGGGATCCCGTACCCTCTCTCTGGTGAGTGCGCACTTCTGAGCGTACCGGTCGCCGTTGGCGGGCAGCATCCCGGAGCCGGCGCACCGTGCGTATCCCTTTTCGACCAGAGATTTTCGTGCCAAAGGGGATGGTAGGGATGTGTTGGGAGAAAAATAATAATCACGCTTTCGGGGTCACCACTGAAGGCAAGTGTGCCCAACCAGCACGATCCTCCCCGCAATGAGAGACAATAATGGACTCTCCCAGGATGGGAATAAGGCCAAGACCAAGTGCGGGTGAGCGTAAATGGTAGTTTATCAATCAGAATAGGGCATGCAAAGAACTCTGCAAACTCCGAGAGCGCTCTGTCTGACAATAGCAAAGACAGGCATATATATTTACAAAGAACGTCATCAGAACCTACATACTATAAGGGGCACAAGTTCATTGGGATTGGGTGACGAGGACTAGCTATAGGTGCTGCTGCGATGTGGTTGGCCGCGGCTGGAGGACGTCACAAGGTTAGCCTTGTGGGTTGGGCTGGGCCTGGCAGGTCAGCTGGGTTCATCCGGGCGGTGTTGTTGTGCCACTGTGGCCAGTGTCAGAGATGAATGCCTTTTCCTGACTTCTTTGCCCTAGGCCATGCATACGCAGTCATTCAACCATTTGCAATATTATCTTCTTTAGTAAATCTTCCAATAAGTTAATCTACAGGTTAATGCAACACAGGAGGAATGCACCTAGAGTGGGGTTTGTTGGCGATTTATCAGTACATGGTTACCAGCGTCCTGTTGACCGGGTACCACAGGTCGTGGGGTTGGGTCTCGGGGCATGGGACAGGCGGTACATGTCATCATGTCTTGTTAGAAGTCATTATGGATGTGTTGCTGTAATGTTGCCATAATATTGGATGTCCTAATTTTACAGGGGCCATTAACCTAAGGTGAGCCAGTGGGTCGTGGGGTTTAAGAAAGGGCGCCTCTGGATTTGTGTTTTCAGGCTGAGGTTTACTGCTGGGTTGTAAATAATACAGGTGGCGGGCCGTGGCCTTGGGTGCTGCAGAGGGAACTACAAATCTTTGAAGTGGCTCCAGCCGAGTTGGGGGAGGTGGAGCAGCGCGGCACAGGCCTCTGCTTTCTCGTCTGGCAGGCTTCGCTTGGAGGGAGGGGGAATGGCCTTGCATATGCTCACAAAGGTATTTTCCTCGTGTGTTGCCGATTTTAGGTGAAAGTAGCATGAACATTCAAATAATATACAATACTAATTGAGTCATTCCAAAGCTCATGTTTTAATATTGCCAATGCTTCTCATATAGCCAATCTGAGCCCATTACTTGTACACTATGTTTTTAACAACTACAACATTTTGTTATATGCTTATACATTCACGGTAAGTGAGGTAGTAGTAAGGTTGGTGGAGCACATAGAAACAACTTGCCACTGAGACTGACGGCAATGGCACATAGTGGGCTTGGACAAACACACATAGGGTGCATTTTTGTGCACCCTTTACACGAGCCCTCAATAAGGTTGCATTTGTCTTTCTTTGCACTCTAGCAACATTAGTTCGGTTATGGCGCGGGACCGTGGGGTGTAATCTTTTCAATGACACACATAACAAAAACCCCCGGGACGCTTTTACTATTTGTGCATAACTGCAGTGATGTGGGTGCTTCATTCCTAATGTCATATGAGCACAGATTCTGCCATATTTATACATTTTACAGGTTTTTTAGTAAGAGAGGTTGTGGACAGAACGCTTCCATCGCAGGTAGTTTTCTCATTAGTATTTGAGAACTTTTCTTTTGTCAAAGGACCATTTTACAGTTCTTTTTCCACCCAGGCCCTGCTGGCTGGGTCATGCTGGGAGCAGTGATACACTGCGGAAGGTGAAATGTTACAGTGTTTGTATCTTACACTAGCTCATGTCCGTCTTGTTCGTGGGAATGGGCTCTCAGCGGATCTGCCAGAGAGCTGTGGCCACAGGGATAATTGAAACTCCCCAAAGGTGGGGGCCGCGCTGCGGTGCGCAGAGCCCAAGCAATCTCTATTGGAAAAAATGGTTTCCGAGGCCTAGCTAAATTCAGCAGGTTTGGTCAATGTCTCCGGCAGGTGACCCATCCACCATCTGGGCCCTGGTGGTAAGGAGGAGACCCCCGACGAGCCATGGCCCTCACCGGGGAAGAGGCTGCAGGGGAGGGGGGTCTTTTGGACCAATCCTCCCCTACATTTCCCCCCTTTCGTTACTTAAGTCACAAATTCTTTAGACCCTCCAATCTCCTACACTCTGACTCGTCAATTAATACGTCATCCCATGCAGGTGTGCCTTTTATGGGCATCCATGCTCAGCACACCCCTTTCAGGCTCTCACCTCTCCTAGCATATTCATCTGGGGTACAAGTCAGGTATATACATCCGCTCTCCGCTTCCAAGTCTACCCATACCTCCTCGTACCATTCTAGTATGCGGGGCTCTTTACTGGTGGTATGCCACAATTTATCTACTATATCCGTGTCGTGATACCTAGGCACTAACTGATATCTCGGTGTGTCATCTGTTCCTGTTTGTACCTGTACTTCCTGCATAGCTTGTATTGTACCGCGGGTGTTGCCCATTGTCACCATCATCATTGCACCATTCGGTACTGCGTTAGCACAACATAGAAGACCCACCTGGCACAGGCAAAAAATAAAGAGGAGGAATACTACTGCCGCCATCAAAAATTTCACAGTCATTCCCAGCCACGATGGAACCCAGGAGAAGATATTGTCAAACCACGTGCTTTCTTCTGCTCCACCTTCCATTCTCATTCTTTCTCCTAGGTTATGTACTGCTTCGATCACATGGGACAGGGAGCGTCTTCAGGAAGGTACAAAAGTGCAGCAGGCACTTCCGATTTTTCGGCAAACATCTCCGTCCATCGCTGTCAACAGGTCAAGGACATACCTGTTTTGCATGGTCATCAGCCGTAGTGCTCTCAGTTCCACTTTTATTCCGTTAAACCATTGTTCAGTGTCATTTGCCAGATGGATCAGCTCCCAATGTGTGATTTGGAGCCACTTTGCATTTGCTCGCGCCTGAATACTTGGGATGAGTGAGGCGAAGAATGTTTCTGCGGAGCTGAATAATCGATATCTATCCGGGATCTGTGCCAGCAATTCTGATGATGCCTTTGATATATAGTTCGATGATTGTTTGTTTCGGGACAGCACCCCTTCCTTGTTCCCGGACGACAGGACATATACTTGTGGCTCTGCAGTTGGCTGGGCCGCACCCTGTTGGGGGTTTCCTTGCATCTTTTTGCTCCCATCAATGTGGTTTTCCGGGATTACCATTAGTGCGGAGTGTAGGGTGGCCATCGAGCAGCTGCCACTCCATGATTGTGGGAGGTGCAGGTATGCCTGGTTGCCACATACCCAATACGTATCCATGAGGGCCGCTGTCCCTTTTCTCAGATCTGGGATGGTGAGGGTCTTGTTACAGTTCTAGTTTGCCCCCATGGAGGCTTTCCCGTCTCCTTTAAAACACAGTTCATAGTCTATTTCCTTCTGCCGCTTGAAAGATTTTTCAATGGCTGTTACCCAAGTTAGTTTTGAGATGTGTTCCTTCCATACTGGTGTGCATGTTTCTTCTATCCATTGCAGTTTCTCTGGTTCCACACCCCTCAGTGCTTCAGCCTTGCACATTACTTCTTCGTCCTTCCACTTGTTGTCTGAAAAGAGTGTCCCTTGTATTATAGAAAATAGCTCTTCCAGACATACCACTCCTACTGTCTTTGGATAGCAGGTTTTCTCGTTCTGCAGCATTCTAAAAGTTACTTCATGTGCCTGGAAGGTGTTCTTAATTCTGCATAACGTGAGATGAAGGAGACACTGGGCATCGACAATAGGCAACTCTTTGGGTAACAATACTTGGGGTGTGCCTGAAGCATGGGGAATGAGGGAGCAGACATAACAGCTCTCATTTGTTGTTTGCTTAGCTGTTGCACTCATATCCGCATACCATTTATTTGTCTGGTGGGGGTGTCGTGGGTCTTCCATTTTGTCTAATCCTAACCCATAATACTCATCATACTTCCTTCTCTCCACCTCCCTTTTCCGTCTTTTATTTCTTTGTCTAATGTATTTCCTGGCTTCATGGGTGATGGACAATGTGGGCACCCCTTTCTCCTTCCCGCCCCCCTTTGCCCAATCATCATATAATATTTCATATGTCGCTGTCATTTTTTCATTTTCTTCCTTTATGTTATCTAACAGTGTGTTTTTGGTTGCGGGGGCCGGCTGGCTGGTGGGGGTGTTATATAACCAGGATATAGCAGAGGGGTTACGATCATTTAGACTGCGGGCATTATAATTAGGTACTTTTGGCTGGGACACTGGGCCTCATTCCGAGTACGGCGCTAACCAATGGCGCTATTAACGCCTTGGTTGACGCCGTACCCGGACCGGCAGCGCCTTGGTGGATGGCGGAATCACCGCCCCATTCCAAGGTTGGCGGGGCGGTAATTCCCCATTCACCAAGGCTCTTCCCCATTCCCGAATGAGCCCCCATAGGGCTCAATGGGAATGGGGAAGATGCAAATAACGGTGACCGTTCATTACGGTCACCGTTATTGGCTTGGAGGCCCCTTTGCGCCCTCGACTTTAACACCTGCTCAAAGCAGGCGTTAAGGGTGAGGGCGCAGAGGGAACTCGGAGTATGGCGGTAAGGGATTACCACCACTGGTCTCGTTACCGGTGGCCGCTATCCCTTACCGCCATACTCGGAATGAGGCCCACTGTGTTGTTTTGCATTTTTCCCTGCAGACCTTCATTTTTCGAGATGACAGCATTGGACGGTGTCGTGTAATATCCCCATACAAGTTTAGTTCCATCCCATACCAAAAAATCACCTTCTTTAGTATTTACAATTGCTGTTTCATTTGTCACATTAGTCCTGTTAATCCCTCCCCCCTCGTTCATCTCGATAGAGATGAACGCTATGAACCAATACGTAATCAGGCCAAACATAATTGTAAAAAATAATGTAATTCACACAGTTAATCCACACTCATACGAATATCTACATCTCTCAGCTAAGAATTCTCTATATCTAATAAATCTATCCATTGCAGGCTGCCTGTTAGATGCCATGGTAGCTCCTGTTTGAGATATAAAAGTGCATTAAGTGCATGCATGTAAACATTTTGTTGGCACTGCCAGCGCCAAGATATCATGGAAGGGGAATGGAAGTGGGTAGGGGAGTGGGGTTTGGGGATGTACAGACAAGGGAGCAGACACTATACATTTTTGTCACATTATTATTTACACAAGTCCAGATTTTTTTTTTTCAATCTTTTCATCTTTATAGATACCCTTAAATGTAATGGTTCTCGTCATCAACTTTCTCAATCAGTTGCATTTCCGTCACACACATGTTCACATTCACTCATTATTTTCATTTGTATTGTTTGCTGTTGTCTGTGCCCCCTCATCCACCTCTTCCTGCACACTATTATTTGCCCTTCGCACATCCGTCAAATGTATCCAGTACTTAAGGCCCTTCACTTTTACAGCCGTAGGAGTACAAAATACCACTTCGTATGGTCCGTGGAACCGTGGTGCATTCCACCGGCGCACAAAGCTCCGGACATAGATGAATTCTCCCGGCATCAGTTGTACCTGTGTTTCAGGTTCCGTAAGGGACCCCGTTGTGTTCCCTTCTTCTCTTGTGAATGGTGGTGAGAGCTGCTTTGATATGTCGCGCGCTGCCCTGGTTAGCTTTTTCAAGTATTCCGTGAACTCATCTCCCAATATCGCAGCGCTTCTATGCGCGTCTGAGTGTTGGCGCAGTGGGGAGTGTGCTGTGTGCATTCGTCTCCCGGTCACGATTTCGTGTGGGGACAAATGGTGGTCCTTGCTTGGCTGATTTCTCAGCTCAAACAGCGCAAGGGGCAAACAGTAAATCCAGTTTTTCTTTAATGAGAAGCATAGTTTCGAAAGTCTTCCTTTTAACAGGCCGTTCATCTTTTCTACCGCGCCATTACTTTGAAGATGATAAATTGAGCACAATTTATGTTTTATTCCCAATAGGGTCGTTACTTCTTTGAAGAGCTTGTTCACAAAGTGAGTGCCTTTGTCTGAGCGAACTACGTCACAAATTCCCCAGCGCGGAAATACTTCCCTTACTAGGAACTTTCCAGCGCTTTTAGCATCAGGTCGTGCACATGGGCCTGCTTCCACCCATCTCGAAAATGGGCATACAACCACAATCATGTAGCGTGCCCCATTACACCTTTCTCCCATGTCTGCGTAGTCAATGTGTAGCTCTCTGAATGGCCCAATCGGTTTTGGAATTGTTCCCCTGAGTGTACGTAAAGTCATTCCAGAGTTGTATATCTGGCATGTTGTGCACTCCATTGTCAATCTAGATATGTGCTCCTGAAGACAGGGCACAAACCACTCTTCTTGTATCTCTGCTGCAATGTGTTGTTTCGTGTTGTGTGCTGGGAAGTGTAATTGTTGAAACGCTATTTCTAATAGTTTTACTGGCATTACCACTTTTACTGAGTTATTTTGTCGCCAGAGTAAGTCTGTTGCTGATTGGCTGCACCCTCGTTTTACCCACATCATCTTTTCATCCTCACTTGCTCCGTCCTGTAACTCTAGTATTTGTGATATAGGCATCGTATTGTACCCTTCTGGGAGCTCTTCGTTTGTCTTGTGCTGTAGCATATACTCACCTGTTTCATGTTTTTCAAAGTATGAAGCTTCCTTGGCAGCAGCGTCCGCTGCCGCGTTTCACAAAGACACAACGTCTGTGTTGGACGTATGTGCTTGGCACTTCACTATTGCTTCCACTGTGGGATCTCGTATGGCCTCAATTAACTCCTTCAGCAATTCTGCATGCTGCACTGGAGTCCCATCTGCTCGTCGAAACCCCCTCCGCCCCCATCTTGCCAGACCTCCATGTACTGCTGTCGTCATGTAAGCTGAATCTGTGTAGTCACTGCACAACCTTTAGCTGCATGTAATGCTTCTATTAGGGCAATGAGTTCTGCTGCTTGTGCTGAGAAATGTGATGGGAGGCGGTACTGCACTAGTGTCTCATACTCACCTTCTTCTAACCTCACCACTGCCAATCCCACATGTCTCTCTCCCGTGTCCATGTCAATCGATGCTGACCCGTCCACAAAGTACACCTCCCCCTCTCTCAGGGCATTCTCGCACACCACTGTGTCCTCCCCTCTTTCCCCTGTGTAAGTTGCACAATCGTGTTCCTGCATGTCCTCTAGTGTGCATGCTTTTACTATTTGTGCATAACTGCAGTGATGTGGGTGCTTCATTCCTAATGTCATATGAGCACACATTCTGCCATATTTATACATTTTACAGGTTTTTTAGTAAGAGAGATTGTGGACAGAACGCTTCCATCGCAGGTAGTTTTCTCATTAGTATTTGAGAACTTTGATTTTGTCAAAGGACCATTTTACAGTTCTTTTTCCACCCAGGCCCTGCTGGCAAGGTCATGCTGGGAGCAGTGATACACTGCAGAAGGTGAAATGTTACAGTGTTTGTATCTTACACTAGCTCATGTCCGTCTTGTTCGTGGGAACGGGCTCTCAGCGGATCTGCCAGAGAGCTGTGGCCACAGGGATCATTAAACTCCCCAAAGGTGGGGGCTGAGCTGCGGTGCGCAGAGCCCAATCAATCTCTATTGGACAAAATGGTTTCCGAGGCCTAGCTAAATTCAGCAGGTTTGGTCAATGTCTTCGGTAGGTGACCCATCCACCACCTGGACCCTGGTGGTAAGGAGGGGACCCCCGACGAGCCATGGCCCTCACCGGAGGAGAGGGTGCAGGGGGGGGTCTTTTGGACCAATCCTCCCCTACAATTTCTCGAAGACAGATGAAGTACAATCTGGTGACAAGCAGATTTTAAATCTAAAGGACTCATAACTTTGGCTTCCTTAAATGTTCCTAACATCTCAGTAATATTGGGCAAGAGATGTCTGTCTGGTATTACACACCAATTGGCAGATCTTAAGTCACTACACAACCTGAGTTTACCATTGGGCTTATTTACCACAACTAAAGGGGAAACCCAATCAGCTGCTTCTATTCTTTCAATTACTTCCTGTTTTTCCATCGTTAACCGTTTTTCCTTTAGTGCAGCTCTAATGGCTAATGGTACACTTCTTAGTTTTGGTACAACTGGAATTGAATCTGGTTTTATTCTAATTGTGTCATGAATCCCTTGAGGCTACTTAGTTCATCCCGTAATACAGCATGATATGACAAGTTAATCATACTTTCTATGACATATACACTTCCTTCAGCATTAGGATCGAGCTATATCTTAAGTCTTTTTTGGTGTGAAAAGGGACTTGGCCCAAAACTCATATGATAAAAATAACCAAAGATGGTCAAATGACCACTGCACTGCTTTACAAGGGAAAACAAGGTGTATTTTATGAAGAAGTCTCATAGAACTAAACTGACACAGAGCTCATCACGCCCCAAGAATTACAGGTTATCTAACAGAATCTGCAAATTGTCATACATAGGTTGCAAAGGTCATCCCACCACCCTCATTGGCTACCACCTATATAACATTCTAATACTCCTTATTGTCCCTGGACTGATTGGCCACACCTTATCTAAGCCCATTCCCCTATGCACATGGCCCACTACATTGTCACTACTGAGTCCTAATACGTGAATGACTAATAGGTATATTGACACAAATAAATATTGACCGTCACCTGATGTGCACCCCTCCAACCTAGACACATTCAAAGTAATACTGTGCTTTGATAAGACAAGGACTTTCTCATTAATAATAAATAATAATAATTTATCATTTATATAGCACTACAAACCCTCAGGTATCTGAGCGCTGCTTATTATTCATGCTCATGTATTGACCTCGGAAGGATGAAAGGCTCAGTTTGGCCCTTCCCGGGATTTGAACCTGCGTTAACAAGCTCTGCACGGATGTCAAAGCGAGCGCTCTACTCACTGTGCCACTTGACCGGCTATGCCACTTGACCGACTATACCAGACTCATTATACCAGACGCCATGACACACACAAGCTGCACCCCTGATCTTGGACTTAAATTACTGGCATCACCTCTGCTCCTACTTTCCCAAATCATGATATGTTCCAGACACGGCTCCCCCCTTTTCTCCTTCAAACCCCAGGTGCCCAGCAATGACGAGACCAGGGCACCACTCTTGGGCTTCAATTTCATGGCTTGATTTGCTTTTGTTGTGCATCGACTTGTAATTCACATGGGATGACCGCTTCTTTGGGCATTAGCGCTTTAAATCCTTGGAATTATGGTGATACACTGAGGTATTGTGTAGGTCCGTTGTCATGTGACATTTGTTAAGTGTTGTGGCCTAAGATTTCATTTCTATAAAATGATGCATCATTTGTGACCATACCACATGTGCTGATGGTCTTTGGTTTGGATACCAGGGTATATCAAGGCAATTGCATATGCTAGATTGTAAGGTGTGCACTCAAGGGCAAGTGTGCACATAGTGGGTCAAAACCCATGAGTTTTTAAAGGGATAAATGCATCAACTAAGAATGATTGAATTGCGTACATGTGGAATATAAATGAAAATGCATCAACCAATAGGGGTTGCCATGCATAAAGTGATGTAATTATACCTGATCCCATTAAGAATGTTTTTGATGAACTCCTGATAAAAGATGGCATGATTTTGAGAGGTATATTTCCTCAAAAGGAGTAAGGAAAAAGATTCTTGAAGTTTCACATGAAGGTTCTCAGGGAATGACCAAAACGAAGCAATTGGTTAGGCAAGATTTTTGGTGGCCGAAATGGATTTACAGATAGAAAGAATGATCAGAGTGTGCCATATGTGAGTTGCCGCCAAAGGTTGTGTCACAAGAGTAGAGCTAATGACTCATATCTATTCCATCCATTCCCTGGGAAACAGTAGGACTTGACACAGTGGGACAAGTGAGATCTTAAGGGATCTGTAGATATGGTATAGTTTTGGTAGACAAGCTTTCTCATTAGGTGGAGTTGTCATGGGTTCAAAATGTGTGTGCCAAAGATGTCATTACATTTCTTGATGGAATTTTTAAGAGAGAAGAATATCCCACCTTCATCATAACAGACAATGGAGTACAATTTGTTAAAGATGAAATGAAATATTATTTAAGAGTGAATGGGATTGAACAAAAGACTTGTGCTATCTATCACGCAGAAACTAATGGGATAGTTGAAAGATTTAATAGAGTAATCAAAGGCAGTATAAGGGTCACCATTTCAGAAGGAGGTGATTGGAAGGAGGCTGCAGAAGATACAGTGGTAGCATACAGATTAATTCCACATGTGACTACGAGTAGATCTCCATTCTAAATGTTAAGGGGAAGGCAACCCAACACAAGAGTTAGTTTGCCCAGGGTGGTTGGGTAGAGCATGTCAGAAGAACATTGATATGGATACCAACAAGGAGAGGATTAGTAATAGATAGATGAGCAACACAACCAATGTTGACATAAGGAAAGTTACCAAACAATGCATAGTCAAGGAAGGAGATCAGATGGATATACATTTTCCCAGCAACATGGTGGAAGGAGGTTTAAAGTGGTCACAACCCATGAAGGTCATTAAAAAGTTGCATAGCACAGTGAAAGTGGCAGAGGGACGGGTGTGGAATGTTAATTGAGTGTGCAAGTATATAAGGACGTATGAAGAATTACAAGAGAGATGAGAAGAGAATTATTGGGTTATGTACAAGGAGAGTTGTAAAATTCATAGAAGAGAACTTCCCATTAGAAACTGTGGGAAATGTCATTTGAAGGATTATGTTGAATAATCTCACTGTTAAAATTTGTGTAGATGTATTCTAGCCCAGCTACAAACCTCATGCATACATTTTCATGTTTTACTTTCAGATGTCATCTGTGAAGTAGTAATGTTACATCAAGTCTCTTAGATTTTGTTTTCCATCTATTCTTCAATTGTTACTTTATTTGTTACATCAGGTTACATAGACTTTGTATTACTTGTATTCCTCAATGTTACTCAATTCAATGTTATCGGTATTGTTATGTCTTCTCTAGTCACCCAAACCTTGTACTCCTATATAATATATTAAAATAAAGAAGTTCTAATCCTTATCAGTGTGGACGATCATTTCAACTCCATCCATATTGTCTTGGGAGAATAGACAGCGGCAACATGCTCGCCTTGGAAGCAAGATGACATGGAGCAACTGTGGGATGTATTGACCCACTAGGCTCTGCTCTGCGACATCACTGTGTGCTGGTGGCACCAGAACCAGCAATATGGCTGCAAAAAGCCCTATGCGCGCTAAACCTCTGGAAATTGTGCAGTGAAACAGGAAAAGTTGGCTGCCAATCTACTTTGCCTGCTAAAACCTGTCAATGGGCTGCCCACAGAGTGAAAACAGAAACTACATGAAAGGCAGTGCTTTTTTGCAAGGAAACCCAGACGTGCTCTGAAATCCTGTTTTCCTTGGTTGCTGAAATTACAAAATAATGATTGCAAGCATCAGAAAAGATCCAACATCCTTGCTAGGTGTTACCCGTCACCTTATTTAAAGAATCCACATAAGCACACAATGCCAGGAAAAGCAGATTCCATCACAATAATATCCACATTAAAAAGTGTGCTTGTCTGTAAAAATCTGTCAGAATATGGGTGCAGTACCGCCGGCCGGCTGCATGACAGCTGTCAGTTAAGTGCATTAGAAGTTTAAACTTGTGTAGAAAATCAAATGGTTGGAATTAAGGGACTTGCTATCAAATGCAATATAGGTTGCAACTATTTAATCTCTATGTTCAAAAAGACTGGAATTAGAGATCCGTTTGCCTGTTTTGAAAATGTAAGTTTATTTTATCAAAGACAAATTTAAACAAATTGAGTTTTAAAGTAAACTGATACAAAGCCAAAAAACTTCAAAGCAAATTCCACAGCGTGCCCCAAACAAAAGGCACCTTCCTTCTACTCTCTGCCCCAGGAACTCCCATTCAGGTGTTAATGAGAGGGAAGGAGATTTTGGCCTGTAGCACCTGGGAGAGACGAAGGGCTTCCTGGATTGAAAAGAATATGCAGATGCAAGTGTCAACAGAAACTCCTGCCAGAGGAAAGAGGCAGGGATTGCACTTGACCCACCAAAACTTTGGGGGCGGGACAGACAGTGTTGTATATTCTGAAAACACAAGAAAGTATATTTTTGAAAAGGACTGACACAGAACTGTGCGAAATTGTAAAAATTGTAAAATGACAGTTTTGTTAATATGAACATTCTGGTCACCTTTTAAAAGTACTCAGAACTTTGTGCTATGTTCATGGACATGACAACACAATTTGTAGTTTTGTAGCAATTGTGGTGATGCCAGAAACATGAAACTTCATATGATTAGGTCCAGATATCATGCGCACATATGTGTAAAATTGGGGTTACATTTGACATTGGGTACCAGACCGAAAGTGCGAAAAATTGCCTAATCTAGACACAAGCTCTCACCGTGATTGGGGACGGATGAATACTTGCTCTATTGATCTACAAAATATAGGAAAGCCTAATTAAATGAAGTGGTTCACCATTTCCAATTTTTGATCATCATTCCACCATGTAAATGTTTTAACTATTTGTTTTCCTGTAAATCAAATCACCTTTGTTTTAATGGGATTAATAGCGAAGCTAATCGCTTGAGCATATATACCAAAAGCGTCAATCAGTTTCTGTAGGACAAAAGTGGTCCTGTCAAACAACAGAAAATCATCAGCATAAGCGAGCCAGGTTAGCCGTTTATTATTAAACTTAGGTGTTTCAAAATCATCTTTTTCCAATTGCTCACCTAGGTCAGAAACATACAAATTAAGAATGCAACACTGTCTGACTTAAGGAGGAGTGGGAACTTTTCCTGACAATTTTCCGTTATAATTAATTCTGACCATGATGTTTGATTCAGAGTGTAGAGCAATTATTAATCTCAATAGGCCCTCTGGAACATCCCAGCTGGTCATCTCATCTATTGCCATAATAGGTTCCTGTTGACATTATGGAAGGCCACCATGAGGTCTATCGTGGCCACATAAATTGGTTCAATTTTACCAAACCAGGCAAGCTTTTGAGCAAAACCCAGAAGCAGGCCATTTAAGTTGGTGCTATGTTTTTTTCAAAAACCAGTCTGCCACTTTTTTAGTCTTCCAGCCTTTTCCGCACAGGCTCCAAGATCCTGTAACACCAAGGGTGCAAAGAACTTGCTGTCAACATCTAGAATGGAAAACAACCAGTCATTTTTCAGATCGTTGCAGTTGCCTTTCTTGAATATAGGGATAAGAAAGGCAGTATGCCAGCATGCAGGAATTGTCTGGGCCTGTATAATCTGCTTGATGTAAATAGTCAGAAGTGAGGACCAGGCAGCTGGATCATCCTTGAAGACCACATTGTCTATTGGGGCCTGAAGCCCAGGGAAATCATTGGGGGATTGCTAGCGGTCACCACTGCAAGTCCTGCTCTCTCTTTTGCTACCCCGGCTGTCTCCCTTGCTATCCCTGGCCAAATACATTATTTTTTATTTAAAACAAAAACAAAAAACTTACTGCAATGGTTAAATTGCAAAAGGCTTAGGACACTCTTGAGTGTGGGTTCCGAATGGGACATCCCTTGGAATTACAAGCAGCAAATGTGCCCCAGTTGCCTGGGAAGAAGGCCACAAAATGAAACCTTAGGGAGCAAACACCCTTACAACCAGCCTTTTTGGTATAGCCAAGAAATTCGAAATTTGTATTCAAAGTAATCCTAGCATGTCCCAGGTTCTGCCATCATATGGCCAAATACTCACATCATCCACCAGATATTGCCGCCATTTCCCAGGAAATCACACAATTTGATAACTGTTGACATCATGTGGCAAGTAATCAAGTACTCACATCATATGTGAGCTTTGGACATAATATACCCAGTTAATTACACTGTTATGGGAGGACAGAAAATACCATATGCATGCTTTGCCATACAGGCAACATATGTCAAATTGTTCTATGAAATGCCCAGTTACTGACATAATTTTCCAGGTGTTGTCATCATATTCCAAGCTTCTGCAATTCAGCAGTTTCTGCTGCCAGAGTGAAGCCCCAGCCTATACACACTGATATTAATGTTACATATGGTGATCCATTCTTGTATGAAATGTATATCATATTACAGTGATATCGTAATCATCTTTTTCTTAGTGTTCTGCGGAACAATGCTATGTGATGGCATGCCCGGTTTTGTCAAGGGGTGAAAGGTTGTGTGCCATTGCTTCCTGTGATGTCACTTGGGGGCAGGGTCAAATGACATCACATGCTGTGATGAGAGAGTTCAAGGGTGGTGTGATGTCACTTCCGCTATCCCTGACATTTTGATGAAGGGATGTCCCTGCTGGAGCCCTCAATCTACTTATACTCTGGATGATGTTAAAGATGCTTTCCTCATCGAAATCTAGATGTCAGCCAAATTATTTCCGTCAAACCCACTGCTGTTCCCCAATTGGATTCAGCTCTAGGCCATGCTTGATTTCTGCCCATGTCAATGACAATGCGCCAAAAAATGGCTCTAATTTTAGCCCTAAGCAAATTCTTTTCTAGCTGCACCTTTTAGTCAAGCTGATGGTGTTGTTTTTTAACATGGGGGAAAGGCTTCGACACTGCTCTCTTCAGATTATTATCAAGGAAGTGGTCGAAACTATTAGTATTAAAGGCGCACAACTTCCAATTTATCGAGGTGGAGGCCATTTGTTCCATTACCCTCACATTTAAGCCAGTCTCTTCCTGTTGGTTCCAAACCACCCGATTACTCCCCTGAATTATAACTAACCCAACCCTGCTGCAGCTCTGGCTAACCTTTTTGAAGTTGGAATATCAAATTCAGTCTTAACCATTTCATGGGCACTCCATTCACAGGCAACCACAGTGAAAAGTCTACAGCTAATAAACAAAGCGTCATTCACGAACATATAGTCCTACTCAAGCTCTTCCCTCCTCCACCTCCAACTACTTGAGGGTCAGTCGCTTCTCCAAACAATCAGTGGGGGGCAGATTTCTTTCTTCGGCTGGTGCCTCGCTCTGGAACAGCCTCCCTGCCTCTCTGAAACTTGAGAATAATCATCTCCAGTTCCGGAAGCACCTCAAGACCTTCCTCTTTGATTCTCCCCTGCTGCTCTCGTGTCTGATACATGCACTGGTCACCTGGCAACCCTCTGAATTCGGGCCCAGGTCCCTTTCCGTCCATCTGCATACCTGCACTGCCTTCTGGCACCCCCTGCCCTTGTGGTCTGTATCTGTAACCCTACAGTCCCCTGTCCTGCACTTATTAGACACCATTTGTCTGCACTTCTAACATTCGTACTTGCCACGTGTTGGATGCACTATTTGTTATGTTGATTCCGTGTCATGCACTTTTGAATCCTCCCACCCCTAGCACTTCTCCTCTCCCGCTCCCCTGCACTTGTGTGATCTCAATGTCACTAGGCCTAGTAAGATTGTTGTTTTTTTTGTCCTTCCTCTGTTTTCCCTCCCATGACTTGTTGCGCCTTCAAAAATGTGTGCATAGGTGAATTGTATATGCCATATTATATCAAGGTGGCTTGCCTCTGACCCTCGACCAAGTTGGTTGACTGGGAGTGTCACCATCATTCGTTCCGTTCAGTTGATGTGAACCCTATGCCTCAAAGATTTTTTGCCACCTAATACCATGCTTTATTTTAGTTTTGTTATGGCTGTCCTGTACACTTTCGTTATTACTAGCTTGAAAGGTGCCTGTAGAGTTTAAGTTGCCATCCACAATGATTAAACCATCCTCTATGTCCTCAGCCAATCCAGAAAAAAAGGTCATAACCAATTTTAAATGATGCTCCAATTTGAAAAGTATGCAATGCTAATAAATATTCACCAGAAGCAACTTTGTATTTGCTCCTTTAAATTTGATGATACCTGAACTGCTAAAACGCCCTTTCCCACTAGGGTGTAGTAATCAATCACGATCCCTAGTGCATGGCTAATCAGGGTTACTAGTCCACCCGAGGGCCTACCCCAGCACCTTTTTCTGCAGCCTGTAAGACTGTTACATAACCATCAAAGACAGAAGCTTCAGTAAGCCATGTATCCCGGATACAAATTACTGCACATTCTCGCCTGTGAATACATGGGAATTCCGGAAACTATTCCAGGACACTATGGACAGCATGGCAGGACCTCTAAAGGACCTCAAAAGATAGTGGGATTGTCGCTGGACATTAAGGGAGCTCGCTCCCCATGACCAGTCAACATTTTCATCACAATGTCTCACTTCACAACTCTTCACTTGTACTTTGCATGTCTCCTTAGGATATCGCCTCAATAACATATCAAGTTTGTTGTTGCTGACTCCTTGAACACCTCCCATATTGCAAGTAGACATCTGAGGACCTCGTTGATCCATAGGGGAAACCTGAAAACCATATCATCGGATAATGGGAGTTTCCCTTACAATGAGGTAAAACACCAATTTAGAAAAGAGAGTCACAATTGCAACATCTGTTTGTTAACTATAGAAAAAGTCTACTCTCTCCAAATACTTTGCAGATATAGCCCTAAATTCTGGGGCATACCCAAGAGAGAGAATATGGCAGTTATATTCATGACAATAGCCCTATTTCCCAAGAGAAGGCACTTGAACTTGAACTTCCAAATAATCTTTTTGTTTTTGGGGTTGATTAATGATTTTTTATGAAGCCAGCTACGGTCTCCTGGATGATGGAACTGTCCCTCGCTGCTCAAGCAATTCCTCAGTCCATGAATCAAGACCCCTAGCCCCCTAAGCAGGCTAGATCTACATATTTGGTAATCTCCATCTTCTAAAGATGTTCTTCCATCAAATAATCTCCTGCCGGCTGCACCGGGAAAGACTTACTTTCTTCATTCATAGTGGTTTAATTCACATTAGGGCCCTGCTGTACAGTTTTACTCATACCCATTAGACACCCTTCAGGAATGAATACCACCTCCCATGAACCAATCCACAGCTTTCTCTTGTCGGTCACAGTTTCTTATTCCAGTAGATTACATTGAGATTTTTTATCTTTAGTTGACTCAGTTTGGGCTGATGGCTTTCTTCGTCAGCCTCACATTTAATGGCGACTCCGTCCTCTCCAAACTTCCTTCCGACCTCTTACAATTATTTTTTAAACCAGTGTCTCTGTTATTATCGTGTTCCGATCTTATTTAGCTGGAATGGTGAGAGATTTTAAAAAAAATCTTGCGCTAGCTTTCAAGGTTTGAGCTAGCTTCATGTGCTTCAACTTTCTACGCTCTTTCCTGTTAGACGCAAACCTGGATTTTTTAGGAGGTGATTACAGTTTATTACATTGTGTTTCAGGGCCTGTAATTGTGCCCACCAACAGTGCATCCTTTTCTTTAACACTGAGTTGAGCTTCAGTGACCTCAGTGGGATCTTGACATAAGATACATTTTGCTGAGTTGGTTTCAGCATACATTTCCTCATTTGCTGCCCTGTTTGTAATCCCTCCAGCTCATACAGGGGTCAAACTAGGCTATCACTCAAGCTCTTTAACTTAGCCCAGATCAAATCTAAGAGTAGTGAGTGGGTTTTGGTTTCATGTTGAAGATTTTCAAATGAGGACAACACGCCACTCAGAACTTGATATACTTCTAATGGAATAGGTTTCTGCACATTCACTGTCAATTGATCAATTTGGTCAACGATTGTAGAAAGACGCATGTGTTGAACCGGCTCCGGAGTTGTGGAGTAAGAAGTAATTGACGAATCTGAGTCAGTATCGACTGCCTCTGAGAAGATTGTCTGGGCATTTAAATACAAGTCTTTGGCCCATGAATCTTCCTGGAGCCCATCCGAATCCACCAATTCATAGTCCGAGACTATGAGAGGTTGTGACGGGGTGATGTGAACTGATGCCCCTAACGGGTTCTGAAGTCCTGAGGTACTCATTTGTGACATGTCTGCGGCCGTTCACTTTTGAATTGCTTTGAAATGTGAAGAAATAGAATGTAGGCATGGCACATTCGTCCTTGTAGCACTCTGTGAAAATTCAGGCTTAGAGGTAGACTTGACAGTAGGCATGGTTATTTGTAACATTGAAAAAGGGTCCTTATTTATGTTCTCCAATTCTATTGGAGATTCTGGTAAAGGAGTCTCGATCGCCAGACTCATAGCAGCCAAGGCATCTAAGAGGGAGGTATTAGTGCTCCTCCCGCCTTTGCCCCACTGCAAAGGTTGTAAATGGGCCTTTTTATTTAATTTATTATTTTAATTTATTGTATTTGTTGGTGGCGCCCAGACCCGGAGGTATCACGGCGCTAAGATTGCAGTACATGGTGCATTACAGGATGGTTAGAATACAGTCGGGCTATATTTCAGCATGTGTGATGATCCATGATTTGCACGGACCACGGCTTGGCAAACAGGAAGTGCAGCGTCCCATTTGCACTCCTAACATGGATGGTCTCTTAGCTGAGAGTAACGATTTAGCGGATGTTACACTAGAGGACAAGGCAGTGGCCACGCCCCCAGACGGCAAGCAGTATTTCCGGAACCGTGGGATCGCACATCGGCGCGTTCCTACTCTGTACCCAGAGGCAAGCTACGCTTCACAGACGTAAGTACGAATTCGTGCCCTCTGCCCCGCTTTCTTGTACTTGCTTACTTCCCGGAGATCAGGCTTTCAACTACCCGTTCATTTCTGTTTGTTGTGTTTTCTTTCGCATGCCGTTCTAGGCAACCAGCGGAACGCTATTACGTTCCCTCTGCTCCTGCTGCGAAGGAGGAATCTTTTCTTTCAGGCGTTTGTCCATCATCTGGAGTCATTAGGACTCAAGTCCCGGTACGTTTTTGTTTAAGCCTGACACATTTCTTTCCTTAGTATTTCCTTTCTGGTAACTACATTGAACTCCTATTCACTCTATCCAATCTACAGGACTCGCCATATCTGCACCCGGGCCAATGCACTATTACTTCACTCGCAGCCCTAACAGAACACTTATCTCCCAGGAGCCTTCTCCGGGCGTTAAGATTTCTAGTCATTCTCCTACACATAGCTCTGGTAAACTAGGGGGTGAATCAGTCTAATCTCTATCTGCACTTTGTTAGGTTGTTCTATTTTTCCATCTGTCTTCTCCAAGAATTCCACACCGGACCTTTACCCTCCAGTAATCCAGCCAGGTTCATTTGATTCCAGGGTAAAACTATTAGACACTAGCTGGAATACTCCATTCTTGCCAGCAGGATTGATTTGTTGTTCCATTAATCGCTCTATGTGTTTATTTGCGCATAGCACCTTGTGAGATTGGAGGAGATTAGGAAGATCCATCGAAGGGATTAGCCTTTACGAACAGGCTCACCTCCAGGGAGCAGCATTCAGGAAACTACGCTCTCTAGCAACCCTTCACAGGGTTTTTCCCATTTAGGGGTTTTCCCTGGAGGTTACACAATGGTCAGACCCTTTGAAGTCGGATCGTGGAGGGGCTTCTAGGTATTCTCCAATTCACTCCTGAGTCCAGAAGAAACCGCCTCTCCTGAAGATAATTAAGGTAGGTGCTTTCTCAGTTGGTATTTGAGTCAGTTTGCATGTAATGGTTTTCCATTCATCACAGTTAGCAACGCCCAAGAAGAGAAATTGGTACTGACTCAAAACAGACTCAGAAATCATCTAGTTCCATTATGGATCAACAGATACAGCAATTAATAGCGGCTGTCCAGTCTCTTATTACAGAGGTCCAAACTCTCAAACAAGAGAATGCCACATTACTGCAGAACCAGCAGCAGGCAGCACAGCAGAACCAGCAGCAGGCAGCACAGCTAGCTGCCGCCCAACAGGCCACAGCCCACCAAACCACTCATTGTTCGGAGTTGCCTCCTGGGCCATTATCAGGAGGACAGTTTGACGGTAATCCCATAAAGTCAAAGAGTTCTTGGATGCCTGTACCGTTCAATTTGCATTTAAAGGTACCTATTTTCATACCGATACAGATCACGTTGGGTACATGATTTCCCAGATGACGGGTCCAGCATTAGCTTGGGCAACCCTGTTGGTCGCCACTAACAATCCGATCTTGGATTCTCAAACGGCCTTCTGCAACAGTATAAGAACCATGTTTGGTCGACAAGAGATACGGGTAGCCTCTCAAGAACACCTATTAGATCTAAGGCAAGGAAATCTGGATATATTAGCGTATATTACAAGGTTCAAGCAAATGGCCAGTGAAACCACTTGGTCAGATGATGCCCAAGTCACTCTGTTTCGAAGAGGACTTTCCGAGGAGTTAAAAGATGAATGGCCTCATTACACGGTAGGCGGTAAGGGTGTTTCGGTACCGGTATTTTACCGGTACCGGTAAATCCTTACCGCCTTACTACGAGGTCCCTTTGCAGATTGGGGAATTTAACGCCTGCTTTTTGCAGGCGTTAAAAACCAACCCGCAAAGGGACCAGGGAGATAATTACGGTACCGCAATTTGCGGTACCGTAATTAGCGCCTTCCCCATTCCCATAGAGCCCTATGGGGCAAAAATGGGAATGGGGAAGGGCAATGGGGGAAGGGGGAATTACGCCCCCCCCAACCTTGGAATAGGGCGGTAATTCCCCTTTCCACCAAGGCGGTGCCGGTATTTTATCGGCATGGACCAAGGTGCTAATTGCACCTTGGTCCACCGCCATCTGTGTAATGAGGCCCGAAGTCTCTCGAGTACCCAGGCCCACATCATTGACTGAGTTAATTGCTTTGGTAATGCAGATGGATTACCGTCTGAAAGAACGAAGCTGTGAGCGAAGTAAGGGAAGAACGTCACAATCATTTGCTTCTGTTCCCTCTTCTAATAAGCCCAATATGTCGGAGGAACCCATGCAATTAGGTACCACTACGAGGGGTCCATTATCAGTAGAAGAAAGGTCTAGGCGGAGATCGCAGGGCCTGCGTATGTATTATGAGGCTAATACACATTCAGTTCAGGAGTGTCCTATCGCTCCCCCGAGAAGATCGGGAAATGCCAACGCCCGACCGTAGGAGGAACCATGGTTCGGGAACCATCTAGCCCAATTGGTTCCTGAGACAAGCTGCAAAATTCTATGTGTACCAGCTCTTCGCATTCTCACATGTTGGTTCTTAAAGTCACCTTAAGAGTCAGGAATAATATTATTCTGGAGGTATCAGCCCTGGTAGACTGCAGAGCAGCCAGTAATTTCATAGATGATCGGTGGGCTACCCAGAATGACATCCCTCGATCGCTAAACCAGAAGCCATCCCGGTTGAAAGCGTAGATGGGAGTCCGCTTATCTCTGGCCCCATAATCAGTCAAATAGGATCCTTGATCATGTCCATCGCTAATCATCATGAAACCATTTATATGGACATAATCAGGGCCCATAATCTTAGGGTTACTATGGTTACGAAAGCATAACCCTTTCATCAATTGGACTGCAGGGTCTTTCTTCCTAGGCTCTGAGTTCTGTCTGGCTCATTGTATTAGAGAAGCAGGAAATGTCTCAACCAAACCCAGTCCCACTGTGAATGACCCTAAAAAGTCCACCATACTTAATTTTGTATCTGGCCTTCCTGCCATATATGACCTTATTTGGCGAGGTATTCTCTACTTCTGAATATTCGCAGTTACCGCCGCACAGAAGGGATGACTGTGCTATCGATCTAGTCCCTGAACAACCACTGCCTTTTGGGAGGATGTACATCCTCTCCGCTATCGAGAAGGAGGTTCTGCGGGAATATTTGAACACGAATCTGAAGAGCGGATTAATCAAGGAGTCTACATCTCCCGAAGCAGCTTCTTTATTTTTTATAACTAAAAAGAATACCACAGAACTCAGGCCCTTTATCGCCTACAGGGGATTAAACAAAATAACTATTCTGGATAAATATCCCATGCCATTAATCCCGGACATTCTGGAGGCTGTCAAAGGAGCCAGGGTATATACTGGATCTAAAAGGGGCCTATCACTTAATAAGAATAAGACAAGGAGACGAATGGAAAACGGCTTTTAGGACCCCATTCGGTCATTACCAATATCAGGTGATGCCGTTTGGGCTCTCCAATACTCTAGCCAGTTTCCAGAGATTCATGGACCAACTTTTTTCAGATCTACTTCTACATTCAGTCATCGTCTATCCTGACGATATACAAGACTTTATCGATCATGAGTCCCAGGTTAGAGAAGTTCTCAAGAGAATAAACCTTAACCATCTCTTCTGCAATCTGGAAAAATGCTCCTTTCACCAACCCACAGTAACATAGTTAGGCTACATTTTGTCAGCCCAAGGGATTGCTATGGATCCAGAAAAGGTCTCTGCCGTAAAAGATTGGCCTGCCCCGGTGTCGTGCAAGGACATTCAAAGGTTTGTGGGATTTTCAAACTTTTATAGAAGGTTTATTCCAAACTTTTCTGCTCTTACACAACCCCTAACAAACTTGATAAAAAAGGGGGTGCCATTCTTATGGACGGAGCAAATTCAGAAAGCCTTTGATGAACTAAAAATCCGGTTTACCACAGCACCTATACTGGTGAACCCAGACCAGTCTCAGCCATTCTTCCTGGAATTAGACGCATCACAATGTGCCCTGGTATTGCTACAACAGGATGATCATAACCAGGAACGTCCAATAGCATATTTGTCCAAAACCTTGGCTCCTGCTGAGTTAAATTATACTGTGCTCGAAAAAGAATTATTAGCAATAAAATGAGCCTTTGAAGAATGGAGACACCTACTATTAGGAGCTCAGTTTCCTGTGGAGGTTAGAACAGATCACCACAATCTCAGAATTCTGCAATATGCCCAAACGTGCAACAGCAGACAGGCTAGGTGGGCACATTTCTTTTCTCCCTTTCAGATTACTTTTTCCTTTATTCCAGGGAAGTACAATTTAGAGGCTGATGCGTTATCCCGAACCCTTTAGATCTGAACCTGTTTTCCCTTGTTTGGCGATGGGGTTGACTAAACCTCTGGATTTCCAAGAGCGGCTAAGACTGCAATCAGGGAAAGTCAAGCTAGAAAAACTCTCAAGAACCCAACATTCATTGACTAAAAAGGATGGAATTTATTTCCATGATCAGCAGGCCTACATCCCTACGAAGACTCTGCAAAAAGAAGTACTGAAGATGGGTCCCGATGTAAGAACGGCAGGACATTGTGGAATTTCTACAACACGAGAATTAATTTCTCTGCATTGTTGGTGGCCTTCATGGAGAGAAGACATACAACAATATGTAAGATCCTGCCCAACCTGTCTTCAGACAAAAAGTCCTAAACACTTTCCTTTCGGGACTTTAGTAAAGATGCCGATACCTACAAGACCTTGGCAGATCATTTCTACAGACTTTGGGGTAGATCTCCCTCCTTCTGGAGGTCACACCACGATAATGGTAACCATTGATACCTTCACAAAAATGGCTCATTTTGAGCCTTTTCCGAGTCTTCCCACTGCGGCCCAAATGGCTCGAACCTTTATCACCCGAATCTTTACACTCCACGGCCTTCTGGAGACTATTATTTCAGACCAAGGATCTCAATACACTTCTTGGTACTGGAAGCGAATCTGTCAAATCTTGGGGATAACACAGGCGTAAAGTTCCGGTTTTCATCCTCAAACAAATGGCCAAACCAAGAGACTCAACCAAACCCTTGAAGGATACCTCAGGAGTTATATTTCACCTGCCCAATATAACTGGTCGGAGTTGTTGCTAATGGCAGAATTTGCATATAATAACTCCTATCACTCCACAATCAAAGCCTCACCTTTTTTTTGTACTTATGGATTCCACCCTTCGTCCTTTCCAAAGACAGGACTTTCTGACAGCAAATTCCCGGATGTGGACCATCTAATGCAACAGTTACGTCGGGGACATCAATTCACAGAAGGAGCCCTCAAAGATTCTCAAATGAGAGTAAAAAGGTTTGCAGACCGACACCGTACCCCTGCACCAGTCCTTAAACCAGGAAATTGGGTGTGGTTGTCCTCCCGGTTTTTGCCCAGACATTTACGACCTTCTAAACTCTCCCCAAGATACATGGGTCCATTTCGAGTAATGGGTCAGATCGGAAGCAGCTGCCTTCAAGCTTCGGTTGCCTTGGACCTGGTCTCGCATCCATCCAGTCTTTCATATCTCCCAACTGAAGCCAGACCAAGGGAGTTATTTTCATCCTCATATTTCTGCACGGCCAGCCCCGTTAGTGTCATCTACCGGTCCGGAATATGAAGTTTCCAGTATTTGTGATTCTCGATACCATCACGGGAAGTTGCAATACCTGGTAGATTGGAAAGGGTATACCCCAGCCGACCGGACATGGGAACCTGAGGTGGCTGTACATGCTCCGAAATTGGTAAAACTGTTTCATTTGAAACATCCAGAGATGCTGGGGGGGTAAAACACCTAAAAGGGGGCATACTGTGATGATCCATGGTTTGCGCAGACCACTGCTCGGCAAATGGGAAGTGCGACGTCCCATTTGCACTCCCAACATGGATGGTCTCTTAGCTGAGAGTAACGGTCTAGCAGATGTTACACTAGAGGATGAGGCAGTGGCCACGCCCCCAGAGGGGCGAGCAGTATTTCTGGAACCGTCGCTCGCACATCAGCATGTTGCTACTCTCTACCCAGAGGCAAGCTACGCTTCACAGACGTAAGTACGAATTTGTGCCCTCTGCCCCGCTTTCTTGTACTTGCTTACTTCCCGGAGATCAGGCTTTCAACTACCGGCTCATTTCTGTTTGTTGTGTTTCCTTTCACATGCCGCTCTAGGCAACCAGCAGAACGATATTACGTTCCCTCTGCTCCTGCTGAGAAAGAGGAGTCTTTTCCTTCAGGAGTTTGTCCATCATCTGGAGTTATTAGGACTCAAGTCCCGGTACGTTTTTGTTTAAGACTGACACATTTCTTTCCTTAGTATTTCCTTTCTGGTAACTACAATGAACTCCTATTCACTCTATCCAATCTACAGGACTCAGCCATATCTGCACCCAGGCCAACACACTATTACCTCATTCGCAAGCCCTAACAGAACACTTATCTCCCAGGAGCCTTCTCCGGGCGGTAATATTTCTAGTCATTCTCCTACACATAGATCTGGTAAGCTAGGGGGTTAATCAGTCTAATCTCTATCTCTATCTGTTAGGTTGTTCTGTTTTTCCATCTGTCTTCTCCAAGAATTCCAACCCGGACCTTTACCCTCCAGTATTCCAGGCCAGGTTCATTTGATTCCAGGGTAAGACTATCAGACACTATCTGGAATACTCCATTCTTGCCAGCAGGATTGATTTGTAGTTCCATTAATCTTTCTAAGTGTTTATTTGTGCATAGCATTTTGTGAGATTGGAGGAGATTAGGAAGATCCATCAAAGGGATTAGCCTTTACGAACAGGCTCACCTCCAGGGAGCAGCATTCAGGAAACGATGCTCTCTAGCAGCCCTTCATAGGGTTTTTCCCCTTTAGGGGTTTTCCCTGGAGGTTCCACCATGGTCAGACCCTTTGAAGTCGGATCGTGGAGGGGCTTCTAGATTGGAGGAGATTAGGAAGATCCATCAAAGGGATTAGCCTTTAGCCTTTTAGTAGGTGATGTTCAAACGTGGACAGTCGACTGAGATAGTTACACATATTTATTAAATAGTGAGGTTTTTACTTTCTTTCGGAAGAGTGTGTAACTGGCTTTGTTTTGGATATGCTGAGAGAGGGTGTTCCAGAGTGTGGAAGCGATGGCGGTAAAGCAGGAGCCCTGGCTCTCTTTCTGGCAATTCTAGGTATGTGCAAGGCAGATGTGGTGGAGGAGCAGAGGGTGTGTGTGCTGTGTTTTTTTTTGTGCTATGGTTCATGCGGTAGGGGGGCATTGTTATGTAAGCAGCGGTAGGTGATAAAAAGGAGTTTAAACTCAATATGTGCTTTGATGGGAAGCCTGTGAGCCTCCCATCTGATTTGTGAGATGTGATGGAGCGTTTCATGCCTCAAACAGCTCTGAGAGCGTTATTTTGGAGCAATTGGAGTTTGTTTATGTTTTTGGTTGAGGTCCCATCTAGGTTGGCATCGCAATAGTCCAGTTTGCTGCAGAATTGCTGCTTGCGTGGTCACCAACGATCCAGATGCACAGTCTACTAAGTGACATAAAAAGTAGGTAGAGACTGTTACGTGCCTCTTTCAATGCCTGTATTTGTCAATTATAAATCAGTGTTTAGATGAAAGACTGCTTTAATAAGAGATGTCAATTGATTTTAAAAACGTGCTCCAAAGTGCTTTCTCGTGTTGCAATGTATACAATTTATGCCATTTGTCAGACTTCCAAGGAGGCTAGGCACTAATGGCAGGGTATCGTGGAAATCAACGTAAAATGTCACAAACAAAAAACTATCCGTCTGCCTACAAGCTTACCACCATAGTGTCATTCGCCACTCTTCTGCTTCACTCTGGCTGACGATTGCAACAGCAACTCACTTTGCACCGTTTTTGAAGAGCTAGCTGCCCTTGCCATTTCCATTTGCAAACTTTGCCTCCTTTTCACAAAAAATGGTTTACAGCACGGCTGGTCAGAGCCTGCTGCCGACTGCAACAGCAAAACTTCAACACGCTTGACTAAGTTATTTGCTGTCTATGAAGTGAACCTAATGGCAATTGCCTATATTTATATGATAGTGTTGTGTGATAATGCTACCTGCTAGTTTCATTTGTCAGTGCATTCTAAAGGCCTAAAATAAATAACTGGATTTGTATAATTGACTGTCTAAATTGAATTATTGTGTGCCATAATGTGTAGACTCACTGTAAACCGCTGACCCCACTCACACTCTCCTGAGACTAAGCTTTCAGTGCTCTCCATTGCAACCTTCATTGGCCCTTGGCTAACCTATCAGAGCTCCTTGTTCATGATAACTAGGTTGGCCTTCCAAAATCTGTCTTCCATCCAGTTTAACAAACATTAACGGCATAGTGACACTTTCCCGCAGGTGGTCCATCATCTTGGATCTCACCAGCTTGATGAGTAGTGTACATTCTGATAAGTACAAGTAAGCATATGGTATTGCAATTAAATGCATACGCACATCAGATGAAATCATGTCAACGGGGAAGACTCATGCTGCATTCCCCATACCCCCCCCCACACACATATGCTTGTGATGCCACAACAATGTGATGGTTTTCAAGCATAAGCAAAAAAAAAGAGTCAACTAGGCTACTTCATGTTTCCCCTGCAACATGGCATCTTCATGCCATCAAAAAAAGCAAGTAAACACATGCCATGCTGAATTACAACATCCCTGCTACCTCAAAGGCACACATGTAGGAGACATGTTTGATAGGAGGCTTTCACATAGCCAATCAAACTGAAAGCTGCCCTTGGAACACACAACTTTACTATTGCCTGAGGCATTACAAAGTCCAGAATGCAACAGGAAAATAAACACATATGCCATTATAAAAATGTAATCATGTGCCAATCAACACAGTATAGGGGAAATGATGGACAACAATGTAATGTCAAAACAAACCATTATTGGTGGTATGCAAACCTTTACAGAGTGCCTAATCCACACATCAGACACCTATACAAAGACTGCTGGGCTGGGTCAGGCCTAGAAGTACACCGCCTGGCTTGCTCAATTGTGCGTTTGTGTCCTCAGGATGTACAACCCATCCTGTACACTCATGCGCATAACAACTTTTGCACCAGCAAGTGATCAGCATTGTCACACGAATGTACAGTCTGTCATGAAACCACATAGAGGTTACATAGAAGTGCCATGAACAAAAGATGTAGCCGATCATGAGCTGAAATTGAAGAATGATTATCCAAGCAGCTGCCTCTGTCATTCAAGAAGAATACACTACTGTGTACACATATATGGCCAACTGCTGTGCAGTTCCTGATAACATGTTCCTTCTATTCCCAACAGATGAGGCTTTCAGTGGCCCAGATGTCCTTGTGAACTCACAAAATCACTGACTTGCCACGCTCAGCAGCACAACCTCCACCAACATTGGGTTGCCAGCCTCCTCCCCCGCCACCACTACCACTAAGCTGTCAACCTCCACCAGCACTCCATACCTCTCAAATAACATGCCAGAGACTGAAAGCAGTGAAAGGTATGGCAGAAAATTACTATATCTGGCCTGAGTGCAGCCAGAAGCAAGGAATCTCCAGAACGAAGCCTCTGACCTTCAACAGGAACATCCAAAGTCTACCCCCTATGACACCTAACATATCCAGAAAGGATTTGATGGCTCTGGACAATAGAGCACCTGTTACTGCTTATATCACTGGAAACCATGATGATGTGGCAGAGGAGCAACTAAATGATACTTGGTGGAGCGGGGGTAGAGAGGGGGGCAGACTCATTTTTGGCCTGTGGCTTTTTTCACTGTGTGAGAGGGGTTTTGGAAACACTGGTTTAGACAACTGAGAGAAGTGACCAGGAAGTATTGTACCACTTGATTGTATTATTGTAAGTATGACATTTAAGCAAGTTAGAGTGAGGTTTGAGAAGGCGCTCAGCCTGCCAACCAACCAACTAAGTACGGTGATATGAGTGCATGGGCTTCCCATGTATCTGGCAGCACTTTATGAACCAGACCTGCCATACCTCCCATAAAGCTTCGTACATCACATAGGTAATGAGTGAAGTCTCCATTGTACCCCATCCTCTCATCTGCCAAATGTCTGATTCTTGTTGCATGCAGTGTACAATTTGAAGTGGGGGATTTCTGCTGAGGCAATGGTAGACATGTGCGGAGGGGTCTGGTTTGCCTTTATCATGCAAGGTTAGGACTTGCTATATGTGGCTTGATTGTGGGCCCCCCTCTTACTAACTTACAAATCATTCTACTTTCTTCCTTATACTATTCTGCTACCTGGAGTCCCACTGTGACTCTGTGTGTTGCGAATTTCTCTCCTGCATCTCACTATCATTATGCCCCTGCATTTTCTACTGCAATGTTGCCCCAATGTGGATTTCCTTCTGAGTGTCCCTTTGTAATTCTCCCATGTGGGAGATTGCATATAGGTTTGCTACTCTAATTTTGCACCACTGTGACCTAGCTCCTAAGTTTCCCACTTTAATTTGGCCCTGTTGTGATTTTGCTACTAGCTGCCCCCGCAGACCCTAGGTTCTCTATATGGACTTTTGCTTGGAGTAATTTCACTTCACTGTTTACTTAGTACACAATGGTGCTTACTACTGTATGTCTTCCCCAATGTGATTTAGGACAAATTCCTGCGTGATGTCCATTGTTAGGGACACCAAGCTGATTCCCAAGTACCACAGGACTTCACCTCAAAATGAGCCTATCAGACAGAGCCAAAAGGATACCCAAATGGGCATTAAGGTCTCAATTGACTGTGTCCCTTTCACTAGCATGCTCAGATTCTACTTTGCAGCCAGTATGCATACCAGCTAAGCCACCAACACATGGCAATTGAACTCCTCCTCCCAATCAATGTCAAACATTAGAACAATAACCACTAAAACCAACTGATATATCAGAGGGGTGCTACCTTTGGTTCGCCAGATGCTCTGCACTACAAGTCCCCTCAGCCCCAGCTAGCAAAGTCAATGCAGAGGCACAATTGGTGAAGTAGTCCGGCCGCGGAGTAAAGGGCTGTGCTTTTTTCGTATCCTGCGCTGTATAACCGCTGTGGCTCTGGTGCGACTGTTGGATCATTGAACCCATTGTCAGCTGAGCCGCTGCATTTTTACACGTCCCTCTCGTGTTTGTACTGTTGGATTTTTGCGGGGATTACAGCTTTGGAAACGAATACCTTTGCCTTTAAGGCTCTTGGAGCAGGAAGCCATGCCCACTCTGGAGCAGGAAGTAAAAGGAAGAGCACTGGACCCTTGCAGCGTGAAGCCCGGCCGTGGAGTAAAGGGTGGTGCTTTTTTTCGTATCCTGCGCTGTTTAGCCGCTGTGGCTCTGGTGTGACTGTTGGATCATTGAACCCATTGTGAGCTGAGCCGCTGCATTTTTACACATTCCTCTTGTGTTTGAACTGTTGGATTTTCGCAGGTATTACAGCTTTGGAAACGAATACATTTGCCTTTAAGGCTCTTAGAGCAGGAAGCCACGCCCCCTCTGGAGCAGGAAGTAAAAGGAAGAGCACTGGACCCTTGCAGCGTGAAGCCCGGCCGCGGAGTAAAGGGCGGTGCTTTTTTCGTATCCTCCACCAAGTATCATTTAGTTGCATTTTAGCCGCTGTTTGGCTCTGGTGGCTCGGGGGATCATTATAATTGCAGCAGTCCTGAAACAGAGCCCCCCAGCCTCCTTTCCTCTATATCGTGGTGGTGTGCTGGTGTACAGCAGAGGTAGGTGTCCGTGTGCTCCACATAATCTCCATTTTTGCCCCAAGAAAGGAGCGTTTACAGAAAGTAATTGTGGAGAGAAAAAATCTTGAGAGCTACTTTGAAGCACTGCTCGTTTCTTTGAAAGGCTTTATAGACTATATAGACCCTTTTGTTGAACATTGTAATCATTGGAACAGTAACGCCAAGTATGACCCAAGTAGCGTGGCTAGCGGGCAGTCTTGTGGTACACCGAAACTCTGCACATTAACTAAATACTGATCGACCTCCTGCATCCTTTCTCTTGTACACCTCTAATCCGACATTTGGGTCAGAATCAGAGTAAATACATCAGCGCCTGTGTGCGCCACCCTGGACATTTAAAGACGCATCAGCCCTACCACCAAAAAACAAAAAAAAGGGGGTTTGGTCATCTATTCCACTTGTTATTTTGTTTTGACAACATTGTGTTTCATCTGAGTAGAAAAAGCCTCCTTTCCAAATGAGACTTCACAACACCCCAACCCTGGAGAGTATACTTGACCAGGATGGCTCCTACCTGGATCAAATACAGGGGGAAGGGGAGGGAACTGGGCCATCTGTGTTAATTATTCCAGCTCCACAACAGAACGTTCGTTTGATGATCCATGCTCTTGTTCAAACACATACTCTTCAAATAGCTGGGGTAGATGATACACTCACGTCTTTGAGAAAAGGGCGGAAGAGGGGCCTGGAATATACCATAACAACAACAAAAATACAGAGCAGAATCAAAGATCACTTTCTCAAAAAAAGAAATAAAATCTTTAATGATGCAGAAGACCTTGAAGATAGAGTGTGGCAACCCACAGATTGCACTCAAGAGAGAGAAGAAAGGGTCTTACCTCTGCATATGGACAATACAGAAAATACTGCTCTAAAACCAAATAATGAAAGAGAGGCGTTTTTGGCTACAACACAAGACCCTCAGGTCAGACTTTCTGAAGGCTCACAAACCACTTTGCAGTAAGCGAGTGAAAGCACACTGTTGGCACCAAGCTTTGTGCTTAATTCACTGGTCTCAGTTTTCAAACTACTGAAAATGGAAGTGAAAGCACAAGCTGGCGTTCTGCTAGAACTAACAAATGAGACATCTAAAAGTGAATCAGCAATAGTGGGCCTTAGTACTGTTATGAACATTATCTTGATTCCGACCATCAAGGAAAATCAACTAGAAGGGGTGAAACAAGGGCTTGATATTGCCCAAATCTACCACCTACTTAAGGTTGGGAAAAAGGATAATGACATCACACACAAGCTTATTGAAGAATTCTCAGTGAATGTTCTACAATCATCAAATCCTAATCATACTCCTAGTGAAGAGGGGTTAGACGCCAACCCTTCATTTGATGATACCCCCACAGATGATACTTGGACATCAGCATCCTGTCAAAACTATAAAGGCAGAAGAAGGACAAAACGGAAAAAGGCAAGCAGAATCTGGTCAAGAACACCCCTCCCACAAGTAAAAAGTCTGCAGAAAAAAAACAAAAAAACAAAAAGATCACTGTTTAAAGAATACAGGAGTAAATCTGTTTCTGAAAAAAACAGTCATTTCCAGTGGAAAGCGAACCTGCTGAAGCCTCTACTTTGGCTTCTGTTCCATCAGAACTCACCCAGAGTTCGGGGGACATTCAAACAAAGCCAAACGAGCCTTCACCCAGAAAAACTAGGAAAAAGAGCCACCAAATGAGGAAAACTGCAGGCCCCAAGCAAAAGAAGATCCAAAGATCAAGTATTGGCCTTAAAACTGACCCGCTTGATTCTTCTCCAAAGATCATAAGCAATAAAAAATGTGGGAAAGGTCAAGCAAGCAGCAAAATAGCCCCAATATTTTTGGAAAAAAACAAACCAGAGTTCAAAAAACATCCCCTGAATTGGAAACTGTGAGGGAGACCCCAAAGATACCCATGAAACTGGCATTTTCCTAAAACAGACTGAGAAATCTGTGCCTCTTTCTGGTATAAGTCTCTCTAAACAAACTATACAAGAAGGAGAGATGCTAGAGAAAATGGTCAGTGCTAAGGATTCATGGAATGGCTCAGGAAAATGCAGAGAAGTAGAGATCATATGTGGAAGGAGCCCAATGGAGGAGCCAGCACCAATTATCAGCAAAGAGCTGGCTGAAACAAAGGTCATTGGAGTGGCAGACTATACAATACCAAAAGTCTGGCTAAGGCAGGCCTGTAACAACAAAAGCAATTCCCTCAGCAGAACAGTGATAATATCTCACCTTAACAAGGTCTCAAATCTGTATCTTTTCGCAAGTGAAGATATTGAATATGTAAAATTTCCGCTTAAAAAAGACCAACATTTTGTGGAAATTGGCTTGAAGTCGCGAAGAGCAAAGGAAGCAATCCAGAACAACAGGACTGAATTGGGCCAGGTTGGCCTCATTGTTTTTGAAGCCATGGAAGAAGATAAACCAAGAGACCCCCCAAATATGAGAAGCCCTGTGGAAAGAGAAGGCGCTCAGCTAGGGGACTCAGTTGGAGAAACACAAAAGTCAAATTCATGCTCTGTTCAAAACGCAAGCATAAATAGAAACCTTATGCCAAAACTCCCTGAGATCATCTCTCAAGTAATCCTAGAATTAAGAGTTGAGACAAACATTCTTTAGACAAAGTGGTCAGAAGCTGGTCTGCTGGAATATTTGAGGTCCAGGTCTTCTGGACCAACTCAAATGAAACAACTCAAAGAAGACCTGTTGGGTTCAAATGACATCTTAATACTCCAGGAAACCTGGTTAGTAAATCCGATTGAGATGGAGGGTTTTTCAATCCAGAACCTTCGAGCATCTCAAAAAGCCAAAGGCGGTCCTTCGGGGGGCCTACTTCTCGCTTTTAAAAACACCACCGTTAAACTGATTACCCCGTTATGCAACGTTGCTATGGGAATACAAGCCAGTAAAATAGAGATGAACATAGACATTCCAAATCCCAAAGTGGTAATCATTAACTGGAATCCTGCCAGCTCAAAACTCCAGCATTTTCTAGCAGAACTGGACTCCGTACTAACTAAGGTGAAGACTGAACATGAGGGAATAAACATTCTGTTAGCGGGTGATTTCAATACAAATTGTACCATCAATGTTTGTGGTAAATCCTCGCAAACAGGAAGGAAACTTTCAAGAAAAGCCAAATGTGGCTAGACTTCCTGGCTTCATGGGATCTAGAGAGGATTCAAGGGAAGTTCCATGGAAGGTGGAAATGCCATGGTGACTTGGCGCTGGGGGATCTCAGTGTCCGCTCTAGACTATATATTTGTGTCACCAGACCTGTCCTGCCTCCACTCAAGCCTTGACAAAAAACATGAAGGTGGGAGTGATCATGCAAGGCATGTCACTCTCTTTTCCTGACCTACAAAGCTACCGCTGCATTAAGATGAGGCAAGAAATTGAGAGTTTCAAGGGAAAGGTGAGAGTGATAAAATACAAGCAAGGGGTAAAACCCTAAACAAAAAACTAGGCGAAATCTCGAGCATGATCAGGAGGGAAAAATCTCACCCAGAGAAATGTGGAAAATTCATCAGGTCCATGAACCCTTCAAGCAAGATAGGCGCAATCCCGAAACAAGAACACTTTCAAATCTTTAATGAAGAAACCCAAGGGAAAAGGGGGAACTTGGAGACACCATGCGTAATTAAAAAAAAAAAGATTAGTGACCAGTCCACCCTCTTCTATGAGCTAAGAAAGTAAAGCAGTCCTACAGGAACTGGTCATGAAATCAGAGACACCTAAGGATGCAACAAGATGGAGAACAAATGTTGCACCTTCTTAATGCAAATAACTCCAGGAATTTCTGGGTGGTGTTGGGCCAACTAGAAACAGGTATTAACAGCTCTCTGTGCAATCTAGTACCAGAATGAAAATGGGTGGAATATCTTTCTGAAAACTTCAAACGTCAATGGTCATCAAAATTCATTATGGTTACGGATACCCCCTGGTCTCTTTCTTTGAATGAAAACAATATTCTTTACATAATATCCAAGTGTTCCACATCTAAAGCTGCAGGCCCAAATTGTTTAACCTACCAGGTTTTTGAGAAACAGCCCAAAACTTTGGGCAGAGATTTTGAATCTCCTCTTTCGAGAAATTCTGAAGACCCATATATTTCCTCCTTCGTGGGAGAACGCGCTTGTCATTCTATTCTTCAAGGGGGGCAATTAGCTAAGCCCAGAAAACTGTTGTACAATTGCCCACCTTGACATTGACAGCAAGCTCCTTATACAGCTACTTCTGAGAGAGTTAACTTACTGGGTAGAGTCAAGGCAGATCCTATCATGCCATCAAACAGGGTTTAGAAAAGGTTTGTCCACCAGTCCCAATGGCTTAATATTAAATCTGGTCAGCGAAAAGACAAAAGAGAAACTGGACACACCTCTTTACGGGACTTGGGTAGATCTATCCAAAGCTTTTGATCATGTTGATAGATCCCTGCTCTGGCGAAAATTACATAGCCGGGGGATCCCAGACTCCCTGTTAGCAATGTTAATTGATCTGCATAGAAACACCTCCTTAAGACTGTGGCTGGATGAACAAGGTCATCTGTCCAAAATAATTTGGCTCTTTAGAGGGGTAAGACAAGGCTGCATGGGTGCACCATTGTTTTTTAACCTCTTTCTTTCAGACCTAGGAGACTTTCTGTTCTCTTCAGCGTTGGCAAGTCCAGTAATAAATGGAAGGAGTTTACACTGGCTGGCCTATGCTGATGAAATTGTGCTACTGAACAGGTCTACAGTGGGCCTTCAACGTCTCCTAGATAAGTTTGGAGAGTATGCTAGTCTAAATGGGCTTACAATTAACTCCTCAAAATCCCAAATCCTAATCTTTAAACACCCAAAGAAGAAAATTGGATATGGAAATTGTTTTTTGGATGGGAAAGCGATCCCCTGTGTCGAAGAACTTATATATCTGGGATACAAGATCTTTGCCTCCCCTGCAAATAATAAAGTTAACATGGCAATCATGGATAAAGTCTCACAAACTATACCACAAATGAAGAAGCTGAACGCAAAGTATTACAAATTCTCCATCTTACCCCTAATTAAATTTTACATGCCTAAAACAGCCCCAGTTCTACTCTATGGCTTAGAAGCAAAACATTTATTATGGCACATAAACTGGAACAAACAAAAAAATGTGGCCCTCCCAATGTGCACCCCAATATCGAGCCTTCATTTTGAACTGGGTCTATTTTCTTTAGGGTGCCGAGCAGATTGGAAGCTAATCACATTAAATCGTGAAATCATCACTGCAGAGAAGGTTTCCCTTTTCTTTGATGTGAATGAGCAACTTAAAAACTCGAGATCCCAGATATTATTTAGCTTGGCGAAGAAAACAAGAGGAATCCTGAACAGGCTCGAGCTGGGCTTGGAAACCCTAGTTTCAAGCCCTTGAAAGTGAAAAAATCACTCGAATCATGGGACTGGATAGACACAATTGCCAGCGTGAGATCCCTCAATCCTCCAAACCTATTATTAAAGGTGGACAAAAAGATAGGTTGTTTACCATAATGCTTACAAAAATTCCCATTCAAAATTGTGAACAACAACTTTTTGAGACTTAGATTAAATATCGTTCATACTGGGGAAATATTGGCAAGAAGGAACCAGGGGGGCCAGGCAAAAAAACTGTGGAAAATGCTAATCTCACAGTAAACAATCAATAAGACACTTACTAATGGAGTACAGAGGCACTTGGGAAGCCAGATTTTTGTTATTTAGGAGATTTGTGGCCACAGAGGAGAACCTAATATCAGAGTTTTTTTGGTAAAGAATGATAGCCGGTCAAGAGATTATGCTAACAGCAACAATAATACAAGTCTTGAAAATAAGTTCCACATAATGTAAAAGAAGACACCTGCATTACGAAAAGACTGTTGTGTTGTTGACTGTTCTCCTTTGCGGTACTCTGGATTCTATTCTTTTCTGCTTTTTGTTTTTTTTCTTTTGTTTTTTAAATATTTTTTTCTCTTTTTTTTCTCTTGCCTTTGCTGTTTTTTGTCCTTGTACGGATACTTTGTTTTTGATGCTGTTTTTTGTAAAGGTTTTGATTTTTAAAACCAAAACAAATAAATAAAATAATACAAAAGTAGTCCAAAACTTCTGGAGAACCACAGGTTGCAGACCTCTGCTATATATCATATATCGCAGTTCAAACTAATGCATCCAACACTTTAGGCACAGCAGTCTCCCCTCTTGATATATGCATTTCGAATGCGCTCAATATTGAACATCTAGAAATAGATTGAAATGCAAAGCTCAGGGTACTTTGGTCTGCACACATCAACACAATTGCATAACTACCTTGCATTTTGCCTCTCTTCCCACTAACGTAACACACCTCCTCTCTTTCAGGTCTTCCAGAGCATCTGGAGACCATGTAAATGGAAGTAGTTGAGTGAAATATAAATCCCAGTGACATAACATAACATATGATATAACATACCCTTCAACAAATGGATGATTTTCTTGCCAAGGCCATCTCTCTTGACTGTCTGCAGGTCCGGATGGCCAAGAAGGCCCTGACACATGGTTTCAACACATGCAAGCAACTCTCAAAAGGGTTGAAGAAAACCTGAGAAAACATGACCAAACTGCGGCATACAGGATGTCAGGATTCCAAACCATCAACGTCAGGAGCTTTCACAGAGGTGTCTGTATTCATCACTACACTCACACAGGTCCACCCAGTTGCCCACTATGCTCAGACCCAGCTCATCTGGTCATCCAGGAATTGATAAGCGATTAAACATATTTCTGTGGGAATGAAGTGTTGGATGCGGAAGAGGTTGTGGGTGAATGGATGCAGTGGTGTGCTTGATTTGGGAGGGGTATTCTGGTCACACCCGGGTTACGCGCAGAGAAGACACAAAGTAGTAGTTTCCTTGTAAGGCTGTTTATTCAGCATCACACAGCATGTGAAATTACATCATATGTAAATGCCACCACCCGTTATACATTTTTTTGCCATGCATGATTCATAATAACGTTCTGCTCTTCCCACTCCCCCTTCCCATGTTTCTGACACTTGTCTGGACCTTATGTTTCTTTTTTCATTATCGAATTCTTCTGTATCGGCTTTACTTGCCTATTCCTCTGATCACCATCTTCTATGCTTCTCTATTTTTCCTCAACTTACTTTACCTTTTCTGCCCGGTTCTGAGGCAACCTCTTATTTCCATCACAATCTTCATGCTTTTAATACTCCCTTATTCGTTTCATCTTGCATTTCTGCTCGTCAGTCTCACTCTACATTCCCTGCTTTCTCTGCCAACGTTGCAGCACATTTTCTCTCTTCCTCTCTTTCATCTTCTCTTGATAGTCTTGACCCAGTCTCTTCTGTCTCTCCATCTCGCAAACTCCCTCAACCTTGGCTCTCAATGCAGCGAGTTCTTCATCATCTCAGGTGTCATCGGCGCAAAACTCTTTTCTAGTCTGATTCTTTGACTTTCTCATCCTATCATTCTCTTTACGATGAGGCTCTTCTTGCAGCCAATCAGGCTTACTTCTCAGATCTCCTGCATGCTCAGTCTGCACACCCCAGGCGTCTGTTTCAATCTCTCTCTCGTCTACTCACACCTCACACTCTTGTTCATTCACTCCATTGTAATCTTACTTTTTCGGATCTTGTAACCTATTTTTCTTCTGTTGGGCATAGGCCTTTCCCATTGTACAGGACCCAAATCTATCAGTTTTCGCACCATGCAGGATTCTTGAAACCTAGGCATACTGAGAAGATTAGATGCCCACATATTACCCAGTAATCAAATATTCAAACTTATGCATACTTAACTCACTCAAAATCACACAACCACCTCTCGCACCACTAGCTGCATGCACCTCAACACACTGCAACAACACATAAACTACCCCTACAGCACACGAGGACTGACATCGCTCTGACACTCGCACCACAGCTCGTTGCACGGTGTATACCGAGATGAAGAACACCACCACTCTCACTCCGTTGCTGACGGGGCGAGGTACCAATACCCCTAACATTAAACATTTAACATTTCCCACACTTGGATGGAATTCTGTACACTAGCCGGAGTCGTCTCTGGGTGGGATTGTGGGAGCTCTCACAACCATCTCCCGCACAACAACCCGCACACACTTCACCACACTGCAACAACACATAAACTGCACCAACAGCACCGGTGTATACAGAGTTGAAGCTGCCAACACAACACCACTCCTCTCACTATCCTACTCCCTCTTCATCTTACTAACCCATCCCACCTTCTCATTTACAGATCCGCCATTGCGCCTGGGGACCAACTCCATTGGTGAAGGTGCGCGGTATAAAAACCTTTAACATTTAACATTAAAGGTGCTTCTCTTTGTGCTGCCATTGTTCCATCATCCCTTTCCTCTACTTTTACTTCCCCTACCTCAGTAATCTCTTCCTTTTCCCCCATTTCTAATCTGGAGACTTCTTCTCTACTAACTTGCTCCCACCCCACTGCCTCACCCTCTGATCCTATACCCTCTTTCTTAATAAACAAAGTGTGCCCTTCTCTTGTGTCCTACTTTACCACTCCTCTTGCTTTAAGCATGCATCTAGCCTCCATTTTCTCAACAAACCATCCCTTGACCCCACCCTTCCTTCAAATGTCCATCCAACATCTCTTCTTCCCAACCTTTCTAAAGTGCTTGAATGTCTACACTCAGGTTTTTACTTTTGTTACTAATAACTAATGGCAAAGCACCTTTGCCATTCATCTGAAATTGTTCTTCTATCTGTATGTGATTCGTTGCTCTCTGCCCCCTACACCAAACATTCTCCTCTTCTTATACATTTGGACCTTTACACTGCATTTGACACTGGAGATCATACTTGTATCTTCTCTTTCTTGATTTGGGTGTGCTGACTCTGTTCTTGCTTGGTTCCGCTCTTATCACTCTAACCAAACTTACTCTGTCTCTTTGGCTGATTTCTCCTCCAAAACTTGTCGTCTTCTTCATGATATTACCCAATGTTCTGTTGTTGGCCCCTTTCTCTTCTCTCTTTAAACTTCTCCTCTTGCTACAATTATCACGTCTTTTGGATTTTCCCACCACTTTTATGCTGACACCACACAACTGTTTCTTTCTCTTCCGTTACACCAGCTATTCACAGTTACTTAACTTCCTGCCTGTCTGCTTGCAATCAAGTCCTGGATGTCAGATCAATTCCTTGTGCTGAACTCATCTGAAACTGAAGGTCTGTTCTTTCCTATCACCCCTATTTCCCTACATTCCACTGCCTCCTCTGTCTTTTCCCTCCTTCTTCCTTATCTCTTTCTAGCACTGATCATACTTTCAGCTTATACCATGACACAGATCTATACTTCCTCATCACATTTCCATTACCTCTCGTTCTTGTCACTTTCATCTCCTTAATATTCACACCGCTCGTTCTTTTTTTTACTTTTAGTGCTACCAAACTCCTTATCTCATTTCTCATGTTTTTCATATTTTTTATTATTCCACTATTCTCTTTGGTCTTCATCTTTCTCACCTGGTCCCACTTAAGTCTGTATTCAATGCCTCCATTCGCCTTCTATATCAGCTATCCCCCCTGTGATTCTATTTCTCAATCTTTTTCCTTGTTTGGCTGATTTTCTTTCTCCTCTCGGCTCAAATGTATGTTTATTTGCATTGTGTTTAAATTCCTTTATGATCTTGCTCACAGTTATTTGTCATCTTTGGTATCCTTCTATGTCCCCACTCTTTCCCTTCATTCTAAATCCAAATAAAACTTGAGCATGTGTGGCCACGTGTAACCTGGTGGAAAATAGCCTAGGGGTTTTAGGAGCATAACCTTGCTCCTCCTCCTCCTCATCCGTATTTCAACGCAGCAAAATTCAGAAATATATGTGCCATAATGAAATACTTGCTAAATTGTAGATATTCAATGTTTTTACAAAAACATAAGGGTTGTGCTTATGTGCAGGTGTTAGAGGGTCCAGGATGTGCCCCGTTATGTGCTGTAATTGTCCAGTGTGCTGGAGGTTGTGCGCATAATATGCTGTAATGCTCCAACATGCCCAGGGTGCCTAAAAGTAGTTTGCCGCTAGCGCCCTAATCACCCAGAATACTGTACATGTGGCATCTGGTAGAATTAAGCCTGTGCACTGCAGTCAGCCACCTTGCCATATGTGTGGTATCCAGTAGACGTGTGGTGAAGATATACCTGCCTAACAACAATGTTTTCCTGGTATAGATGATTCATTTTATCTCACAATGCTGCTTCTTTCAGTCCACGAATAACACCTATAGTCGCTTGAAGTGTATGACCCTTTCATTCAGTAGGGTTTAACCCCTGTCACAGATGCCACGGGGATCACTCCAAATTTCAGAGGCAGTTCAAGGTTTTTTTATTAAACAATCAATGGGACCTCAATGCAAATGCTCCCTAGCTCAGAAGTCCATATTTGCAAGTTATTATATACAGATGGTTTAACCCTCAGGACGCAAATCACTAAATAGTCTGAGATGTTGACCTTAAGGCCCTTCGCCTGATCTCACTAAACTCCCTCAGGTACTTCCTAACTTTCCGTGATCTAACAGGATAAGGGTTTTGTGTCTTGCAGACTCTCTGCTTGATTGATTTTGTCTTCTTCTTTCCTGCTCAGTCTGTCTTCTCCCTTTCTGGTCCTATTTCATATCCTAAGGTAAGTCTCACGTTGCTATGATTTTGTGTTTCCCCCACACTTTGGTGCTCTAAGCTAGACAATGGCCGCTGAGTCTGCCTCCCACCAACACTCTGTGGGACTGTCCTTGCTGCAGCACATGGGTATTGTGGCAGTGCTCCTCTTACTCCGCTGGCTGTTTTCCACTGGCAGCGTATCGTTAGAGGATGCAACACTACTTGTAGGTGGTAGGGTTTTTCAGGTGAGGGGCACTTGAACTGGGATCCCCTTTTATGTCTTCTGTTATTTTCTTATTTCGATGTTTGTCCTCTGGAAATGATAAAAAAGACTGGAAAGCATATTTTTGAGGAGGCAATGCATCAGAAAAAGGTGGAATGCTTGAAAGCTGACTGGTATGGGGTGGGGGGAGATCATTGGACCCCCTCAAATGCCACAGCCTCTTCCTGATACAAATGGTCTCTGATTTTCTGTGTTCTTTATGTAATTGATAGTATCCTCTTTCCTCACTTGACAAGGCCAGTCTTGTCACACCCCATACTAGTGTATATCCTGACAGTGCACTACTATCAAATGCAGTGAAAAAGAATACTTGTAACACAGTCTAATCTAATTGAGCCATGTGCAACGTAAGTACTAGCATAACTAATATCATTAACTTGCCCGCTGTCACATTTCCTTTTTCAAATCATTAAAAAGACATTGGCCCTCATTCCGAGGAGGGTGGTAAGGGATACCGGGCACTGGTAAGGAGATTAGTGCCGGTAATCCCTTACCGCCCTACTACAAGGTCCCTTAGCGGGTCCCTTCCTTAACAACTGGTCTGACAGAGCCCTATGGGAACTCAAATGGGAATGAGGAATGGTTTGGTGAATGGGTATTTACCGGTCCCGCCAAGGTCTGACTAGACCGGTAAGTCCCCATTGCACCAAACCGGAGTCTGTACCAGTATGGGAGAAAGGCATGGCACAAATAGCGCCATGACTACCCCCATACTTGTAATGACCCCCATTGTCTGATTCACGAAAAGGTTCCTATACTGACTTTACTGTCCATACGAACATAGCCCCAATGTTTCCACATTCTGCCCAGGCAATATATTCCTCAATGTGCCTGTGAGTACTGTTACCTTAATTGACTCATGACCTTTATCCTTTATAATCTATGTTTATTATCTCTATTTCAATATAACAGAGCCTTCAGTGACCCGCCCTGTGGTGTGACACTGGAGTTTCCAGTTGTACAGTGGTGCACTTATGGGGAGAGTGAGCAAGTCACAGATGGGTGTCCTCATTCATTGCCCTTCATAAGGCCGAAGAGAGCGGGTGGCATCAAGATGTCCCCCATGCATCGTGATCTCCTCTTTTTAAGAACCGCTTTTAATGCCAGTTCCTCTGCATACTTTTGACAGACTATCTACAGAACAATGATGGCTTGGGGTGTGCAGGGTTTGAATGCTGCTTGACACTTAGTAAGACCGAACACTGCTCCATATCATTTTGAGGGGACATGCTCCTGTAAAGTAAGTTCCCAGGAAACAATTTATGATAAACAATCATAAATGTAAAACAGACACAAATAAGAGATATACATATGCGCATAAGAGAGGTGTAAATATGGTTCAGTAGCCACCCAAACAGCGTTGTATAACAGTCCAAAAAAAAAGGAATGTCCAATCAAAGTTCTATAAAAGTATATACTTTAATCAAACACACTAGGTAAAATAATAACTAACTAGAACAAACTATAAAAACACACACTGTAGAAACAACAAAGAATATTCAAAGGTAGAATAGATTTGCCACCCTGGTTAATGAGACAAGGTAATACAAACCACAGTGTTCACAGGATATGTTCTTTGTTGTGGTTATTTATTTATTCATACTTTTTTGGTTATTTATTTATACATTTAAAAATATCATAACAAGCAATATGTAATATATGAATTACAGCACAGATTCCAAGAAATTAATACCTACAGTAAAATAATAAGATAATTAATACCATGAGCAAGATAAAACAGTTAAGAATATAAACATAAAGAAAGAAGAGAAAGGAAAGAAAGAGAGAGAAGAAGAGTAAGACAATCCACACAAATACACTAATAATATACCATCACACACTCACATCAAAGCCCGGTAGCTAGCAAATTAAAAAATCATCCATAAAGATCAGTAAAGGTTGACCAAACTTCTTCATACTTATCAATGCAGTCTTTATCTTTGTGTAACACTTTCTCAAACATAGACAACACCACCAACTAATTTATCCAAGCATCTGCATGAGGCTTTTTTCTCGTCTTCCACACATTTAAAATGTGTTTTTGCACAACCACCAGTGCTCTAGCTAACCACATTCATGAACCAAATATAGCCTTCTTAATACAGCCACTCAACAATAAGATTGCATGCTTTGGAAAGGCTTGCATCTACGACCAACTCCACATGATCTAAAACCTCTTCCCAAAACACCTCGACTTTAGTACAATCCCACAACATGTGAAATAATGATCCACCTGGTCTGCCACAACCCCAACAATATCATCTTCCTGAAGAACTGAACAATGCATCCTGTCTGAAGTCCAACATAACCTTCCCAAAATCTTCCATCTCACAAGACGTAAATTCAGATCTAATTTCAGCATGACAGATTCTTTTATTCAAAATCTGTCAAAACACATACCAAATCCGCAAACCACTTTGAACGTAAACAGACTCATCCAGCAGAAACCTTCTCCTCAATTGGCATAAGTCAGAGAGATGTCGATACTGTTCGTGGTGGATTCTCTAAAATATTAATAAACTCAGGCCTATCCACCAGTGGAGCATCCAGCATTCCAAACCTTTGAGTTATCAGTGTAATAACCCCAAATATCCCCATTTCTCACTCCTCACTATGCCAAACTTGTGCCGTAGTTCTGTGAATCCCAAAATCTGATTCACATCCAACAAGTCACCCAAACAAAGTACACCTTTTGTATCCAACTATTCCAAAATAATATCTTATTATCCCTCTGAAATACCGAGTTATACCATAGTGAAGCTTATCTATGTAGCCAGATAATGTCATCATTCTCTTCCAACCAGTGACTCAAAGCCATATGAGTGCTTTGTATTGTGGGTAAAAGTTTACTTGATCATGGCAATTTAGACATTGTGTAAATGTTGTCAAGATGATGGGGAGATGCAGCCCACTTGTCCATGCTTAGCCAAATTGGCGGATGAATTATATTATGAGAAAAGTACAATGCAGATGTTCAAATGATAAAGCCCTATAACACTTTCCTCAATGTGGATAACTCAATCCCCCATTGCAGTCTCACGCACCAGAATATAGTATGGAATCCTTTTCATTTTGTTATCCTTAAACACCTTATCAAACATGCAAAAGTACTTTTTGGGAATACGCAAAGGTAAAGATTGAACTACATATAAAGCTTTAGGAAACAAGAGCATTTTAATTTCCATATATTCAATCTAATAGTCCTCCATTTGTAAACATCGCTCCAAATTTTAAAGACCACTTCTCCAACCTTAATATGAACAATTTTCTTCATATCTCACACCAAGGCTATTCCCAAATATACAACACTCTTAGCTGACCATTTACAATCCCAACCCTCAAAGTCACCTCGACAACACCCTTCAGTCAACAGAAAAATGTCACTCTTAGTCCAGTTAAGCTTATGACCGGACAGCAAATTATTTCATTAAAAATGTTCCTCAATACCGGCAACAGATAAATGGATCAGTGTGTGCAATCACTAAATCATCAGCATACGCCAGTCCTCTGAGGACCACAGGTCCCAATCGCAACCCTGAATCTCTACATTCTGACATATTAATGTCAGTAATGGTTTGTTTGCCCCCTGTTCGCTCCCTGGCGCAACAAGGAGCATATTAGGAGCCACCCTCGCCTGCCACGCGCGTCTCTGCTTTCCAACCTGCGAATATATCAGTGCCACACTCTACAACTTACAAGGTAACTCTGTGCACGAAGGTTACTCTTAAACTCCTGGCAACCATTATTGTCAACGATCACTAAGACATTGCCTACTTTCGTTTGAATCACTGTTCACTATCTACCGATTCTACCTCACGGGTCGCACATGCGTTAGATCAGACTTGCCTGTTAATTTGTATCTTATCCTGACCACTATTTCCGAATTAGAGATGCACCATGCTCTATTGATATCCGGCCACATTTACACCTATTGTCGTACTGTACATTCAGCCTTCTGACACGCTCAAATTTATATGTATTTAGCACTGCTGCTTGATCTTGAATTTAGATGTATCTAGCCATGTTGCCTGTTCTCGAATCTAGATATATTCAGCCCTACTGTTTAAATTCAAATCTAGATATATTTAGCCTTACTGTTTAATCTCGAATCTAGATGTATTCAGCCATCTTGCTTTATCTCAAACTCTGATATATTTAGACCTGTTGCCTCGCTCAAACCGAGACGCATTTAGCCTTGCGGCCATGTCTCAAACTTAGATAGCAAACTAGTGCTCCTACCTCATTATGTAGCCTCCCTCTCAGGCTCAGAGGGCAAGCATACACTGGTTTAACTAGCGCCAATTCAGTCAAGACCTATAGCCCATACCTTCAACACTATTTAGAATGTGTCTATCTACTACAAGCTTATGCGCCTCTGTCCTCATCCTCCTGAACCTCGCAATCCACATGGGTATTGAGGCAGTGCTCCTCTTACTCCGCTGGCTGTTTTCCACTGGCAGCGTATCGTTAGAGGATGCAACACTACTTGTAGGTGGTAGGGTTTTTCAGGTGAGGGGCACTTGAACTGGGATCCCCTTTTATGTCTTCTGTTATTTTCTTCTTTCGATGTTTGTCCTCTGGAAATGATAAAAAAGACTGGAAAGCACCTTTTTGAGGAGGCAATGCATCAGAAAAAGGTGGAATGCTTGAAAGCTGACTGGTATGGGGTGGGGGGAGATCATTGGACCCCCTCAAATGCCACAGCCTCTTCCTGATACAAATGGTCTCTGATGTTCTGTGTTCTTTATGCAATTGATAGTATCCTCTTTCCTCACTTGACAAGGCCAGTCTTGTCACACCCCATACTAGAGTATATCCTGACAGTGCACTACTATCAAATGCAGTGAAAAAGAATACTTGTAACACAGTCTAATCTAATTGAGCCAAGTGCAACGTAAGTACTAGCATAACTAATATCATTAACTTGCCCGCTGTCACATTTCCTTTTTCAAATCATTAAAAAGACATTGGCCCTCATTCCGAGTAGGGTGGTAAGGGATACCGGGCACTGGTAAGGAGATTGATGCCGGTAAGCTCTTACCGCCCTACTACAAGGTCCCTTAGCGGGTCCCTTCCTTAACACCTGGTCTGACCAGGTGTTAAGGGTGGGACCCGTTAAGGGACCTGGACGCAAATAACGGGCTTGGCATACGCCGGCCCGTTATTTGCACCCTCCCCATTCCCATTGAGCCCTATGGGAACTCAAATGAGAATGAGGAATGGTTTGGTGAATGGGTATTTACCGGTCCCGCCAAGGTCTGACTAGACCGGTAAGTCCCCATTGCACCAAACAGGAGTCTGTACCAGTATGGGAGAAAGGCATGGCACAAATAGCGCCATGACTACCACCATACTTGTAATGACCCCCATTGTCTGATTCACGAAAAGGTTCCTATACTGACTTTACTGTCCATACGAACATAGCCCCAATGTTTCCACATTCTGTCCAGGCAATATATTCCTCACTGTGCCTGTGAGTACTGTTACCTTAATTGACTCATGACCTTTATCCTTTATAATCTATGTTTATTATCTCTATTTCAATATCACAGAGCCTTCAGTGACCCACCCTGTGGTGTGACACTGGAGTTTCCAGTTGTACAGTGGTGCACTTATGGGGAGAGTGAGCAAGTCACAGATGGGTGTCCTCATTCATTGCCCTTCATAAGGCTGAAGAGAGCGGGTGGCATCAAGATGTCCCCCATGCATCGTTTTTAATGCCAGTTCCTCTGCATACTTTTGACAGACTGTCCACAGAACAATGATGGCTTGGCGTGTGCAGGGTTTGAATGCTGCTTGACACTTAGTAAGACCGAACACTGCTCCATATCATTTTGAGGGGACATGCTCCTGTAAAGTAAGTTCCCAGGAAACAATTTATGATAAACAATCATAAATGTAAAACAGACACACATAAGAGATATACATATGCGCATAAGAGAGGTGTAAATATGGGTCAGTAGCCACCCAAACAGTGTTGTATAACAGTCCAAAAAAAAAGGAATGTCCAATCAAAGTTCTATAAAAGTATATACTTTAATCAAACACACTAGGTAAAATAATAACTAACTAGAACAAACTATAAAAACACGCACTGTAGAAACAACAAAGAAAATTCAAAGGTAGAATAGATTTGCCACCCTGGTTAATGAGACAGGGAAAGAAAAGGTAATACACACCACAGTGTTCACAGGATATGTTCTTTGTTGTGGTTATTTATTTATTCATACTTTTTTGGTTTATTTATACATTTAAAAATATCATAACAAGCAATATGTAATATATGAATTACAGCACAGATTCCAAGAAATTAATACCTACAGTAAAATAATAAGATAATTAATACCATGAGCAAGATAAAACAGTTAAGAATATAAACATAACGAAAGAAGAGAAAGGACAGAAAGAGAGAGAAGAAGAGTAAAACAATCCACACAAATACACTAATAATATACCATCACACACTCACATCAAAGCCCGGTAGCTAGCAAATTAAAAAATCATCCATAAAGATCAGTAAGGGTTGACCAAACTTCTTCATACTTATCAATGCAGTCTTTATCTTTGTGTAACACTTTCTCAAACATAGACAACACCACCAACTAATTTATCCAAGCATCTGCATGGGGCTTTTTTCTCGTCTTCCACACATTTAAAATGTGTTTTTGCACAACCACCAGTGCTCTAGCTAACCACATTCATGAACCAAATATAGCCTTCTTACTACAGCCACTCAACAATAAGATTGCATGTTTTGGAAAGGCTTGCATCTACGACCAACTCCACATGATCTAAAACGTCTTCCCAAAACACCTCGACTCTAGTACAATCCCACAACATGTGAAATAATGATCCACCTGGTCTGCCACAACCCCAACATTATCATCTTCCTGAAGAACTGAACAATGCATCCTGTCTGAAGTCCAACATAACCTTCCCAAAATCTTCCATCTCACAAGACGTAAATTCAGATCTAATTTCAGCATGACAGATTCTTTTATTGCTCCTACCCATTCAAAATCTGTCAAAACACATACCAAATCCGCAAACCACTTTGAACGTAAACAGACTCATCCAGCAGAAACCTTCTCCTCAATTGGTATAAGTCAGAGAGATGTCGATACTGTTCGTGGTGGATTCTCTAAAATATTAATAAACTCAGGCCTATCCACCAGTGAAGCATCCAGCATTCCAAACCTTTGAGTTATCAGTGTAATAACTCCAAATATCCCCATTTCTCACTCCTCACTATGCCAAACTTGTGCCGTAGTTCTGTGAATCCCAAAATCTGATTCACATCCAACAAGTCACCCAAACAAAGTACACCTTTTGTATCCAACTATTCCAAAATAATATCTTATTATCCCCCAGAAATACCGAGTTATACCATAGTGAAGCTTATCTATGTAGCCAGATAATGTCATCATTCTCTTCCAACCAGTGACTCAAAGCCATATGAGTGCTTTGTATTGTGGGTAAAAGTTTACTTGATCATGGCAATTTAGACATTGTGTAAATGTTGTCAAGATGATGGGGAGATGCAGCCCACTTGTCCATGCTTAGCCAAATTGGCGGATGAGTTATATTATGAGAAAAGTACAATGCAGATTTTCAATTGATAAAGCCCTATAACACTTTCCTCAATGTGGATAACTCAATCCCCCCATTGCAGTCTCACGCACCAGAATATAGTATGGAATCCTTTTCATTTTGTTATCCTTAAACACCTTATCAAACATGCAAAAGTACTTTTTGGGAATACGCAAAGGTAAAGATTGAACTACATATAAATCTTTAGGAAACAAGAGCATTTTAATTTCCATATATTCAATCTAATAGTCCTCCATTTGTAAACATTGCTCCAAATTTTAAAGACCACTTTTCCAACCTTAATATGAACAATTTTCTTCATATCTCACACCAAGGCTATTCCCAAATATACAACACTCTTAGCTGACCATTTACAATCCCAACCCTCAAAGTCACCTCGACAACACCCTTCAGTCAACAGAAAAATGTCACTCTTAGTCCAGTTAATGACTGGACAGCAAATTATTTCATTAAAAATGTTCCTCAATACCGGCAACAGATAAATGGATCAGTGTGTGCAATCACTAAATCATCAGCATACGCTAGTCCTCTGAGGACCACAGGTCCCAATCGCAACCCTGAATCTCTACATTCTGACATATTAATGTCAGTAATGGTTTGTTTGCCCCCTGTTCGCTCCATGGCGCAACAAGGAGCATATTAGGAGCCACCCTCGCCTGCCACGGGCGTCTCTGCTTTCCAACCTGCGAATATATCAGTGCCACACTCTACAACTTACAAGGTAACTCTGTGCACGAAGGTTACTCTTAAACTCCTGGCGACCATTATTGTCAACGATCACTAAGACATTGCCTACTTTCGTTTGAATCACTGTTCACTATCTACCGATTCTACCTCACGGGTCGCACATGCGTTAGATCAGACTTGCCTGTTAATTTGTATCTTATCCTGACCACTATTTCCGAATTAGAGATGCACCATGCTCTATTGATATCCGGCCACATTTACACCTATTGTCGTACTGTACATTCAGCCTTCTGACATGCTCAAATTTGTATGTATTTAGCACTGCTGCTTGATCTTGAATTTAGATGTATTTAGCCATGTTGCCTGTTCTCGAATCTAGATATATTTAGCCCTACTGTTTAAATTCAAATCTAGATATATTCAGCCCTATTGTTTAAATTCAAATCTAGATATATTTAGCCTTACTGTTTAATCTCGAATCTAGATGTATTCAGCCATCTTGCTTTATCTCAAACTCTGATATATTTAGACCTGTTGCCTCGCTCAAACCGAGACGCATTTAGCCTTGCGGCCATGTCTCAAACTTAGATAGCAAACTAGTGCTCCTACCTCATTATGTAGCCTCCCTCCCAGGCTCAGAGGGCAAGCATACACTGGTTTAACTAGCGCCAATTCAGTCAAGACCTATAGCCCATACCTTCAACACTATTTAGAATGTGTCTATCTACTACAAGCTTATGCGCCTCTGTCCTCATCCTCCTGAACCTCGCAATCCACATGGGTATTGAGGCAGTGCTCCTCTTACTCCGCTGGCTGTTTTCCACTGGCAGCGTATCGTTAGAGGATGCAACACTACTTGTAGGTGGTAGGGTTTTTCAGGTGAGGGGCACTTGAACTGGGATCCCCTTTTATGTCTTCTGTTATTTTCTTCTTTCGATGTTTGTCCTCTGGAAATGATAAAAAAGACTGGAAAGCACCTTTTTGAGGAGGCAATGCATCAGAAAAAGGTGGAATGCTTGAAAGCTGACTGGTATGGGGTGGGGGGAGATCATTGGACCCCCTCAAATGCCACAGCCTCTTCCTGATACAAATGGTCTCTGATGTTCTGTGTTCTTTATGCAATTGATAGTATCCTCTTTCCTCACTTGACAAGGCCAGTCTTGTCACACCCCATACTAGAGTATATCCTGACAGTGCACTACTATCAAATGCAGTGAAAAAGAATACTTGTAACACAGTCTAATCTAATTGAGCCAAGTGCAACGTAAGTACTAGCATAACTAATATCATTAACTTGCCCGCTGTCACATTTCCTTTTTCAAATCATTAAAAAGACATTGGCCCTCATTCCGAGTAGGGTGGTAAGGGATACCGGGCACTGGTAAGGAGATTGATGCCGGTAAGCTCTTACCGCCCTACTACAAGGTCCCTTAGCGGGTCCCTTCCTTAACACCTGGTCTGACCAGGTGTTAAGGGTGGGACCCGTTAAGGGACCTGGACGCAAATAACGGGCTTGGCATACGCCGGCCCGTTATTTGCACCCTCCCCATTCCCATTGAGCCCTATGGGAACTCAAATGAGAATGAGGAATGGTTTGGTGAATGGGTATTTACCGGTCCCGCCAAGGTCTGACTAGACCGGTAAGTCCCCATTGCACCAAACAGGAGTCTGTACCAGTATGGGAGAAAGGCATGGCACAAATAGCGCCATGACTACCACCATACTTGTAATGACCCCCATTGTCTGATTCACGAAAAGGTTCCTATACTGACTTTACTGTCCATACGAACATAGCCCCAATGTTTCCACATTCTGTCCAGGCAATATATTCCTCACTGTGCCTGTGAGTACTGTTACCTTAATTGACTCATGACCTTTATCCTTTATAATCTATGTTTATTATCTCTATTTCAATATCACAGAGCCTTCAGTGACCCACCCTGTGGTGTGACACTGGAGTTTCCAGTTGTACAGTGGTGCACTTATGGGGAGAGTGAGCAAGTCACAGATGGGTGTCCTCATTCAATGCCCTTCATAAGGCTGAAGAGAGCGGGTGGCATCAAGATGTCCCCCATGCATCGTTTTTAATGCCAGTTCCTCTGCATACTTTTGACAGACTGTCCACAGAACAATGATGGCTTGGCGTGTGCAGGGTTTGAATGCTGCTTGACACTTAGTAAGACCGAACACTGCTCCATATCATTTTGAGGGGACATGCTCCTGTAAAGTAAGTTCCCAGGAAACAATTTATGATAAACAATCATAAATGTAAAACAGACACACATAAGAGATATACATATGCGCATAAGAGAGGTGTAAATATGGTTCAGTAGCCACCCAAACAGCGTTGTATAACAGTCCAAAAGAAAAAAGGAATGTCCAATCAAAGTTCTATAAAAGTATATACTTTAATCAAACACACTAGGTAAAATAATAACTAACTAGAACAAACTATAAAAACACGCACTGTAGAAACAACAAAGAAAATTCAAAGGTAGAATAGATTTGCCACCCTGGTTAATGAGACAGGGAAAGAAAAGGTAATACACACCACAGTGTTCACAGGATATGTTCTTTGTTGTGGTTATTTATTTATTCATACTTTTTTGGTTTATTTATACATTTAAAAATATCATAACAAGCAATATGTAATATATGAATTACAGCACAGATTCCAAGAAATTAATACCTACAGTAAAATAATAAGATAATTAATACCATGAGCAAGATAAAACAGTTAAGAATATAAACATAACGAAAGAAGAGAAAGGACAGAAAGAGAGAGAAGAAGAGTAAGACAATCCACACAAATACACTAATAATATACCATCACACACTCACATCAAAGCCCGGTAGCTAGCAAATTAAAAAATCATCCATAAAGATCAGTAAGGGTTGACCAACCTTCTTCATACTTATCAATGCAGTCTTTATCTTTGTGTAACACTTTCTCAAACATAGACAACACCACCAACTAATTTATCCAAGCATCTGCATGAGCCTTTTTTCTCGTCTTCCACACATTTAAAATGTGTTTTTGCACAACCACCAGTGCTCTAGCTAACCACATTCATGAACCAAATATAGCCTTCTTACTACAGCCACTCAACAATAAGATTGCATGTTTTGGAAAGGCTTGCATCTACGACCAACTCCACATGATCTAAAACCTCTTCCCAAAACACCTCGACTCTAGTACAATCCCACAACATGTGAAATAATGATCCACCTGGTCTGCCACAACCCCAACATTATCATCTTCCTGAAGAACTGAACAATGCATCCTGTCTGAAGTCCAACATAACCTTCCCAAAATCTTCCATCTCACAAGACGTAAATTCAGATCTAATTTCAGCATGACAGATTCTTTTATTGCTCCTACCCATTCAAAATCTGTCAATACACATACCAAATCCGCAAACCACTTTGAACGTAAACAGACTCATCCAGCAGAAACCTTCTCCTCAATTGGCATAAGTCAGAGAGATGTCGATACTGTTCGTGGTGGATTCTCTAAAATATTAATAAACTCAGGCCTATCCACCAGTGAAGCATCCAGCATTCCAAACCTTTGAGTTATCAGTGTAATAACTCCATATATCCCCATTTCTCACTCCTCACTATGCCAAACTTGTGCCGTAGTTCTGTGAATCCCAAAATCTGATTCACATCCAACAAGTCACCCAAACAAAGTACACCTTTTGTATCCAACTATTCCAAAATAATATCTTATTATCCCCCAGAAATACCGAGTTATACCATAGTGAAGCTTATCTATGTAGCCAGATAATGTCATCATTCTCTTCCAACCAGTGACTCAAAGCCATATGAGTGCTTTGTATTGTGGGTAAAAGTTTACTTGATCATGGCAATTTAGACATTGTGTAAATGTTGTCAAGATGATGGGGAGATGCAGCCCACTTGTCCATGCTTAGCCAAATTGGCGGATGAGTTATATTATGAGAAAAGTACAATGCAGATTTTCAATTGATAAAGCCCTATAACACTTTCCTCAATGTGGATAACTCAATCCCCCCATTGCAGTCTCACGCACCAGAATATAGTATGGAATCCTTTTCATTTTGTTATCCTTAAACACCTTATCAAACATGCAAAAGTACTTTTTGGGAATACGCAAAGGTAAAGATTGAACTACATATAAATCTTTAGGAAACAAGAGCATTTTAATTTCCATATATTCAATCTAATAGTCCTCCATTTGTAAACATCGCTCCAAATTTTAAAGACCACTTTTCCAACCTTAATATGAACAATTTTCTTCATATCTCACACCAAGGCTATTCCCAAATATACAACACTCTTAGCTGACCATTTACAATCCCAACCCTCAAAGTCACCTCGACAACACCCTTCAGTCAACAGAAAAATGTCACTCTTAGTCCAGTTAATGACTGGACAGCAAATTATTTCATTAAAAATGTTCCTCAATACCGGCAACAGATAAATGGATCAGTGTGTGCAATCACTAAATCATCAGCATACGCCAGTCCTCTGAGGACCACAGGTCCCAATCGCAACCCTGAATCTCTACATTCTGACATATTAATGTCAGTAATGGTTTGTTTGCCCCCTGTTCGCTCCATGGGGCAACAAGGAGCATATTAGGAGCCACCCTCGCCTGCCACGGGCGTCTCTGCTTTCCAACCTGCGAATATATCAGTGCCACACTCTACAACTTACAAGGTAACTCTGTGCACGAAGGTTACCCTTAAACTCCTGGCGACCATTATTGTCAACGATCACTAAGACATTGCCTACTTTCGTTTGAATCACTGTTCACTATCTACCGATTCTACCTCACTGGTCGCACATGCGTTAGATCAGACTTGCCTGTTAATTTGTATCTTATCCTGACCACTATTTCCGAATTAGAGATGCACCATGCTCTATTGATATCCGGCCACATTTACACCTATTGTCGTACTGTACATTCAGCCTTCTGACATGCTCAAATTTATATGTATTTAGCACTGCTGCTTGATCTTGAATTTAGATGTATTTAGCCATGTTGCCTGTTCTCGAATCTAGATATATTTAGCCCTACTGTTTAAATTCAAATCTAGATATATTCAGCCCTACTGTTTAAATTCAAATCTAGATATATTTAGCCTTACTGTTTAATCTCGAATCTAGATGTATTCAGCCATCTTGCTTTATCTCAAACTCTGATATATTTAGACCTGTTGCCTCACTCAAACCGAGACGCATTTAGCCTTGCGGCCATGTCTCAAACTTAGATAGCAAACTAGTGCTCCTACCTCATTATGTAGCCTCCCTCCCAGGCTCAGAGGGCAAGCATACACTGGTTTAACTAGCGCCAATTCAGTCAAGACCTATAGCCCATACCTTCAACACTATTTAGAATGTGTCTATCTACTACAAGCTTATGCGCCTCTGTCCTCATCCTCCTGAACCTCGCAATCCATTTTAAGATGGCATCACAATTGTCCAACATGCCTCTTCCTACTATGCTCACTGACCACATTCCACCCCACACAGACTTAGCCAACCTTCAGCTACTTCCCAGTCTCCCTCGTACTACCATAGATAGGAACCTAGGACTCAGAGCTAGACTAGCTAAAATCTACGAGCCGCTCACCCGTTCACTGCCTACCCTACAAAAGTCCACAAAGCAGTTGCCTCAACTTAGCCCCAACTTTAAAACCTCTAATCCACACCATAACCTCACCTCTAGTCCCTTGCACAACCACCCTAGCCAGAGCACTCTTGGACTAACTCAAGATAAATGTCACACAGGCACTATTGAAAACACATCTACCACCATAAAGACAGTTAGCCCTAAAATCAAGGGAGCCCTGATCAATGCTAGATCCTTAGTAGCACATGCTATAGAAATCACAGATTTGATCGTCAAAGATGACCTTGACTTCCTCGCTATTACTGAGACCTGGTTACACCCTGCAGCAGGCCCTATGATCATGCTAGCAGTCCCAGACAAGTACACTATCCTGAGGCAAGATCGCCCCAATTCCAGAGGAGGGGGTGTCGCCATCATACATAAACTTAGTCTACCCATGAGACTAGTAACTCCCACTAATGTCCAATCCTGCGAAATCTTATCTGTCAAAGTCCCACTCACTAATACCCAAACCCTTACCATTCATCTGATTTACCACCCGCCAGGACCCATTGGCACCTTCGATGAAGACCTTAACGCCATTCTAACTAGAAATCTCAAAACCTCATCTAAAGTCCTGGCCTTGGGGGACTTTAACCTAGGTTATACCGACCCAGCAGACCCAATATCTAATTCCATAGTCACCACCCTTGCTGAACTAGGCTTTGCGCAAAGAAGCATGGCCCCCACTCATTCAAAAGGTAGAATACTTGATTGGGTGGCCGATCACAATTGTGTAGCAAATATCACTAACATCTCACCTCTAATCTGGACTGACCATCACCTAGTTTCGTTCTGGTTAACCACCGACAGACCTACACCTCTGCCCATCACAACAGCCCCCCCCTACTCTCACCAGAAATAAGAAAAACATCACCTTGATACACTCTCAGACAACCTGGTCCCAGAGATCCTAGTTGAGGAATATAATAAGGCCATGGCCACAGCACTGGACCTCATCGCCCCACTCAAACTCAGACCGAGCAAACCGAAATCACACCTTAACAAATGGTACACACCATTCCTCAAAAACTTAAGGCAACAAAAGAGAAATTGTGAGGCTACCTGAAAAAAATTCCCTCAGGTGCTAACAAACTCAATCTATCCAAAATAACTGCACTCTACAAAAAAGAAATATACATGGCCAAACGAACTTCCTTTGACTCTCGCATATCTTCAGCCAAATCCAACATGAAAGAACTCTTTTCCATTCTCAAAGAAGTTGAAACCCCCATACTACCCCCTGATACCTGCACCAAAGATAAAAATTGGTGCTCAGAAATTCAGAATGCCCTGGCCAATAAGATCAAGACCCTTCAAACCAAAATCTCTAGCAAAAAAGCAGCCTTAAAAGACATGCCCCCATTCAAAAGTCTGGATAAGTGCACGACCACAGACCTTACCCGTTTCAAGTTTTCTAGTCAATACTCTCGACGTAGAAAAAATCATCTTGTCCTTGAAACCCTCCAACTGCCAGGGAGACCTATGCCCAGCACAGCTCATCAAAGATGCCGCCCGTGACCTTTCACCCTTCATCACCAAACTGATCAATGCCTCCTTCACTACTGGCTCCATCCCCACTAATCTAAAACAACCCTGGGTACTTCCTTTACTAAAAAAGCTACTCTTGACCCAGCCATACCTACCAATTACAGACCCATAATGACTGTTCCCTTCCTACTAAAAATCCTAGACAAGGTCGCCTACATACAAATACAGAAGCACCTGGAAGAACACCACCTTTTAGGATCCAGACAATCAGGGTTCCACCCTCAACATGGGACTGAGACTGCACTCATCGACCTGAAAGCTCAGATTGATTCACTCAGGGACAAAGGACAAGTTGCCTTGCTCCTCCTCCTTGACCTATCTGCAGCTTTCGATTTGGTCGACCATTCTGTCCTATGCTCACATCTCCACACAGCAGCACACTTCTCTCCCGAGGCCATTACATGGATCACCTCATTCCTTAACGGAAGAAGTATGAGGGTCTTTTCTCCCACAGCTGCAGCAGACCCCATACCCATCACCTGTGCTGTCCCGCAGGGCTCCAGCGTCTCCCCCACACTGTACAACATATTTACCAAGCCCCTTTTCGATGATTTGAATCATCTCGGTATCACCTACACTAACTATGCAGATGATACTCAGATCCTCCTTCCGCTTTCTGGAGATTATGGAAAGGATTTGGCCTTGCTAAATAGGGTGTACATCATCATCCAGGCATGGATGGCCACTCATGGACTATGCCTGAATGATGAGAAAACAGAGCTTATCATCCTGGGAACTGCGCACAGCTTAAAGAAACTCAGCCCGGCCTACAACTCATTCATGATAGATGGGAACAACATCAAAGTTGGACAGGAGGTCGAAACATTGGGATTCTACTTGGATTCTAACCTTTCCTTCAAAAGACAACTGAGTTCCCTGGCATCCTCATCTGCATATACGTGCAAATTAATCCGCTCAGCCAAACCATTTCTGTCAGACACTAGCTGCCTCACACTCGCTAGAGCCCTTATACTATCCCGCCTTGACTACTGTAACGCCCTTTAACTGGGAACCTCCAAGGCTACCACGAGTAAGTTCCAAACTCTCCAGAATAACCCCAGAAGAGAGCACATATCCGGACTCAACCAACAGAACAACTGGCTCTCCACTAGAGATAAAATTCTCCTAAAAACGGCTTCACTCACCTACAAATCCCTTAACAATGCCGCCCCGATCTACCTGATTAACAGATTCCATAGACAAGCCTCCTCGAGACCCCTGAGAACTGCATACAAAGACTGCCTCTCTGTCCCTAACTTCAAACTTGCCACCATAGGAGGTAACAGCTTCCCGGTAAAAGCAGCCAAACTATGGAACTCATTGCCTCCCAACCTTAGAGTAGGCATGCCTTACCTGAATTTCCGTTCTAAGGTAATTTCATGGCTGAAACTGAAGGACCACCAAGATAGCTAAGTGCCAAGGCTATCCTCTCATGTGACCCGCACACTGTGTAACCTCATGTGCCCACTTTTTACTTTGTATATACTGTATATATTGCCTGTTTCCCTCGTCTGCTTTGTATATTCTCCCTCTGCCAACATGTACATTTTATATTTTGTAACTAAGCTTCGCATATTCTTGTAAATGCTGCGCCCTGAAACCCCTGGGTATAACTGTGCATTATAAATAATAAAACAAAAAAACAAACAATGCAATAAAAAATAAAAAAAGTGATAAGGGCAACCATGCTGCATACCCCCTATACAGATGAAATGACTGCGACATAGTATTATTGTCCCAAATCCTAGCCAAATCTCCATTGTGTAGACAGTTAAACATTTTAATAAAAACCTTACCAAAACCCATGTGACCTAATGTGAATTCCCAAAACATCTAGTTAACTCTGTCAAATGCTTTTTCTCCATCTAAATAAATGAATTCTGCATTTGATCCAGGATCATATTTACAACTTTAATGTTGTTATATCCAATGTGATGGCCCACAAATCCCGATTGATACATATGAATCACTTCTCCAATACAACTACTTACCTACTTACAACTAATCAACCTGTTTGCATAAACCTATGCTAAAATCTTCATATCGACATTAAGTAGTGATATTGGATGATAATTCTGACCTTTAGAGTGATTGTTGCCAGGTTTTGGAATCAAAGTGTTTAATGCCTCTTTAATAGTCACGCACAATTCCCCTTTCTCTATTATAAAATTACATAGATTGCATAAAATCGTAGCGAGCAAATAACAGAATGAGCGATACAATTCCACAGGTAGCCCATCTAAACCCAGAGACTTATTATTTTGCAATTGATTAATAGCCAAAAGAATCTTAGCCCCAGAAACCTCTTTTCCAAATCCAAACTATTTGCTTCCATCAACTTGCTTAGATTTTTCTCTCAAAAAAGCATTCTAGAGCCCAACAAGTAGGTGCCAGATTCTCATAATAAAGAGATTCAGAAACTGTTGAAAACATACAAATATTTAAGCATTTGTCAAGACTGAAGTGCCATCATTGCATACAATATTCTTCATTAAAGACCGATGCAATGAACCCTTACTTTTATTTGCCAATAGTTGAGCACTCATTTCACCTCTCTGCCAAAATGAGTGCCTAGTGAAAAAAAAGACCACTCTTGGTCTGCAAGTCAATCTTATTATTAAGTAATTCCTGAAGTTTATGTAACACTAATCTATCATTTGCATCCTTACGTAGAGCACAGTTCTGTTTTGTTTTACCAATGCACCCTCCAAGGATCTTATTTCTGCTACACTCTGTTTTCTGAGATAGGCCGTCTGACTAATGAACTCTTATCGTGGCCTTGAAGCAATCCCAAACGAATGCAATTCCGGCCGTATTTCATATTATCGTTAAAAACTGTTCAATAAAACTGTTCAGCCCACTACAAACAAACTCCTCCTTCAGGAAATATAAACAAAGTCTCCATCTCCTATAAAACTGATTAATCTTATTAAGTATAACCTTCAGATGCACACGGTCAGAAATATTTGTCTCCTGTATGTCAATAGTAGTCACCCCATCTAGTAATGTATCAGAAATAAAAACATTATCCACCTTGTATGAGATGAATGCACTGGTGAGTAAAACGTTTACTCCTTTACATTCAGAAATGTAGTACTCCATACATCCACCAAATCAAAGCTTTCAACCACATACTTAAGCTCTCTTGTTGCATTATTACCTGAGTATCTACAATCCGCTGACCGGTCTAGTGAACTGTCCATAACACAATTAAAATATCCCCAAAAAACCATTAGGTCATCTTCCATGTCCCCCAATTGCTTAGCGAAATATTTGAAAAAGCACTACCTCCATCGCAGGGATCATACACAGACCCAACAACAACCTTTACTCCATCCAAAACAAGGGAAGCTAATACAAAGCCACACTTTTTCCATGCCAACAGTCACTCCCCTTTCCACCAAAATACAGACCCCCTGGATTTAGAGATATAGCTGCATGCAGAAACCAGAGTGAATTTCAAATTCAACAATGTTTCTACCCCTTTAACATTCCAAGTCAAAAATGTAAACTCATTGAACATTGCTTAATGTAGCAAGAAGGCAAGAAGGAGGAGGAGGATGTGGTAGCCACCCATCCCCAGAGTCAGACCATCCACATGGGCACACAGGTTACCCTTTATTCGAATGACAGAAACAACATCATGTGTACTGTGCAGCTGAAAGAGGGGGACCTACAAATCACTTTAACATCTGCAAAGCCATACTATCTCTGCACAGGGTGGTATCTGCACTACATTACTGTGCCAATGGCACAATGCAGCACTCAATCGACATGTTGCATTGTATGTCACAACCCACATTCTCGCGTGTGCTTGTCATCCATGTCCACCTTCAGGATGCCCCTTACCAGCTGCCACTCTCCACGATCCCAAATGCCATCAATGTCATCAAAGGGAGGTTCTCTTTAGGCCTATCATTTATCCTCTCACGCCAATTCTTCCTTCCATTTTTGAGGGAATCTCCAAGTGAGAGGGCAGTGGCAGAGGCAAGTGTGACCGGCCCGCTAGCCCCAAAAGCGAATTACACAACTGTTAGCAGACGCGGTAAAAGATGTCCCTTGACTGAGTTTCTCAGTGATGTCTGGAAGAATGTCTATGATATGTGTGGCTTGGTAGCTCTGAAATTGCAGGATGCATCTATTTGGCAGAATAAAGCAATTACAGATAATGGCAAAGTGTTGTTTTGGCTGGAGTGGTTACTTGGTGGGATTCAATGGATTAGTGATGCTTATAAGAATGTGAAATGGATTGACTTTGCTGATCAGTGTGCAAATTTTACTGTTGAAACTATCTCTATCTCGGATTTGAGGAAATTGAAGAGATGTATTGGTGAAGTACATTGTGAAGGGGATGTGAATAATGAACTTTTTACTACTGGTGATCAGTCAGTTGCAAGTAGGGTTTATCATCGAATCGTTGTGAATTACAAGGAGAATACGGACTCGCTGAATGAATGGAGCAGAAAATTGGGTTGTGAAATCACTTCTAACCAATGGCTTGAAATATGTGCGAATGTGAGGCTTTGCTCGATAAGTTTGAATGAACGTTCGAGACAAATTAAAATTCTCAATAGAGTTAAATTGGAACCCATAAAAGTTTAAAAATAGGGGTTTGTCAGACTCTGATATTTTCTGGTGTTGCAGGAGTGAGAAAGGCAGTATGGAACATCTGTGAAGGGTTTGTGGCTTTTGGCATGAAGTTTGTATTATGTGTCTCAGGGTCTTGAACCAAAATATTGACTTGGATTTTAAAACAATGGTTTTGGGTTGCACTGACTTACTTGAAAACCTTTCGTTATCAGACTTTTTTTGTTGTTGTTCAGACGTGCTTCTATTTGCAACAAATTATTTTGAGGAGCTGGAAATCTCGTATTTCACCAATGTCTCTCTTGTTTTTCACCAGAGGCCTGGATTGCAGAAATGAACTGCTTGGCGAATATTGAGAAAGTTGTTTACAGAAAGATGGGAAAGTTGAATGTACATACAAAGGTCTGTTTTTTTTTTTGAGTATGTACTAGTTCATCCTTAAATTGTATATAGATGTGTTCTTTTTGTTTTTTTTCCTTTTCCAGTTTCTTCTTGTATCTCTCCTTTCATGCTATGTTATGAAGATTTGTGATTTATTGGCCATTAATGTACTGGTTGCTAAATTGTAAATAAAGAAACAAAATCAAAGGGAGGTTCTACAACATAGCTCAATTTCCCAAAAACATGGGTGCCCTTGATTGACTAGATGACCCATGTTTTCCACACCAGGACAAGATCAGGTGTACAGAAATTGGCACCAGCATCACACTAGCAATTTCCAGATGACCTGTGATGGCGTTCTCACGTGCCTCACTACTACAAGGGTTTTCCTGGATCTATGCATGATGCTGTGATTCTCAGGAATCACACCATGTCTGCAACATGGCCACCCGCAGGCAGCCACGTGTTGGAATGTGTCAGTGGCACAGACATGTTGAATGGACACCACCTCGAGTACAGGGGGTATGGTTCTGTCAATTTTATACTGGGCCTCATTACAAGTTTGGCGGTAGCCTTGCTGGTAAAACAAGCAGGCTACTGCCAAACTTGCAATATTTTCTGGCGCCCGCGAATGGGCAATTACCGGGTCATTCCGGCCTGCCAGACCCGGAAAAAAGATGCTCCCCATTCACATTCGGGGGCAGGTGCATCCGACATGTTGTGCCCGTGGGTGACTTTCTGCCCGCCAGGTACGATCTGGCAGGTAGAAAACAACCGCCAAGCACAACTCATAGTTTGCCAGTCCGGGAACTACGGTACAGGCAAGCTTACCGGTACAGTAGTTCCCAGACAGGCACATTTATAATGAGCCCCACTGACTTCATGTTCCCCCAGGTGCAGATGTATGATGTGTAGTCAATACCTGGAGAACTATCACTGTCTTTCACTACCCATCTGGATGGTTATACACTACAAATGTGTTCTTTTAACATTTACCCCACATCAGCAAGCCAAACACTACCCCATACTACAACCTCCCACTTTTAACACCTAAACACTGCCCTCTGTACCCACCACCTTGTTACATCCTGCTACTCCCAATCAACCAGAAGCAAGCTGATGTTTTCTTGTATCCCACTCCAGCTATATCACAGTGGTCGTTTTCCATGATCAGCAGATGGACCGGAGAGAAATAGGTAAAGAGGTGGATGACCAATGGCTCCACTTGAATGTGATGTACGTTCACATGCTGTGTTATGCATGGGTCAAGTGCCAAAAAGAAAAGTGCGGGGGGACTCATTAATATACCAATTGAATGTGGGATCACCGGGAATTAGCATACCAAGGTGCCCTCTGAAAAAAGTGGGGCAACTCCTCCACCCACGTGTATCCTCGTCTTGAGCCCTGGAGCCCTGGTGTTATGCTGAATAAACAGCATTATAACAAACATATTTCTATGTGTCATCTCTGAACGCAACCAGTGAGTGACCACCACATTTATTCCATACAGTAAACCTCCACTGCAGTGGGGGGTCAGCAACACTTGCAGCCACCTGCAGAAAACATTGTCTGTCCACACTGGTGTTGGGAGAGGACTGCTAATATTGGTGAGCACACCATCTGCCAGGGGAATCCGATCAGCCAGACAACGAATAAGGACCAACAAGGAGCCATAGAGCACAATAACCTTGCTGGAGCAACCACCCCTCCCTTCCGTCATGCCCTGCTGCACCACAGGCATGGAGTGTGCTGCACCATAGAGCAGAGACAGGTGGGGTGATAAGTGCTGAATGACCTGGTTTCAAAGTTGCTGACTCTTGAGTTTAGCACTTCAAGGGGAATTGAGGAGCTTGCCAAAACTTTAATCTAAATAATTGGCAGATACGCATAGTGACTGCGCTTTTCAAAGACATCCACTTTACTATGTGCTGCTAGGGGGTTTCCACTGAACCTTTAATGGTTGTTCTATTTACTAATTTACAGTGCTGCAAGGGAGCAGTGTGGCTGTAATGGATTGCCATCTGGCAAGGGTTCTGGAACCCTGACATTTGTTATTTCTTCTTAATTAATAAAATGATTCAAGGGAAATATGCTCATCAGATTCCCCTTTCACAGCCTCTGTGCCACAATCACAGTGTATATGTGTACCCTGATTCATCAGTACCCAGTGCAGGTATGGGAGGCTTATGTGTATTCATTCCAGACATGTCTCCCTCTGCACACTGGCAGGATTGTAGCCTTGCAGGGTTGACCTCTTTGTTCCTTTGTAAGGGCTGGTAACACCCTTTTCCTAGAGACAGCCACTCCCATTGGAAGCTGACCCAGGAACGAGAATCAAAGAGCACACCTATTCAGTAAGGGCTAGGACTCACACCAAGTTGCTGCATATCAAAAAGCCTTTGATTCTATTGAGAAGGGAGGGGGGTAGGGATTGTGTAGCCCGAGAGAGTTTGTACAATTTTGGGAAGATTCTGCCATCTTGTTTATCTCTGCCTCTCTTTCCATTTCCTGCCCCATCCATTTCCTGTTGCACAAAGCACATTGGGTATGACATAAAAAGGGCAAAGTCCACTCCTTTAAAGAGCAGGGATTGGTCCCCTAAAAAAGGCTGATTTCAGTCCAATCACCTGTGGGCGTTCTCCTTTAGAAGGAGGTCTCACACCCCTTCTTAGAATCATGCTCTGGACCCCATTCTTGAAGGAAGATATTACTGGACCATGCTAGGAGAGCAGTCTGTCTTCTGTTGTGGGATGAAGGCAGCTATTCCAGGGCAGAGGAATACTCTGTCCCCTAACCATCCACAGGGACCATTGGGCATGACCTCTGATATTAGATGAAAACTACATCTCTGCCAGCCACCATCTTGCCTGGGATCTCACCATGTGGCAGGAGCCATGGAGGTGTTTGCCAGCTTCCGCCATGTTTGGGAGCCTGAAAAATAACAAACCTTGACCCTTGAGACCTTGCAGTGGGACTCACAGAACCTGGAAGCCAGAATTGCAGAGAGCCCTAATTCGAGTGAGATCAACACCCAGCAAACTATCAGGAACATATGATGCTGCCTCTGGAGTTCATTGTTTTTCAAAACTCTGTTTGTCTGTTTGACTCTGTTATCAACTGCCGAAATGTGTTGTTGCCTTGGCTCGAACAAATGGAGTTCTTCTGCCTTGCATTTCTCAAGTCAACATTAAAAGGACCTGTATCCTCATGCATGCTCCTGTAAATCGATTGACCTAACACTGTTGTTTCCTGAACAGTGACTTCCAAGCCTCTGCATCAAATCAACTCTCATGCAAATCCTGGCACTAGCTCACTGCCATTGACGTGGATGCTTTATGAATGCAGTCACCTTCTGTTCGACCCCAACTTGACACCAGATTCCTCGCTGTACCACCGCGACTGCCGCATCTTTGAAGTGATGAGAACCCACAATCAACACTGAGAAGCCTGATTCGACAACATTGAACCACCAAGACCTTTGTGAATGTTTTATTGACTGTAATCTGCCCGAATGGTCCATTTGTGAGACTGGATGGGTAATTTGATTTCATTGTATGACGTGCTTGTCAGAAGCGGCCACTGTTTTTTTTTTTAATGTGCTTCTCTCGTTGTGGTGCGGCCTGACCAGTGACGTTATAAGGTTCATTCCTCAGATCCTCAGATCTGAGGTCAACGGTGGACGGAGGATGGAGAGTGGAGAAGGTGGGCGCTGTGCTCGGACAGTGATGTCAATGACCTGGTCAGATCAGCCCCAGAGACATTACCGCCCCTAACCTCTGACACCTGTTGGTCCCGGAGTGTGGGAGTATTGGGAGCCACCACTGAGAGTCGGTGTGGTGAGTGGCTGGTGGCTGGATAAGCACTGAGCAGACATTGTTGTTTTCAGTTTTCTGTTGTTTGTACCAGCAGTGCCCTGATTTTAGGGATCCAAGCTACGGATTGTGCATTATGCTCTGGCTAGGTGAGGTGGTCTTCAAATCGATCACGGTCTGCAGTCCGCTACATCTTAGTTCACTGCGACCATAAGACAGACAACTAGGGGTGACTGTGTGCATGCAGAAGAAAGCCCTGTTAAGGTGTGTGCAGGAGGCTGTTCTTATTGTTTCCCTCACACCGCTTGCTGCCTTCCTTTTTGCTGTGTGCTGTAGGCCTCGGCTATGGTACTAACTTTGAATGCAAGGCCTACAGAAGACAGGTAATCTCTGCGGTGACTGAACAAGAGCCCAGGTACACACATGGTCTGTACTGGCCATATCACAGAGGGAAATCCCCCACCCTCCTGATAAAACTAAAATGTCAGGATTCTTCTCACCCCACCATAGCGAGGTTATGCAATCAACAACACACGTGCAGGACTCTGAGGTAGTAGAGGTTGGGAATGGGACAACTGACTTATCCGTGTATGAGAACTGGCGCGGTGCTGTGTGACACAGAGCGTTGTCTCAGCATCTCCACACTGGATGCAGGGGTAAGCCTGTCTAAAGAGCTTACAGCCACTGATTCTGTGTCAGCGCACATGAGTATTTCACTTTGGATGTTTGAAACCTAAATACAGTTGCAGCTAGATCCGCTGGAAGTAAGCCTATCAGATATGGTGAATGAAGCCTAGATGGAAGGGGAGTCTGAAGATTCAACACAGGTGTCTCAAGAGAAGTTTGCCTCTGATATGGCAGACCTAGACTCAAACTGTAGCCCATTGGCAGGTTTGACTATTGTACTACAGTCGTTTATTAGGCTTTATGATACTGTAGTCCATGAAGTTAGGGAAAATACGGGCCGGTCAAGTGGCACAGCGAGTAGAGCACTCATGTTGACATCCATGCAGAGCTTGCTAACGCAGGTTCAAATCCCGGCAGGGCCAAACTCAGGCTTTCATCCTTCCGTGGTCGATAAATGAGCACCACACAAAGTGGGTAATAATAAGCAGCACTCAGATACCTGAGGGTTGGTAGCGCTATATAAATGCGAAATAATAATAATAATAATAATAATAATAATAATAATCCTCAAAACAATTCAAACACTGCTGCTTGAACGGTACAGAGTGACCTCTCAGCAGACCAGCAACCCGATCTTGATTCCAAATAAAGCCAGCTTGTAGAGATCAAATCTGGAGGACATGAACACCAGCAGTGGATCCTGTAGCACTGCTCGGTGTCAGGTGCCGAAGGTCCTGATGTCCGCTGCCGAGCCACCGTGGATGGTGGGACCAAAATTAAACCAAAAAAAAACAGCCCCAAAGTTGCACAGAAATAGTGGCTCCAGGAAGCAGTACCTCCAGGACGGACAATATCTAAGTCAGTGGATGTCATGACAGATGCTCCCTTCTTGGCATGAATTCGGATTAGCAACACTCCCCAACTTTCTAGGAAACCTGACATGGATGATGGAGTCCTGAGTGTGTCATGCCTTGAGTCAAATCAAGGGGACAGAGGCTGAAGGCAAACAATGTACCTCATACCCAGCTGGATCATCTGACGGTGGAGTATAAAGCAGTTCATAGCGCTGCGTTACCCATAATTTTGGAATCTTTGTTTGAGGAGGAATGCACTATAACTCTAAACAGAAGTAAAATGCTGGCACTTCTGTCCTCAATTCCTACCTTGTCAGCAATTTCATCACAGAATCTGAAGATTTGCACATCTGGCTGATCACCCCATCCTGTGGAAATGCACTGTATATTTCACCTCTAAATTGGTAGAAGATCTTGTGTACTCCCATCAGGAGGACTTCCTACTTAATGGCTTTGTATGTTATTATGCAGCCAATACTCTCAAGCATCCTGTACATTTGGAGCAACACAGGACAGTTACACGTCATTATGACGATGATTGTTGTTGGCCGCCTAACCAACCATATCAAGATGCTGTTTGGAGATGGCTGCCAAGTACTTTGTCACGAATTCCGAATCATCATCTTCCAGCGTAGACCTTATGTGCTTTAACACTAGAGGATTCAACTAATTTCTTCATGTTGATTAGACAATCCACCTACTACAGTCAGCAATGGACTTTTTTGAATTTTGACAATTGCTAATAGATATATTTATATGCTTTTGAACACAGTGTTTGATTCATTGTTGTTATATGTTAGTATATGCTGTCTTTTTTTTAACAAAATGGACTGTTGTTGTCCTTGCTTTTTAGCATGCACTTGAAAAATAAAATTGATTATATATTTTTTGCAACCCCGGCCTTTGCGTATATCTTGTGACATATGTTTCCACACAAGATTTTTACTTACAGTTGCCTCATGTCAGTCTAAATGTCCAGCCTATATGTGTGACATCAATAGGTAGCTTGTTTTTGGGACCCCCCCTTTGTCTCTGTATTGTTGACCACATCCCACAAGCCCCTAACAAAAAAAGTGGTCTTTTTTGCTCATATAGCATTACCCTTATTTAGGACAACCCGTGTTGTTGGTGAGCACCTCTCCTTATCAAAATGGAAAGTGTACATATTGTCTCATTCACAGATGACATATATAAAAAATGCATTGAAATGCCCTCCATCCTCAACACCACAGTCACGGGACCTTCTGCTGCCCCACCTACTAACAACAATGATTTGGATCTTCTAACACAAAAACAAAGAAACTGATATGAACTCAATCACATGGACAATTTATGATTGAATACATGAAGGCTGGGTTTATCCCTGAGGGCCTAGAGGTCAAAAATATACCGAGAGTATTTTTAGAAAATCCCAAATTTATGAAAGGATTCAGCGGTGTGGGCAACAAGTGTTCCCGCGACTGGGTTATTCTTATTATTGAAACAGCCGAGGAAGAAAGTAAAAAACAACAGGAAGACCTAGACATCCTAGAAAAAATAAAGATAATAGCAGATTCAAGCATTCCAGAGATCAAATCTGCACTAGAAAAAATGAATGCAGAGATGTCAAAATTCCAAACTTTAACATTAGATTAAAACATTTGGAAATTAAAGAAGGATATTGCAAATTACAAGGAAGAAATTACATATCCTTATGTAGTTCCTGGCTTTTTCCAACAACACAATACAAACCAGACAAACTGGAATGGACAGTCTCAGCCAAGACCACAAAGGAATAGGAAGTTTGTGAGTTTCTCCAACTCCTCCAATAGTAGTGATTCAGACAGTTCCACAAATGTCTCAAATGCCACTAGATCTACACAATCCCAAAGGGTACAACAACAGTTTTTTCAACGACGGGGAAATAGGGGAAGAAACAGACAATGGGGCAATCATGGCATGCGGACCCGACAATGGATCCCGCCACAAACCTGGTAACCCCCATCTTTAATTTGAGCAAACATATATTATTGCCAGATGAAATACAAGTCCTCTCCAAGAGGTTATCTTGTGTTCCTTTATCTAGAGCAGATGCCTTTCAAACAGAAGTCGAAATGCAATTTCTTTTTCATATCATTAGGTTAAGATATTTCTTCCATGATAAAAAATGATCCAGTACCTGACAATGACAACAAATCGGGAAAAAGAAACCTTCAAATTTAACTCCATTACAATCCATGGTATCACCGGAAATATTAGCTTTTGAAAACAAAATTCTAAGAGAAATGAGATTTCTATGTGACAATAAAAACAAATGCCAAGATAATCTCTCAAAATCAGAACATCTAGCTTTGAAAAATTTGGAAACTAACCCTCTTTTTATAATCAAGGCGGCTGATAAAGGTGGAGGTATTGTTCTTTGGGGATCCAACCTCTATAAAACCGAGGTGGAAAAACAATTGTCTGATCCTTTAGTGTACAAATCTATTCCATCAGATCCAACCATGGAAATCATGGAAGAACTAGTTAGCCTGGTGACACATGCAGCAGACCAAGGCTGGATCAATGATGAAGAAAAACTGTTCCTGATCAATAAAAATACAGTCACCCCGGCTTTTTATTGTCTGCCTAAAATACATAAGCACTTAACCATCCCTCCAGGACGTCCGATAGGGTCGCCATTGGCTCACTATTAGAACCCTTGTCAGTATATGCCGACGTGTTCTTAAGACCCTTTGTGAACCAAATGAAATCATTCATACAAGATTCCACTGCAATGATATACATTTTGGATTCACTTACTATTCAGACTGATGGCATCTTTGTCACACTTGATATAACATCTCTTTACACCAACATACTGTAAGAAGATTCAATTCAACACTACAGCTAAGTCAATGCCTAGTCTGGGATACTGAATGGAAACCCTTATTGATATATCTTTATGTCCAGTTCATGAGTTCTGGATGACTACCCCTATATAACACCCCTCTCTTAGAATCCCCCTGACCCCACTGAGCCAAGAAGTAGTTCTGTTTTGCAAGTTTAAAAGGTTTATTTGAAAAAAAAAATTAACAGTATATATATATATATATATATCACACTTTTATAATGAATTAATAATTGAATATCACACTTAATCTGAGCAATAATCAATAATGAATAGTCTGGCACTAGCACACTTCTTTATAATCAATGATGAGTGGGTATTGGATGGATAAGATAGCAACAATACTTTTATGGTTTCAAATTGATGCAATGTGGAATCTAAATGCAGTACAGAAAATAACTTGATAGGATTTCAGCAAAAGACAATGTAATCACTTTCTTGGACAATTCACCCCCCCCCTTTATACAATGTAAGGAGATGAAGATGGGAGCACACAGTTCTTAGGAATGCAATCAAATAGAATTCAGTTCAATTCCCCCCAGCAGCTTATACAACAGATAGGAGTTTTGAAACACAGGCAAAATGCTTTGAATATGGTGACAATGCAGTGAGAAATATGCTGAAAATGCTTTTAATTCCCTTCAGGAGGTTCAGGGTGAGTGGTATGAGTGGTATCTAGTTAATAGTATTTCAGGCTCACTCTAGCAATGATTCAGGGATGGTTCTTTAGAGGAAAATGAATTTTTAGCAAGGAAAGAAATGACTGCTGATGGTTACACGTGGCTGGATTTTTAACCAAATCGCGAATCGCGGCAAAATTCGCGAATGCGTGAATCACGATTACGGCAAAAATATAAGGAGTAGCAAGTCGGCTCTAGTTTCGTTGAAAAGCTAAGATTCTAAGCTTTCAGAAGAATGTTAAACCAAGTAAACGGTTCCAAAGATATGAACGATTTTGTAAAGGTCGTTTTTCGAATTTAAAGTAACTCAAATTGACAGGTGACAGCTTTTGAAAATGACAGGTGACAGCTATGCGGCTGCAGAATTGACAAGTGACAGTTAGGAGGCAGTTCTACTTAGATTAAATAGATTGAATTATATCACTGGAAACTAAGAGATTTGGTTTCACACCGTCCTAGCTGTGCTCACAATGTATTTGGAAGGTCTAGGTCTCACGGATCGAGTCAAGATGGCTTCGGTTCTGGTTTCGCCCCGGATGGTCTTTGCGCACAGCGTCTGGTCTCTGCTCTGCTGGTCTGGTCTGACACTGCTCCTGGTCCGGCTCCTGGATCTTTTGCACAGCTTTCTCTGGACACAGCGCCGATCTGCACGGCTCATGGATGCTGCTACCGCTGTTAGGTTTGCTGGATGCTGAGGCCTGCTGAGCTGAGAAGAGTTCTCAATTTGTGGGTTTAGGCCCTTGCTTTGAGTCCTGAATCAAGTTCTTTGGAGTTTTAAAGTCTAAGTGTTGGATCTGGTATCTTCTGGATGTTGTGTGGTCCGGCAGAGCGCATTGCAGCAACTGGATTTGAATACCCTTACCTGTCCCAGCAGTCCCTTTTTATGTGTTTTGAAAATGGGTGTGTGCCTGGGCCTAGCTAAGCCTGCCCCTCTCTACTTATCATTGGCCCAATTCTCCCCTCTCCCATGATTGGGGGAAGGAAATGTGAGTCAGGGTGATGCTGTAGGTTTTATGGGTCAGAGGATCCTCCCCTGGTCAGTTTGCCCACAAATCTATATTTGATTCAAATACATATTGCACAGATACACAGTTGTTTAAAATTACATGCACCCATCACATATCACGTGAGGTATACTCTGTTCAAACTCTGCTCTTCCTGGGGGCTTGCATTCAGAAATGGCAACATTTTGCACTTTTTAACTGGTTTTGCAATATCGGACATTTACCCAAATTTACACACATGTGCGCAAGGAGTGTGGACATTAATTGATGAAGTGTCAGATTTTTAACATGCAGACAATTGGAGTGAAACCCTATTTTCCGCTAGCAACCCCCCAGATCATACCACCAGGTCCCAAAACCTCTTAAAATGTGGGCAGAAAAATCACAAGAATTATGATATCATTTAGATAATTTTGGCAAGTCTGTACCATGAGTTATACATCTTTCTTAAAATCATATTCTGGCCAACAGGGGTGTGTCTTCCCAGGTCACATGGTGGAGAAACCAGTCTATCCACTTTCTTTAAGCTCAGCCTGTCCTCAAAGGGGCTGCCCCTCCCCGTTTCTGCCAAGAGGAAGCCACTTTACGACCTCCCCTATAAACCATCTGCCTGAGTCAAGGAAGGGCTTTGTTCAAAAGGAAGCCATTTACGACCACCCTAATAAACCATCTACCTGGGCCCAGGACAGGCCTTTGTTCAACACCCTGTAGCTGCTCCACCCCTTATCTAATCAGAGAGGTGACAACTCCTTTTGGCAAGGGGAAGAGTGGCTGAGCAGGTTTTAACTCCTGTGGGGGTAGATGTCAGGCAGAATTCAGTTCCATTAAGCCAGGTTTCAGATAAAATGTCACTTTTTGTCCCCCAGTTTAAATCACTTACGATTTTGACATACACATTAAATAATTACTTCCTTCAAGTCATTTCAGAATATAGTTTTACATTGTATCCACCTCTTAGCAAGTCTTTCCTTGGTCTGGTTTTGTTTCATTTATTCAGTTTTACACAAAAGTCTGGTGGTTTTAAAACGCCGGCTTTCTGATAGTGGTGAGTACTGGTAATGCAACCATTTTTGGGATTTAAGAAAATGAATTCCCCACAGTTCTAGGTTGCTTTTGGCAATCAGCATTGCCATTCCCAATGGTTTCAGGCTACTGTGTGGGTAGCCCAATGGTGGTTTTAGGCAGTGCCCTTCTATGCTCATAACATCGGCAAAAATGGGTGGCAGCCTATTCTTCATGCATTTCCCTGTGCATTTTCTGGGAAGCTCTGGCCATCATGATGTTTTCAATGCCAGTAATGCACAGTTTATTTTGGTAGGGCTCGGATGCATGGGTAAAAACATCCCACAAGCCCCCATCTTGCGATGGCCATTCTGTTTCACTGATGGAACTCGCAAGATCTGGGATGTTCTCCTCATCTTCTTCCAATAGATGGCACAGTTCAGCATCTTTTTCTCCATCCGGTCGGATCGATCGGTTCTCCTCGCCGGTCCTGATGGGAAAATTGGGCGGTACCCCGGGCCCCTCGGGTCTCTGCTCCCGGTCTCCGGATCGTCCTCCTTGGCCAGTCTCAAGGTTTTCTTTCTCCTAGGACGACAAAGAAAGAGCGGCAATACCTATTCATAGACATGTTTCCCCCACCATTGATATAGTTGAGTGGCATATAAATTTTTATCACTCAACAGATATGAACATGCACATTCTTTTTAAATTAACAAACAGGAACACATAAACTTGAGAAACACAGAATTTGATAGGCTATATGTAGGATCTTTTAGGGTTGGAATTGAATTACTCTGGAGCGGTACCCTCTGGGATTGCAGAGGACTCCTCCAGTTGCTGCAAAGTGTCCCCCTCTGCCAAACCGCCTTTGGGGATGCGGATCTTGTAGGCCACAGGGGAGATCTTGTCTATAATCTCAAAGGGTCCCTTCCATGTAGGCAAAAATTTGCGCTGTCTTGCCTGGTTTCTTTGGAAGTTGTATAAATAGACCCGGTCCCCCACCTGATATCCCTTCCTGGATGTTTTCAGGTCATAGTGGGTCTTCATACTCTCGGCTGATCTTTCTAGATTCCGCTGAGCATAGGCAAAAGCATGTTGAAGGTGTTTCCTTAAATTCTCCACATACTCATGAGTTGTGGAGGCATTTATCAACGTTTGCTCTTGGGTTCTGTAGAGCAAATGCTGGGGAAGCACCATCTTGCGTCCAGTCATCAACTCAAATGGTGACATTCTGGTTGCAGATGAAGGGGTAGATCTGATGGCCATTAAGACCAGAGGTAATCGGATATCCCAACTTGGCCCAGAATCTGCCACAAACTTTTTTAAGATGCTCACAATTGTCCAGTTGTAGCGTTCTACTGCTCCAGAAGAAGCAGGCCTGTAAGCAATGTGTAGCTTTCTCTTGACCCCCAGTATCTCCCACATCTTTGTCATCACTTCACTGGTGAAGTGGCTACCTCTGTCTGACTCAATCCTTTGAAGTAGACCAAAACGGGAAAAGATGTGGTTAATCATCAAGGCAGCTGCCGTTTCTGCCTTGCAGTTTGGGGCTGGGAGACATTCCACCCACTTGGTAAACAATCATGTCACAGTCAACATGTACTTATTCCCCCTAGCGGAGCGAATCACGAGGCCTACAAAGTCGATTTGTAATTCTGACCATGGGAGTGTCATTCCCCTCTTTTGGAGAGGCGCCCGGTGTGTGAGGGATGATGGCTGAAATTGTGCACACACAAGACAACCCTTCAAATATTGGTTGAGGTCCTGGCCCATGTGTGGCCAGTAGGCAACCTCTCTTAAGATCTCAAGTGTTGTATGAAACCCCCTATGACCGGCGGTAGCCGCATCATGGGCGTGACTTAACATCAGGCTTTGGAAGGAGGTAGGAACCACCCACTGATCATGGCCAGCTTGGGATTTCCTTACCAACAAACCAACTTGGATCTGGAACATTTTTGGACATTTCATCAACACTCTAAGGTCCTCTTTCCCATTGTAATCGGTATCCGTCAGGGGAAAGTTCTCAGGGTCCTCAATATGTTGGTAAAATTTACCAATTATTGGATCCCCCTTCTGAGCGGTAATCAAATCAGCATCAGGGGTCTCCTTACTCCATTGTGCAATTGAAAGATCATTATGAGCATTTGTCTGGGACCTAGTGATAGCAGTGACCTGGATTTCCCCCAACAGGGACTCAATCTCAATTAGATCCCCTTGGATGGCCCCGGTTTTGGCCAGCTGATCAGCTAAGTCATTTTCAGTTTTGTCTGGTCCCTCTACTTTGGAATGACCCTTGATCTTTTTCCAATAGATGGTCATCTCATTCGAGGTGACCAGATCATCAATGTTTTGGATCAACTTCCCATGTTTCAAGGGTTTGTTGTTAGCACATAACATGCCTCTGGTTTTCCAATTAACCAGGTGCTCCACGAACCCGTTCCGTACATAATCAGAATCTGTGATTATGACCAGTTCGTGGAGTTGATGTTGGACAGCAATGAGGATGGCTTGATGCACAGCCATCAATTCTGTCACCTGACTACTTCGGGGACCAATTTTGTATCCAGCAGAGGGTTCTGGGGACTCATTCACCCATGCATTCCCTACGCCGGCCACCAGTTCTTTCTCCCCCTTGTTGTCAACATGGTAAGAGCATCCATCCACATAGACAGTTGGCATTCCCTCACACTGGTCTTCTTCAAAGACTTTGTGTGGGGAATTAAGGTATGCCTCCATGTTGTCCTTGATTTTTAGACTTTCGTCCTCGAGACAGTTTTCTCTGGCACAATCATGCAAGTCAGTCAGACCTTGCGCGAGGGGACTCTTCTTGTTTTGGCCATATCTGACCTCCACAGGAAAGCCTTGCATTGACAGAATCCAGGAAGTTGAAGTGGGAGAATGGAAGAACAGGCTCCCGCCCTTCCCCTCTCGCGCTTGGCCTAGAGGATCACGGCCCAGACACCCGCCACGAGAGGAGTTTGCCTATCTACCGGACGACCAAATACCCTGGTACAGGAACATACGGATGTGCCCATCTACCTGCCCAACAGTCCGCCCTGTCCATGCCGACACCTGCGGCACGGACCAACTCGACTAAACCTACACGTCGTTAGAGATGCCATGACGACTTAGCCAACGGTCAGCACACCTGTGCAAATATACACACCGGACACTCCCGCACCAATCTACACGAAGAATATACTCAGTGCAATGACGTAGGCGACAGACATACTCACGGACGTACATCTTTATTATTTTCCACATAGGCTTTCAAAATGCAGAAACGCAAGACGCATCATGAACGTATATAAAAAAGGCTTGCTCACGCTTCTTCTAAAAAGCCATGTACCATAATGAAGAATATAACGGGGACACGATACTGAGGACAAGGCAATATGATACCCTAACCTAAAGCGCTCTGCATCAAACGGTCCCACCTATGCACCAGGCCCAAGTAGGCCGCAGGCAAAAGCTTCCATGAACATTGAATGAGCAAGAACTGGGTTGCTGACCCTGCAAAATGAGCCCGGCGAAAGCACACCGCCAAGGGCACGATGTTGCAATCGCACACGCTGCAAGCCAACGCCAAGGTCGCACCTGCAAGATAAACCAGGCACACATTAGGAAAAACAATATTAATTGTGTTGAATTTTGCCTCAAACACGGTCCCACCTCACGTGACAAAGCCAAACCTGACAAGATGCCAAGCCCAGGAGGAAGAAGACGCCTGAACCCCACGTTTCGAGACACAGGCAGATACAATTAAAAGACTCATTTGGACATCTGCAGCAGTGGGAGTATTCGACCTCCCAACATATGAATAAATCCTCACATTGTTTACACCTACCCATATTAAAACATTGTTGCAAATGACAGGTGCACCGCGAGCTGGGAACAGCGATAGTCCCAGACTGGGAGGCTCGCGAGCGGCCCAATTAGAACTTGGGGTTCTTATCACTGACGCCATTCACATTAACCAATCCTCAGAGGTCTTCATGTAACAATTTTCATGTATCAAATTGAAGGGACAGCCCAGGTATACCACCTGACTAACTCTCAGCCAATAACACCGTTCTCTATATGTGCGCTATACTAACCCTACCACTCGAGTAACCAATCCAGAGTGGAGATAGGTTTTTGCTAAAACTTTCCAAGTGACGCAAGTAGCGCGTCATACTAAGGTAAAAAGGGGCCTGCGAGCTCCACGATTGTGTGTGTCAGGACGGACGCGTACGCTCCTTGACCCATCCCTGCCGTTTGTCTAATAAACAGCAGAGTCACCGGTTGAGAAGTATCCCGCCCGCGGTTGGCGAGTGTCCAGACGTGGTCCAGACGAGGGGAGGTGGCGAGCCGCTTGGAGGGGTGCACGCAGTCGAGCGGCCCCGCATCAAGAGAACTTGGTGAGCATGCCACGCACAACAAGCAATGTGAAATTGTGAGGGAGGGGGGAGGAATTAAATACGGGAGGTGGGAGGTGTTGCACAGGTGCGCGGCGAAGGTTTGACAATTTAGTGTTGGCAATGGAATGAATGGTAGCCGAACGAGTGTGAGAGCAGTCGGCTACGTTACGCGAAGGGGGGAGGGCGGAGCACGAAAACATCACGTGCGGCCGCTCGTAGACACTGATTGGCCTAGGTCGCGACTACGTGTAAGGGTGTGTGTGTGTGTGTGGTTTCCTACGATTTGGCATTTATTGATCAATGAGTAGATGAGGATCCCTATTGTTCGAGCAAGAAACTCGATAGGTAGATGACGTTTCCCTGTAGGCGGTAGCTAGTTAGTTGCCTAATACGGAAGATAATTGGCTGGTTAAGCCCTCCTGTCGAGGGGCGTATCACATGCGAGGCGACGCAGCGTGCGCAGTCCGATTATATTATTGATTACCTTGTTCCAGGAGTGACAGGAAGACAGCTGTGAGGTTAACGGGGGTAGATTGCAAGTGTATTTTGAACTTAAAGAATATATGAAGAACTTACCAGTAGCTCGAAGAGATCGGTGACGTCACCAGTAGGGCTTCCATAGGATATCCCGAGCACAAGGCATCTTTCTTTCTGAGAGTGGTGGGGAAGAGAACCGTGGTAAGGGAGTGGAAACGGAGATAAACGGTAATGAGTTGATCGGGGAAAGGTGAAACGGGGGACGTGGCTGCGCACGGAGAACGCCGGCCACGGCAAGTGTAAAAGAAGGAGGAAGAGCAAGTGAAAATAGGACGACTGTATAAGAACGTCATAAGGGGTACGCAGCCGCAGGGGGATACGTGCGCCTCGGCCGCAGGGGGCCGTAAGGGTATCGTGTAAAGGAAGAAAGACTGAAGAAAATATACAAATGTAAATACTATATTTTTATAATTTCCCTTAGCGGACTATCGCAAGTCCCCAAACTTACGGGGCCAGGTAACGATATAAGGCTGCATATTGTAAACTGCTAGTGAGATAACCGCTACCAAATAGGGGAAGGGTAACAAGTGGAGCGCTACTATGTCATACGGGACATGATCGGGAGGGTGGGGGAACACCCTCACTACCCCACTACAACACATATGTACAACACTGTCACCCCATAGGGAGAAACTGATTAAGTATAGCATAGAATGGACCCAGGGGACGGACAACAAAATGATAACACCGTGGCCGCCTATTGGTAGCTTCGATCCATATGCCCAACATTCACTACTAAACCATCTGCATAATACATACAAAGGGAAGAAGTTGGCAAACCACGTGGAGGTGTTTAACTTACGGAGGATGTTCCAAGGGTGCCGACCAGGACCAAATGGAATGTTCACTGTGGGGGAAATACCAGAAGAAAAAGAGATTAAGGAGGAAGGAGAGGATGGGAAAAAGGGGAGTGAAGACCCAAAGAACACGGGGAACGGACAAGAGGGAGGAGAAAAGAATAATACATCAAATGAAATAAAAGAGGAACCGAGCAACGATATACCCCTAGCCAAGGGAGTGAAAACAGAGGGAGGGGGGTTGTACCCTTTAAGGGAGTTGGGAGAAATAGAAAGAGGTCAGTTAAGGGCGGCTGAGGGGTACTCGAACCCGGCATACAGCCCTCCACCATATGTGGCTCATAGGAAGATGCCAGTAGGGGAGGGGAGGACTGGGTAAGAACAAACTGTGGAAATAGGAAATGATGAGTGGGTAGCTGCACAGATACTATTAAAATTACGAGGTTCATTAACAGGGGAAGAGAAGGAGGTAGTAAGGAAAACAGACGAGGATAATACCAGGGAGAGTGGAATGAGAGGGGAAGAGCTGTTACGGCAAAAGGAAGAGATTTTGGAGGAACGACTAGCAGAACTAAGGGATGAGCAGAATGAATTGATGAAACAGCTCGAGAGGGAGGAAAGAGAGAGAGCGAGGAAAAGGAAAGAAGGTAAGAACGAATTGGAAAAAATAAGGGAACGAACTGAGGAGCAAAGGAGAGAAGCTGAAAGGGTAAAAGCAGCAGCCGAAAGGGTATCAAGAGCAGTGCTGCGAGAAAAGAAAAGGGAAGAAGAAGAGAAAGAAAAAGAAATGGCAATGTGGAAGAGGAGACTACTATCAGAAACGACTAAGAAATACGAAGAAGGGAGGGTGATAGAGAGCATATTGGAAAGGGAAAGGGTGAAATGGGAAAGGAAGAAAGAGGATGAAAGAATATTGGAACAGATGAGTAGTGAAGTAATGGAGGAATTAAAAAGGAAAAGGGAGGAAAATGGTAGGGAGATGGAGGAGAGAAATGAAGGAGAAAGAGAAGATAGGAGAAGAGAGAGAGAAGTATGGGGGGATGTATATAAAGACACAGAAGTAGCAACAACATCAGCGCAAAGGGGAGCGGTTGATAAAGGAGAAAAAGGAGAACTGGACCTAATAGACTTACAAACAGTAACAATAAAGGGGAAAAAGACAGAGTGGGGGGTGCCGTTTATGACTGACTTTTGTAGTGAGGAAGAAGAAGGAGTGGAGAAGGAAGGAAGAAACAGTGAAAGGGAAAGCCTAGATAAACTATACATCACCCGGACCAACACAGACTCACCATGGATCCGTAGGAGAGAGGATGAGCTGGAGAGAAGTGAGGAGGATGAGCAAGGAATAGCGGAAAGACAGACACATGAGGCCGCACCGTCCCCATCACGCCCTCTCCCATCGCACCCTACATGCTCAACCACCTCACGCTCATTACACACAATAAAACTTGCACCCTTCACAGACGAACTAACACCCTATGCATGTCGGCTTAGGGACCTCCCTAAACGCAGGCAGGAAAGGCGAATACACATGCACACATTAAATACAGGAAATGATGGAAGAAGGGGAAAAGATGGAGAAGAAAGAGTTACGAGCAGGGGAAATATGGATGAAATTGATGATGTAGAAGAAAGGGAGGAAGAAGAAGGGTGTGAGGACTCGATTTTATGGAACACAAAGGGTAAAACGAGACGTAACCTAATGCCACTTCTGGAGAGGGGAGGGGTTAGGCCACAGTATGTCCCTTGGAAGCATACAGACAAAGAAAATATAAAATGCAGGCTCCCATCATTAAGTGGAGGTGCGGGTAAGTGGATATATGAAATGGAAAACCACACCGCAGGACAGAAACTGGCAGTAGGAGATGTGAAGGGCCTTCTAATATCGATATTAGGGGATGCAGCAGATGACATTTGGAAGAGAGCAGGATTCCCTGGGGTAACAATAACAAACACATCGCATGATGGGGCACCATTCGCAAACTGCAGACATGCACTATGGCAGGCACTGAGGGTACAGTACCCAGACACATCAGACATAGGAGCAATTACCTCCCGCAAGATGCGTGAGAACGAAGATCCTGTTGATTATATCCAGGAAATCCAAGAGAAGTGGCGCATGGAAACTAGAGAACAATGGGACAAAACACCCGCAATATTTTATCATATACTAGTACAAGGGCTCCCGGAAGGAGTTCAGAAACAACTGAAGAAAGTAGTGGGAATGGAAGCAAAAGCATTGCCAGAAATACAACTGACTATAGTGCATCATTGCAGGACATGGCAAGGAAAAATGAAACAAAAGGAAGAGGACAGGAAAACGGAAGAGGCTAAACTAGTACAGAAAAAGCTTACTAAATACACAATGGAAGGGGCACTAATAACTACGCCTACAACAATGACCCAAAGCCCCACACAAGTAGTGGCTGCACAAGATCCCTCCCAAATACCACCTTCACAGACTATAACACAACAGGTGCCGCCACTACAACCATACACGACCAACATGGGAGGAGGATACCCAATGCCAGGAGCTGGGTATTATAATTACAACAGGGGGAGAGGAGGAATTATGAGAGGGAGAGGATACGGATATAATACCCAACAGCAGGTAGGAGGACTTAGAAGTTCCTATCCCACAGGGCAACCAGTATACCAGGAAAACACAGGAAGCTTTCCATGGCAGAGTAGGGAACCACCGGTGTTTTGGAGTTGTGGATTATTAGGGCACATGTCACGCACGTGTAGAGTAAGACCAGGAACACCATCATGGAGTGAACAGGGACAACCAAGGCCCACACAGGAACAACAGGGCATACAGCAACAGCAGACGTTGCAACAGGGAAATGAACAGCAACAACTAATAACACAACAACAGCCACAGACACATTCACTGCCACAACAACAGGTAGCGATAACACAACAACCCCAAGTACAACAAACACAACTGGGTAGGGTGACGGTCCTGGGACACAACCCTTACACAGGAAATGGTCAATCGTTGTACCCTCAATAGGACAGCCCACAGACGGCCTTGGTGTGTCCCATCCTGTCAGTAACACCTAATAGTGCGGAGGAACCACGCATAGAGGTAACGATAGGTGACAAAAGGTTATCATTCCTTGTTGACACCGGGGCGACCCGGTCTTGCATAAGGGAAGGTAATTTTAAGATGTCAGGCGAAGCCATGAACACCCAAGGATTCTCTGGGGCTAAAGGGTTGGTTCCTTTTACTGATAACATTCCCTTATCTATAGGAGATTATGACCTGTCAGTCCCACTTCTATATTATAGTGCCTCACCAGTAAATATACTGGGGAGAGACATAATGAACAGATTGAATATGACGATCTCATTTACTGAGGACGGCATAATTTGCTCCACTCCAGGGATTAACATGCTCACGGCACGACAGATTATGCAAGCATACTGCGGACAAACAGCGATTAGGGTGGAGCCAGTAGATGGCGAGCTCTTCCAGTACGGGACAGACATGGCATTTGCATGGATGCCAGGGATAGAGGGAAAAATGTGGAGGAGGCCAGCAGCCTATCTGTTCAGACCAGAAACACCAGTCAATGAGCCAGAAGGAAAGGTGGTTCCAGTGGACATTGAGAGCATTATAGCAACAGCTGATTACATTGCTGTACATGCCCAAGACAGAGAAGGAAGGGCATGGAGGGCAGTGATAGCACTAGCGGAAGGATGTAGACTCACCCAGGTGTCAGATGAGGAGCTGTTCTCAGATGAAAAGGAGGAAGGTGAAATGGTGTTTATGATGAGTGTGGAAATATGGCTAAGAGTGGCGTACAAACAAGTAGCACAGAAAATTGCAATGGCGCTTGAGGCACCCGCATGCACCCCAGTCCCCTTTTTTAAGGAGGATATGACAAAGGTACCCACATCACTGTGGACTAATAGCCCCTATTACGTGGGGTGCATAAAAAGTATAGGGGGAGTAAGGATAAAATTGAAAAAAGGTGCAATACTCCCCAGAGTGAAACAGTACCCACTATCAAAAGAGGCAGATGAGGGCATATATGAAACCATAACGGCCCTTATAAATAATGGCATATTGGTCCCCTCAGAATCACCATGTAACACGGCTGTATACCAAGTGCGCAAGGCTAAAGGGGGTTCTTGGCGCTTCATACAGGATCTCAGGCCCTTGAACAACATAGTGGAAGCAGAATACCCCATAGCCGCAAACCCGGCCACAATATTGTGTGGCATTCCAGCAGAAGCATCACGATTTACAGTGATCAACCTTAAAAATGCATTCTTCTCAATACCATTGCACCCAGACTCACAAGATCTGACAAGCTTCACTTACAGAAACACAAAGTGGAAACACACCAGATTGCCACAAGGGTATTGCGAATCACCCTCAATTTTCAACAGAGTGATACAGATGGACTTGGGTAACATTGAAGTGGAAAGCACAGTGCTGCAGTATGTCGATGATATAATAATTTGCAGTACCAACGAAAGAGCATGCAGAGAGGACTCATTAAAGATGTTGACAATATTGGCTGAGAAAGGTTACAAGGTAGACATGGAAAAGCTACAGTACTGTCAAGAACAGGTACTTTACATTGCTCAGCTCATATCCCAACCTGGAAGAAAGATTGCACCACAAAGAGCACAGGCCATTTCAAACACACCAGTGCCACAAACAGTGAGGGAACTGCAGCAGTTCCTGGGACTGTGCAACTACTGTAGAGCATGGGTATTTGATTACAGTTCATACATAGGACCCCTGCTTGAGGCGTTAAAGGAAGCTAATAAAGGGGAGAAAAAGCTGAGGTGGACAATGGAAATGAAAGAGGCTTTTGATGAGTTGAAAGATGCGATATCAACTGCTCCGGTACTGGCATCCCCAGATTATGAGCGACAATTTTTCATATTTTCACATTGCGACTCAGCAGTAATGAAAGCAGTGTTGGCCCAAAAAACAAGCATGGGCTACAAGCCAGTAGCATTCTACAGCGGCCACTTAGATCCTGTGATGCTAGGTCATTTCCCTTGCGAACAAGGTCTCGCCGAAGCTGCTTTTGCGGTAGAGAAAGCATCAGCAATAACCATGGGGTGCCCAACTACACTGTTTGTGGAACATGCACTATTTGCCATATTGAATAAACCTAAATCCACCCTAACCACGCAAAGGGCATCAGGTTATGAGATCATCCTATCCAGAGCTGAACTATCAATTGTTAGATGTAGCACGGTTAACCCTGCAAGCTTCCTAGCAGAAGTAATTGAGGAGGGAGATTATGCCCATGATTGTACGCAAATAACTGAAATGTACTCATGTACTAGAAAGGTTGAAGAAAACGCACTAGAGGGAGGTGAGCTCCTGTTCATTGATGACTGGGGCAGCAGTGGTAAAAATGATGGAGGTACCGGTGTGTGTGGCGATGAAATGTGTACAATTACCACAGCATTACTCCGCTCAAGCAGCGGTATTAGTTGCACTGATCTTGGCGTTGAAGGAAAGCTTTGACAAACGAGTGACCATATACTCCGACAGCGCGTATGTTACATCCACTGTCCACTCAGGGCTGTCGAAATGGAGAAGAAGAGGGTTTAGGAGAGCTGATGGCACTCCAGTACAACATGCCCTCCTATTGGCTGAACTAATTGAAGTAATAAATGACCCCCAAGAATTAGCTTTAGTAAAATGCACCGCACACACCAATGGTGAAGACCACATCTCAAAAGGGAATGCAGCAGCAGACGCACATGCGAAGTATGCTGCATACTTTGGTGAGATATGGAACCCCCCAGAGTCACAGAGAGGGAGAGGGAGGGGAATGGCTAAGGAGATGTTGATAAGAGAAGGGTACACCCATCTCCCAGCCACACAGATTATGGAGCTACAAGCGGCTGCACCAATGGCCGAAAAAGAAATATGGGTAAAAAGAGGATGCACAATGTCACCAACCGACGCACTATAGCGCCAGGGTGACACTGGAAAGGTTGTAATACCATTGGCACTTTTGAACACCGCCCTGAGCCAACTACATTACCCAGCCCACACAGGTAAGGAAGTAATTGCAGCACGAATTAGGGAAGACTGGTTCTGCCCTGAGTTAAATTCTCATGTGTCAAATTTTATCAGCAACTGTCTCACATGCCAACAGTTTACGGCCGGCCACACTCTGAAGGTGATAAGAGGTACTATACCCCGGCCAGAGGGACCTTTCCGACATCTCCATATTGACTATGTTGATATGATCAACGTATGTCAAGGAAATAGGTATATGATTGTAGTAGTATGCCCATTCTCGAGGTGGATTGAAGCAGGGCCCTGTTCACACCCGGATGCATTTAGAGCAGCTAAATTCCTAGTGAGGGAGGTCTTCCCTAGGTGGGGAGTGTGTGAGGTACTAAGGTCAGACAATGGCCCACATTTCGCAAACAAAATGTTCCAGCACATTACATCCTTGCTGAACATCAAGCATAAATTTGCATGTGCATACCACCCACAGGCCAACGGTTTATGTGAACGCCTGAACGGCCTATTAAAGGAGGCAATTGCAAAGATACAGCAAACAACAAAGAAGAGTTGGTTATATTGCCTTCCATTAGCCCTATTTGAGCTAAGGAATAGACCAGGGTCCGACCACCACCTCACCCCTCACGAGGTGGTTACCGGACGTCAAATGCGCCTTCCCCTAACGCCAACATCAAGAGCATTTACTGACCACGAGAGCACTGCGAGTGTTCTTGGTGACGAAATGTACCAATATGTGTCTTCTTTGATTACTAGTGTAGTGTTTGTGTCTCAACAGCTCGAGCGCACGCGGGGCGGGTCTAACAGCGACCAACAAGAAGACGTGGATAAAGAATTGGAAAAGGAAAGACTGTGCAAAGTTGCTAAAGGTGACCACGTACTACTTCGCAATTTCAACAGAAAGTGGAACAGTCCACCATTCACTGGCCCCCATCTGGTAGAAGAGGTATCAACGAGAGCAGTAAAGTTACAGGACAAACGTGCTTGGAACCATCTACACGACGTAAAGATCTACAAACTCCAGACCCGCCCCAGCGCCACCGACAGGGCCACAGGAAGAACAACAACAGCGTCACCAACGGAGGAAGAAACTTCTCCCACAACTAACAGCCTAAGTGTCCCCATACCCTGCCACCCCCCAGATTCCTCAGAGACAACTATTAGAAAAGAAAGGGGTGATCCCCATACCGCCCACCCCATGGTTACACGATCAAAGGGTAAAGAGACTCCCGCCAGCCTGAGCCCCAAACCCTCTGCCCATTGACCCCTACCACTGTAGTAATAACTGAACTGAAGGACATTGTTTTTGCACATATACACATGTAAACACCTGAATGTTCTCTTTCTTTTCTCTCGCACATGCAGGTAAAGCGTATTATTGTACTGTTAAGAAAGTAGATAACTAACTAATTCACTGCCCAGGAGTAGATGGTACCCTCAGACGATAATTACCTGGAAGAATTGTCACACCAATTTGTATATGAAATAAAACGGCCAACGTACCTGAAAGGAAGGAGGGTACGTGTCTACTACACAGCATTCCTCTTGGCCATAGAACATTCAATGCCCCACCTCCAACCATACTTGCCTGCCTTAAGAGATAGATCGCTTAGATTGGCGTGGGAACAGCTCTTCGCCTGGGCACTGAATGACTACTTGATAGGGAGAGCTTAATAACAATAACTAACCTTAATAACTAGCATATTAAGAATTTTCAGGCGGGCAACTGTAACGTCGCAAAAATAAGCTGCCGGACTGCAGCAAGGTAAGAGCAAAATGCCGGTGAAATTAGCATTTGTAATAAAACTGATAGGGATTTTAATGATCACCGGGTTCTTGGCTGCCTCTGTATGGCAGTACAGCTATGCTATTGATATTATTGCTGTACCCAAACCTAACATACCCCCACCCCCAGCTGCAACAGGTGTTATGTCAGGTGGTACTAGTAAAACCCCACACCAGGAAAATAGAGTTAAACGCAGCACATACTCAGATAATAAAGGCATTGACAACTATGTACAAGATTCAGCACACGTCTCTAACAACATGTGGTACCAACACATGACCAAAATCGGTAAGCAGACAACAGAAGACAGCTGCTACGTTTGCTCATTAATACCATACGCCATGAGCGCTTCTCGGACATTTGTTGCCACAGAAATAGATGAAAAGACAGCACGATGCATAATATACTTGGCACTGTTCCAAACGAAAGGAAGATTTCAAGGGACAGTGGTGCAACTGGTGTGGAAAACACGAGACACATATCCATATGAAAACAACTTCCTCAAGACTTATTTGAGTTACCACAAGAGCAGTTTACATACTGAAGCATTCAGATACATAACAAGTGGTCCTGAAAAAGGGGAAACAAAGAAAGTAACACTGCAGTATTTACCATGTGATTGGTACGCCACTGAAGTTCCTGGTAAAACAGGACGTTGGGAGAGGCCACTGGTGACGATAACGGGGAAGGTGTACCTGGACAACAAATGGGAGATAGGAGTGGTTGGCAGCAACATGGTAACAAAAGAAACTATTTCAACTATCGATGCACACAACCACAGATGTTGGACGACTTGGATCAAGAACGTACCCATGCTCACGTGGATAGAGAAGGATGAAGACCCAATAACAATATTGCCGTTAACTGCGCCTAAGGTATGCTACCAACATAAAGGAGAGGTGGATGTAGGATACAACACCAACTGTGAAAGCGTGATGGAGTTACCTGAGGGAGGAGCAGGAACAGCAGTGATAATGGACCATTACTGGGCCTGTGGAGAAAAGGCGTATCACACACTGCCCCCTTTGTGGAATGGTGTATGCACTATAGTACACGTTAATGTACCATCACTAGTGGTACCCCAGAAGCATGTGAACATGGAGAATTTCCCCAAGATGGATGAAGGAAACAAAAGGAAGAAGAGATCTGCACAGCCTCGAAATGGATCAGAGAACAGACGCAATGGCAACAACATTGTCCTCAACAGAAGGAAAAGACAAGGAGAACCTCTGACAGGAAATTACCTGTGGGGAAGGTCGGAAACAGCACTGACCTCAATACCGCCGGAACACAGACTATTCAGCAGAGCAGCTATGTTCTTCTCCTCAATAATACATCCTGGACTGCAGGCTTACGCAAAAGCAAAATGGCTCCAGATAACTAGGTGGGAACTAATGATGACAATCAACTCTACAGTAAATGAATTCAATGCAATAAAAGAGGAATTGCGAGCAGTAAGAATGGTTGCACTACAGAACAGATATGTACTGGACCTCCTCACAGCAATGGAAGGAGGAGTTTGCGCAAAGATAGGACAATCATGCTGCACATTCATTCCTGCTAACGATGCTGACAATGGTACCCTCACGGAAGCTGTGTCACAATTGGCCCAGATGCACTCAAAAATGATGGATGAAAGTAAAGGTGTGAAAAAGGATGAGAGCTGGTTTTCAATATTATGGTCATGGATGCCATCCTGGCTGTCAGATGGACTGAAGATTATAGTTGGATGCACTATTTTGGCTGGAGCTGCACTGATCATAATAAGATTTTGGAAGGCCCGGAAGGCACGCACCACAGACGAGATGATCGAAATGGTTGGTATACACCTCTTGATGCCAACAGATGACGGCCAACACACAGGTACAATAATAAAAGAGAGGGAGAAGTTGCGCAACCAGATCATCACCAACCACCTGGACCCACCATCTGTGAAGCTCGAAAACCCAAGAAACCCAAGGAGCTACATAGGGAAATGGGTATACTGCACTCCTGGAGGAACCTGTGAATATATGTATTGGTCATTTGAAGACCATGTTAACCACTATGGACATTTGGGAGGAATAATTAAAATATGGAGAGTAAGAGGAGATAAAGAAAAGGATATGTTTGTGGTCGACAAGTCGACCAGAGGGGGGACTGAAGTGGGAGAATGGAAGAACAGGCTCCCGCCCTTCCCCTCTCGCGCTTGGCCTAGAGGATCACGGCCCAGACACCCGCCACGAGAGGAGTTTGCCTATCTACCTGACGACCAAATACCCTGGTACAGGAACATACGGATGTGCCCATCTACCTGCCCAACAGCCCGCCCTGTCCATGCCGACACCTGCGGCACGGACCAACTCGACTAAACCTACACGTCGTTAGAGATGCCATGACAACTTAGCCAACGGTCAGCACACCTGTGCAAATATACACACCGGACACTCCCGCACCAATCTACACAAAGAATATACTCAGTGCTATGACGTAGGCGACAGACATACTCACGGACGTACATCTTTATTATTTTCCACATAGGCTTTCAAAATGCAGAAACGCAAGACGCATCATGAACGTATATAAAAAAGGCTTGCTCACGCTTCTTCTAAAAAGCCATGTACCATAATGAAGAATATAACGGGGACACGATACTGAGGACAAGGCAATATGATACCGTAACCTAAAGCGCTCTGCATCAAACGGTCCCACCTATGCACCAGGCCCAAGTAGGCCGCAGGCAAAAGCTTCCATGAACATTGAATGAGCAAGAACTGGGTTGCTGACTCTGCAAAATGAGCCCGGCGAAAGCACACCGCCAAGGGCACGATGTTGTAATCGCACACGCTGCAAGCCAACGCCAAGGTCGCACCTGCAAGATAAACCAGGCACACATTAGGAAAAACAATATTAATTGTGTTGAATTTTGCCTCAAACACGGTCCCACCTCACGTGACAAAGCCAAACCTGACAAGATGCCAAGCCCAGGAGGAAGAAGACGCCTGAACCCCACGTTTCGAGACACAGGCAGATACAATTAAAAGACTAATTTGGACATATGCAGCAGTGGGAGTATTCGACCTCCCAACATATGAATAAATCCTCACATTGTTTACACCTACCCATATTAAAACATTGTTGCAAATGACAGGTGCACCGCGAGCTGGGAACAGCGATAGTCCCAGACTGGGAGGCTCGCGAGCGGACCAATTAGAACTTGGGGTTCTTATCACTGACGCCATTCACATTAACCAATCCTCAGAGGTCTTCATGTAACAATTTTCATGTATCAAATTGAAGGGACAGCCCAGGTATACCACCTGACTAACTCTCAGCCAATAACACCGTTCTCTATATGTGCGCTATACTAACCCTACCACTCGAGTAGCCAATCCAGAGTGGAGATAGGTTTTTGCTAAAACTTTCCAGGTGACGCAAGTAGCGTGTCATACTAAGGTAAAAAGGGGCCTGCGAGCTCCACGATTGTGTGTGTGTCAGGACGGACGCGTACGCTCCTTGACCCATCCCTGCCGTTTGTCTAATAAACAGCAGAGTCACCTTGCTTCTTGCGTGTGTCTCATACTCTATCTCTTTTGGGATATACGGGAGGAGTTGGGGCCTCCCTGCCCGGAGGTCTGCGGACGGTCCGGCCGACCCCGGCAGAATTCCCCCCCCCGACAAAGTAATTCGGGAATTACTCACATTTCCAGCCCGGATTCTGTCACTTTGGAGATATTGCAGAGGCTGGTGTGGAGTCTCCACTATGATGTGTTCCCCATGGATGAACGGGCGGTAATTCTTCAATGCCCACACCGTTGCCAGGAGTGCCTTCTCACAATCGTTGAATTTTTCCTCCACAGAGGATAACGTTTTGCTCGCATAGGAGATTACTTTATGACCTTGTCATGCTTTTGGTATAATACTGCCGTCAAGCACGTATTAGAGAACCCCTTCTCCAGGAAGAACTCCTTGTTTCTGACAGGGTAAGCTAGGCAAGGCGCTTGTGAGAGGCTTCTTTTGAGTTGTCTTACCGCCTCGGCTTGTTCTGGACCCCATTCCCACTTGACCCCCCTTTCAGGAGATGAATCAGGGGTCTGGTGATCTCTGCGTAGCCCTCAATGAACTTTCTGCTGTAATTAGTCAGTCCAAGGAGGCTCCTTAGTTCCCGCAGAGTTGTGGGGTCTTTCAGTTTCTGAAGTGCTTCCACTTTCTTTTCCTGGGGACAGAGACCCTGAGGAGTAATCTCATGCCCCAAGAAATTAACACGGGTTCTACACCACTGTGCTTTCTGAAAGGAAAGTTTTTCTCCGGCGGCCCTCAACTGGGTCAGCGCAGCGTCTCCACTGGCCGTTTGGCTTCAATATTCCCAGCACCGGATTATTGAAGGTGCTGTGTATTGGACGAATTTTTCCCCGGGACTCAAGGTTCTTAATTATTTCAGTAAGGGACTCCCTGTATGCGAGAGGCAAACGATATTGCTTCACAAACACTGGAGTCATTCCAGGGTCCGTGGGAATTATTGTGGTGTGGATGTCGGTGCGACCACAGTCATATGAGTCTACCGCAAAGAGATCTTGGAAATCCAAGAAAATTTGTTTCAACTTTTGCTTTTGTTCCAGAGTCACACAGGCATCAGCTAGGTTGACTCTCTCTTCCACCATCTGCCTGAAGCCTGGAAAGACTTCTGGTTTGGCTATCTCAGTGGCCTCCTCCAGCTGGGTGGAGAAGTCCCTGGTCAGAGTGCTGATTTGGACTGGAGGCCTCAGGTGGGAAAGGCAACCCTCATGGACCTGGAAAATCACCTCATCCCTCCTGAAGTCACAAGTCACATCTTCCTTACCATAGGTGCAGGAAGTGTACACCAGGAGGTTCCCCCATGCCAGGTAAAAATCCTGTCTGGTGTTGTATTGTCATCACTGTCACCGTCAAAACAGTCCTTGGGGATTGGTCCTAACAGTTAGTTTCCTAGATCAATGGAAAAATGTTGGTCATCAATCGCCATTCCAATAATGGTGCCTGTGGCTAGAGTAATACTCTTTAAGTCGCTGTTATACACCTCTATTGGAATGGTGTCATGTTCTATGTTGACTAATGGTGTTGGGTTTACCCCTAACCCTTGCTGTTGGAGAGAAAGAGAGAAGCATTTAGATGTATATAAGCATCAGGGTTTTGCAATTTTTGTCCTCTTTTAACTTTCACTTCCAGGGAGAATTGTCGGGTCCTTTCTGGGATGGTGACTTCCTCTTTGATCTGAATTTCAACTGCATAAGGTAGCAATTGAGCTGACCTAAATGCTTTTTCTGGATCATCAAAGCCCATGGGATTATCCGCTAATCGGGACCAAGCTTTGAAGTTTATTAGGTCCAAACTAATGGCAAAGCGATTGAGAATGTCACTGCCTAAGTAAAAGGCGGCAGTGACGTCTCGCACGACCCAACAATTATGGACTATGCTCTTGTTGCCAATGGAGATTTTGAGCATACACCTGCTTGGCAGGAGATGTTTGGAATTAGGTGCTTCCAGGTCCATTTCCCATTTGTCTATCAGTTTGAATGTGGGAATGGCTGGATCTTTTGGGAGTTGGCGGAACATGGCTTCGCTGATGAAGCTCTTACTGTTGTTCACACACACTCGAGCGAGAACAGAGTACTTCCCATCATTTAACTGGACAGGGATGAACAACTGCTCTCCAATTTACTGAATATCAGCCAGGCTCTGAGCTGATTTCACATCTTTCTGGACGTTAGGAGTGGGAGTTTCTGATTGTGGATTAGTAAAGAATTTCAGGGTGTTTCCTTCCAGTGTGGAATACCACCTTAAACTGGAAGGAAGGTTGATTTTCAGAAATAGAGAGGACCCCCCATCACCAGTCTGTTGTCCTACTGCTATTACTGTCACGTCTGGAGTTTGGTTGTTCTGGAAGTGAAATTCTACTTGGTCAGATTTTTGTTCAACCATGTGGCAGGTGCCGTTTAAACTAACATGGTTGACACTCTGTTTTAATTTTATTGGTTGGCTAGTCTGCGTCCAGAGGACCTTGTTTACACAATCTATTAGAGGTGACAACCTTCTCAGGAGGTCATTCCCTAGTAAACAAGGGGTGCCCTTTGGAGTCACTACTATGACCGGGTATTTCACCTTGTGTCGCCCAATTTTAATCTCCAAGTCTGCAGTCCCCTCAACGGGATTTTCCTTCCCGTCAAAGTTCTGCAGTTGTCCAGGAAGAGAGGTGAGAGGAATACGGTAATTCTCCCCCTTCCTGAATTTAGTTCCTCAAAAGCCCTTTTGGACAGAAGGGTAGCTTGGGATCCAGTGTCCACCAGTGCCAAAATTGTACCCTGCCCCTGTACTTGTACCGGGGCATAGTATCTTCCCTCCTTCGCCTCAAGGGGACACAGATAATGCACATTTTTGGACAACTGGTGGGCTAACTTTCTGGTTTTGGACATTGCTAGAGAAGAGATTTGGGCAGAATTCTGTGTACAGTCTTGGGAATCTGAAAGAAAAAGTTGGCAACTGGAGATCAGAGCCATTGTGGGTTCCCCTGGTTCCGGTTCTGGGCTGCCTCCCCCCTTTTTGGAGGCAGTCATCAGGATGGGTTTGAACCAGGGGATTTTGGTATTGTGGGTTCTGGGATGAGATGATGGGCGGCGGTAGCTCAGTCTCCATATCTCCCCAGTCTGGATTGGAATCCCTTGGGACCCATTTTTCTTTGGGAGGAGTTCCCCCATCTCTGAAGGAGAAGATCCTTTTCCCAGGATCTTCTGTGGATCCCTCTCCCTCAAATTGGAAGATCTGTACCTCCTCCACAAAGTGGGTCTGTTTGGGTCCTTTGTTTCTCCTACCCCCCCTCTGCTCCTTGGGAGGCAGGCTTTCAGGGTTAGGAGATTTTGTTTCCGGGTTCCTGGTTTTCCAGGGCTGTTTACAAGTTGGGAAGGAAGCTTCCTCCAAGGCTTTACACCCCCCTTCCCCTTGTGCCTCCTCCCTGGGAACCGGTGTGTTATCGGGGTGCTGCCCCCGTCATTGTTCTGGAGCACCAGGTCCAGAGTTTGGGGCATTCGGCGGTGGCATGCTCATCTGAGGGTTCTGTTGAGCCATCAGTATGTGACCCAGATCTCGTGCCATATTTTGGACCTGGCGCTAAAGTTGTGAAACCCGCTTAGGCTGATACGGGGCTCTATTTTCTCCCCTGGGCTGATCCCGGGAAGGGTAGCTATCCCTTCTCTGGTAGTACCCCTGGTTGGGAAGATTTTGGTACCCCTCCACCCGTGGCCTCCCCTCTCCCGGATTAGGTTGTCTGGGCTCAGGGAATTGGGGAAAGAAGGATGGATGATTTTGGGCGGGAAATTGGGGGGATACCTGGGGAAAAAGTTCTGCCCAGGATTTGGAGAATTTCTGCCCTCCTGTGGGAAGTTGGGAGGGAAGTTCCCTGGGTTAGGTGCTTGGCCGGATCCCCCCCCTTGGGCTGGAGGAGTCCACACATAACCCAGGATTGGTCAGTTTCCCTTATAGCAGGGACTTACATAGTCAGGGGAGCGGGGGACCCCATTTGTGGGACTACCTCCTCGACGCCCTGTCTGTGACTGGCCTGAGGGCCTTCTGGGCTGTGAATTATTTGGTGCAGGCAGGTTTTTAGGCCCCCCCATCTCCAAATCTAAAACGGGGGCAACCTTTACCTCTGCAACCTTGGCAGCAGCAGGGGTGCTGTTGGTTTTGGGGTTTTTCGGCGCGTTATTTTTATTTTCGATAGGCTTCTGCACCTCATAGATCCGGGTAGCCTGTTCAATGACCCAGTCTAAAGATCTTTTCTCATGAAAATCTCTCACGAGCTGGGTCATTATGTATTTGGGTAAGGCATGGAAAAACGTATTGATAAATTCTCTGCTATCCATGCGCACCCTTATGGTGGTCTGCGCAAAAGCACGTTTTAATTCTTGCACAAACTCTTGTGGGGCCTGATCCTCCCCACATTGCAAATTGTAGGCTGCCTTGCGAGCCTCTTGAGGATTTCTGTGAACAGAAAAATGTTTCAAGATGGCCGCCTTATAGGTGGACCATCTTAAATGATTTTGGTCCTCCAGCCCCGCAAAGAAACTGGAGTATTCTGGGGAGAATGTCCATTTGACGTACTGGATGCAGCTACTGCTGTCCTTCAAATGGAAAGTCTCCATCATTTGCTCATAGAGCTCCAAGTGTACCCAAACGGAATACTTGGCGTTCTTATGACAAGGTGTGATGACACTCCTTATTGCCTTTATTTGCTTCAATGGGTCCTTAAGCAAGGCCATTTTTGCCTTATTGGCCTTTTTGGTTCGGGTAACCCTGGTCCATTCATCCTCTGGCTCAGAGGCACTGCTCCCAGAGGTTCCTGTCTGCTCTTCCAGGTTTTCCCAGATTCTGCGAGCCTGGGAATGGCTGGCAGAATGTGGGGACCTGGTCTCCTGTGTCCTGCGCCGTTCAGAGGAGTCTTCAGATTCCTCCTCGCTGTCAGGATTCGATGGGTACTCCCCCCACTGACCTAACTGGGCAGAAGTTTTCAGGATGCCCTTAATGGGCCTACTCTCCTGGGGTTCCCCACTAAATTGCACCGTGCTTGGGTGCCCATACCCGGATGCCCGCCCCTCCATTCCTGGGAGGTACTGGCCTATGAGCCCCATACTTCTGGTTGGATAGTAATCTGCCAACCCTGTGGCCCTGGGCTCATGTGCGTGAAGGGACATGGGGGTGGCAGAGTCCAGGGACTGAGAGATATGAAGGCCTCTGGTACTAGGGCTCCTGAGGTTATGCTCAGGAGTCTTCCTCTCCCAGCGAACCTGGTCTCTATCCGCCCCTGCTCCCTGTTGCAATGCAAGAGCCTGCGCTTTCAGTTCCTCAGTTAAGGCCTTACTCGGCTCTATCAGTCTCTCCTGCATCGCTACCTGTTGCTGGAGCCTATCATTGTGCTGACAAAGAGCTTCATTTTCTCTCTGTGCCTCCTGATTGGTCCTGGAGTACTGGGCCAGTCTCTGCTGCAGGAGGGTTACCTCCTGAGCTGTGTCCCTATTGGCCTGCTCCTTATTTGCCAGAGCATCCTCCACCCTCCTGGTGTGCTCTAAGAAGTTCTGGTGTTCTTTTTGGAGGTCACCCAGTCCCTGGAGGGCCAGGTGATTTTCTTCCATTTTCCTTTTTAAGTGGCAGACTTCCTGGCTTAAGGTGTCCCTTTCCTGACTAAGAGCCTGCATCCGTGCCGCCAGGTCGTCCCTTTGCCTTTGGAACGCACCAGCTTTCTGGTGCTGCTGATCAAACTCTGCCTGGGTATCCATGTCTTTCAGAATCAATTTATTGCTTTCCTCTTTCTCTCTGTCTAATCGAATTTGCAGGGTGGCTACCTGTTCTGTGCATGCCCTGTTGAAGTCAAGTTGTTGCTCTAGCTTTTTCTGGCTCTGCAGAAGGGTTATGCTCAGGAGTCTCCCTCTCCCAGCGAACCTGGTCTCTATCCGCCCCTGCTCCCTGTTGCAATGCAAGAGCCTGCGCTTTCAGTTCCTCAGTTAAGGCCTTACTCAACTCTATCAGTCTCTCCTGCATTGCTACCTGTTGCTGGAGCCTATCATTGTGCTGACAGGGAGCCTCATTTTCTCTCTGTGCCTCCTGATTGGTCCTGGAGTACTGGGCCAGTCTCTGCTGCAGGAGGGTTACCTCCTGAGCTGTGTCCCTATTGGCCTGCTCCTTATTTGCCAGAGCATCCTCCACCCTCCTGGTGTGCTCTAAGAAGTTCTGGTGTTCTTTTTGGAGGTCACCCAGTCCCTGGAGGGCCAGGTGATTTTCTTCCATTTTCCTTTTTAAGTGGCAGACTTCCTGGCTTAAGGTGTCCCTTTCCTGACTAAGAGCCTGCATCAGTGCCGCCAGGTCGTCCCTTTGCCTTTGGAAGGCACCAGCTTTCTGGTGCTCCTGATCAAACTCTGCCTGGGTATCCAGGTCTTTCAGAATCAATTTATTGCTTTCCTCTTTCTCTCTGTCTAATCAAATTTGCAGGGTGGCTACCTGTTCTGTGCATGCCCTGTTGAAGTCAAGTTGTTGCTCCAGCTTTTTCTTGCTCTGCAGAAGGGAGTCCAACCCTTCTTGGTACTCCTTCTGCAAGGCCAGAAATCTGGTATCCTGATCAGCCTTCTCCTGTTTCAGTCTATCCATGTCCTCTTTTATTTTAATGATATACTGCCTACTATCATTTTCTGACTCCTGGCTCCCCTGCCGCCTCTGCTCAGAAGAGACCAGGTCAGATTGGACCTTCTCTAACGCCATCTGTCGCTTATTCGCCAGATCTTGGCTTTCAGTACATTTATCCTGCATGTCTCCCATATATAGGTACAGGTATGCCGCTATCCTGGCAATCTTATTGTGTTCATCTTTGGCTTTAGGAGCCATATATAGTTCACTCAGGGCCACATGTAATGGACCCTGATCCCTCCATATGTCTGACCCTGTTTCAGTGACCTGTTGCGCAATGGCCTGCAACCAGACCGTTTGGTCCTGGTGAGTCCACTCACCTCTCACAAATAGCTTATGTAAGAGGTGCTCCCTCGCTATTTTCATGTCTACCAAGGTCGTCATTCTAGAGATTGATCTCTGTCCTGACTTATAGAAGTTAGTATTTTATTTTTGCAAAACAGACCTTTTCCTTAGAGTGTCCCTTTGAAGAGTGCTTTACAGCGTAAAACAGCGTGGTGATCCGACCGGATGTATGTATCCCGTCAGTTAGCACACTGTATTAAGCTGCACAAGTGATAGATCTAACCCAGACGTCCGGCTCGTGCCCCCACTTTGTAAGAAGATTCAATTCAACACTACAGCTAAGTCAATGCCTAGTCTGGGATACTGAATGGAAACCCTTATTGATATATCTTTATGTCCAGTTCATGAGTTCTGGATGACTACCCCTATATAACACCCCTCTCTTAGAATCCCCCTGACCCCACTGAGCCAAGAAGTAGTTTTGTTTTGCAAGTTTAAAAGGTTTATTTGAAAAATAAATTAACAGTATATATATATATATCACACTTTTATAATGAATTAATAATTGAATATCACACTTAATCTGAGCAGTAATCAATAATGGATAGTCTGGCACTAGCACACTTCTTTATAATCAATGATGAGTGGGAATAGGATGGATAAGATAGCAAAAATACTTTCATGGTTTCAAATAGATGCAATGTGGAATGAAAATGCAGTACAGAAAATAACGTGATAGGATTTCAGCAAAAGACAATGTAATCACTTTCTTGGACAATTCACCCCCCTGCCCCTTTATGCAATGTAAGGAGATGAAGATGAGAGCACACAGTTCTTAGGAATGCAATCAAATAGAATTCAGTTCAATTCCCCCCCAGCAGCTTATACAACAGATAGGAGTTTTGAAACACAGGCAAAATGCTTTGAATATGGTGACAATGCAGTGAGAAATATGCTGAAAATGCTTTTAATTCCCTTCAGGAGGTTCAGGGTCAGTGGTATCTAGTTAATATTAGTTCAGGCTCACTCTAGCAATGATTCAGGGATGGTTCTTAAGAGGCAAACAAATTTTTAGCAAGGAAAGAAATGACTGCTGATGGTTACACATGGCTGGATTTTTAACCAAATCGCGAATCGCAGCAAAATTCGCGAATGCGTGAATCACGATTACGGCAAAAGTATAAGGAGTAGCAAGTCGGTTCTAGGTTCGTTGAAAAGCTAAGCTAAGATTCTATGCTTTCAGAGGGAAGTAAACCAAGTTTCTAGCCCAAACGATTCCAAAGATATGAACGATTTTGTAAAGGTTGTTTTTCGAATTTAAAGTAACTCAAATTGACAGGTGACCGCTTTTAAAAATGACAGGTGACAGCTATGTGGCTGCAGAATTGACAAGTGACAGTTAGGAGGCAGTTCTACTTAGATTAAATAGATTGAATTATATCACTGGAAACTAAGAGATTTGGTTTCACACCGGCAAGCTGTACTCACAATGTATTTGGAAGGTCTAGGTCTCACGGATCGAGTCAAGATGGCTTCGGTTCTGGTTTCGCCCCGGACAGTCTCTGTGCACAGCGTCTGTGCACAGCGTCTGGTCTCTGCTCTGCTGGTCTGGTCTGACACTGCTCCTGGCCCGGCTCCTGGATCTCTGGGTACAGCGTCTGTGCACAGCTCCTGGATCTTTCTGCACAGCTTTCTCTGGACACAGCGCTGATCTGCACGGCTCCTGGATGCTGCTACCGCTGTTAGGTTTGCTGGATGCTGAGGCCTGCTAAGAAGAGTTATCAGTGTGTGATTTTAGGCCCTTGCTTTGAGTTCTGAATCAAGTTCTTTGGAGTTTTAAAGTCTAAGTGTTGGATCAGGTATCTTCTGGATGTTGTGTGGTCTGGCAGAGCGCGTTGTAGCAACTGGATTTGAATCCCCCTACCTGTCCCAGCAGTCTCTTTTTATGTGTTTTGAAAATGGGTGTGTGCCTGGGCCCAGCTAAGCCTGCCCCTCTCTACTTGTCATTGGCTCAATTCTCCCCTCTCCCATGATTGGGGGAAGGAAATGTGAGTCAGAGTGATGCTGTAGGTTTTATGGGTCAGAGGATCCTCCCTTGGTCAGTTTGCCCACAAATCTATATTTGATTCAAATACATATTGCACAGATACACAGTTGTTTAAAATTACATGCACCCATCACATATCACATGAGCTATACTCTGTTCAAACTCTGCTCTTCCTGGGGGATTGCATTCAGAAATGGCAACATTTTGCACTTTTTAACTGGTTTTGCAATATCGGACATTTACCCAAATTTACACACATGTGCGCAAGGAGTGTGGACATTAATTGATGAAGTGTCAGATTTTTAACATGCAGACATTTGGAGTGAAACCCTATTTTCCGCTAGCAACCTCCCAGATCATACCACCAGGTCCTAAAACCTCTTAAAATGTGAGCAGAAAAATCACAAGAATTATGGTATCATTTAGATAATTTTGACAAGTCCGTACCATGAGTTATACATCTTTCTTATTCTGGCCAACAGGGGTGTGTCTTCCCAGGTCACATGTTGGAGAAACCAGTCTATCCACTTTCTTTAAGCTCAGCCTGTCCTCAGAGGGGCTGCCCCTCCCCGTTTCTGCCAAGAGGAAGCCACTTTACGACCTCCCCTATAAACCATCTGCCTGAGTCAAGGAAGGGCTTTGTTCAAAAGGAAGCCATTTACGACCACCCTAATAAACCATCTGCCTGGGCCCAGGACAGGCCTTTGTTCAACTCCCTGTAGCTGCTCCACCGCTAATCTAATCAGAGAGGTGACAACTCCTTTTGGCAAGGGGAAGAGTGGCTGAGCAGGTTTTAACTCCTGTGGGGGTAGATGTCATGCAGAATTCAGTTCCATTAAGCCAGGTTTCAGATAAAATGTCACTTTTTGTCCCCCAGTTTAAATCACTTACGATTTTACATACACATTAAATAATTACTTCCTTCAAGTCATTTCAGAATATAGTTTTACATTGTATCCACCTCTTAGCAAGTCTTTCCTTGGTCTGGTTTTATTTCATTTATTCAGTTTTACACAAAAGTCTGGTGGTTTTAAAACGCCGGCTTTCTGATAGTGGTGAGTACTGGTAATCCAACCATTTTTGGGATTTAAGAAAATGAATTCCCCACAGTTCTAGGTTGCTCTTGGCAATCAGCTTTGCCATTCCCAATGGTTTCAGGCTACTGTGTGGGTAGCCAAATGGTGGTTTTAGGCAGTGCCCTTCTGTGCCCATAACTGGGCAAAAATGGGTGGCAGCCTATTCTTCATGCATTTCCCTGTGCATTTTCTGGGAAGCTCTGGCCATCATGATGTTTTCAATGCCAGTAATGGACAGTTTTGTTTGGTAGGGCTCGGATGCATGGGTAAAAACATCCCACAATACCACAGATGATATGCATCAATGTCATGTTAGAATTGCTTGAAACACAGGCAGATAAACGACCACCTTCGGCTTTCATTGCTGAATGTATACACATTGCCTTGACAAAAATGTCTTTATCCATGACAGTTATTTCTTTCAACAACGGAACAGTACCAGTATGAGGGCCACATTTGCCCCAGACATGGCTAACCTATATATGGATCACTTTGAGAAAAACTACATATATATCGATACCAACCCCTTTGCGAAAAACATCCAAGCTTGGTATCGATATATTGATGATATCTTTATGATCTGGTGGGGCACGATGGAAGAACAAAAGACTTTCAATATTTGGCTCAACCAATGTGAGATGTCTTTGAACTTCACTTGGGAAGCCAATAACACAAAAATAGCTTTCCTAGATTTACTGATTTACTGAAGGCCAAATAATCTAATTGGGACCAGTCTATACAAAAAACCAACACAAAAAAACACCCTGCTCCATTTTGGTAGCTTCCATCCGCAATCATTAAAAGAAAATCTACCTTTTGGCCATTTTGTACGTATCAGACGTTACTGTTCTGAGAAACAAGATTTTGTAGCCCACAGTGAGTTATTAAAAAGTAATTTAAAAGCCAGAGTGTACCCCCCACATACTATCAGAAGATCCTACAAAAGGGTGGCCAACATCCGAAGAATTGATTGACTTTCTAAATAATACAATACCAAACTGGATAAAATAACTTTTGTGACATCTTTCACCCCTATAAGTAATGCTCTGAGAAAGACCATTCTTAAAAACTGGAAGATGATCAACACAGAGTCCATTTCCATTCTTCCTCCCCGTTTTGCTTTCAAACGGTTACAAAATCTTGGGGACAAATTGGTGCACACATATCCAAAATAGCCTACTAATCCATCCATGCAATTGACACTCTGGAGTCTCCCTCCAGTTGTAGGTCATTATAAATGCGGAAAATCTCTTATGTGTAAATTCACCAAAAATGTCAAAACCATTGACTTGAAAACTGTTATCTGGAAACTTAAATATTTTACCAACTGTGCAACAACAGGGGCCATCTATTCCATAACCTGACCATGTGGGCTTGTGTATATTGGCAAAACAAAAAGAACAATCCAGACCAGAATAGGAGAACATCGGTCCTGCATTAAAAATGTGACCAAAGACAAACCACTAGTTGAACACTACCAAAAAATGAAACATTCTCATAATGATATATCATGGTGTGTGTTACAAACTGTGGATGCACACCCTCGTGGGGGAGACAGGGACCTTAAATTGCGGAAGCTTGAACAAAAATGGATCCATAAATTAGAGTCTGTCAAGTGCGGTCTAAACCTTTACATCGAGTGGATTCTTTTTGTCCACAAATGAGCCATATGTATTACATACTTAAGGCATCAGCAAGTTTTGCTAGCTATAGCATTTTTGTATCATCTCACACAGTCTCATTTTGAGACTTACACAACATTTGTGTCATCAAATCATTCATATAATATATACGGCCTTTATAGTTATAAATAATCCGTGTAGTCACAATTATAATGATAAAATAACCTAGTAACTTTTCTCTATCCAACAACTAAAAATGACAGCTTCATCGTTTGTGTTGTCCCCTATTCTGTATTTACTGAATACAGATGGAGAAACACCTGTCCATATCAACCACGTGACAGTGGCACACGAAACTTAGGTCACTCAGCTGTATGATTTTCATGTATCAATATAACACAATACCTAGTTGCGTAAACGAGCCTTCCTGACACCTCAGAATGGCTGTCTATATTGACCATGTCGGAGTGGCACACTGGGCCTAGCTTCATGGCGTTCACATATTGATGTGCCACGGTGCATGTATTAGTAAACAAGCCTTTTTTGACATTCTAAAATGGCCACCACTTTAACTGAGAGTGGCCGCCACGAGTACAACCACGCGATGACGTCAATACGCTATACGTTGGCTACATGAGGCAGGTGATGTGATTCAATAGGTGCCACTTGCACTCGCATACGGATCTCGAAACACTGTAACCGCGCTGGAAGATAAGTGCGCTTTCCTGATGTAACTATTACTTCATGTATTTTTATTCAGACACGTGTAGCTAACACGAAAGCTTATCCGGAAAATATAGCCGCATGGGCCTAGAAGAAAGGTAAAGGTAGGAAAACATAACCTACTTGAATCTTAGCACAATAATTACCAAAGGTTAAACACATGTTTACTAGCTCCTTTTTGTGTTGTTTCCAATGCAGTTCTACATGGTCCCAAAATCACATGCTGAACTATGATGTATTAAATCACCAACATGAGTACATCCTATGTACTGAGGACACACATCGCTTGAACCTCCTCAAGCCTTTGCCTAAAGAAATTATCCAGGTACTATTGGAGACAGAGTTTACAAATTAATAGGTATATTGAGAATTTACCTGTTTATGTTCTCTCATTGACCCGATTAACCCCTCTATACTCTTCATTTCGGAGGACATATGATAGCATTATCAGGCTAGTCAAATAATAAAGATACAAAAGGATGAATCAGTTGCATCCAAATGTGATAAAGTGATATATGTGTTCGAGGATGGTTACTACCCTATATTAAATAGATCTTATATCTTGAATCTGTTTAGAGAGATACCTGAATTAGCTCTTGTTTCATCCTGTGATATACAGCTAGTGGACTTCATTGACCCAAATAGGTTGGTCTTTGTACGCCTAGTGATTGCATCACCAATGGTGAGAGCCCTTATACTTAAGGAAGCTGGGCTTTTGCAAAAGAGGGGGTTTGACACGTATGAGTTTGTGGATTCGGGTGAGAATATGGAAGAGAGAAATGAGGAGCAATTATCTCGAAATAAGAATATAGTAGAGAAACAAAGGGTGATGAATCAAGTAGGGGGTGAGCACATAACACGAAATGAAATGGATGAATGGAGAGTAATAGCGGTTTCACTTAGGGATACCCTGGAACAACTAAAAGGTTTGGTTAAATCCCTTTAGTGATGATAGTTTTTTTAACTTGGTATCGTGGAATTCAAGAGGACACACACATCTGGTACAAAACAAAAAAGTATGCATGAACTTAGAGAAATTCGATTTTGTCCTGTTACAGGAAACTTGGGCATGTGGACCACTGTTATGGGATGGCTTTGTTGTACTTTGCCTATGTGGTACAAAGGGACAAAGAGGGCGACCTAAGGGTGGCTTAGCGCTTGCGTATCGTAATGATCATGATATAGCATTGATAAAAGAGAGACATGTTCAGGAGTCATGCCAAGCAGTAAATTTCCGAATTGTTACCAATGAGGGGAACACTCATCTGATGATCATTAATATCTATTGGAATGATGCGGAAAGGATTATGTTATGCTTAAAAAGCTGTTGTTAGAGTTGAATACATTGCTAGAAGAGTGGACAGTCTTCAATCCAAAGGGCTTGATAATCTTGGCAGGTGACCTAAATGCGGACTGTGATTTAACAAGTGATGAAAGAACGGCAATACTAAGTGGAGGTGGTAATCAAGGAAGGGGGCCTAATAACAAACATAATAGAGGAGCGTTATGGTGTAATTTTGCTAATTCTTGGGGCTTGACACGGTTGTTTAATGATTCACCGACATGGAATGCGCGTGGAGTATCTTCTGTTATTGATTTTATCTTTGTTAGTGATCTCCTAATTGGAAATAGGTCAAATATGCATGTGGAAATCAATTCGGTAAGCGATCATGCAATGTTATCTATAAATTTAAATATAAAGAAACAAAATAGGCTTAATAAAGTATATTGTGCGCAAACAATTGTAAATGTTAGAGGATCGAGAATAAAGTGGAATATGAACAAAACAGATATATTCAATAGCATGATGAGTCATGATTTTGAAAAAATGTGCTCTAGAGATAAAAAAGACTCAATACTCGGTTGATAAATTTGGCGAGTTTTCGGACATAATGATGGACAAGTTAGAGCACCGAACGTCTAGAGAATTGTTAAAAAGGAAAAAACATAGGCACACTTTTGACCTTGAGATCAAGATACAAAGGGCCAGGCTGAATAAGGACCTCCGTGCCATAAAAAAACAAAAGCTACCCCTTGAGGATAACAGAGAGCTATGTAAAAAGAGGCGACAAGCTTACAGGAACTGGAGGCTACATCATCAAGCCTCCTTATTACAGAGGGATGGTGAAAAAATGCTGAAGGCTATGAAGGAAAGTAACTCGAGAAATTATTGGGCCTTTATCAATAGTACCGAGATTACACAAACTCAATTAAACACCAATCCGATAAGTGAAAAAGTATGGTGTGAGCATTTCGAGAAGTTATATGCAAGCTCTTGTAATGAGGAGTTTGTGTTTGAAAAAAAGGCTCCCAATTGGACTCTTGATGTATCTGTGAATAAGATACTAGCGATTATAAAGAGAATGAAAGCCTCATGTACTCCGGGTCCCAATAATTTATCCATGGTACTGATAAAGCAAAATGATTTGTTGTGGGTGAAAATATTCCATATGTTATTTAAAAATGTAATTGAGACGCAAACTATGCCAGTATCCTGGAAAATCTCCTATGTAATACTGATCTTTAAAAAAGGTAATCATCAGAGTACGTTAAATTACAGACCGATTTCTTTAATAAACATTGAAACAAAGATATTTTCAGCTATAATACTTGAAAGTTTACTTGATTGGATGGAGGAAAAGGATATTTTAGATGTCCGTCAGATTGGCTTTCGTAAAGACCTGGGAACCGATGCTGGGGGTCTTATAGTGACTATCTTGCAGAATCAAAGATCTAAAATAGGGAATGGCCCCATATATGCTGCATCTATGGACCTACTGCTGCATTTGATATGGTGGATAGGCCACTTCTATGGCAGAAACTGGTAACGTTAAACATAGAGGGGGGCCTACTCGCAATGATTATTCACCTATATTCAAATACAAAGCTAAAGGTTCGATTGAATAATGATGGCCTGATGTCCAGGGAAATTCTATCAAAGAATGGCTTGAAACAGGGCTGTGCCTTGGCAGCAATTCTATTCAATCTGTATGTCTCTGGAGCAAATGCTAGACTGGAATCTGCGGGCCTATTAGCTCCCAAGGTCGGTGGAATTGCGATTAGATGGTTAGCCTATGCGGACGATTTTATGCTCCTTGATAAAACTAAGATCGGCCTACAGAGGCTTATTGATGCATTTGTTAGTTTTATTAGTGATTTGAAACTGAAAATCAATCCACATAAAACAGTGGTGATTAACCTAGGGGAAAGTAATAAAAAATCTGCAAATCATGTATGGTATGTAGAGGGAACCGCAGTTCGCCTACAGAAAGCATTCAAGTATCTTGGCTACTATTTTGTTAGCAACATGTCATATAGCTTTGTGAAACAAAGTTTGGAAGTGAAAGCCATCGATGCAGCGAATCAAATGAGAGTAATTGAAAGCAAATATGGGAAATTCTCCATGAATGCTTGTAGGGATTTCTACCGCATGAAGGTGATTCCAAGGTTGGCATATGGTTTGGAATTCTATCCAGAGAAAGAAGTATTACAGTTAAAAAGTATTGAATCCAAAATCTGGAAGAAGCTATTATTCTTTTGGCCAAAATGCATACCGATGGAATTAATAAGATACGAGTTTGGTTTTAATTCTCTAAAATGCTGTATGGACTGCAAAAAAGCGATGCTTTATAGAAAATGTGTGCTTGCTAAGCATAATTCAATATATCAAGTTTGTATGAATGACACGGGGAGATATATGTCTGATTTGAAAGCCGAGGTGGAAAAGATGATGAGTAACATGGAAAGACCCGGCAAAATCAAAATGATGATTAAAGCTTTCGACTGGCTAGCGAATAATTATGTAATAACGAACTCAAAACTGTATGCACAAGTATTCTCCATTTGGAAATGGTTTCCTGAACCTGAGCAGTATCTGGTAAAATGTCCATCGCGGAAATTGCGTTGTAGTATCATGAGATTTAGATTTAATGTTATGAATACTAATGAAATAGGCGCAGTAAGAAAACTGATCCCAGAAAATATGAAAGTGTGCCGATTCTGTATGTATGAAGAATCTCCGGAATCATTGTCACACTTGCTACTTGGTTGTCCTATGTTAAAGGTAGAAAGACTTGCTTACTTTGCGGAATTTGTAACTGACACTTCGTGTGTATTCAGAAAGCAAATATGGTTTGAAATGTTACATGGTCGCAACATCATATTGAAAATAATGGTGATAGCGTTTTTGGCAAATGTATGCAAAGTTGCATAGAAGGCTTCAAGTCGGTTTTTTTAGGTGAAAAAAATGTATTGAATTGAAGACTTGATTGAGTCTATTTTTAGAAAGAAAATGCTTATGTAGTTGTGGACTGAAAAGAATGTTTATTTGATGTGTAAAATGTTGGTTTAAGATGTTTGCGTTAAATCATAACTGCATTTTTACTATTTTATGCTTTGATAATGAAAATTTGTAAAGGTTTTTTTAAACCAATATACAATAAAAAAATAAATAAATAAATAAATAAATTGATATATAGATTATTGAATATTGATATATCTACGATGCACATTCAGGAATTTGATAAAGGGTTGGAAATATCAAGAAAAATGAGGCACTATTATAATCACAATCCGTAACTGAGCCGGTTTTTAACACTCAATTTTTTGTGTCTTTGTTTAGATACACTGTTTAACGAAAAGCATCCCCCTTGAAAACACAACATCCAACACCAGGTGTCCTCTGTGTGTCCTGACGAAAGCCTTAGTTGGACTACCAGGTGTCCAGGTGACAACAGTTGACACGTATCACCTAGCGGTTATACATATCTAATGCTGGAAACAGAGTCATTTCTGCCGACACATTCTCTATAGGGGCTCCTCTGTAAAACTATTGACAAATGTCTATGATTGAAAGTCACCTTGTTTTACTAACACCACTTGAAATCAGCAATGGGCTTTTTTGAATTTTGACAATTGCTAATAGATATATTTGTATGCTTTTGAACACAGTGTTTGATTCATTGTTGCTATATGTTAGTATATGCTGTCTTTTTTTAACAAAATGGACCGTTGTTGTCCTTGCTTTTTAGCATGCACTTGAAAAATAAAATTGATTATACATTTTTTGTAACCCCGGCCTTTGCGTATATCTTGTGACATATGTTTCCACACAAGATTTTGACTTACAGGCGCCTCATGTCAGTCTAAATTTCCAGCCTATATGTGTGACATCAATAGGTAGCTTGTTTTTGGGACCCCCCTTTGTCTCTGTATTGTTGACCACATCCCACAAGCCCCTAACAAAAAAAGTGGTCTTTTTTGCTCATATAGCATTACCCGACATAATCATTCTCCAGGAAACATGGCTCCTAGACTGTCTGGTTATTGATGGGTGTAAAATTAACCACAATCCTGATAAAAAAGGAGTGAAGGGCGGCCGTAGTGGAGGTCTACTAACTGCAGTCAAAAACACCCAGAAACGTGTCTTAGTGGACTGGCCTTGTAGCTTTGCTGCTCTTTTGGTAACTGTTATTATGTATAAATCTGGCCCCCAATCAGTACAGCTGCTGGTAGTTAACATCTACTTTAATGTACTAACCTCCCCAGTGGAGGAGGACTTGGAGGAACTGGGGATGTGCTGATAAAGTGGAATGATGTGCATGTAGGTGCTGGTATAGTTATCAGCGGTGATTTCAACTGTGAGTGCACAGTGGATGAAGAAGGGATGGACAATGGGGAAGTGAAACTATTTACCATGGGCAATGACGCTGAGCGCCTTCGAAAGAAAGTGGCACAAGGCATGAAATAGTCCACATTTTGTCTTGGCAGGGATTTACCCAAGGCAACTTAATATATGGTGAGAGTTGGACAAAAATGACAATGTGGCAACATTTTGGAGCTGAATTCACAATAGATTACATCTTTCTTATAAACATTGACAGGGATACGATCGAAGTGTTAAAGATTGTGAAATCACTTAGAGGTGATCACGCTATGCTCTCTCTCTCATTGAGAACAGGACTGCTGACCACAATCAGTACTGGGGGCCCAACCAACTTGATGATTATGAGCAGCAAACGAGCAGCGTGCAGCCCTGGCAAAGTCCATGAAGCAAATTTCAGTCTTAAAACTTGGTGGTCCCTTTTGTCGGAAGATTTGAGGAGTGAAGCGACTCTCCCAAAGAACTTTGCATCTATTTTGACCAAACTAGTGAGCACAGGCTCTAATCAACGGGTGATTCTGCCAACCCCTTTTGCATTAAATCATTCCAATCTTTAATCCCCTCTGACTCGGGGATTAAAGATTGGAAAATGGACTTATGGCAGAAACTGAAAAAAACTTGAAATCTAAATGAGGAAACAATCGGCCTGGGCAGAAGGGAAACGGCAATCAAGCATGAGTATACGAACTGGCTCAAGGGGCACAGAATCCTTCTTCATATTGCCAAAAACCAAACTTAGTTGAAACGTTTGGTGGAAAAGGAAACTGGAAGTATATGGAGGATACTAAATGGCACTCAGGAAAACAAACTGCCTGCAATCATGTTGCATTTCTGAGGCGGAGTGGAGTGCCTTCTATCATAATAAATGCAATGAGGATAAACCTTGTAAGATTCAGCAGATGGCCAATCTCAGCCATGCCGTCCCTTGGACCTACGTGTTTCAACATATGGATATCTCAATTGCTATCCAATCCCTAAATAACTACAGAGACAGTGGCCGTGATGCAGTCTCCAATCAATTTTTTAAGGAGAACCCTACCTTGTTGTCAGACATATTATGCAGACTATTCCAACACATTGCTACTGGCATGGAATGCCCGGTCTCCTTGCGATCTGCAACTGTTGTGCCCATCTGTAAGAGTGGGGACCGACTTAATTCAGTAAACTTCCGTCTAATAGCATTGATCGACTCCGCAGCTAAGATCTTTGCCAAACTGCTTGAAAAATATCTATCAAGATGGATAGTTAGGGAGAAAATACTCAGTCAATTGCAAACGGGTTTCAGGAAGAATGTAGGCACTGTTACGAGTGCAGCTGCCTTGTCCATCTGTACCTCAGACATTGGGATGAACACTGGGAAAACGCTATATGTAGCAGTTCTGGATCTTAGCGCTGCTTTTGATAACATGAACACACAGAGGCTCTGGGATAAACTCAGAAGATGGGATATTAATCAAGGTCTACTCAGTATGATTCAATGGCTGTAAAAGGAAAATACAATAACAATTTGGCAAAAAAATCAGGGGTTAGTTTCCAACCCCATTCAGATCACCAAAGGGGTAACACAAGGGTGTGTGGGGGCCCCCACAATTTTCAACTTATATTTAGCAGACCTTTCGCATTAAAGATTACAGTGGGGGGGGTTATGCGCCTAGATGGCAGGAACTGAGAGTTAATATCATCGCCTATGCGGACAATCTAATTTTAATGGATTATACGCTGGCAGGACTGCAAAGGTTACTGGATGGTGTACAAGCTCATCTAGCAACTAACCATCTTAAAATCAACCACCTCAAGTCTTGTAGATTTTAAAGAACGCTCTGTGCCTATTCTCTGCCCCCTCTAATTGAAGTATACAAATTAAAGGTCACACCCACAGTCTTATAGACAGTACTGGGGTTGCCGAAGTCTACTCCGATTAGTGTAATCCATTTTGGAATGGGTCTGACCTCTTGGTGGGAGCAGCACATCAAGAGATCGTTATCGCTGCTGACAAAATCGGAGGAAGGGGTGGAAAACTCACTGAATGCCCGCATTTTTGCGCAAATGAGTAATGGCAAAAATTGTCACTCTTTCTTGCATACATTCTCCAGTAAATGTACTGTCTATCGAAATTTGATGAAACTGGAGGGTTTTGATACTCCCTACATAAGGAGATTGGATACAAATAGTGAATTTGAGGACTTAAATAGACTTTACCTGTATCAAAAGGATCAATATCTATATACAAAGGTTTCCCTCTACAAAGCAGTGAGATATTTACTTGGGATTTTGTCTCAGAACTTTCCCAAGAATGAAAGCCCTGGGTCTGAAAAGTACAGGTTGCTAGGGAAATGCGGGGCTGCCGAGTGTGTGGCTCAGTACTGAGTGAGTCACTCTGCCACCTGCTTCTTGAATGTCCTGGTTTTCTGGAGCGTCAACTTATTTTTGGGGAAAATATCTGCACTCGACTGCGTGTGCCCTCACTGAAAAACTTTGCGTCAGAATTATGATGACTGCAAATGAGGATTTGATTGTTGCAGTGACTTCATTGTTGAAGATTATTTTTGAGGAGTTAGGTGAGAGGATCCTCAAGGGGGAAGATAAGAGGGTTTTAGGGATAGTAGTCTATGCCCCAGGATGTTGCATATATTCATGTCTGTGTGGCCTCATGGCGGGTAGGGGGCTTCTCTGGACCCCAAGACTTGCTCAACCTGTGGACTATGGCTGCTAGGTCTGTGTCCTGCTTTTGTTTCACTTGACTTTGTATTGTTAGTTGGATCTTGATTCATGTAAACTGAAGCTGGACCTGGCGATCGTTGATCCGAGGCATTGTTTTAGTAGGGCTTTGAACTGCTTTGCTGTATTTTTATGTTCCTAATGATTATGTTTCTGTTATTAGTGTAAAATCATATTTTATAAACTAAAATGATTTTCTTTTAAAATAGAAAAGAAAGCAAATTCCATTTGGAAACTCAAGACCATATCCTTTTGAGATTCTAGAACTGTCAGCTTCAGGGATGGCATCTTAAAGGCTGAACTCCTGCCTCACTTGCTATTATGGCTGATGCTTTAATACCTGCACCCCCTCAACCTGCAAAAAGAACCAAAGGAGATTAGGAAATGCGAAATTTCCACAAGGAAGAGAGAAGTGTCAACATCTTGGAAATGCTGACAACAATGACAACTGACATGTCTGGCATCAAGGCCAAGCTGTACAACTCAGAAGAAAAATGCCAGGATATGTTGATGGTCTTCATACAAGAACTACTGAGGTGGATGACACAGTGACTGCAATGGCTAATGTTCTCAGGGAGCTGCAGCTACATAATGAAAGGCTTACTCAGGAATTATCTGAGCAAGAAAATCAATAAAGGAGGAAATATATACGGGTAGCTGGCTTTCCAGAAAATGCTGAACATTGAAATCCAACTGAATTCATACCGATGAACGTATCCAAAATATTTGACTTGGATTCTCAACATTTTATGGACATTGAGTGAGCTCACAGGTCCTTGGGTCCTAAGCTGTCATTGGTACAGTGGCCTTGCAATTTATTATGACATGTGCACAGTTTCTAATAAAGGAGATGGATCTGAGAAGGGCACGGGAACTGGTAGACCTCTAAAGGAGCGGAAACAGAATCAGATTTTTGGAGATCTCGTTAGTGATGTGGTACAGAAAGGGATAAAACAAGCTAGCTGTTCCAAGGAGATGCGCTGACATTTGACTGTGACCAAAAGGCAATTGTTTGGCAAAGTTCAGCTTAGGTATTTATTTGTTATGTGAAGCATAGCTTAAATTTTATTTTGATTGTGATTAAAACACAGACCTTTGAATGTGACCCAAACAGAGACCCTAAGACTGTACTTGTTTCTGTTTTCAAAATTCACGTGACATCACATCTCCTAGGACCAACTAGCTTGTTTTATCTTTTACAAGTGGGTTGGAGTTACCTACAGTTCCTTTGGATTGTGGTTGTCCCCCTCCCCCTTAACTCACATTTCAATAAGTTCATATCGATATTGAGCATATTACACGGGCGCTCACTTACCTAGTACCACGTTTTCCTGTACAGAAGAGGAACCTGTTTTCTGTGGCCAAGGAAAAGGCAAGACAGAATGAACTGAAGTATCATAAGATTTTTCCTGCAGCTCTGCATGTGCTGCTTGATGGGCAAATACACTCCTTTGGTGACCATAGTAGGACTCAGGCATTTTTGTCAGATCTTCATGATCGTGACTTTGAACCCATGGAACAAACCGCTCCATCTCTGGTGAAGCACCCTAGGAGAAGGGGAAAGCATCAGAAATATGATAACATTGTTAAGATTACCCAAGTGGTAAAATGGCAGAGGATGATGGAATTACATGTTCAGAGAGGTTTATTTTAAATTAAGATTTTGTGTGTTAAAATACTATTCAAACACAGTTTCTGTTGGGGGCCCGCCCCCGGGTCACCGGAGCGGGCCACCCCGACATTGGGATCACCCGACGTACTCACCAGGCTGTGTTCACGCGGCTAACTCTTGGCAGGGATCACCCTGCATTCTCCGGATCACCGGAGTTACACACGGGCGCTGGGGGCACCCAGCATAATGCAATCCCTGCTCTGGGGTAACCAGGCCGGGGTTGCCCATTCAACCATGTTCACGTGGTGCCGACATCCACAGGGGGACAGTGTTGCCCAGCAAGGTCACCGTCCGAGGTAAGGGCCACGTGGCTAGGCCCTAGGCATACTGTGTAGCACCAGCATGGTGCACGAACAAAGACACAGGAGTCAGGAATGGAATCGACTAATGAGCCGGAAGCGGCTCATTCTTATTACTAACCTGGTCACATGGTTCTGCCATGTGACCAGGACAACAACCCTGGGAGATACCATGTCTCCCATCAGGGGTGACATGCAACAGTTACCGTTATGGAAGTTGATAGTTTTTTTTCCAAGTACGCAGCAACCGCGATGTTAGAATTCACTATGTGGAAGGATTGGACTTGCTGTCTTCTTGTACTGGGGATGAGAAGAACGCAGGACGTGGCCTACGCGCTGACATCACTTGTGTGTGCTGAATGTATTGGACTGATAGAAATATTCGACATTCCCTTACCCCACGGCACCAGCGGAAGGAAACCGGTTATGCTTGCATGCGTTTTTTGGATGGACTCCTACGGATCACCAGATGACGGCGAGAGCACCGCCACATTTGACAAACTTTTAATCTGTGATGTGTCCCTAATAATTGCAAGTACGGCATGTCTTGTGCAATAAAAGCCGGACCTTCTTGTTGCGGCGTGTGAGTGTGTATTGGCCCTTCCCTGGCTGCAAACGAGGGTCGAGTGCCTATTTCAAATTCAGCGCAGTGGAGTATTGACTTGCCTTTTGACCGAGAAGTGTTCTTGCTGTTTCTTTTCAAATCTTGAAACGGGGAGTTTGTGACAGTCTTGTATTTGGCCTAACGTTGATTAACAGTAGGTTACATTGGCGCATATAACCGATGCGCGCTGCTGTGCACTACTGGGTAAGTGCGGCTGTGCAGACGTGTGTCGCAGAGGTGATGACATATTCTGAGTTGGGATACTGCGACCCTTGAACACCTTGACGAGTGTTGTGAATTACTGACTAGCGGGGACCATATCATTTTCGAAGACTGTACATAGAAATACATGTTGATTACTGCAAATTCTTGGACTGCTCATGCACTAGTCTCCTGTGTTAAGGGAAATCGAAGGGATGAGCAGTAAGATTTATTTTCTTAAACACATGATGATTCAAGGAGTGAGATAATGTTCTGCAGGTGATGAATACCATGGCTGAGCTTAATACAGAAACAGGCTTTGTGTTGCAAACAGCACTATCTGATCCTGAGATGCTGCAGCCCATGAATATTCCAACTTGTTTGAGAGGCTTATATCATTTTTCTTTTCTTCTTGTTTTGATTGCATGTCTGCTCTGCACGGGTCTTTTCCTTTATTGGTTAAGCATATGTCACGTGGGAACATTAGTAGCTGGTTATAAATGTGTTTGTGTTTTTTGTCTCACGGAGCTTAGCTTGACTGATCGCTATGATGCGTTTATGCCGAACTAACATATTTGGTTGTGATAAGGCTGACAATGTATGTATTCATTGAAGTAGCAATTTTGCAGTTTTAATTGCTTAGCTCTGTGGACTTCTACTTTTCAAAAATGGTAAATCTTGCTTTTAGTATGAATTTAATAGGCGGTGAAGCGTGTTGAAGTGTGCAGTTTAGATACAATTGCTCTTATTGTAAATGATGTAGATTCTGTGTATTAGGATTAGCATTATTGGGTGTTCTACTCTTTCTCTCTCTTTTTCTTTTTCGTTTTTTAGCATTCCAAAATATTTACATTTTATTTTAAATGTTTGCACATATCTTCCATTTAATTAAACAGAGCCGTTATGATCATTGGAAGACTCCCTACTTATCGATTACATATAGTGCTCTTTTCTTAACTACCTTTAAGTATTGTGACTGTTTTGCTTCTTCTTTTTAATTGAATTTTGGAATATTTGAAATGTTAACTTTTTTATTGATGTTCCCTACATTAAGCAATGTTCAATGAGTTTACATTTTTGACTTGGAATTATAAAGTGGTAGAAACATTGTTGAATTTGAAATTCACTCTGGTTTCTGCATGCAGCTATATCTCTAAACCAGGGGGTCTGTATTTTGGTGGAAAAGGGAGTGACTGTTGGCATAGAAAAAGTGTGGCTTTGTATTAGCTTCCCTTGTTTTGGATGGAGTAAAGATTGTTGTTGGGTCTGTGTATGGTCCCTGAGATGGAGGTAGTGCTTTTTCACAGATTTTGCTAAGCAATTGGGGGACATGGAAGGTGACCTAATGGTTATTTGGGGATATTTTAATTGTGTCATGGACAGTACACTAGACCGGTCAGCGGATTGTAGATACTCAGGTAATAATGCAACAAGAGAGCTTAAGTATGTGGTTGAAAGCTTTGATTTGTTGGATGTATGGAGTACTACATTTCTGAATGTAAAGGAGTATACTTTTTACTCACCAGTGCATTCATCTCATACAAGGTGGATAATGTTTTTATTTCTGATAAATTACTAGATGGGGTGACTACTATTGACATACAGGGACAAATATATCTGACCATGCTAGTGTGCATTTGAAGGTTATACTTAATAAGATTAATCAGTTTTATAGGAGATGGAGACTTTGTTTATATTTCATGAACGATGAGTTTGTTTGTAGTGGGCTGAACAGTTTTATTGAACAGTTTTTAACGATAATATGAATTACGGCCTGAATTGCATTAATTTGGATTGCTTCAAGGTCACGATAAGAGGGGAGTTCATTAGTCAGACGGCCTATCTCAGAAAACAGAGTGTAGCAGAAATAAGATCCTTGGAGGGTGCATTGGTAAAACAAAACAGAAATGTGCTCTACGTAAGGATGCAAATGATAGATTAGTGTTACATAGACTTCAGGAATGACTTAATAATAAGATTGACTTGCAGACCAAGAGTGGTCTTTTTTTTCACTAGGCACTCGTTTTGGCAGAGAGGTGAAATGAGTGCTCAACTATTGGCAAATAAAAGTAAGGGTTTATTGCATCGTTCTGTAATGAAGAATATTGTATGCGATGATGGCACTTCAGTCTTGACAAATGCTTAAATATGTGTATGTTTTCAACAGTATTCTGAATCTCTTTATTTTGAGAATCTGGCACCTACTTTTTGGGATCTAGAATGCTTTTTTGAGAGAAAAATTATTGCAAGTTGATGGAAGCAAATAGTTTGGGTTTGGAAAAGAGATTTCTGGGGCTAAGATTCTTTTGGCTATTAATCAATTGCAAAATAATAAGTCTCTGGGTTTAGATGGGCTACCTGTGGAATTGTATCGCTCAAAAAGATGAAGCAAAATAGTCACAATACTCAATGGTAGTTAAGAAAAGAGCACTATATGTAATCGATAAGTAGGGAGTCTTCCAATGTTCATAACGGCTCTCTTTAATTAAATGAGAAGATATGTGCAAACATATAAAATAAAATGTAAAAAATTTGGAATGCTAAAAATCGAAAAAGAAAAAGAGAAAGAAAGAGTAGAACACCCAATAATGCTAATCCTAATACACAGAACTCCACATCATTTACAATAAGAGCAATTTTATCTAAACTGCACACTTCAACACGCTTCACCGCCTATTAAATTCATACTAAAAGCAAGATTTACCATTTTTGAAAAGTAGAAGTCCAAAGAGCTAAGCAATTAAAACTGCAAAATTGCTACTTCAATGAATACATACATTGTCACCCTTATCACAACCAAATATGTTAGTTCGGCATAAACGCATCATAGCGATCAGTCAAGCTAAGCCCCGTGAGACAAAAAACACAAACACATTTATATCCAGCTACTAATGTTCCCACGTGACATATGCTTAACCAATAAAGGAAAAGACCCGTGCAGAGCAGACATGCAATCAAAACAAGAAGAAAAGAAAAATGATATAAGCCTCTCAAACAAGTTGGAATATTCATGGGCTGCAGCGTCTCAGGATCAGATAGTGCTGTTTGCAACACAAAGCCTGTTTCTGCATTAAGCTCAGCCATGGTATTCATCACCTGCAGAACATTATCTCACTCCTTGAATCATCATGTGTTTACGAAAATAAATCTTACTGCTCATCCCTTCGATTTCCCTTAACACAGGAGACTAGTGCATGAGCAGTCCAAGAATTTGCAGTAATCAAAATGTATTTCTATGGACAGGGTTCGAAAATTATATGGTCTCCGCTAGTCAGTAATTCACAACACTCTTCAAGGTGTTCAAGGGTCGCAGTATCCCAACTCAGAATATGTCATCACCTCTGCGACACAAGTCTGCACAGCCGCACAAACCCAGTAGTGCACAGCAGCACGCATCGGTTATATGCGCCAATGTAACCTGCTGTTAATCAACGTGAGGCCAAATACAAGACTGTCACAAACTCCCCGTTTCAAGATTTGAAAAGAAACAGCAGGAACACTTCAAGGTTGACAAGGTAAGTCAATACTCCACTGCGTTGAATTTAAAATAGGCACTCGCCCTCATTTGCAGCCAGGGAATGGCCAATACACACACACACGGCGCAACCAGAAGGTCCGGCTTTTACTGCGCAAGACACGCCGTACTTGCAATCATTAGGGACACATCACAGATTAAAAGTTTGTCAAATGTGGCGGTGCTCTCGCCGTCATCTGGTGATCCGTAGGAGTCCATCCAAAAAACGCATGCAAGCATAACCGGTTTCCTTCCGCTGGTGCCGTGGGGTAAGGGAATGTCGAATGTTTCGATCAGTCCAATACATTCAGCACACACAAGTGATGTCAGCGCGTAGGCCACGTCCTGCGTTCTTCTCATCCCCAGTACAAGAACACAGCAAGTCCAATCCTTCCACATAGTGAATTCTAACATCGCGGTTGCTGCGTACTTGGAAAAAAAACTATCAACTTCCATAACGGTAACTGTTGCATGTTACCCCTGATGGGAGACATGGTATCTCCCAGGGTTGTTGTCCTGGTCACATGGCAGAACCATGTGACCAGGTTAGTAATAAGAATGAGCCGCTTCCGGCTCGTCAGTCGATTCCATTCCTGACTCCTGTGTCTTTGTTCTTGCAACATGCTGGTGCTGCACAGTATGCCTAGGGCCTAGCCACGTGGCCCTTACCTCGGACGGCGACCTTGCTGGGCAACATCCTGTGGATGTCAGCACCATGTGAACATGGTTGAATGGGCAACCCCAGCCTGAGTACCCCAGAGCCGGGATTGCATTATGCTGGGTGCCCACAGCCCCCGTGTGTAAATCTGGTGATCCGGAGAATGCAGGGTGATCCCTGCCAAGTATTAGCCATGTGAACGCAGCCCTGGTGAGTAGGTCTGGTGATCCCAACATCTGGGTGGCACGCTCCGGTGACCTGGGGGCGGGCCCCCAACAATAACTGTGTTTGAATAGTATTTTAACACACAAAATCTTAATTTAAAATAAACCTCTCTGACCATGTAATTCCATCATCCTCTGCCATTTTACCACTTGGGTAATCTTAACGATGTTATCGTATTTCTGATGCTTTCCCCTTATCCTAGTGTGCTTCGGTAGAGATGGAGCAGTTTGTTCAATGGGTTCATGAAGATCTGACAAAAATGCCTGAGTCCTAATATGGTCACCAAAGGAGAAAGCCGCAAGAAAAATCATATAATACTTCAGTTCATTCTGTCCTGCCTTTTCCTTGGCCACAGAAAACAGGTTCCTCTTCTGTACAGGAAAACGCGGTACTAGGTAAGTGAGCACCCGTGTAATATGGTCAATATCGCTATGAACTTATTGAAGTGTGAGTTAAGGGGGCGGGGGACAACCGCAATCCAAAGGAACTGCAGGAAGCCCCAACCCACTTGTAAAAGATAAAACAAGCTAGTTGTTCCTAGGAGATGTGATGTCACATGAATATTGAAAACAGAAACAAGTACAGTCTTAGGGTTTGTGTTTGGGTCACATTCAAAGGTCTGTGTTTTAATCACAATCAAAATAAAATTTAAGCTATGCTTTGCATAACAAATAAATAACTAAGCTGATCTTTGCCAAACAATTGCCTTTTGGTCACAGTCTCAGGTCAGTGCATCTCCTTGGAACAGCTAGCTTGTTTTATCCCTTTCTGTACCACATTACTACGGAGATCTCCAAAAATCTGATTCTGTTTCCGCTCCTTTAGAGGTCTACCAGTTCCTGTACCCTTCTCAGATCCATCTCCTTTATTAGAAACTGTGCACATGTCACAATGAATTGCAAGGCCGCTGTACTAATGACAGCTTAGGATCCAAGGACCTGTGAGCTCACTCAATGTCCATAAAATGTTGAGAATCCAAGTCATATATTTTGGATAGGTTCATCGGTATGAATTCAGTTGGATTTCAGTGTTCAGCATTTTCTGGAAAAAGCCAGCTACACGTATATTTTTCCTCCTTTATTGATTTTCTTGCTCAGATAATTCCTGAGTAAGCCTTTCATTGTGTAGCTGCAGCTCCCTGATAACATTAGCCACATCAGTCACTGTGTCATTCACCTCAGTAGTTCTTGGATGAAGACCATCAACATCTCCTGGCATTTTTCTTCTGAGTTGTACAGCTTGGCCTTGATGTCAGATATGTCAGTTGTCATTTTTGTCAGCATTTCCAAGATTTTGACACTTCTCTCTTACTTGTAGAAATTTCACATTTCCTAATCTCCTTTGGTTCTTTTTGCAGGTTGAGTGGGTGCAGGTATTAAAGCATCAGCCATAATAGCAAGTGAGGCAGGAGTTCAGCCTTTAAGCTGCCATCCCTGAAGCTGACAGTTCTAGAATCTCAAAAGGATATGGTCTTGAGTTTCCAAATGGAATTTCTTTTCTTTTCTATTTTAAAAGAAAAAGTGTTTCAGTTTATAAAATATGATTTTACACTAATAACAGAAACATAATCATTAGGAACATAAAAATACAGCAAAGCAGTCCAAAGCCCTACTAAAACAATGCCTCGGATCAACGATCGCCAGGTCCAGCTTCAGCTTACAAGAATCAAAATCCAACTAACAATACAAAGTCAAGTGAAACAAAAGCAAGACACAGACCTAGCAGCCATAGTCCACAGGTTGAGCAAGTCTTGGGGTCCAGAGAAGCCCCCTCCCCGCCATGAGGCCACACAGACATGAATATATGCAAATCCTGGGGCATAGACTACTATCCCTAAAACTCTCTTAGAACAGTGTCATGATGCCTACCCCCGGGGACCCAGACAAAGTCCAGCAACCCCGGAAGCAGGCATCAAGTTATCCCAAGCCAGCCCAACAACCCCTGCTAGGGGCTATTTGGGTGCAGTCCTGGCGGCCTTTGGCGCCAGGCTCATATGGAGAGTCAGTCCTGGTGCCATTGGCGCCTGGCTCATAGATTAAAACTTACCTGATGCAGACCATGCTGCAAACTTACCTGATGCAGACCATGCTGCAAGAGCTCCAAGCCCAAAGAGGTTTGGAAGGGACTACTTTATCTAGGGACTATTTTTTACTCGGGTGGGGCTGGGGAGGAATACTTACCTGGAACTACTTTGGAGGCTATTTAAACCACGCCCGAAGAGCAGCACACGCTTCACGTTATTCTGCATCCAGCAGCGTAACGTTCACCATGCCTGCAAGTCTGCATCCAGTCTTCTGCCACGCCCACCTCGAGTTTGGAGCTCCTAGAAAAAGGGAGAAAGAAGGAGAAAAGTTTAGAACAAGAGCAATACCTTTGATCCTTACCTGAATTCCCAATCCATAGCGCCTCCGAGCTGGAACAAAGAAGTTATTTTATGCGCGTCGCCTCGCCTGCTGCAGCGCCGCGCTGAACTCACCGGCCTTCGCAGCATCTTCAGATTCCACCGCATCCTCCTGCATGTTCCCGCCGCACTCCAGCACCTAAGGAGAAGACAAGAACAGCAGGGTGAGCCAAGGGAATACACAGAGGAATACTAGTTACCCCCCGATAGACTTACCTGATTTTACCACCGGGGGTACTATTCCTCTTCACGGGCCGGCGCAACATCCACTGCATCTTCGCCGAACCCCGGCCCCTAAGGGGAACCAAAAGGACAGCAAGGTGAAACAAAGGAACTAACAAGGGGAACCCTCCTCACCACAATAGACTTACCTGATTTTACCGCCAGAGGTATTATTCCCCAAGACTTCATACTTTCTCTCAGCGCCTGAATAAGGGAGAAGGCAACAGGTTACATATTGACATTATTTTATCGAACTGTGTTGGAAAATACAAATTCTTACCAGAATATTACTGGTTGCTACGAAGAACTCTTCACTAAGGTCAAACTGCAACCTGCAAGGAATCGGACAAGAGTGAAAGTCAGGCATTTGAACTCTTACAAACTACATACTTACGGCGTCTTGCCGGGAATCTCGGAGTCAATATTGTTCTGGAACTCACCAATTCCTTCGAGCCAGTGAAGCAACTGGTTATCAACGCGCCCCTGCGCTCAATGCAGGATGGAAAGCTCATCATTTCAAACCATCAGTTGAGACTAAAGAGGGAACATCAAAGGTGACCTGTGGGGAGAACAGCGGGGGTGAGGGGATTTGCGCTCAACTCCACGGGTGGTTAATTCCCTTTCTCCATTTGCAGAAGAATATTCCTACGGGCCAAGCAAACGAAGCTAGGTGGGCCAGTCCAGTCCATCATCTCGGCCCTACGCGTCACATTGGTGGAGACCGCAGCTGTCCAGTTCAGATCGACGCCTCTGTGGGAGCCAGGTGAGCGTAACAGAACGCAAAGCCTACCCACAAATTCCCACCCAGGCGTTATGGATACCTCAGAGACTGACCAATTGGCCCAATTACTAGGGGAACTGAGGGCTGAAGTGCATTCCGCCCGTCAAGAAACCAATGCTCTTAGGAGAGAACTGATTTTGTCAAAGGAGCGAACTAATGACCTTGCTGGGCAACTTTTGCAAAGCCAGGCTGACAAGCACCCCTACCTGGTTCCGGGGGAAATCCAGCTCCTGTGTTATCGAGTAACCCTGTGCAAATAAACCTACCTGGAAATATTCCATTAGCTCCACCCGAACGCTTTGCCGGAGATCCCAAAAGGTTAGCTGTGTTTATGAACCAATGCCGCTTGCACTTTTTTTTGCAGACCTGGAGCCTTCCCAAACGTTCAAGCCACGGTAGCTTTGGTATTGTCATATCTCAGCGGCAATGCAGCTGATTGGTCAATTCCACTAGTTACTCAGGATGACCCAATTCTTCGGGGATTTTCAGGGCTTTCAAACGAGCATGGAAAGACTATTTGCCCGGCACTCCCAAGGACAGGCCCTGGATAACGAACTTTTGTCCCTACGACAGGGTAACCAGGACCTTCTATCCTACATCGCAACCTTTAATAGGTTGATAGTGGTAACTGGATGGCCTGGGGTAAAACGAATCACGTTATTTCATCGAGGGCTTCGAGGAGAACTCAAGGATGTCTTGGCTCAAGTCGTGAACCCACCTCAAGACTGCGCTGAATATATAGACTTAGTGGTCCAGTTAGATCACAGACGTCAGAACAGAGAGGCTGATCGAGCCAAGTTTGAGAATCGGGTGTTGGTCAAAACCCACGCTAACCCCAAAGGAGCAGATGCTTCAGAACCCATGCAAATCGGAGGGGTTAAAGGACCTTTAACCCAGAAGGAAAGAGAAAGGAGACGGCAAATGCAATTATGTCTATATTGTGGAACTTCTGGGCATTTTCTACGGGATGGCCCTGTAAAACCACCCAAGAAGGTGGTAGGAGCTGCTGATAAACGCCATGTGGAGTCAGACTCGGGAAACGACCACGCCCGACAAGCATAGAGGTCCGCTTGCCGAGCTTGAAGAAGGATACTCAGACCTCGCATTTCATCATACCAATGGTCCTCATAGATCCAGGGCAGCCATCGTGTATGCACGCAGGAAGGGCATACATTGATAGCGGAGCCATAGGAAACTATGTGGACTATGAATTGGCTTCCAGGATGAATCTACCTCTCTGCCAAAAAACCACCTCAGATGTCATCACCACAGTCGATGGAACTGAAATTGCCTCTGGGCCTGTAACTCACTCCACCGCAGAGATGACACTATTGGGTCAGGATGGGCATCGAGAGACTATTGTGTTTGATCTAATCAAAGCCCCACAGTTCCAAATAATACTGGGGATACCTTGGTTGGAAACACATAATCCTTGTATTGATTGGCGAGAGAAGAGAATAACCTTCCTGGATTGTGCACAAACCTGTTACCCAAAGAAAAATCAGAACGCAGGCCTGGCCACAGTAACCACAGCAATCATGCAACTACCTCCAGAATACCAAGAATTCCAGGATGTCTTCCAAAAAGAACAGGCAAACACCTTACCTCCTCACAGATCGTACGATTGTGAAATCGATATCAGACCCGGTGCACAACCCCCTTGTAGCAGGATCTATGCCCTTACGTAACCTGAGAACCTTCACCTACGATAATACTTAGACCAGTACCTTGTCAATGGCTTTATTCGCCCATCCAAGTCCCCTGCATCTTCAGCTTTGTTCTTCGTGCCCAAAAAGGAAGGTGACCTCAGAACGTGCATAGACCACCGTACATTGAACCAGATAACTGTTAAGAACCGATACCCATTGCCTCTGATCCCTGAACTACTAGACCAAGTGAAGGACGCTTGTATATACACGAAATTAGATCTCCGGGGGGCATACCATCTGGTACGTGTAAAAGAGGGCGGCGAATGGAAGACCGCGTTCCACACTAAGTATGCGTTATTCGAATACCAGGTGATGCCTTTCGGGTTGTGCAATGCACCAGCAGCCTTCCAATACTTCATGAACGATGTCCTTCATGAACTCATTGACGTTTGTGTTGTTGCATATATCGATGATATTCTAGTATACTCCCCTTCAGAATCTGACCATGTGAAGCACGTCCGAGCAGTCCTTGAGAAATTGCGCCAGCACAAACTATATGCAAAACTGGAAAAATGCGTTTTTCATGCCACAGAAGTTGAATTCCTTGGGTTTATCCTGACCCCAAAAGGAGTCTGAATGGACTCACGAAAGTTGGACGCAATCCTTAAGTGGCCATCACCAAGTTCAGTTAAAGGAGTACAAAGCATGCTCGGCTTTGCCAATTTCTACCACAGATTCATCCCGGATTTTTCACATGTTGTACATCCCATCACAGCACTCTTGCGAAAAAATAAACGCTTTATGTGGACTGAAGAAGCTGAAAATGCCTTCCAAGAGCTGAAAGTGAAATTCACGTCTGCACCTGTATTAAAGCACCCGCGCCCTGAACTTCCATACATAGTGGAAACTGATGCATCCAGTCTAGCCATGTGAACTGTCCTGTCTCAAAAGGACCCTGAAACTGGCCAGCTTCACCCAGTAGCATTTTGGTCCAGAAAGTTCTCGGCACCCGAGTTAAACTATGCAGTTACCGACAAGGAGTTATTAGCCATTAAATCCGCCTTCAAGGCTTGGCGGCACTATCTTCTCGGTGCCAGGCATACCATTACTGTGATCACTGATCACCGGAATTTACAGTATTTAAAGACAGCCAAGGCCCAATCGTCACTTCAACTCCGATGGGCATTGTTCTTTGCCGAGTTTGATTTCGTAATAACCTATCGACCAGGTTGTAAGAATGGTAAAGCAGACGCCTTATCCCGAATAGGGATGGGAGAGGCAGAAGTGAACCCAGAACCAGTACCTATAATTTCCGAACAAAGGATTCTTGGCATGACTACTCTACAGACACTAGAGGACATTCAGGTAAAGATCCAGCAACTCTTTGATCCTACAGTCCTGCAGGACTGGTTAAAAAAAGGCCCAGACTACTCTGTCACCAATGATCTGCCTTATTACCAAGGGCGGCTATTTCTGCCACATAAGGAACTACAAGAGCTAGTCATTTCCCGTTATCATGATACCCTAATGGAGGGGCACCCAGGTATTGCAAAAACTGAAGCTAAAATTAAAAGAAATTCTGGTGGCCCACCTGGCGAAAGGGTATTAAATCATTTGTGATGTCTTGTGGCATTTGCGCCCAAAACAAAATTCAAAAGAAAAAACCAGCTGGACTCTTACAACCTTTAGACATTCCGCCTACACCATGGCACACCTTATCGTTAGACTTTATTACTGATCTACCCCCATGCAATGGATTTAACACCATTCTAGTTATTGTGGATCTTTTTTCCAAGATGGACCACTTTATTCCTTTAAAGGGACCTTCAGCTTCAATCCTGGCCAAGGAGTTCCTCTAAAACATTGTTCGCATACACGGATTTCCGTCCATATTGGTCTCTGACCGGGGTAGTCAATTCATTTCACATTTTTGGAAAAAATGCTGTCAATTGGCGCAAATCGATGTGAGGTTATCGACCAGTCACCATCCCCAGACCGATGGTCAAACGGAGAGGATCAACCAGACTCTCGAACAATACCTGCGTTGTATGTTACATCAGACTGAGAGTAATTGGAAAGACATTCTTTGGATCGCCCAATATGCATACAATAATTCAGTACACTCTGGAACTGGACAAAGCCCCTTTTATACCTTATATGGGCACCATCCTCGAACCTCAGACCTTGACTCACCCCAACACTTAGAAATGCCCGCAGTGGACCATCTGCACGCTACGATTACACAAACCTTTAAGGAAGCAACTATACATTTAAAACAGGCGAAAGAAAAATACAAGAAAGATGCTGATCGGCATAGAAGTGATATTCCACAATACCAGATAGGGGACCAAGTATGGTTAGCCACAAAACATATACCTCTAAAGGGAACACGGACCTTTAACCCCAGATATTTGGGACCTTACTCTATTAAGGCCATTATCAACCCGGTGGCTGTCAAGTTGGACTTACCTGCTAATATGCAAATTCACCCAGTCTTTCATGTGTCACTTTTGAAGCCAGTGCAACCAGGGACAAGACTAACCAAGCCACCAGACCCCATCCTTGTAGACGGAGAACCCGCATTTGAAGTTAAGAACATCCTGGACTCCAAGCTGATAAAGTCAAAACTTTTTTATTTAATCGACTGGAAAGATTACGGACCACAGGAAAGGTCATGGGAACCTAGTGACCATGTTCATGCACCCCGATTGGTGCAAAAAATCCAACAAAATTTCCCAGACAAACCGAAACCACAGGGAAGAACAACTTTAGGAGGGGCCTTGGGGGGGGGAGTGCTGCCATGATGCCTACCCCCGGGGACCCAGACCAAGTCCAGCAACCCCAGAAGCAGGCATCTCCCAAGCCAGCCCAACAACCCTGCTAGGGGCTATTTGGGTGCAGTCCTGGTGCCTATGGCGCCAGGCTCATATGGAGAGTCAGTCCTGGCACCATAGGCGCCAGGCTCATAGATTAAAACATACCTGATGCAGACCATGCTGCAAACTTACCTGATTCAGACCATGCTGTAAGAGCTCCAAGCCCAAAGAGGTTTGGAAGGGACTACTTTATCTAGGGACTATTTTTTACTCGGGTGGGGCTGGGGAGGAATACTTACCTGGAACTACTTTGGAGGCTATTTAAACCACGCCCGAAGAGCAGCACACGCTTCGCGTTATTCTGCATCCAGCAGCGTAACGCTCACCGTGCCTGCAAGTCTGCATCCATTCTTCTGCCACACCCGCCTCGAGTTTGAAGCTTCTAGAAAAAGGGAGAAAGAAGGAGAAAAGGTTAGAACAAGAGCAATACCTTTGATCCTTACCTGAATTCCCAATCCATCGCGCCTTCGAGCTGGAAGAAAGAAGTTATTTTATGCGCGTCACCTCGCCTGCTGCAGCGCCGCGCTGAACTCACCGGCCTTCACAGCATCTTCACATTCCACTGCATCCTCCTGCATGTTCCCGCCGCACTCCGGCACCTAAGGAGAAGACAAGAACAGCAAGGCGAGCCAAGGGAATACACAGAGGAATACTAGTTACCCCCCATAGACTTACCTGATTTTACCACCGGGGGTACTATTCCTCTTCACGGGTCGGCGCAGCTTCCACTGCATCTTCACCGAACCCCGGCCCCTAAGGGGATACAAAAGGACGGTAAGGTGAAACAAAGGAACTAACAAGAGGAACCCTCCTCACCACAATAGACTTACCTGAATTTACCGCTGAGGTATTATTCCCCGAGACTTCATACTTTCTCTCCGCGCCTGAATAAGGGAGAAGGCAACAGGTTACATATTGACATTATTTTATCGAACTGTGTTGGAAAATACAAATCCTTACCAGAATATTACCGGTTGCCACGAGGAACTCTTCACTAAGGTCAAACTGCAACCTGCAAGGAATCGGACAAGAGTGAAAGTCAGGCATTTGAACTCTTACAAACTACATACTTACGGCGTCTTCCCGGGAATCTCAGAGTCAATATTGTTCTGGAACTCACCAATTCCTTCGAGCCAGTGAAGCAACTGGTTATCAACGCGCCCCTGCGCTCAATGCAGGATGGAGAGCTCATCTTTTCAAACCATCAGGTGAAGCTAAAGAGGGGACATCAAAGGTGACCTGTGGGGGGAACAGCGGGGTGAGGGGATTTGCGCTCAACTCCACGGGTGGTTAATTCCCTTTCTCCATTTGCAGAAGAATATTCCTACGGGCCAAGCAAAAGAAGCTAGGTGGGCCAGTCTAGTCCGTCATCTCGACCCTACGCGTCCTATTGGTGGAGACCGCAGCTGTCCAGTTCAGATCGACGCCTCTGTGGGAGCCAGGTGAGCGTAACAAACAGCTTCCCCCTCGAGGATCCTCTCACCTAACTCCTCAAAAATAATCTTCAACAATGAAGTCCCTGCAACAATCAAATCCTCATTTGCAGTCATCATAATTCTGACGCTAAGTTTTTCAGTGAGGGCACTCGCAGTCGAGTGCAGATATTTTCCCCAAAAAATAAGCCGACGCTCCAGAAAACCGGGACATTCAAGAAGCAGGTGGCAGAGTGACTCACTCAGTACTGAGCCACACACTCGGCAGCCCCGCATTTCCCTAGCAACCTGTACTTTTCAGACCGAGGGCTTTCATCGTTGGGAAAGCTCTGAGACAAAATCTCAAGTAAATATCTCAATGCTTTGTAGAGGGAAACCTTTGTATATAGATATTGATCATATTGATACAGGTAAAGTCTATTTAAGTCCTCATATTTACTATTTTTATCCAATCTCTTTATCTAGTTTTTCCTTATGTAGGGAGTATCGAAACCCTCCAGTTTCATCAAATTTCGATAGACAGTACATTTACTGGAGAATTTATGCAAGAAAGAGTGACAATTTTGGACATTACTCATATGCGCAAATATGCGGGCATTCAGTGAGTTTTCCTCCCCTTCCTCCAATTTTGTCAGCAGCGATAACAATCTCTTGATGTGCTGCTCCCACCAAGAGGTCAGACCCATTCCAAAATGGATTACACTAATCGGAGTAGACTTCGGCAACCCCAGTACTGTCTTCCAATGTTTTGTTCTAATTAATCCAGAAAGGTTTGATTTCAGAAAAAAAATATAACTCAAAGCCATATAAGACTGTGGGTGTGACCATTAATTTGTATACTTCAGTTAGAGGGGGCAGAGAATAGGCACAGAGCGTGTTCTTTAAAACCTCCATCAGTATAATGGACATACCTATTTTGGCTTCCATTTTCCCCTTTTGGATCATTAGATGCTGTTTAGTAGAGATAGAAAAACCTAGATATGTTATAGTGGTAACCTCTTTGATCAGAGATTGATTTACCTTCCAACTATACTTCTTGGTCTCAAGTTTAGTTGTGAAAGTCAGTGTATTAGACTTGAGGTGGTTGATTTTAAGATGGTTAGTTGCTAGATGAGCTTGTACACCATCCAGTAACCTTTGCAGTCCTGCAGGCGTATAATCCATTAAAATTAGATTGTCCGCATATGCGATGATATTAACTCTCAGTTCCTGCCATCTAGGCGCATAACCCCCCCCCCCACTGTAATCTTTAATGCGAAAGGTCTGCTAAATATAAGTTGAAAATTGTGGGGGCCACCACACACCCTTGTGTTACCCCTTTGGTGATCTGAATGGGGTTGGAAACTACCTCCTGATTTTCTTGCCAAATTGTTATTGTATTTTCCTTATACAGCCATTGAATCATACTGAGTAGACCTTCATTAATACCCCGTCTTCTGAGTTTATCCCAGAGCCTCTGTGTGTTCATGTAATCAAAAGCAGCAGTAAGATCCAGAACTGCCCCATATAGCGTTTTCCCAGTGTTCACCCCAATGTCTGAGATACAGATGGACAAGGCAGCTGCACTCGTAACAGTGCCTACATTCTTCCTGAAACCTGTTTGCAATTGACTGAGTATGTTTTCCCTATCTATCCATCTTGATAGATATTTTTAGAGCAGTTTGGCAAAGATCTTAGCTGCCGAGTCGTTCAATGCTATTGGACGGAAGTTTGCTGAATTGAGTCGGTCCCCACTCTTACAGATGGGCACAACAGTTGCAGATCGCAAGGAGACCGGGCATTCCATGCCAAAAGCAATGTGTTGGAATAGTCTGCATAATATGTCTGACAACAAGGTAGGGTTCTCCTTGAAAAATTGATTGGACACTGTATCACGGCCACTGGCTCTGTAGTTATTTAGGGATTGGATAGCAATTGAGATATCCATAATGTGAAACACGTCGGTCCAAGGGACAGCATGGCTGAGATTGGCCATCTGCTGAATCATACTAGGTTTATCCACATTGCATTTATTATGATAGAAGGCACTCCACTCCGTCTCAGAAATGCAACATGATTGCAGGCAGTTTGTTTTCCTGAGTGCCATTTAGTATCCTCCATATACTTCCAGTTTCCTTTTCCACCAAACCTTTGAACTAAGATTGTTTTTTGGCAATATGAAGAAGGATTCTGTGCCCCTTGAGCCAGTTCGTAGACTCAACTTGATTGCTTTTTTCCCTTCTGCCCAGGCCGATTCTTTCCTCATTTAGATATTTTTTTTCAGTTTCTGCCTTAAGTCCCATTTCCAATCTTTAATCCCCAGGTCAGAGGGTTTTGCATGATTTAATGCAAAAGGGGTTGGCGGAATCACCCGTTGATTAGAGCCTGTGCTCACTAGTTTGGCCAAAATAGATGCAAAGTTCTTTGGGAGAGTCGCTTCTCTCCTCAAATCTTCCGACAAAACAGACCACCAAGTATTAAGACTGAAATTTGCTTCATGGACTTTGCCAGGGCTGCACGCTGCTCGTTTGCTGGTCGTAATCATCAAGTTGGTTGGGCCCCCAGTACTGATTGTGGTCAGCAGTCCTGTTCTCAATGAGAGACAGAGCATAGCGCGATCACCTCTAAGTGATTTCACAATCTTTAACACTTCGATCCTATCCCCGTCAATGTTTTTAAGAAAGATGTAATCTATTGTGAATTCAGCTCCAAAATGTTGCCACATTGTCATTTTTGTCCAACTCTCACCATATACTAAGTTGCTTTGGGTAAATCCCTGCCAAGAAAAAATATGGACTATTTCATGCCTTGTGCCACTTTCTTTCGAAGGCACTCAGCGTCATTGCCAATGGTAAATAGTTTCACTTCCCCATTGTCCATCCCTTCTTCATCCACTGTGCACTCACAGTTGAAATCACTGCTAATAAATATACCAGCACCTACATGCACATCGTTCCACTTTATCAGCACATCCCCAGTTCCTCCAAGACCTCCTCCACTGGGGAGGTTAATGTATTAAAGTAGATGTTAACTACCAGCAGCTGTACTGATTGGGGGCCAGATTTATACATAATAACAGATACCAAAAGAGCAGCAAAGCTACAAGGCCAGTCCACTAAAACACGTTCTGGGTGTTTTTGACTGCAGTTAGAAGACCTCCACTACGGCCGCCCGTCACTCCTTTTGTATCAGGATTGTGGTTAATTTTACACCCATCAATAACCAGACAGTCTAGGAGCCATGTTTCCTGGAGGATGATTATGTTATACTGTAGTAGGTGGATTGCCTGTTCAACATGAAGAAATGAGTTGAACCCTCTAGTGTTAAAGCACAAAAGGTCTATGCTGGAAGCCGGGATGGTGAGCCGGAATTGGTGACAAGGTACTTGGCAGCCTTCTCCAAACATCATCTGGATATGGTTGGTTAGGCGGCCAACAAAAATCATCGTCATAATGACGTGTGACTGTCCTGTGTTGCTCCAATTGTACAGGATGCTTGAGAGTATTAGCTGCATAATAACATACAAAGCCATTAAGTAGGAAGTCCTCCTGATGGGAGTACACAAGATCTTCTACCAATTTAGAGGTGAAATGCACAGTGCATTTCTACAGGATGGGGTGATCAGCCAGATGTGCAAATCTTCAGATCCTGTGATGAAATTGCTGACAAGGTAGGAATTGAGGACAGAAGTGCCAGCATTTTACTTCTGTTTAGAGGTATAGTGCATTCCTCCTCAAACAAAGATTCCAAAATTATGGGTAACGCAGCGCTATGAACTGCTTTATACTCCACCGTCAGATGATCCAGCTGGATATGAGGTACATTGTTTGCCTCAGCCTCTGTCCCTTTGATTTTGACTCAAGGCCTCAGACCCACAGGACTCCATCATCCATGTCAGGTTTACTAGAAAGTTGGGGAGTGTGGCTAATCCAAATTCATGCCAAGGAGAGAGCATGTGTCATGACATCCACCGACTTAGATATTATCGGTCCTGGAGGTATTGCTTCCTGGAGCCACTATTTCTGTGCAACTTTGGGGGTCTTTTTTTTTTGGTTTAATTTTGGTCCTCGGCAGCGGACATCAGGACCTTCGGCACCTGACACTGAGTAGTGCTACAGAATCCACTGCTGGTGTTCAGGTCCTCCAGATTTGATCTCAACAAGCTGGCTTTATTTGGAATCAAGATCGGGTTGCTGGTCTGCTGAGAGGTCACTTTGCAGTAGTAGCAGTGTTTGAATTGTTTTGAGGATGCCTGTGTTTTCCGTAACTTCATGGACTACAGTATCGTAAAGCCTAATAAACAACTGTAGTACAAGAGTCAAGCCTGCCAATGGGCTAGAGTTTGAGTCCAGGTCTGCCATATCAGAGGCAAACTTCTCTTGAGACACCTGTGTTGAATCTTCAGACTCCCCTATCATCTTGGCTTCATTCACCGTATCTGATAGGCTTACTTCCGGAAGATCTAGCTGCAACTGTGTTTAGGTTTCAAACATCCAAGGTGAAATACTCAGGTGCGCTGACACAGAATCAGTGGCTGTAAGCTCTTTAGACAGGCTTACCCCTGCATCCAGTGTGGAGATGCTGAGACAACGCTCTATGTCACACAGCACCGGGCCAGTTCTCATACACGAATAAGTCAGGTTTGCCATTCCCAACTTCTACCACCTCAGAGTCCTGCACGTGCGTTGTTGATTGCATAACCTCACTAGAGGTTTTCTTTTGGTGGGGTGAGAAGAACCCTGACATTTTAGTTTTATCAGGAGGTTGGGGGATTTCCTTCTGTGATATGGCCAGTACAGACCATGTGTGTACCAGGGCTCTTGTTCTGTCACTGCAGAGACTATATCTCTTCTGAATGCCTTTCATTCAAAGTTAGTACGATAGCCGAGGCCTAAAGCACACTGGGAAAAGGAAGGCAGCAAGACGTGAGAGGGAAACAACAAGAACAGCCTCCTGCACACGCCTTAACAGGGCTTTCTTCTCCATGCACACAGTCACCCCTAGTTGTCTGTCTTATGGTCGCAGTGAACTAAGATGTAGCGGACTGCAGACCGTGATCCATTTGAAGACCACCTCACTTAGCCAGAGCATAATGCACAAGCTGTAGCTTGGATCCTTAAAATCAGGGCACTGCTGGTACAAACAACTGAAAACTGAAAACAACAATATCTGCTCAGTGCTTATCCAGCCACCAGCCACTCACCACACCCACTCTCAGGTGTCAGAGGCTAGGGGCGGTAATGTCTCTGGGGCTGATCTGACCATGTCATGGACATCACTGTCCGAGCACAGCACCCACCTTCTCCACTCTCCATCCTCCACCCTCCGTTGACCTCAGATCCGAGGATCTGAGGAATGAACCTTACAATGTCACTGGTCAAGCCGCACCACAACGAGAGAAGCGAATGAAAAAAAAAAACAGTGGCCGCTTCTGACAAGCACGTCATACAATGAATTCAAATTACCTATCCAGTCTCAAAAATGGACCATTCGGGCAGATTATAGTCAATAAAACATTCACAAAGGGCTTGGTGGTTCGACGTTGTCGAATCACGCTTCTCAGTGTTGATTGTGGGTTCTCATCACTTCAAAGATGCGGCAGTCACAGTGGTACAGCGGACAATCTGGTGTGAAGTTGGGGTCGAACAGAAGGTGACTGCATTAATAAAGCATTTACTTCAATGGCAGTGAGCTAGTGCCAGGATATGCATGAGAGTTGATTTGATGCAGAGGCTTGGAAGTCGCTGTTCAGGAAACAACAGTGTTGGGTCAATCGACTTACAGGAGCAGGCATGAGGATGCAGGTGCTTTTAATGTTGACTTGAGAAATGCAAGGCAGAAGTACTCCATTTGTTCGAGCCAAGGCAACAACACATTTCAGCAGCTGAAAACAGAGTCGAACAGGCAAACAGAGTTTTGAAAAACAATGAACTCCAAAGGCAGCATCATATGTTTCTGATAGTTTGCTCGGTGTTGATCACACTCGAATTAGGGATCTCTGCAGTTCTGTCTTCCAGCTTCTGAGAGTCCCACTGTAAGGTCTCAAGGGCCAATGTTTGTTCTTTCTCAGGCTCCCAAACACAGCAGAAGCTAGCAAACACCTGCATGGCTCCTGCCACATGGTGAGAACCCAGGCAAGATGGTGGCTGGCAGAGATGTAGTTTTTGTTGTGAAGCAGCACACAGACGCTGGTAAGTTGGTTTTGCATTTATTTAAGATAAATGAAAGCAAGAAAGACCCCCGAACATATGAGATCCGCCTCCATCAACTGACAACTTTAGAACGTAAAACAACACATGCAAGTGAATGTTCCAATGACATCATAGAGGACCTTGCTCTGCCTATGTCATCAACACTAGCTCTCTCTGCTCCCAAAGAGAAACATCATTACAACACATCTCCCTTTATTTCATTATTTTTTTTTTTTTAAACAACTACATTTAACATCTCTTTTCCCAAGTGTCTGTTATACTAAAGCGTACTCCTTTCACACACGACCTCTCCTCACGGTAGCTATCCTACTCTTGTTCCACACCTGCCCACCGGTCACACGTACTGCACCCTTCATGACTGCCACCACTCTGACTGGGTCCGAATAGAGGGAATCCCCTTTCTTTTTGATAAACCCTTTCCTTATCCTGACCCAATCTCCACATTCCACACGCAATTCTTTCTTTCCTCTTCTCATATTTTCACGCATGACCCAATCTGACTTACTTTTTACCAGAGACTTCCTCACCTGATCTACCACCAGGTCGGATTCCCTACTTCTACCAAGCCAAGGTGGGCACGTTATAGAAAACGACTTCCTGCCCCTCATAAGTTCAAACGGGCATAATCCGGTAGCCGCATGTGGTGCCATTCTAAGAGCCCACATCCTATTTTGTATCATGGCTAACTTGTCCAAACCACATTCTTCTCCCATCCTCACACTCTCCATTACACATCTATTCATCCTCTCAACAACACCATTTGATTCAGGATGATATAATGAAGTTCTCTTGTGTCTAATTCCACATCTCCTCAAATAGTTGGTGAAACTTCCTCCTATAAATTGGGGACCATTGTCTGTCAAAACAGTTTCTGGTAAACCTTCATTGGCAAAAATTTCTTGTAAAACCCTTATCATGCTCTCTCCCGTGGTGTCTCTGACAACTTTAAAGTCTGTCCACCTGGAAAACAAATCCACAACCAACACAACATATTTTCCGCGACCATAGCCTAATTCTACAGGACCCAGAATGTCCATGGCAATATCACTCCATATCCTAGAGGGTACGCCAACATCCACCAATGGCTGTTTCCTGGCTACAATGCCCTTACCACTCTTGATACAAAACTGACAATTTGCCAGCACTGTCTCTATTTCTTTGTCAAATCCTGGCCACCAATAATCTTCTCTCAAAACACCCTTTGTTTTGGTAACTTCAATGTGACCGCTGTGTGCTAATTCTATAACCTTCTTCCTCAAACCAATGGGGACAACAGCCCTACCCCACCTAAACAGAATATCCTCATTTACAGATAACTCGTCCTTCACTTCCCAATATGGTTTTGTATCTTCCTCCAATGACTGCTTATTCGGCCATGATCCAGACACAACATATGGAATTACTCTGTTGATCACATGGTCTTCTTTCATACCCTCCAACCACTCTGGTTTGGAGACTATACCATCAGTATTAACAAATACTAATTCTAAATCCTCCTTCTTCATATTCTCAGAGTTTGCAACTCTTACCCTGGACAGGCTGCCCGCTAGAATATTTCCCTTTCCTGGGATAACTTCTATTTTAAAACAGTGCGTCTGCATCCTGGTGACCCATCCTGCCACTCGGCGCGAAACTTTGTCAAGACCCTTATTCTCAAATATTGCTTTTAGAGGCTTATGATCAGTGCGAATTGTAAATTCCACTCCCCACACAAAACTCTTGAAACGTTCAATAGCCCAGAAACAAGCTAAAGCCTCTTTCTCAATGACCGAATATCTCATCTCTGCACCTCTGAGACCTCTTGACGCATGAGCTATAATGTTTTCAGAACCATCAACTTGTTTCTGAGACAATACAGCTCCCAAACCACCCTCACTGGCGTCAACCGTAATAATGGTAGACTTCCTAGTATCAAAACATCCTAACGGACGAGCCATATCTATATCTTCTTTGATGCTATTGAACTCTTTTTCACATCGATCATTCCACTCAAAGTCAGCACCCTTTCTCAAAATTTTCCTTAGTTCCTGAACCTTATCAGCATAGTTCGTAACAAATTTCTGGTAGAATTCTGTCATTCCTAGAAATGAACGCAGCTCACTTTTATTTCTAGGCGTTTCTATGTTTCTTATAGAATTCACCATATCTTCTTTGGGTCTTATCCCATCTCCTGACACTTCATGACCCAGATATTCCACTTTCGTCACAGCAAACTTACATTTCTCCCCTTTCACTGTGATACCCCTCTCCTCAAACATCTTCAACACCTTGCACAGATTTTTGTCATGTTCTTGTAAAGACTCTCCACTCACCAATACATCATCCTGAAAGCAAAAAACACCCTTCATCCCTCTCAACAAACGATCCATGATCTTCTGGAAAACTGAAGATGCGGATGCTAATCCAAAAGGCATCCTTCTAAATTGGAACACACCTTCATGTGTAATAAATGCAGTGACTTTCCTACAGGTCTCCTCCAACTCCACTTGGTGATAAGCTGATGCCATATCCAGTTTAGAAAAATACTTTCCCCCACCCACCCTGGTCAATAACTCTCCCATGTTGGGCAGGGGATGCCTGTCCACCAACACACATTTGTTTAGCTCACGCATATCAACGCATAGTCTCAGATCCCCTGAACTCTTCTTCACTATTACAACTGGGGAAACCCACTCTACTCCCCCAGCTCTCTCAATTACGCCTGACGCCAACAACTTTTGTAATTCCCTTTTTACACTGCCTCGTAAAGCAAACGGCACAGGTCTGAGCTTAGCCACTACAGGCACGCTATCCTTCTTCAAAATTATCTGGTGTTGAAACCCTTTTATTCTTCCCAAGGACTCATCAAACACTTTCTTATACTCTGACATATACTTCCCATGACTCACGGGTTCTTCGGAAACTTGTAAGACTTGGTCTGGATGGTTGGGATCCAGTCTTATTCCCAAATTCTTTTGTTCTCTCCATCCTAGTAGAGATTGTCCTTTCTTAGTGATATACACCTTTCCATCACAACATCGACCTTTAAATTCAAACTTACACCTCACGTACCCTATCAACTCAATTCGATCTTGATTGTAACTTCCTGGATTTATGTCCGGTATCGACAATGCTGATACATTCCCTCTCATCTCTGCTTCAAATATACTTCTAGAAATAAGTGTTATTTTCGACCCAGAGTCGGCCATTAATGACAACTTACAACCATTAACATTCACAACAGCATATGGACGCTCACAATCATCCTCTTCGTCCCCCTTACCAACAACATTAACTGTATTGACAATAACACTCTGAGAGGGCACGACAACAACATCGTCATCTGACGATTTCCTATCCTCCTCTTCATTCACATAAAATACTTTTCTTTGATTATCTTGCCCAAATTGAAAATTCTTGCAACAGGACATAAAATGTCCTCTCCTCCTGCACTTAGTGCGAATGGTCCTTCGACCTGGGCAGACTACGGAGGATGCAAAATGGGTTGCACTAGCGCAACGATAACACAGTCTATCATCTTTCCTCTCCTCTCTTTTCTCATCTTTCTGACAAATGTTCTGACTCTTTCTTTCCTCCGGAGTGTTCCTGCTTGACTGTCTATTTCTTCCTCTTCTTTTGTTCTTTCCTTCCGCTATGTTCATTACCTCTGGTTTTACTTCCTTATTATCTTCTCCTTCATTTTTAGATAACTTAGCCACACATGCTAAGGAATGCTCTACTCTCTTGGCTAAATCCAATACTTCATCTAAACTTGGTTCATCTTTTAGCCATAACTCTTCCCGTATTTTGTTAGATCTACAATGTGTCATGAATTGATCTCGAATGTGTTCATCAAAATTATCTTGAAATTTACATGTTAAGGCCAGATGCCGCAAAGCAGTGACGTAATCTTCAACAGACTCCCCCTGTGCTTGAACTCGCATGCGAAAATTGTACCGCTCCAAGATCGTGCTCCTTTTTGGATTAAAATGCTTGTCAAGTTTCAACAATGCGCTTTCAAATTCATTCAAATTATCTCCACTACCTTCTCCTTCTAGTTGTGGTAAAGTGTCAAAAATTCTCTGGCCTTCAAAGCCCAAAAAATGTAACAATAAAGCCAGCTTCCTCTCTCCAGAATATGACATGCCACCAGCCGCCCTCATATAGTGCATGAAACCCTTGCGCCATTGCTGCCAAACAATCTTTGCCATTCCTGGAGTCGGCATAAAAATAGGAGGACCTGATATGCCTGGTAGACCTGCCATGACTACCTGAATGGCGAAATGTACAGCTGGTGTGATATAGGATGGCTGTGTCCTCAAATATCTGCCTTTTTCTCAATCGCCCAGTTACTATAAGATATTCGGTATGTGGAAGCACAGTCTCATTCGATTTGCCTAACCACCTGTTATGTACATTACGGTAGTCACTCGTGAAGCAATTTGAATATACAAACACAGGGGAACGGAGGCGGGCACTTCACCCCCCCTTCCACGGACTGCTCAACGCGTCTGCGGAGCTTCTCTTTCTTTTTCTTCCGCTCGACGCCGCAGCTGGGCGGAGCAAACCCCCTCCTTTCCAGTGGCTCCCAGAAGAGTGTGACTTCTCTCCACGGCAGCGCACACAGGGCAGGCACTCCCTCCGCAGCTGCTGCGGAGCTTCGCTTCCCCTTTTCTTTTTCTTCCGCTCGACGCCCCAACTGGGCGGAACAATCCCCCCTTTTCCAGGGGATCCAGGAGCAACGAGTTTCTCTCCACGGCAGCACCGGGCACGGGGACACAGGGGCGAGTTCCTCGCGGGCTGCTCAACGCTTTAGCGGAGTGGCCCAGACAACCCGCATCTCCTGCGATATGTGCCGTGAGGGACGTAGACAGCAGCTACGTGGCCTGGAGAGTCTCTCGATTCGGAAGGCTCCACCGGTGCGGTCGTTGCTCCGTGCTGGTGTGGACGGTGGATACTTCAACTTCACGGGGGTCTGGGTCTGCTTTCACTTCTCCTGCCTTCTTATCCCATCCTCGTCGCCATTGTTGTGAAGCAGCACACAGACGCTGGTAAGTTGGTTTCGCATTTATTTAAGATAAATGAAAGCAAGAAAGACCCCCGAACATATGAGATCCTTCCCCATCAAAGCCTCCGTCAACTGACAACTTTAGAACGTAAAACAACACATGCAAGTGAATGTTCCAATGACATCATAGAGGACCTTGCTCTGCCTATGTCATCAACACTAGCTCTCTCTGCTCCCAAAGAGAAACATCATTACAACACAGTTTTCATCCAATATCAGAGGTCATGTCCAATGGTCCCTGTGGATGGTTAGGGGACAGAGTATGCCTCTGCCCTGGAATGCCTGCCTTGAACTCATAACTGAAGGACTCTGGAGAAGACTGACTGCTCTCCTAGCATGGTCCAGTGATAACTTCCTTCAGGAATGGAGTCCAGAGAATGATTCTAAGAAGGGGTGTGAGACCTCCTTCTAAAGGATAACGCCCACAGGTGATTGGACTGAAGTCAGCCTCTTTTAGGGGACCAATCCCTGCTCTTTAAAGGAGTGGACTTGCCCTTTTTATGTCACACCCAATGTGCTTTGTGCAACAGGAAGTGGATGGGGCAGGAAATGGAAAGAGAGGCAGATATAATCAAGATGGCAGAATCTTCCCAAAATTGTACAAACTCTCTCGGGCTGAACTATCCCTTCCCCCTTCCCTTCTCAATAGAATCAAAGGCTTTTTGATATGCAGCAACTTGGTGTGAGTCCTAGCCCTTACTGAATAGGTGTGCTCTTTGATTCTCATTCCCAGGTCAGCTTCCAGTGGGAGTGTCTGTCTCTGGGGAAAGGGTGTTACCTGCCCTTACAAAGGAACAAAGAGGTCAACCCTGCAAGGCTACAGTCCTGCCAGTATGCAGAGGGAGACAGGTCTGGAATGAATACACATAACCCACCCATAGCTGAACTAGGTACTGATGAATCAAGGTACACATATACACAGTTTTTTTGGGGCAGAGGCTGTGAAAGGGGAATCTGATGTGCATATTTCCCTTGAATCATTTTATTCATTAAGAAGAAATAAAAAATGTCAGGGTTCCAGCACCCTTGCTAGATGGCAATCCATTACAGCCACACTGCTCCCTTGCAGCACTGTAAATTAGTAAATAGAACAACCATTAAAGGTTCACTGGAAACTCCCTTGCAGCACATAGCAAAGTGGATATCTTTGAAAAGCCCAGTCACTATGCGCGTCTGCCAATAATTTAGATTAAAGTTTTGGCAAGCTCCTCAATTCCCCTTGAAGTGCTAAACTCAAGAGTCAGCAACTTTGAAACCAGGTCATTCAGCAGTTATCACCCCACCTGTATGCTCTATGGCGCAGCACACTTCATGGCTGTGGTGCAGCAGGGCATGACGGAAGGGAGGGGTGGTTGCTCCAGCAAGGTGGCTCCTTTTTGGTCCTTATCCTTTGTCTGGCTGATCGGATTCCCCTGGCAGATGGTGTGCTCACCAACATTAGCAGTCCTCTCCCAACACCATGGTGGATGGACAATGTTCTCTGCAGGTGGCTGCAGGTGTTGCTGACCCCCTACTGCAGTGGAAGTTTACTGTATGGAAACAATGTGGTGGTCACTCACTGGTTGCGTTCAGAGATGACACATAGAAATAGTTTTGTAATAATGCTGTTTATTCAGCATAACACCAGGGCTCAAGACGAGGGTCCACGTGGGTGGAGGAGTCCCCCCACTTTTTTCAGAGGGCACCTTGGTATGCTAATTCCCAGTGATCCCACATTCAATTGGTACATTAATGAGTCTCCCCACTTTTCTTTTTAGCACTTGACCCATGCATAACACAGCATGTGAACGTACATCACATTCAAGTGGAGCCATTGGTCATCCAATTGGTCCCTATTTCTCTCCGGTCCATCTGCTGATCATGGAACACAACCACTGTGATATAGCTGGAGTGGGATACAAGAAAACATCAGCTTGCTTCTGGTTGATTGTGAGTAGCAGGATGTAACAAGGTGGTGGGTACAGAGGGCAGTTTTGAGGTGTTCAATGTGGGAGGTTGTAGTATGGGATAGTGTTGGGCTTGCTGATGTGGGGTAAATGTTAAGAGAATATATTTGTAGTGTATAACCATCCAGATGGGTAGTGAAAGACAGTGATAGTTCTCCAGGTATTGACTACACATCATACATCTGCACCTGGGGGAACAGGAAGTCAGTGGGGCTCATTATAAATGTCCCTGTCTGGGAACTACGGTACCAGGTCGGACCTGGCGGGCAGAAATGCACCCATGAGCACAGCATGTCGGATGCACCTGCACCATTATAAACTGTGCTGGTGCATCCGGCCTCCCCATTGGGGCCGAATGGGAATGGGGAGTATCTTTTTTCCGGGTCCGGCAGGCCGGAATGACCTGGTAATTGCCCATTCGTGGGCGCCAGAAAATATTGCAAGTTTGCGGCAGCCTGCTGGTTTTACCAGTAGGATACCGCCAAACTTGTAATGAGGCCCAGTGTAAAATTGACAGAACCATACCCCCTGTACTGGAGGTGGTGTCCATTCAACATGTCTGTGCCACTGACACATTCCAACACTTGGCTGTCTGCGTGTGGCCATGTTGCAGACATGGTTCCTGAGAATCACAGCATCATGCATAGATCCAGGAAAACCCTTGTAGTAGTGAGGCACGTGAGAACAGCATCACAGGTCATCTGGAAATTGCTAGTGTGATGCTGGTGTCAATTTCTGTACACCTGATCTTGTCCTGGTGTGGAAAACATGGGTCATCTCACCCATCAAGGGCACCCATGTTGTTGGGAAATTGAGCTATGTTGTAGAACCTCCCTTTGATTTTGTTTCTTTATTTACAATTTAGCAACCAGTACATGAATGGGCAATAAATCACAAATCTTCATAACATAGCATGAAAGGAAAGATACATGAAGAAACTGGAAAAGGAAAGAAAAATAAAAAGAAACACATCTATATACAATTTAAGGATGAACTAGTACATACTCAAAAAAAAAAACAGATCTTCGTATGTAAATTCAACTTTCCCATCTTTCTGTAAACAACTTTCTCAATGTTTGCCAAGCAGTTCATTTCTGCAATCCAGTCCTCCGACACTGGTGAAATACGAGATTGCCAGCTCCTCAAAATCATTTTTTGCAAATAGAAGCACGTCTGAACAACAACAAAAAAATTCTGATAAGGAAAGGTCTTCAAGTAAGTCCGTGCAACCCAAAACCATTGTTTTAAAATCCAAGTCAATATTTTGGTTCAAGACACTGGGGTAAAAGGGGCCCCCGCAGCCCCGCCAGAACATGTCCGGGAAGGGCCCCCACTTGTAAAAAAAAAAGAAAAATATTTTTTGGGTACATTTTCTTTTTTTTTCTTTTTTAATTCACTCTGCATTTAAAAAGAAATTATTTCTGTAACAGAAATTATTTCTTTATGAAGTCAGAGTGACTTCAAAAAGAAACGATGGGCCTCATTACAGGTTTGGCGGAAACCGTGCCATTGCTACCAGCAGGTTGCCGCCGGACCCGTAATGATTTACCGGTGCCCGACTTCCCGGTAACACCGGGGGATTACAACCTCAGCGGTCTGGGAAATCAGGTCCCGGCAAATGGTAAGTCCTCATTTCCATAAAGTCCTATCGGACTCTATGGGAATGGGGACCACAGAAAACTATGCAGGCGGGTGCCGTTCTGCCCGGCAGGTCAGACCTGCCGGGCAGGATGGCAACCGCCTGCAGAGCTATAATATGCCGGCCCAGAAACAACAGTGCCGGTGAGCTTACCAGCACTGTTGTTTACAGTCCAGCATAGTTGTAATGAGGCAAAATTTCTTTTTTAAGTGTTAGGGCTCCCCTCAACCCCATGATGTGCGCGTGTGTGAGTGTATGTTGAAAGTGTGCACACTTAAATGTATAGGTGGCTGTCTGTGTTAGTGTATGGTGAAAACGTGCACACTTTAATATACGGGTGGCTGCCTGGGTGTGCCTGTATGGTGAAAGGGTGTACACTGAAATGTATAGGTGGCTGCCTGTGTGAGTGTATGGTTAAAGGATGCACACTTAAATGTATGGGTGGGTGCCTGGGTGTGTGTGCCTGTATGGTGAAAGGGTGCACACGTAAATGTATGGGTGGCTGCCTGGGTGTGCCCGTATGGTGAAAGGGTGCAAACTTAAATGTATTGATGGCTGCCTTGGTGTGCCAGTATGGTGAAAGAATGTACACTTAAATGTATGGATGGCTGGGTGTGCGTGTGTGTATATGGTGAATGGTGTTTGTGATTGCGTTCAGGGGTGCAACAAAACCTACATTTCTGGGGCTAACCCTTCAAATGTTGGGAGGGGTGCCAACTTCATGGGCAGTGGGGTAGGGGCAAACTTATTTGTTTCGGTCATCTAATTTCTTTATGCATTTTTATGAGACTATTCTAGTGCAGCTTCAATGTAACAAGCAGTTAACTCTCTCCTTTAAGGTTTAAAGCACCCACTTATGGACTGCTGTGAGAATATGTGGTCTCCTGTTCCCTCTCTACCCTTCCAATCACTCACTTGGCATGCAAGTATTAAACCCACATCATGATTTCAATTGCCTAAAAATTTTGGCATTTGAATGCAGGTACTAACAGTGAATTCCTTTATGTTAGTAATTGGTGGGTTCTTGTTAACAGAGAAACCCAGGTGCCGTTTAACATCTGTGTCCTTTTCTGTCTGGCAACTGCTCTGAAGGTCAGCCAGGTCTAGTCAACATAGCCCAGCATTTCAGGGGGGTGTGGGGAGTGATGAATCCCAGTCAACTCAATGGTGTTGCACCAATACTTGTGTTTAATGCCTGGATTACTTATTGGTAATCTTCATTACTCCTAGCCCTATTCTTTATCGTCCCAGTGTGTATGAGACAGTACTTGTGTATAAGGCACTCTGCCTCATACACAAGTACTGGGATGAGGTAGATGTACATGGAGGTAATGCTTGATGTAGCTACCTGTAATCTTCATCACTCCTAGTCTCACTCTTCCTCATCCCAGTACTTACCTACGAGGCAAGGAGCCTCAACCGTAAGATCTGGGTCAAGGAAGAGGGATGTGGAGGTAATTCTGGGCCAAGGAGCTGATTTTGGAGGTTGGGTTGGGAGGGAGAGGGGATGTGTGAGGGGGGCAGGATTGTACGACAAATTATAATGGCTGTCCATGTCCAGCCTAAGCAGGCATAATATGTGGTATTAGTGGCTAGAGAGACATTTTGGTGCAGCCAGTCTAGGCATTCCTCAGATTGGTATGACTTTTTTTTAATGGGGAATTTATGATAAAGCAGTCCTGCTAAGTGAATTAAATGGCTAGACTGCCATTTGGGTGCTGCCAGTCTAGCCTTTTCTTACTGTGGCATTGTATATTTTTTTGGGCATCTGTGATCAAATGATATGATATAAGTCATTTATAATGCACCTGCACACAAGTGTTTCTAGGCGCGACAAGACAAGGGATGGAAGATAGAGGGAGGACAAGACAAACGATCTTACTAGGCCTTGTGTCATTCAGATTGTGCAAGTGCGAGAACGAGAAGCGCAAGGGGAAAGGGAGGGGGGAAGTGCAAGGGAGAGGGGAGGGGAAAAACAGGGCAGCAATGCTCTCAGTAAGTGCTGTCAGGGCAGCACCGCTCTCGGTAGTGCAAGGAGAACAAGGGACTGTAGGGTTACAGTTACAGCCCCTAAGTGCATGGTAGGACCAGAGGCAGTGCAAGGGTGACTGATCAAGAAAGAGTCTCGACTCAGTGAGACTCTGAGGGTACCCAAGCATCCAGTCGGCACAGCAGACAGGTAGGTCAGGTAGGCCAGCAGGGGAGGGAGAGAGAGAAAGCAGAGGGGAAGAGGACAGTTTTGAGCTGCTTCCAGAACTTAAGGTGGTCCGCTAAAGCTTGAGAGGAGCAGGGAGGCTATTACAGAGGGAGGCACCTGCAGAGGAGAGAGATCTACCCCCACTCTCTTCCTGGAGAAGTGTCAAACCCTTAGAGAGTTGTAGGTAGCTGAGTGAAGGGCTCGAGAAGGAAGATATTTTGAAAGTAAGCGTTGGATGTAGTGGGGCCCCAGGCCCAGAAGGCCTTGTGGACAATTCAAAGGGTCTTGAACTTGATACTTGCAGCAACTGGGAGCCAGTGGAGAGATTTCAGGGCCGGAGAGATACGATCCCTGTGCTTGAGGCCAAGGATAAGTCTCGCAGTCCTGTTCTGGATTAGTTGCAGGGGCTGGATAGTAGAACAAGGCAGATTGAGAAAGAGGCTGTTACAGTAGTCCAGCCTAGCGAGAACCAGGGCTCTGCAGACAGTGAGCTTCTGGGGGAAAGTTAGAAAGGGAAGAGTTCCTTTGAGGAGGAGCAGCTTGTAGTGGGACTTCTTAGTGACGTCCGAGATGTGAGGAGAGAAATAGAGAGTGGAGTCAAAGATGACACCAGTGTTGTTTGCCTCACAGGAAGGCAGCCAGAGTGAGAGAGGGAAAGCAGGGGCAGGAGCCCAAATGGAAAGGATCTCCATCTTACTGACATTAAGGCAGAGATCGTTGGAGGCACACCAATCCTGAATTGGGGATAGACAGTCGGGAATGAGCGAGAGATGAGAGGAGTGTGAGGGGAGCCTGAAGGAAAGCGGGGTGTCATCCGCATTACACTGAAAGTTAGAGGAGAATGTAGATATCAGGTGGGTCAAAGTGGCCACATAGAGGTTGAAAAACCAGAGTGAGAGGATGGAGCGGGGAGAAAGGGACCAAGTTGGACTGGGAGGGGCAGTCCAAGAGGAAGGAGGTCAGCCACTAAAGGGCCTGATCCGTGATGCCCAGGTTCTCATGGAGTCGATTGATCAGGATTGAACAGGATGGCATGGTTGACCGTGTCGAAAGCACAGGAAAGATCAAGGAGGAGGAGGACAGAAGGAATGCTGGAATCAAGGTTAGAGAGCAGAACTTCACAGGTGTTCAGGACAGTAGTTTTCGTGTCCCTGTCAGCTCTGAAGCCAGACTGATGGTCATGGAGACAACCAACAGATTCCGTGTGGAGAGTAAGCTGGGAGATGGCCAGCTTTTCCAAAAGTTTGCCCAGGAAAGGCGTGATGGATTTTGGGCCATAGTTTGCTGGGCAGGCAGGATCGGCAGAAAGCTTCTTGAGGGGTGGGTGCATAAGGGAGTGGGGAAAGAGTGATTACAGAAATCGGTCAAGGCTGGAGCGAGGGTGTCAATATGGTTCTTGATGGTTCTGGTGGAGCAGGAGAGCACCTGTTTGGATGACACTTTCATAGATCGGACTTGTCCAGAAACCTTGTCCGTTGTTGTCACAGAGAAAGAGAATAGAGGTAGAGATGGCCAAAGGGGGGCCGAGAGAGGAAGAGGGAGAGGAGGAGGAGATGGAGGATAGGATGTCCTGAGTTTTAGCGTAGAAGTGAGATGACACAGCCATACAGAGGGCCTGGGAGGGTACAGGAGAAGTAAAGACCGCCATAGGATTGACCAGTTCTTTTCAGATTTTAAAGAGTTTGGCCGTGTTGTTAGAGGCCACAGAGACACAGGCTTGAATGTGTGTTCTATACTTGATGAGTGTTATTGCTTCGACTGCCATTTTGGTGCAACCAGTCTAGATATGTCTAAATGTGGCCTGGCAAGCTTTATTATATTGTTATTACATGTCTACACTGGTCTACATTGTGCAGCCAGTTGGACATGTTTTCATTGTGGCATGGCATTTTTAATAGCAAAGCATTAATGTTCCTGTGCACTGTTGATGACTTGCATCTATTGGGTTGGTGTTACCCAACAAAACAATTGCAAACACTCTGGCTTTTAGCCAATTTTTCTCAGACAGTGTGCTGTAGGTTATATTAAAACACATATGTATATCTTTCTCCTAGTGCAGTATGCGGCATATCCGTTCAGCAGCACGTTTGTGCGTATTGCCCAAGTGTGATAATCTAGGCCGGCCCAGAGTGTGGCGCGACCCTTGATTTGTTGCTGAGTTGGGGGGCCCCCTCAGCTTGGCTCGCAGGGGGGCCCCCACATCTTGTGTTACGCCACTGGTTCAAGACCCTGAGACATATAATACAAACTTCATGCCAAAAGCCACAAACCCATCACAGATGTTCCATACTTCTTTTCTCACTCCTGCAACACCAGCAAATATCAGAGTCTGACAAACCCCTATTTTTAAGCCTTTCTGGGTTCCAGTTTAACTCTATTGAGAATTTTAATTTGTCTCGAATGTTCATTCAAACTTATCGAGCAAAGCCTCACATTCGCACATATTTCAAGACATTGGTTAGAAGTGATTTCACAACCCAATTTTCTGCTCCATTCATTCAGCGAGTCTGTATTCTCTTTGTAATTCACAACAATTCGATGATAAACCCTACTTGCAACTGACTGATCACCAGTAGTGAAAAATTTGAAATTCACATCCCCTTCACAATGTACTTCACCACTACATCTCTTCAATTTCCTGAAATCCGAGATAGAGATAGATTCAACAGTAAAATGTGCACACAGCTCAGCAAAGTCAATCCATTTCTCATTCTTATAAACATCACTAATCCATTGAATTCTGCCAAGGAACCACTCCGGCCAAAACAACACCTTGCCATTATCTTTAATTGCTTTATTCTGCCAAATAGATGCATCCTGCGATTTCAGAGCTACCGAGCCACACATATCATAGACATTCTTCCAGACATCACTGAGAAACTCAGTCAAGGGACATCTTTTACCGAGTCTGCTAACAGTTGTGTAATCCGCTCTCTGGGCTAGCGGGCCGGTCACACTTGCCTCTGCCACTGCCCTCTCACTTGGAGATTCCCTCAAAAATGGAAGGAAGAATTGGCGTGAGAAGGCTAAATGATAGGCCTAAGAGAACCTCCCTTTGATGACATTGATGGCATTTGGGATCGTGGAGAGTGGCAGCTGGTAAGGGGCATGCTGAAGGTGGACATGGATGACAAGCACACGCGAGAATGTGGGTTGTGACATACAATGCAACATGTCGATTGAGTGCTGCATTGTGCCATTGGCAGAGTAATGTAGTGCAGATACCACCCTGTGCAGAGATAGTATGGCTTTGCAGATGTTAAAGTGATTTGTAGGTCCCCCTCTTTCAGCTGCACAGTACACATGATGTTGTTTCTGTCATTCAAATAAAGGGTAACCTGTGTGCCCATGTGGATGGTCTGACTCTGGTCTGACTCTGGGGATGGGTGGCTACCACATCCTCCTCCTCCTTCTTGCCAGTGGGCCTCTCTCACAAAGGATCTGCTGGTATATGTTTTCATCAAAAAGGATAATGAGCTCAGTGCTGTGCAGGGGATATGGTCTGCTGATGGTTATGCAGTTTTGGGACTCACCTCCTGCCAGTAATGAATGCATGGAGAATTTATTTTCCCACACCAGGTATTGATTGCATGTGGTGTCGACCAAATACTGCATATGAAACGTTGACCTTGACCCACTGCACATCCTGCTTCTGGCATCGTAGTCTGTATTATGCTGTTGATACCCAGAGGTAGTAATTTTGAATGCTTCTGGTTTTACTGTTAACACACAGCTCTTAATGTGGTCTCACTTCCAACCTTTTTAAGTTTATTACTATGTGAATGGCATTTTTTTTAAAGTAACCAGGCAATATACATAGGGATATATTTTTGCATTTTAGAATGCCTCAAACAAAAATGCATACAGAGGTCGCCATGGACATTCATACATAGCTCAAGTTAATTGTTTTTTTTATAACACACTTAATAACCAGCGGAGACGATCGAACCCTGTGTTGCTTCACGTCGTCTTGCTCCCAAGGCGACGTTGCCCCTGAGATATCCTCCCGGCTACAAGGTAGCAAACATTATTGGGCTGAAATGGTCTCTTGAAATTAGAGTAGCCCAAATTGTTGGTTGCTGTACATGCACACGTGGGCATTCATACACACACCACCCATTCCTTTGCTTTCATATTATTGGGGTGTTTTTGTTTTGACATTTTGCTAGTGTTTCTTTGCTTTAAAGACCCTCATTACGAGTTTGGTGGTTGTTCGGCAGTAATTCCGCCGAACTACCATCAAATGGAATTACCTTTAACACCACTTGGTCTCCCGGATTTACCATGGGATTACAAGCGACGGTAGGAGGTGTAAGTCCCCATTTTCTGGAGTTCATAGGATTCCATGGGGATTTCGGCAGGATTACCAATTGCAGGTATTCCGTCTGCAGTAATTCTGCTGCTTTTGCTAATTCTTGGTGGTAAAGTGGGGGACTTACCTCTAGCATGAACCTCCATTTCAAGGTCAAACTCAGGGTTTGGCGGCATGGTAAACATGGTGGTAATTATGTTAGCACCCATTTTTTCCCACTCCATCAAACTTGTAATGAGGCTAAAGGGAGCGCCACACTTGTTGTATGCGTAAAATAGTATTTTTTTGTGTGATGGAGAATATATGTCACCAAACCTATCACACATATTTACATTGAAAAATCAACAGTTGCAATCAAGTACGCAGAGGTGATCGCCTTATAATGAAAGACCCACTTGGGTAAAGCGACGGCAGTCCACTAGCCCACCATATTTCCGGAATCCCCTATTCACCACTCGTTCAAAGCACTGAGAGTGACGTTTGTACTATTGGGCAAAAAGTAAAATGTTGATGTTAAATATTCCCTCATTTGTAGCGTTCAAACTGTGGAAAGATGTGGTTCTCGAGCTGGTTCAGTAATCAGCGCTTCAGCGTGTCCTTTCTGTGACTTGTCAGAGTAAAGGAGATAATGTGATTCGAGACTGTGAAGTGGGTTCCATTAGCACACTAGCATGGGACCTATGAGACACTTGAGCGATACTTAGAAAATGAATTCACTTCTCCGCTGGGGATGACTAGAGTATTTTTGCCTAATTGATCAATCAGCGCTTAAAGCATAATAGTGCAAACCTTCTACAAGCTTTGGCAACTGCCTTTCCATCACATTGGATTGTACACAAAATTGTGCTTGAACATATTCTAAAGCACTTAAAAAGTGCTTTTCTGTATCTCCTCTTCAAGCTGTTCTAATTATTTAGGGCAAAGATTTAAAGAAAATATTTAACAATAGCAAAATATTGCCTTAATAGATGCTCTGATATAACAAACCAAAAGCAATAATGAAGTATGCACATTGTTACATTTATTCTAACATGAATAAACTAAATGTCCTCTATTTTATTTCATATATTTATTTTATTGTTTAAATGTATTTATTTTTATTTATTTAAATATAAATAAAAAATAAAATAAAAAACTGTATTCAATATACAACATGTATTTCTTCCTTACTTCATCAACTAAACATTGCACTCCAGGAATGCATAGTCTGTATGAAATAAAACATCCTTTATCACTGACCACTTTCACTCCAGCTTTCCTCCCCTAGACCTTCTTACTATCACTGAAACCTGGGCATCTCCATCTGACACTGGCACTCTGGAGGCCCTGCAGAACTCCAAACTATCCTTCATTCACGCTTCTAGACTGACTGGCAGCGGTGGAGGTGCCAGACACCTACTATCTTCCTGCCTCAATGCCTCACAAATCTCCAATGCCATGTCCTCTCCTACCTCTTTTGAATTCACTGTATCTACTATTGCTCTGCCTCACTCGATTCACATGACCTCCATTTATCTCCCTTCTGGTCCCACAGGACCATTCTTCGATAATCTTAGTCAACTCCTTGATTCTCTTTCCACTAAACATCAGCCCATTCTCTTAGGTGACTTTAACCTTCCCTCTCCAACCACTTCTCAGAAATCGGAACGTCAGTCTTTTCTTGGTGACCACACTCTCCACTCTATCCATAACCTACCTACCCACACATGGGGTAACCCTTTGATCTCTTATTCATCTCCACCTCTCCCTCAGCCACTATTACTACTGTCACACCATCTATATCTGATCACTCAGTTGTTTCCAACACCATATCCTTTCCACCCTCCGACCTTTCCTTGCCACTTGCTTCACCTATTACTAAAAGGACATTTAAATCTTCTGCCATTCCCCTCTTTCTCTCCGACCTACAGTTCTCACTCTCTTCCTTCACAACTGAAGCCTCATCCACTAACTCAGCCTTCAGCAACTTCAAATCCCTACTATATGAATCATGTTCCTCTCACTTCCCTCTGCTTACATTCAACCCTAAGTCTCAGCCCTGAACTCTCTCAAGTCCATTCTTTATAGAGCAAAAGGGGAATTCTACCTACCCTCATTGACCTTCACACCAACCATCCTCGTCAGCTACATGGCACCCTAAACTCAATACTCAATCCTTGTAAGTCTATGACTATCAACTCCACTCTCACAGCTAATGACACAGTAATTTCTAGTAGACAGGCATTAAGGCTCAGATTGGCCACCTAACCATGATGGTTGGGGGTTTGAGTGCCTACCTGGTGTAACCTTGATTGGTTGGAAACCACGGATTGAACCTAGTTTGTGCCTCATGAACTAGTTGACTTCAAAATCAATTAAGTCCCTGTTTTTGATTTTCTCCATTGTTTTTGTTTAATGTTACGTTGTGCAATATTAATATGTCATAATCTATGTGTTTTGTTCCCAAATCTAAAGGCATGTTACCTTGAATATATGGTTTTGATTTACACTGTCTTTCAGATTTTAGGCAGGTTACCACCTCAACCCTTGGTTGAGTGGTACTCTGTTTATAAAAAAAAAAGGTCTGGCAGTTCTCCTGTTATTACCATTCCAGATCTGATTAACAGTCATATATTAACAAGAATGCCGAAGGTATCTACCAGTCCAACTGGGCAATCTAGCACTTTTTGAGCCAATTTCCTGATTTCCTGTCTGATACTGCACTGGTCACCTCGCTACCCTCTGATTTCGGGCTCAGGTCCCTGCCCGCCCAGTTGCACAACCACACTGCATCTGGTCAACAATTGCACTTGCGTCTGTATCTGTAACCCTACAGTCTCCCTACCTGCGCTTTTGGACACCTGCTGTCTGCACTTATCCTTGCACCTGCTACCTGCTGGCCGCACTTGTTATTGTTTTGATCCCATGTACCGCACTGCCCCCTCCCCTTTCCCCTGCCATTTTTCCACTTCCCCCTCCCCTGCACTTGCACAATCTCAATATCACTTGGCCTAGTAAGATCGTTGTCTCTGTCCTTCCTCTGTTCCCCCGTCCTTGCCTCGTCGCGCCATGAAACAGTTGAGTTTGGGGGTGTTACAAATGCCATATCATATCCTATCAATTATGCAACTAAATTTCATAAGAACATTATATACATATTATCCCTGGAAACAGCCTCACACAGATAATTGGTTTTGAACTAAATCTAAGCAAACATACTAGACCTTCGCCATAACTGACATATGGTCCAGGTTCATCCATACAAGTGAAATTGCTCTCCACCCCTTGCTGCATTCCCTGCCTATTGTCCATCTTAACTCACCCACTTCACCTTCTTTACCATCCACTTATCCTGCCCTATTCTTCCTTTTCATTTCTGTAAAGGGGGACTACTGTACATAAGTAATCTTTCAGGGTACAAAACAGTACTCCACAGAAGAGCAGACATTGTGCAAGAAGAAACTTGCATTTATTACCTCCCCACAGATGGGGGAAAGAAATTTAGGCAGTCCTGCAAGCTGGACTGGTTGAAAAGTTCTCAACTCCACCCATGACAGGCTACAATATTTATTCAACTAGACCCAGCATCCTTTACCGTACTGCCGACTTCACCCCCTCCATTGTATCTCTTATCAACAATTAATTTGCCTCTGGAAACACCCCTGACAACCTAAAGGATGCCTGGATTTTTCCTCTACTAAAAAAGATTACTGTACACCCTAATATCCCCACTAATTCCCCTCCCCCATTACAACAGTGTCCTTCCTCCTTAAAGTACTGGACAGAGCCGCATATCTCCAAATACAAAAATACCTGGAAATCAATAAACTCCTGGGCTTACGCCAATCAGGTTTCCGGCCAGGTCATGGAACTGAATCCGCATTATTGCACTTAAAAATCCAAATGGATGAAATGATATACAATGGGAATCTGGCCATCCTACTCCTACTGGACCTATCGGCGGCCTTTGATTTAGTGAACCCCAAAATCCTTTTCCAACACCTCATCTCAGCAGCTTACTTCTCGCCCAAAGCCACTACATGGAAGGAATCCTTCTTGTCCAACAGAACAATGAGGATCTTTTCCAATATTGTGGCGCGCACCCCTCAGCCCTAGTCACCTGTGTAATACCCCAAATCTCCTGTGCCTCCCCAACACAGTATAATTATAATATCTTCAGCAAGCACCTCTTCGACCTACTGGATGAACAGGGTGTCTAGTAGACTAACTACGTGGACAACACCCAGATCCTCCTCCCTATCTCTGGAAGCCATAACTCTGATTTCACTGAACTTAACAAAATATACCAAATCATCCAAGCCTGGATGGCCTAACATGGCTTTTGCTTAAATGATGAAAAAACAGAGATGCCTCTTGTGGAAACTCAAACATGACTTAATAAGCTAAAGGACAGCTACAACTCATTTGGCATAGATGGGAAACCATCTTAGTTGCCAAAGAAGTAAAGACACTTGGGGTCTACCTAGATTCTTCGCTCTCTTTAACAAGACAAATGAATATGATTGCTTCTGCATCAGCATACACAACCACACTCATTAACGCCTGCAGACCATTCCTCACGACTGAGAGCTGTATCACGATAGCCAGAGCACTGATCCTTTTTAGGATAGACTACTGTAATGCCGTCTTTGCAGGCTCGAACCGCTCGTAATGTCCAAAACCTCCAGGTAATCCAAAACAATGAAATAAGAGCAGCCTTAAATCTTCCAAAAAGGAGCACATCTCGGCTGCTAGAAGAAATGCCCACTGGCTGTTAGTTCATTAGTGCATCATGTTTAAAGCTCTTTCACTAATGCCTGGCTAACACAGCCCCTCCTTACCTATCAAGAAAATTCACTGAGCCACAATCTACTAGACCTACACAAGCTGCCTACTCACACCTCCTCTCTGTCCCTAGATTCAAGCAAACACAAATCAGGGCATTGCAGCTTCCTGGTGGTAGCAACCAAACACTGGAATGCACTCCAGCTCTCATATAATCTGACCCTTCCTTCTGGTCCTTCCGCAGGAGACTCAAAACATGGCTATTCACGTAAGATCATTGAGTTACGCACCTCACCCTGCCCGGCCATGCATAGAAATCAGCTTTCTCTGTTTATAAATGATAGCACTCACGGTCGGGGTCTTGCACCTTTGTAACTAGCAATCCGACCATAGGGCTACCTATATTACTGTGTTGTTCATCGTCCTGTCTACTATGTAACCAGCGTCCAGATGCCTACGGGCTCAGAGCGCTCTACAAATGTTAGATAAATAAATAAAAATAAACAAATAATCCACATTATTTACATTTTGGGGCAGGTCAAAGAAAATGATTGGTTAAAACATCATGTGACCACTATAGTGCAGTGCATATTATGATATGATATGATTTGGTATGTATAAGTGTTTCTAGGCACCACAAGTGAGGGGAGACAGAGGAAAGAGAAGACAAATGATCCTACTAGGCCATTTCCAGAACTTCCGGTGGTCCAGCTCAAGTCTGATAGGGGCTGGAATGCCGTTCCAGAGGGAGGCACCTGCAGACAAGCAAGATCTTCCACCCACTCTCTGCTTGGAGAGGCTTCTGACCCTCAGCTTGGGTGGTGGAACTACGGCAGTCCAGTGGGTGCACGGTCTCTCATACAGACGTGCCCCCGAATCCATTTGATTTGTTGCAACCAATTACATCAGATTTTGCCTGCCAAGCTTCCCTGCAAAGGGATTCAACAGGTTTTGCCTCACAAACTACATCCCCTAAAGTAAAGACCATAACAACCAAAGGTCAAACTCTCGTTTTTAATGAGGAAGCTAAGTCTCCCAGAGTTATCTACAAAGGTGAGACTCAGGACAACTCTCTACCTCCCCTGGTTGCAGGATATGGTCAACAAGTAACCAAATGACCTTTAGTGGAGCTTGATGAAAGGAAGAAGATCTCTTTGCGGAATTTACAGTCCCGAAAGTCACAATGGCCCAGAATATAAAACCAGAACATCCCGGACTTTATAATGGATAATAGGAACTTTAGTATAACTAATATCCCAAAGATAGATGGTAAAGAGTCTAAACTATCATTACACAACAAAGTACTTGCCTGGTTACGACAGAGAACAGGACATGGCGCAGTCTGATGTTCTGATTTGGTGACTCTTCGCAGACAGGACATTAAGGATTGGTTTACTCAACCCAATTGTGACTGTATATTAGTAGGCTCTGGGGGTAGTTTGCTTCCTGCCTTTCTAAAATGCTCTAAATATATTCCTAGAGGATCATAGAGTTGTGATCTGATACTGTAATAGGGAGGTGTATATAGTTCTCGGCCCTAGTATCTTGTCTGCTGTTCCTCTTAGCCCTCTTTTCCAGAAAAGTGTCCTATATTGCTTCTCTCCACTATGGGCCTCATTACGACCTAGGCGGAAAACCATGGTGCTAATAGCACCATGGTCCATGCCGGTAATTTACCGACTCCGCCATGGAGAAAGGGGGAATTACCACCCCATTACAAGGTTGGCGGGGCGGTAATTCCCCCTTCCTCCATGGCCCTTCCCCATTCCCATTTTTGCCCCATAGGGCATAATGGTAATGGGGAAGGCGGTAATTATGGTACCGCAAATTGCGGTACCGTAATTAGCACCAAGGTCCCTTTGCGGGTCCATTCCTTAATGGCTGGTAAAACCAGCCGTTAAGGTGGGAACCCACAAAGGGACCTCGTAATCAGGCGCTAAGGGATTACCGGTACGGGTACTCTTACCGGTACTGGTAATCCCTTAGCGCCAGGGTCGTAATGAGGCCCTATGTATGTTTTTTCACTCCCTGCATATGCTGTGCATTTTATGTTTTATGGTTGTTTGTTTTGTACGCGCCCTCACACGTTCGGGTCTATGGTGCGCGGTATAAATGGAATAAAGTAAAGTAAAGAGTTAGAGGTAGCTGAGTTATTTAGCAGAGAGAGTTGGTTAAAGTGTGGGCACCGTCCACAGAAGAACTTGTGGACGATGCACAGGGTCTTCAACTTGATCATTGCAACCACCGGGAGCCAGTGGAGTGCTTTCAGGGCTGGAGGAATGCAGTCCCTGGGATTGAGGCCAAGGATAAGTCTCACAGTACTGTTCTGGATTAGTTGCACGGGGCGAAGTGTAGAGTTAGGTGGATTGAGAAAGAGTCTGTTGCAATAGTCCAGCTCTGGAGACAGTGAGCTTCTGTGGGAAGGTGAGAAAAGGTAGAATACCTCAGAGGAGGTGTAGTTGGAAGTGGGCCTTTTTAGCAAGGTCTGTGATGCGAGTAGAGAAGGAGAGAGTGGAGTCGAGGGTGACACCGAGCTTTTCTGCCTAATGGGAAGGCTAGGCTAGAGGGCACAAGAAGGGCGGCCTGAGTGAGAGAGGGAACCAAGAGCAGGGGTCCCAATGAGAAGGATCTCAGTCTCACTGGCATTAAGGCCTTATGGCAGAGATACTTCGAGGCACACCACTCCTGAATTGCGTATAGCAAGTCAGGGATGAGCAGAAGGAGAGGAGGCTGAGGGAAGCCTGAAAGAGAGCTGAGTGTCATCCGCATAACAATGAAAGTTAGAAGAGAAGGTGGAGATCAGATGGGCCAGAGGGGCCAGATAGACATTGAAGTGCGAGGGTGAGAAGATAGAGCCTTGGGGGATACCACATGTGGAGAGAGAGGTGGTGGAGAGGAAGGACCCAAGTTGTACCTGGGAGGGACAGTCCAGGAGGAAGGTCGTCAGACACGCCAGGGCCTGATCCATGACGCCCAGCTACTCACCAAGTCACTTTATCAGAGTGGTGTGATAGACCATATCAAAAGCAGATGAAAGGTCAAGGCCTATGGCTGCTCTGAAGTCAGTCTGATGGTCCTGGAGACAACCAACAGATTCAGTGTGGAGAGTAAGCTGGGAGATGGCCAGCTTTTCCAGGGTTTGCCCAAGAAACGAGTGATAGAAATCGGGCAATAGTTTGCCGGACAGGTAGAATGAGCAGAAGGCTTCTTTAGGAGGGAGTGCACATGTGAGTGCTTGAGGAGAGAGGGAAAAAAACTCCAGTGGCAAAAGAGTGATTACAGAAATCGGCCAAGGTTGGAGCAATGCTGGCAATGCGGTCCTTAATAGTTCTGGAAGAGCAGGGAAGCACCTATTTGGATGATACTTTCATAGATCGGACTTGTCTAAAAACATTGTCAGGTGTTGTCTGAGAGAAGGAGGAAAAAGGAAGAGGAGAGGGAGAGACGGCCAGAGGGGGCCTGAGAGAGAGAGGGGGTGGAAAGTGAGGACAGCGAGGACAGGATCTCCTGGGTTTTAGTGGTGAAATGAGAGGCCACAGCCATACAGAGGGCCTGGGAGGGTACAGAAGAGGTCTGGAGTAGGATTGGCCAGCTCCTTGCAGATTTATTAAGCGTTTGGCCGTGTTGTTAGAGGCCGCAGAGACACGGCCTTGAATGTGGACTCTCTTCTTGGAGAAGACAGAGTTTCTGTATTGTCGTTGGAGCAGGCGGCAGGCCAGTTTGACAGAGGATGCACTCAAAGTCCTCCACTTCCTCTCAGCCACCCTGCACTTGCATTTCAGGGCAGCGAGTCATACCAAGAGTTGCACTTGGAGGTAAGCTTCAGATGGATTCTCATTACAGGGGCAAGGATGTCCGAGGTGTTGGAGATAGAAAGATGCAGGTTGGAGAAGTCTTTGTCAAAGTGGGAATCAGCTGCAGGAGTAGGAGGAGCCCAGAGAAAGATGAGGCAAAAGCGGCCACTGACACTCGCTTCATGGGGCTAATGACTGAGAAGGAAGGTGGCAATGCTGGGGAGGGCTTTGCCTGGGAGACATGAAGTTTCAGGTGGGATGAGAGCAGAAAGTGGTCAGACGAAGTGAGAGGAGTGGTGAGAGGGTTAGAGAGGGGGATGTCTGAAGAGATGAGGACATCCAATGTGTGTCTGGCAGAGTGTGTTGGACCTGAGGGTAGAATTGAGAGGGAGAAAGAATTGCAAAGGATTTGGAAGGAGGAGTGATTAGACACATGCAGGTGGATGTTGAGGTCTCCAAGGAAGAGAAGTTAAGAGGTAGAGGCAAGAAGAGAAGAGGAGAGGTCTGCCCATTCTGAGACAAAGAGGGTGACCTGGCCAGGTGGCCTGTAGATGATGGCCACAGTTATAGAGAGGCCAGGAAACATAGAGAGCCTTCAGACCGGGCATTCATAAGAGGAATAGGCCTGCATAGGAATGACAGAAGCAGGGACCCACTCCGGAAGGTTCAGGGCCACTCCACCTCTGGGCCAGTTGATTCTGGGCTCAGAGAGGATCTTGTGGGCCTCTGGGAGGAGAATGTCAAAACTCGTTACAGAGCTGGATGTGAAGCACCCCTCCCTCCTTCCCCCTCCCTCCTCTGAGTAAAATGTTCTAGATACTGTTCCAATGATTTGTTTCACGTTTATATATTATGCTTCATTCCTTACTGTATCTGTTATTATTATGTAAAGCGCTTTGGTGTAAAGCGCTATATAAACTCAATAAACATAAACATAAACATAACCATGCCTCGGTGAGAGCAAGGACATCCAGGTCAAGGTCTTCGAGGAGGTGGCTGCAGAGCGAGAGTTCAGATTAGCAACATGGAGTAAGTTGCCACATTTCCAGAACTTCCGGGTGGGGTACAGGAGTGAGGTACACCCAGTGGAAGCAGGATAGGGGCCCGAGCATGGGCAGAGGCAGTAGACGGAGGTGGCACAGGGGCCAGAGAGGAGACAGATGAGGAGGCTGGAGGTGGCAGAGGAGCCTGTGGGGTGGTAGAATGAGTAGCTGGGGAAGGGAGGAAATTGATAGGAGACGCCTATCAAGAAGGAGGAGGTTGGGCTAAGAGCCCTGGACCATGACTGTACCATTTTGATAGACATTAATCATGGCTTTGGCGAAATGGAAGGAGGCCAAGAGGACTTCCCATCGGGTGCCACCATTATTGGAGGAGGAGGAGAAAGGAGAGAGAACAGAGAACATATGAGGGGTCCATAGGTCTACAGAGGGAATGGCAAAGAAAATGTCGGTGAGAGTCTGTCTGGAGGAAGCACTGGTGTATCTATCAGCGATAGGGAGGCCTGGGTTGGAGACAAGGATATCCCTCTTGCACTTTGTCCTTCCAGGCTTAGTGAGAGGGATTGGATAGGAGATAGAGTAGCAGTTAGAGTCGATGGGTGAGATCGAGAGCACCATAGAGGGTGCAAGAAGGAAAGTTGGAGGAATTGGGGGTGAGAAGAGAGAAGAAGAGGAGCACAGGCAAGCACTGAGCAAAGCAGGATCCCCAGACAAGTGTGGGGGGGTTCACACGGTAGGGAACACAGCAAGAGGATTCAAGACAAGTGAAACACAACAAGGGGATTACAAAGACACAGCGGGGACAACAGAGATCAACCTATAGGGGGGTGGGTGGAACAAGTGAACATGACAGTAGCCAACAGTAACAAGTGAACACGACAATAGCCAACAGTAACCAGTAACCAGTGGGAACCTAGAGAGTGGGAGAGAGCCTAGTGGACACTGCAGAACTAAGTAACTAACAGTAACCAACAGTAGAATAGGAGCCTAGAGGGGGAAAAGCAGACCTAAAAACCACAAGATTTACCAACCGTGACCAACAGTAGGATGGGACCCTGGAGGGGGAAAAACAGACCTAGAAATCACTACAGTAATCAACAGTGGCTAACAGTAGGGTGGGAACCTGGAGGGGGAAAACAGACCTAGCAAGCACAATAGTAACCAACAGTGACCAACAGTAGGGCTGTAACCCGGAGGTGGAGGAAACATGCCTAGAATCACAGTAGTTGACCGTGAGGAGGCACAACAGCCTCAGCATACAGCAGACACCCACAAAACATGAAGTATGGCTAACTGCAGATGGGAAGCCAAAGATAGCCCAGGGAAAGCGCATGTTAAGCCAGGCAGTTAAGTAGAAGAACGCGCAAGGCGGGCAGTTTAGTAGAGAGCAATAGTGGCTGCTCTCTCTGCCTCCACCTTTCTTACCTTAAGGTCACTGCTAGTCAATGGTTGCGCAGCATGCTCGCACTCTATGCCACTACACCTTCCTTGTCAAACACATGCGTCATACAACACTGCACCCATGGCCTTCATGGGCTTTGCCGCAGAGGGTCAGGGCCTCACTTCTTAAATTATCCGCTGCGTGGCCATAGCGCAACATTCTTTGTATCAATGGGCAGCGTCTCCTGCAGTCCTGCATCGCACAACACTGTGCCCTTGGCCTTCGCGGACTATTGCGGTAGTTCTATTGGACAACATATTTCCAGGAACACAACAATCTACCACCCCTTTATGATGTCATAATCCTACCACCCAAAATCATTAAGCTGACCAAATTGGCTGGCACAGTTGAAAATACAGAATAGCTATTGCGGCTACAAGGTTTAACTGTATTATGTTGGTTGGAGATAAGGCGAACTCAGCATAACAGCCCTAAGGTCAAATCATGTTTGTAACAACCATCCCAGCTCTCTGATAGGTTCCCCTCAACCTTCCAGCTCCTTCACCTGATATCTTACCAACTCGCTCCTTGCCATGTGCCCATGCAAGTTATAATAAACTCCATGCACCACCGCTGGTGAGTTTGTATTTTCTGCTTTTCTATTCTCAATTCCTCAATTCACTGCCAGAGCTCTTGCATTTGGCATCTTGCTTAAGCCCTTTGTGTGGCCCTCCTCCCATGAGAAACATCTCCCTCGGATCTCGGTATTGGCAGCTTTAACTAGTGCTTCTTCACGTGTCAGCAGAAATGAGATTGTATTGTGAGCTGTGGTCTTAATAATATAATAATTGCTTCCCTAGGCCTGCTAAAAGATGGCTGCACTGTGGTTAATTAATGCACATAACACAAATCCTTATTATCCTTCTATTTTACTGCTACCACTACCTCTAGCAAAAAGCCCTAATTATGCTCCACTTATACTTATAACCAAACCCCTATGTGCATATGTGCCAAAAAAACTTACACATATGCTCTAAAAAGTGAAAACAAAACCCAATTATTGCTACACACGTGATTATTCTTCACAAGCAAAGTGCTCCCACCCCTATTTATCTATGCTTTTGGACTACATCTTCAATGTGTGTTTTTACGCTAGAAACCTCTGGGTATTAAATGTGTTATATTTACATATCATATCATATTAGTTTGCACCCTACACAATACTCTATTCCTTATTTTATAGAGGTATTTCACATACTGTAAACAGAAAATGTTTAACTTCTCGATAAAACCCTCTCACCAAAGCACCAGCTTTCCCAGAAGTGCTGTTTAGCTCAAGCTACCTTCACCTTATTTGCACACACGTGACTGAGCGCTGAGCGCCAGCTTGTAGTGAATTCTGTGGCATCCAATTGCAAGGACAAATAACATCAACAAAAGCCCTTTTATGCTATAGTTTACCACAGAACGTTGGTTTAGATGTCATTATGTATCTGTGACTTAATGCCAGAGAATGAATGGGGAATATGGACCCAGACTATAGCACACAGGCATATATGCAATCTGAACTTCTCATTGAAACTGCATCATCCACACAACAAGCTCGAACTTCTTTAAAATCACTTTTGAGCTGATCCTTCCCTCTCTTTGCTGCTCTCCCCTCACAGGCCAGCCCTCCATTACCCGTTCACACCTGATTGGATGTTTTGTGTTGAGGACCTTAAGGTTTCATAGCTTCAAAAAAAAAAAATCATCTAGCCATGTTGTGTCAAAAATCTCATTTTGCAGTGGGCAAATGAATCAGCTTATATAGAATTGTGGGACCACCATTATTGAATTTTGAATATTGAATTATCGAATATTGAAATTATGTGCAGTTGACTTTTATTTGTATGACTTCACATCGTAACAGTCCATTACATTAAGATCCAGTGTGTGTCCACTGTGTCTTATATTGACCAGCAAAATATCAATATTCCATAAAGCTGACATTGGGCCTCATCACAAGTTAGGCGGTCCGAATTTAACGGTGCCGGCAAAACCGTACTGGCACTGTTTTCCGGACTGGCTAACTACGGGTTCTGTGGCTGTGTGGCATCACACCCGCCAGGTCTGACCTAGTGGGCGTAACGCCACCGGCCGCAGACGGACACAGAAACACTGGCACCATTACCGCATGGTGCAGATGTTTCCGCGGTCCCCATTCCCGTGGAGTCCTATGGGAATCCACGGGAATGGGGAGTAACGGAATGCCGGAGCTGGAATTACAGGACCACTGGGGCTGTAATGCCCCGGTAATTCTGGCAAGTCCGGCGCCAGTAAACCCCAATGAGTCCAGCAGCAGCCTGCCGCTTTTAACGGCACGGCTACCACCGGACTCGTAATGAGGCCCATTGAATTGCGTGACTTCTGACCAGCTTTCTCCAAACTCCTTCTGAGCTAGTGCTGCCATTCCCCACTTGCTTCTCCTCAGCCACTTTCCTCCCACTCACCTCCGTTCCCATCCTACTGAGTCCTGAGCTGGAAGCAAAACCATGAAACAAATCACAAAGTTTGAATGATACAGGACCACATATTTGTTATATTTCATCAACATTGCAGGCAAAAAAATATAAATGGAGGAGGTTTTGAAGTGTAACAAATTATTGTGACAGTGTCCCCCTTTCTAATTCCTAACTCTGCTGCATGCAACATAAAGACATTCTGCTTTCTTCTTCATGCTAATTTCATGATGTATTTATAAACTTGCCTATTTATATATGTTGTGCTGCTTGTGAATGTTCAGCGTGTTGACAAAAGCACTTTATATCCCCACGTAGGAACAAAAGACAGAGCGACCTACCACAAAACTGTACCAAAGACACGCCGCCATGGAAACCAGACATCTTTTCAATCATGTCAGCAGTAACAATAGCTTTGGCCCCATTTTGTAAACTCTACGAATCAATAAACGACACTCTCAAAGATCACACTTCAATTGTGGCCATTATGCACTCGAATTTAATCTTTCTGGAAGGCTACATTAACGCAACCGAGCAAAATCAAAACAAACCACTCAGCAATGAAAACTGAAGTTTCTCTTACCTTCTTAGCAACACCCAATTATCAACGCCCCACATACAATCTTCATCAATGAAGGCAGCAACCACACAGACTTTAATGGAAGAAGTAAACCAATCTTTAACTCGGGTGACAAAACCAACGACTTTAAAAAGACTTTATGAACATATATCTCTAAAGCCAGCAGCGGACAGACAGAAGGGGGAAAAAACAACAAAACTACATCATTTAGAGGAAGACATAGTTTACATTGACGTAGAAAATACTCGGACAATGTTGGACATTGAGACAAACTCGGCCCGCGGTTCTAAATCTACAACATCTGACCCCGGCCACTTCTCAAACAGGACCAACATCACCCCTAAAAAACAGCTGGTCTTCTCTTTAAAGTCTGCTAAAGCAAAGAGAAAACAACCTGATGTTGAAACGCTAAGATCGACAATTCTAAATCAACCTTCGGAGGGAAAAGATATCAATCCGGGAGACAAAACTGTGGCCCCATTAGCTTCAGCCCCACTAGCCTCACCGAAAACTATCAAAGATTTTCTGGGCCAAGCTGACCTAATGGAGCTTAGCGAGCACCATGAGGACCCGGAGGATGACTACCCTAATACAAGGCCTGTAATGCAAACATCTTTAGATCCAAATAATCAGAGTTGTCAAATAGACTACCAGAGTCTACTAACCTTAAGCGACAGATTCAAGAACTTAACAAAAACTACCCACACAAATTCGAAACAAGACAAGCTACCTGAATACGACACAAAACGGAAAACCAGACGGGGTGCACTACAGCCAAAGAGAAAGAACCCGATCAAACCACCACACAATGGAAGCCTCAAGGTCCTCCCAGATGAGACACATCGAGAAAATAAGTAGTGCAAAACAATATATGGCAAAAACTGAGTCTTCGTCATCGAACAGAAGAAACTCAGACAACTACAAGTCAAAGTCACAAACACTTCAAGCATCGACTTTCAAACTGAGACAACGAACAGCGAATAAATACTATATGGTTCTGAATAGACAAACAGTCTTGAAGCTTCTACAAAACTCCAACGTACCAGGATCAATAAAATCAGAAGACCTGTCTATTGTGGATCCAAGTCACGAGGGAAAAAAAGCAATCTCATATCTTTACACCAGGTCATCAAGAGCCAACAACATGTTAAGAGATTATGCTGACATGCTTAACAAAAAAGGCTTTGAACTTACTGAACTAAAGAAACAAGATTCAGTCCAGACAACTAAAGAGCACAAATATGGAAACAAAAGGAGGGAAAAAAACATTGATCTAAGTTGCCAAGCAGGGCGCTCTACGCAATTAGGGCTTGAGAAATCCATACCTCTGTGAACAACACCCATGCAAAGATCAAAACCATGTTCGAGTCGGCATGAAAACCAAAACAAACAGGATTTCAAGAAACACAGAAAAGAAGGCAGACGAACAGAAGCAAGCCTACAAGTCAATCAAGATCTCCAGTAAAATTTTATCCAGACAGACGCCCATGTGGACCTAAACAGGCACCAACAGGAAAAACAACCATGGACCCGAGCGTTAGTCAGCTCGCTGAAGCTTCCTCGAAAAATTCAACCCTAAATCTTCAATCATGGTCTTGGTTGCCCAAGGTCATATCAAAGAAACTTCGTAAATAGCAACCCATAAATAAAACAACAAATGCACTCCAACAGACCACGTCAACATTGCCCTTAGGCTCCTGGAATACTCGCGGATGTAACCACCTAATGATACCAGGAGAGATCGATTTTGGCGCATATGACATACTTTGTCTACAGGAAACACGGCTGAGCGAGAAACCAACATTGGACGGGTTTGAGATAGCTTTCTCGCTGGCCCAAAAAGGAGACCTGCGTCGCCCCGTGTCAGGCTTGCTGACGGTGGTCCGCATTGGGAGTACCTTGCAGATTAACAAAGTAATAGCAGCAACACCGCTGCTTTTGGCGGGTTTTACTCCTATGTATCAGCAGTGAGACCCCAAAGCAGAACCACGGTATATTATCAATATTAACAATCAACATATACTGGAATCCTCTAGACCCTCGGTCCGATGCTCTACCAGAGATAGTAATTCACATAATCGACTCAGTTTACCTGGACTTAAAAGGGGTTCACATAATAATCTGTGGCGACTTAAATACAAACTACAGCCTTGTACCTGAAGGTGAAAAAATGACAAATGAGGTCACCCAATCAAAAATAAGAGGAAAAGCCTGGATTGAATTAATGGCATCTAAACAGGTCTTCGACACAGCAAGTGCAGTCAACGAAAAAAACGAAATCCCTACTTGGGAAAGAGGGTTTTCCAAATCAACCATCGATTATATCTTTGCATCAAGGTCCCTCCTGCCAAAAAACATATCGGCTAATGTCATAAAAACACCTCAAAGTGACCACAACCTGCTCTGTATAAAATGGACCTCAGCTCAAGTGGAAAAATCTTATTTTTTGGCAAATCTGGAGTCGACAAACCAAGGTAACCAACTGAGGCTCTCTCCAAGAAACTTAAAAGACTTAAGAAATGCATATAAACAGGCCACGGAAAAAAGCAGCGTGACCACTCATCAGCCTCAACTTGATTACAGGCCGCTCCTGGATCTGTACAGAACTTGTAAACTTGCCAAAAATCCAGGTCAAGAAGTAAAACGCCATGTCCACACCTTTGACGCCCAGCTGGCTATAAAGCAAAATGAAGTTTGTAAAGATAAAAGACAGGCAGCCCACTTTAATAACGAGATAAATAGGGAGTCAGCCAGGGAAGTTCAGAGAAAATACAAATCATGGCTGAAACAGCACCGGTCAACATTATATCAGCGCGATGTGGAGGCTATGCTGAAAGGTTTAAGCAAGGGAACTCGCATGACTTCTGATCTCTTATTAAATCAACGGCCGGAAACAGCAACGCAGCCTTAAGAAATGGCATCCCAGAAAACAGTTGGGTTAACTTCTACAGTCATCTCTTTAAAGCACCTTCGACGCCACCTGAAGATGCAGACATAGATCCAAATACACCTTGGTTAAAGCTCCACGACACTGAGTCAATTTTATCAACAATACTCAAATTAAAAAAAAACTTGAGAGCTCCGGGGCCCGACTGTATAACAAACATGAACCTAAAACATTGTTCGCAGAATGGAGTGATTTGCTAAGCCTGATCTTCAAGAGATGCGCTGAGTACAGGAAAATTCCAACACTCTGGGCCACATCTGTTACAGTACCGATTTACAAAAAAGGCTGCATGGAAGATCTGCAAAATGTTCAACCTATCGCCCTGCTAAATGTGATCGGAAAGGTGTACGCGATCACTCTACTGAAGGAATTTTGAACATGGGCAAATAAAACCCCTTGTGCAGAACCTTTATAATCGGGTTTCAAGGAGTTGGCAGGAACAAGCGCAAATATCATGATATTTAGTACCTTCAAAGCCAATATCATTGAAGGAGGCCTCAGAGTTTTCTTGGCCTTTATAGACTTTACTCAGGCATTCGACCTGGTCAACAGAACTAAACTCTGGCAGAAACTTTCGAACTGGGAATGCTCGACTGAGATCTTAGGGCCACTTAAAGCTCTCTACATCAACACGTCCATTCAAGTTCGGCTGAATAAACATGGACTACTATCATCAAAAATACCAACAGCCAGAGGGGTAAAGCAAGGATGCCCTCTAGCACCAGCACTCTTCCTGGCCTACATGGGGGACTACAAACACGCAAACTCCGATATTTGTTCATTTCCACCTACAATTGGGCTGACCCAAGTACCTCGATTACTATACGCGGACGATCTGATTCAGCTTGATTACACGCCTGTCGGTCTACAGCGCCAGCTTGATTCGCTTTCAAAATACACTGCCCTAAACGATCTTGAGATTAATAAATCAAAAACCAAGATAATTATTTTGGAGAAATACACAAAGAAAAGAGAGCAGCTGAAATGGCACTTGGAAGGAAACTGCGTAGAAAATGTTGCAGAGTTCATGTAATTAGGGATCATCTTGGACAATACAAAGACTGAAAAATCAATGCAAAACTTCCTACAAGAAAATGAATCAGTTAACATCGCAAGCAAAAATAGTGTACCGGAAATATGGTCGATACTCCCTCCAAACGGTAATCAACTTCTACAGAAGCAAAGCGGTGCCTCCCATAACATACAGAGCAGAAGTAATGCCGTACCTCCCAAAGACCCTCTGGAGGGTTCTGGAAAGCCTCTTTTGGAGAACACTATTAAGCTTGCCAAAATCGACGCCGATAGTCCTGATCAGGCGTGAACTGAACCTCACTTCCCTTGAAGCTATTGTAGACCGCAACAAAATCTTGCTATACAGGAAAATTATACAACATACTAGTCCTCTAATATTCGCGATGCTTAAAACAGAGATGTCAAAAGGTTCTTGCAAAATGTTAAACGAATGGAACAAAGAATGTGAAGAGAAACTGAACACGATTGGAAGTTCTTCCCTGGAATTGATTCAAAATCTAACAAAAACAAAACAAAGATTGGATGAAGCAGACTGGATCTCGACCCTGGAAAAAGGCCTGATATACAAACTTGCAACGCATCTGCCATCAACAGCCAGAAAGCTGAATGAAACACAGCCCTTTTTAAAGAAACATCCCAACAAAAACGTATATGCTATTAAGGGCACGGCTGAACCTCTTACCATGAAATGAAATTCTAAAAATTAGAGGCCAGTCAGAAACGAACATCTGCAGATTTTGTGGGCCGCCGTCTGAAATCGAAACAATTCCATATTTAATGCTAACATTCTCGGGCACACACAGTGCAAGAACTACACAGCTGGCACACCTCGTGGCAAACTCATTTATACAGGACGAAGAGATGTGGTGGTTCTGCCTTATTGGAGGGAAAAAGACGTCTTGGGCTATAGCAGCAGCAAAAACCCTTGAACAGATCCTTAGATCACCTGGCAACTCAACTGAACTAACTTCGATTAGGCTGACTGAAGCCAATACTACAAATTAAGATTAAAAAAAAATGAACTTGAATCTTAAATTCCAAACGCTGCTACCAAAAAGAAAGATTGGAAAGCTTTCACAAATCTTGTAAAAATCGCAAAGCGATTAAAACTCATAAATAAAAAAAATTAAAAAGCACTTTAGATATCAATAAATACCAAAACATATGTTCTTATATAAAGACATCTTACCATAGGACTAACTCTGTTCTCAACCTTTGCCTAATCTGTAATTTATTTCTGGACAAAATGACATCCTTTTCATGAATACAAATAAAAATATTATGTGGCCTTCCTATGTGAACAGCTCCATTATTACCTGGACACATAGTGAAGCAGCAGTTCCCCTAACCTTGCCGTGACCCACTCTCAGGATTCTTCCTGCATTCCAGGATTCTTTCCACATTCCAGAAATCTTCTTACCTTCCTCTGGCTGCACCTCTAACTCTGCCAAGTCTAGGAGCAATACAGTGCTCTGTTCCAGGTTTATTGCCATCTTCTTTCCCTATACACACAGTGGAGCAGCTGATCCCCTGACCGTGCCACAGCCTCCTCTCAGGATTCTCACTGCCTTCCAGAAATCATCCTACCTTCCTATGGCTACACCTCTAACTCTGCCAAGCTTAGGAGGAATATAGGGCTCTGTTCCAGGTCTCTTGCCCTTTTCTTTCCCTATACACACAGTGGAGCAGCTGATCCCCTGACCGTGCCACAGCCCCCTCTCAGAATTCTTTCTGCCTTCCAGAAATCTTCCTACCTTCCTCTGGCTACACCTCTAACTCTGCCAAGCTTAGGAGGAATATAGTGCTCTGTTTCAGGTCTATTGCCCTCTTATTTCCCTATACACACAGTGGAGCGGCAGTTTCCTTGACCTTGCCACAGCCTCCTCTCAGAATTCTTCCTGCCTTGTCACATGCTTGAATCATTCCAACATTCCAGGATTCTTCCCACTTTCCTGCGGCCACATCTCTAACTCCACCCGCCTTGGAAATAATGACTTCTGTGACCACCACTAGGTGTCCTCCATTCTAGGCATCCTTAGTGAAGGACATACAAAGTAAAGGACCCTGCCTGTCTGGCCTGTTCGGGCCTGATAGAGCCTGGGGCCACACTTGCTATTTGCATTTCACATACAAAGTAATCGCTACACAACTACTCACCAAATAAAGCAGCATGTGCCTGCTTGCTCAACAGCCCATCCCCAATCTTGCTAGGTTTGGATCGGCAAGCTAATCTAGTGAACCACATAAATATCCCACTTGCTGCCGTTCATCACCCGCGGAACATGTGCACACACACCCTTATGCTGATCAATTTTCTCACAGCAGTCGCTCACACCACGAAGATCACCGACCTCATCTTGTACAACAGACTTTATACCCTCTAAATCACTTAAAGCATGGTTTTCCACATCCTCCCCTCATGTTTTCAACATCAGCTGCTGCATACAACAAGTGGCCAGCCAGGACAGGCAGAAGGTGGAGTGGCGATCAACCACAGGAGCCTATTTACCTATCCATCATCCCCTTCACAGAACAAGCTAGTCTGAATCAATCACATTCCAGTTTGATTTATAACACAAGGAGTTAATCACTTTCCAAATCATCTACAGACCACCTCATAGGAGTGATTATATCATTGACAACATCACCGACGTACCCTCCTTTGTCAAACTAACACATACTAACAATGTTTTCCTCAGAGATTTTAGCATACCTGTATCCCACGCCGACAACCGCACTCAAAGCACGCTTTCACTCCAACCAGATCCATGGGCTATCAACACATTGTTTTCTCCCCCCCACACACAACAAAGCCAACCCCCTGGACATAGTCTTTACTACCCATCCATATCACCTGCACAGACAATAGCCTAACAGGAGCAAAGAGCTTTTGGAAATAAAAAGGCATTCTGTGAAACCCTCACCCGACCCTGAGGTGGCAGCAACAGAATCAACAACTTTTCATTGAAAAAATAGACACAATCCGACAGATAAATTAACTAACCTCCCCCTGCATTCGAGTCTCCTGTATCCCAGCATGAACACTGCCCCCTCGGACGGTGCTCACCTGTCTCCCATCAGACCTCCTAAAAGATCTCCTTCTACTCTGTCAATATCAACCTGACCTCCATCAGCAAGCATTTGAAGGACCCGCCGTCCAGCACACTCCTCAGAACCATTAACACTTCCATCACAGAAGGGTAATTCCCAGAGACACTTAAAACTGGTCTGAAACCACTGCATTTAATAAACCAATCCTTGACCCTTACAACCTGGCCAGCAAATGGCCCATTATGGACCTCTAGTTTCTCAGCAAAGTCTTGGAAAAATGATTACAACACAACTACTCATCAGAATTGAACAACTGCACCTCCTACACGTCAATCAGTCAGGGTACCACCCCAGGAGCAACATTGAGACAACCACATTCTAGGTAGTGTATGATGCCCTCAAGATCAATGATAAAAGTGACTCATGTCTCCTCGTCTTCCATGACCTCTTGGCACATTCAACACAGTTGGTCCACTGCATCCCTCCTCACTGAGAAGATGGACTTGACTGGCAATGTCCTGAATTGGTTTGCCTCCTACCTCTTGGGCAGACACCAGGCAGTTAAGATGAACACATTTCATTCTAACTGACTTCTGTCCTCTCCCAAAGCTCTTCCAGTAACCTATCCTCTTCAGAATGTGCATGGCCATGGAGTCTCTGGACACCCTCCTCAAAAATTCCGATATTGCCATCCACCAGTACGCAGATGAAACTCAGTTATGCATTAGAGTCAAAAGCCCACAGGACATCAGCCATCATCCAAATTGTTTCACCAGCATCCAGGATAGGATGTATATTGCCTATCTCAAACTTAACTCCTCCATGACCGAATGCGTCCTCATCGGTAACCCTATTAAACCACCACTTATCCAACAAAGTTTCAATTAAATGCACCAAGAAGGGTTTGATCTGAAACTCTTGACTACAGCAACATCCTTAGGTTTGACCATCAACAGTGGCCTTTCTGCCCTGTACCACATAGTCATGAAGGCCCAAATGACCCAGACATTCATCCCACTGCAGGCCCTAGTCTCCTGGTTCATAAGGAGCCCTCCAGCCTCTTTTCCTTTGCAGATGGGGAGCAGGTGCAAGTGGATCTAGGTCACCTGGCCCTGCACCCACCTTCTTAGCCCTGCCTCTTCCTTTTTGCTCTTAACTATTAGATCAAGGGCGTCTCTTGCCCGAGCGTCCTAAGCGAAGGGCAGACAAAGAAAAGGGCAAATCCTGTTTGGACTAGGAGGACCCAGGGCCCGACCACCTGCTCAGACAGCAGGTACGCATGCACCAACATGTGTTATTCCCACTGTCCCCACAGGCCATCCCCACCCCCTCTGCTCCCCCTGTGATGTTCCCTTGTGCCTTGTCTGTCTCCTCGTCCCTCCCCTTACTGGTCCCCCCCCCAGCACTACCTAGTATGATAGTCACTTGTTTTGTTCCTCCCCTACCTTTCTGCACCCCTCTCCCTCACCTTTTGTTTTTCTCCGGCTCTACCAGAAATGTCGTCAGGCCTAGTACGGTAGTCACTTGTCTGTTTCCATTTCCTCCCCACTCTCCCCCTCCCTTCCTTATTTATGTCTTAGCTCTTGCACTATCTGAAATGCTGTCAGGCCAAGTGCGATAGTTAATTTCACATCCTTACTGTTCATGGCCTGTAAGAATGTCATTGTATTTTCACTTGTTCCCTCCCTTGCCTTGAAGCGCTTTGAAACACATTGTGTATAGCCGCTATATAAATAAACTATCATATCATATCATAACACCCTGCTGACAAGGTTCCCAGCTGCTCACCTGGAATCCCCTAAAGGAGCTCTCCATGAAACAGCACACCTTATTACATGGAAATGTGATCGGATACCCCATCCTATCCTCAATACAGTAGCATCCTCTTCAGACCAGTATATTTTTCAAGAGTGTATGTATCGTCGACAAATCAGTCACGAGTAGCACAGCAGTGTAACTGGCCACTAGGTTCGACACATCTGGTGGCACATGCTCCTCCTGTAGCAAATCGACCAACCAGCATGAATCACAGATAGATACTCCACAAACAATCTTTCTGGTGTCATGCACCCATCCTCTGGAACTCGATCCCTTTGATCATCTCGGAATGCCTCCACAACTCTCCAACTACGCCGAGCTCTCAGAGCTGTCTTTTTCAAGTACACCTGACCAATGCCTAATCCCAATGGGCACACAGACTGACTCACAGACCTCACCTCACAGTACTATGCTACTGTTACAAGATGTCAGCCCAAACGGGTGCTGCACACGCACACTGTGGAGAGCAAGCCTCTGTCCTCGAGCTAGGTCGATGCTTTAAATAATAAAAAAGAATATAAAATAACAGGCACTTCTTTGCCCTGTCTAAGCTGCACAATAACAACAGAAGAAAGCTTTGCCAGCCTCCCTCACTCCCTGTCTCGTGCTGGCCTATTGTTCATGAGGTACCGCCAGTCCTTGCAACTTGGCCCTATTGCAAAAAGCTGAAATATTGCTTAAAAGAATCGAAGGGAACAATAGTTTGCATAAATGTAAGTAATATACTGGTTGCCCATTGGATAATGGATACCTATTAGCTTAAAAAAGAAACAATTATAAATGTGATGTCCTTATAACCTTCAATTGCAAATCTGTACATTTGTAGAGGTTTCTAGGTGTAATGAATTGCAGTATTAATTTAAGAGTTCCTTCTTTGAATGCAAAGGTCTTTACCACTTCAAATCCACTGTACTTGAAATTATGACTGCCTCTCCTGGCACCTCTGGCAGAGAGTAAGCCTGTGAGATACGATCATGTTATCAAGGAGGAACATGTGGATATTTTTTTATTCATTTTATTTTATTTAAATGATATAGTTTGATTACAAACTTTTCGTTCTTTATCCTCTAGAATCATTCATAGTATTATAAGTGGTTAATTAAGAAACTCATTAAGGGGGGATGGTGGGGTCTTGGGAGCCGGCAGTGGCCCCCGGGCAATGGCAGCACCAGGGAAGGGATTCGGGTTGCTGGAAAAATGCAGGCTGTACACTGTGTGTTGTCGCCCACCTTTCCAGCCACATGGCTGAGCACCATTCCCCGGGTGTACATTTTAGTTTCGTCCATTATGTAGTCTGATAAGCCAAAACTATAAGCATGGGAAATACATATGTGAGAGGGATGGGATGTGAGGAGTGGCCCACAACCTGTGGGTGTGGATTGGCTTTTTATTCACCCATTGACTGACCATCTAGAACCACTGTAGCGCTTTTGACCATTTCCACAGAATACCTGCTCCTCCCCACCAAAACATGTCCTATGCTAGCTCTATACTTAAAAGAGGATGCCAATGTTATTTCTAAGCAGTCTTGAAATGTAATGGCTTAATTGCAGCTATAAACCAACTCCCTCTATAATTAAAATGGCTTAAGCAAAGTGTGCCTTCAAGGACTTGATTTGTGAAAAATATGTGTGTCCCTGCATATGCTCCTTTGACTAAATTCTGTTAATAAAAACATTGGCAAAGCCAACACTTTTGGCTTTTGGCGTCTTGTATAGGCCTTGTATAGACAGGTGCATAGATAACATGCGAATGAGATGCCTGCAGAAAAGCCAAATCTGTTACTATTGCCATTTCTCTTCTTTCCTCCAAGGTTACAACACCTCGAATATTCCTGTCTCTAAGTCGTCGATTTATGTTCAAGCACGAAAAGCTGTCTTGCAGCAGACATTGGCTCAGCTCTGTGAACTACTGCTGTTATTTAGGGGGATATTTACCAGGAACTAAACTCTCAAAGGCCTCCCATCATCCACGAAATGCTGAAGCCAAAGGCGTGTGTGAATTAGTCGATGGGATTAAACTTTGAGAAAGTTTCGGTGCCCCGACTTTCTGTTAGCAAGCAAATCGGCGTGATATCGGCAGGAATTGCTCTATTTGCAGCAGGCCTTTTTAGCAAGAGTGACTTTATATGTCATCAAATATTTGAAGTCATTTCCCCCGGTGATCACAATCATCATTCATTTAATGGAACATAATGCAATTATAGTTAGAAATGCAAAAATGCCACAGACGGTTCAAATACAGATGCGGGCCTTTTAATTAGCCTGCTTTCCATCCAATTATGTAGTTACTTTAAATATGATTAAAATGCATTTTTAATTGCATTAGAATTCATTTATTAGTGCTGTGCGCCTTCGTCTAATGAATGTAGAGCAGGGGATCAAGGGAGGCTAAGGGCAAGGGCTCCCAGTGATTCTCCACATTTCCATGTTTATTTACTTTTAATTACAATGTATTTTTAATATCGGAAGCTGTTTCCGAGTCCCAGTACTGGGTGACGCTGGCAGAGTGATTTCTCTTGCAGGATTGTTGTTTCCAGCCAGCCTAGAGAAATGAAAGGTCGCAGGCATGAGCTCAAGCGGTGGGCCTGGTTAGCTCATATACTGGCCTATTGGCTGTTGAGCAAAAACAACCTCAAGATATTAGGTACAGGGCTCATCATGCCTCGTTTTCTCTATATATCTGTCCATCTATCCATCCATCTGTCTGTCTACCTTTGTTCTACCTAGCTATCCATCTATCTATCTGCCTATCTACCTATCTATCTGCCTATCTGTCTGTCTATCTATCTGTCTATCTATATATCTATCTATATATCTATCTTCCTACCTATCTACCCATCCATCAATCTATCTGTCTATTGTTATTTCCGTCCATCCATCCATCCATCCATCCATCCATCCATCCATCCATCCATCCATCCATCCATCCATCCATCCATCCATCCATCCATCCCATGTATCCATCTGTCTATCTTTCTATCTGTGTATTGCTCTATCTAACAATCCAATAATAGTGCATATAGGTATGCACTATTATCTATCTATCTATCTATCTATCTATCTATCTATCTATCTATCTATCTATCTATCTATCTATCTATCTATCTATCTTTCTATCTGTGTATTGATCTAACAATCCATGCATATAGGTATGCATTATTATCTATCTATCTATCTATCTATTTATCTATCTATCCACCCATCCATCTATCTTTCTATCTGTGTATTGATCTATATACCGGTCCATGCATATGGGTATGCACTATTATCTATCTATCTATCTATCTATCTATCTATGAATGTATCTACCCCTCTGTCCATCTGTCCATCTCTCCATCTACCAGTCGATCTAACTACGCATATATGAATGTACAAATCTAACTACTTTTTGTCATTTACAGATGCACCTATTGATCCATAAATCTATCTACCTACTAGCCTATCTATCTCCCGGTGCTTGATCCATGTAAAAGGAATTGAAAGTCACTGTCCTGTTGACCTAACTGCCTCCTGAATCAGACCAAGCACTGTCTCTCTCAAAGAAGTCTCGCGACCTGGTGTTGCCGGGGCTGCCCCTAAACAACAGATGTTCCTCAATGATGAGCAGTTAGGGCTCAGCCAAGGTCACCTGGGTGACTATTCCATAATAGAGCAGATTGAATAACTCTGCGCCTGCGCCCCACTTCGGTTTAATTGCCTTGTGGGATGTATGTCAATTCCTTAATTTGTGACCGTCAAGAACCACACGGTGACTGTTTTTCAGATAACTGTGGGCCTTGCTATAATTGAATGTGAGCATGTGTTATCGTCATAAGACAATCAGAAAGTGTGACATGAAGGCTCTAAGCACCAAATGAAGCCTACATTCTATGCCTCTTCCTTGTTCTCACTGTGTTCAACACTCCAGCCAATCTGTAAGGTTTATATTGAGGATCTAAATACATGTAAAGAACTGCATTCCCATCTACTCTTTGTGATGTGTACACAGGGTTCTGGACAAGAAGACAAGGGCAAGCTCGGTCACAGGGAGCCACAGGGGAGGCTTTTGTCCCACCTGCATTAGTTCTAACATCATTACAACACATTTCGATGAGCTTTATTATGTACTGGTTAACATTTACCCTTCTTAGAGGCTCAACCTTCTTCTAAGGACCACTAACTTGGGTGGTGGTCACCTGTCACAATAGAGCCCTCTTATGTGGCCTCAAATTGTTCATTGTGTGCTGTGCATTTTTGCTAGAGGCCCACCGGAGGAGCAACCTTGTAAGTGTCTGAACATGGTATTTCCTTATAAAGCTCCAGTGTAATCGCGCAAAAACACCCCGCGATCCCTAACCAAACCTCAGCACAATTGCATGTAAACACCTCGCAATTTGGGGTCACACCCCAATGTAATCACGTGAAAACACCTCGCAATTCCCAGCTGCACCCCAGCGTAATGGCGTGAAAACAACCCCAGCCTCACTCCAGTGTAATCGCACAAAAATACCCTGTGATCCCTGGCCGCACCCCAGCGAAATTCCATGTAAACATCTCGCAATTCTGGCCTTTACCCCAATCTAATTGCGCGAAAAAACCTCGCAATTCCCAGCCACAACCCAGCGAAATCGCATGAAAACACTTTGCGATCCCCGGCCACAACCCAGTGAAATCTCACATAAAGAGCTTGCAATTCTGGCCCGCACCACAGCGTAATTGTGCAAAAACACCTCACAATTCCCAGCCGCACCCTAGCGTAATCACACGAAAACGCTCCGCTATCTCCGGCCGCATCCCAGCGTAAGTGCTAAAAAACACCTTGCAATTCCCAACCGCACCCCATTATAATCACGCGAAAAAACCCTGCAATCCCTGCCGCACCCCAGCCAAATTGTGCATCTGCACCTCACAATCTGCGGCAAGCAGCCACCTCCTGATGGGACACCCACACCCCAGCCCCCAGCCCACATCACCCTTGCCCCCACCCTGCAGGCAGCCCCCTCCACCTGGGACACCCCAGCCCCCATCACCCATGCCCCCACCCTGCAGGCAGCCCCTTCCACATGTGACACCCCAGCCCCCATCACCCGTGACCCCACCCTGCAGGCATCCCCCTCCACATGGGATACCTCAGCCCCCATCAGCCATGCCCCCAGCCTGCAGGAAGCCCCCTCCAAATGGGACACACCCACCCCAGCACCATCACCCATGCCCCCACCCTGCATGCAGACCCCTCCATATGGGACACCCCCACCCCAGACCCTATCACCCATGCCCCTACCCTACAGGCAGACCCATCCATATGGGACACCCCAGTCCTCATCACCTATGATCCCACCCTGCAGGCAGCCCCCTCCACATGGGATACCCCAGCACATATCACCTTTGCCCCCACCCTGCAGGCAGACCCCTCCACATGGGACACCCCAACCCCAGCCCCCATCACCCGTCACCTGTGACCCCACCTGCTGACAGCCCACTCCAGATGGGACACCCAAGCCCCCATCACCCATGAGCCCACCCTGCAGGCAGCCCCTCCACATGGGACACCCAAGCCCCCATCACTCGTGGTCCTACCCTGCAGGCAGCCCCCTCCACATGGGATAACCCCATCCCAGAGGCCATCACCCGTGACCCCACCCTGCAGGCAACCCCCTCCACATGAGACACCTCAGCACTCATCACCTGTGCCCCCAGCCTACAGACAGCACCCTCCACATGGGGCACCCCCAACCCAGATCCCATCACCCATGCCCAGCCCTGCAGGCAGCGCCCTCCACATGGGACACCCCAACCCCAACCCCCATCACCCGTCACCCCAACTGCAGACAGCCCCCTCCAGGTGGGATACCCCAGCACCTATCACCTGTGCCCCCACCCTGCAGGTAGACCCCTCCGCATGGGATACCCCCACCCCAGCCCCATCACCCATGCCCCCACCCTGCAGGCAGACCCCTCCACATGAGATACCCCCACCCCTGCCCCATCACCTGTGCCCCACCCTGCAGGCAGACCTCTCCACCCCCACCCCAGATCCATTCACCCATGCCCCAACCCTGCAGGCAGCCCCCTCCACATGGGGCACCCCAGCCCCTATCAGCCAGGACCACAACCTGCATGCAGCTCCCTCCACATAGGACACCCCAGCCCCCATCACCTGTGACCCCACCCGGCAGGCAGCCACCTCCACATGAGACACCCCAGCCCAGACCCCATCACCCATGCCCCCACCCTGCAGGCAGCCCCCTACACATGGAACATCACCTGCATGATGAACCCTAACATAGTGACACATCATCAATCCATCCATTGTGTGTCGTGCACCTTGACTGCTGTGCAGTGACACCAGCCAGAATATCCACTGGAACATGTATCCTGCAAACAGAAATTAATGCATACACCAGGGCCACATCCATTAGTGTGTTAGCTGGGCAAATTGAATAGCTGTTTGCAACCATCTCTCAACATACACATGTAACACCTGAATGTAAAAGTGAGTGCCTGCTGGCCATGTGACAATGTCATGGCATCAAGACCCAGGGACAAATTGTGCACCAATTACAGAATCCAAACAACCCTCAATGTGTGTCACATGAACACATACTGGCCAGGTTTCCCACAGCCTGAGCTTCATTGAGCTGCCATTCTCTAATAAACACATAACTGGTATGCCCATGTGTGCAGGACATGGACATCAGACACTGCACCATGCACCGAAACAGCTGCAATGGGCAGCAAATGTGTAATTCCCATTAAATGCCAATAGTGTATCCCAGTGCAAGTGCTTGACCAACACCAGAGACGATGATAACTGCAAAAACACATGCTGGTGAAGGGGAAAGAACCACTTGTGTGTTACACAGCATCAACTGTCCTGAACATGTAACACTCCTAAAGTCACCTCCCCCTCATTGCTCACAAACAAAGTGAGGGTAAATACACACTCATGCTGCACAAGTGAAAGGAAATGCCATTTGCCTTTGCACACCCAAAATCCCACCTCACACACCACCATTGGTCCACCCCATGTGTATACTCCCCCCGCAAATAAACCCTGAACATAACACATGCAAGTAAGCAACCACACAGATGACCAACAATGGGCAGGATCATAGCCACTACATAGGACTACCAAACAGACACAATGCAAAAATAACTGTGACAGACAATGACGCTGAGAGTTAAAAATACATATATTAAACAGTTGTATTTGCATCATGCATACTGTAAAAAAACAAACTATTCATAAATCATAATGTTGAAATATGTCCATGTAAAAATAGAAAATAAAATAAATGTCCATATGTATCAAAAATATTGACACTAAACAATCTATAAAATCACTAATGAAACACCTCAAACACACCAAAAAACTATGTACAAGAAAACATGGAGGATAGTGCGAAGCCCACTCCAAAAACAAATAAAAAATTAAAGGAAACTTACACGTACAGAACTATGTACAAAAAAATGAAATAATGTCCATGATCCCAGCTCCAGATAAAAATTTAAGGAAACGTATATCTACAAAACTATCTACACAGGCAGCGGGCTAGTCCTCTTGTCACCGATGTCACTCAATGTCTCGGCCAGGGCATCATCAAAGACTGCGTCCACTTCCCCTAGTCGGGCCTGCGCTCTCTCCTCGAGGGCTTGCAGGGATTCCAGGTTGGACCTCTCCATCCCCTCCCACTCCCTGCAAGTATCCTCTAGGATGTCAGCCCTGCCTCTCTGCCCGACGCAGTGCAATCTTCGCACTGGCGATGGTGACTCTCGTCTCCAGAGCCCGCTGCCTCTCTGCCTCTCTGCCTGGATTTGCTGCCCATATCGCACAAACATGGAAGACATCCTCGCTCGGAGCGTCTTGCTTGATGATGGATACCTGCCTTCTTAAGATGGGATGCCCTGAGTACAATAACCTCCTACTTCAATCATGCTGTTGCCAAATCGCCCGGTGCCTCCTTCTTGTAGACACCCCCCGAACTGATGACATCACCCAGGGGTGTCGGGCCCGTGCCCTGCTCCTGGGTGCCTGCTCTTCCTCCATTGCCTTGCTCCTGTTGTTCCCTGGATCGGTGTGGTGAACACCTCAGCTGTTCCACTGGTCACTCCCAAATCATGCAGGGATGTTAGCTCCACCAGATTGGCCGACACTGGTTGAGACTGGTGCACAGGAGGCCCTGGTGGTATCTGGGCCGGAATGCGCATGAGAGGATAACTGGCGCACAGAGGGGTAAGACAAGGAAGGGGTTGAATAAGTGGCCAACCCACGCATCCAATTTGAGACCAGGAATGCTGCTAGCCAATTCAGGAGACACCAGACGTCACTGTGATGATGTGCAAGCCTGTGGTTGCAAGCTTGCATATCATCACGAATGATGGCTGTATGCCTCACAATACCGGCTAGCAGGGGTTCCACTCTGTGTCAAATGGCAATATCTGCAGGCAGCAGGGTGTTGGTCTGGGTGGAAACAACCAACACCTGCGGATTGGCCTGGCCTGAGGCATGCAAGCAGGTGCATGCTGATGCAGGTGCTGGCCCAGGGACAGGATTTGGCACAGGCCCCTCCACGATGACCTGCACTGCCTCATGCGCCTGAGTCAGGACTGCACCAGTCACACCCACCTCACCAACCCCGCCGGGCCCCATGGACTGGGCTAATACCGCCCCCTTCTCCTCCTCCTCCCCCACTAACCTGGATGCCTCCCCAGCGTCATCTGCCATGAATTGACCTGTGTTTACTCACCTATCCCCGCCTGCTGCCGAGAAGTCCACATCCACCTTAGCACTCTTGAACCTTCCCACAGCAGCACCAGTCTCCTCGCTTCCTGAAGATATCGTGTCGAGGCAGTGTGACTGGGCCCTGCATCTCTGCCCGGGGGAGGCATCCCTGCTGCAGGGCCAGCACCTGTCCAAAACAGCCAGGGTCACGGAGCAACTGTAGTATATGTTTTCGTACCCCAGGGACATGGACACGCAGGGGCAGCTGATGCCCATGTGTCTGATGGGAAGGTACGGCACTGCAAAACACCTGACCCCAGCACCCTGGCTCAGGGATCTGCAGGGTCATCTTCTCTCCCCTGCACCCATGTTGAGGGACCTGCAGGGCCAGTAACTGATCCAACATCAGTAGGTAATGGCATAGCCCAGGCCACGAGTGGTCCATCCCCTAATGCCCCGAATGGTCCCAGCCACAAAGGGTCTGCACCACGTTCCAAGAGGCAGTAGTGTGCACAACAGGGAAAGGCTCAATCCCAAAGCAAAGGAGACCACCACATCGAGGAAGAGGAGCTTCAATGAAGATGTACTCAAGTTCCTCATGGACTACAGTCCGACCATACTGTGACATGTGCACGCAGCCAGGCAGCCGACATACACCTGCTTAGCCTATGGTCCAATGGCAGCGAGTCACGGATGGCATCAACGCCTTGGGTAATGAGAGGCACACTGCTCATGAGGTCATGAAGCGGTGGAATGACCTCCAGCGTTGAACCAAATCGAAGCTTGGTGCCAACCTTGCTTCTGCTCTGGTGACTGGAGGTGGGTCACCACAGGAGCAGGATCTCACACCACATGAAGAGGCCATGAGTGAGTTTATACATGTGGATCAGGTCCAAGACGTGGGAGGCCTGCCAGATTACAAGGAAATAACCGGTGAGTGATGAAGCATGTGCATCCTTAATATATCTATGTAGATTAATTAATGTGTATGATTGTGTAGCACTTCTGCCTGCATTTGTATGACTGCCATGGGTGAACCATGTCAAGGTGTACTGACCCGTGCTTAGTGTACTGCAGCGTGCATGCAAACCGTGTGCTCAACATCAGTTTAATATGGCTTAGGGACAGGAGTCATCCACAACCGTCTTATATTAAAAGACATTTCTGGCATGCCAACACAATGTGGCATCTGGCTATGTACATCAGTGATGTTAGTGACTCAGCTATGCCAGTCAAGTGCTTGTGTCTGAAGCACGTGCTACACATCATGCACTGCATGTAGTAGAAATGCCATCCACACATGTCCATAGGTGGTTTCATGCTACCCATACCTTCCATTAACACTGTCAGCGGGTGGGACATTGTGCCATGGGTGACATAGCGTTTTCCTCCACTGTGCAAATCCCTGCCGCAGCTACGGCACTGAGCCTCTTACAAGATATTTGTCTGGAGTCTTCCATGTTGACCTGCCACACTCAACACCCCACCATGGGTCTCTTGTGTCTCACTGTCCCCTCTTCCTATCTTCCAGCACATGTCATCACTCTCTTCCCATCACACAGGGGGACACCACCCTTGGTGCATTTCCACATTGTGTGCCTCCCTTTGCCAGTGGTACACTGCTGTTAGATGTAATTGTAGTGGATTTAGCTGTGATTGTGTGTGGACATATCCTCTTGTACCCTAATGGCACGTAGCAAATCCTTTTTTAGCCAGAATTAGCATATTTAAGTCCACTGGTTGCCTTTCCATGGGGCAGGATTCGCTGAACCAGATAGATGTGATTTTGCAATGTGTTCAGTGCTTACATCGTCACGGACATGGGATGTGTGGCAAGTCTGCATACGCTATGATCTCAGGGATTTTTGTGCATAGTCTATGAATGCAAATTATGACATGTTAACATTCATGTAAATGTGTTGCAGGACAGCATTGTGATGACAGTGCATGTAGTAGATGCAATTAACATGATTCTTCATTTCTTTATGTATCCATGTGCAGGTGATGAGCCACCCTATTCAGGGGAGGAGGTAGAGGAGGAACGGGAGGCTGAGCACCAACAGAGAACCATTGGAGGATATGTTGTCGCAGCCCATGAGAATCTACTGGTGCTACAGTCCATCCGGGGCATGACTCAGTATGAGTCCACCTCCATTGATACCAGTTGCTCTGGTGGTGAACCGGATGTCCATTCTTCTATGCTGTTGGAGGTGAGTGCATCAAGTGATGGGGCTGATGTAGCCCGTGCCTCTGCAACGGGTAACGTCCCCTCACAGGGCCAGTCCGTCTGTGGTGGTTACAGCTGCAAGACCACACTCCACTGTATTGGCTTCCTGTCCTGGGATGGATGACCAAGGGAGGGATGCAGTCCTGCAGCCACAGACAGAAGCTTCACATCAAGGGCCATGCTCCCTTGGGTCCAGCAGGTGTGGGGCATGCACACTTGGTGGACGTGTTGCAAACGGGCAGACATTGTGGGAGCAGTCAATGTTGCGTGTTGCACAGCAACAGGGTGCTTCCTATGAGATGTTGGCTCAGGGCATGGATAGGGTGGCCAATTCCATGTTCTCCCAACAAACACAGGTAGAGCACCAGCTGCAGGCATTGCAGTCCACATGCCGCTCACACAGGCTGCACATGGAGGCCAGCAACAGGAGATGATGGGCCGAACTGAGGTCTCTACAGGCATCCCTGCTTGCAGAGGGTTGGGCCCGCAGGGAAGCCCTCAGGTAAGATTTACTGGGCCTCAGAGCTTCAAAGGGAGTGCTAGAGGCAGACCTCAGCACACAGTGCAAACAGCAGCTGCAACTGTTGACTCATAGCATCTTGGAGGAACTCTGTGCATCCCATGCAGTGTTACATGCAGACCGCCAAGGCTTCATGTTGCAGATGCATTCATCTGCGTCCTGCCTGGCCTTTGCCATGGAAGACCAGGCCAGGGCCATAAGTGGTCAACCTCCCTTACCACTACCAATTTTGCATTCTACACAGGAAGGTGGCGACAGCAGCGACAGCCCTCCCAAACCATGATAGCCACGCAGTCTATGTACTCATGGAGGGAATTGTTTTATCAACATCCACATATGTGGGTATTGACATTCACCCTGCCCCTCCCCACTCCTGGTGGGCCCCCCGGTCCAAGATGGACATTTTATTCTTTTTCCCATCCCCCTACCCCGGCCAGATGTTGGCATGTCATATTTTGTTTTGCCCTTTCCTGGTTGAGGTCTTTGTTGTTTTTTTGCATTGATTGCCCTTGAGGTGTGTCATTAACTCCTCAGGGACTATACATGTGCAGTGGTGTATGTGCAGGCATGCCTAGTGAACTCATTTAGCATGTTGCATGGGGTTGCACCGGGTGGCATGTGCAGGTAATAATAGCTTTGTTGTTCCACAGCACACGTGTGCTGTGTCAACTATGCTGCACAACATGACCTTTAATATGTCTGCACATGTTGTTCCAGTAATTTGTGGTGTGGCAGTGACTGTTGTCCTGGCTGAGACATCCGGCACCATTCGAAGTATACACTGCTCATGCCCTCCACCAGTCAATGTCTTTCCTTTAACAAATTAGGAAACGCACTTACTGGTGAAGGTCATGTGGGATTTACAACATTCAGACACAGTTATTTGGTAAGCATTTGCACTGTCTTGCATGTTGGGCATGCTTCATTGTTGGTCATCTTTGCTGCCTATGTCGGTTCTCTTATATGTCCTTTGCGTGCTCACATGGAGTTGTGGTAATTTGATTGGAGCTCATGTCACTGTGTAAGCTACCTATGCGTAAACCTCAATGGGTACACCGACTATGCTATGCAGCATGCCATGGTACATCGGTGTACCAGGCCCTGGACTCCTTGATCTGTCATTTCCTTGTTAATCACTCTTTGTGCTACTCTCTCTCCCTCTCTCTGGTGCGGTACACTGTACTACTGTACACATCAATGTCAATGGCCATTCACCCTGTGTCACTCTGTGTTTGCTCCTGCACTGTGTTGTATGCATATTTTCTTTCTGGTGTCAACTGTGATCATGTATGTGCCTGTATTTCATGCTGTTTCTCTGTATTGCATTCCATGTAGGTAGAGCATCTCCCGATTGTATGCATCGTATGCAAGGCAGGTTTGTTCCACTGACAGGTGAGTGCATGGCATTTGCTGACACTTTGGTGGTGTTTGCATGGGAATGGGGCACTGTGTGTGTGCCCTCACCCCCCTTACCGCCCTGATGGCTGTGTGTGTGGCCCTCACCCCCCCTTGCCTCCTTGATGGCTGTGTGTGGGCCCCTCACCACCCTTGCCCCCCGTGATGGCTGTGTGTGTGCCCCTCAACCCTCTTGCCCATGTGATGGCTGTTTGTGTGTCTGTCACCCCCCTTGCACCCTGTGATGGCTGTGTGTGTGCCCCTCACTCCCCTTGCCCCCCGTGATGGCTGTGTGTGTGCTCCTCACCCCCCTTAAACCCCATGAAGGCTGTGTGTGTAGCCCTCACCCCCATTGCATCCCATTATGGCTGTGTGTGTGCCCCTCACCTGCTTGCCCCCCGTGATAGCTGTGTGTGTGCCCCTAACCTCCCCTTATACCCTGTGATGGCTGTGTATGTGATTCTCACCCCCCTTATCCCTGATGAGGGCTGTTTGTCTGGCCCTCACCTCCCTTACCCCCTGCAATGGCTGTGTTTGTGTGCCTCTCACCCCCTTTGCCTCCTGTGATGGTTGTTTGTGCCCCAACTCCCTTCTGCCCCCCTTGATGGTCTGTTGTTACCCCCCTTTTCTCCCCTATCTGTTCTCTGGCACTTTGGTATTCATACCTGCCTGACGTGTATGATAGTTGCCTATCTGTGCCCCTCCCCTCCTTTGTTCTTCTCCTACCCCTCCCCTCCAGCACTACTCTGAAAGTTCATCTGGCCTAGTACGTTGGTCGCTGTTTTGTCCTCCTCCTCCCTCACCCCTTATCCCTCCTCCCCTCCCCTGTTAAATTCCAGCACTACCTCAGTTGCTATCAGGCAGAGTAATTGTAGCCGCCTGTCTTTCTCATCCACCTGCCCTCTCCTCCTCCACTCCCTATTACTGTTATTTAGCACTTTATCATTTGTCGTGTGACCTTTCTGATAGCAGCTTGTTTGTATCTCCCCCTTCCCTCCTTGTTTTCTCCTCCACTTCCCCCCAGCACTATTCTAAATCGTCGTAACACCTAGTATGTTAGTTGCTTGTTTTGTTCCTCTCCTTCTCCCTCATGCCATACACCCCCCTCCTCTTGCTACTATTCCGGCACTACATCAATTGTCATTGTAATGTAACCACTTGTTTTGACTCATTTTTCCTCCCCACCCCCCTCCCTGCCTCCTTATTCACATTCTGAATTGTTTCAAGGACTTGTAAGAATGTCACTGTATTCTGCCATGTTCACTCCCTCCTTGAATGTGCTTTGAAACATGTTGTGTATAGGCGCTATACAATCAATTCAATTAAATTCTCTCCCTCTTCCCTGCTGTGCAATCACTCTACTCTCTCACTCTCTCTATTCCTCTTGTCCGGGTTGTTTGATGACTATATGCTTGATGTGCCGCAAGGTCTCACATGCCCCTGTCAATCCAAGCAATTTGTGGGGTAGTTGCCTCCGTGATGTGGACTGGTGTCATCATCATTGCACTTGGCAGATGACCGGAGAGAGTTGCATCTCTCTGCACTTAGCCAAGCATCCACTGACTGGTTGCACTTGAACCACCCCTGAACTTGTTACCACCCTCCAAATACCACACCCCTCTGAGCATCTGTGCACTTGCTCCTTCCGATTGCACCATGCAAGTACGGTGTCTGTCTGTTTTACCCTGTCCTCGGTCCCTGCATGATGGCATATTGATGCACTTGTGAAAATAAGATGAATCACTGTCCGACAGATTCACTGTTACAGGCACTGTTGATAGTGTAGTATAATTTAGTATGAAATGACTGCTCCTGTCCAGAATATTATGGATCCCTATGAGCGGGTGTTATTTTTGTACTTGTTCCATGCATTGTTGAGTGCATTGAGACACCTGTATTATGTATTGGCCTTTTACCTGTCCCCTTTGACATTACATACCATAACACAGTCTTGTGATTATTTAACATGACATATGGGTTGTTTTATGTGACACACAGGCGATTGGATGTCTAGTTTTTCATGGTGGTAGTGGCATAGTCCCTCTTCTATGTGTTTCTTAGGGAAACACACAATTAAATTAGTTTTTGTTCTAAGGGATGCACACAATGTTGCACTTCCAAGGACACATTGTCAGGGTGGTTTGGTGGGCCCAGATGATTGGCCCTTTGTTTTAATTGAATGGCACATGGAATGTGCCAGGTCTGTGTGCACTCCGTAGGGGTTGGATCTTAGGTGAAAAATGTAGCCACAAGCTGGATACGGGCAGCCTCGCCACGTGCTCTTTGACCTTCCATGCGCAAGCAGCATGTATGTGGTTGTGGGTGTGAGGGCACCACCATGTCCACCGGTACGCCACGCTGTGTTGCAACATTGTGCAGGACACATGCTGCCACAACGATCCTGCACACTAATGGTGGTGCATATAGCAACTCGTCACCAGTGTGGTCAAGGGAGCGTAAACGTGACTTGAGCACTCTGAATGTGTGCTCCACTATGCCCCAAGTTGTAATATGGACTGTGTTGTATTTTACCTGGGGTGGTGTGGCAGGGTTCCGTATTGGCGTCATCATGTAGGTGCTTACTCAAGTTTCAGCCCACAGAAATTAGGGACATAATTCTGGGATAATGAAGGACTGCAGAAGGGAACCTTTGCCAGAATGGAGGAGTGCTGCTCTGGGATTTAATAGGACAAACATATTCTGAATACATGAGAAAAGTGTATTCTGAATATTCTGAATATTTTGAACACTGATTCATCTATATTTATAAAACTGAAAATGTGTGGGTGGCTGGGTTTGTGGCAAAGCGTTGTTCCTTATAATATTCCACACTGTTTTAGCAATCTGCACCAAATTGTGCATTATTACCTGTTAGGACCCTCCGGGCAATACTGGCTACATGCCATTGGGACACCCCATCCCGTTCCCCGATTTCAGCACAAGTCAAAATGGGTTTGTGGGTTAATGGCTTGGCGAAGTGTTGTTCCTTATACAATTCCGCGGTGTTTCACCAATCTGCATCAGACCATGCAGAGTTACCTGTTAGGGCCCTCCAGACTTTACTGGCTACAACACATTTGGGCACCCCAAACCATTCCCTGTATTTCAGCAAAACTCTGAATTTGGTTGTGGGTTTGTGGCTTAGTGAAGTGTTCTTCCTTATACTGTTCCACACTGTTTCACCAATCTGCACCAAATTGTGAATAGTTGCCTGTTAGGACCCTCCAGATATTACTAGCTACATGACATTTGGACACCACACCTGTTTCCCCGGATTTTAGCACCTTCACACATGAGATGGTTGCCTGAAATCAGTGAAACATAAATGTTGTCATAGAAAGACCGGTCCCGACATGAAGAACACAGTTTGAGGTCCATGTGGGACCTAGAAAGCCATGTTTCAGTGCCCTAGGAGGCACGGTTTCCAAGATATTTGCACCGCAGCGAACTGCACCACGCCATAGTGAGGCAATAGTTGGGAAGAGAGCAAAGAAGGTACCAGTATGCAGCAGCACACCAACTCTTGCCTGCCCTAACAACTGCTGTGGGGTATGTTAGCCAGCCACACATGTCCATTATCAGTGCAGCTTACTTCAGGGTGCAAAGCACATGAAGTGATAGGTGGATCAGAACAGCAAACTACAGGATCATTGATTTTCAACAATTGATGAGAGTGTGATCATGTATGAACTGGTACTTTTGCTAGTATCTTATAATAGGAATTGTTCCCACTAACAGTATATGGACTTTCCAACTAGGGCACACATGCTGAATTCAGGGGCATGTAATATTAGTTTGTGTGATAATATTTGAGAAAGTTATTAAATGTGATTTTATTAATATTAGATAAATATCAAAATATTGTGCTTGGTCTCCTTTTATAGGGCAGGCTATCACAATATCAGAAACATGTCTCTTTTTGCTCAATTGTATGTCATTGCTGAGTTACATTGAAATGTGTGTTCTTCATTCTGTGCATGCAAACATATATAATTGTTTGTGCTCAGAACTGATAGATTGAATCACTACCAGGCAGAGGGTTGACTCATGTAATCAGCTGACAGAGCCCCATTGTTTAAGTTCCATTAGCTTACAGCAAAGATGGTTGATATATGGCTGAAATGTTAAGTGCACTTGTTTTTTGATGCTGTAATTCTAATAACCGGTCCTAAGCACCATGTGACCAACTCAGATTTTATCAGCTAGGGTGACAACATTGTGAATTTATTTAGATGCAAACAATATATATATAAGGTATTTTTCTAAACCTTGAGCACGTGATCCTTTTTCTTACTTGGCATAAAGTGCTCCACTGTTTTCTGGATAAGAGTACTGCTTCTCTTTGCTGAGGCTACCCCTTTCTTGTTTTTCCCATGTAAGTTGAACTTATTTTACTTTATATCAGATTCAAAGAAGAGCGAACAAGTGCAAGTGCAAGCAAGAGTCAGAAATATGACATTATTTGACATTTAATACATACATATGCTGGCCTTCATTGATATGATATGATATCAATAATGTATTTCCCATAATTGTGTACAGAAGATGACAGTCAATGGCAACTGTACCACTGATAGGGAAAGAAGCTCCTTTTACTTTGGACATTATTTCCCATGCCCTGAGTAAGACACACATACAAAATATAAAATATCAACATCAGTTCTCAAAAATGTTTCTTTGAAGCAAATATTTTAGAATTCAGATGTGAGATACATGTCTTCAAGTTAAAAATAAAGCCATACTCTATTTGAAAATACATGGCAAGCTGGCTTATGAAAACAAGGTAAATTACTTGTCTTCTTGGGCAACAACAAAGAGGTGATGGCTTGAAGGTCTAGAATTCTTCTTAACCTCTGCCATTGATCCGGGCAACCCTCCAGACCACTGTTCCTTGCCTGCCAAGCCATTACAGAAGGGGAAAGACCATATGCAAATCAGGCTTCGTCCCACCCCAAAAGGATCAGTCCAGCCCAAATTGCTAGGTCACATCTCTTCTGCACAATACCACAAGTATCCCCAAACATGTTTTGGCCTTGTTCAGTCTCATCACTGAGGAGTCACTTTGGTCTCTAGGCCCAGTGGCACGGGACCCACGTATGGGTATACCCGTCCCACTCTGGGTGACAAAAACAAAGAGGTGATGGCTGGTAGGTCCAGAATGAATCTTAACCTCTGGCATTGCTCTGGGCAACACTCCAGACCATTGTTCTTTGCCTCCTAAACCATTACAGAAGGGGAAATAACATAGGCAAATCAGTCTTGGTCCCACCCCAAAAGGGGCAGTCCAGCCCAAACTTCTCGGTAACATCCCTTCTGCACGAGACCACAAGCATCTCCAAACATGTTTTCGGCCTTATTGGGTCTCATCAGTGAGACAGCTGTTTACACTTATGCATAACGTAAACCCTGAAATCCCTATAGTTGTGGCCACTCTTGATGCAGAAAAGGCCTCCGACTCCGTTGCATGGCCCATCCTCTTTGAGGTTCTTAGACACTCAGGGATATGACTGACTTACCTACAATGGAACTGCTTACTGTACAGATCTCCAAGGGCAGTGATATACACAAACCGTATCATTCCTGAACACATAGGACTGATCCCAGCATGAGACATGGCTGCCCATTTTCACCAATCCTTTTTGCCCTCTCAATTAGCCATTGGCATGTCATTTTAGAGACTGCCATTCTCACCAAGGAGTGCAAATCCAATAATGTTTCTATTGTGTCATTGTATGCTGATGACATGTTGCTATATGTTGAACATCCTCAGTATAATTTAGTCCCTCTGATACAATCAATCAATTGCTTCAGGGATTTCTAGGGACCGAGTATAAATTGGTTAAAATCAGAAGTATTGCCATTGACCCCGGTGGTACATCAGGGAGATATATGCACAGACTTTAGATGGTGCCCACACGGGATTTGATATTTTAGGTATACACATTATTACCTCTCTGACCAATTTATATAATGAAAAACTATTTAAATGTACCTGAGTGCTTGGAACACAAAGTAGAGGCATGGATTATCTTACATCTATCACAAGCTGCCCGTATATCCCTGGCCAATAAGATTATCCTCCGAAATTGTTATATATGTTCAACAACGCTCCATCATGGCCCAAATCTAGCTTTTGGTCCCACCCAAGGAAGATGATGATTTGTCTTATATGGGCTGGCAAACAAGGTAGGATATCATACAACATATTGACCTTACCCTATGAAAAAGGTGGTCTGGAGTACCAAAACATATATCTATACTTTCTCGCAGCACAACTTCAATATTCTATATGGTGATGGTCTCCCTCCTCCGAGCTCCTGCATGTATCTCTGGAAAGGACAAACTATTATCCTGACGATTAAAAAGGAGTGCTATGGAAAGGCCCTGCTGGTATGAGGAAGATGGAGATCCAACCCACAGAGATCACTTATAAAGCATGGAAACATGTGCAGGTTGCTTTAGATGAGGGGACTTCCAATTCCCCAGCATTCGCTATATTTAGACTAGGTGATATAGCAATCCCACATAAAGCAATATTTCATACAAATTTTGAAAAACTGGGGATCCACATGCTGGGGGACCTGATAGTGGATGCATGGCTGATCTCCTGGGATGCCTTGAACGATAGGGGTAACTAGAATGCAGTGACACTATTTCTATACTTCCGACTGCAAGAGTTATTTAGAGAAAAGTTGCCAAACTACCCGAAGGGACCATCTCCCTTATTGCAACACATTACTACATTTTCACTAACTAAGAAACTGGACTCCTCCATTTATACGATTATTAGAACATATCTTCCACCTCCACTGGAAACTTCAAGACCAGATGGGAACAGGCGCTGGGTAAGGCGTTATCTGATACACAATGGAAGGCAGTCTGCCTACAGATGAGTTTCCTCTATTTGAATAATCACTTACTTGGACCCATTATAAATTCCTACATCAAGCATACTATTCTCCAGCGAGGCTACACCGCTTGTACCCTGATAGAGCAGGCAATTGTACTAGATGCACCCAAGATGAGGCTGACTTTCTTCATATAGCTTGGACCTACTCACAGATACGCCCATTTTGGCATGCGATAGAAAAGGCAATGTCCACCATGTTTTGAACTACCCGGCATTATCCACCTGTACTCTGGCTTTTGGCTTTGATAAAAGATGGATCTAGAGCTGAACAAAAACAAATTGGCATGACATCAGTAGAGGCAAGGTCGGTAATTTCCAAATCGTGGGGAAAACACAAGGCGCTGCACTTCCAGGAATGGCTGAACTATTTGAACATGTGTGAAAAAAGAGAAACGCAATATGTGGCATCTTTACGCGTCGGTAATAAGCCAATGGACTACTGGATTCCCCTCAGAATCTACACGCCAACCATTGCTGAGGACTCAGTAGTAGTATCCCCAAAAATCACAGTGCATGTTGATTGACGGATTTACCAACGTCAATACCTGCAATTATGCTAATTTACTAATCTGTATAGGGAAGTATACCCACAAGTCACCTAGGGGAAAGATGTTTCTCATGCCTGTTCGATTTACAAGGTGCATTAATGTTATGACTATTACACTGTGCTGTCTTGTTCTTTCTTCTTTTCATTGTTTTGAGATCAGTTGATGGGGGAGGGTGTGGAAATGTGGATAATGAACGTGTTGTATTGAAAATGGCAATAAAAAAAGTTTTTAAAAAAAAGAATGTGCAGAGGTCGCGCAGAGGGAAGCTTTCCCTTTGAATATCTAATTTGCAAAGACTGTGCATTAGGAAGTGAATGCGAGGGACGCTTTCCTCCCCAAGAGGCTGTCCCCGGTGGCTAGCATGCACTAGGGAATCCCCGGAGCAAAGGAGCTTCTGCCACAAGTGGCACTGGCAACGGCAGACCAGAGAAAGCTGTTTTCTAGGTCGTCAGGAGCCGCAGAAGACCTGCGAGCAGTGAGGGGATCAGACACGCACACCTTATCCGGTGAGTTCACCAGCTGAAAGTGACCCTGGAGCGCTCCGAGACCACTCACATGCTCAATGCAGGCATTTACACTCGCGTGTGAGTGAAAGAGGTACTAAAAGTTATTTTTAATACTGAACTATCAGAAAGCAGCCAAAGTACTGTTTGTTAAAGCCACATGACTGTAACTTTAAGCGTATGAGTTTGTTGAAAACCCAGCAACCCGAGATGGCAATACTACAAAAAGCTAATAGATATATTAATTGCCCAATCCAAAAGAAACCAAGAGCAAGACAATTCCAATACAATAGATATTGTCAAAGGCAGAAGTGGACTGATGGAAGGTCCAAGGGTAGTGAAGGTTGTTGCCCATATTTTCAGAAGTATATAACAAACCCTGGTAGAAACTCACATTGCCAAAGCCAAGGAAAAAGCAGAATAAGATTGTATCCTTGTCAGTATTTGGTTACTTGTGCAGAGGGGAAACAAGAGTGGCAAGAAGGCTGCCCTTCTGGAAAAAGGTTATTCAGAAGGAGCAAAGCATTATTTGCAGATGTGAATCTTGTTTCCCTGAGGAGTTGCTACAGGTTTAATGTGGCAGACTACTGAACAGTCTGAAGCTTGTGTAAAGTTGTCATAAATTAATCCTAACAACAGAAGCACTGGTTTATGAATGGTTGTTCATGTATGGGAGTATACCTGAATGGCAAACCTTTGAAGTAGTAGGCCTAGCATTGGAGAAACCAGGTGAGACTGAGGTAGTAGGCTTGTCATGGAAGTAAACCAGGTCGAAGTTCATGAAGTGCTATAAAGTGGTGATGACAAAGACAACGCATGTAATTTGTAGTACTGAAGATAGAACTGCTTAAAACTCCTGCAGAGAGTAACATTTCTTCAGTTGTGGAAAAATCATCCTGACAAAGACACTTATTATTCATGCTCAAGGAAGTGAAAGAACCTTCTATTTTCTTTGTTGAATCACTGGAGTGTTGAAACTTTGTGTTGTCAAGAACTGTGTTGGAACATTCTGTTACGAAGTTATGAAGTTGCAGTCACAAAACACAGTATTTCCTTATTTATTTTAACAAAAGGATGTATTGGCGCTGATTCAAGATGCTTTTGGGGATTTGGCTCCTAACCTGAAAGAGAAAAGAAATAATGTGACCTCCACCAAGGGCATTAAAACACCAGGGACTGTGGGAATGGGGAAGGTTACTCCTCGAGTGGCACTGTGTTCCATGATTTTGAAATGTAGACCTGCTCCATGTACTCAATACGATCTGAACCGAAGAGCCATCTTTTCGGATATACCATTGCTGGCAGATATATCTTCAGCTGACTTGACTTTAGTAGAATTTACATCCAATCAGAATTTAAATTCAGTACGGGTGTGGATGCAATCTAGAGCAATTCGTAATCTGGTATGGCAAGCGAAAAACTCATTATTTGATTTGGGCTTTCTGCTCGACTTAGAAATCGACAGTGTTTTGGAGTCTGAGTTGTCAAGCAATATGGAATCTATGCCAAGGGCAAAAATTGTCACATCGAATTGTCAAGATTTAAAGCAGCCATTGAAGGATAGGACTTCGTGTGCATGCAACTGCAGCAGTAATTCGAACTAGCTATCTAACCTGGCAAAGTTAACCCCTCTTACCTTGGTCAGCTGGAATTCGCGGGGTTTCAAACATTTGCTAAATAATGATGAGAGCGGCCTAGGCAAATTCCATATAATTCTGCTGCAAGAGACTTGGTTGCTAAGTCCCATAGTCTGGTCAGGTTATCAAATACACTTGAACCCAGCTCGGAAGCCCGCAATAGGCAGACCTTCTGCGGGTCTACTGGTGGCGCTGAAAGACGAACCGGGATCATCGTCACAGGTGTGGGCCATGCCGAATGCATACATGCTACTTGTAAGGGCGGTAATTAATGGTGACATCTATGCAATTTTGAATATATACTGGAACCCAGTAGCCATCAGAACTGAGTGTTTCTTTAGGGATTTGAATAAATTATTTGGCATAGTATCTGCGGACGATAAGATTTTGTACTTCATCTTAGCAGGTGACTTGAATATGAATTGCTTAGCAACAAATGGGGCACAAAAGAGTGAAAAGCTGTTACAATGGAACACAATGGTCACTCACAGGAACTTGCAAATGTTGAACGGGGCATTTAAAACAGACATCCCTCCTGCGCCAACTTGGAAGAGAGGAAATTCTGTATCCACAATTGATTTCATCTATGTAAATTGTACTTTATGGTCAGCAATGTGCTCCTTTTGTGTGTCTCCATCTGTAACAAGTGATCATAACATGTTGTGTGCCACTTGGCAAGTAATGGCAAATGCGAATGATATCAAACACAAGTTAATTGAAGGTGGTTGCTTTGTGGTAAATGGCAGCAAGAACCGACTCTGATGGTCGGAGAACGCCTTGTGGCATTTTAATCAAATTTTATATGACTCAAATACCTCAACTAACTGGCAAGCATCAGACATAGGTTTAACATATTCCAATACAATGCAATTATATAGCCAACAGAAGGCTGTGAATTCCAAAAGAGAAAGGCACATCCATGTTTTTGATAGCTCTATATTCATTAGGAAGAGAGCATATCGTGCTGAAGTGAGAAGTTTGGCAAAGCTTGCTCTCACCACTAGATTGACTCTCATAAAAAAAGTCCACCTGAACTACAATAACTGGGTCAAAGGACATCGAGCCAATCTATATCAAAAAGATGGTACAATTATGTTGTCGACTTTGACTGATAAAAATATCACAAAAATGTGGGCAATAATAACGCCCGCCAATTAGACCTTCAGATATCGACAGTTGAGGTACATCAGTGGGTAGATTACTTCCAATCCCTATATGCTTCAAACACGGTCTCGACATTAAATACACGAGAGGTGTTGAGGTTCTGGCTGCATACTGACCAAAAGGAAATAAAACACCTAATCATGACATCAAGCAACTCGTGTGCAGTAGGACCTGATGGGATTTCGAACTCTCTGATGAAAAAACACCCTGAAGTCTGGGGCTCAATTCTCTACAAGATATTTTCTGCAGTAAACCATCAAAAATTACCAAAAACATGGACGGAGGCAATTACAATTCCGATTTATAAAAAGGGTGACCGTCAATTACCAACGAGTTACCGACCAATTTCTTTATTGGATGCACCTGCGAAAATATTTTGTAGAATAATATTAAAGGAGCTCAATGAGTGGGTAGATCAAAATAGTCTAAGAGACCCATTCCAGTCAGGCTTTGTAAAGAGCATGGGCACAATACCGAATATCTTAGCACTCTCAATGATACAATCAGAGCAAGTTGATGGTGGACTCCCCTTATATTTGGGGTTTATTGATTTTAAATCCGTCTTCGACTACATTGATAGAGATATGCTTATAGCTAAGCTAAGGCAACATCAGTGCCCAATGTCCCTTATAAACTTAGTGATCTTACTACACTCCTCTACCTCTATGCGAGTTAAACTAAATATGGGCGGAAGATTATCACCAGAGATCCAAACGTATAGAGGAGTGAAGCAGGGTTGTGCTCTTGCCTCATTTTTATTTAATTTCTTTTTTTTTGATCTAGGCCCTGCACTAATGAACTGCGTAGTTGATGCGCCTCGTATAGGATCTCAAAAGGTTGCCTACTTACTATACGCAGATGATTTGGTATTACTATCTCGCACTCCCATAGGCCTACAAAACATGTTAAACCAATTAGGTTCATATGCAACATCAAATAACCTCGTGATCAACACAGCCAAATCCCAAATTTTAGTGTGTAATAATAATTTTACAAAAAAATATCATCTGAAGTGGTCCCTCCAAAATTGTGTACTAACTAAAGTTGCCAGATATAAGTATCTCGGAGTATATATTGAGCACAAGAAAACCCTAAGTACTATGACAACTGAAATTAGGGTTAAACTTAGTTCTTTGATTTCACAATCTAAAATCATGTTAAGAAGATATGGGAAGTTCACCGTGAAACACATTGTGCTCTTTTATAAGGCCAAAGTAATTCCAATTCTGCTATATGGTGTCGAGGCTTTGGTATCACAAAACCGCAAATTCTGGGATAGCTTAGAAGCTAGATTTTGGAAAAAAGTTCTATCACTCTCCCCAGGTACACCACTGGCCATGCTGCGACATGAACTGGGTCTGGTCTCCTTATATGCCCATGTATTATGGAAGCAGTGTGCGCTTCTACTGAAAATGCTGGATGGTTTAGGGAGGCCTACCTTTCTAAATGTACTAGCCCAAAATCTATTAACTGCAAAAGTTGGTATGTCAAGGAAGTGGAGAAGTCACACGCTTAATGTGGCTGCTGATGCCTCAGTATCGATCGAGCGTCTGTTGACTAATCCAGATCATGCCAAAAATAAAATTCATCAAGCAGACTGGATTTTCAGCATGGAAGTTTGCACAAAACTTAAAGACTTTAACCTCGAGGCTTTTGGCATCAAAAGGTATGGGGTAATAGCAGATTATCTGCTGAAATTCCCGTCACATGCATGCCGACAGAAATATTTAAGATTCAGATTCAATCAATATGAGACAAATGAGATCTTGTTTAGAAGAAAGGTAATATCGAATGATCAGAATTTCTGTCGTCACTGTAAAGTTAATGGACAATGTGAAACATTACAACATCTCATCATTGAATGCTCCACATTACATGACATCAGAGTGAAATGCTTCGGGGGAAAGTTGTCGGTTCAGAGTGGCACCAGTTCTGTGCAAATATGGAATCGTCTGTTTACTAATCCAAGAATGACTATACAACTTGCAATTGTGCAATTTCTTAATTTAATTTTCCCCGGCTCGAATTCTGCATAAATTAATTCAAAGTGAATGGTGATTGTCAGTTCTTTCTTTGAATGGTGATTGTCAGTAATTTCAAGGAGGGCTTTCACTTTCACTTTGTATCATTCTGTTTATTCTGTTTTATGTGGTTTTATTATGTTTACTTGTTTCATATTTGCCCATAATGGGGTGTAAATATTCGTTGTAAAGTATAAGATGTTTAAGTATGCTAAATGATAATGGCCCTCATTAGGACCCTGGCGGAGAGGGTTTTACGCCGGCGTAGTGCATGGCGTACCTCTCCGCCAGACTACGAGTTCCCGTAGCGCCATGGATGATTTTTACGCCTGCTTTTTGCAGGCGGAGAAATCCATGGCGCTACGGGACTTGTTGTTAATTACGCCACCGTAATTGACGGTGGCGTAATTAACGCCTTCCCCACTCCCATTATACCCTATGGGGCAAGAATGGGAATGGGGAAGGGTAGAATGGGGATTGGGGACTTACCGCCCCGCCAAGGTCGGCATGGGACGGTAAGTCCGCCAACCACCTTGGCGGAGTTGGCAGCTTAGCGCCATGGACCATGGTGCAAATTGCACCATGGTCCTCCGCCAGGGTCCTAATGAGGTCCAATGTATATAAAAATTTGAAAAGTTGGTTCACCAGCTACAACAAATAAAAAATTTTTAAAAAAAATATATTTTTTAACTGTGGAGCAGAATCCTTGATGAATCTGCAGGAGGGGAATTCACACAGATTATAAGGAAACCCTACTGTTATATTACAAATGGATGTGTTATCATTTTGTTACCTTTGAACTGCCATTCATTAAGTTATTCTATGTATAAGTGTGAGGGACAGACATCCTTTGTTAGAGTGTTTCTTTTAGTTTATGTTAGGCAGGAAACTCCTTGTCAGGGGAGGGGAAGTGAGGCAATTATCCAACCTTTTACGTTCATAAAACGGCATATCATGAAAAATGGCGACACAGTGAGCATCATGTTTACACACTGCTAGTTATTTTGCTAGCTTTAATGATTCAAGAAAATAATGTTCTAAAGACCCATTTTTAGAGTGGTACAAGCAGGTGTCAAGTAACCTCTCACTATCCAAAATATCACAAATGTGTGCAATGTGCCAAATGCACAGCAAGAGTCAGTGTCAATTGGTATTCTCTTCTCCTTCACTAAAGTACATGCTTTATTCGACACATGTCTTACAGCAGTTGCACAAATAAAATACACATTCATAATACACACAATCCATAGAAACACAGTATAATGCAATGTTCATAAATAGTCAAAATAAATACAAATACAAGCATGATTAGGATATTGCCGTCAAACATAAACAAGATAATACACAACAAAAACTATTATCATATAATAGTAATGGGTGTGTTTTTTTTTCCATCCTGATGTCTAGAATATTTCATGCATTTTGTAATTCCTCTATGATCTAGACTACACATTGGTCTTCATTAGAACTCTCAGCAAGAATGTTCCCTTTTGGCCCACGATCTAGCATTGTGCATACTTCTTCTAACTATGACTACCTCTAATGAGTTCTTACACTGGGTAGATTTACACTGGAAGATAGCTTCCATTATCATCCGTACATGTCTCTCTCTCAGAATGGGTATTAGATAATGGCTTCCCAGGTTTTTATAGCCCGGGCAAAAGAATAAAAAATGTATCAGGGTTTCGTTAGCAGACTTACATGTCAGACAGAGTTCTTCAGCCCCACTTTTCCATCTGGTAACAAGGGCTGTGAAGGGGAGTGTTTCAAAATGGAATTTCCTATTTAAAGTTCTAACAAACGATCAATCAAGTCAATATGTCTCGCTCCCCCAAAATCTTATTTGTGTGCCCAGTATTCTCTTTCCAATTCTTGTACGCAGGACCAACTTGCTAGTCTTGGTAACTTTGTTGTAGGTTCTTTTTAATGATCTTTTTTTTTTTATGGACAATGAGCGCCATACTGGCCCACACATAACTTAAATCTAGGGGTGGGGGGGGCAATATTGACTTAATATGCGTGGAGCAAGGAATGGATGCCCCACTTCTTGATTTAACAAATCCCCAAGAGACTTCCAATATTTGAATAAATAGGGCGAGGTCCAAAGGTGTACCCCCTATTGGACTGGTTTGCGGGATTCTTCATCTGCTATAGACCCCCACCCTAGCTCAGTTAGTAACATGTACTTCGGTGTGTTGAGTGGTATGCACAAACTTCTTTTAAAGAAATTTTGTTCTATAATTTCCAATTCTGAGTGTTGTTGATAACCTCATTACTCTGTGTCATATAGAGCCGTGGGCTTAGCTTGCAGATTGTAAATAGCCAATGCAGGGGAGAAAGCACCACCCCCAAAGCTAATATGGAAGGGCTGTTGCATTACAGCCCCATCCAAGCTTCAAGCCAGTCTATTCAACATGTGTGGTACATCTGCATTTACTTTGGAAATCAATACAGAGACAACTAAAGGTATCTATGGCATTAACCTCAACCTCCACCATTAATTTAGGTCCTTTTTTCCTATGTGGCGGGCAGATATCATACTTTTTGTCTCCCTAGTGTAAAACTCCAAATCAAGCTCCTTAAAGCGCTCATGAAAGATGTTTAGTTGTTTCTTAATGCCCCTGTGTGTCAGAGTAATGAGGACAGCGTCATCTGCGTAGAGCACGATTGGTATTCGCTCACATCCCAAAGTAGGTGTGTTTGTGGGCATTGCACACACATTGGTGACAGTCCTGTCTATTAAGACACAGAAAAGGGTTGGGGATAGAAAACGTCCTTGACTGACCACCCTATCAATATTTATTGGTTCTGTGATGTCCCCTTCCAAATTCCATCTAACTCCAGCCCTGTAACTTTGTGTACGCAATGGATAGCTTTTAAAAGTGGCAGGGGAATATTTTCTTCTATTAATAGTGGAGACTCTATCAAAAGCTGCCTTTAGATCTATGAACATAACAAAGATGTTTGTGCACCTGAGGGTTACATATGTTCGCAATATGAGAAAAAGGTGGAAACATTGATCCAGTGTGCTAAGGTCTTGTTGGAATCCGGCTTGGTGATGGTTAATAATGTTCTCTTTTGCCCCCCATGTTAGTAGATGTCAGAAAACAGCTCTCACAGGCATTTTCCCATCTGAGTCTAATAGCGAAAGTGTCTGTAAATGAGCAGCATTTGCTCCGTTTATAGATCGGAATAATTTCCACCATGGTCATGGACAAAAGAGTCTCTGAGCATTAAATAATTAAATAGTCGATATAATACGGGTGTCCAAATATCAATTTCTGACTTAAAAACGTCGACCAGAATCTTGCTGGGACCCTGGGCCTTGCCACTTGTTTGGTTTATTATTGCCCCTTTTACCTTCTTTAAGGAGAATTATAGGGTACTAGTGTCATTTTTAAGGCAGGCGTATATGTGTTCATCTGAGCAAGAATATGAATCACAGTAGAGGGCGTTATAATGGTCAACCCATGTGTTTTATTCTGGATGTTCACATGTATGATAGGCTCCTCTATTTATTATCCTCCAGAATGGTATAGGGTCTTTATTGGTGGCAGCTTGCAAAAGGGAGCCCCAGTTGTTGTTAGCAAATTCCTTTTTTTCTTACACATTCAGGTTTTATAATCCTTTCTCAGGGCACACATATCTATATATCTATAGATCCCTGTTCTTGCTGTTACACTCAACATAATATAACACACTGCTTGGTGGATTGTTTGATGGTTGATGAGGTGCCAGTCATTAGTTGCGTATTAAGCTGTAGTCAATATGCAATGTTGTGCCTGGGCTAACAAAGGTTGGTTTAGCTGGCTGGTCATCAGGAGACCTGCCATCACATGACCTCAGTCCTAAGGTGAGAAATGTCCTTGCAGTTTCTAGTTTTGTGTTCTTCTGGGAACTGGGATTGCACAAGCCAAATCTTCGTCCTCCGTCAATCCCTCAAACTCATGTCTATCTCTAGCACATTCTATTCCATTTCTATTGATATCCATGCTTCTGTTAATGTAATGAGACCAGCAACCTGGTAGATTTGGCAATCATTTCTTGTGTGGAGCATGCCAGGGAACCTGATTACTATTCGCCTTATAATTTCTCTAACATGAACCATCAAGATCTTCTGCAGGGTTTTGCATTGAAGCATCTATTAAATCAATGTGCGGCTCAGTGTGAGCTGCTGCTAATTGTCTGCAAACATGTGGCTCATCCAGACTTGAGAACAATGAGGCAGGATTCAAAGCGCAATGCCATGAATCAGTAACATGCATTTAATTAAGCCGCTTGGCTGTATAAACGGTGTCATTTCTTGCAAGGGACCTACCATACTTGCATAACCCATTATACATTGTCAGTAGTACATCAGCGACTGTCAACAGGATCTCATTTGAATAACTGCTGTAGACTTGGGAAACTTTATATTCTGGTCAATATGAGCATCCAATGAGTAAATGCCAGGCTTCTTGTACCAGCTCAGATGCCATGACCCAAATAGTGCACATTCTCTTTGCACAAATGCATATTTTGCTTACATGCCTTTTGCCACTTCTTTACTAATGCAGTCAAGAGAACCCCATGTGCACCTTGCATGCCTCACATGAAGGTGACATGACCAGTACGTCATCTACATATTAACTAGCACTGACCACATGGCAATTGAATGTCAAAACAGTCTTTCCTAACAATATGAGAAAAGGAGGTCAGGCTTTCTGAATGGTCCTGTGGCCCCTATGGGGTCTGTGGGGATGCATGCCCACGTATTCTCCAACCTAGAATGAGTAAAGGCAAACAAATACTGACAGTCAGGTTTAATTGTGATAGAAATGTAAGCAGATCACCGATCAAGAACAAAACGATATGTTGCTTTTGGTGGAATACATGACACTATTGTTGCTGGACTTTGGATTACAGACCACTCTTAAGTCCTGAACTACACAGCATGTGCAACTGCCTGGCTTCTTCTTTGGTAGGATCTGTGTATTGCAGGAGGTGGCAGTAGGAAGAATAACCCCTTCCTGCAGCAATGATTCAATAACTATAGACATGGCCTTTCCTGAGATAGACTTCAAGGCATATTGGTGTTTGCATGGTAAATATGTTATTAGATCAATCTGAATATGTACTGGCATGGGTGTAATTTTAGGGGGGAACGGGGGTGTTTGTCCCCCCCAACTTTCATGGTACACCATTTTGTCCTCATTCATTTGGCTGGGGCACCTTTTCTTCAGATGTAATGTCCGCCCCAATATTTTCAGCAACGTTACTCCACTGTGTACTGGTTCATCGTTTCTTTTTTTGTTTTCTTAAACTTTCTTTTGTGCAGTAGCAGACATATTTCCTCAGAAACACAAACACTTATAGGAATATCATCATGGATTTTGGGCATAGTAAACAACTAAACATTTCTTGTAGACGGGGCATGCAACACAGTGGGTACAGCATATGACATACTGCAGCTCACCTCATTTGAATGTTGTGTTAATAATTCATTTAGAACTTTAGATTATAATACATCTAAATCTACTTTTCTATTTTCCATCACCATTCCTGCTCTGGTCTGCTTATTTATTTCCTTCACTTGTATCATCAAATCACACCCGGTACAGTAAATGGTGCATCATAATATGCATACCAGGTCTTCCCCCAACCAATTCACAGGGGATAAAGGACTACGGAAAATGCATGATCAACTAAAATTGGACCTCTATAGATTGAAAATGGAGCAGTCACAGGATGAACCACAGGGCTTTTAGACATATCCACAGCTCGTACAGCAGCAGGCAAAAGCAGAACAGTTGGACAATCTGTTCACTTAATTGCTGAGTAACTTTCCTACTATCTAATATACATGCCACACAATTTCAATCAGTTTTGAATTCATCTAAAGGACCCTCTTGTTCACCTGGTATTAGTGTGTGAATAATTACGTTACTTTCCAATGGCTTCTGTAACCATTGTATTACTGTGGATGGAAGCTTAACATATTCACATTCAGAAGATGGTGGGCAATGGGTGTTGTGGGGACCTGTAGATGGGCACTGTTGGGGCACTCTAACATGCAGTTCTAACTTACAATGCTACTTGTCATAAACACAAAAGGGCCTCATTACAATTCTGCTGGTCCGGAAATAAGGGTGCAGGTAGCAATTTACCGGCACCCTTTACAGACTGGCAGACTACAACTCTGCTTTCCGAGTCTTCTGCACCCTCCATGTCAGACCTGCTGGGCTCAACGGCGCCGAAAAGCAGAGTTATCACGGAAGCACCGGCAGCGTTAGCAATGGTGCTGGTGCTTCCAAGTTCCCATTACCATAGAGTTCTATGGGACTCCGCAGGAATGGGGACTAACATTTTCCCACACCTGACTTCCTGATCCGCTGGGACTTGTAATGTCCCAGTGGCACCAGGAAGTCAGGTCTGGGAATCGGTGGTACAGGGTTGGCAGCAACCCGCCAGTGGCACCAGTGGGTTACCACCAACCTCGTAATGAGGCCCATTATATGAAATATTAAAACCTTGAGGGTTGTGATACCACTCTGACCTCTTCCGCTTTCCCTGCCATGATCAGCTCAGTTTGAATTTGCTAGCCCCAAACCTCCCACCTTCAATTCATGATTGAAATCATGTGCACTTCCAGAAACAGCCCTTGCTGTAAACTCTTTCATTAAAATCCATCATTTGCACCAATCCTTTTTTTAAATTTATTTTGCTCTTGACAAGAGACAGAATGATTGGCCCTGACCACTGGTTCAAAAATACAGTTGCAGTTGAGGTTGCAGCATTACCTCTTGCACAAATGCAGCCACCTTAGCTTCCTGAGCTGTCTAACCTGGCTTATTTCTTCAAGTGTGTTGATTATATACAATGTTCAAATGATCCAAATAGTCTGATGATACTTGGCTTTCATTTACAAGTATTTATTGTTGCCCTATATTTCCTGTACCACATTAACCACTAGCTTGCACCAATTCTGCCCTGCTCTGCATATCCTCAGTGTGCCTGCATGGGTATGGGAAGGGCTAATATTGGTGGCATCAGAAGAGGTATTTGCTTGTCCTTGCAGAATGAACTTTGAGGCCCCTAGCACATCATCAATATCTTCCCCTTCCTCTGCATTGTCTTCCTTTATTTTACCCGCAGGCGTCTGCTGTGAGTACATAAGGGTATTCGGGCTCCTTAGGGAAGATAATCTTGATTGTTTCTTTTTCATTTCTGTCCCTTCTGTCCTTATCTCATTGTCTTTCTTGGTTTGTTATTCATTTTCAGAAATGCACTTATCATTTTGTTGTTTTTATCCTTTAGGGTCCTCATTGTTAATTCCTCAAATCTCCTTGAACCGTGCAAAAATAGTTTACAAATAAAACCCATTGTCCAGACATTTCTTTGCCTGTCAAGAATATATCAAAGCAAAGGTTATTTCTACAGGAATCTCTCTACTTTTATCTCCATGTGTTATAAAGCTTCAATTCAAATCCCTAGATATCAACATTTATTTGGTTGAAAATGAATATACATATAGTACATTGGTGTTCCCTTCTCCAGGGTTCAAGGCTCTTTGACTGTTCCTTTCCTATTTTGCCCCCCCATTCTTTAACAGCATTGAGGCTACATATAGTTTTTACCTTCTTTCTTTTTTCACAGAGCTTCTCTTGATGCAACTGTTTTGTTTCCCCCATGAGCGTATTATTCGTCTTTGCACAGTATCACTTTTATTTCCTGATAGTTCTCTGAAAAAGATTGTGCTTAAGTGGTAATACCCGAGCCAGTGAGTTGGATCAGGTAGTAAACGCCCAGGGTCCAAGTTACAGGCTGAGCAAATCAATGGTGTTACTGCTATTAGCATCCCAGGATTTCTTTCCATAGTGCTGGTAGCAATAATAATTTGCAAGTAGCGGAACTCAATCCTGTTGCGTCCGGTTCATTCAAACGAACAATTACCTAAAATGGCCACCATCAAAATGGAAGGCGGTGCTCCTTATGAGCTCCTCTTTGGTATATATGGTGGCCATGACACGGAGCAGCAGTGGCAGTGGCGTTGTCGCCAAAGGAATAAGGTAAGTGGGGTAGGGGGATGGGGTGGGAAGGGACCAGAAACTGGAGGGACAGGAAGGGTGGGTGGAAGATGGCAGGGTGGGTGTGAGCAGCCTTCAGGTTGCTCGGAATGCAGGCTTGGATAGTTGATTCAGTGCACGATCCAAGCACCATGATTGGCTGGCTCCCCCCACCCTAGAGGTAATACTGTCTTTTGAATTCAGTTCCCTTCCTTCCTCTGTCTCCACCCAAAGTTCTCTCATAGCATTTTTGCTATACATTTGAATGTTTCATCCCTCGTTTTTATTGATATTGATGCCTTGTGTATCTCCTTATTCCCATTACAACAACAATGCCCAGAATGTAGTCCTCAGCCTAGACAGCCAATGTATAACAATTCATACAGTCTTTCCTGCATAGCAAAAAGAAATATCAACCTTCATAGGCAACACACCTTTGAAACTCTGTTTAGAGGTTTCAATCAGGCCACTATCTTATCCTTTTGTACATGGGGGCTTAAGAAGAAGGGATCCACTACTCAAATTACCATTTTAGCTAGGCATGACAAATTTGAAACATAAGAGCACCAACTGGAGAAACCCATAAAAAAATAACAGAAAGCAACCCAGGCAGCAAAGTTAGAGACATGTGTAATCCCATATTGCTGCAGAGAAATTAATAGGGGATCCGGCAGAGTATCTCCATTCTGAATATGAGTCACCCGGGCAGATTACACTCTGAGTTTTTAGAGGATTAAGAGAGAAAATCAGTAACATACATTTAGTTGGATACATTCACAATCAGCTTTCTATCAGAGGATCATTTGTCCTTGAGAGGCAAGGCGTTACAGCACAATACTAGATCTCTACAAATCCACTTCACTTACACACATTCTCTCCCTGCAGTAGATCTGTCCAGCATATGTAACGGGATCCGATGAAGTGACTAGCCCCCACTTGACCATCGTTCTGGTACTCAGACAAGGAAGACTTGCTTTCATTGGTGACATCTCACATGTCACTGGGCATTTCAGCCCTCTGAGCAGAGTCTGACATCATGGCCACACAACCTTATTGAGTTGTTCATTTTTTTTATTGATTTAGTTGAATCTCACTTTTCAATAAACAAAAACATTTTACATAAAAACTGTACATTATTAAAAGTAATTTTCTCTTAGTTCATCAATACATATAAAATGTTCTTCTTTTCAATTCAATGTTGAAATACTAAGACATAAAAATAGTGATGTACATAAGACAATAGAAATGTATAACGTGCAACAAATCTAATCATTGTTTACAACTGTTATTACAAAAGAAAAAAGTAGCAACTCGCTCACCAGCAAGTGTATTATGGGGTCTAAAGTACAATATGCATTTCAAATATGAGTTAAAGCAGAGCATTCCGTACATAAATGTTGCATAGCCTCTTTCTGATTTTGGACGCAGCAAAATCGACAATAGTTCTCTGAATTTGTTATTAGACTTCTACAGGCCTGTATTTGTTTTGTGTTACATAGATTCAGCCGAAATCGCAAAAATGATCATCTCAGATTAGCAGCAGGGAATTTTAGAAGATAATGCTCAGTAGTCCCGATTTTTTTACATTCAAATGGAATCTCCTTGAACGAAGTGCACCGATTGCACTGTTCTATTGTGTGAATCCAATTGGTTTCCCATAATTTGTTTTTTGCTTTCGTAAGGTTAGATATTAGTAGTTACATTGTGATATTTGCGGCGTCCATTACACGTTGCACAAGATCCCTCCAGATACATGGAAAAATACGATGCGATGTTAGCATATACATAGCTATTTTGTTTATTAGCAACTCAGCATGAGAGACCATGGACATCTTTCTGTAGAGATTTAGAACTCGCCATGAATACATCACAAATAATGACGGTAGACCTAATTTATACCTTAATATCGGCATTGGCAAACTGTTAGGTAGACCGAGGACCCTTTTCCAACAAATGCACTCAATTCTTGACCAAAATTGCTCAGTCCTAGGTGCTTTGGTATCCGAGCCATAGAGTGTAACTGCCGTGGCCTTTTGTAAATAGAATGTAATCATAGCAGAGATAGTCAATTTCCCCATTTTCGTGTGAATGATCTTAGCTTGGGAGGCTGCCGCTTGCATCTTAATTTCTATGGATCTTACATATGGTAGATCTATAATATTGTTGTTAGTGTTTTTGCAAGATATTTATACTGGTCAACGACCTCGAGTATGTTACCATTTAATTGCCATTTAAATGTTTGTGCTTTGCACCGTGAGTTCGGAAAACAACATATGATCTTAGTTTTTTCAATGTTGATTTCTAGATGGTTTGTAATAGCATATTTTTGAAGGGCAGTTAGAAGTTTCTGTAACCCAATCAGCGTTTTGGACAGTAAAAGCAAATCATCTGCATAAAATAACCACAGAAGTGGTGAGGCACCAAGTTTGGGGGGGTCAGATTGTTCAGATGCAAATACTACTCCCATATCTGCAATGAAAAAATTGAATATAGTAGAGGCAAGGACACGTCCTTGTTTCAGGCCACGATACGTCGGGACAGTAAATGACAATGTTTCATCTGTTGTTAATCTTTATAGTGGTGTCTGTATGTAACTGTGTAATAAGGGACAGTAAAACATCTGGACATCCGACAGTTGTTAATTTTTTTTGCGGCATTAGAGATCTACTGATGGAATCGAATGCCGATTTAAAATCAATAAACGCCAGGTATATTGGTTGTTTTGATTTGATGATTTGTTGTTGAATTGCTGTCATGGAGATGAGATTGATGGAAGTGCCCATCCTGGAATGAAACCCGCCATCTGATGTGGATCAAACAGGCTGTGCTCTTAATCCACGAGGAGAGTTGTCTCAATATGATTAGCAAGAACATATTTGCCGGAATATCCAGCAAAGCAATTGGTCTGTAGCTGGAGGGTAATTGTCTATTGCCTTTTTTAAAAAATAGGTACTATTATAGACTTGCGCCAGATAGATGGAATTTGATTCGTATTACAAACCTTGTGGTATATTAAGAAAATGATTTGTGCTCACACATCAGGGTGTGCCTTCAGAGTGACATTAGAGAGACCATTGGGACCCGGGGCCTTCGAAGCACTCAATTTAGCTATGAAGAATTTTATATCATCTATATCAAAAACCAACAAATCCTTAGACGATCTGTCATGTGTGATTGTGTATGGACTTTCGTCTTTGGTGGCATATAGCTCTGATAAATGATTTATCCATACAACTCTGGTACAGCATTTATCTAGAGGGATGATTGTGGTGTTAAAGAAGCTCTGTGCAACAAGTGGCAAATTGCTTGAGGGTTTTTGGAGGCAAGAGTATAGAGCAGCTTTTCACCATCCTGTTGAAACAAAAAGGCTTTGCGAGACCTGATCCAATGTTGGTAATTACTTTTAAGTGCCTTAATTAGGACTAAATGATTATTTGATTTGTTGGTTGTAAGACTCCTTATTTCTTTTCTTAGAAAAGTTTTCCTCAATCTAACTTCTGGGTCATATTGATGTTTGTAACAATAAATAGGTTTGTCACTTTTTCTTTTTACCTCAACAAATAGGTGTAACATAGATACATACTCACAGTTTCTAACACAGGTCCTATTTTTGCTGGACATATTTATTGCCAACTTTTCGTGGAAGTGTTGTATTTTGTCGCCATTCCAGATTAGGCGGTTTCGTCCACTACTGATCTGGAATTGACCACTCATAATATCTAGTGTCCGCAGTGCATTAGATAAGCTCCATTGGCAGGACATGGTCAGCTGCTCATGGTCACTCTCTTGTTGTTTTCGGATTCTAAAATTATTTACACATGAAAACGTATTTCGATCTACATATATTTAGTCCAATATTGCATGTTGTGATTGCCTTTGCCAAGTAGACTGAGCAGGTATATCTCCTTCAACTGCACCATTTAGAGGTAACATTTGCCTATCTGCCATGAATTCAGACCATCTATGTTCAGTTTCATTGTGCAATTATTTTATGTTAGGTAAATCACGTAGATTAAGATCACCCACAATAAATATAGATACAATAGACATGTCGACCATAATCAAATCCATAGTAGAATGCATTGATTGCCAGATGATTCCAATATATATTTACCAGTGCAATGGTGTATGATGACACAATTTTAACCAATTGAATAAAAGGATTTGGAATTGCCCATTTAGTTACAGTTAGACCACTTGAGTTTTTGACTGCCACAAGTAGTCCAGCCATTAGTCGCCCTTTCACAGGACTTATGGCCGGGTTGATAACCGAGTGGTTATTCCACACAGGAAGCGTGACTAACCACATCCCCTGCAGTGCTGTTATATCAAAATCATCTAATCCACTCGACATGTTATTAAAAAGATGGCTATATCCTCGGGTATTCCAAGATAAGAGAGATAATGCCGTGCTGGAGTCTGATCTTAGTGGCTAAGAAATCACAGTACACCATTGTTGGGGTTTCACTCGACTTTGATAAGCTCTAATTAGAGGATGTACAGTATCATTTTTATTGATGTTTCCAGTTGAAAGTTGCAGCTTTGGCGTCAAGGTTCCTTTTGGCCTTGTCCACCATGGTGCTTAATTTTCATAAGATTCATAAATCAGTGTGAATCCCAAACTATAGATGTCATCCTTGTCCTGCCATATAAGGTTTAAAATAGCCCCTGATCGTACCCATAATCTAGCGCTCGTTAAATAATTTTCATGAAGAAAGTCAATCTGGTCTATATCTGTGGTTGATATATCCTCCAAAGAGAAGACATCAGTTAGAATGTTCAAAACAGAGGTCCTGTTGAGATCATAGTTCTGGTTTAGATCATGTCTGCACTATATTATTAGTTTATGTAGATTAGGAGGTTTAGAAGATTGCCGAACATTTAGCATTGATTTGGTGTTATGCTCAAAGTGGGTTTTTGCCTTCTCACTTATAATGGGTGTAAACTGGTTTCTCTCCGACCTCATTACTTCTTGGAGAGGTATATCAGATTGTGCTTGTGAAACAGACATAATTGCATTGTCTTTTGATTGGTGAGCAGTTCCAGGACCAGAAGAAAAGTGAAACATTCGTTTTTCCATATCGGCAAGGCTTTTTTCATGTATTTTCGAAGTTTCAGTGATACACTGATTAGGTAGCACTAGTGGTTGAATTACAGCTGGTGAAACCCTTACTTCATTCAAATCTTTACTTGTATGTGTGTCATTTGTTTGTAAAGCCTCAAGAATTTCATCCAGCGGCTCACAAGGTGCGGGGTCAATTGCTGGAGGTAAATTACCTTTTTTAATTATTTTGCCATTTTTCTTAGCGATGTTCAAGTATGTCTTACTTATAGCTGCACTTGCATCCATCATTTTTTGTTAGGTCGAATTACATTTTTGATATATGATTTAAATGCAGCACTAGAGGCCAAGTGGGATTCTTGATGTTTTCAGTCTTTTTTGCAGGTACTACAACCTTATTTTGCTTCCGTGTTGTGTCAGCAGCTTTAGAAAAAATATCAAAATCCACCACTGGTCCTACTGTCTTTAAGGCTGTAGGAGTTGGTGCACTAGTGGTAGACACACTAACACTGGCTTTGACAACCAATAGCACATGCTCATTTACAAATTGGGTACAATTACAAATCAACGCCGAATCCGGGATTTCAACATGAGAGAGGCCAGGACTCACAGGGTTTACTGTAGTCATATCAGTTCCTCTCAGTTTGGGGAAAACTGAAATGGAGGGCAACACTGCCAGTTTTTGGCAGTCCCCAGACATTGCTTGTGATGTTTGTGTAAAGAGCCTATGTAGGATTCCATTAGTCTCTAGTTGTTTTTTAGATATGGTGTGGAGTGTAGCTGTATGTGATTGCAACTTCGCAACAATGAGCTCATATAGTTTAAGCATCGTAGTGAGCACCAAATTCATGGCCACTAAAGTAGGCTGCAATATCACACCAACTGGTGGAGTTACCACAAGGGATCTGTTCTTATCGGATCCTCTTAATGCTGAATGATCCGAGAACGTAATTGACAAAGGTGAGGAAATAGGAACAGTAGCTGGGAACATGATTGGCGATTGTGAAAGTGTGAAATAGTGTGAATAATTGGTATCACCAGTTCCTTCTTTAGCAGTTCTCTCATTCACTAATGTGTGGATAATATTAGCAGCTGCTACGTTTTTTACAGGACTGCGTAAATCGCAATCAGGTATCTCAATGAGACATTTATTTGTTATGAGAGGATCACTCTCAGCTAAATCATCCATAACCGGACCAATGATTGCGGTTTTGATCGGCAGTGCACTAAAACCTGAACTCACTGGCGACGCAACTTTCTCCGGTAATGGCAAAATTTGAGTGGAGCCATGTGTTTCCAGCACAGGCATTGGGGAGACAGAGACCTCCATTATGGATGTATGCGTGCAGCCCTGTAGGGGGACGTTTGTGTCTGTAGCAACTACAGTGTCCTTATCCGCCTCATCCAAAAGTGCATTGTCCGCACTCACTGGATAAAAAGAGCGGATGTCTGAGCACACTTTGGTCGAGGCTCCCGCCGCCGGACTTTTCAGCCTACTACAAATATGTTTCTCCTTAAGTGGCGTGCGCGTCAGACGTTGCACAAGTATAAGGGTTTCCAATTTCAACGGCATGTTAGACTTTAAGGTGTATAAATGATGCTGCATGTGAGCACTAATAAGTGAAACAAAAGGCAGCAACTAAACAGCTCAGTAATACCTCGTGGTTGCTTCAGACAGTTTCCCACAGTCAATCATGTGCTAACAGCAAACAAGTTCAGCAATGTATCCAAGTTATAATAAACTGTTATTTTCAACCACATATAACACAGGCTCATGCTCACCCGCCCACCACAGCCCTTAACAGCCTCAGCAGCCCTTATCTCAATAGGGCTTCTCGCAGTGGCGCGAGGGCGTTAGTTCAAATGGAATGCTGGGAACTGCGGGAGTGGCTTGAGCACAAAGAAGAATTAGCTGAACAACATAAACAAACAGCAAAGAAAAAAGTTGTTCCTTTCTCCACTGACAGATAATAAAGTTCAAATGTTGTTGCTTGGTGGAGAGCATACCAGTAGAATTCGCTTTTTCCAAACAGCACGAGAAAAATCCTCGAGCACTGCCTCACAGCCTCAGCAGCCCTTATCTCAATAGGGCTTCTCACAATAGCGCGCGCGCAGTGGCGCGAGGGCGTTAGTTCAAATGGAATGCTGGGAACTGTGGGAGTGGCTTGAGCACATAGAAGAATTAGCAGTAGAATTCGCTTTTTCCAAACAGCACGAGAAAAATCCACGAGCACTGCCTCACAGCCTCAACAGCCCTTATCTCAACAGGGCTTCTCACAATAGCGCTTGCGACTTGTTAATTTGCAGCAGCCAATCACAATCTTTTCATTCCAAAGTGACCACCTCTGGATCTGTTTGACTTCTATGTAAAGAAACATATTCTTGGTTAGACCTATGAGAGCTATTCCTAAGAAGGATACACAATACAGCTGTTTTATGTTGCATGTCTGTTTCACAAATTGTGATTTAAATGTTATAAAAACGCCCTGTATGAGTGCACCGCAAAAAAACTTTAAATGATGCCTATGCTATTAGATAGGGTGAGTTAGCTAACAAAAAAGAAATCTTAAACACAAAAAAGAAAAAAACAAGAAGATATTTGCAGGCAGCATGAGGTGTCAGCCAGTCATCGCCTTGGAATGTCAGCACAATGAGTTATGAGTTATGAGTCCACATGTCAGCACAACTGATCGATGCACCTCTGCGCACTGGGCTCCCTTGTGTGTACCACTCGCACACCCGCCCCATCCCTCCACGCACTCCCACCACTTTTTCCACTAACCTTCTGTACAGGCCAGCAAATGTCCAGTGCCAGTACCCTCCTTTATCTTACCTTACGTTTATGCCATGGAAAGCAAGAAGGGACACACCCCCCCAACCACTCTCCCATCTCTATGGCAACCATCTTTGAATGGGCTATTCTTCCTTTGGATGAATGGGTGCCACACCAGGGAACGCTTTATTTTAGCCAAAACACTGTTAACACCTTGCTCAACAAGTCAAGTGCTAACAGGCTGATTGCAGGCTTGAGTAGCAATGGCCCTCAGCCCTCGCCAAGCCTCAGGCAAGTGAGCCATTAAGTTCTAAGCCCACCCCAGAAATCGTGGCTTACTGCCATGTTAATACATACATGACTGAATAACATGTTGAATATATAAACGTAAGTGAGATCTGTTTTTTTCTGTTTGTTTATGAATCATCGAATAAACACACACTGGTAGACATCCACAGAGTTCTAAAAGAGTTGAAATAGACCTTACAACGTTCCTTCACATGCAGATCCTAAAGTAAGATACAACGATAGCAAATCTGGAGATGCCTGGGTCATCCCTTAGACAGTCTTGTGCAAATCTTTGCACATTAAATTTAATTCGGTATTTGTTTATTTGTTTATTTTTTCTTACGCACTGTAAACCCAACAGGCATCAGGGCGTGAGCAAAAACACGCATGGAACAACAAAGGCATGGGAAAACCTAGGACCAGGATAAGTGATCATCTCAAAGATGTTATAGGCACCTCCAATGTGCTCCAGGCATGGTCTTGGTGAATCTAGTCTAAGGAAGAACACATGATATGCTCACAGTCATCTCTTTACTTGATCGAGTGCACATTTTGTGAATCAGGGCCAGCACTTATTATGAGAAGAGAATCAGTCATGATCTGCAAAACCTCTGGGAGTTTGACAGTGACCAATTAGCATTGGATGATTGCAGTTGTTATGTAGACCCCTGGCCTGCAAGCTCTCATTTCTTTGTGCTTACCAGGCATTGGGAGAGGAGTTCACCCCTTTGTTGCACTCCAGTAAACAGAATTCAACATCCAGTGTTAGGTGTGCATCTAAGGCTTAATCAAATTCTAATATCAGCGCCATGAAGGAATGGCGCGAGAACCGCCTTGGTGTTAGAGACGTGTAAGCATTGCCACGGTTTAAGAGGCATGACTTACATTTATTTATTTTATTTTGTATTTCCATTTATAATACATGCAACTGCCCTAGGGCATCGTGGCGCTGTTACAGCATATTCACTTAGGTGCAGGCAAAATCAAGTGTATAGCTCTTAAAGGAACACATTCATTACTGCTTAGAGAATATTCAGGTTCCTTGGTTACAGTGGAACAGCAGAGTGGATACAAACTATTTGAATTGTATGGTTTTCAGAGCTTTTCTAAAGGTTACGAGGGATGTTTAGTTTCTGAGATCGGGTGGTATCGAGTTCCAGGATTTCGGTGCTAGCACTTCAAAGCTGACCCCACCGGCTTTGGTTCTGTTAAAGGCGGGGATTGTAAATTGGCAAGAGTATAGGTCTCGCTTAGGTCTGAGTGATTGTATGCGGTGTATTCATTCAGCTAAGGAAGTGAGTGCAGATTGGGAGAGACACCTGTGCGTGATTGTGAGTGCCTTGAACAGTATGCGTTCTTTGATAGGGAGCCAATGGGCATCTTGTCTGGCCTGAGAGAGATGCTCTCTCCTAGGGATACTGAGAGCAGCTATGGGAGAATTATTTTGCTTGATTTGTAACCTGTTGATGTTCTTGGAGGATGCCCCTAGCAGGAGGACATTGCAATAGTCCAATGTTGCACCCATGGTAGCTCTATCAATGTTGAGACAATTCTTGGCGGAGAGGAGGGGTTTTACAGCGTTAATGATTTTTGTGGTGAGGGCTACTGCTGAAGAGATATAATTAACTTGTCTGTTCATAGAGAGGGTGGAGTCCAGAAAAATTCATAGGGTTTTTACAGCAGCAGATACTGTAATGACAGTGTTCTCAATGCTGACGTTACTGTATTTGCTGTCTAGTTTTTTTAGGGTCTCATTGGGGCCTACAAGTAGGATTTCCATTTTATCCTCATTGAGAAAAAGGGCATTGGTCGCCATCCATGCCTGGATGATTGCATAAGCCTGCTGTCAGGTTTTGAGGTCCTCCTTATAGTCACCAGATAGCGGGAGAAGAATGTGTGTTGTGTGTCATTGGCATAATTGGTAAAAGTTATGCTGAGACCTTCTAGGCCATTAAATAGTCATAAGGTGAAGAGGTTTTAGAGGGTAGGGGAGGTGCACAAACCTTGAGGCACCCCATAGCTGATGGGAGATGGAGTGACTGATGCCTGGTCTGAGAAGACCCTCATTGCTCGCCCCTCCAGGAAGGAGGTTATCCAGGTGGTGGCTTCCTGGGAGAAGTGGGCAGAGTCGATAAGATGTTTCCCTAGGATGTTGTGGTCAACCAAGTCGAATGCTGCTGACAGGTCGAGGAGCAAGAGAAGCGCAGACCTGCCCTCGTCCATGTTTTAGAGAAGCTGATTTTTTAAGTCTAGCAAGGCTGACTCTGTGCTGTGCCGGGGGTGAAAAACAGATTTCCTCTTGCCCAAGATGTTGTGCAATTCCAGGTAGGACTGTATCTGTAGGTAAGTAGCCTTATCCAGAATGTTCAGCAAGAATGGAACCGTGGTGATCGGTCTGTAATTGTTTGCGGAGTCTGGGTCCAGTGTGGGCTTTTTTAACAGTGGCCGGACCCAAGCTTCCTTAAGGGAGGATGGTACCGTGCCCGAGGTGAATGAGGCATTAATAAAGGCTGTAATGAAGGGGGCTAATGCTTCAGCCTAGTCTTTAATTATGCTTGCAGGGCAAATATCGCCTTTACACAACAATTGTTTTATGTGCTTCGTGATTAGTAGGACCTTAGGAATGGTTACTTCTCTGAAGGCAAAGGGTGTCAGGGGATTTGAGTCTGGGGAGGGAGATGCGTCTGACTCAGCGCCAGCATGTGTTGGGTGCTCAGCCTTGGGCAGACTGTTGAGGTTGGCATAGCGTGTTGGATGTCGTTACACCATTTTTCATCCTTTACGGTCTGATGTGTAGACCTGGGGGGGAACAACCAGTTCATTGAAAATGGCAAATAATTCCTTGGACTTTGATTTTGCATTGTTGATTCTGGAATTGTAGTCAGCGGCTTTTGCTGTGGCCATACCATTTTTATATTGCTTAGCGATTGTGAGATATGACTCACGTGTAGGGGCTGAGGGGCAAGATTGCCATTTATTCAAGGCTTGTCTTTTGAAAGGTGTGACAGTGCGAGTGTGCTGTCCCAGCTGAGCTAATAGGCTTCCAGTAAATAGCTCTGCAAAGCAGTTAACAAGCATTACACAGTGTTCGAATGGCTGATAAGACATGTTGAACACAGACAGACCAACGTGAATTTTAATTTGGAACATCACTAGACTTGCATATTTACTTGAACTTATTATGCATTTTCTCTTGGGCAGCAGCCAATGGGAAATCCACGTGAGTTTGTACACGAGTTACGTGACACAACAGGTGAAGACAGGCTCTTTCATATGGCACAAGAAATGTATGGGCTTTAATTAAGCTTATTATTTGAATTGGAATAGATTGTAAACACAAAATAATGTGCTAGGAATGCCACTGCATATCTGTTCATTTTTGTTATTCTCCTTGCTTGTAAATCTCCCTCCCACCACAATCATCATCTAGTCATGCCCTGCGATAAGGGGTCAAAGTCATGCGCTCAGCTCTTCATGCCAGATTAAGGGGCCAATTCATAGAATTATTGGTGCAGAAAATATGGTACTTTCACGCGAAGCTGCACGCAAAACCACCTTTGTCGATTCATGAACCAAATGTGCTGTACTTTCCCTAGACTTGCGTGGATTTCGTGCAGGCTCGGCACATCTGTGCGAGCCGTTGATGGCCTTCCACGAAACTCCGAGATGAGCATGGGTGTGGCCTGTGCAGAGGGCTGGGAAGGGGGCAGAACACCAAAAATGGGAAAGAACTTGTGAAAAAGTGGGCGTTCTTTGGGACAGCCTGCAGTCAGTCCCTTGCAAACCTACTATTGCATGGCACGAGACATATTCATGGATTCAATTGCGCAACGTCTCGGCTTGGAAATGACCACACAAGTCCTTCATACGATCCGCCACCTGAAGGCAGGTGTAAGTACACTTGCGCATAAGATTTTCAGAATGCAGGAGGGGTCACATGGTGGATTTCGGGGTGTGTGTACTCAATCGGGGTTCAGATGTAACTTAGGGGTGCACGTAAGCATTCAAGCGGGGCAGGAATGTTTTACGTGGGTTTGCATGCAGATTTCCTAAGTTTTTGATGAGTTATGGTTTTTTATATGCATGTTGTTGGGGTGCAAGATACAGTTACTCGGGACCCCGCACACGATCCCCGAATTGCAGGCCAGTTTATGGGGGACCCCACACACTGTGTGAAGGGTACGTGTATTAGCACCTGGGGAGCGCACAAAGGTAGCTGATCTGGAAGTTTTCTGCATTGCGCAAGGGCATGTCGGGGCGTTCCAGCCGTGACTTGCATATACGGTTACTTTGCACAAACAATTCCATGAATATGCAGGCAGGCCATGTTTTCTTCTGAGTGCAGTGTGCTACTCAGCATGCAGCCATTGCGCAATTTCTGCGCACAATTCCGTGAATCAGCCCCTAAGGCTCCCATTCATAACAACATGGACAAATGACGCATTAATATAAACAACACAACACACTCAAAATACATTCACGAATACACATAGTTACAAACCAACATGAAATATGACCAATTAGACACATAAAGATCTACAGCTTATCCTGAATAAAGGAATGTATACATACAGAATCCATAACCCGAAAGTTAGATATGCCACAAACTGTTTTTTATAGACGGGACAGTAATACATGACCGAACTGGAGATTTTGCGGTCCCTCACGTTTCAGCCTTAAAAAAACATGTCGAATATTTGCAAACAGTTTGCACATGTGAATTTGCATTCACTGCCTGCAGTTGTAGGTGTGTCATGCATTTGCATTCCATGTTCCTTTCCAATCATCTAGCCACACTCACATTGCATATGCAAGTTGAGTGCCTACTCACGTGCATCTTTGGATATTACTCTCTATGTGGCATATTATAAACCAGTACATTAAAGGTACCTTTGTGTGTAGATTTTTCTTTGCAATTCAGGTGAAATTTTCTTATGCACAACATTTTTTGTGTGGACGCAAATGCATTCCCAAAAACATGTAATGATCAAAAGATATCAATGCAGGCGTGTCTGAGCTAATTCTTGACAAGTAGGGTGCAGGGAGACTGTACACCAAATAGAGAACTGGGAAAAAAATCTAGCATGGATTTGAAAAACTATTCCGATTAAATAATCCTTAATTATCACCCCTTTGTCTGCTTTCCCCCACAACAGGTGAGAGATGGTGACAACTCACCCAAGCACTCCCATTGCCTAATCCACCCACCCTCACAGCCAGCATGCGCTATGACTAACTTCACTGACCTGCGAGTAACTACCTACTACGACCTACTCAGCCTCGCGCTGTGTCCTATTGCTCCTACCTGGAACCACTTCTTATGACAGACCCAGCCTCTCGCTGTGCCTAATTGCTCCATCTTGTAACTACATATTCTGCATTTGCTATAACCACTTCTAGTGCATTGTTACCTGTACTCACCATGCCCCTTGGATGCAACTTGATGTTTTTTTTTTTTAAATGTTTTATTAAATTCCAACCAAACAATACAAACCAAACAGGCAGTGTATATATCAACAGATCCATAATACATTATTTACTTCGAGTCACTGCATCCCCTTTCCCTCCGCCCATTTCGAGCCTGTCCATCTACACATTCCGTAACTGCATCCTGTGGCAGATTCTCTCCTTCCATGGGTTCAGCTGGGTCTCGGATTGACCCAAACAGCTCTGCTTTTAATGACTTCCAGGCCCTCAGGGACTCTGTCTCCTCCATCCCCCGGCATTGCTTGCTTCTTGTCATATTATAGATTCTGCCTCCGCCCATTTCTGCAAGTCTTTCCACCACACCTCCACCCTCGGTCCATGGCATGTCTCCCATCCCATGGCCATTCTTCTCTTTGCCAGCCCATATGCCAGATCTTTTAGTTTGCTCACATGCTTTAGCTTCTTTGATCTTGGGAACCCCCCCAACAAACAAGCCCACACCGTGTCTACTACGATCTTGACCTCCTTCTCTGCCAGTTTCCGCTCCAAGTCGCTCCAGAAGCGTTCAATGACCGGGCATGACCAGAACATATGCACCATGCCCGCGTTCTCCTCATCACAAATGGGCCATGCCTGCTGTCCTACATTCGCAAACCTCGATATCCTTTGGGGTGTCATGTATGCCCTGTGCGTGATATACAGTTGTATCTGTTTCAATCTCGCGTTTCTGGAAACCTTCTTATGATACCCTTGTGCCCATTCCCACATCCCATCTTCCATCAGGGTTCCTGCTTCCGTTTCCCAATCTAGTCTCAGCTGGGTGATCTCTTTCCCCACTTTAAGCATCAACATCTCATATGATCTAGATATCTCATGTCCCCCTTCCGCTATGTCATAGATCATATCTATGGTGGCATCTGGTTCTTCCTCCAACACGGTTTCGGGCCAATATTTCTATGATATGTTATATACTGGCCCGAATACAACCCAGTTTCATCCCACATCCCCTCAAAGGTAAACATTGAGCCCTCCTGCCCAATATCTCCCATGGTTGCTAGCCCAACTGGTTCCCAGTGGTTTCTGATTATCTTCCTTAGCTGTTCATCCGCCCCCATTAATGCAACCAGTGGTAACTGCGGAGAGCATGGAAATGGGTTCGCCATCATCTTGCATGCTCTGCGCGACATTTTCCACCCCAGCAACATCATCTTGGGGCACCCTTTCATTTCTGCCTTGGGTACCCACATCATCTCTTTCAAATAAAAAAGGTATACAATCTTGCCCAAACAGCCTGGATTCAGAGGTCTCTTCATCAGAAAGCCATTTAGCAACATACTGCAGTTGGCTCGCCACATAATAAACCTCATAGCTGGGCAATTTTATCCCCCCCCTTTCATAGAAATTCTGTAGCTTCCATAATGACACTCGTTCCGCGTGCCATGCCACAGGAAATCCCTGCACATACCGTTCAGTTTGGTGAAGAATGTCTTAGGTATAAGATATGGTATGTTCACAAAGTAGTGCAGGAGCCTAGGCAAGACCACCATCTTGAGCATTGCTCCCCGTCCCATCATTGCTAAGGGCAACCTCACCCAAAACTGCATGCAATTTTCAATTTTTTTAATGCCTGCCTCCGTGTTACACCTATGCTCCTCTTCCACTGTGTGGTAAATATCTATCCCTAGGTACTGGAACGTTCTGACCGCCCATGGCACCTGCAATACAGGTAACCGCGCCACCGGGATCCCCTTGTACCCCACCAGTGGGAACATGCTTGACTTTTGGGGGTTCACTGCTATACCGGAAAACCCTGCATATCTATCCATTACCTCTAGGACAGGGGTGCACAACTGATTTTGACAGAGGGCCGAAAGTACCCTACATGATGGCTATTGTGGGCCGAAAAGTAAATGTGGGTGGGGCGGTTGGCGTGGCATGGCAGAAGGCTTTTACAACCCCTAATTTTTATTAAACACTATGCCCCATGGCTCCCACCCCTCATGCAAACACTATGCCCCAAGGCCCCCACCCCTCAAGCAAACACTATGCCCCATGGCCCCCCACTCCCCAACCAAACACTATGCCCCATGGGCCCCACCCCTCGTGCAAACACTATGCCCCAAGACACCCCCCCTCAAGCAAACACTTTGCCCCATGACACCCCCCCTCAAGCAAACACTATGCCCAATGACACCCACCCCTCATGCAAACACTATGCCCCATGGCCCCCACTCCCTAACCAAACACTATACCCCAAGACACCTACCCCTCATGCAAACACTATGTCCCATGTCCCCCACTCCCCAACCAAACATTATGCCCCATGACACCCACCCCTCAAGCAAACACTATGCCCCATAGCCCCCACTCCCCGACCAAACACTATGCCCCATGGCCCCCACCTCTCATGCAAACACTATGCCCCAAGAGACCCCCCCTCAAGCAAACACTTTGCCCCATGACACCCCCCTCAAGCAAACACTATGCCCCATGGCCCCCACTCCCCAACCAAACACTATGCCCCATGACACCCACCCCTCATGCAAACACTATGCCCCAAGACACCCACCCCTCAAGCAAACTCTATGCCCCATAGCCCCCACTCCCCGACCAAACACTATGCCCCATGACACCCACCCCTCATGCAAACACTATGCCCCAAGACACCCACTCCTCATGCAAACACTATGCCCCATGACACCCACCTCTCATGCAAACACTATGCCCCAGGACACCCACCCCTCATGCAAACACTATGTCCCATGGCCCCCAATCCCCAACCAAACACTATGCCCATGAAACCCACCCCTTATGCAAACACTATGCCCCAAGACACCCACCCCTCAAGCAAACACTATGCCCCATAGCCCCCACTCCCCAACCAAACACTATGCCCCATGACACCCACCCCTCATGCAAACACTATGCCCCAAGACACCCACCCCTCATGCAAACACTATGCCCCATGACACCCACCTCTCATGCAAACACTATGCCCCATGACACCCACCCCTCATGCAAACACTATGTCCCATGGCCCCACTCCCCAACCAAACACTATGCCCCATGACACCCAGCCCTCATGCAAACACTATGCCCCAAGACACCCACCCCTCAAGAAAACACTATGCCCCATAGCCCCCACTCCCCGACCAAACACTATGCCCCATGACACCCACCCCTCATGCAAACACTATGCCCCAAGACACCCACCCCTCATGCAAACACTATGCCCCATGACACCCACCCCTCATGAAAACACTATGCCCCAAGACACCCACCCCTCATGCAAACACTATGCCCCAAGACACCCACCCCTCAAGCAAACACTATGCCCCATGCCACCAAGCATGCACCATGCATACATACTCATACAGACCCCAACGCCCCCACCCCTGCATACAAACTAACATGCATACACCATGCACCCATACAGACCCGAACCCCCACCCCCAACTCAGCACACAAACCCACAAGCATACACCATGCACCCATACAGACCCGAACCCCCCACCCCCAACTCAGCACACAAACCCACAAGCATACACATGCACCCATACAGACCCAAAACCCCCACCCCCAACTCAGCACACAAACTCACAAGCATACAGCATGCACCCATACAGACCCCACCCCAACTCACCATACAAACTCACAAGTATACACCATGCACCCATACAGACCTGTACCCCCACCCCCAACTCAGCACACAAACCCACAAGCATACACCATGCACCCATACAGACCCAAACCCCCGCCCCCAACTCAGCACACAAATTCACAAGCATACACCATGCACCCATACAGACCCCACCCCCAACTCACCATACAAACTCACATGCATACACCATGCATCCATACAGACCTGAACTCCCCACCCCCCAACTCACCAAACAAACTCACAAGCATGCATGCATACAGAACCGGACCTCCCACCCCCACATCTCAACATACACTGAAGTTTCACACAAACACATTCAGGCAGACCCTCCCTCTGCATCTCAACACACAATCCACTTGCACACAAACACATTCAGGCAGACCCGACACACACCCCACCCCCGCATCTCAACATACACTGAACTTGCACACAAACACATTCAGGCAGACCCGACCCCCACATCCCCTCCGCATCTCAACACACACTGCACTTGCACACAAACACATTCAAGCAGACCCGACACACCCCACCCCACCTCCGCATCTCAACATACATACAAAAACAAAAAACACAGTCAGGACGGACCCGAGACAGACACACACACACACAAACATACAGCCCCCCCCACCATGTACTTACCCAGACGTGCTGGAACGCTGGTGAGGCTTCTGGCACTACGGCTGGCGTGGCAAGCAAGGCTGAAATGCCTTCCAGCATCAAGCCTTACTGGCCATGCCAGCCATAGTGCTGGCACTCCATTGGTGCAGCACACATGCACTACGTGGCTCATAGGAGCTGCGTGGTTCATGTGCACTGAACCAATTAGGGCCAGTGTTTTGTCCGGCCCGAAAGACAACAAAGACTTTCCTAATGGAGGGCGGCCAATGCTGCTTGCGGGCCGCCCTTCATTAGGAAAGTCTTTGTGCCTCGCGGGCCGGCCAAAACGGCATGGCGGCCGCAACTGGCCTGTGGGCCGTATGTTGTGCACCCATGCTCTAGGATATATTGAAGATTTTCTTCCGGGTGCCTCAACTACAGCAACATATCATCTGCATATAGGGAGATCAGATGTCGTTCCCCTTTCACCTCAATGCCTATTGTATCATATTGTTGTCTCAGATATATTGCTAGAGGTTCCAGGGCCAGTATGTAGAGCACTGGAGACCACGGACAACCTTGTCTGGTGCCCCGGCTGAGCTGCCACCTTTCAGATATCACCGATCCTGTCTTAACTCTGGCCAGCGGCTCCCTATACAGTATTTTTGCCCATCGTGCATATCCGGGCCCCAACCCATAACCTTCTAGGGCCGCCATCAGCCATGGCCACTTGACCGAATCGAAGGCCTTTATTGCGTCCAAGGACACAATCGCCATCTCACCTGTATTTTCGTTACCACTTTCAATCATTCGTTGCAGTCGCCTTTGATTATTAGAAATGTTCCTGCTTGGGATGTAACCAGTCTGATCAGGGTGTAGTAATCTGCTAATTACTCTTTTTAATCTATTTGCCAAGACAGCCGTCAGTATCTTGTTGTCCTGATTCAGCATCGACAAGGGACGATATGAGCTGCAGCTGTGCCCAGGCTTGTTAGGTTTGGGTAGCAGTATTATAATCGCATCTCTCAGTGACTCTGGCAAACTTCCCGTCTCAAACGCTTCGTTCAACATTTCTGACAATGGGGGAGGACCTCTTCCATGTATACTTTCTAAAATTCACTTGGGAGTCCATCCGGCCCTGGAGTCTTGCTAGTAGGTAACTGTCTCACCACCTCCTCCAGTTCTTCAAGGGTGATTGGTGCATCTAGCTCTTCTTTTTCCTCCTCACTTATCTTGGGCAACCCTATGTCCTCCAATGTTTCTATTATCGTAGCTCGGCTGCTCTTCCCTTCGTCTGCATATAACATCTCATAATAGTCTACAAACTCTTAATTAACTTCCTCTTGGGTATCTGCTACACCACCATCCTCCCTTGTAATGGTCCTGATCGTGACTCTGGGGGTTTCGCTCTTATATAACCACGCCAAGAGTCGTCCTGGTTTATCCCCCCACATGCTGCCTCTCTACATATTTTTTATAATTGAGATTACACAGTCTATCCCAGTGCTCTGCACATTTCTGCTGTAGCATAAGTATCAATTCTGATTTCTCTTTAGTGCCATCTTCACCCCTTAAGGCCTCCTTCAGTTCCACCTCTGTCTCTCGTAGGTCAGCTAAAATCCCACCTTGTAGTTCTTTAGATTTTGCTATGGCTGCCCCTCTCATCACAACATTGAAGGCCTCCCACAGTGTTCCTGCCGAATCCACACTCCCAGTATTCACCTCGAAGAAATTTACGATCTCCTCCCTCATGTCCTCTCTAAAAAGGGGGTCTCTCAATGCCTCCGCTCGCAGGCGCCATGTCGGAATCCTTGCTCTCGGGGGGCAATATTGCCATCCGAGGATCAGGGGCGCGTGGTCCGAAAGAACCCTTGCTTTATATTCTATTTGTGTTAACTCTGCTAACACTTCAGGCATAGTAAAGACGTAATCCAGCCTCGTGTGTAACTGCTGTGGGGCAGTGTAATGCGAGTACTGCCTCTCTAGGGGGTGGCTCATTCTCCATGCTTCCTCTAGACCAAAGTCACTCAACAATGTCTGCAGCGCTTTAGCAGCAGGGGTGGGTTTATCCATTGTCCCATCTGACCTATCTACCCTTGGGTTGAGTACGCAATTAAAATCCCCTTCCCAAATCACAGCGCTCCCCACACACTTGCTCAAATTAGTACACAATGTCCTGATGTACGCCGCCTTGTTCTGGTTCAGGGCGTATGTATTTACTATGCGTATTTCCCTGTTTTCCACCAGTCCCCTCAATATAGCCATCCTCCCATCTGTCTCAGCCACCTCTTGTAACCGTTGGAATGGGACATGTGGTGCCACCCAAATAAGCACTCCCTTGGCATAGGCAGAATATGATGATCTCACCATCACCCTCTTCCACTTCCTAGCAATCGTATCCATTTTCTCACGTGTCAGGTGAGTCTCTTGCAGCAGCGCAATATCTATTTTTTGCCTGCGCAGGTACAACATGACCTTATTTCTCTTTAGATAACTATTTAGCCCTCTTACATTCCATGTTAATATTTTAAGGTCCCCCATGGCTTCTCCAAGTTCCATTCCACCTCCCACAGGAGCAGTCTAACTCTAAATTCCATACCCTTCTACATAGGCTCGTTCCCAAATTTAAACTTCATTTAACCAAAAACACACCAAACTCCCCGTTCCTTTTTCCTCCCCCCTCCCATGCCATCCCCAACATACCCCCCTGAACTGTTGCCCAGCTCCATCGCTGGATCTCAGGCTCCGCCGCATCTAGCTCTTTCTGGCAATCGCCTGTACTCGAAGCTCCGCAGGGTGAGGTTGCCCTATTGGCAACCTACTACTACTACCTTTATTGCTCTGGGGGTAGGGTGCGTACGTCCAGCCGCTCCTAGTTATTTTAGTCCACCCGCACATTGCTACTCCGCTTGCATATTATGCAAACTGCTATATTCCAGTCCCTTATGTTCGAAACAATCATAGGCCTCCCCGCCAAATATCAGCTTTACACAGTCGCACCCATTTTTCCTTTGTTTTCTACCATAATCTCTACTGGGGTGCATGCACTGTGCTATGTCAATATACATGCAATATCCCAATCACTTATTGTGTTCTTCCTGAGCCTGCTCCGTGTCTCGTTCTGGGCAACCCTGAAGGTCCAGCCATGTCGTTGCTTCTTCAGGGGTGTCGAAAAAGTACATCCTGCTTTTGTATATCACTTTCAATTTTGCCAGATATAGAAGCATGTATTTAATTCTGGCCATACGCAACCTCCTTTTGACTTCCACGTAGCTATACCGTTGTCTCTGGACCAACATTGTATAGTCAGGATATGCCGTGATGGTGCTCGAGGCCCTTTCGATCCTTCCCCCTTTGCAAAAGTCCTCCAGGATCTTCTTGCGATCTTTATAGTTCAATATCTTGGCGATTATCGCCCGGGGAGGGGCCCCAGGATTCGGCTTCCTCATGAGGGCTCTGTGTGCACGCTCCACCGCGAATCCTTGCGAAAGTTTTTCAGCTCCTATTTCTTGTAAAATTAGGTTCTCAACATAGTCTGTGGGGTCCTGGCCTTCCTCCCCCTCTGGCAGGCCGACCACGCGGATATTATTCCTTCTCGCTCTCCCTTCCGCCTCCTCCGCACGGTTTTCTAGGTTGGCCACCTGCTGCTTCAGTACGTGGTCCTCCTTTGCATTGTTGGTGCTGGTGTCTGTGTTGATTTTCACCATACTCTCCAGGCTGCTCGTTCTTTCTGCCAACGCTCGGACATCTTGTCGCAGCAGGGTGACTTCTGTGCCCACTGCGTCTATTTTGGCCTCCAGGGAAGTGCGCAAATCTGCCATCGCTGTCCCCCATGAGTCTTTCAGCTCCGTAATAGCCGCTATTTTCTGGTGATTTTCAGTTACTGCGGTGCTTCCCATTGGTGCTGTCTCGCCTTTGGGAGCTATGGTCATAGGAGAGCTCTGCGCCTTAGCGAACGCTTCCATTGTGGATTGTTTGTTCTTGTTCTTGCTGACGGCCCCTCTACAAGTCATCTTGAAGCTTTAGTTGTGTACCCAGGGCTGCTTAGTCTGCAGTGTATCAGTCCTGCTCTTCTGTTGTGATGCAGCACCAGTGTATCACTCCACGTCCGGGGCAATTGTCTCAGAGGAGTCCCTATAATGGCTTGTGTATGTTGGGCTGTTTCATCGGCTTGCTGCATCTTGGAAATTGTTCTTTTCTATTATATTGATCCCCCAGCTCTTGGGCTCTGTGCACTCCTTTCATCACTGCCTATGTCCGCGTCTGTCACTTTTATGTCCTTATCAGCTCGAGCCAACTCCATATATCTGATTTATCTGATTAGCCCACTCCATATATTGAGCCTTTCCATGGCTGTGTCAATTTTCTGACTCAACTGCCCCTCGGGGTCGTCTGCTTATCCTTTGCCCAGCAGAGAGCACTCTGCTCTCTGTGTTGCACTTCTGTCTGCTTTTAGGTGCACAGGTTCACTCCCTTCCGTACCAGCGCATTGATATGTTGGCGGGTTCACCTGTGGCCTTTGTCAGCCAGTGTTCGTTTCCCCAATGGACAGCTGCGTGTGTTGTTAAAGAGCAGCCGTCTTTTGTCCCCGCTGCCCTTACAGCACGATTCCCGCGTGCCTTCTCCCACGGCGCGGTCCTCCTGAACTCCTTATTACAATTGTTACATTGTGCTGCTATAGTGCACTCGCCATCTCCGCTACAGTGTATCCTCTAATACTGGTGCGCGGCTCGCACCTCACAATAGAACGCTCGGGGAGTGCCGCCGGCTGCCACTGTAACTTCCCAATCCTCTGCCGTAGGCCTGCCGCACCACTCCGCTCAGCGTTACTGTATCAAAATATGTTTCTCCAGGATCCCATCTGAGGCCAGCTCCTCGCTCACTGATTCTGTCCAGCTCCGCGGTCACGGCAGACGGGGTCTTAATGTCTTTGTAGTCTGCCATTTTGTGGGCCTCCATGCCCGCCCATGTCTTCCACATAAAGAGCTGTATCTTCGGCTCACTTACTCCAACAAGCTCGTGGTTTGGCGATGTCGTGGGGCACGTGTTCCGACGCATGTGCTGATATTTCCTGGGACTTTGAAGTTAGTTAAAGTGCGTTTTGCCGGATCGCCGTTGGATCAGATGTAGCTGCTGTGTCGGAGCACGTCCTACTCCATGGCTAGTTAGCCACGCCCCCTCAACTTGATTTAGTTCCTTGTAACATGAGAAGTAGATTTCCCAATCTGTATATCTGTACCTATTATGTCCTTTGTATGCAACCTGATGTAGCTCCCCATAACCTGAGGAGTAGCTTTTCCAGTCTGTATATCTGCACCGATTAGGTACTAACTATGCAAATTCTGTAACTACCGCCTAGATTCCTCAGGGCATTATGCTAAATAAATAAATACAAAATAAATGTTCCTAATACTTAATAATCTGTCACACTTCTGAGAAGCACTGCTGATCTGCAAAAAGAACACAGGTCAGATTTTCACAATACATGTCGATATCATTGTCCTGTTTTGCCCAGGGAAGCAGCTCATAAAACACAGCGAGTTTTAAAGGTCTCAGAAGCAGATATCAATTGTATACTGACGTCCATAACTGTAGATATACCTTTGTTTAAAAATGTCATTTCGTTATCAGTAGAGATCACAATTAATTTTAAAGTTTTGCATTTCTGAAACAGCTCATGTTTTGTGTTTTAATGCATGCTACATTTCATTATTTCTTGAGTCTTCCTCAAACTAACAACCGCAGATGTGCTTAATTCAATCACCCTTGCCTGTATATTGTTATTTGTTTATTATTTAAGCAATAAGCCTCGAGACATGAGGGGCATTACCGAGTCAGATAAAGCCCCGGGGCCCATAGTTACAGGCCTATCGTTTTGGAACAAAAAATAAATGTCAAGAAAATGGGGCTTTATAACACTATGACAACGGAGTCCGTTTTTCATTTCCATAGTGGCCATTCAAAATGAATGGAAAAAGGTAAACAAATAAAATGGCTGCCATGGAAAGGCAGCCTTAGTAGTCCCTTCTCCCTTTCCATGGCGGCCATTCTAAAAATAGCAAAACTGTAAACAAAGAAAATGGCCAACATGGAAAGGAGAGAAGGGACTACGTGTAGTCTCTTTATTTTTTTATTCATTTATTTATTTCTATAGCGCTGAAAGCCCACAGGCCTCAGAGCGCTAACATTGACACGAAGGGACAAACAAAAATGACAAGACAAAGACATCTAGCTCTTATTTCATAGGGCTTTCCTTGCCCCCTCTTTGCTACGTGGGGTTCAGGCCTCATTTCTGCAACATGTTTGCTTTGTTTCCCCAGAGGAGCGTGTTGTACTCCTTTATGACCTGAAAGCCTCACAGCTTGCTGGAGAAGCCTGACACATGCCTGCTACCGCCACTCATTGAAGGTAATTTCCGAGCTGGGTTTCTGCCTCCAGCCTTGGCCTGTTTCCTCATATCCAGCAAAGGCGCCTGACACTTCTCTTTCTGTTCTTCACATTCCTCAGTTATCCACTCCATTTTGTGAACACAATGTACTCTGGACTTCTACGCCTCAGTACCCCCCTCCTCCTTACACAAGAGGGCACACTCGCGGGACATGCATGTTTAAGGTCAGTGCACTACAGGATATGTGTAAACCTTCCCATTTAAATGTTCTGTTTTTTATATATTTGAGTTTGTAAATGCTAATGTTGTTAGGCCCTAAGCATTTCCCATTCCGCTTTACTAATCTACCTCCCCATTTACATGTCCCACATTTTAGGGAGACCTATCCACTAGAAGAAGGCTTCTATCACCCTAGCCGAAACATCTCTGGACTACGCACCCAAGTGCCCTGATTGTCCAGTACTCATAATACAACCCTTTGATTTACTATCCTGACATCGACCTGCCTATGGGTCACCCTTCTGCATGGCAATGGAAGACCTCTCCAAGGTCTTTACCAAGGAGTGTTACATTACATAAACCTCCGGGGACTACATATTGACATATAACGTAGCTGCATATACAGGGCTCCATTTTGGTTTCTTGTAAACCCTGTTTTTGCCTTCATGCAATGTTTATGCTGTTTGTTTTATAACACTATGTCAGTGCACTTTTAACTCATTCAGATGATATTGTTTGTACACTATAATTGCTGTATTTGTACTATCACTTCTGGACCCTGAAAAATCTCACTTTTTAATTTATGTGTAATTAAACCTTTCTTACAGGGCAACAGTGAATTAGTTAACTGCGGCCCCTTTCAAGGAAAGTTACTTTGAATGAAAATAAAAAAAATTAGTGATGCAGCTTAAATAAATAGAAGCTGTTGCAACACTATTCAGTCTCAGAGTGTTGTTCAAATGGTTTGTTTTGGCCAGCAGTGAAACAAAGAGGTTTCTTGTTTCAGCTACACTACACAAATACTAATATGCTTGCACTAATTAGTTGCAATCTCTAAAATCTATTGGAAGGACGCCCCCACAGGGTACACTTATTGCGAAACTGAGCAGACAAGTGAACTACCGTTTAGCAGAAGAGGAATGTTTTTAATGCTTTTCGAAAGCAATTCCAATTAGAAATCCCTCTAAAGAATGTTGGAAGAGAGTTCCGAAAAAAGGGAGCCCTTGCCCGAAAAGATTTCCCCAGACCTCTGGTTCTTTTGGTTTTGATACCTTGTAGCATGTTCAGATCTGGGAATAGTAGACCTCTGACCGGACTATACGGTATCATCATGTTTTTTAGGTACTTTGATGCTTTTCCGTAAAGAGAACGGTGTATGAGAGATCCCATTTTTAAACTGATATGTTGTTGTAACGGTAACCAGTCTATGTCTCTCCTGGTATCAGAGATGTGGGATATCCTAGAAATAGTCATAGCGATGTGAATAGCATCGTTTTGAACAACTTGGCATGTCTGTCTGTTAGCCTTTGTAGATCCACATAGTAAGATGTTTCAGTAATCTAATCTTGATAATACTGTGGCCCGGGAAAATGTGTACGCATAGTTAATAAAGGCGCGCATGTTACGCGGAAGCCTCAGATGGTAGTTACAAGATTTGCGGAGGTTTTGAACATGGGCGTCTGAATTCAATGATGCCTCTAGGAATAGCCCTAGGATTTTCACCTTCAGTCGCATTTTGATCTTATTACCCTGCAACATGATTTGGGAATTAGCCCTCGTCTGGGAAGAACCAAAAATGAGAAGCTCAGTTTTATTGCTGTTAAGGCAAAGCCAGTTTGATGACATCCACTGTTCAATAGCCATATAGATGTTTTCAAGAGTAAGAGAGTCTTGCTGATGATCACCACTGAGCTCGAGGACCAGTTGCGTATCCTCGGCGTAGTTCGTAACGAAGACTCCAAGTAGTACACATAAGGAAGCATGTAAAGATTGAACAGGAGTGGTGATATAGATGCACCTTGAGGGACTCCATAATTTATTTGAGAGGATGGAGAAGAGGCAGCACCCTATTGTACCTTAGAATTTTGATTGGACTAGAAAGATGTGTTACAGTTTATAACCTTCTCTGAGCACCCCCCCTTGCTGTTGCAAGTAGTCCAGTAGTCTCTCATGATCGACAAGATCGAATGCCACTGATAGATCCAATATGATCAACATCCCAGCTTTACCACAGTCAATAATCTCTAGCATGTGGTTCTGTAAGTCGAGAAGAGCAGTCTCGGTATTATATGAAGGATGAAAGCCGGACTGTCTATAATGCAATGTGTTGTTATTTTCTATAAACAACTGTAGTTGGGAAGTGGAGACCTTGTCCATTATGTATAAAAGGAACTGACTGTTTGTAATCGGACCCGTAGGATCCATGTTAATTTTCGTAGGAATAGGTATGATGGTCACCTTCTTAATGTCCAATGGGACTTCTTGATCTCAAAAAGAGGAATTGACAAATTGGGTTAGAAACGATTCTAATATGTCTCTGTGTTGTAAAATAATTTTGGGTGGTAGGTATTAGATTTAATGAACAGGTGTTAGGGTTCATGGAGGCTAACAACATGTGCATTTCCGTAGCTGAAATTATATGATAGATTATTTATAAAGTGCTTAATATCCAGAGGTTTCTAAGCGCTGACCAAACCTGTGTGGCTCTGTGTTGTCTTTCTTCCAAGATGAGTGCGTTGCCCCTAAGCTATCCTCCCAAGCCAAGAGAAGGAGAAGGCTTTCTTTTCCATGATGGCCTGTCGCGGATCGGGTGCGGACGCGCTGGGAACAGAAGCGTTCCCAGCGCGTCCGCTCCTGAAATTGACCAAAAAGAAGGTAAGTGGGTTTGGGAGGGATGGGAGTGATTGTTTGGATTGGGCGGGTTGGGGCTGGGAAAACAGTTACCTGATTCCCCGGCGGGGGAAGATGGCAGCCTCCAGCCGTGTGGTGGCTCGGAGTGGGGATTATCCTGTTCCGAGCCTCCTCATTAACTGAGTGGCTGCCACACACCCCCGCCGGGGACTAAGGAAAGGAACATCAGCAGAGGCATTCCTGGTCGGGTAAAGCCCCAGTGAGAGCCAATCAGATTGATTGTTACAATCTGAGTAACCCTTGCTGGGTACTAATCATTTGTATAGTGCCAACTTCAATACAACTTGTCTTCATGGTGTCCCAATGGGAAGGTTTTGGGAAGAAGACAGGATGGTGTGGAAAACAATAATCTGATTACTAACAGATCATTCAGATTGGGGTGCAGAACAATAATAGGTGTGCAAACATGTATGGGGGTGTCTCCAAACATAGGGCACTTTAATGCATGTAGGTGCTTCAAAACGCACAACTAAATACACACAGTAATTACTGCATGCCTCTTAAGAGTTGTCTGTTGTTCTGTAGGAGCAGGGCTTTTACTGGCATAAAGTTAGAGTCACTCCCTGAAAAGAGAGATCATTTTGCCCAAATAGCCTCCTTAACTCTGAGATTCTGTTTGTTTCTCCCTTGTTGTGAAAAATAACTAGTAAAAAAGCAAGGCAGTCCAGTTGTGTTTGCAGGTGAGTCAATTCTATCAAAATAGGGTGGGATTATTGGTTGCATCACTCTCAAATCAGGGAGTTCCTAGGCGCCCCCCCCCCCAGAAAGGTGGCATGCACCCAAAGCGTTTTTACAGATTCAACTTTAGTTAGGCCTCCATCCCATCTTGCACCACCCCAACAAATACTATGCCCTCTGTAACACCAATTAGCTAGGAACCAGGTTGGTGTATTTATTTTTTATTTTATTTTTTACATTTACATAGCGCACAGACAGCCCAGGGGCATTGTGGCGCTGTTACTTGCAGCAGGCTTAGTTACACTATGCATATGTTACAACATTGGGGCGCAGAGATGTAATACATGTTATGCATAAAATGTACACAGTTCAAATATCCATATAGGGGATGGACGTCATGAAGGGGTAAGGTGATCAGGCGAATAAGGAGGTTCTCATTGTTTTACGGAAGGCAGTGAATGAAGGTTCAGCTCGCAGGGCGGTGGGGAGGGCATTCCAGTGCAGGGCAGCTAGATAGGGGAAGCTGGCACCACCTGCCCTTGCTCTTTTTACCATGGGTACGGTGAGTAGGTTAGAATAGGGGGTCCTAGTTGGTCTTGAGGAAGAGGCAGGGTGGATCCTTTGCGATAGGTATGCTGGCGCGGCGAGGTGAATGCATTTGTGGGTGAGGGTCAGGGCTTTGTAGATGATCCTCTCTTTTATGGGGAGCCAGTGGGAGGCTCTTCTGGCAGTAGAGATGTGCTCTATACTTTTGGTATAGTAGGAATATATATTTATTTAAGGTGTGACAAAATTCACCAGCAACCAAAAGATCAACCACCGAGGCTGTGGCACTATTCAATATCACAAATCAGAATTTCTTGCATCAATTGACTAAAACAGGTTTAAAAGACTTTCAGTTTGAATATGATACAGGAAATATTTTGAATTTGGCAGTCACAATTTATATCAAATTTCTTACAAATTAACCAATAAGAAACATACAAAACACACAGTGATTTCTTAGTTTGGCACAATACTCCTTTCTCCCAGCAGCCCCCACAATCCAGGAATCAATTGGATATGATTCCTCTGATTTCAAGGCAAGGTCCAGGGTGGGGGAACATAGTAGACACATTTTCGTTTCGTTTTAAAGGCAAAATCAAGAAAGAAACTCAATGGGAAAATCGTGTTTGGCTTTTCATTTGCATGAAAGGCATCCTCAGGAAAGGAACCCAATGGGAAACACATTTTGATTGTTTTATTTGCATTAGTTTCAGGGCTTTGGGAAAATTGTTTTGGGATGCAAGTAAATAAATTGAAAATTGCGTTTTGCACCCTACACATTCATTTGAATAGCATCATGTTATGGTTACTTATTCTGGGATTATATACACTCCCATTTGGTACAGAAGACATGGTTTTCAGAAAGGTAGAGTTACCCAAGTACTTTATTGTCTATAATGGCTCTAACAACACTCATCATGTGACTTTCTATAGGGGAATTAATTGATTTAACTTCAATTCAATGCGCTAAGGATCTACACAGCTCCCCTCCCTCCCATAATTTAGTGGAAAGGATTAAGGTAGGTGGTTCCCAACACAATTCAATTTAAATGGATAGGGTGATTTTATCTAGTTTAACTAATTTGAGTTGTATTTCATAAAATGTGCCAAGGGCATTCCCAGTACCACCCCCTACTTGCTATGTGAGATGGAGATTAAGGCTGACAGTTCCCCCGCACAAATTTGATGGCATTTTGATTAATCTACGTGCATAGTATGGGCCATTCAGGCAAACAGCAGGGCTCCTCTGAGGACAGCACAGATCTGGTCACATGCTTCAGTCAAGGCTAGTCCCCAGTACCCAGACCTTCTCTGGCTTCTCAAATGGCAGGCCTAGCTAGCTTCTAGATTTCACAGTCTCAGTCTCCCACAAAATGTGAAGGCCTTGCTAGCTCTTCCTGTACCTCTGATAGTTATCTGCAAGGGCCCAAAAGCAGACTACCTCCAGTAATAGAGTGGGAAAATCAAAAGTTCAAAGAAAGGTCCCAAGAGTCGAAAGTCAATGAGAGATCAGCAAGTCAGTCCCTCTCAGAGACAAAACCAAGCTCTTATAGGGCTGGTAGCACATCAATATTATCATATTTTCCACGCTATGGATTGGCCAGTTTTCTCTCTTCACCTCCCACCAAGCAGCCCACTGGCTGCTGATAGGACTAGAAGTTGGGAAGTATGGTTTATGTAAGGTGAGGGGGAGGAAAAATACATCATCCAAAAATGACGGTGGGTTTTACCTTTTTGAGTTGAAAAACCTCACAAAGTTGCAGATACCCTGATTTTTCCGATAACTGCATAAAACTATATATTTTTGGATTCTACATTTTATGGCGAGTTGGAACAAATTAATTTAATTTTGGCACACCTCTCCTGGGCAGAGCTATAATGTTTTGCGATTTGCTCACTTCCGATTCAAACATTAATTTCATGATCTATTATTTAACCCATTTTCCAGTTCCTCAGATTAATGAAAATGCCAGACTCATAATTATTATCATAACTCCAGCTGTATCCATTGTAAAAAAAAAGAAAATGTTTTTACATGGCCCCAACTGGCTTTTTATCCCCTTTTAAAATTAGTCTGGGGTGAGCTCACTGGGACATGTGATTCTTTTACAATTAAAGAAAGGGTGGACACATGTTAATCAATGGGAAGGCATCACATGGGCCCTCCAGATTCACATTCAGATCAAACCCATACAGTTTCATTTCCTCGAAACCACATGAGTGGGACATTTGGCTTTTCAGCCCGTTTGATTCTGCACTCCCCTCCTGAGCTTCAAATGTCTTTGCTCAGAGCTAATGCATAATTGTATGGGGAGGTTTGACTTTAAGGGTCATTTCTGTTGGTCATGTGTTCTGTGTCGCCACAGTACAGATCTCTCACTCATCATTCTTCGTATTATTAACTGAACCAGGCCCGCTTTTCCTGGAGGTCCACAGCCAAAGGTGTTGAGGTCAAATTTTCAAAGGCACAGACCTTTTAATTCATTGGAGACAATGCCAGCTGCATCCCTGCTTCAGATAATACAGCTTTAAATTGACAAGATGTGCTTACATGTAACATTTTAGTATTATATTGAGGCCTGTTGTTCATAAATACAATCCCTTTCTCTTCCACTCCCATTAATGGTGGCACCTGCTGGCAGGTACACTTGGCATCCCTCCTGTCCTCTAGCGTCCTCATAAATGTCTACCTAAATACTATTGTCATGGTCTAGGGCACTCAGCACAACTTCCTCCTTCTTGATAGGCATCTTCCATCTCTCATCAACTTCATCCCCTTTCCTGGCATTCCTCCTTCTGCCACCCCTTTACCACCTCCAATGGGTGTACCACACTCCTGTACACCTCCTCGAAAGACCTTCAAAAATGGTAACCTGCTCCACTTAGCTACCCTCAAGTCTCGCTCTGCCATCAAACACTCCTCTGACATCTGCCACCTCCTTGAAGACCTTGACTTAGATGTCCTCACTCTCACTAAGATATGGTACAATTGCACCTCTGTCACGCATTTTGACAATCTAGTTCCTGTGGGGTACAAGATCCTTTCTAATCCAAGGCCTAACTGGCATGGGGCGATGTTGCTTGATATTCCCCAAGTGGATCCCTGCTACTATCATACTCACTTAGCCCTACTCCTCTTTTGAATGTCTTGTCTGCAGGCTTTGTGTCTCTTCCGGCCTGTCTCTGACTCTGGCCACCATCGGCAGGCCACCTGGCCAGGTCTGCCACTTCCTCTCAGAACGGGATGACTTCATCTCTTCTCTCCTTGCCTCCTCTCTTCCAAGCTTCTCCTCCTCTGAGACTTCAATATTCAACGTGACTCCATTGTTGTGTGCTCTGGGCTCTTCCACAACCTCTGTGACACACTTTCCCTCTCCATTCTTCCCCTATGCTGATGCATTCATCCGAACACACCTTGAATGCACTCATCTCTTCAGACATTACTCATCTCTTCAGACATTCCCATCTCCAACCCTCTCATTGCCCCTTTCTCCTGGTCTGATCATGCTCTCCTGTCCTCTCACCTGCACCTCCTGGGTCCCCCGGCTAAGACCCCACCCACATTGCCAGCCTCCTTCTCTGTCATTTGACCCATGAAGCAAGTGTCAGTTGCAGCCTTTGCCACCACCTTTACTCACCCTCCCACTCGGCCACTGATTTTCACTCTGACACAGACCTTACTAAACTTCAACTCTCCTTCTCCAATACTCTGGACATACTTGCCCCTGTCATGAGTATCCACATGAAACATGCCCCCTAGTGCAATTCCTGGTTTGACTCCGATCTGGCTGCTCTGAAATGCAAGTGGAGAGCGGCTGAGTGGAGGTGGCAGGTTTTAAGCGCATCCTCTGATAAACTCACCTGACACCTGCTCAAAAGGCAATACAGACCCACAATCTGCCCAGAAAAGAGGACCTATATCCAACCCTGCAACTCTGCGGCCAGTACTAACACAGCTGAACTTTTCCAAATCTTCAAGGAACTTGCCAACCCTACTGCAGTCTCCACTTCTTCTTTGCCTTCCCTGGCACTCTGAACTTCTCAGGCCTCTCAATTCATTTCTAAAACTCAGGACATTGTGTCCTCTCTCTCCTCCACTCATCACCCTTCTCCTTCCCCCACTCCTAGGCCTCCGTTGGCCCCATTCTCCCCTCCCCTTCTACTACTTTTTCTCCCCTAACACCTGATGAGGTTTCTAGAAAAGTCAACTCTATGAAAGTCTCATTCAAACAGGTGTTCCCCTGCTCCTCCATAACTATCAAGAGCAACATTGTCTCCCTTGCTCTAGTCTTGGCTGATTTCTGCAAGCACTCCTTTGCCACTGGATCCTTCTCCTCAAGTGCTCCTTTGTGCATCCTCTCCTCAAAAATCCTTCTGGCGACACCTCCTGTCCAGCAAACTAATGCCCTATCTCCATTACCCTCTTCTTGGACAAACTCTTGAAGAGGCTGGCCAACTCCCAGCTTATCCACCACACTGAATCTGTTGGTTGTCTCCAGGACCACCAGTCTGGCTTCAGAGCTGCCAGAGGCATGGACACAGTTCTCATGAACACCCGTGAAGACCTGCTCTCTAATCTTGATTCCAGCTCTCCTTCCGTTGTCATTCTTCTTGACCTTCTCTCTGCCTTAGATACGGCCAATCATGCCACCCTGATAAATTAGCACTTTGATATCCTTGGCATCACAAACTTGGCTCTGGACTGGTTGAACTCCTTCCTCTTGGACTGACATTCACAGGTTCTACTGGGCCCATTTCTCTCCACCATCTATCCTCTCGCCTTGGCTTTTCAACATCTATTTGGCCCCTCTAGCCCATTTGATCTCCACCTTCTCACCTAAGGTCCTGTGCTATGCAGATGACTTGCAGCTATCCTTTAAGATTCACTCCTCTTCCTTCTCCTCTTCTTTTCTCAGTCCTGAAACACTGCCTGCTATTCAGGCACAGTGCACTACTAACAATATCTGCCTTAATGCCAGTAAAACAGAGGCAATTCTTATTGGGACCCATGCTCCCTCGTCCCTCCAACACTCTGGCTGCTCTCCCTGGCCCCTTCTCTTGGTATCATCTTGAACTCCTCTCGTTCTCTCCTCACATCACAGACCTGCCAAGAAGGCCCACTTTCAGCTGCACCTCCTCAGAGCCATTTTCCCTTTCCTCACCTTCCCACAGAAACTCAATGTCTCTAGAGCTCTGGTTCTCTCCAGGCTGGACTACTGCAACAGCCTCTTCCCTAATCTGACTAACTCCTCGCTTCGCCACCTTCAACTGATCCAGAATAGGACTGCCAGATGTATCCTTGGCATCAAACCAAAGGACCGCATCTCTCCAGGCCTAAAATCTCTCTACTGGCTCCCGGTTGCTGCATGCATCAAGTTCAAGACCCTCTGCATCATCCACAAAGCTTTCTCGGGCCTGGGACCCCTCTACATCCAACTCTCTCTCCCTAAATATCTCCCTGCTAGAGCCCTTCAGTTGTCTAGCTCTAACTCTCCGCAGATCAGATGCTCCTTCAAACAGAGGGTGGGACATACATATCTCTCCTTGGCAGGTGCCTCTGGAATGGCCTCCCTGCCCCTCTCAGACTTGAGCCAGATTTCCTTAAGTTCCTGAAGCTTCTCAAGACCTTCCTTTTGTCTTCCTTCCCTCTCTCCCTTTCCCCCTCCGCCTCCCCTGCTAATGTCCCTGTCTGCTTCCTCACTGGCTGCCTGGTTCCTTCAGAGTCTTACAGGGCACCAGCCCCCTAATCCAGTCTACCCCTGCACTTGGTCTCCATTGATACCCCACCCTCAACATATGCTTGCCCCTCCGAGCCCCTCCCCACACTAGCCTTGCTGGGCCTGCACCCTTGTATCCCTTCCTGCCCCATACCTCGCACTTAGCTCATGGACTCTCCTTCCCCTGCACTTTCTGCTTTCCCATGGCCCTGTCCACCGGGCCACCCCTTCACTCGCTTCTCATGTGCCCTGCTGCCCTGACCTGCACTTCTCACCCTCCCCTCTCCCTGCACTTCTCTTTATTGCATTTACACGATTCCAATGTCAACAGCTTAGTAAGAGCATTTATGTTGTCCCCCCTACCGTCTTGTTGTGCCTCAAAACACATTGTGTACAGGTGCATTATAAATATCCAATAAATAAAATAATTAAAATAAAGGCTATGAATATGTTAATGTTGCACACACATGGAAATATCTATTTCTATTGAGAATACATGATTTTATTTCAATTGCAGTGCATATGCAGCAATTTAGAGACAGCAAGTTGAGACGTATTCATTACCAAGATTGCCATAATATAACCTCTTTGGGTATTTATCAGTAAACATATTTCTCCATCTCTGTTGGTAATAATTCCCGGTATGGGAAAAAGTTCCTGTTATTTTAAAGCCTGCTCTGGGAAAGTGTTAAATGTTGCTGACAGATCTAGCATAACCAAAACAGACGGATATCTTTTCATGGCATTCACCAAGATGCCGTCACAAGCTGCTACCAGGGCAGGCACTGTCCCCTGTAGCAGCCTCAACCTGGATTGAAAATTGTCAAGAAATCACTGTTCCTATGAAAAAATTCTACAGCTGGGTCACAGGCATCTTATCTAACACCTTAACAAAGATATAGCAGGCCAGTAAAGATGAGCATTCAATTAGCAGGCACTTGATTCTAAAATCATGTTTGCTAGTGTACAGATCATTAGGAATAATATTCCTTTCTTTATCCAGTGCCACACACAACATTCCTCATCTTGTAATCTGAGGGATAATTGAGCGTTTGAAACAGATGCATGTGTTTTTTAAGAATTAGATTTCCATCACCACTGCATCAGTGTCTTTTTCTAATGCATTGAAGGCTGTATGGTGAGTGATATTCACTGTTGCACCGAAGGAAAGTGAATGAGATATGTGTGAAGCTAGTTGAAACCATATTGTACCATGTATTATCAGAGAGTACAATATCTGCCTAAACTGATACTCAGAATTGCAATGAGATAGCCCAAAAGGGGATTATTACTTTGGCACTTACGGGGCAACCTCATTAATTAATGAAAAATTGACCACTGGACGTATTCACGCAGATGGTCGTGGTCATAGGTTTGATGATGTATCTTCCCATGTTATAAACATCTCAGCGGTGCCCAAGTCAACAAGTCTTTAGATAGGCAGTGCAGTTGTGCCTTTTGGTGGTTTAGTGAAAATCTGTCCAGTAGAACAATATTTTTCTGCCAGCACAGAAATCTTCTCAGAAATGAAAGCAGCCATTTTTGTTTTTTAATCGATGTGAGTAGTTCTTGCTGGCATTCCAACAATAACGAGTAGACAATGCACGTAACATTACCCAAGGATGGTGTGAAGGGGGTGTTTGCATTCAGGGTGGATGAGGGAAGGCTGAAACAGTCGCAAGTGGGAATTAGGATAGTTTGTAATGGGCTAATAATAGTATTTATTTGGATTGCTTTTTTGTCTGTTCGGGAGAATTGTGATCTTCTCGCAAGAATGCTTTTTTAAGTGCGTCACTGGAATATTCCTGCGTGAAACTCTCACGGTAACTTCAAGTTAATTTCTCAGTAATTTCAGAGTAAATTCACAGTTAACACTGATGCAAACAAGAAGGGGATCTGTGACGAATTGACTTCTACCCTGCAGTAGGACAATGGTGAGTAGAGGCTAGAATACCAACTCAACCCTCAAACTTCTACAAACCAAGAAACAACCCAATCATAAAGGTAAAATAGGCACAGTTAAGAGATTTGCCTCCTTCAGCCTTTTGTGATAACGTGGGTTGAGGGAAGGCTATTATCTTAAGAGGGGTGTGAAAGTGATTCATTAGTGACCCAAACAACAAAGTTTAACAGTTCAAAATAAAGGGGATATATTTAATAAAACACACTATCTTCAAAAATAACTAAGTTGAAAAACACTACACAAAAATTACCCCTAAGGACTGAACAGGGATTACCAAAAATAGCACAATGCAGCACTCAGAGTAATGATTCAAGGGAGCAAGGCTAGTAATAGCCACCTTGTTCTTGGATACAAAAAGGGAATTAATGACCCAACTAGTCTCTATGGCCCAAAACTGGACCAAGTGGGCAGTTAGTAGTCACTGGTACTTTCTTGTGGTTCTTGGCAGTTCAATAGCATGAAACCCAGCTTTGAGCAGTTGTGCGAGCCAATTAGGCTCAGTGTGGGTACATTGGATTGAGTAGGCCCAAGCAGCAAGCGGGTGTGGAGCAGGAATGAATACGGTAGCTACTTGTGCCTTGAAGGCAGAGTTTGGTGAGGCAGGTTGGGGCACTCACCAGGATCTGATTGAAGTTGAGTCGGGTTGAGTTACCTCTGCGAAGTTTTGATGGGTGGCACTCCAATGGTTTGAGACAGTGTGCAGCAATGGTTCAGCGAGGTGATCCTATTGATCCAGAGTCCGGTTCGGTGAAGCGGCAGTTTGAATGCAAGTAAGGACGGATTGTGGTGTAACCCCTGGTTCAAGTCGGTTAGTGACACTTCTGTGGTTTGAGCTAGGTCCCGGTGACTAGCAGTTGCTTTGAACCTAGCAGGTGACAGGCATGTCAAGGGTACAATTCAGCACTGACCTGATCCGAGATGCAGGCACTTTAGTTCGAGTGTTCGGAGCAGTGCCAACGGCAGCACTGGTGGGCTCCCTATGGTTCAATGGCAGCAAAAGTGGTTCAAAGGCAGTTTGACCTGTTCAGTGTAGAAGAACAGGGAGCCCTGGCTGATCTATTCCTCCAGAATTTGTGAGTCTCACGCCTGGGGCACTAGGATGGGAAACAGGTTTTGCCCTGGGAGTGGGTAAACGGGCAAAGCTTTCTTCAGGCTTGTGCTGCTCCTTCTTCACCACAGTGGTTGAGGGCTTTGTAAAATACAACTCTTCTAAAAGAGTTTGAAATTAGTCCTACTCACGTATTTATTCCAAAGTGAATCAATGAAGGAGTGCAAGGTTTCTTCTTTTAAATGCAAAATCCCACAGGCAATAGGACTAAAGCTAGCCTGCTTTAGGGGTGCAATCACTGTTCTTGAAACAAGGGGACTTTGCCTTCTGACATCACACTCAAATGGCCTGTTGAGTGGCTTTCCTTCTGGGGAGGGCCTTACCTGCCCTCTCAAAGGCACTAAGAGAGGTCATCCACAAGACTACCTTCCTGCCAGCAATGGAAAGGACCAGCCTGTCACGGAGAGTACCCAAAATCCTTCCACAGCTGAGCTGGGCTGACACATGTGTGATACAAAATTACTGCAGCTTGTAATAATTATGAGATATACATCCACCACACCATAACTCTGATATGGCTTATATTTAAAGATGTGTCTGCCACAAGGAGGGTCGACACATAATTATAGGGGTTTAGTACAGGGGCGCATATCCTAAATGCAGCCCATGTGCTGCAGAGAGTTGGCTGTCACTGCAGCTGTCAAATGGGCCCCTGAGATCTCTGTACCTGCTCTGTGCCACAAGTAGAGCAGGTGCTGTAGATCAGGATACTGATAAAGCAGGGCACAGGATCACACTATGCTTTTAACATGGAACCTATGAAAGAGGAATCGCATTGGCAGATTACCCTTCCAGAGATGGAATTACATGTATCATTTTATTAAACTAATACATGTTTTTTTTTTTTTTAAAGCAGGGCTTCTTGTTAAGGATTTCAATCAGGCGACGCACACCTTAGTCTCAGCCCAGTATGCAGCGCGCCATTGAAATGCTTATGTTTTAGATTAGATTCAATATTGAGATGGTACACCACCCATATCACACCCCCTTTTCAAATACCTCGGGTCACAATGGACCATGAACCAGGCTGGTTGATAAAATATAATATGTGTTTATTTATTTGAAAATTAAAGAAATCATACAATTTTTAATATGGGGCAGCAATCACCAATGGGGTGATAAGAACAATAGAAATGTAGGCAATGCACTTAGTTAACCTTCTATTGACACATCTACAAAACACCAGGGAATAGAAGCACTTTTTGATTTTAGGTCAGATAGCACTTGAGTTAGAATTTCCCCCTGCAATGTTCCCTTAACCCACAAATAATCAATTCTAAATGAATATGAAGAAACAGCAGGTAATCAGGAATGACAAATAGAAAACAGAATTAAAATCGGACCTTCCCTCCCCAAACAAGAGAGAAAACAGATTTTAAACCCTGGCAATGCTAAAAATGGCACTCAAATGGATGAATAAATGAATGAATGTGTGTAAATACCTTGAAACAAATACAGCTCTTCACTAAAGCAACCATGTAGAAGTACAAACAATCACAAGCAATGTATAATCAAGAGCATACAGTTTGAAAATGAGTGGCAAGTTTTAAAACATGTTGCAGCAAATAACACATTGGGAATTTTGCAAACTTTGCAATTCCAGCCTGAAATTACCAAAAATGTTTTTTAAAGGAAATGGGTGAAATATTGTGTTGGGGTGTAGCTATAGATCATAGGGACAATATGGAAGTGAAATGAGGTCTCTAGCTGGTAAATTGAGTGAGTTATGCAAGATCTAGAAAGGTGTGTTTTTTTTGTAAATGTGGAGTGGTGAAAAAGGAAAGGAAATCAGTTTTGACAAGAACAGTTTTACTCTACACTAGAGCATTCAGGCTAGAATACCAAAGAGGGACACAGTAAGGTCCAGGGTTGATTCGCGAATTCAACCCTAGTTTCCGAGCGTCCGTCCTGATGGAACAAGTCCGATCACTCGAAATAGGATAAATAGCTTAGGATTTACACAAGGCAGAATTACTAGAGAGATGGCGCTAGCACAAGAAATCAAAGACAGGGTGGCAAGATTGATTGTGACAGTTTGAACAAGGTATCAGGATAAGGATAGGGTGACTTAGAGAGGGGAATTAAGGAAAAGGCAAGGCAAGGTGTACTATGGTTTTCTATGGTTCCTATTAATACTCACAGTCCACTTTTTAGTTTTTGGATTTTGGACAGTCAGCGTTCTGGTCACCACATGGATCTGGTCTACCAGAGGACAGCCGGACAAAATCAGCAGGACAGGATCAGCTGGGCAGGGACTGGTTACCGGGTATCACTTCTGGTCACTGGATAAGATAGGGCATTAGGGTAGCAGGATGGCAGCATGCAGTGAGTGGCAGCAAGCCAATCTGGATTGTTAATGGGAAATCTAGTGGGTTTATTCATATTGTAGGCCTTGCTGGAGCAGGATCAGCAATGCTGCCCTTGTAGTTGGGATCTGGAGTCTGGAAGATGAAACAGGGACAGGACACCGGCGAAGGAAAATCAGGAAGAGTGTGTGTCTAGGGTCTTGTCAGGGACCCTTATTTATAGTGTAAAATGACATAATCAAAGTAAAGGCTGGGCAGGGTTAACTACGCATGCCCCTAAACTACTTGGATTGGGAAGGGGTGCTAGTCTCGGCCTTGCTCTCAACTGGTTGGATTTCTAAGGGAATGATGTCGCATTTATGAGGTGAGTTTTACAATGTCCAGAAACTCCCACATATACTTTGCAGAAAATCTGATTTTGCCAAAAACATACATTTATACATTTGCAATCTCTTGGAAAATTATACACACAAGTTACATATTACGTGCAGCACAGATCAGTCCAATCCTCCAGTCTGTGTGACCTTCTTTTGCTCTTTGAATATATTTTGGTAATTTTACACATGAAAGATTTGGCATACAATTCCAGAACTGTATACACAGATGCAAATTATCCCCAGGGTTGTATGTACAACATTTTATGTTTGCAACATTAATACTTTCCTTGGAATCTGTCATATTTTGTATTTGTATTTGTATTTATTGTGTTTATACAGCGCTTTCATCCAAAGTGCTTTACATTATAACAACAGAATACATAGAACATTAAAACAGTAGAAGCAATTTACAATCATGAATCGAACAAATAAAAACAGTAAGTAGAGCAATTAATCTGTTGGGGAAGGGGGAAGGGGTGAGGAAGGAAGGAGGAGGGAAAAAATAGGAGGGGTATAAGGGTGAAAATGAGGGAGGAGAAGGGGAAGGGGGAGGGAAGATACGATAATAGGGAAGATTCAAGGGAAAGGGCGAGAATAAGAGCTGGGGAAGGTTTCATGGCAGGGAATGGAGAAGGAGAGATTTCAGAGAAGTACGAAAGGAGGAAAAGGTAGGTATAGAGCAGATTGAGAGAGGAAGGAGTTCCCGTGCAGGGGGGCTAGGAGCTGAAAGGAGCAGAAACGGGTATTTTTTATTTTGTAGCTTCTGTTCCCCATGCAGCAATGAGTTCTACCAAGTTTTGAAAGACAGCCCATAAAATTAGATTTGAAACTGCAAACTTTTTACATTTTTACTATTTTTTGCTGCAGAGATAAAAAAAAAAGTCTTTAAAGTTACTTTATAAAACAGTCTTTGTAACCAAAAGGCGGTCCATTGTTACTAGATCCCCCCTTTTTTTTTCCTCCAGCTGCAAGCAACTATCATTTCCTCCCAGGCAAGGGCGTTTTTCAGCTTAATTGAAGGTTTTATATCCCCTTACACTTGACAGGTTATTGTCCCAGGACGTCTATTGTCCCAGCCTGGAGCACAGACGAATGTCTGACAAGCGTGTGAACATTCTTTGTCCTAGCCCATTCAAAGTTTTTCAAGCTGGCAATTTTCACTTACGTGTCCTGGTTGTATGGTGTGTCTCCCTTCCTTGGGGAAGTTTCATGCCTGGCAACTGGAATTACTGTTTTTTCTGAGAGCTTGCAAATCCAGCCCATGTGTTTTAAACTTTTTTAATTTCTTATTGTGGGGCCTGAATTAAAACAACCTGTGAAATAAGATAGCCTATGTGTGCATTATCACCACTAACATAAACCCTTTACATTTCTAAGTAAGCAGGCTTTCATTAACAATTTATTTTTAAACAGGCCAATTTTTTTTTCAGTCAACAAAGCCAATTTTTCCACATGTGTTAAAACTGCTAGCATTTCTTTCTTTAAATTTGGTTTTGCAGCTCCCTTAGCTGCCCACACTGTCTTTTCAGCTGTAGTCATTTCCTTGAATGCAGGAGTTTTATCTCTAGTATAGATACATTTGCCACTGACCTGACTCAGAGAGTTAAAGTGTCTTTGAACTGCTGAGCCTGGATAAATTTGGAGAGAAATAAACACGTGTTCCCGTGCGAGTGAAAGTGAAGTTGCCTATTGATTTCTCCCAGATCTGGTTTGACTGGGCCAGTCACTCAGGAATTATGCCTGGTTTTGGTGAAGAACAGCGAACTATCCTGGGCATGACAGGGCCTTTTTACTCACAGTGGTTTCATATTGAACAGATGGAATTAGCATCAAAACAACATTTTTTTAAAGGGTGAAAAGGTTTCATTTTGAAGGGGATTTTTGGCTTTTGCAGCAATGGCAGGCTTTCCTTTTCACTTGATTCCATTTATAGGTTTCAGAACACACTGGCATACTTTTTCAGTGTGTCCCCTGGTTCCATTTTGCCTGAAGTGTGTTAGCCATTTGGTGCAGCCATTTTTTTGTTGGTGGCAAAATGCAGTTTTTGGGGCCCTTGTGCGCACAGGAGCCAGCATAACCAGGTTGCTGTTTTTTGCGCAAATTCAGATTAGTGATGTGGTCAATGCCTTTGATTGGGTCAATATATCCCACATTTGACAACCTTGCTAAATGACAGTCCATTACCTGGTCACAAAAAATATTTTTAAAATATATGCTAACATAACACACTCTTTCTCTTGCCGGTTCTTCATTATTGCAAGGTCACAGGTCATGACCATAGGACCACGGACCCAAAATGGAAAAATCCATTGATGCATAGATTGGAAACCTACTGACAATATTGATTATGAACCTACAGGTGATTTAACTTATTGCATAACAAAACCCTTTACGGTCAGCAAATAATCTTTAGTTAAGAGAGGGATAATCTTAGTTGAAGTGACACTAAGGTTATTTTTTTATTTATTTTATTTATTGTGCATTTATTATGCGCTCATACATCCAAATGGTGTTTCAAAGTGCATCAAGACAAAGAATGGGAGGGGGAACAAAGGAGATAAAAAAGAAAGAACAATACATAAACGCTCCCACCCGACCTTGAGACATTCAGAGCGTCCAAGTGCTGAACATGAAGGCATCATGACACAAATGCTGGGGAACAGGATGCGGAGAACAAGGCAAAAACATTTCTACTAGTCCATAGGACATTTGTAATGGACAAGTGCTGAACATAGAGCAATTGAGAGTGGGAGGGGGAGTGCAGGTATAAGTAGGTAAATTGAAATTCTGGAGAACCAAACATGCGATTATGACAGAGCAGGTAGAAATGACTGCTGTCTGGAAAAGTCTCGCCTCAATGAATGAGGGGCTACATCAGGCATGCAGACAAGCTGTTGTTGCAGGCAGATAAGACTGGAGACCAGATAAGCCTTGCCTCATGGAATGAGGGGCTACATCTAACATGCAGACAAGCTGTTTCGGCAGGCAGATTAGAAGGCCTGCAGACTGGAAAAGCCTTGCCTCATGGAATGAGGGGCTACATCCAACATGCAGACAAGCTGTTGCAGCAGGCAGATTAGAAAGCCTGCAGACTGGAAAAGCCTTGCCTCATGGAATGAGGGGCTACATCAGGCATGCAGACAAGCTGTTGTGACGGGCAGATTAGAAAGCCTGCAGACTGGAAAATCCTTGCCTCATGGAATGAGGGGCTACATAAGGCATGCAGATAAGCTGTTGTGGCAGGCAGATAAGAAAGACTGCAGACTGGAAAAGCCTCATCTCATGGAATGAGGGGCTACATCAGGTATGCAGACAAGCCATTGCGGCAGGCAGATTAGAAAGCCTGCAGACTGGAAAAGCCTTGCCTCATGGAATGAGGGGCTACATCAGGCATGCAGACAAGCTGTTGTGACGGGCAGATTAAAAAGCCTGCCGACTGGAAAAGCCTTGCCTCATGGAATGAGGGGCTACATCCAACATGCAGACAAGCTGTTGCGGCAGGCAGATTAGAAAGCTTGTAGACTGGAAAAGCCTCACCTCATGGAATGAGGGGCTACATCCAACATGCAGACAAGCCGTTGTGGCAGGCAGATTAGAAAGCCTGCAGACTGGAAAAGCCTTGCCTCATGGAATGAGGGGCTACATCCAACATGCAGACAAGCTGTTGCGGCTGGCAGATTAGAAATCTTGCAGACTGGAAAAGCCTTGCTTTAAGGAATGAGGGGCTACATCAGGCATGCAGACAAGCCGTTGTGGCAGGCAGATAAGAAAGACTGGAGACCAGAAAGCCTTGCCTAATGGAATGAGGGGCTACATCCAACATTCAGACAAGCTGTTTCGGCAGGCAGATCAGAAAGCCTGCAGACTGGAAAAGCCTTTCCTCATGGAATGAGGGGCTACATCCAACATGCATACAAGCTGTTGCGGCAGGCAGATTAGAAAGCCTGCAGACTGGAAAAGCCTTGCCTCATGGAATGAGGGGCTACATCAGGCATGCAGACAAGCCGTTGTGGTAGACAGATTAGAAATTCTGCAGACTGGAAAAGCCTCTCCTCATGGAATGAGGGGCTCCATCAGGCATGCAGACAAGCCGTTGTGGCAGGCAGATAAGAAAGACTGCAGACTGGAAAAGTCTCACCTCATGGAATGAGGGGCTACATCAGGCATGCAGACAAGTCATTGCGCAGGCAGATTAGAAAGCCTGCAGACTGGAAAAGCCTCGCCTCATGGAATGAGGGGCTACAGTCAACATGCAGATAAGCTGTTGCGGCAGGCAGATTAGAAAGCTTGCAGACTGGAAAAACCTCGCCTCATGGAATGAGGGGCTACATCAGTCAGGCAGCTGACAATGTAACAATAAGGTTATGGTTTAAAACAACGCAACTCTTGAAATTAACAAGAATTGGCAGCTATCGGACATTAACTGCGAGCTCTCTGTTGCACAGCTCATGACCACGTTGATGACATCCAATATGACCTAATTTATGACTTCACAGCATAAAAAGTTATCTTGGTCTATTTCATCACATATCGTATAGACGCATGTTTAGTGCATGCACTTATTTATAGAAATATAATATACCCATTGACCTGTTGTGGGGGTAAAATGGTTTAAGAGCATGCCATGTGGCCAGAACCAGTGGCTACTTGTGTTGCACTGCTCACGTACCCACTATAGGGGTTGAGTAACCACTGGGCAGGGCTGCGGGCCAGGCACATTGGTTACTATGGGTGGCTTGGCAGGGCTTGGGTCATTATTAAAGGCAACAGGCTAAAGGCCACCCGCTAGGTCCATGCGGCAACAGGCCATATCAATCATCAGTGTGCTCTCGCTTTCAGTAAGGCAATTGACAATGTTATAAGTAAATTACACTCCTACACAAAAAAAGGATATTGTATGAACACCCCATTGCTTACTGTGACCTGTTCTAAAGCAGTCTAGGATACACTGCTGAATAGGTAATAATGAATTCTTCTGAAACTGTGCAAAGACCAGAAGGAAGATGAAAATCATACAATTTTAATTATGGGATAGATCATACGTACTTTATTTAGCTTTGCAGTGAATATTCCATGCAATCTCATTTCTAGTCGATTTTTTTTTTTTTAAAGTAAAAAGATGTACAAATCCACGTTTTTTAAAATTACTTATAATGAGGTCCCACACCAGGTGTCATTGCCCATTCTGGCATTGTCATGTTGACAAATTGAGACGTATATTTCATTGTTCCTCAAATCCGCATTGCAATCAGCATCCATTTCACACACACTGGGCAACCTTTGATGCATGGCGCCACTTAAGAGGATATGGGACAAGTGCCCGCCGCCCCCCCTCCCGTGATCGGCTGCCGCCAGAATTCAATAGCAGTCATATTTTACAGACCCCACCGGCCCGCTGGTTTGTACAACATCTAGAATGCGCGGGAAATCGGCGCACCTCGGGGCACTCGATTTATCAAGCCCTCAGGCAGCTTTACGCCTCGCTCCTCGAGTCCTATCCAGGCGGCCAGTGATTCGACCTTAGGGGCCGTTGCGCGATCCCCTCCTCCATAATGTATCCATACCAAAGATTTCCGTAATTACCCCGGAGGCGCTCGAGGCAGTTCATGCGGGTGAAGACCAAGGAGGCCCCATCTTCTCATTTCCAGTGTCATTATTCATGGGTCTGAGCCTCAGGGAGGCTGACAACTGCATTTCTCTCCTTACCTCCCCACCCACCAGCGGGCCACGGCATATCCCGCGGCTTCCCAAAGATCTGGCCAGCGTGTCACAGTTGGTTTGCGATCCAGGTGTCAGCAGCACGCTCATTCTGGCTGTTGCAATGAATAATATATTGGGTTTTCAACTGCTCGTTCGCCAACGGGCAGTTTCAGGAGGATAGCTCAGATGGTAAAGTGCTCGCCTTGGAAACAAGAAGACACGGAGCAACACGGGTTCGATCCCCAGGTCTGCGCTTAATAACCTCTGGATATTTTAAATAGCCTATCATATCCACAGCCGTATACTTTGCACTCATATGTGTACAGCTCCGACCTTACTTCCCAAGGGCCATACGTTTACTTTGGGCTGGTCTGCATTTGTGAATTCCGGGAACAGTAAAGAGAACGCCTGGGATGGCCTACTGCTAAATTATTGGTCTGTGGCCCCAATTTTTGCAGGTGGCAAAATCAGGCTGTGGTCTTTATACCACTGGGGAGGGCACCCTGCACCGTCTTGAAACGGGGGTTTGGCACCACGTAACCACTACAGTAGAGATTTGGCGTGAGACAAAAATGTGCAACATATGATACAAGGAGCAAAACACAACACTGCTAGGATATATATATATATATATATATATATCAATCATTGTATATAGTGCTACGAACCCTCGGGTATCTGAGCGCTAATTATTATTACCCACTGTTTGTGGTGCTTATATAACGACCTCAGAAGGATGAAAGGCTGAGTTTGGCCCTGCCGGGATTCGATCCTGCGCCAGCAGGCTCTGCACAGATGTCAAAGCGAGTATGTAACATTAAATTGAGAACAACTAAACAATATGCGTTTAACACCGTATCTCATCATGAAATAACTGCCCTTATGTTAGTTGATGTTATGTTAGACATCTTTTATAAAGCGCTAAACCACCACTTGCGTGCTTTTTTGCCAAGGTGGCCTCTTGGGTGCCCACCTGTAGAATTAAGACAGCAGTCTGCAGAGTAAACGAACATCGAAGGGGTGAAGCAGTACGGGAAAGAGAGTATGGGTAAAACCTATAATGCTAATGGCGGCGTATGCACTGCAGCGCTCTGGGATAGTTCAACTTGCACCGTTACAAGCTGATGTAAACAACGAAATCACAGCAACCCGAGAAAAGCGCGCTATTAAAAGCTACGTGTTATTCAGGGACTTCACAGGAGCGAGAGCTGTGCACACGAGTAAGGCCGGAATCTGTAATTGACAGGCCTGGCCGCAAGCTGCGAAAGCACCTGTTCACTCGGGGCCCATCTGACCTGCTCGCTTTAGTCTGTCCCTAGCCTTGCTGCTGCCATTTTATTCCTGTGTCTCCAATCTCCCGCATTCAGCCTCTGCACTGAGCACATCGGAGCTGAACATAGCACACGACATGTATCTGACTCCTAATCAGGAAGGTACACCAGGGAGCTCTGAATGCCTGCTGGCCGAGGAAGGCTCAAGTAATTAGGTGGCTGGGCGAGCTTAAGAGCCTGTATGTAGGCCATTATTAGCGTGGAAACTGGAATACATCAGTATTGACGTCCGACAATTCAATAATGCAGCCCAACACTTATTTTTACTTGCCTACAGCTCTGTCAGCCCTCCCTTAGAAACACTTGTGTACAGGCGTGTTATAAATGAAATATCAAATCATATAACATTTGCATCAGATCTTAGCTCACTGCATATATTTAACCTCTTAGGCCCAGGTTTAACGTATAACAACACCAAGGTCCCCATTTGTTAGTTCCACGTAAATTACTAGGCGAGGACCTGTTACGTTTAAACTTTTGAGTAGGCAGGTCCCCTGTGTACAATTTTCTACTTTTCCATGACAGAGGTCAAACGTAGAGTATAAAAAGGTGGCGGAAATTGACCGAAGATGAGTCATCGCTCTAACACGCAAAACTATGGCTGCAATTAGCTACAACAACCGTGGTCGTAGAAGCTTTGTGAATGACACTGTATGCCGGAAAAGGTTAAATGACCACAACATTATCCCATTACAAGAAACCTAGTTGCTCTCTGCAATTGTTATGGATGGCTTCTGTATGTTGTGCCAAGTTGCCAGCATCAAGGTCTTGGGGCTGCCATCAGAGGTTTGTTAATAGCCTCCAGAAACTACAAATTTCAGAAGGTGGAAGTCAAACTGCATATATGGCATTCTGGCTGTGTTGATGGGATGAGGTACCCATTGGTGCTGAATTTGTACCATTATCCCGCTTGTTTTTTGGTTGATAATTTTTTGGAACTAATTGCTGAAATTATTCTAAATTGTGTTAACAGATTAGATAATCTTCATATTTTAATAGCAGGAGACTTGAATGCAAATTGTTTTTTGAAGCAAAACACCAGCTATAGACCCAGTTCCAATGATGATAGGGGCTCTAAGTGTGTTTGCTTCTGCATGGATTGGGATCTATTAATTTGCAACAGAAATGTTTTGGGTGACTGTCTTCCAAGTGCTACCTGCAGGGGGAATAATTCAGATTTGATAATAGATTTCATAATTGTCTCCCGCAATCTGTTCAATATTTGCACAGAACTGAAGATGAATGAAGCAGTCGAAAGCGACCACAACAGGCTTTGCCTTAAATTCTCTGTAGAACCAGTAGGAGGGGTCGGGTCATATCCATATAAAGTAGAAGTAACTGAGGGGAAAAAATGCTTGTTAACATATAACATGAATGGCAAAGGCCTCAGTAAAAAACTGGAAACAGTGGCACAAAGTATGTCATCAGAGGTATTCAGACAAGAATGTACCCCATCCAATTTGACCAATTTTCTAGCAAAAATAAAAAAAACCTCAGCCAGCTGGTAATAAGAAGGGAAGAATTCACACCAGCAAATTAGATGAAAATACACTGCAGCATAAGAGAGAACTAAGAAGGAAAATAAGATCTCTAAGAAACCAAGGTGGTGATCTAGATCACTTTAAGAAAGAGAAAAATCACTTCTTGCTGCCTTTCAGAGATGGAACAGAGCGAATAGATCTCTCAGATACCAGTGTCAAGGTGAAGATATGCTAGCAGCTTTGGTCTCAAAGAATAGTCGGAATTACTGGTCACTAATGAATGGTGGGATAAACTCTAAACCAAGTGTCTCTGTCATGGAGGAAGCTTGGTGCTCTCACTATGGTGATCTTTTTAGTGAATCAACACAAATAAAAGACAATCTGACATGTGGCTCGAGGGGAACTAGTTAGAGATCTAATAGACAAAGCTTCCCGTTCCAGAGCAGCAGGCCCCAACGCTCTATCCAACTTTACATTGAAAGAGAACGTAGGGGTGTGGTCAACCATGCTATATGAGTTGCTTGCAAACTGTTTTGACACTGGACAGTGTCCTCGTAGCTGGAAGTCTGCAGTGGTTATACCAATTTTCAAGATGAGCGAATTATAACAACTATCGCCTGATCACCCTCTCAGATGACGACAGTAAGATTTCTACTCATATGGTCAAAGCAAACATTTGGGGCAGAAATTAACACAGGCCAATAGACTGCCACTGTGACCCAACTTGATCAGAGATAGCAACTTCAACCCGGTTAGAGGCTTTTTCCCTTGTGTGTCATGTGTGGTTGTAAGTCCTCAAAAAAAATGACAGGGTTTCAGAGCGAGGGCAAGATTTGGCAGTGACAAACTTTTACCACATGCAAAAGTAAGAACGTCATTTATGCCATCCAATGCCCCTGCCATATGCTGTATATTGGCAAGACTGCTAGAGAGGTCAACTTGCGTATCAACGAACACCGTTCTAGAATTAGAACATGTACACTTACTGCACCATTATTTCTTCATTTCATTCGTTGATCAACTGTCATGGCTTTGCATTGAAAAAATCACTGCTAATGGGACTGTCCAATGGCTAATAAGTTAGCCTACAAGGAAGGATTGTGGATCTTTAATTTAAAGACTTTGCAGAAAGGTTGTAACACATTAGAGTCATGGGACTTCAACTGCAACTGGATGACATTTGACATGACGGGTAAAATTTAAAATGTATTGTACTCTTGGTTTCCAACTGGCCTCTCATTGAGGGTGCCTCACGTTTGAAAATTGCTTTTCAGTTTCACGTTTGAGCATTATCTACACGCAAGCAGTGCTTAATTTGTAAAAAAATAAGTGCCAGTGCCCAAAAAATATTGGCCCCCTAATGCCGTGCGTGGCGCCACCCGCAGTGCGGGTGCGGTGCTGCATTCAGCGTGGTCACGGTGCTGCATTTAGCGCGGGTTCTGCTCCGCCCTCAGCGCGGGCGCGCCGCCGCGCCAGTTCAGTGCTAGACCTACCTAGATCGGCCCACCACAAGCCAATCACACTGCTGCTGCTCCATGTCACATGTTTTTGGCGCTGCAGCCACTGCTGGCACAGGCTAGTAGTGGGATGGATGGGGAAGGGCACACATGGGTTGAGAAAGTATAATGCTTTAAAGGTGGAAAAAACTTGTTATGGTAGGTGTAGTGGTTCCAGCATTCCGGCAAACCCAGAGGCAAAAGACGTCATTTGAACACACTTCTAAGTTCTAGACCACACTTGTTAGACGTCTGGACCATACTTGCTGTCCTCGCAGTTATAATGCATTTGATAAAATTGTTGCAAACCTGTGGATGTTATCATATTTGTCAATTTTGTAGCCCTTCTGCCCCATCTGACAGTCTGTTAAAGTACACCAAGTATTGTTAATCGGTTACTTCAGGAAGAGCACCCTCCCCACTCAGCCTGTTCCTCAGTCACCTCATCCAGGTGTTTTGTGTAATCAATTTACTCTCAAGCCTTATCAGTCATCACATCTCATAAATGCATCCCCCTTCACCCTTCCTTCAAGCATGAGCATGGTGTTGTATAACTTGGAAAAAGTCATTTCTGCAAGACATTGTTGTGAAATCAACGGCCTGTGCTACTTCTGCTTTAGGGCCTCTTTCCACCTTAACACATATTAAAAAAATAAATATGTTTTGTCACCCAATAGTCAGGAGCCAAAGGAGAATGCATATTCGGATATCTCCTTCCCACTGACATGTTCTTGACATACTTCACTAAACTGCTGGGTGTAACAGACACCCACCTCTATCTGAGGATTGCATGTGCTCTCATTCGGAGCACATACTCTGAGCGTATTGTACCCAAGTTAAGTGGCCACATCTGGTGTATAAACCACACATCAGGATAGAAAATATGCGCTGGAATTATGTAAAAAATGACAGCAAAAGACGGTTGAGAATTATACACGAACACTCAACTAGTGCTTTTATTTATGATGACAGATTAGTGGGCACGTGCACCATGTTTATCCCCGTCTAGTTTCCATGAGTGTATCTTTAAGCCTGAAATGGCCTTTCAGAAGTTCGTCTTTGCATGGGCTTTTCTCGCAAAGTGCAGCCGGTTCGGTTTCGGCCCAATACGTACACCGTTCCGGGTCCCCTCGCTGAAGCTCGTTTGTGAACTAATGAGGCCGATAACATTAAAAGGAAGAATGGCAAAACCCAGGCAAAAATTCACAGTTCATGTTTCGCTTAGATGAATGCTATCCATGGTCGGACTGGGGCATACAATTGTCTGGTGTCGGGCATGGCACCAATGAAAAAGTGGCCAAAGTTGCAAATGACTTTTAATTCCTTTTGTGACAGACTAGTGGGACCACGCTGCCGCCCGTGCCCCGCCTGGTCCGGGCAGTGCCCTGCCTTGCCTCAATCACTTAGGCTACCTTCCGTGGGGCCGCCACCGCCACGGCCATGCTGAGCCTGATGATGACAAAAATAGGTACGATTTTAAAAGGAAAAACGTATATTTGGGAGGCTAGGCTCGTCACTTTCGAAGTGATGGGCCACAGCCGTCACTCAAAATAAGCTATTTCTTTTAAAACCTACCTTCCATGGGGCGGCCCCAACCACCGGCCCCACGGAAGGTCAGGTTTTCAAAAAAAAGTTAAAAACATACTTTTGGGCACACTCCACGGGCCCAGCCGCCCTCAGCAGAGTCATCCGAATCAGTCTGCGGCAGCCGACAGCCGCTGGTCACAGAAATTGGCCTGGGCCAGGCACTGACTGCAGTCAGCAGCACACTGCACACAGGTCACGTAGACAGAAACCCAGGCATGGCCGGGCCCCTGGTGGGGTCCTGACTCCTGGGCAGTCAGGACACCACCAGGGGACCATGCTGCCAGCCGGGCGCCGACCTGGGCCTTGCCTGATCACTTGACTGTGACAGGCTCAGGCTGCACCGCACGCAACAACAAGTGACTAACCTGCTTTGCCGGCTGGGACTTGGTCTCCTGTCGGGGCCTCAGGGTGGGGGGGTGGGTGCGCACACTGGCACCCGCATAAATGAAAAAGCAGGCAGAGGGGGCCGCAGGAAGCAGCTAGGCCGCACCACGCAGGCTCTCTCTCTTACAAGTCAGGACTGACAACGCCACGCCTCAACACCTTCACTTCACAGTAATTTGTGAAATGAAGCTGGCGCCGTGCGGCCTCCTGTGGCAACAACAACACTTCACAATGCAATTTCACTGGCTCAGAAGAACAGCCAATGAAAACTGCACATTCTGTGTTACTATATACTAATGTATAAAATACTGCATAGTAATAACAGAATGGTAGTTTTCATTGGTTGTTGTTTGTAACAGTTTGTTTTTCATTGCTATTGCTGGCCCCTCCCAGGCCCAGCCAGCCATGGCCTGCTACCTGCAAGCACGAGAGAGATCGAGATCAGAATGACAAATCCCAATGATTTATAATCGAAGCAAAGCGAAGTGGAAGAACAAACAAAGCAATTGCACGTGCGCTGGCCCTGCATGAGTTCCGGTGCCCAAAAAAGAGTGCCGGTGTTGGCGACCGGCAACCACCCCCACAAATTAAGCACTGCACGCAAGGTTAGTCCATGGGACTTGCAAATTTGATAATATAGTAATTGGAACATCCAATCCAATATTGGTGTACTTGCTGCATTACACGGTCCACAGTGCTAATAGGTACCTGCAGCTTTAATTATGCCTCTTCCATGTGATTCAGGCCGCATCAGCTGATACGGCAGTGCGTCGTTGTGGGCCAGCCAGTACGCTAAACGCATCACGCCGTCTTCCTATTTTTGAATTTCTGCGGCTTTACACATGCGCAGTCGTCAACCCAACACTGTCCCAGTCAGGACTTTTCGGGAGACCCGGGTACCCACCAACAGCTTCCCGTGAGTATTTCCACGTTTTGTATTGTAGCCGTTTTGTGGCTGTGTCTCAGCTCGTGCCCTTCATGTTCAGCAGCTATACATTTGATACTCGTTGTTTTGTGTTCTACACTTCAGCGATTTTCGGCAGCTGGCTAGATGCATGTACAGATGTCTGTATACTCAGGCACTGGTAGTCAGCCCGCACAGGTCCTCCATATAGTGGAGCTACACTTTAACCCTCATTCTCCAACTTGCAAAAGTTAAGGGCATTTTGGTAACTTTTGCTGCCCAATTTGAAATCTTTCAGTTTGTGACTGGGTGTATTTTGATCTACATCCCTTGCATATATAGGCAAGTTAAATGGTTTGTCCTTTATACCCTTGCTCTGCACGCGATACTAGGACAACGGCAGTTTACGTGGAGATCTATACATCACCTTTTTGGACTACACGTGGGCTTTTCCATCTAAAGAGCACCGAGTCACTGCTATCCGGCTTCTCATTGGTTGGTCATCCGTAGAGCCCAGGTGAGTCCACTTTTTGTTCTTTTCTATTGGTGATTTCTATTCTCGTCACACCATTAGCGGTTCTTCTAACAACACCTTTCCATCTTGGCATCACACCCCTTTTTCAATAGGCTCGAGCCCAAGACATGACGATGGCCAATAGTGGTATACCAATTTCACTTTGAAAGCAGTGGATTATCCTATTTAGGTCTGTCCATGCTTTATTGTATATGCCTCTCTTACAATTTGGTGCCTCGCGGGCTACACACTGTCTTCTTCTCTCATGGTGTCAACCCTCCTTTTTGCCCTTTATAACGGTTCTTCCTCTAGGCCTCACTAACCTTTCACTCTGGGTGAACACTACAGGGATGGGCACGTGTGTATTTCTTGGAATGCACGTGTCTATATTAAATTGCATCTTGTTTTTTTTTTTTAAATAATGTTTTATCATGTGGGCTGCATGCGGCAAAGACACCAACTGGTTGTGGTATTTAGTATCAAGATAAGGTAGTGCATTTGACTTATGCACTTATTTCCCTCCTTTTTGTAGCACAATTCCATTCATCTCCTGATGAAGACGTGGGCATAATTAGTCTGTGATGTCGAAACCGGTCGAGAATCCTCAAAAGGAATGTGTTTTGTTTTGTTTTTCTTTATACATTTATACATAAAATAGTGTGTCCGTGGTGACAAGATGTATGTCCCACGCTTCAATGTTGTAAATTTGTCAGTATGGTCTTTTAGCCAGTGTTGGTATGTATGAGTGACATAGAGTGTAGATAAAGGTTGAATCTTGCACTGTGAATGATGAAATATTGGTATGTTTTTTAACTTGTATTAGGTAGTATCATTGCTTTCCTGCTATGTTATATAAATTGTGAGGTTTAATATGTGATCAATTCACCTGTTTTTGAACTCATGTATCATGCTAAATAAACCGTTGCTACGTTGTTTATAAAATAATTATGTCCTTTGGACAATTTTTTCAGTTTTCCTTGGCATAATAATACTCTGGTCCAGAGTGTTGGGTTTCCCTGAGTATTTCAGGTACTCATATTTTCAGCCCTTGGCTGTGCAGGTTTGTTTTGGTTTTAAGAGTTTTTTGTATCCCTTCTTAGGGATCTAGTCGGGTTTTCTAATTATTCCCTTGGTGTTCTCCCAGAGCATGAATCGTGACTATTTGGTTGGCGAAGACTAGTCACAGCATGGCTGAATCATACACTATCTCTTTCACAGAGGCCCAAATAGCAGAACTTATAGAGGGCCCCTAAATTTTTGAAAATCTTCAATTACCTAACCAAATGACTAGCACTTCAAGTGATGCCTTACTTAGGCTAAGAAAGAAACAATTTTGCACCGAAATGCATGGGTATGTTCTGCAAGAATACCTTAAATCAAGTATAATACCACAAGGGTTACAGGTTAAGATCATTCTCTGTTTATTCCTAGATGATAAAGAATATAAGGTGGCTTTCAGCCAGATGGTAAGTGTAGCCAAGATCTATTGGTCTTAACGATTACTACAGCTCAAAGAGTCAGCCAGAAATTATAGAAATGGTCCTTGAGCAAGAAAAATCGTTTCTGACCAATTCTTTGATCACTGAAGCAAAACAGAAAGTTGAACAAATAGAGAAATCATTTCAAGAATTCAAAAATATAACTATTGAAAAAAAGACAAGTCAACTTAAAAATAAATCTCTATTTTTAGAAAAGAGGTAGTGTGTTCTTATTTGGCAGAAGATTTTAGCTATCAAACATTTTGGAAACAATATGGTAATCAGAATGTGGGCATTGGCAGGAGGAGAGGTGTCACTTTCTCAGACACTTCATCTGGTAACTCTGGCAATGAGGATCAACCAATTTGAATCCAGGGAATTACCCTTTTTGAGGAAGGGGCTGCTGCGGAGGATTTTCCAACAAAACAGAGCCACTCATGTGCAGCCTTAGAATGCGCCACAACAAGACCAAGGTCACTGGGACTTTCAAACACGCAACCGGTTTTACCGGTGGTAAATGAGATTCTACCTATTTTCAATTTGTCATCACAAGTCTTTTCTGAACCGGAACTATCTATACTCAAACGAGGTCTCTCGTTTGTCCCTACACAGACTCTGAGTGCGATGCATCTTACTAGCGAGATCCAAAATTTCCTTCGAAAAGTCAAATCAAGAGTGTATTTTTCGGCAAAACAATTATGTCTGAACAGAATATTTCCGGTCTGGCGAAACCTTCATCTTTTACGCCTAACTATTCGTATCTGAGCACAAATGCACAACTGTCCCAATAATTGATACAGGCAGCAAGCCCATGCTTGCCCCATCCACACCACACCCCTCCCCACCTCAACATCCCACTGCGTGAATGCCCCCCCTAACACTGTACCCAGCAAGTGGCAGTACACCACAACAGTATTCCCAGAGCAGTACTCTACCATGTACAAAAATCACACATCCTGCAGCTCAGTATGTATAACACAAGCATGTGTGCACCATGCCATGTACCATGACATGTCCCAGACACAGCAGCACCACAACCAAGATAATGCATGTATCTGCGCCTCATTAATCCACACTGCTCACTGACAACATGCATTTCTGAATCCCTCAGGAACATCATCTCACAGTGAAGTGGCACATGCAAGCGCCTCAAGTGGCACCAGCGGCCGCCACCATCGGACACCACGGACCACCACCACCACCCAGGACACTGCAGCCTCCACTGGCACAACTGCCACTGTCATCACAGCTGCAGCCATCCCACCATCCCCAACCATCACATTCACCACAGCTGCTGCCATTCCCATCCTGCCATACCCAACCATCACAGTGACCACAGCTGAATCCATCCTGCCAGCCCCAATCATCACAGTGAGCACAGCTGTGGCCAACTTGCCAACTCCAACCGCCTCAGTGACCACAGCTATGACCATCCCGCCAGCCCTAACCGCTGTAGCAGCACCACCACCAGCACAGCAGCCGCATGAACGTGGCCAGCAATGAAGTGCCGAGGACATAGCTGAAAATGCTGCAGATGACACAGGGGAGACCAGCAACGACAGCAGCTATAAGCCTGCAATATTCAGCCTGATAAACCCAATGAGCACACAATGACTGCCCTTCTCCAGTGTCAGGGAAATGGATGGCCCACTCCGCCGCATTGAGGAGCGGCAGGATACCTTAACTGCCCTAGTGCACAGTTGATGTGGGGGAGTGTATAGGCCAGTGGCTGGTGCAATGCATGTTCCCTTGGACGTTCCACAACTGTCATCGTCCTGATGGCCAGGAGGGTATGTGAGAGCAAAAGTATCATGTCCTCCATTGCCTAGACCATGGTGATGTGCCTTCAGGCGCTCCTTGAGAGATGGCACACACACCATCCACAAGTTCCACTCCCACAAGTTCTGTGCCCAGCAGCCCAAAGCATTGTTTGATGCACCTGTCATCCTCTGCACACAGTCACATGTCAGATGGCAAGCAGGGACAAAAATAGGCCCACAAGAAGACATGTGCCCGGTATGTGTCTTCTGCAATGACCACATGAACAACATGACACAAGTTGTTGAGAGAGAGTTGGGGAGGGGGATTGGGGAAGAATAGTTGGGGAACGGTAGTGGGGAGGGATAGTTTGGGAGGGGGAGTGGTGAGGGATAGTTGGGAAGGGGCAGTTTGGGTGGTGGGTGTAGCTCCATATTTGTTCTGCATTTAATTATTTACATTACACGTGGTGTTGAATTGAAATCATGACTGGACATTCATTTTTTGTGTGAGTGAGTGTTTGATGTCCTGTACAGTGCTCAGTGCGTTAGCTGTCCTAGGCAATGTGCATGTGTGATGTCCTCAGAAAAAGTAGTTAATCAGTGCATTGTGTGCCTCACGGCCATCCATGACATCCCTACGATGTGCTAATGGCAATTCCTCAACATTGCCATTCTCATCCTCCATGTTCATGTCCGGGGGTAGTGGTATGTTGCGCATGATATACGTATTGTGCAACATGGTACAGGCCAGAACAGGCCCACCTTCACAGGGCTGTACATCAGTCCCCCCCCGATCTGCCCTGGCAGCGGAACCTTGACTTTAACAAGCCACATGCTTGCTCAATCGTACAGCGTGTCCTGTTGTGAACATGGATGTAGCCCTGCTCATGCTGGTTCTTTGGTTCCCTCATGGGGGTCAGCAGCCATGGCATCAAGGGGTATACAGCATCACCTGCATGAGAGAGACAGAAAGAGGGCCAAATCATTATGAGGCCTGTATCATGTTTGTACAGTCTGTATATTGTTCACTTAATAATACAAGTTGTTACAGGTGATTTTCATGTGACATAGCAGATGTCATAGATGAGCCTGGTACCATGCACATTGTCAATGGAAATTGTTGTGTGTGCATTGTACGGATAGTTAGATGTAGAATCAGTGATCTGACGGCTTTCCGTCTGAATTCATCAATGTCAATGGAATGACACAGTCAAACAGTACATTTTGCTTGTCCGTATGAAAGTGTGCTGGTGGCATTACCAAGTGGCTTGTTTCTGGGCCTGCAAAATACAAATCTGCCTGCCACTGCTGGTGTGCCCGACAGGTCAGTCCCTGCTGAGGACACAGACCTGGTGAACAGAGCTGTCACTGGTGCTGAAGTTTCTTTATGCGCATAACCATAAATTGCTCTTATTTAGGGATTTAATACATGCGTGAAGTCATACTTGCATTTTAATATACATGATATGCTACATGGGAGTGGTTGACGAGCATCTATGAATCAGGCAAAAAGATTGGTGTGGATGTATACACAGAGATGTAGCATTGAAGGAATTTATTGGATTGGGAAGACACGCTAATGATTGCCATGCAGCCAATATGTTTGGTCCATATGTGTTGTGGATGGGTGGTTTGCGGTCACTTTTCCATCGGCCATTCACCCACCTTGCCTTATGACCCTATGCCTACGTCACCAACTCAGAATAATGTCTGTTCTGATCTGGTTTCAATTTGCATGTCCTATTATGGTCATATCGCTCATCCATTCATATGTCCAGCTATTTTGTTGCTGTTCAAGTCACATGCATATGTGTATGCGCACTTGGAACAGGCAGGTGAACTGGCTACCAGCTGTGGGGTACGCTAGTGGGTTGGAGGTTGGGTGGTGGGCTGCATTTGAATGATTAGTCTGTGTTGCAGATGGTGTGGGTTGTACTCAGTGTGTTTTTGCAGGGGTTTGGGCCATTGGTGTGATGCATTCTGGTACCTGTATTGTATTGTATATGCCAGTCCAGCTTTGCTGTTATTATGCGTGTGTAATGCTCCATCTGGCCATTTCACACACCCGAGTCATGACCTTCAACTCATGCTGCTATATGTGTGTCTGACATTGCATTGAACACATGCACTGCAGATAGTGTTGCCCCCTCCCCTATTCCACAGTCCACATTCTTTGGTAATTACACTCACCCAACAGCCAGGTCAGCTCTGGTGTGTTCGGTCCCCCATTCCACAGTGCACATACATTGGTAATTGCACTCAACCAAAAGCCAGGTCTGTTTGGGTTTGTTAGCTCCCCCCATTCCACAGTGCACATGCTTCACTCGCAGAGTGGGCGAAGGGCATAACTAATAAAACACTCATGCCATGGCCTCAAGAAGGTTCATTATCAAAGGCAGTACTGTGACACATGACAACATACTTGCTTGCTGAAGTAAGGGGGGAGGGGGTTCTGGGAGTGTCTCTCTAGCGGCCTATAACCCAGGTTTGAGTCTCAACCAGAGTCTTTAGCTCACTCTCCTTTCACAGAAGAGAAATGCCCACTACATATCAGTCTTTGTCCTGCCCAAGGGCAGTCCAGCACCAAAATGCCAGCCAATTCTCTTCTAAACAAGAATACCAACAGCAACCCCAGACACCTGTTTCGGCCTGGTTGGGCCTTGTCAGTGAGGCGGAACTGTGCCTCTCTAAGAACAGATGCATGTTTGAAAGATTTGATAATTCCATATACTGGCTACAGATTCCATGCATGATTTGTTTTCTATCCTCAAGCCACCTCCGTAAATGGATGAAGAAGACTATCGTATGGCCCTGTGGACCTGTAGTTATTGAGTCAAAAGAGTGCCACTGCCCAGCAAGTGTACAAGGAAGTAGCCATTAGGAGAAATCCCTGTTCCAAATACATCTTGGTCCTTTTTCTGTTCACCTTGTCCAAGTTGCATTGCAATAAGTGTAGCCTTTGGCTTGATCATTTAATCAATGAGAAAACGTTGTGGGTGGTGTGCATGCCAGAATATGAGCAGCTTCATTTTTGTAACATGGATGAAAAATTAGTAGTGTTGTAATTACTTTTGGTTTACAGTCGTTTCTTCTTGACAAGGAGTGATGGTTGCAATCTATTGACTAGACATATATTCATATGGTTAAAATGATAATTGATGGTACTTGAGATATGTAATCTAATAGGCCTACCTATTTTTAACAGCATAATTGCATTTCTAGGTAGAGTGAATAGATTGCCTTTAAAGCAATTTTAAAGAAATATTGCTAAAAATTGGTATTACAAAACTTTGCACTGATGCAGGTGTGGTTAACAATAGGACAGCAATTGCCCTTTTGCCAAAACTATATTCGTTCAAAGCATTTTTGCAGTAAGGCAAAGGAATGGGCAAATATGTCCTTGGTGCAGAGGTGCTTTGGAAATATTGCTCTAGTGCAAAAAACCTAATCTTAGAGTGCATTTTTGCAGCCGGGCAAATGACTAGGATGAACATATCCTTGGTGCGAAAAAGCATTGGAAAAAAATAGTCTAGTGCAAAACCAATATTCTTTCAATGGACTTTTCCGGCAATGTAAAGGACTAGGTCTGGGAAAACAAATTCCTTTGTGCACACATACTTTGAAAGAATACGTTTTTCAGTTTCATTAAAAGCACACTACTTGATACTACAAGTAAATGATATTAAGTCCATTTCAATTATTAAACTGGAATTAGATACATACATTATGGGCCTCATTCCGAGGTTGGAGGTAGTCATGGCGCTAGCGCCATGACTACCTCCAATACCGGTACCGAGTCCGCCCTCGTTCAATGGGGACTTACCGCCTATTCCGACCTTTGCAGGACCGGTAAGTCCCCATTGAAAAAGCCATTCCCCATTCCCATTTCAGCACCCATAGGGCTCAATGGGAAGGCGCTAATAACCGTACCGCAAATTGCGGTACCGTTATTTGCTCTGAAGTCCCTTATCGGGCCCAGTCCATAATACCTGGTATATCCAGGCATTAAGGAAGGGACCCGCTAAGGGACCTCGGAATAGGGCGCAAAGGGGTTACCGGCACCAATGTCCTAAACGGTGCCCGGTAACCCTTTGCATCCCACCTCGTAATGAGGCCCTATGAAACGTGGTGAATGGATCAGTTTGCAGACCTCGTATTAAATAAATAGTATCATTAATTACTTTAGTTATATTAATGCAATTACTTGCAAATATTATTTACATGCATGGGTTCTCTGTGCCTGCTCAAGCAAAACAGATAAATCCGACAAAAGCTATGCCTGAGATTTCCTGGAGTTGCAAATTAATAGGTCCCAGAAACCAAAACCAGTAGGTTTTACACTAGAAATCTATAATCAAATTATCTCTTAAGCACAGCTTGGTTGGGTGTATCAAACATCTGTGCTGAGTATATAAATGATTTATAATTCGGTGAGATAATTTAGTTTGGCCTCTCTCTGCATACACTATTTAGATTCACCTTTGCTTATAGACTTTGCAAAACGTATGTCAGTTTTATAGAGTGCTAGCAGAAGTATCTGTTCTCAAAATGTGTTCTGTAGACAGACATAACACTGATCCTGTAGGTCACTGTTCCGATTCACTTATCGCCTGATGTACTTTGCACCCTGAAGTAAACTGCAGTGAGAATGGATGTGTTTGGCTGGCTGACATACCCAGGAGCAGACGTTGGGGGAGGCGAGAGTTAGTGTGCTTCTGAGTACTGGGACTTGGTGCACTCTCTCCCCACCTGTCGCCTCACCCTGGCGTGGTGCAGTTCATTGAGGTGCATTGCGGTGGAAATATCTTGGAAACCGTGCATCCTTGGGTCGGGACCTTGAGTTTTGTTCCTCGTGTCGAGACCAGTCCTTCTACAACCACATTGATGTTCCGCTGATTTTAGGCAACCGACTCATGCAACAGGCAACTATGCAAAATATGGGGCAGATTGTTGAAACCGCGTGTAATTGTATAAGGAACAACGCTTTGCCACAAATCCAGCCACAAACAAACAAGATTTGACTTTTATATATATTCAGTAAAAAAACTTTGTTAAAGGTACGTTATGGTTAAGTTGTGCTACTAAAAACCTATGAAATTCAGTGAAATAAACGTTGTTAAAAGGGACGTAACCATATTGTCCCTTTAACAAAGTTTTTTTACTGAATTCCCTAGGTTTTTGGTAGCGCAACTTAACCATAACATTCCTGTAACAAAGATTTTTCACTGAATATAGATATATAGATAATGTAAATTTGATAAATGTTTATTAGGATGCCCTTAGTTTACATACACATAACATAGAACATACTGAACCCCCTACCAACGCTAGTGGGTCTAATATCCATGAACCATGCGCCTGCTCGCGGTTGGACTCGGACAACAACATAACATTATCCAAAAACTCAGGGGGTATCTTACATTGTTATATCATCCAAAAAAAAACACTAAACATGTTCAAAAAGCAGCACATAAATAAATTACATTCAATAAAAAATAAGAAGTGAAACTGTGTATGTAAGACACTAACATTCCAATTACATAGCATATGCAATATAGTGGAATATACCAAAACACAATAAATATGCCTCCAACAGAATTACCTCACAGAAATTGCACAGCAAAAATCAACAGGACACCTACACAGCAGTAACAGCAAAACCTAGCAAGACACTAGTGAGCTCACTACATTTATTGTATATATTTATAAACTTTCTGTATTAGGTACACTAAAACTAATATATATATTTTTTTTTTACACAGAAATTTCCAGTACTTTGGAATGGCTGGAAGAAAATGTCCTTTGGTATGAAATGAGTGAAGACAGTGATCCTAATTGTAGACACTACACTTCTCTACATAAGCTAATGAATAACCATTACTTTATGAGTACTTATTTTTTTTGTTTTAACAGACCATACACACATTAAAAATAATATACCAAGAGAGACGTTAGAAAATCCTCTGCAGCAAATGGAGCTAAAATGGATCTGTTAATGAAAAATGTCATTCTTTTAAAAAACTTTGTAGAGGACCATATAAAAGAAGAAAATAAATATCACTGTCCCACATATACCTGTTCCCTCTCTCCATGTCCCAGCCAACTATCCCCAAAATGTCCCCAGCAGGAAAAACGTTACAATGAGAATTCCATACCTCCTCCCCTACCATCCATCATGTCCAAATCCCTAATTCCCCTGTATTTGTTTCAGTTTCTGCTTCCCCCTTTCTTTCATAATTTTTATATTTTTATGCAATAATAAAATATTAAGTGTGTTGTTAGTATATTCTTCTGTGTCTTATTTTTTTAAAAAGGCAGTTAGGGTGTCTGCGGTCAACGCAACTGTCCAGGATGTCCTCAATTAACCAAAATGGAGGTGTCCTAAGGACACTATACCTGTTTGTATTGTTGGCAATCAAGATGGAAGTGTCAAGATTTCCGCCTGTTCGCAATTAACCAAAATGGGTCTATCCTAAGGACACTACACCTGTTCCCACTGTCCTCAATCAAGATGGAAGTGTCCTTAGGACACACAAGATGTCCCCTTGTCCACCATTAACCAAAATGAGGGTGTCCTAAGGACACGCTACCTGTTTGAATTTGCCGTAGTCAAAATGGGGGGCCGCAGATCACTAAAGACGTCCACATGTTCGTAGCTATGCAAAATAAAGTGTCCTAAGAACGTTCCCCCTGTTCGCATTGTCCATAACCAGAATGAATATGTTGGTAGAACACATAGCCCGACCACCTGTCCGCAAAGTTGTGACGCACATTTGTTTTGTTCGGGGACCTGAACACTGTCCGTAGAACACCCGTGCACATGTGTAGCACACCCTTGCCCCACGAACATTGTGCCTGTCCGCAACTGTCCGCCGCATGTGTGTCACACTTTTAATTAGTTCGGGGACTGGAACACTGTCTGTATAACACCCTCACGCATGCTTGGACCGGACCCGGCACTTTTGATGTCCTACGGGCAGCCGTCCCATTTGCCAATGTGTCCTCGATGTCATCATGTGACTGTACCAGCGCTAAGTCTAACGAACACTGTCCGGGCCCCCGAACACCTAAAAAGTGTTTTTTCAGCAATCCACAGTATTTTCTGTGAAAGGTCACCCTTGCACAAGTCCCTGGCGATCTGCATAGTTTTTTTTAGCCCTTTCTTGGTGTTTGAAATGTTCGGGGACAGAGCGTGGGTCCGTGAAGTGCACCCCAGCAACCCTATAAAAGGCCACACCCCAGAGCTGTTCTTTATTCTGTTTTTGGGCTTCCAGGACAGAGACTGCTCCTTGTTGCATTGTATTGCTTTTGCTCTTTGTAACAGCTGTCCTGATGGCATCCATGGCTGCTACTGGTGCTACTGCTGTCCCAGCAGCACCCCCACCCCCTCCACCACCAACACCTCCCTGAGGGCCTGCAGAGGGGAACAGGCATCAGGATACAGAGGCGAGTGATGAAGAGGATGAAGAGGATGATGTAGTGGAAGTCCCTACTACTAGTTCTCACCGTGAATCATGGGTGTGGAGGTTATTTACCACTGTTGATGGAGTACCAAAACCACATGCCCACGAGGTGATCAGTGCAAGATGGTGCTGAGTCATGGGAAACCGGGTTTGTACCTCAATGAAGTGACACCTAAAATTGCTCCACGGTGGGGCTATTCGTAAGGTTGTACCTTGCGATAAATGTAGTATGTTGAGTTCCCCTGCAGCATCCTCCGTTTCTGCTCCTGCCACCACAAGAGACACTCCTGTGGGGCAGTGCATCCCTCCAGCTGCCTTGCAGGCCATACATGATGCTGTTGACCCTTACCTTTCGAGGGTCACAGAATTGTGCATGTACTGCGACGCAGTACTCTGCAGTACTCTGCAGGGGAGAGAACCTTCAAAGTGCTTTTGAAACTGTGGTCATGGAGCATGAGAAGAACTGCTACCCACCTGAATAAGGCCCAACCTACATCTTCCTCTCTCTACCTGCCCTTTCTTATTCCTGTGGTTGGTGTCCTTTTCTTACCCTCCTTTCCCTTCCTTTCCTTGTGTGTCGTGTTTAAAAACACCAAAAAAATATAATAGAACAAAATCCAAACAAAAGGCTCTTTTCACAGTTCAAAAAGAGAAGTATCACTGAAATGTGCAGGGCCCTGTGCATTTTTAGAAGTCTGCGGACATCTAAAATCTGTGCAGTGCTGTCCTGTCACAACCATTGCACTTTTCTCTGGGAGGAAGTTGTGGCTCTGAAAAGAGCCTTTTTGTGGTGTTTTTTTGTGTTTCGAAAACTTCAAATGGTCAACACCTACTTCAAAATGGATTGCTGTGATACCAAAAAAGGTTGCAATGCATTTTGTATATTTCGCAGAAAAATCTGATTGCCGACATAAGTAAGATGTTCTCCATCTTGCGAAAAATGTGTGTACTACGAAACATAATGTTTTCATTGTGAAAAGAGGACATACCAACATCTCTCAAAAAGGCACAGACAGCCTTGATAACAATGCACCTTGCTTTCTCCATTTGTGGGCCCAATGAAGAAGAACGCAGCCACATTTGTCTCAGCACAATACGGGAAAAAAATTAATCTGGAGTTTGGATACATGTCCATGACTTTCCCAAGTCCTTCTTTCATTGCAAATTGCAAAGAGATTGCAGACACATGTCCTAAACTGTTCCTTCCACAATGAATAATAATAATGTCTGGATGACACTGTATCACTAAAGCAGCACAAAGAGGTACCAAATCTAGCCACTTCATTCCACGCACTCCATGCCAGTGTACTTCAACATGAGGCAATCCAAGATGTACAGCCACTCTGCAGTGATCTGCATGCACCTCCAACCAATTTATCCACAAATCTCCCAAAATCCAGACAATCTGCTTTCTGAAACACACAGCTGTAGCTATCTGCTCTCCTCTCAGGAAAAAGACTTTCTAACAAACTCTCTGCTCACACATCACACCCAGTAAACCCTATTCACCAATCCCTTGCTGTGCTACATCTCATTTGCATCCCTCTCAACCTCAAAAATCCTGTATGTAATACGCACTGTCCGCAGACAACGGCAGTGTCCGCGGAATCTGCGCGTAGGGAATTAAAATTTAAATAGTGTGCCCCATTTCCCCTTTGAGGTTGGCTCTGAAAAGAGTTTTTTGTTTTATTTTGCAGATGCTTCAGAAACACATTTTATTTTGTATTTATTTGGGTTTCTATTTTCCTTATCTTCCTCCAAAAATCTTCACATTAGCTTCCCCAAAGCAACCCTTATGTTCCAAAACAGCACGGCATTTCCCATGAAAGATAAAGACATGCCATCTTCTTTAAAGTAATCAACATTATCAGAGTCAATGTTCTCATTGTTGCAAAAACACATGCCAGCTCTAGTCATAAAAACAAACATGCCTCGGTTGATTACGCACTTGGCAACATTTTGCTGAGGACAAAAAACAGAACTATTGTCCCATATTGCCCTAGGAATCAAACCAGAAAAAATAATCTTGGCATTCGGAAATAGTTTCATTACTGCCTGAACCAAGTTTTGCAGATCTTCCCACAAAGTAGGGGCTCTGACATAACCCAAATGCAAAGCACCACAGTGCAGGACAACCACATGTGGACTGTTAACCCTAGCCATATCTTGGCAAACTTTTACCATTGCCTGCAAATTGAAACCAGGCACAGTGCTCCACACCACCTCCACTCCTTTTACATCAAAATTCATTCCCACATTCTTACATTTTGCATACTGCTCCAAACCATTCACAATCATATCTCTACGCACCACCACCCTGACTTTCTCCACCTCTGCCATCTTCACTACACACAGCCTCTCTCAATACGAAGCAGAATCTCAACACCTGATTGGCTAAGCCTCAAAATACACTCCTATTTCATGCTCGGAAACCCCAGATGGGGCATGTCCTGTCTGCAAACAGCCGCGCTGACTGCAGAGCACGTAAGTACCACTGTGGCAGCCATTCTACCCTTTCTACTTCACTCTCTGCACCATTCCCTCATTGGCTACTGTTAAGCAGTCACACAAACATCCACCAATCACACGCAAGACCTCTAGATCTAACTCCATCATGACAATTCAGCACTTTAGATGTACTGTTGATCACTCCGAGTAAAATTGCGCTGTGACTGAAAAGCACCTACAGCAACTACTAGTAAGCTCTCCAACATCTCTACTTGCAGATTCATGCTCATCCACATGCATGAACACAAAGTACAGGTATGAATATTTATTGCACAGTACATCATACATGCCAACATTCCGACCCACCTGGGAGGGACATTTCCTCCAAAAAATCGGGAGACATTTGTGCCATAAGAATGCATTGGGCAAAGATGTATTTCGGTAGGAGAACGTGAAAAATAACTATATTTTTCATGGAAAAATCAGGAGTCTCCCACCGAAATTGGGGGGATTGGCATGTATGGTACATGTACATCTGTTGTCTAAATGCATATAAACAAAGTAACTGCCATTTACCCTGTGTGACCTGTAAAACAAGCTTACTCTAATTTATCCCATCTACTATGATCAAGTGTCACTTGCAAAGTTGTCTGCTCTCCAAATGTGTATTTACCCATATTATTAACTGCAATGTGCAAACTGTTATTTTCTATCCTTTCTGTAACCACTGCCACATATTTAACCACATTTCAACCATGATAACATTTAATGCATTATAATGCATAAGATATACATACAATTTATTTTCTATACATTCTGCATATTTCATGTACATTCTATCATTTCAACTTCCTTTATAAATGACTATATTAGTAATCAGACACAACACACACAACTATCTAACAAAGTGTAATTTCATGTTGCAAGATGGGAGAAATAACTGTATAATTATGGAGAAAGGCTTTCTTGTATGTTACAAAATGACACACAGCCAGGATGAGTACATGTATATTTATGTATGCACATAGATAGCCAATATCATTTGAAAGGCTCCCAGCTGAAACAACACCACTGCTTCTACAACTGTTCTTCCAATCTAGGCAGCTCTCTCATTCCAGCTGGTTGCCCATTCCGTACTACATTTCACAACAGCATTAAACTATGCACAAGTGCAGTCATATCTAGCACATGATCTACAATTATGTACAGTGTTGTAAAGCAAGACATACAAAATCTCTATCCTTCCCTTCAGTCTGCAACACAACCACCAAGTCCTGCCTTGTGACCCTGACTTTCTTTCAGACTCTCCCATCTCCAAGCACCACAGAATCACCCAGTACGTTAGCAATCGCCTAGTGAGTACTAAGCTGCTGACCCCATCAAATCCTTCTGATTTATTTCCCACACCTTCACAAATACATACATTGCATACTTTTCCATACAGTTCCTGCCATTTACCCAGTAAAAATAGCAAACAAAGTATACCATTATTTCTTCTATCTACTAACATCCAATAACACCGCCTTACAAAGCCAAGTGTGCTCTGTGTGCTTACTATTGTACTCATTTCTATAGCACATTCAACTAAAAGATTCTAAATAAAATATATAGAATGCACATAGGCAAAGAAAAGTGCATGAACAAGCCATGGACAGTTATCAGAAAGCACTACTACAACAAAAAACATATAAATCCATGTCTACATTAACAACAGTGCTAATAACAAAACATATTTACCAACTTCTTTCTTTCACATTTGCATTGAAGACCACTATACTGAAAAGCAACAGTGTCTGAAGTACGAAGGAGAACTCAGAAGAAACCTACTCTTCCATCCAAAAAAGTAAGTGCAATACTGCCATAATGTTATAACTGCTACTCAAACACTGTAGAATTCTAGAATTGTAGAACAAACAATTGAGTTAACCCTGCAGCATTAGATTCAGTATTAGTGCTTCCCCTCACCAGCTCCATATTTTCTATTGCAATCTTAACACTAGTATAGTAACACACAAATACAAGAATAGCCTTCCCTACCTGATGTAGCAGCCCATTGCACAATCACACATCTCTACATACATCCTTACCATCATACTCAGACACTCATGCACAAAGCACACATACACTGCACAAGATCCCAAACCCACACAAAATCAAACTAAAACTCGCCAAGATAAGCATCCACCTCTAGCAGAATTTGTACAAAAAGTTCAAACAAAACAGCCAATACAGTCATTAAGCGAAACCAAACAAACTTCCAGTATAGAAACGTTGCCTCATCTTTCAAAATGTAAAACGAAACAGAAAGTGATTAACAAGACTGCAGATACCACTAGTGCTAAAACTGACCTATAAATCTTGATGTAGCGGCAAGTAAGCATACCAAAAAAAATATTTTGCAAAAAATGTTTGCCACAGAGTCCTTCAGAACCTTTTAAAAACAGGAGAGAAATCACGCACAACCCATAAAACCTACCCTAGAAAATTAATCCCAGAACCTCTCATAGACAGTGCAATCCTTCTCAAAATGAAATTATTTATTGTAGTTTTAAACAGAATGTAACCACTAACAAAACTAAGTACTAAACTACAAAAAAGAGTTCTCAATAAACGGAATATCAACAAAGATAAATTCACAAACATCTGTGGAGGTGAATGGAGTCACACAATGAGCACAGAACCATATTTCAGTGAAGAAGCATACAAATAAAAGCAAATAAACTCAATTGCCATACATAGCAGTGGACCAGGGTATGAAAAACGTAATAATACCATTATTGAACAAGAAACGCTGCTCACAAAAATATCCCTAGAAAACTCAGTATCACATTTCCATTCCACTGAACCAATACGTCCAGTCTACAAATGGCCATGCACATCAATGCGTAGCATTGCCAAAAATTCTTTCAAATCTTTACGCCAGTCCTCAATCAGTATGTGAAAGGCAAAGACAAATTCAAAATTAAACTACTACAAAATATGGAACCCTGTCCAGTGTGTAAATACACAGGATTACAAGGACATTCATTAGCCTGCATTTCTGGACCTATTTGCAAAAGCAACTTCCATCATATCAAAATGACATCAACACATCATTCAACTATAATACATCTGGTCCATAAACTGTACTATGCCAAAAGTCCTGCTTTAGCACTAGTCAACTTAAAAAACAATCTTCTACATGGTACAGCCAAACAACTACTCGAAGAAATAGAGCATATGCAGAGAAAATATTTTGGAATTGAAAGCCACTTACAAAATACAATAGATTTACAACAGACTACCAACAACTGTACAGATGGCAACCTTCTATTACACACATACAAAAAAGAAATATTAAGTTTAAAAGTACATCTGATGAAGTACCCAACCATTTGTGTATATGTTGCCGCAGGACTTTTTATAAAAATAGCACAAAAACTGTAGACATAATGTACAAAGTAGAAGACAATGACAATTCCAAATGGTTCCAATTATCTCTCTATAGCAGAAAACAAAGAAGAAATGACTGACCCCTTAATACTTTGCAGTTACTGCACTGCAAAACTTGACAACAACCAAACACCTTCACATGCTATCACAAATAACTTGAAATTATTCCCATTACCAAAACCTCTGCAACAACTCAACTTATATGAGAGCATCATAATTCAAACAGTGCACCAATTTCAAGCAATAATTACGCCTTCAACAAAAAACAGCAAAACTACCTCGCTCTGAATTAGTGAAAGGCATTAAAGTAGTTTATTTGCCATTATATCGCAAAGAAAATGTACACACTCTGGAAGTGTAACGTCCAATAGATCAATCTTTAATTATCTTAGTAAATGGTGCACCTACAAAAGACAAAAGAATTTGGAACAACTCGTGGATTTACGTAAAGTTAGACAAGCCCTGCAAAATCTAAAAGACAACAATGAATGCTATAGAAACATTTATATTGAAGAAAACCTGAGGGAAACCACAGAAAAAAATCAAGAGTCATCAGAAACTGGTCAATTTCAACTTCTAGATCCTGCTACAGAATCCAATATTTTAGATCATCATACAATTCACCCATTACACTCTAAAGACACCATAGATGATGCACTTAAAACGTACCAAATGTGACAAGCCAAAGGATCTCCAATCAGCATATGGGAAAAAAGTATAGAAGCGCGTGCCTTTCCTCTACTCTTTCCTACTGGAAAAGGAGGAATTACGATAATAGACCCACACAAATAACAGCATCAGAATACTATACAAATGTATTCTGAAGACAGCAGATTTCGAGAAAAACGTGGAATACATATTCCACCTTCTCTTTGAAAGTGAACTAGCAACTCTGTGCTACAGAGTTGCACACACATTGAAATCAGGTACCCATTTTCAAAATATGTCAGCTACGGAATTACTACAAAAAGTGCAAGAAAAAGATTAGATTTTACAGTCAAACATTACAAATCTTTTAGCAACCATGCGTGGTACAAAAGAATACTGGTTCCGACATCATGGAGATGTACGCTGTATGATAAGAAACCTTGTCCCACCCACTTGGTTTGTGACAGTAAGTTGTGCAGAATATGCTTGGGAACATTTACATGATTTCCAATGCATAGCAAACATAAACCAAACAAACATAGATATAAAAACACCAGGAGAACTCTGCTCTCTAGATCCTGTGACTGCATCAAGATATTTCCATCATCGCTTCATTGCTATGCTACACTTCATTTGTAATAAAACTGTTCCTCCACTTGGAGAAGTGCAACACTTCTTTTGGAGAAAAGAATACCAAGCCAGAGGAGCAACACACAGCCACATGCATTTGAGGATTAAAGATGCTCCTAAATTGGGTCAGGATAGGGATGCCACTGTTTTGCAGTTCATCCAACAATATGTCACTTGTGAAATCCCTTCACAAACACATAGTGACCTTCATGCACAAATTGTACAATTTCAAAGACACAAATGTGGAAAATATTGTTGTCGCAAATATAAAAACATAGGGAAATACAAAACCAAATGCTGCTTTGGTTTCCCTAGACCAGTTTCAACAACAGGTCAAGTAAACATCTTCATGTCTTCAGTTAGACAGCAGGGCTGATTAACAGAGCATTTTCCTATGGGATCGCACCATTATAAAACACTTCCTTGAATCAGGCCCATAGTGTCAAAGGTATATCACCTAAGGACACATATTACATAAACAGACAAGAAGAATCAAAATACATAAATGATTAAAATGCAATCATTGCCCTCATATGGAATGCACACCTAGATGTGCAGTACATTGCAGACAATTCCACTGCAGTTGCACGATATGTCACCGCCTACTAAACCAAAACAGAGAAAACAGAGCTTCAGGACCTGTGGGATGGCATATCATCTGACAAAACACTATCACAGAAATTGTACAGCTTAGGCATAAAAATGCTCTCTCCTAGAGAATGTGGCTGTTATAAAGCTGCAGACCGTTTAACTGGTACTGCCTTGTATGGACAATCTGAAGATATAGTATGGCTAAGTCTTGGTCCTGCTAAATCTAGACAAAGAGTTCTGAAATCATATGAGGCCATAGAAACAATAGCCACAAATGATCCCAACAGCCAAGACATTTTGAAAAACAATGTATTAGACACATACTACCCAAACCAGAGTACCACTTTCGAAACAAGGTTTCTCTGCCACGTAGCCCAAAACTTCACATACAAAAATAATATTAAAACCAGATGAAAAGAAAGGTATATACAGAGTTGCAAATTGAGAAGGCAGCTTAGTGAAACTTACCAAACACAGCTTCATTAATCATATCAAATTGTCATTTAAAACTCCTCAACATAAATAACTGTATTACATGTCCCTGCTACAACCTTTTTAAACCATGGAGAAAAGAAGAAGAGTTACTGGATACGTATGACTCCTATGAAGACGCTTTTAAAGCAAATGAAGGCACTGTAAAAGACTTAAACTTTACACAGCAACAAACAATGCTGCACAATGGACAGCAACAAAAAGAACCACTCCACACCCAACTAGATGTGGACACTCCTGACAGTAGTCAACCTTCTGTAACATGAAGCCGAGAACCACTTGCACAGCCACTAATAGCAAATTAGGCAGAATTAGCCATGACAGAAGTAGAAAACACCATGTGTCAGTATGAGCAATCTACAGAAGACTTTGCTGTACTGAAATCACAACTAAACATTGTGCAGTGTAGCATTTTCCAAGAAGTAATAAAACACATTGAACATGGTGTGCAATATGAAAGTCAAAATTGTACCTGCCAAGATTACAAACCTTTACTGCTATACGTGAGTGGGCAAGCTTGTTCAGGCAAAACATTCTTAATCAAAATCATCAGCAAGTTCCTCCAACAAGTGACAAACAGCAAACTGTCAGCTGTTGTAACTGCCCCCACAGGTTTAGCTGCTTACAACATAGGCGGTGACACTTTACACCGATTACTACTCCTTCCAGTAGAACACCAAAACAATTTAGACTATTGCAAACTACTACAGAAGCAGCAATGGAACTACACAGAGTTTTCAAACAAATGAAAATGCTGCTAATAGATGAGGTGAGCATGGTCTCCAACCTAATGTTGGCTTTAATTCACCTCAGACTACAAGAGGTCCTCAAAACAGACTACGAAGAGCTCTTTCGAGGAAAACACATTATTGTTTTCGGAGATCTTCTTCAATTAACACCAGTGAAAGCTGAACCTATTTTTAAAACCTTAGGGCACAAACCGTGCCGTAAAACTCTTGGCAGCATAGGAAATGTCAACTTTTGGCAACATTTCCAATACAGAGAATTAACTGAAAATATGCGGCAATCTGCAGAGCTGACATAGGCCAACATTTTAAAAAGTATTAGAGTTGGTGTACTATCTCAAGAAGCACAACTATATTAAAAACCAGGCACATCCATGTACTCTATGTTCATAACTCCTGTGCTACCGATGTCATGGAAAAATTAGCACACACAAATGTCAATGGTATGTCCTTGATGCCAACTCTTGCAAGCTGTTCAAAATTTAGTGAAACAATGTTAAAAAAGAAATGCAACCAAACGTTCAAATTGCCTCCACAGACAAACTGGACGTACATGGTATGACACTACCCATGTGTCAACAAGCTACAACAAGGCTAAACACCTTGGCAAACTCTATCTCTAACACAGCTGGTTTGGAGAAAATATAAAAATTATCTTTAAACTTTAGAGTAATGCTCAAAGGTAACCTTGACGTGGACCAAAGACTAGTTAATGAAGCACTTGGTACAGTTGTTGGCTTTCAAACATTCCCATGTGACAACAATATTCAATTTGTCAATATTCTCTTTGACAAACTATCTGGAGTTAAAAGGATAGGATGCTCAACTGTCCGCTTCCTTCTTTTCAAACACATGTATGTACACAGAGAACAATATTCTCTAACTCTAGCACACACAAACACCATTCACAAATCACAAGGTCTTACCCTAGATAAAGCATTGATAGATATTGGTAGCCCAGTCTTTAAAGAAGGCATGAGCTATGTAGCACTATCACGCTTATGTACACTTGACAGACTATTTCTAATCAACTTTGATGCAAGTAAAGAAAATGCTGATATTTCTTGCATTCTAGAATACAATAGACAGCTTTCACTCTACACCCACACCTAAAAACCTATCCTGTTCCTCAAAAAGCAAAATGTTGAGAAAGAAAAGTACTTCAAACTCAATCTATGCAGGCTCTCACAGCAATTCCTAAAAGAAGGTAATACTTCATCAAGGATCACAACCAAAGAAGAATCAACTGCTCAAAGTAAGTCAACTACCACTTCAAAGAAGCAACACACACACCTAACATATGACTTGGACACAGAACTGTCAGGTCCATTCAAATTTTCAAATACAACTTTTGTAAATTGCTATGCAAATGTAGCAATAAATATTCTATTCCAATTGCCACCAATTATTGACAACATGTACTTACACGGTAAAGACCAATTGTGTTTGAAAATGTTTGTCCTTCATAGAAATGCAACCAACAATCCTGACAACAATTACAGTGTTTCTGGAATAAGGCAGGAATTGGACTACTGTGCTGGAATGGTCAAATTCACTAGAAACTCACAAGAAGATCCACAAGAGTGTCTAATGTACATGCTACAAGTACTACAAAATAAAAACATACCTCTAAATGCAATATTCCAGATTTCATGCATGTGGATACATACAAGCACTCTTTTCAGGCATGTAGTACAAGAAGAAGTTCCTAATGAACGTTCTGTGCATCTATCCATACCTTACTGTGAATCCATTCAATTTCAGCAACTTGTACAAAATGCAAACCATGGTAGATTATGTACTACCTGCAATTCTGATAATCATTCCACCTTACAAATACAGTCACATAGTAAATACGTAATAGTAATGCTTTTACGTTATAATGCACATGGTACCCTAAACAACTTCAAGCTGACTGGATTCACACATGGTCAAGTATCACTTGGTAATAAAACCTTCACAACAATAGGTATAATCAACCATGCAGGATCCACAACCAATGCAGGTCACTACAATGCATACATAAAAAAGAATAGTGGATGGTTCGAATGTAATGATAGTACCTTTACTCTAAAGCAGAGATTACCAGCAAATCTTGTAAACACTTACTTAATATTCATAAAAACTAAATTGAATAACTAATCTGTGTATGTACATAAACAAAACTTGAACTTCAAAACTATGACCAGTTAGAATACACCAACAGGTATCTAACTGCCCACAGAATCTGCAACAAAGAAACAGATAAATGAATGCCACTAAAATTAAACAAGAAATAAACAGTTAGAATACGCCAACAGGTATATAACTGTCGCAAAAACCTGCAACAAGCCAACAGATAGATGAATACCACTAAAATGGAAAAAGAAATAAACAAATAGAATACACCAACTGCTATCTAATTGCAACATTTCCAAATGAAAAAAAACATACACCTATTCAATTCCTCCTATTGAAATCAATGAAAAAAATATATTGTACCACAACGATTTAATCAACAAACACAGGAACTGAGCAAATTGCACGGTACACTGGTTTGAACTTTAGTACTTCTAAAGTACTAACTATGAGGGTCGACAAAATACAGAAATGTCTACTATGCAATGCTATACTCATTATAAACTACCTACACTAACATGTGATTGTTTCTTTTATCACAATGATTGAAAAAAAATGGGTTCTCCAATTACTCATGTCATGAAAAAACTGCATACAACCACAAAAAGTCAAACAGTGAGTATATAATGATTTGATTCACAAACACCACAGCATAACATACCCATTCAAGCAAACACCTGACTATAAACCACAATCCAAAATGTTTGCTTCCATGGGTATATTGTGCTGCACCGCTTGTTGCCAAACACTACAATCTTGACCGCATGGCCTGGCCAAAACTCTTCATACAGCCTCAACAAAGGAAACAGTAAGTATATAATAATTAAACTCACAAACACTGCAACATAACACAGCCATGCAAACAAACACTTCAATAATACATACAAATCAAAATGCCTAGAGTCTTCAATACCAACAATCTGAACACAATCCAACAAACACACATCATCTCTCTATCTAAACTACTACCAATCAGTACTCACATTTTTGAAAACATATCCCCTAAGCAGCCCACATACCACAATCAAAATGCGCGGTAGCATTGTACACTTATGCTGCAGTGGTTGTGGCCAGGGCTTAGAGTCTTTGGTGCATGGCCTACGGCATTCGGCCATGCACCCAAGACTCTAGGCCCTGGCCACAACCACCGTGGCACAACACCCACATAGAAACAAACACGTACCAAATGACCACAACCCAAAAACCTAATACATCCACCTCAAAACTGTGCACTTCAATTAACATTCTCAAAAATAATTACAACCAACGTACAAACTCTTCAATACATAACCTCTTCACCCAATGCTCTTCTAACGACCCAAAACCCAAATCATACTAAACTAAAATAACCAGTAGTGTGCCCAGTGTCTAGTATGTCCGTGGACAACTGCGGTGACCGCAGACACCGCAAACACATCACAGCCTTCTCCCACCTAAACAAATACAGCATTTGACCCATCTCTTACTCCCCCACCCTCTCCAAGCACTCATACACACCAACATACTCCCCAAGATTGGATTTATGCTTACTTCGAGCGCATGTCCACGCATCCAATATGGCGGTTGCATCAAAACAATTTGATGCACCTCACGCCTCATTCCAGCCAATCAGAGAACATATCGCATGTCTGCAGACATGACACAACCCGATTATCCAATCGGTGTCCTGTCCGCGAAGCGAACATGGAAGTCTGTCCGCGGAGCAGACATAGATATCACTAATTTTTTGACCTACTGTTTGGTCATTTAAAGAAAAAACTACTGGGTGGATTTTCACTAAATTTACAAAGGCACGCTTTTGGGACCAAGCTGCCGCTCCTGCCACAAATTTGGTGAAAATCCATTAAGCAGTTTGGGGTGTAGGCACGACAGAATTTTTTCTCCATTCAGTCTATGGGAAAAAAAAGACATTTTGGGACCCCCCTATAACTTTGCCCCCCCTGGACCAAACCTCACCAAACATTGCAAATAAATTCAAAGTGGGCCATATACATATTTATATAAAGTTTGGTGAAGATTTGTCCAGGGGGAGCAACGTTATAAGCCACCCACAAAGTGCTCTTCATATGGGTTTAGCAACTTAACCATAACTACATGGCCACTACCGTGGTCAGTGTAATAAATGGATACTCACATTCTGTATACATGTGTTGAGCATTTATTTTCTGAATTAATTATGACATTTTTCTATAATGAAAACGTATGTAAAATAATAATTTCAAAAAGAAAGTGCTCTTTTCCCTTTTGGTGAAATTATACATCATGTGCCATCCTAATCTGTTGCAAATGCATGTATTTTGATAATGTAATGGGAATAGTGTACAGAACATTTGGAATGTTCCAAAGCTCAAAACGAATCTGTCACACCGCATGAAAAACAGGAAATAGGCCTTCTCTTGCTAGGACGCTGTGAGGAATGCGACCACCGGCATGGGGAGTGAGCGCTCACCTGGCTTTTTTTTAAATTTTGTAAGAAATGGAATAATGGGAGATTAACTTCAGAAAAAGTGTGTGGCTAATCCGGACACATTTTCATATGCTCTCTGCACAACAAACACATGGTCAAGTGTACTCCGGGGGGACATGGCCTGTAGGCGCAGTCTTCTTTGTCATGTTCAGTTGGAATGTGACAGCCATGGGTCCATCAAAGCATCTCGCGAAGGGGAAGGCAACACCTTCCTCCGCACGCCACCCTAATTAAAATAACAAAGGCTCCATGGATCCATCCTGCCTATTGTTAAGTTATGTTTGTGGCAGCACATACTGATGAAAGTTAATTGAAGCAGGCCTGCAACAGGGCTCATCACAGCACTAACAAGTGGCAGGAAACCCCAACACATTTTTGATATGCAATATATCAACTTGAAACTAGCCCCAACCCCTGTCTATGAAGGGTAGAGAATGTCATGTCTGGGACAACTGTTTACAGTAGGCAGCCCTTGTAGGATCCCCCTCTCTGAGGGAAGAAGTTTGTGATTTGATGTAGACAGAAAGTCGTTCTCGCCAAAAACAGCAAGAGAGACCTGCACTTTGATCCGAGGTCACAGAGAGTTCAATTAACCTGAGAGACACTTTGATCCACAACAGACAGGAAGAAGGAAGGAACTTAGTAGTACATGTTGTCACCCCTTACCTTTCCTGTTGCAAAGCACTCTGGTTATGAACTCATGCATAACAGAAGATTGTTGGTAGGGACCCAGAATTGGTTCAATAAAGCAGGCTTAGCCTGCACCAATCACTGGGGCTCATTTGGCTTTAAAAAGGATTGAGCCTCTCTTTTGGCAGATCATCTGCCCACTTCGAAAGCAGTAAGAAGAAGAAGGACTCATTTGGACCCTGGCAGCAGGTACAGTCTGCCTTACAGCTTCCACCAGTGACTGAAGGCCAGGATTTCCAAAAGGGAAGCAAGATCCCACCCCTAAATGTCTCCTAGGGAACAGAGGGAGATACCAGACTCAGAAGACCCGTCCAGCAGCTCCAGAACTGGTAGCCGGTCAGCACACAGCATGCCCTGCTTGGTTATACCACCAAGCTTCCTAGGTGGGACGTGCCAGAGAGTCTCTAAACAAAGGACATGGCTGTTGCCTGCAAAAGCTCTCCTCAGCTTTGGACTGTCTGTCTGCCTTAAACGGTGACTCAAGCCCTGTGAAGAAGCTAGGAGGAGTGCCACAACAAGCATCAACTAGTGTCAATCATTTAAGGACATTTTCGAGGAAGTCGAGCCCTCAAACCACAACTGGCTGCACCACCGACTGTTGTCACGCTGCAGTCACTAATACATCTGAGACACCTCGACCACCATTCCAGGTCTACCAACCTGCACAGAGACAATCCTTGATCCTGAGTGTTCGTGTAGGCCAGCCTGCAGCCATCCATTCAGCCTCACTCACCAAACTGACTACCGCCTGATACCCGCAGCTGTCTCCCATCTTCAACTCTGTTGCAGGAGCTTCAAAATGTCCTGGAACCGACTTGACGATGTCGAGAATCAAGGTCATCTCAAGTCCCAGGTACATTGTAGTTTTGTCCCTTGGTCCTTCTCTGAAGTCCCCTAGTGACATTTGCAACCCCTTACTCCCTTAGTTCTAAAACCAAATAACCTTGAACAGTTAAGGCTGATTGCTTTACTGACTACCCTCCTGTCAGTATGCAGAGTGCATCCCTTTCCTTAGTGAAACTGTCCTCTGTGTTCCTTTACAGGGTGGGTTGTATTTTGTAGCGTGCTAGAAATGGCTGTTGTAATAATAATAAAGTTGATATTCGTATACAACCTTGACTGGACAGTCCCTTTTATCATTGGGTAATAATTGTATTTTCGCTGTATTGCAGCTAACGAAACCATCCCTAACCTTTTGGAGATAACCCTGCCATTCCATCCACGTTACCAAAATCGGACAAGGAGGTTTATAATTTACTTGCATTTCCAATCTGTTCGGATCCCTTCTGGTGTACTAGAGGTGTGAGGCTGATTGATGGTTTAAAAAACGATATTCATCCCTGGACCACTGGTGCCCCGGAAGTTGATTCATCACAGCCCCAGCCTACTGGAAGACCATCCCTGCCAAAATCAGCTCCAATGCTTTGGCAATTCATGGATGAACTCAAGACCATGCTCTACAGGGAATACCTACAGGTCACTAAAGTTTGATACCAAAACTAATACTAATATATAACAAAAGACCATATGTATGTTTGTCCAAACCCTTCATGAACCTGCTTCGCCTGTTAGCACTGATACATAAAGCTGTTGCCTTACGCATACAATAAGAAGACTTCAAGTTCATCTTCCAGGTGAACAACATGTGAAATTCACTGCTATAGGGCGCTGTTGCCCTACACATACAATAAGAAGACTTCAAATCCATGTTCCAGGTAAACGAAATGTGTATTCCACCACTAGTGGGAGCTGTTGTCTTACAGATACAATACGAAGATATCAAGTTCATCTTACAGGCGAACAATATATGTATTTCAAGTAATTTTTGTATTTCAATGTGTATTCCAATAACAAAAATGTGTATTTCAACAATGATAACATAAAATTAGCTTTAAAAAAAAAGCATACTTCAAGTTTCAAGTGAATAATGCTGCACGTGAATTGTATTACTCTGACATCCCTCAACATTATGTATTTGAGTCCAAAACCCATAAGTGGAATCCACGACGATGAGAAGCAGATACAATTGGCTGTATGTAATATATTGAACTTTCAATGGATTCTGAGAGATTTCTTTCAAGGTTACTACTTCTCCACGTAAAAGGAGCAAGATCCTTTACAGTTTAATTTCTTTCTATTTCAATACATTACGTGAACATAAACCACATCATATATTTACACTCTGAAAATGTCTTCCTTTACACACATTAACTCGTGTATACAGGCTTTTCCGCTAGTATTAAATAAATAATAAACACTTGTCAGATTCAGGCCCATGACAGGGAGCTCCATTCACACCATAGTAACTCAATACAGAATAAAAAAATATCACTCAGGTGGATTTTTAAAAATTGGATAATTCCATATATTGGCTACAGACTTCTTGTATCAAGTATTCTCTATCCTCAAGTCACCTCCGTAAATGGATGAAGATGACTTCCTGTATGACCCTGTGGCTCATCATTTGGTAGTTATCAATTTGAAAAAGTGCCACTGCCCAGAAAGAGTATAAGGAAGTAGTCATTAGGAGAAAGCCCTTTTCCAAATACCTCTTGGTCCTTTTCTGTTTACCATAACCAAGTTATATTGCAATAAACACATCACTTAAACAATGTGAAAACAACGTTGGTGGTGTCCATGCCAGAATATGAACAGCTTCATGTTTGCAACATGGTGGAAAAACTAGAAGCATTGTCATTCCTTTTGGTTTACTTTATTTATTTAATTTATTTATTCATTGGGTTTTTATAATGCACCTATACACAATGTGTTTCAAGGTGCAACAAGACAAGGGGATGTGACAAAACAGAAAATTGTTCTATTAGGCCTTGTGACATTCGGATCCTGCAAGTGCGCTAATAGAAGTATAGATGACAGGTGAGGGGTGGGGGACGTGCTGGGGATGCCAGCTGGCCAGAGCCCAGGGAGAAGAGAGTCCAGGGGCAGAAAGGTCTTCATCCTGAGTGTGAGGAATGGGCTGGCAGGGATAAGGGGGCGCAAGTCCAGGCAGGCCAGTGCAGGGTGAGGGAGCACAGAAGGGCAAGTGCAGGTTGGGGGGGGTCAGAGGAGACCAAGTGCAGGGGAAGGTTGATAGGGTTAGGGCCTAGTGCCCTCTAAGTATCTGAAGGAACCAGGCAGCCAATCAAGAGGCAGAGGGTGGATAATAAGCAGAAGAGAGAGACAGAGGAAGAGAAAAGGAGTGTCTTGAGAAGATTCCAGAACTTAAGGAGATCTGGCTCACGTCTGAGAGGGCTAGAGAGGCCATTCCAGAGAAGACACCAGCGGATTAGAGAGATGTACCCCAACTCTCTACTTGGAGAAGCATCTGATCTGTAGAGAGTTGAAGCTAATTGAACCAAGGGCTCTAACAGGGAGGTATATAGGGCGAGAAAGTTGGATGTAGCAGGGTGTCAGGCCCCAGAAAGCCGTGTGGATGATTAAGAGGGTTTTGAAGTTCATCCTTGCAGCAAACTAGAGCCAGGGGGGGATTTAGGGGCTGGAGAGATGTGGTCCCTGGGATTGAAGCCAAGGGTAAGTCTAGCAGTCCTCTTCTGAATGAGCTGAATTGGGTGAAGGGAGGAGTTAGGTAGGTTGAGGAAGGGGCTATTACAGTAGTCAAGCCTGGAGAGGACGTCTCTAAGAAGTCTCACTACCAGCTGCACCTCCTCAGAGGTAGTCTTCCTTTCCTCTCCTTCCCCCAGAAGCTCACTGTCTCCAGAGATCTGGTTCTCTCTAGGCTTGCCCATTTCAACAGCTTCTTTCTAAATCTGCCTGCTTCTCTCTGCACCCTCTGCAACTAATCCAGAACAGGACTGCAAGACTTTTCGTTGTCCTCATGCCCAGAGATCTTATCTCTCCAGGAGTGAAATCTCTGCATTGGCTCCCAGTGGTTGTGAGGATTAAGTTTAAAACCCTCTACATTGTCCATAAGGCCTTGTGGGGCCTGGGGCCTCAATACCTTCAACTCTCTCTTCCAAAATATCTTCCTTCTCGGGCTCTTCGCTCATCCTCCTCCAACTTCCTCAGGGTCAGACACTTCTCCAAGCAACGAGTTGGTGGTAGTTCTCTTTCTTCGGCTGGGGCCTCCTTCTAGAACAGCCTCCCTGCCTCCCTGAAACTTGAGGAGAATCATCTCTCTTTCTGGATGCACCTCAAAACCTTTCTCTTTGCTTCTGCTTTTTCTCCTCCTCTCCCCTGCTGACTTGCTGGCTGATACTGAAACTGGTCTGGTTACCGGGCCACCCTCTTATCTCAAGTCGAGACCCCCTCCCCCGCCAGTCGCACTCCTACACTGCCTTCCTGGCAACCCCAGCACTTGGGGACTGTTTTTCTTTATCCCTACAGTCCCATTACCAGCACTTGACACCTGATGTCTGCACCTCTTCTTGCACTTGTCACCTGCTGCCATACTTTTACTTGTTATTTATTTATCTTATTATCCCATGTAATGCACTGTCCCCTCCATCCTCCCCTTCCGCGCTTTCCTTCTTCCCTTTCCCATGCACTTGCGCGATCTGAATGACATCTGGCCTAGTAGGATCGCTGTCTGTGTTCCCTCTGTTCCCGCTCCCTTGCCTCGTCGCGCCTTGAAACACTCGGTATCGGCGCGTTATAAATGCCATATCATATCATATCAGAGCTCTGGAGACATTGGCCGTATTATTAAGTTGATGGTAACCTGCTGGTGCCACCGTTGGGTTGCTGCTGACCCCAAAACACTGAATCCACCATCTGACTGCCCGGTGCCACCGGGACATTACAAATCCCGGTAGCACGTGAAGTCATGCAGCAGATTTGGTAAGTCCTCATTCCTGTGGAGTCACATAGGACTCCATGGGAATAGGGACTCGGAAGCATCTGCACCGTTGCTAATGGTGTCAGTGCTTCTGTGAAAATTCTACCTGCAGGGACAGTTGCGCACGGCAGGTCTGACCCTGCGGGGCGCAATGGCCCATACAGGCAGACTGATAGTGTGTGCCAATGAGCTTACCGGCAACCTTGTTTTCAGACTGCCACACTCCTAATGAGGCCCATTGAGCTTCTGGGGGAAGGTGAGGAAATGAACAATGCCTCTGAGGAGGTGAAGCTGAAAGTGAGTCTTCTTGGCAAGATGTGTGATGTGCAGAGAGAATAAAAGTGAGGCATCAAAGATGAATCCAAGGTTTTCTGCCTCACAGGAGGGTGATGGGAGGGGGCCCATGGAAGTTGGCCAGAGTGTAGAGGGAAAGGAGTGAGCTGGAGTCCCAATGAGAAGGATCTCAGTCTTACTGACATTAAGGAAGAGATCTTTAGCATTGCACCATGCCTGAATAGAAGACAGACAGTCAGGTCCGAGAGAGGAAGAGGAGGAGGCCAAGGAGGGAAGCTTGAAAGACAGTTGCGTGTTCACGGCATAACACTGGAAGTTAGACGAGAAGGAAAATATCAAATGGGCTAGGGGGAAAAGTAGATGTTGAAAAGCCAAGTTGAGAGAATAGAGCCCTGAGGAACACCACAGGCCAAAAGTGAGATGGAGGAGAGAAAAGGATCCAGTTGAACCTGGGAAGTTCTGAACGGGGGGTTCTCTCAGCCCTTTAAGATGGGTTAGCAATACCTTACAGAGGTTTATAGTGTCATTTTCTAATTACATAATGTCAAATGCAAAAATGTTTTAAAAAAATGGCCGAAAAAAGTATGTTGAATGTCTTTTTCTTTTTATTTTCTGTTCGATATGGGGGGGTTACCTCCCCAACCCCCCTTTTAAAAAAAAAAATGTTTAACCCCTTTTTTAACGCACAAAAGCAAAAAAAAAACATGTAAATGAAAAAAATGACATATTGGAGAAAAAAACATTCTGCCAATTTTTTTCCACATTTTTGTCATTCGACATTATGGATTCGACATATTAACTGGACACCCCTTACAGATGGATGGTAAATGCAAAGTTTACTGAGACATCAATAATAGAGACAACTCAGGTAGTTGGCAAAAGATACTGTTTTAATATTAACTATCTAAAACAGGGAGTACAACGGACATCAACAGACATCCCTCATCATAATCTCTCTCGAGACTTATCAAAGCATTTCATTAAAAATTGCATTCTTATAGTAAAAAATGGTCATAGGTGATGTTTAACCTGCATATCATTAACTTCATCCTAAGTGGCAAACTACAAAAACCTAATGGTGAGTATGAGAGTTTCTACAAGAATCATCTAGGTATACGATCCATACGCGTTTAGGGCAGTGGAACAATGTGAATTGCTTCTTAGCATCAGCTAGGTCAACTAAGCCCTTCCCTAAATATATGTCACTATGAAAGTCACTAAATATACAACGTCTAATTGGCTACACAATTATAGGACCTTTGATCATGTGGCCCTCTATCATTGGTTATTTTCTGACCTGCGTCAGTACCTTCCCAACCTACATCAGCAGCACGCAAGCTGGAAGTCCAGATGCAGATGAGCTAGTCTTAACCATAGCTACCCACCAACCAGACTATCCATCCATCATCACCTCAGTGGTCTACTGTCAATTAGGTCTTTGAACTCGGCCTTGAACATGTTCTTTGCTCGGGGGAATTCAGGGGAGTGAAGGCACGCATTGCCTTTGTGCGTAGGTGTGACCATCATGCTCGTCCAACTTCTTCTCCCCACGTGACTAAAGACCATGAAATTTAGCTTTCAGTGTATTAAAACATTATTCTTTAATAGTCCTCAGGCATCTTCTTGTTTTTGTCCATGCCTTCTGAATAGGAGCTTCCTTATTTCGCACGATTTGTATCCAATGTCAGCTCACCCCAGTCTGATATGGTCTTGGCTTCTTGGCTCATCCAACCTCGCCTTCCTGAGTTTCACCTGTAATTCACTTGTTTTCAAACTGTGCCACACTTTGAAAAGGGAAAAAAACGTCCTTCCTTCTTTTGCTCAGCACTGCTATGATACGTAGTGGGACCATCCATCCTTTACTGACTCCAATATAGATATGAATGTACATGTTGGCACATGCCACAATCTATTCACTATAAAGCTAGCCTTTCAGAAATCTTCATCTGCTTGTGTTTCTTTGCATGTGTACATGTTTGAAGTAGCTTGATATTTTTCTTACTTCTGTAGCATAAGTTTTCTCATCTTGATCCCAAGATGTCACTTATCTCGATACTTTCTTGATGCCTTATAAAATTGTCTGCATTCTCTTGTCTCTACATACGTAAGCTTTGCTCTGTGTGATGATGGTGGTGGTGACGTCACCATTCTTCTTAATTATCCAACTGTACTGTTTCTTCCGGAATTTCATTCAGAGGACCATTGTATTGTCTTGCATGTAAGTATGGTTTCCTCAATGGGAACCTTGCCTCCCAGATTCTCTTAGGTATCGGTATCTTCACTGGTACTGCACGTGTCTCACACTCTGGCATCCAACATACAGGTGCTGTGGGTGAGATGGTTGAGGTGGGGGTACTTAGCTCCTTCTCTACGGGTCATTCAGAGAGGAAGGCAGTCAGTCAGTCTAGAGCCAGGTCTGTGATGCCAAGGGTATCACAGAGCCGATTTATAAGGGTGGCACGAGTGATCATATCAAAAGCAGAGGAGAGGTCAAGAAGGATGAACACTGAAGGAGAGTTGGAAGCAAGATTAGGCAACAAGTCTTCACAAGTGTTCAGGAGTGAGGTTTCCATGCCTCTGGCGGCTGTGAAGGCAGATGGTGCTTCTGGATACAACCAACAGATTCAGTGTGGCAGATAAGCTAGGAGATGGGCAGCTTCTCCAAGATTTTGTCCAGGATGAGAGTTGTTTCTTCTTGACAAGATGTGATGCTTGCAATATACTGTTGGCCTTTATAAATATCATTACAATTATACTTGATGGTACTTGAGAGATGTAATCTAGGTACATATCACCCATGCTAGGTACATGCCACCCTGATTGGTACATACCATGTCTGTAGTTTGGAATATTCAAGCTACTTTAACCTGTAACCTACCCTTTCGCTGACCTCTTAATCCTATTTTTCTTGCACAGTGATCTGTTGGATTCTAGCTAGATTTGTACTATGTAAACCCTATATAATACACATTCAAAATCCAATCCATATCCTGTGACCTATTGGGAGCCCTTTCACTTCTATGTAGCTTTTGGGCGTGGGTTTTGTCTGGGAAAATCGATTGGACATGCCCTATTTTCTATCATGACACATTAAATATTGCATCATGTCCTGATCAAAGAACTAGGTCTGTGTTTTTCTTTAAAGAAAAATATTTACTGTAGTTTAATGTCTAACATCCTAAACTGGGTCTCTGTAACTTGTATGTTTTTTTCGTGACTGGTTCACAATGTTTCCCTGCCAAGCACTGATCCCCCAATCTTAACAGGGATACAAATCCTGTTGGGTTCACCTGTGTTGCTAGGTTTTCGAGGTTAGGGGGCGCCTACATTCTCCAGTAAAATGCTGAGTCTGATTGTGAAGTACCTTCTGCCTAAATCAGGGCCTTCCGATAAATTACAAGGGTCATGGATATACTCTGTTGACACATGCCCAGAATCACTCATGTTCAAAATTCTAAGTCAGGGTCCCCCATTCCGGCATTACTCACACAAGATGCTTTTTTTATTTATTACATTTATTTTACGCCCATATCCGGAGGTATCAAGGCGTACTTACAGACAGTTGGGTAGGTACATTCTTTACATTTATACAAGAGAACACAAATAGAACATAAAATGGAATAACATGCATTGTATACACAAATCATAGGCAGATGCAGGTACGGACTAATAAGGAGGTCATGTCTCAAGTTAAAATTGGTTGAATAACCAGGTTTTCAGAGATTTTTTTAAATTGTAAGTAGGATGTTTTGTTGTTGATGTTGGTTGGTAGAGCATTCCAGTGTCTAGGGGCAAGGACTTTGAAACTGCTGCCCCTCGCTTTCTCTCTTTTGTATCGTGGGATTTTGAGGTGTGAGTTGTTATTAGATCTAAGGAATCTAGTGTGAGATTGCTTTATGTCTGTAATAATTAGGTATTTAGGGGCTTTGTTGGTGATGCATGTATGTGTGATGCTAAGGGTTTTGAATAATATCCTTGCTTTGATAGGGAACTAGTGGTTGTCTCTCCTGATATTGGAGATGTGTTCAGACTTTTTTATTCCTAGTGCGGCTCGGAGGGCTTTATTCTGCATAAGTTGGAGTTTGGCTATGTTGGTGGTGGAAGTACCTAGGAAGAGAACATTGCAATAGGCGAGCTTTGAAAATATTGTTGCTCTTGATAATGTGATGCAGTTGTCAGGAGTGAGGAATTTGTGACTTAGAGAAATTAGTTTGGAGGTGTAGGAGGTGGATGAGGACAGGGTGTTTACTTGTTTAGACATGGTTAGGGCAGCATCTAAGTAGACACCAAGAGTTTGACGTGTTTGAGAACTGGGATTTTAGTGCCATCAATGATGAATGATGTGTACGTGGGCTGTAATGATTCGATTTTGGAGGATGAATCTACTATGAGTAGCTCTGTTTTGTCATCGTTGAGGCATAAGCTATTATTGGCCATTCAGTTTTGGATGAGTGAATAGATTTGGTTGAGGAGCAGAGAATCTTGATCGTGGTTGCCTGATAATGGGTTGAGGATCTGGGTGCCATCTGAAAAATAAGTGTAGATGACACCCATGGCACCCATAGCTGCGAATAGCAACTTAGTGTAAGCGTTTTAGAGTGTGGGGGGTAGGAAAGAACCTTGCAGGATGCCTACAGGAACTGGTATGGGGTCAGCGGATTCTTTGCCAATTGAGACTCTTGAGGTCATGCCTGCTAGGAAGGATTGGATCCAGTCAGTGGCATCCTTGGAGAGGTTAAAATTGTTAGCTAGAGTGGCACAGAGTTTGTCATGGTTGACCAGGTCGAATGCTGACGAGATGTCCATCAGCATTAGGAGGCAGAGTTTGCCTGCTTCTCTGGAGGCAGAATCCTGACTGTCGGTCCCCCAGTAGTTGGTGCTTTTCTAGGTGGCTTTGTAGCTGGGAGTATGCTATTTTGTCAATTATTTTCAGGAGAAATGGGACCGTTGTAATAGGTCGGTAGTTTGTGGGGATTGAGGGGTCTAGGGTCATTTTTTTAGGAGGGGGGTCACCCATGTTATTTTGATGCTGGTGGGGATTGTGTTGGTGTCGAAGGATGCATTTACAAATTTGGTGATAATGGGAGATAGGGTGGGGGCACACAGTTTAACTAAGTGTGATGGGAATTGGTCTTCTTTGTAATTGGATGCTTTGAGTTTGGCTATGGTCTCTAGTACTTCTTTGTGAGAAACCGGTGTGAAGTGAAAGGGAGTGCCAGTTTTGGTACAACTTTGTTCGTAGTGTTGGGGGAAGTGTTGTTACTGGATGATGATGGGGTGGGGTGTAAAGACTGGAGGGGGGTGTCTATACTCATGCCCACTAGATGGCTGAGGAGAGGCACAGAGTACCTTAGCCAAGATTCTCTATTATTGGTAACGTAGTCGAACAATCAAGGCCTAGCTTCTCAGGAGGTGATGCAGGCTGGTTCTTAAGTACAGTGTAGTCGTCAAGCACCCACAAAGGAATGACACACACTGTATTAGTTAAAACACAGTCTTGATATAATTAAGGTTCAAGGTTATATACACAATCACAATAACTCACTTTGTGCATAGTTAATCTACAATGGCAAATATTTACAGTTCTAAGTGGTACCACAATTATTGTCAGATTTCAATAAAGTGCATCAACTGTACTCTAGTTAAATGTCACACAAATCAATTAATAAAGGTAACCAACAATAGACATAGGAGGAAAGCAGTTGATTAGAACAATTGGCAGAATACTGGCCCCTACTACTAGACACGGGGGTCTGTGTGGAGATCCCCCCACCTGGGCAATCTGCAAAATAAAGATATACTACAAGCCCAGTTCATATATTTCTCAATAAGTCGTATTTCCTTCTAAAATGTTTCTACCACCTCAATGTACCTGGAATAGCAGAGTTCGACGACGAGTCGTTAACGGAGACTTCTTGAGCGGCTCCCTTTAAAGCAGGAGCCACGGTTCATCGAGATCCCTCAAAGAAAGTGAACTTGTTGTCGATGCGGCAGCTTCGGTCCCAGTGGTGCTCGTCGATGACGGGTTGAAGACGTCCTGCAAGGCAGAGGTGTGCCGGTACCTCGATGTCAATAGTTCAGGACTGCACAGAGATTGTGAAGAACTGTGGCCCAGCAAGGGCGTTGAGTTGTCCGCCGTCTCTATGGTCTTTGGGTGGTGGGAAACCCACTGGTGGATGCTTCTGGCCTTCTCCGGTGGGATAAGGTGGTCGGTGGTGCAGACAAGCTCGCCTGGGAATCAAGTGACTTAATTAAGGGAGCGTTGCAGCTCCAGTCATCGGTGGCATAGCGTCAAGCAGTCCCCTCTTCTGTGGAACATGGCTTCGACGGGCCTCCAGCAGTTATTGCAAACCTGCGAACCCTGGTCGACGACGGTGGACGGAATGTCTGGTGTTTATCTTCGTTCTCCTCGGCGGTCCCCATCTCCGGTCAACAGCCTGTCGAGGGTCTGACTTCCAGGGAGCTGCGGCGAAGGTTAGCGGTGCACGATGGTCCCTCATAGCTCGGAAGAGGGCGCCTAACCAGGTCCTCTCTTGGATCAGTCTCAACGGCACGGCGGCTTTCAGATTTCGGCAAAGGGAGACAGCAGTCAACCTTCTTCTTCAGGCTCGGTTGTCGAGATCAAGCGTCAGTTTCAACTTCAGCTTCTGAACGAATTCTAGCAGTGAGAGGCACCCAAATATACTAGTTGATCTCCCATTCATTCTGCTGGGTCACACTCAGCAACCAATCACTCAGACGGTCATTCAGCAGACAGTCAGCCAATCAGGCATACAGTGCATTCAGGCCATTCAACTCCCTCTCAGACACTCACAACAAGGAATGTGTATCGGGACAAGTACCCAGCCATTCAACACTACACACTGCATCCTACCAGTTTCAGGCAGGGATGTCTCAGTCATTGTGTTTCATACTAGAAACCAGACATCCACAACAAGAAGTGCATATTCGTGACACACTCCATTCACCTAGGTCCCACCCACACCGTGTACCCACAACATAATGTCAGTTAGAAGGCTCCAGCCAGTCTGGCCTGGACTTCACTACAATACCATATATGGAGCTTCCACCCAACAGCCAGTCAGGGGAAAGGGACTGAGTAAGGGCTTCCCAGGTCTCTGGAAAAACAAGGTAACAGGCAATAGAAAGCAAGAGGCCATAGGGGCCATCGTGTTTCCTGTCAGGAATCAACTGATTCCAATGGCAGGGCCTGGGTATCCCAAGATGGAGGATACTCAGAGCACCTGTCAAATTCAGCATGGTGCTGCCACCAGCCCATACCCTGCTTTATGGGCCATACACAGGTGCCCAAAAACATACAGTAGGGGCACAGGGTTGTACCCTCACCCAGGGGTTCCATAAGGGTATTCCAATGGTCTGTACACCAAACCAAAAACAGGAATAGCTGCACTGCCAGGAGTCCCACATGGACTCCTGGGTAGAATATAATACAGAACACAAATGAAAAGGGACGACAGGACAAGGAGGCCATGTCCCTCCAATGCATTTCCAGCATCACATGCGGAAAGGAGGGGTGGTGGGTAGGAATGGGGTAGGGCATGGGATGGGGTGTTGGCTTTGACAGCCCTGTCTGGTTAGCCCTTCATTGAGCTTGATGAAGTGGAATGGAGTGGAGCATTATGCAGAATGGGAACATAATGATAGTCAGGATACCAAACATTGGATGGGTGGCTATTGTCCGAGAAGTACGTATGGCATGTAGCGCATGAGTGTGAGATAAACTTCCAATCATATGGAAAAGTCAGTCACGACCAAAAGGTTGAATACACCTTGTTAATGTAGTTTCAAGTTTCAAGTTCATGTATCTTCAAGACTTGCTGTTATCACCTGTTGGTAAAACCCTGGCCATTAAAGTGCCTCGGAGAGATGGCCTCCGTACCGCCTAGAATGAGACCAAGGACAGATGCTCATCATGCTTATCTCAGCAGAACCTGCCAGGAAAAGGTCTCTGCCGCCACCTCCTCCTAGACACGGTCCCAGAGGACACCGCTCTACTGTGACAGAGGATTGGTTGAAAGTGAGACTCCTGCACATGTGATTACCGGAGACGTGCAGCTGTAAGCAAACACCTGCCTATAATTAATGAACATATCAGTAGCTGTGTAAATAATGTCTGTCCCAGTGAAGCCATGTGCAAAAATGTGATCCAGTCCAGAAAAATGATTGAAACCATAGATAATAGCACTGAACCAATTGTGGTACTCCTCAGATGAAAAGTTTCCTTAATACGGACTCAGGTCTATAATCTGAAAAACATTGAAACAATACGAAATTGTGAAACACGTTTACCTCATGTTACCACAAGAACACATTCAGAAACTCAAAGAAACATTTAAATAAAGGTGCAAACATTAATTTGCAACAAATCAACGGTGCCACCTTTCATTCTATTCTCTCAGTCTCCCTCACTCTTGAACCTCTTGTTTGCCCCTCTCTTCTTCTTATTTCTCTCTCACTAGCTCGATCATTATGACTTCATCTATGTACCTCATTCTTTTTATGTATATCCCTATCTCTCTCTCAGCTTTTCTCCCTCTTTTGCACTCACTCATGCACCATGTCCATATCCCTCTCTGTCTGTCTCCATCTCTGTCTCTCACAACCTTTAAACCAAAAACTCATTTACCTTTCTAACCATGTCATGTGTGTTCTCCCTCTGTCTTTCCCTCATTGCTCCCTCACATATTCTATCACTCTTGCTCTGCATCTCTCAAGTCCTCTTTCTGTCCCCCCCCTCTCTCTCTCTCTCTCTCTCTCTCTCTCTCTCTCTCTCTCTCTCTCTCTCGTTTAACTCCCTTTCTATCTCTTTCTCCCGTATTTTCTGTCTACCTCTAAATCTAGCTCTTTCTCCCACTCTCTCTATCATATGTTATATATCTCTTCATATCTCTTCATTCAGCTCTCACTGTCTTCATTTCTTTTTCTCTCTCACATGTTCTCTCTATTGCCACTCTTTCTTTCCCAGCTTTCTTATATATTTGGGGTAATTCATAGAAGTGGCGCACGTGGCTGGCGCGTGCGACTTTCTGCGCCATCCGCGTGCGCTAAAATCCATTTCCGCACACAGCGTATTCATGGATCTTAACATCCAAAACCAGCTGTGGCGCAGAGTGGCGCATCGACCATGCAGCAGCGCCAGTTATGCCCCCAACCCCTCCCCGTGCGCCATGTTTAGCGCACAAATCCCGTACATGGCACACAGGCTCACAACATCGAAAACGCCTGTAAAACTCCCTGCGCACCCCTCCGAATACACGTACCCCGCTGCACGGGTAGTCTCACACGCGATTGGCCCTGTGCGACCGGGGTACGTGTATTACTGGGGTTCGCAGGAAGTTTCACACGCGATTGGCCCTGTGCAAGCGGGGTACGTGTACTACTGGGGTTCGCGGGAAGTGTCACACGCAATTGGCTCTGTGCAAGCGGGGTACGTGTATTACTGGGGTTTGCGGGAAGTGTCACACGCGATTGGCCCTGTGCGAGCGGGGTATGTGTATTACTGGGGTTCGTGGGAAGTTTCACACGTGATTGGCCCTGTGCGAGCGGGGCACGTGTATTTCAGGGGTGCGCGTGAAGTTTCACACGTGATTTTTCTGTCAGAGCGGGGTACGTGTATCCAGTGTGGTGAGCGGGGAGTCCTATACGTGAATTGGCAGTGTGGGTCCACCCAGGTGTCCCCTCTTCACGCGCACCCCTGAAATACACGTACCCCGCTCTCAGAGGGCCAATCGCGTGTGACACTTCCTGCGAACCCCAGTAATACACGTACCCCGATCGCACAGGGCCCCACTCATGTCCCCCAGCACCCCCACCTCCCAGCAGTGAGGGGCACCTGCCAGCAGGCCCCCACTCATGTCCACCTACACCCCCACCCCCAGCTGTGAGGGGCACCTGCCAGCAGGCCCCCACTCATGTCCCACTCATGTCCCCTTGCACCCCCACCCCCCAGCCGTGAGGGGCACCTGCCAGCAGGCCCCCACTCATGTCCCACTCATGTCCCCCTGCACCCCCACCCCCCAGCAGTGAGGGGCACCTGCCAGCAGGCCCTCACTCATGTCCCACTCATGTCCCCTTGCACCCCCACCCCCCAGCAGTGTGGGGCACCTGCCAGCAGGCCCCCACACATGTCCCACACATGTCCCCCTGCACACCCACCCCCCAGCAGTGCGGGGTACCTGCCAGCAGGCCCCCACTCATGTCCCCTTTCACCCCCACCCCCCAGCAATGGTGCAGTGGGACATAAGTGGGGGCCTGCTGGCAGGTGCCCCTCACTGCTGGGGGGTAAGGGTGCAGGGGGACATGAGTGGGGGCCTGCTGGCCCCCACTCATGTCCCCCAGAAGCCCCAGCCCTCAGCAGTGAGGGGCACCTGCCAGCAGGCCCCCACTCATGTCCCCCCACCCAGTAACCCACCCAGCAGTGACATGCCCATCTCATGACACAAACCAAAAGTCAACTATGTACATCAACACACACACACACACACACGCACACACACACACACACACACACACACACACACACACATTGCCATTGAGTAAACCCACATGTCAACATGCATGAACCCAATGAGTGAATCCCAAACATTGAAGTAAAAGATCAAAATGTATTAACATAAAAACCAATTGAAAGTGCTTAAAGCATAGCATACAATAATGGCAAACATGAAACATGAAATGAAATGCATGTCCAAATAAAAAAAAAAATCCTCAAAAAACCCAAGTAATCCAAAAGAACAATGGCCAAAACTCTCTGTCCACCAAACCAAATCCAAATGAAACGCAAAAAGGTAAATCCATTGATCCATGTTGAAATGAAATTAAAATGTCCAAATAAATCCAACGTCCAACTATGTACAATAGAATTTTCAAGGGTCCATGAGCCCAACGAAACAAATGAAACCTATCTAATAACCTACCTAACCAAACCAAAAAACTATTTACAAAAGTGTGGGGCATAGTCCAAAAGCCCCAAAATAAAAAATAAATAAAAGGAAACCTAACACTATAAACTATTTACAATGGCGACGGGCAAGTCCTGCGGCTCACTCAGTGATGTTTTAGGCCAGGGCATCCTCGAACTCCGTGTCTATTTGCTGGTGGCGGGCCTCTGTCCTGGCCCCGAGGCCTCGAGGCACTCTGCCCACCTCAACGCCCGACACAGGGAGAACTCCGCCCTGACCAGGGTGAGCCGCGCCTCTTCCGCCCGCCGCCGCTCTGCACCTATACGCTGGCCCAACCGCAGCCACACGGAAGACACATCCATTCCAGGGTTCTCCTGCCCTCTGGCCGATGCCTGCCCCTCTGATGTCGATGGCCCTGAGCCATCATTGCTCCCACCTAGAGCCTGCTCCTGCTGCTGCTGCTGTCCATGTGCCCTGTCCGATGATGCCTGCACATCCTCCATCAGCTGGTCTCCAGTTGTGGTGTCCACCCATGCTGGACCGCCAACTCCTGACTGTGGCAGGGATGGGATCTCCACCAAGCCAGCTGTGTTGGTCAGGCCAGGTCCACAGGGGGCCCTGGTGGAATCTGGGCCAGAAGACGGCAGGGAGAACGACTGGCGCATAGTCTTCACAGAGGAGGAGAGGTCCATTATAGTCCGCGTCACATGTAGGAACCCACCAACCAGGGCCCCTCCCAACAGTGCCACGTCGCGTCGTGATGGCATGCGTTCTCCGCCCAGGCAGAACGCACGTCATCACGAATGTCACACATGCGCAATGCGACACCAATCAGGACGGAGCCCATACATTCATTGGATCCCTCGTCCGCAGGTAGCGGAGAGGCAGATGACATGGCACTCTCCCCTACCTGCGGACGGGCCTGGGACGGGGCATCCCTGCTGGTGCATGGTGGTGCAGTCACAGGGTCAAGGACAGGGACATGCACAGGCCCCTCCGCGGTGACCTGTGCTGCCTCCTGACCCTGGCCCTGGACTGCACCACTTGCACCAGTGGTACCACTCCCACCAGGTCCCATGTGTGGCTCAGTAGTGGGCTCCTCCTCCTCTGTGGAGACCACCAACCTGGATGTCTCTGTACCATCTTCTGTCATTGCAAGCCCCTGTGGGGGCTCATCCGAACCTTCCGCCACAGCCGTAGTGGCAGACGCGGCACCAGCCCCCTCGCTCCCGGATGATGGCAAGTCCTGGGAGGGTGGCTGGGCCTTGCCTCGCCGCCCAGTGGAGGCATCCCCGCCGCTTGGCTCCACAGCGCCGTCGCCGCCCTCTTCTTCACTTGACGCTGTGTAGAGGGAGACATAGAACACAAGCATCAGGGTACAGTACAATATTCGCCTAGACAGGACGCAATAACACATGAGTGGCAGTGTCTAACGTCACTTCCATCCTGTCCCTCCACAACACATGGGTGAATGCACGCAACACACATGCATAAACAGGCATGGCGCCTGCAATCAAATTCAGCATCCATGTACAAGGGCCTCTATTAATCAAAATGTTGCCTTCAAACTCACATGCATCATGGCTCACACTGATCCCATGCACACACATCACTGGAGGGTCATGCATCATGCCTTGTACACCACAGACACATTGGATAGACACAGTGCATACAACGGTGACCGCACTGCATGAGTGAATGTACACATCATCACGGACATTTGTCATGAATCCATGGCGTATCAAAGTCACAGACAAACTTCTCAGACACACACACATGTGCACCATACATGTACATGACAGCAGCACCCATCCCTCACACCCCCACCATGTGCAAGAACAGACACTGGCATGCTTTCATGTGTGAATTTTCCATACAGCTCCCCATGTTGCATTGGAACTCATGCACCAACCATGTGGTTCCCACATTACTAGTCTCACATGCATGAACATGATGTCCCTGCACACACACACATCCATACATGGCCCATGTCACACATACAGGTAAGTATCAGACTACCAGCACACTGCAACATGCCCTGTCTCATACAATAATGCTTGGCCACTTACCGCTCAACTCCAGACGGGTCTTCCTAGGAAGGATCTGGGCGTGGAGCGCTGGGCATACATGTTCCAGGACCCTCATCTGGATGTCATTCATGCTGACCCGGCCCCCCTCCGCGAGGCGCCGGGCCTTGTGGAGGGTCCTGGACCTGAAGTCCTCCCAGCGCTTTTTGTCGTGCTTGATGTCACTGGTTGCCACCCCCTCCACGTTGATGGCAACCACTACGTCATCCCAGATCCTCTCCCGTCCTTGCTTGCTGGCGCATGATGTTCCAAAGAGGGCATCATACTGCCCCAGGACATGCTCCACCAGGACACCAACTTCCTTCACACTGAAGCTGGTGGCCCTCTGCCTCTCTGGCTGGGGGTTGCCAGTGGTCTCAGATGGTGTTTGCCCCGACATGGCGACCCCCGAGGCAGGCGTGGGTGGGCAACTGGGTCCTGGGGCTGGGCTGTGGAGCGATGGTATCCCAGTTGGGAGTCTTCCGTTCCAGCAGGGGTGGAGACAGCAACTGGAACCCTGGCTGATGTGCAGGCACCAAATACCAGGGCATGTGGGCAGCAGGCAGGCAGGCAGCAGCAGATGGCAGGTGGGAGCATGCTCGGGGCTCTGGGGGGGGCAGTAATTCGGCCTTCTGGGCAGGAGCGTGGTCTTCCGTGTGTTGTTGCGTGGCCAGCTTGATACGGAGTGATTTGGCACGTGAAAATCTTGCACGTCAGTGTGTAATTCGTGGAAAGGCCCTTAGAGCGTAAGCGCGTCAGCACACATACGCGGTTTCTTTGGACCAAAGGCCCTTAGCGCATAAGTGCATCTGTGACATGACGCGCGCGGGCGTTTCCCTCGTGACTTGGGCATAGTGGCTCATGGCGTGTGAAAAAACTGCACGTCCACGTATGAGTGCATGTAATCCGAGGAAAGGGCCTACGCGTCTGTGACGTGACGCGCGCGGGCGTTTCCATCTACACGGGTGCATGTTCATCGTACACGTCCAAAAACTGCACGTCCAAGTGTCAGTTCGTGTAATTGGAGGAAAGGGCTTTAGCGCGTACACGCGTAAGTGACGTTGTACGTGTGGGCCACTTTAAAAGCTACGTGTAGGACCCCATTTCCTTGTACATGCTTTTCATGGAGAGCAAGTGGGTGAATTCTTTACTTCTTGTCGGTTCACACGCGATTACTTCACAGCGTTTCAAGTTCGTACTCCCTGTTACCTCTGACAGCGTTCATTTTTTTTGTTGGGCCTGTTTCCTCAAACAGCGTTCACTTCTCTTTTGTACTGTCTCCTCAGATAGCGTACAATTCTTCTTTTGGCGGGGGTGTTTTTTTTCACGTTCTTTTTCCAGGCAGACGGTGAGTCACGCACGTATTTACCAACTGTGCTTGCCCCGTGTGTCGCGTACCACTTCAGAGGTCATTGTAGGCTGTGTGTAACACGCGTACGCTTATTTTTGTGTTCCTGGGTGCCACAGCATAGTGCGGGCTCATTTTTCCACGCACGTGGTCTACGAGGGGTTGTGTGCATGTTATTTTTTGTTTTCGGGATGCCTGTGCGTTGCGTGACCCGTCATCTTCCCCCAGGGGTCACAGACAGACTTGCTAGAGCACTAGGGTACGAATTCCATCTAGTACCCTACCCCTTTCACCCCCAATTGCCCAGGACAATCGTTTACTGCTACTCCCATACGCACAACAACATTAGTGCCATGGTTGGGAGGCGACCAAGCGGTAAGGGAGGCAAAGGTGGCCGACCTCCAAAAGGTGGGCATGGTGGGTGCGGTAGGGGACGTGGCCAGGATTTCCAGGGTACACCTAGACCCCCATGTGTGGAGGACCAATCAGGGACACCCATGCCCCCCCCCCATGGTTGTGGGAAACATAGCTGACACCATCCCAGCTCAGCCCTTGTTGGACCAGCCCATTGTGGCACCTGAACCGGCACAGGATCACTCCAGGCTGACTTCCAGGTCAGCAAGTCTAAGCCACGTGTGGTGGTGCAAGTTGGTGTCCCCAGGCCACGTGGATCTGGAGCAGCAATGTCATCTGCTGCCCCAAGTAGGCAGGGTGGGGAGGCTGCAGGGGCAGCTGCAGCTCTATCCACCCCAGCTCTGAGTCTCCCAGCCCGGACAGTGTCGGTCCAGGTCCATCAAACCGACGTTGCCCCTGCCAACATCACACTTCAGCCAATGCCTGCACCAAGACGTATGGTCATTGTGCCTGCATAGTCCTAGTACCCAGTCCACCGGTGCTTCTGCCCCTACTGATCAGAGCGGCGTAAGGAAGAAGGGTGCTCTGGCACTACAGGCTGAGACCCCAGACACTGCTACACACTCCAGCATGTCGAGGAAGCCTAGCTTTCATGACGCCGAACTTGATGCACTTGTGACCTATGTGTCGGCACATAGCCGCGAAATGGTGGTGATTGCAGGGTGCAAGACCGCACCTGGTCAATGTAGGGCACACTGGCAGACCATCGTGGACCGCATAAGTGCCCTTGGATTTGTGAGGCGCACAGCTGATGATTGCTACAAGCGGTGGAATGACCTGAAACTCAGAGCAAAGAACAAGCTGGCCTCAAATCATGCCGCTACTCTGGTGACTGGCGGTGCGTCTCCACCAGAAGACAACAACTCACTGAACATGAGTCTGTTACTGGGACCTTCATCACAGAGGAACAGATCCAGGCATGGGAGACCTACCTGATTACGACGCATTGTCCGGTGAGTGCCCATGCATGTGTGTGTAATCCATGTGTATGTTGTTTGGGTGACGGGTTCTGATTGAGTGCCAGGTGAGGGTGTGTACTCCTGAGTGTTATGGGTCTCCCATGTGCTTATTCCAATACATTCACGTGCCTTTGATTTGGGTATGACAGTATCCCTTATGCCCACAGTAGCCAAATAGACCCACATTACTGCTGTTGCCATTGAACTATCATCTTGCAACAACATTGTTCTGATTTTTTCTGTGTTCATTCAGGCTGATTGTTTAGATCATCCAATTTTTCATATGCTTTTTTCATCCCTAATGCCACATATGTGACATGCTTCTGTCATTGTTTACACCCCACATTGTGCCACTTTAGTTACCTGGTTATGTGAATGATTAGACCATTCAGGGCGAGGGAGTATTGGCCTGCTGAAATTTATTTTAGGGCCTGTTTGCATGTGGAACATGATAGTTGTTTCCTGTCATGTTGAAATGGCCAACCATTGATGTGTACATCTGCCTACAATCACTGTCTTATTGTACACTGGATGTGTTGCAGTGTGTGGCACATGCATATTTTGCAACACAATTATGCATTGATCTTCTCATCATGTCCATGTGACATGGATGTGTGACAGTACTCATTCACTGACATATAGCTGTAGTTGTCTAATTTACCATGGCTATGCTACATGACATATATGTGCTGGCATGTGTCATGTATGTGTATTGGACATGCCACTCACAGGCTGATGTGTGATGCCAGTGCTACACAACATGCTGCGAATGTGTTGCTTTTCCATCTTGGTGCCCTCATTGTCTGCCTTTTTGACTCCCCTTCAAACTCATTGACAGTGCATGCATGCCAGGGGTATAGTCATGTGGGACATGTGTAAACCATGTACAGGATATCTGTCTTGTCAGGCCTATGTGTGTGCTATGGTGCTCATGCCTGTTTCCATTTCTTGTATTTCATGTTTTTGCAGGTGACGACACACTTGATGCTGGTGAGGTTCAGGAGATGGTGCAGACCCAGGAGGATTCTCAGCCACGACCAAGCACCAGTGGGGGATGTGGTGTGGTGATGGGTGATAACACTTTGGTACTGCAGACCATACTGTCGAGGGGTGTCTCTGGGTGCAGCTCCCCATACCTCTATTCAGGTGCTGAGTCGGATGATGAGACTTATGTGCTGTCGCAGGTCAATGCTTCTGGCAGGGATTCTGTTCTGTCCAACCCACCTGCACCAGCGGTAGAACCCTATTTGGGGATGTCTGTCTTTGGTGGTTACGGATGCAGGGTCACACTCCACAGCATCTGATCCTGTTCCTGGGCCAGCAGATCAGAGGGGGAATGCAATCCTGCAGCCTCAGGCAGTGCCAGCACAGCAAGGTGCAGATCGCCTTGCCCCGAACAGGTGTGGTGCCCGCCAACGCGGTGGCCGTGCGCCACCAGACAATACTGTATGGGAAAACTCCATGTACAGTATGGAAACCAAACAGGCAGCATCAGTAGAAATGATGGCTCAGGCAATGGAGAGGGTGGCCACTTCCATTATCCCCCCTGAAAGGCAGATGGAGCAACAACAGCAGGCAACAGACTCCATTTGCCAATCACACAGGGAAGACATGTTGGCATCCAACAGGGACCGACGGGGGGCACTGGAGACTCTGCGCAAATCCATATCAATAGAGTCACAGGGCCACAGGGAAGCCCTGAGGGTAGAACTCCATAACCTCATGCAGAGTCTGCTTGAACTTGAGGCTTCCCGAAAAGTTAGGGCAGAACAGCAGCTGGAGCAGCTCACACGTTCACTTTCAGCTGAGCTGCAGGCAACACGTGAGGAGATCCGGGCATCACATGAGGCCATGCGTGCAGAAGTGCATGCAACCCCTGAGGTGCTGCATGGGGATCTCCGCACTTTAATCCTCCAGAATCAGACCTTCCAGACCCGCATGCTTGCTGCCATGGAGGACCATACCAGGGCTTTGCGTGGGCTGCCTCCCATAGTGCCACCACCTCCTGATGCAGCAGCAGAGGGTGAAGAGAGCGACAGCAGTTCTCCCACAATGGCATAGACATGCAGGCCATGAGCCCATGGAGGTATTTTTTTTTCTCGCAACATCCACGCAGGTGGCTGTTGGTGTGCACCCTGTCCTCGAACCTCCTGGGTCCCCCTTAACCCCCACATGGCCATTTTTTTTTTTACAGTGTGTTGCCTTGTGTGGCTCCCGTGGGCATCCACTGTATTCCGGCTGGGCACATGCAGGCGTGTCCTGAGTTTGGGTTAGATGCTTGGGTTCATGACACACACACCCCTCCTGCTTCCCATTTCCATGGGCTTGCAAAGGGTGTGACCAAGTGACAGTGACTTACACAGTGACATTGGGCTCCCATGAGCTGTGTGGGCAGTCTGTAGTCAATACTGTGTGGACATCCCTAGTGGGTATTGTTGTTGTATTGTACACTGCATGGTGTATTGATATGTGCTTGTGCATCCATGTCTTCCTCCTAATCTGCAGGTTCCTTCCTCATGTCTTCACAAGGCCGTCTCCTTTGCAGATGGAGTTCATGTTGTATGCAGTACACTGACACATTTGCGTGGCAGCAACACTCTACAGTTGGAAGGGGTCGATGTGTTGGCTTATTCAGGTTGTAAGACTACCACTACTTTGACTTAGTACTGTCATGCTTTTGCAATGTTTCATGGTGTGTTCCTGTATTGTGTTGGTGGTAAGTATTTGTTCATGTGTGCTGTTTGTTATTGATTACTGGGAGCATATTGTCTGTGGGCAGTTTCCATTTGGGACAGTTCACTTTGTGTAACGCTCACCTGATTCCCGCAGAGGCGCCGGTCTTGACTGGGTGAATGCCGTATCTTCAAAGGTGATGTGTAACACACGGTTGGCTCTTTGGGCTGGATCTCTGTGCACTGTATGTCTGACTCGAAGAGTAAGATGTCTGCAGATAGAAAATATGGGATTAATGAAGTGGGGTTATTGGGTGCTGATGTATCCTGCCTCCTGCAGGATCTACCCTGAGCCAGTAATAACAAGGAGCAGGAACCAGGCTGACTCAGGTATGTAGAAAATAGGAAGTACGCTTTATTGTCTTAGTTACAGGTTCAGTTCAGAGTATAGGAGAGAGAGACCATCAGTAGCTTCTTCCCTGGTTCCCTGCCCAGCTCCAAGTCCTCAACCGTCTCCCTTGGAATCCCCAGGTGCCCCAACACTCCAAGCTCCACTAGCATTCCATCACAGCTCTTACACTGACTCAGACCCCACTCATACATATGCAGGATATAACACATCCCTCCCTTTTCCAATCAAAAGAAAACGCACAAACTCTCAACCATGCTAGGACTAGCAACCACAAAATTACTATTGCTCCTTCCACCTTGGCCTGCCACACCAAGGTCTTGGTGCCGCCACCACCAAGCACAAACCTTGCCACATGGACAAACAAAACAAAACTACAGACATCGACCCTCCTAAACTAAACACCTTCCGCCAAGACTGCCACTCTTGGCCTCAAGTCTGCCACACTTGAGCACAACCCAAAACGCCCCAAAAATAGGCTAACTACCTTGCCAAAACTGTGTAGCCACGAATATTGCAAACTTACACAGGGCCATCACAATGGTCCTAAACATGCCAACAAAGATCCCATTGCACTCTAACAAATATCCCAACAGCATGCCTCATCCTTCTCTCCTAAAGAAAACATGAAAAAGGAATGAAAAACCTAGGAAAGAGACATACAACACAAAGATCACAGAAAACACAACCACAAAAGAAGAGTTTGTGGCTTAAAAATTGTATAGCAAGAGCTATGAAAAATGTTAACATGCAATTACTACCAAATGACAAAATTAGTAGTGCATTGCACATTCACCTTTGCAAAAAAACAAAAATTGCGATGTAAAATTGTTAACACTACCAGATGAAAAGAAACCAGTAGTGTAGTGCAATTTCAAAATTTTGCAAAACCCAAAAGCTCCGACACACCACTGGGATGAAAAATCAAATGATGTGACCTGAAAACATTGAAAATATTGAAAAATGTAATTCAAACTGAATTTTAAATCCAGTAACCCATGCCAGTGTATTGTCCACAACTACAATACTAAATAAACACTGGCTAAACACTGTGTGCCCTCCACTACTATTAAATACCACTTGCAAACTGGCGTGCAAAAACAACAAATATCCTCCTCTCACATGCACCGCCTGGCATCACAGAACTAACTAGGGAAAACCCTAAACTTAACAAAAGGAAGCATCTTGCCGTGCGGTTACCTACAACGCAGACAAACTAGTGTAGCCCCGATTATGTAAACATACACTACTAGAGAGAAAAAAAAATCTCCTTTCCCTTCCTTTTACGCACCACTGCGTTGTAAATCCACATTACAACTCCGAAGAGGGCCCATGCCCTTAGGTCAACTTCACTGGAACACCCTTCTGTGTCCAGCCTCCTCAAAACAAAACTTGGGGTTCCTCCTGAAGGTTTTATACTACTGCCAATACACCTGGCCAGGGTGTATAAGCCTAAACCCCATTGCATGCATGCAAATCCCATTTTTGCGCAACTACTCCAGTCCAAAACATACACTTCCACACAACTTCACATGTAACTACAAACATGCACACATCAGCTACCCGTGCACCACTACTAACACGCAATTGCACTCCAATTGCTAAACCTGCTGCTTCTCGTACGCACACTTGCGTCACATACTCCCACCCAATCACACTACATTTTGTGCTAACATGTGCAACTCCCAGTGTGTTGTTCACAACACACAAACTTTAACACTAAAACTTGCATTAAAACCTCCATCTTCTTAATTAAATCATGCTGCGCTACCAACCATGGTGGTGATCAGTCACCATGCTGGGGCGGTTTGAAATTGCATTTCCTCTCTGCACATGTCAACATCCCTACAAGAATGCATATTATATAGAAACATTTATGGACAACTCACTCAGTTTAAAATGTTTTCCCAAATTTGTGCTCACTAAAGCAACCACTTCATTAATGAATCAAAAGTTCATTTTGAACACTTCGTCTCCTATAATTCGTATAATTCGTTTATAAATAATTCCATTGCTAGCCTCCATTTATCAGTAACACTCACGCCGCACTACGCTCCTATATACCCTTATTTATCTGCCAAAATCTCCAAAGATAAAACCTGTTAATAATGCATTTTTCATAATATTGTAATGCAGCTGACAATGCAGTGTTACAACGTCCTCCTATAAGAATGTAAACGTTGATACCACATGAAACGTTTCAATTTCGACTTATACCAGTCACATACTATGCCAGTAGCAATATGCCAATATCAGGTTCTTCGCAAAACTGTCATCCAAGCATTGACCAGATCAAAACGAATGCTTTGATTAATTATTCCCAAAAACACGGTGCTCCAATCTGCAAAACAAAATTCCAAATGTTCTTTAAACTTGTGCGCGGATCTCCTTGCCTACCACGTTTTCTTTTAATGTAGCAGCAATGTTTAAATAAATCACAGTATTATTTCTTCCCAACTACGTTTCCATAATTCGTAACCTTACATCCAAGTAACTCCGGTGGGAAACACTGCCGCCTGATTACCATGCACTTCAATTGCTTTAATATAATCACCCCCACATTCCAAAATGTATATTACGAGCCGCTGCATACTTAAATCAAATATCGCTTTGCTTCCAATAAGTCGCCTTATTCACTCCGCAGCACAGGGGCAGATTTCCATGCGGCAGCCCTCCCTGAATACGTTTGTGTGCAAGTCCTCATTCCGAAATCACTTGCACAGTCAGCGTCAACATAGAACTCCGTCAATCCATAAAGACGGATGGCTGACGTCCCGATGGACTGGATTTACTTCCTCCATGTGCGTCGTCACGGCAGGGCACGTTGAGAGGGCCTTTCCTCTAAGCAGTGAAGGTAGCTCCGGAGCTCCGAACACGGAAGAATGAAAGCACAGGGCCGACTCCATGCGTTCCAGCAACGGCGCGGCTGGAACGCAGGGGTGCTACTGGGCGCGCGCCACCCAGGACCCCTTGGGACCCTCAAAATCCACCCAGATCACTGCGACCAGGGTTTTTTTTTTTTTTTCACTGTACCTGGAAAGCCACTCTGCTCGAACACCGGACTACAGGTCCCATAAGCCCTTTCTGATGTGAGCGCAACGGCGCTCGGCCCATTTGTGATTGTGCCAACAGATCACAAATGTCTTCTTCCTGCTATGCAGCCCCAAACCTTCACCAGGGCTGACTCTTCTCCAGCCCCATGGGTGGGCCATAAACTCCATTGTCCGTGTGATGCCTCTGATGCCACAGCCATCCTCTTAATCGGCACAAGCTTTAGTTTACGCCGCCGGATCAACAAAGCAGCTCCTCTCCCGGCTGTTATATGGCATCATGATTCACTACTCCCTCGCTCTCCTACCAAGCTCTTAAACATCCTCGTCGCCAAATGATGTATCCTGCCTCCTGCAGGATCTACCCTGAGCCAGTAATAACAAGGAGCAGGAACCAGGCTGACTCAGGTATGTAGATAATAGGAAGTACGCTTTATTGTCTTAGTTACAGGTTCAGTTCAGAGTATAGGAGAGAGAGACCATCAGTAGCTTCTTCCCTGGTTCCCTGCCCAGCTCCAAGTCCTCAACCGTCTCCCTTGGAATCCCCAGGTGCCCCAACACTCCAAGCTCCACTAGCATTCCATCACAGCTCTTACACTGACTCAGACCCCACTCATACATATGCAGGATATAACAGGTGCCTCTCTCCTCTTCCCTTTCTCTTCTCCTGTAGAACCCCAAAGGTTAACGCCCTCACCCTAGGTAAGTGAACGCCGAGCTCTCCATCCTCCTCGGGGCAGGGTGCCGTAACCAGTTTCTTCACTGGATAAGGGTGCAGGCCTCTTGACCTCAGAGGACTGCTGTCCGTCGTTAACTGCACGAACGGTAAGTTCTGGGCACTTCAAATGTCTTAAAAGTCTTTTGTAATGATATCTCTTGTTTTGCAGGGTTCCGCCGATGGCGGATGGCGGGCTGATGAGAGTTGAGGATCGAACCCGCGTGAGGAATAGAAGCGCCTGGAAGCACGTAAGTAAGCGCTTGTAGCCTGCTTCACGATGCGCACTAACTGTCCCTTTTATCTTGCAGGTACAAGTTCGGAGCTTTAGAGAAGCTGAAGGGTGCTGGAATACCCACTGGATTCGGCGTGGGAAGGAGTAATGGCACGTGAGTAATAAAGTTGCCCAATGTCTTTAAACGCACCTTCTTTTGTCTTTCAGATGCGGGATGCAGCGCCGAAGGCCTCCGGAGCGTGCAAAGAGCTGGTAAGCTTTTGTCTTTCAGATGCCGGAATGCAGTGCGAAGACCTCCAGAGAATGCGAAGAGTAGGTAAGCCTTTGTCTTTCAGATGCCAGAATGCAGCGCGAGGCGTTGGTGACAGCCGATGGACCAGGTAAGAGATGCGCTGCCACTGAAGACCGTAGTGCTAACCTGTTCTTTCTTTGTCTTTACAGGTGCTGCTGAAGACTGGATTCCAGGATGGTAAGCCTTTGCTCCCTTAGGCCCAGGATCAGAAGCAGAAGACACGATGAGCGTTCTGCTGCAGAGAATGCAGAATAACACAAAGCAAGATTCATCCATCGGGTGTGGTTTAAATAGCCTCCTGTAGTGCTTAGGTGTCTCCTTCCACAGCCACGCCTAGGTAAGAAAAGAGTTCCTGCTTTCCAGAAGAGTTCCAGTGTTCTGAACCTAGGGAGTGGCTCCTGCCCCACCCAAAAGGAAAAGTAGTCCCAAGCAGAAGAGGATCAGGGGTTCAACTGGCAGGTAAGTAAGCAGCTTGGTCTGCTGCAGGTAAGTCCACCCAAGCATTATGAGCCCGGCGCTTCCAGCGCTGGGACTGGGCATCTTTATGAGCCTGGTGCCACTGGCGCCAGGACAGGGTCCAAAAGGTCCCAATTGGGACTGGCTGGCACTCGGAACCGGGGTTATGGGTCTGCTTCCAAGGGAGTCGGGCAAGTCCTGATCTTTTGGAAGCAGAGATCATGACACTTTGTGACACTTGTGTCAGGTCTTGTGCATTGCTTTGTTTGCTTTCACATTGCATGACATGCCATGGTGTGTTGGGTGGCGGAGCTGGGGAGGGGTTGGGTGACATGGCGCTGTTTTCATGTTGTATTTCGCAAGGGGGTAATCAATTTAGCAGCAGAGATGTATGTCTTATAATGACACAGCATTGGTGGTGTTTTGGTAGGTAGGGATGCACACAATGTAACACTTCCAGGTGACCAATCTCAGGCTGATATGGTTGTGACAGTTGACTGTCCCTTATGTCATCATCATTGATTGTCAGCTGGTATGTGCCAGGGCGGTGTGCACTCCACAGGGGTGTGATATTAGGTGAAGTAATTAGCCACCAGCTGCGTACGGGCTGCCTCACCACGTGCCCTTTCCCCTCCCATGTGCAGCGGCCGTGCATGTGATTGGGGATGTGGGGGCACCACCATGTCCACCGGCAGGCCCCGGCGTGTTGCAACGTTGTGCAGGACACATGCTGCCACTATGATCCTGCACACTACTGGGGGACCATATAGCAGCTGCCCACCAGAGCGGTCAAGGGAGCGAAAGCGTGACTTGAGCACTCCGAATGTGCGCTCCACTATGCCCCGGGTTGCAATATGGGCTGTGTTGTATCTTACCTCGGGTGGTGTGGTGGGGTTCCGAATTGGCATCATCATGTATGTGCTCAGAGAGTAGGCACTGTCCCCTGGGGAGGTGGTGATGGGTATCATTAGTGGCTTTGTGACATTACTCAGTATCTGACATGCAGGCATGTGCAGTAGCATTTATACTCACCAAGCAGCCATATATCGCCATGCCGCCCAGCTTCTAGGTCCCGGTTTAGGGTTGAAATTCTGTAAATGAAACTGTCATGGGTGGACCCTGGATAGTTGGCATATACTGAGGTGATGATTCCCTTGGCATCACATACTACCTCCACGTTGATGGAATGCCAGTGCTTGCAGTTTCTATAGATGTGCTCCGTTGCCCTGGGGGGACGTAGGGCCACATGGGTGCAATCAATGGCACCTAGCACTTTGGGGATTGGGGAATTGTGCCGCCCCGTAGAAATCCTGGACGGCAGCCTGCCTTTCTGCAGGTGTTCTGGGCAGGTATATGTGCCTGCGGACTGATGGGCATGCAGTCACGATGGCCAACACCTGGTGTAGGCAGCGTGACTGCATGGCATGTGACACCCCCCCCCACTATAGCACTTGTCTGCTGAAATGATCCAGTGGCCAGATTAGTGCGTCTTTTTTGGCGCACGCATTAGCCCCGTTTGATTCCATGAATACGTGTTGTAGGCGCTCGTGCGGGCGTTCCGCGCATTTTCCTCCTGTACTTCCCCCGTGACGCCCACATTTTCACGCGTTGTTCACCATTCTGCATGTTACGCCCCGTGTTACGCCTACTTTTGTTGTGTGTCCTGCGCTATGTGCGCTTTCGCTATGTGCGTAGCGCGCAGTGTTTGAAGACGTGTACGCCAGCGTGTGCCACGCAGGATTTTGGCGCACATCCATGGATTTACACGCGCACGGACTTCCATGAATCGCTGTGCGCGGGTTTCGCTGCCATTTTCGCACTTACGCTGCGATTCACACGCTTGCGCAGAAATTTCCAGCGCACATTAAATCCATGAATCGGCCTGATTATCTGTCTCTCTCATTATTTCTTTCTAGTTAGTTATGCTCTCTGTTGTGTACTCCCTTTCTCAATCTCTCTTGCACATATGTTCTCTTTCTCTCTTTCACACACACTGACTCTAAGTCTTTAGTTCTCTGTTTCTGTCTATTCCTCTTCTACACATATTCCTTCTCTAGATTTCGCTTTCACTGCATTGCTATACCTTTCCCCTTTTCTCAACTAAATCCTCCTTCTATACTTCTCTCTCACTAGTTTTGTCATTTTCTAGCTTTCAATTATGCTATCAACCTGTCATCGTCATTTGCTCTGTTTCTCTCCTTCTTGCACTCTCTAACATGTCCACTGTCCCTCTATTCCTATCTCTGTGTCTCTCCTTCCATGGAAGCATGCTTAAGGTTACTTCAAACTTTATATATAAAAAATGAGAAATGTTTTCCTCTGTAGTTTTTTTTCAGATCCCCAAACATGTGCCATGTGACTGATCTGGGAAAATCTTAACCATCTTGTCAATTTAGCAAAAATTCATCTGCATTTTCTAGCTCAAAGTGATAGCTGAAAAGCCTCGTTATTTGTAACAGGGCCTTCGACAAATGCGTAAACAATGCCCTGCTTAGCAAACGTTCTCTCAAAATTGTCCCCTTCGATTTCTGTGATTCTAGACACTGACTTTTGTCGCTAGCCTTAAGGCAGTACTTACCTCAAAGATTGTGGGCCTCATTACGAGGTGGGCGGTAAGGGGTTAATGGCGCCGGTAAAGGTGCCGGAGCCATTAACCCCTTACCGCCCTACTATGTGGTCTGCTCACGGGACCCGCTCTGGAAATGGGGACCATGATTAGTGGGTGCCGCGAGCGGCCCAGCATGCTAACAACGGGCCCGTCATTAACGGGCCTCTTGTTGGCATGCTCCCCATTCCCATTGATCCTATGGGGGCTCAAATGGTAATGGGGATGGTCGGATTTTGGTTCCCTGAATGGGAAAATACTGGGCCCTCCAAGGTCGGAAAGGCCCAGTATTTCCCCATTCAGGGAACCCGGACCCGAGTTTGGAGGCAGCCATGCCCTCGTAATGAGTCCCTGTGACTATTGCACCAGCCAAATTCAAGATATCTTTTCAAGGCAACAAAAATCAAAAATATCTGCAAGCACGGACAGTAGGAGCAGAAGCATGTAATCAGAAACAAACTGTGAAACACATAAAATCACACAGGAGCATAGGTGGCAAACAAAAAATAAAAAAATATATGCTGCAAAATGTAATATAATCTGGAAAATACTCCAGATGATCTGCCTCACGAGTCATGAATAACGACACTGAACAGGTGCAGTAGTGAGGAAGAGACAAACAAAATGTAAACAAAAACACAACATCAACATATTCTGCAAAATGTACAAAACCTTCCACAATACCGCAATACACACACAAACTAGCATGCACCACAAACACACACAAACACACACTCACCATTATTTCACTAGGGTCTGAAGGACAAAATGGAATTAAAAGTATTCTGCAAAACACACACACACAAACATAAAAGACAACAGATGCAGTTATATCTCAATGCATGCTCGGTTGGGGAAAAAAAAAAACATAATCTCTGCAGAACCAAAAACACACACACACACACACATACACACACACGCGCACATGCATATCACACACACACATACACCACTAATTAGTCATGTGGTCATGTGCAGAAGTCTCAGAGGGACAAAAAGCCATGACAAAAATAACACAGAACACACACAAATATCTGCAGCCCCAAAAAATATACAGCCTCACACACATGTGAATGCATCTGAAAACGGCCATGTGCAGTAGGGTTTGAGGGATAAAGAGAAATCTTAAACAAAATGTCAAATATATTGCACACCAACCATTATGTGGGGCTATCACATAAACATCTACTGCGCAATGCACACACGCACACACTGCGACACACACAAACGTGTCTCACATCCTCAATACAGACATTTGTATGAGGTGGATATGAAAAAAAGTAGTACCATTTGGTACAACAGCATGCCGTCACAGCATGCACATGTAAAATAAGCAGAAACATAGCCAAATAGCATACATCAGCAAAGAGGATAGACTAACTCAAGGAATATTCTGTGCAACAAATACAACTATCTGAAAGAAGATATTCACAAAATAGAAGAAAAATGAATCCTAAAAGACGTCACCACACGACAGAGAAGTAACACGCCATGATACATTGCAATCATGACCAGGCAAAATAAACGCACGTGCACACCAGCTATCGCCTTACTGTGCAGATGCAACATTGCATAGTAATTGGCGACATACAGATATGAGGGGGACATTTTATAAAAAAAAATTGAAATTTCATGAAAGAAATCGCCAATGCTTAGACTTCATGCTTTAGACGCGCGTGCATGCAATTTTCATGACTCTTAAAGCAGGGTGGAAAACCGCAGAGTAAAATGATGCAAAATCAGTTTTACTCTCCACTTTCAGAAAAATAAAATTACTCTTTACAGGCGACATTTAAACGGATTCCAAGGAAATCCTCATTCTATTGAGCAGATGTAATTGCAAGACTTCGGTTCTACGCTTGCATGGAAATCTCATGCATGCCTAAAACTGTGCGCTCTCGGAGGCGAAGGAGGAAAGCAAAGCAGAGATGCCAACTCCACTTTATTTATTTATTTGCATTTTTAAAGCGCTCACACAGCCCAGGGGCATCGAGGCGCTGTTACTCATTTTCTGCACCGTTCAATAAAAAATTACCCCTGGAGTAAACACCATCATCTAGTAATCATAATACAAAATCAACAGCAAATCACAAACAATAAAATCGTACATGTATAAAATGCAAACATGTGAAACATATATCAACCTTAAAAAACGGAAAAATCATTTTAGCAAAGAAATGATCAAAAAAGTAAAGATACTGTCTATAAAAAAGATACAATCCATACATGTTGGGAATGTCAAGGTTTAATGACATATTGAACGTTAGAGATACAATAAAACCAACATTGTGGGACCCTTAACTCATGCTCCCAAATATTAAGTAAAAAGTATCATCAGCACATACGTATATGTTTAAAACATAAACCAATAGCAAATAAATAGTAATTGCAAAATGAAATGAAATGAGATAAGCTCAAGACAATCACACACACATACTAAAAAAATACAACTAAATATACACGTACTACCATTTTCACAAGACATTTCACAACAAATAAAAACTAACATTCAAATGGGATGTATTGGATGTACAAACAAGCACGTATGTTTCATCATATAAAACTAAACACAAAAAGGTTTCAGCAATGTAGATTTTATTATATGTTATTCTGAATGTTTAATAATTGTTTAAACCTGAACATTGACATTCCCAACGTTTATAGATTTGTATTTTTTATTGAGAGAATCCTTTTACATGTTTCCCCCATATATGTGCATGGCATGACAAAAAGTGTATGGCTCAGTCCCCCCAAACAAACCTGTACAACAATAAAAAGTGTGAAAAAGACAGTTATTTAACCATAGGGACGTTTACTATTTTGAAACTCCCACTCATCCTGAACTACTGAGTGAGTTTTCACCAGGTTTGCTTCAAATGTGGTACTGCATTCCTTTGCTGGCAACAATCTGTCCGCTAGTTTTTTATTTTATTTTTATTCAGTGAGGAGTGGAGAGTCCCTAGAAACTAAAAAGCTGTGATATTGCCCATGATGCATTGCTGTAGTGAAGGCTTTTCAGTTTTGAAAATCCACCATATGAAATGTTCCTCGATGATGATCAAAAAATTTAGCTTGTGTTTTTTTGTAAAAATGTCCTTACAATGTTATGGTGGAGCCCTGAGGTATGTTCGATGATAGTGTGGGGTCTTTGGGTGCTAGTGGGGTGGATTATTTTAAGTCTGGATTTAGTTGATTCCCAAGAAGTCTTTTTTTTCAAGTGATTTCAAACATTGCGATATACCATCTCAAAGTTGTATGAGTGTGATAGAAAAAAACTATTTAAAATAGATAAAGAATGAGCATTGAGAAAATGTAATAAAGGAATACATTACTTGTTGGGTGATTAATATTTAAATTATATTTACAAAGTATTCCCGCCTTTTAAAAAGAACAAAGCATTGCTTTCTGAAAATAATATTAAAAACCTGGTTGGTGTTGTCAAGGGATTGAGACAAAATAGGGCTGGGAACTATGGGCAATAGAAGGACAAGCGGGAATAGATTAAATGTATAAATAAACCACAGAGGTGTAATCTCATCCAGCATATTTGTTCATTATGTATCATTTGAAATGGTCACACATTTTGCATTTGGTAGAGAACATATCAATGCCTTGTGAACATCTTGATGTGACATCCGACTGTTTGCATATATGCCATGTATGAATACAATTGAGAACTAGCTACCTTAAAACTATTTGAGTAGAAGGGAATAACTGCAAAGGTAACCAATACCTTAATTTCCAAGGTTTTCTCTATATTGGTAGTGTCTGTACAGTGATAACTTCAAGATAATTGGCTAAAACATTGAGATGTTTCAGTGTGGAATTTCGACGTATACATATAAGGTTTACATACAAAATTATGAAGTTGTTGTGAGGTTTGGGAAAAGAAGGCGCGATGTTAGGTGGAGGACCTAAAACAGTATGAAACTTTTTAAAGTAGATTTATCCTGTTTGTGGGCAGAAAATGATGGACTTGTTTTATCTAAACATTGCAATGTTTAAGAAAACACTGAGATATGTATTTCCTAGCTTTTTCAAAAGGGTGTGTGTAGTAAAAGACAATGGGCCTCATTACAAGGATGGCGGTGAACCATGGCGCTATTAGCGCCATGGTTCATGCCGGTAAAATACCGGCACCGCCTTGGTGGAAATGGGAATTACCGCCCTATTCCAAGGTTGGCGGGGTGGTAATTCTCCCTTCCACCATTGCCCTTCCCCATTCCCATTTTTGCCCCATAGGGCTCTATGGGAATGGGGAAGATGCTAATTACGGTACCGTAAATTGCGGTACCGTAATTAGCTCCCTGGTCGCTTTGTGGGTTGGTTTTTAACGTCTGCAAAAAGCAGGCGTTAATTTACCCAACCTGCAAAGGGACCTCGTAGTAAGGCGGTAAGGATTTACCGGTACCGGTAAAATACCGGTACCGGTAAACCCTTACCACCATCCGTTTGATGAGGCCCAATGGTCGGTAGTGTGGGTAATTAATACATATCAAGGATGAAAGAGAATGCACTGGTGGATACTTTGCATTTAAGTGCTACAGCTATCCGAGACTTAACCAAAACGTGATTGCATTGCTCTACATTGAAATGTAAGCAATGTAATTGTGAAAAAGGAACAGCTTGTAGGTGAAGAAGACCAAAAAGTATTATGATGGATAGAGACATAGGGCCTCATTACACGGATGGCGGTGAACCATGGCCCTATTAGCGCCATGGTTCATGCCGGTAAAATACCGGCACCGCCTTGGTGGAAAGGGGAATTACCGCCCTATTCCAAGGTCGGCGGGGCGGTAATTCCCCCTTCCACCGTTGCCCTTCCCCATTCCCATTTTTGCCCCATAGGGCTCTATGGGAATGGGGAAGGCACTAATTACGGCAAATTGCGGTACCGTAATTAGCTCCCTGGTCCCTTTGCGGGTTGGTTTTTAACTCCTGCAAAAAGCAGGCGTTAAATTCCCCAACCCACAAAGGGACCTCGTAGTAAGGCTTTAAGGATTTACCGGTACCGGTAAAATACCGGTACCGGTAAACCCTTACTGCCATCCGTGTAATGAGGCCCATAGTGTAGTTTTTTCCTAAATCATAGAGGTTTAATACCTTATAATGAGTAGCACATGTTTCCCGAACTGGCACCACACCCTTTTTAGATGAGAAACAGTACCGCTAATGATGCCTAGAGTTTTAGCATCACAAACGCTTGGAATTCATTGGAACACCTTAATTGGAGTGTCTCTGAGAGGCTCGTCTAATGTAACAAACACGTGACACTTAGCAGGTATTCTTATCTATACTACCTTAAATATGAGCCTCCAGTTCTGCAGCTCATAAACCCATTATGACATCATAACTGACATCACTCATGACTTCACATATACCAGCACATATATTTTCATACACAGTGAAACAAAAGTCCCATCTTCTTGTAGTTACTGTATCATAAAGCCTTCAATTTGTTACCCCCCCCCCCCGGTCTATTTCTAAACACCCAATGTTTGACCTTTTTATGGGAGAACAGTCACCTGCCCTTCCACAGCTAATCATCGCCATTATAATCTTCTAATGTATGAAGGGGCTGCTTTAAAATGTTTTTTTTATAGATGCCTGCTGAAGCCACTATGCCATCTGTCACTTGATATATTACATACACTAGAGAAAACAGCCCATCCACGCAGATCTGTGAGTCCTGGGAACGCTCTAACTATCGTGTGAGCTGACAAGACAAGTCAGCATTTTACCGTTCACAGATAGGCTGTTTGCAGGATCTGATACACAACCATTATTTCAAGACAAGTCTGGCAAAATAAGGGACAGATAACCGCTGTAGCAAGGGCATGCATGTGTATGGCAGAGGAGGGGTTATTTACATCATATGCTATGTATGTGACGTCATCAACGTTTTTTGCAGTGGTGTTGCATCAAATTGACATATGTCCGCATATATTGTGGGTCCAGATCCATGACATGTGTTTACTATGATAAAGCTTACATCATTTTTCAATGCATGTTTAGGAACATTATTTACATTAGCAATACAGGAATGTGTGGGGGCTGCATCAACATGATTTACAATAGCAATTAAGGCAAATAATGTGGGAGCAGCATCATAAAAGTGATATTGAAATTCTAACATACGTTGGGGACATAACATCATGAACATTATTTACAGTGGCAATGTTGGCATATATTGCGGGTGCAGCTTTATGACAGTGATTTACAGTGTCCATAATAGCACGTTGTGGGTGCACCATGACAGCTGTTTACAGTGGGAATGATCACCTATATTGTATGTGTGACATTAAAGTTATTTGGGGTGGCAATGTCAACATATTGTGGTCCATAAAAGCAATATACATAGGCAATACTGGCATGTATTGTGTGCACATCATAAAAGGTATGTAGCGATTCTGCCATATGTTGTGGTGCAGCTTCATGGAAATGATTTACAGTACCAAGGTTTCTACAAATTTTGGAAACAAATATTTAAAATAAAGTTTGTAAAATGCTCCTATGCCGTATGGTGGCCTGGCATCTATTGGATTTTTCATTGTGTTATCCTAGCAAACCAATGGCAAGATCAATGGCTTATTCTCTCATTTTTATATGAAAATGGCTTAAAATACACTATTTCAAATTTATGTTTATAAACCTCTCCAGAACAGCCCATGCAATGCTCAGTCATTTGAGCTATTTCAGGCGAGATGTTAATACCCCAACAAAAATATACTCACCACTGACCTTCAATCATTTATAATGCTCGTGGTGCTCTCAGGGGCCACTCACTCCCCCGTACACCATAAGCTGCCCATGCCACCAAGGCCCTGATTCATGGAATTATTTGCATGTAAAACAGGGATTTGTGTGCCATTCTGACCGCAAATCCCTGTTCGACGAACGGGGATTTTGTGTGCCATTCTCCCCATTTACACGCAAATAATGCCATGAAGCAGGGTGTAAGTGTGTGGATATAGAGAATACATTCTTGGAAATGGTGTATACAAATAGCATGCATAATCAGGTAACATTGGGTAATGAGGAAATGAGTACTATGGATAATCAGTAGGGCATGAACATAGGAATTGTGCCATTCATCAAACGTATAGTTATATAAATAACATAATCTATTTGTGTACTGATTACAAGTTCTCTGCTTTTTGTATGAGCACCATGCAGACAGACCACATCCTATGGACACTGACCCAAGTCCATACCCCAATGTTAAGGCCTCCATATACAGCATGGCAAGCATATGCCATGTTCAGAATGCACTAGCTACAAGTACTGTCACGAGTTTTATAGGCCATTGCCATGTTCATATGATGTAATCTAGTTTGTTTGTCCTATGCAGACTACATTGTGCTGCTGGATCATACATTGGGCCTCATTACACGGTAGGCGGTAACCATGGCGCTATTAGCACCATGGTTGCCGCTGGTATTTTACTGTGTCCGCCTTGGTGGATGGCGGAATTACCGCCCTACTCCAAGCTGAGCGGGGGCGGTAATTCCTATTTCACCAAGGTACTTCCCCATTCCCATTTTTGCCCCCATAGGGCATATTGGGAATGGGGAAGGCGCTAATTACGGTAACGCAAATTGCGGTACTGTAATTAGCACCAAGGTCCCTTTGCGGCACCCTACTTTAACGGCTGGTAAAACCAGCCGTTAAGGTCGGGTCCCGCAAAGGGAACTCGTAGTAAAGCCGGTAAACCCTTACCGCCTACCGTGTAATGAGGCCCATTGTCTTTTATACAACGATTAAGTTCAATTTTATGTATTTTGGATGAAAGAAAATGGGTACATGTAGAATAAACACCTCGATAGGTATGACTGATCACACAGCGCATTATTGCTAATTGGCCTTGCCTATTGCACCGAAGAAGGGGTTAGAGGAGCTGGAAGGCGATAAGAAAAAGAAGGCTACCACGCTTGGCTGTTTAATTGATTGGTACATTAACCCACAGGTTTGCAGGATTTAGTATGAAAGGTGTATTACTCATGTATAAACAGATGTTTTGCTCAGCAGTGACACATGGGTTAGAATCCATCTGTACAGATGTCAAGAATTGGGAATGGCTGACTGTTTTGGAATGCGGGCTATATAAACACCAGCTGGGATTGCCATTGTGAGTCCCTATGGCCGCCATAAAATGAGAATTTGGCTTGACCTCATTGATAGGACAGGTCAGATGTAAGAGGGAAGTTTTGTACATTAAAGCAAACTAATGTCCGTGCACTTGATATCTTGGCTAAAGGTATGGAAACCCCTATCATGATTATGTTTAAAGCTGAGGAAGTGGAATGGACGCCAGTCTGGACAGAAAGCGAGGCAATTCTCCATCATGAGCTTCAAAAAGCATTCTTGCTGAATGATTGGATTGCGATCCATGATCACTGGGAGACATTGAAACAATATCTAACTTTCCGGAATTTAAACCAAGGATTTTTGGAGATGGATCATGATTTGATCCTGTTTCCTGCTCCTGGATTTAGACACTTTGGCCCTCATTCCGAGTATGGTGGTAGTCATGGCACTATTTTCTCCATGACTGCCTCCCAGACCGGTACCGACTCCGGTTTGGTTCAATGGGGACTTACCGGTCCATTCCGACAGGTAAGCCCCCATTTACCAAACCATTCCCCATTCCCATTTGAGCCCCCATAGGGCTCAATGGGAATGGGGAGGGCGCAAATAACGGGCCGGCGTATGCCAAGCCCGTTATTTGCACCCAGGTCCCTTAACGGGTCCCGTCCTTAACACCTGGTCAGACCAGGCGTTAAGGAAGGGACCCGCTAAGGGACCTTGTAGTAGGGCGGTAAGGGATTACCAGCAACGGTCTCCTTACCGGTGCCTTTTATCCCTTACCGCCCTCTCGTAATTTGTGTTATTGTGTTTCAGTAGACTCCTGGCTCTGACTTAAAGGGCCAGATTTAAAGATCCCAGAGGAGGCCCGTACATGTAGATTCTGTGGTTTAACTAGCCAATTGGAGAATAATGGACATGTATTGATCTCCTGTGTAATATTCCGGGACATGTATGACATGCATGTTTCTGGCGCGTTACCTGTATGACTTGATGGCATGAAGTCGGATGTGTTTTGGAACTAATGTCTAAACACAAGAAGGTAGAGTGTTAGCTCTGTATAGAGTATGGAAACGAGTCGAAGCTACTCTAAAACAAATGGCATAAGGAATAAGCAACGTGAATGGTGATGAAGATGTAAGAAAGTGCCAATTAGAAGTACGTTTTTAGATTATGCATGGTAGTATTTTGAGGATTCTATTGTGATATATTTTGAGGACAAATGTTACTGTGATTGTAATATATTTTGCTATTTGTCCATTTTATGCAAATTCATTTTTACGCTGAGCCTTTTATGTTTTTGTTAATGATTTGATGTGAAAAGTTCAAAATGTACTGATGCCCATTAAATAAATTACTATGATGTAATTGTCTTCGGTTATGTCATCAGAGATGTCAACAACAATGCCATTTGTGATGTTATCTGTGATGTCACATGGAAATATATAGGCAGTGAATGGTGGTGGCGTGAGTTATGGTTCACAGCTTACCAAATCTGGAAAATTTCAATTCTTTTTCAATGTTGTGTTGCAACCATAATGTCCCTTCACATAGAATGCTTTCACTGAAATTGCACTGTTTAAAAAGCACGAGTTTACAGAACAATCTTTTTGACAGCATTTCATAATTCCGCTGCACTGAACCGCACTTATTAAACAACCAACTTACAACAAACATGACATTCTAATACTGCCCCTTTCAAAAGTAGCTTTCATTGAATTGCAATGTTTTTGAAATCATATGCCATAATCATTTGCACACGATACATTAAGTGACTACTCAGCAAGGTTTCCCTATTAATGTTTGCACACGGCTCACACAGAAAATTGGACTTTTGTACTTCTGTACTGTAATTTCATTTTATCGACCTTATCCTTTTTCTGACATAGTAAGGACAGGGCAGGGCTACCCCCATGCATGAGAATACAATAATATTTCAGTGCAACAACTATGATGTGCATTGTGCTTGTATACATAGATATATAAGGCCCGTTTCAAGGAATTGTTTGCACTGTTCAAAGTGACTTTGCACTTCTGAAAAGTGACTTTGCACTGCAAAAATACACATTGCACAGTTGCATGAATCGGGCTGAAAATGCATACTGCATTCTTTGAAACACTTATACATTTCAATTAAACAGCATCATACTTACCTGCGAAAAAAACTCTAGGTTATAACATCCGCCATAAAAAAAAACAATGTAATTTATTGGGGTAAGGGATTGCACGTGGGCTGCAAGATGACACTTTATTTGAATTTTCACAGCATATGACTTAGGGGGTCATTACGAGATGGGCGGTAGCCATGGTGCTCACAGCACCATGGCTGCCTCGCATACCGTGACCGAGTCCGGTCTTGTTCAATGGGGACTTACCTGTGTAGTTCAACCCTGGCGGGACCGGTAAGTCCCCATTGAACAAACCATTCCCCATTCCCATTTGAGCCCCTATAGGGAATAGCCTATAGGGCTCAATGGGAATAGGGAGGGCACTAATAACGGGCTCGCGACTTGCAAGCCCGTTATTAGTGCCCTGGTCCCTTAGCAGGACCCGTAAGGGACGTGTGGTCAGACCACACGTTCCTTACGGTCCCCACCAAGGGATTTTGGAATAGGGCGGTAAGGGATTACTGGCACCGGTCTCCTTACCGGTGCCCGGTATCCCTTACCACCCACCTCGTAATGAGGTATTTAGACATTCTAAAAAAAGAAACAAAGGGACAGACAAACATTGAGGTGATATACCTGCATCAAGTTGTTGCAGTGAAAAAACTCTGAAAACCATTGTTCATCAATATATACAATTTGGTGACACTCCCCACTGTATCAATCTGATTACAAAGGACATGATCCCGCTTTAACAAGGCCTCCACCATATTTCCAGGAGTTTCCTCCTTAACATTCGGTACAGGCAGCACTTTGTATTCATCCCCTGCACTCTTTTCTGTGCTACAAATGAGCCAATGCCACCGTGTTTTGTGTCTTTAGATGTTTTCTTCATTGAGGTTATCCCAGAAAAATATCTTCCTGGCATCCTTCGTCTTGCCGCTATGGTACACATCGGTACACAGGGAATTCCACATACCTCACGTCTCCTATGCCAAATTGTCTTTTTATGGCAAGGCCTTGCCTCACCCGTACCTCTGTAAAATGTTGAGGTCAGTATGGTTCTGCACCCACAGAATCCACCCCAACCACAAACTTCTGCGGCTGCACATCAAATGCCGCATCTTCAGCCACCGTTCAGGAATGCACATCAACTGCCGCATCTTCAGCCACCGTTCAGGAATATTGGCAAGTAAAACAAACAACCACCTTCACAAATGATCTTGAAGCAATGGACAAGCAAAACATCCAAGAAGAACATGAGGACAATACGTTTTATTTTCCAAAATCTATTCCAAACATCACAGATGCATGTACAGTCCTCATGTGGTATGACTTCCACGAGGCACATAACACCACAAACCAACTTTGCGTGAATCTGTGGGTCCAATGACTTCAAGTAAAGACTATTAGTGCTTCTATGTGCAGTACTCGCAGCTTGTTTTTAATACTGCAACAGGAGTATTGTGTAATTGATGGTACTGCTAGCTAGACTTTGCACTGACTGATTGACATTCCTCTTTCAGGAGAATGCTTCGCATTTTGTTTTCTAAACAGAAAGTGAAAGAAAATATTTTGTATATGCAGGAAAATATAGTTAAGAAAGTATATCTTCAGCAAGTGGACCCCAGCCACCTAGGTCATCTTCTAAATCCTATGTTGGGAAATATTTCCACATTGAAAAGGGTCTTCCAAAATCACTGTCATGTATTATTTAGATGGGCAATCTTATTAAGTTGTGGTAAAATGAGTAGCCTCTGGAACATCCTCCCTGCCTCTCTGAAATTCGAGCAGAACCATCTCAGGTTCTAGAAGCTGCTCAAGACCATCCTCTTTGCTTCTGCCTACTCTCGTCCTCTCCCCTGCTGATCTCCTGTCTGTCACTGCACTGGTTACCTGGCCACCCTCTGAACCATGGGCCCAGTTCCCTGCCCCCCCAGTTGCACACCTGCACTACCGCCTGCAAACACTTTGCACTGCAAAATAACTCTTTGCACCACACCAAATGGGCAAAATTCACACAAAAAGGACACTTCATGCTACTTAGTGCTTTTTTTTAAATTAGGCCCATTTAGCGTGGTGCAAAGTGTACAAAGTGCAAAGTGTTTAACATACTTAGAGAGCTAGAAACCTCAACGGCACCGCCTGCATCACATGCCAAAGACGCCACCTGGTGTCATAACATCCAAAAAGCACTCTCTGGTGAAATCAAGCTCCTGTAAAAGAAAATTGAAACTAAAAGAGCTAACCTAGTCATTAACCTACCTCAACCCACATCTCAAACTCCCACACCAGAGCATTCTGACCTATTTAAATTCTCTCCCCTTTGCATTAAGGAAGTCTAGGAGATTATCCTAAGCCTACAACTGTCCGGTCCATAGGTGATATCTGCTCTGCTTCAATCATAAAAGAAACCGCAAAAGAGCTCACTCCTTTCATGACCACATTGATAAATGCTTTATTTACAACTAACACAGTACCCACTAACCTCAAGGACGTCTGGATCATGCCTCTTCTCAAGAAACCATCGCTCAACCCAAATACACCGACTAATTACAGACCGATCACTAGAGTACTTTTCCTTCTCAAGATTATTGACAGAGTGGCCTACCTGCAGATCCAGCATCACCAGGAAAGTAAAAACGTACTGTGGCTACGACAATTAGGTTTCCGCCCTTGGCATGGCACCAAAACAGCACTGATAGATCTAGTAACCTAAATAGAAGCAATAAAAGATAAAGGCAACCTTGCTCTCCCCTTACAACTAGACCTATCAGCTGCTTTCGACTTGGCTCACCACAAAACTCTCTGCACCCACCTATCTTTCGCAGCCCACTTTTCCAATGACACCATTACCTGGATCCAATTGTTCTTCAGCAATAGAACCACCAGAATGTTGACCCCGACTGCATCCGCTCCACCCGCTGCTGGCACATGTGGGGTCCCCCAGGGTTCTTGTGTCTCCCCTATGCTCTACAATATATTTACAAAAACTCTTTTTGATAACATAGACCTTATGGGTATATCATACACAAACTACGCTGACACCACCCAAATTCTTATCCCCATCACAGGTAACTGTTTAACAGACTCCAAACGCCTTAAGGACATATACCTCATCATTCAAGCTTGGATGGCGACACATGGACTCTGCCTAAATGACAACAAGACAGAGCTACTCCTAGTAAGAAACCAAGCAATACTTAACAAACTCGACAACCAGTTTAACACATTCAACATAGATGGCAATGGCATCAAGGTCTCAAAAGATGTCAAAACCTTAGGCATGTACATCGACTCAACCCTCTCCTTAGCCAGACAAATCAACGCTACTGCCTAACCACAGCTTACACTTGCAAGCTTATCAATGCTTATAGACCTTTTCTGACCGCTGACAACCACCTTTCCTTATCCAGGGCCTTAGTACTAACTAAATGAGACTACTGCAATGCCTTATATCTGGACACTAACCAACACAACCTAACTAAACTGCAAACATTTCAAATGCGATTACGGAAAAACTATAAGGAAATGGAATTCGTTTTGGGTTCGTTTGAAAGCTGAGGATGTTAGCTTCAGAATGACATTCCTAGGACATATGGTTCAAAAGTTACAGAGGTTTTAGTAGAGGTCGATTTTTCTCAAAAGGAGTCAAGATTTCAAATGAAATTGCGCTTTGAATTACAAACAGGTTGGCTTACACTAACAATTCTCACAGGATCAGATGGATGAGAATGGATTCAGAATGGACAAAAGAGATTCTACAATGCAGTCTGGATATGTTGGAATGGGTTGGATGGATTACTTTAAACTAAGAGATTACTATGGACAGTTCTATGCTAAATACTCACAACTCTGGTTTAAAATGGAATGGACCCATCAAAAATCTGGTCAAAGGTTTGGCTTGGCCTCTGCTCGCCACCAGACAGGTCTCAGGCACTTGGTTCTGCTCTCAGTACTGTGGTCTCTGCGCGGCGTCTTGGACTGGATCTGACAGGTTCTGGGTTACAGCTCTGCTGGACTGATCTGGATCTTGGGTTCTAGCAAAGGTTGTTGGCCAGAAGCAGCAAACAGCTCAGCTAGGCTTTTGAATGGGTTGGGCCCCGTGGAAGTTAGGGGTTAAATCAGGTTTGCAAGGTTTTTTAAAGGCCTGCTGAAAAGGGTTCAGCTTTTTGGATTAGGCCTCTGCTTCAGGGTTCTAAAGTCTGGATCTAGGCTCTAGAGTCTGGATCCAGGTTCTGGAGTCTGGATCTTCCTGCAGGGTGCTTCACCAGTGGATCAGTTGATGAGTGAAAGTGTGTGTGGCTTGCCTGTCCTCAGCAGTCCCTATTTATCCATTTTCCAAAGTGGGTGGGGAGGCTGATTGTCTATGCCCAACCCTCTAAGGATCGGATTGGTCAGAGACTTCCCTGTCTCCTGATTTGAAAAAGGAGCAGTGTGTTATGAGGTGTCATCATGTGTCAGAGTGATGCTGCCATTACAATCTAGGGAAGAACCTCCCCTTTGCTTTTACCCAGAAAATCTATTTTTTCCCAAAAAACATATTTTCAATATGCACTATTTGTTAATAATACATATAGACATCACAGATTGCCTATGGTACGTTTCTGTCAAAATCTTATCTTCCTACGAAGTTTGGTTCATAAATGACAAATTCTCACACTTTTGATTGGTTACACATTTTCAGATCTGTACAATTTTTTATACATACATGCACATACCCTCTGGGCATATTCCTGTAATTTTTCATGTTCCTAGCATAATCACAATTGCTAGAATATGAACAATTTCATGGTTCAGTCTCTGAATGTCTCACAGATTTCAGATTAGTTTTAAACTGTGAGCGAATTTTTCATTTTAATAATCTCTAAATTTCATATTTTTGTCAGTTCGGTACAATATTTTATAAGTCTTTTCCTTAAACATATATTTAGTCTAATTTCAAATCCACATTTTCAGTCTGGCCCGCCTCCAAAGCTTGGCTTAGTCAGAGAGTCACATGGCTTGTCTTCCTGCCAGGGAAGTTGATCTCAGTCACACCCGAATGAGCATTTCCATTAAGTTCAAGGACTCCATTGTCTCTTTCCCAGAACAGCAGAGGAAGTCTCCTCCCCTTCTCATTAGCATCCCAATGCAATATCCTCTCCTTTTGGTGGGAAGGAACAGGGTGGGGTGTTCTCAGGGGAAGAAAGCCTCTTTGAAGTTTTAGATGATTCAGGTTATCTTATGGTCAATTGTGACATAGTTCCTTGTGAAAAATTACAGTTACAAATTTAAAATAAGCAAGCATATCCTCAATTCCAGTCTTTTTCAACATGAAAATATATGTGTGGCACCCTATATCGCATTTGATGGAAGTCCCTTCCTTGGCATATTTAGCTTTTTGAGACACAAGTTTCCCCTCTCAGATTTAGAAATCGCCAGCGTCTGCCAAAGGCGAGTAATGGTATTGCACCCATTTTTGACAGATTTCTTTCCAGCAACCATCTTCAAAAGTGGACTTTGTTCAGATAACATATACTTCTGCTGACATTATAATTATGTGGATTCTTGAAGTAGAATGATGTTCAACACCCAACAGGAGGTTGGATCTTTTGGGTAGTTTGTGAGCCATGATTTTTGCACATTTGACAACCAAGAAAAAACGGATTTTCACACAGCTCTGTGTTTCTTTTGCAATCAGCCTTGCTCTGTGGGCAGCCAAATGATGGGTTTTGGCAGTGGTCTCCTGTGTTACCACTGACATAGGAAAAAGTAGATGGTGGCCTATTTTTCAGATTTTTACTGTGCACGTTTGGGTAATTTTTAGCGAGCAGCATGCTTTCCGGCGGCCATTCTGATGTTCCTGATGCAAGCAGCACACAGGAATTTTGCAGGACCTCGACTAGTGGGTTGAAACATCCCATAAACCCCCCTATAGCGATTTGTCGTTGATCGTCCATTAATGGGAATTCGCAAGACTGGGATGTCAGTTTCATCTCTCCTGATTCCACAAATGGCAAAGTTCCTCATCTTTTCCTCCATCAGGGGTTCTCCTCGCCAGTCCTGATGTGAGTATTGAGCGATACTCCGGGCCCCTCGGATCTTTGCTCCCGTCCCCGGGTAGTTCTCCTTGGTTTCCATCTCCATGGTTTATCAATCCTAGGATGACAAAGCAAAAACATATTCATAGATATTTCCCCACCACTATTAATGTAGTGGGGCGGACACATACATTTGATAAATCAGGACACATTTGTATTATTGTATTTTATAGACTATATATGGAATATTTTAGAGTTGGAATTTTATAGATCTGGAGTGGCCCCCTCTGGGGTTCCAGAAGACTCCTCCAGTTGCTGCAGAGTTTGCCTAGGATGGCAGCACTTTAGTTGGTTAATATGGACCCACTTATCTTCCCCCCGCTAAACTGCCTTTGGGGATGCGGATTTTGTAGGCGAATGGTGAGATTTAGTCTACAATTTCAAAATAACCCCTCCAGGTAGGCACATTGTTTTGCTGTTTGGCCTGGTTCCTTTGGAAATTGTATACGTAGACCTGGTCTCCTACATTCTATTCTTTTCTGGTAGTCTTCAAGTCATAGTGGGTCTTCATGCTGTCGGCTGATCTTTCTAGATTTCGCTGAGCATAGGCAAAAGCATGTTGAATGTGTTTTCTTAGATTTTCAACATACTCATGAGTTGTGGAGGCATTGATCAATGTCTGCTCCTGGGTCCTGTAGAGCAAATGCTGGTGAAGCACCATCCTGCGTCCAGTCATCAGCTCAAATGGTGACATTTTGGTTGCAGATGAAGGGGTAGATCTGATGGCCATTAGGACAAGAGGTAATCGAATATCCCAACTTGGCCCAGAATCTGCCACAAACTTTTTTAATATGCTCACAATTGTTCTGTTGTATCTCTCGACTGCAACACTAGAAGCTGGCCGGTAAGCAATGTGTAGCTTCCTTTTAACCCCAAGTATCTCCCACATCTTTGTCATTACTTCACTGGTGAAATGGCTACCTCTGTCTGACTCGATCCTTTGGGGTAGTCTAAAACGTGAAAAGATGTGGTTGATCATCAGGGCAGCTGCTGTTTCTGCCTTGCAGTTTGTGGCCGGGAGATATTCCACCCATTTAGTAAACAAGCATGTCACGGTCAACATGTACTTGTTTCCCCTAGAGGAGCGAATCACAGGCCCAATAAAGTCGACTTGCAAATCTGACCATGGCAGTGTCAGCCCCCTCTTTTGGAGAGGCGCACGGTGTGTGAGGGATGTTGGCTGAAATTGTGCACACACAAGACACCCCTTCAAGTATTGGTCGAGGTCCTGCCCCATGTGTGGCCAGTACGCCACCTCTCTTAAGATTTCAAGTGTTGTATGAAACCCCCTATGACCGGCTGTGGCCGCATCATGGGCGTGACTTAACATCAGGCTTCGGAATGAGGTAGGAACCACCCACTGATCATGGCAAGCTAGGGATTTCCTCACCAACAAACCATCTTGGATTCGGAACATTTTTGGAAATTTCATCAACACTCTGAGGTCCTCTTTCCCTATGTAATCGGTATCCATCAGGGGAAAGTTCTCAGGGTCCTCAATGTGTTGATAAAACTTACCAATTATTGGATCCCCCTTCTGAGCCTTAATCAAATCAGCATCTCGGGTCTCCTTACTCCATTGTGCAGTTGAGAGATCATTGTGAGCATTTTTCTGGGACCTAGTGATCGCAGTGACCTGGATATCCCCCAACAGGGACTCAAACTCAATTAGATCCCCTTGGATGGCCCCGGTTTTGACCAGCTGATCAGCTAAGTCATTTCCTGTTTTATCTGGTCCTTCCACTTTGGAATGACCCTTGATCTTTTTTCCGGTAGATGGTCATTGAATTTGAGATGACCAGATCATCAATATTTTGGATTAACTTTCCATGTTTCAAGGGTTTGTTATTAGCACATAACATGCCCCTGATTTTCCAATTAACCAGGTTCTCCATGAACCAGTTCGGTACATAATCTGAATCTGTGATTATGACCAGTTCGTGGAGTTGATGTTGGACAGCAGTGAGGATGGCTTGATGTACAGCCATCAACTCTGCCACTTGACTACTTCGGGGACCAATCTTGTAGCCAGCGGAGGGTTCTGGGGTCTCATTCACCCATGCATTCCCTACGCCGGCCACACGTTCTTTTTCTCCGTTGTTGTCAACATGGTAAGAGCATCCATTCACATAGACAGTGGGCATTCCCTCACACTTGTCTTCTTCAAAGACTTTGTGTGGGGAATTAAGGTATGCCTCGATGTTGTGCTTGATTTTTAGACTCCCGTCCTTGAGACAGTTTTCTCTGGCACAATCATGCAAGTCAGCCAGACCTTGCGCAAGGGGGCACTTCTTGTTTTGGCCATATCTGACCTCCACAGGAAAGCCTTGCATTGACAGAATCCAGGGAGTAATTTGGGAATTACTCAAATTTCTGGCCCGGATTCTGTCACTGTGGAGATATTGCAGAGGCTGGTGTGGACTCTCCACTATGATGGGTTCCCCTTGGATAAACGGGCGGTAATTCTTCAATGCCCACACTGTTGCCTGGAGTGCCTTCTCACAATTGTTGAATTTCTCCTCCACAGAGGATAAAGTTTTACTCGCATAGGAGATTACTTTATTGACCTTGTCATGCTTTTGGTATAATACTGCAGTCAATCATGTATTAGAGAACCCTGTCTCCACGAAGAACTCCTTGTTTCTGACAGGGTAAACTAGGCAAGGCGCTTATGAGAGGCTTCTTTTGAGTTGTCTTACTGCCTCGGCTTGTTCTGGACCGCATTCCCACTTGACCCTCCTTCAAAAGATGAATCAGGGGTCTGGTGATCTCTTTGTAGCCCTCAATTAACTTTCTGCTGTAATTAGTCAGTCCAAGGAGGCTCCTGAGTTCCCACAGAGTTGTGGGGTCTTTCAATTTCTGGAGTGCTTCCACTTTCTTTTCCTGGGGACAGAGACCCTGAGGAGTAATCTCATGCCCCAAGAAATTGACAAGTACACAAGTAGAAGTTCTGTGCCTTTTGAAAGGAAAGTTTTGCTCCGGTGGCCCTCAACTGTTACAGAACATAACGGATCTCTGCTATGTGTTCCTTCACAGTTGAGCTTTTGATGAGTACATCATCTATATAGGCCAGGTTACCCATTTCACCCAGGTCGGGCATATCCTTATGTAGGAAAATGTTGAATTCATTGCCGGAGTTGATGTATCCGAAGGGAGTCCGGGTCCATGTGTACTGCTGGCCCGCAAAGGTAAAAGCCAGCTTGTATTGGTCCTCCCTACTGACAGGTACAGTCCAGTATCCATTGGTCAGGTCTATTGCAGTGAATACCTGTGACCCCTGGATTTGGGCCAGCCCTTGGTCAATGTAGGGAAGAGGATCGGGAAGTATGGACCCGTTTGTTGAGCTCCCTAAGGTCGGCGCAGAGTCTCCACTGGCCATTTGGCTTCAATATCCCCAGCACTGGATTTTTGAAGGTGCTGTGGACTGGACGGATTATCCCAAGAACTGGTTCTTAATTGTTTCAGTAAGGGACTCCATTGATGCGAGAGGCAAGCGATATTGCTTCACAAACACTGGAGCCATGCCAGGGTTCGTGGGAATTGTTGTTGTGTGGATGTCAGTGCAACCACAGTCATATGAGTCTACAGCAAAGAGATCTTGAAAATACAAGAAAACTTGTTTCAACTGTTGCTTCTGCTCCAGAGTGTCACAGGCATCAGCTAGGTTGACTCTCTCTTCAACCATCTGCTTGAAGCCTGGAAAGACTTCTGGTTTCGCTATCGCAGCAGCCTCCTCCAGCTGGGTGGAGAAGCCCCTGGTCAAAGTGCTGATTTAGACTAGTGGCTTCAGGAGGGAAAGGCAGCCCTCATGGACCTGGAATACACCTCATCCCTCCTGAAGTCACAAGTCACATCTTCCTGACCATAAGGGCAGCAAGTGTACACCAGGAAGTTCCCCCCATGCCGGGTGAAGATCCTGTCTTGTGTTGTGTTGTCATTACTGTCACTGTCAAAACAGTCCTTGGGGATTGGTCCTAACAGTGCATTGCCTAAATCAATGGAAAAATGTCGGTCATCAACCGCCATTCCAATAATGGTGCCTGCGGCTAGAGTGATATTTGTTAAGTCGCTGTTATCCACCTCTATTGGAATGGTGTCATGTTCTATATTGACTAGTGGTGTTGGGTTTACCCCCAACCCTTGTTGTTGTAGAGAAGCATTTAGATGAATATAAGCATCAGGATTTTTCAATTTCTATCTTATTTTAAGTTTTACTTCCAGGGAGAATTGTCAGGTCCTTTCTGGGATGGTGACTTCCTCTCCAATCTGAATTTCAATTGCATAAGGCAGCCATTGAGCTGACCTAAATGCTTTCTCTGGATCATCAAAGTCAATGGGAGTATCCACTAATCGGGACCAAGTTTTGAAGTTTATTAGGTCCAAACTAATGGCAAAGGGATTGAGAATATCACTGCTTAAGTAAAAGGCAGCAGTGACGTCTCGCATGACCCAAAAATTATGGACTTTGCTCTTGTTGCCTATGGAGATTTTGAGCATACACCTGCTTGGCAGGAGATGTTTGGAGTAAGGTGTTTCCAGATCCATTTCCCATTTGTCTATCAGTTTAAATGTGGGAATGGCTGGATATTTTGGGTGTTGGCGGAACATGGCTTAGCTGATGAAGCTCTTACCGTTGTTCACACACACTCAGGCGAGAACAGAGTCCTTCCCTCCATTTAACTGAACAGGGATGAACAACTGCTCTCCAATTTGCTGAATATCAGCCAGACTCTGAGCTGATTTCTCATCTTTCTGGACTATAGGAGTGGGAATGTCTGATTGTGGATTGGTAAAGAATTTCAGAATGTTTCCTTCCAGTGTGGAATGCCACCTTAACCTGAAAGGAAGGTTGATTTTCCGATACAGAGAGGACCCCCGCCCCCCATCACCAGTTGGTTGTCCTACTACTATTGCTGTCACGTCTGGAATTTCACTGTTCTGGAAGTGAAATTCTACTTGGTCAGATTTTTGTTCAACCATGTGGCATGTGCCGTTTAAACTAACATGGATGACACTCTGTTTTAGTTAGATTGGTCTGCTAGTCTGGGTCCAGAGGACCTTGTTTACACAATCTATTAGTGGTATTAGTGGTGACAACCTTCGCAGGAGGTCATTCCCTAGTAAATAAGGGGTGCCCTCTGCAGTCACAACTGTGACCGGGTGTTTCACCTTGTGTTGCCCAATTTGAATGTCCCAATCCGCAGTCCCCTCGATGGGAATTTCCTTCCTGTCAAAGTTCTGAAGTTGTCCAGGAAGAGAGGTGAGAGGAATTTGGTATTTCTCCCCTCTTCCTGAATTTAGTTCATCAAAGGCCTTTTTGGACAGAAGGGTAGCTTGGGATCCAGTGTCCACCATTGCAAAAATTGTACCCTGCCCTTGTACTTGAACAGGGGCATAGTATATTCCCTCCGCAAGGGGGAACAGATAATGCACATTTTTGGACAACTGGTGGGTTAATTTTCTAGTTTTGGACATAGAGAGAGAAGAGATATGGGCAGAATTCTGTGGAGAGTCTTAGGAATCTGCAAAGAAAAGGTGGCAAGTAGAGATGGGAGAAGCTCTGAGTTCCCCTGGTTCCGGTTCTGGGCCACCCCCCCCCTTTTTGGAGGCAGTCACTAGGATGGGCTTGAACCAGGGGATTTTCATGTTGTGGTTCTGGGATGGGATGATGGGCAGCGCTAGCTCAGTCCCCACATCTACCCAGTCTGGATTTAAATCCTTTGGGACCCATTTTTCCTTGGGAGGAGTTCCCCCATCTCTGAAGGAGAAGATCCTTTTCCCAGGATCCTTTTGAGGACCCCTCTCCTTCAAATTGGAAGATCTGTACCTCCTCCTCAAAATGGGTCTTTTTGGGTTCTTTGTTTCTCCTACCCCCCTCTGATCCTTGGGTGGCAGACTTACAGGGGCAGGAGATTTTGTTTCTGGTTCCTGGGTTTCTAGGGGCTCTTTACAAGTGGGGAAGGAAGCTTCCTCCAAGGCTTGACACCTCCTTCCCATTTTGCCTCCTGCCTAGGAACCGGTGGGTTGTCGGGTGCTGCCCCCGTCATTGTTCTGGAGCACCAGGTCCAGAGTTTGGGGCATTCTGTGCTGGCATGCTCATCGGGGGGGTCTGCTGAGCCCTCAGCATGTGACCCAGATCCTGTGCCATATTTTGGACCTGGCGCTCTAGCTGTGAAACCCGCTCAGGCTGAAACAGGGTTCTCATTTCTCCCCTGGGCTGATCCCGGGAAGGGTAGCTATCCCTTATCGGGTAATACCCTGGGTTGGGAAGATTTGGGTACCCCTCCACCCTTGGCCTCCCCTCTCCCAGATTAGGTTGTCTGGGCTCAGGAAAATGGGGAAAGAAGGATGGATTGTTCTGGGGTTGGAAGTTTGGTGGGTACCTGGGGAAAATGTTCTGCCCAGGATTTGGGGAATTTCTAACCTCCTGATGGAAGTGAGGAGGGAAGTTCCCTGGGTTAGGTGCTTGGTTGGATCCCCCCCCTTGGGCTGGAGGAGTCCGCACATAACCCAGGATGGGTCTGTTCCCCTTGTAGTGGGGACTTACATAGTCAGGGGAGTGAGGGATCATATTTGTGGGACTATCTACTTGGCTCCCTGTCTGTGACTGGCCCGAGGGCCTTCTGGGCTTGGGGTTATTCTGCTGTGCACCGGGTTTTTAGGCCCCCCCATCTCCAAATCCAAAATAGGGGAAACCTTTACCTCGGCCACCTTAGCAGCAGCAGGCGTGTTGGTTGTTTTGGGGCTTTTTTGAGCATTCTTGTTTTCTACGGGCTTTTGCACCTCATAGATTCGGGTGGCCTGTTCAATGACCCAGTCTAGTGATCTTTTCTCATGAAAATCGCCCACTAGCTGGGTCATGATGTACTTTGGTAGAGCAGGGAAAAAAGTATTGACAAATCCTTTGCTGTCCGTGCGCACTCTTTTGGTGGTCTGCGGAAAGGCACGCTTTAAGTCCTGCACAAATTCTTGTGGGGCCTGATCCTTCCCACATTGCAAGTTGTAGGCTGCCTTGTGAGCCTCTTGGGGATTTCTGTGAACAGAAAAATGCTTCAAGATGGCCACCCTATATGTGGACCATCTTGAATGATTCTGGTCCTCGCAAAGAAACTGGAGTATTCTGGTGAAAAGGTCCATTAGTCATGATGCCTACCCCCGGGGAACCAGACCAGGTCAAGCAACCCCGGAAGCAGGCATCACGTTATTTTGAGCAATCCCAAAAACCCCTGCTAGGGGCTGTTTGGGTGCGGTCCTGGCGCCTATGGTGCCAGGCTCATATGGAGAGTCAGTCCTGGCACCATAAGCGCCAGGCTCATAGAGTAGAACTTACCTGATGCAGACCATGCTGCAAGCTTACCAGATGCAGACCATGCTGCAGAGCTCCAAGCCAAATGAGGCTTGGAAGGGACTATTTTACCTAGGGACTATTTTTTACTCGGGTGGGGCTGTGGAGGAATACTTACCTGGGACTACTTTGCAGGCTATTTAAACCATGCCCGAAGAGCAGCACACACTTCGCGTTATTCTGCATCCAGCAGCATAAAACGCTCACCGTGTCTGCAAGCCTGCATCCAGTCTTCTGCCACGCCCGCCTCGAGTCTGCAGCTCCTAGAAAAAAGGAGGAAAAGAAGGAGAAGAGGTTAGAATAAGAGCAAAACCTTCGATCCTTACCTGAATTCCGGATCCACCGCGCCTTCGAGCTGGAAGAAAGAAGCATATTACGCGTGCCGCCTCGCCTGCTGAACTCACCGGCCTTCGCATCATCCTCACGATCCACCGCATCATTCTGCACGTTCGCGACGCACTCTGCCACTTAAGGGGAACACAAGAACAGCAAAGGTGAGCCAAGGAAATAAACAGAGGCAATAATAACTACCCCCATAGACTTACCTGATTACCACCGGGGTATTATTCCTCTTCAGGGGTCGGCGCAGTCTCCATTGCATCCTCACCGTACCCCGGCCCCTAAGAGGAACAAAAGGACAACAAGGTGAGACAAAGGGACAAACAAGGGGAACTCTTCTCACCACAATAGACTTACCTAATTTTACCGCCGGAGGCATTATTCCCCGAACTTCATATTTTCTCTCCACACCTGAATAAGGGAGCAAGCAACAGGTTACATTCTGGCCTTATTTTATTGAACTGTGTAGGATAAGCCAAATCCTTACCTGAACTTTGTCAGTTACCACGAGGAACTCTTCGCTGGGGTCAAGCTGCAAACTGCAAGGAATCGGACAAGAGTGAAAGTCAGACATGTGAACTCTTACCAACTACATACTTTTCGGAGTCAATATTGTTCTGGAACTCACCAATTCCTTCGAGCCAGTGAAGCAACTGGTTATCAACGCGCCCCTGCGCTCTATGCAGGATGGAGAGCTCATCTTTTCAAACCATCAGGTGAGACTATAAGAGGGGACATCAAAGGTGATCTGTGGGGAGAACAGCGGGGGTGGGGGGAATTACGCTCAACTCCACGGGTGGTTAATCCCCTTTCTCCATTTGCAGAAGAATATTCCTACGGGCCAAGCAAACGAAGCTAGGTGGGCCAGCCCAGCCCGTCATCTCGGCCCTACGCGTCACATTGGTGGAGAGCGCAGCTGTCCAGTTCAGATCGACGCCTCTGTGGGAGCCAGGTGAGCATAACAGATTTCATATACTGAATGCAGCTACTGCTGTCTTTCAGATGGAAAGTTTCCATCATCTGCACAAAGAGCTCTAAGTGGTCCCAAACATAATACTTAGCGTTCTTATGATAAGGCGTGATGACGCTCCTTATTGCCTTGATCTGTTTTAAGGGGTCCTTAAGCAAGGCCCTTTTTGCATTATTGGCCTTCTTGGTTCAGGTAACCCTGGTCCATTCATCCTCTGACTCAGAGGCACTGCTCCCAGAGGTGCCCGTCTGGTCTTCTAGGTTCTCCTGGATTATGCGAGCCTGGGAATGGCTGGCAGAATGTGGGGACCTAGCCTCCTGTGTCCTGGGGTGCTCAGAGGAGTCTTCTGATTCCTCCTTGCTCCCAGGATTTGATGGGTACTCCCCCTCCCACTGTCCTAGCTGGGAAGAGGTTTTCAGGATGCCCTTAGTGGGCCTACTCTCCTGGAGTTCCCCAATAAATTTCACTGTACTTGGGTACCCATACCCAGATGCCCACCCATCCATTCCTGGGAGGTGCTGGTCTATGAGCCCTATACTTCTGACCGGATAGTAATCTGTCATCCCCATGGCCCTGGGCTCATGTGTGCCAGTGGACCTGGGGTTGGCAGAGACCAGGGACTGGGAGAGATGAAGGCCTCTGGTCCTAGGGTTCCTGAGATTATGCTCAGGTGTTTCCCTTTCCCAGCGAATCTCATCTCTATCAGCCCCTGCTCCCTGTTGCCATGCAAGAACCTGAGCTTTCTGTTCCTCAATCAAGGCCTTACTAGTCTCTATCAGTCTCTCTTGCATGGCTACCTGCCTGTGGAGCCTATCATTTTCTCACAGAGAGCCTCATTTTGGGTTCCATGTAATAATGCCCCCTCAAAAATATCGCCATGCAAAAATATTGTCGAAAAATGGCCGTTTTTTGTGGAGACATTACTGCATGGAACATGCGGGGGACACCCCCGCAACCCCAAAACCCTTTTTTTTTGTAAAAAAAATATTTAATTTTTGTTTTTGTTTTTTTTGCTGCCCCTGTCCCTATATATATGGTCACCCATATAATATCGCCACAACCTTTTCCCGGCGATATTATATACAGTGACCATATATATGGCGATAATATTAACTGATACCTCATTTTCTCTCTGTGCTTCCTGGTTTGTCTTTGAGTACAGGGCTAGTCTTTGCTGCAGGAGGGTTACCTCCTGAGTCCCGTCCTTACTGGCCTGCTCCTTTCTTGCCAGAGCATCTTCCACCCTCCAGGTGTGCTCTAACAATCTATCATGCTCTTTTTGGAGGTCACCCAGTCCCTGGAGGGCCAGGTGATTTTCTTCCAGTTTCCCTTTTAAGTGACAGACTTCCTGGCCTAAGGTGTCCCTTTCCTGAGCAAGAGCCTGCCTCTGTGCCGCCAGGTCATCCTTCTGTCTTTGAAGGACACCAGCTTTCTGACACTCTTCATCAAACTCTGCCTGGGTGTCCAGGTCTTTCAGAATTAATGTGTTGCTCTCTGCCTTCTCTTTATCTAATTGGCTTTGCAGGGTGACTACCTGCTCTGCGCATGTCCTGCTGAAGTCCAGTTGTTGCGCCAGCTTTTTCTGTCTCTGCAGTAGAGAGTCCACTCTTTCTTGGTACTCCTTCTACAAGGCCAGAATTTTGGTATCCTGTTCTGCCTTTTCCTATTGCAGGATACCTATATCCTCTTTGATTTTAACTATATACTGCCTGCTTTCATTTTCTGACTCCTGGCTCCTCTGCAGCCTCTGCTCAGAAGAGTCCAGGTCAGATTGGGCCTTTTCTAATGCCATCAGTTGCCTACTTGCCAGATCTTGGCCTTCAGCATATTTATCCTGTATGGCTCCCATAGATAAATATAGATTTGCCGCTATCTTGGCAATCTTATTTTGCTCATCCTTGGCCTTAGGGGCCATATATAGTTCACTCAGAGCCACATATAAGGGACCCTGGTCTCGCCATTGATCTAACCCTGTTGCAGTGATCTTTTGTGTTATTGCCTGCAACCGCACATTCTGGTCCTGTTCAGTCCATTCACCTCTCACAAATAACTAATGCAAAAGGTGTTCTCTAGCCATCTTGATGTCTACCAATGTCACCATTTTGGAAATATTAATTTCCTTCCTGACTTAAAGAAGTTTATTTATCTTTGCAAAACAGACCGTTTCCTTAGAGCGTTCCCTTTTGAGGGATGCTTTTACAGTGTAACACAGCGTGGTAGCCCAACAGGATTTATGTATCCTGTCAGTTAGCACACTGTATTAAGCTGCACAAGTGGTAGATCTAATCCAGAAATCCCGTGCACGAGCCCACAATCTGTAAATGATTTCAATCCAGCACTCCAACTAAGTCAATGCCTAGTATGGGATGCCCAATGGAAACCCTTATTTATATATTTTGATGTCAAAAGTTCTTTTAATTCTGGATGATGTACCCTTATATAACGCCCCTCTCTTTGAATCCCCCCTGGCCTCACTGAGCCAAGAAGTAGGTTTGTTTTGCAAATTAAAAGATTTATTTGAAGAATTGGACAATATATAGATTACACATCTATAAATATGAATAACATCTGAATATCACACTTCTGAATATTTATGCAATGATCAGCAATGGGTAATATTACAATATCAACAATCTCTTTAATCAGTTGGGAGTAGGAATAGGAAGAATCATGTAGCGGAGAATACTTCATGGTTCAAGGAAATGCAATGATAGGAAAGAATGCAACACAGAAATAAGACTTGATATGACTTCAATCAAAAGACAATATGATCCCTCTTTCTCTCTGTTACTACTCACGCCACTCTAATATGCAATATAGAGATATGGAATGAGGGCACACAGGTTTCAGGAATAACAATCAACAATGCAGTTCAATCCCAATTCCCCCAGCAAGCTTAGAGAGAACAGGAATGATTTTAAACAGGTCAATTGCTTTTAAATGTGGTTTGAATTGAATGGGAAAAATTCTAAAAATGATTTGAATTCGCTAAATTAAATTCAGAACAGGTGATTGTTGAATGGTTAGCAGATTGAAAACGAAATTCACAAGTTGAAAACAAGAAATAGCTGTTTTTTATATGGAGTGAAATTGAGCCAAATGCGCAATCGCTGCAACTTTTCCGCGTGCAGGAAATGCGATTACGGAAAAACGATAAGGAATTGGAATGAAGTTTTGGGTTTGTTTGAAAGCTGAGGATGATAGCTTCAGAGTTACATTTCTAGGACGTATGGTTCAAAAGTTACAGAGGTTTTAGTAGAGGTCGATTTTTCTATAAGGAGTCAAGATTTCAAATGAAATTGCGCTTTGAATTACAAACAGGTTGGATTACACTAACAATTCTCACAGGATTAGATGGATGAGAACGGATTCAGAATGGACAAAAGAGATTCTACAATGCAGTCTGGATATGTTGGAATGGGTTGGATGGATTACCTTAAACTAAGAGATGACTATGGACAGTTCTACTCTAAATACTCACAACTCTGGTTTAAAATAGAATGGACCCGTCAAAGATCTGGTCAAAGGTTTGGCTTGGGCTCCGCTCGCCAACGGACAGGTCTCAGGTGCTTGGTTCTGCTCTCAGGACTCTGGTCTCTGCGTGGTGCTTTGACCGGATCTGACAGGTTCTGGGTTACAGCTCTGCTGAACTGATCTGGATCTTGGGTTCTAGCAAAGGTTGTTGGCCAGAAGCCGCAAACAGCTCAGCCAGGCTGTTGAATGGGTTTGGCCCCGTGGAAATTAGGGGTTAAATCAGGTTTGCACGTTTTTTTTAAAGGTTCAGCTTTTTGGATTAGGCCTCTGCTTCAGGGTTCTAGAGTCTGGATCTAGGTTCTAGAGTCTGGATCTAGGTTCTGGATTCTTGATCTTCCTGCAGGGTGCTCTGCCAGTGGATCAGTTGATGTGTGAAAGTGTGTGTGTCTTGCCTGTCCTCAGCAGTCCCTATTTATCCATTTTGCAAAGTGGGTGGGGAGGCTGATTGTCTATGCCCAACCCTCTAAGGATCGGATTGGTCAGAGACTTCCCTGTCTCCTGATTTGAAAAAGGAGTAGTGTGTTATGAGGTGTCATCATGTGTCAGAGTGATGCTGCCATTACAATCTAGGGAAGAACCTCCCCTTTGCTTTTACCCAGAAAATCTATTTTTTCCCAAAAAACATATTTTCAATATGCACAACTTGTTAATAATACATATACACATCACAGATTGCCTAAGGTATGTTTCTGTCAAAATCTTATCTTCCTACGAATTTTGGTTCATAAATGACAATTTTGTGCACTTTTGATTGGTTACACATTTTCGGATCTGTACAATTTTTTATACATACATGCACATACCCTCTGGGCATATTCCTGTAATCTTTCATGTTCCTAGCATAATCACAATTGCTAGAATATTAACAATTTCATGGTTCAGTCTCTGAATGTCTCACATTTTCCAGATTAGTTTTAAACTGTGAGCACATTTTTCATTTTAATAATCTCTAAGTTTCATATTTTTGTCAGCTCGGTACAATATTTTATAAGTCTTTTCCTTAAAAATATATTTAGTCCAATTTCAAATCCACATTTTCAGTCTGGCCCACCTCCAAAGCTTGGCTGAGTCAGAGATTCACATGGCTTGTCTTCCTGCCAGGGCAGTTGATGTCAGTCACACCCGAATTAGCATTTCCATTCAGTTCAAGGACTCCATTGTCTCTTTCCCAGAACAGCAGAGGAAGTCTCCTCCCCTTCTCATTAGCATCCCAATGCAATATCCTCTCCTTTTGGTGGGAAGGAACAGGGTGGGGTGTTCTCAGGGGAAGAAAGCCTCTTTGAAGTTTTAGATGATTCAGGTTATTTTATGGTCAATTGTGACATAGTTCCTTGTGAAAAATTACAGTTACAAATTTAAAATAAGCAAGCATATCCTCAATTCCAGTCTTTTTCAACATGAAAATCAATGTGTGGCACCCTATATCGCATTTGATGGAAGTCCCTTCCTTGGCATATTTAGCTTTTTGAGACACAAGTTTCTCCTCTCAGATTTAGAAATCGCCAGCGTCTGCCAAAGGCGAGTAATGGTATTGCACCCATTTTTGACAGATTTCTTTCCAGCAACCATCTTCAAAAGTGGACTTTGTTCAGATAACATATACTTCTGCTGACAATATATTTATGTGGATTCTTGAAGTAGAATGATGTTCAACACCCAACAGGAGGTTGGATCTTTTGGGTAGTTTGTGAGCCATGATTTTTGCACCTTTGACAACCAAGAAAAAACGGATTTTCACACAGCTCTGTGTTTCTTTTGCAATCAGTCTTGCTCTGTGGGCAGCCAAATGATGGGTTTTGGCAGTGGTCTCCTGTGTTACCACTGACATAGGAAAAAGTGGATGGCGGCCTATTTTTCAGATTTTTACTGCACACTTTTGGGTGATTTTTAGCGAGCAGCATGCTTTCCGGCGGCCATTCTGATGTTCCTGGTTGAAGAAGTGCACAGGAATGTTGCAGGACCTGGACTAGTGGGTTGAAACATCCCACAGCACTATATAAATAAATACAATACAATACAATACAATACTTTTGCAGTGCAAAGTGACTTTGCTCCACAAAAATACACTTTGCACCGCTCTGTAAATTAGGCATGGTTCAAAGTGTTTGTTGGCAGCGCAGCATCAATTTGCATGATTTAGGTGCTGAGACTCAGAAATAAATACATGCATCTGTAACCGTTGTTTCTTATACAAATCTAGCTCTCTCTCAGTCTCTGTACCTCTGTCTCTTTCTATGTGGGCCAATGATGCATTGTCAGGTGTGCCTTTGTTACAGCCACTCCAGACTTTGCTGGCTGTAGAGCAACCATTTAAATAACAGAGTTCTTAAAGTGGAACCATGTTTTTTTGCAAAGGAAAACATTGCCAAATAAAGGAAGTTAATTAATTGTGCAAACATTTTAAAATGGCTCTTTTTAAATCTGTACAATTTTCATTTCTAATGATCCCTTTCACTATATATTGTAGTTATCAAATACATTGCATAAGTGTCGTTCTGAGCAAAGCACGTTATCAAAACCTAGAATACCATGTACCTTGTTTTATGATAAAAGATTAACATTTCAATATGGGACATCCAGCACACTCCTATTGGACTCTTAACATATTCTGATGACAAAGGGGAAGGAGGAAATGGCACCAATGAGGGTTCCTAGCTGATTTGCAATACATGAAAGAGCATTTTGGCGACATAAGAATGACAACAGATATTTATATTTGAAAAAATTGTACCTGATTAAAAAAAAGGTTGAATGCTTCAACCTTTACATAATAAGTACATAATGCACACTAGGCTTGGTGAACATTCCATGTTTCAAAATGCTCACCCTAACATTAAAATATTTGTCACCATGAATAATATGTATTGATTCAGGTAGCCTCAGGGTTTGAATTTTAAGTTAAAATGGCTGTCAACTAAAGGGATCCGGGATCAAAGTTTCTTCTGCCAGCCAGCATTTTAGAAGAAGAGTGGCTGAGAGAGAAACCTGCAAGTTTAAGGATGTCTGTGCGGGTGCGCGCTCCTACACGTAGATAGTTATATATATTCAGCATATTTCTATCCCTCTCATTGAGACTTTACTTGGGATGAAACGCACACAGCTTTTTGGCTAGAGTGGGAAATTAAGCTAAACAAAAATATTTATTTATTTATATATTGATCGCTTGTTAGGCACTTATACTGTAGGTCAATTCTGTTTCAAAGCACCGAGAGGGCATCAGGAGGGAACATGGGAATGAGATATTAAAATACATACAAATATTAAATACCGTGTAGGGGAACAGATAAAGTGCAAGGTATGGCAAGTGCGAGCCTCCAGGACAGAGGGTGAGCCGAGGCAAGTGCTGAGGTTAGACAGAAGCTGGCAGCGATCCAGTGTGGGAGGCCAGGGCCTCAAGGATGCATAAGGGCGCTGGACATGAATCAAGCAACTGTGAGATTAGCAGAAGAGAGAAGAGAGAACAAGGTTTCACAGAGTTTGCTTTCTTCCGGTTATCATTTTGGACAGATCATTTTGCCATTTCCGACTATCAGAACGAGTACATTGATCAAGAAATCCCCTTACAAAGTTCGGGACATGAACAGTGTTTCGGGAAAACACACCTGCATTCCCTCGTGGCAGGTGAAATGACAAGGCTACACGGCTGGCACAAAGCGGCTGTGTGCTCCTAGCAATTAGAGGTGATTACAACCAAACGCGAGGTAAAAATAACTACCTGAAGGTTATCATCAAGGTCAGCTAATGCCTCAGCAGTGCAAATGAGCTGGGTCTTAAACCTTGATTGCCCTCAAGCCTCGGATGATTGCATCACGCAGCAGGCGCACTGGGGGACTGAATGCGCATCGATTTTAAGTATGAGAAAATGCTGACCTCTGGGGAAAATTAACTCCATTACCACTTAATACCACACTTGGCCAACACAGGGTAGGCAGAAATCAATAAGGCATGAAGAACCAATTGATAATGACTTAATCTCAGCTGTCAATCTACGTGTTGATTTAGTCTTCGCTTGTGAGTTGTTATTTACGTTTTTTGCTTAGAATGATGCTTAAAATGGGGTTTTCCCAAATGATATCCGAAACTCGTTATTTTGCATCAATCCTTGCTGTAAACAAGCTTTGACAAAGCTAAGAATATTGGCATTTGCACAGTCAAAATACTGTGAAAAGTGTGCAACATGGCACTTCATGATGGAGTTCTCTCACTTCTAAGTGCTGTAATAATACCTGTCATTATCACCCAGTGTAATGGTAAACAGTGGATCAATCACTCTCAAACCAAAACGCTTGCAGATATCTTGGGTGAGAAAATAGCTTGGTGAGCTATCTCACCTGCCTGTGACTAGATAATGCCTATTTATACACAGAACCAGGGACAGTGCTTCCACTGGGCATCTAGGCACTCGCCTATTGCGGAATCAGCAGGGGACACCAGTCTATGAAAGAAGGGATGCACTGCACTTGCCCCCAAAGTCACACTGTATCGATAAATGAGTTCACTTTGCAGAGTTTGATTTGCAATTGCCTTTGAAGGTGTCCTTGCAGTGCCATGTCCATGAAGGGGAGATAAAAGGGGAGGAGGGTTGGTGTGAGGGCAAGGAGAGGGTATGTTGTGCCCCTCCACCGCACAACCTGATGAGAAACAGACCTTTTCACTTCTTTGCTCATTCTAAGTGCTTGTGAATGCATTCTTCAGCTGCTCTACTGTGAGTATAGCAATGTATTTATGGACAACAATTTGCAAGAATTGAAACGGTAGTACCAGCACCTTTCCTGGGCTTGGAGGTGCCATCCTGTCTTCCAGGCCCAGGCTAGACCCAAGCCTGAGCCCAGAAGCTACGCCTGAGCCCAGAAGCTACACATACAGTCAACTAAAAGTCACAGAGAGTCCAACAACCTAGCAGGCCACACAGCAGCAAGGCAAGTCACTGATTGTGTTTTATTTCTCAGACTGGCCATCCTTATGAATATCAGAGACAGCAGTATACACCCTAGCCCTAAACTTGTTTTGGTGATGCATATGTTTACATTTGAATATTCTTTCTGAGAAATATCCTACCATCTGCAGCATGCAGATAATGGGTTTGATTTGGTTGGTGGCCCAGGTCAGCCCCCATCTCCTTTTTCCATACCATGTCCCCTCTGTAATGTACGTCCAAATGTCCTAGTCAGGTTATGAGGTGAAGGAGAGTGGTGCAAGAGAGTGGGTTCCTGGGAAACGCACAGGGCATCACAGCAAGAAGGGTGAAGGTGTGAGTGTAGAAGAACATGGTATAAGGAAAAGATGGAGAGCAGAATGATGGATAAAGCATAATGGGCAGAGAATGAAGTCGTAGGAGTAGAAGGAGAGAAGGGTGTGTTGTAGAGAAAAGGCTGCAGCAAAAGGAAAGTGAGCAAAGGTTTATGAGTGGGTCAGAGGTGGAGGATTTGCTGATGGGTACAGAATGAAGAGGCAGAAAGAGCAGATGGGAGGATACAAGGAGGCCAGAAAGATAAGGGACCGTGGAGAGGAAGACATGCAGATGAAGGCCACATAATGAAGGGTTCCAGGAAGAAGGATGAGACTAGCCTCCTAGAGGTCAGCAATTCCTGACTTTAGAGCAGAGAAGGAACAACATTGCTAAATCCTGGACTCTTTATACTGCTTTACAAAATACAGGGTTAAAGACTGCAGATTGTCCTTCCAATTTAATTGACAAAATCAATAATAATCTCAAAAACAATTTGATCAATATTCACTCAAAATGTGAGTTGCCCACGAGAAAACCCACTGATAGTCAAATAGATGTCTTACCTCTTTAGAAACTCAAGACATACTTTTATTACACTGCAGAGTTGGGCAGTATCAGACCTAGACTTTGAATAGTTTCAGTGTATTGAACATCTTCAGTGACATTCAGACACTGGATGCCTTGTGCTCTACGGACATCTCTGAAGTCCAATTTGTACAGGAGCATGCCTTGACGCAGGTTAGACTATGGATTCAATGAGGTATATATTTATTTATTGTGATATAGTTTAAATTATAAACTTTACAAAAAACTTAAAATAAATGGCATATTGATATAACATAATCCAAATTCATAACATAAAGATAAAACATGTAGGAAAAAATGTTAAAACATAAAAAGATCATCTTCATACATTAAATATACAACAAACGATTATCAATAGAATAAAATATTGGGATACAATTGTTTAGTCAGTTCAGTTGATTAGAGTGTTATATCCAATCTAACTTCAATCCTCAGCCAGATGGCATACAAAGCTGTCAGCAAATGCATACTGCTGGAATTGATGCAGTGGTGCCAGAAGAGATCATCCTTGATATAATAATTATCATGGACATAACTATCCAGGAGGGGATTAAATGTGCTAGCCATCTCGGGACATTCAGTCAGAAGATGCTTTGCCGTTTCCAACTGATCTTGAACTTTACATAGGTGGCATGTTCGCCATGTAACAGCCATCTTAGCTTTTCTTCCCGTAACCATCATCGTAGGAAGTTGCTCCAATCTAAGTAACAAGATAAACCGTCTAAGTCTAACTGATGAGCAAATATTCAGATATCTCTGTGGTTTCTTAAAGTCATAAAGTCTATGTTGCACGAATTTATAGCTACTCAAACTCCCCAGATGTTCGAAATTCTCAGTCCAATCCCAGAGCTCTATACGTTTACAAAGAGCCCTTTGAGCTTTTTCAGTGTAACCCCCCTCATATTTTGCCACCCAATTTCAAGGTACAATTTGGACATCTGATCAATAGTTGTGCAGCTCGACTTCTCCCTGTCCATTTCTTGATGGACTGCTGTTAGTAATCCATTACTAGTATCACAAGTCATTTTTAAGTATAGAGATGCTCACTTCTTCAATACTAATGCCTTTAGTGAGATCAAGCCCAATTCTAGTCTAATTATGGCCATTGGTATGCAGGGAGTTAGGCCAAGAATACAGCGCCAAAATTTACCTTCAATCACCTGTAGCCATCCTAGATCTATCTCCAATAAGGCTTCTAGTCCATATATTATCGCCGGGGAAAAAGCCTGTACATACAGCTGCCGGATGCCCCACAGCGTAAAGCCACACTGCTTGATAGTAAACCTGTAGAACAAGGCAGTCAACTGCGCCGCTCTCATTATGCTCACTTGTTTACAGGTCCCATAATCACCAGTGACTTCAAAATCTATACCCAGGTACCGATATTGAGGAACATAGGAAATATTCACCAGGCCTACCTTAAGTGATACACAGGATACTCTCTTTTTAGTGTATCTCATGACCTTTGTTTTCCCTAGATTGATACTAAGGCCGTTCACCCCTGCATACTCCCAGAGTGCCGCCGCTGAACTGCGTATCACACTAATGGTACAGTCAAAAATCACCAAATCGTCGGCATACGCTAAAACAGGGCAAGAGGCTTTACCAATAGGGGGGCAGTTGTTCACGGCAGCTATTGCTCAATGAGGTATAGTGCTGAATGCCATATGGAAATCTAGACTGGAGCTATTTCATATGGGGTTCCTAGTAAAGCAAGAAAACCTCCGTAAGTGGGTCACTGATTCTGTACAACATAATCCACATGATACTGATTCAGCTGCTCTAGCCACAGATACCACATTAAGGGTTACTTGCGCTCAAGGTGCCTTTTTCTACGTTTGACAAATTACCCCTATTCCACTGGCCACCTCGCATAATCTATGGGGAACAAGATGTCCACAGATCAACGCTGAAGTATGTGTTGCATAACAACTCACTTCTGCCCAGCTGAGAAAATGCAAGTTAGCCAGTTGTAATACGGGAGGATTCAAGCACCTGTTGTCTGTTGAGCTAAATTCTCTTAATGATTTTGACATCATTTTACTGCAAGAAACATGTCTCGTTAAATCTCTGGTTTGGCATGCACATTTGATTTCACTTTCTTCTCGCTAAAACATCTGCATGTGGTAGACTTTCTGCAGGTTTGATGGTAGCTGTTAAAGCAAGTGCTGACTTTACTTTAGAGCCAAGGGGCTCACTGAATATCCCACAGAACAGGTTATCATGCCATGTTCTTTCTAGAGAGGGCCGCCTGCTACCTTTTTTTGTATTTTTGCACGGATCTTGGTGTTCGTCACCCTAAGTTACCTGGGGTAACCCAGATGTGGACCCCTTGCTCACTGTGCTCAGAGAGGCACAGCTCCACCTCACTGATGAGGCCCAACAAGGCTGGAACACGTGTATGGGGTGACTGTTGGTACTACTGTTCAAATGAGGTTTGCCTGGCATTTTGGTGATGGACTGCCCTTGTGGGCTGGACAAAGACTGATATGCAAAAGGATATTCCACCTTTGTGAAATGTACAGTGAGCAAAAAGTGATGGCTGTGGGCTCTCAAAGTGGCAAAAAACCACAGAACAGGTTATCATGCCATGTTCATTCTAGAGAGGGGTGCTTGCTACCTTTTTTGTCTGTCCTCATGCAATTAGTTAAAGTAAAAACACCTTTGACAACACTTGCAATTCTAAATTTATATTGGAATCATGATGGCATTTTAGACACCACCTTTCTACGGCATTTGGAGCAAGTACTAGAGTTAATTGCACAAGAACCTTCCATTACATTTGAAATCATAGCAGGTGACTTACACATTCACTGTTTCTCGGACAATATAAACAATCCTACTATTAGACAAAGTAAGCAACAACAGAAAAAAAAAAGGGGTTCGTGAATTGACAATTGGTAGTGGACAGTGACAATGCACTGTTGTTCGGGGTTGTCACTGTCCACTATCAATTGTCAATTCACGAACCCCTTTTTTTTTTCTGTTGCTGCTTACTTTGTCTAATTGTGTTGTTTTATACTGAAGTATATGAATCACCATAACAAACTATGTATTTTGATTGAGTTTGCGTTACCTACACGACTGTTGTGTCAAACTATGTGACCCCATGTGTTTGTAAATATATCCTATATATAGCCTGTACGGTTGGTTTCATTAAACCGTGTGATGTTATGCTGTTTGGAGAACTGTTCACTCTATGTTGATTTTTTCAACTGCATAGATAAACAAACTTTAATTTTCTCCACACAACAAAGAAAGTGAGTTTCTTTCTTTTTCTCCTTTAATGCAGAGGGTAATAAGGGGTGAAACAGTGTGTTTTCATTAGAGCACTCTTCTTTGTACCTATTCAATTGTAATTTTTGTCTTAAAGTAACTCTACTAATAGGCAATCCAGATCGACCCAAAAGGAAGCTCCGGCTTCACAATTGGATTTTGACTACGCAACATTGCATGCAGTATAAGATATTTAAAGATGGTGATTTTAGAAACAAGAGTTTTAATAAACCTGCTAATTAAATGTCCAAGCTCAAAACATAGAACTATGTATTTACGCTTTAGACTCAATCTTTGGGCCACACGCAAAGTAGTAGGAAGAAGGTCAAAACTAGATTCACATTTGAGAGTGTGCAGATTCTGTAAAGACATCGCAGAACCTGAAACACTCAAAAATCTTGTCATTTTTTTCCGGCCTTAAATACTACTTACAGTCCATATATCAGAATTTTCATTTTACCACTTATGATGTACTGTGGAGTAGAATTTTCAATAGGGAGCATAATTCTGTAATCATAGCTGCAATAAACTTTTTGGACTCACTCAGACTAGATAATGTGAGTAGATGAGTTCACTGAACAGTAAAAACGAATGAACAACAGGTGCAGCATTAATAATAGAGCATTTAAGCTCCTTTTCCTTGATAATGATTGAGTGAAAACTGTAGGGAAATTGACTGGAAATAATATATTTGAGTATGAGAAAACTAATCTGTTAATAATCCATTTACAAGATAAAACATATTTTATATCTAATGTATTCTTTCTTAAGACAACATTTCAAACTATTGGAAATAATTGATTTTAGATTTGATGAACTGATTACATTTAATCCATTCAGGACCAGCATTGTGTTTAAAATAATTTTATTGTGATTGTAAAGAATTTATGCAAATTGTAAAATGTACTTACTTGTGTATTTTTAGTATGAAATGTTGTAATTCAACTGTATCAATAAACAAAACAATAAAAAATACAAAAAAAAGAAGCACTATGTGTCCTATGGTGGCACACAGGCGTTGAGCGCAGTCAACACTGTTTGAAGGTTCTAAGTGAATAAACAGGATTCCAGGCTGATGTGTATTTCTAAGGTTGCTGTAAAGCCTCATGCAGGAACTCTGGGGCAAGGTGTGTCCTTCTTGCTCTGCACTCAGAGTCCAAGGAATTTGTCTAGCACCTATAGGGTGTTGAAGAGGAAATGCCAAGTATCAGCCGCACACCAGCCACCCCCTACGAAGTGCCAGGAACCTTTGCTGCAAACTATGTGACCTATGATGTACAAATAAACCAGCAGAGAGCCGCAGTTGGGCTTTGCCCACTGCCTATCGGAAGAACAGCACCTATTGAAGTAACAGCACCTAAGCAAACCTGGAAAGCAAGGTACCCACTGAGAAATCCATACTTATAGACACGACAAAGGGACGTTTGTCAGAATGGAATACTCGAAGCAGCCAAGTAGATACTAAAAGAAGATGACTGGTGACGTCACGAGAGATTGGACTGACACACAGAGAGGGTATATGATGACCTAAGAATGCTGATGAAGAGAAGAAATGCCATGGATAATTGACATCTTGGGCCTAAGGTGAAACAGGTGATTTCAAGATAAAGAAACTTAGGCCATATTCACGAGGAAGACATTAAGTCAGTTTAACCGTGTACATACGCAAGAAACCGCAAGAAGCAAAGAAATTATGGAGCTTGCTATGCTTAGTAGAAAGTAGATTGGGGCAGGTACCAACTATACATATATCAACCTCAAAAGCACTTTATAGATGAGTTAAAAATCCACTACGCACATGAGCAGAATTGAATAGAGGTTACTAAAAGTTTCAAGAGGGAAAGGCCGCAGCAGCAAATCAACAAGTAAAGACGGCGAGAAACCCTGCTGAAGGTAACCCTGCAAAGAGGCCCAGGTCGTTTCAGGCTGGAATCAGCTGGAGATGCCTACAACTAGAGATATGAATAACAAGAGTCTCCTGTTCAGCAAGGTCGAGATAAGTGCAGATGGTATACGACTGACAGAATTAAATCAAATCCACAGAACTGCATGAAGAAGAGGCCGATTTCACTGTGTCCTAGTCACATCCCAAGGCGTGAGAAAGGGATGAGACTTTCACACCTACGCATGGAGCCTCGTCGTACCCATCCTCCTTAAACTTTCTCAGACAAAGCATTAATTGACACAAGACCACCAAGGTGATGAATGGCTGTAACATGAATTGGAGGGAAGCTGGGGTCGAGACTTACTCCCTGCACCTGGCCTCATTATTCTGCATGCTGCTAAACGCAAGTGGAAAAGTGTGTGGGCTCAATGCCAACCCAATCATAGTGGACCATGTAATCTAGGGTCCTATAGCGAGTAAAGCCAATAGGACGTCGTACTTATTGTGACGTTTACAGTGGCCAGCTTGAAGGAAGGGCTTAGTTGCCCAACCTGACATTATTATCCAATCCCCAGTCTCCGTTACCATATACAGATAAAGTACCTATTTTAAAGTTACCTTCCTATAACCAATCGAGTTGCATGTTAGGTTTTTAAGATTACATGTCAATGATGACAGGTTTTTGGTACAAATGATGTTGTTTTTCTGAAATTAATTGGAGTTGAATCGAGAAGGAAGATCGAGCAGTTGCTGATTTTCATTGAACTCCCCGTTTTCTGTATTTGTCATTAAACAGACTCCCTTTGCCAAACTATTGAGTTGTCATTATTATTTGATGCGAGAGTACGAATGTGCATCCCCATCTATCTCAAGGGTGCTGCTACTCAACTTAAAAGGCTGTTTGCAGACCCCCAGTCTTATGGGCTGGCTGGGGTCCATCCAGTTCAGTGTCCTTCACCTTCAGTGAGGAACCTGGTTCGATGGCAACTGGCAGAGGGGCAGTTCCAGGTCCACAGCGGTACATACCCAGTGTTCACAGGGTTAGGCAACAGAGCTCTCCTCTTCCTTTGATGTGTTCTGCCTTTGTCTTTATATCAGAGGATTTTGAAAAGGTGTGCAGTCTCAGCAGAGGCCCAAAAGTGTAGTCTACTTCTTCTGATATCCAAAGGTAAATCAAAGAAGCAATGGGAGACTCCTTCCTTAAAAAAGGCAACATGTGATAGGGAGTGGACCACATAAAGCCTGTTGAAGGTAGTCCAATCCATTTTGTTGTAACAAGTGACCCTTGCATTTAGATTTAGACATCCTATCCAGGCTGCCTTGAAGGTAGCTCTTCCCTTTTCTTCATGGGACTCTACAGAGTAAGCTTCTGCCTATTGTCTCACTAGGTTGAGTGGGGATAGCCAGGATAGTCATAAAACCACATTGCCTTGACATCACTGGGCCTGGGTTCACAGAGTTCACACATGCATGATATTGAATTGCTGTGGCTGTAATAATTGTGTGTTCTCATCGGTCACAACACCATAGCCAGGTATAGCTTATTTTAGAGATTACCCTGCCAGCAGACTGACTAGGCAGACAAGTATTATGTTTTAGTTCAGAGTTGCAGAAGCTAAAATGCTAACTCTGTCTACAGGGACATGGTCTGCCCACGTCTGTCAGTAGCACACATGTGAGCTTTGATACTGACCTTTACCACTGAAGAGCAGGAGCTGCGGATGTCAGGAGATTGTTGCAGAAATGGTAAATGGACAAACTATGCCTTTGGTAGTGTAGAGGAGGTCCCAAGTATGATTTGCACCCCAACCATCCATTTTGAAGTACCAGGAACGTTCACGCTGAAATATGTGACGTATAATGAGCAAATAAACCAGCAGAGAGCCGCAGTTGGGCTCTGTCCAGTAACTATCAGAATAACAGCACCTATTGAAATACCAACACCTAAGAAACCCTGGACAGTAAGGTACCCATTGAGAAAACCATATCGACAAATGAGACAGAATGAAGACTGTCAGAATGCAACCCCAGAAGAAGCTAAAAAGATACTGAAGGAGGATGAATGGTGACGTCACAAGAACCCAGACTGACTCACATATAGAAGATATAACGACCTGAGAATGATGAAAAGAGACGAAACACCATGGACAAGTGACATCCAGAGCCTATAGTAAAATAATCGATGTCAAGATATCAAATATCATGCTGCATGCGCAATGAAGATATTCAGCCAGTTTAAACGTGTACATATGCATGGAACTGCAAGAAGCACAGAAATTGTGAGGCTTGCTTATGATTAGTATTGAAATAGATTGCGGCAAGCGCCACCTATACATATCTACCTCAAAAGAAGCACTTTATATAAAGTATACTTCCACTATGCACAAGAGCAGATCAACCAAAGGTTACTAAAGGTCTCAAGAGGAGGGCTTTGCAGCGAAGGAATCGAGAATTAGAGACAGAGAGAAACTCAGACATATGCAAATCGTGCCAAAAACCCAAGGTCGTATCGGCTGAAAGAGACCAACAGTGGAAATAATTTATGAAAGAAGAACAAAGTATCCTGTTTAGAAAGGTCAAAGATAAGCCACAGGAGGTAGGTGGCTGGCAATATTAAATCAAATACACAAATTGCATGAAGAGTAAGACGATTTCACGGTGTCGGAATAACGTGACTAGTCAAGCAAGAAGGGATGAAACTTTCACACCTATGCATGTCCTTGTGCTATGCACAGATATTGTAACTTTTACAGACCAAGAAGCAGTCTCGAGGCCAACAACAAAGAACTAATTGACACATGACCATTAAAGTGAAGATTGATTGTAGCAATAATTGGAGGGAAGTTGGGGGGTGTTGCCAACCCAATCATAGTGGACCAAGTAATCTAGGGTCCTATAGTTAGTAGAACCAATGAGACGTCTTACTTTTAGTGGTGTCTAGAGTAGCCATTTTCGAAGGAACAGCTTAGATGCCCACCAGACAGTGTTTATCCAATCCCCTCACTCCGTTCCCATATACAGATATAGCACCTATATTAAAGTTACCTTCCTAGAACCAATAGATTTGCATGCCAGATTTCCAGCGTTACACGTCAATGATGACACGTTTTTAGTATAAATTATGTGTTTTTCTGAAATTAATTGGAGTTGAAGCAAGAAGGAAATTGAGCGATTGCTGATATTCATGAACTGCCCGTTTTTTGTACTCGTCATTAAACATACTCCTTAGCCAAACCATTGAGTTGTCATTATTGATTTGATGCGAGAGTATTTAATCTGCATCCCCATCCATCTCACAGGTGCTGCTGCCTCATCTTAAAGTGCTATTGGGGTCTATTTTTCAGGTGTACCTTTCATGAACAGAATTACCTGCATAATCTTACAATAAAACAAATCAAAATAGCTAGGTATTTCACACCCTTGCAGATAGTAATCTGTCACACTTACCACTACATTTGGTATTGTGACTACTCACTATGCCATGAAATCAGAAAACTGCAAATGTAGATGATATGATTATGATGTAGCCTATGACACAATTGCCTAATCCTTATTTTATATTATTTATTTAAATTGTGCAGCATTCCTCCCTTACCTGACAATAATCAACAGCTTGCTAACTCAATGTGCCTTCCCCTCGACCCTCAAAACCAGACACATCCTACCACTTGTAAAGAAGCAAACACTGAACACTGATGGCCTCATCAACTACCGTCCTATTACTCATCTTCCCTTAATTCATAAAATCCTTGAGAAAACAGTAACTTTACATCTTCTGCAACACATCGAGACCAACAACTTCCTTCAGTCCTACCCATCTGGCTTCAAACCCAGATGCAGCCCAGAAATGTCTATCATTAACGTAATCAACGATGCCATTAAAATCCTTGATGGTGGCCATCCTTGCCTCTGGTTCTCCCTGAGCTCTCAGCAGCATTTGACACAGTAGACCACCAGACACTGACCGACAATCTATATCACTGTATGGGGATCGGAAAGATTGCTCTCAGCTGGTTCAATTCATACCTTGCTAATCAATACCAGTTTGCACAAATAGATTTCTCCAGATTAGCAACTCTACCCCTCTCCTGGAGAGTCCCGCAGAATATATTTTGTCCCTGTGATCTTCAATATTTACATGGGACTGTTTGGATTCCTCCTCACTCCACACAACATCCACATCCACCAATATGCAGATGACATGCAACTCTACGTCAATATATTCTCCATCTAAGACATCCACAGACTCAAAGCCTGCTTCTCATTAATCCGGTTGTGGATGTTCAGTGCTTACCTGAAGCTCAAATCCTCCAAGACTGAATTCCTACTGCTGGCCAACAACACCGAACACCCAGACATCCAGTCCTGGCTCACAGCTATGCACCTCGAGGGCTTCACAACCCAGTTGGCCACCTGCACCAAGTCCATTGGGTTTGACATTGACAGACACCGCTCCTTCAAACAGCACCCTCTCCATGAGACTATGAAATAAGAAACCAGCACAGTAACATCTGACATGTGGTTGGCTAAAGTTTTTAAGATAACTGTCCCAATCCTTGTGCTGTTACCCATCACCTTTTGTGCAAGTTAATTAGGGTTAATTAGGGTTAGGAACTTGTAATGGAAACAAGGGAGGGGGGACATATAGGTTGCCCCTGAATACTGATGAGGCAAGGGAAGTGACACACCACATAAGACACACACAAACACAAACACAAACAGATACAGATGTGCCTAAATATGTTCCCTCGGGAAGGTTTACATTGCTTCCCCTGGATATAGATAACTATGAGGTATTTTCGGTAGATTGTTCAGTTGATGATGAGCCCTGTTTGATATTGGATTGCTCCCCGGAGGAGGAGCACGGGGCACAAGGGGGAAGCCTACGCATGGCAACTAGGATATGGATCTCAAAAGAGAAGAGTGGTAAGCTGCTGGCAACAGATGTGTTGATCGATAGATTGATCGAAGGGGGAATGTCGTAAAGGTCCAGGTTGAAAGTTGCCTTGGGGGGCACACATATCAGTTGCGCAAGTAACGTGGTGACATTGAAGGTGAGGTCATGGGTGATGTCGGGAGTGGGGACGCAGTGCAGCAGGTGCAGTGTGTGCCGTCGCACAGGGGAATGCAGTGAAGGGTTTGTGAGTGGGTGTAGGAATGGGGTAAATGTATAGCATGAGCAATGGGTGGGAGTGCAAAGGGCCTTAGAGGATGATGTGGTAGGGTAGCTTTTGAGCAATTTTTGAATTGAACAGTAGTGAAGCTATTTCATTGTGGGACCACATTAGAAACACATTTTTATACACAGCCCATAATAAAAGGGCTGCAGGCTTTTTGTGACAGCTTTATGTAATGTTGAACAGTCAACAGAAATCAGTGTGCAGAAATGTTGCACGGCTGAAGTTTCCCACGAGAACACAGCCCAACACACTCCAAGAGAAACTTTCGAGGCAAATGAGCTAGGCACCTGGGTGAATTGGCAGAGAAATAGAAATCTTTTCAGACTACACATGGCAGCAAGGCATGCGAAGGGAGCTGGGGTGGCAGAACAATGGGGTAGAGGTAATGGAGCGTGTAACAGGGAGCCATTCAGGAGAGGTTTCAGTGTCCCTGGGGTGCAACAGGAAGTCAATGTAACAAGTGAATAAAGGCAGAAATATGAGAACCAAAAGGAGAACCTGTTGCCTCTCTCGCCACAATATTTTGAAGTATCTTAATACGACGAGTAAGATATAGAAGCTGGGCATCGGAATCAAGTGTTACAGTAGTCAATGCTACTTAAAACATGACCAGCAACAACATGGGCATGCAACTGTAGGGCAAGACGATTTTAATATTGAGGTAGCGGCTAAAATGTCTCCTGTTGTGAATAATGGGAACGAGGACCAGGAATGAGCAGGGCTAATAGTCCAGATCACAGAACTATATTTCCTAGTTCTGAGACCAAAAGAAGATATTGTGCTATGAATACGATCAATCTTTTGTACAACAGAATTTGAAAGGGAATCCCATAGTTCCTGAGAAGGAACCACCCTGACAGAGAAGAGGAGTTTGATGGTAGCGAACGCACAAGAGGGAACAGTTCCTTAGGTTGGTTTAGTGCACCTTAAACCAAAGTAGTATAATAGGTGTGTTTCATCAACCTAATCTCTTTATGGTAAATGATGGCAGTTTGACATAGCACAGTTCTGTCAGTAGTACTATACGTCAACAACCATTTGCGCTCTGCCTGCCTACGTTTGAGGCGAAGTAGTTTAAGATCATTATTAAACCATGGCTTAGATTGAGGGCCACAAAACATAGAAAGTTGGAGTGGAGCAAGACTATCGGCCGTAGAAGTGACTGCCTGAGTCAACAAGGATAGTTCGATATTATGGCCATTGCTGAAATTGCCATCAATCGCAGAAGTTATGTCAGCTTTTTTATTTATTTATTTATTTTTCAGCTTTACCAACTGTGCGCCAGTTGTGTTTCAAAATATCCCATGAAGTGGGCGTGGTTTGAGGAGCTAAAGTTTCTACCAGAAACGGAATCACTATACCATAAAGCCATTTCTAACAAAAGACATCTGCCTCTCTATTGCTGGACCCACAATAGGAGCACAAATGGACTAGTGCAATTCCCTCCTAGCTGGTACCTCAAAAAAAACTTATCCAAAACAGCTCTCTCAGAGCATCTCTCAGTATTCCTAAAAGAGAACACATCTCTGAAGTAAGAAAAACTGTACATTGGCTACCAGTAAAAGACCAAATCAACTTCAAGATTCTCTCCACCACACACAAGTGCATCAATTTGACTGCACCTTCCTACCTTTCTGACACGCTGGCGAACACATTCTACAAGACCCACCAGACTAGGGTACACCAACCAATTTACAGTGCCGCGAATCTCCAGGGTCAAGGCAGGAGGAATAGGATTCCCTTATCTTGCACCTAAGCTATGGAACGCGCTCCCCACATCCCTTAGAGCTGAAACCTCTCTCCATGCCTTCCGCAAAAACCTAAAAACAACCCTCTTCAACTAGCTGCCTGTTCATTGACTTTACTCTGCTTACAGCTATGTTTTTTCTGCACCAATTGTAACATTGTAAATTGTAACAATTCACAACGCCGTTTCCTTCTGCTTCTGTATACGCGAATGTAACTAAGATATGAACATCTACTGTAACCAGCGCCACAATGCCCACGGGCTGCTGCACGCTTAACAAATGTGAATAAATAAATAAATAAATAAATAAATAAATAAATAAATAGGTCGTCAGACCAGATTACCGGAAAAGCAGGAAAAATAGTGGGAAGTGTCATGTTATAAGGTCCAGAGTATTACCCGACTGATGTGTTGGCTCCAATCCAATAATCATTGTTGAAGGTTTAAATCAGTCATAACAGAAAAAAATGGAATAGGAGAAAGGTCAGTTGGGGGCATTCAATCTTAGATTAAAATCACCTACTATTAGTAGATTAGGCAATTGAATTTGAAGATTAGCTGCGAATTCTAAAATAGACTAGCAAAAAAGGGAATCGGCCCCCCAGAGATGATAAACGATGTAAATATGTACGGACATCAATGCTGAAATGGTCAGGAGAATCAGGAGAGCCTCCATCTTGATGTTGTGGGAAAGGGGAGGTGATACAGCAGAGAGCAAAGAGCTATATATTAGTGCTATTCCACCTCCCAGACGGACAGACGCCCGATCGAGGTGGACAAAACCGTACTTAACCGGTAGCGCTTGAATAATTGCCAGGTCAGAGGAGCCTCTCAACCAAGTTTTGATAACACAGGCCACATCAGGCTTAGGATCATTAGTCAGATCATAGCAGGAGGCTGAGTATGCAACTAGTGACCGAGAATTAAACAAAAAACATTTGAAGGAGTCCAAATTCTGGGGACCTAACGCAGGATTTACCGAACAGCTTGGAGGAAAGGCTGGGGGCAGCACTATGTCTGGCGGGTCCGGCCGGAGGAGTAAATCATGGGGCAGCATTTTACTAGATCGCAGACCTGAGGATTTCACCATCCATGGCCCATCCGCAGCCCAGACGACCAAAGACTTTCTTGAATTAGACCCAACTTCGACGTGCAATGCGTGTTGGCGCTACGCTTGTCTGCTCCGCTTCCGGGATCCAACATGGTTAAAGGAACACATGATGTCGCCACGAGCCATTCAGCAGCCAGCTGATGTGTGAACAGCGAGAAAAGACTCTGGTGAAGCATGCAGGTGAGAAAATAAGCAGTAACCAGTAGCAACCGGGAACTAGATCCCTGAATACTGCAAAGGCCAGGCAACTTCTTGTTGCAAACTTCGTCTACAAGTAAACAAGGAACAAACTAAAATGATTAATAAAACAAAACCAAAATTAATATAAGAAAAAATTGAATAGATGTTAAAATATAACAACAAATGTTAAAAAGTGGCGTCCAGCCACACGCCTGGGTTGCAGAGGTAGTTCTGGTGTCTAAAAGTAAAGAAATAGTAAAGTAAATGGGCAAAGTAGATCAAAGGAAACCATAATTTTAAATAGCAGAGGTGGGCGCAAACAGCTGTTCCCGTGAGTATCCACTGAGCCAAGAGTTGACTACAGTATAAGACCCAATACTATGCCAATCAGCAGCCAGCTGATGTGAGAAAATAATCAGTAACCAGTAACAACTAGGATTGAGACCCCGGCTTACTGCTTAGGTCGGGCAACCTCTTGCTGAGGACTTTGGCTACAAGGAACCAAGGAAAAAGCAACATAATTAATAAAACAGAACTGAAATTAAAATAAGAAAAAAATAGAATGAATGTTAAAATGTAACAACACATGTTACAAATCGGCATCCATTCACAAGCCTGGAAATGGAGGACGCTCCCATCCCTAAAAGGAAAGCTATGTCTCGGGAGGATAGCTTAGGGGCAAAGCTCACGCCTTGAAAACAAGATGACGCGGAGCAACACAGGTTCGATCCCCAGGTCCATGCTTAGAAACCTCTGGCTATTAAGCACGTTATAAATAACTTATGGTATCATAGTAAAAGAAATGAGCACAGAAAATCAAAAGAAACCCAAATTTAAAAGAGCACAGTGAGTATCCCAGTATTGTTGCTCCAGCACCTTATGCATCAAGCACTCTCGCCACTTAATCAAATAAAACAGAATGCGGTTCATGGCCTCTGCTCTAGCTACCTAAGATGGAACTAGCTGGACCTGCACATGGGGCAATCTAGCTTTCTTTCTCTGCCTTGCTCCCTCTCTCTAGTGAGCAAGTCTTTCTGCCTCTCCCTCTATCCCCTTCCCTAAGTCTGTCTCCATGTGTTTTCCTTCCCAGAGCAAGCCTAACTGGCTGAGAGAGAAGAATGCGCCTACTATGGCTATAGCTGCCTGTGGGATGGAAGGCAATGAGCAATATGTTATTTATAACGCTCTAATACCCAGAGGTTTCTCAGCCGGACCCGGGGATCGAAGCTGTATTGCTCTGTGTGTTGTCTTGTTTCCAAGGAGAGCACGTGGCCCCTGAGCTGTACTACTGACACAATCACTGATCTTTGGGAAGAAAAGGTTGAGCGTTGGAGCATGGGCTATAGATGTAGGCTGAACAGGTCTTCCAGATAAAAAACACGCATCGGCCACTGACCTGAAAGTAGGACTATCAAATGATAGTGACTGCCAACACAAAAGAAAAGACTGCACTTCAGCTGTTGGGGCTGAGCGCTGGGGGAGTGCGGGTTGGACATTGGATGCCACCTAGTTTGCAATGTCATTACATTTGGAATGCTAAATGAATGAATCAAATTTCCCAAAACTATTTGCACAAATACTAGTACCATTGAAGAGTTATTGCATTGAAATCAATTTAAAATGTGGCAATGCACGATTCTTTCACTCTGATTTTGAGGGGGTGGGCGGTGCAGACAATGAGCCACTCAGAGCTGCAATCCAAAGCTCCCTGCTGGCAAGTGCTGTTCTTTGCAGTTGTCCCGCAGCCTCTGACCACAAACTATAAATAACTTGATATGTTGTCCTAGTTGCAATTAAAATATGCATGTCTGGCAGTAATTTGGAACTGTGGTTTGGCATGTTTGGACAGATTTCTGTAACATGTACGCACTGAGCTAACTTGAAGACCATCGTAGCAATGTACATGTCAGCTTTGGCTCAACACGTGATCAATATAGGCGAACACACCTAAACAAGTAGTGCTGTAGTGCATACGGTGCACTGGAGGCGGGATGTATCTGCCTGCTCTGTGGCAGTCGTATGGAGTAGCCCCTGGTGACACACAAGGTTCCTTCTTCTCAACTGGGGTCCGCTCCATGTCTCCTGAATCATGTTCATCTCTCTCTGGCTCATTTCCCTGCTCCTGTGGTTGGACACTGACGTTTATTTCTGCTGACCCCAGCGTTTGCCCCCTGTCCTACACCTGTCTGCTAGCAAGACTGCTGCGCAGGGACCTTTCTATTGCATATGCTTATGGGTGGGGGAAGACTTCAGGAACTCGACTGCAGTCTTTCCGTCGCCTATTATATATGCTTAGAAAGCAGGGTGCTGAAATCTTTCTTTCAGAGAATGAGCCATTTCTTTGGGACTTCAAACATACCAAATGCATGCCACGTTCTGTGTTTTGCAGTGAGCATGATTATTCATGCCCTCTTTGTCCCGGCCAGTCACTGTTTTTCACACTTCCTGCTCGAGCTGTTTACTCATCCGCCTCCAACTCCGTCAGGGTCAGTCGCTTCTCCAAGCAACGAGTTGGTGGTAGATCTCTTACTTCGGCTGGGGCCTCCCTCTGAAACAGCCTCTCAGCCTTCCTTAAACTTGAGGAGAACCATCTCCGGTTCAGAAAGCACCTCATGACCTTCCTCTTTGCTTCTGCTTTCTCTCCTCCTCTCTCCTGCTTAACTACTGACTGAAACTGCACTGGCCTCCTGGCTACCCTCTGATCTCGGGCCCATGACCCCTTCCCCGCCAGCTGCACACTTGCAATGCCTCCCTGGCAATCCCTGTACTTGGGGGCTATTTCTGTATCCCTACATTCCCACTACCAGCACTTGACACTTGATGTCTGCACTTCCCCCCTGCACTTGCCACTAGCTGTTTGCACCTTTATCTACTGTTTTTATTTATTCTATTTAATTTTACTGTTGATCCTATGTATTGCACTGCCCCGTCCCCCTACCCGCACTCCCCCCTCCACTGCACTTGCACGATCTCAATGTCACCTGGCCTAGTAAGATCGTTGTCTGTCTTCCCTCTGTTCCCCCTCCCTTGCCTCGTCGCGCTTTGAAACACTTGTGTATAGGTGCGTTATAAATGGCATATAATATCATATCAAGTAGTACACTTCACACCTGCTTGTTCTGTGTCTTGCCCACTGGCTGTCCTGCTTTTTTGAAGCTCTTTCTCTCTGCTCTCAAGCACAACACGCGGCCTCGCAATTGCTGTGAGCACTGCAGAATATGTGTCACCCTGATGCGTGCCTAATGGATGCATACAGTCTGCGCTCCTAACGCTCTCTGGATGCTCAGTGATTGCCATGGTGCCCTGCGTCTTTTCTGCACACTGTGCTTGGAATTCACAACATATCTACTGCAGTACCATGTCTCTTATGCGTTATGCCGTTAGAGGGCACATTGCACAGCAACCCCCACCAATTCCCTTTGCATAACTATTCGTTGACGTGGTGCCACTAATGTGCTCCTTAAGTGTTTTAATGTTTGCAACACGTGTACCCTAATATGCACTGTCTGGCTAGAGTCTTCCACGTGCAGTCTGTTAATCACGCTCCCTCGAGAACCCATCTCCAGAACGGAGGATAGCCCAGGGGCAACGCGCTGGCCATGAAAGCAAAACCACGCAGAGCATGAGAGGTTCGAATCCCTGATCTGCGCTTGTGGTATTAGGTGCGTAATAAAAACAATAAAAGAACAATGAAATACGTAAGCCTTTTCTGCTTTGCCACATCCGGAAAAAATGCGTGTCCTTTGAGTGTTGTCTGTGGATAGTGATAATAGATCACACCTGGGCGGGACTCCGGAAGCGTGTGATGGCACCAGTTATGCCAGAGAGGACGACCTCACTATCGTTACGCACCACATTCTAGTTGATGTGCTTGGCCGTAGGAAGTATAGTGACGTCTCCATACGTTCCTCTGAGGGGTTGCTTGTAAGTGTAAATAGCTGCATCTATTTTGCATATGAAGTGACAGGCCGGGGTGTGGTTGGAGCATCATAAAATGAAGGCTTTGGCCAGATCGGCCTTTGCAATGAGGTACACTCAGTAATAGCCTATTAGGCATTATTAGGTTATAAACAACATTTTTAGGGTATAAGCAAACTTTTTTTTTTTTACTGAGGGCCTTATTACGAGTTTGGTGGTATGTGGGCAGTACATTTTCAAGCATTTCTACCCCATTATTTTAAATTCTGAATTCCTTCCTCCCCATATAAAGCCGACACAATGCTGAGTAACAGGGGTGTTGCTAGGTCTGGAATAGGTCTGGGGCTACCTAATGTTGAGACTGTCGGGACTCGGGGCTTGCTAGTCTTTTGGGTCTAGCTCCTGGGATTCTATCAGAGGCTACAACCAAAAGACGTGGGGCTATAGCCACCTCAGACCCCCCTAGCAACGCCTCTGAGAGTAATCTACTTGTATGCCTTTGGGTAGCAATGTGTGTTTACGCAATTACTGTGCTACTCATTAAGCACACTCTTGTTAGACTACGTTTTACACGATTAACTTAGCATACTCTTGCACTACTCACATTGCAATGCCACCGGATCTGGCTTAAAGGTCCCCCTTGTTATTGCATGTTCCCCAATCACCATTACATACATGGCCTCATTTACCACAAAAGTGCTAAGAGAGGAATGAGCGCATCAACGGGAACCTCAACAGCTAATGTGTTTTTTTTCTCCTTTTGACTGGAGTTTATTCACAGCCTGAAAATAAAGGATACATTATTCCTTCTATAGTGGAGAAAAAACAGACCCATACTAATCCCTGCAGAGGACTTGTCCCTGCAGACCAGGAGGGACGTGTGGGTGCGGAGCAGACATTTGTCATGTGAAAGTGACAAAGGTGAATTTCAACTTCTTTGTTCCAAGGGGAGAAGGCAGGGTCAAAATAGTCACCCAGATGGTAGGAATTTTAAATTCCATAATCAGGTTTACTTGAGTGAAGCTAAGCTACACGTGGAGGCTGCCAGTGATACCTTACTGTGTGCTAGAAATCCTATGTATACTCCTTTATTTATTTAATTTAATTGGTTATTGGTTATTGGTTATTTATAACGTACTTAATACCCAGATGTTTCTACAAACCCGGGGATCTAACCTGTGTTTCTCCGCATCATCTTGCTTCCAAGGCGAGCATTTTGCCACAGCAAGCGTGTTGCCCCTGAGCAATTCTCCCGAGTCACACACGCCTATGCACCTGCCTAAGCATTCACTCATCCCCTCCTCTTTGACAATTCTGTGAGTAAACAAAGGCCACGGAATGACATATGTAACTGTCATTTTATCCACACAGGCTTGAACTGGCCAATAGGGCAATAGGCCCGTGGCTGAACCAAAAGAAGAACATTGAGAAAACTAAGATGAACAGCGGGCAAGACAAATCATCCTAACGATATAAAAAAGCAAACGTGGCAAGTAAGATCTATAAAAATGTAGGGCACAAATTTACAAATATGCTAAAAGTGGTCTGCGGAAAGAAGGCGAAAGACTTCTGGTCATTGGTCAAGTCTACTGCTGGCAACACTATCGACCTGGAACAGAACAATGTCAAAGAACAGGACCGCGTGACCCACTTTTATAACCTTTTCACGAAAAGAAAGATATTGGCACCCTACCTCAATCTAGAAAGACCAACCAATAGGACATCCCTCATGATATAGACCACATACTAGAGAAACTATACAAGCTAAATGTTTCACAGGCCCGTGGCACCGACGGATTGACCAACGCCATGCTGAAAGAACGTCCGGTGCCATGGGCAAACTAATCAAGCAAATTGTTAAAACTCACTCAATCCCTAGTTCGTAGAGGAAGTCAATAGTCATTCTAATTTTCAAGAAAGGAGAAAGAGAAAACCCAAAGAACTACCATCCTATAGCCCCCATGGATGTAATTAAAATGTTTTTGGCTCTCTTATTCGAGAACACCTACAAGACTGGTCCTGGGTGGTTAGGTGTAATGATCCTTTACAAACTGGTTTTGTTATGGAGATTAGTATGGCTACAAACATCTTCCTTCTTAAGACCTTAAAGAGGATGGTGCGGAAGGGCAAACCAAGGATTTTCGTGGCATTTGTCGACTTGGTCCAAGCGTTCGACCAAGTTAACCAGCAGGGTTTGTGGGGAAAATTCTCGGAACCCCTGATCTCACTCCACTCAAAAACCACCATGAGAAGGAGACTGAATCTATCTGGTCTACTATCAATCAACATTCCAACAACCAGAGGCATAAAGGAAGGCTGCCCACTCGTCCCAGCATTGTTCAACTTCTTTTGGCTGACCTCCAGCAATTTGAGGCCTTGATAAGAACCTTAACACCAACCAAAAGGGGTGTCCACCTTAATCAACTTCTGTACACTGACGATCCAAACTTAATAGACGAAAATCTGGTGGGCCTCCAGCATCCATTGGATAACCTTCAAAAATACATCGACATGAGAGATTTGGAGATTAACATATGAAAAACAAAAATCATGTGTTTTGAAAGAATAAAACACAACAAGAAATTGAAATGGTTCTTGGGCCGTACTCCAATCGAACAAGTTAAGTATTGTGAGATGTTCTGCCCACTAGTCTATGCACTGCAACATCACTGTGCACTGCTTTAATCAAAAACAACAGAATGGCCGCCGGAAAGCCTTATGTATGCTAAAAATCACTGAGAAGTGCACAGGGAAACCTGAAAAATAGGCCACCAATCCATTTTGCCTATGTCAGTGGTAAAACAGGAGACCACACTGCCAAAACCTATCATTGGGCGGCCCACAGAGTGAAATAGAACTGCTTGAAAAGGCAGTGCTGCATTGCCAGGAAAATCCAGAAGTGTTTAAAATCCGTATCTCCTTGGCTGATTGAAAGTGTAAAATCATGGTTCCCAAACAGCAGAGAAGATCTAACATCCTTGTTGGGTGTTAAACATCACTTTATTTAGGGAATCCACATAAGCATCATGACAGGAGAAACACCTTTCATCATAAAAAATCCACATTCAAAAAGTGCTTGCCTTGGAAAAATATGTCAGATATGGGTGCAGTACCGCCGCTCGCCTGCATCCTAGCTGTCATTACTTATACTGTCAATTTAAAACTTGTGTCTTAAAATCAAATTGTAGAAAAGAAGAGACTTGCCATCAAAAGAAAAATGGGTTGTTACAATTCAATCTCTATGTTTGAAAAAGACTGAAATGAAGAGATTTGTGGGTATATTTGTTGAAAATGTAATTTTATTTTAGAAAAAACAATTTTAAGCAGTGTTTTAAAAGTCTGTACTAATGTAGCCACACTGGACTTCAAAGGCACATTCCCCAGTTTGCTCAAACAAAAGCATCTTCCCCCCTGCTCTCAGCTCAGGAACTGGCATGGGGTTGTGAATGGAGGTGGGAGGGGATCTGCTCTGCTGCTCTTGGAAAGAGACAATAGGCTTCTTGAACTGAAAGGAAATGCAAATTCGGGTGTCGAAAGAAAACAACTGTTGGCAGGAAGAGGCTCAGGTTGCTCTGGCCCAGCCAAACCTTGGAGGCGGGGACAGACAGTTTTGTTTATTCTGAAAGCACAGAAAATATGTTTTTGAAAAAGACTCATAGAAAACTGAACAAAATTGGTAAAAATCTGTAAATATAGTGTTGTTAAAATGAAATGTCTGCTCACAGTTTGAAACTACTCTGGAATCTGCGATATTCAGAGACCAGACCACTAAAATGTTGATATTGTAGCAATTGTCATCATGCTAGGAATATGAAAGTTTACAGGATTATGCCCAGATGGCATGCGCATGTATGTGGAAAAATGTGTACAGATCTGACAATGGGTAACCAACCAAAAGCGTGAAAAACTGTCAGTTTTGAACCGAAGCTCTCAAGAAGATGAGACTCGGACGGATGAGTGCTTTATTAAATATGTAATGTGAATATGTATTATTAGCAAGTTGGTGATATTGTAGATATGCTTTCTATGAAAAATAGATTTTCTGTGTAGGAACAAAGGGGAGGTTTTTCCCTGGATTGTAAATTGCAACATCACTATGACACATCATGACACTCTGGTTGCTTCTCAAATCAGGGGAGAAGAAATTCTCTGACTAATCGGATTCCTAGAGGTTGGGCTTAGTATAATCAGTCTACCCACCCCTTTGGGAAATAGATCAATAGGGACTGTTTTAGGACCTAGACGCACACACATTCACCCATCAACTGATTTACTGGCGAAGCGCTCTGCAGGAGAACCCAGATCAAGACTCCAGAACTCTGAAAGCAGAAGGCCCAATTTCAAAGCTGAACCCTTCTCAGCTGGCCTGTAAAATCTTGCAACCTGATTTTACCCCCAGACTTCCAAGGGGCACATCAAAAATTGAACAGCATGGGTGTGCTATTTTCTGCGTCTTGCCAAGAACTCTTGCCAGAACCCAGAGATCCAAACCAGTAGAGCAGAGCTGAAACCAGATAGCCGTAAACTCCAGAACCAACCCGTCAGATCCAGTCCAGGGAGCCATGCAGTCCAGAGTGCCGTGCTGAGTGTAGACCCGGGTGCCTGAATCCTGTCTGGTGGGCTAGCAGAATTCCAGTCCAAAACCTTTGACCAGATCCTGATGGGCCTATTCCAAACCATAGTTGTGAGTATCTAGCATAGAATTGTCCATAGCCAATCTCTTAGCTTTAAGTAATCCAATCCCAAACCATTCTAGCATATCCATAACTGCGTTGTAGAATCTCTTTTGTCTGTTCTGAATCTTTCCCTCATCCATATAGCCCTTTGTTAATTGTAGTGATAAAACGATCTTTGCGCTGATATATTTGCTGAAGAAAGGCAAGCGTCTCGGCAGATAGAAACCATCCTGGGCGTCACTGGATTGGTGACTGTGCTGTCGTGTAGCTTGTGGCTTCATAGACTCCCTAGTGTAAAAAATATTTGTTTACAATATTCAAAAGCGCATCTTTCATTTGAAAATCTTGACTCTTTTGAGAAAAATCGACCTCTACTAAAACCTCTGTATCTTTTGAACCGTACAAACTAACATCCTCAGCTTTCAAACGAAACTAGAACCGCATTGCAATTCCTTATAGCTTTTCTGTAATCGCATTTCTTGCGCGCTCAAAAGTTTGCCGCGATTCTGCATTTGGCTCAATTTCATTACATGTAAAATAGCTATTTCTTGCACTCAACCTCTGAATTCAGTTTCCTATCTGCTAGTCATTCAATCCTCATTGCTAGTGTTTACCTGAAGCTATCTCTTAAAGAAGTAAACAACGCCATATGTTTACTGTAGGTCTTTAATGGATCATTGTAAGGAACATCACATAAAGACCCCCAACACATCCAAAGTATGGGGCTCAACTGACACAACTATAGAAACAATAACAAGGTTGAATGTTCTGTATTCCAGAATGGTTTCTCTCTCACCTACCCATTCTGGATTTAATACACATCACCTAGCCAGCCTAGCTAAGCCTTGTACAACACTATCCACAGCGGCTCCCACTAGTTTATAATCCCAATTAGTGATTTAAAGTAATTTTTCAATGTTTTCCCCATTCATTTAAAATCACATTCAAAAGAATTCGACCTGTCTTAAAATCATTCCTGTTTTTCTCTAAGCTTGCTGAGGGGAACTGGGATTGAAACTGCATTTGTAGAGTGTTTATTCCTGAAACCTGTTTTCTCTCCTTCCATCTCTATATTGCATATTAGGAGGGATTGAGTAGTATCAGGAGGAAAGAGTGATTACATTGCATTTGATTGAATTCATATGAAGTATTATTTCTGTGCTGCATTAATGTCCTATCATTGCACTTGACTGAACCCACACAAAGTTTTATTCTATGCTAAATTATTCTTCTCATCCATAATCCTACTGATTAAAGATATTGTTTATTGTGATATCGCCCAACGCTGACCATTGTATAAATATTAATAGCGTGATATCTAGATACTGTTCAAATTCATAAAAGTGTGTTATATACCTTGTTCAAATCCATCAAACAAATCTTTTAACTTTGCAAAACAACCTACTTCTTGGTTCAGTGAGACCGGGGGGGGATTCAAAGAGAGGGGTGTGATATAAGGGTACATCATTCAGAAATAAAAGAACTTTGGACGTAAAAATATATAATTAAGGGTTCCAGCTGGGCATCTCACGTTAGGCATTGACTTAGGTGGAGTGCTGGGTTGAAACCACTGACAGATTGGGGGCTCGTCTGGGATATCTGGATTAGATATACCACTTGTGACAGCTTAATACAGTGTGCTAACTGACAGGGTACATAAATCCTGTTGGGCTACCACGCTCTGTTACACTGTGAAAAGCACCCCTCAAAAGGAAACGCTCTAAGGAAACAGTCTGTTTTGCAAAAATAAAAGAAAACTTCTGTAAGTCAGGAAGGAAATCAATATTTCCAGAATGGCGACATTGGTAGAGATGAATATGGCTAGAGAACACCTATTGCATAAGTTATTTGTGAGAGGTGAATGGACAGAGCAGGATCCGAATGGGTGGTTGCAGGCAATCACAGAACAGATCACTGCAATAGGGTTAGATATATGGCAAGATCAGGGTCCATTACATAGGGCCCTGACTGAACTATACATGGCCCCTAAGGCAAAGGATGAGCAAAACAAGATTGCCAAGATAGCGGCATATCTACACATATCTATTGGAGCCATACAGGATAAATATGCTGAAGGCCAAGATCTAGCAAGTAAGCAAATGCAGGCATTAGGAAAGGCCCAAACTGATCTGGACTCTGCTGAGCAGAGGCTACAGAGGAGCTAGGAGTTAGAAAATGAAAGTAGGCAGTACATAACCAAAATAAAAGAGGACATGGGTATCCTGCAGCAGGAAAAGGCAGAACAGGATACCAGAATTCTGGCCTTGCAGAAGGTGGCAGAGGTGAAGGTTGCCCCCATTTTAGATTTGGAGATGGGGGCCTAAAAAACCGCCTGCACAAAATCAGAGCAATCCCAAGCCCAGAATGTCCTTGGGCCAGTCACAGACAGGGAGCCAATGAGGTAGTCCCACAAATGGGATCCCTCACTCCCCTGACTACATAAGTCCACGCTACAAGGGGACCTGACCCATCCTGGGTTATGTGTGGACACCTCCAGCCCAAGGGGGTGGTCCAACCAAGCACCAGCTAACCCAGGGAATTTCCCTCCTCACTTCCCCCACGTGGCAGAAATTCCCCAAATCCTTGACAGAACTTTTTCCCCAGGTACTCACAAAACTTTCAACCCCAGAACAATCCATCCCCGTTCCCCACTTTCCTGAGCCCAGACAACCTAATCCGGGAGAGGGGAGGCCAAGGGTGGTGGGGTACCCAAATCTTCCTAAACCGGGGTATTATCAGAGAAGGGATAGCTACCCTTCCCCGGATCAGCCCAGGGGAGAAATGAGAACCCCTTATCAGCCTGAGCGGGCGTCACAGCTAGAGCGCCAAGTACAAAACATGGCACAGGATCTGGGTCGCATGCTGAAGGCTCAACAGAACCCTCAGATGAGCATGCCGGTGCAGAATGCCCTAAACTCCGGACCTGCTGCTCCAGAGCAATGATGGGGGCAGAACCCTGACAATCCACCAGTTCCCAGGGAGGAGGCACAAGGGGAAGGGGGCTGTAAAGCTGTGGAGGAAGCTTCCTTCTCCACTTGTAAAAAAGCCCCTGGAAATCCAGGAACCGGAAACAAAATCTCCTGCTCCTGAAAGTCTGCCACCCAAGGAGCAGAGGGGGCGTAGGAGAAACAAAGAACCCAAACAGACCCATTTTGAGGAGGAGGTACAAATCTTCTAATTTGAAGGAGAGGGGTCTTCAGAGGATTCTGGGAAAATGATCTTCTCCTTCAGAGATGGGTGAACTCCTCCCAAAGAGAAATGGGTCCCAAAGGATTCAAATCCACATTCGGGAGATGTGGGGACTGAGCTAGCGCCGCCCATCATCCACAGAAACAACAACATGAAAATCCCCTGGTTCATACCCATCCTGGTAGCTGCCTCCAAAAGGGGGGGGGGGGTTAGTGGCCCAGAACCGGAACCAGGGGAACCCAAAACTTCTCCCATATCTAGTTGCCACCTTTTCTTTTCAGATTCCCTAGACTCTAAACATAATTCTGCCCAAATATCTTCTCTATCAGTGTCCAAATCTAGAAAACTAACCCACCAGTTGTCCAAAAATGTACATTATCTGTGCACCCTTGCGGAGAAGGAGGGAAGATTCTATGCCCCGGTCCAAATACAGGGGCAGGGTACAATTTTGGCATTGGTGGACACGGGATCCCAAGCTACCCTTCTGTCCAAAAAAGCCTTTGATAAACTGAATTCAGGAATGGGGGAGAATTACCAAATTCCTCTCACCCTTCTTCCTGGACAACTTCAGAACTTTGACCGGAAGGAAATTCCCATTGAGGGGACTGCGTATTTGGATATTAAAATTGGGTGACACAAGGTGAAGCACCCGGTCATGGATGAAACTCCAGAGGCCACCCCTTGTTTACTAGGGAAGGACCTCCTGCAAAGGTTGTCACCCCTAATAGATTGTGTAAACAAGGGCCTCTGGACTTAGACTAGCCGACCCATAAAATTAAAACAGAGTGTCAACCATGTTAGTTTAAATGGCACCTGTCACAAGGTTGAACAAAAATCTGACCAAGTAGTATTTCACAACCGAATCCCAGACGTGACAGTAATAGCAGTAGGAAAACCAAATGGTGATGGGGGGTCCTCTCTATTTCTGAAAATCTACCTTCCTTCCAGTCTAAGGTGGCATTCCACACTGGAAGCTAACACTCTGAAATTCTTTACCAATCCACAATCAGACATTCCCACTCCTATAGTCCAGAAAGATGTGAAATCAGATGAGAGCCTGGCTGATATTTAGCAAATTGGAGAGCAGTTGTTCATCCCTGTTCAGTTAAATGAAGGGAAGGACTCTGTTCTAGCCCGAGTGTGATTGAACAACAGTAAGAGCTTCATCAGCGAAGCCATGTTCTGCCAACTCCCAAAAGATCCAGCCATTCCCACATTCAAACTGATAGACAAATGGGAAATGGATCTGGAAACACCTAATTTCAAACATCTCCTGCCAAGCAGGTGTATGCTCAAAATCTCCATAGGCAACAAAAGCATAGTCCATAATTGTTGGGTCGTGCGAGATGTCACTGCCGCCTTTTAATTAGGCAGTGACATTCTTAATCGCTTTGCCATTAGTTTGGACCTAATAACCTTCAAAGCTTGGTCCCGATTAGTGGATAATCCCATGGGCTTTGATGACCCAGAGAAAGCATTTAGGTCAGCTCAACTGCTGCCTTATGCAGTTGAAATTCAGATTGGAGAGGAAGTCACCATCCCAGAAAAGACCTGACAATTCTCCCTGGAAGTGAAAGTTAAAAGAGGACAGAAATTGAAAAACCCTGATGCCTATATTCATCTAAATGCTTCTCTCCAACAGCAAGGGTTGGGGTAAACCCAAGACCACTAGTCAATACAGAACATGACACCATTCCAATAGAGGTGGATAACAGCCACTTAAATAGCATCACTCTAGCCGCAGGCACCATTATTGGAATGGCGGTTGATGGCCGACATTTTTCCATAGATTTAGGTAATGAACTGTTAGGACTAATCCCCAAGGACTGTTTTGACAGTGATAGTGATGACAACACAACACCAGGCAGGATCTTTACCCGGGATGGGGGGAACTTCCTGGTGTACACTTCTGCCCTTATGGTAAGGAGGATGTGACCTGTGACTTCAGGAGGGATGAGGTGATTATCCAAGTCCGTGAGGACTGCCATCCCCACATGAAGCCACCAGTCCAAATCAGCACTCTGACCAGGGACTTCTCCACCCAGCTGGAGGAGGCCGCTGAGATAGCAAAACCATAAGTGTTGCCAGGCTTCAGGCAGATGGTTGAAGAGAGAGAGAGCCAACCTAGCTGATGCCTGTGAGACTCTGGAGCAAAGGCAAAAATTGAGACAAGTTTTCTTGGATTTTCAAGATCTCTTTGCGGTGGACTCATTTGATTGTGGTCGCACCCACATCCACACTACAACAATTCCCACGGACCGGGCATGACTCCAGTGTTTGTGAAGAAATATCGCTTGCCTCTCGCATTAATGGAGTTCCTTACTGAAATAATTAAGATCCTTGAGTCCCGTGGGATAATCCGTCTAGTCCACAGCACCTTCAATAATCCGGTGCTGTGGATTTTGAAGCCAAACGGGCAGTGGAGACTCTGCGCCGACCTTAGGGAGCTCAACAAACGGGTCCATACTTCCCGATGGCCTCTTCCCTATATTGACCAAGGGCTGGCCAAGATCCAGGGGTCACAGGTATTCACTGCAATAGACCTGACCAATGGTTACTGGACTGTACCTGTCAGTAGGGAGGACCAATACAAGCTGGCCTTTACCTTTGGGGGCAGCAGTACACATGGACATGGACTCACTTCGGATACCTCAACTCCGGCAATGAATTCAAAATTTTTCTAAATAAAGCCATGCCCGACCTGGGTGAAAGGGGTAAGCTGGCCTAGGTAGATGATGTTCTCATCAAAAGCTCAACCCTGGAGGAACACATAGCGGAGATCCGTTATGTTCTGACCCAGTTGAGGGCTGCCGGAGCAAAAGTTTCCTTTCAAAAGGCACAGTGGTGTAGAACCCGTGTACATTTCTTGGGGCATGACATTACTCCTCAGGGTCTCTGTCCCCAGGAAAAGAAAGTGGAACCACTCCAGAAATTGAAAGACCCCACAACTCTGCGGGAACTAATGAGCTCACAAGACCCCTGATTCATCTTTTGAAGGGGGGGTCAAGTGGGAGTGGGGCCCAGAACAAGCCGAGGCAGTAAGACAACTCAGAAGAAGCCTCTCACAAGCACCTTGCCTAGTTTACCCTGTCAAAAACAAGCAGTTCTTCTTGGAGACAGGGTTCTCAAATACATGCTTGACTGCAGTATTATATCAAAAGCATGACAAGGTCAATAAAGTAATCTCATATGCAAGCAAAACTTTATCCTCGGTGGAGGAAAAATTCAATGATTGTGAGAAGGCACTCCTGGCAACGGTGTGGGCATTGAAGAATTACCGCCCGTTTATCCAGGGGGAACACATCATTGTGGAGACTCCACACCAGCCTCTGCAATATCTCCAAAGTGACAGAATCCGTGCAGGAAATGTGAGTAATTCCTGAATTACTTCCTGGATTCTGTCAATGCAAGGCTTTCCTGTGGCGGTCAGATATGGCCAAAACAAGAAGAGTCCCCTCACGCAAGGTCTGGCTGACTTGCATGATTGTGCCAGAGAAAACTGTCTCGAGGACGAGAGTCTAAACATCAAGGACAACATGAAGGCATACCTCAATTCCCCACACAAAGTCTTTGAAGAAGACAAGTGTGAGGGAATGCCCACTGTCTATGTGGATGGATGCTCCTACCATGTTGACAACAACGGGGAAAAAGAACTTGTGGCCGGTGTAGGGAATGCATGGGTGAATGAGACCCCAGAACCCTCCGCTGGGTACAAGATTGGTCCCCGAAGTAGTCAAGTGGCAGAGTTGATGGCTGTGCATCAAGCCATCCTCACTGCTGTCCAACATCAACTCCACAAACTGGTCATAATTACAGATTCGGATAATGTACGGAACGGGTTCGTGGAGCACCTGGTTAACTGGAAAACCAGAGGCATGCTATGTGCTAATAATAAACCCTTGAAACATGGGAAATTAATTCAAAACATTGATCATCTGGTCACCTCGAATGGGATGACCATCTACTGGAAAAAGATCAAGAGGTCATTCCAAAGTAGAGGGACCAGACAAAAATGGAAATGATTTATCTGATCAGCTGGCCAAAACCGAAGCCATCCAAGGGGATCTTCTAGAGATCGAGTCCCTGTTGGGGGAAATCCAGGTCACTGCTATCACCATGTCCCAGACAAAGGCTCACAATGAACTCTCAACTGCCAAATGGAGTAAGGAAATCCCAGATGCCGATATGATTACAGCTCAAAAAGGGGATCCAATTATTGGTAAGTTTTATCAGCACATTGAGGACTCTGAGAACTTTCCCCTGACGGATACCAATTACATAAGGAAAGAGGACCTCAGAGTGTTGATGAAATGTCCAAAAATGTTCCGAATCCAAGACGGTTTGTTGGTAAGGAGATCCCTAGCTGGCCATGATCAGTGGTGGTCCCTACCTCATTCCGAAGCCTGATGTTAAGTCACGCCCATGATGCGACCACAGCCGGTCATAGGGGGTTTCATACCACACTTGAAATCTTGAGAGAGTTTGCATACTGGCCACACATGGGGCAGGACCTCAACCAATATTTGAAGGGGTGTCTTGTGTGTGCACAATTAGAGCCAACATCCCTCACAGACCGTGCGCCTCTCCAAAAGAGGGGGATGAAACTGCCTTGGTCAGATTTACAAGTCGACTATATGGGGCCCGTGATTCGCTCCTCTAGGGGGAACAAGTACATGTTGACCGTGACATGCTTGTTTACTAAATAGGTGGAATGTCTCCCGGCCCCGAATTGCAAGGCAGAAACATCAGCTGCCCTGATGATCAACCACATCTTTTTGCGTTTTGGACTACCCCAAAGGATCGAGTCAGACCGAGGTAGCCACTTCACCAGCGAAGTAATGACAAAGATGTGGGAGATACTTGGGGTCAAAAGGAAGCTACACATTGCTTACCGGCCAGCCTCTAGTGGGGTAGTAGAGAGATACAACAAAACAATTGTGAGCATATTAAAAAAGTTTGTGGCAGATTCTGGGCCAAGTTGGGATATTCGATTACCTCTTGTCCTAATGGCCATCAGATCTAACCCTTCATCTGCAAATAAAATGTCACCGTTTGAACTGATGACTGGACGCAGGATGGTGCTTCCCCAGCATCTGCTCTACAGAACCCAAGAACAGACATTGATAAATGCCTCCACAACTCATGAGCATGTTGAAAATCTAAGAAAACACCTTCAACATGCTTTTGCCTATGCTCAGCGAAATCTAGAGAGATCTGCAGACAGCATGAAGACCCACTATGACTTAAAGACTACTAGAAAAGAATACAATGTAGGAGACCGGGTCTACTTACAATTTCCAAAGTAACCAGGCCAAACAGCGCACATTTTTGCCTATCTGGAGGGGACCTTTTGAAATTGTAGACAAAATCTCACCAGTCGCCTACAAAATCCGAGTCCCCAAAGGCAGTTTGGCAGAGGGGGAAGATAAGTGGGTCCATATTAACCAACTAAAGTGTTGCCATCCTAGGCACACTCTGCAGCAACTGGAGGAGTCTCCTGGAACCCCAGAAGGGGTCACTCCAGCTCCCTAGATTCCAACTGTAAAATATTCCATATATAGTCCATAAATTACAATCGAAAAATGTGTCCTGATTTGTCAAAATGTATGTGTCCGCCCTACTACATTAATAGTGGTGGGACAATGTCTACAAATATGTTTTTGCTTTGTCACCCTAGTTAATTGGAAACCATGGAAACTAAAACCAAGGAGGACCACCCAGGGACTGAGAGGAGAGATCCAAGAGGGCAGGAGTATCACTCCATACTCACATCAGGACTGGGTGAGGAAAACTGGTCGATCCACCCCTGATGGAAGAAAAGATGATGAATTTTGCTGTTTTTGGAACCAAAAGAAAAGAGACTGACCATCCCAGTCTTGCGACTTCCCATTGATGGACGCTCAATGCCAAATCACAAGGGGAGGCATGTGGGATGTTCTGACCCACTAGTCTATGCCCTGCAACATCACTGTGCGCTGCTTTCATCAAAAACAACAGAATGGCCCCCGGAAAGCCTTATGCATGCTAAAAATCGCTGAGAAGTGCACAGGGAAACCTGAAAAATAGGCTGCCAATCCATTTTGCCTATGTCAGTGGTAAAACAGGAGACCACACTGCCAAAACCTATCATTGGGCTGCCCACAGAGTGAAATAGAACTGCTTGAAAAGGCAGTGCTGCATTGCCAGGAAAATCCAGAAGTGTTTAAAATCTGTTTTTCCTTGGCTGATTGAAAGTGCAAACTCATGGTTCCCAAATAGCAGAGAAGATCCAACATCCTTGTTGGGTGTTAAACATCACTTTATTTAAGGAATCCCCATACGCACCATGACAGGAGAAACACCTTTCATCATAAAAAATCCACATTGAAATGGTGCTTGCCTTGGAAAAATATGTCAGATATGGGCGCAGTACCGCCTCTCGCATGCATCCTAGCTGTCATTACTTATACTCTCAGTTTAAAACTTGTGTCTTAAAATAATGCGTTGTTACAATTCAATCTCTATGTTTGAAAAAGACTGAAATGAAGAGATTTGTGGGTATATTTGTAATTTTATTTTAGAAAAGACAATTTTAAGAAGTGTTTAAAAAGTGAACTAATGTAGCCACACTGGACTTCAAAGGCACATTCCCCAGTTTGCTCAAACAAATGCATCTTCCCCCTGCTCTCAGCTCAGGAACTGGCATCGGGTTGTGAATGGAGGTGAGAGGGGATCTGCTCTTTTGCTCTGTGAAAGAGACAATAGGCTTCTTGAAGTGAAACGAAATGCAAATTCGGGTGTCGACATAAAACAACTTCTGGCAGGAAGAGGCTCAGGTTGCTCTGGCCCAGCCAAACCTTGGAGGCGGGGACAGACTGTTTTGTTTATTCTGAAAGCACAGAAAATATCTTCTTGAAAAAGACTCATAGAAAACTGAACAAAATTGGTAAAAATCTGTAAATATAGTGTTGTTAAAATGAAATGTCTGCTCACAGTTTGAAACTACTCTGAAATTTGTGCGATATTCAGAGACCGGACCACTAAAATGTTGATATTGCTAGGAATATGAAAGTTTACAGGATTATTCCCAGATGTCATGCGCATGTATGTGGAAAAATGTGTACAGATCTGACACTGGGTAACTAACCAAAAGCCGGAAAAACTGTCAGTTTTAAACCGAAACTCTCAAGAAGATGAGACTTGGATGGATGAGTGCTTTATTAAATATGTGGTGTGAATATGTATTATTAGCAAGTTGGTGATATTGTAGATATGCTTTCTATGAAAAATAGATTTTCTGTGTAGGAACAAAGGGGAGGTTTTTCCCTGGATTGTAAATTGCAACAGCACTATGACACATCATGACACTCTGGTTGCTTCTCAAATCAGGGGAGAGGAAATTCTCTGACCAACCGGATTCCTAGAGGTTCGGCTTAGTATAATCAGCCTACCCACCCCTTTGGGAAATAGATAAATAGGGACTGTTTTAGGACCTAGATACACACACATTCACCCATCAACTGATTTACTGGCAAAGCGCTCTGTAGGAGAACCCAGATCAAGACTCCAGAGCTCTGAAAGCAGAAGGCCCAATTTCAAAGCTGAACCCTTCTCAGCTGGCCTGTAAAATCTTGCAACCTGATTTTACCCCCAGACTTGCAAGGGGCACATCAAAACATCAAAAATTGAACAGCATGGGTGTGCTGTTTTCTGCGTCTTGCCAAGAATTCTTGCCAGAACCCAGAGATCCAAACCAGTAGAGCAGAGCTGAAACCAGATAGCTGTAAACTCCAGAACCAACCCATCAGATCCAGTCCAGAGAGCTGTGCAGTCCAGAGTGCCGTGCTGAGTGCAGACCCGGGTGCCTGAATCCTGTCTGGTGGGCTAGCAGAATTCCAGTCCAAAACCTTTGACCAGATCCTGACAGGCCTATTCCAAACCATAGTTGTGAGTATCTAGCATCGAATTGTCCATAGCTAATCCCTTAGCTTTAAGTAATCCAATCCCAAACCATTCTAGCATATCCATAACTGTGTTGTAGAATCTCTTTTGTCTGTTCTGAATCTTTCCCTCATCGATATAGTCCTTTGTTAATTGTAGTGATAAAATCATCTTTGCGCTGATATATTTTCTGAAGAAAGGCAAGCATCTTGGCAGATAGAAACTATCCGGGGGCATCACTGGATCGGTGGCTGTACTGTCGTGTAGCTTGTGGCTTCATAGACTCCCTAGTGTAAAAAATATTTGTTTGTAATATTCAAAAGCGCATCTTTCATTTGAAAATCTTGACTCTTTTGAGAAAAATCAACCTCTACTAAAACCTCTGTAACTTTTGAACCGTACATGCTGTAAACGAAATAGATTTTCTGTAATTGCATTTCTCGCGCGCTGAAAAGTTTGCCGCAATTCTGCATTTGGCTCAATTTCATGTAAAATAGCTATTTCTTGCACTCAATATCTGAATTCAGTTTCCTATCTGCCAGTCATTCAATCCTCATTGCTAGTGTTTACCTGAAGCTATCCAAAGCGGCTCCCACTAGTTTTGAATCCCATTTAGCGATTTAAAGTCATTTTTCAGTGTTTTCCCCATTCATTTAAAATCACATTCAAAAGCATTCGACCTATTTTAAAATCATTCCTGTTTTTATCTAAGCTTGCTGGGGGAACTGGGATTGGAACTGCATTGTTTTTCCTGAAACCTGTTTTCTCTCCTTCCATCTCTATATTGCATATTAGGGGGGGTTGAGTAGTATCAGGGGGAAAGAGTGATTACATTGCATTTGATTGAATTCATATCAAGTATTATTTCTGTGCTGCATTAATTTCCCATCATTGCACTTGACTGAACCCACACAAAGTTTTATTCTATGCTACATTATTCTTCTCATCCATACTCCTACTGATTAAAGAGATTGTTGATTGTAATATCACCCAACGCTGACTACTGTATAAATATTAATAGCGTGATATCTAGATACTGTTCAAATTCATAAAAGTGTGATATATACCTTGTTCAAATCCATCAAATAAATCTTTTAACTTTGCAAAACAACCTACTTCTTGGTTCAGTGAGACCAGGGGGGGGATTCAAAGAGAGGGTCGTGAATTTAGGGTACATCATTCAGAAATAAAAGAACTTTAGACATAAAAATATATAATTAAGGGTTCGAGCTGGGCATCTCACGCTAGGCATTGACTTAGGTGGAGTGCTGGGTTGAAACCACTTACAGTATTTTAAATCACAACAGCTCTGCGCTCTTGTCTTACATACTCTGGCCCGCTGACCTCCGTTACTACTTCTGCACATCCTATGGGTATATCCACTGTTAAGCCTAGCGGCACTGTAATCACTGTAATATATGTAGTAGATACTGTTAATATTCTGTTAACGTAATTTTTGTCTGTATATATGCATTATTGTAACTTTTGCACAAATTGCGCCCTGATGCCTCCGGGCCTGATGGCTCGCGCGTTATAAATAAAACAAATACAAAATACAAATACAGTTGAAACACCGATAGTGAACTCCCTCTGAGAAAAAGCAAAGACTCTGGCCAGGCAAGCGATGGCAGTGAATAAGAAATATGGCAATTTTTCTATACTGCCAGTGCTGAACTATTACAAATCAAAAGTAGTCCCCTCGCTGACCTGTGGAGCACATGCCATGATAAACATTTCAGACAAAGTATGGCCTCGGATTGAGGGACTGTTCCGGAAGAGAGTTATGGGCATTCCTACTTCAACACTGATTCAGATCATACGCAGATAACTGGGCCTCCTATCCTTAAGAGCAGTGGTGGAATGGAATAATCTGGCACTGTTCCAAAAAATCATCCTACCTGCCCTGGCCTCCAATCTTCAAGATCATTAATAAAGAACTAATAGGAGAGTCTAATGCAACGCTGAAAAAAACAGAAACAAATTGCGGGTTATTGAGTGCACTGAACATGATTTGAAATCAAAACCTGCGAGAGTAAAAAATGGAGTTAGGAGAGAATGACTGGATAATTACTCTCACCAGCGCCTCAGGTTACCAGTCAATTGCACACTTATCTTTGGAAACAAGAAAATTAAACTCTCTTCCGGGACACCTGGCCACAATTCCCAATAGATTTGATTACGACCAATTTCTACGGATATGGTTGAATCTCTTAGCCACAAACAAGATCATTGGAATACAAGCCAAGGCTGAACTAAACACATGTCAATTCTGTAAAGACCACAACAGTGTCGGAACCTTGAAGCATACTTTGCTCTACTGCCCAGGCTTGACCAAGGAGAGAACTAAGTCATTTGCTCAGTTTCTGGTGCAATTTCCATCTTTCAATTCAGAGGCTTGGTGGCTAGTTTTAATGTGTGGAGAAAAGATGCTCGACCGTAGGATGAGACTTAAGGTGGACCTTTTATCTGTCTCCTCATATCTGTTGTTCGTTATAGCTAAACTAAGAAATTGTCTCCATTTTTGTAAAATTTGTATATCAATAAAAACACATTTTTAAAAAATTGTAAAAATAGAAGAGAGAGAGGTTAAAGAGCTAAAAGAGAGATACGGCAAGTGATTGAGATTGTGTCTTTGACCTTTTGGAGATAAACACACCAATAGGAGTGCACAATGGGCTGGCACTTCTATGAATGAGTGCTATTTTAATACGAGAGGTAGGGAGAAGTAGTCAAGAGCAGAAGAGATAGGGGAGAGGAGGTGTACAGAAGAATCATTGGGGAGGGAGAGAGAGGACTGTGAGAGTGTCACACATTTCACACATTTTACAAGAAATGTAGTGAGCTAAGTCATTGGCAGAATGGGAGGAGCTAGGGATATTAGTTTGGGTGTTGAGAGCCAAGATTGGAGTTTGGATGAAAGTTTGCAGGGGTGATTGCAAATTGAGGAGATTAGCTTTGCGAAGTAAGAGGACTTGTCAGAGTCCAGTGTGCAGTTGAGGGCAGCAATGGAATTTGTGTAGGCTAGGAGTAGGGGTAGGGGTATGTAATTTGCACCTGCATAGTGGGTCACATTTCAGAGGTAATCCAGGGCTGAGGACATGGGTGGAAAAGTGAATCTGCGAGCAGGATGGTGTTGGTCAAATGGAGTCATAAGTGCACAGTGAAAGTCAGAAAAACAGAGTCAATTCAAACGATATTAATAGGGGGAGAGAGATAGAAGTGAGGTCCCCAGATCATCAATGTAAGGGGCAAGAGAGGCCTCCCTGAATGTCCTCTTAGTCATTGAATAGGGTTGATGGGGATTAGAGGATGAAAAGAGTGAGATGTTAAAATTAACACTAGAGTGATCAAAGGGAGAGGTGTCAATGGAGAGGTCATGATAGGAGAGTGATATGGAGAAAAAGACAATGTCAAGATAATTTCCACCGAAGAGAGGTGTTGATTAGTGGCATATTCAAAAGAGCAAACATTGATGTCGGATGGGGTAGAGGGCAGCGTTGAAGGCCTTGGTGATAAGGAACCCCAAACTCTGCCAGCACTCCAAACAGATTGAGCGAGTAGGTGAAGGTAGCAGAGTCAGTGTTGTGAGTAAAAGTTGAGGGTGACAAGAGTTGAAGTGGTCAGTGATATAGGAATACTTGTTGCAGAGGGATAATGCCTTGCAGAGGTTAAGTGAAAGCATGGTAGGGAAGAACAGGGTTCGTGGAGGTTGCTAGGAGGAAGATGAAGTTGGAGATCTTGGAAAAAAGGGAGCATCTTGTTTGAGAGATGCAGGTGCAGAGGGGAAGGAAAAAGATGGAGAGGCTGGAGGGTGATGCAGTTACACCAGGTTGTGCCTTAAGGCTATGAGAGAAGGGAGGGTGAAGAGGGAGTAGACGGGAATGTAGCAAAGTGAAGGTGCATCATGAAAAGTCAAAGAAATTAGCAAGTGAAAACAGTCAAAAAATGATGCAGCCCAAGAGAGAGAGGGTAAGTGGGTGAGCGGAAAGGGAAGGAGTGGATGGTTGGCTGGGAAGAAGCAGGTCTATGGTCTGAGTTTGATTACAATGGGGCTGCAGGCAACCAAAATACAGTTAAGAGGTGCAACACAGTAATGCTCCTTGGTCCGGTAAGGTAACAGAAACCCTGGTGTAAATAGGCAATGGTAAACCTAAGAAACCATGCTTGACTGTGGTACTAGAAAGCATGGCAGGGCTTGTAACCACTAGTCATCTGCTTCCTAACCACCCCACCAGCATTAATGAGGAGCAAAGGGTCCTAGACCTTCCAGGGCAGTTTGCAGCATGGTGGTGATATAAGAAGCTCTTTGACAAAACACCTGCACCAATCCAGCTTGCACATTTGGTGCCTGTGGAACCAGCAATTTTGGCCAGTGGATGGCTGCACCCTGTTGAAGAATTGGCGATCCAAAAGAAGTGACTACATCCTGTGGTGGAATCTGAGAAATTATAGGGTGACTGTGCCCTGTGAAAGAACTGAGAACTTAAGTGGGTAGCTGCACCCTGTGATAGAACCAGACATCCATAAGAGGTTTCTTCACTCTGTGAGAGAACTTGAGAACCTTAAGGGGTGGCTGCACCCTATACGAGAACCCAAGAAAGTATGAAGGCAGCTGCAGCCTATGTAGGAACATAAGGCCATTTCAACAGGCTGTGATCATCAGACAAAACCTCGATTAAAAAAACATTACACGCACAATAGCCATTGGCATGTGGAAAACGATCAGGGCCTCTCAGTAGTTGAATTAGGGATTTCTTAAAGTACACTCGGAGTTATGAAGAAATTGAGCAACATATGAGGTAATGTGGGGATTTATGATATATTTCACATGGGATGATCCTGCATGGCGATGTTAATATTTTGTAAGAATGCACAAAGCCTAGTTGGCACCTATTGACTAAAGTATAACATCTTGAGTTACTTGAACTGAGGAGGCAGGAAACGTCCAAAAAGCCTGTAAATAAAAGCCAGAATGGGAGATTTGGCCAAATCCCCCATGGAAGTGAAAGGAAACAGGCATCGCAGGGACACATCGAGTCGGCTGCATGCAGCAAAGTGTGCCGCTGCAAGGTAAGTAGGGTTGTGGGTGGGGGTGTTGTTGGGGTCGGGCCAAGTCAGAAATGTTCAGGGGAGAAAAGACAGAAGGTTATTTTCGAAAAAATAATCTGCTGTCTTTTCCCCCTCAAACATTTCCATCACAGGATTCCAAACCTGATCCATGGAGCAATACAGGTGGCCTCGGGGGCACATACAATGGCATGTTTTCTATTTTATTCCTTCCAAGCTAGTCCTATTACAAAACAGAACCAGCAATGGCCTGGCTCATAGACGAGAGCAACCAACCTGAGCTATAGAGTTTTGCAGATAGTTAGGCAGGTGCGTGTGTAGTTGTTGCCTAATAGGTAATGCAGGTAATCTTAAAGAATATTCTTGCTGGGTTGGGAAGACAGTGCACCTTCTTGGGAATGGGAGAAATGAAAGTTAGTTGACTTACCTATTTCCCAGTATGAGTCATAATACTACAAAAGTCACAGGCTACTCCCTCCTGCTGTATTGCCACTATGTAGCTTATGAATACATCAAAATGCTCATATGAATAACTGTATATGGGACTGCAATTTTTTTAAATAAAATATTCAAAAATTACTTGTTGGCATTATAAATATACTCAGTACTTAGTATTATAAAGTGCAAAGATGCGACTGGTGTTATTTTAAACTTCAAAGATGTGCACGTTAGCAAAGAAAATACAATTTCTAAACAGATTTCCCCATATTGAGGAGTATTGTAGCTGTCACAAGCGAGTTACTGTTGTATTCCTAAAATCTTTACAGTGAGGTGTTCATGAGCCCACTGGATTCCAGTTACTTAGCGCACACTGTTTCTAATTTTACAAATGCCCACTGTCCCTTCAATTCTTGAAATAATGTCCAACAACTTCCCTAGGGAATATTGTTTTCTAATATCCCTTGTCTTGCTACCACAGGATGTAGATTAAAAACCATTATGAGTCATGCCATGCCAGTTTGGATAACCCTAAGGAGGGCCAGGAGCAAAGCAGGTACGCCAGTGATAAGGGAATTTTCCTCATTGAAGTGGAAGATTACCATTGCCTGGACAGTGGTTGGGAATTCCTTGAGTGGAAAAAGGGTTTTGTCTTTGGGGGATGGCTAGCTGGTTCCATGTGGTTTGGGTCTCCTTTTACTGGTATGTTGTCAGAAAGAGAGAATACTGTCTATAGGCAACCAGAGTAATTTTGCAGTCAGGGCCAGGTGAGGTGTGACATTGTGAAGGTGTCTCCGTCACTTTCACAGCGGATTCAATCCACAAGCATAATGAAACAACTGCTCGAGTCACTGAGGCGGACTTCCCCTATTCTAATCTGTGTAGGCTCCACCCACACATGTCACAAACTTTTCAACAGGTGTCAGTGATTGACTGCCCATTGATCCCATCGATCTACTCATTGACATGCCCAGTTCATTTGTTAACGTTTGCGCTGACTGCTGTTGATCCTACTGTATGTGCACCTGCTACAATTGATATTGCAAGCACAGCAGCAAAGATCCTTGCATATTAACAAAGTATCTCCTTCGTGTCTTACTTGCTGGGATCCTCCTCCTTCCTTGAGCCATGAGTATGAAAGTCAACACTTTGAAACATGGGTCCATAAAGAAAGACAACAAGTACTCAATGTTACTTTTAAATCAAGCTACCTGTGGATCACCACTCAAGGTTGAAAGCAAGTCCCTCGCCAGCTGTGTCACGTGGGGATTACCTGCACAGGTGTAGGTCCTCGCCATGTACACCAGAGGTAAAACCTCACTGAGGAATGCGTTTTGATGACTAACACACTTGGGAGCCTCCTGGAGGGGTATTAAAATGGGACAGGAATTCGAGAGCAGCTTTCACTGCCACATTCTTTAAAATGGTGCTCCCATAGCTCTGCCCCATGTAGCCTGTCCACCATACAAACCGTATCGACCATAGAAACTAGAGTTCCAATGGCTGGCCACTGATGTCTTCAGGTTGTGCAGTGGCAGAAAAACGGTTCCTTCTCTCCCCAAGAGAATGAAGTTTCCACCAAAAAACATTTGATTACCTACATTGTGTGGGAGTAGATCATTAAACAAATAAACTCGTTTTTGAATAAAGGATGAGAGCCAGGAATTACCCTTGAGGTGGACCCTTAATCAAAAACCAAATTGGGATTGTTCCCCCACTATCACATCAAATTGCCACTGCCCCCTATTTTTGTTTTCTTGCTGACATTCATGAGTTTCCTTATCCCTTTAGGCTTTGCCTCAGCTTGTTCTCACCACTATCCATTATGAGCATGTGCTCCGCAATGGACCTAACGTGGCTTTTCAGCAGAAACTGGTGCCAACACCCATGTGACCATCTGGACAATCTAAAACTGGAGAGGACAATGCAACTTCTTATTTGTAAACAGAAATGTTCATGAGGGAGGAGGTACAATGCAACCAGAATGGATTGGTGGACCAGAAATGTGTAGTAGGCGGAAGTGAACAAGGTGAAACAACTTCACCTGAATGAATGGATTGTTTTGGCATGAAGCGGGATAAATAAGCCTGAAGGACTACCAGAGGATTTCTCAATCATTCTCAGGTCAGGTGACAAGCGCTCTAGAAAGGTAATGGGTCTGGAGGTTGGTTCAGGTTACTCAGGTGGGTCACCATGAGATGGAGGTTGCTGTTTCCTTGAATTTGCAAGCCAATTAATAAAGTGCCTGTTTGCTATCCTTCAAAATTGATGCACGAGCATGGTTTCGCCAATAATTTATCACAATGGTTGCTCTTCCTCCTGTGACTGCCACATACAACTGCTGAAGGATCCACAATGGCCAATTCCCACCATAACTTTAGTAGCAGCCTATACACTAGGCTTGTGACAAAAACATGATCATATCTTCAAAGAATACAAAATCATGTGACGTCATCTTCAGCTTGCAGCACGTTGACACTGAAGGACCTAAATTGGCTCTAGAGGATGGGTGCACAATCGAAGACCTAGTGCCTGATTCACAATACAACAGTATTTTGAATCAGGCACTTGGTCTGTAATGCAAATTATCCTTCCAAGGGCGAAGAACCTAACCTGCCTTCTAGATATCCATGATTGGTTGACCTGAACCTACTCCACATCTGCAAGAATCATTGCAAGAGACTCTCTGGCTGATAAGGCCATATTCAGGTTTCAGCTGTTTGGCACTCCCTTCCGTCAGACATTTTATCTGAGGGTGATTCTCTGGAAACGGGTATGGTTCGGCTACAAGTCCCCCTCTCTGTCAGGTTCCAGCTCTCGAGATCAATCATTGAAACTGCTTGAAATTACAGACCCATTTGAAGCAAATAATCTCTACCTCTCTGAAAAATAATGGAGTGGACTGAGCCCCTGTTGGAAAGAAGAATGTAAACAATCATAAACCTAAGTTCGTGTCATAATCACTTGGGGTTTTACACAAACTTTGTAGGGAATACAGAGCTGAATCTCTTGCTCTGTGCCCAACAAAGCAGGCACATATCAGCCACCCCTCACGGATGATGCCCAATGAGGTAGAACACTACCTCTAACACCACTGCTAATATGCTACTTTTGCTTGACGGAGACTGCATGAATGGCCTATGCAATGTAGCATATTAGCACCCGGGGCGGTGGGCGCAGCCAATCAGGTTACGCAGATTGCGGGCATAAACCTGTAATCTCAACCTGCGTTGTATGGAACCCGCAGGCTGACGCACCCATCGTGGACTGCTATCTTTCCCACAACATCCTTTATCTTTTTTGGGGGGGCAATATCCGACTCCCATCCCCACTTACCTGATTGTGGCAGGGCCACCACCCCCTTTGCAGCAAGTTTCCTTTACCGCCTGCCATGGTCAAAGAAGAGTGGCTCTGTACAGAGCCCCACCTTCTATAACCAAAGCGGCCACTTTGGTTAAGGATTTAATTAATTCAACGGGAGGCCCACGACGTCCCATTGAATGAATTAAAATACTTTATTTTATGCACCCCAGGTTACCATTTTGGTAACAAGGGGTGCAAATGGTGTTAACCCCCAGGTTCGAAGGAATGGAATGGGGGGTAATGGACCGGTGCCCTCTTATAGACCGTGGCTTCGCTTAGGCTGATAATTTAGACTGCTGGTCCGTAAACCCCCTGGGCCCACCCCCACACCCAGTTCCAGCCCTTGGAACAGGAGGTTAATGCTGTTTTCATAGTTTACAGCTATATGTGGAGCACTCATTTCAGCATGCACTCTTCTATTGCACTTAATACCAAGATTGCTGATATTATGCAGGCTGCCAGTCCATTCAGAATACAGACTTGTCTCTGATGATTGTTGTTATCACAGACTTGTCTTTTCATTCTATGAGATATTAAAATAATAGTCAATTTTTGAGAAACAAACCAGAGATAACGAATCCTCTATATTTCTTACAGCCACTCTTTATATGAACCCTTAGGGAGAACTCCCATTCTGTGAACACAGTGGACATAGTGCACTGAGTGTGATTATTTAATTCTGTATGAGATAAAGCCATAAACATTCTCTGATTTATCTTGGCTACTCAAATTCCCCTACTAGGCAACATGGATGTCTGATGATTAGTGTGAAGAGTGCTAACGAAAAACAGATTTGATTCTATGTCAGTGGGGGTGTGTGTGTGTGTGTGTTTATGAATTGTAAGGACTGTGATAATCCATAGTAAAAAGCTATTTCAGCATTTGTTGGTTTACAGTGGCAGATTGTTCAAATTTTTGGCTATTCAGCATACAGGACAGAAGGAACCAATGCCTAGCCAGGGATCTACTAATAGCCATCTCTGGGATCATATTGGTGTGGGTAGGGAGTGGCAGTCCGCCCCATGTCAACAACCCATCTGGTGCCAGCATGGAGGCAAGCCCCTCCTAGCACCTACTTACCTGATGAGGCTCTGGCACCACAGAGTGAAAACTGGGAATGGGATGCCAGGAGAAGTGGAATGCACCCTGCCATGGGGCATAGAGAGCGGCACAACACTGGCCACCCAACACACAGAGGACGAGGCAATGGGATGCGCGGCACAACGGGAGCCACAACACCAACAGCACCAGCCAAAAATTTGAGGTATGCCATGGAGGCTCCAGGACTCAATGCAGCAACCAGAAATTAAGCCTACACATCACCACACATCCACCAGGTATTAATAATTCAAATCCAAGTCATAACCAACCCCACTAAACCGCCAGGGAAACCTATAATCGATAAAGCCGTCCATGTAGGCCTACAAAAATACCTGACTCTTGGAAGCCATTAACAGCTCCAGGTCAACGAGAAGCCCCTGGAACTCCTCCCCATCACACCGCTCCAGGAATGTAATTTATTGAATAATGTAAGTGAGCAATCCTGGGACAGGGTAGGTATTTAAGTGTGTGTGTGTGTGAATGATTTTGTGTGGGTTAGTAGGGTGAAGACAGGTGTTGGTGGAGGACATCCAAAAGACGAGCGTGAGCAACCCGAGTGCAGATGTTATTTAAGAGAGGGGTTTGTGGAGTATTTGTGAGTGCATGGAGAGTATGAGGGGTAGAGGTAGAGTAGGAATAGCAGTATGGTAGTGGTGGCAGAGGTGGTAGTTTGCGGTATTAGTAGACAGCACTAACGTTTAGTGAGTTATAGTTGATTAAGTAGTAGGGAGTGTTAGTGAATAGAAGAAGCAGTAGGAAAGTAGTGGAGGGCAATATCATGGGTTAAGTACAGAGTAGAAATAGTAGAAGCAACAGAATAGTAAGTGTGACAGTGAGTGGGAGAACATGAATAACTATCAGCGTAGAGTGAAACAGACATTATAATAAGAAGAATAGCAAGATGCAATGAAGTAGGATGAGAAAAGGTGAGTGAGATGATATCAGATGTAGAGGGGTAGTTGGAGGTATGAGAGAAAGTAAAAACAATAGTTAGAAACAAAGCTAGACCAAAGTGAGAAGCCGGAAAGACACAGTGAGAGATCATAGGGACAGCGACCTGGTGGGAAGAGAACATCTGAAGAGACCAGAATAGTGAAGAGTCAGGTACGAGCGGGTGTGAGAGAAGTGAATGTGACACCGGGCAAGAGAAGGCATCATCCCTACCTTCCTTAGACTACTAAGCAGACTCAGTTAGGAAAAGCCTAGAAGACCCTTAGGGAGCCAGTCAGTCATCGTTTCGGGACATGCCTAAATAGAATAAGTCAGAAAAAGACAGATAGGGGTCACCGATCAAATAGCCACTAACATTCCCATTAGGGATGCCTGGGTTAGGGAAACTGGGGTAGAGAAGGAAGAGAGGGACGTGCCTAGCGCCAACATTTTTTAAAGACCAGGTGACCCCTGAAAGCCAATAGCTTCTACAGCCATCTTATCTGTTGTATAGTTTCAAAAAAGACCATTAGAACACCTTTGAGAGCCGGCATGGTTCTTTGTGGCGGGCCATCACAACACATTGGATAAGTCCCCAAAAAGGAGTAGCCGCCCAACTGGTTAGCTTAGAAGTTCTTTAAGGACCTGGGAGAGATAAGTAGTTAGGTTGTATATCACTTTGTAAGGCTTAAACAGGCTTCACATTATTTATTTATTTATATATTTGATTTGTTTGATTTGGTGTTATATCCTTTACACAGCATTGCAGATTCAGAGCAATAGTAAGGGTGGGTTGTATATAGTGGGGAGGAAGGAAATAGGTCAAATACGTACAGTAAACAGTTGTAAATCCTGAAAAAATATCATTTAGAGGGCATAAGGGAACGTTAGTAAAGCCTTATTGTTATGAGACCTAATGGTGTTATATCCCTGGACTGGTCTCACTGCTGCCAAGGTACCGCCATTAGGCAAGAGTAGATGCTCTTTTAACTGATTTCTACATGGTTCGAGAATTGACACTGTTAAATAGAACATCTATCTTGGAAACTGTTCTTGGGTCGTGCATACACCAAGTGTCAAGATGCTGCTAAACCTAAGGTTTGGGGAACTTTTGAAATTTTATTATAAATGTGCTGCACAGGTGCAGATGAAATGTGTTGATATTACTTTTGTTTCTAATTGTATTTATTGTTTTAACACTTACATAAACAATGAATCAAACTACAATAGGTCTAATGTAAAGTATAACACTTATATGCATACATCATGACAGTCCAATCTAAGAAGGAAAATAACTAAAGAGAAGGTGGGTGAGGAGGTGAATAAAAGAGTAGAGAAAATGCAAATAAAGAGAAAGAATAAACCTCTAGAATGTCATTGAAAACAACTAAGAATAAAGGTCATTAAAAGCCCCCAGATCATCTCATACTCTTGATTTTAATCTTCAGTGTTGTAGGACCCTTTCTCCCTCCTAGACAGGAGAGACCAACTCTGTAGCCAATCATCAACACAGGGGGCAGTATTGCTCTTCCAGAATTTCTAAATATGTCTCTTAGCAAGAAAGAGTGCTCTATATGTCAGGAACAGTTTACCACTAGTCAATTCAATATGTGAACGGAATAAGCATTGACATTTTGTATGCCAAAATGCCCTTGAAAACTGTATATGGAGCTGAACTTGGGGTAACTCTGGAGTGGGACCTCTGGAAATGGTTCAAAATCGGTTCTTTAGATCTGTCGTGGATATTCTGAATTGCACTCCAATAGGTGCAGTAAGGTTGGAGTTAGGTTCTCCCCATTAGTATCCCCTGATGCTGAAGCTCCTCCTATGAGATATTTTGCTAATGCTTTATACATGAGAATGTCAAAAATGCAAATATTGCAGTAAGTAAAGAGACTACATGTAATTATTCTACCTGGTGGTATAACATTAACAGGGTAATTCATAGAATTTCGCAGAAAAGTGTCGCAAGCGGCTGGCGCAGAGTGTCCGCGTGCGATTGTCTGCGCCAGGCACGTGCGCTAAAACCGATTTCCGCACACAGCGTATTCATGGATTTTAGGCTCCCAAACCAGCCGTGGCGCAGAGTATCGCAGCGACCCTGCAGCAGCGCCAGTAACGCCCCCAAGAATGCCCTCGCGCAAGGAAAAGCCATCAAAATCGCAAAATCATCGCAAAGGGCTGCGCTAACCCTGGACCAGTTTACAGGGCTGCCAAACAAGGAACGCAAAGCGGGTAACGTGCATATCAGGGGTATGCGTGAAGTTATACACGCGATTAGCCAGGGTACGTGTATTACAGGGGTACGCGGGAAGTTTAACACGCGATTGACCAGGGTACGTGTATTACAGGGGTACGCGTGAAGTTTTACACGCGATTAGCCAGGGCACTTGTATCACAGGGGTACGCGGGAATTATCACACGCGATTTGGCTGGGTACGTGTATTACAGGGGTACACGGGAAGTTTTACACGCGATTCGGCTGGGTACGTGTATTACAGGGGTGCGCGGGAATTCTCACATGCGATTTGGCCAGGTACGTGTATTACAGGGGTGCGCAGGAATTATCACACGCGATTTGGCTTGGTACGTGTATTACAGGGGTGCATGGGAAGTTACACACGCGATTAGGCTGGATGGGTCCTCACAGGTGTTCCCTGTACACCCTCCACGGCCCCTGCAGGCAGCCCACAAAACAGGGGACTACCCTGCACACCTGCTCATGTCCCCCTGCACCCCCACCCCCCAGCAGTGCAGGGGCAGCCTCCACCAGGCCCCCACTCATGTCTCCCACCACCCCCACCCCCTAGCCACCAGGGGCACCCTCCACCAGGCCCCCACCCATGTATCCCACCACCCCCACCCCCCAGCCACCAGGGGCACCCTCCACCAGGCCCCCACCCATGTCTCCCACCAACCCCACACCCCAGCAGTGCAGGGGCAGCCTCCAACAGGCCCCCACTCATGTCCCCTATCACCCCCACCCCCCCGCCACCAGGGGCAGCCTCCACCAGGCCCCCACTCATGTCTCCCACCACCCCCACCCCCCAGCCACCAGGGGCAGCATCCACCAGGCCCCCACTCATGTCTCCCACCACCCCCACCCCCCAGCAGTGCAGGGGCAGCCTCCACCAGGCCCCCACCACCCCCACCCCCCAGCAGTGCAGAGGCACCCTCCACCAGGCCCCCACTCATGTCTCCCACCACCCCCACCCCCCAGCAGTGCAGGGGCAGCCTCCACCAGGCCCCCACCCATGTCTCCCACCACCCCCACCCCCCAGCCACCAGGGGCAGCCTCCACCAGGCCCCCACTCATGTCTCCCACCACCCCCACCCCCCAGCAGTGCAGGGGCAGCCTCCACCAGGCCCCCACTCATGTCTCCCACCACCCCACCCCCCAGCCACCAGGGGCAGCCTCCACCAGGCCCCCACTCATGTCTCCCACCACCCCCACCCCCCAGCAGTGCAGGGGCAGCCTCCACCAGGCCCCCACTCATGTCTCCCACCACCCCCACCCCCCAGCAGTGAAGGGGCACCCTCCACCAGGCCCCCACTCATGTCTCCCACCACCCCCACCCCCCAGCAGTGCAGGGGCAGCCTCCACCAGGCTCCCACCCATGTCTCCCACCACCCCCCCCCCCAGCCACCAGGGGCAGCCTCCACCAGGCCCCCACTCATGTCTCCCACCACCCCCACCCCCCAGCAGTGCAGGGGCAGCCTCCACCAGGCCCCCACTCATGTCTCCCACCACCCCCACCCCCCAGCAGTGCAGGGCCACCCTCCACCAGGCCCCCACTCATGTCTCCCACCACCCCCACCCCACAGCAGTGCAGGGGCAGCCTCCACCAGGCCCCCACTCATGTCCCCTATCACCCCCACCCCCCCGCCACCAGGGGCAGCCTCCACCAGGCCCCCACCCATGTCTCCCACCACCCCCACCCCCCAGCCACCAGGGGCACCCTCCACCAGGCCCCCACCCATGTCTCCCACCACCCCCACCCCCCAGCAGTGCAGGGGCACCCTCCACCAGGCCCCCACCCATTTCTCCCACCACCCCCACCCCCAGCAGTGCAGGGGCACCCTCCACCAGGCCCCCACTCATGTCTACCACCACCCCCACCCCCCAGCCACCAGGGGCAGCCTCCACCAGGTCCCCACCCATGTCTCCCACCACCCCCACCCCCAGCCACCAGGGGCACCCTCCACCAGGCCCCCACCCATGTCTCCCACCACCCCCACCCCCCAGCCACCAGGGGCACCCTCCACCAGGCCCCCACCCATGTCTCCCACCACCCCCACCCCCCAGCAGTGCAGGGGCACCCTCCACCAGGCCCCCACTCATGTCTACCACCACCCCCCAGCCACCAGGGGCAGCCTCCACCAGGCCCCCACTCATGTCTCCCACCACCCCCACCCCCCAGCAGTGCAGGGGCACCCTCCACCAGGCTCCCACTCATGTCTCCCACCACCCCCACCCCCCAGCAGTGCAGGGGCACCCTCCACCAGGCCCCCACCCATGTCTCCCACCACCCCCACCCCCCAGCAGTGCAGGGGCACCCTCCACCAGGCTCCCACCCATGTCTCCCACCACCCCCACCCCCCAGCCACCAGGGGCACCCTCCACCAGGCTCCCACCCATGTATCCCAACACCCCCACCCCCCAGCCACCAGGGGCACCCTCCACCAGGCCCCCACCCATGTCTCCCACCACCCCCACCCCCCAGCAGTGCAGGGGCAGCCTCCACCAGGCCCCCACTCATGGCTCCCAAGAGCCACCAGGGGCAGCCTCCACCAGGCCCCCACCCATGTATCCCACCACCCCCAGCCACCAGGGGCACCCTCCACCAGGCCCCCATCCATGTCTCCCACCACCGCCACCCCCCAGCAGTGCAGGGGCACCCTCCACCAGGCCCCCACTCATGTCTACCACCACCTCCACCCCCCAGCCACCAGGGGCACCCTCCACCAGGCCCCCACTCATGTCTCCCACCCCCCAGCAGTGCAGGGGCACCCTCCACCAGGCCCCCACCCATGTCTCCCACCACTCCCACCCCCCAGCAGTGCAGGGGCACCCTCCACCAGGCCCCCACTCATGTCTCCCACCACCCCCACCCCCCAGCAGTGCAGGGGCACCCTCCACCAGGCCCCCACTCATGTCTCCCACCACCCCCACCCCCCAGCAGTGCAGGGGCAGCCTCCACCAGGCCCCCACCCATGTCTCCCACCACCCCCACCCACCAGCAGTGCAGGGGCACCCTCCACCAGGCCCCCACTCATGTCTCCCACCACCCCCACCCCCCAGCAGTGCAGGGGCACCCTCCACCAGGCCCCCACCCATGTCTCCCACCACCCCCACCCCCCAGCCACCAGGGGCAGCCTCCACCAGGCCCCCACTCATGTCCCCTATCACCCCCACCCCCCCGCCACCAGGGGCACCCTCCACCAGGCCCCCACCCATGTCTCCCACCACCCCCACCCCCCAGCAGTGCAGGGGCACTCTCCACCAGGCCCCCACCCATGTCTACCACCACCCCCACCCCCCCGCCACCAGGGGCAGCCTCCACCAGGCCCCCACCCATGTCTACCACCACCCCCACCCCCCCGCCACCAGGGGCAGCCTCCACCAAGCCCCCACTCATGTCCCCCTGCCCACAGGCCCTGACAATCCTCAAGCATGTATGGAACTATATACAAAAGGTGGAGCAGTGTCCGTCGACTCCAAAGAAAAATAAACTGCAAAGGAAACCTATCACTAAATAACTATATACAATGGCGGCGGGCCAGTCCAGCGGCTCACTTAGTTGTGTTCTGGGCCAGGGCATCATCGAACTCCTCGTCTATGTCCCGGAGGCGGTCCTGTTCCATGGCCCCGAGGGTCCGCAGGGACGCCGACATGTTCACCTCCAACTCCCTGCGGATTGCCTCGAGGCACTCGGCCCGCCTCAGGGCCCTCCGCATGGAGTTCTCCGCCCTGACCATCGTGAGCCGCGCCTCTTCTGCCTGCCGCCGCTCCGCATCTATGGCGTGGCCCAACCGCTGCCACACGGAAGGCACTTCCCGTCCAGGGTCCTCCGGCCGATGCCTGCCCCTCCGATGTTGAAGGCCCTGAGCTATCGTGGCTCCCACCTACAGCCTCCTGCTGCTGCAGCTGCTGCTGTCCATGTGCCCTGTCCGATGGTGCCTGCACATCCTCCTCCAGCTGGGGTGCAGTCGTTGACGTGGCCACCCCTGCTGGACGTCCGACTCCCGACTGTGGCAGGGATCTGTTGTCCATCAGCCTGGCCGCACGGTCGGAGGCAGCTCCACAGGGCACCCAGGTGACACATGGGTGGGTAGATGGCATGGAGGACGACTTGGGCATAGGGGGTTCTGTGGAGAAGGTGGTCGGAACAAGGTCCATGAAACGGAGGAATCCAGCCCTGGTGAGCTGTCCCAGTGGGTCAACGCGGTCAATGAGCCATGCGAGAAGACGTGCAGACTCATCATGAAAAGACTGCAGGTCAGCTCGCATGGCCCGTTGACGAAACGCCACCACCACCCTGGACAGGCACAACCTGGTGCAGGATAGCCACATCCGCAGGGAGTGGAAGGCCAGGTGTCGTAAGCCAATCCTCTCCCTGAGAACGGGTCTGGAGGTAGGCATCCCCGCTGGTGCAAGATGATGCAGTGACAGGAGCAGGGACAGGATTGCACACAGGCACCTCCGCGGCGGCCTGTGCTGCCTCCTGTCCCTGATCCTGCACTGCACCACTAGCACCAGTGGAATCCCCACCTCCAGACCCCGCCACTGTCGCTTGCACGGCCTCCTCCTCCACCAAACCCCCCACCAACCTGGATGACTCCGTGCCATCTTCCCCCGTTGGGCCCTGTGGGGTCCCAGCTGCCCCTTCTGCTGCCGAGGAGTCCAACTCCAACCTCCGCCTCTTGGACCTCCCCTCGGCAGCTGCGGCCTGGGACGCGGCACCGGACTCCTCACTCCCCGACGAGATCACAACCTGGGAGGGGATCCGGGCCTTGCGTCTCCGGCTGGTGGTGCAACCCCTGCCGCTGTGCTCCACAGCACCTTCTCCGCCCTCTTCATCAGTTGACGCTGCAGACAGGGAGAAAGAAAACACAGGCATCAGGGCACTGTAAAATGGACTCATACACACATGACAGTTATACATGAGTGGCATTGGTAAACCTCAGACATGGCATCACAATCCCCAACACACATGTCATTTCAACTTGCACACATGAGCCATACCACAGCCATAATGCAACAGCCAGCACCAACCATTCACATACAACAGCATGAGCAGCCAAAGCTCATCCACACATCACATGCAACATAGGGAGTACACTACACATGCACACACAACACCAAACTTGCATGCATGTGTACACCTCCGCCAACTGTCGCAGTGTTTTGATCGACATCCATGTCACACCTGACAATCATTCCTCCACATCCTGTGCCAATCAAGCCCACACACACAAGCACCATCCATGTGTCACACATGAGACCCCTCGCATGTGTCACCCTCACGGCCCTGTACACCACCCCTACTTGGCCACATAAAAATACATGTTCAACCTGCACACTCCTGGCACACCACCACAAGCACAGCTTACAATCAGTATGCATGTACACTTACCGCTCGACTCCAGACGGGTCTGCTTCTCAAGGACCTGGATGTGGAGCGCTGGGGATATGCGTTCCAGGACCCTCATCTGATCTTCCGACAAGTGGCATCCGCTGCCTTCAGGGGGCGCCGGGCCTTGTTGAGGGTCCTGGACCTGAAGTCCTCCCAGCGCTTCCTGACACGTTTGTAGTCGCGGACTGCCACCTCCTCCGCGTTGATGGCAGTCACAATGTCCATCCAGATCCGAGTCCGTCCTTCCTTGTCGGCGCGCAACCTTCCGAAGAGGGCATCATACTGCCCCAGGACATGCTCCACCAGGACACCAACTTCGGAGGCAGTGAAGCTGGTGCCCCTCTGCCTCCTTGGCCGGGGGTTGCCACTGGTGCCAGATGTTGCAGTGCCCGACATGGCAACCCCAGAGGCAGGAGTGGGTGGGCAACTGGGTCCTGGGGCTGGGCTGTGGGGCGATGGAAAATCAGTCGGGAGTCTTCAGTTCCAGCAGGGGTGGTCACAGCAACAGCACCCCTGGCTGGTGTGCAGGCAGCAAATGGCAGGGCACGTGGACAGCAGGCAGTCAGGCAGCAGCAGATGGCAGGTGGGAGCGTGCTCAGGGCTCTGGGGGGCAGTAATTTGGCCTTCTGGGCAAGAGCGTGGTCTTCCGTGTGTGAACGCGTGGCCAGCTTGATACGGAGTGATTTGGCACGTGAAAATCCAACACGTCTGCGTGTAATTCGAGGAAAGGCCCTTAGCGCGTAAATGCGTCGCCAGCGTATGCGCGTCTATGAAGTCACGTGCACGTTGAATTGGGCACAAGTTGGAAAATGTTGCGTGTGAAAAAAATGAAAGACACGTCCGAGTGTCAAAGCGTGTAATTGGTGGGAATGGGCCTAGCGCGTACACGCGGCAGTGACAAAGCGTGTAATTGGTGGAAATGGACCTACACGCAGAAGTGACAAAGCGTGTAATTGGTGGAAATGGCCCTACACGCAGAAGTGACAAAGCGTGTAATTGGTGGAAATGGCCCTAGCGCGTACACGCTGCGTAAGTGACGCTGGACGTGTGGGCCTGCATAAAAGGTACGTGTAGAACACCATTTCCTTGTAAGTGCTTTTCGTGGAGAGCGAGTGGGTGAATTCTGTACTTCTTGTCGTTTCACACGCGATTTACTTCACAGCGTTTCAAGTTCGTACTCCCTGTTACCTCTGACAGCTTTTTCTCTTTTTACTCTTTTACTGGTTTACCTGGGCCTCTTCCCTCAAACAGTGTTCCCTTCTACTGTTGTCCTGTCTCCTCAGACAGCGTACAAATCTTCTTTTGGCGGGGGTGTTGCCAACCAAACGCGCCCCTTTTTCACGCTCTTTTACCTGGCAGACGGTGAGTCACGCACGTATCCAACATCTGTGCTTTCCCCGTGTGTAGCCTACCCCTTCAGAGGTCATTCTAGGCTGCGTGTGACACGCATACGTTCATTCTTGTGTTACTGGGTGCCACAGCGTAGTGCAGGTTTTTCTTTCTGCACACGTGGTCTAGGAGGGGTTGCGTGCATGTCATCTCCCTTTTTTGGGCCTCCTGTGCGTAGCGTGACCCGTCATCTTTCCCCAGGGGTTACATTCAGCCTTGCTAGAGCACTAGGGTACAATTACCATCTGGTACCCAACCCCTTTGACCCCCAATTGCCCAGGACAATAGTTTACAGCCACTCCCATACGCACATTAACATCAGTGCCATGGCTGGGAGGCGAGGATTCCGTAAGGGTGGCAAAGGTGGAAGAGCCACAAGTGGTGGCCGTGGTGGATCCGGTAGGGGACGTGGTCGTTACTTGCAGGGTGAGCCTGTCCCCCCATGTGTGGAGGACCAGTCAAGGGCACCCATAATCCCCCCCCCCTCCCGTTGAGGCTGATGTGGCTGACACCATCCATGCTCAGCCCTTGTTGGACCAGCCCATTGTGGCACCAGACCTGGCTGACTCCATGGCTGACTTCCAGGTCAGCAGGCCTATGACACGTGCGCTGGTGCACGTTGATGTCATCATGCCACGTGGATCTGGGGCAGCAAGGTCATCTGCTGCCCCAAGTAGGCAGGGCGGAGAGGCTGCAGGGGCAGCTGCGGCTCCATCCACCCCAGCTCTCACACACCCAGCCAGGACAGTGTTGGTCCTAGTCCATCCTGCTGACATTCCCACTGACACCATTACACTTGAGCCAATGCCCGCACCAACTCCCATGCTGAGTGTGCAATCCCACACTCCTGATACAGAGTCCACCAGGGCTCCTGCCCCTAGTGTCCAGAGCGGCGCAGGACACTCAGGATCACCACCACCTTCCAAGCGGAAGAGGAAGAGTGCTCGTCCGGCACAGGCTGATGCCCCAGACACGGCTACACAGTCCGGCCCGTCGAGGAAGCCCAGCTTCACGGATGACAAACTGAATGCACTTGTTGAGTATGTGTCCGGACATGATAACGAGATGGTCATTGTTGCAGGATCCAAGACCACACCTGCACAACGCCAGGCACACTGGCAGACCGTTGCGGACATCGTAAGTGCCCTTGGAATCGTGAGGCGCACAGCCAATGATTGCTATACGCGCTGGAATGACCTAAAGCGCAGGGCAAAGAATAAGCTGGCCTCAAGTCATGCCGCAACTCTAGTGACTGGAGGTGGGTCTCCAGTAGTGGACATGGAACTCACTCCACATGAGTCAGTCGCTGGGACCTACGTCACGGAGGAACAGATCCAAGGCGTGGGAGATCTGCCTGATTACGAGGCATTGTCCGGTGAGTGCACATGCATGTGTGTGTCATCCATGTGCATGGTGTGTGTGTGAGGGCTTCTGTTTGTGTGCCAGGTGAGAGTGTGTGCGCCTGAGTCGTATGGGTCAGCCATGTGCTTCATGCAATACATCCTGCGCAGCTGCATTTGGCCATAGCAGTATCCCTTCTGCCAACAGTAGACATCTAGCCCAACAGCACGCCAGTTGCCCTTGAAGTGTCACCTTGCCACAACATTGTTGCTTATTTTTCTCTGTTCATTCAGGCAGATTGTTTGCATTCCACCACTTTTACTAGGCATTTCTCAGTCCTCTAGTCACATGTCTGACATGGCTATGGTAAAGTGGAGTGACTTTGTTACCTGGATATCATTTGTTCACACATGTCCCTGTGCAATTGGACCATTTTGGACTGGCAGCTCCCGGTGAAAAATCTGACCTGTTTGAATTAGATAAGCTATTACATGCGGGAACTGGACTGAATGAATAGGTGCTGCCCTCCTCTCCATCTTCACTCAATAGCAATGGTACATGCCATCTGTGTGATGGCATGTGTGTTTCACCTGGCAATCACAGGCCAATGTGTGATGCCACTGCCAGGCAGCATACAGAAAATGTGTTCATCTTCCATCTTGGTGTCATCAGTGTGTGCCATTTGTCTGCCCTTCATATGCAGTGAGGGTGCAGGCATGGGAGGGTTTTAGTCATGTGTGACATGTGTCAATCAAGTACTGGTTCTCTTGCTTCTCAGCCCTCATTGTGTGCCATGGTGCTAATGCCTGTTTCCATTTCTTTGTTTTTATGTCTTTGCAGGGGAAGACGCACCTGATACTGCTGGGGTTGTGGAGATGGTGCAGACCCAGGAGGGGTCCGAGGGCCGACCAACCACCAGTGAGGGACGTGGTGTGGTGTTGGGTGAGAACCCACAAGTGCTGCAGGTCGTGCTCTCAAGGGGTGTCTCTGGCTGCACCTCCCCCGAGCTGTACTCAGGTGTTGATTCGGATGATGAGACCTACGTGCCGTCGCAGGTGAGTGTTCCAGGGAGGGATTCTGTTCTGTCCCACCCACCTGCACCAGGGTCAGAACCCTCAATGGGGATGTCAGTGTTGGCAGCTACGCCTTTGGTGGTTACGGATGCAGGGTCACACTCCGCGACATCTGATCCTGTTCCTGGGCCAGCAGATCAGAGGGGGAATGCAGTCCTGCAGCCTCAGGCAGTGCCGGCACAGCAAGGCGCAGTTCGCCTTGCCCCAGACAGGTGTGGTGCCCGCCGGCGTGGTGGCCGTACGCCACCTGGCAATACCGCATGGGAGCAATCCATTTACGGTATGGCAACCCAACAGGCAGCATCATCCGAGATGATGGCTCAGGCCATGGATAGGGTGGCCACTTCCATTGTCCCCCCAGAAAGGCTGATGGAGCGACTACAGCAGGCAACCAACTCCATCTGCCAGTCACACAGGGCGGACATGTTGGCGTCCAACAGGGACAGGCGGGCGGCACTGGCAACTCTGCAGGAGGCCATCTCCAGAGAGTCCCAGGGCCACAGGGAAGCCCTGAGGCAGGCGCTCCTTCACCTCCGGACGACTCTTGTTGAGCTTGAGGCTTCAACACACCATAGGACAGAACAGCAGCTGGAGCGTCTCACCCGTACGCTCTCAGCTGAGATGCAGGCAACGAGGGCGGAGGTCCGGGCATCCCGTGAGTTGTTGCATGGGGACCTCCGCACACTTATCCTCCAGAACGAGACCTACCACACCCGCATGCTTGCAGCCATGGAGGAGCAGACTAGGGCCTTGCGTGGGCTGCCTCCCATAGTGCAATCACCTCCGGATGCAGCTGCACAGGGTGATAATAGCGACAGCAGTGATACTCCCACAATAAGGTAGCCGTGTGGGCCATGAGCCCATGGAGGTGTTTTTTTTTCCCAGGATCCACACAGGTGGGTTTTGGTGTGCACCCTGTCCTCGGACCTCCTGGGTGGCCTCCCCAAACCCCCCGGGCCCATCAATGGCCATTTTTTATTTTTTTTTATTTTTATTTTTATTTTTATTTTTCCCAATTTTTTTGGGACAATTTGTTGCCTTCCGTGGTTCCTGTGGGCATACGCTGCATTGTTGCTGGGCACATGCAGGCTTGTCATGTATTTGGTTCAGATGCTTGGGTTTGAGTCACACACACCCCTCCTGCTTCCCGTTTCCATGGGCTTGCAAAGGGTGTGCCCAAGTGACATTGACGTACATGGTGGCATTGGACTCCCACTACATGTGTGGGTAGTCTAGTCAATACTGTGTATACATTCCTAGTGCATATTGCTGTTGTGTTGTACACTGCATGTTGCATTGATGTGTAACTCATCATCTGTGTCTACCTCCCAATTTGCAGGTCCCTTCCTCATGTCTACACAAGGCCCTCTAGTTTGGAGATGGGGTCCATGTTGGCAGCAGTGCACCTACAACTCTACATGGCGCCAACACTGTACAGTTGGAAGTGGTGGGAGTGCAGGCATTTCCAGGTGGTGAGACTACTAATTTATTACATTTGTGATGTCATGTTAATGGTAGTACCTGCTCAAGTTTGTTGTTGGTCCTGCATTACTGTGAGCATTTCAGGTGTTGCAAGTTTCAATTAGGGACACTGTACATTGTGACACTTGTGTCATGTTGTGGGGATTACTTTGTTTACCTGCAAATAGCATGACATGGCACGGTGTGTCGTGTGGCGGTGCTGGGGATGGGTTGACTGACATGGCACTGTCCTCTTGTTGCATTTTGCAAGTGGGTATTCATTTTAGCTGCTTGAATGTGTTTCTTCACAAAACTGCCTTGGTTGTGTCTGTGTGGGTAGGGATGCACACATTGTAACACTTCCAGGTGAACAATCTCAGGCTGATATGGTTTTCACGGTTGATTCTCCAGACATTCAGGATCAGTGTCAGGTTGAGTCATCATTGATTGTCAGATGGAATGTGCCAGGGCAGTGTGCACTCCACAGGGGTGTGATTTCTATGTGAAGTAATTAGCCACTAGCTGTGTACGGGCTGCCTCCCCCCGTGCCCTTTCCCCTCCCATGCGCAGCGGCTGTGCATGTGGTTGGGGATGTGGGGCCACCACCATGTCCACGGCCAGGCCCCGGTGTGTTGCAATGTTGTGCAGGACACATGCTGCCACTATGATCCTGCACGCTACTGGGGGAGCGTATAACAGCTGCCCGCCAGAACGGTCAAGGGAGCGAAAGCGTGACTTTAGCACTCCGAATGTGCGCTCCACTATGCCCCGGGTTGTAATGTGGGCTGTGTTATATCTTACCTCGGGTGGCGTGGTGGGGTTCCGAATTTGCGTCATCATGTGGGGGCTGAGAGGGTAGGCACTGTCCCCTGTGGAGGTGGTGATTGGTATCATTGGTGGGGTTGTGACCTTGCTCAGTATCTGACATGCATGCATGTGCAGTGGCATTCATACTCACCAAGCAGCCATGTATCGCCATGCCGCCCAGCTTCTAGGTCCCGGCTTAGGGTGGACATTCGGTAAATGAAGCTGTCGTGGGTGGACCCGGGATAGTTGGCATATACTGAGGTGATGATTCCCTTGGCATTACATACTACCTGCACGTTGATGGAATGCCAGTGCTTGCGATTCCTATAGATATGCTCTGATGCCCTGGGGGGACGTAGAGCCACATGGGTGCAGTCGATGGCACCTAGCACTTTGGGGAATCGTGCCACACCGTAAAAATCCAGGGCGGCAGCATGCCTTTCTGCAGGTGTTCTGGCCAGGTATATGTGCCTGCGGACTGATGGGCGTGCAGTGATGATGTTCAAGACCTGGTGTAGGCAGCGTGACTGGGTGGCCTGTGATACCCCACCCACTATGGCACTTGTCCGCTGAAATAATCCAGTGGCTAAGAAGTGCAGTACATTGAGGACCTTCTCCAGGGGGCTGAGTGCTTGGGAGCACAGGGTGGGTGATGTGAGGTCATCCTCTCACTCACTCACCAGGTCCACTATTATGTGTGGTGGAAACCTGTACCTCCCATACACCTGGTCATCAGGCATCCCGAAAAGGCTGGTTCTGGGTGTGAATATTCTCGCCCTGACTATCCTCCTCCTCCTCCTTTGGTAGCCCACGGCCGCTGCTGCTAGGAACGGTATGTTCATCCTGGGTCTGAGCTTGTTATTTTGTTAGCGCGCAAATTTATCCGGTGCGTGTGTTGTAGGCGAGCGTGTGACCCGCGCACCCCTGAAATCCAGTACCCAGTCCAATAGCGTGTGGAAATTCCAGCGCACCCCGGGATACAGGTGCGCTGACGTACTTGCGTGTGTAAGTGGCCGCGCACCCCTGAAATACACGTACATAGGCCAATCGCGTGTACGCGCATTTTTTTCCAATTACACGCGATGACACTCTGACGTGCTGTCCAATTACACGCGATGACACTCTGACGTGCTGTCCAATTACACGCGATGACACTCTGACGTGCAGTCTTTCCATGTGTGCTCCGTCATCACGTGCTGTGTGGGAAACACCCGTGCGGGTCACGTCACAGACGCGCTTACGCGCTGAGGGCCTTTGGTCCAATAGAATCGTGTATGCGGGCTGACGCGCTTACGCGCTTAGGGCCTTTCCTCGAATTTCACGCTGACGTGCAGGATTTTCACGTGCCAAATCACTCCGTATCAAGCTGGCCACGCAAAAACACACGGAAGACCACGCTCCTGCCCAGAAGGCCGAATTACTGCCCCCCAGTGCCCCGAGCAGCCTCCCACGTGCCATCTGCTGCTGCCTGCCTGCCTGCCTGCCTGCTGCCACCGTGCCCTGCCATTTGGTGCCTGCACATCAGCCATCTGCAGGGGTCCAGTTGCTGTGTCCACCCCTGCTGGAACTGAAGACTCCCGACTGGGATTACATCGCTCCACAGCCCAGCCCCAGGACCCAGTTGCCCACCCACACCTGCCTCTGGGGTTGCCATGTCGGGCACTTCCACATCTGGCACCAGTGGCAACCCCAGGCCAGAGGGGCAGAGGGGCACCAGCTTCACTGCCACCGAAGTTGGTGTCCTGGTGGAGCATGTCCTGGGGCAGTATGATGCCCTCTTTGGATCGTCCCGCGCCAGCAAGGAAGGATGGGAGAGGATCTGGGCCGACTGTGTGGTTGCCATCAACGTGGAGGGGGTGGCAACCCGCGACGTCCAGAAGATCAAGAAGCGCTGGGAGGACTTGAGGTCCAGGACCCTCGTGAAGGCCCGGCGCCTCGTGGAGGGGGGCCGGGGCCGCATGAGTTCCATCCTGATGATGGTCCTGGAACGCGTACGCCCAGCGCTCCACACCCAGATCCTTGAGAGGGAGACCCGTCTGGAGTTGAGCGGTAAGTGTCCAAGCATAGCTGTGTGAGACAGGGCATGTTGCGTTGTGCTGGTTCTCTGATACTTGCCTGTATGTGTGACATAGGCCATGTATGCATTTATGTGTGCAGGGACATCATGGTAATGCATGTGCGACCAGTGATGTGTGAACCACTTGGTTGTTGCATGTGTTTAAATGCCACATGGGGAGCCCTATGCAGATTTTAAACATGAGAGCATGCCAGTCTCTGTTCCTGGACATGGGTGGGGGTGAGGGATGGGTGCTGATGCCAGGTACATATATGGTAGCCATGTCTGTGTGCCTGACCTGCGTGTCTGTGACTTGTGCATGCCATGGATGCATGACACATGTGTGTGACAATGCACAGATTCACTGATGCAGCCTAGTTACCCTTGTATCCGCTGGGTTTGGGGTGTATGGGGCCAGATGGATGTGACTGAGGTGAAGTGTGTGCATGTGATAGGCATGACCCATGATGCATGTGAGTTCCATATCATTGTATGTTTCAAGAGTCCATTGGACATATATGGAAATGTCCATGGCATGCACCATGCCTGTTACTGTGTGTGTTTTGCCTGGACTGACCCATGTGTTGTGGAGGGACATGATCGAAGTGTACTTTGACAGTGGTACTCATCTGCTATTGCTTCCTGTCTAGGGGACCATTGTACAGTACCCTGATGCTTGTGTTCTTTGTCTCCCTCTACGCAGCGGCTATTGAAGAAGAGGGCGGAGACGGCGCTGTGGAGCAAGGCGGCGGGGATGCCCCCACGGCTGCAGCGGAAGGGGTGGGTGAGCCCCCACAGGGGCCTGCTACGGTGGAAGACGGTGAGGAGCCATCCAGGTTGGTGGTTTCCACAGAGGAGGAGGAGGCCGCCACAGGGGCACACATGGGGCCTGGTGTGGGCATCCCTGCTGGTGCAAGTGGTGCAGTCCAGGGCCAGGGGCAGGAGGCAGCACAGGTCACCGTGGAGGGGCCTGTGCATGTCGCTGTCCCTGACCCTGTGAGTGCACCACCATGCACCAGCAGGGATGCCCCGTCCCAGGCCCGTCCGCAGGTAGAGGGGATGTCCATGTCACCTGACTCCCCTCCACCTGCGGACGAGGGGACCCGTGTCCGTATGGAGACGGTCCTGATTGGGGTTGCGATGCGCGCGGGTGCAATTCGTGATGACGTGCGTGCTTCCCGGGAGGAGCACGCACATCATCACGAAGAGCACCGTGCCGACGTGGCCCAATTGGGATCTTCCATGTTCGGGGGTTTCCTGCATGTGTCGGCCAATCTGGCGGCCCTCTCCTCCTCTGTGGAGGCTATACGCCGGTCGTTCTCCTTGCCGTCTTCCGGCCCAGATGCCACCAGGGCCCCCTGTGGACCTGCCCTGACCTATGAAGCCAGCTCTGTGGGGATCCCATCCCTGCCACAGTCGGGAGTCGGAGGTCAAGCAGGGGTGGACACCACAGCAACTGTACCCCAGCAGATGGAGGATGTGCCGGCATCATCAGGCAGGGCACGTGCACGACGGCGTCGGTGGATTCCATCAGCCTGGATGCCCTCGTGCTGGCAGAGGCAGTTGCGTCGGAGGCAGCAGCAGAGTCAACGTGGGAGGCATCATGGCTCGGGGCCATCAACATCGGAGGGGCAGGCATCGGCCGGAGGGCAGGAGGACCCAGGACAGGAAGTGTGTTCCGTGTGGCTGCGGTTGGGCCAGCAGATAGGTGCGGAGCGGCGGCGGGCGGAAGAGGAGCGGCTCACGATGGTCAGGGCGGAGAACTCCATGCGGAGGGCCCTGAGGCGGGCCGTGTGCCTCGAGGCAATCAGCAGGGGGTTGGAGGAGCAGATGGCGTCGTCCCTGCGGACCCTCGGGGCCATGGAACAGGACCGCCTCCGGGACATAGACGAGGAGTTTGATGATGCCCTGGCCCGGAACACTACGGAGTGAGCCGCTGGACTTGCCCGCCGCCTTTGTATATAGTTCTTTAGTTTTAGGTTTCATTTGTTTATTCTTATGATTTGGAGTCGACGGACACAGCTCCACTTTTTGTATATAGTTGCATTTTTGTTAGTGTTTTTTGTAGGTTTCCTTTGTTCAGTTGGGCTCATGGACCCTTGGATATTTTGTACATAGTTCTTCATTGGATTGTTTTATTTTTAAATTTTTTTTTCTTCTCCATGGAGCAATGGTGTTTGGATTTATTTTTTTTCTGTCGGATAGATTTCATTTTTAATGTGACTTTGAAGTACATTTTTTTGGATTTGGTGTTTTTAATTTTTTTGGACGGACATGCACCTTTTCTTCTTTTCATTGGCATTGTAGTTTGTTTCATTTCATTTGCATTCATATTTTTTTAATGCAATTTTGTTTTCATACTTCACTGTGTGGTGTCATCTCATTGGTTTCATGCATGTCATGTTGGGTGTTTTCCAATTCATTTGCAACCATTGTGTGTGACAGACATGGGTTCATTTGCTTTATGTACGTTGGGGGTGTAACATGTAATTTCCATGTCCATGTGGGTGAATGGGTTACTTGGTAGGGCCTTTTGGCTGTGGAGGCTGACCATTACGCACATGGTTGGTGATTGTGAGGACCTGGGTGCAGGGAGACATGAGTGGGGGCCTGGTGGAGGCTGCCCCTGGTGGCTGGGGGGTGGGGGTGGTGGGAGACATGAGTGGGGGCCTGGTGGAGGCTGCCCCTGGTGGCTGGGGGGTGGGGGTGGTGGGAGACATGAGTGGGGGCCTGGTGGAGGCTGCCCCTGGTGGCTGGGGGGTGGGGGTGGTGGGAGACATGAGTGGGGGCCTGGTGGAGGCTGCCCCTGGTGGCTGGGGGGTGGGGGTGGTGGGAGACATGAGTGGGGGCCTGGTGGAGGGTGCCCCTGGATGCTGGGGGGTGGGGGTGGTGGGAAACATGGGTGGGGCCTGGTGGAGGGTGCCCCTGCACTGCTGGGGGGTGGGGCTGATAGGGGACATGAGTGGGGGCCTGGCGGAGGGTGCCCCTGGTGGCTGGGGGGTGGGGGTGGTGTGAGACATGAGTGGGGGCCTGGTGGAGGGTGCCCCTGGTGGCTGGGGGGTGGGGGTGGTGGGAGACATGGGTGGGGGCCTGGTGGAGGCTGCCCCTGCACTGCTGGGGGGTGGGGGTGGTGGGAGACATGAGTGGGGGCCTGGTGGAGGGTGCCCCTGCACTGCTGGGGGGTGGGGGTGGTGGGAGACATGAGTAGGGGCCTGGTGGAGGCTGCCCCTGCACTGCTGGGGGGTGGGGTGGTGGGAGACATGGGTGGGGGCCTGGTGAAGGGTGCCCCTGGTGGCTGGGGGGTGGGGGTGGTGGGAGACATGAGTGGGGGCCTGGTGGAGGGTGCCCCTGCACTGCTGGGGGGTGGGGGTGATAGGGGACATGGGTGGGGGCCTGGTGGAGGGTGTTCCTGCACTGCTGGGGGGTGGGGGTGGTGGGAGACATGAATGGGGGCCTGGTGGAGGCTGCCCCTGGTGGCTGGGGGGTGGGGGTGGTGGGAGACATGGGTGGGGGCCTGGTGGAGGGTGCCCCTGGTGGCTGGGCGGTGGGGGTGGTGGGAGACATGAGTGGGGGCCTGGTGGAGGCTGCCCCTGGAGGCTGGGGGGTGGGGGTGGTGGGAGACATGGGTGGGGGCCTGGTGGAGGGTGCCCCGGATGCTGGGGGGTGGGGGTGGTGGGAGACATGGGTGGGGGCCTGGTGGAGGCTGCCCCTGCACTGCTGGGGGGTGGGGTGGTGGGAGACATGAGTGGGGGCCTGGTGGAGGCTGCCCCTGGTGGCTGGGGGGTGGGGGTGGTGGGAGACATGAGTGGGGGCCTGGTGGAGGGTGCCCCTGGATGCTGGGGGGTGGGGGTGGTGGGAAACATGGGTGGGGCCTGGTGGAGGGTGCCCCTGCACTGCTGGGGGGTGGGGCTGATAGGGGACATGAGTGGGGGCCTGGCGGAGGGTGCCCCTGGTGGCTGGGGGGTGGGGGTGGTGTGAGACATGAGTGGGGGCCTGGTGGAGGGTGCCCCTGGTGGCTGGGGGGTGGGGGTGGTGGGAGACATGGGTGGGGGCCTGGTGGAGGCTGCCCCTGCACTGCTGGGGGGTGGGGGTGGTGGGAGACATGAGTGGGGGCCTGGTGGAGGGTGCCCCTGCACTGCTGGGGGGTGGGGGTGGTGGGAGACATGAGTAGGGGCCTGGTGGAGGCTGCCCCTGCACTGCTGGGGGGTGGGGTGGTGGGAGACATGGGTGGGGGCCTGGTGAAGGGTGCCCCTGGTGGCTGGGGGGTGGGGGTGGTGGGAGACATGAGTGGGGGCCTGGTGGAGGGTGCCCCTGCACTGCTGGGGGGTGGGGGTGATAGGGGACATGGGTGGGGGCCTGGTGGAGGGTGTTCCTGCACTGCTGGGGGGTGGGGGTGGTGGGAGACATGAATGGGGGCCTGGTGGAGGCTGCCCCTGGTGGCTGGGGGGTGGGGGTGGTGGGAGACATGGGTGGGGGCCTGGTGGAGGGTGCCCCTGGATGTTGGGGGGTGGGGGTGATAGGGGACATGGGTGGGGGCCTGGTGGAGGGTGCCCCTGCACTGCTGGGAGGTGGGGGTGGTGGGAGACATGGGTGGGGGCCTGGTGGAGGCTGCCCCTGGATGCTGGGGGGTGGCGGTGGTGGGAGACATGGGTGGGGGCCTGGTGGAGGCTGCCCTTGCACTGCTGGGGGGTGGGGGTGGTGGGAGACATGAGTGGGGGCCTGGTGGAGGCTGCCCCTGGTGGCTGGGGGTTGGGGGTGGTGGGAGACATGAGTGGGGGCCTGGTGGAGGGTGCCCCTGCACTGCTGGGGGGTGGGGGTGATAGGGGACATGGGTGGGGGCCTGGTGGAGGCTGCCCCTGGATGCTGGGGGGTGGGGGTGGTGGGAGACATGGGTGGGGGCCTGGTGGAGGCTGCCCCTGCACTGCTGGGGGGTGGGGGTGGTGGGAGACATGAGTGGGGGCCTGGTGGAGGGTGCCCCTGGTGGCTGGGGGGTGGGGGTGGTGGGAGACATGAGTGGGGGCCTGGTGGAGGCTGCCCCTGGTGGCTGGGGGGTGGGGGTGGTGGGAGACATGAGTGGGGGCCTGGTGGAGGGTGCCCCTGGATGCTGGGGGGTGGGGGTGGCGGGAGACATGGGTGGGGGCCTGGTGGAGGGTGCCCCTGCACTGCTGGGGGGTGGGGTGATAGGGGACATAGGTGGGGGCCTGGTGGAGGGTGCCCCTGGTGGCTGGGGGGTGAGGGTGGTGGGAGACATGAGTGGGGGCCTGGTGGAGGCTGCCCCTGGAGGCTGGGGGGTGGGGGTGGTGGGAGACATGGGTGGGGGCCTGGTGGAGGGTGCCCCTGGATGCTGGGGGGTGGGGGTGGTGGGAGACATGGGTGGGGGCCTGGTGGAGGCTGCCCCTGCACTGCTGGGGGGGTGGGGGTCGTGGGAGACATGAGTGGGGGCCTGGTGGAGGCTGCCCCTTGTGGCTGGGGCGTGGGGGTGGTGGGAGACATGAGTGGGGGCCTGGTGGAGGGTGCCCCTGCACTGCTGGGGGGTGGGGGTGATAGGCGACATGGGTGGGGGCCTGGTGGAGGGTGCCCCTGCACTGCTGGGGGGTGGGGGTGATAGGGGACATGGGTGGGGGCCTGGTGGAGGGTGCCCCTGGTGGCTGGGGGGTGGGGGTGGTGGGAGACATGAGTGGGGGCCTGGTGGAGGCTGCCCCTGGAGGCTGGGGGGTGGGGGTGGTGGGAGACATGGGTGGGGGCCTGGTGGAGGGTGCCCCGGATGCTGGGGGGTGGGGGTGGTGGGAGACATGGGTGGGGGCCTGGTGGAGGCTGCCCCTGCACTGCTGGGGGGTGGGGTGGTGGGAGACATGAGTGGGGGCCTGGTGGAGGCTGCCCCTGGTGGCTGCGGGGTGGGGGTGGTGGGAGACATGAGTGGGGGCCTGGTGGAGGGTGCCCCTGCACTGCTGGGGGGTGGGGGTGATAGGGGACATGGGTGGGGGCCTGGTGGAGAGTGCCCCTGCACTGCTGGGGGGTGGGGGTGGTGGGAGACATGAGTGGGGGCCTGGTGGAGGCTGCCCCTGGTGGCTGGGGGGTGGGGGTGGTGGGAGACATGGGTGGGGGCCTGGTGGAGGGTGCCCCTGGATGCTTGTGGGTGGGGGTGATAGGGGACATGGGTGGGGGCCTGGTGGAGGCTGCCCCTGCACTGCTGGGGAGTGGGGGTGCTGGGTGACATGAGCAGGTGTGCAGGGTAGTCCCCTGTGGTGTGTGCTGCCTGCAGGGGCCGTGGAGGGTGTACAGGAAATATCTGGGAGCACACAGCCAAATCGCGTGTAGAATTTCCCGCGTACCCCTGTCATACACGTGCCCAGCCCAATCGCGTGTGGAACTTTCCGCGCACCCCTGAAATCCACGTACCCTGACAAATCGCGTGTGGAACTTCCCGTGCACCCCTGAAATACACGTACCCGGCCACATCGCGTGTGGAACTTCCCGCGCACCCCTGAAATCCACGTACCCTGACAAATCGCGTGTGTAACTTCCCGCGCACCCCTGAAATACACGTACCCGGCCAAATCGCGTGTGGAACTTCCCGCGCACCCCTGACATACACGTACACGGCCAAATCACGTGTGGAACTTCCCGCGCACCCCTGAAATCCATGTACCCTGACAAATCGCGTGTGGAACTTCCCGCGCACCCCTGAAATCCACGTACCCTGCCAAATCGCGTGTGGAACTTCCTGCGCACCCCTGAAATCCACGTACACGGCCAAATCGCGTGTGGAACTTCCCGCGCACCCCTGCAATCCACGTACCCTGACAAATCGCATGTGGAACTTCCCGCGCACCCCTGAAATACACGTACACGGCCAAATCGCGTGTGAGACTTCCCGCGCAACCCGGTATACACGCACACGTATTTTTTGTCAGCGGGTGTCCGTGTTTGTGGGTACCCCTTTGCACGTCATTTGTCCTGGAGGGCCACAGTATAGGACATGGCTGTATATAGGTGCTATTTGTTGGCGCACCTTTTGGCGCACATTTCTTACAGGCGCAGAGACGCTACCGCCTGCTTTCTTGTGGCGGTCGTGTTTGTGCCTGTGCGCTGGTTTGAGCGTGCGCTTTTTTGCCCTATTCTATTCCATGAATACGTGTTGTAGGCGAGCGTGTGGGCGTTCCGCGCACTTGTACCCTGTACTTCCCCCGTGACGCCCACATTTTGGCATGTTGTTCCCCATTCCGAGTGTTACGCCCCGTGTTCCGCCTACTTTTGTTGCGTGCGCCGCGCTATGTGCGATTTTCGCTGTGGCCTGTGCGATATTCGCTGTGACCTGGCGCACGCAGTTATATGGCCTGTGGGCCAACGTGCGCCGCGCACTTTTTTATCGCATATCCGATGGTTTTCTCGCGCATGGCCTTCCATGAAACGATGTGCGCTGCTTTTCTTGCAATTTTCGCACTTGCACTGCGATTTTCGCTATTCCACTGCGATTCGCACGTTTTTGGCCACTTGCGCCGCGCTAATTATTCCATGAATCGGCCTGTCAATTTGTATGCTTCAGGTAGGAACTTCCAAATCCTGCAAATCGGCTAAATGAGTCTCTGCCGACTGATTTTCAGGGGCAAATCAAAATTGCAGCGAAATGAAGATTTGCAAGAAAAAGACTGGACTAGAGCAACCAATCCCAGCTCCTTCTCAGTGTGGGTAACAGTTAAGGACCCTTTAGTTGTTTATGATTATTTGATCTCCATACTGTCTCCAATATTAAGAACTTTGCAATTCTGCTTGTGTTTACACTTCTTTGGCACCGAGGATATGCCATGGAGCCTAACTAACTCTCTGTTTAGCAAGAAAGGTGATTGTAATATTGGAGAAACGGATGTCCTATCTCACTTTTTGCTGATTTGCACAACAAATGTACTTTAAAGTCACATCTACATCGACTCTCAATCAAAACAAGATGGAATGTTCTAAAGACAATCCCGTTCACCCATGGTTTGCTGTTGAATTGCGATGTGGCTCGATTTATTGATAATGCAATGCGGCTGAGGTCTCGGATTGAACTTTCATTGAAAAGATGTATTTGAACTATGTTTTATGAACACGTTTCTTCTTGTATTTCTGTATTTCTAATGGCGGAAGCCTAATACAAAATATTGACGTTGATGGTGTGGACAGAGTGGTCCTAGGCATGTTGGGGTGGCTGCACCTCTACTATATAAAGACTGGAGCAAGGAAGATGGACAGAAAGGAAATGATCTTCAAATCAGGACTGCTTGATTGATGCCTTTGTCATTAATGCAGCCATGTTGGTGTGTCTTCTTTTTCATTCATGGGAGGGGTAAGCCTCTCCTTCCAAAGCTTCAGGACTAATACTAAAAAGTGGCTATATATAAATGACACTGCCCACTTCAGTGCCTAGAGTATTGTTAGGTCTCAAACACTACAAAGTTTTTGTAAATGCTGTATCGCTGTCTTACTTGACCATTTGACGTTTATAGCTTACATTTGCTTTGACATGACTTTACTGTATGTATCCAATTTGTATAATTGATAGTGCACTTGCCTCTTCACCATCTGTAAATTACCTGTAAATGCTTTATTTTTACATGCCTGACCACTCGATGTTCATAGCCTATACTTGCTTCAACATTTCTATTTTGTGTGCATCCAATGTATGCCTAAGCTGTCTTGTAACGCGTCCAGATACCCTAGGGTGTGGCGCGCTCTATAAATCAATAAAACAAACAAACAATCGTTGGTATGTAATTTGCTTAACTCTTTCTATGGCCATCGAAGACAGTGTGCTTCATACACGAAACCATCTTTAGTTTACCTGAATGCTTTAAACCACCAGCAGGACATGAATGTTGTCTAACCTTATTTTTCTCCATTGGGAGGAATTAATCAATTGATGAGTTCAATACAAAGGAGAATCAGTGTGTGCTATTTAAATGTGCTATGTCTTCCCCGCTGTTCTGAGAGCTTGTGCTCTGTCTAACCGGTTCGTAGCAATAATCAGTCTGTTATGTTCCAGTTGGATAAGGCTCCTGTCAGGACTGACAGATGTAATCAATATTCCTGCTACAGCACAGCACTATTGAAAAAAAAGGGAGACCATGCAAGACTGCACCCGATTAAAAGGTATCCACTATCCCAGCTGCCTATATTTATTTTTGTTTTCTCTTTTCTTTAGAGCATGCACCTAATAACAGAGCAACGGATTGATGTAGAGTGGAGGGCGACGATTCAGGGTTGCGCGCAAGACGGGGACCAGGTGATGGCACCCTGGAGGAGGGAACACAAGTAGGCTCACCGGGGTGGGTGTGATCCTGCTTTTTCTCCCTTTCTGAGGCAAGTGCTTGGAGAATGCGCTTTAGCTGCACCATCTTTGAACGAGTTTGAAGTGCCCTGCTACCTTCCAGGTGGCTTAGGGTCGCAGTCTGGATTATGGTTCACATTATTTACTTATTTAAATGTTTAATTTCTTTGGTTTAACACTTTACACAGCATTTTAGAGCCTCAGAGCAATAGTAAGGGTGGGTTGCGTATAGAAGAGAGGAAGGAAAGAGGGCAAAGAGGTGAAAGAGGTCAAAGAAGTGCAGTAACCAGTTGTCAGTCCTGAAAAATTCCTTTTGAGTGCATTAGTAAAGGCTTATTGTTGGAAGGGATAATGTCCCTTCCTGTTAAGGAACTGACATTAGGCAGGAGGAAATGTTCTTTTAACTGGTTTCTAGATGGTTCCAGAATTGACACGGTTAAACAGTACAGCTATCTTGGTATCACCTTTTCAGGAGACTGATCTTGGGTCGTGCATACACCACGGGTCAGGAACCTGCTAAACTTAAGGTTTGGGGGACAGAAGTCTGAGTCAGGAAGGTAGTGCTTGATTTTGCATAGGACTGAGGGTGTGGAACAGATGTTCTGGTAGGAGAGTCTGCCCTCATTAAGGAAGCCCGGTGATTTGAGTTTGGTGAAGAGTTGGGGTGTGAATACATTAAGCAAAATCTGAGAGACCCATTCTTGCATCTAGCCCTTTTTTGAGAATGAGGATGAATTTGTCGATTCATAGGACTGAGCCTCAAATAGACACTCATAACCATCTTTGAAGGAGTAGCAAGCACTCTATTAGTCAGCGCATGCCCATATCAGTAGTCATTTGTATGAATACTCATGCGTCTTTGGCATAGTTGTGAATTTTGGGCTCTATGTTATTACAACAAAGTAAATTACCTTTTGGTAATTTACTTCATTGCACTTACTTCGAATGTCTTTTTCTACAAGTTTGTATGTGAGGGGGTCCCCCCGACCTCCCTTTCTCCCATTCCATTAACCATTAAATACTTGTAAGTAAATTACCATGAAGTAATTTACTTAATTGTAACAACAGGAGACTAGATTTTTGTTTGGAGATTAGAGAGCAGCCCCTTCTGTTACTCTATGCCCAGTTGAAGATCGATGTAAAATGGATTGGTCATTGAAGAAATCTGCATGTCAGTTCAAAGTATGTGATTCCAAGCTTAAGTGATTCAATGGTGATGAACCAGGCTCCTTACCGTTCTGTGAATGAGTTGAACAAGGGTCGGATGCAATGAGTCATGGAAGTCTAAGAGATGAGCGTGCAGCGATCTCGTTTGAAGCAGTAGCTCAGGGCAGCTTGAAGGCATGGTTTGAGTGATGCTATTCAGAAGGCTCCCAAGGACCAATTCAAATGTTGTGACAGTTCGAGAAGTTTGGAAGGAGAGGTACACACCACCCTCTTCTCAGACCCATAACATTAAAGGCCATTTGGTATACAGGACCACAGTGTGAGGCTAGTCCTTTTGTTTAGGGTATGCCCTTGAATCCTAGTTCCCAGGACAAATCCTGAAAAGGGTTGTCCTGCTGTAGAAACGTGTTTCCAGACCCCATAAAGTATCAAACACAAGCCTATCCATCTGGCTATTGTCCTGCTGGTTGCAGCAGAGACAGTCCGTCTATGGAGAATACCCACAGCCTGTCCATGGCTGGCTTAGTTCCCAGTGTTGACATATGCATAATAGGTATCAGATGTGGCTTTAATAATCATGAGCACTACCAGTAGCCAAATCTCAACCCCAGATCACAGCCCATCAGAATTACGTGGTTTTGCAATGGAGATGCAGAGTTTTCAAATAAAGCTTCTGTGCTGAAGTGACTGCTGTCACCCCAGCTGTCAATCAGGGAGCATGACCTCTGAGACTGTTCAATGCCACGGGAGAGCAGGTGTTGCAGATCAAAATATTGATGCAGCAGGGCACAAGTGTAAATTATGATTTTGCCATTGAGTTTAATAAAAAGTGGGATTCGTTTCAGGGGATGAATATGATAAAGGGGCAAGGCTGTAAGGTTTCCGTTTCTCTAAATTCTACATTCTCAGACTTCCCCCATGGCTCTGTATCGCCGTGCCTCGCTGTCATACAGGATTGGATGCAAACTCGCTTTCTTCATCTCCATCCTTCACAAACCGAGATTCTCTTCTTTCCCCCAGCTTTCCCTTCGCCACTACCCACTCCCATTGGTCTTTTCTTGCCTCCTTCCCTATCACCCTTTTCTTCCTGCCCACGTAATCATGGCATCATTTTTGATTCTACTCTTTCCTTCTCCACCCACATCTTCTTAACTGCCCGCACCTTCTCCCAATACTGCTCTGCCCTTCTTATTGGACTGTAATCTTCTTGTCTTACTCTTCTTCGTTTTGTCTACCGTTCGTCTTCTCCCTAGATATGTTGTTACTCTTTACCATAGGCCTCATCACTTATGATTCTGGTCTCCATTTCCACTTTCTTTGCATCGTTTTAAAATGTTATCGTAGTCATGCCCCTTCTCATCTTGCCTCTCTCATGTCACCTTGCTCACCATCCCGCACTCTTCGCTCTCAACATCTTCACCGTTTTATTGTCCCTAAGCCTCTTTCCGCCACTTCTTGCTTCTGCTCATTATCTCTCTGCTAGCTCCCAAACTATGGAACTCTGTAGCTCCTGAAATTCTCCTTCCCTCCTTCATATATTACGCTCTGATATGATATGATAGGTTATTTATAACGCGCTTAATACCCAGAGGTTTCTAAGCACAGACCCGGGAGTCGAACCTGTGTTGCTCCGTGTTGTCTTACTTCCAAGGCGAGCACGTTGCGGCTGAGCTGAAAGCTCTTTCCCTTGCCTCACTCTCTATTACGTAATCCTTCTACTCTACCTTTTGCCACCTGTTATCAGCTCAGATTTTTTTGTACCATGTTTGTCTATTATGCACAGGGCTTTGGCGAACTTGCTCTATACATAGAAATAAAATGCAAATGAAATAGAAATACATACATTTTAAAAGTAATAGTGCCATCAGCATCCAGCCGAACATCTGGGTGTTGAAGGCAGAGAGTAAATAAGGAAAAATAGACAAACTGATTTGCCATTGCAGCATGGCCGCTGAGCAGTGTAAGCTCGATGTAGGTGCCACTTGTGTGGCATGCTTGAGCAGGAGTCAGATGTGGGAGACATTGGGCCTCATTACAAGTGTTGCGAAAAGGCAAAAATGGCGCCGGTAGTGCTACCAGTGCCGTTGTTACCTCTCCGCAACATTACGAGTTCTGCTTGCCGCTGCCTGACTGCACGTGTGGTCTGACCAACCATGCTCCCGACCCCCATTCTGCCCCATGGGGCAGAATGGAGTTCGGGAGGCCGGCCATACCAGCACCCACGAATGGGCAGCCCATTCAACTCGTGATGGCCCGGTAATGGCGCATTTGCTGGTGCCTGGGCTGGTATTGCGTTTGGCGATAGCCGTGCCAGTAGTACAGGCACGGCTGTTGCCGGTATTCATTTTTTTCCGGCACCGATAAAAGGGCAATTACTGAGTCATTACGACCTTGCCGGATCCGGTAATTGCCCTTTTCAGGGCGCCGGAAAACATTCTTCCCCATTCCCATTGAGTCCCATAGTGCTCAATGGGAATGGGGAAGGTGGTAGCACCGGTACCGTTAATAATGGTACTGGTGCTACTGTCATGTTCAGCTCGTGGGTGCCGGGACGGCCACCAGGTCACGCGGGGTGGCTGCAAAGGCACCCGCGAGCAGAACTTGTAGTTTGCCGGTACGGTAACAAGGGTACCGGCAAGCTTACCCGTACCGTTGTTACTTTACCGGCAAACTCGTAATGAGGCACATTGTCATGTTTCAATTTGGAGGAGCAGATGATGTGGACATAGGTAAAATGGTCCTCGGGTGTCATCAGAATAGAGTGGCAGCCGATAAAATCCCTGGTAGATGCTGAGAATCATAATGATCGATGCATATTATGCCCCAATATTGTTCAGAAACCCTGATTCATGTTTGGTACACAAAGATTCCAGAATTTTCACCCTGGATGCTAATTACAAAAAAGCTATATTAAAACTCTCTTAGTATGTCTATATCGTTAGACTTTGGGGGTTTATTACAACCTGCCGGTATCCAGGCGGTAAATCTGACAAGATACTGGCACTTGGAATTACCATTACTGGCTCTCAGTCTGACGTTATTACTGCTGGATTATAAGTGCTTGTATGCCTCATTAGTCCCCATTCCATGGAATCCTTTAGTAGTACAGGGGGGGATGTTGCTGGTATTACAAGTGCCAGGATTACCAGCACCCGGAATACCAGTGATTTTTGCCAGTAAATTGGCAGAATTATCTTCAGCTCTTAGCTCTTAGCTGGAGGTATTCTGCCACCTCACCGGCAAACCTGTAGTTGGCCAGTGCAGAACCATGCCGGTATAAGTTAATATGGGCACGTTAATTGGACCGCTATGTGAGGTCAATGGGAGAGGCAAGGGCCTCATTACGAGTTGAACGGTGTCTCAGATCCACCGGGGTACCGCCTAACTGAATTACAATTTCCGCCACTTATTACAAGTGGCGGTGGTGGTGTAATTCCCCATTATTTTTGAGTCAATTGGAATAAATGGAGCTTTTTTGGCAGAATTACCATGGTGGAATTCACAACACAATAATTCTGCTGATTCTGTTGATTTTTCGGTGGTGAGTGGGAGAATTTACCTGCAGGATTTTCTTGTAGATAAATCCTCCACTCCAGGCCCGGCCTTATGCTTTTGCATAGTGGTAAAATTGGGGGTAACAAAGTAACTGCCAATTTTACCAGTAACCGCCATACTCGTAATGAGGCCCTACGAATCAGATTCAAACAGTACCGTTATGTGTCTTCCTTGTTGAGAGGTCTATGACCCTGTGCATATGGTGGATGATTCATGACAGCATTTCACGCATACTCTGACAACAAAATTTAAACTGGAAAATCTATTTTGTGTATGAAATATTCCAGAGTAGGCTTGTTCTTTTCTCATTTCGGTCTACGACCACCATCTAATGAGATCTATGGGACCTGGAATGCTAATGCATTGTAACATTGCAGGGAACTATTTTAAGTCAGTCCTATTAACATTTGAAATGCTGCAAACTATCAGAAATTTAGAAGATTTCTGAAGGCCTTCCTCTTCATTCAAGCAGTCTAGAGGAGTTCTAACATGTAAGTACAGCCCAAACCTTGCAGTGCCTCATTCTTAAACTTGGTCAGGTGCTTAAGAGAGTTCTGGTCTCTACAAAGCTTATTAGCACACTTCAGGTCATGTTCATCTCACTCCCAATGCAATGACATCTGCACTGAGAAGTTAACATGCCAAATCCTCATGTGTTACTAGGTGTTGTTTTGTATTATATGAATCCCAAACTGGTTCCTTCCTTGTCCCATATTGTACACTCTCTATAAACTGATTCAACATTGTCTGGGTAAGAAACGGTTCCCAAAATACCACATCAATAAAAATAAAATAACACATAGCTTAGGCATGAGGGTTGCACGCAATGCATATACCATGTGCACGGATCACAACATATTTTAGGCATACATCATGCACGTCATATGGTAAACCCATAAATTCATGCTTTCTGGGATGTTCTAGAAGGCTCTGGAAATTTAGAAGGAGATAACTTTGCAAACTCAAAATCAAGTATCGAAGGGCTGAAGGTTGGTGAACTTGTATCACTAAAGATCAAAAAAAGCAGTCGGGGCACTGCAGGAGTCTATGTTCACCCACGTGATGCAATTGGGTGCTTCCGTACCATACATGCACAATATATTTATTCAAAGATCGGAAAATGTTTTTATCAGTGACTTAATCCCAATATTTTACCATATGAATGCCTGAGTATTGTTAGAAGGTATGAAAAAAGTCATGGGCAAGTTTGGAAGAATAGACAAACCCCAGAAATATCTATTATGAAACAAATTGGGAAGGTTAACAGCTGAGGCAGTACTTCACAGCTAAGGGCTAGACCTTATTACAAGTTTGCCAGCATCCAGCTGGTATTTCTGGCAGGATACAGACAAACTGCCCCTACCATTTCCTCCACCTGAAATATCAGAATAACCAGGATATTACAGGCGGCATAAAGGACTCCATGGGGGGATTGCCAGAATGACCAGCACCTGTAATACTGGCATTTATTTGCCAGTAGGAGCCTGATTTACCTCCAGCTCTTGTATGGAGGTAAATCAGAGCCCCCACTGGAAATCTTGTGTTTTGCCGGTCCGGCAAGACTGTAATGAGGCCATAACATCAAATTAATTTCTCAGTAACCATTAAATAATATATATTTGATCATTTTCACAACACTCTTCCACAATATTGCTTAATTCAGACATGATGTATGCCTCAATATTGTGACAGTCCCCATTTTCTGTGTATTGTATGGACATTGGCACATCTTCTCTTTTGGCGTCCTTTCCTTGTCACTGCAAGAAAAAGGAGGGGTAGTGATGGATGCGGATGCAGGTGCAAACCCTGGGATGTTGATAAGACCAGGTCAGAAGCAAGCAAACCTTGACAACAAGTATTTTACTATGAGGTTTGGCTGTGAAACCTCAGTATGTGTTTTATCCAGAAGGTAGCGCTCAAGATGAAATAAATCACAGCACCAAGAGTCCAGGTTAGCTGTTGGTTTAAGAGGTGGGTGATATCGAGTTAATGTGGTACTCGTAGGCATGCATTTTTCAGAGTGTGAGGTGGTCAGTGTGTGCAATGTAATGTGGTAGGAGGCATGTGGGTGAGCTGGTTAGTTGTGGCATGGTGAGGGATTGGGATTCATGGTGAATCCGGTTGTAGTGTCTTAGTCCCCAGCTGAACCAGTGAGGTTCCAATCTTTTTTAAATCCATTAGTGTAGTCATGTTGTTCAGCAGAAGAGCAGACTTCTTGTTGTTCCTGGTAGCATATTTAGTCAGAAGCAGGGAAGACTAACCCAAATGATTACCTCCAGCTCTTGGATGGAGGTAAATCAGAGCCCCCACTATGATTACAATCTCCATAGTTCATTTATTGAGATCTTGTTAACTTCTGTGAGGCATGTGTTGATGACACTTACCTATGATGCATTGCGCTTTGCAAGATTGGTGGTCCTGTGGTTCATTGTGGAAGGCCATTTTGGATCCACGACCATTTTGGATCCACGACCATGGTGATTTTCTGTGTTTATCTAATGGTTTGGCAGAGGTATTAGTAGTAATAGAAGGAGTATTAGTAGTAGGAGCAACATACCAGTAATTAGTATGGTCCTTTTGTAGTATGTCAGATGCTACCTTATGCATGGCCTAGTTATGAAGAATTTTATGAAGATTGGGTGATCCTCTGCTGCGTGCAGACCCTGAGGGATTGCATTCCAAAGCTTTGCAGAGTACAAATGAGAATATATTCCATGTTAGTCAAAGCTTGTTGCCGCTACTAAAGTTGTGCTGCTGAAATGGGGAGCTCTAGTTGGCCATTACTGGATGAATTTATATCTTGAGTATTCTCCATCCTTGTCATGGAATGTGCGGTGGTTGATACGTAAACTCGTGAATTGTTTCATAAAGTCAATTGTGCGCGAGTGGAGGTTTGGAAGGTAGGCGTGATGTGTTTGTGGTGGAGACTAGCTGTTGCCTTTTTAGCTCTTTCTAATATGCCTTCTAGGTCTTCCAATGGCCAAGGTAGAGGGTGTTGGCATAGATTGTCCTACATAGTGCAAGTACAATGATTGCCATAGTTCTGTCAATGGAGGTTAGATATAGTGTGATTATACCACGCTCAATACCCAGAGGTTTCTAAGCGTGGACCTGGGGATCGAATCTGTGTTTCTCCACGCCATCTTGCTTCCAAGGTGAGCGCATGCAACAATTAGTTTGGAATTGGAAGAAGCAGATTTATCAAAATTGATTCTTCATAGAGCATGAATTGTGGCTGATGGTTGTGGACAGGTTCTCCATTTCTTTGACCATCGGATTGATGTGGGCATGGTTATTGTGGTGCTGCATATCTCGGTTTGGATTTGGGTAGGTTAAGTTTAAATTTTTAAACAGGAATTGATTTGCGAAAAGATCGCCAGGCTTTTTTTCACAGAGTTTTTTGCTGAAAACGTTTGGCCGAAAAAAACTAATTGAAATTTGCTTTTATATTTGAGGGGTCCCCCAAACCTCCTTCCCTATTTTGTAGTCTCTATAGCCCACACCCCTAACCCTTATATGCCCTTACCTACCCACCGCATATATTTTTCAATTTGTTTTTCGGCCGAAAACTTTCAGAAAAAAACACTGCAAAAAAAGCCTGGTGTATGTCTTGGGCAAACCCATCAACAAAGAGTTCATGAGGTCTTAGCGAGACATTAGCAATGATTGCCGAAGTGCTGCAATCGATTCTACGATATCCTTTATGCAGTCCCTCAACTTAATGGGGGTAATTCATAGACTTTAGCGCACAAGTGGTGCACGCAGCTGGCGCACAGAAGGAACCTGCGCCAGTCTGCGCCTGTCGCGTGCGCCAAAACCCATTTTAGCGCACAGCGTATTCATGGATACTTACATCCATAACCAACCGTGGCGCAGAGTGGCGCAGTGACCCTGTAGCAGCGCCAGTTACGCCCCCAACCCCACCCCGTGCGCCAAAAACATTGCACAAATCCCCTACATGGCGCAAAGGCCAGTGGACCAACATACAGCCCCCCAACCACGAAAATGTGTGTATAACTCCCCACACACCCCTCAGAATAGGCGTACCCCACTCGTGTGTGAAAGTCCACGCAAACCCCTGGAATACACGTGGGCCAGCGAAATCATGTGTGAAAGTCCATGCATACCCCTTGGAATACGCGCACCCCGCTCGTGCCATCGAAAACATGTGTGAAAGTCCACGCGCAACCCCAGAATATACATAGGCGAGCGCAATTGATGTGAAAGTCCACACACACCCCTCAGAATACGCATACCCTGCTCGCGCCAGCGAAAACACGTGTGAAAGTCCACGCACATCCCCGAAATACACGTACGCCAGGGAAATCGCGCCTGAAAGTCCATGCCCTCCCCACGGAATACATGTACCCCGCTCGTGCCAGCGAAAATGCATGTGAAAGTCCACATGCATTTGATTCCTGCACCTGTGATGTTGAAGGCCCCGAGCCATCATCGCTGCCACCCTGAGCCTGCTGCTGCCGTGCATGTGCCCTGCTTGTCGATGCCTGCACAACCTCCTCTTGCTGGGGTCCAGTTTTTGGGGTGGCCACCCCTGCTGGACCTCCGACTCCCGACTGTGGCAGGGATGTGTCCTCCACTAGCCTGGCCGTTGGGTCAGGGGCAGCTTCACAGGGTGCCCAGGTGATACTTGGGCAGGAAGATGGCACGAAGGATGACTGGCGCATAGGGGGGTCAGTTGAGGAGGGGGTCGCTAGAAGATCCAGCACACAGAGGAACCCAGCGCTGGTGACCTGTACTAGTAGGCTGACACTGTCAATGAGGTATTCGAAATGACGTGCATTGTCCACACGAGAACTCTGCATGTCATCCTGAATACCATGTTGACACATCGCCACCCCAGCTAGGACAGGCTCAATCCGGTCACGGATTGCCATGTCCGCAGGGAGAGGAAGGCCAGTTGTTGTTCGTGCATCCCCTCCCTGAAAACGGGTCTGGACGAAGGCATCTCTGCTGGTGCAGGATGATGCAGTCACACGATCGGGGACAGGACTACACACAGGCACCTCCACGGCAGCCTGTGCTGCCTCCTGTCCCTGCCCCTGGACTGCACCACTACCACCAGTGGAATGCCGCCATCCAGGGGTCATGCGTGGGCCTTCCATGGCCTCCTCCCCAACCAAACTCCCCACCAACCTGGATGACTCCGTGCCATCTTCCTACATAGGCCCATGTGGGGGCTCAGCTGCCCCTACTGCTGCTGAGGAGTCCACCTCCAACCTCCGGCTCTTGGACCTTCCCTCGGCAGCTGCGGCCATGGACGGAGTACCAGACTCCTCACTCCCGGCAGAGATGATAACGTGAACGTGGGAGGAGAACTGGGCCTTGCGTCTCCGGCTGGTGGTGGGATACCTGCCTCTGTGCTCCACAGCACCGTCTCCGCCCTCTTCATTAGTCGATGCTGCAGACAGGGAGAGACAGAACACAGGCATTAGGGCACTGTACAATGGTTGGATACACACGTGATAGTTGCACATGAGTGGCAGTGCCAAACTTCACAGATGGCATCAGACTCCCCAACACTCATGTCATTTGAACCATAACACATGCACAAATTGACAGGAATAATGCAGCAGGCAGCAGCATCCATACACACACACCAGCATTAACATCCAAAGGTTGGCATGACGTCACAAGCAACATGGGGAGTGCCGAACATTTGCACACACGCCAACAGACAGACATGCATCTGTACATCTCCACTACCTGTCACAGTGCAATCATCGGCAACTATTTCACATCTGACAATCAGGTTCATACATGTCCGTGTCACATGCATCCATGTTGTACCACTGCCGCACACGTGCAACCCACACACGCACATGTATGCCATGCACATACATGAAGGTGTTACCGGCATCCATGGGTCACACCCCAACCATGCCATAGTACATACACAGAAATACTAAAATTTGTGCATCTCCACATGCAGTTGTGCATCATGCTTTGGAACACATACACCATTGATGTGCATCACTCATGACAGGACTCACATGCAGCACGGTCATGTCCTGCACATACACATCCATACCTGGACCTTTTCAGACATATGTCCAAGCTGCACACTCCTGGCACACCTCAACATGCACTGCGTCCAACAAGTACGCATGGACATTTACCGCTCAACTCGGAGCGGTCTCCCTCTCGAGGACCTGGCGGTTAAGCACTGGGTTAATGCGAGCCAGGACACTCATGTCATTGGTGGTAAGGTTGATCCAGCGCCTCACTGCATGCGCTGCTTCCAAGAGGTGCCAGGCCTTCCTGAGGGCCCTGGACCTGAAGTCCTCTCAGCGCTTACAGACGTGTTGTATGTCGCTGGTTGCCACCCTCTCTGCGTTGATGGCAACCACGATGTCCAGCCAGATCCTCTCCCATCCATCCTTGTCGGAGCATCTTCTTCCGTAGAGGGCATCATAATGCACCAGGACTTGCTCTACCAGGATGCCAACCCCGAGGCAGGTGTGGGTGGGCAACTGGGTCCTGGTGCTGGGCTGTGGAGCGATGGAATTTCAGTCGAGAGTCTTCTGTTCCAGCAAGGGTGGTCACAGCAACTGGACCCCTGCATATGGCTGACATGCAGGCACCAAATGGCACGGCACGTGGCTAGCAGGCAGGCAGGCAGCAGCAGATGGCAAGCGGGAGTCTGCTTGGGGCTCTGGGGGGGCAGTAATTCGGACTTCTGGGCAGGAGCGTGGTCTTCCGTGTGTTGTCATGTGGCAAGCTTGATACAGAGTGATTTGGCAAGTGAAATACAGCATGTTTGCATGAATTCCGAGGTAAGCGCATAGGTGACGTAACATGCGCGCAGACTTTCCCTCGCCACAGGTTGAAGGTCCCACGTGGGTTTCCATTGCTATGTACGTGCTTTTCGTGGAAAGCGGTGCGTGTGTTTTCCAGACGTTGGGGTTCACACGCGATTACTTCACAGAGGCTACAGTGTGTACTTCTTCTTTTAGCGCGGGTGTTGGCTACGCATTCCTCTTCTACACGCAAGGCAGACGGTGATTGGCACACTCTTTTTTTCCTACTGCGGGTGACTGTGTTAGTTGCGTACCCGTTCTTTTCGGGCATACTAGCCTGCGTGTTGATCACGTACGCATTTTTTGTGTTCCTGGCTGCCACAGCGTACTGCATGTGTTTTATTGTACATGCACGTGGGCTACAGGGGTCGCGTATCTCTTTTTCTTGCTTTTTTGGGATGCGTGAGCATTGCGTTACACGTCATTTCTCCTAAGGGGCCTCATATTGGGACATTCATCATAGCTGTAGATACGTGTTTGTTGTTTGTGTGCCCTTTTATACTGCACGGGGACACTTCCACCTACCTTCGTCTGGGGAACGTGTTTAGCCCTGTGCATGTCTTTTGGCATGCGCATGTTTCCCATGATATGATATGATCGTTTATTTATATAGCGCCTATACACAATGTGTTTCAAAGCGCTTCAAGGCAAGGGAGGGAACAAGGGAAAATACAACCCCATTCTTACACGCCATGAACAGTAAGGATATGAAATTAACTATCGTACTCGGCCTGATGACATTTCAGATAGTGCAAGAGCTAAGACATAGATAAGGAAGAGAGGGGGAGAGTGGGAAGGAAATGGGAACAGACAGGCGACTACCGTACTAGGCCTGAAGACATTTCTGGTAGAGCCAGAGAAAAACATAAGGTGAGGGAGATGGGTGCAGAAAGGGAGGAGAGGAACAAAACAAGCGACTATCATATTAGGCCTGACGATATTTCAGATAGTGCTGGAGAGGTGGTGGGAGGAAAAAAACAGTAATGGGAGGGTGGAGGAAACAGACGAGGTTGCTATCATATTAGGTCCCTGGACAATTCTGATAGAGTAAGTGCATAGAAGAAAGTAAGGGGAGGAGATAGGAAAAGGGAGAAGGGAAAGGAGGAGAGAAAAGAGAGTAATCAGTCAAAAAGAGTGGATAAGCCAGAGTGGAGAGTGAATACAATTGCAGAAGTCAGTAGTAACACATAATGTTGCAAGCCAGGATACAAGATGAAGATGGGAACAGCATGATTTAGGGCCACCATGAGTACAAGTTGCAAAGGAAGTCCAGCATATTCGATTCCGTGAATACGTAGCGTTCACGCGCGTGTGGGCGTTCCGTGTATTTCCCAGCAATACTTCCCCAGTTACGCCCTCATTTTCATGCATTGTTCCCCATTCCAGTTGTTCCACCGCGTGTTCTGCCCCCTTTTGGTGTGTGTGCTACACGTTGTGCGCTTTCGCTGTGCACATCCCAGGGAAAAAATGCGCAGGGACTTCCATGAATCGCACGCGTGCTATTCGCACGCGTGCGCTGGCTTTTTAGCGCTTGCGCCACAAATTTTGCCACACATTTTTTTCCATGAATTATCCCCTATGACTGTGCATTCTGAAGAAAGTTTAAAGCTGCATATCTTCTGCATACTAATGTATAAGTACTTTATGTTTCCTTTCAAGTTCCCCCAGGGGTTCCATATAGAGCCTAAACAAAATGGGGGACAAAATGAATTAAGTCATAACGCTGTTTGCCCATAACCACTGTCTGCCAAGGATGTCTAACAAAGGACCAGAACCAGTCGAGTACGTTCCCCATCCTCCACTCGCTTATCCCCAATTGATCTTGAAAGATGTCTAACAATACTGAGTGGTCAATTGGGTCGAACAGTGCCAACATATCTAAAAGAACAAACATGCATTTGCCACCATCATCTATCACCTTCAAAAGCATTGTCTATCATATGTACTATTGTCTTAATGGTACAACCTTCTATAAAACCTGGTTAGAATGTCTCCATAAGATCATTATATTTTTAATCCAATCATTCATTTATGGTGCAACAACTTTTATTAGGATACGAATTTCTACCCAAGAAATGAGTAATATGACTGGACAATAGTTTACTAACTGATCCATGTCTATATTTTGTTGATTCAATAGTGCGTGTATATAGCCTATATTAAAACCATCAGGAAAGCAGCCTTGTCCAAAGGATAGATGAATTAATTCCATAATGGCGAGTGGCAATGCTGAGAAACAATCCTTTATATTGCCTGCCGGGCAAGGGTCATCTGCGAAAACAGTCGGTTTTGTATTTGTCATTACTCCACATAATGAAAGGTAGACAGGCAAAAGAAATTCTTCCCAGCATTGGGTTGCCCTCTTTGGTACAAAATCACTAACTGGCCTGGTTTTAGGGATTGCTGCACGTTTGGAAAAACTGCTGAGCAAAAACTGCACACAAAGTACGTTGATTTATTTAATGCCAAAGTGATACTAGTAGTGTAATATGATTTTTTTTAAAATTATTTCTGAGTACTACTGTCTTGATAACTTGAGAATACATCTATATTCTTAGTTTGGATGTGAACGCCACTTTCATTCTAAACTTCTTGCTTCTTTCCTCCATGCATTTAATTCCTCTGTAAACCAAGGAGCAGATGTTTCATTTCGAATTGACTTCATCTGAATTGCAACAACATTATCAATTGTTAATTAGAATATATTCTGAAAAAGATTTAAGGTTTCATTTACTGAACTATTTGTAAAATGTTCTGCCTCCAGTGCAGGGAGATTTGTTAAAAGAGAGGTGTTATTTATAAGACGCCAATTTCGTGTAGGCGAGACTTGTTTTCTTCTTGTCCCTTTATAACCTTCGTTTCTAATCGCACATTGAGCACAGAATATAGGTGTAAGTCAGGTTCTAGTATTATGACTTTATAGATGTTGGGGGCGGGGTGGGTTTAAGAGAAATCCTGTTGTGTTGCATTTGTTGACTATAGCTATGAATTCTTGCCCTGGGCCTCTCCTGTCCTAACTTCATTCTGAAGTGTACTTAGAAGGAGAAAAAACGTTCTTGGGAATGGTTCAGAGATGTATGCCAACCTGCAGGTTGATAAGTTCCGTGACTATCTTGAATATTGCTTTCTGGGTGTATTGCGTGAATTATGTGCGGTGTGTGCAATTGCTTTTATTATTTCTTTAGCAATACACTTGAGACAGGGAAGGAGGGTGCATTTCTGCCTCTGGTAATTCCACTGGCTCATCGTTACAAGCCTATTGAACCAGGGTACTAAAAGCAACTTTTTTCAGTTCCAAGACGCTCCGGTGTTTCACAACTAAAATAATATTTAAAAAAAACACCTGCCAAGGAAGGGAACTCAAAGTATGTTCTCCCTTTTCATTGCAGCCATTGAAACTTGTTGAAAAGAGGAAACAAAGAAAATGGCCACCATGGAACGAAGGCATTGTGTCACAGATTGGGAGTGGATGCGCTGGAGACAGAAGTGTTTTGAGCGTGTCCGATCCCAAAAAGGATTGAAAAAGCAGTTAAGTGGAGGGAAGGGTGGGAAATTCTGTCGAGATGGAGTGTAAGTGATTTCAATCCGGCACACACCCAAGTCAACGCCTAGCGTGTAGTGCACAACTGAAATCCTTATTTATTTTTGTCTAAAAGTTATTTATTCCTAACGATATACCACTCATATCACGCCCCTCTCCCGGTCACGGGGGTTTGCAAAGTTGAAATATTTATTTGTGTATTTACAATTAAATCACACTGGGCCTCATTACGACCCTGGCGGAAATCGAAAAACGATGGCGGAAATGCAATACCGCCATCGAATAGCGCTCGGTGCGACTATGACCCGTTACCGCAAAGTACGAAGCCATTAGCGACACCGTAGTGAACGCCAACGCTAACTGCACCAAGTACGCGCGCGCGCGCCATGCCAAACCGTAAATACCACCATGGCGCAAGGGTACGCGAATTACGACCCTAGCGGACATGTACCTAACGCCATCAAGCATGGCGGAAAGTACCATTCCGCCATGGTGAGAAGTACGGCATCGCGAATCAACCGTAAACGGCCCCACTGAGTGCCTGTACACCGCTCCCTGCCCACAAAGTACAACTCCCCGTAGGTGCAATGAAGTCACAATGCAACCAGTGAAATGTACAAGTCACCCATGCATGCCAACGAACAAAAGAATCACAAGAGGGGCCAATGGGAGCTGCAGGGCACAGATGGCACGAATACAGAAGCCATTCCAATGGACATGACCACAGTCCCCCCCCCCAGAAACGCACGCAAACACAGGCACCTGTGACCAGCAATATTCCGAAAATCACATCATTCCACCAGTCCACCTGGCTGACCGGCATCTGTTACACAAAACCCAATCCCCCGCCCCTGAGCATGACAACATTCAAACAGTCATATTGGCAGCCCCCATCCCTGACCTCACTGGGCTTCGTAGGCAAACGCGCCCAGCACAGTACCACGCAACTAAACTCCGAAGCCGGAACCCAATGCAGATCTCCTCACAATACATCGCTCCCCAAATAGGAATATGCCACATCACTCGCAAAGAAGAACGCTACACGGCCCATATCAGAATAGAAATTTAATGCACAACAAAATCACCAAGCCCATACAGCCATTAGGCCATGAACTCCAAAACACATATCACCATTGTGGGCTGCATCCGCAAGAAATGACCAGCTACTACTTGTGTGACGCCCTGTTCCATCATGGTACACAGAGCCACATTCACGTACGAAAAGGCAACATGGAAGCGCACAGAACCGCAGGGCCGTCCCAATGGGGAGGCACTAGTCCAGCTGAAAGGCCGAAATGTTGCTCCGAGCCACTAGTACTGCGTAAGGGCATGTGGCCCATTGGCGATCGTCCCATAAGATCGTAATGCTGCTCCACTGATTAACACAAAGCAGCAGGTGTCGGGAGTAAAAGCCATCTGCAGGAGTGGCATACAGATGGCAGTGGCAAAAGGGGAGGAGATACCTGTCAACCAAAAGAAAAGAAAAAGAACAGAATGGCCATCAGAACTACATTCGAACAACTCACTTCAATGATCACACTAAATCCACAGCCATATGCATGCTAGCCCACTCCAAAGGATCATCACCACCCCAAAACCACTTGCGACACATAACCATCTATATCGAGGTGTAAACACCATCACAAACGAGTGTACCTGTGCATGCGTCTGTGAAAACAGAATCCATCAGATGGGAATGTTAACGTGCATGGACACAAGTGTCTGAAGGCGCGTCGAGACAGGGAGGGCTCAACAAGGCCAGATAGACGATGGTCCCACTATGGCAGCCCTGCATCACATAGCGCAGGGGAGGCGGATAGATTCCAAGAAGCCCTGTACATGGCAAACTCTGTATCAAATCACCTGCCCATGCATCCATTCATCATTCCCTCATCCCGGTATAAAAACGCCTGAATATTTACTCACATAACATTAGAAATATCCATTGAGTCTGTGCGTTATGCAGCCTGCAAAATCCACAGTGCCCCAGCCCGTAATTCCAGTGTTGTGAAGTAACATGTATTTGGGAACGTCCGGCCTCATCGCCCACGTCGCTATTGCGCATCCCAAACTATTCATATCAATCATTGCATCCTCGCCATGGCCCCTGTCTCAAGGACATTGAACAATAGAACGTTATATTTGCAGTCAGACCTGTGGGCATCTCCTCGCCGCTAGCTGGAAACCGAAAGCGCCGCCCTTCGAATTCCTCATTTGCAACATCACGTTGAAAAGGCATCTGTGGCCGTTTGAAATCACAAATTAATCCATCTAGTGCGGCTGTGTGTGAAAATGGCAACTGCCTTCACCCACAAATGGGACGCCCCGCCCGTCGGTGCAACTCGGTACAGTGATGCATGAGGGCCCACCGTTACTCGAGTACTACGTTCCACTGACCCATCACAAGTCTGTTCGCGACTGCAAAGATTGTATGTGAAACAATGGGACCATAGCCGAATGTACATATCAACAAATGTTACACGGCCATCGGGTACAAATACATGATTGCAATAGCAAGATGCCATTCCTCGAATTGCAGCGTTGTGTGCGGGACGTGCTCGGCCAAAGGGGAGAGCAGCTTGCACAGGTGGAATGAATCACCACAGGTGGAGGCCATACAGCCTGAAAACACATAAATTGCACACCCAGTCTCCTCCCACAACCACACCCACTCCGAAATGCTACCGGCAGGACTCGCGATGTTGGCCCTGGGGGACCTGATAGCACTGCAAGTACTCCAACTCCAAGAAGAAGACGAACACCAACTACAACCGGCCGCACGGAGGAGACGCAGGAGGAGGAGGAGGCCAAGGCAGGGCCAGCAAGGGCCGCCAGCACAGCCACTACCACCACGCAGGCAGCCCGCAATCCCACGCCTCCGAGCACATCCGTTCAACCTCACTGATGAGCAGATCCACACCCTCTACCGTTTGGACAGGGACACCATAGCCGCCATTGTGGACATGACACAGGCTGACCTTGTCAGCATGATAGATAGCCCAACCGCCATCCCACCCCTACTGAAGGTGGTGTCTGTACTCCACTTCCTGGCCACAGGCACCTACCAGCACACAGTCGGACAGTTGCATGGCATTTCTCAGCCACTGTTCTCACGGACACTATTGCAAGTGCTCGATGCCCTCCTGCAGCACGCAGACGACTACATCTCTCTACCACGCTCGGAGCAGGAAATTACCAACACAAAAGTGGGATTCCATGCACTTGACGGCATACCGGGTTGCATTGGTGCCATCGACTGCACCCATGTGGAATTGGTCGTCCCACATGCCATGGAGGCCCAGTACCGCAACCGAAAACAATTTCATTCCCTGAATGTACAAATGGTGTGTGACTCCAACAGGATCATTACACATTGTTGTGCCAGATTCCCTGGATCAACCCATGATTCTATGGTCTTGAGGAACTCTACTATACCACGCTACATGGAGCGACACGCAGGGAACAGATCCTGGCTACTCGGTGAGTCTCATTTCATGCATGATGATGTGGGGTATGTGATGCGGCAATGACCTGGCAGGAAGGGGGGGGGGTGTGCGTACGTAGCAATGGCATTCCACATCATACGTTTATCGTCCACATACAGGTGATGCTGGGTATCCACTGAAGAGATGGCTCCTCACACCAGTCCGGAACCCACGGGACCAGCATGAGGAGGACTACAACCATGCCCACTCACGTACCCGTGTAGTCATTGAACAGGCATTCGGCCTACTGAAGACTCGTTTCCGCTGCCTCAGCAGGTCTGGCGGGGCACTCCTGTACCGCCATGAGAAGGTTGCAAAGATGGTCATGGCATGTGTCATGCTCCACAACATGTGCGTACGTAGAAATGTGCCCATGCCCCCTGACGCAGAACTGCAAGCACCTGATGATGGTCATGATGAGGGTGGGGATGTGGCAGCACCTCAAGGAGTCTGCGAGGCACCGGAGGGCCGTGACATTCGTCAGCATCTCATTGATGCATGCTTCTAGCACTCACGCCTGGTGGCTGATACATGGACACGGGACTCGTGGCACTGTGTGTGTCTGGTACATGCACAATATGGACTGTACGCCTATGATGGCCTAGTACACAAAGATCATTGTCCACACATCTCATTGGTTGATCGTGCACTGTTTATGGCATATGTGATATCATGTTGAACACCCTATCGACCCGCCACCCAAGTGAGCCCAACACACCCCCTCCACCCTCCTACCTCCCCCCCGAACACCAGTGTCCAAAGATGCTCATTGTCAGTGGGCTGTCGCTATTGCAAGCCCCCTCTGCGGGTATCAGGGGCACCCCTGCCTGTGGAGCGCAGGTTCCTCCCAGATCTACGTTGGGGGCTGCCCTGGACGGAACTTGCAACGGATGATGTCTCTGCCTGCTCACGTCCATGCATGTCCCTAAGGGTTTGTGAGAGCTCAGTGAGCACACGGCGCACTGCGGCAAGTTCGGCACATACGTCTTTGGACGTCGCATGCAGTTCCCCCCTCAGGCTCTTGGTGCTTCTCTCCGTTTGGACTCTCAGGCTCTCGGTGCCACTCTCCATTTGTGCCCTTAGTGTCTCTGTACTTCTCTCCATTTCTGCCCTAAGTGTCTCAGTTGATGTTTCTATGTCTGCCTTAGTGCCCCCACATTCATCGGCATGGTCCTTGAGGAGCGTGGCCAGTTGCTGCTGTTGCACGATTAACTGGTACAGGGACTGTTGCCTCTGCTGGGCCATGGCCATTTGCGGGGGTGTCACAGAGGGGCTGTTGACCTCATGTTGCCTTGCCACAGGGCTTGTGGGGGATGGCCAGTCGTCGTCTTGTGGGTGCCCCTGCGTGGTATCCTCATGTTGTACGGGATGGGACAGACAGGGGGATTGGGACAGGTCATGGATGGATCTGACTTCGACATCCCCGTCTTCTGTGTCGGAGCATGCTGCCATCAATGGGGTGTCACCTATGGTGCTGCTGCCACCAGAGGCAGTGCCTTCTGTGGCATCCGTTGGGGGGACCTGTGGTGGTGGTGTTGTGGGCATGCTGGCTGCTGGGGTGCCTGTTGATGTTCCCTCCTCTGTGCTGCCACCTGATTTGTGCTGCTGCCGTGTCTTGATGCGTGCAGCTGAGGTGGAGGGTCTTTGGCCGTTGGTCTTGGCCCTCTTTGCAGGTGTGCTGGTAGGGGTGTCCTGATGCTCGTCGTTTGGATCGGACCCTGTGGTGGAGTAAAGGAGGGCGAGGGTTATTAATGGGTCTGTGGGTATTGGAATGGCATTGTATCACATGCATTGGGGTGGTACCTGAGGGTGATTTGGGTCGGGGCCTTGGAGGTGCTTTCATTTGTGTGTGGAGTGAGGGTGCAGTTGTTTGGCAGCCTGCAGTTAGGGTGTGCCTGCTGCACGTGTAGTGGGTGTTTTAGGGGTTTTTAATTATTTATGTATTTATTGTGAGTTTTAAAGTGCGCTATCAGGCCGATGTGTGTGGACGTTCTCCTGGACATGTGTTTCTGTTGCACTATGTGGACACATGGTACTTCACATGATTGGACATTGTGGATTTAGCATTGTTTTATCTGGCCCACCTACCTGAATCTTCGGATGTCTGCACTCCTTTCTCCATCCCTCCGACTCCCTCTATGCTCTCCATTCCGATGGTGGAGGCACAGATTTCTTCCCAGGGGGTCAACTTGATGGGTGATTCAGGACCTCCCCCGGTGGCTGTGGCAATGTTGCGGTTGGCAGAGAGTATGCTGCAGACGCGTATCCGCAGGTCGTCCCATCGCTTTCTGCATTGCTGTGGGTTGCGGGGTGCGGTCCCCACCGCACTTACCCGCTGTGCCACCAGAGCCCATATGGCCTTCTTGTTCGCAAGTGCCGTCCTGGTCATTTGCGTGGAGAAGACGACGGCAGCATTCTCCTGGAGGGTCTCTGTCAGCACGGTGAGTTCCTCACGGGAGAAGTGGACCTGCCGCTTGCGGTCGCACGCTTTCTTCGCTACTTTTCCCATTTTTCTTGGTTTCGCTAGGGTGGATGACGGGTTGGGGTGTGTCTCAGGGTAGTGTTTTTAGTGGTTGTGTGGTTTTTGTGGTTTTATAGGTGTACGGCGGGATGTTTCCCGTTCCGGGCCCATGTTTTTACTTCCGTTTCCGTATATTTACGGTCACCGTACTTTCCGGTAGGCGCACACTGCGGTGTCCGCTGTGATGGGTGGCGGTATTGCACCTAGGGCGCCGTACGGCGGCGGTGTGGGCCGTTTTGGGGTCATTTCCGCCATCGCGGACTTTGCACTTCCGCCATGCCGTGGTGCTCGTGCCCGATGGGTCGGAATGGGCCGCACTTTGCTCCTTCGTGCAATGGCGGAAACGCTATTTACGCTGTGGCGGTCCGGTCAGTCACTTTCCGCCAGGGTCGTAATGAGGGCCACTATGTTTTCATGGGTACACAATAATCAACAATGGGGTGATGTAACACTGGGTAATCTCTTTAATACACAAGGAGTAGTAGTGAGCAAAACAATTCAGCACAGAAATAATACTTTTGTGTGTGTGTTCAGATCAGATAGCACTGTGGTTTAAGGTTCCCCCTGCACACCCCTCAACCCCCAATAGGCAATGTAAAGAGATGGGAGGAAAAAGCAGGTATTCAGGAATGGCAGAATTCAACCAAATATCAATCCCACTTTCCCCCAGCAAACACAAGAGAAAAACGGAATTGGCTGTCAAGCTGTCAGAATGGCTTTTAAAGTTATCTTGAGAATGGATTGGGTAAAAACACTAAATATGGTCAAAATTGCTGAAATTGCTATAAATTGTTATGGGAGCCGCTTTGGATAGTTGCACACCAACACCAGCAATGATTTAATACAAAGAAACAATTTGAAATCTTAAACTTCATGTCAGAAGCAATCAAAAGCTGTTTTACACGTGTCAGAATTTCCCAAAAACAAAATTCACGGCAAACTTTTCACTGCACGATAATTGGTATAATGGGAGAACCATATGGATTTGGGATGCGGTTTTCCATGTGATTTAAAGCTGTGGATGTTAGCTACAAGCAGAAGTTGAAATGTTTCTAGCACAAAAACTGAAGAAGTTATGTACGTTTTAGTGGAGGTTGGAAAACAGGAATGCACTTTTAAAATGACAAATGGGTTGCTTACGCTAGAGGATGACTATGAACAAAACAAATACCACACAGGAACACAGCCAATTGATCAGAATGACTGCCTGCAGTGGAACTCACCTTCTTCAGATGAGAAAGAGAGATAGTTTTAGCAATGCTAGTACAGGAGGAAGATAGGAGGGATTGGATAGAGAGGTCGGACAATTCAAAAGTACTCCTAACAATGCAGGTTCTGAAGACAAGATAGGATGGTTTTAAGATAGTGATTGGACTAAGCAAGGTACATATGCTAGTGATACAGTTCTATCTATAGATACTCACTAGATATGTTTTTACACAGAACCGTCAGGATTCTGTTCTGTCAAGATTCTGGTCAGGGAATTGGATCTGGTTGTTTGGACAGACAGCTGGGCACATCAGATTGAATCTGCAATCAGCAAGACACTCTGGTCACAGCAGGCACAGGACTGGACAGGATCTGCAATGGCTCTGGTCACAGCACGGCACAGGACTGGATTGGATCTGCCCTTCTTGGTTCTGATGCTAATTATTTCAGCAGGCAAGCAGTACAGTGCAGCCTGTCTGTATTTTGATGCTTCCCCTTAGGTTTGTGGGGTTCTGGTTCTGGCAAATGGTTCAGCTATGAAATGAGTTTCTGCTTTGCCAAGTTTCTGGAGTCTGGAGCAAGGAGGATGTAGAGTTCAGCAGCAGGGTGTTCCGCCAGTATCAGGATAACGAGTGAATCTGTCTGTCCTTTTTGAGTGGTGAGCTGTCTCTATTTATGTTATGGTAAAGGGGGGTGCGTGGGCTGGTTTAGCCTAAGAGCGCCCCTTTGACAGGCGATTGGGTCAGAGTCTCCTCTCTGCCTTGATAGGAGAAGAACAACAGTGTGTCACCTTAATGGTGTGATTTTATGAGGCTGAGAGTCCACCCCTAGCCTCTTAAACACAAAATCTACTTTTGGCACATACATATTTACACATGTGCAACCTCTATAAGAATCACATATACAGATTACATATTTCAAATAGCAGCTAACCCTCAAAACCCCGTAGCTGTGGGATCTTGTCTCAGCTTTTCACAGAATTTTGCCCTTTTCATCAGGAACACAATATCCAATTTATAATCAAATTTCTACAAGTGTGCGCGTTTAACATGGCATAAGTGTGTAAAGTTTCATACTTCTAGCATAAATACATTTTGTGTAAAATCACATTTTCTGCCATTTCTTTCCAGAACATGTTACACGATTTTGCCGCCTCTTGAGACATGCAGCCAAAATTTAGATGCACAAATCTGTTACTTTTATATTTTTCACAGTTTTCACTGACAAATTATCAGTCTTTTAAAAAGTGTTCTTTGTTAATGTTCAGCCACAGATGGTTGTTGGGGTCCGCCTCTTTTTGTCTCCCTGCAGTTCAGGAGCAGTCTCCTCCCTGCTTGCTCTTGGCAGAGGCCATTTACGACTGTCCTCACACCTCGCATTTCCTTAGCAGCAGCTGTTCATTGTTCCCTTTTGCCTCTGTAGACCAGGTTCTTTCCAAACCCTATCATTATCGCTTTGGTGTGATTTCCTGCTGGAGGGAAAGGCCTCTGTTAGGAAACCTGTTATTCCAATTTGGTTAGCTTTAGCCAGGCTTGAATTATTTGTTAATTCTCATGCATTTTTCCTTAGCTTAAAACAAACGTGTGAGTTCAAAATAGCAGCTAGAATTCTCCTTCAAGATTGTACACCATGGGATCAAAACAATTACAACATAGGTTACTCTCAGTAACAGGCCACTTAGATTGCAAACATTTGATTTCAGTTTATGTGCATGTTTAAAGTTTAATCAGGCAGGCTCCTGACAGCTGTCATCCCTGCAGCCCTCTGGTGCACAGAGATTTTTGACATCCACAGACAGGCCACTTTTGCTGTGGAAATCCCTTTATGCTTTCAGCTTTTCAGGACCTTGCAAGCTCACAATCATTTCTTAAACTAAGTGAATTGTAGCACCCAGCAAGAATTTTGGATGTTTTGGGGTGTTTTGTACCGGCACTCTGCAGTTTCAGCCACAAAGAAAAGTGTTTTAAAGCAAGATTTTGGGGTTTCATTTAGCAAAACCTTGCTTTTCCCTTCTGTACTCCATTTTCATAAGTTGTGGATCCCAGTGACATTTTCCAGGAATGAGATCTCTGTTTCATCACTGACAACCTGTGTGGCAGATTGGGCAGCCATATTTTGGGGTGCTGCAAAGTGTGATTTTCAGAGGATTTGGCATGCACATGTGTTTTGTGGCCATTTTGCTATTTCTGGCACCATCATAAAACAGTGCTGCAGCATAGCAGAGCAGAAGTGGGTTAAAACATCCCACAGGAGGTAGAGGGAGGAGGTTAGGAGGGGAGCACTTTCCTCTTTCCCCAGTGGGGGAAGATGGTGGCCTTCAGCCCTGAGAAGGCTCGGAGTGGTGGGATTATCATATGGTAATGCCACCGTTCCGAGCCTTTTCATTGCTAAAGAGGCCCCCACCTCCCGCCCACCAGCCGAATACTAATGCTCAATAGATCTGGAGTTGGCAGTGCGTCACTTTGCCCATGAGTGGCTTGCGTTTCAGTTTTGCCCACACCTTTTCTTTGTTTCCTTTACTTGTTTGAGTTTGATGGTGAGCCAGTTGGTGTCTTGTGTATTTTGTCAGTATTTGAAAAACGTCTTACATAGGAAACAATAGGAAGCAGATCATTTCTACATTTAAACTCCTTGAAAAGATGTACCCACTTGTTTACTGAAAAGCAAAGGAAAGGTTTGCAGGGAAAACTATTCTAGAGAAGAAGCTGTGGTAAATCATTTGCATGTTAATATGTGTATCATCAGCCTAAGAGTGGAGCGAGTGGCGGGCAGCACAGAATGGCTCCATGGGTGAGCTCAGATATATTAGAGGATAATGAAGCTAGACTTCCTATAGACAGCTTCAGATACAGTCACCTCACTTTTCTTTCCGCTACCTTAATGAGTGAAAGTAGTTAAAGAATGTAAATGCATATAGGAAGGTTCAAGTCACATATGTTAGTGCAGAGCTGTGTAAAAGAAACCAGGCAATTTGTGGATTATTATAAGCATCACACATTCTAAATCTACATAGGACTGCAGATCATCATAGATAATCGCATACTCCTTCCGATATATGGGATAACATTTGAATAGTTGAAAATTAGGAGCTACAATTCTTCAACACATGATCACCAACATATTAAGTTTGGATTATAAAAGTATGTGCTGAATGAGAACAGCGTTGATTACAATGAGCAAACAAACCATAGCTCAGTGTTAACCGTTGGAAGGGTAGAAGCATTCTAATGTGGTTTGGGGTTAGTTGGAACAAATCAGTATATGTTTACGTACATTTGGTGCAGAGCAGATGCGCATTTATTATGTGTTGACATACTTACTGAAGGTAAGTATCAGCTGTTAGGGTAGATGTAGAGAATGGCAATGATTGACCTAATTCGACATATATATACTTAGTGTTGGTGCAAAAAAAGTTTAGGCAAATCAGTCAAATACATATTCAGTTCCTTTAAATATTTTAGTTTATATAGTGCAAATCTGATTAGGAAGAAACAGAGCATGGCAAAAGTTATTTAAGGTTAACAGCTGACAGTGGAAGGGTAGGTTACAGGTTATAGTAGCTTGGATATCCCATACAGCAGGGGTGGTATATCTCTAGGAGTAGCAGGTCCTAAGTGACCACTCAATATTCCCAAAAGGGTCTTGCGTTCATTTCTGATCTTTAGGAGTGTTGGAGAGATCCTGCCTGCAACTGGGTTGGTGTTCCAGTAGGCTGGAGTGTAGCAAGGAAAGGCATATTTCCAGCATTTCATTTTTGTGCCAGATTAGACTTGAGCCTCGCAATGTATCTGCCTGATACCATTAATTGTTTGACTATGTAGGCTGGTGGTTGGGAAGTATTTATTTATGTATTTATTTATGTATTGTGCATTTGTAAGGCACATATACAAATAGTGAATTGTGTTTCAAAGCACCCATAGGGTGACAGGAAGGGAACATGGGAGTGAAAATCAATTAAAACAATGAACGAATGAGGCTGCCCGACTAGTTTTTGTGAACATTCAGAATGTGCAAGTGAAGTGCAGAGAGAAGAGAAAGATAGAAGTAGAGGGGGCAACTGCTAGGTATGCCAGGAGGGAAGTGCTATAGAGCGAGCAGCTGTAACTGCTAAGTAGAGAAGTGCTATTGGGTGGTACGCTGCCAGTGAATAAGGTTGGCCTGCTGTAGCATAGGGCAATGGTGCTAAGGTAAGTGCTGGGAGTGGGCAGAGGCTGGAGGCGATTGTGTGTGGGAGGCCAGGGCCCAGAATGACACATAAGACCCTGGCACCAATTTCAGCAACTGTAGGGTTAGCAGAGAAGGGAGAAATCAAAGGATGAGGTGAAAAGGAAAGTCTTGAGGATATGATATGATAGGTTATTTATAACGTGATTAATACCCAGAGGTTTCTAAATGCGAACCCGGGGATCGAACCTGTGTTGCTCCATGTCGTCTTGCTTCCAGGGCGAGCACGCTGCCACTGAGCTATCCTCCCGAGCTTCAGGATTTAAGGAGATCCGCCTCAAGACAAAGAAGAAGGGGGAGGCTGTTTCAAAGGAGGGAGCCTGATGAGGAAAGAGATTGGCCACCAGCACTCTCTTTAGCAAAGCGCTTGACACACAGAGAGTTGGTGCTGGAGGAGCGTAAAGCTCTGGGGGGAGAGTATTTAGTGAGAGCAAGTTGTAGATAGCATGGTCCCAGGCCCCAGACAGCCTTACGGATGATGCAGAGGGATTTGAATGTGATGCTTCCAGCAAACGGGAGCCAGCAGGTGAGTTTTTAGGGCTGGAGAGATGTGGTCCCTGAGCTTGAGGCCAAGCATAAGTATTGCTGCCCTGTTCTGGATGAGCTGGAGGCGTTGTAGAGAAGAGGAAGGTAGATTAAGGATCTCAGTCTTGCTGGATTTGAGGTAGAGATCATTGGAGGAGCACCAGGACTCGATGGCGGATAGGCAGCCAGAGATTATGGAAGATGTAAGGAGATGGTAGCTTTAAATATGATAAGACAGTTCTGAAGAGTATGCTGGCTGGAGTGTGCAGCCAGTGTGCTTCTCTTAGGATGGGAGAGGTGTGGTCACATTTCTTAGTTCCTGTTATGAGGCATGCAGCAGCATGCTCAGCAGCCCTAAGGCGGCCAGGTGTGTGCCCAGGTCAAGAGATTATTCCCTCCATCAAGGTGTGATGACAGGGCTTGGACTGTAGTTCTGAAATTCACAGGTGAGTGTAAGGGTGTTTTGTTCTTGAGTAGTGCCAGTTGTTACCAGGAAGTGTAGGCTTGTTTGTCGATATGTTAACAGAAGGAAAGATTGCTGTGAATAACTAACCCATGTGATTTGGCACATGTGAAAACTGAATTGTGAATTACTCACAGTTCAGGTCATTCAGGCAACCTTTGAGGGCCTCCTGTTTAGATAGATGGTCTAGTTGGACAACTTCAATTTTGTTTGGATTGAGTTTCACGTAGGTGCTTGCCATCCTAGCTTGTATCGAGACAATGCATTTCCTGAGGTATAAAAGGTCTAGAGTAAAGTTTTCCTTAACGAGTATTGTTGGCAAATTGGTGAATTGAGATATTGTTTGGGTTGTTGAGAAGTGACCCGATTGGATCCATTCGGAGATTGACGATCACTGGTGAGAATGTTGATGCCTCTGCCATCTGTAAGTGAACTGGTGTTGACTGAATCTGATGTTTGCCATCTGTATAGCTTAGTGTTGGTCCAAGAGATAGAAAGCAAATATGTTGAGAACAGTGCCTGTGAACCCAATTGAATCTGCATGTGTGAAGTGGTTGGCCATGTCAAATGTAGTAGATAGCTCAAGTAGGACCGAGAGGTTTTGCCCAATGTTATTCATGGTGCAGAGAATATGAATGGCTATTAGGAAAAGATGCATTTCTGAATCACATTTCTCAATAGTGAGGCTCAGTTTGGTCTGAGCAAAAATGTAATTGTGTAATTATTTTATACCCAAAATCTGACTCTAGCCCTTTATAAATGGAGGGTGATATGAGTATTATGCTCAAAGAAAGACAGCTGGGGCCATTATCCAAGCAACCTACATCTGGAGTCACAACTATATGTTGCACCCAGTTCAATATGTAATCGCCAAAAGTAAGAATCTGCTAATGTTGCTTGGTGGGTACTCCTTTCAATGGCATACAGAAACGATGTTAAAATACAATACTTGCAAAACAAAGCACAAAGGAGTGCAAAGGCTTCTCTGTGGTATGCCTTAAATTGCACCACATCAAGTCTCAGCGATGTTTCTCTCATGAAGGTCAAACATGTAAAAGTGAATTGTATGCCTGCTTCACTTATCTATTAATAGCATTTGTCTAGTGCAGGATATATATGTTTCAGATATGTAATTCAGCATCAAAACCCCTAAATAACAATTGTATTTTCACTGCTGACGTCATAAGAATATACACCAAATCAAGTTTCTATAAAAACATTTATTTTTATTTTTTACTTTATTTTAATGTGTTTTAGTTCTTATGACCTTTTCACATATTACTGTATCCCATGATTACAGTTCTTACTAAATTACAAATTACCGATCATTATTACATTAATACATTATTATATCAAAGATGATCTTATAATTTCACAAAATCGCTCATTTAAAAGAGCATCTAATCACATATCAAATATAAAAATATATAAAATATACAAATATAAAAAAACCACACATTAATACAAATATTCACTTTCCTGAAAAACCCAATTATTAGTTCTTCTGTTGCGTTATCCAAATAATAAAGCTTCTACCTTTAACCAGACATGAAAAAGTGCTATATGCAAGTTTTTATTACCCGTATTCAAGCAGTAGTCCCAGAATGCATAATTCATAATACCTTTGGAATTCCTCACAAAAGGCCCTAACAATGTCATGTACACTGGGCCATTTTTACGACATTCTGTGAGAACAAAAAACGTGCACAGAAACACTTGTGTACAGATGCGTTATAAATGACATATCATACACGGTGAACACTTTCTTCTCTACTTCTAATACCACACATATGACATATCCTGTCATCTTTAGCCATTGCATATATGACTCCTCTGTTTGACCATACCGGCAGCTTGTTGAATATTAACAATAACATAAACCTCCGTAGAACTAAGGGGGGACTGTTATGAAGATGCGGCAGAGGCAGGTAAGTTTTGTATAAGAATTTATTTAGGTTAATATGGGGAAAGAAGACCCCCACATCTCATGGGCTCCCTTCCCTTCAGCTCTTTACACCAACTGACAATCTTAGAACAAAAACAAGAAACAAGCACCAACATTCCATGACATCATAAATGATACCTCATCACATATGAGGCTTCTTATAATACCTTTCAGATAGGAAGGTTTCCTCCCCTAAGGAGAAGCAACACAACACATCTTCCCCTTTTTTTTTTTAACTCAATTTTTCATTTCATGTAACATTTCATTAAATCACTTTACTACTTTTATATGCGTTGCAACAACTGGGCTACATTTCATTAAATTGATTTAAAACGGGTCACAGTAAATGAGTCGGTTATCAGTTCCTTAAGCTCATCTCCCGGACACCGTCTCACACATGACCCTCACATATGGCCTCTCCTCACAGTGGCAATTCTATCTTTATTCCACACTTGCCCTCTGGCAACTCGCACTGCCCCTTTCATGACTGCCACAACTCTGACAGGATCCGAATAAAGAGAGTCCCCTTTCCTCTTTATAAATCCTTTCTTTATCCTGACCCAGTCACCATACCCCACACATAACTCCTTTTTCCCTCTCCTCAGGTTTTCACGCGTGACCCATTCTGACTTCTTCTTCACCAATGATCTTCTCACTTCGTCCACAACGAGATCGGTCTCCCTACACCTACCAAGCCATGGTGGACAAGCCATAGAATACGGCTTTCTCCCCCTCATGAGCTCAAATGGGCATAAACCGGTTATAGAATGTGGCGCCATCCTCAAAGCCCACATTCTATTCTGTATCATGGCTAACTTGTCCAAACCACACTCCTCTACCATACGTACAATCTCCATCACACACCTATTCATCCTTTCAACCACTCCATTTGACTCGGGATGGTATAATGAAGTCCTTTTGTGACCAACCCCACACTTCCTCAAATAGTTGGTGAAGTTTTCTCCGATAAACTGGGGACCATTGTCGGTCAATACAGTTTCAGGTAAACCTTCATTTGCAAAAATCTCCTGTAGGACCTTTATCATATTCTCACCCGTGATGTCCCTTACGATTTTAAAATCCACCCATCTGGAAAACAAATCTACAACCAGAACAATATATTTACCACGACCATAACCTAGTTCCACGGGACCTAGTATGTCCATGCGATATCACTCCATATCCTGGACGGGAGACCGACGTCCACCAATGGTTGCTTTCTGGCTACCACTCCTTTTCCACTCTTAACACAAAACTGGCAATTTGCCAAACAATTTTCTATCTCCTTGTCAAAACCCGGCCACCAATAATCTTCTCTTAATACTCCTTTGGTTTTGGTAACTCTAATATGACCGCTATGTGCCAGATCAACCACTTTCTTTCTCAAACCAATCGGGACCACTGCCCTACCCCATCTGAACAAAATATTATCATTTACAGATAATTCATCCTTCACCTCCCAAAATGGCTTCACACCCTCCGCCAATTCCAGTTTATTTGGCCATGCTGCAGATTCAACATATGTAATTACTCTCCTTATGATATCATCTCTTTCCACCTCATCTAACCACTCCTGCTTGGACACAATGCCATCGGTGTTGACAAACACTAACTCCATTTCTTCACTCTCCACACTTTCGGGATCTGCCACCCTTATCCTTGATAAACTGTCAGCCAAAACATTTTCCCTCCCGGGTATGACTTCCATCCTAAAACAATGTGTCTGCACCCTAGGGACCCAACCTGCCACTCTCCGAGAAACTTTGTCAAGGCCCTTATTTTCAAAAATGGCTTTCAGGGGTTTGTGATCCGTGCGTATCACAAATTCTACACCCCACACAAAATTTCTAAAATGTTCCACAGCCCAAAAACACACCAGAACTTCTTTTTCTAGCACAGAATATCTTAACTCCGCTCCCTTGAGACCCCTCGAGGCATGGGCTATCACCTCTTCAGAACCATCTTCTTGCTTCTGGGATAACACAGCTCCCAGTCCACTATCACTAGCATCTACTGTGACAATGGATAGCTTCCTTGTGTCAAAACATCCTAACGGACGAGCCATATTTATTTCTTCCTTTATTCTGTTAAACTCCATGTCACACTGACTATTCCATACAAAATCGGCACATTTCTCAGGATCTTTCTCATTTCCTGTACTTTGTCAGCATAGTTTATCACAAATTTATGATAAAATTCCGTCATTCCTAAAAAAGAGCATAGCTCATTCTTGCTTTTTGGTTTCTCAATACTCTTTATGGTATTTACCATGTCTTCCTTGGGCTTAATTCCATCCCCTGACACTTCATGGCCTAGATAGTCACCGCAAACTTACACTTCTCACCTCTCAAAGTGATACCTCTCTCCTCAAATATCCTCAAAACCTTGCGTAGATTCCTGTCATGCTCTTCCAGTGTTACTCCACTCACCAACACATCATCTTGAAAACAGAACACTCCCTTCACTCCCCTCAACAATCGATCCATGATTTTCTGAAATACTGACGAGGCAGACGCCAGTCCAAACGGCATTCTCCTAAATTGAAAAACACCTTCATGTGTTACAAACGCCGTAACTTTCCTACATGCCTCCTCCAATTCAACCTGATGATAGGCTGACGTCATGTCCAGTTTAGAGAAGTACCTTCCTCCACCCACCATGGTCAATAGCTCACCCATGTTGGGCAGGGGGTGTCTGTCCACCAACACACACTTATTCAACTCACGCATATCAATGAATAATCTTAGGTCTCCTGAACTTTTCTTTACAATCACCACTGGGGAGACCCATTCAACCCCCCCAGCTCTTTCAATCACTCCTGACTTCAATAGCTTCTGTAACTCCTTCTTCACACTCTCCCTTAAAGCAAAAGGCACCGGCCTGAGTTTGGCCATGATAGGTATACTGCCCCTTTTTAATGTTATCTGGTGCTGAAACCCTCTCACCTTTCCCAACATCTCATCAAATACTTTCCCATACTCCGACATATACCTGCCGTGAGTCGAGGATACTTCGGAGACTTGCAGTACCTGCTCTGGGTGATTGGGATCGAGTTTGATCCCTAAATTCTTTTGTTCTCTCCATCCTAACAAGGATTGTCCCTTCTTAGTAACATACACTTTGCCATCACAACTGCGTCCCTTGAATTCAAACCTACTCCATACATAACCCAATAGATCAATACGATCTTGGTTGTACCCTCCAGGACTTATATCGGGCTCTGATAACTCAGACACTACCCCTTTCATTTCGCACTCAAATGCAACCCTGGATACTACGGTTATTTTCGACCCTGAGTCAGCCATCATGGATACCTTACGCCCATTCACCATTACCACAGCAGAGGGCCGTTCACAATCATCAGGGTCCCCACCATTGATAACTACATTAACAGTATTAACGATAACATTTTGCAATGGCACCACAACTTCGTCTTCTGATGACCTCCCATCTTCTTCCTCATTTACGTAGAGAACCTTTCTTTGGCCTGACTCTCCAAATTGGTAGTTCTTGCAGCATGATGCAAAATGTCCTCTTCTTTTGCATTTAGAGCATATGCTCTTTCGCCCTGGGCACACAGCAGAGGATGCAAAGTGTGTTGCACTAGCGCACCAATAACATAGCCTTTCGTCCTTCTTATCCTCTTTCTTCTCACATCTCTGCATCGAATCTTGATTCCTCCTTTCTTCCGGATTGCTCCTCCCTGACTGTTTATTTCTTCCTCTCTTTTTGTTCTTTCCTTCAGCCACAATCAACACCTCCGGCTTATTTTCTTTGGGCTCTCCTCCTTCAGTGTTGGAGAGTTTGGCCACACATGCCAGGGAATGCTCCACACGTTTGCCAAGTCCAATACTTCATCTAAACTTGGCTCATCCTTCAGCCACAGTTCCTCCCGTATCTTATTCGATCGACAATGAGTCATGAATTGATTGCGAATATGTTCGTCGAAACTTCCTTGAAACTTGCATGTCAGAGCCAGATGTCGCAACGCCGTCACATAATCCTCAACAGATTCACTATGAGCTTGTGTGCGCATTCAGAAATTGTAACATTCCAAAATCGTGCCCCTTTTTGGGTTGAAATGCTTATCAAGTTTCACCAATGCTGACTCAAACTCATTTAATTCATCGCCTCTTCCGTCACTCGCTAGCTGAGGGAGAGTTTCAAAAATCCTCTGGCCCTCGAAACCCAAAAAATGTAGCAATAATGCCAACTTCCTCTCACTGGAATAGGCCGTTACCCCGGCTGCTTTCATGTAGTGCATAAAGCCCTTGCGCCATTGGGGCCAAACAATCTTCGCCGCGCCCGGGGCAGGCATAAAAATGGGGGGACCTGATATCCCAGGTAAAGCTGCCATGTTTTCTGTTTGAAGTGATATGTCTTGATATGTATTTATTTTCTTCTCACAGCAAAAAGGGGTCCCTTTTGTGCTCTGTTGAGATTCAGTGCTTTAGATGTCTTTCACGGAACTTCCTTGTGTCAGCCCGCTTAGCTACACAGCATGGACCAACACTGCGGTATACTAATGTCCTACGCAAGATTGCAATCTACCTGCGTGGGTACAATGGACAGACTGTTGTGCCCCACTCTTTCAGCACTTATGGAGATGCTTGCCAGCCGGCGGCGTTACTCCTTAACTCCTTTAATTCTCCTCTCACTCCATTAGGGCACCAAGCGGCGTTAGAAGAAGTTCTGATGCCTTAACAGAAATTCGGCTTGCCCCCCTATTAAGCAGTCTACGGGAGTTCGCAGCTCAAACCACCTCTCCTACGGTTAGGTGTAATATGGTACTCAGCGTCAGAGTCGGCTCCCCACCACTTCCATACGGATGCTCGGGCCCGGCAACGGGGTGGACGACAGGCACGGGGAAAGCGGAAATTTCGTGAAAGTCCCCGGAGGAGCGATGAAAACACAAAGATGCACTTACTTCTGCAACGTTGGGGAGATGCAGAGAATCGCTAGACTCTGCACGGTGGCCGCTCGACGCTACGGAGGAGCGGAGCGGCCCTCCCAGGACTGCACTTCTGACGCTGGGATCAACTTCTTCCTCAAGACAGCCCCTTCAAGGGCGGCAGCGCTCGCCGAGCCAGCTGGTATCCATAACTCCCAGCAGCGGGCCGCTCAACGCAGGAATTGGCGGAGCAGCCAACGGACGGCGCGGGCCAGTCCTTTTCGCTACGGCAGTGCGGGCGGCCGTTCCCCTCCGGAGGCCGCACACAGGGAGCCAGCAAGCGTTCCGCCTCAGGTCACTCAGCGCCGGCTCAAGCAGGGTGTACCTCGAGAGCGGGGCAGACGGCGGGACGCAGGGGACAAGTTCACACGGCCTCGCTCAACGCAGGGGCTCGGCGGAGCGGGCCTGGCTCACAGCTGGGGGCCTTCCTTTCACCTGCCTCCCATGGCCTCGCATCCCATCCTCGTCGCCATTGTCATGAAGATGTGGCAGAGGCAGGTAAGTTTTGTATAAGGATTTATTTAGGTTAACATGGGGAAAGAAGACCCCCATATCTCATGGGCTCCCTTCCCTTCAGCTCTTTACACCAACTGACAATCTTAGAACAAAAACAAGAAACAAGCACCAACGTTCCATGACATCATAAATGATACCTCATCACATATGAGGCTTCTTACAATACCTTTCAGATAGGAAGGTTTCCTCCCCTAAGGAGAAGCAAAACAACAGGGACACAGAAGGAACCCTGTAGCTATGAATTATATTTTTAATTTCAGAGTAATTTCTCAACATTTCCAATGTATTTTCCTAATGTATATATTTTTTTACCCAATCCCATCTTTCCAATTTTATCCCACATTTATCCCACATTTTATTCTGTAATGTATAGTAATCTAATTCCCAATCAGGACCCCACGCAAGTTCCCGAATGCTGTGTTCATCATTTGCTCCTCTTTACTATCCGGCCTTATGTCTTCTCCCAACAGTTTCAACAATGGACACATGGGCCCATTTCTAGATTGTATATATAGGAGGCACCTGGTTTTGCAGGGCGTGTGCACTTAGTGAAGTGAGCCCCAATTCAAGTCTAATCAATTCGATGTGAGTGCTCAGCCTCAGGCCCAGCATACGCCTCCAAAATGTTCCCTCTATGACCTTCAGCCACGTGAGGTCTCGCATACACAGGGCGTCTAAACCACACAGCATGGTAGCAAAAACATTTATATAATAACAAGCCACCCTTTAGTCTATAACCTACATTTTAACTGGTAAATTCTTCTTTCATTGCTGTTAATACCACTGCTTTTCTGCGTGTATAGGCAATAATGCCTGAGTAAAATCCATACGCTATTATCTAAAATTCCAAATACCTAAACATATTTACCTTTTCTATGTAATTCCCTTCCATCAAAACTTTAGAGGTTGTCATTTCTCTATGAGCAAAGTCCATCAAACTTTTCATAGTGTGTCCCTAAACTTTTGTCTCTGCATACCACAGTAGTTCCAAGAGAGATTGTTTAATGCCTGGGAATGTCGGGTCACATAGAACCAGGTCATCAGCCTATGAAATGCAGAGTACCCTTTCACCCACGATCTTAGGAGGGCAGTTAGGTACTTTCCCAGTACAGTCGGGAGATCGGCAATGAATATATTGAACAGCAGAGGCGCCAGCACGCAGCCTTGCTTCACACCTTTATGGGTGTTAATGCGCTGCGTGATGGCGCCCCTGCTGTCCACCCTAACCTGTATAGTCATTTTCTCCTAAAGACCACGTATACTTCTTAATATACTGTCCGGACATCCATAACTTTCCATTTTTCCCCATAGTCTATCTCTTTCGACTGTATCGAATGCTGCTCGAAGGTCGATCATAGCAACATGCAAATATGGAGTACCTTTAACTTTTGTTTGGATTATTAACATGTGCATAAGACTAAGACAATGGGATGTTGTAGACCCTGGTCCAAATCCCATTTGGAATTTATCCATCAGATTTATTGCGGTAGCCCATTTAGTTTGTTCATCCAGGATTAACGATGGAAATGTTTTCCCTGTAATATCCAACATCGCCAATAGCCTAAAGTTTGCTGGCTCAGTGCCTTTCTCCTTTTTATAGATTGGCACCAACAGAGGCCTCTTTCACGAATTAGGTATATAACCTTTGGTGCATACTTGTGTATGTAACATTAGTAGCAGCTTTGCTCAATGTTCTGGGGTCTTCTTTAATACAACATTGGCGAGTCCAATTGGACCCGGAGCTTGTGAATCTTTTAACGTAGTGATTCTTTTCTGGATTATCTATAGTAGATATCTATCTCTATCTATACTAGATAACATCTAATCGAATGTACTACTAATATAGAGATAGATAGATTGTTCTGGATGATCTCTACTAGATTTCATCTAATAGTAGCTCAAAACTGCTCCTGATGTTGTCTTGCTATTTTTTTACTTTGACCATACAATCAAATGTACTACTAATATAGATGGCCCAGTCGTGTGCACCACTGGTACTAGAGACTTGTTTTGCCTTATTTGTTGTTATCCCTCCTAGGAGTTGCCACATCATGAGTGTATCTTTCATTTGATCAATAGCTACCAAGTTCTGCCATTGGGCATTTTTACTGGAGAAACACTACCATTTCACCCATCTCCTATAGTTATTCTTTATTACTCGTATTGCCCCATAGATAGTTTGGCTACTGCAAGAGTCCTTTTCAATATTTCATATTTCACTTCTCATCTCTTTTTTTTCCATCTCTAATCTTTGCATTATAGATGTATTTATTATTTGTCCTGGTAGTATATATATTTACTTTCCCTTTTGGATGGCAAAACTCAACATTGTGTTTTTTATCCATGCATCCATCTCCTCCATTGTCAAACCCCTTAAAGAGCTCAGCTTAGTTTCAGTGTTTGTAGCTATATAGCTGCCGGCCATATCAATATTGTATAGTTTCCAGGTTACCCTATTACCACCAGAGTTCACATTCAGATCTCTGATACCTGTAAGTTCATAGCTCATTTCACTATTCTCTAAGGAGAGGGTCGAACCGCATGATCACTAAAACCATTTTCTGTCACAGTTAATATAACACCACTCGAAAGTGAAAAGCTACCTCTCCCTCAGACCTCCAGTTCTAGTCTGAGCTTTCTTTCCAGTGTGTATACATTATTTTCAAATGCACTACGCCTATACAGACCTTTTTAATGCTTACTAATTCATTTTATTCACTTTCTACTTGTTAAGCACTTTCTGTAAACATTCTCATTATATATATATCATAAAAACATAAAACATTTCACAGCATTCTCTCATACATTATACATTATGATTTGGGCTTATTTGGGCTTATTTTCTTCTAAACCGATCAAATGGGGTTAGTATGAAGTGGAGTGCTTCTATTGCAACTAAAGCATCAGTATTACACATTGGTTGTACAATTGATTAACAGGTGCCTTCAACACAACCAAACCATGTAGAATGCCTAGGGGGAATTAATTGCATATCATTTTTCTTTATCTAAGCCACAATCTGGATCATTCAGTAGTGGTTGCGTCTTCAGATTTTCTGCACCCTGTGGTTTACATACTAGTATACACAGTTGACACTCCTTTCATTTATTACTGGGATGTTGGTTTCAAAAAGATGCATCAACACAGTCTGTTTCGGCCTTTATTGGTAATGGTTCATACATCCAATGACCATACCGTTGGATTTTTAGTAGGCCTTCATCAGGAGGTATATTATTTGTAGATGAGCAACAAATCAGTGTTCTAACAGTTATTTAGTATGATAATCTATAGAGAAATGACAGAAACATATATAAAAACCATTTAAAAGCGGTGCTTTACAAGGTGTGTGCCTCCATCTATTGATATAGGGGAACTTCTGGAAATAAAATAAACGTGACTGACCTGGTAGTGACTCAGATCATGCGGACACAAAGAGTTCCATCTAGTGGTTAGGTCCTTACGACCGTTATTCTGTGTTCTGATGTCAACTCTCAAAGTAGTTTATTTTTTCAGAACACCTCAAATTTAAGCAGAATGTTTGCGTTTAAAACTTGCTACAAACAGTATTGTTTAATGAAAAGTAGACTTCTATTATTGAGTAAATAGTCTACAGTATGGAGCTGCCCGGGCAACTGCTCACCAAAAAACGAAAGAGCTCTGCTGCACTCTTCGAATTTTTGAGTTTTTATTTGGAACACTGTTCCTTCGGAATAGTAGAAAATGCTTTCAGTTGTCCCAAAAAACACACTGCAGCACACTGCTGCACTCTTTACATTCCAGAGATGTTATGTGGAAAACACCTCCTTCAGAAAAGTAGAAACTGGAGACAGATTCAGTACTGTCAGTTGTCCCACAAAACACACTGCAGCACACAATGCAACTGTTTACTTAAACACAAATCAATATTGCACTATTGCAAACACTAACTCTTCCCCGCCACTGTGAGGTTACCTCGCACATATGTATGCTAGATATAAATGGACACTACTCTCTGGGTATTATGCCGTGAGAATAAAATGCAGACAAAAAAGGAAAACATGGTAAAAACAGAGATCACCCTAACCAATATCCAGGGATCACTGGAAAGGCCAGTGGGTTAGGCTACCTTGAAATGCCTGAAAAGTGTATTTTGTCTCCACAATAACTACCATAGTCCATTAAGCGAATTCACCATTGCCAGGCAGGCAACTCCACAACAGAAGTGGGGGATTCTGTTAAGGTATCTTGATCTGGCGAATCAGAAAGAACATGTGAAATTGAGGCGTGGCAGTATGGAACCGGCCATCTCAGTGAGGTGAAGCAGGAGGTCCATGCACGAAAGGCATTCAGATTTGTGAAGCATGGCTGAAAAGTGGATCAAGTCAAATGTTGAAATTCTGAACAACAGCAATGCTAAGCGTTATACCCTTGGGCTGCATGGATGGTGGGGGATTTAGTACAGGAGATGTCTTCTTAACTCTTCAAAGCAGGGCCCTTCACAAAGGTGCTTACAGGACACTGGCTCCTCAGGGTAATCTGTGCCCCGGTCACCAGGTTTTTAACTACGGTCAAATTAGAGGGTTCTGCCAGGAGGCAGTCCCTCCATTCCCTAAAGGATATTGAAGGACAATGGGCCTCATTACGACTCAGGCGGTAAGGGTTTTACGGTGGCGTAAACAGCGCCGACCCTTACCGCCTGAGTACGAGGTCCCTTAGCGCCATGGTGGACTTAACACCTGCTTTTAGCAGGTGTTAAAATCCATGGCGCTAAGGGACCATGGAGTTAATTACGCCACCGTAATTTACGGTGGCGTAATTAACGCCTTCCCCACTCCCAAAATGGGAATGGGGAAGGGTAAATGGGGATTGGGGACTTACCGCCCCGCCAAACTCGGAATGGGGCGGTAAGTCCGCCAACCACCATGGCGTAAACGTAGTTTACGCCATGGTGGTAAAGTCACGGCCCAGGCGGTAACTTACCGCCTGGGTCGTAATGAGGCCCAATGTCTGGCTATTGCCTTAAATCAATGTCTTCAGCCATTTGAAAAGGAACTTTGATCTGCTCACAACTCCAACAGAAATCAATGAGTATCGGTTTCCTAGTGCATCCTTAAAACATTGCAGAAGTGGTTTGGTTCATTTTCAGGAATTCTGCTAGATTTATTCAGCAATACTTTGAGTGGAGTTCCCAGGGGCCAGAGGCCAGAGTAAGTTACATGAAAGCAGAGAAGGGTACATTATGAAGAAGAACTGAAGTGAGTGTCAACGTGAGGAATATAAAAGGATGAATACATTCTTTTTATGAAACCTAGCAATTAATGTACGTTAATAATAAAAAAATAAAAAATAAATAAGGATCAGTGGAGGCAGCACAGACAATACTCTTACTTGTGTACGAGCGCGATAGAAACAAAATATCAATCAATCAATCGATGTATTCAAAAGACATCAACAATCTGCACAATATATAATAAAAATACACCAAATATATCAGGCATGAGACGGTAGCCTCAGAAAAGTGCATAGTGCTAGGTTAAAAAACATAGCTTCGCCAATGCTCAATTAACCTATCGCTATCTGCATATGCAACCTCCATTTTGGAAATATCACGACTTTAACAATGTAATCATTTTTCCACAAGTAATTTTTTCAAAAAGTCATACACATTTTTAAAAAATAGCCATTTGTTAAAAAGGTCTACTAGCCGAGATAGGTATGTTACCCTGCCTTCCTTCACAAGGGTGCGTCGGATTTTACTTTTTTAGAAAACATGTTTTTTTTTCACCCAGACTGCGCTAGTTTCAACATGTTTGACATAATGGATTCTGTCTCATGTCTTCCTCATAACCAAAACAAACTGAAAAATAAAATCACAAATTCAGAATATGAGAAAATGCTGTCTCCACTTTGCATCAACCATATAAAGAAATATATATATTTTAAAAAAAGAAGTACCTCAAGTGTAACTAATTCCTTGAGTGTTATTCTCCGCTGGCACACAGTAGCTTACAGGGGATACAAGATACGAGACAAAGTGGTAAACCAAGTCCACTAGACCTGCATTGTACACCAGCCCTAGTGCAGAGGTTCCCACTGATTTGCCATAATTAACTCTTAGGGCCTCATTACACGGATGGCGGAGAACCATGGCGCTATTAGCGCCATGGTTCATGCCGGTAAAATACCGGCACCGCCTTGGCGGAAAGGGGAATTACCGCCCCATTCCAAGGTTGGCGGGGCGGTAATTCCCCCTTCCACCATTGCCCTTCCCCATTCCCATTTTTGGCCCATAGGGCTCAATGGGAATGGGGAAGGCGCTAATTACGGTACCGCAAATTGCGGTACCGTAATTAACTCCCTGGGTCCCTTTGCGGGTTGGTTTTTAACGCCTGCAAAAAGCAGGCGTTAAATCCCCCAACCCGCAAAGGGACCTCGTAGTAAGGCGGTAAGGATTTACCGGTACCGGTATTTTACCGGTACTGGTAAATCCTTACCGCCATCCGTGTAATGAGGCCCTTAGTTTGGCTGCACATCCTTCCAAGCTCTCCTACTCTTGTGCTTAGTTCACACAGATCTTTAAAATGTAGTTTAATGGCTTCGTGTTTCCGGCCATGTTCACCTACAAAAGGATTCTAATACATGTGGCCTTTAATTAGCATAGGGAGGAATATCTCTAATAATATTCTCACCTAAAATGGAGCCGCCATTTAATCCATTGATCTCCAGTTAGCAAAATAAGTGTAAATTAAACATGGTGGAGCCAAGAATTCCTAACTTATCTCTGCCTGGCTGTATATAAGTCTCCCATCTCTTGCTCCCTGTGATCAAAGCGTCTGTGTATGTTAGTGCCTTGCATGCCAAATTCTCCTGGCGGACTCTGGATGGAGACATCTGGTGGGATAACCATGAGAGGCAGGTCCCTCCCCAAGCTAGTCAGGGATTGTCCCATGGAATGGGTGGCATCCCAGAGTCACTCCCACTTAGCCCCCATTATTCCGAATGGTTCAGGACCATGCAGATGTATTGTATTGTATTGTATTTGGTTATTTATATAGCGCTCTTTCCCCATTTGTATGGCCTCAATGCGCTTTGTCCTTAACGGGGTGCACGAATCCAGACAAGATCCCTCCCTCAGCCTATACTAACTGTCCAAACCATCATACAAAGAACATTGCTGTACCTAGAACATATTTACATACATTATTCATGCCAACTGAAGTTGGTACTCATTTATCGTACTTGAAAGGATGAAAGGCAGAGTTGGCCTTGTCTGGATTTTAACGTGCAACCTGCAGAACACACATAGATCGCATTAGAAAGAGTTCAACCGGCTAAGCTATTTTACCGGCTGATCCCTTTAAGAGATCTGTTGTTATGACTTCAAACAAAACTTCACTGTATCTCATTCAGAGCGACCCCGTGTGAGGATTACATAGAAACAAAAAGGTCTCTCATCTGGGAAATGGAACAAGGATTGATGAGGATTAGAAGACAACGAATATCCAGGTGGAGATTGATGTCTATTTCGATCTTCCGATGACAATTAGAATTCCCCCCGAGAAACTCCCAGTGAACCGGCACAAAGGCCAGGGCAGAGGAAGGTTCCCAGGGAAACCCTCTTGGGGAATAAAACCCTGTGGAGCTGCTAGGGAACGTAGACTCCTTGAGAAGTCCCGTGGATGTAGGTTACGCTATCCCGGGAGTTTTGGAGATGACTGGTCGTGTCTTTAGAAGATCGGGGCCAGAGCAGTAATGCCAGGCCGGCTGATGAAAGATAGAGAGACAGAGTGATTAGTCTTAAAGCTGCCTAGAATTCAGATAGATAACCCCTGAAGCAGGAATCTTACCAAAGGATCAGTTGGTAACACGGCCTTGCAACGAGAATAGTAGAAGACCAGGGATGGACTAAGAGACTGGGCACGCTAGACAAAGCAGAGCAAGGCACAAGAATGGTAAACAAACAAATGAAATGAAAACTAGGAGCCACCTATAATCAAGGAGAAGACTTGAAGGCAATCTTACCGAGAATGACCAGAAACCCTCTCAATATTTAGGGGTAACAGATGTCCAGAAGGAATGAAGTCAAAGGGTGGTGGATCTGTGTTATAAATAAAAACTAAACTAAGAATCCACAGGTAAAGAGACCAAAACCCCTCTCAATGCTCCAAACTAAACAAGTGCCTACCACAAGGGAACCAAGCCGGTAGGATACGGTGGCAGGAAACACATTCTTCAAAGGCGAGTAGCTTAGAAAAGCTCAGAGAACCCACGAGACTGAAAGGCACCGAGACGTCCTAAACAACAAACACACATCAACAACAAGGTTCTGTAAGGATCAAAGGAGCGCAGTCATAATTATTAGAAATTAACAAAGGCAAGTCTGAAGAGAGGGAGTAAAAGATTCCCTAACACGAACTCATGTAGCGTTCGCCAGCTCCTTGGAGAGTAGCAACACGTCCTTGTTCGGGATGTGCAGGTTGATAAGCCGTCGGCGTTCCATCCCGGAAACATCGCAAAGCATGATGGGGCGCAACGACTAGACTGCTACACACACTGTAGCGGTCCGCGAGACCCGCCATGTTGGAATCAGGCATGTCAGTGCAACACGCCATGTTGAAGTCAGGCATCGCACTGTGGGTAAAGCGAATAGCCGTGACAGTATGCCCCCCCTTAGGGTTGGCACCTCCCGGCTTGCCTGGATGTCTCGTATGAAATCTTTTAATCAGCCGAGGAGCGTGGATGGCAGATACTGGTTCCCAGGTACGATCAGCAGGCGAGTACCCCTTCCAATCTATTAGGTACTGAAGATGACCCCGGTGATATCGGGAGTCGCAAATTTCTTTGACTTCAAATTCAGGCCCTGAATTGGAAATTATGGGCGCAGGACAGTCTGTAACCGTGGGATGGAATGTACTGCGATTATCGGGCTTCAATTGTGACACATGAAAAACTGGGTGTATTCTTGACCAGGAATTAGGTAAACAGAGTTTGAAAGCCGCGGATCCTATGGCGGCGATTACTCGGAAGGGACCAAAATATCGAGGAGAGAGTTTAGACGGAACAAGATGTCTAGGTAGAAACCTTGAAGAAAGCCATACCCAATCTCTGGGTTTGATGACAGGTGCTGGTGTGCGATGACGATCAGCGAAGTGTTTTCTCCTGTCCTGGGAATGTCGTAGAGCGATAACCGCGGAGCGGTGTCCTTGACGGATATGTTCCGTTAGTTTATTTAGGTCTGGGAATTTAGTGTCAGACCTCTTCATAGTGGGAAAAGATGTTGGACTGAACCCAAAAGTGCACAGAAAAGGAGATGTATGAATGGCCGAATGGTAAGAGTTATTATACGCAAACTCAGCTAGGGGCAGGAGGTCCTTCCAATCGTCCTGAGCCGCAGAGATGTAGCTTCTGAGGTATCCTTCTAATGTTTGATTTAGCCTTTCTGTTTGACCATTTGATTGGGGGTGGTAGCCAGAACTAAGAGCCCTGGATACCCCCAGAATTCGACAAACTAGTTTCCAATATTGGGACGTGTACTGTGGACCTCTGTCCAAAATGATTGTTTCAGGCAAGCCATGAAGGGTAAAAACATGTCTGATGAAAATACGTGCCATTTGAGATGCAGAGGGTATCCCAACCAAAGGAACAAAATGTGCCAGTTTTGTCAAGGTGTCAATTGTGACCATAATAGTAGAATAGCCCTGAGATTGGGGCAGATCTACGATGAAGTCCGTGGATATTATTTGCCATGGACGGGAAGGCAAGGGCATTCTGACCAGTTCTCCCAATGGTGCTTGTCTAGGTATCTTATTTTGTAAGCACGTGGGACATGAACTCACATATTCCTTGGTGTCCCTTCGAACAGCAGGCCACCAAAAGAAACGTGAAACAAGATCCAATGTGGAGGTGAAGCCTCGATGTCCTGCTATCTTGGATTTATGGCACATGTCCAAAACCTCCTTCTGAAGAGGACGAGTCGGAATGTATGCCCTTTGTCCCATGAAATAACATCCATCCTCCTCTACCAGAACTGATCGGTTAGATAATGAAAGTGACTTCTTAGCAATGGAATCAGACTGAGCTCTAAGGCGAGACAGAAAATCTGGAGCTGCCACCAATCCCATGGTTAATGGTGGAAATATAGGTTCTGATCTGAAAGGATTGTCAATAGGATGGTCCTTGCGAGACAGGGCATCTGCTCTTAGATTCTCCCTTCCAGGAATAAATGAAAACGTAATCCTGAAGGGAGAGAAAAAGTGAGCCCATCTTGCCTGACGGCTGTTACAAGTTTGAGCATATTGAAGAATTCGGAGATTATGATGGTCTGTCCTTACTTCGACAGAGAATTTGGCTCCTAAAAGTAAATGCCGCCATTCCTCAAAGGCACGCTTGATGGCGAGAAGTTCCTTCTCCAGGACCGTGTAGTTGATCTCAGAAGGCAAAAGAGTTTTGGAAAGAAATGCAACAGGTCTCTCCTGATCAAGGTCGTCCGGTTGTAGTAGGACGGCGCCTAAAGCATGTTGGGAGGCATCAGTCTCCACGATGAATCTTCGGTTCTGATTAGGCGTTAGAAGAATCGGTGCTGATGTAAATAACTTCTTAAGTCTGTCAAAGGCTTGATCAGTAGCTGCCGACCAGACAAACATGACTCCTTTCTTAAGAAGATTGGTAAGTGGCTGAGTAAGTTTTGAGAATTCAGGTATGAATCTCCGATAGAAATTCGCGAACCCTATAAAGCGTTGAATTTCTTTAACAGACGTGGGTGTAGGCCAGTCTCGTACAGCCAAGACCTTTTCTGGGTCCATTGCTATCCCCTTGGCGGATAAAACGTATCCCAAGTAAGTAACTTTGGATTGATGAAATAAACACTTCTCGGGGTTGCAGAACAAATGATTTTGTTGTAGACGTCGAAGCACCTCTTGAACGTGTGGTATGTGTTCTTGTATGGAGGAGGAAAAAATCAAAATGTCATCTAAGTACACCACCATACTGTGTAAGAGAAGGTCAGAAAAAAGATGGTCCATAAAGCGTTGGAAAATAGCAGGGGCGTTAGATAGCCCAAAAGGCATGACCCTGTACTGATAATGCCCAAACGGCGTTCTAAAAGCCGTCTTCCATTCGTCCCCGGGCCTTATCCGTATCAGGTGGTATGCTCCTTTTAAGTCCAACTTTGTATATATAGTAGCCCCTTTTACTGCTTCAAGAATGTCAGGGATAAGTGGCATGGGGTATTTGTCGGGCACAGTGATCTTGTTCAAACCGCGGAAGTCTATACAGGGACGTAATTCCTTAGAATTCTTCTTGGCTACAAAGAACAAAGAGGCGGCAGCTGGGGATGTAGATTCTGTTATCAGTCCATTCATCAAATTGGAGCGAAGATATTCACGCAGCACCTCTTTTTCCATGTTAGACAGAATATACATACGTCCAAAGGGAAGCGGTTGATCAGGTATCAAATCTATAGCACAGTCGTCTCTCCTGTGGGGAGGCAACTGGTTAAACTCCGAGGACAGAAATACGTCCTGAAAACTCTCGTAAACTTCAGGGAGGCCCGCGATCTGATTGAGAGAATGTACCCCTTTAGTATTACTTGAGGAAGGAGAAGATTCTATGGCGACCCTTTGGTGATTTCCTATGCAGTTTGTCAGACAGAACTCCGAACCAAGAAAGAAGGACCCAGCGGTCCAGTTGATAAACGGATTATGTTTCCTGAGCCAATGTAATCCTAAGATTACCGGATGATGGGCTGCTCGTATTATATCTAGAGTTAGAATCTCCTGATGGGTAGAAATAGACATTTGGATTGCTGCGGTCTGATCTTTGATGGGACCCGAGATCAGAGGGCTTCCATCCACACTTTCAACAGGAATCGGTTCCTCTTTAGGGGAACGTGGAATCTTTAAAGAAGCAGCCCAGTGGTCGTCCACGAAATTTCCCGCAGCCCCACTATCAATTAGGGCCGGAACATCTTGTAAGATGAGACTTCCTATCGTGAAGGAAACCTTTAATACCAACATATTGGTGGTTGAAAGGTTGGTGCAATAGAAAGAATGTGAAGTATGTGAGGAACCTTGATCAGACTTAGGTTCCCGGATCGTGGTTCCTCTTACGACCGGGCGTTGGCGTTTCCCGACCGCCGAACTGGAGCAATAGGACATTCTTGAACAGAGTGGGAGTTGGCGCCACAGTACATACACAGTCCCAGGCTTCGTCTGCGATTTCTCTCCTCGGGACTCAAAGGTCCACGAGATGCAGATCCCAGTTGCATAGGTTCATCTGTTGGCGGGGGTTTAGAGGTTGAAGGGACAAAGGATGTTCTTGTGATCCTACCCTTCCTCCTTTCAGCCATCCTCTCCTTCATACGATAATCGATCTGCATCACTAGGGCGATGAACTCTGTGAGAGAGGTGGGACGTGGAACTCTGGAGACCTCATCTTTGAGATCTTCTGATAAACCCCTCCTAAATATTGTGACCTGCGCATCATCCGACCATGTGGTCTCACTGGCCATTTGTTTAAATTTGGTGATATATGCCAGTATGTCTAGATTTCCCTGCTTGAGATCCAAGAGATGTTCTTGTGAAGCAACCTTAATCTCCTGTCGCCCAAACATAGTACGAATGCTATTGCAGAAGGCTGTGTAGGAGTCCAATAATGGGTTATTATTTGTAACTAAAGGAGTAACCCAGGCCAATGCGGGTCCTACCATCTGAGATACCATGTAGCCAACCCGATCCCGGTCCGTATGAAAAAAATGTTCTTTAAATGCGAATTGCACGGCACATGCCTCAAGGAACTCCTTCACCCTATGCGGGTTACCATCAAATTGCCCACCCGGAAGAGGTCCGGGAGGAACCTCGGAACAATGGGGGATGCGAGATATATTAGCTTGTTGTGCAATCTGTTGAGACGCATGCTGCTGCTGCTGTCTCAAGGAGGTATTGTCTTGTTTCAATTGCTGAACTTCATTAGTTAGGGATTGCACTGCAGCAATCAATTGTTGAATCTGTTGCTGCTGTGGATCCATCCTAGCCCTATAGTCAAAATGTATTCCCCACCAGGGGCAACTGAAAGTGAAAACAGCGACTCTTCTTCTTTGGGCGTTGCTAACTGTTATGACTTTAAACAAAACTTCACTGTATCTCATTCAGAGCGACCCCGTGTGAGGATTACATAGAAACAAAAAGGTCTCTCACCTGGGAAATGGAACAAGGATTGATGAGGATTAGAAGACAACGAATATCCAGGTGGAGATTGATGTCTATTTCGATCTTCCGATGACAATTAGAATTCCCCCCGAGAAACTCCCAGTGAACCGGCACAAAGGCCAGGGCAGAGGAAGGTTCCCAGGGAAACCCTCTTGGGGAATAAAACCCTGTGGAGCTGCTAGGGAACGTAGACTCCTTGAGAAGTCCCGTGGATGTAGGTTACGCTATCCCGGGAGTTTTGGAGATGACTGGTCGTGTCTTTAGAAGATCGGGGCCAGAGCAGTAATGCCAGGCCGGCTGATGAAAGATAGAGAGACAGAGTGATTAGTCTTAAAGCTGCCTAGAATTCAGATAGATAACCCCTGAAGCAGGAATCTTACCAAAGGATCAGTTGGTAACACGGCCTTGCAACGAGAATAGTAGAAGACCAGGGATGGACTAAGAGACTGGGCACGCTAGACAAAGCAGAGCAAGGCACAAGAATGGTAAACAAACAAATGAAATGAAAACTAGGAGCCACCTATAATCAAGGAGAAGACTTGAAGGCAATCTTACCGAGAATGACCAGAAACCCTCTCAATATTTAGGGGTAACAGATGTCCAGAAGGAATGAAGTCAAAGGGTGGTGGATCTGTGTTATAAATAAAAACTAAACTAAGAATCCACAGGTAAAGAGACCAAAACCCCTCTCAATGCTCCAAACTAAACAAGTGCCTACCACAAGGGAACCAAGCCGGTAGGATACGGTGGCAGGAAACACATTCTTCAAAGGCGAGTAGCTTAGAAAAGCTCAGAGAACCCACGAGACTGAAAGGCACCGAGACGTCCTAAACAACAAACACACATCAACAACAAGGTTCTGTAAGGATCAAAGGAGCGCAGTCATAATTATTAGAAATTAACAAAGGCAAGTCTGAAGAGAGGGAGTAAAAGATTCCCTAACACGAACTCACGTAGCGTTCGCCAGCTCCTTGGAGAGTAGCAACGCGTCCTTGTTCGGGATGTGCAGGTTGATAAGCCGTCGGCGTTCCATCCCGGAAACATCGCAAAGCATGATGGGGCGCAACGACTAGACTGCTACACACACTGTAGCGGTCCGCGAGACCCGCCATGTTGGAATCAGGCATGTCAGTGCAACACGCCATGTTGAAGTCAGGCATCGCACTGTGGGTAAAGCGAATAGCCGTGACATCTGTGGACTGCGAGTAAGGAATCACGCAGCAGGAATATTGAATATTTACCACAGAGGTACCAAGCACTCATTTAGACATGGAAAGCATATCAAAGATTCCTACAACACTTGAAAGAGTTGCAGAATGCATCCATGTTTTGATAGGGCTCAGTCAGCGAGTCCCTGTAGACCATGTATACATTCTCCATTTCCCTGCAGCAATCCCTCAGGGGCTCCCCACTGTGACTACATTTCAGCAATTGAGACTGTGTATGTTTCCCAGAAGCGTAAGGCGAATCAACGCTGGCAAGGAAAGAGTGTAGGAATCAGAATTGCTTTACATCACCTTTATGTGCAGCACGCAGGGAAAGTGAACACGGGCTCCAAGGTTACGATACACACGCGGAATAGCACAAGGGTCGAGGGATACAGATGCATCCAAAATGGTGTACAAGACCTTTCAAAGTTCGATCCAGTGCCAAGGGGCCAAAGCAAGGTGCTTTAATAAGGCACAGTCAATCACAGTCCTCACTCAGTAGCAACAGGTCCAGCCCCTCACGTATAGCCCAACAGCTTGGTATCAGGTCTCCCTCCTGCAAAAAGTCAAGCCCTTCCTCCGTCTGGACACCATTCAAGCGCTGGTCTTATCACACCTGAATGGATGCAATGCACTCCCTTCGTCCTCCCTTGTGCACCTGAGAATCGTCCTACACAGAGCTGGACACCTCATCAAGGGTCTACGCAGACATGACCACATCACCCCGGCCCAAGGGAGGGACCACAGGATTATATAAGCTCAGAGGCTTAATTTGGCATTGTGGGTGTTGGAATGGCACATCTTGTTTGTTTGTTTGTTTATTTATTTATAATGCCCACCAGACCCAAAGGTAACAGGGCGCAGCAGTAAGAAAATGCAAAGCTTTCAGTTTACAATTGAGGTTACAAAAGGCATATACAGTTGCATAAGGTTACAAGTATGTACACAGGACACATATAAATCTACAATATAAACAAGTTATGAACAGGAAGAGTACACAGGCACAAATCAGGATTACCATCTATAGGGAGGATGGACTAGGACAGCCTTTCTGATGCTGGTTCCACGGTAAGGGATAGTGGTCAGTCTGGTTGAGCATATTGATGTAGCTGCTTCTAAATTGTACGTACGGTTGATCTGCTCTAAGCTGGTGTGCAGGGAGTTCCATAGTTTGGATGCTTTCACTGGAAAGCTATTGCTGCCGATCTTGGTAAGTCGGAATCTAGGTACTGTAAGGCAGTTTGCATTGCTAGCTCTCGTAGGTCTAACAGATGTTCTTCTCTGTATTCTGTCTACAAGGTAGCTAGGGGCTGCGTTGTTTAAAGCTTTGTGGGTGGGGGAGACCGTTTTTAGAAGATTTTTAGTAGAGATAGGTAGAGAGCCAGTTATATTGGTGTCTGGTTGCAGAGATATGTTCTCTTTTCTTCATGCCTAATGCCTAAAGCATTGTTTTGGAGTGTTTGTAATCTCTGAATCATAGCCTGATTGGCACCACTGAACAGAGCATTACAGTAATCTAGCCTAGAGAGTATTAGAACTCTGGCCAATATCATGCAACTGTCATTAGAAAGGAATTTTCTGCCTGCTCTAATAAACTTGCAGGTGTAAGCGGTAGTGGAGGCCAGTGATTTCACCTGTTTGTCAAAAGACATGGTAGAGTCAAGGTAAAAGCCAAGGGTTTTCACCTCCTTGGGTACCCTAATGATGTTTCCATCGATGGTGAATGCTGAGTATTGATTGCTTAATTTCTTCTGGTTGAGGTGGGTGCCCAAGATGATGAGCTCAGTCTTATCATCATTCAGGCATACACCGTGGGTAGCCATCCATGCCTGGATGATGAGATACAATCTATTCACCAACGCCAAAACCGTGTCGTAATCCCCAGAAAGTGGGAGGATAATCTGTATATCATCTGCATAGTTAGGGTAGGTGATACCCAGAAGGTCCAGATCATCAAACAGGGGCTTGGTGAATATATTGTTTAATGTGGGGGAGACACAGGAACCCTGAGGTATCCTGCATGTAATCGGGATGGGGTCCGCCGCTGCAGATGGGGAGAAAACCCTCATAGTTCTGTCGCTCAAGAATGATTCTAACCATCAAATGGCCTCTGTGGAGAAGTGAGTTGCAGAGTTCAGGTGATTGCAGAGGCCCTTGTGATCTACTAGGTCGAATGCTGCAGATAGGTCCAATAGTAAGAGGAGTGCTGTTTTACCCTTATCTCTAAGGTCATCACCTGTGTTTTTAGGTCAATAAAGGCAGTTTCCATCCCATGTAATGGGCGAAAAGCAGATTGTCTTGTTCCTAGGAGTTTGTGAAGTTCTAAATATTTTTGGATCTGGGAATAGGTAACCTTATCAAGTATTTTGAGCAAGAATAGTACTGTTGTGATGGGACGGTAGTTGGTAGGAATAAGTGGGTCCAAGGATTGCTTCTTTAAGAGTGGGAGTACCCGTGATTGCTTCAAATTAGAAGGAATGGTACCAGAGTGAATGAAGCGTTGATCAGTTTGGAGATGAACGGTGCCAAGTCTCTAGCCGCATCCTTTATAATCTGGGCTGGGCACAGTTCACCTTTACAATTTGACGGTTTGAGAGATAAAATAACTTTCTCTACCTCTAAAATTGAGGTTTTAGTGAAATGAAATCTGGCAATGTGTTCAGAGGGTAGTTTGCTGGAGATGGGGGGTGGTTATTTAGTTGAGGTAGATTCAGCGACTCTTTTTTTTTGGGCAATTTTATTTTGAAGAGTAGTAATTTTATTCGATAGGGCATGTTGAATATCTGAACCCCATGTCTTGCTTTTGATGCAGATGTCAGGTGTGGGTATTGGAGACTCTAATTGTTTTAGTATGGTGAATAATTCCTTCATACTAGAATTTGCTTTGGCAATGTGTTCATTGTAGGAGTTTCGTTTTGCCATACAGATTTCATGTTTGTATTGCAATGATATTTTGGTTACCTTATCTTTGTTTTCATTAGAGGGGAGTAGTCTCCAGATGATTTCACATTTTCTTTTTAGGAGACACAAGTCCTTTAACTGTGGGGTGAACCACTTATTTAGATGAGATTTGGGTTTGCTAGGTCTAAGCTTGAGTGGAGCAATTATTTCTAGAGGAGTGAGCATAATTTAGTTATATTCTTGGACCATAATGCTGGGATCTAGGTTATCGGCTGGTGAATTTAAAGTAGGGAGAATGGCAGGGATCACTTTGTCCACTGTGATCTTTTTTTGTTCCTTGTTGGGCACGGTGGGGCAGTGGGTGGGGCTGTTGGTGGTGATCTGATGGTTGATAGAGTGAAAGACACAAGGGAGTGGTCTGTCCACAGTTGCGGTGTGTTGGTGAAAATACAGTTGAAGTCGGCTACCCAATCTAAGGTTCTCCCTTTGTTGTGGGTAGGTTTGTTGATTTTTTGTGCCAGGCCTAGTTCTGAAAGGATGTTGGCTAGTTTAAGGGCATGTTTGTCCGCAGGATCGGTAAATCCTAAATTCAAATCACCTAGTAGTAACACTTGGGTAGTTGTTTTAAGATTATTAGATAGTAGGCTATAGATATCCGCCTCAAATGTCCCAAGTGGACCGGGTGGTCTGTAAATTAAGTGGATAGTAAGTGATTTGGAATTAATTAGGGGGAGTTTAGCAGTGAGGACTTCACAGTATTGGGTGGTTTGTAAGTCTCAAGGTTAGGCTAGATCTAGATATGGTGGCGATACCTCTGCCTCGAGTATCTTCTCTATCTTGTCTGGATATTATGTATCCGTCTGGGATAGCTAACATAAGTGCAGGTCCTGCCGCGTCGTGAAGCCAGGATTCCGTTATAGCAAGGAACTCTTAGGGGCCGATTCATGGAACAAACGTGCGCTGAAAATCTTCGCGCAAGCAGGCGCAAGCAGGCGCAAGCGGAAAAAAACAGGCGCACGTGCACGCGTGCGATTCATGGAAGTCCCTGCGCGTGTACACCCCGGGATGTGCGCCAAACCCGTGCATGGCGCACAAGTCACTGCAACATCCCGAAAGGCGTGCGCGACGCGCACAGTGAAAGCGCACAACCTCGGCGCATACACCAGAAAGTGGGCGGGACACGGGGCGTAACGCGCGGAATGGGGAACAACGCGCAAAAATAAGGGCTTAACTGGGGATGTACTGCAGGGAAGCAGACGGAACGCCCACACGCACTCGAACCACACGTATTCATGGAATCGAATAGGGCAAAGCCACGCACAGCCAAAGACACGCACAAGCCGAAACACGTCCGCCACACGAAGGCAGGCGGTAGCATCCCTGCGCATTACAAAAGTGGCAACATACAGCAATTGGGCCTGTGCGAGCGGGGCATGTTTATTTCGGGGGTGCGCGTGAACTCTTTCACGCGATCGGGCCTGGGGGAGCGGGCTACATGTATATCAGGGGTTCGCGTGAAGTTTCTCACGCGATCGGGCCTGGGGGAGCGGGCTACGTGTATTTCAGGGGTTCCCGTGAAGTTTTTCACGCGATCGGGCCTGGGGGAGCGGGCTACGTGTATTTCAGGGGTTCGCGTGAACTTTTTCACGCGATCGGGCCTGGGGGAGCGGGCTACGTGTATTTCAGGGGTTCGCGTGAAGTTTCTCACGCGATCGGGCCTGGGGGAGCGGGCTACGTGTATTTCAGGGGTTCGCGTGAAGTTTTTCACGCGATCGGGCCTGGGGGAGCGGGCTACGTGTATTTCAGGGGTTCGCGTGAAGTTTTTCACGCGATCGGGCCTGGGGGAGCGGGCTACGTGTATATCAGGGGTTCGCGTGAAGTTTTTCACGCGATCGGGCCTGGGGGAGCGGGGTACCACTCACCGTCTGCCTTGCGTGTAGAAGAACGCGTAGCCAACACCCGCTGTGAAGTAATAGCGTGTGAACCCCAACGGATGGAAAACACACGCACCACACGAAAAGCACGTACAGAACAGTGTAAAGGCACGCGGGATCTCCAAGCCCTGCCAGGGCAACGCCCATGCGCAAAACGTCACAGACGCGCTTACGCTGTAAGGGCCTTTGGTCCAATGAAATCGCGTACGCGTGCTGACGCGCTTACGCGCTAAGGGCCTTTCCTCGATTTTCACGCTGACGTGCAGGATTTTCACGTGCCAAATCACTCCGTATCAAGCTGGCCACGCGAAAACACACGGAAGACCACGCTCCTGCCCAGAAGGCCGAATTACTGCCCCCCAGTGCCCCGAGCAGCCTCCCACGTGCCATCTGCTGCTGCCTGCTGCCACCGTGCCCTGCCATTTGGTGCCTACACATCAGCCATCTGCAGGGGTCCAGTTGCTGTGTCCACCCCTGCTGGAACAGAAGACTCCCGACTCGGATAACATCGCTCCACAGCCCAGCCCCAGGACCCAGTTGCCCACCCACTCCTGCCCCTGGGGTTGCCATGTCGGGCACATCCACATCTGGCACCAGTGGCAACCCCCGGCCAGAGGGGCAGAGGGGCACCAGCTTCACTGCCACCGAAGTTGATGTCCTGGTGGAGCAAGTCCTGGGGCAGTATGATGCCCTCTTCGGATCGTCCCGCGCCAACAAGGAAGGACGGGAGAGGATCTGGGCCGACTGTGTGGTTGCCATCAACACGGAGGGGGTGGCAACCCGCACCATCCAGAAGGTCAAGAAGCGCTGGGAGGACTTGAGGTCCAGGACCCTCATAAAGGCCCGGCGCCTCGTGGAGGGGGCCGGGGCCGCATGAGTTCCATCCAGATGAGGGTCCTGGAACGCGTACACCCAGCGCTCAACGCCCAGGTCCTTGAGAGGGAGACCCGTCTGGAGTTGAGCGGTAAGTGGCCAAGCATTGCTGTGTGAGACAGGGCATGTTGCAGTGTGCTGGTTGTCTGATACTTGCCTGTATGTGTGACATAGGCCATGTACGCATGTATGTGTGCAGGGACATCATGGTAATGCATGTGCGACCAGTAATGTGTGAACCGCACGGTTGTTGCATGTGTTTAAATGCGACATGGGGAGCCCTATGCAGATTGTACACATGAGAGCATGGCAGTCTCTGTTCCTAGACATGGGTGGGGGTGAGGGATGGGTGCTGATTCCAGGTACATATATGGCATCCATGTCTGTGTGCCTGACCTGCGTGTCTGTGACTTGTGAATGCCATGGATGCATGACACATGTCTGTGACAATGTACAGATTCACTGATGCAGCCTAGTCATCCTTGTATCCACTGTGATTGGGGTGTACGGGGCCAGATGGATGTGACTGAGGTGAAGTGTGTGCATGTGATAGGCCTGACCCATGATGCATGTGAGTTCCATTACATTGTATGTTTCGAGAGTCCATTGGGCATGTATGGAAATGTCCATGGCATGCACCATGACTGTCACTGTGTGTGTTTTGCCTGGACTGACACATGTGTTGTGGAGGGACATGATGGAAGTGTACTTTGACATTGGCACTCATCTGCTATTGCTTCCTGTCTAGGGGACCATTGTACAGTACCCTGATGCTTGTGTTCTATGTCTCCCTCTACGCAGCGGCTAGTGAAGAAGAGGGCGGAGACGGCGCTATGGAGCAAGGCGGCGGGGATGCCCCCACGGCTGCAGCGGAAGGGGTGGGTGAGCCCTAACAGGGGCCTGCTACGACTGAAGACGGTGAGGAGCCATCCAGGTTGGTGGTTTCCACAGAGGAGGAGGAGGCCGCCACTGAGGCGCACATGGGGCCTGGTGGGGGCATCCCTGCTGGTGCAAGTGGTGCAGTCCAGGGGCAGGGGCATGAGGCAGCACATGTCACCGGGGAGGGGCCTGTGCATGTCGCTGTACCTGACCCTGTGGGTGCACCACCATGCACCAGCAGGGATGCCCCGTCCCAGGCCCGTCCGCAGGTAGAGGGGATGTCCATGTCATCTGACTCCCCTCCACCTGCGGACGAGGGGACCCCTGGCCGTATGGAGAAGGTCCTGATTGGGGTCGCGATGCGCACGGCTGTGATTCGTGATGCCGTGCGTGCTTCCCAGGAGGAACACGCACGTCATCACGAAGAGCACCGTGCCGACGTGGCCCAATTGGGATCGTCCATGTTCGGGGGTTTCATGCATGTGTCGGCCAATCTGGCGGCCCTCTCCTCCTCTGTGGAGACTATACGCCAGTCGTTCTCCTTGCCGTCTTCCGGCCCAGATGCCACCAGGGCCCCCTGTGGACCTGCCCTGACCAATGCAGCCAGCTCGGTGGGGATCCCATCCCTGCCACAGTCGGGAGTCAGAGGTCCAGCAGGGGTGGACACCACAGCAACTGTACCCCAGCAGATGGAGGATGTGCCGTCATCATCAGGCAGGGCACGTGCACGACGGCGTCGGTGGATTCCATCAGCCTGGATGCCGTCGTGCTGGCAGAGGCAGTGGCGTCGGAGGCAGCAGCGGAGTCAACGTGGGAGGCATCATGGCTCGGGGCCATCAACATCGGAGGGGCAGGCATCGGCCGGAGGGCAGGAGGACCCAGGACGGGAAGTGTCTTCCGTGTGGCAGCGGTTGGGCCAGCAGATAGGTGCGGAGCGGCGGCGGGCGGAAGAGGCGCGGCTCACAATGGTCAGGGCGGAGAACTCCATGCGGAGGGCCCTGAGGCGGGCCGAGTGCCTCGAGGCAATCCGCAGGGGGTTGGAGGAGGAGACGGCGTCGTCCCTGCGGACCTTCGGGGCCATGGAACAGGACCGCCTCCGGGACATCGAACAGGAGTTCGATGATGCCCTGGCCCGGAATACCAAAGAGTGAGCCGCTGGACTTGCCCGCCGCCTTTGTATATAGTTATATAGTTAGTGTTAGGTTCCTTTATTTATTTTTTTATTTGGTTGCGATTGGACAATGCGCCACATTTTTGTATGTAGTTCAGTTTTTAGTTAGTTGTCATAGTTAGGTTTCATTTGGTTGGGCTCATGGACCCGGGATTATCTTGTAAATAGTTGTTCAATGGATTTGTCTATTTTTTGGATTTTTTTCATCGCCATGGAGCAATGGTTTTTGTTTATCATTTACACTTGGATTACTTTTCTGACTGTGACTTTGGACACCATTTTTTTGGATTGTGCTGTGTGTTTTTGATTTTTTTCATGGACATTCTTCTTCTTTTGGTTGTTTTGCTTTGTGGTTTTTCTCATTTAATTTCCATTCAAGTTGATTTTAAATACATTTTTATTTTCATCCTTCAATGTGTCGTATCATCTCATTGCTTTCATGCATGTCATGTTGGGTGTCTTAACATTCACTTGCAGCCATTGTGTGTGACAGACATGTGTTCATTTGCATTATTTACATTGGGTGTGTAACATGTCATTGCCTTTGATATGTGGGTGGATGCGATAGTTGGTTGGGCCTTTTGGCAGGGGAGGATGGCCATTACGGACATGATTGGGGATTGGTGGGACCCAGGTGCAGGGGGGCATGGATGGGACATGGGTGGGGGCCTGCTGGCAGGTGCCCCACAGTGCTGGGGGGTGGGGGTGGTGGGAGACATGAGTTGGACATGGGTGGGGGCCTGCTGGCAGGTGCCCCACAGTGCTGTGGGGTGGGGGGGGTGGGGCACATGAGTTGGACATGGGTGGGGGCCTGCTGGCAGGTGCCCCACAGTGCTGGGGGGTGGGGGGGTGGGGAACATGAGTTGGACATGGGTGGGGGCCTGCTGGCAGGTGCCCCACAGTGCTGAGGGGTGGGGGTGGTGGGAGACATGAGTTGGACATGGGTGGGGGCCTGCTGGCAGGTTCCCCACAGTGCTGGGGGGTGGGGGTGGTGGGAGACATGAGTTGGACATGGGTGGGGGCCTGATGGCAGGTGCCCCACAGTGCTGGGGGGTGTGGGGGTGGGGAACATGAGTTGGACATGGGTGGGGGCCTGCTGGCAGGTGCCCCACAGTGCTGGGGGGTGGGGATGCTGGGAGACATGGGTGGGGGCCTGGTGGAGGCTGCCCCTGGTGGCTGGGGGGTGGGGGTGGTGGGAGACATGGGTGGGGGCCTGGTGGTGGGTGCCCCTGCACTGCTGGGGGGTGGGGGTGGTGGGAGACATGGGTGGGGGCCTGGTGGTGGGTGCCCCTGCACTGCTGGGGGTGGGGGTGCTGGGAGACATGGGTGGGGGCCTGGTGGAGGCTGCCCCTGGTGGCTGGGGGGTGGGGGTGGTGGGAGACATGGGTGGGGGCCTGGTGGTGGGTGCCCCTGCACTGCTGGGGGGTGGGGGTGGTGGGAGACATGGGTGGGGGCCTGGTGGTGGGTGCCCCTGCACTGCTGGGGGGTGGGGGTGCTGGGAGACATGGGTGGGGGCCTGGTGGAGGCTGCCCCTGGTGGCTGGGGGGTGGGAGTGGTGGGAGACATGGGTGGGGGCCTGGTGGAGGCTGCCCCTGGTGGCTGGGGGTGCAGGGGGACATGGTTTGGTGGGCAGTAGTGCAAGTTGACATGTGGGTTGGCTGGGGGGCATGGCCATGGTGGATGGGGTGCCTGCAGGACATGTGCAGGGTAGGCCCCTGTGGTGTGAGCCACCTGCAGGGGCCGTGGAGGGTGTAGAGGGAACACCTGGGAGGACCCACACGTGCAATTCACGTGTGGTGCTCCCCGCGCACCCCTGTAATACACGTACCCTGCTGAAATCGCGTGTGTAACTTCCCCTGCACCCTGAAATACACGTACCCTGCTGATATCGCGTGTGGAACTTCATGCGCACCCCGAAATACACGTACCCTGATGGAATCGTGTGTGGAACTTCCCGCGCACCCCTGAGATACGCGTACCCTGCTCGCACGGGCCCAATCGCGTGTGGAAATTCCCGCGCACCCCTGAAATACACGTACCATGATGAAATTGCGTGTGGAACTTCCCGCGCACCCCTGAAATACGCGTACCCTGCTCGCAAGGGCCCAATCGCGTGTGGAAATTCCTGCGCACCCCTGTAATACACGTACCCTGATGGAATCGCGTGTGGAACTTCCCGCGCACCCCTGGAATACACGTACCCTGCTGATTTCGCGTGTGAAACTTCCCCCGCGCCCCGAAATACACGTACTCTGATGGAATCGCGTGTGGAACTTCCCGCGCACCCCTGAGATACGTGTACCCTGCTCGCACGGGCCCAATCGCGTGTGGAAATTCCCGCGCACCCTGAAATACACGTACCCTGCTGAAATCACGTGTGTAACTTCCCCTGCACCCTGAAATACACGTACCCTGCTGATATCGCGTGTGGAACTTCACGCGCACCCCAAAATACACGTACCCTGATGGAATCGTGTGTGGAACTTCCCGCGCACCCCTGAGATACGCGTACCCTGCTCGCACGGGCCCAATCGCGTGTGGAAATTACCGCGCACCCCTGAAATTCACGTACCATGATGAAATCGCGTGTGGAACTTCCCGCGCACCCCTGAAATACGCGTACCCTGCTCGCAAGGGCCCAATCGCGTGTGGAAATTCCTGCGCACCCCTGTAATACACGTAACCTAATGGAATCGCGTGTGGAACTTCCCGCGCACCCCTGGAATACACGTACCCTGCTGATTTTGCGTGTGAAACTTCCCCCGCGCCCCGAAATACACGTACCATGATGGAATCGCGTGTGGAACTTCCCGCGCACCCCTGAGATACGTGTACCCTGCTCGCACGGGCCCAATCGCGTGTGGAAATTCCCGCGCACCCCTGAAATACACGTACCCTGCGGAAATCGCATGTGTAACTTCCCCTGCACCCTGAAATACACGTACCCTGCTGATATCGCGTGTGGAACTTCACGCACACCCCGAAATACACCTACCATGTTGGAATCGTGTGTGGAACTTCCCGCGCACCCCTGAGATACGCGTACCCTGCTCGCACGGGCCCAATCGCGTGTGGAAATTCCCGCACACCCCTGAAATACACGTACCATGATGTAATCGCGTGTGGAACTTCCCGCACACCCCTGAAATACGCGTACCCTGCTCGCACGGTGCCAATCGCGTGAGATACTTCCCACGCACCCCAGTGATACACGTAGCCCGCTTGCTGTGCTGGTACAGGGTTAGCGCAGCCCTTTGCGCTGGATTGGGTATATTGATGGCTTTTCCCTGCGCGAGAGGCGTTCTTGGGGGCGTAACTGGCGCTGCTGCAGGGTTGCTGCGCCACTGTGCGCCACGGCTGGTTTTGGTGGCTGGAATCCATGAATACGCTGTGCGCGGAAATGGATTTTAGCGCACGTGGCTGGCGCAGGGATTCGCACGCGCACACTGTGCGCCAGCCGCGTGCGCCACTTGTGCGCTGAATTCTATGAATTACCCCCTAAATTACCTTCTAGTATAAGGTCAGAGATGTCCGTTGCATGGGCATCCAGAGATCTAGCATTTATGAGAGCTCCTTTAAGCCGGGGTGTCTTAATTTTGGCTATGGCATGGCTCGGATTGAGTCGGTTAGAGACAGCTGGATTAAGTTTATGTGCAATTTGCTGATTAGTGGTGTCAATAAGAAGAGGTGATGAGGTGGCCAAGATGGAATTATGGTACTTTTCACCAGAGTAATAGTTTTCTTATTTGTCTGGTGTAGAGATCTCGTGAGTGGTTCGTATAGTTTGGTAAGTCTATCGCGAAATTTGATGTTTCTGTCATGTGTTGTGCACGGATAGGTAGCATAGGATCCTGGTGCAGTGGGGTTGTTGGGTTGGACGATAGTAAGGTTGTTGTCTGTCATTTTGGATATAATAAGTGTGGTTTGTACCACCTCAGATAATGGGAGCAGCCAATCACAATCTGCTGAGTAACTGGAAGTAAGTAATATTGTAGCAACAAGTAGACTGTACATATTATGTAGGTTTGACATGCTTGTTCAATAGTAGACTAGGATTGTAGTATACCAGTACGGCAGCTAGGCCCGGTGGGCAAATTCGAATGGCACAGGGCAATAAGAGTTAAGAACCCATTCAAGTGGCAGAGCAAGTAAATGATATGCGAATCACATATAGGAGCATACATAAAGGTTCAAGTAACATAGGCAGAAGGGCATAATCGCATGGACCGTGGGTAGCCTATCAGAGCAAAGATCAGGTTAAAATGGCATGAGCAGATGAGCACAATCACATGGACAATAGGCGCAATGAGCAGGTATGACAAGACCAATTAACACAGTGCATAGATGCAAGTAGCAAGGCATTCTAAGAAGTATCAGGTGACAATTGAAGATATGAGCCCAGACATAATGCAAGTTTAAGACCACAGGCAAAATATATGCAAAATCAGAAGCTGAGGTAAAGTAACACAATCACAATCACCAGGTGGCCTAGTAGCAGCCAAATTAAGCCATGTTTTCAGGCAGAATCAGGGCAGAGGTAGTGTCGACATAATCACGGTGCAACTTAAATCATAGAAGACGAGGCAAAAATCATAGGCACAAGGTACTGTAGGCATAAACCCTGTGCCGCTTTAAAGCTGCAAACAGGTATTAGGCGAAATCGGACAGGCAATTTACAGGGAAAAGGGCGCGGTACATTTAGTCACATGGCAGGTGATCGGGATAATCAGGATTAAGTAGTGAATAGACACAAGGTGATGCAAAATCACATCTAGTTGGGCTTTTGATATACTGTTCTGGTTCATATTCTGAGTATCCCGATAATTTGTTTTCTTTTCTGAATCAGGTATACCTTCTTCTGGGTGGCATCCCTTTGGTGATTCAAGATGCCACCTTAGACCCTCTGGAAGCCGTACAGCACTCTGAGGCACCTCTCATCACAGGAGAAGGTAAATTCATCCACATCACTCTCGCCCTGAAGGGGCCACACTGGCTACCTCCCAAATATGAATAATATCCAAGACATCTTAACTCACCACCCCCCTGGTCGTGAAACTGACCATCTCTAAAGGCTTGTGAGTTACAGAAGCAACAACTTTGTCAGGCTGGAAAGAAAGAACGGCAACAGGGAAAACACAGGGAGCGGGCTTTTTCCTGCTACACACCCTGTTTCTGAAACAATTTATCCACACAGATAAGATTGACCCCATGCATCCTACACTTCAGGAAGGACCAGAAGACCATACTCTTCATAGGACACCTCACCAATTGTTGCTTGCACTCACCTGAACCCTAAATATCCCTCTCTTGCGCTCCCTCCCTCCCTTCACATGCTAGCACTATCCATCCAAGCTCTTCTGCTAAGCCCTAACCACTGCTTGTAGTAACCTGGGAGAGGCCCCTGTGCACAGCGGTCTCTGCTTCCCATCCTGGTTTACACTTTCCAAATGACATACACGCACTACCGTTCGTTAAGATGTAAGTTACGATGTTATGGGGGTAACATGCGCATGCTCCACCTGTGTCCCAAATGTGGATTCCTTATGAACAAGGTTACACACAAGGGTCATCCCCGGTGTGGCTCGTTCGACGGTGGCACTAGACATATTATTTTTAAAGCGCACTTGGTCTGATTGTTACAAGATAGATACATTGGTGGTAGTGGCATTTTTGTAAAAAGTGTTGCTACGTTTGAATTTGGTGATTGATTGGAAAGTTTTTAGAAGTGAACTATGCCCCCAAAGGGTCTATCGGTGCTGGTGACAAGCTGGCCACCAATCTTTGAACTTAGAAGCCACATTTTCAGATCCACCCACATTTCTGAGAGAGAACTAGCGTGCTGCTCCTCCGCTGGGAAACTGTTTCCGGGTCTTGCAACTTGTGCCAAGAAGGATCTTCTCCCATTTGGAATCAAGTTAAACATTTCTGTGCTATCACACAGCATGACTATTTGTTGATTTAGAGCAAAACTGCCAAAGGTTGGGAGAAAGTTCCTTTTCTTTTTTTTTCAGATCATTAGGAGTCTACATCGATTCGGCAGCACGACGGATGCTGAACTCTGCAGACCTTTTGTTCGCCTCTGTTTGTACCATGCACATATCTCCTTACGTGAGGGGTTTAAAGGTGCTTCATAATGTGGTAGGATGATTTCTACCAGGTTAAAAAGGCAAATAATTGCTCTCATTTTGATCAATGTTTGTCGGAAGGATCTAAATCTCTGAACATAATTAATGATGTGGAATAATTAACAACCACAATACAGGCATACACTTTGGCCATGCTTAGCATAACAGCTCAAAACCAGTTATTGAAATATGCATAGAAAACAACATTGATTTAATTGCTAAGCTTGGATTTTGTAGCTGTGGTGATGTAGGCCTTTAGTCTGCCCCTGACTGCAATTAAGCAGGTGCCACCCACACCAAACAGAAACGTAAAGCGACACAGCGGGCCTCATTACGAGTTGGGCGCAAAGGGATACCGTGCACAGGTAAGGACACCGGTACCGGTAATCCCTTTGTGCCCTATTCCGAGTTCCCTTAGCGGGTCCCTTCCTTAACGCCTGGTTTTACCAGGCGTTAAGGAAGGGACCCGTCAAGGGACTTTAGAGCTAATAACGGTACCGCAATTTGCAGTACCGTTTTTAGCGCCTTCCCAAATGCGCCCTATGGGGGCTCAAATGGGAATGGGGAATGGCTTTTTCAATGGGGACTTACCGGTCCCGCAAAGGTCGGAATAGACCGGTAAGTCCCTATTGAACCAGGGTAGACTTGGTACCGGTATTGGAGGTAGTCATGGTGCTAATAGCGCATGATTACCTCCATACTTGGAATGAGGCCCAGTGTACACTGGACTCTGTTGGGCACATAGCACTGACAGGAGCCCTGTTAACAATACTCTTACTTGCACCTTTTCCTTCCCTTACACATACTGGCAGGCGTCAGCCACCTACACCAATATTTCTCTACAGAACAGCCCAGTCACCTGCTCAAGACTCGAGATTCTTTGGCAAGAGATCCCCTGGTGAACCCCGCAATGAGAGTTCAAATACGATAGATACAGACAGCACAGCTAGAGCATTACAGTTTACCCCACCCCAGGGGATTTTTGGACCCTTCATGGTCATGGCTGATTATTTGATTTTGGGTGGTCTAGATTCTATGCTCATCCAACACTGTGGGCCTCATTACAACTTTTGCGGAACGGGTTAACGGGCTCCGCTAATGGAGGCGGACCCGTTGAACCCGTCCCGCGAAATTACGAGGTACCCTCGCGGGACCCGGTAGAGACGCCTGGTAAAACCAGGCGTCTTTACCGGGTCCCGCGAGGGGAAGAGGGAGCTAACAATGGGCCGGTCGTAATCGATCCGTTGTTAGCTCACTCTCCCATTTCCATTGAGCCCTATGGGGGCTCAGAGGGGAATGGGGAAGGTCCGGGCCCGGGTTCCCAGAGGGAGGAATTACCGGGCCCGCCGAACTCGGAATGGCCCGGTAATTCCCCATTCTGGGAACCCGGTAAAGGAGCCCGGTTTGGCGGCAGCCATGGAGCTAATAACTCCATGGCTACAACCAAACTCTTAACGAGGCCTGTTTCTGCTAGTGGAGGTATCTGCAACCTGTGGCTCTCCAGGTGTTTGGAACTACATGTTCCCTCATCATTGACCCTGCTGGTTGGGACTAATGGGAGTTGTGGTCCAAAACCTCTGAATAACCAAAGCCCGCAGACTCCTGCTCTAGAGCAGTGTTTGTCATGGGACGCCCTCTGGTGAAACCATGGCTTTCTTCCTTTGCCTGAATGTGGAAGATCCCATGTGCATGAGAGGAACCCATATGCAACCGTGCAGGAGTTCACCACAAGCATATTTCATATTACAGTGATTATTAACATCAATTGTGCTTCATGCACATTGACCAGCTACAACCAAGCATCTGTGCACTGAGCACACTAATCTATACGTGAAAGCCTATGGGCCTCATTACACGGTAGGCGGTAAGGGTTTACCGGTACCGGTATTTTACCGGTACCGGTAAATCCTTACCGCCTTACTACGAGGTCCCTTTGCGGGTTGGGGAATTTAACGCCTGCTTTTTGCAGGCGTTAAAAACCAACCCGCAAAGGGACCAGTGGAGCTAATTACGGTACCGCAATTTGCAGTACCGTAATTAGCGCCTTGCCCATTCCCATAGAGCCCTATGGGGCAAAAATGGGAATGGGGAAGGGCATTGGTGGAAGGGGGAATTACCGCCCCGCCAACCTTGGAATGGGGCGGTAATTCCCCTTTCCACCAAGGCGGTGCCGGTATTTTACCGGCATGAACCATGGCGCTAACAGCGCCATGGTTCACCGCCTTCCATGTAATGAGGCCCAATGTCTTTGTTGTATTAAAAAAATTGAGTGGTAACAGTAAAACAGGTGTTATTTTGGAATACTGCCTGTTTTAGCACTCTGACCCATTATGGCATCTGACTCCAAAACGCATATATTAAAACCCTGCCTGTCTGTAAGTGGAGGTATTACCTTCACTTCCAATGGTGGTAGTGGTCCAGGCAGAATTGCTCAGTGCGGTATTTCCATCTATCCCAAATGCAGTCGAATGGGAATCCAAAATGGGGGATAGCTGTTATCCTAAAGGGTGCAGTGTATGGTAATTCAGATAGGCGGTATTAGCACAGACTGGAACTATTATGCCACCAAACATATACTGAGGGTCTAATTCTTCTCTCTCTCTTCATAGTAATTGTCCACACCCAACCTTAAAATATTCAAGGCGTCCAAAGCGAGTGAGCAATTGCTTGGCATCCTGAAAGCGTTGAAATTTGCTTTGCATTTTACATCCACTCTGACTTCTGGACCGTGACAGACTGTCATGCTGATGGAATTCAGATTTAGCTCCATAACGAGGAAATATGGGCAGAAGCTGCACATTGAGATTCCTGGGAAATGTCCATCCTCCCAAGCAATGGAGTTGTTTTGTGCCTGGCGTTATACAACTTTTTTAAATCTCACATTTTAATATCTTGCTTGTTACTGTTGATTTAGTGAATGTTTCTCTAGAGGTAAATGACATTTTGTTTTGCAGCTATTTCAAAATGTATCACTGATTGGAGCAAATAACGAGCAGAGCCGTGAGTGGGAGTTCTTTGATCATCAGAAGGCACTGCCAGTTTCAGTTAAAGGTGGTAGAGTCACCTATTAAGGAGATATGTCATATAGTGTTTGAAAAGATGTCTTTACAGAAAACACCACAATATAGCATACTAATAATATTTGTTATAGCCTGCTCTCAATAAACCACCTGCTGCCCACAGTGTATGGAATGCTGGGGAAAGATTGTGACATCAGGCAGGAACCTGGTCAGATGCTGTGATGGCCCAAGTGGAGATGGTGGCAAATGAATGACCTGTATGCCACTCAAATTACCAAGGTGCTCCTGTCTGTCTGTCATCACTACAACATTGGCCCTCATTACGACCCTGGCGGAAAGGGGTTTACGCCGGCGTAAACCATGGCGTACCTTTCCGCCCGACTACGAGTTCCCGTAGCGCCATGGTGATTTTTACGCCTGCTTTTTGCAGGCGGAAAAATCCATGGCGCTACGGGACTTGTCGTTAATTACGCCAGCGTAATTTACGGTGGCGTAATTAACGCCTGCCCCACTCCCATTATACCCTATGGGGCAAAAATGGGAATGGGGAAGGGTAAATGGGGATTGGGGACTTACCGCCCCGCCAAGGTCGGAATGGGGCGGTAAGTCCGCCAACCCCCATGGCGGAGTTGGCAGCTTTGCGCCATGGACCATGGTGCAAATTGCACCATGGTTCTCCGCCAGGGTCGTAATGAGGCCCATTGTGATTAAGTGTTATTTTTTAAACATATTTTATTGTAATTTGACAAAAATGACAAGACTAAGAACAAATGGTACTTTCAATAAAAGATAACAAGGAATCCTGCAAAAAAAGATAATATCCAGACTATATGGCAAAATATTAAGGAAATATCATATTTACAGAATATTAAGAGGTTGAAAAAAAGAAAAAAGAGAAAAACAAAGGGTGAGAGAGAAGCATGTGAAAAGTGGGTACCTCATCAAGGAAATAAGTGAGGTGATAGAAAATCGGAGGCAGGGGTGGGTGGGGGATGCTAAGGGACCTAAGAGATATCAAACATACAATTCATTAAAACATTCCAAAATTGCAAGATACTTGTCCATTCTTTTTATTTGTTGGCAACTGGTTTTCTCTCTGCTTGATAGAATGGATAGATCTTGTAGCCAGCCATCAACCGTTGGACGAACTTCACTTTTCCAATACATCAAAACCTGTTTTTTAGCTTTCAAAAGGGCTCTATAAGCCCAGTAAGACTGATCAGATAAACGTTGGAGACCTAATGGAAATAACCCTAATATACACATATGGGGGAATGAGGAAGCGACCAACCCAACACCAGCTCCATTCGTTGCAATATCTCTTCCCAAAAGCTCACCACCTTTCCACAATACCAAAAAAGGTAGACCCATAGTCTCAGGGATTAATTCCATTCTAGAGCCACTTTCGAAGTTCTCAGATCTGTCACGATGCCTGCCCCCGGAAAGCCAGACCAGGTCCAGCAACCCCGGAAGCAGGCATCATGCCACTTGAAGCATGCCCAAAAACCCCAGTTAGGGGCTATTTGGCTACAGTCCTGGCGCCTATGGCGCCAGGCTCATTAGAATAAAGTCAGTCCTGGCGCCATGGGCGCCAGGCTCATTACAGAAAACTTACCTGATGCAGACCATGCTGCAAACCTACCTGATGCAGACCACGCTGCACTAAGCCACAAGCCAAATGAGGCTTAGAGGGACTATTTTACCTCAGGGACTCCTTTCCTCTCGGGTGGGGCTGTGGAAGAATACTTACCTGGAACTTCTTCCAAGGCTATTTAAGCCACACCCGGACAGCCACACGTGCTTTGCGTTATTCTGCGTGCTGCAGCGTAACGCTCACCGTGTCTTCAGCAGCTCCAGTCTTCAGCCACGCCCGCTTCAGCCCTGGAACACCTGGAACATGAAAAGGAGAAGGAGAAGAGATCAGAACAAAACCCTTACCTGAATCCTTGATCCAGCTCATCGTCGATCTGGAAGAGAGAAGCCTTCACAGTGCCTCGCAGCGCCGCGCTGAACTCACCATCCAGGGCTGCATTCCTTTACTCCATCGCGAACCCAGCATCTCCAGGCCATTCTTCAACACCTGGGGGAGACAAGAACAAATAGGTGAGCAAGGGCAATACAAACCACCCCCAAAGACTTACCTGATTACCACAGTGGGGTACTCACCTCATCTCGGGTCGGCGCAGTCAATCCTGCATAACTGCCGCACCCTGGCCCCTAAGGGGAAAACGAGGACAATACAACCTACCCCCAAAGACTTACCTGATTACCACAGGGGGGTACTCACCTCATCTCGGGTCGGCGCAGTCAATTCTGCATCACCGCCACACCCCGGCCCCTAATGGGAAAACAAGGACAATACAACCTAACCCCAAAGACTTACCTGATTTACCACAGGGGGGTACTCACCTCATTTCGGGTCGGCGCAGTTAATTCTGCATCATCGCTGTACCCCGGCCCCAGAGGGGAGAACCACAATAGACTTACCAGGATCTTACCAATTGCCACTTGGAACTCTTCTAGTGGTTTAAATCTGCAACCTGCAAGGAATCTGGCAGAGTGAAGATCAGACTTTTGAACTCTTATGAACGATTGGACTTTAGAGTTAATACTGGAACTCGCCAATTCCTCCACGCCAGTGAAGTAACTGGTCGTCTACGCGCCCCTGCGCTCGACGCAGGATGGAGAGCTCATCTTTCCAAATCATCAGGTGAGATTAAGAGGGGACTTCAGGAGTGTTCTGCGGGCAGACAAGGGGAGTGGGAAGGCGGGTTAACACTCAGATTACGGGAGGTTAATTCCCCTTCTCCATTGCAGAAAGATATTCGTACGAGTCCAACAAACAAAGCTAAGTGGCTCTGTCCAGTCTGTCATCTCGGCTCTACGTGTTACTCTGGTGGAAGCAACTGCGGGCCAGTCCAGATCGACGCCCCCGTGGGAATCAGATGAGCTTAACAGATCACTACCTCAAAGGGTATGTAGTGAACATGAAATCAGACCTTAAAGATACAAAGGACGTGATTAATAAATTTGAACACCTACCGTATGAGTCTAACAATACTTACCTTGGGGGTTCGACATTGTTTCTTTATACACAAACATCCCACAAGGCAAAACTTTAGATGCAGTGGAAGACATTTTGTTAACAAGTACAGATAGTGATCCAGTTCCGACTTCATTTATATTATAGTGCATCGAAGTGTCCCCGACAAGGAACTACTTCGAATTCCATGGGTCATTTTTTCAACAAATGGAAGGGATCACTTTGAGAAGAAGCACATATATACAGCACATCCATTCGAACAACACTTACAGTTGTGGGCCCGCTATATCGACGATATAAACATGATATGAACGGGCACCCTTGAGAAAGCTGAAGAATTTCTAACATGGCTAAATCAGCTGAACCACCATTTGAAATTCACAATGAATATCCAGAGAGAATCAATAGACTTTTTGGACCTAACTATGTTTCATGAAGCAGGCCAGTTATTGGTCAAGCCTTCCCATAAAGCTATGGACAAAAAATCATTACTACATTATCAGAGCCACCATGTGAAACATCTTATAGCTATTAATTGGCTTCTCTATAAAGATGATATGGTTCTAATCTCCAAGACACTGGGCGGGTTAAAGACATTGCTGAATGCACTAGACAAATATGCTTTAAAAAATGGCATTAGTATCAATACCACCAAGACACAAGTAATGCAATTTGGCAACGCAAACCAGAAAAATTATCAGAGGCAGTTACAGAATGTCAACTTACAATCAGTGGGTTACTACATATACCTGGGTGTCTGTGTGAATAACCATCCCAGTGACAAGCCATATGAGGACCATATTAAAACTAAATAACTGATGACATTATCAAAAATGATCATTATGAGAACGAAATACTGTAAGTTTACAATTGAACCTTTAATTGTGTACCATAAACAAAATCTTTTTCCCACTGTACTCTATGGTTCAGAGACGAAGAAATGTCAAACCTATCCTTACTGGTCTATGCTGGAAATATCATAATGGAAAAAAGCTCTTGTTCTACCTATGTCAGAATCATTTGACAGGAGCTAGGTCGCATATCTTTATACGCAATATATACATGAAAAGTGTGCCAGTTGTATAGGAAATTTATAATCAATGAAATTGATAATGGACTACTGAAGATAATATCAAAGTATCTTCGGACGGCAGATGATGATTTTGTGAACACATGGCGTAATTCAGCTCAAAAAGCCTTGCACGGAGCTGGAATATCAGAAAAATGATTAATCGAGAATCCAAATAAAGCCAAATATAAATTATGGACATATGATTGGATTAAAATGCAAAATAGCTGTATGAAATTGCAGACATTTTATCAAAATCTGTTCTGTTTAAAATTGCATGGCAAAGCAGAAACATATTTAATACGCTCTCCCTATCCCAGCCATCATGCAGACTTTTTTAAGATTTAAGCTGAACATTCGGCCCACTAGGGAAATTTTGCATAAATGGAAAATGATATCTGTAAATGAAGTGAATTGTCGTTTTTGGTTTGGTTTGGTTTATTTATTTATAATGTGCAGCTCACCCAAAGGTATCTGGGTGCAGTAGAAGATAATGCAATTTCTTAGTTACAGAGGGACAAGTAAGCAGTACAGTGACAACATTTTACCAAATGTGCGAAACATTTACAGGATAGCATATAGTGATTACACAAGGGGAAAGAGCAAGGCATTAAAGAATAAGAAACATCTATAAATAGAATATGTACAGAGAGGGAAGTTACATATGTACATGGCAGTAGGGAGTACATTAGTGAGGGTCAGTATTGCTGACAAGCCAGTTCTTCATGGTGATTCTGAAGCTGGGTAGGGATTGGATGGTTCTGAAGTTGGGGGAAGGGAGTTCCAGTGTTGGGCAGCTAAGACGCGGAAGCTATTGCCACATGATTTTTGGAGTTTACATCTGGGAACTTGTAGATGCCCCAGACTGACTGATCTGGTAAACCTGTCGTGTTGTTTCGGGGTGAATTTATCAGAAAGGTATTGTGGGGCTGCGTTGTTTAGGCATTTGTGTGCGAGGGATGCAGTTTTAAGTTGAATTCTTTCTTTAATAGAAAGCCAATTGTGGTCTCTTCTTATGTCAGAGATATGTTGTTTATGAGGGATGCTTAGGGCAGTCCTAAGAGCATTGTTCTGCAGAATCTGCAGTTTTTTCGTGATGTATTTGTTGGCCCCTAGACATAGTCCATTGCAGTAGTCCATTTTAGAGAGTATTAAAGCTCTTGCCAAGGTGATACAACTTTTCATAGAGAGGAAGGGTTTGGCATGCACGGATAAGTTTGCAGGTGTAGGCACTTGCCGAGGCTGTGGCGCTAACCTTTTTTCTCAAATTTAGAGAGGAATCTAAGTAAAAACCTAATGTTTTTACTTCACTGGCGACTTTTATAATATTGCTGTCGATATTGAATGAATTATATTGTTCAGGTAGTTTGGAAATGTTAGAGGGGGTAGCTAGGAGAAGGAGTTCTGTTTTTTCATCGTTCAGGCAGAGGCCATGTGTGGCCATACATGCCTGAATGATGGTGTAGATTCTTTTAATCAGGGCTAGGTCCTTGGCATAGTCACCTGTCAGGGGGATGAGGATCTGAGTGTCATCAGCGTAGTTCATGTAGGTGACATCCAGGTGATCCAGGTCATCAAACAATGGTTTGGTAAAGGCGTTGTACATGGTTGGAGATATGCACAATCCTTGTGGGACTCCACATGTAATCGGGATTGGGTCAGCTGCCGCAGATGTCGAAAACACTCTAATTGTCATATTACTTAGGAACAATTGAATCCAGGTTACGGCTTTTGCAATAAGACTCTTGAAACCATCAAACATCTAGTGGTAGAATGTGATCAATTATCATCCATAAGAATCAAACAGTTCATATGTCATTTTGAAGACTATGGGGGTCATTACAAGGTTGGAGCTAGCCATGGCGCTACTAGCGCCATGGCTACCCCCTTACCACATACCAGGTCCAGTTTCTTTGAATGGGGAATTACCGGGCCATTCCAACCTTGGAGGACCCGGTATTTCCCCATTCAGGGAACACATCCCCATTCCCATTCGAGCCCCCATAGGGCTCAATGGAAATGTGTACCATGCTAATAACGGGCCCGTTGTTAGCATGCTGCTCCTTTAGCGGTTCCCACTAAGGGCGCCTGGTAAAACCAGCCGCTCTTAGCGGGACCCGCTAAAGGACCTCGTAATGCGGTAGTAAGGGGATAACGGCACCAGCACCATTACCTGCGCCGTTAACCCATTACCGCCAACCTCGGAATGAGGCCCTATGTATGTCTAACTATAGATCAATTATGGGTGGAACTCTTTCATACCAACAGAAGATGCGTCAGATATGCAATAACAAATTATCTAAATTGCATAAAAATCAAGGAGGTTGATGTGACAACTAATAGATAGAATGTGAAAAGAAATATGAATTCAAAGTATTAGCCGCATTGATATAAAGAAATATGAATGATTTATATGTTAATTTAATACTTTTATTTGGTCATCCTTGGATATATTTTAAATTTTAATTACAAAGAATAATTGCATTTTATTTTTGAGAAAATGTGTTTGTATATGCTATTGTACTTTGTATTAATGATTGTTGAAAGGTCGATCTTATTTGACCAAAGCAACAATAATATAAAAAATAAAAAATAATGAAACATCTTAGGGATAATTTGCCCTATGGTCAATTTTTAAGGCTCACGCAGAACAGTAGCCAACAGACATCCTTTGAGGAAGAAGCCAACAACTTGACAAGAACATTAAGGCAAATAGGATATCCTAAAAAAATGATTAGGAAGTCTGTTAAAAGAGCGTATAACTATATTCGAGAGGCCTTTTTAGAGGTAAAGATCAAACAACCACCAGAAGAAAGACTGGTATGTATGAATACCTTCATTAATATGAGTCTGGAGATAAGTAACATTGTTCGAAAACATTGGAAGGTATTCACAGATTCTAATCCTAAAGTACCATGTCCTCTATTTGCATACAACAAATCCACCACCATTGGCAATCGGGTTAGCAGCAGCAGATTAAAAGAAAAAAATCCTGAGTGCAATGAGCCTTACCCAGTCGTGGAGCTTTCAGCCCCTTACTGGACATTACCCATGCGGTAATTGTACTGTATGTAAACTCATCTCGAAAACTAAAGAGGTAGATATTGGCCATTCTAAGCCATGGCAACAAAAGCAACAAACAAATTGTAATTTTGAGTATACTGTATGTATGATTACGTGTCCTTGCCAGGTTCGATACATAGGTAAGACTAACACAAAGGTAAAAACATGCATTACCGAAAATAAGAGCTGTATAAAAAATAAGACACTACTCGCCCCAATGGTGAAACATTTTATGGAGAAAGAACATGGCCCTGAAGATTTGAAATGGACTGTTTTGTTGACCATACAGGGCCAAAATTATAATATCAAAAATAGAATCTTGCTTGAGAAAGAACAAAGGCTAATTTACTTAACTCAAAGTGATATCAGAGGTCTGAATAAAGCCATCAAATGGCACAAGATTTGACATAATGTGGACTATCCATTGATTGCCCCTTCAATGTCAGTGGGAAACCATCATCTGTCCGAAAATCACAGGTTAGCCGTTAAAACATTTTAAAATCTGCGGGCAGCCAAGGTAATTATCAAACCTGCGCCCAACAATAAGGTCATCTTTACCTCCATAATTCAGGAAAGAGAATGGGTCCAGGGATACACACAGTGATAGTTTGCTGCAGAAACAACCAAGGTGATAAGGACGAAAAATCGTAGAATACTACAGGCACCCCTCCTTTTGTTAACAATAAGCCAGGAGTGGTACTAACTAAGTGAACGTGGGCATGATCATAAGATTTAATGAGGTAATACAGAGAAAGTCTGTTTATTTACAGCTGCCAGGCATACAGAGTGCTCTGGTCCTAATAGATCACCACTGAAAATCCCCCTTTTAATCACGATCTCTGTAAGCACGCCAAAACTAAAAAGGACTGTTTCCTGCCAGAAGTATATACCCAAGATGGAATCCCACTGTTTTAAAGTGTTTTCAAAAACATTTCCGGAATTGGGGCGTACTGAGCTAGTGAAAACACAGCAACTTAGATGTCGATATTGTTGGAATTTCTCCTTCTGAAGCAGACGCTGTGCCGGAACATACAGAATGTGTTAATCCGATAGCTGAGGTAAGATTTAGTGAACTAAAGGAGCAAAAGTAACCACAGGATCTGTAACACACCGCAAGTTACTCAGGATAAACCTCCCGTGTGTTATAGTAACTTTGATGTCGACTGGCCTACTACTGAATTAATTTGATTACTGTTACAGGCCTATGCCATAGTGCACCATGCAGTGATTTACCTGCTAGTGATTGTTTTCTCCCACGAGATACGAACGTACAGCGAAATCCAGAAACATTCTGAAGGTACGATATAAACATTGAATCAGGCCGCTGTTTTTTACAATTATGGAAGGCAGATATTAAAACACTACTGACTCAGTACTCAGTACTCAGTACGGCTGATGTTTACAGAGATATTTATAATCATTTGTAGATACCCACCTGATTGAATAGCCTGAGGAATCACGCTGTTATCATAAATTAAGCGCAGTTGGAAACCCGGCAAAACTGGTGTCACAGCAAACTTTTGCATTTGTCGATCACTAACGAACTATCAAAAGCAAGCCCCAATAAAGAACTAAAGAAGTAAGAAGCACATAGTTGATTGGAACATGCTGACAACTTAATGTAGTTCCTAAACCCACTTGAGAGTATGGCGTGTTACTTAATCAGACTGGACGTAAAGTTTGATGAGTGCTAATAGAGGCAGTGAATATAGAACAGCCAGAGGAACAAGCATTCAACAATAATCTAAAAACTAGATGTTTTTAACCAAACAAAATGAGAACCCTTTTGGTGGTACCTTTACATGGCACAATTTGATAATCCCCATATGTAATTGATTTACAGGTTCAGTACAGAAGGATTCTATTTCTTCTAAACTTTGCAACATCAGTCCAAATGAGGGCAATGAACCATGAAGGATCAGCTCCACTAGCTTGACCAGGTAAAGTCTCGACCTCGTCAAGCTCTAATAACGTTATTTTGTTGCAACAAATTTGATCAATGATAGCTTACTCTTGTTTTATTATATTTTATCAACAGTTATACCCGATACCTTTTGATAGTAAACTTCAGTGAATGAAGACAGTGAAAATTTGGAACTCTATTTTGTGACCACTCCTGATGAAAGTCCCATAAATATTTAGAGGACTGAAACATGTTGAGTCTTCCCTCTAGTGTTAATTAAACCTAGAAGTGTATATTTAGACTGATTAAGGGTCTGAACAATAGGAAGAAGCATATTTTTTCTCTAGTGCTGTTCTATAAAATAGTGGATGTATGCAACATCCAGCCTTCTATCCGAAAGAGTTTATTGTCACTTGCACTTTATCTGTATGGTTTAAAAGTTTTCTAATGAATTGTTTTGTATTGTGATCTCATTGTCAAGATTTTTTTTTTAAATGAATCTTAATAAATTGTTGAATTGATTTGTAGTGATTTTTATGAGGGAACAACTGTTGATATATTTCGTTTCTACCTTCTGTTTATGAATATATCTTGTAGCCAGCCATCAACCGTTCGGCAAACTTCACTTTTCCAATACTTCAAAACCTGTTTTTTAGCTATCAAAAGGGCTCTATAAGCCCAGTAAGATTGATCAGATAGAGAGTCCTAATGAAACTAACCCTAACATACACATATGGAGGGAACGAGGAAGCGACCGACCCAATACCAGCTCCATTCGTTGCAATATCTCTTCCCAAATCTCACCACCTTTGCACAAGACCATAACAGGTAGTTGCCAACCTCCTTCCTACAATTCCAACATATATCTACCTGTATCAGCTTACATTGCTTCATCCCGGTGGGTGTGCAATAGATACCATGATTAACTTGCTGCTGTGTGAACCGCAGCTTACACCAACCTTGTACCTTGAGGGCCCGCACATATACGACTCCAATCACTATCTGAAATTTCAGACCTTATTTCCGGTGACCACATCACCCTACCATACTCTGAAGGTGTGTTCCCATATGTTTGTGTCAACAATTTATAAATGAATGAGGCCGAAAGTGGGGAGACCCTGGACAAGTGGTGTAATGGAGAGATATCGTGCTTTGAGGCATTCAAGGGTGCTAAAGCATTCCTAACTACTTCACAAAGAATACGATATCGCACAGCCTCAGAGGCTCTCAGCTTGTATTTGTATTTAAGAAAATCAAACAAGAGCACAGATGCACCGTGAAATACTCTGGGGAGGTTTGGGTGCAACTCATGTTCTGGTTCATTGTGGGGTGAGCTTGTGAGTTAGATGGAGAGGCATGGTGGATCCAAACAGGGAGGGGATCGGGGAACTGGTGCTGTAGCGATTAGTAACACTTATGTGTCTTTTCAACATGGTATTCCCTATTCACAGCACTTAGTATGTAATCTGCTTCTTCTGGAAAGTTAATAAAAGTCTGGCTTGAGAAACCCATTTTTTAAAAGCCCTTTCTGATCATTTGCTTTTTCTTAAATCCCTTCCCATTTTCTTTCTGGCTTTCCACCCCAAATAAATCCTTTGGCAATCCCTTTTGTCATTATTTGTATTTGATTCCTTTCTCTAAAATGTCCTCTTTCACCTCCAAAAAAACAAAACAGAGCGAGAACATGCGTGAATGTTGTTTGTATCCCACTCCCTTACGCCATCTTCAAAACAGAAAAAATGAAACCTGCTGTGAAAGCCTTTGTACCAGAAAACCATTGGAGAAAAAAAAAACTTCCCTTGAAGCTCCCACCCGACAATTAATCCCAAAGCGTGATCTTGTTGGGAGCGTTTTATCTTCGTGTGAGCATGCAGAAATAGAGGGTCCTCTAAAGGCGGTGGAATATTAGGAGGAAGACATTTTGTTGCAGCAGGAGGGGGAACATGAAGAGGCAGATGTTTGGCAGCAAATGGTATATGAGGTAGAGGCACAGGAGCAGACAGATTCCAGGCATGAGGAGGCAGATGAGGAGTAGGAGGAGACAGATGAGGGGCAATATGAGGAAGAGGAATTAGAAGGGCAGGAGGAGGAGACATGCAACCAGATGAGGGGGAGGAGGACTCTGAGGATTGTATGGTATGTTCCGTCCTGTGGAGGGGGCAGGGCTGACTAGGAGAGGGGTCAAATACAGTGGTACTGTCCGAACACTTTGTAGTCGAGGCCCCTCCTTTGTGTCCTCCTTTGTGTTGTAGTACTTAACCTGCTTTAGGCAACCTTACAGACAGGGAAGTGAGCAGTTGTGGTCGAACTCTGCAATAAGGATGTGTGGTGGTGCAGGAAGACTGAGCATTACACATTTGACACAACTGCAATGCATTTCCACAGTTCGCAGTAGCAGATCATGTAGCCAGTAGAGCCTACAATAGTGCTCATGTTAGTGACTGTCAGATAGTGGGTAGGACCAAAACAATCTCATGTTGGTGGCTCGCATGTAGTGCCACAAACAATTCCGATAATGGTAATGTTTTTAAAATAGCACAATCAGGAAATCAGGGCTCTACCTTTCAACAGAAAAGTAGCACACATGATACTGGCATCTCTTCATGATATGAAGGTGACACCTCACTCACACTAGAAGTCAACCAGCAGAGGTAAGCGTTTCACACCACAAGGCCCACTGAACAACCCTGCTCGACTTTTAGGTCTGAGACTGAAGTGGACAACATGCCTTCACCATCGGAGTTGATTGGCTGTGGATATGCGCTCTGCCATAGTCTTCCTCAAAGTAGAGTGTGTTCATTTTGATGAATTGTAATTAGTCAATAAGACTCATTCAGACTGTATGCTGACACGTGGACAGTGGGGGGGGGGGTTCTATGGTCACTCTCACAAGTGGTGCTGCCAGCTTGACCACTTAAAGAACCAGTACAGAAGTGGATCATCATCGCTATTTGTATGAGATGCGTCACATAGATGTCGATCCAGCACCGGGGATTGTCCATTGACTGTCCTGTTAGATCCGTCTGCATTGAGGATCCCTGATTAAGTGAGGAACATATCCCACCAGTTTTGGCTATAAACATTATTTACAGGTTATGGGAGACGTACAGTTTCCTGATGATAAAGACAATGGGTGTCGTTCAGAGACTGGGCCTGGCGGAATTACTGGCCATTCCGATATTGGTGGAGATAATTCCCATTTTTGGAATGCATCGGACTCCATGATGATTTTGACAGGTCTACTGTTTGCAGTAATTTCACTAAGGTAAATTTGGCGATAGTTTATAGTAAAGTTGAGAATTTACCTCCAGCTGTGCGCTGGAGGTAAATCCTTCACTTCATCGCCAAAATCGGAATTTAGTGGTGTGGTTTACATGGCAGTCCTTCTGTTGCCACCAAAACAGTTATAGTAAAGGAACGAATGCCTTTTATTTATGACACAGCCAAACTTGAAGTGAGGCTGAATGTTCTTGACGTTCTGGTGGTGGTGTGTTGGGTGCAAGGGATGTTGTTTCTGTGTAAGTATATATGAAAGCATTGGATTTAAAAAGTGTAAACCTACTGGGAAACAACAAGGCACTGTTAAAAGAGGATAGTAGTAGGTTTGGGGGTAGTAGAGGAGTGGGAATGAGTGGGAACAGGGACAGGGAACCCCAGCGAGGTAAAAGTAGGGTTGAGTGGAGTGATCAGCAATTGGCATGATATTCTTGGAAAAGCAGGGTTGTCAGGTCCTGACTGTAGTGTAGGGTGAAGAGGATCGGTCTTATCTACACTGGTACCTTGTTCCAGGGACAGGGTGAATAACCGGAAAACACTTTTTCCTGATGTTTCCCTCTTACAGTTCTTTGTTTCCACTCTGGCAATGTAATGGTTTCCTGTGGTGCACTAGCTTCCGGTGATGGTGAGTTTCATTCCAGTTAGAGTGGTGTGGCTGCTTTGTAGGTAACGAAGTCTGACTTTAAAATTGTGGCTGAATGACTGGTTAGAAAGTGCTGCTTCCTCAGGATGAGGGGTGATGGGGTGTCATTTTCTCAATCCTTTAATAAGAAGTGCTGCAGAACTGTTAAAGGGGCGCCATGTCCTCCAGTGTGTCCCCCACTGCGCTCAAGCTCTTCTGTCAGCCTTCTTGCCCTCCCCTTCCCCCCTTCACCTTTCAATTATCTTAGCACTTACTCTTATCATTGTCGCTTGGCCTTTGATAATATTTTGTCTGTCCCCCCAACCCCCTTTCCGCCCTGTCATCTCCTCCCTCTCCCTCCCAGGACTACCTTGATCAGTTGTTGACCCTTTAAGATAGTCACATGTTCTATTCCTCTCCTCTTCCCTTTTCTCCCCTCCCCCTTCTATCCTCCTCCTCTTGTCACGCTTGCACCGCAACAATTGTCAGGCATAGTAATGTTACTGCTAGCATTGTCTCATTTTTTCCTTCCCCTCCTCCCCCTTATTGTTCCATGCACTTGTACTATCTGTTATAAGAGGATAGTTAATCTCACATTCTGAATTGTTTCAAGGAAATGTAAGAATGTAACTGTATTTCCCCATGTTCCCTCCCTCCTTGAAGCGCTTTGAAACACATTGTGTATAGGCGCTATACAAATAAACAATCAATTCAAATCAATTCAATTCAATTCATTTAGGTTGGTCCTCCGTGTGAGGAAAATTGATAGAGCTACGTCATTCCCCTATAGTGAGACATACATTATCCTTAAATGATTGGGCCCGGCAAACCTTGCTACACCACCCTCGACCGCCTCTGTGATGTCCAGGCCCAACCCACAATTCCCACATCATAGTGTGAAAACATTGAGACAATTGAGATGACCAGCGGATCTTTATTCATCTGCAACTGATTATCTCCATCCATTTCTCATGGAATGCAACCAATCATGACACTGGTGGAGCCTTGAACTATTACAAGTTACCATTTTAATGTTGCATCTTTTCAAACCCCTTCCCAGACTCATATGTGCGCTGGGGCAATTTGAAACCACCATGGGACATTTTGAAACTGTCAGTAGACCAGCTACATAAACTAATATGCCAAATTATAAAATGATTGTGCATTCACTGCCTTTCCCCGGGACCCATGAGGTTCACTTCCTGACTTTGAAAGTATCAAAGGCTGTTAATTTCTTACCAAATGATTTTAGGAACGTGTAGGTTGCAATGTGCTGCCAGCCTCTGTGGCTACTAAGCCAATTAGTAAAATGTGAATTCCTTCTAGTGAAAGCCAAGCTCTGAAGCCTGTTTGCAGTGCCTCGGTTTAATGTTAAACCCTGTATTTGTAACTCAAAATGTATCGCCTATAAGCTATTTGCTTGGAATGCAATTATTTAAGGCATTCTCCAGCCTAGTGCATAGAACTGTGTGACTATCAACAAAGTGCCCTTTCAGTTTAATGGGCTAATCCAGCAGCTGATAACTTTGCTCCTTTTTACCGCACCGAACTTGCATTTTTACCACACTTCTACCAACCAACGTTTTTCTTGGAGAGTGCAAGTGGGGGGATGTTGTTGATGCCGTCTGGTTTGATGTTGCAAAAATGTACACACTTTGGATTTTCCCGCTGGGATAAGAAGACATGGCGATTGCACCCATTTTTATTGCAAAAGGTGGTGCTCTGGGGGACGGGAGATGGTGACGGGAGATGGTGGTGGTGGTCTTGTGCTGTGGCTCTCACACACATGTTGCTCTTCCAGATCCTACAGATTGCCTTTGAAAGATTCTCTTCAAGGACCCTTTTCTTTCCCTCACATCCCTGTAACTGTGACCTTGTCCTCTGCCATCTCTGTATCAGTGGCATCCAGAATCAAACATTCCTGTTAACTTTATTTGTATGAGATATAACATGTTTCTATCTAATCATTATTCACAGATGAAGTAAGTGACTGATTGAAAGCAGGAACTTTCCAAATCCTGCCCCTCTAATTCATGTGCTGATCCTACTGTTCCATAATGTCCTCTACACTGTGTGCTGTGCCACCTTGTTCATCATGTTGCTCCACGGTGTGTCTCCTGGCTCATCATGCTCCTCCACAATGTGTGCCCCACTCCCCCATGTTCCTAAGAAACAGTGAACTAAGTCTCCTCCTCCAACCACAATACCTGATCATGTATCACTATCTCTTGTGCAGCAGGTGCTGCTAAATAGGTTATGGATACCTTCAATCTGCCACACATGTTTCGGCTCTCCCTGCTACTTGCACGTTTAGTTGCTTCAGACAGATAGGTACTCAAGATAGTTAATAAAATCACCACCTACATTCAAACAAATCAAAGACGTGGCTCTGCAAGCAAAATGTATTTGTACCAGCTACAAAACTGCAACCACAAAATCACAACACTCTGTAACAGCTAATGAATGCGCTCTCTTGTCCATAAAGATTGTACTCACTTTTCATTCGCAAAATTCTTTCTGAGCAATTTCATTTGCAAAAGGAATTCTCGAACATTGTGTTCACAACTCGGCAATCAAGTATTTGGTCTTGTCAAAAAAAGATTGCACACTCTAGTGCAGCCAGTCTGAATATTTGTATATTGAATATTTGTATATATAAATTGCCCAACACCCTATTCAAGGAAGTGTAAATGACTACCCCCGAACAAGATAATCACAATCAATATATCTATGTTGAGTTTACATTTTCCAGTCTTGAACAACCCTCAGTTTAATAATATATCATGCCAGAAATTCGGCAGTGATGGTAAGATAAGCAACCATAACTCGCACTACAATTGAGCACAGCAAGACTGACACCCAGGACATCAAAGATGATACCGGAAATCTCATTGCCTACCAAAAAGCAACTCAATAAAAAACAATGAGAAAATAGAGCAGATAAAACTAAAAGCATGCAAAACAGTCATCCACCTCTAGCCAAGTTTTATAGCAAATGTTCAAGCGTTCAAACAAAATAGCTAATACATTCACTCAACAAAACTGAAATAGCTAGCAGCAAAAAAGTATGGCCACTCTTCCAAAAAGTATTAAGAATAATAATACTGCCAATAGAGCTAGCACTGCTTCTACCAATGTTAACGTAGCCACAGTTATGCATTACAAAAAATGTTCCACCATAGAAGACTAATCCTGGAAGCTCTCATTGACAGTGCAATGGTACTAAAAAGAAAATTGTTTATATTAATTTCAACCAGAATGAAACCACTAACACAATTAATAAGTAAACCACAAAAAGTACTTTGCAACATAAGCAATGTCAACATAGATACCTTTGCAAACTTCTGTGCACGTGAGTGGATTCACACAACCCGCATAGAACCATATTTCAATGAAGAAGCATACTAACAAGAGCAGACAAATCTGATTGCCAAACATAGCTGTGGCCGAGGGTATGAAATGGTAGCCAACACCATTATGGCAGAAGAAACCCTCATTGAAAAAATGTCCCCAACAAACTTGCAAGCAACTCTCCATTCCACGAACCAATCCGTCCTGTCTACAAATGGGCCTGCACCTCAATTTGTAATGTACAGAAACAATCCTTCAAATCTTTATGGCAATTCCTCAATCACTATATGAAAGTAAAAGACAAAATAAGAATAACAACTTTTCAAACCATACACTCTGACAGTGCGCAATTACACTGAACTGCGAGGACATGCATTAGCCTGCATTTCAGGACCTGCTTGCAAAAGCACCTTCCACCATATCAAAATGTTAGCGACACACCATTCCACTATACGGAAACTTGTCCAGAGACTGCGCTATGCAAAAAGTCCTGCTTTAGAACGGGAACATTTTAATAACATTCTCCTACATGGCACAGCCAAAGAACTCCCTGAAGGAATATACCACATCCAAAGCAAATATTTCGGAAGTGAAGATCACTTAGAAAATTCAGTAACTTTAGAGAAGAGTAGCAAAAACCTTACAAATGCCAACCTTCTAATAAACACGTACAAAAAAGAAATAGCAAAGTTTAAAAGCATATCTGCTGATGTACCAAACCAAGTATGTGTGTGTTGTTGCAGAACTTTTTATACAAAGAACACCAAAACTGTAGATATAACATACAAAATAGAAGACAATAGTTCCAATCAGCTCTCTATCTTATGGTAGCAAACAAATACAAAATTACTAACTCCTCAATACTTTGCACATACTGCAGTACAAAATTTGATAATAACCAAATGCCTTCACGGGCTATCACTAATAACTTGGAAATATTCCATCTTCCAAAACCTCTCTAACAAGCTATAATACGCCTTCAACCCAAAAAAGCCAAGTTGTCTCCTTCTGAATTACTGAAAGGCATGTGTGGCAAATATGTTTATTTGCCAATAGAGCTTAAAGAAGATTTAGACACTGTATGAGTGCAATGGCCAATAGATCAATCTTTGATTATCCTAGTGAATTGTGTACCAATGAAAGACCAGACAATTTGACAACAACTAGTAGGCTTAAACAAAGTTAGAGAAGCTCTAGAGTACCTTAAAGAGAACAATGAGTACTACATACAAATTAACATTGAACAAAACCTAACGGAAACCACTGACATAATTCAGGATTCCTCAGCAACTGGCCAATTTAAACTAGTAGATCCTATAACAGCATCCAATATTTTAGACCGGTATTCAATTCACCCACCGCACTCAAAAGACACCATAGATGATGCACTAGAAACATATCAAAAGCAGCAAGCCAAAGGATCTCCAAACAGCATATGGGAAAAAAGTGTAGAAGCACAAACAAGCCTTTCTTCTCCTCTTTCCTACTGGAAAAGGGGGAAGGTATGATGAAAGATGCACACAAATAACAGTATAAGAATACTGCTCTTTACGAATGTATTCTGAAGACCCCAGATTCAGACAAAACGTTGAATACATATTCCACCTCCTGTTTGAGAGTGAACTAGCAACTCTATGTTACGGAGTTGCCCACACATTGAAGACAGGTTCCATTTGTTTAAACATGTCTGCTACCCAACTACTTCAAAAGATATAAGACAAATATGAAGTTTTGCAGTCAAGTATCACAAATCTCTTGGCAAACATGTGTGGTGTATGCTACGGAACCTTGGCCCACCCACTTGGTTTTGAGTTGTGCAGAATATGCATGGGAGGACTTTGATAGACATGAAAACTAAAGGAGAACGCTGCTCTCTTGACCCTGTAAATGTATGAAGATACTTTCACCACCGCTTTATTGCCATGCTGCACTTCATCTGTAATAAAACAATTCCTCCCCTCGGAGGAGTGCCACACTTATTTTGGAGAAAAGAATACCAACCCAGAGGAGCACCACACATCCATATGCTTTTGCAGATAAAAGATGTGCCTAAATTTGGCTAGGACAGTGCTGACACTGTTTTGCAGTTGATTTACAAATATGTAACCTGCAACATCCCTTCAGAAAGCACACATAGTGAGCTACTTACACATATTTTACGCTTCCACAGACATAAATGTGGCAAATATTGTCAATGCAGATATAAAAACAAAGGCAAATACTACACCAAATGCTGCATTGGTTTCCCTAGACAAGTTCTAGCAAAGGACAAGTAAACAGCTTCATGTCTTCTGTTAGACACAATGTAAAATTCAAATCGCCTAAATACACATACTGCATTAAAAGAAGCAAAACTTCAAAGTACTTCAATGATTACAATGCAATCATTGCCCTCTTGTGGAATGCAAACATAGTCATAGGGTACATTGCAAACAATACCAGTGCTGTTGCATGATTTGTCACAGCCTACCTAACCACAGCTTAGAAAACAGAGTTAAACGACCTCTGTGATGACATATCATCTGACAAAACACTGTCACAAAAATTGTACAGCTTTAGCATAAAAATGATCTCCCATAGAGAATGTGGATGCTACAAAGCTGCAAATCGTTTAACAGAAACAGCCTTATATGGCAAATCTGAAAACATAGTCTGGCTAAGCCTTGGTCCTGCTGCATCCAGAAAAAAGACTGCTGAAATTGTATCAAGACATAGAAACAATAACCAAAAATTATACAATTATCCTAACAGCCAGGATATTTAGAAAAACAATTTACTAGAAACATACTACCCAAATAGAAGTAGTGATTTGGAAAAACATGTGCCTATACCACATAGCCCAAAATTTCTTGTACAAGAATAATATTAAACCAGATGAAAAAAAAGGTAACTACATAGTCAAATTGTGAAGGCAGCCTTGTTAAACTTACCAAACCCAGCTTAATTAATCATGTAATGCTATTATTTAGAACTCCTCAACATAGAGAACTTTACTACATGTCCCTACTCCAACTTTTGAAACCATGGAGAAAAGAAGAAGATGTATTATAGAACTCATGACTCCTTGGAAGATGCTTTCAATGCAAATGAAAGCAGTATAACAAATATCAATTTCAAGCAGTACAAAAACAGGTTGGGCAATGAAGGCCAAAAAGAGGAAGAAGTTCAAGCACAACTAAATGAAGACACTCCTGACGGCAGTCAACCTTCTGTTACAGGAAGCAAGAACTACTTGGAGAGCCACTCAAAGTAAATGAAGCAGAATTAGCGATGACTGAAGTATAAAACACCATGTGTCAATATGAGTTATTAGAAGGAAACTTTGCTCTGCTGAAATCACAACTCAATGATGAGCAACAAAGCATTTTCCTACAAGTAACAAAAAAATTGTACATGGTTTGCAGCATGAAAGTAAAACTTATTAGCTGTCAAAATCTTAAACCTGTACTCCTCTATGTAAGTGGTGAAGCTGGTTCATGCAAAACATTCTTAATAAAAATCATCAGCAAATTCCTCCAAAAATTAACAAATAACAAGCTTTCAGCTGTTGTAACAGCCCCCACAGGTTTTGCTGCCTACAATATAGGATGCATTACTTTACACTGAATAATGTTCCTTCCAGTAGAATACAAAACAAATTAGAGTATTACAAACTTTCAACAGAAGCTGCTATTGAGCTACACAGAATGCTGAAACAGATGTAAATTTTCCTAATAGATGTAGTGAGCATGGTCTCCAACCTAATGCTTGCTTTGATTCACCTCAGATTGCAAGAGGTCCTTAAAACAGACTACAAAGGAGGAATACACGTTATTATTGTTGTCAGAGATTTCCTACAATTAACACCAGTGAAAGGTAAATCAATTTTTAAAACCTTAAATCATCAACAGTGCCGTAACACACTTGGCAGCATAGGAAATGTAAATCTCTGGCAAAATGTACAATACAGAGAACAACCGCCAAATATGTGTCAGTCTGTAGACCTCACCTATGCTAACATTTTAAAAAGCATTCGGATTGGTCTTCTTTCTAAGGATGCACAATCTATCTTATAAAGTAGACTCATCCATGAGCTATACGGGCATGACACATCTGCTCCTTATGTCATGGAATAATTAGCACACACAAATGTGAAATGTATGTCCTTAATGGCAACCCTAGCAAGCTGTACGCAATTCAATGAGACAATGTTAAAAAATAAATGCAACCAATAGTGCATATTAACTCCACAGACAAGCTGGAAGTGCACATCATGACACTCCCTATGTAGCAACAAGCAAAAGCACAACTGAATAGCTTAGAAAACTATATCTCCAAAACAGCTGGTTTGGAGAAAATCTGAACATGATGTTTAAACTGTAGAGTAATTCTGAAACGTAACCTTGATGTAGAGCAAGGTTTAGTTAAAGGAGCACTTGGAACAGTTGTTGGCTTCCCGACACATCCATGTGACAACAACATTCAGTTTGTCAACATCCAAGTTGACAAACTTTCAGAAGTTAAAAGAATAAGATGCTCAACAGCACCATTACTTCTTTTTCAAAGCCATGTATGTACGCAGAGAACAATTTTCTCTGTCTCTTGCATATGCAGTCACTATTCACAAATCGCAAGGACTAACCCTAGATCAGGCATTGATTGACATTGGCAGCACAGTTTTTAAAGAAGGTATGAGTTATATAGCACTGTCACGCATACGTACACTCAAAGGACTATTTCTAGTAAATGTTGATAAAAACAAAGTCAAGGCTGACATTCCTTGCATCGTGGAGTACAACAGACTATTTGTGCTCTAAACACCCCATCTCGATATCTACCCTGTTCCTCAAAAAGGCAAACGTGTTAAAAGAAAACTAATGCAAACAGAATTTATAAGAGATCTCCCAACAGTACCACCACAGAAAGTGAAAGCAGCTGCTACTCCATCAATTAGCACAACCACAAAACTGTGTAGTGCAAATGGTGCACATCCAAAATCACAAAGAGTAATATGTCTTATGAAAACACAAGTGGAAATCCAGCAAATGACACAGACACAAAACTTTCTGGTCCATTTAAATTTTTCAACCCTACTGGTGTAAATTGCTATGCAAATGCAGCAATCAGTGTTCTGATCCAAATGCCACCAATTGCTCAAAACAATTACTTGAACGGCGCAGACCAATTGTGTTTGCAAATGTTCATCCTTCATAGAAATGCAACATATAATCCTGACAACACTTATACTGTCTCAGGAATAAGGCAAGAATTGCACTACTGTGCAGGAATGGTACGATTCACCATAAACACACAGGAAGATCGACTAGAATTTCTAATGTTCTTAATGCAAGTGCTAGAAAGCAAATGTGTACCAGAAGATTTCATATACTTGGAAACATACATGCACTCTCTGCAAGCATGTTGCACAGGAGCAAGTCCCTAAAGAACAATTTGTGAATGTATCTATACCTAATTGTGAATCCATTCCATTTCAGTAGCTGGTGCAAAATGCAAATCATGGCATATTATGTACTGCTTGCAATTCAGACAATCTTTCCATGCAGATGGCACCAATAATAACTGCAATCTTACTAGCTTCACACACGGGCAGGTATTGCTTGGCAAGAAAACCTTCCCAACAGTAGGCATAATCGACCACATGGGTGCCACAGCCAGTGCAGGTCACTATACTGAATGCATTTAAATAAATGTGGTTGGTGTGAATGCAATGACACTTCCATTACTCTAAAACATAGATTACCAGCACATCTAACAAATGCCTACTTAATATTCCTTAAACCTAAATTTACTCACTGACCTGCATAACTAGCATATGTTACTGCATGATAGACACCAACAGGTATGTAAGTGCTAAAGAAAAATACCCTTATGAACTGTAAAAGTATAAAATCTTAGCATACACAAACTGTTATGTGAGTATATCCATAGCGCTACATTGCTGTTTGTGAAATGGAACAAAGTTTCAATATAGCAACCGATGTGCATGTTATACATTTTTGATAATTCTATACAGTTTAGTCCCCAGTTACCCAATGATTATGCTCACAGAAACAACATCTGTGCAAAACACACACTAACATTGTTTCACCCACAGTACTTAGAACGTACTGATTATGAGGGTCTACAAACCTTAGTCACTATCCTGTAAAACCATCAACTGTTAGAATAGGCCAACTGATGTCTAACTACACCCATGCCACTGCAATGTTACTTTCCAATAGTAAAATAGTTGGAATCCACCATCAGAAATGAAAGTGCTTCAAAACATACCCTACAAAACTATAAAAGTAGCATCAGTTAGAATACACCAACTGGTATCTAACTACACCCATAATACTGCAATATCACTTTCCAATAGTGAAAGACTTGAAATCCACCAACAGGAATGAAAGTGCTTCAAAACATACCCCGCAAAACTGTAAAACTGTGAACAGTTAGAATACACCAACTGGTATCTAAATGCACCCATGATACTGCAATATTATTTTCCAATACTGGGAAAGTTAAAATCCACCAGCAAGAATGAAAATAATCTAAAACATACCCTTCAAGACTCTTAAGCTATCAACAGTCAGAATATGCCAACTATTACCTGACTACACCCATAGTACTGCAATATTACTTCCAATAGTGAAACAGCTAAAATCCACCATCAGGAATGAAAGTGCTTCAAAACATACCCTTGAAAACTGTAAAACTATGAACTGTTAGAATATGCAAACTGGTATCTAACTGCACCAATAGTACTACAGTATCAGTTTCCAATAGTAAAGTACTTAAAATGCACCAACAGGAATCAAACTGCATAATACGATATTCTTAAAAATTGCAAAACGATAAACAATTAGAATATGCCAACTGGTATCTAACTACAACCATACCACCACCACTTTCAGAAAGCAAAACACATACACCATTTCAATTCTTCCTACTGCAACAGTGCTTACAACAGCAAAAACACACATTTGTGCACCATAAACATTCCTGTAAGTAGTGCACACTTCAAAAAAACATATTGTGACATGTAACGTCAAATAAATGTACTAGGGATTTTTTAATCCTACATGGATTTGTTTCCTCACAGACCCAATGATTATGCAACTAAACACAGCATTTGTGCAAAACGCACAGTAATGTTGTTTGAAGCATAGTACTTCTAATGTACTAATTATGAGGCTCTACAAAGTACATGAATATGTGAGATTGTGTGCAATGCAACATTGTGAAGTACCTTACCTAACACAGTTTGCTTTTGTTTCACAGAGAAAGAAGCAACGATGTCTCCTGCATTACCATGTACAACAAACTCAATTTCTTTCCTGCAATGGTACATCAATGAAAAGCACAATTTCCACTTCAATGGTATTGTGTCACTGTGTTTCAAAAAGTATACACTGCCTGTACAATATGTATAATGACTATACACAGATTATAGTAATGTTTGTTTCCAATAGCCAAATTCCACATCTGTACATATATCATTACAATGCTTGTGGTCAGTGGCAGGATTATTGGATGCCTGGCCGTATTATGCTGTGGAGGTTGTGGCCAGTCCCTAGACACCACAATTTGCCCTTAACTTCCCAATTTCAACACTACCTGCAGATATCAAAGTAGACCGCAACCCTATTTTTCACCAATGTGTTACGCTCACCTGGTATCCACAGGACGCCACCCAGCCTGATTACTCGCTGGTATGCTTCGCAGCTTTGCCCTGATGTGGTCTGCGGGGAAGGTTCTGCCTGAAAATACAGGAGGACTGTGTTCAAGACTGACCGACTGGGGTAAGTATCCTCCCTCCACCCCCGTATGCTTTCAGTCCCTCTGGCGCCCTCTCCTCACCTTGTGGTAGAATTAGGTGTGCTCTCCGTCCTGCCTTCTTTGCAGGGGTGCATTGTCTTTCATGGGTGAGTGCGGTCCAGTTACTTCACTGATGCCGGCCCGTTTGATATTGTTCAGGTAGGTCTTAATGCTGTTCTTTAGTTTTGTTGCTATCCTGCATGACTTTCTTTGTTTAAAATGTCTGTTTTTCCTCCCTTAGGTAGGCAGAGCTTGAGCGCGGCGAACTGGCTTGGTTGAGCCCCGCTGGTAAATGATGGCGCATTAAGAGCGCTATGATGCGGTAAGTAAGCGCTATGTGCAGCGCTGCAAAGTCTTGCCTTTGCTAACCTGTGTTTTCCTTCCTTGTAGGTCACGGTGTTCTTCAGCATGAGTGGAATGTCCGCAGTGGTGCCAGCCGAAAGGCGACCAGCCAGGTAAGCCATTTGAGCAGTTTGTAATTTGTAAATGTCTCTACTGCTTTCTTTAATGTTGCCTCTATCTTCCTCTTTCAGGTCGTTCTGTCCGGGAGGCGTGCAGATTCGAGGAAGCTGTTCTCAGTAGCTGCAAGTGTTTAAAGATGAAGACTGCAGGTAAGATGCTGCTGCTAATGATGTTCCTTTTGTCTCCTTGCAGGTTCTGCTTTTCCGAGGTTCGAGGGAATAGCTGGACACGGTGAGCGTCACGTTGCAAGCTGCAAAGTAACATGAAGCATGTTCTGCAGTCAGGGTGTGGTTTATATATCCCAGGTAAAGTAGTACCAGGGAAAGTAGTTCCAGGCCTACCACACCCAAAATACTAGACCGCATAGCTTGGTTCTTAGGGAACCAAGCTATGTGGATGTCTCCATGTTGGCTGACAATACAATAAAGTAGTTCCCAAGCACATTGTTGTTCATGGTGTATGAGCCTGGTGCCATAGGCACCAGGACTGGCCCCATGAGGGCTTTTGAAGAGGATGCCAGGCTCTAGAGGCCCGAGTCCTGACTCCACCTGGCCAATGGGTTTGCCAGAGGGGGTTTTGGGCGAGGGTCGTCACACAATGGCAATATCACCATATCATTCAGACTGCACTCCCCTTCTCTAAAACACCCTCTTGCAGTCACCAAATAAGCCCAAACATGTTTCTCCAACTGCCCACTAACCACTACCTACTGCAATAGTTGTGGGTAAATTCTTGGTTGCACGGCCGTATGATACTGCAGTAGTTGAGCCAGTGCCTAGATTCTTGGGTGAATGGCTTATTTTTAACCTATCCTCATATCATCTACATTCCACTCCCCTACCCTAATGAACCCTCCCTTTGTGATGTCATCTTTGATGTCATGGGTGGTAGTCCTTGCAGTGCACAGTGGTGGCGTAAGTTATGGTTGCTGGGGTTTTTCGGTTTTAATAGTAACCATAATATGGATAGGTTGTTATTAGTGCAAAGTACCTGTAATGTCCCTTTAAGAAACCGTTACCAGTAAATTTGATAATTTTTAATTAGGTCAACTGAACCATAATGTCCCTTCAACAACGTTTTTTCACTCAAATGGATAGGTTTTTTATTAGGGCACCTTAATCATAACGATCTTTTAACATAATTTGTTCACTGAATTTCGAAGGTTTTTACCAGGATACTCTTAGTTTGTATAGATGCACTACCATACAGCATACCAAATGGATCACAGCATACCGATGGGCACAGTAACCACAGACTGTGCATCTGCTCACGAATATCGGGTAGCATTGAAACTGCTGAAGAAAGCAGAGGTTCTCTTACATGGTGCTACCATTCATCAAAGAGAAGGAACATATACAAATAGCACCATGTATGTGCACTGCATGGAAAAATTAAGTAGGGCTACAAACTCTGTGCTTGTGAAACAAACAGAGCAAAGGCATAGGGTAAGTACCATAATGGAAGGCACCAACAAGCGAAATAACGTCTGTGTCCAACAATATTACCACATTGCTGCTTTACATAGGTACGAAGAAGGAAGTTGCAGAATAAGGACTTCAAAGTATTCCGAGCAAAATGTCTGTACAACGCAGACAGTACAGTAAAGTTTCTCCTATAATTGCACAGCTTATGCAGTATACAATACTAGAAAGCCACAATGTTTTTTTTTTGTACGCAGCAATGGCAAGCACCGTAAAATGGCTGGAAGAGAATTTCTGTCATGACGAAATGAATAACGATAGTAACCCCATTCGTACGCAGCACAGTCTGAAAAGTAAGACAGTTAATATGTAGTGCTTCATGTACACCTAACAGATATTTTTATCTTTAAGAGCACATACTGGAAATGAAAGGAATGCATCACAAGGAGCACTCTTCCACAACAGGATACGGCCACAGGAAATGAAGGGAAATCTATAAATAACAAAGTAGACAGCCTGGAGACCAAAATCGAACATCTGCTAAACAATTTTGCTGTCCTAAAATATTTTATACAAGGACACATTATGAAAAAAGTACCATAGCAGTGCCCCACCTGCACACATACCCCTACTCCATTTCCCAGTCCACCATCCCCACAAATTCCCTGTGATCAGAGATGTTACAATGAGACCACAATCATTGGGTGCCCTCATGACAATCTTGTAGAAATCCCCAATTCCCCTGTGTATGTATCCATTTCTGCTACCCCTTCCCTTTCCTAATAGAGTGTATGTATGTCTAAAATGATTGGTGTAGATGTGAAGTGTTGATAAGTGTGTGAGTGGCTTTTCCTTTTATTTTAAAATTCCACTATGAGTCTGTGGTGCACAGTACTGTCTGGGACGGCTGTAGTTAAGCAAAATGGAGGTTTCCTACAGACACCGCACTAGCCTGGCATATGCGCATTCACAATACAGGTATCCGTAGGATGCCAGTACTGGCCACATGTCCGCATCATGTGATGCAGCTTTAATTAGTTGTAGGAGCGCACATTCGTCCGCTCCACAGCTATGTGCATACATAGGTCATCCTCTGTGTCCTGGTAACAGTGCCCCTAACCAGCATGGTAGGAAGAAGCTGTGAAGTCCTTTCAGTCATTCGAGGCATCCACCCACGTCCTACGGAAAGCTGTGCACACAAACATTGCATTTGTTGTAGCTGACAAACAACCAACTTGTGCTAAAATAGTTGATGCACATGTTTTAAACTTTAATGAGTCTAGGGAGGCCAACCCTTTTCGTAGGACACCTATGCACATGGCCACAAAGTATTCCACCCAATAAAGGTCCTGCGAACAACAGTCCCAGTGGAGAACATTTGCAACGTCGCTATGTGACAGCATCCACGCAGCGCGTGGACCCTTATTTGCCGGACATGATTGTGGCCCCCAGAAATCAAAAAAGTACTGTTTGCTACAATATAACAAATGTTATTGTGAAAGTACAACCTTATAAACGTCCCCCACCGTGCATTGTCTATGTGACTATTTTTTTAAACAATTTAGGCCCATGTTCCGGTTCCAATTGCTCCACAGAAGCCCTACAAAAAGGCACACTCCAGAACTGCTCTGCAGTCTGATTGTGGGTGTGCAGAGCAGGATAGGGGGCCACATTACTTTGTGCTGTAATTGCTTTCTCTTCAATTGTACTGTGCTATATTACCTTTGCAACTAATGGCAACCATGACTGCTGCTACTGCCTGTACGTCTGAAGCACCCACACCTTGACCTTCACCACCACCACCTCCTTCTGAAAGGTCTGGAAAAGGGCACAGGCGTGGCAATGTACATATACATGAAGAGGAGAACGAGGATGAAGATGAGCAAATCCCCAACGATTGCAGAAAAACTTGAGTGCTCAGTGTAGAAACTGTTCACCAGCGTAGGAGACATGCCGAAAGGTGTGCTACCCAGGTAAGATTCACTCACTCAGTCGGGGAAAACCTGCCTTGAACAGTTACAGCAGCACCTCAATGCGACAACATCTCAAAGCAAACATCTCAAAGCAAACCAGAAGGCAGTAGCGTGGATGGTAGTGCCCTTCGAACAAGGCAGTCAGTTACTTTCTTCTACAGCATCCCCCGCATCTACCTTTCAAAGGTCATTCTATTGTGCAAGTAGTGCAGTGCGCCACTCTGCAGTGGGGAGCAACTCTGAAGTGCTCTCAAGGTGTTCGTCGGTGAGCATAAGAATGAGTGTCCCTTACCTAAGTAAAGGCCACCCAACATATTCCTCTCTCTGCACATGCCCTATATTGTCCCTGGGTTGGTGCCCCTTCCCTACCCTCCCTTCTCTTCCTTTCCTTCTCTGTTGTCTGTTACAAAACCAAAAAGTACACAAAACACCCACACACAAACAAATTAAAAAGAAATGCAATTTTCAGAGACACCGTTCAAAGTTGAAAACTAGAATTGGCAATGAAAGGATGCAGGCTGATGCACAGCCAATAAACTCTGCAGATTGGGCGATAAACTATGGGAGTAGTAGCTCTGTGAAAAACAGTGCAGTCATTTCCCGGGGGAAAGTGCTGGCTTTAAAAAGAGGATTTTTGCAGTGTTTCATTGACTTTTCGAAGTGTCGAAATAAGCAGCACGTACTAGAAAAATGCTTGTTGTATTTGCAAAAAAGGCACCAATGCATATTTCATATTTCACACACCAAGCTGAGAGGCAGCATCAGTAAGATGACCTCCATCTGTGCGAAAAATGGTCCTGCTACTAAACATAATGTTTGCATTCCAGAAGTAGGACTTGGCAACATCTTGCAGAAAGGCACAACCAGCCTTCTCAACATTGCGCCTTGCTTTCTCCATTTGCACACCAAACCAAGTACAACACAGCCACATCTGTGTCTGCGAAATTCGAGATAAAAATTACTCAGGGGTTCCGAAACATACCCATGAGCTAGACAAGTGCCTTCCTCATCGCAAATTGCAGACAAAATCCAGTAACATGTTCTAATCTCTTCCCTCCACAATCTAGAATAAGAACTGCTGGATGATTGAGAGTCACCAAAGTGGCAGAAAGAAGAACCAAAATCAGCAACTTCATTGCACATACTCCATACCAGTGCACACCACATGATAGAATCCAAAATGTACAGCCACTCTACAGTGTTTTGCATGCACTTTCAACAAATGTATCTAAGAGTCCCCCAAAATCCATACACTCTGCCTCCTGACCCACAAAATCATAACCATAGCCTTCTGCATTCCTCTCTACAAATAGAGCTTCTTCCGCAGTCTCATCAGTGTTGCCAACCCCTCAGTAAGGGAAGCAGCTAATGGCTCTCCTAAAAGTAGCTAGAACTATGCAAATGACACCATCCCCTAATTTGCATAATTGCCCATGTGCATGATGGTTAATGGTTGAGGGTACAGTTGTTATAGCCGCTCATTTAAATTTGTGGCGTGGTCTGATCACCTATAAATGACAGTGCATAACATAATGCATACGTACAGTACAGCATGCATGTCAATATCTTGTAGCCAGGAGAAATTGTAATCACAATATTTTTCTTCTTTATGATGTGGAAGAAAATGGTAACAACATTTAAAATTCCTCTGCCGGGCCCTGGCTGCTTACAACCCAGAAACTATTTCAGCCTTAAATAGCTGAAGAGGTTTGAACGCTATTGTAACCTCAAAGCACCCGAAATGTAACAGTTCCAGTACTAACACAATGCACTGCTCTGCCAATGCACCTCACCTAGATGCTTCTAATCTGCAGAACCCCTGCTAGGTGAGCCTCGACGTTTTCAATATTACGCAAGTGCCACTTTTTGATGAAATGTGATGCAACTTGTGCAATGTACACACCATTTACTCACAAGCAATGGCCAACTTCTAGGTACACGGCTACTGAAAAATCTAACTACTTCTTTCTATTCATTTGCAAACCAATTGGAAAAAGTGTTAGTTTCTAAAGCAATGGAAGAAAGTATCTACATTCTTCGGTAGCTGCCTTTGCAGAATAAATTCGCTAGGGGGCTGTGATTTCTCTTAAATGCAGCGAGAATCACTACACTCAGAAACCTGGCTGACCAATCTGTTAGCCTCCACAGTCCCATTTCCATGACTGGCATCCTCAAAAACCCTGGATGTGGCATGTGCGATCCTGCAAATACAGCGCTGTCCGCGGACCTATCGTGTTCTGTACGAGCATGGGAGAACACATTTCAACCAGGGTAGGGGATTTCATCTGTAGTGGTGGCTCTGAAAAGAGCCTTTTTTTGTTATAAGTACTTGCAAGCAAACACCTTCTTTTTTTGTGTATTGTGTGATTTTTCTTTTTCTTCGCCTCCTTCCATTCACTTTCTTACAGGAACCTCGTCAAAGATTCCTGTAGATTGCAAAACACAATTTAATTTCCAATGGTGGTCAACGAAATACCATTTGCATGGAAAAAGTACACATTTCTAGGATTAAGGATGTCATTGTCACAGTAGAACATCCCAGCTGTGCACACAAATCACCCACAAGCAACATGGTGCATCTCGCCATCTCTGCCATCCTGACTACACAGAGCAATGAAAACAAGTGTTACCGCCCCTTGCAGTGAGGCACACACTGAACACCTGATTGGATACTCCCCATAGTCCCATTTTCATGCCCAGCATGCTGACAAGTACAGGCTGCGGTTCCCCAACTATTGTGAGGACCGCACTCTAATAAAGCAGGGGTAGTGCTTCTTCCCTTCCCTTTCCACTACTCTTTTGTCTTTTGTCAGCACTCCCTCATAGGGTACTGTTAAATAGTCACACAGGCATCCACAAATCACATCCAAGACCTCTGAATCTAACAATATAATTTCTACACAACACACCATATGTGCTGTCACCACTCACAGTACAAGTCTCGTGTGATCATAAAGCCCCTGCAGTAGAAAGTTATGTAAAACTGTGCAAAATGTATGCATACAGATTAATCCACACCGGCACCTACCACCAGAAAGGACAGGTATACATATATCACCAGAAAGGACACATATGCATATATGTTGTACAATACTTGTGCACATCTTGTATAAGTGCCTCTGAGCTACTCAAGAAGCATGCAGTCATTTCTCCCATCGCCTACCATCAAATACCACTTTCAACGATGTGGGCTTAGAAATGTTGCATTTACCCATATCAGGCCTTGCAATATTCCAACAGTTACTCTCTTCTGTTCTACTGACAAATGTAAAACTTTTCTCTGCACTAAGGCACCTCCTATAACATTCGTAAAATGGTCACAGGAAAGGACCACCTAATGCATCCCACCAGTCTAAAGCAAGATCATACATTGCATGCATAAGAACAGGGTGTTTGTCACTTACCTTGCATGCTGCACAGAATGTAACATTATGTAGAAAAGCAGACAAAAATGATCTGTGCATCCACAACACTGTCAATCATAAATTTGGATAAATAAACCTAACAAGTGTAATAATTATTTCACTCAAGTAGAATGCATATATGCGCAGAAAAGGTAATGAAATTTCACAACGAAAAACATTTTCCTTTCCAAGTTGAACACCTTTTCGAAGCTTTTTCTCACCCTTCTACAACTATAAGTAATCCATTTGCAAAGTAAATACTCGTACACCAATACACACACTTGCTAAACCGCACGTCATATGACACACTCACACGTGAACCACTTGCCCCCTCACCAACAGTACTGAGGCTGCCAAGTTCCCATTCATATAAAAGCCATCCAATTACACACACAGTCTTCGTGCCAACACATCCCCCTATCCTTTTAAATGCAGTATTCTCCAAATGCACTCAGTGTGCCATTAAGAAACATATTTCCTTACTATATTATTTCACAGTTACCGTAATCACCTGTGTTGTAAAAAGCAGTGCCGGTTCACCTTGAAAATGCAACGCAGAGTAAACATCAATGTGTAACGGTCAGCACACCTCTATCAAGTCATTGGAGCAGTTTCTCGACCACCATTTAAAAGGCCACAAGAAAGGACACATTCATATACTAGAAACTCCTATCCAGTGCGCAAATACACAGGAATACCACAACATTCGATAGGCTGCATTTCTGAACCTGCTGGCAAAAGTACCTTCCACCAAAAGAAAATGTTATCATTGTAGTGTAAAAAATTGTTTACAAAGTCTACTAAGAAAAAAGTACTGAAACACAAAACTGCCTGCTCCATTCAAATTTCCCAATACAAGTGGTGTACATTACGATACAAACGTAGCAGTCAATGATTTAGTACACATGCCAGCAATTGGTCAAAACACTTATGTAAACGGCTCTGACCACTTGTGTTTACAAATGGTACTTCTGCACAGAAGTTCTACTAACAATCCTACAAACAGTTATACAATCTCAGGAATAGGACAGGAAGTGGACTACAGTGCTACAATGGTAAAGCCATGTTAAACAGACAAGGGGATAATAAGAAAGTTGTCATCTACCTAGTACAAATATAGGGAAGCAAAAACATACCCATACATGAAATTATCACACATGCCAGCAATTGTTGAAAATAGTTATGGAAACGGCTCTGCCCACTTGTGTTTACAAATGGCACTCCTGCACAGAAGTGCTATAAACAATCCTACAAACAGTTATACAATCTCAGGAATATGACAGGAAGTGGACTACTGTGCTACAATGGTAAGGCCATGTCAAACAGACAAGGGGATTAACAGAAAGTTGTCATCTACCTAGTACAAATATTGGGAAGCAAAAACATACCCATACATGAAATCTTTCAGACTTCCTACATGTGGCAACATACATGCACTCTCTGAAATCATGTCATTCAAGAACAAGTCCTGAACAAACACTTTCTCTATGTATCTATATCTAACTGAGATTGCATGGCATTGCAGCAGGTGGCACAACATGCAAACCATACCATATTGTGTATGTCTTGCAATTCTGGCATTCGTTTCACCTTACATATACAATCATATAGTCAATATGTAATATGAATGCTTTCAACATATAATCCAGATGGAAACAAAAATAACTGCATGCTTGCAACCTTCACACACTGACAGGTACCACTTGTCAACAAAACCTTCTCACCAATTACCATAATCTACCACACATGCAACACAACCAGTCCAGGTCACTAGACAGCAGGCTTTGGAAAGCAAGTAAAATTGATAAAGAAGTTTTGAAGTAAAGTGGTTCCTTTCATGAACAAGAGGGCAAAAAATCTCCTTGCCGAAAGGCACTACGCTGCGTAAGATTACTATACAATCCATATATGTACAGCCATAGCACACACACAGTCAGAAAACCTGCACCGTTCAGTTGTAAGACACTACACATAGAGATAGCAGATAGGGCCCGTAAATGTTAATTTATATATTGTGGCAGCTGTACATTCATTGCATTGCATCATGTGTAAGGTAGTAGCTTGTCTATATGTACGCAAAAAGTAAGTTCTATGTAAGTTCAAGAATATGTGGATGGCTGTGTACATTTTGCATATTTTAAATTTGTGATGCAGAGCAAAACCTTTCATGTTGCAATAGCATACTTCACTTCCTAAAGTAAGGGTGTCTGCAGGGGCTAACCGCAGCAAATGCAAGTGGTGGCATATTGCTCCCTAACGTGGAACACGTGCTGTAACCTACACCATCTAGAAGTGTACGATTGACAGCTAACTTCTGTTGTTCTACCCAGTCTAAAATGTCCTTCACAACCATTCTGTAAAGGTGACCACCCTCAGAGAGATGCACAGTTGTAACTGTAAACGATGCAGCAATGTATGATTATAACAATTTACCCAAAAGAGCATAGTTAAAAAAAATGACTCCATAAACATACTTGTGACATCCATATACCAGTGTACCATTGTTAGCATGAATGCTTGCATTATGTTGTGGTGGGTGTGGCCAAGGCCTGCCCTATTGCGGGCATGGCCTATTACCTTCGGCCATGCACCCAAGAGCCTAGGCCATGGCCACACCCACAACAGCGTAATGCAGCTTTGTTTGCCAGCATGAGGCCAGGTACAACAACCCACAAACGTAACAAAGGCACCGGCAGTCCTACCCAACCCATACAACATAATACAGCCACGCATGCAAACATGTAACCAGGTAGCACAACCCACAAACATAACACAGCCTCCGGCACCCCTACCTTCTTCCATTCACATTTACTACTTACAACCAAACCACAAAATCTTCACAACATTGCCCCTGCCCGCAACACTCTATTAACTACAAAGAACCACAACAGCATAATACAGCTCAGTACTGCGTAATCTGTGCAATGGCCACAACCCAACCACATAAACCATCCACTGGAACCCTATACACTTCTATACACACAGTATTTCAACACTTCACCCACTTGACACACTGCAGGAGTGTTGACTCCACCATCTCCAGCCATGCACGCAAAACTGGAGGACGTGCTAACAATCACCAAACCCATGCAACCAACAATGTGTACAATGATGACAAACCACACACCCAAGGCAACAATGTGAAACCTACTTGCAACCAATGGACGTACTGTTCGGTGCAAGGCCTGCAGCCATGCATTCAAGGCGCTAGTAGCTTACCACACAGCATTCTACACCCTACGTCATGTGCTATCCACTCGCCATCTGCAATCGGGTCTGCCAATAGTAACAACAGAAAGAGGTCGCCTCAGGACGTATCCAGCCGTAACGAATGCTAACCGCATTCACCACACAAAGTACTCGTCTGAGGACGTACCCGCTAATTTCCGCAGTACACACGAATACAGCTGCCACACCACTGTCTTCTTTCACCTAATAAATATATCAGATGATTCACTTCTCACTCCCCCACCCTTTCCATACCCTCTTCCCACCACCAAATGCCACAAAGCATGTATTTCTGCCCCTTTCGGTGCCTCACTGTCCATGGATACAACAAGGCGGCGTTACCCAAAATTATGACACACATCACGCTTCCCTCCAGCCAACCACTGGGCATGTCCAATGTCCACCGACATCACGCCACACTCCAGGCCAATCAGACTTTTGACCGCAGAGCGAACAGGGAAATGGGACCACAGAGCGGAGCCAGATATCACACATTTTTTGAGACGTGCATTTTACCTCCTTTTAAAAAAAAGTACAGGACGGATTTTCACCCAATTCAGAAAAGCACGCTTTTGGGACCAAGTCAGCAATCCTGACACAAATTTGATGAAAATTCGTCCAACGGTTTGGACTGTAGGCGTGTGCAAAGTTTTTGTCCATTCAGTCTATGGAAGAAAAAAAACATTTGGGACCCTCCTATAAGTTTGTCCCCCCTGGATGAAACCTCACCAAACTTGCCAAAAAATATTCAGAGTGGCCCATATACGTTTTTTTGCAAAGTTTGAAGCAAATACGTCCAAGGTGGGCAAAAGTGTTCTTCCTATGGGTTGAGCAACTTAACCATAACTACATGGCTGTGTAATATATATATTTATATATTTATATACTGGTGCAAAAGAGCATGTACATAGGCTAAAGTGTGTAAAGGAAGACATTTTCCGAGTGTTACTATATTATGTGGTATGTTTTAATGTAATTTATGTTAACCTAAAAAAAACATTTTGTATTTCAGAGTATAAACAGTGAAGTAGACATGAGATCATAAAAAAGTAAAAAAATGTAGCCTTTGTACACATATTTAAAGAGTTATTTCATGCTTTTGACTGACAGACAACTCTTTATATTTAAATGGGAGTTGTATTTCAAGCTGAAGTATGGGCTATATGGAACTCCTTTTTTTACCATTGACAATGAGTTGGGTCATTTTTTGTCGCCTCCGGCATCGAGGATATCTGTCCACATTAAGTAATGTTTCTTCTTCAAAATGTTTGGGGGAAGTCTTTTGGAACAGTTGCCATCAACTATGCACAGTGAATTGAAATTGTGTTCCCCACACGGGCCGTGTATCATATGCTTTGTCACAGTGGCATGTAACCAGAGATAAAAAAGTGTTCATCTGGAATTTCAATTGATAAGAAGTTGTCCTTTGGCTTATCTTCTGCTTTCAATATTAAGAGCAAATGAGCAAGTGGTAGACCTCTCTTTTGAAACTCGATAACATGGACTTTTGCGCAACGACCTCCAAGAACATGCTTGTTCAAGATATCGTCCAAAAGAGATTTCAGTTTGGGATTAAAATCTCTTGCAACCAAATCTGGTCGGAACGCCACTGCTTGACCTTCTTGCAGGTTATCCACCATCTCTGACCATTTAGGGTTGCAGGTCATGGTGATGAAGTAATTAGGTTTTCCATATTGGTAGTTTTGGGCCACATTTTGTGGACTTCCCTGGAAGGATGATGGAAACACAACTGCTTTTCCTGGAATTAGGTACAGCAGCTTCACTTAGAGTGTAATCTATTAACCCTGTATATTCTTCAATCCAAAGGTTTGCTTGATTTTGACGGATATAGTTGAGTCTGTTAGCCTCAGTCTTGCCATAAGAGTCAACAAAGTACTGCTGCATCAACTTGCCAGCACTAAGCAAGGGAATTAATTGATCCCAACTGGACATCCTGTAACAGTGGCATTTCATTTGACTAACTCTTATCCTTGGGTTGGTGGGTGGTCATCTTTGTACATTACTGATTGATGTTGGCCTGTAGATAATAGCAATGCTGGTACCCCAACACTGGTCCCCATATGGGAATAACATAGGATACACCAATGGTTCGAGATTAGGGTCAAAAACGCTTATTCTTTCTGTTTGATCTGTAGTGCGGAAATGAATAACAAGGTCACGTTCAAGAGGAGTTTCAGCATCTGAATTTTGGAAGATCACAGCCACGTAATTAGTTCTTTGGGTGTTATATCTTAGGGAATCAGATGTCTGGTGTCAAATGGTGCTGGAACAAGAACTGATGTATACTAAAATCATCTTTGATGAACTTCTAAATGAATGGTTTAGAAAAGTCTTGTTGGACTGGGAAGACATCTTATTTCTTAAAATATTATCATCCTATCACTCCCACATAAAAGTGAAACCATGACCTCCGGGTCATCCAATAGTATCCTCTATGAGATCACTATTGGAAACAACTTGCATATGTTTGGACAATTTCCTACAGCCATTTGTCAAAAAGCCTCAAGTCCTATATCAGGGATACATCAGATCTCTAATTGAAGGTTAACAGCATCAGGTGGTCTTATATCATGCCCTCACGTGATGTTGTTGCCGTCTATACAAGCATTTTACACCAATCTTGTTTATCAGCAAGTAAACATTATCTAGATACCAGATCGGTAAGCTAAAAGCAACAAAACAAAATGCTGTTTACTATGTTGGAATTTTGCTTAACCCACAAACTTTTTTTGTCTGAAAAAGAGTATTTTAAACAATTGGTTGTCACAGCAATGGGCTCGTGTATGGCCCCACCTATGCTAACCTCTATATGGGTTGGTGAGAAGCAACAATAGCCTGGTCAGAGCACAATGAAGAGATTGTAAACCATGTGGAACATTGGTACTGCTTTATTGATGGCCTGTTTATTGTGTGGGGTGGTCCCATGCAAATGTTAACAGAATATACTGAATGTTCATAACATTCAATTGACCATGACAACTAGCTATGCAGAATTGGTTTTCTTAGATGTTAAATCTAAGTTTATTAATAATGTTAACATCTGCAATGTACATGAAGGATACGTCTTCAAATTCTTGCATGTCTGTAGCCACCATCCAAATTTATCCAAATCCACTTAAACAAAATATACCGCATGGTGAACTGTTTCAAGCTAAAATAAATTGTTCAGATGATGCCAAATTTACATCAGTGGCTAAAACTATAGGCAAACACTTTTTAGTGAGAGTTCATTAGCATAAAGTGATAGACGAAGATTATCAGAACACCAAATTGAAGACCAGACAGCATTGCTTAATAACAAATGGAAATTGGGAAATTATGCCTACACTATCAGTTTCATCACACACTACAATGTGCATGCGACCGACATCAACCAAATATTCAGTAAGCATTGGTCTATTTTGAAGAGTGATAAAGACTTAACTAAAGTTTTAGCCAACAATCCTCAGATTACTTCATCCACAACTGTTCCCATCTCAACTCTGCACATCCTCGAGGGTGTTATCCAATCAACCTCCCCATCCCTAGCTCCTGAACAATCTGTGGGGTGTCACAGCCCAACAGCACACAAGCTTGAGGTGTAAGTGGTGTGGGTTACACAGCAGGGAGTCCATGCTCTTCCACAGAGTTCCAGGTAAGCGTTACACTAACCTAAATATTGAATCCATCTGATGGATAGCTTGCAAACAAAATGCTTTTAGAAAGAGAGTGGGATGTTGCTGTGAGAACTGGATTGAAACTACAGGTCGGTTTACCCAACTCTTAATCCTGTTGACGTGCTGAATTCAGTGCCATGACTGTGCACATAAACCAATGCTGAATAGAACAGTACTCAGAAATGGATGCACAAGCTACATAAATAGGAATATTATTGTTATGTAAAATAGTGATGACCAGGTCTATAAGCAAGTCTGTAAATCATAATCCTACATCATCTGGGGCAAACATAATATCTTTCTTAATATGAATTATAGATATTAACCCCATTAATATTGTATATAATCTGATTAGTCTGTGTCATTGTTCCAATTTGTGCTAACATCAAAGAATGTACAAGTTGTAAGCAGTGTGACCCAATCCTTTGCCCATCCCATATATGACGGAATCACTGTTTTGTATTTGCACTTCCTGGAATCATTCCTTCTGGGTCCAGGCAGACTTGCAGGCCTTGGGTATGGTTTTCTATCTCCTCCTGTTTGGCACAGTCTTTGTGCACTGCAGGGAGGCTGCCACTCGAGCTAACTTGTTTCAGTAAATGTCTTGCAAGAGCTGCAAGATAGCAGCAGTGCCCGGCGCTAAAGCAGCTACGAATGTCTGATGTTTGACCTCTTCTCCATGCGACAAGCACCTTTCCTATACAAATAATAGGCCACTAAAAATTCCTGAAGAAATTTTCCTGCATCACTGAGACAATAATAAAGACGGTCTGGGATTAAGGCCTCCAGTTTTATGGTATTATATTTTTTGACATTTGCCTCTGTATTTATCTACATTTATTAGCTGATGATTTTAACTGTATCTTGTGGACATTAATACCTGGAAGGGTGAGAGGGCTGGAGCCCTCCCCTGCCCCTCACGAGCATACCAGAAGAATCCATTGGCCATATGGCCACCTGACTCTTATTCAACTGATGCTGTCTGACACCTTTGGACTTGATATCGCATGCTGATAAGCCACCTATCCACTACTACACTGTATAAGGCCTAATTCGAATAATTAACCTGGCTATTTGACAATTGCACAGTACCAACATTGTAAAATGTTATGATGCTTCAGGCTTCTTCCATATATAACACTGCCTGCCAAGACCCTCAGTGTTGGCCCCTGATAACACAGATACACACATACTAGTTCAGCTAATTTACCTGGATCCCTGACACTATCGAAGTTTGCAAGTTTGTAAGGTAATTCCTGCCTCTCCTGTAATACGGCCCGTATGGCTACATAATGCTGCCTCTAAATGCGCCACAACACTATGCACGTTGCTTAACTTTCACTTGCATCCACTTCCTGTCCCCAAGGTTAGTTTGAATTGCCACATGATATCTGTTATGCATATGCATGTTTTGTATCTGTACCACGTTGACATCTGATTGTATGCATACGTTTGCTTAAGGTATAGTATTATACTGTTAATTCTGAATCTAGGTGAACCCTGTTTGCACATGCATTTTCAGCCCTAGTGCGAATTCTGTATCTAGGTGAACCCTGTCTGCACATGCATTTTTCGCCTTAGTGTGAACTCTGTATCTAGGCGAACGCTGTCTGCACATGCATTTTTCGCCTTAGTGTGAACTCTGTATCTAGGTGCACCCCGTCTGCATATGCATTTTGCATTTTTGCAACTAACTAGCATGCCTCCCCTGCTCAGTAATTGCCTTGCCTGCACCCTGCTCTTCTTAATCACCATAATACTGTCCAACATGCCACCTCAACATCCAACGACCATGTGCGCGACCTTACCTAACTCCAATTCATCCAACAGCTCACCGCTAATGATAATTGAGGCACCTCCAGTGCTACCGACTAGCATCCCTTGCCCCACTATAGATAGGAATACAAGACTCAGAGCCAGATTAGCCAAAATCCACAAACCACTCGCCCGTTCCATGCCCACCACTAAGAGACCCAGCTCCACTCCCACCAGCCCTAACAACTACAAACCTAAATTATCCCTGAACCACCATACTAAATATCCACCTCATCCCACTAACCAGAAAATTACTAAACCCACATAGAAATTGTCGGCCTCTACTACCACTACACCCATAGTGAGCCCCCAAATCAAGGGAGCTCTAATCAACGCTAGATCACTAGTAGCTCACGCAACTGAAATTGCAGACCTAATTATCAATGAAGACCTGGACCTCCTTGCTATCACAGAGACCTGGCTCCATCTTGCAGCAGGCCCCATGCTTATGTTAGAAGTCCCTGATAATTACACCATCTTGAGACAAGACCGACCCAACTCTAGAGGAGGCGGTGTTGCCATCATTCATAAATGTAGCCTTCCTATAAGAGCAGCTACCACCATCAGTGTCCCTTCTTGCGAACTACTCTCAGCCAAAGTTCCCATTACCAATACCCAAACCCTTAACATCCATCTGATCTATCGCTTTCCAGGCCCATTAGGCACATTTGATGAGGATCTTAACACTATCCTATCCACTAACCTAATAAACGCCGCACAGGTGCTCACCCTTGGAAACTTCAACATGGGTTTTAACGACCCTGAAGACCAAGCTGCCATCACCACGCTTAACACCCTCACCGAATTAGGATTTACTCAAAGAAGCCTAAAACCCACTCATGACAAGGGCAGAATACTTGACTGGGTGGCTGACTACAACTGCCTAGCTAACATTACTGACATCTCACCACTAGCCTAGACTGACCACCACCTTGTATCGTTCTTGCTGTCCACCACTAGACCTCCTCCTATGCAGCCCATTAGGGCCCCACCCACACTCACGAGAAACAAAAAGAGCATCACGGTGGAGAGACTCATCCCCAACCTACTCCCCACACTCAACTCACTCCCTGACAACTTGGATCCTGAGACCTTGGTTGAGGAATATAATAAAAATTAAGTCCACTTCCCTGGACTTAATCGCCCCTCTCAAACTTAGGCCAAGCAAGCCCAAAACACACCTGAACAATTGGTATACACCATTCCTCAAAATCTTAAGACAGCAAAAAAGAAATTGTGAAACCATCTGGAAAAGAGACCCATCAGTAGCCAATAAAATCAAATTCACCAAACTAGCGGTCCTGTACAAAAAAGAAATCCTCCTAGCAAAACGTACCTCCTTTGACTCCCGTATCTCCCAAGCCAGTTCAAACATGAAGGAACTATTCTCTATTCTGAAAGAAGTAGAAACCCCCATAGCACCACCAGATACCTGCATTAAAGATAAGAATTGGTGCACCGACATCCAAAATGCCTTAGCCAACAAAATCGCTACGTTACAAAATAAAATATCTTGTAAAAAAGCATCCTTAAACAACCCTGCCTTGTCCAAGCTACCCGAGAAGCAGATTTGGCAATCATCTGATCCATGTGCAGGTCAGTTACATAATGGTGGAGGGAATGTGTTGGGACTCGTCATTACCGTGTGTGCTGGTGTGCTCATGAGCGCCTGGCCGCGTGAAAGCGAGCGGCCTTAGCAGTGACAATGACGCAGAGTGGTCGAGGGACGACCATTAGGCGAGAGGGCGACAGTTGAGTCTGAGTGACAACAGAGCGACAGCCTGGGTGGCGGAGAGCGGCTTTCCTACTTAACCATCTACTGTGTCCTGTGAGACACCACGGCTTGCGAGGAAATACAAGTCTGTGTGAATGTACTTGAGTGTCCAGCGTGTCATTTACCCTTGGATTGCCTGCCGAGCCCACAACCGAATGTTATGTTTACAACCGTTTCGTAGAGGTGAATTAATTAATTAAGTTGATTTGGGCAGCTGCCTTTAAGAAGCTGTTTTATGTTCATACATTTTGATACAGCACATTGATATGTTCCAATATTATGTTACATTAAATTGTGTTTGTTCCTTTTGTTGTGATCATTAGCAATATTACTAATAACTAGAGCTGCCACTGTTTTTTTTATTTTTTATTTAAAGATGTCAGGCATGACAGATTGGGAGCCTCGCATATGCACCTGTACAACGATCCCAATCCATTATGGCTTTTGAAGTGGGGGTAATTTACTCCCCATCATTTGGAGGGAACTGCTCTTTTGGGAGTAAATGGGGTATTTTAGGTGAGTAAAAATATATTGTAACTCTAAAATAGGTATTTGTGTTGTCTTTTATAATTCTTTGTACATGGCATGTCATACAAATTAAAAGAACCAGTTTTATTTTAAGTTTCCAATTAGGATTCAGCATTCAAAACAGTCCCTTCCTCTGCACGACATTACCTGCTACTGATCTGCTTTCCTGTGGAACTGTGTGGGTAGAATCGTAAGGCAAGCATCCGCTGTTTCCATTTGTTGGGAACATGTATACTCCCTATGTTTTATTTTGGTATTTGGTGCCTATTTTAGGGAGTAAAGTGGCTAGTATATCACCCATCTCTAGGGTTGTATAGAGGGTACAATGTTTAAGCCCCCACAAGACAAAACATATCTTACGTGCTACGTTTGCAAAGCTGGCCTGTTGGCTTTGCCACTGGTGGCGGCTATGCACTGTCTATGCCGAGAGCCTGCATATCACTGGCAGCTTAGCATGATGGCAGCCAGCACAGGGAACCAAGCAGAGAGACCCGTTTTCCCATTTTTCCACACTTTTTACAAATACACAGACAGAGAATGGATCGATTCCTGTCGGTTTTTCCGTAAACAAAATGAACGAGTTTTACATCCAATCAAATATTCTCAGTAGGCGTTCCATGCAATTTACCACCGTCATGGCAACCACATGGATGTGACCACCAGGGGAACCCCACCTCGTATATAAATGAAGAAAAGTTGTTTATATCAATTAATTCTAAAATAACATAGTAAAAAGATCACTTGAAACACATGTGACAGTGTAATCAACAAAGAGTCACAGTAATACACAGTCAACAAAGCTAAAATCAAAACCATCTGTTTCTAGTCACTCTGCTGGTTCATGGCCACTGTTTCATCTTCATTAGTGGGAAGCAGGAGGCCTATCGTCACAGTAACAATGGTGGGTATAAAAAAGAGCATTACAAAAATGTGTCTCTGCTTCCTTCTAGGACAATCTGAATTGAAACTTTTTCAATCGTTTTATCTGCTAAATGCTTTCTTAAATCATTGGCGATCATACTTATCAGGGTGTGTCGGTCTCATTTGAGACCTCCATTTTGAACATCTTTTTTTGGAAAACGTGTTCAGCTGCAGGACATATAAACCAAAGGAATAGCAGAGGAAGTTTGAATTCTGTGACCTGTAGCTGTTGTGTAAAGGTCGATCTATGTACCCTAACAATTTCGAGTGTAAACAAATGGCTCCCAAATAAGTTTTAAAACATTTCACAGGTTTCATCTTCTCCCAACCATCTGGAAATCAAGTTATTCAGAGGTTGTTGAGCTTGGTGCAATTTTCTTGTGGTACATGTTTGTGGAGTGCTTGGTAAAAGCACTTGGTAAAAGTAGCTACATATTCTTCCATTGCGCTATACTTATTCTCCCCCTTCTGACTGCAATTTTTCATTGTGTTTTTATTTGAGAGCTCTTGACTAAACTTCTCTAGGGATTCATGGAAATCTTCATTTTGGGAAATCAATCAGCATGTTCATGGTTCCTCTTCCGATTAGCAGGGCCCATCTCCACCGCCATGTTTCCTTTGTTGAATGTTTTTGCTGGTGTGGCATTGAACGCCTTCCAGGCATTGTTATCTCTGGTATATATTATACTCTTAGCATTAAATACATGTCAAGGTGTTTCAAGACGCCACACGGCATGGGAGGGGGACCAAAGGGAGGACAAGATAAGATCATACTAGGCCTTGTGTCATTGAGATCGTGTAAGTGCGCAGCGAGAAGTGCAGGGGGAGCGTACAGAGGCGCACCTAGAGCAGCGGGCCTTGATGTAAGGGCACCGATGGCTGGGACTACAAGAGGCAATCCCAGCCTGGTAAAACCACTTATACTGCAGGTTATCAGTGAGGCACTTTCCTGAGTATACCATAACTTGATTTTGACATATCCCTGTGAAGGACAAATGCATGCAAAGGAAGATATATCTAAATAACACTGTAGTGCACATCGGAATGATGGCAATGATATTGCTGGCCACCGTGTTCGCCATAGCTGTGAATATGGACATCGATCTGGACTCTGCTAGTCTAATTGATTTTGAGTGGCCAGCAAGAATGTGCTACAAGTGAGTTGGAGAAGCGGGCACCGCCTTATTTGAATGTCACATATACAGACTAAGGGCCAGATTAATGGATTTTTTTGCACGACTCAAAGTGCCTTGGCACTGCCGACACAAACCCTGATTCATGGAACTGTGCAAAGTGTATTTTGCACTGCAAAGTCGGTGCAAAGTAGGCACAAAGTCATTTTTGCGGTACAAAATGACTTTGCACTGACTTTTCCCTGCAAATATACACTTTGCACGGTTCCATGAATGAGGGTTTGTGTCGGTAGTGCAAAGTCACTTTTCAGCAGTGCAAAGTCACTTTGGACCGTGCAAAGAATTCCATGAATCGGACCCTAAATGAGAACTGTTTATGGTGCAGATTAGTAACTACAATACACATGTGGCGAACAATCCCTTTAAGGACAACACTGGAGGAGGCTCCCTCAGGTCTGACCGCACACTCGCATGCATAGAATATGTTGAAGAATGACTAAATAAAGTTCATGATATGGTGTATCAATACGAAAGTCAAAACATTATTTTTGGTGGTGCTCCTTTATATAGCAAATCTTGGACAGTCTCTTAGAGACAGACGTGAACTTGGCCAATGCATTTCGGACCAGAGGTCCTTCTCCGTGACAGGCTGTCTCAGAGGTCAAAGAAGATCCATATAGAGCTATGTTCTTGATGACAGCTGTTCTCCGCTTTGAGTAGATCCACCAAGATACATTGATCCTGTGTCAGAAGATCAGTTGAGAGGTTGGTCCTTGATACATCTCCACGAGATTTATCTTCTTTGACCTCTGAGACAGCCTGCCCTAAAAAAAGATACTTTATGAATGAAAACAAATGAATTGACCTTCATTTTGCCACCGTTGCTGTCCCATCTATTAAATGGGTATAGTTGTTGACCAGCTTCCTTTGAAACATTTCATTCAGCAAAAAAAATTGGCCTCCCAGAATCAGCTATTGCAACAAAAGCAATTCTATCTTGACGCGTCAGACAGAATGGTTTGTGTTTCAGACTCAAAAAGGACATTGTCAAAACAACTGCGGCAGTAATAAACATGGATGAATAGTACATTGTGACAATTCTGCATACATTGCTTAAGTATTCTGTTGACTAGGGGTGGACAAAATGGCCAGAATTCGTTCCACAGGTGAATTGTGAATTGTGGGGATAATCCATCCTCTTTGATAATTCTTCCCCTTAAGTACAACTGGACAGTTTTGGCATTTCCCCACCCACAATTTCGCGTTTGGCCTGAGATGTCAGGTTGTTGGCTGAAATGTTGGCCAAATGGGGGACTGACAAATATATTGGCACCCAACGTGCCTGAAATTTCTGTGAAAAATCTTACATTTCAGTCACCAACAAAATGGTGGCCTGGTAAACTAGATTTGCCAAAAAAGTATGGAATGGTTCACATTCAGCAAGGTCGAGGAAGCAACATTGGGTGCGAATGTTTGATATTAAACCAAGTGCAATAGTGTGAAAGACGAAGAATTGAGAGCATGTTTGAATGAAGGAAAGCGAGCAGGATGTCAGGATATGAATGGACGCAGTGTGAAGGAAAAGTTGCAGCTTCTAGATGGAGACTGAGTTAAAAAAAGAGCAGAGGAAAATGAATGAAATGATGCTTTGATGATGCTTTGTAGTAAAGAATAGATGGTGATTTGTTTGAACAAATTAGTGTCTTGTGTTTACCAATTGATCATTTTGTAAAAAAAAAACTAAAAAAAGAAAATACATCTATTTTTAATTATTCATATCTTGACTGATAACATCCATGGTGGCGATTGAAAATGACCGTATTATCAATACGAATAATATAGCGCTAGGGAATCCATTTTTAGTGTTGCACTATGTAAAATGGGCAGCCAATAGTTCCCATGCGGATGACATTTGGATTTACGAGAAGTGGGGTGAGGGCCTATTTGGGGTTTGTCTGAAGTCTCATGGGTTGGATTGTATTAAGTATTTGTATTCTGTCATTGAATCTGGTGTTGTGTGGTTCAGATTCATCAAGTATATGTATTTAATATGTTTGATGTATAATTGTATAGCACCTTGAAACCTGCTTCCAGTATTGTTGTGTGAACGATTGTACTACTGCTATTACTACTCCTTATGCCTACTCCTTATGCCTAAAAGATGTGTTTTACCCTAATGCCATAAATTAAAAAAATGATTGTGAGGTAAATCAACCCTTGCCATGGCCAAAATCCTTAACATCATAACTCCTTCCACTAGCCTCCTGCATAAACTGTCCCATTGTTCTGGCTGAGCACACATCTTCGGTGGTGTTACACCAACTTACCTTTTGTGGTAACGTGGGCTGAGAGAAGGCGATACTCAGAAGAGGGGTGTGAATGTGAAACAGTAGCAACCCAACCAGCAAATTGAAGCAGTCCAAAATAAAGGAATGTGAATTCAAGTTTCTATATTATTATATATTTAAAAAAAGGTAGCAGGCGCTCCTCTCCAGAAAGAAACTGGCATGATAACCTCTTCTGAGATGAGAGTTTGCAGCACACGCTTTTTGCTCAAAGTACCTTTGACAGATGGGAAATATTAATTTGCATATCAGTCTTTGTCCCACCCACATGGGCAGTCCAGCACCGAAATTGCCATAGCATTTCAGTGCTGGACTGCCCATGTGGGTGGAACAAAGACTGATATGCAAATGGATATTTCCCATCTGTGAAAGGTACAGTGAGCAAAAAGCGTGTGCTGCAAACTCTTCTCTCAGAACAGGTTATCATGCCATGTTCTTTCTGGAGAGGAGCGCCTGCTACTTTTTTTGAAATATTTGCAAGGAACTTGGGCTTGGTCACCCTGAGTTACCTGGGGGCAACCAGACACGGGCTCCCTGCTCACTGTGCTCAGAGAGACACAGCTTCACCTTACTGATGAGGCCCAACAAGGCTGGGTTTGCTGTTGGTTCAGAGTGGAATTGCCATAGCATTTCGGTGCTGGACTGCCCATGTGGGTGGAACAAAGACTGATATGCAAATGGATATTTCCCATCTGTGAAAGGTACAGTGAGCAAAAAGCATGTGCTGCAAACTCTCCTCTCAGAACAGGTTATCATGCCATGTTCTTTCTGGAGAGGAGCGCCTGCTACTTTTTTTGAAATATTTACAAGGAACTTGGGTTTGGTCACCCCGAGTTACCTGGGGGCAACCACACACGGACTCCCTGCTCACTGTGCTCAGAGAGGCACAGCTTCACCTCACTGATGAGGCCCAACAAGGCTGGGTTTGCTGTTGGTTCAGAGAGGAATTGCCATAGCATTTTGGTGCTGGACTGCCCATGTGTGTGATATGCAGTCTTTGTCCCGCCCACTGATAAAGACTGATATCCATCTGTGAAAGGTACACTGAGCAAAAAGTGTGTGCTGCAAACTCTCATCTCAGAACAGGTTGTACATGTTCTTTCTGTAGAGGAGTGCCTGATTCCTTTTTTGAAATATTAATATATATATGCATTAATTAAACACACAGTATGAAATAATAACTAAATAGAAAACACTACAAAAACTCACCGGTATAGAAAGAACACATAATATGCAAAGAGAGCAAGATGCAGCTCTCTGGATAATGATACCGGGGGAGAAAGGCAATGAACTTCAAAACATTCTTTAAAAAGACTAAGGGCCTTATTACAAGTCCGGCAGTAACCGAGCCTGAAAAGCCAGCATGTTGCCACCGGACAAGGAATTAATTACTGGCTCTGGAATCGCTGGTATTATCGGGGCATTACAGCCCTGGTGGTCTGGTAATTCCGGAGCCAGCATTCCATTACTCCCCATTCCCAGGGGCCGTGGAAACACTTCCACCATGCGGTAATGGTGCCGGTGTTTCCATGTTCATCTGCAGCCGGTGGCGTTACGCCCGCCAGGTCAGACCTGCAGTAGGTCATTCCCATTGTGCCCTAGGTATGTTTAGGGAGAAGATCTTCCTTTTTCCTTGGATTACCTGTCTTCACCTCACAACTGGATGACTTTGGAAATAACTGCTCTCCCAACATGCTTCAATAAATTCTTCCTCAAGAGCAGAAGCCCAGAGATGAATCAACGAAAGAGTGGGAAACCTCCTCTTTTAAAGGCAAAAGACCAGATGTGATTAGACTGAAGCAAGCCTGCAGCTGTCACTAGGGTTTGGGCACAGGGGGCATGTCTTACATTGGGTGTCACTGCAGCTGTCAAGATGGCACCTGTGACCCCTGAACCTGCTCTTTGCCACTGGAGAGCAGATACTGCAGGTCAGGGTTCTGATTTAGCAAGCCACCCGTGTACACTATGCATTTGGCATGGAGCATAGAAAGGAGAGACCTAGTTGGCAGGTCATCCTTTCGGAGATGGGATTAATCATATCATTGTATTAGTTGAGTAAAAATCACCCCTAAGCCAGATGTCGATTCCTCACGGGCAGAAGCAGATTGTGAATGCCATCTGACTAAAAGGTTGGTAGTAAATGCAGGTTAACAACATCTACACTATGAAAGCCAGGTTATTAGTAGTTGGGGGATACACACCTGGACAGCAGATGCTTCAAGGAGTCACTGCTCAACACGTAGGCCATCACATCACCCCTCATGCCACCTGATTCTCTAAATGCCACCCGCCCCTCTGTCCTCGCCACCCAGCATAGCTGTGCCCCTCCTCTGTGCCCCTCTGTACCCTACGCTGTATATCTGTTCTGTTTTACCTCAGAAAAGCGCTACGTTATGAATCTGTATTGTTGTACACCTCTGTAAAGTGCTCTGTTGCTTCTCAAAGCTAGGTCCATGCTAAAAAAATATAATAGTAATAATAATAATAATAATAATAATACAGGCATGTGCCAAATATTTCTGCATCCACTAGAAAGTAGATGGTAGCTCAACAAGGAACGGAACAAGACACCACTCAGATGGGACCATCACGGCTAGAGTCCTGGACGCTTTTCCCTTGCTCTGTACGCCTCCTTAACGTATTGCCCATCTTGAAGACTCCACTATACAATGACTGCTTTAAATCATCTGCCAGCTCCATGTTATGGAGCCATGTCAAGCTCCATAAGCTGTTTGACCCACACTAGTAGGAATGATTAGAATGAAACCATGAACGCCCAGTCCCATAGGACACAATAATACATGGTAGTGCACCACCCTCTCTAGTGTTGTACTACAGACATAATTGCCAAGGACCAGTATGCTCAACTTTTTGCATAGACTTGCATAATAGCCTGGCACTTAATTAAGACATCACACAGCATGCATCCTGCCTGCAAACAGGAGCGTGTGTGGGCGGAGGTTTTGTCAAGCTTAACTATCTATCCATTAAATCAAGGGGTGAAGGGGTCCACCTGCCACTCAGATGCACGCATCTCCCAGGTGGTAGTGTTTGAGAGACCACAGAGAACACTCTTAGTAGCAGCGGTACGTGTGCAGCGTGTGCCCCTTTATACTGAGCACGTGTACGGCTAATTAACTAGCCATGCAGTGGTGTCTTTTAAAGTAATAAGGAGGCTGTAAGGGCTCCCACAAGGGGAAAATCAATGCCGAGTGTTTAAGAATGCAAAGGGCCTCTTTCATCTCGAAAGCTGAAAACAAGAAGACCCACGCAGGTCTAATTAGCAGGCTGCGAAGGGGCGTGTATTGCATTTTCACTAAATGCTGCCTGTGTGACATCGTTAAGCTTATGGGGGTACGTTCTGGGTTCATCTCAGACAGGTTTCAGGCAGCATCCGAATGATGAATTAGGGTGCCATAATTTGCTGAGAACAAAGCTTCACTAGAATCTTGTGACAAGGCTGAATTCATCACAATAATCACGTTGATGTGTAAAGGACAAAAGAGAGAGAGAGAGAGAGAGAGAGACAGAGAGAGAGAGAGAGAGAGAGAGAGAAATAACGTATTTCATAGCACTTGCTGTAAGTATTAGGCAGCTCAGATCCATGCTGTGCTTAAAATGAGACCTGCGAAGAAGTGGAGTCGTTTGATTGAATGTTAATTGGGAAGGTGATGGACCTTTTGGGCGGAAATGCGATATAATCACTGAGGGTCAGATTATCTGATGCATGCTACAACAGGTGTTGCATGTGTATGTGTGATTTACTTTGAACAGTTTCTCATGAAATGCTTGTGGATTCTTGATGCACAAGTGTGGAAAAGAAGAGACACGTATTGTTCCCTAAAATGTGCTGTACGTTTGCATGAATCTAGCCGGGAAAAACCATCCCTGTATGTGCCGACCTGGGCCTGCGCATGTGAAGCATGGGCATCACCCCTCAAGACTGCCAGTTGTGGCAAGAAAGAGCAGTGATTTGCCCAAGATCACACACAACAGTTAAGTGGTGATGCAGGAAGTTGATTCCGGACTGCAATCTAAGAAGTAAAGCACATGTTGTCATTGCTGAGGTCAAAAGAATGTCAGTTACTCTTAGTGTGTGATGGAGAGTTGTGATTCTATAAATTGTGAGTGTTATCCAGATATCTTTTTCTTTTAAATATAATATGATTATATAGCTGTAAAACAAAGTACGCCAACCCTAGAAAAAGGAAAAATAAAGTCTCTATAGGCATCCTCAGACTTCCACTCCCATTAGTCTATGGTTTTTGGCACCTTTCCTTCACCAATCCCATAATCCATTTATCCATAAAGGTTCTTCCTCCTCTTGGTTCTTCGTCTTGTCTTTTCACTGCTTCACAGACCATCTCACCAATCTCAGGAAGAATAGCATTAAAGCCAGAAGACCCAGTCGGCCTTTACTTGATGAAGAAACAGTGGTTCCACCCTTGGAAGAATTGTTGCCCACGTATCCATAGAAACGTTTCCTCAAACAGAGCAAATATGGTGGGTGAAAAAGAAACATTGAGAGGATGGGGAAATACTCATCTCTATGCCATTAATAGAATCCTGACTCTCCATCACAAGCTAGAAGCTATTGACATTCTGCAGGATGTCATTGAGCCTCCTATCATGCATGTTCAAAACCCTGCAAATGCTAAATGTAGCATATGAACAACCGGCTTACAATACAATGTAAAGAACACTTGTTTATTGGACTCATTTGTGACCCTGAGGAAGCCAAGCCTTCTAGTCTGGCACCTGCCCAAAATGCTTAGGATGATATAGCCCGTCTTCTTGAATGAACCCTGAAAGAGAAGGTGATAACCCCTTCCCACTCCATAATGCACCAAACCCAATGAGGGAAAAGAGATGGGGCGAAAGGGGGACCAACATTAAATGAATAACTTGCCTGCTGACAGTGTCAGATTCGCCATTCAACATTCCTACACCCTCAATCAGGACATCACAGACAAAGCAGGATCCTGAGGGAACACCGGGAACTTGATCAAATAGGAATGTATTTTAATACATCATAAAATGTGAAAAGAAAACCCCAGTGGATTCAACAAACCCAACCCTTCCGAAGAGACCAGACACATTAGCATGACCAACTTAACAGAGTTACCTCAACGTGGGCCTGGTATTCCATACCCATTCGCTAAACAAAGACCACATCTTATTAACATCCCTGTGTCACTAATACCAAGGGAGTGAAAGGCGTGACAGTCTAACACCCCTAAGTAGCCTGAGTTTATCGCACTGAAGTTGGATTCACGGGCAGAGTGGTCTTGGCTCGTGTGGTGGTCACGGGAAAGAATTGGTGTTGGTGAGCTTCTTGCAATAAGGGTGATAAAACATGATTTAAGTAATCAGAAAGGTGTAATTAGGCTGTACAAGAAGAATAGAAGTACATTTATTGGATTCTCTTTACTCCCTCCCTATCCCCCATTCCCATCTTTGTTTTTGATTTTTTTAATGAAACTCTCTCGTTGGGCCCGATTCATGGAATACTTGTCAGGAAAAATAGGGGCTTTGCAGGCCATTCAGCACACAAAACCCCCATCATTAATTCATGGAATCGACTATGCTGGACTTTTCAGGACCCTGCCTAGACTCTGCACTGGTCTGGCACGTCTATGCGTGCAGTCGAGCGCATTGCGCGAGATTCCTCATAGAGAGTGGGTGGGGCCTGCACAGAGACAAAAATAGGGTGCAGAATATCCATATAACCCATTTTCGACACAGAATGAGAATGAGGAAAAATGTAGGCGTTGCGAGGGACGGGACATGCAAAGCAATGGCGCGCCCAATCAACTGCAAACACAAACAAATCCATGAAGTGCAATGCGCAACCTTACCCCGGGAAAAGACACCAGCAAACACTGTGATCCAACTGCCGCATGATAGCAGGTGTAAAGTTCACTGTGAGAGGGATCCAATGCGTATAACGAACGCAATGCACACCATACAAATGTTGCACAGCAACGATGAATGCTGCAATCGTCGGAGCTATAGTCCATGGACACAGAAGTAGGAGGATGATGACCATGCCCTGGAGTTTTGCTGCACGCACCACTCTGTTTGGGATCCCTGATGACCAGGTGTATGCCAGGCACCGGTTCCCACCCCCTATCATCCTAGAGCTTGTCAGGGAGTGGGAGCAAGACCTGGCATCACCCACCATCTGCTTCCATGCTCTATAGTTCCTTGCCACTGGCTCGTTCCAGTGTACATGTGCTCTAGCACCATGAAGCGTCTTCTTTTGGCTATTTGGGATTACCAATAATTATCACAGACCATATAATCAGACAGACCAAAGGAAGATGGTAACATACTGCTTTAATCTCTATGAAAGAAAGCAGAGAGAAATACAGTTATCAAATAAATGCTGAATATGTTCACACCTAGGTTTGCTTGCAAAGAGCTTATATACTTTTACATATGTCATTTATGACATCATCCTACATAGCATTTCACAAAAACCTAACGCCGGGAGGGATTGGATTATGAGACATGCCTACTTATAGAATTAGAAAAGTGTTAATATCTCATTAGCTGCCCCTTGTATGTAGGACACACCCTGAGCTACTTCTACGTATGTCACATACTAATTATAGAGGAGATAATGTTAGAGAGCTAATAACTGCAACGTTGTATATGAAAATGCATGGTAGGCCTTTTGATTGGGTGGCTGCACTATCTAACCTTAGATTTTCAGCTTGTCTGAGCAGCACCTGAACAGAACAAAACCTAGGTGTTCAAGCTTCATCAACTTGCTCTCCGTTTTCCCAGTTAGTCCATCGTATGTCATCGGCCTGATCCTTAGCCCAGGTCTATCCTTTGTAGTTGACCTTGTAGTCTGCTCACTATTCTGGGACCTTTGGGTTGAGTGTGTACACACCACTATCTTAACTCGAAGCTCTAAAGAATAGTCTTTGTTTTGAGCTCTTCATCACGTGCTAGGAGACCACAATGTTGTCCATTTAAGCCTCTCCATTACTGCTATTTGATTTAATTAAACAGGGTTACATAACCCTCTCTGGCCTTTAGAGACATACTCACTCCACCTCACATAGGCTTTTGTCTTAGTGATGGTTCAATGCTTGGCATCAGCAAATGTCCTTGCCCTCCTAATCTTAGCAGAAATATGTCTTGAGCACATGGTCTGTTCATTCGACTCCCTTTGTGCCTTGCTCCCATCTATCGAAATAGCTTCCTTGACGTCAAGCCAACACACTCCCTTATTTTGCACATGAAACATCTTCATTATTTCTTAAATTTGCAATCCTAGGCTTGTTGCTGAGGTAGCTGGATGTATTCTTTAACATGGGCTGTCGTCCATTTTCTTCCAATGGCCGTCCTAAACGTTGTGTGTATATCTTATTTTCACAATAATTTCATCTTTTGGTACATGTTTCTCTTAATGCTACTGTTATGTCGTCAGTCTTGAGTTTTCTCATATCATTTCAATTCAGGATTATGTGTCTTCTTCATGACATCATGTTACTGTCATCAACCTTTTCTTTAGAGTTTGTCCATGATTGCCATAGCTGCATTTTTGCACTTCAGCAATGGACATCCTTCTTGGAAACTTCGTTTCATTGACTCAACATGAGGGCATCTTCTAAATGGATGTCTGAGTGCATATGGTCATTCATACAATTGACATGGTATGGACATGTCACATAAACCTGTGCATGAATACCCAATTGTAGCCCTTTGTCTGCTTCTCAAATAAGATGGTGGTGAAGGGGCGAGGACTAGAGAAGAGGCCTTCACCTACTCCTCTACATACCACTGCCCTAGTTGGTGGGATATCACAGTCCCCACAATTCCACTGTCTCCAATGATTGCTGGCCTGCATTACATCATGTGCATGTCTGTGTAGGCAAATATATATGCTGAGTACAATGGAGGAAAAGCAGAGAGTGTGCCAGGATTTCTATGCGGTTGCATTCTTTTGACCTGTACTTGGAGCCATAGACTCTACACATATTGCGCTATGGCCCCTCGAATGACAGAGCACATATAATGAAATTGCAAGCACTGGAATTCCATTAACGTGCAGGTTGTCTGTGACACAAATGGAGTGACCATGCAAGTAAATGCCAAATTCCCTGGCTACACTCATGACATCTACATATACCGCCAGTGAACTCTCTACCATGCCCTAGCATCGGGAAAATATGGCAACACCTGGCTCATTGGTGAGAATGAACTTTCATGCACATGCATGCATGCATGCGCTACACACACTGAACAGACCATGACAATAAGCGCCAATAACAACCATGTTAGCATATCCTGGGCATGGTGCCTACCCTCCGTTTATGATGACGCCCTACAAGAATCCTGCCACACCAGCTGAAGTAAGATACAATGCTGCACATGGGTATAATAGAGTGCACAATTGGGGTGCTTAAGTCACGTTTCTCTTCCCTAGACCACTCTGGTGGGGTATTGCTACATGCCCCACAAGTAATCTGCAAAATCATTTATGTAGCATGGCGTACCAGTCGATATGTAGGTGGGACATCACCCTCACACACAGGCAGCACCCTTGCCCTTGGCTGGCCACAGGGCACAGGGAAAGGCTGCACACAGCCAACATGCTTCACGTGAAAACCTGTCCCTTCACATGTGTGGGAATAGGGGGAGGGGAATCATGTGGGTAGAGTTGACTGGTGGGAGACAAGTGGATTGTAGAAGCACATGCATATGTAGGTGAAAAGAACCCTTTGATACGAAGAAGTGTCACATACAATACATTGCATGTGGATGATATATGGAATATGAACCAACACTGTATCTAACAGTAGTTCTCAATACCTGCACGCTGTGTATGAAACATAGAAGAACAAAGCCTCTTCTCAGCTTGATTATCACATCACAACTCCCACGCAATCCGGGAACATGGACGTACACACATGTACAAATACATCAAGTCACAACTTTGTACAATAAGACAAGAATGCAAGCAGTCAAATGGGGATAGGGCTGTTGCCAATTGTAAAGGTCATATCCATGGGAGACAGGGCAGAGGTCCTTCCTGAACTGCCAAGACAATATCTGAGATTTTGGACACCAGTGCCCCCAGGAAAATGGTCATCCCATTTGAACCACCAGACACCCAGGGAGAAAGATCATTACTCCATCATGAATCAGATGGATCACTGAGACATGCATGAATCCCAGGCCTACCCCTTGGGAGCAGTACCAGACAAAGGGGGCACCAGAGAACAAGGTCCAACTTTTTTACTAGGGAGAGCAAAGGTCAATGCCAACTCCTTTAACATTGTGGAGGGGAGGCTTCATGGGGTCGCCTGTGTGTCTGGGATGAGAAAACTTTATCTTTGTTTGTAAGGACCAGGCAGACCCCAAAGTACTCTACTGATCTCATGTTTATGGCCATGTGCACATCACATGGTCAGAACCCAAGAAAGGGTGGAGTAACTGAAAGCCCAGCCAATCATTTCAAAGTCACACAAGGTGAAGAGGCCGTCACCCATGTGTGAATAAGCAGGAGTATAAGATGGGACAGCCAATGTGAGAATGAACATTATGTGAATATTAGCATGTAGATGGGCGGTAGACAATGAGGGTGGAGGATGAACACTATACATGAAATCCATCACACATGAGGACTTACATGGCCATTAAGTGCTGCATGCTAAGATTTACAAAAGAAAGTTCCTGTACTTCCCAAACAAGGGGACACCAAGCCCCTTTCCCTAGTGAGCTGTCATTTCAATGTCTGTCTGTTGTGAGGTTACCCTGCATTGTCCACAGCAAAGCCCAAAACAGGAGCAATAAAGTCCCTGACCACTGTAGCATGTGCCCCACTGTGAGCCATGCAACAAATGCAAACAAGAAACCCCCAGCCACCTATCACCATGTGTCCCTGCACCCATGCAGTCAGATCCACACACCTCTGGCAAATGCATTTCAATCACCCCACACATTGACACATTCCCCACCCACAACACCTACACTGCCTGTCCCTCCGGAGTGCCATGCAGTGAAGGATCCGGTTCCACTTTCCCCTTGTCCTGGTGAGGGGACATTGTGAACACACTGATCCGGATCGAGTCAGAATGACACTGAGAGAACTCCCAAATAGAGATCAGTGAGATGTTGGAAACACTGGATCCCCTTGGAAGCACTCCCAATGCCACGAAATGGCATCACCTGATTAACGTGTCATTAGGACAGTGCAATATACACTGATAGGGGAGACGATGATGGAAAGTCCAAGACGAAGAAATGCAAACATCTCATCAATTGCAGTGAAGACAGGATCTGGCATTAGGCAGCTGGTCAAAGAGATCGTAGTCATACTGGAAGTCAGGGCACAGAGGCAACTGGCATAAAAGAGACAAGCAGACAATAAAAGGAATGAGAAATGGCATCCAAGGAAACTGCCACACAAAAGTGAGTATGGAACAGACAAGAGGAAGGCAAGGCAGAATTCAAAGGGAGTAGACTGAATGGGGACCAATTTTCTGGGAACTGAAGGGAGTGTTGAGCGGAATTTACCAGCAGTCAACAGGAAGCAAACAATATGCTGGTGTGCTGTGCATGGAACATATCCACATGGGAAAAAACAACACCCGGCCAATTGGCAATGCCTGGTGTCTATGGCAGACATGGCATCTCCCAAATGGCCTGCAATGCTGTGCTGAGTGTGGATTTTTCTCAGCACAACCCCCCCCCTCAAGGGGCCGAAGTATCAGGAGTGTTCGGCCAGTGTGGGCAGCCATAACATGAAAAGCTTAGTGAACGGGAAGCTGTGCTGCAGGCAACAAACATGCAAAAACTGCATGCAATCACAAACTAGACTCCCATCACCATGTGCCCCAACACTCATGCAGCTGGATGGGTCACACTTGTGACAACTCACCAATAAACACACTACAGTTACAGCCTTGCTCACAACAACCCTCCTGCAACCAGTGCCCCCGATTTACGTGCAAAAACAGCTAGCATACAATCACCAGCCAACCAACACCATGTGTACCCGCAACCATGACTCCAGACCTCACTACAAAGTAACACAAAATTGCACCCCAGACAGTGGCAGACTCCCTTCCACCAAAAACAGCACAAGTATCACCCACCTGTCTGGCATCCTCAGCACCCCACCTGAAACAACATTCTGAACTTGCAAAGAAATGCATTACAGCAAGGTAAAAACACTGGACAGGAACAAGGAAATATCCATGGACCATCCAGTGTCAACGTCCGGAAGAACAACAAACCACCAGCAAAACTTCCCAACAGAGAAATCACTTACAGCAAAGGAAACAGATTACTAGCACAGCACATCATGCACCCTGGTAACAGACATCAGTCCCCCTAGGGGTGCAGCCACAAGTGGGGACATTGTGTACAGGCATTCAAGTCCTGCACACCCACTGTCAGGTGTCAGGTGTGTCTTTGGGCCATCCATGAATGCAGGGGAGGAAAAGTACTCCAAGTGAGGAGGCAATGGTCTTGGGAGATGAAGCACAAGTGTGGTAGCTAATGAGTAAGGTGACAGAAGACAAGAGGGAGACAGGAAATACAAATATGAATTTATAGCAGTGGAGTGGAGAGAGAGAGGGGGATCAGGGAATTGCAGTGCAAGGAGGAGACTGGCTGGTGGGGAGATGAGGAGAGACATGTAGTACATTACAGTGGGTGAGGGCAGTGAGAAGGTGGGGAAGAGAGGAGGACAGACACAGAAACACATGAATAAAAACCAGCATGGTCATAGAGCTTGGAAGCCACATAGATGGAAAACTAGCACATGTTGGGGGGCGCAGAAGGCCAGAAATGGGTAATGGGGAAGGGAAGATGAGAAAACTAAGGCCACCTGGGAAAGGTCAATCAGCAACTTCACTTCACAGAAATATGCAGAAATCTTCGTGACATTTAAACCTAAAAGAGACCCATATCTGCAACTCCCCACATATAAGTGCCAACAACCACATGGCCAGACTCTCCAACAACCTCCCTTACCCCCATTGGACACCACTGTAAATGAACATGAGGACAATATATAGCTGTTCAAACTCATTCCAACATATCACAGACCCTGGATTTGACTGTCCCAGTAAGTGTACATGGATCACATGGTACACTGGCAACACCTACAGGAAGAAAAGATGAACAGAAGGTGGGGGGAGTGGGCAATATACCAGACGCATGTGGACAAACACACATCTGCACTGACATTTACCATGACACAAACATAATACCCCCAGGAAGAAATGTTTTGAGAAGTCATGCAAATATCATGGTGACGACTACTGCAGATATGGCACCAGATACTGTGCTCATACTTACCTGCTGACAGAGCTGCCTTGATGGGATTCCTTCATCGCCTCCATTGGAAAATGTACCTCCACATTTGTGAAAGGAGGGCCAGTGCCTGAGGCATGGGGAATGGGGAGGTGAAAGGGTGCAGCGTGGACCCCAATGGAGTACAGTCACTGGATGTATCAGGATCCGTGCAACATGGGACATGGTATGTTACCAGTCATAGTACCAAATCATGCATATATCACCTACATGGAAAAAGTCCATCAACCCATTGTTACCTGCACATGTGATCCTGTTGTTCTCAAAGTAACCATGGCAGTTGACACCCCTTTGCATGGCTGCTTCTCCAGTACTGCACTCATCAATCCATTAAGAGGGCAACCACACATTTCTCAAATAAACAAACATAATAAAATAAAGTTCCATCTTGGAATGGGGGGAAAAACATGCCTCCATCCTGGACATGGGTATTGAAAATCAAGAAAAATCCTCCTACAGGTCAAAGGGTCAAGAAAAAAAAATAATCGGACCTCACCTGTCAAGGAAAAAACGAAATATATGTCCTTCCACGACTGGGGGTAAAGACACGGTCAACCCTGGAGTGGTAGCAGAGGGTGCCTGTCCACGTCCACATGAGTTGACATTAAAAAATGAATTAAAATCCCTCCATGGGCTCATGGACATCATCGCAATGGTGGTTGAAGGTGATGGGGTGTGCTGGGCCGTAATCCTGCAATTGATCTGCAGGTGGTTGTGGTGGTGGATCCAATCCACGCAGTGCTAAGGCCTGGTCTTCATTGGCCAGGGCCAGCCATGACACTGATGCATGCACCTGCATACTAATGGCGGTGAAGTTACAATGCGCTTCCTCACAAATGGCTACAGAGTCTGTATGCATGCTCACTTGTGGCGCATCAAGTTGCTGGGACAGTGTCTACCTCCTTAGTGAGCTGTGTCCTTGTGCCTTAGAGTTGATCATGCACTGCAGTCTTCAAGCTCTCCATCTCATAACGATTCGATCTATGAGATGCCAACATCTCACACCTCAGGGCCTCTCTCTGTGCCCTAGCATCGGCATGCAGGGACACCTGCAGACACCTCAGACAAGTCCGTCCGCCCTTGATGTTGGCCTCCACTCCCAGTATGTGGGAGTGGCTTGAGAAACGCATGATCTGCAGCCATTGAGCATCCCAGGCCGCTGGTGGGGACACATTCTTGGTCAGTTGATCGATTCCCTCTGCCATTCTATCCAAAAAATTGCTTTGCCGGATGGTGTTACGCAAGACATGCTGCTCCCACATTGTCTCTCCAGCCTGCACACATCCACCAAGTTAATGGCACGTAGTCTGGCACACACATGTCTTTTGCTCTAAAGCAGAGGCTTGGATCAGTGGCAGAGCCAACGCTGCCTTGCGCATGGGTAAGGGGTCCATGCTCACGGCCTGCAGGGCCTATCCTGGTGCATAGAGTGCCTCAATCTTATGGGTCCGGGTTGCGCAACGCCTCTCACCTTCTTTTGTTGTACTCTTGTGCCTTCTTGAGCTGGGCCTTATGGCAAGCACTCCTTTCTGTCTGGCAAATGTGAAGTTCATTTCACACACTGGAGCTACTTTCTTGGTTGCTCTCAGTGACGCTAGTAATCAGTGAAAAGATCAGGAGACTCTGGTAAGCTTCTCCGTCTTCTTTATTGTAAGTACAATATTAGCCCCACCGGATACAACTGGATGCATATATGGCTCACACTCAACCACTCCTAGAACAGCATTTTCTCTTAAAGATCTAAATTCCATATTTTATTCTAGCTTACCACACATTCTTAACTGAACATGCTATACAGTAAAATACTATAAAAAAAATCCTATCCCGTCCCCAACTGCTTCAGTGCATCAGGTTCCTTGAACACCAGTCCACTGCCTAATTCACAATCCCCGGCAGATATTTTGCCTAAACCTTGATGTGTGACCTGAGACAGAAATCCCAGAATGCAACCCCAGATGGAACATTGACCTGACCTGAACATCTGAGACATTGTCGAGGAGAATACTCACCAGACACTGTAACTGGCCATTTTCGAAGCTTCAAACTGAAAAGGAGCCAGCAAGCACATACAAACAGTTCATGTACAAAAAAGCTTTTTTCTGAGACCACCCTCTTCCAGTCCAGATAGGACTGCATAATTTCTGATTTGCATTTGATTCTTATTGCAGATCTGTGATAGAAGGAAGAAGGGTGGGATCATTCAATGCGGTTACACTTTTCAACCACCAGGCGATTTTTATCCCTGCTTCACAGGAAAGTGGCACTCAATCTGAGTAGCTAACCTTCTACTCACAGTCTGAATTTTCAGCCGCCGAAGTGCTCCGTAATGAAGATGAGCAGGAAGCACCGCCTGAAATGAAGCTGACAGAAGGCCTATGATCCTGACTAGATAACAGATTCGGAAATTAAGGAACCCATTGAAGCTTCATTGTTATGAAAAGAACTTTTGAATATGTGAGCCGCAAGGTTCAACCCAACAATCGATCAGGAACCCGGAAAAAGAAGTCACTTGAGTCAGAACCAGTTCTGGCATATCCCAGTTGAAGGTAAAACCTAGATTAATCAACAGATTCAGTATGTGGTCCCTCTGGATTCTGGATTTGGCTTCTGATTGATCCATCATCAAAACATCATCTAAGCACACCAACAAATAAACTCCTCTGTATGAAGAAACGCTGCTACCAGTCTCAGCAATTTTGTGAAACACTAAAAGGCAGAAGGGAGACCGATGGGAAGAAACCTGAATATGTACAATCTCCCTTCTCAAGAGTACTGCATTCCCTCCATGCATCTTGCAGATACAGTCTGACCATCCAATCCAATCCCCCAGCTTCGATATCTCCTTCATCTGACCTATCGCCTCTATTTTAAGAGCTAATACCCTAAGGAGGTATTGAGATTCGGTAGATTTATGACTGGATGGAGCCCTTTATCCTTCTTTCGGATCAGGAAATTGTGGACCCCTCCCACTTAAGTTAAATATATGTTTGTGTGACCTCTTTCCAAAGCTGGTCCTGAATGTCTAGGGAAATCAGATGATGGTCCTCTGAAGAGACCAAAACCTGTCTCCTTTGTACCCTTGCACTCTCTGTAACAGCCGTGCATCATGTGAAATAGAATGCCATTTTTTTTTAGAAATGAATAGATGCAACAACCTTATGGAAGAGCCTGATGGATAGAGGCGATGCTTTTTCTTGAGAGAACTGATGCCATGGGAGCAGTCCTTAAAGCATCTGCCCCTGAGCTTGATCCCATGCTCAGGAAAGAATGAAGAGCTGGGAGCCTGATTGTCATATCTACCCCCCCTATGTGTACGGGGGAGCTCTACCAATCCAGAGGAATGGTCGGACATAAGGGCTATTCCATGACCGGCCCTGCTAGAGACCTGGAAAGAAATAATTTACCTCAAGACGCCTGTGCTTTGTCAATAGCAGAGAAGGTGATAACATATGTCCCAAGACCCATAACTAAATTATCCTGGAACCGATTGGGTCCATCTGCCCCAAAGTCTAAGGACACTACTACACCACGTAACTTGGTATTTCACTTTAAGCAGAGTGCCGTTTACTGTTCCTTGACATATATTTGTTGGTGTCCTCCTGGAAGGGAAACAGCTCTTTTGAGCCAATTGCTTAAATCCGAGGCATCTAAGCGGGTACCCCCTAATTTAGACTCCTCTGCCAAGTTAAGGATATTGATGAATGGATCAACTACATTGAGGGCTTGTTTTGGAAATTACGAGTTGCAGTCAAATCGGGACCTTTGTAGATGTCACTACTCTATCTAAAAAGAACAGGATCATTTTCTTATCTATAACTTGAGTTCCAGCCACACGTCCTAGTAGATTAGGGTGGGACGCTCAGGCTTCATTTTGCACATAGAAGCTGCATCTGTCAACAAATCCTGAAAGACCATCCCCCAGTTTGAGATTCTCCTCGTCTCTGTTATCTTTTTCATTTAGAAGAGGTTCATCCTAATATAGACCTTCACCCTCCTCCTCTCCAAGGAAAGTATCTTCTTTAATGGGGGTACTCCAAGGCTCCAAAGGAGAAGACTGAAGATCTACGTTTGCCCTCTTGGCCCGACTTATATTGTCCTGCTGGCCTGAGGGTTCATTGAGTGCCAACATCATTTCTTTCATGAAGAGTGCTGCACCATAAATGTACCTAAAGACTTAGGGTCCGATTCATGGAATAATTTGTGCTGAAAATCAGGGACTTCGGAGTAATCCGTGCCGGTCCAACACATCACTGTGACACCACGAAGGCCTTGCGCAAGAATCCCAGTGAAGGGCCAGCTGGTCCTGCGCAGGCACCTAAAAAGGGGGCAGAACACGTGGAATGGGGAAGAACAAGCAAAAATGTGGGCGTTCCGAAGGACGTTCCAAATTCAAACAATCGCACCACCCTCGCGCACAAAACAACCATATTCATGTAATTGAACAGGGCTCACCAGATGCGTGAAAAATTATCCGCTAATCCTGAAACACGTACGCCACGCGATAGCAGGCTTAAACGTCAACGCGCACACAAACAAATGCATAAAAAGCATGCGTGATGAACAAACATACTTATACAGCTACGATGAATGTACCATTGTTGCATCAGTGATTGTGGGACACCGCAGGAGGAGTACGATGACCAAGGCCCGGATCTTCCACCCAAGGACCATCCTTTTAGCGATACCTGATGACCAGGTCTATGCCAAGTATAGGTTCCCCCCTCATACCATCTTAGACCTGGTCACGGAGTGGGAAGATGAGCTCACATCACCTACCTTGTGCTCCCAAGCAATTAGCCCCTTGGCTCATTCCAGCGGACCACCGCCACAGTTGGGGGCATTTCACAGGCTACTCAGTCACGCTGCCTACACCAGGTGTTGGCAATAGTAACTGCACGTCCTTCTGTCTGCCGGCATACATATATATATATGCCCAGAACACCCGCCGAAAGGCAGGCAGTGGTGCAGGAGTTTTATGGGGTGGCACACTTCCCAAAAGTGCTTGGTGCCATTGAGTGCACCCATGATGCTCTACATCCACCTTGAGCACATAGCATATATACTGCAACCGAAAACACTGGCACTCCATCAACGTGCAGGTTGTGTGTCATGTCAAGGGCATCATTACTTCGGTCTATGCCAACTATCCTGGCAGCACCCATGATAGTTGCATCTTCAGGGTGCCCCCCCCTACACCAGGCCCTGGAAGCTGGGAAGCATGGCCACACATGGCTCATTGGTGAGTAGAAATGTCAATGCACATGCATGCATGTTTCATACTTACAAATATACACTTTCAAGAAATGACATTCTCACCTCTACAGGGGACAGTGCCTACCCTCTCAGCACATACATGATGACGCCAATACACAACCCCAACACACCTGCTCAGGTAAGATACAACACTGCCAATATTGCTACTTGGGCCATGGTGGAGTGCACATTCGAGGTGCTTAAGTCACGTTTCCACTCCCTTTACCACTCTGGTGGTGTGTTGCTATGCGCACCACCACTAGTTTGCAGGATCATAGTAGCAGCATGTGTCCTGCACAATGATGCAACACAGTGTGGCGTCCCAGTGGACACAGTGCTGGCAACCAAACCACACCCTCAGGCCCGATGCCTTCATATGGCTGGGCAAAGGGCACGTGGTGATGCTGCAATTACCCAGCTTGTGGAAACATATTGCACCTAAAACCCCCTCCTGTGAAGTGCACACGAGGCCGCTACATCCCAGGTGCCATTCAATGATGACAATGGGTCAATCCCCTGTGCCCACAAAACCACCCTGATCATGTGCCCTTGGAAGTGCTAAATTGTGTGCATTCCTTAGAACTCAAAAGACATTTCTCTCTGTGTTTCCAAAAGGAACACAATGACACCACTACCACCATCCTAACTATTTCATTAAATCACCTCTGTGTCAACCAAACCATCACATATGTCATGTAAAATGATAATTATACTGTGTCATGGTATGACAGGTCATGTAAAAGTATATTCCGAAATGCCTGGTACACAAGGCGGTGCATATTATACAATTAACAGTGGAGGTAACAGTGAATAGGTTTGACGATGAATCTACAGTTTTACCAAGTTCATGAATGTGCCACCATGCAGGCAGCGAAGTCAGGGTGGAACACACAGATGATCTACAGGCATGGTGCAATCAGAACGAGCAAGTGCACAGACGTTTACAGGGAAGTAAATCTGATACTAAAGAATTGTTTAGGATCCTAAAAACTCTGCATCTACCCCCGAACCACAGGGACAACTCCCACCGTTAGACAATATCTGGTGTCAACAAGTCCAGAACGGAATGCACAACAAACTTCTGGGCATCAGAGCCGACATTGTACAAAAACAGGCTGCCCATCCGGAACCTGCACATAGTAAACCTTTTATTAGAAATCCTTCAGTCACTGAATTCAATTTCCATTAACTTTCTGACGCTGAACTAAAATCCATCATCGAATAACTCAAGCCCACTAAGTGTAAGGGCGATCCTTGCTCCTCCCTAATCATAAAATCTTACCCCCCTCTACTGCTAAAAGCCATTTGTAATTTTGTTAACGCCTCTCTACGAGCGGGCTGTATCTCTGACAACCTTCAATCTGCCTGGATCACCCCCATTCTTGAGAAGCCCGGCCTCGCCCCTGATAACCCGCTTAACTATCGCCCAATTACCAACACAGAATTCCTACTGAAAATACTTGATTGATTATCCTACTCTCAAATAGCCTCCAACTTGAACCAGCATCCTATCCTAAACATCTATCAGTCAGGCTTTAGGCAGGGCTATGGGACCAAGACCTCCCAAATGGATCTCAAGTCAAGTCTCCTTGCAAGCATGGATAAAGGCCTAGCAACTCTTCTCGTGTCATTGGACTTATAAGCAGCATTCGATTTGATTGACCATCTCATCTTGGTCGCCAGAATGGCCGAGGTGGCCAATTTTTCTCTGTCTGCAGCATCATGGATCAATTCCTTTTTGGCTAATAGACAGAGCAGAGTCTGCCTCTGGGATTCTGAAGCGGCCCCGATTCCGGTCTTCTTTGGGGCCCCTCAGGGTGCTAGTACCTCCCCCTGCCTTTACAACATCTACACAACTCCCTTTTTTAAGATGCTCGAGGAAGAAGGTGTATCATTTTCAAACTATGCCGATTGCACTCAGGTTTTAGTTCAACTCTCCGGAGTACACTCCCAGGATGAACAAGAGCTAAACAGAATCTTTTCCCTAATCGAAAACTGGATGATGGCCAACAACCTCGCGTTAAATAAAAGTAAGACTGAGCTCATGATCGTGGGTAATTGCCTAGCCAAATTGGACCCCACCTTTAAATCATTCAGGCTAGGCCTAGTGGACATTTTTCCTCAACCTAAACTAAAAATATTAGGTGTCATTCTGGATCAGTCCCTCAACATGAGAGCTCATGTTAATAGTGTCATCTCCGCTTCCACCTACTATGTAAAACTGCTGACCCACTTAAGACCTTTTATCTGGGAGGCAAATGCAGAGAACATCGCGAGAGCCATAGTTGGTGCAAAGATCGATTACTGTGGCAGTCTCCTGGTCAGCTTAGGAAAAGCTGACTCCAATAGACTTCAAGTAGTCCAGAACGGGCCGTCCTGGTAGTTACGGGTTTGGTGCGGCGTGATCACATCTCAACTGCCCGACATTCCTTACACTTGTTGGTGATCGAATCTTGCGTTAAATTCAGACCTTTAACTATTGTCCTTAAATGCAGACTTGGCACAATGCCCAAATACCTGCTAGATCAAATCCAAGACAAAGCTAACTCAAGGGCTCTCAGGTCAAGTAACCAGAATCTGCTATCTCTCCCACGCTGCAAACTTAAGAAGGTGGTGAATGGGGCCTTTTATACTGCAGCACCCAAACTTTGGAACTCTCTTCCCCCCATGCTCGGCCAGCAATCCTTGATCACCTCCTTCAAGAAGACCCTCAAAACCCATCATTTCTATTGATCATTCACTCTCTCGTTCACCATCCTGATCTGGTCCTCTTGCATCTTGATGTATTGATTTTTTCCCCCTTTTTTATGTCAACTTGTACGTCTGTTTTTGTCATGTTTCACGCCCTCACACCTCAGGGATCAAGGCTGCGCGTTAGAAATTGAATAAAGTAAAAAAGTAAAAAGTGGTAAGTGTCCTGCACAATGATGCAACACAGTGTGGATTGTGGGAACAAGTTCGGGTGTGGTCCAAGTGCATCCAGTCAGTGGAGGTGGGGGTATTTGTGGGGAGAGTAGAGTGAAAAAATGAAGTGTTGTGCTTACTGGTGATGCATGTAGACCAAGGAACAACTGGAATCTCTGTGGGTATGTTTTCCAGATGGAAATCCATTTGTTTTGTTTAGATCAGAATGGTCCGATGAGGAGGTGGGAGTTTTGAACAATAGTCAGGTTTCAAGTTGATTCATGAGGTGTAGATTTGTGAGTGTTTTGATGTGATTTAAGGGTTTTGTTCTGCCATTTGTGTTAGCTGGGTTTGGTGACCTTCTGGTGGACAAGTGTGGATAAAACACGAGGTTGCAGGGACCACGGATTGTTTTTTTTGCAGTTTGTTTCTACTTGCTATTGTTGGAATTGTTGAAGGAGGAGGAGCTATTAGCAGGCAGAGCCAGCATCAGAATCTAAAAACACACTTTTGGCGCGAAGCGCACACAGTGTGCTCTCAGTATGTTCTGTGTTACTTGTGCAGGAGACTGTGGATTGTTTCTCTTGCAGTCTGTTTCTACTTGCTATTGTTGGAGGAGGATGAGCTATTGACAGGCAGAGCCAGCATCAGACTCTAAAAACACTCTTTTGGCACAGAGAACGCGCAGTATGTGCACAGTGTGGTCCGTGTTTGGTGGACGACTGGATCGCTGGACCAGTGAGTGCCTCAACAAAGCCGGTAACACACAGATGATGTGTCTTTGCTTGCCTTTGTATGCCTGACAGTTTAGTTTTATAACGGTTCATATGCACATTCGAACTACGATTTGAGTCAATCAAACGTCTCATAATTTATTGGTTCATACAGACCTTTGAATATTTATGAGTACCTACCACAGACAGCATTTACTCTCATGCCACTGAAGTCCCTCGTAGTAATATATTTTACTGCAAATGAACTTGATGTAACTTTGCTTTCAATCTTTTTGTAACCTCTCCTATCGGCTTGTATAAGAGTTGGAGAACTTCGCATTTTTGAAGTAAGTGAGTATTTGCGTGTGTGTGTGTTGGAATGTGTTACTTCCCAGGTGTTATCCAGAGGAGACCTGTGCCTTCCATAGCCCGCAACGCTCTCTCTATATTGGAATGTTGTTTTGAAAACGGTTTACTAACTTAAAAAATGAGGTGGCTCTTCAGCCCTATCTACAGTGGTGTGATTTTCTACTGTAAAGTATCTGCTGTGATGTAACTGAATTCACCTGTGACAATTCAAGCAGGAATCGTGCAGATCAGAGCATTAATCAGAGCCAATTAAGTGATGGGTCAGTCAGTCATCCAGGAAAGCAGGAAAGCTAAGTGGATTGTGAGGTCAGCAGGACATGATGTCGTGAGGGGAGGGTCTTCCAGGGAAAGTCAGGGCTCTGATCCAATGAGAAAAGAAAGATGAAAGAAAGGGTGCTTTTTTTTAAAAACAATACTGGTTTTTGTTTGATGTTTTGTGTTTTTTTTCGGTTGAGGACCGGCAGGCAGCTGAAAGCGGCGAGGAGGAAGGAGACTCGCATGAAGAAGGGACCTCGTATGAATGGGCCTATTAGGAGAGAGACTGTTTTCCTAACGTTAAAAGCTCCTGTTGAGCGCATCGTGATAATGTTAATCGTTGATGAGTTAAGTTCCTGAGTTACATGTTACGGCGAGGCCTGCGTCGGACCCTGAAGCACGAAACCGGCACGGACAGTCAGCTGTGTGAGTCAGCCGATCTATTCAACAGCTGAGCGCTGATCGCTCCTACACTCCGGCCCCCACCGTCAGAGGGGCGGAGTTATACCCGGAGGGAGCTGACGCAGAGCGAAGCGGAGAGCCGATCGACCAGTGAACAGCTGATCCGGCCCCACAGTCGGAGGGGCAGAGTTTCACTCGGAGGCAGTCGAAGCAGAGCGGTTCCCAGCCAAGCGGAGAGCATCCGTCAGGGAACAGCTGATGGTGTACCAACGGAGGGAAGGGCTAAAGATCTCCGGAGACAATCGGTCTCACGGAGGCATGGTAGGAGAGAAAGACAAGATCTCGTTACAGCCGCAGCGACCAGCGGAGGCAGACCGCCTAAAAGAGGTGAGGAGGGGAAGGCTTCCTCTGTATGTCAAAGAGATATAGGAGTCTAACGGCAAGTCGCCTTAAAGGGGCAAAGTGAACTTTGAGGAGAGACCTGTTATATACTCAGGGAGGCAAAGACATGCACAGGGGCACTGAGGGAAGAGGCCTTCTGAGGTCAATGAGGGCCACAGACCTTTAAAAGAACAACACAGCTTCTCTTCTAAGAAAGGTGACTCCAGTCTGTTGAAGCCAGGTACGCACTTTCTGAATGAGCTGATGTCCCTTGTCTAGATAAAGAAGTCATCTTCGGGCTTCAGGCCCTGCACTACAAACTGTTGCAATGTCACAGAAGGACATTACATAAGTTGTATACCCACCAATTCAAGACTGGTAAACAAGAGAAGAAAAAAAGAGAGGGAGAACCAATTACCCTATCCAGGAAAAGAGATAGTACATTGACTCTAAGTTTAATAAATCTTACTAGTTCAACATAACTTGTTTCAGGAGTGGTCTTTTCCCATCCGCACTCTTACACACCTTTGTCTGTATATATAGCAGTCTGTCATAACTCACTCTAGTTCGCTACGGTGCCTTTTACTACTGCAGCGTGTTTTTGTGAGACATACTTATATTCACTGCGACCTTGCAGTTTGTTGTCAATAAGAAAAGGCTAATTTTATTCTTGGTTATTTGTGGTGATGTTACAGTATTGAACAGCAAGATTAGGTTCTAGCTGTAATAGAAGAGAGATGTTGTGTCACTTCATTTGGAGACTGCTTGTGACCTAGCTAAACCTTTGGGACTTGGGGACTGTGCGACGATTGTCCTTTGAACCACCACATAGGGTGGAGGTCGGGTTTGTTTTGTGGTCCCCATAATTAAGTAGATAGCGCACCTTGTTGAGGTGTAGACAGACTGCCCCTGAGTCGATTGTAGCAACATACATTAAAGGCAGATATAATAGTATATGGTGGTTGGGTTGAGAAGTGGCTCTGCCTATTAAGAAAATGATGAAAAATATCGATAGCGTGAACATTGCTGAAATCGATTTGGGTAAGACACCGCATAAGGAGAATGAAACATGGTTGGAGGCTGTTAATTGCTGTGAAGTTGGGTCCACTGATTGTGGGGTCAACATGGTCTGTGTTAAAGGGGATGATCTTAAAGAGGTAACTACCCGGGTGGAATTGCATCATGGATGTACTTTGAATCAGGCTATGTTGAACAGCAGCTCACCTGTATGGATGAACATGAGAGGAAGGACAAACCAGTGCCACATTCAGGGAATGCCTCCTGCTCCTTAACACATGTTTATATAACATCAAAGAATACTTGTGAGAAACGCGTCCTCTGAAGGTTCCGTGATAGAAAGAAAAGGGAAAAAAGCAACTTTTATCACGTCACGTGTTCAGCTGACAATCACGCTACGTACGTGGTTCGGAATGCTGTCTATGATACGTATGAATTTGGGAGGAAGCAGCTTGGATCGGATGCTGTTTTTGTTTTTAGAACAACATCGTGATAACGTTATTATTGAGTAAGACGAGATCATATAATCAGCTGATCGCTGCACGAACTACGAGCCACAGGAGAACGTGATAGAAGGTAAGAGAAAAAAGAACGTTCATCTCATCACATGAGCAGCTGATGATCATGTTACGTACGTGGTTCAGTTAGTGTCTATGATACGTATGAATTCGTGAGGAATCAGAATGGATCGGAAGGATGCTGTTTTTGTTTTTAGAGCAACATTGTGATTATGTTATGACTGGGTGTGACGCGGCCATTAAGTTAGCTGATCGCTGCATAAACAACGAGCCGCAGGAGAACGAGTCAATTACAAAGGCATAACGTGATCTCGGAGGACAACATGGCATCTGAATAATAAATACTTCTGCAGTTTATACAGCAGACTTCTTGAGCTATCTTAAACTTAAGGTCAGAGTGGAATATTTTTATATGTGTCGTACGGAGCAGTTAACTATTTAAACTAATGACTGGCTCGATGGTAAGAAGATCTATCTGGAGCATGACTATCTTGGAAAACTGGTATAAGGAATAATGAGATATCCCAGAATTAACAGTTAATACTGCAAAGAAAATGTGAGCATAGGACTTTTAACAGTTTGACATTTTACATTCTAATTCGCTATTATATTAAATTGATTGTCCACATTACTTCTTAAGCAAGCATGATTACATTGATATGATGGGGCTTAATATATGATATATGTGGATTGCTTTTTTGAAAACATTTTCAGATGTTGTTAATAATCTAGAGACTGGGCAATGTTTATGTCAAAGAGAAAGTGGGTTGTAGAGTGGTGAATGGTTTGAAATCTGATACATATGGAATGTATAGTTGGATGGCACATGTTCTTAGTGTTTAAGGGAGATTTGGAGTATTATACTGACAACACATATACCTGCAGAAATAGGTATTCTCATTTTCCTGGGCCTCGAGCCAGTGGCTGCCGGGGTCTAGTGACCCAGCTCACACCGGCTCCCCCACCAACAGCGAGGAAGCCAGCGTGAGGTGAGCCTGCCCATCTCTGGGCATTCAGTGTTCATCTGCTGCCTAAACTATGCCCCCAGGCCCCAGAAGCGCCCCTCTCCCACCCTGCACCCTCTTCCTGGTCTCTCTCCCCCTCCTGCCCCCCAATCCCACCCCCCTGCATCCATTGCTCCTCTCGGCCCTCATCACCGCTCCTCCCAGGGCAGCCTCCTGCCCATGCAACCCTGCGGCTAAGGGCCCTAAGGCCAGGGGCGGCTTCAACAGAGGCGGGTCCAAGAAGTATCAGCAGGTGGCAGCAGGGGAAGCAGTGGCCAGTCGTCAACCATCATCTACAAGGACCAGTAAGGTAGGAGTGGCCTGGGTCCGGAGTAGAGCAACTACCAAACGCAAAGTAAAGAAGGTAATCAGCCCCCTCTGCATCTCGTTCCCTCACCCTCAAACCTATTCATTATGTAATACTGTACCAATCTAGCTAGGTACAGACGCCTCTCCTCTGTATAGACCTATACAGATCTCTCCAGTTCACCAGGCGTTCTGTCGCCAAATTGCATTGTATGATGTTTAGATTGCACTGACAGGCCTCCTTAACACTATACAGGGCTCTCAAGTGTAGCAGGGGTTCTGTCTACAAGTTGCATTGTATGATGTTTATATTGCACGGTTAGGTCTCTCTCCTACTATACAGGTCTCTCAAATTTAGCAGGGGTTCTGCCTCCAAATTGTATTGTATGATGTTTAGATTGCATTGATAGGCCTCTCTCCCACTATACAGGTCTCTTAAATCTAGCAGGGGTTCTCTCTCCAAATTGCATTGTACGATGTTTAGATTGCATGGTTAGGCCTCTCTCCCACTATACAGGTCTCTCAAATTTAGCAGGGGTTCTGTCTCCAAATTGCATTGTATGATGTTTAGATTGCATTGATAGGCCTCTCTCCCACTATACAGGTCTCTCAAATTTAGCAGGGGCTCTGTCTCCAAATTGCATTGTATGACGCGTAGATTACATTGACAGGCCTCTCTCCCACTATACAGATCCCTCAAATCTAGCAGGGGTTCTGTCTCCAAATTGCATTGTATGATGTTTAGATTGCATTGATAGGCCTCTCTCCCACTATACAGGTCTCTCAAATCTAGCAGGGGTTCTGTCTCCAAATTGCATTGTATGACGTTTAGATTGCATTGATAGGCCTCTCTCCCACTATACAGGTCCCTCAAATTTAGCAGGGGTTCTGTCTCCAAATTGCATTGTATGATGTTTAGATTGCAATGATAGGCCTCTTTCCCACTATACAGGTCTCTCAAATTTCACAGGGGTCTGTCTCCAAGCATTGTATGATGTGTAGATTACATTGATAGGCCTCTCTCCCACTATACATATCCCTCAAATCTAGCAGGGGTTCTGTCTCCAAATTGCATTGTATGATGTTTAGATTGCATTGATAGACCTCTCTCCCACTATACAGGTCTCTCAAACCAAGCAGGGGTTCTGTCTCCAAATTTCATTGTATGATGTTTAGATTGCATGGCTAGGCCTCTCTCCCATTATACAGGTCTCTCAAATTTAGCAGGGGTTATGTCTTCAAATTGCATTGTATGACGCGTAGATTACATTGACAGGCCTCTCTCCCACTATACAGATCCCTCAAATCTAGCAGGGGTCTGTCTCCAAGCATTGTATGATGTGTAGATTACATTGATAGGCCTCTCTCCCACTATACATATCCCTCAAATCTAGCAGGGGTTCTGTCTCCAAATTGCATTGTATGATGTTTAGATTGCATTGATAGACCTCTCTCCCACTATACAGGTCTCTCAAACCTAGCAGGGGTTATGTCTCCAAATTTCATTGTATGATGTTTAGATTGCATGGCTAGGCCTCTCTCCCATTATACAGGTCTCTCAAATTTAGCAGGGGTTATGTCTTCAAATTGCATTGTATGACGTTTAGATTGCATTGATAGGCCTCCCTCTCACTATACAGGTCTCTCAAATATAGCAGGGGTTCTGTCTCCAAATTGCATTGTATGATGTTTAGATTGCATTGATAGGCCTCTCTCCCACTATACAGGTCTCTCAAATGTAGCAGGGGTTCTGTCTCCAAAGTGCATTGTATGATGTTTAGATTGCACGGTTAGGCCTCTCTCCCACTATACAGGTCTCTCAAATTTAGCAGGGTTCTGTCTCCAAATTGTATTGTATGACGTTTAGATTGCATTTGATAGGCCTCCTCCCACTATACAGGTCTCTCAAAACTAGCAGGGGTTCTGTCTCCAAATTGCATTGTATGATGTTTAGATTGCATGGTTAGGCCTCTATCCCACTATACAGGTCTCCCAAGTTTAGCAGGAGTTCTGTCTCCAAATTGCATTGTATGACATTTAGATTGCATTGATAGGCCTCTCTCCTGCTATACAGGTCTCTCAAGTCTAGCAGGGGTTCTTTCTCCAAGTTGCATTGTATGATGTTTAGATTGCACGGCTAGGCCTCTCTCCCACTATACAGGTCTCTTAAATCTAGCAGGGGTTCTGTCTCCAAATTGCATTTTAGGATTTTTATATTGCATTGATAGGCCTCTCTCGCACTACACAGGTCTCTCAGAGTTAGCAGGGGTTCTGTCTCCAAATTGCATTGTATGATGTTTAGATCACATTGATAGGCCTCTCTCCCACTATATAGGTCTCTCAAATCTAGTTGGACTTTTGTGTCCAGATTGCATGGTAAGATATTTAGTAAGTCCTAGCTGCGCCCTCAAACTCACTCCTCAACCAGTACATACCCCTCTGAACCTACATGGCTAGCTCACTGCGATGAACCCAAGGGAGATGTTAACTGTGCAAGATTCCCAGATCTAGCCGTGTCTGGTATCACGCTCCACCGCTTCAACTGATCCTCAGATCTAGTGGTGCTTGGTATCAGACAGTACTACTTCAACTGACCCTCAAATACAGTTGCTCAGCCTGATACCCTGTTGCTCTCCTAAGCGTGGGCCTCCTCCCTACGGTGCAGGACCCTCGGCTCTATCTGTGCTTAGTATCGTGCTCCGCTGTTTCGGCTGACCCTCAAATCCAGCTGTGTTAGGTCCAGAACTCTGTCACCTTCCTAAGTGTAAGCCTCTCTCCCATTAAACAGAGCCTCTTATCTAACTGTGCTTAGTTCAGTACCCGGAAACCCATCACTACCTAGCTTAATCAAGTCCCATCCGACCAGACCGTTAATACACTAACCCTACTCGACAGTGCACCCTTAGGAAACACACCCTACCCACCGACAGAAACGACAAACTGAGCTAGAAAGCACCCCAGCGTGTCCAGAGAAGGAAAAAACCAAGATCACTGCACCTGCACAACACAGTATAGAGGACCAACTACCCTACTACTCCTGCACCGTAAACTGAAAAATGACCCGGCCCAGAAAAGGACGCTAAGAAAGAGAACAAGATCGTGAAACAAGAGACGCGAACACACAACACTGAAAGAACCCAGAAGAAGCAGCCCCATTGGAAGGTAATACGCCTAACGCAACCATAATCGGAACAAAATCTGAAAGATAAAAATCCTTATACCTCACACCTTACCTCACAACAACCGTGGGACACCGACGCTTCAACACGGAAACCTCGAGACATGCAAATAATTTCCCGAAACACCCGGAAAAAAGATGGGAGCACTCAACAAGAGAGTGGGAGATCTCCAAACCCACCACCCCTTACATCACAAGAACAGAGGGGCACGATCGATTTCCACAACATCCCACACAATACAGCGAAGCCCCGACAACGAACAGTGCTACCTCCGACCCAACAATCGGACTCAGTGAAGAAGCCATCGCTGACCTTCATCCGAGCAGCATCACAGCAGAAATACCATGACTGATCAGCCCTGTTATCAACCTATTGGACCGCTTCAATGAAGAAGCATCCGTCGCCGGTCTTAATCCTACCAACACCAATGCGGAAACACCACGACCAGACAACTACAAACTTGAACAACGAATAACCACAAAACAAAATCACAACCAGAGAATCCACTGTAGCAAGGTCAATGTCCAAACATTTAACGGAAATATGCGACCTCCTATCAGAAGGAGGCATAGACATCCTATTTGTAACCGAAACATGGCTAGACGACAACTACAAGATCACCCTCAACAACTGCCTGCCTGAAGACTTCAAATGCATCCAAGCAAACAGGAAATCCAAAAGATGGGGGGGGGGACTAGCAACCATCCACAAGGAACAACTGGCCATCAATTTGGAAGATCCACTAAACATAGATAAATGTGAATCCTTAATACTACAGCTATCAGTAAACCCCAAAACTAACCTGAAATTCATACTGATATACAGACCACCAACCTACGATGCAACTTTCATAGACGCATTCACGGAAGCAATCACCATTTTACCATCAAGTACAATCATCTGATCATCCTCAGAGACTTCAACATCTGGTTCGATTGAAGAAACCACAACCACACAAAAATCCTTAACTGCCCATCTAGCAGCCATAAACCTACAACAACTGGTCAAAGGAGCAACACACTCAGCAGGGCACACACTGGATGCAATCTTCGCTAACAAGGATCTCATCAACACAGCACCCCCAATTCAAATACTCTGGAGCGACCACCTCATCATTCCATTCATAATCACAACAGCCCCTCCAACAAAAAAGCGACAAGAAAAGCCACTGATCGTGATGAAAAGAAACTGAAGAACCATAAAAAACTCCGACCTAACTGAGCTCCTAGAACTCAGCAAACCACAAGCATCAACCATGGAAGAAGCAGACCTAGATAATAAAAAGTTGCCCTGCGCCACACCTGGATCACAACAACTCTAGACAACATCGCCAAAGAAAAGCCCTTCACCCCATCACGTAAGAAAACAACAGCAAAATGGTTCACCCCACTACTCAATGCCATGAAAAGAAAAAAACGAAAACTAGAAACTGAATGGAGGACCAACAACACCACTGCAAACAAATTGAAATTAAGGAAATACAAAAAGCGAAGAGGAAACATTACGACAACAGAATCTTCAGAGCACCAAACGCACAAAAAGAACTCTTCAAAATCATAAACAACACGCCAATTCCATCGATGAAACTTTGCAAGGACCTAGGAGACCAGTTCAAAAACAAAATAACCTCCATCCAACACACCATACAAAACAGACCAAGCAATCACAGCTCAAACCCCAGCGACACCGATGAGGAACACCCAAACAAGTTACAAAGCTTCCCAGAAATATCAGTGAGGCTTTCGTCAAACTGGTAAACCAAAGCAACAAATCAGGCTCGCCTGAAGACCCTTGCCCCCCGGACATATACAAAACAATTCTCAAACAAGGAACCCCCATGGAATACCACAGGAATCTCCTCAACCTCTCAATATCAACAGGTGAAGTACCACAGACCTTCAAATCAGCGTACATCAAGCCACTACTCAAAGACACAACAGGAAATGTAGAGGACTTATCCAACTACAGACCCATCTCCAATATACCCTACATAGCCAAATTGCTAGAAACGTACATCTACAAAATAACCCAAGAATCCATAGAAGAGCACTGCCTACTAGACCAGGCACAAGTTGGTTTCAGACCAATGAGAGGAACAGAATCAGCTCTCCTCACAATATGGGACAATCTAAAAACGAATGCAGACTCAGACAACAGCACCGCCCTGATTCTCCTTGATCTGTCCGCAGTTTTCGACACTGTCAACCACAACATCCTCATAAAGAGATTAGAAGGACTAAGGATAACAGACACCGCCCTACTATTGATCAAATCCTTCCTAACAAACAGAACTGAAACCGTATGGATGAAACCTTTTAAATCCAAACCTAGAGACTCCACGTGCTTAGTACCACAAGGATAATCCTTCTCGATGCTTCTATTCAACATCACATGTACCAATTAATCAAACTCATCAAAAAACACGGCCTCACATGCTACAACTACGCCGACGATACTCAAATAATCTTCAACATACAAGATACACAAGAAGAAAACACTACACTAGAGAATTGCCTTTGTGAGATATTCAACTGGATGAACCTCAACCACCTCAAAATCAACCCAGGCAAAACAGAGATAATGATTGTTTCAAAAAAGGGAGAAGACATCAGCTACATCCCCTGGCCAAGAGAGCTCAGCACCACACAAGAACCATCATCAACTGTAAAAAACCTAGGTGTGCTGATGGATAACAACCTCACTCTAGAGCCACAAGTAAACTCTCTACTCAAGAAATGTTTCTTCCTCCTGCGAGCAGCAAAACAGATCCTTCCGTTCCTGTCGTTCACCAACAAAACACTTACCATCATCGCTCTCATCATGTCCAGAGTAGACTACGCCAAGAGCCTATACTTAGGCATGCCCAAACGACCTTTAAAAAAACTACAACGCATACAAAATGCAGCAGCCAGACTCCTCCTCAAGGTTCCCAGAAGAGAACACATCACACCCGCGCTACAAATACTACACTGTCTACCCTTAGGACAGCTAATAAAGTTCAAGTCCATGTGCATCACACACAGAGCAATACACAAACAAGGCGCAGAATTCCTTAGCGATAAACCACGCCTACATAAACCAACAAGAACACAGAGATCAAGCACCGACATCCGCCTGGAACCAAAACCCTATAACAGAAGAAAACTCAGATGATCCTCTTTCTCTCACCAGGCACCCGAAAACCTAGAATGACCTACCTAAGAATATACGGAACACAACAAACCACCTAGCATTTAGGAAACTCGTCAAATTATGGCTCTTCACAGCGTAACCACAACAGCGACGCACTACAATGCCCACCCCATTGAAACAACAATGAAAATAACACCAACCTCGGCCACTCTCAAATAGACACACACTGAACCCAAAGAAACAACCACACAACAGACCATAAGATATCATGGGAAATAGCCACAAAAGGAGACCTCCAGAGACTGATCACATACTCAGACCCAGACGAAGGCCAAAATGTCTCACCCACTCCCCCCGGATGTACCATATCCAAACCAGCAGAGGCATTTAGATAGAAAGTTTTAGAGGAGTCCGCTACGCCAGCCCCAGCACCCAAGGAGGAGCATAGACACCCAACCCAAATTAATCAATCCATCAGCATTAGAACCCCTACAGAGCTAGCTAGAATAGAATGGTGAGGATGCTACTGTTTTTGTTTATAAAAATGTGCAAGAAGGTTTGTTGTATTTATAACCAAATACACTAATAAAACATGTTTTTGTTTAAAAGAGTGGTGTTTTGAATGTGAATGCTTTGTGGGCGATGTAGGCAGTCTTCAACATAATGCATGCTTGACTGACTGGCCAGTGAATCTCCATGAGACTGTGATGTATGAACAACCCATAAAGCATCACCGTGATCAAAAAGGGACACCCACCAAACAAGAAAATCGCAACAGGAATAACACAAAGAACACAAGGGATCCCACAGTTCTTGAAACCCTGATGACATTTGATATTGTTTTTTAAATGTTAAATGTTAAAGGTATTTGTACCGCGCACCATCACTAACAGAGTTGGTCCCCAGGCGCTCTGGCGGATCTGCGAATGAGAAGGTGGGATGGGTTAGTAGGTGAAGCGGGAGTAGGATAGTGAGAGGAGTGGTGTTCTGTTGGCAGCTTCAACTCGGTATACACCGGGTGCTAAGCTTCGGTGCGAGTATTGGCTCAATGTCAGTTCTCGTGAGCTGTTGGTGGTGCTTATGTGTTGTTTCGGTGTTGTGAAGTGCATGCGGGTTGTTGTGCGAGAGATGGTTGTGTGAGATTTTTGAGTGAGATAAGTCTGCAGAAATGCTGAGTTTTTTGTTTGTCGGTTGAATGAAGGTTAACAGAAGTTCAGAAATCTGTCCGAGTGTGGCACTCGCCAGTCCTCCCAATTTCTTCGGGGTGTGCAAAAGTGCTACGCCTGGCAGGGTTTGGTTTGTGTGGGGCGCTCCCTGTGCTGTTCTAATGCGCTTTGTCCAACTCAATCTTGTCTTTTTGTTAGTCGAGGACTAACTTGCAGAAGCTGGATTTTAACGTGAACTTTAGTATGCCAAACTGAGAAATCCTGAAATCCAGAAGTGTTATCCTTAGAATTGATTTTCCTGCAATCAAATAAATAGTCGGACATATGCTTTGTCTATTATGTCTTCACATTTTGGATTGCACTGGCATGGCACAGGTAGGCCTCAACTTAATTTAAAAGTTTCAACGAGTTACTGAAGAACCTTGTGAAACAGGCATTTCTCTACCTCCGTGCTGTCTCAAAGGAAATTTTTTTCCACCAATGTAAGGACTTCTAAAATGTTCTCATACATTATGAACAAACATTTAAAGCATGGCTATGGACTTCTGTCTTTGTTTTATTACCTTTCCTGGTTTCTGCTAGGATTTGCCAGAGGCAGTATATGTTGTTCACTGCTCCTTGACTTTTATTTTATGCTGATGGTTGCATTTACATGTATTAAACATTTCACCATTGTTCTTTCATGCCTTATGAAGCTAAAATATAAGACATGGAAATGATAAAATGATACACTCTAATAAACAAATCTGTGTTGATGTATTCTCAATGGTAATTCCTTCGGAGTGAGCTCTGGCTTTAAACGTATAGCAAAAACACAAGTCTAATTTAGGTCAAATCTGTACTTGTAACGCTCACCTGATTCTCGCAGAGGCGCCGGTCTTGACGGGGCGACTACCGTATCTTCAAAGGTGATGTGTAGCACCCGGTTGGCTCTTTGGGCTGGACCTCTGTGCACTGTATGCCTGACGTGTAGAGTAAGATGTCTGCAGATAGAAAATAAGGGGTTAATGAACTGGGGTTATTGGGGTGTCCCTATCTCTTTCCTCTTCTCCTCTCCTGTAGACCCCCAAAGGTTAATGCTCTCACTTTAGGTAAGTGAATGCCGAGCTCTCCATCTGCCTCGGGGCAGGGTGCTGTAACCAGTTTCTTCACTGGATAGGTAGCGCAGGCCTCTTACTTCAGAGGACTGCTGTCCGTCGTTTACTGCACGAACGGTAAGTTTCGAGTCATTCAAATGTCTGTAAAGTCTTTAGTAATGATGTCTCTTGTTTTGCAGGGTTCCGGCGATGGCGGATGACGGGCTGAAGTGAGTTGAAGATGGAGCCTGTGTGATGAATAGAAGCGCCTGGAAGCACGTAAGTAAGGGCTTGTTGCCTGCTTCACGATGCGCTCTAACTGTCTTTTTATTTTGCAGGTACGAGTTCGGAGCGGCTGCAGGGTGCCGGAATACCCACTGGATTAGATGTGGAAAGGAGTAATGGCACGTGAGTATTAAAGTTCCCCAATGTCTTAAACGCACCTTGTTTTGTCTTTCAGATGCGGGATGCAGCGCCGAAGGCCTCCGGAGCGTGCGAAAAGTTGGTAAGCTTTTGTCTTTCAGATGCCGGAATGCAGTGTGAAGACCTCCGGAGCGCACAAAGAGTAGGTAAGCCTTTGCCTTTCAGATGCCGGAATGCTAACCTGTTCTTCCTTGTCTTTATAGGTGTTGCTGAAGACTGGATTCAGGATGGTAAGCCTTTGCCTTTCAGATGCCGGAATGCTAACCTGTTCTTTCTTGTCTTTATAGGTGTTGCTGAAGACTGGATTCAGGATGGTAAGCCTTTTTCCTTAGGCCCAGGACCGGATGCAGAAGACACGATGAGCGTTCTGCTGCAGAGGTTGCAGAATAACGCAAAGCAAGATTCATCCACCGGGTGTGGTTTAAATAGCCTCCTGTAGTGCTTCGGTGTCTCCTTCCACAGCCACGCCTAGGTAAGAAAAGAGTTCCTGCTTTCCAGAAGAGTTCCAGTGTTCTGAATCTAGGGAGTGGCTCCAGCCCCACCCAACAGGAAAAGTAGTTCCAAACAGAAGGGGATCAGAGGCTCAACTGGCAGGCAAGTAAGCAGCATGGTCTGCTGCAGGTAAGTCCACCCAAGCATTATGAGCCCGGCGCTTCCAGCGCTGGGACTGGGCATATTTATGATCCTGGTGCCACTGGCGCCAGGACTGGGTCCAAAAGGTCCCAATTGGGACTGGTTGGCACTCGGAACCTGGGTTATGGATCTGCTTCCAAGGGAGTTGGGAAAACCCTGACCTTTTGGAAGCAGAGATCATGACAGTACCCCCCCTCAAGGCCCCTCCCAAACCGGGCTTCTCTGGGGGTTTTGGCTTGTCAGGAAATGTTCGGTGAAATCTTTTGATTAGGCGAGGAGCGTGGACATATTCAGCAGGTTCCCAGGATCTCTCTTGGGGGCCGTAGCCTTTCCAGTCAATTACGTAGAATAGTTTAGATTTGGAGATCTTGGAGTCCAGAATGCTTTTGACTTCAAACTCGAGTTCTCCATCAACTAGGATAGGTTTTGGAGATTTGGTTAGTCGGGTTTGAGGTTGCACGGGTTTTAATAGAGAGACGTGGAAGACCGGATGTATCTTCATGTGCGGGGGCAAGTCCAACTTGACCGCTACTGGGTTTACTATGGTAGTGATGGAATAGGGACCAAGGTATCTTGGGTTGAATGTGCGTGGCCCTTTTAGAGATAGATATTTGGTGGATAACCAGACTTGATCCCCTACTTGATAGTGAGGGGCTTCCTTCCGATGTTGATCTGCTCCTTTCTTGTATTGTTCTTTAGCCCTTTGAAGGTGAGAAACAGCTTCCTTAAAGGCTTGGGTGATTGTAGAATGCAGGTAGTCTACTGCTGGTGTTTCAAGATCTTGGAGGGGATCCAACTCCGAGGTTCGAGGGTGACTGCCGCACAAAAGAAAAAACGGGGTTTTCCCAGTTCCCGAATGGACAGAGTTATTGTAGGCATATTCGGCTATCCAAAGGATATCTTTCCAAGTTTTTTCAGTTTGTTGCAGCATGCAGCGTAAATACTGTTCCAGAGTTTGATTGGTCCTCTCGGTTTGTCCGTCGGTCTGAGGGTGGTGACTGGTCGATAGTCTCACATCAATTTGAGCCGACCGACAGCAACTTCGCCAAAACTGAGAAATAAATTGACTACCTCAATCCGAAATTAGAACCGAAGGAAAACCGTGCAGTCGGACGATGTTTTCGAGAAATTCTCGGGCCAGAGTTGCTGCTGTTGGCAAGCCTTTGAGCGGAATGAAATGCGCCATCTTGGAGAATAAGTCCACGATTACTAGAATCGTATTGTATCCGGAGCATGGAGGTAGATCGGTGATGAAGTCCATAGAAAGCGTATGCCAAGGGCGAGGTGGGATGTCAATAGGGCGTAAGAGGCCTGCTGGTCTTTCCTTTTGACTCTTGTTTTGGGCGCATACTCCACTGGACATTATAAAGTCTCTGATATCTTTCTTCCAAGACGGCCACCAGAAGTAGTGCTTGATCTTTTCTGAGGTCTTGGCCATACCGGGATGACCTTCCATTAAAGAGTCGTGATAACAAGAGATTACTTTTTTCTGTAAATCTGTGCTGGGTAGGTATAATCGTTCTTGGAAATACAATAAGTTGTCCTTTACTGCAAAGTCCTTTCCCTGCAGATGCCAATTCTGTATGTCTGCTGGAGTTACAAGTTGCCTGGCTTTATCCTTAACTTCCTCTATGGATTCGGTGGCGATTACACCCAGAATTCTTTGTTCGGGAATGATTGGTACAGGTTTAGGGTTGATCAAGTGTTCTTCCACTCCCATCCGAGAAAGGGCATCAGCTTTACCGTTCTTTGTATCAGGTCGATAGGTAATTATGAAGTCAAACTCGGCAAAGAATAATGCCCAACGGAGTTGTCTAGAGGATTGGGCTTTTGCGGTTTTCAAATATTGCAGGTTTCGGTGATCCGTAATCACAGTAACGGTGTGTCGGGCCCCCAGCAGATAATGCCGCCAAGCCTTAAAGGCAGACTTGATAGCCAGAAGTTCCTTGTCAGTAATCGTGTAATTGATTTCAGGAGGCGAGAATTTGCGGGACCAAAATGCCACGGGATGCAACTGATTGGTTACCGGGTCCTTTTGTGATAGAACTGTCCCCATGGCAAGGCTTGAAGCATCAGTTTCCACGATGTAGGGGGGTTCGGGGCGAGGGTGTTTTAAGATTGGTGCAGAGATAAATTTAGTCTTCAAATCCTGGAAAGCTTGTTCCGCCTCGGTAGACCATTCAAAACGTTTGTTTTTCTTTAACAAGGCAGTGATGGGCTGGACTATTCGAGAGAATTCGGGGATAAACCTGCGGTAAAAGTTAGCGAAGCCTAACATGCTTTGCACACCTTTTACGGAGGATGGTGATGGCCATTTGAGAACTGCATCGACCTTCTTTGAATCCATACGCACTCCGCCAGGTGATAATATGAATCCCAAGAATTCAACTTCAGTCACGTTGAAAACACATTTTTCCAACTTAGCGAAAAGTTTGTGTTGACGCAATCTTTCGAGGACCATTTTCACGTGTTTCCGATGTTCAGATTCCGATGAAGAATAAACGAGGATGTCGTCAATGTAAACAACAACACATACATCTATGAGCTCTCTGAGGACATCGTTCATAAAATATTGAAAGGCGGCCGGGGCATTGCAAAGTCCGAAGGGCATGACCTGATATTCAAATAGCCCATACTTGGTGCGGAAGGCCGTTTTCCATTCATCGCCCTCTTTTACTCGTACCAAGTGGTAAGCTCCTCTAAGATCCAGCTTTGTATATATGCATGCTTTTCTGACTTGGTCCAGGAGTTCAGGGATCAAAGGTAACGGATATCTATTCTTAACGGTGATCTGGTTCAGGGAGCGATAATCGATACAAGTTCTAAGGTCTCCTTCCTTTTTTGGAACGAAGAACAAAGCTGAAGAAGCAGGGGACTTGGAAGGACGAATAAACCCATTTGCCAGGTATTGATCCAGGTATTGTCGAAGGTGAAGGTTCTCAGGCTCGGTGAGGGCATAAATTCTACTACAAGGAGGAGTAGATCCAGGTATCAGGTCTATCTGGCAGTCATAAGACCTATGAGGAGGTAGAGAGTTAGCCTGATCCTTCCGGAAAACATCTTGGTATTCTAGGTATTCGGGAGGTAACTGGGGAGTCTCTGAAGAAATTGCGGCCATTGCAACACCAGGTGGAGGGTGACAAGTAGAGACACATTCTGGAAACTGGACCGTTCTTGCTCGCCAATCGATCAGAGGATTGTGTTTCTCTAACCAAGGTATTCCTAGAATAATCTGAAACTGAGGGGCCTTGATCACATCGAACACGATCTTCTCATGGTGTCCATCTTGACTTACTAGCGTCACCTCTTGAGTGGTATGCGTTACTGGCCCGGAGGCTATCTCCGTACCATCCACTGTAGTAATGACGTCCTTTACAGCCTTGGGACAAAGAGTTAGATTCATCCTCAAAACCATTTCATGATCCACATAATTGCCGATGGCACCGCTGTCGACGTAAGCTTCAATTGCATGTAATCGATCCGGATTATCAGGGCTAATGAGGACCATCGGTATCACGAAATGCGAGGTCACGGAACTGGTTTTCACGCTCGGCAAGAGGACCTCTATTCTTGTCGGGCGAGGTCGTTTCCCTGCTCAGAGTTTGTAACTTTGGTAACTGCAGCTCCTACTGCCTTCTTGGCAGGTTTCACCGGACAGTCTCGAAGAAAGTGTCCTGAGTTTCCGCAATATAGGCATAATTGCAACTGTTTCCTCCTTTCCCACTCCCTTTGTGTTAGAGGACCTTTCAGACCCCCTATTTGCATGGGTTCCCCAGAGTCTACTCCTTTGGAAGGAGTTGGCGGTTTGGAAAATACTCGAGCATCAAACTTGGAACGATCGGCCTTCCTGTTCTGCAGCCTGTGATCTATTTGAACGACCAAGTCTATATAATCTGAACAGTCTTGTGGGGGATTCACTACTTGGGCTAAAACGTCTTTGAGCTCTCCACGTAGACCTCTATAAAACAGCGTAATCCTTTTGTCCTCAGGCCATTGAGTTTCCACTATTAGTCTATTGAAAGATGCAATATAAGCCAAAAGGTCTTGATTATCCTGTTGCAACGAAAGAAGCTCATTGTCCAAGGCCTGCCCCTGTGAATGTCTTGCGAACAGTTTTTCCATACTAAGCTGAAAGGCTTGAAAATCATGGAGAACCGGATCATCTTGATTAACTAGAGGGATCGACCAGTCTGCCGCATTGCCACTAAGGTACGAAAGTACAAAAGCTACTTTTGCTTGATCAGTTGGAAAGGCTGCTGGCCGGCATAAGAAGTGCAACCGGCACTGATTGATAAATACTGCAAACCTCTTTGGGTCACCAGAAAATCGTTCGGGCGGAGCCAGAGGTACATTCCCAGGTAGGTTGATCTGCACTGGATTCATAGAGGAGGTTGAAGGAAGATTTGCCCCTGATGCGGGTAACGGGGTCTGTCCGGCTTGTGACTGTAGCACTTGTCTAGCAAGATTGTCTGTTCTCTCCTTGGAAATAATTAGTTCCCTTCTTAGAGCATTAGTTTCCTGACGAGCTGCATGCACTTCTGCCCTTAGTTCCCCAAGTAACCGGGCTAGGGGGTCAGTATCCGAGGTTTCCATAGCGCCTGGGCGAGAGTTTTGCGGTGGGCTTTGCGTTCTGTAACGCTCACCTGATTCTCGCAGAGGCGCCGGTCTTGACTGGGCGACTACCGTATCTTCAAAGGTGATGTGTAGCACCCGGTTGGCTCTTTGGGCTGGACCTCTGTGCACTGTATGCCTGACGTGTAGAGTAAGATGTCTGCAGATAGAAAATAAGGGGTTAATGAACTGGGGTTATTGGGGTGTCCCTATCTCTTTCCTCTTCTCCTCTCCTGTAGACCCCCAAAGGTTAACGCTCTCACCTTAGGTAAGTGAATGCCGAGCTCTCCATCTGCCTCGGGGCAGGGTGCTGTAACCAGTTTCTTCACTGGATAGGTAGCGCAGGCCTCTTGACTTCAGAGGACTGCTGTCCGTCGTTTACTGCACGAACGGTAAGTTTGGAGTCATTCAAATGTCTGTAAAGTCTTTAGTAATGATGTCTCTTGTTTTGCAGGGTTCCGGCGATGGCGGATGACGGGCTGAAGTGAGTTGAAGATGGAGCCCGTGTGATGAATAGAAGCGCCTGGAAGCACGTAAGTAAGGGCTTGTTGCCTGCTTCACGATGCGCTCTAACTGTCTTTTTATTTTGCAGGTACGAGTTCGGAGCGGCTGCAGGGTGCCGGAATACCCACTGGATTAGATGTGGAAAGGAGTAATGGCACGTGAGTATTAAAGTTCCCCAATGTCTTAAACGCACCTTGTTTTGTCTTTCAGATGCGGGATGCAGCGCCGAAGGCCTCCGGAGCGTGCGAAAAGTTGGTAAGCTCTTGTCTTTCAGATGCCGGAATGCAGTGTGAAGACCTCCGGAGCGCACAAAGAGTAGGTAAGCCTTTGCCTTTCAGATGCCGGAATGCTAACCTGTTCTTCCTTGTCTTTATAGGTGTTGCTGAAGACTGGATTCAGGATGGTAAGCCTTTGCCTTTCAGATGCCGGAATGCTAACCTGTTCTTTCTTGTCTTTATAGGTGTTGCTGAAGACTGGATTCAGGATGGTAAGCCTTTTTCCTTAGGCCCAGGACCGGATGCAGAAGACACGATGAGCGTTCTGCTGCAGAGGTTGCAGAATAACGCAAAGCAAGATTCATCCACCGGGTGTGGTTTAAATAGCCTCCTGTAGTGCTTCGGTGTCTCCTTCCACAGCCACGCCTAGGTAAGAAAAGAGTTCCTGCTTTCCAGAAGAGTTCCAGTGTTCTGAATCTAGGGAGTGGCTCCAGCCCCACCCAACAGGAAAAGTAGTTCCAAACAGAAGGGGATCAGAGGCTCAACTGGCAGGCAAGTAAGCAGCATGGTCTGCTGCAGGTAAGTCCACCCAAGCATTATGAGCCCGGCGCTTCCAGCGCTGGGACTGGGCATATTTATGATCCTGGTGCCACTGGCGCCAGGACTGGGTCCAAAAGGTCCCAATTGGGACTGGTTGGCACTCGGAACCTGGGTTATGGATCTGCTTCCAAGGGAGTTGGGAAAACCCTGACCTTTTGGAAGCAGAGATCATGACAGTACCCCCCCTCAAGGCCCCTCCCAAACCGGGCTTCTCCGGGGGTTTTGGCTTGTCAGGAAATGTTTGGTGAAATCTTTTGATTAGGCGAGGAGCGTGGACATATTCAGCAGGTTCCCAGGATCTCTCTTGGGGGCCGTAGCCTTTCCAGTCAATTACGTAGAATAGTTTAGATTTGGAGATCTTGGAGTCCAGAATGCTTTTGACTTCAAACTCGAGTTCTCCATCAACTAGGATAGGTTTTGGAGATTTGGTTAGTCGGGTTTGAGGTTGCACGGGTTTTAATAGAGAGACGTGGAAGACCGGATGTATCTTCATGTGCGGGGGCAAGTCCAACTTGACCGCTACTGGGTTTACTATGGTAGTGATGGAATAGGGACCAAGGTATCTTGGGTTGAATGTGCGTGGCCCTTTTAGAGATAGATATTTGGTGGATAACCAGACTTGATCCCCTACTTGATAGTGAGGGGCTTCCTTCCGATGTTGATCTGCTCCTTTCTTGTATTGTTCTTTAGCCCTTTGAAGGTGAGAAACAGCTTCCTTAAAGGCTTGGGTGATTGTAGAATGCAGGTAGTCTACTGCTGGTGTTTCAAGATCTTGGAGGGGATCCAACTCCGAGGTTCGAGGGTGACTGCCGCACAAAAGAAAAAACGGGGTTTTCCCAGTTCCCGAATGGACAGAGTTATTGTAGGCATATTCGGCTATCCAAAGGATATCTTTCCAAGTTTTTTCAGTTTGTTGCAGCATGCAGCGTAAATACTGTTCCAGAGTTTGATTGGTCCTCTCGGTTTGTCCGTTGGTCTGAGGGTGGTGACTGGTCGATAGTCTCACATCAATTTGAGCCGACCGACAGCAACTTCGCCAAAACTGAGAAATAAATTGACTACCTCAATCCGAAATTAGAACCGAAGGAAAACCGTGCAGTCGGACGATGTTTTCGAGAAATTCTCGGGCCAGAGTTGCTGCTGTTGGCAAGCCTTTGAGCGGAATGAAATGCGCCATCTTGGAGAATAAGTCCACGATTACTAGAATCGTATTGTATCCGGAGCATGGAGGTAGATCGGTGATGAAGTCCATAGAAAGCGTATGCCAAGGGCGAGGTGGGATGTCAATAGGGCGTAAGAGGCCTGCTGGTCTTTCCTTTTGACTCTTGTTTTGGGCGCATACTCCACAGGACATTATAAAGTCTCTGATATCTTTCTTCCAAGACGGCCACCAGAAGTAGTGCTTGATCTTTTCTGAGGTCTTGGCCATACCGGGATGACCTTCCATTAAAGAGTCGTGATAACAAGAGATTACTTTTTTCTGTAAATCTGTGCTGGGTAGGTATAATCGTTCTTGGAAATACAATAAGTTGTCCTTTACTGCAAAGTCCTTTCCCTGCAGATGCCAATTCTGTATGTCTGCTGGAGTTACAAGTTGCCTGGCTTTATCCTTAACTTCCTCTATGGATTCGGTGGCGATTACACCCAGAATTCTTTGTTCGGGAATGATTGGTACAGGTTTAGGGTTGATCAAGTGTTCTTCCACTCCCATCCGAGAAAGGGCATCAGCTTTACCATTCTTTGTACCAGGTCGATAGGTAATTATGAAGTCAAACTCGGCAAAGAATAATGCCCAACGGAGTTGTCTAGAGGATTGGGCTTTTGCGGTTTTCAAATATTGCAGGTTTCGGTGATCCGTAATCACAGTAACGGTGTGTCAGGCCCCCAGCAGATAATGCCGCCAAGCCTTAAAGGCAGACTTGATAGCCAGAAGTTCCTTGTCAGTAATCGTGTAATTGATTTCAGGAGGCGAGAATTTGCGGGACCAAAATGCCACGTGATGCAACTGATTGGTTACCGGGTCCTTTTGTGATAGAACTGCCCCCATGGCAAGGCTTGAAGCATCAGTTTCCACGATGTAGGGGAGTTCATGGCGAGGGTGTTTTAATATTGGTGCAGAGATAAATTTAGTATTCAAATCCTGGAAAGCTTGTTCCGCCTCGGTAGACCATTCAAAACGTTTGTTTTTCTTTAACAAGGCAGGGATGGGCTGGACTATTCGAGAGAATTCGGGGATAAACCTGCGGTAAAAGTTAGCGAAGCCTAACATGCTTTGCACACCTTTTACGGAGGATGGTGATGGCCATTTGAGAACTGCATCGACCTTCTTTGAATCCATACGCACTCCGCCAGGTGATAATATGAATCCCAAGAATTCAACTTCAGTCACGTTGAAAACACATTTTTCCAACTTAGCGAAAAGTTTGTGTTGACGCAATCTTTCGAGGACCATTTTCACGTGTTTCCGATGTTCAGATTCCGATGAAGAATAAACGAGGATGTCGTCAATGTAAACAACAACACATACATCTATGAGCTCTCTGAGGACATCGTTCATAAAATATTGAAAGGCGGCCGGGGCATTGCAAAGTCCGAAGGGCATGACCTGATATTCAAATAGCCCATACTTGGTGCGGAAGGCCGTTTTCCATTCATCGCCCTCTTTTACTCGTACCAAGTGGTAAGCTCCTCTAAGATCCAGCTTTGTATATATGCATGCTTTTCTGACTTGGTCCAGGAGTTCAGGGATCAAAGGTAACGGATATCTATTCTTAACAGTGATCTGGTTCAGGGAGCGATAATCGATACAAGTTCTAAGGTCTCCTTCCTTTTTTGGAACGAAGAACAAAGCTGAAGAAGCAGGGGACTTGGAAGGACGAATAAACCCATTTGCCAGGTATTGATCCAGGTATTGTCGAAGGTGAAGGTTCTCAGGCTCGGTGAGGGCATAAATTCTACTACAAGGAGGAGTAGATCCAGGTATCAGGTCTATCTGGCAGTCATAAGACCTATGAGGAGGTAGAGAGTTAGCCTGATCCTTCCGGAAAACATCTTGGTATTCTAGGTATTCGGGAGGTAACTGGGGAGTCTCTGAAGAAATTGCGGCCAGTGCAACACCAGGTGGAGGGTGACAAGTAGAGACACATTCTGGAAACTGGACCGTTCTTGCTCGCCAATCGATCAGAGGATTGTGTTTCTCTAACCAAGGTATTCCTAGAATAATCTGAAACTGAGGGGCCTTGATCACATCGAACACGATCTTCTCATGGTGTCCATCTTGACTTACTAGCGTCACCTCTTGAGTGGTATGCGTTACTGGCCCGGAGGCTATCTCCGTACCATCCACTGTAGTAATGACGTCCTTTACAGCCTTGGGACAAAGAGTTAGATTCATCCTCAAAACCATTTCATGATCCACATAATTGCCGATGGCACCGCTGTCGACGTAAGCTTCAATTGCATGTAATCGATCCGGATTATCAGGGCTAATGAGGACCATCGGTATCACGAAATGCGAGGTCACGGAACTGGTTTTCACGCTCGGCAAGAGGACCTCTATTCTTGTCGGGCGAGGTCGTTTCCCTGCTCAGAGTTTGTAACTTTGGTAACTGCAGCTCCTACTGCCTTCTTGGCAGGTTTCACCGGACAGTCTCGAAGAAAGTGTCCTGAGTTTCCGCAATATAGGCATAATTGCAACTGTTTCCTCCTTTCCCGCTCCCTTTGTGTTAGAGGACCTTTCAGACCCCCTATTTGCATGGGTTCCCCAGAGTCTACTCCTTTGGAAGGAGTTGGTGGTTTGGAAAATACTCGAGCATCAAACTTGGAACGATCGGCCTTCCTGTTCTGCAGCCTGTGATCTATTTGAACGACCAAGTCTATATAATCCGAACAGTCTTGTGGGGGATTCACTACTTGGGCTAAAACGTCTTTGAGCTCTCCACGTAGACTTCTATAAAACAGCGTAATCCTTTTGTCCTCAGGCCATTGAGTTTCCACTATTAGTCTATTGAAAGATGCAATATAAGCCAAAAGGTCTTGATTACCCTGTTGCAACGAAAGAAGCTCATTGTCCAAGGCCTGCCCCTGTGAATGTCTTGCGAACAGTTTTTCCATACTAAGCTGAAAGGCTTGAAAATCATGGAGAACCGGATCATCTTGATTAACTAGAGGGATCGACCAGTCTGCCGCATTGCCACTAAGGTACGAAAGTACAAAAGCTACTTTTGCTTGATCAGTTGGAAAGGCTGCTGGTCGGCATAAGAAGTGCAACCGGCACTGATTGATAAATACTGCAAACCTCTTTGGGTCACCAGAAAATCGTTCGGGCGGAGCCAGAGGTACATTCCCAGGTAGGTTGATCTGCACTGGATTCATAGAGGAGGTTGAAGGAAGATTTGCCCCTGATGCGGGTAACGCGGTCTGTCCGGCTTGTGACTGTAGCACTTGTCTAGCAAGATTGTCTGTTCTCTCCTTGGAAATAATTAGTTCCCTTCTTAGAGCATTCGTTTCCTGACGAGCTGCATGCACTTCTGCCCTTAGTTCCCCAAGTAACCGGGCTAGGGGGTCAGTATCCGAGGTTTCCATAGCGCCTGGGCGAGAGTTTTGCGGTGGGCTTTGCGTTCTGTAACGCTCACCTGATTCTCGCAGAGGCGCCGGTCTTGACTGGGCGACTACCGTATCTTCAAAGGTGATGTGTAGCACCCGGTTGGCTCTTTGGGCTGGACCTCTGTGCACTGTATGCCTGACGTGTAGAGTAAGATGTCTGCAGATAGAAAATAAGGGGTTAATGAACTGGGGTTATTGGGGTGTCCCTATCTCTTTCCTCTTCTCCTCTCCTGTAGACCCCCAAAGGTTAACGCTCTCACCTTAGGTAAGTGAATGCCGAACTCTCCATCTGCCTCGGGGCAGGGTGATGTAACCAGTTTCTTCACTGGATAGGTAGCGCAGGCCTCTTGACTTCAGAGGACTGCTGTCCGTCGTTTACTGCACGAACGGTAAGTTTCGAGTCATTCAAATGTCTGTAAAGTCTTTAGTAATGATGTCTCTTGTTTTGCAGGGTTCCGGCGATGGCGGATGACGGGCTGAAGTGAGTTGAAGATGGAGCCCGTGTGATGAATAGAAGCGCCTGGAAGCACGTAAGTAAGGGCTTGTTGCCTGCTTCACGATGCGCTCTAACTGTCTTTTTATTTTGCAGGTACGAGTTCGGAGCGGCTGCAGGGTGCCGGAATACCCACTGGATTAGATGTGGAAAGGAGTAATGGCACGTGAGTATTAAAGTTCCCCAATGTCTTAAACGCACCTTGTTCTGTCTTTCAGATGCGGGATGCAGCGCCGAAGGCCTCCGGAGCGTGCGAAAAGTTGGTAAGCTTTTGTCTTTCAGATGCCGGAATGCAGTGTGAAGACCTCCGGAGCGCACAAAGAGTAGGTAAGCCTTTGCCTTTCAGATGCCGGAATGCTAACCTGTTCTTCCTTGTCTTTATAGGTGTTGCTGAAGACTGGATTCAGGATGGTAAGCCTTTGCCTTTCAGATGCCGGAATGCTAACCTGTTCTTTCTTGTCTTTATAGGTGTTGCTGAAGACTGGATTCAGGATGGTAAGCCTTTTTCCTTAGGCCCAGGACCGGATGCAGAAGACACGATGAGCGTTCTGCTGCAGAGGTTGCAGAATAACGCAAAGCAAGATTCATCCACCGGGTGTGGTTTAAATAGCCTCCTGTAGGGCTTCGGTGTCTCCTTCCACAGCCACGCCTAGGTAAGAAAAGAGTTCCTGCTTTCCAGAAGAGTTCCAGTGTTCTGAATCTAGGGAGTGGCTCCAGCCCCACCCAACAGGAAAAGTAGTTCCAAACAGAAGGGGATCAGAGGCTCAACTGGCAGGCAAGTAAGCAGCATGGTCTGCTGCAGGTAAGTCCACCCAAGCATTATGAGCCCGGCGCTTCCAGCGCTGGGACTGGGCATATTTATGAGCCTGGTGCCACTGGCGCCAGGACTGGGTCCAAAAGGTCCCAATTGGGACTGGTTGGCACTCGGAACCTGGGTTATGGATCTGCTTCCAAGGGAGTTGGGAAAACCCTGACCTTTTGGAAGCAGAGATCATGACAGTACTGGCGGAAACAAATGAACGCCATAGGTTTTTGACTTGCATAACAGGATAAGGAGCCAACAGGCTTTTCCCCAATTTATGCAATATAAAGTAATTTGAACTATGACACATAAAGCACAAACTGTATTTGCACCCCTGGCATGCAGATTTACTACAAAATTGAACCAATTTATTTTGCCTCAGATCCAGCCTCCTCTCTTAAACATATAAAGTGGAGCAACATCTATGCTCATACTTGTTTTTTTTATTTTATTAAATACATTCCAGTTTGCCCCATATATTTGACCTTAATGAAATATAGTTGCCTGAAAATTGATGGCACAGCATGTTCCCTACATCCCTACTCACTCAAACAGGAAAAAAGGTGCTACATAGATTTGTTTTGGTCTAGGTAGTAGCAATATCCAACCTCTTTCAATTGAGTCTACTATTATAAATAAAAGAAGAATGAATCAGACTCGAGGGTAACATTTGAAAGGTCTTTATTTTAACTCAAAAGAGAAAAAGCCCAATCTACTGCTACCAGGTATTTTCCTTGCTTGCTAACCAAATTAAAGGTGTTAGTCAACTGTCCAAACCAAAAGTAGTCATCAGTCCAAGTCGTAGTCACTATCTGGCCCTACCACTGTAAAAAAAAAACAAAGCTAGAGACTCCCAACTCTTGATTCTTTGATGTTTCTTCCTTCTCTCCCAAGTACTGGACGTAAGACAAATGATTGTTCACAATAGTTCACAAAAGAAAGGTTTTCAAGTCTCTTTTTAAATTGCAAATTGTAAATCTTTACACAAACCAATTGTCTCATATTCTTGAAGGGGGGATTATACCCTTTGTCGGCTTCCACCAACCTGGACCTGTTTTTTCTCCCAATATTGTGCTTTATATTGATTAATTGAACCCTGTAGGTTGCCTTCTTGTAACAATGTCTCATATCTTTAGGGCTCTCCAGGACCGCTGATAGTTTGAATTACTTATTTATCTCTCTTTGAGTAGCTAAACCTCCCTCTGCCCTGGGCAAGCCTTGCACCTTCTCTGCCTTCGGTGTGCTCCAGTCGTGTGGCATCTCTGTCACACATGTATCTGCCCTCCTTCTCCTGCCTGTCTTGGCAGCTTCGTTGATAATTGCAACTAGAGAGCAGGAATCGTTCATCCTTTTCCCCCTGGTCTGAGCGTCTGTTTGCGGGTCCCAGTCTCATCATGGTGACACTACCAGATAAGACGATCCGGCCCTTGCCCATCTCAGCAAGTTCTGTATTCTCCAAACTACGAGCAGAAGATTTGTTCCTCTGTTGGCCCCTGGTCTTGGTATCAATTCACAGGCACCAGACCCACCATGGTTGCACCCGTCTCCATTTCCATCTCAGCGATGTTGCTCTTCTCCATGCCGGCCTTCAGGCATCTCGCTTTCCCTTCTTTGGTTCTCCATGCTACCGCTGGCTCTGCAGGGTGGTATGGATCTGCCCCTCAAGGATGTTCTCATGTCAGAGGCTCACCTCTGTGTTGTTAAGTGACTTCAATTCAGCACTCCAACTAAGTCAATACCTAGTCTGGGATGCCCAAGGGAAGCCCTTATTTATATATTTTTATGACAAGTTCGTAGATCTGGATGATAAACCCTTGTATAACGCCCCTCTCTTTGAATCCCCCTGACCTCACTGAGACAAGAAGTAGGTTTGTTTTGCAAATTAAAAGATTTATTTGCAAATTAAACAATATATATATCACACTTTTATGAATATATTAATATTTGATAGCACACTTATGAATATAATGTTGATCAACAATGGGTAATGTTACAATTGCCCACTCTTTTCAATCAGTGAGGAGTTAGTATAGAAAGGATAAGGTAGCAGAGAATACTTTTATGGTTTCAAGGAAAAGCAGTGATGGAAAGAATGCAGCACAGAAATAAACTGATATGGTTTCAACAAGAGATAATATGATCACTTTTTCTATTGACAATTCATTCACCCCCTATGCAATATAAAGATATGGAAGGAGAGCACACAGTTTTTAGAAATACAATCAAATGCAATTCAGTTCCCCCCTAGCAAGCTTATAGCAACCAGTATGCTTTAAAACAGGCAGAAATACTTTTAAATGTGATTTGCAATGAAGTGAAAAATATGCTAAAAATTATTTTAATTCCCTATCGGAGATTCAGGGTAGGTGAATGCTACTTAAGATTGGTTCAGGTCAACACTAGCAATTAATCAGGAATGATTAACAGATTGAAAACGAATTTCAGCAGTTGCAAGCAAAAGACAGCGATTTTTGACAGGTGGAGAAATTGAGTCAAATTGCAATTCGCGGCACTTTTTCCGAGTGTGTCGATCACGATTACGGAAAAACTATAAGGAGTAAAAAGTCGGCTAAAATGAAACAGCACAGCCCGGCTGTTTTATTCTGATGTGCCCCTTGGAAGTCTGGGGTAAATCAGTTGGCAAAATTGTAAGGCCAGCTGAGAATACTTTTAGCTTGCAGTAGGCCTTCTGCTTCAAAGTTCTGGAGTCTGGTTTTCTAAGTTCTGGTCTCTGGATAGTGCCTGAATTTGGATGTCATCCGTCAAAGTGCTTCGCAAGAAAGTGGAAAGTGAATCTCTACCTGGGTCTCAGTGGCTCTTTTTATGTCTTTTGAAAATGGGTGGGAAAGCTGACTTTCTATGCCCAACCCTCTAAGGGTTGGGCAATCTATTGAAGAAACGCCCCTTTGCTTTTACTGAGAACCCAATTTTTCATAATCAAACATGTTTCCAAGGTACACAAGTTGTTAAGAATACATGTACACATCCCAGATTAATTTAATACAGTTCTTTTGTTCAAGCCTCATGTTCCTGCGAGCTTGGGTTCAGAAACGACAACATTTTGCGCTTTTTAGTGGGTGTCGCCATATTGGTTTTCGATCAAATCTTCCCCGGAGGTATGCCCCCTCTCTGGGGACATTACAATAAGTTTTCAATTCTCTAGTGTAAGTACAGTGTCTGCAGCTTTAATAAATGGCGGGGTTCGGTCTCAGAACATCGTACGGAGTTGAGTTTAGTCTCAAATTGTAGGTACATTTTTCATATTAAGAATCTCCAAATTGGACATTTTTGTCAGCTTCATACAAGAGCAATTTAATAAAACATACATTTGCCTCTCCTTCAGTACACCCATTTGCTTGTCACCGCCTTCGGGAACTTGGCTTGACTCAGAGATCAAATGTCTTTCCTTCCCCCAGAGCAACTGTTAACAATTACACCTCAAATCAGCATATCCTATTCAGTAGAAAGAGTATATTGTGTTGACTGAGGTCAGCAGACCAGGGTTCCACTCTGCATCTGATTAACACGACCATGTGATCTCCTGTGCTGTTGCTGGTAAGAGCAGGTGTCTAGGCTTCCCATGGACAGAGGCCTCTTGAACTTTTAATTGAATCAGACTGTCTTCTTGTGAGGATTTCTGAGGTGTGAGGGCTTCCCATTGAGCAGCAATGCTTTGAAGTTTCCAGCTAACTCAGGTTCCTTTCCAGCTCCTAAAATACCAGTCTCCTGTCAGAGTTTAGACCGCTAGCGCCGGTTAGTGTCAAGCACCGGTACTACACCCATTTTTGTGGAGCTGTCTTGAACTAATCCATTTCAAAAAGGGGATTTTACTTGATAACATAGGATCCTGGCTAACATTGTATTGATGTGGATTCTGCAGTGGAGTAATGTAGAACACCCAACCAGAAGTTGGATTTTTTGTCTGGTGGTTTTGTGCCCATGATTTTAGCCATTTTTGACATCAATTAAAACAGATTTTGAACAGCACCATAATCCTTTGCACTGATTTCGCCCATGGCGCTTCTGGCCCATCACGCTCGCACTGGTGGGTGGCAGGTCAGGCGACCATTTTGGTGTGATCAAAAACTGTGTGGTTTTCCTGGGTTCTGGCACTAATGTGGGCTTTTCGGCCATCTTGGATTTTCTAAGCCCACAGCACCACATGTTGTAGCATAATAATTCAAACGTGTGTCAAGACACCTGACAGTGTAGGATTCTTTCTCCTCCATTCAAGGTTCCCTGTCCCTTTATTCTTGACTGCCATATTTTAAAGGCATATTCTCTTTTCCATCAGCTGCTGAGTAAAAGGGGATTCCAGTATTACCTTGAAATTGAAATAATGTCAACAGGGTTTGAATGTAAAACAGAAACAGCAACAGCCTTTTCCACTCTCATATATGCAGAGAGTGTAATTTTCATAGGGAGATACTTATAGGAATGTTAGTCCTTATTCCCTACAGGGGTGTCACTCACAGTGAGACCCAGCTTTCCCAGACCCCATAGAAGGTCTTGCTTAGCGGACTCGCCTCCCTAGTCCCACAACGTGTGGCTCCCTCTAAGGGAGACGGGATGAGTTTCCCTGATTCGTCACAGTGACAAAACACATATTTGTGTAGAGTGGTAAAAGAGGGCCTATTTTGAAATGGTTCCATGTGTTAATATCCCCGCAAAAATATCGCCATACAAAAATATCACCATATCTTTGCGGCAATATTAAGCCATGGAACCTGTGGGGGACACCCCTACAACTCCCATAATTCTTTTATTGGAGCAGGGGACACCTCCACAACCGCAGGTCCCAATAACCCCATAAATTATGCCCACTAATAATATTGCCTATGGCCTTACCCCACGACCATATATATGGCAATATTACTGGTGGGGATAATATTACCTGATACCTTTTGAAATACCACCAGCTAATCATCACCTCAAAACTGATGTTTGTCCCATACATTTTGTTGTGCTTTATTTGTAAATATAAAGATTTGTTAAAAGAAAAAATAGGTAACACGGTTGTTTCTGTGAATGTTACTTCGAAGACAACTTGATGAGGCAGAAAATGTTGAAAGAAAAGTATACGTTCCACTTAAAATGATCGATCATAAAACGAATGTGGTGCATACGATGACTCCAGGTGGCCTGTAGACATTTTAACTTGAAGCATAATTTACTCACCTGGAGTGACACGGAAGGATTGACATCAAAGCCGTGTCTATTGTGACTGAGATTGTGTGTCATTAAAATGGAGGTTAATGGGTTTGTGTTGTGTTTATAGCTGCACAAAGGCAGTGTTCTCGAATGGTTCTCATGCCCTCCCACTCTTTCTCCCACTCTCTCCATCTCTATAGTGATTGTTTTAGAAGCAGAAAGGCCACCTTCACCTTGTGAAATGTTTTTCTATGGTGTCCCATGTACACCTTGTGCCACTCTGGTTCTGTGTTTGATGAAGTGGAGGAAGCAGAAGAACGTGAATTAAAAGCGGAGAATGTACAACAGACGTCAATACAGTGTGTGGGTGTTCGCAGGTGATTGTGGGTGAATGCCCGGCTTGGAACAAGCTGAAAAGACTAATGCAGGCTTGCAGAATGTTTTTGTACGCCACTTGTTTGCAAAAGAAAGAAAAAACATTGTTGACTATGCTTTTGAAAAAGGGCACATTATAAAAAGTTCTGCTTTCAACTGTAACCATTGATTATGCTGGCAGTAAAACGATTGTCGGGAAATTCTCCCACTATCCAGCACTTTCCGCATGGAACAGGAACTGGAGTTTGTTCATATAATTATACTGGTCCTAGAAATATTCTGGGAAGGCTGATTAATTGAAGAAAAACACATTGTCGACCTGACCATCTGTGAGGAAATGGAAGGCACTGAAAAAGGAGTTCAAATACCTGGCTTCCAGTTAGTGTAATACACATGGATGACGTTGTAATATCACTCCCATCTCTTACAGCTAATGCAACGCCCATGGGGACACTGTGGTATCAAACCCATGGCTGCTAGCTAGTGTAATACCATGGGTCAAAGTGTGGTATCACACCCATGTCTTCCAGCTAGTGTAATACCATAGGTCAAAGTGTGATATCAGACCCATGTCTTCCAGCTAGTGTAACACCATGGGTCAAAGTGTGGTAGTGCACCAATCTCTTCCAGCTAGTGCAACACCAGGGGTCAAAGTGTGATATCACACACATGTCTTCCAGCTAGTGTAACATCATGGGTCAAAGTGTGATATCACACCCATGTCTTCCAGCTAGTGTAACATCATGGGTCAAAGTGTGGTATCACACCCATGGCTGCGAGATAGCCTAACAGCCACGGGGGCAGTGTGGAATGACATCCATGGCTGCCAGCTATTGAAACACCATGGGTCAAAGTGTGGTATCCCACCCATGTCTTCCAGCTACTGCAACAGCAATGGGTAACAGTGTGGTCTCACACCCATTGCTGCCAGCTAGTGTAACATTAATGGGTGACAGTTTAGTATCACACCAAATGTCTGTCAGCTACTGTAACACACATGAATGACAGTATAGTATCATACACATGAATGTCACCCATAGATGTTACACTATCTGGTATACATGGGTGTGATACTACACTTTGACCCATGGTTACACTACCTGGCAGCCATGAGTGTGATATCACACTGCCAGATTGTGTAAAATCTGTGGGTGACAGTCTAGTGTCACACCCATGCCTGCCAGATAGTGTAACACTCATGGGTGACAGTGTGGCATCATACCCAGGGCAGCAAGCTAGTGTAACACTAAAAGGGACAGTGTGGTATCACAACCATGGCTGCCAGCTACTGTATGATATGATATGGCATACAAGGAAGTGGCCTGGGGTGCAGAGGGAAGACAGAACAAACAATTCTACTAGGCCTTGTGTTATTCGGATCGTGCAACTGCGACAACAAAAGTGCAGGAGAAAGGGACAGGGGACGTGCAGGGGAGAAGAAAGGGGACAGTGCGCTCAGGGCGCCAATGCTCTGAGTGAGTGCAGCCAGGGTACTGTTGCTCTGGGTAAGTACATGAAAACCAGGTGGCAGTAGGATTTACAGCTACAGCCCCTAAAAGCACAGTAGGCTGAGAGGAAGTGCAGGATGACTGATCATGGAGGGGCCTGGCACTCTGTGAGACTCCGAGGGTACATGGCAGGCAGTCAGGGTTGTCAGACAGGATAGTAGGTTAGCAAGGAAGAGGGAGAGAGAAGGCTGAGGAGAAAACGAAGGTCTTGAGCAGCTTCTGGAACTTCAGGTGGTCCAGCTCAAGTTTGAGCAGGGCAAGGAGGTCATTACATAGGGAGGCACCTGCAGAGGAGAGAGATCTAGCCCCCACTCTCAGCTTGGAGAAAAGTCTGACCCTCAGAGAGTTTGAGATAGCAGAGTGAAGGGCTCTAGATGGAAGGTATTTAGGAATAGAGAGTTGAATATAGTGCCGGTCCCAGAAAGCCTTGTGGATGATGCAAAGGGTCTTGGACTTGATCCTTGCAGCCACCGGGAGCGAGTGCAGAGATATCAGGCCTGGAGAGATGCGGGCCTGGGCTTGAGGCAAAGGATACGTCTCGCAGTCCTGTTCTGGATTAGGTCAAAGGGGCAAAGAGTAGAGTTAGGCAGATTGAGAAAGAGACTGTTGCAGTATTACACCCTGGAGAGAACCAGTACTCTGGAGACAGTGAGCTTCTGGGGGAAGGTGAGAAAAGGTAGAATACCTCTGAGGTGGTGCAGCTGGAAATGTGCCTTCTTGGCAAGGTCTGTGCTGTGAGAAGAGAAGGAGAGAGGGCCGAAGATGAGCCCAAGTAGAGCAGCCATAGTGCAAGAGGGAAAGCGGGAGCAGCGGTCGCAATTAGCAGAATCTTAGTCTTACAGGCATTGAGGCATTGAAGCAGAGATCATTGGAGGCACACCATTTCTGAATTGTGGAAAGACAGTCAGGAACAAGCGAGGAAGGAGCGGAGGCTGAGGGAAGCCAAAAATAGAGCTGTGTGTCATCCGCATAAAAGAGGAAGTTGGATGAGAAGGTGGAAATCAGGTGGGCCAAAGGGGACAAGTAGACTTTGAAGAGCCAGGGTGAGAGGATAAAGTCCTGGGGGACACCATAAGTGGAGAGTGAGATGGTGGAGAGAAAGGAACCAAGTTGGACCTGGGAGGGTTGGTCCAAGATGAAGGAGGTGAGACACACCAGAGCCTGATCCGTGATGCCCAGCTTCTCATGGAGACAATTAATCAGGATGGCGTGATTGACTGTGTGAAAGGCAGAGGAGTGGTCCAGGAGGATGAGGACTACAGGAAAGCAGGAGTAAAGGTTATAAAGCAGATCTTCACGGTTGCCTCTGACTGCTCTGAAGCCAGACTGATGGTTATGAGGACAACCAACAGATTCAGTGTGTAGGGTTAGCTGGGATATGTCCAGACTTACCAGGAGCTTGTCCAGGAAAGGAGTGATGGAGATTGGGCAATAGTTTGCAAGACAGGAAGGATTGGCAGAAGGCTTTATTAGAAGAGGGTGAACAAAGGAGTGCTTGAGGAGGGAGGGGAAGATCCAGTGGCAAAAGTGTGATAGTAGAAATCGGCCAAGGCTGGAGCAAGGGAAGCAATGTGGTCTTTGATAGTTCTGAAAGAGCATGGGAGCACAAGTTTGGAAGACACTTTCATAGATTGGACTTGTCTAGAAATATTATCAGGTGTTATTGGAGAAAGGGAGGAATGAGGAGAGGAGGGGGAGAGGTGACCAAAGGGGCCTGAGAGAGATAGAGGGAGAGAGGGAGGAGGAGGAAAGTAAGTATAGGATTTCCTGAGTTGTAGTGGTCAGATGAGAGTCCAGAGCTGAGCAGAGGGCCTAGGAGGGAACAGGAGACTCTGCAGAGACACAGGTTTGAATGTGGACCCTCTTCTTGGAAAAGACAGTGTGTCTGTATTGCCTTTGGAGCAGGCAGCAGGCCATTTTGTCAGAAGAAGCACCAGATGCCCTCCACTTCCTCTTGGCTACCCTGCACTATCGTTTCAGGGCAGCCATTCAGAGTCATACAAAGAGTTGCACTTGGAGGTTGGCTTCACGCAGATTCTCACAAGGATGACCAGAGTACTGGAAATAAAAATATGCAGGTTGGTGAGTAATGTGTCAGAGTGGGTGTCAGCAGCAGGTGTAGGAGGAGCAGTGAAAGAGGAGTCAAAGGCGGCGACTGTTACTCACTCAATGGGCCGAATGACTGAGAAGGAAGGTGGAAGTGCTGGGGTGGGCTTTGCATGTGGGATAGGAAGCTTCAGGTGGGAGGAGAGTAGAAAGTGGTCAGTCCTAGAGAAAGGAGTAGTGAGCTGGTTAGAGACGGGGATGAGGAGATGAGAACATACACAGTTTGTCCGGCAGAGTTTGTCAGACCAAAGGGTAGAACAGAAAGGTAGAAAGAGTCACAAAGGTTGCGGAAGAGTCCAGAGGAGAGGTCAGAGGCATCCAGGTGTATGTTGAGATCTCCAAGGAAGAGAAAGTGAGAGGAAGAGACAATAGAAGAAGTGAGGTCTGCAAATTCTGAGAGGAAGAGTGAGACCTGACCAGGTGGCCTGTAGATGGTGGCCAGAGTTAGGGAGAGGCCAGGAGAGATAGAGAGCCTGCAGACAAGGCATTAAAAAGAGGAATATGCCTCCATGGGAATGACCGATGCAGGAACCCATTCAAAAAAGATCATGGCCACTCCACCTCCGGGTCAATTGGTGCTGGCTCAGAGAGGATCTTATGGCCCTCATGGAGAAGAGTGTTAAAGCTTGTGACAGAGCTGGCCGTGAACCACGTCTCGAGGAGGTGGCAGATGTTGGAAGAGTGTTTGAAAGCTGAACAAGAGTTGAGAGTAGCTATGTGGAGCAGGTTGCCACTTTTGAAAGATTTCCCGGGGTGGGGTACAGGAATGGGGTACTCTCTGCGGAAGTGGGATAGGAACCCAAGGGTGGGCACAGGCTGTAGCCGAGGTGTCAAAGTGGCCAGCGAGGAGGAAGAGGAGGTGGAAGGAGATGGCAATGTGGCCAGAGAGGAGGTAAAGGTGGCAGGAGAAGAAAGTTATTTGAAAAGACACGGGGGGGCGACTATCCAGACGGAGGAGATTGGGCTGAGAGCCCTGGACCATGATGGTACCATTTTGTAAGACATTAATGATGGATATGGATAAGTTAAAGGAGACCTCCCAATGGGTGCCACCATTGATGGGATAGGAGGAGAAAGGAGAGATATGAGATGATCTTTTATTTATATCGCACCCATACAACAGTGTTTCAGGGCGGGACGAGGCAAGGTAGGGGTACAAGAGAGGACAAAACAATGATCCAGAGAACACACAAGTGCAAGGGAGGGTGAAATGGAACATGTGAGGGGTAGCAGAGGAGTGGAAAGTGCAAAACACAGGATCAGAACAACAATAGGTAGTGCTTCCATCGGGTGGCAAGTGCATGACTCAAACACAGACAGCAGAAGTATAATAAGTGCAGGTGAGGGTACTGTAGGATTGCAGATACAGACCCAAGTGCAAGGGTTGCCAGAGGCAGTGCGGGTAAGTCTCAGGTTGGGCAAGGGATCCAGGCCCAAAATCCGAGGTTAGCCAGATGCCAATGCAGAAACAGACAGAGATCAGCAGGGGAGAGGAAGATAGAAGGCAGAAAAAAAGAGGAACGTCTTGAGGTGCTTCCGGAACTGGAGATGGTTTTCCTCAAATTTCAGAGAGAGAGGCGAGAGAACAGAGAACATATGAGGGGTTCATAGGACTGGACAGGGAATGACAAAGAGGATGAAAGTCTATCCGGAGGAATCGCTGATGTAGGTGTCAGCAATAGGCAGGCCTGGGTTGGAGATCAGTATATCCTTCTTGAACATTTTCCTACCATACTTTGTGAGAGGGATAGGATAGGAGATAAAGTAGTAGTTAGAGAAGATGGGAGAAATTGAGAGCATCACAAAGGGTGTGAGGAGGAAAAAGGAGAGAGAGAGAGGAAAAAGAAACAGAGCCCAGAGCCCTGTAACGCAGAATGCACTGGAAGGGAGGGTTCCCACAGTAGCATGCACACAGGAAGCACAATCAGGTAACACACCACAAGCGGAACACAGATAACAGCGTGGATGGAGGAGGGCACCAGAGATCAACATCCCAAGTGGGGCAGTGTCTACAGCAGTAAGCAATAGACCCTCAATAACCAACAGTAGTCTGCAGTAGGGTGTGCAGACACCAAGCAAGTAGAAAACAGGTGTTTAAGTTGAAGTATGTGCACTGCAAAAAACCCAGATTCCACTTTGATAGTAAGAGGGAAACATGCCTAGCTTTTAAACACAACAGCAATGCACAAGGCCCCGATTCAACTTTCCTAGAAAGAGGGACAAAGGCCTAGTTTTTAACACAACAGCAATGCAAAACACCCAGATTCAACTTTCCTAGTAAGAGGGAAAATGGCAAACTTGTTAAACACAACAGCAATGCAGAATGCCCAGATTCAATTTTCCTCAAAAGAGGGACAACGACCTAGTTTTTAACACAACAGCAATGCAAAACACCCAGATTCAACTTTCCTAAAAAGAGGGATAGAGTCCCAAGGTTAATTACGACTGTTCGCCTAATGCAGATAAGGATAACAACACTGTGACAAGCAGCAGACTGCAATAATTACCTAGAAGTATAAAGAGAGGAGGAACAGTTTGATGGGGAGCAGTAATAACTGTTCCCCCTGCATACCTTTGTTACCTTGAGAGTCGATGCTGGTTGACAGCTGTGCTACATGCTCCCATGGCATACACCAGCAAACACCCTCTGGAATGAATCAAGATAAGCTTTGTTATACTATTATTCAAGCTCACCAGTTGACTGCATCCAACTTTTAATATGTTCAAATATGATGATAAATGCTTATTGTCATGTTGAATTAATAGACGAGAGTCATCAGCACAGTAAAACGCCCACTTCAGTGTGTTTAAGAGATCACGAACAGTGTTTATATATTGAAAATAAAATAAAATAAAGCAGTTTCTTGAGGAAGCCCAGAATAAGTAGTGGTAGTTTTCCAAGTCTATCCCCCTATGCTAACTTGGCTAGTCTCTTCTGTAAGGAAAGATGTGCCCCAAAGCAATGCTTTATTTACTACCTCTACTTCTGAATAGAGGTACTGAATATGTTCAGTGCTCATAAATATTTCGAATGAGTGCCTAGCAAATAGCAATAAGAGTGGTTTCCGGTCCTCTGCCCTGGGCATAAAATGACTTCCACTAAAAGGCTGTGAGATTCAACAAAGATTTGTAGCTGCATTGCAGAATGTTCTTGTTACCTTTCATTTGGAGCGGCATATTAGATATAGGCCTGTAATTAAATGATATGTCAGGGTCAAATGTGGTTTTCTTCAAAAGGTGGGCAACACAGGGTTGTTTTGAAATAGGCCTAATTAAAACTTGGTCCACAGATTAATTAATAAATGAGGTTAAGAAAGGTATTAGATCTTCCAAGCATTCCTTTATGATGTTAGACCTGCATGGGTGGGCGTGAGGGGGTTTCACTTTGTTAATTTTGTTTCTATGGTCATCTTAGGACATCTTTTGGAAACCCAACACAGAAATTTGTCACAATAGTTGCTCATTGAATGACACAGTAAGATAACTAGACGATTGATGTTTGTTAATTGAAGATCTCATTGAAAAAAAATATGAATATTTTGTACTTATCTTTTTTAATAGGTTAAGGCGATTTAGGAGACGTTGTACTTTCCAAGAGCTGTAGTTTTATGAAATGTGTTTTATTGAAATGTTCTGCTGCCTTCATTAGATGCAAAAATAAGATGTTCTTGGCTTGGCTAAAAGACAGCTTATAGCACTTCTGGACAGCCTGCACAATCAATTAGTTCGCTTCTGAGCTGTTTTTGAACCACTTTCTATAGTCTTTCCTGTGATTTGTATTACTGTTACTGGAGCTATGGTGTTTGTAATATAGGTACATACGCAAATATACCTTTAAAATGTGGTTGAAAGATTGGATGAAAAAGCCTTGAAATTAAGCACCATACTAGAACGTTACACATTTGGGAAGAGGATGCAAGAGGAGGGAGAAAGTGTCGAACAATATATTACTGTGCTGAGGAAATAAACTAAAACCTGCAATTTTAATGAGCAACTGGATGAAAGACTGAGGGATCAGTTTATGTTGGAATGCAGGAGCACCAAAGTGAGAGAAAAGGTATGGTCTGAGGATGATCCACCCTTAGATACTGTATTACGTGTGGCTAAAGAAGTAGAATACACTGAAGAATGTGTTAAGGAATTTCAAAACAGAGTAAAATCTGTTCAAATCAAACTTGACACTGCTAAACCGAATAATATTCCACTGAATATTACTGTTGCTAGTGAATCTGTAGCCACAGTAAGCAATAACACTACCAGACGCAGATCGTTTGGTAGGTTACACAGAACATCACAGAATGAAGAAATGAAGCATAAGACAATGTTCAGAGGGCAGACTAATAACTATGCAAAGAAAGGAAGTCCAGATAGGCAAAGAATCAGCCCAAGAAGAAGGAGACAAGGCAGATGTTACAGATGTGACAGTAGTGACCATTGGGCAGATAACCCACACTGCCCTGCACTAAAAATAATATGCAGCAAATGTAAAGGGAAAGAACATTACTCCAAATGTTGTAGACTTCGCAATACATCCACAAATTGGATAGGGGATGACATCAACAGTGGTTACAGAGAAGAAGAAGGAGAAGAGTGTGTGTTTATGATAATGGATGATGAGAATGAAGAAATAATGGAGAGCCCTAAAGCAACTGTTTGCGTTGATGGTATAAATATGCACATGATGATAGACTCTGGCACTAAATATACCCTAGTACCACAGACTCTGTGGGATAAAAAGAAACATGAGTATCTACATGAATGTGACATTAACCCCAGAGCATATGGAGGTGTTAAAATTAAGATAATTGGCTGGTTTTGGGGCACATTAAAATTCGAAGACAGAAAAGGCAATGGGAAAATAGATATCACAAGTGTAGGGAAAACACCCCTTTTAAGTTGGACACATCAAAGCAAACTTCAAGTGAAATTATATTCTACTGCCAATGAATCTGTTCTGACAATAGGGGGTGAAAGCATAGATCAGAAAATATGTGTGATGTTATGAAAGCAGTGTTTCGCGAGGGAATTGGATGTCTCTGAAATTATGTTCATGAAATCAAATTGAAACCCGGTCATATTCCGATAGCACAGAAATTACGAGGAATACCATTATCCATGAGAGATGAAGTAAGGAAGGAGATCAAGGCTTTGGAAGACCAGGGTGTTATTGAAAGTATTGATGCCAGCGAGTGGGTCTCGATGTTAGTAGTACTGAGGAAGAAATCTGGAAAGCTCAGGATATATGTGGGCATGCAAGAACAAATAAATGTGTTGTCCCAGAAAGACGTCCGCTTCGCAATATTCAGGAAATTATCTCCACGATTGGTTCATCAAAATTCTTTTCAACATTAGACTTAACATCAGCATACCATCAAGTGAAGCTGCACAAAAGTTTGAAACAACTGACAGCTTTCATCATGTCTGATGGGCTATATCAATATAAAAGAATTCCTTTTGGGTTGGTGTCTGCTGCGTCCGTATTTAAAAAAATAATGCACAGTATTTTTGAAAGAGACCCAGGCATCATATGTTTCCAGGACGACATACTGACCTATGCAGAAAATCAAAAAGTACATGATGAAAGATTAGCACAAGTCTGCAATAAACTTAATGAAGCATGTCTGACCCTAAGCAAAGACAAATGTAAGATAAATTGTTCTGAGATTGAATATCTTGGTCACACAATTTCAGCTAATGGGATATCACCAAAGAAACAGTTAGTTGACACCATCAAAAATATCCCTCGGCCAAATTCCAAGGAGGAAGTACGTACTTTCATTGGTATGGCAGAATATTATCCTAAGTTTATATGCGATTTTGCAATCCACACTGTTCCAATGTGAGAATTCTCAAGAAGAAAACATTTGAATGGAACTATGAATGTGAAGAGGAATTTGAATTCATTAAGTCTGCTTTGACTAAAGCCTCAGCATTGAAAGAGTTCAGGAGTGACAGAAATACCATCATTACTACCGATTCAGGCAATGTTGGTTTGGGGGCTGTTGTCACTCAAGAGGCCAATGGAAAAGACATTTTAATTGCTTTTGCTTCGAGATTACGAAAAGGAGCTGAAAAATAATATGCTGCAATAGAAAAAGAAGCCCTAGCCATAACATGGGCAGCAGAAAAGTTTAGAAGTTTCATCTGGGGTGTCAAGGTTGAATTTCGGACGGATCATAAACCACTGGTCCATGTTATCATGAGTAAAGGATTAGAGAAGGTTTCTAATCACATTAGGAGATGGGTAATACTTTTGCAAGAATTTAATTGCACTGTACAATATGTTTCAGGAGTTAAAAATACTGCTGCTGATTGCTTATCCCGTCTCACCAGTGTGTCTGAAGTTGGAGATGACAGTGAAAATTATATGGAAGTAGTTTTTAGCATAGAGACAACATCCATTCCACAGAATGAATGGAATGAAGCAGAAGCAGAAGACGGTTCAATAACACATCTAAACCAATTCATTAGAAGTCAAGGTCCTTTGACGAAAGTGAAATTTGAAGATCTTGGTCTCGTAGATTATTGGAAAGTTGCAGATGAACTTTATGTTCATTGAAGCATGGCCATGAGAGGTGACAGAATAATTCCACCATCAAAAGTGCATCAAAGACTGGTTGATTTGGGACATGAAGGTCACCAGGGGATAGTGAAAACCAAGCAAGGAATACAAAATGACTTCTGGTGGCCTGGCTGTGTACTTTAAACAGAGAGATCTATTTGTGACTGTATCCTTTGCAAAGAAAGTGAGAAAGGGTGTGTGGGTGCAAGACACCCGATGGTTGTAACAAAAATTCCTGAGAAAGCATGGGACGAATTAGGTATGGATGTACTTGGTCCGGTGTGTAGTAATGGAATGCAAAAGTTCTGTCTGGTTGTGATTGACCTTCTGACCAGGTGGGTGGAAGTACTGATTAGTCATTGTATCACTGCAAAAACTGCCACTAATTTCCTTTTAGAAGTCTTTGAGAGAGAGGGGTTTCCGAAAAGCATCATGACTGACAATGGTACCCAATTTCGCTCCAAAGAAATGGAGGAATTTTGCAGCAGGAATTCCATAGAACATAACAGGAGTGCCATTTATCACCCCCAAACAAATGGAATAGTGGAACGGTTTAATAAGGTGCTCAAGGAGACTATTCGGTGGGCATGGTCATATGGATTAGACTGGGAGAAAGCTGTGAGGGAGAAGATTGTTGCACATCGTTTCACTCCACAATCCACCACAGGTTTGTCTCCATTTGAATTGAGCAGGGGGAGAAAAGCTAGCACAAAATTAGTACCATAATGGATGGATAAAGAAACTGATGTACAGAGGAATTTTGAGTCAATGTTTGAGAATATTAGGAAAGTCCAGTTGAAGAGCAAATGTGCTTATGATAAACGTTTGTCCGTGAGTAGAAGAGTCATAAAACCAGTAGTAGGTAACGTGGTAAGAATTAAACTTCCACCTGTTTTGAGAAGAAGTCTAGGTAAGTGGTCAAAACCTGTTAAAGTCATCGAGGTGTTTAAACATGCCGTTAAAACAGTAGATGGGAGGATATGGAATATAGAGAGAGTGTGTGTAGTGAAGCCACATGACAATAGCGTTAAGGTTACCAGTGGTGGTGATACTGTAAGCGAAGGAGGATGTGTGAGGAAAGTATCAAGAATGGAGAATGTGAGGAGAACTTCTTTGCCAAGTGAGAAGAGTTATGTGTACACAAAGAGGGGACCGACGTTTTCCTTGCCAGATGTCACCTCAGATGTTCCACACAAGTCAAGATGGGGAAGAGTTTGTCGCAAACCATGACACATGGAAGATTTTGTGTAAAAATGTTCGAGTTGTAGACCCCATGAGGATTCAACAGCTACTTGTTTCTTTTTAATATTTATTTTCAAGTTTATTATGAAGGAGGGAAGATGTATAGTATTTCCATCTATGCCACAAGCTGCTACTGGCTCGTGGAGTCTGTGTCTCGTGAGCGAGATGGCATATCAAGGACTAATGTGATGGCTCGCAGACGACGCAGATGGAACACGGAACACAGGTTGAGGGACATCAGAGCAGTTGAGCCGGAGCCTGGTGGTGCTCATACAAGCTCCCTCCTATTCAACCCAATATCTTATTTATAATAATTAATAAATACAATATTTGATAGCACCCATGTGTATACGTGTTTAATGCCATTATATCAATAGCCCATACTACAAGTGTTAAGCACTGTTTTAGTCTAACAGTTAATGTGGGGTTTAAAGGCAGTCCCAAGATACAAATTAACTGCCCTGGCCATGTTGGGCCTAAAAGTGCAGAAATACTTTCTGGTAATTGGAAAGGACACTGCCGACTGGCAGAGGAAAGCCCAGCAGTTAATTTCAAATGCAAAACTATAAGCACACTGGTTAATTTGCTAAAATAGAGAGACCATGCAAATGTATGCTTTCTGCAGCTTGGAACAGGGAACATTTTAAATGTTAAACTACTGTGCAGAAGGGAATTCAAAGCTACACTGTTGGCTGACAGACAAAAAGGCAGCATTTCACTCACAAATGCCAAACGTCAAAATGCTGTTGTCAGAGAAAGAGAAATACAAACACTAAATGGGCACAGTAATCGAGTGACTGGGCCAAAGGCCTGAACATACTTTCCATTACATGTGACTGATGCCTAAAGTGCAGCTTTGCTAATACAGGAAGCTACCATGGAAATGTGTGCATTCTGCAGCTTAGAAGCAATGCATATTTTAAATAGGAAACTCCATTGACAGGAGTAATTTGAGGGCCCACTTTAATAAAGGTGGTGACGTATTAAGCTATAAAACATACTGGGCCTCATTAGGACCCTTGCGGAAAGGGGTTTACGCCGGCGTTAAAAACGCCGACCCCTTCCGCCTTACTACGAGTTCCCTTAGCGCCATGGTGATTTTAACGCCTGCTTTTTGCAGGCGTTAAAATCCATGGCGCTAAGGGACCTTGTTGTTAATTACGCCACCGTAATGTACGGTGGCGTAATTAACGCCTTCCCCACTCCCATTATACCCTATGGGGCAAGAATGGGAATGGGGAAGGGTAAAATGGGGATTGGGGATTTACCGCCCCGCCTGGGTCGGAATGGGGCGGTAAATCCGCCAACCACCATGGCGGAGTTGGCAGCTTAGCGCCATGGACCATGGTGCTAATAGCACCATGGTCCTCCGCCATGGTCGTAATGAGGCCCACTGAAATCAGCAGCACAAGTAAAATGTAGAGATGCCTTCTATTTACTGCGATATGTAAAGCAGATTTAATGAACAAATGCAGAATGTAAAAGCATCATGTGTTTGCTGTTGCTAGGATTAGCAACAGAATATCTTTATCGAGGAGATTCAAAGGCCAAGAAATGGTCCTCTTCCCCCTACACTTACCAAGCACTGCCTTCTGCCTTATCCTGAAATTCCTTTTGATGCTTCTGCTGAGACAGGAAATGGATAGAGCTTGTGCTTGACCCAAGTTTATTTGGGGGTTTTTATAACAGCACTGAATAAACAATGACCCAGCTAATAGATATGAACTCTGAATAATCCCTCAGAATTCAAGTCAATTTGTGGTCCTTCTCTGGACTGACTGACTGAGTGTTGAGATGCCCCAGGAGACTGCCATATGGTGTTGAGGGGGCAGAGTTATAGCATCTGGTCAGGAAGGTAAGAAGATTTCTGCAGACCTTTGAATTTGCACGAATGTTAAGTGTTTTACACCAGGCCAAACCAACAAAGAAGCAGATGGCCTGAATTACATGTGAAGTTCTTAAAGAAATATAATGTGTAATCGAAGTATGCATATGCCTTGAAATTACCATAGGTGCTCTGGGGAAATCATAATTGTTGATTTTCTTTGTAACAATGACACTTACAAAAATAGGACCAATATCATTGAAAAACCTATGAATAAGGCCATCTAAATATGCCATTACCGTAACATTTTAACTTTGGGAACCAGAGTTAGAAGCTAAAATTAGATGCACGCTTGTTGAATTATTATAGTATAAAGAATCTTGTGGTGATAACTGTGATATTTATTGAAGACATTACAAATATCTGCCATTCAAACCTGCAACTTCGTGCCTAAATGAGACACATTTCATTAAGTTTGGCATGGTCAGACCAATTTAGATATCTTTATGTTATGATGATTTGTTTGTAAATTAAACAATTTTGCCAAGTTGTAATTTTTAAGGTCATAACTGAAGTGGTCAAAATACAATTTCAAAGGCGCAGGGTCCTACATCTCAAGGGATGATGTTTAGTAATTAAAATAGACTAACCAGAGAAAAGGGGAGGACAATAGATGTCCAATACAAATCAAGAGCCAATAAGCTGGCAACTGATACTTTAGATGATTCAGGAGTGGTTAAAGAATTATTAGGAGGCCCACCCTGGGAAAGAGGCATCAGAGAGGAACTTCAAAAAAATTGCTGGAAAACTAACATTGCCTGGGAGACAGGAGTTGGAGGAAAGCAGGGAAGGACAGAAGTTGGTATCCATACAAGGAGATTAAAATAAAGGGGATTGATGCTGGAGGTAACCATGACTGAATTTGGAGAGGCCAACTGACCAAATCACTATCCTTTCCATATGAGAAGATTCAGGGACCCTGGGCTGATGTCTTTTCCTGAGCACAAAACCCAGACATAGGGCCTCATTACCCGGTAGGCGGTGAGCCATGGCGCTATTAGCGCCATGGCTCATGCCGGTAAAATACCGGCACCGCCTTGGCGGAAAGGGGATTTACCGCCCCATTCCAAGGTTGGAGGGGCAGTAAATCCCCTTTCCGCCATTGCCCTTCCCCATTTCTGCCCCATAGGGGCTATGGGAATGGGGAAGGCGCTAATTACGGCACCGCAATTTTGCGGTGCCGTAATTAGCTCCGAGGTCCCTTAGCGGTTGGATTTTAACGCCTGCAAAAAGCAGGCGTTAAATCCACCAACCCGCAAAGGGACCTCGTAGTAAGGCGGTAAGGATTTACCGGTACCGGTATTTTACCGGTACCGGTAAATCCTTACCGCCATCCGTGTAATGAGGCCCATATTCTATGTAAGTAACCTGTCTAAACAAACCAAATCTTATGGGGATCTGTTTGATTTAACATCTTCCCAATATTGATTGAGTGGACAGACAAAGTACATCCCTAGCATTTTCTTACCAAGTAATAATTTAATTCATTACCCTATAGCCAACTGAGATGGGCGATTTTGTTGAAATTCAAAATCAACAAGATTGCCTCAATATAGTTTGTTAAAGTAATTGGGTACTCCTATTTATTTTTGCCAACCCCAAAATTCCCTAAAGTGAGAGGTGCATAACAACAAAATTCCCAACTGCTCCCTATTCCTAGGACCCTGCCTTAAAGAAGAGGTGGTTTCATAGTAAACTTAATGTCTGGGTTTGTGCTGGTGGCTGAAAAGTGTCTTGCCAATCCATTCAAGTATAAAAAAGTGTTTTTGGTCTTAAGTCTGTTGTGCTGCAACACTGCTAGTAGTGCCAATTACACAGGGAGATTACAATAGAGAGTGATGCACATGTAAAAGACTTTTTTTGTATCAATAGGACAGGGTGAATGTTATTTAAATTAAACTTTATGTAAATTGCTTTGCCAAGTGTCAGATTTCAATGTCCTACATGTTATAAAGTAAACACCACGCAAAGTATATTGTGAAGTTATATTGTTCTGTCATGTCCAGGGTCTGCACACTCTGTACATTAAGAGTATTTTGTGAGTGACACAGGTATCTGAAGTATTCTATAGACGTGTGGCTCTATGTCACCAGGGTGGAAATAACCAAAGAAGGAAAACTGTACATGTTGTGGGGTTAAAGTGTTTGTGATCTCTGTTATCCTAAAACAACTGGTGTTTTCAATGTGTGTGAAAGTGAATTGTTAGGAAGGACAAAAAATATAAATAGGGCCACAGAGTGCGGTGGCGTGATTTGTGGTTGTGTATAAATATTAATTTTCCTATTCATTAAAAATGATACATTCTTTCCATGCACCAACCTGATTCTTGGCTTATCTTTGGCCCAGGGGTGAGGGAGGATTTAAGTGGTATGATATGGTACAGAGACAGGGCTAGATTGAACTTAAGCAAAAAGTATATTGGTGTGGTGCTTTTGATTTGGGATGGAGGGGAACACCTTCCTGCATTAATTGTTGCTCTATAGATATTTCCTAAAGTAAGTGTCCTTGTTTTCTGCTAGTAGTTTTAACTGGGGGGAACAGTTTAATGTCGATAGCATATTGATCCAATATGTGCAGATGTGCTCTAGCACCTTGCAGCATCTCAGACCAAATGACCAGACAGACTCAAAAATATGTCAAAGTACTACTTTATTCTCAATTTAATAAAGCAGGGTGAACTGGAGACTTCAGACTGATGCTACACACTCACACCCTAACTTGATTACACAGAGGTCTCATACCCCAATATGCATCATCTATGATGCAATTCTACATGGCAAACTGTAAAACCTTATAGCGGGAGAGATTGGTTAGGATAACATATCTAGAAATAGAATACATATGGGTTAATACAGCATTGGCTGTCTCTTATCAGTAAGACATGCCTCAAACTACCTCTAGATATGTATAAAACTGATTATAACAGGTAAAATGGCAGTGTATTGGTCTATGCAACATTGTATAGCAAGTTGTCCCATAGACCCAATGATTGGTTGGCATCCCCACCCAACCTTGGACGTACGGCTTGGCTAGCAGCACGTAAGCGAAACGAAACCCAGGTGCTTGAGTCAAGTTAAATTACTCCCCACTTTCCCAATTAGTCCATCATCTTTCATCAGTCCGGCCATGAGCCAAAGTAATCGATCTGTAGTTGACCTTGTAGCCTGTTCTCTGTTCTGGGACATTCAAGGGAGTGTAAGCACATCACTATCTTTATCCAAAGCTTAATGCACAGCCCTTGTTTTCGCCTTCTGGAGCACGTGTGAAGAGACCAAAATGTGCCCATTTCGACCTCTTATTTACTACCATTTCATTCAATTATTCTGGGTCACATTGCTCATCCTGGCCTCTAGAGACCTGCTCACTCCATCTTGTATAGACTTTATACACTTTAAATTGTCCAATATGTGGCTCTTGTGAATGTGTTCTTCTTCTTTAATCTGAGAGAAATATGCCTGACGTCCATGACTTATCCGTCTGTCTCCCTTTGTGCTTTGCCGCTATTCCTAAAAAAAGCATCCTTGATCCCAGGCCAACATTGACTCCTCTTTGTTTTGCACACAAAACTACTTTCCAGCATCTCCTGACTCTGCACACCTGGTCTATCTCTGAGGTAGCTGAATTGAATTGAACAAGCCGACATCCGTTTTCCTATCATGGCTGTCCTTGCCATGTTATATGTTCCTCTATAGCGAGCTTCTATATGTCTCATCTACCTTGCATTGCTGGTATTTTCATTTATTGATCAGCAAGTTACCATGTCTTCTTTGTGTATAATTGCTTTATCATTTCGTACATGTTTCTCTTGTCACTACAGTTACATCATCACTCTGAAGTATTTTCATATCGTTTCAGTATGTTTTTGTACATCTTCTTCATGGCATCACTCTGCCCTCATCAGATTTCTCTCAGCACAACATGATGTCCAATGGTGCGTGCTGACATCCTTCCACACATTATCCTTCCACCCGCTCAATGTGAGGATACATTCGATACGGTTGTCTGAGTGCATATTGTCTTTTATACATTCAATGAAGTATAGGCATAACACATGTGGTTCCACATAGGGTCCTTTTCCTGCTGTTCCAGTATGATGGCTGAAGGGGGCAGGAGTTAGGGAAAATGTGTACACCTGCTCCACTACATTGCCCCCTCTGGTCGAGTCCTCAACCATATTCTCCTCTTCAATCTCCTCCATCTTCTCTACATGCTGTCATTTCCATATCTTTTTCACCCCCCCTCAGGTGACCTGCATTCTTTATATGGTCATCCACACTCCAGGGCATGTGACAGCATTCTGACGGTGGACAGACTATCCAACATCCTACATATTGTTTATGATCCTTGGGGTAGTAGAACTTAATTCCTGGAGGTGCAAAGGTGCTTCTTTTTGTATTCTCACAGGTACTTTCTTCATTTTGCATCTGCTCACCGCTTCCTGCATATATGTCAAACATCTTCATCCCAATAGCATTCTTGGCTGTGTTCTGGCACTGTCCCAAGATGATCTTTATAAGACAGAATCCTAGAAATACCAACACGAGTATTGCTCCAAGTGTTTTGAAAGCATTTGTCAGCCAGGTTGCAAACCATGACAATAGGAATTGGAACCATTCATCTCCTGCTGTCTCATCAACTTCATCTTCCATCTTTGTATGCAGGGTTGTCAGCATAGTTATTTCTTCTGTCAGGGTGCCACTTTATCCATCTTGGGATGGTATTCTTGTACAGCAATAATGCCTGATCTTGGCACACATGCCTCCTTCCATTGCTGTAATTAAGTCCAGGACATACCTGTTTTGGAGAGTCATCAGCCTGATGGCTCTCGATTATTCTCTGATTGCATTGATCGTCTGCAGCAGCTTCCATCTGGTAATCTGCAGCCACTTGGTGTTCACTGCAGTCTGGAATCCTTGCGTGAATATAGATGTCATTATCATTGCTGTCTTGCTGAACAGTTTATGATCTTCTGGAATGTCTTCATAAGCCTTTATTGATTTTAATGAGAAAGAATTCTCCCTCTTCATCCGACAGAGGTTGAGCAACCTCTTCCTCCTGCAATGTTCATTCATCTTTGGAAATCCATCCATTTTGAGAGCACGTTGGGGAATCACTAATGCTGGAACATGTACCATTACAATGGAGCATATTTCTCCCTAATTCCCTGGCAACAGCATGTAAACTCCTATGGGGCTCATATGGGAATGGGGAAGAATATTTTCCAGCAGCCAGGAATGGGCAATTACTGCGGTATTACAACCACGGCGGACACGTGTAATTGCCCATAACTGAGCATCAAAAAAAGATTGTACTTCCTGCAAGAGTGCTGACTGAGAGTGCTGGCTGTTCGGCTGGAGACTCTGTTACATTGTGGAATGCCTGACTATTACTGGACTTACCCTGTTGTTGCTTTGGAAAACGTGGCTCTGCCCATTTTACCCAGAAATCCTCTTAAGCCTCTGATCACGCGTGTCCTTCGCGCGCGCTTCCAGCAAGAATGCTGACTGAGAGTGCTGGCTCTTCGGCTGGAGATTCCGTTACATTGTGGAACGCCTGGACTATTACTGGACTTTCCCTGTTGTTGCTTTGGAAAACGTGGTATGCTATAGTACTTGAGGACATCTATAGACTCTTTTAGAGATACTTAGAAGTACTTATTATGGATATATATCCTTATTTTCCTAATTTTAAATAGGCTCCGCTCATTTTACCCAGAAATCCTCGTAAGCCTCTGGCCACACGCTTCCTGCAACAGTGCTGACTGAGAGTGCTGACTGAGAGTGCTGGCTGTTCGGCTGTTCAGCTGGGCAGCTGGAGCTTTGAGCAGACACTCTGCTAAATCATTTCAGAGTAAGTTCTCCCAGTGCTTCTGTGATTAACAATCTTATAATTACATTCTATACCTATGTACGACATGTACAATTTAAAGTCAAACATGCCTGATTTAAAAGCAAAAACTCACCTAGTTGCCTCGATTTCTTTGAATTCAACCGAAGCAGAACACAATAAAACGCTACCTACACCAAACAATGCTGTCCGCAAACTGAAAGTGAAAGGGAAGTATACGCTATCAGGCGCATGCGTCAATTTGCGGATATTATGGACGCCAAAACGTCGATCATTAAGCTTGGACTCTGTTGCTAAAATTAACATAATGGACTCGCAGGAAACAGTGAGAGATGGTGAGTCAGCCTCCAACTGTACTCATAACAAAAATATGCCTGTACGAATGATGTTAACAAACGAGAAAATGAAGATCCCACAGGAGTCATTTCCAGCTGTTTCACCTGATATAGAAACTGAGGTTACAATATCTGAAAGAGTACATGTGACTGATGAGGAAATATTACTGAAGTTTGTGAGATGAATGCACACAAAATGAAAAACCAAGGGAACTTTAAATCGGTGCAAGGCAGTTTCAAAGAAATGATGGTTGAAATACATACAAATGCTAATACGTCTGCACCAAACCTTTATTCAAAAATGATTTTGGCCACTAGTTCCCAACTCCACATAGATGTGGCTGCCAGGGCAGGTACAATGACGGCCCCGATAGAAACATTGAATGAAGATGTAATCACTGATGTGCTGCATTCTAGTAGAACCTTTAGTGGAGTGGAAAATGTTGATAGCAATATACTGCCTGAGCTAGAAGGTGATGAAAATGTGAAGAATATACCACAGACTGTTACAGTACAAGGAGATGTATCTAAAAATGTGATTCAACCAAGTAGAGAAAAGGAAACTATTGCGGGAAAAGTACCATGTTTAAATCTTGAAAAAGATAATAATGTACAATGGGATTATGTGAGATGTGTCTCTGAAACCCAAAATATTGGTGAGCTGGGATATATTGCCCAAATTCAAGAAAGTGAAGAACTAAATGTTATAAAGCACAGTCCAAACCTATTAGCTTCTCCTATTTTACTGCCAAGAGCGCACTCACAAATTATGAACTCCACGGTATCTTCTGAAGCATCGTACATCAGACCAACTCCCAGACCATCCTTTGGTTTTAAAAATCATACTATACCGGCATATGGCATTACGTTAGCTGCTATGAACATAGGTATATTTAGTATAACTAAACTATATGAAAATATATAAAATAAAATGTCAAGAAATGTAGAAAGTGTGATTGGATTAAATGCAAATTTTGATTTAGTATTCTCTGAATTGAACCAAATACATTTTAAAATGATGGAAATGAAAAGAGAGATAGTTGAAGAGATGAAAAACATTCAAAGAAAGTGTGAAAAGAATACTAATAGGAGTATTGCAAAGGTCCTGCTGGGTGATAGTCCGATTGACGACAAAATGTAACAGATGATGCAGCTAGTATTCAATTAGCAGCAGATGAAATAGAGATAGATACATATGACGGAAAATAATGACATTAGTTTGAGAAAAAGTACTGCTGATGGGATAAAATAATGTGAAGATATACACCAAGACGCAGTGGTAGAAATAAATATCTTAGAAAAAGATGATCAAGCGGAAGAGGAACCAGTGTATGATATGTTTTATCAACGAAAAAAAGGGAGAAATAAAATAAGATCAGAAAATACGAAAAAAGCAAATAATCAAACTGCTTGTAAAAATAAAAAGTTGAATACTGAAATGAGAACATTCTTGCAAGCATTGACCTTATCTCCCAAACAAACAAAAATAAAAAGGAAAAAACAGCTGCACCGGAACAAGCCAGAAAATGATGGAAATGTTGTAGCAAATCAAATAGACCAAAATATAAGTAATATTTTGGAAAAAGAAAAAGATCCAAATATGAGTATACTAATGAATATGACTACGCATACCAATACATCTATAGAGAATATTGTACAGAGTTAGATACCTGAGCAGGAAAATGAGAATGAGTTGGAACAGGTTAATCATAACTGCTTGGAGATAACTGAAATGTTCCTAACTATGGATCAGAAGAGGGAATAAATCAAGGCTGGGTCTGAGAGGAGTAGAGATCAAAGAGACAGAGTGTAAGAGATTAGTGATAAGAAAGATAAAATTCAAACACACAAATCAGAGGAAAAGACAAAGGATAGGAATAATGACTATAGAGATAAAGAATCTCTCTGCCTCTCTGAGGAAAATGAATTTATAAAATTAACTATGCTGGAGAGAGAATATAATGATCCCTACCCAAACAGGGCAGTCTTGTTGTCCCTCTTTAACTCCATACGATCACTGGAAGCTATAAAATCACAGGATCCAAAATCTGTTACCATTACTAAAAATAGAAGAAAGGATACTGATACATGTACCATCTCTGGTAGTTAGAAATATGATATGGCAGGAGAGGGAAAACATTGAGGATCATGGGTTTCAGATGCACGCCCCTAAACGAAAGTGAAGAAGAAAAGATGTAATGGTATTGGAAAAAGAGAATGAAAATAAAAAAGATCAAAATTTTGAACAAGAGGAACTAATAATTAGTTGCATCAGGTAATTTACAGCATGAACTATACTATGAAAATGAAATGAAGAAAAGTGAATAAACTAAACCAGTGAGATTGGCTTGGTTAGAAAAATCCAAAATAGGAACCAAGCACAGGGCCTCAACCTAGCAAGGAAAATGCAAAGAGTCAACTGACTTTAAGATAGGCGTTTGGAATACTAGAGGTCATACTCACTTAATGAGAAAAGAAAAGGCTGGATTACTGGATGAGTATAACTTATTATTATTACAGGAAACTTGGTTGACATCGGAACCATTATGGCCAAACCGCCAGTTGTGTTGGGTCCCTGCTGTAAAACAGAAAAGGGGTTGCACTATGATGGGCCTATTAGCTGCATTAAAGATGTCTGCCTCAGGTAAAATACAACAGTGGGAAAATCCTCACCCAGGTTTACAGCTAATTCAATATGAAATGGAGAATCCATCAATAAAAATTGCAATTATTAATATATATTGGAACCCGTTGAAAATCACAGATGACAATTTTCCGAAAAATGCAGGTTAAATTATCAGATTAAATAGATGCTGATCTTACCATCTCCATGACTTTAATAGCTGGTGATTTAAATATTGATTTGTATTCAGAATAATATGAATTATGGATTTCTTATGGTGAGTAGGCAAGAAGCCAAGAATTCCGCAATTTATTCTAATACGTAGTGTTAGAGACGGGGGCTTTCGTTTCCCAGTATTAGAGAATTATTATAAAGGGTTTCTATTGAAAAAAGCTTCTTACTATTTTATGAAGGATGGGGGCTTCGAGCCTTTTTGGCTTCGGATGGAGGGGGAAAGATTAAGTCAGTTTTCATTGGATTGTTTATATTCCTATGGTAAATTCCAGAAATGTGGGGTTAAGATAGAGGCATTAACAGCTACAAAGACTGCTTTGGTTTCTTTGATTCAATGGTGTGGCCAAAATGTGTTTTTTTATAATTCTGCTTCTCTCTGGTCGAATCCTGGTTTAGAGATTGAGAACAAAGTGGTACACTGGAGGGGTTGGGCTAATAAGGGTATTTTGAAGATTGAAGATGTATGGAAAGTTGGCCAGGTGGTACCATTTGGAGACTTAGTGGACCAATACGGTTTAAGAAATAGGGAAATTGAGAGGTATAGGTCACTAGAACGTTTATTGAATGAGAGGCATCGAATGTTAAGTGAACCATTAAGTGGAAAACCCCAAGTGTGCATATTGTATGATACTGCTCTGAATGTAGTTTCCACCTTTGCTAAACGTATGCCGGTACAGGTGTGTATGCAGGACTCATGGGAGAAATTGCAGAAGAAATGGGTGATTTAACTGGGCAGGGATATATCTGAAGCTGATTGGGATAATGTGTGGAGAGTGACAGTGAGAGCAAAAATGGATTTGAACCTGAGGTATATTCATCAGCGAATTTTGGGGCGTATTCATTGGACACCAGTGAAGATGGCTGAGCGGGGTTTGATTGAGTCGGATTTGTGCTGGGGGTGCTCACGTTCAAAAGGGACTTATTTGCATATGCTTTGGGAATGTGATAGGGTTCTGACTTTTTGGAAGGAGGTCATTGATCGAGTAGATCTAGTGATTGATAGGTCATTCCCTCGAACTTTCATGTCTGCAGTTTTTCTCTCCAATGAAAGCAGAGGTTTAGAAATATGTGGTGTATCTGAATGGATTGATAGGGTATTGTTGATGGCAATTAAGCATATTATGAGAGTGTGGAAATCGCGTAAGAAACCACATACTGATAGTTGGATGGTGGACATGCGCACTCTTTCAAAGTATGAGAGGTCTCAAGCATTTCGGCTTCACCGAGAGTCTGAATACTGCGATAATTGGAATTCCTTTAATGATTTGTTTGAGTAATGGTATGGAATTTTTAGTGAAATATGGGTATTGGGGGCTGGGAGTTAATGTGTTGTGTTTTGTTTCCTGGTTGTGTCTATGTGAAAGTGTTGTTTGTGTTGTTATGGTTTTAATGAAAATGTGGGGGGGATCTTTTTGTTAAAGTTTTATTGTTAACTGATGGTTGTTATTTGGTAATGGAAATGGTATGTACATTTTGGTTTTTCTGACTCTCACAAACATGTTTTGATGTGCTTGCTGGTTTGAAAATTTAAATAAAGATCTATAAAAAAAGAATAATATGAAAATATTATCTAAACAAGCTGAAAAATGGCAGAATCTGATCGAAGCACGAAATATGATTATGTTAAATGGCTGTTCCAAAGGAGACATAACGCCTAAGCCAACTTGAAAAAGAGGCGTTACAACTGCCATTATTGACTATGTGTTCATTTCAAGACAGTCTCTAAATACAGTAATAGAGTGACTTCAGTGACCATAATATATTGGAAATGACATGTAAAATCAAAAGCAAACAGTACAGAGAGTTGTACCATGAGTGAGATTTACAAGTCAAACAAGGATTGAATCAAATAAAATGGACTGAACCTAAATTAGAAAAGCTATTAAGTGAGATTGTGATACTCCCAGAGAAACCATACATTGAAGTATTGCATACATTCGAAGGCCCACTAAAAACTAAGTTGAAAGCAACAAGATGTAGAGAGATTATGTATGATTTGATAATACGGGATAAAAAAAGACAAAAAAGAAAAGAACTTAGAAATGTAATAGCAAAAACAAACAAGTGACATTAAAAATCAAATAAGATTAATAAAAAACAAATTTAGAAATCAAGTGCAACAATATAGATTTGTGAAGAAGCAAGCCGAAGAAGAGAGCATGTTGAGTGTGATTAATATGAAATCAAGTGTACAGATTTAGGGGTCGATTCATGGAGCAAACGTGCGCCGAAAATCCCAGCGCAAGCAGGCGCAAGGTAGCTCAAGCGCGAGAAACGCAGCGCACGCGCACGTGTGCGATGCAAGGAAGACGCTGCGCGTGTTTCCCGCTGTCCGTGCGCCCAATCCAGCCATGGCGCACGCAGGCAAACAAGGCTTGCGCTACACGCACAGCAAAAGCGCACATAGCGCGGCGCACACAACCAAAGTGGGCGTAACAGTGGGCGTAACACGCGGAATGGGGAATAACGCGTGAAAAAGAAGGCGTAACTGGGGAAGTACTGCAGGAAACTACACGGAACGCCCACATGCACGCGAACAACCCGTATTCATGGATTCGAATACGGGAAACCGCGCACGGCAAAAGACGCACACAGGTGTCAACGCATCCGCCACACGAAGGCAGGCGGAAGCGTCCCCGCGCACAGTATAAAAGTGCGCGCAAACAACAAACACGTATATACAGCTACAATGAATGCCCCATTTGTCGCAGCACTGATCGTGGGACACCGCAGGAGGAGGAGAATAGCCAGGGCACGCATTTTCACACCACGTACAAGCCTTTTTGGGATGCCTGACGACCAGGTCTATGGCAGGTATAGGTTTCCACCCCACATCATCCTAGACCTGGTCAGGGAGTGGGAAGATGACCTTACATCCCCCACCCTTTGCTCCCAAGCATTGAGCCCCTTGGAGAAGCTGCTCAATGTCCTGCATTTTTTGGCCACTGGGTCATTTCAGCGGACTACTGCCATAGTGGGGGGGGTCTCACAGGCCACGCAGTCACGCTGCCTACACCAGGTCTTAGCAATCATGACAGCGCGCCCCTCAGTCCGCAGGCATATATACATGCCCAGAACACCCGCAGAAAGGCAGGCCATTGTCCTGGATTTATTCAGGGTGGCACACTTCCCCAAAGTGCTCGGTGTCATAGATTGCACCCGTGTGGCCCTACGTTCACCTAGGGCCACTGAGCACATCTACCGAAACCGCAAGCACTGGCATTCCATCAATGTACAGGTGGTATGCGATGCAAAGGGAATCATCACCTCTGTCTATGCAAACTACCCTGGCTCCACCCATGACAGTTTCATATACAGAATGTCCGCCCTGAGCCGGGCCCTGGAAGCTGGGCAGCATGGCGACACATGGCTCCTAGGTGAGTACAAATGCCCTTGCACATGCATGCATGTCACACACACACACACAAATAAACAAACCCCAATAATCACAACCATTTACACCTCCCCAGGGGACAGTGCCTACCCTCTGAGCAACCACATGATGACGCCAATCCGGAACCCCACCACACCACCCCAGGTAAGATACAAAGCCCATATTGCAACCAGGGCCATAGTGGAGCGCACATTCGGAGTGCTCAAGTCACATTTCCGCTCCCTTGACCGCTCTGGCGGGCAGCTACTCTATGCACCACCAGTAGTGTGCAGGATCATTGTGGCAGCATGTGTCCTGCACAATGTTGCAACACGGCAGGGCGTCCCGGTGGACATGGTGGTGCCCCCACATCCCCAACCACAGGCACAGGCGCTGCCCATGGGAGGGGACAGGGCATGTGGTGAGGAAGCCCGGACCCAGCTTGTGGCCACATTTTTCACCTAAACTCCCACCCCTGTGTGCACACAGGCATGGCACATACCAGGTGACAATCGATGATGACAAAGAGACAGTCAACTGTCACAACCCTACCACCCTGAGATAGTTGCCATGGAAGTGCCACATTGTCTGCATCCCTAGCTACTTAAACACAAGCTATCCTGTGTGACCAAAAGGCACACATATGACATGACATGATATGGCCTATAGACAAGTATTTCAAGGTGCGATGAGGCAGGGAGGGGGGAACAAGGGAAGACAGACAACGGTACTACTAGGCCAGGTGTCATTTAGATTGTGCAAGTGCAGGGGTAGGGGGAAGGGATAAGTGCAAGGGGAGGGGGGGAGTGCAGTACAGGGTAAGTAGACCAAAAAACAAATACATAGGCCAGCTGGTGGCAACTGCAAAGGTAAGTGCAGACAAGTGCTGGGAAGGGGGGGCTGTAGGGATAGAGAGACAGTACCGCAGTGCAGGGGTTGCCAGGGAGGCAGTGCAAGTGGAGAGTGGCTGGGCCAGGGACCGAGGTCGGTGAGAGTGGCCCAGTTGCAGATCCAGTGCAGTTCCAGTGAAGAAATTTGCAAGGGAGAGGCAGAGAGAAAGCAGAAGCAAAGGGGAAGGTCTTGAGGTGCTTCCCAAACCGGAGATGGTTCCCCTCAAGTTCCAGTGAGGCAGGAAGGCTGTTCCAGAGGGAGGGCCCTGCCGCGGAGAGAGATCTACCCCCAGCTAGTTGCTTTGAGAAGCGGATGACCCTGACATGCAAGTTGTGCATCACACACACCTGCAAAACAGGCCATGGCCATCACTGTTATGTCACTCAAACCCTCCCAAACCACAACATGACATGGCAAGCAATACCCATACACCAACACAGTAACAATAAGGTACACATTGCCATGTCCAAAATGTACAGTGGCATCAGACAATGGTGCCTGACCTGGAATCGGATGAAATGACTGACCAACAACCTCCCACCCAAAATAAGTCATTTCCAAATGCATTACAAGAGTTGTAGACGTAACATAACAATGAATGCCTGTCTACATGCACATTGTGCATTGCAAAATCAACACTGCAGCTTCTGTGTGCTGTGTCCTACTCCTGCAACACACTGCTCAGCGCACAGCACAGTGAACAGCCATTGTGTGTGATGCACACCCTGAGCATCACATCTAAGCGACAGACCACATCAAAAAGCAAATTAGGCATGTTCAGGATCCATAATTGGTCACAGAACATGTGCTGCAGGGACACAGTGGGCACCAGAAGCCAAACAGTGTACACGTGGATATGCAGGGGTGGTAGTACATGTAGTGCATCAGAGTGCAAGTGTGTGGGTCAGCAAGGACATGCACTCAACATATGCATGTGCAATGAAGTGACCATCAGTGTTCTTTACACATCACATGTGAACATTCACCATGTGTACACCCCAGCATGTCAAACCATAAATATCCCCTCGCACCTGAAAGGTAAACACAACACATGAACAGGCATTGATCAGCAGAACACAACATGTACATAGGATACCACCATTACAATGTCAGGGTTCCCATCACACTGCAGGGCAAGGCAACTATCAACAACAAACCCCCCCTCCCTCACAAATGACCATGACCCACTGAACAACTGCACCTGGGTCATGGAGCCTTCAACCCTCAATTCCACCTGGCCACAGGATCACCTTTACCCTTCGTCACCATCTCCCACCTTGTGTATAAAAAGGTGCCTGCACCCTCAGAATGCACACTCATTTCCAAAATCACAAAATCCAAGGCATAAAAACGAACCAGAACACCCTCCAGTAGATGACTTGACGTAGCAGTACCTCACAAAGGCCAAGTACTACCACAATGATGCAACAACCAAGGTAGCACAGTAAAACAATGTCACAACAGGATGTGAACCATGTGTGGTACATAACATAGGATGATGCACCATGAACGGATGTGTACTGTCACAGGTCCCGTGTACAGGCGCGGGAGTGTCACAAAACAACCACCCCCACCGTGTCCCGGGTGCCTACAAGGTCAAACTCACACAGGCCACTGAGACCCTGGTGGGGAAGGAGGTTCAGGGATATGCAGTCGGGACAGGTGTTGGCACACTGGATAACTGGAATGAGTGGCAGGAGAGGGGAGGAGGAATGACACATGAAAGTAGGGAATGCACGAAAATTTACTACCTGCATGAACACATACACAATCCAAACAAACTTGGACATCATTGTCATGGCCTTCTGTAGTCCAGGTTTAGGAGTGGCACGAACCAACCACCCCCTCTAGGGTTTTGGCGCCTGCAAGTTCGGGGCTTACACAGGCATCCGCAACCCCAGTGGGGAAAGAGGGTTAGGGAACGTTGCTTGGATAGGTACGGGGAGCAGGAACACCGGGTAGAGGGTACAGGGTTCCAAATTGCATAGGATTCCGGGTGATTAGGGGGAAAAAAAACATACCAAATTGAATTACACATACATTCATGCATTAGTGCACCCCCCAGCAAGCCTATGCAGAGCAGTTTGAAAGAAAAACAACAAGACACTTAGCTCTGGTTTTGAGTGCTGGCCTCCTGCCTGCGCACTCTCAGGTCCGGTTACAGGAGCACTGCAATGCTGCAAAGAGAGCCACAGTCAACAACCTGTACGTGCCAATTACACAAAAACACACCACCAAACATGCCCCATAGCAACAAACTACTCTACAAACAGACAATCTGGTGTAGATGCTTCGTACCCATATATAACATTACCCCTGTGATGGGTCATACACAGTCAATGCAGTAAGTCAGCCGCCGGTGGGTACGTGGCAAATGGAACACCAATGTGTCACAATTCACACAACATGCAATGTTCCCTGGGTAAGCAGACATACCCATATAGCAAGCCATGACTTCAGAGCAAGTTGTGTACCACCATGACCGAAACAAAGTTGGCAGTGCATTTATCATAATGTACATGGAAATTAAATGCACTGCACCCGAGTATGTCCCTTGCTGTATGTCCCTGTGAGCTGCCCCTTTCCATGTCTCGGAAGGCTACATGGTTGATACAAGTGCCTCGATGGACCTTGGTGTACCGGAGGTTATGTGCCACTGCCCCTGCAGGTGTCCCAGACAACCTTACAATCAACAGCCATCAGTCCACCTACACATCTGAGCTGCATTGTGTGCTTCAACACCAATATTCGTCCAAGCTCACCCTCAGTGCTGTGACTAAGCCTGCATGTGTAACTCGCCTGGTGCAAGCTTTGCTGTGTTGTGGCCCCCCTGTGCTGCTCACCTTGCCTGGAGTTCCTTGGAACACGTCAGCAGTTCTAGGATGTAGGTCTGCAATCCCTGTGCCTCTGCTTGTGCACACATGTGCATGTGGACACCAACAAACGTGTCCAGAATTCCGTCATCCAACGGGCCATGTCTGCTGGCAAAGGTGCTCTGGAGGCTCATCCCCCTGCAGAAAGGGCATGAAACACATGATTAATGCTTCAAAGTCATCTGTGTGTGTCTCTTCAGGCATCTCATTACTTGACCATGTCAGAGAGTCACATCAGAAATCACACCATCAGTCCGTCTTTCACATCCAAAGTGTGGAACACTATCTACAGCATGAATTGCAACAAGCACGTGTACAGTAAAGATAAGAAACATACTACACAATGCATAGCAATGAATGTACACATTAATCATGAAACACCCCATCTAGCAAAAGCTGAACAGTGGACAATAACACCAAAATCATCCCCACTAGGGGTGTAAACACTAGTCACACAGCACCAGACATGCCACAGATATGACAGTCCAAAGCCCTTGTGTAAAAGGTTGTAACACCGAACCATCCTTGCGAGCCCATGGATATGGGAGGCAGGAGTGGCATATGTGAGTCAAGGACCCCAAGCAGCAAACACATACAGAAGACAAGCCTGAAGGGCCCAGCTTGAACAGACAGTGGATGCCTTCAAAAGCCACAAAGCACCGCACCGTCACATGAAAGCACAATAGACAAGCAATTTTAAACTATATTAACTAATTACACTAACTATGGAAAACCTACATTACCTAATTAAACTAACTATCAAACAGAAACTTAACTAACTAAATTAAAAGAAAAATCAAAAATGGCCACATACGACCCGCGGGGAAGGGGAGGCACCCAGGAGGGGGGAGGTACAGGGTGCTGCTCAACATCCACATGCAATGATGCTGAGCCAAAATAAAAACCTCCATGGGCTCAACGCCTGCACAGCCCGACCTATGTGGGAGATAGATGGTCGTCCGAGTCTGGCTCATCCTGTAAAGGAGGACGTGGCACAGTAGCCTGGCCACGCCTTGCCGCAGCTTGCCCCTCGTCGGCAGCAAGTCTGCCGGACGGGTGAGCCTGGTTCTGTGTGGCGATGTGACGTAGGTCTGCATGCAGAACCTCACGTGATACACGTGCTTCCTCTTGCAAGGTAGCACGTGTAACACGGAGTTCCTCCTGCAAGGCCCGGCTGGACAACCGCTGCACCTCCCGGCAAGCCTGTAGCTCAGCCGAGATGGTACGCTCAAGCTGTGCAAACCTCTCCTCTGCCTGCTGCCTCTGGGACATCATAAGGACACCCAGAGTGGATCTGAGGGAAGCATACTCCTCCCTCAGGGCATCCATGTGCGCCTCTGCATGAGCAGCAGTTGCTTGACGCAGAGACAACATTTCAGCCTGGCGTGCCCTGTCTGAGGCCACCATGCCCAGCGTGAGCGAGCGGGTCGTGGACCGTGCTGCCTGCTGCTGGAGAAGCCCCTGCCTAGCAGGGGGGAGCACAGATCGGGCCACAAGCTCCATGCTCTCAGCGATGTTCTCCATTGCTGCCCCCTGCCGTCCTGAATTGGCAGTCATGTCTTGCTCCCACTCAGTATACTGCGGTTGCGCGCGGCGACCGCGTTGCCGCGCTTGACCCCTGCGGGACACAAGGACCGGGGGTCCTCGCTGTGTTGGCACCGCCAGCGGCTGCACGACTACATGCCCCCGTCGACGTGATGTCCCAGGCACATCAGTGACTGGTGTGGAGGGTGACCCTTCGTCCCGATCCACCACGGGCAGAGGAACCAAGACTGTCTGATCCCTCAGTGCAGGTGTCGCGGACAGAGGAGTGTCCACATCAGAATCACTCACCCCTGACACATGGACTTGATGCTCATCCAACTCAACATGGACGTCAGAGTCGTCATCAAGGCTGGACTCATAGGCAGCCAGAGACCAGATGGACTGTAGCACTTGGGGGTTTTCGTGGCCTACCACCCCACGACCCCCACTAGTGCCGGGTTGATGTAGTGGTAACAACCCTGTGTCTGGCATGACAACACCATCCTCCGCCTCCATTGCATCATCACCTGAAAAATAGAGAGAAAAAAGGTCACTAAACATGTCAGAAGCACACAACACACACACACACCGACAGCAAATGCATCAGGCAGACATGTGACACACAACATATAACCTGGCATGCATGCTGGGTCAACTTTGAATTGCTTCTGTGATCAGACCTGTTGAAAGGTGGCAGTTTCCATGGAAGTGGGTCTATGCAGTGCAAAAAATGTGAACGCCACTCAGTACCTACATGTACAAGGACTCCATGGTGTGTGCCAGGAAATATGCCTAGCATGGTATCAAAAGGCTGACCATACACCTGTGTATTGACAGGCAGTGTTGACTGGCATCAACAGCTTAATGTGATTCAAGTGACAACAATGCAAATGATCCTGGGACAGTAAGCAGGACACATGATGAAAACTCTGGATTCCGCCCATGTGTGAAGAAGACACAACAACAGTTGGACAGAGTCATTGGCCATTGAACAGGCTGAGGCCTGTGAGCCACACAGATTGTCAGACCCTAAACATGTGTGCAACGCAGGACTGAGCCACAGTTGACATGGGAAGGCTGAGGAGATGGCAGGCAATGTATGTAACCAAGGACTTGTATTACAGTGATCATCCAGTCAAGGACACATAGGGGCATGCGTGCAATGCACATGGAGCTTGAATGGGCACTCATGCGGGACATCTGGCCTATGCACAGTACAAGTGAGATACCCTGCATCAAGTACTAAGGCTGTACCACACGGCATATGTTTGGCAGATTCTACGCTGGAAGTTAGCATCTACACAGGATGCATGAACAAGAAAGTACGCATTGGCAAGATTGAAGAACACCAGTGCAAAGGTGGAACTGGGGTGCAGAGTGGCGGAGGAGGGGCAAGGGAGCATGCCTACATGGAGTCCCCGCATGCAGGCAGAGGAGACATGCTTGATGGAAGCATTGCATTACTTACACATCAGAACCATGTACACGTCACATGTAGTGGCAATCATGCACAACATATCCCACAAGTGAAACACACACGTCCTCAACAAACACGCATCAACACTCACTGGACTGGGCATCAAAGTCCAGCATCTCTCTCACTCCTTCGACCAATTCAGGTGGTATGAACTCCGCAACGAGTGCCTCATGCGGAGTGAGCTCTTCCTCCTCTGGTGCAGGCCCACCGCCAGTCACCAGAGTCAAGTTGTAATTTGAGGCACGCTTAGCCTTGGTGCTGCGTTTGATGTCATTCCAACGCTTTTTGCACTCTTGCGCTGTGCGCACCTCATGGCCGAATTAACTGACATGTTCCGCAACATGCTTCCAGTGGGTGTCACGTTGGGCAGCCGTAGTCTGACTATTGGCACCCACTAGCATGTCACGGCTGTGGCCCCGCACGTAGTCCACGAGGAAGTCCAGTTCCTGCTTGCAGAAAGGCTTCTTCCTTGATGTGCAGGAGGTCGTGGCTGTGTGTGGGGTCCCAGCCTGTGCTGCAGGTGCAACCTTCCTCCTCTTGGACTGTGGCGCAGACCCTGGCTGGCTAATGCCGCCCTGACCAGTATGGCCAGTGGGTTCGGTGGATTGAGCCAAGGGAGTGGCATGTGGAGGGATGACCAAAGGCCTGACTTGTGTCAGTGGCAGCTGGGTGCCCACTAATGGACCCTGCGCAGCAACATCAGCTGTGGCAGGGTCATTGACCGCAATGGTCCTGGTTGGCAGACTCACAACCGGGGTGCTGTTGGGTGCATCTGCCCCTGCACTTGCCAACACCCGGCTGTTCGGGGCAGCAGATGACATGACTGCCCCAGGGACACGTGTCTTGGTCTGAGCAGCCCGGCCTGCCCCTATGGTTTCCCCCCTGGCCTGTTGGAGATCTACCAAGGGCTCCTCAAGTGCCAACGAAGCCTGCACTGGCAGACCCTGAGCCTGGGTGGCGGTGTCCAAAACTGCACCTGCAGCTACCACTACCCTTGGGCCCGTGGCAGTCGATGGAATGGACTGCCAGGTCACACGGGCGCCAGTGCCAGATGCAGAAGCTGCATCCCCCGAAACCACAGGGGGTGGTGGCATGACTGCACTGACACATGGCACAAGATTGTGCTCAAGTGGCGCACCCCTGCCTCTTCCCCCTCTGTGGCCGCCCTGGACACCCTGGAGTCCCCCTACTCCCTGGTCACCACGGCCACGTCCCCGACCACGCCCGCCACGAGGAGGACGCCCAGCTGAGGCGCCCCTCACCTTTGATGGCCTCCCAACCATGGCACAGATGTAGTAGTGCCGGCACAGATGGAGTGGTGCCAATGGGAGGTGTACACCACAATTGACCTGGGCAATTGGGGTGAAGAGGGTGGGAAGCAAGATGTTAACAGCCCCCCTGCACCTGCAAGGCTGTATGTGACCGCGGTGATGTAGTGACGGGTCACGCAACGCTCAGGCACCCCAAAACTGCAGTAAAACCGTACACGCAACCCTGCAGCCTACGTGCGTGGATTCAACCTCCTGCAGTACGCGATGGCACCCATTAACACGAATAACGCGTACATGTGCGACACGCAGGTTACTATGACATCGAAAATGGGTGCGATACACAGGGGCACCCGCAGTGGGAAAAAGAGCGTGTGCGACTCACCGTCTGACTAGCGCGATGCAGAAAAATACGAATAGCCAATACCCCCGCCAAAACAAAAGAAGAGATACGTCCTTGATAGCTGTGAAGTTGTGATGGCACGCGAAACAACAGGAAGCAGCAACACACGTCGGTCTCCATGAAAGGCACGTACAGCGAACTGCTGGGCCCGCTCACCTTTAACACGCGCTGAGGGAAACGCCTGCGTGCGTCACGTCACTTACGCGCATGGGCCCTTTCCTCGAATTACTCGCTGACGTGCAGAATTTTCACGCGCCAAATCACTCCATATCAAGCTGGCCATGCGTAAGCACACGGAAGACCACGCTCCTGCCCAGAAGGCCAAATTACTGCCCCCCAGAGCCCCGAGCACGCTCCCACCTGCCTGACTGCCTGCTGCCCACGTGCCCTGCCATTTGCTGCTTGCACATCAGCCAGGGGTGCTGTTGCTGTGACCACCCCTGCTGGAACCGAAGACTCCCGACTGGGACTCCATCGCTCCACAGCCCAGCCCCAGGACCCAGTTGCCCACCCACTCCTGCCTCTGGGGTTGTCATGTCGGGCACTGCAACATCTGGCACCACTGAGAACCCCCGGCCAGAGAGGCAGAGGGGCACCAGCTTCAGTGCCAGGGAAGTTGGTGCCCTGGTGGAGCAAGTCCTGGGGCAGTATGATGCCGACAAGGAAGGACGGACTCGGATCTGGACTGACATCGGGACTGCCATCAACGTGGAGGGGGAGACAGTCCGCGACTTACAACATGTCAAGAAGCGCTGGGAGGACTTCAGGTCCAGGACCCTGAACAAGGCCCGGCGCCCCTTGAAGGCAGCGGATGCAAAGGGGCGCCGGGGCCCCTTGTCGGAAGATCAGATGAGGGTCCTGGAACGCATATCCCCAGCGCTCCACGTCCAGGTCCTTGAGAGGCAGACCCGTCTGGAGTCGAGCGGTAAGTGTACATGCATCATGATTGTGAGCTGTGCGTGTGGTGATGTTTCAGTAGTGTGCAGGTTGCACATCTGTTTGTATGGGGTTGAGTATGGGTGGGGGTGTACAGGGCCGTGAGGCTAACACATGCGAGGGCTGTAATGTGTGAGACATGGATGGTGCTTGTGTGTGTAGGCTTGCATGCCAAATGCATTTGTGTGGGCACACATGTTTGGATGAATGTGTATGTAAGTAGACATGTTCGTGATGTCACGCATGTATGTTGTTTTCAGCTGCATGTATCAGCACTGTGTACATGTGCATTTGTGTGTATTTGACAAGGGTGCAACAGTGATGCAACATGGATGCATGTGACAGTGGGATGTGGAAGCCTGATTGGCAGATGTGACATGGATGCCCATCTGAACACTGCAACACTTCGCATAGGTGTACACATGCATGCAAGTGTGGTGGTGTGTCTACATGTGTAGTGCACTTCCTGTGTTGCATGTGATGTCTGGCTCAGCTTTGCCTGCTCATGCTGTTGTATGTGTATGGATGGTGCTGGCAGTTGCGATATGGCTGTGGTATGGCTCATGTGTGCGAGTTGAAATGACATGTGTGTTGGGGATTGTGATGGCATGTCTGAGGTTTGCCAATGCCACTCATGTACAACTGTCATGTGTGTATGTGTCCATTGTACAGTGCCCTGATGCCTGTGTTTTATTTCTCCCTGTCTGCAGCGTCAACTGATGAAGAGGGCGGAGAAGGTGCTGTGGAGCACAGCGGCGGGGATCCCACCGCCAGCCGGAGACGCAAGGCCCGGCTCCCCTCCCATGTTGTGACCTCGTCGGGGAGTGAGGAGTCCGGTGCCGCATCCCAGGCAGCAGCTGCCGGGGGGAGGTCCAAAAGGCGGAGGTTGGAGTTGGACTCCTGGGCAGCAGAGGGGGCAGCTGGGACCCCACAGGGCCCAACGGGGGAAGATGGCACGGAGTCATCCAGGTCGGTGGGGGGTTTGGTGGAGGAGGAGGCCGTGCAAGCAACAGAGACGGGGTCTGGAGGTGGGGATCCCACTGGTGCTAGTGGTGCAGTGCAGGACCAGGGACAGGAGGCAGCACAGGCCGCCGCGGAGGTGCCTGCGTGCAATCCTGTCCCTGATCCTGTCCCTGCATCATCTTGCACCAGCAGGGATGCCTACGTCCAGACCCGTTTTCAGGCAGGGGATGAGCTCACGACAACTGGCCTTCCTCTGCCTGCGGACGTGGCTATCCGGGTCCGGGTTGAGCCTGTCCTGATTGGTGTGGCGTTGCATCAACGGGCCATGCGAGGTGACCTGCAGTCTTTTCATGAGGAGACTGCACGTCATCTCGAATGGCTCGTTGACTGCGTCGGCCTACTGGGACAGGTCACCCAGGCCGGATTCCCCCGTTTGATGGGGCTTGCTGTGACCCCCTCCTCAACTGAACCCCCTATGCTCCAGTCGTCCTCCGTGCCATCTTCCCACCCATCAGTCACCTGGGTGCCCTGTGGAGCTGCCTCTGACGGTGCGGCCAGGCTGGTGGAGGAGGCATCCCTGCCACAGTCGGGAGTCGGACGTCCAGCAGGGGTGGCCACATCAACGACTGCACCCCAGCCAGTGGAGGATGTGCAGGCAGCAGGAGGCAGTGCACAGGCAGAGGCACAGCAGCAGCAGCAACTTGGTGGGAGCCATGAAGGCTCGGGGCCTTTAACATCGGAGGGGCAGGCATCGGCCGGAGGGCAGGAGGACCCAGGACAGAAAGTGTTTTCCGTGTGGCAGCGGTTGGGCCACGCCATAGGTGCGGAGCGGCAGCGGGCGGAAGAGGCACGGCTCACGATGGTCAGGGCGGAGAACTCCATGCGGAGGGCCCTGAGGCGGGCCGAGTGCCTTGAGTCAAAGGGGGTTGGAGGTGGACACGTCGACGGCCCTGCGGACCCTCGGGGCCATGGAGGAGGACCGCCTCCAGGACATTGAGCAGGAGTTTGATGATGCCCTGGCCCGGGACATCCAAAAGTGAGCCGTCAGACTAGCCCGCTGCCCTTGTACATAGTTATGTAGTTAGTGTTAGGTTTCCTTTGTTTTTGAATTTTTTTTGGACCTTTTGGACACTGGGCCACATTTTTGTATATAGTTTTTTTTTTATTAGTTAGTGTTGTTAGATAGGTTTCATTTCTTTTGTTGGGATAATGGACCCTGGCTTGTTCATCTGTACATATTTCATGTTGGATTTTCTTTTTCTTTTACAATTTACCCATGGAGCAATGGCTTTCAATTATAATTTTCCATTGGATTTTCTTTTGTGGACTGTGACTTTGGACACCATTCCTTTGGATTATGATTTTTGGTTTTGCTTTTTTTCACGGACATGCTTCTTTTCATTTTTTACATTCCCGTTTCTGTTTGTTTATTTTTGCTTCAATTTATGTTTCCTTTAATACATTGTTTTTTATCAAACTTCAATGTGTAGTATCATCTCATTGGTTCATGCATATCATGATATGGGTTTTGAGATTCACTGACACACATTGGGTGTATGTGAGGGACATGTGTTCGTTTCCAAACTTGCAATTGGTGTTCTATCATGTTATTGCCATTTCTAAGTGGGTGGATGCAATACTCGGGTGGGTGTTTTGCATTTGGTGGCTGACCATAGGGACCAGGGATCTAGATTGTGATGACATGTTGGCTGGGGAACATGAGTTGGGGCCTGCTAGCAGGTGCCCCACAGTGCTGGGGGGTGGGGGTGCAGTGGAACATGAGTTGGACATGCGTGGGGGCCTGCTGGCAGGTGCCCCACAGTGCTGGGGGGTGGGGGTGCAGGGGAACATGAGTTGGACATGAGTGGGGGCCTGCTGGCAGGTGCCCCACAGTGCTGGGGGGTGGGGGTGCAGGGGAACATGAGTTGGACATGAGTGGGGGCCTGCTGGCAGGTGCCCCACAGTGCTGGGGGTGGGGGTGATAGGGGACATGAGTGGGGGCCTGGTGGAGGCTGCCCCTGCACTGCTGGGGGTTGGGGGTTGTGGGAGACATTGGTGGGGGCCTGGTGGAGGCTGCCCCTGCACTTCTGGGGGGTGGGGTGGTGGGAGACATGAGTGGGGGCCTGGTGGAGGCTGCCCCTGCACTGCTGGGGGGTGTGAGTGGTGGGAGACATGGGTGGGGGCCTGGTGGAGGCTGCCCCTGGTGGCTGGGGGCTGGGGGTGATAGGGGACATGAGTGGGGGCCTGGTGGAGGCTGCCCCTGCACTGCTGGGGGTGGGGGTGGTGGGAGACATGAGTGGGGGCCTGGTGGAGGCTGCCCCTGCACTGCTGGGGGGTGAGGGTGATAGGGGACATGGGTGGGGGCCTGGTGGAGGGTGCACCACAGTGCTGGGGGGTGGGGGTGCAGGGGAACATGAGTTGGACATGCGTGGGGGCCTGCTGGCAGGTGCCCCACAGTGCTGGGGGGTGGGGGTGCAGGGGAACATGAGTTGGACATGAGTGGAGGCCTGCTGCTAGGTGCCCCACAGTGCTGGGGGGTGGGGGTGCAGGGAAACATGAGTTGGACATGAGTGGCGGCTGCTGGCAGGTGACCCACAGTGCTGAGGGGTGGGGGTGGTGGGAGACATGGGTGGGGGCCTGGTGGAGGCTGCCCCTGGTGGCTGGGGGGTGGGGGTGATAGGGGACATAAGTGGGGGCCTGGTGGAGGCTGCCCCTGCACTGCTGGGGGGTGGGGGTGGTGGGAGACATGGGTGGGGGCTTGGTGGAGGCTGCCCCTGCACTGCTGGGGGTGGGGGTGATAGGGGACATGAGTGGGAGCCTGGTGGAGGCTGCCCCTGGTGGCTGGGGGGTGGGGGTGATGGGAGACATGGATGGGGGCCTGGTGGAGGCTGCCCCTGCACTGCTGGGGATGGGGCTGATGGGAGACATGGGTGGGGGCCTGGTGGAGGCTGCCCCTGGTGGCTGGGGGGTGGGGGTGATAGGGGACATGGGGGGGGGCCTGGTGGAGGCTGCCCCTACACTGCTAGGGGCTTGGGGTGGTGGGAGACATGGGTGGGGGCCTGGTGGAGGCTGCCCCTGGTGGCTGGGGGCTGGGGGTGGTGGGAGACATGAGTGGGGGCCTGGTAGAGGCTGCCCCTGCACTGCTGGGGGGTGGGGGTGATAGGAGACATGGGTGGGGGCCTGGTGGAGGGTGCACCACAGTGCTGGGGGTGGGGGTGCAGGGGAACATGAGTTGGACATGAGTGGGGGCCTGCTGGCAGGTGGCCCACAGTGCTGGGGGTTGGGGGTGCAGGGGAACATGAGTTGGACATGAGTGGGGGCCTGCTGGCAGGTGCCCCACAGTGCTGGGGGGTGGGGGTGCAGGGGAACATGAGGTGGACATGAGTGGGGGCCTGCTGGCAGGTGCCCCACAGTGCTGAGGGGTGGGGGTGGTGGGAGACATGGGTGGGGGCCTGGTGGAGGCTGCCCCTGGTGGCTGGGGGTGGGGGTGATAGGGGACATGAGTGGGGGCCTGGTGGAGGCTGCCCCTGCACTGCTGGGGGGTGGGGGTGGTGGGAGACATGGGTGGGGGCCTGGTGGAGGCTGTCCCTGCACTGCTGGGGGGTGGGGGTGATAGGGGACATGAGTGGGGGCCTGGCGGAGGCTGCCCCTGGTGGCTGGGGGGTGGGAGTTATGGGAGACATGGGAGGGGGCCTGGTGGAGGCTGCCCCTGCACTGCTGGGGGGTGGGGGTGATGGGAGACATGGGTGGGGGCCTGGTGGAGGCTGCCCCTGGTGGCTGGGGGGTGGGGGTGTTAGGGACATGAGTGGGGGCCTGGTGGAGGCTGCCCCTGCACTGCTGGGGGGTGGGGGTGGTGGGAGACATGTGTGGGGGCCTGATGGAGGCTTCCCCTGGTGGCTGGGGGGTGGGGGTGGTGGGAGACATGAGTGGGGGCCTGGTGGAGGCTGCCCCTGCCCTGCTGGGGGGTGGGGGTGATAGGGGACATGGGTGGGGGCCTGGTGGAGGGTGCACCACAGTGCTGGGGGGTGGTGGTGCAGGGGAACATGAGTTGGACATGAGTGGGGGCCTGCTGGCAGGTGCCCGACAGTGCTGGGGGGGTGGGGGTGCAGTGGAACATGAATTGGACATGAGTGGGGGCCTGCTGGCAGGTGCCCCACAGTGCTGGGGGTGGGGGTGCAGGGGAACATGAGTTGGACATGAGTGGGGGGCTGCTGGCGGGTGCCCCACAGTGCTGAAGGGTGGGGGTGGTGGGAGACATGGGTGGGGGCCTGGTGGAGGCTGCCCCTGGTGGCTGGGGGGTGGGGGTGATAGGGGACATGAGTGGGGGCCTGGTGGAGGCTGCCCCTGCACTGCTGGGGGGTGGGGGTGGTGGGAGACATGGGTGGGGGCCTGGTGGAGGCTGCCCCTGCACTGCTGGGGGGTGGGGGTGATAGGGGACATGAGTGGGGGCCTGGTGGAGGCTGCCCTTGCACTGCTGGGGGGTGGGGGTGATAGGGGACATGAGTGGGGGCCTGGTGGAGGCTGCCCCTGGTGGCCGGGGGGTGGGGGTGATGGGAGACATGGGTGGGGGCCTGGTGGAGGCTGCCCCTGCACTGCTGGGGGGTGGGGGCGATGGGAGACATGGGTGGGGGCCTGGTGGAGGCTGCCCCTGGTGGCTGGGGGGTGAGGGTGATAGGGGACATGAGTGGGGGCCTGGTGGAGGCTGCCCCTGCACTGCTGGGGGGTGGGGGTGGTGGGAGACATGGGTGGGGGCCTGGTGGAGACTGCCCCTGGTGGCTGGGGGATGGGGGTGGTGGGAGACATGAGTGGGGGCCTGGTGGAGGCTGCTCCTGCACTGCTGGGGGGTGGGGGTGATATGGGACATGAGTGGGGGCCTGGTGGAGGCTGCCCCTGCACTGCTGGGGGGTGGGGGTGGTGGGAGACATGGGTGGGGGCCTGGTGGAGGCTGCCCCTGGTGGCCGGGGGCTGGGGGTGGTGGGAGACATGAGTGGGGGCCTGGTGGAGGCTGCCCCTGCACTGCTGGGGGGTGGGGGTGATAGGGGACATGAGTGGGGGCCTGGTGGAGGCTGCCCCTGCACTGCTGGGGGGTGGGGGTGATAGGGGACATGTGTGGGGGCCTGTGGGAGGCTGCCCCTGGTGGCTGGGGGTGCAGGGGGACATGCGTTGGTGGGCAGTAGTGCAAGGTGACATGTGGGTTGGCTGGGGGGCATGGCCATGGTGGATGGGGTGCCTGAAGGACATGTGCAGGGTAGGCCCCTGTGGTGTGGGCCACCTGTAGAGGGAACACCTGGGAGGACCGACACATGCAATTCACGTGTGGTGCTCCCCGCGCACCCCTGTAATACACGTACCCTGATGGAATCGCGTGTGATACTTTCCGCGCACCCCTGAAATACACGTACCCTGCTGATTTTGCGTGTGATACTTCCCGTGCACCCCTGGAATACACGTACCCTGCTGTTTTTGCGTGTGATACTTCCAATATGGGTTAAACCAAGGGTGCCTGCTAGCTGCTACACTTTTTAATTTCTACATCAGTGGAATAAATAAACACTTCAATAAGATACGCTCTAATCCTCCTAGATTAAACCAGATACAGATCAAATATATGTTGTATGCGGATGATCTGATAATATTTGAACAGACACCAGTAGGTCTAGATCGTATGAATGAAGTGATGGAAGCCTATGCAAATCAGAACAATTTACAGGTTAACTCAGGAAAAGGTGACATGTGGGTTGGCTGGGGGGCATGGCCATGGTGGATGGGGTGCCTGCAGGACATGTGCAGGGTAGGCCCCTGTGGTGTGGGCCACCTGCAGGGGCCGTGGAGGGTGTAGAGGGAACACCTGGGAGGACCCACACATGCAATTCACGTGTGGTGCTCCCCGCGCACCCCTTTAATACATGTACCCTGATGGAATTGCGTGTGATACTTTCCGCGCACCCCTGAAATACACGTACCCTGCTGATTTTGCGTGTGATACTTCCCGTGCACCCCTGGAATACACATACCCTGCTGTTTTTGCGTGTGATACTTCCCGCGCACCCCTGGAATACACGTACCCTGATGGAATTGTGTGTGATACTTCCCGCGCACCCCTGGAATACACATACCCTGCTGATGTCGCGTGTGAAATTTCCCGCGCACCCCGAAATACACGTAACCAGGACATTCGCGTGTGGAACTTCCCACGCACCCCTGATATACACGTACCCTGCTGATATCGCGTGTGAAACTTCCTGTTCACCCCAAGATACACATAGCCAGGACATTCGCTTGTGGAACTTCCCGTGCACCCCTGATATACACGTACCCTGCTGATATCGCGTGTGAAACTTCCCACGCACCCCAAGATACATGTAGCCAGGACATTCGCGTGTGGAACTTCCAGCGCACCCCTGGAATACACGTACCCTGCTGATATCGCGTGTGAAACTTCCCGCGCACCCCAAAATACACGTAGCCAGGACATTTGCGTGTGGAACTTCCCACGCACCCCTGATATACACGTACCCTGCTGAATTCACATGTGAAACTTCCCGCGCACCCCTGATGTACGCGTACCCTGATGGAATCGTGTGTGGAACTTCCAGCGCACCCCTGAAATACACGTACCCAGCTGAAATGACGTGAGGTACTTCCCGCGCACCCCAGTGATACACGTAGCCCGCTTGCCGTGCTGGTACAGGGTTAGCGCAGCCCTTTGCGCTGGATTGGGGATTTTGATGGCTTTTCCCTGCGCGAGAGGAGTTCTTGGGAGCGTAACTGGCGCTGCTGCAGGGTCGCTGCACCACTGTGCGCCACGGCTGGTTTTGGTAGCTGGAATCCATGAATACGCTGTGCGCGGAAATTGATTTTAGCACACGCAGCTGGCGCAGGAATTCGCACGTGCACACTGCGCGCCAGCCGCGTGCGTCACTTGTGCGCTAAATTCTATGAATTACCCCCTTAGTGTTTACTCAAGAAGGCATCAGGTACAGACTCAAGTTTGAAAGTAATAAACGCAATAGGTGAAGAGGATTGGATAAAACTGTAATGCTCATCTGAATCCCACGGAGGAGCTGGCCTGGTTCGCGCTGCTGTGACCTCTTCTAAGGTGATGCGCAAGGTTCGGAAGACGGACTGGACCGGACCCCCAAATCTGGCTTGTGTGGCTCGCAGAAGTATCCTTCTGTAGGTGAAAAAAGGGGGATTAACTGCCTGCGGGGTAATGCAATCAGCCTCCCACTTTCCCCTCTCACCCTCCTCGAAACCCTTCTGTGATTCCTTGTAGCATCTCACCTTAGGGTCTGGAAGGACGAGCTCTCCATCCTGCTTCTGATGCACGGGGGCGTTGGTATCCAGTTACTTCACTGGATTTTCGGATTGGTGAGAACCAAACTTGCTTGGCTTCCAGGTAAGTTTTTTGATAAGAGGTTCCCCTTGTGTCCATGCATTAATGTACTAATGCTAGTGTCTTTTTCCCCATAGGGGCCGGGGAACGGAATGCCGGGGAACAGGCACCGACCCGAAATGAGAGGTGAAATCCTTGTAGAAATCAGGTAAGTCTTTAATGAGCGTTTTTTGGTAATGTCTTTTCATTCGCTCATTAACGCTGATGTCTTTTTTTCCCCTTAGGGGCCGGGGCCCGGAAACGCCAGGATGTGGCGCGGACCCGAAATGAAGAGGGAATGAATCAGTCTTAAAATTGAGATTTAGCTTTCCTTATTCTCTTCTCTCTCTCACCTTTTGTTCTGGTCTTTTTCTCCCTAGGCGCTGGGGCGTGACTGCGAATCCGGATGATCGCTGCTGAACATGGAGGCGCCCTGTAAAGGTGAGTGGAAAGCGGCGCTGCAGCGATCGACGCGATGAGCTTCCAGCTGCTAGATGCAGAACAACGCGATGCACGTGTGGCTGTTCGGGTGGGGTTTAAATAGCCTTGGAAGAAGTTCCAGGTATGTATCCTTCCTCCAATCAGGTATGTATCCTTCCCCGACCACGCCCGGATGGTAAATTAGTCCCACAGGTAAAGTAGTTCCTTTGAGGCCTCAAGGAGGCCGGGATCCTGCAGCATGATCTGCATCAGGTAAGTGCACCCAAGCACTTCCATAATGAGCCTGGCGCCTATGGGGCCAGGACTGATGTCTTTTATGAGCCTGGCGCCATAGGCGCCAGGACACTGTCCAAAGGGCCCCTATATGGGGTTGCTGGGTCCTTCCTTGGGGACTGGATGTCCGCTTTCGGGGACGCAGGGCTTGAACCGGCTCCCCGGGAGCGGGCATCATGACAAAAACATTTAAAGAAATTATTTTTTGATGATACCATATTATAACAAAAAACTAGTAAAACCACTGAGATACAAATTAAACTAGATATTGCTGTAGAAAATATTGAAAGGATAATTGGGAAGCTGAGTACATCTCGAGCACCAGGTCTGGATGGCATATTGAAGCATATAATGAAAAAAACATCCTTTTAAATGGGCATTTCTGTTTTAAATATTCCAGCAAATACAGAAAACTTTCATGATACCGTTAAATTGGAAATAATCCATTATATCATCAATATTTAAAAAAGGAAATCGCCTGACACCTGAAAATGATAGACCCCTGGCTATTATGGACGCTGCAGGGAAAATATATGCAAAGATTATCTTGGTGGATCTAAAGATGTGGCTAAAGGTACATAAATTATTAGACCCTTATCAAGAGGGTTTTGTAACTGGAATAGGTACTCTACCTAACTTGCACATATTGCAGGCTTTAAAAAAAATCAGACGATAACAAAAAAAAGGAAGCTATACATTGCATTTATAGATTATCGTCAAGCTTTCTACATGGTACCTAGACCCAAGTTATGGGAAAAACAGAGAAATGCAAGATGTCCTGAGCATTTGCTTAATTTAATACAGCAGCTATACACAGTAACTTCTATTCAAGTTAAATTGAATAAGAAAGGACTGCTTACAAAAGAAATCAAAACCAAGGGTGCCTGCTAGCTGCTACACTTTTTAATTTCTACATCAGTGGAATAAATAAACACTTCAATAAGATACCGTCTAATCCTCCTAGATTACACCAGATACAGATCAAATATATGTTGTATGCGGATGATCTGATAATATTTGAACAGACACCAGTAGGTCTAGATCGTATGACTGAAGTGATGGAAGCCCATGCAAATCAGAACAATTTACAGGTTAACTCAGGAAAATCTAACATTGTGATCATCAGTGGTAATCAAACAACAAAAAGAAAACTTGAGAAAAGGTGGAAAATTAATGGTGAGATAGTTAAAAGTGGTGAAACAATATAAGTACCTTGGAGTGAGTGTAAATGACTGTAATATGGATGACCCGTATAAAGAAGAAATCAAGGAGAAAATTAATCCGTTGTGCTCACAAGCTAAGTTAATTTAAAAAGAAAATGGAAAATGTAATAGTAGTCCTATAATAACATACTATCAGCAAATAGTAGTATCAACGATTACATATGGCGCAACACGTAAAACCTTGAAAGAACAACAGAATTGGGTGCAAATAGAAGGGAGTTACTGGAAAATAATTTTGAACATTCCCAAAAGTTTCCCAATGACAGTCTTGTGTTTGCAATTAGGTATGTCATCTTTGCAAGCAATCATAGACTGGAAGTCTTTGAATTTGTACGCAAAATGTATTAGCACAGGAAGTTACCAAAATATAGTTATTGCAATTGTAAACCAGATGTTAATTGGACAGGGAAATGAAAAAATGAATAACTGGAAAATAAGATGCCAAAATAATATGTTAGAAGCTGGCATCACTGAAGATTTATTGTTAACAAATCCAGTTAAGGCAAAAGAAAAGTTGATGTGGTGGGACTGGATTATAAAAAAAACAGAATGTGCTAAATATAAGTCTTTTCAAAATGGTGTCTTCCCACATACAAAAATTTATGAGGTACCTAAGTATATGATGAAACATCCAAATCGGCAGTATAGAAGTGAAATAATGAGGTTTAGATTTAATCTGATATCGACTAATGCAGTTCTTTTGTAAACATATTTGTAAAGTTGTATTTATCAACTAATTGTTGGCAGCCTGCCGGTTTCACCGGCAAGGCTACCACCAAGCTTGTAATCAGGCCCAATGTTCTTTTAGGCTTTTTTAAAGTTGAAAATAATGCATGCTCTACAAATAGAGTTAGTAAACACTCCATCAGTGAACTTGAAGCCTTCTCTATCATTTCACATTTGTAATGGTGCTTGCTACATGTGCTGTGGCTGCAGTGCATATGTCTGAGCCTGCGTTGGATCTTGGGCATAATACTCCTGAGGTTCTGTACTATATTTTTGAACATAGCTCATCCCCCTTCTTGGTGCTCATCCCCCTTCTTGGAGCTTGCCAATTTTGCTGCATGCCTTCTCTGCTTCACACTGTTGCAGCTGTCCACAATCAAATCCTCCCCTTCCCTGAGGGTTTTGAAATCCACCTCATCCTCCTCCTCTATGCCCATTCCCTCTTCCTCTTTGTCAAAATGTTTCTCACTCCAGTCTGTGGGATACACTATATTGTTTTGCTGCACTGATGCATCTCCTGAGCTGCCTCACCTTCACTATTCGTCAATATTGCTCCCTCTACGGCTATTTTTGACAACTTTTTCTGAACTAACTTTACCTCCTCCTACTTCCCACTCTCGGCTTTTTTCTTATTTTTCTCCTGCATCAATCAGCATTGATGTACGATTGTCAATTGTATTTCTGGACATGGTTTTGCTTCCATTCCCATCTGTTTCTTTATCTGCCATTGCACTGGTTAGGGCAGTCCCTGACACAAAATGTGATAAAAAAATGCCACTGTTTTATCCCACAGTTCACGCGTCTCAAAGTGCCATCTCTCTTGAATGTCTTGGAAATAAGTCACAGGGTATTCATCCTCCCCAATTTTCCTAGTCATAATCACACCCATATCTGATTTATCAGGCTATTGTACTCTGAATGCCCTCCTCATATATGTTATGCAATTATCAAATGGCGCTCCATTATGTGTCATGTTTTTGGCAGGCACACCTGCGTATCCTGCTCGCATCCAATTGTCATCAGCTGTCTTCCCTATAACAGCTGCAAGAAAGCCTTTTACATCACCTATGGTTAATGTCATTCCTGATGTCATTCTCTCTAATTCATGAATCCATTTTCCCGCACTGGAAGTTAAACTTGGTCATTTACATCTTAAGTTGTCTTTATCCATCTGTGGCCACAGTATATATTGTGGTTGCTTCTATGTGATTTTATAAAAATCATTTTAAGAGAGGTATATTTTAACAAAACAATTATATTGAGAAAAGAAAAACACTGATTTTTGTATTTTTTTTTTGGGGGGCCATCCCACAGCCCCCCCTTTCACTATCTTTTTCACCCAATCCCATCCCCCTCCGTTTTAACCCCTTATACCACCCCCATATATATTTTTTAATCAATATTTCTTCAGTATAATTGTTTCATTATAAGATACCTCTCTGAAAATGATTTGGATAAAGTCATGGGTACCATTGTGATCGTCTTCCGATTTGTCTAAAAATGGAAACTGTGAAAATCATGGTCCACAATCATACCTGCCTATACTCTTTCTTTTCCAGGTGGGGCTAGTCTTGCCTGTTTATATCCGTCCTGGTAAGGCGGAGATACATGCCCTGCACTCGGTGTTCATGCTTGTTATTGATCAGCATATTGTGTCGATTCTGGTGTTCTGTCTTTGGGGTCCTCTAAATTTGACAATTGTACCCCTTTTCTATATTTGATTATTTGGAACATCTGCTTGTGCCCTCCCTCCGTGCTACGTCGTTTTCGATTTCTTCATCTGACATTATTATACGCCAGTTTGTATGGCTATTAGCCTTTTCCACATCATCAAGATCTAGCCTACTTAAAGACAGCGATCTGTACTCATCTGTTATGGCATCATCTGACCTTCCTCCAGTCTCCTTCTGCATTCTCTTGGGTTTTATACCCTTCTCTCTCCCTCATTTGCCTATATAAATCCCCAATTATTTGCTCTACATCTACTATATCTCGCTCATCAGCCCATGTTGGTATTCTTGGTATTCCCTGCAACTCCCTGCAGCGCTGTTTTGACCCTCTTTCTTCCTCAAACTGTTCTTGTGCTTCGATCAGCACTATGCTTCTATGACATAGATACTCAATCTTGTCATTTTTTAGTCCCCTACTTTTATCCATTTCATCTTCCCTTCTCCTATCTCTATAAGTACATCTTACTCTCACCGTATTTGCAACCTATGTACTTTCATTCTTTGTGCTTCTACCTCCTCCTCTCTTCTAGTCTCTCCTTTTCTTTCCTCGCCTCTTACCTTCTTCGTTGTTCCCTTTGCTTGCATTCTTTCTTTCTCTTTTGTATATTCTCTCTTATTACTTTTCTTTCTTTTCCCGTTCTTCTCTCTTATCTTTCTCCAACACCATTAATGCCCTTATCGTCTAGCTTGATTAATATTTGTCCTCCCATCCATTAATTCTGTACTATTGTTATTCCCTTAGCCTTGTCTTTTATTTCTTTTTGCTGCATTGCTTCATCCTCTCATCTCCATCTGTCACTCTTGTCTATTCTTTTTCTCATCATGCTGTTTACTTTTATCTCGAGTTGAGGTATATTTGCATTCTCTGCTTTTGCCCTCTTCTGTGTTATCTTCACTGTTATAAGCAGGGGGTCACATGTCGGATTACTGTACCACGCCACTGCTTTCAATTGCTTTAAAGGATAAAATCCCTTCTCCTCTGTATCTACGCTCTTGTTTCCAGGAGGGGTAAGGGGAGCCCAAGGCCTTTTATCCTCCCCTTTATGCTGATTAAGCATCCACTTCATCTCAGCTGGATCTTCTTTCTCGCTCTGGTACAATTTCCATAACTCTAGAACAGCCAATTATTTCTGTAACTTCTTTCCCTTGTATTTAGCATGAAAATACTTTGTCATATGACACAATATTGATTTTGACAACAAACCATCTTGAGGCCACGGCATGAGTGGCTTGTTAGTTGTGCATCGAACCAACTCCAAACGATTTTTCCTTATCTTAGCTGTGTATCTTGGAAAGGTGCTGCATAAGCGTAGCAGAGATGTGTCCGCCATAATGACAAGTCGGTCTTGACTGTCTATACTTACCCGACCTTGTATTCTTTTATTTATTTTATCACATATAGCACACTGATCAGTTTGAGCAGGCACCATCAATCGCTGCATATTTATCAGAAAAATCATCTATGGATATATATATATACTTTTTAACCACTTTTAAGACCTATTCAACAATGTTCATTTCATTCCTTCATTTACACTTAATATCAACTTGTAGTATCTAGTTGTTTTACCATTGATATTTCAAGTCTCCTACTTATTTATGTATTAGTTTCCTTTGATTTTTATCATCCTGATTGATATCAATTTTTTGATTAGAAAATCAAATAATCACCTTAATTTTTTACTATCTTTTTATATCTATTAGTTTAAATACAACAGCTTTACACTGACATATTCATCATAACCCCGCATGTGTGAACTTTTTTAATTTGTCTCTGTACGCCTTCCTTTACTTTTTTTAGTAAATGTATCTCATCTAATTTTTATTCCATCTTGGAGCTTGATACGCACTCTTCTTTTTGTCCTTGCCTCATGAATCCTTAACACCCCTATTTGGAGTCTTTTTAGTGCCTATCCTTCTGCCCCCGTGGAACCAGGAATCGAGGTATCTACTTCTCTTCATTATAATCCCCAAAAATCCTGTTACTTTTATATATAAGTTATTTACAACACATTCCCTCTCCCTATTCTTTCCACGCTCAATGTTCTACTTGCGTCTGTGGCTCACTTTGAGTCCCTCAGCAGCGACTGTCCCTCAACTGACCAGTTTCCCTTCCATCCGCAGGGCACCTGCGGGGACCGGACAGCAACTTCGTCAAAGAGGGATCTGCCAACCCTATCTTCTTTCACGCGTTTGTGCACACCGTTCTCCACAGGAAACTTCCCAGTCTTCTGGCTAATGGCGTCGATCATCTGGAGGGCTAGATATTGGCCTATGTTTATTATATGTGAACCATCCTCTGCTTCCAAAATGTGCTCTAGCACCTTGAAGAGTCTCTTGTGCTAGATGGGATTACCAATAAAGATCTCAGAGCAAATAAACATTCAGAGAACATGGCAAAGTAGAACTTTATTCTCAATTTAATAAAGCTGGGTAAACTGGCAGACATCTGACTGATGTTTGCACACTCACACACAAACTTGATTACAGAGGTCTTATACCCCAATATGCGTCCTCTGTGACATTATCCTACGTGTCAAACTGTAAAACCTATTAATGGGAGGAACTGGTTAGAGGAGCATATCTACTTATAGAGTACATATGGGTTAGTACACCATTGGCTGTCTCTTATCTGTAAGGCACACCTCGAACTGCCTCTAAATACTTATAATACTGATCAAAATTGACAAAATGGCAGCGGATTGGTCTATGCAACAATGTATACCAGGGTGTCTCATAGACCTACTGATTGTTTGGCATCCCCACCCAACTGTGGACTTTCGGTTCAGCTAGCAGCACGTAAGCAAAACAAAAACCAGGTGCTTGAGTCACATCAGATTACTCTCCACTTTTGCCATTAGTCCATCATCTCTTTTCAATCCAGCTATGAGTCAAAGTTTCCTGTCTGCAGTTGCCCTTGTAGCCTGCTCTCTGTTCAGGGACATTCAAGGGAGTGTTGCACATCACTTTCTTCATCTAAAGCATAATGAATAACCCTTGTTTTCGCCTTCTGGATCACTTGTAAAGAGACCACAAATGTGTCAATTACTACCTCTTATTCACTACTATTTAATTCAATTAAACTGGGTGTCATAGCTCCTCTTAGCCTCTGTAGACTTGCTCACTCCATTTTATATAGAATTTATACAAGTTTAATTGTCCAATACTTGCCTCTTGTGAATGTTTTCTTCTTTAATCTAAGAGAAATATGCCAAACATCCATGACTTATCTGCCTGACTCCCGTTGTGCTTTGCAGCTATTCCTTAATGATGTATCCTGCCTCCTGCAGGATCTGCCCTGAGCCAGTAATAACAAGGAGCAGGAACCAGGCTGACTCAGGCATGTAGAAAATAGGAAACACGCTTTATTGTCTTGGTTACAGGTTCAGTATAGAATATAAGAGAGAGAGATCATTAGTAGCTTCTTCCCTGGTTCCCTGCCCAGCTCCAAGTCCTTAACCGTCTCCCTTGGAATCTCCAGGAGCCTGAACACTCCAAGCTCCACTAGCATTCCAACACAGCTCTTACACTGACTCAGACCTCATTCACACATATGCAGGATACAACACATCCCCCCCTTTTTCAATCAAAAGAAAACACCCAAGCTCACAACCACGTAAGGACTAACAACCACAATATTTTACTAGTGCTCCTTCCACCCTGGCCTGCCACACCAGGGTCTTGGTGCCGCCACCACCAAGCACAACCTTGCCACATGGACAAACAAAACAAAACTACAGCCATCGACCCTCCTAAACTAAACACCTTCCGCCAAGACTGCCACTCTTGGCCTCAAGTCTGCCACACTTGAGCACAACCCAAAACGCCGACAGAGGCTACCTAACCTGCCAAAATAGTGTAGCCACGAATCTAGAAAACTTACACAATGGCCAAAACAGAATAGTCCTAAACATGCCAACAAAGATCCATGCACTCTAACAAATATCCCAACAACCATGCCTCATCCTCCTCCCCTAAAGAAAACATGGAAAAGGAATGAAAAACCTAGAAAAGAGACAAACAACACAAAGATCACAAAATTACAACACGCAACCACGAAAGAAAAAGGCGTGGCGCAAAATATACATAGCAAAAAGGGCCATGTAAAACTGTAAAACAACAAACCACTACTAAGATGGAAAATGGTAGCGCTATGCAAACCTCAAAATGTGCACAGCCAAAATCAGATACACCTCAAGGATGGAAAAATAAATGGTGCAACCTGAAAACTCAGAAAATGTAAATTTAATAATTATAACTGAACGGAAGTCCAGTAACCCATGCCAGTGTATGGATCCTACCTGGTCCAGATATGCATTAAAACGCCACAAAATAACCACTGGCCTACCACCTGTGTGCCCTCCTATAATTGAAAGCTAAAACTGGCGTGCAATAACAATACAATACTTCCTCCCGTATGCACCGCCTGGCACTACAGAAACTAAGAGAACAAACTTTTCTCCTAACTAAAACTCCAACCTTAACATAAATAAAAGAATTGTCAAGCGATAACCTCCAACGCAGACAATTAACTACTACTCTGAGGACCTATGTCCCCAGATTTCATGCGCATAACAAGCGATGAAAACTGACTTCAGACCTCAACCAAAATAAACGGGCCCCATGCCCTAATGTCAACACGGAACACTCTACTGTGTCCAAACTGACTACAGACCCCAAAAATGGGTCCATGCCCTAAGATCATTACTACTGGAGCACTCTACTGTGTCCAACCTCCCTGAAAAAAAAAACGTGGGGTTCCTCCTGAAGGTTTTATCTACATTGGTAAACACACCTGGCCAGCATGTGAAAACCTAACCCCATTGTATGCATACAACTCCCATATTTTGCACAAATACACTCCAAACGTGTACATACTCACACGTTGACTTCCACAAACGTGCAACTCTACAAACATGCAACTCCAGACATGCATACACGTATACAACTACTACACTATTGCAGAACCTGCTGCCAACTGTGACTATCTATGCGTCACATACTCCCATAAACACACTAACACATTGTGCTGAATCACGAAACTTCACATCAATTGTTCAGAACATAAACTCTCCATTAAAATATGCATTTAAAAATCTCTTAATCCTAAATTTGGGAATGTGTTGCGCCACCAGCCATGGTGGTGATCAGTCACCATGCTGAGGCGCAATTGCAATTACAATAAACATCTAAAATGATTTGCATTTAAAATCCATTATCAACGCTCTCCCCCATTTATACAGATCCTTATATCCTTTTTTTTTTTGTTGAGAAAATTCAACACAATTAAGCTTCTTAATCTCCAGGTAACTCATTCATACACGCCTCTCACTCTTTGTGATGCCTTAATCACATTTCAAACACCCATACTCCACAACACGGACTGCAGCTCACTTTACTTCATTCGACTTTAAAACATGATCGAGCACAGACTTCACTAGTGCCCACAGTACCCTTCACTAGCCGACTGTTCAACTTTGAACTCTAGTTCCATAAATCAATTCGGTGAACTCCAGTTCCATAAATCAACTCGGCAATGAATGTCGATAGTTGCATCCATCCAAACGCAGCCGTATCAACATTTCAAAGGAAAAACTAATATGTTCCCGATTCCTCTCAATACATATGGTGCTGCGCTCCTGAACGAAAATATCCCAGCTGTTCAAGTACTTAATGGCTGGCATGTAGTTTTATAAAAGCACAGATTTTCTTTAGTCCCATGAAAAATGCCATGTAAACAACAGTACCTCTTTTCTTCAAACTACTCTGAAATTGTCACACTTCTTTCCAAAACGTTACATCATGTTTATTTTAATGCTCCAGTGTAGAACGTGGCCGCTCAACATTATTTACTTAAAGGTCTCAAACACTTGGTTCCGTAGCCGCGTATTTCGAATGCTGCCTTCCGACTCCGCATTCCTCTTATTCACTAGGGAAGCCGGCAGCATTCTGTTGCAGGAAGTGGAGCTCTTCAATACACGTCCGACTGACGTACTGAGGGCCTTTCCTCTAAGGCCTTCACTTAACACGAAGGAGGAAAACAATGGTGCAGGTAGCTTCCTATGCGTTCCAGCCCAACCGTTGGCTTGGAACGCAGGGCCTTCACAGCGCGGGCCCCGCTAGCGGCCCCGGGGACCCCCACCATGGCCCCAAACAGTCGCTCCACTAAAAAATTCAGGACCTTAAGAACTGCTTCTTCCTCCGAACCACAGATCCCCATAGCTTCTTCCTATGGACTTCAGGTCCCAGAATCCTCCACTCACAATAGCGCGGCGGCGTTCAAGTATCTCCAGACTGCTGGGAAGTGGCAATTTCGCTCTGCCACTCCGCCCTCAAGCCTATGCCAAGGCCTGGCTCTTCACCAATCCCATGGATGGGCTACCATGGCTTGCCTGATGTCTGTAGCTGCAATCATCTCCCTGCTTTGGCTTCTGCATCTTCACTCCATTGCCAGCATACCAGGAAAATTCTTTTCAATGCTGGTTTTACTTTTCCATTGCCTCTCCTACACCCAATCTGCTTCGGGTTCAGCTATCCTCGTCGCCAAAATGATGTATCCTGCCTCCTGCAGGATCTGCCCTGAGCCAGTAATAACAAGGAGCAGGAACCAGGCTGACTCAGGCATGTAGAAAATAGGAAACACGCTTTATTGTCTTGGTTACAGGTTCAGTATAGAATATAAGAGAGAGAGATCATTAGTAGCTTCTTCCCTGGTTCCCTGCCCAGCTCCAAGTCCTTAACCGTCTCCCTTGGAATCTCCAGGAGCCTGAACACTCCAAGCTCCACTAGCATTCCAACACAGCTCTTACACTGACTCAGACCTCATTCACACATATGCAGGATACAACACTTAATAATAGAATCATCGCTGCCAGGCAAATATAGACTCCTCTTAGTTTTGCACACAAAGCTGTGTTCCAGCCTCTCCTGACTGCACCCCTGGTCTGTCTCTGAGGAAGCTGAATTGAATATTTACACTAGCCGATATCCATTTTCCGATCATGTTTGTCCTTGCCATGTTACAATTTCCTCTATAGCAGGCTTATATATGTCTCATCTACCTTGCGTTACTGCTTTTTTACAATTATTGATCATCAAGTTACTTTGTCTTCTTTGTATATGATCACTTCATCATTTTGTACATGTTGCTCTTGTCACTTCAGTTACATCGCACCCTTAAGCATGTTCATATCGTTTCAGAATGTCTTCGTACATCTTCTTCATGACATCACTCTGACCTCATCAGATTTCACTCAGCACTACTTTATCTTCATTATAATTGGTTATTATATTTGGTTATGTACAACGCGCTTATACCCAGGGATTCTAAGATCGGACTGTGGAATCAAACCTGTGTTGCTGTGCGTAGTCTTGCTTCCAAGGCAGGCACGTTGCCTCTGAGCTATCCTCCCAAGAGAATGGGGCTCGTTACGAGTCCTGTGGTAGCCGTGCCGGTAAAACAGGCACGCTGCAACCGGTTCCCATTGTGATAAACCGTGGCTGGATTTTCCTGATTAACCGAGGCATTACAGCCCCGGTCGTGAGGTAAACCTAACACCAGCAATTCTGTTAATCGTGATTCTCGTGGAGTCCCATACGACTCAATGGGAATGGGGACCACGGAAGCACCGGCACTGTTAATAACAGTGCCGGTGCTTCCGTGAAAATCTGCTGGCAGGTGCCATTCTGCCCACTAGGGTCAGACCTGGCGGGCGGAACACCATCCGCCAGCAGACTCGTAGTTTTCCGGTACGATAACAACGGTGCCGGTAAGCTTACCGGCACCATTGTTTCTGGACCGGTAAACTTGTAATGAGGGCTAATGAGGTCCAATGGTGCATGCTGACATCCTTCCACACAATAGCCACTCTTTCAGTGCAAGGATACATTCGATATGGTTGTCTGAGTGCATATCATCTTTCGTACACTCGATGCGGTGTTGGCATAACACATAGGGTCCCATATAGAGTCCTTCTCCTAATGTTCCAGTGTAATGGCGGTGAGGGGCCAGGAGTTAGGGAAAGTGCGTCTACCTGCTTCTCTACACAGATATGTTCAATGCATTGTTTTTTATATGATCCTTTGAGAGCATTGGGCCTGGATCATGGTGCATAAAAATCATGAGGGCCAATTGGTTTAATATGTCTGATTCATAGTTGGCCTTGAGGTCAATTGTCCATATATTGAAATCACTCAAAATCAGGCACTCTCGGTAGGAAGAAGACTAGGAAAATAATAGCTTGTGTAACTGTTGTAAAATCCGGTCCTGGAATTCAGATCTCTGCAAGGTCACCCGTGAGGACAAACGGCTGTTTCCTGCTAGATGTATACAGGATATTCTGCCAACATACAGTGGAGCCCACACATCACACTGTGTGAGGAAACATGTACAGCCAACATTGTCCATTTTGTGTACCATGATCCAGCGAGATAATGGGTTTCTCAGAGGCAAGTGCAGGATGTGTGTCCGTGATGACATGAGAGAAATGACAGTTAACCAGTCAGGAAACATGAAAACAATTCAGGGGCCCCTTGTCATAGATGCTGTTTATGACCTTCTACCTCACACAACATCACCAGCCCTGGATTCCAAATACAGGGCACCAAGCTCATCCATAAGGCCTAATTGGGTAACATTCATAGATAGTGTGTTAATATTCCCATGAACAGTTCAAGGGATTTTCTGGAAAGTGAAGTTTAGCTCTTGCATCCTAATGGACCACCTGTGCAACTTGTAATTGTCTCTTTGTCGTAAGCCACTTAAGACCTTACCATAAGTTTGGATTTTGAAGTTACGCCCCGTCAGGTGAACACTAAAGCACCTTTAAGCACACGCAAATGCAGAGTTGTATTTTTGAACAGTGTTGCACATAAGTTCACTCTCCTTGAAGTGGCATCAAGTGAATGCTGTGGGGTGTTCCTTGTCTTTCTATTCCGTTTGTGATAAGACTGGGCCTATTCCTCCTTTAGATGCACCCATTTATGCAATGATTGGCTGGTTATTGCCCTGTGATTGAAGTACTGAGCTGCACACATTGTCGTGTCGATGTACCAGAGGGCCCAATGCAGGGGTGGACTGGGAACCAAAAGAGGCCCTGGAAATAATTTTCAAAGTGGCCCCATATTACACATTTTCACCAAGTCCAATCATTTTCCTATGGGAAAATTTCGAAATTCAACACAAAAGAGGCCCAGAGTGCTGAGGCCTACCGGGAAATCTCCAGAGTTCCTTCCCTATGGACCAGTCCAGCCTTGGCCCAATGTGATGGTACCTTGAAGCAAATACTCTAACTTCACTGATTCCTGGCTCTGCAGGGCTCACAATAGATGGCCAAAGCAGAGGGAGGAAAAGGGGAAGTGATCCGACAAATCTTTCTCCCTCTAACCCCCGTCGTTGTCCAAGACATCGTCGTGCCTCTCAGACTCATGTATGCCTTCGCATTCGGCTTCTTGCAACCGGCCATCATTGTACATTGACCCTTGCCTCTCTGCCTAATGGTTACCTCATATGCATTCTCCTGGTCATCGCCTGGGGGTTCCCATTCTTCTACTTCTGCCTGGCCTCGCAAAGTGTTCGCAATTGTATATTTGCATATTACCTCTGTACCGCTCTTTCGCATGATGCTTTTTATAATCTGTTGCCAAACTGATTGGCTTGCTTTTTAGGGCTGCTTTTGAAACTCAAATCTTGGTGTTTTACTAAAACTGTAGACTCCCCCGAACCCCCTTCTTCTCCGAATGCTGTAAAAAGTTGCATCTGCCTATCCTCAAGCTTGTGGGCAAATCAGGCTCACTTAAATGATGCATTTTGGGCTGCTCGTGTGAGATTCGAATCTAGACGTGCATGAATTTTGTTTCTGCAGGCTACATAATTCATGCTTGTTTGGCTTTACATGAGAATTCGAGGCTAGATGTGCCTTTGTTTTTACAGACTACCTAAATGATTCATTGTTGGCTGCTCATGTAAAATGCAAACCCAGATGATGTTCTAACTTCTGCAGACCTTACTTAAAAGTTGTTTGCAGTCTGCATTGTGAATTCTGAATCCTGTCTTTAAATCCTCTGCCTGCACCAAATGTTATAATGGATACAACCTGTCACCCTGCTTGGTTGCTGGCATGCATTTGTGGTTTTCACACCTGGGTGTTTTGAATTACCTGTTGCCCGTACTGTATTGCTCTATCTTCTCTCCTCACCACTCCCATGTGAAATCCTAATGCCACACTTCTCTGTTATCTTATATGATAAAATAAGTTCCCTGCATGCGCTGACTGTTTGCTCTGATTCGTGAACCTGGTTTACTTCTATAGTTTCTGCATCACCCGATCTTTATTCTTGCTATGTTTTAAACCTGCGCATTGATTGTGTTCTGCTGCATTTTAGTGCTTTGCTGGAAAGTTGAACCTAGATGTGCCTTAAACCTGCACATTGACTGTTTTCAGCTGTATTTAGCGCTCACCCAGTCTCGGCATTTGAAATTCTGCTGCCCTGTGCATACCTTGTTTAAAGCACATCCTGCATCTGTGCCTGCTTGGCTGCTAGGCCGCCTGGTGAGGGTATTTGTGCACTGTGCAGCACCCTTGTATTTCTCTCTCCACTCCCCTTTCACTACATTGCATTCTCTATTTCCCCTATCTATTCTAAATGCTATTCTATCACCTATCCTATCTCTCATGAAATCTGGAAGGAAAAAGCTTAAAAAAGCTTTTCTGCCCTCTAATCCAGGCCTTCCTATTGCTGACACCTACACCAATGTTACTTCCAGACAAACTATTACCAACATCCTTTTTTCTGTTCTCTCCTTGGACCTATGGACACCACACCTGGCCTCCACTCTATCCCTTTTCTCCCTTTCACCCTTTAATGGTGGCACTAGATGTGAAGTACTCTTTGAATACTCCTTATCCTCAAGGTGCATCATTAATGTCTAACACACAGGCACTATCATGGCCGAAGGTTCTCCACCTACTCTTCTCCTGCTTGATTGGGGCCTGCCCTCTCTCATTAACTTCCTCCATTCTCCTGCTACTCCTCCTTCCTATTCTCCTCCATCCTCCGCACCACCATTGATGGGAGTAGCTCACCCCTGTACCCCTCCTCGAAAACTTTCAAAGGTGTAATCAGCTTCACCAAGCTACTCTGTACGCTTGTTCTGCTGTCAAAAACTCCCCAGACAGCTGTCTCCCCTGACATCTGCCTCCCCTGACCTCGACGTCCTCGCCCTTACCAAGACGTGGTTCAATTCCAACACTGTCTCTACTTTCTTCCTGATGGCTACAAAATCCTCTTCAAACCCAGGCCCAACCAACCCAGAGGTAGAGTCGACATGATTTTTCCTGATTGCCTGATTGGGTCCTTGCTTCTATCGTACCTACTCAATCCTACACCTCTTTTGAGTATCTCAGCTGTAGGCTCGGGTCTCACATACTCTCTCACTCACCCTTGCTACTCTCTACAGGCCCCCTGGCCCTAGTCCTCTCTTCCTCTCTGAATGGGCCAACCTCACCTCCTCCCGCTTGACCTGTACTTCCAAACTCCTCCCACTTGGTGACTTCAATATCCACCCAATCTGTCTTGAATCAGCCACGTAACAGTTCTGTGGCCTCTGTGACTCCTTCTCTCTTACTATTCCTCCTTCTGGTCTGACCCACTCAGCCAGAAATACTCTGGATGCCTTCATTTCTTGCGACATCCCTATCTCTAACCTGGTTACCACCCGCCTCTCCTCGTACGATCACTCGTTCCTCTCCTTCTATTTGGGGACCCTTGGCCCTCTATTCAAGCCATCTCCCGTACTGCCAGCCTCCTTCCCCGTCATTCAACCGATGAAGAGAGTGTCAGTCACTGCTTTTACTCCACATTCATCCCCACAACCCCTGCTTCTGACTCTCCCTCTGACTCTGTCGTTGCTAACCTTCCCCTCTCCATCTCTTAGACCTTTGACATCCTTGCCCCTTTCGTGAGGATCAACCTGAAGCCCAAGTGCAAACAATGGTATGACTCAATTCTAGCTTCTCTGAAACGCAAATGCAGAGTTTCTGATTGGAAGTGGCAGACTTCGGGTTCACCCTCTGGCAAACGGGCCTATTGCCTGCTTCAGAGGCAGTATCATTTTCCTATCGGCTCCAAGAAGAGAGCCCACATCCAAGCATATATCTCTAGAGCCAATAACAGCACGGCTAAACCTTTCAAAATTTCTAAGGAACTTGCCAATCCAACTGCAGTCTCCACCTCTCTCCTTCCTTCCCAGGCTCTCTGTACCACATGGCCTCCCATTTCACATCTAAAACTCCGGATATCCTGTCCTCACTCTCCACCACCCCCATCTCCCCTTCTGCGCCTGCTCCAAAACCTCCCTTGACTCTGTTCCCTCAAGCCCCACACTCTCCTCCCTCCTGCCCATGGCAAATGATGAGGCCTCTAAAGTTGTCCGCTCTATGAAGGTTTCATCCAAACAGGCGCCACCATTAAGGACAATATCTCCTCTCTCGCACTGGCTCTTTCCGACTTCTGTAATCACTCCTTTGCCACTGGCTCTTTCCCTCTATCCCTCAAGCACTCCCTTGTGCACCCTCTCCTAAAAAATCCATCTGCTGACCCCTCCTGCCCAGCTAACTATGGCCCTATCTCCACCACTCCATTCGTGGGTAAATTCTTGGAGAAGTTGGTCCTCCCCCAACTGATCCTTCATACTGAACTTGTTGTTTGACTCCATGGCCATGAATCTGGATTCCGGGCATCCATAGCACAGAAACTGCTCTCCTGAACACCTGTGAAGACATGCTTGCAAATCTTGACTCTTACTCTCCAGCTGTTCTCATTCTCCTCAACCTCTCCTCTGCCTTTGATACGGTCAACCATTCTATCCTCATAAAACAAATCTGTGACACCCTCAGCATCATGGACTGGGCACTGGATTGGCTGACCTCTTTCCTTTCTAACCGCCCTTTCCATTTGCAACTGGGACCTTTCTCCACCACCTCACTTGATACTTACGGTGTCCCACAGGGCTCTATCTTATCACTGTGGTTCATCAATATCTATCTTGCCCCTATTGCTCACCTGATTTCTTCCTTCTCTCCTCATTTCCAGTGTTATGCTGATGATACATAGCGTCCTTCAAACTCTCCTCTACAATCTCCTCTTCCTCCTCTCTCATCCCTGATTGTTTGACCGCCATCCAGGCATGGTGGGCGACAAACGATTTCTGGCTTAACACCAGTAAAATGGAGACCCTTCTCATTGGGACACCTGTGCCCTGTTTCCCTCCTACCCTATTGCTGCCTTCCTTGGGCCCTCTACCCTCACATCCTGTGAGGCCAAAAACCTTGGTGTCACCTTCAACTCTGCTCTCTCGTTTACCCCTCACATCTTCGACCTTGCCAAGAAGGCCCACTTCCAGATTCACCTCCTTAGAGGTATCCTCCCTTTTCTCACCTTTACCCAGAAGGTCAACATCTCCAGATCTCTGGTCCTCTCTAGGCTGGACTACTGCAAGGGCCTCTTCCTCAATCTCCCCCTTTCTTCCCTATGCCCCCTTCAGCTAATCCAGAATAGGGCTGCAAGACCTATCCTTGGGTCAAGCCCTGGGACAGTATCTCTCCAGCCCTAAAATATCTCCACTGGCTCCCGGTGGCTGCGAGGATCAAATTCAAGATCCTCTGTATCATATTCAAGGTCTTCTGGGACCACGCTATCTCCAACTTTCCCTCCCTAAATACTTCCCTTTGCTCCTCTAACTCCAACTCTCTGCTTGTCAAATGATTCTCTAAGCAGAGAGTGGGGAGCAGGTCTCTCTCTTTGGAACAGCCTATCTGCCCCCCTCAGACATGTTCCAGACTTCCTTAAGTTCCGGAAACTTCTCAAAACTCCTTCTTTCTCTTCCTTGCTAATCACCCTACTACCGCTGAGACTGGAGGCTTGGTCCTTCTTGAATCTCACAGGTTACCAGGCCCTCTACTCAGTCAACTCCAGCATCCTCCCCCCTTAGCACTGCCCTTACAGGCCCTTTGCCAGGCGTCTGTGCATCAAACCCTTGGGATTTCTCCACCCTAGCACTTAGCCAGTGGCCTCCAACCTGGCACCCCTCTGCACTTCCCTCCCGGTCTCCCACCAGCACTCGTCCATACCTTGCTTCATCCCCTCCCCCTCCCTTTCCTATCTCCTGCACTTCTCTTCACTGCACTTGCACTTACGAATGTCACAAGGCCTAGTAGGACCATGTATATTTTACTGTTTCGTCACTGTTATTTACTCCCCTGTTCCCTGGAAACACCACTCGGCTGTATAGGCACCGAACAAGTGCTCAATAAATAAATACATGAAATGAATAAATGAACACAAGGTAAAGAGAGCTCCCTTGGGAGTGAGTGGGTAGATTGTGAAGTTCGGTAAGGGAGTAGCCAGTAGGGAGGGAGTTGGATTCTAGTGTGTTGTTTGGAGAGTTTGCTGGAAGGTTGAACACTCCCATGAGTGTTGTTGGAGCTTCAGTGGGAATGGAGTCAACAAGAAGTTCCAGGTCAGAGAAGGAGTGTAGAGGGCCTTGAGGCCTATACATCAGAAGGAAGATAATCGCAGTTGGAAGGAGGAGGTGGGTGGCAGTGAACGTAACAGAGCGCGTTTGAAAGAAAGATGGTGAAAGGGGGCAGAGTGAGCAGCCTTGTTAATCATTAGGCATACCCCATCACGTCTTTTGGTATAGTGTGTGAAGTACGTAAAAGGTAGAAGCGTTGGGGGTGCATGGCTGCAGGGATAGCAGAGTTGTGAGGGATTATCCTTGCTTCAGTGATGCCACAGCCTCAAGCAGAGGGGCAGAGATAATTCAAGTGAGCATACATGAAGTAGAGAAATGTTGTTATATGTAAATTTGGCATTCTAGAGCTCAAGTGCACAAATAGTGGGAGAGGCTGGGGAAAGCACAGAGTACTGAAGGGAAGGCAAGAGGGCTAGATGTGATTAATACATGTACGTCAGCCTGAAGGACTTTTCCAGGTGATGGAAGTGCAGGGGCAAGATAAGACGAGGGGGGGAGTTGGGAGGAAGAGATGGAGGACTTTATCAAGGGAATAAAGGTCATTAGGGAAAGAGCAAAAGTAAGGACAGAGTGACTAATAACAGTCAGGGGAGTGTAGGATGGAGTATGAAAGGGGGACTATGAGTGGGAAAGAGTGATAGGAACATGTGGTGGGGTAGACGTGTGTATGTTAGGAGGCATGTAAAGGTCCATAGTAAAGTAGTGTCATGCATATTTAAACAGCTTTATTCAAACAGCTTACAGCTAAAGCTGGGTTTAGCATATCCTGTAAATACACTGTGGCTGCTTTGCAAACACGTATGTATGTGGCCAGCTTTGGAAAGCACTTTTTGTGGCCTGCGCTACTTTAAAGTGCATTAACAATTCACAATGTGAAATGCGACATTGCATTAAAACCATGGTATGTTCTAAAATATAGCATTCTATAATGAAAAGCACATGCCATTCCTTTACAGTTAAAACTATCTTCATTTAGTCGAATAAAGTTGCAATTAGCCATGTTTACATTTCTGAAATTACAAACCATTCTATGACTAAAAATAAACACTGTTGTATGTTCTAACAGTACACCAGAAACATTGAGTAGTGAAAAAATGCAGCACTAAAATGACACCATTATAAGAATAAGTGAAAGTGCATCTGCTTTATAACATTTGCAAAGTCATTTGAATATGAACAGGGTGATGCGTAATGTTCAAATGAGAAATACATTTGCAAAGAAATCATACTCAAAATGTCAACAAATATCGTTTTACTTAAGCCCATACTCACAATGTTAACTCATTCTCACAATGTGTAAACCCATATTTAACTGATGAACAAGGGTTGTTTAATGTTTAGCCCAGGAGGCAGGCTGATTCACGGGAGGAGATATTTTTTTGTTTCATATAATATCTCCTTATTAAACTATAGATGAGTACAGTCAGCTGGATGAGGAGTTCATGAGTAATACTGAACTATTGTCTTATAGAATGCAGCCCAGTATTGGCTGTAAGAAGACACGTGACATTAGATAACCCTTTCTACACTCTATATAGCAGTTTCCAAAGGGAGGTGTGACAGACAAAGCTTCCTGAGGGCATGGCCAGCATGTTCAATGCAGGGATGAGCTGAAATTATTGACTGGCTTGGCTAAGATGATGGCAGCAGCCATATCCTAATAGCGTTTGCAAATCAGTGTCAATCTGTATTCTAGGTCTAAATTAATGGCATTTCGCCATTTTTTCCAAATTATGTTTCTTTCTTGTTTATGTGTTGTTGGTCCTGAAATAGCCTTTTAAACCCACTTGTTCACATATATTTGTCTTTTTTCTTTTTAAACCAAGAGGGCCATGGTGTATCTTGTAGCTCCTAAATATGTCTATTTTTGTATTTGTTTAATTTATTGAGTATTTATAATGTGCCTATACACAATGTGTTTCAAGGTCCAACAAGACAAGAGTGTGGGAGAACAGGGATGACAAAAACAAAAACGGTCCTACTAGGCCTTGTGACATTTGGATCGTGCAAGTGCGTAACAAGAAGTGTGCGGAAGAGTCGGTCAGGGCGGAAGGGCTCGAGGTATAAGGCAGAGATCCTTCTCATTGGGACCCTTGTTCTATCCTGCCCTCCCACACTCTGACTGCCCTCCATGCGCCCTCTCCTTTCACTGTCCTCTCTGGCGAGTGTCAGGGGAGGCCAGGTGGACAGAGCCAGGGTATACAGAGAGTGCAGGGAAAAAAGGCCCACATGCTAAGTCCAAGGTAAGGGGCTGCAAGGGCTTAAGGGGTGCAGGCCCAGCCAGGCTATTGCATGGGGAGGGCACTGGAAGGGCAAATGCAGGTTGGGGGCGAACAGGGGCAACCAAGTGCACGGGTAGTCTGGACGTGGAGGGCTTGGTGTCCTATAAGAATCTGAAGGAACGAGGCAGCCAGTCAAGAGGCAGATGGGGATATTAGCAGGGGATGGGTAAAGGGAAGGAGGAAGAGAAAAGGAAGGTCTTGAGAAGCTTCTGGAATTTAAGGTGATCCAGCTCAACTCTGAGAGGGCCAGGGAGGTCACTCCAGAGGGAGGCACCTGCAGAGCAGAGAGATCTACCCCCCCCCACTCTCTGCTTTGAAAAGCATCTGATCTGCAGAGAGTATGAGCTAGAAGGCCAAAGGGCTCTTGCAAGAAGGTATTTAGGGAGAGAGAGTTGGATATAGCAGGCTCCCAGGCCCCAGAAAGCCTTGTTGATGATGCAAAGGGTCTTGAACTTGACCCTCTCAAGAACCGGGAGACAGTGGAAAGATTTTAGGGCTGGAAAGATGCAATCCCTGGGCTTGAGGCCATGGATGAGTCTTGCAGTCCTATTGTTGATTAGTTGAACAGGGTGAAGGGAGGAGTTAGGCAGATTGAGGAAGAGGCTTTTGCAGTAGTACAGCCTACACATAACACTGGAATTTAGGAGAGAAGGTGGAGATCAAATGGGCTGGGGGGCCAAATAGATATTGAAAAGCCAAGGCGAGAGGATAGAGCCCTGCGTGAGGAAAGTGAGATGGGGGAGAGAAAAGGGCACATTTGAACCTTTGAAGGTCGGTCAGAGATGAAGGAGGTCAACCGGTTCAGATCCAGGTCTGCGATGCCAAGGGTATCACAAAGCCAATTTAAAAGTATAGCATAATTGACTGTATCAAAGGAAGAGGAATGTTCAAGAAGGAAAAGAATGGAAGGAGAGGAAGTATTGAGATTTGAGAGCAAGTCTTCACAGGTGTTCAGGAGTGCAGTTGTTTCTGTGTCTCTGGCAGCTCTAAAGCCAGACTGGTGGTCGTGGAGACAACCAACAGATTAAGTATGGTGGATAAGCAGGGAGATGGCCAGCTTCTCCAAGAGTTTGGCCAGGAAGGGGGTAATGGAGATAGGGCGGTGGTTAGAACGAAAGCTAGGATCAGCAGAAGGCTTTTTGAGGAGGGGGGTGTACAAGGGAGTGCTTGAGGAGTGAAGGAATGATCCATTGGCAAAAGAGTGATTTCAGAAATCAGCCAAGTCTGGAGCAAAGGAGACAATGTTGTCCTTGATAGTTTTAGAGGAGCAGGGGAGCACCTGTTTGGATGAGACTTTCATCTTTCATAGATCAGACTTGTTTAATAACCTCATCAGGTGATATGGGAGAAAAAGAGGAGGGTAGGAGGAATCAGGGAGGGGGCCCAAGGGAGGCCTGAGAGCGGAAGCGGGAGAAGAGAGTGGTGTAGAGGAGAGTGAGTACCGGATGTCCTGGGTTTTAGTGATGAAGTGAGAGGCCAGTGCAGTGCAGAGGGCCAGGGAAGGCAGAGGAAAAATGGAGACGGCTGTAGGATTGGCGAGTTCCTTGCAGATTTTGAGAGTTCAGCCATGATGTTAGTGGCCCCAGAGATGCAGTCTTAGATATAGTCCCCCTTCTCTGAGCAGATGGTGAGTCTGTGTTGTTTTTGGAGCAGACAGTATGCCAGTTTGTCAAAGGATGTGCTTGAAGCCTGCCACTTCCACGCAGTAGCTCTGCACTTGCATTTCAGAGAGGCCAGGTCGGATTCATACCAGGTGTTGCACTTGGAAGCAGGCTTCATGCGGATCCTCATGACAGGGGCAAGGATGTCGAGAGTGTTGGAGTTGGAGAGTAGCAGGTTAGTAAGGCCTGTGTCAGAGCGAGAGTCAGAGGAAGGAGTTGGTGGGGGTCGGGTGAATATGGTGGCAATAATAGCAACTGGCACTCACTTCATAGGTCGAGTAACAGAGAAGGAGACGGACAGTGCAGGGGGGGGACTTACCCACGGGACCCAGGAGGCCCAGGTGAGAGGACAGGAGGGTATGATCAGACCAGGAGAGATGAGTAGTGAGTGGTTTGGAGCTAGGTATGTCAGCAGAGATGAGAGCCTCCAAGGTGTGTCTGGCTATACCGGAGGGACGAATGTAGAGGGAAAGAGAGTCACAGAGGTTGCAGAAGAGTCCAGTGGCAACATCAGGGGGGTCAAGGTGAATATTTAAGTTTCCTAGGAGGAGAAACTTGTTGGTGGAGGCCAGGAGAGAAAAGGTGAGGTCAGACCACTCTGAGAAGAAGAGGGAGACCAGGCCAGGTAGCCTGTAGATTGTGGCCAGAGTCGGCGAGAGGATAGAAGAGACACCAAGCCTTCAGACGAGGCATTCGAAGGAGGATTAGAACAAAGTGAGTATGATAGTAGCAGGGACTCATTCAGGGATGATCAGGACCAGTTATGCCTGGCCGTGGAGAGGATCCTGTAGCCCTCTAGGAAGAGAGTGTCCAATCTCATGACACAGCTGGCCGTGAACCATGTCTCAGTGAGAGTGAGGATGTAGAGTTCAAGGTGGCAGATGCCAGAGGAATATTTAATGGCAGAGCGAGAGTTAAGGGTAGCTAAGTGGAGCTGGCTGCCAATTCTGAAGGCTTTCCGAGGAGGGGTAAACGGATGTGGTACACCTGTCGATGGTGGCGGAGGGGCCAGCAGGGAGGTAGAAGGTGAAAGTTGATGAGAGACGGAAGATGCCTATTAAACAGGAGGAGGTTTGGCTGAGAGCGCTGACCCATGACAGTGCCAATTAGGTAGACATTAATGATGGCCACATAGGAAAGGAAGTATGCCAAGAGTACTACCCAACGGTTGCCACCAGGAGATCCTTCTTGAAATCTTTCCTTCCAAACTTTGAAAGAGAACTAGGATAGGTGATAGAGTAGCAGTAAGAGGAGAAAGGGGAGATTGAAAGCACGATGGAGGGTGGAAACAGAGAGAAGGAGGGGGTAAGGAGGGAGAAACTGCAGTGCACGAGACCGAAGTACAACACAAAGCAGAGCAACAATCTAGAATCAAGTGTCCAGGATAAGGTAAAAATCAAGGTTTCAGCAACAACAGAAACGCAGTAAACTTAGAAGTATGTTTTCTGGCTAGTGGGAAGAGATCCTTGATAGCAAAATAGAGGGAAAAAGCTTAATTTTTAAACATGAAATCAAATGCAAAAAGCACTCTGATTTGACTTTCTTAGATAGAGGGAAAATAAAGTCTAATTTTCAAACACAAAAGCAAATGCTAAAACACTCAGATTTTACTTTTTGTAAATAGAGAGAAAACCGCCTAATTTTCAAACACAAAAGCAAATGCAAACACACTCAGACTTTCCTAGATAAAGGGAAAAAGCCCCAATAGCTAGCTGCGAAAAATTCACCGAATGCCAGATATGGATAAAATACAATTGCAATGCGCAACAGACTGCAAACTCAGCTAAAAGGAGTAATAAGAGAGTAGGGACAGTTAAATAGGGAGCAGCAATGGCTGTTCCCCCTTTCTTACCTCGTCACTCGCTGCTGGTCGATGGCTGGGCTGCATACTCCCATGGCAAACACAGGAAAACACAGTCTGGAGCTGCGACTGTAGGAGCTGCCCTCTACCCCAGGGCCCTTCGGTGCAGGGGCTTCAATGGGCATTGGTGGTGCCCTGAGTGTAACAGTTAACAATCAAGGGTTGTGGTAGGGGAGAGGGAGGGATCAGGAAGAGAGCTCAAAGGGGGTGGAAGCCTGACCAATGCAACCCACGAGGCAGCAAGATACAAAATAAACTTAAAAAGTGGCAAGATTGAATGTTCACTTTTTAAAGCTGCAACACAAGCAGAAGCTCGGCAGACATGGCCCTTACCTTGTGCTCAGGCCAGCAGACAGGAAGATCTACCCCAAACACTGCAGTGTAGTAGACCTAGGAATCACAACATGGGCCTGTGCCCAATCAGGGGTTGGGGAGGGCAGAGAGAGGGAGCAGGAAGAGGGCTCAAGGCTGGGTGGAAGCCTCACTAATGCAAGCCATGAGCATCAAGATGGAAAATATACATTTAAAGTGGCAAGATGGAATTTTCACTTTTAAAGCTGCAACAGGAGCAGAAGCTTGGCAGACAAGCCTCTTTCTTACCTTGTTCTCAGACCAGCAGATGGGAAAAGCTGCAAAAGCTCATAGTTCACCAATAGAGCATTTAATAGCTGTTGCTTCCCATTTTTATTCTTCTGGCCAGCAAAAGTAACGCCCAATGAAAGCACTGGAGGATGGCAGAGAGAAACCCAATAGGCAGATTGTGAATAGATCCTTAACTTTTACTGTGCCATATATTGGATGGCTAGTCACATTATTGATCAGCTCTGAGCTTTAAATTCCTAAAAGTGAATAGAATAGCTGGAGACAAGGACAATTTTCAAGTTTATCATTGTTTATATTGGAAAGTGTTTATTGTTTGATTGTACTATTTGTAATGTTAATATATTATCTCAACGAGTGAATAAATATGCAAAAATGCTAAACAGACGTGAGAGTATTCTTAATGTGTCCCTAATTTGTCTTTATAAAATATCCTATTTTTCATTTAGTGATAAAACTGTGTAGGGAACTGTGATGGCCTTTACTAGCAATAATGTGTACAAGGGAACAAATAATTGGCTCCTTGATGTTCTAAGGGTAGGCCCACAACAATTTCATTGTCCAAAATTAAAGCTGTCAGGTGTGCAATAGTAGGGACCATAAAGGCAATAAGTGCAGAGATCCAACTCTCTCTCAGTATAGCACTATTTTCTGCTGCAAAACCTACCAAAGCCTCAGGTGATAAATGTGAGCTCCTATTGGGTGGGGGTTAGACTTTGTCAAGCAGGGTATGATTAAAATAATGACAGTATCTATAGGTGCAACAGGAGTGTGCATAATGTAATATAATGTGGGCCCATATCATTGAAGCTGGATGACCACAGGTTGAACAGGGTCATAGGTAACACAATGCAGATGATCAGAATACACAGGCACAAAGGCATATTTTAGATGGCAAACAGGACATAGACAGCCAAAAGTGCAGATGATCTGTTTGCATATAGCCATAGGTGTCCAAAATGCAGATTATCAGATTACACTGTGGCATAGGCAATCAAAAATGCATACAACAAATAGGGTTATAGATCTCAAATGTGCATATTTAAAGCTTACGCAGGGCAATAGGCAATCAAAAATCTACATCATTAATTTATAGAGGGCAATTGGCAATGACAATTCAGATGCCCAGATTACAGGATGCCTATAAGTAACCAAAGCAGTGTACACAGGAACAAAGGAAAAACAATTCAGACTATCTGTTTACACAGGGCCATAGGATACCAAAGTGAAGGTTACACAAGACAGTTAATGGGAGATTTCCCAGTGTACCTCCCTTACCCTTCACTGGCTGCCACACATCTAGACACACATCTAGACAGTTTAAGCTCCTAATTTCAGTCCTTCGAACAGACAGGGATGAGGCAGAGGGAGTTCCAGGATTGGGCAGCTTTAACTGGGAAACTACTCCCGCCAGACTTCGTACGTTTATACCTGGGCACAATAAGAAGGTTGGCATTAGTAATTCTAGTAGGACGGATGGCAGCGGTGTCACCTTTGGATCAAATCAGAGGCTATATAACATCTTCTGCATAAGACTCACCAAAGAGTGAGTGTGACCCTCCTTCTAAGGCACATTTTCAAATTTCACAATTACCTTCTACATTCTTCACACCAGTTCTATGCAAAGTACAGATGAACTCACAGGTAACTTGTCCCATGTAAATGGGGAATTCATGGGGAGGAAGTCCTGATATCCAAGCTGCAGATATAACACTTGCTCTTGTTAGCTCATCACACACAACATTCTTCTCTGCTCACACGCTCCTAGGCATTAGACTCTGCTAATATGTGTGAGACCAAACCAAAGTATGTAGAGACACCAGTAACCCTTTGGTTCCCACTGTGGGGGCATATACCAGACACACTACTTCCACCTTTCTTCAAATGGAGGCTTGGCTCTTTAAACTCTCGGCTGCAAAATGTTTAAACTGTACATTTACCAACAAGTTTATATTACACATGATCATCTAAAAACACTTATGGCCCGATTCATGGAAAAGTGTGCAGAAATTCTGCAATGCCCAAGCTCCAAGAATGTCACTGTATGAGCCTTCGCGAAGAAGTTCTTCTGCGCACTATGCGTATTCATGGAATCATTCCGCAAAGTAACCTTACGTGCAAGTCACAGCCGGCACGCCCCAGACAATGGACGTTTACACACACTTTGAAGGAGTATAAGTCATGGTCCTGCCAAATCTATTTTACATAGGCAGTGTCCATTCCCAGAGTAGGAGAGAAAACTACAAGCCTCCTGAGGTCTAATAACCCCGACACAGACAGATACCACACACACAAGGAAGGAGATGACACCAGGCTCCTTTTAACTCTATTGTACAGTGTTTGAGAAGGGCCAGTCCCAGAGTAGGAGAGAAAGTCATGAGCCTGTCGTGGGCTATATCTCAGACACTGGCAGAGACCATATGTAGAGACTCTATTCCAGATATTAGCAGAGTCCAGAAACAGGCAAGCAGAAGAAGCCAAAGGATTGCTGATGGGAATATCTCACACACTGGTCAAGATCTAACATAGGGAAGCAGAGAACGTAAAAAGACAACTGATGGACATATTTAAGACATTGGCAAAAGGCCAGGCTTGGGGAAGGAAATAATTCGAAGTGCCTGTTGAGAGCTGTATCTCAGACACTGCCAGGAGAGAATCCCAGAAAAGGAGGGAAAGCCAGAATGCCGACGTCCCAGACACTGGGAGAAAGGATCCGTAGCTGAGGGGGAAAAAAAGAAACATTGGCCCACAAAGGGAATACTAAAGGCCTCCTGAAAGCTACATTCAAGATATCGGGAAATAGGATAAGAAACCTAGAGAAATACAAGGACACCTTAGCCCAGGCGGGTGACCTAGTGGACTATAAAAACACAGCCTTGCAGAAATTCCTGAGCAAGTTAGAATAAATGTTTGCTGGTCGGGGTGTGTAAAAGGTAACAACATTTGCCCAAATCTGTGACCCACAGCGAGAAGGTGGCAACATCTAATGCTAACACATACCCTAAAGTAAGTGGGGAGTAGTAATTGAAGGCAGGAAAAGTCAAGACCTAGTTGGGAACTATAACCCTGAGACTGTCATGTCAATAGGCGATCTGAGCGCTATATCCATGAGACAGTGTGTCAAATATTAGGGAGGAATCTTATTCCCTTAGTAGTGAAACATGTCACACTGAGTTAAACTGTTAAGCAGACTGATTTTTCTGAATCCTTCTGGTGAAGGGTTCAAGAAGACCGAACATGTATTGTGCGCCCAGGATGTCCACCAAGCGTATCCAAACTCACATGTAAGACAGGGCTGTCTGGCTATACACTTACAAGGGGAGAGGCCTGGTATCAAAGTAATGTTATTCTCACAGACAAGTTCACAATAAAATAATACACACAGTATAAGCTGAAAAAAAGATGTACTCTTTATTATCCAGTCATGTAATGAGCAACATTCATTACAGTACTTTAAGTTAGCTGCAGTATTGTTCAAAAGAGTAATGAGTCATGAAAAAGAACATAAACTGCGTTGCAGTGGTACACAGGTCAGTAAGGCCCATAGAAATGAAATAGAAATACAACACAAGGGAAACAAATACACACCGAATCTTCAAAGGTATGGTATTATTTTTGGTAATTTGCAGGACTTTATTTAAGAAGGTTGTCCATAGGATTTAATGAGACAAACAACAGGGTTTGTTTGTGGTAATAGTGAAAAGGTTATCCCATTATAGCTACAGGTCACTGGAGGGAAAACAGCAGTAATCATTCCGCATGGGGGTCTTGGGAAAACCAGCAGATGATGAGCAGAACCAGGTTCAATGATCAAAGGTCTTCTGAGGTATGGCTGTAAAGTTAGAGCACATACCCACTTTAGAAGATGGTCATGGTCGGGTGGGACTCCAGCAGTCCTACACATGGCACACAAGAGCCTAAAGAATAGGACCACTTACAGGATAGGGTGGTCTGAAGACTGAGGCCAGGGAAGCTGCCGCAACCTGAGGATTTATCTGACAGAGGCTCTTCTAGAGTAACTGCAAAGGTGACTGTTAGCCTACAAATTGGGTTCGTTAATCAGCAGTTCAAGGCTCCAGTTTGGGTTGCCGGGTCTGGCAAGGTGCTAGGACCAAAACCACAGATGGTGGACAAAGGAGGACGTCTTCAGAATGACCGACAGCAAGAAAGGCACAGCAGAAGCAGCGAGGGGAAGCTCAAAGGGGCCCTTAATAGCAGTTCATAGGTGGCTCCAGTGATTACCAAGTCTCTGCACAAGGCAGCAGGAATGGTGTCTTGGTGAAGAATGAAGTAAAGGATTTGGCAGAGCATCAGCAAGAAAGCAGGGTTCTGCCACAACTGGTCTAGCAAGCAGAAAAAGACACTCGCTGCTTCTGCTGTGCCTTTCTTGCTGTCGGTCATTCTGAAGACGTCCTCCTTTGTCCACCATCTGTGGTTTTGGTCCTAGCACCTTGCCAGACCCGGCAACCCAAACTGGATGGTGCCACAGGCAGCGGACGTAGAGGATCCATCATGGGAGGCTGGGAGGAAGATGAGGAGGAGGTTTGGGGTCAAGATTCTGGAGCACAGGAAAGACAGAGTGTCCGAGAAAGAAGGACACAGTCAGTAGATAGCAGCGTCTTCAAAAACATCCCATCACCGTCATCTTTCAGTGAAATTCGGCAATTATCCAGGGCCTTCCTATTTATATATATATATACACACACACACAACAGACACGCGCGCACGCGCGCAGAGGTACCCTTCCCACGATTCCAAATCCCTACACAATTAACAGTGTTAGCAGCTATCCCATTACGATTGGCCATACAAATGCCAAACACTTAGGAACACATATGTGAATTGGGGGTGTCTAAGATACCCTCATACAGTCTCTAAAGCTGTGTCCCTTCGCAAAAAATAGAAAAAGGTTCCCATTGTAGGTTCTGCCCAAAGCCAACATAGACAGAACAGCCATTTTGGCCATTTTGGCCAGTCCAGAGAGTCACGAACACCCGAAGAGGACAAAACAAAACAAAATGATCAGGTGTAGGATTTAAAACATGTATTGGTAACCCAAGATGGTGTAGCCAAAAACAAAACATATAGCTGATGCCAACCTACCACACACGTTTTGACTGAGAAAAGTCACCCTGGGACCAAATGAGGCGTGCAAGCACCGGGAGCTATATGTGCTACCAAAGCCAGACAGCACAAGAATAAGGAATTGAGGCACAGGGAGATGTCCCACTGAGAGCAAAAAGAGAGTCATGAAGAAAAGAAAGCCAGCAACAATTCAGAAGACTCACAGCGTTAGCAAATGGAGCTTCAACATGAAATTCTAGCCAACCATATAAATGTCCTGACTCCTTTATTACCAGTAGCCTATATTGTTCTCGGCTGATTCCACTGTATCTTATAGGTGTTATAATTACCCAACGCTTTATACTGTACTACCAAAGTGTTAATGCCTTTGTGTTCTGTTTGTTCTTCGTTAGAAGGCCATGCTAAAAAATGCAGCGATATGTGTAGATGAAATGAGCTTTAAACAAAATCCAATTATCGGGTTCAACTAAAGTATATCTCGAAAACATACAACATTTTGTTTTTTTAGTGGCTTAACCAAAAATAAAAACGGGGCATGGCCTCCCACAACCCTGATAAAATCCCCCGATCCTCAGCACCCAACATCACCCCCAAACCCCCTTACCACCATGCTGTCTTGGAAATTAAAGACCTGAGTTCTCATGACAGTTCCCTCACTTGAGTAAATTGTGTGATCCTAAACAAACCACGATTAGGATGCTACCTAACCTGAACACATTATGCACGCAGGTAACCTCTTAACGATTACATTAAGAAGTATATACATATTGAATCAAGGCATGCAATCAAGGTGTTAACTCTTTTCATTTGGGAGTGATACAGTATGTGTGTAAGTGTAGTCAATGCAAATAAATGATACAAGAGATACATTACAGCCTGCACCTGACAGAAGGCAGCCGAGCAGAGAGAACCTCCAGCTGCGTCACTGGGTACACTGTCTGTCATTGCTAGTAGAAGCTCCTTCAGTGAACCTGAACATATTGTAATTGTGAATTGCTTAATGGGTCGGGCTAATGTGTCTTTAATGAGCAGGAGTGTATGAGGTCATTAGGTTTGCTCTGAGGGGAGAATCGTAAACAGCTCTTACTGCAGCTTGTGTTTATGATTTATTGGAGGCGACTGCAAAGCCTTTTGTCACAGATTTTCAAGGTATTCCAGGTTCAGCCACTCTGCTTAGCCATCCGCCTACTGCTGCTATTCTGTAAACTGCGGCTAATGCAGAGTCCATTGGCTCATTACAAGGTCAGCAAGCCCATCTAAACAGCAAAGAGAAATAATGTTACTGCTAATAGTAATGACAATAATAATTTAACTCACAGTAAATAATCCGTGCAAGGTTGAAAATGCCTCAAAGCTCAGGGGAAATGACATGTTTAAGAGACAATTAAGATACTTCATGTCACCCTTCGTACAGGTGTAATGGCAGGGCGGGAAATACAAGCCTGCTAGCAGGCCGGGTAGGCTGGGAAATCCCAAACACAATAAACGGAAGAGTCAAAGTAACTGACAAAGGCCTGTTTTCTAATCAACCATTTAAAACAGGGACAGCCATAAGCCACAGATTATTAGAGTTTTCAATTTCTTCAATGCAGGTAACAGGTTAAAAACACCAAACACGTCATCATTAGCATGGTATGACAAACTTAGTTACAAAAAACCCATGAGGGTAGGGGACTGGTTAGGGGAATCATCCACATACACAATGTATAAGGGCCAGTTCCCTCATTGGCTATGCCATATTCAATAGCTCCACCTACCGGAACCACCTCCAAATTGATAATATTATCCACTTGTCATTTCTCTAGCTCTGGATTGGCCAGAGTATTAATTATGAGATATCGTGAATTGGGGTTAGTTATTGGTTGGTGTGGTCTTCACCAACTTTGGTTACTTGGTGGGTCATCAACACATGAGTAAATGTACTGGTAGGAGAGAGACATAAAGAGGCCACTTTTCCAACAACAACTTACCATCACTAATCCTCTAGCCCACGAGCCAGGGCTTCCTGCTATGAACTTAACGTTGTCCCATATCAGAGTCCTGACAATATTTTAAGGAGTTGCTGGCATGTGCATTCTATATCTAGCACTGACGAATAGGCACTGTTTTCAACTAACATGTGCCAAGACCACATTTTGAATGATTCTACTCGCCTTTATTAGGATTTTATGTCTGGTTGGATATTTATTTATTTATTTATTTATTGCATTTGTTGTACGCCCAAACCCATAGGTATCAGGGCGTAGGTTACAGATCACTTTACAATGCTGGTTACAGTGGAAGAAATGGTTACACAAGCAATAGTGGAAGGGAACCACAATGAATACAAAAGTTGTTAGAGACACAACAGGGAAAACTCTTTACAGCAGGTAATCTGTGCAGGATCAGGTCAGGATAGAGACAAATCTTGACCTAGTTTTGATTATAGAGCCAATTATTATTATTATTTTTTTTTTTATTATTAGTTGAATTTAATCAACCTTTCAAATACAAAAAATTCACTATATACATTCAAATATAAACTGATATATATAATATGTGCATTTATATAAAACAATGTTTCATTTAAAAGGTCCATGATTAAATTCAACTAATACAATAAAAAAATAAATAAATAAAAGAGCCAGGTTTTTAGGGATTTTTTTAATCTTGGGTGTGATGGTTCGTTTTTGGGGCTAAGACCTGAAAGCTCCACCCCCCAGTTCTTTTGAGTTTGAAGCGTGGAACACAGAGTTGGGAGCTGTAGCTAGATCTCAGTGTTCTTGTCAAGGTGTTTGGCTTTACTGTATTGGTGAGGTATATAGGGGCTGTCTTTGTTAGGAATGTATGTGTGATGCAAAGGGTTTTGAAAAGGATTCTTGTTTTAATAGGTAGCCACTGAGCTTCCCTTCTGATCTTTGAGATATGCTCATATTTATTGATGCCAAGTGCTGTTCTTAGGGCTTTATTTTGTAGGAATTGTAGTTTGGGGAGGTTTGCATTCGAAATGCCTAGGAGTAGCACTAAGTAGTATTCCATAGTTTAATTTAGACAGTATTAGTCCACGGGCAAGCGTACAACAATTTTGTGGGGACAGGAATTGCTGACTTAGTGCAATTAGCTTGGCAGTGTATGCGGTAGCTGATGAAAGAGTGCTGATGTGCTTAGACAAGGTTAGGTTAGAATCTAGGTGCTCACCCAGAGTTTTAACCTACTTGACAATAGGAATGGGTGTACCATCAATTGTGATAGAGGAATAGTCAGAATGGAGCGATTTAATTTTGGAGGGTGCGCCCACAATGAGGATCTCCGTCTTTTCATCATTGAGGCAGAGGCTATTGACTGCCATCCAATTCTGGAGGATGGTGTAGATTATATTTACTTGGATTTTGTCTTCCTCGTGGTTCCCTGTGATGGCAATCAGGATCTGGGTGTCATCAGCGAAGTTGGTATAGATGACACCCATGGCGTGGATGGTGGCAAAGAGGAGTTTAGTATAGGCATTGTACAGGGTGGGCGAGAGGTATGATCCTTGTGGTACTCCTATGGGTACTAGAATGGGATCAGCAGCTACCTTGCCTAGGACGACTCTAGAGGTTTGGTCAGCTAGAAAGGATTTCACTCAGAGGGTGGCTTTATGGGAGAAATTGAAGTTTTCAGCCAGGGTGGTACATAGCTTATCGTGGTCCACCAAATCAAAGGCGGCCTACAAGTCTAGGAGGAGTAGGATACAGAGGTTGCCTGCGTCTCTAATGGAATCCATTTGGATTTTCAGGTCCAATAGAACTGTTTCCATGCAGTGGCTAGGCCTAAAGCCTGATTATCTAGTTCCTAATAAATTGTTTGTTTACAAATGGGTTTGGATTTGGGAGTACGCAATATTATCTATTATTTTCAATAGAAAGGGGGCCATGGTAATGGGACGGTAGTTCGTGGGGACTGTGGGGTCTAGCGAGGGTTTTTTCAGAAGTGGTGTATCCCACGCTTCTTTGATGCCAGTGGGGACTGTGTTAGTTCTGAAGGAAGCATTAACAAAATTGGTGATAGTAGGAGAGAGCGTAGGTGCACATAGTTTGATTAGATTGGTGGGAAAGCAATCTCCTTTGCAGTTTTATAGTTTGAGTCCTGCTATAATCTCCTGGACTTGTTTTTGGTTAACCTGGGTGAACTTGAACTGCAGGTCTGGTTTGGCTGGCTTTGTGTCCAGAGGCCGCTTAGATGGGCATTTACTTGCTAAGAGCTTTTGTTTCGCTAGGATTTGGTCTTGGAGCTTAGCTATTTTAGCAGCGAGCGCGTTGTGGATGGTTATGCACCATTTTTTACTAGCGGCCATAATGTTAGTGATGGGAGTGGGGTTTTCCAGTTCACGTAATATGGTGAAGAGTTCTCTCGAATTTGAGGCAGCAATGTTGATACAAGAGTTCAGGGCATTGGCTTTGTGTTCAATAATGGATTTTTTTATAGTTTTTGATCGCTTCATGAAGTTATTTGGCAGTATCCGTAGTGGGGGATTTTTTGAGAGCACTTTAGGAACATGCATATGTAATGGATGGGATCACACAAATACATTCTGAGTCTAAATAATCAAACCAACTCAGGAAGATGGTAAGGTACTGTTTTATTAACAATTATCTAAAAGAGGGAGTTACAGCGAACATGAATGGATGTAGGCTCACATAAATCATAGCTTTTATATCATACTATGTGGCAATAATGAAAAACCTACCAAGGGTCGGGATTGGCTTAAGGAGAACATCTAAATATACTTTCTATAGGAACTAGGATTTTGATTGGCTGCCCACTATCACATGGGCAGCATATGCCTACCTCTAAAACATGTCATCTCCTTAAACATTAGATACACAGTTTCCCATTGGTTTTAAAACTATAAGGTCCTTTGTTATATCAACCAATACAATTGGTTGGCACACTTGTGCCAGGTCTAGAACATTTGGTTCACTTAGCAGTGAGTAAGCCCAGACCCAGGTGCAAGGTTTGGTGGAACGATTGCGGTTTGGCTCCACAAGACCACAATTTGGCTCCACGGTTCAGCTTATTCTTGCTGTGACACAGTTCTCCCTTCCTACGTCATGGGTCTTGGCTTACTAAATGCATGATACCAATGTCCAGCTTCTTTACAATGGTGGCTTTGCCTGCACCCTGTTCACTACGTATAGCCAGCTTCTATGATGACGCCAGCTTCTATGATGACTTAGTCTACCTTGAGTTTCAGCATCTTTGCAATTATTGAACGGTTCATTCTCTGCAGCACTTCGTGCACATGTCATCTCCTTTTTTGTATTTAAAAGTTCACTTGATTCTTTCCTTCGTCATTAGTCTATTCAAGATCTATACATCTTCTTCAGCCAGTATCTTGGAATATTGTATATACTTTTTTTGTGGCATCAGTGGCTTCTTCTCTCTGTTCCTTCTCATATTCCTTCATGGTGTTCCTCCCTGAAGTTGTCACCTCTTCGGGCATACATTCAGTAGGGTTGTCTCAATGGGTATCTTTTCTCGAACACACGCTGCGGTATTGGCACAATTGCAGGTCTCAAACACGCCACAATCTCAGGTCTCCAACATATGGGAGGTAGGGGGGGCAGGAATTCCTGCAGAGGCATGCACTTGCTCTGTTACATTTCCCCCTCTGGTCGAGTCCTAGACTGCCTCCTCAATCATTTCCACATCCTGGTATTTTCTGTTGAAGAATTTTTTCTTTGGTGTCCATATCTTCATCACACCCCTCAGGGTGCCTGCTGATTTGACATGTTCATCTGCACTCCTGGTCATGTAGTGACATTGTCTATTCAGGGTACAATCTTGTGATTCTTTGGATACAGGAACTCGGTTCCTTTAGGTACTAAACTCTATGTATTTTCTAACGGCATCATCAGTCAGCTCCCTGGCGTTTGGTTCAGGTTTATCATTGATCATGATCTTCATCCCTGCCACCTTCTTTGCCATTTTCTTGCATTGGGCAATCACCACCCTGACCATACAGAATCCAAACATTGCTAGCACCAGTATTACTCCAAGAACCTTAAATATATTCGCCAACCATTGTGGAATCCATGAAAACAAAGAGGCAAACCTGCTGTCATTTTCAAAGTCATATGTCTTGTCTTCCATCTTGGCATGCAGTTCTGTTAATAACATTATGGCCTCTGTCAATGTTCAATTTTGGTCATCGTTAGAAGGTATGAATGTGCAACATGATGGCCCGATTTTGGGGCAAACTCCTGCTTCCATCGCTGTGATCATATCAAGGACATATCTATTCTGGAGGGTCATCAGTTGTATGGTCCTCAGCTCTTCTTTAACGGTGTTGAATCCCCTGATGGTAGCATTGATTATCTTCAAAAGCTCCGGTCTGGTCATTTGTAACCATTTGGCATTCGCCACTGTTTGGATTCCAGGCATGAATATAGATGTCATTATCAAAGCAGTCTTCCTGCTGAACAACTTGTGCTGCTCAGGAATAGTATCATACACTGTTATCGACTAGGCAGAGTTATTTTTTCTCTTTTTGTCCATCAGAGGATTTCAAGCAATCTTCTTCTCAAATGGTCATACACGTTTGGAAATTCACCAATGTTTAGATCGCTCTGAGGAATCACTAATGCTGGAACATGGATGAGCAACAGGGAAAACACTCCGCCCCAATCGTTGGCCAACTTCGTATAGGCTCTAGATCCACAAGCCCAATATCAATCCACAAGGACAACTGTCACTTCTCTCATCCCAGGAATATCAATTGTGGCATTGCATTCTTTGTTACATCTCACATGGTTCTTTCCATGGTTTTGGAAACATAGTCCTGCATTATACAATGGGACTACAACTACTGGGCCTGATTCGTCTTCTACCTATGTCAACAATTTATCGTGCTTGGCCCACAACTTTAAGCATCCATCAGTCACCTTCTGCACTTCTTGTATGTAGTCCATCTTCAGCAGATGAGCTGCACAGGGCATCATTCCTGCTTCCCATCCCTTCTTGGTATGGACTCGTACTTAGATCAACATTTGAGTTGCTTCCCAACTTCCAGGTGATCCTGCTATTTCTGTCACATTAGGACAATTAATTCTCTTAATATCTTAAATGATCACCTCATCCTGTCCTGCAGCAGGATATACATGTGTTTTGCTTTTCCATCCAGGCTCCTTCTCCCTTTGGGTGGTTTTGATATAGTTGTTCTGGTATGGAAACAACCATTTTGCTCTCCATCACAAAGTATCCAACTTCCTTGAAACTGTCCTCGATTAATACATTCTGTAAAATGGCTGAGGCATTTTGCATTGTTTGCTGAAACCTCCTTTGAAATGAAAGACCTTACTGTATTCATGGCATAGGGGATGAAAGACTCTCATCAGATGCTCTTTCCCTGAACTTTTTCATGTGTTGATGTCACATATTATTTCCCAGGTGAGCTGAATTATCTACATACATATTTATCTCTACATTATCTTCTTCTACATCACTTTTATGTCTCCCAATATACATATAGAGATCAAGGAATTAGTCATTATTTGTTTTCATAGTGAGGAGAATCATAGGAGCTCCTTCTTCGGTAGAAACATTAAGACGATAGGGATCGTGAAAGATAATGAACAAAAAGACAACAGGAACGATCATGGAAATATAAATTATTCATAGAAATCTGGGCAGCCATTTTTTGTGCCATCCTACAGCTTGCTGAACTCGTGTTCTTTCTTAATCGTATTGTCTTCTTCATTAATCATTTCTAATACAATCATCATGTTTCTTTTATGTCTGCAACTGTACAATTTGTTTAATTATAGCAATAAGGAGTCTTCTTATCACTGGACTGATTTTTGGGATCCTGGAAAAAGATTTGAATATTAATGTCTCTTCTAAAAAGAGCAGGGTAAGATTGAAGTATGAACAAAGAGACAGCAACCACAAGATGATGAATTTCACTGTCGGCAGGTATCATATGCTTTTATCACCTGAAACAAATATTCTCCACAAAATTAATCTGGATAGTGATCTCTTTTCCAATTTCTAATCAAGAACTGACCTTTAGGCATAATTCTGATGCATTATTCACTGTTTCAATATGTTTATAAAAGTAAATTTAGAAACTTCTGGAATTCTGTGCAAGTCCTTGCACTCTCTGCTATAATATATATAATGAGTGCCTATTGCATTTCAGTCCAAATAAAGTATGCGTTAATCACTCGTTGTTTTATCGTCCTTCTTCTTAGGCATCTTTCAAGTCTGCACACACAGAAATTCTTCTCCTTGTTTTGCTTCTGGATTGGCAATGGTGGGATAGAGGGTCTCGCCTTTATCAACCTTCACATCATTTAAATGCAACCAAGCTCTTCTTCCCTGAACCTTAACAGATGAAGGGGACGATTCTTCAACACAGAATGGTACATTATAGCAAGGCTCATGCCACTTCCGGGTAAAGTTCTTGAACAGGATCAGGTCCCTAACCTATAAATTAGATGGTGGTAATAGTTCACTTCGATTGGTTGCAGAATTATCTTCTTCTATGTTCCTAGACCGTCCCCCCGATGCTTGACTTTATAAGAAATACTGTTAGTCATACATGTCCAATAATCATGCATTTCACCACCTAAGGTTTTAGCTACCCTGTGAGGATCACTCCTAATCCTAGAAGGAGGTGTAAGGGGTGTTCTCATACGATGCCTTGTTACTAACTCATGCGTGGTGAGGTAGTGGTCCGACCCTGGCTGATTCCGGAGGTCACATAAGGCCAGGTGTAGGCAATGCAGTCATCCATTTTTCAAAGTCAATTTAATCTTGGCAATCCTTTCTTTGAGGAGCCCATCTTTGAGGAGTCTCTCACGTATTCCGTTAGCTTGTGGTGTGTTACACAGAAGATAAAGTATGCTTTATACTTAATAAAATGGAGAAAGAAAAGGGCTCCAACCACAATATAATTATTGGCACTACCCTAATGTCGGGGTGTCTGGATGATTATATTCTAAATATTTCAAAATTGTACTTGAAATAGTAAGCCAAGTATCCTTTAAATACACAATCAGGTCACCAAGTGTGACAAAATAAGGCACACATCCCTCATTCTTAATAATTATTTAGTTCCATTTATTGATTGTTCATGTTGTTCTTTGTTAACCAAAAATCATAAACAATAACTGATTTGTTTTTAAAAACAAAAATAGGACATAAGTACAGTATGAGAAAAAATGATTTCACAATGAATACTCTCGTTGTACAATGATCACAAAATTAGTGAGTTAGTATAGTTTGTGTGTGCAAAAAACATTTGTCCAAAGTGTAAAGAAGAGAGACAGTGAAAAATAATTACATTTATACCAAAAAACTGTTCAACATTTGTACAGCACAGGTAGAAAAAATGTAATGGCCAATTGTTTGGTCCCCGGTTTCAGCAAAGACTGGTTCCAAACCCTGCTTTACTCTGAGTGCCTAAAAGGTTAAATTTAACGGGCAGGACCAAATTTGTTAATCAAAAGAATGTGTATTATCAATATACAAAAAACAGGGGAAAATGCTAATGAGGGGGAACCCGATTTGTCGGTCCACGAGTAAAGCAAGGTGCACCATTAGCCTAGCTATACTTAGAGGGCCGGGAGGATCAAACCAGGGTGTAAATTAAATTTCACAAACAGAGGACCAAAAACCATCGGTCAGGGGGAGGGACCCCCTATCTAGTTGGCAAGGACAGTAAGGCACGTAAAAGTGCTTAGCCTTGGGGCGTTTCGGCTGGTAATTAGAACGCCTTTGTCTGGGCCTCCAGTATGGAGATCTCTGTGGGAAGGGAACTGCTAGGCTTAACTCCGAAGGAGCGGAGTCCTGTATTCACTTTATCACGGGTATACACATGCAGGATAAATTCGACTGTCACGTTCTGGGTACAGCTTCAAAGAAATTCAATCCAGAATGTAACGGAGAGAGTTACCTCAAGGGGTGTGGATCTTTGTGCAATGTCGCAAAGTGTTCGTTTCCCATTGGGTGGAGAAGTACAAGCAACCTTTGTACTCAGAGCTTGTGCTCTCTGGCAGCACGTCTTATTCAAGCAAGTGTGAGGCTAGAATCAAATCAGGCCAGGTGGCTCGAAAGTAGTACGAGGGTCTGCATCACGTCTGATCGCGGGGCTCTCCTGCAGTCGCGAGAGAGCTGTATCGATGAGTGATAGCTTTATACTTAATAAAAGGCCTTTATTTCATTGACAAAATGTGGCCCATTATCAGATCCTAGCACTTCACGCACACACACCACCTCAGGAAAACTTTGAGTACTAAAACTTTGCTGTGCAAGTGGCATCAGGGAGTGTACACAGATCGGCTTTGATCCCCCTGGAAAAGGGACGCATCACCACTAATTGATACCTATATGCATTACATGTCTGCCGCATATCAACGTAGTCACATGTAAATGTTTAAACAGACCATTCGGTCAAGTTATTTCTCCTCTTATTGTTCTCAGCAGCAACTTCCTCCACAACAAAAACAAGATGGAGGAGAGCTGGATCAGCTGAAACGCTGCTCGATCCAAGTTTCCTTTTCTAACCCTATAATAATGCCTGTTAGGCAGAATCATATGCAGTACCCTTTGGCAACACCATACACAATTAAGACTACAAGTGAAAGTACAAATCCACCTTTGGTACAAGCCTGTACTACACAGTAAAAGTGGTAGCGATGGCTGAGCAGCCAGACTTATCTCAAGAGCTAGTGAGCAGTATCAATAGTTACACAAAGGACAGCAATTACTATGATTCAAACAAACACTGACTCAAGGTTTCTGAGTAAAAGAATATAGATTTATTTACATATCAGTTATATAACATTTCACTAAGGTAAAGCAGTTTAAAAATCACAATAAAAATCACACACGTAATACACCACACGACTCCCAATAGGTTCCAGACAAGTTAAGCTCACAAAATGAAGAGGGAGCAAAATGGCACTCCAGAAATTTAAAAGGGAGGGAAACACAAAGTATAGAAGAAATTGAACAGCACAAACAGGTAAGTAAGCCGGGCAATCTAGAAAGATGAACTACAGTGATAGAATCAAATCAAAAAGACTTAGGGCCAAAGTCAATAGGACAAAAGTCTTTTGCTCAATATCACACAGTTCAGGGTAGTTCACGGTTAAGTCTTTGCCAAGAGTTCCATACAAAGTTGGTTGGCAGAAAACTTAGGTTAAAGAATAGAGAAGGACAAGCCCTCGGTTTGGAGAAAGATTTCACACACTTTCACTGCGGCTGAATGAAACGAACAACCGGATATGAACAGTACCTTTCAATGGAGAAGAAGCTGTAGCTGAGGTGGACGTTCCTTGTAGTTCCTGAAGTGACCGTCGGACTGACACAAAGTAGGTGGACTGGATGGTCCTGCACTACCCAGGGAAGAAACCAGCAGCAGGGCAAAGCAACAAATAAAAGGTGCGCTCCTTAAAACCCTAGCAGGGTCCGACCTTCCTGGCTAACCCGCCCACTGTAGCTCTGTACAGTGAATTCAACCAGAGGAGGGAGTCCTGGCTTGCAGTTTGGGTGAACTGGTTGGTCCCACTAGCTCAGGGGAAAAAGATTCCTGGAGGATCTTCTCTGTCGTTGGAATTCGAGGATTCTGACCTGCAGCAGGGTTTCACCGGGTGGTTCAGTCGTGGTAGGGGTCCTCTTCCGACAGCTCCTCGTCGGTTCTTTCATTCCAGTGGTGACTCTGCCTTTCCAGACTCAGAGATCTGCTTTTTATGCAGTTTTCCCCCATGCCCACAGCCTGGCTGTCAATCACACAGCATGGTGACTGTCCCAGTGGGACAGTCACCACAGCCAATCATTTCAGAGTGCGACATGGGTCTCCAAGGAGACCCTGTGCACGGAGTCCTAAACCCCTCCCTCAATTCCTGTCCCTCCAGACATACAGGCGCCTAAGGAGGGCTTCTGTATAGAAGCCCGCAAAAAGATGGTGAACAAAGGAATCAAACCTGGTTTGGCGCGCAGAGTAAAACACGAGAAAGACTTTTACAAAAAGAGTTGGTGAATAAACCCAGCTGGAACCGTAATATAACATATATGGTCTAGCGGGTTTAAGTTCGAGGCTACCAAGATAGCCTAAAACAGTACCTAGGTTATTTAAGATAACCGCAGTAGGAAAAATTGGCTAGTTACCACTGCCACCAGCCAAGTCTTGTTGAAAAGGGAGCAAAACAATGCTCCTAGAGAAACAGACAAAAAGGGATAACCCTTTCCAGTACTCCATGTAAGATCGTTTGTACTGGGTCTGTGGTTTTACAGAGGCTTATAAAGTTAATGGCAACTTTATAGGTTCTGGGAGACAGTAGTCAGTCCCAGATAATTGAGTCTGAGTTGGGAAGTCTAAAAGACAACCCTGTGTCACTGCACTGAAGGTGCTTTGGAACACAGAGTAAAAAGATGATGCCTGTGTAGTATGTGAGGCTCCACAATCTATGAACACAAAAATGTCAAACACACACAGCAAAACATATGGAATAGGGGGAAAAAAGGCTCACACTCTTGCCAGGTGAAAAAAATAAATCTTAGAAATCCAGCAAAGCTGCTGAGGGACTCAGTAGGTAAAGGAAATTAGCCATTCTGGAGAATTCTCCCTAACAATACCACAGCCAGAACCAGTGGCGGGCATCCGCGGTAATGAGCGGCGGCACAAGCGCATGGGATTTCCCCCAGGAAATAGGCAAGGAATACACGTGTACCATCATTTCATCGATCAGGGTTTTGCAGAAATGATGAGATGAAAGCTAGTGATGTCTTACAAATTTTAAAAGAAAAGATTGCATACCCTGTTCGGAGGGGTAGAATACATTTCTGCTGAACAGTTGAGGATTACCCAGAGAGCCAACATTGATTGAAGCTGAATGAGACTTCATCTAAGCAAGCAGTGAATCACTAGAGGTGATAGAAATAAACATGGTGGGCCAGTTTTAACATTTCCAGGCCGCAGTATTCACGATAGAATACAACACGAAGACCATAAAAAATGAATGTTGTATCTTGCTTGTGTCCCAAAGATTCTCAATTCTAGGTGTGTACTCCATATAGGTGAGCACTCGGCTATGCCCATGACTCCATTGGAGCTCCTACCATCTGCTCCATATCAGCACAAGCGCTCGCCTGGAGGTTGAGCTGCTGCCTTCTATATTTTTTTCCCCTTTTAAAAAAAAGAGAACAAAAAGAGAAGCAAGAACATTTCTATTTGCACAATCTGAGTGCCTTCATCTTTTAAATTCATTGCACACCTGCCGTGCTGCATGTAGTTCCTTATTTTTTCCCATAACAGCTGGTGGCCCTGATGTCCTTTGTGCACACTGTGTGTGGTTCTCCATTGCTGCAAATTCAAAGATGGCAGCCACCTTCATTCAGGATCTGAGACCTGCCTGAGTGTAGGCCAGCATTGCCTACACCTATCCAATCAGGGACCGGCAGACTTTTGCTGGCCACCTCACCAAAGGCCCACTTCCTAAGACCCATGTCTGTTCCCTGTCCCTTGCCGGTTCAATGTATGAGGTCTCCCTGGACCCTTCTTATGCACCTCGAGGATGGTGCTCAATTTTTTTCTTGGATCCCTGAACTACCTTGACACTATCACCTTTGCAACCTTGGGTTATGCACCCCTATCTCATCATTCTGCACCCCTAACATTTTCCACCTTCACCCCATCTCACCCTTTTTCCCACATATATGGCCTGTGCTTGGACTGGGTTTAGTAATATTTGCTGCTACCTTGTGTTTAGCTGTTAGTAACATTTCTGCTATCTTGAACGTAGCTGTTAGTAACATTGCTGCTGTTTTGAACTTAGCTGTTAATACCACTGCTGCTGTTTTGAACTTAGCTGTTAGTAACATTGCTGCTATCTTGAACTTAGCTGTAAGTAACATGCAGCTGTTTAGAACTTAGATGTTAGCAACATTTGCTACTATCTTGAACCTAGCTGTTAGTAACACTGCTGCTATCTTGAACGTAGCTGTTACTAACATTGCTGATGTTTTGAACTTAGCTGTTAGTAACATTTGCTGCTATCTTGAACTTAGCTGATAGTAAAATTGCTGCTGTTTTGAACTTAGCTGTTGGTAACTGTTGCTGTTTTGAATTTAGCTGTTAGTAACAGTTGCTGCTATATTGAACCTAGCTGTTAGTATCATTGCTGCTATCTTGAACTTAGCTGTTAGTAATATTACTGCTATCTTGAATTTAGCTATTAGCAACATGGCATATTTTGTCTCTCCTATTTTTTCTAACTGTTTCTCCATTGACTATCCCACCCTCTCACTAAGTCTGGCAGGAAGAAATTAAAAAAGGATATCTTGGCCTCTAACCCTGGTCTCCCTATTGCTGACAAGTGCTCCAGCGCTTCCTCCATACAGACCCTCACCGACATCCTTTTTGTAGATCCTTCTTTCGACCTTTGGACTCCTCAAAGGTCTCTGTGCTCTCTCTGTTCTCTTCCTCACCCATTAATGGTGGCACCCATTGGGAGGCAATCCTGGACCCCTTCCACTCCTCTAAGGTAATCATTAATGTTTACCTTAATGGCACCGTCATGGTCCAAGGTCCTCAGGCCAACCTTCTCCTCTTTGACAGATGCTTCCCATGCCTCATCAATTTCCTTTCTTTTCCTGCTGTCCCATCTCTCCCTTCTTCAGCTTCCTTGCCTCCCCCTGCCTCCTCCTTGGCTACCTACCCTCTCCTCCTTCCTCCCCCCCCTTCTCCCCCTAGGGCTACTTCTACACCTCTGCAGGGCATTTCTCTGATTTGTACCCCTCCCTGGAAATCCTTCAAGGATGGCAAACTTCTCCATATTGCCACTCTCAATTCTTGCTCGGCTGTCAATCACTCCTCTAACATCTGCTGCCTCCTGGAAAAACTTGACCTCGATGTCCTCAGTCTCATGGAGACATGGTTCAAAGCCAGCTCTGTCACAAGCTTTTACACTCTCCTCCCTGATGGTGGTGTATCCTTGATCTTCCAAGAGTGGATTCCTGCCTCTGTCATTCCTATGCAGGCCTACTCTACTTTTGAATGCCTTGTCTGTAGGCTTTCTCTCTCTCCTGGCCATTCTCCTAACATGGCTACTATCTATCAGCCACCTGGTCAGATCTCCTCCTTCCTCTCTGAGTGTGCCAGTCTTTCCTGCACCCTCCTGGCCTCGACCACTGAACTCCTCCATCTGGACGTTTCCTGTCCCTCATCTGGACTCTTTCACAACCTCTGCGACTCTGTCTCTATTTCTATTCTCCCCTCTGGCCCAACTCATTCTGCAGGACACACTCTGGATGCGCTGATCTCTTCAGACCTCCCCCTCTCTATCCCTCTGACCACTCCTCTGTCCTGGGGTGATCACTTTCTCCTTTCCTCCAATCTCTCCCTCGCTACCCCTCAGGCCAAGCCAATTCCAATACTTCCAACTAGCTTCTCGGTCATCCGACCCATGAAGCATGTATCAGTTGAGGCTTTCGCTACCACTTTCTCTCCCTCTCCTCCACCTTGGACTGACTCATATCCTGACACAGCCTTTCCAAGCTCTACTCCTCTATCTCTGATAATCCTGATGTTCCTGCACCTGTCATGAGGATCTGCTTGAAGCCCAAACACATGTGAAACTCTTGGTACGACTCAGACCTAGTTACCCTTAAAAGCAAGTGTAAGGTGGCTGAGAGTAAATGGCAGACCTCTTGTGTATCATATGACAAATTGGCCTAACGCCTGCTCCAAAGGCAATACCGGCTCCTTGTCCGCACTAAGAAGTGAGCCCATATCCAAGCCTGCATCTCTGCAGCATCTAACAATTCGGCAGAGCTCTTTAAAATCTGCAAGGAGCTGGACAACCCTGCTGCATTCTCTTCCTCTCCTGTCACCTCCCAGTCCCTCTGTACAGCCCTGGTGTCTCATTTCATCTTAAAAACCCAGGACATTGTGTCCACCCTCTCGTCCTCTTCTCCTCCTCACCCTTCTCTCTCTCTGATACCTCTGGCCCCCCTTCAGCCACCTCTCCTCCCTCCTTCTCATAATTTCCTCTGTTCTCCCCGATTTCCAGACAAGTCCAATCTATAAAAGTCTCGTCAAAACAGGCTCTTCACTGTTCGTCCAAAACCATCAAGGATCGCATTGACACCCTTGCTCTAGCTCTGGCCAATTTATGTAACCATTCCTTTGCCTCTGGAGCCTTCCCCTCCCCTCTGAAACACTCTGCTGTGCACCTTCTTCTCAAAAAACCCACAACCAACCCCTCTTGTCCTGCTAACTATCGCCCGATTTCTATCACTCCTTTCCTGGGCAAACATTCGGAAAAGCTGGCCATCTCCCAGATTAACCTTCACGCTGACTCTGTTGGTTGTCTCCATGACCATCAGTATGGCTTCAGAGCTGCCAGTAGGACGGAAACTGCTTTCCTGAACATCCGTGAAAACCTGCTCTCCAACCTTGACTCTAACATCCCTTCTGTGCTCATCCTACTCGATCTCTCTTCTGCCTTCGAAACGGTCAACCATGCCATCCTGCTCAACCATCTCCATGGTAACCTGGGTATCACCGATCAGGCCCTGGTCTGGCTGACCTCTTTCATCTCTGATCGACCCTCCCAGGTCCAACTTGGGCCCTTCCTTTCCTCCATCTCACTCTCTACTTGTGGTATTCACCAGAGGTCTAACCTCTCTGCCTGGCTGTTGAACATATACCTGGCACCCCTTGCCCACTGCATTGCTGCTCTCTGCTCCAACTTTCAGTTCTACGCAGATGACACTCGTTTTCAGGCTTCCCTCTGCCACCTCTTCTCCCTCCCTCATCTCTGACTGTTTATCTGCCATCCAGGAGTGGTGTGCCGCCAATGATCTCTGCCTTAATGCCAGTACGACAGAGATTCTCCTCATCGGCACACCTGCACCCTCCTTTCCTGCCAATCTCTGGCCAGCCTCCATTGACCCTCTTCCTGCTCCATCCTGTGAGGCTAAGAACCTCAGGATCATTTTTGACTCCACACTCTACTTCTCTCCTCACATCCCTGATGTCTCTAAGAAGTCAAACTACCAACTGCACATCCTCAGAGGTATTCTTCCTTTCCTCTCCTTCGCCCAGAAGCTTACTGTCTCTAGTGTTCTGGTTCTCTCTAGGCTAGACTACTGCAACAGCCTCTTTCTAAGACTGCCTGCTTCTACTCTCCGCCCTTTGCACCTCATCCAGAACAGGACTGGGAGCGTTGCCCTTGGCCTCAAGCCCAGCGATCGTATCTCTCCAGCCCTTAATCTTTTCATTGGCTCCCAGTGGCTGCAAGGGTTGAATTCAAGACCCTCTGCATTGTCCACAAGGCTGACTGGGGCCTGGGTCCAAAATAACTTTGACTCTCCCTCCGTAAATACCTTCCTACTCAAGCTCTTTGCGCCTCCACCTCGAACTCCCTCAGGGCTAGTCGCTTCTCCAAGCAACGAGTTGGGGATAGATCTCTTTCCTCGGCTGGGGCCTCCCTCTGGAACAGCCTCCTTGCCACTCTGAAACATGGGGAGAGCCATCTCCAGTCCGGACCCTCAAGACCTTCTTCTTTGCTTCTGCCTTCACTCTTCTTCTCCCCTGCTGAACTGTCTGCTTTAGCTCCGTGCCCCTGGCTACCCTCTGACTTTGGGCCAAGGTCCCTGCCCACCCCGACACACACCCTCACTGCCTCGTAGCAATCCCTTGCACTGGGGTCTGTATCTGTAACCCTACAGTCCCCTTAACTGCACTTATCAGACACCCCTTGTCTGCACCTTAAACCTCGCTCTTTCCAGTTTGCTGTTTTATCACTTGCTCAGCACTTTCCACCTCTCCCCTCTCCCTTGCCCCCTTCCCTCTCCCCTGCACTTGCGTGTTCTCAATGTCACTGGGCCTAGTAAGATTGTTGTTTTGTCCTCCCCTGCTCCCCTCCCTTGCCTCACTGCGCTCTGAAACACATGTGTATGAGCGTGATACAAATAAAATATCATATCATATCATATCATATCATGCCCAGCAGTAAACTTTTGGCACGCGATGCAATTCACCATAAACAGTGCAACGTGTTCCAGCAAATTAAGAATAATCTAGTCTTCTGCAATATTGGCAACAAGACTTTCCCTAGTTACATGTGTGAGCTAATGCAGCTGTACAAGCACGACTTTCAATAAAGATACTGCTATCACTGGTTTTCTAGTGTTGTCCTGTCACCATAAATCTTCTGTGGGGGATAAAGAACATCCCCTTTGTTTCCACAGTTCTTGCTCTTCCTGTGGTGTGCTTTGCTTAATCTCTATTAATTTGGTTATCGACAGCATATTAAACCCTTCCTGTACCAACATGGTTGTAGCTGAATTTTCTTTAATATCTTCAGCTTCAAAACTTGACATTTCTGGTGAATATGGAACTCTTTTGGCTTCTATGTCTGTGGCTTTGTTCCAGCAAGAAATAAAGTCGGTGTGTTTAGAATGCACGGGGCATTTTACGACTGCTATGGCTACTGGGAGTTGGAATGCCTTAATGAGTCTCTTCAGTAAGGACGCATGTTGCACTGGAGAGCTGCCTGTGTGGAGGTGTCCCCTAATTTTCCAACGTGCCAACCCTGCATGTAAGGTTGACGTCACATAGGCGGAGTCACTGTACACCGTCACTTTCTGTCCTTCATGGTTTTCAAGTGCAACAATAAGTGCTTTTTATTCTGTTGCTTGCGTTGAAAAGTGAAACAGTAGTCTTGCACTTGCTACTACATTGAATTCTCCATTTAATCTGTGCCTTACTACTACAGTGCCTGAATGGCTTTCTTCACTAGTCAAATCAATTTTCGAAGAATCATCTATAAAAAGAATTTCCCCCTCTGCCAAAGCATTCTCTTTCACAGAGGGTATATCATCATAAAATTCAGCATAAGTAGCACAGTCATGCACATGATCACCTTCTACTACAGGTTCAGCTATGAATGTGGTTGAGTTCACTATTTTATATCTTGCAATTTGAATCATAGGATTAGAAATCATTACCTCATAAACTGAAGCTCTTTGGGATGTCAATGTGCCCTTGGGTTTCTCTAGAATAGCAAATAGATCATGCTCTACGTAAAGGTTCATGGAGCGGTCCATGACGATACTTGTGGACTTCTCAATTGCAAACAAGGCAGCAGCCAAAGATTGTTTGCAAGGGAAGAGTCCTCTAATAACTGGGTCTAAAATCCCACTGTAATATGCCAAAGGTTTATACCCTAATGTGGTTCTTTGTGTGAGCACTGCTGTCATTACTGACCCATTTGTGTGTGAAAACAAATAAAAATTCTCACCATAATTAGGAAACCCTAAGACTGGGGCTGTACAAATTGCTTTTTTAAATTCCTCAAATCCTTCCTCCATTTCTTTGGTACATTCTAGTTTTGTTTTACCAACTTGTGCTTTCTTCAATGCTTGCAGAAGTGACCTTGTGGACATACTATTATAAAACACCAACGCTCTAACGTAATTGCACAAACCCAGAAACTTTAGCATCGGTCTCACTGTGTTCGGTTTTGATGTTTTCATGATTGCCTCAGCTCTCACAGTCTCACTTTGTTTCCTTCATGCAAAATCAACTGACGTATGTATAACAACTATTGACAGTACTGTATCTTCTCCTTGCCCACCTTATATCCTTTAAATGCTAAAATAGTCATTAATCGGATAAAGTCCTGTGTACACTCATCCTCAGTTTCACTGCAAATTAAAAGGTCATCTACGTACTGGATCACCACACTTTCGAGATTGATACTGCCCAGGTTCATCTGCAGGACTCTATTAAAAATTAATGTGGACTCACTGTACCCTTGAGGCAAACGAGTATGTTTTAGCCTCTTTTGGTGAAACGGAAATTAAGTCAAGTCTTGGGAGTCCTTATGCAATGGGATCAAGAAAAACGCATTTTTCAAATCGATCACCGTAAAGTATCGAGCGTCTACTGGGATACTATACAATATTGTTGCCGGATTAGGAACTAAAGGAAACTCAGAATCTACAATCTGGTTAAGAGGTCTGAAATCCTGGATACATTTCCACAACCATCCTTTAGATTTTTTTAATCGGATACACTGCGGTATTACACAATCACTCTTATGGCACCAGAATCCCCTGATTCATCAGTGCTGAAATAGTCTGAAATATACCTACATCCGCTTCTAGAGACATGAGGCACTGTTTTGCTCAGGTACAATTGCTCCTGGCTTAATCTTTATTTTAACTTCTTCTACCCCCTTCAATAAACCTACGTCATAGGGGCCTGTGGTCCATAGGGCACATGGCACCTCTTCAAGATCCTCCTGAATAAATGCTGGTCACTGCCACATTATTACCATTCTTTGTGGGACTTCCCTTTTCTCTGTCCTTATCCAGTATGTAATGCTCATGAAGAACACTACTTCGTCATTGCTTTCGGTCTTCCCTGAACATATCGGCATCAGTTATGTCAGTCAATCTGTACGCCTCCCCAAGAGCTATCACTGTTCTCCAAGATCTACCCTCATTGTCTATCCCTTCAAGCATTGCCATTACTTTTCATGCTATACTTGCTTCCAACTCTGTAGGAATAGTCTGTCTATCATTCTCATCCATAGGTATGTGTGGTCTGAATAAAAACTCATCAGGTATCCTCACAATCTTTCATACCAGGCCAGGTATCCATGTCAATAAAATGCATACTCCATATAAAAATATCTGTGCATCTACTAGAACACCACACAGGGCCACTTGCCTGTAAATGGCAGTATAAACTCTCCCACTTAAAATAGTGTATCACGGGTGTGGAACACACTATTCATTATCAGTAAATCAAAATGTCATATTAATATTCATCATTAAATCTCTTCCTAAAATATTAACTGGTGCCTGTCTTGAAAATAACAAAGGAACAGACATGCCACATTCTCCTATGGAGACTGATAATTTATCAGTAAAAGCAACTTGACTTGCAGCTCCAGAGAACCGTTGAGCATTCCAGGAAATACCTGCCATTGGATATTTTCTCACTCGTGTACATGAATGAGTTGCTCCAGTGTCTACAAAAAAAGAAAAGGATTTGTCTCCTATTGTCACATTATCCCTTGGTTTCTCTTGGGGGTCTGGTGTTACAGATAGTACTGAACACATCAAGTCACTCTGTGAGCTGTCCTATAGTGGGTACAAGCTCATCCCCGTCCCTTTGCAAGGATGTCCTATTACCACAGTGACACCTCCTATTCTAGGTGTCAGTACTTGTGCTGTATTTGCATACTGCTTTTTCTGCATAGGGGCTTGTTGCAACTATCCCCTTGTGGTGGATTCTCTTGTGGTTGTCCCTGTTTTGTCACCTGCTGTGCTTGAGGTGCTTATATGCCTGATAAGATATGTGATCTCGGGCAAAGCTCTCTCTGGTCTGTGTGCGGTATGGCAGAGGATAAGCTGTCCCTCCTCTGGAAAACTGGCAATTGTGTATATTCCCTTGGCTCTCGCATACACGTGCAATATGTCCTGTCATTCTACAATTACAAGATACTGGGGCATACCTTCTGTTAATCCCTCCTTGGTTATATCTTCCCAGAGCACTCTGGTTCTCATTCTGTAACCCCCTTGGTTATTCTGAAATCCACCTCCTTTTCCCCTACAACCCATACCTCTGCCTCATGGCTTAAACCCATACCCACCTTGGTCCATCGGGCGCAGACTAGTTGCTTGTAATGTACCCATAGCTCCCTGCATTCCCATTCCTTCTCCACTTGTCAATACCGCTCGTTCTATGGCAAACTTTTCAGAACTAACTTGGCTTCCTCATTCTTTCTATTTTTATCTTTATTTTTGTTCTTTTCTTGTAATAACTGGTAATGGTGTACTATTGTCAACTGTATCTCGGTCCATGGTTTCGCTTCCATTCCCATTTGCTTTTTTATCTGCCTCTTTCCTGGCTCATGCAACCCCTGGCATAAAATGTGGTAAAATTATGCCACTGTATTTTCCCACGGCTTGTGAGTTTCAGCTGCCATTTCTCCTGAATATCTTGAAAATAAGCAATATGATCCTCATCTTTCATTTTACATGTCATAATTGCGCCCATATCCGATGTATCAGGATCCTGTACCCTAAGAGCCCTCCAAACATCTGCCCTACAATAATTAAATGGTGCTCCATCATGTGCTGTGTTTTGTAGCAGTCACACTTGAATATCCTGCTCTTTTCCGTATGTCTGTATAACAAGGGGGGTGGTTACCGCCGATCAAATTTAGACAATTCTCAGATTTTAGAATGTTTTATTTAAAGTGAACTATAGTGGTGTTTAGAAGTAATCACCCTACTCCAAACTTGCAAGAGCTTAAACATGGACATTTTTCTAGCAAACAGCAAAACAGATTAAATCATGTCAATTGTTGTGCACCCTTTTCAATCAGGGGACATGTGTTTATTTACATGTAGTCTAAAAGAAAATCACATAAACATCTTCAGGCAAAAATAACTCATTGTGCAACATATTCCCATGGTGTATGGATCAAATAAAAATAGACAATGTTGAACACTAGGATTGTCCTCATGCAAAGCAAAGCATAGATTCTGTATTCAGGAGTGCAACCAACATTTGTATTTAGTTAGAAAGATATTTCCTTTACATGAACCTGTCTGCAACAATAATAGGTTCTTAATGTTTGAACTGGAAACTTTTAAAGCGTATATATACACAATTGTGCTACTACTGTGGTCTGCTGACAGAGCTGGAGTACTCTCTAATGCAGTCAATAGTGCGGCATTATTTGGCATTATTTGGAAAGTACAGAGTTCTGTTGTTTTGTAGTGTAGTCTTGCACATTAGTTGGGTGATGGCCAATCCTTGGTCTACGTCGGGAAATGAAAAATCCCTGATGTTTGACTGGAGGCAGACAAAATCCTGCTGCAGTGACGTTTCGGCTTTAGAATTATCAGCCTTCTTCTGGGCCAAAAGGATTGTGGAAGCCTACAATAATGTGTAAGAAAAAAGATAGATTTGTTTTAGATAAAGGACATGCTCGGGAGAAGGCATCCACGGCAGGTACGATAAAGTCAACAGTTAAAAGAAAGAACACTGGAATACACATGCGGATGTGTATTCTGTTCTAAAAGGGATTAAAACAACTGACCTTGGATATGTCCGGGCTGGGGAGGGGAAGGAAGTGGACCAAACTTGCACTGGACCGTGTAGAATGGGATCCAGTATCTGGGTATGTAGAGTGCCCTGTTGTGGCGTACAGGATAATGGCTGTTGTGCCCTGTAGTGTCCGTAGGCAGGGCTGCAGCGATAGCATTCCATAGGAGGGAGCAAAACGAGAGAGAGAAATATACAAGGGTGCTGCTGTATCCTAACTTTGGTGCAAGTTAAATAAGCATTTGTATCTAAAGGTATACAAGATATAGCATACCTCTGATTAACGGCCCAGCCTTAGGGGAGTTGTTGTGTGACTGGACCAGGGGTGAGTCCGTTTGGCTGGGAGACCGGTCACGAGGACCGATCAGGCGCCAAAGGTGCCTTCATTACAAGGTGCATCTGGAAAGAGTGGGAGATCTTCTGTGAGCAGGGTGCCATGGGGCAAAAACAGATTACCGGTATTATGTGTGCGCAGACCGGTAGAGGACTGCTGGGATCTACAGCTTACCTGCGTTGAATTCGCGGATACGGCTGTCACGAGCGCTGCTGCCATCCGCGGGTGTGCGTTCGGGCTGCAAGCTCGCTGAACAGTGAATGCACTGATGTGCGCCTGTGCTAAAGAGCAGTGTGCGCTACGGAACGGGGAGCCGAGCATTATGGCGCATGCGCTGGGAGTTAGTGGAATGGCTCAGGGACAGTGTGTGTAGTGTCCCTAGTGTGGAGCCACTGATCTACTCGCGCATGTACCCAGGGGCATGAGTCGGTACTATGGTGTGCTCGGCCGCGATGACTGCCTGGCTGGAGATGTGGCAGCGCAGACAGATAGTCTGGTCGTGAAGTACGGGCAATAAAGGTGATAAACAAATTGAGAAGCTGTGTGTGTTGTGCCTGGTTGTCAGAGTGGTAGAGCGCACGAGCCTATGTGTCAGTACTGTACCATGTACTGTAGATGTTTAGAGTTGCTGAAGCGGGGTAGGCTGGGCTGTGCCAATGTGGAGGGTGGAGGAGGTGCCTATGTTGAAAATGTTATAGGAACATGATCTTGTAAGGTCTAACCCTGCTGAAAAAAGGGGAACAAGATTGAGAAAACACAAAAAAGAGGCAGAGATTTCTGTTCTAGTGGTAGTTTTCGGAGGGAGAGGCTTCATTTAGTCCGTGTTCAATTGTGTGCAATTTGAACATCCACCACGCCTCTTTATAATTGAGGGCATTTTTGATGTTTGAGGTGTACTGGATTTTGTCAAGGACCCACCATTTCAACTGTTCCTGTGTATGTTTGAATTGCACGTAGTGGGAGACCAGTGGTGCTGTTTTAGAGCGGCATCTTATTTTGGAGCGATGTTCCCCAATGCGTTTGTGTACTGGTCTTGTCATTTGGCCTACATACCGGAGCCCGCATGGGCACTCAATGGCGTATATCACATTTGGAGTTTTGCAATTGGTGAATTGCCTGAGGGTCCAGTCCTTACCTTCAATTTTGAAGGATTTGATTTTGCTTGTATATTTGAAGACTGTGCAATTGCCGCAGGGGTGGTGGCTTGTTGGTGTTCTGAGGTCCCACAATCCTGTTCTGGTAGATTTCTTGGGCAGACGAGCATGTGTGAGCCATTAACTGAGGTTTTTCGACCTTTTAAGTGCCATCCTGGGTATTGGTTAGTCTGGGAGGTTTTGATGAACAAGTGGCCAGAATTGTTTAATGATTTTTTTGATCCTGTTAGTGTCTGGTCCAAAAGTGGTCACACAGGTGATACGATCTTCTGGTGTGCCATGATCCTTGGGATGGAGCAATGTCTCCCTGGGTATGCATAAGACTCTTTTGCAAGTGTTTTTGACCAGTTTTTTAGGGTAGCCTCGTGCCACGAGTTTACATTCAAGGTGTGATGCATGCTGGTGATACTGTTGCGTTTCTGAACAATTCCTGCAAACTCTGAGAAATTGACCAAATGGTAAATTAGTTCTCAGACTTTGTGGGTGGTTGCTGTTGAAATGGAGCAGTGTGTTGCGGTCGGTTCCTTTCCCGTATAATGTGCATTGAATCCTGTTGTCGTCTCTGGTGATAGTTAAGTCCAGGAAATTGATAGCTGTACGGCTGTTGTTCAAGGTGAAATGAATTTCTGCTACTTGAGTGTTCAGCCATGTGTGGAACGTAGTGAGTTCTGGTATGGTTCCTTTCCAGACGAACAGAATGTCATCTATGCATCTGTACCAATTGAGGATTTTATCAAAGAATGGGTTCTGTTGATTGAGCAGAAAAGAAGCTTCATATTCTGCCATGAAGATGATAGCAAGACTCGGAGCGAATGCCGCTCCCATGGCGGTGCCACTGATCTGTAAGTAAAATGTTTCTTCAAAGGTGAAAAAGTTCTTGTCAAAGCAATTTCCAACAGCTCAAGAATGAAATTGACAGGGACTCTGCTTTGCTCCATATGGTGAGTGAGGTGGTGTCTTATACACTCCAGGGCTGCTGTCTGGGGAATGCTCGTATAGAGAGCTTTTCCATATGTCATCAGCCCTCTCTCCAAGAATGGCTAGCAGGAGACCTTTCATGTCCCCTATGGCCAGCGTATTTCCTCCTGTCATTTTTTCTAATTTGTATATCCATTTCCTGTCCCCCGAAGTTAAACTAGGGATCTTAAACTTTAAGTTATCCTTATCCTTCTGTGGCCATGGAATGTATTACAGTCTTGCTCCCTCCTTTCCTAACAAGGGGAACTGCATAAATCCCATCCCATTGTCGGATCCTACTATTAGCCTATCCATGGCAGGGACGGTGAGTGTCTCCCTTCTCACTATGTGATTGTCCTTTGGGATAGGACACTCTTTCCTAGTCTGACATGTCTAGACCTCAACTAGTATGACTAACATCCTTCTCACCTTTGCCTATGTTCAATCTGCTCAAAGGCAATGCTCGATGTTCATTACTGAACAGGATTCCCACCTCACTTCGTGATTGAGGTACTGGGGATCGATCATCGTTCCCTTGAATTCCATACTAGCTATCTCATCTTAACTATTGATAGACTTTATCAATCCTTTCTCCAATGCTCTCCACATCAAATCTTTCTTCTTCTAGCACTATTCTAGATGATGCTGGTGATGCGTCCTTTATAGGGAGAATCTCTTCCACTCTATTCCATCATATTTCTGGGCTCGGCCTCATTTGTTCTTTACAAATAAGATTAATATCCAAACTTCGCTGTCTCCTCTTTCGCTCTATTACTTCATCTACTTCCCTTTGCTTTCTTGTATCCTTTCTATTCCTTTCTTCCTCTTGCATTCGTTCTACCCTCCTTACTCTTTTCTTTTTCTTCTTCTTCCCTTCATCTCTGTAATCCTTTGTCCCTTATTCTGTGTGCTTCTTCTCTCTTTCTTTCCTTCCTGCCCCTTTCTTTATCACTCTTTGTCTATTGTCAAACTTTCTTTGTTCCTCTGCTTGTCCTTCAATTTTCTCTTGCTCCTCCTGATATATCTATTGTCGTCGCAACCTACTTTTCCTTTTCTGCTCATCCTCTTTCAATCTTTTCTCTCATTCCTTATCCTTCCTTCTTGTTCGTCCTTATCTTCTCTTTGCCTAACTTCCTCAATCATTTTCCCATCTATCTTTAGTCATGTCTGTCCTCCCATCCATTCATTTTGAACGAGCGCTGTCTCATCTGCCTTATTTCTTTTTCCTTTCCATCTCTTAATCTCCCTGTCTATTTCTGTCAACAAATTTGACCGTTCACTTCTTCCTTCCTTGTCTTGAATGATATTAAAAATATCTTCCTAATTACCTTTAATTAGGACTCCTAGGCAGTATCTCTTTATCTTCACAATATGTCCCTGTTATGCAAAATTATCACAATCCCATCCCTTTAGTTGCATTTCCCCTTAGTCTACTTACCATTCGTTAATCCGCTTGAGGCCTTTGGTATTGACTCCTCCTCCAATCCGACCACTTCACCTTCCATCCGCAGAGCACCCGTGGAAACCGAGCAGTGATTTCTTCAAAGGGAGACCTTCCCACTGTCTCAGTTCTTTTTGCAAGTTTAATTTATATTCAGCCACTCTCCACAGGAAACTCTGCTTTTTTCTAGCTAATTTGGAGGATGCCTGATCGTCTGAAAATATGGAGCTGAACTAGTTTGGATATTTAAAGTATCCAAATTGCTACAACGTGAGCTTAAGGCCCTTTAGGAACATGCAAATGTAATGGATGGGATCACACAGATACATTCTGAGTCCAAATAATCAAACCTACTCAGGAAGATAGCAAAGAATTATTTTATTAACAATTATCTAAAACAGGAAGTTACAACGAACATCAAGGGATGGACACTCGATTTCTTTCAGTGATCGCACACAAATCAAAGCTTTTACCTCAAAATTACTTCATACTTTGTGGCAATAATGAAAAATCTACCAAGCATCGGGATTGGCTTAAGGGGAACATCTACAAAAACTTTCTATAGGAACTAGGATTGTGATTGGCTGGCCACTAGCAGGTATCTCTAAAACATGTAGTCTCTGGAAACATTAGATAAACAGTTTTTCATTGTTTTTAACCTCTAAGGTCCTTTGTTATATGGACCACTACAATTGGTTGGCATGCTTGTGCCAGATCTGGAACATTAGGTCCACTTAGCATCAAGACCCAGGTGCAAAGAGATGGGGCATGACACTACCTCCCCACCCAATTAGCCCAGCATCTCTCATCGCCCCTGCCTTCTGCCATGAAGATAGTATTTGAACTTGGCCTTGCAAAGTATCTTTGTCTTTCAGAATACATGGGTGTGAGAGCACTCACTATAGTTTTCTGTGACTCCAAGTTCAAGCTCCATTTTCATCCTTGGCTCATGTGACAGGAGACCATGATTAGGTCAATTTTGCAGGTTTCTAAATGCCCTAAATGAATTAAACTTGGCATTCTTGGTGTTCTTTCTTGCAGCCTAACAGGGGATGACTCATTGTTTCGCATGTTTGCTCCTTTCCAGAATAGATAGTTGACCTTGGCTACTTCAGTCTTTACTCCAGGCCAAAAAATCTCACCATGCAGTGCCATGATTCAGCTTATTCTTTGTGCGACACAGTTCTCCCTTCCCACTTCATGGGTCTTGGCTTACTAAATTCATGATACCGATGTCTAGCTTTTATACAGTTGTGGCTTCACCTGCGCCCTGTTCACTATTTATAGCCAGCTTATATGATGACTTAGTCTACCTTGCGTTTCAGCATCTGTACGATTATTGAGCTGTTGATTTTCTGCAGCACTTTGTGCACATGTAATCTCCTTTTTCGCATTTAAAAGTTCACTTGATTCGTTACTTCATCATTAGTCTCTTCAGGATCTATACATCTTCTTGAGCCAGTATCTTGGAACGTCTTTTATACTCTTTTGTGAGATCACTGGCTTTGTTTCTCTGCTCCTTCTCATATTCAGTCAGGGAGTTCTTCCCTCAAGTTGTTATCCCTTTGGGATACATTTGGTAGGGATGTCTCAATGGGTATCTTTTCTCGAACACATGCTGTGGTATTGGCACAACTGCATGTGTCAGACACGGCACAATCTCAGGTCTCCAACACATGGGAGGTAGTGGAGCAGGATTTCCTGCAGGCGCATGCAATTGCTCCACTACAATAGGTAATCACAACACTTTGCACCTTATTCCAGGAAGCCATGCGAGTCAATGGCCCTCACTATAAGGTTGGCGGAATGGGTTTACCGGCACCGGTAAAGGTGCCAGTGCCGATAAACCCGTTCCGCCCTATTACAAGGTCTCCTCGCGGGACCCGCAGTGGGCGCCTGGAAAAAACAGGCGTCCTTACTGGGTCCCGCGAGGGGACCAGAGAGCTAACAATGGGCCTGTCATTAACAGGCCCGTTGTTAGCTCGATCCCCATTCCCATTGAGTCCTATGGGGGCTCGAATGGGAATGGGGATGGACCGGGTCCGGGTTCCTCGGACGGGGAATTACCAGGTCCGCCAAGGTTGTGATGGCCTGGTAATTCCTCATTCAAGGAACTCGGGCCCGGATTGCGGTATGGAGGCAACCATGCTGCTAAAAGTGGCATGGTTACCTCCAACCTTCTAATGAGGCCCAATGTCCACATCATATTGGAACACCTTGTGGTCCGTGGGTATGATCCACTGTGCTTTCTGTCCCAAGAATGCCACTATGAATTCCCTTGAGTTCAGATAGTGAATCCCTGGAGTGGAACATACTATGGCCTTGTCAGTGAATGAGATGGTCACGTTGAGCCGACTCATCATGTCCCTTCCCATAATGTTAACAGGTGTCTAGGGGGAGTATAACAGTGGCATGAAGAGGTCATGCTCCCAAAAAGTGATAGGCAAGTCAGCAGTAAATTGAACCAAATTCATATCCCCAGAACGCCTGGTGCATTCATGGCATTGCCTGACAATGGAATTCTTCCCTCTTTAACAAAGGACTTCGGCGTCCCTATATCTGCAAGAAAGGAGAACATTTTGTGACCTATTGTTACCCCTAATCGTGGTTCCTCGTATGGGTCAGGTGTAACAGATAGTATTGAACACATCACATCAATCTGTGGGCTGGCCTATTGTGGGTACAGGTACATCTGTGTCCCTGTAAAAATGATTCTGATACTGTGTGTGATCGTGGGCATAATGCTCGGCTGGTTATGCGCTGTACGGTGGTGGATAGGCCATCCCCCCTCTTGGGTCTTGCCAATTTTGTTGCATTATTCCTCTGTTTCTACACACTCGAGCAATGTGTCCAATTTTCCCATACGTTCAGCATTGTTGGGGTATTCCCCCAAATCTGGGGATCCCCTATTAAATCCCCCTCCTTGTGGTGCCTGAAACCCAAACCCTTCTCCCTGTGGCGCACCCCCTTGTCTTTGTGACCTATAAATATGTTCTCCCCTTCCTGCAAAATTCCCTCCAGCCACTATCTGCCCTTGCTACTTGTCTTGCGTGACTCCTCCCACTCCAGTTTTCAACACAGCCCTTTCTATGGAAAAATTCAATATTATTTTCAGAACTAGCTTTGCTTCTTCTTTTCGTCTTTCCTCAAGCTTCTTTCTCGTCTTTTCTTGTAATAGTTGACAGTGATAGACTATCTGAATCTCTGGCCACGGTTTTGCCCCAATTCCCACTAATTACTTCAATTGTCTGTTCATTTACTAGGGCAACCCTTGACATAATATGTGATATGTTATGTTAGGTTATTTATAATGTGCTTAATACCCAGAGGTTTCTAAGCACGGACCCGGGGATTGAACCCGTGTTGTTCTGTGTCATTTTGCTTCTAAGGCAAGCATGTTGCCACTGAGCTATCCTCCCGAGATAGGAAATAGCTATGGTTTTGCCTCATGGCTCTTGAGTTTCGGGGCGCCAACACTCTGGAATTTCTTTAATGTACGCAACAGGGTACTCATCGTCACGCATATTGCACATCAGGATCACAATCATGTCTGATGTGTTAGGGTATTGTACTCTGAGCACTTTCCATACGGCAACCATGCAATCCATCATGAGCTGTATTCTGTGCCATCATTCTGGGATACCTGGCTTGCCATCAATCCTCTCCCCAAGGGTGGCTTGAGCAAACATTTAATGTCACCCACTACTAATGTCCTACCCAATGTTATTCTTTCCAATTCATGAATCCAGTTTCCCACCCCCGATGTCAATGTCGGCAACTACCATTCTAAATTGCCCATAGTATGTATGGTGGCTGTCCTCCTCCCTTTCCTATCAATGGGAACTGTGTCATTCTTACATTATCCTGTGGTTCAGTAAAACCTTTGTTTTGGTGAATGTGCCAGTCCTGCTTATGTTCCTGCGTCCTGACAGTGTCCTTAATCTATTTGCATGATGAGTGGTTTCTTCTAAACCACACAATCGTTCCTTCAACTGCTTGGGTTACACAGTAGGTGCAGCTCTCACCTCTGGTTCTTCTAAATCCAACCATTCTATTTCACTTTCTGAAGTCCCTTCTGCAAATGGGACATGCCCTGCTCCTTCTTTTACCTCATGGTCACTTCCATATCTTTCCTCATCTGAACACATTGTTCCACAATTGTCATCACTTTCTTGGTCTTCTCTGTCCTAAAAGTCTAATCGATTCAGAGGGTTTGTCCCATATACTGCTTGTAATGTGTCATGGGCACCAGACTAGGGGACAATATCAAGTCGCCCTCATATCCAGTTCATGGTAGGCAGAAGGGAAGACAGGCAGGTCCACTGTCGGTGAAAGCATGGAAAGCAAAAACAGGGTTAATATCCATGTCAGCCAATGAAAACCCCTGCGGCCATAGAATAACATGAGACTTCCTGTTCCACTAGCATGGACCCCTTTTTGGCCAATCCAGAACTAATGCAATGCTCTAGTCTTTGGGCGAGGCTCCCTATAAAAGCCACGCCCAAAGAACAAGACTTGCTTCGTGTATTCCTCTGTTGCATCAAGCATGCGCTTACCTGATCCCAATCCCTGGAGTCTTCTACGGCTTACCTGCAGTTCCGGCGCCCGGTTGGGCCTCCATCTTCGCTACTACAAGATCCACATCTGAAAGAGAAAGGAACAAAGGCATTTGTACAGCGCCAGTCTCTACTCACCTTTCCGTGGCTTTCCGACGGCGTCGGCAGCTTCATTCTTCACTCGCGGTCCTTCTGATCGTCACCTCCCATCCGAGTTACGAGTCTTCTGATCTTCACCGCCCGTTGGACTTTCCTTTGGCAATCTGCAAGGACAAGAAAACACAAGAGAAAGACAGGTTAGTCTTTATAGACACTCGGTGAGCAAGAAACACAAAGACAATACAAACCTGCACATCTTCCTTTCAAACCCAGTGAAGCAACTGGGAAATCCGAGGACATTGGACATTATACGCACTAAGGGTCAGTGAGGTAACTGCCCCTGGAACTTTATCAGGGACTTTTGAACGTTTTCCAGCCACACATAAGGGGAATGGCTGAGACATTCTTTTCAACAGCATCACCAGAACAAGCAAGGAGAACAGCTTCTAGTCAGCACGGCAACCATCTGGCCCGCACCATAGCGCCCCTGCAGAGCCAGGACGGAGAGCCCACCTTCCTAAAACAAGAGGTGAGCCCTCCCCGTTAGAAGCTACACTTGAACCAACAGGGAGTCTCCAGGGAGGGTCTCTGGGTCTGGGAACTATTCTAAACCGATTCTTTGTCTCACAGATAGAACCCCGGTGAAGGGAGTAAGAGCTGGTTTCCGGGTGAGGGCAGAGCAGAGCAGAGGTCGAAGGAATCCATCGCTCCTGCGGAGATTCAGGTGAGCGTGACATAATGCCTGTTCCAGTATACTTGGCCCCCTTGGTGGAGATCCTACTATGCTCCTCCTTGCTCTGCGGGTGTCCCCACTGACCCATCAGCTTCTATATAGGTTGCCAATCCTCCTGCATATTTCTGCTCCCTCATCTTCATCCGGAAGAGTATTATTCCTCATTATATCCTACACTTCTTTATTCCAGACTTCTCTCTTCTACTCACTCTTGTTCCACACTTTTCTCTTTCCCTCAAAGTGTACGCTCAATAATGAGCCTTTGGACTTACGTTCACTGCCTTTCTCTAGTCTGCTCTATTTGCCTTTCCATTTCTTCTTCTACTTCCTCCACCTTATTTTCTTCTACTTCCTTTTTCTTTCTCACTTTCTCCATTTCTTCTACTTCCCTCCTTATCTGTTCCTGTTGATTCTTCTCTTTTTCCTTGTTCGCCCTATGCTGCCTTTCCCTTTTCTTCACTTACTACAATATCCTAGACCATTCTCTTTCTTCCTCATCCAAAATCCTCCTCTGCTGTCCTTCCAATATCTCCTTTCACTTCATCGCTTAGCTTGCCCCTCTTCATCCTTATAGTCCTGCACATTCCTTCTGTCTAGTTTAGGCACTATTTGTCCTCCCACCCACTCATTTGAGATTATTGAATTTTCCTCAATGTCTTCCAGCTAGCTGTTTTGCCTCTGGATCTCTTGCTCTCCCTTGGTCAACCTAGCCTGTAACTCGCTGCGCTCGCTATATTCATTGAACATGGGCAAAGTTGATGCGGTATGGGAACAATTCAGTGGGTCCCATTTATTGCTCTTCTCCGACTGTTCCAGTATGACAGTGGTGAGGGGGCAGGAACTGGCAAGATAGCATCTACCTGCTCTTCTAGAGCTCTATACTTACATCAGGTGGATCAGCCAAGCTCCTCAATATCATCCTTCCGCCAATTAGCTGCTCGCCTTCGCCCTGTGGGACACCCTGTGGGGTCAGGCAGGATTTTCTCCACCAGGGCTCTTGATGACCGCTTTTATTCATGCGTAATTTTTCCAGTCTCCATGGGTCACCTCTGCAGTCTTAAGCATCACAACGGCAAGGTACACAATTCTGGGGATCCTGGCCAACCATCCAACCTTTGATACCATGTGTAATGGCAGCGAGGGAAATCCAAGCATGTTAGCAGACTGGGTCGGCCGGGATATCCCAGACCCACAAAACAGAAGAGTCAAAGTAACTGACAAAGTCCTGTGTTATCAACCATGTAAAACAGTGACATCCATAAGCCACATATTCTTAGAGTTCTCAATTTGTTCAATGCAGGTAACATGTTATAAACGCCAAATGAGTCATCACTGGCATGGTATGACAAACTCAGTTACAAAAAATCTATGATGGTAGGGTATTGGTTAAGGGAATCATCCACGCACACAATGTATAGGGTCCAGTTCCCTCATTGGTTATGGCATATCTGATAGCTCCACCCAGAACCACCTCCAAATTCATAATATCAACCACATGTCATTTTTCTGCCTCTGGATTGGCCAGTGTATTAATTATGAGATATTGTGAATTGAGGATAGTGATTGGTTGGTGTGGACATCACCAACCTTGATTACTTGGCGGGTCATCAACACATGAGTAACTGTACTGGTAGTTGGAGAGATATCGAGAGGCCACTTTTCCAATTAAAAGTTTATATCCCAAATCCTCTAGACCACGAGCCAGAGCTTCCAGCTGTGAACTTAACCTTGTCCCATGTCGTAGTCCTGAGAACATTTTAAGGAGTTGCTGGCAGGTGCATCCTGAATCTAGCACTGATGAATAGGCACAGTTTTCAACTCTAAGTCATGTGTGCCGAGACCATGTTTTGAATTATTCTACTCGCCTTTATTGGGATTTTCTATCTGTTTAGATATGGCTGCCTTTACCCTTCCTGCCCTCTAGAGATTTTGTCAAGCTACTTTTCTCCAATATTGTCTCCTAGCTAGCAAGCATCTGGTTTTTATTGAGTTGTTTTGTTCCTCGACTTTATCTAAGAGAAATGCTTTGCCCCTGGGCATTATCTTCTTCATTTTTCCTCAGTGTCGGCCCAAGACTCCCATTCCTACTATCACCATGGCTGGGGTCAGGCAGCTGTTTACTGTGCTACCCGGCACAGTGATTTCAGTTAACTCAGCAGGCCTGTTGAACTTGCAATGCCTTCCGTTTACCCGACTGGTGCTTCGCTGTCTATCTCGTTTACATAGCCACTCATTGTTGTTGTTTCGTTTGCATTAAGCAAGCTTCATGTGTGCTCTTATGCCTATTTGCGTTTCAGTGTGTATGGGATATGTGTTTTCTACTCTATTGAGTATAAGCATATTCTTCATGTCTACATGCAGTTTCACCTATTGTTCGTGTAGCTTCATGGTGGATGTGTATTTGCTTCATGTCTAATACATCTATGTATGTCGGTATCCAGTCAATGCATCGAATACAAAGCATTGAATGCCAAAAGCATTAAAAAAAATGCATTGAAAAAAAACATCAAATGCATTTGTTTCAGAGGTAAAGGTTTTATTTTAATTATTATGAGTTTTAAGGGGTAAAACAACGGGGGTTGGTGGGACCCCTCTCCATTAAAAAAAAAGTAATGAAAAAAATGCATTCAATGCTTTTTTTATTGCTTTTCTTTAGATGCTAAGGTATTCGATGCTTTGACATTCGATGCAATCACTATAAACACTATAAATTGTATGTCAGTTCCTGCGGAGGCGTCATTTGCTTTGGTAACCTGGTCACACCAAGTGTTCAGTTCCTCTTGATTTTTCACGTTCACCTCTCCTTCGATTACAAGAACATAAGGCTGGTACCGTTGTCTGAGTGTATACCATCTTTTCTTTAGATGAAATGGCAGCGGGGGGGGATCCATCAATGGGGTCCTCCCTTTGATTCTTCAGGATGGATGAAGGGGAGGTGCGGACACTGCAGATGATGTATTCATCTGCCTCCCAACACAGGGCCTGTCATCAACACATAATAATCCTTATCTCACAGTGCCACCTCCTGAGAGTTAGTGTTAGGGCAGACTTCATAAAATGTCTTCAAGTGCTTATGCTGCCCTCCCCTTGGTCACCTCCCTATCCCAGCAGATGAACACCCTCCAGAAATGTGGTCCCATGAGAAAAGAAGCAGGGTAACAACAGAGGCAACTAGTGAGCACTCTACAGGAGGTGTACATCTCTGCCAAAACAGCCAACAAAGCACAACTATAACGGGACTGTAAGAAAGGAAAGAAACAAAAAATGGCTGCCCAAACTGTAGAACCATTTCAATAAACATGTCATAATGAAGAGACTCCAGAGTGATTATTATTATTTTAACCAGAGGCCGACATTGACGTTGGTTGTCAAGCAATTCTGAACTTGTAATATTTGATCAGCAGAGAGGTTGTTCTAAACCAGAGATTCCCAGTCCCCCCTTTGTTTTGCATAAATTAACTTTGGGTCTCACCCTAAATTATCAGGGCGATCCAGACGTGGACCCCCTGCTCACTGTTCTTAAAGAGGCACAACTTCACCTCAATGATGATGCCCAACAAGGCTGAAACATGTGTATGAGGTTGCAGTTGGTACTCTTGTGCAGATGCGAATTACCTAGCATTTCGGTGCTGGACTGCCCCTGGGCAAGACAAAGACTGATATGCGGGGACATTTCTTCCCTGTGAAAGGGGCAGTGAGCTAAAGACTTGGTAGAGTCTCTCCCAGGGGTTATTCACCCAAGAACAGGTCATTGGGCTGTGTTTGTGCTACACCTCACTGATGATGCCCAACAAGGCTGAAAAACGTCTATGTGATTGTTGTTGGTACTCTTGTTCAAATGCGAATTGCCTAGCATTTCGGTGCTGGACTGCCCCTGGGCAGGACAAAGACTGATATGTGGGGACATTTCTTCTCTGTGAAAGGGGCAGTGAGCTAAAGACTTGGTAGAGTCCCCCACAGGTTATTCACAGAAGATCAGGCCATTGGGCTGTGTTCGTGCTGGTAGAGAGATTCCCAGACCCCCCTTTGTTTTGCATAAATTAACTTTGGGTCTCACCCTAAGTTATCATGGAGATCCAGACGTGGATCCCTTGCTCACTGTTCTTAGAGAGGCACAGTTTCACATCACTGATGATGCCCAACAAGGCTGAAAAATGTCTATGTGATTGTTGTTGGTACTCTTATTCAGAGGTCAATTGCCTAGCATTTCGGTGCTGGACTGCCTCTGGGCAGGACAAAGACTGATATGTGGGGATATTTCTTCTCTGGGGAAGGGACAGTGAGCTAAAGACTTGGTAGATTCTCTCCCAGGGGTTACTCACCCAAGAACAGGTCATTGGCCTGTGTTCGTACTGGTAGAGAGATTCCCAGACCCCGCTTTGTTTTGCATAAATTAACTTTGGGTCTCACCCTAAGTTTTCAGAGTGATCCAGATGTGGACCCCTTGCTCACTGTACTTAGAGAGGCACAGCTTCACCTCACTGATGATGCCCAACAAGGCTGAAAAATGTCTATGTGATTGTTGTTGGTACTCTTGTGCAGATGCGAATTACCTAGCATTTCGGTGCTGGACTGCCTCTGGGCAGGACAAAGACTGATATGTGGGGATATTTCTTCTCTGGGGAAGGGACAGTGAGCTAAAGACTTGGTAGATTCTCTCCCAGGGGTTACTCACCCAAGAACAGGTCATTGGCCTGTGTTCGTACTGGTAGAGAGATTCCCAGACCCCCCTTTGTTTTGCTCTAAACCATCCCTGGGAATCTTGATACTTCTAGAGAATAACCCCAGCCAGCAATTCAGTGCACTGAACCCCTTTCCGAAGCAAACCAAGATGGTAGACCCTGCTCCAAGAGAACATAGTACACTAGAGGTTGAATAATGTATTTTTTTCATGTTTATATTTTAATTGCTTGAAGACATGAATACAAGAACATCAACATACATTACCCTTACATGGTCTATTGTTTAACAACGAGAGTTTACATGAACAAACAGATTAGCTCCTCCCATTAACCAGCCTTCTACTTGGGCTGGCAATGAAACACTAATTGTTCATCATTTGAGTTTGGGCTTAAAACAAATAAAAATATATATTTTCTTTTAACATTGTGAGAATGGGTTTACGGGAAATAATATTTGTTGACATTTTGAATGTGATTTCTTTGCAAATGTATTCCTCGTTTGAACGTTAACCATCATTATTTCATGTATGTACACATGGCATTGCCAATCCATACGCTTTTCTTTCTTCCTATAGTGGTGCACTTCTAATGTATCCAAGTGAATGGAAAATGTTCTTCTCAATGGTTCTATTGTTATGTTACAACATACCCTGTTTATACAGTATCTTTTGTAATTTCAGAAATGTAAACCTTACTCATTGTAACTTTATTCTACTGAAAAAGAATAATAAAATGTGCTTTGTATAATAGAATGCTATTTTAGGACATACCATGGTTTTGATGCAATGTCACATTTCACATTGGGAATTGAACTGCACTTAAAAATAGAATAGGCCACAAAGACTGCCTGTTTATTTCCATTAAAGAAAATAAACAGGCAGTTCTTTAACCATTAAAGAAAACAAAACAGTACATTCTGTTTAATTCTGCAGCTCTCATGCCCCAGCCCTGTGTCATTGTCAATGAATGGACAGTATATGGTTAAAGCATTTAAATTAAATAGTGCTTTCAAAAGCTGGTAACATTCTCATTTGTTTGCAAAGCAACCATAGTGTGTGTAAAAGATATGTTACACCCTGTAGTAAATTCGCTTTAGCGTAAGCTGTTCACATAAATATTACACATTAATGACCAAACTGCACTGTGGGCCCTTGCATCCCTCCTCTTCACCACAAAATCATGTCTACCTCACCACATTCTCCTCTAACATTTACACCTCATAGTCTCTCGTCCATACCGCATCCCCCACTCCCGCCACTGTTATTACTCACTTTGTCTTTACCTTTCTTTCTCCCCTAATGACTTGTACCCCCCATCTCTTCCTCCTAATGTCCCTGCCTCTCCACCACCCACAAATGTCCTTCAGGCAGACTTACTTTACTACTAATCTTATCTAGCCCTATTACCTCCCCTTTAGAGCTCCCTCCTTCCGTCACCCACTCCCACTAGGTTTGCACTCGATCTCCCTGGAATGCCAAATCTCCCTATTGAAAACGTGTTCTCTCCTTCATTGCTGTTCACTTTAATTCTCACTGCCTCACTCTTCTTGTGGCCAAGGGCATCACTGAAACATGGGTAATCCCTCACAACTGTCCTATCCCATGCAGCCATGAACACCAACTCTTGCGGTACTTCTCACACAATACCAAAAGAGGGGGTGTGGTATGCTCACTGCCGATCGAGCAGTCCTCTTTCAGCGTCTGTCTTTCTACCACTCTCCTTTTAGTTCACTGCCCCCAAACTCCTCCCACTGCTCTTATCTTCCTGCTGATGTATATGCCTCAAGGCCATTTCCACTCCCTCTCTGACCTGAAACAGCATTTATGGGAGAGTCTCCAAACCACCAACAAGAAACCAACTCGCTCCCTACTGGCCACTCCCTTGCCTAATTTCACAATCTACCCACTCACTTTCAAGGGGACTACCTTTATCTTGCGTTCATCGCCTCCTCACTTAAGGCATCTAATTACAATCATAGAAAAATGCAAACCTGCCGTTGCCCCACGACCTAGCCATAGTCAGGTCCTCCCTTCTCGCGCTTGGTCCTCCTTGCCAACTTGACTGCTTCTATTCGCCCTCTTTCAATAATGCTTCACCCCCCAGATCCACTTCTTCAAAATATACATATGGTCACCTTTGTAAGTGGTGCAAGGACTGTATCTACTCTTTTCCTTGCCTTTACGAATGCTGCCCTTTCCTTCACCATGGCTCTTGACTTTGCCAAAACGATCATACTTCACACATCTAATTTTGATTCTTCTTCCTCACTCCCACAAACTCTCATCCATAATACCAGCAAAGCTCCTGCCCGCCCGAGTCACATTGACTTATCACTATCTGCTAAATACATCTCATCTAAGATTCCTAGAATTCTCCTTCTGTTCCTCCCTAGCCCCGTTTCTTTCTTCCCTACCTATCCCCACTATCTCCATCCTCCACTTCTTCCTCTTAACTCCTCCCTGTGAATTAGCAATCATCTTAAGGACAGCCAACCACTCCTGTGGACCCACTGACCCATTAGCCCCAAAGATGTCATGTCAAAGAAACTTGCATTTTGTGGGATGTTTTTATCCACGCATCCGAGCCCTACCTCAAAAACTGTGCAGTACTAACATGGAAAACATCATGATGGCCAGAGCTTCCCAGAAAATGCCCAGGGAAGTGCATGAAGAATAGGCTGTCACCCATTTTGCCGATGTTATGGGCACAGAAGGGCACTGCCTAAAACCACCATTGGACTACCCACACAGTAGTCTGAAACCATTGGGAATGGCAATGCTGATTGCCAAAAGCAACCTAGAATTGTGAGGAATTCATTTTCTTAAATCCCAAAAAGGGGTGCAGTACCAGTACTCACCACTATCAGAAAGCCGGCGTTTTAAAACCACCAGATTTTGTTTAAAACTGAATAAATGAACCCAAGGCAAGCCAAAGAAAGACTTACTGAGAGGTGGATACAGTCTAAAGTTATATTCTGAAGTGACTTGAAGGTTTATAACAAGACTGGCTGAGTTGTGGATTTCAGCAGTTTAAGTAAATTTGGACTGAAAGACACTAAAAACCTAAATGGTTAAAAGAAATGAGTGACCTAAGTAAGTAAACTTAGAATCAGCATCCTAGCTGCATATGTAAAAAATTGTCTTGACTTAAACTGGGGAACAAAAGTGACATTAGCTGGGGCCTGGCTTAAGGAACTGAATTCTGCCCACCAGCTACCCCCGACAGGAGTTGAGACTTGCACAACAGCTGTGTTCCCAGGCCTGTCTGCCTTTTGCTGCTCCCACCAAAAGGGATATGACACTTCCCTGATTGAATTACCTGGGCTCTGCAGGAAATTGAACAAAGCCCTGTCCTGACTCAGGCAAATGTTTTATTATGGGGGCCGTAAAAAGTGGCTTCCTCCTGGAAGTAAAGGGGAGGAGCACTGCCTGTGAGAGCAAGCTGGCTTGGCAGAACTGGAAAAAACAGAAATTCAACCTTGTGCTGGGGGGAAACCACACCCCTGTAGCCAGAATATGGTTTTAGAAAAAGATGAATAACTCATAGAGCGGACTTGTGAAAATTATTTAAATGATACCATAATTCTTGTGATTTTTCTGCCCACATTTTAAGAGGTTTTTAGAAACGGTGGCATGATCTGGGGGCAAACTAGCAGTTAGGAGGGTATTACTTAAAATGTATGCATGTTAAAAATCTGACACTTCATCAAGTAATGTCCATACTCCTTGCGCACATGTGTGTAAATTTGGGGTAATGTCCGATATTGCGAAACCAGTTAAAAAGTGCAAATGTCGCCATTTCTGAATGCAAGCTCCCAGGAAGAGCAGATTTGGACAGGGTATACCATCAGTAAATGCATGATGGGTGTATGTAATTTTAAACAAATGTGTCCTTGTGCAAATATGTCTTTTTGAGAAAATATAGATTGTGTGTAAGTTGACAGGGGTGGGTTCTCTGTATCATAAACAGACCTCATCATGATGACACTTCATTTCATTCCCCCAATCAAGGGGAAGCGGATGAAGTGGCCAATGACAAGTGGAGAGGGGTAGAGCCTAGTGATGCTGCACACACACCCATTTTCAAAACACATAAAAGCAGACAGACAGGACAGATAGGGACATTCAAATCCATTTGCTGCGGGACGCTCTGCCGGGAAAATCCATACTTTACCTCCATCAATCTCTAGAGAAAGCTGTGCAGAAAGATCCAGACTTCAAATCCATCAATCTCCAGAATCCAGAGAGAGAGAGAGCTGACCCAGATCACTGTGAAGTGCAGAGACCAGACCAGAGTCCAGTCTAAAACCTGACCAGATCCGTGGCGAGGCCCATTCTAATTCAAGAGTATAGTGTGAGTACCTAGCAAGACTGTGCAGAACCAATCTCTTAGTTAAAATAATCTAATGCAAGCTATTTTAACTGGAGTAAAGCTGTCACCTGTCATTTGTAAAGCTGTCACCTGTCATTTTCTAGTTGCAAGCTGCACTTGTCACTTTGAATTTTAACATTCCAAATCCGAAAAACTACCTTTATTTAATCGCTCATATCTCCGTAACCGTTTGTGCTAGAGACTTGCAGTAACTTTCCTCAGAAAGCTTAGAATCGTGGCTTTCCTACGAACCTAAAACCGCATTCCTAGCCCCGATACTTTTGCCGCAATCGCGAAAAACGCACTCGCGAATTTGCCGCGATTTGCAAATTTCTCAATGGGCCTCATTACGACCCAGGCGGACTTCGCGGTGCTAAATGCACCGCGAAGCATGGCGGAAAGCCGCCGATAGCGCCATGGGGGTTGGCGGATTTACCGCCCCATTCCGACCTCGGCGGAGCGGTAAATCCCCAATCCCCATTCTGCCCTTCCCCATTCCCATTTTCGCCCCATAGGGTATAATGGGAGTGGGGAAGGAGTTAATTACGCCACCATAAAATACGGTGGCGTAATTAACAACGAGGTCCCGTAGCGCCATGGTTTTCTCCGGCTGGTAAAACCAGGCGGAGAAAACCTCCATGGCGCTACGGGAACTCGTAGTATGGCGGAGAGGTACGCCATGCACTACGCTGGCGTAACACCCTCTCCGCCAGGGTCCTAATGAGGCCCAATGTGTGAAAACAGCAGTTTTCTTGCTTTCAGTTGCCAAAATTTCGTTTAACCTGCTAGTTACTCCTAGATCCTTGCTAAAGTGAGCCTGGAATAATATTAACTTGATACCACTCACCCTGAACCTCTAGAGGGAACTAAAAGCATTTTAGCATATTTTTCACTTCATTGCCAGCACATATAAAAGCATTTTGGGCCTGTGTTGTAAACTTCTGTAGTCTAAGCTGCTGGGGTGAACTGAATTACATTTGATTGCATTTCTGAGAACTTTGCGCTTTCCTTCCATTTCCTTGCATTGCATAAAGGGGGGAGGGAATTGCCAGAGAAAAGTGATTACATTGTTTTGTTGAACGCATATTGAGTATTTTCTGTACTGCATTTTCATTCCACCTTGCATCCATTTGAAACCATAAAGTATTGTTGCTATCTTATCCATCCTATAACCACTCATCATTGATTATAAAGAAGTGTGCCAGTGCCAGACTATCCATTATTGATTACTGCTCAGATTAGGTGTGATATTCAATTATTAAATTAGTATAAAGTGTGATATATATATCTATCGTTTAAATTATCAAATAAACCTTTTAAACGTGCAAAACAGAACTACTTCTTGGCTCAGTGGGGTCAGGAGGATTCCAAGAGAGGGGTGTTATATAGGGGTAGTCATCCAGAACGCATGAACTGGACATAAAGATATATTAATAAGGGTTTCCATTCAGTATCCCAGACTAGGCATTGACTTAGCTGTAGTGTTGAATTGAATCCTCTTACAAATTGGGGGCTCGTGCCGGACGTTTGGATTAGATTTATCACTTGTGCAGATTAATACAGCGTGCCAGCTGACCAGATACACATATCCGGTCGGATCACACGCTGTGTATGCTGTAAAGCACTCCTCAAAGGAACGCTCTAAGGAAAAGGTCTGTTTTGCAAAAATAAAATACTAATTTCTGTAAGTCAGGACAGAGACCAATCTCTAGAATGACGACCTTAGTAGACATGAAAATAGCCAGAGAGCACTTCTTACATAAGTTATTTGTGAGAGGTGAGTGGACTCACCAGGACCGCATGGTCTGGTTGCAGCCCATCACGCAACAGGTCACTGAAACAGGGTCAGATATATGGGGAGATCAGGGTCCCCTACATGTGGCCCTGAGTGAACTATACATGGCTCCTAAAGCTAAGGATGAACAAGACAAGATGGTTAGGATACCTGTACCTATATATGGGAGACATGCAGGATAAATATACTGAAAGCCAAGATCTGGCGAATAAGCGACAGATGGCGTTAGAGAAGGTCCAATCTGACCTGGTCTCTTCTGAGCAGAGGCTGCAGGGGAGCCAGGAGTCAGAAAATGAGAGTAGACAGCACATCATTAAAATAAAGAGGGATATGGACATCCTGCAACAGGAAAAGGCTGACCAGGATACCAGATTTCTGGCCTTGCAGAAGGAGTACCAAGAAGGTTTGGACTCCCTACTGCAGAGCCAGAAAAAGCTGGAGCAACAATTAGACTTTAACAGGGCATGCACGGAGCAGGTAGCCACCCTGCAAAGTCATCTAGATAGAGTGAAGGCAGAGAGCAACAAGCTGATTTTGAAAGACCTGGATACCCAGGCAGAGTTTGATGAAGAACGCCAGAAAGCTGGTGCCTTTCAAAGGCAGAGGGACGACCTGGCGGCACAAATGCAGGCTCTTAGCCAGGAAAGAGACGCCTTAGGCCAGGAAGTCTGCCATTTAAAAAGAAAAACAGAAGAAAATCACTTGGCCCACCAGGGACTGGGTGACCTCCAAAAAGAACACCAGGACTTGCGAGAGCACACCAGGAGGGTGGAGGAGGCTCTGGCAAGACAGGAGCAGGCCAATAGGGACACAGCTCATGAGGTAACCCTCCTGCAGCAAAGACTGGCCCAGTGCTCCAGGACCAATCAGGAAACACAGAGAGAGAATGAGGCTCTCTGCCAGCACAATGATAGGCTCCAACAACAGGTAGCGATGCAGGAGAGACTGATAGAGTCTAGTAAGGCCTTAACTGAGGAACTGAAGGCGCAGGCTCTTGCATTGCAACAGGGAGCAGGGGCGGATAGAGACCAAGTTCGCTGGGAAAGGGAAACTCCTGAGCATAACCTCAGGAGCCCTAGTACCAGAGGCCTTTATCTCTCTCAGTCCCTGGACTCTGCCACCCCCATGTCCCCTGGCGCACATGAGCACAGGGCCACAGGGATGGCAGATTACTATCCAGCCAGAAGCATGGGGCTCATAGGCCAGTACCACCCAGGAATGGAGGGGCGGGCATCCGGGTATGGGCACCCAAGCACAGTGCAATTTGATGGGGAACCCCAGGAGAGTAGGCCCATTAAGGGCATCCTGAAAACCCCTGCCCAGTTAGGTCAGTGGGGGGGGGGTACCCATCAAATCCTGGCAGCAAGGAGGGATCTGAAGACTCCTCTGAGCGGTACAGGACACAGGAGACCAGGTCCCCACATTCTGCCAGCCATTCCCAGGCTCGCAGAATCCAGGAAAACCTGGAAGAACAGACGGGAACCTCTGGGAGCAGTGCCTCTGAGTCAGAAGATGAATGGACTAGGGTTAGCCGGACCAAAAGGGCCAATAAGACAAAAAGGGCCTTGCTTAAGGACCCCTTAAAGCAGATTAAGGCAATCAGGAGTGTCATCACGCCTTATCATAAGAACGCCAAGTACTCTGTTTGGGAACACTTGGAGCTCTATGAGCAAATGATGGAGACTTTTCATTTGAAGGACAGCCAAAGCTGTATCCAATATGTAAAGTGGACATTCTCCCCAGAGTACTCCAGTTTCTTTGCGGGGCTGGAGGACCAAAACCATTTAAGATGGTCCACCTATAAGGCGGCCATCTTGAAACATTTTTCTGTTCACAGAAATCCCCAAGAGGCTCGCAAGGCAGCCTACAATTTGCAGTGTGGGGAGGATCAGGCCCCACAAGAGTTTGTGCAAGAACTGAAACGTGCCTTTGCGTAGACCACCAGAAGGGTGCGCACAGACAGCAGAGAATTTGTTAATACGTTTTTCCATGCCTTGCCCAAATACATAATGACCCAGCTCGTGAGGGATTTTCACGAGAAAAGATCTTTAGACTGGGTCATTGAACAGGCTACCCGGATCTAGGAGGTCCAGAAGCCCATAGAAAATAAAAGCAATACCCAGAAAAATCCCAAAACCAACAGCACCCCTGCTGCTGCCAAGGTGGCAGAGGTAAAGGTCACCCCCGTTTTGGATTTGGAGATGGGGGGGTCTAAAAACCTACCTGCACCTAATAATGCTAGGCCCAGAAGGTCCTCGGGCCAGTCACAGACAGGGAGCCAAGGAGGCAGCCCCACAAATGGGGTCCCTCGCTCTCCTGATTATGTAAGTCCCCGTTACAAGGGAAATCGACCCATCCTGGGTTATGTGTGGACTCCTCCAGCCCAAGGGGGGAGATCCAGCCAAGAACCTAACCCAGGGAACTTTCCTCCTAACTTCCCACCGGATGGCAGAAATTCTCCAAACCCTGGGCAGAACTTCTTCCCCAGGTATCCACCCAATTTCCAGCCCCAAAATCCTCCACCCTTCTTTCCCCAATTCCCTGAGCCCAGACAACCGAATCCAGGAGAGGGGAGGCCAAGGGTGGAGGGGTATCCAAATCTTCCCAACCAGGGGTACTACCAAAGAAGGGATAGCTACCCTTCCCGGGATCAGCCCAGGGGAGAAAACAGGGCCCCGTATCAGCCTGAGCGGGTTTCCCAGTTAGAGCGCCAGGTTCAAAACATGGCGCGGGATCTGGGTCACATACTGAGGGCTCAGCAGAACCCTCAGATCGGCATGCCGGCGCAGAACGCACCCAACTCTGGACCTGGTGCCCCAGAACAATGACGGGGGCAGCACCCCGATAACTCACCGGTTCCCAGGGAGGAGGCACAAAGGGAAGGGGGGTGTAAAGCCTTGGAGGAAGCTTCATTCCTCACTTGTAAACAGCCCCTGGAAACCCAGGAACCGGAAACAAAATCTCTTGCCCCTGAAAGTCTGCCTCATAAGGAGCAGAGGGGGGTAGGAGAAACAAAAGACCCAAACAGACTCAGTTTGAGGAGGAGGTACAGATCTTCCAATTTGAGGGAGAGGGATCCTCAGAGGATCCGGGGAAAAGGATCTTTTCCTTCAGAGAGGGGAGAACTCCTCCCAAAGAAAAATGGGTCCCTAGGGATGCAAATCCAGACTGGGGAGATGGGGAGACTGAGCTACCGCCGCCCACCATCTCATCCCAGAACCAACAGCAAGAAAATCCCCTGGTTCAAACCCATCCTGGTGACTGCCTCCAAAAAGGGGGGGGCGGCCCGGAACCGGAGCCAGGGGAACCCACAATGGCTCTGATCTCCAGTTGCCAACTTTTTCTTTCAGATTCCCAAGGCTCCCCACAGAATTCTGCCCAAATCTCTTCGCTAGCGATGTCCAAAACCAGAAAGTTAGCCCACCAGTTGTCCAAAAATGTGCATTATCTGTGCCCCCTTGAGGAGAAGGAGGGAAGATACTATGCCCCGGTACAAGTACAGGGACAGGGTACAATTTTGGCACTGGTGGACACGGGATCTCAAGCTACCCTTCTGTCCAGAAGGGCCTTTGATGAACTGAATGCAGGAAGGGGAGAGAATTACCAAATTCCTCTCACCTCTCTTCCTGGACAACTGCAGAACTTTGACGGGAAGGAAATTCCCGTTGAGGGGTCTGCAGACTTGGACATTAAGATCGGGCGACACAAGGTGAAACACCCGGTCATAGTAGTGACTCCAGAGGGCACCCCTTGTTTACTGGGGAATGACCTCCTGAGAAGGTTGTCACCCCTAATAGATTGTGTAAACAAGGTCCTCTGGACCCAGACTAGCCGACCAATAAAATTAAAACAGAGTGTCAACCATGTTAGTTTAAACGGCACCTGCCACATGGTTGAACAAAAACCTGACCAAGTAGAATTTCACTTCCAGAACAACCAAATTCCAGACGTGACAGTAATAGCAGTAGGACAACAGACTGGTGATGGAGGGTCCTCTCTATTTCTGAAAATCAAACTTCCTTCCAGTCTAAAGTGGTACTCCACGCTGGAAGGAAACACTCTGAGATTCTATACTAATCCACAATCAGAAACTCCCACTCCTATAGTCCAGAAAGATGTGAAATCAGCTCAGAGCCTGGCTGATATTCAGCAAATTGGAGAGCAGTTGTTCATCCCTGTCCAGTTAAATGATGGGAAGGACTCTGTTCTCACTCGAGTGTGTGTGAACAACGGTAAGAGCTTCATCAGCGAAGCCATGTTCCGCCAACTCCCAAAAGATCCAGCCATTCCCACATTCAAACTGATAGACAAATGGGAAATGGACCTGGAAGCGCCTAATTCCAAACATCTCCTGCCAGGCAGGTGTATGCTCAAAATCTCCATTGGCAACAAGAGCATAGTCCATAATTGTTGGGTCGTGCGAGACGTCACTGCCGCCTTTTACTTAGGCAGTGACATTCTCAATCGCTTTGCCATTAGTTTGGACCTAATAAACTTCAAAGCTTGGTCCCGATTAGCGGATAATCCCATACGCTTTGATGATCCAGAAAAAGCATTTAGGTCAGCTCAATTGCTACCTTATGCAGTTGAAATTCAGATCAAAGAGGAAGTCACCATCCCAGAAAGGACCCGACAATTCTCCCTGGAAGTGAAAGCTAAAAGAGGACAATATTTGCAAAACCCTGATGCTTACATACATCTAAACGCTTCTCTCCAACAGCAATGGTTAGGGGTAAACCCAACACCATTAGTCAACATAGAACATGACACCATTCCAATAGAGGTGGATAACAGCGACTTAAAGAGTATTACTCTAGCCGCAGGCACCATTATTGGAATGGCGGTTGATGACCGACATTTTTCCATAGATTTATGTAATGAACTGTTAGGGCCAATCCCCAAGGACTGCTTTGACAGTGACAGTGATGACAATACAACACCAGACAGGATTTTTACCCGGCATCGGGGGAACTTCCTGGTGTACACTTCTTGCCCTTATGGTAAGGAAGATGTGACTTGTGACTTCAGGAGGGATGAGGTGATTTTCCAGGTCCATGAGGGCTGCCTTTCCCACCTGAAGCCTCCGGTCCAAATCAGCACTCTGACCAGGGACTTCTCCACCCAGCTGGAGGAGGCCGCGGAGATAGCCAAACCAGAAGTCTTTCCAGGCTTCAGGCATATGGTGGAGGAGAGAGTCAACCTAGCTGATGCCTGTGTGACTCTGGAACAAAAGCAAAAGTTGAAACAAGTTTTCTTGGATTTCCAAGATCTCTTTGCGGTAGACTCATATGACTGTGGTTGCACTGACATCCACACAACAACAATCTCCACGGACCCTGGCATGACTCCTGTGTTTGTGAAGCAATATCGCTTGCCTCTCGCATCAATGGAGCCCCTTACTGAAATAATTAAGAACCTTGAGTCCCGGGGAATAATCCGTCCAGTCCACAGCACCTTCAATAATCCGGTGCTGGGAATATTAAAGCCAAACGGCCAGTGGAGACTCTGCGCCGACCTCAGGGAGCTCAACAAACAGGTCCATACTTCCCGATGGCCTCTGCCCTACATTGACCAAGGGCTGGCCCAGATTCAGGGGTCACAGGTATTCACTGCAATAGACCTGACCAATGGATACTGGACCGTGCCGGTCAGTAGGGAGGACCAATACGAGCTGGCTTTTACCTTTGGGGGCCAGCAGTACACATGGACCCGGACTCCCTTCGGATACCTCAACTCCGGCAATGAATTCAACATTTTCCTACATAAGGCCATGCCAGACCTGGGTGCGAGGGGTAACCTGGCTTATGTAGATGATGTCATCATCAAAAGTTCATCTGTGGAGGAACACATAGCGGAGATCCGTTATGTTCTGACCCAGTTGAGGGCCGCCGGAGCAAAACTTTCCTTTCAGAAAGCACAGTGGTGTAGAACCCGTGTTAATTTCTTGGGGCATGAGATTACTCCTCAGGGTCTCTGTCCCCAGGAAAAGAAAGTGGAAGCACTTCAGAAACTGAAGGACCCCACAACTCTGCGGGAACTAAGGAGCCTCCTTGGACTGACGAATTACAGCAGAAAGTTCATTGAGGGCTACGCAGAGATCACCAGACCCCTGATTCATCTCCTGAAGGGGGGGGTCAAGTGGGAATGGGGTCCAGAACAAGCCGAGGCAGTAAGACAACTCAAAAGAAGCCTCTCACAAGCGCCCTGCCTAGCTTACCCTGTCAGAAACAAGGAGTTCTTCCTGGAGACGGGGTTCTCTAATACGTGCTTGACGGCAGCATTATACCAAAAGCATGACAAGGTCAATAAAGTAATCTCCTATGCGAGCAAAACTTTATCCTCTGTGGAGGAAAAATTCAACGATTGTGAGAAGGCACTCCTGGCGACGGTGTGGGCATTGAAGAATTACCGCCCGTTTATCCAGGAGGAACACATCATAGTGGAGACTCCACACCAGCCTCTGCAATATCTCCAAAGTGACAGAATCCGGGCCGGAAATGTGAGTAATTCCCAAATTACTTCCTGGATTCTGTCAATGCAAGGCTTTCCTGTGGAGGTCAGATATGGCCAAAACAAGAAGAGCCCCCTCGCGCAAGGTCTGTCTGACTTGCATGATTGTGCCAGAGAAAACTGTCTCGAGGACGAAAGTCTAAAAGTCAAGGACAACATGGAGGCATACCTTAATTCCCCACACAAAGTCTTTGAAGAGGACAAGTGTGAGGGAATGCCCACTGTCTATGTGGATGGATGCTCTTACCATGTTGACAACGACGGGGAGAAAGAACTGGTGGCTGGCGTAGGGAATGCATGGGTGAATGAGTCCCCAGAACCCTCCGCTGGATACAAAATTGGTCCCCGAAGTAGTCAGGTGGTAGAATTGATGGCTGTGCATCAGGCCATCCTCACTGCTGTCCAGCATCAACTCCACGAACTGGTCATAATCACAGATTCGGATTATGTACGGAACGGGTTCGTGGAGCACCTGGTTAATTGGAAAACCAGAGGCATGTTATGTGCTAACAACAAACCCTTGAAACATGGGAAGTTGATCCAAAACATTGAGGATCTGGTCACCTCGAATGAGATGACCATCTATTGGAAAAAGATCAAGGGTCATTCCAAAGTAGAGGGACCAGACAAAACTGGAAATGACTTAGCTGATCAGCTGGCCTAAACCGGGGCCATCCAAGGGGATCTAATTGAGATTGAGTCCCTGTTGGGGGAAATCCAGGTCACTGCTATCACTAGGTCCCAGACAAATGCTCACAACGACCTTTCAATTGCACAATGGAGTAAGGAGACCCCTGATGCTGATTTGATTACAGCTCAGAAGGGGGATCCAATAATTGGTAAGTTTTACCAACACCTTGAGGACCCTGAGAACTTTCCCCTGACGGATACCGATTACACTGAGAAAGAGGACCTAAGAGTGTTGATGAAATGTCCAAAAATGTTTGCTGGTAAGGAAATCCAAAGCTGGCCACGATCAGTGGGTGGTTCCTACCTCATTCCGAAGCCTGATGTTAAGTCACGCCCATGATGCGGCCACCGCCGGTCATAGGGGGTTTCACACAACACTGGAAATCTTAAGAGAGGTTGCATACTGGCCACACATGGGGAAGGACCTCGACCAATACTTGAAGGGGTGTCTTGTGTGTGCACAATTTCAGCCATCATCCCTCACGCACCGTGCGTTTCTCCAAAAGAGGGGGAGGACCCTGCCATGGTCAGATTTACAAATCGACTTTGTAGGCCCCGTGATTCGCTCGGCTAGGGGGAATAAGTACATGTTGACTGTGACATGCTTGTTTACCAAGTGGGTTGAATGTCTCCCAGCCCCAAATTGCAAGGCAGAAACTGCAGCTGCCCTGATGATTAACTACATCTTTTCCCGTTTTGGTCTACCTCAAAGGATTGAGTCAGACAGAGGTAGCCACTTCACCAGTGAAGTGATGACAAAGATGTGGGAGATACTGGGGGTCAAAAGGAAGTTGCATATTGCTTACAGGCCAGCTTCTTCTGGGGCAGTAGAGAGATATAACCGAACCATTGTGAGCATATTAAAGAGGTTTGTGGCAGATTCTGGGCCAAGTTGGGATATCCGATTACCTCTGGTCCTAATGGCCATCAGATCTACCCCTTCATCTGCAACCAAAATGTCACCATTTGAGTTGATGACTGGGCGCAAGATGGTGCTTCCTCAGCATTTGCTCTACAGGACCCAAGAGCAGACACTGATAAATGCCTCCACAACTCACGAGTATGTGGAGAATTTAAGGAAACACCTTCGACATGCTTTTGCTTATGCTCAGCGGAATCTAGAAAGATCAGCTGATAGCATGAAGACCCACTGTGACCTGAAAACTTCCAGGAAGGAATATCAGGTGGGGGACCGGGTCTATCTATACAATTTCCAAAGGAACTAGGCCAAACAGCGAACATTTTTGCCTACATGGAAGGGACCCTTTGAGATTATAGACAAAATCTCCCCTGTGGCCTACAAGATCCGCATCCCCAAAGGCGGTTTGGCAGAGGGGGAAGACAAGTGGGTCCACATTAACCAGTTGAAGTGTTGCCATCCCAGGCACACTCTGCAACAACTGGAGGAATCCTCTGGAATCCTAGAGGGTACTGTCTCAGATTAATTCAGTTCTAACTTAAAAGATCCTACATATAGCCTATCAAATTCTGTTTTTCTCAAGTTTATGTGTTCCTGTCTCTTAATTTAAAAAAATGTGCATGTTCATATCTGCTGAGTTCTAAAATTTATATGCCACCCCACTATATCAATGGTAGGGGAAAAATGTCCATGAATAGGTATTGCTGCTCTTCCTTTGTCGTCCTAGGAGAAAGAAAACCTGGAGACGGGCCAAGGAGGACGATCCGGAGACCGGGAGCAGAGACGCAAGAGAGCCCAGTGTACCGCCCAATATTCCCATCAGGACCGGCGAGGAGAACCGATCGATCAGTACCGGATGGAGGAAAAGATGCTGAACTGTGCCATCTATTGGAAGAAGATGAGGAAACATCCCAGGTCTTGCGAGTCCCATCAGTGAAACAGAATGGCCATCGCAAGAGGGGGGCTTGTGGGATGTTTTTATCCACGCATCCGAGCCCTACCTCAAAAACTGTGCAGTACTGACATGGAAAACATCATGATGGCCAGAGCTACCCAGAAAATGCCCAGGGAAGTGCATGAAGAATAGGCTGCCACCCATTTTGCCGATGTTATGGGCACAGAAGGGCACTGCCTAAAACCACCATTGGACTACCCACACAGTAGTCTGAAACCATTGGGAATGGCAATGCTGATTGCCAAAAGCAACCTAGAATTGTGGGGAATTCATTTTCTTAAATCCCAAAAAGGGGTGCAGTACCAGTACTCACCACTATCAGAAAGCCGGTGTTTTAAAACCAGCAGATTTTGTTTAAAACTGAATAAATGAACCCAAGGCAAGCCAAAGAAAGACTTACTGAGAGGTGGATACAATCTAAAGTTATATTCTGAAGTGACTTGAAGGTTTATAACAAGACTGGCTGAGCTGTGGATTTCAGCAGTTTAAGTAAATTTGGACTGAAAGACACTAAAAACCTAAATGGTTAAAAGAAATGAGTGACCTACTTTTGAGTGTCACATAGGTTGCAATTGTTTAAATGTCATAGTTTTAAACTTAGAATCAGCATCCTAGCTGCATATGTAAAAAAATGTCTTGACTTAAACTGGGGAACAAAAGTGACATTAGCTGGGGCCTGGCTTAAGGAACTGAATTCTGCCCACCAGCTACCCCCGACAGGAGTTGAGACTTGCACAACAGCTGTGTTCCCAGGCCTATCTGCCTTTTGCTGCTCCCACCAAAAGGGATATGACACTTCCCTGATTGAATTACCTGGGCTCTGCAGGAAATTGAACAAAGCCCTGTCCTGACTCAGGCAAATGTTTTATTATGGGGGCCGTAAAAAGTGGCTTCCTCCTGGAAGTAAAGGGGAGGAGCACTGCCTGTGAGAGCAAGCTGGCTTGGCAGAACTGGAAAAAACAGAAATTCAACCTTGTGCTGGGGGGAAACCACACCCCTGTAGCCAGAATATGGTTTTAGAAAAAGATGAATAACTCATAGAGCGGACTTGTGAAAATTATTTAAATGATACCATAATTCTTGTGATTTTTCTGCCCACATTTTAAGAGGTTTTTAGAAACGGTGGCATGATCTGGGGGCAAACTAGCAGTTAAGAGGGTATTACTTAAAATGTATGCATGTTAAAAATCTGACACTTCATCAAGTAATGTCCATACTCCTTGCGCACATGTGTGTAAATTTGGGGTAATGTCCGATATTGCGAAACCAGTTAAAAAGTGCAAATGTCGCCATTTCTGAATGCAAGCTCCCAGGAAGAGCAGATTTGGACAGGGTATACCATCAGTAAATGCATGATGGGTGCATGTAATTTTAAACAAATGTGTACCTGTGCAAATATGTCTTTTTGAGAAAATATAGATTGTGTGTAAGTTGACAGGGGTGGGTTCTCTGTATCATAAACAGACCTCATCATGATGACACTGCATTTCCTTCCCCCAATCAAGGGGAAGCGGATGAAGTGGCCAATGACAAGTGGAGAGGGGTAGAGACTAGTGATGCTGCACACACACCCATTTTCAAAACACATAAAAGCAGACAGACAGGACAGATAGGGACATTCAAATCCATTTGCTGCGGGACGCTCTGCCGGGAAAATCCATACTTTACCTCCATCAATCTCTAGAGAAAGCTGTGCAGAAAGATCCAGACTTCAAATCCATCAATCTCCAGAATCCAGAGAGAGAGAGAGCTGACCCAGATCACTGTGAAGTGCAGAGACCAGACCAGAGTCCAGTCTAAAACCTGACCAGATCCGTGGCGAGGCCCATTCTAATTCAAGAATATAGTGTGAGTACCTAGCAAGACTGTGCAGAACCAATCTCTTAGTTAAAATAATCTAATGCAAGCTATTTTAACTGGAGTAAAGCTGTCACCTGTCATTTGTAAAGCTGTCACCTGTCATTTTCTAGTTGCAAGCTGCACTTGTCACTTTGAATTTTAACATTCCAAATCCGAAAAACTACCTTTATTTAATCGCTCATATCTCCGTAACCGTTTGTGCTAGAGACTTGCAGTAACTTTCCTCAGAAAGCTTAGAATCGTGGCTTCCCTACCATCAATACTTTTGCCGCAATCACGAAAAACGCACTCGCGAATTTGCCGCCATTTGCAAATTTCTCAACGTGTGAAAACAGCAGTTTTCTTGCTTTCAGTTGCCAAAAATTCGTTTAACCTGCTAGTTACTCCTAGATCCTTGCTAAAGTGAGCCTGGACTAATATTAACTTGATACCACTCACCCTGAACCTCTAGAGGGAATTAAAAGCATTTTAGCATATTTTTCACTTCATTGCCAGCACATATAAATGCATTTTGGGCCTGTGTTGTAAACTTCTGTAGTCTAAGCTGCTGGGGTGAACTGAATTACATTTGATTGCATTTCTGAGAACTGTGCGCTTTCCTTCCATTTCCTTGCATTGCATAAAGTGGGGAGGGAATTGCCAGAGAAAAGTGATTACATTGTTTTGTTGAACGCATATTGAGTATTTTCTGTACTGCATTTTCATTCCACCTTGCATCCATTTGAAACCATAAAGTATTGTTGCTATCTTATCCATCCTATAACCACTCATCATTGATTATAAAGAAGTGTGCTAGTGCCAGACTATCCATTATTGATTACTGCTCAGATTAGGTGTGATATTCAATTATTAAATTAGTATAAAGTGTGATATATATATCTATTGTTTAAATTATCAAATAAACCTTTTAAACGTGCAAAACAGAACTACTTCTTGGCTCAGTGGGGTCAGGAGGATTCCAAGAGAGGGGTGTTATATAGGGGTAGTCATCCAGAACGCATGAACTGGACATAAAGATATATTAATAAGGGTTTCCATTCAGTATCCCAGACTAGGCATTGACTTAGCTGTAGTGTTGAATTGAATCCTCTTACAATTTCCAACCTGCTTCTATCGCTTCCCTTCTTTGACTCATCACTTTCCCTTGGGATCTTTCCAGCCCCATTCAAGATAGCAAATGCCCCGTTAATCATGTCAACGATCGTCATGCATCTCCCTTCCTCAGCATTCAAAAAATCCTTGGTGAACTCATTTTTAATATGATATCCTGTGACCTGGAAATTAAAGATCTTTGTGACCTTCTCTAATATGGAATCTGTAGCTGCATCCTACATTAGCAGGCCACGCACACACACTTCCCCAATGTCCTGCCCTCTGATCTCCATTGTAAAATATTCTCTATATAATCCTCCTTGAGGTCATAGTCAACTTTGATACAGTGGGGCACTCCTTCCAACGTTGTATCTTTGCTTACCATGCTATCTAGGGCATTAGTCTTGGCTTGGTTGCCTCTAACAATTTTCATTAATCCTTTTCTAACTCGTGCTTCATGGAGATCCAACATCTCCTGGGTTTGCATCCCCCAAAACTGTGTCTTCAGCCTGTTACTATTCTGTCATTATTTTTCATAGTGAACTGATGTCCTCTTTTGGGTTCTCCTTGCATCTCTTTGAGGATGACATGCACAGCTTCTTCTAGTTCCCTACACTTTATCTTGACCTCTCTGCACATATTTGTGTTTCTGGCACTAGAATGCTCTTTGCTCTTTCATGCTTAACGCCTCTAAGACCAACATAATATACTCTCCTGCTGTCAATGCCCCCTCTTTCTTTCTTAATGCACATTTCCACTTGACATGCTCTCTAGTTTCCCTAATGCCTGCAACCTCAGGGTCCCTTTGATGGCAATCATAATGTAACCCACGTTATTACTAATATCTCGGCTGTTGCCAGGATTAACCTGAGTAATATCTACGTTTCCTCACTTGCACCTCTGCCAACACCCCCATACTGACCCTAATACTGAGCTGCTGTGACCACGTCACCCGCCAACTTGTGCTTGTCCTATACTCCTTCATGCTGCTTGAAAAAGTTGCCAACTCTGTCGCAGGTACCCTCTTCAATCTTCCTCTGCTCTTCTCCCACTTCGAAGCATAGTCTCCATGCTGGTTGGCTTTCCATGAAAAAAAAGCATTGCTTTAAATGTGTACTGCTGGTTTTCAAATCCATGCAAGAGCTTGCATTGCCCGACACACACTGACTCTTCCTCTGGCTTCTCCCCTCCATGCAACCTCTGCACTAATGCAATCCTCAAACTCTCTGTTCACCAACCACTCTGCATTTCTTTTCACTTCTGTCTCTTTACCCTTGTTTCCCCACACCAATGAAACTATTTTCATTCCCATGTTGAAAACAGTACTGCTATCCACTCCATTAAATCTGAACTAAAGCCCCTCCTCAACAAAAAAGGATCACCCTCTATTTACTCTAACATTATATCCCGGAATGCCCTGCAGCTAAACCTATTGTATGAACTAACTTGTATTTATACAGTGCCCATGGACAACTGTCTGATATGTCACTGTATGTATGCATTTATGCAGTGCCGGATGAAACCCTGTTAAGGTCCTATGCAGTCAAAAAGTTGGGCCCCCCTCACAAATTATCTCCTAATACATTTTTTTTTTCCGCACCGCTTTGGTACCTCTTCTTTTCGGGCACTGACATGATGGCTCTACAAAAGAGCTATGACAAACAATAGTTACACTTCGTTCAAGAAAATGAAAGAATTCTTATGTTTTAGCCAAAAATGAGTAAAAGTGCCTGAACAAGATAGATGTGTTCTGTAACGGTATAAATTAGACGGTGAAGTTAATCAAACTTAGTAATGCAGACGTTGGGTATTGTATGTGTACTCGTTGGCATTCGCAAAGCTTCTACTCGCCAATATTCTACTAGGGTCTGGAGTCGGTGGGAGCTCGCAATACTAACTCACAGAAAGCTTTGTTTCTGGTGGTTTCTCATGCGTGACTGCGCACTACGCTCAACTGAGATAACATTGAATTATGTAGTGTGTACTTCGGCCGTTACATGGAGATGACTGCCATCACAAACTGACAGCTTCCAGAAGATTAGCTTTTAAGAGACAAAGGGCCTCATTACGATTATGGAGGCAGCCATGCCCCCTTAATAAGGGCATGGCTGCCTCCATACCGGGTCCCAGTACCGTGCTCCTTCAATGAGGAATAACCAGGTCATTCCGACTTTGGAGGACCCGGTAATTCCTCCTTGAACGAACCCATCCCCATTCCCATTTGAGCCCCCATAGGGCTCAATGTGAATGGGGAGGGAGCTAATAACGGGCACGTTAATGACAGTCTGTTATTAGCTCCCTGTTTTCCTCGCGGGACACGCTAAGGACGCCTGGTTTTACCAGGCGTCCTTACCGGGTCCCGCAAAGGGAACCTTGTTATTGAGCATCCCGTAATGAACGGTGCCGGTCGTGTACCGGCACACTTCATTACGGGAGCGGAAGCCTCGTAATGAGGCCCGAACTGTTATGTGAATCTGATGTCTTTGGTTTACGTTCTTTAAGTTGTTAATGGGTAGAATACATTAATACAGTATTATCTCTATAATATATTGTCTTTAATGTAAAGCTTTCGTTTGGTTCTTTGAGTTGATTCATTTTTGTCTACTGTTTGGAAACAATTTAAAAAAAAACTTTATTGTAATTTTCTTTCAAGATCAAATCAATATTATTTTAATCCGTTGTCGAATGGCCCCTAAAAGGAGTGGGGCCCATATGCTAGTGCCTACTTTGCCTAGTTGGTAATCCGGAAATGCATTTATGGGATTTATATGTATGTATGTTGTCCGGTCCCTAGATTCAGTCCATCTATTCCTCACCATCTACAGGTCAGCTGCTTACTACCTTTCCTGACAATGTACAGCACCAGTTTCAGGATTGCCCTGATGACTGTTATTTTCCAAATAGTACAAAAACAAAGGTTATGGGAACTTCATTACTGGTGTGGGACCACAGCTGCATCTACGACTACACCAACAAACGGCAAAAGACATTGGGCCTCATTCCGAGTATGGTGGTAGTCATGGCGCTATTTGCGCCATGACTACCTCCCATACCGGTACCGACTCCGACCTGGTTCAATGGGGACTTACCGGTGTAGACCAGGCGTTAAAGGAGGGACCCGCTAAGGGACTTCGTAGTAGGGCGGTAAGGGATTACTGGCACCGGTCTCCTTAACGGTGCCCGGTATCCCTTACCACCCTACTCGGAATGAGGCCCATTGTATTGAACTGAAGAGTTTCAGCTGTCATTGCAAGGGTTGAAAGATATGTGTTGTATACAGAAAGACATCATAGACGTGGACTCATTCCAAGACAGTGCTCTGTGTAGGAAAAAGCCTTCCAAGAAAAAATAATACAAACTGTGACAAAATGTACTTGTGTCTAGACAACATTCTGTGTTGACCTTGGCTCTGCTTTGCTTTGTAGAGTTCCCACCTGCTCCCCTCCCTGTGTTCAATTTTGTATTGCTTTCTATGGTTTGCAGGCTTTGTTGTTCACCATGTTCGTCACTGTTGGACCCCTCTCACACAATGGATGCCCATCTGTGCCGTTTCTTCATCTTCCATACCATACTCCCTCTGCTGTTCCTTGCAACTGCTGGGTAGCATCTGGAGCTGGTTTGAAGTAAGGAGGCTTGGATAATCATGAGAAAGGAATTGATCGTGTTCTCCTGAATCATCACAAATCAAGAATTGGCGCTATTGCCTTACCTGACAGCAGAGGATACTCCAGTGCAGAAATTGTTCTCGGCCCACATTCTTTTTCCCCCTTAAGTGGCTTACAACAGGTTACACAGGTGGTCCATTAGGTTGCAAGAGCGAGACTTTACCTTCGAAAATATATCTCTGACAATCCATGGAGTGAAAACACTTTTTGATTAATTTTACCCACTTAGTACGTATGGAAGAACCTGGTGGCTTGCAATTATAATCAATGTACACTGTTTCCTGTATGCATCGCCTCACACAGTGTGTTGTGTGAGCTCCATGGTTTGTTGGTAGAATATCATGTATAAATTTATCAGGAGGAAGCCTTTTGTCCTCGAGAGTGACCCTGCGTGGATTCAAATTCCTGGCCTGGATTTTACAACAGTCATATTGCTGTTATTTTCCTAGACCTCTTCCGCCAGCCTTCACCTGATTTTGGGTGAGTTCAATACATTGGCCACCTATAAACCATAAATATTAAACCAGTTGGGCCCAATGAATTATATGCAACTTGTGCCAGGCCCCAGGCACTGAAAAGGCCATTTAAAAAACAATTATTTGATCATATCTGCACATATTGGATCATGGTACTATTAACTTTAAACTGGATCCCCAGTTAAACCTACTAGCAAAGAACTACGAAACATACATAAACAATTAGACAAAAGAATGCTCAGAAGCAGCCCTATACTTCTTTAGGTTTCGATTCTTCTTTCAATATTTCAGCCATTATTGAAAGGTACATCAACCTATGTGCTCCTATTGCACAAACCATAGCTCCACTAACAGTAATACAAATCAATGGAAAGTTGTTCAAAAACTGATCAGATGCTAACTAATTGATCCTCTAGGCTGTCCGAGAAGTGCTATAACCTGGCAATTGTCCAATCCAAGAAAATCTTCTTTGTGAATGTAAAATTTGGAAAAGATTTGGGGAAAAAATATTTTTCAGAACACTACAAAACTATGGTGCTCGTTAGGAGGTCGGCAGTGTGGTAAAAATGTGCAGTAATGCATTGGTAATACCATTTACACTGCATTCACGCAACGGCAAAGTACAACTTTGGAGGTAACATAGAGAAAAAACCTCCAGCAAAAAGCTGGAAGTAAATCCCCCACCTTAACTCCAAAAACCAGCAAAATCAGTGAAATTACCACCAGCGGTTATTTCAACGATATACCATGACTCCATTAAAGGGTACTAACTCAGCCCTACCAACAATTGTGATCCCATGGAAATTCCACATGACCAAATGGTGGTAATGGTAATCCAATGTGGTGGTAGTTGGCGGATTTATCACCAAACTCATAATGACCCCAATTATGTCTGCTAAAAAATCTTAATCTATTTTAATAAAATGAGTATAACATATTCAGAATTTTTTCTATGAGGACATTTTTTCAAATCAATCCTTCAATTAACAAACATGAATCTTCTGGTTATCTTTTTGTGTTATTCAATGAGCAACTATAGTCACAAATGTATAATTAATAAAGTGAAACCCCCTCACGCCAAGTAAACCCACGCAGGTCTAACATCATAAAGGAATGCATGAAAAATCGAATGCTTTTCTTAACCTCGTTTGTTAATGACCAAGGTTTAATTCCTCCTATTTTAAAGCAACATTGGCTTGCCCACCTCTTGAAGAAAACCTCTTTTGATCCTGACATAGCATTTAATTGCAGGCCTATATCTAATCAGCCACTCCTAGTACAAGGTTAAAGGAAAATTGCTACAATGCAAATTCAATCCGTTGTTCAAACTCTTGCCCTTTTAGTGGAAGGTCAGTCAGTGTTTTGCCTGGGGCAAGGAACGGAAACCACATTTATTGCTGTTCATGAGGAACTTGTTTAGAATATTTATGACCACCAAAAATATTTAATTATCATGCCTTATCTATCTCAGGCACTTGACACTCTTGGCTATGATCTTGTATTTCATATACTGAGTTCAGAGGTGTTGAATAAAGCATTAATATGGTAAACATCATGTTGGCTTTTCAATGTTACGCTGATGACTCTCGGCTATTCATTCCGACTGACAATGAGCATCTATCAACCGTCTTTGAATGCATTCAAGGTTTGGTACAGTCAAACCGACTGAGATTGAATAGAAGCAAAACAGAGCTTACTTTGATTCATTCTTGCTCCTCCGAATAGATGGAAATGAAGATTATATGTTGATGCTTTTAGATGCCCACCCTATTTAAAAATGTTCAAATGTAAAGACCTTAGATGTACTATTTTGTCCTTATTTACATATGCCTTCCTAGATACACGTAGTGGTAAGCTGTACATGCTACTGTCGAGAGGTAGACGTATGTGTCATCCAGGGTGTGGCCCACTCCCCCACCTCTATACAGCAGCAATAAGAGAAGTGTATGAATTGTGGGGACTGTCCCCCTCCTCCACTACCATATTGCAGATCCAAAAGGTGTTACTCACTATGAAGACAATACCGGCCTTACCCTGGAACAATCGAAGACGAGATGAGCCAACACAATCTGGCATATATGAACCTGCTGTTGCCAAGAATTGACGACAGCAAGTGACATCATCCCAACTCTGACACATATAGACTCAAGAGACACGAAGCAGATATGCATTCATAAAGAAGCCACACGAACAGTAGGTCAATCTGCATTTATACACGAAGAATATACATTGCACACAATAGACACTTGAAAACATAACCAAATATATATATATATATATATATATATATATATATATATATATATATATATATATATATATATCTGCTGTAATTCAAAACACATAAGAATACATATAATGCTTGCTTAATGCGGAAACTCAAAAGTAAAAAGCTTACATTTTGGATAAAAATGGATGGCGCTGCAATGCTGAAATGAACGGGAAAGCTTGAAGGAACACCAAAGCTGCAGGAAAAACAAAGATGCTGAATTAACTAAAAGAAATAAAGATGAATAACCCAGACAGTAACTGCCTCAGCATACCAAGGTTATTGAAGAAAAGGGAGGTTTGGACAGGCACCAAGGAGCGCACTAGATAAACAGTTCCCAAGCACAAGATATATTTCTCTTAGCTTAAATTAGCCACAAGACAACCTTCAAGGCGCAGGTGATCATTAAATAAGCTTAATACTGACGGAAAAGTAGCACAAACAAGTCTTGTAGGAGAGGTGATGTAGGGATACTGTATATGAGAGGCAGTACGTGAGACATGATATTATATTCAGAGGAGGCAGTAAACTGAATACAAACAGCAAATAGCTGGAATACAGACAGCAAATCGAAGTACACATTCATGTTTTAAAATGATGCACTTCAGGGTGAATAGGACATCTGTCCAGTTTGCACTGTGTAAATATTAACCCAAACTAACCCACTAACACTTTCCCATTAATTGGTAATTTGCCTTTAACAAAGCAGTGCAACATGCTTGAGACTTGACATATTAAAAGTAATGAGCTGTTCTGCAGTGTGTTAAAACACGCAGGCAGTTTGCTGGCTGTGATTTTATTGCACAAACTGTGAAGGAAATGATGTGCTTTGGTGAAAGCGCCATTGTACCAGAGGAAATGATCGTTACAAATCTTTTCATATAGTTATGCTTCCAGAGAAACCAGCTCAGATGATGTTTATATGTCAGAAAAAAGGCAGTTTTTAGTTAGAGTGACAGGGCTAGCATATACATTCAGGAGACAGAAGGGGTGTAGGCAGATGTGGTTTAGAGAAGAACAGGAGTGCAGCTGACAGAAGGGAGAGCAGCAGGCAGAGAGTAGAAGCGTGCAGTGCAATATCTTCCAGGATGCTGGTGCCTTGAGCTGTGTCCTTCGTGGGTGTTGGAGCACTGCCGAATTTGTGATACTCCTGCATGCTGATAATCAAGTGCAGAGGGGTTTCCCATGATAACGGCGCAGAAGTCTCACACACTGGAAGTGACAATTTGTAAAAGTAAGGAGCATGTATGGATAATTGAGTTTATATTTACAGTCAGTCAGGATTAAGTGGTCACTTTATGAACATTGTCTTTTCAGCATTTGAAGATGATAAACACTGAAGTGAAAATGGAGAAAAAGAAGGTTGGCATACTGTCCTGCTTTTGTTTTTGTTTCTTCTTTTAGACGGTATATTCTGCCAATTGCGTCGAGACCTAAGGTCTGGGTAAGATAAGAAATGCAGATGTTTTGTCATGAACACAGGCTGGTCATGTAATCTAATGTAGAGGTGCTATTTTGTATTAATGTTCATACCACACAACCTGTTTTCAAACAATAGTGCATACAAAAGAAAACCATTTTTAAAAGTGGATCAGTGGGGTTGTTTTTCTGTGTCAAAGTATATTCAATGACAAAGAGGGTGTGAAGTTACAAGGAAGAGCCCCTGTGTGTCAAAAGAGTTAACACATTTTACCACGTATGGTAAAACAGGAGGTAAACGTTGGTGCTCTTAGCAAGTAAGTCTATAAGCATATGATGCATGTGTGACTGGTGAATGATTCACAATAAAAAAGGTGTTATGAACAGATCTGTCAAATATAGTCGTCCAGTCTCATAGATAAGAGACTGGAGTGACAGTTAGCACTGTCGAGTTCCCTCATGTACAAAGCCCATTATTCTGTGTTTAGAGTTGACCCTAAGTAGACTACATATATTAGAGGGGAGTCTTGTCCTATCATATAGGGCATCATCATAACCACGATGTACTACCATTTTACCTCTATTTTACCATGATAATAAAATACCACCAAACTAGTTATAGCCCTATCAGAAATTCCCTTACAGTCTTTAGTGGATAGGAAGGATAATAGCACCCATATTAAAATAGGTTATAATCCCGGTAAAAGCAGAGGATAATAATTCCAAACGTGGCCTCCTCACATGTGACCCAGAGTATAAGAGCAAGGCTATTCATTAGCTCCAGACAAAGAAAAACCAAGACATTCACTCCCTCCGAATTCTCACAATAAAAGATACAAGATGGATCCTAGTTCAAAACTGAAACCCTGGATTGTGGCCTAGGAAATCGGAGATTGTATATTGTAATTGAGAAAAGCGCCACATGTCTATCCGCTGCCATAAATTGCTGCTCATGTGCTCATGACCTGTCAAATAATCAATGTTGACAAAGCCAATGCCAACCAATCAGTGCTCTCAAAAGGTTTTGTTTTGCAACAGTTGCACGGACCAATCCAAAGACGCAAAGATGACATATGACTGACAATATCAATTTAGAGGTGGTCTTAGGCACAGTCATCAGATACAGTAAAACCAATCAGAATGGTGACCCATATAGATCTGGTTACATGTCTTTATAATGAATTCATTAATAACAAATGAATCTATAATGAAAAAAAATAACACATCTTTTCTTCTTTGTGTTTACCCTGGCTAAAAAAACACTTCAACCACTTCCCCACAAGATGCAACCCTCTACCCCACCCTCACATATATTTTCGTTATTTGTTTTTGTTGTTTATTTTTTGTTATAATTTCCATTTGTTATTAATTTTTCGTTTTAAAGACTCTATACCTATAGATCCCATATATAATGCCTTAAAAAAATAAATGTAATATCATTGACTAAAACATGGAGTCTATTGAAAATGCATCCTGGTTGCAGCAGTGGACATTTTCCTCAAGCCTCAGCGAAGGCTGCATTTTAATATGAGCTCTGAATACTGTCTGCATTCTTTGAATCACTAGACACATATATTGGTTCAGTCTGCAGTGTTTCAGGGATTGTTTTGAATAAAGCACCTGATAACGTTTCAGGAGCCAAAGGCAAGCTGTGTTGTCCTTTTCCTGCTTCCATGAGAAAGAGGCCTCTTGGAGTTTTCCATGTGACATCAGCCAAATGCCAGTGGATGCTTGCAACAGGTGAATTTTTAGAGAAGTGCTATCCTGTATTTGTGGGAGGTTTAAATTGGAGAGCACCAGTTTAGGCTGACAGAAAAAAAGCTTCTGTGCTGGGGAAAGGTTGAACGCATCTTTGCCTTCCGGTCCCATTGTGAAGATTCTCCCTGCCAACCTGGTCTGAATCCTGTCCATTGAAGATTTTGGCAAGATTAGGTAGTCAGCTGTGCCAAGGGTGAAGTATAAAATCTTATTTGCTTTTATTGTTGTTGTATTAAATATGTTTTATTAAACGGCCATGAAGTCATTTTATTTAGCTAAGCGTGCGTGTGTGTGACCTCTTGCCTTTCAAGCATACAATAGGTTCTATTTATTGTACTGTGGAGAAGAACATTACTGTATCTGTGCACTTTATGGAAAAGCAAAACAGTATAGGATACAACTAACCCAATCCCACCTTCCAGTAAGATTTACTAAGATAAAGTTGTTAAGTCAGAAGTGATGTGTTTGTGTCTTTCAAACAGTTGTTCTCCATTATAAAGTTAGAGAGATTTAAGAATTGTGGGCTTGATCACTTCCCCTGTTTTTACAATTGTTTGATAAAAACAGGCCTTTCTCATTTACTCTGACTCTTCCGTTTTTGGGCCTGGGATTTCCCGGCCTACCAGGTCAGCTCAGGGCTGGGATTTTGGGCCCTCCATTACACTACTATATCAAACTACTTAAACAAGATCAGTATTTTCTTAATGATTATCATCTTGTCATTATTGCCAGGGCAACAATTGGAGCTAAGCTTGAATATGGAAAGGCTATCTATATGGGATGCCCCAAGTCCTTAATGGGCCGGGAGGATAGCTCAGAGTGAATGTGTTTGTCTTGTAAGCAAGAAAAGGCAGAGCAACACAGTTTCCAATCCTGGTCCCGTGCTTTGAGGCTGGCCTCTGGCAGCAAGTGCGATATAAAAGCTCAGATTAATTTTATTTTTTGTATTAATACAGAATTTAAAGCAACTTCAAAATTGTGTGGCAACAAATATTGTTATTGGTGCATCATATAGAGAACACATTTCCAAAATCCTCAGTTGGCTTCAGTGGCGTTCAGTTGAAGCCAGAGTGAAATTAAGGTCTCCATTATGGCTTATAAAACTTAGGACCAACTGGCGCACAGCTATATAATTTTGAGGATTCAGTTTGATAATTCCACTTGGTTGCTTCATTTAGCATTTTTGACTACTTCCACAGACTAAGACTTCATTTGACTTTGGCAGGCAGCAAAAAATGTTCAGTCCAACAGTTGAAATATGAAATTCATTACCAGAAACCCTGCTCTCTGATCTGATCTGAAAGATTTAAAAACAATTAAAAAGACTTTTGTCCCAATTCCATTCGCCATTTTGAACAATCTGGATTACTTTTGCCAATGCTTCATTGATGTTTCTTATTAGCTAGAATTTTAATACCTTTAGGTTCTGGCGCTATATATGAATGAGGTGATTTATACAGAGGCGGTGGGCCGACCTTGCCGGTAACAACACACACCAAATTTAACAGCCCAAGTGAAACAAGAATCCAGTAACGTGGGCAGCGGTGCCGTTATTGGCAGGGCTGGCCTGATGCTGAGGTGTACATCAACATTAGCACCTGCAACTAAACACGCGTGTATGCTAAATGCTGAAGTAAATATTAAAAAAAGAAAAATGTACCTTCAGTCCTCCCACCCAGCGTCTGGGAGAACAAGTCCATTTTATGTGTTGATTACAATGACATTACTGTTAAGTCACGTCCACGACAGCATTGTAAGTATAACATTAATACTGTATTAAGTGTACAAGTAGAGACCTGCTCCAGGCAACATGTCCACCAGCTCCAAACGCTTCTCTTACTGTTCCTTTATAGAACCCTGCCCTCATTCTCACCATAACATTCCTAGCATGCCATGGAATATAGAAACCCCCAGCTTTCTACAATACAACCGTTACCTAAACTGAAAACTGACTTCCTCTCCCATACATGGGTCACAGAACTAAAGGTAAGTGTGTTTTTCTTTTGTTATACTTTACTTTAGCATCCGCGTGTGTTTACACGCAGGTTCTAAAGGTGACTTATGGACGAGGGAAGAGAGCAGGGGCGGCAGCCCTCGGGCAACTCTGAACACAGGGTTATACCAGGGAATACAGCCTGCTTTCCAAGCTTCCAAATTGGCTCGTGGCCCAGCCCATGGTACTTATCATTAAGATTAAAATAACCTAACTCCAGTTTAAAGTCCAGTGGCGAGCTCATCAGCCTACTGTGACAAAAGCTGGATGAAAAACCCAGCTAAGACCGGTGCTCTCACTCCGGCTCAAACCTGAGCTCTCATTTCCTCCAATGTGCTTCCTCATGCATTTGTGTTCTTTCCAATAAACATTCCTTAGTCCTTTTGTTAATTGTTACTTCACAATTTATTGTGTATTCATTCGTTAGGTACGAATCTTTCCGTACGTTTATCCGTGTGATGTGTGGACAAACCTATGCATTCTAAGAACCATCTACTAAGACTGTGTAAGTAAGTGGTTATTTCGCCTATGCATTTTGGAGTCTAGTTCCTTCCTCAGGGCCTTATTTTCCATACTGGAGGTTGTGTAACTAGTTAGCATGGAGGAGTCTCGTCAACCTAACACTGTGTTCTGGCCGAGTGAGTGGGACCAGATGACATAACGTCCAAGCATCTGCCTGCTAATGGACAGCAGGAGTGGCATAAGAAAAATCAAATGTGGCAAGACGACCCAATGTTGGCTAGATTCCTTGTTTGAATCCAAACTTGAGTACAAACCTGGGAAGATGCTTATGAAGTTTGAGTGTGGCTACCCACCGTCCCCCTGTGAATGAGTGGCTTCTAACTAGTTGAATGGATGCATCCCTTTATTTGATATCTGAGTGGCATTCAAGTGCCAGAAAACCCATTTAATCAAATAGTCTGCACTCATTCCCGGTCTATTATTGGAAGTCGAACCTGAGGTCATGTAATATGAGAGTAAAAGACCAACCCAAGATGAGTCATGAGAAGTCTCTGTTGGGCTGTACACCATCTAAGAATGCTCTGAGGGTGAAGCTCTGCTAGTGCAAGCTCTCACCAGACATTTTCCATAGACCATGAAGTGCCCTGGGTAGTGTGTAGTGCTCTCAAACTTATAGGCAAGTTGCAAGGTCTTTTAAACCTTTGCCTTAGATGCTTGGCTGTGACTCCTGCATGTTGTCTGACCCTAGAAGGTGAGAAAGACAGCAACCAGTAGTATGTACAAACTGTGACTGTGCCAAATATTTGGTGGGGCTTTGCATAAATCACCTGTACCCTATCTCCTAAAGCATCTGTGTTGCTTCTGCATGTTTGTAGGAATACATTAGATAGTGAAAAGGCCTGTGTACATGCCACTGCTTTGTGGGGAACTAGAAACTGTGGTGCGGTTAATGCCTGAACCTGGGTGCAGTGTGGTGATCTGAGTAAAACGCAACAGTACAGTTCCAAAGTGAAGTGCTTTTGCATGAAGAAACAGCCAGTGTTTTGAACTCTTACACTGGTCAATTTGGAAAAACTGAGTGACCTATGGAATTGTAGCATCCAGAATTCATAAGTGTTATAATTTGAACTCTAACCAAAGTCCCGCCCTAAAATTACAGAAGAAGCCAGAACTGCAAGTCCAACCGAGTAACTTTGGGCTGTTCACTGAATAGGTCCACCTGACAAATTGTTGCATAAAAGAACCATGAACAAAAGACTGTCACTACATTTGATTAGTTTTTTAGGGTGTGGGGCACTCAACAATGGCACCATCAGTGCCACCACCTGCAAAGTTACACCTGACAAATCTAACGTACCGTAAATCTCATAAGGAGTTGGCTGGTGTGGCATTAATGGGACGGTAATTCCGACATGTTACTACAACAGCCAACTCCAAGTTTGCAGCTGCAGCTCGGAGCTGGAGGTAATTCTTGGCACCCAACCAGAGAAAACAGTACTCCATGGAATGGGGACTAACTGCCCTTAACGGCACTCAGATCTTGCGGTAATCCTCCCAGACTGACTGCCAGTAATGGTAATTCTGTGTGGTGGTCACCCGCCAAATTTACCAGCGGGATACCACCAAACATGTAATGAACTTCACTGTATTGCTAGTTAAGTGAGTTAACCCTATTTCGTTTAAAGGACTGGTTTGGAATACCGTGAAAGGGTCTGAAGCATGGATATGAGGCCATACATTTGGTCAGGCTTAGAATGTGAAATGTGCATGTGGGTGAGGGCTGGAGGTGGAAAACAAGGGCTCATATGACAATATTACACTGGCTGATAGCCATGAGTATGCTAACGCACTGTAGCCCATGGATGTTAAACTGGCCACCAGCCATGGGTGTGATGCTACAATGCCAACCATGAGTGTTACACTAGCCACCAGCCATGGGTGTGATGCTACACTGTCACCCACGGGTGTTAAGGTAGCTGCCAGCCATGGGTCTGATACCACATTGTCATCCACGGGTGTTAAACTAGCCACCAGCCATGGGTCTGATGCTATAATGCCACCCATGGGTGTTACACTAGCTGGCAGCCATGGGTCTGATGCTACACTGTCACCCACTGGTCTTACACTAGCTGTGAGTCATGGGTATGATACCACACTGTCACCCATGGGTCTTAGACTAGCTGGCAGCGATGAGTGTGAAACCACACTGTCACCCATGGGTGTTAAATTAGCTTGAGGCCAATTGCCTGCATTCCTTTTTCGGTGCCTTCCATTTCCCCACCAATTGCCGGTCAACAATGTGTTTTCTCTCATCAATCAGCCTTCCCAACATATTCTAGAACCAGTATAATTATATAAACAAGCTCCAGTCTTAGTCCTAGTTGGAAAGTACTCGATAGTGGGAGCACTTCCCGACAATATTTTCTTTTTACCGCAAATATAATCATTGGTTACTGTTCAAAGCAGAGCATCCACCTTATAATGATACGTATATAATGTGCCCTGTTTCAACAGCATAGTCAACTATATGTTTCATTCATTTGCAAACAAGTGGCGTACAAAAGCATTCAGAAAAATTGGCTAAATCTTCCCAGCTTGTTCCAAGCCGGGCATTCATCCACACTCACATGCGAACACCCACATACTGTACTGACGTCTGTTGCACAAACTCGGATTGTGTTCCACGTGCTTCCTCCACTTCATCAAACACAGAACCAGAGTGGCACAAAGGGCCTCATTACACGGTAGGCGGAGGACCAAGGTGCTATTAGCACCTTGGTCCATGCCGGTAAAATACCGGCACCGCCTTGGTGGAAAGGGGAATTACCGCCCTATTCCAAGGTTGGCGGGGCGGGAATTCCCCTTTCCCCCATTGCCCTTCCCCATTCCCATTTTTGGCCCATAGGGCTCTATCGGAATGGGGAAGGCGCTAATTACGGTGCCGCAAATTGCGGTACCGTAATTAGCACCCTGGTCCCTTTGCGGGTTGGTTTTTAACGCCTGCAAAAAGCAGGCGTTATAGTCTCCAACCCGCAAAGGGACCTCGCAGTAAGGCGGTAAGGGTTAACGGTCACCGGTACCATTAACGGTGACCGTTAACCCTTATCGCCGTCTGTGCAATGAGGCCCAAAGTGTACTTGGGACACAGGAGAAAAACATTTCACAAGGTGGCTGGGGCCTTTCTGCTTCTAAAACAACCTCTGTAGAGATGGAGAGAGTGGGAGAAAGAGAGTAATGACATGGATTAATCATTGTATGAGAAGAGTTTAAGAACACTGCCTTTATGCAACTACAAATACAACACACAACCCAGTTCAGGCCCAATAGACAATGCAATGATGTCAACCCCTCATTGTCACTTCAGGTGAGGAAATTATGCTTTAACTTCAAATGTCTACATGTCCCTCGTGTCATCGAATGTACCTCATTCAATTTATGACATGTTGGGGGTAATTCATAGAATTTAGCGCAGAAGTAGCGCAGAGAGGGAGCGTGCCCCAGTGTGCGCCAAAACCCATTTTCATGCACAGCGTATTCATGGATACTTACATCCATAAGTAGCCGTGGTGCAGAGTGGCATAGCGACCCTGCAGCAGCGCCAGTTACGCCCCCAAACCCACCCCGTGCGCCAATAACATCGCACAAATCCCCTACATGGCGCAAAGGCCAGTGGACCAGAATACAGCCCCCCAACCATGAAAATGCACTATAAATGCCACTCAGCCCTCACGCGCCTTCAAAATCGTGTGTAAAACTCCATGCGCACCCATCAGAATATGCGTACCCCACTCGCGCCAGCGAAATCGCATGTAAAAATTCCCTGCGCACCCCTCTGAATACACCTACCCCACTCGCCCCACTAAAATCACGTGTAAAACTCCCTGCGCACCCCTCGGAATACGCGTACCCCATTTGCGCCAGCGAAATCGCATGTAAAACTCCCTGTGCACCCCTCGGAATACGCGTACCCCGCTTGCGCCAGTGAAACCACGTGTAAAACTCCCTGCGCACCCCTGGGAATACACGTACCCCGCTCCCGCTATCGAAATCACGTGTAAAACTCCCTGTGCACCCCTCGGAATATGTGTACTCTGCACGCGCCAGTGATATCGTGTGTAAAACTCCTGCGCACCCCTCGGAATACGCGTATCCTGTTTGCGCTAGTGAACTCATGTGTAAAACTCCCCGCACACCCCTGGAATACGCGTACCCCGCTCGCGCCAGCAAAATCGCATGTAAAACTCACTGCTCACCCCTCGGATTACACGTACCCCGCTCGCACCAGCGAAATCGCATGTAAAACTCCCCCACACCCCTGGAATACACGTAACCCGCTCGCGCCAGCCCAGTCGCATGTAAAACTCAATCACATACCCCAGATTCATGCCGCAGTGTGCTGAGAAGCCACAGGCACCCCCTGCAGCCAGACCACACCACAGGGGTCCACCCTACACCCCTCCCCATGCCCTGCAGGCAGCACATCCACTCTCCCCATGCCCTGCAGGCAGCACATCCACCCTGACCATGCCCTGCAGGCAGCCATCCACCCTCCCCATGCCCCACAGGCAGCCCATCCACCCTGACCATGCCCTGCAGGCAGCCCAACCCCCCTCCCCATGCCCTGCAATTGGCAGGCCACATGGCACCATGCACTTGGGAGCTCCAACTCATGCACCCCCCCACCCCCGCATTAATGGGCACCTGCCATCAGGCCCGACTCATGTCCCCCCCACCCACCCCTAATTGACAGGCACCTGTCAGCAGGCCCCGACTCATGTCCCCCCCACCGACCTCCCATTGACAGGCACCTGTCAGCAGGTCCCGACTCATGTACCCCACCCACACCCCATTGACGGGCACCTGCCAGCAGGCCCCGACTCATGTCCCTCCCACCCCCTATTGATGGACACCTGCCAGCAGGCCCCGACTCATGTACCCCACCCACACCCCATTGACGGGCACCTGCCAGCAGGCCCTGACTCATGTCCTCCCCACCCCCCATTGATGGGCACCTGCCAGCAGGCCCGACTCATGTCCCCCCTACGCACCCCCCATTGACGGGCACCTGCCAGCAGGCCCCGACTCATGTCCCCCTTCGCTCACCCCCCATTGACAGGCACCTGCCAGCAGGCCCCTACTCATGTCCCCCCAAACACCACGTCATAACTATACAGACCCATGGCCCTAATGCCAACCCAAATTTCACCCCCACCCCCCAGTGCAAACACCCAACGATCACTGCACCCACTCCCTAGTAAATTACCCATTCCATGATAGTCTGAAAAGAACCAGCATGCCCATCAACAAATGTCCTACAGAGCCACACAATGGCAACACATGACTGAGCCAATGCTCATGGAGACATGCACAAAACAAATCATAATACACCACACAAATAATGTTGAATTATGAAATGTATTAAAAAGTAAAACAAATGACAAAATGAAAACCACACATGCAAATGAAAAATAATTAGTGCAGTAAGAAAAAGAAAAGAAAATCCAAGGAAAAAAACAAATCCAAGACATGAACAAATATAAGTGGTCCATACCCAAAGTCCATATAGAAAAAATCATAAATTGAAAAGGATAAAAAACATTAATCCATGTGATCATCTAAAAAAGAAAGTTTGTACATGTCAGGAAAAATTGTAAACAAAAGTCTGAAGGGTCATTTATCCCAAAACAAAAGGAAACCTACTCTAAAATACAACTATATACAAAAAGTGGAGCAAAGTCTGTGAACTCCAAATCATAATAAAAACCAATGAAACCTAAACCTAAATAACTATATACAAAGTCGGCGGGCTAGTCCGACGGCTCACTCATTGATGTCCTGGGCCAGGGCATCATTAAACTCCATGTCGATGTTCTGGAGGCAGGCCTGTTGCCTGGCCTCAAGGTCTCGCAAGGATGCAGCCATGGCCTCCTCCAACTCCCTGCAAGTTTCCTCGAGGCACTCAGCCCGCCTCAAAGCCCGGAAGACACTCCCAATCCTGGGACCTCCTGCCCACTGGCCGATGCCTGCCCCGATGATGTAAAGGGCCCAGAGGCCACATGCCTCCTACACCGAGCCTGCTGCCGCCTCTCTGCTGCTTGCTGCTGCCACCACGACTGGCTCTGGGTAAATGGCAACATCCCGGGGCCATCGTGCAGGTGCCCTGCTTGTATGTGCCTGCACATCATCCGTTGCCAGGGGTCCAGTTGCTGGGGTGACCACCAGTGCTGGAGCTCCGACTCCTGACTGTAGCAGGGATGGATCCCCACCAGCCTGGCTGCGTTGATTGGGGCAGGTCCACAGGGGGCCCTGGTGGTATCTGGGCCAGAAGACGGCACAGAGAACAACTGGTGTATATTGTGCACAGAGGAGGAGAGGGCCGCAAAACAGAGCGACACATGGAGGAAACCCCTGACCATGATCCCTCCCCACTGGGCCACGTTGGCACACATCTCTTCGTGATGACGTGTGTGGTCCCCCAGGAAGCACGCATGTCCTCACAAATGTCACGTGAGTGCAGCACGACACCAATCAGGACAGACTCAATCCTGTCAGGGGTCCCCACGTCTTCAGGTAGAGGAGTGCCAGATGACGTGGACCTCCCCCTACCTGTGGATGGGCCTGGGTGCATGGTGATGCAGTCACAGTGTCAGGGACAGTGACATGCACAGCCCCCTCCATGGCGACCTGTGCTGCCTCCTGCCCCTGGACTGCACCACTTGCACCAGTGGTACCACCCCCACCAGGCCCCATGTGCGGCTCTGAAGCGGCCTCCTCCTCCTCTGTACACACCACCAACCTGGAGGACTCTGCACCGTCTCCCACCGTCGCAGTCCCTGTGGGGGCTCACCCGCCCCTTCCACTGCAGCCGTAGTGGCGGACACAGCACCAGTCCCCTCGCTCCCAGATGATAGAATTACCTCGGGAGTGACTGGGCCTTGTGTCGCCGGCCGGTGGAGGCATCCCTGCCGCTTTCCTCCACAGCGTCGTCTCCGCCCTCTTCTTCACTCACTGCTGTGTAAAGGGAGACATTGAACACAAGAATCAGGGTATTGTACAATAGTCCCCTAGACACAAAGCAATAGCACATGAGTGGCACTGTCAAATGTCACTTCCATCATGTCCCTCCACAAAACATGGGTCAGTGCAGGCAACACACATGCAGAAACAGGCATGGCACATGCAACAAACATTTTCATCCATGTTCAAGGCACCGTAAAAACATCGAATGGTGGCCTTAAACTCACATGAAGCATGGGACATGCTGATCACATGCTTCACATATCACCGGAGGGTCATGCATTTGGCCCTGTATACCCCAAGACACAGTGGATACAAGAATGACTAGGCTGTATAAGTGAATCAACAGATCATCACGGACATGTGTGATGCATCCATGGCGTTTACCAGTCACTCACACACTACTCAGACACACGGACATGTACAACATGCATGTCCATGACAGCAGCACCCATCGCTCACACCCCAAACATGTCCAAGTACGGACACAGGCATGCATACATGTGCACATTCCGCATGCTGCTCAGCATGATGCATTGTAACACATACACCATCCTTTTGGGTCACGCCTGACTGGACTCACATGCAGCACCATCATGTCCCTGCACACACAGATCCATACATGACCCATGTCACACATACAGCCAAGTAGCTAACTACCACCACACTGCAACATGCACTGTTTTAAACGGGAAAAGCATGGGCACTTACCGCTAGACAGGCCTGCATCCTGAGGATCTGGTGGTGAAGCACTGGGCGAATGCGCTCCAGGACCCTCATGTGCTGGGTGGTAATGTGGACCCGGCGCCCCACTGCATCCGCTGAGTCCAAGAGGTGCCGGCCTTCTTGAGGGTCCTTGACTTGTAGTCCTCCCAGCGCTTCTGGACGTGTTTGATGTCACGGGGTGTCACCCCCTCTGCGTTGATGGCACCCACTATGTCCTTCCAGATCCTCTTCCGTCCTTCCTTTTCAGCGCACAATGGTGTGAAAAAGGCATCATAATGCCCCAGGACTTGCTCCACCAGGATGCCAACTTCCTTTTCACTGAAGCTGGCAGCCCTCTGCCTCTCTGCTGGGGGGTTGTCACTGGTGCCCGATGGTATTGCGTTGGACTTGGCAACCCCCGAGGCAGGTATGGGTGTGCAACTGGGTTGTGGGGCTGGTCTGTGGAGCGATAGAACACCAGTCGGGAGTCTTCTGTTCCAGCAAAGGTGGTCACAGCAAATGGACCTATGCAGATGGCTTATGGGCAGGCACCAGATGGCAGGGCACTGTTGGCAGCAGGCAGCAGCAGATGGCTTGTAGGAGGCTCCCCAGGGCTCTGGGGGGCAGGAAAATGGCCTTCTGGGCAGAAGCGTGGTCTTCCGTGTGCTGTCGCGTGGCCAGCTTGATGCAGAGTGAATTGGCACGTGAAAAAACAGCACGTCAGCGTGTAATTTGAGGAAAGTGCCTTAACGCATAAGCGCGTAAGTGACGTGATGCGCGCGGGCATTTCCCTCAGTAGGGTGCATAGTGAATCCACACGTGCAAAAACAGCACGTCCGCGTGTCAATGCATGTAATTTGAGGAAGGGCCTAAGGGCAGAAGTGATGTGACACTTGCGGGCGTTTCCCTCAGCACGGGTTAAAGGTGAGCGGGATCCAGCAGTTCGCTGTACATGCTTTTTGTGGAGACCGACACGTGTGTTGCTACTTCTTGTTTCACGTGCCATCACTTCACAGCAGATCGGGGACATATCTCTTTTTTTGGCAGGGGTCTTGCCCATGCGTGTTTTTCATTCCCATGCTAGTCAGATGGTGAGTCGCGCATGCTATTTTTCCCACTGCAGGTCCCCTTGTGTATCGCTTACCCATTTTCGAGGTCGTAGTAGCCTGTGTGTCCCTTGCCTGCATGTTTTTTGTGTCCCTGGGTGCCACCGCATACTGCGGGAGGTTAATTCCACACACGTGGACTACCAGGGTTGCGTGCACGGTTTCACTGCAGTTTAGGGGTGCCTGAGCGTTGCGTGACCCGTCATTTTCTCACCAGGGTCACATACAGCCTTGCAGGTGCACAGGGGTGCTGTTTACATCTAGTACTCCACCCCCTTCACCACAATTGCCCAGGACAATTGTCGTGTACACCTCCCATTGGCACTACTACATCTGTGCCATGGTTGGGAGGCCATGAAATGTGAGGGACACGTCAGCTGGGCATCCTCCACGTGGTAGGCGTGGTCAGGGATGTTGTCGGGGTGACAAGGGAGTAGGGGGAATCCAGGGTGGCTGCAGAGGGGGAAGAGGCAGGGGTGCACCACTTTGGCAGTATGTTCTGCCACGTGTTGGTGCAGTCATGCCACCACCACCTGCGTCTCCGAGAGATGCAGCTCTTGCATCTGACAATGACACCCAGGCGTCCTGGCAGTCAGTTTCATCGACTGCCATGGGCCCAATGGTAGTGGTAGCTGCAGGTGCAGCTGTGGCGACCACCACCCAGGCTCAGGGTTGGCCAGCACATGATGCCTTGGCACCTGACGATTCCCAGCAGATTTTCAGGTAGTCAGGAGGCACAAACAAAATGCACACAGGGCTGCTATGACTGAGGCACATGTCCCTGGGGCAGTGTTGTCATCTGCTGCCCCGAGCAGCCGGGTGTTGGCAACTGCATGGGCAGATGCAGCCGACACCATCCCGGCTGTGAGTCTGCCAGCCAGGACAGTCTTGGTCAATGACCTTGGCACAGCGGTTGTTGCTGCGCTGGGTCCAGTCAAGAGCACCCAGCAGCCGCTGATACAAGTCAGGGCTTCCGTCCTATTTCCACCTGCCACTCCCTTGGTCCAGTCCACCAGTGCCACTGCACCTACTGATCAGGGCGGGATTTGCCAGCCAGGGTCCGGACCACTGCCCAAGAGGAGGAAGGTTGCTCCTGCAAAAGAGGCTGGGACCCCAGACACGCTCCGGCCTCTGGCACGTCTAGAAAGAAGCCTTTCAGCAAGCAGGAACTGGACTTCCTTGTGGGCCACATGTTGGTACACGACCGTGATATGCTAGTGGGCCCAAATTGTCACACTACGCCTGCCCAGTGTTGGGACCACTGAAAGCATGTTGCGGAGAGTGTTAGTGCATTCGGACATGAGGTGTGCACAGCTCCGGTGTGAAAAAAGCATTGGGATGACCTCCGACGCTGTGCTAAGCTAAAGCGTGCCTCCAATTATGCCATGACTGTGGTGACTGGCAATGGGCCAGCACCTGAAGAGACAGAACTCACTCCGCACAAGGTGATCGCTGTGAAGTTCAGCCCGGCACAATTCGTTGAAGGAGTGGGAGAGATGCTGGATATTGATGGCCTGTCCGGTGAGTGTTGTTGAGTGCTTGTCCAGCCCATGTGTGGTTTGCTTGTGTGATGGGTTGTGCTTGACTGCCGCTACATGCTATGTGTACATAGTTCTCATGTGCGAGTCATGCAATGCTTCACTAATGTGTGCCTGTTGTGCTGCATGCTGGACATGTAGAGCAGACGGGGACTGTCCTCATCACCACACTTGCACCCTACTCACATGCTAGTCACCCGGCTGCCCCTCCGGTCCATGTTCCAGCTCAATGGCCCTTTTGCATGTAGCCTGGGGTGTCTTTCCACTCAGCACTCGGACTATGTCATCGCATGACTAACGTGCATGTGTGTTCTGCATGCATGCGGGTACTCCATGTAGGCATGCTCCCTTGCCCCTCCACCCCCCTGCACCCCAATTAAATCATGGCACTGGTGGGTAACATGTTGGACTACTGCAATGGCCTTTTCAATGTTCCTGTGTACATGCACACTTCCCCCTGGCAACCTGCCAGACACAGACTGTGGGGTACATCCTTTGTCATTGATGCAGGGTGTCTCACTTGGCAGGATGATCATTGTAGTACATGTCCAGGATGACATATATTTAATGACATTTGATCATCCATTCATGCTCACTCTGACTCATTCCAGCATCACGCACATGTTTAGGGTGTCATAGTCTGTGTGGGGCATAGGCCTCCCCCTGTTGCAGGCCCCCTCACTCTGTTCAACTGGTGTAGTGCCTTCTGCACAAATGGGTGTACTACAGAGGGTTCATCATGTGTCCTGCTTACTGTCCCATTCTCATGTGTTGTGTTGTCAGTTGACTCAGATGATGCAATTGACGCTACTCAACACTGTCTGCCAATACACAGTTATCAGGTCAACTTTTCACTGCCATGCAATGGCTCCCTGCGTTGTCACTAATGAGGGGGAGGGGTTGCCTGTACCCATGCAACCCATTGCATGCACATTGCACGTGATGCCTGAACTTGCCCTTACACTGCCTTCATGTTTATTGATTGACATCATAATGTACTTGTTGGTGTAGATGGTCGGTAACGTACACTTGTTCTGCACTGCAACAACTCACTTCTGAGCTATGTTAGACCGTTCTACATGCCTACTCACTGCTGCACGTCAAAGTGACCTGGCATGTCACTGTCATGAATGGCACGGGCACAGGTGCATCCTGTGACACATGTACTCAGTATTGGAACAGTCTAGCGGGTGTTTAGCACGGTTGATTAGTCAATCTGCGGCTATACTAACTGGTATAGGCCTCAGATTGATTATAGCCCACCAATCAGGTTGTAATGACAGTGGATCTGCCTTCACGTGTGTATGTGTACACTTTCACATACATCAAAGCAAGCGCCGTTGTAGCTACTTGCTTTGCTGTATAGGATGCTGTTCATATTCACTGTATGGGTGTATATGAACACGTGTGTTTTTGAACACTTTCACATGTACATATGCAAGCAGCTTCAACGTTGTGTAGTGCAACATTGCAACTACTCACTCATGTGTGTGTGAAAGTGTTTAATTACACATGTGTTCTCTGCAGCTTTTTTGTTGAATGACTAATATGTAGTTGATTAACGTTAATGCTACTGAGATTTAAGCATTGCGCCCGTTATGTTCAACTGGCACAATCCTGAAGGTGCACTGTTGTGCAGTACTGTACACCCAGGCCCACTGAGCTATTCTGGTGGGGCCTGGCCGTGACAATTTGACACACTGAATAGTGTTTTAGGGCACAATCAATGCACAATGTGCTCAATCAGGCCCTGATGGGTGTTCTGGAGGCTTTATGGACCGCCAGCTCAGACCGTACTGGGCCTTATGGTCCCTCATGCCTGGTTACAGGCCCTTGCTTTGCTCGGGACATTCACTATGTCTATATGGCCCATGACGCCCGGTACCGGCTGAGCTGCAGATGGATGAAGCTATATTGGTGATGATGATTTAGTGATGCATGTGTAGGCATATTACGTGTGTCATGGTGTGTTTGGATTCACTTGCAGCTGTGGCCATTTGGCTGTTCAGACATGCTTATGGCATGTGCCATCTCTTGGTTGCCATCTGTCATTTCTGCCTGTGATATGTGCCTGACAGAGGTGGTGTGTGATGGAGGTGATATACTACATTCAGTACATGTGTAGGTTTCGCTATTTACACACATCCATTTCTGCTTTTGGGATGTGTTTGCATATCAATGCCACTGGATGCAGGCCAGAATTTCAGTTGTGTGTGACATGTCTGCTTCATGTGTTGGCTGTCAATGTGATGTCTATGTGTGTGTGGGTTATGTGCTTCTGACATGTGTACTCATGTTTGAATTTTTTCACATTACAGATGATGACGCAATGGAGCCAGAGGATGGTGATGTTATTCCAGACATGGGGTTGCTATTACATCAGCAACCTGGCACAAGTGGGGGTTGTGGGGTGGTAGACCACGAGAACACACTTGTGCTCCAGACCATTGTGTCCAGAGCTGGCAATCAGTCTAGCTCTGATGATGACTCTGAGCACAATGTTGAGTTGGATGCGCGTCATGTCCAATCGTCGACGGTGAGTGATCCTGATGTGGACGATATTCTGTCCGCGACACCTGCACCGAAGGGCCAGACAGTGTGTGAACCTACACCTGTCGTGCATTGGGATGCACGGTCACACTCCACAACAGTTGCTGATGTACCTGGGGCATCATGTCAACGGAGGGATGTATTCCTGCAGCCGTGGGCGGTGCCAATCGAGCGAGGACCACGGCTCCTTGGGCCCCGCAGGTGTCATGTCCGGCAACGTGGTGGCTGTGCGCCACCGGGATATACTGAGTGGGAGCAATACATGTATGTCAATTCAGAACAACAGGGGGCAGCTATTGATAAGATCGCTCAGAGCATGGAACGTGTGGCCCAATCCATGCTCCCCCCTGCTAGGCAGGTGCAGCTCCAGCAGCGGGCAGCACAGTCCACGGCCCGCTCACTCAGGCTGGGCATGGTAGCCTCAGACAAGGCAAGCTGGGCTGAAACGGTGTCTCTGCATCAAGCACTCGCTGCTCACACAGAGGCACACATGGAGGCCCTGAGGGATGACCATCAATCCCTCAGAGCTACTTTGGGTGTGCTCAACATGTCCCAGAGGAAGCGGTCAGTGGAGAGATTGGAGCAGCTTGAGAATACCATCTCGGCTGAGCTATGTGCATGCCGAGAGGTGCTCCAGATGTCATGCGAGGCCATGCAGGCAGATCTGTAACGCTCACCTGATTCCTGCAGAGGCGCCGGTCTTGACTGGGTGAATGCCGTATCTTCAAAGGTGATGTGTAACACACGGTTGGCTCTTTGGGCTGGACCTCTGTGCACTGTATGTCTGACTCGAAGAGTAAGATGTCTGCAGATAGAAAATGTGGGATTAATGTACTGGGGTTATTGGGTGCCTCTCTCCTCTTCCCTTTCTCTTCTCCTGTAGAACCCCAAAGGTTAACGCCCTCACCTTAGGTAAGTGAACGCCGAGCTCTCCATCTGCCTCGGGCAGGGTGCCGTAACCAGTTTCTTCACTGGATAAGGGTGCAGGCCTCTTGACCTCAGAGGACTGCTGTCCGTCGTTAATTGCACGAACGGTAAGTTCTGGGCACTTCAAATGTCTTAAAAGTCTTTTGTAATGATATCTCTTGTTTTGCAGGGTTCCGGCGATGGCGGATGGCGGGCTGATGAGAGTTGAGGATCGAACCCGCGTGAGGAATAGAAGCGCCTGGAAGCACGTAAGTAAGCGCTTGTAGCCTGCTTCACGATGTGCACTAACTGTCCCTTTTATCTTGCAGGTACAAGTTCGGAGCTTTAGAGAAGCTGAAGGGTGCTGGAATACCCACTGGATTCGGCGTGGGAAGGAGTAATGGCACGTGAGTAATAAAGTTGCCCAATGTCTTTAAACGCACCTTCTTTTGTCTTTCAGATGCGGGATGCAGCGCCGAAGGCCTCCGGAGCGTGCGAAGAGCTGGTAAGCTTTTGTCTTTCAGATGCCGGAATGCAGCGCGAGGCGTTGGTGACAGCCGATGGACCAGGTAAGAGATGCGCTGCCACTGAAGACCGTAGTGCTAACCTGTTCTTTCTTTGTCTTTACAGGTGCTGCTGAAGACTGGATTCCAGGATGGTAAGCCTTTGTTCCCTTAGGCCCAGGATCAGAAGCAGAAGACACGATGAGCGTTCTGCTACAGAGAATGCAGAATAATGCAAAGCAAGATTCATCCATCAGGTGTGGTTTAAATAGCCTCCTGTAGTGCTTAGGTGTCTCCTTCCACAGCCACGCCTAGGTAAGAAAAGAGTTCCTGCTTTCTGAACCTAGGGAGTCGCTCCTGCCCCACCCAACAGGAAAAGTAGTCCCAAACAGAAGAGGATCAGGGGTTCAACTGGCAGGTAAGTAAGCAGCATGGTCTGCTGCAGGTAAGTCCACCCAAGCATTATGAGCCCGGCGCTTCCAGCGCTGGGACTGGGCATCTTTATGAGCCTGGTGCCACTGGCGCCAGGACAGGGTCCAAAAGGTCCCAATTGGGACTGGCTGGCACTCGGAACCGGGGTTATGGGTCTGCTTCCTAGGGAGTCGGGCAAGTCCTGATCTTTTGGAAGCAGAGATCATGACAGATCTCTGTGTTACACGTGCTACCTTGCAAGAGGAAGCACGTGTATCACGTGAGGTGCTGCATGCTGACCTATGTGCCATCGCCACACAGGACCGGGCTTACCAGTCCTGCAGACTTGCTGCCGTCGAGGGGCATGCTGCACATAGGCATGGTTAGGGTACTGTGCCACCTCAACCATCTGATTTCCATCCGGAGGGTAAGCAGGACGACGAATTATCTCCCACACATGTCGGGCCGTGCAGGCATTGAGCCCATGGAGTTTTTTTTTTATCTCAACCTCATCGCATGTGTGTGTTGAGGTGCACCCTGTACCTCCCCCCTCCTGGGTGCCCCCCCCGCCCCTGGGGTCATATGTAGGCATTTTTGTATTTTATTATAATAATGTTGTTTGTCTATTGTGGATTCATGTGACGGTGTGGTGCTTTGTGGCTTTTGAAAGCATCCACTGTCTGTTCCAGCTGGGCCTATTCAAGCTTGTCTCGTGTATGTGTTTGTGGCTTGGAGTCCAGACACTTATGCCACTCCTGCTTCCCCTTTCCATGTGCTTGCAAGGATGGTTTGGTGTGACAACAGTTTACACAAGGGCATTGGACTTTCGTCATATCTGTGGCCTGTCTGCTGCTGTGCTCCTTAGACCCCTAGTGGGGATTATGGATGTTCTCCATGGCATGTATGCAATCAATTTTGGTGAGTACATTTTCGTACTGTCCATTTATTGAAGTTGATTGTGATGTATTTTCATTCCTTGCCTGCATACTTGCTTGATGTACTTCATGCTGTAGACGGTAGCCTGCACCCTTTAGCTGTCAAAGTGAGACTGTTGGTGTGAGGGGGCCGGGTGGTGACAATGTCAAGTTGGTATGTGTTGAGTTCAGCCCTTGGGGATTGCGGCAAAGGAGGAAGCATTAGGAATGTGACCCAAGAAGCACAACTCACGGTCCATTCCTCACCTGAGATGTCCGCCTATACTACTACTCCACTCCATTCCATTTGGATGGCACATTGTATCTGTCTTCCCTCTTGGACTTCGGTGCTGCCTGACGGTGCAGTTTTCCTACTGCACTTCAGCTCTTTTACTTGTTTTTCACACTCTGGTGCCTTTAGTCCCTGCTTTTCTTCCTGCTACTGTCATTGTTGCAGATCTGTCCACCCGTCTCTCGGGCAGTTATTTCCACATACTCTTACACTGCCTCGGTTTGCCTCAGTACACTTCTGTTCCACAGCATCTTTCTCTCGCTCCTCCTGTCTTTCATCTATTACATCCATACCTTTATGTTGACTTTGGCCTTTTACCATTGCTATTCAACTGTTGTGGCTCTTAACTTGCTGTCAGCTGTTTCCGGCTATCTCGCATTCACTGTGCCTTTCCAGACTTGTGCTGTCTCTGACTTTCTTTGTTCATGCTAACAAGGATTGATTGGGTTTCAGCTCCACCATCCAGATGTGCAGCCTCCTTGGTTATTTTCTACTCAAGTTCCAGCTCTATCCTTCATTTGTGGCATCCTCATTCATTATTGTGTACTCAAATTCCTACCCATCCTGTTGAACCATTGTTCAACTGTGCTACATTGATAGTTATTCTATCTTTCAGCTTGGACATGTGCTTGGCCATATTCTGTGACTTCAAATCATCTACTGGAGACTCTTCCAGGGTTTATTGGTGCTAGAGGATTTTTCCCTGGTTTGGGGGTTTGGCTCCTTGGAGTTCTCTGCGATTTGGTATTTTTACCAGTCAAGGTGGACTCTGAGGGGCTGGTCCCTTTTTACATGAAAGGAATAACAAGAAATCCAATGAAAAGAGGGATCCTGAAGCCAGGTAGACTAGAAGGAAGAAGCCGACAGACCCCAGACACAGTTCTTCTGAAGGTCATCGTGATGAGGAAATGAGGGAGGGGCTTTTTTGTCTGGCAGCACGCTTGGGCTACAGTGATTGGGCACTCTCTGACATTGTCAATCTGGGGTACTATGCACATGATGTGTTCTGCTGGTGAATGGCTGTTCCTGTGTTGGGTTTACTTTTCAGGTATCAGGGGATTGGTGTGGTTTGACATACTGGGGTGTCTACATGGGCAATGTTCACATGTGATGTGTACAGGACACTGAAGGTCACTTCATTTCACATGCATGTATTGAGTGCATGTCCCTACCATCACACACACTTGCACAATGCACCACCACACATACAACCACCCTTACATGCCCACACATGTACACAGATTGCCTTCTCTGCCATGCTGGGTCCCTGCAGCCCATGATCACTTACCATTTTGGGATTGTGCACATGCATCACCGGGTTATTTTTGTTGCTTGTCCTTTTTATATGATGCCCAAGGTGTATGCCCAACACAATGGCTGCTCACTGTGCTGTGTGCTGAGCGGTGTGTTGCAGGACACACACAGCACACGGTTTAGGGATTTGCGGATTTGGATTGGTCAATGTGAATGCCAACAAGTATTCTGTCCTTCGTTGATGGTACCGCTGGTGGCATGCATTTGTGTATAACTTTGTATGTGTGGGAGGTTGTTGGTTAGTCATTTCATCTGATTCCATGTCAGGTGTGATTGTCTCAGGCTTCTTTCCATTTATCACGTGGCACTTCGTATCTAATTTGTCATGTGTTGTGCTTTTGGTTTGCTCTTTTGCTGTCGCATGCCATGTCATGGTGTGGCCGAAGAGGGTGATGGGGGTTGGGAGGGTTTGGGTGACATACCAGTGATTTTCATGGCCTGTTTTGCATGGGGGTGGTGTGATATGCACCTTGCATGTGTTCCTTTTGGTCACACAAGATTGCTTATGTTTACATAGCTAGGGATGCACACAATGTAGCACATCCGTGGAAACATTCTCAGGGTGGTAAGGTTGTGACAGTTGACTGTCTCTTTGTCATCATCGATTATCACCTGGTATGTGCCAGGCCTGTGTGCACTCCTCAGGGGTGGGTGTTTAAGTAACAAATGTGGCCACAAGCTGGGTCCGGGCTGCCTCGCCACGTGCCCTTTCCCCTCCCATGAGCAGCACCTGTGCCTGTGTTTGGGAATGTGGGGCACCACCATGTCCACCGGTACGCACTGCCGCGATGCAACATTGTGCAGGACACATGCTGCATATAGTAGCTGCCTGCCAGAGGGGTCAAGGGAATGGAAGTGTGTCTTGAGCACTCCTAATGTGCGCTCCACAAAGCCCCTGGTTGCAATATGGGCTGCGTTGTATCTTACCTGGGGTGGTGTGGTGGGGTTCCGTATTGGAGTCATCATCTGGTTGCTTAGAGGGTAGGCACTGTCCCCTGGGGAGGTGAGGATGGTTGTCATTAGTTGGGTTTGTGTATTTGTCTGTGTGTGACATGCATGCATGTGCACAGATATTTGTACTCACCAATGAGCCATGTGTCGCCATGATTCCCAGCTTCCAGGTCCCGGCTCAGGGCGGACATTATGCATATGAAACTGTCATGGGTAGACCCAGGATAGTTTGCATAGACAGAGGTGATTATTCCATGGGCATTGCATACAACCTGTACATTGATGGAATGCCAGTGCTTGTGGTTGCGGTAGATGTTCTCAGTGGCCCTAGGTGGACGTAGGGCCACATGGGTATATTCTATGGCACCCAGCACTTTGGGGAAGTGTGCCACCCTGTAAAAGTCCTGGACCACAGCCTGCCTTTCTGCGGGTGTTCTGGGCATGTATATGTGCCTGCGGACTGAGGGGCGTGCAGTCATGATTGCCAACACCGGGTGTAGGCAGCGTGACTGCGTGGACTGTGAGACACCCCCAACTATGGAAGTTGTCCGCTGAAATTACCCATTGGCCAAAAAAATGCAGGACACTGAGCACCTTTTCCAAGGGGCTCAGTGATTGGGAGCACGAGGTGGGTGATGTGAGATCATCCTCCCAGTCAGTGACCAGGTCTAGGGTGATATGAGGTGGAAACCTATACCTTCCATAGACCTGGTCATCAGGCATCCCAAAAAGGCTGGTCCTGGGCAAATAAATGCAGGGCCTGGCTATTCTCCTCCTCCTGCGGTGTCCCACGATCACTGCTGCGAGAAATGGGACATTCATCGTAGCTGTATAGACGTGTTTGTTGTTTGCGCGCACTTTTATACTGCGCAGGGATGCTTCCGCCTGCCTTCGAATCGCGGACGTGTTTATGCCAATGCGTGTCTTTTGGTGTGCACGGGTTTCCCCTATTCGATTCCATGAATACGTGTTGTTTGCGAGCGTGTTGGCGTTACGTGTATTTCCCAGCAGTACTACCCCAGTTATGCCCTCATTTTCACACATTGTTCCCCATTCCGCGTGTTCCGCCCCCTTTTTGGTGTGTGCGCTACACATTGTGCGCTTTCGCTGTGCGCATCACGCACAGCGTTCGGGATGTCGCAGTGACGTGTGCGCCCGTGTTCACCACACGCATTTTCGGCGCAGCTCCCTGGGAAAACACACGCACAGATTTCCATGAATCGGTTGCGTGCGAATCGCACGCGTGCGCTGGATTTTTCACGATTGCACCACCGAATTCAACACACAATTGTTCCATGAATCGGCCTCCTTTTGTATCAAGTGAAATGTATGCTTTTCCTTCAACAATGTCTGGCTCATCAAGTTATCTCCGAAACATCACTGGCCAAAACTGGCTAGTTTTACATGATAAAAGCATGCCTGACTTTTTCTTTAAACACAATTTTATTTGCATACAAGGCACAACAAAATGTATTTAACAAAAGGACTCATTAGAAGAAAAGTAGTAATGACAAGGTGAAGGAATTTCAGAATACTGCTCCTTTTACCGATCTACACAAATATGGGTTTTGTCACCCACATAAGAAAAATATGCCGTGTTGCAAGTGAGTCGATAGCTGCAGGGCTGCCATAATGACCTCTGCCTTACCCCGATGCAGCCCTCTGTTTTTCCAAAATCAGGAATAACTACAACTCTAAAGAATGCAGAGAATTGCCAGTTTGGCAGAACTGGCACACCTAATAGTGCCAAACTCATAATGTGGCCCTGCTTAAATGTAGACAAAACTTCTGCACACATTTCTTTATTTCGTGTATGGATGCATGTTACATTTCTGTTGACTGAATGAGGGGGTCTAGTCCCTAGGACTCTCGGTCATATGGGCAAGTGTACCATGGAGATTAGTTGCAAAATTGTAATCACAGGCCGGACGCTCTTTGGGGAATTGGTTTTGAAGTGGCAGCAATATTTAGGTATCAAACCATTAGGTTCCTATGGGCTGTAATTGTTGTATGGTAAGGGCGATAGAATTAAGAAAGAAGTCCTGTTAGCTGGGGTATTATGCCCCAACTCTAAGAATAGAAGGTGTTTGATCAGTTGGCACTTTATTGGACCACTAGATCCTACAGAGCCAGAGATAGGAGGACCGTATGGATTTTATTTTATGAGTGTATGGATCCTTATGAATCTTTCTAATTCTGCTTACATTTTGTTTTTTAATGTGATGATTAGATCAATATTTATCTCAAATAATGATGCATTTGAAGGAAGCTGGGGTGCTACTGCATGAATTGTTCTATGGGAAAATTGTTTTAAGTGTGAACTGTTTTTAATGTTTTATGTGCGACTTGCTTTATGTAAGAATTGTTTTGTATTTGATATCTGATCTAATTTTGTGTAAAGTTCTAGACTGAACTAAATCACAATAAATTAAGTATTATTATAATGTGGCCCGTAGTGATTATAAGACAAAAGAAATTTGAATTTAATACATGGGACTCAATTGACAGAGGGTGGATATTTCTACTAACCAGAGCAAAACAAATCTATTTAGCACCATTTTTCCTGCTTGAGTGAGTAGGGGTGTAGGAGACAGGTTTTGGTATTCATTTACAGATGACCCTATTTGATTGAATTGTGTAAATACATGGGGCAAACTGGCCCCTCTTTTATAATTTTAAAGTGGGGCTGCATTTGAGGCAAAATCATATTTTTTATTTTCAATTTCATAAAAAATAAGCAGCAACAAGTTTTCAAATACAGTTCGTCCAGTATGTGTCCTAGTGCACACATCTCACATCTGTATGCTATACCAATTAGGACAAAGCCTGTTGGCTCCTTATCACGTTATGCAAGTTGCACAACTATGGCGTTAATTTGTTTCTCCCAATACATATTTTGCCTATGCCTGTAGAGCCACCACTCACTCCTAAGGAATTGTTTGCAAGATTGTATCATTTTCATATCTTATATTTTAGCTTCATAAGGCATGGAAAATCAGTCTGAACCAGAACTATGATGAAAAGTGCAATACATGTACGTGCAACCATCAAAATAAAATAAAAGTCCAGTATCAGTAAACAACATATTCTCCCTCTGGCAAAACCGAGCACAACACCAGTAAGTGTAACTAACCAATGGCAGAAGCCCATAAACAGGTTTTTTTAAAATTATTTTTCATGATATATGAAAAGATTTTGGTAGTCCTTAAATTGGTGGAAAAAGATTTCCTTTGAGACGCTGCACAGGAAGGAACATGTCTGTTTCTGTTTCACAAAGATCCCTGTTAACAATTTGAAACTTTGAAACAAATTTGATGCCTACCTGTGACATGCCACTACAATACAAAAATCAAGACATGATAGAAAAAATGAATTTAATATATGGAAACCCACAACTACCTGGACAACTACTATGGAAGACAGACCTCACTCTCACCCTCACATCACTAAAGATCACATCGTACACAAACAACATCCTCCCTGCCTCTGTACCCAAGACCCTTCTGACTGAAACCCTCCTCTGTTAGCTGACAATCATCCAAAAGCTCCCTAACTCAAGGTATCATGCCCTCAACCCTCAATTCTGGGAAAAATCTTCCTGCTTCTTTAGAAACCAGTACTGGACTCAGACAATCTCATAAACTACAGCTCCATCACCCATCTTCCCCTCTTAAGGAAAATCTTTGAGAAAGCAGTAGCAATGCAACTCCTCCAACACATCAAAGACAATAACCTCCTTCAATCCTACCAATCTGGCTTCAGAGCCAAAGGCAGCACAGAAATTTCTACCATGAAAGTGATCACCAATGCCTTTAAAATCCCTGGAGGTGGCTATCCTTGCCTGATCTCCTTGACCTCACAGTTGCATTCGACCAGTAGGCCCCAGACACCAACCAGCTTATTCAAGCTAATCACCACCAGTTTATACAAATAGATTCCTCCAGATCGCCAACTCTACCCATCACCTGAGAGAGATCTGCAATGAACCAACCTCTCCCCTGTGATCTTCAATCATTGCATGGAACTTGCTCCACACAACATTCACATCCACTGATATTCTGATCACATGCAGCTCTACCTCAAAAAATCCTCAATCGAAGGCAACCACAGGCTCAAGGTCCTGCCTCACATTGATCCAGCCAGGGATTTCCAGTGCTTAACGGAATCTAAAGTCCTCAGAGACTGAATCCCTAACGCTGGTCAACAAAACCGAACACCCTGATATCCAGACCTGACTCTCTGCTTTGTACCTCAAGGGATTCACACTCCTTTTGGCCAACTGTGACAGTCTCTTGGATTTGACATCGACATACCCCTCTCCTTTAAACAGCGAATAGCAAGGAAGACAAAAACGGTTTGGTATCATCTTCATCTCCTACTGAAAATCAAGCCCTTCATCCCAGAAAACAAACTCAGATCTGCTGTCCAAACCGGTGTCTCTTCCCACCTGGATGGTGCAAATGTCTTTTTGGAAGGCCTTCTGGCCATTTCCGTGGAACCCCAGAGATGTGTTCTGCATGGTGGAGCACTAGTCATCAAAGCACTCCACACATTCAAATACACCACCATGACCCTCATAGAACTGCTCTAGTTCCCACTGCAAGTCTGTATTATCTTCAAATCCTCCTGCATCATGTACAAAGCTATCACGCTGAAGTCCCCAAAATACCTCCCTGAGAAACTCATCATCTTTGGCAACCTGCACTTCACCAAAAGTAAGAACATGTAATCACTTGAATTCCACCGCTGCAGGAAGGAAAGAACAAGAAGATAGGCCCCACTCTATACACACCAAGAATCTGGACCCCCATTAACACCAGACATGCAGCCTTACTTCTACGGTTCAGAAAGGAGCTCAAGATCCTCACCTTGAAGAAATGGCTCCTCCATATCACCTAGGTCCACACCCTTCCCACCCTACCTGAGACCTTGTGATCTAACCCCCAATGTTTCCTTCCCTGGTTTCTTGTAGATCATTTGCTGACAGCGTGCCCACCTTCCCCCTCCCTAGTTGTTAGCGCCCCACTCCTTTGTTTCTATGTTCTTACCACCATGTTCTTCTCCCTACGATTACAAAGTGCTCCATTGCTTCACGAAGCTAGGGCCACACTCAATAAATACACTAAATAGTAATCGTACTCTTTCCAAAATGCCCTTTGTATGAATAGGGATATAGGGTATGAGTTACTTTGAATCACCTAAAATCCATTCTGCAAATTATTAATATATCCGGGAATGGTCCATGGACCATCCTAGGTGTGAAAGTGAACAGGTTGTCCTTGAATTTGGTTAGGCAAGGTGTTATTCATTTTTGGTTAAAAGAAAGTCAGATTGGAACAATGAATATGGAGGAATCCATGTATTGAAGATAAATGATTGGTATGGGTTGACTTCCTCAAAGATATTACTAGAGGTAAAAAATCTACTAAGCAGATGCTGTTTTATATGAGTGGGGCTACACTTTTTGAGGGAACGCTCAAAGAACTCCATACCCTCAAGGAAGATGGATATGGGGATCCTTGGCCCAAAGAATGAAATTGCCTGCAACCAAAATTGGATTTAGGAAAATTAAAGCTTGGCCTAATAAATCTAAAGACATACGGAGGAATATAGTATAACATCCAGGGGTGGAGTCCGGGTCATGGGGGTAATTTCAGCAGAATTGGGACTGAAAATGTGAGGAGGCAAGAAAACTTGACTGCCATCACAGTTTTTAGGAACATGTACGTGCAGAATCTTTGTTATTGTTACATTCTCTTCAAAAACTATGGCAACATTCCTTTGAGGAGTAGTGGGACTAGTGGTATTGTACACATTGTGTATCTGGAAGGGATTGGATAAACAAGGCCAGGTCCCAAGCCATCTCTTAGCTACCATTTATTGAATTACTCTAGATCAATATCATACTTGGAATGAAAGTCTAACAATGTATGTTGGCACGCCAGTGTTAATTACCTGTATTTGTAAAATGTTCAATCTTTTCTGAAGCACTCATGCCACTGTATGACAAGTTCAGAGTGTTAGTATGAGGAAATAGTCTGAAACTGTAAAATATTATTTACAAATAGGGTCTTTATGCTGGCAGTAGCTCATGGGTTTAACTCTTTTCTGGATTTCCCATAGGATTTCCCATTGGAAAAGCATTGGCCTAGCTGAAAATGTGTAATGTGGGGCCATGTTGACAATTATTTCCAGGGCCACTTTTGGTTCACAGTCATTATTTCCAGGGCCTCTTTTGCTTCCCAGTCCACCCCTTGCCATGTGTGAAGGTATGGCTAACCACACTGACTCTGAATATAAGATAAAGGTCTTTATTGAACTTCTCAGACAAACTGGTTAATGGATCTGGGTGTTTCTGGGGTCTTCTGGGGTTTGGGGTTTTGGCAATAGGGCTGTGACTCAACTTCCCAGGCCTTTCTCTACTTCTTAACCCTGTTGTCCGTAATGGGGTGTTAGTATGTATTGCCTGATGACCCCTATCTGTCTTTTCTTCATGGACTAATGATGTTCCCCCTAATACAATGGCTTCCTGACTCCTTAGGGGCCTTCTAGCTTTTCCTAGCCTAGCAAACTTAGTGCTCTCAGGGAGTTGGGGATGTGCCTCCTTACACTTGGAGTCACTCCCTTTCTCACATGCACAATCTCCCCTGGACCTCTTCTACACTGGAGACCATGCTTTTCTCCAGCCACCACTCTGTTATCCCTCACATCTCACACTCTGCCTTCCCACCTTCACTCTTTGGTGTTACTTCTCCTCCTTCTACTCAACTCCTTCACTCACTACCTGGAGACTGCCCCTGGGTGGTAGCGGTGCACAGTATAAATCAACTTAACATAACTACCTCCTACAAACTCTGTTGTTATGCTCCTCCCACTGTTTCCTCCTACGCTACCTCCTTTCCCCTACTATTCCTCCCTGCTCATACTCCAATGCTACTCCCACCAATAGCACCTCTTTACAACCACCATCAGATGTTACTACTACTCCCCTCTACCACTTCTTACTAATGCCGCTCCCCCTCAACTCTCACTACCACCGATTCTGCTACTCTAAATTTACTCCACTCACTCCTTACTTCCATGCACAAACACTGCACAGGCCCCTCTCTCCAATAGCTTCCACACTCCTGCCATGCTCTCTGCCTCTAGTCTCCCGGATGTCCTCCTCCACCTCTTGTCCTCACCCAACTAACCCACACTGAAAAAATCACACACATACACTTATGTAAATACCCCACCCACTCCCAGGATTGGCCACTGACCTTGCCTGGCTGAAGGGGTGTGTCCAGGGCTTAGAGGTGCGTGTAAGCCCTGCCCCTTCATGTAGTCCTGCTACCTTTCCAGCATTGGTCATATAGTGATCTCCAGGGAACTGCCATTCCCATGCCTTCTTGCATTCCTAGTTTTTATTCTATCTCGCCGATGGGCTGTTGGGGATGTTACTGTGGTCTTCGTGAAGGTCTTTGATTGACTGAAGTCTCTGGTGGCTTAGTGGTGGCTTGCTGAGAGCCGGCCCCAGCAAACCCTGTCTGCTGGAGCCATGCTCTCACTGTGCTACATGATGAAGTTTCTTCTGGCGCTGTCTCTGCCTCCACATCTCTACGCTCCATGAGCTGCAGGCTACTGGTGTTTTTTGCTGACTGTCCTGACCCGGTTTCCCGGTATTCCGTTACAGCACTGGGGCTTCCTGTTTTCCTCCAACATCTCAATGCTGCAACATCATTCCCACTGCTGCTGATGAAGGTAAGCAGTGCCTAGGACGGTGTCCAATGGCAGACATTGCGGCACATACTGGGGCATCAGGAATTGGGCTCCCTCCATCCCATGACAGTGCCTATTTCTCAGCCTTGTATCACATGGAAGATCCTTTGATGCTGCAATTCAATGTAAAGTAATGCAGCAGGATATCATAGTGACGAGTATTGAGGGGGCACAGGGACCATGGAGAGGCCATGGCCAATAAATGAACAGACCGATCCCAGATCTTTGGCAGAGTGTGGCTTTTCACAAATTGGTTAGTAATTCTGATTATGAATTTCCCAAAGGTGTGTTTAAACTTTTCAGACATTACTCCACAATGGAGCGCTGTATTTCTGAGCAGTATCAGGATGGATGCAATAACTGTATGAATCACAATGTGGCAACCTTTGGGTTGCAGATATCAGTTTCCTTTCGGGAACATTCCAAGGCCCTCATGAGATTAGTGATGGTGACTGTGTAAGAAGATGTAGAGGAAGAATTCAAGAAAAGCATCAGGTTACAACAGAGCAGCTGAGAAGGTGTCAGTAAATTATAATTTTGAGGAATTTTAGCCCTCATTATGAGTTCGGCAGTTACCTGTCGGTACTACCGGCGGGTTGCCTAAAAAACACTGAATCCACTGTCTGACTTACAAGTCCCAGTGGATCGGGAAGTCGGGCAGGGGATTCGGTAATTCCCCATTCCCGTGGGACTCCACGGGAATGGGGACTCAGAAGTATCGGCACCGTTGCTAACGGTGCCGGTACTTCCATGACAATGCTGCCTATCAGGGCCGTTGCAGCCGCAGTGTCAGACCACCGGGCACAACGGCCCCCCGGGAGGCAGTCTTCTAGTGTGGCAGCCCAGAAACAAGGGTGCTGGTAAGCTTACCGGCCCCCTTGTTTCCAGACTGCCACAATCGTAATGAGGCCCATTGTGTGTAGCATCTAAGTGGTTACATAAGGAGATTTTCTTCTCTTTTCTTTTTAAAAGGCATGGTTTGTGGTCAATATTCATTAATTTCTCCCAAAGTGCATCTATTTCAGCCATGTTGATCTCAACGAGTTTGCCTGTTTACTGGAGTTTAGCTGTATTTTCAATATTTGGAGGCAACAACATTATAGATGAACAACCTCAGAGTGTAAGACTCCCCACGCTTCAAGTTTGTCCAAAATAGTGGCAGGCGTTCAATATGGTGGCATTGAGGTGTGGGGAATGCTCATAGGAATTCATCAGGATTGACGAATATGAGGTATGGCAGGTATCAGCCAGGCAATTTGAATGGGAAGAGGATAGAGTACGGAGTTCTCCAGACAAGCAGAAATGGATTAAGTAATGGTGGCCAGTCCAAAAGGAGAACCAGCAATAATTCATCAAGATGTTCCTGTTGGATCAAAATTTCAGATCAATGCTGGGACCAGTGATGTGTGTGGAGACATTGCCCAGATGAAAATATGCTATTGCACTCTGTAAAAAGTTCAATGCTATTCCGCTGTCATCAGCCCAAAAGTTAAAATCAAATAGAGATTGACACAACCGTATGGAGGAAGTCAGAGGGATCTGACAAGAAGAATGAGTGCTTTTTAGGAGAGTGGTAGATGAACCCACATGCTAGAGATGGTGGGGCACTCATGATGCACTTGAAACAATTTGTGGAAATAATGCAAACCACGGATCAGGCATTTACTTACTGGAAATGTAGTTGTAGTTGGAAAGGAACATGGTGACTGGGCCACCCTACCACTGAATAGAAGACAGTGGGCCTCATTACGACCCAGGCGCTGGACCATGGTGCTATTAGAGACCGGCATGGTGGATGGCGGAATTACCGCCCCCATCACAAGGTTGGCGGGGGCGGTAATTCCCCATTCACCATTTGCCCTTCCCCATTCCCATTTTGCCCCATAGGGCACAATGGGGATGGGGAAGGCGCTAATTACGGCACCGTAAATTACGGTTGCCGTAATTAGCTCCATGGTCCCTTAGCGGGTTGGATTTTAACGCCTGCAAAAAGCAGGCATTAAAGCCTCCAACCCGCTAAGGGACCTTGTAATCAGGCGCTAATGGTTTAACAGCGCCGACGCTCTTTACGGCGCCATTAAACCATTAGCACCAGGGTCGTAATGAGGCCCAGTAATGTGCTGGAGGAAAACCAGCAAAGGAAGACCTTCAGGTTTCTGAAAACCTGATTTCATTGAGAGCATGTATGGCAGGGTCCAGTATCATGCCATGCATTTTGCTTTTCCATGGTGCATTGCGCATCTAATTGCACTTGAGAATATGCATTCTATCTGATAGGCAGCAAGTGTTTCATCTTGTGAGGGGAAAGAGAAAGCACTTGGACTTCTGCCCAAGTACTTCCTAGTGGCAGCAGATATTGGTGATGAAGGCCGTGCACCTGGTAGCTTTCTACTGGATTTTCAGAACTTTAAAATGGGTGAAAGGAGCCTTATCCCTAGAAGGCAGGGTTGGATTGGCCCCACGGCCTTTCGGCCCATGGCCGGGCCGAAATCGTCTCTGCGGAGTGGTGGCCAGTTTCTGCCCATTGCTGGGCCAGTTTTGAAAAAATAAAACTTATTTTTCGTAGTGTCTTTAGAAACAATGCTATTTGATGCCACTTCCTGTTTTGTCATGGGGTGGAAGGTCGTGTTTCATCGCTTCCCGGGATGTCACTTTGGGGTGGGGTCAAATGACATCACTTCCGTTGATGTCATCAGAGGTCAATGGTCGTGAGGCGAGGGGTGGGACACTTTTTTGAGGCGAGCGGTGGGCCACTTTTTTTTGGGTGTCCGGGCCTATTTCTTGTCCCAGTCTGACCCTGCTAGAAGGTGAGACCGAAACAACGAGAATTAGAGAGACAAATAATATGGTGGAGGAGCTCATTCCACATTTTATGATGGGGCCCCAGTTGGTTCACAGAGGTGGCCAGAGAAGGCTGAAACTTGGCATGCTACTTTAAAGAGTCTGCAGCCCAAGGGGGGATTTATGCTGGTCCCAGGATCTCCTGGGGGTAAGTGTAGGCTTGATCATGAAAAGAGGCAAATTAGAGTTAGGGGGATGAACTTGACAATTTGGTTCAAACTTATCCTCGAACTCTGCCAGTTTCTGATAAGAATAAATATAAAAGGCTTGGGGGCTTTGTGCTATCAAACAACATTATATTTTCCATTAGATGAATTGATAATAAATGCACAATCTTTGTCACGCAACAGTAAACAACAACTATATGTTTAGAGCTATTGTGATGATTTCTGACTGCAAAACATGAGAAAAATATGTAAATATCGAGTTTTAAAAGATGCACAATTATCTCAGGTGTTTCAGTGAAGCACGTCACAATAACGTTGCAGATTCTGCGGGTTACAACCAATCATTATTTTCCTATTGTTGTAAATTGCTGTATTGTTAGCAGGGGACGGTCCCTGACCTTGGGAAGTACTATCATTGCTCGTCCTAGAGAAGATGGTGGTTGTTGTGTTGATGAACACAGTACAGAATGCCTTGATGTAAGCGCTACTGGTGTTCAATCACAGTTGAGTTAGACTCAGTAATAACAATGAGTGATGAGAGTTTTTGTATGCTATCCCATATTGAGGGTCTTATCATTCATGCTATGTTTCTTTGAGCAGATGTTGCTGGGATAAAGGATATCAGAGCATTCAAAGCCACTCTTTACGATCTGGAGATGAGGTAGAAAAACTAGTGTTTGCTCTATGAAGAATTAAAAGTTTGAAACCAACCAACCACAAATGGAAGGTCAATACAAGAGCACCACCAAGGTGGCGGGTATCAAGGCCCTGCATCGAATTAAACAGCAGGTGAATCGGTATGAGCATACTTCATCAAAAAAAACATTTGATATTTTCAATGTGACCACAATTTTTTTATCGTTTTTTTCGGTCATGTTAAATTAAATAAATACATGGGGAGGGGTACGGGGATAGGTGAAGGTGGGTGGAAGTGGGTGGGGTTTGTGGGTGAGTCACCCCATTTCGCCCAAAGAAACAACCAAAATAAATTAGGTCAAATTGGAAAAGGTCAAATATTTTCGATCAAGTAAACCTAAAGCAGTGAATTAGCTGTGCTATAGAGGAGAGCACCCGATATGTAGAGGGGAACTGGAACCAAGCACTGGTGCAGAACTGTGCCACGCTCCAGCAGCCATCTAGCAGGACATATGATCAGCAGGAAAGGAGATATCTATCTTACCCATGGGACTGGCTGGGTTGTTGGTAGTACAAGACAGGAAAGACGATGAAGTACTTGACAAGCTAGTGAAACTATCATAGCAAATGAAATCATGAAAAACGCCAATGGAGTAACTGCTTTAGGCAATATGTCTCTGGAATCCTGCAGAGTCTTCATAGAAAGCGGAATCATCATCAACATCAAGGGCTTTTTTTATTAATTATGTCATAAATGTAAGGAAATCTTCAGAATGCGGCTTACTTTCATTCTATAAATTGCAAAAGAGAAACAGCAACTTCCAAAGAGTAAAGTTAATTGATATTATAAAACAATTCTGCATAGCTGATAATGTTGCCCCAACTGCGTTGTTAGCAAGTTTGCTTAATTAATAATGATGTTGCATCCATGACTGGGCCAAGTAGTTATTAGAAATTAGTTTCGGGCAAACCCATAACATCTGGCCATAAATACAAAATACACAAATATTTGTTTTAAAAATCGAAAAGTAGAATATGAGCGATGTCACATACATCCCCTTATTGGAAAGCGCAAAAGGAATATTACACTCAAAAGCAGCAACAGACATACTAATTATATCCTTCACTTTCAATTTAATGCTATATAAACAGACACAGAATCTATCATTCGACATGATGGGGCTCATTCTGACCCTGCCGGTATGGAAACAAGGTAAGCTTACCGGCAATGTTGTTTCTGGACCGGCGTATTACAAGTCTGCCTGCCAGAGCCACCGTGCCCGACAGGTCTGACCCTGCCAGGCACAGCCACAACGGTAGGCAGACCCGTCATAGAAGCACTGGCACCATTAACAACGATGCCAGTGCTTCCGTGTCTCCATTCCCGTAGAGCACCGGGAAGTCAGGTGCTAATAAATATTTACGGGTCCAGCAGCAAGCCGCCGGTAGCACTTGCACAGTTACCGCCGGACCCGTAATGAGGCCCAATGTATTAATTGGTCTACACCTTACTCTGTTTTCAGAGCAAATTGGAGACACAATTTATGCAAAGGAAACAGACAAATAAAATAAAAATAAAAATGGTATGCACAGGAAAATCTGGAAGAATCCATCCTCAATTAAGCTGATTGTACCATCTATCAAGTAGTACGAAATGGACCCTATCTTCCACCATATCTAGAACAGTCTCGTAGCACTGAGAACGATCCCGTAATATGTGTATGGCTTATCAGGTTCACCTTTAAGGCAAGGAGGTCAAGATGTAAATTGCCCATAGCATTTGCATGGTATTTCTTTGGAATCATATCCAAAAACAAGTGCTACAAATTATCACTCCTCATACTCAGATATTTTAATACCGTAGGTTGTTAAGCCATTTCACAAAGGGGAATTTGCCAACAGATCTCAATCCTATAACCTATATAGTACCCAAGATATTGTTTTGGCTTTATACACTGGTGGCTAAGCAGGATGCCAAGGTAAGGTCTTAAGTTTTTGGGGTATGGGGCTGGGTATACAGATAGCCAGGTATGGTTTTTGTGTTGTCTGTAGGCAGGAAGCCAGGTATGTTTTTTTTGTTGCTGTGGCAGCACCTGTTTGGTTCCTACAGTGAAGCCAGACCATCCGGCTCAGCTACTGCTCGGCTTTACTAACACATTTTCTAGCTTCCCCAACTCTTTACATTGGTTACAACTAAAGATTGGATGGCATGGGTGGAAGGATATGTAGTCTGCTGTCAAATTGCAAATTGGGACATGAGAATACCTGGGTTCAAATCCCACCTTTCCCAGTTTACCACATTTTATTATACTGGTCAAATCGTTTTACTATGGTTGGTATGTGGCAATGTTTAACTGGGATCTGGGTCACTAAGAAACCACAAACATAGATGAAAGCTATGTTGGATAAAAAGAAAGTAATGTTTATAATGTCTACTATATACACTTGAGAATGTCTGGGTAGGGAGAGGTCCGCCCAGTTTAGTTGATCTGGAAGGTGGGGCATTGTGGGCTTCGGCCAGAAAATAGCACTTGCCCCCGGGGCCACAAATTGCCGGTCCTCCTCTGGGGCAGAGTTATGAAGAAATCAACATGCAGCAGGACAGTGCTCCATGCATAGAAGAGGACCAGGGATTATGCTGGCAGGATGGGCATTGAAAGGGTTTGGGGGTTTGCAAGGCCAAAATAGGAATATGGTCGTGGGGAACACTTAGGTAGCGGAGAGTGCAGGGGAAGCAACGCAACAACAGGAAGTAAACCGATGCACAGGGTGGTGGGTGGGCATGATGTCGGCAGAGTTTAGTTTTTCTAGAAGTTGGGGCTTTGAGCGCTTTGGCCAGAAAATTGCACTTGCCCCAGACCAAAAGTTGCCAGTGCTCCACTGGGGCAGAGTGATGAAGAAATCAACATGCATCAGGGCAGTGCACCATGCACAGAAGAGGACTAGGGATTATGCTGGCACGATGTGCAGGATGGCCTCGAATGGTTCGGGGTTTGCAGTGCCAAGATGGAAATAGTGTTGTGAGGAAACCTAAGTTGCGGAGAGTGCAGGGGAAGCATTGCAAAAACAGGAAGTAAACCGGATGCAGGAAGTGGTGGACCTTTTGAGCTGCAGAATCAAGTAAGCGAAATTGGAGGGTGATAGTAAGAGGAATGCAAGAAGTGGTGGGTGATTTAAATAGATATGGGTGAGTAGCAAACAAGGAGGTCAATTCAAGAACAAAGGATGTCTGGGTGTGTGCTGTTTGGTGGGGGGAAACATTGCCAACTAGTTGGAATCAACAAAATGTGATGCCATGGAATTTGGGAAGATGGCAGCATGAGGAACAGATCATGAAAGGACAACTTCATCAAAATGATATACAATCATTCTTAGAGGCTGTTTGAAAGCTACGGAAGCAGGGGGCTCGTTAGCTTAGGGCCCTTTAGGAATGTGCATATGTAATTGATGTGATCATACAAAATTATTCTGAGTCAAAACAACCGAACCAACTCAGGAAGATGGCAAAGTATTGTTTCATTAACAATTATCTAAAACAGGGAGTTTACAACGAACAGCAACCGAGGTACGCTCAGTCTCTCAACAATCTTTTCATAAAACATAGTGTTTTATACCAAAAACGTGGCAATAATGAAAAACCTATCAAGCCTCGGGGTTAGCTAAGGGGAACATCTAAGTATAGTTTTTTTTATAGGGACTAGGATTGTGATTGGTTGTCCACTATCAGGTGGACTACATATGTCTACCTCTAAAACATGTACAGGCCGATTCATGGAATAAATGTGCGCCGAAAATTCCGGCGCAGAGGGGCCTATACGTGCGCTGCGCCGAAAAATAGCGAAAAGCGCAGGGAAACCAGCGCACGTCGATTCATGGAAGTCCGTGCGTAAGAAAAGCATCGGACGTGCGCTGAAAAAGTGCGCGGCGCACGCCGGCGCACAGGTCAACCAACGGCGTGCGCCACGGCCACTGCGCTATCACTCCGAGCGCAGCGCACAGCTCTAAAGTAGGCGGAACACAGGGCGGGACACTCGGAATGGGGAATAAAATGGGGCACAACACTCGGAATGGGGAAGAATGTGGGCGGCACGGGGAAGTACAGGAGGCAAGTGCGCGGAACGCCCACACGCTCTCCGGCAACACGTATTCATGGATTCGAACAGGGCAAAACAGCGCTCGATCAAACCAGCGCACAGGCCCAAAAACGAAAGTGCGCCAAAACCTGCGCCAACAAATACCACCCACATACAGCAATGGGCCATACCGTGACCCCAAAGGACAAATGAGGTGCAAAGGTGTACGCCATTAACACGGACACCCACTGTTCAAAAATTCGCGCGTGTGTGTACAACGGGTTGCGCGAGAAGTCACTCGCGCGATTGCCCTGGGTACGTGTATCCCGGGGTGCGGGGAAGTCCCACACGCGATTGCCCTGGCCACGTCGATATCAGGGGTGCGTGTGAAGTTCCACACGTGAAAAGCCAGGGTACGTCAATTACAGGGGTGCGCGGGAAGTTTCACACGCGAAAAGCTAGGCTATGGGAATTCCAGGGGTGGGCGTGAAATCCTACACGCGAAAAACTAGGGTACGTCATTTACAAGGGTGCGCGGGAAGTTTCACACGCGGCTCTGCTGGGTGGGTCCTCACAGGTGTTCCATTCACACCCTCCACGTCCCCTGCATGCAACCCACACCACAGGGGACTACCCTGCACACCTGCTCATGCCTCCCACCACCCCCACCCCCCCCCGCAGTCAGGGGCACCTGCCAGAAGGCCCCCACCCATGTCTACCACCACCCCCACCCCCCCAGCAGTCAGGGGCACCTTCCAGCAGGCCCCCACCCATGTCTACCACCACCCCCACCCCCCCAGCAGTCAGGGGCACCTTCCAGCAGGCCCCCACCCATGTCTACCACCACCCCCACCCCCCCAGCAGTCAGGGGCACCTGCCAGAAGGCCCCCACCCATGTCTCCCACCACCCCCACCCCCCCGCCACCAGGGGCAGCCTCCACCAGGCCCCCACCCATGCCTCCCACCACCCCCAACCCCCAGCAGTGCAGGGGCAGCCTCCACCAGGCCCCAACCCATGCCTCCCACCACCCCCAACCCCCAGCAGTGCAGGGGCACCCTCCACCAGGCCCCCACCCATGCCTCCCACCACCCCCACCCCCCCGCCACCAGGGGCACCCTCCACCAGGCCCCCACCCATGTCTCCCACCACCCCCACCCACCCCCCGCCACCAGGGGAAGCCTCCACCAGGCCCCCACCCATGCCCCCCACCACCCCCACCCCCCCGCCACCAGGGGCAGCCTCCACCAGGCCCCCACCCATGTCTCCCAACACCCCCACCCACCAGCACTGTGGGGCACGTGGCCAGCAGGCAGTCAGGCAGCAGCAGATGGCAGGTGGGAGCGTGCTCAGGGCTCTGGGGGGCAGTAATTTGGCCTCCTGGCCAGGAGCGTGGTCTCTCGTGTGTGAACGCGTGGACAGCCTGATAGGGAGTGAAATCCCACATGTCAGCGTGTGAATCGAGGAAAGGCCCTTAGCGCGTAAACCCGTCAACAGCATATGCGCGCCTATAGTCACCTGCACGTGCAGGAAATTGTTGCGTGACACGTCCCAGTGTCAAAGCGTGTGATTGGTGAAAATGGATCTACACGCAGAAGTGACAAAGCGTGTGATTGGTGAAAATGGATCTACACGCAGGAGTGACAAAGCGTGTGATTGGTGAACGTACACGCCGCGTAAGTGACGCTGTACGTGTGGGCCTGTATATAAGGTACATGTAGAACACCATTTCCTTGTACGTGCTTTTCGTGGAGAGCGAGTGGGTGAATTCTGTACTTCTTGTCGTTTCACACGCGATTTACTTCACGGCGTTTCCAGTTCGTACTCCCTGTTACCTCTGACAGCTTTTTCTCTATTTTTCCTCTTGTACTGGTTTACCTGGGCCTGTTCCCTCAAACAGTGTCCCCTTCTACTGTTGTCCTGTCTTCTCAGACAGCGTACACATCTTCTTTTAGCGGGGGTTTAGCCAGCCAAACGCGCTCATTTTTCACGCTCTTTTACCTGGCAGACGGTGAGTCACGCACGTATCCAACTTCTGTGCTTGCCCCGTGTGTAGCCTACCCCTTCAGAGGTCATTCTAGGCTGCGTGTGACACGCATACGTTCATTCTTGTGTTACTGGGTGCCACAGCGTAGTGCAGGTTTTTCTTTCTGCACACGTGGTCTAGGAGGGGTTGCGTGCACGTCATCTCCCTTTTTTGGGCCTCCTGTGCGTTGCGTGACCCGTCATCTTTCCCCAGGGGTTACAATCAGCCGTGCTAGAGCACTAGGGTACAATTACCATCTGGTACCCAACCCCTTTGACCCCCAATTGCCCAGGACAATTGTCTACAGCCACTCCCATACGCACATTAATATCAGTGCCATGGCTGGGAGGCGAAGATTCCGTAAGGGTGGCAAAGGTGAAAGAGCCACAAGTGGTGGCCGTGGTGGATCCGGTAGGGGACGTGGTCGTAACTTGCAGGGTGAGCCTGTCCCCCCATGTGTGGAGGACCAGTCAAGGGCACCCATCACCCGCCCCCCTCCCCCCCTCCCCCCCTCCCGTTGAGGCTGAAGTGGCTGACACCATCCATGCTCAGCCCTTGTTGGACCAGCCCATTGTGGCACCAGACCTGGCTGACTCCATGGCTGACTTCCAGGTCAGCAGGGCTACGACACGTGCGCTGGTGCACGTTGATGCTATCATGCCACGTGGATCTGGGGCAGCAAGGTCATCTGCTGCCCCAAGTAGGCAGGGCGGAGAGGCTGCAGGGGCAGCTGCAGCTCCATCCACCCCAGCTCTCACACACCCAGCCAGGACAGTGTCCGTCCTAGTCCATTCTGCTGACATTCCCCATGACACCATTACACTTGAGCCAATGCCTGCACCAACTCCCATGCTGAGTGTGCAATCCCACACACCTGATACAGAGCCCACCAGGGCTCCTGCCCCTAGTGTCCAGAGCGGCGCAGGACACTCAGGATCACCACCACCTTCCAAGCGGAAGAGGAAGAGTGCTCGTCCGGCACAGGCTGATGCCCCCGACACGGCTACACAGTCCGGTCCGTCGAGGAAGCCCAGCTTCACGGATGTGGAACTGAATGCACTTGTCAAGTATGTGTCCGGACATGATAACGAGATGGTCATTGTTGCAGGATCCAAGACCACACCTGCACAACGCCAGGCACACTGGCAGACCATTGCGGACATCGTAAGTGCCCTTGGAATCGTGAGGCGCACAGCCAATGATTGCTACAAGCGCTGGAATGACCTAAAGCGCAGGGCAAAGAAGAAGCTTGCCTCAAGTTATGCCGCAACTCTAGTGACTGGAGGTGGGTCTCCAGTAGAAGACATGGAACTCACTCCACATGAGTCAGTCGCTGGGACCTACGTCACGGAGGAACAGATCCAAGGCGTGGGAGATCTGCCTGATTACGAGGCATTGTCCGGTGAGTGCACATGCATGTGTGTGTCATCCATGTGCATGGTGTGTGTGTGAGGGCATCTGTTTGTGTGCCAGGTGAGAGTGTGTGCGCCTGAGTCGAATGGGTCAGCCATGTGCTTCATGCAAGACATCCTGGGCAGCTGCATTTCGCCATTGCAGTATCCCTTCTGCCAACAGTAGACATCTAGCCCAACAGCACCCAAGTTGGCCTTGAAGTGTCACCTTGCCACTACATTGTTGATTATTTTCCTATGTTCAATCAGACAGATTGTATGCATTCCACCACTTATACTAGGCATTCCTCAGTCCTCTAGTCACATGTATGGCATGGCCATGGTAAAGTGGAGTTACTTTGTTACCTGGATATCATATGTTCACACATGTCCCTGTGCAATTGGACCATATTGGACTGGCAGCTCCAGGTGATAAAGCAGACCTGTCAGAATTAGAAAAGCTATTGCATGTGGGAACTGGACAGAATGAATAAGTGCTGCCCTCCTCTCCATCTACACTCAAAAGCAATGGCACATGCCATCTGTGTGATGGCATGTGTGTGTCACCTGGCAATCACAGGGCAATGTGTGATGCCACTGCCAGGCAGCATGCATGAAATGTGTTCATCTTCCATCTTTGTGTAATGAGTGTGTGCCATTTGCCTGCCCTTCATACGCAGTGAGGGTGCATGCATGGGAGGGTCTTAGTCATGTGGGACATGTGTCAATCAAGTACTGGTTCTCTTGTTTCACAGCCCTCATTGTGTGCCATGGTGCTAATGCGGGTTTCCATTTCTTTGTCATTATGTCATTGCAGGGGAAGACGCACCTGATACTGCTGGGGTTGTGGAGATGGTGCAGAGCCAGGAGGGGTCCGAGGGCCGACCAACCACCAGTGAGGGACGTGGTGTGCTGGTGGGTGAAAACCCACAAGTGCTGCAGGTCGTGCTCTCAAGGGGTGTCTCTTGCTGCACCTCCCCCGAGCTGTACTCAGCTGTTGACTCGGATGATGAGACCTACGTGCCGTCGCAGGTGAGTGTTCCAGGGAGGGAATCTGTTCTGTCCCACCCACCTGCACCAGGGTCAGAACCCTCAATGGGGATGTCAGTGTTGGCAGCTAGGCCTTTGGTGGTTACGGATGCAGGGTCACACTCCGCGACATCTGATCCTGTTCCTGGGCCAGCAGATCAGAGGGGGAATGCAGTCCTGCAGCCTCAGGCAGTGCCGGCACAGCAAGGCGCAGTCCGCCTTGCCCCAGACAGGTGTGGTGCCCGCCGACGTGGTGGCCGTACGCCACCTGGCAATACCGTATGGGAGCAATCCATTTACGGTATGGCTACCCAACAGGCAGCATCATCCGAGATGATGGCTCAGGCCATGGATAGGGTGGCCACTTCCATTGTCCCCCCTGAAAGGCTGATGGAGCGACTAGAGCAGGCAACCGACTCCATCTGCCAGTCACACAGGGAGGACATGTTGGCGTCCAACAGGGACAGGCGGGCGGCACTGGCGACTCTGCAGGAGGCCATCTCCATAGAGTCCCAGGGCCACAGGGAAGCCCTGAGGCAGGAGCTACATCAACTCAGGACGACTCTTGTTGAGCTAGAGGCTTCAACACACCAAAGGACAGAACAGCAGCTGGAGCGTCTCACCCGTACGCTCTCAGCTGAGATGCAAGCAACGAGGGCGGAGGTCCGGCCATCCCGTGAGTTGTTGCATGGGGACCTCCGCACCCTCATCCTCCAGAACGAGACCTACCACACCCGCATGCTTGCAGCCATGGAGGAACAGAGTAGGGCCTTGCGTGGGCTGCCTCACATAGTGCCCTTTCCCCTCCCATGCGCAGCGGCTGTGCATGTGGTTGGGGATGTGGGGCCACCACCATGTCCACGGGCAGGCCCCGGCGTGTTGCAACGTTGTGCAGGACACATGCTGCCACTATGATCCTGCACACTACTGGGGGAGCGTATAACAGCTGCCCGCCAGAACGGTCAAGGGAGCGAAAGCGTGACTTTAGCACTCCGAATGTGCGCTCCACTATGCCCCGGGTTGTAATGTGGGCTGTGTTATATCTTACCTCGGGTGGCGTGGTGGGGTTCCGAATTGGCGTCATCATGTGGGGGCTGAGAGGGTAGGCACTGTCCCCTGTGGAGGTGGTGATTGGTATCATTGGTGGGGTTGTGACCTTGCTCAGTATCCAACATGCATGCATGTGCAGTGGCATACATACTCACCGAGAAGCCATGTATCGCCATGCCGCCCAGCATCTATGTCCCGGCATAGGGTGGACATTCGGTAAATGAAGCTGTCGTGGGTGGACCCGGGATAGTTGGCATATACTGAGGTGATGATTCCCTTGGCATTACATACTACCTGCACGTTGATGGAATGCCAGTGCTTGCGGTTCCTATAGATGTGCTCTGATGCCCTGGGGGGACGTAGAGCCACATGGGTGCAGTCGATGGCACCTAGCACTTTGGGGAATCGTGCCACTCCGTAAAAATCCAGGGCGGCAGCATGCCTTTCAGCAGGTGTTCTGGGCAGGTATATGTGCCTGCGGACTAATGGGCGTGCAGTGATGATGTCCAAGACCTGGTGTAGGCAGCGTGACTGGGTGGCCTGTGACACCCCAACCACTATGGCACTTGTCCGCTGAAATGATTCAGTGGCTAAGAAGTGCAGTACATTGAGGACCTTCTCCAGGGGGCTGAGTGCTTGAGAGCACAGGGTGGGTGATGTGAGGTCATCCTCCCACTCACTCACCAGGTCCAGTATTATGTGTGGTGGAAACCTGTACCTTCCATACACCTGGTCATCAGGCATCCCGAAAAGGCTGGTTCTGGGTGTGAATATTCTGGCCCTGACTCTCCTCCTCCTCCTCCTTTGGTAGCCCACTGCCACTGCTGCTAGGAACGGTATGTTCATCCTGGCATCTGGCTTGTTATTTGAAAAGTGCGCAAATTAATGCTTTGCGCGTGTTCTAGGCGAGCGTGTGACCCGCGCACCCCTGGAATCTAGTTCCCACTCCAATAGCGTGTGGAAATTCCCACGCAGCAGCCATACAGGTGCGCTGACGTACTTGCGTGTGTAAGTGCCCGCGCACCCCTGAAATACACGTACATAGGCCAATCACGCGATGACACTCTGACGTGCAGTATTTCCACGTGTGTTCCGTCATCACGTGCTGAGTGGGGAACGCCCGTGCGGGTCACGTCAGACGCGCTTACGCGCTGAGGGACTCTGGTCCAATAGAATCGCGTATGCGTGCTGACGCGCTTACGCGCTAAGGGCCTTTCCTCGGATTTCACGCTGACGTGCAGGATTTTCACGTGCCAAATCACTCCGTATCAAGCTGGCCACCCGAAAACACACGGAACACCACGCTCCTGCCCAGAAGGCCGAGTTACTGCCCCCCAGTGCCCCGAGCAGCCTCCCACGTGCTATCTGCTGCTGCCTGCCTGCCTGCCTGCCTGCTGCCACCGTGCCCTGCCATTTGGTGCCTGCACATCAGCCATCTGCAGGGGTCCAGTTGCTGTGTCCACCCCTGCTGGAACTGAAGACTCCCAACTGGGATTACATCGCTCCACAGCCCAGCCCCAGGACCCAGTTGCCCACCCACACCTGCCTCTGGGGTTGCCATGTCGGGCACTTCCACATCTGGCACCAGTGGCAACCCCAGGCCAGAGGGGCAGAGGGGCACCAGCTTCACTGCCACCGAAGTTGGTGTCCTGGTGGAGCATGTCCTGGGGCAGTATGATGCCCTCTTTGGATCGTCCCGCGCCAGCAAGGAAGGACGGGAGAGGATCTGGGCCGACTGTGTGGTTGCCATCAACGCGGAGGGGGTGGCAACCCGCAACGTCCAGAAGATCAAGAAGCGCTGGGAGGACTTGAGGTCCAGGACCCTTGTGAAGGCCCGGCGCCTCGTGGAGGGGGGCCGGGGCCGCATGAGTTCCATCCAGAAGAGGGTCCTGGAACGCGTACGCCCAGCGCTCCACGCCCAGGTCCTTGAGAGGGAGGCCCGTCTGGAGTTGAGCGGTATGTGTCCAAGCATTACTGTGTGAGACAGGGCATGTTGCGGTGTGCTGGTTCTATGATACTTGCCTGTATGTGTGCCATGGGCCATGTATGCATGTATGTGTGCAGGGACATCATGGTAATGCATGTGCGACCAGTGATGTGTGACCCACATGGTTGTTGCATGTGTTGAAATGCGGCATGGGGAGCCCTATGCAGATTTTGGACATGAGAGCATGCCAGTCTCTGTACCTGGACATGGATGGGGGTGAAGGATGGGTGCTGATGCCAGGTACATATATGGTAGCCATGTCTGTGTGCCTGACCTGCGTGTCTGTGACTTGTGCATGCCATGGATGCATGACACATGTGTGTGACAATGCACAGATTCAGTGACGCACCCAACTTACCCTTGTTTCGCCTGTGTTCGGTGTGTTTGGGGCCAGATGGATGTGACTGAGGTGAAGTGTGTGCATGTGATATGCATGAGCCATGATGCATGTGAGTTACATATCATTGAATGTTTCAAGAGTCCATTGGACATGCATGGAAATGTCCATGGCATGCACCATGCCTGTTACTGTGTGTGTTTTGCCTGGACTGACCCATGTGTTGTGGAGGGACATGATGGAAGTGTACTTTGACAGTGGTGCTCATCTGCTATTGCTTCCTGTCTAGGGGACCATTGTACAGTAGCCTGATGCTTGTGTCCTTTGTCTCCCTCTACGCAGCGGCTAGTGAAGAAGAGGGCGGAGACGGCGCTGTGGAGCAAGGCGGCGGGGATGCCCCCACGGCTGCAGCGGAAGGGGTGGGTGAGCCCCCACAGGGGCCTGCTACGGCGGGAGACGGTGAGGAGCCATCCAGGTTGGTGGTTTGCACAGAGGAGGAGGAGGCCGACACTGGTGCACACATGGGGCCTGGTGGGAGCATCCCTGCTGGTGCAAGTGGTGCAGTCCAGGGCCAGGGGCAGGAGGCAGCACAGGTCACCGTGGAGGGGCCTGTGCATGTCACTGTCCCTGACCCTGTGAGTGCACCACCATGCACCAGCAGGGATGCCCCGTCCCAGGCCCGTCCGCAGGTAGAGGGGATGTCCATGTCACCTGACTCCCCTCCACCTGCGGACGTGGTATCCCCTGGCCGCGTGGAGAAGGTCCTGATTGGGGTCGCGATGCGCACGGCTGTGATTCGTGATGACGTGCGTGCTTCCCGGGAGGAGCACGCACGTCATCACGAAGTGCACCGTGCCGACGTGGCCCAATTGGGATCGGCCATGTTCGGGGGTTTCCTGCATGTGTTGGCCAATCTGACGGCCCTCTCCTCCTCTGTGCAGGCTATCCACCGGTCGTTCTCCTTGCCGTCTTCCGGCCCAGATGCCACCAGGGCCCCCTGTGGACCTGCCCCAACCAATGCAGCCAGCTCGGTGGGGATCCCATCCCTGCCACAGTTGGGAGTCGGAGGTCCAGCAGGGGTGGACAACACAGCAAGTGGACCCCAGCAGATGGAAGATGTGACGGCATCATCGGGCAGGGCACGTGCACGACGGCGTCGGTGGTTTCCATCAGCCTGGATGCCGTCGTGCTGGCAGAGGCAGTGGCGTCGGAGGCAGCAGCGGGCTCGACGTGGGGGGCATCATGGCTCGGGGCCATCAAGATCAGAGGGGCAGGCATCGGCCGGAGGGCAGGGCAACCCTGGGATGGTGGTGTGTTCCGTGTGGGAGGAGTTTGGCCAGCGGATAGGTGCGGAGCGGCAGCGGGCGGAAGAGGAGCGGCTCGCCATGGTCAGGGCGGAGTTCTCCATGCGTCGGGCATTGAGGCGGGCTGAGTGCCTCGAGGAAGCTCGCAGGGAGTTTGAGGTGGACATGGGGTTGTCCCTGCGAGACCTCGGGGCCAGGACAGAGTCCCGCCTCCAGGACATCGACATGGAGTTCGATGATGCCCTGGCCAGCAACATCACCAAGTGAGCCGCAGGACTTGCCCGCTGCCTTTGTATATAGTTATTTAGTTAGTTAGTGCTAGGTTTCCTTTCTTTATTTTTATTATTTTGGACCGCTCGGACAATGGCCACTTTTTTGTACATATATTTTTCATTAGTTAGTGGTAGGTTTCATTTTTGGTGTTGGGCTCATGGACCCTGGAACATTCCTGTATATAGTTTGTTTTTTTGGGAGATACATTTTTTTAATTTCTTATTGTTTTCACCATGACGTAATGGTTTTCCATTAATTTCCTATGACATGATATTGCTTTGGACAAAATCATTTTAATTTTTTATTCCTTTGTTTTTTTGTTTATCACTTTTGTTCTCGGACATGGACCATTTATTTACTTAGCCACATCGTTGTATGTTTGAGAAGTTCACTTATTTTTGGTATTTAATACATTATTTATATTTTCTTACACTTGTGTTATTTTCTCATTGGTTTGTTACATGTCATGATATGGGTTTTGACATTCACTTGCACCCATTGTGTATGTGTGTGTGACAGACATGTGTTCTTTTGCATACTTGGCATTGGGGTTGTGTCATGTGATTGCATTCACTATGTGGGTGGATGCAATCCTTGCCTGGGTGTTTGTGCTGGGTATGCTGGCCATTACTGCCATGATTGTGTATCGTCAGGACAAGGGGCCAGGGGGACATGTGTGGGGGCCTGCTGGCAGGTTCCCCACAGTGCTGGGGGGTGGGGGTGGTGGGAGACATGAGTGGGGGCCTGGTGGAGGGTGCCCCTGCACTGCTGGGGGGTGGGGGTGGTGGGAGACATGAGTGGGGGCCTGGTGGAGGGTGCCCCTGGTGACTGGGGGGGTGGGGGTGGTGGGTGACATGAGTGGGGGCCTGGTGGAGGGTGCCCCTGGTGGCGGGGGGGTGGGGGTGATAGGGGACATGAGTGGGGGCCTGGTGGAGGGTGCCCCTGCACTGCTGGGGGGTGGGGGTGGTGGGAGACATGAGTGGGGGCCTGGTGGAGGGTGCCCCTGGTGACTGGGGGGGTGGGGGTGGTGGGTGACATGAGTGGGGGCCTGGTGGAGGGTGCCCCTGCACTGCTGGGGGGTGGGGGTGGTGGGAGACATGAGTGGGGGCCTGGTGGAGGGTGCCCCTGGTGACTGGGGGGGTGGGGGTGGTGGGTGACATGAGTGGGGGCCTGGTGGAGGGTGCCCCTGCACTGCTGGGGGGTGGGGGTGGTGGGAGACATGAGTGGGGGCCTGGTGGAGGGTGCCCCTGGTGACTGGGGGGTGGGGGTGGTGGGAGACATGAGTGGGGGCCTGGTGGAGGGTGCCCCTGGTGGCGGGGGGGTGGGGGTGATAGGGGACATGAGTGGGGGCCTGGTGGAGGGTGCCCCTGCACTGCTGGGGGGTGGGGGTGGTGGGAGACATGAGTGGGGGCCTGGTGGAGGGTGCCCCTGGTGGCGGGGGGGTGGGGGTGGTGGGAGACATGAGTGGGGGCCTGGTGGAGGGTGCCCCTGGTGGCGGGGGGGTGGGGGTGATAGGGGACATGAGTGGGGGCCTGGTGGAGGGTGCCCCTGGTGACTGGGGGGGTGGGGGTGGTGGGTGGCATGAGTGGGGGCCTGGTGGAGGGTGCCCCTGGTGGCGGGGGGGTGGGGGTGATAGGGGACATGAGTGGGGGCCTGGTGGAGGGTGCCCCTGGTGGCGGGGGGGTGGGGGTGGTGGGAGACATGAGTGGGGGCCTGGTGGAGGGTGCCCCTGGTGGCGGGGGGGTGGGGGTGGTGGGAGACATGGTTGGGGGCCTGGTGGAGGGTGCCCCTGGTGACTGGGGGGGGTGGGGGTGGTGGGAGACATGAGTGGGGGCCTGGTGGAGGGTACCCCTGGTGACTGGGGGGGTGGGGGTGGTGGGAGACATGAGCAGGTGTGCAGGGTAGTCCCCTGTTTTGTGGGCTGCCTGCAGGGGCCGTCGAGGGTGACAGGACCCACCCAGCCTAATCGCGTGTGTAACTTCGCACGCACCCCTGTAATACACGTACCAAGCCAAATCGCGTGTGATAATTCCCGCGCACCCCTGAAATACACGCGCCCAGGCTATTCGCGTGTGGAAATTCCCGCGCACCCCTGTAATACACGCGCCCAGGCTATTCGCGTGTGGAAATTCCCGCGCACCCCTGAAATACACGTACCCTGCTGTAATCGCGTGTGGGACTTCCCGCGCACCCCTGTAATACACGCGCCCAGCCTATTCGCGTGTGGAAATTCCCGCGCACCCCTGAAATACACGCGCCCAGGCTATTCGCGTGTGGAACTTCCCGCGCACCCCTGAAATACACGCGGCCAGGCTATTCGCGTGTGGAACTTCCCGCACACCCCTGAAATACACGTACCCTGCTGTAATCGCGTGTGGGACTTCCCGCGCACCCCTGTAATACACGCGCCCAGCCTATTCGCGTGTGGAAATTCCCGCGCACCCCTGAAATACACGCGCCCAGGCTATTCGCGTGTGGAACTTCCCACGCACCCCTGAAATACACGCGGCCAGGCTATTCGCGTGTGGAACTTCCCGCGCACCCCTGAAATACACGTACCCTGCTGTAATCGCGTGTGGGACTTCCCGCGCACCCCTGAAATACACGCGGCCAGGCTATTCGTGTGTGGAACTTCCCGCGCACCCCTGAAATACACGTACCCTGCTGTAATCGCGTGTGGGACTTCCCGCGCACCCCTGAAATACACGCGGCCAGGCTATTCGCGTGTGGAAATTCCCGCGCACCCCTGAAATACACGTACCCTGGATTTTCGCGTGTGGGACTTCCCGCGCACCCCTGGTATTCCCGTAGCCTAGCTTTTCGCGTGTGAAACTTCCCGCGCACCCCTGAAATGGACGTAGCCTGGGATTTCGCGTGTGAAACGTTCCCGCGCACCCCTGAAATGGAAGTAGCCTGGGATTTCGCGTGTGAAACTTCCCCGCGCACCCCTGAAATGGACGTAGCCTGGGATTTGACGTGTGAAACTTCCCGCGCACCCTTGAAAATCGCATGGGCCGCTTGCCGTGATGGTCCAGGGTTAGCGCAGCCCCTTGCGCTGGTTTGTGATTTTTATGAGATTTCCCAGCGCAAGGGGCGTTCCTGGGGGCGTAACTGGCGCTGCAGCGAGTCGCTGCGCCACTGTGCGCCACGGCTGCCTGGGGTAGCTAAAATCCATGTATACGCTGTGCGCCAGATTCGGTTTTGGCGCACGCGGCTGGCGCAGACTATCGCACGCGCACGCTGTGCGCCAGCCGCGTGCGCTACTTGTGCGCTGAATTCTATGAATTACCCTGGTAATCTTTAGAAACATTAGATACACAGTTTCTCATTGGTCTTCAAACCATAAGGTCCTTTGTTATATGGACTAATACAATTGGTTGGCATGCTTGTGCCTAGTCTGGAACATTAGGTTCACTTAGCAGCATGTAAGCCCAGACCCTGGTGCAAGGAGATGGGGCATGACACTACCCCACCACCCAATTAGCCGCCCAGCATCTCTCATAGCCCATACCTTCTGCCATGAAGATCGTCTTTGAACTTGGCCTTGAAAAGTATCATTGTCTTTTATAATACATGGGAGTGAGAGCACTCACTATCGTTTTCTGTGACTCCACATTCGAACTCTATTTTCATTTTTTGTTCACGTGAAATGAGTCCACAGTTTTGTCCATTTTGCAGATTTTAAATGCTCTAAATGAATTAGACTTGGCACTCTTAGTGTTCTTTCTTTGCACTTAAACAAGGGCTGATTCATCCTCTGCACGTTCGCTCATTTCCAGAATAGATAGCTGACCTTGGCTTCTTCAGTCTTCACTCCAGGCCAGATAGCCTTGTCTTGCAGCCCCACGGATCTGCTTATTCTTGCTGCGACACCGTTTTCCGTTACCGCTTCATGGGTTCTGGCTTACTAAATTCATAATACAGATGTCTTGTTTCGGTATAATGGCGGCTTCCCCTGTGTTCTATTTACTACTTAAAGCCAGCTTCTGCCTTGCGTTTCAGCATCTATACATTTATTGAATGGTTAATTTTCTGCAGCACTTTGTGCACGTGTAATCTACTTTTTCGTATTTAAAAGTTCATTTGATTTTTTACTTCATTAGGTTCTTAAGGATCTTTACATCCTCTTCAGTCAGTATCTCGGGATTTCGTGCATACTTTTTGTGATGTCACTAGCTTATTTTCTTTGCCCTCCCTCATAATCTTTCAGGGAGTTCCTCCCTTAGGTTGTCATCACTTTGGGGATACATTCGGTAGGGTTGTCTCAACGGTTATCTTCTCCTGAACACACGTTACGTTATTGGAATAACGCCTGGTGCCAAACACACCACGGCCTCATGTCTCCAACATATGGGTGGATCGGAGGCAGGTCCTGCAGAGCTATGCAGCTGCTGCACTACACTCTCATAAGCAGCTGAATTTTGCTGGGTGAAATCTATTGTCTGAATCGCATAAATGTTTGGGAGGTTCAGCGACTAGAATACAATCGGCATTTGGGTGAATGCTGTTAATCAGAAATAAGTCTATAAAGAAGCGGAAGCTACGGCCATCAACATTAGCTTTGGGGTACCTCAGGGCTCATATACTTTGCCTTGTCTGTACAACATATTCACAGTCCCTCTTTTTGCCATGCTAGCCCACGAGAGGGTGATATTCACAAATGATGCCGACGATATGAAGTGTGTCATTCCTCTGTCGGGTAGCCATGATCTGGATGAAGCATGCATCAATAAAATCTATATCTTGACTGAGACCTGGATGGTCCATAATGAACTTGCACTGAATACAGTAAAACTGAGCTGTTCGTGGTTGGCTCGCCCAATATGATACAGAAATTGGGTTGCATATGACTGCTTTCATATAGGAGCCACAAAATTATCCCTATTAAGAAAGTTAAAACGCTGGGGGTCATTTTTGACCAACACCTCAGCATGAAGTCTCATGTATGTAGTTTGGTATCATCCTGTGCCTATTACATCAAGTTACTGGCCCATCTTAGACCCCTCATCTCTCAGGCTAATGCTGAGACAATCGCAAGAGCGATCATAGGAGCTAAGATTGATTACTGTTCCAGCCTCCTTGTGGGCATTAATACATCTATTTGCAATAGGTTGCAGGTCTCCCAGAGTGGAGCTGTAAGGGTAGTGATGGGTCTTTCTCATCGAGACAATGTCTCAGCAGCAAGACATGCTCTTCACTGGCTACCGGGTGAGTTGCGAATTCATTTTCGACTACTGGTCATTATGCAGAAGTGTAGACAGGGAAAGATGCCTGCATATCTCCAAGCTCTCCTATCAAACAAAATTCATGGAAGAACATTTTGATCCACAAACCCGGATCTTTTGATGATCCCCATGTGCAGGACTGAGAATTCGTCAAAGGCAGCCTTTTGTGCTATCGCCCCTAGGGCTTGGAAGGAACTACCGCTGGAGTTAAGAGGCATTGGGCCTCATTACGACCCAGGCGGTAACCATGGCGCTATTTGCGCCATGGTTGCCTCCAAAACCTTACCGATTCCACGATGGTGAATGGAGCAATTACCGCCCCATTCCAAGGGTTGCGGGGGCGGTAATTCCCTATTCACCATGGCCCTTTCCCATTCCCATGGGGAAGGCGCTAATAATGGTACCTCTAATTGCGGTACCGTTATTAGCTCCAAAGTCCCTTTGCGGGTCCTGTCCTTAACGCCTGGTAAAACCAGGTGTTAAGGGAGGACCCGCAAAGGGACCTCGTAATAGGGCGGTAAGGGATTACCAGCACCAGTGCCCTTACCGATACCGGTATTCTCTTACCGCCCAGGTCGTAATGAGGCCCATGGAGTCAACAGATGTCTTCAAAAGGAAACTGAAGACCTTTCTGTTTGCCTAGGGTACTAAGTTCCTGTCCCCTTTTGCTCCCGTTATCTGCGTATGTCTGCGGAGTTTCTGTGTTCCATGTTGTGTCCTGTTTGTGCCCTTAAGCCTATGGGTCCATGGCATGCACATTACACATTTATTAAAATAAAGGAAAAGTCGTCCATGTCGGGGTGGTATAATGGATATTATTATTATTAGTAGTGATATTTATAAAAGTGATCAGGGCCGAATCATCCTGCTTTCCCTGCTCCATTATCCACGTGTTTTCTTCTTGTCAGAGTTAAATAATGAAGAGGCAAGAAGCTGCTACCTCGCCTTGCGCACTTCAATTGCGCTCAGAGAGATAACGTGGCACTTGATGTATCTTGAAAGGGTAAGTGCTTCAAAGATAGCATCTGTTAGTAATTATGTTTTACAAGAAATGTTCATAATCACATGTAGACTTCATTTCATATGAATGTTTGTCAGCGTAATTGGGCGGGGAGGCGTGGGATTGCACGTTAATGATCAAGTTAACATTTTCACAAACTGGGCTTTTTATAGGGTTTTCAATTTTTTTTGTTGTTCAATTTAAAATGCTGTTGCTGACATATCATTACATGCAATTATTAATTTAAAAATGAACCGGTGACCAAATTTCCAAGGAATTTGAAAAATGTTTTATACAATCACAATTGTTTAAATCCAATGTTTAGAATATTACCCTCTCTCAAGATGTTGAATTGGATTGCAGAAACATTTCCCGTGAATGACACACATTTCTAAAATCCTTGTATACGGAGCTGCGCATATTTGTGGTAACAATGTAGTGCTGAGTTAAAGTTTCACGGAACGTGTTTTCACCAGTTATCACGTTCACACACCGTTTCCTGGCTCAGTGCTCAGCTGTGCTAAAAATCTTTATTTTACTAACAAAACGAAGATAGCCAGATGGCTCAAAACAAGTCCTTCTGAAGTTCCACCAGACCTTGGAGGTAATGCAAAAAAAGGTGTTTCTTGGAGAAATACTGTCTAAATTAGCACCCACACCATTACAGGCCTGGAGTCATTCCACCCCTACATTATTCCACGTGAATACCACCAGTGCGAAATTACATTGTCTTACAAGATAGAGTTTCACCTTTAAAATACCTGTTTTTTACTCCCCGCTAGATGTGCAGGTATACATTTTTAAAACTCCCAAGCCGATGTTAAATTCTTTGTCTGCTCAGAAGGAACGTTTAAGTGCTTCTCTCCAACAGAGGGACCAATGCTTTTCAATGGGGACACGGAAAGTGGATGAAATGGACTCCCACCACATTTCCCATGTAAATCACACATGTACAGTAGTGTGATAGGCCACAATGGCAGACTCCCCATTGCCGCCTTCATCATGAATGCGGAAATTGGCAGACATACTAGCTGGATTTTTTGGAATGTGACTAGCTGTATTTTGATAAATACACAATTGTTACCAAAGTGCCCGTGATAATGCTGTAACTGGATGTGACTAATCAGAATACCACCGGTGGTAGTGCTATTTTCGCCCAACTGATTTTCTTCGGGAATATCAGCAAAGAAGTAGCGGGACCTTGTAATAAGGTCACACATCTTTCCTTTCTATGGGTGATTATCAGGATCGATGGAAAGACCTTTCAAAAGATGTCATTAAACAACCAAAATGTTCTCCTTTTGATTTGCAAATCCTTCCCTGCACTTAGAAAAGCGATTGTGGTTGGCATTTACCACTCATAAATATGTCTTTCATACTAATTTAGGAAGACATTTACAACATGCATTTTGAGAGTACATTATCAGTGTTCCTGCAAACTATTAACCGATTTCTGATGTTGATGTGTGCTTCTCCCTTGAAAACAGATGCAGGTCCTCATATTGGTATTCCACTGAAATCGACAGCTTTGCCACAAACCAACAAAGTAGTTCATGAGTGAAACATTTGGGAGTCCTGTTCAACAAGTTTTCAATGGGGCAAATACTCAGAGCCTGGTTTGGAGAAGCTCTCTGCTGTTTTAGTTTTGGCTCAGAGTTTGTACGTTAGCGCCAGCCATACTATTGACAAAACTATTGAAATCAGAATGGGTAGTGGCCAGATGGCATGTGAGGAGGGACACACCGCAGGTACGCGTGGTTTGGCCATATACCCAACCATGACCAAATGCATCCCGATGTATTTGCTGTCTCTCTGTGTCCAAACCAAGCCAACATGGTGGGTCTTTACATTTTAATTAAACCTGGTCATCCCTTTGCCGGAGTCTCGATCACTCTGTCCCCTATTTTGTTTGACCTGATCTCAGAACGTGTGCCTCTAGAGAGGAGGCATGGAAGGGAGGGGTCCCTGATCAGAGTCCGAGAGCTGAGGATAAAAATGCCACACCTCCTGGAAAGTGCAAACTCCCCCCATCTGAAATGATCAGCCTGCTTCTCCAAGTTTCCAAGAGTTCATCTACATGTTACCCTGAATGTGCCCCTGTTCATGCTGTCCCCCTCCCAACCTCCCAACCTCCCAAAGGAAGAAGAAGAATACATGGGCAGATGTCCAGCCACAAACAGTATTGTGTGTGTATAAGTGTGCGACGCCATGCAGTGCCACTATGAGGGGTGGAGATGTGGCCACATTGAACAAAGACTTGTTTCTGGAAGTCCTTAGGAGACGCCCTAATGCCATTTTAATTGCATGTACTTTGCCTAGCCCTACTCTAAGGATTCGCATGACCCAGCGAGACAGAATACATGCGTTGCCTTAACATTGAGTATGTATTCACAACAGATCCAAGGGCATCACAGGAATTGACATCCAACAGGAGTAACATTAGTCTGTGATGTTCAAGAGCATCATTGAAAATTGCATAGCAAGAGGTTCGCATGAGTAAGCCAAGACACAAATACTTTTTAATGTGTAATACACGATTGGTCATTGTTATTATTAAGACATGTGAAACGCCATGTTGTCGCATAAGGTACAGTGAGAACAAATGATTTGCCCAGGATGAGACATTTTGGTCAAATTGTAAAGACTGGTTTTAAGGATTTTGGAACTGCATTTGTTCATCAATATCCATGTGTGAGACGTATGGTGTCTGGAAACAGGGTTGTTTACTTTATAGAGAGACCTGAGCTGACATTGTGATCAGCACTAGGGGCCAACAACCCTGGTGCACTGGGATAGCTTTCTGCACCTTGAGTTGGGTAACTACTTCTCCTCCTGAACTAAGTCTGCATACTTGTGTCTCCTTTCCTCCACAATGCCCAGTCACGCTATGTTGCACCACCCACCTCCTGCCTTCACTCTTCTCCTTCCTAACTCTCCTTGTCAGCCCCACTGGGACTACTCCTCTCCTCGTCCTATCTTTTCACTTAGCTGTCATCTCAATCTCCACTTTATGTCTCCTCTTTTCGACGCTTTCCCCATTGTTGTTCTTGACACCTTTTAACTCCTCACTTCTTCCTTCACCTCCACTCCACACCTTTTATCCTTTTACTATTTCCCTGTGGTTTCCCTCTCTCCTCCTTGTAGCATCTCTCAACCTCCTTTGCCTCCACTCCATTGCAGTTAGCCTCACTACCTCCTACTCCACTGCCTCCTTCCTATCTTTCTCTTCCTCACAACACACTCTAGTGCTCTCAACATCTCACACTCCTGCTGACTCCTACACTTTTTTAAAAACTCTTTACCTTTATAATCCTTTCGAATCTGCCCAATGATGGCCCTCATTACGACCCTGGCGGATTTTTTCCGCCATCGGCGGACTTTTCCGCCATGGCGCAAAGTCCCTTTACGCCATGGCGGATGGCGGACTTACCGCCCCATTCCGAGGTCGGCGGGGCGGTAAGTCCCCATTGACCCATTTACCCTTCCCCATTCCCATTTCGGCCCCATAGGGCTCAATGGGAGTGGGGAAGGTGTTAATTACGCCACCGTACACTACGGTGGCGTAATTAACACCGAGGTCCCATAGCGCCATGGATTTTTACGCCCGCAAAAAGCGGGCGGAAAAATGACCATGGCGCTATGGGAACTCGTAGTTGGCGGTAAGGGGTCGGCGCAGCTAACGCTGGCGCAAACCCCTTAGCGCCAGGGTCCTAATGAGGGCCATGGCCATTGCTTAATTATCTGCAGCTGGCATTGAGTTGTGAGAGATCCTTGCGATCAGCTGACTCACCGCCAGACTAATTTGTCTTTTCTATTTTCCGCTATGACTTGAACATGCGGTCTGAGGTTTAGATACTTGGGGCTGTCATCTTTGATTCACTTACTCGCTGTCCATGGTTACGAGCACAATATTGCTGCTCGCAACCTTACTACCTTGTCGCGAATGAACGCCGTACTCTTGCTCAGGGATGCTTTCCAGAGGTTTCTGTGGATCACGCTCAATGACAGGATGTATAGAGGTTCATGTAGCTACAGGACTATGGGCCTCATTACGAGTCAGGCGTTAAGGGGTTAACGGCGACGTAAAAGGCGCCGACCCCTAACGCCTGATTAAAAGGTCCCTTAGCGCCATGGTGATTTTAACGCCTGCTTTTTGCAGGCGTTAAAATCCATGGCGCTAAGGGACCATGGACCGTAATTTACGGTGGCGTAATTAGCGCCTTCCCCTCTCCCATTATGCCCTATGGGGCAAAAATGGGAATGGGGAAGGGTAAAATGGGAAATGGGGATTTACCGCCCCACTCACCTTGGAATGGGGCGGTAAATCCGCCATCCACCATGGTGTACGACCCAGGCGGTAACTTACCGCCTGGGTCGTAAGTTTCAAACCAAATCTAATAAACATCCCCAGGGTCTGGCCCAGGCGCACTGAGAGCTCCTCTTTTCCTCTCCCTAAGTACCAAATAGATGGTGGGAGTTCCACTGCCCCTCTCATCTGTCCCTTAAGGTGTTGATAACTATTCAAAAAGGTGCCTGACAGCTCTTAAGGGAGTTTAGGATCGCAGTCCCTGGGACATTAGGGTTGAGGGCATCAGGCTTCATCCTAAGACTGGAGCTAAAATGGGGAGCTGGGGGGAATCCTCTGTGTAAATCCTCTGTGGCCTGCACCAAGCCCCAAGATCACTCATGGCCCATCAACCAGCCTTCAACAAGGTCACATCAAGCAAAAAAGAGTTCAAGAGCACACATTTTACCAATGAAAGGAGGGTAGTAGAGAAGAGGTCATAAATAAAGGAGCTTCAGAAAGTGTAATGGATTTGGCAAAATTGAAGATAATTCCTGCAATCATTCTTCCAGATACAATAGGCACTGTAAATTGATAGCACATAGCACATCTGAGCTAAGTTGAAAATGCAAACAAGAGTGCACGTGCACTTGTAAAGGTTTGTCTTCGAATAATACCACAAACCCAGCTATAGACAAGGTGTTATGTGCAGCATATGCCATACAACGTTCTCTGTTAACGCTAGCCAAGATAGTTGACACGATGGACACATAAGACTTTGCCATATGTTTGGTTGATCAGAAAGACAGGAATATGCAAACATGTGTCCTTGGCGATCAGTGGTCTGCGACCTTTGGCTCTCCAGCTGTTTTAGACTGCAGTTCCCATCAACCCTAGCCATAGTACTGAATGGTTAGGGATCGTGGGAGTTGTAGTCCGAAACATCTGGAAAGCTAAAGGTTGCAGACCCATTTTGTATATAGTCCTATGCCTTCCCTTCCAATTTCACCTGCAGACGTGGGTACATCAGAGAATAGCCCATGGAGGATGTCACAACCTGTAGCATCTATCAATACCCAGCACGGTAAGAGTGCGGAGGGCACAATGGCTAATGAAACATCTTCAAAAGTATTGAAACGGCCAAGAATGAAGGCACACTGCTCCTAGGAGAGTGCAGACCAATCGTTCTACTGAGCAACGCCGAAATGAGCGACCACTGGAACGAGTGCCGCCTTGTGAATGCGAGTATGTGCTGTTACTGTTGTCTCGAACTGTTTGCAAGGGTAGCTTGATTGATTAATTCCTATGTACATGTTTTTGTTGAAATGGTCAACGAGACCATCAATTGGAGGCGTTACAATATTATGTATTTACTGATTGCTTGTTAGGCGCGTATGCAGCAAGTACATTCTGTTTCAAAGCGCCCACAGGGCAACATGGACATGGGAATGAGACGATACATACATATATGAAATACAGTGGAGGGGAAGAAAGGACGAACCTACAACACCTTGTGAGTATTCAGAACGTGCAAGTGCAGTAGTTAAACATTCTGCTTGTGATATGTCACGTTAATGTTCCCTTTGTAATGCGCCATACACATTAGAAAGAGAGTGCGATTGCACGGGTATGCATCTTGTTCTTAATGCAACCGACATTTTGTAATTGTTGGTTTTTACTGTGCTCGCTATTGAGACTTGTGATATATACTGCAATTGATTGTCACATTATATGGAGCTTTAATTGCAAATACAAATATAAATTTCACACATTTTAAAAACATCTCGTTTGATAGTTTAGCATGTTTCTATATCAAATTTGCATATTTTATAGTTGTGAAATACTATGAAAACTGGACTGAGGTTTCATTATATTTGTGAGTGTATTAAGAACCACACCAGCTGTAGAATAGTGTTATTCTACTGTTCTCTCTCACTCCTACCCTCTCATTCTCTCTTTCTCTCCCTCTGTCACTCTCCTTAGCACTGCATCTCTGCCTGTCTGCACTCAAGTGCAAGGACCTCACTGAGCTGCTCCCCTCCCTCTCTACCTGAAGGTGTGCATGGATGTGAGAGAAGTAGAGGCAGGGTGACCAGATGTAAAAAGTTAAAAACCTGGACAGGGCATCTAACACAAAAGTAGGACTAACTCTTGAAAGTGGCTGTCAAGGCACTACACTTCAGTAGCGTTTGGAGGAGAAGGGGGTTTAAGTGTTACTGTTCAAAGAAACACATATGTTAATGAATCTGCCACAAACTAACACTATCTTAAGTTGTAAAATGCAGAATTTCATCTGTGTGAGATTGTGCATTCCTGCCTGCCAGCTATGAAGACCTACTACAAAACACTGGAACCACTGCAGTTTCCAATGGGAACATAATCTTGAGAAAGGGGGAAAGAGCATGAAATACCAGGACGATCACAGCAAAACGGGGACGTCTGGTCACCCTAAATAGAGGCAGAGCAGGGGAGTGGGGCTGTGGCTGTCCAAAGACCATCACTATGTTTTATTAATAGTTTGTAGTGTGGGAGGAGAGATAATGAGCCTCGCGGAATCTTGGAAAGGAGGGCTGAGAGGGAGAGGCAAGGCTGTACAATGTAGGGTGACCAGTTTTCCAAAACAATACTCGAGACACGTCACAAGCTTAAAAGACTGTAGATATCAACACAAATGTAGGACTACTAGTGCAGGGTGGATGTAGTCTTAAGTTTATAATGTTAACGATAGTTGGGAGAAGTGATCAGAATAGCAGCTGTAGAAATTCTTGATCGTAATTATTGCTAAATTTGTTCTTTTCTGTGCTATATTTGCAAAATATACCATGCACCTTTTACTATCTATAACACATATGTTAATACTATATTTAGACTATGGTGCACAGAATTATTTTGTAACCTATTGACTACAAGAGTGCAGATTTATTAAAAAAAAAAGAATGACACAAACATTTAAAATGTGCTATTGATGATTGGACGCTAATTAATAGTTCATGAAGTTGGACCCAATCAAATTTGTTGAAATTTAGGAGTTTAGCTCTAGCCAGTTTCCCATTTTACCACTACGACAGAGCTGCTCCTTGTAAGGGAGAATGCTCAAAAATGTGCCAATTCCCTTCTATCTTAGAGAGCCCCAGCTCTTTTGCTGGACTTTAGGACTATTCATTTTTATCCTGAAGAGAGTGAGACCTTTTTGCCACTCTCTCATGCATTTTTATTTGATTTGAACACTCTGTTTTTTTTGGTTTTGTAGTCTGACAAACTCCATAGACAATGGGCCTCATTCCGAGTTCGGAGGTAACCACGCCGCTATTTGCGGCAGGGCTGCCTCCGAACTCGTCCAAACTCCGGCCTGGTGAATGGAGTAATTACCGGTCCATTCCGAGGTCGGAGGGACCAGTAATTCCCCATTCACCACGGCCATTCCCCATTCCCATTTGAGCCCCCATAGGGCTCAATGGGAAGGGGGAAGGCGGCAATAATGGTACCGTAAATTACGGTACCGTTATAGACCCCGGAGTCCCTTTGCGGGTCCCGTCCTTAACGCCTGCTAAAAGCAGGCGTTAAGGAAGGACTCGCAAAGGGAACTCGTAGTAGGGCGGTAAGGGTTTAACGGCACCGGTCTCGTTACCGGTGACCGTTAACCCTTACCGTTACATTGTGACACATAGCACCCATAGTGCGGTGGCACAGGGAAGGCCTTTAGATTTCCTAAGGTTTAACTATCTTCTCTTGGTTAAACTACTGTTTCCAAGAGCAGTAAAGTTAAATGTACTTTACTTACCTTTTGTAAGTTTGTAGACCCAGCACAGCTGGGCCTCATTCCGAGTTTGGAGGTAGCCATGGCGCTATTAGCGCCATGGCTATCTCCAAAACCGGGTCCGGTCTGGTGGAATGGGGACTTACCGGGACATTCCGACCTAGGCGGACCCGGTAAGTCCTATTCCAAATGCCATTCGCCATTCCCATTTGAGCCCCCGTAGGGCTCAATGGGAAGGGGGAAGACGCTAATAACGGGGCCCGTAAAGAACCTGTGGTCAGACCACACGTCCTTTGCAGGTTCCGCTAAGGGACCTCGTAATTGGGCGGTAAGGGTTTAATGGCACCAGTCTCCTTACCGGTGACCGTTAATCCTTACCGCCCAACTCGGAATGAGGCCCACTATCTTACAATAGGGTGCTGGAGGGTTTACTTTATATCCCCTTTTTGTCTACTTTCTCATGTAACATTTTTATGTTACCCTTTCTACAATTAATGGCTGGTGGCAGTGGTTTACTTTTTCTTACCATTGTGTGTTTTTACCGTGGCCCCATAGGGCTCAATGGGAATGGGGAAGGTGCTAATAACGGTACGGCAAATTGCGGTACCATTATTAGCTCCAGAGTCCCTTTGCAGGTCCCGTCCTTAACGCCTGGAAAAACCAAGAAGTGCTTCAGCTCCCCTGGACTTCGCTCAAGTGACATTGGCTGTCCTGGCTCCCTGAAAGACTCTTTTTACCCTGTGACATTGGGCCTCATTACGACCCTGGCTAATAGCACCATGGTCCATGCCGGTAACTCTCCGACTCCGCCATAGCGGAATGGGGAATTACCACCCCATTCCGAGGTTGGCGGAGTGGTAATTCCCCCTTCTGCCATGGCCCTTCCCCATTCCCATTTTTGCCCCATAGGGCATAATGGGAATGGGGAAGGCGCTAAGTACGGTGCCGCAAATTGCGGCACCGTACTTAGCACCAAGGTCCCTTTGCGGCATGGTTTTTAACGCCTGCAAAAAGCAGGCGTTAAAATCACCATCCCGCAAAGGGACCTTGTGATCAGGCGTTAAGGATCGGCGCCGTTTACGGCGCCGTAAAACCCTTAACACCTGACTCGTAATGAGGCCCATTGTGTTTAACTATCCCTCCAAAAAGTCACACATACCTTACTTGTATAGCTGAGAAAGGGTTAATCTACTTTGCTTTGGGGGTTCAAAATTGCTTACCTGTTTGAGAATCTTGTTAACATTGTTTCCTTCCCTAGCCTTTTCTTTTTTACTACAACTTCAGTATTACCATTTAAGTTTGAAAAGTGATATTTTAATGTCCTAACTATTGTGTGTCATCCCAAAAGGGTATCCACTTACTTTATTGAATTGAAGGAGTGTATTTTGAAGTGTATTTCTATTGTTGCCAAAGGCTCCCTTTTAAAGAAGGCTTATTTTAAAAATGGCTGTTAAATTAATGAATAATTATTTAATCAAGAATCCTTGAGTGGAAATGTTATTTGAATACTTGTCACTGTGAAACTCGAGGTTTCTACCCTACAGCTCACATTGACCACTCTTGACATACGCCTGGCTGCTCAGTAACTCTACCAACTTGTGTAGTACAGACTTATACCAAAGGTTGGGTTACCTATTGCCAAGAGGACAAGGCTGGTGTAGTCTCCCACAGGGTTACTACATATAATCTTGCGTAAGACTCCTTGAAACCACTTGATTCCTTCAAGCTTGAGAGCATTCCACATTCGAGACTCAACTCCTTCAATTGTGCAATGCTATATGTGATTTATAGAAACAATTGTGTGTCTCCTCAATCCTGACTTTACTCCATGTGGAATCCTCCATCCATTCCAATATGAAAACACGGCCTCAGTGGCCCAGCGCTCCAGAAACTGTTGTAGCCAGGATGCTGGTTGCATTGTCAGTGAAGACAGACGTGGGTAGGTATGGAGGCTTCCTTTGCACTAGAAGAAAAGGAACTAACCCTGATACTTGGAAGCGTCTTTGAATGTGAAAGGAGATAAGGTTGGATGTACACCAGATTGCTGATCACTGAATATATGAGAATCATTGTTGGGAGATATTGATTTATGTATCAAAATACTCTTCCCGGTTTTGAGAAAGGCCTGCTGGCTGAAACACGTGTTAACCAAAAAAGGGCATCTAAATATACCATAAGTTCCTGGAAGCAACAAAAAATATTGCAAAAATATTTGAATGTAAACAATTTTGGAACAATTTTATCAATCAACCAAACAATCAGCTATTTGTATAGCGCTCTTTCACCAAAGGCATCATGGTGCTTAGACAGACGCCAGCCGAGACAGATGGAGATAAATCACAACTGGACAAGAGATGCATTTACCTAAAGGGAAACGTTTAAGGCTTTGTTTGAAGGAACGGAAGTCCTCAATGGTCCTTAGCTTAAAGGGCAGAGAGTTCCAAAACTTGGGCCCTGCCACTGAAAAAGCCCGGCCACTCACACGTTCTTTCCTATATTTGGGTATATGCAACAACGCTGCATTAGAAGATCTCTTGGAAGATGCCGGCATGTATCTATCCAGTGTCTCCTGGATGGCTAGACACCCCTTGCCGCTTAAAGCATGGTGCATGATACACAGCGCTTTAAGTTTTACCCGTGCTTCAATCGGCAACCAATGGAGAGATTTTCAGGCCCTAGTTACTCCTGCTGCGGCTGAAATGTGTGTAACCAGGCACACTGCTGCGTTTTTTAACACTGGATAAGCAAGGATGGCTAAGCCAAGTATATGACATTAAAGGAATCCAAACTCCCAATTACACATGCTGCCACTATCTGACCATTTAACCAATCTGGAATGAAGGGAAGAACTTTAGTTTAGTTTAGTTTAGTGAAGTTTAGCTTAAACTTTAGTTGTTTAAGCTTGTCAAAGCCTGCTCCATATACTGAATTAACCTTTATGCGTGTTCATTGATGTCCGGCGCAACATTAGAATACCAACAACTCTAATTTTGTATATAGAGGAAGGGGCAATCCTTCTTTGTATTCCTAAGTGTGACAGACATTTATTGTATACTTGTCAGATCTGTGCCGCAAGGGCATAATCTTTATACCCCACCCATTGTGTTCAATGTCACACATGCCAACAACCCACAGTTAGTCTTACTAGTGTGTTGAACTACAACCAGATGCTACTGGAATGCTTTCACAAAATGTTGGTTAAAATACAAGTATCAGCTCTTGGTATGTGCTCCTTTTCTACGTGTCACAGTGCAGTCAATATTGTTGGTGTGGGCCTCTGAGTTAATTTCCGAGCATGTTAAAAGTAAACTGGCTGCAAAGCTCTTCTCTGCTGTCGCAGTGAGGGTAACACCTGTGGGTGTGGGCTTCTACTATCTTGGGGAGAATGTGTGTCTGTGCACGTCTTCTCCACTTGAGTTCGCCGAACATGTATGTGTGTGTATGTCCCTAAACACCACATGTGTATGATCTAATCCATCCAACAACGTGGGTTAGGAGGCACACTGTATTCTGTGGCAAACCAACAGGAAACCGTTCATGAGCCCCTGTTACCTAAATAACATAGACCACTGACAGATACAAGGGGCCTCCATACCGGGTTCCAGCTCCGGGTTCTGGCAATGAGGAATTACCGGGTCATTCCAACCTTGGAGGAACCGGTAATTCCTCATTCACAAATCCAATCCCCATTCCCATTGAGCCCCCAAAGGGTTCAATGGGAATGGGGATGGAGCTAATAATGGACCCGTTAATAACGGGCCCGTTATTAGCTCCTTGGTGCCCTTGCGGGACCTTCTAAGGACGTCTTGTCTGACCATACGTTCTGTGCGGGTCCCGCAAGGGATCCTCGTAATAGGGCGGATGGGCTTACCGGCACCATTACCGGTGCCGGTAAACCCATTCCGCCAACCTTGTAATGAGGCCCAGTGTATCATTCTTGGTATTTCAAGAGTTGGGAATATCATTTAAATTGTTAATCCCCTTTCCAACAAAACAGTATAATTTGCTCTTCAAAACCGCAGATAATATTATCCATTGTAACAGTACAGGTCAACACATCCACCCTGTTGCTCTGGTTAATTTGCCTACAAACCACGTGGCTTGAAAGCAGTTTAATAAATCTGCCAACCTCATGTGCTGAATGGGATCGTCAGTTCACTGTGCTATTGCAGACACAAATGTGTTGCCATAGTGTGATGTGACTTGATTCTCATTAGGGCTGTTTAAAGTTGTGGAACTTCACCATCACACACTTGATGAAGTTTAACACAAAATTCTGCAACCTCGCAACGTTTGCAGACACCATTAAATGGCCACAAATTGGGTTTTGCAGACATTTAAGTATGCAAATGTGATTATTAACGCATTGAATGGTTCTCTTGAGGTGCTGGATTCTGTCCCGTGCACAGCACAACAAAAAAAAACAAATGCTGCTAACATATTACCCGCTGAACCAAGGAAGGGAGTTTGGAAAAAACATTCCCCCAAAACACTATTTGCTGAAATTATTACTCAAAAACCAATTACTTCCTGGTGAAAAGGATTTTAGAGACGAGCATGTGTTGGACTGCAGCTCCAAGGCGGCTAAATGATACAACACTTTAGGTCCTGTTTGCTCTGTCAGGGCTGGCCTGGAAGGAGGAGTGGCAGAATCCTAATGACTGTAGGAAATTGGATGCATCCTTTCATCTGCTGTGTGAAAATTCAATTTATGCTTACTAAAACACAAGATGAACCATGTGCAAGAGGGGAAGATTAAGTGGGGAAGACCTCTGAATATCAATCAATCCTGATATTCGAGGAACTAGAACTGGTACATTGGTTGGGGCACAAGGGGATGTTAACGATAGTAATTGGGATTTAGATACATCCGCTTTGTGGAAAGGTTTGGTACCATATGATATGATATGATAGTTTATTTATAACGCGCTTAATACCCAGAGGTTTCGACGCGCGGACCCCGGGGATCGAACCTGTGTTGCTCTGGGCTGTCTTGCGTCCAAGGCGATCACGTTGCCATAAGCTATCCTCCCAAGCGTCTCTCTGCCCAGTAAGAGGGGTTTCCAGGACTGAAAGTTGCATCCTGGAACTCCAGAGATAGTCAAACTCTGTTCATTAATTGTGAAGCCATGCAAGTTGTGAAACAGTGTAACATGTATTACTTCAGGAGATGTGGTTGCTGGAAACCCAGTTCCTCGATGGTTACCAGGTGTTTACTCCATCTGCTAGGCCTAGTAAAGGGGGGGGAGCTTTGGGGGTTTGTTGATTGCAGTAGGGTCTATTATTGGTATGAGTGCTACTCTGCTACCGAACCTTCCCTTTGGGGTGATGGCAGTGGCACTAACTTCCCCTGATGGCTTGAAGAACATATTAATTAGGAATGTCTACTGGCATTGTGGAGTGGCGCACCTGCAAGGTTTCTTGAAGGTCATCTCTGACTGCATCAATTTATGGGTTTATGGTCACTCAGATGGAAGAATAATGGTTGCTGGTGATCCTAATTCTAATTGTTTTAAGCCAGAAAACATACATGAAAACTGGGATGGGATTAGGGACCTTGAATCAAAAGAGCCTAAGGTACATAGTGGTTGGCTGTGGTGGTCAACCTTGGGGGTGTTGGATTTGTCCCTTATCAACAATACATGGGCTCCCCCAACTTGCCATCAAGGGGTAGTCTCCTTGACCTTGGACAATATGTTTGCAGATCCATTTTTACTCAATTCTTGTGTGAGCTTCTCAGTTCAACTTAACAATTGTAGTGATCATGCAATATTAGGGCTCTGAAGCAAGGGAGTAATAGGAACAGGGGATACCACAGGGGCAAAACGCTGGTTTTGGAAGCAAGAGCACTCAGAGCACCAGAGGTTCAAATCCCTGATCCGTGCTTAGAAACCGAACTAGGTATGTATTAGGCATGTTATAAAACAACTATAAATTAAGAATTAATAAAAAAATTATATTTAAGTGGAACAGAAGGAGTAAAAGCAAAAGTATAGAAACTTCTGTAAATTGAAAAAGCCAGTCCTATAACATTTGGATGCAAAATGTATGCTTAAAACGCTAATAAACCATGACACTTGTGCTGTTTGGGCACTGGTGAATAATCTTGACCCGTTGTTGCAAGTTAAAGAACTGAATGCGATGACGGAATCCCAATGGTTGGATTTCTTTAGAAATATCTACTTCTCTGGGTTGTTATAGATACCCCGCCACCCCCCAAGCCAGTTAAATACATCACTGACTCTCCATGGGTTCCTAAAATAGATTATCAGGCTATTGAATCTTAATAAAGAACTGTAAGAATTTGAGAGCCCCTGGATGAACGGTCTTATGAATTACACCCTCAAATTGGATCCCGTGAATTGGTCTAAGGTTTTGTTCTGGCTTTTTAGGAGTATTATGGACTCAGGGACTTTTCGATTGTCATGAATACTGCCAATATTGTCTCCGAATTTAAAAGAGGTTCGAGGTCAGACCAAAACAACTATTGCCCTTAATTGATGCAGGTTGCACAATCTTCTCTTCCTTCTTACTAGGCCATGTTGAAGAATGGGCAAAAACAAACAGGAGACCTGACCTCTTCCAAAGGGGTTTCTGTAATGGACACTCTATTAAAGTGAATGGTCTGGTGGCGAGGGCCTTACAGAGTCGTCTTGGAGAAAGGGGAACAGCTGTACTTATTTGGCATCCATTGATCTCTAAATGGCCTTTGATAAGATCTCTAGCAATAGACTATAGAGTAAACTGGCTAGTTGGGGTTTAACATGGGGATTATTGAGGCTCTTAATGGGCCTCCATGAGGACTCTGGTATTCGTGTGAGGCTAAACAAGAGGTGTCCTCTCGCACTGCAATTACACCTTTAAGGGTCTGAGGCAGGGTTGCAATCTGGTGCCCTGGCTGTTTAATATTTATGTATCAGATGCAGTGAAATATTTACCTGGGGCAGGTTTGATCACACCAAAGATAGGATCGATGACAGTTGAATGGTTGGCATATGCCAATGACTTTTTGTTATTGGATAATTCCTGGGCTGTGTTACAGCGTCTCCTGGACAAATTCTCCTTATTTGCAAAAGATAACAGCCTTATGATTAATCCTGATAAGACTAGGATTTTAGCAGTTTCCTGGGAAAAAAGCATAAAGGGTGGGTTTGGCCTCTGGAGAATAAGGCGATAGGAACAGTGGATTACTTGGTATATTGAGGTTTCCAGATAACAACCCTCCAAGGGCGGATATCAGAGAGAGTCCATTAATATTTCTTGACTAATCAAGCCCTAAAAATTTGACAGGAAATATGGGCGTTTTTCAATGAAACCAGTTCTAACTTTTTATGAAGGTAAAATTGTCCCAAAATGAATTTGTTGTCTAGAACTAGCTGATGAATCCACCTTTAAAGTTCTTGATCTCACTGAAGCAAAACTTTGGCCCAAAATACTGAAAGTACCTAATGCTATACCACTAGAAGCAATTAGATTTGAATTGGGGACCATCTCCCTCGGGGCACCTGTGCAATGGGGGTTACTTCTGCTATTCTCGGAATTGAGTGCCCCGATTCTAGAGAATCCGGTGATCGATAGGGATATTTTGTTAGCAAACCCAGAAATAGTAAAGACATCTCGATATGATTACGATTGGGTGTGTACCATCAATTGATTCCATTCGTATCCATCTTTGAGTGATTTGATATTTGAACATAGAAGTCAGTGATCTCCATCTATGATTTTGCTGCACTTTACAAATAATTGTTATAGAATGATTTTACTTAGACTACGATGGATCCTGCTTCTAACCAAAGAGATTCTATTTAGGAGAGAAATGATCACTGAGTTGGAGCTTGGCTGTAGATATTGCAACCAGTGTCTCATAGAGAGTAGGAAACACTTGGTTTTAGAATGTGAGGCTTTAAACTCATGTACAATTAAATATTTTTTTGCGTCATTTCAGCTCATGATTTGGGTTCATTGCATTACCATTATTTCTGGAAAAGATGTATTAATATTAATTCTGTAACAGAACGTTTAGTGGTGGCAGGTTTTATTAAGACTATGCATTTGATGACTTGATGTATTTAAATAATTGTCTGCGATGAAATGCTATAAGGTATCGAATAAGCTGTGTGTTGTTCTGTAAATGTTTTTTTTTCTCATGCAATTGTCTGTTTCGTATTTACTGTACTGATTTTCTAAAGTTTTTTCCTTAAACCTAATAAAACACATACACAAAATACATAAGATATTACAAATTATATGGGGGCAGCAAAAATGTTCTCTTCTGTAGTGGAGTTTATGAGCTAAAGAATTTGTCCAGCATGGTCTTTGTGTAGTGTAGTACTGGGTTTACTAACATTTAGTATTGCAGATAAGTGTGGTGGCATTGTTTACTAACACTTAGTATGGGGTGAATTGAGTGGACTAGATCCATTACGCCACAGGCTCTGAGTATACTAATATTGCAGCAAGTGCATGAATACTTTCACTGATCATCACCATTTTCAGAAAATAATGCAACATTGAAAGCTAAATAGGAGTACTTCTCCAGGCAGTGTAAAAGTGCAATGGGCCTTGAGAATAAATGTTCATAGTGCAGAGCAGGAAGAGGGGGGAATATTCAACATTATTGGGAGGCTGTGTTATGCAGAATACTGTCCAAAGGTCATTTAAGCCAGTGGCTGGAAAATTACACAAGCGAAATCAGAGGAGCAGGATGGATGCTGGAAGGTTCTGGCACATGGTATGACAGGTGACAGATGTGTGAGGGGTCAAAAATGTGAGGCGGACAACTTTGTAAAGGTGTTTCAAAAGATGCCATTTTCTTAACTCAAAAGGTTGGATAAACTCCTCACTATCCCTACCCTGACAAGGATTTCCCTGTCTAAAAAACAAAGAGTCTCTTTCCCTCACACTTATACATACAGTTACTCAACAAGGTACTGTAAGGCAGTTCAAAGACAACAAACATGTAACAATTAAGTACACCGTACGATACCAGTCTCTCCTTATAAACTGGGTGAATTTCCCTTCCCTAGATTCAGGCAGGATTCTGTTCCACAGTTCCAAAAGAAAAAAGGAAATCCTGTATTGTAACAAAGGTTCCAACACAGGTGTTTGTGACTCCAACTTGAAAACAAAAGTTCCAACACTTCAGAATTGTTCAACAAACGTTCTTCCTCTTCCACTTGTATTAGTAAGACTCAAAACAAACGTCATCACATAATCCAAAGATATTTGATCAGATCATCAGCTTTAAAATAAATTGGGGGTCATTACGAGTTGGGCGGTAAGGGGTTAACAGCAACGGTAAAGGTGCCGGAGCCGTCAACCCCTTACCGCCCTATTACGAGGTCTCCCAGGCATCCTTAGCGGGTCTCGCATGGAGACCAGCATGCTAACAACGGGCCCGTTATTAGCATGCTCCCCATTCCCATTGAGCCCTATGGTGGTTCGATTGGGAATGGGGATGTACCGTGAATGAGGAATTACCTGGCCCTCCAAGATTGGAATGGCCCGGTAATTCCTCATTTAAGGAACCCGGACCCGGTATCCGGTAAGGGGGTATCCATGCCACTAATAGCGACACGGCTACCTCCTAACTTCTAATGACCCTCATTGTCTCCGTCAGGATGCTTCTGTAACAAAAATATTAGCTCTAAAGATATAGAACACTTCTGCAGTAGTTTTATACACGTTTTGCTTCAGAAATGAAAGTTTGTCAGGATAATTTGAACATCACTTTATCAACTTCCACCTGGTTTACTTGAATGCCAGGCCTACTACTTCAATCACACCTGATTTACTCCCATGCCAGGCCTACCACTTCCAATTCCTCTGTTCGGGTATATTCGCCTGCACATACAGTATAATTTACAAACAACAAGTGCCTCTGTGGTTGAGCTCAGCTTGCAAAAACGTTGCAGTGTTTCTCACTTTCCAACATCAGGTTTATAGCAATTCCTTAGGGAAGGAAAGATTCACAATGGTTCTGTTGAGTACACTTTTGCCATTTGCAACACTTATGTTAGTTATGATCCTCTCCTTCAGAATAACCTTTTTCAGAAAGGCAGCCTTCTTGCCACTTTTGTTTCTCCAACTCTTCATCAACCGAACACTGACAATAATATAGTTTATTTTGCTTCTTCCTTGGCTTTGTTAATGTGCATTTATACCAGCTTTTATTATGTACTTCTTCAAATATGGGCAATAGACTTTACAACCATCGAAACACTAATTTCCCCCTCCTGACTGTGGCAATATTTGCTGGTTTTAAATGTCCTTGCTGTTACTTTCTTTTTGCTAGGGTAATGGTAGTTTGCCTCAAGTTCTAGAAGTATTGCCCCATTGGGTTGCTGGGTTTAAAAAAAACACTCTTGCTTAAAGTCATAGTCAGTAGGTTTTATACAATAAGGTTTTCTCTGTTTTCTGCCAGTTCGATATTCAAAATTGCCTTCTGATTTACTTTTACACATACGTGATTGCTTTTTACCATTCAAGTTCATGCAGTGGACACGTGAGCATTCACAGGGCACTCTGTTGTCACAATCCGTTAGTGAACTCACCGGGTAAGATGTGAGGCCTGCACCTTCCTCAATTCAGCTGATCCTCGCAATCCGGCAACCTGCTGCTTTCAGTCTGCCGCCGACCGTGCCAAGAGCACACACAGTTCTTTTGTTCCAGAGGCGGCCCTGTACTCGCCTGCCACTGGAGATATCGTTATGGGAAGGAAAGTCTTCTGCACATTTGCTTCCCACAGCGCAGCCTCTGCAAAACTGGTCTCCAGCTGGCAAGCTTCCTTCTTTGACCCTTCCTGTGGTGCGCCCTCTGCAATCAAGGCATTTGGAGGCAAAAACCCTCTCAGGACCGGCTCCTAGTTGCCATTTGACAGTGGTCCCAGTGTCTCCTCTCTCCTTCAGTCTCTGCTTCTGCTGCAACATGGAGTGTTCCCTATCCTCCACACATGACTAATGCTCTGCTCCTTCTGCATACTAATGGCCTGCACTTAAGGGGACCTATTAAGCCTCCCAGTCTCCTTCAGGTGTGGGTCATTCACATTAACAAGATGCATGTTGCAGTTTTGTTCCTCTTCAGTGATTTTCTTCATCCCAGTACTTGGATAATTATGGGACTTGAAGACTCTAATGCAAAAATGTGTATTTCAATAGGCCATTAGAAGGTTGTGGTCTTGGGAGAAGTTTAACAACGAGGTTTCCCTTTACTCCTGACCTGCTACCCCCTCATTTGATACTCCCACAGAACACCACGCCCAGGGTCAGGATCAGAAAGTGCCTGCCTTTCCCTGGCCACGTGTGAAGGGTCCCAGGCCAGGTTTTCTGGGGGAATCATTACTGATTCATCACAGATGACATACTGTAAGAGGTCAAGAAAATTTACGGGTACATCGGTTAATAGGTGGTTTTCACTGAGTGGTTTCACAGAGGGAGGAAGGAGCGGTCTTCTGGCTTTCTGGTGAGAGAGAGGTGCTGCTTCTGGTCTGGCTTCCTGGAGTGGAGAGAGAAAGGCACTGATTCTGGCTGTCAGGAAAGAGAGGGCTGTCCTGTTTTGCTGACTCTGGAGGTTTCTCGGCTGGCGGAGAGCAGTGTAGTTGCAGAGACTGTTCCTTGAAGGCTGTGTTTTCGAATCTGGGGCAGTGTCCTGGCAGACACAGGCAGAATCGTACTTGGCTGCAAGAAGGGCCTGGCGAGTCAAGGGCAAGACGATCACTCCTGAAAAGGCAGAGAGCCCAGTGTGATCCTAAATAGTTAACAATCAATTAGGACTCCTTCTGCAGGGTCATATAATTGATAAAGTGTCAGACTGGACACAGAAGGCAGAACCTTTTTGATACTCCTGGTAACAAAGAATTAACAAAGTAGTCAGAATCCAAAGCACTAGCTCAGGGTTTCGTCATTCACACAGAGGGGGTCATAATCTCTGAATCTCATACTCTTGCTACCAATCCAACGCTATGCAAGGGTAGGGGAATAACTGAGAGTTGAACCTGTATTCATAGAGCATTGCTTTCATAGCCAAAAAATGCCAGTTAGGATGTCTCAGGTTAGAGGCAAATCATTTACATTGCTAGGCTGACCCAGTGCAAAGTGCTTGTTGTTACAGAGTGTGTTTTCCTTTATTCTCACATCTGTCCAATGTAAACGCTTACTGCAAATGTTTCCACGTTTTCCAAATATGAACTGGTTTGACTATCTTTCTGTTCTTTCTGATGGGTGAATATAAAAGTGCATAACTGTGTCATCGTGGGGTGGTTATTTATTGTGTCTAGTTTTTGGTTTATACGTAGAGGTAAACACACACCTAGAATGAAATGCACTCTACAAGGTCTGTAGATGTCTTGCGGTTTAAACATTGTCATGCAATTCTGCCAGCCCCTGAGGCATGATTCTTTGAATATTCCAATAGTTTTAACCACACTGAATGCCGCCGCCTTTTGAAATAGACCTGCACTGTAACTGTAGGATCGAAACCGGAAATACTGTATACACATATAAAGATGGTGATGCTAACCAATCTGACAAGGACACTCAAGAGAGACCAGTGAAATATATAAGCAATCGTGTAGGACTGGATCGGATACCAAAGAATTGGTGCAACCATAACCTTTTGTGGAGATAAGTCCCAGATACAGAAGTCTTACAAGATATCTTCAGCACAGCAATGGTCTGAGAATGATACGTAGCAAGAAATACTGATGCCAAAAGGGGAATTTCAAAGTCATTTTTATTTATTTGAAATGTCTATATAAAGTGTGACAATTGTAGGATAGAAATGAAGTATCTAGCCTAGAAAAAGCCCTGATACATGTGCACGTATACCAATGGTAGATGTTGGCATGCGCACAAGTGCATTGGCATATAGGTGCCAAAGCAAACATTTCTCATATAATTACATGGCTGCAGTAGCGGGCATGTAGTTATGGTTAAGTTGTTCATCTCATAGGAAGTGCACTTTTTGGGCGGCTTATAACTTCACTCCCCCTTGACGAATCCACACCAAACTTTTTTTTAAAAAAGTATATGGCCCACTCTGTTTTTCCTGCAAAGTTTGGCGAGGTTTGGTCCAGGGGGGGGGCAAAGTTATAGGGGGTCACAATTTTTTTTCCCATAGACATAATGGGAAAAAACTTAGCTCACGCATACAGCCCAAATCGCTGGACGGATTTCCACCAAATTTGCGGCAGGAGCGGCGACTTAGTCCCGAAACCATGCTTTTGTTAATTTGGTGTATCCGTCCAGTAGTTTTCTTTTAAATGATCAAAACGTAGGGCAAAACAATTAGTTATATCTGTGTCCGCTCCGCGGACACATTTCCCTGTTCGCTCCGCGGACAGGACACTGATTGGTTAATAGGCTTGCGCCATGTCTGCGGACATGTAACATGTTTGCTGATTGGCTGAAGTGAGGCATGAGGTGCGTCACATTGTTTCGATGCGCCCGCCATCTTGGATCCACGGAAATCCGTGGACAGCGCGGCGACGAACAGAGGCAAAATGCAATTTTGGGGAGTGTGTTGCTGTGTAGGAGTGCTTAGGGAGGGTTGGGGAGTAAGAGATGGGTAAAATACTGTATTTGTTTAGGTGGCAGGTGCCCCTGATGTGTTTGCCATGTCTGCGGTCATCGCGGCTGTCGGTGGACATAATAAATGCACTACTAGCTATTGTACTTTAGTATGATGTTGGTTTTGGGTTGTTAGTAGAGCATTGATTGTAATTAATATCCACTATAAGCAGCTCACATACTACAGTCAAAGTGCCTCATTACGAGTTCGGCGGTAGCCATGCCGCTATTGGCAGCATGGCTGCTGCCGAAATGGCATCCGGTCCGGGTACTCAGAATGAGGAATTACCGGGCTATTCTGAGTTCGGAAAGCCTGGTAATTCCTCCCTCCCAGGACCCGGACCCTGTCCTTCCTCATTCCCATTTCAGCCCCCATAGGGCTGAATGGGAATCGGAGAGGGAGCAAACAATGGGCTATTACGAGTTGGCCCGTTGTTTGCTCCCTCTTCTCCTTGCGGCACCCGGTAAGCATGCCTGGTTTGACCAGGTATTTCTTCCTAGGTCCCGCGAGGGGACCTCGTTATGAGGCGGTACGGGGTAAACGGCGCCGGCACCTTTTGCGGCGCTGTTTATCCGATACCGCCAGGGTCGTAATGATGCCCAAAATGTTTGGTAGCATAGGTGTGTTATGCTGCAGTCGAGACTCTAGGCCCTGGCCACAACCACTGCAGCATAACACACCCATAGAATCAAACACCCATCAAATATCCACAACCCAAAAGTTTGTGTGCTGTTTCATTTGTAGAGTGTGTATGTAAAATGTTGGCTAGGCTATGCAGTTAAGATTGTAGAGTTTGTAACAAGCCTGCAGCATAAAATACCCATGGAAGTAAACATTTTGGATTGTGGTGTATGGTTAGATGTTTGCTTGAATGGGTGTGTTATGCAGCGGTGTTTGTGAGTCCATTTATTGTATACTTACTGGTTGAGTTTTTTGTGGTTGTATGTAGTTTTTTCATGACAGGGGTAATTGGACATTCTTTTTTGATCTCTGTGATCTCTGTGATCAAAAAAAATATCATATGTTAGTGTAGGTAGCTCAGCTCATAATGAGTTATTGCATTGCATAATAGACATTTCTGTATTTTTTTTACCCTCATATTTAGTACTTTACGAATACTATAGTTGAAACCAGTGTACTGCGCAATTCACTCAGTTCCTGTGTTTGTTTTCTAAATCATTGGGTCTGTGAGAAAAAAAAAAATCCATGCTGGATTAAAACAAATAACTTCTATGATGTGGTACAATATATTTCTTTCATTGTTTTACTGTTTATTTCTTGTTTCTTGCTAATCTTATATCTGTTGGCTTGTTGCAGATTTTCGGGGCAGTTAGATACTTGTTAGCATATATATTTCTTCTTTGATTTTAGTAGCATTTATTTATCTGGTTGCTTGTTGCAGAATCTTGGGGCAGTTAGATACCTGTTGATGTATTCTAACTGTTTATTTCTTGTTATATTTTAGTGGTATTTATTTATCTGTTTGCTTGATGCAGAATCTTGGGGCAGTTAGATACATGTTGGCGTATTCTATCTGTGCATAGTTTTGAAGTTGAAGTTTTGCTTATGTTCATACACAGATTACGTATAACATTTTGGTTTTAAGAATATTAAGTAAGCGTTTACAAGATTTGCTGGTAATATCTGTTTTAGAGTTATGCTACTATCATTACATTCAAACCATCCACAATTCCTTTTTATATATGTAGTGTAGTGACCTGCATTGGTTGTGGCTCCTGTGTGGTAGATTATACCTATTGTTATGAAGGTTTTCTTACCAAGTGATACTTGACCATGTGTAAATCCAGTTAGTTTACAGTTGTTTTTGGTACCATCTGCATTGTAACGTAAAAGCATTACTATTACGTATTTACTATGTGTAAGGTGGAGTTATTATCTGAATTGCAGGTAGTACATAATCTGCCATGGTTTGTATTTTGTACAAGTTGCTGAAATGGAATGGATTCACAGTTAGGTATGGATACTTACACAAAGCGTTCATTAGCGACTTGTTCTTGCTCCATATGTCTGCAGAGAGTGCATGTATGTTTCCACCTGTATGGAATCTGGAAGATTTCATTTATAGGTATGTTTTTGTTTTCCAGTAATTGGAATAGTACATTAGAAATTCTTGTGGTTCTTCTTGTGAGTTTATAGTGAATTTGACCATTCCCACAGTAGTTCAATTCCTGCCCTATTCCATGAACACTGTAAGTGTTGTCAAGATTGTTGGTTGCATTTCTATGAAGGACTAACATGTGCAAACACAATTGCTCTGTACTGTGTAAGTAAATGTTGTCAATAATTGGTGGCAATTGAAATAGAATATTTATTGCTACATTTGCGTAGCAATTTACACCAGTTGTATTTGAAAATTTGATTGACCTGACAGTTCTGTGTTGAAGTCATTTGTTCGGAGTGTGTGTTGCTTCTTTGAAGAAGTAGTTGATTTACTTTGAGCAGGAGATTCTTCTTTGGTTGTGTTACTTGGTGAAGTATCATGTTCTTTTACTTTCTTTGAAGGAATTGCAGTGAGAACCTGTATCATTTCAGTTTGAAGTAGTTGTCTTTTACAATGTTTTGCTTTTTGCGGAACATGATTTTAGATGGGGGTGTAGAGTGAATGCAGTCTAATGCAAGGAATATCAACATTTACTTTACGTGCATCAAAGTTGATTTGAAATAGTCTGTTAAATGTATGTAAGTGTGATAGTGCTACATAGCTCATGCCTTCTTTAAAGACTGTGCTACCAATATCTATCAATGCTCTATGTATGGTAAACCCTTGTGATTTGTGAATGGTAACTGCGTATGCTAGAGATAGTGAAATTGTTCTCTGCGTACATACATGCCTTTGAAAGAAGGAAACGAGCTGTTGAGCGGCCTATTCTTTTAAATTCTGATAGCTTGTCAAAGAGAAAATTGACAGACTGAATGTTGTTGTCACATGGGTATGTTTGAAAGCCAACAACTGTACCAATTGCTCCATTAACTAGTCCTTGCTCCACGTCAAGGTTACGTTTAAGCATTACTCTACAGTTTAAAGATAATTTTAATATTTTCTCCAAACCAGCTGTGTTGGAGATAGAGTTTTCTAAGGTATTTAGTCTTGTTGTGGCTTGTTGACACTTGGGTAGTGTCATACAATGTACATCCAGTTTATCTGTGGAGCAAATTTCAATTATTGGTTGCATTTCTTTTTTCAACATTGTTTCATTGAATTTTTAACAGCTTGCAAGAATTGGCATGAAGGGCATACAATTGACAATTTTGTGTGCTAATTGTTCCATGACATCAGTAGCACATGAATTATGGCATACAGTGCATGGATATGCCTGGTTTTTAATGTTGATTGTGCTTCTTGAGATAGTACGCGGACTCTAATACTTTTTAAAATGTTGGCGCATCTGAGGTCTGCAGACTGGCGCAGGGTTTCTGTTAATTATCAGTATTGAAAATGTTGCCAAAGTTTGAAATTTCCTATGCTGCCAAGAGTTTTATGTCACAGTTTGTGCCCTAAGGTTTTAAAAATAGGTTCACCTTTCACTGGTGTCAATTGAAGAAGATCTCCGAAAACAATAATGTGTTTTCCTCCAAAGAGCTATTCGTAGTCTGTTTTGAGTACTTCTTGTAATCTGAGGTGAATCAAAGCCAACATTAGGTTGGAGACCATGCTCACCTCATCTATTAGTAGCATGTTCATTTGTTTCAAAACCCTGCATAGTTCCATTGCAGCTTCTGTAGAAAGTTTGTAATAGTCTAATTTGTTTTGGTGTTCTACTGGAAGGAGTAATAATCGGTGTAAAGTGACACTGCCTATGTTGCTATGTTGTAGGCAGCTAAACCTGGGGGAGGGGGGAAGTTACAACAGCTGACAGTGTGTTGTTTGTCAATTGTTGGAGGAACTTGCTGATGATTTTGATAAAAAATGTTTTTCCTGAACCAGCTTGACCACTCATGTATAGTAGTATAGGTTTGTAGTCTTTGCAGGTACAGTTTTAATTTTCATGTTTAATTTGTTTTGTTACTTCTTGGAAAATGCTACGTTGTTCAATGTTCACTTGTGATTTCAGTAGAGCGAAGTCTTCTGTAGCTTGTTCATACTGTCATGGGTAAAGCTGCCTGTTACAGAAGGTCGACTACTGTCAGGAGTGTCCACTTCTAGTTGGGCCTGGAGTTCTTCTTCGTGCTGCTGTTCATTGTGCAACATTGTTTGGTACTGTGTAGAATTTACGTCTGTTGTGGTGCTTTCATTTGCTTTGAAAGCATCTTAATAGGAGTTATATGTATCCAATAACTCTTTTCTCCATGGTTTAAAAAGTTGTAGCAGGGACAAGTAATACAGTTCTTTATGTTGAGGAGTTTTTAATGGCAATTTTATATGATTAAGCAAGCTGCATTTGGTAAGTTTCACTAAGCTGCCTTCACAATTTACAACTCTGTATCTACCTTTCTTTTCATCTGGTTTAATATTATTTTTGTATGTGAAGTTTTGGGCTACATGGTAGAGACACATGGTTTCCAAAGTAGTACTCCTGTTTGGGTAGTATGTGTCTAGTAAATTGTTTTTCAAAATGTCGTGGCTGTTGAGATCATTGTTGGCTATTGCTCCTATGTCCTCATCTGATTTGAGAACAATGTTCCTAGATTTAGCAGGACCATGTCTCAGCCATACTATATTGTCAGATTTTCCATACGAAGCAGTACTGGTTAAAAGGTCGGCAGCTTCATAGCAGCCACATTCTCTATGAGAGAGCATTTTTATGCCCAAGCTGTACAATTTATGTGATAGTATTTTGTCAGATTATATGTCATCCCAGAGGTCCTGAAGCTCTGTTTTCTCTGCTTTGGTTAAGTAGGCTGTGACATATCGTGCAACTGCAGTGGAATTGTCTGCAATGCACTGCACATCTATGTTTGCATTCCATAGGAGGGCAATGATTGCATTGTAATCATTGATGTATTTTGATTCTTATGTTCTTTTTATGTAATATGTGTTCTTAGGTGATTTACCTTTGACACTATGGGCCTCATTACAACTCAGGCGTTAAGGGTTAACGCCACTGTTAACCCTTAACGCCTGATTCTGATTTTAACGCCTGCTTTTAGCAGGCGTTAAAATCCATGGCGCTAACCTGCCATGGTGCTAATTACGCCGCCGTAATTTACGGCAGCGTAATTAGCGCCTTCCCCACTCCCATTATGCCCTATGGGGCAAAAATGGGAATCGGGAAGGGAAAATGGGAAATGGGGATTTACCGCCCCACTAACCTTGGAATGGGGCGGTAAATCCGCCATCCACCATGGTGTAAACGGAGTTTACACCATGGTGGTAAAGTTGGTGCACTTAGCACCAAGGTTGTAATGAGGCCCTATGTCTGACTGAAGACATGACATTGTTTACTTGACCTGTTGCTGAAACTGGTCTAGGGAAACGAAAGCAGCATTTGGTGTAGTATTTCCCTTTTTTTTATATTTGCGACAACAATATTTCCCACATTTGTGTCTTTGAAATTGTAAAAGTTGTGCATGATGGTCACTATGTGTTGTTTGTGAAGGGATTTCACAAGTGACATATTTATGGATGAACTGCAAAACAGTGGCATCACTGTCCTGACCAAATTTAGGAGCATCTTTAATCCATAATAGCATGTGGATGTGTGGTGCTCCTCTGGCTTGGTATTCTTTTCTCCTTAAGAAGTGTTGAACTTCTCTGAGGGGAGGAACAGTCTTATTACAAATAAAGTGTAGCATAGCAATGAAGCGATGATGAAAATATCTTGATACATTTACAGGATCTAGAGAGCAGAGTTCTCCTGGTGTTTTTATATCTATGTTTGTTTTGTATTTGTTTGCTATTCATAGGAAATTGTGTAAATCTTCCCATGCATATTCTGCACAACTTAATGTAACCAAACAAGTGGGTAAGCCAAGGTTTCTTATCATGCAGCATACATCTCTGTGATGTCGGAACAAAGTATTCTTTTGTACCACACATGTTTGCTAAAAGATTTGTAATACTTTTCTGTAAAACCTCATCTTTCTCTTTTGCACTTTTTATAAAAATTGCATAGCTGACATATTTTGAAAATGGGTACCCAATTCTAATGTGTGTGCAACTCTGTAGAATAGAGTTGCTAGTTAATTTTCAAAGAGAATGTGGAATATGTATTCCACGTTTTGTCTGAATCTGGGGTTGTCAGTATACATTCGTAAAGAGCAATATTCTGATGCTGTTATCTGTGTGGGTCTATCATCGTACCTTCCTCCTTTTCCAGTAGGAAAGAGTAGAGGAAAGGCCTGTGCTTCTATACTTTTTTCCCATATGCTGATTGGAGATCCTTTGGCGTGTTGCATTTGGTACGTTTACCAGTGCATCATCTCTAGTGTCTTTAGAGTGTAAAGGATGGGTCGAAAATATTGGATTCTGTAGCAGGATTTAGAAGTTGAAATTGACCAGTTTCTGGTGACTCTTGAATTATTTCAATGGTTTCTCTCGGGTTTTCTTCAATATTCATTTCTTTGTAGTATTCATTGTTGTTTTTTAGATATTGCAGGGCTTGTCTAACAATATGTAGGTCCACGAGTTGTTGCCACATTCTTTTGTCTTATGGAGGTACGCCATTTACTAAGGCAATTCAAGATTGATCTGTTGGCCATTGCACTCCTAGAGTGTGTACATTTTCTTTAAGATCTAATGGTAAATAAACTTCTTTGCCACAAATGCCTTTCACTAATTCAGAGGGAGGTAATGTTGCTGTTTTTGGTTGAAGGTGTATTATTGCTTGAAATGGGTGCACTGTTTGAATTATGATGCTCTCATATAATTTTAGTTGTTGCAGGTGTTCTGGTAGTAGGAATAATTCCAAGTCATTTGTAATAGCACGTGAAGGTGTTTGGTTGTCAAGTTTTGCAGTGCAGTAATTGCAAAGTATTAAGGGGTCAGCAATTTTGTATTTTTTTTATGCTATATGGTAGAGAGCTAATTGGAACCATTTGGAATCTTCATTGTCTTCTATTTTGTATGTTATGTCTACAGTTGTTGTGCTACTTTTATAAAAGTCCTGCGGCAACACACACACACACACACACATGGTTTGGTACTTCAGCGGAGGTACTTTTAAACTTTAGTATTTCTTTTTTTTATGTGTATAATAGAAGGTTGCTATTTGTACAGTAGTTGCTAGTTTGTTGTAAAGCCATTGCATTTTGTAAGTAGCTTTCACTTCCAAAATATTTTCCCTGGATATGCTCTATTTCTTCGAGTATTTGTTTGGCTGTACCATGTAGAAGATTGTTATTTAAATTGCTGGTGCTAAAGCAGGAATTTTAGCATAGTAGAGTTTATAGACCAGATTTCTTATAGATAAATGATGTGTTGATATCATTTTGATATGATGGAAGGTGCTTTTGCAAATAGGTCCTGACATGCAGGCTAATGAATGTCCTTGTAGTCCTGTGTATTTGCACACTGGACAGGCATCAATATTTTGTAGTAGTTTCATTTTGAATTTGTCTTTGGTTTTTACATACTGATTGAGGAACTGGCGTAAAGATTTGAAAGATTTTTTGGCAATGTTACAAAATGATGTGCATGGCCATTTGTAGACTGGACGTTTTGCCTCAGTAGAATGGAGAGGTGATACTGAGTTTTCTGGGGATATTTTTGTGAGCAGAGTTTTTTGTTCCATAATGGTGTTATTAAGTTTTTCATACCATCATCTACTGCTATGTATGGCAATTGAGTTTATTTACTTTTGTTTATATGCTTCTTCATTGAAATATGGTTCTGTGCTCGTGGTGAGACTCCATTCACCTCCACAAATGTTTGTGAAGCAATCTTTGTTGATATTCCATTTATTGAGAAGTATTTTTTGTAGTTTAGTACTTAGTTTTGTTAGTGGTTTCATTCTGTTTAAAACTAAAATAAATAATTTGCTTTTGAGAAGGATTGCACTGTCTATGAGTGGTTCTAGGATTCATTTTCTATGGTATGTTTTATGGGTTGTGCATAATTTCTCTCCTGTTTTTATAAGGTTCTGAAGGACTCTGTGGCGGAAAGGTTTTTGTAAACTATTAGTTTTTGGTATGGTTACTTGCCACTACATCAAGATTTATAGGTGCAGCATAAGCAGTAGTGGTAGCTGAAGACTTGTTAGTCACTTCCTGTTTTGTTTTACATTTTGATAGAGGAGGCAAAGTTTCTGTACAGGATGCTTGTTTTGTTTTGTTTAATGACTGTATTAGCTGTTTAGTTTGAACTTCTTGTACAAAATCTGCTAGATATGGATGCTTATTTTGGACACTTATTTTGATTTGCTCTTCTTCTGCGTTGCTTTCTACGGAGCTGCTTTTTGGTAGGCATTCTTTGGGGTCTGTTGGAGAAAAAATGAAAGTGTGGGTTGGGCTGTTATGCAGTGTATGCATGTTTTGTGCATGTGCATCTGAGTATGATGGTAAGGATGTGTGTGGAGGTGTGTGATTGTGCAATGGGCAGCTACATCAAGTTGGGAAGGTTATTCTTGTATTTGTGTGTTACTATACTGGGTTTCAGATGACAATATAAAGTATGCAGCTGGTAAAGGGAAGCACTAATAATACATCTAATGGTAGAGGGCTAATACACTTGTTTGTTCTACAATACTAACATGTTAGTGTGTTTGAGTAACAGTTACAATATTATGTTAGTATTGCATTTACTTTTTTGTATGGAAAGAGTTGGTTTCTTCTAATTTCTTGTTCGTACTTCAGATGCTGCTGCTTTTCAGGAGAGTGGTCTTCACTGCAATTGTGAAAGAAATAAGTTAGTGAATATGTGTGTTTATAGCACTTTCGTTAATGTAGACATTGATTTTTGTAGTAGTTGTAGTAGTGTTTTCTTATAACTGAGCATAGTATGCACATGCACTTTCCTTTGCCTATGTGCATCCTGTATATTTTACTTAGAATCTGTTAGTTGAATATGTTTTACAAATGAGTATAATAGTAAACGTATAGAGCACACTTGTTTTATTTAAGGCTATGTTATTGGATGTTAATAGATAGAAGAAATAATCATATGCATGTTTGCTATTTCTACAGGTTAAATGGCAGAGATTGTACAGAAAAGCATGCAATGTATGCATTTGTGAAGGTGTGGGAAATAAAGCAAAAGGATTTGATATACAGGCAGTGGTGTTGTTTCAGCGGGAAGCCTTTCTAATGATATTGTCTGTGTGTGTGATTGAATGAAGATGCATGTACTCATCCTGGCTGCGTGTAATTTTATAGCACACTAGACAGCCTTTTTCATAATTATACTGTTATTTCTCCCAAAATTTAATATGAATTAACATTGTTTTAGAAAGCTGTGTGTGTGTGTAAACAAACATTTGGAGAGCAGACTGGTTTGCAAGTGACTCTTCATCATGGCAGATGGGAGAAATTACAGTAAGTTCATTTTACAGTTTATACAGGGTAAGCGGCTGTTACTCTGTTTATATGTATTCCCTTAACAGCTGTACATGTACTGTGTAGAAAATATTCATACCTGCAGTCTGTGTTAATGCATGTGGATGTGCATGAATCTGCAAGTAGAAATCTTGGGGAGTTTTATAATAGTTGCTGCTGTATGTCCTTTGCAGTCACAGCCCAATTGTACTGAGGGTGATCAATAGTACATCTAAAGTGCTGATCTGTGATGATGGAGTTAGATGTAGAGTTCTTGGATGTGATTGGTGGATGATTGTGTGACTGCTTAACAGTAGCCAATGAGGAAATGGTGAAGAGAGTGGAGTGGAAAGGGTAGAGTTACGTGCTCTGCAGACACCGCGACTATCCGCGGACAGGTCGTGCCACATCCAGGGTTTCTCAGCAAATCCAGCATGGAAAGGGGATTGTAGGGATAAGCCAATCAGATGTTGAGGTTGTGGTTTGTGTTGAAATAGGCTGTGTGTAGTGAAGATGGTAGAGGTGGAGAAAGTCAGGGTGTTGGTGGTTGGAGATATGTTTTTGCATGGTTTGAAGCAGTATGCTAAATGCAGGAATGTGGCAAACAATGTTAATGTTAAAGGGGTGGAGGTGGTGTGGATCACTGTGTCTAGTTTCAATGTGCAGGAAATTGTACAAGTTTGTGTAGATATGGGCAGGGTGAATAGTCCACATGTAGTTGTGTTGCACTGTGGTGCTTTGCATTTCGGCTATGTCAGTGCCCCTACTTTGTTGAAAGATTTGGAAGACTTGGTTCAGGCAGTAATGAAAATACTTCCAAATGCCAAGGTTATTTTTTTCTGGTTTAGGACCTATGGCAATATGGGACAAAAGTTTTGTTTTTTGTCCTCGGCAAAATATTGCTAGGTGTGCAGTCAACCGAGGCATGTTTGCTTTCATACTTAAAGCTGGTATGTTCTTTTATAATAATGAGAACACTGATTCTGGTAATGTTGTTTATTTTAAAGAAGATGGCATGTCTTTATCTTTTATGGGAAATGCCATGCTGTTTTAGAACATAAGGGCTGCTTTGGAGAAGATAATGTGAAGATTCTTGGGGGAAAATAAGAAAGAAAAAAATAGAAAATAAAAAGTGTTTCTGAAGCATCTGCAAAAAAAAACAAAAAAAGGCTCTTTCCAGAGCAAACCTCAAAGGGGAAATGGGGCACAGCGTTTAAATGTTCATTCCCCATGTTCAGATTTTTTGATTTGTCCACAGATACCGCGGACAGCGCCTATTACAAATGGGGATTTTGGGGTTGAGAGGCATGCAAATGAGACTGAGCAGAGCAAGGGATTGGTCAATAAGGTTTACTGTGTGTGTTGTGTAAGGTGAGAGTTTGTCAGAAGGCATTTCTCCTGAGAGAAGAGCAGATAGCTATGGCTGTGTTTTTCAGAAAGCAGATTGTTTGGATTTTGGGAGATTCATGGATAAATTGGTTGGAGGTGCATGCAGATCGCTGTGGAGTGGCTGCACATCTTGGATTCTCTCATGTGGGAGTGCACTGGCATGGAGTGCATCAAATGAAGTGGCTGGATTTGGTACCTCTCTGTGCTACTTTGGTGACACAGTGTCATCCAGACATTATTATTATTCATTGTGGAGGGAATAGTTTAGGACATGTGTCCGGAATCTCTTTGCAATTTGCAATGAAAGAAGGACTTGGGAAAGTCATGGACATGTATCCAAACTCCAGAGTCATTTTTTCCCCGTATTTCGCAGAGACAAATGTGGCTGTGTTCTTTTTCATTTGGTCCACAAATGGAGAAAGCAAGGCGCAGTGTTAACAAGGCTGTTTGTGCCTTTTTGAGAGATGTTGGTATGTCCTCATTTCAGAATGAAAATATGCAGGCCGATTCATGGAATAAATGTGCGCCGAAAATCCCGGCGCAGAGGGGCCAATACGTGCGCTGCGCCGAAAATTAGCGAAAAGCGCAGGGAAACCAGCGCACGTCGATTCATGGAAGTCCGTGCGCAAGAAAAGCAGAGGACGTGCGCTGAAAAAGCGCGCGGCACAGGCCGGCGCACAGGTCAACCAACGTCGTGCGCCACGGCCACTGCGCTATCACTCCGAGCGCAGCGCACAGCTCTAAAGTAGGCGGAACACAGGGCGGGACACTCGGAATGGGGAATAAAATGGGGCACAACACTCGGAATGGGGAAGAATGTGGGCGGCACGGGGAAAGTATAGGAGGCAAGTGCGCGGAACGCCCACACGCTCGCATACAACACGTATTCATGGAATAGAATAGGGCAAAAAAGCGCACGCTCAAAGCAGCGCACAGGCACAAACAGGCACAAACACGACCGCCACAAGAAAGCAGGCGGTAGCGTCTCTGCGCCTGCAAGAAATGTGCGCTGAAAGGTGCGCCAACAAATAGCACCTATATACAGACATGATCAATGTCCAATACTGTGGCCCTCCAGGACAAATGACGTACAAAGGGGTACCCACAAACACAGACACGCGCTGAGAGAAAAAATAAATGTGTGCGTGCATACCGGGGTGCGCGGGAAGTTGCACACGCGATATGGCCGGGTACGTGGATTACAGGGGTGCGCGGGAAGTTCCACACGCGATTAGTCAGGGTACGTGGATTGCAGGGGTGCGCGGGAAGTTGCACACGCGATATGGCCGGGTACGTGGATTTCAGGGGTGCGCGGGAAGTTCCACACGCGATTAGTCAGGGTACGTGGATTGCAGGGGTGCGCGGGAAGTTGCACATGCGATATGGCCGGGTACGTGGATTGCAGGGGTGCGCGGGAAGTTCCACACGCGATTAGTCAGGGTACGTGGATTGCAGGGGTGCGCGGGAAGTTCCACACGCGATATGGCTGGGTACGTGGATTTCAGGGGTGCGCGGGAAGTTCCACACGCGATATGGCCGGGTACGTGGATTTCAGGGGTGCGCGGGAAGTTCCACACGCGATATGGCAGGGTACGTGGATTGCAGGGGTGCGCGGGAAGTCCCACACGCGATATGGCCGGGTACGTGGATTTCAGGGGTGCGCGGGAAGTTCCACACGCGATATGGCCGGGTACGTGGATTTCAGGGGTGCGCGGGAAGTTCCACACGCGATATGGCCGGGTACGTGGATTTCAGGGGTGCGCGGGAAGTTCCACACGCGATATGGCAGGGTACGTGGATTGCAGGGGTGCGCGGGAAGTCCCACACGCGATATGGCCGGGTACGTGGATTTCAGGGGTGCGCGGGAAGTTCCACACGCGATATGGCCGGGTATGTGGATTTCAGGGGTGCGCGGGAAGTTCCACACGCGATATGGCCGGGTACGTGGATTGCAGGGGTGCGCGGGAAGTTCCACACGCGATATGGCAGGGTACGTGGATTTCAGGGGTGCGCGGGAAGTTCCACACGTGATATGGCCGGGTACGTGGATTTCAGGGGTGCGCGGGAAGTTCCACACGCGATATGGCCGGGTACGTGGATTTCAGGGGTGTGCGGGAAGTTCCACACGCGATATGGCCGGGTACGTGGATTGCAGGGGTGCGCGGGAAGTTCCACACGCGATATGGCCGGGTACGTGGATTTCAGGGGTGCGCGGGAAGTTCCACACGCGAATTGGCTGTGTGCTCCCAGGCATTACCTGCACACCCTCCACGGCCCCTGCAGGCAGCACACACCACAGGGAACTACCCTGCACACCTGCTCATGTCTCCCACCACCCCCACCCCCCATCCACCAGGGACACCCTCCACCAGGCCCCCACCCATGTCTCCCACCACCCCCACCCCTCACCCCCCAGGGGCACCCTCCACCAGGCCCCCACCCATGTCTCCCACCACCGCCACCCCCCATCCACCAGGGACACCCTCCACCAGGCCCCCACCCATGTCTCCCACCACCCCCACCCCCCATCCACCAGGGACACCCTCCACCAGGCCCCCACCCATGTCTCCCACCACCCCCACCCCCCACCCCCCAGGGGCACCCTCCACCAGGCCCCCACCCATGTCTCCCACCACCCCCACCCCCCATCCCCAGGTCCTGACGATACACAATCATGGCAGTAATGGCCAGCATACCCAGCACAAACACCCAGGCAAGGATTGCATGCACCCACATAGTGAATGCAATCACATGACACAACCCCAAAGGCAAGTATGCAAAAGAACACATGTCCGTCACACACACATACACAATGGGTGCAAGTGAATGTCAAAACCCATATCATGACATGTAAGAAACCAAAGAGAAAATAACACAAGTGTAAGATAATATAAAAATGTATTAAAAACACAAATCAAGTAAACCAATAAAACATACAACTATGTGGCAAAGTAAATAAAAGGTCCATGTCCGAGAACAAAAATGATAAACCAAAAAACAAAGGATTAAAAAATCAATATAATTTGTCCAAAGCAAAACCATGTAGTAGGAAATCAAAGAAAAACCATTACGTCATGGTGTAAACAATAAAAAAATTAAAAAATGTATCTCCCAAAATATAACAATATATACAGGAATGTTCCAGGGTCCATGAGCCCAACAGCACAAATGAAACCTAATACTAACTAATAAAATAAATATGTACAAAAAAGTGGCCATTGTCCGAGCGGTCCAAAATAATAAAAATAAATAAAGGAAACCTAGCACTAACTAACTAAAAAACTATATACAAAGGCAGCGGGCTAGTCCTGCGGCTCACTTGGTGATGCTGGCCAGGGCATCCTCGAACTCCATGTCAATGTCCTGGAGGCGGGACTCTGTCCTTGCCCCGAGGTCTCGCAGGGACAACCCCATGTGCTCACCAAAATCCCTGCGAGCCTCCTCGAGGCACTCAGCCCGCCTCAATGCCCGACGCATGGAGATCTCCGCCCTGGCCATGGCGAGCCGCTCCTCTTCCACCCGCTGCCGCTCCGCACCTATCCGCTGGCCAAACTCCTCCCACACGGAACACACCGCCATGCCAGGGTTGCCCTGCCCTCCGGCCGATGCCTGCCCCTCTGATCTTGATGGCCCTGAGCCATGATGCCTCCCACGTCGAGCCCGCTGCTGCCTCCGACGCCACTGCCTCTGCCAGCACGACGGCATCCAGGCTGATGGTAACCACCGACGCCGTCGTGCACGTGCCCTGCCCGATGATGCCGGCACATCTTCCATCTGCTGGGGTCCACTTGCTGTGTCGTCCACCCCTGCTGGACCTCCGACTCCCAACTGTGGCAGGGATGGGATCCCCACCGAGCTGGCTGCATTGGTCGGGGAAGGTCCACAGGGGGCCATGGTGGCATCTGGCCCGGAAGACGGCAAGGAGAACGACCGGTGGATAGCCTGCACAGAGGAGGAGAGGGCCGTCAGATTGGCCAACACATGCAGGAACCCCCCGAACATGGCCGATCCCAATTGGGCCACGTCGGCACGGTGCACTTCGTGATGACGTGCGTGCTCCTCCCGGGAAGCACGCACGTCATCACGAATCACAGCCGTGCGCATCGCGACCCCAATCAGGACCTGCTCCATGCGGCCAGGGGTTCCCACGGCCGCAGGTGGAGGGGAGTCAGTTGACATGGACATCCCCACTACCTGCGGACGGGCCTGGGACGGGGCATCCCTGCTGGTGCATGGTGGTGCACTCACAGGGTCAGGGACAGCGACATGCACAGGCACCTCCACGGTGACCTGTGCTGCCTCCTGCCCCTGGCCCTGGACTGCACCACTTGCACCAGCAGGGATGCTCCCACCAGGCCCCATGTGTGCACCAGTGTCGGCCTCCTCCTCCTCTGTGCAAACCACCAACCTGGATGGCTCCTCACCGTCTCCCGCCGTAGCAGGCCCCTGTGGGGGCTCACCCACCCCTTCCGCTGCAGCCGTGGGGGCATCCCCGCCGCCTTGCTCCACAGCGCCGTCTCCGCCCTCTTCTTCACTAGCCGCTGCGTAGAGGGAGACAAAGGACACAAGCATCAGGCTACTGTAAAATGGTCCCCTAGACAGGAAGCAATAGCAGATGAGCACCCCTGTCAAAGTACACTTCCATCATGTCCCTCCACAACACATGGGTCAGTCCAGGCAAAACACACACAGTAACAGGCATGGTGCATGCCATGCACATTTCCATGCATGTCCAATTGACTCTTGAAACATTCAATGATATGTAACTCACATGCATCATGGCTCATGCATATCACATGCACACACTTCACCTCAGTCACATCCATCTGGCCCCAAACACAACGAACACAGGCGAAACAAGGGTTAGTTGGGTGCGTCACAGAATCTGTGCATTGTCACACACATGTGTCATGCATCCATGGCATGCACAAGTCACAGACACGCAGGTCAGGCACACAGACATGGCTACCATATATGTACCTGGCATCAGCACCCATCCTTCACCCCCATCCATGTCCAGGTACAGAGACTGGCATGCTCTCATGTCCTAAATCTGCATAGGGCTCCCCATGCCACATTTCAACACATGCAACAACCATGTGGGTCACACATCACTGGTCGCACATGCATTACCATGATGTCCCTGCACACATACATGCATACATGGCCCATGGCACACATACAGGCAAGTATCATAGAACCAGCACACCGCAACATGCCCTGTCTCACACAGTAATGCTTGCACACTTACCGCTCAACTCCAGACGGGCCTCCCTCTCAAGGACCTGGGCGTGGAGCGCTGGGCGTACGCGTTCCAGGACCCTCTTCTGGATGGAACTCATGCGGCCCCGGCCCCCCTCCACGAGGCGCCGGGCCTTCACAAGGGTCCTGGACCTCAAGTCCTCCCAGCGCTTCTTGATCTTCTGGACGTTGCGGGTTGCCACCCCCTCCGCGTTGATGGCAACCACACAGTCGGCCCAGATCCTCTCCCGTCCTTCCTTGCTGGCGCGGGACGATCCAAAGAGGGCATCATACTGCCCCAGGACATGCTCCACCAGGACACCAACTTCGGTGGCAGTGAAGCTGGTGCCCCTCTGCCCCTCTGGCCTGGGGTTGCCACTGGTGCCAGATGTCGAAGTGCCCGACATGGCAACCCCAGAGGCAGGTGTGGGTGGGCAACTGGGTCCTGGGGCTGGGCTGTGGAGCGATGTAATCCCAGTTGGGAGTCTTCAGTTCCAGCAGGGGTGGACACAGCAACTGGACCCCTGCAGATGGCTGATGTGCAGGCACCAAATGGCAGGGCACGGTGGCAGCAGGCAGGCAGGCAGCAGCAGATAGCACGTGGGAGGCTGCTCAGGGCACTGGGGGGGCAGTAACTCGGCCTTCTGGGCAGGAGCGTGGTGTTCCGTGTGTTTTCGGGTGGCCAGCTTGATACGGAGTGATTTGGCACGTGAAATTCCTGCACGTCAGCGTGAAATCCGAGGAAAGGGCCTTAGCGCGTAAGTGCGTCAGCACGCATACGCGATTCTATTGGACCAGAGTCCCTCACCGCCTAAGCGCGTCTGACGTGATCCGCACGGGCGTTCCCCACTCAGCACGTGATGACGGAGCACACGTGGAAATACTGCACGTCAGAGTGTCATCGCGTGTAATTGGCCAAAAGTGCGCGTACACGCGATTGGCCAATGTACGTGTATTACATCGCGTGTAATTGGCCAAAAGTGCGCGTACACGCCATTGGCCAATGTACGTGTATTACATCGCGTGTAATTGGCCAAAAGTGCGCGTACACGCCATTGGCCTATGTACGTGTATTTCAGGGGTGCGCGGGCACTTACACACGCAAGTACGTCAGCGCACCTGTATGCCTGCTGCGTGGGAATTTCCACACGCTATTGGAGTGGGAACTAGATTCCAGGGGTGCGAGGGTCACACGCTCGCCTAGAACACGCGCAAGGCATTAATTTGCGCACTTATCAATAAACAAGCCAGATGCCAGGATGAACATACCGTTCCTAGCAGCAGTGGCAGTGGGCTACCAAAGGAGGAGGAGGAGGAGAGTCAGGGCCAGAATATTCACACCCAGAACCAGCCTATTCGGGATGCCTGATGACCAGGTGTATGGGAGGTACAGGTTTCCAGCACACATCATACTGGACCTGGTCAGTGAGTGGGAGGATGACCTCACATCACCCACCCTGTGCTCCCAAGCACTCAGCCCCCTGCAGAAGGTCCTGAATGTACTGCACTTCTTGGCCACTGGATCCTTTCAGCGGACAAGTGCCATAGTGGGTGGTGTGTCACAGGCCACGCAGTCACGCTGCCTACACCAGGTCTTGAACATCATCACTGCACGGCCATCAGTCCGCAGGCACATATATCTCCCCAGGACTCATGCAGAAAGGCGGACGTGCATCCAGGAATTCTATGGTGTGGCTCAATTCCCCAAAGTGCTTGGTGCAATTGACTGCACACATGTGGCTCTACGTCCACCCAGGGCAACAGAGCACATCTATAGAAACCGCAAGCACTGGCATTCCATCAACGTGCAAGTTGTATGCAATGCCAAGGGAATCATCACATCAGTATATGCCAACTATCCCGGGTCCACCCACGACAGCTTCATCTACAGAATGTCTACACTATGCCGGGACCTAGAGGCTGGCCAGCATGGAGATACATGGCTGCTTGGTGAGCATGAATGCCACTGCACATGCATGCATGTCAGATACTGGGTCATGACACAACACCACTAATGATACCCATCACCACCTCCGCAGGGGACAGTGCCTACCCTATCAGCCCCCACATGATGACCCCAATCCGGAACCCCACCACGCCACCCGAGGTAAGGTACAACACAGCCCACATTGCAACACGGGGCATAGTGGAGCGCACATTCGGAGTGCTGAAGTCACGCTTTCGCTCCCTTGACCGTTCTGGCGGGCAGCTGTTATATGCTCCCCGAATAGTGTGCAGGATCATAGTGGCAGCATGTGTCCTGCACAACGTTGCAACACGCCGGGGCCTGCCCGTGGACATGGTGGTGCCCCCACATCCACAACCACATGCACGCCCGCTGCGCATGGGAGGGGAAAGGGCACGGGGGGTGGCAGCCCGTACGCAACTGGTGGCCAACTTCTTCACCTAGGAATCACAGTGCTGGCTAGTGCACACTGCTCTGGCACATACCATCTGACAATCAATGATGACACTACCTGACAATGTCACAAAATTACTTGACAATAAACTGTCAGATACACATCAGCCTGAGATTGTTAACATGGAAGTGTCACTATGTGTGCACCCCTACCTACACATACACCAGCAATGCATCACAACGAAAAGACACAACTCCATCAATCAAATATGCATTGCCACAGGCGATTCACTACATGACAACATTGCCATGTCACCCATTCCCTTCACAGTCCCGCCACTGAGGACACCATGTCATGGTATGTGAGAGCAAACAAACTGGCCATCACAACATGACACCGGTGTCACAAATAGCAGTGCCCCAAATGGAACATAGCCGCACTTGAACAGCTAACCGCGCTGGAGCCACTACTACACACCTGTGTAAGAGTAATTTCAATCAAATTACACACCAACCCACCCTGAAGCCCACCCAAACAAGACACAATGCATGTAATCAATGGTAGTCTCATTACCTGATTCTGCTGGTATGTCCTCACCGTCCAGATGTACAGTGATGGCGCCACGCAAAAGTGTCAGTGCACATCTACCGACATGTAGTCTGACTCCAGAGAGTATGCCCGTGTGAAGAACTGTGTGAAATACCTGCAAAACATGAGCAACATATGTAAGTAGAGGCACATATCAAACCATCATGCATAGTTAGGTGCAACAACAATGTACACTATGAATGTCTACACAGTATTGACTATGGACTGGCCAACAGCTCATGGGAGTCCAATGTCACTGTGTAATTTGCTGTCACTTGGGCACACCCTTTGCAAGCCCATGGAAACGGAAGCAGGAGGGGTGTGGATGTCTGCTACCCAAGCATCGAAACCAAACTCAGGACAAGCCTGCATGTGCCCAGCCACAATACAGTGTATGCCCAGGTACCCACACAAGGCAACACTCTTGGAAAAGAAAAAAGAAAATTGAGAAAAAATGGCCATGAAAGGGCCGGCGGGGGGGGGGGGGGGCACCTATGAGGTCCGAGGACAGGATGCACGCCACAATCCACCTGTGTGGATCATGGGAAACTAAAACACCCCATAGGCTCGTGGCCCACACGGCTACTCTGTTGTGGGAGATGAGTCGCTATCGCTCTGGCCAGACCCTGCAGCTGACTCAGGAGGTGGGGGAGCTGCCTCAGAAGATGGTGTGACAATGGGAGGCAGCCCACGCAAAGCACGAGTTTGCTCCTCCATGGCTGCAAGCAGGCGGGTCTGGTAGTTCTGGTTCTGGGTTATAATCATGCGGAGGTCCCCATGCAGTAACTTCCGGGATGACCTGACCTCCGCACGAGTTGCCTGCATCTCGGCCGAGAGCGTCCGTGTCAGACGCTCCAGCTGCTCCTCTGTCCTTCTATGGGATGAAGCCTCAAGCTCTAACAGGGTCGACCTGAGGTGATGGAATTCTTCCCTCAGGCCTTCCCTGTGGCGCTGGGACTCCATGGAAAGTGATTCCCGCAGAGTCGCCAGTGCCGCCCGCCTGTCCTTGTTGGACGCCAACATATCCTCCCTGTGTGCCTGGCAGATGGACTCTGTAGCCTGCTCCAGTCGCTCCATCAGCCTTTCTGGGGGGACAATGGAAGTGGCCACCCTATCCATGGCCTGTGCAATCATCTCGGATGATGCTGCCTGTTGGTTGGCCATACCGTAGATGGATTGCTCCCAAGCGGTATTGCCAGGTGGCATACGGCCACCACGTTGACGGGCACCACACCTGCCTGGGGCAAGGCGGACTGCGCCTTGCTGTGCCAGCAAGGCCTCAGGCTGCAGGACTGCATTCCCTCTCTGATCTGCAGCCCCAGGAACAGGATCAGAGATTGTGTGGTGTGGCCCTGCATCCGTAACCACCGGAGGCTGAGCTGCCGACACTGACATCCCCATTGAGGGCAATGGCCCGGCTGCAGGTGGGTCGGACAGAGGAGATTCTCTCCCAAGAACACTCACCTGCGACTGCACATAGGTGTCATCCTCCGAGTCTACACCTGAATACTGCTCGGGGGAGGAACCCCCAGAGACACCCCTCGACAGCACGACCTGCAGCACTTGTGGGTTTTCACCCACAAACACACCACGTCCCTCACTTGTGGAAGGTCGGCCCGGGTTGCCCTCCTGGGACGGCTCAACCACCACATCCCCAGCATCAACAAGTGCTTCGTCCCCTGCAAAGACATGAAAGAGAAAAATGGAAACAGGCATTAGCACCATGGCATGCAACAAGGGCTGATGAACAACAGAGGCAGTAGTTCTACGACACATGTCCCACATGACTGGGAGACCTCCTATGCATTCACCATCACTGGGTCTGTAGGGGAGGCTCAGGGCATACAATGTACAGATTGGAGAGCAACGCCTGCTCACCATGCTGCCTAGCACTGCCATCACACATTGGCCGGTGATTGCCATGTCAAAGGCACATGCCATCACACACATGGCATGTGACATAGCCACCAAGTGAAGAGGGAGAGGAGGGCAACTTTTTTGGATTTCTACCACTCTGGTCCTGACATTGCATCATCACATCAATAAGTTAACATGTTGTACATGGATCTGCTAGTCCAAATTGGCCACGATGCACAGTGCCTTGTCTACATCAACAAAATGCAGTAAACAATGAGATTCCACCTCCCCATCACCTGTAAAGGAATCATATAGCATTCGTGAAGCACCGGTCCAGAAATGTATGAAGGTACAGCGGAGCACTGAGGGGTGGTGGGGCAGTAGGGGATGCCAGTCAACAATCCTACTGGTGCTGGTGTCATTCATGTCACGCAAGTGCAGGGGTGGGTGGCACAATGAAGTGCAAGGGGAAGTGGCGGCTGGAAGTGCTGTACAAGGTAAGTAGGACTTAACGTCAAGGGCAGATGGTGTTAGGCGCAGACAAGTGCTGGGGGGGGTGGCCTATAGGGGTACAGAGACAATCATGCAGTGCTGTGGGCTCGGAGGGGACAGGGGAGGTACACACTGCATCTGGCTCGGCAAGGTCCTTGCAGATTTCTATGTGTCCTGCAGAGTTGTCACATGCCGCAGATATGTGCCCTTGGATTGGGGATCTCATCTTGGTGAAAAGGGTGAGGCGCTATTGCCTTTGGAGCATGTGGCAGGCCAGTTTGCCAGAGGATGAGCATGATGCAGGACATTCCCTCTCTGCCACCCGGCACCTGTGGTCTGGGTTCACAAGATCCGAGTCATGCCAGGACTCTGCATTGGCATGGGGCTTCAGACAGGTGGTCATGACCGTGGCAAAGACATCCAGTGTACCTGACATAGAGTGGAGCATGGAGTGGGCCCTGTCAGGATGGGAGTGAGCCTAAGGGGGAGCTGGATGGGGGGGAGATTTTGGCAGCATGAGCCTCGACTGACACATACTTCATGGGTTGGAATACCAAGAAGGTGTGTGACAGTGGTGAGGGTGGCTTTGCCTGTGGGGTGGTGAGGGTGAGCTGGGAGGAGAGGAGAATGTGATCACTCCAGGAGAGAGGAGTGCAGAGATGGACGGAGAGGGGAAAGTCAGATGAGATCAGAGCATCAAGAGTGTGCCCTGCAGAATGAGTAGGGACAGACGGGAGTCTAGAGGGTGAGAGGGAGTTGCTGAGGTCACAGAAAGGTCACGTGGGGGGGTCAACAAGCATGCAGGTGGATGCGTACAGCAACAAGGAAGAGGATTTCTGTGTCTGGGGACATGAGTGAGGAGGAGAGGTGAGGACACTCAGAAAGGAAGTAGTACATTTGACCAGTTTTCCCAGACACAGTACGCACAGTTTGTGAATGTCAAGGTGTGGTAGAGAGAGACGTCACACAAGCCATTCCAGAGTGGAGTAGGTCTAAGTAGGAGTGACAGGGGCAGGAATACCCTCAGGGAAGCCAAGGGCACACCCCCCCTGCACAGTAGTGGCGGGCCAAGGAGAGGGTCTCCTGAACATCAGGTAGGAGTGTGTGAAGGATGCAGACAGAGCTGGCCGTCAGACATGTTTCCATGAGACCAAGGATGTCAAGGTGCATAACCTCATGTAAGTGACAGATATCGGAGGAATGCCTGATGCAGCCGCAGTGAAAGGAGTGTAATTGTGGAGGAGGTTGACAGCCTTGGAGGACTTACGGGGAGTGCTAGAGATCAGAGGTGCAGCATGTGTAGGAGTTGGAGTGGGAGGCGGAGAAGGATCATGGGAGGGTGCAGGGAGGCAGTGCAGGATTGATGAGGAGAGAGGAGGGGGGACAGCAGGAGAGGAAAGGAAGTTGATGAGATGTGGCTAGCATTTCTCAAGGAGAATGAGGTTGGCCTAAGGGCCTTGGACTGAGATGCTCCCATTACCATGCACATCAATTGTGGCCTCTGAGGATTGGAAGGAGGCCAGGAGTACACCCCAACGGGTCCCACCATTGATGGTGGAAGAGGAGCAAGGAGAGAGGACAGGGACCATGTGAAGGGTCTATGGGACAGGCAAAGGCATGTATGAGCAGATGTCAGTGAGAGTTGGCTTTGAGTAGGCTCAGATGCACTTGTCAGCAATAGGGTGGGTCGCATTGGAGGGCAGGGTGCCCTCATTTGACTGTTAGCAAGCAGGTGTCGTGAGTAGGGCACGATGGTCTGAACTGTAGAAGTCAGGGAAGATAGAGCATGAAGAGCAGCATGGAGTGTGAGGGAATGGGGCTCGAAACCAGACGGTACCAAAGCACACAGGTAGGAGGTGGATGTCAAGGCAACATCCACAGTATGACAGCATGTTGGTTGGCATTTATATACAGAGGACGCATTAGCATGTGGTATCATTGCATGTCAGGCATGTGAAGATGAAACTTGATTGGCTGGGGGAAAGTATAGGAATGGTATGTAAGACATCAGATGAATAGACAGGGGAGTATGAGCAACAATGTAGTGACAAAATGACAATTCAAGGGCAACTTCCATGGTGTAGGGCCATATGTGCACTGTTGCCAGTTGGGATAGTGCTGTGGGCAGATGGTGTTGCACTGAACATACTGGATGAGGCACATGGGTGCCACTATCAACTCTGCCACACACCCCCTTGACAGGCACCCAACATGAATGCTTCACACACACACCATGCACATGGATAATACACACATGCATGTGCACTCACCGGATGATGCCTCGTAATCAGGGAGATCTCCCACACCTTGGAGTTGTCCCTCGGTGACGTAGGATCCAGCTACGGACTCGTGTGGTGTGAGTTCTATTTCCTGTGCTGGGGACCCACCTCCAGTCACCAAGGTTGCGGCATGACTTGAGGCCAGCTTATCCTTTGCCCTGCGCTTAAGGTCATTCCAGCGCTTCTGGCAATCACTAGCTGTGCGCCTCACTACTCCAAGGGCACTTATTCTGTCAGCAATGGTCTGCCAGTGTGCCTGGCGTCTGGCATGTGTGGTCTTGGACCCTGCAACGATGACCATTTCCCTATCATGATCTGACACATACTGAACAAGTGCATTCAGTTCGGCGTCTGTGAAGCTTGGCTTCCTTGATGGGCCGGACTGTGCAGCCGTGCCTGGGGAATCAGCCTGTGCCGGACGTGCACTCTTCCTCTTGCGCTTGGAAGGGGGTGGGGATCCAGAGTGTCCTACGCCGCTGTGGACACTAGGGGCAGGAGCCGTGGTGGACTCAGTACTGGGTGTGTGGGATTGCACACTCAGCATGGGAGTAGGTGCCGGCATTGGGGGTAGTGGGATGGGGTCAGGCCTGATCTGAGGTGCATGAACTAGGACCGACACAGTCTTGGCAGGGTGTATGAGAGGTGGGGTGGATGGAGCCACACCCTGGCTACGGGGGCCAGCAGATGACCTATCTGGCATAGATGCGCGTGCCCTGATGACACCAATGTGCACCGGTGCACGTGCAGTGGACCTGCTGACCTGGATGTCAGCGATGGGATCACCCTCGGACAGGTCTGCTGCCACAATGGGCTGGTCCGACAAGGGCTGATCAGGGTTGGTATCAGCCACATGACCCTCAACTGGGGGGGGGGGGCATGGGTGTCCCTGACTGGTCCTCCAGACTGGGGGGGACAGGGGCACCCTGCAAGTCACAACCACGTCCCCTAGTGGATCCTCCACGGCCACCACGCCTCCCAACCATGGCACTGATGTTATTGTGCGTATGGGAGTCGGTGTGCACAATTGTCCTGGGCAATTGGGTGTCAAAGGGGTTGGGTACCAGATGGTATTCGTACCCTAGTGCAGTGGCAAGGCTATATGACACCCCTGGGGAAAGATGACGGGTCACGCAACGCACAGGCACCCCAGAAAAGTTAAGGAACGTGCACAATACCCCTCCTAGACCACGTGTGCTGATGGAAAACCCTGCACTACGCTGTGGCATCCAGTAACACAATGAACGTATGCGTGTCACACGCAGCCTAGAATGACCTCTGAAGGGGTAGGCTACACACGGGGCAAGCACAGAAGTTAGATACGTGCGTGACTCGCCGTCTGCCAGGTAAAAGAGCGTGAAAAATGAGCGCGTTTGGTTGGCAACACCCCCGCCAAAAGAAGATGTGTACGCTGTCTGAGGAGACAGGACAACAGTAGAAGGGGACACTGTTTGAGGGAACAGGCCCAGGTAAACCAGTACAAGAGGAAAAAGAGAAAAAGCTGTCAGAGGTAACAGGGAGTACGAACTGGAAACGCCGTGAAGTAAATCGCGTGTGAAACGACAAGAAGTACAGAATTCACCCACTCGCTCTCCACGAAAAGCACGTACAAGGAAATGGTGTTCTACACTACCTTATATACAGGCCCACACGTACAGCGTCACTTACGGCGTGTACGTGCTTGGCCCATGTTCACCAATCACACGCTTTGTCACTTCTGCGTGTGGATCCTTTTTCACCAATCACACGCTTTGACACTCCTGCGTGTAGCTCACTTTTCACCAATCACACGCTTTGTCACTCCTGCGTGTAGATCCATTTTCACCAATCACACGCTTTGTCACTCCTGCGTGTAGATCCATTTTCACCAATCACACGCTTTGACACTGCACGTGCAGGTAACTATAGACGCACATATGCTGGTGACGGGTTTTCCCGCGATTCGCTGAGTGTGGGGTTTTCACGTGCAAAATCACTCCCTATCAGGCTGTCCATGCGTTCAAACACGAAAGACCACGCTCCTGGCCAGGAGGCCAAATTACAGTCCCCCAGAGCCCTGAGCACGCTCCCACCTGCCATCTGCTGCTGCCTGACTGCCTGCTGGCCACGTGCCCCACAGTGCTGGTGGGTGGGGGTGGTGGGAGACATGGGTGGGGGCCTGGTGGAGGGTGCCCCTGGTGGATGGGGGGTGGGGGTGGTGGGAGACATGGGTGGGGGCCTGATGGCAGGTGCCCCTGCACTGCTGGGGGGTGGGGGTGGTGGGAGACATGGGTGGGGGCCTGGTGGAGGGTGCCCCTGGTGGATGGGGGTGCAGGGGGACATGATCAGGTGTGCAGGGTAGTCCCCTGTTTTGTGGGCTGCCTGCAGGGGCCGTGGAGGGTGTACAGGGTACACCTGTGAGGGCCCACCCAGCCTATTCGCGTGTGATAATTCCCACGCACCCCTGTAATACACGTACCCTGGCCAATCGCGTGTTGAACTTCCCGCTACCCCTGTAATACACGCACCCTGGCTGTTCGCGTGTGATAATTCCCGCGTACCCCTGTGATACACGTTCCCTGGCCTATCGCGTGTTCTACTTCACGCGTACCCCTGTAATACACGTTCCCTGACCAATCGCGTGTTGAACTTCCCGCTACCCCTGTAATACATGCACCCTGGCTGTTCGCGTGTGATAATTCCCGCGTACCCCTGTAATACACGTTCCCTGGCCTATCGCGTGTTCTACTTCACGCGTACCCCTGTAATACACGTACCCTGGCCAATCGCGTGTTGAACTTCCCGCTACCCCTGTAATACACGCACCCTGGCTGTTCGCGTGTGATAATTCCCGCGTACCCCTGTAATACACGTTCCCTGCCCTATCGCGTGTTCTACTTCACGCGTACCCCTGTAATACACGTTCCCTGGCCTATCGCGTGTTCTACTTCACGCGTACCCCTGTAATACGCGTTCCCTGGCTGTTCGCGTGTGATAATTCCCGCGTACCCCTGTAATTCACGTTCCCTGCCTAGTCGCGTGTAGAACTTCCCGCGTACTCCTGATTTGAAGATTGCCCGCTTTGCTTTCCTTGTTTGCCTGCCCTGTGAAGTGGTCCAGGGTTAGCGCAGCCCTTAGCGATGATTTGGCGATTTTGATGGATTTTCCTTGCGCGAGGGCGTTCTTGGGGGCGTTACTGGCGCTGCTGCAGGCTCGCTGCGATTCTCTGCGCCACGGCTGGTTTGGGAGCATGAAATCCATGAATACGCTGTGCGCGGAAATCAGTTTTAGCGCACGTGCCTGGCGCAGACTATCGCAGGCGCACGCTGTGCGCCAGCCGCGTGCGCTACTTGTGCGCTGGATTCTATGAATTACCCTCTAGATGTTTTGTAGTACACACATTTTTCGCAGAGATGGAGTACATCTTACTTATGCCGGAAATCAGATTTTTCTGCGAAATATACAAAATGCATTGCAACCTTTTTTGGAATTACAGCAATCCATTTTGCAGTAGGTGTTGACCATTTGAAACACAAAAAAAAACACAAAAAGGCTTTTTTCAGAGAAAAGTGCAATGGTTCTGATAGGGCAGCCCCCCCAAAAAATGCACAGGGCCCTGCACTATTTATTTGTCACTCATATTATTAAACTGTGAAAGGCGGCTTTGAAAAGAGCCTTTTTTTGTTTTTGTTGTTTTATATTTTTGGGGGGTTTTAAACACGACACACAAGGAAAGGAGGGAAAAGGAGGGTAAGGAAGGGACACCAACCATGGGGATAAGAAAGGGCACGTGGAGAGAGGAAAATGTAGGGTGGGCCTTATTGAGGTAGGTCGCAGACCTTCTCATGCTCCTTGACCGCAGTCTCGAAAGCACTCCAAAGGTTCTCCCCCTGCAGAGTACTGTGTCTTAGTACATGCACAATATTGTGACCCTCGAAAGGTAAAGGTCAACAGCATCATGAATGTCCTGCGAGGCAGCTGGAGGGATGTGCTGTCCAACAGGAGTGTCTCTTGTGGTGACAGGAGCGGAAAAGGAGGATGATGCAGATGAACTCAACCTACTATGTTTATTGTAAGGTACAACCTTACGAATAGCCCCACTGTGGAACGACCTTAGGTGTCGCTTCATTGATGTCGTACCAGAGCTATACGAACCAGGCATTCCACGACTCAGTACCATGCAGCACTGAGTGCAGATCACATTGTTCGCACAAGCTTTTGGCAGTCCATCAACAGTGATAAATAACCACCACACCCAAGACTCACGATGAGTGCTGGTTTTAGGGACTTCTACTACCTCATCCTCTTCATCCTCTTAATCCCTCTCCTCTGCATCCTCATGCCTGTTCCCCTCTGCAGGCCTTTAGGGACGTGGTGGTGGTTGAGAGGGTGGGGGTGCTGATGCCGAGGCAGTAGCAGCAGAAGCAATTTGGGATGCCATCTGGAAGGCTTATAACAAACAATCAGGAACCAGGAACCAGGAACCAAGAACAGCAACCTGCACAATTTTCCTGTTGTAAATCTTGGAAATCCAAAAGCAGAATGAGGATCAGCTCTGGGGTGTGACCTTTTATAGGGGTGCAGGTGTGTGCTCCGCAAACAACTGCGCATTCCGCGGACACGTGAACACCAAGAAAGGGCTCAAAAAGTTCCAAAAAGTATGTAGATCGGCAGGGACATTGTCTGGGACATGTGCAATCGTGAACGTTTACTGTAAAATACCTTGGATTGCTCAAACAAACACTTTTTAAATGATCGGGGGCCTGGACAGTGTCCACAAATAAGGACACACGCTCAGTGTGGGTGCGGTTACATGATGACCTCGTAGACACATTCGAGAACGGGACGGCTGTCCGAAAGGACACCAAATACATGGGGACGGTTGTGCGCATGCGCGCAGGTTTTCTACGGACAGTGTTCAGGTCCCCAAACTAATTAAAAGTGCAACATACATGCGGCGGACAGTTACGGACAGGCACAATGTTCGTAGGACGAAAGGGTGTGATGCGCATGTGTGTGGGTGTTCTAGAAACAGTGTTGAAGTCCCCGAATAAAATAAATGTGCGTCAAAACTTTGCGGACAGGTGGACGGGATATGTGTTCTATGGATATATTCATTCTGGTTGCAGACATTAAAAACGGGGGATGTTCTTAGGACACCCCCATTTTGGGTAATTGCAGACAGGCGGACATCTTGTGTGTTATAAGGACACCTCCATTTTAATTACAAACAGTACGAACTGGTATATTGTCCTTAGGACACCCCCATTTTGGTTAATTGCAGACAGGCGAACATCTTGTGTGTTCTAAGGATACCGGCATTTTAATTACGAACAGTATGAACAGGTATATTGTCCTTAGGACACCCCATTTTGGTTAATTGCAGACAGGCGGACATCTTGTGTGTTCTAAGGACACCTCCATTTTAATTACGAACAGTATGAACAGTTATAATGTCTTAGGACACTTCCATTTTGGTTAATTGCATATAGGCAGACATCTTGTGTGTTCTAAGGACACCTCCATTTTAATTACAAACAGTACGAACAGGTATAGTGTCCTTAAAACACCCCCATTTTGGTTAATTGCGGACATAATGGACACCTGCGCTGTCCGCGGATACCCTAACTGCCTTTTTTTAAAAAATCAGACACAGGCATATATTAAGAATACACTTAAAATGTTATTATTGTATAACAGTTTAAAAATTACGAAAGAGAGGGGGAAGGAGAAACTGAAACAAATACAGGGGAATTACGGGTTTGGATATGATGTATGGGAGGGGAGGAAGGGATGGAAGTCTCATTGTAATGTTTTTCTTGCTGGGAGGGTTTGGCGATAGTTGGCTGGTGCATTGAGAGGGGGAACAGGTACATGTGGGGCAGTGATATTTAATGTTTTCTTTAATGTGGTCCTCAACAAACTGTTTTATAAGAATGGCTTTTTTCATTAGCATATCAATTTTTAGTTCATTCGTTTCAGAGGATATTCTAATGTCACTCTTGGTATATTATACTTATTGTCTGTATGGTCTGTTAAACAAAATGTTAACTACACATAAAGTAATGGTTATTAATTGGCTTATATAGAGAAATGTTGGGTCTACCATTAGTATCACTGTCTTCACTCATTTCATCTTGTGGGACATTTTCTTCTAGCCATTCCAAAGTACTGGACATTCTGTGTAAATATATATATACATATATGTTTTAGTGTACCTAATACAGAACATGTATGATATAAATTTTGTGTACTTACTAGTTTCTTACAAACGTTTGGTGTTACTGCTGTGTAGATATGCTCTTGCTTTTTGCTGTGCAGTTTCTCTGAGGTGATTCTGTTGGAGGCATATTTTTTGTTTTGGTATAATCCATTATATTGCAAACGCCATTTATGTGGATGGTTGGTGTCTTACATACACAGTTTCCACTTCTTATTTATTATTAAATGTAATGTATTTATGTGGTGCGTTTTGAATATGTTTGGTGTTTTTATTGTATGACACAATAATGTAAGATACCCCCTGAGTTTTTGCATAGTATTGATAGTGACCGCGTCCATCCGCAGACATCAAAATCACTAGCGGGGGCAAGGGGTTCAGTATTTTCTATGTTATATTTATGCAAGCTAAAGGAATCCCAGTAATTATTTATCAAATTTATATTATCTCTATCTATATTCAGTGAGAAAACTTTGTTAAAGGGGTATTATGGTTAGGTTTTTCGGTTTTACCTGTAACCATAATGTCCCTGTAACAATGTTTTTCCATTGAATTTCATAGGTTTTTAGTAGCAGAACATAACCATAACATCCCTTTAACAAAGTTTTTTTTTTTTTCACTGAATATTGCTATACACAATGATCTTGTTTTAAGGTTTGGATTAAAAAAGTTGAACTGTGTGCATAAGGGGTGATGCAAATATTTTTATTGCATTTATTAAGGCTGTTTTAGGTGTGACAGTTCTCCTCCTATGGTTGTTCACCGTAAACTATTGAACATGGTTTGATGTCCCCCCCTCAGGGAACACAACTCCTAAAGCATAGTTTGGTTGGCGCTGCATTCTCTAACACTGGCCCACGCTCTGCATGAATTTTCATTAAACTTTCAATGTCTACGCAAAATAATACAATCAATTGTGTCACATACAGGATGAGGACACGATTACTGATTTTACAATTGGTGCATAATAAAAAAATGTGTTCTATTACCTTGCACAGCAGTACATTAAATTAGTCATCAAAGCTGAAATTCTGAGCTCCTACAAATATGAATTAGCAAACAAATCACTAAAAGATGCTGAAGTCCATTTAAACACACATGTACCCATGACAGTGCCCTCCAGGCCCAATCCTCAAGCATTAGAATAAGATTTAGAAATGTGAACTTCCATCAATCCATTATTTTACAATATCCAAGGAGGGCAAGTTCAAATGCTTTTTAATAAAAAACTTTAAAAATAGTGAGAACCTCTCTCCATAACAGCAAGATTACACACACACACACAGGATGTGAAACAATATGTATTTACTTGCCCCCGATAAAGATCAGGGGGTATAAACTAAAAGAATCCTGATAAATAGTAGCAACCACAGGCCCTACAATTTCTCTAAAATGAAAATAAACTAAATGCAAAATCAATCCTTTGTAGGATCTGATCTTTCCAAAGTAGTGTGAAATGCTCAGCCTCGGGCTGGCGCCTAAGGCAACAGGGCAATGCCCGAATTCAGTACTCAACATGCTAATGTGTGTTAGTTTTTTAGGTCAAAATGTACCTATTTTTGACAAAAGTGGGGCACATCCATTATTTATTTATTTTAAATGTTGTTTTTATTTGTTTACGGTTTAAATAAAACTTTCCAACAATTATTTACATGGCTAGTAGTTTTGATCAGTGTTGCTGAACACAAATCCTTTAAAATGCAGAATTTTCAACAAATCTGACCAAAAACTCACCCCTAGAGTATTGCCAATGACATTGCCACTCTGAAAAAGTCCACATCAATGGACTGGGGGTGGTCACAATTCCTTTTGGAAACATGATAGTTACATGTCTCTCATTTACTTATTAGGAAAGGCTTGAAGCGCCGTGGAAACAGACCAAGTACCTTAGTTTGAGCTTATGTTTTCTGTTACCAGCAATGCATTCAGCAATAATGTGCCCATTTGTGTACAACTATGTTTTATGTTTGGATTGCTTGACTATTTATTTTATTTATTTATTAATGTATTGAGCATTTGTTAGGCAACTATACAACAAAACAGTGTTTCTAGGCGCCGCAAGACAAGTGGGTAGGGAGCAAGGGGAGTAAATATTAATGGCAAAATACAGTAAATATAATACAGTACATATACAATTGTGGGCCTACTAGGCCATGTCACATTCGGACTTGCAAGTGCACTGAAGAGAAGTGCAGGAGATAGTCTCTTGTAACCAGGATTAATGTCTGGCAGAGAGACTCCCAGGACCCCCCTTGTCAATTTGCATATTCAAGTAACTTTGGGTCTCACCCTAAGTTACTAGGGGAATCCAGACGTGGACCCCTTGCTCACTATTCTTAGAGAGGCACAGCTCCTCCCTACTGATGAGGTCCAACCAGACCGAAACACGTGTCTGGGGATGCTGTTGGTACTCGTGTTCAGAAGAGAATTGCCTAGCATTTCGGTGCTGGACTGCCCCAGGGCAGGACAAAGACTGATATGTTTGGGATATTTCTTCTCTGTGAAAGATAGTGAGCTAAAGACTCTGGGTAAGTCTCTCGTAACCAGGACTAATGTCTGGCAGAGAGACTCCATGGACCTCTCTTGTCAATTTGCATATTCAAGTAACTTTGGGTCTCACCCTAAGTTACTAGGGGAATCCAGACGTGGACCCTTTGCTCACTATTCTTAGAGAGGCACAGCTCCTCCCTACTGATGAGGTCCAACCAGACCGAAACACGTGTTTGGGGATGCTGTTGGTACTCTTGTTCAGAGGAGAATTGCCTAGCATTTCGGTGCTGGACTGCCCCAGGGAAGGACAAAGACTGATATGTTTGGGATATTTCTTCTCTGTGAAAGATAGTGAGCTAAAGACTCTGGGTAAGTCTCTCATAACCAGGACTAATGTCTGGCAGAGAGACTCCCAGGACCCCCCTTGTCAATTTGCATATTCAAGTAACTTTGGGTCTCACCCTAAGTTACTAGGGGAATCCAGACGTGGACGCCTTGCTCACTATTCTTAGAGAGGCACAGCTCCTTCCTACTGATGAGGTCCAACCAGACCGAAACAGTGTTTGGGGATGCTGTTGGTACTCTTGTTCAGAGGAGAATTGCCTAGCATTTCGGTGCTGGACTGCCCCAGGGCAGGACAAAGACTGATATTTTTGGGATATTTCTTCTTTGTGAAAGATAGTGAGCTAAAGACTCTGGGTAAGTCTCTCGTAACCAGGACTAATGTCTGACAGAGAGACTCCCAGGACCACCCTTGTCAATTTGCATATTCAAGTCTGAGAGGGCCAGGGAGGCTGTTGCAAAGATAGGCAACAACCAAGGAGAGAGCTCTGCCCCCCACTCTCTGCTTGGAGAATCATTCCATAAGCAGAGATTTGGAGTAAGAGCAGTGAAGGGCTCTAGCAGGGAAGTATTTACGGAGATAAAGTTGGAGCTAGTGTGGTCCCAGGCCCCAGAAAGCCTTTTGTATGATCCAGAGGGTCTTGAATGTGATCCTTGCGGGCCACCAGGAGCCAGTGCGGGCTGGAGAGATAAGGTGCCCAGGCTTGAGGCCTTCAGATAATCCAGCCCTATTCTGGATTATCTGAAGGGGGCGAAGGGAGGAAAGGGGGAGATTTAGGCAGTGATTGTTGCAGTAGTCCAGCCTAGAGAGGACCAGAGCTCCTGAAACATTGAGCTTTTGGGGAAACGTGAGGAAAGGTTGAATGCCTCTGAGATGTGAGGGGTAAAGGAGAGAGAGGAGTCAGAGGTTACCCTATTCTGTGCCTATTGTTGCACGTGAAACTGCAGACGGAGTAATCAATGGCAAGAAGTTGTTAAGTAAATGTAATGCCTTTCAAACACAAACTGTTTGTTTGTTTCTCCAGCTGTTGCATACAAGAGCTCCACACGTTTTTGCTTTATTGCTGTAACCACTAGTACTGTAATAACCAGCAAAATGTTCGCAGATTTACAAAATACTTATCTCAAGCTGTTTCTTCATTAGGCAATTATGCAATTAGCAAGGCTCTCCAGGTGTCAAAGAAACTATTAGTGCACTAGCCGAAGTGCAGCACTCTTGGCTTCCACTCAAGGCTCTTTGAACTCAATTTCATACACGTTTAGTTACTAAGTATAAAGAAACATTGTTGTACGGAAGACGCTCAAGCTGTTTAAAGTTCAAAACGTGTTTTACCTGACTATAGCACATCCCATACGACGTACCATGGACAGCAGACTGCACTTTGCTAGCACTTGACACACAGTCACACGTTTTTATAGTGCCTCCAGGCACAATTAACGGTCGCCGAGCAACAGGGACGCGCGAGCTCCAGCAGGGAAATCCACCTCCTCTCAGCCTTGCCACCTTGCAGCAGACCGCACTTTAAAGCTCTGTATGCATGAGTCATCACAATAAATGGACGGCAGATGTCTCAGCAGCCTTTCAATGGATGGTGTGCTGCTCTGTCACTATTCTGGAAAAGTCCACATGCGCAAGCATGTAGGTGACGTCACAAGAAGGACAAAGCTAAGGCTTACACTTAGCTTACACAGATGACGGAATAGGTAATAGCAATGATCCACCATTGAGTTGCTGTGAGGAATATGTATCCAATACTAGACTATAGCTTTATTCAGTGGTCGAAGTGTACGAAAAGAAGTAGTGGAACTATGTTCCCTGCTGGCCTGCACCCACTCCCCGCAAACCCCATCACCACGTCCCCTCTCACACACAATGCACACACCCAAACACTTGCAGCTGCTGTTTAAGGGCACGTTCAGTGCAGTGCACTGAAAGTGCAAGTTTCAACATCTTCCTACACAGTTATTTTAAAATGAAACCATTCCGGAATGCAGGAGACATTCACTGTGTTCTCCACAGGCAGGACAGCATTGACCTTGGGGCCATTGTCCACCACCAGGAAGTCCCAGGCAAACACACAGGGTCTTGGTCACTCCACTGGCAACTGCTCCACTTTAGTGTGCACGTCTGTTTCCCTGTAGGACCTGACCTCAGAACAGGGCCTATTGTGGAAAAGCGGCCCCTTGTTCTGACTGCTCTTTTCTGGCACTTAAGTGGAAGATGGCTCGGTGCACGTTCTCTTTTTTTCTTTGAATCAGTGCTTTGGTCAACATGTCCATCGTGGAGGGACTTCGCTTCCATTTGACTTGTCCAATGACTTTCTCACTGTGAGAATTACTGCATGCATTGCACATCTGAGGTGGAGCCTTGTGTGAAAAGTAAGTGCAATTCAATGGGGGGGGGGGCAAAGTGCCCATCTGCCCCTGTCGCTATCACAGCCCATAGCTTGATGTGCTTGCGGAACCGTGAGAAAAAATAAGTTTTGGTTTTCTGTTCAAGTCCTCTTACCCCATCATCATTGCTGGAATCAGAGTAAAACAAGGTAGGAATTTAAGGGGCAACTCTAAAAGATAAAGGTACTTATGTGCTTATAGGACTCTCTTTAACAATAGAAGCCACTGGCAATGTATCCAGGCTATAGTATAGATGAACAACACCTAGGCCATCACGTCACCACTCATGCCACCTGACTCGCTAGATACCACCTGCCCCTCTCCTATCCGCCACCCGGTACAGCTTTTAACCCCCTCTTTCACCCTCTGTATCCTATCGCTCGCTGTACATCTGTTCTGTTGTCACCATTGAAAAGCGCTCAGTTATGGGTCCGTAATGTTGTACACCTCTGTAGAGTGCTTCGTTATCCATCTGTATTGGTGTATACCTCTGTAAAGCACTCCGTTATGCATCTGTATTGGTGTATACCTCTGTAAAGCACCCTGTTATGCATCTGTATTGGTGTATACCTCTGTAAAGCACCCTGTTATGCATCTGTATTGGTGTATACCTCTGTAAAGCACCCTGTTATGCATCTGTATTGGTGTATACCTCTGTAAAGCACCCTGTTATGCAGCTGTATTGGTGTACACCTCTGTAAAGCACCCTGTTATGTAGCTGTATTGGTGTATACCTCTGTAAAGCACCCTGTTATGTAGCTGTATTGGTGTACACCTCTGTAAAGCACCCTGTTATGCATCTGTATTGGTGTATACCTCTGTAAAGCACCCTGTTATGTAGCTGTATTGGTGTACACCTCTGTAAAGCACCCTGTTATGTAGCTATATTGGTGTATACCTCTGTAAAGCTCTCTGTTGCTTCTCGATGCTAGGTCCGCCCTCATAAATACCAGAATAATAATAATAAAAGGGCACAGGTCAGTAACTGTATGAAAAAGGGACATATCAATAGAATCATGATTGGCAACCTTACAGAATGAACACGTGCTCAGGTATTGATACAGGAGACCAATTGGAAGCAGTAAGAAAGATGCACATTCCAAGCAATGATATGTTGCTTGTCTGTTTAGGATCACCCCGGCCAGCCAGTGCTCTAAGCTTAAGGGGGGGGACCTCCCCCGGCTCTCAGATTCAGCTGAGAGTAAGGTCTAGCGCTCTGCTATGCAACAGTGAAGCTACCAGCCACTGCTTTAGAACCCAGAGAACGTCTTTGGGCAGTGCTGATATTGCTCCAGCTAAAATTATAATTATTCACATGTCCTTAGACATGTATCCCCTCCGCCGCCTCATTTGTCACAGTTCTGTTAACAATGTACACACATGTTTGACTTGCTCTCAATCTCTCGAGCTTTGCAACCCATCCACGGTGTTGCACCTAATGCACAAAACAGGGATGGAAAGATAGAAAGGCTTCAGGGAGAGAGTAGCCACATAATATGATAGCATAATACGCCTTGCATGACAATTCTGTATCTATTCATATAGCATTTCACTGTACCAACGTCTCTCAGAGTCAAGAATGACTAACGTAAAAAGGAGACTAGTTTACACATATAAAAACCGTAATACTTTCTTTCTAGAATATCGCAATATCCCAACTCCCCAAGTTCACCAAGTACACCTAGCATTCAAACACATTAGTTTGTCTGGTATATAACAAGTCTCAATCATCAAATCAATCAATATCAATGCCCCAAGCAAGGGGTTTCAATCACATGGGACTTTGCCAATACCCAAAGCCTATTCCAACCCAACAAGGGGGTTAACACACATTTCCATGTTCTGACAAGGACACAAAGCCCTGTTCAACCTGTTTGCTTCTGCTAAGGACAAACACACTCAAAATAAAATAATAAATTGAAAGCACACTATGGTTACCAAACTACACCAGACATTCAAAGGAATAAAGCATTCAGATAAACATGATCTACACGAATAATGCAAAGCACACACCACTGCATCAATGAAAAGGGACCAGAATAGGAGCCACGTTCTTCAGTCAAGCAGACCCTTAGCACTCAAAGGTGCAACTCAAAACCCCCTGTAAACAGGATCACAGGATCTTAGCATCTTGACATCATCCTGTCTCAGCAAGCTATATGGGTGCTGCCATGGTATTTATCGATTGATTGATTGATTTGTTTATTTATAGAGCGCTTTATACCAAGGCTCTGATAGAGTGCATGGTGGATAGTCCCTTACCATCAAAACAGTTGTCATCCAGTAGACTGGACCCCAGCATCTAATGCCAACAGTTATAACATGGAAGCTAGTTCCTTCATCCATATGTGTGATGTAGGTAAAACATTCCAGAAGTGCTTCCCCTTATAGCAGCTCGCTAAAACAACAACCCCTAGCAAGTCACATCTGAAGCATCTTGCTCGTATATCAATGTATGACCTAAACCAAGGACTTTACGTCATACTTGTTTTGGTACTGGTGCACAGGCAGACCGCAGTTTAATTCCCTGAACATGGAACATAAAATGGATTTGATTTTACGGCCTACTAGTGCAGTTAAGCACATGACATTCTTGCACTGAACTGCTTAAAACTACATATATGAACATATAGGCATGCATTTATGAACACGCTGTTTAAAACTGCTAAGCACTTCGCCTTATTAAATAGTCACATGAAGGGCAACACATAAAACCCACTTCTCACTAAATGGCTGCTTTGCAATCTGAGGCTATTACATGCCTTGAGGAGCATAAAGCGCTTTGAGTATACGTCTGCTGTTTGAAGCACTAGGGTTGCTATTCTAAATATGCCATGTTACAGTATTGACTGCATTTTTCACAATGCTGGCTTCAAGTAACTAGACTCTACTCAAGGCCGTGTTAGGCATTTGCTGGTTTACTATTAAGAGGAGAATTCTGACCTGAAATGGTATCTCATGTGTTGCTACTACCCCACAGGGGCAGAATGGGTGGAATCCCATGTCAAATAGTTGATATGGATTGGAAGTTACCAAGCAGGTGAATGTATCTAGACATAGGGCCTCATCACGAGTTTGGCAGTAACACTTAAATCCGGCGGTAGCACTGTTACCGCCGGATTTAAGGGTCCGCCCAATCAGGGGCTTGGCAGATTTCTCCCCAGCACTGAGCTGGGGAGAAATCCGCCGGCGGTATGAGTGCGAAATTACCCATTAAGCCCAATGGGGAATGGGGCATTCCCGAATGGGCTCAATGGGGAATGGGGATTTCCAAATCCGCCAAACCCGTGATCCGGCTCTAATAGCGCCGGTGGGTTTGGCGGTAGGGCAGATTGCGCCAGCGCTATAAGCGCCGGTGTTACCGTCCAACTCGTGATGAGGCCCATAGACTGGGATTAGAAAAGGGCCAAGATTTACAAATGGTGTTGTCATTTGTGAGAAAAGAAACAAATACATTTGAAGTGTACACTATCTATTAGCTCACCAGAATGATAGACCAAACTATGAGTGAGGCTTTCTGAAGATGCTATCCTGAGATCTAAATCACTCCAGAGTGATGAACATTCGAAAATATTATTGTACTTGCAATTTCGACATGTTAGGTACTATAGGACTCATCACAAGTTGGGCAGAGAGGTAAAAATATGGAGGTAATGCTATTGCCGCCGCATTAATGCTCTGCCCAAATATGACGCAGGAAAGTTGGGGATTCACCTCCAGTTCTGAGCTGGGGGTACATTTTCAGACTTTCCACCCATTTGCGGCAGTAATTGCACCAGAAATGCCTCATTGGGTCCAATGGACCCAACATAAAAAGGGACTTACTGCTGTACCACAACTCTGAATGTATCAAAAAAATACTGACCACTCTTGATGAGGCCCAATGTGATTAAATGAGTTGCCCAAAATCACACACTTTATGAAGTGAAAACACAGGTGAAGTTGGGATTTGTGGTCAATCATTAATATCTTCAATCAACCATATTCATTCCAGGTTCTTGTCTTACAGCAAGGTGAAACTATTTGTGAATGTCTGACTTTCATTCAGTAAAATAATGCTCCCTTTTGTAACCCTGACTTGGAAAGCACACAAATCATATAACAACCCATCATGACAATATTTAAAAATAAAGAACACTTTAGGGAAACATGTTGCGCAAAACGAGACTGATTCATGCTCCATCATCAAGGCAAGTATATAAAATCACTCTATGGGCCTCATTAGGACCCAGGCGGACTTCGCGGTGCTAAATGCACCGCGAAGCATGGCGGAAAGCCGCCGATAGCGCCATGGGGGTTGGCGGATTTACCGCCCCATTCCGACCTCGGCGGAGCGGTAAATCCCCAATCCCCATTCTGCCCTTCCCCATTCCCATTTTTGCCCCATAGGGTATAATGGGAGTGGGGAAGGAGTTAATTACGCCACCGTAAAATACGGTGGCGTAATTAACAACGAGGTCCCGTAGCGCCATGGTTTTCTCCGCCTGGTAAAACCAGGCGGAAAAGGCCGCCATGGCGCTACGGGAACTCGTAGTATGGCGGAGAGGTACGCCATGCACTACGCTGGCGTAACACCCTCTCCGCCAGGGTCCTAATGAGGCCCTATGAGTGGGGCTAGCTCACGGGCAATGTGTTTGTCCTGGAAGCAAGACAAGGCAGCACACCGGTTTGAAACCCGATCCTGTGTTTAGAAACCAATTCCTAGTATTAAGTACATTATAAAAGAACAATTATATTTATCATCCCGTGGCAAAAGTGGGATATGAGCCTCAACATTCTGGATCCGCAGTGCAGAATTTGACCTCCTCACCTCTCAAGAATAACACTTTCAGCTCTTAATTGGGGTGGCTACACAGTTTTTCACTCGCCGTTTAAAGGAATTGAGCTGTAGATCTGCGCCGTGTCCAGTTAAAGGATTGAATGAAAAGGATCGAATGACGAAAGGGTTGAGTCAAAAGGACTGAAAAAAAAGGTTGAATGCCTTTTTTTAAATGTATATTTTTTTTTTGGCTTCCGTATAGGTAAAAAACGTGATTTTTACACCAAAAACGGGGGTCCCAAAAAAAACACAAAAAAAACGTTTGACCCTTTTTTTCGGTCCTTTTGACTCGAACATTTTGTCATTCAATTCTTTTCATTCGATCCTGTAACCTATAACAGATCTGTGCTATTCTAATGCTATGATAATTTGTATGGCTAGCGCTATTCGGTGCCATTACGTTTTTATGTAGCACAGTAGGCATTGCTGTCAAGAAAATATTTATACAGACATGCATACCAAGCACAGATAGAGGGACAGCTTAATCTGCCTTGGTAGTGTAGAGGAACAGCCAAATACCTCTGCAGGATGTCCAGCCCCCTTCCATCTGAATGTTGGAGGGCTGGGATTGTGCCATGCTTGACACTAGCAGTTGTAACCATTCCGCAGCGAATCTTCGAGAGAAGGTACCCACTAAGAAAACCCTACCAGATGTACTCCCAAAGAGATGCCAATCTAATGGAGGAAATCCCAGAAGGAATATGCAAGAGAGCAAGATTAGGAGCTGGTGATGTCACAAGAAGCGAGAGTGATGAACAGAGAAGACTAGGCAAAGAGATGTATGACCTTTATGGAAACTAATGATGAAATAAAGAATCGAGTAAACATTCATATGCAAAAAGAAGATTGCACGTGTGAGAGCACTGCAGCAAATGCAAGTCAGTCAATAACTGTCCAGATGCAGTAATGCAGGAAGATCAAGTAATCTTAGGAGCTGGCTATGAGTAGTGAATAAACTGCAGGTGAAGCCGCCATTATATAGAAACTGGACATCAGTGTCACAACTTTAGTAAGCTTAAACCCATGGAGAGAAGAGCTGAGAGCTGTGTCGCAGCAAAGAATGAGCCAAGATCATTGATATGTCTGGAAGGGCTGTCTGGACTGGTGTCAAGGCATAAGCAGCCAAGACTGGTTTTCTATTCTTGAAGGCAGTGAACGTGAGATGATGAATCATCCCTTCGTAAGGTGTAAAGAAAGAACACCATGAGTGCCAAGTTGTATTCATTTAAGACAATTAAATCCAGCAGGATAGACCAGATTGTGGTCTACTGTCAAGTGAGCCAAGGACGGAAATAGAAGCGGCGAAGAATTCGAGAACAATGATAATGTATGCCTGCATTCATTTATATTCCCAGAGGCAAGGACACTTTGCAATGCCAAGTTCAAAGGCAATTGTCATGGCAGAAGGAATGGGTGATGAGAGACATTGGCCCTCATTATGACCCTGGCGGAGAACCATGGTGCAATTTGCACCATGGTCCATGGCGCTAAGCTGCCAATTCCGCCATGGTGGTTGGCGGACTTACCGCCCCATCCCGACCTTGGCGGGGTGGTAAATCCCCAATCCCCATTCTGCCCTTCCCCATTCCCATTCTTGCCCCATAGGGCATAATGGGAGTGGGGAAGGCTTAAATTACACCACCGTAAATTACGGTGGCGTAATTAACAACAAGTCCCGTAGCGCCATGGATTTTTCCGCCTGCAAAAAGCAGGCGTAAAATATCACCATGGCGCTACGGGAACTCGTAGTCAGGCGGAAAGGTACGCCATGCTCTACGCCGGATTTGCTGGATTTCTAGGATTTTTTCTTTTTCACCTGGTAAGAGTGTGAGCCTTTTTTTTACCACTCTTACATGTGTTATGCTATGTGTGTTTAACATTTTTGTGTTCATAGACTGTTGAGCCTCACCAACTCCATAGGCATCATCTATTTACTGTGTGTCAAACAGCACCTTTAGTGCAGTGACACAGGGTTGTCTTTTTCAGACTTCCCACTTTAAACTCCATTTTCTGGGACTGACTACTGTCTCCCAGAACATATAAAGTTGCCATTTACTTTATTAGTGATTTTAAATTCACAGACCCAGTACAAACTATCTTCCATAGAGTACTGGAAAGGGTTACTAGTTATCACTTTTTGTCTGTCTCTCATGGAACATTTTTTCGTTCCCCTTTCGTTAAGATTTGGCTGGTGGCAGTGGTATCTACCCTATTTTTCCTACCGCGGTCTATGTAAATAACCTTGGTACTGTTTTAGGCTAAGTTAGTAGCCTCAAACTTAAATAAGCTGGACCCCATTTACTTTTATTTGGTTCCAGCTGGGTTTATTTGCAATTTCTTTGTGTAAAGGTCTTTCTCGTGTTTTACTCTGCGCGCCAAACCAGGTTTGGTTCCTTTGTTCGCTGTCCTTTGGTGGGCTTCTGCCCAGAAGCCCTCCTTAGGCACCTGAATGTCTGAGGGGGACAGGATGTGAGGGAGGGGTTTGAGACTCCCCGCACAGGGTCTCCTTGGAGACCCATGTCACACTCTGTATGATTGGCTGTGGTGACTGTCCCGCCAGGACAGCCACCCTGCTGTGTGATTGACAGCCAGGCTGAGTGAATGGTGGAAAACTGCATAAAAAGCAGGTCTCTGGAGCTTGGAAGGCAGAGTCGCCACTGGATCAAGAGCACCGAAGAGAAGCTGAAAGAAGAGGACCACTACTACAACTGAACCTCCTGGTGAAGCCCGCTGCGGGTCCGAATCTCCAAACTTCGATGACAGAGAAGATCTGCAAGGAATCTTCTTCCCTTGAGCTGGTAGGGCCAACCAGTTCACTAAACACCAAGCAAGGCCTCCCTCCCCTGGTCGAATTTGCTATGCACAGCTACAGTGAACCGGATAGCCAGGAGGACTGGACCCTGTTTGGGTTTTAAGGAGTGCTCCTTTTATTTGTTGCTTTACTCTGCTGCTGGTTTCTTCCCTGGGCAGTGCAGGACCCTCCAGTCTTCCTACTTCGTGTCAGCCCGACAGTCACTTCAGGAACCGTGAGCCTGCAGGATCTGCCAGGAACGTCTGCCTCAGCTACAGTCTTCTTCTTCATTTAAGGTACTGTGCTAACCCGGTTGTTTTTTCAATCTGATCGCGGTGAAAGTGTTTGAAATCTTTCGCCAATCCGCGGGCTTGTACTTCTTTACTCTTTTAAGTAACTTTTCTTCCGACCAACTTCATTTCGAACTCTTGGCAAAGACTTAACCGCAAACTACTCTGAACTGTGTGATCCTCTGCAAAGACGATGCATCATTAACATTGGCCCAGGCCTATTGATTTGAATCCTCATTGTAGCAAGCCTTTTCTAGATTGCCCTGCCTACTTACTTGTTGGTGCTGCTTAATTTTGTATAACCTTGTCTTTCCCTCCCTTTTTAATTACTGGAGTGCCATTTTGCTCACACTTCATTTTGAGCTTAACTTATCCAGAATACATCAGGTGTTGTGTAGTATATTAAGAGTGTGGTTTCTGCTGCTTCACTTAGTGAATTGTTTCACAACTGATGTGTAAATAAATGTATATTCTTTTACTCAAAAACCTTTAGTGAGTGTTTGTTTTAAATATAGTAATGCTGTCCTTTGTGTAACTATTGATACTGCTCACTTTACTCTTGAGATAAGTCTGGCTGCTCAGCCATCGTTACCACTTTACTGTGTAGTACAGGCTTGTACCAAAGGTGAATTTGTTCTGTCACTTGTAGTCTTAATTTTGTGTGGTGTTCCTAAAGGGTACTGCATATGATTCTGCCTAACATTGGGATAATTGGGTGGGGAGGTACAGTCAAGTCCACCTCCTGACACCTGCGGTATGAGCTTACATGCTGCCAGTGAACTGAATGTTACAGACTGATATGGGCATGCCAACCAATTGTAGAGGGCCATATAATGAAGGGCCTTATAGTTTGAGAGCCAATGGTATACTGTGTACTTAATAATGATGAAGATGATTTGCACTAGAGGTGGGCACAAGATGTCCACCTGAAAGTAGAGACCCATTCACAACCCAACCCCTTATGGAAAGTATATTTAGTTGTTCACCTTGAGCGTATCACAACACCCGTAGGTTTCCCTTATTTGCCATGTAGCATGACATCACGTATGATGAATTCTTTGCTATATACATGTAATTTTTTGTATGATGCGCCGAGAGCTTCAACGAACGTCTGTTGATGTCCGTTGTAACTCTTTGGTTTAGACAATTGATAATAAAACAGAAGACCTTTGGCATTTTCCTGAGTTAGTTCCGTTGTTGGGTTTAAGAGTTACTCTGCTTCCCATCCACTACATGACACGCAACCCAAAGGGCCTTTCGTTAAGTGGATTTTGTTACTGTCATCTGGCTCATTTACACAGAAGTCTGCCATGGGTGCTTTACATGCTGAGCTATCTTCTGAACCACCATGGCACTCAAATTGATCAAAATGCTTTTCAATTTTGCTTATTTTGCATGTTCAATGTATTCCCCACAGAAACGTGAAAACCCTACCTAACGTGTGCAATAGTGAAGGCACAGACTTTATGTACTACAGTGAATGCAGAACACATTACAGGACTCATTGAACTGAATGCACTTGATAACAGCATCCAGGAAGCAGGGTCAGAACCCCTTTTGACAGCCCATAGAAATTAACTGTGTAACATGTCATGCCTGCATAAAGTCATACCAAAATTATTACACTGTTTTTAGATCTAAGGGGGTAATTCATAGATTTCAGCGCAGAGGCAACACACGCGAGCAACGCAGAGAGGGAGTGTGAGCCAGCGTGCGCCAGCAGGGTGCGCTAAACAGCATTCTGTTGCATTGCGTATTCATGGAATTCCCAAGCCATTTTGAGCGCTAGCACAGAGAACATCCCGCTGTGCCAGTTACGCCCCCAAGAACGGCCCTTGCGCAAGGAAAAAGCATTGAAATCCCCAATGCAGCGCAAAGGGCCGCGCTACCCCTGCACCAGTTTACAGGGCCCGTACACTGTAATCACGTGAAAATACTACGCGCACCCCACTCACGGCACCAAAAAGTGTGAAAATGTACTGGCGCACCCCGTGGAATATGCGTACCTCGCTCATGCCAGGTAAATTGTGTAGAAAAAGCACCCCCCTGTGGCGTGGGCTGCCTGAGGGGCATGCCCAGGGTGGATGGGTTGCCTGCGGGGCATGGGGAGGGTGAGTGGGCTGCCTGTGGGGCCTGGCCAGGTTGGATGGAGTGCCTGCGTGTATTTTGGGGGTACGCGGGGAGTTTCACATGCGATAGGCCTTGTGTGAGCGGGGTACGTGTATCTTGGGGGTGCACGGGAAGTTTCACACAAGATACGCCAGGCGAGAGCGGGGTATGTGTATTTGTGGGGTGCGCAGGAAGTTTCACACACGATAGGTCTTGTGCGAGCGGGGTACGTGTATCTTGGGGGTGCGCAGGAAGTTTCACACGCGATACTCCAAGCGAGAGCTGGGTATGTGTATTTGTGGGGTACGCGGGGAGTTTCACACGCGATAGGCCCTGTGCGAGCGTGGTACATGTATTTGTCGGCTATGCGGGCAGTTTCACACGTGATAGGCCTTGTGCGAGCGGGATACGTGTATTTATGGGGTACGCAGGGAGTTTCACACGTGATAGGCCCTGTGTGAGTGGGCTACGTGTATCTTGGGGGTGCCCGGAAGTTTCACATGCGATACTCCAAGTGAGAGCGGGGTACATGTATTTTGGGGGTTCACAGGAAGTTTCACACGCGATAGGGCTTGTGCAAGTGGGGTACTTGTATCCTGGGGGTGCGCGGGAAGTTTCCCACGCGATACTCCAGGCAAGAGCGGGGTACATGTATTTGTGGGGTACGCGGGGATTTTCACACGCAATAGGCCCTGTGCGAGCGGGCTATATATATTTGTGGGGCACGCGGAGAGTTTCACACGTGATAGGCCCTGTGCGAGCGTGGTATGTGTATTTGTGGGCTACGTGGGGAGTTTCACACGCGATAGGCACTGTGCGAGTGGGGTACGTGTATTTGTGAGGTGCGCGGGGAGTTTCAAACGCAATAGGCCCTGTGCGAGTGGGCTATATGTATCTTCAGGATGTGCGGGAAGTTTCACACACGATAGGGCTTGTGCAAGTGCAGTATGTGTATTTGGGGGGTGCGTGGTGAGTTTCACATGCGATAGGGCTTGTGCGAACGTGGTACGTGTATCTTGGGGGGTGCGTGGGGAGTTTCACACACAATAGGGCTTCTGCAAGTGGGGTACGTGTATTTTAGGGGTGCACTGGGAGTTTCACACATGATTTGGCATCATGGGCCCTCCCCGTTGTGAGGTTTCCCCCTCCCCATGCCCTGCAGGCAGCCCACACCACAGGGGACTACCCTACAACACTCACCATGCCCTACAGTCAGCTCACTTGGCACCATGCACTTGTGAGCACACTTGTGAGGCCCGACTCATATCCCCCTGCACCCCCAGCCACCATTGACATACACCTGCCAGCAGGCCCCGACTCATGTCCCCCTGCACCCCCACCCAGCAATGACGGGCTCCTGCCAGCAGGCCCCGACTCATGTCCCCCTGCACCCCCACCAGCATTGACGGGCACCTGCCAGCAGGCCCCGACTCATGTCCCCCCGCACCCCCACCGACCCAGCAGTGACGGGCACCTGCCAGCAGGCCCCGACTCATGTCCTCCCCCCAACACGTCATCACGATCCACACTCTTGGCCCTTATGGCCACCCATATCCCACCCCACCCCACGCCACCCCAGTCCAAACACCTAACCAAGTATTCCATCCACCCCACATTGAAATCTCCATGTCATGATAGATCCCAAATGGCAAGTATGCACATCAATACATGTCCGTCACACACACACAATGGGTGCAAGTGAATGAGAAAACCCACATCGTGACATGCATGAAACCAAGGAGAGAATACCACACAAATGAAGTATGAAACCAAAATGTATTAAATACAAAAACAAGGGAAGGAAAGAAAATCACACAATAATAGTAATAATAAACAAAAGGCTGCATGTCCAAAATGAATGAAAAAATATATGAATGCAAAATCCAAATAAATCCAAAAGTAAAAGGCTCCAAAGTGTTCATCCATCAAACCAAATCCAAAGGTAAACAAAAAAGAAAACCATTGCTCCATGGGTAAAAAAAAAATCAATCAATTCAAATCCAGTCCAGAACTTTGTACAATGTAAAAATCCAGGGTCCATGAGCCCAACAATCCAAAGGAAACCTACAAAATACCCTACCTAACTAATAACTATATACAAAAAGGTGGGGCACAGTCGATGCACCTCAAATGAAAGAAAAATAGAAAGGAAACCTAACACTAATTAACTATATACAATGGCAGCGGGCAAGTCCTACGGCTCACTTGTTGATTTCCCCTGGCCAGGGCATCATCGAACTCCTGTTCAACGTCCTGGAGGCGGACATGTTCCCTGGCCCTGAGGTCTCGCAGGGATAATGCCATGTCCAGCTCCAACTCCCTGCAAATTCCCTCGAGGCACTCAGCCCGCCTCAGCGCCCTGTGCATGGAGATCTCCACCCTGACCATAGTGAGCCTTGCCTCTTCCGCCCGCCGCCACTCCGCCGCTCCGCATCTATCTGCTGGCCCAACCGCTGCCACACGGACGACACTCCCAATCCAGGTCCTCCTGCCCTCCGGCCGATGCCTGCCCCTCTGATGTTGATGGCCCGAGCCATCATCGCTCCCACCTTGAGACTGCTGCTGCCGTGCATGTGCCCTGCCTGTTGTTGCCTGCACGTCCTCCTCCTGCTGGGATCCAGTTGTTGGGGTGGCCACCCCTGCTGGACCTCCGACTCCTGACTGTGGCAGGGATGTGTCCTCCACCAGCCTGGCAGCTGGGTCAGAAGCAGCTCCACAGAGTACCCAGATGATACTTGGGCCGGAAGATGGCACGGAGGACAACTGGCGCATAGGGGGTTCAGTTGAGGCGGGGGTCAGTACAAGGTCCAACAGACGGAGGAACCCAGCACTGGTGACCTGTCCTAGTAGGTGAATGCGGTCAATGAGGCATCCCAAATAACGTGCAGAGTCCTCACGAAAACCCTGCACGTCATCCTGGATGCCACGTTGACGCAACGCCACCCCAGCCAGGACAGGCTCAACACGGTCCCGGATTGCCACGTCCTCACAGAGAGGAAGGCCAGTTGTTGTTCGCGCATCCCCTCACTGAGAACGGGTCTGGATGAAGGCATCCCTGCTGGTGCGGGATGATGCAGTCACAGGATCTCCTGTCCCTGCCCCTGGACTGCACCACTAGCACCAGTGGAATCCCCTCCTCCAGACCCCGTGTGTGGCCTTTCCATGGCCTCCTCCTCAACCAAACCCCCCACCAAACCCCCACCAACCTGGATGACTCCATGCCATCTTCATCCATAGGTCCCTGTGGGGTCTCAGCTGCCCCTTCTGCTGCCGAGGAGTCCACCTCCGACCTCCACCTCTTGGACCTACCCTCGGCAGCTGCCGCCATGGACGCAGCACCAGACTCCTCACTCCCCAATGAGATGACATCCCAGGAGGGGAGCAGGGCCTTGCGTCTCCGGCTGGCGGTGCGATCCCTGCCGCTGTGCTCCACAGCACCGTTTCCGCCCTCTTCATCAGTTGACGCTGCAGACAGGGAGAGACAGAACACAGGCATCAGGGCACTGTACAATGGTCTGATACACACATGCCAGTTGCACATGAGTGGCTGTGTAAAACTCATACATGGCATCACACACCCCAACATACATATCATTTGAACTCACACACATGCAGCAGGCAGCACCATCCATACACATACAACAGCATGAGCATCCGAAGGTTAGCCTGACGTCACATGCAACACGGGGAGTGCAGAACATATGCACACACGCCACCATCTGTACATCCCGACCACCTGTCGCAGTGATATCATCACCATCCATGTCACATCTGCGAATCAGCCTCCTACATATCGGTGTCACATGCACCCATGTGTATCACAGTGGCACACTTGTCAAATACACACACATGCACATGTACATTGTGCAGATACATGAAGTTGGAACCAGCATCCATGTGTCACACCACAAACATGCCACAGTACATACACAGAAATTTAAACATGTGTGCACCCACACATGCATTTGGCCACCATGCATTTGAACACATACACCATTGATGTGCATCACACATGACTGGACTCACATGTGGCAGGCTCATGTACCTGTACATACACATCCATACATGGGTCTACCGAGACATATGTCCAACCTGCACACTCCTGGCACACCTCGACATGCACAGCGACCAATCAGTAGGCATAGTCACCTACCGCTCGACTCCGGACGGGTCTGCCTCTGAAGTATCTGGTGGTGGAGCGCTGGATTTATGCGTTCCAGGACCCTCATCTGGATGTTGCTAAGGCGGACCCGGCACCCCTCTGCATGCTTTCCCTTCAAGAGTCGCTGGGCCTTGCTAAGGGTCCTGGACCTGAAGTCCTCCCAGCACTTATGGACGTGTTGCATGTCGCGGGCTGCTACCCCCTCCACATTGATGGCAGCCACGATGTCCGTCCAGATCCTCTTCTGTCCTTCATTGTCGGCACGTGAACATCATAATGCCCCAGGACTTGCTCCACCAACTTCTGCGGCACTAAAGCTGGTAGCCCTCTGCCTCTCTGGCTGGGGTTGCCAGTAGTCTCTGATGGTGTTTCCTCCGACATGGCAACCCCCGAGGCAGGTGTGGCTGGGCAACTGGGTCCTGGGGCTGGGCTGTGGAGCAAAGGAATACAAGTTGGGAGTCTTCTGTTCCAGCAGGGGTGGTCACAGCAACTGGACCCCTGCAGATGGTTGACGTGCAGGCACCAAACAGCAGGGCACGTGGCCAGCAGGCAGGCAGGCAGCAGCACATGGCAGGTGGGAGTGTGCTCAGGGCTCTGGGGGGCAGGAAAATGTCCTTCTGGGCTGGAGTGTGATCTTCCGTGTGTTGTTGCTTGGAAAGCTTGATACGGAGTGATTTGGTTAGTGAAAAAAGTGCACGTCAGCGTGTAATTCGAGGAAAGGCCCTTAGCGCGTAAGCGCGTCTGTGACGTAACGCGCACAGGCGTTTCGCTCCACATGGATGCATGTTGATTGTACACGTGCAAAAACTGCACGTCCGCGTGTCACTGTGTGTAATTAAAGGAAAGGCCCTTAGCGTGTAAGCGCGTAAGTGACGTCGCACGTGTGGGCTGGGTTAAAAGGTACAAGTAGGACACCATTTTCTTTTACGTGCTTTTTGTGGAGAGCAAGCGTGTGATTCTTGTACTTCTTGTCTGTTCACACATGATTACTTCACAACGGTTCCAGTTCGTACTCCTTATATACTCAAGCAGCGTTCAATTCTTCTTTTGGCAGGGGTGTTGCCAATGCTCACAATCACGTTCTTTTTCCAGGCAGACGGGGAGTCGCGCGTGTATTTTTCAACTGTGGTTGCCCCCGTGTGTCGCGTACCATTCAGAGGTCATTGTAGCCTGCGTGTACCATGCATACTCTTCTTTTTGTGTTTCTGGGTGCCACAGCGTAGTGCAGGTTCTTTATTCCACGCACGTGGGCTACCAGGGGTCACGTGCACGTCAAATTTTGTTTTCGGGGTGCCTGAGCATTGGGTGAACCGTCATCTTCCCCAGGGGTCACAGACAGCCTTGCTGGAGCACTAGAGTACGTATTCCATCTAGTACCCTGCCCCTTTCACCCCAATTGTTTTCTGCACCTCCCATTCGCACAAGAACATCAGTGCCATGGTTGTGAGGCAACCAAGCGGTAAGGGAGGCAAAGGTGGCCGACCTCTAAGAGGTGGGCGTGGTAGGGGATGTGGCCAGGATGTGCAGGGTGGCCCAATAGGGCAATGTTTGGAGGACTTATCAGGGACACCTATGCCCCCCTCAATGGGTCGGCCAGATGCAGCTGACACCATCCCAGCTCAGGCCTTGTTAACCCGCCCCATAGTGTCATGCGAACCAGCACAGGATGAATCCCAGGCTGACTTTCGTGTCACCAAGTCAAAGCCACATGTGGAAGTGATAGTTGCTGTCACCAGGCCCTGTGGATCTGGGGCAGCAATGTCATCTGCTGCCCCAAGTACCCCTGGTGAGGAGACTGCAGGGGCAGCTTCAGCTCAATCCACCGCAGCTCCGAGTATCCCAGCTGGGACAGTGTTGGTCCAAGTCCATCACACCGTGGTTGGTCCTGCCAACATCACCCAGCAGCCAATGCCTGCAGTGAGACCTTTGGTCATCGTGCCTTTGGCTACTTCCAGTGCCCAGTCCACCTGCGCTTCAGCCCATGCCAACCAGAGTGGCGTAAGCCACTTAGGATCCGCACCACCTCCCAATAGGAAGAAGGGTGCTCTTGCAGTACAGGTTGGGACCCACACACGGCTCCCCCCACTGGCACGTCAAGGAAGCGTAGTTTCAATGATGTGGAACTAGACGTATTTGTGGGCTACGTGTTGGCCCATGGCTGCAAAAAATGCTGGTGACTGCAGGGTGCAAAACTACGACTGCTCAACGTAGGGCCCACTGGCAGTGCATTGCGGACCAGATTAGTGCCCTTGGATTTGTCAAGCGCACAGCTGATGATTGCTCTAAGCGGTGGAATGACCTCAAATGCAGAGCAAAGAACAAGCTGGCTTCCAATCATGCCTCTACTCTGGTGACTGGCAGTTGGTCTCTGGGTTACTCACAGATAATGAGTCTATCGCTGGAGGCTTCATCACAGAGTATCAGATCTAAGGCGTGGGAGACCTACCAGATCTTGAGGCAATGTCTGGTGAGTGGCCATGCATGTCTGTGCAAACCATGTGTATGTTGCTTGTGTGATGTGTTCTGATTGAGTGCCAGGTGAGGTTGTGTAGTTATGACTGATTTGGGTCACCCATGAGGTGGCTCCAAACCATAGCCCGGCCTTGGGTTTGGGTTTTCAAGTATCCCTTCTGACCGCAGTTGACAATTTGCACCTGATTACTGCATTTGCCCTTCAACTGCCATCTTGCCACAACATTGTTCATACTGTTTCCCTGTTCATTCTACCTGATTGATGAAATCCTTTGCATGTTTACCACACATTTTCTTGCCCTTCTGCCACAAATGTAACATACTTCAGACATAGATTACACCCCACAATGGTCCACATATGTTTCCTTATTATGTGAATGATTTCATCAATCAGGCTGATTGAGTAATGTGCACCTACACTTGGCCTGCACACAATCACTTCGGGGCCCTGTTTGAATGTTCAAAATTACAATTGTCTTCTGTCATGTCGAAGTGAACAACCATTGATGTATCCATGTGCCTGCCATCACTGTATTAGTGAACACTGGCTTTGTTGCAGCGTGTGGCAAAGGCGTGTTTTGTCACTCTATTTTGCATGTTCGATTTCATGATGTGCATCTCACATCGATGGGGGACAGTACTGATTTGCACCCATCTGGGTGTCCTTGTCAAATCTGCCATGGCTATGCTGCGTGCCATCTGTGTGCTGGCATGTGTCATTTATGTGGATTGTCCATGCCACTCACAGGCTAATGTGTGATGCCAGTGCTATCCAGCATGCACCACATGTGTTGCTTTTCCATCTTGGAGTCCTCAGTGTCTGCTTTTTCCTACCCTTCCAAATCATTGCCAGTGCATGCATGCCAGAGTTATTGTCATGTGTGACATGTGTCATTTATGTACTGGATGTCTGCCTCGTCATGCCTATGTGTGTGGGCTATGGTGCCCAAACCTGTTTTCATTACTTTTCTTTTATGTTTTTGCAGGTGATGAGGCACTAGATGCTGTTGAGGAGGAGGAGATGGCGCAGAGGCAGGAGTACTCACAGCCACAACCAGGCACCAGTGGAGGATGTGGGGTGGTGGTGGTTGAAAACCCATTACTCCTACAGACCATACTGTCCACGGGTGTCTTTGGGTAAACCTCCGGAGACCTCTATGAATCAGGTGTAGAATCTGACATTGAGACATATGTCCCGTCGCAGGTGAGTGTTTCTTGCAGGGATGCTGTTCTGTCCAACCCACCTGCACTCGGAGTAGACACCTCTATGGGGCATTCAGTGTTGGAAAGTCTGCCTGTGGAGGTTACGGATGCAGGGTCACACTCCACAATATTTGCTCCTGTTCTTGGGCCAGCAGATCAAAGGAGGAATGAAGTCCTACAGCCTCAGGCAGTGCCAGCACAGCAAGGTGCACATCACCGTGCCACAAACAGGTGTGGTGCCCGCCAACGCGGTGGCCGTGTGCCACCAGGCAATACTGTGTGGGAGAACTCCATGTACACCATAGCAGCACAACAGGGGGAATCGTGTGAGATGATTGCTCAGGCAGTGGATAGAGTGGCCACTTCCATTCTCCCACCTGAAAGGCAGGTGGACCTCAAGCAGCAGGCAACAGAGTCCACTTGCCACTCACATATCTGCAGAGTCACAGGCCCACAGGGATGCCCTGAGGTTAGAACACAGGTCCCTCAGAGATACTCTGGGTGAACTTGAGGTGTCCCGTAGTACAAGGTCAGAACAGCAGCTGGAGCAGCTGACATGCACACTCTCAGATGAGCTCCAGGCAACCCGTGAGGAGATCCGGGCATCAAACGGGGCCATGCAGGCAGAAATGTGTGCTACCCGTGAGGTGCTGCATGGGGACCTCCGTACCATCATCCTGCAGAACCAAACCTTCCAGACCCGCATGCTTGCTGCCATGAAGGAGCATGCCAGGGCTTTGCGTGGTCTGCCTTCCATATCACATCCACCTTCTGATTTACCACCATGCGCCCATGGAGGGTTTTTTTTCTCAACATCCACGCATGTGGGTGTTGTGGTGCACCCTCAACCTCGTCCCTCCTGGGTGCCCCCCCAGTCCACACATGGCCATTTTTGATATTTCATTCCGATTTGCTAAATTAAATTACTATTTAATTCATTTGTTATCTTTATTTCTTCTTCTTTTTTATATTTTTTATTTTCATTTTATTTTGATTCTTGATTTGTTATTTTGATTTTGATACACTTATTTTTATTTGTTTATGCTTCTGATTTTACTTTATTATTTTATTTGTTTCTTTTACTTTACATTTACTTTAGCTTTTTCTTTATTTGATTTGCCTTTGCATTTTTGTTCATAATCATTTTCTTTCAGATTCTGAAATAATGTTACAGTGTGTTGCTTTGTGTGGCTCCCATAGGCATCCACTGTGTATTCCAGCTGGGCACATGCAGGCTTGTCCTATCTTTGGGTTAGAAACTTGGGTTCCTGACACACACACCCCTCCTGCTTCCCCTTTCCTTGGGCTCGCAAAGGGTGTCATGTAGGAGCATGCCGGGGCTTTGCGTGGTCTGCCTCCCATATCACGTACAGTGACAGTAACTTACACAGAGGCATGGGGCTCCCATAAATTGTGTGGGCAGTCTGTAGTCCAAACTGTGTATACATCCCTAGTGGGGATTGTTGTTCTTTTTTCCACTGCAGGGTGGATTTCTGTATGGTTTTACATACAGGACTTTTTGCATGTATACATGTAGCTTCTTGATTTCTTAACTAGACTGTCTCCTTTGCAGATGCAGTTCATGTTGTATGCTATACACTGCCACATTTGCCTACCAGCAACACTCTGCAGTTGGAAGGGGTGGATGTGCTGCCTTAGTCAGGTTGTGACACTTGCACTACTTTAATTTTTTACTGTCATATGTTGCCACTCTTGGATCCTGTACTGATGTTTTGTCTTCATGGTGAGTATTTGTTATATGTGTACTGTTTTTTTTTTCATTGGTGAGAGGCAATTGTCTGTGGGCTGTTTCTATTTAGGAGGGTGCACTTTGTGACACTTGTGTCATGTGATGTGTATTCATTTGGTTGCTTTCACATCGCATGCCATGCCATGGTTTGTTGGGTAGCTTAGATGGCGTTGGTGAGGGGTTGGGTGACATGCCACTATTTTTTTGTAGTGTTTTGCAAGGGGGTAGTCCTTCATGCTGCATGAATGTGTACCTTTTTACTGACACAGCATTGGGTGTGTTTAAGTAGCTAGGGATGCACACAATGAAGCACTTCCAGGTGAACAATCTCTGGGTAGTATGGCTGTGACAGTTGACTGTCCCTTTTGTCATCATCAGAAATTGTCAGCTGATATGTGCCAGGCCTGTGTGCACTCCGCAGGGGTGGGATTTTAGGTGAAGACATTTTCCACACGCTGGGTATGAGCTGCCTCACCACGTGCCCTTTCACCTCCCATGCGCAGCGGCTGTGCATGTGGTTAGGGATGTGGGGGCACCACCATGTCCACCGGCACCGCCGGGTTGCAATGTTGTGCAGGACAAATGCTGCACTATGATCCTGCACACTACTGGGGGCGCATATAGCAGCTGCCCACCAGAGCGGTCAAGGGAGCGAAAGCCTGACTTCAGCACTCTGAATGTGCGCTCCACTATGCCCTGGGTTGCAATATGGGCTGTGTTGTATCATACCTCGGGTGGTGTGGTGGGGTTCCATGTTGGCGTCATCATGTAGGTGCTCAGAGGGTAGGAGAGGTGATAATGGTTGTCATTAGTGGGATTTTCACATTTCTCAGTGTCTGACATGCATGCATGTGCAGAGGCATTTATACTCACCTATTAGCCATGAGTCGCCATGCCGCCCAGCTTCCAGGTCCCGGTTTAGGAGTGAGATTCTGAATATGAAATTATCATGGCTGGACCCCGGATAGTTGGCATATACTGAGGTGATGATTCACTTGGCATCACATACAACCTGCCCGTTGATGAAATGTCAGTCCTGGACGACAGCCTGCCTTTCTGCAGGTGTTCTGGGCATGTATATGTGCCTGAAGACTGAGGGGCGTGCAGTCATGATGGCCAACACCTGATGTAGGCAGCGTGACTACGTGGCCTGTGAGACACACACGACTATGGCACTTATGACCCAGTAGCAAAGAAGTGCAGTACATTGAGCACCTTTTCCAAGGGGCTTAGTGCTTGGGAGCACAGGGTGGGTGATGTGAGGTCATCCTCCCACTCCCTGACCAGTTCTAGGATTATATGTGGTTGAAACCTGTACCTCCCATACACCTGGTCATCAGGCATCCCAAAAAGTCTGGTCCTGGGTAGAAAAATGCGGGGCCTGGCTATCCACCTCCTCCTGCGGTGTCCCACGACCACTCCTGCGAGGAGCAGTATATTCATCGTAGCATATGAGCTTGTTTGTTGTTTGCGTGCACTTTTATGCTGTGCGGGGCCTCCTATGCCTGCTTCCTGCTTTGGATTAGCGCATCTTTTTTGGCACACAGGTTTTCCCCGCGTGTGGGCGTTGCGAGTATTTACCTCTCGTACTTCCCTCATAACGCCCCCATTTTCACGCGTGTTACACCCTGTGTTCCGCCCACTTTTCTTGAGTGCGCTACACGATGACCGTTTTCCCTGTGCGCATTGCGCACGCCGTTTAGTGACGTGTGCGCCCGCGTGTGCCACCCACGGATTTGGCGCACCTCCCAGGTTTTACACATGCAGCGCATTCCATGAATCGATAAACGGATGTGTGGGCCGATTTAGCAGGCGTGCGCTGCGATTTTCACACTTGCGCTCCCCTTTTCGGCGCCCATTTATTGCATGAATTACCCTGTAAATGTTATTTCACAGGGACTTTCACTGTTCACTCAACGCCTGTGCATTGGCTGGATATAAGCACATAAACACAGTCTACTGTTTAAGTGAATTATAACACTGAAGTAGTTGAGTTGTTTGATCTGCAGTATAAGGTTCTTAAAAAATGTATTGAACATCACATTAAAATAGAGAGTTAAAGAATATATGTATTCTGTAAATTGTAGACATTACAGGGCATAGTAAAGCCTATAATTCTGGACAAAATGGAAAGAGGTTGGACATTTTAGAACAGGCCTCTTACCATTGAATCCCACACACAGAGAGACTCTTCCCCATTTGTGCAACTTGTTCTGACTTTCTCATTGTAATTAATTCTGACAACTTTTATTGTCAGAAAAGTAATTATATTTAAAAGTGTCTGTAATGCTTTTAGGGCCTATTTTTTTCAATGATCGATGAGTCTTTGGTATAACACGCTAGAAGAAAGACTGCTATTCTCGATCCTTCTCCTCTCCCGCTCGATGGGTGATATCACCAGCATGTTTAAAATCGCTGCTCAACTTAAGCTGAGTGCCATCCTCTTGTTCACACCAGACTGACTTTAAAGAGCTATCAAGTGTGTCACTAATGTACATTACAGGCCAAGAACCGCTGCAATGACTTCCCTTCAGATTGTGAATTGACCCATTTCAGGTGACCCCTCTCATAACATGGCAGCACTTCAAACAAAACAATGTCAGGAATTTGCACGAGAGAACAATGGCACTTTGGGCTCTTAAAACAATGGAGGGATTGGCAAATGCACCATTACTGCCCTTTTAAGTATAAACAGGGTATGTATCAAGATCTGCTCTGTTTAGAGCACAGATCGCAAAACAAATTCTACAGCTAGAAGCCACAAATTCCATGCAAAATGAAATCCACTTTATTTTATTTTATATTTCTATAGTTTAAAACGTGGACCTAGCTCGAGAGCAACGGAGCACTGTACAGAGTGTGGGCAGCCAGCAATTAGGCTCCAGTCCTTTACTGTAGTGAGGTCTGTGCATCAGTATGTGAGTACATTGGAATTAGCCCTTGGTCAGGTGTTGTTGAAAGAGCCATGTTCTGAGAGGTTTGCGAAATTGGAGAATTGTGGGGGCATTCCGAGCCGACACAGGGATCAAGTTTCAGAGTGTTGGTTCACAACAAGAGAAGGATTGTTTGCAGGTCCTGTTTGCAGACGAGTTGTGATTCAAGCCAGTTGGTTGATTTGCTGCTCGAGGAACGTGTGACACCAGATATGTGGAGCTTAGCCGTAAGGTATGCTGATGTGCTACTTGTGACTGCTTTGTAGATAATACATGTAGTCTTCAACAGTATCCTAGCTTGGAATGGAAGCCAATCTAGTTTGCGTAAGATGTCGGTAATTTGGTCAAATCACCTGCTACCATAATAAGATGTGCCACAGAAAGGTGGACTGCTTTTAGGGGAGCCAAGTGAGCATCTAGGAGCCCTTTCAGGAGAGCATTTCCTCCATCGATGTGCAAGACAGCAAGGGCCTGCACTATGGTCCGGACGACGTGCAGCGCGATGAAGGGCTTGATTTATGGTGTGTCTGTCATTAATAGTCTATTCACATTGGAAGGTTTTGATAATGTATGGGATTCAGTACTGTCATGTGCTATTATCGTTTGAAAGGTGTTAGATTGGAGAAAGCTTGGAGGCAGCATTGTCCCTGGATGACACCGTCTAGTGGTAGAAATATAATGGTCAAGATCCAGCAGTTTTAAAAAAAATATATATATATTGTATTTAGTTTACAAAATGAAACTTTTACAATCATATCATGACCTTTTATAATCATATCATAAAACCAATTATATAATTTTATATTTATACATTTCTGTTTTTTTTTACACTTACAAAAACCAATAAATCAAATTCAGTTATATCCTGAGGGAAGATACAGTTTTCCCATCCATGCTTCATCAAGTGTCATTCTAGGATTTTCCAACACAATCAAGGTTGTGTTGGAAATCCATGCTTCATCAAGTGACACTGATCTAATTTCCAATTTTTAGACATAAATTCATGATAGTGTAGAGCTTAGATATCATCTATAATCAAAATATATACTTCTTCGCATCCCATAAAAAGGGATTGAATATATAATGGTCAATCGCTTATAAAACAAAGACATCACATATAATAAGATCATATTCAAAACTTCGAGATTGTCAGGTAAAACGCATCATATCAGATACATTATGTATATGTTTGAAACAGAATAATACTCTAAGCATCCAAGTTATTCACACTGTAAAGCTTCATCAATTTTGAATAAGAGTTTTGTTAATACTACTACAAAGCGGATGCTGTCGCCCCGCAAGCATCTATCCCAAAACATCATCCGGGGCGTAGTCAAAGGCCAATGGAAAATAAATGCCTAGAGATAGATATCTATCAAGTTCAAAGAATGGGCAATACACAACAAGGTGTTTTAGGCTTTCCAGCTGGTCAGTTTTATTACAAAAGTGACATGTCGTTACCTGACACACTGGATAAGATTTACCCAGTATTTTGTGTGTTCAAGAGTGTGATATTGATTAAGCTTAGATCTCAAATAAGCTGTGCGTGCTTTTGAGCATGAAAATTTGATAATATAAGGTGACCGCAACAGCCTCTTTCTAGAAAATTATGCATACTCGGAATAAGACTTATATGAGCGATTGCTATTAATCGTCATTGCCCTATCATAAAGATATCATTTACTTTTAACATTTGGTATGTCCCAATATTAGATCATCGTTAGAGGAATTTATATTTACCAAAATGTGATTCATATGGTCGATGAATGTCACCGTAGGGGGTAAATTGCCATCTTTCATCACGTTGTTGAGATCTTCAAAGAGCGAATTTCATGGAGGGACCAATATTTTGGCATATCTGGCCAATTTACGCCAGGTCCATCCGGTGGCCGATCCCCAATAGACAGAAGTCTTAACCAAAAAGTAAAATAGGTTCAGCCTTCTTCATATAAAGCTCAATGACAGGGAGGAGGGAGAATGTGCAGTGCTTTTTACAGATGATCCTCATCATGGAGGTTAAAGGACAAGTCTTTTCTGCAAGACCAGTAGGCCAAGATTTCTTGGAATTTCCGTCAGTCAAAGTATAGCCTAGATAACGTAAGCTGTACACTTTCTCAATTCGTGTGCCAGCTATCTGCCATTGATGTGATTTGATCCATTTATTATTACAAAAGATGATCAAATTTGACTTGGCCGATTTGGCCTTAAGATTGTGTTCATTTGCGTATTCATAAAATTTGTTAAGCTTTAGTTGGAGACCATGCAGTGTTCTATCACTCAGAATTATATCATCGGCGAAGCATAGCCAGTGAAACTTCATCGCCCCTAGTCTCACAGGATACATAGATGAATCGAGCCACAATTTATCCATGTCTGCGATATATAGGTTAAACATGGTAGCAGCGAGGTTACAGCCCTGTTTTACTCCAGCACTAGTTGGAATGGTAGGAGTCATAACCCCGTCTTTGGAGACTCTTACTTGAAAAGTGGTGTTGGAGTGTAACTTTGCAATTAGTTGCACTAAGCTCGAGGAGAAACCCATGGTCAGCAATTTGGACCATAGTAGTTTGCGAATGACAGTATCAAAGGCGCAGGATAATCCAATGACACAAGAAAAATCGGACCAGAATCAATTATTTTAGATTTTGCATGAATCAGTGCAATTAAAAAAGCATACATATGAAGGATTCCAGGTGTTTCAGCAAAAGGCTAGCAAACACCTTTGCCGCCATATTCATCAAAGAAATAGGGCGAAAGTTTGCTGGATCTTGTGGATCACCTTTTTTGAAGATGGAAATAATGATGGCATTCAACCATGAGTCCGAAGTCCTATTGGAACACATGGTGTTGTCAAATTTGGTGTGTGATATTGCAGCCCATAAATGGGGATCTGACTTATAAATGCATGACATAATGCCGTCATGGCCTGTGGCTTTTGAGAATTTTAAATGCTGAATGGCCAAAGAAATCTCCTCCAAAGAAAATGACAATGTATCAGGGCCGTTTGCTTGCAAAATACCCGACTCACATTTCAGAAAACCTTGTGGGAGATTAAACTTTGAACAGATGTACTGTTCCCAGCATTTGGAGGCGACACAAGCCTCTAGATCACATTGCTTGGTTTGATATTTTCCATTAAGAATGGACAAAATCCCTTGGTTTGCCCAATGATGGAAGCAAAGTAATCCATGTTACTGTTCTTCATTTTTCTAAGAAATTGTGTTTTTTCTCTTTTGAGGGAGGCAATGGTCAGATTAGATGGAGACACGCTAGCTATCAATGCAACCTGAGAGTTAAAAATTAACTTTAGAATGTGTTCCTGAATGATGTGGGCATTCCAAGCCTCCCTTAATACTCATGATGGGACCTAGGTTGGTCAGTATGCACTCTCCACACATCTCTATTGACCAAATGGGTCACTTCTCTGCATAAACCAGGATTCCACTTCACCAAAGTCAAAATACGATCAGTTTGTACTAAGGATAAAGTGGAATCAGATGGCAGAAATTCGCTCATGTGAGATACTTGTAACCTAATCAGTGCATGATCACTAAACAAACAATCCAAGAAGATAAACCAATGAAGATAAATTAAGCATACCGGTAGATACAAATAAATAATCATACATGAAGAGGCAAGCACTCTTGACCAAATTCCTATGCGCTGGCTCAATGCAAACATTTTCACATGCATATTCCACTGTAACAGATAATCGATCCAATGTTGGCCCCATGCTATCAGTTGCGAACGATGAGAAAGACCAATAGTTCCATCATAACTATGAATTGCACACTGACACACAGAGTTCAAATCACCACCAAGAATTATATGAAGATCTGGGTTGTCATTTAAAGCATCTTCAAAAATCACGTCAAGAAGGTTAAAGCAATCATCCAACTGACAATTCGCTGGATTATAGTATGTACATATTAATAGAAATGTATCAGAGAGAACATCAGAAAAAGTGCATTCAACTGCAATGATTTGATTTGATGAAAAAAATCACACGAGAATTGTGATTACAAGCATTATTGATTAAAATTGCAATCCCTCCTGATGGTCTACCAAAAAGACCTTTGACAGCGGGGGCATGGTAGGTGGTAAATCCATCACATACGAGCTGTTTTGAACACATAATAGGGCCTCATCACGAGTTTGGCGGTAACCCTTAAATCCGGCGGTAGCGCTGTTACTGACGGATTTAAGGGTCCGCCAAATTAGGGCTTTCAGTGGATTTCTCCCCAGCTCTGAGCTGTGGGGAAATCCGCCGAAAATTCGCGCTCATACCGTCGGCGGTATGAGCGCGAAATTTCACCATTGAGCCCAATGGGGAATGGGGCATTCCCGAATGGGCTCAATGGGGAATGGGGATTTCCAAATCCGCCAAACCCATGATCCGGCGCTAATAGCGCTGGTGGGTTTGGCGGTAGGGCAGATAGCGCCAGTGCTTTTAGCGCCGGCGTTACCGCCCAACTCGTGATGAGGCCCATAATTTCTTGCAGTAACAATACATTAGGATAATCACCAGGTTACATGGATCCTAGCCAAGTAGTTAGGTTATGGAGACCACAGCAATTCCAAGAAATCAATTTAATAGCAGCGGGGCTAGAAAGATTTTGCCATTTTGTAAATTTCTATAATTAGTTAGAAGGGGTGCCAACCAGGTGGTGTTACAGCCGTCACCAACTAGTGCTGATAATTGTGTTACTAAATCGGTGTTCGAATCATCATGTGAATTATTTACACTTTGTGAATTATACAATGGAGCTGGACGTGGAACTTTTAAGAAGTCTGTGGCCTCTTCAATAGTCCGGAATAGCTCAAGTGAAAGGCCACGCAAACAAAGTCTTCTCTATGTTGCCATAATAATTTAAGAATGATCACAGATTGAGGGGCACAGATCATGCTATGGTTGTTATGGTTAGCCAGCCTGATCCGTTCAATATCAACCGAATGGAGTGTAAGGGACTCCCCTTAAAAATATTAAGTAGAAAAGACCGATTTAATCATTGGGAACTGTACACTTGGGATCACTGTGCCATCCCAAGATATATGCAGTGTCCCATGAGGGCCCAGAGTCGTCATTCTCTGACGTTGCAGTGACACCAGGCTCCATAGTTGGTACACTTTGTTTGGACTTCACGTCAACATGGTGATACTTGAGTTCACAGGTTGAGAGTTCAAGTGGACAGTCGCAGACACGTTGTTCTCGTTAAAAAGAGTGACAGATGGTAGTGGAATTCCACTATCCTTACTACTGCTTTTAATGTTAGTCGCACCATTGGCTGCTGCCAAGAGCTGTTCATCTTTGTGCTGAGATGGATTTGCAGTGATTGTTGCAGCAACAGGAACAGCCAAGTTCATACATGGTACCTCTATCATGTTGCCCACATTAACAGCACGATTAGAAGGATTGGCAGTGTTTTTGTTGGAAGTCACAGGGTAGTAAGAGGAAAGTTGGCCTTGTTTAAGCGAGTGAGACACCAGCTGTGGAGCCATTTGAGGGACCTCCTTGGGTGTAAGTGATCTAGGGCCTCATTACGACCCTGGCGGAGTGGGTTTACGCCAGCGTTATTCGCGGCGGACCCGTCCGCCCTACTACGAGATTCCGTAGCGCCATGGAGCGTTTTCCGCCTGGTTTTTCCGGGCGGAGAAATCCATGGCGCTACGGGACCTTGTCGTTAATTACGCCACCGTATTTTGCGGTGGCGCAATTAACGCCTTCCCCACTCCCATTATACCCTATGGGGCGAAAATGGGAATGGGGAAGGGTAAAATGGGGAATGGGGATTTACCGCCCCGCCAAGGTCGGCATGGGGCGGAAAATCCGCCAAGCTCCATGGCGCTATCGGCAGCTTTCCGCCGTGCTCCGCGGTGCTTTTAGCACCGCGATTTCCGCCAGGGTCGTAATGAGGCCCCTAGAGACATCCACATGCTCGCTCTGAGGCATAGTTTTGCTGGCCTGTGAGTGCAAATCGAGGAGATGTTTGGATTCATCGTTCAGTTGATTAAGATCGATGATGGCGTCATTATTGGAAATATTGACAAGAAATGTGTCACATAAATTCTGACACAATTATTCACTGAATTTTTTTTAACAAATATTTTTTTGGAAGATGAACCTCTTGCGAACAGTTACTAGATTTTTGTTTCTGTTAGTTTGTTGACGGGCTCGTGCACACGCACGCCGCCTATTTCGGGAGAGAAGAGTGAAGAAGCGTACACATGTCGTTAGAGTGATCACCACTGCCAGCATCGTTAGTTACAGCAACATCAATCATACTGCCAGCTGGACCATCACAAGGCACAGAGGAAATTGTTAAAGACCTACTCCCCTCTTGCTCGATGATTTCATGCAATGGAGTTGGACTATTTGAAGAGTCGCCGAGTGAGGCCAGCTGTTTATGATTGCACCACATGGAGTTGAGATGCAAGGAATCCACAATACACCACTGACAGACGTCCAGGAGTGGATAAAGGAATGAGGCCGGATCATGCCTTCAATCAGGAAGTGATATGATATGATATGATATGATATGATATGACATGATATGATATGATATGATTGGTTATTTATAAGGCACTTAATTCCCAGAGGTTTCTAAGTGCAGACCCGGGGATTCAACCTGTGGTGCTCCGTGCCGTTTTGCTTAAAAGTGAGCACGCTGCCCCTGAGCTATCCTCCCGAGACTTGAAGTGCAGGAATGTCCTTCATTGGAATAAGAATTACTTTTGTGTTTCACAAACAAGACCAGCTCCTACGGGGGTACTTCCACCTCCTGCACTCGTGCAAATGTTTTCCACCAAACATTGCTCTCAAAAGTGGAATTTCCACCTCTGAAAGAACAGTATGCGCCTGTTAGAAAATATGGTACAAAAGGAGCACTGGATACAGTGAGAAAACTCTTCACCAAACTGTTTTGCGTCAGCGTAAATAAGTGGGTGGAGGCAGAAGGGATTTTAGCTAAATCACAGCGAGGATTCTGCCTCGGGTTATGCACGAGAGAGCAAACCCTTCATTTGTATCTCCTAGTGGTAAAATATATAGATTTTATACAGTGCAAATTTACTTTTATGGACCTATTTACTACCTCTGATATGGTTAATAGAGACAGGCTCTAAAGGGTGTAGAAGGATTAAAAATATCTCTGTCCCTCTTATCGCTAATATAATTTGTGCACCTCAACACGCAGGCAGCTATCTGCTTTGGACTAGTCAGTGAGGGTACAGAGTATTTCAACATAGGTAGGGGTGTGAAATAGGGGGTATATTGGCAACACTCCTGTTTAACCTCTACTCTAATGTTTGAGAGTCTGAGTTGTAGGCTTTACTGTCCAACATCCCTGTGTTAGTGGCGCACACAGTTTTGAGTTACGCAGATGATTATTGCAGGACCACCTAGAGTATTGCATGCCCTTATTAACACATATACTGTATTCATGTGAGCAAGCGCCCTAAAAGTCCATCCAACTAAATTTAAGGTGATAGTGATTGGGGGAAAAATGGATCATGCACTTCCTTTATGCAGAACAACCTCAAACTTGAACAGGTGGATCATTTTAGTAATGTGGGAGTGGTATTCCTAATTAAATGGCAGGGTAGGGGCCACTTACACAAACAAGCTCAGTCTATGGGTCGGATATGTGGGTCTGTTAACACTACTGTAAACTGTATAGGGTACCAATTCATTGCGACATGCCTAAAAATCTGCAAGGCAAAACTACATCCACTACCATTGTATGGTGCTGAGTTTTAGGAATTTGAGTACATATCTGATTCATCTGAAGGAAGATGCCCTTATTAGACACCTCCTCAATCTCCCATGCTCATCCCTGCTCTTTGCCATGGCCTCTTAATTGTGCCATCCCTTCATAAGTGACGGACTTAGGTTAAGACCTATTGGCATATGGTTAGCCCTATGGACTAATCCCGAATTTGTTCTCACCCAAACAATTCGGAGGTACTTATTGTGAGAGAGAACATATATCGCATCCCCTATCGAGTATGTGTCTAATGAGTGAATGACGGAGACCTTTTTATATTCCCGGGTATTATCTCCCAAAAAGATGTTGGGCTGATCAGTGGGAAGTTAAAACATATATGGGATGCAGAGAGGAGGGAAAAATACCAGCTCAAACAGTCCAATAGGAAGCATGCCACTATCTCTATTCCAGGCCAAAGGATGGATTGTTTGGACCGCAATGACAGGTCTCTCATAACGCATTTCAGGTTTGTTTTTTTTGCCGAGTGGTAAGGTATACATTGTCCTCAAGCAGAGGATGACATTAAACACTTTATACTCCTATGTAAGTTATACACTATGAATAACTGCGTTATTACTTGAACTGTAATGCCGGCAGTTTAATAACTCCCTCCCTGAACCCTTACTGTACTGTAATTATCTTTGCAACCAGATAGGTGTGTATTTGTAACTTACGCCGTGATACCTCGGGGTTTGGGCGTGTAACAAATGCCATAAATAAAATAAATACATGGGGATTAGGCAGAAGACCCTTTTTTCCCCTGTTTAGGCGAAGGGGGATTCGAGAAATTAGGCCCACTCTGAAATATGAAATAGCTGCCGCAGAGCTGATGGTTTGAGCAACCTTACTAAGCTATATTTGCATTAAGGCTGACAAACAGATACATAGACAGATCACTGGCTTTGTGGAATTATTTTTTAAACATTTTGGGCTTATTACAAGTATGGCGGTGCAGGAAAAAAAAGTGGAATTACTGCTAATTGTTCTGCACTTTTATATGCTATGAGTTCGGCCTTAGAGTGGGAGATTTACCCCCAGCATCATGCCGGATTTAAATCCTCCTACTTTTCACCAGAAAATTGACAAAATCAGCAGAACTCTCCCATGGAGTCCTATGGGCTCCAAATTAATGGGGAATAACGCTGCCACCACCACTTTTAATCCAGCGGTAAATCCACCAGACCTAGTGGTGGTAGTGGTGGTAATGGTTAATCTATTGGGCAGTATTCCATCGGATTTACCAACAGCATACCGTCCAACTCGTAAGGAGCCCCTGTGCGTTGCATTGGATTGTTCTCCCCTTTCTAATGTGTTCTATCAATTCACTGATGTTAAGGATGGTTTTTCTTTTTTTTTTAATGTGATACTCTTTCAAGGCTTTTGCCGAATAAAGTTTTATGACTGACTGGCACCGGGAGATGGCTGTGCAAGTGAAGCTGCCAAAGGAACTACTGTCTACTATATATTTACAATATATCATGGAGTAACAACCACGTAATGAAGAGCCTAAATCAGTGATCGAAGTGAGCAGGAACAGTCAGGAACAGTGTTCCACTACTATAAATTGTTTCCCTTTACCATTCCTCTACTTTGTACGACCATATTCACCATTCTATATAGAGGATTTGTATTCTCGTGTCCCTGTGCAAATGTAAAGTTGTAATAGGAGCCTTAGATACTAGTCACTTAGACTGTTGCAATGTTCCGGTTGCAACACTTGTCGCATGTTGCACTATGCTTCGCCTACCCTCTCCCCTGCCCAGACCACAGATCCACTACTTTGTTCGGTACACTTCTAACACTCGCCTAAGTTCATGACTTGTCACCCCGCATTCCGTAACTAACTAACTATCCCAGAACATGCTGATCGTTGTGATGATTGCAACATGTGTGGAAGAATTTGGACAGTTCAGTAAAGGTTGAGCAATCAGATTACACAGCTCGTAGAGCATTCATTACACATTGTCCTAAATTTCACAAGATTGTGTTTATTACGTAAGAATTATACATATGTTTTGTATATATTTTTCCATCTCGATAGTTACCTCTGTTTATATTAAAACAGGCTTTGTTCGACACCTTTATGCGGACACATGTGTTATGAGCCATGAGTTACTGAGTAAGGAAATATCAACTATAATGTGATTCTAACACACTTGATGTCACATACATTTGCAAGGGGTGGGGGGTGCTGGGTTATAAAGAAGTCAAAGGTCATACAAACAGTTCCCACAACTTCCATTACCCCCTGCCAGTGTCGGAATGGTGAAGGAAGATGGGAGTTGTAGGTGAAAAGAAGAGTAACATGCACTATTTACAGTAGCTGAATAACCACAGCTGGAAAGGTTCAAAACCGGGCAGCCAGAGCCACGCCGCCTACATCTCGCGCCTCTTCCCTTGCAAAACGGCTCAACAGTAAACGGGGATGAACATGAACAGGGTGCTCTGTGCAACAACCGGCCTGGTCAGAGTGGTAGCATGAGGGTGTTGCTTATTAGAATGAGTTTGGCTCATGGGCAAATGGGTGTTCATGCTCGTACACTAAACGGGACTATTGTGTGTCCAATAGGTAGTGACACAGTGTGGTACATGCAAATGGCAGAAATGAGGACTTTGCTACATAGAACAGCATATCTATGAAAGAGTAAAAAAAAAAACCTTAATAGTGTTGTATAGAGTACAAGGGTATTATACTGTAATATGTTGACAGCAGGCTGGTCCTCATCTCCCATGAAATTGGAACTCATGAAAAGTTTGGTGGTATCTGGGCGGACCAACAAACTGTATTACCGTTACCGGCACTTGGCCTGATGGGAATACAGCAGATTATAAATTGTGGTGGTGATTTATGTCCCCAATGATTTTTAGTCCGTAGGACTCAATGGGGCATTTTTAGCTGAATTACTGCCGCGGTAATTCCACAATGGTAATTGATATGATATGATATTTTATTTATATCACGCTCATACACACGTGTTTCAGAGCTCGAAAACGGCTGGAAGATTTGCAAATTTACCTCCAGCTAATAGCCGGTGCAGTAATGCAGTGCTATACGGTAATACCTTTGCATTTAACCCGCACACCCCCAACTTGTAATGAGCCCAATTGTTTGTTGGAGAACCTGCAACCCAACCCCTGCAGAACCTACCAGTGCCTCTCTCAACTCCCCCATATAGGTAATATGCCCTCAATGGGAAAACATTCCTGAGGACACAAATAGTGACAATGGGCCTCATCAGGGCCTTGGCTGTATCTCGGCGGCAATTGTGCCGGCATACCGCCAACTCTATTACCGTTACCACAACTCAGTCCAGCGCAATTTGCACTCTGTTCCCGAGTTGAAGTGGCACTGTAACTCCCCATTTTGGCGCTATTACCACTGGTGGTAATAGCGCTGGTGGTAATTACACCAAAAAAAGGCAGAAACCTGAAGATCAACCCTCAGCTTGAAGCTGAAGGTACATCTCCAGCTTTCCTCCCATACTCAGAATTGGGCGGAACGGTAATACAGTGGTAATAGCATTATAGCTCCATGTTTGCTGCTCTACCCAACCCCTGATGAGACCCACCAGGCCAGGTTTTTCCTTGGTATGTACCTTTCGTGTTGCTGTTCTTATTCACTTTCAGGCATTACAAACACAGCACCACCCATCAAGATATCTATGTTTTTACTCTGGTCAAATGTCTATCAAATCAAAAACGAATGGGGGGCTCTATCAAACTTTCACTTGGCAACGTGACTCACAGAGAGACAAGTGAGCAAGAGAAAAAGAAACAGAAAGAGAGAGAGAGGGAGAAAATAGTGCAAGAAAGAGAAAAAAGAAAGATAGAAAAAGAAAGCACAATTGGCTTATTTTATTTCCGGAACAGGTAATGCTATTATCATCCAACCGTCCCTCTCTTTGCCTTTTCAGACCTCTTTCCCTATTCCTCTCACCTTGCTCATTATAAACATCTCTTTAGTATTCATCCTCTCGCCAGTCTGTGAAACACCAGATGCTGCTTGAGTCTGCAATGTCCTCCTCGGTTCCTGCTTCCTGATTTTACATCTGTACATGTATATTGTTATAGCCTCCTCCACATTGGTATTGCAGTTGAGTCTTCCCTACTTTCACTCACATCCATTTAAATACATAATCCTCCTCGATACCTGCTGCTCATGGAAATTGTAGTGTAAACTTTGTTTTAAAGTTTCGACTATGCACAAAAACTAGCCCACTGCCAATGGCAAGGTTCATGTGTTCCTGAACCTGTGTTATGTATTTTACACACCCCATTCCTTTAGGTTCCAAGCCACTTCAAATGATTGTAATTCTAAATTAATGCATTTTTTTATGCTTGCTCACACCCTACAGCATAGGTGCAGTATATAAAATTGTGTTTTATTTTATCTACGCTTTCTGCATTTTCATTGTGAGTCCTTCAAAGTAACACTGGTGATCTGATGAAAAACGATCAGTGTAATTCATGGAATAAATGTGCGCCGAAAAGGGGAGCGCAAGCGTGAAAATCTCAGCACACGCGTGCAAAAGCCACGCATGCAGCCGTTCATCGATTCATGGAATGTGCTGCGCTTCTAAAACCTAGGATGTGTGCCAAATCCGTGGGTGGCGCACGCGGGCGCACAGGTCACTAAACGGCGTGCGCGACGCGCACAGGGAAAGCGCACATCGTGTAGCGCACACAAGAAAAGTGGGCGGAACACGGGGCGGAACACGTGGAATGGGGAACAACGCATGAAAATGTGGGCGTTACGGGGTAAGTGCGAGAGGTAAATGCTTGTAACGCCCACACGCACGCTAACAACACATATTCATGGAATCGAACAGGGGAAACCTGTGAGCCAAAAAAGACGCGCTAATCCAGAAACACGTACGCCAGTAGGAAGCAGACGTAAGCAGCCCCGCGCAGCATAAAAATGTGTGCAAACAACAAACAAGCTCATACGCTACGATGAATATACCGTTCCTCGCAGCAGTGGTCGTGGGATACCGCAGGAGGAGGAGGATAGCCAGGCCCCGCATTTATTTACCTAGGACCTGCCTTTTTGGGATGCCTGATGACCAGGTGTACGGGAAGTACAGGTTTCCACCACACATAATCCTAGAACTGGTCAGGGAGTGGGAGGATGACCTCACATCACCCACCCTGGCCATCATGACTGCAAGCCCCTCAGTCCGCAGGCACATATACATGCCCAGAACACCTGCAGAAAGGCAGGCTGTCGTCCAGGACTTTTACGGGGTGGCACACTTACCCAAAGTTCTAGGTGCCATTGATTGCACCCATGTGGCTCTACGTCCTCCCACGCCCACTGAGCACATCTATCGAAACCGCAAGCACTGGCATTCCATCAATGTGCAGGTTGTATGTGATGCCAAGGGAATCATCGCCTCAGTATATGCCAACTATTTTGGGTCCAGCCATGATAGTTTCATATTCAGAATGTCACCCCTAAACCGGGACCTGGAAGCTGGGTGGCATGGCGACACATGGCTAATTGGTGAGCATAAATGCCTCTGCACATGCATGCATGTTAGACACTGAGAAACGTGAAAACCCCACTAATGACAACCATTATCACCCCCCCAGGGGACAGTGCCTACCCTCTGAGCACCTACATGATGACGCCAATTCGGAACCCCACCACACCACCCGAGGTAAGATACAACACAGCTCATATTGCAACCCGGGGCATAGTGGAGCGCACATTCAGAGTGCTCAAGTCACACTTTCGTTCCCTTGACTGCTCTGGTGGGCAGCTTCTATATGCGCCCCCAGTAGTGTGCAGGATCATAGTGGCAACATGTGTCCTGCACAACGTTGCAACCCGGCGGGGTGTGCTGGTGGACATGGTGGTGCCCCCACATCCCCAACCACATGCACGCCCGCTGCGCATGGGAGGTGAAAGGGCACGTGGTGAGGCAGCCCGTACCCAGCTTGTGGAAAATGACTTCACCTAAAATCCCACCCCTGCAGAGAGCACACAGGCCTGGCACATACCAGCTGACAATCAATGATGATGACAAAAGGGACAGTCACGTGTCACAACCATACCACCCTGATATTGTTCACCTGGAAGTGGTACATTGTGTGCATCCCTAGCTACTTAAACACACCCACTGCTGTGTCAGTAAAAGGCACACATTCATGCAGCATGAAGGACTACCCCCTTGCAAAATACTACATCCAAATGTGGCAGTGTACTGCATACAACATGAACTGCATCTGCAAAGGAGACAGGCTTGTTAAGACATGAAGAAGCTACATGTATACAAAGAAAAAGTCCTGTATGTAAAACCATATATAAATCCACCATGCAGTGGAGAAATGAACAGCAATCCCCACTAGGGATGTATACACAGTTTGGACTACATACTGCCCACACAATTTATGGGAGCCCAATGTCTCTGTGTAAGTTACTGTCACTTGGTCACACCCTTTGTGAGCCCATGGAAAGGGGAAACAGGGGGGGAGTGTGTGTCAGGAACCCAAGTTTCTAACCCAAAGACAGGACAAGCCTGCATGTGCCTAGCTGGAATATACAGTGGATGCCTACGGGAGCCACACAAAGCAACACACTGTAACATTATTTCACAATCTGAAAGAAAATGGTTATGAACAAAAATGTAAATGCACATGAAATATAGAAAAAGCAAAAGTAAATGTAAAGTGAAACAAACAAATTAAAATAACAAAGTAAAAATCAGAAGAATAACCAAATAAAAATAAATGTATGAAAATGAAAATAAGAAATCAAGATTGAAAATAAAATGAAAATAAAAAATAGAAATAAGAAGAAGAAAAAATAAAGATAACAAATGAATTGAATACTATTTTCATTTAGCAAATCAGAATGAAATGTGAAAAAAACAAAAAATATATGTTTAAAAATAAATAAATGAAAATTGGCCATGTGTGGACCAGGGGGAGTGGGTGGGAGAACAGCCACCCAGGAGGGACGAGGTATAGGGTGCACCCCAACACCCACATGCGTGGATGTTGAGAAAAAACAAAAAACCCTCCATGGGCGCATGGCCTGCACGGCTACCCTACAGTGGGAGAACTGCCTTCGCTGTCATCACCCTCTGGTGCTACATCAGAAGGTGGGCGTGATATGGGAGGCAGACCACGCAAAGCCCTGTCATGCTCCTCCATGGCAGCAAGCATGCGGGTCTGAAACGTTTGGTTCTGTAGGATGATGGTACGGAGATCCCCATGCAGCACCTCACGGGTAGCAAGCATTTCTGCCTGCATGGCCTCGCGAGAATGCCCGGATCTCCTGACGGGTTGCCTGAAGCTTAGCTGACAGTGTGTGTGTCAGCTGCTCCAGCTGCTGTTCTGACCTTGTACTCCGGGACACCTCAAGTTCACACAGAGTATCTCTGAGGGACCTGTGTTCTAACCTCAGGGCATCCCTGTGGGCCTGTGACTACAGATATGGCTGTGCGCAGAGTCTCCAGTCCAGCCCGTCGGTCCCTGTTGGACACCAACATGTCCTCCCTGTGTGAGTGGCAAATGGACTCTGTTGCCTGCTGCTGGAGCTCCACCTGCCTTTCAGGGGGAAGAATGGAAGTGGCCACCCTATCCACGGACTAAGCCATCATCTCACACAATGCCCCCTGTTGTGCTGCTATGGTGTACATGGAGTTCTCCCACACAGTATTGCCTGGTGGAGCACGGCCACCGCGTTGGCGGGCACCACACCTGTTTGGGGCAAGGTGATGTGCACCTTGCTGTGCTGGCACTGCCTGAGGCTGCAGGACTGCATTCCTCCTTTGATCTGCTGGCTCAGGAACAGGAGCAAATATTGTGGAGTGTGACCCTGCATCCGTAACTGCCTCAAGCAGACTTTCCAACACTGAATGCCCCATAGAAGGGTCTACCCCCAGTGCAGGTGGGTTTTACAGAACCGCTTCCCTGCCAGAAACACTGACCTGTGACGGGACATATGTCTCAATGTCCGATTTGCACCTGATTCATATAGGTCTCCGGAGGTGTACCCACAGGCACCCGTGGACAGTATGGTCTGTAGGAGTAATGGGTTTTCACCCACCACCACCCCACGTCCTCCACTGGTGCCCGGTTGTGGCTGTGAGTACTCCTGCCTCTGCACCATCTCCTCCTCCTCAACAGCATCAAGTGCCTCATCACCTGCAAACAAATAAAATAAAAATAATTTAATCAGGCATGAGCACCATAGCCCACACACATAGGCATGAGGAGGCAGACATCCAGTACATAAAAGACACATTTCACACATGACAATAACTCTGGCATGCATGTACTGGCAATGAGTTGGAAAGGGAGGCAAAAAGCCGACAGTGAGGACCTCAAGATGGAAAAGCAACACATGTGCTGCATGCTGGATAGCACTGGCATCACACATCAGCCAATGAGTGGCATGGACAATCCACATACATGACACATGCCAGCACACAGATGGCACATAGCATAGCCATGGCAGATTTGACAAGGACACACAGATGGTAGCAAATCAGTACTGTCGCCCATCCATGTGAGATGGACATCATGAAATTGAACATGAAAAATAGTGTGACAGAACACACATGTGCCACACGCTGCAACAAAGCCAGTGTTCACTGATGCAGTGATGGCAGGCACATGGATACATCAATGGTTGGTCACTTCGTCATGACAGAAGACAATTGTCTTGTTGAACATTTAAACAGGGCCCCGAAGTGAATGTGTGCAGGCCATGTGTAGGTGCACATTACTCAATCAGCCTGATTGATGAAATCATTCCCATAATAAGGTAACAAATGTGAGCCATTCTGGGGTGTAATCTATGTCTGAAGAATGTCCCATCTGGGGCAGAACAGCACAAAAATGTGCGGTAAACATGCAAAGGATTTCATCAATCAGGCCAAATGAACAGGAAAACAGTATGAACAATGTTGTGGCAAGATGGCAGTTGAAAGGCAAGTGCAGTAATCAGGTGCTAATTGTGTACTGCGGTCAGAAGGGATACTTGAAAACCCGAACCCAAGGCCGGGGTATGGTTTGGAGGCACCACATGGGTGACCCATAGCAGTCATGACTACACAGCCTCACCTGGCACTCAATAAGAACACATCACCCAAGCAACATACACATGGTTTGCACACACACGTATGGCCACTCACCGGACATTGCCTCAAGATCTGGTAGGTCTCCCACGCCTTGGATCTGAAGCCTTCAGCGATAGACTCATGTTCTGTGAGTACTTCCTTCTCTGGTGGAGATCCACTGCCAGTCACCAGAGTAGAGGCATGATTGGAAGCCAGCTTGTTCTTTGCTCAGCGTTTGAGGTCATTCCACCGCTTAGAGTGATCATCAGCTGTGCGCCTCACAAATCCAACTAATGTGGTCCGACTTGGTGACACAGAAGTCAGCCTGGGAGTCATCCTGTGCCGTTTCAGTTGACAATATGGGTGGGGTCTTGGAGGTCGGCCAACTTTGCCTCCCTTACCGCTTGGTCGCCTCCCAACCATGGCACTGATGTTCTTGTGTGAATGGGAGGTGCAGTAAACAATTGTCCTGGGCAATTGGGGTGAAAGGGGTAGGGTACTAGATGGAATACATACCCTAGTGCTCTAGCAAGGCTGTCTGTGACCCCTGGGGGAAGATGACGGGTCAAGCAACACTCAGGCACCCCGAAAACAAAATTTAACATGCATACGACCCCTGGTAACCCACGTGCGTGGATTAGAGAACCCACACTACGCTGTGGCACCCAGAAACACAAAAATAAGCGTACGCGTGGTTCACTCAGGCTACAATGACCTCTGAATGGGTACGCGACACACAGGGGAAACCACAGTTGAAAAATATGTGTTCAACTCACCGTTTGCCTGGAAAAAGAACGTGACAAGACCCCCGCCAAAAGAGGAATTGAACGCCGTCTGAGTATACAAGGAGTACGAACTGGAACCGTTGTGAAGTAATCACGTGTGAACCGACAAGAAGTACAAAAATGACCAGCTCGCTCTCCACAAAAAGCACGTACAAGAAAATGGCGTCCTATGCGTACCTTTTAACCCAGCCCACACATGCAACGTCACTTAAGCGTACGCGGTATGGGCCTTTCCTACAATTACACGCAGTGACACCCGGATGTCCAGTTTTTGCACATGTACAATCAACATGCACCCGTGTTGAGGGAAACGCCTTTGCGCGTTACATCACAGATGCGCTTACGCGCTAAGGGCCTTTCCTCGAATTACATGCTGATGTGCAGTTTTTTCTCGTGCCAAATCACTCCGTTTCAAGCTGGCCATGCAACAACACACGGAAGACCACGCTCCTGCCCAGAAGGCTATTTTCCTGCCTCCCAGAGCCCCGAGCACGTGCCCACCTGCTATCTGCTGCTGCCTGCCTGCCTGCTGGCCACGTGCCCTGCTATTTGGTGCCTGCACGTCAGCCATCTGCAGGGGTCCAGTTGCTGTGACCACCCCTGCTGGAACAGAAGACTCCCGACTGGTATTCCATCGCTCCACAGCCCAGCCCCAGAACCCAGTTGCCCACCCACACCTGCCTCAGGGGTTGCCATGTTGGGGGAAACACCATAGGAGACCACTGGCAACCCCCAGCCAGAGAGGCAGAGGGCTACCAGCTTCAGTGCCACAGAAGTTGGTATCCTGGTGGAGCAAGTCCTGGGGCATTATGATGCCCTCTTTGGAAGTTCATGCGCCGACAATGAAGGATGGAAGAGGATCTGGACGGACATCGTGACTGCCATCAACAAGGAGCGGGTGGCAGCCCGCGACATGCAACACGTCCGGAAGTGCTGGGAGGACTTCAGGTGCAGGGCCCTCAGCAATGACCGGCGCCTCTTGAAGGGAAAGCATGCAGAGGGGTGCCGGGTCCGCCTTAGCAACATCCAGATAAGGGTCCTGGAATGCATAAACCCAGCGCTCCACCGCCAGATCCTTCAGAGGCAGACCCGTCCGGAGTCGAGCGGTAAGTGACCATGCCTACTGATTGGACGCTGTGCATGTCGAGGTGTGGCATGAGTGTGCAGGTTGGACATAGTCTTGGAATGCCCATGTATGGATGTGTATGTACAGGGACATGAGCCTGCCCCATGTGAGTCCAATCATGTGTGAGGCACATCAATGGTGTATGTGTTCAAATGCATGGTGCCCAAATGCATGTGTCGGTTCACACATGTTTTGAATTATGTGGATATACTGTGGCATGGTTGAGGTGTGACACATGGAGGCTGGTTCCACCTTCATGTATGTGCACAATGTACATGTGCATGTGTGTGTATTTGACATGTGTGCCACTGTGATACACCATGGATGCATGTGACACCGACCTGTAGGAGGCTGATTAGCAGATGTGACATGGGTGCCGATGATTTAACTGCGACAGGTGGTGGATATGTGCAGATGCATGTATGTCTGGTGGTGTGTGTGCATGTGTTTGGCACTCCCCGTGTTGCATGTGAGGTCAGGCTAACCTTTGGATGCTCATGCTGTTGTATGTGTATGGATGGTGCTGCCTGCTGCAACATTCCGGCTAATTTGCGCATGTGTGTGGGTTGAAATGATATGTGTGTTGGGGATTGTGATGCCATGTGTGAAGTTTGAGACTGCCACTCATCTGGAACTGTCATGTGTGTATCAGACCCTTGTACAGTGCCCTGATGGCTGTGTTCTGCCTCTCCCTGTCTGCAGTGTCAACTGATGAAGAGGGCGGAGATGGTGCTGTGGAGCACAGCGGCAGGGTTCCCACCGCCAGCCGCAGACGCAAGGCCCAGCTCCCCTCCCATGTTGTCATCTCGTTGGGGAGTTAGGAGTCTGGTGCCGCGTCCGTAGCTGCAGCTGCCGAGGGTAGGTCCAAGAGGCGGAGGTCAGACGTGGACTCCTCGGAAGCAGAAGGGGCAGCTGAGACCCCACAGGGTCCGATGGAGGGAGATGGCACAGAGTCATCCAGGTTGGTGGTGGGTTTGGTTGAGGAGGAGGCCATGGAAGGGCCACACACAGGGTCTTGAGGGGGGATTCCACTGGTGCTAGTGTGCAGTCCAGGGGCAGAGACAGGAGGCAGCACAGGCTGCCGCGGAGGTGCCTGTGTGTAATCCTGTCCCCGATCCTCTGACTGCATCATCCTGCACCAGCAGGGATGCCTTCGTCCAGACCCGTTCGCAGGGAGGGGATGCACGAACAACAACTGGCCTTCCTCTCCCTGCGGACGTGGCATCTGGGACCGTGTTGAGCCTGTCCTGGCCGGGGTGGCGTTGCATCAACGGGGCATCTGGGATGACGTGCAGAGTTTTCGTGAGGACTCTGCATGTTATTTGGGATGCTTCATTGACTGCGTCGACCTACTAGGACGGGTCACCAGTACTGGGTTCCTCCGTCTGCTGGACTTGTACCGACCCCCTCCTCAACTGAACCCCCTATGGGCCAGTCGTCCTCCTTGCCATCTTCCGGCCCAAGTATCACCTGGGTGCCCTGTGGAGCTGCCTCTGACCCAGCGGCCAGGCTGGTGGAGGACACATCCCTGCCACAGTCGGGAGATGGAGTTCCAACAGGGGTGGCCACCCCAACAACTGGACCCGAGCAGGAGTAGGACGTGCAGGCATCAACAGGCAGGGCACATACACGGCAGCAGCAGGCTCAAGGTGGGAGCGATGATGACTCAGGGCCATCAACATCAGAGGGGCAGGCATCGGCCGGAGGGCAGGAGGATCCAGGATTGGGAGTGTCTTACATGTGGCAGCAGTTGGGCCAGCAAATAGATGAGGAGCGGTGGCGGGCAGAAGAGGCACGGCTCACTATGGTCAGGGCGGAGAACTCCATGCGCAGGGCACTGAGGGGGGCTGAGTGCCTCGAGGAAATTCGCAGGGAGTTGGAGGTGGACATGGCGTTATCCCTGCGAGACCTCGGCGCCAGGGAACAGGCCCGCCTCCAGGACGTTGAACAGGAGTTCGATGATGCCCCGCCCCGGGAAATCAACAAGTGAGCCGTAGGACTGCCCGCTGCCATTGTATATAGTTAATTAGTGTTAGGTTTCCTTTATATTTTAATTTCATTTGGGCCGCATGGACTATGCCCCACCTTTTTGTATACAGTTGTTTATTAGGTCGGGTTTTTTGTAGGTTTCAATTGGATTGTTGGGCTCATGGAACCTGGATTTGGAAATTGAATATAGTTGAAGACTGGATTGGACTTCATTGTTTTCATTTTTTACCATGGAGCAATGGATTTATTTTTTCATTTGGATTTTGTTTGATGGACGAACCCTTTGGAGACATTTTCATTTGGATTTATTTTGATGCAGCATTCATATATTATATTTCATTTATTTTGCACATGCAGCCTTTTGTTTATTATTTCTATTATTGTGTGATTTTCTTTCATTCCCTTGGTTTCATTTTTAACACATTTTGGTTTCATACTTCATTTGTGTGGCATTCTCTCATTGGTTTCATGCATGTCACGATGTGGGTTTTCTCATTCACTTGCACCCATTGTGTGTGTCTGACGGACATGTATTGATGGGCATACTTGCCATTTGGGATGTATCATGTAATGGGGATTTCAATGTGGGGTGGATGGAATACTTGGTTGGGTGTTTGGACTGGGTGGCGTGGGTGGGATTTGGGTGGCCAAAAGGGCCATGTGTGTGGATCGTGATGACGTGTTGTGGGGGGACATGAGTTGGGGTCTGCTGGCAGGTGCCCGTCAATGCTGGGTGGGTGGGGGTGCAGGGGGACATGAGTCGGGGCTCGCAAGTGTGCTCACAAGTTCATGGTGCCATGTGGGATGACTGCAGGGCATGGTGAGGGTTGTAGGGTAGTCCCCTGTGGTGTGGGCTGCATGCAGGGCATGGGGAGGGGGGAAACCGCACACCCAGGAGGGCACACAATGCCAAATTGCGTGTAAAACTCCCTGCGCACCCCTCAGAATGTACGTACCCCTATCGCGCTAGCGAAATCATGTGTAAAACTCCTCACCCACCTCTCCGAATACACGTACCCATCTCGCACCAGCGAAATCGCGTGTAGGACTCCCTGCGCACCCCTCAGAATACACGTACCCCACTCGCGCTAGCGAAATCGTGTGTAAAACTCCACATGCGTCCCTCAGAATACATGTACCCCGCTCGCACAGGGCCTATCACGTGCAAAACTCCCTGTGTACCCCACAAATACACGTACGCCGCTCGCACAGGGCCTATCGCGTGTGACACTCGCTGCGTACCCCACAAATACACATACCCCGCTCGCACAGGGCCTATCGCGTATGAAACTCCCCGCGTACCCCACAAATACACGTACCCCGCTCGCAAAAGTCCTATCACATGTGAAACTTCCCACGCACCCCCAAAATACACGTACCCCACTTGCACAAGCCCTATCGCATGTGAAACTTCCCACGCACCCCCAAAATACACGTACCCCACTCTCGCCTGGAGCATCGCGTGTGAAACTTCCCACGCACCCCCAAGATACACGTACCCAAGTCTCGACCAAGGCCGATTGCATGTGAAACTCCCCACGCACCACCAAAACACATGCAGGCTCCCCATCCACCCTAGCCAGGACCAACAGGCAGCCCACTCACCCTCCCCATGCCCCGCAGTCAGCCCATGCCACAGGGGGGTGCTTTTTCTATGCAATTTACCTGGCGCAAGCAGGGTATGTGTATTCCGAGGGGTGCGCCAGTACATTTTCACGCTTTTGGGTGCTCTGAGTGGGGTGCGCGTAATATTTTCACGTGATTACAGTGTACCGGCCATGTAAGCTGGTGCAGGGTTAGCGCGGCCCTTTGCGCTGCATTGGGAATTTCAATGCCTTTTCCTTGCGCAAGGGGCGTTCTTGGGGGCGTAACTGGCGCTGCGGGATGTTCTTTGCGCCAGCGCTCAAAATAGCTCGGGAATTCCATGAATAGGCGGTGCACCAGAATGCGGTATAGTGCACACGGCTGGCGCACGCTGGCGCATGCTCCCTCTCTGTGCTGCTCGTGTGCGCTGCCTCTACGCTGAAATCTATGAATTACCCCCATTTTCTCTCTGGAAACTGTATTTTCTTCCATTCAAGACTTTCATTCAGGCCTACATTGTGAGTGTCTGTTAGATAGATGCATTTCCGTTGTCTCTTAAATAATGTTCTGCCTGTTCATTGTCAAGCCCTTTATTTTGTATGTAAATGTCCACTTAAAGTGTTTGTGTCCATTCCCTTTGTCCAAGTGATGTTGCAACAAAGGGGCTTTAATTATCCTATCCCATTATCTGTGCTTACCTCTCTCAGGCTTCACCAAATAGTTTGTATTGCTTTGGCATGTGATCACAAACATGTCTCTCTTGCTATTGCAATTGATGAATTATGTTTGAACCCACTGTTTTGGTCGACCTCCCTTACTCATGGGTGCTACTCTTGCTCACTTGGGGGTTCATTCCCCATTTTTGAGTCAGAATACATTCTTTAGTGATGTGTTTATGTACATCAATTCTCAGAATCGGGTCTCTTATACATTTGATTCTTTTGAAGGCAAACATTGATGGATCAGGATCGCCTACGTTGGGTTCAAAAACTTTCTAATTTTGGAAATAATGTTCTTGATTCTGTAGGGCAAGAATGGGTAGGTATTTAAACATACTGGGCAGATTGTCATAAAGTAAATAAGTAAAAAAAAAACATAGGATGGGCTCTATTTTTACTTGCACCACTTTAAGAACGGCTCAGGTCACTTTATTCACAAAGGTGACCTGCGCATTTCTTGGGAGCAGCGCATTAGCACACCAGATGAGCTAGCATCCACTAGTGTTGGGAGTATGCCTAGTTACAACAGGATATGTTGTTAGACTTCTTTCATGGTTTATAGATTTAGTATCTTTACTACAATCCAACCTATCCACATATATTGGTCATTTATTTCAATGTCATCATACAATTAGCATTGTATTAAAATAGTTTAATTTCATTGTGGATGAATAGACCTTGTGGTTGCAATGTTCTTCTGAGCTACAATTACTTCACTGCTAGATGTTCCTCTACATTGCCCCGCTAACTTGAAATTGGCAGTAATAGTTGAATTCCATAGTCAACAGTGAATGCAAGACAACGTTTTTCTGTGATTTATTTATAATGTGAAGTACTGTTCAACAGCAGCCTAGCTCACTTTTTTCTTATTTAGAATGTACTCGGTTTCTCCTCTCCACTCGTCTTCTGTGCTCAACACCATGGCCACCTTACCATCTCAATTAATCCAAAGAGAACTAAGAGGATTTGTCTTTTTTATAGAAACAAGTGACTTCCCTGGTCCAACCAAAACTACTATTTAGTGTTTTAGCCCGCCATAATTTAATTTTATTGGGCCAATCTCGCCCTACCTTTCCATCTCTGCTTAGACCCCTTGGCCATGTACTGCTCTGCGTTCACCTCGATTTCTCCTATTGAATACCGGCCTCACTCTAACTCCTTGTCCAACCAAGCTACTCAAAATACCTCTCCCTTATTGTTTGATATTCTATCTCCCTCTTTCAACTCCAGAGGCCCTCTTCTCACTCAAGGACTTCCTCCTCCTCTGGCTACCCAAGACATTTTCTCTGGTGAGGCGTAGGCTCACGCCTCTCCCCTTTTGTCTTACCTATTTCGTTCCTGTTCTGGCATCTGATTTATCTTGACTTTCCTTCCAGCTCGCTTTCTTTTTTTTCTTTTTCTTTCACTTTCTAAATACCCTTGTTTTGCCTCTTTCTATGGCAGCTACTGAAGCTCATGAGTCTCATCAGACCTTCAAGACATCTGATGACGATCACCTGCTCCCCTGAGTTTCCTGCACCCGTCCCACGACGGCATGGCATCCGAGATATCATGCACTGAACAGTAACCCTACTGCAGGGTTTTGTGTTATGTGCGGTGATAATCATGAAAGGCTTTTGGCGGTTTCGAGGCGTGCTGTGACAGTGTTTGTCTGGTGAGCAAGTGCTGGGCCTGGTTTCCAATTCCTCAGCATTGGATTTGGCTCTAGAGAGGTGTGCAAGGGCATTCTCATGAAGCTATGGAGTAATGCCTCCACTGGAGCCTGGGTTTGGATGCTAGTTGGCTGTGTAGTAGTCGATTGTTGTACTTTGAATCAATCAGTTGTAGCAGATTTAGGCAAGGCAATTCTGGTTCTTGTTGTGTGGCTTGCAGGGATATTTCCCTTGAATAAGTTAATTAGCAGTGGAGATGTAGCTTCAGGTAATGAAAGCATTGGTTACTGTGGAACTCGAACCTTACCACTGAAACAAGGTTAGTAGGACAATGTAATGTTTATCTTTGTTATTTTGGTAAAGGAGTAATGGGCTAGACAACTTGTCTTGGGTCTGAATAAACAAATCAATATTGCTTTTTTTACTCCTCATGGTTATCTGTTTGGGAGTGGTGTTTACATACATTTCTTCTTCAGTTTCCATGAGAAGGTCAGGTAATTGAACAGAAACTCCTTAATTCTGGTGGTGCACATAGTGGCATTTAAATAATATTAACAGCAAAGAGAAAAGATGTTTGCTGCGAAGTATGGCTACTGACAATGCTTGTGACGTGCATTGTCTGAAGTTAAATATGTTCTCTTCTGTGTTTTCTACCATATCAACCAATGACACATTGGTATACAAGGAATACCAGAAGTGGGTCAATCAGTAGTTAGAAGTTAAGTTAAAGGGAGATGCCCATTCTGGCAGCCCGCTGGCCAGGCCCCCTCCTTGGATTCTTTCTCCTGCCATACATGTTCCTGAGGAGAAGTCCATGCCCTATGTTTCTTCCAGATACATGCACCAAATGCTGCAAGGGCAGGCAGCACAGTGGAGGCAAAGGGGGGAGGGGCCATGCATGGATCAGAGGAGAGAACCAGATCTGCCCACATGAATGTGAATCTTTCAAGAGAAGAATGATCAGCAATCTGGCATTAAATGACTGTAGACCAAAGCCTTTCACGATTTCTGAGCAGACAGATCAAGAGCAACATCTCTTTCTATGATCATTAAGAGGGCTCCGGGTTCATGCAGGGAATCATGCAGGTGTGTATGATCAGATGGATTTGACTCTTTCAATTTGATCAAATTGTCATACCAAATGTCCCTGGGTATACAAATCTGTGGGTCATCAACTGATGAATTGTCCATGCTCATGTATCTTGCAATCAGATTCCAAAAACCTGTTTGGTCATTGGTCAACGAAGCCAGGTATTAAGGTATTCCCATGTTCCCCTTCGGTCTTTATCCTTCCTATCTTTGATTACTTTCTTGTATTGAAAGCATAATTCTATAATGTTACACTATTCTAAGTCTGTTTAAAGTGCACATAACAACTCCTGGTGGGCCAATCTAAATTAGCCTCCAGAATGGCTAATTTCCCTTGCCTATTGAGTCCCTCAGCGGCTTTGCTGGATTTCTAGGATTTTATTTTCTCACCTGGTAAGAGTGTGAGCCTATTTTCCCACTTTTACAGGTGTTTTGCTGTGTGTGTTTAAAATATTTTGTGTTCATAGAATGTGGAGCCTCACCTACTGCACAGGCATCATCTATTTACTGTGTGTTACACAGCACCTTCAGTGCAGTGGCACAGGGTTGTCTTTTAGACCTCCCAACTCAGACTCCATTTTCTGGGACTGACTACTGTCTCCCAGAACATGTAAAGTTGCCATTAACTTTATTAGTCTCTTTAAATCCACAGACCCAGTACAAACTATCTTACATAGAGTACTGGAAAGGGTTACTAGTTATCCCTTTTTGTCTCTCTCTCATGGAACATTGTTTTGTTCCCTTTTTATTAAGACTTGGCTGGTGGCAGTGGTAACTAATCTATTTTTCCTACCGCGGTTATTGTAAATAGCTCTGGTATTGTTTTAGGCTATCTTGGTAGCCATGAACTTAAACCCGCATATTGTTTTTAATTTGGTTCTGGCTGGGTTTATTCCCCATTTCCTTTTGAAAAAGTCTTTGTCATGTTCGTCTCTACGTGCCAAACCAGGTTTGGTTCCTTTGTTCGCCGTCCATTTGCAGGCTTCTGCACAGAAGCCCTCCTTAGGCACCTGAAAGTCTGGGTAGGCAAGATGTGAGGGAGGGGCTTTAGGACCCCTGCCATGGGTTCCCTTGGTAACCCAAGTCGCACTCCTATTTGATTGGCTAGGTGACTATCCCGCCAGGACAGCCACCCTGCTGTGTGATTGACAGCCAGGCTGGGTGAATAGGGGGAAAACTGCATAAAAAAGCAAGTCTCGGGCTGCAAAGGTAGAGTCACCACTGGATCGAAAGAACCGGATAGAAGCAGACAGAAGAGGACCTCTACCACGACTGAACCTCCCGGTGCAGCCCTGCTGCAGGTCCGAATCTTCAAACTTCATCGACAGGGAAGATCTGCAAAGAATCTTCTCCCCTTGAGCTGGTGGGAACAACCGGTTCACCAAACTGCAAGCCAGGCCTCCCTCCTCTGGTCAAATTTGCTGTACAGAGCTACAGTGAACCGGATAGCATGGAAGGTCAGACCCTGCTTAGGTTTTAAGGAGCGCACCTTTCATTCGCCGTTTGGCTCTCCAGCTGGTTTCTTCCCTGGGCAGTGAAGGGCCCTCCAGTTTTCCTACGTCGTGTACGTCCAACAGTCGCTTCAGGAACCGTGAGCCAGCAGGACCTGCCAGGGACGTCCGCCTCAGCTACAGCCTCTTCTTCATTTAAGACACTGTTCCAAATCCGGTTGTTCGTTTCATCCAGCTGTGGTGAAAGTGTGTGAAACCTTTCGCCAATCCGAGGGCTTGTCCTTCTCCATTCTTTAAAGTAACTTTTTGCTTGACCAACTTCGTTCTGAACTCTTCGCAAAGACTTAACTGCAAACTGCCCTGAACTGTGTGATCTTGAGCAAAAGGCTTTTGACCTAATGACTTTGGCCCTAAGCCTCTTGATGTGATTCCCTCACGGTAGTTCCTTTTTCTAGATTACCCTGCTTACGTACCTGTTGGTGCTGCTCAATTTTTGTCTAACTTTTTCTTTCCCTCCCTTTTAAATTATTGGAGTGCCATTTTGCTCACACTTCATTTTGAGCTTAACTTGTCCAGAGCCTATTGGAGTGGTGTGGTGTATTAAGACTGTGATTTGTCTACTGCTTGATAATAGTGAAATGTTTAATAACTGATGTGTAAATAAATGTATATTCCTTTACTCAGTAACCACGAGTCAGTGTTTGTTTGAATCATAGTAATTGCTGTACTTTGTGTAACTATTGATACTGCTCACTTACTCTTGAGATAAGTCTGGCTGCTCAGCCATCGCTACCACTCTACTGTGTAGTACATGCTTGTACCAAAGGTGAATTTGTACTGTCACTTGTAGTACTAATTGTGTGTGGTATCCCAAAGGGTACTGCATATAATTCTCCCTAACACCAAGAGTCTCTCATTTTGCCTGTTCTTCTGAGAGTAGTTACAGGTTTATCGAGACAGTGGAAAGTTGCATTCACAAAATTTTGATAAGTGCTTTCTAATCTGCTTTCCCTTCAGTGACTTCACAGAAGTAAAATTCAATAGATTCTGAGATGATGTGATTGTATGGTACCCTATCTTCGCCCACTTGAGACACTTCCTGTCGTTGGTAGCTGAGATATAAAGGGTATTTTAATTTGCCATTTCAGTGACATCTTCCCCATTACACACTATTATTGATAAACAAACTTTGTCACAGTCACTTTCTATCCGCTAGGTGGTGGATAAGGACTTGCAGAGGTTCCAGGTTTCATCCAAGACCATGATGTAATCTAAGTGGCTTGCATAATTTACCCATCTGTATTTAGGTTTTTCTGGGTGGTCGTCTGAAAGACAGCCATTTCTACTGCTGAGACCCAGAGAATAATAAGGCAGATCATTTCCGCGACACTAAGATGCAACTCCGCTGAGAGGGAAAAGTAAATCTGGCAATCTACAGCAAAATGTCTTTTTCACATAGAAAGGAATCAAATTCCTCAAGTGGAACCCACTGGCCACAGTTAGCAGTGCTATTGTAATGAGAAATCACTCTTGAAATGTGGTCAGCACTGAAGACTTGTCAATAGGTATTGTAACTCATATATTAAGCAATACCAAGAAAAGACCTGATGGTAGGTTTTATACACAGCAGGTCACAGTTGCTAGTTTCAATTGATTTTGGTGTTGCATTGAGTTTTGTGCTGACCCATATTAATAACTACCTGCTTGCAAGGCCTTTTGGGCCATGTTGCCCTAGCTTTGAAAAATTCAGATAACCAGCCTTATGACAATCGCAAATGGCCCCTGTTTCTGGAAGACATGTTATCTCTGTGCTCGCAAAAAAAAGAATGCTAGTTAGCGTTGGCAATGTTCCAGGTCATAATTTTAAGCAGGCCTTTTTGGTAATAAGCTGTTGACAATGGGGATTGCATGTCATATGCTGCAGGAGGGGGATTAACCTGTCAATCTTTGGGCTTTTCACCAACAGACTTCGAGGCCTGTGTGCTTTTCATCAGTAACAGGGAAGTCTGAGTTTCTCTAGATAGGACCGTGGATGGGGGAAAGTTCTTAAAGTCAATTGAGACAAGGGCTTCAACCAAATTAGGATCTCTAAGGGGGGAATAATCGTATCTCTATTTGAGTCAGGTGGATCATGGATGCATTCAACTTCAAGATGTTGTCTCATATTTTAGAGAGACAACCTTATTGTGGTATGGCAAAGGTAGTGGGAGATTTTATTAATAGCCAAATTAAAAAGGCTGGGGTGCAAAGTGTTTCATTTTTTAATTGGACCAGTGTGTCACATTACATTACCCTGTGTTTGCAAGCATGGATTGTCTAGGTAGTTGGGCATATGATTTGGGAGTAACAGAGGCTTGCCACAGGATTTGAAGCCTCACTGACTAATAGGTCATCATCCTCATCAATATAACTAATAGGACAAACTCGGGAAGTCAAATCCCTTATTACACTTGATAAGAGTGTCAAAGAGAATTAATTGTTCTGATTTAAATGACTTGATTTAGTACAGTTTGACTCAACATTGTTTCTTTGAGGCAGATGGAAAATGGGCCCCAGAGCGTTTCCCTCAATCATATTTGCATGATAACCGGAGGTATTTTCTCTAAAAGTGGAGCTGTGATTTTCTGCTACCCTGACCATGTTAGAAGAGTAAGTGCAAGGGAAGGTGTTTACTACCTTGGCAATTGCATGATTTTTGTTACGGGAGCTTTTTTTTTTGCATCATTGTCTTAACTAACTCCACAACAGTTCCACAGATAAAATATGCTTCTATGGGTACCGGTTTATGGTACTTTAAATCTCGCTCCTCCCTTTGCGTTCCTTTACTGGGAAACCCTCCTCAGTATCAACACCTGTGGGGATCTCGTGTACAATTTCTAAAAGGCCAGTTTCTTGTGGAAGATTCTGAGGTTTGTTTAATGATATTACTGCTGGTGATAACAGCTAAAGAAGTGAATCTGTTAATGAGCAGAACATCGTCTACAATATAAGAACTAACAGGCTCAAATTGGGGAATTATTTCTAGCTTTATCATGGGAGCCCCATTCTTTGTCTTGTATGACTCAGACAGAATAACATAATTCTACCACCTTCCTCTTGGATTTCAAACAGTGCGAAGACATCGGAAAAAACCCCAGGAACTGCTGGGGTAATTTAGCAAGGGGACAAGGTACAGCAATCACAAATTCTTTGCCATAATTCAATGTCCCTTGCTTCTGCTTAGATTGGTAATGCAGACCATTCATTGTTCCTGTTTTCTAGGATTTACCAAATCCCATATTTAACCCATTACTGAAGTCACTAAGTAGAACCTAAGTTTAATTTAAAAGTTCATCAGCTATGTTAATATGCAGGAATGCAGGATTAGCTATCATTTTACATTCCGGGGATATAATGTCAGGATAAGTCTTTTTAATTTTGACCATCATCCTGTGATGAACCTGATGGTGTCATCACTATTTCCCAGAGGTAGCCTCTCCTCATATGACCAGGGGATGGCAGCCACTACCTGATCCTGACCCTGGGGCCTGCTATTTCAGGGAGGACCAAATAAGGGGAGGCGACCCTCAGGGGGGGTGAAGCAACATCATTGGGTGAGACATGGTAACCTCCATTCCCTTTTGGGGACACCCCTTCAGTACCTCAGGCCCTTAATGCATATTGTAGCAGTAATCCTTAATTTTCCCCAGCACTTAGTCATAGAACTCTCAAACACCCGCCCACAGTGTTACCAGTAACAAAGACTGACACAAGGAAGAGAGCAACCAGAATTGGATTACTCAGCTAGACCGAAGTGAACAGTCTAGCTGTTGGAGGAATCCAATTGGCTCCAAATAGCTCCCTTCACTACCACAGGAGTTCAAAGATGAAGCCATGCAGACCTGCAGAGAATCCCTACTGGCTAGTGTGTACTGGGAGACTGACCGGCTAGTGATGATTGGTTGGAGACCCAACCGGCTAGTGACTGCCTGGAGACCCAACCAGCTAGTGATTGCCGGGGGACCAAAGCTGTCAGGTGGACATGCAAGCGAAGAAGGGACGCGAGACTACGCAGCCCACTGATGCTAGACACTGAGCAGGGGAAACTCTGATGCGTACACCAGAGCGGAGAGAGGACCAGCGAGAATTGAAAACGCGGCACTTACCGAAGCACGACCGATGCAGAGATGGGCACATGCAGAGGATGCCGTAGCTGCTTAATATTACCAATGAGCCCAAGACAGCAAAAAGGGATACTGGGCGCTTCACGGTGTGTACCGCAGAGAAACCCAGAATAGTTGGCTCCATTCCAAGATAGTGAGCAAGGGAGTTGTACGAGTCTGGAACCCATAACCCTTATCAGATATGGTGAAATGAATTCTCAAAGAAGACTCATATCCTTAAAAAGGTTGTCCTTGCAGGAGAGTACACCAGGATGACAGCAAGAGTGAACAACTGTGTAATTAAGATCTGGCAGGAGAGTATAAGAGGTGCTATGCACGTCTGGAATCCACATCTAAATTTTATCAAGAAACTATATGAGAGAACCTGGAAGGAGAGTATAACCGGTGTTTTGTGAGTCAGAGAATCCAAAGGAAGATTCATGCCCTTAGGATTTTGAATTGAATTTGTGGTATTTTGAAAAAGAGAATCCCAAGGAAGTTTCATACCATTAGGATTATGAACTGCATTGAATGTGGAAAAGACATGGGGAAGGGAGTTATTTCCCCTGGAGTGAGTTTCAACACCAAGAGGAGGGGGTTATCATCTTGGGCTACAAATAACTTGTTTCTACTTTTGAACATTTGTTTTGCTGGAGCGAAACCTGGGGAAGGGTGTCATTCTCTGAACATTATCCATTTGGAACCTTTGTTGATTTTATACATCTTTGTTGAATTTTAACATGTGTGCACTTTTCAATCCAAAGACAATACCCATAACTGCTTAGTGCTACTTTTAGAATCCTCAGCTATGCTTTGATGTGAGATTGATTTTTATACCATAAAAATATTAAAAATCTTTCAAAACATTAAATGCCGTGATAAGAGGGCCTTTAAAAAGGAGTTTGCGGCAGAACTAAAGACACAGAAGAGAATCTGTACACAATAAATTCAGTACTCAGTGCATATAACGATGTGCAAATACACAAAGGAGAGACAAAGTGCAGCCTAGTAAAATAAAGAAATATTCCGAAGGAATCTATAAATAATGTAAAATATACATTTTTGCATCTTCCAGGCCTCTACCTAAGAACTCTAGGTCAGTTCCAGTCAGATCGCATTGAGTAGGCTGCTGGTCACATGACCAGGCCCTGCTACTCAGCTGCTCCGCCCACCACCCATTTCACCAGTCCTCCTTAGGCGTCCTCATCACAGCAAAGTATGGACAAATAAAAAAAAAGACACATTTTCCTGAATTACACCTACAAAACAGTCCCTACTACTTTCTATTCAACAAAAGACCTCACCATGTGTCTTCTCTCTCAAAACCCTACTCTCACTAGGGTTTGAATAGCTGAACACCCTGGGCATCCCTGGCAAGCTACCCCAGGGCACCTCATCAATATCACCCCAATCCAACAACCATAGACAACATGCCCACACCCTCTCATGTTGATCAATGGACGCTCATCAGTCACGCTGCAGAGATTACTGAACTCATCTAGTACAATAATCTTGATGGCCTGTTCATCACTGAAAACTAGTTTATCCTTTCCCCATGTTTTTGACGTCCTCCTACCTCAAGGCAACTCCATCGAACATACTGACCGGTCAGGAAAGGTATGAGACAGAGAGGCAATCACCCACAGAAGCAATTGGGTAGGCTCCATGATATCCTCTTCCGGAATAAGCTTATTTGAATTGCTTGCCTGCCCGTTCCCTTTATCATGCAAGTAATCCATCACCTTTCACCTCATCTACAAACCACCTCAGAGGAGGGGCTCTTCCATTGCTGACATCTCGAACTCACTCTTGTCTTCCAAATGAGAAAACTCTAATAATGTCTTTCTTTTTTTTTTTTTTTTTTTATTATTTTCATTTAGTTTATACAAACTTTTGAAAAACTTTATCTTTTGACATAAAGTCAACATTCCCTCTATCGTCCTTAGTTTTTGTCTTTCTCTGAGAGTTTAACCTTCGCTGAGTCCAAAGGCTGACAACCAAACTCGAAGCACGCTTTTCGCATTGACCGGTTTTATGTACCTTAAGCAATTTGTGCTCTCCCCCAGGCACAACAAAGTCAACACCCTAGATTTAGTATTCAGATCATCCCCCAAAATTAAATGCTCAGACCCTATCCCACTCTTCTGGTTGGACCATGACGCCATCCCACTATTAGTCATCCACTCTGCTCCAACACACAAAGGTCAGGCAAAATGCCCACTCACTCAACGTCACTCATTCAAAACCTAGAAGGAACTTTTTCAGACCTTCCCACCACAGTGAATACCTTGGCCCGCCAAGAATCATGCAACAACTTTGCTATAAAAATGCTGGACACTCATGCCCCCCGAAAAACCAGCCAAACTAAGACCAAACTGTCTGCCTCTTGGTATGCCCCTGAGCTCACATGCAACAAATGCTTAATCAGAGCCCTAGAGAAACAGTGATGCAAAAACCATAACCCCAGACACCTCACCGACCTTAAATGTCTTGTGCCAGCCATCGGATTCTGATTACTGAGACCAAAGCTGCTTATGTATCCACCGTGACCACAAATGTGATGGGTGGAAGGTTTTGAATGAATCTGAACCACTGGCATTGCTCTGGACAACCTTCCACACCACCGTTTCTTAGCCCGTCTGTGCCATTGCAAAAGGGGTCCAGCCATATGCAAAGCAGTCAGGTACTGCCACCAATGGTAGCAGCCGAGCCCGAACTGCTAGACCAGGTCCCCTCTGCACAGAAACACAAGCAACCCCAGACATGTTTCAGACTTGTTGGGCCTCCTCAGTGAGGTGCAGCTTGGTTCCCTATGGCACAGCGAGCAAGGGACCCACGTGTGGGCATACCCTCTCTGACATAGTGAGACAAACTATGACCACACCATTGTGGCAGCATCTAACCCTAACACCCTATATGAAGTAGAGTAGTAAAGCATTGTACCAAACCCTCACCCGACCTGAGGTACTAGAAACTCATAAGAAATTTGATGGAATCAACATATTTTATATTGAAAAAAATAATATAAATATGGGAGACAACTGAATCAACCTCCCAAAGATTTAGCACCCCCTACCAACACATTGTCCCTCTAGACAGAATGTTCTCCCTTCATTCTCCCGAATCTCTTAAAGACGATTGTCTCCATTTACCCTACTTCTTACTCTGAAAATGTAATCCCAGTGTCCATCATTAAACAGTAGATGGGCCCAGCACTCAACATGCTCCACAACATCTTGAATGCCTACCTCACACAAGGGTCATTCCCATACACCCCCATGAAGAGAGGGTCCCTGGAATACCCCATATATCCCCCATGAACATGACGACCTGAAGAGTTAAACACGTACAAAGCAACTCACTATTCAGACAGCCCCCAGGAGGGCCAGTGACATCGACACATGTCGATAGATACCCTGTTAGACAACCATTCAAACCTTATCCAGCAAATGTGTGTTTGGACACAGGTGCCTCAACACTGGTCATGGACCCAAATGCCTCAATGGATGACATTGACTAATGCCAATGTGCTGACAACATTAGTGACACCACGTCATAGCCACGTTAGTCACGAAGTACACTCGCAGCCGTTCACAATGGTGCACAAACATACACGTGAACACACAAAGAACATGCTTACACTGTTCTGTAGATAGAGGACAGATACATATACATACTGTCAAAAGCTTTTATTATTTTTCTCATTCATCAAGTGCAGAAACGCTGAATACAAGGCAAAGAGATGCAGAGCAATCTAGCAGATGCGTATTGCAACTAACCCTATGGAAATACAGGATCATGTAAGATCCCTGGAAGGACCAAATATGACTAACCTATGGGAGACATAGCACAGTATATATATGTAGAAATCAGTATAAGTATAATGAGGATTACATGAGGCCAGAAGTCGCAGGACGAGAGATGAGGGTAAGAAGAACCAGACTGCACAGAACAGCAGGCAAGGGCTTGCAGCCAAGGTCAGAGACAAGCAACACATTCCAAATCTAAAACAACGAGGGGGCATCTGCAGAAAAATTGAAAACATCCTCATAAATTGCATATCAGAAGAGCTTGTTTCATGGTCCTCAACCACTTGATGCAGCCGAGCTAGACAATGGTCATTCACCACTGGTTGGAAGAAGAATGGTTTTCAGCAACACAGACATGAAGTCAAACATGGAATCGTTAACAACGCTTCAACGCTGAGGGCACTCTAACAGGCAAAAGTGGTACTGCTAACAGTTACATTGGGAAAACAGTCATTCTTATGACCTTGAGAAGGTGCACAGAGCACTGCAAATAGAGCTGGGTACCAGTACTGGGGAGATCAGCTCCAGCCAATCAGAGAACAGAAATCCAGGGGTGGTTGTCAGAGGGCAAGGGTCAATGATTATCCCGTGACCCTGCAACAATGTAATATATAGTTTCTTGGGGAAGGGGCAGGCCATCCACCTGCCATGTGAGGGCCAATCAACCAAGGTCTGTAGGTGCTATCCATAAGGGATACCACTCCAACCACCCAACCAGATGGCCCCAAAGGCTTAACTGCATAACTTCTTATTAGGGGTGCACGAAAATTTGACTGAATCACCCCCATCCTAAGTGAACTACATTGGCTGTCCCCCCCGGCCAGGTTACTGTTCAAGACTACATGTATCCTCTACAAAGCAGTCGCCGGTATCACACCAGAGTACCTGGCAGCTACATTCCACATATCATGTGGCACACACTTCTTGTGCATCAAATTGACCAACCAGCTTGAATTACAACGCAAGAGTACACACTAACAATCATTTTCTTGCCAAGCATACATGCCCTACAGTACTCCAATTCGCAAATCTCTGAAAACATGGTTTTTACAACAACAACTGACCATGGACTAATTCCAATGGAAACACATCCTGATGCACAGACCTGAACTCGGTGTGACTGTTTGAAGATGCCAGCCCAAATGCCACACTATGCACATCACCTAACTGCTCTCGAGCTAGGTCTGCAATTTAACCAATTAAATGAAAAAGATAAATAACATGGTACTGGCAGAGGAGCACCAGACAGACGACTCCCACCCTCATAATAAAAGAAACTGTGTACAACAGGTCTTTGTTCTCAAAGCTGCTCGAATTGGCCCCTCCCTCCTGCGAACTTGAGGAGAACCATCTCCGGTTCCGGAAGCACCTCAAAACCTTCCTCTTTGCTTCTGCTTTCTCTCTCCCTCTCCCCTGCTAATTCTTCACTAAATTCTGCACTGAATCTGAACCTTGGCCACTCTCACCGACCTCGGTCCTGGGCCCAGCCACTCTCCACTTGCACTGCCTCCCTGGCAACCCCTGCACTGCGGGACTGTTCTCTGTATCCCTACAGCCCCTCCTTCCCAGCACTTGTCTGCACTTACCTTGCACTTGCCACCAGCTGGCCCTATTTATTTATTTATCTATTTATTTCTATTCTACTTACCTTGTACTGCACTTTTCCCTTCCCCCTACCCCTGCACTTGCGCGGTCTGAATGACACCTGGCCTAGTAGGATCGTTGTCTGTCCTCTCCCTGTTTCCCCCCTCCATGCCTCGTCGCGCCTTGAAACACTTGTGTATAGGCGCGTTACAAATGCCATATCATATCATATCATATCATATCCTTATATCTCCTTGTGTCGCTCTCCTCTACCACCTCTAAAATCTTCACATTTCTTTTTATTTGTTCTCTGACTGCGTGGAAAGGGAGCCTACAAAGGCGAGTTAAAGGCAGGGAGCAGTAGGTGTCTATTGCCAAATGAAGGAAAAAAGAGGCAAGAAGGAACATGGGCAGAGGAAGTTAGGGGCTTAGAAAATATTGGGGTTGGTATTTCGCCAATCTGGAATCCCGCCAGACACCTCACTCATTGGTCCTCGCCTCCCTCTTCTCTTTGTATTGCTTTTAGGGAGATAAAAATGGGGAGCCCTGCCAGCAGGCTGCAGTGCCCACTATGCTTCGACTGGGTCAATACCCGGGAGATCGAAGGCCCATGGAGAGCACTCTTCCTCCAAGTGGATAGGCTAGTCAGAGCACACTTTGTCTAACGATATATGTCACAATGTCGCACGGGCTCAGCGGGTCTCGCGAGCCTAAGCAGTGAGCAGTGGGCGTTGAGCAATGAGACAATGTACAGGGAAACTCTGTTTAAGCCCCTTAAACATCATCACTAGTGTTCAATTGCAGACGGCTGGGCTCCTCGGGCCACCTGGGTCCACTGGATTCTCAACCCCAGAAGATCTTTCCACGTTGCACAGTACTCTCCACTCATGGCCTGGCTCAGTTTCCTATGCTGATGCTGCTCAAGACCCCCCCCCCCCACCCCAGCGGTGATAGGGAGCAGGACAGACACTCAGACACTGAAAGACTGATAGGGCTCGAGTAGGTTCATTCTCATGCTGGGTGGGCCCATCTTTCAGCTCTCTTTAGGTGGCAAAATGAGTGCAGCTGATAATACAGGGGGTAATACTTAACCCCTTAAGTGCCAAGGACAAGTATGCTTGTGCTTTTTGCATAGACTCGCATGATAGCCTGGCACTTACAGGGTAATTTATTATCACTGCTGTTCACCCATGAGATTCTGGCAGGGCAGGGGTTGAGTCAGTCACAGGAAAGCTGTGGCTTTAGCAGGCATTCACCCTTCTGCAGATTATAACATGATTTTGATAAACTGGGGCTGTGATGATGGACCAGAGGCAGTTATTGTGCTCGACTCAGCCATTCAACATTCTCAGGGGGGTTGAATGAGTAGCTCATGGATAAGTGATGTAAGGGATGAAATGCCGTAACTCGTTGTTTTCCTCTGAAATCAATAACCTGGCTTGGCCTACTCACTCTTTCCTCCATGTGTCATAACATGAGGGGCAGAGTTAATAATGTTTCCTACTCCGCCTTGTGTCCTTCTGTTATTAGTAACATGTGCACAGTTCTAGTGTTACAAAATCTTTTTTTTTTTTACCCAGAAGAAATACAAGGGGGAGTAAGGTATTCTATGTGTGATGGTCAAATGTGTACCAAAATGTATTTCAGAAGTAGTTTAATCATGAAGGTAAATAGGAAAAGTAGATAGTTTACCTTCTTCACCTCTGATAATGTGAGATAAGGGTGTTCTAAACTCTCTAGCAATGAGGGTCATCAGGAACAGCTTGCAAACAATCAGGCTATATACAGTAAGTAATACAATCAAATGAATGTCCAAGCAAGTTCCATAAAAAATAGCAGTTTTCCCTAGAAGCAGGCAGTACACTGAAACACTAACCACCCACCCGTGCCAGACAGAATTGTTAACCAGCTATTGTACTTCATGAGAGATGTGAAAGAGAGGAGATATCTGGGGGAAAGGAAGAAACAGCAAAATACAGAAATAAGTATTTTAAATCTCCTTCAGGGCAAAGGCATGGAAATGCAAACTAGCTAATCTCTAGGGTGCAAAGTAAGGTCTGGTCTTCAGAGTGCAGACTGGCATCTGTCCACATGTTATCTACCACAGGGTTATGACAGCTTGATAGCGTTGCACTGGTATTCTAGGCGCTGAGCACATTTTAGAGCTCTGGTTTGACAGGTGCGCACTGTCTCTTGGGAACGCCACTGTTCTGCTGCGTCGTCGAGCATGTGGCTCGACAGATTGGCATTACTTCCGTCTGCGGCAGTATCTTCCAGGTGGGTGCCTCAACGCCCTCTACCAACAGTTCTATCATGTTCAGCTGGAATTTGGTTTGGTTGTCTCGTGGTTGATCAGGTGGTTTAACAGAGTTGTACTGTAGGGATGATGTCTTTGAAGCGGGTAAGCTCTCTGGCATGAACTTCTTGTTCGATTGTTTGATGTGGGACAGCAGGCGTGATGGCTCAACCAGTGGTATATTTCGACAGCAGTTCGACAATTGGCTTGGATGCTCAAAACGTGCTCAAACCGTTCATGAATCTGCTTAGCAACAGCAGTTGCTAGGAGTAGTACTCTGGGTGTCTGAGTTGCTGGGGAATTCTTCTCCAAGGAACCTCTGTAAAAGCAAGAGGAAATATCGAGGCTGAGTACCACCAAAAGGAAATACACCAAACACGGGCTTATAAAGATTCACAGATCTTTAATACTGCGCAGTTTACCAAGAACAAAATCAGATAGCTATCTGGCCCTCAGTACACCACAGTGAATACCAGCCCTTCAGTGTGAGGAGTGAGAGGTACTGGACATCTGGACATTCGCACTTTTATACAATTCAGTAATAATGTCCAGCCCCTCTGCAAGTTAATAATCTGTGGTCTAGAGTTTGTGCCGAGTTCACTTATGGCTCATACAACAATATACACACGGATTACATTTTGTTTACATTCAAACAAGTTACAATGGCAATGTATATTCCAGGATTTAGCAATAAGCTTTAGCACATATCCCTTCACAATGCAGTTCAGCCAGTGGCCACACTCGACATTTGCATTACTTTGTCTTCAATGTATGTTCGTGGATGAGGCTTATTGGTGCAGACAATCCTAAAACCACAAGTCATGTATAGGACAAAGTCTCTTTACCCAGTCTAAACATTCGACCCGCAGACAGTGTAACCATTAACTAGGTGTAAAGGTTGGGTAGGCCCGGTTACAAGTTGGAAACACAATCCACCATTTTAGACCACAGATTTACATATGAACAGAAATCAAAATGGCAGATTATCCTAAAATGGCGGCGAAGTCGATCTAAAATCGTAACTTGGCAACCCGGTTTTCTTCGCAGAGCGACTGGGCTTAGGCCAATGTATATAAGAAAGGGGGCACAATATGATTTCCCGTTTAACACCACATGAAAGGAAGCTTTCTTCTGATACTTCTCTTGCAGGCTGGAGATGTCTAAAGCACCTCCAGGAATATTGTCTCCTTATGACATGGATATGAATGTCCTGGTCCCTGATCCTCAGAAGCAGGCATGCTCCTAGTTCTGGCAGAAAATTCTCTCTAAGACATTCAGGGAGAGGGTTCTCACCCTACTTTGAAACCCTGTCTTTACTCTAATGAAAGGACCTTTGAGTCATCAGACACTACAACAGTAAACAACAAAATGGGTCTCTCCAATTATATTTATCCATTAAGCATAGAAAGTGATTAGTGGTACTTTCTTCGCTTTCTGCTCTTTTCTCTCAGGACCATTGAGCTAGTGGCATATTTACTACATGAGTATAGCTTTCATGCTCCCGTGAGGGCCTTGGCGAGGGCTGCGGCCCTTTACAGTCCATATCCACCACCCCATGACCCCCCCAGCTGGGCATGAAAACAATTCGAACTCTAGGGTTAATCCAGGATTCGAATGGCTTTCTTTTTTTCTCCTCAAAAGATTTGTGATGCTTTTGCAGCCAATCTCCCGACTGGTAAAAAAAAAAACAACAAAAAAAAGATATCTGCTACCATAGTCCCTTTTCCATGTCTATGGTGGCTGGAGTGGGAGGTGCAGGGTACTGCGGGTAAGTGTGGAGGAAGGGAAGGGGTGCGGGAGATGTTTAGTTTTGTTTGGGGGTTAGGGAGTGGGGAGGACACTTAAAATAAAATAATGCATTTTGTAACTGACACTATCCGGGGAATGGCCTCAGGTGGCATGCAGAATGTCTATTCTCGCCTGCTGTTCCAGCCACATGATTGGCCGATGGCCCTCCCCCGGTGCAAATTTCTCATAAAACTACTATGTGAATAATTGTATTTCTTACCACACCACAGAAAATCCCATTGATAACATATTGCTTTACATTTATGGGGCGATAGCATTACATTTGTAGGTTGCTCAGGAAATTCCACCATATATGACATGACAGGACATTGTATATACTGATGAGTTTTAAAATGAGGCCCTTTCATTGAGATAAAACCACATTGCTGCCAGAAAACGTTGGGATCTACAAAATAATACTGACTAATATATATTTTTTAAACTAGTGTAAATTAGAACTGCCATTGTCAATGATGCTGAAAGACATTTTTAAGATAGTAAACGATTAGTTGTCCAAGTTCACATTTCAAGCTCCATGCAACTTCTGAAAGATTGCCATGTTGGCTCCCAGCTGCTGGTATGTGTTTACACTGTGCAGAGAAAAGGTTTACATGTGTCCATGACATGGATGTCAGAGATTTAGTAACTCACTCCTTGGGCCAGAATCCAGCCCACGTCGCCGCTGGCATCACAATGTAACCACAAGGCATATGGAGCAAATTGGTTTGTTTGATGAAGCACACTTTGATCTTGCAAAATCTGATATTACAACATTGAAAAAGCACAGGGGAGAACCACTTTGTAGATACCATTCTATCTGAAAGTGGGTTACATTACATGAAAATATGTTATAGTAAAGACTACTATCTCAGTTGTTGGTAGGATTTGGGCATATCATATGAATTTTATATTTCATTGATTTTCCCTTTCGTCCTCTTGAAGTTGATCAAATGCAAAGATTTAGTGGGATAATACATAATAGATAATTTCATGAATTGGCCATAGTTTGCAAGGCTTCATAAAGGTCATGTCTCATCTAAGGCTAGTGTGAGAAGCAACTAATGAAATGTCAGGTTGTATGGAAAAATATTTTCTTAAAGGTCAAAGCAAGGAGGTGAGAATGGGAAAGAATCCATGAACAAATGAAAGTTTCATTTTGTTGTTATTTGTGTTTCCAGTTTAGTAAAACTTGAACACAACATGTATACATTATCGATGCAATGTATCCGTATTATCTAAGAAATTCACAAATCAATATATTATAAAATACAATTTGGCTTGTTCGCACATAGTCAAACCATAGTATCCATTAATCGGACAAAAAGTCAAGAATACTTATAACAAAAAAGACATTCAAACTAATGTGCTTTCTCGATAAAGTGAACCTGTGCAAGAAATACGGCCAATTTACAATACATTTTTTAAAATCCTTCTATAAAGTGATCACCTAACTTCTGGTATACCACTTTAATAAAGTGAGCAGGTGCAATAATTATTGGTTTGTTACTACCAACAAACAGCACAGTCCATAGTGATTGCACTCGATCCACTAATATATCAGATACAAATCTCTCCAAGCAACCATCTCTAGAGAGCCTTGTTTCACGACAATCTGCAATCAGATGTTTCCATGACTCTTCTCCAACCTTACAAAGATGACCACCTCTGTTTTTAAGCATGAGCCCTGGCCGGTGGCCCATCACGTCCAAGGTATTCAAGATGTTTACCCTAGATCCGAGGTACGTCATTCGGACCCTACGATCCGGAAATGAAAGCTTCTTCCTTCCTGCTTTGCACTGATGGTGCTTGCTTACTTCCTGCATGTTCCATGCTCACGTGACCGTTACCACTCCTACTAATGACGATTAGGACCCACAGTGTATTGCACCGCGCTTCTAACTCATGTGATCTCTATTTGCCGCTGTCACAGTCCCTTGATGCAAAGCTCCCGCTATACTCTTCCGCTGCAACCCCAGGTAAGCGGGTAACGGGGGGCCACAATGGGACCTGGGGAGTAGCTAAGCAGGTGGGTGGAAGCAGTGCCACAAACTTTGGCAATCTATAAAACTTAAACATAAGAGAGAGTTTTCAGTTCTGCAGGTTTTTTCTTAACATTCCCCACCAAAGTCAAGGGACGGTTTAACTAGGTAAGCATTGTCAAGTTCTGAAAAAACCGTTTTGAGCCAAGTATGATACATAGGTCCTAGATTTAAAATTGTGCAGGGACAAACATGTATTTGTCTGGATAATTGTAAACACAGATGTACCCCGGCTTTATTCACTAATCTTTAGGCCTGGCTTTTTAGCTCACATCATGAAATGATAGGTTATTTATTTAGCGCAATCCCAGGTATTGAACTTGTGGTGCTCCGTGTCGGCTTACTTCCAAGGCGAGCACGTTGCCCCTGAGCTATCCTCCCGAGACCTCATCAAGTATTCTTCTGGTAAGTATGCGTATGCATTCATGATGGAGGAAGTAAAAATGCAGGTAGCAAAATGATGACTGGTAGTAGTCAAAGTTAAAACACCAGGTTGAGCATCTCACATCTGTCATTTATTTCCATTCTCACCTCTTTGGCCCTTAAGAAAATGTATTTTTATCCATACAACCTGCCATTTCTTCAATCACTTCTCACAATGATCTTGGAAGGGACATGGCCTTCGCATAGGAATTGTGTAAATCATCACGTAAATACCAATAACATCCACATAAATGGAACAAATGCCATCAACCGCGGAAGGGTTCTTGGTTATCTCAGGCACACGTTACATGCCAATTATTAGAAAAAAGTGTGCCGTTAAAAAACACATTATTTTAAAATATCCCCCATGGGTCGGACTTTCAAACTCCTACAGACAGTTTCAGACAGACTCACTACGTTTGATTGCACACACCAATATGGGTGAAATGATAAGGGTCACCACCCACCACCCCCGCACACCCCCATGAAATTTGTCACAACTCTCTACTGCTGTTCCGGAGAGAGATCCTGAGTATATAGAGAATGATAGATGGGTAACTATGAACTGCAGGGAATTATTCCACCATGGGGTTCAAAGCCATTAATGGTAGCAAAGATTGAGTTGACTAGGAGTTGACTAGAGGTCACTTGGAACTCTTACATGGAATACATATACATCTCATCGATGAAAGCTAACCATTAATGTAATTGTATATTTTGCGCTCTCCTGCCCCGTCATCCGTTTTCTATACCATGCACCCCCTCTGCAGGTGGGAGTATAGTGAGGTGCAAAGAGACCTGTATGTAGCACAAAACATAAAGTAAACCCTCCAATGAACACAAAGGAGCTCATTTTCTATGTCCCAGTCTATTGCACGCAGAGGAGTGCCTATGTTTGCACTTACATGCAAACACGCCCCCTCTGTGCAATCTTTGTCATTTGCACTGTGCAATGAAATGCAAAGTTATAAATGCTGCTGTGATGAGGTGTCTGCATTTGTTTTTCCACTTTTCAGGGAAAATATAATTGCGGCCTGCGATTTATAATAGAGGGATATTCAATCTGCCTACTTTCCGCTGTAGTAAACAGCAGGCAGATTCCAGAGGACCCCATCACATTTACGCAGGCATAAACATGTCATGCTGGCGTAAATTCTGTCACATTTCCATGCCAAAGAAGGCAGGGTCGGTAGAAACGAATATTCCGTTCCGTGCCCGCGATAGCGTAAAATGCTTGCGTAAACTGCGCACGCATGTATTTCACGGATCCGTTTTATGCTGTGAATGCTTCAACATGAGCCCCAATGTGTACCTTGAGTCCTCCCTCTCACCCCGATTCGCTTGGATCTTAGATGAAACACATTTTCCTCTGCTGTGATCGCAGCAAGAAATTGTAACATTTGGAAAATTAAATGGTTGCTGACGTTTCTGAATGAAGCCACATACAACAGTGAGACCATCGGGTCTGGCTTTTCTTTTAATTACACATCATCAATTAATCATTATGGCCTGTTGTGAAGTCTGATCTTGGAAGCAGTATCATGCGATTACCTGGTAGCTGGTCCTTTTTCGTTTCTCTGTCCGAGGCATAACTTGATATACACAGAGTATACGCCTGTGATGCTGTCTGTGTTTTGATGAGAGCAAAAAAGGAAACGGAAACAATTCGAATCCTCTCTCTCTCTTCCTGTCAGTAAAAGCATATGCGATGATTCTCTCTGTTCATGCCAGTAAATTGATATGGGATGCCGTTCAGTACGGCATCAAACAGGCTGTTTAACAGTGTGTTTTTGCAGCCACTCTTCAGCACATCCGCAGCGCCCTGCCGCCCAGACATTATTAGCTCACAAACGACTGCCTTCAAAGCGTTTCACTTGAAGGCTGATCGCGAGGCTGGTATTGGTCGAGTGCTTAAGGCCGGCAGTTTGAAGTCAGATATCACAAGTTCAGATCCCCATCTCAGCTGCCCAGTGGCCTTTCCTCATGCTCTTTCTGCTCAGGGAGATAAAGATTGAATTATTCTTAACTGGAGCTTTTCGCATCTGTACTATGAATCAATGGATGACATTACTAATGGGACTTTTTACGAAATACAAAGACATCCTTAACTTTGACATCTCCGAGACACATAAATGCTGAAAAAAGAACTCTTGGACAATAAGAAATATTTACTTGTCCTTGGATGACCATATAGTTTATCGGTGATCTGTGAATTTCTAGTGTGTATAAATATATATATATATATTTTTTTTCACTGACAAATCCTTTCTTAGGGTGCAGTTAAGTTGTGCAGATTTAACGCAACAAAACCAGTGGTCGAAGTGAGCGGGAGCGGTCGGGAGCGGTGCTCCTATACTTTTTTAAATTACCTTGTATAGCTCCTATACTTTTATTTTAAAAAGAAACCGTTCCGGAATGGTTTTCTTTTAAAATAAAAGTGTAGGAAGAAGTTGATACCTTCACTTTCAGTGCACTGCACTGAACGTTCCCTTAAACATCAGGTGCAAGTGTTTGGGGGGGTGTATTGTGTGTGGGAGGGGTTGTGGCAATGGGGTTTGTGGCGAGCAGGGGCAGCCCAGCAGGGAACTTTTCATACTTTTTTTCATACACTTCGGCCACTGAACAAAACCCTTGAAATTCAGTGAATGTGGGAAGCCGGGACCAGCTTAGCTCGAGGTGTTCGTGTTGATGTCCCCCATAATGCCATTTTGTATGTCATTGTGAATCCCTTCTTTTATAATATGAATGTGCCCTTGAGAGCCTTTGGCTGTGGCTACTTTACATATTGATCTAATAGGTTTCATAAATGGGCCCACTAGTGACAGCCTTCGTCCTTGGACACAACACTATGTTTCTTTTAAGCACACCAGCAATGACCTTTGGCCATGGCCAGTGGCCACGGCCTACCGCTGTGGTCCCCTGACATTTTGCCCCAATAGGTTTCGACTGTGTCCACTTTCCTTTTTTGCACCATTCCGTTCCTTAAAGTAACCCAGCACCCATAGTATTCGGACACATCCATTACCCCCTCCTCACAGTAGTTCTAACATTCCACTTTTATTTGTATTAATCACATTTTTGTTAATCACTTTTTAAAAAAAAAATGTTTCCCATAACCGTGGTTAGTATAAGCCCATTAATAATAATGTACTACAAAAAACACAGGTTATTCATAAAATAACCACGGTTATTTATGTGTCGCACTTTCATTTCAGATCCTGTTTTCTACTATAGCTCCAGTTATGTGAAAATAACCCTGGTTATAAGAAAATGTTTGAGCTCTGAACATGCTCCCCAGCCCCCCTCAAAGCTCCCCAAACCCCAATTTCACATGGTGTCTTCTTTCCCCTTCCCCATCTGTAGCCTGATGCCATTTAATACTTTTTCGTTTTCAGCTAAACCTGGTTATTTCAGAAATAACCCAGATTATCCCTTGCATCAAACAAAAAATAATGCTGCCTTTTTCAGTTCTGACAAGCCTCCCTGCAGCAAAGCACCATGGGAGATATAGCTATAATTTTGGGAGAAGGGGGATCCCGCTTCTCTGTTAAATATTTTAACAACTACTCGATGCAATTACCACAGACTCCTATTGTAAATCGAGTCGACACTTTGTTGAGATGGCCCAAACACTCCTGAACAGACAGAGAGTTGCTGGAGTCAGTTCAAACAAGACTCAAATGAAGACGTTGGCCACAGTTTGCAGGAAAAGCCAGCTTTATTATCATCAAAATAAAGCAGCAAAGCATATAAGCATTCAAATCGTGTAACTCTTGAAGTAGCAATTAAATACAACAGCTCAAATACTATAACTATGTCAATAATGATCTCATAACATAATCTCAGTTTACAAAAGCTTCCAGGGTCTCAGGATTGGCTAGTGAGCTTTGCTACATATGGCTTCTGTGGGATTAAATATTTGATTGGTTTAGACATGTCATATGGCCCTACCTAGAACCACACCTATATTGATAAAAGTAACATTATCTCAGCAACAGGGTTGGTTGGCATATTACTTGATGGGCGGCTTGACAATAAGGATTCTGATAGATTGGCTCTATGCTACCCAATGTTGGACACTTGACAGGTCATCAAGATATGAGCCAGACGGATAGTAGGGGGGGAGAGATGCCCATGGACTGACCTTGGTTCAATTAAAATAATTTACCATCCCTCATTCTCGGGCCTTGAGAATGGGCAATCTCTTTGTATTTGACTTTGTGTGTCTCCTCATCTATATGTGTGCATGAAGGGAGTACTGCAGGTGCATTTTCTATGTTGCCTTCAAATGAATAGTCAGTATTCTCCAATTATGGGTCACATACTACGAGACTGTGTATGAAACAGAATTGCCTCCTATTTATTGAGATTGTAGCTCTTATTAACATGTGTGTCATGTCTTCTGTTGGCTTCAGGGACACACTTGAACTGTTCCTTCATGGAGTCGTTTGTCTTATTGTATTCCTGCACCTGCCTATCACAGACTGGTTGTATTCTTATGACACTTTAATTAATCTGCCAGTATCCTGCCTGCATCTTGGGAACTGCTTTCTCGTGTGTTTGTTCCGACATCCCTATCCTCCCTGTTCCATTCTAACCTTGGATCTAATTGCCAGCTATTGCCCGAGCTCTACATGGATTTCTATTTCTGTGGATTCAGCATTTTGAATTCTCTTGAAGTCTTGAGACCTTAGTTTATTTAAAAGCATGCTGCGGCTTCCATTTTGAAGATGATGGCTGCCTAAATATATTTTATCTCTATGTTAGTGAGCTATATTTGCATGTCGTTCATATGGAATTCAACCTATGCGTTGGTTATGTTAGAGTTCTTCATGCCTGTGGATGCTATGTTGATATTCTTAATGTATTAATGCATATATTACCTGTTGTATGTCCACTTCATATGGAGTGAATATGTGCTTCATGTCCAATGCATGTGCTTGTTACTGCCACAATGTTAGTTTCACTGATTTTGCCATCTTCAGCTTAAATTATCTCTATGTCCTGTTGCACCTGCCTGGATAAGGGTTGTATGGTGACTCAGTGAGTAACGTTTCTCACGGTATTGGGCTGGGGGAGGGACAGAAGCCACAGATGACCAATTAATCTGCTTCTCAACATTCCCCACTCTGGTTGAGGCCTGGACCACACTCTTGCTTATACTCTCCCCTATGCAGGGCTCCTTGGGTATCCATAGACATCCCCTCAAGCTACCCCCATGTCTTATATGCTCATCTGGACTCAGGACATGTTGCAGAACTCTGCATTAGAATGACAGTATACCCAGTGCTCGGTGTAATTTTGAGGGTCCTGAGGATATATAAATTTTGACCCGGGAGGTGAAATACGGCTCTCCATTGTCTGGGACCGGGGTAAGTCATCTGTTTGTGTATACTTATGTACGTGAGTATCCATGTTTATTACTATTTTCATTCCTACCGCCTTTTTGACAGTCTTTCGCATTGGCTGATTGCTATTCTTAGAACACATAACACTAATAGTACTAGTACCAGTATGTCCACTAGTATTTTGAATGCATTAGCTAACCAGCTGGGTATCCATGAGAACAGGTAGTTTGACTAGCTATTATCTGCAAAGTCTTCCACCTTTTCCACCATTTTCGTTTGCAGTTCTTTCAAGGGGTATCAGGTAATATTATCCCAACCAATAATATCGCCAAATGTATGGTCATCAGGAATGGCCATAGGTGATACTGTTAGTCTGGATAACTTTTGAGGTAAATGGGTGCAGGGGTTGCAGGGATGTCCCCTGCTCCCTTTAGAAATATATGGGGGCTACAGGGGTGTCCCCCGCAGGTTCCATGGGGTAATATTGCAGCAAAAATATGGCAACATTCTAGTATGGCGATATTTTTGTGGGGATATTATCACATGGAACCTTTCAAGGTAGCTATTGCCTCAGTGACGGTCCCATTATCATGGGCAGGTTTATATGTGCAGCAATATGGCCCCATTTGTGTGCACACGCCCCCCCCCCATAGCCGTTAACAGACCGAAGATGTATCTGTTCTGGTGCCTTATTGCCCTCAGTTCTTCCCCTATGGTGTTAAAGCCTTTTACAGTCATAATTATGGTCTGCAACAGTCCCCATATAGTTATTTGCTACCATGTGGCATTCCTATTGGCCTGTATATTGGGGGTAAAGAGGGATGTAAAGAACACATCTGTCCTACTGAACTATTTATGCTCATCTGGGCGCTTTGTCCTCTACTCACGTGAGCAATATGGACTATACAGTCCATTCCTTGAGGCATATATTATTTGCATTCTGCACGAGCTATACTGGCACTGATAGAAGTGCTAGTGCCTTACAACCCATCATCACTACGGCCCAGCTTTCTGAGGTAAATGCCTCTCCATATATTAGTAGCTGGGGTCTTTCCCAGCAACACAGTATTTTCGTCCCTGCAGTATTAATGCATTGTAACAACTTTTGGTCCATTATTTTAACCTCTCCTCGATGCAGGCTTTCCAATGTATCCATCACCTTATTATTTGTTCTAGTGGGATCCATCATGGATTTTTGTTTTATGTAGCTATCCTCATAAAGGCAAGTTCTTTTTGTCATCCATCACAAAGTGGCCCACTTTCCCTGAAAATGCACTCTTTTAGTGCACAGTGCTAAATGTGTCAGTATGTGTAATCTATCTGCAGGTATTTCTGTGGGTATGAATATTCCAGAGGCACACATGTCATAGGGAATGAGAGAACATACAAAACAACTCTCATCAGATGCCTCTCTCCCCACTTTGGTCATGTATTTATACCACAGGCTATTAATGACATGGGCAGAATCATCAATATATTTGCTCAAGTGCCTTGACTCAGCTAGCAAACTTCTTTTCAATCATTTAATCTGTGTACTCACCACAGGGCATTGTTCTGACGTCATTTCATTTGCCTTTGTCAACAATAGTTATGCTCATGTTTACCGGTTTAGCTACATTATGAATGACCTGTTCTCTTACTGCAGTGAAAATGATAAAATAGAGGCTGCAAAATGCAAAAAATGCAGATAACTAGGTGTATTATTCCCCTAATGTTTAAAAAAAGAATATCTTATTTATTTCAACAACTGCATTTTTCCCATCCGGGGAAAGTTCTCTTTCCTGTCTTTAAAAGGCACATGTTTACAGAAAAAAACTTGTTAAAAGTGAAATTAAATTTCTTTCTAGAATAATGCATGTTTCCAGATTAAATACCAATACTGTGAGGCAAATATTCCAGATGCCTAGTAAAGATAGGTTTTTATTAAAAACAAACAATAAGACCAGGAAGAAAAGGATGGCTATGGGGAACAATTGTTGTTTAATTTTTACTTCGAACGGGACACACTTTAATTTTAGATAAGTGTCATTAAAGGATGTTGGACCAACTGTTCTTGTATGTAAAAACTTGATGCATTGTTTATTCTCCTTGTTGTTGTTTGACTCTTGTAATTGATCTTGTCTGGGGTCTCTAAACTTCTTCTTCACCTTCAGGCTCATTGTGGACAAGAGGTCTCCCCAAGATACATCTTGAAGTCACCAAGGTGGAACCATGCACAGTGGATCCAGGCACGCTGTCCCTCAACCTTGATTGCCAATGGAGCAACAGCTTCGATAATGTAAGGTCCTTGGAATCCTGGCTTTTGCCACTTGCTAATAAAATTTCGGCACAGCTCCTTGTCACCAAGATACAATAAGAGGAGCTTTGGAAACTGGTCCGAGTCAATTTCCTCATGGTTTTCAGCTGTGTTTTCCAAACTCCCCTGCCGTGTCAGCACCTTTCGAGACATACATTTAAGAGATTCCATTATAGCTGTCAAATAACCGTGCATTTCCTTCCCTAACACAGCAGCAGCACTTTCAGAGTCATTGTACGCCCATGTGGGATGAACATTGGGAGTATGCATTCTGCACCCCGTCATCAGCTCATGTGGACTCAAGTGATGGTCAGAGCCTGCTTGATTATGTAAGGCAAATAGGGCTAAAGGAAGGCAATATAATCAAATATTTTTCAAAGTTTCTTTTAGATTGGCAATTAAATTTTTAAGAGGATGCTGAGACACTCACAAAAGCTGTTTGCTTGGGGTGATAGGCAGATGAGACGTGTGCCTTATCCCCAAGAGGACAGTAATGCACCCAAATATGTGATTTACAAAATGTGGTTCGTTATCGGAACATAACTTTTGACACACTCCCCACCTTAGAAAAACCTAACATAATTAAAAAAATGTGCAATATCCTCACTCAAGTTAGGGACAAACCATTGCTCTGAAATCACTTCTGCAAGACATTGGGCCTTAAGAGGTTGGATGTAGCCTTGCCGGTAAAACCGGGAAAGCTACCTCCAAACCGGCAAGAAAATCTGGCACCCGCGAATGGGCAATTACTGGGTATTCCGACCCCACCGGACCCGGTAATTGTCCTTTCGCGGGTGCCGGTGCCAGTGGATACACATTCCCATTTGAGCCACATAGGGCTCAATAGGAATGGGGATGCCTGTAGCATGGCACGGTTCATTACCGTGCCGTGCTACAGGCTTGCTGTGCTCACAGGTGACTTTCATTGCACCAGGCCAGGACTGGAGGAATGAAAGGCACCGGCAAGCTTACCGGTACTGTTGTATCTGGACCGGCAACCTCGTAATGAGGCCCATTCCCTTGTTAATTGTGCTGGGTGGTGCAATTGTTCTAGCGTCACTGTAAGCAGTCCTAGGGTCATAACTGGTTTCCTGTTGTTGTCCTGCCACCACATTGCATCTATGGGAGACAATGAGCACCTCCATCTTTTCCGAATCTTAATTAAAGCCCTCCTACATCACCATGTTGTGTGCATGTATATGTTTGTTTGGTGCAGTCTCAATGTCAGCTATGTCAGGAAAAAATGCTGTTCTTTTTGCTTCTCGGTTAGCAGCCTTGTTGCCGTGAGAAATCAAGTCCATAACTCTGGTGTGAGCTGCGCACTTCACCATTGCTATAGCCAATGGGAGTGCAAGTGTGCCAATGAGACTGTCTAGTAATGGTGCATGCTGTAGTAGAGACTAAAGTGCAATCCGTGCGCAGGAAGCCCCTCCATTTCCAATATGACAGTCCAGCATGTACTGTTGACGTCACTTAGGCAGAGTCAGAATACATTGTTACCACTTCATCTCAATGCACTATAAGATCTGCCAAGTGTGCTGAAAAATACGCTGACAATCTCACGGTTATCAAAGCTGTCATTCTCTGTTGCCTTCACCACTGCTGTTCTACTATGACTCTCGCCTGTGCTCGGATTTATTGATCATGACCTGTCAATGCAGGCCATGCCCCTCCTGGGGCATTTTCTTTGACATGGGGTACCTCATCATGATACTCAGTGTAGTTGGCGCAATTGTGCACATAATCTCCCTCTTTCACTGGTTTTGCTATGAATCTGGCTAGGCTTACCACGCTGCACCTGACAATTTTGATCAATGAATTCTATATGATTACTTTGTTACCTGATGCTATTTGTGTAGTCAAGGTACTTTTGGGCTTTTCAAGGATGGCGAATAGAGCATGCTCAACATATATCCTCATATGGCCTCGATGCCCATGGGCTGTAGTACGCTTTACAAATTCAAATAGATAACATAACTGCCCAAACCATAGCAATACTGGCAGACTTTTCAACTACAAAAGCTGCTTCAGCTAATGCTTGCACACCCTGGTAATGGCCTCTCATTGCTGGATATAAGATTGAACTGTGAAATGCTAATAATGTGTGTCCCATGGTAGTTTTATATGTGAAGATAGCTGTCATCACTACTCCATTGGAATGGGAAACATAAAGAAGTCTTTGTTGTAATCGGGGGTTCCCTAGTACTGGAGCCGTACTTATTGCTAGCTTCGTCTCATCCTGGGCTTCTATCATTGGGCCTGTCCAGGCTATGTCACTTGTATCTTTCTGCACTTCTTTTAATCCATTTAAAAGTGGCCTGACATATGTGCTGTAGTCAAAGACCCATGCCCCACTGTAAATTGCAAAGGCCTAGGAATGGCTTTTACTCTCTCTGGCCTACATGTTTTCCTGATTGCTTCTGCTCTCTCAGGTGTCACTGTTCTACATTATTTTGATATCAGCTGACCTAGGTATATGACTTCTTCCTGGCAATATTGCATTCTCTCTTTGTCCACTTTGTATTCCTTCTCTGCAAATTCTCTGCAAATACTGCCATCAGTTTCACTGAGTCTCTCCTGCACTATTCCTCTGTGGTTCTACACAGCAATATGTCATCCACATATTAGATGACCCCACTGTCAACTTGAGCTATCCTTCATAGAGTCTTTTGGCTTTCTGTGTTCTTGCACCTGGCTAACAAAGATTGGTTGGATTTTTATAAAACTTTAATTAATCTGGGAGTATCCAGCTTGAATCTTGGGAACTGCTATCTCGTGCCTTCATTCCGCCGTGCCTATCCTCCACATTTCTTTCTAACCTTCTTTCTAACCTTGGCATTAATTGCCAGCTCCCACCTGAGCTCTGCACAGATTTGTATCCCAGCATTTTGAGTTCTCTTGAAGTCTTGAGGCCTTCGTTTATTTAAAAGTATGCTGCAGCTACCAATTTAAGATGGCTGCCTAACTACAATGTGTTTCTATGTTAGTGAGATATATTTGCACATCGTTCATGTTGTATTCAACTTATATATTGGTTATGTTAGAGTTATTCATTTCTGTGGATGCTATGTTAATTTTCTGTATAAATGCATATATTACCTATTGTACACGTTCTTCATGTCGAATGCATGTGCTTGCTACTGCTACAATCTTAAATTGACTGCTTTTTCTAACTTCAGCTCAAATTGTCTCTATGTCCTGTTACACCTGCCTTGGAAAAGGGTGGTACGGTTGCCTCAGTGTGTCACGATTTTCACCTGTCTAGTAGGCCGGTGGAGGGACAGAAGCCATAGATGATGTATTCCTCAGCCTCGCAACAGCTTTGGCCCAAGTTGTTTCTTGCCTGGTCCAATTCCATCCTGCGGTTTTTGCTGCGCATACATTTTTACTTTTTCTCTATGGGGAAATGAATGGGAGCAGGTGAAACCAGCATTTCTTTGCATTCTAAATAACTTATTTTTGAACACATCTTTCCTAAAATGTCCTATTTGGGGGGAACGAGGGTGTATCAAACTTGTTGTTTGCAAAATATCAGCCAAATCCGTCATGCGAGTCAAAGGTTATTAGCAATTCAGTTTCCGGGTTTCCTATGGAACTTGATACTCAACTATAGTGTGACAACTGCTGCAATATAATATGTAATATATATGAATATATTGGCGATAGCTACCCTATAGTGAAAGTGAAAACTATCAACCATACAAAAGTGAAAATTCTATGGTTAATAACTTTTGAGCTGTAGGACGAATCAGCACTGTGTTTCACATTCCTATATTAGGGCCTGCACCCACCAGGACTAGACACGATATAAAGAGATATAAAGGGTCAGAGTAAGGGTGTCTTTTTCACTTTTCTATTATTTTTCCCTTAGGGAAAATTTGAAATGTTTGCTCACACTCACAACCCAAACAGCTTGATGGATTTGCCCCAAATGTGAAACAAGTCGTGTACAAAGTGCTTGAAGGAAATCGTTTCTTGGTTTAGTTCAAATCCGTCCAGTAGTCTTTTTAAATTTGGTGCAGAGGGGGGCGCCCCTGTAGCCAAAATGTTTGTCATATCTCATATGAGGCATTGCTGTTGCCATACATTTTCAGTTCTAAAAGTCTGCCAAGTTCCCAATCGACAATGGAAAGTGCTCTAAAATGATATAAGGTATGTCAATTAGGGAATTATGAGGGCAGAGAGCATGTTGGCAGGGCAAGGAGCAATGATTGGTGAAGGTTAGTGGCTTGGGGATAGCTTAGTTTTGTTTTGTTTTTTTCAAGGGTTTTGCCGAGATCGAGAAGCAGCACAAAAAGATCTTCGTGATTATTCTCTGTCGTGGAAAAGTTCACGACGGAAAAGTTTGCATGAGAAATGTGCGAACCACAAAAGGTTTGTACATTTTCCATGCGAACATGCATTCAAAACCCCTACATACCTACACCCACAACATACCCAGAACACTCCCCCACCCACACCCCCAACATAAACAAACCCTACTTACCTTTTTTACATGCTGAGTCCCTGCGGCTCCAGTTCCCTTTCTCTTCTGTGATTTGGAACCCAGGCGGCAGGGACCTTTCCTTTTCTTTTTTTGTTTTTGTTTTCCAGGAGCTGCAGGGGTGTCCCCCGCAACCACTGCTCACTATACCACACAGTATAGTGAGCGGGGTGTTGCGGGGGACACCCCCGCAGCTTTTTATTTTTATACTTACCTACAATGCTACCACCAAAGGTTCGACTTTTGGTGTTCGAACCTTTGGTGGTAGCATTTTTCTGACTTTTTTTACGGTCAGAACTTTTTTTCGGTCTGATCATACAATTCCGCACAAAAACCAAAAAGAAAGAGTAAATACTCACTCATATTGAGATGTTGTAAACAGTGTGCTTGCTAGTTATGGGAAGATGAGTACTTCAAGTTAATTTAGGACGTTTTATTATTTTTTGACAATATATATTTAAAAAAATGCTTTCAAAATTGACTTAAAATGTGTAAGGGGTTGTATTAAGGTGATTTAATTTTTTGCGCTTTTGTATTGAGATCGAGAACTGTTTTACCACAAAAAGGTGTACTGACTTTCTTCAACAAGTAATCCTATCCAGGGTGTTAACATAATCCAGCGCCATTACCAGCAAGGTTTGCCCACCCACTACTGTTTTATTTAACATTGGTTTGTGAATACAAAGTGTTTCACTGAGACACGCTCATGGCCAAGCTGTGATATGATATGGCATTTACAATGTGCCTGTACACAAGTGTTTCTAGGTTACATTATGTTTCAAATTTCACTCAGTGCTTTCTAGTCACCCCTCTATCCGAATGGCATTTTTATGTGTTTTGAGCTGCAGATAGCTTTTTACTGCATTTCATTTTCCCATAACAACGGCTAAAGCCGCACATATCTCTTGCATCGAGGGAAAAACAAGATGGCAGTCGTTTTGTTTCTGAAAACCGTGATCCTGAAATGCACCATGGGAGATACAACAATTTTTGTGGATGGGGGCACCCCCATCTCCGTCAAATTTTATAATAACTACGGCACAGAATAACCCCAAACCATGCATGGATCGCGAGTCAACGCTTTGTGCCCAAGTTGTTTCAGACCTGCTTCAAATCCTTACAGCAGGTTAGGCTGTACACTTTGGCAAAAAATGTACCATTTTGTCTATGGAAAAACTAATGTGAAGTAGGGCGCACTTTTGGAAAAAAATCTATTTTATTTTTTAACAAATCTTTATGAATCTTTGCAGTCTGGCGGGTTTCAGCCAAATCCGTTATTCGAATCGAAAGTTATTAAGAATAGAATGTTTAGGGGTTTGTATGTGTCGCTGACACACCTTAACATAAGGGAGGCAACCGCCGCCCTATAATATATATGCATATATATATTTATATATGTGATTTGTGATCTGTGTGTCTAAGAACAATTAAGCTCTTGAATTTCATACTGTGCCTATACCCTTAGGCCAATCCATTTGCAGATGTTTGTGTACGCATGAATCGCAATTAAAAAAGGAATACGTCTATTTTTATTCTTTTTATGTTAAGGATTTTTTAATGTGTTTGGTGCGAGTTTGATTAGTTAGATCAGGTGTGGCAAACACTTATTACTATGAATGCTATATGTATGTTTTTCCTTTTATGAATATTCTGCCGAATCTTGATTTGGGAGGCAAATGTCTAATTTTAGTGCTGCTCACATTGCTGTTTGAATCGCAAAGTTAAGCAAAATAGTATGTTTAGCTCCGTTTTTATTTACCTTTTTGCAGAGAAAGGGTGCAATTATCATTGCTTTTGGTAGTGTTCACATTCTGCCTTCACAAAAATAAAGTTATTAGAAGATTATGATGTAGTTTCTATTGTATTGGGTGTATGCAGGGTGTGGTTAGAAAAAAGGTACCCTTTGAAAGCATTGCTTTATCTGTTTTTCGATTCACATAGTGGCTTTTTTGATAATGTGTATTCTCTATTAACAAAGCCATATAATCTAAACTCATGCACATGTGATTGGAGATGAGCGACTAATGTAAATAGGCAATATTTTGAAATGTGCATGTAAATCAGATGTGCTGACAAACTATTTTTTATTTCTATATTGAATTTGCGATCCAATAAATTACTGGGATAAGTATACAAGTTGTGTGGGTATAAGATCTAGATTTGTGATGAGTGGTTAAAGTGGACATATAGTGGTGCTAACAAAACTATCACCAAAAGGCTACAGATCTTACAAAACAATGCCCTAAGAGCTGTGCTAGGCATAAATAAGAGGGAACATATCTCCTCTATCAGACACCAACACAAATGGCTCTCCACCGACAATAAAATCCATCTAAAAATGATCTCCTTGATGCACAAAGCCCTCAATAATGCTGCTCCCAGCTACCTGATGAACACAATAAAAAGAAAAATCTCTAGTAGGCCCACAAGAACTCCCAACTCCAACTGCTTGGTAATCCCTAGATTTAAACTTGCCAAAATTGGCAGCACCAGTTTCCCCGTGGTAGCTCCTAAATGGTGGAATTCCCTGCCACACAACTTGAGAACTGACCAACCTTTCTCACACTTTAGAACGAATCTTATCAAACACCTCAACGACAAAAATATGTAACGTATTGCTAGACAATTTTGTTATGCTACTTCATATGAATGTATATATGTATTATTAAAGATATACCACAAATATAAATAATTATAGCAACACTGTATATAAATGACTGCCTCACCTGTTAGCAATTCCTCAATCTCTTGATCAGATCTGCTTCCTGCTAAGTCTGTACATACCTAATTCCCTCATTGTAATTTATGTAACATTACAATTCTATGTAAGACTGTAATTCTATGTAACATTGTAAGCTTTGCATACTCTCTTCACTGCGCCCAGTTACCCTTGGGTCTGGCACGCATTACAAATAAATAAACAAACAAACAAACAAAAAGAAAGAAAGAAAGCAAGGATTTCACATGTTATGAGTAGTCTTTTCACTACATGTGAATAATGTTCAATTAATACAGCGTTTACTAATTTTTATAGATACTGTTCATGAATCTAGATCTCATTTCAACATGTCCCTCTTTAAGTTCATATTTAAAAGTAGTGCTTAAAACGAGTTCTGTGTTTATAATGTGTACGGTATATTTGTGTACCAACTCACTCTTCCACATCACAGTCCCCCACTAGCCACACAGATCTACATGATTACATTGCATCTATTACTGCAAATCTAATTCCACCAAATTCTTTTTTTTTAACGAATTTCACTGAAAATTAATGCAGGTGGAGACCCCCTGCAGCTCCCGTCCCCATATCCCCCCACATGATTTAATACCCCAACTCAACCCCCATCTATATTGTCAGTGAAATTCATTAAAAAAATGGATTAAATCGGATTTGCAGCAATGCTCTGCGATATAAACTACGTATACCAACTATTCCTTGCTATTCCACTTAGCAGTCCCCAAATATCCCACCTCACTCTTCCTTGTCACATTTCCTAATTACACGACCTCACTCTTCTTCATCAAAGTCTCTAACTACTCAACTTTAGTCTTCCTCATCACAGTCTCCCAATTAACCCACCTCGCTCTTCCTCATCACAGTACACCATTACTAATCTCTTCTTATCTAGTGAACACAAAAAAAGAATTACTTAATAAACCTGATGTTGCGTAGCTCAAGAACAGATATTGACAATAAATAATATGATATCAGGTATGTTATCAGAAAAAAGATACAATTACAGATGGTATAGTTAAAACCTTAAAATTCAGTGACAAAACTTTAGTTAAGGGACAGTAATAGTGGAGATGTTCAGTAAAATAAAACCGTTGAAATTCAATGAAAACGCTTTAGTTGAAGTGACGTTAAGGTGCTGATTAATGCCACCAAACCCCTGCAAGTCGCAAAGCGATGCGAGCTACACCACCTTAACTATGAGGCCCTGATTGTGTGGCTACTAAGCACATTGATGACATCACAAATAACATTGCTGATGATGTCACATACGACATCACATATGGTATCATGAGTGATATCACTGGTTAAGCAGATTACTGTGCAACAAAGAGAGATGCAACATTTGGAAAGTGTGTTTCTGCATGTAAGGGTGGATTCAGCTTGGTTGGAGTTTGTATTTAGCTCCAAACAATCAGAATCCACCCTTATATGCAGAAACATTCTTTTTAAATGTTGCATCTGCCTCTCTTGCACACATGATCTGCTGTACCAGTTATGTCACTCATGATGCCACTTTGTGTATTGCTTTGGTTGTAGGAGTGTGTCATTGCTAGATCTGAGTGTTCATTTTGGTCTTTAGATAGAGATATTTTCCTGCATCAATTCTACCCATTGCCTGTGTATTTCTCTGTGTGCTATGCCAAGAGTTTTGAAGTAAATCCTTTCAATGATAGCCAGTACAGGGTTCACAATGCTAATGTGATGTGTTCTCTCTTGGTGAGTCTGAGGAGTTACCTTGCTGCTGCATTCTGTGTTTGCTGATTTTTGGTGAGGCAATCTGGCAATCCAAGGTAGATGATGTTGGCATAGTGCTATCTTGACATGACGAGGGAGATGACGACAAGTATTCTTTGTGGAAAGGTGAGGAAAGGTAGAATATAGAATATGCTTGATTGTGCGTAGGTGGATAAAGCATTTCTTTACAACTTTGTTGACTTGTGGTTCCAGTGTAAGGTTGTCTTCAATTAACTTTCCAAGATTTTAAACTACCTATGAAAGTTCCGGTCAGTTTCCCATTTCGCAAGGTCATGGAACGTGATTTTGGTCCACAGGATTGTTGGGTGTGATCTTTATTTCTGTTTTGGTTGGGTTGAGTTTAAGGCTCCTTCCATCCAGAGTTATGATCAAATTGGACAGAAATCTACTTTGCTCTCATCATTTCTGTTATGAACCTGTGCCATTATTGAGGCCCATATATTTCAAATTGCAAGAATATTTCCTTCAGCACCCCTGTCTGTTTTAGTCAGGTAAGTCTCTCTTATATCTACCTTCAGCCAACACACATAACCTCTTGATTCTCCAAAAATTCTGACGCATATCCATAACACTCCCCCAACTGAACACTCATTCACTGACTCACTTATTCATGTACTTATTTATAATCAAATTCATGTTTAATCAACGTATGGAAATAAAGAATAAACACAAAGGACAGGTTTGTGTGTGTGGTCTCTCTCTCGATTTATGTAAGAATGAGGGTCAGGATTCAGACCTTCAGGAAATAAAAAGAAAAACATTTCACTTGATATTGCTGAACATCAAGCATACAATATGTAAACTGTGAATAAAATTATCAATTAGGAGGAGTGGGACTTAGTATAGACAATGGTGAGGGACTGTGGAAATTGTAGTCCAAAAATCTCTCAAGGTGAGGACATTTTATTTATTTATTAATTTGCATTTGTATAGCGCACTAACAGCCCAGGGGCATCGAGGCGCTGTTACATGAAATCTTGCAGAAAAGTTTGATTGAGTGGGCTACAGGTGACCAAATTGGTCTCTTGGGTACAAGTGCATAGAAAATAGGTGACTTAACACATGACAGGTAGGTGACTTGAAAACATAATCAAGTGAGCAAACAATCAGTAATACATCAGAAATAACATAGCAAAAGAGTTAGGGAGGCAGTTATACAAAAAGCTTGGTTTTGATGGCTTTACGGAAAGCGGGTTGGGACACGATCATTCTTAGGTGAGAGGGAAGAGCATTCCAGTGTGAAGCGGCCAATGTGGGAAAAGCTATATTCCCCAGTGCGAACTTTCAGAAACTTAGGAGTGATGATAGTGTTGGCATAACCCTTTCTAAGGGTTCTTGTGGAGGTGTGCTTAATGATTCTTTGGACAAGGTAGGGTGGTGCCTGATCATGAAGGCATTTGTGTGTAAGCGAGAGTGTCTAAAAGACGATTCGCTCTTTGACTGGGAGCCAATGAGCCTGTCTTCGTACCTCAGAAATATGGTCTTTCCTTGATGTGCCCGTGGCAGCCCTGAGGGCGTTGTTTTGCACCAGTTGCAGTTTTGTTTAAGGGACTGCCCTGTCAAGGGTGCAAAGCCTTGTATGTTTGCCCATGTGACAGCAGCAGTGACTGGAATGTCCCTGCCATGCAGGGGCGACATTTAAGATATGCACCCTTGTTCCTAAATGACGATGACCATAAGTAACCTATTTTGGTGGCAGGATAATCTCTAAAATAAAGCTATGTCTGAGTTTAGGCATAGTATATGGTACTACTTATAATCACGGCCACGACATTCCAATTGATATTGAACGTGTCAGTTCCTGTGAGTCAGCTGTGCTGTGGAAGGTGATGTGTATTCTTGTCAGCCGGGTGCTGTGCACCAAATTGCAGGACAGGAATCTGGAAGGCAGGGCCTCGTCTTTGATCTCTTTATGAGGGCAGGTAACACCTTCTGCCTGAGACAGCCACACAGCAGGCAGCTGTCCTGGTCACAGGAATCAAAGGAAAACACACATTCAAAAGGAGTAGCCTAACACCACGGCCCTGCATCTCTAAAGCCTATGTTCTCAGTGAGAAGGGAAGGCGGCAGGATTATAATTGTAAGGTGGGCTCTGGTCAATGGTAGGAGACTTCAACCATCTTAATTCTCACCACAGTCCCTCTCTCTCTTTTCTATCCCCTCCACTTTCTCTGGAGCAAAGCACTTGGGTGTGACATTAGAAGGGTAAGGTCCACCCGGTTCAAGAGCAGGGATTGGACTGCTAAAGCAGGCTAGCTTTAAGACACTCTTTGATCCTCTCAGATCCCTTAGGACTTCTTTTGGGAAAGTTGTTCTTTTTAAAAGTCCTCAGCCTGAGGCACAGAAGGAATCATCCAAAGACAGAAGGAAGATCTGTTATCTACCATTTCTGACGGCAACAGGAGCACCCTGTTCTGTGGATCAGGACCTACCACTCTGCTACAGAATCTATTGGCTGGGAGAGCAGACCCTGAATGGTACCATCCTAACCGTGTGACCCCTTTAGTGGGCCTCATATCAACCACAGGACCAGACCAACTGCAACTGCCAGTTCTACCGCAATGAACCGGTCTCACCGTGCTCACCACACCTGGAACAAGAAGGAAGTCACTGGTCCTGGTTGCTGCGATCCTCCCCCCCTTTGACTACGTCTCACAAAAGTCAGGCTAAACACCCCCTAACACAATGCCGCTCATTCAAAACCTTCCCGGTCAATGGGCTAGAAGCAAACTTTGCAGACTTCCCCACCACAAGGAATGCATTGGGCTTCCTAGAATTGTTCAGCAACTCTGCTATGAAACTGGTGGACACTCATGCCCCTTAAAATACAGCCAAGCTAAGACCAAACCAATCACTGCATGGTACACCTCTGAGTTAGCCTCCAACAAATGCTTGATCAGTGTCCTAGTGAAATGGTGGTGCAAAATAAAATTTGGTAGACCTTTCCAACCTCAAATTTCTTCGCACAAAATGTAGGATTCTGATTACCGAGGCCAAAACTGCTTACTACTCCACCACATTTGAAGTAGCCTCTAACAAGAGCAAAGTCCTCTATTAAATAATAAAACACTGTATCAAACCCTCACTGAACCCAGAGGTACCAGCAACTCAGGAAAAATGTGACGGAATCAACACATCGCTTATTGAAAAAATAGACAAAATCCGAGAGACCATCGAATCAATCTCACAGCATTAGCATCCTCTGCACCCTGGCATGCATACTGCCCCTCTAGACTGAATTATCACCTCTCATTCCTCTGGACCTCCTAAAAATGATTGCCCCCCCTTAAACGTACTTCTCACTCTGACGATATAATTCTGTCCTCCATCATTAACTGATTGATGGCCCCGGCACTCAATGCGCTCCTCAGCATCATCAATTCCTCACCCGCAGAAGGTTCATTCACAGACAACGTCAAGACAGGTCTCATGCGCCCTCTTTTAAAATAAACAACCATAGATACAGACAACCTGGCCAACTACAGGCCCATTACTACCTCCCGTTTATTGGCAAAATCTAGGAAAAAGTAGTTGCTACACAACTACTCGCCAGAATAGAACAACTCCACCTCCTAAATGTCTGTCAGTCAGGATTCCACCCAAAGTGTACCATCGAGAAAGCCACCATCCAGGTGGTGGATGAAGCTCTCCAAATCATGGATAAGGGTGACTCATGCCTCCTCGTCCTCCTTGACCTCTCAGCTGCATTCAACACCTTTGACTACTGCACCCTTCTCTCCTTCCTTGCTGAATGATTTGGGTTCTCTTGCACTGTTCTGAATTGTTTTATCTCCTACCTCTATGGCATACACTAAATTGTCCAGATGCATGTGCTGCATTCTAACTGACTCCAGGTCTCCTGTGGAGTCCCCCAAGGCTCCATCCTCTCACCAATCCTTTTTAAACTTTACATGGAGCTTCTGGGCACGCTCCTCAAAGATTTTAATATAGCCATCCACCAATACGCAGGTGATACTCAGTTGGACATGAGAGTAAATAGTGTGCAGAACATCATTTGTCCTGTGAGTACCTAGCCATCTGCCAGTCATGGATGTTGGCTGCCTACCGACCGAAACAACCTACCTACCACCATTCACCTCAAACACCAAAAATATATCCTGCACAGTCACACAGGGATCCAGCCTCTCTCCTCTGCTTTTCCACATCTACAGGGGCCCACTGATGAAAATCATTTGAACCCATGGACTAACTGCCTACAACTACACTGATGACACACACATGATTGTGAAAACAAACCCAACCCTAGAACAAAATAACTCCCTCAACAACTGCCTCACTGACATTTACAATTGGAAGACAATGAACAAACTGAAACTCAACCCAGCAAAAATGCAAAGAATGCTCTCACCGTTAGAAGTCGCAGTTAACCCACAACAGGACTGGCAATGGGAATGCAACCGTAGACTACAGACGTAGTAAATAACCTAGGAATACTCATGGACAACGGACTAAGCCTGGAATCGCAAGTCATGCAATCACCAAAAATGCTTCTTAGTCCTAAGACTACTCAGAGGAGTATCCATCTTCCCTCACAGAACCCTCACAATCATATCTTGGATACTCACAATGATTAACTAGGTAAACAACCTCTACCTAAGAATGCTGGAAAAACTCACCAAGAAACTTCAAAGGGTACAAAATACAGCAGCCAGGATCCTATTAAGACTAAAAAGACTACATCACTCCAGCACTGAAATGCCGACATTGGTTATCAGTAAAAAAAACACATTAAATTCAAAGCATTCTGCATAGCCCACAAAGCTTTTCAGACAAGCAGTTGAATTTCTCCAAGACAAGATCAGCCGGTACCATGGACGAAGGGACCTAAGATCCAGCAATGACCTACAAATAGAGACAAAACATTACAAAAAATGAATATTTGCGGAACCATGGGAATGCAACCATAGACTACAGACATAGTAAATAACCTAGGAATACTCATGGACAACGGACTATGCCTGGAATCGCAAGTCACGCAATCACCAAAAATGCTTCTTAGTCCTAAGACTACTCAGAGGAGTATCCATCTTCCCTCACAGAACCCTCACAATCATATCTTGGATACTCACAAGAATTAACTAGGTAAACAACCTCTACCTAAGAATGCTGGAAAAACTCACCAAGAAACTTCAAAGGGTACAAAATGCAGCAGCCAGGATCCTATTAAGACTAAAAAGACTACATCACTCAAGCACTGAAATGCCGACATTGGTTACCAGTAAAAAAACACATTAAATTCAAAACACTCTGCATAGCCCACAAAGCTTTGCAGACAAGCAGCTGAATTTCTCCAAGACAAGATCAGCCGGTACCACGGACGAAGGGACCTAAGATCCAGCAATGACCTACAAATAGAGACAAAACATCACAAAAAAATGAAGATTTGCGGAACCGCATTCTCACCTCTAATTGCAAACCTCTGGGACACCATGCCCAAAGAACATAGAACCACAGAATACCACATCACCCTCAGGAACCGACGCAAAACCTGCTCATTCAACAGACAATGACAATCGCAAAAGGACACTGGGAGCAATAACATCAGAGACAAGCGACTGGAGGGGAGGAGAAATGGGACTATGAACGTGGGTTGGGGGAGGTGTGGCCCTTATCTTCCCTGAGTGGATTCCTGCCACTGTTACTCCCACGCAGACCTACTCCTCTTTTGAATGTCTTGTCTGCCGACTCTATCTCTCTCCTAGCCATTCCCTTACCGTGGCTACTATCAATCGGCCACCTGGTCAAATTTCCTCCTTCCTCTCTGAGTGGGCGGACCTCTCCTCCTCACTCCTGTCCTCAACCACTCAACTCCTCTTTCTTGGAGACTTCAACATCCACCTGGATGCCTCCTGTCCCCCCTCTGGACTCTTTCGCAACCTCTGCGACTGTCTCTCACTCTCTATTCTCCCGTCTGGGCCGACTCATTCTACAGGGCACACTCTTGATGCCCTGATCTCCTCTGACATTCCCCTCTCTGTCCCTCTCTCCACTCCTCTCTCCTGGAGTGATCACTTTCTCCTCTCCTCCCACCTCACCCTCCCTACCCCACAGACAAAGCCACCCCCATCACTGCCACCTTCCTTCTCGGTCATCCGACCCATGAAGCGCGTGTCAGTTGAGGCTTTCGCTGCCACCTTCTTGCCCCCTCCTCCCCTTCGGCTGACTCCCACCCTGACACAGCCGTCTCCACTCTCCACTCTGCTATATCTGATAATCTTGATATCCTTGCCCCTGTCATGAGAATCCGCCTGAAGCCCAAAGCCAAATGTAACTCCTGGTATGACTCGGATCTCGTCACCCTTAAACGCAAGTGCAGGGTGGCAGAGAGGAAATGGCGTGCTTCATGTTCATCCTCTGACAAACTGGCCTGTCGCCTGCTCCAAAGGCAATACCGGCTCTCCGTTCTCACCAAGAAGAGAGCCCTTATCCAAGCCCGCATCTCTGCGGCATCTAACAATTCGGCCGAACTCTTTAAAATCTGCAAGGAGCTGGCCAACCCTGCTGCACTCTCTACCTCTCCTGTCCCCTCCCAGGCCCTTTGCACGGCACTGGCCTCTCACTTCATTTCAAAAACTCAGGACATCCTGTCCTCACTCTCCTCCTATAACCTCCCCCCCTCTATTCCCTGCCCTTCCTCTGGCTCTTCTGCAGCCACCCCTCCTCTCTCCTTCTCTTCCTTTCCCCTTTTTTCTGCTGACGAGGTTTCAAGACAAGTCCGATCTATGAAAGTCTCGTCAAAACAGGTCCACCCCTGTTCCTCCAAAACTATCAAGGACCACATTGACTCCTTGGCTCCTGCCCTTGCTGACTTCTGCAATCACTCCTTCACCTCTGGAGTCTTCCCATCCCCTCTCAAGCACTCCCTTGTGCACCCCCTTCTTAAGAAACCCTCTTCCGACCCTTCCTGCCCAGCTAACTATCGCCCAATCTCTATCACTCCCTTCCTGGGCAAGCTGCTGGAGAAACTGGCCATCTCCCAGCTTAATCTACATGCTGAATGTGTTGGTAGTCTTCATGACCATCAGTCTGGCTTCAGAGCTGCCAGAAGCACGGAAACTGCTCTCCTGAACATCCGTGAGGACCTGCTCTCGAACCTTAACTCTAACATTCCATGTGTTCTCATTTTGCTTGATCTCTCTTCTGCCTTTGATACTGTCAACCCTACCATCCTGCTCAACCGTCTCCATAATAACCTCGGTATCACTGGTCAGGCTCTGGCGTGGCTAACCTCTTTCCTCTCAAATCGACTCTCCCAGGTCCAACTGGGGTCTTTCCTCTCTGATATCTTCTTCTCTACCTGTGGTGTCCCCCAGGGATCTAACCTCTCTCCCTGGCTGTTCAACCAGTATCTGGCACTTCTCGCCCACCACATCGCCGCTCTCTGCCCCTACTTTCAGTGCTATGCGGATGATACCCAGCTAATTTTCAGGCTACCCTCGGCCTCCTCTTCTCCTTCCCTCATCTCTGACTGTCTTTCTGCTATCCAGGAATGGTGTGCCGCCAACGACCTCTGCCTTAATGCCAGTAAGACTGAGATTCTACTCATCGGCACTCCCACTCCCTCCTTCCCTGCTGCTCTCTGGCCGGCCTCTCTGGGCCCTCTTCCTGCTCCTACCTGCAAGGCAAAAAACCTTGGGGTCATCTTCGACTCCACACTCTCCTTCTCTCCTCACATATCCGACTTATCTAAGAAGTCACACTACCAGCTACACCTCCTCAGAGGTATCCTTCCTTTCCTCTCCTTCCCCCAGAAGCTCACTGTCTCTAGAGCCCTGGTTCTCTCTAAGCTGGAATACTGTAACAGCCTCTATCTAAATCTGCCCGCCTCAACTCTCCGCCCTTTGCAACTCATCCAGAAGAGGACTGCAAGACTTGTCCTTGGCCTCAAGCCCAGGGACCGTATCTCTCCAGGACTGAAATCACTACACTGGCTCCCAGTGACTGCGAGGATCAAGTTCAAAACCCTCTGCATTGTCCACAAGGCCGTCTGGGGCCTTGGGCCAAAATACCTTCAACTCTCTCTTCCTAAATATCTTCCTTCTCGAGCTCTTCGCTCATCCGCCTCCAACTCCCTCAGGGTCAGTCGCTTCTCCAAACAACGAGTTGGGGTCAGATCTCTTTCCACTGCAGGGGCCTCCCTCTGGAACAGCCTTCCTGCCTCCCTGAAACTTGAGGAGAACCACCTCTGGTTCCGGAAGCACCTCAAAACCTTTGTCAAAAGCCTCCGCTTTCTCTCCCCCTCTCCCCTGCTAATACTACTGAAACTGCACTGAATCTGCAACTGGGCCATTCACCGCTCTCGGCCCAGCCACTCTCCCCTGCACTGCCTCCACGGCAACCCCTGCACTATGGGACTGTGTCTGTATCCATACAGCCCCCCTTCCCAGCACTTGTCTGCACTTACCTCGCACTTGCCACCAGCTGGCCCTTGTTATTTATCCTGTATGCTGTATGCTAATAACCCTGTACTGCACTTTCCCCTCTCCCTTTCCCCCATGCACTTTTCCCTTCCCCTCTACCCTTGCGCGATCTGAATGACACCTGGCCTAGTAAGATCATTGTCTGTCTCCCCTTGTTCCCCCCCTGCCTAGTCGCGCCTTGAAACACTTGTGTATAGGCGCGTTACAAATGCCTTATTATATCATATCATATCATACCATCAAGCAGTAACTGAAGAGTCAAACCAGAGACTCAACCAAAACCAACTGACTTAGTAACCCACTCCCCCCTTCTTGCTCCTCAAACATAACCAATGCCACTACACTAGAACTTTGGTTAGCAACACTACACATTAACAGACCAAGAATAAATTCAATGTTCACACCCCAACACCTCTGAGATTCTGGAAGCACACTTAGAGAGAACCACACGCCACATAGTCCATAAAACTGTCAACGACAGAAGTGCACAGCAAGAAACCGATAATCATACTCCAACAGCCACCCGCGACTCTGGGTCCTTTATGGACACAATCTAATCAGTGCCAACCCATCCAACAGTACACGACACACCAACATCAACAAAAACACTAGCACACACATGAGGCACTGAGTCTTACCCATACAGTTTCAGCGCACTGGGCCTCCTGCACCAACTCCCAAATGCTAAACAACACTGACAGGTGCCAGTTCCTCCTGGTTCTGAATCTCTCCTCTCATCCTATCCTCACTAACCCCCCCGCCCCTCTCTTGCAGAGCCATGTGAACACCTAGAGACTGCCCATGGGTGGTAGCAGTGCACGGTATAAATCAACATATTTAACCTTAAACTAAACCCATCCAATATGGAATTTGTCCACATCGGTCCGCCCGCTAAAAACAACTTGTCCAAAAATGGCTCAATGATATGCGCCTAAAAAGATTTGATCCACAACTCTATGACTCAGGAAAATCCTTAGGCTTCACCATTGGTAGAATTATGTCCTCCCTGAAACACATAGCCAAGAAGGCCCAAATAGCCTGGCTCAGAATATCTACCCTTCAAAAAATCAAATGCTTCATCCCACGCAGGACTTCCGGACCATAGTGCAGGCCCATGGGGTCTTGCATGTCAATGGGGGAAATGCTTCCCTGACAGTGCTCCCAGCTGCTCATTTGGCTCCCCTAAAAGCAGTCCACCACACTGCAGAACATCTTATTACGGGAGCATGGAAATTTGACCGAATTGCCCCCATCCTACGCAAACTACATTGGCTTCAACTCCAAGCCAGGATACTGTTTAAGAATGCATGTATCATCTTCAAACCAGTCACGAGCAGCACAACAGCGTACCTGGTGGCTAAACTCCACATATCTCCTTGTGCAGCAAATCGACAAAGCGGCTTGAATCACCACTCATCCACAAAAAGGGGTCCCTCAAACAATGCTTCTCTTGTCATGCACCCACCCTGTGGGACTGGATCCCGGTGTTGGCTAGGAATGCCCCCAAAATTCTCAAAATTTTCAAAATCTCTCCAAACATTGCTCTTTCAATAAGGACTAAATCCAATGGACGCACATACTGACAAACAGAACTCACAGTACTGCCCTACTGTTAAAATATGCCAGCCCAAATGCCGCCTACGCACACTCTGTACAGCCCTCCCCTGCTCTCGAGCTAGGTCAACATTTTTAAACAATCAAATAAAAAACAAATAAAATAAAACCTGCTTGAACTTTGAATCAGCTCGACACTGCATGGCCTGACATGACTGCTCAACACCGGGACCTGAACCGAATCACTGGCAAGTCACATAATGACGTTAACTGGGGGTTAGAACCACAGCTCGACTCAGCTAGCTCTTGAACTGCAGCCTCATTAATCGCACATCGACGCACCCAAGATTACCACTTAGACTACCATTGCACGCTGACTCAAACTGCTGGAGCGGTACTCATCGAATACTCTGCCTTGCCAAATTACAAAGCATTCCTGGGACCACCGCTGCTTGCATCCTTGAGAGCCGCCCTTCTACTTCACAGATTGCTTGAGCATTCACGATCCAACATGCCCGAACTGAGCTTGATGTGCTCGCATCAGCCTGCCAAGAACTGAAGTCAGATACCGTTGACTCTGAAATGCCTCCTGAGTCCACTTGGACCCTAGCGACTGGCTAGGTCACAATTGCTCCTATTTTTAGCCAATGCATCCTTTGTGTGGGTAGTGATTCACCTTCCACCCCGTGAACTACATTTCCGGTTTTTGTACAGTATTCTCTATTCATTCTATATGCAGATCGTTTGTTTGATTAAAATATATATACATATTTGAATAAAACCTTGATTGGACATTCCCCTTATTTTGGACTGTGATACTGTGTTGTTTGGGTCACTACTGGTTCACCTTCACACCCCTCTTACGAGCATAGCCTTTCCTCGGCCCACGTTACCATAAAAGGCAAGGGAGGTATATCTCTTAACTGTCCCTATTTTACCTTTATGATTGCGTCGTGTTTTGGTTTGTAGAAGGTGAGGGTTGAGTGGCGCAGTTGACCTCTATTGATCCCTGCACTCCTGCAGAGCAGAATCCAATGTGTCGCAACATGCCAAATGTGAACAGTGTGGCAACCTAGCTGCATTGTTTCACGAAACTCAGACAAAATGAAGTCTGCAAATAGACTTGCCATTGGTCATGTATCCTTCTCCTGGCCCTCTGATTACCCATCTCTCCTCCATCTTATTTGTAACACTGCGAGCACTCTCACACAGTGCAAGGTTTTGGAAGGTTTGTTTGCGTCCAGTTGGTAAATGTGAATTTTTTGCCCAAATGCTGCAAAGTTCAAATGGTTGCCAGTTCGGAGCCTTAATAATTAGGACTAATTGGTCATTGCATCCTGTGTAGATAGGAATTGACCATTGAAAAGCAGCACATCAACATTGTTCAAGAGTCAAGAGGTCAGAGGGCACCAGACCTCAATGCAGTACCAGGGAACTTTGAAATTGGTTAATATATTATTTAATTTCAGCCAGGTTCCACAGTCAGTATTAGAAATGAATGCAAGAAAGCCCCCAACATTACCCTCAGTGCTTCTGCCTACAGCTTTGCCTCTGCACCCAGATCTTAATTCTGCCTTTTCACATTCCTCCTTAACAGACACACTTTGTTCCTTAGCGGGTACACATACTGCTTCTGGGTACATAGTTCAGTGAAAATCCTCTGCACATATGTGCATCATAGAATATGTCCTGAGATGACACAGACACTGACCCATCATGCATGACAAGGTGCTTGTCCTGGCCTTATAGAAAATAAAAAGGGGCTATCGGGGAACATTAAGAACACCCCCAGTGTGAATATTGAACCATTATATAGTGTAGGTGGTCAATTCTGCTCCCCTTTTAGTTTTACAATAGCATAGATTGCAGTCAATCAGTAAGTACCTCAGTCATTTTGAGTTGGCTAATCATCCACGAACTCTACAGTTTGAAGATGGGAAAACAAAAAGAACAACAAGAATAAACATACTGTCATTTGCGGATGCAAACTAAAGTAGGAAGAGATGAAACTGGTCCAGGGAGTGCCCACTCAAGTGCCTAAGTGCACAGACCGATCTCAATAACTGAAAAAACATACAATACAATTACACATTAGTATTTTGTTTTAACTTAGTCCATTTTAGCCTATCAAATGAGGGCTAAAATGGACTCAGCGTTGGAGACAAGATTTGAACTCTAGCAGTTCTCTTTTCATAGTCAAGTGCCAAAACTACTAAACTATTAATGCTCTGTCTAGAAAGCCGGTAGGAGGGTGCATACGCATATGCACAGCCCCGGACACCACCTTATGACACCATGCATTCTGCTGTATTTTGGGGGTGGTCCGCTCTGCAGGACAGTGGATACTAGGACATAATGGGTAAGACCAAAACCTTGTACATAAGTGTTGCAGTTTTCATCTGTCACACACGTGGAGTAGTGCTGTTGGTTGGCCTTTGGCCTGCCAGTGATGGAACAAATCAAAATTGATATTGATGCGCTGCCTGCCAGAACAGATAGTGCTGTATCACGGCAACGAGGCCATCGCATTTAGAATGATATTACACATGTGTATAACTAATACTGTGAGTATTAACGTGATTCTTGTCTTGTTTCCTCATGTAATCACTGTGGTTTTTGCTCTTTTAGAGACTGACCAGATATCCATCGAGTCTACGGATACTATATACCAGAAAATGGACCCAAAAACTCACGTACGACCTGACGTTGCTAGTAGAGCACAAAAGCCTTTTTGTTTTATATATACAGAAATATTTTATTTTATGAACTCATTTTGGGCAACACATGTTTCCGAAACCCAAATCAAATAAGTTTACTGCCGCTCAAACATGTTGGGCGTCCAATTTCTTTGGCATTACTGACCTTTAATCATTATTATTGCTATTACCTCGGAATACCAGAATATCTCCTGAAGAAACTACAACGGATCCAAAATGCAGCAGCCAGACTACTCCTCAAACTATCACTCCTGCTCTAAAAACACTACACTGGCTCCCAGTAAAACATCACATCACCTTCAAGACAATGTGCATAACGCACAGGGCAATCTGTGGACAAGGAGCAGAATTCCTACAAAAGAAAATAACAATCTACAAGCCAACATGAATCCTCAGGTCAAGCAACGAAATCTGCCTGGAACTAAAACCATACCTCAAGAAAAAACTCGGAGGCACCTCCTTCTACCACTTCGCCTCAAAAACCTGGAACAACACCCCAAAAGAAATAAGAAACACTAAAGATCACCTAAAATTTAGGAAATTACTAAAAGTCTGGCTCTTCAACAGCAGAGACTCAAACTGAAAACCAAAACAGAAAGGAAAAGGGATGACTAAAACTAGAGTGGACATGGACAACTCCCAGAACTGACTGGGAAGCTCCCATGGTACCCGGACGAATGACGCTGAGTAAAGAGTGGAACTCAGGCAACACCCATGGAGATGGCGTCAACAACCCCACCCTAACCACATACAACACCCGCACTCGCCCCTTAGTTGCCACCAGGTACCATATTATTATGAAATTGTCAGGATATTATCAAACACCACAATAACTGAGCTGTGGACATTGGCAGGTGCACTGGCCGTATGAGTGGGAAGGGAAGACAGGTAGGGCTGCGAGGGAGACTGGTGGAGGAGGGGCCAGATGTGAAAGGTACCTTGAAGGCTGGATGGACCCAGATCAGGACAGAGGGGCAGGGGTGCTCCCGAAACCCATCTGGGGAGATTACAGTAGCCGAAGAACACTGCCTCAAGTCATGATAAAGATGCCAACTAACCAACTTGCACTAACAATTTCCCCCTCTGCATAAATCTCTCAAACTACAAACCAAACACAACAACAAACCTATCACACAACAAACTACACAAACTTCACTACATTACAACAACAAAACAAAAACACACATAGACTCGCACAACAGTACACAATGACTACTGGCTGCAAACACCCCCAGGCCCAGCCAACGGACCCACCGGGCTGAGACCGCCAACAGCACATCACTGCTCTCTTGCACTTTTCCAGCTTCCTCCCGCTAACCACCCTCCCCTCCTCTTTCAGAGCCACCAGAGGACCACTCGGTGGTGATAGTGCGCGGTACAAATGTCCTTTAACTGTTACGCTCACCTGGTATCCATGGGACACCACCCAGCCGTATTGGACACTGATATCCTTCTCAGTGGTTCCCAGATGTGGCCTGTGGGGGAGGTTCTGCCTGAAATACAGGAGGGCTATGTTCAAGACTGGCCAACTGAGGTATTTAGCCACCACCCTGTATGCCATCAGTCGCTCTGGGGCCTCTCCTCACCTTATGTTGAATTAGGTGTGCTCTCCGTCCTGCCTTCTTGGCAGGGGTGGGTTGTCCTTTGTGGGCGAATGCGATCTATTTACTTCACTGACGCTGGCCCGTTTGATTTCTTTCAGGTAGGTCTTATTGCTGTTTCCTGTATAGTGTTGTTATTCCTGCATGCCTTTCTTGGTTTAATAATGTCTCTTTCTCTTCCTTAGATATGCAGAGGATCAGCGTGGCGCATTGGCTGAGTTGGGCCTCGCTAGTGAATGGTGGCTCGTGATTAGCGCTATGATGCGGTAAGTAGGCGCTATGCGCAGCGCTGTGATGCCCTGCCTTTGCTAACCTGTTTTCTCTTCTTTTCTCATGGAATTCTGAGGCGATGCTGGCCGAGTGGCGACCTGCCAGATAAACCTTTCGGCGCAGTTCATAATGTTGTAATGCCTCTAATACCTTGTTTCTTTCCTTTTTCAGATCCGTCGTTCCGGGAGATGCGCTGATCCTAGGAAGCTGTTTGCAGGGGCTGTGAGCGGCTAAAGATGAAGATTGCAGGTAAGATGCTGCTGCTAATAATGTTCCTTTTGTCTCCTTGCAAGTGCTGCTTCTCCGAGGTTCGCGGGTATAGCTGGACACGATGATCGACACGTTGCAAGATTGCAAAGTAACGCGAAGCGTGTTATCCAGTTCGGGTGTGGTTTAAATAGTTTTAAGAAAGTAGTCCAGGTAAAGTAGTCCCTAAGCTACCACACCCAAAACACTATACCGCATAGCTTGGTTCCTAGGAGCCAAGCTATATGGATGCCTCCATGTTGGCTGAAAGCTTCAAAATAAAGTAGTCCCCTGAGCACATGTCTTCTCACAGTGTATGAGCCAGGCGCCATAGGCGCCAGGACTGGCTCCAAGAGGGGCTAGGAAGCGGATACCAAGGCTTGTTAGAGACCTGAGCCCAGATCTCTCCTGGCCCATGGGCTTGCCAGAGGGGTTCTGGGATGTGGGTCATGACAGCACTCCCCCCCAATGCCCCTCCCATGGTGTTTCTTCTGTCCGGCCCAGGTTTAGTTGGGAAATTCCGATGATATTTCCTGATCAGACGTGGTGCATGAATTTTCTCACAGGGTTCCCAGGATCTATCTTGGGGTCCAAATCCCTTCCAGTCGACTAGATAGTTTAACTTGCCCCTAGAGTACTAAGAATCTAGGATATCTCTGACTTCGAATTCTAGTTCTCCGTCAATAAGTATGGGCTTTGGTGGTGTCCCTATGCGCTTTAAAAGAAACACATGGAATACCGGATGGATTTGTAGATTAGGTGGTAAATCCAGTTTGACGGCCGATGGGTTGATAATTGCCTTGATGGTATAAGGTCCTAAGTATTGAGGTTGAAAGGTCTGGGTTCCCTTTATGCGCAAGAATTTAGCAGCCAACCAAACCTTGTCTCCTACCTGATAGTCAGGAGTTTTCTTCCGGTGTTGGTCAGCGAATTTCTTTTGTTTTTCCTTTGCACGAATAAGATGTTACTTGGCCTTTTTGAAAACCTGAGTGATGGTGGTGTGAAGAGTTTTCACTGCAGGCATTTCCAAGATGGCTGGGAGATCTAGTTCAGAGGTATAAGGGTGTCTACCATAAAGGGTATAAAAAGGGTGTTTGTCCCGTACTTGAATGCAAAGAATTGTTATATGCATACTCGGCTATCCATAGTAAGTCTTTCCAGTTCCTTTGTTCATGGTGCAGCATGCACCGTAAATATTGCTTGAGAGTCTGATTGGTCCTCTCGGTTTGACCGTCCGTTTGGGGATGATGACTGGTAGATAGCCGGACGTCAATCTGCGCCATTGCACAACACTTTCTCCAGAAGTTGGATACGAACTGGCTACCTCGATCGGAGACCAGAACTGATGGGAAGCCATGTAGTTTAACAATTCCTTCCAGGAACACATTGGCTAAAGTGGATGCGTCTGGGAGGCCTTTAAGCAGAATAAAGTGTGCCATCTTTGAGAATAAGTCCACGACTACAAGAATGGTGTTAAACCCTTGACTGGGAGGTAAGTCAGTGATGAAGTCAAGGGAAAGAGTGTGCCATGGAGTGGGATAAATGTCTAATGGTTGTAGGAGACCAGGTGGTTTTTGTTTTTGTGACTTATTTTGTGCGCAGATTCCGCAGGATTGAATATATTGGATGATGTCTTTACGCCAGGCAGGCCACCAGAAGTTCTATTTCACCTTAGCTAGTGTCTTGGTGATCCCAGGGTGCCCTTCAATCAGTGAATCGTGATAACCTGAAATAATATGCTGTTGTAACTCTTTCGTGGGTACATACAGACAATCCCTAAAAAAGGGTAAGGGGTAAGTGGTCTTCTGGAATATTGTTCTCCTTGAGCTTGCAATGCAAGGAAAGCATCAGGGTTCATGGTCCGTTGAATCTCCTTTCATAGTTCTGCTTGAGTTAAGGCTGTCGTGATACCCAAGAGTTTGTCTTCAGGTATAATGGGTACTGGGTCTGGAGTTGTAGATACTATGTCATCAGTGCACATACGAGATAATGCATCAGCCTTTCCATTCCTAACCCCTGGTCGAAACGTGATTACATAATCATATTCAACGAAGAAAAGGGCCCACTGCAATTGGCGCGCGGACTAGGCTTTGGCTGTTTTAAGATATTGCAGGTTTCAGTGGTCCGTGATAACTGTGATTTCGTGTCTTGCCCCCAGAAGGTAGTGCCGCCAGGCCTTGAAGGCGGACTTGATAGCCAAGAGTTCTTTGTCAGTGATGGCCTAATTAATCTCCGGAGGTGAGCATTTTTTTTACCAGAAGGCCACAGGGTGTAGCTGGCCGGTTTCTGTGTGTCTCTGTGAGAGGCCAGCCCCCATTGCCATACTGGAAGCATCAGTTTCCACGATATAAGGGAGATCTGGATGAGGATGTCGCAGGATTGGAGCAGAGGTAAACCTTTGCTTAAGTTCCTGGAAAGCTTTTTCAGCTTCTTCGGTGCAAGCAAACTTTTTATTATTTTTTTGTAACAGTACTGTGATCGGTGCACAACCTGAGAGAAGTCTGGGATGAACCGGCGGTAGAAGTTCGAAAAGCCCAGCATGCTTTGTACCTCTTTTAATGACGTTGGTGATGGCCATTTCAAAATGGTGTCTACTGTGTGCATGTCCATCCTGATGCCTCCTGGAGTAAGAATACAACCAAGAAACTCAACTTCGGTCACTTGAAAAAAACATTTTTCACGCTTTGCATATATACGATGTTGGCGGAGCTTGGCGAGGACTGAACAAACATGCGTGATATGATCTTGTTTCGATTCGAGGTTGAGTGCACTAAGATGCCGTCTATGTATACTAGGGCGAAGACATCAATTAATTCTCTCAAGACGTCATTCATGAAATATTGAAATGCTGCGGGAGCGTTGCATAACCCAAAGGGCATGACTGATAAACATACAAGCCGTATTTGGTATGGAAAGCGGTTTTCCATTCATCCCACTTCTGACTCGGACCAGGTGGTACGCTCCTCTAAGGTCCAATTTGGTATAAATCTGGGCATCTTTGACCTGGTCTAGCATTTCAGGAATAAGTGGCAAGGGGTAACGGTTCTTCACGGTGATCTGGTTTAATGCGCGGTAGTCAATACAGGTTCTCAGGTTCCCTTCTTTCTTCGGTACGAAGAACAAATGACTGGCTGCCGGGGACTTCGATGGACGGATGAATCCGTTTGCTAGGTACTGGTCTAAATAGGACTTCAAAAGAAGATTTTCTGGTTCCATAAGAGCGTAGATTCTGCCGCAAGGGATTTGTGCACCTGGAACAAGGTCAATCTGACAGTCATAGGGCCTGTGCAGTACCAGTGTGTTTGCTTGGTCCTTTTGGAATATATCCTGGAAATCGTGGTACTCCTTTGGTAAGGTATTAGTTGCTCCCAGGGTTGAGGCAGTCACTCCAGGAGTCATAGAGATACTGAAGTCAAGTTTCTGTTCTTGATAATAACAGGCAGGGGAGCAGTCGCTTGGAAAGGTTAATTTCCGTGCCCGCCAGTCAATCAAAGGGTTGTGAGCAACTAACCATGGCATCCCTAGTATTAGCCAGAACTGAGATGCCTTGATGAGATCGAATGAAATAGATTCCCGATGTCTGTCCTGGCACAGCAAAGTCACCCCGGCTGTGCACTGGGTTACGGGTCTGGAAGCGATTTTTGTCCTATCCACAGGGGTTAACTTGTCCGTGGTCGGCTTGGAACATAAGGGAATCCCCATCTTTGCTGCCAGGTCTTGATCAATATAATTTCCAACTGCTCCGCTGTCGATGTATGCTTCAACGGCATGCATCCTTGATGACCGTTGGTTATTAATTAAGATCACTGGTATTGCAAAGTGCGGGGTCAGTGACTCTTTCCTCTCACTCGACAAACTGACCTCTGCCTTTGTCGAGCTTGGCAGTTTTCTGATTCTGTAATTTCATTTTTTTCTGTGGCCCCGACGATTCTCCTTGGGGGTTTTACTGGGCAGTCCTTCAGGAAATGCCCTGGTTTTCCGCAATACAGACATAGTTGTTGTCTTCTTTATCCCGCTCTTTTGTGTTAATGGAGGTTGTATCCCTCCGATCTGCATGGGTTGTACAGTGTTTCTTGCACTCGAGATGCGCTGTCTCTTGGTCGAACATACACTGGCCGAGGGTCCGTTTTGGATCGGTCTGCTTTTCGGTCTTGCAACCGGTGGTCTAGCTGCACGACCAAATTTATAAATTCAGAACAGTCTCTGGGATGATAAACCACCTGGTCTAGCATGTCTTTTAATTTGCCTCGTAAGCCCCGATGAAATAACGTGGTTCTTTTGTTTTCCGGCCACCTAGCTTTGGCAACCAATCTATTGAAGGTATGTATGTTAGCAAGTCCTGATTCCCCTGTCGGAGGGATACGAGTTCATTGTCATGTAACAAAGGATCATCATGGGTCACCAACGGCACCGACCAATCTGCTGCACTACCACTCAGGTATGACAAAACAAAGGCTACCCAAGCTTGGTCGTTTGGGAATCCTCCAGGCCTACAAAGAAAGTGAGGGCGACACTGATTCAATGAATGTTGCATACTTCCGTGGGTCGCCTCCAAACCTCTCCGGTGGTGCCAGGGGAACTGTTCCAGGTAACATGATCTGTACCAGAGTGGAGGTAGTGGATGGTATGGAGGGGTTTTGCATCTTTGGATTGCTTCCAGGTAGAGGCATCTGTCCTGCCTGTGATTGCAAGTACTGCCTGCTAATCTCGTCAGTGCGCTCTTTGGTCACTATTAGGTCTCTCCGGAGGGCATTAGTCTCTTGTTGGGCAGAGTGAACCTCGGCACGAAGTTCCCCTAACAAGTGGGCCAATTGGTCCATTTTTGAAGTCTCCATGACGCCCAGGTGGATTGGTTATGGCAGGCTTTGCATTCTGTTACGCTCACCTGGTATCCACGGGGATGCCACCCAGCCGTATTAGACACTGGTATCCTTCTCAGTGGTTCCCAGATGTGGCCTGTGGGGGAGGTTCTGCCTGAAATACAGGAGGGCTATGTTCAAGAATGGCCAACTAAGTTAATTCGCCTCCCACCACCCCATATGCCTTCAGCCCCTCTGGGGCCTCTCCTCACCTTATGTTGAATTAGGTGTGCTCTCCGTCCTGCCTTCTTGGCAGGGACACGTTGTCCTTTGTGGGTGAATGTGATCTAGTAACTTCACTGATGCCGGCCCGTTTGATGTCTTTCAGGTAGGTCTTATTGCAGTTTTTTGTATAGTGTTGTTATTCCTGCATGCCTTTCTTGGTTTAATAATGTCTCTTTCTCTTCCTTAGATATGCAGAGGTTCAGCATGGCGCATTGGCTGAGTTGGACCTCGCTGGTAAATGGTGGCGCGTGATGAGCGCTATGATGCTGTAAGTAGGCGCTATGCACAGTGCTGTGATGCCCTGCCTTTGCTAACCTGTTTTCTCTTCTTTTCTCATAGGTTGCAGTGTTCTCCCAGGGTGTGGAATTCCGAGGCGATGTTCGTAATGTTGTAATGTCGCTAATACCTTCTTTCTTTCCTTTTTCAGATCCGTCGATCCGGGAGACGCACTGATCCTAGGAAGCTGTTTGCAGGAGCTGTGGGCGGCTAAAGGTGAAGATTGCAGGTAAGATGCTGCTGCTAATAATGTTCCTTTTGTCTCCTTGCAGGTGCTGCTTCTCCGAGGTTCACGGGTATAGCTGGACACGGTGAGCGTCACGTTGCAAGATTGCAAAGTAAAGCGAAGCGTGTTATCCAGTTCGGGTGTGGTTTAAATAGTTTCAAGAAAGTAGTCCAGGTAAAGTAGTTCCTAAGCTACCACGCCCAAAACACTATACCGCATAGCTTGGTTCCTAGGAGCCAAGCTATATGGATGCCTCCATGTTGGCTGAAAGCTTCAAAATAAAGTAGTCCCCTGAGCACATGTCTTCTCACAGTGTATGAGCCAGGCGCCATAGGCGCCAGGACTGGCTCCAAGAGGGGCTAGGAAGCGGATACCAAGGCTTGTTAGAGACCCGACTCCAGATCTCTCCTGGCCCATGGGCTTGCCAGCGGGGTTCTGGGATCTGGGTCATGACATTAACATTAACTTATTATTATTATTATTATTATTATTATTATTATTATTATTATTATTATTATTATTATTATTATTATTATTATTATGTTATTAATTGAGCACGGACCTAGCTTCAAGAAGCAACGGAACACTTTACAAAGGTACACAACCATACAGCTGCATAATGGAGCACTTTCCAGAGGTAACAACAGAACAGATATACAGCGGCCTCGGGGTAGGATACAGAGGAGCAAAGAGGAGGGGTACAGTTGTACAAGGTGGTGGGAAAATACAAAATATGTACAAAAACCTGTTGGCCAAAATGCATCAATAAAGTACTTCTGCGAATTATGCACTACTTCATGATGAAGTGTAGGAACTGATAACATTCCTCTCAATCATCTGTTGGCTCAATCACCTCTGGCAGGCGGTTCTATCGGTTTCCTAGCAGCCGCATTGCTAACTATTTAATATCGCTTAGTCGGGCGCTCAGGCTCTGTTCCAGACTTAAATCGCAGTATCTGTTCCATGTGGGTGCTCTATCCTAATGTCAGGAACACCTGTGACACAGCATGTCTGAATTTCCATTTATCTTCTGATTAAAGCTTCATTAGGTATGCAAATTACCCACTGCTGGTAAGTTGCACATTGTTTTCCAAATGTAGCACGCACAAAATGTTTATTTTGGCGTTACAGCCTCTGTGTCTCCCGCCATCTCCCGCCATCAAGCTCATTTACCACCACCAATGTGAAATCATTCTTATTTATTATCTAGTATTATGGCAGTGTTGAATGCTCGTTGGGTTCAGGTGATCCACCCCACTTCTGTAACATGAATGGAGTGATGCATAGTCTGGCACACATGCATGTAGCACTACAGCAGAAAGACAACATGCAATATATATATATCTCTGATTAAAGCCCACACAACATCTACTAGACACCCTTCCATGGTGAACCACAGCAAAACGCAAACATTGATTCAACTGCAAAACACAGAGCTCAATTGCACCATAACCCATAACATCAACCCGAAAGCAACCACTATACACGGTGCCCTGATCAATGCCAGGTCACTTCTAGCACACACAATTGATATCGCAGTCCTGATGACAACCAATGAACTTGACTTTGTGGCCATTACTGAAACCTGGCACCATGCAGCGGCAGGACCAGCTCGTTTGCTCACTGTCCCAGAAATACCATCTTCAGGACTGATAGACCTACAACCAAAGGTGGGGAGTAGCAATTATTGCTAAGAACACTCCCAACATCAGGGAAATACCTAACAATGCTTTCCAGACATGCAAATTATTATCCACCTAAATTACCTTATCCCCTACAACAACGCTGAACATTCACCTTTTCTATAAACCGCCTGGCCCAATTTCCTCATTTGAGGATGATGTAGCACAATTCCTCTCCACTAATACCAAGCCCAGTACACATACCCTGCTATTGGGAGACTTTAACTTGGGCTTCAATGACCCCAAGGACAACCATGGCTTGGCTCCTCCCAATTACATCATGGCATTAGGTTACTCACACCGGATCCACAACCCCACACACATTAAAGGTTGCACACTTGATTGGCTAGTTGACCTCAATTGCAACACAAAAATAACTTCCAACTCCCACTGCCCATGGTCGGACTATCACATCATCATGTTTAATATTGCTAAGATCTCGGGGGCAGACTCTACCCCTTCCATGGCACCAACTGCCCTCTCTAGAAACTCATGCACAATCACAGTAAATAATATCCTTCCTCTGCTGCACCCCATCACTGCTAACCATAACCCTCTTACTAACGATCCCACAGACATGGTTGACCTACACAACCAAACTGTCCAAGTAGCTATATATAAAGTAGCGCCGCTAGCCCTGCATAAAGCTAAACCTCTAGCCCACCTCATTACCTGGTAGACACCCAATTTGAAAACTTTGTGTAGTATGAAAAGAACTGCTGAGTTCAACTGGACAAGATTCCAGACGTAACGGAACTAAGCAACCTTCTCAGAAACCTCAACAAATTACAAACAGCCAATCCTTCAAACAAAAAGTGCCACATATGAGAGAATCACTAATGCTAAATCAGGGACCAAGGAACTCTCCGCCATCCAGAGAGAACTTTAACCGCCAGTGCCACCACTAGAAGACTGCATCAAACAAGAGAGATGGTACACCATCATACAAAAAGCCCTCCTGGACAAAATAGCCTGTCTTCAAGTAAAAATTGAAACAAAATCATGCCTTCCCATCTTCAAAAGACTCCTAGTCCTGTCAGCCACAACATGGGTGCACTCTTTCTCACCTGTCTCTAACATGGTAATAGCAAAAATCATATCCAGTCTCAAACCTTCAAGATGTCAAGGCGACATCTGCCCAGCCTCTCAAAAATCATGTTTAGTCTCAAACCTTCAAGATGTTAGGGCGACATCTGCCAAGCCTCTCTTATTAAAGACTGTTTGACCTGACACCATTCATCACAAGACTTATCAATGCTTCCTTTGAAAATGGCACAGTCTGAACCAACGTTAAAAATGCTTGGGTCCTTCCGCTATTCAAAAAATCTACGCTAGACCGTAACATACCAACAAATTACCAACCGATAACAATAGTACTATTCCTACTCAAAATCTTGGACAGAACAGCGTATCTCCAGATTCAAAATTATCTGGAAACCAACAATCTCCATGGCCTTCGACAATCTGGCTTCTGTCCTACACATGGGGACAGAAACAGCGTTACTAGACCTGAAAATACAAATGCATGAGTTGAAAGATAACGGCAACCTAGCGCTCCTCCTCCTATTAGACCTTTTTGCAGCGTTTGACCTAGTCAATCAAAATATACTATGTAACCACCTTGCATCAGCCGCCCAATCCTGACCAAAAACTATCCAGTGGATACAGTCCTTCCTTATGGATAGAACCATCAGAGTCTTCGCACCTATTTCTGCAGCTGCACCAGCCCTGGTCACATGCTCATGCATCTCACCTACACTCTACAACATATTTATTATTTATTAAGGCACTATTTGACTGTATTGACGATCTGGATGTCACCTACACTACTTATGCAGATGACACCCAAATCCTCCTACCCATCTCTGGCTCTTACGACACTGACTCTGAATCACTTAACATAATCTATCAAACCATCCAGGCCTGGATGGCCCAACATGGAGATTGTGCCTTAATGATGATAAAACTGAAATACTCCTCATTGCGTCTCAATACCATCTTAACAAACTCCCTGACTCCTTCAAATCATTCAATATAGGTGCTAACACCATCAAGGTTTCGAAGAAAGTAAAAACCCTTGGTTTCTATCTGGAATCTACTCTCACATTAACTAGACAAGTTAAGGCCACAGCTTCGGCCGCAGCCTACACATCGAAGCTCATGCAGGCCTGCAGGCCTTTCCACTCACCTGACAGTTGCATCACCCTAACTAGAGCCCTCATCCTGTCTAGACATGATTATTGTACTGCCCTCTATGCTGGCAATAAGACCCATAATATCAAAAAACTAAAGGTGATCCAAAACAACGCTTGAGAGCTGCTCTAAACATACCAAAAAAGGTACACATCTCCTTGATCAGATGGAACACCCATTGACTTCCCATCCAGGAGCGAATCCTCTTCAAAACGCTCATGACCCACAAATGTGTACATAAGTCAGCACCTAAATACCTCACAGACGAATTCATCTCCTATCACTCCAGCAGGCCCATGCGCTCAGCGTACGTGCACTGACTCTCCACCCCACGATTCAAGCTTCAGAATTCCAGAGGAAGTTCTTCCCAGTGGTAGCGGCCAAACATTTGAACAGCTTGCCACCTGCGCTAAGGTCAGAAACCACATTTTGGACCTTCCGCAAAACACCTGAAAATGTGGCTCTTTACACAGGACCTACTAAAATAACTCCCCCGCAACAATCCACACAATCCTCACCTTTCAACACACTAATGAATACTGCTCTTTAATTTGGAGTCTACCGGGTTTCCATTGATGCATATGTCAATCCTCTAACTATCATATGCATTGTTTGAACACCTTGGTAACCCTTTATCCATTTAACTCTCGATACTCTGTCACTGTCAAGAACCTTTGTACATAGCTGTGTCAAGATAACTTCTTGAACCTGTCACCATGTAATTTTTGATTATTGTTTTCTGTCAAGAACAGCGCCCAGATGCCCATATGCCTCCGGGTTGGGTGTGCTATACAAAACAAATAAATAAATATCGCAAGCACCCTGGACGGGGGAGCCAGCCAATCAGGTGGCTAGGAATGCAGGCTTGAACCGCCGATGTAAGCCCACGTTCCAAGCCGCCTGATAGCCGACTCCTCCCACCGCCATCTTCTCCGCACCCTCTGTCCCTGATTTATTTTTCTTTATTTACCCCTCACCTTATTTCGTCTGCGGCGGCCCTCGCTGCCACCGCCGAACTTTACTTTCAGAATCCCACGGCTGCCATGGAAAGGGAAGAGGGGCTCCAATCCCCACCTTCCTTTCCATGATGGCCATGTTGGTAAAGGATTTTCCCCTTATGTACCCGTTCCATGGGCAACATCAGGAGGTAACGGCCTTGGGCCCACATGAATGGCCTTTGCTTCGCTCAGGCCATTAACTGGGGCCACGGGCCATTACCCCTCAGTGTTGCCTGTGGAATGGGTACATAATGCCAGAGTCATTCTGCAGCCCCTACAAAATCTAAGAGTAGGAACAGAATTATTGCCCTTATCAAACTGGTTTTGATATATTGATACGGGCTCCTGGAAATAAACCCTGTTCTGCCCAGGAGGGCTTCATGGTAAACGAAAACACAGGTGAACGGGTCAATGTTACAAGCATGCCCCCTTACTGTTCGATCACCCTTAGCACATAACAATCGAGTACCACACATAAATGTTTTATATACTGGTTTTTATATTTTACAGTATCTACTTCAAGGTTATTTTAGGTATAGTGCTGAGCATCATGGTTTACACAGTAAGGCAATGTAGATGTGCACAATGCAACAAAAAACAAGTGAAAATACTTGCACATATGTCTATACAGTCAACAAAATGCGGATTTCTACTGTCGATGTATAACGCCAGGGGTCGGATCACGTAAACAGATAAAACAAATACATTACATTTTTCAGTACAATACAGTGAAAGAACATTGGTGACACTGTGGTTGGAAAAGAGATTCGTCTACACCAGGGTGTTTCAGCCGTCTATGGGGGCTAGATTTCTTACGGCCTTCGTCAGGACAGAAGGGACAGTGTTGTCTAGAAGTTCAGAAAGTGCTGTGGTGAATTAATTATGCCACAGAGGTAACAATGGGAACAGCAATGTCCCATCGAATAGGGTCGTAATGAACTCCTTGAGTAGGACTGCGCTGGAGGTGCAGTCACTTCATATGTAGCTGGACTGGATCCAGAAGGCGTGCCCTGTGAGGGTACTATTCAGCGTGTGTACCCTGGAGCGTTGGAATGCCCAGGGATCGTGTTCGCATCTCAGGCTAGACGGAGCGTTCGTAAGTCTAAGCTCCTACTCCGATGGGTGGCACGGTACTACAGCACTATGGACTACGTACTCGATTGTTATGTGCTAAGGGTGATCGAACAGTAAGGGGGCATGCTTGTTACATTGACCGGTTCACCTGTGTTTTTGTTTACCATATCAAACTGGCCAGGAGACTATTAGAAATAGAGGCTTCTGGGTTTGTACCTCACATTTCTGAAAAGTTTAATCTTCTTCAATGTGCACCACATTTTTTAATTCAGGTGTTCACTTAAGGTATTAGAAAAAAGGCCCTTTTGGGTCTTCATAGACATTGGGCTCTATTTGACTATATGGTGCGTTCATATAATTTTGCAAACAAATTAGTTAACGTGTGTATCTGAGGCGTGCATGCACACACATGGTCAAACAGGCACACATCCATATAAAAACCTCCCCACCTTCATGCACAAAAACAGAAATGGGTGAATCTATAGCTATGTAAATGGTGGACTCAGTTGTTAATGGTAGTGTTCTTTTCTTTTTCCAAGAAATGGGAGCTATCCTGCATCCTGGTCAAATTCCGTCATCGTTCCTTTCTACAAGAAAGGCACCATCCATAGGCTTCGTCCGATAGACCGATTAGGCTGATTGATATTGACTGTAAGAACTTCTGTTCTAAATAGGTGGATTGAGGAGAATAGCATCTTAAACTCGGTACAGGATAGTTTCAGAAGTGGGCTACACACTGTAGACTAGATCTTTGTTTCATGGTATGTTACCCAAAAATAAGAAATACGCTGTGGTTAAGAAGTCACCTTTCTATGCAGCTGCTCTGGACTTCTCATCTGCCTTTGATCTCTTTGTCATGTGCAGATCAGATATGGTTCTTGTGGTCAACTCACACAAATAATATCCACAAAAAGAAGAGTCGAACAGGGTTGCCTATTGGCACCAGTCCTCTTCTGTTTATATTAACGACCTGCCAGAATTTGTGGAGGAATCGTCTAAAGATACACTGCCGATCTGTGGGAAGCAAGTACGGATGCTATTGTACGAGGACGACTAAGCCCTGTTGGCCACCCAATGCCTGGAGAGCCCAACTAATGGCAGTGGCAACCTATTGGAGGTGAATCATTTAATTTTAAACAGAGGCACATCAAAAGTCATGATTATCAATAGTACCCCAGGAAGAAAACAAAATCCCTGTTTTAAAATGGATGGTGAAGCAATAAAGTTTGTAGATTGTTTCAATTTCCTCGGGGTCTATATCTCCTCAAATCTTTTGTGGAAAGCACAAGCATAGACCGCAAATAGGAAAGCAGCAACAGCAGGGAAGGCAATCATAAAATTGGTCTACAAATACCAGGAGAATTCAGAGGAAAATTTGGTGGAACAGTCACCAGTGGTGCAGAGGTCTTTACAGAAATGCCAACAGCGTAGGCACAAGGGAACCCCAATTCTGGAAAAATCTTTAGTTTCCCTAAGACTTCCCAAAGTGCCATTATCCATGCAGAGGTGGGCGCTCAAAGCCAACAACTAAGGGTGAGGAACTAACCAGCAAGGTAAGCATTGAAAAGAGAATCAACACAGACTCAGTGCTGGGTAGACACGGCCTGGGGTGAACATTTCTCCCAGTCCTTCCTCTCTCGAACTACAGAAGTACAGAAGGCAGCTGTGCCAAGACCTTACATCTTTGGGCTTAGAGTGCATACTAGACACCAAAACATATCCGTCGATTATGAATGAGCTAAAAAGAAAGCAACACGAAAAGGCAAAAGTGACAGATGTGGAAGAGTTGACCATTTTACCCCATCCTAAGTGGATAGATATGTATACACTGTATGGCGGGCACCAACCATACCTGGAATTGATTGTCAACTCCCAAATAAGGCACCTCTTCATTCTCGCCAGGGTAGATGCTTTACCATTTGAAAGCAACAGGAAATGATGGAACATAGCAAGGAATTCCAAATGTAAAATGTGTCGGACTGGGGAGGAAATGTATATTATTTGCTCCTCGTCTGCCCAGTCTATGAACCCTTTCGGTCATGATTAATTTCTCACCTAACTAGGAAGCCAGGATGTTTGGTGAAGGAGGATGCTGTAGTACCAGTGCTCATAGGGAACTTTGAGGAGACAAAGACAACTGCTGGCTTTATTTATGGGGCATGGATACAGAGATCCGGCAAGGTAAATTAGTACAATCTCTAGAACACTGGGGCTGTGTGTGATTAAGTTATTGTCTAATATTATTACTTCTATCTCTCCCCTGGAGTTGCATTTTTCTATCGAATTAGTTTTCGTCTCATTGGTATAGGTTAAAAAGATCTGATGTTAACTGTTTTAAATATGTTTAATGACATTTGCATTTTTAGCTTCCGCTTTTAAAGTTGTTCATATTTTACAATTGTCAAATTATGTGTATTTTTAAATTAAAGTATGGCTTCCTAATCAGCAGAAAGTGCAGTAAAAATCTTACGATTTTACAATCCCCATTAGTATGACGTCTGAATATTCAAATTGTGTCCCTTTATCGAAATGTGCGCAATTATTTGAGCCACCTTTTTTATTTCTGTCAATTGAGTTTTTGTTTAGGTTGCTGTGGTGCCAAGGTACCCTACTGATAAGATGACACCCTCCTGCAGGATATTGCCTCTAGGCACTTGCAAAGTGTTCACATGTCCTATTTCTGTGTTTCCGGCTTCAAACAATTATACAGCAGACTTGTACATATCTTCTGTAGCCATCCTCATCCCTTACTACCCATTTAAAGGACACAAATGTGTGCATTACAGATAGTAAGCCACTTCCTTGATCTGCATTTTGTACTTGCAGTGGCTAAAATCCTCGACACAGTGATGAGTGCAAAGCTGTGGAGCATTTTGGTGCATGGTAGTTAGTGCATTATGGAAATCCAGCAATGGCTCATAACTCATATAATTGATCTCACTCACTCTACTATTCACTTCCACATCAGTGAGAAAGCACACCTTGAGAACAGTAAAACATGAGGACGATTAAAGGACTGATTCATGGCAGTGTTTTATAATGGCGCAATGCCATAGGAAAACGCTCTGTGAATTAGGCCCTAAGTGCTGTTCTATATACTGTAGGATATGGGTGTCAGGTGAGGGGGTGTACTGTGCATTTTAGGACGTGGGGGCTATAGTGTGCTGTATTGTGTACTGTAGGAGGGATTGAGTCTTCTACTGCATAATATAGGAAGTGGGAGTAGGCACATACTTGCCAACAGTCCATATTTATACTAGATGGATACCCTCCCGTTTTGGATTTTTCCCCTCCTTCTGCAATCTACAATATTCCTCATCAATCAAAAAGGTAAACCTATGTGAACTTTCAGTTTTCCCAGTTTCCCTCTCAAAACCTAAAACAAAAAGAGTGCTTGCTTGAGAACACTAGCATCATGAACCTTACTTTCTTGCTGCAGTTCTAGGTGCTGGTGTGAAAAAACAGATGATGAATGAACTTTGACCCAGCTAAAATCTCTGGTGTTCTCTTTTCACAGGAGCAAAGTTACAGCTGAGGTCATCTGTGCTTGGCAAGCCCTTGGATGGAAATAGCAGACTGTGGTGTGATTCAAATTCTTCAGGACCCCTGGTCTGAGGTCTGGGTGGATGTGGTTAGGTGTGTTTTACTATGTCTAAGTCAATTGTCTATACAGTACACATTTGCCAACATGAACCATTCAATTCCAATATGTAGTCATTGTCCTGGTTTTTGCTTCTGCATTCTTGCATTATTTCACTTATATAATGACAAAAGCGAGGCTGGATCTGGTTTTATAATAGTACAAATCAGACTGAACCTGGTTTAATAATGGGAAATGAAGACACTGCCAGGCTGCTATGCTGTCACCCGACAGAAGCCCTGTGGATGGAGTGGTCATGGGACCAGATACCACCATCCACAGTATGAATCTGGACCAAGAGATGGTACATGGGAGTGCCCTGGACCACTCCACGGAAAACCCATGATTCAGGCAGGGGAATGTCATCTCAATCTGACCTGCAGTGTCTTTGCTCCTTTCAGAAGCTCTCAGGACTGAATTGTCAGCCTGTATACCAATCCCTTTTAAATTGTGACCTTCCCCATTCACGGTGTCCCTGATTCAGGAAAACATATTAAACTTAACATAAACCAAGAAGCGCAGTGGGAGTTTGCGGTAAGCAGAGAATTCAGTGCAGGGATGGCCGATGTCACTTTAGGGGAGAGAGAGAAAGTGAAAAAGGCACTCAGCTGCGCCGAACACCATGTACGCCATTCAAGATGGTTGCCAAGACTACACTAGGATCAGTACACTGCACTTTGTATTGTGGTAAAGATTAATTACTGTCAGCTGGTCCAAGTGTCAGAGAACTGCTGAGCCAATCCCATGGAAGATACAGGCAACCCACACTGGTGTCCCAACTATGGTACTGCACAGTACAAGGGTAGAGGCCAGAACCTTTAAGAGGAGAAGGCTATTTGAGCAGGGTATGGGTGGCTAAGGTTGAGGAGCAAGATGCAGAAGAAGTTTGTAACCGAGGGAGGTTGTGAGGGGAATCAAAGAATGGAAATTGTTAATGCTAAGAATAGAAGTGCAGAGGTTGGGGAGAAATAGGAGAGAGAAGGCTGAGAAGTGGAAGGCGGAGGAGGAGAGAGATGGCAGAGAAGAGAACAGTGGAGGCTGGATGGTGAAGGAGGAGAGGCTAGGTTGAGGTGATTGGTTAATAGGTAAGGAAGACCCTGGAGGAGAGGTTGGAGGTGTTAATGCAGAAGATAGTTAGAACATTATACCGGAGTTAGGATGAGAAGTTAAAAATAATAGAAGGACGAACATTAGGAAAGATGTGGGGGATAGAGAGAACAAGGGGCCCAAAGGAGACCTTCACGAATAAGGAACCAAGATGATGAATTGGATCCCAAAGAAAGAGAGAGCAATGGAAGAAGGGTTCACAGGGTGAGTGAGGCCCAGGACGGAGACAACGCAGAGAGATGAAAGTGGTGGAGAGAAAAATTGGTTAAGGAGAACATCAGAATGAAGATTGGGAAGGAGGATCAAAGAGAAAGAAGATAGGTGATCGGAGGAAGATTGGGAAGTAGATCGAGTAATCATCAGGGCAGCCGCCGGAGAAACAGACTGTTAGACTGTTAGAGGATATTCGCAGGACACAATGATGGTAGTCTAGAAAGGGAGAAGGGGTGAAGATAAGCATAGGGTTGGTACAGTCATCAGGTGAGGAGGTGGAGGTGGACACTATCCTGGACAAAAGAAGGACAGGAAGGGAAGGAGTTACTAGTGTGTGGCAGAGCAACAGGAAGGCCCAAAAGGAGGGACACGTTGGCGAGGACAGGACAGGTGGTACAGCAGAGGTTCCCCTGATAGGAGACCAGTAGGACACGTTGAAGAGGAAAGTGAGGATTTGTTTTTGGGAGCATAATCAGGAACCTACGGCATGTGGGGGACCAGGGTTAAGGGAAAGCCCTGGATATATTAAGATTGATAAGCTCCTAGTGACAGCTCTGGAGAATCAACCAACCATTGCCCTGCCAGCTTCTGCTCTTATTGTGACCTAACAGGGCCACATGAATGAACTGGAGGTCTATGATAAGGCAGAGGACTGGAGTCTTCCAGCCAAAAAGAAATGGGGACATTTAAAACCCCCGGCACTGTGATTGACTGTGAGCTGATCACCCAACTTGGGAAGGATACCCGGCTGAGATTGGCTAATGTAGACTTGAACTGTTGAATCCCTGGAGAAGTTGTCTGGTGAAGCTTTATGTCATCGTTTGTTGGATTATGAATGGGAAATTGAACTGGAAAACCCCAGAGGAAGCCATACTGTTGTTCTTGAAATAGTTCTATTGCTTGCCTAAGCTGGCATAACCCTGTAAAACATCCTAAATAAAACCTCTTTAAAACATACCGTTCGACCACTGCTTATGCCAAGCCTCACTTCAGGTGAAGCAAAGTGCATGTTGTACTTGCTCGCTCATGCACCCTGCGCCATGCTTTGCTTCGGGTACAGCAAAGCTTACATTTCTCTTCCATGTGCATCCAGCTTCCACTGTGCTTAACTTCGGGAGAAGTGACGTATACGCCACACACGGGTCTTGGGCCGCGCTACACAATGGAGGAGGCAAAGCATGTGTTTTTCTTGCATGGTCATGCATCTTATGACATTCGTGTTGCTTGGCCATGCACCAGATGGCATTCTTCTCTTCAGGTGAGACATACTGTCTCTCGCACGTGCATGTGCTTTACACCATGCTTATTGCTCGCTGATGTGCCTTATGCCATGCACGTTCGCCCGTGCAAGTTCCTTATGCTATAACTCACTTCTGGTCCAGTGAAGTGAATTATTCTCAGTCCTGCACCCTTATGCCACAATTTGCTTTATGGCAAGCAAACAATATGTTTCTCTTGTGTGCCCATGCACATCACTTTGCTTTGCCCAATCACTTTTAATGCAATAATTAATTAATGAATTGCTCTTTTTATAACACACTTAACACCGGAGACCAGTCTCTAAGTGATGAGACAGGATTCAAACCTGTATTGCTCTGTGTTGTCTTGCTTACAGAAAACATGTGTTGACCATGAGCTGTTCTCCCAGGCCCACGAGAAACTGAAGCACCAAACAAAACCAAGTGATTTGTTGAGGGGAGATTCGCCAGGACTGCCATCCCCACACCACAACTGTTATCACTCAATCCCCCCGCCTTCCTTTTCTCCCCTTCCTCTCTTTCTCACCATTTCCACCTTTTTACCCTCACCTCTCCCTCTCTTTCAGCCCTTCATTTAACCTGCTTTCCATTCCCCCGCATTTCAAGCTACTGTATTTTTTTAAAAAAATTTTTATTTACTTCATTGAATCAGATTAGTGATTTTTACAAGAAAAATAAAACACGTAGAAAAAAACACAATTGTAATGAAGTTAAATTTAGGATTCAAGTTAAAGTTTAAGGCGCTATTCCTGCGTAAAAGGCAAGTCCAGTTTTGTTTGCTGGTTGATAGACCCAAGAATTTGTTTCAATAGCTGCGCGGTGGCAATTGGCCAAGTGGTTCTCTTGCTACCAATTAATCTTTCCCACCACACCGATTCTTCTTGAATGTAGGAAGAAGTCAAGTGTGCCAACAAGTATTTCAATCTTGGCATCTTGGTTCCGGGGCAGTTTAGAAGTAAATGCCCTATTGCTTCAATCTGATCGTCTTTTGGACAAAAGCGGCATTTGTTTGAATTTGCTAAACCTCTTACTGCCAAGATCTCATTTGTTTCAAGGAGATTTAAACAGGCTCTCATAAAAGTGTTCCTTACCGACTTATTTGGACATTTTTTCAGATAGTTCTGAACACAGTTCAGTTTCCTGGACTATGGTAGAAGATGAGCTGTTGATTTGAACTCTGCAGCATCGTCCAGGGTCTTTATCCAGTCGAGTTCCTCCATTTTCCTTTTTATTTGCATGGGATTTTGTATCAGCTCAGCCTCGAGTGTTTGTGTTTCATCTAGTTTCGCTTTACAGCCCTTTTCCCATGTTTTCAGCATGTTGCATCTGTATCCCATTGTTTCAGCTCTGATCATGTTTAAGATGCTTGGGCAGTTGGGGAGCAAAGTTTTTCTATAGAGCATCATGCTGTTTCTTTCGATGTTTGCTTCAAGGGAGATAAGACCTAGTTCCCTTCCAATTAACAGCATTGATGTAGATTTAGGGAGACCCAGCACAGATCGTCAAAAGTAGTCTTCCATCCTGATCCATAACTTTCCAGGGGTTTGGGGCATAGCCTCCATGGCGTAGGTTAGGGATGGCACCACCTTGGATCGATAAAATCTGATCATGAAAACTAGGGAGAAACGGCCGTATTTGTTATCCAAAGCTCTAGCTTGAGCAGACAGCTTTCTAATTTTCTCCAGAAGAGTTTGTTGCATTGCTACGTTTGTTCTGGAGGAATCAAAGGTCACGCCAAGATATTTGAAGTTGCAGACCTTTTCCAGTTCCGAGCCTTTCAGGAACCAGTTCATCCGTTCCTTTTTCCTTTGTATTTGTTTCATTGCGTTATCTAGGACTGGGGGAAGGCGACAGGAGAAGGCAATTCCCCACCATATGCAGGCAGCAGTGGAGCAGAAACCCAACCCACATGGAGGAGACGCACCTGACGCATCTCCAGGTAGTGGCCCTGGCAGAGCAGATGAAAGCCAGCTCTCAGAGGATGCATTCGGAAGGGGTAATTTAACCATCAGACCTGCAGTGATGGCATTCCTCAGTGGGGTCACTAAATCAGACAGAGGAAGCCCCCATAATCGGTGAGGAGGAGGAGAGCAGGAGGCATACCAGGACACCACTCAAACTTTGAGCTTCTGTCGCCAGTCAAGATTGTGCAGGTGTGTTGAATCGCCATCTTGCATGGGTGACCTGTTGTTTCTGAGTTGTATAAAATGTAGCTAATTCCATCTCAGAAAGGGTGGTCTGCTAACCAGACCACCCTTTCAACAGATCCATGTGGTGGTCCATAAAATACTCGAATGAGAAATGTCAGAGGCAGAAAAAAATGAAAGTTATTTGAACGAAAATGACTTTCAGTTTTTTCTCCCTCTGACATTTCTGCCCACCCGCTCCCCCCCCTTACTTACCTTTTTTCAGCACACCTTGCTGTGTGATGCTGACTCCCTGTCTCCTAGTGATGCCTGTTCCCTTCACTTCCATGGATAGGAACTGGCGCTGCAGGGGCCTTTTTCTTATCAAAAAACGTTATTGTATTGCATGCAGGGACACCCCTGCAGACCCCGATGCCATGATAGTGAACCAGAGTGCGGCGGACACCCCTGCAAACCCTAATCCCCTTGTTCACTATAATGGCACGGAATGGTATATTTGTTTGCACATGTTCGGCCTTTTGAAATTTTCAAATGGCCGAAATTTGAACACATATATAATTCGTTTTTTTGTTGGTCCTTTACGTGGATACCGCTCCATGTGAAGCATAGTGTAAGCAGTGCACTTCTGAATCGTTCTCCCAATCTGCTTATCCTGCTCTTCTGTGGCACATTGCAGGTTCAGAGGTCAGAGACGCCCTTTTTAATAGCTACACCTCTGTTCCAAAACCATAATAATTATGATAAACTACCCACCTGGTTGCAGGATAATCTGGAAATATAAGCCATACCTATTTTGTATTGGTGGTTAGTTGTTCCTAAAATTATTCAAATCCACATACCAGTGGCACTCCTGTAAGCTCCCTCTAGCTATAAGAGGCAATCTGGGTTGACTGTCTGCATTCCAGTAAATGGGGCAAAGGACAGGAGGCCTTAATTGACATCCTGGGAGGTAGGGTCATTCTTGTCTTGCCAGGCCTGGGATCTCTCAGATGGAGATTGCCTGGGAGCCAGGCAACCAAGGGGCAATTCCATAACAAAGACCTGCATCATAATAAGGTGTTGAACACCAAAGAAGTGCATGGGTATAGAAGGGGTGGGTTTAGACAGGCAGGCAGAGCAGATCCCAAGGGTAGTAGGATTTATCCATCTTAGTTTTCTTTGGGTATTTCTGTTCTTCCTGTGTCTCACATTTCCTGTACAGCAAATCACTTTGGGTATGATGCAATAAGGCACAAGTCATTTGATAGCTTAAAAATTATTAGTCCCTGTAAAGCGGGCTTACTTTTAATAAGTCCCCCAGTGGCCAATGGCTTTTTTCTTTTTAGGAATATCCCCTGCTTTGTTGCATTCATTACTGGACTGCAAGAAGAATACATTTGGACCTCTGTTGGGATAGATGATCTTTCAAAAGGCTTCAGCAATTGAATTGAAGAATGAGTGCTTCAAATTGGAGTAAAGTTCTGCTCCCTAACCACTGCCAGGGCACCTTGAGGGTGAACTGCTGCTGGGGGAAGACCTGCATTTCTGCCAGCTACACTGCTACCCATGACCTTATAAGAGGTGAAGGAGTTCTGCTGCTGTTAGCTAGCTGATGTCGCTTGGGAGAATGAGAGGACTCATCTTTTTCCAGAGCCCTCGGATTAGGACAGCAACTGAAGAAACAAATCATCTGGTTTTATGCATTCTACCACATTGAACCACCATCAAGCTGGTGCTGCTCCTCGAACCAGTTTGCCACTGCACCGTGCTAGCTGAGCACATCAATTGCCCCAACTTGAACAAGTAGCTGTCTGTGGCAGAAGCCTTTGAACTGCCACTTCTCAAACCACACCTACTACCATAGCATATTTGTCCCTTAATAAATGGTGAACTGATGTCCTCATCAACTCACATACTTTGAACGCCAGATCGAACTGCAGCAAGCTTGATCTTGAACATCACCACAACTTGCTGCATCCAAACGTATTTCGACCTGCTTGCACAACGTTAAGAATCTAAGATCTGAATAAGGTGCTGTTGGACATTCCCAGCACCCCTTGTTCATTTTTAGGGACCATAGGGACTGGTCATGCCCGCATGGCACTTTTGCACCTTTTTCCTAAAGATATACCTTGTCTACAAGACTGATTTAGCCACTACTCATCCTTGTACTTTTGCAGGGCAGTAGTCATTTCATCACAGCAAGGGGCCTGCCAACAGAGGCTGCATCACTGACAGTGAGAACGTGGAGGAGGAGGAGAAGTACTTCATATGTAATTACAGCTGTCTCAAAATCCAAAGGAGGCTCCCATCTGGAAAATATTTGCTTGGTACATCAGCCATGTTCCTGCCACTGGAATGCTGCCACCACATTACCACAGGCACTGAATCCATTATCACCATCACTGCAGCCAATGGGACATCAGCTACCACCAAAGATACTTTTCAAAGTGCCTTAGCCAGCAGCCCACTAAACCCTGGGGTGATGATGATCAGCATATCATTAAAACCTGTGTGTCGGGTCCCTTGTTTATCCTAGGTTGTGGGGTCCCAGTAGTGGCAGCACAGGTCTGTGAGCCATTCCTTGGCTGCTTGGTTACATCATGCTAGCTATTTAGGTTGCGGCTGGGGTGTGCCAAAATGGTTGAACCCATGTCCTCGACACAAGCCCTTTAAGACGAGGTAGCAATACTTTAGGATAGATGGGGATGCAGAATATACTCAAACATCAATAATCAGACTGACTCAGGAAGTTGGCAAAGTAAGTCTGTTTTAATATCGAATGTCTAAAACAGGGAGTACAACGAACATCAACGAACATACAGCTCGATCTTCTCATTCAGCGAGTTTCATAATAAACACAACGTTTATAGTTAAAACTCGTCATCACTGACGCCAATCTACTCGGCAAACTACAAAAACCTACTTGGGAAAGTGATTGGCTTAGAGGTAACATCTAGGTATACATTCCATACTTGTCAGGGAAGTTATTGGGTCTCCAACATGAGGTGGGCAACTAAGCCCTCCTCTAGTGCAAGTCACTATGAACGTCATCAAAGACACAACATTATATTGATTACACAAACTATAGGGCTCTCTGTTATATAGCCCTCTATAATTGGCTGGCACCCTCGTACACTTCTGTAATATTCCACACACGCTCGCAACACGCAGGCTGGCACCCAGGTGCTGGTGGGCTGGTCATAACCATAGCTTCACACCTAATTAGCCTGCAATCTATCAGCACTCCTGCCGTCTGTCAATCAATTAACCCACTGATCATGGCCTTGCAAATATTTCTCAGACCTGGGAATAAAAGGGAGTATAGGCATACTGTGTCTCTTGGTTTCGATGCATCTCAATCCAATATCTATTTTCATCCGACCATGTGACTGTAGACCATGTTTCAGAACTTTTCCTGTATTTAAAATACTATTAAATGATGAATCTGTGACATCTACAATGTTCTTGCACCTCACCTCGGACAGGATTTTGTTCTTTTCACTCGTTTTTTAACTACTTTATGAACATTCATGCTCACGGTGGCCTTGACTTCCTGGTGCTGGGCCAGCCAAGCCTTTCTTGAATTCACTATTTATTGGGTCCAGACTCTGCTAAAGTGCATTGTGGAACATCCATATTTCATACATTCCCATCAGTATACATTGGCGCATCACACCAATCTATTCACTGCGCAGCCAGCCTTAAGAATACTTTGTCTACTTGCGTTAATGCTTTGGTACAATTGTAAAATGACTTGGCAGTTTCTTAATCATTTCTTTAGCATGAGCATCTTCATCTCAAGCCCGAAATGTTGCTAATCATTAACACCTCCTCCTTAGATCCTATAGAATGTGTATGTTCTTCAGCCTCTTGCCTTTTTTCTGGATGCATCAGCTCTGCATTGTATAATGTCACCAGTCTTCTCTTTTGCTCATTTTTCACTGGCATTTTTACTGGTACTGCACGCGTCTCACACTTATATACATATACTTATATAGGCATCATGGGGGTGGACCTTTGATTGGGGGTACTTGGCTCCACCTCTACATGGTGCTTAAACGTGTGTACAAGGAAGCACCACTCAGACGAACACTGTGTTACACAGCAGGTGGAGCATGACATCAGCAAGAGGCAGGGCCTAAGGACAAGGTGGTACCTCTGGGCAGAAGCAGACGAGAAGACCAGAGGAGCAACAAGAGTAGGATGACCAGTGCAAAGCACAAAGCTTATCTTCAAAGCAGTAGAATGCCTACATTGATTTTTCTCTCTCATTCTTCCCCTGTTCCTCTCTTTTTCTCTTGTCACTCTTTCTCACACTCACTTGCTCCCTCTCTCTCTCTCTCTTTCTCTCTCTCTCTCTCTTTCTTTTTCTCTTTCTCTCTCTCTACTTCTCTGTAACACACACACACACGCACTCATCAAGACTACCCACCTTCATGTTACCCTCAGCAGAGTCTATTGAGAGGATGTGGTGGCAATAGTGGGGCAGAGTGGTGTTGGGGCCCCTGCAGAAGATGAGATGGCCAAGTGTAGAATTGCAGAGCTGCACTTCTGGAGCAGGTAAGTATCTCTCCTTTTCTTTTTCCCTTCTTCTTTCTCTCCACCTCTCTCTATTTCGTAACTTTCTCCCTTTCTCTCTCTCATGCCTTTCTTGTCTCTCCCTCTCTCTCACACCCTTCTTTTTCCCTCTGTCAAATTCTCTCTCTGACACACAAACACATAGCAAGACTTAACACTTTCTCTTTTTTTCACCCTAGCATGCACCACTTGGGGGAGCGGTGATGATGATGGGGCAAGAAGTAGAATTGGGGTAATGGCAGAAGATGGATAAATAAAATAGCAGACTTGAATTTCTAGAAAAAAAAAGTATCTATTGCATTCTTTTTCTCTCTTTCGATCTCTGTGAGAATTCAGTGAGCGCATCACGAGAAATCTGGCATGGGCCTCCTCTCCTGTGGCCAGGGAAAGACAGCCACTACCTAATCCTGACCCTGGGGGTGGTTTCATGCGGGAGGATGTCAGTGGAGGTGACTCATGTCAGGGTAGAGTGGGGATATCCTTATCTCCCAATCCCTCTATTCCTGAAATGATAATGTCTTATTGTAAAATAGAACAACTTGGGCCCTTATTCACAGAACGTTTTCCAATGGGGTTTTGCCATTATAAAACACTTCCATGAATTAGGCCCTTAATGTTGCACATTCTTCTATGGACTTCAGTTTACATAATGCTAAAAGTACTGAGACAAGGAAGAGGAGCTCAGAGGCAACTGGGACTCAGAATGATAAATGTCCAAAGGTGCAATCTAGTTGCTGTCACTCAACACACCTGAGCAGGAAGTTTAAAACCCATGGTGTTGCCCAGCTGGGAAACTAAGAGAATGAAGGTGAAGCAGAGGATGAAGACAGAGGAGCAGTGAATGGCTGTGCAGAAGGCGTAGCTGGGGAAGCTCAAGTCATCCGAGGTGCAGGAACAGCCATGGAAAGAAGACTGCCAGCAGGAGTCACCCTGAAGGGTGAAATCAAGCAGTACTGCAGAGTACGCGCAGGGGAAATTGGCGTACTAAGTAGAAGCCTAGCTGAGGAGATGTGCTCCCAGAGCAGCGTGTGTTGGAGACTGGTGAAGACGCAGAAGATCAACATAGCTGTCAGCACTCCTGAAGACCGACGCGCAACTTACCCGAGGCTTGCAGAGGCAGAAGAGAAAGCAGATCGAATGCTGATTGACCGCCGTTAAGCCTAGCAGCAAGAGAGAGTCACCGCAGAGAACCCGTGAGTTGCCAGAGAGTGAATGATGACCCCATGACACTCTATACACGAAAGCTGTTACCAAGCAATAATTTTGAATACCGAACAGTTGACAAACTAAAGCAAAATGTATTTATTGAAAGCCAAATAGTTAAGGGAAATGGAGCTAAGTGGCAATTAAGAAAGTTCCCTTATAAGGGACTACAAGAGGGGACATTTTATAACCAGTGCTACCCACAGCCAAGAGGCTGTCAAAAGACTTTGAAAGAACTACCAATGGGGAAAGCCTCTATCCAATACTACCCAGAGCCAAGAGGTTACAGGCATACCAGATCAAGACAATCACTGGGAAAATCTCATAACCAGCATTACCTTAAGCCAAGAAATTGTGAGAAATTCCTGATAACACAACCAAATCCCTGTTCAGAGATATAGTTTTGGAAAAACTTGTACCAGACATTGCCAACAGCCAAGAGACTGTGAAACCATACCAAAAGACTGGTGTGGAGAATATTGGAATCAATATTGCCATCAGGTTTGAAGTAGTTGTAGATGTTTTCTTCCTGTCAGGCGAGTATACCAGGAAAGGGCGTATGGTGGTTAGTCCTGGTAGGTGAGAGGACCTGGAAAGAAGATGGTGGTTTGATTTCATTTGATTTTGCATTTGTAATTCGCATGTCTCAAAGAGAACCTGGCAGCAAACTGCATCTCGGCGCAGATGATTAATATGGTGCTAATAACTTAAAAAATGCCAAATAAATTAGAAAACTACGCAGATAGGTTTTAAAATGTTTACGGATGAAGGTTTGAGAATTTATTTGACGGAGATGTATCGGCAAAGAATTCCAGGCTCGAGGGCATGCCACAGAAAATCATCTATCACCCCAAGTAGTAGTTCTAGAGGGGGAAGTTACCAACCGATATTTGTCCATCGAGTGCAGTTCATGGGAAGGTTTATAGTTTATGCAAGTATTTATTTATTTATTTGTTTATTGATATAATATGATATGATATGATATGGCATTTGTAACGCGCCTATACACAAGTGTTTCAAGGCGCGACGAGGCAGGGAGGGGGGAACAAGGGGAAGACAGACAACGATCCTACTAGGACAGGTGTCATTCAGATCGCTAAGTGCAGGGGTAGGGGGAAGGGAGAAAGTGCATGGGGAAGGGGAGGGGGGAAGTGCAGTATGAGGTAATTAGAATAAAATAAATAAAGGGCCAGCTAGTGGCAAGTGCAAGGTAAGTGCAGACAAGTGCTGGGAACGGGGGCTGTAGGGATACAGAGACAGTCCCGCAGTGCAGGGGTTGCCAGGGAGGCAGTGCAAGTGGAAAGTGGCTGGGCCCAGGACCGAGGTCGGTGAGAGTGGCCCAGTTGCAGATGCAGATTTGGTGCAGATCAGCGAAGAATTAGCAGGGGAGAGGGAGAGACAAAGCAGAAGCAAAGAGGAAGGTTTTGAGGTGCTTCCGGAACCGGAGATGGTTCTCCTCAAGTTTCAGGGAGGCAGGAAGGCTGTTCCAGAGGGAGGCCCCTGCCAGGGAGAGAGATCTACCCCCAGCTCGTTGCTTCGAGAAGCGGCTGACCCTGAGGGAGGTGGAGACGGATGAGCGAAGGGCTCGGGAAGGAAGATATTTAGGAAGAGAGAGTTGAAGGTATTTAGGCCCCAGGCCCCAGAAGGCCTTGTGGACAATGCCGAGGGTTTTGAACTTTAAACTCGCAGCCAATGGGAGCCAGTGTAGAGACTTCAGGCCTGGAGAGATACGGTCCTGGGCTTGAGGTCAAGGACAAGTCTCGCAGTTCTGTTCTGGATGAGTTGCAGAGGGCGGAGAGTGGAGGCAGGCAGATTAAGCGTTCCTAACCGGCGGGTATCTGTGCGCAAGTTTTACGAGTTAAAATTGAAGTGCAGATGGTTTCATATACACTTGAACAAAGTACATACAATAATAAGAGTGATAGATTATAATTCAACAAAATAATACAGATACGATGAAAGGTAAGTACAATTATCTTAAAAAAGCTTTGCACACTTCCGGTGCATAGGAATATTCTGTTCTCTATGTGTGTCTATAATCTAGTACGTGAGTTATTCTTATTCTTGTGAAAATAACCATGTTTTTTGTCTTTTTCTGTATGCCCAATAGGCCGGCTCGGTTTTAAGCTCTGATGGCAAGACATTCCATAGTTTGGAGGCTAAGATTGGCAAGCTCTTACCCCCTGTTTTTTCTAGTTTGTGTCTCAGTATCAATATTTGGTTGACCTGAGAAACTCAGTAGGTCTGTTAGATTGGTTCTTAGAGAACTTGCAGTTTAGGTATTTGGGGACTTTATTCGCAAGGCATTTGTGAGTTACTGCTAATGCTTTGAAGGCAATCCTTTTCTTCACTGAGAGCTAATGAACCTTTTGTCTGTTAGCGGTACTGTGGTTAGCTTTAGGGATGTTAAGAGCCGCTCTTAAAGCGTTATTCTGTAACACTTGTAGTTTGTTTAAGTTACAGCTGCTAGTGCCGATATATAAGGCATTGCAGTTGTACAATCTCGATAATATGAGAGTTCTAGCCAAGGTGATACAATTATCAACAGAGAGGAATGGCCTGCAAGCAGTAATATGTGGAGCTGGATAGGTCACCGACGAGGCTGTAGGATTGATTTGCTTGGGGTGTAAGAGTGTTGCATCTAGGTCGATCCCTAGGGCAGCTACTTTAACAGTAACGTTGTCGATAACAAACTATTTGAATTGTTCAGTTAGTTTGTTTAAACGGTTTTGGGAGCCAATCAATTGTATCTCCATTTTCTCATCATTCAGGCTCCTCCAAAATCCTGATATTGTGTTTTTACGAGACTATGAGAAAATCAGTCGCACTGCAGAGTTCTGTTTAACCTGAAGCCGTTGAAGTTGGTATTTAGGTTGCCCAACCAACAAGGCTTTGCAATCGTCCCGTTTGGTGTTTGTAAGAGAGCCCGCCACCATAGGACAACCTTCTCAGAAATTAGCGGGTGTAATGGTTTAAGAAGCTTCATCTGATAGTAACAAATCTTAATTATCTTGTTTACCTGTAGATTGCAATTCATACTAGATTGCCATATAATACAGAGATTTGTTACTGTCTGATTATAGTTAGCAGCCGATCCAAACTGGGTTGGGCAGGGTAAAGAGTCCAGCTCATTGCTCAAATCTTTTTATGGATAAAAAAAAAATCTCTGTTTTAGAAGGGTTTAGTTGGAGTTTATTGTCCTGCATCCTGATTTGAATGTTCTCTGCACATTTTAATATGCGTCAATTGCCTACTCAGGCTGTGATCGTCTTACATATATGTGCGTGTCATCCGCATATGAGTGATAACACAGGTTGAATTGACCAAATATGTTAAGTAGTGGACGTATGTATAAATTGAACAATATTGGCGACAGAGAAGAGGCCTGCAGAACTCCACAACTAATAGGCAGAGATTCAGACAGGTATGAGTCTGAGTTAACCTGTTGCACACAATTAGACAAGAAAGATGTAAACCATTGGATAAATCAGACATCTGTACCGAAGAAGAAAGTCTGGTTGGAAGTATACCAAAATCCACTGTATCAAAGGCTGCCGACAAATCAAGCATGACCAGCATGCTAATGTCACCTTTGTCGGCAGTCTCTAAGATGTCATCCCAGACTTAGGGCCTGATCACGACTTTGGTGGTAACCCTTAAATCTGGCGGTAATGCTATTACCGCCGGATTTAAGGGTCTGCCAAATAAGGACTTTGGCGGATTTTACCCCAGCTCTGAGCTGGGGGGAAGTTCGCCGAAAATTTGCGCTCATACCGCCGGCAGGAAATCCGCCGGCGGTATAAGTGTGAAATTTCCCCTTTGAGCCCAATGGGGAATGCGGCATTCCCACATGGGCTCAATGGGGAATGGGGATCAACATTACCGCCAAACTCGTGATCTGACGCTATTAGTGCCGGGGAGTTCGGCGGTAGGGCAGAAAGCGCCGGTGTTAATAGCGCCAGCATTACCACCCAAGTCGTGATGAGGCCCTTAGTAAGCAAGGTGGGTTCAGTCCCGTGGCTTGCTCTAAAACCAGATTGATAAAGATCTAAAGTGTCATCTCCAGAAAGGATTGTAATTGGGAGGTGACCACCTTCTCCAGGATTTGTGCAGGCCACAAGAGGCCCGCAATGGGCCAGTAATTGGCTAGAACATTCTAATCAAGAGAGGGTTTCTTTAAGAGTGGGGTTAGATAAGATTTTTTTAGTTCAGCCGGAACATAGCCTTGTTCCAGTGAGGTATTTAATAGATGCTGAATAGGTTTGCTGAGAGCATGAGCATGCTTCTTAGCCAGATACACTGGAATTGGGTCATAATTGTGCAAGGTAGGTTTATGCTGATTGATCAAACTTTCAATGCTCTCAGCGGTAACTGGAGGAAAAGTGAATGTGTGCAATAGATAACCCAACCTTTGCTATAGGGATGTACTACACAAGTTGGTAGTGTGACTGAGCAGCCAGGCTTATCTCAGGAGGGGTCAATGTGAGCTGTAGGGTTGCAACATAGAGTTTCACAGTGACACGTATTCAAACACACTTATGCTCAAGGTTTCTTGATAAAATAATGATTTATTAATTTAACAGTTAGTTTTAAAATAAGCCTTCTTTAGCAAGGAACAATATGCAACACTTAAAATAAACTTCAAAATACACTCCTGCAGTTCAATACAGTAAGTAGATATCCTTTTGAAGTACAGCCAGCAGAGAGAGAGAGGGGTTCCAATCGAGTTCGTCTTGGGAATGATTGGTCCCACCAAGCCAAGAGGAGAAGTCATCTTTGCAGGGTTTCTATAGTCGATTAAAAATTCGGAGCTTCGGCAATGCAGCAGGGCTTCACCGGGCAAACCAACGGTCCCGGAAGTTACAGCAAGCTTCTTCTTTGGTTTCTTCTTCGGTTCCTTCATCCAGTGGTTGACTCTGCCTTCCTTGCAAAAGACCTTGCCTTTTATACTAGTCGTTCCCATTCATTTATAGCCTAGCTGTCACTCACACAGCAGGGTGGATATCCTGCAACGACACACAGTCAGCCAATCACCTTTGGGTGCATTCCAGTAATCAAGGAGACTAAACACAGGAATTTTCACGAACCTACCTCGCTTCCTGCCCTGCCAGACACGCTAGAGCCAGAGGCAGGCTTCAGCAGTCAACCCCACCAAAGACAAAGTGAACAAAGGGACCAAATCTTTGAAATCTCAAGAAGGAACATTCCAACTAGAAATTGCAAAAAAAGAAGACTGGGGCCATTTTGACAAAATGGGCAACCATTGGTGCTATACTGCAACTGCGAACGCAGCCTGTGTTAAAAACACACAATGGTTGGAAAAAGTAAAACACTGCCAACAGCCATCAATTGTAGAAAGGGTAGCATAAAAATGTTACAGCAGATGGTAGAAAAGGGGGATATTAAGTAACCACTCCATCACTCTTTGTAAGATAATGTGTGCTGGGTCTACAAAGAGAAAACGTTAGTAAAGTAAATTTCACTTCTCTACTCTTGGAAACAGTAGTCATCCAAGAGAAGGTATTTAAACCTTGGCAGAAATCCAAAAGACTTCTCTGTGACACTGCACTAAAGGTGCTGTGTGTCACAATGTAAAAGGATGATGCCTATCGAGTTTGTCAGACTCCAAAACCAAAAAAAAACACAGAGTGCAAATCAAACAAAAATACATGAGAGAGTGGGAACTTGGTATCACTCTCACTAGGATAAAAATTAAAAGTCCTAAAGTCCAGCAAAAGAGCTGCAAGTCTCTACGGTAGAAGGCAATTAGCACATTTCTAAGAATTCTCCCTAACAAAAACCATTCCGAATTAGGTTAATGTATTCTGTAAAAAATATGTTGAAATCATTTGCCATCTTTTGAGATGCCTGAAGAATAACCTGTGAACAAATAGGGAATGAAACATTTGTAATAGCTGAGATTAGGGCTCTGGGGCGATTATTAGCAACGTCAATCTCTTTCTGGAGACATAGAGCCTTGACTAGTAGTACATCCTCCTTATATTGTCATAAAGCAACCTTAGCCACAGCATGGTTGACTTCATTTCCAGTTGTAAGCCATTTCTTTTCAGCCTTCCGATATTGCCCTTTAAGCACTTTCAACTTTTCGTTAAGCCAGCAATTGTTCTTTTTACATGTTGGTGTGAACTTTTTAAGTGGAGCTATTTTTTCGCAGTTAGCCTGCAGTTGTTGCATCAGTTTTATATATAATGCTGCGCAAGTATTATCTGGTTGTATTGAGATATTACTCAGAAGTTCATCGTCTGAGATAAGATCAATATCTTTTTTCAGCAGTGTAATTCTGGGTTCAAAGGCTTTTTTAATCTACCTAGCTGAATGTCAAATATCACAGTAATAAATACCATGAAATGGTCTGACCAGCTAACTGCTAGATTCTCAACATGATGTAGCTTAAGATTCCTTGATAAAATCGGGTCCAGGCAATGCCCCTTTCTATGGGTTGCTAATGTAGATAGCATAGTGAGATCCTAAGTTTCGAGGATGTTGTTCAGCTGTTTATAATCCACTTCCTCAGGCTCATTACACCAGATGTTTAGGTCGCCAAGAATAATCATCTTGGAGTAACAGAGTGCTTCTGTCCCCAAATAGGCATCCAGTGCATCCAAAACCAAACTGGCTGACCTAGGGGGTCTGTAGCACAAGATGAGATGGAGGGCGTTGTTGCAAGAGTGTAGGCATGTACAGGCCAAGTACAGGTTTGATATCTCTGTGACAGAAAGATATGTGGCAAGCACCGTTGTTGAATTAAGAGAATTTGTGTACTTTATCATGTGTTTGACAAGTGGTATCATCGCTGAAACATGTTGCTTTTTGCTATCCTGACAAAAATATTTTTTCAAGAAGACTTATTGGGAAAGCTTGAGGTGCTAAGTTAACAAGAAGTAGTTTCTTTGAAGAAAGTGTTACGTGGTAACAGTACAATTGCATTTGGTTTTGAACCTAGGTTTTGGCAAGAAGTTCAATCATCCTTTCAAGAGGGATATTGTGGAAGACATTGGCCCTCATTACGACCCTGGCGGAAATCGAAAAACGATGGCGGAAATGCAATACCGCCATCGAATAGCGCTCGGTGCGACTATGACCCGTCACCGCAAAGTACGATGCCATTAGCGACACCGTAGTGAACGCCAACGCTAACTGCACCAAGTACGCGCGCGCGCGCCATGCCAAACCGTAAATACCACCATGGCGCAAGGGTACGCGAATTCCGACCCTAGCGGACATGTACCTAACGCCATCAAGCACGGCGGAAAGTACCATTCCGCCATGGTGAGAAGTACGGCATCGCGAATCAACCGTAAACGGCCCCACTGAGTGCCTGTACACTGCTCCCTGCCCACAAAGTACAACTCCCCGTAGGTGCAATGAAGTCACAATGCAACCAGTGAAATGTACAAGTCACCCATGCATGCCAACGAACAAAAGAATCACAAGAGGGGCCAATGGGAGCTGCAGGGCACAGATGGCACGAATACAGAAGCCATTCCAATGGACATGACCACAGTCCCCCACCAAGAAACGCACGCAAACACAGGCACCTGTGACCAGCAATATTCCGAAAATCACATCATTCCACCAGTCCACCTGGCTGACCGGCATCTGTTACACAAAACCTAATCCCCCGCCCCTGAGCATGACATCATTCAAACAGTCATATTGGCAGCCCTCATCCCTGACCTCACTGGGCTTCGTAGGCAAACGCGCCCAGCACAGTACCACGCAACTAAACTCCGAAGCTGGAACCCAATGCAGATCTCCTCACAATACATCGCTCCCCAAATAGGAATATGCCACATCACTTGCAAAGAAGAACGCTACACGGCCCATATCAGAATAGAAATTTAATGCACAACAAAATCACCAAGCCCATACAGCCATTAGGCCATGAACTCCAAAACACATTTCACCATTGTGGGCTGCATCCGCAAGAAATGACCAGCTACTACTTGTGTGACGCCCTGTTCCATCATGGTACACAGAGCCACATTCACGTACGAAAAGGCAACATGGAAGCGCACAGAACCGCAGGGCCGTCCCAATGGGGAGGCACTAGTCCAGCTGAAAGGCCGAAATGTTGCTCCGAGCCACTAGTACTGCGTAAGGGCATGTGGCCCATTGGCGATCGTCCCATAAGATCGTAATGCTGCTCCACTGATTAACACGAAGCAGCAGGTGTCGGGAGTAAAAGCCATCTGCAGGAGTGGCATACAGATGGCAGTGGCAAAAGGGGAGGAGATACCTGTCAACCAAAAGAAAAGAAAAAGAACAGAATGGCCATCAGAACTACATTCGAACAACTCACTTCAATGATCACACTAAATCCACAGCCATATGCATGCTAGCCCACTCCAAAGGATCATCACCACCCCAAAACCACTTGCGACTCATAACTATCTATATCGAGGTGTAAACACCATCACAAACGAGTGTACCTGTGCATGCGTCTGTGAAAACAGAATCCATCTGATGGGATTGTTAACGTGCATGGACACAAGTGTCTGAAGGCGCGTCGAGACAGGGAGGGCTCAACAAGGCCAGATAGACGATGGTCCCACTATGGCAGCCCTGCATCACATAGCGCAGGGGAGGCGGACAGATTCCAAGAAGCCCTGTACATGGCAAACTCTGTATCAAATCATCTGCCCATGCATCCATTCATCATTCCCTCATCCCGGTATAAAAACGCCTGAATATTTACTCACATAACATTAGAAATATCCATTGAGTCTGTGCGTTATGCAGCCTGCAAAATCCACAGTGCCCCAGCCCGTAATTCCAGTGTTGTGAAGTAACATGTATTAGGGAACGTCCGGCCTCATCGCCCACGTCGCTATTGCGCATCCCAAACTATTCATATCAATCATTGCATCCTCGCCATGGCCCCTGTCTCAAGGACATTGAACAATAGAACGTTATATTTGCAGTCAGACCTGTGGGCATCTCCTCGCCGCTAGCTGATAACCGAAAGCGCCGCCCTTCGAATTCCTCATTTGCAACATCACGTCGAAAAGGCATCTGTGGCCGCTTGAAATCACAAATTAATCCATCTAGTGCGGCTGTGTGTGAAAATGGCAACTGCCTTCACTCACAAATGGGACGCCCCGCCCGTCGGTGCAACTCGGTACAGTGATGCATGAGGGCCCACCGTTACTCGAGTACTACGTTCCACTGACCCTTCACAAGTCTGTTCGCGACTGCAAAGATTGTATGTGAAACAATGGGACCATAGCCGAATGAACATATCAACCAATGTTACACGGCCATCGGGTACAAATACATGATTGCAATAGCAAGATGCCATTCCTCGAATTGCAGCGTTGTGTGCGGGACGTGCTCGGCCAAAGGGGAGAGCAGCTTGCACAGGTGGAATGAATCACCACAGGTGGAGGCCATACAGCCTGAAAACACATAAATTGCACACCCAGTCTCCTCCCACAACCACACCCACTCCGAAATGCTGCCGGCAGGACTCGCGATGTTGGCCCTGGGGGACCTGATAGCACTGCAAGTACTCCAACTCCAAGAAGAAGACGAACACCAACTACAACCGGCCGCACGGAGGAGACGCAGGAGGAGGAGGAGGCCAAGGCAGGGCCAGCAAGGGCCGCCAGCACAGCCACTACCACCACGCAGGCAGCCCGCAATCCCACGCCTCCGAGCACATCCGTTCAACCTCACTGATGAGCAGATCCACACCCTCTACCGTTTGGACCGGGACACCATAGCCGCCATTGTGGACATGACACAGGCTGACCTTGTCAGCATGATAGATAGCCCAACCGCCATCCCACCCCTACTGAAGGTGGTGTCTGTACTCCACTTCCTGGCCACAGGCACCTACCAGCACACAGTCGGACAGTTGCATGGCATTTCTCAGCCACTGTTCTCACGGACACTATTGCAAGTGCTCAATGCCCTCCTGCAGCACGCAGACGACTACATCTCTCTACCACGCTCGGAGCAGGAAATTACCAACACAAAAGTGGGATTCCATGCACTTGCCGGCATACCGGGTTGCCTTGGTGCCATCGACTGCACCCATGTGGAATTGGTCGTCCCACATGCCATGGAGGCCCAGTACCGCAACCGAAAACAATTTCATTCCCTGAATGTACAAATGGTGTGTGACTCCAACAGGATCATTACACATTGTTGTGCCCGATTCCCTGGATCAACCCATGATTCTATGGTCTTGAGGAACTCTACTATACCACGCTACATGGAGCGACACGCAGGGAACAGATCCTGGCTACTCGGTGAGTCTCATTTCATGCATGATGATGTGGGGTATGTGATTCGGCAATGACCTGGCAGGAAGGGGGGGGGGGGTGTGTGCGTACGTAGCAATGGCATTCCACATCATACGTTTATCGTCCACATACAGGTGATGCTGGATATCCACTGAAGAGATGGCTCCTCACACCAGTCCGGAACCCACGGGACCAGCATGAGGAGGACTAAACCATGCCCACTCACGTACCCGTGTAGTCATTGAACAGGCATTCGGCCTACTGAAGACTCGTTTCCGCTGCCTCAGCAGGTCTGGCGGGGCACTCCTGTACCGCCATGAGAAGGTTGCAAAGATGGTCATGGCATGTGTCATGCTCCACAACATGTGCGTACGTAGAAATGTGCCCATGCCCCCTGACGCAGAACTGCAAGCACCTGAAGATGGTCATGATGAGGGTGGGGATGTGGCAGCACCTCAAGGAGTCTGCGAGGCACAGGAGGGCCGTGACATTCGTCAGCATCTCATTGATGCATGCTTCTAGCACTCACGCCTGGTGGCTGATACATGGACACGGTACTCGTGGCACTGTGTGTGTCTGGTATATGCACAATATGGACTGTACGCCTATGATGGCCTAGTACACAAAGATCATTGTCCACACATCTCATTGGTTGATCGTGCATTGTTTATGGCATATGTGATATCATGTTGAACACCCTATCGACCCGCCACCCAAGTGAGCCCAACACACCCCCTCCACCCTCCTACCTCCCCCCCGAACACCAGTGTCCAAAGATGCTCATTGTCAGTGGGCAGTCGCTATTGCAAGCCCCCTCTGCGGGTATCAGGGGCACCCCTGCCTGTGGAGCGCAGGTTCCTCCCAGATCTACGTTGGGGGCTGCCCTGGACGGAACTTGCAACGGATGATGTCTCTGCCTGCTCACGTCCATGCATGTCCCTAAGGGTTTGTGAGAGCTCAGTGAGCACACAGCGCACTGCGGCAAGTTCGGCACATACGTCTTTGGACGTCGCATGCAGTTCCCCCCTCAGGCTCTCGGTGCTTCTCTCCATTTGGACTCTCAGGCTCTCGGTGCTACTCTCCATTTGGACTCTCAGGCTCTCGGTGCTACTCTCCATTTGGACTCTCAGGCACTCGGTGCTACTCTCCATTTGTGCCCTTAGTGTCTCTGTACTTCTCTCCATTTCTGCCCTAAGTGTCTCAGTTGATGTTTCTATGTCTGCCTTAGTGCCCCCACATTCATCGGCATGGTCCTTGAGGAGCGTGGCCAGTTGCTGCTGTTGCACGATTAACTGGTCGAGGGACTGTTGCCTCTGCTGGGCCATGGCCATTTGCGGTGGTGTCACAGAGGGGCTGGTGACCTCATGTTGCCTTGCCACAGGGCTTGTGGGGGATGGCCAGTCGTCGTCTTGTGGGTGCCCCTGCGTGGTATCCTCATGTTGTACGGGATGGGACAGACAGGGGGATTGGGACAGGTCATGGATGGATCTGACTTCGACATCCCCGTCTTCTGTGTCGGAGCATGCTGCCATCAATGGGGTGTCACCTATGGTGCTGCTGCCACCAGAGGCAGTGCCTTCTGTGGCATCCATTGGGGGGACCTGTGGTGCTGCTGTTGTGGGCATGCTGGCTGCTGGGGTGCCTGTTGATGTTCCCTCCTCTGTGCTGCCACCTGATTTGTGCTGCTGCCGTGTCTTGATGCGTGCAGCTGAGGTGGAGGGTCTTTGGCCGTTGGTCTTGGCCCTCTTTGCAGGTGTGCTGGTAGGGGTGTCCTGAAGCTCGTCGTTTGGATCGGACCCTGTGGTGGAGTAAAGGAGGGCGAGGGTTATTAATGGGTCTGTGGGAATTGGAATGGCATTGTATCACATGCATTGGGGTGGTACCTGAGGGTGATTTGGGTCGGGGCCTTGGAGGTGCTTTCATTTGTGTGTGGAGTGAGGGTGCAGTTGTTTGGCAGCCTGCAGTTAGGGTGTGCCTGCTGCACGTGTAGTGGGTGTTTTTGGGTTTTTTAATTATTTATGTATTTATTGTGAGTTTTAAAGTGCGCTATCAGGCCAATGTGTGTGGACGTTCTCCTGGACATGTGTTTCTGTTGCACTATGTGGACACATGGTACTTCACATGATTGGACATTGTGGATTTAGCTTTGTTTCATTTGGGCCACCTACCTGATTCTTCGGATGTCTGCACTCCTTTCTCCATCCCTCCGACTCCCTCTATGCTCTCCATTCCAATGGTGGAGGCACAGATTTCTTCCCAGGGGGTCAACTTGATGGGTGATTCCGATCCTCCCCCGGTGGCTGTGGCAATGTTGCGGTTGGCAGAAAGTATGCTACGGACGCATATCCGCAGGTCGTCCCATCGCTTTCTGCATTGCTGTGGGTTGCGGGGTGCGGTCCCCACCGCATTTACCCGCTGTGCCACCAGAGCCCATATGGCCTTCTTGTTCGCAAGTGCCGTCCTGGTCATTTGCGTGGAGAAGACGGCGGCGGCATTCTCCTGGAGGGTCTCTGTTAGCACGGTGAGTTCCTCACGGGAGAAGTGGACCTGCCGCTTGCGGTCGCACGCTTTCTTCGCTACTTTTCCCATTTTTCTTGGTTTCGCTAGGGTGGATGACGGGTTGGGGTGTGTCTCAGGGTAGTGTTTTTAGTGGTTGTGTGGATTTTGTGGTTTTATAGGTGTACGGCGGGATGTTTCCCGTTCCGGGCCCATGTTTTTACTTCCGTTTCCGTATATTTACGGTCACCGTACTTTCCGGTTGGCGCTCACTGCGGTGTCCGCTAAGATGGGTGGCGGTATTGCACCTAGGGTGCCGTACGGCGGCGGTGTGGGCCGTTTTGGGGTCATTTCCACCATCGCGGACTTTGCACTTCCGCCATGCCGTGGTGCTCGTGCCCGATGGGTCGGAATGGGCCGCACTTTGCTCCATCGTGCAATGGCGGAAACGCTATTTACGCTGTGGCGGTCCGGTCAGTCACTTTCCGCCAGGGTCGTAATGAGGGCCATTGACTTGTTTTGAGTTATCAGCCAACTGTGGTGAAAAGGACATTGGTAGTATCTCTGAGAAAGACAGAGTGGTTGAAAAACACTTTTCTACTTCCTTGAACAGAACTATGTTGAATCAGAACTGTAATCTAAGTATATCTGAATTGATCCAGTGGAAGGGGATACAACCTTGGTCGCAAGAAGTACTTTCAAGAACATTTGAGTTTGAATCACAAAGCTGCTTTGAACCAAAAGTCATCCGTACTTTCCTTGTCTCATTTTATTGTATGTATTAGTGTGAAAGCCAGAGATATTTTGGACACTAGGTAATTTGTCTTTAATTTTAGTTTGCTAGGCAGGGACTCCTCTCTTTGTAAGAGACAGTTAGGCATTGATCAAAACCCCTTTTTTTATTTTGAATACATGGAACACCTTGAGAAAATGTTACATTTGTGTCTGTCTTGCATTTATGACCTCTCACATATGGTGTCATGGGTGGGATCGGATTCAATTGAAACAAATTGCGGAACCCTTACATTTGAGAAACTTAGTAGGAGAGCCACTGATCCCACCATTGCTATTGAACAATCTAAGGATTTGTTATATATAATAGTAGGGGTGAATTGTTGCAACCAGGAGATAGAGCATTAATATCTACAGTCTTGGTTCTCACCCCTGCCCCTGGTACCTACATCAGACTCGCCTCTAAGTCAGGCCTAGCATGGCGCTATGTCTCAGATGTACTGACTGGAGTAATTGACCCTGACTATAGAGGAGATATTAAAGTATTGATGTAGAATAATGGGAAAAAGTCATACCAGATTAAAGCAGGAAAAATGATAGCTCAAGGAATATTGGAGAAGGCTCTGTTCCCAAAACCTCAAGAAATGAAGAGAAGTGAAACAAACTGAAAGAGGGAATCGATGTTTTGTAGAAACAGATGTAGAACTAACCCATGACCCAGCAATAAAACCCATCCCTGTTGATGAAGAAACTGAGGTTATTCGAGATTTAGCTTTTGCACAAAGAAATTATCATTTGCTAGGTAAACCTTTTCTTCAGGTATTATCAGAGGAGGAAGGTAGGGAAATAGCCGGACCATTCATTGTTCTACAATCTGGACTATTAGATCGGGGAAATGTAGGAGTAGAGGGAATACCTAGATCACAGATCATGGTACCAAAAAGTCATGAAAATATTGTTATAGAGATAGATCACTGTCATTTAAGATGAAGCCATCTGTGAACCACATAAACTCAGGAGAAAGCAGTGAACATATTCTATTGGCCTGGATTTTATGCTGACATAAATGGCCTAATTCACAGAACAGTTTCCAGTGGGGTTTTGCCATTATAAAATGCTTCTGTGAATTAGGCCCAAATAATGTTATCAGTACTTTTGCATTATGTCAGAAAACCAGTGCCCAAACCCCCCCTCTAGTTCCCTTACAAACAGGGCTGTTGCTAGGTCTGGAAAAGATCTTAGGCTGCTCTAATGTAACAACTGTTGGGGTGCTGGGGTAACTAGCCTTTTGGTGGTTGCCCCTGAGCTTCTATCTGGGGCTACATCTAAAAGACCCAGGGCTATAGCCCCCTAAGCCCCACCTCAGCAATGCCTCTGCTTACAACATTTGCCAATTATAGATGTTCCATTCACTGAAATAGGTATAGACATAGTGGGATCTCTAGAAACTTAAAAGTTAGGAAACTTGTAATCCTAGATTATGCCAACCGTTACACAGAATCATTTCCTTTGAGGAATAATATCTCCCAACAGATCTTGAAACATTTACTCTGTTTCTTTTCAAGAATTGGATTTCCAAAAGAAATGTTGACAGACCAGGGATCCACGTTTATGAGTAAATGTATGGCAGAGGTTAAGGATATTCTCCATATTAAAACTTTACGCACCTCTATTTACCATCCCCAAAGTGGTGGTTTGGTAGAACGCTTTAATCAAACTCTGAAACATATCTTTAAAAAGAAGATGCAAAATTAGGACATCATGATACCCTGGGTCCTGTTTGCCATTAGAAAAACAGCACAGTCCTCTACAGGAGTATCCCCAGTTAAACTCTAATATGGAAGGGAACCGAGAGATGGACTAGATATGTTGCAAGTCACTTGGGAGGAGAGAGAAAAAGCGACTCTACCAGTCTCCAAAACTGATCAAAGATTAGAAGAACACATGGCTACCATTTGAGCTATAGTTCAGACTAATATGGCAACAACACAAGAACACCAGAAAGATTACTATGATAAAAGAGCAGGGAGAAGGTATTTGTTGGTATGCCAAATAATGTTGGGTTTATTCCCTTCCTCTGTGAACAAAATGCTTTCCAGATGGCATGGTCGGTATGAAATCATAGAGCAAACAGGACCTTCTAATTATCTAATCTCACAGCCTGATAGAAAGATTAAATCTCATATCTATCATATTAATCTTCTTAAAGAGTAGAAAGAAAAAAAAAACCCATTCAAAACAATTCAATAATCGTATCCAGTTTATTAACTGATGAAAGTGATACCAACTCATTAATATCTCCAGATTTGGCTCAAAATCAAAAGCTAATGGATCTCCTTCAATAATTCCCTGATGTATTTAGAACTGAGCCAGGGAGAGTTAAAGAGTTATATTCACACCACTCCAGGAAAGGTTGTACATCTAAAATCTTACAGAATCCCTGAGAGTAGGAAGAAGATCCTTCAGGAGGAATTAGAAGCTAGATTAAATGCTGATATCATAGAACTGTCACATAGTCTTCGGTCCCCTACTATTGTGTTGGTCGCTAAACCTGATCAAACCTGGTGATTCTGTATTGACTTTACAAAGGTTAATGAAGTATCACAACTCAATAGCTACCCAATTCCCAGGATAGATGTTCTTATTGATAAGCTAGGGGATGCTGTAAGCCGCTCTACCATAGATTTGACCAAAGGGTATTGGCACGACCCAGTCAACCATGCCAATAAACCAAAGACAGCCTTTTCCACCCCAATGAGTTTATTCCAATTCAAAGTTCTACCCTTTGGTTTACATGGAGACCCCACCACCTTCCGGAGATTGATGGATCAAATTCTTGAGCCATATGCCTCTTATTGCTGAGCCTATATTGAGGATATTATCATCTACAGTATATCATGGCAAGAACATATGTCTCATTTGTTTATGTTGACTCAGGCTCTGAGGAAAATTGGACTCGATGACAATCCAAAGAAATGTCATCTAGTTAGATCTGCAGTGAAATATCTATGCTTCTTTGTAGGAAATTGATTGGTCCAGCCTCAAATTGATAAAGTTAGAGCCATTGAAGAAACTCAGGCTCCTAAATCCAAGAAAGAACTAAGGGCCTTTTTAGGTTGTGTCGGTTATTACCCATTTTCCATTCCTAACTTTTCATCTATTACCTTCCCTTTAACAGAAAAGCTTAGAAATGCAGAACCCCAAAATGGCAGCCCGGAAGTTCAAGTATGTTTTGGTGAAACATATTCTATGTAGTGAACCTGTCTTGAAGGTGGCAGACATCAATACAGAGTTTATTTACAGACTGATGCATCCCATACTGTTTTAGGTGCGGTACACTCACAATGTCATGATGGTATTGTAAGTGATTTCAATCTGGCACACACCCAAGTCAAAGCCCAGCATGTAGTGCACAACTGAAGTCCTTATTTATTTTTGTCTATAAATTCAATATTCTGAACGATATACCACATATATCACGCCCTTCTTCTAGAACCCCCCGGTCACATTGAACCAAGAATCAGGCTGGTTTGCAAAGGTAAATATTTATTTATGTATTTAAAATGTAATCACAACATGTTTTAATAGATAAACAACAATCACCAATGGGGTGACAGAACACTGAATACTATCATTAATACACTATGCATAAGTAATAAGTAAAACAAATACTGCACAGAAAATAATACTTTTGTGTTGGTTTCAAATCAGACAGCACTATGGTTAGAGAGTCCCCCTGCAACACCCCTCGACCCCCAATAGGCAATTAAATAGATGTGAGGAGAGAGCAGGTTTTCAGGAATAGCACAAATCAAACAGAATATCAGTCCCACCTTCCCCCATAAAACACAAGAGAAAAACAGAATTGACTTTTCAGCTGTCAGGATGGCTTAACATTATCTTTAGAATTGACTTGGGAAAACACCAAATGTGGTCAACAAATACTTAAATTGTTCTAAATTCTTATGGGAGCCAATTTGAACAGTTGCACACAATCACAAGGAATGATTCAGTCCAAAGAAAACATTTGAAATCTTAAAGTCCAAGTTGAAGCAGTTTAGAGCTATTTCACACATGTAAACCTTTCAGATTTTTAAAATCACGGCAAACTTTTCCTTGTGTGATTTTCGCTATAACGGGAGAACCGCACTGAGATAGTTATAGAGGTTTTAGTAAAGGTTGTTTTTGCGACAATGGAAAACATAAATGCACGTTTGAAATGACAAATGGGTTTGCTCACACTAGAGGATGATTATGAAGAAGCGAATACCACAGATGAATCTTACAGTTAGGTGATCAGTGTAACCCGCCTACTGAGGAAACTCAATTTATTCAGATGAGAAAAGAGTTGGTGCAAAGATAGGTCTAACAATACTGGTTCTGAATGAAAGATAGGATGGGTTTGAGGTAGGGATAAGACAATGCAAAGATACTATGGGCCACAGTTCTTCTTATTAATACTCACAACATAAGTGTTTAAATTTGACCATCAGTTCTGGTCATGGATTGGGTCTTGTCTAGGAAAGACAGCACATCAGGCACAGTAATGGATCAGCTTAGCCGGTTACCGGATTTGCACAGGATCTGCCCTCCTAATCTGTGGGTATTTTAATCAGCTGGTGGCAAGCCACAGAATTTCAGGATACAGGTTCAGAAGGCCTTCTCACCCCACACCGTGCTGTACTGGGTAGCGAGAATAAATTTGAGGATTTGGGCCTTGTTGGAAATCAATGGTTCTTTATTGCTGGCAAGAGTTTTGGCATCTGGATCTGGAAGAATATTAAAGCTGGATGTAGAATGCTGGATCAGAGTGCTTTTCCGGAACCAGGAAATTTAGTGGATCTGTGAGTCCCTATTTGTTGTCAGCTGTCTCTATTTATGCTATAGGATGACATCACAAAGAGGGTGTGGGGGCCGGTTAGCTAAGCTTGCCCCTGTGAGCTGGAATAGGACCACACTTCATCTCTGCCTTGCAATTTAAGGGATTGGATCAAGGCCGGATGATGTCACATTTTATGATTTGCTTTACAACCCTCAGAGACCTCCCTTTAGCCACTGGTTTCAAAATCGGATTTCATATTTAATTTACATTTCTTCATTGGTTATCTTTATACAAATCACATATAAAGATGCCATATTTTACGTAGCAGCTATTCCTCAAAACCCTGCAGCGGTGGGATCTTGTCTCAACTTTCTACAGAATTTTGCCCTTTTCGCTATGAACACAATTTCCAAATTGTATGCATATTTCCACAAATGTGTGTGTTTAACATAGGGATATGCGTGCAAATTTTCACAATTCTAATAGTAATACATTTTGCATAAAACCACATATATTGCCATTCCTATCCAGAACATGTCACACAGTTCTACCGCCTCTTCACACGTGCAACCAGAAATTAAATTAACTACTCTGTCATTTTTATATTTTTCACCTTTTTGAATAACAAGTTATGAGTCTTTTAAAAATTGTTCTTTGTTCATGTTTAGCAACAGATGGTCCGCCCCTTTTTGTCTCCCTGCAGTCCAGTGCATCCCCTCCTTGTTTGTTCCTTCGAGTGGCCATTTACGATCCCCTTCACACTTCCAGTTTCCTGGGCTCAAGCTTTGTCATTGTTCCTTCGCTTTCTGTAGACAAGATTCTGTTCTAACCCACAATTAACACCTCCCAGTGAGTTTCTGCTGAGAGGAAGGCCCTCCTTCTGGGAGAAAAACCTGCTTTTCCAGTTCTTGCAGCTTCAGGCAGGCTAATTAATGTCTTAAACCCAGCAAAAACCAAATGTGTTACATCAAACATATTTACATTTCTTTCTTGGCCTTAAAATCTGTGGGAAAAACACACAACTAAAATCTGTATTCCTTTTTGGCAACAATCGTATTTATGTTTGCTAATCAACAGATTTTTTAGTTTTAGGTCCTTTTAAAGTTTCTTCAGTACTCCTCCGACAGCTGTCATTCAGGTAGCCCCGGGTACTGCACCCAGATTTTGGCCTATGCTGTCAGTTTTCGGACAATCCAGTTTGTCTGAAGAATATTTTGCTCTTCACATTGGGACTTTGCATGTTCACAATGTTTCATTAGATGCTTGAATTTTAGCACCAGGCAATATTTTGAATGTTGAGAAGTGTTGTGTATAGGCATTTGGGAGTTATTAGCAACAAAGCAGATGTCATTTGTAGGCACATTTTTGGGTTTCCCTTGCAAAGTGCTGCTTCTCTCTCTGCACTCTGTTTGCCGGTCATGGAGCCCACTGGCACATTTTTGCAGGGTGTGCTCTATTCCACCGCGCATGTACCATGGGTGGCAGGTTGTGCATCCCTCTTTTTGTGTGCTGAAGCACACAGTTTTTGTAGGTTTTAGTAGTTTTTTGTAGGTTTTTGGAACGCAGAAGGGTTTTGCCGTCATTTTTGCTGTTTTTTTCCCCATGACTGGCAGGGTGATGCCACATAGCATAGCGGAGTGGGTCAATACATCCCACAGAACCCCCCTCCCGACTTGGTTTTGACTGCCCATCAAGGGGAAGTCTGGAGATTGGGATGTTCTTTTCTTTTGTCCATGTGGAGAAATTCAGCTGCTTCTGCCGTCAGTGCTCAAGGCGACCCGCTCTCCTCTCCGGTTCTGGTCAGGAGTATTGCTGGTTCTGGTTGGGAGTATGGAGCAGCACTCTGGGCTCCTTGGGTCTTTCCTACCGGTCCCTGAGTGGCCCTCCTTTGTAATCCTTTGGATGATTCTTAGTCCAGATGCTAGAAGATAGAACAGAACATGGTTATGGATATTTTCCCACTATTGTGTCCAAACGTCATCTTGGGATGTCAGCAGTGGGAAAGACACTTGCATTTGTTATAATCGGCAATATTCCCCATCTATGTTTACTACTGGTCTTAACACTCTTATTGCACATACACGGTGAACATTTAGTGATTCTTCTATGTTTCCGGATTTTCCCCCTCTAGGTTTCCGGTTGGCTCCTCTATTTGCAGTGAAGTATGCCTGGGATGGAAACTGTTCAGCTGGTTTATGTGGACCCTCTTATCTTCCCCTTCTTCCAAACTGCCCTTGGAGATACTGATTCTGTAGGCAACTGGTGAGATTCTGTCCACAGTTTCAAAAGGACCCCCCCAAGTTGGGAGGAATTTGTGCTCTTTGGCTTAGTTCCTTTGGAGATTGTACAAGTAGACCCGGTTTCCTACTTGGTATTCCTTTTTAGTTGTCTTGAGATCATAGTTCTAGATTCCACTGAGCATAGGCAAAAGCATGTTGAAGGTGTTTTCTCAGATTCTCAACATACTCATGAGCTGTGGAGGCATTTATCAAGGTCTGCTCTTGGGTTCTCTAGAGCAGATGCTGGGGTAGCACCATCCTTCGTCCAGTCAGCTCAAATTGAGACATTTTTGTTGCAGAAGAAGGGGTAGATCAGATGGCCATCAGGACAAGGGGTAATCGACTGTCCCAACTTGGCCCAGAATCTGCCACAAACTTTTTTAATATGCTTTTTAATATGCTCACAATAGTTTTATTGTACCTCTCAACTCCACCACTAGAGGACCACCGGTAGGCAATGTGTAGTTTCCTTTTGACCCCAAGTATCTCCCACATCTTTGTAATCACTTCGCTGGTGAAGTGACTACCTTGGTCTCACTCAATCCTTTGGGGTAGTCCAAAACACGAGAAGATGTGATTGATCATCAGGGCAGCTGCTGTTTCTGCCTTGCAATTTGGCGTCGGGAGACATTCCACCCATTTAGTGAACAAGCATGTTACAGTCAACATGTACTTGTTCCCCCAAGATGATCGAATCACGGGCCCGATAAAATCGACTTCCAAATCTGACCAAGGCAGTGTCATCCCCCTCTTTTGGAGGGGAGCAAGGTGTGTGAGTGATGCTGGCTGAAATTGTGCACACACAAGACACCCCTTCAAGTATTGGTCAAGATCCTGCCCCATGTGTGGCCAGTATGCAACCTCTTGCAAGATTTCTATTGTCTTATGAACCCCCCAATGTCCGGCTATGGCTGCATCATGGGCGTGACTTAGCATCAGGCTTCGGAATGAGGTGGGGACCACCCACTGGTCATGGCCAGATATGGATCTCATCACCAACAAACCGTCTTGGTTTTGGAACATTTTTGGACATTTCATCAACACTCTGCCGTCCTCTTTCCCAATGTAATCGGTATCCATCAGGCGAAAGTTCACAGGGTCCTCAATGTGTTGCTAAAACTTACCAATTATTGGATCCCCCTTTTTGAACCGTAATCAAATCAGCTTCTGGGGTCTCCTTACTCCATTGAGAGTTCATTGTGAGCATTTGTCTGGGACCTAGTGATAGCAGTGACCTGGATTTTCCCCAACAGGGACTCGATCTCAAGTAGATCCCCGTGGATGGCTACGGTTTTGGCCAGCTGATCAGCTAGGTCATTTCCAGTTTTGAGTGGTCCGTCTACTTTAGAATGACCTTTGATCTTTTTCCAGTAGATGGTCATCCCATTCGAAGTGACCAGATCATCAATATTTTGTATGAATTTTTCCGTGTTTTAATGGTTTATTATTAGCACATAGCATGCCTCTAGTTTTCCAGTTAACCTGGTGCTCCACGAACCCGTTCCGTACATAATCTGAATCAGTGATTATGACAAGTTTGTGGAGTTGGTGTTGGACAGCAGTGAGAATGGCTTGATGCACAGTCATCAGCTCTGCCACTTGACTACTTCGGGGACCGATTTTGTACCCAGCAGAAGGTTCTGGGGCATCATTCATCCATGCATTACCTACGCCGGCCACAGGTTCCTTTTCCCCGTTGTTGTCAACATTGTAGGAGCACCCATCCACATAGACCGTGGACATTCCCAAACACTTGTATTCTTCATAGACTTTGTGTGGGGAATTAAGGTATGGCTCCATGTTGTCCTTGATTTTAAGACTTTCGTCCTCAAGACAGTTTTCTCTGGCACAATCATGCAAGTCAGCCAGACCTTGCGCGAGGGGACTCTTCTTGTTTTGGCCATATCTGACCTCCACAGGAAAGCCTTGCATTGACAGAATCCAGGAAGTAATTCGGGAATTACTCACATTTCCTGCCCGGATTCTGTCACTTTGAAGATTTTGCAAAGGTTGGTGTGGCGTCTCCACTGTAATAATAATAATAATATTAAATGTGTTCCCCCTGGATAAACGGGTGATAATTCTTCAATGCCCACACCGTTGCCAGGAGTGCCTTCTCACAATCGTTGAATTATTCCTCCACAGAGGATAAAATCTTACTCGCATAGGAGATTACTTTATTGACCTTGTCATGCTTTTGATATAATAGTGCAGTCAAGCATGTATTTGAGAACCCTTTCTCCAAGAAGAACTACTTGTTTTTGACAGGGTAAGCTAGGCAATGCGCTTGTGAGTGGCTTTTTTTTTTAGTTTTAGTTGTTTTACTGCCTCGGCTTGTTCTGGACACCACTCCCACTTGACCTCCCCTTCAAAAGATGGATCAGGGGTCTTGTGATCTCTGCGTAATCCTCAATGAACTTTCTGCTGTAATTAGTTAGTCCAAGGAGGCTCCTTAGTTCCCGCAGAGTTGTGGGGTCTTTTATTTTCTGGAGTGCTTCTACTTTCTTTTCCTGGGGACAGAGACCTTCAGGAATTATCTCATGCCCCAAGAAATTGACATGGGTCCTGCACCACTGTGCCTTTTGGAAAGATAGTTTTTCTCCAGCAGCCCTCAACGGTGTCAGAACATAACAGATCTCTGCTATGTGTTCCTCCACAGTTGAGCTTTTGATTAAAACATCATCTACATAGGCCAGGTCACCCCTTTCACCCAAGTCGGGCATGGCCTGGTGCAGAAAGATGTTAAATTCATTGAAAGAGTTGGTGTATCTGTAGGGAGTCCGGCTCCAAATGTACTGCTGCCCCCCGAAGGTAAAGGTACAGTCCAGTACCCATTGGTCAGGTCAAAGGCAGCATATACCTTTAACCCCTAGATCTGGGCCAGCCCTTGGTCAATATAGGGAAGAGGCCTTCGGGAAGTATGACCCATTTGTTGAGCTCATTTAGGTCAGCACAGAGTCTCCACTGGCCGCTTGGTTTCCAAATCCCCAGCACTGGATTATTCAAGGTGCTGTGGACTGGACAAAGTATCCCACAAGACTCAAGGTTCTTACTTATTTCAGTAAGGACTCAATTGATGCGAGAGGCAAGCAATATTGCTTCACAAACACTGGAGTTATTCCAGGGGCCATGGGGAATTGTTGTTGTGTGGATGTCTGTGCGACCACAGTCATATGAGTCCACCGCAAAGAGATATTGTAAATCTAAGAAACCTTGTTTCAATTTTTGCTTTTGCTCCAGAGTCTCACAGGCATCAGCTAGGTTGACTCTCTCTTCAACCATCTGCCTGAAGCCTGGAAAGACTTCTGGTTTGGCTATCTCAGCGGCCTCCTCCAGCTGGGTGGAGAAGTTCCTGGTCAGAGTGCTGACTTGGACTGATGGCTTCAGGTGGGGAAGGAAGTCCTGGTGGACTTGAAAGATGACCTCATCCCTCATGATGTCACAGGTCACATCCAACTTACCATAAGGGCATGAACAGTACACCAGGAAATTCCACCATGCCGGGTGAAGATCATGTCTGGTGTAGTGTCATTGTCGCTTTCACTGTCAAAACAGTCATTGGGGATTGGTCCTATCAGTTCATTACCTAAATCTATGGAAAAATGTTGCTCATCAACCGCCATTCCAATAATGGTGCCTGCACCCAGAGTGATACTCTTTAAGTCGCTGTTATCCAGCTCTATTGGAATGATGTTGTGTTCTGTATTGACTAGTGGTGTTGGGTTTACCCCCAACCCTTTCTGTTGGAAATGAGCACTCAGATGAACATAGGCCTCAGGATTTTTTAGTTTCTGTACTCTTTTAATTTTTACTTCAAGTGAGAATTGTCGGGTGCATTCTGGGATGGTGAATTCTTCTACAATCTGAATTTCAACCACATATGGCAGCAGTTGAGCTGACCAAAATGCGTTCTCTGGGTCATCAAAGTCCATGGGATTACCCGCTAATCGGGACCAGGCTTTGAAGTTTATTAGGTCCAAACTAATGGCAAAGCGACTAAGAATGTCACTGCCTAAATAAAATGCAGCAGAGACATCTTGCACGACCCAACAATTATTTTGAGCATTCACCTGCTAGGCAAGAAATGTTTGGAATTGGGTGATCCATGTCCATTTCCCATTTCTCTACCAATTTAAATGTGGGAATGCTGGATCTTTTGGGAGTTTGCGGAACATGGCCTCGCTGATGAAGGTCTTACCGTTGTTCACACATACTCGTGCAAGAAGAGAGTCCTTCCCTTCATTTAACTGAATAGGGATGAACAACTTCTCTCCTATTTTCTGACTATCAGCCAAGCTTTGAGCTGATTTCTCATCATTTTGGACTATAATAGTGGGATTTTCTGATTGTGAGTTTGTATAGAATTTCAGAGTGTTCCCTTCCAGTGTGGAATGCCACCTTAGACTGGAAGGAATGTTGATTTTTAGAAGTAAAGAGGACTCCCCATCACCAGTTTGTTGTCCTACTGCAATTACTGTCATGTCAGGGATTTGGTTATTTTGGAAATGGAATTCAATTTGGTCAGGTTTCTGTTCAACCATGTGGCGTGTGCCATTTAAACTAACATGGTTGACACTATCTTTCAATTTTATTGGTCGGTTAGTCTGGGTCCAGAGGACCTTGTTTACACAATCTATGAGGGGAGACAATCTACGCAGGATGTCATTCCCTAGTAAACATGGTGTGCCCTCTGGAGTCACAACTGTGAGCGAGTGCTTCACCTTGTGTTGCCCAATTTTAATGTCCAAATCAGCAGTGCCCTCGACAGGAATGTCCTTCCCATTGAAGTTCTGAAGTTGTCCAGGAAGAGGGGTGAGAGGGATTCGGTCTTTCTCCCCCCTTCCCGAATTCAGCTGATCAAAGGCCCTTTTTGACAGAAGGGTGGCTTGGGATCCAGTGTTCACCAGTGCCAAAAATGTACATTGCCCCTGTATTTGTAACGGGGCATAAAATATTCCCTCCTTTTCCTCAAGGGGGCAAAGATAATGTGTATTTTTGGCCAATTGGTTGGTTAATTTCTTTGCTTTGGATTCTGACAGAGGGGTGATTTGGGCACGATTTTGTTTGGGATCTTGGGAACTTGTGAGAAAAAGGTGGCAATTGGATATGGGGGATGTTTGGGCTTCCCTGGTTCTGATTCTGGGCTGCCCCCCCCTTTTTTGGAGGCAGTCACCATTGATGATGGGCGGTTTTAACTTGGTCCCCACATCTACCCAGTCTTGATCAGGATCTCTTGGCACCCATTTTTCTTTGGGAGGAGATCCCCCATCCCTGAAGGAGAAGATCCTTTTCCCAGAATCCTCTGTGGACCCCTCTCCTTCAAATTGGAAGATTTGCACCTCCTCCACAAAATGGGTCTTTCTAGGCTCTTTATTTCTCCTACCCACCCTCTATCCCTTAATTTGCAGACTTTCGGGGGCAGCAGATTCTGATTCCAGTTTCTGGGTTTCCCGGGGTTTCCAGGGGATTTTCACAAGTGGAGAAGGAAGCTTCCTCTAAGGCTTTACACCCCCCTTGCCCCTGTGCCTCCTCCCTGGTAACCGGTGGGTTGTCGGGGTTCTTTTCCCGTTATTGTTCTGGAGCACCAGACCCTTAATTTGAGGAGTTCTGAGTCGCCATGTTCATTGGAGGGTTTTGCTGCGCCCTCAACATGCGACCCAGATCCTGTGCCATGTTCTGGACCTGGCACTCCAGTTGAGACACCCGCTCTGGCTGGTACGGGGTCCTCTGATCTACCCTTCGTTGATCACGGGAAGGGTAACTGTCCCTGGGGCTCAGGAAAGTGGGGAAAGAAAGAAGGGCTGTTTTGGGGGTTGAGGTTTGCTGGTTTGGCAGCTGCCTGGATGAATCCCCCCCCTTGGGCTGGAGGAGGCCACACATAGCCCAGGATGGGTCTGTTGCCCTTGTAAAGGGGGCTGATGTAGTCTGGGGAGTTAGGGGGGCCCATTTGTGGGGTTACCTCCCTGACTCCCTGTTTGGGATTGGCCTGAGGGCCTTCTGGGTCTTGGGTTAGTAGGATTCTGCACGGGAATGTTTTTAGGCCCCCCATTTCCAGATCTAAAATGGGGCCAACCTTCACCTCCGCCACCTTAGCAGGGGTGTTGGTTGGTTTTGGGTTTTTATTAGCACTTTTACTCTCTACTGGCTTCTGCACTTCGTAAATGCGGGTTGCTTGTTCAATGACCCAGTCCAGAGATCTTTTCTCATGAATGTCCCTCACCAGCTGGGTCATAACGTATTTAGGGAGTGCATGAAAGAAGGTGTTGACAAATTCCCTGCTGTCAGTGTGCACCCTCCCGGTGGTCTGCGCAAAGGCATGTTTCAGTTTTTGGACATATTCTGGTGGGGCCTGGTCTTCCCCACATTGCAGGTTGTAGGCTGCCTTGTGGGCCTCTTGAGGGTTTCTATGGATTGAAAAATGCTTTACAATGGCCGACCTATAGGAGGACCATCTTGAATGGTTCTGATCCTCCAGCCCTGCAACGAAGCTGGAGTATTCAGGTGAAAATGTCCACTTGACATACTGAATAAAGCTTTGGCTTTCCTTGAGGTGGAAAGTCTCCATCATTTGCTCAAACAATTTGAGGTTTTCCCAAACTGAATATTTGGCATTTTTATGGTAGGGCGTGATGACGCTCCTAATAGCCTTGATTTGCTTCAGGGGATATTTCGGTAAGGCTCTCTTAACTTTGTTGGCCTTTTTAGTTCTGGTCACCCTTGTCCACTCATCCTCTGACTCCGAGGAACTGCTACCAGAGGTGGCTGTCTGATCTTCTAGGCTCTCCTGGATTCTGCGGGCTTGGGAATGGCTGTCAGAATGTGGGGGCCTAGTCTTTTGAGACCCGTGGGGCTCAGAAGAGTCTTCTGACTCTCCCTTGCTCCCAGGATTGGTTGAGAACCCCCACCTGCCCTAGCTGGGACAGGTTTGTAAGATGCTCTTTGTGGGCCTATTTTCGTGGAATTCCCCACCAAATTTGACAGACTGATATCGAGGTAGGTGATATTTCTGAGGCTCCAGTTCTCTGATTCTCCCCTCACTGGAGTCTCCCTGATTAGAGAAGCTGGCCTTGGCATTTGGGAGCATGTGCATAGATGCTGGCCCATCCATTTCTGGGAGGCGCTGACCTGTCAGTCCCATTTTTCCCATTGTGTTGAAGTCTACCATCCCCGTGGCCCTTGGTTGATATGAGCCAGTGGACATGGGGGTGGCAGAGTCCATGGAACTGAAGGGATTAAAGTCCCTGATGCCAGGGTTCCTGAGGTTATGCTCAGGGGTTTCTCTCTCCAATCTTACCTCATCTTTTTCAGCCCCTATTTCCTGATGACATGCCAATATCTGACCTTTTTGCTCCTCTATTAAGGCCCTACTCATCTCTATGAGTTGTGCTTGCATGGCTATCAGTTGGTGGAGCCTGTCATTCTTTTCACAGAGAGCCTCATTGTCTCTCTGTGCTTCCTGCCTGAATTGGGAGTATTGGGACAATTTTTGCTGCAGGAGTCTCACCTCCTGAGTTTGGTCCTTACTGGTCTGATTATTCTTTGCCAGAGCATCCTCCACCCGCCTGTTGTGTTCTAGTAGCTTTTTGTAATCCATTTTGATTTCACCAAGTTCCTGAAGGGCCAGGTAATTTTATTCTAACTTTGTTTTTAAATGGCTGACTTCCTGGCCTAGGGTGTCCCTTTCCCGACTTAGAGTGCCCCTCTGCTCAGCCTGGTTGTCCCTCTGTTTTTTAAAGGCACCAGCTTTCTGGTGCTCCTCGTCAAACTCTGTTTGGGATTCTAGGTCTCTGATAATGCATTTATTATTTCACCCTTTTAAGGATTCTAGGTGACTATCTGTTCTGCGCATGCTCTGTTAAAAGTTAATTGCTGCACCAGTTTTTGTTTACTCTGTTTTAAAGAGCCCAGCCTTTCCTGACACTCTTTTTGCAGTTTCTGTACCTGTGTATCTTGCTCTGTATTATTTTGCAGTGAGATAGCCAGATCTTCTTGGAGTTTGGTGGCATACTGCCTAGCCTCTGTTTCAGATTCTTTACTATCTTGGAGCCTTTGCTCTGGATTTTCTGCAGTGCTTCCCCTTGCCTCTTTGTGAAATCTACATGGTCTGCATACTTTTCCTGTATGACTCCCATGTGGGGGTACAGGTAGGCCGCTATTTTGGCAATTTTGCACTGTTCATCTTTTATTTTAGCGGTCATGTACAGGTCACTGAGTTCTTGATGTAATGGCCCCTTGTCCTGCCAGATGGTAAGGTTGATTTCAGTGATTTCTTGTTTTATTCCCTGCAGCCATACCTGGTTGTCCTGTTCTAACCATTCACCCCTGACAAACAATTTGTTCAGTAGGTATTCCGTTGCAATATTGATTTCCACTGGGGTCGCCATTCTGGAAATATTAATTTCCTTCTGGCTTATCTCAGGGTTACTTTACTTTTGCAAACAGGCCCAACTCCTTTGAGTATTTCTATTGAGGGGTGCTTATACAGTGTAGCACAGTATGGTACCCCAACAAGGTATATGTACCCCGTCGGCTAGCATGCTGTGTTAGACTGTCACGAGTGGTATGTCTAATTCAGGATCCAGCGACGAGCCCCCAAGCTGTAAGTGATTTCAATCCGGCACACACTCAAGTCAAAGCCCAGCATGTAGTGCACAACTGAAACCCTTATTTATTTTTGTCTATAAGTTCAATATTCTGAACGATATACCAGTCATATCACACCCTTCTACTGGAACCCTGCCGGTCACACTGAACCAGGAATCAGGCTGGTTTGCAAAGGTAAATATGTATTTATGTATTTAAGATGTAATCACAATATGTTTTAATAGATAAACAACAATGACCAATGGAGTGACAGAATACTGAATAATATTTTTAATACACTAGGAATAAGTAATAGGCAAAACAAATGCAGCACAGAAAATAATACTTTTGTGTTGGTTTCAGATCAGATAGCACTATGGTTAAAGGTTCCCCCTGCAACACCCCTCAACACCCAATAGGCAATTAAATAGATGTGAGGAGAGAGCAGGTATTCAGGAATAGCACAAATCAAACAGAATATCAGTCCCACCTTCCCCCACAAAACACAAGAGAAAAACGGAATTGACTTTTCAGCTGTCAGGATGGCTTAACATTATCTTTAGAATTGACTGGGCAAAACACCAAATGTGGTAAAAAAAATACTTAAATTGTTCTAAATTCTTATGAGAGCCACTTTGAACAGTTGCACACAATCACAAGCAATGATGTAGTCCAAAGAAAACATTTGAAATCTTAAAGTCCAAGGAGGAAGCAGTTTAGAGCTATTTCACACGTGTAAACCTTTCAGATTTTTAAAATAGCGGCAAACCTTTCCTTGCGCGATTTTCGCTATAATGGAAGAACCGCACTGACAGTTTTGGGTTCTATGGATAGCTGTGGATGTTAGGTACAAGTAGGAGTTGAAATTCCATTTCTATCACAAAAACTGAGGGAGTTATAGAGGTTTTAGTAAAGGTCGTTTGTGCGAGATTGGCGCAAGAATGGAAAACAGAAATGCACTTTTGAAATGGCAAATGGGTTTGCTTACACTAGAGGATGACTATGAAAAAGCGAATACAACAGAAGAATCTTACAGTTACGTGATCAGTGTAACCCGCCTACTGAGGAAACTCGACTTCTTCAGATGAGAAAAGAGTCAGTGCAAAGATAGTTCTAACAATACTGGTTCTGAATGAAAGATAAGATGGGTTTGAGGTAGGGATAAGACAATGCAAAGATACTATGGGCCACAGTTCTTCCTATTAATACTCACAGAATAAGTTTTTAGATTGGACTGTCAGTTCTGGTCATGGAATGGGTCTGGTCTAGGAAAGATAGCACATAAGGTATGGTACTGGATCAGCTAGGCCGGTCACCGGATTTGCACAGGATCTGCCCTACTAGTCTGTGGGTATTTAATCAGCTGGATAGCGAGTTCCTCAGGCAAGCCTAGTGGTGGCAAGCCAGAGAATTTCAGGATACAGGTTCAGAAGGCCTTCTCACCCCACACTGCGCTTTACTGGTTGATATGAGCCAGTGGACATGGGGGTGGCCCTTGGTTGATATGAGCCAGTGGACATGGGGGTGGCAGAGTCCATGGAACTGAAGGGATTAAAGTCCCTGATGCCAGGGTTCCTGAGGTTATGCTCAGGGGTTTCTCTCTCCAATCTTACCTCATCTTTTTCAGCCCCTATTTCCTGATGACATGTCAATATCTGACCTTTTTGCTCCTCTATTAAGGCCCTACTCATCTCTATGAGTTGTGCTTGCATGGCTATCAGTTGGTGGAGCCTGTCATTCTTTTCACAGAGAGCCTCATTGTCTCTCTGTGCTTCCTGCCTGAATTGGGAGTATTGGGACAATTTTTGCTGCAGGAGTCTCACCTCCTGAGTTTGGTCCTTACTGGTCTGATTATTCTTTGCCAGAGCATCCTCCACCCGCCTGTTGTGTTCTAGTAGCTTTTTGTAATCCATTTTGATTTCACCAAGTTCCTGAAGGGCCAGGTAATTTTATTCTAACTTTGTTTTTAAATGGCTGACTTCCTGGCCTAGGGTGTCCCTTTCCCGACTTAGAGTGCCCCTCTGCTCAGCCTGGTTGTCCCTCTGTTTTTTAAAGGCACCAGCTTTCTGGTGCTCCTCGTCAAACTCTGTTTGGGATTCTAGGTCTCTGATAATGCATTTATTATTTCACCCTTTTAAGGATTCTAGGTGACTATCTGTTCTGCGCATGCTCTGTTAAAAGTTAATTGCTGCACCAGTTTTTGTTTACTCTGTTTTAAAGAGCCCAGCCTTTCCTGACACTCTTTTTGCAGTTTCTGTACCTGTGTATCTTGCTCTGTATTATTTTGCAGTGAGATAGCCAGATCTTCTTGGAGTTTGGTGGCATACTGCCTAGCCTCTGTTTCAGATTCTTTACTATCTTGGAGCCTTTGCTCTGGATTTTCTGCAGTGCTTCCCCTTGCCTCTTTGTGAAATCTACATGGTCTGCATACTTTTCCTGTATGACTCCCATGTGGGGGTACAGGTAGGCCGCTATTTTGGCAATTTTGCACTGTTCATCTTTTATTTTAGCGGTCATGTACAGGTCACTGAGTTCTTGATGTAATGGCCCCTTGTCCTGCCAGATGGTAAGGTTGATTTCAGTGATTTCTTGTTTTATTCCCTGCAGCCATACCTGGTTGTCCTGTTCTAACCATTCACCCCTGACAAACAATTTGTTCAGTAGGTATTCCGTTGCAATATTGATTTCCACTGGGGTCGCCATTCTGGAAATATTAATTTCCTTCTGGCTTATCTCAGGGTTACTTTACTTTTGCAAACAGGCCCAACTCCTTTGAGTATTTCTATTGAGGGGTGCTTATACAGTGTAGCACAGTATGGTACCCCAACAAGGTATATGTACCCCGTCGGCTAGCATGCTGTGTTAGACTGTCACGAGTGGTATGTCTAATTCAGGATCCAGCGACGAGCCCCCAAGCTGTAAGTGATTTCAATCCGGCACACACTCAAGTCAAAGCCCAGCATGTAGTGCACAACTGAAACCCTTATTTATTTTTGTCTATAAGTTCAATATTCTGAACGATATACCAGTCATATCACACCCTTCTACTGGAACCCTGCCGGTCACACTGAACCAGGAATCAGGCTGGTTTGCAAAGGTAAATATGTATTTATGTATTTAAGATTTAATCACAATATGTTTTAATAGATAAACAACAATGACCAATGGAGTGACAGAATACTGAATAATATTTTTAATACACTAGGAATAAGTAATAGGCAAAACAAATGCAGCACAGAAAATAATACTTTTGTGTTGGTTTCAGATCAGATAGCACTATGGTTAAAGGTTCCCCCTGCAACACCCCTCAACACCCAATAGGCAATTAAATAGATGTGAGGAGAGAGCAGGTATTCAGGAATAGCACAAATCAAACAGAATATCAGTCCCACCTTCCCCCACAAAACACAAGAGAAAAACGGAATTGACTTTTCAGCTGTCAGGATGGCTTAACATTATCTTTAGAATTGACTGGGCAAAACACCAAATGTGGTAAAAAAAATACTTAAATTGTTCTAAATTCTTATGAGAGCCACTTTGAACAGTTGCACACAATCACAAGCAATGATGTAGTCCAAAGAAAACATTTGAAATCTTAAAGTCCAAGGAGGAAGCAGTTTAGAGCTATTTCACACGTGTAAACCTTTCAGATTTTTAAAATAGCGGCAAACCTTTCCTTGCGCGATTTTCGCTATAATGGAAGAACCGCACTGACAGTTTTGGGTTCTATGGATAGCTGTGGATGTTAGGTACAAGTAGGAGTTGAAATTCCATTTCTATCACAAAAACTGAGGGAGTTATAGAGGTTTTAGTAAAGGTCGTTTGTGCGAGATTGGCGCAAGAATGGAAAACAGAAATGCACTTTTGAAATGGCAAATGGGTTTGCTTACACTAGAGGATGACTATGAAAAAGCGAATACAACAGAAGAATCTTACAGTTACGTGATCAGTGTAACCCGCCTACTGAGGAAACTCGACTTCTTCAGATGAGAAAAGAGTCAGTGCAAAGATAGTTCTAACAATACTGGTTCTGAATGAAAGATAAGATGGGTTTGAGGTAGGGATAAGACAATGCAAAGATACTATGGGCCACAGTTCTTCCTATTAATACTCACAGAATAAGTTTTTAGATTGGACTGTCAGTTCTGGTCATGGAATGGGTCTGGTCTAGGAAAGATAGCACATAAGGTATGGTACTGGATCAGCTAGGCCGGTCACCGGATTTGCACAGGATCTGCCCTACTAGTCTGTGGGTATTTAATCAGCTGGATAGCGAGTTCCTCAGGCAAGCCTAGTGGTGGCAAGCCAGAGAATTTCAGGATACAGGTTCAGAAGGCCTTCTCACCCCACACTGCGCTTTACTGGTTGATATGAGCCAGTGGACATGGGGGTGGCCCTTGGTTGATATGAGCCAGTGGACATGGGGGTGGCAGAGTCCATGGAACTGAAGGGATTAAAGTCCCTGATGCCAGGGTTCCTGAGGTTATGCTCAGGGGTTTCTCTCTCCAATCTTACCTCATCTTTTTCAGCCCCTATTTCCTGATGACATGTCAATATCTGACCTTTTTGCTCCTCTATTAAGGCCCTACTCATCTCTATGAGTTGTGCTTGCATGGCTATCAGTTGGTGGAGCCTGTCATTCTTTTCACAGAGTGCCTCATTGTCTCTCTGTGCTTCCTGCCTGAATTGGGAGTATTGGGACAATTTTTGCTGCAGGAGTCTCACCTCCTGAGTTTGGTCCTTACTGGTCTGATTATTCTTTGCCAGAGCATCCTCCACCCGCCTGTTGTGTTCTAGTAGCTTTTTGTAATCCATTTTGATTTCACCAAGTTCCTGAAGGGCCAGGTAATTTTATTCTAACTTTGTTTTTAAATGGCTGACTTCCTGGCCTAGGGTGTCCCTTTCCCGACTTAGAGTGCCCCTCTGCTCAGCCTGGTTGTCCCTCTGTTTTTTAAAGGCACCAGCTTTCTGGTGCTCCTCGTCAAACTCTGTTTGGGATTCTAGGTCTCTGATAATGCATTTATTATTTCACCCTTTTAAGGATTCTAGGTGACTATCTGTTCTGCGCATGCTCTGTTCAAAGTTAATTGCTGCACCAGTTTTTGTTTACTCTGTTTTAAAGAGCCCAGCCTTTCCTGACACTCTTTTTGCAGTTTCTGTACCTGTGTATCTTGCTCTGTATTATTTTGCAGTGAGATAGCCAGATCTTCTTGGAGTTTGGTGGCATACTGCCTAGCCTCTGTTTCAGATTCTTTACTATCTTGGAGCCTTTGCTCTGGATTTTCTGCAGTGCTTCCCCTTGCCTCTTTGTGAAATCTACATGGTCTGCATACTTTTCCTGTATGACTCCCATGTGGGGGTACAGGTAGGCCGCTATTTTGGCAATTTTGCACTGTTCATCTTTTATTTTAGCGGTCATGTACAGGTCACTGAGTTCTTGATGTAATGGCCCCTTGTCCTGCCAGATGGTAAGGTTGATTTCAGTGATTTCTTGTTTTATTCCCTGCAGCCATACCTGGTTGTCCTGTTCTAACCATTCACCCCTGACAAACAATTTGTTCAGTAGGTATTCCGTTGCAATATTGATTTCCACTGGGGTCGCCATTCTGGAAATATTAATTTCCTTCTGGCTTATCTCAGGGTTACTTTACTTTTGCAAACAGGCCCAACTCCTTTGAGTATTTCTATTGAGGGGTGCTTATACAGTGTAGCACAGTATGGTACCCCAACAAGGTATATGTACCCCGTCGGCTAGCATGCTGTGTTAGACTGTCACGAGTGGTATGTCTAATTCAGGATCCAGCGACGAGCCCCCAAGCTGTAAGTGATTTCAATCCGGCACACACTCAAGTCAAAGCCCAGCATGTAGTGCACAACTGAAACCCTTATTTATTTTTGTCTATAAGTTCAATATTCTGAACGATATACCAGTCATATCACACCCTTCTACTGGAACCCTGCCGGTCACACTGAACCAGGAATCAGGCTGGTTTGCAAAGGTAAATATGTATTTATGTATTTAAGATTTAATCACAATATGTTTTAATAGATAAACAACAATGACCAATGGAGTGACAGAATACTGAATAATATTTTTAATACACTAGGAATAAGTAATAGGCAAAACAAATGCAGCACAGAAAATAATACTTTTGTGTTGGTTTCAGATCAGATAGCACTATGGTTAAAGGTTCCCCCTGCAACACCCCTCAACACCCAATAGGCAATTAAATAGATGTGAGGAGAGAGCAGGTATTCAGGAATAGCACAAATCAAACAGAATATCAGTCCCACCTTCCCCCACAAAACACAAGAGAAAAACGGAATTGACTTTTCAGCTGTCAGGATGGCTTAACATTATCTTTAGAATTGACTGGGCAAAACACCAAATGTGGTAAAAAAAATACTTAAATTGTTCTAAATTCTTATGAGAGCCACTTTGAACAGTTGCACACAATCACAAGCAATGATGTAGTCCAAAGAAAACATTTGAAATCTTAAAGTCCAAGGAGGAAGCAGTTTAGAGCTATTTCACACGTGTAAACCTTTCAGATTTTTAAAATAGCGGCAAACCTTTCCTTGCGCGATTTTCGCTATTATGGAAGAACCGCACTGACAGTTTTGGGTTCTATGGATAGCTGTGGATGTTAGGTACAAGTAGGAGTTGAAATTCCATTTCTATCACAAAAACTGAGGGAGTTATAGAGGTTTTAGTAAAGGTCGTTTGTGCGAGATTGGCGCAAGAATGGAAAACAGAAATGCACTTTTGAAATGGCAAATGGGTTTGCTTACACTAGAGGATGACTATGAAAAAGCGAATACAACAGAAGAATCTTACAGTTACGTGATCAGTGTAACCCGCCTACTGAGGAAACTCGACTTCTTCAGATGAGAAAAGAGTCAGTGCAAAGATAGTTCTAACAATACTGGTTCTGAATGAAAGATAAGATGGGTTTGAGGTAGGGATAAGACAATGCAAAGATACTATGGGCCACAGTTCTTCCTATTAATACTCACAGAATAAGTTTTTAGATTGGACTGTCAGTTCTGGTCATGGAATGGGTCTGGTCTAGGAAAGATAGCACATAAGGTATGGTACTGGATCAGCTAGGCCGGTCACCGGATTTGCACAGGATCTGCCCTACTAGTCTGTGGGTATTTAATCAGCTGGATAGCGAGTTCCTCAGGCAAGCCTAGTGGTGGCAAGCCAGAGAATTTCAGGATACAGGTTCAGAAGGCCTTCTCACCCCACACTGCGCTTTACTGGGTAGGGAGAATACATTTGAGGATTTGGGCCTTGCTGGAAATCAATGGTTCTCTATTGCTGGCAATAGTTTTGGCATCTGGATCTGCAAGAATATAAAAGCTGGATGTATAATGCTGGATCAGAGTGCTTCGCCGGAATCAGGAAAGTGAGTGGATCTGTGAGTCCCTATGTGTTTTCAGCTGTCTCTATTTATGCTATAGGATGACATCACACAGGGGGTGTGTGGGCCAGTTTAGCTAAGCTTGCCCCTGTGAGCTGGGATAGGACCACACTTCATCTCCGCCTTGCAATTTGAGTGATTGGATCAAGGCCGGATGATGTCACATTTTATGATTTGCTTTACGCCCCTCAGAGACCTCCTTTTAGCCACTGGTTTCAAAATCAGATTTTATACTAAATGTACATTTCTTCATTGGTCACCTTTATACAAAGGACACATACAGATGCCATATTTTACGTAGCAGCTATTCCTCAAAACCCTGCAACGGTGGGATCTTTTCTCAACTTTCTTCAGATTTTTGCATTTTTAACATAGGGATATGCGTGTACATTTTCACAATTCTAATAGTAATACATTTTGCATAAAACCACATATATTGCCATTCCTGTCTAGAACATGTCACACAGTTCTACCACCTCTTCACACGTGCAGCCAGAAATTAAATTGACAACTTTGTACTTTTTATATTTTTCACCATTTTGAATAGCAAGTTATGAGTCTTTTAAAAATTGTTCTTTGTTCATGTTTAACAACAGATGGTCAGCCCCTTTTTGTCTCCCTGCAGTCCAGGGAATCCCCCTCCTTGTTTGTTGCTTCCAGAGGCCATTTACGACCCCCTTCACACTTCCAGTTACCTGGGCTCAAGCTTTGTCATTGTTCCTTTGCTTTCTGTAGACAGGATTCTGTTCTAACCCACAATTAACACCTCCCAGTGAGTTTCTGCTGAGAGGAAAACCCTCCTTCTGGGAGAAAAACCTTTTTTTTGTCCAGTTCTTGCAACTTTAGCCAGGCTAATTACCTTCTTAAACCCAGCAAAAACCAAATTTATTACATCACAAATAAATACATTTCTTTCTTTCTTGGATTTAAAATCTGTGGGAAAACACAACTAAAATCTGTATTCCATTTTGGCAACAATCCTTTTTATGTTTGCTAATCCAGCAGACTTTTTAGTTTTAGGTCCTTTTAAAATTTCCTCAGTACTCCTCTGACAGCTGTCATTCAGGTAGCCCCGGGTACTGCACCCAGAGTTTGGCCTATGCTATCAGTTTTCAGACAATCCAGTTTGTCTGAAGAATGTTTTGCTCTTCACATTGGGACTTTGTATGTTCACAATGTTTCATTAGATACATGAATTTTAGCACCAGGCAAGATTTTGAATGTTGAGAAGTGTTGTGTATGGACATTTGGGAGTTTTTAGCAACAAAGCAGATGTCATTTGTGGGCACATTTTTGGGTTTCACTTGCAAAATGTTGCTTCTCTCTCTGCACTCTTTTTGATGGTCATGGATCCCACTGGCACATTTTTGCAGGGTGTGCTCTATTCCACTGTGCATGTACCAGGGGGGGCAGGTTGTGCATCCCTCTTTTTGTGTGCTGAAGCACACGGTTTGTGTAGGTTTTTGTAGGTTTTTGGCACACACAAGGGTTTTGCCGCCATTGTTGCTGTTTCTTTCCCCATAACGTGCAAGGTGATGCCGCATAGCGGAGTGGGTCAATACCTCCCACAGTATATAACATCACATCCTATATATCAGTCTGCAACTATTTCCTCAGGAGAAATCCTTTGCAACCCTTGAAGTTGAAGCTTTGGCTATAACATGGCCATAACCTACTTGAAATACTATGTGACAGGTGGAAAGTTCAGGCTTTTTACAGATCATGCCCACTAAAGTTGTTAAGCCTTTGGATACCAATGCTGGAGTCCTGTGTGGTTTTGGGATTTACAGCCCTATTGTTTTTCTGTTGAACACAGGAAAGTAAAAGAACAGGGCAATGTAGATTTCCTTTCTACATTTCCAACAGCGTTTGTGAAATCAGTGACATTAGGGAAGGGTATGGGATGAATCCAGTGAGATCAACACTATTATAAACCCGGTGTGGGCCTCCTCTCCTGTGGCCAGGGAAAGACAGCTGCTACCTGATCCTGACTCCGGGGGTGGTTCCAAGTGGAAGGATTATGGGAGAGGTGACTTGTGTTGGGGGCTATGGGAATATCCTTATCTCACAATCCTCCTGTTCCTGAATTGATAATGGTTTATTGTAAAATAGAACAACTTAATGTTGACATTCTTCTATGGACTTCATGTCCCATAATGCTAAAAGCACTGGGACGAGGAAGAGGAGCTCAGAGGCAATGGGGACTCAATATGATAAATATTCAAAGGTGCAGTCTCATTGCTGCCACTCAAAGCACCTGAGCAGGATATTTAAAACTCAAGATGAGGCCCAGCTGGGAAACAAACAGAATGAATGCGAAGCAGATGATGAAGGCTGATGAGCAGTTAATGGTCATGTGGGAGGCATAGCTCAGGAAGCTCAAGTCATCCAAGGTGCAGGAGCAGCCACAGAAAGAAGCCTACCAGCAGGAGTCACCCCAAAGAGTGAAATCAATGAGAACTGCAGGTTACGCGCAGTGGAAAGCGGCATGCTAAGAAGAAGCTCAGCTGAGGAGACGTGCTCCCAGAGTATCATGTGGCAGACAGTTGAAGTTGAGGAAAATAATTGGATCTGTCAGTGTTCCTGAAGACTAATGCACAACTTACACGAGGCTCGCAGAGGATGAAGAGAAAGCAGACCGAATGCTGAAGGATCGCTGCGAAGCCTAACAATAAGAGAGAGCTGCAGCAGAGAAGCGGTAAGTTGGCAGAGTGTGAATGCTGACCCCGGGATGCTCTGTATGCGAAAGCTGTTACGAAGCAATCATTTTGAATACCAAGCAGGTGCCAAATAGTTAAAGGAAACACAGCTAAGTGGCAAAGAATAAAGTTCTCTTATAAGCAGGGCTGTCAGAAGATGTGGTGAGGCCCGGGGCAAAACATTTGGTGTGGCCCCCATACCATTTTTTGCACTCAGCCAGCAGCGGCACCTCTGCAAACAGGAGACTTGAAAAATCACCCTTTGAGTTTGTGTGTAGGATCCCAAATATGGTTTATTAAATATGGTTTGTTAATACAACTCCAAATCAACTACAGCAAAGTCAGATTTCTCTACTGAAGAAAGGTTTATGCCGTACTAACTTTTGTATCATTTGCATAAATATATATAGGATGGCATGAGCTCTCCACTCCACCACCTCCAACTCTCTGAGGGTCAGTCACTTTTCCAAGCAAAGAGTTGAGGGCAGATCTCTTTCTTCGGCTGGGTCTCCCTCTGAAAACAGCCTCCCTGCCTCTCTGAAAGTTGAGCAGAACCATCTCCGGTTCCGGAAGCAACTCAAGACCTGTCTCTTTGCTTCTGCGTTCTCTCATCCTCTCCCTTGCTGATCACCTGCCTGATCTACACACTGGTCACCTGGTCCAGCTCTGAATTCGGGCCCAGGTCCCTGCCTGTCCTGTTGCAAACCTGCACTTCCTCTTGGCTCCCCTGCCCTTGTGGTCTGTATCTGTAACCCTACAGTCCCTCTCTTGCACTTATTCGCCACCCGTTGGCTGCACTTATGAGTACCCACACTTGCCACCCATTGGCTGCACTCTTGTTTTCCTTTGTTCTGCATCCTACACCACCCTCGGCACTTCTCCCCTCCCCCTTCCCTGCTCTTGCGTGATATGAATGACACAAGGCCTAGTAAGATCTGTGTTTTGTTCTACTCTTTTGTTTCCCCCTCCTTGCCTTGTCGCGCCTAGAAACACTTGTTGTCAGGCACATTATAAATGCCATATCATATCATTAAGGAGCACACTGCCCCTGTGTGTGTATTAAAACACACATAATACACAGTGACAAATGATGTATAGTGGAGGCTGGTACATTTATGAACGTAAGAGGCTTAAAGGTTTTTGCCAATTAGGCAGGATCAACAGAGCACAGTGAGGGAGCCCAAACCAAACAAGAGTTGCTTGAGCGGGGAGGGGTTCTCACTCCCAAGAAAATTTTGAAACATTGGGTTATAATTATGCATTTTACAGCACTTTCTTTTCAAAATTGTGTAGAAATCCATACAGTTTGTAATTGGTTTTTTATGGAAGCACATGGAAAATCCCAATAGTTCCAAATCACAATCAGTGCACAGGAAAATTTTTCAATTCATGTCGCCTTTCCACGCAACATATGCTAGTATAAAAATATATTGATGCTGGTTGTTCTCATGTATGTCCATGCAGGCTGCATCAATATATGCCATTGTTACCATGTACAGACTCCCCGCCAGTAAAAATGCCAAACCACAGAATGTATATCCAGGCTGACTGTGTACCATAAGTTGTATTGCTGGCTAGATTGGCCTACATTCAATGTGGTCCAATTTAGCCAAGTAGTATGTTTGCTTTAACATTGATGCATAGTCCTGTACATCAAGGGTAAAGCAAAAAGAGCATTGGCAATGCTAACAGTTTGGGCATTCATGTAGGCATGGGACAGGCACTTCTGTATTGGTATTAGCTGGCTATTAATAGTGCCAGTGCTAAATGGTTTGAGTACCTGAGCAGCTAATCGCAGTGCCTGGCAAATGCCTAATACTTATACACAAGCCAAAACTGTTGGCTTTGCTAATGCTTGTTTTTAACAGGACTTCTGCAAAAGACACACAGGGTGTTTTTAACTCGAGTGGCCAAAGGCAGACCTGATTAAGACATTTTTATTACACCAGTTCTGTGTCTACAACTCAAATGAAGTCATGAACTCTCAAAAGACTCCTTTGAGAAAACACTTCCAGGCACATTGAGGGCAAAGTTTGATGGCAAAGCGTGATGAAAGCTAGCTCAAAGAGTTTCAGTGAGGAGGTGTTTTCGGTGGGGAGGGCATGAACTGGGTGAGAATTGCCATAGGGATTAGCATGCCCATGAGAAGTCAATGTGTGGGTAAATAACTAAACAGCATCTACAAGTCCCTCCTCATATTGCATTTCTTCCTATCTGTAGTCAATGCTATCATTGGGATGGAACTTCCCAGACCCAGGATCTGGCAAATAATTACCATTTTGGAAATACAGCTCCACAATCTGGGAAACCTATGTGCAATACATTTTTATTCTAGAATGCTGTGTTGTGTTTGTGCTTTAAACTATGTTGGGCAGGGTTTTGGACTGTGGTCGCTAGGTTCCAAAGTGAGACACTTCCCCACAAGACCACTTAAGGGTCTGAGCGGGAGCCCTGTGAAATCCCTTGTTGCACTGTATGGGAAATATTGATGTGCATTTTTTAGGTTTAAAAGGGGTGCAGATTTTGAACTTTGCTGACGATAAATCCTCTGAGTGGAACAGGCAAATGTTCATGGGGTGACTGAAATACCTGCCCTACACCCTCCTAATCCTCCCGTCGCTGGACCGGCCTCTTTCACTGCGGTAGAAGCGATGCCCCAGAAAAAAAGTCTATTTCCACCACTGTCTGTTCGCTAAAGCTATATTTTTGGCTTATTGGTGGCACACCAAATAACCCAAACAAAAAGAATGACATGCAGTGGCGCAACACCATTGAGCAGATCGGGCTCTAGCCCCTTCCTGAAATGTTGGGTTTTTTGACTCGACCTGGCTCCATGGGCGACGCCAGCTCCTGGCCACTTTGAGGCAGAACGCCTCTTTCGATGTGTCACCAGCCCGTAGCACTCGTTAAGAAGCGGCATCAGCATCAAACATGCAGAGCACAAAAACCTATCCATGTAATATCAACAGACTCACTTTTATAAAGCCAAAGTCTTAACTTCTGGTTTCAGCTTTTAGATGGCCCACCTCTCCAGAGATTAGCATAGTACTATGAAAGTAAACAGCCTCTGAATTGGGGTGAAAGGTACGACTGGTGAAAGGTACGACTAGTGGCCAAAGGGAAGGTGAAATAACTTTTCAGCTTCCTAGTTCGGCTTTGGGAAATTAGAGGGAAATGGGAGCAGGGCTGGCTAAAGAGGTGTCAGGGCTGGTAGGGTCTCATTTATTTTCGATGTTTGGGGCACTCCTTACTGATTGGAGGAGTGCTTAAATCAATAATGAAGTTAAAATAATGCAGCAAGGAGGTTCAAAAATGCAGATTATCAGTAGGTTTCTGTGTCATAAGACTGCCAACATGGGGGCAGCTACTTGGGGGCCCATTTCAACTGTAAAAGGTGAAAGGCCCAAATGCCATCCCTCAGGGGGAGACCGAAAGTGCAATGGGTTTATTGGCCCCACTCACTATCTGCTTTCAAAACTGTCATCCAGCCCCTGTCGGGTTGACCGACAGAGCCGTGGTCAGACTGAACAGGGCACAAACGTTAAAAAGTGCCTTGGCTTCGCTGTTAACAAAGGCGCTGCAATTATTAACATAAAACATTTTATTGTTAGCACCTGCATTTATATGTATACATTTTTAGGTCATTAAATCGTGATGTGGGGTTAGCACTTTCATGCTAGGGGAGTGATTAGAAGAGTGGTGACATGGGACATCTCATTCTCACAGCAGTCCTTAAGTGTGACGTTTCAGAAATGAAGGGGAGAGGTAGCTGCGTGTAACTTTGAATAGTCTCATTTGAATGTGAAAAGATGTTAGATGCCCCCACACAAGGAAGTTTGCCCCTCCCTCACAGCCTCTGATGTTAGCACCTCTCCCAACATTTGAAGTGTTAGTTGCCACCAACAAACCCCCTACCCCCCACTTCCCACCCCCCTGAGATTTTCGCCTAGGTGCACCTCTGATGCCATGAACCCACCCCTTAATGAAGTGGCCCCCAGGGCGGCTAAATTTAGGGGTGGGGCTGAACACACATTCACATAAAACACTTTCACCCATGCATTCATCCACCAGTTGCACAACTCCATACATGCATGCATACATATAACCAAACACAGCACTGACACAAACACCAACATTCACGCTTGCATTCATACATACACATGTACATAATAATTTAATTTAAATATACATATATACACATTTAATTTAAAATAAAAAAAACACCTTACCTCCATGCACCCTTCAAAAGCATCCATGCAGCCGACACATAGGAATGCTGCCTGACAAGAGAGAACTCCTCTCCCATCAGTCAGCGTGGTCACGCTGAGCAACATGAACACACTGACTGACAGGAGAGGAGTTCTCTCTTGTCATTCAGCATGTCCACGTTGTCAGCTGAATAACCGGAGGCAGCGGAGCTCACTTCTGAGCCCTGCTGTCTCCCATTATTTTGCTGTTTGTTGTGGAGCCAAACGGCTTCGCAACACACAGCAAAATCATTGCAGGGGCAGAGAGCAAACAGCACAGTCCCCCATGTGAATAAAGGACATGGGAGACTGTGCTGCCTTCTCCTTAGGGGAGGGGGCTGCGAGACCCCCGCAAGCGCGAGGCCTGGGGCAGTTTTCCTCCGCTGTACCCCCCTCGTGATGGCCCTGCTTATAAGGGACTACAAGAGGGGGATGTTTTTAACCTGTACTACTCACAGCCAAGAGGCTGTCAAAAGACTTTGAGAGGTCTACCCGTGGGGAAGCCTCAAACCAATACTACCCACAGCGAAGAGGTTACAGGCATACCAGATCAAGAAAACCATTAAGTTGTGAGAAATTTCTAATAAAACAACCAAAGCATAAATCCACTTTTCAGACATATACCGCTGGAGAATATGAAACCATACCAAAGGACTGGTATGGAGAATATTGGAATCAATATTGCCATAACTTCGAAGTTAGTTGTAGGAGTTTTTTACTGGCAGGCGAGTATAACTGGGATGATGGCTTATAGTGGTTAGTCCAGGCATCCAAGTAGACCAGGAAAGAAGATGGTGGTTTGATATCGGTCTGGAAGAAAGATATGTGGCAAGAATCTTTGTTGAATTAAGGGAATTTATGTACTGTATAATTTGTTTAACAAGCAGTAGCATCACTGAGACAAGTTGCTTTTTGCTATCCTGACAAAAGTTTTTTTCAAGAAGAATTATTGAGAAATAATGAAGTGCTAGCTTGAAAGGAAGTTGTTTATGTGAAGAAAGTATTACATGGTAACAGAAAAATTGCATTTGGTTTTGAACTAGTGTTTTGGGGAGAAAATCAATCATACTTTTAATAGGGATATTGTTGAAGGCCCTCATTACAAGTTTGCCGGTCTGTAAAAAAGAGCCAGTAACAACAGTTAATGGCACCTTTTCCGGACCGGGAAACTAAAGGTCTGCCGGTAGGGGCTGTGAACTACCAACAGGCCTGGCCTGCTGGTAGTTCTGGCCCCGCCAGCAGAATTTTCACTGAAGCACTGGCACTGTTGCTAAGGGTGTCGGTGCTTCAGGCTTCCCATTTCCGTTGAGTCCTAAAGACACTGCCCTGTTCTTGTTCTTTCCTATAGGAGTCCACAGGAATGGGAACTTAGTGTTACTCCACCACCTATAATATCCCAGTATTACCTGAGAGCATTTTTAAAGTGGCCTCATGTTACATTTTCAGCAAGCCCAACCCTTTTCCCTATCGGAATAATTGTAAATACTTCACAAAAGAGGCCCAGGGTGTAGAGGCCTACCGACAAATCTCCAGAGGTCCCTTTAGGCCAGTACACCCCTGCTGATGCGATGGGTAGGGGAGAAAGAAGGCTAAAGGGGCGCAGCTTTCCACAGGAAACCCTATGAGTTCTTACAGCCGTAAAGAGTGTAGTGAAATGGTCTCGTGTTCCCTCTCCTTTTAATTGAGTACGGGCACTGCCTCTCTGAATACTGATAACATTTAGAAGTAGCGGCCCTAAGAGCCGTCTAGGACCGGCCCATTTAAAGCACTGACTGTAGATGTAGAACCACTCCGCTGGTCAGGTAAGAAAGCAGGGGATAGACAATCAGAATGAACAATAAATTAGTAACAATAAATACTGAATTCATATTTGATTGTAGTAAAACACACCGTAAAAAGCAGGTGATATATGAAAATAATAAAATACGTAACAGCTAAATATTTCAAAGGACAGAATACAATAGGATTGCTTGAGCAGAAGGATCACAGTCGATTGAGGGGTCACACAGTTGATGAGGTATTTTCCCAGATTTTGAGGGGTTCAAAAGGTTCATGGTTCACAATTCATTACAGGTGCACCGTGCAGGTATTCAACTCTCCATCCGCAGAACTCATGAATGCCCATGTGTTAGAAAGGGCACAGCCCCAGCATCTTTGCAGTGCGTTTGCGGCCAGAGCCAGCATGTGCTGCTGCTTTGACCCTTATTAAGTAGGGTGACCAGATTTAAAAAGTAAAAAACCGGGACAGGGCAACTAACATAAAAGTAGGACTAACTCTTGAAAGTGGCTGTCAAGGCACTACACCACAGTAGCGGTTGGAGAAGAAGGGGGTTTAAGTGTTACTGGTTGAATAACTACATATTATAATTAATGTAGCACAAACTAACACTATCTTAATTCGTAAAACGCAGCATTTCTTGTGTGTCAGATTGTGCTTGTGTCCTTCCCATGCACTTGCGCGATCTGAATGTCTCCTGGCCTAGTAGGATCGTTGTCTGTCTTCCCTCTGTTCCCCCTCCCTTGCCTCGTCGCGCCTTGAAACACTTGTGTATAGGCACGTTATAAATGCCATATCATATAATATGATATCATTCCTGGCTGCCAAATATGAAGACCTACTACCAAAAACCGGGACCACTGCATTTTCCAATGGAAAAATAATATTGAGAAAGGGGGACAGAGCACTCAATTCCAGGACAGTCCCGGCTAAACCGGGACGTCTGGTCACCCTACTATTAAATGACTAGGAGCTATGTAATGGCGAAATAAAAAAAGTAGTTTCTCAGAAGGCAGTGTCCAGAGTAGATCATACATCTGAGGTAAAGATGGACCAACGAGGTAAACTATGTCGTTTAGATGGACAATGTATTTTCATTTGTATTTTGTTTATTTGTAAAGCGCAAACCAGGCCCACGGGCAACCGGGCGCATAATCTTGTAAAGAATGTTACAGTAAACAGTAAATGCACAGTAAATTTACAAAACTACAGAAAGTACAGATAGACATACCATTAAAAAATGAGATACAGATACAATAAGAGGTGTATGTACACAAATTATATTACATGTGGCAGGCAGGTCTAAGATAGGTGCCTCACTGGACGCGAGAGAACAGCCACATTTTGCCGTTGTTCTTGAAGGTTTGGAATGACGGTTGAGCTTTGACGGGAGTGGGTAGAGTGTTCCAAAGTTTGGAGGCTAAGACTGGAAAGCTCACGCCACCCGCTTTTTGGAGTTCGAGTCTGGGCAGGGTGAGGCTGTGAGTTTAGGCCGATCTTGTGGGACGAAAGGAGGTGTGGGGTGTGAAGTGGGAGGAGAGGTAGGGTGGGGCATTATTGTTCAGGCGTTTGTGGGTCAAGGCTAGGGTCAGGGAGCCAGTGTAGGTCAGATCTGATGGAGGAGATATGTGCACGTCTCGGGATGTTTAAGGCTGCCCTTATGGCATTATTTTGGATGGTTTGCAATTTATTAAGGTTGGACTGACTAGTCCCAAGGTAGAGAGCACTACAGTAGTCGATTTTGGCCATAATCAGTGTTCTGGCGAGGGTGATGCAGTTGATGGGGTTTAGAAAGGGTCTGCAGGCGGTGATAAGTTTGCACGTATAGGCAGATGCCGACCTTACTGCATTAGTTTGTCTGTTCAATGAGAGCGTGGAATCAAGGTAGACGCCTAAAGTTTTGGGATCTTTAGAGGCCTTGATATCGTTGCCGTCAATGATGAAAGACTTGTAGGTTTGATCTAATTTGTTGAGGCGATAGCTAGATCCTAGTAGTAAGAGCTTGGTCTTATCATCATTAAGGCAAGATTTGTGCTGTGCCATCCAGGCCTGGATGACCAGATAGACATCCTTCAATGCTTTGGTGTCTGTGGTGTGATAGGAATGAGTATCTTGGTGTCGTCCGCGTAGTTTGTGTAGGAGACACCCGGATAGTCAAGCACATCGAAAAGGGGCTTGGTGAATACGTTGTACAACGTAGGGGACACACAGGAACCTTGGGGAACACCACAGTGAATGGGTGCGGGGTCCGCAGATGCTGTAGAACCCTCATACATCAGTTGCTCAGGAAAGAATGGATCCAGGCATTGGCAGAATCAGATAAAAGGGCTGCAGATTTAAGGTGTTGGCAGGGTATCTGGTGGTTGACCAAATCGAAGGCTGCCGAAAGGTCAAGGAGAAGGAGTAGAGCTAACTTCCCGTTATCCTTCAGTGTCTCCATCTGAGTTTTCAGAACGATCGTATGTGCCCGGGGAGAAAAGAAAGATGCATACAAATGTTGCTTTCGGGTGAAGTACAAATACAAATTAGCCTTTCCATTTAACAAAGTCAAACTCAAAGATCCCCCTGTGCGTGTGTCTACGTATCATATGTGTATTTTGGCATTTATCCATACACACACACACCCCCACACACACAAGATTTCTCTTAATGAAAGTGCACAGGGCTGACAGAGTCAGGCTTGTGCTGTCCACGAAGCATGCCCTTGAAACTTCACACCACACTAATGCCATGGCCTTAATTGGAAAGCAGAGAGTGCTGGCCCATGTAACTATGATGTAACTATGCAATGTGCCAGATACCTGATGGTTCGGTGCGTCATATAAATAAATAAACAAACAAACGTGAGACGACTACCCCAGTGGGTGCAATGGAATGGGACCTTACCAATAACACTAGTCTGCAAGGACCTGCTCAACAGCAGAAGCTCCAAATCCTTAGCAATCCTGAGTGTCTTGAGTATGTCCATGTGAGTCAAACACAAGGACACTGATAGGGTCGAGAACTGCTGGAACACAGCAACGGAGTATATTCAAGTTAATGATGGACAGAAAAGAGGTACATTAATCCTAAGTATGTTGTGGTCTGTAACACAGGTTGGGACACACAAACGGCAGGTCAGTATGATTAGCAAAAGCCTTGGCAATGTGCGTTCGAGAAACGTGGTCCTATTTAATGGGACCCCAATAGTGAAGCAGCGATTCTGCATAGCCACTAGCATGCCCCATGCAAGGGGGAGAAAGGCCCCTTTGTAAACACATGTAGTGCACTGTTCCCCTTCACATATTGCTGATAGACACACAGTGAATAGCTGTGTGTGACAGTTTGTAGAAGACATAGATTAGGAGGCTGCCACATACACAGCCACATGAGCTAGTTTTATTTTTTATTTTTTAATATTTTTATTTGCTTATCAGTCAATTCTCTGAAATTGTAAGTTGATGAAGTCGTTGTTTTTAATACTAGTGGTTTTTATGCATATCAAGCATAAGTTGGGTGTGATAATAAGGATATCCGTGTTTTAGTGAATCAAATTAGATTTTGTGTTTTTATTACTCGATGGGTGTGTTTGTGTTGTTTTTTAAATACTGTGATTAAACTCTGTGTTAAATGTTGTATATACAAAGCTTTTCGCTGATGGTATTTAAATAAAATTGAAATTGAAATAGCCACACACACAGACACTCGAGAATGTGTGCGTAGGAGTGTGTGTACTCTCTGTCACTGAGCATTGATGCAGTGGAGAAGATATATTGCTTATTGCACAGTTCCTTTCTTGATCACAAGCCTTCTAAATATCTCTTTCTGTGACGTAAGCATGGTTGGGTCTAAATGTTCAAATATCCCTGATAACAAAAAATAGGATTTGTTATTTCCACACTTGTCTACCTCTCTCTTGCCTCTGGAAATATCCCATCCTGCTAGAAAGCAATTCCTCTTCCACCCATCTTAATTAAGGCCTCTGGCAGCTCAACATGCCTGCGAACTGCCAAGCAGTCTACCTCCTGCCACACCACTCTAAAATTCTGGAGCGTGTCGTGTACACCCAAACCACAGACAACCTGGATGTCAACAGACTCTGCTATCAATCCCAATCTGTTGCACAAAAGACACTCCAGAGAACTGAAATGAATGCATGTCTCCAAAATGTCTCACCATTGCTCACCACTTAAAATCCTGCTCAATCTCTTGACAGGCTTTGACACCGAAGCACACCCTTCACTTTTTCCCACCATGCTTAACACTGGCATTCATCTTGCCGTCCTTGTCTGTTTTGCTTTCTACTTGTCAGTCCATTCCTTCTTCATCTCATAGACCTCAAACACCTCCAATACCCCCCTTCCTATTAGGAGTACCCCACAGCTCTATTCTAGGACCCGTGTTGCTTGCTCTATACACCCACTCGATTGACAGGCTAATCTCCTTCTGTTTCACTTACCACCTGACACTGCGATTGTCTTCCCTTCTTTCCTTTACCACTCACGGGTCTGCATTTCAACGTCTTATGCTCAACTCCTGCAAAGCTGAAGTACATCGCCTGGCCATTTTCCGAGAATAAATTCCATTTCCGCCACATGGTCAAAAACTGCTCTACCCCGACCACTGCATTTAATTAATGTCAAGCACCTGGGGACATGGCAATATTAGTCTGAGTGTATGTGAATTCTCTATTTCCAAACATGTTCTTCACTCTTTCTTAAGGGTTTTCAGAAAAAGTTACAAACCATCATGTGTATATGTTGTCAAATTAGGTCAATCACATAACAAATAAACATGACAGTAATGAACGAGCGATTCGCATTCAAGAAAAGTCCTCGGAAAATGTGACCCATTCTTAACATTATTTGTTCAAGACAAGCTGAGTTAAAGTACCAATCACAGCTAGTCCTCACTGGAAGAGAACAGAAATACCGGGCAACGAATGATGATGGGGGAGAAGACAGACTCATGAGGGAAGCAACTTTGTTCCATATGCGAGAGCAGCAAATGCAAGAGAGGGCAAGAATTCCTCCCTGCACAGCAAATCAGGGCTACATTCACTCTGGTCCATCCCACAAATGCTTATGGTGAAATTATTACCATAAATGTGCAAGTCAATAGGCAACTCATTTTGCTCCGATACGTAATTTGGTGGCAGGGATCTGGCACATTTGCATTTAGGTGTAGCCAGGTCCCCACTGCCAAAGTTCCATCATTTGCGTGGCAAAGTGAGTAAACACTGCCTGGAGTGCTCGAATGCCCGGCAGTGTTTACTTTCAATTGTGAACAATGCTTACCAAGCACGCGTGCTAAGCAGTGTTCACAATTACAACAAAACGCTGCCCGACATCCACCCCTCCTCTGCGATATTCAAATGATTGAAATTGTGGCATGGAGTGATGAAAAGGCATGCAATCCTTACTCAAGATTTTTACGCGTTTCATTCACGTTGCGCCACATTTGAAAATGAACTCCTCGATTGGCCAATGTAGATTCCAGCTCATCATTCTATGTAGAAAATAAACAGGACCAGACCGAATTTTCGGCTAGGTTTCAGTTGTCTATTCTAGAAATAAAATGCTTTCTTTTAACTTTAACATACTTCTTCGCTCCTTGTAGGTTTTGCATCTTTGTATGTCACTGTTCTGTAATTAAACTGTGAATTGGTTGTTGGTCTGACTTCCGCTTTGGATCCTTTGTTGAATTTTGTGCCTTCCTCATCTAGGATGCAAAATAAACATGGAAACTTTGACATATTAAAGTTTTTTTTAAAGATGTTAAATATAGCATGTGTCAACTTCAGCTCCTGAAAAAAGGCAACTACTATGTGTCATGTGTTATGGGCCGAATTATCACGCTTGCCATCTCTTATTAAGTTAAATCTAATGTTTCTCTTCATTTGAAGTGTGAAGTGGAAATAATGAAAGGGAATCATCAGCAAAATGAGCTTTTTGCTCTTCATGCACTCGGTAACGCAGGTCCATGAGTGATGATGGATGCTCTTTGCTAATCGACCTATTGGTATTCGCAGCTCTAATTTCATAGCTGGGCGACCCTAAGTCTGATAGACGGAATGCCCTGTCCTGTGATTAAAAGCTGGCATTACCTTCCTAACCCTGGGCGAAGAGGCAGTTCCTGAGCTTTCTTGGCTCGCCTAACGGTAGCTGTGGTCACGTGATCAAGGCACGCTCACACGTGAGGCGTGGGGTAGGCAAGAAGTAACATACTCCTTCTAAGTCCTGTGTTAGAATGGGCAAAGGGAAGCCATGTTAGCAACGTCTTACGTCCAGACACGCTCAGAGCACTGACTATGCCGAGCTTTCTCCAGTCTCATCTCAGCAATGGCTCATGACACTTTAGGAATAATTCTAGGCAACGTAGTCGCGCAGTCCCTGCTTCAGTCCTTTGCACTGCGTACACTCCTTTATTTTCCCTTTTGCTGTCTGTGTAGTTACAGGCAGTAAAACAGCAGGTCTATGCAATTAATATACACAAAAATGAGTAATCACCATCCTCATCGGGACAATTATATGTGAAACAATTATTATTAATTTTATTTTTATATTATTTATAGTGTATTAGCAATAGATGCAGACAAGAAAACACATAATACAATGACTTTTAAGACTATTTACAAACAAATATAATACAATCAATGATTAGATTGAAAAGAAAAAATGACAAAAGAGAGACCTCGATACAATTTTACACTAAATAAAAACAACCAAGAACACTTAAAACACAGTACGTCAAATATAATAAAAAAAGAAAAAACATGCCCTCAAAACATAATTCATCCATTCAAAGGCACCGTAATATTATCCAATTAAAGATCTCTCCATCCAGGGGGGCGCTGTTGCGCACGACGAAGATGGCCGCCTGAAGGGAGAGCTCCGGCCCGTTACATATCCTATCATAAAATTAATCCTGTTCGTGGCCACCTACACGCCAATAAACATCTGTTATCGGCAATGGAAGACCTGCGGCATCATTCCACTGATTTCCCTGCAGAAACGCCGGCTCAATCCTGAGATATCGGACTGTAAACCTACACCGTGAGCGCGGCGGCGGCATACCCGGACCACGGTTCCAGAGGAATCACGCGGCAGCCGGAGGCGTCGGCTCGTCTGCAGGCCAGAGAGGGGAAGAGCCGCGCTGCGCGCCTTTTTGCTGCCGGGTGTCTTCCTGATACACTTCGGAGTTGCCGGTGAATATATCCTGCTGGCCCCCGGTCCTGCTCCTGGGTGTACACCACAAGTCCGGCCCGGACGGAACATTACTTTTCTGCAGCGGGGTGCCGACCCGCTCACTGAGCAGTTGCTGCCCCGCGGACTGATCCTTGACTGACCACCGAGTCGGACCTTGCCAATGGCGGCGTGCCAGCTGCGTTCGCTTGTCGGGGCCTGCTGATAACATCATAAGGTGGGTGCCCTTGTGGTGGCTCCTCCCGGGACGCTCTGGCGCATTTCCTCTGCATATACCCGCCACACAAGCAGTGTTGCCCTCGCCGCCCCGTATGCAGCGCATGCTGCCCACAAACTACGCTGATGATTGAGTCACATGCCTAAGTGCCGGTGAACGCTGACCACCGACTACCAATGGGCGCCAGAATTTGTGTGGACGCAACCCAACAGATTTAATATATGGGCCGCAGCGAAAAGAAAAGTATGGGCACCAAGAAAACTGGTCCGATGGACTCCTTTGCCAGTTCCCAGCCACATGGGTCTGCCGAGACACCCACTGAGTCCTCCGGCGGCCAACCAGAGTCTCCAATGGATGAGAGAGTGGACAAACTATTATCGATGGTCCAGAGTGGATTACTGGCGTTTAACAGCAAACTGGACGATATAGGGGCCACGATCAGCTCTCTGAAGGCAAGGGTTGACAAGGAAAGTACACGCACTACGGAGGCGGAGAACAGAATTGGAGTCAACGAGGACTCGATAGCACAACACAGCTGCGATAAAAAGGGTGACCTGCAGAAAACCCTAAATAAGTGTGAGGACTTGGAATCTCGTTCCAGGAGAAACAACGTCCGCCTGGTCGGAGTAGTCGAATCCTTCGGAAAAGGTTCCATGGAACGCCAGGTGGAAAACCTCCTGAAATCCCTCTTGGGCCCCGATGCTTTCTCCGATGATTTTCTCGTGGAGCGGGCCCATCGTACCCTGGCCCACCCTCCCAAGCCTGGAGCACCGCCCCGCACAATCATTGCCCGACTCCTAAATTATAGAGACAGAGACGCTATCCTGAGGCTTTCCAGAGAAAAAGGCTCCCTGCATTATGAAGACAACAGGATACACATATATCCGGATTTTTCAACTAGTGTGCAAACGTTGAGGAGGTCCTACGAACCGGTCAAGAGACAGCTGAGGCTACGCCAGATCCCATATGCACTTGTCTTCCCGGCTAAAATGCGCATCCAACAAGGAGGCCGAGCACACTTTTTTGAGAATCCTAGGGAGGCCATGATGTATGTCGAGGGCTCAATCCCCCTTCCCCCAGGGAGCCGGGAGAGTAACCGCAACTTGCCGCCCCGGCCGGTGGTGGAACCGGAGGACCATGCTGGCTGACGAGACTTACTCCGCACTGCCTTGCCACAAGTTCAATAACCCGTTGACGGCGAGGTGGCCCTGTCCACCATATGTTGTCGTAGGGCTGTGAGCCCCCCCATGGTGGTCGGTCACGTGAGTACAGCTCACACCCCCAGGAGACTACCCAAGTTATGGTTGATGGGATACATCATCGGGTTGGGGTTGATGATGCGGCTGGGGGTTGGCGGGGGAAACAGGTAAAACAGGTAAAAGTTTTTCCTGGTGTTCTGCCAGGCACGGTTGGGGATGTTACAAAGTTAAAATCAGGGGACTACTTTCCAGCAGGACTCTTCCATCACTTGAGACAATAGCGCCATACTTGGCAAACGCTCCCTCCGATAGGCAACTATGGCGCAGGCTAAGGGTGGGTTGAACATTAGACTACTCTCCTGGAACATTCAGGGTTTCAACAATCCAGTCAAGGCAAGGAAAATTGCTGCATACATTACACGCCATGACCCCCACATCCTTCTGATACAGGAAACACATGCGCTGGGGAGTATCGATACCAAATTCCTCCCACAATGGGGTCCTCATAGGTACTTCACAGAGTATTCGACACAATCCAGGGGAGTCCTGACTCTTATACACCCCAGGCTATGCTTCAGGTATCTTCCTAGTAAGATAGACCATCTAGGTAGATACGTGTTGGTATGGGGGGAGGTGGCGGGACAGTAAATATTACTGATTAACACATACGGTCCTAATATAGATGACCCACTATTTCACTGCGCAATCCTTGATATGCTGTCCACATCGGAAGAAGCACAAATAATATGGGGTGGGGATTTTAATATGATTCTTGATCACTCCCAGGATCGTTCATCTACCTCCCCCAGAGCCCCGTCCAAAGCAGCTCTTACTGTTAGACAGATGATGGAACAGACCGATATAATTGACGCATGGCGCACGTTACATCCACATGAGAAGAAATTCACTTTCTACTCATCTGTTCATGACTCCCACTCCCGTATAGATTATTGGTTCATTAGTTCATCCCTCTCTGGGGCGATCGCTGACTGTGCAATACACCCCCGCACGCTCTCAGACCACTCGCCAATAACACTAGACATCAGCCTAGATGACTCCCCACCTCCGTCTAAAAGGTGGAGAATGCCCTCTACGATCCTTAGGGACCCCAATATCTGTGAGGCACTACATATTGAAATTGAGGAATTTCTGTAGTTGAACGAGGGTTCGGTGAGCACCTATGCTACCCAATGGGAGGCATTCAAGGTTTGGATCCGGGATACTATACTGGGTAAGTCTACAGGTATGCTGAAAGCGGTGAGAAGGGAACTGGGTGTTGCTGAAGCCACAATAGACGCATTACAGACGGAATATAGCGCCACATTGAACAAGGAAACCCTATCTAAGATGCACGCTTCCCTCAAGGAATTCAATGAGCTAGCCAGCAGGGAAGTCTTATACATGGCTGCCCCGGCCAAGGCCCGCAGGTACGGGGAGAGTAATAGAGAGGGGAGATTTCTGGCCAACATGCTTAGAACATACAGGCACCTCAACCCGATCGCTAGTATCCAGAACCCGGCTGGGATCATGGTCAATAAATAAAGTGACATTCATTCTACTTTTGCTGATTTCTACTTTGCTCTGTACTCTGATCATGATGTTAAAACCAGGGAAGACACGTTCAGGTACCTGGACTCTCTCAACCTCCCAACACTTACCCAAACGACGCGAAACATTTTGGATCAACCCGTTACTATTGAAGAACTCACTGAGGCCATTAAGTCTCTATCTGGTGGCCGTGCCCCTGGCTCAGACGGCCTGACCGCCGAACTGTACAAAGAATTTCAGGGTGAGCTAGCCCCACTATTACTGAAAGTGTGAGACGAGGCCATGGATCGTGGTATCCTTCCAGACTCGATGCATGAAGCAGTCATTACGGTCCTTCTGAAGCCACGCAGACCAGCACAGGATATGGCCTCCTACAGGCCCCTCTCCCTAATCAACACTGACGCGAAAATCTTCGCCAAGGTGCTGACCACCAGACTCCTGCCGTACATGCCAATCCTAGTCCACCCTGACCAAGTTGGCTTTATACCAACTAGATCTACAGCTTTAAACCTGAGACGATTATTTAATGTGCTGGCGCAAATAGATCCGGAGGCAAAAGCGGCTGTAGTGGCCCTAGAGGCCGAAAAGGCCTTTGATTCCGTCTCCTGGACATACCTTTTCCTGGTACTCAAGATGTTTGGACTTGGGCTATATTTTATTAAATGCGTCCGGCTGCTATATACCCAACCATCCACCAAGGTCCTAACTAATAACACCCTGTCCCCTTCTTTCCATCTACACAGAGGGACCAGACAGGGCTGTCCTTTCTCACCCATTCTCTTTGCACTCACTATTGAACCGATGGTGGAATATATCCATCAACACCATTCGCACATAGGTCTCAGGATGACTGGCCCTCCCCAAATTATATCACTGTACACGGATGATACGCTGTTATATGTCCGGGACCCACATGAGAATGTGCAACACATTGTGTTTGATATACACGAGTTCTCGGAATATTCAGGATATAAAATCAATGTCCCAAAATCTGAAATATTTCCATTGACCCCTAGGTGACCTATCTCACATTACAGGGTTTAAGCCTGCCCCCACGCAGGTAAGATACCTGGGAATTATGGCGGCCAGAGATAGACAGCTGCTGTACTCGCATAATCACGGCGAATTACTTCTCACCCTTACGACCAAGCTCCAACTATGGGCTAAACTCCCTCTGTCCTTATACGGCCAAGTGGCCCTACTTAAAATGGTAGTTCTACCCAAACTCTTATATCTCTTCAACAACATCCCGATTTGGCCCGGTAAACCCTTTTTTGCGAAACTTAAATCATTGGCGTCTTCCTTTATTTGGAACGGGAAAACTGCTAGGCTGGGTTGGGACAAGATGGTGGAGCCATACTCACAGGGCGGTATTGCGGCCCCTGATTTTGAATTGTATTCTATAGCAGCACAGGCACAATTTGTGAAGCATTGGTTTGACCCCGAAGACACAGCCCCGCACATTCTTCTTGAAAAGCACGCAGTCCGCCCTAATGATATACGATCGGTCCTTTTGAACCCCACTTATGGTAACATCTGCCCTTTCGACCCGGTATACATCACCACACGAGCTTGGTCCAGGGTTTACAGGAGGATTGGCCTGGAGATCCCCTATGACACAGATGTACCCCTGTGGAACTTTTCTAGTATTTCCCCGACTTTTGACAAGGCCCTTCAGCGAACCTGGGACCCGAATAAACTTTTCAGGATGCGAGATATGTTCCCCGATGGCATGTTTTGTGAACTCACAGACTTCATAGATGCAGTGGGGGGGGCCAGCTTAAGCGGCTTCAATACTATCGTATGAGAACAGCTTTTGCTGCTAAATGGCCTTCCTTCCCGGCAGAACCCCAGACACATGAATGCATCAGAGCTATGGTGATGACGGATGGTCATAATAAGGGAACCTCGTCGCTATACACCTTGGTGCAAACACATTCCCCCTCACGAAACACTATCAGAGAAACCTGGGAGCGGGATGTGGGTACTCAGATTGATGATGTGAGAAGTTCCCGATATTGTCAACTCACCAAATCAGTCTCCATGAACTCAGGAATCCGACTGATCCAATTTAAAATCCTGAATCAGTTACATTACTCCCTGGCTAGGCTAGCTAAGTTTGTAGAGGGTTGCACAGGGACATGTTCGAAATGTGGTGCCCCCGATGCTGGAGCGTATCATATATACTGGTCGTGCCCTGTTATTGCAGACTTTTGCCGAGAAGTGGCTGAGCTCTTTGAGGAGATAACGGCGATAGCCGCTCTGTCCCCCCTGAAATACCTGTTTGGTGACTTTGGAAAGGTGAAGGAAACCACGAGAAGGTTTTTTAATATCGCATGTGTTATTGCCAAACGCTGCATCCTTAAATGTTGGAAATCCGCCACAGGGCCTACCTGATCCAACTTCCTGAAAGACTTATGTATGGTGAATGATGATGAGGAACTTTTTGACTTATCAGTCCCGACGCCCTGTCATCCCAAAGATATATGGTCGCTGCTACGTTTGTACCTATGTGATTTGATGTCTGATGCTGATGTAACACCTACTCCGTCACCTTAGGTGACGATGCTTGCCTCATTGCCACAGATGTATGTCATTGTCGAAATTATGTGAAGCAAAACCTGTTAGACGATAACAGGAGACCCACTGTCGCACTCCTATAGGGATGTAAAATCCCTTAATAATTCTTGGAACGGAGTTCTGAAACCAGAAATCCACATGTACTAACATCACAACAATTCAATGTGTTACATAGATGATCATTACATTTCCATCACAAATGTGTAATTAATTGTAAATATGTGATAGCATCTACTACCAAAGAACAGACACTTCACTGGTTTCAGTTTTCATTTTTTAGTATAGATAGCATAACAATAAATGGTAAATGAAGAAGAAAGTCAATTCTAATACGCCATTGACATTACGTTTTTTCAAACAGAAGAATTATTACTATCAACAAATTTGTGCATAGTCCACTTAAGGTGTAGTGGTAGGGTACATAGTAGTGTTAGTATCACACTGTAGAAAAGACATATCTTTAAAACATTAAGAGTCTATAGTGTGACTCTAATAGGCTCCTTTTTGTATATATGCCGACGCGTTTTGGAAAAAATCCATCTTCATGGCCAGGTGCCTATTGTTCCATAACAGTTCATTTCTATTTTCAATGTTGTCACTCCTGTTAAAACCTTCAATCCTTGACCATTATATGTATCAAGATCCAAGTGGGCCGCGTCCCCAGTCAAGGGTCTGGATTAAGATGGAGGGTCGGTTTCCCCTATGAGGTAAAGTGACTAAACAAAGCTTGTGGCTGCAGGGGGTAGCGTGGCGAGAACGCCTAATTCCTGTCTGTTGCCGGTATCGTTTGTCTCCAGCTGCGAAGCTGCTCCTGTCGAAATTATGCACATGCTGTGCTGCACTGCTTATGAGAATTGTCTTGCTGTGAACCGTTCCCTTAATAAACAAACTTTTTTTTAAAAAAAGATGTCTCCCTCCTAAATCTAGTCCTTTTAAAACTGTGACTACTTCAAATGTAAAAAAAACGTCCTTTCCAGATGATAAACGCTCCCATAAAATATCTGCATTTAGCCACCTCACATCACCGACAAATCTCCGAAATCTAGAGATTCTTAATGCCCTTCTACCTGGACACTTTGAGAGCAAATGCTAGAGAGACTGATTTTATTTATCATCACATTTATTATAGATAGCAGTGGGAAACTCCTCTCTGTTTCTTATTGACAGGATTTCCCGTGTGGGAAGTAGATTCAGTCTAAATCTCAAAAAAATCAATCTAATGGTTGAATCTGAAGACCTATTCAGATATTGCGGCAGAACATTTTTTGGTTTGGTTATGCGAAGCAGAGAGTTTTGCCTGCCTCATCTTGTCAATCTTCCTAATCCAATCTGCTCGCTGCAAGCGAGCTTTGACTTTCATAGGATTCTGGACAAGTAATTCCACTGAGCAATCCGAATCGGCCAGTATTTCTTGACATCTTACATCCAAGTTACTGAAGAAGATGTAACCTCCTCCATGTCTTGTCAGTGCTACATCTTCATATAATGAACCTTTGGGCAGATCCAAAATTAACCCCAACTTTGAGACCCATTTCCACTCCATAATTCCCCTATGTGAGGTCAGACCTGGTTCGTACCTTAAACAACTGATAGGGACACAATTCAGCAGATTCAACAACTTCTTTAGCAGTTTGGCCTCGATTTTATTCCAATCTATCTGGAAAGATAAGGGATTGGAGTCCAAACCAAACATAATAATCAGAACTATTTTGCCTATATATAACTTAATAATGGGCTGAATAGAGAACTTACAAAATGTATAAAGAATTATTTTCATCTGCGCCCCCAAATTGAGCACCTTATATTCAATTGTTGCAACAACATGCCCCATAGTCGGAAAGAATTGAATCCTAGCCCCTAGGTAGGTGATCTCAGTTACAACCTCTATGGACCAGTTCTCCTACTCCCAAGTAAACGGCTTAAGTAGCTTTTTTGGATGTTTAAAAACAAAAAAATTAGATTTTTCCGGATTGATTTTTAAATTGTTACACTTGGATTAGTCTGCTAATGCCGAGAGTAGACGTTGAAGGCCCACTTGTGTGTGGTCCAAAACCACTGCGTCATCGGCATAAGCCAACCAACTAGTTTTCAAATCTCCAATTTTTGGGGACACCAAACCCCTATCTTGCAACCATATGGTCAGATCTGAAATGAAAAGGATAAAAAAAAGGGGGTGATCTGGGTGTCAGCTCTCGAGAGCCTAACTCATATAGAAGTGTTATAATGGAGTTCAATGAGAATAGACAAGAGGTTGGTTCGGGCCCCCCAGGTGTTCAATTTCTTTACAAAGCAGGTTTCTGTTGATAGTATTGAACACCTGAGAGAGATCGACCCATCCTCTAAAGAGGGGCAACCTGCCTTTCCCCCCAGATTGCACACTTAGACAATTTAGAACTAGTCCATTCAGGGAAGTCGAACCAGTTTGTTGTTTGGGAATGATGCCCTTTGACTTGGCCCAAGTCGAAATTTTTGCCAAAATCAAGCCTACAAAAATGTTACTGTCCGCGTCTAAAAGAGATATTGGATGGTAGTTTGAGGCTGCTAAGCAATCCCCCTTTTTATAAATTGGGATCACCAAAGATGATCTCCATGATTCTGGAAATGTCTTAGCCAACAAGTTATTATCAAATAAATATTTTAGCAGCTGTGCCCGCAAGGTGGGGTTTCTTTTTAGAATAGAGTTACTGAGCCCATTTGGGCCAGCCGCTCTAGAGCTAGATGACTTCTTAATCAGATTTTCGATGGTCTCACAGGAAAAAGATAAGGACCACGCCCCACTGAATTCTGTTCTCAGGATCGGAGTGTCCGGGTAACCATACATCTCAGTAAAGTTCCTGACCCACACCTGTTCCTGCAATATAATTTCTTGACTATCTGATAATTGGCCATCCAAAGAACCTACTATTGCCCAAATATGTTTAGATTTTCTAAGGGATAATGCCCTCAACATCTTTTCCCCGTCTTGCTGATATATCAGGTGTCTATGCGAGCATACCCAGTTCCTATAAACATTATACACATCCCTAAGCTATTTATCAAGAAGCTCTTTATCAAAGTCCATTCTTTCCAACCAGGCCGTATGGTTCAGTTTCAGCCTCTTTTGTTCATGGATGCGAAAATGATACAAATGCTTATGGGTCACCTTTTTTTATTACATAAATTAAAATATTTCCACTTATCCTCCCTTCCTTAAACTCACTTACTGTTGTCTCTGACCCGAACAACCTAGTCGACACTTAAAATAAAACCATGTCTAATGCGTTAGACTATATTGCACCTCTTAAATTGCGCAAAAGCAAACAATGGGCACATTTGAATGCCTAGTTCACCCCACACCTAAAATTTCTCAGGCTGGAAAAAAGAAAACTGGAAGTTATATGGCGCCATACCCCCTCAGCAGAAAACAAAACGACATTGACTAAATGTTCTGATAACTATAAAAAAGAAATAATATGTGCTAAGAAAGAACTATACGATGACAGGATCTCCAAAGCCAGATCAAACACAAAGGAGCTATCCACCATCCTACGAGAAATGGAGGCCCCTATCCCACCAGCCGTACTAATATCAAAGATAAAACCTGGTGTACTAACATACAGAACACCCTAACTAACAAAATAAGACTCCTCCAAGACAAGATTGCCAACAAGAAATATTCACTACCCAAACAGGACATACATATTTCAGCGTCCGGGTCACCAACTAACCAACCAGATCAATTGAAAATCTCTAAAGTCTCCACTCTCGAGGTGGAAAAATTATCGCTTCACTGAAACCATCAAGATGCCAGGGCGATAATTGGCCAGCTCAATTAATCCAAGATGTAGCCAGAGACTTGGAACCATTTACTCCAAACTCATCAACGTGTCCTTGTTAGGGAGAATTCTCAAGAATGTGCTAATTTCCCTTACCTTTTGAGACCCCCAGCAACTTTGCTGGATTTATAGGACTTCAATTTTCACCTGGAAAGAGTGTGAGCCTTTTTCCCTACTCTTTCATGTATTTTGATGTGTGTTTTACTTTTGTGTTCTTTGGATATGGAGTTTTAGATGTCTTTGTGTGTGTGTCACACAGCACCCTCAGTGCAGTGGCACAGGTATGCCTTTCAGACTTCCGAAGGTTTAAATACCTTCTCTGGGACTGACTACTCTCTCCCAGTGAATGTAAAGTTAAATTGACTTTGTTAGTCTTTTTAAATTGCTAGAGCCAGCACACACTGCCTTACAGCAGAGTGCTGGAGGGATTACCTGGTATTCCCTATGCCTAGAAAATGCATGTAGCCCTCAAAAGCTACCCTTTCCTCTCAGAATGGCTGGTGGCAGGGGCGTTGCTAGGGGGGGGCTAAGGGGGCTATAGCCCCTGATCTTTTGGTTGTAGCCCCGGATAGAATCTCAGGAGCTACAGCCAAAAGACTAGCTAGCCCCCAGTCCCAACAGTTCCGACATCAGCTTAGCCCCGGGTCTTTTCCAGACCTAGCAACTCCTCTGGCTGGTGGCAGTGGTATTACCATGATTTCCCCGACCGCGACCCGTTTAAATGCTCTGGTAGCTGAAATCCACTGGAGCCATGTTTTTCAAGATGGCGTCTGAGCCCCCTCTGTAAAAACTGGTTCTGATCGACTTTATTCACCATTTCTTTTTGGAAAGGTCCTTCTAGTGTTTGGGCCTCATTACAACCTTGGCGGAGGACCATGGTGCCATTAGCACCATGGTCCATGCCGCTAAGGTTGCAATTCCGCCATGGTGGATGGCGGAATTACCGCCCCATTCCAAGGTGAGTGGGGCGGTAATTCCCCATTCACCAATGGCCCCTTCCCCATTCCCATTTTTGCCCCATAGGGCATAATGGGAATGGGGAAAGACGATAATTACGGCACCGTAAATTACGGTGCCGTAATTATCGCCAAGGTCCCTTTGCGGCATGGCTTTTAACGCCTGCAAAAAGCAGGCGTTAAACAGCCATCCCGCAAAGGGAACCTTGTAATCAGGCGTTAAGGGTCGGCGCCATTAACCCCTTAACGCCTGAGTCGGAATGAGGCCCTTTGTCTCTGTGTGCCAAACCAGGTTTGGTCGCTTTGTTTGTTGGCCTTTGGCGGGCTTCAGTACTGAAGCCCCCCTCTGGCGCCTGAGTGTCTGGAGTGGACAGGATGTGAAGCAGGTGCCCGAGAATCCCTGTGCTTAGTCTCCTTTGAGACCTGTATGCACTCTGGCGTGATTGGCTGGATGACTGTCCGGCAAGGACAGCCACCCTGCTGGGTGAGTGACAGCTAGGCGGAATAAATGGGAGAAAAATGTTTAAAAGCAGGTTTCTGGGACTTGGAAGGCAGAGTCGACCACTGGAATGAAAGGACCAAAGAGGAGCTGAAGGAAGATGACTGCTGCAACTCCTGGACCGTTGGTTTGCCCGGTGAAACCCTGCTGCAGGTCCAAATTGCCTGAAACTCCCTCGACAGAGAAGCCCTTCAAGGACGACTTCTTCCCTTGAGCTGGCGGGAACAACCAACTTGCAAGCCACCTGGAAAACATCTCCATACTAGTCGAATTTTCTTCAGAGTGCTGTTGAAAACCGGATAGCCAGTAAGAAGGATACCATATTATGGACTTTAAGGCACTCACACCTTAAACCGAAGTTTTGCCAAGCATGTGGCTTGTTCCCTGTGTGGTGCAGGAACCTCCCGACATCCTCCCTCTTGACCCCACAACTGAGGCTCAGGATCAGCGAGATCTGCAGGAACTGCCAGGAACAACTGCCTCAGCTACAGCTTTTCTTCATTTAAAAGGTACTGTGCAAATGCGGTAGAGAAATCTTCTTTGCCACGATGAAAGTTTGTGAAACTTTCCCGACTTTGGAGTTTTATTCACTCCTAACCCGACATATAACTCTTTTTCATGCGTTTTATTCACTCCTAACCCGACATATAACTCTTTTTCATGCAAACTACTTCTAAGAACATTGGCAAAGACTTAACTGTTTACTACCAGAACTGTGCTATCCTATACAAGACACTGAACCATTGACTTTGGCCCAGGCCTATTGAATTGAATTGCCTCTTGTAGTGAAATGAAACTATTTGCCCTGCCTATGAATGTAACTGTGTTTTGATTCCTATAACCTTTGTCTTTCTACCCCTTTTGAAAGTTACTGAAGTGCCATTTTGCTCCCACTTCAGGGGAGCCTAACTTGTTCAGAAACGTATTGGTTTAGTACTGTAGTGTATTGGTGTGTGATATTGAGCTGCTTATTACTAGTGGAATGTTTTCTAACTAAATGTATAAATAAATGTATATTGTTTTACCAAGAAACCTTGAGTAAGTGTTTGTTTGAACCTCTGTGATTGCAAGTCCTTTGTGTAACACCTTGTACTGCTCACATCCCTCTTGAGATAAGTCTGGCTGCTCAGCCAATACTACAACATAACTGTGTAGTAAAGGTTTGTACCAAAGGTGAGATTGTGCTTACCGCTGTAGTCTTAATTGTGTGTAGTGTTCCCAAAGGGTACTCCATGTAATTCTGCCTAACAGTGTACAGTGTACCGTACTGTACAGTGTACAGTCCTTCTCAACTAACACTGTCCCAAGCAACTTGAAAGAATCATGGGTCCTACCTTTAGTTGAAAAGCAAAAATTAGACCCATCCATTCCAACCTTTGCAGGCCCATTACGACGGTGCCTTTCCTTCCGAAGATACTTGACAGAGTAGCGTATCTTCAGATACCGCAGTACCTTGAAACTAATCACCAAATAGGTGCCCGCCAATCAGGCGTCAGGCCACAACATGGCACTGAAACTGCACTAATCGACCTAAAGACGCTAATCGAGGAACTTAAGGACAAAAGGAAAACTGCCATGCTGCTCCTCCTTGACTTGTCAGCTGCTTTTGACTTGGTGGATCATGAAGTCCTTTGTAAACACCTTGCCTTGGCGGCTCACTTCTCTAAGGACGGAATAACATGGGTCCAATCATTCCTAAATAACAGAACCATGCAAGTCTTTTCCCCTTCAGACTGAGCAGACCCAATTTCTATAACATGTGGCGTCCCACAAGGTGCATGTGTCTCACCCACTATGTACAATATTTTCATGAAGCCGTTGTTTGACAAATTGGATAATCTGGGTGTCACCTACACTAACTACGCAGACGACACCCAGATCCTCATAGCTCTTTCGGGCAATTACCTCAGTGACACGGCTCTTGTGAACAGAATATATCTTCTCATTCAGGCATAGATGGCCACCCATGGCCTCTGCCTGATTGGCGATAAGACTGAACTTCTGATCCTAGGAACCACGGCCAACCTCAAAAAGCTTAACCCTGATTAGTCCTCCTCCGACACTGACGGCAATAACATCAAGGTCGTCAAGGAAGTAAAAACTTTAGGCTTTTATCTAGACTACACCTTAATCTTGAACAAACAAGTTAACTCCTTGGCCTCCACATCAGCATATACCTGTAAATTAATTAGGTCCTGCAGACCGTACTTATCTTCAGCCAGCTGTTCTATCCTAGCAAATGCCCTCATACTTTCAAGACTGGACTACTGTAACACCCTTTACCTGGGCGCTAACAAGTACATCCTAAATAAGATCCAACCCCTACAGAATAATGCCCTAAGAAGGGCCCTTAATATCCCAAACTACAAGCATATATCTGATCTCAGAAGACAAAACCATTGGCTGCCAATCAACAACAGAATCTTGCTTAAAACAACTCCCCTAATCTTCAAATGCCTGAATAACGCTGCCCCACCTTACCTCACCAACCACATAGTCAGGAAAACTACCAATCATCCTACTAGGATTGCCAACTCTTTTCACCTCATTGTACCACGATTCAACTTAACTAAATCGGGTGGAAGGAGTTTCGCAGCTCAAACATGGAACTCACTCCCGCTCTCACTTTGTACATATCAAACCTACCTTAGTTTCAGACAAAACATACAGAAATGGCTGAGAACCAATGACTCACACCCTGGGACCTATTCCCAAGAATAATGTGCCAATCTAACCCCCTGCTACAGTATCTATTCTGAATGACTGAATGACTACCTCGCTGATGCCTTCTATGTACTTGCTCTTGCTCTCCCTACATTGACTACTGCAGTATACTCATCTTTGCTATGGACACTCCTAGCTGGACAGAATGTGTCTCACAGCAATATATCACGTTGTCTCGTGGACCGGCTCTGCATCACTGTCATGCAGTTTAGATTGCCGTGAAAGAATGTGGAATGCGGGTTGAAAGATGACAACGAATAGGAGCTAAACTGGTGGTGCTGACGCTAGCTCCCTCCTACGTTCCCATTAACTTATGTATGTTAATAAACGGTGTTAATTATAATTTATTACGTCGTCATATATATTTATATAACCATTGTCACCCTGCGCCACATACTACAACCACATTGCAACCTAAGTATCTGCAATATTGCAACGACAATCCTGATGTACAGTAATATTGTATTGCTCTCCCTACACTGATTACCTTGTAACCTCATGTATCTTGAATATTGTAACTGAAATCTCTGTAACCTAAGCCTAACGCCTACATGTGCTGCTTGCCCCCAGTTACCTTTGGGTTTGGAGCACCATACAAATAAAATAAACAAATAAACAAACAAACAAACAAACAAACAAACAAACAAACAAACAAACATAGATAGTTTGGGGGCTTAATTCCCACAGAAAAGCCTGCAAATTAGCAGCAGCACAACAGAGGGAAATCTGACTGTTTGACAGCTGTTTTACTCATCCTGACCGGTTGTTATTTAGAGTCAGACCCCCCCAATCACATTTTTTTAAACAGTTACCTGCGGAATTTGTTACGAGATCCGGGTGGTAGACTAATTGTACACAGCCCCTTTCTCGAGACAATGTAGCAATCAACATATCATGATCATCTATGTTGCCTCTAGAGACTAAAAATTTCACGCAGCTGTCAAAGATCCTTCTGGTTACAAAATAAATGATCTAAAGTAGAAAAGGAAGCACCCATATGCCAAGTGGGTTCACACAAAGGATCTCCCACCACATTCCCATTTAGTAACCAGAGATCCCGTTCCCTCATGAATTCTTACCAGGTTTTTCCGTTCCTTGTACTTGATTTACTATTGGATGATAATCTATCCATGACATCAACACGTTGAGAGTTTAAAACTCCCGCTATTATGAGTTGATCTTCTGGGAATAGAGAGGCATATTTGACAAGGAGGTCCGATAGATCTTGTAGAAACTCCAAAATATTGGAGACCAAAGGGTTCCAATACAAATTAACCACCGACCAGTGCCCATCCAACCCACAAATACATCATTTTGACATGCAACGAGGAGACCCCCTGCTGGCCTCCCCCCCAATTGCTCGGCCAACTGTTGAAAAGTTGAGAAGCCATCCATTCCCACAATGTACATCAAGCAAGTTTCCTGAAGAAAAATCAGATCTGAACTCTAAATGGTTTGGAGTCTCACACGATCTGAGGAAAGTCAATTAAATCCACTGGAATTCCAGGAGAGTAAATTAAGGTGACAGTCGACTAAAGTCTCTGTTGTGGGATGCCCATTTTAAGAAGAACTTGAGTGATGATCTCTGGTATCATGTCCCAAGTGTTCAATGAGGAAGGAATCGAACAGACTGGGCAAATGGATGCTGCGTTTGATCCCAGAGTTGGGGGAACAAATGATTGTGAGTTCTTCATCTGAGGGCACAATTCCGGAATTATTAGACCCTGCTGTTTCCTATCCTCTTTGGCCCCCTTAGTAATTTCTTTCCCCAATCTTGAGAATAACTGCAGTTCAACTATATTGGATTTGGCTAAATGGAAAGGTCACCCGCTTAATGTCTGCTGTTGAAAAGTACTTCAAAGAGGAGATAGATCTCATGTCCTTCAAGATCGCTGAGCAATTCAAAGGTGAATTTCCAGTATCGCTCGGAAGCTTTCTTGAAAGATAGACTTTAAGCTCCACATTGTGGACAACTGATTTAGGCACTGGCTGTCAGAAGTCAATAGTATTGTTATTCAAAAGTAATCCAGAAACAGGGTTTGGAACACTAGACCGACCACTAGCCACCTAAATGAACAGGGATGACTCCAGAGCTAACCTGAAGCAGTTGGTTATTTGCAACAGGATGATTTAAAACACTGGCCACTCATCAGCTATCGACTGTGCTGACATGCTTAAATTTGTGGAGCTTGGTTTAGGTCCGGCTTTCAAAAAGATAGTAGCCAATTTTAACGAGGTTTTAACCTGCTTGGATTAAGGGACTGCTTTTAGAAACATGGGGGCTATTTTCCTTGGAGGAACAATTGGGGCTGTTTGAATAGCCACTGCACTCGTTAATTTCGCCCCCACCTCCTGAGGCACTTCCTGCCGTTGTTTCTGAATTTTTTAGGACGTTTTTTGCCTTTTTTCCATTTTGGGCGTTTGGGGGTCTTGAACCATCTACACATTAATTGGTATGATCTTCCCCTTCAGGTTTTTGATAAACCGATTTGTATCTGATGAGCGGTTCTTCTGTTTTAGTTTAATCAATTTGTCGCCCAGTATGTTCAGAGGTTCAGAAAAAGGGTTTATTTGGGCTTATTTGCATTTTTATTCTGCTTTTTCGATTTCCCATTCAATTAATTTTTTTCTGGGCTCCTCCACTAGCTCCACGTCCCGTGATGGAATCATTTCCCCCTCTTTATCAAAGATATGGTTAGGTGTGGCCGACATAAGAACTTCTCCATAACTGATGCAGAAAGCGGAGAATCAGTTATCTCTTCCACCAATGAAATATTCTCTGAAGCAGGGCTGATGATATCAGAGGATTGTTGAGACAAAAAAGAGTCTATTTTATCAGATAAAGACCTCATCCCAGCCTTAGTGTCCGACCACCTATCAAGTAGATGATCCACCTTAGTAGATTGCACACTGGCTATAGAGCGCATTTCCCCCAGTATCTCAAAGACTGACTCATTCAGAGCTGTTTTTATTGCCACCATGGTAATTTCACTCAGTTCCAGGTCTTTTGTGATTTCTAGTAACATGCCGGATTGCTGCTGCACTTCAAGTTTTAGATTTTCAAAAACGTTAACCAATGAGGTTGAGAGCCATTATTGTGGAGGGGCACAACTTTGTTTAATTTATTCAATGATGATGACTTGGGTACCATCGCTGGACTAATTAATTTAACTGGGGATTTACCTTGTGGGTTCTGAGACGATGCTTCTTTTTCCCAAGTTGGGGATATAGCATTCAATCAGATCTCGACTTTCAAGCTCCAAAAGTTCTGCGTCGAGTGGATCTACCCCATTTTGATCCTTTTCTGACAAGACCCCTAACGGTGGGGAAGAATTTATAGCTTTCTCTCCTCTACCTAATTCCAATACTGATTGAACTCTTTCGATTGTTGGGAACATGGTTCCATTTGCGTTCTTCATTGAGGACATAGTTAGGGTATAATTCAAATTTGCCACACATAGGTCCTGAATCAGGTGACTGAGTGGAGTGGATGCCCCAACTACGAGATTTACGTCGCCCAACTCCCCTGTAAGTACTGAGCAGGAAGGTAATTGCAAATCAGTATGTGCCTTTAGGAGCAATAAAGACACCGCCCCAGATATGTAGCGTATGAATACGCTCTTCCCCACAAATTATTCACCAAGGTTAAGGCCGGCACCCCCTCCAGAGCCATGATAGTGGTATCGACCTCTTGAGGGGCGATGCGTAAGTTGTAGATTTTTGACATTGTACCCCAAATTTTACACGTTCAAGTTGAAATAATATACGTGGGTCAAAGGTTAGATTCCCGCAGTCCCCACAGTAACGTGATTAAATGAAACTTTGGAATGCTCCCAGCTTTAAATTTGAACAAGAACAGCTAGATGACCAAAAGGCTCTGAAGAGCAACGGCCGAAATTCAAAATCGGCGCTGAAGATAAAAGCAACTCCCAGCTCTCATTCATGCCCAGGTAGCCCCTACCCAGCTCCTCTCAGACAGAGTTTAAAGCTTAGGATGCCTCAAAGGCGGGAAGTAAAATTCAATGGCTTGCCGCCCCACAAATCACTGAAGCCTCCTCCAAGGCAGAATAAAAGACTCACCAGCGGGCAAACACTCACGCCTCTAGGACCCAGGCCGGCAATGATTAACAAAATGCTGTTCTCACCAGTGTGCCAGGTCGGTTTAAGATGGCGAAAAGTACCGCCCCTTTGGGGTCAACCCAAGGGGGGATTTAGACAGTTTGCAGAGTTCACATTAATAACCAGATGTAGAGTGGATGAAAACACAGCCAACTTCGATGTTGCGTCAAAATGTTTCAACAGACGCTGCAATTAAAGATTGCACAAACGGAGGGTGGGAGCAAATATTCGAAACACAGTAGCTGTTAGTCAGAGCAGGTTGAAGCACAAACAAACAAAGTTCACTGAATACTTGCAGTCAGAATACTCCTCAGCCCCGACATTCACAGACTGCAATGACTGCTTCACAACTCAACACCACTCCAGTACGCTTTGCAGATTTTCTTAGTTTATAAAGGCTGGTCCTTTTTTCACAGGCAGTGAAGAGAGACTCCAGCCAACCAAAAGAGTAAGGACAGTAGACTGCGATGACTGCTTCACGACTCGACACCACTCCACTCTGCGGATTTTCTTAGATTATAAAGGCTCCTCCTTTTTTCACAGGCAGTGTAGAGAGACTCCAGCAAACCAAAAGAGTAAGGACTGTAGACTGCAATGACTGCTTCACCACTCAACACCAAAACAATTCAGAAGCATCTCAAGGACGCAGACAAGCTCTGCGACGAGGCTCCAACTACGAGTCTTCTAATTGGCTCCAACCAGCATCAAAACGCTCAACGCGACTTTGACGGATGGCAGAGCCGGCCGATGTACAAGGCCGCTGTGTAAGACCACTTACATTTCTTATTTGGGCCTGTCCGGGAACGGCCGCCTGGCCAGCCCGGCTATATTGCATTCCTGACGAGATGCAGGTCAAGACCAATGACTGTGTTCAAGGACGAGCCTCAATGCCTCCCACTGCTGTACATTGTATGTGCATACGCCGATGCAGCAACTCCACTGCTAATCATCACAAGCACAACAGAATCACCTCAGGTAAAAAGCCTGTATACTCCTCTCGCCCATCACACAGTATTGTAACCAAAGGGAGCAGACAACGACATCACGCGGTACCACTATGCTTCCTTGCAGTACATTTCCCCACTTATCTCAAGACTATTTACATATGCCACACTACACCCTTAGATACCTTTTACTGATGCTACATTGCCCAGCCTACTAGTTGTGCCTTTTGCGGCTTGGGCCCCGTTACTCATTTACTGACTGCCTAATACTAATATACACTGATGGCTCTGCAATCTCTGGCCTGTTACACCTGTTTTGACTTACCTACATGCTTGTATACCTGATTTGTTCTAACCTAGTGTTTGTAGTATGTATTACCAACTAGCCTTAACTCTGATGTGCACGAACCTTGGCCATGATGTATGTATTGCTGCTAAGCCCTATTACTCTGATGTGACCTAACCTAGACTATGCAGTTTGTATTACCACTTAGCCTTGTAACTCTGAATGTGACCAATTCTAGAATATGAAGTTTGTATTGCCACGTAGGCTTGTAACACTGGATTTGACCTAACTTTGACTCTGCAGTATGTATTACAGCTTAGCCTTGTAACTCTGTATGTGACCTATTCTAAGCTTTGCTGTTGGTATTGTCGCCTAGGCTTGTAAAACTGGATTTGACCAAACCATAACTTGCAACTTTTCCTTCAACTGTAACTAGCGCCTATACACATCAGGACTTTGCGTTCTGCTATAAATGCAAAAATAAAACATACGAAATAAATAAATAAATAAATGTGCTATCAACATATGTAGAGTGAATATATGTGTAGGGTTTTCGAAAGTGCTGGTCTAGCAATGCAGAATTAATAGCTGATAACACAGGTATTTTTGGAGTTTATCTCTTTTTTTCTTATGACTGGTCTGAGTACCAATGTGTTATACCCTGTGACGAATCCTTGGATGTCGTTCCTTCTCCCTTAGGGGAGGCCTCTCCCATGAGGCCATGGAGGTGAGGCTGCAACCTGATAATCCCCCTGGGGCTGGTACTCAGCTCAGATCACGAGATGGTATATGAAATGAGCATAAAATATTGGGTGAGAATACATTACAGAGAGGTATCACAGAGAATAGCGATGGTGCTAAAAGCACCACCAACCTTTCTCTAGGAGGATTTGGCAAAGGTACTCAGCATTTTATGGAGCAGAGGTCCCTATGATGTGGGGCTTCTGAAAGGGATAGGAGCAGTGAAGAAAAAGCTGAAGCCAGGAGCCATCTTTCCAAGCGTTGGACAGTACCCTCTGTCAAGAGAGGCAGGCAAAGTTATCTACGAGACCATTGCAGCTCTTGTAAAGCTGTGCATTCTAGCGCCATCAGAATCACCATGCAACATGGCTGTGTACCCTGTCAAAAAGGCGACAGGGCTCATGGTGTTTCATAATGACTTGCACCCTCTTAACTACATTGTAGAAGCAGAATTTACTTGTCATGGGTACAGGTCTTGGTTCCACATCTAAGCCTTTTTCCATCTTGTTTCATGGGAACAATGAAGATAGGCAGGTAGGGACAAGATGGACGAGGGCTTGGCAAGCAGACATAATTTATCATCCTCTCATTTCATGGGCACCACAATGCCAATAATGTAGAATAGTACTTCCTGTTTCCCTTCAACATGGTTCTGGATAGCCCAATCAGAATTGATTTGCATGCTCTGGTCTCTGGGTGTGGCTGCCTATATAAGCCACGCCCAGAGAACAATCTGGGCTTCGCGTGCATTCTGTATGCCTTGGGCACACGCTTACCTGTCCTGAGCTCCTGCGACTTCAGTGAAAATGTCCACGGCCCGACAAAGCTCTCCCTCGCATCACAAGCTCTGGCATCTAAAGATAAAGGAAGAAGTACCCGCGCTCCCATACTAACTTCTCCAACGGCCTCCTACTGAATATACATGTTCGGGTACCCAAGCTGACTCCTCCTGGATGCGCAGACTCTCGAGTCTTCTCCGCTCCACCTCATGTTAGGTGCATGCAGCGATCCTGCTCCACAGCAACTCCGGATATCTGCAGAGGAAAAAAAGAACAAAGGTTAGACTTTGGTTGTGCAATTCTTGCCCCGACCCCTTACCTCTTATCAGCCGCACCTGACCCACTCACGCTAGTCCCAGTGAAGTAACTGGGAACCTGAACGTATCAAACTTACATGACATTCCGGACACTGGATCCAGTGAGGCAACTGTTTTCACCAGTGCAGTAACTGGTCTCCGAGACTCTACACTTAGCTGAAAGCGGCAATGAAAGGGATACAGACCTTCTCCAATTTGGTCGCATTCTTCCACTGCAGTCTGCTCACCGCAAACCGACAGCAGCACGACAGAAACAACAAATAAACCCTTCGCTGAGTGAAGCAACCAGCCATAGGGTTCAGGCCATAGCGCCCCTGCAGGAAGGAGAGCCCACCATCTAAATCTAAAAGGTGAGCCACACCCTCTCCATATTACCATACCTACCAGTAGCCTGAGGAATAGAAGGAGGAGTTCCAGTGGGGGGGTCTTCTGATTCCATTCACTCTCTTGCCAGGTATCATACTCAAATTTTCGGGTGGTGATGTAAGAAGCAGATCTGGGACTGGGGGACTCCATCACTCCTACGGAGATTCAGGTGAGTATGACATTCCTTTAGTAACAAATCCAGCAAGAATTTTGTCTAGTATCCCCACGGAAGCTGCCTACTTCATGGTCATAGATTTGAAGAATGCATTCTTCTCTATACCATTACACCCATTACACCCAGACTCAAAGGACTTAACTTCATTTCAATATAGAAATAAGAAGTGGAAACATACAAGACTTCCTCAAAGGTACTGTGAATCACCTTCCATATATTCAGCAGGGTACTCCAATTGGACCGAGGCAATATACAGATGAAAAGCACGGTTATACAGTACGTCGATGACATATTGATTTGCAGCAAGACAGAGGAACAGTGTAGGAATGACTCAGTACAAATGTTGACAGTACTAACAGAAAAAGGGTAGAAGGTAGACAAAGCCAAGTTACAATATTGCCAGACAGATGTGTTGTACATTGGACACATGATATCCAGAAACAGCAGAAGAGTAACACCAGAAAAGGCAGAAGCAACATGTAGAATAGCAAATCCCACAGCTGTGAGACAGATGCAGCAGTTCCTAGGACTATGTAACTATTGCAGAGCATGGGTATTTGATTACAGCAAGTACACTAGGCCCTCATTGAGTGCACCGGAGGAAACACAAAGAGGGGAGAATAAATTACAACAGAAATGACTGAGGCATTTGAAGAGCAGAAATAAGCAATATGCACAGCTACAGTGTTAGGGATCCCAGATTATCAATTGTAATTCTTCCTATTCTCACACTCCGATGGAGTGGTTATGACTGCAGTACTGAGACAAAAGACGAGCATGGGACACAAGTCTCTAGCATGCTAAGGTAGGAAATTAGACCCAGTGGTGAGAGGATACTCTCCATGTGAACAGGCATTAGCTGCAGCCGCATTCACAGTGGGAAAATCAGCGAGTAGTATCATAGGATACAGCACCACTCTTTATGCGGAGCATGCTCTCTTTGCAATAATGGAAAAACCAAAACATATATTGACAACACAGAGAGGGTACAAGGTGCTACTCTCAAACTGTTACGCTCACCTGGACCCCACAGGGGTGTCGATCGGACCCAGACAGCTGCGGTCTCCTTCAACGTGATGCGTAGTGCAGAGATGACTGTCTGGACTGGCCCGCCTAGTCTTGTCTGCTGGACCCAAAGAAGTATTTTCCTGCAAGTGGAGACAGGGATTAACCACCTGTGGGTTTTAGTGATGGCCTCCCAACTGTTCTCGCTCTCCCCCACTTATCACCTCCGATATCCCCTTAGTAACCTCACCTTATGTTCGTAAAAGATGAGATCTCCATCATGGGTGTCTCGCAGGGGTGCGTAGATACCAGTTACTTCACTGGTTTGAAGGCGTTGGGAGAGTTCTGGTAAGTATTGACTCTGAAGTCCCTGGCGGGATTGGTAAGTATCAAGTTCAAAGAGTTCAATGTGCCCGATGTTCACTCTTGTCCCCTTCCTTCCTTAAGTTGCAACTGAGTTCGTGAGAAGAAGGTCTGTTTTTCTCCCTCTTTACAGATGCGGCATATGAAAATGTAGAGGGTTATGGAATAACACCGCCGGTGGTAAATCAGGTAAGTCTATGGTGGTAAGAGGTTGTATTTGTTGATTCCCTTGGCTCACCTTGTTTTTTCTTGTGTCCCCTAGGTGCCGGATTACGGCGAAGAAATGATGGAGACAGTGCCGGATCGAAAGATGCAGTGAGAACTGGTGAGTATGGCGCCGTGCTGGAGCTGGCGAAGCGACGCGTGCAGGACTGATGTACTTTCCAGGTCCGGAGATGAAATGGTTCCGGAATTAGGTGAGGAATTTGAAATAAATTTGTTTTCTAACCTTATCCTTTTCCTCTTCTTTATTCTAGGAGCTCTGGATTCGAGGCGGGCGTGGCAGAAGACTGGATGCTGGCTGCAGGCACGGTGAGCGTCACGCTGCTGGATGCAGAATAACGCGAAGCATGTGCTGCTGTTCGGGTGTGGTTTAAATAGCCTCCAAAGTAGTTTCAGGTAAGAAGTTCCCTAGAGCCACGCCCAAGTAAAAAATAGTCCCTGTAACAAAATAGTCCCATCCAGGCCTCATGTAGGCTTGGACTCTTTTGCAGCATGGTCTGCATCAGGTAAGTAAAGTCTATGAGCCTGGCGCCTATGGCGCTAGGACTGATTTCTATGATAAGCCTGGCACCTAAGGCGCCAGGACTGAACCCGGACAGCCCCTAGCCGGGGCTGCTGAGGTTTAAACAAATGTCTGGATGCCTGCTCCCGGAGCTGAGGGCCTTGGTCCTGATGCCCGGGGGTAGGCATCATGACACAAACCCAGCTCTCAAGATAGTGAGATGCCAACTTGTCAACCCAGCGACTTTCATTGCTGATGTTTTACAGAATGGTGACTATGCACATGACTGCACAGCCAACATAGAAGAATTCAGTGACACTCGCAAAGTACAGGAGGATGCACTTGAGGGGGGGAGAGCTACTTTAGATTGATGGGACATCAACAAATAACCAAATGACTGGGGAAAGACATACTGAACAGCAGTTGTGAGATTGAGAGAGGACGGGACAAGCGAGGTGGTGACAAGCGCAAGTCTGCCGTCACACTATTCAGCACAAGCAGCAGAATTAGTGGCCTTAATATTGGCACTAGAACACATCAGAGAAAAGGAAGTGACAGTGTATTTGGATTCAGCCTACCTGACACCCATAGTGCATTCTGGGCTATCCCATTAGCTTAGGAGGTGCTTCAGGCATGCTGATGGGTCACCGGTGCAGCACACACTCCTATTGGGCAGATTGATAGAAGCAATAGACCTCTCAGAGATTATACTAGCAGTGCAGTGCTAGGCACACACGAGGGGGGACGATCCCATCTCCAGGGGCCAAAAACCACAGATGCTGAAGCAAAATGCGCTGCCTACTTTGGAGACATTTTAGAAATGGAGGTATTGTCACACACGCGATTATGCACGAACAATGATACTAACGAAAGGGCGCAACACATTACCAGTGACACAGATTATGGAGCTGCAGGGAGCTACACCCAAGGAAGATAAAGAGTTGTGGATAAAGAGGGGATGTACAATGTCTCCAACAGATGACTTATGTCGGCAAAACCACACAGGGAAAGAGGTAGTGCCATTCTCATTATTGCACACTGCACTGACACAATTACACTATCCGACCCATTCGGGGAAGCAGGTGCTTGCTGCTCATATTGGAGCAATATGGTTCTGGACAAAAAGGATAAGTGTCCTGATGAAAGCTTGGCGGATAGATGACATAACATGATGCAGATAACTGTTTTTTTGACCCAGGCGATAGTATGAGGATTGCCATGGAGAAGGAAGCATGAGTAAATGCTGATGACTGTTTCGATTGAATTATCTCAGGCTCCCTGTCGTGGTTCGAAATAGCCGTACAATTAGTGGTTCCTGTTGTGGTTTTTCCGTCAATGGTTTTTTGTTTGTGTCAAATGATACTGAGATATTGTACGAAGAACCTGCCAAAGAGTGCAACGACAATGGGCAGAACTCATCCTCTCACAAAACACAAGCATACTCAAACTAATAGGTAGGGAGGAGTCATAAAATCAAGGATGGTGAAAATAGATTTTGGCCCTCAGGTATCTTGACTATACCTCCACCCAACAGAGACAAGTATGTAGAGCACTGGGTCGACCTATCTGGAAATGGGGGGTATTGCTTTATGACAGGTACTCCGGAAGAATATGCCCGAGGGGACTGGGGAGTTTACGTCATGTTTTTAAGGCATGGGTACCCAAAGATGATGACTATAGAAGGAAGGAGGCAGCAGAGTTAGTTAATGGAGTATTAACTAAAGGTGGAATGTTAGGATGCTCATACAGCAACTCAGTCAGGCAAACATTTTCAGGCTGGGAACAATCTTTTAGGAAGGTTTTGAAGCAGGTGGAGGATGGAGTCAGAAAGCTCCTGTGGTAGGAGCACGGTCAGTGTGTTAACATTGCAGGAGTACTGCCATATTGGATGTTAAGTCCTTGTACACAATGAACAGAATATAAAACAGGCCTTGATGTGGAGTTGCAGATCCATTTAGCTCAATCCCATGTTCAATTCCCTTTATGTCCCCCAGGAGAGAAGTCATGGTCAGAGGCACCCGCGGTGAGCAGATACATGCTCAATATATCCAGCTGCAGGACCTGAACACAGTGGGAATGGAATGTTAGCTGCTGGAATAGAAGGGATGTGCCCTTTGAAGGACAAATTCATGAAAACAGGTTACAAGGTTTTGTGATGCTAAAAGGGTTAAACAAAGATTTAAAGCACTACTGCCCTCCACAATGAGCAGACAGCCCATATGAAATCCAAGTAGACACAAAACTAAAGCAAATACATCTGTAAAATTCAGACTCAAGATCGGTGCCTCAGTCACGTCCTTTGTGGGCACCTGGGACTTGAAGAAGATAAGGGGAAAGCCATGTCAGGAACGTTCCGTGATTTGGGAAAGGAGGAGCAGAGGTCATGCCAATACATTTGGTATGCAGTTGAGTGTGCCGCAGTGTCCGGTATAATAAGAAGGCCTATTGTCTTATTAAAGCAGAGTTGGACTTGCCAGTTTACATTTATTGTGTCTGGATTGGAGGGGTGCACATCACTTGACATTTATGATTTATTAATTCATCAACCAATCCAATACCTGGATTTAATAGTGATGATGTAGTGGATCACGTGTATTGCCAATCGGTCCAGGGACAATAGGGGGTTATTACAATGTTCTATAGGTAGTAGCCAATGAGGGTGGTGGGATGACATTGTAACCATTGTATGCAGATTTGCGGTTTCCCGCTATTTAGTCTGTAACTTCTTGTGGCGTGGTGAGCTCCATTTCAGTTCGGTTCTACAGGACCGTCTAAGATCACAGGTGTCATCAATCAGGGTAACTGCGGATAGCCTGAGTCACATGACCATTTATCTATCGAAATGCATGTTTATTGTCCTATTGTGCTGGTGTCCGTTGTGTGCTCATTTGTGCTTGTGGATGACACACTGTACATTAGTTAGGGTGAAGGGGCATTGGTTTTCAATGGTTCACAGTGTGCCCAGAATCATTGTTCATGTGTTTTGGTAAGTTTGGACATCACCCGTAAAGGTGACACTAAGGGGATGGCACTGGGCCATTTACTGCTCTAAGACCATGCATTGGCAGGGAATGGCTTATTGGATTTTACAGGGGGCTTGATTGATGAGTACAGTCATGTGCCTGCATTCATGCATACCAGGATGGCTTTAGAGTTTCCTCAGGTCAGCATGTGGTCTGCGTATAGGTGGTAATGGCCCATGACCTATTCAATACATTCTTGATTAGTCTTTACGGGGCTTGTAGTTTGTGCACATTTGTTATCATTCCTGTCTCCATGTGTGCCTCTGTGCCATATTATTGTCAGATTGACTACTTACCCAAAAGCCAGGTACGCTGTCCTCTTGTGTTTTTTCATGTAAGCTGCTAGGGCGATGTTCTTCAAAAATATGTTGTGTTGGGGGGCACCTGGAAGTCATGCGCAGGAGTGGCTGATGGTGTGATCTGCATCACATGTCATCTGGATGTTTATGAAATGATACTGTTTCCGGTTCCGACATACTCCACTGCCTGGGGGGCATTAATGCCAAATGTGTGTAATCCAGTGCTGCAATGCTATTGGACAAAAGGGCATGGCATAGAAACATGCTTTTGCTGTGTGCACATGAGCCTGGGTGGTGAGCAGGGAGATGTGCTGATGGGCATGCCTCATGAGCGCATACAACACTTGCTCCAGTACTATTGAAAATGTTGGCTGGGACATCCCATGCGGAGATCCAACAGTGTGCTGGAATATGCCCGTGGCACAGACGTGCAGGACAGACACCAGCTTTAACAGGGGTGGGATGGCTGTTCTGTTGGCGATGGCACTCTGGAGATCAGCCTCAAGCAGGATCAGCAGGTCCAATATGGTGAGTCAGTCCAACCAATGGAGTGTGATTATTTGTTCATCAGTCAGTGTTGTAGGGGAGGGGCGGATATGTGCTGTGGGCGGCATCCACAGCACACGTGTCCTCTGCCCTTGTGGTGCCTTTCTTCTTCCCTGCTGTGGGCTTGCATGCCACTGTAGCTCTATTCACAGTAGCAGGATGTTGATGTTGTAGTTTATATCTGGTTGTGGCAGCATTTTGCTTGTAAGTGTGTTTGGGGGTGGTGTGGGCTTTATATACCCTTCTAGTGGCTATAATGTGCACCTGTGGAGTCATTTTCTTCACCTGGATGCAATTACCTCCACCTATTGTTTTGGCAGAATATCTGCCCATTTTTGGCAGTATTTTGGTGGTATTTCCACTTGTAGTGTGGAAGAATTACACCAATTAGGCCAACGGAATTAGCCCCAGTGGTGATTCTGCTGGTTTTCAGTGGTAATTACGCCAGAGCTAATTCGGCCAGCATAATTAGCGCCAACCTCCAATTCAGCTGTGTTGTAAAAGTGCAAAGAATTCTGTTACAGCCACGTTTACCATATACTGCCAAACTCATAATGAGGCCCATAGACTGAGGACAGAGGTCATTGGCAGAACAGATGAAAAATGTATTGGCCAAGCCTTGTGCTTTTACAATTGTTCCTTAATTAAGTTTTACAAGCCAAAGTTTCTTCCATCTTTGTTATACAGGGTGAAAGTTCTTATCATTCTCTCCAAATAAGATTTTGATAGGGCGGAGTGTTTGATATGGAAATAAATCCTCAGATTTCTACTATCGTTGACTATTACTATAATCTGTTTGGAAAGGAGTCTGCAGTCAATGTTTTCAAGAAATTAATCCTATTTCTTAAAATACTCACTCCTGTTCAAGTCTCGTTGTGCGGCAGCGGGTTTACCGCCACTGTTAATTCTGGACCGCCCGACCTGTAATGAGGCTCATACTGTCCAAGAAAGGCAGGCTAGCAAGAAGATGCAGACAGCTCCACCTTCCCATTCCTATGTTATTCTGTTCTGTCCTCCTCCCTGGTTTATGTTTCCACCTTCCCCTGCAACATCTAGTCTTCAAGTCACATCCTCTCACCCCTTTGTCAAGGACCCATGTCTGCTGCTCTGTTATCAATGGTAAATTCTGCACTCGTATTTGTGCCCAATTTGCATTGCTTTCCTGTGATTTCTATAACTAAATAAATGTCTAAAAAAGACATTGAGCGCAGACAATATGCAAATTCAAGTCTAGGATGCTGCCCTGTAAAATGACAGCAACACACTTTGTTTTAAAACACCAAGGACATTGACAGCAGAAGACTGTGCAACATCCCAACCCCATGAATGGATCAACAACAGGAAACGATAAATCTTAGTCCCAAACGCAGCACGTGGATCAATGGTTACCCCACAAATACTACAAGGCACAAAATAAGCAGTGTCGCATAGCAATTTACTATGCCGTTATCTAGGTGTGTTCAGTAAATTTACACTGTTCTAGAAAAATGTGCTATTTAAGTTACCCTGTTCAGCATAGGCACAGCTCCCCTGCATTCCTCTCTTGACCCGGTATCTCTTCACCTGCTTTCTCTGTCACTGCAAGTTAAAAGGGGCTAATGGAAGGAGAATGCAGCAGTAACCCTCTGCTCCAATCTTAAGTGCCAAAGACCTCTGTGGGAGTGCTATGCACGATTTATCTTTTCTTTTTCAAATGATTAACCAGACGTAATTGAGATGATACTTGTATTAACCTAACTATACCCTGTCTGGCAAAGACCAGTATATGTTTTTTTTTTTTAAAAGACTTGGAAAAAAATGTAAGTTGTTGTACAATGCATAATTATAGTACTGCTACTGTAAAACACGGTTTTGTCTCAACTCTTTCCAGTAATATTTAGGTTAGTGCATCTAAATCTCATAGTTTGTACTATATTTCATTTAATTGGGGAAGATACATCACAATGACGAGTGAGCACTTTTGAAAATGCACATGATCACACGGTCAAATGTTTTGGTGGAAAACCCTATGTATGTGACATACTCGTTGCATTAATCTGTGTAGAATGGTGCTCAACCGAAGAGCGGATCCCATACTCATTGACATTCTATCTTATCACCTGTTGCTTTATACCAGCTACCCTGAAAGTGAGATGGCCGAAAACTGCACTATTCCACCTAATTTTTCCAATTCTCTGCCTGCACCATCCACTCTGCTTAGCATCTTACTTTTTTGCTTTTACATAAAGTATACACAAAGCTAACTAGATGTTTTCACAAAATAGTGATCAATATTTCTATGCAGACTGTCCATCTACAGATCTGCTGCAATACCATACTCTATAGTTAGCCTCCAGAGCGCACTTTGCTCTGTGATCATGATTGCATCATATATTCGTACCTGCGCTAGAGTGCTGACCAAACTGTTTTCAGAGCCTTTTTATCATATTTGTTTATGTCCATTCATGCAGCTAACCATTTACATTTTACAAACATTCATCCAGGGCTTGCAAAGTCTACTACCCACTCAAGTAGATTTCATGAAGGGTGAGTACCATTTGCTGTTTTTTTTTTAAAACTTATATTTAACATTTACTTTGGTTGCAGCAAGTATCAAATAAAGGTTTCACTGTGAATGGCTGGCTTCTGGTTGGCAGCAGTGTGCCCAACATAAAGTGGGTTTGTCGGGAAATGCACCATTTTACAGAAAGCTCATTTAAATCTGTTGTTATCTGTTGCCATGGGTCGGGTGCATTCTCTTAGGTCGAGTAGGTAAACTAAGTTACTCAACTTGCAGATTTACTCAAATGTACAGAATTTGCCAAGCCACTTCCTCCTATCTTCTCATATTCATCTCTTACGTCCCCCTACTAAGCCTCTGCTGGCACTGCCTGTCTCCTTCTCCATTATCCAACCGATGAAGCGAGTGTCAGTTGCTGCCTATGCTGCCAACGTCATTCCCCCCCTCCCACTCCTGCCACGGACGCCCACACTGACTCTTCCCTTGCTAAACTTCACCTTTCTATCACCAACACCCTAGATATCCTTGTCCCTGTCATGAATATCCAAATGAAGTCTGCCTCCAAGCTTAACACCTGGTATGATCCTGACCTAAACTCTCTGAAACGCGAACTTACTGTGGCTGAGCCGGAAGCGGGGGCTTTAGATGCATCCTCTGACAAACTGGCCTGCTGCCTGCTCCAAGGGCAATACAGACTCTCCATTCGCTCGAAGAAGAGGGCTTGCATCCAATCCCGTATCTCTGGGGCCACTAACAACTCCGGCAAACTGTTCAAAATCTGCAAGGAAAATCGCCAATCCTTCTGCAGTCTCCACATCTCCTCTTCCATCCCTGACCCTTTGTACTTCTCCGGCCTCCCACTTCCTTGCCAAAACACGGGACATTCTGTTCTCACTCTCCCCTAACCCCTTCCCACACCCTCCCCAGCTGTCATTCCTCCCTTGACTCCCCTCTGCCCTAACCTGCCTCTTTCCTCCTTCTCTCCCATAACACTGGATGAGGTATCTAGCCTCTACCAATAAGATCCTCCACTACTCGTCTAGAACTATCAAGGACATTTCCTCCATAGCGCATTCCCTGGCTGATTTCTGTAACCACTCCTTTGCACTGGCTCCTTCCCTCAACCTCTCAAGCACTCCCTTGTGCAACCCGTACTTAAAAAGCCAACCTCTGACCCCTACTGCCCCGCTATCATCCTACCTCCATTACGCCCTTCCTGGGCAAACTCCTTGAGAAGCTTGCCATCTCCCAACTGATCCAACATTCTGATTCTGTCGGCTGTCTCCACGAGCAACAGTCTGGCTTCAGAGCTGCCAGAGGCACGTAAACTGTCCTACTGAACACTTGTAACGACTTGCTCTCTAACCTTGACTTTAACTCTCCTTCCGTTCTTATCCTCCTGGATCTGTCCTCCGCCTTTGACATAGTCAATCATACCACCCTGATAAATCGGCTCAGTGACACCCTTGGCATTACTGGTCTGGATCTGGACTGGTTGGCCTGCTTCCTCTCTATCCTCTTGCCGTGGCTTTTCTATAACTACCGTGCCCCCTTGGCCCTTCTGATCTCATCTTTCTATCCTCACTTCCAGTGTTATGCAGATGATATTCAGCTCTCCTTCAAGCTTCTCTCTCCTTCCTCCTCTCTCATCCCTTACTGTCTGACTGCCATTCGGTCATGTCCCCAGAGCACTGGTCATCTCTAGGATTGACTACTGTAACAGCCTCTTCATCATTCTTCCTTCATCCTCTCTTCGTACCCTTAAAATAATCCAGAATAAGACTGGAAGACTTATTCTTGGCCTCAAGCCCAGGGACTGCATCTCTCCAGCCCTAATTATACTCCACTGGCTCCCGGTTGCTGCAAGGATCAAATTCAAGACCCTCTGCATCACCCACAAGGCTTTCTGTGCCCTGCGACCCCACTAAGTCCAACCCGCTCTCCCTAAATACCTCCCTGCTAGAGCCCTTCAGTCCGCTAGCACCAACTTTCTGTGAATCCATTGCTTCTGTAAGCAAAGAGTGGGGGGGTAGATGTCTCTCCTCCACAGGACCCTCCCTCTGGAATGGTCTCCCTGTCCCTCTCAGGCTTGAGTCGGATCTCCTTAAGTTCTGGAAGCTTCTCAGGACCCTCCTTTTTTCTCCTCCTCCTTCTCTCTCCCCCTTCCCTGCTAACTCCTTCCTACTTCTCTGACTAGCTTCCTGGTTCCTGGTTCCTGCAAAGTTATTTTTTTTTTATTAAGAAAACATATGGTTTATAACAAACCTTTGTTACAAGTACAAAAAACGAGTATTCCCCGACCAGCACCAATTCGCTTAGGCATAGCTCCGCAAATCCTTAAGGGATGTTAATATTTGGTTACCAAAGACCCTATCAAGAAATTGGATTAAACAGAAAATAACAGAAAAGGTAGTGCCCTGAGAGAGAAAGGCCCAAAACGTTTCCGCGTCTGACTTATAGATGGCATTCGCCCAGTTTCCCATGTAAAATGTTTGCAAGTCAGTCAGGGCCATACAGTATAAAGTTACATGTTTCAGCGTTCCCAGTTTGTTACAGAATCGACATTTGTTAGAGGCTGACTGTTTAAAATTGTACAGCAGTTGGGGGGTGGGCAGTAGAATCAGCCTAAAGTGCAAAAAGTAGTTTCTGTACAAGGATTTGGAAATTTGAAGAGGTAATTGGGCAGCTTATCCCTAGGTTTAATGTCATCTTTTACGGGCAACGGAAGCTTAGAGCAATTTTTACCGTCCAGTGATTTGATTCAGTCAGCCGTCCGCAAATTCTGCTTGACTTTAGCAGGGTTCCACACTAATTCATCAGGATCGGAATGCAGTTCATTCAGGAGACATCAACAGCTGTTGTGCCAATCATTTAGTAGGGCCTCTGTACCATTAGACAATGCCAAGTTCAGTATTCGATACAGCTTTGACAAAGGGGTGATGATGGACTTGCGGTAAAGTGACAGTGATTTCCAGTGGGACCTTGCGAGAAGTGATACTAATCCTTATTCATAGCATATGACCACTGCATGAATGATGTTTGATAGATTAAGTATTATTTTCCAAAAGGAACTTTCAAGGGTAGACCAGAGTTCGCATTGAGTTCAAATACATCTGTCAGTCCTATGCAAAAGCATGGGTGATACTTTTGCTGAGTAGTCTCTTGGGCCTTTTTTTATAAATCGGCACGATGATCACCGAATTCCAGGGTGTGGGAATCACCTGTTGCCAGAATATGAGTAAATAAACTGAGGATCAGAGGGGCTCAAGCTTCTGGAGCAGCTTTAATCATTGAGTTGGTTATGCCATGTGTCCCCAGAGCTCTCGAAGTGTTGGCCTTCTAAATCAGCAGTGTCAGATCTGTCAAGTCGATCGGCAAGCACCATCCTTTCGTTGAGTGAGAGGCTGAGGGCAAGGTGGGCCCATTGTCCAAATCGTAAAGCTCTTACCAGTAGTCAACCCACCTTTCTTATAAAATGCTGGTCGCTAACTGCCTAATCTGCAAGGAATCGGCACCATTTACTAGTTGCCAAATCGATCTTGCATCCTTACGAGAGAGCAGACGGCGCATCAGTTCAGCGTCATTCTGCAACATCACAGCTTTGTGGCTCTTGTTCCAGTTCTTATAACGTTGTTTTCTTTTTGTCCTCATAAGCCTATTTGAGTCTTCATGTCGGCGCTTAAGAAAATTCAGATCTTTATTCAGGGTTTTCTTTGCTTCGACAATGGTCTTATCTATGACATGTTTGTCGGCGTGCTTAGTGGTGTGATGACACTGAATTTGAAACAGTAGAAGAAGTAGGTAATTGATTGCCTCCTGATTGGAAGTGGCCTCTGTGAGACTCAGAAAGTGTTTCTAGGTCTTGACGCGAAGGTACAGGCGATTATGTGATTGATAGATATCTACGAGTACTGGCCAATGTTCTGCTGTATCAGCTAATTCGGCGACACAAGACAGTTAAAGCAACGCATGCTCACTAACCGATTTCCAAATTACTTTGAAAGATTTAATGTAGGGCAAGAGGCCACTAGATGTAAAAATATAGTCCAGCACTTTAAAGGAACAGCCATTAGACCATGTCGGTTGACAATAACCGTTGTTCTGTAAATGTCTGTTCATCATATGTAGGTCTCGAGCTAACAATGTGGTCAAGACAGTAGTGTAAAGACTGGAGGGGGGGTCTGTACTTCTGCTCTCTATATGGCAGAGGAGAGGCACAGAGGACCCCAGCCAAGATTCTTTATTATTGGTATGTGGTCGACCAATCAACGCCTAGCTTCTCAGGAGGTGATGCAGGCTGGTTCTTAGGCACAGTGTAGTCCCCAAGCCCCCACAAAGGAATGTCCACACACTATATTAGTTAAAACACAGTCTTTATATAATTAAGTTTAAGGTTATATACAATCACAATAACTCACTTTGTGCTTAGTTAATCTATAATGGCAAATATATACAGCTCTAAGTGGTACCACAATTTTTATTAGACTTCATTAAAGTGCATCAACTGTACTCAGGTTAAATGTAACACAAATCAATTAATAAAGGTAACCAACAATAGACATAGGAGGAAGAGCAATTGGTTAGAACAATTGTTAGAATATTGTCCCCGTTACCTTGACACAGCTCTGTGTGGAGATCCCTCCGCCTGGGCAACCTGTAAATAAAGATATCATACTAGCCCAGTCCATATATTGTTCACAAGAGTCTTATTTACTTCTAAAATAGTTCTACCACCCCAATGTACCTGGAATAGCAGAGTTTGTCGTCAGTTCGTCAACGGTTCCATCTTGAGGGGCTCCCTTTAAGGCAGGAGCCACAGATCATTGAGATCCCACGAGGAAAAGGGTTGAACAACGAAGGTGAGGTGGCAGCTTCGTTCCTAGCGGTGCTCGTCGACGACGGAGCATTGGCATCCTGCAAGGAAGAGGCGCGCAGGGCACCTCGGTGACGATAGTTCAGGACCACAAAGAGTTTGAAGAACTGTGGCCCAGCAAGGGCGTTGAGTTGTCAGTGTCTCTGTGGTCTTTAGGTGGCAGGTAACCCACCGGCAGATGCTCCTCTGCGTGTCGCGGCCTCAGCTTTCTCAGGCGGGACAAAGTGGTCGACGGAGCAGGCGAGGGCATCCTTGGATCAAATATTACTTAGGCAAAGGGAGCACGGCAGGTCCGGGCGGCGACGGCGGTCATCGACGGGGATGAACAACAGTGTACGGGCGCTTCTCGTTGTGATTCCCCGGAGGTCCCCGTCTCCGGTCAGCAGCCTGTCGTAGGTCTGTCTATCAGGGAGTGCTGGCATGGATTAGCAGGGCACGATAAAACTGCTATATTGACACTCATTTTAGGTTTTGGGTGCAAATAACGTCTGACATTAAAAATATTAGCATAGCATTGTTAATCAAATGGGTTGGTTTGCTAATCAAGAACATTTTAATTCGCAAACTCTGCTTATCAATTTTTGAAAACTAATGTATGCCTTGTACAATTATGTATTCATTTGTTTATTGGGAAAGGGAATCACAAAGCGTCTTGCTTGCGCATGCTTGCAATGAGAAGGGACAGTGAGAGGAAGAGAGTGCCATAAAATGAACGTGAAAAAAATCTGTCCACGACAGTTACTTTATTTGATACGATATCAACCAAGGATACGTATTGTGTGAGCTCCAAAATAAACCAACGTTCAAACAAATCTTTGCTTCAAGCCTTTAATTGACTTGAAGCACCACCCTATCACCTTTATTTATGGCAGCTTGCAAGTTAGTGTGCCAGTGGCCGCTGAAACAGTTCATCTGTTTAGAAGAAGTAATATGAAGTCGAAAGATCTGTGGTGGCTTCCTTTAGGAATATTCATTTCTTTTTTTTTGCCGGGGGAATACACATATTTGTTTTCCGATGCTGCTTGGAGGCTTGGATTTTAGCGAGCCTCGTTATTTGATAACCAGATCATGGCCACTCAGGCTGGCGGCACTGCTGTTTTATTTTTCATTTCCGGGACGCGGGCTGCTTGACTCGCCGGCGCGTTATGCATACGAGATGCACTTGTCATTACGGTTGTTGTTATGCAGAGCATCTGCCTCAAGTGCCGGGTCCCTTCTGCACTCCATCGTTCATCTCGCAATGCCATCTTTCTCTTGCCGCGTTATTAAAAAAACATTAGGGTTAAATCATCCGTCGGAGAAGGCGGGGGGGGTGGAATAAGGCAGGCGCGGAGGTAAGAGCACCGGGGCCTAACTAAGCACTGGCTCCACAACATGGCGCCTGATCCATCGCGCGGGAGCAGGCCTCAGGCCGGACTTGCTTCCACTTCCGCCATGCGCCAGTGAACATGCTGACAGAACCTCGCCGCACCTGCCTCCCAGCGAGCAGTCTGACCTTCACGGAGAGTTAGGAGGAAAGGATCTCAGGAACAGATGCTCCGAGAGTAAATTAAAATCAGAAAAAAAGGAGGTTAGCGAGTGGGGGCTGGACAGACGACCCACCGCGGAGAACCTCAACGCTGCCGCGTCTCCCCGCCCCCCCTCCCGCACCGCTCACACTCCTCCTCTGGAGCATATGGTACTCCGACGGATTCCCTGTAATGAACGGCGGTCTCGTGTCACAGAGCTGTCAGGCGGGCGATTCTCTGACAGGTATCTCATTAAAACCAAAGGTGGAAGTCAGAATGAGGAGGGCGAACACGATTCTTCATTAGCGCGCGTGCTTGTCTGGGGCTTTCGCACTGTGGGCCCAGATGAGAAGTTGTCACTCGAGGAAGATAGTTTGGGGGGTCGGTCGACGGGTAGGTGTTGCATAGGTAGGGAAAATAGTGAGGACTCGTGGCTGTCTAACAGTCATTCTTAATTCTGTTATATTTAGCAGACAAAAGGCGTTGCACCTCTGTTGTCATTGGATTGTCAAGAAGGTTAGAATAAAGCAGGAGAAGCAGCTGTACGTCTTAAAATAAATGCTATTAAAACTCAGCGAAATATTCGTTCCCAACGCGGAAAATAGTATCGTGTCCCTGGACTTAATGAGCGTACATCTACTTAGTTTCTTGTGCACATTTGTGAAGTCAAATGGTTTGGACAGAATGTGTTTAATAAGCATATTTAAAATAATTTTGAATAGGTAGGTCCTAAAACGTTGACTAAGTGCGACATAGAGGTTACGATATGATAGGTGATTTATAACACGGTTAATACCCAGAGGTTTCTAAGCGCAGACCTGGGGATCAAACCAGTGTTTGTTCGTGTCATCTTGCTTCCAAGTTGAACACGTTGCCCCTGAGCTATCCTCCTGAAGTTATACGACAGTTTCAGTTTAGAACAGAATGTTTCATGGATTCTTTCTGACATTGGGCCTCATTACGAGGTTGGAGGTAGCCATGCCGTTTTTACCCGCATGGCTACCCCCAAACTCGGGTCCGGCTCTGGCTCCCGCGGAAGGGGAATTACCAGGCCATACCAACCTCAGCGGGCCCGGTAAATCCCCTTGCGCAGGAGCTGGAGCTGGTACGTCCCCATTCCTATTTGAGCCCCATTGGGCTCAATGGGAATGGGGAGGATGGTAGTAGCGGTACCGTTCATAAGGGTACCGTTGCTACCACCAGTTCTGCTCGCGGATGCAGCTCTGCATGCCTGGTCTGTCCAGGCGTGCAGAGGGGCACCTGCAAGAAAAACTCGTAATGTGGCGGTATGGTAACAACGACGCCAGTAGCACTAGCAGCGCCCTAGTTGCCTTACCACCAGAATCGTAATGAGGCCCATTGACTCTCAGTGATATGACCTGTAAACCAGTTAATCTATAAAGTTTTCCTTTATACCATACTTTTTATAACACGTTGGAGCATATTGGTTTTACGACCAAAGGAAGCATGCTTTAAGAAAAGGAAACTTGACAAGGCAGGAGAGGCTATTTGCATCACATAACAAGCATTGGCACTGCCAATAGTTATGGCATTTACTTTTGTTCTTTGCATTTTTTTAAAATTTATTTTATTGGTTTCAATACAAACCTTTAAAATGTTACAAATCATTAATCACATCACATCATAATACATTCCCTTTCTCATACCCTTAAGGATGTTACAGAGTCTAGTCTCATATCATCGTGACCCATAGAGTCCTCCGAGATTTGTTCACGCAAACACAGGCCTACTCCCTTTAATATTTATCGTTCCTTAGGACTAAACTGACACTGATTGTAAGATAGTTTCAATTGCAGCTAACAGGGATGTCAGTGGCATTACTAGTTTCATGTCAGTGCCATTGAGCATTCTTTGCCACCAATCAACCACCTGAAGATTAGGTTCAGACGCACCCACCAATCAAAACTGTACTCAATAGGATACAGTTGGATCAGCGAAACACCACCAAATCGAGTCGGCCACCAGGAACCAGCAACATCCGAACCCACAGGTATACAACTCTAACGGAATCATAAGTACCTGAACCTGGATACAGACTCCACTAACCCAACCCTCAATCTTCTGCATACGTAAACCCACACAAAACCACACAACCATCTCTCTCCCAGCAATCCGAACGCACTTTACCACACTGCATCAACAACACACAAACTTCACCCACAGCACTCGAAGCCTTCATCCGATCCGATACTAGCACCAAAGCCCAGCACTCAGGGCATACCAAGCTGAAGTTGCCAACAGCACACCACATCTCTCACTCTCCTTCTCCCCTCCTCCCGACTAACCCTACCCCACCCTTCCTGTTTACAGATCCGCCAGAGCGCCTAGGGACCAATTCTGTTGGTGACGGTGCGCTATAAAAGTACCGATAACATGACATAACATTGCAAGACCCTCTGCAGAGCCGTTCTTTTGTTTTGAAGGCATTTAAGCGAAGCAGCATAAAAAGTCTTCTTGCATTGGAATCCGGAAACAGCTGTATATATTTTTGTAGCACATTAAAGCCCCTTGCTTTTCGTGTTCTTTGCATTATGCCTTTATAGGCACCAGGGTGCAATGAGGAGATGCAGTGCTCCTCTGATCTACTAAAACACAGCACTATCCTTGCACACTCTCTCACACACAGTAACTACTTCACACCCGTGCAGTGCTTCCTTATTAGGAAATACCATGCTGTCAAAACACACACACACACTTAATGCACACACTGTGCAGTGCTGCCGGATTCGGGAAATGCTGCGCTTTCAAAACACACCCACACCGCATCTCTGGGGGATGCTGCAGGTGTAACCCGGTGTGCAGGCCAACACATATCAACGGAAAGCGCTGCTCTCATAACACATGGGCATCTCGGCACACGCAGAGGGAGGTGCAGTTCTCGGGGTCACAATGTTAATAAAGAAGAATTAGAACACATCTAATACACATTGAAACACACTGGTTCATCTTTTCTCGCCTCTTCTATTGTTCTTCCCTCTTCCTTGGTCTCCCAGGCTCCCACCTTGCCCCCCTCAAAACCCTTTACCGCTCTGCTATCCGTACCCTCTGCCTTCTCTCTCCCCTTGGCTCCATTTCTAACTCACTATCTAACCTAGGCTGGCTTCCTTTCCACTCCCAACTTAAATTTCACTTCCTTTGTCTTGTCTTTAAATCTATTCATGACCTTGCCCCTCTATATCTTTCCTCTCTTCTTTCATTCTACACCCCCTCTCACTCCCTTTGCTCCGCTGTTCTCTTCTTACTTTCTGTTCCCCCACCCCATTGTGCCTCTTCTCGGTTCCGGTCCTTTCAGCTCCTTGCCCCTTTACACTGGAACTCCCTGCCTCTTTCTATCTGCTCCATCCCTACCTATTCTTCCTTCCGTTCCTCCTTGAAATCACTACTACTTCATTCCCCTCCCTGACGCCCTATTCCCCCTTTTTACCCTTTCTCTCTCTCTCTCTCTCTCTCTCTCTCTCTCTCTCTCTCTCTCTCTCTCTCTCTCTCTCTCTCTCCCTCTCTCTCTCTCGCTCTCTCTCTCTCTCTCTCTCTCCCTCTAGTACACCTGTCTTAGTTCTATTCATCTCCCCCCTTGTTTCCTACTACTACCTTACTCCCTACTCTCTCTCCCTCATCCTTCTTTCCCCACCCCCTTCCTCTTCTCCTCCTTCTCATATACAAATTGTTCTACATACTGTTTTTTGGTTTGATTCATGTACATTGTTTGCTCCTACTCTTCCATGTTCGATGTATTCTTGTTGTTAAACTGTAAAGCGCCCTGGATTAAGGCGCTATATAAATACAATAAATACAAAAACACAGGGCTGGACTGGGAACAAAAAGTGGCCTTGGAAAACGTTTTCAAAGTGGCCTCATATTTCACCAATGGAGCGAGCACAGCGTGTGAGCTCAACCCTTCTATGAGAGTTATGAAGAAAACACAAAGGCAGAGCAGATCACCATAAGCAGCAGCAGTGCAAGATTCACACGCATTCAACTGGTAACATAGCACGGGCAACAGCCAAGCACGCTTCCATCAAACAAAGAACATATTCGCATAAGCATCATCAGTAAAAGGTTCTCTTTCATAGATGCACCATGGGCCACAGAAATGCACAATGTCCTCATACAGGGCAAATCAACATTGGCCCTCCACAGGGCAAGCTTGCCTCACATAAAAGAGGCACAGTATGGGCCATAGCAGACACTGCAAGTTTCCCTCAAACAGAACAGGCCATCATAGGCGGCAATCTCACACGTTTCCCTCACAATGAACAGGCACCGCAAATCTTCAGCAGTTGATAGAGTACTTATTCCTTAAGCATGACACAAACATCACCCAAGCCCTGTAAAAACATATGCTCTTTGCCACACAAATGGCAAATATGCAGAATACACAGAGAGAGCATACTGTAGTAATAAGCACACCAATGTTTAGCTTGTTCTGTGTTGGAAACAAATTCTTAAAACGTTTAAATATGTTAGTTTTGCAAGTAGCTTTATTTTAAGATGTGTAGTAACATTGCAACAGAATATTGTCTTCTGTACTCTGTGCGCTATTTATTAAATAAGCTTTGTTACATATATTGTATTCTTAACTAACTATATTGAATTTTGATCGGTAGGCAGTTCAGAATGAAGGTATCTGAAAAGTGGCAGGTGGAATTCTGCTCAGGGACCTGCTTTCAAAACTTAGGACTGGCTTTGGCAGGCCAACATGCAATTTGCCAACACAGCTGAACTGTAAAATAATATTCTAGTAGGGTACTTATGACATTTTCTTATTGCAGGTGAGTAGTGATGCAATAAGACCACTACATGGATGATAACATGGCCTAATCCATTCTGAAGATGCTAGTCCAGTCCTAGTTTTATTGTTTCATTCTCAGATTTATGGTTCTGGATTTATCATGGTCAATTCTAGGAAAATTACTCACAGAATGCAAAGAAAAAAAAACAGGACTGGACCAGCATCTCCCAAATGGAATGGAGACATGCTGGCAATCCTGCTTCTGGGAAAATGTGTTGCAGGTTTTAACATAGATGGTGCTGGTTATATGTAAATATACATGACTGTATACAGTATGCCCCACTGGTGAAACACTAATACATACTATAAGCCCACTGATAGCAAATAAATGAGCATATTACCATTTACCCGTGGATGCTTTGGGTATGCGGTTGTGGTATATTAAGTTTGTTGTAATTGATTTAGTGTTGGCTCAGGTTCTACTGCTGTCATCGCACACTCAAGTCCCCACACTCTGTCTCTGATCCTCCAAAAACCTATGTATGGTAGGTGGCTGACTTCCCAGGGGTGTGTTGGCCCCCTGTGCTCTGCCCCCCTCTGGCATAAAGAAAGAGGTAATTTTGCCACATTGTGTTTTTGACCGTAGTGTTTAGGAGGCCTCTCCTCCAAGGTGATATGCAACATGTTAAGAGGGGTTTGGTGAGCTGCTGTCACCTTCAGAGTCTTGGCTGAATTCCCAAATGGCTTATTCTTCCTCAAATTGTAATATTTGTTAGCCACAGCTTTGCCAGGCATACTAATAAAACTGTCTCAAAAGTCTGCCCAAGGCATAACAGGGAAAAATACTCTGAAGAAAAACCATTTAACAAAGACAAAAGCACTGCTTTTCCCACAGTTACTACATCGACCACCCCAATACGTACGTGCATACATGTGGGTGTGAAACAGTACCTTTTGCAGAGTCAAAGGACCCCGTAATCCAAAGCTTTGGCAACCGAACCGTTAAGCTGCAACTTTGCAAAAAGGACTTCCTTCTAGTCTTTCGCGGACTGCTCTGACTGCTCCAAACTCATTCAGCAAACGTTCCTCCTCTTAGTTTTCCCAAGGTGTCTCAATGTAGGTAGCAACTTGTAATTCCATGTTGTGAAATCCGTGTGTTGTGCTGATCGGCAATAGGGCAGCACGATTGGTCCACATCACTGATGGGTGCACATTGTTGCGGGGCAGAGAAGGAGGCAAGATAGTTCTGTGTGGAGTGGGCCACCACAGCAGGTTCCGATCTGAGGAGGAGGGAATCAGCTTTTCTACTGGAGTTGTGGGGCAGAGGTCCCAGAGGATGCAGTGGGGTTGACTTGGGGATAAGCCTTGGAGGTTGGGGGCAGCAGTGCCGGAAGGTAGGCCAGAAATGAAGAATCATGAGTGTGGGGGGGCTGTGCACTAGTAAAATGGGGGTTACAGCGGATAAGGGGCAAACAGGGCAATGAAGAGTGTAGCTTATAAAGGGGTGCAATGTAGTAAAAAGGGGGCAGTGACAGCCAAGGGGTAGTCAAAGGGCTACGTGGTGTCACTAGAGTAAGGGGGTAGGAGTGCATGGTGCAGATGAGGTGGGCGGGAGTTCATAGAGGGCAAGGAGGCAGTAGCGGTGAAAGGGCATAGGCAGTCTAGAGAGTGACAGAAGTTAAAGGGCGGGACAAGGTAACAAAGGGTGTAGGAAGTAGGGGAGAGGGCATTTTCTGTCTGAGGTACAAGGTGAGTGGCATCAGCAACTGGAGGCAGTCTGTAGTTTTCTTTGCTCCTGCTGGTGACATTACATCTTTAATTCTACTGTGGCCGCCTACAAAACATCCTGCATGGCGCACAGACTGGTGAGCCTAGCACTGGATTACTAACTGAGGCTAATACTTGCTTAGAGTTTGCTTAGACTCGAAGGCTATTCGGCTGTTAGTGTCTGGCCTGCAATTAAAACTTTTTTCTCCCTCATGCTCCACAACATGTGCGACAAAAAGCTGCTCAAATTAAGTATTATTTCCAGAAATCTATTCCCCCGCCTCTGCCTTAACTGTGATTTCAATGAAATTGAAATACTTTTGTAATTACTTGTGAGATTCCAAGACTTTTTGTGGATTGTGTGCCTGGCTGCATATAAGGTTAGTCTACTCACTTTAAAAGCAGTATTTGGTTTTGTGCACTCTGCTTGAGCTACTTGGCTAGGGAAACTACATTTCCCAGCAGCCCCAGGCTCCTCAAATCAGTTGACCTGGTGTACCTGCACCAGCACACCTGTTAAGGATTCCAATCGGGCGTCACATACAGGACCTGAATATTATGTCTTATCCTGTGATGTGGCGCTCAATAGGAATGCTATTTTTAGAATTCACAAAAATCACACAAATTTTTATATTGGGCAGCAATCACCAATGGGGTGATAATTGCAATAAAAACTACTGAACTACCCTTGGTTAACTTTCTACATGAACATATCCAAAGCACAATTGAATAGGAGCACTTTTTGAATTAGGATAGATAGCACCCAAGTTACGGTTTCCACCTGCAATGTTCCCTCAACCCACAAATATTCAAACTCTGAGTGGATAGCAAGAAGCAACAGGTAATCAGGGATAAAAGGCAGCAAACAGAATCAAAATCCAACCTTCTCTCACCAAATCAGAGGGATTTTAAACATTTTGAAAAGCCTAAACTGACACTCAGATTTTGATAAATAATTAATTATATGTGTGTTTAAATAAAGATATGCATAGGTTTTATCACAGTATCAGGGGTGTTATATCACTAGCATCCATCAGGCAAAGTATCATAACAGCACACAGTTCACAAAGCAGATTAAAATGGAAAACCGAGTGCAGCCGAATTCACACATGGAAAGTTGCATTTTGTATAGTTTGCAGTTTTAATGAAAACATGTTTTTTGCAAAAAATGGGTGAAAAATACTGAATTGGAATGTGGTTTTCGGGCAGGGTGATAAATGCACAATATGGAAGTGAAAGGAGGACTAAAGCTGGTGACTTGAGAGAGATTTGGAAGGTAGAGTGAGGTTCGTTTTTAGGAAAATAGAGCAGTGAAAAAGAAAAAAAAATGGTTTTAAATTGAAAGGCAGATTTTACTTAAACTAGATGTAAGGAAAGAGGAACGCCACCCGTGAAAATAAAAGTTATGTTGCAGTTATAACCCTTCACGCAGTGTAACCCTTTTCTTTTGGGAACATTAATTAATTTAATAAAAATTTTGCTAATGACTTATGATCTATGCAAGACAGAAATGAAGAGAAAAGTGGCGCTAACCCTTGGAGATCAAGGACAAGATCAAAGAGAATTTTGACATTTGGACAAGTTATCAGGATATGGATAGGGTTGCTTAGAGAGTGGAACAAAGACAAAATCAAGATGGGGTAGACTATCTGTGATGGGATGTGGATACTCACAGTCAGTTCTTAAATTTGGGATTAGGCACAGTCAACCGGGTTCTGGACTCCAGGGCTCAGGACGGAAGATTCTCATGGCAAAAGACAGCTGGGCAAAGGTCTGGTCACAGCACAGCGACGCCTCAGCGGGATGGAGCCGATAAGCAGGACATGCAGTTAGTGGGCAAAACGCCGGTCTGGTTTTAGGAGGCTTCCCAAAAGAGCACAAAAGCTTTCCCTTTGGTTATTGGGATTTTGAGATCTGGGGTCTCTGGATTGAGGACCTGCTGGGATGGTCAGCAATGCTTTGGCCTTGCAGTGGAATCTGGAATCAGCTATTCTTTGGCCTTTGAAGGGGGATCTGGAATCTAGCAAGATGGATGAGGAAAATCAGGAACGCAGGCACAGGAAATTCAGGAAAGAGTGTGTGTCTAGTCCTGTCAGCCACCCTTTATATAATGCGTGCTGACATCATAGAACTATACGGTGGGGCAGGCTTAGCTAAGCACGCCTCTAAACAACTGGATTGGTCAGGGATATTGGTTGACACCTTGCTCTCAGTTTTTTGGGTTTCAAGGGCATTCTGCCAGATTTATGATGTGAGTTTTACAACATCCAGACCCTCCCACAGTTACTTTAGCTAAAATCCAGTTTTGCCATAAATGGCACATTTGTACAGTGTTAGTATTTTAACAAATTACATAAGCAGGTTACATATTTTATGCAGCACATGCCCGTCCAACTCTGCAGTCTGTAAGACATTGTGTCGCCCTTCTAATAATTTTTGTTCATTGTTAGGTTGAAATATTCGGCCTAAAATTCTATAACTTTATACAGCTGGGTGGATTATCATTAGGCATGTCAGTATTGAAATTCGCAGTGGCATCAGGTATACTTTACCCAATTATCTGCCATTTCTGTTCCCAAAGTGGCGGTGAAGGCTTCACCATCTTAAATTACACCCCACAAAATGACATAAAAACTGTTAACTTTTTACATGTTTGCAAATTTCTGGTGCAAAAAAAAAAGTCTTCAAAGTTTCTTAAAAAATAGTCTTTTGAAACAAATGGGCTGGCTTTTGTCCTTCATTGGACCATTTTTTTTCTCTTCAGCTACCACCAACTGTCACTTCAGCCTTGTGTGGGATGGGGGTTCCCAGTTTGATTGAAGATTTTATGGGCCCCTACACTTCACAAGTTAGTGTCCTAGAACTTCTATTGTCACAGCCTGGAGCACAGATGAATGTCTGACGAGTGTGTGAATTTTCTTTGTCTTGGTCAATTCCAAGTTTTATAAGCTAGCAATTATCACTTTCGTGTCCTAGAAGTGTATGGTGGTTCCTTTTGGGGGAAGCCTTGGTTTTGCCAGAAGGGAAAAACCTGTTCTGGAGCTTGCAAAATTCAGCCAATGCAGTTTAATTTATTTTATTTTATTTTATTTTGTGTGTCTTTTTATTTTGCAGGTACAAGTTCGGGGCGGCTGCAGGGTGCCGGAATACCCACTGGGTTAGATGTGGAAAGGAGTAATGGCACGTGAGTATTAAAGTTCCCCAATGTCTTTAAACGCACCTTGTTTTGTCTTTCAGATGCGGGATGCAGCGCCGAAGGCCTCCGGAGCGTGCAAAGAGTTGGTAAGCTTTTGTCTTTCAGATGCCGGAATGCAGTGTGAAGACCTCCGGAGCGCACGAAGAGTAGGTAAGCCTTTGTCTTTCAGATGCCGGAATGCAGCGCGAGGCGTTGGTGACAGCCGATGGACCAGGTAAGTGAAGAGCTGTCACTGAAGACCGTAATGCTAACCTTTTCTTTCTTGTCTTTATAGGTGTTGCTGAAGACTGGATTCAGAATGGTAAGCCTTTTTCCTTAGGCCCAGGATCAGATGCAGAAGACACGATGAGCGTTCTGCTGCTGAGGATGCAGATTAACGCAAAGCAAGATTCATCCATCGGGTGTGGTTTAAATAGCCTCCTGTAGTGCTTAGGTGTCTCCTTCCACAGCCACGCCTAGATAAGAAAAGAGTTCCTGCTTTCCAGAAGAGTTCCAGTGTTCTGAATCTAGGGAGTGGCTCCTGCCCCACCCAACAGGAAAAGTAGTTCCAAACAGAAGAGGATCAGAGACTCAACTGGCAGGCAAGTTAGCAGCATGGTATGCTGCAGGTAAGTCCACCCAAGCATTATGAGCCCGGCGCTTCCAGCGCTGGGACTGGGCAAATTTATGAGCCTGGTGCCACTGGCGCCAGGACTGGGTCCAAAAGGTCCCAATTGGGACTGGTTGGCACTCGGAACCTGGGTTATGGATCTGCTTCCAAGGGAGTTGGGAAAACCCTGACCTTTTGGAAGCAGAGATCATGACAGTACCCCCCCTCAAGGCCCCTCCCAAACCGGGCTTCTTCGGGGGTTTTGGCTTGTCAGGAAATGTTTGGTGAAATCTTTTGATTAGGCGAGGAGCGTGGACATATTCAGCAGGTTCCCAGGATCTCTCTTGGGGGCCGTAGCCTTTCCAGTCAATTAGGTAGAATAGTTTAGATTTGGAGATCTTGGAGTCCAGAATGCTTTTGACTTCAAACTCGAGTTCTCCATCAACTAGGATAGGTTTTGGAGATTTGGTTAGTCGGGTTTGAGGTTGCATGGGTTTTAATAGAGAGACGTGGAAGACCGGATGTATCTTCATGTGCGGGGGCAAGTCCAACTTGACCGCTACTGGGTTTACTATGGTAGTGATGGAATAGGGACCAAGGTATCTTGGGTTGAATGTACGTGGCCCTTTTAGAGGTAGATATTTGGTGGATAACCAGACTTGATCCCCTACTTGATATTGAGGGGCTTCCTTCCGATGTTGATCTGCTCCTTTCTTGTACTGTTCTTTAGCCCTTTGAAGGTGAGAAACAGCTTCCTTAAAGGCTTGGGTGATTGTAGAATGCAGGTAGTCTACTGCTGGTGTTTCAAGATCTTGGAGGGGATCCAACTCCGAGGTTCGAGGGTGACTGCCGTACAAAAGAAAAAACGGGGTTTTCCCAGTTCCCGAATGGACATAGTTATTGTAGGCATATTCGGCTATCAAAAGGATGTCTTTCCAAGTCTTTTCAGTTTGTTGCAGCATGCAGCGTAAATACTGTTCCAGAGTTTGATTGGTCCTCTCGGTTTGTCCGTCGGTCTGAGGGTGGTGACTGGTCGATAGTCTCACATCAATTTGAGCCGACCGACAGAAACTTCGCCAAAAATGAGAAATAAATTGACTACCTCGATCCGAAATTAGAACCGAAGGAAAACCGTGCAGTCGGACGATGTTTTCGAGAAATTCTCGGGCCAGAGTTGCTGCTGTTGGCAAGCCTTTGAGTGGAATGAAATGCGCCATCTTGGAGAATAAGTCCACGATTACTAGAATTGTATTGTATCCAGAGCATGGAGGTAGATCGGTGATGAAGTCCATAGAAAGCATATGCCAAGGGCGAGGTGGGATGTCAATAGGGCGTAAGAGGCCTGCTGGTCTTTCCTTTTGACTCTTGTTTTGGGCGCATACTCCACAGGACATTACAAAGTCTCTGATATCTTTTTTCCAAGACGGCCACCAGAAGTAGCGCTTGATCTTTTCTGAGGTCTTGGCCATACCGGGATGTCCTTCCATTAAAGAATCGTGATAACAAGAGATTACTTTTTTCTGTAAATCTGTGCTGGGTAGGTATAATCGTTCCTGGAAATACAATAAGTTGTCCTTTACTGCAAAGTCCATTCCCTCCAGATGCCAATTCTGTATGTCTGCTGGAGTTACAATTTGCCTGGCTTTATCCTTAACTTCCTCTATGGATTCTGTGGCGATTACACCCAGAATTCTTTGTTCGGGAATGATTGGTACAGGTTTAGGGTTGATCAAGTGTTCTTCCACTCCCATCCGAGAAAGGGCATCAGCTTTACCGTTTTTTGTACCAGGTCGATAGGTAATTATGAAGTCAAACTCGGCAAAGAATAATGCCCAACGGAGTTGTCTAGAGGATTGGGCTTTTGCGGTTTTCAAATATTGCAGGTTTCGGTGATCCGTAATCACAGTAACGGTGTGTCGGGCCCCCAGCAGATAATGCCGCCAAGCCTTAAAGGCAGACTTGATAGCCAGAAGTTCCTTGTCAGTAATCGTGTAATTGATTTCAGGAGGCGAGAATTTGCGGGACCAAAATGCCACGGGATGCAACTGATTGGTTACCGGGTCATTTTGTGATAGAACTGCCCCCATGGCAAGGCTTGAAGCATCAGTTTCCACGATGTAGGGGAGTTCGGGCGAGGGTGTTTTAAGATTGGTGCAGAGATAAATTTAGTCTTCAAATCCTGGAAAGCTTGTTCCGCCTCGGTAGACCATTCAAAATGTTTGTTTTTCTTTAACAAGGCAGTGATGGGCTGGACTATTCGAGAGAATTCAGGGATAAACCTGCGGTAAAAGTTAGCGAAGCCTAACATGCTTTGCACACCTTTTACGGAGGATGGTGATGGCCATTTGAGAACTGCATCGACCTTCTTTGAATCCATACGCACTCCGCCAGGTGATAATATGAATCCCAAGAATTCAACTTCAGTCACGTTGAAAACACATTTTTCCAACTTAGCGAAAAGTTTGTGTTGACGCAATCTTTCGAGGACCATTTTCACGTGTTTCCGATGTTCAGATTCCGATGAAGAATAAAAGAGGATGTTGTCAATGTAAACAACAACACACACATCTATGAGCTCTCTGAGGACATCGTTCATAAAATATTGAAAGGCGGCCGAGGCATTACAAAGTCCGAAGAGCATGACCTGATATTCAAATAGCCCATACTTGGTGCGGAAGGCCATCTTCCATTCATCGCCCTCTTTTACTCGTACCAAGTGGTAAGCTCCTCTAAGATCCAGCTTTGTATATATGCATGCTTTTCTGACTTGGTCCAGGAGTTCAGGGATCAAAGGTAACGGATATCTATTCTTAACGGTGATCTGGTTCAGGGAGCGATAATCTATACAAGTTCTAAGGTCTCCTTCCTTTTTTGGAACGAAGAACAAAGCTGAAGAAGCAGGGGACTTGGAAGGACGAATAAACCCATTTGCCAGGTATTGATCCAGGTATTGTCGAAGGTGAAGGTTCTCAGGCTCGGTGAGGGCATAAATTCTACTACAAGGAGGAGTAGATCCAGGTATCAGGTCGATCTGGCAGTCATAAGACCTATGAGGAGGTAGAGAGTTAGCCTGATCCTTCCGGAAAACATCTTGGTATTCTAGGTATTCGGGAGGTAACTGGGGAGTCTCTGAAGAAATTGCTGCCAGTGCAACACCAGGTGGAGGGTGACAAGTAGAGACACATTCTGGAAACTGGACCGTTCTTGCTCGCCAATCGATCAGAGGATTGTGTTTCTCTAACCAAGGTATTCCTAGAATAATCTGAAACTGAGGGGCCTTGAGCACATCGAACACGATCTTCTCATGGTGTCCATCTTGACTTACTAGCGTCACTTCTTGAGTGGTATGCGTTACTGGCCCGGAGGCTATCTCCGTACCATCCACCGTAGTAATGACGTCCTTTACAGCCTTGGGACAAAGAGTTAGATTCATCCTCAAAACCATTTCATGATTCACATAATTGCCGAGGGCACCGCTGTCGACGTAAGCTTCAATTGCATGTAATCGATCCGGATTATCAGGGCTAATGAGGACCATAGGTATCACGAAATGCGAGGTCACGGAACTGGTTTTCACACTCGGCAAGAGGACCTCTATTCTTGTCGGGCGAGGTCGTTTCCCTGCTCAGAGTTTGTAACTTTGGTAACTGCAGCTCCTACTGCCTTCTTGGCAGGTTTCACCGGACAGTCTCGAAGAAAGTGCCCTGAGTTTCCGCAATAGAGGCATAATTGCAACTGTTTTCTCCTTTCCCACTCCTTTTGTGTTAGAGGACCTTTCAGACCCCCTATTTGCATAGGTTCCCCGGAGTCTACTCCTTTGGAAGGAGTTGGCGGTTTGGAAAATACTCGAGCATCAAACTTAGAACGATCGGCCTTCCTGTTCTGCAGTCTGTGATCTATTTGAACGACTAAGTCTATATAGTCCGAACAATCTTGTGGGGAATTCACTACTTGGGCTAACACATCTTTGAGCTCTCCGCGTAGACCTCTATAAAACAGCGTAATCCTTTTGTCCTCAGGCCAGTGAGTTTCCACTATCAGTCTGTTGAAAGACGCAATATAAGCCAAAAGGTCTTGATTACCTTGTTGCAACGAAAGAAGCTCATTGTCCAAGGCCTGCCCCTGTGAATGTCTTGCGAACAGTTTTTCCATACTGAGCTGAAAAGCTTGAAAATCATGGAGGACCGGATCATCTTGATTTACTAGAGGGATCGACCAGTCTGCCGCATTGCCACTAAGGTACGAAAGCACGAAAGCTACTTTAGCTTGATCAGTTGGAAAGGCTGCTGGCCGGCATAAGAAATGCAACCGACACTGATTGATAAATACTGCAAACCTCTTTGGGTCACCAGAAAATCGTTCGGGCGGAGCCAGAGGTACATTCCCAGGTAGGTTGATCTGCACTGGATTCATAGAGGATGTAGAAGGAAGATTTCCCCCAGATGCGGGTAACGGGGTCTGTCCGGCTTGTGACTGTAGCAATTGTCTAGCGAGATCATCTGTTCGCTCCTTGGAAATAATCAGTTCCCTTCTTAGAGCGTTCGTTTCCTGACGGGCTGCATGCACTTCTGCCCTTAGTTCCCCAAGTAACTGGGCTAGCTGGTCGGTATCCGAGGTTTCCATAGCGTCGCAACGAAAGAAGCTCATTGTCCAAGGCCTGCCCCTGTGAATGTCTTGCGAACAGTTTTTCCATACTGAGCTGAAAAGCTTGAAAATCATGGAGGACCGGATCATCTTGATTTACTAGAGGGATCGACCAGTCTGCCGCATTGCCACTAAGGTACGAAAGCACGAAAGCTACTTTAGCTTGATCAGTTGGAAAGGCTGCTGGCCGGCATAAGAAATGCAACCGGCACTGATTGATAAATACTGCAAACCTCTTTGGGTCACCAGAAAATCGTTCGGGCGGAGCCAGAGGTACATTCCCAGGTAGGTTGATCTGCACTGGATTCATAGAGGATGTAGAAGGAAGATTTCCCCCAGATGCGGGTAACGGGGTCTGTCCGGCTTGTGACTGTAGCAATTGTCTAGCGAGATCATCTGTTCGCTCCTTGGAAATAATCAGTTCCCTTCTTAGAGCGTTCGTTTCCTGACGGGCTGCATGCACTTCTGCCCTTAGTTCCCCAAGTAACTGGGCTAGCTGGTCGGTATCCGAGGTTTCCATAGCGCCTGGAGATTCACATGTGCGCAGAGAGCTAGATTTTCTTTTAAAGCAGTGATTTTTGACATTTTGTAGCAAACGTCATGCGTTTTTCCGTGTAACTTAAGTAAAGCTTTTGTTGATTTTCCCATATTTGGCTGACATATGTCAGCCAAATCTGGGAAAATCAACATTCAGGGATCATGCTTTCTTCTGATGAAGCACAATGTGGATATGGATGGGCATGGCAAGGCCTTATTAATAAAAGTAGTTTGATGAAAAACAGTTGAAAATAGCATCAGAGCAGCATCCTTTTCAATGTGAAATATTTCCTTTTTCAATGGGAACTGTGGGTTTGCAAGCAGCAGAGCAGTGCTGCTTTGATTTGCTTCTCTTGAGTGCACCCCAGAACTAACTGCCACCTTTCTCTGTGTGGTCCCTGTTCCAACTCGCCCATTTTACATTTGGCAAGATGGAGCAGCCATCCTTTTGTAGCTGCAAAGCGCAGTTTTGACGCAATGGTGCCCCAAGGAGCCAGCACAGCTATTTTGCTGTTTACTGCCAAAACGTAGCTTGGTTATGGAGAAGAATTCTGTTGATTGGGTCAATGTAGCCCACACACCTGAAACAAGTCCAGTCTACCCGAGTCATCACCGGAATCGAGGTGTTGCCGTCTTCCTCCTATAAAGCCTGCCCTTCAGGTATTCTGTGCTTTGTAAGTATTTCTAATGCAGCTTTGCGCCTCACTTACAGCAGGGTTTGCCTTACACAGATGCTATTGTTTGCACTATATACATAGTATTTTACTGTTGAACTGAGTTCTCGTGTGCCTGCATTCAATCCTGCTGTGTGTGCCGTGTTCCTGTTAAGTAGATCTGACTGAACTACTGTGCAACAAGCAGTGTAATACACTTTTGGGAATTGTTTTCTTTGAGTAAACACAGAGAGAAAAGCACTCTCAGAGGAGTTAATGAACTACACTCCCCACAAATCATCTCTGTCGCATATCTAGAAAGGTCCGATGCTTCAGCGCTGGCGCTTCTGGGACAAGCTGGTCATCGATGTGCATTGGCGTCTTGGCAGCACTCTCTTGCCAAACAGTTAACCCCTTTATTATTGTAACGCCTCCACACTCTCTTTGTGCCAAAGAATCATGGGTTACCCCTCTGGATGCTCAATCACCCTGGCAGCGCAGCGAGTGGCCCGGCTGGCTTACATCAATAAGCTGAAGAAGACAAAAAGATGTACCATCCACCCTACATATAGCAGCAACTGGCTTTGCTGAGGGGACCAGCTACTTGGAACTGAAATATGTGCCAGGTGTTCCTCAATGTCCCCTCACAACCGTCGTGTCCCACCCTGCCCTCCTGACCCAAATACGTACTCCCGGGTTAAGCGGCCCAGTACTGGTATACACTCCCAGCTCTGAAAGAAAAGTACTCTCAACATACATTTGATTGATACTTTTCACCAAGTTGTAATCAATGATATTCACAAACTACAAGACTCTTTCAAACATAAGAACACGAGATTCAACCTTTCCAGCAAAGAACAAAAAGCATTACACAATCTGGCCTCAATTGATACGATTTCATAAAGGAGGCAGATAAGGGAGGCAATGTTGTTATTCTGGACAAAGTAGACTACATTACAATGGGTCTTGCCCATCTTAATTCTCCTGGATGCTATGAAACCTTATCGGGTAACCCCACGACTTCACTCCGTGCAACAATTAAATCAGTAGTTGACAAATGGCATACAGCTGGTCTGCTAATTGATGTTGAAAGACAATTCTTAATTGTTGATGGGCCATCTATGCCAACAGTCTATTTCTTACCGAAAATTCACAAATCGTTTGTTAGAATACCAGAAGGGAGACCTATTGTGAGTGGTGGGGGTGGTATTCTGGAGCCCACCTCCCTTTACATTAATGAATGCATTTCACCTTTAGTCAACAACATACCTACTTTTATCCGTGACACAATGCATATTCTCCAGATTCTTGATCGATTACCTATGTTGCCCAATCTCGTCTTGGTTACACTCGATGTAAAAGCCCTTTACACATCTATTAACCATCCGTTAGCAATTAGTAGCATTGACTTTATTTTTCGTGACCATTCAGCTTCCTTTTTCGAACATATTGATATGATCAAAGACTTATTAACTGTTGCTCTCTCCAACAATGTATTTCTTTTTAATAACACCTACTATAGACAACTTATTGGAGTGGCCATGGGGGCAAGTTATGCCCCTGCGTTAGCCAACATTTTTATGCACAACTATGAACAACATGTTGTCTTTACTAACCAGCTATTCACACCACATATTCATATGTGGAAACGTTACATTGATGATGTGCTTTTGGTTTGGAATGGTTCTATCGAACATTTGAGTGAATTTGTTATTTATCTCAATTCCAACAACTGGGGCATCCAATTCACACACACGCATAGTTTTACATGCGTACATTTTTTAGACCTTACTATCAGTATCTTAGATAATCATTTTGTAACCAAAACTTTTAGAAAATCCACATCTGTGACTACAGTTCTGCATGCCACTAGTTGCCATAGGAAAACTGTAGTTTCCAACATACCCAAGGGCGAATTCATTCGGGCACGTAGGAATTGTTTGCTGACGAATGACTTTGACCAGGAATGTTCATTGATACGCCAAAGGTTTTCAGCCAGAGGGTATGATTTACGTTCAGTGGCACAAGCAGAACATGTTGTACGTGATATGAAGAGATGCAATCTACTCACACCGAAAGTACGGAATGAGAATGTTCACTCACAGAAATTCAAATTTATTACCAGATTCAACTCAGATAGTTCAGTGCTTTACAATATAATTAAACGACATTGGCACATCCTACAACTTGATCGCGACATTACCCCTTGGGTGGACAAGTTACCAAGTTTCATCTACACTAAGGCAAATAATCTTAAGAATATACTCTCTCCTTCATTTATGTCGATCCCACCCAAGCAACATACTTGGTTACACCAACCCCCACGTCCCGGTTTTCACAAATGTGGGGGTTGTTCCATGTGTTCACATGCACTAGAGACCACCTTTATTGACTTCGGACATTTAGGTACACACAAGATTTGGTCTTTTATTAATTGCAATTCAAAGTTTTGCATCTACTGTATCAAATGTGTGTGTGGCCTTTACTACATTGGCAGTACCATACGCCCGTTGAAAATTCGCATCAGAGAACACATGTATTCAATTGCTCAATCTGATTCCAAATATCCTTTAGCATTGCATTGGCAAACAGCTCACCAAATGGACAACAAGGCAAATGATTCAATTTGCTGGGATCATGAAGGATCATGAAGTAGCGCAATGTCATCAATGACATTTGTGATGTCATCTTTGATGTCCTGGGTGTTAGTCTTAGCAGTGCACGGTGGTGGTGCGAGTTATGGTTGCTTAGCTTACCATAGCTGGCGAATTTCAAGAGTTTTTCGGTTTTACTTGGAACCATAACGTTCCTTTGACAAAGTTTTTTCACAGAATTTCATAGGTTTTTAGTAGCGCAACTTTACCATAACGTCCCTTTAACAAAGTTTTTTCCCTGAATTTCATAGGTTTTTAGTAGCGCAACTTAACCATAACGTCCCTTTAACAAAGTTTTTTCATTGAATTTCATAGGTTTTTATTAGTGCAACTTAACCATAACGTCCTTGTAACATTTTTTTTAACTAAATTTTAAAGGTTTTTATTAGTACAACGTGACCATAACATCCTTTTCAATAGATGAAGACCACTAACATCTTATGTCCTCAAAGTGGGAATGCCGGGTGGTAAAAAAAACAAAAAGATTTTCCTTCCTACGCCGGGACGCCTGCAGCGTCTCGGTGTAGGAAGAAAAATCTTTTACCAAGATGGCCACCATGGAAAGGGAAGGCGGGGTGTATAAAGAACACAACGGCGCATGAGCGGGGTTGGGGGGCACAGGGGAGACACATGGGCATGAGCGGGGGGTGAGAGGGAACAGGGTACAAACGGCGCATGAGCAGGGGGTGGGGGGGCAAAGGAAGGAAATACAGGGCATGAGCGGTGGTGGGGGGAACACGAGAGAGACACGGGGCATGAGCAGCGGGTGGGGAGGAACATGAGGGAGACACAGGGTATGAGCAGGGGGTGGGGAGGAACACGAGGGAGACACAGGGCATGAGCGGGGGGTACAGGGCACATACGGGACATGAGCGGGGGTGGGGAGGAAAGGAGAGAGACAAGGGGCATGAGCAGGGGGTGGAGGGAACACGAGGGAGACACGGAGCATGAGCAGGGGGCGGGGGTAACACGAGAGAAACACGGGGCATGAGCGGGGGTGGGGGGAACACGAGGGAGACACGGGGCATGAGCGGGGGGTGGGGGCAACAGGAGACAGACACGGGGCATGAGCAGGGGGTGGGGGGCAACAGGAGACAGACACGGGGCATGGGTGGGAGCAAGAGGAGACAGACACGGGGCATGAGCGGGGGGTGGGGGGAACAGGAGACAGACACGGGGCATGAGCGGGGGGTGGGGGGTACAGAAGACAGACACGGGGCATGAGCGGGGTAGTGGGGGGCAACAGGAGAGAGACATGGGGCATGAGCGGGGGGTGGGGTGCAACAGGAGAGAGACACGGGGCATGAGCAGGGGGTGGGGGGCAACAGAAGAGAGACACAGGGCATGAGCGGGGGGGTGGTGGGTACAGGAGACAGACACGGGGCATGAGCGGGGGGTGGGGGGCAACAGGAGAGAGACACAGGACATGAGCGGGTGGGGGGAACAGGAGACAGACACGGGGCATGAGCAGGGGGGGCAACAGGAGACAGACATGGGGCATGAGCGGGGGGGTGGGGGGTACAGGAGACAGACACGAGCATGAGTGGGGGGTGGGGGGTACAGGAGACAGACACGGGGCATGAGCAGGGGGTGGGGGCAACAGGAGAGAGACACGGGGCATGAGCGGGGGGTGGGGGGAACAGGAGACAGACACAGGGCATGAGCGGGGGGTGGGGGGAACAAAAGAGACAGACACGGGGCATGAGCGGGGGGTGGGGGGCAACATTAGAGAGACACAGGGCAGGAGCGGGGGGATGGGGGCAACAAGAGACAGACATGGGGCATGAGCGGGGGGTGAGAGCAACAGGAGACAGACACAGGGCATGAGCAGGGGGTGGGGGGAACAGGAGACAGACACGTGGCATGAGCGAGGGCTGGGGAGAACAGGAGACAGACACGGGGCATGAGAGGGGGGTGGGGGGGCAACAGGAGACAGACACGGGGCATGAGCGGGGGGTGGGGGGCAACAGGAGAGAGACACGGGAAATGAGCGGGTGGGGGGAACCGGAGACAGACACGGGGCATGAGCGGGGGGGGCAACAGGAGACAGACACGGGGCATGAGCGGGGGGTGGGGGGCAACAGGAGAGAGACATGGGGCATGAGCGGGGGGTGGGGGGAACAGGAGACCGACACGGGGCATGAGCAGGGGGTGGGGGAACAACAGAGACAGACACAGGGCAGGAGCGGGGGGTGGAGGGCAACAGGAGACAGACACGGGCCATGAGCGGGGGGTGGGGGGCAACAGGAGAGAGACACGGGGCATGAGCGGGGGGTGGGGGGAACAGGAGACAGACACGGGGCATGAGCGGGGGTGGGGGGAACAACAGAGACAGACACGGGGCAGGAGCGGGGGGTGGAGGGCAACAGGAGACAGACACGGGGCATGAGCGGGGGGTGGGGGCAGCAGGAGACAGACACGGGGCATGAGCGGGGGGTGAGGGGCAACACGGGGCATGAGCGGGGCGGGGGGCAACAGGAGACAGACACGTGGCATGAGCGAGGGCTGAGGGGCAACAGGAGACAGACACGGGGCATGAGCGGGGGGTGGGGGCAACAGGAGAGACACGGGGCATGAGCGGGGGGTGAGCGGCAACAGGAGACAGACACGGGGCATGAGCAGGGGGTGGGGGGAACAGGAGCCAGACACGGGGCATGAGCGAGGGGTGGGGGAACAGGAGACAGACACGGGGCATGAGCGGGGGTGGGGAGAACAGACACGGGGCATGAGCGGGGGGTGGGAGGAACAGGAAAAAGACACGGGGCATGAGCAGTGGGGGTGGGGGGCAACAAGAGAGAGACACGGGGCATGAGCGTGTGGGGGGAACAGGAGACAGACACGGGGCATGAGCGGGTGGGGGAACAGGAGACAGACACGGGGCATGAGCGGGAGGGTGGGGGGCAACAGGCGATAGACACGGGGCATGAGCGGGGGGTTGGAGGGAACAGGACACAGTCATGGGGCATGAGCGGGGTGTGGAGAGAACAGGAGACAAACACGGGGCATGAGCGGGGGGGAACAGAAGACAGACATGGGGCATGAGCGGGGGGTGGGGGAAGGGGAGAGACACATGGGGCATGAGCGGGGGTGGGGGGAGGGAGAGAGACACACGGGGCATGAGCGGTGGGCGGGAGGGAGAGAGACACAAGGGGCGGGGGTGGGCGAGAGGGGGGAAGACACAAGGGGCAAGAGCGGGGGCGGGCGGGAGGGGGGAAGACACTGGGCAAGAGCGGGGGTGGGCGGGAGGGGGGAAGACACGGGACAAGAGCGGGGGTGGGCGGGAGGGGGGAAGACACGGGGCAAGAGCCGGGGTGGGCGGGAGGGGGCAAGAGCGGGGGTGGGCGGGAGGGGGCAAGAGACACAGGGCAAGAGCGGGGGTGGGCGGGAGGGGCCAAGAGCGGGGGTGGGCGGGAGGGGGCAAGAGACACGGTGGTGGGCGGAAGGAGGCAAGAGACACGGGGGTGGGTAGGAGGGGGCAAGAGACACAGGGCAAGAGCGGGGTGGGCAAGAGACACGTGCAAAGAGCGGGGGTGGGCGGGAGGGGGAAAGAGACATGGGCCAAGAGCGGGGGTGGGCGGGAGGGGGAAAGAGACACGGGCCAAGAGCGGGGGTGGGCGGGAGGGGGAAAGAGACATGGGGCGGGAGGGGGAAAGACACACGGAGCAAGAGCGGGGGTGGGCGGGAGGGGGAAAGACACACGGGGCAAGAGCGGGGGTGGGTGGGAGGGGGAAAGACACACAGGGCAAGAGCGGGGGTGGGCGGGAGGGGGAAAGACACACGGGGCAAGAGCGGGGGTGGGTGGGAGGGGGAAAGACACGGGGCAAGAGCGGTGGTGGGCGGGAGGGGGAAAGACACACGGGGCAAGAGCGGGGGTGTGCGGGAGGGAGACAGACACACGGGGCATGAGCAGGGGGTGGGGGGAACAAAAGAGACAGACACGGGGCATGAGCGGGGGGGGTGGGGGGCAACAGGAGAGATACACAGGGCAGGAGCGGGGGGTGGGGGGCAACAGGAGATAGACACGGGGCATGAGCGGGGGTGAGGGCAACAAGAGACAGACACGGGGCATGAGCAGGGGGTGGGGGGGAACAGGAGACAGACACGGAGCATGAGCGGGGGTGGGGAGAACAGGAGACAGACATGGGGCATGAGAGGGGGGTGGGGGGCAACAGAAGACAGACACGGGGCATGAGCGGGTAGGGGGAACCGGAGACAGACACGGGGCATGAGCGGGGGGGGCAACAGGAGACAGACACAGGGCATGAGCAAGTGGTGGGGGGTACAGGAGACAGACATTGGGCATGAGCGGGGGGTGGGGGGCAACAGGAGAGAGACACGGGGCATGAGCAGGGGGTGGGGGGAACAGGAGACAGACATGGGGCATGAGCGGGGGGTGGGGGAACAACAGAGACAGACACGGGGCAGGAGCGGGGGGTGGAGGGCAACAGGAGAGAGACACGGGGCATGAGCGGGGGGTGGGGGGCAACAGGAGACAGACACGGGACATGAGCGGGGGGTGGGGGGCAACAGGAGAGACACGGGGCATGAGCGGGGGGTGAGGGGCAACAGGAGACAGACACGGGTCATGACCAGGGGGTGGGGGGCAACAGGAGACAGACACGGGGCATGTGCGAGGGGTGGGGGGAACAGGAGACAGACACGGGGCATGAGCGGGGGGTGGGGGGAACAAAAGAGACAGACACGGGCATGAGCGGGGGTGGGGGGAACAAAAGAGACAGACACGGGGCATGAGCGGAGGGTGGGGGGCAACAGGAGACAGACACTGGACATGAACGAGGGGTGGGGGGAACAGGAGACAGACACGGGGCATGAGCGGGGGGTGGGGGGAACAACACACGGGCATGAGCGGGGCGGTGGGGGGCAACAGGAGACAGACACGGGGCATGAGCGGGGGGTGGGGGGCAACAGGAGACAGACACGGGGCATGAGCGGGGGGTGGGGGCAGCAGGAGACAGACACGGGGCATGAGCGGGGGGTGAGGGGCAACACGGGGCATGAGCGGGGCGGGGGGCAACAGGAGACAGACACGTGGCATGAGCGAGGGCTGAGGGGCAACAGGAGACAGACACGGGGCATGAGCGGGGGGTGGGGGCAACAGGAGAGACACGGGGCATGAGCGGGGGGTGAGCGGCAACAGGAGACAGACACGGGGCATGAGCAGGGGGTGGGGGGAACAGGAGCCAGACACGGGGCATGAGCGAGGGGTGGGGGAACAGGAGACAGACACGGGGCATGAGCGGGGGTGGGGAGAACAGACACGGGGCATGAGCGGGGGGTGGGAGGAACAGGAAAAAGACACGGGGCATGAGCAGTGGGGGTGGGGGGCAACAAGAGAGAGACACGGGGCATGAGCGTGTGGGGGGAACAGGAGACAGACACGGGGCATGAGCGGGTGGGGGAACAGGAGACAGACACGGGGCATGAGCGGGAGGGTGGGGGGCAACAGGCGATAGACACGGGGCATGAGCGGGGGGTGGGAGGGAACAGGACACAGTCATGGGGCATGAGCGGGGTGTGGAGAGAACAGGAGACAAACACGGGGCATGAGCGGGGGGGAACAGAAGACAGACATGGGGCATGAGCGGGGGGTGGGGGAAGGGGAGAGACACATGGGGCATGAGCGGGGGTGGGGGGAGGGAGAGAGACACACGGGGCATGAGCGGTGGGCGGGAGGGAGAGAGACACAAGGGGCGGGGGTGGGCGAGAGGGGGGAAGACACAAGGGGCAAGAGCGGGGGCGGGCGGGAGGGGGGAAGACACTGGGCAAGAGCGGGGGTGGGCGGGAGGGGGGAAGACACGGGACAAGAGCGGGGGTGGGCGGGAGGGGGGAAGACACGGGGCAAGAGCCGGGGTGGGCGGGAGGGGGCAAGAGCGGGGGTGGGCGGGAGGGGGCAAGAGACACAGGGCAAGAGCGGGGGTGGGCGGGAGGGGCCAAGAGCGGGGGTGGGCGGGAGGGGGCAAGAGACACGGGGGTGGGCGGAAGGAGGCAAGAGACACGGGGGTGGGTAGGAGGGGGCAAGAGACACAGGGCAAGAGCGGGGTGGGCAAGAGACACGTGCAAAGAGCGGGGGTGGGCGGGAGGGGGAAAGAGACATGGGCCAAGAGCGGGGGTGGGCGGGAGGGGGAAAGAGACACGGGCCAAGAGCGGGGGTGGGCGGGAGGGGGAAAGAGACATGGGGCGGGAGGGGGAAAGACACACGGAGCAAGAGCGGGGGTGGGCGGGAGGGGGAAAGACACACGGGGCAAGAGCGGGGGTGGGTGGGAGGGGGAAAGACACACGGGGCAAGAGCGGGGGTGGGCGGGAGGGGGAAAGACACACGGGGCAAGAGCGGGGGTGGGTGGGAGGGGGAAAGACACGGGGCAAGAGCGGTGGTGGGCGGGAGGGGGAAAGACACACGGGGCAAGAGCGGGGGTGTGCGGGAGGGAGACAGACACACGGGGCATGAGCAGGGGGTGGGGGGAACAAAAGAGACAGACACGGGGCATGAGCGGGGGGGGTGGGGGGCAACAGGAGAGATACACAGGGCAGGAGCGGGGGGTGGGGGGCAACAGGAGATAGACACGGGGCATGAGCGGGGGTGAGGGCAACAAGAGACAGACACGGGGCATGAGCAGGGGGTGGGGGGGAACAGGAGACAGACACGGAGCATGAGCGGGGGTGGGGAGAACAGGAGACAGACATGGGGCATGAGAGGGGGGTGGGGGGCAACAGAAGACAGACACGGGGCATGAGCGGGTAGGGGGAACCGGAGACAGACACGGGGCATGAGCGGGGGGGGCAACAGGAGACAGACACAGGGCATGAGCAAGTGGTGGGGGGTACAGGAGACAGACATTGGGCATGAGCGGGGGGTGGGGGGCAACAGGAGAGAGACACGGGGCATGAGCAGGGGGTGGGGGGAACAGGAGACAGACATGGGGCATGAGCGGGGGGTGGGGGAACAACAGAGACAGACACGGGGCAGGAGCGGGGGGTGGAGGGCAACAGGAGAGAGACACGGGGCATGAGCGGGGGGTGGGGGGCAACAGGAGACAGACACGGGACATGAGCGGGGGGTGGGGGGCAACAGGAGAGACACGGGGCATGAGCGGGGGGTGAGGGGCAACAGGAGACAGACACGGGTCATGACCAGGGGGTGGGGGGCAACAGGAGACAGACACGGGGCATGTGCGAGGGGTGGGGGGAACAGGAGACAGACACGGGGCATGAGCGGGGGGTGGGGGGAACAAAAGAGACAGACACGGGCATGAGCGGGGGTGGGGGGAACAAAAGAGACAGACACGGGGCATGAGCGGAGGGTGGGGGGCAACAGGAGACAGACACTGGACATGAACGAGGGGTGGGGGGAACAGGAGACAGACACGGGGCATGAGCGGGGGGTGGGGGGAACAACACACGGGCATGAGCGGGGCGGTGGGGGGCAACAGGAGACAGACACGGGGCATGAGCGGGGGGTGGGGGGCAACAGGAGACAGACACGGGGCATGAGCGAGGGGTGGGGGGAACAGGAGACAGACACGGGGCATGAGCGGGGGGTGGGGGGAACAAAAGAGACAGACACGGGGCATGAGCGGGGGGTGGGGGGAACAAAAGAGACAGACACGGGGCATGAGCGGGGGGTGCGGGGCAACAGGAGACAGACACGGGGCATGAGCGAGGGGTGGGGGGAACAGGAGACAGACACGGGGCATGAGCGGGGGGTGGGGGGAACAACACACGGGCATGAGCGGGGCGGTGGGGGGCAACAGGAGACAGACACGGGGCATGAGCGGGGGGTGGGAGGAACAGGAAAAAGACACGGGGCATGAGCAGGGGGTGGCGAGAACAGGAGACAAACACGGGGCATGATCGGGGGGTGGGGGGCAACAAGAGAGAGACACGGGGCATGAGCGAGGGTGGGGGGAGGGAGAGAGTCACACGGGGGGTGGGCGGGAGGGAGAAAGACACAAGGGGCAAGAGCGGGGGTGGGCGGGAGGGAGAAAGACACAAGGGGCAAGAGCGGGGGTGGGCGGGAGGGAGAAAGACACACGGGGCAAGAGCGGGGGTGGGCGGGAGGGGGAAAAAGACACGGGGCAAGAGCGGGGGTGGGCGGGAGGGGGAAAAAGACACGGGGCAAGAGCGGGGGTGGGCGGGAGGGGTTGAAAAAGACACGGGGCAAGAGCGGGGGTGGGCGGGAGGGGGAAAAAGACACGGGGCAAGAGCGGGGGTGGGCGGGAGGGGGAAAAAGACACGGGGCAAGAGCGGGGGTGGGCGGGAGGGGGAAAATGACACGGGTCAAGAGCGGGGGTGGGCGGGAGGGGGAAAAAGACACGGGGCAAGAGTGGGGGTGGGCGGGAGGGGGAAAAAGACACGGGGCAAGAGCGGGGGTGGGCGGGAGGGGGAAAGAGACACGGGGCAAGAGCGGGTGTGGGCGGGAGGGGGAAAGAGACACGGGGCAAGTAGCGGCGGTGGGCGGGAGGGTGAAAGAGACACGGGGCAAGAGCGGGGGTGGGGGGAAGGGGGAAGAGACACGGGGCATGAGTGGGGGTGGGGGGTAGGGGGAAAGAGACACGGGCATGAACGGGGGGTGGGCGGGAGGGGGAAAGACACACGGGGCACGAGCGGGTGGTGGGCGGGAGGGGGAAAGACACACGGGGCAAGAGCGGGGGTGGGCGGGAGGGGGAAAGACACACGGGGCAAGAGCGGGGGTGGGCGGGAGGGGGAAAGACACACGGGGCAAGAGCGGGGGTGGGCGGGAGGGGGAAAGACACACGGGGCAAGAGCGGGGGTGGGCAAGAGATACGGGGCAAGAGCGGGGGTGGGCGGGAGGGGGCAAGAGCGGGGGTGGGCGGGAGGGGGAAAGAGACACGGGCCAAGAGCGCGGGTGGGTGGGAGGGGGAAAGAGACACTGGGCCGGAGGGGGAAAGACACATGGGGCAAGAGCGGGGGTGGGCCGGAGGGGGAAAGACACACGGGGCAAGAGCGGGGTGGGCTGGGGGGGAAAGACACACAGGGCAAGAGCAGGGTTGGGCGGGAGGGGGAAAGACACACGGGGCAAGAGCGGGGGTGGGCGGGAGGGAGACAGACACACGGGGCAAGAGCGGGGGTGGGCGGGAGGGAGACAGACACACGGGGCAAGAGCGGGGGTGGGTGGGAGGGAGACAGACACACGGGGCAAGAGCGGGGGTGGGCGGGAGGGAGACAGACACATGGGGCAAGAGCGGTGGTGGGCGGGAGGGAGACAGACACACGGGGCAAGAGCGGGGGTGGGCGGGAGGGAAACAGACACACGGGGCAAGAGCGGGGGTGGGGGGCAATAGGAGACTGACACAGGGCATGAGCGGGGGGCAACAGGAGACAGACACGGAGCATGAGCGGGGGGTGGGGGGCAACAGGAGACAGACACGGGGCATGAGCGGGGGGTGGGGGGCAACAAGAGACAGACACAGGGCATGAGCGGGGTGTGGGGGGCAACAAGAGACAGACACAGGGCATGAGCGGGGGTGGGAGGAACAGGAGAGAGACACGGGCATGAGCGCGGTGTGGGGGGGTACAGGAGACAGACGCGGGGCATGGGTGGGAGCAAGAGGAGACAGACATGGGGCATGAGCGGGCAGTGGGAGGAACAGGAGACAGACACGGGGCATGAGCGGGGGGTGGGGGGTACAGAAGACAGACACGGGGCATGAGCGGGGTAGTGGGGGGCAACAGGAGAGAGACATGGCATGAGCGGGGGGGTACAGGAGACAGACACGGGGCATGAGCGGGGGGAGGGAGGGGGTACAGGAGACAGACACGGGGCATGAGCAGGGGGTGGGGGGCAACAGAAGAGAGACAGGGCATGAGCAGGGGGGTGGGGGAACAGGAGACAGACACGGGGCATGAGCGGGAGGTGGGGGGCAACAGGAGAGAGACACGGGACATGAGCGGGTGGGGGGAACAGGAGACAGACACGAGGCATGAGCAGGGGGGGCAACAGGAGACAGACACGGGGCATGAGCGGGGAGTGGGGGGGTACAGGAGAAAGACACGGGGCATGAGCGGGGGGTGGGGGTACAAGAGACAGACACGGGGCATGAGCAGGGGGGCAACAGGAGACAGACATGGGGCATGAGCGGGGGGTTCGGGGGGTACAGGAGACAGACACGAGCATGAGCGGGGGGTAAAGGAGACAGACATCGGGCATGAGCAGGGGGTGGGGGGCAACAGGAGAGAGACACGGGGCAGGAGCAGGGGGTGGGGGGGTACAAAAGAGACAGACACGGGGCATGAGCGGGGGGCAACAGGAGAGAGACACAGGGCAGGAGCGGGGGTGGGGGGCTACAGGAGACAGACACGGGGCATGAGCGGGGGGTGAGGGCAACAGGAGACAGACACGGGGCATGAGCAGGGGGTGGGGGGGAACAGGAGACAGACACGGAGCATGAGCGGGGGGTGGGGAGAACAGGAGACAGACACAGGGCATGAGAGGGGGGTGGGGGGCAACAGGAGACAGACACAGGGCATGAGCGGGTGGGGGGGCAGGGGGGAAGAGACACGGGGCATGAGTGGGGGTGGGGGGTAGGGGGACAGAGACACGGGGCATGAGCGGGGGTGGGCGGGAGGGGGAAAGACACACGGGGGTGGGCGGGAGGGGGAAAGACACACAGGGCATGAGCGGGGGGTGGGCGAGGGTGAAAGACACACGGGACATGAGCGGAGGGTAGGCGGAAGGGGGAAAGACACACGGGGCATGAGCGGGGGGTGGGCGGGAGGGGGAAAGACACACGGGGCATGAGCGGGGGGTGGGCAGGAGGGGGAAAGACACACGGGGCAAGAGCGGGGGTGGGTGGGAGGGGGAAAGACACACGGGGCAAGAGCGGGGGTGGGTGGGAGGGGGAAAGACACACGGGGCAAGAGCGGGGGTGGGCGGGAGGGGGAAAGACACACGGGGCAAGAGCGGGGGTGGGCGGGAGGGAGACAGACACACGGGGCAAGAGCGGGGGTGGGCGGGAGGGAGACAGACACATGGGGCAAGAGCGGGGGTGGGTGGGAGGGAGACAGACACACGGGGCAAGAGCGGGGGTGGGCGGGAGGGAAACAGACACACGGGGCAAGAGCGGGGGTGGGGGGCAACAGGAGACTGACACAGGGCATGAGCGGGGGGCAACAGGAGACAGACACGGGGCATGAGCGGGGCAGTGGGGGGCAACAGGAGACAGACACGGGGCATGAGCAGGGGGTGGGGGGCAACAAGAGACAGACACAGGGCATGAGCAGGGGTGGGAGGAACAGGAGAGAGACACGGGCATGAGCGCGGAGTGGGGGGGTACAGGAGACAGACACGGGGCATGGATGGGAGCAAGAGGAGACAGACATGGGGCATGAGCGGGCAGTGGCGGGAACAGGAGACAGACACGGGGCATGAGCGGGGGGTGGGGGGTACAGAAGACAGACAGAGGGCATGAGCGGGGTAGTGGGGGGCAACAGGAGAGAGACATGGCATGAGCGGGGGGGTACAGGAGACAGACACGGGGCATGAGCGGGGGGTGGGAGGGGGTACAGGAGACAGACACGGGGCATGAGAAGGGGGTGGGGGGCAACAGAAGAGAGACAGGGCATGAGCAGGGGGTGGGGGGAACAGGAGACAGACACGGGGCATGAGCGGGGGGTGGGGGGCAACAGGAGACTGACACAGGGCATGAGCGGGGGGCAACAGGAGACAGACACGGGACATGAGCGGGTGGGGGGAACAGGAGACAGACACGGGGCATGAGCAGGGGGGGCAACAGGAGACAGACACGGGGCATGAGCGGGGAGTGGGGGGGTACAGGAGACAGACACGGGGCATGAGCGGGGGGTGGGGGTACAGGAGACAGACACAGGGCATGAGCAGGGGGGCAACAGGAGACAGACATGGGGCATGAGCAGGGGGTTCGGGGGGGTACAGGAGACAGACACGAGCATGAGCGGGGGGTAAAGGAGACAGACATCGGGCATGAGCAGGGGGTGGGGGGCAACAGGAGACAGACACGGGGCAGGAGCAGGGGGTGGGGGGAACAAAAGAGACAGACACGGGGCATGAGCGGGGGGTGGGGGGGAACAGGAGACAGACACGGAGCATGAGCGGGGGGTGGGGAGAACAGGAGACAGACACGGGGCATGAGAGGGGGGTGGGGGGCAACAGGAGACAGACACGGGGCATGAGCGGGTGGGGGGGCAGGGGGGAAGAGACACGGGGCATGAGTGGGGGTGGGGGGTAGGGGGAAAGAGACACGGGGCATGAGCGGGGGTGGGCGGGAGGGGGAAAGACACACGGGGCATGAGCGGGGGGTGGGCGGGAGGGGGAAAGACACACGGGACTTGAGCGGAGGGTGGGCGGAAGGGGGAAAGACACACGGGGCATGAGCGGGGGGTGGGCGGGAGGGGGAAAGACACACGGGGCATGAGCGGGGGGTGGGCGGGAGGGGGAAAGACACACGGGGCAAGAGTGGGGGTGGGTGGGAGGGGGAAAGACACACGGGGCAAGAGCGGGGGTGGGCGGGACGGGGAAAGACACACGGGGCAAGAGCGGGGGTGGGCAGGAGGGGGAAAGACACACGGGGCAAGAGCGGGGGTGGGCAAGAGACACGGGGCAAGAGCAGGGGTGGGCGGGAGGGGGCAAGAGCGGGGGTGGGCGGGAGGGGGAAAGAGACACGGGCCAAGAGCGCGGGTGGGTGGGAGGGGGAAAGAGACACGGGGCGGGAGGGGGAAAGGCACACGGGGCAAGAGCGGGGGGTGGGCAGGAGGGGGAAAGACACACGGGGCATGAGCGGGGGGTGGGCGGGAGGGGGAAAGACACACGGGGCAAGAGCGGGGGTGGGTGGGAGGGGGAAAGACACACGGGGCAAGAGCGGGGGTGGGCGGGAGGGGGAAAGACACACGGGGCAAGAGCGGGGGTGGGCGGGAGGGGGAAAGACACACGGGGCAAGAGCGGGGGTGGGCAAGAGACAAGGGGCAAGAGCGGGGGTGGGCGGGAGGGGGCAAGAGCGGGGGTGGGCGGGAGGGGGAAAGAGACACAGGCCAAGAGCGCGGGTGGGTGGGAGGGGGAAAGAGACACGGGGCGGGAGGGGGAAAGACACACGGGGCAAGAGCGGGGGTGGGCGGGAGGGGGAAAGACACACGGGGCAAGAGCGGGGGTGGGCGGGAGGGGGAAAGACACACGGGGCAAGAGCGGGGGTGGGCGGGAGGGGGAAAGACACATGGGGCAAGAGCGGGGGTGGGCGGGAGGGAGACAGACACACGGGGCAAGAGCGGGGGTGGGCGGGAGGGAAACAGGCACACGGGGCAAGAGCGTGGGTGGGCGGGAGGGAGACAGACACACGGGGCAAGAGCGGAGGGGTGGGTGGGAGGGAGACAGACACACGGGGCAAGAGCGGGGGTGGGCGGGAGGGAGACGGACACACGGGGCGAGAATGGGGGTGGGCGGGAGGGTGACAGACACACGGGGCAAGAGCGGGGGTGGGCGGGAGGGAAACAGGCACACGGGGCAAGAGCGGGGGTGGGCGGGAGGGAGACAGACACACGGGGCAAGAGCGGGGGTGGGGGGCAACAGGAGACTGACACAGGGCATGAGCGGGGGGTGGGGGGCAACAGGGGACAGACACGGGGCATGAGCGGGGGGTGGGGGGCAACAGGAGACAGCCACGGGACATGAGCGGGGGGTGGGGGGCAACAAGAGACAGACACAGGGCATGAGCAGGGGTGGGAGGAACAGGAGAGAGACAAGGGCATGAGCGCGGAGTGGGGGGGTACAGGAGACAGACACAGGGCATGGGTGGGAGCAAGAGGAGACAGACATGGGGCATGAGCGGGGGGTGGGGGGAACAGGAGACAGACACGGGGCATGAGCGGGGGGTGGGGGTACAGAAGACAGACACGGGGCATGAGCGGGGTAGTGGGGGGCAACAGGAAAGAGACATGGCATGAGTGGGGGGTACAGGAGACAGACACGGGGCATGAGCGGGTGGCTGGAGGGGGTACAGGAGACAGACATGGGGCATGAGCAGGGGGTGGGGGGCAACAGAAGAGAGACAGGGCATGAGCAGGAGGGTGGGGGGGTACAGGAGACAGACATGGGGCATGAGCGGGGGGTGGGGGGCAACAGGAGAGAGACACGGGACATGAGCGGGTGTGGGGAACAGGAGACAGACACGGGGCATGAGCAGGGGGGCAACAGGAGACAGACACGGGGCATGAGCAGGGGGTGGGGGGTACAGGAGACAGACACGGGGCATGAGCGGGGGGAGACAGACACGGGGCATGAGCAGGGGGGGCAACAGGAGACAGACATGGGGCATGAGCGGGGGGGTGGGGGGGTACAGGAGACAGACACGAGTATGAGCGGGGGGGTACAGGAGACAGACATCGGGCATGAGCAGGGGGTGGGGGGCAACAGGAGAGAGACACGGGGCATGAGCAGGGGGTGGGGGGGAACAAAAGAGACAGACACGGGGCATGAGCGGGGGGTGAGGGGCAACAGGAGAGAGACACAAGGCAGGAGGGGGTTGGGGGGCAACAGGAGACAGACACGGGGCATGAGCGGGGGGTGAAGGCAACAGGAGACAGACACGGGGCATGAGCAAGGGGTGGGGGGAACAGGAGACAGACACAGAGCATGAGCGGGGGGTGGGGAGAACAGGAGACAGACACAGGGCATGAGAGGGGGGTGGGGGGCAACAGGAGACAGACACGGGGCATGAGCGGGTGGGGGAACCGGAGACAGACACGGGGCATGAGCGGGGGGGCAACAGGAGACAGACACAAGGCATGAGCGGGTGGTGGGGGGTACAGGAGACAGACATGGGGCATGAGCGGGAGGAGGGGGCAACAGGAGAGAGACACGGGGCATGAGCAGGGGGTGGGGCGAACAGGAGACAGACACGGGGCATGAGCGGGGGATGGGGGAACAACAGAGACAGACACGGGGCAGGAGCGGGGGGTGGAGGGCAACAGGAGACAGAAACGGGGCATGAGCGGGGGGTGGGGGGCAACAGGAGACAGACACGGGGCATGAGCGGGGGTGAGGTGCAACAGGAGACAGACACGGGGCATGGGGGCATGAGCGGGGGGTGGGGGGCAACAGGAGACAGACACGGGGCATGAGCGGGGGGTGGGGGGCAACAGGAGAGACACGGATCATGAGCGGGGGGTGAGGGGCAACAGGAGACAGACACGTGGCATGAGCGGGGGGTGGGGGCAACAGGAGACAGACACGGGGCATGAGCGAGGGGGGGGAACAGGAGACAGACACGGGGCATGAGCGGGGGGTGGGGGAAACTAAAGAGACAGACACGGGGCATGAGCAGGGGGTGGGGGGAACAAAAGAGACAGACACGGGGCATGAGCAGGGGGGACAAAAGAGACAGACACGGGGCATGAGCGGGGGGTGGGGGGCAACAGGAGACAGACACAGGGCATGAGCGAGGGGTGGGGGGAACAGGAGACAGACACGGGGCATGAGCGGGGGGTGGGGGGAACAACACACGGGCATGAGCGGGGCGTGGGGGGCAACAGGAGACAGACACGGGGCATGAGCGGGGGGTGGGAGGAACAGGAAAAAGACACGGGGCATGAGCGGGGGGTGGGCGGGAGGGAGCGAGACACGGGGCATGAGCGGGAGTGTGAAAGACACAAGGGGCAAGAGCGGGGGTGGGCGGGAGGTAGAAAGACACAAGGGGCAAGAGAGGGGGTGGGCGGGAGGGAAAAAGACACGGGGCAAGAGCGGGGGTGGGCGGGAGGGGGAAAAAGACACGGGGCAAGAGCGGGGGTGGGCGGGAGGGGGAAAAAGACACGGGGCAAGAGCGGGGGTGGGCGGGAGGGTGAAAAAGACACGGGGCAAGAGCGGGGTGGGCGGGAGGTGGAGAAAGACACGGGGCAAGAGTGGGGGTGGGCGGGAGGGGGAAAAAGACATGGGGCAAGAGCGGGGGTGGGCGGGAGGGGGAAAAAGACACGGGGCAATAACGGGGGTGGCCGGGAGGGGGAAAAAGACACGGGGCAAGAGCGGGGGTGGGCGGGAGGGGGAAAGAGACACGGGGCAAGAGTGGGGGTGGGCGGGAGGGGGAAAGAGACACGGGTCAAAAGCGGTGGTGGGCGGAAGGGGAAAAGAGACACGGGGCAAGAGCGGGGTGGGCGGGAGGGGGAAAGAGACACGGGGCAAGAGCGGGGGTGGGCAGGAGGGGGAAAGAGACAAGGGGCAAGAGCAGGGGTGGGGGTAGGGGGAAAGAGACACGGGGCAAGAGCAGGGGCGGGGGGGGAAAGAGACAAAGGGCAAGAGCGGGGGTGGGCGGGAGGGAGACAGACACACGGGGCAAGAGCGGGGATGGGCAGGAGGGAGACAGACACATGGGGCAAGAGCTGGGGTGGGCGGGAGGAAGACAGACACGCGGGGGTGGGCGGGAGGGGGAAAGACACACGGGGCAAGAGCGGGGGTGGGCGGAAGGGGGAAAGACACATGGGGCAAGAGCGGGGGTGGGCGGGAGGGTGTAAGACACACGGGGCAAGAGCGGGGGTGGGCGGGAGGGGGAAAGACACACGGGGCAAGAGCGGGGGTGGGCGGGAGGGGGAAAGACACACGGGGCAAGAGCGGGGGTGGGCTGGAGGTTAGAAAGACACACGGGGCAAGAGCGGGGGGGCAAGAGCGGGGGTGGGCAGGAGGGAGAAAGACACACGGGGCAAGAGCGGGGGTGGGCGGGAGGGGGACAGACACACGGGGCAAGAGCGGGGGTGGGGGAGAGGGAGACAGACACACAGGGCAAGAGCGGGGGTGGGGGGTAGGGAGACAGACACACGAGGCATGAGCGGGGGGTGGGAGAAGGGGAGAGACACGCGGGGCATAAGCGGGGGGTGGGCGGGAATGGGAGAGACACATGGGGCATGGGTGGGGGGTGAGCGGGGGGTGGGAGGGAGAGAGACACACGGGGCAGGCATGAGCAGGGGGTGGGCGGGAGGGGGAGAGACACACGGACATGAGCGGGGGGTGGGCGGCAGGTGGTGAGAGACATACAGACATGAGCTGGGGGTGTGCAGTGGGTGGGGAGAGACATACGGACATGAGCGGGGGGTGGGCGGCGGGTGGGGAGAGACATACGGACATGAGCGGGCGGCGGGTGGGGAGAGACACACGGACATGAGCGGGCGGCGGGTGGGGAGAGACACACGGGGCACGAGCGGGGGGGTGGGCGGTTGGGAGAGACGAGCGGGGCACGAGCGGGGCATGAGCGGGGGGTGGGCGTAAGGGAGAACGACACACGGACATGAGCGGGGGGGTGGGAGGAACAGGAGACAGACACGGGCATGAGCGGGGGTGGGGGACTTACTGTGCAGGCGGGATACAAAGCCTCTCATGCGAGGAACAAAGATGGCGGGCGTCTCTGAAGCCAGACGCACTGCACGCTTCCACGCATCCAATGAGAGAGCATGTCAGATGTCCGCGGACATCACGCAAGCTGCTGGCCCAATCACCGTCCTGTCCGCGGAGCGAACAGGGAAGTGTGTCCGCGAAGCGAACACAGATATCACTAATTTTTTTCACTTACATTTTTGTCATTTTCTTAAAAACTACTGGACGGATTTACACCAAATAAAGCAAAGCACGCTTTCGGGACCAAGCCGCCGCTCTTGCCACTAATTTGGTGTAAATCCGTCCAGCGGTTTGGGCTGTAGGCGTGAGCAAAGTATTTTCCCATTATGTCTATGGGAAAGAAAAAAGTTTTGCCCCCCTGGACGAATCCTCACCAAACTTTGCAAAAAAATTCAGAGTGACCCAACTACTTTTTTCGCAGTTTGGTGAGCATCCGTCCAGGGAGAGCGAAGTTATAAGCCACCCAAAAAGTGCTCTTCCTATGGAAACAGCAACTTAACCATAACTACATGGCCACTACCGTGGCCATGTAATATATATATATATATATATATATATATATATATATATATATATATATATATATATATATATATATATATACATACATATACATATATACATATACATATATATATATATATATATATATATATATATATATATATATATATATATATATCTTCAGTAAAAAACTTTGTTAAAGGGACATTATGGTTAAGTTGCGCTACTAAAACCTATGAAATTCAGTGAAAAAACTTTGTTAAAGGGACATTATGGTTAAGTTGCGCTACTAAAACCTATGAAATTCAGTGAAAAAACTTTGTTAAAGGGACGTTATGGTTCCAAGTAAAACCGAAAAACCCTTGCAATTCGCCAGTTATGGTAAGCTAAGCAACCATAACTCGCGCCACGACCGTGCGCTGCTAAACCTAACACCCAGGACATCAAAGATGACATCACAAATGTCATTGTTGACATCACTGATGACATCACATGTATGACTCTCCCTTTTTTCCTTTCCTGACATATCTAGGCCACATGATTTTCTTCAGTAACAGTCAGGAACTAAAAATTGTAAATGTACTATATTCGTAGCCTTATCCTTCAAGTATGTTCTTACAATAATTCCCTTATGGTCCAGTCATATCATATGAAACATATACATAGGGGAAGACACAACCTTGAAAGATAGCAATCCTTTTTGTGCATTAAAACTATCAGTAGATTTCTCAGCACTTTCTGATAGTTTTTTTTTGTAAATTTGTTTTTTATTGACAGAATACATACAAGGTAGGGTGCGACGGCAATCCCCGCCTGCCATATAACAATCAAACAAGAGTGTCAACTTTTTTTTTAAAATCTTTTAATCAAATCCCTCCTCCCCCTCCCCCCCACCCCCCCAACTTTGCTCCATACCAAGTCTTGAGGTTTTGCAGGTTATAGAAGTTGCCGAGAGCACATTCGGACATCGCTATGTACATTGTTATAAACTTTGACATCGTGGGATCTGCTTGATTCAAGGCAGACTGAGGGCCAAACTCTAACTCTGGGGCTAGTGCTGAAATGATTACATGAAATACGTAGTAAAGCATTTTTTAAAATTTTTTTTTTTTTTTTTTTACAGATGCATCGAAACACTGTCATCATGGAGGAGCACCGCAGTCCATTCCTGTGTAAATTCCAATACTGAGTCATTTTTCACTGCTGTAAGCTTTTCATAGGTGAAAATCGACCTTAATTTAAAGAGCCATTCTTCCTTGGATGGTGATAGAGCACTTTTCCACTTTTGGGCCAGCGCTAACCTCCCCGCCTTCAACATGGCCCCAATGACCCTCGGGAATGCGTTCTGTTCCGTCTCCGGCATGGGGGTACCCAGGAGAATTTCCAGGGGGAGTAGGGATGGGCAGAACCCCTCTATGTCCTTTATCCAGCTGAGCAGTTCCGTCCAGTATACCTGAATTACCGGACATCCCCACCACATATGGAACCACGTGCCCCTTTGGAGACATAACCTCGGACAGAAGGGGGATACCTCTGCAAACATTCTGGACAGGGTAGCCGGGGGGCGATGCCAGGAATGGAGGATCTTAAAGCTGTGCTCCATGGCAGTGGTATACAGAGAACCCGTGAATATAGACTTGAATATTGCCCTCCATGTGTGGTCATCCAACGTCATACCCAGCCTTTCCTCCCAAATTAGTTTGAAGGGTTGTCTGCCCTCCAGGTTAGCCGTTATCAGTGCTCTGTAAAACTTAGATAGAGAGCCCTTCCGAGAGACACTTTTAGCTATTACATCTTCAAAGGGGGTGAGGGGGCTTTTAAGGTTGTCAGCCCACCGAGGGTGAGTCAGAATTCCCTTTAAGCGTAAATACTCAAAGATCGAGGGTGGCTTGTCGCCCAATGCCTCACACAGTTGGTCATAGTCTATGAAGCCCTCTTCGCGGGATAGTTGGGAAATCCTCTCCAAACCCATGTCCGACCATGCCTGGGTATCCCGGAAGCCTCTGGTGTCTAGATTGATCGGAGGGCCCCACAATGACGTTAAGGGGGACGGCCAGGATGACAGTACTTTGTTATCTTTATTCGGTTTCCAGGCTGCCCATAGGGCCGCTAATGTAGGGTGTGTTCTGAGGTGGGAGGGGAGGGCTTTAGGAGAGGTCCATAGCAAATCTCTGACTTTTTTCGGGTGGGTGTGGATATCTTCGATATATGTCCAATATGTCCTCATGTCTTCCCGCATGTGTTCCATCATCACCCGGAGCTGAGCTGCTTTATAGTATAGCCTAAAGTCAGGGAGGCCAAATCCACCATGAGATTTCGGAAGGGTCAAGGTGGAGAACTTGACTCTTGCTCTCCTCCTGTCCCATATAAACTGAAGGACTCGGGATTGTAAAACCTCAAAAAAGGCGTCAGGGATCACCACGGGGAGGGCCGCGAAGAGATACATTAGGCGAGGCAAGACGTTCATTTTCACCGTGACCATATGCCCAAACCAGGAGAGTGTAAGTGGTGGCCATCGCTTGAGATCATTGCTAAACTTGGCCAAAATTTCGGGAAAGTTACTCTGGTATAGTAGTGAAAGGTCCCTAGGAATGCAGGTACCCAGATACCTAGTGGATACTCGTTCTATTATTACCCCCAATATTTCGGAACTATTCCCAATATCGTGATCCCCCAGACCCATAGGCATTATGCTAGACTTGGACATATTTAGTCCCGAGAATGCACCATAGTAGTTTATAAGCTCGAACAGTCTGGGTAGTGAAACCTGGAGGTTGGTCAGGTAACCCAAGATATCGTCAGCAAATAGGGAGAGTTTAAAGTCGCAATCCTCACAGCTTATCCCTGAGATTTCCTGGTCCGCTCTAATCGCTATGGCCAGGGGTTCCATTGCCAGAGCATATAGAAGTGGTGAAAGGGGGCAGCCCTGCCGGGTTCCCCTGGACAGTGCCAGGGGTTCCGATGTGCCACCATTGACCAAAACTCTTGCTATAGGCCCATTATATAGTGCTGAGACCCACCAACAAAAATTTTCCCCCAGGCCCATTTTCTGAAGAACTCTACCCATATAAGGCCATTCGACTCGGTCGAAGGCCTTTTCAGAGTCCAATGCCAGCAAGTAGCCCTCCACCTCCTGCCTAGAAGCCTTGTGCATGAGGTCTAGGGTCTTCCGTATATTATCCGAACCCTGACATCCCGGAATGAAGCCTACCTGGTCTCCATGTATTAAGGAGGGTAGGAGCTTTGCCAGTCTGTTCGCTAGAAGTTTAGGCAGGATTTTAACATCCACGTTAAGAAGGGATATAGGTCGATATGATTGACACAGGGAGGGATCCTTCCCTTCTTTGGGAGCACTACTATCAGAGCAGACATCATCGAGGGTGGAAGGGTGCCCTGAACTAGAGCCGAGTTAAACATCTTAGCCATAAACGGGGCCAACGTTGACCGGTAGGTCTTGTAAAACTTGACTGTAAACCCATCATCCCCCGGAGCTGTACCACTTTTCAAAGAGGATATGGTGTCTATTATCTCCTCTGAGGTTACGGGGAGTTCTAATGTACTTGCTTTTTCGGGAGAGAGACCGGGAATCGGGAGCGAATCCAGGAAGTTGTCAATCTCGGTTCCATCTCCTGCGTACTCCGAGCAGTACAGGTGCTCATAATACAGCCGAAACTGTTCAGCTATTTTACTATCTCTAACCGTCGATTCCCCTCCCGGAGAGCGGATGGAATTCACCCTTCTACTGTTTCTGAGTTCGCGAAGCCTCCAAGCTAATATCTTATCCGCTTTTTCCCCTTTTTCCATATACTTCTGTTTCAAGAAGGACAGTTTTCTTTCTGTTTGACCCACCTGGAGATCTGCCAACTTTGAGCGCAGCCTTTGAAGCTCCTCCCACTTTCCGGGGAACATTTGAGTTTTTAATTTCCCTCCCGGTTGGATGGCCTCTATCTTTTTCTTCAATAGTTTCTCCTCATGGCCCCTCTCCTTCTTTTTCCTTGAACCTGTTTCAATGAGAATGCCCCTAAGGGTTGCCTTGAATGCCTCCCAGACTCCCTTGACCCCGACCTCTCCATTATCATTTATAGAGAAGAATTCTGTAATATCTGTTAGGAGGGATTGGCGTACTTCTTTGTCATGCAGTAGGAGATTGTTACACCTCCATAAGGAGCCAGGTGGCGGGGCCGGAGGGATACCCATTTTTATTCTAACCAAGTCATGGGGCCTCATTACGACCCTGGCGGAAAGTGACTGACCGGACCGCAACAGCGTAAATAGCGTTTCCGCCATTGCACGAAGGAGCAAAGTGCGGCTAATTACGACCCATCGGGCACGAGCATTACGCCATGGCGGAATCCGAAAGGCTGCGATGGCGGAAATGACCCCAAAACGGCCCTTACCGCCGCCGTACGCTGCACCAGGTGCAATACCGCCACCCATCTTAGCGGTCACCGTAATGAGCGGTCACCGTAACGAGCGGGCACCGCAAATTACGGGCACCGTAAATATACGGAAACGGAAGTAAAAGCATGTGGCCGGAACGGGAAACAGCACGCCGCACAACTATAAAATCCGAATCCCAACACAACCATTAAAAATCCGACCCTGACACACATCCCAACCCGTTAGCAACCCCAGTTAAAAAAATAAATATGGGAAAGGTAGCCAAGAAAGCGTGTGATCGCAAGCGGCAGGTACACTTCTCCCGAGAGGAACTGACCGTGCTCACCGAGACCCTCCAGGAAAATGCCGCCGTCGTCTTCTCCAGTCAAATGACCAGGACGGCCCTTGCCAACAAGAAGGCCATATGGGCCCTGGTGGCACAGCGCGTAAGTGCGGTGGGGACAACACCCCGCACGCCACAGCAATGTCGCAAGCGGTGGGACGACCTGCGGATCCGCGTACGCAGCATACTTTCTGCGAACAGGAACATCGCCACAGCTACCGGGGGGGGTTCAGAGTCGCCCATCAAGTTGACCCCCTGGGAGGATATCTGCGCCTCCACCATAGGAATGGAGAGCATAGAGGGAGTCGGAGGGATGGAGAAAGGAGTGCCGACATCCGGAGAATCAGGTAGGTTGGCCAAGAGAAACAATGCGAAATCCACAAAACACGAACATGTGCAGTACCATGTGACCCCATAGTGCAATACATACTTTGCCCTGACAGCGCCCTCTAAAAGTCAGAATGAATAAACAAATCAATCAAGATGCCATAAACAACCCCTACATGTGCAGCATGCACCCCCTAACTGCAGGCAGCCAAATGAATGCATCCTCAATCCACACGAAAATGAGACCACCTCCAAGGCCCAGTCCCAAATCAGCCTCATGTACCACCCCAATGCATTTGATACGTTGCCATTCCAAATCCGACAGACCCATAACTAACGCTCGCCCCTCTTTACTCCACCACAGGGTCCGATACCAACGACGAGCTGCAGGACACCCCTACCAGCACGCCTGCAAAGAGGGCCAGGACCAACGTCCCAAGAGCCTCCACCTCAGGTGCAAGGATCAAGACACGGCAGCAGCAGGAATCAAGTGGCAGCACACTGGAGGGGACTGCAACAGGCACCCCAGCAGCCAGCAAGTCCACAACCCCAGCACCACAGGTCCCCCCAAAGAACGTATCTGATGGCACTGCCTCTGGTGGTAGCAGCACCATAGGTGACACAGCTGTCATGCCAGCATGCTCCGACACGGAAAACAGTGCTGGCGACGTAGGTACCATCCATGACCTTTCCCAATCCCCCTGCATGTTCCATCCCCTACACCATGACGAAACCACGCAGGGGCACCCTGAAGACGACGACTGGCCAACCCCCACAAGTCCTGTGCCAAGGCAACATGTGTTGAGCAGCCCCCCTGTCACACCACCGCAAATGTCCATGGCCCAGCAGAGGCAACAGTCCCTCGACCTGCTGATCGAGCAACAGCAGGAAGTGTCCACGCTACTCAAGGACCATGCAAATGAATGCGGGGGTTCCAGGGCAGCCATGGAAACATCCACCGAGACACTCAGGGCACAAATAGAGAAAAGTAGTGAGAGCCTCAGGGGAGAAATGGAGAGAAGCACCGAGAGCCTGAGAGCACAAATGGAGAAAAGCACCGAGAGCCTGAGGGGGGAACTGCATGCGACGTCCAAAGACGTTTGTGCTGAACTTGCTGCTGTGCGCCGTGTGCTCTCGGAGCTCTCACAAACCCTCAGAGACATGCATGGACGCGAGCAGGCAGAGACATCATCCGTGGCAAGTTCCGTCCAGGGCAGCCCCCAACGCAGATCTGGCAGGAACCTGCGCTCCACGGGCAGGGGTGCCCCTGATACCCGTAGAGGGGGCTTGCAATAGCGTCTACCCACGGACAGCATGCATATTTGGACACTGGTGTTGGGGGGGGAGGTAGTAGGGTGGAGGGGGTGTGTTGGGCTTCACTGGGTGGCGGGTCCATAGGGTGTATGAATCAAATCACATTAACAATACAGCACCTCATTATCATCCAATGACATGTGTGGACATTGATATTTGCGTACGAGGCCTTCATAGGCGTACAGTCCACAATGTGCCTGTACTACACACACACAGTGCCACAGGTCCCCTTTCCGTGTAATAGGCACCATGCGTGGTTGCTAGAAGCATGCATCTATGATGCTCTGTCGGATTGCACGTGCATCCTGTGCCTCATGGACTCCTTGAGGTGCCTCCACATCCCCACCCTCATCATCATCATCATCTTCAGGTGCATGCAGTACAGCGTCAGGGGGCATGGGCACATTCCTACGTATGCACATGTTGTGCAGCATGACACATGCCATGACCATCTTAGAAACCTTCTCATGGCTGTACATGAGTGCCCCGCCAGACCTGCTGAGGCTGCGGAAACGAGCCTTCAGTAGGCCGAATGCCTGTTCAATGACCACACGGGTACGTGAGTGGGCATGGTTGTAGTCCTCCTCATGCTCGTTCTGTGGGTTCCGGATTGGTGTAAGGAGCCATCTCTTCAGTGGATACCCGGCATCACCTGTATGAGACGAATAAAGGGTGTCAGTGGAATGATAGTGCTAAGTAGCCCCCCCCCCTCCTGCAAGGTCATTGACGCATCAAATGGGCCACGATGTCATGCATGGAATGAGACTCACCGAGTAGCCAGGATCTGTGCCCTGCGTGTCGCTCCATGTAGCGTGGTATTCTTGTGTTCCTCAGGACCATAGAATCATGGGTAGATCCTGGAAATCTGGCACAACAATGCGTAAAGATCTTGTTGGAGTCACACACCATTTGCACATTGATTGAATGAAATTGTTTCCGGTTGCGGTACTGGACCTCCATGGCATGTGGGACAACCAATTCAACATGGGTGCAGTCGATGGCACCAATGCAACCCGGGATGCCGCCAAGTGCATGGAATCCCACTTTTGCGTTGGTAATCTCCTGGTACGTGCGTGGTAGTGTGATGTGGTCGTCGGCGTGCTTCAGGAGGGCATCGTGCACTTGGAAGAGTGTCCGTGAGAACAGTGGCTGTGAAATGCCATGCAACTGTCCCACTGTGTGCTGGTAGGTGCCTGTGGCCAGGAAGTGGAGTACAGACACCACCTTCAGTAGGGGTGGGATGGCGGTTGGGCTATCTATCATGCTCACGAGGTCAGCATGTGTCATGTCCACAATGGCGATTATGGTGTCCCGGTCCAAACGGTAGAGGGTGTGGATCTGCTCAGCAGTGAGGTTGAACGGATCAGCTCGGAGGCGTGGGATTGCGGGCCGCCTGCGTGGTGGTAGTGGCAGTGCTTGTGGGCCTTGCTGACCCTGCCTTGCCCTCCTCCTCCTCCTTCTCCTCCGTCTCCCCTGTGCGCCCGGTTGTTGTACCTGTTGTTGTTCGTCGTCTTCTTGTAGTTGTAGCACTTGCAGTGCTATCTGGTCCCCCAGGCCCAACATCGCTAGTCCTGCCGGTAGCATTTTGGAGTGGGAGTGGTTGTGGGAGGGGTTTGGGTCTGCTATATATGTGCTGTCGGCCTGTATGGCCTCCACCTGTGCTGATTGAATGAATCTGTGGCAGATGCAATCCCTTCTGGCCGAGCACGTCCCGCACGTAAGGCTGCATTTGGCCGCATGGCATCTTGGGATTGGAATCATGTATCAAATCCCGATGGCAGTGTGATGTACTTTGACTGATTTTCATGCTATGCTCCCATTGTTACACATGCTATGATTGCAGCCGCTTACATACCTGTGAAGAGTCAGTGGTATGTAGGGCTCGATCGATGGCCGACCCTCATGCAGCACAGTAACGTACTTCACCGACGGGCGTGGCGTCCCATTTGTGATTGCAGCCAGTTAGCATTATGACACACAGCCGCACTACATTGATGTAATTGTGAATGCAAGCGTTCACAGAAGCCTTTTCGACGTAATGTTGCAAGTGAGGAATTCGAAGGCCAGCATTTTTGGTTTTGAAGTAGCGGCGAGGATACGCCCACAGGTCTGGCTGGAAATGTAACGTTCTATTGTAGAATGTCCTTGGGACATGGCCCATAACGAGCAAGCAATGAATGATATGAATTGAATGGGATGCGCAATAGCGTAGTGGACGATAAGGCAGGACGTTCCCAAATCCATCTTGCTTCACAACACTACAGATCCGGCCAGGAGCACAGTGGTTTTTGCAGACTGCATTACGCACAGACGCGATGGAAGTTTCACATATTATGTGAGTGAATATTCATGCGTTTTCATTGCGGGATGAGGGAATGATGAATGGATGCATGGACAGATGATTCCGTTTAGGGTCTGCCATGTACATGGGTTTTTTGAATCACTCCCCTTCCCCTGCGCTATGTGATGCAAGGCTGCCATAGTGGGACTTACGTCTATCTGCCCTTGTCGGATCCTCCCTGTCTCGACGCGCCTTCATACACTTGTGTCTAGGCACGTTACTAATCCCATGTCATGGGTTCTATCTTGACGGACGCATGCACAGTAACCGACGTTGCCAATGGTGTATTTACCTCGATTGATTTCGTTATGAATCGATACTGATTTAGGGGTGTGTATATTCCTTTGGAGTGGGCTAGCATGCATATGGGTGTGGATTTGGTGTGTTGAATGAAGATTGTAATGCATCATGAGTCCCGTAATGCAATCGGTTAATTTGTGTTTCATTTGGGTGACAGGTATCTCCTGCCCTATTGCAGATGCCATCTCTACGCCACTCCTCCAGATGGGTTTTACTCTCGACACCTGCAGCTTCGGGTGAATCAGTGGAGCACCATTTCGATCTTATGGGACGATCGCCAATGGGCCACATGCCCTTACGCTGTACTGGTGGCTAGGTGCAACATTTCGGCCTTTCAGCTCGACTAGTGCCTGCCTCATGGGACGGACCTGCGGTTCTTGCCGCTTCCATGTTGCCTTTTGGAACGTTGATGTAGGCCCTGTGTGCCATGATGGTACAGGGCGTCACACAAGTGGAAGCTGGTCAATTATTGCAGATGCAGCCCTCGGTGATGATGGATGTTTTGGTGTTATTTTGCAAATTGCTGTGGGGCCTTTGTCATTTGGATGTGCATTTAAATTGTATTCCGATATTTGTCGTGTTGCGTTATTCTTTGCAGGTGATGTGGCGATTTTCGATTTGTGGCGGTATGTATTGCGAGATGATCTGCATTGTGTTCCGCCTTCTGAGTTGAGTTGTGTGGTACAGTACTGGCCGCGTTTGCCTACGTAGCACAGTATGGTCACGGATAGGGGCTGCCATTGTGACTGTTTACATGATGTGCTGTTCAGGGGCGGGGGATTGGCTTTTGGCCGACTGGTGCCTGTCAGCCAGGTCGATTGGTGGAATGATGGGATGTTCAGAATGTGGCTGGTCACAGGTGCCTGTGTTTGCGTGCGTTTGTTGGAGGGGGACTGGGGTCATGTCCATTGGAATAGCTTCTGTATTCATGCCATCTGTGCCCTGCAGCTCCCATCGGCCCCTCTTGGGATGAGCCTGGCTGCTCAGTCACTCTGCCAACTTGTGTGGTACATGCTTCTGCTGATGGTTGGTTTGTTTACTGGCAAGAGTACAGGGCTGGTGCAATCCCCCTCAGGATGCTGTTTTGGATGTTGCCTTGCGCTGGTGGCAAGCGATGGGGGACTACTGTTGTTTTGTGTCATGTGTTCTTGATTTTCATTTTGATGTATTGTACCTTCACATGCCTGTGCTGCATCAGTACGGCTATGGTGACATGCCGTACATGGATGCCCACTCACGGGGCGCTTTGAGCCCCTGCATGCATTTCTACGTTGGCATGCATGGGTGAATTGTAGATTTCACTGGTTGCATAGTGTGAGTACATTGCGCCTGCCAGGAGTTGTGCAATGTGGCCAGGGAGTGGAGTACAGGCACTCAGTGGGCCATTTACGGTTGGTTCACAATGCCGTATTTCTCGCCATGGCGGAATGGTACTTTACGACGTGCTTGATGGCGTTCAGTACATGTCCGCTAGGGTCAGAATTCGCGTACCGTTGCGCCATGGCGGTGATTCCGGTTTTGCAAGGCGCGCGTGCGCGTACTTGGTGCAGTTAGCGTTGCCGTTCACTGCGGTGTCGCTAATGGCATCGTACTTTACGGTGACGGGTCATAATCGCAACGAGCGGTGTTCGATGGCGGTATTGCATTTCCGCCATCATTTTTCCATTTCCGCCAGGGTCGTAATGAGGCCCATGGTCCGTCCAAGGGACAACCTCCACCCCCGAGTCTGTGACTTCTCCCCAAAACGTGGAATCCACTAGGATATAAACAATACGGGAAAATGTAGCATGCGTTTTTGAGAAAAATGTAAAGTCGGGGTCATGGCCTCGCTTACTGTGGTGTGTATCGCTCAAGCCCATCTCTTCGTTAACTGTTTGGTGTCAGGTCCTGTCGCTGATTAGGACACGGGATGGGCGACCTCCTGTCCCTTTCAGGGCTGAGAACCATGTTGAAATCCCCACCAACCAATAAAGTACCCTCAGAAAAAGCTATAATCTTCTCTCTCATCCCCACCCAGAAGCTATCTTGCCCCTCGTTTGGAGCATATACACAAACCAAGGTAAACAGCCGACCCCTCACCTCCCCCTTGACCATGATATATCGCCCTTCCGGGTCTGCCCTCTGAGCTTTGTGTACAAAATGGGCCCCAGGTGAGACCAGTAGTGCAACTCCACGTTTCTTCGCCAAATAGGACGCAGCATACATCTGTTCAATAGTTTTAGCCCTCAGCTTCAGTTCCTTGCCCCTAACCCAGTGAGTTTCTTGCACAAATAGGAAGTGGAGCCGGAGCCTTGAAAATTCCCTCACCAGCAGCGACCTTTTAGTGGGAGAGTTAAGCCCCCGTACATTTAACGATACCACTGTCAAAAATTGTACAGAGTCATCCATTATAGCGATGGTGAAAGCTCCTGTCTCCCTCCACAAAGCAACTAATTTCAGTGCTCCCGCAGTATTTCCGCCCCCTGCTGTATTCAAAAGACAGAACTATAGTTACGTAACAAAACAGAAGACTTGGCTTGCCCCAGCTTAAACCCCATTGAACAAACCCCAACTTTTTCCTCCCTCCTCCCCCTTCCCCCCTGAACGCCTGGGAATCCAGCGGCTTCATCCTGTCGCTGAGCCAGGCCACCAGTGTCTCCCCCCTCCGGGCTCTTGAACTCTTCAATTACCAACAACTTGAGCCCCCCCACACCTCTCTTGCATTTAGATTGTAAACGTTTACATCGCTCCCCCATTCGGAATAAAGAACAAACTTGACCGTGAAGCGTCCTGTGGTTCCTCAAGTGTCAGGTTGACCAGGGGATGTCGGAGCCACTCTTCTGAACTTCCTGTGGCCTCTGACTTTACGTCTCTCGCGTGGAGCCTTTGTCCCCCCCGGGCCAACCGGTTCTCTTACACTCTCTTGCTCTCCGACCTCCATGTTTGGTTCATCTAGGAGCTCTCCCGACACCCTACGAATATCATCCTCCGTGACCAGGGCATATTTGTATCCCTCCATTTCGAAAGAAAGTGAAAAAGGGTATCCCCATCTGTATCGAACCCCCTTGGCCTGGAGCATTTTCGTTAGCGGGGAGCACTGTCGACGTCTTGCCAGGGTGAAGGCAGACAGATCCTGATACACCGAAATCCGGGCCCCCTCCCAGTCCACCGGACCCTTCTTGCGTGCCAGTTCCAGGATTTTGCTTTTCTCCGTGAAGTAATGGAATCGTACGAGAATGGATCTTGGGCCTCTGTTAGCCGCACCCGCTCTGTGGGCTCTATCAATAGTAGGTTCATTCATATTTGCGCCTTCAAAAAGAGTTCCCACCACCGCATTTACAGCTTTGATAATGTCCATTTGCGTTTCTCCCTCCCGCTCAGGAAAGCCCAAAAAGCGCAGATTACAGCGGCGTTCCCTATTCTCCAAGTCATCAAGCTTTAGGGAGCATTTCTCGTCTCTCCTCTCGAGCTCTGATAAGCGCATGTCAAATTGAGTCTCAAAAATGTCGTTCGAGGCTGTGTTGTTTTCGAGCATTTGGACCCTGTCATCTATATTGTCCACTTTTTTATCCAGGGTGTCCAGCCGTACCGCTATGTCCGCTCTGAAGCCTCTTATTTCCTCCAGAAGGGCTGCCATACCTTTAGTGACTGTACTAGTATTCGACAATTCCTGGTGAGTCGGGCCGCCATCTCCGGGTTGGGTGGTGGGCTCGGGATCCGATGTCGAAATCTCTGCAGGGATTCCTTCCAGTTCATGGGCTCACCCCGACCATTCCCACTGGGTCTCCTCCTGAACGTCTCAGACCAAGTGGGCTGCGTCACTGGGCCACCAAGCAACTCCAGGGCGGGGGAAACCAGGGGTCTTCACTGTATAGGACCTAAACGTTGTGCTCACTGTTGAGGCGGGGGGTTGCTTGCATCAAAACTCCAGGCCGCGGCCTGCAAGGGTCTATCGCTCTCTGTCCCTGCTTTCCATCGGGACACCTCTGCTTGAGATATTCTCCTGAGGGTGGACACTGTAGTGGGGCCCAGCAGCAGGCGCGGTAGGTAGCCCCTCTCTGCCCTGGGTGTTGATGTATGATTTGGGACACCCTCGTACCGTATGGGGTCCTCGGAGTCCGGTTCACCTCTCCTGGTCAGCGCTGGAATCAGGGGTAACCCGATGGGGGGGGACAGAGAGACCACCGCTGGCCCTCCTTCCCGGGGGGGCTCCCGTTCTCCCGCTCTGCCCGTGGGGGCCCCTGCTCCCAGGGTCCTCTGATGAAAAATGGCCCTGCAGGCCGAGAGGAGATCAATAGTTAAAATGGCGCAATCCGCGCCCACTGCGTAAGCTCTTACGCCAGCTCCCCGGGCCTCCCGTGTTCCGTGGGGGAGTCCAAGTCGTAGGGCCCAGCTCGCATCCCCAGGCAGTGGACCCAGAAGAGAAATGTCAGCCCAAAACACTATGTGTCCTCACCCGACGTGGGCCTCTCGCAGGCCGCAGCTCCCCTCTACCTGGTGTGCAGCCGCCGTCAGGGGAGGCCAGGCTCGCTCTCCTTCCTGGTACAGAGCTGCAGGTCGCCCGTGGCATTGAGTGTCCCGGCGTGAATTCGCAGGAGATGCAGGGTCAGCCGCGGTGGCCAATGCAGCGGTGTGTCGCTCTCCTGGGCCCCAGCTCAGCCGCGGCTCTCCGTTACTTCTTGCGGAGCCGCGGGGCGGGAGAAGGTGGGGCTCCCTCCCCCTCCGCTCTCCGAGTGCCCGAACCTGGCGAAATCTCTGTGTCGGATGACCGGAGTTGGGGCGTTCGGGGGCCCTGAGGTGTCCGCAGGCTGCGGGGGGGGTCGGCGCCTCACTCCTGGGGGTCAAGGGGGGGCTCAAGTCCCTTTAACAGCGCCCTGTGGAGGAGACCAGTGCAGATGCGTCAGTGCATCTCTGCGCCCCCTGGTGGATCCACTTTCTGATAGTTTTGATGTTTTTTTATTACTGTACTTTCCCAGCATATGCTCATATTTTTATATGTTGTACTCACACTATTTTCCTTAGGGACCAAACACATCATGTGATATACATAGATAGGGTAAGTAACAGCTTTGAAACAGAGCAATCATTTCTCTGCATAAAGGTAATCAGTTAGGTTATGAACACTTTCTGCTACTATTGCTGTTTCTGTTTTCTTACTTCAATACACTTGTTTATATTCATATTTGTATGTGGTGTTGTCTCTTTGTGATTTGTCTATAATAATGCAATTATGTAGTAAGTGAGTTTTATTACCTACTTATCACAAGTTTCACTGTACGCAAAACTGTAATATGAAAACAGTTATCATTTTACTATTCAACATGGCAAGTTTATGAATAATGCATCTCCTTCATGTATGCTGCACACAATGCCTATGTTTCTACATGAGTATCTTAGTATACTGGATTGAAATTAATAATAGAATGCTATTTATATCAATGCATAGCTTAATGCACTGATTAGCACTTGATATTTATTCCAATAATCCTTGACACTGTTTTTATTAACATTACACTAAGAATCACTTGTACAGACCTTTCATGAAAGGTAAATGCACATGTGATGTCATCAGTGATGTCATCAATGACATTTGTGATGTCATCTTTGATGTCCTGGGTCTTAGGCTTAGCAGTGCACGGTGGTGGCGCGAGTTATGGTTGCTTAGCTTACCATAACTGGCGAATTTCAAGGTTTTTCCGGTTTTACTTGGAACCATAATGTCCCTTTAACAAAGTTTTTTCACTGAATTTCATAGGGTTTTATTAGCGCAACTTAACCATAATGTCCCTTTAACAAAGTTTTTTTACTGAATTTCATAGGTTTTTAGTAGCGCAACTTAACCATAACGTCCCTTTAACAAAGTCTTTTCACTGAATTTCATAGGTATTTAGTAGCACAACTTAACAATAATAACTTTGACATTATGTACATGTACTATGGAACATACTGAACCCCTTCTACTGAACTTGATGTCCGCGAACTCTTTTAATGTCCGCGGACATGTTCGGAGAACAGTACCACTACCTAAAAACTCTGGGAGGGTTTGTTTGATTGTTATATCATAACATAGGAACATTTAACAAATTCAAAAAGCAGCACACATACACATTATATGTAGTAATACATAAGAAATGTAACCCATATATGTAACACACTAACCATTCATTTAAATACAATATTTTCTAAAATGGAATATACCAAAAGGGGATAAATTGTCTTCCAACATAATTAACTCACAGACACTACAGAACTAAGTGCAAGACCAGACCTACAGAGTACTTAGAACATATCTTACCTGAAATAGTAAGTGTACTTCATTTTACTCATATATTTATAAACTTTCTTTATAAGATAAAAAAAATATATTATCTTTTTTTTCTCACAGAAATGTCTAGTACTCTGGAGGAGCATTTCCCACATCAGGAAATGTCAGAAGATAGTGAAACTAATGGTAAACACTTTACAATATAAACCATTTAATTATTATTATTTTATATACATTTAACATATATATATTTTCTTGTACAGAGCATACCAAAATAGAAAATACCTCTGAAGAAACTGTTATGGATAACACTCTTGACAGCATAAAAGAAAAAATGGATTTATTGTTGACCAATTTTAATAATTTGAAAATTTTTGATGAAGATCATTTTAAAACAAAAACCTCATACCATTGTCCCACATGTACTTGTCCCCCCTCACCATATCCCAGTCAATTATCCCCAAACCCTCTCCATAACCCAACACGTTTTGATGTGACTTCCATCCCTTCTTCACCTGATACCAATCATGTTGAAACCCCTAATTCTCCTGTTTTTGTTTCTGTTTCTGCCTCACCTTCTCTTAAATAAATTATTAATATATGTTAAATAAAGTGAAATTTTTATATTGTGTTGTAATTATTTCCGTTTAAAAAAAATAAAAAAACAATGTAGGTGTCCGCGGACAGCGCGGGTGTTCTGAAATGTTCGTAAATAAACGAAAATGGAGGTGTCCTGAAGAACACTATACCTGTCCGTAATGTTCGCTATCAAGTTGAAACTGTTCTAAGAACAAACGCGGTGTCCTAAAATGTTCGTAAAGAAACGAAAATTAAAGTATCCTGAAGAACACTATACCTGTCCGTAGTGTTCGCCAGCAAGTTGAAACTGTTCTAAGAACACAATTGATGTCCTGAAATGTTCGTAAATAAACGAAAATGGAGGTGTCCTGAAGAACACTATGGGCCTCATTACACAGTAGGCGGTAGAGATTTAATGTTACCGGTAATGGAATACCGGTAACGTTAAATCCCCATGCCAATTACGATCCGGCTCACCGCTATTAGCAGCACCGCTAAGTACGGTGCCACTAATACCGGCCAGTCCGTGTGCGCGCGACCCTCCATCCCGTAAATAACGCCATGCCGCTAATAGCACACCATCACAAGCCAAGCGGACATGCCAACAGCGGCATGGTAAAGCCCCGAATATCCCTTACCGCCATGGCGCTAATACCGGCATCGCGAACCACCTGTTAAGAGAACTGAGCAGTGTTACCACCTGCCACAGGTGGACACAATCAGCACAGGTGGAGGCAATGGAGACTGTGGCAGCACAAAAGGAGCACACCACACCCCTTCATACACCCCTTCCCACACCAAGATGGTCCCAATACTAGCAGCATTACATGGGCTGGAGGACATGATTGCAGTGCAGCAGCAACAACAACAGGCAGCACAGAGGAGACGCAGGAGGAGGAGGAGGAGGGCAAGACAGGCACAGCAAGCACCACCACGGGACCTAGTCATACCACAGAGACAGCCACCAATCCGCAGGATCAAAGGCAGTCCATTTAACCTAACCCCTGAGCAGATACACACCCTGTACCGTCTGGACCGGGATACCATCAGCAGCATCGTGGACATGATACATAATGACATTGTGAGCCTCATAGACATCAGAACTGCCATCCCCCTCTACTAAAGGTGGTGACTGTGCTCCACTTCCTGGCCACAGGCACCTACCAGCATACAGTGGGGCACATGCATGGCATCTCACAACCAGTATTCTCACGCACGCTGAACCAGGTACTCAATGCCCTCCTGAGGCATGCACCTGAACACATATTCATGCCACGGACTGCCCAGGAGATTGCAAACACAAAAGTTGGTTTCTATTCACTGGCAGGCATCCCAAGTTGCATTGGGGCCATCGACTGTACCCATGTGGAAATGGTGGTCCCACATCACAATGAAGTTGTCTACCGAAACAGGAAGCAATTCCACTCCATCAATGTCCAAATGGTATGTGACGCCAACAAGATAATCACACATTGTTGTGCCCGTTTCCCCGGATCAACCCATGATTCCATGGTCCTGCGAAACTCAACCATCCCACGCCACTTGGAGTGACAAGCCGGACAACGTTTGTGGCTATTGGTGAGTAGCAGGACAAGCACATGGCAGTGTGATTGGGGGGAAGAGATACATACTCCAACTGGGTGTGATTGGGGGGGAGATACATACTCCAACTGGGTGTGATTGGGGGGGATACATACTCCAACTGGGTGTGATTGGGGGGGCAGATACATACTCCAACTGGGTGTAGCTTGTCGTCCGTAGCACAAATGCACATACAGATGTACGCCAATGTCCATCTGGGAAGGCCGCAATGTACCTGAGATGAACCAACATGCAAGTATAAGCTACACAACATAGAGAACAATCTAGGTCTAGAAACATTAAACATCCATCCACATTGCACAACATTCAACACCACAAAATACACAAATCTCCTACATGCCGTCAAGATAGTCATACAGAATCAGCGCAGCACAACCACAATTATGCAATGTGCCCTTGAATGCATGCAAAGGGATCACCCCTACCCATAGCATTGTACCACGCACCTATAGCACCACTGAAGTGATGCCTCTCAGCATGGCAACATAAATGTTTGAATGGCAGTACACTAGTAGTGTGGTACCAATTCTGCCTGGGCCCAGGGACATGTAAGACCTGGCGTCACCCAGGACATGTCAATTACTGTTGGAGGCATTAATGGGGCATGTTCACTTGCAGGGTTGAGCTCAACTTTGCACATTGCAGTCACACAGATCGTCTGCATGCATGCTGTTAATTGTGGACTTCAATCACAATGCAAAGTCATTCTGTTTCACTGATGGAACTCGCAAGATCTGGGATGTTCTCCTCATCTTCTTCCGGTAGATGGCACAGTTCAGCATCTTTTTCTCCATCCGGTCGGATCGATCGGTTCTCTTCGCCGGTCCTGATGGGAAGATTGGGTGGTACCCCGGGCCCCTCGGATCGTCCTCCCAGTCTCCGGATCGTCCTCCTTGGCCAGTCTACAGGTTTTCTTTCTCCTAGGACGACAAAGGAAGAGAGGCAATGCCTATTCACGGACATTTCTCCCCCACCATTGATATAGTGGGGTTGCATATATATTTTAGAACTCAACAGATATGAACATGCACCTTTTTTTTAAATTAAGCGACAGGAACACATAAACTTGAGAAACACAGAATTTGATAGGTTATATGTAGGATATTTTAGGGTTGGAATTGAATTACTCTGGAGCGGTACCCTCTGGGATTGCAGAGGACTCCTCCAGTTGTTGCACAGTGTGCCTGGGATGGCAACACTTCAACTTGTTGATGTGGACCCACTTGTCTTCGCCCTCTGCCAAACCGCCTTTGGGGATGCGGATCTTGTAGGCCACAGGGGAGATCTTGTCTATAATCTCAAACGGTCCCTTCCATGTAGGCAAACATTTTTGCTGTTTGGCCTGGTTCCTTTGGAAATTGTATAAATAGACCCGGTCCCCCACCTGATATTCCTTCCTGGAAGTTTTCAGGTCATAGTGGGTCTTCATGCTCTCAGCTGATCTTTCTAGATTCCGCTGAGCATAGGCAAAAGCATGTTGAAGGTGTTTCCTTAAATTCTCCACATACTCATGAGTTGTGGAGGCATTAGTGTCTGCTCTTGGGTCCTGTAGAGCAAATGCTGCGGAAGCACCATCTTGCGTCCAGTCATCAACTCGAATGGTGACATTTTGGTTGCAGATGAAGGAGTAGATCTGATGGCCATTAGGACCAGAGGTAATCGGATATCCCAGCTTGGCCCAGAATCTGCCACAAACTTCTTTAATATGCTCACAATGGTTCGGTTATATCTCTCTACTGCCCCAGAAGAAGCTGGCCTGTAAGCAATGTGTAGCTTTCTCTTGACCCCCAGTATCTCCCACATCTTTGTCATTACTTCAATGGTGAAGTGGCTACCCCTGTCTGACTCAATCCTTTGAGGTAGACCAAAACGGGAAAAGATGTGGTTAATCATCAGGGCAGCTGCTGTTTCTGCCTTGCAATTTGGGGCTGGGAGACATTCCACCCACTTGGTAAACAAGCATGTAACGGTCAACATGTACTTGTTTCCTCTAGAGGAGCGAATCACAGGGCCTACAAAGTCGATTTGCAAATCTGACCATGGCAGTGTCATCCCCCTCTTTTGGAGGGGTGCACGGTGCGTGAGGGATGATGGCTGAAATTGTGCACACACAAGACACCCCTTCAAGTATTGGTCAAGGTCCTGCCCCATGTGTGGCCAGTATGCAACCTCTCTTAAGATTTCCAGTATTGTGTGAAACCCCCTATGACCGGCGGTGACCGCATCATGGGCGTGACTTAACATCAGGCTTCAGAATGAGGTAGGAACCACCCACTGATCATGGCCAGCTTTGGATTTCCTTACCAGCAAACCGTCTTGGATTCGGAACATTTTTGGACATTTCATCAACACTCTTAGGTCCTCTTTCCCAATGTAATCGGTATCCGTCAGGGGAAAGTTCGCAGGGTCCTCAAGGTGTTGGTAAAACTTACCGATAATTGGATCCCCCTTCTGAGCTGTAATCAAATCAGCATCAGGGGTCTCCTTGCTCCATTGGGCAGTTGAAAGATCATTGTGAGCATTTGTCTGGGACCTAGTGATAGCAGTGACCTGGATTTCCCCCAACAGGGACTCAATCTCAATTAGATCCCCTTGGATGGCCCCGGTTTTGGCCAGCTGATCAGCTAAGTCATTTCCAGTTTTGTCTGGTCCCTCTACTTTGGAATGACCCTTGATCTTTTTCCAGTAGATGGTCATCCCATTCGATGTGACCAGATCATCAATGTTTTGGATCAACTTCCCATGTTTCAAGGGTTTGTTGTTAGCACATAACATGCCTCTGGTTTTCCAATTAACCAGGTGCTCCACGAACCCGTTCCGTACATAATCCGAATCTGTGATTATGACCAGTTCGTGGAGTTGATGCTGAACAGCAGTGAGGATGGCCTGATGCACAGCCATCAATTCTGCTACCTGACTACTTCGGGGACCAATTTTGTATCCAGCGGAGGGTTCTGGGGACTCATTCACCCATGCATTCCCTACGCCGGCCACCAGTTCTTTCTCCCCGTTGTTGTCAACATGGTAAGAGCATCCATCCACATAGACAGTGGGCATTCCCTCACACTTGTCCTCTTCAAAGACTTTGTGTGGGGAATTAAGGTATGCCTCCGTGTTGTCCTTGATTTTTAGACTTTCGTCCTTGAGACAGTTTTCTCTGGCACAATCATGCAAATCAGCCAGACCTTGCGCGAGGGGACTCTTCTTGTTTTGGCCATATCTGACCTCCACAGGAAAGCCTTGCATTGACAGAATCCAGGAAGTAATTCGGGAATTACTCACATTTCCGGCCCGGATTCTATCACTTTGGAGATATTGCAGAGGCTGGTGTGGAGTCTCCACTATGATGTGTTCCCCCTGGATAAACGGGCGGTAATTCTTCAATGCCCACACCGTTGCCAGGAGTGCCTTCTCACAATCGTTGAATTTTTCCTCCACAGAGGATAAAGTTTTGCTCGCATAGGAGATAACTTTATTGACCTTGTCATGCTTTTGGTATAATACTGCCGTCATGCACATATTAGAGAACCCCGTCTCCAGGAAGAACTCCTTGTTTCTGACAGGGTAAGCTAGGCAAGGCACTTGTGAGAGGCTTCTCTTGAGTTGTTTTACCGCCTCGGCTTGTTCTGGACCCCATTTCTACTTGACCCCCCCTTCAGGAGATGAATCAGGGGTCTGGTGATCTCTGCGTAGCCCTCAATGAACTTCCTGCTGTAATTAGTCAGTCCAAGGAGGCTCCTTAGTTCCTGCAGAGTTGTGGGGTCTTTCAGTTCCTGAAGTGCTTCCACTTTCTTTTCCTGGGGACAGAGACCCTGAGGAGTAATCTCATGCCCCAAGAAATTACCACGGGTTCTACACCACTGTGCTTTCTGAAAGGAAAGTTTTGCTCCGGCGGCCCTCAACTGGGTCAGAACATAACGGATCTCCGCTATGTGTTCCTCCACAGATTAACTTTTGATGAGGACATCATCTACATAAGCCAGGTTACCCCTTGCACCCAGGTCGGGCATGGCCTTGTGTAGGAAAATGTTGAATTCATTGCCGGAGTTGAGGTATCCGAAGGGAGTCCGGGTCCATGTGTACTGCTGGCCCCCAAAGGTAAAAGCCAGCTTGTATTGGTCCTCCCTACTGACAGGCACAGTCCAGTATCCATTGGTCAGGTCTATTGCAGTGAATACCTGTGACCCCTGGATCTGGGCCAGCCCTTGGTCAATGTAGGGCAGAGGCCATCGGGAAGTATGGACCCGTTTGTTGAGCTCCCTAAGGTCGGCGCAGAGTCTCCACTGGCCGTTTGGCTTCAATATTCCCAGCACCGGATTATTGAAGGTGCTGTGTATTGGACGGATTATTCCCCGGGACTCAAGGTTCTTAATTATTTCAGTAAGGGACTCCATGGATGCGAGAGGAAAACGATATTGCTTCACAAATACTGGAGTCATTCCAGGGTCCGTGGGAATTGTTGTTGTGTGGATATCGGTGCGACCACAGTCATATGAGTCTACCGCAAAGAGATCTTGGAAATCCAAGAAAACTTGTTTCAACTTTTGCTTTTGTAACAGAGTCACACAGGCATCAGCTAGGTTGACTCTCTCTTCCACCATCTGCCTGAAGCCTGGAAAGACTTCTGGTTTGGCTATCTCAGCGGCCTCCTCCAGCTGGGTGGAGAAGTCCCTGGTCAGAGCGCTGATTTGGACTGGAGGCCCCAGGTGGGAAAGGCAGCCTTCGTAAACCTGGAAAATCACCTCATCCCTCCTGAAGTCACAAGTCACATCTTCCTTACCATAAGGGCAAGAAGTGTACACCAGGAAGTTCCCCCCATGCCGGGTGAAAATCCTGTCTGGTGTTGTATTGTCCTCACGGTCACTGTCAAAACAATCCTTTGGGATCGGTTCTAACAGTTCATTTCCTAAACCAAAGGAGAAATGTCGGTCATCAACCGCCATTCCAATAATGGTGCCTGCGGCTAGAGTAATACTCTTTAAGTCGCTGTTATCCACCTCTATTGGAATGGTGTCATGTTCTATGTTGACTAATGGTGTTGGGTTTACCCCTAACCCTTGCTGTTGGAGAGAAGCGTTTAGATGTATATAAGCATCAGGGTTTTGCAATTGTTGTCCTCTTTTAACTCTTACTTCCAGGGAGAATTGTCGGGTCCTTTCTGGGATGGTGACTTCCTCTTTAATCTGAATTTCAACTGCATAAGGTAGCAATTGAGCTGACCTAAATGCTTTTTCTGGATCATCAAAGCCCATGGGATTATCTGCTAATCGGGACCAAGCTTTGAAGTTTATTAGGTCCAAACTAATGGCAAAGCGATTGAGAATGTCACTGCCTAAGTAAAAGGCGGCAGTGACGTCTCGCACGACCCAACAATTATGGACTATGCTCTTGTTGCCAATGGAGATTTTGAGCATACACCTGCTTGGCATGAGATGTTTGGAATTAGGTGCTTCCAGGTCCATTTCCCATTTGCCTATCAGTTTGAATGTGGGAATGGCTGGATCTTTTAGGAGTTGGCAGAACATGGCGTCGCTGATGAAGCTCTTACCGTTGTTCACACACACTCGAGCGAGAACAGAGTCCTTCCCACCATTTAACTGAACAGGGATGAACAACTGCTCTCCAATTTGCTGAATATCAGCCAGGCTCTGAGGTGATTTCACATCTTTCTGTACTCTTTCTGTACTATAGGAGTGGGAGTTTCTGATTGTGGATTAGTAAAGAATTTCAGGGTGTTTCTTTCCAGTGCAGAATACCACCTTAAACTGGAAGGAAGGTTGATTTTCAGAAATAGAGAGGACCCCCCATCTCCAGTCTGTTGTCCTACTGCTATTACTGTCACGTTTGGAATCTGGTTGTTCTGGAAGTGAAATTCTACTTGGTCAGATTTTTGTTCAACCATGTGGCAGGTGCCGTTTAAACTAACATGGTTGACACTCTGTTTTAATTTTATTGGTCGGCTAGTCTGGGTCCAGAGGACCTTGTTTACACAATCTATTAGAGGTGACAACCTTCTCAGGAGGTCATTCCCTAGTAAACAAGGGCTGCCCTCCGGAGTCACTACTATGACCGGGTGTTTCAACTTGTGCCGCCCAATTTTAATGTCCAAGTCTGCAGTCCCCTCAATGGGAATTTCCTTCCCGTCAAAGTTCTGCAGTTGTCCAGGAAGAGAGGTGAGAGGAATACGGTAATTCTCCCCCCTTCCGGCATTTAGTTCCTCAAAGGCCCTTTTGGACAGAAGGGTAGCTTGGGATCCAGTGTCCACCAGTGCCAAAATTGTACCCTGCCCCTGTACTTGTATCGGGGCATAGTATCTTCCCTCCTTCTCCTCAATGGGGCACAGATAATGCACATTTTTGGACAACTGGTGGGCTAACTTTCTGGTTTTGGACATTGCTAGAGAAGAGATTTGGGCAGAATTTTGTGGAGAGCCTTGGGAATCTGAAAGAAAAAGTTGGCAACTGGAGATCAGAGCCATTGTGGGTTCCCCTGGTTCCGGTTCTGGGCCGCCCCACCCTTTTTGGAGGCAGTCATCAGGATGGGTTTGAACCAGGGGATTATGGTATTGTGGGTTCTGGGATGAGATGATGGGCGGCGGTAGCTCAGTCTCCATATCTCCCCAGTCTGAATTGGCATCCCTTGGGACCCATTTTTCCTTGGGAGGAGTTCCCCCATCTCTGAAGGAGAAGGTCCTTTCCCCAGAATCCTCTGAGGATCCCTCTCCCTCAAATTGGAAGACCTGTACCTCCTCCACAAAGTGGTCTGTTTGGGTCCTTTGTTTCTCCTACCCCCCCTCTGCTCCTTGGGAGGCAGTCTTTCAGGGGTAGGAGATTTTGTTTCCGGTTCCTGGTTTTCCAGGGGGTGTTTACAAGTTGGGAAGGAAGCTTCCTCCAAGGCTTTACACCCCCCTTCCCCTTGTGCCTCCTCCCTGGGAACCGGTGTGTTATCGGGGTGCTGCCGCCGTCATTGTTCTGGAGCACCAGGTCCAGAGTTTGGGGCATTCTGCGGTGGCATGCTCATCTGAGGGTTCTGTTGAGCCCTCAGTATGTGACCCAGATCCCGTGCCATATTTTGGACCTGGTGCTCTAACTGGGAAACCCGCTCAGGCTGATACGGGGCTCTATTTTCTCCCCTAGGCTGATCCCGGGAAGGGTAGCTATCCCTTCTCTGGTAGTACCCCTGGTTGGGAAAATTTTGGTACCCCTCCACCCTTGGCCTCCCCTCTCCCAGATTAGGTTGTCTGGGCTCAGGGAATTGGGGAAAGAAGGATGGATGATTTTGGGGCTGGAAATTGGGCGGATACCTGGGGAAAAAGTTCTGCCCAGGATTTGGAGAATTTCTGCCCTCCTGTGGGAAGTTGGGAGGAAAGTTCCATGGGTTAGGTGTTTGGCCAAATCCCCCTCCTTGGGCTGGAGGAGTCCACGTATAACCCAGGATTGGTTGGTTTCCCTTATAGCAGGGACTTACAAAGTCAGGGGAGCGGGGGACCCCATTTGTGGGACTACCTCCTCGACTCCCTGTCTGTGACTGGCCCGAGGGCCTTCTGGGCTGTGAATTATTAGGTGCAGGTAGGTTTTTAGGCCCCCCATCTCCAAATCCAAAACGGGGGTGACCTTTACCTCTGCCACCTTGGCAGCAGCAGGGGTGCTGTTGGTTTTGGGATTTTTCTGGGTATTGCTTTTATTTTCTATGGGCTTCTGCACCTCATAGATCTGGGTAGCCTGTTCAATGACCCAGTCTAAAGATCCTTTCTCATGAAAATCTCTCACAAGCTGGGTCATTATATATTTGGGCAAGGCATGGAAAAATGTATTGACAAATTCTCTGCTGTCTGTGCGCACCCTTCTGGTGGTCTGCGCAAAGGCACGTTTCAGTTCTTGCACAAATTCTTGTGGGGCCTGATCCTCCCCACATTGCAAATTGTAGGCTGCCTTGCGAGCCTCTTGAGGATTTCTGTGAACAGAAAAATGTTTCAAGATGGCCGCCTTATAGGTGGACCATCTTAAATGATTTTGGTCCTCCAGCCCTGCAAAGAAACTGGAGTATTCTGGTGAGAAGGTCCACTTTACATATTGAATACAGATTTGGCTGTCCTTCAAATGGAAAGTCTCCATCATTTGCTCGTAAAGCTCCAAGTGTTCCCAAACAGAATACTTGGCGTTCTTGTGATAAGGCGTGATGACACTCCTTATTGCCTTTATTTGCTTCAATGGGTCCTTAAGCAAGGCCCTTTTCCCTTATTGGCCTTTTTGGTTCGGGTAACCCTGGTCCATTCATCCTCTGACTCAGAGGCACTGCTCCCAGAGGTTCCTGTCTGATCTTCCAGGTTTTCCCGGATTCTGCGACCTGGTCTCCTGTATCCTGCGCCGTTCAGAGGAGTCTTCAGATTCCTCCTTGCTGCCAGGATTTGATGGGTACCCCCCCACTGACCTAACTGGGCAGAAGTTTTCAGGATGCCCTTAATGGGCCTATTCTCCTGGGGTTCTCCACTAAATTGCACTGTGCTTGGGTGCCCATACCCGGATGCCCGCCCATCCATTCCTGGGAGGTACTGGCCTATGAGCCCCATGCTTCTGGCTGGATAGTAATCTGCCATCCCTGTGGCCCGGTGCTCATGTGCCCCAGGGGACATGGGGGTGGCAGAGTCCATGGACTGAGAGAGATAAAGGCCTCTGGTACTAGGGCTCCTGAGGTTATGCTCAGGAGTTTCCCTTTCCCAGCGAACCTGGTCTCTATCCGCCCCTGCTCCCTGTTGCAATGCAAGAGCCTGCGCCTTCAGTTCCTCAGTTAAGGCCTTACTAGACTCTATCAGCCTCTCCTGCATTGCTACCTGTTGTTGGAGCCTATCATTGTGCTGGCAGAGAGCCTCATTCTCTCTCTGCGTTGCCTGATTGGTCCTGGAGCACTGGGCCAGTCTTTGCTGCAGGAGGGTTACCTCCTGAGTCCCATCCCTACTGGCCTGCTCCTGCCTTGCCAGAGCCTCCTTCACCCTCCTGGTGTGCTCTAGCAAGTCCTGGTGTTCTTTTTGGAGGTCACCCAGTCCCTGGTGGGCCAAGTGATTTTCTTCCATTTTTCTTTTTAAGTGGCAGACTTCCTGGCCTAAGGTGTCCCTTTCCTGACTAAGAGTCTGCATCTGTACCGTCAGGTCGTCCCTTTGCCTTTGAAAGGCACCAGCTTTCTGGCGTTCTTCATCAAACTCTGCCTGGGTATCCAGGTCTTTCAAAATCAATTTGTTGCTTTCCTCTTTCTCTCTGTCTAGTTGGATTTGCAGGGTGGCTACCTGCTCTGTGCATGCCCTGTTGAAATTGATCTGTTGCTCCAGCTTTTTCCTGCTCTGCAGCAAGGAGTCCAAACTGTCTTGGTGCTCCTTCTGCAAAGCCAAAATTCTGGTATCCTGGTCTGTCTTTTCCTGTTGCAGTATATCCATGTCCTCTTTTATTTTAATAATATACTGCCTACTATCATTTTCTGACTCCTGGTTCCTCTGCAGCTTCTGCTCAGAAGAATCCAGATCAGATTGGGCCTTCTGTAATGCCAGCAGTTGCCTACTCGCCAGATCTTAGCCTTCAGCACATTTGTCCTGCATGGCTCCCATATGTAAATATAAATATGCCGCTACCCTGGCAATCTTGTTGTGCTCATCCTTGGCCTTAGGGGCCATATACAGTTCACTCAGGGCCACATGTAAGGGACCCTCGTCTCTCCATGTATCTGACCCTGTTTCAGTGATCTGGGGCGCGATTGCCTGCAACCAGACCGTCTGGTCCTGATGAGTCCACTCAACTCTCACAAATAGCTTATGTAAGAAATGCTCTCTGGCTATTTTCATATCTACCAAGGTCGTCATTCTGGAATTTGAGTTCCTTCCTGACTTACAAAAGTTTGTATTTTATTTTTGCAAAACAGACCTTTTCCTTAGAGCGTTCCTTTGAGGAGTGCTTTACAGCGTAACACAGCGTGGTGATCCGACCGGATGTATGTCTCCTGTCAGTTAGCACACTGTATTAATCTGCACAAGTGATAGATCTAACCCAAACGTCCGGCTCGAGCCCCCAATTTGTAAGAGGATTCAATCCAGCACTACAGCTAAGTCAATGCCTAGTCTGTGATACTGAATGGAAACCCTTATTGATATATCTTTATGTCCAGTTCATGAGTTCTGGATGACTACCCCTATATAACACCCCTCTCTTGGAACCCCCCTGACCCCACTGAGCCAAGAAGTAGTTCTGTTTTGCAAGTTTAAACGGTTTATTTGAGAATGTAAACAATATATATATATCACACTTTATAATAAATTAATAATTAATATCACACTTCAGAACATGAGCAGTTAACAACAATGGGTAATGTTCTACTAATAAACTGATTTGATTACCCAGGAGTAGTATAAAGGATGAGGTAGCACGCTTGGGAATAGGACCAGAAGAATAAGGTGGTAGAGAATGCTTTATCTAGTTTCAGATGGATGCAATGTTGAATGAAAATGCAATACAGAAAATACTCAATATGATTTCAACAAAACAATGTAATCACTTTCCTCTGGCAATCCACTCCCCCCCTTTATGCAATGCAAGGAAATGGAAGGAAAGCACACAGTTCTCAGAAATGCAATCAAATGTAATTCAGTTCACCCCAGCAAGCTTAGACTACAGAAGTTTGAAACACAGGCCCAAAATGCTTTTATATGTGATGGCAATGAAGTGAGGAATATGCTGAAAATGGTTTTAATTCCCTTTCAGAGGTTCAGGGTGAGTGAAATATACTTGGGATGAGTTCAGGCTCACTTTAGCAAGGATCTAGGAGTAACTAGCAGGTTAAACGAATTTTTGGCAAAGGAAAGCAAGGAAGCTGCTGTTTTCACACGTGGCTGGATTTTTAACCAAATTGCGAATCGCGGCAAAATTCGCGAATGCGTGAATCAAGATTAAGGATAAGGAGCAGCAAGTCGGTTCTAAGCTTGTTGAAAAGCTGAGATTCTAAGCTTTCAGAGGAAAGTTAAACCAAGTTCCTAGCCCAAACGATTCCAGAGATACGGACGATTAAATAAAGGTAGTTTTTCGGATTTGAAATTTTAAAAGTTCAAAGCGACAGGTTACAGCTTGCAGCTAGAAAATGACAGGTGACAGCTTTGCAAATGACAGGTGACAGTTAGGAGGCAGTTCTGGTTAGATTAAAATAGATTGAATTATATTATTTTAACTAAGAGATTGGTTCTGCACAGTTCTGCTAGGTACTCACAATATATTTTGAAATAGGCCTCCCACGGATCTGGTCAGGTTTTGGACTGGACTCCGGTTCTGGTCTCGGCACTTCACAGTGATCTGGGTCAGCTCTCTGGTTCTGCTAACAGCGGTCTGGGTCACTCTGGATCTCTGGCCTCTGGTTCTGGATACTGCTCTGCTTTCTCTGGGTACAGCACTGCTTCTGGATCTTTCTGGCACAGGGTTTCAGGCCAGAATCAACACCTGGGTCCGGCTGTGAATAGTCTGCAAATGATTTTTGGGCCTGCTGACAAATACTTTTGCTTGCAGTGGGCCTTCTTGGTTCAAAGTTCTGTAGTCTCTGTTTAGCTTGGAAGTCTAAGTGTAGGATCTCTGGATGTGAAGTCGTCGGTCAGCATGCTCCGCAGCAAATGGAATTGAATGTCCCTACCTGTCCCAGCAGTCTCTTTTTATGTGTTTTGAAAGTGGGTGGAGAGGCTAGCTTTCTAGGCCCAACCCCTTCAGAGTTCTGATAGGTTGGAGAATTCTTTGCGTTCTCACTGGAGAGCAGGATTGTGTGTCAGAATGATGTAATTTAATGGCTTGCAGAAAGGACACTCCCCTGTCAAATTGCACACAAATCTATATTTGATCAAAATACACATTTCTCAAATATATAGTGGTTTGTCATTGCATGTACATATTACCTATCACATGAGGTATACTCTGTTCAAACTCTGCTCTTCCTGAGGGCTTGCATTCAAAAATGGCAACTTATTTTCGATTTTAGTGGGTTATGCAACCTTGGTTCTTCATTAAAAATTATACACATATACACGGCCTGTCCTTACATACTCCAGTAAATTCCCATGTCTCTAGCTTAAACACTGAGTCTGTGGTATCCATAAATAGCGGGGTTTTGCCCCAGAACATCACACAAATTCCCAACGCGTCTTAAAGCGTGCACAGAAAATTCACAAGAATTATGGTATCGTTTAAATAATTTTGACAAGTCCGCACTCTGAGTTATACATCTTTCTTAGAATCATATTCTGGCCAACAGGGGTGTGTCTTTTCAGGTCACATGGTGTAGAAACTAGTTTATCCAGTTTCTGCCAAGCTCAGAGACCCTGCCCCTCCCAGCTTCTGCCAAGAGGAAGCTATTTTACGGTCCCCCTAATAAACCATGTGCCTGGGCCCTGGAAGGCCCATTGTTCAAGAGGAAGCCATTTATGGCCTCCCCCCAATAAACACTCTGCCTGGGTCCTTTGTTTAGTCTCTAGCAGTCCCTTGGTAATTCAATCAGAGAGGGGTAACCTCCCCTCAGAATGCAGCCAGGCCTGAGAACTGCTGTGGATCCAGTTTCACTCCAATTGGAGGGAAGTTGTCGGGCAGAATCCAGTTCCTTAAGCCAGGCCCCAGCTACTGTCACTTTTAGTTACCCAGTTTTCTGAATTCAAATAAAACTAACAATTTTTACACATGCAGCTGGAATGCTGATTCTTAGTTCAAAACTATGACATTTTAACAGTGACAAACTATGTGGCAGTCACAAGTCTGTCCCTCAGTTTATTTACACATTTCGATTTTTGGTAATTTTAAATCCAGTTTCAGTTTAAGCCGCTGCAGACCTACAGAGCTCAGCCAGTCTTGTTATAAACCTTCAAGTCATTTCAGAATATAACTTTACATTGTATCCACCTCTTAGTAAGTCTTTCTTTGGCCTGCTTTGGGTTCATTTATTCAGTTTTACACAAATGTCTGGTGTTGTTTTAAAACGCCGGCTTTCTGATAGTGGCGAGTACTGGTAATGCAACCATTTTTGGGATTTAAGAAAATGAATTCCCCACAGTTCTAGGTTGCTTTTGGCCATCAGCATTGCCGTTCCCTATGGTTTCAGGCTACTGTGTGGGTAGCCCATGGTGGTTTTAGGCAGTGCCCTTCTGTGCCCATAACATCGGCAAAAATGGGTGGCAGCCTATTCTTCATGCATTTCCCTGTGCATTTTCTGGGAAGCTCTGGCCATCATGATGTTTTCAATGCCAGTAATGCACAGTTTCTTTTTGGTAGGGCTCGGATGCATGGGTAAAAACATCCCACAAAGTCTCACACATGATTTCAGCAGGGTACGTGTATTATGGGGTTCGCAGGAAGTCTCACACGCCATTTCAGCAGGGTACGTGTATAACTGGGGTTCGCTGGAAGTTTTACACTCGAAAGGGCCCTGTGCGAGTGGGGTACGTTTATTCCTGGGGTTCGCGTGAAGTTTGACACACGAAAGGGCCCTGTGCGAGTGGGGTACTTGTATTCCTGGGGTTCGCGTGAAGTTTGACATGCGAAAGGTCAACGCCCGTGCGTGACACGTCACAGATGCGCTTCTGCGCAAAGGGCCTTTGGTCCAATGAAATCGCGTACGTGTGCTGACCCGCTTATGCGCTAAGGGCCTTTCCTCGAATTACACGCTGACATGCACATTTTTTCATGTTCCAAATCACTCCGTATCAAGCTGGCCGCGCATACACACACGGAAGACCACACTCCTGCCCTGAAGGCCATTTTCCTGAGCCCCGAGTACGCTCCCACCTGCCATCTGCTGCTGCCTGACTGTCTGCTGCCCACGTGCCCTGCTATTTGGTGCCTGCACATCAGCCATCTGCAGGGGTCCAGTTGTTGTGTCCACCCCTGCTGGAACAAAAGACTCCCGACTGGGATACCATCGATCCACTACCCAGCCCCAGGACCCAGTTGCCCACCCACTCCTGCCTCTGGGGTTGCCATGTCAGGCACATCTCCATCTGGCACCAATGGCAACCCCCAGCCAGAGAGGCAGAGGGCCACCATTTTCACTGCCACCGAAGTTGGTGTCCTGGTGGAGCATGTCCTGGGGCATTATGATGCCCTCTTCGGAACATCACGCGCCAACAAGGAAGGACGGGAGAGGATCTAGGACGACGTAGTGGTTGCCATCAACGCGGAGTGGGTGGCAACCCGCAACATCAAGCACGTCAAGAAGCGCTGGGAGGACTTCAGGTCTAGGACCCTCCACAAGGCCTGGCGCCTCACGCAGGGGGGCCGGGCACGCATGAGTAACATCCAAATGAGGGTCCTAAAATGCGTAGTTCCAGCGCTCCACGCCCAGTTCCTTCGGAGGCAGACCCGTCTGGAGTTGAGCGGTAAGTGGCCAAGCATTGCTGTGTGAGACAGGGCATGTTGCAGTGTGCTGCTAGTCTGATGCTTGCCTGTATGTGTGACAAAGGCCATGTATGGATGTGTGTGTGCAGGGAGATCATGGTCATGCATGTGAGACCAGTTATGTGTGAACCACATGGTTGGTGCATGTGTTTTAATGCAACATGGGGAGCTCTATGCGGAATGCACACATGAAAGCATGGCTGTCTCTGTTCCTGGACATGAAGGGGGGGTGAGGAATGGGTGCTGATGTCATGTACTTGTATGGTGCACGTGTGTGTGTGCCAGAGAGGTGTGTGTGTGACTTTGAAACGCCATGGCTGCATGTGACTTTGAAGGCAACATCTTGGTTTACAGGGGCCCTTCTACATGGATGTTGATGTTGATTGCAGGCGCCGGGACTGTTTCTGCATGTGTGTTGTGTGCATTGACCCATGGGTTGTGGAATGACAGGATGGAAGTGACATTTGACAGTGCCACTCATGTGTCATTGCTTCCTGTCTAGGGTATTTTATATTGTACCCTGATGCTTGTGTTTTATGTCTCCCTTCTTGCAGCGTCAAGTGAAGAAGAGGGCGCAGATGGCGCTGTGGAGCCAAGCGGCGGGGATGCCTCCACTGGGTGGCGACGCAAGGCCCAACCACCCTCCCAGGAATTACCATCATCCGGGACCAAGGGGGCTTTGTCGGAAGGGCCGGGTGAGGCCCCACAGGGGCTTCCAATGGCGGAAGACGGTGTGGAGACATCCATGTTGGTGGTCTCCACAGAGGAGGAGGAGCCCGCTACTGAGCCGCACATGGGGCCTGGTGGGGGTCGTACCACTGGTGCAAGTGGTGCAGTCCAGGGCCAGGGGCAGGAGGCAGCACAGGTCACCGCCGAGGGGCCTGTGCATGTCGCTGTCCCTGACCCTGTGACTGCACCACCATGCACCGGCAGGGAGGCTCTGGGCATGCCCCCCAGCCAAGCCACATGTCACCTTGCACTTCTGATCAACGCATGACCCCCTGCGCCTCCACCCCACAGGCAATGCAGGGGCACCTGCCAGCAGGCCCCCACTCATGACCCCTGCACCCCACCCCCCAGCAGTGCAGGGCACCTGCCAGCAGGCCGCCACTCATGACCCACTCATGTCCCCGTGCACCCCCACCCCCAGCAGTGCAGGGCACCTGCCAGCAGGCCCCCACTCATGTCCCACTCATGTCCCCCTGCACCCCCACCCCCTGGCAGTGCAGGGCACCTGCCAACAAGTCCCCACTCATGTCCCCCTGTACCCCCATCCCCCAGCAGTGCAGGGCACCTGCTAGCAGGCCCCCACTCATGTCCCACTCATGTCCCCTTGCACCCCCACCCCCCAGCAGTGAAATGCTGATCTCATGACACAAACCAAAAGTCAAAACTATGTACATCAACACATATCCGTCACACACATACACTGGTTGGCATTGCTTGTGTAAACCCACATTTTCACATGCATCAAGCCAATGAGCGAATCCCACACATGGAACTAAAAAATGAAAATGTATTATGTACATGAAATCAAAAATGAAATGAAAGCATACCAAAATATGAAACATGAAATGAAAAGCATGTGAAAATGATGATTGAATGAAAATGATAACCAATCCATATGAATTTGAACGAAAAACAGTCCAAAGTCAGCCTCCAACAACGCAAATCCAAAGGAAATGTAAAAAAAAGAAATCCATTGCTTCATGTTCATAACCAAAAAAAAGAGAAAAATCAATCCATAGTCAAAATATTTACAATCCAATGTCCGGGAAAAAAAAAATTCCATTGCTCCATGTCCATAATGCAAAAAAAAAAAATAACGCATACCTGATGAAACTATATACAATCCATTGTCCAAGGATGTAAAGGGTCCATGATCCCAACCAAGCAAATGAAACCTACCTACCTACCTAAAAATATGACTATATACAAATTTGGATGGCATTGTCCATTGACCACAAATAAAAGGAAAACATTAAGGAAACCTAACTCTAAAAACTATTTACAAGGGCAGCGGGCTAGTCCGACGGCTCACTTTTGGATTTCCCGGGCCAGGGCATCATCGAACTCCTGCTCAATGTCCTGGAGGTGGTTCTCTTCCATGGCCCCGAGGGTTCGCAGGGATGACGACATGTTCTCCTCCAACTCCCTGCGAATTGCCTTGAGGCACTCGGCCCGCCTCAGGGCCCTCCGCATGGAGTTCTCCGCCCTGACCATCATGAGCCGTGCCTCTTCTGCCCGCTGCCGCTCCACATCTATAGCATGGCCTAACCGCTGCCACAGGGAAGACACTTCCAGTCCTGGGTCCTCCTGCCCTCTGGCCGATGCCTGCCCCTCCGATGTCGAAGGCCCCGAGCCATGATGGCTCCCACTTTGTTTCTGCTCCTGCAGTGCCTCTGCCTGTGCCCTGGCTCTTGCTGCCTGCACATCCTCCTGGGGTGCAGTTGTTGAGGTGGCCACCCCTGCTGGACGTCCGACTCCCGACTGTGGCAGGGATCTGTCCTCCACCAGCCTGGCCGCAGGGTCAGAGGCAGATCCACAGGGTACCCAGGTGATACATGGGTGGGAAGATGGCATGGAGGACGACTGGGGCATAGGGGGTTCAGTTGAGGAGGGGGTCAGAACAAGGTCCAGAAAACAGAGGAATTTGGCCCTGGTGAGCTGTCCCAGTAGGTCAATGTAGTCAACGAGCCATCCGAGAAGACATGCAGTCTCCTCATGAAAAGACTGCAGGTCAGCTCGCATGGCCTGTTGACGCAACGCCACCCCACCCAGGACAGGCTCAACCCGGTCCCGGATAGCCACGTCCGCAGGGAGAGGAAGGCCAGTTGTTGTAAGCGGATCCCCTCCCTGAAAACGGGTCTGGACGTAGGCATCCCTGCTGGTGCGGGATGATGCAGTCACAGGATCGGGGACAGGATTACACACAGGCACCTCTGCGTGTGGCCTGTGCTGCCTCCTGTCCCTGCCCCTGCACTGCACCACTAGCACCAGTGGAATCTCCACCTCCAGACCCCGTGTCTGTCCCTTGCACAGCCTCCTCCTCCACCAACCCCCCCACCAACCTGGATGACTCCGTGCCATCTTACTCTGTCGGACCCTGTGGGGTCTCAGCTGCTCCTTCTGCTGCCGAGGAGTCCAACTCCAACCTCCGCCGCTTGGACCTACCCTCGGCAGCTGCGGCCTGGGATGCAGCACCAGACTCCTCACTCCCCGACGAGATCACAACCTGGGAGGGGAGCCGGGCCTTGCGTCTCCGGCTGGCGGTGCGATCCCTGCCGCTATGCTCCACAGCACACTCTCCGCCCTCTTCATCAGTTGATGCTGCAGACAGGGAGAGATAGGAGACAGGCATCAGGGCACTGTACAATGGACTGATACACACATGACAGTTCCACATGAGTGGCAGTGTCAAACTTCAGACATGGCATCGCAATCCCCAAAACACATGTCATTTCAACTCACACACATGAGCTATTCCACAGCCATATCACAACAGCCAGCAGCACCCATACACATACAACAGCATGAGCAGCCAAAGGTGAGCCAGACATCACATGAAACACAGGGAGTGCACTAGACATGCACACACGCCACCACACTTACATGCATGTCTACATCTTCTGCAACTGTTTCTGTGAAGAGATCGCCATACATGTCACATCTGCCATTCATCCTTGTCCATATCAGTGTCACGTGCATCCATGATGCATCACATTTGCACACTTGTGAAATACACATACATGCACATGTACACAGTGCAGATTCATGAATTATGAACCACCATCCGTGCCACAACCATGCCAATGTACATACGGAGAGATTGAAACCTGTGTGCTCCCACACGTGCATATGCCCAGCATGCTAACCAACACATACACCATCAATGTGTCTCACACCTGAGAGGGCTCACATGTGGCAGCCACACGCCCATGTTCATACACATCCCTACATGGCCCTACATAAACACATGTGCAACCTGCACACTACTGGCACGACACGCACAGCATACATCAACATGCATGTACACTTACAGCTTGACTCCAGACGGGTCTGCCTCTCAAGGATCTGGACGTAGAGTGCTGGGCATATGCGTTCCAGGACCCTCATTTGATGGTCTGACAGCTGGCCTGGCGCCCATTGGCATCTGCTGCCTTAGCGAGGCACCGGGCCGTGTTGAGGGTCCTGGACCTGAAGTCCTCCCAGCGCTTCTTGACATGTTGTAAGTCGCAGACTGCCACCCCCTCCGCATTGATGGCAGTCACGATGTCCATCCAGATCCTGGTCCGTCCTTCCTTGTGGGTGCGCAAACTTCCAAAGAGGGCATCATACTGCCCCAGGACGTGCTCCACCAGGACACCAACTTCGGTGGCACTGAAGCTGGTGGCCCTCTGCCTCTCTGGCTGGAGGTTTCCAGTGCTGCCAAATGGAGTAGTGCTGGACATGGCAACCCCAGAGGCAGGAGTGGGTGGGCAACTGGGTCCTGGGGCTGGGCTGTGGAGTAATGGAATCCCAGTCGGGAGTCTTCGGTTCCAGCAGGGGTGGTCACAGCCACTACACCCCTGGCTGACGTGCAGGCAGCAAATTGCAGGGCACGTGGGCATCAGGCAGTCAGGCAGCAGCAGATGGCAGGGGGAGCATGCTCAGGTCTCTGGGGGGCAGTAATTCGGCCTTCAGGGCAGGAGCGTGGCCTTCCGTGTGTTTTCGCGTGGCCAGCTTGTTACGGAGTGTTTTGGCACGTGAAATTCTTGCACGTCAGCGTGTAATTCGAGGAAAGGGTCTCAGCGTAAGTGCATCAGCACACGCACGCGATTACATTGGAGCAAAGGCCCTTAGCGCGTAAGCGGGTAAGTTACATTACGCACGCAGGCATTTCCCTCATAGCACGTGATGACAGAGCACACATGGAAAAACTGCACGTCGGCGTGTCATTGCGTGTAATTGGAGGAAAGCGCCCGTGTACACGCGTCTCTGACCTGTACATGCGGGCCGGTTTGAAAACTGCGTGTAGGACGCCATTTCCTTGTACGTGCTTTTCGTGGAGATCGAGTGGGTGAAATTTGCACTTCTTGTCGGTTCACACACGATTACTTCACAGCGTTTCTAGTTAGTACTCCCTGTTACCTCTGACAGATCTTTTCTGATTTTTTGTTGGGCCTGTTTCCTCAAACAGAGTTCACTTCTCCTTTTGTCCTGTCTCCTCAGACAGCGTAATTCTTCTTTTGGCGGGGGTGTTGCCAACGCGCACATGCGCGTATTTTTCACATTCTTTTTCCAGGCAGACGGTGAGTTCTGCACGTACTTAGCAACTGTGCTTGCCCCGTGTGTTGCGTTCCCCTTCAGAGGTCATTGTAGGCTGCGTGTATTACGCTTATGCTTATTTTTGTGTTTCTGGGTGCCACAGCGTAGTGCGGGTTCATTTTTTCACGCACGTGGTCTATGAGGGGTTGCGTGCACATTTATTTTTGATTTTGGGCTGCCTGTGCATTGCGTGACCCGTCATCTTCCTCCAGGGGTCACAGACAGCCTTGTTAGAGCACTAGGGTACGAATTCCATCTGGTATCCTACCCCTTTGACCCCCAATTGCCCAGGACAATAGTTTACTGCAACTCCCATACGCACAACAACATCAGTGCCATGGTTGGGAGGCGACCAAGTGGTAAGGGAGGCAAAGGTGGCCGACACTCAAGAGGTGGGCGTGGTGGGCGCGGTAGGGGACATGGCCGGGATTTGCAGGGTGCCCCTATGCCCCCATGTGTGGAGGAACAATCAGGGACACCCATGCCCCCCCATGGTTGAGGGAAACGTGGCTGACACCATCCAAGCTCAGCCCCTGTTGGACCAGCCCATTGTGGCACCTGACCTGGCACAGGATGACTCCCTGGCTGACTTCCAGGTCAGCAAGTCTAGGCCACGTGTGGCGGTGCAAGTTGTTGTCACCAATCCATGTGGATCTGGGGCAGCTATGTCATCTGCTGCCCCAAGTATGCAGTGTGGGGAGGCTGCAGGGGCAGCTGCAGCTCCATCCGCCCCAGCCTCAGTCCAGGTCCATCAAACTGACGTACCCCCTGCCAACATTACCCTGCAACCAATGCCTGCATCAAGACCTATGGTCATTGTGCATTCCCACACTCCTACTACCCAGTCCACCGGTGATTCTGCCCCTACTGACCAGAGCAGCGTAAGCCACTCTGGCTCTGCTGCACCTTTAAAGAAGAGGAAGAAGGGTGCTCTGGCACGACAGGCTTAGCCCCCAGACACGGCTACACAGTCCGGTACCTCAAGGAAGCCTTGCTTTAATGAACCAGAACTTGATGCACTTGTGGGCTATGTGTCGGCACACAGCCACGAAATGCTGGTGACTGCAGGGTGCAAGACCATACCTGGTCAACGTAAGGCACACTGGCAGACCAGCGCCGAATGCATAAGTGCCCTTGGATTTGTGAGGCGCTCAGTTGATGATTGCTACAAGGGGTGGAATGACCTGAAACGCAGAGCAAAGAACAAGCTGGCCTCAAATCATGCTGCTACTATGGTGACTGGCGGTGGGTCTCCACAAGAGGACAATTAACTCACTGAACATGAGTCTGTTGCTGGGGCCTTCATCACAGAGGAACAGATCCAAGGTGTGGGAGGACTACCTGATTATGATGCATTGTCCGGTGAGTGCCCATGCATGTGTGTGTAATGCATGTGTATGTTGTTTGGGTGACGGGTTCTGATTGAGTGCCAGGTGAGGGTGTGTGTGCATGAGTGGTATGGGTCACCCATGTGCTTCATCCAAAACATTCAGCGGCCTTGGATTTGGGTGTGACAGTATCCCTTCTGCCCACATTAGTAATTTTGCTCAACATTACTGCAGTTGCTCTTGAAGTGGCATCTTGCAACAGCATTGTTTGTATTTTTCAGTGTTCGTTCGGGCTGATTGTTACAATTCTCCCACTTTTGCTGCACATTCCCCATCCCTATTGTCACAATTGTGACAAGCTTCTGTCATTGATGAACCCCACATTGGCCCACATGTGTTACCTTGTTAGATGAACAATTTGACCATTCCGGCTAATTGAGTATTGGCCTGATCACAGGAATTTTTGGGGCCTGTTTGAATGTGGAACATGATAGTTCTTTCCTGTCATGTTGAAGTGACCAACCATTGATGTGTACATCGGCCTGCAATCACTGTATTTTTGTATACTGGATCTGTTGACTTGTGTGGCACATGCCTATTTTGTCACACTATGTAGCATTTTTGATCTCATCATGTCCATCTCACATGGATGGCTGACAGTATTCATCACTGACATATGGATGTACTTGTGGAATGTACCATGGCTATGGTACATGCCATCTGTGTGATGGCATGTGTCATGTATGTGTATTAGACATGCCACTCACAGGCCAATGTGTGATGGCAGTGCTACCCAGCATGCAGCAAATGTGTTGCTGTTCCATCTTGGTGTCATCAGTGTCTGCCGATTTGCCTCCCCACCCAACTCAGTGACAGTGCATGCATGGGAGGGTTATAGTCATGTGGGACATGTGTAAATCATGTACTGGTTCTGTAGCTTGTCAGGCCTATTTGTGTGCTATGGTGCTAATGCCTGTTTCCATTTTTTGTCTTTCATGTTTTTGCAGGGGATGATAAACTTGATGCTGTTGAGGTTGAGGAGATGGTGCAGACCCAGGAGGAATCTCAGGCACGACCGGGCACCAGTGAGGGACGTGGTGTGGTGGTGGGTGAGAACCCAATCTTGCTCCAGACCATTCTATCGAGGGTTGCCTCTGGGTGCACCTCCCCAGACCTCTATTCAGGTGCTGATTTGGATGATGAGACCTATGTGGCTTCGCAGGTAAGTGTTTCTGGCAGGGATTCTGTTCTGTCCAACCCACCTGTACCAGGGGTAGAACCCTCTATGGGGATGTCAGTGTTGGTAAGTCCGCCTTTGGCGGTTACGGATGCAGGGTCACACTCCACAACATCTGATCCTGTTCCTGGGCCAGCAGATCAGAGGGGGAATGCAGTCCTGCAGCCTCAGGCAGTGCCGGCACAGCAAGGCGCAGATCGCCTTGCCCCAAACATGTGTGGTGCCCGCCGACGTGGTGGCCATACGCCACCAGGCAATACCACATGGGAACAATCCATTTACGGTATGGCAACCCAACAGGCAGCATCAGTTGAGATGATGGCTCAAGCAATGGAGAGGGTGGCCACTTCCATTGTCCCCCCTGAAAGGCAGATGGAGCAACTACAGCAGGCAACAGACTCCATTTCCCAATCACACAGGGAGGACATGTTGGCGTCCAACGGGGACAGACGGGCGGCACAGGAGACTCTACGCCAATCAATATCAATAGAGTCCCAGGGCCAGAGGGAAGTCCTGAGGGTAGAACTCCATCACCTCAGGGAGACTCTTGTTGACCTTGAGGCTTCCACTAACTTTAGGACAGAACAGCAGCTGGAGGGGCTCACACGTTCACTCTCAGCTGAGATGCAGGCAACTCGGGAGGAGATCCGGGCATAATGTCACGTGCTGCATGGGGATCTCCGCACTATAATCCTCCAGAACGAGACCTTCCACACCCGCATGCTTGCTGCCATGGAGGACCATACCAGGGCTTTGCGTGGGCTGCCTCCCATAGCACCACCACCTCCTGTGGCAGCACCACCTCCTGTGGCAGCAGCAGTGGGTGATGAGAGCGACAGCAGCAGTTCTCCCACATTGGCATAGCCGTGCAGGCCATGATCCCATGGAGGTGTTTTTTTTTCCCAACATCCACACAGGTGGGTGTTGGTGCGCACCCTGTCCTCGGACCTCCTGGGTGGACTCCCTCCCACCCAGCCCCCACATGGCCATTTTTGATTTTTGATTTTTGTTTTTTTTTATAGTGTGTTGCCTTGTGTGGCTCCCGTGGGCATCCACTGTATTCCGGCTGGGCACATGCAGGCTTGTCCTGAGTTTGGGTTAGATGCTTGGGTTCGTGAGACACACACCCCTCCTGCTTCCCGTTTCCATGGGCTTGCAAAGGGTGTGCCCAAGTGACATTGACTTTGACGGTGACGTAGGACTCCCATGAGCTGTGTGGACAGTCTGTAGTCAATACTGTGTATACATTCCTAGTGGATATTGTTGTTGAATTGTACACTGCATGGTGTATTGCTATGTGCTTGTGCATCCATGTCTTTCGCCTAATTTGCAGGTTAATTCCTCATGTCTTCACAAAGCCGTCTACTTTGGAGATGGAGTTCATGTTGTAAGCAGTGCACTTGGACATTTGCGTGGCAGCAGCACTGTACAGTTGGAAGTGGCCGATGTGCTGGCATGATCAGGTTGTAAGACTACCACTACTTTAACTTAGTACTGTCGTGTTTATGCTATGTTTGAGGTTGTGTAGCTGCATTCTATTGTTGGTAAGTATTTGGTCATGTGTGTTGTTAGTTCTACATTACTGGGAGCATATTGTGTGTGGGCAGTTTCCATTAGGGACACTGTACTTTGACACTTGTGTCATGTTTTGGGGATTGCTTTGTTTGCTCTCACATAGCATGACATGCCATGGTGTGTTGGGTGGCGGTTCTGCGGAGGGGTTGAGTGACATGGCACTGTTGTCATGTTGTATTTTGCAAGGGGGAAATGATTTTTGCAGCATAGAAGTGTGTCTTTTGATGACACTTCATTGGTGGTGTTTGTGTAGGGAGGGATGCACACAATGTAACACTTCCAGGTGACCAATCTCAGGCTGGTATGGTTGTGACAGTTGACTGTCCCTTATTTCATCATCATTGATTGTCAGATGGTATGTGCCAGGGCTGTGTGCACTCCACAGGGGTGTGATTTTAGGTGAAGTAATTAGCCATCAGGTGCGTACAGGCTGCCTCACCTCATTCCCTTTCCCCTCCCATGCGCAGCGGGCGTGCATGTGGCTGGGGATGTGGGGGCACCACCATGTCCACGGACAGGCTCCGGCATGTTGCAACGTTGTGTAGGACACATGCTGCCACTATGATCCTGCACACTACTGGGGGAGCGTATAACAGCTGCCCGCCAGAACGGTCAAGGGAGCGAAAGCATGACTTGAGCACTCAGTATGTGCGCTCCACTATGCCCCAGGTTGCAATGTGGGCTGTGTTGTATCTTACCTCGGGTGGCGTGGTGGGGTTCCGAATTGGCATCATCATGTGGGTGCTCAGAGGGTAGGCACTGTCCCCTGGGGAGGTGGTGATGGGTATCATTAGTGGGGTTGTGACATTACTCAGTATCTGACATGCATGCATGTGCTGTGGCATTTATACTCACCGAGCAGCCATGTATCACCATGCCGCCCAGCTTCTAGGTCCCGGCTTAGGGTTGACATTCTGTAAATGAATCTGTCGTGGGTGGACCCTGGATAGTTGGCATATACTGAGTTGATGATTCCCTTGGCATCACATACTACCTGGACGTTGAAGGAATGCCAGTGCTTGCGGTTTCTATAGATGTGCTCTGATGCCCTGGGGGGACGTAGAGCCACCTGGGTGCAGTCAATGGCACCTAGCACTTTGGGGAAGTGTGCCACCCATAAAAATCCTGGACGACAGCCTGCCTTTCTGCAGGTGTTCTGGGCAGGTATATGTGCCTGCGGACTGATGGGCGTGCAGTCATGATGGCCAAGATCTGGTTTAGGCAGCGTGACTGCGTGGCCTGTGACACCCCTCCTACTATAACAGTTGTCCGTTGAAATGATCCAGTGGCCAAGAAGTGCAGTACATTGAGGACCTTATGGGGGCTGAGTGCTTGGGAGCACAGGGTGGGTGATGTGAGGTCATCCTCCCACTCACTGACCAGGTCGAGTATTATGTGAGGTGGAAACCTGTACCTCCCATACATCTGGTCATCAGGCATCCCGAAAAGACTGGTTCTGGGTGTAAAAATTCTGGGCCTGACTATCCTCCTCCTCCTGCGGTATCCCACGACCACTGCTGCTAGGAACGGTATATTCATCCTGGCGTCTGTGCTTGTTTGTTGTTTGTGCACACTCTTATGCTGCACGGGTCCACGTATGCCTGCTTCCTGCTGGCGTACGTGTTTCCTGATTAGCGCGTCTTTTTTGGCGCACACCTTAGCCCCGTTCGATTCCATGAATACGTGTTTTGAACGTGTGTGTGGGCGTTCCACGCACTTGCCTCCTGTACTTCCCCCGTGACGCCCACATTTTCACGAGTTGTTCCCCATTCCGTGTGTCACGCCCCCTGTTCCTCCTACTTTTGTTGTGTGCGCCGCGCTAATTGCGATTTCACTGTGCGCTTAGCGCACGCTGTTTGGAGACGTGTGCGCCAGCGTGCACCACGCAGAAATTTGGCGCAAATCCTGGGATTTCCACGCGCACGGACTTCCATGAATGACTGTGTGCGGGTTTCACTGCGATTTTCGCACTGGCACTGCGATTCGCACGCTTTCGCACGCTTGCGCTGAAAATTTCAGCGCACATTAATTCCATGAATCGGCCTCCAAGCCTGTCCGTACTGTTTGCTAGCAAAACAAAATAGGTGATGGCTGGAGGGTTTGGAATGAATGTTAACCTCTGGAATCGCTCTGGGCAACCCTCCAGACCATCGTTCTTCGCCTGCCAAGCCATTACAAAAGCGGAAAGACCATATGCAAATCAGACTTGGTCCCACCCCCAAAGGGGTAGTCCAGCCCGAACTGCTAAGTCACATCCCTTCTGCACGAGACCACACGCATCCCCAGACATGTTTCAGCCTTGTTGGGCGTCATCAGTGAGGAGTAGCTTGGGTCTCTAGGCCCAGCAGGCACGGGACCCACTTTTGGGCATACCCGTCCCACTCGGGGTGACAATAGCAAAACAAATGAGGTGATGGCTGGAGGGTTTGGAATGAATCTTAACCCCTGGCATCGCTCTGGGCAACCCTCCAGACCATCGTTCTTCGCCTGCCAAGCCATTACAAAAGGGGAAAGACTATATGCAAATCAGGCTTGGTCCCGTCCCCAAAGGGGTAGTCCAGCCCGAACTGCTAAGTCACATCCCTTCTGCACGAGACCACAAGCATCCCCAGACATGTTTCAGCCTTGTTGGGCATCATCATTGAGGAGTAGGTTGGGTCTCTAGGACCAGCAGGCACGGGACCCACGTCTGGGCATACCCGTCCCACTCGGGGTGACAATAGCAAAACAAAAGAGGTGATGGCTGGAGGGTTTGGAATGAATCGTAACCTCTGGCATCGCTCTGGGCAACCCTCCAGACCATCGTTCTTCGCTTGGCAAGCCATTACAAAAGGGGAAAGACCATATGCAAATCAGGCTTGCTCCCACCCCCAAAGGGGTAGTTCAGCCCGAACTGCTAAGTCACATCCCTTCTGCACGAGACCACAAGCATCCCCAGACATGTTTCAGCCTTGTTGGGCATCATCAGTGAGGAGTAGCTTGGGTCTCTAGGCCCAGCAGGCACAGGACCCATGTCTGGGCATACCCGTCCCACTCGGGGTGACAATAGCAAAACAAAAGAGGTGATGGCCTGAGGGTTTGGAATGAATCGTAACCTCTGGCATCGCTCTGGGCAACCCTCCAGACGATCGTTCTTCACCTGCCAAGCTGTTACAAAAGGGGAAAGACCATATGCAAATCAGGCTTTGTCCTACCCCCAAAGGGGTAGTCCAGCCCGAACTGCTAAGTCACATCCCTTCTGCACGAGACCACAAGCATCCCCAGACATGTTTCAGCCTTGTTGGGCGTCATCAGTGAGGAGTAGCTTGGGTCTCTAGGCCCAGCAGGCACGGGATCCACATCTGGGCATACCCGTCCCACTCGGGGTGACAATAGCAAAACAAAAGAGGTGATGGCTGGAGGGTTTGGAATGAATCTTAACCTCTGGCATCGCTCTGGGAAGAGGTTAAGGTTGCCCAGAGCTTTGCCCGTGGTTATGATTAATTCGAAACCTTCCAGCCATCACCTTTCTGTTTTGCTAAAGTCACCCCGAGTGGGGCGGGTATGCCCAGACGTGGGTCCCGAGTCTGCCGGGCCTAGAGACCCAAGCTACTCCTCACTGACGACGCCCAACCATGTTATGTTATGTTATGTTATGTTATGTTGTGTTATGTTATTTTTCATTTATATAGCGCCTTATATACCATTGGTATGGTCTGAAGGCGCTGGTAGGTTGAACACCCTTGGGAACCGAAGTTCAGGTCAGTAGAGAGAGTAGAGAGAGTCCAAAAAGTGCGAGTGCGCACCAGGTATGTGTGCAGCTGGTCTGGAATTCATGTGGTAGCTGCTTCTTAGCGGTAGGTGTGGTGGCTGAGAGATCAGGAGTATGTGTTCACTCTGGCGGGAATTATCCAGACCGAGTGTGGCTGCGTTAGGCCTGAGGAGAACGCCTGGCTGGGGGGTGTGAAACCAGCAATGTTTACTTAGAGTGATGTGGAGTGAGCGGGAGATGTTGATATGAGAACAGTTATACCGAATGGTGTCATAGTATCTCTGTGTTCTAGTTGAGTGTGGTGTAAAGGAGAGAGTAAGCGTGGGGTGTGGTATGATGTATGCTCTTTCAAATCTTCCCTGCATTCCAAAGCATATTATGTACATCACGCAATTCCGTGCGGACAGGTCCGTTCTATGCAGTTTTGTTCATTTCAGGCGTTCAAGATTGTCCTACAACATTCATGTCTGCTCGACATACTCACACACTCTGGTTCACCTTGCGTGCTTTAGTCTATCCTTCATTCTCCAGTGTGCCCCACGCATGCTCTCATGTGATCCATACGGGTGCACTCCTGTCCTTCTCGCGCATGCACTCGAGTCTACCCTGCGCACTCCTCCGCTCTGTATACCCGTCCGCTCTGTATACATATCCTTTCTGTACGCTCATCTGCTCAGTACGCTCATCTGGTCTACACACTCATCCGGTTTACACACTAATCCGCTCAACATACTATTCATCTGCTCTAGGTACTCATCCATTCAGCATACTCCTCCGTTCAGCATACTCATCCGCTCTACAAATCTATCCGCTCCATGCGTTCATCCGCTCCACACACTCATCTGCTCCGTACACTCATCCGCTCCATACACTCATCAGCACCAGATACTTTCATCCGCTCCATATACATTAATTTGTTCCACATACACTCATTCGCTCCATACACACTCATCCATTCCACACACTCGTCCGCTCCACATACACTTGTCAGCTCCACATATTCGTCCAATCCACACATTCGTCCGCTCCACACATTCGTCTGCTCCACTCTCTCATCTGCTCCACTCTCTCGTCTGCTCCACACACACGTCTGTTCCACACTCTCATCCGCACCACACATTCATCCGCTCCACACACTCATCCGGTCCACACACTCATCTGCACCACAGACTCACCTTTTCCGCACAATCATCCGCTCCACCTACTCATCCACTCCACACATACGTCCGCTCCACGAACACGTCTGCTCCACGTACTCGTCCGCTCTATGTACTCGACCGTTGCTTCACACTCATCCGCTCTCCACACTCAAACGCTCTCCACACTCATCCGCTCTCCACACTCATCCGCTCTCCACACTCATCCGTTCTCCACACTCATCCGCTCTCCACACTCATGCGCTCTCCACACTCAACTGTTCTCCACACTCAACCGCTCTCCAGACTCATCCGCTCTCCACACTCATCCACTGTCCACGCTCATCCGCTCTCCACCCTCATCCGCCCTCCACCCTCATTCGCCCTCCGGAGTCACCCGCTCTCCGCACTCATTCGCTCTCCGTAGTCACCCGCTCTCCACACTCATCCGCTCTCCGCACTCATCCGCTTTCCGCACTCACCCACTCTCCGCACTCACGCATTCTCCGCACTCACCTGCTCTCCGTACTCACCCGCTCTCCACACTCATCCGCTCTCCACATTCATCCACTCTCCACACTCATCAGCTTTCCACACTCATACGCTCTCCACTCTCATCTGCTCTCCACACTCATGCGCTCTCCACTCTCATCTGCTCTACATGCTCATCCGCTCTCCACGCTCATCCGCTCTCCACGCTCATCTGCTCTCCACGCTCGACCGCTCTCCACGCTCATCCGATCCCCATGCTCATCCTCTCTCCATGCTCGTTCGCTCTCACACGTTCGTCTGGCCAAACATTCATCCAGTCTATACGTTCGTCCGTTCAGTATAGTCATCAGTTCTACGCCCTCATGTTTTCTGTTTGCTTCTCTGTATTTGCGTACTCGTCAATTCTACACATACTCATCAAATCTATACGGTCGGCCGTTCTACACACCCAACCACTCTACAAACTCATTGGCTTTAGTATGTTCATCTATTTCATCCGATCTCCATACTCATATGATCTTTCTAGTCGACTGTTCTTCCACTCATGCACCCTTCTACTTAGTGTATTCATCTGTTCTATGCACTTCATCCATTCTAACTATGTCATCAATGTCATTCACTATGTTCCCTCCTCATTCATTATGTCCATTTCATCGGTTCAGATCTCCTTAGTTTCCCAATGATTTATTCCTATTATCCACTTCACTGTTTTGATCTACTTTACTCCTTTAACTCTGTTTGTCTTTCAAGTTTACATTTGAGTTTATTTAGCTGTCAATTTCTCGCTTCAGGTAGTTTGTTGGGTCGGTGTTATTGTGATGATGCTAGTTTGGAAACCGGTTGGTTTTAGGGGAAGAGCCAGGTTTTCAGTAGTTTGTGGAAGGACGTTAAGTCCTCAGTTAGGCGGATGTGGGGTGGGAGCGAGTTCCATAGGGTTGGAGCCAGATCTGAGAATGATGATCCGCCTAACCTGACTGAGTTTGTTTTAGGAATTACTAGGAGGCCGGCTGAGCTTGATCTTAGGGTGCGAGTGGGATGATAAGGTATTAGTTTGTCTTGAAGATTTTGAGGTCCAGTTTTATGCAGTGCTCGATGGGAGAGGCATAAGGTTTTGAAAGCCACCCTACAGGCTACTGGAAGCCAGTGCATTGTCTTAAGGGCTGGTGATACGTGGTCTCTTGGACCGAGTGCAAGTAGCATTTTGGCCACCGTGTTTTGTGCTCTTTGGAGTTTATTCAGTTGGTAGGCATGGATTCCGAGGTATAGGGGATTTCCGTAGTCCAGTCTGGATAAAACGATTGATTGGACCGCAGAGACTCTGTTGGGAAAAGAGAGGTATGGAAAGATGCGCCTAAGGGTTTTAAGATGGTAGTGGCAGGACTTTGAGACATTGTTGACTTGGCGCAAGAGTGTTAGGTTGGAGTCCAGGGTGCATCCAAGATTTTTCACTGTGTTGGTGGGTGTTGGTGAGTTGCCCATGGCGGGTGGCCAGGGTAGTGGGTACGGAAGAAGATCTGAGTTGCCGTAAACCATGATTTCTGTTTTGGAGGGGTTTAACAAGAGGTGGCTTTGGGTCATCCAGAGTTCTATGTTAAGGAGGAAAGATGCCAGGTCAGGTCGGGAGTTGGGATCCGAGTTCAGGAATTTTGGAATTAGTTGAGTGTCGTAGGCTTAGTTGTAACATAGGATGTTGTGTGAACGAATTATTGATGGGAGGGTGATCAGGTAGAGATTGAACAGGAGGGCGGATAGACATGCTCCTTGAGGGACTCCCGTGTCAACTGGTCGAGCTTGGGAGGTAAAGCTGGAGAGTGTCGTTATTTGGTGCCTGTCTTTGAGGAATGAGGCTATCCATTTAAGAGCGGTTCCACTGATTCCTAGGGATTGGAGGTGGTCTAGGAGGATTGAGTGATTGATCGTGTCAAAGGCAGCGGATAGGTCGAGAAGGATTAGTGCGGCGCATCCCGCGGAGTCTGCTGTCATTTTAAGGTCGTCCCAGATCGAGGTTACGGTGGTTTCAGTTCCGTGACGTGTTCTGAAACCTGATTGGGAGGGGTCTAGGAGATTGTTGGCTTCGACAAAGGCATTTAGTTGAGAGTAGACGGTTCGGTTAATGAGTTTGGCAAGGAACCTGGTGTTTGAGATTGGGCGGTAGTTTTTGGGCTCGATAGGGTCGAGCAAAGGTTTTTTAATTAGAGGTTTGACGTGCACTGTTTTGAATGCTTCGGGAAAGATACCAGAAGAAAGGGAGGCATTTATGATAGATCTTGCGTGTTCTCCTGCGCAGGTGGAAGCAAAAATGTCTTTAAGGGTTGTGGCTGGACAAGGGTCCTGTGGTGATCCAGATGGTTTGCGGGCAGATAGGAGTTTGAGAAATTGTTCTGGTGATATTAGACTAAAGGATTCGAACGTTGGTTGTGTAGAGGTCGCAGCTGATGGGCTGGCCGGTACTGGCAGAGGGTTGTCAAGTGGCTGTAGGAGACCCAGTTTGGTGTTTAGAGTTTTTGTCCTTTCAATAGCCGTGGTGTAAAAGTGGAGGGAGAGTGAGTCTCACAGTGATTGTGACGGGTCGGGACGGTTGTATTACAAGCTGGATTGGTGAATTCGGAGATGATTTTGTGGAGTTCTTTGCTTGGGTTTTTTCAGTTTAGGATTTGGGTGTTGTAGTGGGCTTTTTTGCTTTCCGGTTTTCGGCATTGTACCGATATAGGTGTCGGGCCAAGGTGGTCCTGCTCTCGTGGGCTTTCTCTTGCTGCCAATTGCGTTCTAGGTATTTGTAATGTCGTTTAGTGGTCTTCAACTCAGGAGTGAACCATCTGGGGAAAGGGCCACTGCGGGATGATGGTTTGCACGAGGGAGTGAGTCGCATGAGAGATGCGTTGAGCCATGAGTCAAAGGCCTCAGGGGTTAGTTGGTTGTTGGGACGGCAGGTAGGTGGTGGAGACTGGAGGAGTGCCTGGGCTAGGTCCGGGGTGATTATTAGTTTTTCCAGCATTTGCGTAGGTTCGGAGGCTCAGATGTGAGTGCGGGAAGGGGGCCGGATGAGTGGATGGCGAACGAGAGAATGAAGTGATCGGACCAGATGATAGGGGTGGGGGGCTTTAAATGAATCAGGGTGTTGGAGCTAAAGATGGCATCAAGAGTGTGTCCTTTATAGTGAGTCGGGCCGTTCATGTGGGGTTGGAGATTAATTGCATCTAAACCGTCATCCAGGGCGTGTGTCATAGGGTTGGTGGGGATGTCGAGCCATATGTTGAAGTCTCCAAGAAGGGTGAGGTTGGGATGGTTTAGTTGGAGGGTGGCGATAGAGTCGCAAAGGTTGTTTGAAAATTGTCTATCGTAGCCAGGGGGCCTGTAGATTATTAGGAAGCTGTGTGAGAGCGACGGGGAGAGGGATAGTTTAATGAGGAGAGATTTGCCGGATGGAATGGAGGGTTGGTTGTCCATGATTGAGGCGCGGAAGAGGGATTTGAAGACGAATGCTACCCCCCCTCCTCTGGACGGACGTGGGATGAGGCAGTAGTCGGGGGGAAAGGCTTCATTAGCGATTGGGCCGAAGTCATCAGAGAACCAGGTTTCAGTGATGAAAACCAGGTCTGGTTTGACAGAGGCGAGGAGATCAAAGATGCAATGTCTGTTTTTTGCTACAGATCGGGCGTTAAATAGGATACAGTTCACATCAGCAGGCAGGGATGGTTTTGGTGCTGGAGCGGGATAGGGCGGTGGCGGAGAGAGTTGAGGGAGAGGGGTAAGGTTAGTGATGCTAGGGAATAGTGGGCGAGCAGATAATTTGGCAGGCTTCGGGCGGGGTTGGGTGGCTGCGTGTGATAGGATGATCGGGGTTTGGGTTGGGGGATTTGAGGATGGGGTGTGGGCGATTGGGAGTTTCAGTTGCAGTTGAGGAGAAATCGAGGGAGAGGGGTCTCAGGAAGGGAGAGGCCACGGGGGAAGGAGGAGATTGTGGGAGAGAGGTGGTGGGTCAAGACAGGGGAGGCGAGGAGTGCTGAGAGGTTGAGGGGGAACAGGAACGTTTCCTCTTTAGTTTCTTTGCTGCGACTGGAGTGTGAGAGAGGGTAAGGGGCGAGAGGGGGAGAGGGAAGCAGCTTCGGTTCTTGCTAGGGCTAGGCGCACAGTTTTTAGGGAGGGGAAAGGGTGTGGTCGGGGGGGAAGGTGGCAGGGGTATGAGGGCAAGGCGGGGGGCGGGTGATTGCAGGGTGGGGTGTGCCAGCTATGATAGTGAGGGGAGCGGGTATGGGCAATGCTGGTGGGTCGGGGTGGGGTTGAGGGGATGAGTGGTCTTAGGGTGAGTGGTTCGCCATCGTGCCCCCCCTGGCTTGGTGTTTGGAGAGGGGAATGGCAGGGAGTGCGGAGGAGGGTGGGGTGATTTGGGAGGGGGGGCGGGAGGGAAGGCAGAACGGAGAGTGCGGGTGGTCCACGGGGGTCGTTTCTGATTGGTGTGAGCTTTAGGTTGATTTAGGAGGGTTTTCTGATTGTAGTTCTAAGATCCGTGGTTCATGCTTTTAGGCACACTTCCAGGTTCAACTGGTCAAAGACTATTTGGTGCTTTCTAGATACAATTGTAGACAGAGATGATATTAGTTTATTAGGTACACTTCTAAGTTCACCTGTACACAGAGCTGATATTCGGTCAGCCTCTAGATTCAATTTGCTAAGAGGGGGTATTAGATTATTAGCTACCGTTTTAGATTCTACATTACACAGCTATACTGTTAGTTATACTAATAGGATTGAGTAGGGAACGCTCGTGGGTGGACTTCTTTCAATTCACCTTTATACAGGGAGGGTATTAGGCATGAATCTAACACAACTTTGTGTTAGATTATTAGTCGCTGTTTTAGATTCTACATTAGCCTCTAGATTCGAGGGAGGGTATTAGGCATGAATCTAGATTCAACTTTCCTCAGAGAGGCTATTGGTCACAACTTCTAAATGTGATTGGGGACACGTCTAAATGCAACTTTCTCAGAGGGGCTACTGGGCGCAGCTTGATTGAGTAGGGCACGCTAGTGGGTACACTTCTAAATGCAATTGGGTGCACTTCTAAATTCAGCTTTCTCAGAGAGGCTATTGGTCACAACTTCTAAATGCAATTGGGTACACTTCTAAATTCAGCTTTTCTCTGAGGGGCTATTGGTCACAACTTCTAAATGCAATTGGGTACACTCCTAAATGCAACTGGGTACACTTCTAAATTCACTTTCCTCAGAGACGCTATTGGTCACAACTTCTAAATGAAATTGGGTACACTTCTAAGTGCAACTTTCACAAGAGGGACTATTGGGCACAACTTCTTAATGCAATTGGGCACACTCCTAAATGCAATTGGGTATAATTCTAAATTCAGCTTTTCTCAGCGCGGCTATTGGGCACAACTGCTAGATGCAATTGGCTGCACTCCTAGATGCAATTGGGTACATTTCTAAATTCAACTTTTCTCAGAGAGGCTATTGGGCGCAACTTCTAAATGCAATTGGGTGCACTTCTAAATTCAACGTTTCTCAGAGAGGCTATTGGGCGCAACTTCTAAATGCAATTGGGGACACTCCTAGATGTAATTGGGTACACTTCTAAATTCAACTTTTGCGTTTGAATGAGCTGTGTCGATTCTGTAATAACAACAACACTATAGAATCACTTAAACATCTAACGGTATACTGTGAGAACTTTGAATCTAAGAGAAAAGTTATGTTGGGTGAGTACCTCTGTTCAGACTTCATCATAAGCAGGGAGAATCTTTGGCAAAGATGTGTGTGGGGCAGGTCTCAAAGCCTTATTTTGAGTGTAACCAACTTCGTGATGATTGTAGAAAGAAAATTACGTGAAAAGTTAGCACTTATTCCAAGGGATGAGTTGGTGGAATTGACTAAATGATCACGAAAAGATGTATTATGTTGGTTATTTGATTGAGAATATGGGTTATCTTGTTTAGTGGAGAAAAAAAATGATTTATTGTAATGTTTATTTTTAGGCGACCGAATATTTGGTGACTATTAAGAGTATTTTAGCTATCAATGTAAAAATGAAAGTTTTATTTGTTAATTGGTCAAATAGTTTTTGAGGAATTCATGAAATGCGTATATGAATTGGTGAAGTTGTTGTTATGAAATTGAGATGTGGTTAGTTAATTGATTCTTTCTTGTTTTGTTTTGTTAATTGTGAATTTATATGAATTTTTAACTGTAAAGGTTTATTTTTAACCATAAACAATAAAAATAAAAATGCAATTGGATACACTCCTAGATGCAATTGGGTACACTTCTAAATTCAACTTTCCTCGGAGAGGCTATTGGTCAAAACCTCTAAATGCAATTGGGTACGCTCCTAGATGTACTTGGGTACACTTCTAAATTCAACTTTCCTCAGAGAGGCTATGGGTCACAACTTCTAAATACAATTGGGTACACTCCTAGATGCAATTGGGTACACTTCTAAATTCAACTTTTCTCAGAGAGGCTATTGGTCACAACTTCTAAATGCAATTGGGTACACTCCTAGATGCAATTGGGTACACTTCTAAATTCAACTTTTCTCAGAGAGGCTATTGGTCACAACTTCTAAATGCAATTGGGTACACTCCTAGATGCAATTGGGTACACTTCTAAATTCAACTTTTCTCAGAGAGGCTATTGGGCGCAACATCTAAATGCAATTGGGTGCACTTCAAAATTCAATGTTTCTCAGAGAGGCTATTGGGCGCAACTTCTAAATGCAATTGGGTGCACTTCTGAATTCAACTTTTCTCAGAGAGGCTAGTGGTCACAACTTCTAAATGCAATTGGGTACACTCCTAGTTGCAATTGGGTACACTTCTAAATTCAACTTTCCTCAGAGAGGCTATTGGTCACAACTTCTGAATGCAATCGGGTACACTCCTAAATACAATTGGGTACACTTCTAAATTCAACTTTACTCAGAGAGGCTATTGGTCACAACTTCTAAATGCAATTGGGTACACTTCTAAATTCAGCTTTCTCAGAGAGGCTATTGGTCACAACTTCTAAATGCAATTGGGTACACTTCTAAATGCAATTGGGTACACTCCTAGATGCAATTGGGTACACTTCTAAATTCAATTTTTCTCAGAGAGGCTATTGGTCACAACTTCTAAATGCAATTGGGTACACTCCTAGATGCAATTGGGCACACTTCTAAATTCAACTTTTCTCAGAGAGGCTATTGGGCGCAACTTCTAAATGCAATTGGGTGCACTTCTAAATTCAACGTTTCTCAGAGAGGCTATTGGGCAAAACTTCTAAATGCAATTGGGTGCACTTCTGAATTCAACTTTTCTCAGAGAGGCTATTGGTCACAACTTCTAAATGCAATTGGGTACACTCCTAGATGCAATTGGGTACACTTCTAAATTCAACTTTTCTCAGAGAGGCTATTGGTCACAACTTCTAAATGCAATTGGGTACACTCCTAGATGCAATTGGGTACACTTCTAAATTCAACTTTTCTCAGAGAGGCTATTGGGCGCAACATCTAAATGCAATTGGGTGCACTTCAAAATTCAACTTTTCTCAGAGAGGCTAGTGGTCACAACTTCTAAATGCAATTGGGTACACTCCTAGATGCAATTGGGTACACTTCTAAATTCAACTTTCCTCAGAGAGGCTATTGGTCACAACTTCTAAATGCAATCGGGTACACTCCTAAATACAATTGGGTACACTTCTAAATTCAACTTTACTCAGAGAGGCTATTGGTCACGACTTCTAAATGCAATTAGGTACACTTCTAAATTCAGCTTTCTCAGAGAGGCTATTGGTCACAACTTCTAAATTCAATTGGGTACACTTCTAAATGCAATTGGGTACACTTCTAGATGCAATTGGGTACACTTCTAAATTCAATTTTTATCAGAGAGGCTATTGGTCACAACTTCTAAATGCAATTGGGTGCACTTCTAAATTCAACGTTTCTCAGAGAGGCTATTGGGCGCAACTTCTAAATTCAATTGGGTGCACTTCTGAATTCAACTTTTCTCAGAGAGGCTATTGGTCACAACTTCGAAATGCAATTGGGTACACTCCTAGATGCAATTGGGTACACTTCTAAATTCAACTTTCCTCAGAGAGGCTATTGGTCACAACTTCTAAATGCAATTGGGTACACTCCTAAATACAATTGGGTACACTTCTAAATTCAACTTTTCTCAGAGAGGCTATTGGTCACGACTTCTAAATGCAATTGGGTACACTTCTAAATTCAACTTTCTCAGAGAGGCTATTGGTCACAACTTCTAAATGCAATTGGGTACACTTCTAAATGCAATTGGGTACACTCCTAGATGCAATTGGGTACACTTCTAAATTCTACTTTCCTCGGAGAGGCTATTGGTCACAACTTCTAAATGCAATTGGGTACACTCCTAGATGCACTTGGGTACACTTCTAAATTCAACTTTCTTCAGAGAGGCTATTGGTCACAACTTCTAAATGCAATTGGGTACACTCCTAGATGCAATTGGGTACACTTCTAAATTCAACTTTTCTCAGAGAGGCTATTGGGCGCAACATCTAAATGCAATTGGGTGCACTTCAAAATTCAACGTTTCTCAGAGAGGCTATTGGGCGCAACTTCTAAATGCAATTGGGTGCACTTCTGAATTCAACTTTTCTCAGAGAGGCTAGTGGTCACAACTTCTAAATGCAATTGGGTACACTCCTAGATGCAATTGGGTACACTTCTAAATTCAACTTTCCACAGAGAGGCTATTGGTCACAATTTCTCAATGCAATCGGGTACACTCCTAAATACAATTGGGTACACTTCTAAATTCAACTTTACTCAGAGAGGCTATTAGTCACGACTTCTAAATGCAATTGGGTACACTTCTAAATTCAGCTTTCTCAGAAAGGCTATTGGTCACAACTTCTAAATGCAGTTGGGTACACTTCTAAATGCAATTGATACACTCCTAGATGCAATTGGGTACACTTCTAAATTCAACTTTCCTCGGAGAGGCTATTGGTCACAACTTCTAAATGCAATTGGGTACACTCCTAGATGCACTTGGGTACACTTCTAAATTCAACTTTCTTCAGAGAGGCTATTGGGCGCAACTTCTAAATGCAATTGGGTGCACTTCTGAATTCAACTTTTCTCAGAGAGGCTAGTGGTCACAACTTCTAAATGCAATTGGGTACACTCCTAGATGCAATTGGGTACACTTCTAAATTCAACTTTCCACAGAGAGGCTATTGGTCACAACTTCTGAATGCAATCGGGTACACTCATAAATACAATTGGGTACACTTCTAAATTCAACTTTACTCAGAGAGGCTATTGGTCACGACTTCTAAATGTAATTGGGTACACTTCTAAATTCAGCTTTCTCAGAGAGGCTATTGGTCACAACTTCTAAATGCAATTGGGTACACTTCTAAATGCAATTGGGTACACTCCTAGATGCAATTGGGTACACTTCTAAATTCAATTTTTCTCAGAGAGGCTATTGGTCACAACTTCTAAATGCAATTGGGTACACTCCTAGATGCAATTGGGCACACTTCTAAATTCAACTTTTCTCAAAGAGGCTATTGGGCGTAACTTCTAAATGCAATTGGTTGCACTTCTAGATTCAACGTTTCTCAGAGAGGCTATTGGGCGCAACTTCTAAATGCAATTGGGTGCACTTCTGAATTCAACTTTTCTCAGAGAGGCTATTGGTCACAACTTCTAAATGCAATTGGGTACACTTCTAAATTCAACTTTTCTCAGAGATGCTATTGGTCACAACTTCTAAATGCAATTGGGTACACTCCTAGATGCAATTGGGTACACTTCTAAATTCAACTTTTCTCAGAGAGGCTAGTGGTCACAACTTCTAAATGCAATTGGGTACACTTCTAAATTCAACTTTTCTCAGAGATGCTATTGGTCACAACTTCTAAATGCATTTGGGTACACTCCTAGATGCAATTGGGTACACTTCTAAATTCAACTTTTCTCAGAGAGGCTATTGGGCGCAACATCTAAATGCAATTGGGTGCACTTCAAAATTCAACTTTTCTCACAGAGGCTAGTCGTCACAACTTCTAAATGCAATTGGGTGCACTCCTAGATGCAATTGGGTACACTTCTAAATTCAACTTTCCTCAGAGAGGCTATTGGTCACAACTTCTAAATGCAATCGGGTACACTCCTAAATACAATTGGGTACAATTCTAAATTCAACTTTACTCAGAGAGGCTATTGGTCACGACTTCTAAATGCAATTAGGTATACTTCTAAATCCAGCTTTCTCAGAGAGGCTATTGGTCACAACTTCTAAATGCAATTGGCTACACTTCTAAATGCAATTGGGTACACTCCTAGATGCAATTGGGTACACTTCTAAATTCAATTTTTCTCAGAGAGGCTATTGGTCACAACTTCTAAATGCAATTGGGTACACTCCTAGATGCAATTGGGCAAACTTCTAAATTCAACTTTTCTCAGAGAGGCTATTGGGCGCAACTTCTAAATGCAATTGGGTGCACTTCTAAATTCAACGTTTCTCAGAGAGGCTATTGGGCGCAACTTCTAAATTCAATTGGGTGCACTTCTGAATTCAACTTTTCTCAGAGAGGGTATTGGTCACAACTTCGAAATGCAATTGGGTACACTCCTAGATGCAATTGGGTACACTTCTAAATTCAACTTTCCTCAGAGAGGCTATTGGTCACGACTTCTAAATGCAATTGGGTACACTTCTAAATTCAACTTTCTCAGAGAGGCTATTGGTCACAACTTCTAAATGCAATTGGGTACTGAAGTGGGAGAATGGAAGAACAGGCTCCTTCCCTTCCCCTCTCGCGCCTGGCCTAGAGGATCGCGGCCTAGACACCCGCCACGAGAGGAGTTTGCCTATCTACTAGATGACCAAATACCCTGGTACAGGAACATACGGATGTGCCCATCTACCTGCCCAGCAGCCCGCCCTGTCCATGCCGACACCTGCGGCACGGATCAACTCGACTAAACCTACACGTCGTTAGAGATGCCATGACGACCTAGCCAGCGGTCAGCACACCTGTGCAAACATGCACACCGGACACCCCCATACCAATCCACACGAAGAATATATTCAGTGCTATGACATAGGCGACAGACATACTCACGGACGTGCATCTTTATTATTTTCCACATAGGCTCTCAAAATGCAGAAACGCAAGACGCATCATGAACTTATCTAAAAAAGCTTGCTCACGCTTCTTCTAAGAACCATGTACCATAATGAAGAATATAACGGAGACACGATACTGAGGCTAGAGCAATATGATACCGTAACCTAAAGCGCTCTGCATCAAGCGGTTCCACCTATGCACCAGGCCCAAGTAGGCCACAAGCAAAAGCTTCCATGAACATTGAATGAGCAAGAACTGGGTTGCTGACCCTGCAGAATGAGCCCGGCGAAAGCACACCGCCAAGGGCACGATGTTGCAATCTCGCACGCTGCAAGCCAACGCCAAGGTCGCACCTGCAAGATAAACCAGGCACACAGTAGGAAAAACAATATTGATTGTTTTGAATTTTGCCTCAAACACGGTCCCACCTCACGTGACAAAGCCAAACCTGACAAGATGCCAAGCCCAGGAGGAAGGAGACGCCTGAATCCTACGTTTCAAGACACAGGCAGATACAATTAAAAGACTCATTGGACATCTGCAGCAGTGGGAGTAGTCGACCTCCCAACATATGAATAAATCCTCACATTGTTTACACCTACCCATATTAAAACATTGTTGCAAATTACAGGTGCACCGCGAGCTGGGAACAGCGATAGTCCCAGACTGGGAGGCTCGCGAGCGGACCAATCAGAACATGGGGCTCCTATCACTGACGCCATTAACATTGACCAATCCTCAGAGGTCTTCATGTAACAATTTTCATGTATCAAATTGAAGGGACAGCCCAGGTATACCACCTGACTAACCCTCAACCACTAATACCGTTCTCTATATGCATGCTATACTAACCCTACCACTCGAGTAACCAATCCAGAGTGGAGATAGGTTTTTTGCTAAACTTTCCAAGTGACGCAAGTAGCGCGTCATACTAAGGTAAAAAGGGCCTGCGAGCCCCACGATTGTGTGTGTGTCAGGACGGACGCGTACGCTCCTTGACCCATCCCTGCTGTTTTGTCTAATAAACAGCAGAGTCACCTTGCTTCTTGCGTGTGTCTCATACTCTATCTCTTTTGGGATATACGGGAGGAGTTGGGGCCTCCCTGCCCGGAGGTCTGCGGACGGCCCGGCCGACCCCGGCAGAATTTCCCCCCGACAGTACACTCCTAGATGCAATTGGGTACACTTCTAAATTCAACTTTCCTCGGAGAGGCTATTGGTCACAACTTCTAAATGCAATTGGGTACACTCCTAGATGCACTTGGATACACTTCTAAATTAAACTTTCTTCAGAGAGGCTATTGGTCACAACTTCTAAATGCAATTGGGTACACTCCTAAATACAATTGGGTACACTTCTAAATTCAACTTTTCTCAGAGAGGCTATTGGTCACGACTTCTAAATGCAATTGGGTACACTTCTAAATTCAACTTTCTCAGAGAGGCTATTGGTCACAACTTCTAAATGCAATTGGGTACACTTCTAAATGCAATTGGGTACACTCCTAGATGCAATTGGGTACACTTCTAAATTCAACTTTCCTCGGAGAGGCTATTGGTCACAACTTCTAAATGCAATTGGGTACACTCCTAGATGCACTTGGGTACACTTCTAAATTCAACTTTCCTCAGAGAGGCTATTGGTCACAACTTCTAAATGCAATTGGGTACACTTCTAAATTCAACTTTTCTCAGAGAGGCTATTGGTCACAACTTCGAAATGCAATTGGGTACACTTCTAAATTCAACTTTTCTCAGAGAGGCTATTGGTTACAACTTCTAAAAGCAATTGGGTACACTCCTAGATGCAATTGGGTACACTTCTAAATTCAACTTTCCTCAGAGAGGCTATTGGTCACAACTTCTAAATGCAATTGGGTACACTCCTAAATACAATTGGGTACACTTCTAAATTCAACTTTTCTCAGAGAGGCTATTGGTCACGACTTCTAAATGCAATTGGGTACACTTCTAAATTCAACTTTCTCAGAGAGGCTATTGGTCACAACTTCTAAATGCAATTGGGTACACTTCTAAATGCAATTGGGTACACTCCTAGATGCAATTGGGTACACTTCTAAATTCAACTTTCCTCGGAGAGGCTATTGGTCACAACTTCTAAATGCAATTGGGTACACTCCTAGATGCACTTGGGTACACTTCTAAATTCAACTTTCCTCAGAGAGGCTATTGGTCACAACTTCTAAATGCAATTGGGTACACTTCTAAATTCAACTTTTCTCAGAGAGGCTATTGGTCACAACTTCTAAATGCAATTGGGTACACTCCTAGATGCAATTGGGTACACTTCTAAATTCAACTTTTCTCAGAGAGGCTATTGGTCACAACTTCTAAATGCAATTGGGTACACTCTTAGATGCAATTGGGTACACTTCTAAATTCAACTTTTCTCAGAGAGGCTATTGGTCACAACTTCTAAATGCAATTGGGTACACTTCTAAATTCAACTTTCCTCAGAGAGGCTATTGGTCACAACTTCTAAATGCAATTGGGTACACTTCTAAATTCAACTTTTCTCAGAGAGGCTATCGGTCACAACCTCTAAATGCAATTGGGTACACTTCTAAATTCAACTTTCCTCAGAGAGGCGATTGGTCACAACTTCTAAATGCAATTGGGTACACTTCTAAATGCAATTGGGTACACTTCTAAATGGAATTGGGTACACTTCTAAATGCAATTGGGTACACTTCTAAATGTAATTGGGTACATTATTAAATGTAATTGGGTACACTTCTAAATACAATTGGGTACACTTCTTAAATGTAATTGGGTACACTTCTAACTGCAATTGGGTACACTCATAGATGGAATTGGGTACACTTCTAAATTCAACTTTTTTTTCTCAGAGAGGCGATTGGTCACAACTTCTAAATGCAATTGGGTACACTTCTAAATTCAACTTTCCTCAGAGAGGCTATTGGTCACAACTTCTAAATGCAACTGGGTACACTTCTAAATGCAATTGGGTACACTTATTAATGCAATTGGGTACACTTCTAAATTCAACTTTTCTCAGAGAGGCTATTGGTCACAACTTCTAAATGCAATTGGGTACACTCCTAGATGCAATTGGGTACACTTCTAAATTCAACTTTTCTCAGAGAGGCTATTGGTCACAACTTCTAAATGCAATTGGGTACACTTCTAAATTCAACTTTCCTCAGGGAGGCTATTGGTCACAACTTCTAAATGCAACTGGGTACACTTCTAAATGCAATTGGGTACACTTCTAAATGGAATTGGGTACACTTCTAAATGCAATTGGGTACACTTCTTAAATGTAATTGGGTACACTTCTAAATGCAATTGGGTACACTCCTAGATGCAATTGGGTACACTTCTAAATTCAACTTTTCTCAGAGAAGCTATTGGTCACAACTTCTAAATGCAATTGGGTACACTTCTAAATTCAACTTTTCTCAGAGAGGCTATTGGTCACAACTTCTAAATGCAATTGGGTACACTTCTAAATTCAACTTTTCTCAGAGAGGCTATTGGTCACAACTTCTAAATGCAATTGGGTACACTCCTAGATGCAATTGGGTACACTTCTAAATTCAACTTTTCTCAGAGAGGCTATTGGTCATAACTTCTAAATGCAATTGGGTACACTTCTAAATTCAGCTTTTCTCAGAGAGGCTATTGGTCACAACTTCTAAATGTAATTGGGTACACTCCTAGATGCAATTGGGTACACTTCTAAATGCAATTGGGTACAACAAGGCTGAAACAAATCTGGGGATGCTTGTGGTCTCGTGCAGAAGGGATGTGACCTAGCAGTTCAGACTGGACTGCCCCTTTTGGGGTAGGACCAAGCCTGATTTGCATATGGTTTTTCCCCTTCTGTAATGGCTTGGCAGGCTGAAAAACGATGGTCTGGAGGGTTGCCCAGAGCTTTGCCCGTGGTTATGATTAATATAAAACCTTCCAGCCATCACCTTTCTGTCGTACTGTTTGTTAGCAAGTGGAAACTGTTCTAATAACATAAGTAATGTCCTGAAATGTTCGTAAATAAACAAAAATAGAGGTGTCCTGAAGAACACTCTACCTGTCTGTCCTGTTCGCTACCAACTTCAAACTGTTCTAGAACACATGCAGTGTCCAGAAACGTTTGTTTGATGTGTGACATACTTTTAATTATTTCAGGACCCGAACAGTGCCCGTAGAACATCAATGCGCATGCACAAACCAATGTCTGTGCATTTGGTGTCCTGCGGACAGCGGCTTCATTCGCAAATATGTTCGCGAAGCGATCATGTGACTGCACCCATGCTGATCGCGTGTTCTGTATGCGGACACTGTTCGTGACCCCGAACAATTTAAAAGTACATTTTCAAGTAATCCTCAATATTTCTCAATAAAAACGCACCATAGCACAAGTCCCACATACTAATCCTGAGTTTTTACATACTTTTTGAAAGTTTTTGAAACTTTTTTTGTGTTCGATCTGTCCGCGGACAGCGCGCATTTCCATGAACAACAAAAAACAAAAAGCACCCCTATAAAAGAACACGCCCTAGAGCTTATTCTCATTGTGTTTCTGGCTATTCTTCAGAGCACAGCTATTTTTCCTGCAACTTGCAGATTACACCATCATCGAGATGGCATCCATGGCTGCACTACTGCCACCTGGTGCTGCACCTGCTTCAGCACCACCCCCAACCCCTCCACCACCACCACCTTCCCATGGGCCTGAAGAGGGGAACAGGAGTGAGGATGCAGAGGAGGAAGAAGAGGATGACGAGAATGAGGTAGAGGAAATCCCTACTACCCGCACTAGGCGTGAGTCTTGGGGGTGTTTACCATTCATGGGAATGGTCCTAAGGCTTGTGCGAACCGTGTCACCTGCAATGAGTGCAAAATGGTACTCAGTCGCGGGAGGCATGGTTCGTACAGCTTTGGGACCACTACCATGAAGCGACACGTAAGGTCATTTCACTCTGGGGCCATTCGCAAGGTTGTACCTTGCGAAGGATCGTAGTAGGTTGATTTCCTCTACTTCATCCTTCGTTTCTGATACTGTCACCACAAGGACCACCTCTGTGGGACAGCGTCTTCCTCAAGCTGCCTCACAGGCCTTACAGAATTCTGATGACTCTTATCTTTCGAGGGTCACAGTTGTATGTATGTACTGTGACACAGTATTCTGCAGGGGGGGAGCGACTTTGCAGTGCTTTTGAGACTATCGTCTCAGAGCATGAGAAGACCTGCTGACTACCCAAATAAAACCCACTCTACACCTTCCTCTCTCAGCTAGGCCTTTCTTATCCCTGTGGTTGGTGTGTCCCCCCTTTACCCTCCTTTCCCCTCCTCTCCTATTGTGTTGTGTATAAAAAAAAACAAAAAATACAAAATAAAAAATAAAATAAAAAATAAGGCTCTTTTCAGAGCCGCCTTTCACAGTTAAAAAATAGAAGTGAAAATAAATGAAGCAGGGGCCTTTCTATTTTTTAGAAGTCCGCGGACAGTCCGCGGACATCTAAAAATTTGGGGTGCTACCCTATCATAACCATTGCAATTTTCTCTGGGAGGAAGTGGTGGCTCTGAAAAGAGCCTTTGGAAGGTATTTGTATGTCAAAAATTATAAATTCTCAACACCTACTTCAAAATGGATGCTGTAATTCTAAAAAAGGTTGCAATGCATTTTGTACATTTCTCAGAAAAATCTGATTTCCAGCATAAGTAAGATGGACTCCATCTCTGCGAAAAATGTATGTACTACGAAACATAATATTTTCATTGTGAAAAGAGGACATGCCAAAATTAGAAAGGCACAAACAGCCTTATTAACATTGTGCCTTGCTTTTTCCATTTGTGGACCAAATGAAGAAGAACGAAGCCACATTTTTTCTCTGCGAAATACGTGAAAATATTACTTGAGAATTAGGAAACATGTCCATGACCTTCCCAAGTCCTTCTTTCATAGCAAATTGCAAAGAAATTCCAGACACATGTCCTAAACTGTTCCCTCCACAATGAATTAAAATTATGTCTGGATGTTGCTCTGTTTCCAAAGTAGCACAGAGAGGTAGCAAGTCCAACCACTTCATTCCACGTACTTCATGCCAGTGTGCTTCCACATGTGGAAATCCAATATCTACAGCTACTCCACAGCTTTCTGCATGCACCTTCAACCAATGTATCCACAAATCTCCCAAAATCTGAAACACACAGCCATAGCTATCTGTTGTTCTCTCAGCAAAAAGAGTATCTGAGAAACTCTCTCCTGGCACAACACACCCACTAAACTTTCCTGACCAATCCCTTTCAGTGCTCATTCTCATTTGCATGACTTCTGAACCCAAAAATCCCCAGATGTAACACCCGATGTCCGTGAACTACTGCCATGTCCGCAGACATATCGTAACATGAACAGCCCTTCTACCATTTCCACTTCACTCTCTGTGCCATTCCCTCATTGGATGTAGCTAAGAAGTCACATGACCATCCACCAATCACATTCAAGACCTTTACATCTAACTGCATCATCATAGATCAGCACTGCAAATGTACTGTGAATCTCTCTGAGTACAAGTGTCATATCATTGGCAAGCACCATCTACAAGAAATACTGTACAAGTCTCCAAGATTTCTACTTGCAGCTCCATGCATATCCATATGCATGAACACAAACTACAGGTATGCATATTTTCTGTACAGTACATGAACACATTTTCAAACTGACTTTTAGCTTGTGTAATCTGTAAAATGAATTTACTGTCTTTTTTAAATCTCCTAAAATCAACTGTCACTTATAAACCTTTATACTATTTACTTTCTTTATACACACACACTCAAATCATGTTAAACTAACATTTTTGAAATTAAATATATAGACTACATATATTCAAACAAAATTGCATGCATGCACACTCTATGTTCAAATCTCAAAAAATAATACTTATACAATTACATATTTTATTTTATTTCTTTATTTATTTAATAACTTTAATTTAAGCATGACATTGAGGCACTATTACCTGGAAGAGCTTACTTACAGAAATAGTGGTATTCAGTGGTACATTATGAATTTCACAAGACATAGTAAGATATTTTGTTTGCTACAGTTACTCATTGCAATACAATTTGTTCATTAAGAAAATATCATATGTATTGAACTGGTGCGACGTATCTTATGTAAATAAGATAGTTTTAATGGTTTTGAGGAAGGCGCTGAGGATTTCAATTAAAACAATCAATATCTAAATTAAAAACAGTGCTATATACAAAAAAATTACTAATTTGTTTCTTTTACAATTGCAGTGAAGACCATTCTCCTGAAATGAAGCAGCCGAATTTGAAGAACAAAGAAGAACTAAGAAGTAACCTGTTCATTTTAGAAAAAAAGTAAGTAGAATATCACCATACTATATATATATATATATATATATATATATATATATATATATATATATATATATATATATAATATTTGTATTATTACTCAAACACAGTGTAAAGTTAATGCATGCTATTTCTGTGCCTGAAAATAGAGATTGTGCACCATTCTGTCCAAAAATCCCCATGTCTTAAACAGCCAATTACAGCCAGAATGGCCCACAAATTCCTATTTTTGGACATACAAATTACCCAACTCAACCACTAGAATTTTTATATTATAGAACAAACAACTGTTTTAATTGTATACATTAGATTTACTATTTGTACTTCTCTATACCACTAGCTTACTTTTTTCTGTCACCTGAACCCCAGTTTAGTAGCACATAAATTCAAGAATACCCATCCCTACTAGTTGTAGTTCCCAATGCACAATCACACACCATTACATACATCTTTATCATCTTACTGAAACACTCATGCACACAGCACACCTACATTGCAGAACACCCAAACCCATACCTTCTTTATTTTTTCAACAGACCCCTAAAGAATGCCTACCAAAAGTCAAATCCGTAGAAAGCAACGCAGAAGTAGAGCAAATGAAAATAAAAGTGTCCAACATAAGCATCCATCTCTAGCAGAATTTGTAAACAAATTTGAAACAAAACAGCTAATACTGTCATTTAGTGAAACACAAGAAGTTTCAAGTACAAAAACTTTGCCTCCTCTATCAAAATGTAAAACAAACCAAAAAACAATTAACAGAAAATCAGCTATCACTACAGATAAAACAGCTTCTTTAAATTTTGATATATTGCAAAGTAAGCATACCAAGAAAAGTATTTTAGCCAAAATGTACTGACACAAAGTCCTTCAAAATCTTATAAAAACAGGAGAGAAATCAGGTTTAATGCTTAAAACCTATCGTAGGAAATTAATCTTAGAAGCGTCGATAGACAGTGCAATTCTTCTCAAAAGAAAGTTATTTATTTTAGTGTTAAGCAAAATGAAACCACTAAAAAAACTAATAACTAAATTACAAAAAAGACTTCTCAATAAACGAAATGTCAACAGAAAGAATGTCTTAAGTATCTGCAGAGGTGAATGGAATCACACTACGAGCACAGAACCATACTTTAATGAAGAAGCGTACAAACAAAAGCAAACAAATACAATTGCCATACATAGCAGTGGTCGAGGTTATGAAAAAGTGAATAATACCATAATGGAACAAGAAGTACTCCTTACAAAAATATGCCCTGAAAACTTCAAATTACCCCTCTATTCAACTGAATCAGGACATCTAGTGTACAAATGGCCATGCACGTCAATGTGTAACATTCCCAAACAATTTTTCAAGTCTTTACGACAATTCCTCAATCAATATGTAAAAAGCAAAGACAAAATCAAAATTAAACTACTGCAAAATATGGATTCCTGTCCAGTGGGCAAGTACACAGGACTACAAGGACATTCATTTGCCTGCAATACAGGACCTACTTGTAAAACCACCTTCCATGATATCAAAAGGATATCAACACATCATTCAACTTTAAGAAATCTACTCTATACACTGTAATATGCTAAAAGTCCTGCTTTAGCACTAGCACATTTAAATAACATTCTTCTACATGGTACAGCAAAAGACCTACTTGAAGAAATTGACTATATCCAGAAAAAATATTTTGGAAGTGAAAGCCACTTACAGAATGAAATAGATTTAAACCAAATTGGCAACAATTCTACACATGGCAACCTTTTACTAAACACATACAAAAAAGAAATAATAAAATTTAAAAGTACATCAGCTGAAGTACCAAACCATGTGTGTGTATGTTGCCACAGAAATTGTTATAAAAGTAACACAAAAACTGTAGACCTATCATACAAAATAGAAGACAATGAAGATTCTAAATGGTTTGAATTAGCTCTCTGCCTTGTAGCAGAAAACAAATACAAAATAACTGACCCCTTAATACTTTGCAGTTACTGTACTACAAAACTTGACAACAACCAAACTCCTCCACGTGCTATCACAAATAATTTGGAATTATACCCACTACCAAAACCCCTACAACAACTTAATTTATATGAGAGCATCATAATTCAAACAGTGCACCCATTTCAAGCAATAATACGCCTTCAACCAAAAACAGCAAAATTACCTCCCTCTGAATTGGTAAAAGGCATTCGTGGAAAAGTAGTTTATTTACCATTAGATCTAAAAGAAAATATGCATACTCCAAGAGTGCGACGTCCAATGCAGCAATCTTTAATTATCTTAGTAAATGGAGTACCTAAAAAAGACAAAAAAATATGGCAACAGCTGGTAGATTTACATAAAGTTAGACAAGCCTTGCAATATCTTAAAGAGAATAATGAATATTACAAAGAAATTAATATTGAAGAAAACTTGAAGGATACAACTGAAATAATTCAAGAAACACAAGAAACTGGTCAATTTGAGCTCCTAGATCCTGCTACAATATCAAATACTTTAGACCATTATACAATTCATCCTTTGCACTCTAATGACACCATACAAGATGCACTGGAAACATACCAAATGTGTCAAACAAAAGGATCACCAATCAGCATATGGGAAAAAAGTATAGAAGCACATGCTTTTCCTCTACTCTTTCCTACTGGCAAAGGAGGAAGGTACAATGATAGACATATTCAAATATCAGCATCAGAATACCGCTCATTACGGATGTATTCTGAAGATCCCAGATTTAGACAAAATGTGGAATACATATTCCACCTACTCTTTGGAAGTGAACTAGCAACTTTATGTTACGGAGTTGCACACATATTAAAATCAGAATCACACTTTCAAAATATGACAGCTACACAATTATTACAAAAAGTGCAACAAAAGGATGAGGTTTTACAATCAAATATTACAAATCTATTAGCAAATATGCGTGGTACTAAAGAGTACTGGTTTCGACGTCATGGAGATGTACGTTGTATGATCAGAAACCTTGGCCCACCAACTTGGTTTGTTACATTAAGTTGTGCAGAATATGCATGGGATGATTTACATGATTTCCTACGCATATCAAACAAAAACAAAACAAACATAGATATTCTAACACCTGGAGAACTTTGTTCTTTGGATCCTGTTAATGTTTCAAGATATTTTTACCATCGCTTCATTGCTATGCTACATTTTATTTGTAATAAAACAGTTCCTCCCCTTGGAGAATTGCAACACTTCTTTTGGAGAAAAGAATACCAAGCCAGAGGAGCACCACATATCCACATGCTTTTATGGATTAAAGATGCTCCTACATTTGGTCAAGACAGTGATGCCACTGTTTTACAGTTTATTGAAAAATATGTCACTTGTGAAATTCCATTGGAAGCAACAAATAGTGATCTTCATGCACAAATTTTACAATTTCAAAGACACAAATGTGGAAAATATTGTCATTGCAAATACAAAAACAAAGGGAAATACTACACCAAATGCCGGTTTGGTTTCCCTAGACCAGTTACAAATACAGGTCAAGTGAACAACCTCATGTCTTCAGTTAGACATAGTGTTAAAGGCAAGTCACCTAAAAATACATATTACATAAAAAGAAAAGAAGAAGAAAAATATATCAATGATTATAATGCAATCATTGCCCACTTATGGAATGCAAACATAGATGTGCAGTACATTGCAGACAATTTTACTGCAGTTGCACGATATGTCACAGCATACTTAACCAAAGCAGAAAAGACAGAGCTCCAAGACCTCTGGAATGACTTGTCATTTTAAAAAACAATTTTTTGGACACATGCTACCCAAACAGAAGTAATACTTTGGAAACCATGTGTCTATACCACATAGTCCAAAACTATACATAAAAATATAATATAAAACCAGATGAAAAAAAAGGTGAATACAGAGTGACAAACTGTGAAGGCAGCTTAGTTAAACTCACCACACCAAATTTAATTAATCATATCAAATTGTCATTAAAGACTCCTCAACATAAAGAAGTATATTACATGTCCCTGCTACAACTCTTTAAACCATGGAGAAAAGAAGAAGAAATACTAGATAACTATGACTCATATGAAGATGCTTTCAAAGCAAATGAAAGCACTATAACTGATGTAAACTTTACACAGTACAAAACAATGTTGTACAATGAACAGCAACACGAAGAAGAACTCCAGGCCCAACTAGATAAAGAAACTCCTGACAGTAGTCAACCTTCTATAACAGGGAGCCAAGAACCACTGGGAGAACCACTAATAATAAATGAGGCAGAATTAGCTGTGATAGAAGTAGAAAACACCATGTGTCAGTATGAAAATAAAGAAGACTTAACTATACTACAATCAAAACTAAACAATGAGCAACATAGCATTTTTCAAGAAGTAACAAAACAAATTGCACATGGTGTACAACATGAAAACAAAGAATGTTCCTGCCATAATTATAAACCTATACTACTGTACGTCAGTGGTGAAGCTGGTTCTGGCAAAACATTCCTAATCAAAATCATCAGTAAGGTCCTGCAACAATTGACAAACAACAAACTGTCAGCTGTTGTCACTGCTCCCACTGGTTTAGCTGCCTACAACATAGGTGGTGTCACGTTACACCAATTACTACTATTGCCAGCAGAACACCAAAACAAATTAGACTATTTCAAACTTTCTGCAGAAGCTGCAATGGAAAATGCTACTAATAGATGAAGTGAGCATGGTCTCCAACCTAATGTTGGTTTTGATTCACCTCAGAGTACAAGAAGTACTCAAAACAAACTATGAAGAGCTCGTTGCAGGAAAACATATTTTTGTTTTCAGAGATCTTCTTCAATTGACACCAGTAAAAGGTGAGCCTATTTTTAAAACATTAGGACACAATTCTGCCGTAAAACTGTTGGCAGCATTGGAAATGTCAACCTTTGGCAACATTTCCAATAAAGAGAATTAACAGAAAACATGTGGCAATCTGTAGATCTCACTTATGCCAACATCTTAATAAGTATCAGAGTTAGTATACTTTCTAAAGAAGCAGAAGCAACATTGAAAACTCAGCACATTCATGCACTTTATGGCGATAATGCATGTGCTACAGATGTTATGGAACAATTGGCCCACAAAAATGTAAATTGTATGGCCTTAATGCCAACTCTTGCAAGCTGTTTCAAATTCAATGAAATAATGTTAAGTAAAGAAATGCAACCAATAATGGAAATTAGCGCCACAGACAAACTAGATGTACATGGTATGACACTACCCATGTGTGACCAAGCCACAACAAGACTAAATAGTTTAGAAAAATCAATCTCAAACACAGCAGGCTTAGAAAAGATATTAAAATGATCCTTAAATTGCAGAGTAATGCTTAAACGTAACCTTGACGTGGACCAAGGACTAGTTAATGGAGCACTGGGTACAGTTGTTGGCTTTCAAACATACCCACGTGACCACAAAATTCAGTTTGTCAATATTCTCTTTGACAAACTTTCAGAAGTAAAAAGGATAGGACGCTCAACAGCTTGATTCCTTCTCTTCAAAGACATGTATGTACGCAGAGAACAATTTTCTCTAACTCTTGCATACGCAGTCACGATTCATAAATCACAAGGTCTTACCCTAGACAAAGCAATGATAGATATTGGCAACTTAGTCTTTAAAGAAGGCATGAGCTATGTAGCACTATCACGCTTACGTACACTTGACGGTCGATTTCTAATCAACTTTGATGCAAGTAAAGTAAATGCTGATATTCCTTGCATTTTAGAATACAATAGACTTCGCTCACTATACACCCCCATCTAAACTCATTCTGTTCCACAAAAAGTAAAACGTTATAAAAAAAAAATAAATCAAACAGAAATGCAACAGGATGTCACTGCAAATCCTCCAAAGAGAGTAAAAGAAACTAATACTTCATCAAGTACCACAAGCAAAAAGAATCAATTAGGGAAAGTAAACCAGGTACTTCTTCAAAGAAGGAAGACACAATCCAAAAAAAGCAGTGAGATACAGAACTACCTGGTCCATTTAAACTCTCAAATATAGTTGGTGTAAGTTGCTACGCAAATGTAGCAATGAATATTCTATTTCAATTACCACCAATTGTTGACAACATTTACTTACACAGTACAGACCCATTGTGTTTGCAAATGTTAGTACTTCATAGAAACGCAACAAACAATCCTGACAATACGTATAGTGTTTATGGAATAAAACAACAATTGGACTACTGTGCTGGAATGGTGAAATTCACTATAAACTCACAGGAAGATCCACATGAATTTCTAATGTACTTACTACAAGTACTGGAAAACAAAAACATAGCTATAAATGAAATCTTCCAGATTTCATACATGTGGAAACATACATGCACTCTCTGCAACAATGTGACACAAGAACAAATCCCCAATGAACGCTTTGTATATATATCAATACCTAATTGTGAATCCATTCCATTTCAGCAACTTGTACAAAATGCAAACCATGGTAGATTATGTTCTACCTGCAATTCAGATAATCGCTCCACAATAGTAATACAAACACATAGTAAATACGTAATACTAATGCTTCTACGTTACAATGCAGATGGTACCAAAAACAACTGCAAGCTGACGGGATTCACACATGGTCAAATATCACTTGGTAAGAAAACCTTCACAACAATAGGTATAATCTACCATGCAGGAGCCACAACCAATTCAGGGCACTACACTGCATATATATAAAATGTGGATGGTTTGAATGTAATGATAGTACCATTACTCTAAAGCAGAGATTACCAGCAAATCTTACAAATGCTTATTTAATGTTCTTAAAACCAAAATTTGATAACTAAACTGTACTTAAACCTTAAGTAAACTTGTAGTAAAAAAATATAAACTATTAGAATATTCCAAAAGCTATCTAACTGCCCAAAGATTTGACAACAACTAATCAGATAAATGAATACCACTAAATTGAAGCAAAAAATAGACAGTTAGAATACGCCAATTGGTATCTAACTGTCCCAGAATTTAACAATATCCAAACAGATAAATCAATACCACTAAAATAAATAAAAAAATAGACAGTTAGAATACGCCTACTGGTATCTAACTGCTCCAAAATTTTATAATATCCAAACAAATAAATAATATGTTACTGCTCCAAAAAAATGCAACAAGCCAATGCATAAAGCATTAGCCAGAAACAACAAGTGAACACTGAAAACAAACAAACAAATAAACTGTAGCATAACAGAAAAAGTTTTTTTTTAATCGAACATGGATTTTTTTTTCTCCCACAGACCCAATGATTATAGCAACGAACACAGAAACTGAGCAAATTGCACAATACTCTGGTTTGTAATCTACTAAATATGAGGGTAAAAAAAAATGTTGATTATACAATGTAATAAGTCATTACAAAATATTAATACTAACATGCTATTTTCTTTTATCACAGAAATGAACAAGAAATACATGTACTCCAGTTACTAAACCAAACAGTAAGTATATTATTCACTCTATGCCCTGGCCACAACCATCGCAGCATATCACACCCATAGAGTCAAATATATCAACTATGGCCTATGGCTATTTTTAATGTCCGCGTACATTATGAGTGTACTTAGAACACTTTCAACTTTCCAGCGAACAATATGACAGCGTCTTCAGGACACCCCCTACGAACATTTCAGGACAACGCGAGAGTTCTTAGAACACTTTCAACTTGACAACGAAAAATACGGACAGTGTCCTCAGAACACCTCCATTTTGTTTATTTACAAACATTTCAGGACACCGCAAGAGTTCTTAGAACACTTTCAACTTCAAAACGAACAATACGGACAGCGTCCTCAGGACACCCCCATTTTGTTTATTTACGAACATTTCCGGACACCGCAAGTGTTCTTAGAACAGTTTCAGCTTGCTTGCGAACAAATCGAACACAACAAGAACATCTACCACATAAAAAAACATAACTTTCAACCTATCTCATACTCTCCCACGCTCCCCAAACACTCCTACACACCAACACACTCTACTAAATACACATTTTGAACCAAGTTTCACCGCGCTGTCCGTAGACGTCCGAAAATCCAAGATGGCGAGCGCTACCGAAAATCTGACGCGCCTCATGCTCCACACTGTCCAATCAATGAACACGTCGCCTGTCCGCGGACACCACGCAAACTGATTGGCCAATCAGGACACTGTCTGCGGAGCGAACATGGAAGTGTGTCCGCGGACCGAACACAGATATCACTAATTTTTTATGACCTACTTTTTGGTCATTTTTAAAAAAACTACTGGATGGATTTTCAACAAATCTGCAAAAGCATGCTTTTGGGACCAAGCCGCTACTCCTGGTCCAAATTAGGTGAAAATCCGTCAAGCGGTTTGGGCTGTAGGCGCGAGTAAAGTTTTTTCCCCATTCAGTCTATGGGACCCCCCCATAACTTTGCCCCCCCTGAACGAATCCTCACCAAACTTTGCAAAAAAATTCAGAGTGGGCCATATACATGTTTTGCAAATCTTGGTGAGGATTAAACCAGGGGGAGCGAAGTTATAAGCCTCCCAAAAAGTGCTCTTCCTATGGAAACACCAACTTAACCATAACTACCGTGGCCATGTAATATATATATATACATATATATATATATATATGTTTGGCGCATTCCGCAATCTTTTCACTATATAGCTAGGCTTAAGAATACTCTGCCTGCTTGTGTTTCTTTGCATCTGTACACGGGTAAAATTACTTGATGTCTTCATCTTTACTGTAGCATAAACATCTTCATTTCGATTCCGAAATGTTCCTTGTCTTTGATACTTTCTTAATACCTATAGAATGTCTATATTCTCTTTGCTCAGCATCTCTTCTGGGTGCGTCAGTGTTGCTTTGTGTGACGTCAGCAATCTTCAATTTTGCTTGTTTGTCACACTTCTTCTGGGATTTCATTCAAATGGCCATCATATTGTCGTGTATGCAAGTATTGTTATTTGAACGGGAACCTTGCCTCCAGGATTCTCCTTGGTATTGGTATCTCTACTGGCACTGATCGTATTTCACATCCTGGTTCCCAGCATATAAGCAACATGGGAGCGATGCTTGAGGTGGGGATGCTTGGCTCCTTCTATGTAAAAGTCTGGGGGTGGCATGGTTGGCAGTAACTCCATTGTTGTGGGTTCTACGGTTTCTCCATTCAGCAATGGTCCCCCTGTTAGGTGCTCTTCTGGAACCACCAACAGGGCCGAGGGCAGCATTGCCAGCAAACAATAGCCCCGCCAAGAAGGTGGGGGGTGCAAGTATGCTTGCTGGCCGCAGACCCAATAATAATCCATCAGTGCAGCTGTGCCCTTCCATAGATCTGGAATTAGTATAGTTCTGTTACTCTGTTTGTTGGATTCCACTGAGACCGTTCATTCACTGTAAAAACAGTTCATAATGTTCTTCTTGGTGCACTTTCACCGGTTTCTCAATTGCTGCAATCCATGTTAACTTTGTTACATGTTCTGTCCATTGTTGTGCACATGCCTGTTCTATGAGAGCTATACTCCTATGTCCAGTTCCCTTTCCTCCATACTTGTCGGGACATTCCGTCCTCCCTTCGGGGCGGGACTGTAGTACTTTAAAGCATCAAAAAAATTACTTTTTTGTCCTTCTTTTATAGCCCCGTCTTCCTGAGCACCGCACCGTGCATTGCCCTTCAGTCCTTTTCTCTATGCAGTCGGGGTCGGACGCACTTGTATAACAAGGAATATTTTTCTTTTTGTTCCCTTGTCCTTCATTACTGCTCCGGTTCCACGGTCATCTTTCCTCCGTCTATGCCTGAGCGTCTGGGATTCATACCCGGTTCATCGTGCGAACATCGTTTCACAAGGGCGGATCCCCACTCTCTTTGTCTGGAGTGCTTAGACCCGGAACACTGTTGGGACCTGTGCTTCTACTGCGACTCCCTCTCCTTCTGGGCACTCCAGCTACGGCTTGTCAGGTGGGAGGAAGTGTTTCATTGCGTTCCTCCACCACATTTACAGCAGTTCATTGAATAAAAAAGGAAACGGCCGGTAAGTTCGTTCCTTTTTAAGGCACCCCCGCCAGGGGACTACTTCCTGGGGTCTTCTGGGTCTGGGAGGGGCTCAAGCGGCTCTATTACCAGAAATCTCCCTGAGGTGTCCCGAAAGGGATCTAACCGGTGCTCCAGAATTTCCACTGAGGACCCCTGCAAAGGGGCTGCCAAAACCAAAACTTCATCCGAGGTTCCCCTTTTGGGACTAAAGTTAGGTCCAGTACTTCTGGATCTGTTGTCACCGGGGTCAGCCAAGAGGTTTCCACACCTGGGACTAAGTGTGCTGAGTATCAGCTCGAGGTCCCTCTCAAGGTGACTAACAGGGTTATCCCTGAGGTTCCCCTTCTTGGGGCTATATCTAAGATCAGCAAGATTTACGGGTGCCCTTTGAGGGTTCTGGCTTTAGGGGGTGACTCTAAGCCTTCCCACACTCAGACCTGTTGTGGAATCTATCCTGCTGTGGGGGCAAATAAGACAGTTAAGCACCTTAAGCCTTTGAGTAGCGGCTCAGCCGAGGTTCTCTCATTCGGGGCTAATTCATCAGCAGTCCCTAAGTTGTCTCAGAAACACTCTAGATCTGCTAGCACCAGCTCTGCTGATGTTCCTTGTCACAAGGCTAAAATGGAACATAAATCCCCTGACTCTCCTGTGCTGACCATGGCCTCACTTACACCTGTGACGCAGTTTGCCTCAGGCGTTAACAAAATGATGGTCCAAACCTGCGGTCCACGGTGGCCATTTTGACTATGTCTCTTATACCAATGTTCACCATGGCTGGTAGTGACGGGCCTGTTTTTGGGGCACAGCAGCCTTTTTTCACATTTTGTCGATAATAAGAACCATTCCACCGTGCAATAGATTGGCGTGCTCGGACTCTGCTGTCGCATACAGTCTCGCTCCCTCCTACATCCGCGTCTTTGATTTACGTGGATCCAGTTGGTGGAGGACCATCCTGGCAACCATCCTCTTTGCAGTCCTGGTAGCATGCCACTTCCGAGCGGCCTGTACCCACTCCAGCGCCTAGACCTTCATCTGAGGATATGTATTTTGGCAAGTTTCAGATACTTACGCATTGTGATCCCATGAAGGCGTACTTTAAGGTTTTATTTAAGGAAATATATCCTAAGCCGCCTGAACTGGCCTCTGCTCTGGCAATCCCTATGCAGGTCCCGTTAGTGCCACCTCCTCTACCACTTCCTGTGGGGCCTCCTCCTTCACTGCCTCCTCTTAATCCACTTTCGCCTATTGAAAATACTCCTATTTCGCAGTCAACTGTGCCTTCGGGGCCTGAGGTGCCATGTGTGGCAGATATGACTTCTGCTCTCCCATCATTGGATGAGGACCAGGACAGCGATGACCCGCCCCATTCTATTAGAGCCTTTCACGACCGGGTTGGGGATATGATGGCATTACTAGACCTCCCAATACCCGAGCCCCCGGCTCCACAAGAAGGGGTACTTTCTGGAGCCTTTACTTTGTCGACACAGGAACGCAGTGGCCTGTTCCTTCAGAAGGACGTCCTGGCCAAAGTCCGTAAGGTCTGGGAAAAACCTCATTTCGGGCAACACCTAAAAAATAAAATTGACGCTTGCTGCAAGCGACATATCCTTGTCTGCATGTCTACTCCCATCATCGACGGTGGTGGCAGCAGCTACGCTCCAGTCGAAGCCAGCCTCTACATCCTCCACTGCAGCATTTCAGATCCTTTCCGAAGAGGACAAGCTTCTTGATGCCATTGGGAAAACATTTTTTCCAATTCAGGTTCTTCAGCTGCATCAGGCTAATACTGAGCTTATCCTGGCGGCTTCTAATGTCAAACTGTGGAAAGAGCTCACCGAGCTTCAGTATTGTATTCCCCCTGATAGGCTCGAAGACTTTAATGGTGGCTTATCTGATGCCAGGGTTCTGGCGCAAGATCTACTTGAGGTTGCAGCCCATCATGTAGATACTTCCTTCAAGGCTTTATGGTTGGAGCAGACATCTCCTGCCAAGCGTGGCTGCATGCTACAAAATGTTCTAAGGAAGTTCAGGACAAAGTGCTTGGTCTCCCCTTCGAGGGTAAAGAACTGTTCCACTCCTCCAAGGATGGAGAACTCACAAAGACCAAGTCAAACACTCAAACTGCCAAGTCATTGTAGGTCCTTGCGAAAACCCCAGCTCCTTATACTCAGAGGTCGGGGTCTCAAACGAGGTCCTTCTCTGATGTCAGAGGATTTCAGGACTGCTGGTGGCACCCGCCATAAACAGCAAGGGCAAGCTTTTCTCTTGGCCGACAGCCTCCTCTTCAGCAATGGCTGATCTCCTCGCTGATAAAAATCTAAAGTATACTTTTCATCAGTCGCACGAGACCAGTGGGAGGAGGAATTATGTCTCATCTGGAGGCGTGGCAGACCCTCACAGAAGACCAATGGGTTTTGTCTGTTCCCTGGGCGGGCTTCCACTTGCCCCTCCCCTCTACTCCACCCTCTCATCCTCCTCTCCAGCAGACTGGATTACCCTCCCTCAGAGCCAAGCTACAGAAGCTTCTAGAACTCAGAGCAGTGGAACCTGTTCCTTTCAGGGAACAAGGGGAGGGCTCTTACTCCCGTCTTATTACAGTGCCCAAAAAAAAAGAACAAAAAAAAAAAACAAGCTGGCCAGTGCACTATCCTCGATCTCTCCAAGTTCAATCTCTTTCTACCCCAAGAGAAATTAAAAATGATTACGCCCTGCCAGATAAAGTCCTCTCTCCGGTAGGGCGATTGGCTCAGCGTGTTATCCCTTCAGGATGTGTACATGCATATTCTGATCTGGAGCCCGCATTGAAAATATCTGCAGTTCTCTGTGGGAACAGAACAATTCCAGTATTGTGTGATTCTGTTTCGTCTCAGCTTGGCACAGCAAGTCTTTACGAAGGTGATGTTGGTCATCGCAGAATTCCTCAGACTGCAGGGGGTTCATGTATATCCATACTTGGACGATTGCCTCCTGCACAGTCCTTGCCCACAGGCCGCTACGGCCAATCTTCAGTCACTCCTTCAGCTCCTGTTCCATCTTGGGGTGTCAGTGAACTGGTGGAAATCGTTGATGATGGTCACTCAAGACCTAGTACTCACGGTTTTCCTTTGGGATATCGTCAGTACCAGAGTTTTCCTCATGGAGGACAGGATTGTGGTCCTTTTGACTATGTGCCAGCTCTTCCTGCAGTCCCCCTACATGTTGGCCTGGTGATTCCATAGACTCCTGGGCCTCATGGCCTCTTGCGTGTTAACTCTACATCTTGCATGCCTGAAAATGATGCACACTGAGCTTGCTCTTCGGAGCTGCTGGTCCCAGGCTATGGATCCAGACTCCAAGATGATACCAGTTCCATCCTCCATGACAGCAGATCTTCAATGGTGGTCATCCAGCAGCAACCTTTCAGTGGGGGCCTCCTTCCAGGAGCCCTGCCCACAAGCAACGGTTACTACAGATTCCTCCCTTCTGTGGTGGGAAGCGACACTGCACAACCTCAAGTTGTACGATTTGTGGACGTATCAGGCAGGTGGTTCCATATCAATTACCTGGAGCTCCTGGCAATTTTTTTGCTGGCGCTCAAGGCTTTTCAACCCTCTATCACCAACAGTGGGATTTGAATTTGCATGGAACACTCTGTAGCAATGTTCTACATCAACAAACAGGGGGACACCTCCTGGTGGACTTTGCAATTCGAATTTGGAATTGGGCAATCCAAAACAATGTCTGGCTTCAAACTGTGCACATTTCTGGTCACATCAATGTGACTGCAGACTCCCTCAGCCACCAATCTGCAGCGAGTTATGAGTGGGAGATGAACACTGATGTTCTCAACAAGATCTTCCAGCAATGGCGTTCTCCATCGGTGGACCTCTTTGCGACATCATCAAACAGGAAACGTCCTCTTTATGCTTCCAGGGACGGGCTCAGAGTGTCTTACTTGGGGAACGTCCTCGAGATCCCGTAGGACAACATGAAAGCTTATGCTTTCCCTCCTTTGCCACTGATTCATCGGTCACTCTAGAAACTCAGGAATGCAACAAACTGCACTCTCCTCTTCAAAGCGCCTTGGTGGCCAACCAGGTTCTGGTTTTCGGAACTGCAGCACCTGTCAGTATGCTCTCCGATCAGGTTGCCGCAGCTTCCCAACATTCTTCACCAGAGCAATCACCAGTTGTGGCACCCCTCCCCACAATCTTTCAGGTTTGCGGCCTGGTGCCTGAGTTCCGATCATTAGCACAGTTCAACCTCTATGAGCACAACATGCATATAAATCAAGTGGCACAAAAGCCCTCTATGAGAGCTTAATACAGCAGCAAGTGGCTCTGTTTTTGTCATTGGTCTCTGGCCAAAGAGCTTGATCCCAGGCATGCTTCTATTGACAGTGTCTTGTCTTTTATATCTGACCTTGCAGCCTCTGGTATCCATGTCTTATCATGCAGGACTTATTTGTCCGCCAATGCGGCTTCTCTGTCTACAGACAGTTGTTCATTTTCACTGACTAATCCAGTCATCAAAAGACACTTTGCAGGTCTTGTCCATCTTTTTCCAACGATTCGCTTTCCTCATCCCAAATGGGATCCGAATGTGGTCCTCACCACTTTGTCACAAGCCTTTTGAACCTATGGCCACTACCGAACTCAAGTACCTTTCTTGGAAGGCGGCCTTTTTAATTGCGGTAACAACTGCAAGACGGATAAGTGAGCTTCAAACTCTCTCTGTCGACCAGCCATTCCTATGGCTATGCACTCACCCTTCCTTTCTTCCTAAGGTGGTTTCTGAATTCCATTTAAACTAGTCAATGGGGCTCATTACAATGTTGCCAGTCCAGAAACAACAGTGCCGGTAAGCTTACCAGCACCGTTGTTTCCAGACCAGCAAAGTACAATTCTGGTGGGCGGGTGCCCTCCCGCCCGGCTTGTCTGACTTGCCGGGCGGAATGGCACCCGCCCGCAGACTTTCACGGAAGCACCGGCACCGTTATTAACAGTGCCGGTGCTTCCATGGTCCCCATTCCCATTGGAGTCCTGTGGGACTCCAATGGGAATGGGGATTTACAATTACTGGCGCCTGACTTAACGGACCGCTGGGTTTGTAATGCTCCAGTGTTTCCTACAAGTCAGGCACCGGTAAATCATTACGGGTTGGTTTTTCCAGCACGGTTACCGCCGGACCCATAATGAGGGCCAATATCTTTACCGGTCTTCTTCCTGAACCCGGTCTCCAATGCCGACAAGCTCTGAAGTTTTACCTCGACTGAACAAGCGAACTCAGAAGCTCTTCACAACTCTTTGTTACGTTTGGGGACCCAAACGGGAAACCAGGCTCGAAAGCATCTATCTCCCGTTGGATAGCTTCATGTATTTTGAGGCTTACAAGATTCAAGGCCTTTAACCATCAAAGGGCATTAATGCACATCTGGTCCGTGGCAAAGTGGCTGCTGTTGCCTTCCAAAAATACATCCCTTGGGAGTACATTGCCAAGGTGGCTACGGTGGCCTCCCCATCAGCTTTTTGCAGACATTACTGTCTTGACCTGGGATCCCTGGCTTATACCCAATTTGGCCAGGCAGTTCTTTATTCCAATAAGGGAAATTCCTTCCACCCGTAATACCTATGGTCAGTGCTTGGGAATCTCCCAAAAGTATGGAGGAAACGGGACGGGCCGTAGGAGTATGACAAAGTTACTCACCATAGTGACTACCTTACTCCAAGTCCATATTCCCCTTTCCTCCATACACCCGCCCGCCATCCACTCTAATAAGTATCCTCTATTGTTGCTAAATGGTCCTGGACCTGGCAATAGAAAAGTACTGAAGGGCGATGTGCGGGGGGAGCTCAGGAAGGTGGGGCTACGCTCACGCATGTTTGCACCGCATGAAAACAAAGAGACAAACATTTTAAATGTTTTGATGCTTTAAAGTGCTCCGGTCCCGTCCCGAAGGAAGGACGGAATGTCTCCACAAGTATGGAGGAAAGGGGACTATGGACTAGGGGTAAAGTAGTCACTAAGGTGAGTAACTTTGTCATTGGTTTTTCTGGTTACCCAACAAGTCCTTCTGCTTTGCACACGAGAGTTGTTTTCTGCCATTTATTGTTCATATGCTCGCCCCTTGTATTGCCCAATGCGCTTGTTTGAAACAGTTGGGGTTGGTGTAACTCATTTTGCATTTTCAGATGTCTGGATCGACAAGTTCTAAGTGGACATTACTTGCCTGGAAAGTGCCTTTGATCCTACATAGAGCAAGATGAATCAGACATTGGTTATCTACCATGGGTAATTCTTGTGATACTAAGATATTGGGTGCCCCAGATGCATTCGGTATTAAGGAACAGACGTAGCAGCTCCCATTAGTCATACGCCTTCCCTTTGCACTTATGTTGGAGTAAAAACTGTTCGAGTGTTCTGGATGCCGAATATCTTCTACTGCATCTAATCCTAAGCCATGATATGCATCATATTTACGTTAGTGTGCTTGCCGTTTCTTTCTGCTACTATGCAATGCAGGCCTTCCTCCTATTGGCACTGTGCTAATGGTGTTGTTTCCCTTATTGTTGCAGTACATACTGTCATTAGCATTTGAAACATTTTGCTATTGATATTGCAGCTTGGGAGCTGCTACTAGTTGCAGGGGTACCATTATACATTTATCCATTTGTCATCATAGTTTGATTTTCACATGTACACTTCCATTCATCCTTTCATTCGTGCTTAGGCTTGGGCTGAAACGTATTATTGTGACAGGGAAGGAGGTAGTGCTCTGGGGGATTTTATTCCCTGAGGAGTACATAGGGGTAAAGCTATGGACAGTGGGTGGTACTTCAGTTACATTTGAAAGAAATACAATGACATTACAGGGTAATTCCGTCCCATTTAAAAGGAATTTGGTAAAATTCAAGGGTGTAAGCAAAATATTCTATTAGAGCACACCTACAGTTATATTTCAATAAAGAGGGAAACGCTCTAGTGGAGGAATACAGGCCGTGGCACTACGCCTTCACAACATACTACAAAAACAGTGTCTACCACTTGAGATACTCCCATCCCCTGCACACCAATATTACTGAAAATATAGTCAATTGTTTACATAATAGTTCACAGATTTTAATGTAACATGAAAATAGACAAAACAATACATTCCAAAGTAAATAACTTGAGGGCATATCTCGTGCCCATATTGTAGCAAATATTCATAGAAACGCAATACAATTAGAGAATGATTCCTTCAGTTGGAATACTAGAAGCTGATAGTGTTTCGGGGTCCCAACCCCTTCTTCAGGAGAAAATCAATGAAAGTACATAGAGAACAAACTGTCCCAGTTTCTAACAATTTCCAAATTACATATATACACAAACTCATGTCATGCATATCAGGAATACCATCACCACACTTGTGTGTATATCACACAGTGGACATCATTGCCTTATAGTCATCTCCAGTGCAAGGAACCACCTTTAGCATGCAGGAGTGCTCCCTTGAGATTGTCAATCCATACCCTCCTCTTTCTTTAACTGTCACCTGTAATGACAAACCCGGTGCCGAGCTATTCTGCACCATTTCATATGTGAAAAACATGTTCAGGCGTTCCCCAAATGTAAATCATACCTCTTATATTCTACCAATCCACACCAATGTCAGGTGTACCTATGTGTAAAGATATAAATCAACCCATTTGGCCCTGTATGATGCTGTAACTGCCTCTAGGGTTTTACTAAACAAAATGCAGAGAGGTACCTTGTAAAGGATTTTAAAGATGCGGCCCACTCCAGACCAGAACTCTTTTTACTGGCCAGGGGTGCAGTGCACAATTTAAACGCTTTTAAGTTTATTACATTCAGATTCCATTTTTGAGAAGGCAGCCAACCTGTCTCACACCCCCCTTAACGTACACCCTGTGTCACAAAGGACCATGAACCAGGCCGGTGTGTAATAATGGAATATGTATTTATTTTTTAATGTTGCATAAGAATCAAACACATTCAATATAGAGCGGCCATCACCAGTGTGGTCATAATTACACTGTAAAATGATGGGATACACTTAGTTTAACCTTCTAAAATAAGATACACAATGCACAAATAAATGAAAGCAAGATTACTTTTCGGGTAGCATTTTCACATAGCACTACAGTTAGGCATTCCCCCTGGAACACTCCCAGAAATCCCTGTTATCCAAATTTTGTGTGGGTGGGGAGGAGTAGCAGGTATACTAGGAAAAATCGGAATGAAAATCCGACCTGCCACCCCTGAATGGGAGGCCAAAATCGGATTGAGCTCCCTTGAAAAATGAGCAAAATGGCACTCAGAATTACTAAATAGTTATTTTACATGTGCGGTTGAACGGATAAGGCAACGGATAAGGCAAGAATGTGTGTGGCTGTACTAACGAGGCAAGACAATTTATGAGCTACAAGGCAATGCACTAAACAATGGGCATACAGTTTAGAAAATCGACTTTGGAAAGAAAAAGCAGTGCAGCAACAATCACACGTGGTCAAATTGCAATTACTTCATTTCATGGGTTTAAAATAGCAAAACGGCTTGTAATGAGCTAAACAATCATAATTGGAATTGCTAAGATCCAAAGGTACATAACAGGTATGACATGAAAGAGAAAGGATGACTCTTAATGGTGACCGTATGGGATTCTTTGTAGGAGAAGTAAATCAGATTTTATAATGCAAGCAGTTACACAGAAAAATCGATTTTAAAAGGAAAATGACAGGTTCTACTGAGACCATTTTTTGTGGCTAGATTATTAAAGAAAGAGACTGCCCGCGAAAAGGTTAATTTGCAATGTTAACCCATTCACACTGTGTGCCTCTTTATATGGGAATTCATGAATCTATTCAAAAGAGTACTAAGGACTTATTGTCACATCTTTGCTGTTTCCATCACGTTCTGTGCAACGCAGAGTGCCGGTCTAGTCTTTTCATTGCGTCACGTCCGACGCTGGTTGTTTTCTTTCTGCACTTCCGGCATTCGGGCGCGTTGCAACGTCCTGAGTTCCAGTTCATCTGCGTTAGCCTGCGTTTCTCTTACTATTCCATAGCTCCCTCATTTTCTCTCCCCTGCTTACTTTTTGGTCTTATTTCTCAACCGCTGTCTCTCTATTTCCTCCACTGCCCCTTCTCGGCTTGACTCGTACCTCCTCACCTTGTTCCTCCCTTTGCGCCCATCTCCCGTTTATTCTTTCTGCTCCCTCTTTTTTGCCTGTCTTAATTCTTCCTTTCCCCATTCTTCTGTTTGACTTCCCGTGTACCGACCTTGCCTGCCTTTGGATTGCTCGTCCTCGCCCTGTGTCTTGATATTGCTCCCAGTATACCTGACCTAGGCCTGTCCCTGGACTGCTTCTTCTTTTCCCTTTGCTGCTTAGATCTGTCCTCACTGAGGCTCCTTCTACTACTTACCTTCCAGAGGATTTCTCACGGGGGCTCCATTCTACATCCCGTTCTGCTGCCGGACCAGGCCAGAGAATATACCTCCCGGATCTACTTCAAGAACTCCTGGATCTCGTTCTCGCCTAACCGCTCTGTGTGGACTTCCTTGGGGTTTATTGTGCCACCAGATATTTCCCCACATTCAGGCGGCCACGGAGGATAGCCACAGGTTACCTTTAAGGTGACACTGTGGCATCTTTCCACGGTCACTGCTATCTACAAAAAAAAAAGGAGAAGACAAGACCCAAAGGAAGACAAAAGCTAGCACTCTGGTGGAAAGACAGAGGTGAGGTGGAAGGGGAGGTGGGAGAGACGGAGTCTTCGGTGGAGGAAGAAGATATTACCGACCATTCTGACACTTATACAACAGACTGACATTATTTGGAAAGAATGGCCCTAACACATGGAGATTAATGCAGATTTTCCTAAGGACCGTATACACAGAGGATTCTAACAATTTAAGATTTTGCTTGGGTATTTATAGGATTTCTATGGGATTGGACATAATACAAGGTAACAAAGCAATGGATGCAGCTTTTTGGTTACTGGGGGAAGGGTGATACGTACAAAAAGAACTTGAATAGATAGTTTTGACAGCCAGCCGGCCCACTGGACAGCGGGACAGGGGTCTGGTCACTGTGGACAGCAGGGTGCATCAGCTGGGCAAAGCAGATAGTGGAGCAAATCAGGCCTGGTCACTGGATAATCCCAAAAGGGTTCAGCAGCCTTTTCCCCTTTTTACCTGAATTATTGGGATTTTTGTAGGTTTTAGTTCTGGATTGTGGCTCTGCCTGGATAGGAGGTACTGCATGGATCTGGATCAGCTACCCCTGGCCCGGCACTGGAATCTGGAATCTTGCAGGGTGAACGTGGAATGTCTGGATCTTTGGATGTTGCAGGTTGGATGTTTGAATGTTGGATCTTTTTGAATCTTGGATTTTTTTTTTTTTTTAAACTTTAATTTATATTCAGCTTGGTAGCACAGGTACAGGTGAGCAACAACAGAGCATATAAAAAACAAAACAATTTAAAACATCACAGACTCATACAATAAGTCGAAAGACTCGTCTTGCGCACAAGGGAGGGTACATAGCAGAACGGTACAACCCCCGGTGAGGGGCAATTCAAGAGACGACTGGAGAGTAACGAGAAGAGGTGGCTGGGGATGCAGGACCTGCGTCGGTGTCAGGGGGGGACATAAATGAGCGGAACTTCAACCAGATGTCTCTGGGTCTAGAGCAGGCGGGCTGCTGTACCGCCCATGATTCCTCCGTGTCGGATGCCCACATAACTGCTCTGAGCCACTGTGTGTGAGTAGGGGCGGTAGGCCGAAGCCAGCAAAGTAGTATAGCACGCACAGCCAGAAGCATACAAAGGCCAGCTAGTTTCCTAGAATCCCGTTGAAGTTCGGGAAAGTCATGAAATAGGCATTTCATTGGGGTTGGGGAGATAGGGTGATCCAGAATAGACGAAATTGTGGAGCAAACTGTGCTCCAGAATTGGGTGAGGCGGGGGCATGACCAGATCATGTGGATATAGTCGGCGTCATCGTAGCCGCATCTAGGGCATCTGGGGGAGGAGTTGTTAGAGATACGGTGTAGCCTGGTCGGGGTGTAGTGGTATCTGTGGAGTAATTTAAATTGAATTAGCTTGAATCGGGAGTTGAGGGAGACCCGCTGGATACGTGAGCACATATGGGACCAACGATCGTCGGTCATTTCCAATCCGAGGTCAGACTCCCAAACGCACTTTAATTTAGAAAATGAAGGGGGCGATCTGGATTGGATCAAGGTGTATAATCTGGAAATTGTGCCCCTCATAGGGAAAGGTGAGGACAGTTCGGTGATCGCCAGCTCATCAGGTGGCAGTGCTGGGAAGCATGTGTGTTTATGTTTGAGGACTCTGCGGAGGGATGAGTATTGAAGCCATACAGAAGGCCTCTGTCTGAGGGACGGTGGGAGGTCAGGCCATTCTATGAAATTACCACCTTCGAATATGTCTCGGAGCAATTCAAATCCCGCCTCAGCCCATGTGCGAACAACCGATGGGGGGACCTGTGGGACCCCCGGGACAAAGTTCCAGATCGGGAAGTTGCCATGGAAGGGATGGGTGATGCCCAATATTTGCCATGTTTTGGATAAGGCCAGGGACGTGCATCTCACCGGATCTAGCGAGCCCGATTCCACTGGCATGGGTGTGATCACCAGTGATCGGATGTCACGGTCACTAACCGATAACTTTTCTAGTCTGACATGGGGAGGGGGGGCAGATATATTGAACCAATGCGCAATGTGTTGAAGTTGGGCCGCCAGCTAGTACTTGAGGAAGTCAGGTGCACCAAAGCCACCGACTTCCATCGGGGAAGCAAGGGTCTTAAATTTAAGGCGGACCGCCCCCGAGTGCCAGAGGAAAGTATTGAGGGTTCGTGTCAGTGCCTGAAAAAACTCGACTCTCGGCCATTGCGGAACATTAGCGAATTTATACAATAGCTGGGGGAGTACCACCATCTTCAGTATTCCTACCCTACCTGCCAGTGAAATCGGGAGTTTGTTCCAGCCCTGAATCTTCAGCATGAGATTTGTGAGGTATACTTGATAATTCTCCTCGTAAACCCGATCAATGTGACGTGACACCACTATACCTAAATAGGTAAACTCAGATTGGGCCCAAGTGAATCCAAGGGTATCGGGAGGGGGGAGTGTGCTGGGAGTGAGCGGGAAGAGAGTTGATTTAGCGCAGTTCACCGTCAGGCCAGAGATACAGCCAAAGAGAACTACATCCTCTAGTATTGGGGCCAGATTGATTTCAGAGGAGCGAATGAAGAGGAGAGCATCATCAGCATATAGGGAGACTATATCAGAAAAACCGGTAGTGCGTGGGCCTCTATGAGAATGAAATTGGCGAAGCATATCCGCGAACGGCTCCATTGCCACAGCAAAGATTAATGGAGAGAGGGGACAGCCTTGTCTAGTACCCCTAGCTATTTGGAAGAGGGTGGAGCACCGGTCCTCGGTGCGAACTCTGGCAACGGGATTTGAATATAGTAGCCTGACCCAGGAAAGAAAAGTGGGGCCGAATTTGCATTTGTTGAGTACCCGCCAGAGATACCTCCATGAAACTGAGTCGAAAGCTTTTTGCATGTCAAGCGTGGTGGCCACTGCGTGGACATCAGAGCTCACTCTGCTTATAATATTGAAGAGGCACCTCAAGTTCAAGGAGGTAGAGCGTCCCGGAATAAACCCCGCCTGATCTGGATGAATAATATGTGGCATGAAGGGAACCAGTCGTATAGCGAGTAACTTTGCGTAAATCTTGACGTCGCAATTGATAAATGAGAGTGGGCGGTAAGAGCCGCATTGAGTGGGGGATTTACCAGGTTTTAGCAGGACGGTTATAGTGGCTTCGCGGAGCGTGGTAGGGAACTGACCCACTTCCACCGATTCCTCCCAGAGCGCAACCAGACGAGGGAGTAAAAGAGATTTGAACCGCTTATAGAACTCAACGGGTATACCGTCCGATCCCGGGGATTTGCCTGATGAGAGGGAGTCTATGGCCTCCGAAAATTCCAAAGAGGTAAATGGGCTCTCAAGGGCTCCGATGGTGTCTGGGGAGAAAGCCGATAGGGGAAGCTTGTCAAGAAAGATGTCGATCTATGATATAGTGGCATTGTCCGCGTTAGCATACAAGGATTGATAGAAGGAGAGGAATTCGGAATTGATATCCCCAGGGGAAGTGGCCAGAGAACCGTCAGGCCTCTCAATACCAGGAATGGATGGGGCACCGAACACACGTCGGAGAAGCCTAGCCAGGAGACGGGATGGGCGTTCACCCTCACCATATCTCCTCGCCAGCCCAGGGTTATCGAGAAATCTCTGCTCCCGGTCCGCAAGTGCGCGGAAGGTATCCAGCTCCGTGCCGATCAACGCCAGGGTCTCAGGAGTTTGATTTAGTGTATATTGGGTTTCCAACTCGGATAGGGTGGCTTCACTCTCGGCTATCTCCCTACGGATGGTTCTAAGGATGCCATTTTCCTTAGAGAGAGCAATGCCTCTGATGTAGGCCTTGAAAGCCTCCCAGAGGGTGGCCTGTGATGAGACGGAGTCGGTATTGGTCTCAAAGAATTCCTCGATCGCTGACTCCAAATCTGAACTAAAGATCGGGTCGATGTCATGCATGCTGGACGCTACGCTCGTAGAACAGCTAGACCGTTCTACTCCAAATGGAGGCTATTCGATACGTTACCGGGAAAACGACGTTTACACTTTTCACGTCGCTAACTTCACGTGACTTTTGCTTCGTCACGTGAACTACGGTATCACGTATTTAAGCAGCGTAGAAACTTCACTCGCTGCTTCTGATCGTCTCTATTGGCGTCGTGTAGCTGAACCTCTGATCTACATCCTGGTATATTCCTACAGCTACTTTTGGGCCTTCGATAGCGTGTGTTCCGCCACACGCTGATTCCTGGAGCTATCCCTTCGCGTGATAATCCACACGCGCTCTTTGTCTTCATACGCGGCTGGCCAAGGCTGCGTGAATCCTGCCCGCGTGTAAAATCCACACGTACTCTTTGTCTTCATACGCGGCTGGCCAAGGCTGTGTGAATCCTGCCCGCGTGTAAAATCCACACGCGCTCTTCGTCTTCAAGTGCGGCCGGCCCAGGCTGCGTGAATCCTGCCCGCGTGTAAAGTCCACACGCGCTTTTTGTCTTCATACGCGGCTGGCCAAGGCTGCGTAAATCCTGCCCGCGTGTAACATCCACACGCGCTCTTCGTCTTCAAGTGCGGCTGGCCCAGGCTGCGTGAATCCTGCCCGCGTGTAAAATCCACACGCGCTCTTCGTCTTCAAACGCGGCTGGCCAAGGCTGCGTAAATCCTGCCCGCGTGTAACATCCACACGCGCTCTTCGTCTTCAAGTGCGGCTGGCCCAGGCTGCGTGAATCCTGCCCGCGTGTAAAATCCACACGCGCTCTTCGTCTTCAAGTGCGGCTGGCCAAGGCTGCGCGAACCCTGCCCGCGTGTAAATCCACACGCGCACGTTGTCTTCACACGCGGCTGGCCCAGGCTGCGCGATTCCTGCCCGCGTGTAAATCCACACGCTCATGTTGTCTTCAAACACTATTTTCTTCTAACTCCTGCATCTGTGGAACTAACAGAAGGATTGATCCCTAAGTGGGAAGGAAGCCTTTCAAGGATTATTGGAAGTGACTTTGAACTGAACTTTGGACGCTATCCTGTGGTGAATTCAACCCGTATCTAGCGTGAGCCTCGTTCCGTCCGGGATAAGTCTCCCTTACTAATTTTCCCTTCCCTGTCGTTTTGTTCTTCATTTCAAATCCATCAAGAGACTTCTGGATTGTTCTACCCAGAGATACAGGTCAGTGTGATCATTCCTGCCATTATCTAACTCATCATACTCATGTTGGAGCAGTTAATCATGATACTTTAATTTGTCCTAGGCTGGATTACTATACCTTACCCACGCCCTTTCCAGTGATCCATCGCTCTGCCTGTTTTATCAGCCAGAGGGTTGTATCATTTGGAAGGTCTTTGTTGACTTCACGACTATCAAGTCGGGTGAACAGGGATCCGGAAGACCCTACCTCCTGTATCCTTTTGAATATTGTATCCTTTTCGGTTGATACTTTGGTGCATTCTGACAGAATCAGAAGCCATGGAGGGTACGGATCCTTTAACTGTTTTGACACAGTTGATCCACGATTTGAGAAATGAAATGGTTACTGCACAGGACATGCTACGGCACCGTATGGACGTTATGCAAGACGCCCTACATGGTAGTCCTCAGGGAACACAAGCACCGATGGCTACCGCATCCGGATCTGGGACTACGGCACCCCCACAGGAGACTATTAACGTGGTTATGCCCACTCAGTTTCCCTTGGCCCCTCCAGAAAGGTTCACGGGTGATCCCAAAACCTACAGAACCTTTGTAAACCAGTGCCGACTCCATTTCCTTTGCCGTCCTACATCTTTTCCTGACCTAACCACAAAAGCAGCCTTCGTGCTTTCCCATTTAGGGGGCACGGCCGCTGCTTGGGCTAACCCTTTGTTGGAAACTAATAGCCCTTTGTTGTACGATTGTGACGATCTCTTGACTGCTATGAGTAAAGTCTTTGACATGCGTTACTCTACTCAAGCCACAGATTTGGAGTTGCTTAACCTACAACAAGGCAGCCAACCCCTTATGTCTTACGTCGCCCGGTTCAATCAACTGACGGCGGAAACCCAATGGCCTGACAGCAAGAAAACGGCTGTTTTTTACAAGGGTCTTTCTGAAGAACTGAAAGACGCCTTATCTACTGTTCCTGTGGTTCCTACGGGTTTCCCAGAGCTGCTTGATTTGGTTCTACAAATCGACGCCCGAAGGAATGCTCGAAAGGGAGAGAAAAAGCCCTTCATGCCAGTCTCGGGGCGGTCAGAGACACCAGCAGTCATCTCTAACGACCCTGAACCCATGCAAATAGGCGCCGTGAGAGGCCGATTGTCCAATACAGAACGGGAGAACCGAAGAAAAAACCACTTATGTATGTATTGTGGTTCTTCCGAGCATTTATTGGCAACATGCCCTAAAAAACCCGTCAAGCGTGCGGGAAATGCCAAAACTCGACATTAGCAGGAGTCCCTATGTCGAGTGTTTCATCGGACTCCAGTACCATTCCTAAACATGCACCTGTAATAGTTCAGGTGACGTTACATTGTGATGAGCGAGAAGTGGTTTCCAAGGCCATGGTTGATTCTGGCGCCACCAGCAATTATATAGACATCACCTATGCTAAGAACCGCTCCTTACCCCTAGTAAACAAAAAAAAACCCGAAACGGTGAATACCGTGGACGGATCTGTGTTAACTTCTGGTATGGTAACCCAGGAGACGGTACCTGTTCGGATGACGCTATCAAATAACCATTCAGAAGAAATCGTCTTCGATGTTATTGCTGCTCCGCAGTACGAGATCATACTTGGTCTTGCATGGTTAACCCTTCACAATCCTACTGTTGACTGGGTTTCGGGATCGCTCCAATATCCTTCGACTCATTGCAACGAACATTGCTTTACCAGTCAGGAGGTGTCAAATAAACAACACTTATTGGCCTCTGTGGTGGAGGTTTCTGCTATCAGCGTGGTACATCAATGCGACAATATCATACCATGCGAATACGCTGATTATGCTGATGTCTTTGATAAAGGCCAGGCAGAACAATTACCTCCTCATCGACAGTACGACTGTCCTATTGAACTGATTCCGGGTGCCAAAATTCCTACAGGCCGTGTTTATTCTTTAACACCTAAAGAAGATGTCGTGTTAAAGGAATACATTGACAAGGCGCTAGCCATGGGCTTTATACGAACCTCGCAATCTCCTGCTGCATCTCCTCTATTCTTTGTTCCTAAGAAAGAGGGAGACCTCAGACCCTGCATTGATTACAGGGCACTTAATGATATCACCATCAAAAACCAATACCCCTTACCGCTAATAAACGTGCTGTTGGATCAGTTAGGCACTTCCAGCTACTTCACCAAACTGGACTTGCGAGGTGCATACAATTTGGTTCGCATTCGTGAAGGCGACGAATGGAAGACCGCTTTTAAGACACGGTATGGTCTTTACGAATATTTGGTGATGCCTTTTGGTCTGTGCAATGCTCCCGCCACATTTCAATTCTTCATGAATGATATATTCAGAGACATCATGGACCGATTTGTGGTTGTCTATCTGGACGACATTTTGATTTACTCCTCATCTCTATCGGAACACGTCAGACATGTTTCTACAGTCCTACAAAGACTTAGGGAGAACCACCTTTATGTGAAAGCCGAAAAATGTGTCTTTCATTCGCAGGAAGTGGAGTTCCTTGGTTACGACATTACCAATCTAGGTGCTCGAATGAGTCGTTCCAAGGTAAAGGCAGTCTTGAATTGGCCAATTCCACATAACGTCAAGTCGCTACAGTCTTTCTTGGGCTTTGCGAATTTCTATCGCAGATTCATCCATTCCTTTTCCAAAACAGTAGCTCCTTTGACGGCTTTAACTAGTTCCAAAGTACCTTTCTGTTGGAACCAACATGCCCAAGCAGCATTCGAAAAACTGAAGGAAGCATTTACCACTGCACCCGTGCTTCAACATCCGGATCCTGATCGCCAGTTTGTCGTTGAAGCGGATGCATCCAGTGTCGCTATTGGCGCAGTGCTCTCACAAGTCTGCACAGAAACCAAGGAGGAACACCCAGTGGCTTTCTTCTCTCGTAAACTCACCTCATATGAACGGAACTACACCGTTACTGAGCGGGAACTACTGGCTATCAAAGATGCCTTCCGAGAATGGCGTCATCATCTTCTTGGGGCCAAACAACAGGTGTTGGTGTACTCTGACCATAGAAATCTCCAAGCATTCAAATCCATGAAATGCCTTACGGCCCGTCAGGCCAGATGGCATGTCTTTTTTGCCCAATACGATTTCCAGGTCACCTATCGTCCTGCCCGAGAACATGTTAAGTCGGACGCTTTGTCCCGTATGAGTAAAGAGGCGCAGGAAGAAAAACAAGTACAGATCCAGCTGTTGGCAGATCATGTGATTTGTGGTTGTTCGGTTCAACCATCCTTAAAAACCGAAATACAAGAGTGGGTAAAAAATAATCCACAAGTAGTCCAGGATATGAATCTAGACGTGCATAACGGTTTACCATTCACACAGGGGGTGCTTTATCTATCAACTCCTTCAATGCGGGATAAAGCCCTCAAATGGAATCATGATTCCTTGATTGCAGCCCATCCTGGACAGAAGAAAACACTGGACCTACTCAAAAGGTGGTGCTGGTGGCCATCCATGGCAAAAGACGTTATAAACTACGTATCTTCTTGTTCCGTATGTATCCAATGTAAAAATACTCCTGGTAAACCAGTGGGCTTACTCCAATCCCTGCCTGTCCCTACCAAACCATGGGACATGATATCTATGGACTTTGTGGTGGAACTCCCCCCAAATCAAGGATACGATACCCTATGGGTCGTAGTGGATTATTTCACTAAATTGGCCCTATTTATTCCTTGTATTGGTTTACCAACTGCTACTGTTCTGGCTGATCTATTCATCCAACATATATTCCGTTTCTTTGGTCTACCATCAGTAATCATTACTGACAGGGGCTCGCAGTTTGCGTCACGCTTCTGGAGAGCCTTAACATCTGCATTACTAATTGATGATAGAATGTCCAGCGCTTATCATCCTCAAACCGACGGACAGACTGAAAGGGTCAATTGTACTATGGAACAATATCTGCGGTGTCTGTGTTTGCAATACCAATCGGATTGGCTCACGGTACTGCCGGCGGCTGAATTCGCCTATAACAACTCTTATCATAGTGCCATAGGCACTTCACCGTTCTATGCTCTCTATGGACAACACCCCCGATCAATACCTCTAGATTCCGGTCTATCCCTGGACACGCCTGCCGCAGGCCGTACGCTTCGTGATCTGAAGAGATTACAAAGAAGGGTGAAGCAGCAATTGGAGCAGGCCAAACGACGTGACAAGTTCTATGCCGACGCTCATAGGGTGTCCGCACCTGTCTATAAGGCTGGGATGAAAGTCTGGCTATCCACTAAGAACTTAAGAATTCCGGGCAAAAAGAAATTGTTGCCTAGATTCATCGGTCCGTATGTTGTGCTCCATGTTCTTAATCCTGCTGCTGTACGTCTGGCTTTGCCACAACGATGGCGGGTGCATCCTGTATTCCACGTCTCGCTCATCAAGCCTTTCTCTGACACTACTAGACTGCCGGTACGGCCTGTTGCTATTTCTGTGCGGGGGTCTGATGAATACGAGGTACAAGACATACTGGATATGAAACTCCGTTCTGGTAGACCGTATTATCTGGTGGACTGGAAGGGCTATGGACCCGAAGATAGGTCCTGGGAACCTCTTTCCAACATTCATGCTCCTGCTTTATTGAAGCGCTTCCACACAAGAAGGGGAGAGGTTGTCCCTTTGGGGGATGGCACTGTCATGCATGCTGGACGCTACGCTCGTAGAACAGCTAGACCGTTCTACTCCAAATGGAGGCTATTCGATACGTTACCGGGAAAACGACGTTTACACTTTTCACGTCGCTAACTTCACGTGACTTTTGCTTCGTCACGTGAACTACGGTATCACGTATTTAAGCAGCGTAGAAACTTCACTCGCTGCTTCTGATCGTCTCTATTGGCGTCGTGTAGCTGAACCTCTGATCTACATCCTGGTATATTCCTACAGCTACTTTTGGGCCTTCGATAGCGTGTGTTCCGCCACACGCTGATTCCTGGAGCTATCCCTTCGCGTGATAATCCACACGCGCTCTTTGTCTTCATACGCGGCTGGCCAAGGCTGCGTGAATCCTGCCCGCGTGTAAAATCCACACGCGCTCTTTGTCTTCATACGCGGCTGGCCAAGGCTGTGTGAATCCTGCCCGCGTGTAAAATCCACACGCGCTCTTCGTCTTCAAGTGCGGCCGGCCCAGGCTGCGTGAATCCTGCCCGCGTGTAAAGTCCACACGCGCTTTTTGTCTTCATACGCGGCTGGCCAAGGCTGCGTAAATCCTGCCCGCTTGTAACATCCACACGCGCTCTTCGTCTTCAAGTGCGGCTGGCCCAGGCTGCGTGAATCCTGCCCGCGTGTAAAATCCACACGCGCTCTTCGTCTTCAAACGCGGCTGGCCAAGGCTGCGTAAATCCTGCCCGCGTGTAACATCCACACGCGCACTTCGTCTTCAAGTGCGGCTGGCCCAGGCTGCGTGAATCCTGCCCGCGTGTAAATCCACACGCGCACGTTGTCTTCACACGCGGCTGGCCCAGGCTGCGCGATTCCTGCCCGCGTGTAAATCCACACGCTCATGTTGTCTTCAAACACTATTTTCTTCTAACTCCTGCATCTGTGGAACTAACAGAAGGATTGATCCCTAAGTGGGAAGGAAGCCTTTCAAGGATTATTGGAAGTGACTTTGAACTGAACTTTGGACGCTATCCTGTGGTGAATTCAACCCGTATCTAGCGTGAGCCTCGTTCCGTCCGGGATAAGTCTCCCTTACTAATTTTCCCTTCCCTGTCGTTTTGTTCTTCATTTCAAATCCATCAAGAGACTTCTGGATTGTTCTACCCAGAGATACAGGTCAGTGTGATCATTCCTGCCATTATCTAACTCATCATACTCATGTTGGAGCAGTTAATCATGATACTTTAATTTGTCCTAGGCTGGATTACTATACCTTACCCACGCCCTTTCCAGTGATCCATCGCTCTGCCTGTTTTATCAGCCAGAGGGTTGTATCATTTGGAAGGTCTTTGTTGACTTCACGACTATCAAGTCGGGTGAACAGGGATCCGGAAGACCCTACCTCCTGTATCCTTTTGAATATTGTATCCTTTTCGGTTGATACTTTGGTGCATTCTGACAGTCGAGGAGGGAGAGTGGTTTCATCCTCCAGTGTCTAGTTCGGTCGTGATCCGGGCCCCAGCACAGGGTGATCGTCACTGGTGAGTGATCGGAGAGAGTCCTGGGGAGGATCGCCAAACCCGAGACACTCCTTATGAGTATGTCAGACACTAACCATCTATCAATGCGGGAGAAGGAATCATGTACTGAGGAATAAAAGGAGTAGGCGCTGGAGTCGGGGTAAAGGAGCCTCCATGCATCAAACAGGGCCAGGCGAGGAAGTGAAGAGAGTGTAGTATATGCAGCCCTAGTGAGTTGACGGGGACGAGAGCCAGACCTATCGAGATCCACATCAAATATTGTGTTAAAATCGCCTCCCCAGAGAATCGGTACCAACGGGAAGCCATCTAGGAGAGATGTAAGGTATGTATAAAATTCAGGATTGTCGGTATTGGGGCTGTAGTTATTTAGCAGGACCACTTCCCTATTCTGTAAAGTACCATGGAGTAAGACGTATCTGCCCAGGGGGTCTATTGTCGTGGCTATGGGGTTGAATCTAATGCTCTTGTGAATAAGGGTCATAACCCCCCGGCTTTGTGTAGAGTAGGAGGTATAGTATCTCTGTGGTCCCCATGCTTTGGCAAACCTTTCACAATACTCAGTAACCGCATGTGTCTCCTGAAGAAACAGGATTTTAGTTCCATGCCGTTCAGCCTGAAGCTGTAGTAGTCTCATTTTCTTGTGGTTACCCAGCCCCCGCACATTCCAACTCATGAATGTCAGGGTTTCTTCACTCGACACTCCCACAGTAGACACAGAGGAATACAGGCGGATGGAACAGCACCCCCCACAATCGGTCCCTATTGTAGTCAGATCTGCGACGGCGTTGAGAGCATGGTGCTCTGAACTCTACCTTCTCTGCAATTACCAAGCCTTTTTTAACGTAAACTACCCTACCACCCACCCCCTCCCACATCCCTCCCCCAATCAGAGGGATGAACACCACATATCCAACCAACCAAATCCAAAACAATGGCATCAACGCCTGGGGGGCCTGTAAATCGGCCTGGCGGCGGTGCTCCGTACCATGAGGCAATTTTCAATGCCTGACAGTAATAGCAGGTCTCATCCGGGGATGTTCCTGCGGGGGGGAGAGGGTAGGCATGACCAACTATAATGAACCAATGTAACGAAATTATAAGGGGTAACCATCTGATCCACCTGATCGAGGTGATGTATCTGTTCAGTCACAAATATTAGGAGCAAGGGATTATCGCAGAGTTCCTGGACAATTGAGAGGGCAAAGGATGTATGTGGTGAATAACCAGGAGGCATCGGCGGAGAGGAGTCCACGCCGTCAACCGTCTAACAACTAGAACACACCATGTCACAACCCAACCCAGCAGTTGAATCGCATAGAGAGGAAACAAAGTACTAAACACTCTCCGTCCCAATGCGGACAGGACGGGATGGGCGGCATTCCCCTCGGTCCATGCGCCCTCGTAGATGCCGCAGCTGGGAATGATCGAATGTCACAAGTCTAATTGAGTTCAGGGCTAGGGCCCAATGGCATCGCCTCCACAATGGGAGCCTGTTGTGGTAGGCCAATGTCACAGTGTGTGGTCCAATGTGACAAAATATAAAGCAATGACAGAGAGTGTTGCAGGTACAGTTCAGCTGGGGAAGTGTTCATCTATGAACTTAGAGGCCTCCTCCGGTAGCGTGAAGAAGTATACTCTGTTTGCATGTTCGATTCTCAGTTTGGCGGGATATAACATAGCATATTTGACCTGGAACTCGCGCAGTCTTTTCTTCACCGGCAGGAAGGATTTACGCTCACGCTGGACCGCCACCGAGAAGTCCGGATATAGGTGGATTTGGCTGCGCCCAACAAAAGGTCTCCCTTGATTCTTGCCGCCCTGAGGAGGGGATCTCGGTCGCGAAAATTTAGGACTCTGGCTATGATGGGGTGAGGAGGGGCGCCAGGCTTGGGCTTCGCTGTGAGTGCACGGTGGGCTCTCTCAATTGCAAATTGTGAGCAGAGTTTTGGGCAATCAAGGAGTCGGAGTAGCATGCTCTCCACGTAATCCTCCATGGGTTCTTGTATGCCATCCTCCGGAACCCCGATTATGCGGAGATTGTTGCGCCTCGAGCGAGAGAATCTTGGATTTTTTTGAATGTCCTGAATTTTGAATGTCTCCTCCTTATAGGATGACATCAGAGGATTTTTACTATGTGGGCAGAAGTAATCTAGATCTGCCTCTAAGAAGGGATAGGTCAGTCTGTGGATGTCGCCACCTCCCTGTAAGCAGATTGGACTGAAGGAAGTGACTCAGTTTTAGTGTGTGTGTTTTTATGAGGTGCTTTGTTATACCACAGTTACTTTAGCCAAAACCAGTTATGAAACAAAACCCTCATGTTTATAAATGTCACCCTTATATAAAATAGATAGGAAAATACCATATTTCACATGGAGCATACTATTACAAACACCAAGTTTGCTGTTTAGTCCTTCTGGCAATCTTTTGCAATTTCTTTGGCAAATATTTCCCCTACAAATCTACAAATGGGAACACTGAAGCTTATCAATGTCGGACATATTTGCATTTAAGTTTCATAACTGTACCATGTAAGATTTTCTCAGAAATGTCATTTTACTGGCTTTCACGTCCCCCATATGCTGGGAAGATCCACAACGTCTTATTTTCATGGTGCAAAAATTACATTCAAGCTGTCAACACTTTACATTACTGCTTGTTTAGATTACTGAAATAAATGTCTTTATATGAAAAGTCTTTTCAATGATATGGGCTGGCTTTGCTCCCAAAAGTGGGCAGTCCTTTCAACCCCCCCAGGCCAAATGTCATGCTGTGGTCAGATTTGCCAAGAGGTTGCTATGACACCCCTTTTATCCTAGGCAGTTGAAGCTGATGAGAGGTGTCAGAGGAATTCACACTTCAGTGACAGGGCTGTCCATTGTCCGATGCTGCAGCAATGCCGCTCAGTCTGACGAAATCACCACTTCCCACACCTCTTGGTATTTCATGTGGTATTGGAACTTCCTTTCCCATGGGGCTGGCACATTAGAAGTGCCTGCCTTTGCAAAGACTGGTTTGACAGCAATTTCTGGGCCTAGCTATGATGTTGAAGTTCATTTTTTGGGAAAAATAAACTACACAGAGTACAATTTACTTATATTTTGGAAGCTTTTCTTCCCAACATATATAGTTTTGTTTCAGGGAATGTTACAATATTATTTCCATTGAGCTTGTACAATATCAACTCACTGATTTGCAGAGCAGTTCAACAGGGGTTCATTTTACTTCCCCTGGTCATTTACAAATGCGATTTTCCTCGCATCTTTATTCTGAACATTTCCATAGTTCGGGTCAATTTCTACTAGACAGGAATCTGTTTAAAACAAGGGTTCTTTGAAACTGACATAAGCAAAGGAAGAGAGAGAGCTTCTTGTCAAGGTTTTGCATGTGTTCCTTTGTTGCAACATTAAACGCTTGCCGTACGGCCGGAAACTGATTTCTCTGCTCTTTCACAGATTTTACTTTACACACAATGCCTTTCAGGGAGGAATGTCCCTCCTTTGATGGTGTTCATCGTGAAGATAGATGGGCATGGATGTGTTTTACTAGAACCAAACATTTGCAAAATTTTAAACACAGAACATTTTTGCTTTCAGTTGGAAGTCTTGAGCTGGCAGTTTAGCAGCGCTGAGCCAGGCTGCTTTAGAATTCTTCTTTTTGGTGCACATAAAGAAAATCCAGAAATGTATCCTTTACTGCTTACACACCACCTGTACAAATAAACAGGCATTAGTAGTCTGCGTAGCGCAAATCTAACTGCGCTTCTATTCTCAAGTCCAAGCCGAACTTGTCAGTCTGCAAAGACACAAAAGATACCTTTTAATTATTTGATGTCAATTCGAAGATTCCCACCGTCAGCTTCTCAAATCAGGCAAAACCGTACCCGGCGAGAATAACACAAAACTCGTAGCTTGTAGCGTGTCACGTGAGCTATCATGTGATGATGCTTAAATGGACGCAATGTCCATATTCATTACACAACAACTAGTGCGCTCCCTACAACGTAATGAAGGCGTGCAGGGACAAAGAGTATGTTTTAATGTATATGCTTGTGTTCCTATTTCATGGTTTAAGGGAATGCCATCCAGTATGTAATTAAAATATATATGAATTACCTATAGTCACCTAGATTCCCTATACTCTTACTAAGAATACTCAGGGAACTTCCATCACTAACGCAACAATTGTGTGTGATAATGGAAAATATTGATGAATGGGTGAATACAAAAACCAACAACACATGTAAACAATGCAGACCTATATATAGGAAATAGATTTGGAAGTGTTATTCAAGCATACTCAGTGGTGAGACTCAATGCTACATATTACCCTATTGATGTGTAGGTAAGTGACCACAAACCCATTCACAATTAGTGTTAAAAAAACAGATAAAAGAATTAAGCCTGATGCATGAGATTTATAATGCGTGTGTGTGTTGTGCTAACTAGCCGTGTACCAATATATAAGCTGAAGGTCTGAAAGTGCTACACTGGCGCACTTTATAGTAAAGCATCTAATTCTTATATATTTCTCAACACTGTGTAATGTGTAAGAGAACTACTCATTCATCCCTCTAAGTTTGACCATGACCAGATAGTCGATCCAAAACATTTCCCTTTGTGCTAACAGGGTGTTGTAGTCCCCACCTCTAGGTGAACATTTAACCATTTCCAGAACAGTAAATTGAATCTGGGTGATAGTGTCTAAACTCTTTAAGGTGTCAAGCCACTGGTGATTTGTCTTTCATACAACAGATGTTAGATTTGTGTTCATTCCACCGTTCACGGGCAGACCTGGAAGTTTGATCAATGTAGAGCAGGCCACACAGGCACTTTATACTATATATAACACCTTATGATCTACAGGTGGCAAAATCCCTTAAAGATATCTTTCTGCCTGTGTGGGGATGTGTGATGAAGTCCCTTTTACACACATTATTACAGTGCCTGCACATAAGACAGGGAAAGGTTCCCTTTCTCTTTGTTTTTAGGGTTGGTTGGTCATCCCTCGGTGTCCTCTCTGCCCTAACCAGTTTGTCATGTAGATTTCTACCCCACCTATAGGCCTTCATGGGCGGTTTGAGAAACAGCTTGAGAAGTATTTGGTCATGGTGTAGAATTGACCAATTTTTTCTAGCTTGTGCTCTAGCAGCAATGCATGTACTTTAAAGGTTCTCACATGCACTAATATGGACAGCATAGATCTACGATGTTGAGGTAGTGTTGTGTTCTTCTGTCTGGACACCTGGTGTGGTGTCCTTTGGGGACCTGCGAACATCTGAGTGGTGTATCCAATATCTCAGCTCTTTCACCTTCACTGCGAGAGGGATGGAAAACACAACCTCATATGGCCCATGTAACATGGGGTTGTTCCACTTTCGCACAAACCTCCTGACATAGACCAATAAACCTAGCAACAATGGTTGTGTGGGGGTGGTGCCAGTTTGTGGGGCAGTTGTGGTCTGTACCTCCTCGGTATGTGGCGAGCTATTTGTTTTGGAATACATCTTATCGCACCTGTCAGTTGGGTCAGGTACTGCTTGAATTCTTCCCCCAGAATTGTTGCTGCCCTATGAGCATCCAATGCTCTCCTGACAGGTGATAGCAGTGTCTGCATGTGCCTGCAAGTCACTATTTCATGGGGGGACAGGTGGTGGTCCTTACTGGGATATATGTGCAGATGGAACAGGGCCAGGGGCAGGCAATACACCCAATTCTTTTTTAGCATATTGTATAGTTTGGATAGTCTGCTTTTAAGGAGGCCGTTGATCCTCTCTACCACTCCATTTGCTTGTGGGTGGTAAATCGAGCACATACAATGCTTTATTCCTAACAGGGTTGTGATCTCTTTGAACAGCTCGTTGAAGAAATGTGTGCCGTTGTCTTACCTCAGAATGTCACATGCTCCCCAACGGCGAATACCTCTCTGACGAGGAATTTAGCAGCACACTTGGCATCTGGGTGGGCAGATGGTATTGCTTCAACCCATCTTGAAAATGGACACACCCCCACAATTGAATATTGTGCCCCATTGCATCTTTCTCCTATGTCTGCATAATCAATGTGCAGCTCAGAGAATGGAGCGACAGGGTGGGGTAATGTTCTTCTCAGTGTTCTCAGTGTCATGCATGTACTAAATAATTGACATGTTGTGCATTGAACCACCATCGTTGCTAGGTGCTCCTGTAAGCTTGGGACAAGCCAATCTTCTTGAATACCCGCTGCAATGTGTTATTTATAGCTATGGGACAGGAAATGCAACTGCTCGAAAGCTTTATGCAAGAATTCCACAGGCATTACTAACTTCCTTGTGCTCCACTGTCTCCATAAGAGATCTGTGGGTGATTACATACACCCATGCCTGAGCCATATGTCTTGTTCTTCTGGGGTTGCCCTATGGTCTAGCTCAATTACTTGTGTGATAGGGAGAGATGTGTATGCATCTGTGTCTGGCCGTGTGCTTGCTGTGGTCATGATATATTCTGCTGATGTTTGTACTGAGAGGTATGCTGCAGCTTTTGCTGGCGTCTGCAGCAGCATTCCCCAATGAGATCTTATGTGCATGTGCTGCGCATTTGACAACCGCCACCACAGAGGGCTCTGCGAGGGCGGAAATCAAGGTGTTGAGCAAAGCCGCATGCTGTACTGGTGAGCCATCTGCTCTTCGGCATCCCCTCCTTCTCCAGCGCGACAGACCTGCATGTACCCTGGTGGTGACATAGGCAAAGTCGGAATAGAGGGTAAAATAGCACCCCTTGGAGGCCTACAGTGCTTCTATGAGTGTTCCCAGTTCAGCTGCTTGTGCAGAATTATGCATGGGTATTCTTTTCCTCACTAGTGTTTTGTACCCTACCTCTTCTATGTGCACCACTGCCACCCCAACAAGTTTTTCACCTGTTTCCTGGTCAAATGATGCTGACCCATCAACAAAGAGCACTTCCCCCCCCCCTTCTAGGGGGCTGTCTTTTGCTTTGGGGATATCCTTGCCTTCCCTTTCATAGGATGCACAATCATGCTGCTGCAAGTTCTAAGCCCTAAATCCTAAGTCCTAAGCTGTACATGGATGAGTGAGAAATGTGGCAGGGCTTACTGCTTTGCACCGTACAACATGGATGTGGGGGGTAGACAATATTATTTTGTATGCTGATGCTCTTTGTGTTGTGAGAGTGGACTTACAATGGTCTAGTATTGCAAAAAGTGAGTGCTCCATGTATAACGTTACTGAGCACCCCATGACAATTGTCAAACTCTTCTCAGTAGCGAAGGCTGTGGCAGCAAGAGCTTGTTTGCAGGTGAACTGTCCCTGCATGGCAGAATTGAGTGTGCCACTGTAATAGTCTAGGGGTTTATGCCCCATATTGATTTTCTGTGTGCGTACTGCTGTCATGAGTGTGCCGTTTGAGTGGGAGAAAATGTAGAATTCCTGTGTGTTATCAGGGGTGGCAAGGGCAGGTGCCGTTGAAATTACTTCTTTCAAGTCATTGAAAGTGGTTATCATCTCTGGGGTCCACTCAGTTTTGTTGTTTGTTTTCTGGGCCTCTTTGAGGGCCTGCAAGAGCGGCTTTGAGTATGCTGCATAGTCTAAGATCCATGCCCTGCAATAGTTCCATAACCCTAAGAACCTTTGCATGTCTTTCACTGTAAGCGGTTTGGGACTGGCATGCACTATTGCTGCTCTGTCAGGGATTATTTTTTTCCATCTTTGGAAATGAGTTGCTCCATGAAAAGCCACTCCTGCTAGCAGTACTGGAGTGTTGCCTTATCCACCTTGTAACCTTTTTTTGCAAGCAACTGCAGTAATGTTTAGCTCACTGTTGCTGCAGACCAGTAGGACATCTACGTATTGAAATATTGTGCTGGGTACTTGGATGTTCCCTAAGTCGTCATGTAGAATCCTGTTAAATATGCTGGGGCTCTCACAGTTCCCCTGGGCCATACAAGTGTACTTGTATCGCTTTCCACCCAGGGTAAAGGCTGCAAGGTATTGTGACTTTGGGTGTAGGGGAACTGAGAAGAAAGCATTCTTCAAATCCACTACAGAAAAATGGGTAGCCTCTGTGGGAATGCTGCATAAGATAGATGCCAGATTAGGAACAAGTAGAAACTCTTTCTGTACAACATCATTAAGGAGTCTCAAATCCTGGATCATCCTCCAAATGCCCCTATTGACTTTTTAATGGGGTATGTAGCTGTATTGCATGGTGAGGTGGAGGGCACTATGATCCCTTGGTGCAATAGAGCCTGAATCTCTTCTTCTGCCTCCCTGTACAGTGAGTACTGTTTCACCCGTGGAAGCACTGCTCCTTGTTTAACTGTTATTTTAACTTGGGTCACTTATTTTAGCATTCCTACATCATGTGGGTTTGTTGTCCATAAGTGTGCAGGGACGTATTGCAAATCTGTCACACTAAATGGGGGTGGTCCATTAACAATAGCCATGAGGAGACTGAGCACTTTTCTGAACTGCACCATTATTTCACAAGGCATGCAAATATCGAGGAGGAGTTCGCCATCATTGTTACCATCTTCGAAAAGGTCTTCATCAGATAATTCTCCTAGTGGCACATTAGGGTTGATGCATGACACAGTGCCCCATTGGCACCCGTGCGGGTCAGTACACAGCACTACAATCCATTTTGCAGATATCACTAGGCCTTCCAGGTCTAAGGATAGGATTGTGCCTGCAACCAGTTCAGGGAGTACTTCAGGTTGTAAAAAGAAGTCAGTGGGTACCCTCCACTCTTTTCTGGTAAATTGGGGGACAGCACGTGCGAGTACCTAGATACCATAGTGCCTGCTGACACATATACCCTTCTTCTGGGCGTGTGGCTAGCGGGTATATTCCCTTTTTTGTCTCCCTTTTCCCCAGCCTCCCCTGTACTCGACTTCCCCCAGTCAGGACCACTGTCTCTTCAAACATTCTCCTGAGGTCCAATATTTCCCTCCTATTCTGTAATGGTCTCCCCTTATATTTTGCCGTTACGTAGTTGGACATATGATCCAGAGCTCACCTGTCAAATGGTTCCTGTTCGGGCCAGGAATGGGGCATTCCCTCCCCTTTGGTCTCAATCACTCATTGGTTGTGATACTTTTTGATTTTCTCACAGTATGGGGGCAAGGCTTTCCCTATATGGTCTAGGGGTGTGTCCGTCCCCATGGTCGTGTCCAGAGAGTGCCTTGTGTCAACGCTATGCTTGTACCGTTGTGTCACAGTTAAAACAGAAATGCGTCCAATATCACTTAAAACATATCCACTATAATCATATCTCTAATAGCAGTCAATACTGTCAAGAAATTCATAATAAAAAAAAAACATCAACTCATCTTTCCCCTCCCATGTTCCCCACCAGAGCTTCTTCATTCACTCCCTACACGCTACCCTGATGCATTCGCGCACGTCACAAAGGCCCCTTCTGGGCCTCCTCCGTGTACGTTAAAATACACCTTCAAAATAAACAAAAATAACAAGCTAAAATAACAACCACTACTCTTCCCAAGCTCTCTAATTATACAGAGCTCATATATTTCTCCTTGTATTTATCTCCTGCACTGGTAGAAACAGTACATGTGGCGCCACCATCCCTTCTTACTCGGGTGGGGGGGCGGCTCCCGTATTCCCTTTTCCTTATCCTTAATATCCTGAAAAAAGTAAAAAATAAAAAATGGCCATAAAAGATCTCCCCAATCTATAACCCGAAATATTCTCACTTTCATTCACTGCGTGTTCACCCTTTTCATACTGCTCTATACTCACAACCCTACTCTGTTATCCCTTGCAGGCTATACTCACATGTCCACATTCTTCCGAAAGCCTTCACGGGGGATCCACAACCGGCCTGGGCCTCTCCTTTGGGCTGTACCCCGATTCAACGAGCAGGTGGGATGTCTGCAAAGACAGTACCCGCAAGGGCCACTCAGCGCGTGCCTTTTGGGAGGGACACGGCCCTTCCGGAGATGGCACCTGAATATCTCTGCAAGTACGGGGATGATGGAATCACGTTGCAAGGGCCACCAAGTGAAGGCCAATCCCTTTTTACGCATACTCCAGAGTGAAGACATCGCTCTAGGGAAATAAGCCAGGAGATAGCGTTGGAAGGATAACAAAGGTTTATTTGTACAGAATGCAAATATCAGCAAAGGACTCTGCTCTGTGCGCTCTGACCTGTCCTGATACAAACAAGAGCATGAAAGCCCAAAAAGCGTCATCATATGCAGTACTAACTGGTGCCACTGATTGGTGGCATCCTACACATGGGCTGCTTCATAGGGGATGCCAGGGTTCAATTGGTTGCTTCTTTCCCGTTGATCCGGGTCCACGTTGGTCAGCTGGGCTCATCCCCACGGTGAAGGTCGGGGCACACATATACTACATTGTTTCCTTCTAAATTAAACATGCTAAGCCTGGTTACTATATCATTATGGCATGCACCTTGGTGTACGGGAAATAGTGCCATTGGGAAGGGAGGGTTAAAAAACAGTCACGCTGACCCACACATTCAGGGCTTTGTTGATACTGAAGATCCCGCACTCAAGGTCTCCACCCGGGGTTTTGATCCTTAATTTATCCCTCCCTGTACCTCGTCTTACAAGAGACGTGTTTCATGCTTGAAGAAATACAGCCTTGCATGCTTAGATCTTCTGTGGACACTTGATTTGTGTTGGGACAGGGGGGTGGCATGCTTATCAGGGAATACAGAGGTGTAGGGGTCGGGTCAGTGGCGTGGGGATGGCTCTGGACTGACTGGTGGGGGTGCTAGAGGCCTACTTGCAGTTTAGTGGAGATGTATGAACTGAGCACGGATCCTGGTGTTGTCTCACGCTCTTGCAGGGCACATTCCACTGGAAGATACTAAATATTCACATCACTGAAGGCACGAGAAGGAAGTGAACTTCCGTGGGAACGGGGCTCTGCAGATTCATTCTGTTTAAATGAGATTGGGCCTAGTGACCTAGGTTCGTAGACAGCAAGCTTATGCTTTTTGGGCCTACTACAAGATGGAGTAATGTGCTATGTGTTTTCTAGTGCCGAGCATCTATGGTTGGTGCTACAGTGCTTCTACATGGTGCGGTTTACTCCCCCCTTATACACTACATCACCTCATATGGTGTTCGCCTCACCTGAAAGCGCCTGGGGATATGGGATATACTCATTTCCATCCCAACATTTCCACCAGCCCATCCCCTGCTGATCTGTTCTCTCTTGGCACTGTGCACCTGACCACCCTCTGTCCGCCGGGCCAGGTACCTGCTCACCCTGCCACCCTCCCTCACTGCCTCCGGGCCTCCCCTTGCACTGGGGTCTGTATCTGTACCCATACAGCACCCCCTTTTCTTCCTGCACTTATCAGACCTACCCTGTATGCTGCCTTAAACCCAGCACTTGCAAATGGCTGGCTGCACTACCACTGTTTGTTGCCTTTATTATTTATTTATTTAATAATATTTATCTGTTTCTCCTCTGCTTCGCACTTTCCACTTCTCCCCCCTTCCATGCACTTTTCCCCGCCCCCGCTCCCATGCACTTGCACGTTTTCAATGTCACTGGGCCTAGTAAGATTGTTGTTTTGTTCTCCCCTGTTCCCCTCCCTTGCCTTTTTGAGCTCTGAAACACTTGTGTACTAGCATGATAGAAATAAAATATCAATATCAATATCAATACCCTGCTTTGTGGCCAACACATGTGCCCATAAAGATACACACACAATACAGGGTTGTACCTCTACCCATATGTGTCCTAAGGGTATCCAATGGGTACTGTTCACCAAGAACAAAATGAAGAGCTGCACTTCCAGGGTCGCTGTTCAAACCAATGCAAGCTACTTGCAAACCTAATTCAACACCTTGGAACCAAAAGTGTCCGCCACACTGCCTTCGGCGCTCACTCAAACTTTGAACCAATGCTGTTTGCATCTGTTGAAATGGCAACATGCTGTATCACCTGAGAGAAACCTCAAGGTTTCTCCCTGGCTACACTCCGTGGATCTGTCATCCCGGTAGCCAGGACATGGCCATCACTATTGAATTCAGTTCCTGGGGGTGAACCAGTGAGGGAGGATCACCTAGATTGGGGGGTCCTTGGGGAGTGAGACACTGACAGGTGAGATACGGTATCCCCCTTTTTTCAACACCTTTTCCCCATCCTACCAAGTAGGATATTCCAAACCCCCCCCCCCTCCCTTTGCCATCACAAACAATTTTGCACAACACGGAAGACAACAGACTAACACCAGAGCTGCTTACCTGACCTGTCCCAATACAAGGTTATGGCAAAGTCAGGCAATCGACCAGAATCACACACACCTGATGGCCCTTTCCCATCCCCACAGGGATAAAAAGGTGGAGCAAAAGAGCACAAGATGAACAAGGCAGACTGCACCACGTGAGATATAACTCAGCACAGCAGTTTAAGAGGAGGAGAAAAGCCGCACAGACCGAGACGGTGACAAGGAGAGAAGTGACCTTTCCCTTTCTGACCAAGGCCTGTGAAACCTCTGTAGAAGGAATCAGAAGTCTGCGAACAATAGCCAGCGTTTGTTGCAGCAGATGTCAACGTTACATGAGACCCTGCTCTGCTGATAACCAAGCCCTGGGAGAGACGCTGGCCTCTGTGGTACCAACCTTGGCTCAAAGGAGAACAAAGCCAAGCAGTTCATCACAGCTGGTGATTCGAGGGAAGAGCCTATAAGAAAACAAACTATGTTGAACGATAAATAGCCAATGGCTAATTTGAACTTTGAAAAGCTAAAAGAACTATTCAGAAAAGTGGGGGAAAACCAGCAACAGAGAAGTCCGGCAACATGTGGGTGCTCAGGCAGGAAACTCTGGGCAATTACCCACTGTTAGAAATTACCATAACCAGAAGCCCTTGGGTAGAGGCGCAAAGAGTTAAAAGTGGTCATAGTCTTGTAACATCCTCTGTACCATCCAAAGTCTTTGACCGACAAATGATTGCGAAACTAAGGAAAATGAGTCCCTCTTGGTGACATGAACATATCAACAGTGTGTTGAGGTTGGCAAGAATGAACCCGGCAGAGGGATGCTAATGAAAAGGGGCGAGACCTGAAGTCCCTATGAACAGTGTGTTGACAGGAGTGAACCCGAATGAGGGGTGTCCACAGTAGTGAACTGTCTGTAAAAGTTGGTGAGAGAACCCAGCAGAGAGAAGCCGACCTAAAGGGACGAAGTCTGAAGAACAGTTTAAAATGCCATTAAGAATTGTGAATCCAAGAACAATTGGAAGCCTAGGGAAAGTGAATTGTCCCCATTGTCATTTTGGTCTGACTCCGGCCGAGGGAGAACCAGGGGTAAGAAGTTATCACCCAAAGTTCATTGGATAAGGAACTATTTAGTTGATTTATTCAACATGATTTGTGAAGGATCTATGCCCGGAAGAGGTGGACCCAGGGGTGAAGCCTTCACCTAAAGTATACATGAAGCAGAACTTTGTGTTTGTTTGTTGGATACATTAGTACTTGAAGGCAAGAGACTTTTTATTGAACAGATACTTAACCATCGTAGAACCTGATAGCTGATACAGAACTGTTAGCTCGTGCTGGGAAGGCTCAAATGTGTGCTGTGCTCAGGAGATCCACTTTGTCCCGTGCTCAAAACATGGGGAAGGAAGATCCCTGGCAATCAGATCTTGACTTATTATTTGTGAACACTTCTTTCTTTATTGAAACCCTATCCCACATCTTTCTGTAATTAGTTGTAATAAATTTGCAATATTTCTTTTTTTAGTATAGGCCTTTTTTATTTTGACACAACACCACAAGGACTGCCTTATTTTTCATTTGATGGTCTTAGATTTAGGTTTTGGTTAGGCTTGTTTCCAAACTGCATTTACAGTTAAATAAACACCCTTGAACTTTGATCACTTGTGTCTGTCTTTACTGTTGCCACCATGTGTTCTTTACATATGGTGTCAGGTATGGGATTTGATTCAACTGATACAAATGTAAACCATGGTAATAATTGTGGTACCACCTGAAGGGGAAAATAAAATAGTTGATCTCCTAGACTCTGCCCGTACTTCCACTTTAAAAGAGGTGTTGTTCTCTCAGTTACATATTCCATCTAGTCAACAGGATCTGTTCTTTAAGACTCAAGATTTACTAGATATCCTCCCACTCTCTCATAATAGCATCCAATCGTGGGATGGGATTATTCAAAAAATCCATCTGGTCTTTTCCTTCATCAGACCCGGTGCTCTAAATCCTCCTCCCACAGAGCCTTTTTTCCCCACATGGTATTCAGTCTCCATCGGCGGCAGGACCTTCAGGATTAAAACCTATTCCATCCCAGTCCACTCCTTTGACAGACTCAGAATCAGAGGACTCCAAGGATTTTGAAACCTTATCCTAAGGGACCAAGAGTTGTGTTTTTTCTGATTCAGACAACTGTGAGGGAACCCTTACACCCCCAGAAGAAATGGCCGATCTAGCCAATATCATTGCCCAATTGGCAGCCTATCAGATACAAGCCGAAAACAGAATCCAGGAAAATCTAACTAAGCTAACTGAATTGCAAGCAATCCCATTACTACCCCAAGGTGTACTTCAACCATATCTCGAAGGCAAAGATTTGGGAAATGTTTTCATAACTTCGAACGCCTGGTCAAACAACGTGTGTGGGGAGAGAACCTTAAGAAATGCTATTTGGGATCCTTGTTAAAAGGGGAACACCAAACTTCTTATCAATTACTCAACCTTGCACAGAGAGTCTCCTCCCTATCCATCAAGGAAGGCTTGTTTAAAAGAGTAGGGCAAACCTGCAATTTTTATCAGCAGAAATTACAAGCCGTTAGGTTGAACCCGGGAGAAACTCCTTCAGAGATGGGTGAATGGATCAAAAACATAGTGACCCTTTGGACTAATAATAAAACTCAAGAAGAACAGATAGAAATGATTACCATAGAACAATTTACAAACTCTTTACCCCCTTTTCTGCAACAAAACATCCTTCAATTAAATCGACCTACCATAGCCTTGGCCATTGAGACTGAACAAACCATTCGGATGCAGCTAAATACTTCCAACCAGGCCATCAATGGTAAGATTGAAGAGATTATAAATCCATCCATCACCCACCACCCCAGGGAATAGATAAACAAAGGGGGTCATATAGAGCCAATGAAGGGATGCCTGAGAAAGAGTAGAGATCAATAATCCTAATCCAAGATCTAAAGATGACAGCAGAAGGCAGGAAGTAAACGGAAGCAAACCATCTCTGCTAGTCTGTTTTTCCTGTAGAGAAACCAGACGTCTAACGAAACCCTGTCAAAAGAATATAAAACACAAACCTATGGGAATAGGCTGCTTGAAGTGTGAAGCGTGGGAAAACGCCAAGGAAGAGTTAGAGACCTCTAGCATCTATTAGCATCTGCTTATGTCAAACTCCTACCGAGTTCAAGTATCAAAAGGCTTGGGTGAATGGAAGACAGGTCAAGGCTTTAAGCAACTCAGTAGTAAGCAGACCGCTATACGGGCCAAATTAGTTATACCACAAGACCCAAACCATGCAACCCTAGTCCGAGAAATGTGTACATGGATACAACAAAATCTATCCTAACTTACCAATACACGTAGAAATCCGGGGCAAGACCTGTGAAATACCATCCGCCATAATTCCATGACTTTCTGACGAAGTTATTCTGGGGCGAGACTTCTCCATCTTCTCTACTCTCTTACAGGAATCTACACCCCCTCTTTAGAGACTTTCTGCCCTTAGAGGTCCGTGCAGGATAGTTACGATTCCCAAAACTCTACAGCATGGGATTGGGAAAACTCAGAGGGTGACAAGGAGAGAAGCGACCTAGCCCTTTCCAACCAAGGCACATGAAACCTCTGCAGAAGGAATCATAAGTCTGCAATCAATAGCCAGCGTGTATTGCAGCAGTTGTATCGGGAGGATAGCTCAGGGGCAATGCACTTGCCTTGGAAGCAAGACGTCACAGAGCACCTAAGGTCCGAATCCAGGGTCTGCGCTTACAAACCTTTGGGTATTAAGCACATTATAAATAACCTATCATATCATATCATACATGAGACTCTCCTCTGCTGATAACCGAGCTGGGGAGAGACGCGGGTCTCTGTGGTACCAACCTTGCTCGAAGAAGAAGAAAGCCAAGCGGTTCATCACAGCCGGTGAATCGAGGGAAGAGCCGATAAGAAACCAAACTGTGTTGAACGATTAATAGCCCACAGCTAATTTGAAATTTGAAAAGCTAAAAAAAAAATATTTAGAAAAGAGGGGGGAAACTATCAACAGAGGAGTCCAGCACCAGCCAGACCAGTGGGTGTTCAGGCAGGAAATTCTGGGCGATTTCCCGATGGTAGGAACCACCGTAACCAGAAGCCCTTGGGAAGAGGCGAGTAGAGATCAAAGTGGTCATACAGGGGTCTTGTAAAATCCTCTGTACCGTCGAAAGTCTTTGACCGACAGATGATTGGGAGGCTAAGGGAAATGAGTCCCGCTTGATGAAATGAGCATCTGACCAGTGTGTTGATGTTGGCAAGAGTGAACCCGGCGGAGGGATGCTAACGAAAAGGGGCGAGGCCTGAAGTCCATATGAACAATGTGTTGACAGGAGTGAACCCGAACAAGGGATGTCCACAGCGAATTGTTTTTGAAAAGGTGGCGAGAGTGAACCCAGCAGAGGGATGCTAACGAAAAGGGGTGAGGCCTGTAGTCCCTACGAATAGTGTGTTGACCGAAGTGAACCCAACCACGGGGTGTCCACAGTGACCTGTCTGTGAAAGTTGGCGAGAATGAACCCGACAGAGGGAAGACGACTAAAAGGGGCAACGGCCGTAGAACTATTTAAAAGTCATCAAGATTTGTGAATGCAAGAAATATTGGAAAACCAGGGGAAGTGAATTGTCCCCCTTGTCATTTGGGTCTGAGCTCGGTCGAGGGAAATCCAGGGGTGAGAGGTTATCACCGAAATATCATTGGAAAATGAACTATTTAGTTGATTTATTCAATATAATTTGTGAAGGGTCTATACCCAGAAGAGGGGGACCCAGAAGTGAAGCCATCACCCAAAGTGTACATGAAGCAGAACTTTGTGTTTGTTTGTTTGATACATTAGGCTTCGAAGGCAAGAGACTTTTTATTGAAAAGATACTTAACCATCGGAGAACCTGATAGCTGATACAGAACTGTTGGCTCGTGCTGGGAAGGCTCAAATGTGTGCTGTGCTCAGGAGATCCACTTTGTCCCATGCTCAAAATGTGGGGAAGGAAGATCCCTGGCAATCACTTCCTGACTTATTATTTGTGAACACTTTTTTCTTTATTGAAACCCAATCCAACAGTCTTTCTGTAATTAGTAGTAAGGAATTGGCAATATTTCTTTTTTAGTATAGGCCTTTTTATTTTGACACAACACCACAAGGACTGCCTTATTTTTAATTTGATGGTCGAAGCTTGCTCCCATCTTAAATTTAGGTTTAGGTTAGGCTTTTTTTCAACCTGCATTTACAGTTTAATAAACACCCTTGAACTGTGATCACTTGTGTCTGTCTTTACTGTTGCCACCATGAGTTCTTTACATATGGTGTCAGGTGTGGGATTTGATTCAACTGATACAAATTCAAACCATGGTAATAATTGTGATACAACCTGAAGTGGAAAATAAAATAGTTGATCTCCTAGACACTGCCCGTGCATCCACTTTAAAAGAGGTGTTGTCATCTCAGTTACATATTCTAACTAGTCAACAGGATCTGTTCTTTAAGACTCAAGTCTTACTAGATATCCTCCCACTCTGTCATTATAGCATCAAACCATGGGATCTGAATATTCAAAACATCCGTCCGGTCTTTTCCTTCATCAGACCCAGTGCTTTAAATCCTCCTCCCTCTGAGCCTTTTTTCCCCACATGGTATTCAGTCTCCATCGGCGGCAGGACCATCAGTGCCAGTCCACTCCTTTGACAGACTCAGAATCAGAGGACTCAGAGGATTTTGAAACCGTATGCTAAGGGTTACGAGGGTTACAAGAGTTGTTTTTTTTCTGATTCAGACAACAGTGATGGAACCCTTACACCCTCGGAAGAAATGGGCGATCTAGCCAATATCATTGCCCAATTGGAAGCCTATCAGATACAAGCCGAAAACAGAATCTAGGAAAATCTAACTAAGCTAACTGAATTGCAAGCAATGCCATTAATAACGAAAGGTGTACTTCAACCATATCTCAAAGGCGAAGATTTGGGAAATGTTTTCCTAAACTTCGAACGCCTGGTCAAACAACTTGTGTGGGGAGAAAACCTTAAGAAATGCTATTTGGGATCCTTGTTAAAAGGGGAACACCAAACTTCTTATCAACTACTCAACCTTGCACAGAGAGTCTCCTCCCTATCCATCAAGGAAGGCTTGTTTAAAAGAGTAGGGCAAACCTGCAATTTTTATCAGCAGAAATTAGGTTGAACCCGGGAGAAACTCCTTTAGAGATGGAAGAATGGAACAAAAACATAGTGATCCTTTGGACTAATAATGCAACTCAAGAAGAACTGATAGAAATGATAACCTTAGAACAATGTACAAACTCTTTACCCCTTTTTTGCAACAAAACGTCCTTCAATTAAATCGACCTACCCTAGCCTTGGCCATTGAGACTGAACAAACCATTTGGATGCAGCTAAATACTTCCAACCAGGCCATTGATGGGAAGATCGAAGAGATCATAAATCCATCCATCACCCACCACCCCAGGGAATAGATAAACAACGGGGGTCATATAGAGCCAACAAAGGAATGCCTTGAGAAAGAGTAGAGATCAAGAATCCTAATCCAAGATCTTGTAGAGGAGACCCCAAACGTGGTCTTCACCCCTGCCCCTCCATTCGAGGTGCCAGTAAAGTACTCACCAAGGTATGTGACGTACGAGGAGCAGCTGAACCAAAATAGGGCTTCAATGGGCCTCTGCCCTGTGTACATTAGAAGATCAATACCTGTTGAAATGCCCATAACCAGGCAAGCCTGGGCAGCACGGTACCCAATCAGACAACCATACCAGCCGTTGATACGGAACGAGGAGGAATGCCTACACATGGTCCATGAAGAGACTCAAAAAGCCCTAATGAAAGGCCAGCGGAGATGGAACAAGGACCAGAGCAGCTCCAAGAACGAACTGAAGGAGTGCAGAAAGCATGCATGCCAGTACTGACAAATGCAAGGATAATTGTAAAAGGACAAAGGGAAGAGACACTGTGAAAAACGTATGAGAATGGTGCCATGAGACAAGATGGAAGCAACCGCCTTAATGAACGTGTGTAAATAAGCTTGAAACGCAAGATGCTAAGTAATTTTGAGTCTGCTTGAAATGCTTATCAGAAGTTAGAGCGGCAAGCGCCGACTGTATACATCTACCTCAATACAGAACAATGTACACGTGCAACTCCATTTTGTATAAACAGAAGTATTCCCAGGCGGCCAAGGCCTGACTGGCCAAGTTTCATATTCTGGCCAAAGCTGAGGAAAAGAGCGGGATCAAAACTTAACAAAGGATGGCTCATGCCAGGGAAATCGAGGTCAACCAGAGAAGGGGAGGTGAGCATGAGCTCACAAGGCTCCAACTTCAGAGCATGCCAGCCCGCCCGTGAAGGCCAAGATAAGAGAGGCCCATGCAGGTGGCTAAGCGCATACAGAATTAAATGCACAAAAGGTTGGAAACTGAAGCAGATTCACGGTGGACCAACACGTGACCAGACAGGCGCAAAGATGTACCACCGCCTGATGTCATCCAGAACCTGAGGGTGCCATAACTTTTCCTGATAAGAGACTTCAGATCCGAGGCCATACCCAGCCAACTAATTGACACTTAGCCCTAAACCACTGATTGATGAAGGGAGGCAGGGTGAATCTTGGAACACTAGGCACCTTGGTGTCTATTTTGCATGCTGCTAATTAAAATGGAGATTTATGTGTAGGGGTGTAACTCGCCCAATCACACGGGACCATGTAATCTAGGGTCCTATAGACATTGTAACCAATGAAATGTCGTACTTGTCGTGATATCAATCACGTGTGGTGTAGAGGGATGGGCGTAGGCGCCCACCCGATAAGAGTTATCCGATCTACCTGCATTTTTTCCATATACAGTTATAGCACCTATACTTAAGTTACCTTTCCCAACCAATTGTATTGCATGATGATTTTTTGTAGAATTAGACGTCAATAATGATGAAGTTTGCCCATAAAAGAGGCTGTTGTACTGAAGTTCGGGGAAGTCGGGGTGAGGCAGGTGTTCGTGATGCTGCTGATTTCCATAAGCTGATGTATGTATCATTAAACAGACTTCCCTTTGCCAATTTACTGAGTCCTGATTATTGATCCTTGCCGGAGTATGTGAATCCTGCACTCTGTCCTCGCATGGGGCAGCTATCTTGTATTACTAGTTTTCGAGTGTGAGTGCTGACCAATCGGCCCGTCAGTAATTACCTCTCCTCGTAAACACTTGGTAGCGTGAGGATGGTTTCGGCCATCGATTATTGATAATCGATTAATATAGTTATAAGACACCCTTAGACCGACGGAGCGAAGTAACTCTGGATCTTCGGTTACATCGCAAGTCCTTTCGCTATTCCGACTGAGTAGGCCGAGAAGCTTCCCATGGACAGTGATAGTGTATTTACTCCCAAAAATCTGCAGTGAGTCTGAAGGAGCCCGCTTTTCCAAGCATAACCCTTTTCATTCCCACAGGAAGCGGATCGGACGAAAACCATAAAGCGGGAAGAGGAAGGGGCGGTGATCCCGGAGATCCAGAGAGGAAAAGAGACGATCGATGAGTGAAACAACGAAACTCGTTAGCTTGGCAAATGACTTATAGGCATTAGAGCAAGTGGGGGAAAGGTAACGGAGGGTAGCGGAGAAAGATAAAATACTTAGAGGTAGAGAAGACGGTATATATATAGTGGGTTAATGACTCGAGTATAAAAGAAAGACAGATATAGCAGAATATCGGGGGGGCACCCGGGACTAAAAACTGTAAGGAATACCGGGGGGGGGCACCCGAGACGAAAAACTGTAAGGAATACCCGGGGGCACCCTGAACTAAAAACTGTAAGGAATACCGGGGGGGCACCCGAGAGAAAACTGTAAATTCGCCTTGTTCCTGCGCTGTAAAGAGTGGTCAGAATGAACTTGAACCCAGGGACAATAGGCTACAATGACGTTTAAAGACGTCATAAAGGGGTAGTTCAAATCCCATGTCGGGGTATTAATTAGAAGGCAGGTATACATATGACCAGCTGGTGTCTGTCTAGTCTGTCAAGCGTCTGTCCTACATGTTCTGTGCATGCTGAATGTGGAATTATTGTGATATTAAATGATGGCAATGCATTTTGGTTTTCGCGATTCTGTAAATGAGAGGGAATCGCCACTGAGTTGATGTGTCTCGAGTAAAACTGTTGGTGTAAAATGTTTGCGGAAAAGTTGGATTGGAGCTTGCGCATGTGGTACTTGCTCATAATAGTGTAAAAGTGAAACACTGTGTGATCATTGTTGGCGACAAAATTAAGAATGGAAGAAGTTACCCCACTTGCACACTTGTGCAAGCAATTGCCAAAACATGCAGCAAAGCTGAAGAATTACAGCCAGCCGTGGCCCCAGAATGGGTCATTGTCTAAGGCTGTCTTACAGCACATGACCACGTTCCTACATGCCACATATAGCGGGAAGAAACTCGAGAAACGCCTTGCCGTTTTCGAGCTTTGGAAAATGTTTGAACAAGTAAAGGAAGAAGAACCTCCCGCAGACTGGATATTAAATGTATGTACGGAGGGGGGTGAGACGCCTACTGCGCCACCTGCCCTGCCGGAACCAGTTGTTGAGGGAAGTAAGTCAGAAAGGCCTTTACCCACTACGCGAACTTAAGGCAGCCACAGGTTATAGCAAACCTGCATACGAGTCACCTGCGTGTAGCAGTGACGAGACGAAAGAGAAGGAACAGGAAATTGACTCGGCCTCCACGATCCCGTGGAACAAAGAGAGGCGAGATGAAGAAAGAAAGGGCCAGGCACAAACAAGTGCACCTCTCCATAGAGAGAGAGAGGGAAAGAAGCGGAAAGGAACCGATGAGGTAACATTTGCAAAGGACGAATGGATGGGAGTGCGGATACTATTGAAATTAGATGGAAAAGGAAGTGATGACGCAAGGCAGAGGGGACGTTCTGTTGAGGCGCAAAGTAAGGAGCGGAAGAAAGAAATGGCTATGAGAGACGCGAGGGCAAGAGAAAAGGATAGGTTGAGGCGAGACCAACTATAATGCAAAGAGCAAGGAATACCGCTCAGTCGCACGCAATGCGCTGCCTATGAAAGGTACAGGCAGAACATGCTAAAGTGGGAGGAAGAAAGGAGGGTGCACGAAAGGAAAGTGAAGAAGAGAGAAGATGAGTAAAGTAGAAGGGCAAAAGAACGTAGGAACGGACGGATGAGGGAAGTAGATAAGGCTAGAGAGGAGGTGAAGAAGCAAAGAGAAATGGATGAGGAAGCAGAGCAAAAGCGCAGGCAAAGGGCGCGAGATTTAGAATATTTGCAGCGGGAAGTGAAAAAACCCAATCCTGTTGTAGACTGCGAAGACATAGAAGAGTTCTTTCCAGCAAGTGATGCAGTAGCAGGTACAAGCGGGACAATTATTGATGATGAGTTCGACACCAGAAGCATCAGGGAAGCGATTGATAAAATATATGATGAAATGGGCCTGGAGAATCTCCCAAGAGGGAAGGGAAGATGAGCGCTTAGAGAGCACTCAGTTATATGACACTGAGGATGTCACCCAAAGTAGTGGGAGTAGGGGACGTTCCCTAGATAGACTCGAAGTTGAGCTGAACGAAGATGATACAAGAAGCTGTGTGAACTGGGAGTATTCAGAGTCTGACTCCGAAGTGGAAACGGAAGAAACTGTGTATGACGAAGGGAGACGGTGTGAAAAGCAGCACCCAGGGAACCGAGAGGTACGATGGTCAGATGCTAGAGGGTGCACAAGTAGGACACCGAAGTCCGCTGGACAGTCCAGCTGACACAAAGAGACACCCCACAGTCAGAGGGGGGCATCAGCCCCTGCCTATGCGGACAGGCTAAGAGCATTACCAGGCAGGCAGCAAGGCGGAACCCTACCCTGGCAAAAGACCAGAAAGATAGAGAGGACTGTGTATTCCAATTCCCGCTATTAGAGAAAGGGAGAGCAAGACCGCAGTATATTCCTTGGCCGCACCTGGACCGTGAGAATCTTAAAAATAAACTGCTGACGTCGGGGCTTGGAAGTGGATACATGAGTTAGAGAAAATGACAGGGGGTGTCACTCTAGCCGTAGGGGACATCAAGTGTCTCCTATTTGCTATACTCAGAGAAAGAGCAGACGATGTGTGGAAAAGGGCAGGCTACCCTAGGGTAACCATAACTAACACCTCTCATGATGGAGCACTGTTTAATAACTGTAGAGCAGCAGTATGGAAAGCGCTATGTATGCTATATCCAGACACATCTGATATGGGAGCTATAATGACTAGAAAAATGAAGGAGTCGGTGGATCCGTTGCTTTATGCCCAGAATTTTCAAGATGCGTGGGTGCTTGAAATGCATGAGTCTTGGACGAAATCTATCCCTGTATTCATATACTGTGCCAAGGGTTACCAGAACCGATGCAAAAACAACTCAAAACATTGGTAGGAATAGAAGTTAAACCGTGGGCCGAAATTCCATTGACAATTGCCCATTATTGTAGGCTGTTGCAAAAAAAGAATTGAAAGAAAGAGGCAACGCATAAGGGAGAAGAGGCGAAGCTAGTTCAAAGGAAGCTCTCAAAGTATGCGCTTGAGGGAGCCATGCTAACAAGCCCAGCCGATTTGAGTGCGCAATGTGCCACTAACCCGCCGCAGAACAATCCGAGAGGAAGGGGATTTGGAGGAAGAGGATGGCAGTGTAATCAGGGAGGCTTTAGAGGTGACAAAGGAGGTTTTCAAAATGTTCAAAGTGGTATACAGAGCGCACCAATGGTCAGTCCAGCTATGCCAGATGGACAAATGGCCCGACCACCACCAGTGTGTTGGCTGTGTGGAGTGACAGGACATGTGGCACGCCTGTGCAGAAGCCAAGGAATGTGGCAGAACAATCAAGGAATGGGGCAGACACGGTGAATCAACTTGCTACCCTACAACAGGGCAATGCCCAAAACTATACCGTGCAGCAACAGGCAGCTGGCTTGCAGCAAGGTGCACAGCAAGTGGTCCAACCATGGGGAATGTACCACAGGGACAACCCCAGCAGACACTGACACACGTGGCTCATAGCACTAACACTAGTTCCTTCTTAGTTGACACAGGTGCGACTCGTTCGTGCATAAGAGAAGGCAAGTTTTCCTTGTCCGGCGAGGCAATAGACACGCAGAGTTTCATAGCTCATAGTGGAGTTCCCTTTACAGACACTCTCCCGGCCTCAGTGGGAGGGCATGAAATGAATGTGCCTTTACTGTACTCCTGTCAGTCCCCAGTAAACATCATGGGTCGAGATCTAATGACAAAGCTGAATATGTCAATCTCATTTACTCAGGATGGCATAGTGTGTTCCACGCCAGGAATGTATTATTCCAACGTATACGAAATGATCAGAGCATACACGGGACGTGCAGCTATGAGAGCTTTACCGCTGGAGCCAGAGGTCTTCGAATATGGCGTGCGAGTGCTTATGGCGGGATTGCAGGGCCTCGCAGGCAAAACTATGAGGACCCCTGACGAGTTTCTTTTTAGACTGAGGACACCCATGCATGAAGAAGAGGGACAAATATTTCCTTTGCTGATACAGTTTGCCGCAGTAAAGGGCAAGGTGGTTTTAGTAGAAAGATACAATGACGAAGGAAGGCAATGGTCCGCAGTTATCGCCATTGAAGAAGGGTATCGAGTGACTGAAGTCACAGATGATGATCTGTTCGAAGAGCACCCTGACTTAGAGGAGACACGGGTGGAAGTAAGTCTCAAATTCTGGGTCAAAATGATCAAACGAGAAGTGCCACAGCGAATGATGCTAGTGATGGCATGACCAGAATACTTTCAGGAGGACATGGCCCAGGTGCCAGTCACAGTATGGACAAAAGGGCCTTATGACGTAGGACTCCTGAAGGGGGCAGGAGAGGTGAAGATAAACTCAAGCCTTGAGCGATCCTACCAAAAGCGCGACAATACCCCATGTCCAGAGAAGCGGATGAGGGGATTGCAAAGACAATCTCTGCCACGATGGAACAGGGCATTCTGGTAACATCAGAATCACCTTGTAACACAGTGATCTATCTTGTCAAGAAATCGAAGGGAGGATCTTGGCGTTTAATTCAGGAATTACGAGCATTGAACGACATAGTCGAAGCCGAGTTCCCTCTAGTCCCTAATCCATCCACTATTTTGTGCAACATACCCACGGAGGCAAAATATTTCATGGTAATCGATTTGAAGAATGCATTTTTCTCGATTTCATTGCACCGTGACTCACATGACCTGACGTCATTTACTTTCAGACAACAGGGGTATTGTGAATCTCCGTCCATTTTTAACAGAGTCCTGCAAATGGATCTAAGCAACATTGCAATAGACAGTGTTGTATTGCAGTATGTAGATGACATTCTGATCTGCAGCACCACTGAAGAGCAATGCCGACATGACTCTGTCCAGCTATTGACCATATTAGCTGAGAAGGGATACAAAGTGGACAAGGAAAAGTTGCAGTGCAGCTAGCAGGAGGTGTTATACATAGGGCAACTAATCTCACATGAGGGGAAAAAGGTAACACCAGAGAGGGCTGAAGCTATCATGAACACGGCTAAGACACTCACGGTAAAACAAATGCAGAGCTTCTTAGGCCTATTCAATTAAGTCAGAGCATGGATCTTCGATTACAGCTCATATACCAAGCCCTTGCTCCAGGCCTTAAAGAAAGCCCAGGCAACAGGGGAAAAAATTGAATGGACTGAAAAGATGGAAAAGGGGTTTGCCGAGCTCAAAGGGGCAATTTGTAAGGCCCCAGTTCTCGGGATCCCCAATTATGCAGAGGAATTCTATCTCTTCTCTCATACCGATGGCAATTTTATGACGGCAGTGCTCGCTCAGCGAACATCGCTGGGGTACAAGCCCCTAGTGTACTACAGTTGGAGCTTGGACCCGGTCATGAGGGGCCACTTCCCATGGGAGCAAAATTTAGCAGCTGCCGCGTTTGCCATCGAGAAAGCGTCATCCATTGTGATGGGATGCTCCATGACATTATATGTTGAGCACTCATTATTTGCCATATTGGAGAAGCCAAAAGGCACCTTGACTTCACAGAGCGCATCCGCATATGAAGTGATTATCTCAAATCCATTGATCAAAATAGTGCGATGCAAAACTGTGAACTCTGCTATGTTTATTGCTGAGCCAGTCACAGAGGGAGAACCTGTGCATGACTGTGCCAATTATGAAGAGTTTTATGATGAAATCCCCAGAGTAAGAGAGAATGCTCTGCCAAGCGGAGAAGTCGTCTTCATTGATGGGTCATCGAGAATTGACCAAGAAGACGGGCAAAGGTATACAGGCGTGGCTGATCAAACAAATGGCAAATGGAGAGTTCCAAGTACTTGTCAGTGCACGAATACCATCCCACTATTCAGCACAGGCTGCAGCAACTAGTGGCATTGATACTCGGCATTGAGAATCACGCAGACCAGGAAGTAACAGTGTACAGTGACTCCGCCTATGTGACGTCCACCGTGCACGCAGGCCTGGCACGATGGAAAAGGAGGGGCTACCTCCGAGCGGACAGCACGCCAGTGCAACATGCAGCCTTGTTGGACAGGCTGATAAAAGCACTACAGCTCCCAGTGTGCATAGCGGTCGTCAAGCGCGCCGCTCACACCAAGGGAACAGATTTCGTGTCACGTGGAAACCATGAAGCGGACACGGAAGCCAAACGAATGGCATCCAAGGATGAGACAATCATGGACGTGGAGGTGGCACATACCCATGAACAAATGATGATAGCCCGAGCCACTCCAGAAGCCTATAGCAATATGGGGTAGACACAGTTAATGGAACTCCAGGGGGAGGCACCTCAGGATGAGAAGAATTTATGGAAGCGTCGAGGGTGTTCTTTAAACCCCTCTGATGGGTTATGGAGGCAGGACAGCACTGGTAAACCAGTGATGCCTGTCACCCTTCTAAAGGTAGCGTTAGAACAGCTCCACTACCCTTTCCATATGTCAAAAGAAAATCTTGCTGCAACACTCTCAGAAGACTGGTTCACGCCGAATTTAGCGGAGCATGTTGCATTTTTTATGGCTATTGGCATAATTTGCCAGCAATTCACCTCTGGGCACACATTGAAAGTGATGAGAGGAATCATTCCCAGACCTGAAGGGCCTTTCCAGCACCTGCATATCGACTATGTCGATATGATTCAGGTTTGTAATGGGTACATGTATTTAATTGTCGTGGTGTGTCTATTCTCTAGATGGATAGAAGCAGGGCCCTGTACACACCCTGACGCTGCCTGTGCTGCTAAGTTCCCGGTGAGGGAGAGTTTCCCTAGTTGGGGGGTGTGTGAGGTTATGAGGTCAGATAAAGGGCCCCATTTTGTAAACTTAGTGTTTGAGCAGATTAGCTTGTTGCTTGGTATAAATCACAAGTTCTCGTCGGCATATCACCCAGAAGGAAATGGCATATGTGAACGGCTCAACGGCCTGTTGAAAGAAAGGATAGCTAAGTTGAAGTTCACATTAAAGAAGGGATGCTGCACTGCCTGCCATTGGCATTGTATGCGCTTCAGAACCAGCCAGGCTCCGACCATCTCCTCACGCTGCACAAAATTATCACTGGTAGAAGGATGAGAACCCCTCTTACCCCCCCGAGATAGAGCTAGGTGTGATGCCCAGCCTGCAAGGGAGGTTCTGGGAGTACATCTGTCAGTTGTGTGTTGTTGTGTGTTTTTGCCTCACTGGGTTCTCGAGGCACGGCCATTCCAAGATGGCGTTTTCTTTCCTTTCTTTGTTAGGCACCGGAGTGCCTTCCATCCTGCTGCTGGTGGCCTGGGATTGGCCCTGGTCCACTACATCTGGGCCAATGAGGAGGCCGGCAGGCTTGGCCGGCCCTCCTCACAAGGCCCACTCCTAAGGCCCTGTCTACCGCTGTCCACCGCTGTACGCCGGATCGCCGGCCCCATGTGAGTGTTTGCCTACCCCCGTGAGTATCTGTGTGCCCCCCCTGCCCCCCGTGAGTATCTGTGTGCCCCCCTGCCCCCCGTGACTATCTGGACGCCCCCCTGCCCCCCGTGAGTATCTATGTGCCCCTCCTGCCCCCCTGCCCCCTGTGAGTATCTGTCTGCCCCCCCGCCCCCTGTGAGTATCTGTGTGCCCCCCCTGCCCCCCTGCCCCCCGTGAGTATCTGTGTGCCCCCCCTGCCCCCCGTGAGTATCTGTGTGCCCCCCTCCTCTCCCCCCTGCCCCCGTGAGTATCTGTGTGCCCCCCCTACCCCCGTGAGTATCTGTATGCCCCCCCTGCCCCCGTGAGTATCTGTTTGCCCCTTCCTGCCCCCCGTGAATATTAGTGTCCCCCCCTGGCCCCCCTGCACCCCGTGACTATCTGTGTGCCCCCCTGCCCCCGTGAGTATCTATGTGCCCCTCCTGCCTCTCTGCCCCCCGTGAGTATCTGTGTGCCCTCCCTGCCCCCCCTGCCCCCTGTGAGTATCTGTGTGCCCCCTTACCCCCCGTGAGTATCTGTGTGCCCCCCCGCCCCCCGTAAGTATCAGTTTGCCCCCGTCCTGCCCCCCGTGAGTATCTGTGTGCCCCCCCTGCCCCTCCGTCCCCCCTGCCCCCCGTGAGTATCTGTGTGCCCCCCTGCCCCCGTGACTATCTGTGTCCCCCCCTGCCCCCGTGAGTATCTATGTGCCCCTCCTGCCCCCCCCGCCCCGTGCCCCCCTCCTGCCCCCTGTGAGTATCTGTGTGCCCCCCTGCCCCCCATGCCCCCTGTGAGTATCTGTGTGCCCCCCTCTGCCCCCCCTGCCCCCCGTGAGTATCTGTGTCCCCCCCCTGCCACCCGTGATTGTCTGTTTGCCCCCCCTGAGATTCTGTTTGCCCCCCCGTGAGTATCTGTGTGCCCTCACCCTGCTTGCCCCCCCCTTGCTCTGCGCTCCACCCCCCCTCCTCATTTCCATCCTCTTCTACTTCCTCCTACTCCCCCCTCCTTTTCTCCCCCCTCTTAGACTTCCGCCTCCTAGCACTTACTCCTATCATCTGTTCCGTTACTCTTGATAGCAGCTTGTCTGTCCCCCCCTTTTGTTCTCCCCCTCCCGCCTCCCCTACTTTTCAATTTGTCACTGACGTTTTGCTCAGTAGCGTGTCTTGTTCTCCTTCCCCCCTCCGTCCACGTGCCCCCCCTCCCACCCCTCCTCTTGTTACCACCTGCACTGCGTAAATTGTCGTCAGACTTAGTAATGTTACTGCTTGCTCTGTTTTCCTTCCTTTCCATCACCTCTTGCCTTACTTGTTCTATGCACTTGCACTATCAGAAATGTCGACAGGCCTATTATGATAGTTATTTTCACATTCTGTATTGTTTCAAGGACTTTTGCTGAATGTAACTGTATTTTTCCTATGTCCCCTCCCTCTTTGAAGCGCTTTGAAACACATTGTGTATAGGTGCTACATAAATAAACTATCGTATCATATCATGTCAAGCCAGCTGCAGCGACGGCGTAAAGGGAATAGCACATCACAAACCGCAACAGATGGTGCTGAGACTTGTGCAGCACATAGCCTTTGTGTGCCACTCATCTTCTCTGGTGACAGCGTTTTGGTGAGGAACTTTACGAGGAAGAAATGGGACAAACCACGATTTAATGGTCCTTTCATCATAGAGGACTGCACCCCATCCGCTGTCAAGCTCCAAGGAAGAAGAGCCTGGATCTTCCGGAATGATGTCAAGCCCTTTATAGGAGAAGGCACTCCTACTACATCTACTGCCGAGGAATCCGCAGACAACAAAGAAGAACCTCAGCAAGTGCAGACAAGATCTATGGCAAGGAAGAAGGACGCATGAGCAGACAAGTTACAAGAACGAGAAAAAAATATAAAAGTGAGACTTTCAAAACAAGACAGTTCTTCAAACCAAGTGAAAGGTGATAAAGGGACAATTAAATGAACATTCAATGTAGCCAGCAAAGAACTTTTGTGAAAATCTTGTCCACACTGAACCTTTTCTATAGGCATAAAAAAGACAATAAGAAGCAAGCAAGCACCCTGTGCAACCCAATGTCCAGGGTAAATGAAGAAAAACACGTATTCATATCAGCAAAAGCGTTAATCGCATGAGCATTTAAAAGCCACACAAAGCATTGAAAAACCTAAGACTCTGGTAAGCAACAGAACCAGACATTCCTGAGAACTGAAACTGTTATTCTGAAGGACCCAGCATAAAGACTTTGTTCGCGATCATATGGTTCATCCCAGCAGAAGCCTCACGTGGGATGTGCTAACCTACTTCCAACTGGTGGTACTGTCATACCCGTCACTCATAGGGAGAGAAACAAGTGTCACTGAATACATTCAAGACCCAGAAAACGAGAAGGTAATCAGGCAACTATTGACTGTCATCGCAGAGGTCTTCGCCGAGCTGCCTGAGCACAGTGACTCAAAGACCAATGCTCCCGCCTCAAGCAGTCATTGACGAAGTGACCTACACGTTATTCTTTCGAATCATTGAGGAGTGCCCAGAACGTGTCGGGAGGACCACAGATACACTGACGTTCATCAGAGATCCCCGAAACAATCATTTTCTAAACCAGATATGGAGTAAACTAAATAACGTGGTAGCCATCCACGCAGCAGGCAAGTGCAAGGACTGCTCAAAGCAAAAGCAAGGCGTGTGATTGAGACCCTGCAAAACGAATAAATGTCCCTGTACCCTGAGGACAGCCTACTAGCCCACAATGTCCTCTTCGGCTTAGTAAATGACTTTCCGGAAATGGTAGGGAGACCTGCCGAGGTCAACGCCCTCACCTTCCTCAGAGACCCTACAAAACGCGAGAAAGATAGGAACACTCTTCTATAGCATACAGTTACAAGTGAAACAGTCCAGCTTTCAGAGGGAGTTTCTGAGAGAATTCCAGTGAAACTATCCGGCGAGGGACAGATCGAGGAGGTAAAAACAGATTGCACTGCATGGAAGACCTGTGACCTAAGAGCCAAAGAGACAGAGCAAATGTCATTAACACCAGAAGACGGTCGATACGCATTTCGCGTTTTCTTTCATCTCTTTGAAAACTTTCCAGAACTAGTTGGCAGACCTCACAACATTGATGTGCCCACTTTTCTTAATGATCCAGCAAAGAATGCCCAAATGAACAGGCTCCTAAGAGCTATTGCATCACAATTAAGAAGCAATTATGGACAACCGCTGCTGAGGCGAGCCTTAGAAAGGAGAGATCCAAGATAAAACTCTTTAAAATCCACAGCCGTAGGCAGAGCAAGGAAACAAAGATACAGTTCTTCATGCTCCCAACCTAGAATGAATCAAAAGGGGATAACTACATCTTGAGCTTCTTTTCCTATTTTTCTTATTTTTTCTGTTTTTCATCATCATCCCGCAATGGAGTAAATGGGGGAGAGAGAGACTGTTCGCCAACTCGATTTGGAACGACCAAGTGAAAGGAACAGAGACATGAACTTCACTGCCGTGTTGACCATTTTCAACCTTTTTCTTATTTTTTCCTACCTCCTCATATGTTCACTTTTATTTTTATTTTTGTTTTTATTTTTTCAATGGTTTATCTATGCGAGATGAGTAACGAATCCATTTTTATGGTGTCACTGCGAACAAATTCCTCCATGTCCTCAGGGCCAAGACGAAATTGGGAAGGTGCCCTGGGAATGCGTTATATACACAAATGCAGGAAGAATGTGATGTGCTAAAAACGGTAGTCTAACCTTTTTCCATAGTCTAGCAAAGGATCTGTACCCCATAACTAGAGACTTCCGTCATCACTCGCAAGAGGGGGGACATTAAACTGCACCCGCCACTTTAGTGTTTGCTGAACTTTTAAGTAACGAAATCAAGATAAGAAATGAATAAACTATTGACTATGGACTTCGAGATCGGGGCCCAAAACAGTAATTTACTTGTGCCACCAGGGGATGGGCACCCCCACTTTCCTGGAAGGAGGTGCTGCAAACTGTCCTTCAAGGCAATCATATGTATATGCATAGTAATTATTGTAGTATTTTTGTCGTTAACGATCAGAACTGCATTTTTTATTGGTGCACGAAGCATCCCAATGTCCATGCATCCACCAGGTAATGAGAGTCTGGGCCCCACAAAGCTAACCAGACCTTATATTGTCATCCCTGTTCCAAGAAAAATTGATGATAAAGCAAATGATTTACAGTTGAATTTAATTAGCAGTGATATGGATGCACCTGAAATTATGAATGACGAGAAAAGCTGGAGACAGGGTCAGCACGGAATGAATGATAACATAGCACTGTCCACAGCACGCCCCCACACACTGAGTGCACACGAGCAAGGGCAAGTGTCAATGGCTGTGAGACCCTGGGCCGAACCGACAGAAAACAAAAAGATACCTGTGAAACGAACAGCTCCAGAGAACAGAGAACAGAGAACCAAGCGAGGAACAAGACAGAGATGGCATGACAAAATCCCTCAAGAGAACAGAGGAAGCCACAAAAGAACTCATGGGGAAGACACATGCGGTAGTCAAGTATATGTTTCTGCTCATACAATGAGCAAAGAAACTACATGAGGAGCTGAGCAAGAAAACTGCAGCAACTGTGATAACGAGCACACCTGCTCCAATGCCAGAAGTAACTACAGAGCCTGCGACACCGCCACATGTTGGAAGGATGATGAGCCACATGTGGAAGGAGGTCTACAAGAGAATGCACGAGGGAAGAAGAAGAAACACAAGACCTCCCATAGTACTTCAGGGCAGGAAATGAAACCTGCCCCTCCAAGGATAATACCCAAGAAACTACCTGAACGAAAGAGCACTACAGACGCATTCAGAGACATAGTGTTGGCCAACTACAGAAAAACGTTAAGAATCAAGAGAAGCCCATATGAAACGTACAATGAACTAAACGACTACTTGGACAGCACAGCCCATCTTGGAAACAACATATGGTACCAGCACATGAAAGAAGTTGGACGAAGAAATCAGAAGGAGAATGTTTCGTCTGTGCACTCCTACCATACAGCATGGGAAAGTCCAAGATCTTCGTGGCTGGAGAAGAAGATGTCCCCACAGCACACTGTATGTTACACATAGCTATGTGCAACATCAGAGGACAATTCATGGGAAGAGATGCCTCATTGACATGGGCCAACGAAAAGGACTACCCTGATGAAGACGGGTTTGTCCAGGACATCAAAACAAGAAACAGGGCGCACACCAAGAATCACGTTATTAGATATGAAAACCCTGACGTCAAAGGATCAGGAATAAGGTGGGAAATAAACTCAAAACTGAACGTCCAAGGAAAAACGGCAGAAGAAGCTCAAATATGGAGGAACCAGGGACAAATGCAGATCTGGGGATTAGTCGTTTCCCCTAACGGAAGGGTGGAAGGAGTAATAATCTGCCGAGATCGGATGGTCCTTAGAGCCTGCAAGGAAGCAGTAGGAAACTCACATTTGATATGTAAACCTCTATGGCCGAAGTTGGTGAAGCTGTTAACATGGGTCGAAGACAGGGGAGGGCCCCTGCAAATAGTACCGTTGGAGAACCCAAAACTGTGTTTCAGAAGTATGGCACAAGGAAAATGGGGGAAAATCAAAACTGTGGACGAATATATGAGGCACCAGGAATGGCACAAGGAACCACAGTCCTGATGGACCGCTATTGGGCGTGTGGATCCAAAGCATACATAACACTGCCAAAAAATTGTGGGGCATATGTACATTGGTCACTGTCCATGTTCCCGCACTGGTGATTCCAAAAAACGATCTGAATCTGTAGCACTTCCCGAAAGCAGATGCTCATCTGAGAAGGAGGAGATCTGCAGAGTTGCTATCCAGAATGAAGAGAGAAAACTTCTTTTCTGCCAAATCAGAAGCATTCTATGCGATTCCATACGAACACAGGCTGTTCAGCCTCACTTCAACAGTATTCACCACAATGCTCATGCCACACATCCAAATTGGAGTGAATGCTAAATGGTTGCAGATAACCAGATGGGAGTTACTGCAGACCATCAACACCACCATAAAAGGATTCAATGCGATCAAAGAAGAGCTAAGAGCATTAGACTGATGACCCTCCAGAACAGATATGTGCTTGACATGATCACAGCAATGGATGGAGGTGTTTGCGCAAAAATTGGAGGATCATGCTGCACTTTTATACCATCACACGACGAAGAAAATGGAACCCTCACAGAGGCCATAAGCATGTTGACAACTTTAAAAAACCAGATGAATGATGAAACGGACGAAGTGGATGATGACAGTTGGTTTGGGAACCTATTCTCATGGGTCCGGCAATGGATGGCCGATATATTCATGTTTCTAGGAGCCTTGCTAGCAATGGTGCTGCTAGGATTCTGTGTTATCAAGATAATCATCACACAGTGCCAGAAAACTGCAAAGAAGGCCATTGGGATGAAAATTATGGTCGATGTAGAACCAGGCTGGAAGCCTAGCGACCTGACAGATGAGGTGATAAAGGACTTCGTGAAGGCCAGTGAACTTGCACCAGAGGGAACAAAATTCACTTATCCCAAGAAACGAAGAAGGTATGGAGGCAAATGGATTTACTGTAGTCCAAATGGACCAATGCCAATTGATGACCTGGAACAAAGATGAGCATGTGTGAACAGCAGGAAGTTTGAAAGGAGTGATAAAGATATGGACACCCAAATTGCATACATTCACACCATCTTGTGTAAACCCAGGAGACGATGAGCAAGAAGCTGAGGGATCAAAGAAAGTGAATATAAAGGAGGAAGCAGGTGTGGTCGATGAACCGACCAGAGGGGGGAGTGTAGAGGAGACCCCAGACATGGCCTGCACCCCTCCCCCTCGCTTCGAGGTGCCAGTAAAGTACTCGCCAAGGTATGTGACGTACGAGGAGCAGCTGAACCAACAAAGGGCTGCAATGGGCCTCTGCCCTGTGTACATTAGAAGATCAATACCTGTTGAAATGCCCATAACCAGGCAACCCTGGGCAGCACGGTACCCAATCAGACAACCATACCAGTCGTTGATACGGAACGAGGAGGAATGCCTACACACGGTCCATGAAGAGACTCAAAAAGCCCTAATGGAAGGCCAGTAGAGATGGAACAAGGACCAGAGCAGCTCCAAGAATGAACTGAAGGAGTACTGAAAGCATGCATGCCAGTACTGACAACTGCGAGGATAATTGTAAAAGGACAAAGAGGAGAGACACTGTGAAAAACGTATGAAAATGGTGCCATGAGACAAGATGGAAGCAACCGCCTTATTGAACGTGTGTAAATAAGCTTGAAACGCAAGATGCTAAGTAATCGAGTCTGCTTGCTATGCTTAGCAGAAGTTAGAGCGGCAATCGCCGACTGTATACATCTACCTCAATACAGCACAATGTGCATGTGTGACTCCATTTTGTATAAACAGAAGTATTCCCAGGCACCCAAGGCCTGACTGGCCAAGTTTCATATCCTAGCCCAAGCTGAGGAAAAGAGCGGGATCAAAACTTAACAAAGGATGGCTCATGCCCGGGAAATCGAGGTCAACCAGAGAAGGGGAGGTGAGCATGAGCTCACAAGGCTCCAACTTCAGAGGATGCCAGCCCGCCCGTGAAGACCAAGATAAGAGAGGCCCATGCAGGTGGCTAAGCGCATACAGAATTAAATGCACAGAAGGTTGGAAACTGAAGCAGATTCACGGTGGACCAACATGTGACCAGAGAGGCGCGAATATGTACCACTGCCTGATGTCATCCAGAACCAGCGGGTTCCATAACTTTTCCTGATAAGAGACTACAGATCCGAGGCCATACCCAGCCAACTAATTGACACATAGCCCTAAACCACTGATTGATGGAAGGCAGGCAGGGTGAATCTTGGGACACTAGGCACCTAGGTGTCTATTCTGCATGCTGCTAATTAAAATGGAGATTTATGTTTAGGGGTGTAACGCGCCCAATCACAAGGGACCATGTAATCTAGGGTCCTATAGACATTGTAACCAATGAGACGTCGTACTTGTAGTGACGTCAATCACATGTGGTGTAGAGGGATGGGCGTGGACGCCCACCCGATAAGAGTTATCCAATCCACATGCATTATTTCCATATACAGTTATAGCACCTATACTTAAGTTACCTTTCCCAACCGATAGTGTTGCATGATGATTTTTTGTAGAATTAGACGTCAATAATGATGAAGTTTGCCCATGAAAGAGGCTGTTGTACTGAAGTTCGGGGAAGTCGGGGTGAGGCAGGTGTTCGTGATTCTGCTGATTTCCATAAGCTGATGTATGTATCATTAAACAGACTTCCCTTTGCCAATTTACTGAGTTCTGATTATTGATCCTTGCCGGAGTATGTGAATCCTGCACTCTGTCCTCGCATGGTGCAGCTATCTTGTATTACTAGTTTTCGAGGGTGAGTGCTGACCAATGGGCCCTTCAGTAATTATCTCTCCCCGTAAGCAATCTAAAGATGACAGCAGAAGGCTTGAAGTGAACGGAAGCAAACTACCTCTGCCAGTCTGTTTTTCCTGTAGAGAAACCAGACGTCTAACTAAACACTGTCAAAAGAATTTAAAACACAAACCTATGGGAATAGGCTGCTTGAAGGGTGAAGCGTGGGAAGAAGCCAAGGAAGAGTTAGAGACCTTTAGCATCTATTAGCATCTGCTTATGTCAAACTCCTACCGCATTCACCTATGAAAAGGCTTGGGTGAATGGGAGACACGTCAAGGCTTTAATCGACTCAGTAGTAAGCAGACCGCTATACGGGCCAAATTAGTTATACCACAAGACCTAAACCATGCAACCCTAGTCCGAGAAACTTTTGTACATGGATACAACAAAATCTATCCTAAATTACCAGTACACGTAGAAATCCGGGACAAGACCTGTGAAATACCATCTGCCATAATTCCAGGACTTTCTGAGGAAGTTATTCTGGGTAGAGGAGGTCCCAGACATGGCCTTCACCCCTTCCCCTCATTTCAAGGTACCAGGAGCGTACTCTCCAAGGTATGTGACGTATGAAGAGCAAATGAACCTACAAAGAGCTGCACTGGGACTCTGCCTAGTATACAGCAGAAGATCCATGCCTGTTGAAGCACCCATAACCAGACAACCCTGGGCAGCATTGTACCCTATCAGACAGCCATACCAGCCGCTGATATGGAACGAAGAGTACCTAAATACGGTCCACGAAGAGACCCCAAAAGCCTTAATGGAAGGCCAGTGGAAATGACTTAAGGGCCTGAACAGACTCGTGAATGAACAAAAGTGGCTATCGAAGATAAGCACGCCAGTGCGAGTAACTACGAAATAAATGTAATGGACAGAGAGAAGAGACAATGGTAATACATGAGGAAATGGTGCTACGTGACAAGATGGAAGCAACTGACCTGTTAAACGTGTGTAAATAGGCTTGAAATGCAAGATGCTAAGAAATCGATACTGCTTGCAATGCTTAGTAGAAGATAGAGCGGCAAGCACCAACCATATATCTACCTCAATAAGGCACATTATACAAGTGTGACTCCATTTTAAAAAAGCAGAAATGTACCCAGGCGGCCAGAGGCCTGACAGGCCAAGTTTTGAAACCCAGCCAAAGGCAAGAGAAGGAGCAGAATCAAAACTCAACAAACAGTGGCTCATGCCTAGGAAATCGTGGTCACCCAGAGAAAGGGAGGAGAGCGTCAGATAACCAGACTCAAACATCAGAGCATCCCAGCCTGCCTCATGAGGGTCAAGATAAGGGGGGCCCATGCAGGTGGCGAGGCTGACTCAGAATTAAAAGCTGGAAACTGAAGCAGATTCATGTTGAACTAACACGTGACCAGCCAGGCGCGAAGAAGTACCTGATGTCATCCAGGACCCGAGGATACCATAACTTTTCCCGATAAACTACTACAGTTTCGGGGCCATCCTTAGCCAAATAATTGACACATCACCCTAAAACACTGATTGATGGAAGGGAGGCAGGGTGAAACTTGGGACACCAGGCACATGGGTATCCATTCTGCATGCTGCTAATTAAAAGTGGAAATTTATGTCTAGGGGTGTAACCTGCCAAATCACAATAGACCAAGTTATCTGGAGTACTATAGATACTGTAACCAATAGGACGTCGTAGTTGTAGTGACGTCTATCATGCATGATATAGAGGGATGGGCGTAGACGCCCACCTGATAAGAGTTATCCAATCTGCATGACCGATTATCATATACAGATATAACACCTATACTTAAGTTACCTTCCTAACCAATTATATTGCATGATGATTTTTTTATAGAATTAGACGTCAGTGATGGCAATTTTTGCCTATAAGAATTGCTGTTCGACTGAGGTTCGAGGAAGTCAGAGCGAGGCAGTTGATTGCAATGCTACTGATTACGATTTGTTTCTCTGTTTGATGTACTTGTCATTGAACGGACTTCCCTTTGACAACTTACTGAGTCCTCGTTATTGAGTCCTGTTGGAGTAAGTGAATCGTGCACCCCCTGTCCTCACATGGTGCAGCTATCTTGTCTTACAAGTTCTGGAGGGTGAGCGCTGACCTATGGGCCTGTCAGCGATTTCCTCTTCCCCAGAACACTGGGGCGAGACTTCTCCATCTTTTCTACTCTCTTACAGGAATCTCCAGCCCCTCTTTAGAGACTTTCGGCCCCAAGAGGTCTGTGCAGGATAGTCACGATTCCCAAAACTCTCCAGCATGGGATTGGGAAAACTCAGAGGGTGACAAGGAGAGAAGCGACCTTGCCCTTTCCAACCAAGGCACAAGAAACCTCTGCAGAAGGAATAATAAGTCTGCAATCAATAGCCAGCGTTTGTTGCAGCAGTTGTATCGGGAGGATAGCTCAGGGGTAATGTGCTTGCCTTGGAAGCAAGACTTCACAGAGCACCTAAGGTCCGAATCCAGGGTCCGTGCTTACAAAACTTTGGGTATCAAGTATGGTATAAATAACCTATCATATCATATCATATCTCATATCATACATGAGACTCTCCTCCGCTGATAACCAAGCTGGGGAGTGACACCAGTCTCTGTGGTACCAACGTTGGCTCGAAGAAGAAGAAAGCCAAGCAGTTCAACACAGCTGGTGAATTGAGGGAAGAGCCGATAATATTCCGAACTGTGTTGAACGATTAATAGCCAACAGCTAATTTGAAATTTGAAAAGCTAAAAGAACTATTGAGAAAAGAGGGGGGAAAACCATCAACAGAGGAGTCCGGCACCATGTGGGTGCTCGGGCAGGAAACTCTGGGTGTTTACCCGATGCTAGGAATTACCGTAAACAGAAGCCCTTGGGAAGAGGCGAGTAGAGATCAAAGTGGTCATACAGGGGTCTTGTAAAATCCTCTGTACCGTCGAATGTCTTTGACCGACAGATGATTGCGAAGCTAAGGGAAATGAGTCCCGATTGGTGGAATGAGAATCTGAACAGTGTGTTGAGGTTGGCAAGAGTGACCCCGGCGACAGGAGTTAATCTGAACAATGGAAGTCCAAAGTGAACTGTTTTTGAAAAGGTGGCCAGTGTGAACCCAGCAGAGGATTGCTAACTAAAAGGTGTGAGGCCTGAAGTCCCTCTGAAGAGAGTGTTGACCGAAGTGAACCCAACTACCGGGTGTCCACAGTGACCTGTCTGTGAAAGTTGGCAAGAGTGAACCAGACATAGGGCAGACAACTAAAAGGGGCAACACCCGAAGAACTGTTTAAAAAGTCATGAAGATTTGTGAATGCAAGAAGTATTGGAAGACCAGGGGAAGTGAATTTCCCCCCTTGTCATTTGGGTCCGAGCTCGGCTGAGGGAAATCCAGGGGTGAGAAGTTATCACGGAAAGTTCATTGGAAAATGAACTTTGTAGTTGATATATTGAATACGATTTGTGAAGGGTCTACCCCTCGGAAGAGGGGGACCCAGGGTGAAGCCATCTCCCAAAGTATATGTGAAGCAGAACTTTGTGTTTGTTTGTTGGATACATCAGGCCTCGAAGGCAAGAGACATTTTATTGAAAGGGGACATAACCATCGAAAAACCTGATAGGTGATACGGACCTGTCGGCTCGTGCTGGGAAGGCTCGAGCGTGTGCTGTGCTGTGCTCAGGTGATCCACTTTGGCCCATGCTCAAAACGTGGGGAAGGGAGACGCCTGGCAATCAAATCCTGACATTATTTGTGAACACTTCTTTCTTTATAGAAACCCTATCCCACACTCTTTCTGTAATTAGGTGTAAGTCCTTTTTATTTTGACACAACACCACAAGGACTGCCTTATTTTTCATTTGGTGGTCGAAGCTCACCCCTTTGCTCGGCCCAGGCCAAACTCTTCACTACCAAAACACAGGCCATCCTGTCCTCTCTCTTCTGCTCTCCCCTGCACTAAAATCTCTTCCGCCCCCACCGCTCCCCCTATTATCTCTTCCCTCTCTCCTGTCACACCTGAAGAGGCCTCTAGACAAGTCCAGTCTATGAAAGCCTCCTCCAAACAGGTGGATCCCTGCCCCCCAAAAACCATCAAGGACAATATTGACATTATCGCTCTAGCCTTGGCCGACCTCTGGAAACACTCTTTAACCACTGGAGTTTTCCACACTCCTCTCAAGCACTCTCTTGTGCACCCTCTGCTCAAAAAACCCTCCGCCGACCCATCCATTCCGGCAAACTATCGCCCGATCTCCATTACCCCTTTCCTGGTAAAGCTCCTGGAGAAGCTGGCTATCACTCAACTTACCCTCCATACTGAATCTGTTGGTTGTCTACCTGACCATCAGTCTGGCTTTAGAGCATCCAGAGGCACGGAAACTGCTCTTCTGAAAACCCATGAAGACCTGCTCTCAAATCTTGACTCCAACTCTCCCTCTGTCCTCATTCTTCTCAACCTCTCTTCTGCTTTCAATACGGTAAACCACAACATCCTAATCATCCGTCTCTGTGATACCCTGGGCATCACAGATCAGGCCGTGGCGTGGCATGCCTCCTTTCTCTCTGACCGGCCCACCCAGGTGGAACTCGGGTCCATTCTCTCATCTACCACTCTCTCTACTTATGGTGTCCCCCAGGGATCTAACCTTTCCCCCTGGTTTTTCAATACCTACATAGCCCCCTTGGCACATAGGATCTCTACCTTTTACTCTATATTTCAGTATTATGCAGATGACACACAGCTCTCTTTTAGGCTTCCCTCGGGCTCCTCCTCACTCATCCCTGACTTTGTATACGCAATTCAGGCTTGGTGTGCTGCTAACAATCTATACCTGTATGTCAGTAAGGCAGAGCTTGTCTTTATTGGGACCCCTGCTCTCGCTTTCCCACTTTATCACTGGTCTGCCTCCCTTGGCCCAGCGCCCTCACCTACCAATGAGGCAGAACATATTGGGGTCATCTTCGACTCCACTCTCTCCTCTTCTCACATCTCAGACATCTCCAAAAAGTCTAACTACCAACTGCACCTCCTCAGAGGTATTCTACCTTTTCTTCCTTTCCCCCATAGGCTCATCACCTCAAGATCCCTGGTTCTCTCTAGGGTGGACTACTGCAACAACCTCTTTCTCAATCTTCCTAATTCTACTCTCCATCCTCTACAACTCATCCAGAACAGAACTGCAAGACTTATCCTTGGCCTCAATCCCTGGGACCCCATCTCTCTAGCAGTGAGATCCCTCCACTGGCTCCCTGTGGCAGCAAGGATCAAATTCAAGACCCTCTGCATAATCCACAAGGCTTTCTGGGACTGAGGCCCGCACTATCTACAACAATCTCTCCCTAAATACTCTCCCTCTTGAGTCCTCTGCTCGTCTTCCACCAACTGTCTGCAGTTAAGCCGCTTTCACAAACAGAGATTTAGGGGCAGCTCTTTATCCTCTGCAGATGCTTCGCTCTGGAACGGCCTCCCTGCCTCTTTCCGTCTTGAGCCGGATCACCTTAAGTTCCAGAAACTCCTCAAGACTTTTCTTTTCTCTTCCTCCTTCTCTCTCCCTCTCCCCTGCTAACCTCCCTTTTCTCTATACCCTCCTCCCGCTAACTCTCTTCAGTTTTTTTGCTACTGACTGGTTGCCTGGTTCATCTCCAGAGCCAACAGGACCAGGCTCCCCCGCCAGTCTTATTGCACTGCCGCCGGGCCACTGCACGTTGTTCAACATTACTGCACTTTCAACCTATGCTCCTTGAGCGGGTCAATCTCTCTGCACTTAACCCAGGGCCCTGCTGGTCCAGACTCTTTGTTCCCCCACTCTCCCACCCCTGTCTCTGCATCTCTGTGAGTATGTATACATGCCCTAAATGTGCTAGGACCACTTAGTGCATCTGTCCTGTCCACCCCCCATCGTTTTCCATCCATCACCCCAATATGGTCTCAACTGTATCACTTCATGCACTTACACTAGGAGAAATGTTGTCAGGCCTAGTATGCTACATTTCTTTGTTTAAATCATTCGGAATCTTCAAGGTCTAAGAATATTTACTTTATTCCCTTGTTCCCTTCCCGCCTTGAAGCGTGTTGAAGCACTTCACCTGTGTATAAGGGCTATATAAATGAAACTAAATAAATAAAATAAATACTGCTGAACCTGCCTTTCTGGTGTGACCACTTTTTCTGGTCTTGTGATTTCCTGCAGTGTTTCTACTGCTTACTTCAACCTTGTCCTTCCTTTACCTTCACCTACCCACTCTCAAACTCACCTACTACTAACACCTTTAATTCCATCCAGTCTGTCCACACTCGCCTTGGGGTGTCTTTCACCTTGTTTGTTTCTTCCATGCCTCCTTACTCTCGCCTTCTGATAATGCATGCCAGCATCTCTTCCTGATGGTGCCACCTCCTTCAACACATGACTACTTAGTTCAGTTTATCGCCACCTTCTCCTGATTTTACCACCTCCTCCGATTCCTCACACCTTTCACCTTCCTCCAAATCTTCACCACCTCTTCCTCACCTCCTTTGCTACCAGCCGCTCTTGTGAAATTACTTTTCACCAACTCCTCTTGCTCCAAACGACTTCCACATCTCTAGTTCCTTCACCTCCTCAAGCCATTCTCCAGTTTCCAATCATCTCCAAATGCGAATCTGCAGGTCCCGCAGCCCACACTGTCAGACTGGGTTCATGACCTTGTTGGATGTTGTAGAGTCTCCCAATGTTGATCAGCTTACACTGCTTGGCAGCTACTGCACCTTGTGCCCTAGCCTTACCGGGCTGTGGTTCCTGGGAATGTGATAGTGATTTATCTTTTCTTTTTTTATATTACTAAACAAAACATTTTCACACCACTAATATAGTTTAGTGTCTCCCACATCTCCAGCACACAGATATTTAGCAATGCATCTGCCTTTTTGGTTAATCTTTTGATACTGCACCTCAGCTAAACCAAACTTTCTCGTTTGTTAAATATTTGTTTTAATGATGTGTCTCGTCACTTTTTCAGCACTGACACAGAAAATTTATAAAACAGATTTTTACTTTTTATGTGTGCTTTGCCTTCAATAATAAAACACATCCTACGTAGTTCCTGTCATTAAAGTGCAAATGGTCTAAACTCTTTATTCACAATGAAATCTACCCTAAACAGGGTGTCACTTTGGAGACCTGTAACATTCCGGTACTTATGACTCAAGTGCAGCGTTTTATGGAGACAGAGGTATAATTTCCATAATTTTACACCTGATGGCTCTCTCGGTATTGAAACACGGGCCTGCAGAGACCCCATTACCTCTACGCCTCTGAAGGCTAGTCGGCAATCATGAAGACATCCGTCACAATCTATCCCAACAGCGGCGCCATGTTAGGCCAGGTGGACGTAAATCAGAACGTCACGTCAGCTGTTGTTTTACGGTCTGTGTCAAGTCGGATCTTTGATGCTTTGATTTAACTTTAATCTACACCTTTCCTGGGACGGTCTAAGAGGCAATAACATGCTTCCTTGGTTGCTTGTCGAGCAGCTGTTGGGTTACACATGGAGCCATAAAGGTGAGGAGCGGCCCTTAAGTGGCATCGAAGCTTTGAGTTGCTCAAGCAGTAAATTACGGGGCGATGTAGTGGCTACAGCTCTTAAGAAGGCATGTAGCATTCCAATGAGCGTGACATATCATTATATAGCAATGTGGTTTGCTTCATTGTGGGTACAACATAGCAACTGATTGTAATCACACTTTGAGCCTGGATAGCCCTTTTGGCCCGTGCCTCCTGGAGATCGGTACGTGTACATTTGTCTCGAATTCTGCCTGATATCCGTAATTGTGTATAAAGGGTGGAGCAGAGGGAACTCAGCCTTTCCTCTTGTGGTTATTAGCTAAAGTACCAAAAATCGGGATAATAATAGCACACATTTTTTTTAGCGCTTGGAGGAAACAGGAATTTGATATTATGCACCATATAAGAACAAAAACTTGAGCTTGGCTTTACAATAAAGTTAATAATTGTTAATTATGTCCCGGTAGGATAGCTCAGTGGCAACATGCTCTCCTTGGAAGCAAGGCGACACGAAGCAACACAGGTTCGATCCCCGGGTCCGCGCTTTGAAACCTCTGGGTATTTAAGCGTGTTATAAATATACAACTAAGACAAAAAAAAGAATTCTGTACCAGCTCCTCGATGCCCCCGGCCTGTGTGAGCGTTTTAAAAATGCAAATAAATTAATAATAACAAACATTTAATTCTTATATAGCGCTGCAGACATATGGCTATCAGAGTGTTGAAATAACAGAAGACCTTAATATCCCACTGAGTGTTACTCAATTTATCGACCTCAGCAGGATGCGAAGCTAAGTAGACCCTGCCAGGATTTGAAGCTGCCACGGCAAGTTGTACACATATGTGAGAGGTGAGCGCTTAGCTCCCTGTGCCATCTGACCAGCATCTGAACGGTGTTTGATAGACACAAGAAAAAGGACAAGAAATCTGGTTGCAGGGAGTTAGAAAGCTAACATGAAAAAAGAAGAGGAGGAATTGGAGGATAGAGGGGAATGGTTACAAACACGGCGAACAACTTGTAAATGTATCAAAAGTTGCGAAATTCTTCACTCGGGACATTTTAAATTGGAAATGCAGTATTTTCCGGGTGAAAAAAATATGATTATGTGATATTTAGCAGGAAAAATGGTGCAGCACATAATCGACTTGTTGTTTTCCATAGCAAATAGTATTCCTTTATTATTTTGTCCTGCCAAATGAATTTTCGAGTACTCCTTCTGGTAAAAAAAACTGTATGAGGTGTAATTCTTTAAAAAAAAACATTTAACGTTTTCATTTTATGATAAAACGATGATAAAGCTGAGCAGGCAAAGGGCTTTACCCTACCAGCAATACAATGCCATGCCCTACCAGAAATACAATGCCATTGCCCTACCAGCAATACAATGCCATTGCCCTACCAGAAAAACAATGCCATTGCCCTACCAGCAATATAATGCCATTGCCCTATATGATGCCATTACCCTACCAGCAATATAATGCCATTGCCCTACCAGCAATATAATGCCATTGTCCTATATAATGCCATTGCCCTACCAGCAATACAATGCCATTGCCCTATCAGCAATATAATGCCATTACCTAACTAGCAATATAATGCCACTACAATGTGTTGCTCTGTGTTAAATCAAGACACCTTCTGATTGAAAGGAACTGGAAGCTTTTCTTTTTATCTTCTGTGTTGCTCTTGTTTTTGACAAAACTGGCTGTTTCTTGTCAATTTGTTTCAGCTAAAAGATGTCAAAAGTCAACCCACCGAGCCATAATATTACTGCAGATAAGGTTTCTGCAAAGTGCATTTTCTGGTAATTGTGTTAGGAAAAGGACTTCAGCTTGAAGTATCCTTCCTTTGCCTGACGTAGCTCAGTCAACCAAACACTTGATTGGATGATTTCTAAAGGCCTCTCTGCACGAGACGAATAAGGATTTTAAAAATATTGTTACGCAAAAAAGTGCAAAATCTCCCTGACTTCGAAATTTGATTTGCAATCCATTTTCAAAAGTGTCCCAAAATTATACATGCAGTATCATGTGGATCATGAGTTCTTGGATGGCGGGGGAGGAGCGGGGCATGACATAAAAGAAAGGGGAATTCATATAAAAGCAACATTTGAATCACCTTCATGAAATCCTCTACCTTGCCCTGAGTGCTTCCCTTCTAGCTCTTGGCTTGCAGCCTGGCAGTCATAGTTTGCTCCACGTAGACCCCCACATATATTCCAACTAGGGGTGTCACGGTATTAGTTTCATGACGGTACGATAACCTTCTTGCCAAATGATGGTACATCATGGTTATCGCGGTATAGCAGGTGGAGTTAACCAATTTTAACAAATATTTTCTAATAAATTGTCAGATTTATCATCGCAAACAAAACCAGGCACCCAGGGCCAGAATTGGGCTTTTCAACATACTTTCCACTGAAATGCCACCCCTTTGCTTCCACCAAACACAAACACATGTGGAGAGGAGGAGGAGGAGGAGGGGGGAGGAGGGGAGGCCTGCTGCGCTGGCAAAGCAAACTGAATAGCTTTTCTTAAGTGGTCATTTAGGCTTTTAGCTCCCCCACTGGCTAATGGTGAAGATGAACATGTTGCCATCTTTATAACCTGCATGCCACAGATCAATGGAGGCTGATGGTAGTATACGCTTGTGCGCACACACGCACGCTCTCTTTACGATACAGCCTTTAGTTTACTTGAGGGCCAAAAGGTGTTCAGTAATCACGGACATCTTACCCTTTGGTATGGCAGCAGGGAATACCCACAGATGAGTGAACTTCGCAGTGTGACTTATTATATGTAAATTCAATGATAGAACCACGGAAATCCCCCATTGTCATATGTTAAGCAAATATTATCCATTATAAATATTTAAACCCCACAGCTGCCAACCCAAAGTAAACCCTTTTCCCTCTTGGCACTGGATTTATTCTTCCTATTGCTAACATACTGATTTTGTGTCAGGCACATGTGGTTTATGGAATGGCATTAAAAACTGCTCCAACTGATACTGCTTGCAAGATGGCACATCCAACAGTGCGAGACCAAGACTGCGCAGCACTTGCTTACTGCAGCCTTTCCAAATCAGATTGAAAAGCACACTTAACGATATAAACGGTATACCGGTATAAACAATGTGACGGTTGTTGTTGTTCAATTAAGTGGTTCACCCTATCTTTAACGGTATACCGTTATACCGTTACATCCCTAATTCCAACTGAACACCGCCAGAACCAGCCCCCATGATTATCCCAAAGCCAACACAGCCTCCATGTGTACACCCATCCCAAAACAGCCCTGGCCTAGAACATTAGACTCAGCACCCGATGAGTGCTCTTAGGATCCTACATGGGGCCAATGGGAACACCTGCAGCATCAGAGACTGAAAGTGGCATTGAGTCGAAGTGACAACACAACCCAATATCCTCCAGTTTCCTCAGTAGAATCCTTCTGGAACTAGAAATACTGTGAGATAACAGTACCAGTGGTCATCTTGGGACCCGGGCCATAAAAGGCCACCCCTATATTCCTCATGCTGCTTAGCGTTCAACTCTACTTAGTAACACGCACCTTACCTATTCTTGAGAGGTCTTCTCCTCCCCTGGACTTCTTCAATATTCCTGCCTACCACTCTGAATCCTCCAGACCTCGTCTGCCCTAGCTTGGGGTACCTGAAAACCCACAAATGTTCCTACATCACACTTGCAATCTATTGCTTCAATCACACGTTTGCCTACAAATCCATAGACTCCACATACTATCCACATATCATAGGTCTCTCAAAATAGCCTTCTGGGAACAGAATAAGCAATTCTGCCTCCCAGCATATATTGGGATTGGCGACGTCTTCTTTGCGATTCTTACATTAATATCATCCCAAATGCGACTCTACTCTGTGCTAAGATATATACCTTGCGCACCCATGGGAATGAGCATTTACAGAAGTATATGGATGAATACCTTGCAAATGGTGTTATCAGTCCATCTTGACCTCCAATGGCATCACCATTCTTTTTTTGTGTCTCAAAAGGATGGTACTCTACGGACAAGAATATATTCTTGGGCTTAAAATAAAGTAACAATTAAGAACCTCTGTACTCTCCCCCTTATTGAAGTGCTCTTGGACCAGCTGAAATATGTAAAATATACACTAAACTTTAACGGTGTGGAGCTGACACTTGGTATGTGTCAAAGACGGGCACAAATGGAAGAGAGCTTTCCAGACTAAATTAGGCCATTTCAAGTACCAGATGATTCCCTTTGCTTCATGCAATGCTCCGGCAGCGATCCAATACTTTATGAACAACGTCCTCAAGGAGCATCTGGATGTATGTGCCAGTGTCTATATTGATGACATCTTAGTATTCTCCCTAACCTTGCAATAACATGTGTGCAATGTCTGAGCTGTCTAAAGACAATGTCTGAAAAACCGCCTGTATGCCAAGCTTCAGAAATCCTCTTTCCATAAGCAGCAACTTTAATTTGTGCGCTTTATCTAGACTCCTGAGGGAGCACAGTGGCCAACAGAAATGTAAAGCCAAGCGACCACTGCCCGTCAACATCTATGATGATAGGAGTGAAGAGCTTTCTCAGCTTTGCTAATTTCTACAGTCGATTTATTCCAATAGCTATTTCACCTTCTCTTTGGCCACTAGTCGTACCTTTCACCCCAATTCAGAGGCTGTTTACTTTCGTAATGCTATGCTAATCTCTGGAGAGGTGGGCCATCTAAAAGCTGAGGTAAGAAGTTAAAACTTTGGCTTTATCAAAGTTAGTCTGTTGATATTGCATGGATAGGCTTTTGTGCTCTGCATGTTTGCTGCTGCCGCTCCCTAACAAGAGCCACGGGCTGGCAAAACATCGAAAGAGGCCGTCTGGCTCAAAGTGGAATGGCTTCAGCCCTCCCTAGCTACGGGCTAGCTCTGCCCATGCAGCCAGGTCGAGTCACCAAAACCCAACATTTCGGGAGGGGGCTAGAGCCTGATCTGCTCAATGATGTCACACCATGCGTGTCTTTCAGTAAAGTCCTGTTAAAAACAAGCATTGGCAAAGCCAACAGTTTTGGCTTGTGCATTAGTATTAGGCATTTGCCAAGCACTGCTATTAGATGTTCAGGTACTCAAACCAGTTTGCACCTGCTACCATCAACGGCCACTTAATACCAATACATCAGTGGCTTTACCATGCTTTCACGAAAGCCCAAAATGTTAGCGTTGCCAACACTTGTTTTGCTTTATGCATCAAGGTTCAAGCAAACACAGTACTTGGCTAAATTGTCCCCCATTGAATTTAGGCCAATCCAGCCAGTAATAACACTTATGGTGCACAGTAAGCCTGGATATATTTTCTGTGGCATGGCATGTTTACTGGCTGGGAGTGCGTACATGGTAATAATGTCATATATTGGTGCAGCCTGCATGAAGATACATGAGAACAACCAGCATGAATATATTTGTATACTAGCATATGTTGTGTGCAATGGCGGAATGAAATGTATTAGATAATGTTTGTGTGCAGGGATGGTGACTTGCAACTATTTGGGTTTTTCAAGTGCTTCCATACAAAACCGATTGCAAACTGTATGGATTTCTACCCAATTTTGCAAAGCAAGTGCTGTAAAATGTATAAATGTAACACACTATTTCAAAATTGTTATTGGGTGTGAGAAACCCCCTCAAATAATCCTTGTTTGGTCTGGGCTACCTCACTGTGCTCTGTCGATCCTGAATAATTGGTACAAACATTTAAGCTTCTTTAAGAAATTCACCAGCCTCCACTATACATCTTCTCTGATGTGTTTTTTAATGCACACACACGGGCAAGGATGCTCCTTAATGATGGCGTCAAGCACAACATGCCGTCATGCCATCCTATAAATATGTATGCATATGATGCAATAGTTAGTCTGGCATAAACCTTTCTTCAGTAGAGCAATCTAACTTTGCTGTAGTTGATTGGCAGTCGTAGTAATAAACCATATTTGGGTTCCTCCACACAAACTCAAGGGGAGATTTCTCGATTCCTCTGTTTGTGAAGGTGCCGCCGCTGGCCCAGTGCGTTAAAACGTAAGGGGGCCTCACCGAATGATTTGCCCCGGGCCTCACCACATCTTGTAACATCCCTGCCCAACTGTATTATTACCCAACTGAAGGGCCTTCAATTTATCGACAGCAAAATATTTGACTGAGTCTAGCTACCAGGACACACATGCCAATGGTATCAGCTGTTAGTTTACCTTCTGTAAGAGTGTATTAAATGGTGGTCCCTCTTTAATACCAACTATATGAAAAGGTTTTGCTCTCAATAGCTTATTGCTGTTTATCTGTACTGCAATAAACTGCACAATTGTGTGTGAATCTATGCTTGTATTGTGAAATGATATCTCCAAAACATGCATTGTGTTTATCTCTCTCTTAAGGTCTGCCATGTAATGACAGGTGGATTTTGGTATTTTTAACCATAGTTGGAAAATGTATCTGAAAGCTTTGAAAGATAGTGGGAGCGGGTTAACATTTGGTCTGCGAACACATCTTGGAGTACATTATTTTGTAGATTTAAACTTTGTCCAAAACAAGTTTTAGTAGTTGAATGTTGAATAACTGGATTATGTAACAGTGCCTTGATGCCTTCAGGTTTAGAACGCTTTATACATGGACAAATAAAAATAACTAAAATACAGTTAATATAAAAGGTGCACTGACCACAAAACCATACTCTCTAAGTCTGAAACTCAAACTTGATGTCTTTCAGTACAAAGAAATTCAGACATTGCATTGCAACTGTGCATAATTTGATCTAGCACATCAATATTAAATGGGAATTTCTTTGACAATATTGCAAGTACCCAGGTATTGGATCACAATGATTTGAATGCTCAGGTTTTTGATGTTGTTGTTTCCCAATGTTGTAAGTGCATGTGCTTTTTATAACAAAACCAAATATGGTGCAAGTATTAAAGAATATCATGCTAGGTCTTGACACATTGTCATGATGCTTGGGCATATCAAGCCAATGGCCCTCATTCCGAGTATGGTGGTAGCCATGGAGCAATTAGCTCCATGGCTGCCTCCCATACTGGTACCGCCTCTGGCGTATTTCAATGGGGACTTACCGGTCCATTCTGACCCTGGAGGGACCGGTAAGTCCCCATTGAAAATGCCATTCCCCATTCCCATCGGAATGGGGAGGGCGCAAATAACAGGCTTGCGAATGGCAAGCCCGTTATTTGCACCATGGTCCCCTAACGGGACCCGTAAGGTACGTTTGGTCTGACCAAACGTACCTTACGGGTCCCGTTAGGGGACCTCGGAATCAGGCGGTAGGGGATTACCAGCACCGGTATCCTTACCGGTGCCAGGTATCCCCTACCGCCAAACTCGGAATGAGGGCCAATATCTGACTAATGTAAACACATTGCTTATAGTTTGCAAATCTCTTCAGTATTTTTTTTTTTTTGTTGCATGTCTTAGAGGATTGGGGAAGGTATTGAGGGTGGTTTTGACAGCTGTCATACACAAACGTTTTAAGGCATGTTTTGTAGTGTGTTTTAATCGTGCAATATCTAATTTGAGGGATTTTCCCACCCCAAATCAAGCGCACACAATTTGTATTTAATAAAGATCTTTTTTTATGAACGTGGGACCCCCAATTTACCAATATTAGTTCCCTAAAGTCTTCCTCCCCTTCCGGGACAAGAAAAACGCAGGTGTATCCATTAATAAAATGTTATTATGTAAATCAATTCAAATACAAAGAAATTATGCGTCTTTGAAATGTAATGTGAATGGTCACTATTATATATGATATATTTTATTTATAGTGCGCCCATACACAAGTGTTACAAAGCGCAATGAGGCAAGAGAGGGGTAAAATGGAGGACAAGGCAATGATCTTACTAGGCCCAGTGACACAGAGAACGAGCAAGTACAGGGGAGAGGGTAAGGGGGAGAGTGCAAGGGAAATGAAGAATGATGAGTGCACTGGTCACATCACTTTTCTATGCTATGTTTCCATGAATATGCACTTTTGTAAACACACACACTGCCGTCTGCAACTTTGGTTTACCCTGAGTGTGTATCCACCATGCATTGAAAAGTGTATGGAGCTCAGGATAAAGCTGTCATTCTATAGAAAACAAAGTTAAATCAGAATATCTCTACCTATCTAAATCTCTCTACTTATTTATAATAAACATAACCACCTCCCCTTTACCCAGTAGACATGTGAGCATCTTAAACAGCATTCCAGAAATTCAATTCGAAAGAATGGCTACTTAACACTCTGGGATGTAAATTGGTTGCAAATACGGACATGTATGTTCAAAGTGTACGTTTGCTAGATTCTCTTCATTGGTACTCATATTGCATTACCATGTAAAAGTGTACATTTCTCATTTTCAATTGACAACTTAAAGGTGGGAAAATGGTTAGCAGTTTGTCTCGGGTGGTTCAGTGCCAGTCACAGAACTCTGCTTGGTCATGCAACCAGGAAACCACTTCAGTGACCTTATTTTTTGAGGTATGTACACGATGAGATATCCTTTTGTCTCCCAGAAAACTTATTCTGCGCTTGATCATTACAAGGAGGAGGAGGAAGGGGATCACCCAGTATACACACCATAGGGCCTATTGTATCAAGTCTATAATTACAGAAGCACACATACTGCTGAAATATTTATTACTTTTTTGGTATGTACAGTACATTTATATACCCCCCACTCCTCAGCACTTTCACAGAAAAAAAGGGCTGGGATTTAATGTATATTGCTCACCTCTAGAATTATTTCCCCTTAATATTATACTTACATACACATTTCTTTTTGGCTTTCTCACAGATGAGGTGGGCGTCCTCTTAAGTACTGGTTTCATTGTTCCCCAATAGGAATAGATGGTCATCAATAAGGTGGGGTCAGCTTCTTTTCACAGCCTGGTTTCCATCTTCCTGTGTTGGGCCTGCTGTCTTTCCCACGGCAGAAGGCCTGTGACTTTAACTTCAGATAGGCCTCTCTTGCAGTGTACTGCAAGTAATACAAAATGGCTCCAAAATGAAAGCAATCAATTCCATGTTCCATCCTTTTGATGCCAATTGTCCTTTCTCTCATTCGTTCAGTCTGTCAGTCAATCCCAGTCAGTGAGTGGGCAAGTGGGCCCCCAGAATCTATGGGCTTGGACTTTGATAATCAGAAACCGCTCCCTTCATAGCTATGTACCATTTGTCTAATCTAATTGGTCAGCGTATGTGATTTGACAATGTTCCAATGGAGCCATCACAATAAACCATAGCCTTCATAATTATTCAGTGGGCATATTAATGAAGAGGGAAGTCTAATGGGAGTAGCATATAAACCCAGTTTCATTCCCACTTAATGTTATGTAATCTTGGCGGTATTTACATGAAAAAATTGTAACTTTCTAAAACAAATTATTCCTCACATGTGGTCATGTTATTAATTGGTTCATCAGATTGCTCTCACTTAAACAAATCCCATTATGCTAGTCTAATCTCACCATGACCAGTAATGAGTGTGACAGATTTTTGAGTTTTGCACTCTAATGCTTTCACACAAAAATGTGTCTCTCATTTCGGAATAACGGCCTATTTGGCATGGACACTAGGATATATGAATAAGTGACATGCAATGTTCCTATATCAGGTTAAAATATTTTCATTCGTCTTATTTACATTACATGTAAAATAGCCGACAGAGCTTTTCATCCTGAACAATTTTAAAAAAGTCTCTATGACATTTTGTTCAAAAGTTATATACATAAATATGATTCTATATGTTGAATTAACATAGTGCATTTTTTCTTACATTTAATGGGATAAATCTCAATTTGAAATGGCACACTATCCATAGCCTGAAAACAGAACATCTGGTGTCAGATAATGTTAGTCCCTTTGCATGTGAGAGCTGAGCCGTTTATGCCGTTTATGAGGCCTGGTCTCCATGGACCCTAGTGTCAGGGCTGTTTGAAATTAGGCTGCCCAGGCCATTTGTTGACACAGGTCCTTGCCCCTTGATTGATTACAGATACTTTCTATCAATTGAGCCAGAATCCAAGTCTCCGAAGGTGTGAATCACATCCCTCTGGAAGAACTGGTTGATGGGAAGATGGAGTAGACCGCTGCTCAGAATCTATTCTGGTTATTTATAAGGCATGTGTCTTCCTCTGCAATGCTTATCTTTAAGAACAAAAGCAAAACATGTGCTCCTTTTCTGAATTCCAAGCAGTGTCAAGGCTTTATGATCAGCTTCAAGGCCTGGCTGCATTTCCTTCGGGGAAAACATCCCCCTCCTGTATCTGGAGGGGGCAAGGAAAGCAGCCTTTTAATGTTATTGCTTTATTTATTTAGTGTGCTTCAGTTACAAAACTTTTAAAAATGTTTAAATTACATTATAGGAATAATATAGGTGGTAAACAAGTTTAAGTATTTAGGGTCCCTCATTTACAATAATGGGGGTCAGGGGGTACACAGCTACTAAGTTTATGTGAGCAACAGCACAGCTCCAGCAGTTCAACTTCAAATTGGGAAGATTCTCATTCCTACTATGCTAAAACTGTACAAACAACAAACTGTCCCAAATTAATTTATGGAGTACAGACCAGGAATGCACAAATCTAATGGTCGCAACTTGAAGCAATTATCTGGAGAGGGGTGTTACATCTCCTGCAATCAGTACCAGTGGTGGGGATATTATAAGAATTGCGGCAACTCCCCATCCAGACCATGATTGATTGGGGAAGCTCCAGATATTTGCCAGCATTGTGGTCCCCCCTGTTGTCTCTATTTATGAGAATTTTAACATACTTTGGCTAAAAGGGTCATGCAAGGTTTTATCAGAGTGGGGGCATATTGTCTAAAAATGCTGCAAACAATAGGGGCATCACTAGAAGAGATGAGAGCAACAGCATACTTGGTAAAACAAAAACTTTGCAAACATGTGTGGATTTCACTCAGAGACAACTGACAGGCCGATTCATGGAAATAATGTGCGCGGAAAAACCGGCGCACGCGTGCGAAAACGTGCGATTCGCAGTGCCACAGAAAAAATCGCAGAATATCGCACAGAAAACAGCGCACAGCCATTCATGGAAGCACGGGCACGAGCAAAATGTGGGATGTGCGCTGAAAAAGTGTGCGCCGCATGCTAGCGCACAGGTCATCTAACGCTGTGCGATAAAGCCACAGCGAATTCGCACATAGCGCGGCGCACATCCCAAAAGTAGGCGGAAAACGGGGCGTGACACGCGGAATGGGGAACAACTCGTGAAAATGTGGGCGTCACAGGGGAGGACCAGGAGGCAAGTGCGCGGAACGCCCAGACGCTCGCCTACAACAAGGCATTCATGGAATCGAATCGGGTAAAACAGCGCACGGCCAAAGACGTGCACAGGCCCATACCCGTACGCCACAGAAAGCAGGCGGTAGCGCCCCAATACATGTGCGCGAGAATGTGCGCTTAAAAAATACCATATACACAGCTCAGCGATTGTGCCTGGGGGAGCGTGTGCGTGCATTTCAGGTGTGCGCGCGAAGTCATACACGCGTTTTGTCTGGGTGCGTGCACATCATGTGTGCGCGAGAAGGTCCACACGCGTTTTGGCTGAGTGCGTGTATTCCAGGGGTGCGCGGGAAGTTTTACACGCGTTTTGGCTGGGTGCGTGTATTTCAGGGGTGCGCGGGAAGTTTTACACGCGTTTTGGCTGGGTGCGTGTATTTCAGGGGTGCGTGAGAAGTTTCACACGCGTTTTGGCTCGGTGCGTGTATTCCAGGGGTGCGCGAGAAGTTTCACATGCGTTTTGGCTGGGTGCGTGTATTCCAGGGGTGCGCGAGAAGTTTCACACGCGTTTTGGCTGGGTGCGTGTATTCCAGGGGTGCGCGGGAAGTTCCACACGCGATTCCATCAGGGTACGTGTATTTCAGGGTGCAGGGGAAGTTCCACACGCGATTTCAGCAGGGTACGTGTATTTCAGAGGTGCGCGTGAAGTTCCACACGCGATATCAGCAGGGTACGTGTATTTCAGGGTGCAGGGGAAGTTACACACGCGAAATCAGCAGGGTACGTGTATTACAGGGGTGCGCGGGAAGTTCCACACGCGATTCCATTAGGGTACGTGTATCTCAGGGTGCAGGGGAAGTACCACACGCGATTCCATCAGGGTACGTGTATTTCAGGGTGCAGGGGAAGTTACACACGCGATTCCAGCAGGGTACGTGTATTACAGGGATGCGCGGGGAGCACCACACGTGAATTGCACGTGTGGGCCCTCCCAGGTGTTCCCTCTACACCCTCCACAGCCCCTGCAGGTGGCTCACACCACAGGGGCCTACCCTGCACATGTCCTGCAGGCACCCCATCCACCATGGCCATGCCCCCCAGCCAACCCACATGTCAACTTGCACTACTGGCCACCAACGCATGTCTCCCTGCACCCCCAGCCACCAGGGGCACCCTCCACCAGGCCCCCACCCATGTCTCCCACCACCCCCACCCCCCCAGTCACCAGGGGCAGGCTCCACCAGGCCCCCACCCATGTCTCCCACCACCCCCACCCCCCAGTCACCAGGGGCAGCCTCCACCAGGCCCCCACCCATGTCTCCCACCACCCTCACTCCCCAGGGGCAGCCTCCAGCAGGCCCCCACCCATGTCTCCCACCACCCCCACCCCCCACTCCCCAGGGGCAGCCTCCACCAGGCCCCCACCCATGTCTCCCACCACCCCCACCCACCAGCAGTGCAGGGGCAGCCTCCACCAGGCCCCCACCCATGTCTCCCAGCACCCCCACCCCCCAGCCACCATGGGCAGCCTCCACCAGGCCCCCACCCATGTCTCCCACCACCCCCACCCCCCACTCCCCAGGGGCAGCCTCCACCAGGCCCCCACACATGTCTCCCACCACCCCCACCCCCCCAGTCACCAGGGGCAGCCTCCACCAGGCCCCCACCCATGTCTCCCACCCCCCCACCCCCCAGCAGTGCAGGGGCAGCCTCCACCAGGCCCCCACCCATGTCCCCCACCACCCCCACCCCCCAGCCACCAGGGGCAGCCTCCACCAGGCCCCCACCCATGTCTCCCACCACCCCCACCCCCCACTCTCCAGGGGCAGCCTCCAGCAGGCCCCCACCCATGTCTCCCACCACCCCCACCCCCCACTCCCCAGGGGCATCCTCCACCAGGCCCCCACCCATGTCTCCCACCCCCCCCCCCCCACCCCCCAGCAGTGCAGGGGCAGCCTCCACCAGGCCCCCACCCATGTCTCCCAGCACCCCCACCCCCCAGCCACCAGGGGCAGCCTTCACCAGGCCCCCACCCATGTCTCCCACCACCCCCACCCGCCCAGTCACCAGGGGCAGCCTCCACCAGGCCCCCACCCATGTCTCCCACCACCCCCACCCCCCACTCCCCAGGGGCAGCCTCCAGCAGGCCCCCACCCATGTCTCCCACCACCCCCACCCCCCACTCCCCAGGGGCAGCCTCCACCAGGCCCCCACCCATGTCTCCCACCACCCCTACCCCCCACTCCCCAGGGGCAGCCTCCACCAGGCCCCCACCCATGTCTCCCACCCCCCCATCCCCCAGCAGTGCAGGGGCAGCCTCCACCAGGCCCCCACCCATGTCTCCCACCACCCCCACCCCCCAGCCACCAGGGGCAGCCTCCACCAGGCCCCCCCCCATGTCTCCCAGCACCCCCACCCCCCACTCCCCAGGGGCAGCCTCCACCAGGCCCCCACCCATGTCTCCCACCACCCCCACCCCCCTAGTCACCAGGGGCAGCCTCCACCAGGCCCCCACCCATGTCTCCCACCCCCCACCCCCCAGCAGTGCAGGGGCAGCCTCCGCCAGGCCCCCACCCATGTCTCCCACCCCCCCCACCCCCCAGCAGTGCAGGGGCAGCCTCCACCAGGCCCCCACCCATGTCTCCCAGCACCCCCACCCCCCAGCCACCAGGGGCAGCCTTCACCAGGCCCCCACCCATGTCTCCCACCACCCCCACCGCCCACTCCCCAGGGGCAGCCTCCACCAGGCCCCCACCCATGTCTCCCACCACCCCCACCCCCCCAGTCACCAGGGGCAGCCTCCACCAGGCCCCCACCCATGTCTCCCACCCCCCCACCCCCCAGCAGTGCAGGGGCAGCCTCCACCAGGCCCCCACCCATGTCTCCCACCCCCCCAACCCCCAGCAGTGCAGGGGCAGCCTCCACCAGGCCCCCACCCATGTCTCCCAGCACCCCCACCCCCCAGCCACCAGGGGCAGCCTCCACCAGGCCCCCACCCATGTCTCCCACCACCCCCACCCCCCACTCCCCAGGGGCAGCCTCCACCAGGCCCCCACCCATGTCCCCCACCACCCCCACCCCCCACTCCCCAGGGGCAGCCTCCAGCAGGCCCCCACCCATGTCTCCCACCACCCCCACCCCCCACTGCCCAGGGGCATCCTCCACCAGGCCCCCACCCATGTCTCCCACCCTCCACCACCCCCCAGCAGTGCAGGGGCAGCCTCCACCAGGCCCCCACCCATGTCTCCCAACACCCCCACCCCCCAGCCACCAGGGGCAGCCTCCACCAGGCCCCCACCCATGTCTCCCACCACCCCCACCCGCCAGCAGTGCAGGGGCAGCCTCCACCAGGCCCCCACCCATGCCTCCCACCACCCCCACCCCCCCATTCACCAGGGGCAGCCTCCACCAGGCCCCCACCCATGTCTCCCAGCACCCCCACCCTCCAGCACTGTGGGGCACCTGCCAGCAGGCCCCCACCCATGTCCAACTCATGTTCCCCACCACCCCCACCCCCCAGCACTGTGGGGCACCCGCCAGCAGGCCCCCACCCATGTCCAACTCATGTTCCCCACCACCCCCACCCCCCAGCACTGTGGGGCACCTGCCAGCAGGCCCCCACCCATGTCCAACTCATGTTCCCCACCACCCCCACCCCCCAGCACTGTAGGGCACCTGCCAGCAGGCCCCCACCCATGTCCAACTCATGTTCCCCACCACCCCCACCCCCCAGCACTGTGGGGCACCTGTCAGCAGGCCCCCACCCATGTCCAACTCATGTTCCCCACCCCCCCACCCCCCAGCACTGTGGGGCACCTTCCAGCAGGCCCCCACCCATATCCAACTCATGTTCCCCACCACCCCCACCCCCCAGCACTGTGGGGCACCTGCCAGCAGGCCCTCACCCATGTCCAACTCATATTCTCCAACAACCCCAACCCTCCAGCACTGTGGGGCACCTGCCTGCAGGCCCCCACCCATGTCCAACTCATGTTCCCCACCCCCCCACCCTCCAGCACTGTGGGGCACCTGCCAGCAGGCCCCCACCCATGTCCAACTCATGTTCCCCACCACCCCCACCCCCCAGCACTGTGGGGCACCTGCCAGCAGGCCCCCACCCATGTCCAACTCATGTTCCCCACCACCCCCACCCCCCAGCACTGTGGGGCACCTGCCAGCAGGCCCCCACCCATGTCCAACTCATGTTCCCCACCACCCCCACCCACCAGCACTGTGGGGCACCCTCCACCAGGCCCCCACTCATGTCTCCCACCACCCCCACCCCCCCAGCAGTGCAGAGGCAGCTCCCACCAGGCCCCCACTCATGTCTCCCACCACCCCCACCCCCCAGCCACCATGGCCAGCCCCCACCAGGCCCCCACTCATGTCCCCCATCACCCCCACCCCCCAGCCACCATGGGCAGCCTCCACCAGGTCCTCACAATCCCCAATCATGTGCGTTATGGTCAGCCTCGACAGCCAAAAAGCCCTACCAAGTAACCCATTCACCCACATGGAAATTGAAATTACATGTTACACCCCCAATGTCCATAAAGCAAATGAACCCATGTCCATCACACACAATGGTTGCAATTGAATGGGAAAACACCCAACATGACATACATGAAACCAATGAGATGATACCACATAGTGAAGTATGAAAACAAAATTGTATTAAAAAAAAAAGCAAATGAAAAGAAACAAACTACAATGTCAATGAAAAAAAGAGAAGCTGCATGTCCGTTTAAAAAAAAGAAATACTACAAATCCAAATCCAAAAAATAAGTTGTCAAAAGTCACATCAAAAATAAAATCAATCCAATGAAGAACTATGTACAAAACATCCAAGGGTCCATGAGCCCAACTGAACAAAGGAAACCTACAAAAAACCCTAACTAAAATACAACTATATACAAAAAGTGGAGCAGTGTCCGTCGACTCCAAATCATAATAAGAAAGAAAGGAAACCTAAAACTAAAGAACTATATACAAAGGCGGCGGGCAAGTCCAGCGGCTCTCTCCGTGGTGTTCCGGGCCAGGGCATCATCGAACTCCTGTTCGATGTCCCGGAGGCGGTCCTGTTCCATGGCCCAGAGGGTCCGCAGGGACGACGCCGTATCCTCCTCCAACCCCCTGCGGATTGCCTCGAGGCACTCGGCCCGCCTCAGGGCCCTCCGCATGGAGTTCTCTGCCCTGACCATTGTGAGCCGCGCCTCTTCCGCCCGCCGCCGCTCCGCACCTATCTGCTGGCCCAACCGCTGCCACACAGAAGACACACCCGTCCTGGGTCAACCTGCCCTCCGGCCGATGCCTGCCCCTCCAATGTTGAAGGCCCCGAGCCTTCATGGCTCCCACCACGTTGCCGCTGCTGCTGTGCCTCTGCCCGTGCACTGCCTCCTGCTGCCTGCACATCCTCCGCCGGCTGGGGTGCAGTTGTTGATGTGGCCACCCCTGCTGGACGTCCGACTCCCGACTGGGGCAGGGATGCCTCCTCCACCAGCCTGGCCGCACCGTCAGAGGCAGCTCCACAGGGCACCCAGGTGACTGATGGGTGGGAAGATGGCACAGAGGACGACTGGCGCGTAAGGGGTCCAGTTGAGGAGGGGGTCGGAGCAAGCCCCATCAGACGGAGGAATCCGGCCTGGGTGACCTGTCCCAGCAGGCTGACGTGGTCAACGAGCCATTCGAGATGACGTGCAGTCTCTCCATGAAAAGACTCCAGGTCACCTCGCATGGCCCGTTGACGCAACGCCACACCAGCCAGGACAGGCTCAACCCGGACCTGGATAGCCACGTCCGCAGGCAGAGGAAGGCCAGTTGACGTGAGCTCATCCCCTGCCTGAAAACGGGTCTGGACGTAGGCATCCCTGCTGGTGCAAGATGATGCAGGGACAGGATCGGGGACAGGATTGCACACAGGCACCTCCGCGGCGGCCTGTGCTGCCTCCTGTCCCTGGTCCTGCACTGCACCACTAGCACCAGTGGGATCCCCACCTCCAGACCCCGTCTCTGGTGCTTGCACGGCCTCCTCCTCCACCAAACCCCCCACCAACCTGGATGACTCCGTGCCATCTTCCCCTGTTGGGCCCTGTGGGGTCCCAGCTGCCCCTCCTGCTGCCGAGGAGTCCAACTCCAACCTCCGCCTCTTGGACCTCCACCCGGCAGCTGCGGCCTGGGATGCGGCACTGGACTCCTCACTCCCCGACGAGATGACAACCTGGGAGGGGACCCGGGCCTTGCGTCTCCGGCTGGCGGTGGGATCCCCGCCGCTGTGCTCCACAGCACCTTCTCCGCCCTCTTCATCAGTTGACGCTGCAGACAGGGAGAAACAAAACACAGGCATCAGGGCACTGTACAATGGACACATACACACATGACAGTTGCACATGAGTGGCATTGGCAAACCTCAGACATGTCATCACAATCCCCAACACACATGTCATTACAACTCGCACACATGAGCCATACCACAGCCATATCGCAACTGCCACCACCATCCACACACATACAACAGCATGAGCAGCCAAAGGTGAGTCAGACATCACATGCAACACAGGAAGTGCACCACACATGTACACACACCACCACACTTGCATGCATGTGTACACCTCTGCCAAGTGTCGCACTGTTCAGACGGGCATCCATGTCACATTTGCCAATCAGGCTTCCACATACCGCTGTCACATGCATCCATGTTGCATCACTGTTGCACCCTTGTCAAATACACACACATGCACATGTACACAGTGCTGATACATGCAGCCGAAAACAACATGCATGCGTGACATCACGGACATGTCTACTTACATACACATTCATCCAAACATGTGTGCCCACACAACTGCATTTGGCATGCAAGCCTACACACACAAGCACCATCCATGTCTCACACAGCACATCCCCCGCATGTGTCAGCCCCACGGCCCTGTACACCCCCACCCATACTCGACCCCATACAAACAGATGTGCAACCTGCACACTACTGAATAATCACCACACGCACTGCTCACAATCAGGATGCATGTACACTCACCGCTCGACTCCAGACGGGTCTGCTTCTCTAGGACCTGGACATGGAGCGCTGGGGATATGCGTACCAGGACCCTCATCTGTTCTTCCGACAAGTGGCCCCGGCGCCCCTTGGCATCCGCTGCCTTCAAGAGGCGCCGGGCCTTGTTCAGGGTCCTGGACCTGAAGTCCTCCCAGCGCTTCCTGACATGTTGTAAGTCGCGGACTGCCACTCCCACCGCGTTGATGGCAGTCACGATGTCAGTCCAGATCCGAGTCCGTCCTTCCTTGTCGGCGCGGCAACTTCCGAAGAGGGCATCATACTGCCCCAGGGCTTTCTCCACCAAGACACCAACTTCGGTGGCACTGAAGCTGGTGCCCCTCTGCCTCTCTGGCCGGGGGTTTTCAGTGGTCACAGATGGTGTTTGGCCCGACATGACAACCCCAGAGGCAGGAGTGGGTGGGCAACTGGGTCCTGGGGCTGGGCTGTGGAGCGATGGAATCCCAGTCGGGAGTCTTCGGTTCCAGCAGGGGTGGTCACAGCAACAGCACCCCTGGCTGATGTGCAGGCAGCAAATGGCAGGGCACGTGGGCAGCAGGCAGTCAGGCAGCAGCAGATGGCAGGTGGGAGCGTGCTCGGGGCTCTGGGAGGCAGTAGTTCGGCCTTCTGGGCAGGAGCGTGGTCTTCCGTGTGCTTACGCGTGGCCAGCTTGATACGGAGTGATTTGGCACGTGAAAAATCTGCACGTCAGCGTGTAATACGTGGAAAGGGCCATGCGCGTAAGCGCGTGTGGAAACTGCACGTCCGCGTGTAATACGTGGAAAGGGCCATGCGCGTAAGCGCGTGTGGAAACTGCACGTCCGCGTGTGATACGTGGAAATGGCCATGCACGTCTGTACGCGTCATGTCACAGGGGCGCTTGCGCTTGAGGGGCCTTCTGTCCAATGATAATGCGTATGCGTGCAGACGCGCTTACGCGCTAATGGCCTTTCCTCGAATTACACGCTGACGTGCAGATTTTTCACGTGCCAAATCACTCCGTAGCAAGCTGGCCATGCGTAAGCACACGGAAGACCACGCTCCTGCCCAGAAGGCCGAACTACTGCCCCCCAGAGCCCCGAGCACGCTCCCACCTGCCATCTGATGCTGCCTGACTGCCTGCTGCCCACGTGCCCTGCCATTTGCTGCCTCCACATCAGCCAGGGGTGCTGTTGCTGTGACCACCCCTGCTGGAACCGAAGACTCCCGACTGGGATTCCATCGCTCCACAGCCCAGCCCCAGGACCCAGTTGCCCACCCACTCCTGCCTCTGGGGTTGTCATGTCGGGCCAAACACCATCTGTGACCACTGACAACCCCCGGCCAGAGAGGCAGAGGGGCACCAGCTTCAGTGCCACCGAAGTTGGTGTCCTGGTGGAGCAAGTCCTGGGGCGAAATGATGCCCTCTTCGGAAGTTGCCGCGCCGACAAGGAAGGACGGACTCGGATCTGGACTGACATCGTGACTGCCATCAACGCGGAGGGGGTGGCAGTTCGCGACTTACAACATGTCAGGAAGCGCTGGGCGGACTTCAGGTCCAGGACCCTGATCAAGGCGCGGAGCCTCTTGAAGGCAGCGGATGCCAAGGGGCGCCGGGGCCACTTGTCGGAAGAACAGATGAGGGTCCTGGAACGCATATCCCCAGCGCTCCATGTCCAGGTCCTAGAGAAGCAGACCCGTCTGGAGTCGAGCGGTGAGTGTACATGCATCCTGATTGTGAGCAGTGCGTGTGGTGATTATTCTGTAGTGTGCAGGTTGCACATCTGTTTGTATGGGGTCGAGTATGGGTGGGGGTGTACAGGGCCGTGGGGCTGACACATGCGGGGGCTGTGCTGTGTGAGACATGGATGGTGCTTGTGTGTGTAGGCTTGCATGCCAAATGCAGTTGTGTGGGCACACATGTTTGGATGAATGTGTATGTAAGTAGACATGTCCGTGATGTCACGCATGCATGTTGTTTTCGGCTGCATGTATCAGTACATGTGCATGTGTGTGTATTTGACAAGGGTGCAACAGTGATGCAACATGGATGCATGTGACAGCGGTATGTGGAAGCCTGATTGGCAGATGTGACATGGATGCCCGTCTGAACAGTGCGACACTTGGCAGAGGTGTACACATGCATGCAAGTGTGGTGGTGTGTGTACATGTGTGGTGCACTTCCTGTGTTGCATGTGATGTCTGGCTCACCTTTGGCTGCTTATGCTGTTGTATGTGTGTGGATGGTGGTGGCAGTTGCGATATGGCTGTGGTATGGCTCATGTGTGCGAGTTGTAATGACATGTGTGTTGGGGATTGTGATGACATGTCTGAGGTTTGCCAATGCCACTCATGTGCAACTGTCATGTGTGTATGTGTCCATTGTACAGTGCCCTGATGCCTGTGTTTTGTTTCTCCCTGTCTGCAGCGTCAACTGATGAAGAGGGCGGAGAAGGTGCTGTGGAGCACAGCGGCGGGGATCCCACCGCCAGCCGGAGACGCAAGGCCCGGCTCCCTTCCCAGGTTGTCATCTCGTCAGGGAGTGAGGAGTCCAGTGCCGCGTCCCAGGCCGCAGCTGACGGGGGGAGGTCCAAGAGGCGGAGGTTGGAGTAGGACTCCTCGGCAGCAGAAGGGGCAGCTGGGACCCCACAGGGCCCAACAGGGGAAGATGGCACGGAGTCATCCAGGTTGGTGGGGGGTTTGGTGGAGGAGGAGGCCGTGCAAGCACCAGAGACGGGGCCTGGAGGTGGGGATCCCACTGGTGCTAGTGGTGCAGTGCAGGACCAGGGACAGGAGGCAGCACAGGCCGCCGCGGAGGTGTCTGTGTGCAATCCTGTCCCCGATCCTGTCCCTGCATCATCTTGCACCAGCAGGGATGCCTACGTCCAGACCCGTTTTCAGGCAGGGGATGAGCTCACATCAACTGGCCTTCCTCTGCCTGCGGATGTGGCTATCCAGGTCCGGGTTGAGCCTGTCCTGGCTGGTGTGGCGTTGCGTCAACGGGCCATGCAAGGTGACCTGCAGTCTTTTCATGGAGAGACTGCACGTCATCTCGAATGGCTCGTTGACCACGTCAGCCTGCTGGGACAGGTCACCCAGGCCGGATTCCTCCGTCTGATGGGGCTTGCTCCAACCCCCTCCTCAACTGGTCCCCCTACGCGCCAGTCGTCCTCTGTACCATCTTCCCACCCATCAGTCACCTGGGTGCCCTGTGGAGCTGCCTCTGACGGTGCGGCCAGGCTGGTGGAGGAGGCATCCCTGCCACAGTCGGGAGTCGGACGTCCAGCAGGGGTGGCCACATCAACAACTGCACCCCAGCCGATGGAGGATGTGCAGGCAGCAGGAGGCAGTGCACGGGCAGAGGCACAGCAGCAGCGGCAACGTGGTGGGAGCCATGAAGGCTCGGGGCCTTCAACATCGGAGGGGCAGGCATCGGCCAGAGGGCAGAAGGACCCAGGACGGGGTGTGTCTTCTGTGTGGCAGCGGTTGGGCCATCAGATAGGTGCGGAGCGGCGGCGGGCGGAAGAGGCGCGGCTCACAATGGTCAGGGCAGAGAACTCCATGCGGAGGGCCCTGAGGAGGGCCAAGTGCCTCGAGGCAATCCGCAGGGGGTTGGAGGAGGATACGGCGTCGTCCCTGCGGACCCTCGGGGCCATGGAACAGGACCGCCTCCGGGACATCGAACAGGAGTTCGATGATGCCCTGGCCCGGAACACCACGGAGTGAGCCGCTGGACTTGCCCGCCGCCTTTGTATATAGTTCTTTAGTTTTAGGTTTCCTTTCTTTCTTATTATGATTTGGAGTCGACGGACACTGCTCCACTTTTTGTATATAGTTGCATTTTAGTTAGGGTTTTTTGTAGGTTTCCTTTGTTCAGTTGGGCTCATGGACCCTTGGATGTTTTGTACATAGTTCTTCATTGGATTGATTTTATTTTTGATGTGACTTTTGACAACTTTTTTTTGGATTTGGATTTGTAGTATTTTTTTTTTTAAACGGACATGCAGCTTCTCTTTTTTTCATTGACATTGTAGTTTGTTTCTTTTCATTTGCTTTTTTTTTTAATACAATTTTGTTTTCATACTTCACTGTGTGGTATCATCTCATTGGTTTCATGCATGTCATGTTGGGTGTTTTCCCATTCAATTGCAACCATTGTGTGTGACGGACATGGGCTCATTTGCTTTATGGACATTGGGGGTGTAACATGTAATTTCAATTTCCATGTGGGTGAATGGGTTACTTGGTAGGGCTTTTTGGCTGTGGAGGCTGACCATAACGCACATGATTGGGGATTGTGAGGACCTGGTGGAGGCTGCCCATGGTGGCTGGGGGGCGGGGGTGGTGGGAGACATGAGTGGGGGCCTGGTGGGGGCTGGCCAAGGTGGCTGGGGGGTGGGGGTGGTGGGAGACATGAGTGGGGGCCTAGTGGAGGGTGCCCCACAGTGCTGGTGGGTGGGGGTGGTGGGGAACATGAGTTGGACATGGGTGGGGGCCTGCTGGCAGGTGCCCCACAGTGCTGGGGGGTGGGGGTGGTGGGGAACATGAGTTGGACATGGGTGGGGGCCTGCTGGCAGGTGCCCCACAGTGCTGGGGGGTGGGGGTGGTGGGGAACATGAGTTGGACATGGGTGGGGGCCTGCTGGCAGGTGCCCCACAGTGCTGGGGGGTGGGGGTGGTGGGGAACATGAGTTGGACATGGGTGGGGGCCTGCTGGCAGGTGCCCCACAGTGCTGGGGGGTGGGGGTGGTGGGGGGGTGGTGGGGAACATGAGTTGGACATGAGTGGGGGCCTTCTGGCAGGTGCCCCACAGTGCTGGGGGGTGGGGGTGGTGGGGAACATGAGTTGGACATGGGTGGGGGCCTGCTGGCAGGTGCCCCACAGTGCTGGGGGGTGGGGGTGGTGGGGAAAATGAGTTGGACATGGGTGGGGGCCTGCTGGCAGGTGCCCCACAGTGCTGGGGGGTGGGGGTGGTGGGGAAAATGAGTTGGACATGGGTGGGGGCCTGCTGGCAGGTGCCCCACAGTGCTAGGGGGTGGGGGTGGTGGGGAACATGAGTTGGACATGGGTGGAGGCCTGCTGGCAGGTGCCCCACAGTGCTGGGGGGTGGGGGTGGTGGGGAACATGAGTTGGACATGGGTGGGGGCCTGCTGGCAGGTGCCCCACAGTGCTGGTGGGTGGGGGTGGTGGGGAACATGAGTTGGACATGGGTGGGGGCCTGCTGGCAGGTGCCCCACAGTGCTGGGGGGTGGGGGTGCTGGGAGACATGGGTGGGGCCTGGTGGAGGCTGCCCCTGGTAACTGGGGGGTGGTGGGAGGCATGGGTGGGGGCCTGGTGGAGGCTGCCCCTGGTGACTGGGGGGCTGGGGGTGGTGGGAGACATGGGTGGTGGCCTGGTGGAGGCTGCCCCTGGTGACTGGGGGGGTGGGGGTGGTGGGAGACATGGGTGGGGGCCTGGTGGAGGCTGCCCCTGGTGACTGGGGGGGTGGGGTGGTGGGAGACATGGGTGGGGGCCTGGTGGAGGCTGCCCCTGGTGGCTGGGGGTGCAGGGGGACATGCGTTGGTGGGCAGTAGTGCAAGTTGACATGTGGGTTGGCTGGGGGGCATGGCCATGGTGGATGGGGTGCCTGCAGGACATGTGCAGGGTAGGCCCCTGTGGTGTGAGCCACCTGCAGGGGCCATGGAGGGTGTAGAGGGAACACCTGGGAGGGCACACACGTGCAATTCACGTGTGGTGCTCCCCGCGCACCCCTGTAATACACATACCCTGCTGGAATCGCGTGTGTAACTTCCCCTGCACCCTGAAATACACGTACCCTGATGGAATCGCGTGTGGAACTTCCCCTGCACCCTGAAATACACGTACCCTGCTGAAATCGCGTGTGGAACTTCACGCGCACCCCTGAAATACACGTACCCTGCGGAAATCGCGTGTGGTACTTCACGCGCACCCCTGAAATACACGTAACCTGCTGATATCGCGTGTGGAACTTCACGCGCACCCCGAAATACACGTACCCTGATGGAATCGCGTGTGGAACTTCCCGCGCACCCCTGAGATACGCGTACCCTGCTCGCACGGGCCCATTCGCGTGTGGAAATTCCCACGCACCCTGAAATACACGTACCCTGATGGAATCGCGTGTGGAACTTCCCGTGCACCCCTGGAATACACGTACCCTGCTGATTTCGCGTGTGAAACTTCCCCCGCACCCCGAAATACACGTACCCTGCTGATATCGCGTGTGGAACTTCACGCACACCCCGAAATACACGTACCCTGATGGAATCGCGTGTGGAAATTCCCGCGCACCCCTGAAATACACGTACCCTGCTGAAATCGCGTGTGGAAATTCCCGCGCACCCCTGAGATACGCGTACCCTGCTCGCACGGGCCCAATCGCGTGTGGAAATTCCCACGCACCCCTGTAATACACGTACCCTGCTGAAATCGCGAGTGGAACTTCACGCGCACCCCTGAAATACACGTACCCTGCGGAATTCGCGTGTGGAACTTCATGCGCACCCCTGAAGTACATGTACCCTGCTGAAATCGCGTGTGGAAATTCCCGCCCACCCCTGAAATACACGTACCCTGCTGGAATCGCGTGTGTAACTTCCCCTGCACCCTGAAATACACGTACCCTGCTGATATCGCGTGTGGAACTTCCCGCGCACCCCTGAGATACGCGTACCCTGCTCGCACGGGCCCAATCGCGTGTGGAAATTCCCATGCACCCCTGAAATACACGTACCATGATGTAATCGCGTGTAGAACTTCACACGCTCCCCTGTAATACACGCACCCAGCCCATTCGCGTGTAGGATTTCTCGCGCACCCCTGTAATACACGCACCCAGCCCTAACGCGTGTAGAATTTCTTGCGCTCCCCTGAAATACACGCACCCAGCCCTAACGCGTGTAAAACTTCTTGCGCACCCCTGCAATACACGCACCCAGCCCTAACGCGTGTATAACTTCTCGCGCACCCCTGGAATACACGCGCACAGGCATCTCGCGTGTAAAACTTCTCGCGCACCCCTGGAATACACGCACACAGCCCAAACGCGTGTGATACTTCTCGCGCACCACTGAAATCCACGCACCCAGGCCGATCGCGTGTTACCGCGAAACCCGTATTACACTTTCCCCACTTTGGCAGTCCGGTAAACTGGTCAAGGTTTGGCGCAGCCCTTTGCGATGTTTTAGCGATTTTGATGGCTTTTCCTTGTGCGAGGGCGTTCTTAGGGGCGTAACTGGCGCCGCTGCAGGGTCGCTGCGCCACTCTGCGCCACGGCTTGTTTTAGAGGATTAATCCATGAATACGATGTGCGCTGAAATTCGCACGGGAACACTCTGCGCCAGCCGCGTGCGATACTTTTGACTGTATATCCATGAATCGGCCTGTGAATGCAGTATCAGTGCTTTGGTGACCACTTTGTCTGGACAATCAAGAATTATAACAATGTTGCTCCATATTTAAAAAAGCACCCGTCAAGGCCTTTTAAGTCCCTAATTTTAAGATTTAAATTAAATTTACTGCCAACCCAAGAAGTCCTGCGCAGACAAAAAAAGGTACATTGGTACCAGAGACTTTGTCGGCACTCTCATAAGGAGAAGAGACCTTAATACATTTAGGTGTGCAATGCCCAAGCTTTTGTATCTTGAGGTGTCAATTTATATCCCTGAATTTTAGGTCAACAGAACAGGATCTCTGGAGAAGGATCCTAAATACTAATGACATTTCTTTATCAATTCGATTTTTGGAGTTTAAAGGCATGCACTTTAGAATTTAAATTTTAATGGTTGTAATTGCAAAGCTAATGGAATGTTGTTATGTTTGCAGAGTGCGATTTTTAGCTGGTGGATTTTAGCACAGATAAATTCTCAAATGTCTTTTTAAATATTTTATGGAATTGTAAAATTGTTTTCTTGTATGTCTTGTGCGAAAAGCACAGATTTGTACTGTAACTCACAATAAATAAATACATTATAGAAATAAACACAATGAAAGATAAACATATAAGACTATCATTACTTCATCGTGCTTACATTGAATCATCATCAATCCATAGCATTTATGAATAATTACCATCTATATATATAAAAGTCAAAATGTGTTTGTGGCGAGATTTGTGTCATAGCGTTATTCCTTATACAATTCCACACTGTTTCACCGATCTGCAACACATTTTGCATAGTCACCTGTTAGGACCCTCCAGACATTACTGACTAGATGACATTTGGACACCCCACCGCATTCTATGGATTTCAGCACAAGTCAAAATTTGTTTTTTGTTTTGTGGCTTGGTGAAGCATTGTTCCTTATCAAATTTGACACTGTTTCACCAATCTGCACCAAATTCTGCACAGTTACCTATTAGGACCCTCTCTACATTACTGGATACTTGACATTTGGACACAGCACCCCTTTCCCTGGATTCAGCACCTTCACACATAAGACGATTGCCTGAAATCGGTGAAAATATCAATGTGGTTGTAGAAAAACCGGTCCTTATCCTCAAAATGCATGGTTTCTGGGGCATTTGCGCCGCAATGCACCACAACAAACTGCACCATGCCAGAGTGAGGCAACAGGTGGGGAGAGAGAGAGCACAGTATGTCCCAGTGTGCAGCAGCACACCAACTCTTGTCTCCCCACAACGTCTGCCTTCTTCTTTTAAAGGGCCTAAATGGTGTGCAGATATTTTAACTGATAGCTCACATTCCGTCATTGGATATCTAGGCGTTTCAGAGCCTACAAAATCTTTCCTCCACTGGGACCTTACACCAGCCACCCCAAATTGCTCTTGTTTTCACTTGATCCAGCCTCAATAGCAACAATGTTCTTCTAAAGGCAGGGTTTGGGATTGGGTAATATAAGGTTGAGGCTTTAAGTAGTAAAAGATTAGTTTAAAAAATGTACATTTTCCAACTTCTCAATGTGCTCAAAGTTCCTAGCCTAATTCTACAGTCATAGCCATTTCTTCAAGTGTTTAAGAAGGACCCCAATAAAGTCATCCCAATTAGGTTTGCATACAATCAGGTTGAAGAAAATGGTATACGTTGTTTCAAAATTCCTCAATAATGGGGCCCTCTCCTCCGCCATAGCGCTCTGAAAGAACGTCAGGGTAGAGAGCTCTGTAGCCTTTACCATCTTTAGATAGAGCTTCAACCTATTTAACTTTACCAAAGCTGCCATAGAGGTAAGTACCAATTCCACGCTGATTGAGTTCATCGGGACTCCCATTGGCAAGTTTAAGACTTTCTTCCACAAGACTCCTTCTAATCTGTCCAGGCATTTATCTAAATTCCCAGGAAAAGTGTCAAGGGAATATGAAATACTAGGCACCAGTTTCTGATTATAGACTCTTATTATTCCTAACAGGCTATATGCTGCATATCTTGTGGCAAAGGTTTTAATCAGTGCTGCAATAGTCGGAGCCTTTTTCCTCCATTGTTGTTGCCACTCAATCAGCTCAGCCCTGTTCTTAACCTCATAGCACAGGTAAGTATAGCTATTAACACTTGCAATTGTCCCCCTTACTACTTCAATTGATGCTGGCAGGCGTTCCCTACTGCCAAAACACTTCAGTTTTGTGTTATTCATATTAACAATCAGATCATTTTGTTTGGCATATTTCATTAGCTCCCTCTCACTTCTTGTAATTCCAGCACAGGTATGGTCCATTAATACATCATCTGCATACAGCATATATGGTACATGCCAACCCCCTATTGGGCAGAAAGATCTTTGCCTTTCAAAGGCATACCTCCAAGTCAGACAGGTACAGTTTGAATAGCAGTGGAGTCACGACTCATCCCTGCTTAACACCCTTTCTCAAGGGAACCTCATTTGAATAATCCCCTGTGCTATTCAACTTAACTTGTGCCATTGTTCCTACATGAAGAGCTCTGATTAAATTTAACAACCAAAAGGCCATCCCCAGCAGCGCTAGCTTTCTCCAAACAGTGGTCCAATTGATGGAATCAAACGCGGCTGAGAAGTTAATAAGCACAGCAAACAGGAAGTGGGGGGTTATCATTAAATATGGTGTACATCTACAGGAGAAATCCAATCTGAAAAAACAATAACACATTGGCATCATAGCCACTTTTCAATTTCACAAAGTAAAATTGAAGAACAAATCAAACTGGGCACATCTAGAATGGAGATTGATCTATAGTTATTAGGATCTGCTAATTCTCCCTTTTTTAAAGATGGGGATAATATGGGACATTCTCCAAGAGTTAGGAATTTCCTTCTGTTCTAACACAGACTTTAGTAATGTCATGAGACTCCTTGCCCAATTCTCCAGGTCTTTTCGTAACATGACATTGGCCAGGCCATCAGGCCCTCAATACTTTTAAATTCCTAATAATGCCTACTATATATTTGTACTCCATCTCTAATGAGTAAGGGGGCCATCCTGAGACCTGTTCCTCAGTCACCTCAAATGTATTTAAAATAAAGTGGCAGCAGGTATCTTCCTGGACACAATTAATGAGTCCTCCAGATGTTCCACTTCTTATGCTCTTAAATAGATCCCGCATTTTCTTGTTCTTTCAACTTTTTAAAAGACTATGGGCCTGATTCATGGAACGTTTTCCTATGGGATTGAGACATTATAAAACACTTCCGTGAATCAGGCCCTTTACTTTTACTGCCAGTCCTTATTATGTTGGGAGCTTTTATACCCCTTTTATCCAATTATGGAATATATGTTTAATCAGAATTGAAATAAAGACTGTGCTGGCTTGCAATTGATTTATTAACTAGTAGAGAATATTACAGGTAAGGACCCCCATAAACATTATTGAAAAACACACAACCAACACGTGTTTCAACCCTCTGGGTCATTGCCTAAGCTGTATACATATTATTAACACATACAACCATATATATACATTGTACATCCAAAATATTTCACACTGCTTTGTGTGTTTCGTGTACAATTGTAAGACTTACATGTACGTTGTTAACCCCAAATCATTGATGGTTGATTTGCGCACCAGGGATAATAATAGAAATGTAGATGCAAATTAATTGTAAGAACAGGGAATACACCTACAAAACACAAAAACAGGCCAATAAAAAACCATAAAATAAGTTATCAAGAATATTTGAAAATTAAACACGGTTCAAAAAGAGAAGGACAAAATAAAAATGCATTAGTATACATATCTGCACGCACACAGGGATAGAGCACAACAGCAAGGAAAGTGTGCAAAGATTATTAATTTGTCATGAATAAAATACAATAGTAATCCACCAAAACATTCTGGGATGATGCTAGAGCCAGTGATAAACCAATCCAGGCATGTGAACATGCCAAACACATGGTTTGTAATAGAAAGGAGAGAGAAGTACCTGGACATGTGAAGAAACACAAACTCATGTTGTAAATGGTTTTCAAATAAGTGTTGGCATCTCAAGAAATGGAATATAACACTGGGCACGGACGTGAAAGATGAATCCCCTGTCACCGTATTTTTGATGTGTTACAGTCAAATTCCATACTTGTTATATGACAGATGAAATTCTGCATACTAAGCTAATTGGCATGTGTACTCTTATCAACAAAGAACATGTTGAGCCTAGAGGTATTAGACACTCTGACTGCTCTTGCACATGGCAAGCCTATCAACTTTTCACCAAATATCGTTCTTCAAAGATCATCTTGGCCTACTATCTGCATGGCTTTCAATTCCATATCCTGCCTCTTTCTCCCTTGCTAGTTTTAACTGACTGCTCTTTTTTAGCCCATTGTCCTGTTTCATCCACACAATGGCTTCCTTACGCAGGGATTCTTCGCCCACCTCGCTGAATAACATATTGTGTTATAAAGATGATTTGACCATGATTGACAAGAAAGGAATCTATTTTTGATACCCTATGCTAATCCATTTTACCAAATGTAGTGCTGCTTTGATGAATGAACTATATGGTTGCTACATTATTCTCCAGTAATCCAAGGTGAAAGGGGGATGATTGAGACTGCAATCCAAACTTTACAATAGCTTCAAAGTAAGAAACGGATGCCTGGAAATCTTTCAAATTATTGCATTTTATCACTGAAGGGCTTTCCATTAGAAGTTGGTTGTGGGCACAATACCAGCAGTCCAATTGCTCAAATATTGGCGGAGGTACATGACTGTACACAAATGGAGGATACTAAAGAGGTAGAATGTGATGAAAACTTTGAAACTACCTCAAATCCCCTCACAAATCCCCTGATGAGGAACTTTGCAAAAATATGGCCATAGATTATGTGGATGGCTGCGCATTCCATCTAAATGAGGACTCAGAAAAATAATTGTTTGAGGGAATAGGAATTGTCTGGGCCAGTAATGACCAGATCGATCTACTGGATCCAAAATTGGTATTAGAAGTAGTTAAGTGGCTGAACTGTTTGCTATCCATAAGGCCATAAACACAGTAGCACTGAATCTGCTAAAAGATGTATTCATAATTTCAGATTCAGACTACGGTAGAAACAGCTTTGTGTAATGTATCTCAACTTAGAAGGCCATTATGAATGTTAACCTATAACAGAAAACCTCAAAGTCACAAACAAATTGATTCAAACAATCAATTGGTCACTTAAACAAATGACTATATGTTGGAGTCAAGGGACATTTCAAAGTACCACATATCAATAAACAAGGAAATGATCACACTGACCAATTGGCAAAAGATGGCACTCTAATAAGAGAATATATGTTAATTGACCACATATTAGGAGATATACAGATGTTAGTTGATATTGTAACGCTCACCTGATTCCCGTAGAGGCGCCGGTCTTGACTGGGCGTATACCGTATCTTCAAAGGTGATGTGTAACACACGGCTGGCTCTTTGGGCTGGACCTCTGTGCACTGTATGTCTGGCTCGAAGGGTAAGATGTCTGCAGATAGAAAATGTGGGATTAATGAACTGGGTTATTGAATGTCTCTCTCTTCTTCCCTTTCTCTTCTCCTGTAGAACCCCAAAGGTTAACGCTCTCACCTTAGGTAAGTGAATGCCATGCTCTCCATCTGCCTCGAGGCAGGGTGCTGTAACCAGTTTCTTCACTGGATAAGGGGAGCAGGCCTCTTGACTTCAGAGGCCTGCTGTCCGTGGTTTACTGCACGAACGGTAAGTTTCGAGTAATTCTAATGTCTTTAAAGTCTTTTGTAATGATGTCTCTTGTTTTGCAGGGTTCCGGCGATGGCGGATGGCGGGCTGAAGTGAGTTGAAGATGGAGCCCGTGTGATGAATAGAAGCGCCTGGAAGCACGTAAGTAAGCGCTTGTTGCCTGCTTCACGATGCGCTCTAACTGTCTTTTTATTTTGCAGGTACAAGTTCGGGGCGGCTGCAGGGTGCCGGAATACCCACTGGGTTAGATGTGAAAAGGAATAATGGCACGTGAGTATTAAAGTTCCCCAATGTCTTTAAACGCACCTTGTTTTGTCTTTCAGATGCGGGATGCAGCGCCGAAGGCCTCCGGAGCGTGCGAAGAGTTGGTAAGCTTTTGTCTTTCAGATGCCGGAATGCAGTGTGAAGACCTCCGGAGCGCACGAAGAGTAGGTAAGCCTTTGTCTTTCAGATGCCGGAATGCAGCGCGAGGCGTTGGTGACAGCCGATGGACCAGGTAAGTGAAGATCTGTCACTGAAGACCGTAATGCTAACCTGTTCTTTCTTGTCTTTATAGGTGTTGCTGAAGACTGGATTCAGAATGGTAAGCCTTTTTTACTTAGGCCCAGGATCAGATGCAGAAGACACGATGAGCGTTCTGCTGCTGAGGATGCAGAATAACGCAAAGCAAGATTCATCCATCGGGTGTGGTTTAAATAGCCTCCTGTAGTGCTTAGGTGTCTCCTTCCACAGCCACGCCTAGGTAAGAAAAGAGTTCCTGCTTTCCAGAAGAGTTCCAGTGTTCTGAATCTAGGGAGTGGCTCCTGCCCCACCCAACAGGAAAAGTAGTTCCAAACAGAAGAGGATCAGAGACTCAACTGGCAGGCAAGTAAGCAGCATGGTCTGCTGCAGGTAAGTCCACCCAAGCATTATGAGCCCGGCGCTTCCAGCGCTGGGACTGGGCATATTTATGAGCCTGGTGCCACTGGCGCCAGGACTGGGTCCAAAAGGTCCCAATTGGGACTGGTTGGCACTCGGAACCTGGGTTATGGATCTGCTTCCAAGGGAGTTGGGAAAACCCTGACCTTTTGGAAGCAGAGATCATGACAGTACCCCCCTCAAGGCCCCTCCAAACCGGGCTTCTCCGGGGGTTTTGGCTTGTCAGGAAATGTTCGGTGAAATCTTTTGATTAGGCGAGGAGCGTGGACGTATTCAGCAGGTTCCCAGGGTCTCTCTTGGGGGCCGTAGCCTTTCCAGTCAATTAGGTAGAATAGTTTAGATTTGGAGATCTTGGAGTCCAGAATGCTTTTGACTTCAAACTTGAGTTCTCCATCAACTAGGATAGGTTTTGGAGATTTGGTTAGTCGGGTTTGAGGTTGCACGGGTTTTAATAGAGAGACGTGGAAGACCGGATGTATCTTCATGTGCGGGAGCAAGTCCAACTTGACCGCTACTGGGTTTACTATGGTAGTGATGGAATAGGGACCAAGGTATCTTGGGTTGAATGTGCGTGGCCCTTTTAGAGGTAGATATTTGGTGGATAACCAGACTTGATCCCCTACTTGATATTGAGGGGCTTCCTTCCGATGTTGATCTGCTCCTTTCTTGTATTGTTATTTAGCCCTTTGAAGGTGAGAAACAGCTTCCTTAAAGGCTTGGGTGATTGTAGAATGCAGGTAGTCTACTGCTGGTGTTTCAAGATCTTGGAGGGGATCCAACTCCGAGGTTCGAGGGTGACTGCCGTACAAAAGAAAAAACGGGGTTTTCCCAGTTCCCGAATGGTCAGAGTTATTGTAGGCATATTAGGCTATCCAAAGGATGTCTTTCCAAGTTTTTTCAGTTTGTTGCAGCATGCAGCTTAAATACTGTTCCAGAGTTTGATTGGTCCTCTCGGTTTGTCCGTCGGTCTGAGGGTGGTGACTGGTCGATAGTCTCACATCAATTTGAGCCGACCGACAGCAACTTCGCCAAAAATGAGAAATAAATTGACTACCTCGATCCGAAATTAGAACCGAAGGAAAACCGTGCAGTCAGACGATGTTTTCGAGAAATTCTCGGGCCAGAGTTGCTGCTGTTGGCAAGCCTTTGAGCGGAATGAAATGCCCCATCTTGGAGAATAAGTCCACGATTACTAGAATCGTATTGTATCCGGAGCATGGAGGTAGATCGGTGATGAAGTCCATAGAAAGCGTATGCCAAGGGCGAGGTGGGATGTCAATAGGGCGTAAGAGGCCTGCTGGTCTTTCCTTTTGACTCTTGTTTTGGGCGCATACTCCACAGGACATTATAAAGTCTCTGATATCTTTTTTCCAAGACGGCCACCAGAGGTAGCGCTTGATCTTTTCTGAGGTCTTGGCCATACCGGGATGTCCTTCCATTAAAGAATCGTGATAACAAGAGATTACTTTTTTCTATAAATCTGTGCTGGGTAGGTATAATCGTTCTTGGAAATACAATAAGTTGTCCTTTACTGCAAAGTCCTTTCCCTGCAGATGCCAGTTCTGTATGTCTGCTGGAGTTACAAGTTGCCTGGCTTTATCCTTAACTTCCTCTATGGATTCTGTGGCGATTACACCCAGAATTCTTTGTTCGGGAATGATTGGTACAGGTTTAGGGTTGATCAAGTGTTCTTCCACTCCCATCCGAGAAAGGGCATCAGCTTTACCGTTTTTTGTACCAGGTCGATAGGTAATTATGAAGTCAAACTCGGCAAAGAATAATGCCCAACGGAGTTGTCTAGAGGATTGGGCTTTTGCGGTTTTCAAATATTGCAGGTTTCGGTGATCCGTAATCACAGTAACAGTGTGTCGGGCCCCCAGCAGATAATGCCGCCAAGCCTTAAAGGCAGACTTGATAGCCAGAAGTTCCTTGTCAGTAATCGTGTAATTGATTTCAGGAGGCGAGAATTTGCGGGACCAAAATGCCACGGGATGCAACTGATTGGTTACCGGGTCCTTTTGTGATAGAACTGCCCCCATGGCAAGGCTTGAAGCATCAGTTTCCACGATGTAGGGGAGTTCGGGGCGAGGGTGTTTTAAGATTGGTGCAGAGATAAATTTAGTCTTCAAATCCTGGAAAGCTTGTTCCGCCTCGGTAGACCATTCAAAACGTTTGTTTTTCTTTAACAAGGCAGTGATGGGCTGGACTATTCGAGAGAATTCGGGGATAAACCTGCGGTAAAAGTTAGCGAAGCCTAACATGCTTTGCACACCTTTTACGGAGGATGGTGATGGCCATTTGAGAACTGCATCGACCTTCTTTGAATCCATACGCACTCCGCCAGGTGATAATATGAATCCCAAGAATTCAACTTCACTCACGTTGAAAACACATTTTTCCAACTTAGCGAAAAGTTTGTGTTGACGCAATCTTTCGAGGACCATTTTCACGTGTTTCTGATGTTCAGATTCCGATGAAGAATAAACGAGGATGTCGTCAATGTAAACAACAACACACACATCTATGAGCTCTCTGAGGACATCGTTCATATAATATTGAAAGGCGGCCGGGGCATTACAAAGTCCGAAGGGCATGACCTGATATTCAAATAGCCCATACTTGGTGTGGAAGGCCGTCTTCCATTCATCGCCCTCTTTTACTCGTACCAAGTGGTAAGCTCCTCTAAGATCCAGCTTTGTATATATGCATGCTTTTCTGACTTGGTCCAGGAGTTCAGGGATCAAAGGTAACGGATATCTATTCTTAACGGTGATCTGGTTCAGGGAGCGATAATCTATACAAGTTCTAAGGTCTCCTTCCTTTTTTGGAACGAAGAACAAAGCTGAAGAAGCAGGGGACTTGGAAGGACGAATAAACCCATTTGCCAGGTATTGATCCAGGTATTGTCGAAGGTGAAGGTTCTCAGGCTCGGTTAGGGCATACATTCTACTACAAGGAGGAGTAGATCCAGGTATCAGGTCGATCTGGCAGTCATAAGACCTATGAGGAGGTAGAGAGTTAGCCTGATCCTTCCGGAAAACATCTTGGTATTCTAGGTATTCGGGAGGTAACTGGGGAGTCTCTGAAGAAATTGCTGCCAGTGCAACACCAGGTGGAGGGTGACAAGTAGAGACACATTCTGGAAACTGGACTGTTCTTGCTCGCCAATCGATCAGAGGATTGTGTTTCTCTAACCAAGGTATTCCTAGAATAATCTGAAACTGAGGGGCCTTGATCACATCGAACACGATCTTCTCATGGTGTCCATCTTTACTTACTAGTGTCACTTCTTGAGTGGTATGCGTTACTGGCCCGGAGGCTATCTCCGTACCATCCACCGTAGTAATGACGTCCTTTACAGCCTTGGGACAAAGAGTTAGATTCATCCTCAAAACCATTTCATGATCCACATAATTGCCCATGGCACCGCTGTCGACGTAAGCTTCAATTGCATGTAATCGATCCGGATTATCAGGGCTAATGCGGACCATAGGTATCACGAAATGCGAGGTCACGGAACTGGTTTTCACGCTCGGCAAGAAGACCTCTATTCTTGTCGGGCGAGGTTGTTTCCCTGCTCAGAGTTTGTAACTTTGGTAACTGCAGCTCCTACTGCCTTCTTGGCAGGTTTCACCGGACAGTCTCGAAGAAAGTGCCCTGAGTTTCCGCAATAGAGGCATAATTACAACTGTTTTCTCCTTTCCCGCTCCTTTTGTATTAGAGGACCTTTCAGACCCCCTATTTGCATGGGTTCTCCGGAGTCTACTCCTTTGGACGGAGTTGGCGGTTTGGAAAATACTCGAGCATCAAACTTGGAACGATCGGCCTTCCTGTTCTGCAGTCTGTGATCTATTTGAATGACTAAGTCTATATAGTCCGAACAATCTTGTGGGGGATTCACTACTTGGGCTAACACATCTTTCAGCTCTCCGCGTAGACCTCTATAAAACAGCGTAATCCTTTTGTCCTCAGGCCAGTGAGTTTCCACTACCAGTCTGTTGAAAGACGCAATATAAGCCAAAAGGTCTTGATTACCTTGTCGCAACGAAAGAAGCTCATTGTCCAAGGCCTGCCCCTGTGAATGTCTTGCAAACAGTTTTTCCTTACTGAGCTGAAAAGCTTGAAAATCATGGAGGACCGGATCATCTTGATTTACTAGAGGGATCGACCAGTCTGCCGCATTGCCACTAAGGTACGAAAGCACGAAAGCTACTTTAGCTTGATCAGTTGGAAAGGCTGCTGGCCGGCATAAAAAATGCAACCGGCACTGATTGATAAATACTGCAAACCTCTTTGGGTCACCAGAAAATCGTTCGGGCAGAGCCAGAGGTACATTCCCAGGTAGGTTGATCTGCACTGGATTCATAGAGGATGTAGAAGGAAGATTTCCCCCAGATGCGGGTAACGGGGTCTGTCTGGCTTGTGACTGTAGCAATTGTCTAGCGAGATCATCTGTTCGCTCCTTGGAAATAATCAGTTCCCCTCTTAGAGCGTTCGTTTCCTGACGGGCTGCATGCACTTCTGCCCTTAGTTCCCCAAGTAACTGGGCTAGCTGGTCGGTATCCGAGGTTTCCATAGCGCCTGGACGGGAGTGTTGTGGTAGGCTTTGCGTTCTGTAACGCTCACCTGATTCCCGTAGAGGCGCCGGTCTTGACTGGGCGTATACCGTATCTTCAAAGGTGATGTGTAACACACGGCTGGCTCTTTGGGCTGGACCTCTGTGCACTGTATGTCTGGCTCGAAGGGTAAGATGTCTGCAGATAGAAAATGTGGGATTAATGAACTGGGTTATTGAATGTCTCTCTCTTCTTCCCTTTCTCTTCTCCTGTAGAACCCCAAAGGTTAACGCTCTCACCTTAGGTAAGTGAACGCCGTGCTCTCCATCTGCCTCGAGGTAGGGTGCTGTAACCAGTTTCTTCACTGGATAAGGGGAGCAGGCCTCTTGACTTCAGAGGACTGCTGTCCGTGGTTTACTGCACGAACGGTAAGTTTCGAGTAATTCTAATGTCTTTAAAGTCTTTAGTAATGATGTCTCTTGTTTTGCAGGTTCCGGCGATGGCGGATGGCGGGCTGAAGTGAGCTGAAGATGGAGCCCGTGTGATGAATAGAAGCGCCTGGAAGCACGTAAGTAAGTGCTTGTTGCCTGCTTCACGATGCGCTCTAACTGTCTTTTTATTTTGCAGGTACAAGTTCGGGGCGGCTGCAGGGTGCCGGAATACCCACTGGGTTAGATGTGGAAAAGAGTAATGGCACGTGAGTATTAAAGTTCCCCAATGTCTTTAAACGCACCTTGTTTTGTCTTTCAGATGCGGGATGCAGCGCCGAAGGCCTCCGGAGCGTGCGAAGAGTTGGTAAGCTTTTGTCTTTCAGATGCCGGAATGCAGTGTGAAGACCTCCGGAGCGCACGAAGAGTAGGTAAGCCTTTGTCTTTCAGATGCCGGAATGCAGCGCAAGGCGTTGGTGACAGCCGATGGACCAGGTAAGTGAAGAGCTGTCACTGAAGACCGTAATGCTAACCTGTTCTTTCTTGTCTTTATAGGTGTTGCTGAAGACTGGATTCAGAATGGTAAGCCTTTTTCCTTAGGCCCAGGATCAGATGCAGAAGACACGATGAGCGTTCTGCTGCTGAGGATGCAGAATAACGCAAAGCAAGATTCATCCATCGGGTGTGGTTTAAATAGCCTCCTGTAGTGCTTAGGTGTCTCCTTCCACAGCCACGCCTAGGTAAGAAAAGAGTTCCTGCTTTCCAGAAGAGTTCCAGTGTTCTGAATCTAGGGAGTGGCTCCTGCCCCACCCAACAGGAAAAGTAGTTCCAAACAGAAGAGGATCAGAGACTCAACTGGCAGGCAAGTAAGCAGCATGGTCTGCTGCAGGTAAGTCCACCCAAGCATTATGAGCCCGGCGCTTCCAGCGCTGGGACTGGGCATATTTATGAGCCTGGTGCCACTGGGGCCAGGACTGGGTCCAAAAGGTCCCAATTGGGACTGGTTGGCACTCGGAACCTGGGTTATGGATCTGCTTCCAAGGGAGTTGGGAAAACCCTGAACTTTTGGAAGCAGAGATTATGACAGATATGCTGTTAGAGAGTAAAAAAGAAAATTAACTCCCAGTGGCACAATGTTGATGTGATAATCCAGGCAAAGATTTAATAACTATTCAAATAGAGTATCCGATACTGAGAATATTCTGTGATTATATTGAAGATCCTGAGAAGAATACTATATCAGAAAAAGATTGCACAGGAAAGGAAGAGTTATGAGCACTGATGAATACCAATAAATTGTTTCTTAGATGAGATCTAAGAAACCGATGTCAGGATTTTCTCATGGTTTGTTCCCATGTCTTTTAAAGGTTTGGTGATGAAGCATGCACCTGCCACCATTAATTAAGGGATTCGGGGCACAAAAGAGACTCAGAATATTGATGGAATTTCCATATTGAACTCAATTTCATAGGGTGTTTGGTTTGTGCCCAATTCCAACCTAGTTCATTGCATACAGCACCACTATATAAAAGAGCATTGACAATACCGTGGTCTGATCTTCAAGTGGATTTTATTGGTTTTGTGCAAAGATCAGTTTATGGAAATAAATACATGCTTATGGTAGTAGAGGTTGAATGTATCCCAGCTTCCAATTGTAGCTCAGAAACCGCTACAATGTTGACAGTGTGGTTTATACTTCAAATGATTGAGTGAGACAGAGACTGCCATTTTACTAATGCAGTGATAACAAACATGTGGGAAATCTTATGTGCGAAGAGAAAGCTACACATTTCCTACAGACTATCCCAGAGTGGGGCGTTGAGAGCACAAGTGAAACTATTGTGAGCATACTGAAAAAATGTCTAGTTGGGATTTGCAACGTTCACTAGTCCTAACAGCAATTAGAGCAACAGCTACCAAAGCTACCAATGTAAGTCCACACAAGTTGGTTACCGGTAGGGACATTCTGTTACCACAATGTTTTCTGTACCAAAACAACTAACAAAGCCTGATCAATGTGTCCACAATCCATGAAAATGTGGATAATGTGAGAAAACATCGCCAACATGCTTTTGCTCAAAAGTACATGGAAAAAAATCATTTGTCAGTGCCCAGACATTTTTAATAAAAATGCATAACTCAAACAGTAAAAAATTGGTAATTATGGTTTTCGATTTAATTTAGCTAAGAACTGCTCAAAGCTGTGAAAATGCTTGATAGCGTGGAATGGTCCATTTAAAATAATAGACAAAATATCTTCAGTGGTGTATAATATTTTGATTAAAGATGGTGACAAAGTAATTAACTGCTTGTGCATGTAAACCAAATCAAGCCGTGTCATCCAAAATCTAGAATTCAAGAGATTCAGGAGTCATTTAAGTAAAAAGTGTAAACGAAACATCTTGATTTGAAGGATCTAGAGACTGCATATGTTTACACTTAAGTAAGCTGTTTTCTGAGGCAGATACAATATGAAGGATTGGAAAGCATATACGTTACAGGCGAGTAAGAATGCTTCGAAAGCAAGGAGATAGTGAGAGATGAACGTTTTTGGTAAAAAAAAAAAAAAAACATAAAAAGAAACATCATTTGAATTAAAACCTAACCCATCTATTTTTCTATCTATCCTAGATGTCCTAACTCAATTTCCTCCATAGTATACTTGGTCAGAGGAGTAAATATGGAAGGCAATGAGACCAGAAGAGGGAAATGACCATCCTATATGTGGATAATCCCTCAATCAATCAACTGAGGAATATCAAGGATCCAAAAAATAAGATGGAGACAAACCCACCATAAAAAAATACAAAAGACAAACTTAACCCAATGAACAATTTCTATGAAGATGTAGGAGACACTCAAACTTGACATATCCCATATTAGCAAATAAGAAGAAATGGGTGGTCAAGAACTCAGAAATAATATACAAAACTATCTTCCCAGAGATCCTAGATTAGGAGTAATCAGTTACAGGAAAAAGAAGCACCTCAAGAACTGAAGCCTTTCTTGAGATGGCTCTTCAACCGTATGCAGCTATTGGAAAGGACTATCGCTAATTGACATCTAAGGAATTGTTGAATAATGGTGTTAGAAAAAAATGTAATCTATTTGCCAATGTCCAAGGTTTTGAATTTAAGAATTATATGGTTCGGTATGTTGCTCGACATGATTCTACCTTTTAAAGATCATTTTATAGGTTATGATTTTGAAAAATGAGAGGAAATATTCTGGACAAAAAGGGAAAAAGATGAAAGGGAGTACCATTATATGGGCGAGAGATATAAGGGAGGTGTTTTACATAAAAATGCTGGATTTTAGTAACAAGGACACTGCTATGTACAGAAGATAACAGGAAATTCATCTTTGCTATTAACAACATCACCAATTTCTTTGCTATGCTGGGAAGGCTAATTGTTTCAAAATAATGCATTGTTTTAAATACTGTAGACATCAGTGTATCCCATTAGCTAAAGACCAGAATCTAGAGTCTGGCTTATCCACAGAAGGGTTGAACTGTAATAAAATGAATGAAAAAAACAGAATTAAACATGCAGTGAGCAAGTCCGGTGTCACAAAGCATGAGCAGGTTGTACAAAGGAATCATGATTGCTACATGAGTCAGACAAGGCCAAGATTAGCTACAACATGTTGCTGCAGGAAGAAACAAATATGCCTGGAAATGAGAGAAAAAAACATTTAGATATTTGAAACAAGACTTTGAGTTCTTGGAAGGGGTGTTGATGTACATAGGTATTCTGATTAGGTGTGCCATATTGGACTATATAGCCAGTATATAGAAAAATAAATAACTATAAAAGTACATATTGTGGAGAGAACATTTTTTAACTGATTGGATGCTGTTGGAGTTCTGCACTTTGGATGTTACTGGGGCACTTTGGACTGCATTTGACAGTGGGAAAGATATCACATTTGAATGCACTGGAGAAATACAAGCTGGCTTTCACCTCAGAACATTTTAAAAACATAAGACAGCTGAGGTCAGCCATAGAGATATTTCAGAAACACAGCTGGCCTTTTTTAAAACTATGATTGGTGTTGTGGGTGTTTCGAGGCTGAAGAATGCAGACGCCTTCCTGGCAGACATATGTGCTGGCAATATTGTGATTCAGCCTTGAAAGCCCAAACCAATTCAGAACAGTTGATAGATATGAAAGTATTTAGTTCAGCACACCGGAAACAAATGATTAATATTCTAAACTGCAATTATTTCAGGGATGATGTGCTATTGGACACAGTGAATTCAAGCTGCTCATTGTAATTGAAAATACCATTACGATAAGTGCATTGAAGAATTTCGAAAAAATATATACTTTTGTGTTTGATATTTTTCTTTATAAATATTCTCTGCAAGCTTGTTATTGGTATTAGGGGAAATATTTCATGGTTTGTCATGGTTCACTGGCCATTTACACATTAGAGCTCCAATGCTTTATCTCACAGGTTTGGCTGTGAGATTATATTACATTTATAATGCTAATAAGGTATACATATCATTTTATAGAACTACAATGGCTTTGGCCAGCTGAATAGAACGTGTTTTGGGTGTGTGTAATATGATTTTACATTGCTGGAAGACTGCTGTATATAGTAAATGAATGGTAAGAGACAGGTTTATATCACATGAAAGGAAACCACTATACTTCAAAATCCCTACAACGTATAGAAATATTCATGTAACAGGTGAGGATGAATGGGTGACTCATGAACAGAGAAAAGTAGTGCAATGACATAGAAATGAAATACATCTTGTTGGGATGGTGAAGTACAGTAAAGTTTGCAATACATTAATGCTATACTAATCATTAGTGGGAACACACAGACAAACAGTGCCACAAAGTTCATGGATCAAGGCCATCAGCATGCCAAGAAATTAATGGTTAAGGCAGGCTGCCCTAAAGACACATTATGCACTGTCAAGGGGGATCCTCTTCGGTTTGATAGGGCTTACATGTGGAATTCTCACAACAGGTGTTTTCATATAATATGGGCATCAGTTCACAAAAATGGCATTGACACCAAGAGGAGACATCTTCCATTCCACTGCGTTCAAGATAAGGAAAATTGCCTACAAAATCACAGCCTCGTTGAATTAGTTTTGACTTTGTCTGCTTCCATTTATTCATCTTTGTATTTGTGTTTGAACAATGAAGCCTCCCAAATGCATATTGTATAAGGGCTTGGAAAATAAGATGTATAAGTGAAGACGGCCCACAGAAAACCTTTGAAAAAAGAATGTATAAAACACATATTGACATGCACAATTCTAGTGAAAGAATACATGTGAAACCTCTAGTACATGATGTAACAATGATAATCAAACAGTTTGTTAAGCAGACAAGTCGAGAGCGATATGTGGCGAAATGCATAACACACAATGATTTCCCAATACTAAAGTTAATAAACCTCTTTCGAGTACAGATGTAAAAGAAGGAAGGAAAACGCAGTAAGTCTTCACTTACCGGCCCTGCCGAGGATCCCTCATCAAGTGCTAATTCTCCAGCAGAAACAAAGGGCTTGCGAAAGCACTCTAGATCTGCTAGCACCGGGTCTGCCGAAGTTCCCTGTCACAAGGCTAAAATGGAAAGAAAGTCCCCTGATAACACTATGGTGACAATTGCCTGACTGACACCTGTGACACAGTTCGCCTCAGGCAGTAACAACATGGTGGCCTAACCCCCGTGGTCTGAGGCAGTCATTTTGACTACCTTTCTCACATCAAACTTCTTAACAGCTGGTACCGAGGGGCATATTTTTGGGACAGAGCAGCCTTTTCCACGTAATGTGGACAATAGGAATCCGTTCTGCTCTCCAATGGATTGCCGTTCTCGTTTTCTGCTGCCACACACAGACTTGCTCCCTCTTACGTCTGCACCCTTAATTTATGTGGATCCAGCTGGTGGAGGGCTATCATGGCAACCAGCCTTTTTGCAATCCTGGTGGTATGCTCCTTCAGAGCGGCCTCTAGCCCCTCCTGTGTCTAGTCCTTCCTCTGAGGACGTGTTCATCCTCAGAGGAAGGTCTAGGCACAGGACCTTCCTCAGAGGAACCTACTTCGGCAACTCCTGAGCAGGTTCCATTAGTGCCACCACCTCCCTCTTCCGGTGGGGTACCCTCCTCCACTACCACCACTGCGTCCACTTTCACCTTTACTTGAGAGTCCCACAGAGTCTGAGGTGCCTCGTTGTTACACTCACCTGGATTCCACAGGGGCAACGGACAAAACTGGACTGCAACGGTCTCCAACAGCGTGACTCATAGTGAAGTGACGAGCGACTGCACCTGCCCTCTGAGTTTTGTCTGTCTGGCATGAAGGATGATTTTCCTAGAATAAGACAATGGTAAGTTAGCTAACCAATAGGAGAAGTTCTAACTACTGCTTCTGTACCCTCCTTATGTTCTCCTTAATGCGTCTCACCTGATTGTTAAGAAGGATGAGCTCTCCATCCTGCGTCTGCATGCAGGTGTGTGTTGAAACTTGGGTACGCAGTTAGCTTCACTGATCCCTTGGCTGAGTTCCTGACAGTAAGGACTCTGAGGTAAGTCTTATGTCTTGCTTTTAAATTCTAATTGTCTTTAGTTCACTTTTGCACTATTGTCTTCATAGTGTGTTTTTCCCTTTTTGCAGAATTGCCGCAGGCAGGTGTCTCTTTCTCCGAGAGAGCGATGTAAATGCCAAGGTAAGTTTCAGTATTACAAAGAAAGAATAATGTCTTAAAATGCGGTATTGTTCATTCGCTCTTTTCACCTGTTGCTCTCTTTCTTGTCTGCAGGTGCAGCACTTTTAGAAACAAAGCTCGTGTGAGGGTGATTAGCAAGACCGCAAACGAATGTAGCTTCAGGTAAGTATCTTGCGGCGCCAGATTGAATGTCTTATAGCGAGAAGTAACTCACCGATTGTCTTTTTGTCTTTCACAGATGTGGCTGTTCCAGGCGGTGATTACTCTAGAGTGCCTCGCTGGATCGCCTGGATGAACGGAGCATCGGTGAGTAATTCGCTGCGCTATGCTAATTTTTCTTGAAATGTTTCCTTGTATAGCGCGGTCGCTGGTGTTCCTTCCCTTGCAGGTACAAACTCCCAAATGCTTGCGAGGGTGAATCCAGGTAAGGTTCTTGCTATAACCTGTTCTCGGTTCTTCCTTTGCAGATGAAGATCGAGTAGACAGATGGGGCGTGGCTGAAGACTGGATCGAAGCTGCAGGCACGGTGAGCGTTACGCTGCAGGACTGCAGAATAACGCAAAGCGTGTTCTGTTCTCCAGGCGTGGTTTGAATAGCCTCCCAAAAGTAGTTCCCAGGTAAAGTAGTCCCAGTACCACACCCAATGAAATAGTCCCTTGAATAAAGTAGTCCCTTCAAGCAGCCTCATGGTGGGCTGTACCTGGCTTTACCACTTGGTAATTTGACTTGCTTGAAAAAGGCCATATGAGCCTGGTGCCAATGGCGCCAGGACTGAGTCCAGGATGCCCTTAGGCAATTTTTTGGGGCCTTATAGGTCTCCATGGATGCCAGGATTTTGGGTTGACTGGCCTCCTTCAGATGTCTGGGGGCAGGCATTGTGACACATGTGCTGTGGATCATGTTTCTGTTCCCTCTGCATTGGATGAAGATCAAGTGGACCAGCATAGCGAAGACCTGCCCCACTATGTCAGAGACTTTCATGACCGGGTTGTGTATGTGATGGCATTGCTAGATATTCCGATACCTGAGTCTGTGTCTCCACAAGAAGGTGTACTTTCAGGAGCCTTTACTCTTTCAACACAGGAACACACAGGTATTTTTCTTCAAAGGGATGTGTTAGCTGAAGCCTTCAAGGTCTGGGAAAACCTCATTCCGGGCAGCACCCGAACAGAAAAATTGACGCTTGTTACAAGCTACACTCATCAGAAAACATACCCTTGACTGCATGTCCACTCCTGCATCAATGCTGGTGGCAGCAGCTGCGCTCCAGTCTAAGCCATCCTCTCCATCATCTACAGCAGTGTCTCAAGCTTCTTAATGCCATCGGCAAAAAAGTATTTTCCAATTTGGCTCTTTAGCTGAGACAAGCCAACACCAAGTTCATCTTGACAGCTGCAAATCTCAAGCTGTTGAAGGAGCTTGCTGAGTTTCAGGAATGTATTCCCCCGACAGGCTTGAAGATTTTAAAGGTGGCTTATCCGATGCCATAGTGCTGGCTCACGACTTGCTGTAGACTGCGGCTCATCATGTAAACACTTCAGCTCGAGGCCTTATGGTTGGAGTAGACATCTCCCACCAAGCTTGGCTGCTTGCTACAAAGTTCTTGAAGGAGGTTAAGGACAAAGTAGTTGATCTTGCCTTCGAAGGTAAGGAACTGTTTCACTCCTCCACCGATGAGGAACTCACTAAAACAAAGGAAAGCACGCAAACGGCTAAAACTGTGAAGGTCCTTGCCAAAACCCCAGATAAAGCAGCGTATACTCAGAGGTTGGGGTCTCAAACGAGAGGTATAAGAGGGTTCCAGGACCGGCATGCAAACCAGGCAGAAGCTCCCGCTGGCGGGCTTTGCCACAAGCAGCAAAGGCATTGTGACCTTTTTTTCTCTTGGTCAACAACCTCCTCTTCGGCAACAGGTAGTCTTACCGCTGATAAACCATCTAAATTATGTTTTCCATCCGTCTCACAAGACTATTGTGGGATGACGAATATCATCTCATCTGGAAGTGTGGCAGACCATCACAGAATACAGATTAGTTTTGTCTGTTGCTCTGGCGTGCGTCCGCTTGCCCCTTCCTCATACCCCACGCTCTCACTCTCCTCTTCACCAAACTGGGTCGCTTTCCCTGAGAGCCGAGGTACAGACAATTGTAGACCTCAGAGCAGTGGAACCTGATTCCTTGCAGCAGCAAGTGGAGGGCTATTACACCTATCTGTTAACAGTGCCCAAACCCAACCAGGCTGGACACCTACATGCATATCCTGATCTGGGACCCACATCAGAAATACCTGTTGTTCTCCATGGGAATGGAACACTTGCAGTATCTTGTGCTACCGTTTGGTCTCAGCTCAGCACTGTGTGTCTTTATGAAGATGATGGCGCTCATCACAGCATTTCTCAGAGCGCAGGAAATTCATGCAGCAGCCAATCTTCAGTCACTCTTCCAGCTCCTGTTCCATCTGGGGCTGTCAGTGAACTGGCAGAAATCGTCTTTGACGGTTGCTCAAGACCTGATTTTTATAGGTTTCTGCTAGGATACGGTCAGTGCCAGAGTGTTCCTGACAGAGTACAGGAATGCGGACCTATCAACCAGAGGTCAGCTTTTCCTCCAGTCCTCCCATATGTCAGCCTGTTGGTTCCAAAGACTCCTGGGCCTTATGGCCTTATGGCTTCTTGCGTGTGCCCTACCTCTTGCTAGACTGAAAATGAGGTGCACTCAGCTTGCTATTCTTCTTATGGACCAAGAATCCAAAATGATTCCAGTTCCTCCCTCCATGACGGTGGATCTTCAACGGTGGTCATCTGCCAGCAACCTTTCGGTGGGAACCTCCATCCAGGAGTCCTGCCCACAAGTCAGGGTTCCCACAGACTCCTCCCATCTAGGGAGGGGGGCAATGCTACGTCACCTTGAGGTGTATGATTTGTGGATGCCCCAGGACAGAGGGTCCCATGTCAATTACCTAGAGCTTCTGGCAGTTTTTCTAGCACTGAAAGGTTTTCAGCCCTCTATCATCAACAGTGTGGTTCGAATTCGCGTATAAAATTTGGTAGCCATGTACTACATCAACAAGCATGGGGGCACCATGTCCCCTCCTCTGGTGGATCTAGCTATCCAAATTTGGAATTGGGCGATACAGCACAATGTTTGGCTTCAGGCAGTGCACATTCCGGGTCACATCAATGTGGCGGCAGACTCCCTGATCCTCCAATCTGCGGCGAGTTACGAGTGGCACATGAACAGCGATGTTCTCACCAAGATCTTCCTGCAATGGGGTTCTCCAGCGGTGGACGCATTTGCAAGCTCAACAAACAGAAAACACTTTTAGGGAAGGTCTTGGAGTGTCTTCCTTGGGGGATGCTCTTAATATCCCTTGGGACAACATGAAAGCCTATGCCTTCCCGCCTTTGCCATTGATTCATCTATCGCTCCAGAAACTCAAGAGCACTTCCAAATGCACTCTCCTCTTCATAGTTCCTTGGTGGCCAGCCAGGTTCTGGTTTTCAGAGCTCCAGCACCAGTCAGTGTTCAACCCGATCAGGTTGCTGCAGATTCCCCATCTTCTCCACCTGAGCAATCACCAGATGTGGCAACGCTCCCCACAATCCTTCAGCTTGGTGGCCTGGTACATGAGTTCCAGTCCTTAGCACAGTTTAAACTTTCAGAGGATAACATGTGCATAATTCATGTGGCAGGTAAACCTTCTACAAGGGTTCAGTACAAGAGCAAATGTCTTTGTTTTTGTCATTAGTGTCTAGTTAAACAGCTTGATCCTTGACAAGCTTCTATTGACTATATCTTATCTTTTATATCAGAACGTGCAGCCTCTGGCATCCACGTCCTATCATGCAGGACATACCTATATGCCGTTGCGGCTTATCTGTCTACAGACAGTTGCTCTTTTTCACTGACAAACCCAGTGAGCAAGAGACACTTTGTAGGTCTTCTTCCTCTCTTTCCTTCGGTTAGGCCACCTCATCCATAATGGGATCTGAATGTGGTCCTCACTGCTTTGATTCATAAGCGATTTGAACCTATGGCCACTACCGAGCTCAAGTACCTTTCTTGGAAAGTGGCCTTCTTGATTGCGGTTAAATCTGCAAGAAGAATAAGTTAGCTTCAAGCTCTCTCTCTGTCAAACACCCGTTCCTAACTTTCCAAAAGGATAAGGTTGTGCTTTGCACTCATCCTTCTTTCCTTCCCAAAATTGTCTCTGAGTGCCACTTAAACCAGTTAATATCCTTACCGGTTTCTTTCCGAACCCGGTCTCCGATGCCGAGAGGGTTTCACACAAACTAGACGTCAGATGAGCTCTGAAGTTTTACCTCGACAGAACAAGTTTTGTTTGGTGATCCAAAAGGGAAACCTGCTTCAAAAGCTTCCATCTCACGTTGGATAGATTCATGTATCTCCGAGGCTTACAAAATGCAAGAACTTCAGCCCCCAAAGGGCATTCATGCACATTTGGTTTGTGGCAAAGCGGCTGCTGATGCCTTCCAAAAATATGTCCCTTGGGAGTCCATAGCCAAAGCTGCTACGTGGGCTACCCTTTTGGCTTTTAGCAGACATTATTGTCTGCTCCCTGGCTGATGCCCAGTTCGGCCAGGCAAGTCTTAAAAACGTTTTCCACTAAGGAAAATGTCCATCCTCCCATTTTCTTTGGTCAGTGCTTGGGAATTTCCCATTCCCAAAAGCATAGAGTAAAAGGGACGGGACGTAGGAGTATGACAAAGGTACTCACCGTAGTGACTACCTTACTCCTGGTCCATAGTCCCCTTTCCTCCATACGCCCGACAGCTGCCTCCTCTAATAAGTATCCTCTATTTTTCTAACTTGGTCCTTCAATCTGGTGAAAGAAAAGGACTAAGGGCAATGTGCGTGGCGGAGCTCAGGAAGGCGGGGCTACGGTCACGTGCAGTGTCCCTGCAAAAAAATAAAAGAAGGACACAAAAGATATTTTTTGATACTTAAAAAAGTGTTCCAGTCCTGTCCCGATGGACGGAATGTCCCAAAATTATGGAAGAAAGGGGACTATGGACTAGGGGTAAGGTAGTCACTACAGTGAGTAACTTTGTCAGTACTGTAAACAAGTCCAGGGTGACTGAGTTTGCTGCCGGAAGTGCTCAATTCATGGTGAGGAGGTGCACAATTCAGGTTTGAACGTGAAGGTGAAGATAAACAAACTTGAAACTAAATGGACAGAGAGGAACAATTCACTAAGGCATAACCTTAATTTACTTATACAACAACACAGAGGTTGGATTAAGGCCTATAGTTTCTATGACGGAATAGCTTTAACAAAACAATACAGAGGTTCAAGAGAAATGCAAACAAGTATGAGATGGATATTCAAACCCTAGTCTAAAGTAGGACCTTGGTCATTAGGCCAGGGTGCCTAATGTCAGGGTTATATTGTTCTGACTTGTTTAAAGAATCACACTCAAAATTCCTGTAAATTCAAACGATTCCGTTGCTCTACTTTCCTTGAGTGGAGAAAGGGTGGGCCTCCTGGTCTCGTATTACAGCAACTAGCCACCACAATAGCAATGCCTTCGAGTTTTTCCGTTGCCATTTTCTTCCCCATCTATCCGGTGTAGGTTAGCAGGCTGCAGTTTAAATTGGCATGGCACCCCCATCCAAAGGCAGTATGCAAGTTCAAGGGGTCATTGAGCCTTTACCCTGTAGCCCTCACAAGTCTTGCTCCTCTTTTTTAACTCTCTCAATTCTGGCCTTTTGGATGGGTCTGAATCCGGAAGAGGACTCAGGAATCTAAGGACAGGATGCCTCCTTTGCCAAAGCAATGACTTTGTGAGCATCTTCAGTTACTGCTTTCTTCTTTTTATTACTGCTCAATATTTCATTCACTTCATTCCGCTCTCTCTTTAGTCTTCTGCTTTCCTACTCTTACTTGCACCTTTCCTCTCCTCTTTTCCTCCGCCAACACAAAACTCTACCTTACAACTTCCATCACCCCTTACTCATCCTCCTTCTTATCTCTCTCTGCCCTCTTGCTTTGCACCACAGTGTTCCTTGAATTGCTCCATCAATGCTGGCTATTGGCTTATAGTGGAGTTTTGGGATAATGGTTTTCTAATAAATTGACTTGGATCCCCTTGGGCCGTATTAGGTTGGTTGCATTTCATTGGTTCGCTGTCTGTCTATCCCCCTCTCAACCATGGGTGCCACATCATGTGATATCGGATTCTACTCATGCTGTAGTTCTGTGTTTGGATCTTTCAACTGTGATACGGAGGTGAGGGCTTCAGTGGACACGCTCACAACAAATCTTCATCCCTCTGTGAGGTTAATTTGCAGTCCTGGCTTACATACTGCCCTGTAGTTGATGAAGTACACTGCCCACCCAACACGATGTCAAGGATGTGTCGGTCGTATGGTCTCTTAGGGAACCCATACATTGCTCGGAGCCGAGTGGATAGCTCAGGTGTAACGTGTTTGTCTTAGAAGCTAAACAAGGTTCGAGTCTCTGTAGTGCCTGCTTCCATAAAAGAATTCATTACCCCCTCGCGTTACATCAGAGTAGGCCTTCCAACCAACCTCAACGAACCGCTGAACCTCCTCTCTGTGACCACTCAATGCGACTTGGTCACAGGACATGCAGTGGAACATTGAACTAAAAATGTATAAAACATTGAAACATCCTCTTGAGTCTATTAGAGCATCCATGGCTCTGTTGGTGCAGGAATGAGCAGAAATACAAATGTCAGTGTCCTCAGAGTAAGAGCGCTCTTGGTGGCGGCAGCGTAGCGCAGAGGCCATGTCTTTTCCAATCCTCATTACAAGTGAATGTGTTTTCATCGGAAATGATTTTGACCTAATGTTATAAGTATATAATGATGCATTCAGTGACATGTCAGCGGTAGCCGCAAGGGCCTGTGACCTCCTATTGAGTTGTGTTCATAGACATACAGCCTTTTGGTGCTTTAAGACGTCCCCATCAGCTGTGGGGAATGGATGCTTTTGGCTCTCTTCATTTCGTTCAGCTGCACATGGGCTGGCCTGGTAACCCATAGTGCTGTGTTTTCTGCCTTTTATTGCTCTTTAGACTGCTATCTGCTGATGAGATATAATGTAATGTGCCTCACTGAAAATTGCCTCAGATCCTAATAGCTAAACCGTTAAGCGTCTCACTGGACGGACATTCATGATACATTTGTAAAATTATCCTGCCCCTCGGGCACATCGTCATTAGCACATGTGTAGTGGTCTACACGGGTGATAATGTTGTATATTTCATATAAAAAGCAACTTACCATGGAAGAGCAGCCCGACGCCATGCCGTCCTGTTTGACAGGATGTCGGTTTTCTATGTTGATGACGTTGGACGTCATCAACATTGAAAATGGGCTTCCTGTCCAACAGGACTGCACGGTCTCCGCTCGCGCTTCTAAGGTAAGTTTCTTTTTTATTTAAAAAAACATTCTTGTCACCCACGCAGGAAACTATGCGGGTGCTAAGAGATTAAGTAGGGAATAGGGAAAGGAAGGGGGCGACAGCTGTAAAGGCAGCTCGGAGCACGTGCCCTGTAGCATGCAGTAGAGCCTGTGTTCTGAGACTCCTGATTGGTTGGTGCCCCCCTGCAGGGTGCTAATGTCTGTTAAACCGAAACTAGCATACTTTTCTATTGGTTGGGAATATGTCTATTCTATGTACCTATATCATTCTCTATAGATGTCTGTGCATTGGGGACTGACCTCCTCTAAAATTATCTCTGAAAACAAGGTTGACAGGCTTCACACTCCAATGGACAGTAATCACAAACATGTTATTCTCACATCCACATCGTTAGTAGTTTATGTTGAGAATACACATATTTTTGACCCTAAAAAAATGTCATTTTTTCTTTGAAAGAATCGTGCTCGGATAAAAAACAATGATCTGTTTCTTCTGTGAACACCAGGCAATGAGTCATTATGTTGGCTGTCTTCTGCCCTGTGTGCAGAGATGTTTTATGAGAGGGCAAAAGAGGCACTTGCCCAAGGCCCCACCTTGGAGGGGGGCCCCACATGGCTGCCTTATCTGAAGAAGTGAGATTCCATTGTTCACCAGTCTTAAATAGGACACGCCAGGATATTTTATGGGGTGCTGCTGAGGCTCTAAACCCATTACATTTCTCTTTTGACAAGTACGTTCTGCCTTGATCAATTCATAATGTATCGCTTTCTGTGTTCACTGTAGTATACATACGATGTGTGTTCCTTACGGCACAACTCTGTAGCATTCTTTCCCTCCTGTGGGAATTATGTTGATCAAGTGCAATAGGCAACAACGAAATGCATATTGATAAATTGAATGCCACAATGGTTCAAAAGTTAGCTCAGTGTGTGAAGCACCCATTGTAGAGACATTTGTTCATATGCAAAATCAGAATATCATATTCCAGCAAGGCTGGCTGAGCCTTTCCTATGCCTGAAGTTTATAAACCTGTCTGCATATGTACTTGGTTTTGCAGAACAGCATCTGCTATTATCAGCAATGTACCTGCACCAGATAGGGGTTGCTATGAAAACTAACATGTCATCCGTATGGTGAAGGTCTAGAAATTGATTTGTTCCGATGGGGTGTTCTAAAACCTAGGTAATTGTCTGCAACAATGCCATAAACTGTTAGTCCAAGAGGTGAATACGTATCAAAATTCAAGACTATGGAAGGAAAGCGTTCATGCTTTTGACGTCATTTGCCAGCAGATGATACAGTGATCCTGGTCAAATCATCTAATATATCTTGCATTACTGTTCTGCCTTCTCTGAGGTTTGCCTTCTTGCATGCTGCTGGTGTCGTTTAGCCCATTACTTGGTCTTTCTTTTTATGTAGGCCATTTGGGTGGAAGGGTTTGCAGACGGAAGAGAGCGGACCAGATGTTGCAGGCCTCAGGCAAGCATATTTTAAGGTCTGCTTGTTTGACACAAAAAAAAAAGTTTGCTTTTTGGTAAAAGTCAAAGGTTTTTATGCACCTTTATAAATGAAAATGTCACAAGCCATTGTTTTGAAAGTAGTTAAAGCTTTAAAATACCAAAGACACACCCAGGTTAAATGTGTTAAATCACATTGATTGGTATGCTGGTACTTATATACTTCCCTTGATGATGTAGAGAATGAAGCTAGAATCATTCCCATTTTGCATTACACCATTCTATGATATTTTGTTAAAAACTGGTCATGCTGCTAATGTGATTTGTGTACTTTCCAAGTCTGTTTTTATAAAACGAGATTGTTTTAGTTCATGCTAAGAACTGGAAAAGAACATGTTCAAATGCAGAAATTGCAGAGTTGGCATAAACCCCAGCTTCACTCTGTACTCAACGTGTGATCCTGGGCATCTCATGTAATCTTGTATTGCCCAACCTTTCAATATTGCCACTCCCTAAACCTTTCAAAATTGTCAGCCCTTCAGAGTGATTTCCTTCTAAGGGTATGATCTTCATAAAAGCCTTATTCATGGTTTCATTGGCTATAGGGTTGCTTCCACTTTAATAGTGAGCATATTTATCTCGCACACCACAGGCATTTCTTCCTTTGATATCTATTAGCAACACTATTTGAAAACCATATCACACTTCTAATCTCAGTCTGTCTGGATAAAGACACCTTGCCGGTAGCTTCTAATCTGCATCCACTGTCCATGCTACGGTATGTGTAGCATTCTCCTTCCTTCCAATTGGTCTCATCTATCCATGCTTGAGCACTTTTGCATTCTGTGAGGCAGCTAATGTGAGTTTTCTGCCTGTTATGGGTTACATGTACCTTTTACACACGGTCCTGCATTAATACTACAGGTTGCATACCTTCCTGGATGTTATTGATAAAAAGTATCCTGTAAGTACTAGAACAGTAACCTCTTCGTAGAATGCTAATGTTGGTCTTCACATTCTACTTGTTTATCATTCTGATTAGAGCAAGAATGAAGAGGATAAGGGGAATTAAAGGGAGGAAGCATGCTTATTATGCTGTGAGACAGCATATCAACGTATCAGTTGTGAGCACAGCAGGTGAGGTGTGAAGGATGCGACCAGTATTCTTGATCCTTTAATTACTTTGTTTTGGTGGTGGGGGCCCCCAAAGATGTCCGTGCCCAGGGCCCCAAAAGTGCTTAAGGTGGCCCTGTCTGTGGGTAGTACTGATGAACCAATGCATTTGTCATAGTATACACAAGCACTAATAATGAACAAGGTCTGTCAAAACCACAGCACCCACCAGCCCAGAGACCATCCATGTTCACCTAATTTCCCCTGTAAGTGAAATGTGCCCTCAGTTTTCTGGAGACATTCCTGCATGATGCATGCAATGATCATGTATGCCTTCAATTACCAGGTTAATATCAACCCCTGGAGTCTGGCGTCATTTAACACCTATAAAAAAACACCCGCCATTCAAGATATCTGTGTTATTTTCTAGGTTTGGGCATTTGACAGCAACGGCTGTGTTGGCTCTAGCAAACAGGAGTAGGCGATATGGCAATGTGTTGGGGGACATAGGGTCTGGATGGAGAGGGCAGGGTGCAGGTGATAGACATAAAACATCCCTCTTCCACCTGGAACCCTGATAAGAGCTGCCACATCAGATTGCTGCTCTGGTTACCCACTCCTTAAACATATGTCCAAATAACATGCTGAGATAATTATGCACTGTGACAGTGCCAGTGGCTTTGCCTTGTAAGGATGAACATTGACCCCTCCCAACCAGGTGTTGCCAGTCTGCTAGGGTGTATGTCAGAACCAGTTGTACCTCAGAGCTAGGATGAGGGAGTTGAGGGGTGCCCAGTCCCTGACACCAGTTTGAGCATTGTATTTGTGACTGTTGGTACAGCTGTCCCTTCAACAATGCCTGTCTCTTTTCTGGCCATAGTTAATTTTTGTGTTTTTTCCAAAACGGAAACTCCCAAAATGCACTGGGGTTCAACAAAGAAAACACAAATTGGAACCAAGGAAGTGAAATCGAGAATGAAAATGGAATGGAATTTCCCTGTCCAAAATGGTTGAGACACCCAACTCCTGACCCACCAATACTAGACCTTTTTCCAGGGGCATAGTGGGGTAACAGGAAAGGTGAATCGAAACTGCCAGGGTGGCACAGGCATCCTCCTCCAACCCAGTTGGAAATAAAACTCACCAGCACATGAAGAGAACCACAATGAGAATGAGCAGCCTGAACACATGGTTGCATGGCCATAAATGGATAGTGGAAAGTCAGGGAGGTTAGAAACCTTCTTAAAGACTTTGTGGGAAGTATGAACCCCAGAGGGCTAGATTAGCCAGAGACTGGCCAATGAGAGCATGTGACTAGCGGGACCAATGTGATCTGGGAGGAGTGTTAGAAGAGGGAAGGCTGCAATATAAATGCCCAGCCAGCACAGAGAAGATTGAAAGGGGTTCGGCTGAAGTCAGGTGGAGGGGTCTGAACAATGACAAGCACCATGGTGGACAGTGAAGTGGTGTGCTCAGCAATCTGGCAGTATTCTGCGCAAGTAAAGGTAAGGTAGTGTGTGTATGTGAAAGTGGTAGAACAGGGCTTAAAAGGTGAGTGACAGAGAAATAGAGAGAGAGAGGGGAAGAAGTGTACGAGCATTTTGGAAAAAGGTGTGCGACTGAGTGTAAGTGATGAAGAGTATATGGGCAGGATAGAGGTGAGTCAGTGAAAAATGGTAGTAGGAGTAGTAGTGGGGAGGGCATAGAATAGGAGGAGGGAAGTAGTGGGGGAAAATGGCTGGAGAGAGTGTGAAATGATCTGGAGAAAGACAAGTGCAGATACCTGTTGGTTTAATGATAAAAACAGTGTAGAGAAGTTGTTGCTAACATCAAATGTTTATCACACACACACAGGTAATATGCATTGGTTCCTATATACTCTACAGGTAGACACAACAATATTGCGGACTAATAGTTAGATGGTCAGGTGCTGAGGGGTAGTGGTTACTCTTGCACTAAACGCTAAGATCCCACTTTCTTCACAACACTATTCTCTGCCGCAAAATCTGACACTGCAGAAGGTGGCCATTTAGAATGCCCTAGGGGCAGATGTTAGGATCTCGCATGTAGGATACGATGAAAATTATGACAGTTGGCTCACATAGTGTGTTTCGGTTCTGGGTAGCCATGACAGTCGCCACACAGTCATTCAACAGTTATTCAGTTTTCTAGGTTGCCATGACAGTTGTCACTTTAACATTGGCACCCATTACCACTTGTAGCAACTTTCTGTAGGTAGTCATGAAAACTGGCAGCTGTTGGGTTTAAGGATCCAGGTCACAATGACAGTTGGCAACCTTAACGTTTAAATGGATCTGGTCACCCACGCAGTTTGCTCCCATTACTGAGAAAAATATCATTAGTGTTTAAAATCTAGAATTTATTGTTGGGATTTCTAAACTCTCCCTATTTAGTCACTGAAGAATGGCTACCAGGGACCACGCTATCTACAAATTGCTCTCACTAAATACTCTCCCCCAGATTTTTATGTTCCTCTGGCACAAATTCTCTCTGTGTTAAGCACTACGCTAAACAGCGAACTGGTGGGCAATCTCTTTCCTCAGCAGGCTCCCTCTTATGGTACCGAAAGTGTCCTGGTATTGGCGTTCGATGACCTCACCATGCTGGTGGATCAGGGTGCAGTGGGTGCCCTGATTCTGTTAGATCTGTCTGTGGCATTTGACATGGTCGATCACTCCGTCCTGTTATCTTGTCTGCAGACAGCGGGCCTCTCTGGGCCGTCCTGCCCTGGTGCATATCTTTCCTCACTGACAGGAGTCAGTCACTCTTTCTACCTCCTTGTCCCCCATGCTTTTCAACATCTATATGCATCTGCTGATTCACCCCATCCGTTCTTATGGCTTTCGCTGTTATTCCTACGCTGACGACACTCATATCCTGGTCTGGATTGATCGAGAACAAGTGACTGCAGCCCATGAGCTGCAGGAGTGTTTGTCGGCAGTGGGGAATTGGATGAGTGTGAACTGTCTGAAGCTGAATGAGGACAAGAGCAAAATTCTGGTGGTGGGCTCTCCCTCTGCTATGGCTGTGTGGTCTGCTTCCTTCTGTCCCCCCACCTTGGGTGATCTCCCTGTCCTGGTGAAGGTGATTAGAAACGTAGGGATCCTTCTGTCATCTGACCATCAATGTCACCTCAAGTTAGTGCTGTGTGCAAGACTGGACACTTTCACCTCAGAGTGTTGCGCAGTGTTCTTCCTTTCCTACCCGAACATCTGTGACCTCTGGTAGTAGCTTCATTAATTACTAGTTGGATTGACTACTGTAATTCACTCTATTTGGCACGACCCTTGGGGTTGATACACCATTTACAACTGCTGCAAAATCTAGCAGCTAGGGTGGCAACCAACTCCCCCTGTGTCCATATAAGTCCTGTGCTTCTCCCCTTCACTGATCCCGATGGCCCAGAGGATCAAATGTAAATGTTTGTCCCTGGTGCATCGTATCTTTTTTGAGGTAGGGGCCAGAATATATTCAGGATAATTGCCCCCCCCCTATATCCCGGGACGGTTACTTCATTTGGGTAATGCCAAACTAGGGGTAATTCCGAAGGTCCGCTTGGCCCATGTGGGTGCACAAGCTTCCTCATATGCAGCCAGCAAACTGTGTAATGGGCTTCCATCGGCCCTTAGAGGCACTGAACCATCTACAGTTTAGGCGGGCACTGCAAACCTTCCTGTTTTAGGGCCTCTGTAGCAGGCAGTAGCTTTACATTTCCTTGCCTCAAGATGCCCTCGGGCAAAAGTGCATGGTATAAATTCAGATAACATAATATACCATATGGAACAGCCTCCCCCTTCCTCTTCGTCTTGAGCTGGATCTCCTCAAATTCCCGAAGCTCCTCAAGACTTTCATTTTCACCTTCTCCTTCCCTTCCTTCCTACTCTGCTAATTCCCACAGTTGCTGAGATTGGTGACCAGGGCACTTATATGTCCTCTGGGGTCCTGGCCTCCCACACCCAATTGCCCTCCCAGCAATTTGCTTTGGCACCCACTGGCCTATACCACCACAGGCCTGCATTTATTGCTATCTGACCACTCCCCTAGGGACTTACAGCTGCTCACTCCCTAGCGCTTCCCTCTTGATACAACTAGCAATGACCCCTCTCCCCGCCACTCCCTCATCCCTTCTCTCTCGCTGCACTTGCAAGTTCTGACTGTCTGAATTCTCACAAGGCCTAGTAGGTCTGTCTCTATCTTTCTTTGTTATATTTGATTTTCATTCCCGTATTCTCTCCCTGTTGCCTTGTGGGCGCTTTAAAACACAATTTACATAATATATAAGTGCCTTACAATGCACAATTAAAACATAAAAATAAATAAAACCTTTGGCATTAAATGAGAAATACCTCTAGCAAAGAGTGGCTAACCCACTACAACATTTTGATGTTTTAATACCCGATACATGGTATCAAACAATAAAGAAGTGGCTGACGGATGGAGGTGTCATAAATGTCAGTAATTGGATCGAGGCGTCATAAATCCGAACACTAATGTTTCTCTGGCATTGGCACAACGAATAGGTCTGAGTAAGGAGATAGTGTTTGAATTCATAAAAAGCCCTCTGTCAAAAGTATGGGGTTTATATGAAGCCCTTCACATAAGAAGAATTATCACTAGAACAGCAAGTCTGATCTCACCCAAACTGGGAGCATGTTAATAATCATACCAGACAACAGTTTTTAAGTATTTGGCAGAGTCATATCAGGTGCTGTATTGAAATCCAAATCGGATGCATTCCTGCCACCTCCATCTCAATCCTTCCTAGGCTGAAGTACTATTTTTCAACCCTGCTATTGTCTCCAACCCTCGGACTCCCCCACTCCCCTCCCCATCTATTATTCTTCCATCTACTCTCATTTGATTTTCCTCCCACCCACTTCTCCAATATTTCCCACATCCGCTATTTTCAATTGTGTAGCATTCACACAATGTGCCACACTACTTTCTTGCATAGCCTCCAAAACACTTATCCCTGCATGTCTCCTCTGGGCACCTTCACTGCTCCAAATCTCTATCACCGAGCACGTTTTCATTCTGTCTACAACTCCTCAATTCCTATTCTTTTCTGCCTTCCTCCTCCGTCTTCTAGTTCTGCTTCCTTACTTGCTATCCTAGCTCTCTTTTGAAAGCTGCCTTCTCGTTCAATTTCTTTCCATCGTCCTGCTTATCTTTCCTCCCCTTATTTCTTTTTACTTGCTGCCCATCGCCTGTACTTCCAATCACATTTCCTAATTTCTATTCCAAAGTCGCCCTTCCCGCTTTCTTTCTTTTGCTCTTCTTGCTGCTGCTAATTGGAATGATCTCCCTCTCTTTCTATTTGCTCTTCGAATTCTCTTGAGCTGTTTCTTACTCAACTGAAGTCATTCTTAGCATCATCTGCATAATGTAAATTTGGTGTTCACATTTTGTTATTCAGTTTTTGTCTTCCTCTTTTATTACTAAAAGCACAACAGAAGTCATGAACACTCTCAAAATTGTTTACAAGAAAAGGGGAAGAATGAGAGTACAAAACCATTTCAAAGGATGAATCCCTTATAGATTAGGCCCATTTAACTCAAAAAGTCGAATTAACATCAAAAATGAAAGAAAGCCGGCAATTTGCACTTGGAATAATATTATAAAAACAGAACAACAACCGATATGTGACAAACATTTGTGTCCACCAGATTCAGCAAATGGTACAGGCAAAAAAAAAACATTATCTGGCTTAACTACTACTAGATATTATAATCAACATGCAGAATACAATAAGCATGGACCTCAAATAAACAGTGTTTCATACTATTATTTTTGCAAGTTTGGGAACTAAATTAATTTGCACTTTTAGATTCACACAGTTCATTATTACTGGGCACAGCAATGTATTTACGTTAACCCAAGCACTTGTGTTTCGACTCTCCAGGTGGTATTGAGTTGGACCACCTCAGCCTTCATCAGGACAGAAGAAAGTTTTGACATGAGGCAAACCCGTGCAATAATTCCATATAGTAGCCTTTTTGGATCTGCTGTGTAATACAGTTCACACAGGAAGCTGCACTCTTCTATTAATGGAGGAATAGATATCTTGCTGATTTTCTTCTGTATGTTATTATTGCTAGATATAGTCATGGCAGATACTGTTTTTTTAAAAACATGTTCTTATAATCTATTGCACCAGTTCTTCAATCAGTTGGCACAATTGTGTCTCACATATTTTTGTTCTGTTTTCATAAGAATATTTTGTGTGCAAATTGCCTGCTAATTTTTCTTTCTCGTTTAATTTTAATTTGGCTTTTTGAGTTAAATGCTTCACATGTATTATTGTACAGCGCTTTGGCGTAAAACACTCTATAGATATAGATAAATACACCAGCAACAGGTCATGTTTCAGCAAGTGAAGAAGGGGGCATTCCATTCCATACACTCAAAGTTCTGATTGTTTCATGCTCAACAAAGCAAGAAGAGATGCCCAGATGGTATTGCACTGAATTAAATCAACTCATGGCAGCACTTCCTCGGGTCAGTCCGCAACAAATACCTCGATCTCTAACCATGATCATACCAGCGGGATTCAGTACACCAATGTAAAACTGTGATAGCTGGGCTTCAGTTTTCAGTGGATTATATTTGCAGTTGATAGGCACTCCATCAATCACATACTTGACCAATATTCTAGGGTAAAAAATAAACAGCCAAGGTGCAACCTCAGTGATGAGCTTAGAATTAGCCACAGCTGGATCAACTAATCCATTGTAGAACAAACATTAGCACCTTGGGAGGGGGAGCCAGCCAATCAAGTAGCTAGAAATGTGGGCTTGAACCGCCGGTACAAGCCCTCATTCCTAGCCGTCTGACGGCCGGCTTTCCCTGCCACCATATCCCCCCACCCTCCATCCCATTTTTTTTCTTCGCACCCCACCCCCTTTACTCACATTATTGTGGCGGGTGCAGCCGCCGCATCCGACTCCTTCTCTTCGCCTTCTGCAAGCCGCCATGGAAAGGGAATAGGTGCTCTGTATGGAGCCCCGCTTTCCCTTTCCATGGTGGCCATCTTGGAAAAGTATTTTCCTTCTGATAGCAGGACGAGTTACCCCTTTTGCAACCCGGGGAGCTAATGGTGTTAATCCCCCATTCCAGGGACTGGCACAGGAGATAATGGCCCAGAGCCCTCATTATCCCACATTCAAGCCCCTGGAACGGTTGATGAGCGCCACAATAATACCAGTCCTTAAAGGCGAACCTGCTAGACTGGATATTGCAAGGAGATTGTGTCAGAGATGACCTCAAGAAAATACCAGCTATCAAAAACAATTCAAAGTTATTTATTAAAAGTTTCAAGGGGGGCATCTAAGGCTGTCCCCCTCTCTCTCTTGTCTTCCAGTGAGCTTCCTGCACCACAGCCCAGACATCCACAATCCCCAAATTGATCCCTACCACTACTATCTAAAATCTTACTAGCTTCTGCCAAGGCAACAGCTTTATCTATTGTACTCACTCCAGGTTGTTCTAGGTTAATCCTATTCTGGTGTTGCAGAAAAATTATGATGGTTTCCAAAACAGGAAATGGTGCCTACCAGCCAACCAAGACTCACTCGCTCTTACAGTCTCATGTTCTTGTATTTATCACCCTGATTCTCTTTCCTTCGTTTCCCTCCCTTCTATTCTCCCTCTTCTCCACCTCTTACTCTTGATGCTCCCTCCACTCCCCTCAACACTCTACTACTCTTCAGCCCCACTATTCTCCACTCTGGTCTTTTCTCCACTCCCACTACTCTTTATTCTACACTGCACTCCACCCCTTCTTCTTTCCCATTTGCTTTCCTTTCACTCTCCCAGCCCCAGACACTCTCCCTTACTCATACACACCATACATGCACTCTCACACCCAAGCACCACTTTCTCTCACCAACCAATACCTCACCTTCAATCCTCTCTGTGGTAGTCTCCTCCATGCTCTGCTTCACCATCCTTCCAATCTCTGGCCTGGTCTCGTTGTCCGTCCTGTCTCCCTTTGACCTCACCTGAACAACCCACACTTAGCCCTTTCACCTTCCTCCTTTTATACTGCTAGATCTCAGATGTAGACATCTTTTCCCCTTCTAATTGGCTGGATTGCTCACATGTTCCTTTTGGCCAATCTCTAACTGACTTTTCCTCAGAGGCCGGGCTGTAGAGGGAAACATGCTCAAATTGTCAATTTAGCCCTACCCCCTTTTCCAAAGTGGATCCAATGGGGCTCCATGATGTCTGCCTGACCTTAGGATCACCCGTCACAGTTTCCCTTGTATGCCACAGCGAGGCTCTGGTGCAGCTGGTGCGTGGTAAGACTTTCACAACCTGCCAGATATGGAGTGCTGCTGTGGTTTTGACCAATGATTGCACAGAGAATATATCACTCCAAAATTGGTCCTATTCCATACTGCAGAAATACTGTATAGCCCTTCATATGCAATGGACTAAGAGAAATACATTGAGTCAGAATATGGCATGCTGTTTCGATGTATGTAGAGCAGCATCTGCATAATCGTTGTTCCCCATGTTTATCTCCATGCACCAGTATTCCCCAAGACTGGTAGGATGTCAAATCTTACTTGTATAAATTGAATAAGCTCAGGTGAGCAGGTTTTAGTTAGATAATTGCAGGAACTATCTAAAAACCCACCGTGTCGAGAGTATGAGAGATATTTAGTTCATTCAGCCAGATGAGGCAAGGTTTTAATCTGGTCAGAGTATCGGGTTTTGTTTTCAAATTCAGGTAAATCAAGATTGTCTGCTGTTATGGGGGATTCACTCCTACCGATATCTGTAAGATGTTTTAACACCTCTGCCTACATCTCTTTGAACCAAAATGGACAGCTTTTCTTTTGAGCATGTTCCAATCCAAGGCCAAGAAAAGAGGTTTCGGCTTGATTACTGAATTTGATCTTGGCCCAAAATCTACAAACTGCGACCCTCCAGAGGGAGAACAAAGACTGGAGTCCGGACTCCAGTCTAATCGCTTCCACTTGTACAGCACTAGGTAATTCTAGAAGTGATCCCAAGATCTTAGGTAACCAATGTAGTGCCTTTGCTGGGAAGGCTTCTAGGGCATACAAAATACCGGCAGTCACTGAAATCCTGTAGGCTTGGATCTTAGCTTCTAAAGTGGCACCTGCTAGGTCATTTATGGCCCGCCTATTTCCTCCAGGCCGTGGGTGGCATGGAATCAGCCAGGTAGGAAAAAGAAGGGCCAGATAAACAGCATTGATCCGGAGACCGTTTGGTTCTGTGTATCTATTCAAGACAGCCAACAAGCCTTGCAAACCGATTGCGGTACAATCGAAAAGGACTGTGTTGTCCGCATATGTTAAGCAAGGGATTACCTCTCTGCCCAGTCTGGGGGGATAATTGTTGGTGGATTTCAATATTTGGAAAAAATCTGATGCATTTATCACAATACCTGTTGTGTAGATGGTGATTTGAAAACCCATCTAGGAAATAAAGACCTTTAAATGTATATATTCAATTTCAGAAAATCAAAAAGTGCACAAAGAGATTTGAACATTTTGGGTGTTTAATTTTTAGATGAGATGAGCATCCTTTACAATTTCTAGAAAAATGTGTACACAAAACAGAATCCTTGAACACTCACAGTTTCAAGCATTGCAGTGTTTGTTAAATTACAGGCATTGTATGGGTGCAGAAGGAGGAGACTGACATTTAGGTGGCATAGTGATTGCTATAGACTTGTATTTAACATTTTTCGTTTATCTTTCATTTTCTTTAATCGGCCCAGAAGAGCCTAAGAGGTTGTGCTTTTGGCAGCTTGGCTATCATGATTACAGCCTTGCTATCCTGTGTGTATACATGTTTAACTTCTAATATTTCCTTCCTCCAAGATATTGTCCTTTCTTCTCCTACCTTCTTTGGCTCTAGTACATTTTTATAGTAGTCCCCACAAATCTGAGTATAATCAATTGGTAGCTTTTAAAACCTATTTGGAGGAGAAGGTGTTACTTTGATCATATAACACCATTCTCACTGTGGGTGGTGATTTTAATGTTAAAATGGGGATAGGCTGGAGCAGAGTACCGGGTAGCTCTTGAGGACAGGATAACAGAATTAGAGGAAGACGTTTGGACACCTTGGTGAGTGTGGTTGAGGCTAAAGATGTTAGGACTTTTTAGGATTTTGCAGCCCAGGGTCCGAAATATAAGATGACAAGAAAGGGTATTGAGTCCCATGTACAAGCTACAGCCTGGCTCGATCATTTCTCCTCCCTGTACCATGGTCTAGTTGAGCCTGAGGAAACATATACTTAGGGTATCTCTCTTGCCTTTTTGTGGAAGTAGGTGCTAATAGCGGTTTGTCGCCCATCTCATAGACATGCATGGGCCCAGATGCCATTTCCACTGATTTTTCTTCAACCGCGCGAAGAGCTCTGGACATTTCTGTTTGCTTACAGTTTGAATGCGATCTTGGCAACTGGGAATCTGCCTTCTTCTTGGAAAATGGCCATCATATTCCCCTTTTTTTAATTTTTTTATTTTTGTATTAATCAACACGATTTTTACAAAGCAGAATTTCAATCATGGTCATCAAGATGTAACTAGGTGTCACTGTTGCATTAGGGCTTACGCCTTGAAGGACTTTCACGGCTGAGCGTATGTTTATGACTTTGCTGAGAGAAGATTGTAGTTTGCGTGTTGAAGAATTTTGGAGGTCACAAGTAGCCAAGAGGTTCTGTCGCCCGCGATCATTTTAGACCAACAAGAGTCTTTGTTGCTTAATGAAAAGTTGGAAAATGTATGCTGTAGTTAAATGAAGTCTAATTTGGCGAGTGCCAGGACAGGAGAGAAGCAGGTACCGGATAGACTCTTTCTCGTTGGAGGGATTGCAGAATCGGCACAGGTTGGTAGCTGACAGACCTCTAATAGCTTGAATTTCATTAGTTTGAATTAAGTTAAGTCTAGCTCTCAAGAAGATTTCACAAGCCTGTTTAGAAGCAAGCTTCTTAATGAACGGTTGGAGTTCATTTAATTTCTTTGTATTGCTGGGGAGGTGGGTCGTCAGTTTGTTGTTCGCGGCCGCTTCCACTGTCCTTATCCAGTCCAGGTCCTTTAGTCTTTTCAAGACCTTCAATGGGTTCTTGTGCAGGTCTTCTTTGTCACTTGCAATTGAGAGTAGTGTGTCTAGGTCCATCGTGGTCCAGAAGTTAAGCATCTTGCAGCTAGTGCCTAGGCTTTCTTGGTGTATCAAGTTGTAAATTGAGGGCTTCTTTGACATCCTGTGCTTCCGAAAGAGCATCAGTGCGTTGCATTTCACTGTGCCTGGAAGCGACAGCAGGCTGAGTTCCTGTCTGATAGAGACTACAGAAGTGGAGTTTGGTAAACCAAGAACTGATCTCCAAAACATTGCCTCAAGTGTGAGCCAGAGTGTCAGTATAGTTGGCATTGCGTCTTCCCCGTATGTCAAAGTGGGGAGCACTTTCATTTTTATAAAAGTTCAGCACCGGGATCATAGAAAAGCGTCAACATTTCTTATCAATTGCCTTCCCTTGAGCTGCCCGTTTTTTTGTTTTGTCTCTCAAGGATTCTTGCATAGCTGTCTCGTGCTTTGAGCTGTCTAGTGTCACACCAAGGTACCTGAATTCTTGCACTTTTTCCATGGGCCGGCCTTCGAGTCCCAGAAAGGTATTTTCTTTTTTCTTAGTTGGCGCTGCCAAGATCATGAATTTGTTTTTTTTTTCTCGTTTATCTCCAAGTTGTTGCTCGGGATGTATTCCTGCAAATTAATGAGTTGACACTGCAAACCGATTGACGTGTGGTCAAGCAGAATTAAGTCGTCCGCGTGCAACAACTGATTAGGTGTTTTGGCCATTTTCGGTGGAAAAATGCGGGCTGTTGTTCCTGAATTTTTGATGTCCCGGGTGAAGGCCAGGAATAGCGCCGGGGCCAGCGGGCATCCCTGCTTCACGCCTCTTAGTGTTGGTATCTTGGATGAGAGCAGCCCTTGATGGTTTAGCCATACTCTCATGTTGGTCTCGGTAAAGAGGGCTTTAATCCGGTCTAGGGGTGCTGGCAGACAGTTCCAAGCTGCTAGTTTAGCCCAAAGTCAAGATCTGTCCATACGGTCAAAGGCCTGGGTTAGGTCTATGAAGGCGATACAAATCTGCGGGCCGCCTTCTAAGACCTTGCTCTTTAGAGCGATTATCATGAGAATGTTCACTGAAGTTCCCAGGTCTTTCTTAAAGCCTGTTTGCAGGTAGTCATTGCACAGAGTGTTTTTGGCCCAGCCTTTGAAGTCTCTTAGGAGCATGGAGCCAAAGACCTTTCCAATAGTGTCCAACAGTGCGACAGGTCGATAGTTTGCCGGGTCGCTCTTGTTTCCTTTTTTGAATATGGGGAGAACTGTGGCTGATTTCAACGATGAAGGGTTTGACTTCTGTTCTGCACATCTGCGAAATATTTTGCCCAGGAGGTCAGCCCATTCTGACAGGAAGGCCTTGAGGTCCACATTTCTGATTCTGTCCGGGCCCGGCGCTCTAGAGTTCTTTTGTTTTTTAATCAGAGTTGTTATTTCTTCTTTGTCATCTAGGCACACCCAGTTTGATGGCTCTGGACTAGGAATTTGTGTAAGGGAATTGGGCGGATGTTGGAACAAGGACTTAAAGAGGTGTACCCAAGTTGACTCTCCGATACCAGTGACAATGGGTGACTCTGTAGCTGGTGATGTCGACTTCAGTAAGGATCAGAATTCTTGACTGTTGTTGCCACTTATAGCCCTTAGTATATTTTCGGCATCTTGTTGGTATAAGGCTATGCAGTGGTTTTAGAGCCACATTTTGTATTCTCGGGTAGCTTCAGTGGCTGCTGATGCTGCCGCTGGCGTAGCGGAGGATGTTGCTTTCCGCTTAAGTTTTCGTACTTCTTTCTTTTAGTGACCAAGATTTTGTCATACACATGTTTTGTTGGTGCTGAAGAACGGTGTTTGTGCCGTGTCACTTGTTTGTCAGTCGTGAGCAGAGGTAGGTAGTCAATCTGCTTTAAAGGTTCTCTGTGGACCTGCACTAAGTATTTAGACGTCAGGTCTCTTATTGAATTGGCCGGCATTTTTAGTCTTGTGCGCTGGTTGTTAGATTCCAGTTGGAAAGGGCTCTTTGCGAATGGTGCAGATCTTGCTGGCCAGGAAGTTGATAGGAGGTTGTGGTCAGTTGCATTGGTGCGTGTGGGTAAATGGTTGATGTTGGGGGACGCCGTGTCTAAGTTGTGCAACTCGCATGATTTCATCAAACTCATCCATGCAATCCCTCTTTGAACAGCTGCCAAGGGCTTTGGCTGAAGACTTTGTGGGTTAGTTTGAGCTGGACATATCGAGTTGATGTCTCCACATATCAGAAGATAAGGCGTCAGGTGGACTGCTATTGCCTCGTCAATGGCTTCTTCTATCATTTCTAGGTATTGATGGGCATCAATGGCTGCCGGGTTCCAGTATGTGTTCACGATGATAATCGTCGATGTGGTGCCAGTTACTCCGTTATTGTCAGGGTTTGCCCATTTTGCCTTGACCATGAGCAGCGATTGGTTGCTAATAAGTGTTTTTTCCATGGAGATCCCGCTTCCGTGTCGGCAATTCGCCAGGATGCCTGATGAAGGGCAACCCAGAGGCTCCTTTTTTGCCGGCGACATGTGCGATTTCGTACCCCTCTAGCATTGGAATTTGCATTAGCCAGGTTTCTTGTAGACACAATAAGTCATGTTCCCCCAATGAGGCCGTCAAGTGGGAGTGCCCCCGGTGTTCCATGAGCACAACCTTATGGAGTTCCTTTGAGCTTTGGCGGGTGGGTTGGTTGGTTGTGCTCGGAGGCTGATAGTTGCTATCTTTTTCACTTAATGGATAGAACTTTCGGTAACCAGGCCCAAAAGCTTTGTGTAGAAGAAGCCTTGTTGGGTTTCTCCGCACTGGCCTGCTTGTCATACACGGTTTGCGTGATGGTTCTCATGGTGGCTGAGCAGAGACTGAGGTGGTCAGTTTTGTTAGTTTTTGAAGTGCTGGCCCTGGCTGTCAAAGTCACTTCGGTTGGGTTATCTCTTCGCTCCTTGGTTAATGATTTTGTATGGTTCTCCTTGGGCGTTCTTTTTCTTTTGAGGAGCTAGTGTTCACACTGTAGGCTGAGTTGTCCTTGTTCGAGTCCTGAAGCACCCTCTTTTTCTGTTGTCCATGATGGAAACGTTCGGGAATGTGTGGTGCAAGAGCGGTGGCGTTGACTAATTTTGACTTGCTCTTTTGATTGGGCAATCTTGTTCTCGAAGGAGGCTGTGAGGTCATAACCCATTTTTAGTAGTTCCTTTGTTTCCTCTCGTAGCAGAGTCTTTACTGTTGAAGAGGCGATGTACATGTGAGCTGTGGCTTTGTGATGGTTCTGGCTAGGGTGTACAATGAGGAGGTCGTCCGACTTGATCTGACGCAAGTTTGGGATGTAGCTGAATAGAGTTAACACCGCTCTTTGGTTTAGGATAACGTTGTCGTTGTTTCCTGGGATTTGCTCCAGCTTGAGGATCCATTTGGTGTCGTCCCGCTTCGTGGCCACCTTATTGTAACTCGTCGTTCTAGATATGTAATGCTCCCTTCCGGTGATTTCGTTTGAGTTCAAGTGTTTTGGTGGTCCTCTGGGAGTTTGTGGGCTCTTGATGTTCACATTACGAGGACAGACTTTCCTTGCGGTGTCGCTGGATTGCTGTCTGCCCCATGAACTAGCGCCTTGAGCCGACTCCTTACGCTTCGTTGATCGTGTGACCCGGTCTTGAGGCGAGGGGTCTCATTGGGAGTTGTTCCACGTTGTTTTCCATTATATTTTTTTGCATCGGTCTTCCAAAGTGTGGAAGGCGACTTCCGTTGCCCCGCCTCCTCTTTTGGGGCTAAGGTTAAAGGCAAGAATGTGAGTGTCCAGGGGCAACGTGGGGCCCTTCGCTGACTTCGGTTCAGACAGTTGCTGGTCGTTAAGGTGTAAACTGATGTTCATCAGAGCTTCGCTTTCAAGAAAGTGTTCTATTGTTCTCGGTGAAGTAGAGGAGTTATTTGAAAAGATCGGCTCTGTGTAGGCCTCTTTAGATGTCAATTTCACAGTCGTGGGGGCAGGTCGAGCAAGGTCTTTCGAGATCGCTTTGTTGGGGCCCGTAAGAGATTGCTTGTGTAAAAAGACAGGCTCCAGCAACTTTTTGTGGGTGGTTCCCAATGTTGGTGCCAGGTTTTTTTTTTGCCTTTTGGGTTGCTTGAGCAGCGCTTTTCATTAGTGCCACCTAAGGTGATTGGCACTGAGAGTGTCCCCACTCTATTTTCCACGATGGAGATTGCAGTTGGGGCTTTATGTGAGTGCCTTGATTAGTTGACAGTGACAGTGATCTGTGTTGGTGTTGTTTGGGTTGCTTAATGTTCTTTGGTTGTCGATTGTTAGGTCGATCGTTGTTGATGTTTGAGTTCCTGTCTCCTTTAATGTTGCCACTTGTTTTGCTCGTTCCGAAGAAGCTGGTACAAATGTGGACACAGGATCACGAGTTAAAGACAGTTTTTTCCCTTTGTCTTCAGATCCCATGATGTAAGTCTCAAGGAAGATCAGTTTGCTGTGAATCATGGCTTGTATTGATGTGTGGTCTTTTAGGGTGTCGCTAACAGCTTCGTATAGCTTGGTGAAAGGAGCTAGCGCGATCGTGACTGCCCACATTATTGAGAGGATATCTACTTTCTTTGTCGGGGTGTCCGCAGGCGCTGGTTCAGTGAGGTGAGAATGTCTTTCTTTTGTCAGAGAATCTGTCCATTGTGGAGGACGAGCCAGGCGTGGTAGGTTACAGGCTCTTTGTAATCCAAAGAGTTTCTTCGGTTTGGGAACATGTATGAGGAGTCCCTTGATAGTTGGTCACGTGTGTGTCTTGGGAGATTGTCTTGCACCCACGTTGAGCTTCTAGCTGTGTTGATTTTGCTGGGATGAGTGGCGTGTTGGCGCTCACCTCCATCATCAGAGAGGCGACTCTAGGTGAGTATGAAACCTCTGCTACGGCTTTCTGACCCGCTGAGGGAGCAAGTTGAGCCTCCTGGGTTTCTTCCTCTTCAAGTACAGAGGTCAAGTCCACCGTTACTTGAGCAGGGTCTCCAAAGGTACAGGGGGGCACTTCAGGCATCTTCGAGGAGGGTAAGGTATTAGAGTCTGATTCCTTAGGCGAGGAGGCAAGTTCGGCGCAAGCAGTGCTGGTGAGCGTGACTCGTTTGTAGGTCTTTTAGGAAGGGGACTGGGGGCGTCTTCCCTCTCACGGGGCCCTTCAGGTTTGTTGCTTGTCTGCAAGCAGGCCACAGTGTCTAGAGAAGGTGATGCTTTTGTATATGGTGAGCCACCCTCAAACCTTTGTAGTTTTGCAAGCGACAGGCATTCTTTAACTGCCTCCAGGATTTCCACGTCAGAAAGCTCTTCGCAACGTGTGTTCCTGATGTTAGATCTGATATGAAAAAAGTCCTTTAAACTGTTTCACAGGTCTGAAGGCTTGTTGCCCTTTTTTGTGGTTGAAGACATTATAGCTAGTTTCCCTTTGTCTGGGAGTAAGGCTTTCTTGTTCCGACAACCCTGGCTTTGTTCTTTCTTACAGTTCCCCTTGACTGGGCACAGGGATCTTGCTTTGGTCTCCACAATCCTAAGGGTCTCTTAGTGTCTATGTCACTTTTTGTAATTGGGAATGTGTTTTGTAGTGCTCCGGGGTGGAGAGGGGCAGAGTGCCCAGCTTGGGGTTGCCCGGTGAAAGCCTGCATTTAGGATCTGGTGTTAGATGAGGCTCTGTGTGTACCATAGCCTTAACAGTTAATGAAGGTGCAGTAGGCGGGTCTAGGTGCCCAGTGGGCGGAGCAACCGTGGTCCACTGTTGCGGCTGTCCAGCCTGGAGTTCCTCGTTGGAGGTGTTCGTGGCTCGAAGTGCGTCTCCTCCCAGGCCAGGGACTTCACAGGAGGGGGTCTGCTGCCATTGGTCGAGCGGCCCCGTCTCCATTATCAGGGGCTTGCTGGCAGCCAGTGCCACGCCCGCCTAGGGAGCACCACCCGGACAGGACCCTCCTACCTCGTCACTCGAGAGATCTCCTTCGGGTGCAACCAGTGAGTTTGACGGGAACAGGTCGGCGGGCCCGGGCAGGCGAGGGGAACGGCAGCAAGAACGGCCAATGTCGGAGGCGAAGTCAGCAAGACAGAGGACTCCTTGGCAATGGTCGGGAGCAAGCTCACTTTCTCAGAAGCAGGAGAAGCGGGTAAGTTGGTGTTGCGTATCTGCAAAAGTTCTAAAAATGTACCTCGGGAGGTTGTTGTAGGCGGCTCTCCCTTCTTGAGCTTTGATGGCACAGACTCATACTCTAGTATGATGCTGTGTGTACGGTCTGTGTTTACTCGGGGCGAGCGCACCTCAAGCGACGTCCATCATCATCTTCATGGGAGGAAATAGCACAGGTAGCACAAGTTGCCGTTCTGTCAGCCCTGCCAGCAATGACTGCAGGACTGCCACTCTATGTCCACTCTGCGTCCACTCCGCGGTCAGGAGGAGGCTTTATGTGGGACCTCCCACGCAGTGTAGAAAGTAGAGAAAGACTTTCAGAGTCCACAGCAAGGGTTCGGGGCAGACTGCAGGACTGCCACTTTACGTCCACTTTGCGTCCGCTTCGCGGTCAGGCGGAGGCTTTATGTGGGACCTCCCACGCAGTGTAGAAAGCAGAGAAAGACTCTCAGAGCCCGCAGCAAGGGTTCCGGGCAGATTGCAGGACTGCCACTCTACGTATACCCCATTTTTAAAAAGTTTAACCGGGTGTCTGCAATGGCCTACAGACGATTTTCCCTATTAGAGTAATCCTTCAAGATCTTTGGGCAAGTTTTTTGGGTCATTTGGAGCAATGGATCTCTTCAGATAACATCTTGTTGCATGTCCAGTTGGGCTGAACCTCTGGAGTGGGCACTGCAGAACAATCAACAAATGTGTATATGTTATTGACCATGTTCAGGGACTTCACAGAAGACTCACTATATGTGTTCCAGCATTAGGTCTGGGTGAATGGTATGGGCAAACTCCCAATCACATGAATCACTCACTCAGCCTCACAGAATTCACAGAAGACTTAAGGTAAGTATTACCCAGGCCAACACATTATCTTAGTGAAAAGAAGAGCTTCTGAGTGGATGTCTTAAGGATGCAGCAGCACAGGACACAGTTTTTGGGTTCTTAGTCTGGAAACTGAAGAAATGGACACTGAAGGTAACTGCTGGCAGTCATCGATGGGGGAGTTTTCCAACAAAGGATTCTTTACAGCTTCTTACGGCTCCCTAGGTTTGTCACACATTCACAGGTACCTGATGAAGAATGAATATCGCCTGTCACATTTTCTTCACTCTTACAGTCCTGCACTGTGGTGAGGGAATTTTAGTGATGTAAATTGTGTCTGTGGCTTTTGACGAAATCAGACTTTGGAAGACCATGCACCGAACACTGGCTCAAGGTCCCTGGGTATTGGCGGCTTGCAGCCCAGCAAGGTTGTAGCACGTTGAGGGATGGCTCAAAATGTAGGTCTTCTTAAAACCAGTGGGTGGCACCATCTTCATGGTAGGAGTCATCATATTGGGGACCCCCAGGTTGCTTGGAAGGAAGGGTTACATCAGGCTCTGGTTACTCAGCAGGCTCTCTGGTCATTGGAAATGGTTACAGCCGTTGTTTCGTCATCTTCCTCTTCGGATTTGGTTCCAGTGATTGACTTGTCAGCAGCTTCCAGAATTGGAGTATTTATCAGGAACTACAGCACAACTTCTGCAAACACTCTCTGCAGTTTACAGAAAGGGGCGGTCTGGTTGTCCAATCAGGACAGCCAGCTCCCCAGAAGGAAATTGTTCCTTTCAGGCAAGGTGGCAGACAACGGGCAGCAGAGTTTTGGACTCTTTCCTCCCTTCCTGCCTTTTCAGACACTCTTGAACCTTGGTGGGGAATACACAGGATTCATGCCGAAGACTCAATTTCAATCTGGGTACGTCCTGCTTACGATGGCAGAATAAGACCCAAGAAACAACAAGCAAACAAGAAATTGGCGAAAAAAGAAGGAGCCCACCATTCTAGTAGAATAGTGTCCCTCATGTGCATTACCGCGGCTGATTTGACAGCCTGAGATTAATAATGACTAAAAGTCCTAAAACTAGTTTTATTACCACAAGCCATTTAAGTCAACAGGTAAGTGAGAAAGGGGATACATTATATCTCCCCAGCACTCCAGATAAGGTGGGGTGTGCTGGCTCACTATATAAACTGTAAAAGGGATAGCAATCCCACTTTACTTCTTGGGAACAGTAGAGGTAATAAGAGAAATTAAAAAGGGAAGCCTAAAGGGGCAACCCAGACTAAGCCCAAAAGTTAAAAGAGACTAATCACACACTTTGGGATGCATAACATGGTCACCCATAAAAAGAGTAAAAGGCTAGGTGAGAGGGGAAAAAGATTCCCACTCACCTAGGGACAAGGGAAAATAATCACCATGTTGAAGCAAAATGTTCTTGGGTTGACTCAGGTCAGGAAGATGTATCACTCATTTGAAACTCTTACCTGACAAACATTATAAGGACGTTTTTAAGGTTTCAGGGATTACAAACATATATATATTTTTTTTTCCATTTAATTTGTACAAACTTTTGAAAAAAGAAAATTCTTACATTATCGTTATCATGCTCTTCCCTAGCAGACTTAGTTTCTAAAATTTTAAGTATATATTTCTTCTAAAACTTTTTGCAATTTCATCGGAAGCCGCTCCCTTTCACTCCACTCCATCATAGTCTGTATAGGGCCGCTTTGCCCTTTTGGGGATCTCGCCTGCTTCAACCTATTTCTTGTGGAAACATGCGATTTCCTACATTTCTTACTCCATTTCTCACATCTTGATTTCCATCTGTTGTAGAAACAATGTGAGTGCCAGCGACAATTTTTTATGGGCACTACAGTGTAAGCGGCACCACCACTCTTCCTCGCTATATGTTGCGACTAAATCTCTTTCGGTAGCCAAATATTTCGTTCTCAGAGCTTTGAGTTCACTGCAATACAGGATCAAGTGTATCAGCGATTCATTCTCTATTTGGCAGAATTTAAATCCTTGTTCAGCAGTTTCTTTCTGTGCATTTCCACTTCTCTCGTTTCGTACAAGTTCAACCTAAATCTTAGGTAAGATCTTCTTAGAATTTTGCATGGAAACATTTCCAGATATTGTAATGTCTGCACTCTTCCCTTTGCTTCGCCAGGATGATTTGTCATACATTTGTGGGAGTTTCTTTTCTCAATTGTTTTGATCCAGTCGTGTTCCATTACTTTCTTTTTCACAGCGTTTGTATTGGTGGTGAACTGGTTCTCCTCTGCTCCTAGCTCTTGTAGTATCTTTTTGCAATTCAGTCTCCATTGTTGGAGTATCGGCTTTGGCTGCTCTTTTTCATGCTCTGCCAGTATTTTGAACTGTGGAGGTGAGACTTCAATTGTCTTGCTGTATAGGGTCAGCATGTTCCAAGTGATTTTTGCATCCAGAGTTGGTACTTCTTCTTCATAAAGTACACATGCCGTTGGGTAGCTTGTTGGAATTTGCAAAATCTTTTTCCAAAACGACCCCTCGCACCTTGACCATATTTCGCTTGAGCATCCAAACATGCATTCCGTTCCAAATATAAGGGCTGGAATTACCTTGCTTTTATAGAAATTTATCACGGGCTTGAAAGAGAATTTCCCATACTTGTTGTGGACTGCCCATGCTTGTGCCGTTAATTGCTTACATTTACTTATCGTTTGAGATACCATTGGATCGTCACGTAAACTGGAATTAATGAGTACTCCCAGGTATCTACTGCTCTTTACTTTTTGGATTTTTTCTTTCCCCATTGACCACTGGATTTGATGTTTTCTTGGGGCTGCCCCTTTTAGATTTTCAAAGGTCAGGATCTCTGATTTTGCCGTGTTGACTTCTAGGCCCATCTTCGCCGTGTATTCTTTCAGAGCCGATAACTTGCGTTGCAGGCCTATTGGAGTAAGGTCTAATATCACAATATCATATGCGTATAGGAGCCAGCTGACTTTAGTTCCATTAAATGTAGGGGGGGTACTTCTCACTTCTTCAAATGCTTTTCCCACCTCGGATATGTAGAAGTTAAATAGTGTTGCACCTAGGGGGCAGCCTTGCTTTATTCCCCTGGCAGTTGGTATTGCATTTGAATATTTGCCTTGTGTGTCTAGCCGAATTTTAACTGTCGTTTCCGAATACAATTCTCTTATTGCCAAGATGAGACTCATGGGGCATCCTCGATCTTTCAGGTTCTGCCAAAGAGTTTCGCGATCTACTCCGTCAAACGCTTGGGCCAGGTCTAGAAAGGCTAGGTACACCTTCTGTCCCGATCTAATCGCTTCCATTTTAAGCAAATTTAGTATTAACAGATTTAGGCTGCACCCTACACCCTTAACAAAGCCTGTCTGTCTGATGTCAGTTGAGTTACTTTCCTTCAGCCAAGTGTTCAACTTTTGTAGTAACATGGTAGTAGTAACATGCTAGCGAAGATCTTCCCCACTACGTCCAACAGGGCGATTGGCCGGTAATTCGTTGGTGTTACCTGCCATCCTTTTTTAAAGATCGGTACTGATATACCTTCTTTCCATGTCAGTGGTATTTTTGCTTCTTGCGTAATGTTTCGAAATAGCCTGTCACAGAATAAGGACCATTCCTCCATCTGATTTGATAGTCCGTCTGGCCCTGCTGCCCTTGACTCACTGCATTTCTTTATACAGTCGTGTATCTCCTTATGTTCAAAGTTTAAGTCCCATGGTTGGATTTTGGGAACCTCTGGTGATTTGGATGCCATTTTCTTCTCAAATAAGGAGCTGTAATGTGTTTCCCATTGGCTTTCTGTAACCATGTTTTTGGTCATTGACTTTTGCGGATTATCCACCTCATTTATTAATGACCAAAAACCTCTGGTATTTCGCTGTCCTAAGGTCTTCAACATGGTTTCAGCATCCTTTTGGTCCAGCACTGCTCTATGGATTTTCACCCAGCTCCTGTAGTTATTTTTCAGTGATCTCAACTTTCGCTTCTGTTCTTCCTCATTTACGTTTCCTATCTTTCTACAGTTTTTCCTTAGAGCTCTTTTTTTTCTAGCTATTTCTATATCATAAATATGTTTCTTGTAGAACGGTTTCACCTGGCAATTGACTTTCAGCCTATAAATTTCCATAAATTCTCTATATTCAATTAAGTGGTCATTCAGGGCGCTAGGGTGGAGTTTTATGCCATCTGTCAGTGTCTTTATATCTTTGGCTATCATTCTCAGCCGTGTTCTGTACGGCTCCAATTCAAATGGTTGATTTGGTTGTGCCTGTTTCTTGAGAGTGGGTTGATTCCAGGTGAGAGAGACTAAATTATGATTGCTTTGGGTGGTTTTTATCACCTTCATTGATGATATTTCTTCTGCCATTCCCTCGGTTATAAAAAAGTAATCAAGGATTGACTTTTGCTGCCCTCTCTCCCATGTCTCCACTGCTGGAATATCGCCCATTATATTCCCGTTCATCATATTCAATGCACGATCCTCCATCTATTCCAGCCATGTTTTTTTTTTTTTTACTTCATTTATTGATATTTTTGTCTTCCCAGTTTTTTTCCCGTGTAGTTCTAGTAATTTTAGATTGAGATCTCAACATATCACTATGTTCAGTTCTCTCTCAGTCGACATCACATTGTCTACCGCATCCAGCAGGTCGTCCATTAGATTTCCTTGTTTTGGATCTTGGTGATTCCAGTAGATATTGAATATGTGTACTATTTTTTTCTGTGTTCCATTTGCTATTTTTGATTCTATTTTTGTGTATTGTATGTTGCTTGAATGATTTCTCGTCTCTCGGATTTCAAAACCACTCCTGCGATTCACCAGAATTAACTGGCCTGACATGGGTCTACCCTTTTTCTTGACTATAGCAGGGTTCATGGCCACCTCAAACCCATCAATACACGGGCAAGTCGACAGCCAAGTTTCTTGCAAACACAGGATGTCACATTTTCTTAACATTTCATTTGAACTGTTTGCAAGGTGGGCAAAACCTCTGGTATTCCATGTTGCCCATATTACTTTATTTCGTCCTTCTTGGCGTTAGCTTCTCGATGGATCATTTAGGGCCTTTGCTAACCATGCCCATATTTGTTCTTCTTCCACACTACTTTCACTGTTTCCATTGGAGTCCTGATTACTTGTGCCTGCTTTTGCTTGTACGTTAGATACTGTGATTTCAATTTTTGCTCCTTTTGGCTCTTCACTTCTCAATGACGAGTCTTCCCAGATTTCTTCAGCCACCGATGATTTTTTCTCACTCACGTTTTTTTTGAGTGGGTGGATGGAAGGCTGAGGGCTATTCATCTGTAGACACTCCTTTGTTGCGAGTAGATTGTCTACTTCCTAAATCTGGAAACCTGCTTCCATTATTTGTCTTTCACACCTCATGATCAGTTGAATTATCTTTATCGATTCTATATGTAGCAATGCGCTTGATCGACCATGTTCGTTTATCAATTCCACGCGACTTAGTTCTGCACTTCTGATTGCCCGAAGAACCGCAATCGATTGAAAAAGGTTTAATACAGTGTTTCGGTTAAGCGTCTTGTCGCTCTTTTTTGGTTCAATCCTTTCAATCAATAATCTGAAATGTGTTGTAGCCTCCTTCGCACAGTTCTGGACTTGTCCAGTTTTGTTTTTTGAGCTGTTATCCAGTCTCTTATTCTTTGCACTTGTTTCTTCCATAGTTGTTAAGTTTTTACTCCCTCTTAACATTGGAGATTTACACTCTGATCGATTTAGTCTTGGTTTAACTTCACTCTGCATCAGTTTTCTGTTCTTCTCTTGCTCCAATTTATTTTTCATCAGGCTGATTTTCAATTTTTCTTCTATGGTATAGAAGGGTTTAATCTGCACTGTGTCTTCTTCGCTCAGACTTGCTTGGTCATTGTATTGCCTCTCCGGAGATCTAATTAAGCGGATGAGTCTCTTGTCAATTCCTCCTTCTGGCCTCCTTCTCCGCTACCTTTGGTGTATGTTCTTTTAATCCCTCAACCCTTTTCGTTGGGGACATCTCTACGACACTTGCTGTCCCATCTTCATTGTCATCGTGTATGCTGTATACTGACATGTTCATCAGTTCATCTTCGTCACACTCTTGGGTCTGTCCATTTGTGGGCTGGTTATTCTTTTGCCCTTTTTCTTTTAAGTTAGTTGTTCCTTGCTTATCACTTAGCTCACTAGGTCCCGTTTGTTTTTTAACTTCCTTGGGCATCTCAGTGTTGTTTATTGTCAGATTTAGGGCCTTGATGTTTCTGAAAAAATGTGCAGAACTTTTGCCATTTTTGTTCTTTGGTGCGGCCATATATTTTTTTTTTTTTTACATTTCCCTTGTCTGATGTTACAAATTTTTTTGGTATTTCCACTGTTCTTAGAATTTGATGTCTGCTGTTTTTCAAATATCTCGAACCACTCTTGATCGGGACTCCTGGCTTTGGATATGCTCTGCTTTGTTGACAAACCACTTGCCTTGTTGTCCTCACACTCGGCGATGATTATCACGGGGGTTGCAGTGTCGGCTGATACGGGGTTCCCCTCTTTTCTTGGGCCCTCGCTCTTGTCTTCAGGTCTAGGGCATCCTTTGGGAGACCCTTGCACTTTGTTCTCTGCGTTATCGGGACTCTTGTCATCTGACACCTGCTGCGCTTCCTTTGCCTGGGTACCAGGCCTTTTTTCTTCTCGCTCTGGCTTCTCAATTTTGATGTTTTCAGAGATGAGACCTTTGTCGGATCTTATTTTGTCAGATTTAGCTGTTCTGCTTTTGTTTGATAACGTTTGTTCCTTTATTTGCTCTGGCAGGGTTTGGCACTCCTGCTCTACTTGGGCCGCTTTGCATGGTTCTGGTGATTGTACTTGTGTTTTAGTGTATGCAGATCTTCTATCTTGTTCTTTATTTAAGGTTGTTACAGTTTGTTTGGCAACCTCTGCTAGCAGCCGTTTTTCCTAGGCGTTATTTTTTGAGGCTTCTTTCAGCGAAGTGGTTGCATGTTCGTATCCGCGACATGTCATTTTGTTTTGGAGGGCCATTTCAAGCATGTCGCTTTCCATTTTGACCACTTTTGTATTTAGAAGTGCAATCAATGTGTTCTGATCTTTGCACGTGTCATTAAGTTACTCATAGAGCTTTGTTAGTGGTGTTACAGCTATAGTTGTAGCCGACATCAAAATTGGTCTGAGTTCGTTCACCACTTTTTCAATTGCCGCTTTCGAAGTCAGAATTCCATCTCTTGCTTTTCTCGGAGGTAATTTAATATTTTAGTTTTTTGTCTGGGCTTCGCATCCAGTTTCTGTATCAATCTCCGTGGATCCTGGTGAGGACGCAAGGGTCTCCTGCTCGGGCACTCTAGATTTAATTAGTTCATTGCTACAGGAGGCAGGATCGCTATTTGTCTTTAGCCTTTTATTTTTTAAACGTTTTTGAGAGTGGTAGAATTCAGACTCAGAGCTGGTTGTTTGCGGGAAGTTTTTAAGCTGCACTTCCTTCCTTGTCGCTTTCCTCTTCCACGTTTGGTGTCTTGTGACTTCACAGGATGCTGATGCTGCGTTGTTCTCAGTGCGACCCATTTGGTCTGGCACCCTCCCATCTTGCTGGCTATTTTGCGGTAAGGCCTGGCCAGATACTGCCAATTTGGCATTTAGATGTGCGAGGTCCCTGATTAGCTGATCCGCTATGGCAATTGAGTCTCTTCGCGGATGCTGGTGGAGATTTTTCTCCATTTCAGGGTTAAAGAAGGCTTCAGGGGCTGGGTCCCAGATTTCCCCTTCAGGTTGATCTGGCCCAGTAGCTGTAGTTTCCTGTTCATGCATTGTGGCGTCACCCTCTTCCGATGAGCATGACCCTTCTAGTTCTTCTGTTGGCAGTTGTGCTTGATTCCGTCGCCATGCAAACTTGTTTCGTCTCCATGGAGCCCATGCGGTGTTCATGTGGTTTAGCATTTCACCTTTGGACTGTATTTGTGTCCTTGCTGAACAGTCTCCAATTGCTTCCATGCTCTTTTGCGCGCTTGTGAGCGCGTGTTTGGGAAGGGCCGTCCCTTTATTAGAATTATCTTGATTGTTTCGAGGCGTGATGTGGCATCTTCCCTGGGTGCCTTTTGGTATAATGGATTTTACTTTTCCCATATCTTTTTTAATTAGGTCCTCTACGTTCTTCCACGCTAATATTTTCAATGTACAAATGTTTCTTTGCTGGCACACAAGCTTATTGGAGGTTTCTATTAGTTCTTTGGAATCTGAAGACTCGCCAACTTTCGAGCTGCGGCTTGCCACATCGGTCGGTCTTTGCACGTTTATTTTGTCTGGCAGGTCTCCACTACCCCGAGGAGCCTCCTTGGGTCTTAAATTAGGTCTGAGCCTTTGTTCTAACTCCTCGTCCTCAGACTCTTCATCTGATTTATCAGAGACCCCCTCGTCACCGCTCTTGGGGCCCACCTCCCCATCCACATTACGCCACTCCCCTAGCGGCTGCCTCTGTTCAGGCGTCAGCACGCTCGGGGTGGGATCACCGCCCATGTTTTTGTTTTTGCATAGCTTACTCATTGCTCGGATGATCTTTGGAGTGGTGTTTGTCTCATTGATGGTGGGATTTTGCTCCACCGTTCCTGACTGATTACGGGGGCTGGCCTGCTTTTTTTTGGCGCTCAGGGGATGATAGCCACTCCTCAGCGTCCTCGGCGCCTTGACCCCTAGTCGCTCCACTATTCAGATCTCTACGCTCTACTCCACCCGTGAGCGCTCATTCTCTATTGCTTCCAGGAGGGCTGTCCCCCGTGCTCATCTCACACTCTTGCAACAGCAACCGCTCCTCAGCATGCTCTATCGTATTGAGGGAGGCGGGGTCTGTGGTATGCTGCTGCTTTTGGGGCTAGAGGCAGTAGGGGAGCAAAGGGAGCTGGGGGTAGGCGAGCTTACCGCATTGTCCAAAGATTGTAGCGTTCTTCTCCCTGCCATGATTTCGTCCCGTTCGGCTCGCCTCAGCTGTGCACGGGTCTGCGGGACACCAGATCTTCTCATTGTAGCGGTGTCACAGCTCCCGCTGCTCCCAGGGGCCCAAGGACCTCACTCCGCTTTCTGATGCAGTGTGTCAGTCTTTGGCTCCAGCACCCAGCAAACAGCCAAACAGCAGAGAAACCGGTGCCCTCTACTCGCGCGGGCTCAACGCCGCAAGGACGGCTGGGGCGCACTTTTAAGCCTTCACTTCCTGGTGGGCGGGGCCAGCAGGGCGGGTCACCACGGGAAGAACTCCAAACTTCAAAGGAAAGAAGGCGATTCCTGCAACAAATTATCTTCCTGTTGTTTGTTTTTAGGTACGTTCACTGCACTTACAGAAACGTACACAGCCAAACAGCATAGAAACCGGCGCCCTCTACTTACGCGGGCTCAACATATTGTTTCCTCTCTATTAATTCAAGCCTGTCATCTTCTATGTTATGTTATTTGAAAGAGTGTTTTCAGATCTCTGCTGCCCAAGATTTGGAGAAGGCAGTGTGTTCTACAGTAGAGTGCACAAGAGGTAATTGTTACGGCTATTTGTCTACTTTCGGTTACAGGAAGCGATAAGAACATAAGCTGTCTGCCAACTGGACACAAGTGAGAGAAGGTTGGAACGAGGAATTTTGGTTTCAATGCTAATATCTGGTTTCTCTCACAAACTGCCGACTGTTACTCTATGAGAAGCACCTAGACTATTCTGTAATAAGTACATAAGTACATTTTTTACATCTTGTCAAATTGTAATGTTTATGGTATAGGCACATCTTATACAAATGTTGACTAAAAAGAACTCAACCCCCTTCTCATTGTTACAGCTCTGCTGTTAGCAGGGACAACATGCAAATAAGGCCAGTTACCTGCTGCAGCCGATGTACCTCCAATCCCTTAGGCTGCAACACCATTAAAATATGGCAAACTCATAAGTGAAGTTTGTAAACTCAGCATTCTCATGGTGGAGTAATGGATTTGGGTGACACTGAACCCGCATGTGTGGGAAGCAACCACATTCCTCATAGTTGCACAATTCAGGCACATTTTATAACAAATTGAGTGTTACATACTATTTACATTATTTCTCTTTGTGCAATTGTTCAAAATACCCAACACTCCAAGAGTAAAATTGGGAAAACGATTGGATGTTCCAGCATAATAATACCTTTGTGGGTGTGATTTAGGCTATGGGTCTTGCCAGCTTGCGTTTAAGGTAATTTGTTTGCTAACTCCTTAGAGTTAGATTGTAGAATACACAGGAACATTTTGAGATTCATGGGTTTAGGTATAGATATAGATATCCTGCTATCGTTTGAAGTACTGTTTCACAGTAAATGTCCTACCTTGTATTTACAATATAATTAATGTAAATGTAAGTTGTATCTCCCTATGGGTCCCAAAAGGAGGGGAGAGCAACAACCTGTAGGAATCCTGAGCCTGGGATAATCACACCTTATCGCACACATGTACGAATTGAAAAATCAGGGGGAATGGTGGATGGACCCTCATATGAGGACCTATAGCAGACCTCTGAATGTGCAGGAGGTTCCTTATGGCCATCCCAGCCCTGGTGGCTAGCTGTACTCTGATTGAACCTGGTTAAAATTAACAGTCACAGCCTCTTGTCATTTGGTAAGAGTTAAACTCCATATTTATATAACAGTGTGCAGAAAACAAATCAGACCCTCGGTATGCCCGAGTAATATTACATTAACAATGCCCCCAGTTGAGGGACTCTACTTTAGTTCAGGCACTATATAAACATTTAAAAGTCCTCCTTACATTTCCTCCTGTATTGTAAAACGATCTAACATTGGTGGGGTCACTTGGGGACCAGCTCATTTACATTAGATAAATAAACCCTTAATTAGCACCAGTGTGGTCACTTGGGGACAAGATCATTCACATTTGAAAAATAAATAATTATTTCCCAACAGTGGGGCCAATAGGACTAAATCATTCACATTTGATAAATGAACCTTTAGTTATCATCCGTGGGGGTCACTTAGGGCAAGGATCATTCACATTTGATAAATAAATAAATATTTCACCTCAGTGGGATCACTTGTGAGCAAGAACAATCACATTTGATAACTAAACAATTACTTCAACTGAGGAGGATCACTTGTGTGCAAGATCATTTGCATTTGATAAATAAATAATTATTTCTCCTCAGTGGGATCGCTTGTGAACAAGATCATTCACATTTGATAAATAAACAATTACTTCACCTCAGTGGGATCGCTTGTCAGCAAGATCATTCACATTTGACACATAAATACTTATTTCACCTCAGTGGGATCACTTGTGTGCAAGATCATTCACATTTGATAAATAAACAATTACGAGAGCAACACAGTATCCCGGGCATACGTACTCAGCAGGGTTTGATTTAGAATAATTTTCTGGTGGCCTGCCTTGACGCTCACTCTTTCCTGACAAGAAACGCCACACTCATTTCTCTCCCTGCCTATCTAGGAAAGTAATGAGGCCTAATGAGACACCACTACCTATGAGAAACTCTCTTCCCCCATCTATACCTTGTTGGCTTACCACCTCACCCACCCCTCTTGTTGTGGGAGTGCCCAATGGCCTATAATTGACGTGAACAACTCTGTCGAGCTGTAGGGTAGTATCATGTAACCCACTACAAGAACCCTGTGACGGCATGCTGCCAGTTAACCTGAGGGTGGTCAGCTCAGTGAGTCCTCACAGGCTCTCCCTTTGATGACTATGTTTACATAAGCACGCCACTGGCTGTATTAGGAGCAACCAACCCTGCTAAAACATTTTCCGATCACACTTCCCTGCATTTGCTTCCTACAGCCGCAAAGAGAAATGGCCAACAGTATACTTTTCTCCTCCACCAGTGCCACACTCTGCAGCAGTTCAAATACTTCATTAACAAAATGTGGCCCATTATTGGATCTCAGCACCTCACACACTCCCCAAAACTTTGCATATTAAAATCTTCGCTGCGCAAGTAGCATCAGGGTGTGTACAAGGACCTGCTTTGATCCATCTGGAGAAGGGACACACCACCACTATCAGATACCTGTATCCATTACATACTTGCAGCATATCAACATAATCGATATGTAAATGCTATAAAGGACTCCTCTACTCATTTGCAGTGTATGCTCAGCGGTAAACTTTTGACATACAATACAGTTTACTACATAAAATTCAACGTCTTCTAACAAATTTGGTGCAAACCGTCTTGTGCAATTATTGCAGAAAGGCTTTCCCTAGTAACATGCGCAGGGTAGTGCAGCTGTTCAAGCGCTACCTTAAACAGTGCTACTGGCATCACTGGCTTTCCAATACTGTCTTGTCGTCATAATTCTTCTGTGGGGGATATAGCACGCCCCCTTTGTTTCCATAATTCCTGCCCTTCCTGTGGTGCACTGCCTTGAACCTCCATTAACTGGGCTCTTGGTAAATAAATAAATCCTTCATTCACTACCTTAATCGTAACAACCTTCTCCTTAACATCTAGAGTATCAAAACTTGAAATATATGGTGAGTACGCAACCCTTTTGGCTTTTCTGCGTCTGTGGCTTCGTACCCGCAAGAGATAAAGTCAGTTTGCTTAGTGTGAGCTGCACATTTAACTATCGCTTAATACGTCTATGCAATAATGATGGGTGCTGCACTGGAGTGCCGTCTGCTCAGAGGTAGCCCCTCCTTTTCCAACATGCTAGCCCTGCGTGTTCAGTTGACGTCATGTAGGTGGAGTCACTGTACACACTTATTACCTGCCCTTCGTGTTTCTCGAGCGCGACAATTAGCGCTACCAATTCTGCCGCTTGCGCTGAAAAGTGAGATGGTGGTATTGCACTTTCTACAACCTCAAATTCACTTTTGATCTATGCCACACTATAGCTGTGCCAGAATGACTTTCTCCACTGGTTTGATCAATTTTCGAAGAACCATCAATAAAGAGAATCTCCCCTTCTGACAATGCATTTCCTTTTACACGCAGTATATCATCATAAAACTCTTCATAGTTTGCGCAGTCATGCACATGCTAGCCCTCTGCCGCTGGCTCAGCTACAAAGGTGGCAGGATTCACTATTTTACATCTGACAATTTTAATCGCTGGATTTGATATAATCACTTCTTATACAGACGCTCTCTGAGATGTCAATGTTCCCTTAGGTTTCTTCAAAATGGCAAACAAAGCATGCTCCACAAAAAGCGTCATAGAACAACCCATCACAATACTTGTAGATTTCTCAATTGCGAATGCGGCGGCTGCCAAGCACTGTTCGCAAGGAAAATGCCCTATCATAAGCGGGTCTAAAATCCCACTGTAATATGCCAGAGGTTTGTACCCTAATGTAGTCCTCTGTGTAAGCACTGCTGTCATAACTGTCCCATTAGTGTGTGAAAATAGGAAAAACTCCTCAGCACAATTGGGGATTCCTAAAAAAAGGAGCTGTACTAATTGCTTTCGTCAATTCTTCAAATCCTCCCTCAATTTCTTCAGTCCATTCTATTTTCTCGTTGTTCACCTGTGCTTTCTGGTAAATCACTCTCATGTCCCGTATAAATCTGCACAACCCTCCCTTCGATTTCTTCACAGGGTACACTGTGGTATTGCACGATGACTCTGACGGTACCAGGATACCTTATTCCATCATTGCTGAAATAGTCTCAGAAATGCCCTCATCTGCTTCCTGAGACATTGGGTATTGACTTGCTCGAGGTAAAATCGCTCCTGGTTGGGCCTGTAGTGAATAAAGTGCTTGGCACTTTCTCCAAGTCTTCATCAAGAAATGCTGGGTGCTGCCGCATTATCGCCATGCGCTGTGGGATCTCCCTTTTCTCTATTCTTATCCAATATGTAATGCTCATAAAGAACACAACTTCATCATCTGATGGATCATCTCTAAACATGTCATCGTCAGTGACGTCAGTCAATCTGCATTCTTCCCCAATGGCAATCACTGTTCTCCATGGCCTACCCTCATTATCCGTTCCTTCGAGCATTGCCATTTCCCCCTCATACTATGGCTGCATCTAACTCTAGGGGAATTGTCTGTCCCCCATCTTTGTCTGTAGGTATCTGTGGTCTAAGCAATAATTTCTCAGGTATCCTCATAGTCTTTCACACTAGGCCAGGTAGCCATGTTAACAGAATGCTCAAGGAAAACGTTGGGTTCTATGGGCACACCTCGCAGAGCCATTTGCCCTCTAAATGCCAATATAAACTCGCCCGGATTCATATAGTGTATGCCAGGAGGGGAGCACACTATATCTTTGTCAATAAAATAAATCGTCATGTTAAGTTTTGTTATTAAGTCTCTTCCCAAAATATTAACTTTTGTCAGCTGTGAATACAATACTGGGACAGACATGTCACACTGTCCTATAGAGACTGGTAATTCATCAGTAAATGGAACTCGACTTGTAGCTCCAGGGAATCCTTGAGGATTCATGGCATTTCCCGACATTGTATATTTTCCCTCTCGTATACAAGAACAAGTTGCACCAGTGTCTACTAAAAAAGATGTGCCTCCTATTGTCACATCAACACTTGGTTCCTCTGAGGGCTGGTGTCCCATATATTACTGAACACATCTAGTCGCCCTGTGAGCTGTCCTATTGTGGATACATGCCTACTTCTGTATCTGTGAAAGGATTCCCTCCCATCACAGTGACACCCCCTATTCTAGGTGTCAGTAATTGTCCCTTGTTTGCATTCTGCTATATCTGCATGGGTCATGCTGTGACTGCCCTTGCAGTAGATTCAATGGTGTTTGCTGTGGTTGCTGTGCATGTTGCACTTGTGGCGCTTAGGCCTGATTAATTTCTGATCTTGGGCAAATCCTTCCCTAGCTTGTGAGCTATATGCTGGAGGATAAGCTTTTCCCCCTCTTGAGAATTGGCCATTTTGTATATACCCTTGGCTTCCGCATAGGTGTGCAATGTGCCCTGTCATCCCACATATCCAACATATAGGAGGACCCTGTCTACCCAGTCCCCCTTGGTTGAATCCTCCTTGCACACTCTGATTCTCATTCTGCGCATTCTGAAACCCATTTCAATTATTTTGAAATCCACCCCTTCTTCTGTAGCCCATGCCCCTACCTCATGGTACAAACCCGTGCCCTCCTTGGTCTATCGGGCGCTGATTATTCACCTGCGATGTACTCACTGCTTGCTGTACTCCTAGTCCTTCTCTGCTTGTCAAAACAGCCCCTTCTACGGCATATTTTGCCAATTTATTCTGAGCTAACTTGGCTTCCTCAAGTTTTCTAGCATCGTCTTTCTTCCTGTTTTTCTCCTGTAACAGCCAACAGTGATGCACTATAGTCAACTGTATTTCAGCCCATGGTTTTGCTTCCATTCCCAATTGCTTCTTGAGTTGCCTCTGTACCTGCTCGGGCAATCCCTGACATAAAATGTGGTAAAATACTGCCACTGATTTTCCCCACAGCTTGCGCGTTTCAAGAGTCCAGCATTCTTGAATGTCCTGAATATAAGCAAGCGAATCCTCATCTTCTTTTATCTTTTGTGTCATAATTGCACCCATATCTGATACATCAGGATACTGCACTGTGAGGGCTCTCCAGACAGCTGCCCTACAATTGTTAAATGGTGCTCCATCATGCACCGTGTTCTGAGCCTTGACACGTGAATAGCCTTCTCTCCTCCAAACGACATCAGTTCATTCCCCAAGAATAGCTGCTAGGAGACTCTTAATATCTCCTATTGCTAAGGTATTTTCGCCTGTCATTTTTTCTAATTCATAAATCCATTTTCCCGCCCCCGCCGTTAAACTGGGGAGCTTGCGCCTTAAATTATCCTTATCCATCTGTGGCCATGGAATATACTGTGGTTTTGCTCCCCTTTTTTCCAATAATGGAAACTGTGTACATCTCGATTCACAATCAGCTCCCATCGTCTGCCTATCCATAGTGGGGAAAATGGTTCCTGATCGCCTTTTTCCTGGCAATGACCTTAACCTGTTTACATATGGCAGTGAATCTTCTCGCTATACGATTGTCCTTTAGGGTGCTCTTGATAGGCTATAGGATCTGCCATCCTTTCCTTAAGTTGCTCTAGATCAGACCATCATGCTTCCTTGCCTGCTTGCAGGCCTCCCTCAGAATGGATCATTCTCTTCTCTTCATGATTGGAAGACTAGGGTTTGATCTCCCTTCCCTCTGCTTCCCGAATTGACACCTTCTCTTAAATCCTGATAGGCTTTATCAATCCTATCTCCGATAATCCCTATATCGCAGTCCTCTTCTATGGTTACTCTAGATGGCCCTGACATTGCTACCTGTAACAGGAGGAACTCTTCTATACTGCTCCATTGTATTGCTGGACTTGGCTCCATTAATTCTTTTTAAATGTGATTAATATCGCATTCCTGTTGTCTCTTTTTTCGTTCTAATTCTTCATCTACTTCTCTTCGTTTACTTGCTTACCATCTAACTCTTTCCTCTTCCTTTCTTATCTCGTCTCTCCTTACCCCTGCTCTTCTTTCTTCTTTTCTTTGTCTCTATATTCTTTTATCACTCAATTTCTGTGCCTCCTTCTCTTCTCTCTTCCTTTCTTGCTTATCCCGTTCTTCTATTGCTCTCTGTCTGTTTTCATACTTCCTTTGCTACTCTGCCCTTTCTTCTTTCGATTGTTGCTCCTCCTGATACATCTGTTCTCGCCGCTGTCTACTCTTCCTTTTATGCTTGTCTTCTTTCAATCTCTTTTCTCGTTCCCTGTCTTTCCAATCCTGTTTGTCTTGATCTTCCCTTTGCCTAACTTCCTCAATGCTTTTCCCATCTAGCTTGAGTAATATCTGTCCTCTCATCCATTTGTTCTGTACGAGCGTTAATTTGTCAGCTTTATACTTCTCTCTTTTCCATCTCTTGATCTCTCGCTCTAAATATGTTGATACATTTGATCACTCGCTTTTCTCTTCCCTGTTTTGTAAGACCTTAAAGATCTATTCTTTTGTCTTAGTCTCCTCTGGAGTATCGTCACTACTATAAGCAGGCGGTTCGTATATCGGATTACTATACCCCATTGCTGCTTTCAGTTCCTTTAACGGATACAATCCTACATCTTCCGTATTATCGCCTTTTACCTTAGGAGAGGCAAGGGGAGCAGAAGGTGCAACACCTTCCTCTTTAGAGTGGTTAAGCATCCACTCCTCAGGTGGCGGATCCTCTCTCTCTTCCTGGTACATTTTTCAAAGCTCTAAAATAGTTAACCTTTTCTCTAATTTCTTTCCCGTGTACTCAGCGTACAGGTATGTGGTCATGTGTTGCAATACTGCTTTTGACAAGGATCCCCCTTGTGGGCATGGCATGCAAATCTTATCTGCCGTGCCTTTCACCCACTCTGCACTAAACTGTTTGAGCTTGGGCATGTGTTTTGGCAATGTCTTACATAAACGCATCAGAGAAGTAATGTTTCTCGTTGTGACAAGTCTCAATTGACTGTCAATACTTACTTGTGTTTCCAAAAATACTTTTTATGAAAACAACAAATATGAGTGCGCTCCTACAATCGCCGCTCAAAAACCTCTATTTTTCAATAATCTCAGTACCAACAGTTTCTCTAGATAGACGTTATGTCTCCTTGACCTTTTCTCAACTTTCCTTTATATAATTGTCGCTCTTTGACACCTTAACATACCACAAATACACAAACAGACAGACTAGTCGACTCTTCACATTTATCCTCAGTGATGCCTCTTCTTAACTCTGCCCCTAATAATACCCTGATTACAGGATTTCAATTGTCATTTTATATGGACCTGTCCAATATGTAGCCTAGTTTACTTTGACTGAAGTGTATGGCAATTCCCTCTAAAACCCCTTGGGTTAGGACTCCAGGGCTTTCTCTCATATTTACACACACAAATAATCAATCATTACTTTTCCCGTAACTTTTTAAACTACCCGTTACTTTTCCCTGTTACTTTTAAACTCCTCATTACTTTTCCCCATTACTTTCAAACTATCACAATCCAATTCCCCTCAGTTTACCGTGCCTTCGGTATCCACTTGCCCCTCCAATCAACCATTTTCGCCTTCCATCCTCTCCACAGGAAACCTTGCGATCTTCCGGCTAGATGGAGGAGGGTGTTGGATCATTCGAAATACTCGAGTCATACTGGTCGACGGGTCTTGCTACCAAACCATCCGACATGCTACCAAGTGAACCTTTATGGTCCTTTTAATTAAGATAACACATCGTATGATGGATGGGATGGAGAATGGCTCCCACACCAAATAAGAAGACTATTCTCAATTATCTAAAACTCATGCCCTCCCTTAGTGCAAGTCCTCTTTTATCAGTGATTAGAAACACGATACACCATTGGCTCTCAAACGATAATGCCCTTCGTTATATGGCGCTCTATAATCGGTTGGCTAATCGGTAAACTCATAAACCAACCCACCCATGCCAAGGGCAGAACCCTTGACTGGCTAGCCGCCCACAATTGTCCTATCAATATCACATCTAACCATCAGTGTTCTTGGACTGACCACAACCTAATCACGTTTAACATCCAGTCCAAACCTGTCATCCCCTCTCCTAGCATTTCACCTGCTATGGACACACGTAATAAACGTGACATCACATGCGACATACTTCTCCCACTCCTCCTCCCTGCTCTCAATGACCAGATTCACACATGTTCTGACCCTACGGCGCTGGTTGACACATTTAACTGCGCTATGCAAAAAGCTTTAGACATCATCGCCCCATCTAAACTGAGAAAATCCAAACCTCGAGCCCACCTAAACTCCTGGTTCACACCACAGCTTAGAACCTTGCGCAAAGAAAAACGAATTGCGGAATCACATTGGAAAAGCAACCAGTCTCCAGCCAACAAATCGTGTCTATTCCTGGCTACCCTCAATTACAAGGAAGCCATACTCCAGGCCAAAAAAGACACGTACAATAAACGCATAGAACAAGCCAAATCTAACACTAAAGAATTGTTCAAAATCCTAAAAGAACTTGAAACTCCTGTCACTGCTCCAGACACCTGCACCAAAGATAGTTCCTGGTGCACCAACATCCAAGAGGCTCTCCTAGGCAAGATTGCCACTCTCCAAACTAAAATTAACAACAAACAAACCAGTTTACAATCTAACCCTCAACCTAACCTTATCCCTACCCTAAACCACCCCATCCCAGATTCTCTGACTTCTTTTAGCTTCTCTCCACTCTCCATCTCTGAAGTGGAAAAGATCATCGCTAGCCTTAAACCTTCCAACTGTCAAGGCGACCTTTGTCCTGCGCCCATCATTAAGGAAGCAGCTCATGACCTGGCACCATTCATCACCACGCTCATCAACTCTTCCTTTAGCTCTGGGATTGTACCTGACAACCTAAAGGACACGTGGGTCATCCCTCTTCTGAAAAAACCTACCTTGGACCCTAGTATACCCACAAATTACAGGCCAATCACTACTGTCCCATTTCTTCTAAAAATCCTTGACCGAGCTGCTTATCTACAAATCCAAGATTACCTTGAATCAAACAAACCTCTGGGATTTAGGCAATCTGGGTTTCGGCCACGCCACGGTACTGAAACCGCCCTTATTGATTTAAAGACACAGATCGAAGATCTAAAAGACAAAGGCAAACTTGCGCTATTACTCCTCTTGGACCTATCGGCGGCCTTTGATCTTGTCAATCACGAAATTCTTTGTCACCACCTCAAATCAGCTGTTCACTTCTCAGACAAAGCTACAACCTGGATTAGCTCCTTCTTAGACAACAGATCAATGCGCGTGTTCTCTCCTCTAGCAGCCGCCCCACCCGCACCTGTCTCCTGTGGCGTGCCACAAGGATCGTGCCTTTCACCCACGTTATATAACGTGTTCACCAAACCCCTTTTCGATATTTTGGACTATCTGGGTGTCACCTACACCAACTACGCTGACGACACACAGATACTAATCCCTATCACAGGTGACCACACTGCTGACTCCCACGCTATCAATGTCATCTACCAGGTCATCCAAGCGTGGATGGCTCAACTGATGGCTCTGTCTAAATGATGAAAAGACAGAGCTCCTCATCCTTGGCTCACCACATAAACTCACCAAGCTTGACCCTGCGTTTAAGTCCTTCTCCATCGATGGGAATACTATCCCAACCGCTAAGGACACAAAAACCCTTGGGATCTACATTGACTCGACCTTATCCTCTAGACAAACTAACTCAGTCTCTTCCGCAGCTGCTTATACTTGTAAGCTTATTACAGCCTGCCGCCCTTTTCTCTCTACAGCCAACTGTGTGACCCTGGCTAGGACCCTTGTACTATCAAAGGTTGATTACTGCAATGCCCTGTACCTAGGCACTAATCACTGTAACTTAAATAAGCTACAAATTGTCCAAAACAATGGGATCAGAGCGGCCCTTAACATTCCCAGGCGCCAACACATATCTGACACTAGACGTAACCTTCACTGGTTCTCAATCCCACACCGAATTTCTTTGAAATCCCTGACTCTTACCCATAAATGCCTTCATAACCAAGCTCCTTGCTACCTAGCTAACAGATTTGCCTACCACAGTACCACTAGACCTCGCAGAATGGCCCAAGCCAACTGCCTTGTCATCCCTCGATTTAACCTCCAAAGATCAGGTGGAACCAGCTTCCCCATCATGGCAGCTAAACTATGAAACTCACTCCCCAATGAGCTCAGAGCAGAACCCTCCTTTCTGAGATTCAAACACCTATCCAAAGCTTGGTTGTCCTCCCAAGACATCTAACACTGGACTCATTGTTTAACCTGTACTCAGACGTACCCTGTATATATTTGCTGCTTGTCTTCTTCTTATTATTATTTTGCTTGCATACTTTGTAATAGACCTGTCATTCTGTAAGTACTGCCCTGTCTGCTTTTATTATCTTATTTTATGTTATTATGTAAATGTTATCTTGCTGTAACTATGTGATGCGCCCGGATGCCACTGGGCCTGGTGCGCTATATAAATAAATAAAATACAAATACAAATACAAATGCATGTGTGTACCCTTCTGGAACATTCGATTCTCTAGCAGCACGTAAGCTGGTACCCCAGGTGCTGGTGGGTGGACTTGACCGTACCTCCCCACCCAAATAGCCCATCGTCTCTCATCACTCATGCCTTCTGCCATTTAAATTGTCTTTGAACTTGGCCTTGTAGTAGCTTTTCTTCTCTGGTAATATAAGGGAGTGTGAGTACGTACTTATAAAGGTTTAGGCTTGCATGCCCACATCTATTTCCATCTTGGACTCACATGACAGGAGACAGTGAATCGGGCCATTTTATAGCATTTAATTGTCCTGAATAAAGAAACTTGGCACTCATGGTGTTCTCTCTTTGCAACTTAACAATGGATGCCTCAACGTCTTACATTCACTGTTCTTCAAGGACTGATAACCAGTTTTGGCTGCTTTAGCCTTTGACACCAGGCCAAACAGTCTTCCTTTGGTCCGTCTTCGAGCCTCGGCTTATTTCTTTGCTGGAATACACACACAGCCATTAATCCTCCTTTCTGCACGCATTGAGCTTACTAAAATTGTGACATTGAATGTCCAGTTTCTACATATATATATATATATATATATATATATATATATATATATATATATATATATATATATATATATTGGCGGCACCGCCTGCAGTCTATTCACTACGTATAACCAGCCTTTATGATACATTATGGCATCTGTACAGTTATAAAATGAGTTGCATTTTCTGCAGTGCTTCTTCACACGCCTAATCTTTGCACATGAACGTCTTCTCGATTCTTTACTTCTCCATCAGATTCTATTTGGTTATCCTTCTCAGTGCGTCACACTCATTTCTTGTGATGTCACCAGCCTCTCCCATTCACACTTCTTCAGGGATCTCCTTCAGGAGACTGTCATCTCTTCGGGGATATATCATATATGGTTTTCTCAGTGGATACCTTGTCTCAAAGGCTTCTCGTTATATAGGTACCCTTGCTGGTGCTGCATATGTCGCAACTTCCTGTTTCCAACATATAGGTAGAATAGGGGCGGGACTTCCTGCAGAGGCATTCAGCTGCTCCTCTACAGGCTACTGAAGCTGTTGATAGGAATACACAATGGCTCTGGAATTTGACTAAGACTGAATAAGGATGGAAACCTCTCCCACAAGATAGATACAAGGATTCGTCTCCCTGTCTTTTTAATCTTTATGTGTCGGATGTGAATAACTATTTGGGTCCCGCCGCTTTTATTTCTCCCAAAATAGGAACATTGAGCACACTGTGGACTGGATACACGGATAACTACTTCCTTTTTTTACAGAACACATATAAGTCTCCAGCGCTTCCTGAGGGCATTTTTAATATTTTGCGGGTGACAATGGTTAAAAATGAATCCTAATAAAACAAAAATACTAGAAAAGGTAAAAAACAAGGCATGTATAAGTGGTTTCTGAACAAAACACCCTTGAATCGGGAGAAGAGTGTTTATATATGGGTTTTATGATCAAAAGACAACTGCTGAAAAACGTGATTATCACCAGGCTGGAGCAAACAGCAAGGTTGCTATCCTATCAGATGGTCAAAATAAATAGGAAATATGGACTCTTCTCGATTTGGTCTGTTTTAAATTTGTATGAGGGAAAAGCATCCCTGAAAATTAAATATGGACTGAAATTGTGGGCTTACTGGTTGGATAAACATGTGGATAGAATTGAGTGAATAGTCTGGAGAGAGGTTCTAGGGGTTCTGAACTGTGACGCCCTAGCTACAACTCAGTACAAACCAGGTATTTCATCTCTGCAAGCGAAGGTTAGTGGCGATTGCTGGGTCTATTTATGAAAATCATGTTCCCTTGGGAGGGATTTCTTTACAGCGAGAGAGAGTAAATTGAAAATGATCACTAGTAAAGCCATCTAACTCAAGAAAATGTGTGACCACTGTAATTAAATACTGGAGCAAATCGGATGCAATTTGATAGAATCAGAGTCTACTCTGACAAAGTAAACATTGTACTTGGGCAGTGGGACTGGTCACATAACGGGAATACATTCCACAAGTTTCATTTCCTGTTCCATCCATCCATGGAACATAAAAAGAGAGGAATGTTGCATATTACTTGAACTTATTTCCGAATTTATATCACAGAGACATTATTATGCGCTTCACATGGCACCTGTTCTATACTAAAGAGGTGCATCTGAGGTGCAGGAACATTGAAGAGAACAATGTGTGTTGTTGTTTCTGTGGTTGTAAGGATTCAGTGGAAGCATTGAGGCATCTTCTGATTGACTGCTTTGCTCTTTCCTCACTGAGAATATTTTATATTAGGAAATTGGGATTCGATTTAAACTGTATTAATGATCATTTTATTTGGAGTCAATGCTGAAAGGCCCACCCAACCTCAGTAGGACTTGCACTGTGGGATTTCTTGAATTGTCTGGCATTAGACAAATTTGATAGGAGTAGGGTGTAAGACAGAGGACATAGCTCTGTGGGATCTAACTGATTTAAAAATTTAAAATTGATGAATTTATACTGTGTTGTAATTAGAAATACTGAGACACCCTTGGACTGACTGTACTGCACTGTCTTTATTGAGACGGTTTTAGCAGATTTTGTATTAATTAATTTTCATCATGTCTGGTAACAGGAGCACTGCGACACTTTCTAATTGATTGCACTGCACTTTCTTCATTGTGATTGTCTTTGCGTGTGAAAATGGGAGTTCATCAAAACTGTAGTAAGTAAATTGACAAATTTATACTATGTGGTGTAATTAGAAATACTGGGACACCATGGACCTACTGCACTACCCTTTCTTCGTTGAGATGGTTTTAGCAGATTTTTAATTAATGAATTTCCATCATGTCTGGTAACTGAAGCAGTGAGACACTTTCCAATTGACATTAAATGATTGTTGTACTTTTTTTTTTGATGTGCTGTTTTTTTAAAATTTGGATGAATTTTATAAAGGTTTGAATAAATCATATACAAAGAGGAAAAAACAAAGTAATGAACTGCCAAGCAAAGCAAAGTCCCAAGAAGGACGGCTTTTTATCCACCCGCTGGAACCAGAAATCAACCTGGGAGTCACAACCATAGACAATACATCTGCTGATGCTGGGGACCGTATTCCAAGAATAGTCCTAACCAGCATCCCCGATAGGCTAGTCAGTTGTGAAACAGTTCTTCTACAACAACTACATGGATACATCCTAGCACCAACCATGCTCCTACTTTACTGGTACTGTTGAAGGTGAAGATCCAGAACGGTCCTCATGCAAGTGTGAATGCATCGCTACCTCTCCCAGTGGTACAAGACTTACTGGTCACATTTCATTGTCCCATTGTTGACCAGGTAGCTCCAAGCAGTTCACCAGGTCCTTAATGCTGATGATCAGGCAGCATGCATTTACCTCTGTGTAGGCATCCTAGAGAGACTTGAGAGAGATGCCTTTGGAAAGTGGGACACAAGCCTGAAGAAGCACTGCAACATTAAGCTGATAGATTTGTTTTCTGATGTATATGTGGCTTGGGAAGAACACTATTGTGGAATCTAAAGAAGACTATATCCTGGAGCAGTTTCAGGCTCTCTGGCACCCTATTTATAATGGTGAGTCCTGCAACCCTGTCAGCCTAATCTGGAGACTAGATTCAAAGTACCACTTAGATACATAGAGCCCAGCAATGGCAGCCCCCAGAAGATGAAGGATCCCTTCTTCAGACCCCAAAAGCTCGGAGAGAACCTACAGTAATTCTCCGGGATCCCTGAGACCTCTGGAGAACCATCCTGCCTCACCGAGTAGCCGCCATGTTGTTTAGATCAGGGAAGAAAACATGTTGGCAGTTCTGGACTCAGGAAGAAGACCTTTAGCAATAAGGGTGGACCTGGTATACCCAGAGAAAGTGCATTCTCAAAAACCCATGCCCATCATATCCAAATGCCTGGGTTCACTTTTATGCTTTTGATCGGATCCATGCAGCGGAATTAGCAATGTTACCTATCCTAATGGAATGAACCATTCTTGGGACTAACCTTCCAGAAATTATTCCATAGGCCCCAATCAAAGAGTTCAAGAAGAAGGATTCAGTTATTTTTTGTCAGTAAATATACTCATCCCAAGACTGGGAGCGACACTGAGACTTTGTCAAAAGAGAGGAAAGTTCTCACACTCACCCTAGAGGATGCCAAGACCAAGCTATGCTATTGCGAGGGAAGGGGTATTAGATGATGGATATTTAGGTTAATTGATGGATCCCTATGAGAACCCCAGAGCCCTGCTTCAGGTGGGTGGCAACCCGGCCTACCTGCATGCACAGAACTGGCACAGGCCCCCTCTGCTCCTACTATATTTACCCATGGCCAGAGGGGGGCTTAGAAGGAAGAGGGGAAGATCTGTGATGCCGAAACTCAGGGACCGACAGTTGGATGGCCAACGGTTCTATTGGCCAAACTGTGCTAGCAGATGTTTGAACTGCAGGAGGTATCCGGGATCCCCAGACCACCCCAAGTAGGTCAGAACACTAAGGCAGGAGGCTGTCACAGAGACCTCCCACCTCCAGAACCATTACAGACCACCATTATAGCTTTGGGATATTCACAGGTGCATTCTCAAAGCCACCACCTGTACAGACACACAGGACCACCAGAAAGGAAAGTGGGAATCAAAGACCCTCAGAGATACTCCTTTCCATAAGGCTGACCACCTTAGATACCCATTACAGCTCCCGAGCCCAGAGTATGAAAGTAAGGCTTCCCCTTTAATGATGCAAACGTGTAATATTTTGAAGTTACAAGCAAGCAAGCAAGGGAATACCTTTTATTCTTCTGAACTGATTGTACATGAGGGACAGAAAACAGACAGACCCCCTTAAGTGATGGAGCCACACAATTGCACATTTCCCTGACCGAGTGGGACAGAATCATAATAGAGAGCTCCACATGCTTACCTGAATGCTTTCTGGCTAGCAGCCTACAGCAACAGAGGGACCCAGAGTAAAGCAGGTAATAGAAGAAGAACTGCAGAGGGAGGGAAACAAATCTCACACATATGCAGAGCTCTTCTACAATCGAAGGTGGCCGCAGGCCTTAATGTAAGCTTAGGCCCACTCCTTTTCAACTCAATTGATCCTAAGCCCCATACCCAATCATAGATCAGCATAACCCTCAAAGTCCAGATGCTGTCAATGTCCATAAGAACCATACATAGGCGGGAGATGAAGTACCATTGTATGACAAGAGTTGGAGGTTGGAGGGGGAGAGTTGAGACGGTTGGAGGGTGAGTTGATACCTTCTAGAGGGGATACCTGGAGGTTGAAGGAAGAGAATATTGAAGAGGTTGAATGAGGAGGCAATACCATTTGGAGGGGAGAACTGAAGATTTGAATAAAAGCGTAAGGAGGAGGTCGTAGGAGGAGTGACATAATCTAGAGGATAGGAGTCCTCAGGAGGTTGGAGAGTGATAATGCGATGGAAGGTAGAAGTCGAGGAGCTACCATCTGTCGAAGAGGACAGAGGGAAGCTAGCGGAGAGAGATAAAGTCACAACACCAATCGAGATGGGAGGATAGGTGACCCTGCTAGCCAGAAAGAGTCCATAGAGCAGTGGTCTTCAAACTGTGGGGCTGGCCCCCATAGGGGGGCCCAAAAGATGACCGGGGGGCTCGAGTCTCCTCAAAAAGCAACAGTACAGTGACTGCTTTTAATGGAAAATGTAGGTAAATATGGCATCTGGTGGACCCAGGAACAATATTTTTAACCAAAAGGGGTGCGAGGGGGGTGGGGGGGCTCAGTAACAAAACGTTTGAATTATTATTTTTTTTTGCTCTTGCTTCCAAGACAAGCGTGTTGCCACTGTGCTTTCCTCCATTCGAATACTACTGCCATAGAGGTTCCTGAAAAACAGACTGGTCACAGGCAAACTCCAGGGGCGTGAGCAAGTATGAAATGGGGCACTGTCACCAGGGGTCAGGGACATGACAAAACAGGAGGGTTGTGTCCCGGGGTCTGGTACCAAGACATTTGCCCTATCACTTGTGCTCTGTAAGATATCATGGCCAACATGCATTGATATTTGCATTTGCTATGTTCACTTTAAGGGCATTGCTATAATCAAATATGTCATGTCATGATTGTTAAGAAGCTTATTATGCTATGTTGCCACCTGACTGTAAGCGTGGTTCTGAGGGGTTCAGCCATCTGAGGTTCGCACAGCCAGGCACACTGTCCATGATACACAGCTGATCCTGATGAAAACCTCCTAACCTGACTCGCTCTGAGTTTGCTGCCTATCCCTGCTAAGGGTGTTGCTAGGCCTGGAAAAGATCTAGAGCTGGGCCAATGTCAAGACTGTTGATCACAGGGCTGATGTGGCCACCATATGGCGTAGCCATGGCCGTCCGAGCTGCCATCTTCTGCAAAAGCTGAAGCCGGTGAGCCATTGTCTGTGGTTGGGCCAGATAGAGAGCATTACAATAGTCGATCCGACTATTGATCAGGGAGGCCACAACCAAAGGGCGGAGATGGACCGGAAGAAAAGGTAGTATCTTGCGAAGGATTCTCAAGATAAAGTGACCGGTTTTACATACCACGCCATTCTGTGAGTGCTGGAAAGAGAAGCCAAAAATATCACTCACAGATTTTTTACTTCCTTCACTGAAAGAGGGAAATCACCAAGTGAAAGAGGCCAGCAAGATAGAGAAGACGAAATAGAGTCAGAGGTTGAACCCACCGCCATGATTTCTCTCTTTCTCTCACCTGCTGGTCCTCTCTGTCCCTCTTTCTCTCTTGCTCCCCTTTTTCCTCCTGTTCTCCTTTTTTTCTCTTTCAATCTCAAATAGATGTTTTGCAGCCCATGTGAATCAAATAAAGGATCTGCGAATTAGGACATTGAGGGAAATGGGGCACTCTGAAACCTCGACTAATTAACGCAAGCTACATGCTGTGGGTTATGGTACGCAGATTGTTTGGTATAGAAAAGGGGTATACCTCAAACATGACTCCAACATGTTATGGTGCTGTGCTAAGTGGCATACTGTGACTTTTGCCCATCGGGGTCAGCTGAAGTTGTTGGGGCTTAATGTGCCTTTCACTCATTGGTCTTGTTATAAAGCGCTATGGCTGATAAATGAAAAATCTTTTTCTTAAAATCTTTTCACCTAAAACCCGATTTAGAAAGACTGCTCTGTGACCACACAGAGCAGTCTTTCTAAATCAAACTGTCATGCCCCTGCCGCGCAAGAGTCCTCAGGGGCTGACAGGCACGTCGGGACCCAGATTTAGAAAGACTGCTCTGTGACCACACAGAGCAGTCTTTCTAAATCAAACTGTCATGCCCCTGCCGTGCAAGAGTGCGCAGGGGCTGACAGGCACGTCGGGACCCAGAAGCACAGGGCGAGGAGTATGGCTAAGTGTGTGGGTGCTTGTGTGTTAGTGTGTTTGTATGTGTTTTGGGTTGTGGGAGTGGGGACGTGGGGGTAGGAGGCTAGGGCTGAGAAATTGGGAATCCTGCAGGAAGGGGTGGAGGGTGGTGGGGGCAGGGAGGAACAATGGGGGGCTCGAAGGGTGAAATCCCTGAATATTTTAAAAAACAACACATTTTAAAAGTCTCAAGAGAAAAAACTTTTAGAACGCCAGTGTTCCAATCAATATAAAATCGGGCATTGTAAATCAGTCTTTTTCTCTTGAGACCTTGAAAGTGATATCTTTTCACATAGAACCGAGAAATCAGCTACTCTCTTAGTATTAACATTAGCTATCCCCAGCCCAAACCAGGAAAACCCTTTATCCTACCAAGTGAAACTATTACACCTTCTCTAGGTGTGAATGAGAACTTCCAAGGGTGAGTTTTTAGTTGTGTGTTGTATATCCTCAGGTTTTATGGTGCAATGGTGAAGTGCATGGACTGAGAACCTGGTGACGTGGTTCGAGCCTTTCGAGATTGGTGTAAAAATCTGTCAATGTTTCTTCTTTTACACATGCCTCTAAAATACCTGGGGGGATGGTGTCTACCCACTGAAAAAAAGTGGGGAGACACCGTCCACTCACGTGTACCCTCAATTCCAGCCCTGCTGGGAGGTGGGTAATTGGCAGAACAAAGGCAGATTGGGATCTCAAGAGAAGTAAAGCTCAAGAGCAGTCAAGGTTACTTTCACAATTTTGGGTCTCCTAGTATGCACAACATTGACAACAACGCAACTCCACCTGAAGCAGGACACCAAGGAAATTGTTGAAAGATAGGGAGGTCACATTTCAATGGAGATGCCTCCACTTGACCATGGAGAGGTGCTTTAAAACCACCAATCCTCTACTTGCATTAATTAATACATTTTGGAATTTTAGGATTCACAGCTTCCACCAGTAGGAGTGAAGACAGTGGATTCGAGGTAATAGAAATGCACGTTCCTTAATGTTGCTAAGTAACAGAAGGTACATTTGCATCAAAAGCCAAGGAGCTTGCCTGCGGCTTGGGACCACAGATGCAGGATTCACAGAAAACCACTCAGGGCTAGCTAGGCTTTTGGTTGTAGCGCCTGAGATTTTATGAGATACAATCAAAAGACGTGGGGCTATAACCCCCTCAACCCCCCCAGCAACACCTCTCCGCTGCTCACCGCGCCTAAAAACACTTGTATCATATCATATCACGAGGAGCAACAGTGGCAGGAGAAGTGGCAGAACAAAATGGCTGTGAGGTAAGGGGTTTGTTGATGATCAGAGAAACCACATCCGTCCACCTCGTGCACTATAACATCGGACGGCGGAGGCACTAAAGGGGCTAGCACTCTGGAATGTGTTTACAGTGTGTGTGCTCACCATGGAGGCCTTGTGAAAGTGTGGGCAGTGGTGCCAGTGCGACAGCTGTAACGCGGCAGCTGGGGAAGTTGGCCAGGCTGGACTGTGCAGAGACACATTTACGGATGAGTCAGATTGATTATGGAGAAGTGCTGCGAGAGTCGATCATTGTTGCAGCTGCTTTGAATAATCGCTGCTCCTGGCTATTGAAGCCAACGAGGGAGCAGTCAATAGTGCTTTTGGCTTAAGCCTGCTACACGTTGGGTACTGAGACGGGACTGCGTTTAAGAAGGTTTTGTGAAGGTATCGGAAGGTATTGGAAGGGTCACAGGTTGGCAATCAGGTAGCAGCATTGAGACATGTAAACATATTGCTTGCTGCATCTGCTGTGCATGTGATCATTCATTGGCATCTGCTGTTCACTGTCATATGTCCATCACTGCTTTGGTAAGCAGAATAATGTAGCAAAGAGGGACAGCTTTGAGTGGCAATGTTTGACCAAGAAACTGTTAAACGATAAATTAACTCAATTTGGATAATATTGCCATTTTCCATGCCTGTTTTGTGAACACGTGGACTACATAGACTGCTGCTAGCGACTCTAAGGACTGTTGATCTGTGCTAACCTGTGCATGACTGTGTGGAATTGTTAAAAGCTGCCTGGAATCTGGTTTTGTTTATTTTATGAAACGCCAATGGCCCCCCAGGGGGGAGGATTTGTTTTATGACAATGCCATGAAGACAGATGTGGCATCTTAATATGTGGGTAAATGTATGGGAGGCCGTTCAAGTCAAAATTACACCTTTGTGAATGTGACATATTGAAGTGAATACAACATGCAGTGAAATGAGTAAGGCATACACTGAGGTGACTATAATACGTATTGAAATGAGTATTACATGTATTGAAACGAGTATGACATGTATTGAAATGAGTATGACATACACTGAAATTCAATGAATAAGACATGCATTGAAATGAATAGGACACACATTGAAATTAATATGACACCTATTGAAGAGAATATGACACACGTTAAAGTGAATATGACATGCAATGGAATGAATATGGCACCCATTGAAATGAATATGACACACGTTGAAATAAATATGACACCCATTGAAATGAATATGACACCCATTGAAATAAATATGACACACGTTGAAATAAATATGACTCCCATTGAAATGAATATGACACACGTTGAAATAAATATGACTCACGTTGAAATAAATATGACACCCATTGAAATAAATATGACACCCATTGAAATTACTATGACACACATTGAAATAAATATGACTCACGTTGAAATAAATATAACGCCCATTGAAATGAATATAAAACACGTTGAAGTGAATAGGACACGCATTGGAATGAATATGACACCCACTGAAATTAATATGACACACGTTGAAGTGAATAGGACATGCAATGGAATGAATATGAAACCCATTGAAATAAATATGACACACGTTGAAATAGATCTGACACACGTTGAAATAAATATGGAACCCGTTGAAATGAATATGACACGCATTGAAATAAATATGACACACGTTGAAATAAATATGACTCACGTTGAAATAAATATAACACCCATTGAAATAAATATGACACCCATAGAAATGAATATGACACGCATTGAAATAAATATGACACCCGTTGAAATAAATATGACTCACGTTGAAATAAATATAACACCCATTGAAATGAATATAAAACATGTTGAAGTGAATAGGACACCATTGGAATGAATATGACACCCACTGAAATGAATATGACACACGTTGAAATGAATAGGACATGCAATGGAATGAATATGACACCCATTGAAATAAATATGACACACATTGAAATAGATATGACACACATTGAAATAAATATGATACCCATTGAAATGAATATGACACACATTGAAATAAATATGACACCCATTGAAATGAATATGACACTTGTTGAAGTGAATAGGACATGCAATGGAATGAATATGACACCTATTGAAATAAATATGACTCACGTTGAAATAAATATGACACACGTTGAAATAAACATAACACCCATTGAAATGAATATGAAAAAGGTTGAAGTGAATATAACATTCATTGGAATGAATATGACACCCATTGAAATGAATATGACACACATTGAAGTGAATATAACATGTATTGGCATGAATAAGATACACATTGAATAGGACATAAATTGAGATAATGATGACATCCATTGAAATGAATATGACACACTTGGAAGTGAATAGAACATGCAATGGAATGAATATGACACGAATTGAAATGAATATGACACACGTTGAAGTGAATATAACATGCATTTGAATGAATATACCATGCATTGGAATGAATAAGACATGCTTTAAAATGAATAGGACATGCATTGAAATAAATATGACACCCATTGAAATTAATATGACACATGTTGAAGTGAATAGGACATGCAATGGAATGAATATGAAACCCATTGAAATGAATATTGCACACATTGGCGTGAATGTAATATGTATTAAAATTAATTTAACATCCATTTGAATGAATAAGTCATTACCTCCATGGAACCAAGAGGCGACCTTGGGCACAAACGAGGGGTCACAGCCCAGCACCAAAGCCTCCTCCTCGAACAACTAGAAACAGTGGCCTACGCAAGAGGGCCCTGATTTCCCCCAAATGCTGAGCAAAAGTAATGGAAATCAGGAAGGTAGTCTTCAGCAACAACTATTTCATCTCCACCTCCACCTGGGGCTAAAATGGAGGCTTCTGCAATATGGACATGACCAAAGGAAGGTCCCACGGGGAACCCCAACTGGGCCCAAAGGATGAGTACCTGCTACCCCTTTCAAGAGCATTGAGACCAGAGCCTCGCCCCCTACCGGAGAGGACCAGGAAACCTGGAAAGCCCAAATGACAGACCACTGAGAAAAGAAAGTAGAGACCACCAACCCCTTCTCCGCCCCTTCATGAAGAAATTGCCAAATGTCTGGGATGCCACACTCCAGTGCCAGGACACACTTCAGGTGACACCAAGTCAGAAAATTAGCCCAATGACGGTCAGAACTTAAGTGTAGAGGACTGACGCGCCCTCTGAACCATCCCAGCCACTGCAGCTGAAAGGCCTAATGCCAGGAGATGCCTCCTCTCCGTTTCCAGAACCCACAACGGATGAGAGAGGAGAAGGGGGACATTGACCACCCACAACGGAGACAGCCACCTGAGCAACACCCAAGGAGAAGCTAACTGCATCTCCAGAAGGCCCGGGAACCACCCCCTCTGAGGCCAATAAGGGACCACCAGGATAAACACACGTGGAGATGATCTGATTGTGCTGATGAGCTGCAGAATCAGGGGATTTGGAGGAAAGGCATAAAGAAGCTCTGAGGGGCCAAGTCAAGGGAAGAGCGTCCACCCCCCCACAAATCCCTGGGGGCAGAGTCCTCAAGCAAAACCAGGAAAGTTGAGAGTTGCAGGGGGAGGCAAAGAGGTCCATCCAGGGATGCCGAACCACCAACACACATCCTGAAAAACCTTGAGACAAAGAGACATCTCTGCTGAGACCGGAAACACCCTGCTGATCCGGTCCACAGTCACATTGTCCACCCCCCGGATATGGACCGCTCTCAAGGAGACCAGGTGTGCCGTGCCCCAGGTCCAAATGGACAAAGCCAGATCCTCCAGGGAGCGGGACCCCGTAGCCCCCTGATGGTTGATGGAAGCAAGAGCCAAGGTGTTGTCTTTCCGAACCATAACATCATTCCACTAGATCGAAGACCTGAACACCCGATAACTCCTTCCAATTGAAGGAGGGCAGCTTGAAAAGAAAAGAGTTCCAGTGAGCACGGAACGTACTCAAAGGTAAGTACTGGGAAGAGGAATGGGGACATTGAGGTAATGACTTATTCATTCAAATGGATGTTAAATTAATTTTAATGCATATTACATTCACTTCAATGTGTGCAATATTCATTTCATGGGTTTCATATTCATTCCATTGCATGTCCTATTCCCTTCAACATGTGTCATATTCATTTCAATGGGTGTCATATTTATTTCAATGCATGTCCTATTCATTTTAACGCATGTCTTATTCTTTCCAATGCATGGTATATTCATTCAAATGCATGTTATATTCACTTCAACGTGTGTCATATTAATTTCAATGGGTGTCCTATTCATTCCATTGCATGTTCTATTCACTTCAAAGTGTCTCATATTCATTTCAATAGATGTCATAATTATCTCAATGCATGTCCTATTCATTTCAATGTGTGTCTTATTCATGTCAATACATGTTATATTCATTTCAATGGCTGTCATATTTATTCCAATGAATATTATATTCACTTCAACCTGTTTCATATTCATTTCAATGGGTGTTATGTTCATTCCATTACATGCCCTATTCACTTCAACGTGTGTTATATTCATTTCAATGGGTGTCATATTCATTCCATTGCATGTCCTATTCCCTTCAACATGTGTCATATTCATTTCAATGGGTGTCATATTTATTTCAATGCATGTCCTATTCATTTTAACGCATGTCTTATTCTTTCCAATGCATGGTATATTCATTCAAATGCATGTTATATTAATTTCAACATGTGTTATATTCATTTCAATGGATGTCATAATTATCTCAATGCTTGTTCTATTCATTTCAATGTGTATCTTATTCATGCCAATACATGTTATATTCACTTCAATGTGTTGCATATTAATTTCAATGGGTGTCATATTCATTCCAATAAATGTTATATTCACTTCAATCTGTTTCATATTCATTTCAATGGGTGTTATGTTTATTTCAACGTGTGTCATGTTTATTTCAACGTGAGTCATATTTATTTCAATGGGTGTCATATTCATTCCATTGCATGTCCTATTCACCTCAACATGTGTCATATTCATTTCAATGGGTGTCATATTTATTTCAATGTGTGTCATATTCATTTCGATGGGTATCATATGTATTTCAACGTGTGTCATATCTATTTCAACGTGTGTCATATTTATTTCAATGGTGTCATATTCATTCCATCGCATGTCCTATTCACTTCAACGTGTGTCATATTCATTTCAGTGGGTGTCATATTCATTCCAATGCGTGTCTTATTCACTTCAACGTGTTTTATTTTCATTTCAATGGGTGTTATATTTATTTCAACGTGTGTCATATTTATTTCAATGCGTGTCATATTAATTTCAATGGGTGTCATATTTATTTCAATGGGTGTTATATTTATTTCAACGTGAGTCATATTTATTTCAACGTGTGCCATATTCATTTCAATGGGTGTCATATTTATTTCAACGTGTGTCATTTATTTCAACGTGTGTCATATTTATTTCAATGCGTGTCATATTCATTTCAATGGGTGTCATATTTATTTCAACGTGTGTCATATTCATTTCAATGGGTGCCATATTCATTCCATTGCATGTCATATTCACTTCAAAGTGTGTCATATTCACTTCAATAGGTGTCATATTAATTTCAGTGTGTGTCCTATTCATTTCAATGCATGTCTTATTCATTGAATTTCAGTGTAATGTCATACTCATTTCAATACATGTCATACTCATTTCAATACATGTTATACTAATTTCGATACGTATTATAGTCATCTCAGTGTATGCCTTACTCATTTCACTGCATGTTGTATTCACTTCAATATGTCACATTCACAAAGGTGTAATTTTGACTTGAACGGCCTCCCATATAAATGATGATATGGGAGGAAAAGTCTGGGAAGATAGCTGAATACCTGAATTGCCACTCGCCCAAGCGTTTATTATTTTCCTTTTAAATCATAGCGCAGATTGGATAGGGAAATCACCACCTACTGGCTTTTGGTCATGCTTTTCGAGAGCTCTAAAGAAACATGCGTAGATGGACTGCTGAAGCAAAGCTTACAGAGGCTCGCTGGTTAACTAGGTGAAGGACAACCGGACACCATCTTTGGACTAGACCGGCCCATACCAATCAGAACAACAGAGCCCTATTCCTTATTGGAGTCACGTCAGAGGGCGGTGGCCCTATGCCCCGGGCCCTCACCTCGGCGGGGTTGAGCGCATGCTGCTGCGATCTGAGCGTGATCTGCAGGTCGCAGGTTCGAATCCCGCCAAGGCCAACTCAGCATTTCATCCTTCCGAGGTCGATAAATGAGTACACATTTCGGTTGGGTGATATTGTATGTAAATATGTGCTCTGTAATGCGCTTTGGATTAAGGCGCTATATAAATAACACATCATTATCATTATCATATCGTCAGAGCAGAGCTAACGACCCAGAAGTTGAAGATTACGTGACAATGCACGCCGAGACCGTAACAGAAGAGGGACTCTGGATATTCACAAGGGATGATGTAGTACTTTGGGGATGGGAAAGGTTGAACGGAAGTGACATGTATTCCTAGAGGCCCGACCAGGAGGGAATATTAAAGGTAGGTGAATTAAAGTTGGGCTGGGTTAGCTTGGCTGATGGGCTTATCAGGATACTGTCCGTTTATCTGCTTGCAAGCTGTATTAAATGGAATGCCGAATTGTCCTCGATAAAACTCCTTAGTCTTGTTTGTTTTCACTCGATGATTTATATCAGTTTTCTGTTCAAATGCTTTTGTGAATGGGTGCCGTTTGGCCTAGTGCCAAAACTACAATTACAAATGCAATGGTTGCTGCACCTTTCATTCGTAATACTTTAGTGGTCCTGATGCCTGGTTGCTCTGTTAGCTTTCAGCCCAAATTTAAATGCTTACTTTCAGTCCCTTATTCGTATTTTTCCTGGGTGGCCAGTAGCCTGTTGGCTGGGATCCCAAACTAAAGTTACTGCTAGCATTAGCAAACCTTCACCTTGCCTGTGTGACGGTGGTCTTGTTGGATTGAAGCCCACATTAAATTTGCTGCTACCATTGTGATATTTTCATTTTTCCAGGGAGTCTGTTAGTCCGGGGTAGTTAGTCTGGATCACAATCTAAAGTTGCTATTAGCATTTGTGCTTTTTCTATAAAAGGATTGGGTATCCAAGGTCCTGGTGGTCTAGATCCCAAATTGAAATTGCTGCAGGCATTTTCACTTCATCTCAAAGATTGGTCCAATGGGGACTGTTGACTCTGAGCATAACATTGTAAACGCTGCTAGCCCCCACATTTGTTTAAGTGAATGAGGGCTTGCTGGCATGGAGCTTATCTTTAAATTGCTGTTGGTATCTGAACCTTGTCTGGGCGACTGGGAACTATTTATTGGCTTGGACCATTTAAGTTTCTTGTTAACCTGAACCAGCGATTTACTTCCCTGGATATTTTGCTCCCCTAGCATCATGTGTAAGTGGAAAGCGACAGCTGCTCCTCTGAATGGAGATTCATGCAAAATGAAAAATGAATGAATTAACCACTCTAGACTAATTTCTCTACAAAGCGGTAATCACATTGCAAACTCAAACAGTGCACAATCAAAGTGATATTTCAGAGCAATTTTCACGGTAAAAACGGCAGGCTGCCGCCAGAGTCGTGTATTTTTTCCGGCGCCTGGTTTAGGGAATAACTGGGGCATTACAGCCCTGGCGGTCCCTGAAGCCAGGCCCCGGAAAATATTACTCCCCATTCCCATTGAGTCCCATAGGTTACCATAGGACTCAATGGGAATGGGGACGACGGAAGCACCGGCACCGTTCATAACGGTCAAAGTCTGCGGGCGGGTGCCAGCAACATTGTTACCGCGACCGGCAGACTCCTAATGAGGCCCAATGACTGACAAATCCTTGGGAAATTGGGGGAAGAAAGAAATCACCTCAAATTACGCTCACAAGCTATTACTAACTAGAAGACTTAGTTGTGGCTTCTGGGTGAGCAGAGGGCAGCTTGCTTGGTTACAAAATCTTCAGAAAATAATTGAAAACCTTCCATGCCATTTCATTGACAGTGACCAGAATTGAATCTCATTTGATAAAACATTTGAGTTCTTATAAAATCAATTATCTCCACATTTGGCTGAGTACAAAAGCAGAGTAACATATCATAACATGGATGAAAAATATTACAGGGGGAAAATGACCACAATAGCCTTTGTCTTGCGCCCTCTGTTAATGCTCCTACTCAGATCTTGTGTTGAGGATAAATTCCCATCAAGGTATCCATAATGACAAGACTCTTTCTAATAAAATTCAACTCGCTACAACTCCCTTCTGAATCTATCCCTATAGAATTGGTTCTTGCTAGAGTGCCACCTCTGGATTATGAAGCTGCATGACTTAAATAAATGTTGAAACGATACCAAGGCTTTTTTCTGTATGGTTGTCATCATGGTATTTTCTTTCATCACATATTTTTTTCACCGCAGAATTCAAGGAGGGATTCTGGCTAAGGCAATTTGGAGAAGGGGGTTGCGTAGGAGGGACCGGTGGGAGGGGTGGGAGAAGAAGATGGGCCCTTAGCCCTTTCTCTGTTGTAAAAAAAAAAATCAGTAAAAGACCTGCAGTAAAAAACACAATTAATAAAAGGGCTGTAAGAACACATAGAACTGTTGAAACATCAGATGTCACTGTACTGCTAAGGCTTTGTGCATTATTGAACATAAAGCTAACTTTGAAAAGTAGTTAATTCTTCCATTTGGTAAAGTTTTATAATGCAGATAATGACTTCTGTTAGATAACTACCACCTAAAAGATCCCATTTTACTATTACTGATGTGTAATAATAAACTTAGGTCTGTTCTTTATTCTTTTTTAACCGTTTCACATAGAAGAAGACATCACTTATGGGTATCCAAGACCCACCGCTACCGGATGAAAGAAGGGATACATTCGCCCTGTATTTGCTTTCCTTTCTACAGATGGCTGAATACAGACTGTAAGTGGGCATATTACTGCCACTTTCTCATGGGTAGCTGTTTATAGGAAAGTGATTAAGACAAGTAAAATCATTGACAAGTTTCTTAGTCCCTGTTGCTGCCTGCCCAAATCTATAAAAATAAAATTAGGGTAGTGCCGATTGATGAAAGTGACCCAAATCTATTAATAATTTGCTACCCATCAGAAGAAGTGACTAATGCGTGTAAGTGCAAAATGTATGTCCTATGGAAAATGTGAGTAATGACGAGTCACTTCACGTACCTTGCCAAGAAGGCCCACTTTCAGCTGCATTTTCCCTTTCCCTTTCCTCACCTTCCCCCAGAAACTCAATGTCTTCAGAGCTCCTGTCCTCTCCAGGCTGGGCTACTGCAACATCCTCTTCCTTGATCTACCAAACTCCTCCCTTCTCTCCCTCCAACTAATCCAGAACAGAACTGCAAGACTTATCTCTGACCTCAAGCCCAGGGACCGCATCTCTCCAGCCCTCAAATTTCTCCACTGGCTCCAGGTTGCTGCAAGAATCAAGTTCAAAACCCTCTACTTCATTCACAAGGCTTTGTGGTGCCTGGGACCCCGCTACATCCAACGTTCTCTACTTAAATACCTCCCTGCTTGAGCCCTTCAGTCATCTAGCTCTAACTTTCTGCAGATCACACTTTTTCCGAGCAGAGAGTGGGGGGGGGTAGATGTCTCTCCTCTGCAGGTGCCTTCCCCTGGAATGGCCTCCCTGGCCATCTCAGGCTTGAGACAGATCTCCTTAAATTCCAGAAGCTTCTCAAGACCTTCCTTTTCTCTTGTTCCCCTCCCCCCTCTGCTTATGCCCCCCTCTGACTCGTGACTGGCTGCCAGGCTCCTTCAGAGTCTTACAGGGCACCAGCCCCCCCTATTCCAGTCTACCCCTGTACTTGGTCTCACCTGATCCCCCCTTCAACCTGCACTTGCCCTTCTGGGCCCCATCCCCCGCACTAGCCTGGGTGTGCTTGCACCCTTGTAGCCTTTGCAACCCCTTACTTCACACTTATCTTGTGGACCTTCCTTCTTTCCCCTGGCCCTGTCCACCTGCCTCCCCTTGCACTTGCTTTCTCTCACAGGCCCTTCAGCCCTGACCGGTACAGCCCACCCCTCCCCTCTCCCCTACACTTCTCTTACTGCACTTGAATGATCCAAAAGTGTCACAGGGCCTAGTAGAATCGTTTTGTGTTGTCCTGCCTGCCCCCCCCTTTTGTCTTGTTGTGCCTCGAAACACATTGTGTATAGGCACATTATAAATACCCAATAAATAAATAAACACATACATGGGCAACTTAAAAAACCAGGATCGTAGGAGAAGCAACTGTCTGTACTCAGGTGGTCTATTAAAATTAGGAATTTTGAGAATTTGACGGATAACTTAAAATCTATGGTAACAACTGAGAATAGTAAAAATACCACTGGGTCTCTCATGAGGAAAAAGGTGTTGAATGATATTGATTGTAAAGAAAGCTTTGTTACGTTCCCCAAAAGGCAATCCTACAGAGGTAGAAGGGATTATAACTAAGAGATAGGCGTGTAGGCAAGCCTCTCAGGCGGCCATAGTAACTTCTAAGAAGAGGAATGGGAAAACCTTACTTTAGCAGTGGAAATGAGGAATCCAAGGTGTTTTTGATCCATAGTAGTGTCTGACTCATGAGACAACTCTAGCTTTTTGGCTTGAACTGGCCTTAGTGCCAACATACGGGAAGTGTTTTGGGGGGCCCATTAAGAGAAATAATGACACAAATATTAGGCTTCCCAGGCCGGAGTCTACTATTAGTGAGGGGGGGGGGCGAGCTAGAACAATGTGCTCATTAAAAGGAAATACCTGTGGCCTTGTCCTTTAGAGTGTGGAATAAAAGACCAGAAATGGATGCCTGTCCTTTGGATCTTTTTACGAGTGACCCCTTATTTTAGAGTTTTATTTTTATCAAAATGTGTGTTGAATCGTGTTATGGATGGTGTACTTATTCCAAAGGGCTAGCATATCTCAGTCAATGAAACAATTAATAAAAGAAGACTCTAGGGCTGCACCCACTTGTTACTGACAAGTTATTATTGTTCTATGCTGTTTCCACATTGTTTGGGAAAGCTGTATATTGTAGAGTTCTGAAATTGTTAATGGCCACCCATTGAATATGTCTACCCAATTGTAAATACACTGTTTTCCTTCTGGGAGGGGCTACGAACAATACCAGCATTCGACCTACACCTGATCATCATTAAAAACATGTTTGCACGCAGTGGACGCAGGCATATACGTAGCATTGTAGGACTTACTTGTGCAATCGATCCCTTTTTGGAAATGTTGTGGACTGGTGGATCTTTTGATTATATTAAAAAGTCTACATATTGATTCCAAAGCATCAGTCAGGATTGGGCCTGGGGGAGCTGCCATTTGTATTCCCTTCATTTAGAAGAGTTAGGCAGGGGTGTGCATTCACTCTACACAGTAACCACCTCAACAATGCTCTATCAACATCTGGAGAGGACCTGACAACACCAGGGCTCAGAATACTGTTATTGTTATATGTGGATGATGCAGTCAGGATTGGGCCTGGGGGAGCTGACATGTTGATTCTCTTCATTTAGAAGAGTTAGGCAGGGGTGTGCATTCACTCTACACAGTAACCACCTCAACAATGCTCTATCAACATCTGGAGAGGACCTGACAACACCAGGGCTCAGAATACTGTTATTGTTATACGTGGATGATGTAGTCAGGATTGGGCCTGGGGGAGCTGACATGTTGATTCCCTTCATTTAGAAGAGTTAGGCAGATGTGTCCATTAACTCTATGCAGCAATCACCTCAACAATGCTCTATCAACATCTGGAGATGACCTGACAATAACAGGGCTCAGAATACATTTATTGTTATACCTGGATATTGCAAGGCCAATTGCGTGAACACCCAGGGCTCCACAACTGGTGCCAGCAAATATATCCAATTTATGTGAGCCAGTAATCTGAAAGTCAATATTTCTGAACCCAAAGTGATATGCTTGGGGCCGAATGCCTCAGTCCCCCGTGCGCTGTAAAGAGAAACTGATTGGGTTAGATCCTATGATTTTTTGGTCATCCGTTTTTCATGTTCTGGCACAAACAGAGAGGAGGTCATTATACAAATAATGTAAAATGCATTCAGGGGACTGCCCACTTTATCACTAACCTGCTGTGCCCTGCTTGCAATTTTAAACATTTACAAGGTGGAGTGCAAAGGTGAAGAGTAAAAGCAGGCAAAATTGCCCTTACGCTTCACTTTTACTCTAATGCATCTGTTAAAAAAAAGTAAATGCCACCTGCAAATTACGATTTGCAGACCGCATGTACAATGGATTTCTATGGAATTTGCTCTCTTTTAGCAGGTACTAATTGAATGTGAACGTCATAGACATCCTTTATTGTACGCCAGTATGAAAATCACATGCTGGCATGGAACAGAGAGGATTTTGCAGGTGGAGTGGAAGTATAAGGCAGCAACGAATTTCCCCGTCCATCTACCAAGCCTCCAGGAAAAAGGTGTACACGGCTTTGCAGCTTATTTTTACAGCTTGCTTTGCCATTTTGCCAGCTTTAAAATCAGAGAAGCAGTGCAAATCAGTCAATCAGGCAAAGCCGGCTATTTTCGGGTTTCCTCAGTCTTTGGGAAGCTAGCCCATAGACCTAAGTCATGCAACATTGTTGTCCCCATATGTATGGAGTGGCCCAATGGAGCTACATGTATGTACAAGAATACATGTATTTTTGAGGAGATTATTGGGGCTGCCCAGATTTGTGCCTGTGTTTGTGGTCCGCCATGAACTGGCATCCCCTTATGTTGAAGATCGGGAAGGAAAGGAAACTAACAAACTTGTGAAACCATGAAACAATCTTTCCTTTTTATGACAGTCTCATGAACCTCAGAAAGGATATTCAGATTGGATCTACAGCATGTATTTACATTCCCTTTGTGCAAGGTTTCAAGTTAATTTACTCCCATTATTTACACTGCTTGTGCCCCAGGGAGGGCACGATGACAACAATATTAACTGCCTATGGGATAATACTCTCCAGAAACTTTATTGCATTATGTGCTGTTTTGCCCTTATGATTGTTAATCAAGAAAGAGGCGGAATTAATTTACATAATGCAGCCCTTCATTAAAGCTACGCAGAGAGACCACTTTACCTAGCATAGTATACAGTTACCTTTTGCAAGAAATTCGTGAAAGCACTCGACTGGTAAAGGAGACATAGGTTTTAAGCTATTTGGTTTGATTGAAGGGCTATCGCTTATGAAAAGAAGGATATTAATAATCTTTGTTATGCAATTTTAATGATTGTGAGTTTGAGAGGGAGCATACGCTTTGTTTGTGTTTCGAAAATGTGAACAATTCTTTATGTATCTCTGCTTTGTTAACTGACATTGTTTTTTATTATGTCGATATGCTTTTATGAAAAATGAATTTCTGAAATAAAGCCTTATTAATTAAGTTGTTGACAGAGTACCATTCCCATGGCAAATGTACACTGCAAGGGAACAGTCACACCATAACGCCTTTAACACTGTCCTCTACCCCATCTAACATCAACCCTTCTATTTCTGAATAACCACTATTCTACTCCATCCTCCTAATCCGCCCACTGTTCTGGCTCCGCATTGACACCCTGCTCCATTCTACTCCTTCTCCCCTAATCTGGCCGTTCCCCTTGACTCACATCCTACTGTCATGTCCATTGTCATGCTGTGGGACTTTAACCGCCCTTAGCCCCAGGTAGCCACCTGCCTTGACCTTAATTCCTATTAACCACTTCCTATACCCCCTCCATGAACAGACTACCCACTCTGGTTATAACTTCCTTTCCCCTCTCTTTCTCTCTAATTCACTCTCCTCCACTGGCCTCTCTCTTCACCCCTCTCCATCCATCCGATCACTAAATTATTCACTTTAACATCTCAATCCCTCCAGCTTCCACTCCTTATCTCCCCTCTTTAATGACTAGGAAGAAAGTCAGACAGGACTTTCCTGAACCTTACCTTGATGATGTGAGGGCCTCTCTCCTGCCTCTAGCCCCTATTCATGCCTCTTCCATTAACTAAGCACTTATGACTCCATTTGAGCAATACTATTCTGCTTGCCCATTCAAATCTTCCCATCCCTGTCCTCAGCCTTGGATCACCTCTGAAATGCACACCCTCAAAACAAATAAGTGACATTATATACGATGCAAATTGTGGACAGCCTACACAAATTCCATTGCTGCCCTACCCTCTGAACTGGACTCTGCCCAATCCTCCCACTTCATAAACCTAATCTCCTACCTTTGCAATTGCCCCAGCAAAGTTTCATATACTCTCCAATCTTTGCTCACACCTCCCAGCATAATGTCCATAGCCTTCTCCCTTTATGCTAATGACTGTTCCCACTACTTTTCCTCTTAAATCACTACTCTTACAGCCCTAATCTCTCTTAGTCCCCAAACGTCTTTACGTCCACCACTTATCCCCCTACCTCTCTTATTGAATAATCCCTCATCTTCCACAATGCCAACCCATCTTGCCCTCCTATCAAATACTTAGGGCCTCATTACGAGGTGGGCGGTAAGGGGTTAACGGCGCCGGTAAAGGTGCCCGAGCCGTTAACCCCATACTGCCCTATTACGAGGTCCCCTTGCAGGACCCACTCTGGACGTCTGGTTTTACCAGACGTCCTTAGCGGATCCCGCGAGGGGGCCAGCATGCTAACAACAGGCCCGTCATTAACAGGCCCGTTGTTAGCATGCTCCCCATTCCCATTGTGCCCTATGGGGACTCAAATGGGAATGGGGATGGTCCGGGTTCCCTGAATGAGGAAATACCGAGCCCTCCAAAGTCGGAATGGCTCAGTATTTCCCCATTCAGGGAACCCAGACCCGGACCTGAGTTTCGAGGCAGCCATGCCCTTATCAAGGGCATGGCTGCCTCCAAACCCTTAATGAGGCCCTTAGTCTCACCCACTTTCTCTCATCTCTCTGATGTCTTCAAACTCTCTCTCTCTCTGCTGCACCCTTTCCTGCCTCCTTCACATCTACACATCATACCCCTATTGAACAAAAAACTCGTACCCAAACGTCTTAGTAAACTATCACCAACTTTCACTCCTTTTCAATTATTGAAAAGGCCTTGAGTGGGTGGTCTTCTATGGTTATATGTGATTTTACCAAAGGTGAAATCAAAGTGGTATATTTCAGGGTGTCCAAAATACCAAAATAATATTGAATTGTATATTCCTGTTTTTCTACTTATTTAACCCCACCCTAACCCCATCCCCACCCATTTTAACCCCTTATCTCTCTACCATATATATAGTTAATGAACATTTTCAGTATTTCTTCAATATTTTGGCTTTTGGTGAAACTTACCACGCTGTTTTGTTTTCAGTAAAATTACTGGATACCGTCTTTATCTGGATTTCTAAGTATCTAGTGGATAATGGCCTTCAAAATCCACTTAATTCTGGCTTCCATAGTAAACACTCAGCCGAGACAGCACTCTAATTCTTACCACTCAAAAGGCTCTTCTATACTCATCATGTTTTACCTTTCTGCTGATTTCAACACTGTCAAGAACTCCCCTCTCCTCCTCACTCTCCATGACTTTGGGTTTTACAAATCTGCTCTTGCTCGGATCATCTCCTACCTGGAAAGTCGATCCTTTAAAATCTCTTGAACCTGTAACCCCCCCCCCCCTTGCCCTGTAGACATCCCTCAAGGATCAGTCCTTGGATATCTGCAATGTCCCCTCTATACCTCTGCCTTAGGAAGAGGTATATTTCACGTTTTTGCTGATGACACCCAAATATTTTACTCATTTCCCTTCTTCACCCCAGCTATCTCAGAATGGATTATAAACTTCTGCATTGCAATTAGTCACTAAATGGCTCTCTGCTGCTTCATGCTGAACTCACAAATCAAAGTCATCATTCTCCCTTCTGATAAGGCCAAATATACCAACCCCTCTCCTATCGCGTTCCCGTTCCCGCCTGATCTTCTTGCGCCATCATCCAAGACTTGAAAGTGACTTATGACTGCAACAATTCATCACTACCACTGCTTCTGTATCTTGAGTTAACCTCCTCAACATTCAGAAAATGTGTCCTTTTCTTATTAACCACTCTACAATAAATGTAATCTCTTGTGCTCAGCAAACTTAACTACTGCTCAATCCTATTCCTTGGCCATCCTATCTACTCCTTCTTCCCTCTAGATGGAGTCCTCAACTTTCCTACCCGCACTTTTTTCAAACTGCTCAGCCACCCCCAACTTCTACTTACCGACAGCATGCTAGTTGCCTCTCCATGCACAACCACTCTCTTTCCGAGCTCCTTCTTTTAGTGTACAAGGCTATCAAGCTATCAATGGTATTGTTCCTAAACACCTGTCTGATTGTATTTCAGTTTAAATTGGACTTTTTATAACGCGCTTCATGCCAGAGACCAGCCTCTAAGCGCAGGACCAGGATTAAAACCTGTGTTGCTCTGCATTGTCTTGCTTCCAAGACAAATGCGTTGCCTCTGACTTATCTTCGCAGCCCTCACATTTATTCACCATCTTGTTCCCTGTGATCCTACTCTGTGTTCAACCTCATTGTCCCATACCCTTTCCGTGCCTCCTCTGGCTTCCGCTCCTTGTTCTTATATGCCCCACTCTACTGTAACCCACTAACCATAACACTCAAAGTCAGCCCAACGTAATGGCCCAGCTTAAATTTCGCTTACTTGGTAAAGAGGGAGCGCCCCCTGCTCTCTCTCTCCCATGCTTCCTTCCTGACCCCACCACTATTCCCAGTGATGTTTAATAATGGCATTCTGTGTATTTAAATAGTTCTCTTTGGTTCAAATAATTTCCCTCTTAGGGTAATGTTACCTTTGTTAACCACCTGTTTTCTTATATATATATAGTCCTGTTCATTTTGTTTTGTCTCTAGTATATGTCCCACTATTTCACACCCTCATAAACTGGCCAACCAGTTCTCATTTGCTGTCTTACAGGCAACAGTGATATCAACAGGAAAACACTTCTGGAGATGCACATAAAGTAAAGTGAAGGAGAGGACAAGGCAGTGTGACTGCACTAACAGTAATAAAGTGAAGCAAAGGAAAGATCATGTCAGGATGGTGATTGTTCAGGATGTGGGCAGTAGTTCAGGACAACTTAAAATTAATCAGGTGTTCATGGGTGTTGAAGAGTATCCAAATAAAAGATGTTCCCAGCACTTTGTAATTCTTGGGTGGGTTCTCTCCTGGCAGGCTATCACAATGGCATGTATGCTTATATTAAATGCAAGGCATTCCTGTTCTATTCTTCTCTGTTCTTCTTGGGGTATCTTCTTCTTCGCTCTTCGCTCTACATTAGAGGGGTTCCCATACACTTCTTCTCTGGTCTTCTCTGGCGTCTCTCTCAGCTTTCTTTACAGTCCCAGCTATAAGGGGTTGCAGGAACCCTCTTCTATGGGGTTCTTGGAGTCTCTATTCACTTGGTAGTCAGCCTCGGGTTTAATGGATTATCACTCCCTTCTTCTATGGTTTTTCACAAAAGGGAATCTCCTCCTGAATCTCAACTCTTGATTGGAGCTTGTTGGCGGTGTCTACAGTGGATTGGTCTCTCAACCAAGGGCCAGGGCTGCAAGAAGACTGATGGACACCCATAGGTATTCTCATGTTACACCCTAGACCTCTTACCACCTCCTCCCCTTTCAGGGTTCTGGTCCTCCAGCCACTAATTCCATCCCCTCTCACATTAGAATCTTACCTTAAGTCTTACTCCTACAGGACCCTCCCCTGGTCCTTCATTTTCCTCTTTGAATTTTGAGCCTCTTCTGCCCTTCCTAGATGCATCACTCCAAAGTAGTTTCTCCATCCCTCCTAAGTGTACCCGTTAGTGTCTTGGTACCAACTCTTCAACCAATGCCTTATTTCTTTCCCTGTATCTCCTTCTCTTTTCTTGTCTACCTTTATGTGTCTGATTCTCCTCCCAGCCGCCTGGGTCTTTATCCTCCCGGCCCAATGGGTTGTTATCATCACAACCTCATGTTTTTTCCCCTTCCAGCCTTTTGGTTCCTTTTTCTCAGAGCCTCCTGCATCTTTTTTCTGTCAGCCATCTTGGTCTTTCCTCCCAATCATCAATGTCTTTCGCTTCCCAGACCTACTGATCTTCCTCCTCCCAGTGTTCTGGGTCTGTCTCCTCTCAGCCTGCTAGATCTGCCTGGCACCAGCTCTTTCGGCCATTCCCCTCCCAACCTACAGGTCCTTTATCTCTGCTGGACACTTGGCCTTTATTTTCCCACTCTTCTATCTCTGGTAATTCCCTAGGTCCATGGTTCATCTTTCCCCAGCCTCCTGGTTTTCCTGGCAGGAGTCTATCTCATGCTCCTCCCAGGTTCCAGGGTCTCTTCTCCAGTCTCATGTCTTCAGTTCTAAGTCTTCTGTTCACATCTCCAGCCAGCTCTGAATAAACACTTCCCTTAAACTCCGACAACCTCTGGCCACAGGCTCAACCGTTTTCAAGGCTTTGGACCCACCCAACAAACCTCCCTCTGGTGTAGGTGACGCAGGCGTGTTTGCTTTAGTAAGTTGGATGAGAATTGGCTTATAAGTCTCGCACATGGCGGTGCCTACAGTGCTGATGTGGGTTGGCTCACCCCTTCTCTGCCTCCCACACCATGGCCTTACCCTTGGGATGTATTTGTAGTTTTGTATTTTATTGAGATTCATGTAGCACTTTCACCAAAAGCACTGTACAATTTAGTAACACACAGTGCAGCAAATATGCATTAATGGTACATACAACCAAGGACAGTGAATACAATTCAAGGGTCAGAAAGAGAGCAGAGAATATAAGATGTGTGATGAGTGCAGAAGATGTGGAGTGATTTAGATCACCGAAGAGGCAGGGGCATTGAATGCAAGTGCTTAATGGCTACGAGAGAAAAGGTAGAGCAGGAATTAAGCCACTGAGGTTTGTGGATGGAAAGGAGGTGTAGAAAAAGGGCAGCAAAGGGGGAAACAGGGTAGGTAATGGGAAATCAAACAAGAAAGGTAAATGGAGCAAGACCATAGAGGAATTTGTAAACTATGTGTGGGAAGTGAAATAGTAGGCAAGAGCTGAAAAGAGGTAGGACAAAGGAGTAGTAGAGTATCAGGGAGGGATAAAGAAGAAGAACAGCTAAATTAACAACTGAGCAACTTGGGGTATGGTAAGAACAGGGAGTTCCCATAGGGGAGCAGAACATCGACAGGATGGGAGAATATAAGAGAGAAGATGAGGTCCTTAGTAGTGTAGAAAGAATAGAGAGGGTGGTCTTCGTGAATGTTATTCGATGGAAGTGACTGGTCCAAATACTATGCAAAATGTGTAGAGAAAAAGAGAGAAAGGAGTACAAAATTACACCAAGACTGCAGACAGATGTAGACAAAAGCAGGGATCCAGGAGGGATCGAGGTACCGGGGGGTCAAGGGGCAAAGGAAGAGAATAGTGCTGCAGTTTTGGCAGGATTGAGTTGGGGAAAGTGGGAAGTCATTCAGGAATGGACGGAAGAGGAACAGTTGGAAATAGTGGCATGGTGAGAATCAACAGAGGAAGAAAAGGAAAGACAACTGTGCCTCATTGGCATAAAAGTGGCATGAGAGATTAAATGAGGTGATGGGAGCAGAAATATGAAAAGTGTAGGGCCAGGGTCTCCAACCAGTAGATTGCGAGCCACTGGTAGCTCGCCTGCGGTTCCCGTTAGCTCTTTGCATCAGACAACAAAATGACCACTGTGTGTTTATTTTGGAATCTGAAGTCCTTGGTCCTCTTCCCTTGCCCCCTCCCTTCTCTCTTCCTGCAAAGTAAACAGCCAAAGGCATTGTGCACAGTGAGAGGGGGTGTTGCATCTGGGCTTGAAGAGCCCGGGGTAGTGTGCCAACAAGGAGTTAACTATCAATAACAAAAGTAAAATGGAACTATGTGATGTGACCATTGTCACCAAGAGGTGCAAATGATGGCTAATTAGAAAGGGAGAGTGTGCATACATCTGCATGCCATTTTGCCCTATTGTGTGTTTGTGTGTGTACAAAGGTCCATCCCTGTGAGTCCCAGCTTGCAAGAAAAAAAGGTATATCTAGCGTTACATGTTGCTGCTTATAGTAAAGAATATATTTGAAGATACAGAGTTCTCTGTTTTAAAGCAATTGTACACCAACAGTATTAAAGATTAATTTGGCATGACATTTAGGAGCACACTTCTATGGATGCCCTAATTCAGGAATTCAAGTGCTAGTGGCGATTTTACAGATAAATAAATGTGTAAAACGAACAGCTGCACTGCATTCTGGTGTTTGTCAACTTACATGTACAAAACAAACCAGAAATGTAAAATGATATGTGCTATCAATGCTAGGAGCTAAAAAAACATGATTTGAGAGTTCTGTTGTAATGTGATTTAACTGTATTATAGAGAGCCTCTATGTGAACAAAAAAGACAGAAACCAAAATTAACACAGATAGGTTTTCAGAGCTTTTCGAAGCCCAGATGGTCACTCACCTCCCCTAGCTGAACCAGGAGAGAGTTCCACATAGATGGTGCAAGGGTTGAGAAGGCATGGCTGCCCGCCCGTGCTCTGTGAAATCTCGGAACTGTCAGGAGTTTCTGAGAAGCAGACCGAAGTGTCCTGGATGGTATATAGGTGGTCAGTTTTGCTTGCAGATACTCAGCACCAGAGTGAGGATTTGCCCGGTGGGCAATGCAAAGTATCTTGAATTTAATGAGACTGCTCACCGGGAGACAGTTAATCTGCTGGAGAATGAGAAAGGCTGGTTGGCCCAGATAGATACCGTTACAGTAATCCAGGGACCCAAATCTGGATGCCACCACTACTTTGCATGAGATTTAGTAAGAACAAAAGGCATCGGTTTTTAAAAAAGAATTTTCAACTTCAGGAATTTTCAACTTCGGGAAACCCGAGTTGCATACTGACGAGATGTGGCGTTCTCGAGAGTCAGAAGGTAGAATTTTTACATCCAGACTTTTAACTAGATTTGGGACACAGTCTCAGAGAGTCCGACCAATAAATCATTGGTCCATGCTGCTTGCGCCAGAGCCAGTTACCATAATCTCTGTTTTCTCTCCATTTAACTTGAGACAATATTTGGCCCTCCAATCCCTTACTGCCACCAGACAGCTTCTAAGATTCCACAGGGGGGTCTGGTCTGGGAAAGTCCAGGCGAAAGTGCAGCTGAGAGTCATCAGCATATGTATAGAACCATAATGTGTGCTCATGAATGCAATCTGCAAGAGGATGTAGATAAGGAATAAAAAGAAGCAGAGACAGTAAGGACCCCTGTGGGACACCACAGCAGAGAGCCACCGGCAGGGATTGGAAATTAGATTAAAAAAAACTGTTTGGTGAGCTCTGAAAGTAAAAGATGCAAACCAGGCGAGAGGGGGGCCAGCGATTCCTGACTTTTCCAGGCATCAAAACAAGATCTTATGGTATCAACAGCCGCGGAGAGGTCAAGGAGAACTAAAACACAGACCTCTCCATGGTTCTGGAGTAAGGCAAGATCATCCTGTTTCAGTGTATGTTTTACAAACAAGAGTATGAATGAAGTAATTAGGTGGGAAAAGTGAGTAGGGGTTCGTATGTATATATTTTGATCTGTATAGGATTAATATAGCTAAAAGCTAGTTACTGAGTAACAGAGCACTGTACAAAACAGGGTGATGAATACAAGAAGAGAACATTGAGGAGAGACATGGGATATGAGAACAATTTCTATGATTGATGCCGTTTGGCTATGTACACACCCCAGGAGATCTACAGAGATCTGTGGAGAACATGTACACATATGTTCAAATTCTGCCAGGGGATTTTAAGCCATTCAATATTTTGTTGAAATGGTGCAATTTATGTGCACCATTTATTTGTATTTTATTGAATTTATATAGCCCTTTAATCCAAAGTGCTTTACATAAGACCAATCCAAAATACAACAAGCATAAGATGGCAATTGAATCACAACTCAAAAACAGTATAAGGAACAATTTTCAATATTGCTGAGGTGAGGAGGGAGTAGAGAGGGACAGAGGTGTGCGAGGGAATGGTAGGTATTAGTGGAGGTAGGAGCGGAAGTAAGAGGGAAGGCAAGAAGATGTGAGGAAGAAGAGAGGAAAGAGTAAGACTAGATGTGGGGTGGGGGTGGAGAAGAAGGGGTTAGAGAGGATGGAGAGGGTAAGGAAGAGCAGGAGTACGAGGTGAGGAATGAGGGGGTGGGAGAAGGAGAGGAAGCAAAGGGTGTTAGGGAGGGGAGATAAGATTATAGAGAAGAGCGAAAGGAAGGGTAGGAGGGAGAAGAGCGGATGTGGAGGGGGAGGCAGTTCCATGGAAGGGAGCAAGGAGTTGGAAAGGGCAGGAGGGGGCGCAGGGTGGTTAAGGAGGAGAGAGTAGGAAAAGATTAGCAGAGCAGAGAGAACAAGAAGGGGTATACAAAGCAAGAACAGAGGAGAGGTAGGGGAGGCAAGACCATAGAGGGATTTGAAAACAAGACAGAGGAACTTGAATTTGAGCTGGCAGTGAAAAGAGAGCGAACCTAGAGAGGTGAGAGAAGAGGACATGGAATCAAGAGGTGAGAGAAGGCAGAGGGAGCAGATGGCAGAGTGGTAGACAGATTTGAGTGAGGAGAGATGAGAGGAGGGGAATCCAAAGAGAAGGGAGGAACAGCAGAAGAGTCTGGAGAAGATGAGGGAGGTGATTAAGAGTTTAGTAGCATGAAAGGTAAGAAGGGGTCGCATTTTACGAATGTTGTAGAGGCGAAAGCGACAAGACTTGACAGTAAGAGAAATCTGGTGAGATAGAGAGAGGTGGGGGTCAATATGAAGACCAAGGTTACGGGCATGGGGAGAGAAGGAGAGCTGGGAGGGTGGAAAGAGAATGGAAGGGGGAGTGGAGGGAGAGGGAAGAGTGTTGGCAGGGAAGAAAAGGAGTTCAGTTTTTTCAGCATTAAGAGTAAGGAAGTGAGAGGACATCCAGGAGTTAATAGCAGAAAGGCAAGAAGAGAGTTTATCGTGAATGTCGGGAGAGAAGGAGGAGAAGGAGAGGAAAAGCTGGGTATCATCGGCGTAGAAATGGTGTGAGATACCAAAGGAGGAGATGATAGAAGCTAAGAAGGAAGTATAGAGTGAGAAAAGAAAGGCGCCAAGGACAGAACCTTGAGGAACTCTGTGGTTCAGAGGATATGTGGGAGAGGTGGAGCCACCCCAGGAGACAGAAAAGGTGCGGTTAGAGAGATGAGGAGAGCTAGTTCAGAACAGCGTCCTTGAAGCCAAATGAGGAGAGGGAATTGAGGAGAAAAGGATGGTCAACAGTATCAAAAGCAGCAGAAAGGTCAAGGAGAATAAGAATGGAGGAGTGTTTTGAGTAGCGTGCAGAGAGGAGAGAGTTAAGAACAGAGATGAGGGCAGTTTCAGTGGAGTGCAGAGGGCGGAAGCCGTATTGGGTAGAGGGAAGGAGAGAGTGGTTAGAGATGAAGGAAGAGAGTTGAGAATAGACAATGCGTTCAAGAAGTTTGGAGAGGAAGGGTAGGAGAGAGATGGGGCGATAATTGGAAGCAAGATGGGGATCAGCAGAAGGTTTTTTGAAAATAGGGATGATAGTTGTGTGATTAAAAGGAGTAGGAAAAGTGGAAGTTGAGAGGCAGATGTTGAATAAGGATGTGAGATAGGGTATAAGGAGGGGGTAGATTTTAGGGATGAGGGGGTAGGAATGGGGTCAGCGGGAGAAGCAGTAGGATGAGTGTTGGTTAGAAGGAGGGTAACATCAGAATGAGTGACAGGAGAGAAAGAGGACATAAAAGAGGTAGGGGGAGGAGGAGCAGGAGGAGAGTAGGAGGGGGAGGAGAGGATAGTGTGACAGAGATTGAGGACTTTGTTAGAAAAGGATGAGGCAAGATCATTAGCAGAGAGAGGAGAGGTGATGGAAGGATCAGGGGTAGATGGAGAGAGAAGTCGGGCTAAAGTTTGAAAATGTGGTGAGGGTGGAGAAGGTCAGAGAAGTAGGTGCTTTTGGCGGAGTTGAGACAGGAGTCATAGAGGGTATGATAGGAGAAGTATGCAGATTGTTTAGAGGGGGTGGGGTGTTTGAACCATTGACGTTCAAGGCGCCTAAGGAGGCGGCACATGGAGGAGAGATGAGATGAAAGCCAAGGTTGAGCAGATCGGCGAGAGCGGCGAAATAAGGAGAGGGGGTAGAGAAGATCGAGAGTAGAAGAGAGAGAGGAAGTTAAGATGGAGGAGGCATCAGAGGCAGAGAGAGAGGAAAAGTGGGAGGGGGGAGGGAAGAGGAGAGGGATGCGAGAAATAGAGAGGGGTTAAAGCTGCATAGGTCACGCCGAAAGAAGGAGGTGAGGATGGAGGAGGAGAAGGGGAGGGAAAGGCGAGGGAAAATGAAAGGAAAGAGTGATCAGATAGGAAAGTGGGAAGGGAGCAAATAGGGGAGGCGATGAAAGAGGAGGTAAAGATGAGATCAATAGTAGAGCCAGATTGGTGAGTAGGAGGTGAGGGGAGGGGAGAGAGGAGGTAGGAGTCGAGGATGGAGAAGAGAGGAGAGGAGGGAGGGTTCGAAGAGAGATGGAGATTAAAGTCGCTGAGTACAAGTAGTGGAGTGGGGCTGGGGGAAATGAGGCTGAGGAGATGGTCAATATCCTCATAAAAGGAGCCGACTGGGCCAGGGGGGTGGTAGATGATTAGGAATGAGATCGCATGAGGAGAATTAAAGATTTTGAACATGAATTCAAAGGAAGGGAAAGTAAGTAGAGAAGTAGGAGAGGGAGAAGAGGTGAAGTGTGGCCTAAAGAGCAGGCCTAGACGTCCTCAGCGGCCAGAAGTTCGAGGGACATGTTCAAATGAGGAAGAGGAGGAGGTGAGGGAGGCAGGTACAGAGGTTTTGTTAGGCGGGATCCAGGTTTCAGTGATACAGAGAAATTGGAGGTTAAGGCTTAGGAATAGGTCAAGGACAGCTGTGGTTTTGTTACAGATCGACCTGGTGTTCTAGAGGGCAACGTCAAAGGCATTGGAGGTGTTAGTCAAAAGAGGATAGATGAGGTTGCGGCATTGGAATGAGGCATTGGGGAGAGGGATTGAATGGGTGTGGGAAGAGTGGGGAAGATTGAGAGAGGAGATGGTCATTAGGAGAATGCAAAGTACCTTGAGGGGGAAAAGGGTAGAGGAGAGGGGGGAGGGCAAGGGAGTGGGGCGGTACTGAGAGAGGGAAGGAAGCATAACACGGAGAATGATAAGAGTTTGGTCTATGGGTTGAGAAGCAGCTAATAGGAGTATGCTTGAGAAGGAGAATGGTAGGTGGGGGAGGAGATGGGGCACAGGGAGGAGGGGTAGGTAAGGGACAGGCTCTGCAAGCAGTAGCACTCAGGGGAGTGGGCCGATGGAGGGACAACCCGGGCACTGTAGGTGAAGAGGCACTAGTTGGGCAGTTCAAGCAGTCCCGGAGACAGGTAGGTGGAGGTGGAAGGCAGCCCAATTGAAACTGCTTAGGTGGCAGGTCTCAGGACGAGGGTGACAGTAGCAGGCAGTGCAGACCTGGAGGGTAGTAGCAGCTGGAGGCTGGGGTGGGGGCTGCACGAGTATATTGGTGGCAGTAGCTGCACATGTAAATTGGTGGCAGTAGCAGTCAGTGCAGACCTGGAGGGTAGTAGCAGCTGTAGTCTGAGATGGGGGTTGCAGGGGCAGAGATAAGGGATAGGCTCTGCAGGCAGTGGCACCCAGGGGAGATAGGACAGAGGTGATGGGACTACGCTCTGGAGTGGGCCAGTGGAGGGAGAGCCAGGGCACCATTAGTGATGAGGCGCTAGTTGGGCGGCCCCAGCAGTCCTGAAGACCAGCAGGTAGAGATGGACGGCAGTCCAAGTGGAACTGCTTTGGAGGCAGGAGATCTCGGGACGAGGGAGGGAGCAGAAGTCAGCGCAGAACTGTATTAGCAGCAGCAGGCTGAGGTGGGGGCTGCACGTGTAGATCAGTGGCAGTAGCAGTCAGCGCAGACTTGGAGGGTTGGAGCGGCTACAGGTTGATATGGGGCTGCACGTGTAGATTGGTGCAGGCTGCAGAAACAGTAGTCAATCAAGGTGGTGAAGGCAGAGTAGAGCAAGGGTGATTTGTGGAAGGGCAGCAGGCAGAGGTGGAGGGCGGCGTAGAGAGTCTACGGAGTAGTCTATGGAGCAGTGGCAGTAACAGGCAGTGCAGTCCTGGAGGGTAGATGCAGCTGAAGGCAGTGGGGGCTACACGTGTAGAATGGTGCAGGCGGTAGGAGTAGTTGCTGACCAAGGTGGTGGGGGCAGGGCTGAGCAAAGGCCGATGCGTGGAAGGGTAGTTGAGGCAGCAGGCAGAGGTGGAGGGCTGCGCACCAAGCAGTGGCTGACCAAGGTAGTAGAGGCAGAGTGGAACACAGGCCGATTCGTTGGAGTGTAGCAGAAGCAGCTGGCTGAGGCAGAGAGCGGTCCACGTAGATGGGAGTAGAGGCTGTCAGACGTGGAGGGAGTAGACCGGGTGGTGAAGGGCAGCTGGAGCAGCAGGCCGAGGTGGAGGGTGGTCACGTAGCCAGATGAAGGTGGGGGAGCAGAGGCTGATAGTCGTGGGGAAGCAGGCCAGCACACTGAGCAGCACGTAATGTGGGAAGCAGACTGCTTAACGGACCCTGTATCCCCTTCAAGCCACCCTCTGGGGACGTACGGTTGATGATTTACGTTCAGGTCTGGGACGTAGAACATAAATTAGTAGGCGCGATCGCTGAATCCCTTACAGGGCACACTCTGGGGATGGTTGGTGGATGAAAAATGTTCCGGGCAGACTTACGTGCTGATGAAGATTTGCATTCAGGGCTGGGTCACAGATCAGCGTTGGTGTATGTGATCTGTGTGACCCCTTCGAGCTAAACTCTGAGGCTGATCGGTGGATGATAAACGTTCCGGGTCTCTCTCTCAGAGGTCAGCCATAGACAGGAAGATGTGTTGTATTGTGCTGTTTTTGCACAGTGCCTCGCCAGGTTGTTGGAACCCCACACTACCGGCAGAGGTGGTCAGATACAGGCAGACCACGTCAGTGTTGCCCGGTCCCAACGGAGGGTAAGAAGTTGGGCAAGTGATCACAGCGCAGTTAGTTCAATCGCTGCATTTCCCCTTTGCATGTTGTAGTAGCTGTCAGTGACACAGTTCGCTTACAGTAGTGGAAGAGGGGCCAGTGCGGTGGAGGTGCAAAAAAGTGATGGCGCAGTTAGTTCAGTCGCAGCACATCCCCCTTGCAGGTCGCAGTAGGTGTCAGAGGCACAGTTCGCATGCAGCAGAATGGGACATTCAGTTGTGGAAGAGGGGATAGAGCCGCAGCAGTGAGAGGCAGGACAAGTACGCCATGTTGCCGCCGGCAGGCGGGAAAAGTGTAGAAGAGTTAATCCGAATAAAGGGGGCTGATTAGCAGGAAACAAGGGTGTCCAGAGAGGCACAAGGTTTGGAGGACTAAAATAGGTAGGTTTGCAAAAGTGAAATTGAAGATTATTCGGTCTTCAGAAGAGGTGATTCAGCCTGAAGGGAGGGAGACATCGGATCAGGCGTCCGATGCTTGTGTGCCCCCTGGTGGTGGTAATTTATGCTCCGAATTTATGCTCCGAATTGGGCAAAATACTGTACAATTTACAAGTAATTCTGTAACACATGGAAAATTCCAATATGTATTAGAGAGCTATACGTGCAAGCCAGATTGACCTGCATGATTTCTGCAGGGAGAGGCAGCGATCATGTGAGCTTTTCTCTGTGATACCACTTCCTACATAAAGGGCAGACTGGTAGCAGGTCACCACCCATTATTAATAAATCACCCATCACTATAACTATACTTTCTTTTCTCACAATGGAAATTTGTGTTTCAAGACATCATTATAAAACTGAATGTTGTTTTAGACCTCTTATTTATACTTTATTTTATCCATAACATGATCACATGGTTTCCACATGACGATTCTTACGTCTTGCCAATTTCTTTGACCTAAAACCTTTTGAGGGTAGTCAACACAGTGGGCTTTGGTTTACTTTTCCTTGGCAGAGTTCTGCGACTTGGCATGTGAGCAATTTGCATGAATCGGGGATTTTCTAAACTGGCAGTGGATTTTTTTTTTTTTTTTGACAAAGCAGAACATGGTACAGATTGAAATACTCCTAAAATTGTTTGTGCACATGCTGCCTTAAAAGAAACAAATACACTACCCTTGTTTACATCCTGGATGTAGATGCACCATCAAACAAAAGACAAAAGATGTACCATTTCCATCTAGAGTGGGAAAAGTTTTTTCTTCCAGCATCAAAAAAGAACACTTTAATCTACTGTGCCCAAGTTACAGTGGGAGAAAAGAGTAATGATAGTACGCATTTTGCAATAAAACACACACATTATGAAAATAATGTTTCCAAAGAACCGATCTCTGATCGTAAAAATTATGTAAACTAAACAACGCAATGCAAAGGCTGTTAAAGAGACATCCTTCATAGTTGCTAATTATTTAATGAAAAACAAATTTACTTTTACAAATGGTGCTATTGTGAAGGGTGCCATAACTTCTGTGGCTGAGTCTTTTGTAAGAGATTTTAAAAACTGACCTGAATGTTTGTCTGCCATGTCTATAGTTCAGTTAGGTGAAAACACTATGGCAATCAGGGTATTTCGCTCCTTAAAACACATGTGCATAGGTGCGTTCTAAATGCCATATTATATAAGATCAGTGAATGTGATTCCCCTTTTCTGCGAATCTACCTTTTCAGAAAATAACTTCCTGAAAACAAAACTTGTATCCCATCTGACAGCATTTTAGTGCTGTTGCTGTTTCAAGCGACACACCAGTTTATTGAGCACTGGTGGATAGCAAGCAGTGTCAGGCTTCACATTGAATGGCCCAATTGGTTTCCTACTTTCTTTTATGCTTAACAAACTTTAGGAGACAGCTATTCATAATGAATAATGAAATAAAGATGTTTTTGAAGTTATTAATATCATGGTAAATGCATATGTTATTCAATTCTTATATACAGAGCAAATAAACAGGCGAAAAATAAAAATCTTGGTACAAATTCTCATACTCCTGGACATAACCACCCCAGTAGCTCCCGCCAATCGGCCATTAGCTACAATTAGTTCTTGCCAAGATAAAGGTTGGCGATCCCTGGTGTAGGGTGTAGAGGGAGCAGAGGAGGTGGCTAGGATGGAACCTAGGTGAACACAGAATTAGAGAGGTAACGGGGAGACACTTCCAGTCCAGGAGAACATACCTCTGAGGTAGGGGCAGAACCATTCAAGGACATAGACTAGGAGCCCAAGAGAGGAAAGTGTGGAAACAAGGGTAGAAAGATCAACAGGGCCAGCAGATAGATCTAGGAGAAGATTAATAGAAGACACTTCGGCATGGCGAGCAGCGAGCAAAGAGTTAGAGATGTGAAGGGCAGTTTCCATAGTATGGGAAGGAGGAAATCCACAGTGGAAGGGAGGAATAAGAGAGTGTTGCTCCAGGAAAGATTAACATTGTACATAGACAAATTACTTGGGTACTTTGGAGAGAAAAAGGAAGGAGTGAAATGGGGTGGAAATAAAATGGAAGAGTAGGTTTTTGTTTTTGCAATAGGAAGGGAGAGGACAAGGAAGAAATGAAGAGGGAAAGATTGAAAAGGGACATTAGATAGAGGAGAAGCAAATCATAGACTCTGATGAAATACGAGGGTAAGGGATCAAGAGGGTAAGAGATCAAGAGGGTAGGCAGTTCGGTGATGAGATTGTGTCAAATAGGAAGCAGTGTCACTTAGAGGACAGAGCAGGGGGGAGTGAAGGCAAAGAGAGAAAGTCAGAGTACAAAGAAGAATGCAAAGAACTGACTTGAGAAAGAAAATAGAAAAGTCACTGGAAGAGAGAGGAAAGAATAGGGAGGGACTGGAGGAGGTGGGGAAAATAATACTACTAACAATCTGATACAGGTGACATAGAGGGGGAGAAGTGATTGTGCAAGATTAGAGAAATTGTATTTTTTGTCTGACATCATAGAAGTGGTATCGGACGAGTGAAGAGAGAAGAGTTCAAGGGAAGCAGTATAGTGAGTTTTCTTTCCAACTACCTTTCAGCACAGCAAAGGAAAGTCTGAGGGGCAAGAAGAGCAGGGGATAGCCAGTGTTGGGGAGGTTAGCAGTATGGGAAAAGGGTCTTGAAGGAAAGACTGAGCCAAGAAGAAGGACACGTCCAGAATGAAGCATCAAGTTAGCTTGTTCAGCAAACAGAAGGGAAACGTCATTAGGCAGGAGAAGAGAAGAGTGAATGGGAGAATTGAACAACGACGGATCAAGGGATTCAGATCATGATGAGTAAAGATTGAAGTAGAGGGAGAGAACATGCAGGAGTACGGAGTAAGGGGAAAGGTAATCAGCTAGTGGCCAGAAGTATAGGCTCGAAAAAGGCAGAACCCCTCTAGCCAAACCTGTCTTGACTGTATAAGTGAGAAGTCTTTGGGAGATGAATAATAAATTGCTCATGTTCTTTCTCCTAGTTCATTTCCTGCTCTTTCTCCCTGTGCTTTTATATTGCATTTTTGGAGCCTTAAGAAAGGTGCCAAGCGACCAGATGGGCTGGCTCTGCCGGTTCATCACTCTTCAATTCTCTTAAAGGGGCTGACGTGACCCCCTCACTCCCATGCGTGGCCTGGTTGGGGTAGTAAAGTTGATGCTCCCCATGCTCCCCCAGGTCCAGCATCACATGGCTTGTGGCAGAACCCATCACCTTTGGGGACCGCACTATCCCTTTCCAAGGTCAGGCAGGGGACTTTGTCACAGCCCTCATACTACTCTAAGAAAGTGACACGGGGCAGAAAAACCTCTGTAGCATGAAATACAATGAGATACAAAACATAGAAGCACAATAGAACCACCACATGAGATCAATGCTCACTTGCAATAACAAATCAACATGAATACGTTTTTTGGCCCCTGAGCTTCAGTCAACTTCAAATTTTCACCCATTTGTGTCAGCAAATAAACATACATGGCATTCAAGCCCGCTCGCCTCAGCCAACATTTGATTCATGACCACTTTCTTCAAATAATACATATGGGTTTTGCACCCACTTGCTTGAGCAGTCCATAAGTGCTGGCCATTTGCCTCAAATAGAAAACATGGAATTTGTGCCAACCGCAAACAATGCAAAGCACCAACTTGTTGCACATGGTGGAAATATAATACAATCTTCAGAATACGTTTGCCTATATTAATTATAAGGTTAAATATAGCTTCAATTTGGAAATGTTTCAACCACACAATTACATAAGGCATTATGCATAGGGAATGAGGGAATAAATAAATTCGTAACAAGGAATCGCTAAAATCAAAGAATGGGCCCTGAATGTGGGTCATAATTCTACAAAATATTAAACCAAAAAGAGCATTTAAATAGATTGCAATACATTTATAACTTCAACAATTGTGCAAAGAGCAGCATAAAAAGCACGCCCCAAAATAAACATTTATTTAAAGTTCCATTAACTGACCTACAAATTACATAACTCGGCATTGCATAAAATAGAAATTCAATGTAACTGCCTATATGTGTATGAAAAACACATATAGTGAGCCTATGCTTCCGTATAACATAAACCCATGACAGAAGAGGTTGGAAGGGGTGCACTCTTGTTCCCTGCCGAATTCACCTTTCAGCCACTGATGTTCTCCGCCTATCAGTTTCAGTGCTCATCACATCATCAGGGAGGCAGCCAGTGCAGGTGTTGTCAATCAATATCAATTATGCTGCAAAGACTTCTGGTAGCTGTAGTTGTTAGGATTGCCTGCCACCTTGTAAGCAGTTGCACTGCTGTGGTAAGTGATACGCTAATCCTGCTGTTTCACTTCTTTTCCTTCTTTCATTTATTTTCATTTTTGTCCATGTGCATGCTATCTTCCTATTTCCTGTCTCTTCACCGTGACCTCCTCCAATCTCCTCTCTCCCCACTCCTCCTTCCCTTCCCTTGCTTCATTGATTGGTCCTTGTGTCATACCACTTGACCAGAGCCGAATGTGAGCCTCAGAGACTCTATCCGTGCTCACAGCCCCTCTCGCTCCTTTCACATGGCTCTTTAGAAGGAGTTGCACTGCTATGGTAAGCAATGTGTTAATCATGCTGCTTCACTTCTTTTTGCTAACTTCCTATTTCGTGCCCCTTTGGCATGACTTCCTTCAATCCCCTCTCTCCCCACTCCCCGTTGCCTTCCTTTTCGGCCTTGATTGCTCTTTGAGTCTGACCATGTGACTGGAGTAGCCCTACTTCAGAAAACTTCCCAGGGCAACCGGCAAAGGTCCACAGGCAAAGGGCACCCCCCTTGGGCACTTCTCATCCACTGTTGCCCTGATCGTCCGGGGCACCCCAACCAAGCCTTAAATGTCTGCAGCAACCTTAATGTAAGAGACAACAACATTTGGTTCTTTTATGCAATCTTAATTACATTGCTGAAGTTAGGTGTTTGAAGATTAGTTCCTGTTTAGTGTGTACTTGCTCTATTAAAGTTTGGTGCAGATCACGAGGATGGCCACTGATCTGAACTTAGGTACACATCTAGCCCAAAGCCACTGATTTAAATGAGTGCCTATTTAGGGCATTGCTGCTATGGTTGTTGGTTTCCAAAGATAGCCAATGCATTGCTCTTAGAAGATTATATGAGGGTACCTAATGTATTGCATGCAGAAGATTCTACGAGGGCAGCCATATATTTCACTTAAAAGATTCTATGGGGGTAGCCAACGTATTGCACTTAGAATGATTTATGAGGTCAGCCATGTCATGCACTTAGAAGATTCTGCAAGTAAAGCTAATGTATTGCATTTAGAAGATTTTATGAGGGAAGATTCTATGGGGGTAGCCAATGTATTGTACTTAGAAGATTTTATAAGGGCAGCTAATGTATTGCATTTAGAAGATTCTATTAGGGAAGCCAATGTATTGCACTTAGATGGAATTGTGAAGGTAGCAAATGTCTTGCACTTAGATGAACTTTGAGGGTAACCTATGTGTTGCACTTAGACCTGCTCTTGGACAGACTATGAATGCTGCATATGTGTTGCATTTAGAAGTGTTTGAGGGTATCCAATGATATAGTTGTTCTATCTTCAGGTTAGCCAATGTACTAACCACCCCTGCTCCTGCTCCTCCTTCCAGCCGAAGTTTGAGTGCAGCCACTGTATTGCTTTTAGCCAAACCTACAGGTAGCCTATGTATTGCACTTAGTTCGACATTGCGTGTAGCCACTGCATTGCACCTAGTTGAGTTCCTGAGTGTTGCCAGTGTATTGTATTTAATTGAATTCCTAATTCTTATTAGTAGGCAATGTATTATATCTAGCTGAATTGTGATGCAACTGCCCTCCACCTCTAACCTTACTAATAATGTCCAATATCCTGATCACTCACCCTCAAACAAAGAACAAACACACCCATACCTCTTCGGCAGCAAAACCTAAAACCATGACAAACCAGTTACACTACGCAACACCCAACAATTAACTAATCAACCATACATCATTTCCCACATAACACACTCAGACACCAAACAGTGCATACAGTTTCCCTCACGCCAGTTTGCTGTTGCTTGGTGGGATTTTCATTTATCTTTGACTTTCCTTATAGGAACTATATTTGACCCCCTGCATTCATGTTCCTTAAGACTCACCCGAAGGTGATTTTCATGGTGGTTATCACATCTGCTAGATGAGTGACTGAGCCACAGGCATTATCTGTTAAAACTCCCTACTTATCCGAGGAGAAGGTGACTTTGAGAGACAACCAGATAGCGGTAAAAGTGAATTATTTGCTGTCTTAGTCGCCCTGTAGGACAACACCCTTGCAAAGATTATGGGAGCCACATTGAGGCAATTTGACTGGTATTCTTTTCTCTCAAGGTTCAACTATGGACATGATGGTGCTTTCTTTCTATTGGAAGATGGAAGTATGCACCTTGAAGGCCCACACATATTAAGCAATTCCCCTACATGGCAAGCCTGTAGAATTTCTACTAGGGTAGTCACGTGAAAGGTTTCTAAAGTTTGGAACATATTGATGAACTTAAGCACTGTGATGAACCCTGCGGAATCCTCACCAAAACCTGACCTAAAGTCTCCTCCCAGGTGACCAGGTGAAGGCAGCCGCTATTTGTTCCTAACCCTGGGGGTGGTGCTAGCCGGGAGGATCACCTCGGATGAGAAGGGTCCCAAGGAATATGAGAGTTCCGCTAGGAGAGACGCAGTATTTTTACTCTTCAGAGGAAGAACTCTCCATGTTGCCAGAATATTCAATGGCTTGCTTTCAAAGTAGAATATCTCTTACCAAAACTATTCATCTTGTCAGTAATGATCAATATGGGAATAATATGAATCGTACCAAAATGTTGCCCTCACAATTACGACGGTCGTAAAAGCTGCCTTTTTTTTCTTGGACCCCCCTTGCACCACATATATATGTGGGGGGTATAGAATAAAATATGTATATCGGGGGGGCCGCAGGGGGTCTCCCCCGCATATATATGTGGTGTCAATGTTTTAAGAAAAAGTCAGCATTTTCAACCGTCGCAATAATCACATAGATCCGAATAATATATGTGAAAATTCCAGCTGTGTCTCCTTAGTGTTATAATGTTCCCTTAGGTGGGTTATGAAGGCAAGAATACAACTTTGCCTCTTTTGAAAACCTTCTCTCAAGATGTGCCCAGTAATTAGAGAAGATTATATGAAGTGAAACTGAGGATTTTAATGGAAAAAGAAACCAGAACATTTGGTACTTCAAGTCCCACAATGCCCTAAGTACTGCAATGAGTAAGAAGGAATCAGAGGTTCAAAACTGCAAAGCACAGCCTAGTTGTTCTAATGACCGACACCTAAGCGGGAATTTTGTATGTATAAGGTCCCCTCAGGTGCAGGCTATAAGAACGAGAATGGGGAGAGGCAAAAGAAGTTGCAGGCCGCAGTTGCAGCAGCAGAAGTGGAATATCGAAGATGACAGAGGGCCCGCTATATCTGAAGCAGATGCAGGCTATGAGAAGGTCTTGTTAGCAGAGCCAAAGTGCAGAGGTTGAGCAGTGGGAAACGCTGCTCTGGAAGGCTTGCCCCGTGGAGAGAGAGAGAGACTCTCCTGAATGAATGTCTTGTTTTGGTGGCCAGTGAGCACCAGAGCACTTTAGGAGTGATGAGAGCTCAGTTCCTGCAAGGTGCAAGCTACGGGGAAATGACCAAGGCCATAAGTCAGGCAGAAAGCAGCAGAAGAAGCAGAGTTGGATTCAGCAGCAGATCGAGCAGCTGCGTATGAGGAATCCGGTGAGTTTACCATTGTTAGGTAATCCCTGAGCGCTCTGTAGTTGACAGCTTGCTACATGCCTTTATTTTGAATACCAAACTAATTCAAGAGAAGCATATTTGAGTGGTAACAACATTGACAAAGGACAAGAAAGGAAAGTTTGCAATTTCTATTATGCAAACCAAGAATATTGTCTAAAGAGAAAACGGGCAATATTAAACCAAAACAGAAACACATTTTGCCAAAGCCAATAGAGTGCAATATTGAAACCAGTAAACAATAACCACCATGGCCAAAGACATGAGGGCGTAATAGTGAAGCCAGCTAATTGTGACCATTATTACAAGAGTAAAGAATAGTCAATAGTTGAGGAAGATGTCAACAAGTATTGCCTAAGCCAATGAGGGGCCAGTGTAATACAGAAACATTTTGTCAGCAGTTGGTTAATATAAAAGTGGAAAAACAATAGTGGCAGGAGAGAAACCCTCCTGATAGAAGGTATCAAGGAGGACAGTAACCTGCATGGTCTGTGCCCAGTACAACAGTGGAACAAACAGCACAAATGTGTCTCATGTTTTCTCAGACAAAGTTGTGAATTTTGAAGTTGTTGAAAGTCAAGGCCTTTATATTTAAAAAGGTTTCAAGTTAACCTCACCACAGAGTACTTGTGTGTGTGTTAGGAGCTTTTCTCCTGGCAGGCAAGAATACCAGGATAGGGACATTTTAATGGTAGTCCTGGCAGCTTAGTGGCCCAGGAAGAAATCATTCAAGTTCTGCATTGTGGTTGAACGTTGTGTAGAAGAAGAAGTGGCAAGACCACTAAAGTGTTTAATGAGGTGTGGTGGAAACATCCTGACAAAAGTATTGTTGTTGATACAGAAGATTGACAAAGGTGTATTTGTTTTCTTAAGAAGGAGAAATCGTGTTGAAATAAATTGTGTTGGAATCATCCTGACAAAATCTTGTTGTTGATACAGAATAATTGTGGAAGTCTTTTTGTTTCCAGAGAAGAAGAAGCTATGTGAGCTTTTGGCTGTACCTGAAGAGATAAACACTTGTCATCTTTGTGAATAGTTGGTTAAAGGCCAAGTAAAAGACTTTTGGAGCAAGGCAAACTTTATGAACACAACTTGGTTATGAAAAGGAACTGTGTTATTTGAAGGTTTAACTAAAATTCCAGCTTTGAATCTGGCAGGGGGATCCAACCCAGGTTACAAGGATACACAGTTATTGTATTTAAGTTGAATATAATTGTTATTTCTGTTACATTTGAACAGCCATTAGTTATCTTATTGTGTTTGATATATGTTCAAGTGTGGGGGACCCACATTCCTTTTGTTGGAGTGTTTTCATTTAGTTATTTTGATAGGTGGGGAAATCCTAGTTAGGTTAGGGATAATGAGGTGTTTATCAAATCCTTCTAAAACGTCTTCTTGTTAAAAACCATTATCAAGTTAGGGGCCTGGAATAATGTTGGTACAGACTTTGTAAATGGAGGTACGCCTTAATCCCGGAATGGATGAATGCTGCCTGTGATGGTAGAGAATAGGATGCATCCCCTCTACCAAGTCAAGTGAACTTTGGGGTCATATCCTGCTTGGAAAAGGAGACATATAGTGTAGGCCTGGGTTCCTTGTTCATCCCTGCTTGTTTAAATGAAACATAGCAGTTTTATTATCAGAGAACATTTTAACCACTTTCCTCTGGATGAGATATGGGGAGGATTTAAGTCGCAGGACGATCACTTTCAATTCAAAGAGATTTATATGAAGCAGCTTGTCTGGGGATTCCACAGGCCGTGGGTCTGATCATTCAGGAAATGTCCTTCCCAGCAGGGGAGGGGTGAGTCTGTTGCTGCTGTTTCCAGTGATCAAAGCTGCTGAAAGGCAGCTGTTTGAGTACATTTTTCTCCTCACAGATAGGAGATACAGATAGCTCCATTGGGGCAAAAAGGACATTTGCAAAGGTATGATCCTGAGTCCGGCTAGTGACATGATCGGAATACATGAACCAGAAGTGCTGAGGTTAAGACTGGCTTACTTGAAAGCTGCAATCCTATTTGGGGGGGGCAGAAGGGGGTGCACCATTCCTAGTTGTAGCCAGAATGGCTCCTCTCGAAAGGATGGAGAAAATATCTTTTTATGTTGATAGAAAACCACAAGGAATGTAGATTGCTTCAAAATACTGAGAGGCTCAATAGGATTTACTCGATGGGGTCAAATGGACTTTGGCATAGTATCCTAGTTGGAAGAGAAGTAGCACACTATAGACTTGGGTTTAGAGTGACATCTTTTCTTGTTTCTGGCATGCCCACATGAAGAAGAAAATGACTTATTTTTAGTTCTTTTCCTGGCCTTCACGGTTTTAAATGCCAGCGAGAATTGGTATCCTGACACAGAGATGGCATTTAAAGATTTTTCAGTCACAACACCTGTCCTAGATTTTTGAGGCACTTCATCAGAGGAAGGTGAGAAAAATGTTTTCTCATTGAAAGGATTATCAAATACTATATGTTGGCTACCTCTGTGGAAACAGGAAGGCTTAAAGTAGGCATGTACACACCCACACACAGAATTAATAACAGGCTTAGACATACAGTCTGAGGTCCTTGTTGACCTGAATGCGCCCTGAGATCTACTTGAACCGCTGGTGGAAACAAGTTAGCAGATATATAAAACGCATTACATTATTTTATAGTACATGCCCCTTATACTAAAACAGAGTTTCATTTCCTTGAAGCTAAAGTCGATTATTGGTAAACATTTTTGCCCTGAGACTTCCAAGTATTGGAGCGCTCATCCAGCACTGTAACAAGTCATTGAACAGGACTTTTGCCCCTATTTAGTGCCACATAAAAAGAAAGTGATAGAGCTGGAAGGTAACCCAAGAACACAAAGAGTTAATCAGTGTGTGTTTTACATTTGTCATCTCCAGATTTTGCAATGACGGGCTCTAAAAGACGTATCAACCAATTTTTGAAAGCCAACTTCATCATAAATGTTTCCATCGCGTGTTATGGCTTGTCAGTAATAGGAGGAATCAATCTGGATAACAGGACAAAAGCAGTTGGTTTGTTTGGAGGCATCACATATAGAACCTGTATGGCTTTTTACATCACACAGGATGTTATTATCATCATTGAACTCAAACCTTAAAACGTTAGGAATGGGAGGAAGTTCTAACAAACAATCCATATCATCTCTGCCCCATGACTTTGAAACGTGGTGTGAGGCTAAGACAAGGGCCTGGGCAAAATCAGTCTCAACCCAAGATGATAACGACCCTGTCACTTTGGAAGCCTGGAAATCCCTGGTGGATGCCATGTTCCATCCGTCCGAGGACAAACCGCCATGAGAACCTGGAATAAAATATATAGGTGACACACAGCAAAGGAATCCTGGTCTCCTGTCCCAAGAACAAGCAAATGGGGGGCAGCCCTCCCGAAACACTGTAACACCGTAAAACTTTACATCAGCCCCGCTATTGGTGGATCACCCCACACTTACCAGATGGATGAGCCGGATTTGTATGGAACGTTTGTTTGTTGTTTAGTGTAATAAGTTGCATTGACTAAATTGAACTGCTGAACTAAACAAGAACCTGACTGTATTATCCTTCCTCAATTGTGTTTTAAAATGGTATTGTAATGTACAATTGAACAACTGCCAATAAACAAAGTTTAAAATAAATAACTAACAAAGAATCCGTAGGAATAACTGGCCACACCGGTTCCGATGTGGAGCCACTTGTGTTTTCATGCCCGTGTCCTGTGGTACATAGGAAAAAGAACACGTCCTGCAATTATCCACTTACTGATGGCAGTTTTCAAATCCACACCCTGACAATGCAAGCGCCTCTTGTAAGCCAGTTTACAGAGACACCCCAGGATGACATCAAATAATGTAATGTATTTTATTATTTGCAGCCATACCCAAATAATAATTGAGTTGTAAACCGACTTCTCAAATTAGAACAACATGTAATTCATTGTTTTCAAACCCATTGTCATGGCCGCTGTGAGAGTCTCCAGTGGCAGGTTCTAATTAGTTATAGATGACAGCTTCTAAATTGCAATTGAATTGTGTATTCCGTATACTTAGAACTATGGTTCTCCTTAGCTTGTTTGGTGCATGAAACCTCTGCAAAGTTACACTACACTGATTCAGACACGTGTACCTTACCGGACACCATTTTTCTTTCTAATATGGCTGTAACAAAGTGCTGACTCTAATTCTGTCAGTGCGGTCTAGAGTTTGAGCACTAACCACTCTCATGTTGTTTTTCAAATCAACAAATCCTTCAATGTGCACAGTTGCTTCTGCATCATGTACCACGTATCTTCAATTTGAGGTAGGTAGTGTGGCGCTGTGTGCTTGACAAAGTCTCTAACCCCATACATGCCTTGTGCTTTTCAAATCAAATGGAAGTGCCACCATTCCATTTGGTATGCAGTCTTTATAACGAATGAAAAAATAACGACAGTGTTTTCGAGATTTTCATTATTTTAATTGAATGCACTATCCAACACTTCCCCAAATATTCTAGGACTGGAGTTAGTATATAAAATTACACCAGTCCTAAAATATGTTGGGGAGGGTGTTTGCTGCATTTAAATAAAACAATGAAAATAGCGGAAACGCTGTCGTTATTTTTTCAATTGTTAGAGACACATGGGACCATTCCCATTCCATTTGTGTATCTATCTAGGCCTTAGCGAGCTCTGGGGCATTACCAGATCCCATAATGTCCCACGCCCGGAGCGGTTTATTGCTATTAGCATTCCAGCATGTTTACCAAGGTGCTTATAGTTTTTTTGGGTAAGTTGAGAAACGACACGGTTGACATTTCCATTCCTTTCTCCCTCTCCATGGCCCCCTTTGCTGCGTCCGAGTGTTCCAGATGCCGACGAGGGACTAGACAATTTCAGGTAACAGGGGCAGGGGTTGGGATCTGGGGGGGAGTGGGTGTGGGAGGTCGAAATTAGTGGTGCGAGGCACTGGTGTGCTTAATTGCAGCCCGGCAGCGAACATTGCAGCCTCTGCTGCTGAACGGCTTGGAACATGGGATTTACCATCTGGTAAAGCCTGTGTTCCAAGCCCCCGATTGTCTGGATGGACCATGCACCCAACTCTGGGGTTATCAGTTGCCTTTAAAGAGCTGGCAGCTGATACACAATACAGAAGTATAAAGGCATTAACAACAACCAGTAGAATGCTGCATATGGTAGATACAGCGGGTAGGACTACACATTCTTGCACCCGAGCTTCGGCGCTTGCTGTTATTTGCCCATCAGTTTACTTATCTTCGGCTCAGACATAGATAACGTATTCATATTTTATTATTTGTTATGGCATGTTAATATGAATAGGTCTACTAGTTATGGCCCTTCTGCCTCAATGTTTAGCCAACAATTGAGGTAGGACTGTCTCTGTGTAATACTTGCCAGGCGTGGACTGGAAACCAAAAGCCACCCTGGAAATAATGTTCAAAGTGGCCCCATATAACACATTTTCAGCAAGTCCAACACTTTTCATGAGCACATTTGGAAATACCAGACAAAAGAGGCCCAGGGTGCAGAGGCCTACCAGGAAATCTCCAGAGTTCCCAATGGGCCAGTCCACCCCTGACCATCCACCTATATTTAATCACTCATTGATGTGAACATGGAAAAGCAGTAGTTGCCTGACCTCTGTACTGCTCTTTTGCCGAATGGGCCACTGATTTGTAACCGCGGTGCGTGCATACCTAAACAGTATGAGCGGCCTGAGGCCTTCTGGTTAGTGGCGCAATAGAATAAAATAAGATGGATATACTAGCTAGAAGGTAGTCCAGCCCTGCTGGATCTTTGGCTGTTAGTGATTGCAGCTAAAATCCAAAACTTAAGTGCAAAGGTCGACTGTGATTGCATTTGAAGATTTCACGGTTTTGTATATTCACCAAAATCACAAAGGATTGTATTCTGACAAATTGATCAACATATATCTATTTGCGAATGTCTGTACATACGAAATAGTCCCTTATTGACCGATCGTTCTGAGGTATGTATGAGATGTATAATGTATTAACGTCTTAATGTATTTAAGTGCATTATTTTCCCTTCCTGTATCTCACAAGTGGGAGTGCTCTTAATGAATGTGTTGACTTATCATTCTCTCTCATGTGGATTCATTAATGCATATTTCTTGTTATTGAACTGTGAGTTGTATTCCTATAGTCACTTCCTTTGCTATTTCTCCCTCTAACTAGGTACCTGTGCTAGGCTGGCAGAGGGCACCTTCTCCCCTTTAATACCTAAAAGGGGCTTAGAGGACACACGTGTAATGTATAAACAAGGAGCAAAGCTTTGCTACTGCATTATTTGAAAAGGCGTGTTTTGCAGCTCAGCAACAGTTTGCACATATGCCATCTGGCACCATTACACAGGGACGTCATTTGACCAAAATGTCTGGGATCGCGGAAGTGAAATCACATGACCCTTGACATCACCCTTTTACCCCACCCGAAGTGACATCACAGGAAGTGATGGAACATAACCTTTTACCCCTCGACAAAAGAGGAAGTGGCATCACATAGCCTTATTCCTTAGTACTCTATGTAAAATATGGTTACAATATCACTGTAACTTGATAAACATTTCATACAAGAATGGATCACCATGTGTATCGTCAGAAAAAAAGAAAAAAAACATGCATGCCACAACTGCGAAAAGCAAAATACATAGTCCGAAATAGATGCTTATTCTACTCTAAATGTTTTTTGGAGTATTTTGTCTCCATTGTCAATTTAGGGTGTTTAAGAACAGACTAGATCAGTGACTCACCCCCTGAAAATAAACCTGTAATGAGTCTAGCAATTATTGAATGGAATCCAAACAGACAAATTATTTGTTATTCCTATTCTTTGTTATTTAGGGTCACTGCTCAAAGTGTTACACTTGTTGAACCCCCTGTTTTTTTAAAGAAACCTGAACAAGCTTTGGCCACAGCCCTAATTTGTAAAACAATTTTTATTTTATTTGTATTTTGTATCGGTAGCAAGGGATACCACAGGGGTCGAAAGGGCAACTTCTGGTGGCCCTAAATGAGGTCCCTGCCATTACATTTAGGAGATGCTTATCCAGTTATGTTTTTTTATTTACTTTACTTTTATCAATTTATATTGTGCACCACAAGACCCGGAGGCTTAAGGGTGCAGACATATAACATAGAACATACGGATATCTCAAAAGAGGACACATACATGCGACATACTGATTCCAGTGTAGGAGCAGAGGGGACCATGTAGCATAGTCAGCTAGCCAGTGCGTTTTCAGTTTCTTTTGTAGTTGCTCAGTCGATATCAGAGTTCTAATGTCTGGGGGGAAGGGCGTTTCATGCCTTTGGAGCAGCAAGATAACAGTCTCCTTTCATGGCCTGTATCAGCTGAATAGTATGATTAGTCCTCAAGGATCTTGCACATGATTTGTTGATCAGCAGTTCCCTCAAATAAAGGGGGCACACACCAGTCAGACATTTATGGGTCATCACTAATAAACAAAACTGTAATCTTGCTTCAATAGGTAACCAGTGAAGGCTGCGCCTTGCATCGGGGACGTGATATTGTTTTCTTAAGCCAGGGATCACCCTGAGGGCAATATTTTCTATGGTTTGTAATCTTGCACACTCAGATTTCGCTACACCTACCAAAAGGCTGCTGCAGTAATCAATTGTTGATCCAACAATAGCCCTGCCTAAGGTTTCATTATTTCCACATGATATGTAGGGGCGAATCTGTGACAGCAATTTAATATAGTACGCAGTGGAATAGACAAGTCTGGTTATCTGGGCTTTCATATTGAAATTATGATCCACATATACATATAAACCCTGAGACTTGTAGGCCTGGCACAGGGTAGTGAGAGGTGTGATCACAACAAACGGGGTTGCAATTGAAGATTTCCTGCGTCACTCATCTTCTGTGATCCTGACACCAATCTCCTTATCTCTTACAGTTTCAATACTGACATTATGGTGCATAGCCAACATGCGTGGGTTCTTACAATGGCAATGCTGGCATATATCGTGGGCACAGGAATCATGAAAATGCCTTGGACACAGCTGCTTTGTACAGTTGGTGACATGTCATCTATTTGGTTTTCTTCAGGTTAGAAGAAGGAAGAGGTGTTTTAAAATAACCATGATAAACCCTTATTTTGACACCCTCCTCTGATTAACCCTTACAGGGATTTCCTACTAATCTCAGTCGCCTGTGCATACCGGGAAATCATTACAATCTCCCCAGTAAAACAATCAGCAGTCACCACGGCCCAGTATCATAGTCCTTTTGGTCTGCACCCCTTCTCTTTCCTGGTCTTTTTTGTATAACCTTTTTCTTCAGCCTTCCTTCTGTGTGATGCCTGGAGGCGATGCCGCTAAAGACTGGAGTACTATTCATAGTGAAGCCATAACTTTGTGTTCCTGCACATTCTGCTCTATCTCCTTTTTCCTAATAAATGTTCATTGGCTTAAGGTAGATTAGTTTTGTCAGCTAAGGGACACTAATGGCCCGGAATGGAACAATGTTCTCTCCAAGACTCAAAGCAGAGACACTAACCAGGATATATGAGATGAGTGCAATATCCCAGGTGTTTGCTTTGAGAAACCTGTACCTTAACTATGTGCTAGAGTGATGGGCTTAAAGATGTGAAATGTGTTTGTCCAATGAGTTTTTTTCTGTTCAGGTGACCAGCAACCGGGAGTGCGCGCCTCACCCACCTTCTTTTTTGTACTGAATGTTATGGGAGTCCCGGGCTCCAGAGGCAGCGCCACGGGGTGACTGTGCCCCACTTTGGAGAATCATATAGATGGTTCTCTCCCCTCCCCCAAATTTGGGAAGGACTTGTGCTTTGGAGGGGTGTCGGTTGCTGGTCACCTGAACAGAAAAAAAGTTTTTCACTACAGCTAACAGAATCCTTTGAGTCTAATAAGACACACCTGCTTAACAGCCTCCCTGATGATTATTTGAGATAAGAAACCGCTAGGAGGAGAACAACTACAGACCACAGAACTGCAGCCGAGGGATCTAACCCTGTTAATACTGAGTACCTGATTTGCAGCAGAAGGGATCTAACCCTGTGAATATTTGTCCGTTTTGGGATGTGACCCAGCTACTTACTTTTTGCAACAGGTTTAATTGACCAGGACCGGGAGTGCGCGCCTCACCCACCTTCTTTTTTGTACTGAATGTTATGGGAGTCCCGGGCTCCAGAGACAGCGCCACGGGGTGACTGCGCCCCACTTTGGAGAATCATATAGATGTTTCTCTCCCCTCCCCCAAATTTGGGAAGGACTTGTGCTTTGGAGGGGTGTCAGTTGCTGGTCACCTGAGCAGAAAAAAAGTTTTTCACTACAGCTACCAGAATCCTTTGAGTCTAATAAGACACACCTGCGTAACAGCCTCCCTGATGATTATTTGAGATAAGAATGCGCTAGGACGAGAACAACTACAGACCACAGAACTGCAGCCGAGGGATCTGACCATGTTAATACTGAGTACCTGATTTGCAGCAGAAGGGATCTAACCCTGTGAATATTTGTCCGTTTTGGGATGTGACCCAGCTACTTACTTTTTGCAACAGGTTTAATTGGCCAGGACCGGGAGTGCGCGCCTCACTCACCTTCTTTTTTGTACTGAATCATATCATATCAACTTTATTTATTTATTTATTTACTATTTTCCTGTTCTACTCTTGCTATACACTTTTCCCTTCTTCCCCCTTACTTGCACTTTTCCCCTCCCCCTCTCAAATGCACTTGAGAATATCTCTGGGCCTAGTAAGATCCTGTTTGCACTCTGAAACACTTGTGTATGAGCGCGATAGAAATAAAATATCAATATCAATATCAACTTCTACAATTTGGCAGTGATTGTGAATGCAAAAGTAGGACCAGGCTGCAGTAGTGCAGAGGGTTCTAGCTGGATAATGGCAAAGCCCTTTTGGAAGGCCTTCGGCAACTAACCTGGCACCCCTGAGATATGTCTTTCATGCTGCCCCAAAAATAATCAAAGGACTCTGCAAGTTCACCTACATCAACCTGAACCTCATTTAACTGCACTGGCTCCCGCTGAAAGCCCTATCTTCTTTAAATTGTAATGCGTCATCTGCAAGACTATCACTCAGAACTCTCCAAGTTACCTGACTGAGAAACTCAGCCTCCCTGGTGGTCTCTGATCAACCAGAAGAAAGGACACGTGGAGACATGATCTCTGGTGGCGCAGGAAAGAACCAGAAGAAAGGCCTTCTCTGTCTATGCCCCATGACTCTGGAACCCTCTCTCCCTTAACATCAGACTCGCTCTACTGTTCAGGAAGGAACTCAAACCCCTTCAAGGAACGGCTCCTCCCTAATACCTAGGCCAGACACACTCTACTCACCACCCCACCTGAGAATGAGTGATCTTATCCCCACCGTTTCCTCCCCTTGTTGCTTGTAAATCATGTGCTGCAAAATTGCTCACTCCCAAACTCCCCTGTAGTTGGCTCCTTGTTACCTTGTTTCTCTCCTTTGCTCACTGTATCCTTCCCCCTGTGATTGTAAAGCGCTTGGTGGCTTCCTGAAGTTAGGTCTGTGCTCAATAAATATAATAATAATAATAATAATAATAATAATAATAATAATAATAATAATAATAACAACAACAATAGGGCAACATACTGTGCAGACCTTGTATTGTAGGTTGAGTAATACGTAAACTCACACAGAGGTATGAGTAAGTTTACCCTCACAATGGAGCAGTAGACTGGCAAAACCCCTGCACCTCTCACATGGATTCCCCTTGAGCAATTCTGTGGCACACATAGAATCTGGGATGGAGTGGTGGGGACTTCCATGGCGGCCCTCAAAGATCCAGCACATCAGGACTCACATTACCACAAAAGGTGAAAGAAGTTGTATACCCATCGGGCTGTGTCTGTTTTACATTTATGATTGTGATCACTGCTAGTTGAATAGTAGGGTGGGGCTGAGGAGGCATCTTCACCACTACTTATCCCTCTATGTCTGCAGAGCAGTGGTCATTTCATCACACTGGTGCCAGTGGTGGGATTTCATATGGACAATGCTTAGTCTTTAGTCTTCCAAAATAAAAGAATGTGCAGTTACTGTTAGCAACATGTCCAAGCTTTATTTGTATTGCTACACAATGGAGGTGGACATGAACTTCTTCCAGGGCTTGAAAGTCAATAGGCTTTAGATTATATGTAAAAAAATGCTTTTGATAACAATAGGTGGATGGAGGAAAGTGTACCTGTTCCACTGGGGGGAGGTGGGTGCTAGAGGATGCAGACAGTGGTTCTCACAATTCCTTCCAAAGGTGGGTTATGTAGCTTCTTACAGGACCCTGTGTTCTGCTAGGTCCCTGGTAGGTCGTGGTACTCAGTCAGGTCCTAGAGTGGTCTCTCTGAAGCAGAACTACCTGAAAAGAAGCTATTTTCAGAGGACAGGAGGTTGGCCCTAAAAGAACAGAAACAGAGGGGCAGGGTCATGATGCTACTGTGCAAGCTAGAGATTTGGGAAAAGAGTGAGGCACTCAAGCCGATCTCCAGTAGGGAGGGGAGTGTTTCCAATAGTGGAACCAAGGAAATCCTAGGAGCCAAACCTTCTCTTGTGAGAGAAGGCGGAACAGACACTGAGTTGTCTATGGACTTAGTACTGGGTTCAGTGATCTCAGGATTGTCTATAGGCATAATAAAGGCACTTGAGATGGTATACATGATACTTCCAGACCTGAAGGGCTGGCCAGAATGGAATGAGTTGTCTTCAGCTGGTGTCCTAGGTCAGGTTGACATTATTGTGTACTGAGAGACTGTGCCACTCTGGGAGGTATGGGGAAGCAAGCGCAGGGTAGATGCAGCCACTCAAAATAAGAGGAACAGGTGCATAGTGAGAGCACTTTCCTAATCCAAAGGAGGGCTGAGGTGCAAGGTTAAAGCCCTGACCAGTTCACAAACAAAGAGGCCAAGGATTCTGAGGCAGGGTCCAGCCAGGAGTTGTGTTTGCTTCAAGCCATAGCAGTGTCTAATAGACCTTTTCTCCTGACACACTTGCTGGTCAGTTGGACGTGACTGGGACATGTCAGATCATTTTACAGGCCATGGGTGGATGTAAAAACAGAAACTTTGAACCCTGTCTAGTCTTGCTGAAGTACTGGTAAGATAGGAGAGTCACAACAGACCTCCGTAAATTCACTACCAGTGGCAGGTTGGTCTTCGCTCAGGAGGGATCCCCCAAGAAAGTCATAGCTAACAACTTGCCCCATGTCATGCAGATAGCACAGAGAGATCAGCAGGCCTCGACCTGCCAAACAGCTTTTCAACACTTGAAAGATGGTTTGCCCATAGCCTCAGTTCTAGGACTCCTAGAGCATGTACAGGGAATTAAAACCCAAACAAGAACATGCCAGTCTTGAATTAGACTATATATAGCAAAGCGGAGCTCAGATGTTGTTGATCATCCCATTGCCTACCTTCACAGGAAGCCGAGGGGGACAGTGAAAAACAGGCACACAATTGAGAAGGCATGAGAATTTGGGCATCACACCATATTTCTGTGGAGATTACAATAGGACATAGGCCACTTTCCTCAAGGACAGGAATTGGAACCCTTAAAACAGGCAACTTTTCATCCAATGTCCTGTGACCATTTACCTTTAAAAGAGGGGTCTCCCACCATGTTCTTGGATTCATTTGTGGACCTTCTGGGACATCAGGAAATCATTTTATGACCCTTTTGGGAGAGTGGTCTTTTCTAAAGTGATCTGCTGGAGGTCAAGCCAGATATAACAAAGCAGAAGACAGATATAATAAGGCATAGCAAATTTCCATAGGCTGGGGGAGCAGAGACTGAACCAGACTCACCTTGCCCTAGAGTCCCCTGAAGTGTGACTCACATCACCTAAAAGACCAAAGCAGCTTTGTCACCTATTTTCACTGTTTGAACCACTTGGAACCAATTCAAACGTTTGAATCATGAGGACATGTGGTGCTGCCTTTGGCACTCCCGTTTGTATGTTGAACTGCCACTTGAATCTAATAAACTGGTTTGACATTGCAACGACCTAGCAGAGCATCGTCAACTGTGGGGCTCAAGCCACAGCTCAATGTGCAGACTACGCACTGCGTCATCAAACCAAGCTTTGAAATGCCAGGAGTTCCATTGCAGCTCAACTCGAACAGCTGGATCATTGTGTCAATCATCGACCTGAACTAGCGGAACTCATCATTTTGAGCCACGCTATATTGCCAAACTTCTCTTGGTGAACCATTGACCTGCAGCACTCTCCACCACCTTCAAACTGCAAAAAGCAAGGTTAAAAACGTGACTCAAGACTGACCAGCTGCCTTGGATAATCTTGACTCTCCGCCTCTGAATCCAGTTCACCATCCAAGCATCAAATTTCGAGGCCTTGTTCGACTTTGTCGAACAACTTAAAAACTGGAATCTGGCATTATTGAGATCCACTGTCCCCTTGGTCTATGTGTGGGTCTCTAGAGACTGATTAAGGTCCTTGTTCCATCTTTTTCCAAAGGAACATATCATTGTGATTAACATTACTGCAATACTTGCCCTTTTCCTCCTTTCTAAAGTGTCTATAGTGCCTACATATATTTGCTCTGTATTGTCTATCTTCTGTTACAGGGGTGTATTTTTATAGTTGTACCTTTATGATTGGGGTCACTGTTTGATTTGCAGAAGTGTGAGCTCCGAGTAGGTTGTTTAGACATGCCTTATCCTTGTATTCCTGCAGAGCAGAAGCCATTTTGACATTCACACTCCATTGCCACCCACTGCCCATCACAATCAAACGAAGGCCAAGGAGTAGGCACAAGCAGTAGTGAGCAAGAAGGACCATGAATCCCAGGAAGTCCTTGCAATGCTCTGGAGTCAGCTCCACTTTCTCCTAGTTGATGAGGAAGCTAATAGGCCAGTTACCAATTGTATGTGGTAAACCAGAATTACTAGTTCCTGAGACATGAATATTATGTCATCCAGATACATAATGAGCCTCACGACTTGACCTCTGAGAAATGTCACCACTGTTTCATGCAGCTTTGTAAAGAAAAATGGGGTGGATGACAACCTGAATGGGAGACTCGAAACTCACAAACATGACCAGGCTGATGATTTGGAAGAAGTGAGGGACAGATTGCAGAATAAAGTGGGACAGCGAGAACGAGAGAAGTGCAAGAGGAGGATTGAAGGACATTAAGGGAAAGAAGAAAAGGAGAGAAAAAATAATGAGTTGAGTGGATATAGCAAGTGGAGAGAGGAGAGCCAGAAGAGGAAAATGCTGAAGGAGGCTATTTAGACTCAGATTGCGAAAATGCCGGGCACCATCCCATTATACATTAAGGGTGCTTTCAACCTCTTAAAAGATGATAGCCTGGACAATCATGTGTAGAGGGTAGGGTGGTAGAATGTGTCTTATGGGCATGCGAAGTTCTTCCGTCTGCAAGACTACTCAAAATGTGTAGCTGTTTTTGTCACCCACTCAGTCCATAGATGATGGAGCCTTTCTGAGCAGGGAAGCTTTCAGTGTGCTTCCAATGAGCTCAACATGTCATGTAATGCTCTGAGGATGCATGAGACTGATAGACACACCATCCTTCTCGATGAAGTCACCCAAGATCTATTTGAAAAAAAGTCAAGAAAATGTTCAAAATTGAATAGTTGACTGGTGGTTATCTCTCCAGACACTATGGCGAGAGTTCTCTATATGATCAAGTGATCAGGAGCCTTCTTCCTTGTAAAGAAATATGTGTTTAAACTCAACTGTGGCTTTTGTTCCACCACTTCAAAGGCAATCTATTTCGCTGGTTGCTTCTGGTTTATCCTTGTAGTGCCCTTAGTCTTTGAAAAGAGATGATTAGCATTGAAGAATAAAAGTGTTGTCTTTTTCATTTGGTGGTCTTTTACTTTTGCAAATATCCAGGAAGCTTTACTGTACGACATTTGTGGTTATATGTGATTTTACTGACAGACATTACACAGTGGTGAAATCTAATTGCGTTCAAAACACAGATTTTTATTTTTTTTATTTGGGCAGGTCCCCCCCCCCAAACCACTTGATTTTATAGCCTTATAACGCCACCCAAACCCCATCCCGACCCCTTTTAACCCCTTACCCCATTACCCTTTCTATGTTTATTTAAGTTTTTGTTGCTTTTCGGTGTCAAAGTACGCTCTGTTATGTACCACTATGTAATGTTTTCGGTATATTGACTGGGTACCCATTATGTCTGTTGTGATAGCTTTTTCTTGAAGGTTCAGTGCTTGCAAAGGCTTTTCTGTGCCACCGTCTTCTTGATACCTTTTCATCATGGAACTTGACCTGAGCCAACATGTGGTGGAGAAGTCAGGTTTTGCCAAGTAACACATCTGAAAATCACTTCTGTGTGACCTTCACACATCCTTAAAATATTTGCTCTGACTTATTCCATTAAACTTACTTGTAACATTACAGTTGATGGGATATGCTCAAACGAAGCCTAAATTCTGCCTTGTGGTCCAACAAAGGTGTCAGTCTTTCCCAAAATGCTAAAGGTATATCAGACTAGCTCTGCCGCTTTCCTACACAGTTTACCGATCTAATTCACATAGTTCCTGGATCTTGAGGAAGCCTAATCAATTATTTTGCAGATTTGCAGTTCCTTGTGACACCCTTATTAAGAATAATAGTTAATTGCCCCATGTCCCAGGATATTTGTAGAGGGAGATGGTGTTTGAGGATAATAAGTCAATAATGATAACCATGGCAGACTGCACTAGTTGATTACAGCCTGCTGCTTTATTTGAGCAATGACGGATTGTGATGTCACTGCATGGTAAAGACTGCCATGGACATGAGCACCTTTTTGCTGTGGAATTTTCATTTTAGGGAATGGGTCTGTGCAAAGAGCACCACAAAATAAAACTATGACTTGTCGTTTTTCATGTAATGCTATTATTGAGATCTTTGGGGCTGGGGAGAAACTTTCCGTTTGGACTGTGTGTGAAAGGTTTGGCATTTGTGGGAGACATCAGGGTAGACCTCTGAGAGAATCTAGCAATGATTAATGTCCTTTGGCCTAACCAATTCCTGATGAACATCTGACAAATACCCAGCAGGACATCAGGCCACTGAACACAGCACCTGGGCATGTTAGAGTGAGATTTGAGGCATCTCTCTGTCAAGAGAGGGCCACAGCAGTGAATATGGCAAGGGACATGTGTACAAGATCATACAGTGAATAGCTTTGAGTCAAACAGCATGCACTCAGCAACCACGACACATGTACACTAAAATCCAGGATATGCAAGTAGAGCATGATAAGAATACAAGTATATGAAAAAGGATGTGAGGTAAGCACTTAGAAGCTCCTTATGATTACAAAGAAAGTCAACAAGCTCCTAACCCACAATTGCTATTAAAGGTGATGTTAGCGCTAAGCCCACTTTCGGGGCAAGCAACGGCAGGATCTGTGAGCTAACATCTTTGATGGTATTGAATAAGGTAACTTAAAGACAATACTCATGCAGACGAGAAATACCACCTGAAATCTCAGCAATGGCCACAAACCCTGTTGATCAAACAGGGACCCAGAAAGGCTATAAAAGCAAAGGGAGGATAATGTAATACATAAGACTCCTGACAAGGGAAACGTAGGAACATTGATTACAGAATAGTGAGGAAAACATAGTAATTCACACAGGAGCTGGCAACAAAAAGCACACCACACCTAATAATCAATAGGAAACAAAGGGAGAAGTGCAAGCAAAACCTGGAACAAACTCCAAGAGAAAGTAAAGGAACTGGAGCAGGGAAAACGAAATTACAAGGGCACCCCCCCATCCCCACCCAGGGAAGGAAAGGCAAAATACTAACTCTATAAAGCAGTAGCGAATAAAGGATCAAGGCTTCACTGCAGAATAGGGAAAAGTCAAGGAATAAAGAACACAGACAAACTGGGCTGCTCAGTCAAAGGAAAACACTGGGAAGTGTTGTAGGCAAAACAGGAAAACAAAAAGGGATTCCAGGAAACAGAAATTACTTATAAGCACACTCATTTTGAATTTGGTGGAAAAGGGAACAATAAAGTAGAAACTAGGAACTAGACACTAAGCTATGAACCAGGAAGAACAAGGGACCGGTCACAAACAGGAACACTGCATCAATGACCAGCGCTGGACTGAAGCAGACTGAGGCTTTTAAAGCTGTTGCTTCCCAGGTAGGTATGTGTTTTGTAAATCCAATAAACACATACAAAACGCATTATAATGTGTAGCTTCTGTCTTAGCCTCTAAAGGTGACTGATTAACAACCAACTCTTCAGGAATCGCCTGCAGGGTTTCTGGTGCTGTAGGCTGTGGATGGAGTTCATCAGAACATAGAATCTGTACTTTCTCTGTGTGTTGTGACCCAAATAGGTAGGAGGAAGAGTGAACACAGAGTTAGCATCATCCTCCACATCAGCTAGATCATCTACTTCAGTCTCGGCAGCTGGATCGAGAGCAGAGCCTAAGCCTACAGTAGCGCCTCGATCTATGTTGGGCACTCTTGTAGATTGTGTTTGGAAATCAGAAGCTTGCATATGTTCTAGGTGTGGGTTGTGACAAGCTGCTACACAGCAAATCTTAGGTAAAGGAGTCCATAGTACATCTTCAGCTAACTGGAACCCTGATAAACATGAGGACAAATGTCAGAAACTGTGCCCTGATTAAGTGTTGTGCTAGAAGAAAGACTTTAAATCCCAGTAGATCTTAAATGCTGACAAACATTATGGCCTATTAAAGTCTATGCACTCAGGGACTGAAAAGGGTTCACATCATCAACAACAAAGAAGGTTTGAGGTGTATTTATTAAAGACTGCAAGGTTTTAGTCTCCTCTTGTAAAGATAACATTCTTGTCTTAACTCGTGAAGCTTAGCTTTTAGTTTATCCTGCATTACCTGTACATTACTATCAGTAGGCAATCTGGATGTGCACCAATTGTACATGCTCGTTTACTGATTGTAGGTTCTGTGATTTCTTCTTTCTTTTACACACTTGGTCTGTGTTTCCCTTAAGCAAACCATTACCATCAGACTTCTGAATATTAGGAACTACAGTATGTTCTTGTACAGAGGAGTATGCAACAGACTGAGGGTAGAAAACAATAGTCATGTAAGGAACCCCTTGAGTCTTTGTGCTTTTATGATTAAACTGTTAAATCTGAGGAGAAGCATAACTGGTAATATGGGGTTCAACAACATAGGTACTCTTATGTGTTGTTTTTGGCTGCTAATCCCTGTGCAGACATAGAATTAGAATCAGAATAATAAACAGTACTGTGTCATCCTGTAGGTAAAATACGCTGTACGTAAATGCCCATTCGTGACCAGGAGATCATTTATGTCAGTACTGGTGTTTTGAAGTTGCAGGTAAATGTAGGGGAAACATTCTGTACAAACTTGTTAAAGGCTTTGCTGACTTTCTTCCTTAAATTTGCCATATTCAAACAAACAAACCAAAGTTCACAATTGAATGCATGCTAAGAATACTGGCTGTTACAATGTAGGGAGATGTTTTCTACTAATGGCAAATCATTTATCATTTATCGTGGCATTATGGGCAAAGATATCACAATGATTTTTCTTAAGTGGGTATAAAGGTTTGCACTGGTGCAGACAGAATGGGAAAGCCAACAAGATGATCATTCATAAGTATTCATCATGGCCTACATTGGAGCAGCTAGTATGGGTTTATTTGGGCATAGCCAGCATGGCAACATCGTTTTAATACCGGCATATATTGTGAGCAAAGGCATCAGGAAAATGCAAAATGCTCCTGTGCACTGTTGGTGACCTGTTATCTTCTAGATTTGTTCATGTGTTACCCTGTAAAACTGATTCTAAACTGTGTGGCTTTTTCCCCAATTGTTCACAAAAATTACGCTGAAAATTCACTATTTTAACTTATCATTAAAAACAAATTCTGAGGTAGAAAACCTCCGGAACTCCCCTTGTTTGGAATCCCCTCCACACAGACAGTCACACATATCATGTGTCCACATGCAAGTCAGAGCTATTCCATATACATCAAAGATTCACACAGTTACTGAGTCTTAACTGGGTGCATTATGTAAACAATGTCGTTTGACTTACAAGAAATGCAGCTGGTGAGGAATGAACACACACCATATTCCTACGTGATGGCTACTGCACTGTTTTCAGCACAGCCCCGACCTTTGTAATGCAATAATGAAAGTAAAATCCACCTACTTATCAACAGAAGGTGCTCCTTAACCAATAGGTGAAAGTTAGTGTACATAACACAAACACTCCAGGCACACTCTAAATCCTTCTATTAAGTATTCCCTCAGAGTTCAAAGTCATAGTGATGGAATAAATGTCAGTAGACACACCCACAATATACTAAATGTATTTCCAAATCCCATTACTCCACTCTTTCCTTGTCCGATCACCAGTAATTTACTTTTTTCACACATTCATTCATTTCTCTCCCCAGTTTGTCTGGACACTGCTTTCCATGCCCGATTTCCTACATCTGATAGGTTTGCTATGCAGCCTCTATACTGTATTGCCGCCAACCCATCTTAAATGTTTCTGACTGCGTGAAGCTCTAGGATCAGCTATAATTCAGCTATAATTCAGATGTAGAATTTCTCTCCAACCACAGCAAGGCATGTGTCCGAATGGATCTCTACTTAACTCTACTAAGCTTTCACCTCAACTGTGATTCAACATGGAACCCCCGCCACTGCAGGTTCCATCTAAGAGCATTGCCTATTTGAATCTTAGCATCTTACTCCTGGGATATTGGCTCCCTGAATCTGTGGAGATGAACTATTGGTAGTTTTGGGTGTACTCTTCCCCACCATACAACAAACATGCATAATGCCATGTTCTTCTGGACAGTAATGGCTGTCGTCACCTCCATTTGGGGCATTGTGGATAATAGTCTCTGCAAAGAAAGGCTATGTCTAGCGGAAGGCAGAAATGCACCCCTGTGAATTGAAGTGACTCTACGAATTGTGACTTTGCCATGTTCACCACAAACACCTGCTGTGCTAGACACAGGAAGCCCCTGTGCAGATGGCTGACCGCCATATCTCTGCATGCTGCCTGGACCAATTGCCCAGTCACCTAGGTAAGGGAATACATGTACCCCTTCCTGATTCAGAACCCGAGCGAGAAGACATGTGGGATGTGCTGACCCTCAAGAGATGCCCACCAGTGCTACTTTACCTTAATCCTGTGTTCAGGTCTCAAGAGATGTCTTTGGAAACATCAGCACTGCCCCCTGCTTGGGCCCCTCTCTGAATCCTTCAACTGCAAAGCTTTCTCTGACCTACCAGCCCGTTGCCTCACTGGATCAGCAAAACTGAGCTTTGGTAACCGCAGTCCCTCTGTGCCCACACTGTGAAAATGCTCAAGGTCTGTCCTGTGATCATGCTTCTGCTCGCCTACAGGTCTGTCCAGACACAGGAATGAAAAAGAAGTGGAGAATGATGGGAAGGTGAGAGTATTATACTTCAGAAGCAGGGGTGTGGCAAAATATTAAGCTTAGGAAGGAGGGTTCCTTGGGCAGAGACTCGTGCCTGATCTATTGAACTGCATCGCTCCCAGCCACCATCAAACCGCTCGGAGCACTTGATCCAAAACCCGACTCGTCACTGACCTGCAGCCTAGAAAATTCTCGACTGTTCGCCTCTGAATCCAGTTCGACAAACAAGCATCCAATCTTGGGGGCCATGTCGAGCCACTTAAGAACTGGGATGGGAAAGAGGTGTAGCAAAGGAGCCAAGTACCCACACCTCTATCGACCCACCCCTTTTGCCTGTATGCTGAAAACCAGAGTATGAGACTTATACTGAACAGCTGAATCGACAAAGAGCAGAATATGGATTCAGTCCAGTACCAGTGAAAGGGCCGGTACCTAAGAGAATCTGGGAGCCAAGGTACTCATTGAGGAATCCATATTTACATACAAAGAAATATGATGGCCATCTGAACGAGATTCCTGAAGAAGCAGAACAAATAAAAGGCAAAGATGAATGGTAGTATTACTAGCCATGACCAAGAATATGTTCTATGGATCTGAAGATGAAGTACATAAAAGGATGCAGTAATCAGAGAATGCAGATATTCTATAAAGGCATCAAGAAAGCAATAAAGATAACTGACATCTTGGGCTCAAGGTGTAGAGATGTATGCCACAGAAACAGATGAAGATATTAAATCATTTTACACGTGTACAGATGCAGAAGAAAAGCAAGCAGCAATGTAACCGTGAAGATAGCTCTAAGCTTATAGTCAAATAGATTGCGGCTAGCGCCAACGTATACATACTTAGGAATAAGCGATTTATGGATGTTTCCACTCAACATATTAAAGCAGGTTGGACATTAGCAAAAAGGCCTCCATTCAGTTTGCTGCAGTTTAAAAAACAGACATTGAATGACAGAAGCGGTGCTCAGAAAGGCGAGATAGGATGAGCCCCAAGAATCCAATGGTCTTATCAAATTGGAGTAGACTGACTTTGGATACAACATTGTGTGAAATAACAAACCTCCTGTCCAGAAGGAGTGAACATAACAAGGAAGACGTCAGAGGTATATTGGAATAAAAAATAAGTACACAAAAAGGCTTGATTTTATGGTCTCTAGTCACATGGAAGCAAGACATTGGATGAACGAGATGATCACACCTACTCATGAGGCAGGCTGTGCTTCTAATGCCCTATTTTTCTCAAAGCTAAGAACACTCTCAAGGACGAAGTTTAAAGGCCTAATTGACAGGAGACCACTGAGGTGGTGATGGATTGATATGCTAATTGGTGGGAAGCTAATGTTAAGGTAACCTCACCAGCATCTGGACAGCCAGATGGCAGGCTGCTAACGTAGGTGGAAAAGTACTGAAGATGGATAGAGTGCTAACCAATTGTAGAGGACCTGCGTATTCAAGGGTCTTATAGTGTGTAAACCAATGCGACGTCGTGTAGTTAGTGACGTTCATAGTGGTGATATTTAGAGGAGGGCTTAGTTACCCACCTGCTGATTAAGTAACCAACCACATATTTGCACTTTTTTAGACTAATATGGATCCTATACTTAGATATTCACTTACAGCCAATCATTCCCTTCATTAGGTTCTTGTAGTTTGCCACATAGGTTAGACGTCAGTAATGACACATTTTGATTATAAAAGCACAGTTTTTTTTTAAATGCTTTGAGTTTGAAGATCGAGCGTTTGCGTTGATGTTCATCATGCTCACTGTTTTAGATAATTGACATTAAAACAGACTTTCTCTTGTCAACTTCCCGAGTCGGCTCTATTATTTGTATTTGTATTTTATTTATTTATAAAGCGCAACCATGCCCGGGGGCATATGGGCGCGTAAATTAGAGCTGGTTACAAGGAGCAATTAATCAAAGTTACGTTACAGTTACAGGCAGGTACAATCAAAACAGTCAGCAAAAAAAGTCCGAAGTAATTACAAGCATAATAAAAGGAAAAAAAAAGTGCATACACGGATACATTAATTACAAGTGACTGGCAGCAGTCCATAAAGCTAGGGTCAAAGAGTTAGGCTGTCATGGAGTCCATGTTATGGAGCCAGCACTTCGTGCTATGCTTGAACCGGTTAAATGAGGGTTCTGCACGTAAATGCGCGAGGATGGTGTTCCATAGTTTGGACGCTTGTACCGGGAAGCTAGCTCCACCCGAATTGTGAAGTTTAAATCTCGGTATGGTCATGGTATTAGTTTGTGCTACTCTAAGAGGTCTCGAGGAGGTGTGTGGTATGAGGTGGTTAGTAAGGTATACTGGAGCAAGGTTAGCCCTAGCTTTGTGTGTGAGGGCCAGCGTTTTCAGGGATATTCTAAGGTGGACAGGGAGCCAGCGTAGATTACGTCTGGTCTCAGATATGTGTGCTTTTTTGGGGATGTTAAGGGCAGCTCTAATGGCATTGTTTTGTACTACTTGTAATTTATTAATATGTTTGTGACTAGTGCCCAAATAAAGGGCATTGCAGTAGTCTATTTTGGAAAGGACTAATGCTCTGGCGAGAGTGATACAATTGGGTGCGGAAATGAATGGTCTGCATGCAGTGATCAGCTTACAAGTGTATGCAGCTGATGATGCTACTGCGTTAGTTTGTTTGGAGAAGGATAAGGTAGCATCGATGTAAATGCCAAGAGTTTTAGTGTTATTTGAGACTGAAATGAGATTGCCATCTATGGTAAAGGCTTTGAAAGAGGGATTAAGGTTTTTAAGTTTGGCGTGAGTGCCCAAGATGATCAGCTCGGTTTTGTCGTCATTGAGACACAAGCCATGGTGTGCCATCCACGCTTGTATGACAGAGTAGATTTCATTAAGGGTAGTGCTGTCCATTTCGTAATCACCCGTGATAGGAATGAGTATCTGGGTGTCGTCCGCATAGTTGGTATACGTGACACCCAGATAGTCTAGGATGTCGAAGAGGGGTTTCGTGAATATATTATAAAGTGTCGGGGACACGCATGATCCTTGCGGGACACCACAAGGTACTGGAGCAGGCTCGGCGGAGTCTGTGGGAGAGAAGACCCTCATAGTTATGTTCGCCAGGAAGGAGCTGATCCAAGCCGTAGCTGCATCTGAAAAGTGGGCTGCAGATTTCAGGTGGTGACAGAGTGTTTGATGGTTAACCAGGTCAAACGCTGCTGACAGGTCAAGCAGCAAAAGGAGTGCAAGTTTGCCATGGTCTTTCAGGGTTTGGATCTGGGTGTTAAGGTCAATTAGTGCAGTTTCCGTACCGTGTCTCGGTCGGAAGCCCGATTGCCTGAGCCCTAGGAGATTATTTGATTCTAGGTAAGCCTGTATTTGTAAGTAGACTGCTCTGTCCAGTATTTTTAATAAGAACGGTACAGTCGTTATCGGTCTGTAATTAGACGGCTTGGCTGGGTCAAGCGTGGGTTTTTTGAGGAGTGGATTGACGCAAGCGTCTTTAAGGTTGTCAGGAACTATTCCAGATTTGAAGGAGGCATTGATGAGGTTGGTAATGAAAGGCGCCAGATCGTGTGCAGCTGCTTTAACAATCGGGGCAGGGCAGGCATCACCTTGGCAGTTTGAAGGTTTTAGTTTCCTGATGATGTTTTCTACTTCCCAAGTTGAGAGGGGTGAGAAGCTGAAAGGTTTACAGGTTGACGAAAAGTTGTAGGTTTGTTAGGTGGCTGTTTGTGGTTAGGGTCAGCAGATAGCAAGGATTTTTTTGCGTTGATTTTGGATTGTAGGCGAGCTATTTTATCTAATAAGGCTTTCTGAATATTACTACACCATAGTGCGTCAGTAATACATTTGTCAGTAGGAGCAATGGGGGATTCTAATTCTTTGAGTATTTAGAAAAGTTCTTTAGTGTTGGATTCCGCTTGTGTAATCTTTTTATTATAAGTGTCTTTTTTGGCGAGGAGTATGGCTTCTTTGTAGCTAGAGGATACTAGGGTTAGTTCAGACTTTTTAGAAGCTGCGGGGTGTTTTTTCCAGAGTGCCTCAGCGGTTCTTTTGGTTTTGCGTAATTCTCTTAACTGTGGCGTGAACCAAGTGTTGAGGTGACGTTGTGGTTTCGGTTTCCGCAGTTTTAAAGGGGCAATGGAGTCCAGAGCTTTGAGTATAGCCTGGTTGTAGATGGTTGTAGATGTCCACTAGAGCTGTAGGGTCAGCATCTGAATCAATATTATTCAATATAGGGAGTAGTATAGGTAGGAGTTTGTCAGGAGTAATATCTTTCTTGTTTCTTGTGCAGATGGCAGGGGCGATAATAGGCGCCAAGTGCGGTGTGTTAGCTTTGATAGCAAAGGATAATTTATGATGGTCTGACCAGATGCATGGGTCGTTGGATAGGAGGTCAATAGAGCAATTGATGTGTGAGAGCCAATCTAGAGTTCTACTTTTGATATGGGTGGGTTTGTGGATAATGTGCGTATGACCCAATTCAGATAATGTATTGGCTAAGTCAAGGGCGTTAGTGTCTTTAGGATCGTTGAAACCAAGGTTAAAGTCCCCAAGTAAGATGGTTTGAGAGTTCGGTTTGGTGTTTATGGTTATAAGTGATGCAATGTCCTCTATGAAAGAGGAGATGGGTCCTGGTGGTCGATAAATAAGGTGCACGGTTGCCGTGTGATTGGGTGAGAGGGGTAGCTTAATTGACAGGGATTCAGCAGACGGGATTTGCGCGTCATGGATGATTTTGATGTCGAACGTATTTTTATATATGAAGGCGAGTCCGTCTCCCTTCGTTTGAGTGGTGTTTCTGTCAGATCTTATAATGGCGTAATCATTGGGTATGGCGAGGGCCAGGGATGGACCGGACACGGCATTAAGCCAGGTTTCAGTGACTGCGAGGACATCAAGGTTTTCATAGGTTATAAAGTCAGCAATGTCGAGAGCATGGGCATGAAGAGACCTAGCATTCACCAAGGCTACTTTGATGAGTTTGTCTTTTTTTGGAGGTTTTTCAAGTGGTAACGGTGGACTATGGTGAGGGATATGGGCTCGATTGTCAATGTCAATGGGGGGAGTAGCGTGATTATGGACACTATGCAAGTGTTTCGTAGTACGGGCCCTTAGTCTGGAGTTTCTAAATAAGATGCTAGGGTGGTGAGAGTACGGGGAGGTAGGTGGACTAGTTCGAGAATTCAATCTAGTATTTCTATTCAGTGTGCTAAGGTGGAGCGAGCCTAGATGGGTGGGTGGTCTAGTTCTAGAGTTCAGTCTAGAATTTCGGATGGTGATAGTACAAGGTTGGTTAGGTATTGGTTTGGTGGCAAAGTGGCATATCCATAGTGCTGGATCATCCAAGTACGGATTTGCAGGTGTCATGGTGCTGGGCCATGAAGAGGAGGTGGTAGGTGCCATACCTAAACTAGTGGAGGTGTAATGTTTAGAATGTGGGTTGGACTGGAGCGTTGATAGGCACCAATACATGATGTGTAAGGTGATACTGGTACACAGGGTGGCGGGGGTGGTCTATTAACAACCAGAGGCACAGCATAGATCGGTTCAATGTGGTCAAGAGGTAGCTATGCAGAGCACCATAACAATCAATATAGTCTGTAGGCGACCTAGGCAAAACACAGCAATCAATGTGGTCTATATGCGACTAAAGGGCACAACACAATGGTAAATGGGGTCTTGTAGGCGACCAAAAGGTACCTCACAATGGTCACTGTGGTCAGTAGGTGACCATAAAGGTGCAATGGTCAAAGTGGTCTGTAAGCGACCAAATGGCACAACACAATGGTCAATGTGGTCAGTAGGTGACCATAAAGGTGCAATAGACAAAGTGGTCTGTAAGCGACCAAATGGCACAACACAATGGTCAATGTGGTCAGTAGGTGACCATAAAGGTGCAATAGACAAAGTGGTCTGTAAGCGACCAAAAGGCACAACACAATGGTAAATGGGGTCTTGTAGGCGACCAAATGGCACAACACAATGGTCAAAGTGGTCTGTAGCGACCATAAGGTACAATAAAGAATGAGGTCTGAAGACGACCAAAAGGCACAATGTTAACCTTAAATACGCAGATCAGTGATATGTGGTCTGTCCAGGATTATAAGACACCCGACCATCATGATACACGGGCGGCAGCAATAAGTGTTGGCTGAGATATGTGGCGTAGACAACGGCGGAGTTGACCAAGCTACACGTGCTAAGTGCACATAATGTGAGCGGTGGATGTGCCATGCAAGTGTAATATACAGTATGCAAAAACAAAGGTGAGGCTTCATGTGAGTGCAGCAATAAAGGGCACAAGTCTTACCGAAGTGTTACCGGGGATAGTTCCAGACCGTCAGAAACTGCTTTGCGATAGTCGGCACGTGTACATTGTCCGAAAGGCAGCAAGGGTGCCTCCAAGGTCGCACTATGAGGAGTGGAGCAGAGTCCCGCGCCGTGCCGCTAGGTGCGGACAGGGGCAGACAGGAAGGGCCTTTGTTCTGCGGGCCTTCGGTCGAGTGGGGTCGGCTTCCGCCTCCGGTCCTCGTGATCGATGGAAATGCAGAATGAGGTTGCTAGGCAACCAAGGAACGCTCACGACGCGTTCAAAGCGTCGGCCATTTTGGAGGAAGGCCGTGAGTTTCAAGCTTGGGTCTGCCGTGTAGAGTGCCCAGGGTGCGAGCACAGGCAGGGCAGGGGGGTGGAGGCCACGGACGCGAGCCTCAGAGTGGAATCAGCTGTTATGCCGGGATCGATCCGGCGATGGCGCGGATGCTGCTCCAGCAGCTCCGATCCGGGGAGCAGCACGAGGAAGGTGCTGCAGGGCTCCTGCCCAATTCAGTAGTGGCAGAGGGCTGGAGGGGCAGACAGGAAGGGCCTTTGTTCTGCGGGCCTTCGGTCGAGTGGGGCCGGCTTCCGCCTCCGGTCCTCGCGATCGATGGAAATGCAGAATGAGGTTGCTAGGCAACCAGGGAACGCTCACGACGCGTTCAAAGCGTCGGCCATTTTGGAGGAAGGCCGTGAGTGGCAAGCTTGGGTCTGCCGTGTAGAGTGCCCAGGGTGCGAGCACAGGCAGGGCAGGGGGGTGGAGGCCACGGACGCAAGCCTCAGAGTGGAATCAGCTGTTATGCCGGGATCGATCCGGCGATGGCGCGGATGCTGCTCCAGCAGCTCCGATCCGGGGAGCAGCACGAGGAAGGAGCTGCAGGGCTCCTGCCCGATTCAGTAGTGGCAGAAGGCTGGAGAGGCAGACAGGAAGGGCCTTTGTTCTGCGGGCCTTCGGTCGAGTGGGGCCGGCTTCCGCCTCCGGTCCTCGCGATCGATAGAAATGCAGAATGAGGTTGCTAGGCAACCAGGGAACGCTCACGACACGTTCAAAGCGTCAGCCATTTTGGAGGAAGGCCGTGAGTGGCAACCTTGGGTCTGCCGTGTAGAGTGCCCAGGGTGCGAGCACAGGCAGGGCAGGGGGGTGGAGGCAACGGACGCGAGCCTCAGAGTGGAATCAGCTGTTATGCCGGGATTGATCCGGCGATGCCGCGGATGCTGCTCCAGCACCTCTGATCCGGGGAACAGCACGAGGAAGGTGCTGCAGGGTTCCTGCCCGATTCAGTAGTGGCATTTGGTGTATGAGTAAGAACTGCATCCCCATCCATCTCAAGGGTAATTGCTGCTCATCAAAGGGGCTGGGCTATCCAGTTCACTTGGTAGCTGAGAGAGGATGGTTTAAGAGGCATCGATCTGAGTAAACTTTAGAGTTTTGGTAATCTCTCACAACCTTTGCCATTCGGCTGAATGAACGTGAAGCTCCCTGTAGATAGTGGCTAGTGTAAAACCAAACAAGTGTCTTGCAGGACCAGGTGTGATGGGTCCCCTATTTTCAGATAGAATCCCCTCCCACGTCTACGCAAAGCGGATTGATCGGAAGGTTGAAGAGGCGGTAAAAAAGGAGGACTTTCCCGAGTGTCGGACGAAGAAAAGATGATATCGGTGAGTAAAAAACTGAGCAAGCTGAAAAAAGCATGAGTGATGAGTAAAGAAAAAAGAGAGTAATGGAGGGAGGCGGGATAAAATATAACTTGAGAGTAAGTGTATGATATATGTGGGGAACGAGAGATTGACTCGAGTGTGGCCGCGCAATGACATAAATCGTGAACGTGGCCACGATCAGAGGATACACCCTGGCCTGCGTTTTTTATGACGTAACAGAAGAAGTTTGAACCCAAAGTTCCATAGCGAAATCCTAGGATACAATCCCGGTTAAAGACGGGATCAAAGGGGTAATTTAATCTCTACTCTGAGAATTTGTAGAGGGTGTAAGTGATTTCAATCCAGCACTTCACCTAAGTCAATACCTAGCGTGGTATGCACAACTGAAACCCTTAATTATTTATTTGTGTCTATATGTTCTTTTATTCTGAATGATGTACCACTTATATCACGCCCCTCTCTTTCAACCCCCATCCCCCCGGTCACAGTGAACCAGGAATCAGGCTGGTTTGCAAAGTTAACATATTTATTTGTGGATTTCACAATATATATCACACTATTTTTAATGGGGATACAATAATCACCAATGGGGTGATATCACACTAAACAATCTCTTTAATCAGAATGAGTAATGATGGGCAAAAACAATGCAGCACAGAAATAATACTTTGGGTATGTTCAATCAAATGGCAATGTGATTACTATTTCCCCCTGCACACCCATCAATCCCCCCAATATGCAATATGAAGAAATAGAAGGAGAGAAAACAGGTTTCAGGAATGCAGTATTCAACCAAATATATCAATCCCAATTTCCCCCAGCAAACACAAGAGAGAAACAGGAATGATTGCAGACTTATCAAAAATGGTTTTAAAGTTGGCTTGAATGGAATGGGTAAAACACTGAAAATGGTTTAATTCACTGAAATGGTTGAAATTTTAATGGGAGATGCTTTATATGGTTTCAGACAAATACTAGCAATGATTTGAGAGTAATCAGCAAGTTGAGATTTTGGGCAAATGAAAAATTTGCGGCAAACTTTTCCGCGTGCAGCAAGCGCGATTGCGGAAAAACTATAAGGAGTTGGAATTGCTGGGTTCTTTGGGAAGCGTAGGATGATAGCTTTAAGTAGACACTTAAATTTCGTTTCTAGCATGAAAAATGAAGAAGTTATGGATGTTTTTGTGGAGGTGGTTTTTTTCAGAAAGAAGCAAATTGTAAAATAAGATGTGCTTTTAAAATACAAACAAGATTTCTTTACACTAGGGATGGACTATGAAGAAACAAACTACACAACAGCACAACCACCAGACCAGGACGCCTGCGATCAGGTTGTTGCCGGCGGAGACGCTTGCCTTCTTCAGATGAACTATATCAGCGCAAAGATGATTTTTAACAATAGTATTACAGAAGGACTATAGGATAAGAGAGAGAGTTCAGGCAAGACAAACAGGATTTCTAACAATACAGTTCTGCATATGAGATAGATTTGATTTGGATAGGGATGACTATGGACAGTACATAGGCTAGTGACAATCCTATACTATGGATACTCACTACCAATGTTTTGAAGGGAACCGTCAAGGATTCTGGTTCTGGTCAGGGATATTTTCTGGGACAGTCTGCTGGGCACACTGGACTGGTCTGGATCAGCGATCAGCAAGGCGCTCTGGACAACGCACCGCAGGACTGGACAGCAAGGCGCTCTGGTCTACACTGCACAGCACGACTGGACTGGATCTGCAATGGCTCTCTGGTCTGCCCAGCACAGCACGGCATGCCACCAGATTGGGATTTAATCTGCCCTTCTGGTTATGAAGATAATTCTTTGACAGGCAAACATTTACAACACAGCCTGGCTGCTTCTTTTGGTTTCCCCTTTAAGTTGAGGGATGGGTTCTGGAAGTTAGGCCCACCTGAAAGTGGTTCAGCTATGCTTCTGAGCTTTTCTGCTTGCAATGTTTTTGGAGTCTGGAACAAGGAATATGGATGGATCTCCTTCAAAGTGCTTCGCCAAATTCAGGATGGTGGGTGGATCAGTGTCCTCTTCTAGGTCCTCAGCTGTCTCTATTTATGTGTTTGATAAAGGGGTGGGTATGCTGAATTATCCTAGGTGCACCCCCTAGGTAGTCTATTGGCTAAAGTCTGCTCTCTCCCTTGATTGGAGGAGAAAACAGTGTGTCACCATGATGATGTGGTTTGCCTTTTGCACAGAAAATCTATTTTTGATATAATACATATTTACATGTGTACAATCTTTATACCAATAACATACATAGATCACATATTTTGTGGAGCACACCCTCATTCAATCCTCGTTGCGGTGAGATCTTGGGTCTGGATTTGACAAATATTCACATTTTTTCTCTGGGACACAACATCTGATTTGTCCAGAATTTTGTACATATGTGCGCATGATATCTGCCCATAATCGTATGAAGTTTCATGCTTCTGACATAAATACAATTGCTACAAAACCAGAATTTCCACTGTGCCTTCCCTGAACATTGCACAGATTTCTGGCACCTCTTAATATGTGCACAAAAAAATCACATTAACACTGCTATTAATTCTACAACGTTTACAAATGTGCACAGTCCTTTATCATTCTTTTTAGAAATATGCTTTCTGTGCATTGTGAATCAACAAAAATGTCTGGCTCCACCTCCATCTCCATCTTGTAGCTCAAGAGCAATCTCCACCCTCTTCCTCTGGCAGAGGCCACTGTTGACACTTTACAATCTGCATATCCTTACAGCCAAGGAAGGTCCATTGTCTCTCCCAGGAGCAGCCCCAGTGCCCCTCCCCTCTTAATCAACACCTGAATGTGAGTTCCTGGTCCAGAGAGCAGAGGGGAGGTGCTTTGCCCAGTGGTGAAGTTTCTTTGTAGTTTGGCTTGCATCAGGCTTACTTTAAAAGTCACTTTGTTAAATTTTTCTTTGTTGAAAAGAAACTTGCAGTTTTTAAACAAGCAACTAGAACTCTAATTCTCGTCTCTAAACCACGGAGATTAAATAGTTGCAGCCTGTATTACTTTTGATAACAGGTCACTTAATTTATATACATTTGATTTCAATTGCACAAGTTTAAGCTTCTGATGCAACTAATGACAGCTGTCATACAGGCGGCCACTGGTACTGCGCCCATATTTTGACAGATTTTCACAGGCAAGCACACTTTGTACTGTGGATATTTTGATGATAGATTCTGCTTTTCCTGACACTGTGTGTTCATAATGATTCCTTAAATGAAGTGGCGGGTAACACCCAGAAAAGATATTGGATGTTTTGTGGTGTTTTAGTCCGGTATTTTGTATTTTCAGCAATCAAGAAAAAGGGATTTAAGGGCAATTTTAGGGTTCCTTGCAATAAAGCACTGCCTTTCCTGCTGTGTTTAGTTTTACTTGGTGGGCAGCCCAGTAACATGTTTCAGCAGTGAAGTCTCCATTTCACCACTGATAACAGGCAAAGTAGATCTGGCAGCCATCTTTTCCGGTTTCAAAGCGCAATTTTCATAGGTTTTGGCGCGCATAAGGCTTTTGCGGCCATTTTTGATGATTCTTTCAGCATCACACAGTGATGCCGCAGGGCAGAGCCTAGTGGGTTAAATCATCCTGCAAAGCCCCCCCTCGCAATTTGACTTTTGACCACCCATCAAGGGGAAGTCTCGAGATTGAGATGTTCAGTTTTTGTTTCTTTCTGGTCCAAATGGCAAAATTCATCTGCTTCTCCCATCAGTGCTGGATCGACAGGTTCTCCTCGCCGGATCCTGATGAGAGTATGGAGCGGTACCCCGGGCCCCTGGGTTTTTCCTTCCGGTCCCCGAGTGGTCCTCCTTGATGCTTTGGATCCATGGTTTCAAATTCTAGGATCGCTAAACAGAGCATATTTGAAGACATTTCCCCACCACTATTCATGTAGTGGGGCAGACACATACCTTTGACATATAATGACAATCTTTTCTACTTGCAATTGAATACTCATTTTCAACAGATGGAATAGTTTTATAGTTGGAATTTCTAGGGAACTGGGATGTCCCCCTCTGGGTTTCCAGACAAATCCTCTAGTTGCTGCAGAATATGCCTAGGATGGCACCACTTCAGTTGGTTAATGTCGACCCACTTATCTTCCCCTTCTGCCAAACTGCATTTGGGGATACAGAAGGCGACTGGTGATATTTTGTCTACAATTTCAAAAGGTCCCCGCCAGCTGGAGGAAATTTGCGCTGTTTGGCCTGGTTCCTTTGGAAACTGTATAAGCAGACCCGGTCTCCTACTTGGCATTCTTTTCTAGTAGTCTTAAGGTCATAGTGGGTCTTCATACTGTCTGCAGATCTTTCTAGATTTCGCTGAGAATAGGCAAAAGCATGTCAAAGGTGTTTTCTCAGATTTTCAACATACTCATGAGTTGTGGAGGCATTGATCAAAGTCTGCTCTTGGGTTCTGTAGAGAAGATGCTGGGGAAGCACCATCCTTCGTCCAGTCATCAGCTCAAACTGCAACATTTTTGTTGCAGATGAAGGGGTAGATCTGATGGCCATCAGGACAAGAGGTAGTTGGATGTCCCAACTTGGCCTAGAATCTGGGAGTTTGCGGAAAATGGGTTTGCTGATGAAGCTCTTACCGTTGTTCACACCCACTCGGGTGAGAACGGAGTCCTTCCCTTCATTTAACTGAATTGGGATGAACAACTGCTCTCCAATTTTCTGAATATCAGCCAGGCCTTGAGCTGATTTTTCATCTTTCTGGACGATAGGAATGGGATTTTCTGATAGTGAATTTGTAAGGAAATTCAGAGTGTTTCCTTCCAGTGTGGAATGCCACCTTAGACTGGAAGGAAGGTTGATTTTCAGAAATAGAGAGGACCCCCCATCACCAGCTTGTTGTCCTACTGCAATTACTGTCACGTCTGGGATTTGATTATTCTGGAAGTGAAATTCTATTTGGTCAGGTTTTTGTTCAACCATGTGGCATGTGCTGTTTAAACTAACATGGTTGACACTCTGTTTCAATTTTATTGGTCAGTTAGTCTGGGTCCAGAGGGACTTGTTTACACAATCTATGAGCGGTGACAATCTCTGCAGGATGTCATTCCCTAGTAAAAACGGGGTGCCCTTTGGAGTCACAGCTATGACCGGGTGCTTCACTTTGTGTTGCCCAATTTTAATATCCAAATCTGCAGTCCCCTCGACGGGAATTTCACCCAGCAAAGATATTGGATCTTTTGTGGTGTTTTAGTCCGGTATTTTGTATTTTCAGCATCAAGAAAAAAGGATTTAAGAGCAATGTCTGGGTTTCTTGTAATAAAGCACTACCTTTCCTGTAGTGTTCATTTTTACTTGGTGGGCAGCCCAGTAACATGTTTCAGCAGTGAGGTCTCCATTTCACCACTGACAACAGGCAAAGTAGATCTGGCAGCCATCTTTTCCAGTTTCAAAGCAAAATTTTCATAGGTTTTGGTGCGCATAGGGCTTTTGCAGCCATTTTTGATGATTCTTTCACCATCACACAGTGATGCCGCAGGGCAGAGCCTAGTGGGTTAAAACATCCAACAAGGGCTTATAAGTATTATGAAGAGAATTATAAAAAAAAGTATGTAACCGTTTGAGTCTGTCTGTTTGTTTTATGTGATTTTAAGAACAATGACGTCATCAGTGGAAAAAATTATTTGTTGATTAGAATTGAATCTGATGGTTATTTTTAGTAAGATTAAAGCAAAACATTGTGAGTAGTGGGATTGGAGCTTGTGACGATTGGTGCTCACTCATATTATCTTATATTTCTGAAATGTGTTTTAAAATCTGTGATTGGAAAGTAAAACAAAGTGTCAGACAAAAGCTACGAGTAAACGAGTTAAGGATGGAGGATATTACTCGACTTGTGCATCTCTGTAAATAATTACCGAAACATTCACCTAAGCTTAAACAGTACAGTGTGGAATGGTTTAAAGGAGCCGCAGATAAAATGTTTATGTCGTGGCCACAGGGAGGCTCGCTATCGAAGGCAGTCTTGCAGCATATTATGACATATCTGCATGCAGCATACACAGGAAAGAAGCTAGAAAAGCGATTACCTAATCTAGAACTTTGGAAGATGTACCAACAGGAGAAGGAGGAAGAGCCTCCTATAGATTGGATACTTAATATATGCAGAGAGGGGGTGGGGAGCCTTCTGCTCCCCTTGCCCCGTCTGAAACCAGAGATGAGAGTAAGAAAGACGATGGGTTGTATCCATTAAGAGAGCTTAAAGCAGCAACAGGATATAGTAACGCGGCATATGAGTCAAATGTGCAAAGCAGTGACGAAGGTGCAGAACAAAATACTGAGAAAGATGCAATCTCTAAGGTCTCACGGGACAAAGAGAGTCGTGATAAGGAAAGGAGTGATCAAGCGAGTACATCTCTTGACATAGGAAGAGAGATAAAACAATGAAAAGGAGAAAGAGACAAGGCTGATGAGGTAGCACTTTTACATAACTAGTGGATCGGTGGTCAGATTTTATTAAAACTCGATGATAAGAGCATTGAGGATGTAAGACAACGGGAAGATCAAGACAAACAAGACAACACAGATAAGGAAAGAGAGGAATGATTGAAAGATGAAGGGGCAAAGAGAAAGGATAGGCAGAGACTAGAACAGTTGTATCATGAAGAACAGTCGAGAAAACAAGAGAGATCAGAAGAGCAAAGAAAACACGATAATAGACAAAGAGCGATCGATGAGCAGCAAAGAATAGAACAAAAAAGGATAGAAGCAGAGGAACAGAAAATAAGGTGTTAGGCAGTCCCCTTTGGGGACACCACACACAATTAAGACTACAAGTGACAGTACAAATTCACCTTTGGTCCAAGCCTGTACTACACAGTAAAGTGGTAGCGATGGCTGAGCAGCCAGACTTATCTCAAGAGTAAAGTGAGCAGTATCAATAGTTACACAAAGGACAGCAATTACTATGGTTCAAACAAACACTGACTCAAGGTTTTTGAGTAACAGAATATACCTTTATTTACACATCAGTTGTGAAATAATTCACTAAAGGAAAGCAGTAGAAAAATCGCTCTCTTAATATACTACACACCACCCAATAGATTCTGGACAAGTCCAGCTCAAAATGAAGTGTGAGCAAAATGGCACTCCAGCAATTTAAAAGGGAGGGAAAGACAAGGTTAGACAAAAATTAAGCAGCACCAACAAGTAAGTAAGCAGGGCAATTTATAAAAGGCTACTACGCTGAGGAAATCAAAACAAGAGGCTGAGCCAAAGTCAATGGACCAGAGTCTTTGCAGAGGATCACACAGCTCAGAGTAGTTTGCGGTTAGGTCTTTGCCAAGAGTTCGGAACGAAGTTGGTTGGAAGAAAAGTTACATTAAAGAATAGAGAAGGACAAGCTCTTAGATTGGCGAAACATTTCAAACACTTCCAACGCGGCTGGACGGAATGAACAAGCGGGTTAGAACAGTACCTTAAATGAAGAAGAAGGGGGTAGCTGAGGCAGAAGCTCCTGGCAGGTCCTGCCGGCTCACGCTTTCTGAAGTGACTGTCGCACTGACACGAAATAGGAAGACTGGAGGGTCCTGCATTGCCCAGGGAAGAAACCAGCAGCAGAGCAAAGCAACAAATAAAAGGTGCGCGCCTTAAACGCAAGCAGGGTCCAGTCCTCCTGGCTATCTGGTTCACTGTAGCTGTGTACAGCAAATTCGACCAGAGGAGGGAGGCCTGGCTTGCAGTTTCGCGAACTGGTTGGTCCCACCAGCTCAAGCTGAGAAGATTCCTTGCAGATATTCCCTGTCGTTAAAGTTTGGAGATTGGGACCGGCAGCAGGGCTTCACCGGGAGGTTCAGTCCTGGTAGAGGTCCTCTTCTATCAGCTTCTCTTCAGTTCTCTCGATCCATTGGCAACTCTGCCTTCTTAGTCCCAGAGACCTGCTTTATATACAGTTTTCCATCATTCACACAGCCTGGCTGTCAATCACACAGCAGGGTGGCTGTCCCGGCAGGACAGTCACCACAGCCAATCATACAGATTGCGACATGGGTCTCCAAGGAGACCCTGTGCAGGGAGTCTCAAACCCCTCCCTCACATCCTGTCCCCCTCAGACATTCAGGCGCATAATGAGATCTTCAGTGCAGAAGCCCACCAAAGGACGGCGAACAAAGGAACCAAACCTGGTTTGGCGCGCAGATTAAAACACGAGAAAGACCTTTAGAAAAAGAAATGGTGATTAAACACAGCCGGAACTAAATAAAAGTACATCGGGTCCAGCGGATTTAAGTTCGAGGCTATTAACTTAGCCTAAAACAGCACCAAGGCTATTTAAAAAGACCCCCGTTGGAAATATAGGGTAGATACCACTGCCACCAGCCAAATCTTAAAGAAAGGGGAACAAAATAATGTTCCATGAGAAACAGACAAAAAGGGATAAATATTAACAGTTTCCAGAACTCTATGTAAGATAGTTTGTACTGGGTCTGTGAATTTAAAAAGACTAATAAAGTCAATGGTAACTTTACATGTTCTGAGAGACACTAATCAGTCCCAGAAAATGGAGTTTGAAGTGGGAAGTCTGAAAAAGACAGCCCTGTGTCACTGCACTGAGGGTGCTGTGTAACACCCAGTAAAAAGATGATGCATATGGAGTAGGTGAGGCTGCACAGTCTATGAACACAACAGTGTTAAACACACACAGCAAAACACATGTAGGAGTGGGAAAAAGGGCTCACACTCTTACCAGGTGAAAACAATTAATCCTAGAAATCCAGCAAAACTGCTGAAGGACTCAGTAGGTAAGGGAAATTAGCCATTCTGGAGAATTCTCCCTAACATAAGGGATAAAAGAATACAAAGGCAAAAAGATGAGGAGATACACAGAGCAAATGAGAGAAGGGATATGAAGAAAAAAGAGGAAGACAGAGTGAGAGAGGAAGCATGAAAATGAAGAGAATTTGATGATGGGTTGGAACAAAAAAGAAGGCAGAGAGCACGCAATCTCATGCCCCTAGAAAAGGAGATAAGAGATCCTGAGCCAGTAGTTGCATGGGATAATAAAGAGGAATATTTTCCAGAGTATGAGTCATTAACAGGCCCGTCTAGAGTAAATCTGTAAGACGAGTTTGACTCGAGGAGCATTGGGGAAGCATGAAGTGAAAGCCCAGAAGGAGCTAAAAGGAAAGGGAAAACATTATCGACTTCAAAGCACTCACTTGTATGATACAGAGGGAGCCTCATGTAGTATGAAGCCAAAGGAGCTTGCTCACGTCAGGAAGCCCATTCCTTTCGGTGATGATAAGGGCGCGAATTACACGTATCACTCTGGAGCTGCGGACTCAGTGGTGGGCCGGGCAGAGCGTTCCGCGCAATGCACGCATGGTGTTTCCTCGCGTAACGTTCATTTCTCGAACGTGGCGCATTTTGACAGCTCCAGAGCGATATACGGATTCGTTCAGTCAGAGTAGACCCGGTCCTGTAAAAGCGCAATAGTTTTAGAGGCTTCTAAAAAAGAAAGAGCATTTTGTTCATAGGCTCTGAGACCTGCATTCAGCAGACAGTCTATTCAGTTTCACAGAGCACCTGACAGCAGCCCCATTCAGGCAGAGATGTCCTACGACAGGGGAGAAGAGTACTGGGAGGAGTTCTCCGATCAGGATCAAGAGCTGCAGGAGGAGGAAATAGACCTCTCCCAGAGTTCTAAAAATGTTCTGGGGGATTCCTAGTTAGAGCAGTAGCTCAAGGGGTCCAGCCTATTCAGGACAGGCTTCAGGTCCTGGAAAACTTATTGGGCACTAAAACTGGCAGAGATGAAGACCGAGGTGAGGGGACCTCCACCGCCAAGCCTCTACAGAATGATCATAGGGGTTGTAAAGCAGCCTGGAAGAGGAAACACTCTTCTCCCCCCCCCGGCTTAGATATGGGGAAGAGAGAGAAGCCCCAGGAGGCAACTGATGCCTTTAATAGGCTCAAGGATGTGTTCCTTTCCAGATCAGTGGTGCCCAGCCTCGTACCCCTACCCCAGGGGTGAAAAATATAGGGGTTCCTTAGATGAATACGACGAACAAGAGGAAGAGGAGAGAAATCTGTCAGGGAGCGGTACGGAGAAGAAAGAGAGAGACAGACAGAGGGAAACACCAGCTTGAGAGGATGATATGTCAGATATGTTTGAGCCTGAGGCCATCAGGCATCCGAAATCCACGGACTGGACTCCATCCCCTAAAGTGGCACTATACATGGCTCAAAGAATAAGGAAACCTCTGGAGAAAGAGACCAGGTTCAGATTAAGGTCAGAGTGTCCCAGGCCAGAGCTCACGGGGAAGGTATCAGAGACCCCAGAGCTTGATCCCAAAATGTTGACTTTCATCACGAAGCCCGGCAAAGACACTAGGAAAGGGATGGACCGCGCATGGCAGTCCTGTCAAAATAAAATATTGGACTAGCTGGCCCCCATAGATAAAATTATGGATCTCGCGGAGAGAGCAAAGGACACCAGAGAGCCGGTGGATCCGTATGTCCTAGCCGGATGGGCTCAACGAGCCGTGTGTCTCCTAGGAAATGCAAACACCGCCATCTCAGCGGAGAGACGTAGGTCTATGCTCTTAAAGATAGACAATAAATTAGGAGATTTAGCCTCTTATGAGGCAGGTGAAGGGGCGCAAGGTCTTCTATTTGACGACACATTTGTCAAAGAAATGAATAAGTTTGTGGGGACTTAAACTGCGCTTGAGAAAGCTCAAGCGTCAATTAGAAAGATATCCCCGGGTTTTTGCAGGGGCCAGCCGCAACCGAGGTCACTCTTCCGGCCGCCTTAATTACAACAGGAGACCTCAGGGGCCCAGGGCCCAATACTGGGAGTCACGTCAACAGGACGCATTCTTCCCGAGCAGAGGCAGAGGATTCAGAGGGCACAGAGGAAGAGGATACTCAGGCAGCAGGATAGTTCCACAGGTGAGAGGGAGCACAGCGTGTTATCCCACGGTGGGCGGGAGGATGTCGCTTTTTATGAGCAGCTGGTGCGAATTATCAGCAGACGCGTGGGTGCTTCAGACAGCTCAGGTCTTTCATCTAGACTTCGTAGGGGAGCCGATGCAGACTCGAATCCCTCAGCGCGTGCAAGCCTCAGAGGAGGTGATAGCACTTTTAGACGCAGAATTAGGAGCGCTGGCACGGAAACAGGCGCTAGAGGGGGCGCAGCCCCTCTCAGAGGGTTTCCTGAGCAACATGTTTTTGGTATACCGAAAAGGAAAGGTGAGGCCAGTTTTCAATCTGAAGGAGCTGAATTGGTGGCTGGTCTACAGACATTTCAAAATGGAGGGAATGCACTTATTGGCGGACCTCCTGAGGAAGGACGATTGCCTAGCACGGCTAGATTTGAAGGACGCATACCTCACGATACACGTAGTTCCGCTATTCCGTTGCTTTCTGCGTTTCGAGTGGAAAGAGGAGATATGGCAGTTCAAGACCTTGCCCTTTGTGCTATTGTCGGCGCCTTGGGCCTTCACAAAGCTAATGAGGGCTATAGCCACTGCAATGAGAGAACAGGGAATAAGGATGATCATATATTTGGACGATATCCTTCTCATGGCAGAGTGCAGGGAGAGATTTCAGAAGCAGGTTCAGTGGGCGACGGACTTCATCTCCAGCCTAGGCTTTTTGATCAGCAGAGAGAAGTCAGAGCTTGTTCCATGCAAGAAACTAGATTTCTTAGGTTTCACCATAGACACGAGAAGGGCCACTCTAGCCCTCCTGCCTTCCAAAATAAAAGCCATCAAGAAGGATCTGAGGACAGCCCTGGGGAAACAGTTTATTTCGCTTCGGAATCTAGCCAGGATAAATCTGCTGGCGGCCTCCATTCAGGCTATTTTCCCCCGGACCGCTGCATTATCGAGCCCTTCAGAGGCTCAAGATCAAGTATCTTCAGAAGGGATGGAGATATCATCATGAAGTCCTGTTGGAAGAGGACAGCAAGACAGAGCTCCGATGGTGGCTGAACAATATGGAGGCATAGAACGGCAGAGCTATCTTCGGAGACCGGCCAGAGCTCATAATAGAATCAGACGCCAGCAGGTCAGGCTGGGGAGCTAGATGCGGAAGCACAGAAACCGGAGGGAAGTGGTCTCCAGAAGAGCTGGAGCTGCATATCAACTGCTTAGAGCTGCTGGCCGGTTCATTCGCAGTAAAAGCCTTCTCCAAGGACAAGACGAAATGCTGCATTCTGCTTCGCATGGACAACATATCCGCTGTGAGGTATATCAACAAGCTGGGAGGAACAAGATCCAGGATGCTAGTGGAGATTGCCAAGGATTTCTGGCACTTCTGCCTAAGCAAGAACATATCAGTCAAAGTAGAATATCTTCCGGGAACAAAGAATACAGTGGCCGACTGGAATTCTCGCTATCTGGTAGACTCCAGCGACTGGAGACTACACAAATCAGTTTTCAACAAATTGCAGCTCAGGTGGGGGCCGTTGCATACAGATCTGTTTGCCTCCAGACTAAACATACACCTGCGGAACTACTTCAGTTGGAGACTAGACCCGGAAGCGCTGGGAACTGACTCGTTCCTGCAAGTTTGGGGATGACACGTTCATTACGCATTTCCACCCTTTGCAATGAGAGCCAGAGTCTAAGCGAAGGTTCACAGAGTCAGGGCCGAGTTGGTGATAGTGACTCCAGAATGGAGGTCTCAAGCCTGGTTTCCGATTCTGATGGAACTTTCCACAGTTTTCCCTCAGAGGATCTCACAGCGAGAGGATCTCCTTGTATATCCAGTAGGAGCACTTCACCCTCTGATCTTGGATCAGAGCCTAACACTTCTGGCCTGCAGAATTTCAGGCGAAGGTGGCACTTGCTGGGACTTTCAGAAGAAGCTATTGAGCTCATCAAGGTTTCATGGGCCCCCTCGACAGTCAGGAGCTATAATTCCACTTGGTAAGCCTGGGAATTATGGTGCAGGGAGAGAAGTATTCCTCCCATTTCAGCCCATATAGCTCAGGTCATACATTTCCTGGCATCTCTGAGCGGGGAGGGGAAATCTTTCAGAACAATAGGGGTATATAGGTCAGCCATTTCCGCAGGGCACGAGCTGGTTTATGGAGTACCAGGGGGAGAGCACCCAGCAGTAGTAAGACTTCTCAAAGGTATTAAGGTCAGCAGGCCACCGTTGCCCAGGTATTCAGTCCTGTGGGACGTTACTAAGGTGTTACACATATTGGAGCAATGGCCAGAAAACAAGCTCTTGTCAGAGAAGCAATTCTCAGGGAAGCTGGCCACTTTACTATGTTTAGTCTCATGCAGACATATTTCTGATGTGAAAGCACTTGAGATAGATCGAAAAATCGTCTATCCGGAGGGAGTAGCATTCAACATAGCGCAGCACACTAAAACGAACTCCAGAATAATTACTTCCCGTATTTTCCAGATAACAGCAAGCTCTGCGTAGCGCAATGCATAAAATGATATGAGGCAGTTATAGCCGTGGTGAGACCTGTAGGAGTGACCCAACTGCTTATCGCACGCATGAAACCTTACAGAGCAGTTGCCTCAGCTACTATAGCTTGATGGGTAAAGGAGGTCATGAGTTTGACAGGGATAGATATATCTATGTTTGGAGCGCACTCAGCCAGAGGAGCTATGGCTTCCGGAGCTTTTGCAGCCGGATTTCCACTGCAGGAGATCATGAAAGCTGCAGATTGGTCCAGTGACTCTGTGTTTAGGACTTTTTATTTGAAGCAAGTAGCTAATATTGCAGCGGCAGTGATGCAAAGCTTTGAACAAGCATAATGCTCAGTTCCGGTCTTGTAGTAGAATACAGATTGCCCATGCGACAAGCGCAGGAAGTCTTGATTCTATTAAAGACACGGAGGCGAGCATTATCCCGCCCTACAGAATTTGGGAAATTGTAAATAATGTTGTACTGCATTATTATCATGGAGATTTTAAGAAGAGTTCCCAACTCTAACGATTATGATCTTCTCTTTATTCGCAGAAGAAGAGCAGAAAAATAACAGGGATTAATGGAAGGTCGAAGGGACTGCCCTACGAAGGGAGGAGCATAATAGTTTAAAGTTGAATCGGTTAGATAGTTGCAAGAGTTATGCAGCGAGAGAGAAGAAAGAAGTGGAAAGTACCTAAGGACATGGGGGTTTATACTTACCAGGGGACTTCCATTGGTGAAGGGGACTGAGGCTAAGGACTACAGAGCCTCTAAGACTCTTGGGAGTGGTGGTCTTGGTGCACCATATTTTGTTTGTTTTCGTTTTTTAAGCATGTTGGGCATACTTTCTTTAAAAAAAAAACAGTTTTAAATGATAAAGTTTTGAATTGCTGTTGAGAAGTTGCACAAGTTGGGCACAGGAAATGTTAGATGAAGATAGAGACACTGTCCATGCGGAACGAAGAAAGGACGTATGTGGCACTGAGGGATGTTTTTCAATGGAGAAGGAAGTCAGATGGTCGGATTTAAACACACCTGTAACCAGGGTGTCAGAGCCACTGACACAGTCACATCGACCCAAGGGGCGATTCCACAGTGAAAGGGGAGAATCGCCGACTTATGTGAGCAGATTAAGATCGCACCTGGTTGAAGGCGATGTGGTAATATTGTTTCCTGCATTGTACAGAAAAATGATGAGAGATGAGAATGAGTTTGGGGCATCGCAGTTTCCCTTGTTGGAAAAAGGAGGGCCAGACCACAATATATACTGTGGCCCCAGATAAATAAGGCGTAAACTCCCTATGTTAACTTCAGGCTCTGGGAAATGGATACATGAGTTACAGAAAATGACAGGAGGTAACACGTTAGCCATAGGGGACATTAAAGGTCTCCTCATCGCCATACTTGGTGAGAGAGCTGATGATGTATGGACGAGGGCAGGATACCCTGGTGTGACAATAGTTAACACTGATCACGATGAGCACCATTCAATAACTGCAGGGCGGCGGTCTGGAGGGCACTGAGAGTACTATATTCAAACACGTCCGATATAGAAGCTATAATGACGAAAAAGATGAAGGACGGAGATGATCTGTTGCTTTACATTCAACATTTTCCGGAATCCTGGGCTTTGGAAACGCGCGAGTCTTGGGCAAAATCTATACCAGTATTTCATCATATATTGTTCTAGGGGCTACCAGAACCTGTACAGAAGCAGCTTAAGAAATTAGTGGGTGTTGAAGTCAAACTGTGGTCCGATATTCAGCAGACTATTGCCCACTATTGTAGGCTCTTGCAGGAGAACAATCTCAAAAAGGATGTTGCCCGGAAAGGCGAGGAGGCAAAATTAGTGCAGAAAAAACTGTCTGAATATGCCATTGAAGGGGCGATGTTGACGAGTGTAGATGGACCGACTCCACAGCAAAATGCAAGTATGCCACATCTAAATAGCCAAAGGCAGTTTGACCAGAGTAATAACAGGTTTACTCTGCCCGGAAGGGGTGGATTTCGAGGAACAGGTTTTCAGAATAATCAAGGAAATTGGCAGAATAATCGGGGAGGTTTTCAGACCAATTAAGGTGGGTTTCAATACATGCAAAATGACGGTCAGAATATAAAGGATGGGCAGGTTAGGAGGCCACCCCTATGCTGGACATGCGAGATGACAGGGCATTATGACCATCTCATTTACCGATGAAGGGATAGTGTGCTCAACTTCATGGATGCATTATCTAAACGTCTGTGAAATTATGAGAGCATTTACATGAAAAGTAGCCATGAGAGCAATACCTCTAGAGCCAGACGTTTTCCATTATGAAGTGTGTGTTCTATTGGCATAACTGCCAGGCCTAGCAGGCAAGGCAATGAGAGTACCTGATGAATTTCTGTTTAGACTAAAGATACCTATGCGCGAAGAAGAAGGGCATTTATTTCCCTCGGAATTACAAGCAGCCATAGTGTGAGGTAAAATGGCTTTGCTTGATGGGAACGATGACAAAGGCAGACAATGGTGTACAGTGATTGCCTTCGGAGAAGGCTACAGATTAACTGACATCACCAATGAAGACATGTTTGGCAATTAACTATCTGATGATGATGAAGTATTATTTGAGATGAGTATTACTTATTGGGTGAAAGCAATCAAACGAGAGGTACCTCAGAAAATGATGATAGCACATCAACGTCCCGAGTATTTTGAGGAAGATATGGTAAAAGTGCCAGCTTCATTATGGACTACAGGCCCCTATGATGTAGACCTATTGAAGGGGGTTGGAGAAGTGAAGATGAAATTGAGACCAGGAGCAATTCTACCTCGAGCACGACAGTATGCCATGTCTCGAGAAGCAGATGAAGGTATTAAATTCTGCCAATTTCAGCCATAATGGAGCAGGGCATCTTAGTGACATCAGAGTCACCGTGTAATACTGTTGTGTACCATATCAAGAAATGTAAGGAGGGGGTCTTTGGGATTAATACAAGATTTGAGAACAATAGACCAGATTCTAGAGGCCGAGTTCCCTTTAGTTCTGAACCTGTCTACAATTCTATGTCATCTACCTGTTGGAGCACGATATTTCACTGTGATTGATTTGAAAAATGGGTTTTTCTCAATCCCATTGCACAAAGACTCAAAGGATCAGACGTCATTTATGTTCAGACAAACGAGATTGAAAAGTACTTGGCTGTCGCAGGGGTACTGTGAGTCTCCATCGATTTTCAATAGAGTCCTGTAGATGGACTTGAACAAAATAAATTGATTTGGAAAGTGTTGTTCTGCAATACGTAGATGACATATTAGTTTGCAATACTACAGAGGAGGAGAGCAGACGCGATTCTGTCCAACTGATGATAATACTTGCTGACAAAGGATATAAGGTTGACAAAGAGAAGCTACAGTATTGTCAGCAATACTGACAATACTGTATATAGGCCAATTGATTTCACATGAAGGAAAGAAGGTCACTCCTGAGAGGGCTGAGGCTATTTTGAAAACCGCAAAACCACACATTGTAAAACACATGCAGAGATTTTTGGGAATATGCAATTACATCAGAGCATGGGTCTTTACTACAGGATTTAAGGAAAGCACAGGCAACACAGGAAAAAATCACATGGACAGAGAAAATGGAAGAAGCATTTGAAGAGCTGAAAAAAACTATTTGTACAGCTCCAGTTTTAGGGATTCCTAATTATGCTGAAGAATGATTTTTATTCACGCACACAGATTGTACTGTTATGACAGCAGTCCTCATGCAGAGAACCACGTTTGGATACAAGCCCCTCGCATATTACAGTGGGATTTTAGACCCAGTAATGAGAGGTCACTTCCCGTGTGAACAGCCTTTGGCTGCCACTGCATTCGCCATAGAGAAAGCTGCAAGCATAGTGATGGGATGTTCTATGATGTTATTTGTAGAGCATGCCCTATTTGCTATTCTAGAGAAACCTAAGGGTACATTGACTTCTCAAAGGGCTTCTGCCTACGAGGTAGTTATATCAAATCCAGCAATCAAAATAGTTGGATACAGAGTAGTGAATCCTGCCATGTTTGTAGTTGAACCACTGGCAGAGGATGAGCATGCACACAACTGTTCGAACTATGAAGAGTTCTATGTTTAGATAACTCCCTTAATCTAAGCAAAAACCCGACTGAAAAGCTGTAGATTCATGTTGTCCCGTGTTTTGTTTGTATAATATGAATCTACGTGTACATGTGGCACCTTGATGCCTGCGGGCTACGGCACGGTAGAAATAAATAAATAAATAAATATGATGAAATCCAGAGAGTAAAAGAAAATGCCTTGCCAGGTGGAGAAATTGTTTTTTATTGACGGTTCGTTGAGAATCGATCAAAATGATGGACAGAGATATACAGGTGTCACTGTGGTAAAATAGACAGCCAATGGGGAGTTTCAGACATTGGTAAGTGCCCGACTCCCGTCTCATTATTCAGCCCAAGCTGCAGAATTAGTGGCACTGATTGTCATGCTCGAGAATCATGCAGACCAGGAATAAACAGTGTACAGGGACTCCGCCTATGTGACGTCAACAGTGCACGCTGGATTAGCACATTGGAAAAGGTGTGGCTACCTCCGAGCGGATGGCACGCCAGTGCAGCACGCAGCCTTATGTGACAGGCTTATCAAGGCACTACAACTCCCAGTGGCCATCGCGGTCGTTAAATGCGCAGATCATACTAAAAAGACAGACTTGATTTTACTTGGAAACCAGGCAGCAGACGATGAAGCGAAAATTGCTGCATGTTCAGAAAATATGATGGGCCTCATCACGACTTTGGCGGTAACCCTTAAATCCGGCGGTAGCGCTATTACCGCTGGATTTAAGGGTCCGCCAAATCAGGACTTCGGCGGATTTCGCCCCAGCTCTGAGCTGGGAGGAAATCCGCTGAAAATTTGCACTATTACCGCCGGCGGGAAATCCGCCGGCGGTAAGAGTGCAAATTTCTCCCATTGAGCCCAATGTGGAATGGGGCATTCCCGAATGGGCTCAATGGGAATGGGGATTTACTTTACTGCCGAACTCGTGATCCAGCGCTATTAGTGCTGGGGAGTTCGGTGGTAGGGCTAATACCGCCGGCGTTACCGCCCAAGTCGTGATGAGGCCCATTGTCTTTTGAAGCACCTGATTTAAAAGAAATAATTGTTGTGTTGATGAATGTGATTGAAAAATATGGTGATTTGTCAAAAACACAGTTTATGGAGGTTCAGGGGGAAACACCTCAAGATGAGAAGGATTTGTGGACACAAAGAGGGTGTTCTTTTAACCCCTCTGAAGCATTGTGGTGACAGGATAGCACTGGTAAACCGGTTTTTCCTGTAGCCTTACTGGGGTTAGCACTGGAAGAAGCTACACTACCCTCTGCACACAACTAGGGAGAACCTTGCAGCAACGATTGCTGAAGATTGGTTTGTACCAAATCTGCTAGAGCACGTTGCCTTCTTTATGACAAACTGTATCATTTGTCAAAGATTTATTGCTGGGCATACACTGCGCACAGTTAGTGAGGTTATTCCGAGATCCATTGGACCCTTTTAGCATTTGCATATCGACTACATCGATATGATTCAAGTATGTAATGGATACATATACATGATTGTGGTGGTGTGTCCCTTTTCAAAGTCGATTGAGGCAGGTCCCTGTACGCATCCAGACTCCACCTGTGCAGGTACATTTTTGGTGTGGGAAGTGTTTCCTAGATGGGGAGTATGTGAGGTGATAAGGTCAGACAATGGTCGGCATTTTGTGAACCAAATATTTGAGCAGATCAGCTTGTTGCTTGGTATAAAGCACAATTTTTCCTCGCAAAGAAATCGGATCTGTGAGAGGCTCAACGGCTTGCTTATGGAAAGGATAGCCAAGTTGAAGCTTACTCTGAAGAAAGAGTGGTTGCATTGCCTACCACTGGCATTATATGTTTTGAGGAATCAACCAGGTTCTGACCACCATCTCACGCCTCACAAAATTGTGACTGGAAGGCGGATGAGAACACCCCTAATGCCTCCATCCGAGTTAGAAGTGTTGTTCAGTCAACTGCAGATGTGTTTGGAAAAGAAATGCATGATTATTTGAACTGTATGACTTCCAGTATTTCTGTCATTTCAGGACAGCTGCATTGACAAGGTTGCAGGACAGTACAGGACACAGAAGGAGATGCGTCAACAAATCAACCTCAGGAATTACATCTTCCCCAATTATTCGCCGGAGATGAGGTCCTAATTCGGAACCACCCGAGAAAAAGGTGGGACAAACCTCGTTTCAACTGACAATTTATCATAGTAGATGTCAAGCCATCTGCTGGGCAGGCATGCTTGGATTTTCATTGGCGACGTCAAGATTTATACTGGAAAAACCTCTCTGCCCTCTGCACCCCACCACCCCACCGAGAAGCAAGTACAAGCATTGATGAAGGACCACAGCACGTGCAGACGAGATCTATGATGAGGAAGAAGGACACATAAGCTGAAAAATAGAAAAACAAAGACTTTGTTGGACTGTGGCTTGATTCAGGACACTCGTTTTGCTAATTTTGAAAAGGTTAAGGGAAGCAAATTCGAACATTCTGTGCAAATCTCATGCAGGGTTACGAGAAGATCTATATTCTTAAAGCCACAGTGGCTTATTGACTTTGGACTGAGACATGTTTAAGCCTTGATAAGAAGAGAGATGCCAGACACTGATCATGGCTTTGATAATTGGAAGAGAGTGCAGTATCCTGATTCATTCCTTACTGAGTTCTTGTTCGGATTTGCCCACCGTGTTATCCAAAACCAACATTTCAAGGATCATATTTGACATTTTTCTCTATGTGCTGCGTTTATATCCAGCGATTGTGGGGAGAACTTCTAATATACGTGTATTTTTGCAAGATCCTAAAAATGGCCCGATTGTGAGGAGACTACTTACAGCAATTATTGAGCAAGTGTTGAAGCACAAATGCCCCTATCACCTGAGGTTGCACACAGACTTGTCAATGGGGTGTTTTCTGCCTCTGATTGAAGTATATCCACATCTTGTTGGCAGAGACACAGCCGTAATCACATTCCTAAGGGACCCCAGAAATACTGAAACTTTTACTGTGATCTTGAAGCTAATAATTATCCAAGTAAGCCTATGTTCTGAGAGAACCCACAGGACGGTGGTGTAAAACTTTCCTTTGAGGGACAGATCGAGAAGGTTGCTGACAAAGACAGACATTTTGTTTCATGCTGAAAGAAGTCATCATGTCACCTGGCTTGAAGCAAATTCGAGGAGTGGACTGGGAGCTGGTATATATCATGGAACTGATCTAGACATATTGAGAGCAACTTTCTTCTTACTTTGGACATTTCTATTTTGCATGGTTAAGGACTGTTTCCAGAAGAATAAAGATCAAGAGTTAATTTTGTTATTCAGAAAGCAGACCAGTGGATTAAGAACGAAGGTGCCAAGGCAGGACAGCAACTTCCAGGAGGAGGGTGTAATGCTAATGTATTAAAGAATTACTTCTTCCTTCCTTGGGCAATAAACAATGGGTAGTACTAGTAGCAACTTCGTGATCCCGGATGCAGAAAGACATTCACATTGTCCACGGAATAGGTGTTGTACATCAATGTACCTTTGTCTTATTTATGGATGTGTTCTGTTTATAATCATACCACTCTCACTCACAGTCCGCACATCCTACTACCTTGATATTCCTGGGGCTAAGACTCCAGTGAATCTTCCTGAGCAGAAGGAAGTAGCAATTGTGGCAACTCCGAAACACCCAAGGCCCTATGTAGTTATTCCTGTTCCAAAGAAAGATGACCCAATATTTGAATCTGAGATAAGCACCATTAGCAATCATTCACATGCAAGAAAGGTTGTAGAAATTCTGTTTGGACACAAGAAGCAGGTCTTGCAAAATGGGCAAGATGAGCGGTTACCAGACAATGTGCCTATACAAGTAATGCATGAAAATACGCCTGCTCCTGTAATGAAGAACCCAAAGGTAACTCCTAAAGGACAGACATATGTGGAGTTTATGCAAGACATTGTTATGGGTAGCTGAGCAAAGGAAACTCCCTGAACTTTCTCCTACCAGGAGAACATTAACAGGTGCACCTCGTCCACTGACAGATGTGCCCATGATCTCTTCAGAAAGAAGGAGTTATGCCGGTACACTTCATGACATGATTCGGGAAGGTCACATGAGGAGAATCAGAACTAAAAGAAACACACAAGAAGATGATTTCAAACTAAATGATTATCTGGAGAGTACAGCACATTTGGGATATAACATTTGGTACCAGCATATGAAAGAAGTAGGAAGAAGGACCTTGAATGAGGAATGCTTTGTGTGTGCACTCATGCCATACAGTATGGGAAATTCTAAAGTCTTCATAGCTATCGAAATATATGTCAAGACAGCTCATTGTCTTTCGCACATAGCACTTTGCAAAACCAGAGGCCAGTTCATGGGTCGAGATGCCTACCTCAAATGGGCAACTGAATGTACAGATCCAGATGAAGATGACTACGTGCAAAATACTAAAACAAGAAACAAAGCCCATACCAAGAATCATGCGATCAGATTTGAGAAGCCTAGAGTAAAAGGAGCTGGAATCAGATGGGAAGTGAATAAGAAATTGGAGGCTGCAGGAAAATCTGCAGAAGACGCTTGAAGATGGAAGAATAGAGGTCAAATGCAGATTTGGGGATCTGTGTTATCACCTGATGGATGGGAAGAAGGAGTAGTCATCTGCAGCGCCTGGGTGATCATTGGATGCTATAGACCAGTCATCTACATTGTGCAGAATGCCTGCAAGCCATTATGGCCAAGACTTGGTAAATTACTGACTTGGGTTGAAGACAGAGGAGGACCTCTGCAGATTGTACCCTTGGAAAGTTCAAAGCTGTGCTTCAGAAATAATGGCACAAGAAAAGTTGGAGAAAATAAGAATTGTGGTTGAATCTTTGATGTTCCTGGAATGGTACATGGTACAGCAGTGATTACAGATCATTATTGGGCTTGTGCAGCCAGAGCCCAGATCAGATTGCCTGCAAACTGGGGAGGAATATGCACATTGGTGAATGTCCATGTTCCAGCTTTAGTGATTCCAAAAGGTGATTTACACATTGACAGTTTTCCAAAAGCAGAAGCTCACCTGAGGAAGAAGAGGTCTGCAGAGCTGATCCAGAGGATGAAGAGAGGGAATTATTTCTCAGCTAAGTCAATAGAAGCATTCGATGCCATACCATATTAGCACAGACTGTTTAGCCAGACCTCATCCGTTTTTACATTGATCTTCCGGCTGTTCAGGTTGGAGCAAACACCAAGTGGCTACAAATCACCAGGTGGGAATTTCAGCAGACAATTAACACTACAATAAAAGGATTCAATGCAATCAAGGAAGAGATCAGAGCCATATGATTGATGACTCTTCATAATAGATATACCTTAGACAGGATCACAGCAATGGATGGAGGTGTTTGTGCAAAAATCAGAGAATCATGTTGCACATTTATACCTCCTCATGATGACGAGAATGGAACATTGACAGAGGCCATAGACATGCTGACAAAACTCCATGGCCAAATGATGGAGGAAGTAGAAGACATTGCAGATGACAGCTGGTTTGGATCACTCTTCTCTTGGGTTCCACAATGGATGGCAGACATCTTCAAGTTCCTTGGAGCTCTGATAGTGATGATATTGCTTGGATTTTGTTTGATCAAGATAATAATCTCACAATGCAAGAAGACAGCAAAAATATCCATAGGAATAAAGATCATGATCAATGTTGAATCAGGATGGAAGCCCAAGACCTGACAGAAGAAGAGATCAGAGACTTTGTGAAAACCAATATCCTTGCACCCGAGGGGACAAAGTTCCTGTATCCAAAGAATCATAAGAAATATATGGGAAGATGGATCTATTGCAGTCCAATTGGACAGTGCCAGCTTATGACATGGCCTAAAGATGGACATGTGAAAACAGCAGGATGTCTAAAGGGAGCCATCAATATATGGGTCCCAAAGAAGTTGTTGTTCAGGCCAAGTTGCCTGGATGTGAAGGATGATGTGGGAGTGGCCGATGAATCACCCAATGGGGGGAGTGTAGAGAAGGAGCCAAGTACCCCCACCTCAATTGACCTGGCCCTTTTGCCTTTATGCTGGAAACCAGAGTATGAGATGTATACTGAACAGCTGAATCAACAAAAAGCAGAATATGGACTCAGTCCAGTACCAGTGAAAGAACCAGTACCTAAGAGAATCTGAGAGCCAAGGTACCCATTGAGGAAACCATATTTACATACAAAGAAATATGATGGCCATCTGAATGAGATTCGTGAAGAAGCAGAACCAATAAAAGGCAAAGATGAATGGTAGTATTACTAGCCATTACCAAGTATATGTTCTTTGGAGCTGAAGATGAAGTACATAAAAGGATGTAGTAATCAGAGAATGCAGATATTATATAAAGGCATCAAGAAAGCAACAAGGATTAGTGGCATCTTGGGCTCAAGGTGTAGAAACCTATGCCACAGAAACAGATGAAGATATTAAATCATTTTACACGTGTACAGATGCAGAAGAAACACAAGCAGCAAAGTAACCATGAAGCTAGCTCTAAGCTATAGTCAAATAGATTGTGGCAAGCACCAACATATACATACAAAGGAATAAGAGATTTATGGATGTTCCCACTCAACATATTAAAGCCGGTTGGACATTCGCAAAAAGGTCTCAATTCAGTGTGTTTCAGTTTATAAAACCGACATTGAATTACGGAAGCAGAGCTCAGAAAGGTGAGGTTGGATGAGCCCCAAGAAGCCAAGGTCTTATCAAACTGGAGTAGACTGACTTTGGATACAAAATCGTGTGAAAGAACAAACCTCCTGTCCAGAAGGAGTGAACATAACAAGGAAGATGCCAGAGGTCTATTGGAATAAAAAAATAAATACACAAAAAGGCTTGTTTCTATGGTCTCTAGTCACATGGAAACATGAAATTGGATGAACGAGATGATCACACCTACTCATGAGGCAGGCTATGTTTCTCACTCCCTAATTTTCTCAGAGCTAAGAACACTCTCAAGGATGAAGTTCAAAGGCCTAATTGACATCAGACCACTGAGGTGGTGATGGATTGATATGCTAAATGGTGGGAAGCAAAAGTTAAGGCAACCTCACAAGCATCTGTATGGACAGCCTGCAGGCTGCTAACATAGGTGGAAAAGTAATGAAGATGGATAGAGTGCCAACCAATTGTAGAGGACCTGCGTATTCAAGGGTTCTATGGTGTGTAAACAAATGGGACATTGTGTATTTAGTGACGTTCAGAGTGGTCATTTTTAGAGGAGGGCTTAGTTGCCCACCTGATGATTAAATAACAAACCACACAGTTGCACTTTTTTAGACTCATATGGATCCTATACTTAGATATACACTTATAGCCAATCATCCCTCTTTTCTTGTAGTTTGCCACGTAGGATGACGTTGGTAACATGTAGGTTAGACGTCAATAATGACACATTTTGATTATAAAAGTGCAGTTTTTTCTTAAATGCTTTGAGTTTGAAGATCGAGCGTTTGCGTTGATGTTTGTTATGCTCCCTGTTTTAGATAATTGACATTAAAACAATCTTTCTTTTGTCAACTTCCTGAGTCGGCTCCATTATTTGATGTATGAGTAAGATCTGCATCCCCATCCATCTCAAGGGTAATTGCTGCTCATCCAAGGGGCTGGGCTATCCAGTTCAGAGGGATGTGGAAGTAATAATTACTAATATGTGTAACCCAAAGGTATGTGCTTATAATTTTTGCAGTTTAGCAGTATGTGCTGTTTTAGGAATTATCCATCTATATACATATTTGTGAAAGTGTATTTGTATGTTCGAGGTTGGTTCCGTCCCCTAACAGTTGGAGGGCTGAGATTTTGGCCAAAGGTCGGCATACCAGCCTGGGGTATACAGGCAATAGTGAAATTTGATCAATCCCACCCATTTGCCCTGCATAGGGTGAGGTCAGGCCCTGTGCTATCAGTATAGGTGATTTCTGGAGAGTGCCGGTTTTGCGTTTGTTGACTCCAGCCCCACAACTGTTGTTGGGACGAAATGTTGGCCCGAGGTTGGCATACCAGTCTGCGGTGTACAGGCAATGGCGCAATCTGACCAACCCCACTCATTCCCCCTGAACAGGGCAGGATCTGGCCCTGTGCTAACAGTATAGGTGATTTCAGGAGTTTGCAATTTTGCCCCAAGGTATACCAGTATCGGTGTACTTGCGATGGTGAAATCTGACCAACCCCACCCATTCCCCCTGCACAGGGCAGGGCTTGGCACTGTGCTATCAGTCTAGGTGATTTTGGGCATTTGACAATGTTGCAACTTTTCTAAAAATAGGATGTTAGGACACAAGAGCAGCATACCAGTCTGGGGTGTACTGGTGTAAGTGAAATTTAACCAACCTCACCCATTCTGTCTGCACAGGGGTGGAGCAGGGTCCGGCCCTGTGCTATCAGTATAGGCAATTAAAGGAAGATTGCTGATTTTTCTTGTAGGAATATGTGCTAATACTAAGAATGAGTATATCAAGAATGTTCTGCTGTGCATATCATTAGCTATTTGTTGGGGGCCTTTGTAAAATTAACTGCATGAATTATGTGCGTAAATGGATAAACAATAATTTTCTCTACCTGCTACTTGCACCCCTTAGGTACAAAAATATGTATTCATATGTATTGAATTATTCCAACGTGCAACAAGGATAGTATTTGAGTTGTTTCCTTTACCAATGCAAAGCTATTGTAAGAATGCAAGATTTATAAACATTATTATCTTCTATCGTGTCAGCCTTAAAAATGTGTGGAATCAGTGGCCAATGTCCACATTAGTAGTAAATAGCCATGTCCCACTAGCCAAGATGTTCATCCGTGGCCCCTGCCACCTTGCATCAATTAGGGTGAAAGACTGGTACCCACTGTCCTGTGGCCAAAGTCTTAGCCATGTCTGCTGACCAATTTGCACGAATTTTGGTAAAGGGCTGTGGCCCACTGCCTCACATGGCCTGGAGCTCTATGCCCTCTCAGGGGTAATTAACCATGCCTCACTGGCCATACCACTACCACTGTGCACCAATTCAGAAAAGTGGCCACTTCATACGTATTCGTATGGCCAGTGGTTTATTTTTTTTCTCCACTTCTTTCATTCTCATGAGGTTTTCCAAGGTAATTTCCGGGGAAATATAACCACAGCGACCGTTGTGTGGACTTCGCTTCGCATGGGATGTTTCCTGTGAAAACGCAATATCTTTCGATGAACGTGCTAAGAAGAACATGCATTAATATTGACATTTCAACTGCCTTTCTTTCCATGACACACTTCAATTTCTGCTTGAAACTTGCCATAAACCTGCTGTAATCCTTCAAGATTGTCAAGATAAAACAAACGCGATCTGATTGAAAAAAGCCTTTCCAGCATAAAAGAAATGGGCTGGGCACAAACACAGCTTTTATTGCATGCTTAATAATTTTGAACCATTTGACAAATTTGCCCCAAATGTGCCAGTTTGGGGGATTTATGCAAGTCAATTGTTTGGGAAGATTGTTATAAACAGTACAATGTTCAAATGGTTCACATTCCTACCATTCAGATCCAGGTGAAAGCTTTCCTTGGATTTACTGGATATAAGTGGGTATTTCCCAAAGGTTTAGAGAGAATGGGGAGTATGCATTCAGGACCTCAGAGGGTTGTGTGCACTATTTAGTTCGTTATTTACTAGCAGAAGTACCCAATCTCGGAACTGGTTCTGTAGACAGACATGATAACATTGATCAAGTGGTTTGCTGTTCCGATTTGCTTATCGCTTGATGTGCTTTGCACCGTGAAGGTAACTGACTGAGAATGGGCGCATGTGGCTGGCTGGCATACTCCAGAGCAGACGTTGGGGGGAGGCTAGAGTTGGCGTGCTGCTGCATACTGGGACATTCTGTGCTCTCTTGCCACCTGCCCCTCCGCCTGGCATGGTGCAGTTCATTGTGATGCATTGCAGTGCAAATATCTTGGGAGACATGCATCCTAGGGCCTGGACCTCGAGTTTTGTTCCTCGTGTCGGGACTGGTCCTTCTACGACCACATTGATGTTTCGCCGATTTCAGACAAAAACCTCATGTGTGAAGGTGCTGAAATCCGGGGAACAGGGTGGGGTGTCAAAATATCATGTAGCTAGCGATGTCCGGAGGGTCGTAACAGGCAACTATGTAGAATTTGGTGCAGATTGGTGAACCCGTGTGGAATTGTGTAAGGAACACACCTTTGCCAAGCCACAAACCCAAAACAAATTATGATGTGTGCTGAAATATAGGGAACAGGGTGGTGTGTCCAAATGTCCTGTAGCCAGACATGTCTGGAGGGTCCTAAAAGGTAACTATGCAAAATGTTGTGCAGATTGGTGAAACTGTGTCAAAGTGTATAAGGAAAATCTAATTGCCACAAATCCCACCACAAACAACTTTTGACTTTTAAATACAGAGATCGTCATTTTAGAAGGTTCCAACTGCAAACACAGTAACTTTTTTGTACCCCAGGTTAAAAAAGAGAAAACATGTAAAGTGTGACAGTGTGCTACCACGCACGCACCTATGACACAGTCCTTTACAATAAGTGCTATGCTCTTAAAGTGTTAGTTACTATGATGGCATTGTGTGTGTGCGTGCATCCCCCTCCTGGATCCCTGCCATGCATCAGTGTAGCTGTTCTTCCGAACTTGCTGCTCACACATCGGAACCCCTAACTGTGTTCTTCAACTGTACTGCCAGATTCTCGAACTTGGTACCTCACCTTTGTACTCCTCACTTGTTTGCAGTGTGTTGCCCTGGACATATGACTTTGGTGTTTTTTTTTTACATCGCTGCGCCCTTCATCCTCTACTGTACTTTGTGTCCTTTACAAAATATTGTCGATTCTAGTAGATCCTACATCTGCACAGCCTTCTTCATTTTGGGTGCCTTATGGTGCTCTGTAATGGCCACTGTTCCTCTTCACTCCTCTAGTCCTGTCCCTCTCTCCCCCTATATGTTGTTTGTACCTCACCCTTTTCTCCTCTCTCCGTGGGCTCATTGCCCTCGCCTTCCCATCCCTAATTATCCAGGCTGCTTGTCCCTCACCCTCCTACCCCTCCACCCCCCCTCCTTTCCTATTATATGCCTCACACACTTCACTATCAGAAACTCTGTCAGGCACTTCCGATAGTCTTAATGTGCTGTTCGTCTCTTACTTACCCCCCCCCCCCCTTTATGTATAGTTCTTACGTTATTGAAACCACCGTCAGGCACGTACAATAAATATTGTCTTATGTTGTTTTCCGATTTGTAGTATGTTGTACCTCCAAACCATAGCACTTACCCATTCTGAATGTTCCAATGCCTATTAAGAATGTAATTACTCATTTCGGTTTTTAACTACTCACCCTCCATGCATTGTAGCGCTTTGAAACGTGTGTTTGTGTGCATAGGCGCTATATACATGTCCAATAAATAAATAAATACATGTGTGCATGTGTGTGCATGCACAGCCGCACATAGGTGTCAGCCACACAAGCATGGCTATGTTAGAACTGTGCAGGTTCATATGATGGTATGGTATATGTTTGTGTGTGAGTGTATGTCCACACGAGAGCCTGATGTTGAATTGAGTTTCTATTATGCAGTCACCTAGTTAGAAGTGCCATATAGCAGTCAAAAAGAAAAGTTGATTTTATGTAAAGTATGTGTGGTCTGGCATATTTTCATCTGCTGAAAATATAACCAGATTCAGGGGGACTATTTTTCAAGATGGCATAATACCACAGTGTGCAGCACTGATCCGGGATGCACTTCACTTCACATCCTGGAGTTGGCATCTCCATCTTCCGGGCCTTTGTTTTTCCTAGGGCGTCCTAACGCCTAAACAATGTGTGTTATTTGTCTTCACTGAGTTCAGCATCACCACGCACACTTCCAATGTTTAATGCACCCAGGCAGGTTTAATATGATGAAGTGGAAAAAAATATCTGCCTTCTTTTCTCCCAAAATAGTTTCTGAGAGAAGGCAGGGAATATAGAAAGCATTACTCATGGAAATGACAGAAATGTGCATTTGTTAACAACAGTTATGCAGAAACAATACAACACCTGTTCAAAAACATAATGCAACACACAAGGTAGAAGGTGTGAGAAAGGCAGTGTGCACAATCCAGAGTCAAAACTGTGACGACAATGATTTTACACAACCTTGGTTTCGAAAAAGCATCGCACCTCCATTGACATTGCTTTGGTCCTTGGAAAACACACCTCTCGTGTAGACACTGCAGGGCTAGACCACATTGGGAATTCTGGCAAAAGCCACAGCAAACGATGAGCACTCATCTGCCATATTCTCACATCTATGGACTCAGATGAACAGGTCACACCACCACCGCCTAAAGGGCCTTACATGGTACAACGTCCTTTCATCAACACCCGTTTTTACGAAGGGTGTTTTTACGCAGAGTTTTTGCTGAACAAACTTTTCAAAATTGTTTTTTGGAGGTGGGAAACAGCATATTAAGGGCTGGGGGGATCGGGAGTAAAACAAAATAAGTAGAGAACGGGGGTCATGGAGGGCGGAACCCCCACACAATAAAAATTAAAACATTAGATGAGTTTTTTGGGCAAAACTCAGTGTAAAAACACCTGTCCTAAACACAGGTGTCGAAGAAATGACTAAGAACCCCTTACATTGACTCCTGACCTGGCTCCTGATCAAAGAAATACCATATTTAAAAGGTATTTGCCAAGTACAAAAGGCTTTTCAGGGAAAGACACTAGAAACACTGTTTAAGGTATTTCTATACTTTGTTTTGTTATGCTAGTTTAACAAGCTTTTTACACTACACCCATCACAACCATAGTGGTCTTATGACACCCACATTTTGTTGGGGAATTTGTCGTATTGTGACCCCTCTTGTGTTAGCCATAACAGAGCCCATGGAGGAAGAACAAAGGAAAAAGGGAAAATGTAGGGTGGAGTAAAAATAGGAAAGGGACACACAAAACTGACAAACTGGCAAGGTACAATGGGGTTACAGTGAAGGGAATGTGGTTGTATATGGGCTGTATGTGTAATGGTAGGGAAGCTTGGGGTAACAGATTTCAATTTTCCAGTGATGGTATGATGATAGGTTATTTATAAGGCACTTAATACCCAGAGGTTTCTAAGCGGGGACCTGGGGATCGAACCTGTGGTACTCCATGTTGTCTTGCTTCCAAGGCGAGCACGTTGCCCCTGAGCTATCCTGCCATAGCTTATATTGTCTTGAAAGGAACTACTAGAATTAGTGGGAAAAAGGTGAGCAACCCCAGAAATGCTTGGTAAACCCTTGAAGTGTGGAGGCCACACATGTCAGGTTGTGTTCTTTTAGGCACTCCCAGCAAACCACAGTGTTATAATCTGGGACTGCCAGGCCAGCTGTCAGAAGTGACAGAGCCATGTAGCTATTGTGTAAAGGTGAATGTGGGGAAACCACGGAAGTAGAGAGGGAAATGGTACGTGGAAGTGAAAACCTCCCTGGAAGAGCCATATTTGCATGGCCTCTCTATTTATTTATTTATTTATTTATTTATTCATTGCATTTATAGATCGGAGAGGTCTGTTGGGCATGTGTCTCTTGACCGTCCGGGCGTAGTTTGGGGGCATGTTGTTGGGCAGGCAGTGGTGGGTTATGGTGAGTATTTTGAATGAGATTCGTTCACGGATGGGGAGCCAGTGGGCAGATCTTCTTGCTACTGAGATGGGGTCGTGCTCGGTCAGGTTGAGGGCGGGGTGTTGAGCATTGTTGTGTAGGACTTGTAGTTTCAAAAGGTCTATGAGGGCAAACTCACTGATGAGAGTTGTGTGAGATGTGGGTCGTGTTTGCACTGCTTCTTTGTGCTGTATTTGTGCCTTCCACTGCTATTTTACAGTATGCAGTGTTTTGAGTGCTGAAAACCAATGTTGTTGGGTAGACAATATTTTTCAGCCACTCTTCATCACTTTCCTCATTTATTCTAGGACTGGAGTTTGTTCATATAATTGTACCAGTCCCAAAATATGTTGGGAAGTGTGTTTAGTGGTGACAGTAAATATTGTTTACCCCACAATGTTTGTTTTCAGAGGTGCAAAACAATTCTATTTTACATGATGTAGTAATGCAGGACTGTTTAATTAACCTTCAGAGGTATTTTATCATACCGGGAGAGTAATTCATTCAGACGAAAGGTTGTAACATATTGCATAAGTCAAAGGAAATATTCAATGATGAACAATCCTCTAGATTTCAGCTGGCCATTGAAAGGCTTGTTTGCAGTGGCACTCTGGTACCATTCTGTGTGAAATTTCGAACTGATACCAGTGTCATTTAGCTCAAGGGTGGCCTAGCTTTGAGGCGTTCTTGCACTGCCTGGATATGCCCAAATAGTGCATGCATCAGCAGGTGAGTAACTGCACTACTACTACTTGTTACCTCTGCCCAGAACATCCTCAAACAGAAAGGTTCAGGCGGAAGGACGGCTTGGAGGAATTCTGAGCACTCTCAAGTGAGGATAAGTTTTGACCCATGGTCTTTCTGGGAGCAAGGCCCTGGAGTGGGTTACACGGAAGCTCCAGTGGCTTGCTAGGAAGATTTTCAGGAATGGCAATAGTGTTGGGGGAGGCGTGATTCCTCTTGGGCTGGGGTTTGGCTATCCTGGTAAGTAAACTTTCTCAAATGGACTTGCAGTTACCTTGTGCTGATAAAACAGGCTCGTAAATACATCTCAATTTCCTCCAGGGTGTAGAGTCTGCTTCACTTAGCGTGAAGTTGATGACAATGTATGACCCCAACAGTGTGTTCTTGGTGGACCCCACAAATGGATGCTGTCTGTAAGAGAGCCCATGTCTCAATACTCAGCCAGTTCTCTGTGCCTTCAGATCATGGATGGCCTCAGTTGAACGCCTGAGGTCACCTGAGAACCAACTCTGAGCTTTCCCTGCATCTCATCTGAGCTACCAAAATGTAATCTGAAGTGATTACAAAGCGGTGCAAATGTCATACCTGCAACCATAAATCCACTGTGCAACCAAAAAAAGGACATTGGTGATATTCTGACCAATTACGAACTTTCAGGCATGGGTAGGACATCAACATCTCTTATGTGATAATGCCAGACTCTAATATCAATACACAGCGATAAGTCATTACACCTCACCAGCTGAACTCTACTATCATCAAGTGGCACTTACTCTTACCATCAAATCCACTTACGCACAACTAAGGCCCATTAATATACTGGCCTGGCTATACCCACTGACGGATGACAGAGGTGATGCTTGCCATGGTGTCTCGGACCGCAGGAGTTTTGTGTCCATTGATGTACACTTGCTCTAGATAGAGTTGAGTATTTTTGGGAACTGGTGTCTCTTCTGGAGATCCGGTACCAATTCCACTCATTGTAACCAGTCCACATTTGGCCACTCCTGGGCCTAGTGGGAAATCCTCCTCTGAGAGGCCCATACTAATGAAAGCCTTCTCCATGAGTCCAACATTCACTATGGCTTGCTTGGGTAAACCTTTGCAAGCAGGATCCCCTTCCCTATGGCACAGCTCCTTATACACGAAACAACCTTTGGGTGGTGAGAATTCAGGTGTCCCAGTGTTAGGGGTGCCCTTGCTCTTCTTTTCGGTGTGAACAGCTGAACTAGAGTTTGGTGGTTTTTCTGTGCTCTTTGGGGAATTAAGGTATGCCTCCATGTTGTCCTTGATTTTCAGACTTTTGTCCTCGAGACAGTTTTCTCTGGCACAATCATGCAAGTCAGCCAGACTTTGCCCGAGGGGACTCTTCTTGTTTTGGCCATATCTGACCTCCACAGGAAAGCCTTGCATTGACAGGATCCAGGAAGTAATTCGGGAATTACTCACATTTCCGGCCCGGATTCTGTCACTTTGGAGATATTGCAGAGGCTGGTGTGGAGTCTCCACTATGATGTGTCCCCCCTGGATGAACGGGCGGTAATTCTTCAATGCCCACACCGTTGCCAGGAGTGCCTTCTCACAATCGTTGAATTTTCCTCCACAAAGGATAAAGTTTTGCTCGCATAGGAGATTACTTTATTGACCTTGTCATGCTTTTGGTATAATACTGCCGTCAAGCACGTATTAGAGAACCCTGTCTCCAGGAAGAACTCCTTGTTTCTGACAGGGTAAGCTAGGCAAGGCGCTTGTGAGAGGCTTCTTTTGAGTTGTCTTACTGCCTCAGATTGTTCTGGACCCCATGCCCACTTGACCCCCCCTTCAAGAGATGAATCAGGGGTCTGGTGATCTCTGCGTAGCCCTCAATGAACTTTCTGCTGTAATTAGTCAGTCCAAGGAGGCTCCTTAGTTCCCGCAGAGTTGTGGGGTCTTTCAGTTTCTGAAGTGCTTCCACTTTCTTTTCTGGGGGACAGAGACCCTGAGGAGTAATTCATGCCCCAAGAAATTAACACGGGTTCTACACCACTGTGCTTTCTGAAAGGAAAGTTTTGCTCCGGCGGCCCTCAACTGTGTCAGAACATAACGGATCTCCGCTATGTGTTCTTCCACAGATGAACTTTTGATGAGGACATCATCTACATAAGCCAGGTTACCACTCGCACCCAGGTCGGGTATGGCCTTATGTAGGAAAATGTTGAATTAATTGCCGGAGTTGAGGTATCCGAAGGGAGTACAGGTCCATGTGTACTGCTGGCCCCCAAAGGTAAAAGCCAGTTTGTATTGGTCCTCCCTACTGACAGGCACGGTCCAGTATCCATTGGTCAGGTCTATTGCAGTGAATACCTGTGACCCCTGAATCTGGGCCAGCCCTTGGTCAATGTAGGGCAGAGGCCGTCAGGAAGTATGGACCCGTTTGTTGAGCTCCCTAAGGTCGGCGCAGAGTCTCTACTGACCGTTTGGCTTCAATATTCCCAGCACCGGATTATTGAAGGTGCTGTGTACTGGACAGATTATCCCCCGGGACTCAAGGTTCTTAATTATTTCAGTAAGGGACTCCATGGATGCGAGAGGCAAACAATATTGCTTCACAAACACTGGAGTCATGCCAGGGTCCGTGGGAATTGTTGTTGTGTGGATGTTGGTGCGACCACAGTCATATGAGGCTACCGCAAAGAGATCTTGGAAATCCAAGAAAACTTGTTTCAACTTTTGCTTCTGTTCCAGAGTCATACAGGCATCAGCTAGGTTGACTCTCTCTTCCACCATCTGCCTGAAGCCGGGAAAGACTTCTGGTTTTGCTATCTCAGCGGCCTCCTCCAGCTGGGTGGAGAAGTCCCTGGTCAGAGTGCTGATTTGGACTGGAGGCTTCAGGTGGGAAAGGCAGCCCTCATGGTCCTGGAAAATCACCTCATCCCTCCTGAAGTCACAAGTCACATCTTCCTTACCATAAGGGCAGGAAATGTACACCAGGAAGTTCCCCCCATGCCGGGTGAAGATCCTGTCTGGTGTTGTATTGTCATCACTGTCACTGTCAAAACAGTCCTTGGGGATTGGTCCTAACAGTTCATTTCCTAAATCAATGGAGAAATGTTGGTCATCAACTGCCATTCCAATAATGGTGCCTGCGGCTAGAGTGATACTCTTTAAGTCGCTGTTATCCACCTTTATTGGAATGGTGTCATGTTCTATGTTGACTAATGGTGCTGGGTTTACCCCTAACCCTTGCTGTTGGAGGGAAGCATGTAGATGAATATAAGCATCAGGGTTTTTCAATTTTTGTCCTCTTTTAACTTTCACTTCCAGGGAGAATTGTCAGGTCCTTTCTGGGATGGTGACTTCCTCTTTAATCTGAATTTCAACTGCATAAGGTAGCAATTGAGCTGACCTAAATGCTTTTTCTGGATCCTCAAAGCCCATGGGATTATCCACTAATCGGGACCAAACTTTGAAGTTTATTAGGTCCAAACTAATGGCAAAGTGATTGAGAATGTCACTGTCTAAGTAAAAGGCGGCAGTGACGTCTCGCACGACCCAACAATTATGGACTATGCTCTTGTTGCCAATGGAGATTTTGAGCATACACCTGCTTGGCAGGAGATGTTTGGAATTAAGTGCTTCCAGGTCCATTTCCCATTTGTCTATCAGTTTGAATGTGGGAATGGCTGGATCTTTTGGGAGTTGGCGGAACATGGCTTCGCTGATGAAGCTCTTACCATTGTTCACACACACTCGGGCTAGAACAGAGTCCTTCCCATCATTTAACTGAACAGGGATGAACAACTGCTATCCAATTTGCTGAATATCAGCCAGGCTCCGAGCTGATTTCACATCTTTCTGGACTATCAGAGTGGGAATGTCTGATTGTGGATTAGTAAAGAATTTCAGAGTGTTTCCTTCCAGTGTGGAATACCACCTTAAACTGGAGGGAAGGTTGATTTTCAGAAATAGAAAGGACCCCCCATCACCAGTCTGTTGTCCTACTGCTATTACTGTCACATCTGGAATTTGGTTGTTCTGGAAGTGAAATTCTACTTGGTCAGATTTTTGTTCAACCATGTGGCACGTACCGTTTAAACTAACATGGTTGACACTCTGCTTTAATTTTATTGGTCGGCTAGTCTGGGTCCAGAGGACCTTGTTTACGCAATCTATTAGGGGTGACAACCTTCTTAGGAGGTCATTCCCTAGTAAACAAGGGGTGCCCTCTGAAGTCACTACTATGACCGGGTGTTTCACCTTGTGTCGCCCAATTTTAATGTCCAAATCTGAAGTCCCCTCAACAGGAATTTCCTTCCCGTCAAAGTTCTGCAGTTGTCCAGGAAGAGAGGTGAGTGGAATCTGGTATTTCTCCCCCCTTCCTGAATTTATTTCATCAAAGGCCTTTTTGGACAGAAGGGTAGCTTGGGTTCCAGTGTCCACCAGTGCCAAAATTGTACCTTGCCCCTGTACTTGTACAGGATGGGTCTGTTTCCCTTGTAGTGGGGACTTACATAGTCAGGGGAGCGAGGGACCCCATTTCTGGGATTACCTCCTTGACTCCCTGTTTGTGACTGGCCCAAGGGCCTTCTGGGCTGTGACTTGTTCGGTGCAGGTAGGTTTTTAGGCCCCCCCATCTCCAAATGTAAAATGGGGGCAACATTTACCTCTGCCACCTTGGCAGCAGCAGGGGTGCTGTTGGTTTTGGGGTTTTTGGGCTGATTCTTATTTTCCACCGGTTTCTGCACCTCATAGATGCGGGTGGCTTGCTCAATGACCCAGTCTAAAGATCTTTTCTCGTGAAAGTCTCTCATGAGCTGGGTCATTATGTATTTGGGTAAGGCATGGAAAAACATATTAACAAATTCTTTACTGTCCGTGCGTATCCTTTTTGTAGTCTGCGCAAAAGCATGCTTTAACTCCTGCACAAATTCTTGTGGGGCCTGATCCTCCCCACATTGCAAATTGTACGCTGCCTTGCGAGCCTCTTGGGGATTTCTGTGAACAGAAAAATGTTTCAAGATGGCCGCCCTATATGTGGACCATCTTGAATGGTTTTGGTCCTCCAGCCCCGCAAAGAAACTGGAGTATTCTGGGGAGAATGTCCATTTTTCATACTGAATGCAGCTACTGCTGTCTTTCAAATGGAAAGTCTCAATCATTTGCTCATAAAGCTCCAAGTGTTCCCAAACAGAATACTTGGCGTTCTTGTGATAAGGGGTGGTGACATTCCTTATTGCCTTGATCTGTTTTAAGGGGTCCTTAAGCAAGGCCCTTTTTGCCTTATTGGCCTTTTTGGTTCGGGTAACCCTGGTCCATTCATCCTCTGACTCAGAAGCACTGCTCCCAGAGTTGCCCGTCTGATCTTCAAGATTTTCCCGGATTCTGCGAGCCTGGGAATGGCTGGCAGAATGTGGGGACCTTGTCTCCTGTGTCCTGGGCCGCTCAGAGGAGTCTTCAGAACCCTCCTTGCTGCCAGGATTTGATGGGTACACCCCCACTGACCTAACTGGGCAGAGGTTTTTAGGATGCCCTTAGTGGGTCTACTTTCCTGGGGTTCCCCACTAAATTGCACTGCTCTGGGGTGCCCATACCCGGATGCCCGCCCCTCCATTCCTGGGTGGTACTGGCCTATGAGTCCCATACTTTTGGCTGGATAGTAATCTGCCATCCCTGTGGCCCTGTGCTCATGTGCGCCAGGGGACATGGGGGTGGCAGAGTCCAGGGACTGGGAGAGGTGGAGGCCTCTGGTACTAGGTCTCCTAAGGTTATGCTCAGGGGTTTCCCTTTCCCAGCGAACTTCATCTCTATCAGCCCCTGCTCCCTGTTGCAATGCAAGAGCCTGGGCTTTCAGTTCCTCAACCAAGGCCTTACTAGACTCTATCAGTCTCTCCTGCATGGCTACCTGTTGCTGGAGCCTATCATTGTGTTGACAGAGAGCCTCATTTTCCCTCTTTGCTTCCTGATTGGTCCTGGAGCACTGGGTCAGTCTTTGCTGCAGGGTGGTTACCTCCTGGGCACCGTCCCTACTGGCCTGCTCCTTTCTTGCCAGAGCATCTTCCACCCTCCTGGTGTTCTCTAACAAGTTCTGATGCTCTTTTTGGAGGTCACCCAGTCCCTGGATGGCCAAGTGATTTTCTTGAATTTTTCTTTTTAAGTGGCAGACTTCCTGGCCTAAGGTATCCCTTTCCTGGGTAAGAGCCTGCATCTGTGCCGCCAGGTCGTCCCTCTGCCGTTGAAGGGCACCAGTTTTCTGGCGCTCTTCATCAAACTCTGCCTGGGTATCCAGGTCTTTCAAAATCAATTTATTGCTTTCCTCTTTCTCTCTGTCTAGTTGGATTTGCAGGGTGGCTACCTGCTCTGTGCACGCCCTGTTGAAATTGATCTGTTGCTCCAGCTTTTTCTGACTCTGCAGTAAGGAGTCCAAACTGTCTTGGTGCTCCTTCTGCAAGGCCAGAATTCTGGTATCCTGGTCAGCCTTTTCCTGTTGCAGGATATCCATAGCCTCCTTCATTTTAATGATGTACTGTCTACTCTCATTTTCGGACATGTGGCTTCTGTGCAGCCTCTGCTCAGAAGAGTCCAGATCAGATTGGGCCTTCTGTAATGCCAGCAGTTGCCTACTCGCAAGATCTTGGCCTTCAGCACATTTGTCCTGTATCGCTCCCATATATAGATACAAATATGCTGCTATCCTGCCAATATTGTCGTGTTCATCTTTAGCTTTAGGAGCTATATATAATTCACTCAGGGCCACATGTAATGGACCCTGATCTCTCCATATTTCTGACCCTGTTTCACAAATAGCTTATGTAAGAAGTGCTCTCTGGCTATTTTGATGTCTACCAGTGTCGTCATTCTGGAAGTTGATTTCCTTCCTGACTTACCGAAGTTAGTATTTTATTTTGCAAAACAGACCGTTTCTTGAGAGCGTTCCTTTTTGAGGGGTGTTTTCACAGCGCTGCACAGTGTGGTGATCCAACAGGATTTATGTATCCTATCAGTTAGTACACTGCATTAAGCTGCACAAGCGGTAGATCTAATCCAGAATACCTGACTACGAGCCCCCACTCTGTTAATGACTCCAATCAAGCATTCCCACTAAATCAGTGCCTTGTCTGGGATTGCTCAAGGGAAGTCCTTATTTATATATTTTCATGACAAGTTATAATCTCGATGATGAACCCTTGTATAACGCCCCTCTCTTAGAATCCCCCTGACCCCACTGAGCCAAGAAGTAGGTTTGTTTTGCAAATTAAAAGGTTTATTTGAAAAATTAAACAATAGCTATATATCACACTTTTATAATAAATTAATATTTGATATCACACTTATGAGTATAATGTCGATCAACAATAGAAAATGTTATACTGCACACTTATTTTATTACTTAGGAGTTGGTATGGAAAGAACAAGTTAGCTGAGAATACTTTTATGATTTCAAGGAATGCAGTGAGGGAAAAATGCAGCACAGGAATAAACTGATATGGGTTCAACAAGAGCTAATATGTTCACTTTTCCCCTTGTGGCAATTCACCCCCCCCCTTTATGCAATATAAGGAGATGGAAGTAAAGCACACAGTTTTCAGGAATACAATCAACATGCAATTCAGTTCCCGTTCCCCCCAGCAAGCTTAGAGAAACAGGGATGATTTTAAACACAGGCAGAGTACTTTAAATGTGGTATGCAAAGAAGGGAAAGATATGCTAAAAATGATTTTAATTCCATATAAGAGATTCAGGGTGGGTGATAGCTACTTTAAATTAGTTCAGGATCACTTTAGCAATGCTCTATGAATGATTCAGGGATGGTTATCAGGTTGAAAACGAAATTCCGTAATGGAAGCAAAAGACAAATATTTTTACACGTGGCTGAAATGAAGCAAAATGTCAAATCGCGGCAATTTAGTCGCGTGTGTCGAGCGCAATTACGGAGGATCTATAAGGAGTAGCAAGTCAGTTTAGAGCTTGTTGGAAAGCATAGAATCTCAGCTTTAAAACAAATCTCGCTTCTATCACTAACGGTTCATAAGATACGGACGATTTTGTGAAGGTAGATTCTCAAAATAAAAGTCAAGCTCAGAATGACAGATGACAGTTTTGCAGCTTTGAAATGACAGAATTAACACACGATTCCTATGATGCAGTTCTCAATAGGTTAAAATAGTTTGAATTAGATTATTTTAAACTAAGAGATTGGTTCTGCACAGTTCTGGCGAGATACTCACACTATAAATTTAAACGGAATGGCCTTGTCACGGATCTGGTCAATAGGTTTAGCTGCTGTTCTCTCTGCTCGGCGGGTCAATCAGGCACCGGTTCTGCTCACAGCGGTCTGGGTCTGGTCTGCGGTTCTGGATACAGCGGTCTGGTCTGGCACTTGGCACTGCACGGATCTCTGGTTCTGCTGGTCCGGATCAAATGGATTCTGGATATAGCACTGCTTTCTGGGTCTGGCACACGGTTCTAGATACACAGGACTCTTAGCAAGCAGCAAACCGCACAGCCCGGCGGTTGAATAGTTTGAAAAGATTTTGAGGCCTGCTGAAGAGTTCAGCTCTTTGGAGTTTTTGTTCTGGAGTTAGTCCGGATCTCTGGAGTTCTGGTTCTGGAGTTCTCCGTCAGCGTGCTGCGCAGGAATTCAGTTGAAGGTTGGAAAATGAATTTCCCTGTCTGTCTTCCAGTGGCTCTTTTTATGCCTTTAGAAAATGGATGTGTGTTGGCATAGCTAATCCTGCCCCTCGCAACTTATCATTGCCCAAGTTTTCCTCTCTCCCTTGATTGGGGAAAGGAAATGGAGTGTCATCGTGATGAGGTAGTTTATGGGTCGGAGGATCCACCCCTGGTCAATTTGCACACAAATATATTCTTGATCCAAATACATATTTATCTACGTACAATTTTTCTAATATTATATGTCCAGTTAACATATTTTCTGTAGCACCAAACCATCCGATCCCTGTCTTTGTAAGATGTCGTGTCCACTTATGACAGAATTCTGCCCTTTTCATCAAGAACACAACCTCTTAACTTTTCCAGAATGTACACAAACATGCACAAGGAATATGGGCATCAGATGATAAAGTGTCAGATTTTTAACATACAGACATTTGGAGTAATACCTTTTTTTCCACTACTACCCCCAAGAACATACCACAGATTCCTAACACCTCTTCAAATGTGCACAGAAGAATCACAAGAATAATGATATTAATTATATAATTTTGACAAGTCCGTACTATGAATTATCCATCTTTTTAAAATTATGCTCTGTCCCAGAGGGGTGTGGTTTCCCAAAGCACATGGTGGAATTTCTGGTTTGTCCACTTCCTCCTAATCAAGTTGCTCACAGAGGCACTGCCCCTCCCCGTTTCTCTCAAGAGGAAGCCATTTACGACCCCCCCTAATTTAACATTTGCCTGAGCCAAGGAAGGCTCATTGTTCTGTTTCCCTCCAGTCCTAGGTGCTCCTCCCCTGATTCAATCAGGGAGGTGTCATCTCCTTTTGGTGGAGGCAGCAGAATGCAGCCAGGCCTGGGAAGAGTGGCTGAGCAAGTTTCAACTCCTGTCGGGGGTAGTTGCCGGGCAGAATTCAATCTCTTTAAGCCAGGCTTCAGCTAAATGTCACTTTTGTTCCCAGTTTTTCTTCATCCAAATAAACTTACAATTTTTACACATGCAGCTAGAATGCTGATTCTAAGTTAAAAACTATGACATTTAACAGTTTCAAACTATGTGACACTCAACAGTAGGTCACTCATTTATTTTAAAGATTTAGATTTTAGTTGCTTCCAGTCTAATTTAACTTAAGCTGCTGACATCCACAGCTCAGCCAGTTTTGTTATAAATATTGTTTTGGGCTCTTCATCTTTCCAGATTTTGTATGCACACAAGACTACATTCTGCCAAATGTCTGCTGGTGTTCATTGAGATTTGTGAATATCTGGCAATGTTTAAAATAGGCATTTTTAGCTTGCATTTCAGAGAAACAAAGGTGATTTCAAAGCGCTTTTTGAGCCAACCGGCACTGCTGTTTTTTCTTTGGCACACAATTCACCCATGGCACTCCTGGCCCATCACGCTCGCACTGGTGGGTGGCAGGTCAGGGGAACATTTTGGTGTGCGCCAAAACTGCGTGGTTTTCCTGGATTCTGGCGCAATGTGGGCTTTTTCGGCCATCTTGGATTTTCTAAACCCACAGCACCAAATGTTGCAGCATAATAGTCCAAACGTGGGTCAGGACACCCAACACAGCCCTGTCCCCCTTAATGGCGACCTTGTCCCACTGTTTCTGTTCCTATAGTCTCCTCTCCTCGAGCAAAAGCTTCATAGCCGCTACCTCATTAAAAACCGGAACAATTACTGGGTCCCTTAGAGACTGTGCCGAGGCCTGGGACCTGTGAGATGCCGCACTAGCCCCTGTCCTCACTGACACTCTAGAGTGTTGAGAAACCACACTTGCCCCCCCGGCGGGATGATTGGCAAGAAACACTGCTCATGCGGTCGTCCTCGTCATGCTGGCATTGGAGCCTGAGGGTAAGAGAAACTTCCATGAACATCCAACTCTCTCTTGAGGAGCTTCAGCAATGAATGTTTATGATAGCGCATTTAAACAGCTGAACAAATACTACTTACCAAAAATGAATACTGCAATCAGCAGATTTCAATTTTACCCCTGGAAACAGTGAATGAGTCAAGGAGTAGAATGGGTGAAGTAGCAGAGCACTAAGTATCAGCCCTGCACACAATGGCCCTGACATGTATGTGCAGAGATAGCATTGGTCGCAATAAGGGAACAGATGAGAATCCACCCCAACAACCCTACTGTACAAAAACGGCTATGGATGTGTGTAGACCCCAACCTTGAGGAAGTCATTGCCATTTCTAAAAAAAGGTGTAACATTCAGAACTGTGTGATAAGCCAGTCAAAGAAAAAACATTGAGGACACTCAATCAATGCTCTGAGGAAACTGCCTGACACGGAGAACAAAAAAGATTGCAAGAAAGCCGTGAGAGGACAGTTTAGCAAGCAAAACAAGAACATCTCATCCAGGACAGTGAAGAATCAGATGTCAAACAAATAGAGCCTAGGTGATCGGGAATATACACACATTAAATGCTAGATTTGCAAGGTATGCTTAGATGAACACTGTCAGCATGATGGTTGAAAGCTACACCCCATGCACCATCATACATTGAGATACATGGAAAGAACGCAAGGGTGAGGGTTTGGCAAAGAAGCTCAGTAAGTGAGACATCAGAAATCCAGGAGGATTTGAAGTGTCCAAGATTCAGCTGCTCAGATGCTCGGTTTCTACTATGTATTAGTTTTGGTCAAAGGCAAGCTGGATGCTGTTATGATATACATAGCCTAAAGGAGTGTAAATGTGATTACTGGAAGGATGAAGCAGCATTGAAAACAAAATTGGATTCCACCACTACGGAACAGATCTTAGGCATAACCTCATCTGGGGCAAGCGAGCAAGAGACAAGTCCAGTCGTTTTAGGGTAAGGCATTGAAAACTCACACATTAGGCACATCAAATTTGCCTCAAGGAAGGACCATCTCCTAAATCTCAGAAAGTGAGGGGCATTTATTGTGCAATGAGTGACAAAATTGATGAACCATTGTGGGAGAGTTTGAGTTGCATGATGACCAGGCCAGAGAAGTGGTATATTCGGTTGGGCAAACGTTGGACAAGTAAGTGTCAGTGGGTAGGCAGTCTAGCCAGTTAAGCATAAACTGTGACTTCAAACTATTAAGTGCTAGTGTGGTGGGTAAAAGAGGGGGAGAGTCTGGTTAGCGGTAAGGGAATGTTTAAGTAGTCAGGCTGGAGGGTTGAGTTTAGAGGAAAGCTCAGAATCAAGGAGGTGGGCTTTCAATGTGCTTTTGAATATATCGATATGGACCATGTTTCGAATTGCAGAGAGGAGGGAGTTCCAAATAAGTGGAGCAAGAATAGTTAAAGAGCAGAAGAAATAGCAAGCAACAGGTGGCCAATGTCCCCCAAGGGTAAGGGTGAAGGTAGATCGAAGGCTATGCAATGATGTGTAGGGGTGGATAAAAGAGGATATATATGGCAGTGCCTTTCTGTGTATGGATTAATTCACTAAAAGGATACATTTGAATGTGGCCCTGTTTTGCATAGTTAGCCAGTCTTTTGTTGATAGAAGTAAGTAGGGGTGAAATGAGGGAGTTAAGAGAGAGTACTGCTAGCAAAGTTACTATTCTTGACAATAGGATGGAATGCATAGTTTGTAAGATCAAGACCAAGAAGAAAAGAGTGTTTAGGAGATGTTTGGCAGTTTTGAAGGGAAGCACTGCGTGAATTTTCTTGATATTTAGTAGTCTGAGGCAAGACGCCTTTGCAGTTTTAGAGATGAAGATAGAGAATGTGTTTGAATGTGTAGAAGACATCAATGTTTCCAGCTGAAGAGGAGTAGGGAAGCGTGGCAGGTGGCAACTGGATAGGCAGGGGAGAAAGAGAGGTGTTGGCTGGAAAGAAAAGCACCTCGGTTTTAGAGGAGTTCAACATAAGAGAGTGTGAGGCCATCCAATATTTAATAGCAGAGAGACAGTCGGAAATGTTGGTAGATAGGTCAGTGGAGAGTTCAGAAAAAAAGAAAGAAATGTGGGTATCGTCTGCAAAGAGTTGATACCAGAACCCAAAGGAGGAGATAAGTTCCCTGACAGCAGAAGTGTACAGCACGAAATTACGAAATGGAGGGAACCCTAGATACAGCTTTGCCCTGAGGAACACCAAGAGCAAGAAGAGTGAGTTGAGATGTGTTTCCCCAGCAAACAGAATTGATGAGGTGCCAGATAGAACTCGATCCAGGAAAGTGCGTTATCACGAATCCCAAGCAGAGAGAGAGTATTGAGGAGTTCAGAGATATTTACGTTATCAAAGGCATCAGATAAGTTGAGGATAATTTTTGTAGAAGTTAGGTTGGACAGTTTGGCAGAGGCAAAAGAGTTGGAGGCATTCATGTGAGCAGTTTCAGTGAAGTGGCAAGAGAATGTATCATCCACCTATCATCAGATACCCTTAACAGGTCACAGTACACATCTTCTATTACCCCATTTAGAATATTCTGCTACCACAGGATGCCCCTTGGACTGGTATCCGAGGCAGCAATCTTCCAAAGGCTAATGTCAAATCTGCTTAAAGGGATGCCAGGTGTATTGTTATATCAAGATGACTTATAGGGTTACGGCAGGAACAAGGGGGAGCATGATGATACACGAGAGAATACTACAAAGCATCAGCTGCAAGTGCATGACCATTTAACTGAGTTATTATGAATTCAGATGTGCAATTAGTGAAGTGGGACACAGACCAAAAAGAAATGCCACACAAGGAGCAAGGGACTACCCACCTCCCACATTCATCGATGAGGTAGAATATATTTGGGGACGAGCAGAAATTGACAGCAAATGTATACAACATTTTCCTGAAATAAAGCAGTGAGCTAACACAGAAATGGGTGCTTTTCGAGTGGAACAAGAATGCCTTGAGGATAATTAAGGAGGAAATGGGTCTAGCCTGGGTCGATTCTCCCCAAGGGTCCCTTCTTTATCACTGAGGATGCAAGTACAAAGGGATTCAGAGCACTATTATCCCAAGTAGTGGGTAATCAGGAAAGGATCATATGTCATGTCTCAAGGGCCTTGTTCGAAGGGGAATCCCATTATTCAGTGATAAAGAGGGATCTGATAGCGTGCATTTCTTTACTTCTGGAAATACATATGGAGTAGGTTGGTCGCCTTTCCTCCAAAACATAAACCATTGGTGATGGTATTGACAGGCCAGGGCTTGTCTAGAGCAACCCCAAGCATGTCACACTTTATAATTATCAGATTAAATATTTCACAGATGTTCAGAAGAGGGTTGCTGATTTACTGTCTTGAGTGCCATTGCCAACTTTGGAAAAGGTGTTGCCAGATGAAGATGAAGCTTATGTGTGGTTGTGTGTGTGACAGAGGTCACTCAAGCAATGTGTATGGATATATGGATGGAAGAACTAGGAGGACATCAGATGTTCTTAGAAGTTTTTCAGCACATACATGTCGGTTTACAAGATTTCAGGGGAATTATTAGCATTTTGGGAAGTTAATGAGAAGTTGTTTGTAGTAGAAGGGCTAATGTTCAGTGGCAACAAGTTAGTTCCATCTGTAAGTTTGCATGAAAGAGAGGTGGCGTTGGTGAACAAAGGGCACACTGGCATCAGTAAGAGTAAAAGAAGGGTTCAGGAGAAGTATTGGTGGCTGGGGCACACATCTATTAGGAACCGTGTCATGCAATACCCCTTCCATTCCAGAGCTTGTTGTTTGCCGTGGCTCTTGTCTTGGAAACTTGCGCAACATCAGAGTAAGGAAACTACATATACCAACAGGCCGTGCGCTCCCGAGACACACAATGATGTCATCATGCCTGGTACATTCTGTTCAGAAGTCCGCAATCTATAGAAGCAGAGAAGACGTCTCAGCTGGGCTTCACAATAAAGCAGGTGCATAGAGTGGTATTTTGAATTGTTATCTCTGTGTTACAAGACCTTGTACCTTGTTTCTTTGAATTCGCGTTTGGATTGACGTTGTTTATTGTATTTTCCTGACTGTTGACGATTATCTGCATGTCCTAAACATGTCAACATTTACTCTCTTGTACTCTGATCCCTTTGCCACTACTTATTCCTGACTGTCCCTGATAGTTACTCCCAGAACCTTGGTTGTTCTTATTCCCACTCCAATATATCCTCCTGGCACTGTGAGACTCAGCTGTACCAAGACTCTGCCTGACTTAGAACCGCTTATGAGCGGACTGTGGTTTCCACTCTACTTATTTTGGAACACTTGGACCTGTTACCTATTGTGATTATTCTTGTTCTGGACCCTATGCCCTCCAGACATGTGACTGGTGCCTGTGAGAGATTGGAACTACTTTCCACAAGTTGGAATTGTGCTTTTTAGTTGTACCCTCGTTTAACCAGTGTAGGTCCATGCATGTTTTTATTTTCTTCAGTACTCTGATCTGAAAGATGGGAAATAGGAGTTGTGTGTTTTTTATACCATTGTCCAGTAACAGTCATTTTCTGCTTTCTTCCTTTATAGTCCCAACCTAGTCTGGTCTCATTCCTTCAGCCTTTTTATTCTAGCAAAATGCAGCTGGGTGATTGTGTACTTGGAGGTGGTTCTCTTGTAAAGAAAGTCTTCCCTAAGGACAGCCCCTCTGGAATAGTATCCAGTGACCAACTTAACCTGATGAATATCTGACGGATTGAGAGGCACTTTCCTCAGCATAACATGAAAGCGGCAGAAGTTGCCACAGCCACTATAGTGAAGGCTATTTCAGATCTGATCTCCACAATGGGATAACAGCAGTTAATGCTGCATTGAACCTCAGAATCAATGCGTTATATAACCCCTTTCATACCCTCCCGGTGGATGAAGAATTAGTGGCGCGACAGCCGGTATCAGACATTGGGTTCCAATGATGCCTCCGATCCCAGTACTTCCAACGGGTCTAGCTCCTGTGATGATAGCCCCACTGTTTTCTTTGGCTACTCTGGAGTTTGTTTGAGGGAACCAAACAACTATCGGACCTTTGTTACCCAATGCAAACTGCATTTTGTGTGTCTGCTACAGGCCTTCCCTAACGCTTCGACTAAGGCAGCCTTCATATCATCCCACCTAGGGGATATGGCAGCGGTTTGGGCTAACCCACTCTTGGAAGGTAATGACCCTATCTTATACGACTTCATATGGATAGAGTCTTTGATAGTAGATATAGAGCCCAATCCACCAATCTTCTACTTCTTGATCTTCACCAAGGAAAGAAGGATCTTTTATCTTATGTTGCCCCATTGAACCCATTAGCAGCTGAAAACATATGGCCGGAATACAAGCGAGTGGAAGTCTTCTACTGGGAATGCTGGAAGACCTGAAAGATGCCCAATCATGTGTTCCAGCAGAACCTTGCACCTTCCCAGAACCTCTTGATCTCGACCTGCAATTGGATACCAGATTCACAGAAGACGTAGTGAATCTTGACACCCAGAATTCTGTACATCGAGGTCACTCCCAAGGCACACTCAGAACCTGATCCCATGCAGATAGGCACGGTTAGGGGACCTCTATCACGAGAACTGGAACAATGACTATGCCTATATTGTGGGAAATCTGAGCATTACATACATACATACCGTAAAAGGCCTATTAAAACACCAGGAAACTGGCAGCCTCATCCCTAGACAGAGCCCGGGGGATGAGTCGTTCACAATGAAGCTCTGTTCCACCAGCTACCGGTACCCACCCTTATGTGTACATTAAATTCCTCTTTTTGGAACATGGGCCCATCTCAACCTAGGCTATGCTGAACCTAGGAGCCAATGGGAATTATCAGGCTGCCAAACTCATGGATTCTCTTTGGTATCTAAATTGCATTTCCAAATGGCAAATGCGTTAATGTTTCCCTTTTGACCTTGGGTCCTGTAAAATAACAAACCACTGATATACTAATGAATACGTGCGAGGGAGCCCACAAATCGTTATGTCTTCCTAGGCATACAGTGTTTAGAACGCCACAATCCTATGTTGATTGATCCTCCAGAACCATCCGCTTTATATCAGAATATTGTTCGGACATTGTCTTATAGTTTATCCTATCCCTGAATCCCCAACCAACGGGTTAGCAACACTCACTTCTTTAGGAGCTGTATTTTGGGTGCATATTCATCAGCTCTGTGACGTATATGCAGATATGGCTGGGGTGTTTGAAAAAGAAAAGGCATCACAATTGCCTCCACATAGGCCTTTTGATAGCCCTACAGATCTGGCTCCTGTGCAAAGAATCCAACTACCCACATTTATTCCCTAGGAAAAAAGGAGGATGAAATCCTCAAGACAGATATTGTAGAGGTGTTGAAGAATGGCTTCATAAAACCCTCCCGCTCTCAGGCAGGTACCCACTGCTGCTCATACCCCCTGCTGTTGGATCAACTAACGACTTCAGTGATCTACACCAAACTAGATCTCAGTGGGACGTACAACCAAGTGTGTGTCAGGGAGGAGGAAGAACAATGGAAAACAGCATTTAAGACCAAGCATGGCCTTTTCGAGCATCTCATTATGCCGACAGTCTCCGAAATGCTGCTGCTACTATTCAATATATTGTCAATGATGTGTTCAGAGATTTGATTGATAGATATGTAGTCATCTATCTGGACTACATCCTGATCTACTCCAATACCCAAGAACAACATGTGCAGCACATTCATTCTGTAATCCAGAGGCTACAGGAGATTTTGATATTTGAGAAACTTGAAAAATGTGACTTTCCTTCCAAGAAGAAAGACCTTTTGGGATTCATCCTCACTCCTGATGGGGTATAGATGAGTACTGCAAAGGTAAGGACAGTTCTGGACTGGCCCAGCACAACATCTGTACACCAAGTACAATCATTATTGGTATTCACAAATGCCTACAGAAAATGTATTGATACATTTTCAGCAAATGCCTCTCCTCTAACTCAGCTAACCTGACCTTCAGTTCCTTTCTGATGGGACGAAGCGGCACAAAATTAATTTGTTGTTGCAACATACTAATCGACAAGAGGCATATATCGTGGAGGCAGATGCCTCAGCAGTAGCCATCGGGACTGTCTTGTGCCAGCAGTCTCTAACAACCAAGGTCCTCCATCCTTTATCTTTCTTTTCAGGAAAATTGACTTCAGCAGAACTGTATTACACCATCATGGAGAGGAAGCTTTTGGCATTTAGAGCTGCCTTCAAGAATGGAGAAACCACCTATTGGGTAACAAACATCAAGTGGTGGTATACATGACCACCATAACTTCCAGCTTTATCCTCCTTGAAGTTTACAAGTGCCCGACAGGTATGGTTGCTTATTTTCTTTACACTGTTTGATTTTACAGTCACTTATCAACCTGTTAGTCAACATGGAATGGCGGATGCGTTGTGCTGACAAACTGAAGATGGTAGGCTTTCTTCTGGCAAAAGAAAATACATTCTGAACCCCCAGCACATCATCTGTACTTGTACCCTTACTCCTGCTACTCTCAAGGACATAATAAATGGACCAGGACACACCTAGACGAGACGGAGGAGATGAATGCCACTTTGATAAATGGGATCCTGTATGTACAGGACAGTTTACACATATCCAAAGAGAAAAGAACATTTTGAGCCCTCCGATGCAGCCACGATTTCAAGATAACAGCTCATCCGGGTCAAAAGAAAACCCTAGAGTTCTTAAAAAGATGCTGTTGGTGGTTAACAATTGATGCAGATGTGACCAATTACATACTGCAGTGTGTGGTGTGCACACAAAGTAAGCTACCCAATGTTAAGCCACAAGGCCTTTTATAATTGATGCCATTTCCACACTGGCCATGGTACATTTTGTCAATGGACTTTAAAGTTGAATTACCTTGTGTGGAAGATTATGAGACCATCTGTGTGGTGATTGAAACGTTTACAAAAATGTTACTTTTCATTCCTTGTCAGGGATTACCCACCTCGTTTGCTGCTGCTGGCATTTCGGTCACCCATATCTTTCATTTGTTCAGACTTTCTTCCATTATGATCACTGATAGAGGGAGCCAGTTCATGTCTCACTTCTGGCATGCTTTAACCTCTCTTCTTGGTACAGCAACCAGGTTTTCATCAACCTATCATCCCCAAACTGATGGCTAAACTGAGAGGGTGAATGCCACTCTCGAACAGTATATGTGCTGCCTAACTCTACAGCATCAGACCTCCTGGTTGCTCTCATTGCGAGCTGCAGAGTAAACTTATGATAGGTCCATCCATAGTACCACAGGGTGCACTCCGTTCTGTGCTGTGTATACACAACACCCCCATTCATTGCCTGGTGTCCTAACCTCGCCCACCACCATGAATGACTGTATCAAACACACAAAGCAAGTCCATGTTACGGTACATCAAAATTTGCACACTGCTCAGGAATCCATGAAAGGATTTGCAGACAAACATAGGAAACAAGCTCTTGAATACACATTGGGCTCTCGAGTGTGCCTGTCCACAAAACATCTTTGCATTCCCGGAAAACAGAAGCTATTACCTGCCTATGTTGCCCCAGTGAGATAGTACAGGTGTAAAATCCTGTTACCATGTGTCTGGATCTGCCAACCCTATGGTGCACACATCCAATTTTCCTTGTCAGCTTGCTTATGCTTAAATCAGTACATCTGGTTCAGAGATAGGCAGAGTATGAGGTTGAGGCCATTCCAGATTCGCAAAATAACTGGGTGTTCGTTATGACCTGATTGATAAAGTTTTCCCTAAAACCTCTCTTGAGTAGTATCCAGTGACCAACTTAACTTGATGAATATCTGCCATTTCCTTTTGTACTCACCAGGGTCTGCTTTGCTTCTTGCTCCCACCTTCACAGCTACACCATGCTCCAGGCCAATCATTTGGAGTATGGTAAAGTCCTTTGCCTCCCAATGCTGGAGAAGTAGTTTGTCCACAGTGCTGCCTCTGTTTGTGATGGTCTCCTTGTGCTGCAAGGCCAGGAGTCTGTGGATCCTGACGTGAGGTACCATTCCTTTACATCATCGATATCCAGTGTCATGACCTCAACAGCCACTACCATGCATCTGAAGTCCCTATGTAGCTCTCCCTTTCACTGGAGGTGGTATGACCACTGGTGGGAACCAAGCAAGTCCTCTGCATGCTCCCTCACCTCTTTCACCTGAATTTGGTGTGCCCCTTGTGGGAACTTTGGCTTTCAGAACAGCGTATCAGGGAATTTAGCCGTTACCTTCTCATCTGGCACGACTCTGGTAACTGTCATCTACGGATGGCTGCCGAGAATTGGGGATTTCAAGTGGATTATGTTGTAAAAATAGCCACCTGTCTGCATCCCATTAGCATAATGATGCTATTTCGACTGGTGTTTCTAATTTCAGTTTTATTGGAGGATTTACTGTTAGAGTGATTCTTCTTCCTTCTTAGGGCCGAATTGGTGTTTTGGCATGAAGTCTGGTGCTAATGCTTACACAGTTATTGTTATACAAGATATAAAGTGGCTTTTCATTTTTTGCCGCTCATGTGCACTCAAACTCTCCTTTTGTCCTGCGCAGCCTAGTGGAGCCGTGAAATCACTAAGGCCACTAGCCTGTTCCATCATGGCGGTTGCCATTTCTGACAGTGGCTTGCTTGCCCAGCCCACCTGGCCATAGCGCTGATTGGCCATCTAATTCTACATTGGGCTAATCGAGAAGCCGGCAGGCTTAGCCGGCCCCGACTAAGGCCCACCACTAAGGCCACTGTCTGAGCCTGTCCAGGCCAGGAGGGCTTCTGAGGGCCCTTCCTTTTTTAACCCATACTAAGCATGGAACAGCCCCAGGCGATCAGACTTTACCACACAAACTTGGGCCCCTGCAACTCTATGCACCCTGGAAAAGAAAATATACCAGTGAGTGATGACTAAGCATTGGCACTGCCTCTGCACTAATCCCTAACAGCTGCAGAACCACTGTGACTTCCTCGCCTTGCTTAATCTCACTCATTCATTACTACATCGAATTTCTCCTTTTGAAAATTCGAAGTATGGCGTGTGTCTCTTGCCTAGCCAACCATTTCTTCAAATGCACCCTCCACCTGTGCTGCCAATTTCATTTCATGTGTTTAGAGTGCCTTGCATCAAAAATCAAATGTAGGTAACCTCATATATGTGCTGTCAATTTCGTTTTATGTGTTTAGAGTGCCTTGTATCAATAATCGAATTTAGGTGTCCTACATATGTTTTGTGTGCTTTGATTGCTACTCCAGTACATCTGCCTCTTGCTTTCCCTCGGCTACTTGGCTGCCTGGTGAGTTTGTGATTGTGCTGTACAGTCTCTCTACTCTCTCTCCCATCTTTAAATCTCCGCCTCCCCTATGGCACTCACCATCTCCTCTATCCATTCTAACTGCTATAGTATCACCTATCCCCCCTATCTCACAAAGTCTGGAAGAAAAAAGTTTTTCAAAGATATCCTGACCACTAACCCTAGCCTACCTATCACAGACACCTATGTCTGTGCAACCTCCACACAGATCTATACTGATATCCTCTTCTCTGTCCCCTCTCCAGATCTTTGGACTCCTCATCTTATCTCTACTCTATCTCCTCTTACATCCTCACACATTAATGGTGGCACTAAAAGGAAGTCCTCTTGGATATCTTCGCATCATCCAGGAATATCATTAATGTATATCACACTGGCACTATCTTGGTTCAGGGTCCTCAACCCAATCTCCTCCGCTTTGAGCGGTGCCTGCTATCCCTTATTAACTTCCTCCCCACTACTGCTTCTCCTTTTTCCGCTCTCTCTGTCCCCCTCACTTTGACTCTGTACACCTCCTCAGAAAAACTTGAAAGGTGGAGATCTCTTGCATCTAGTCACGCTTAATGCTCGTTCTGCAATAAAACACTCTGATGACATCTGCCTCCTACTTGAAGAACTTGACCTCGATATCCTTGCTCTCAGTGAGACGTAGTTCAAGGCCAGCCTAGTCACTGCGTTTGACTTCCTTCTCCATGATGGCCTTAAGATCATCTCCAAGCTTGGCCCTAGCCGTGCAGGTGGTGGGGTTGCTCTTATCTTCCCTGAGTGGGTCCCTTCTTCCCTCATACCCACCTAGCCTTACTCTTCATTCAAGAGCCTGGTTTGCAAGTTGGTCATCTCCCCCACCTCCTCACTGACCATTGCCACCATCTACAGGCCACCTGGCTCTACCACCTGTTCCTCTCTGAATGGGTTGATTACTCCTCTTCTCTCCTCACTACTACTGCTAAACTTTTCATGTGCGATTTTAACATCAACCTTGACTCCTCAATCACAACTTCTTCTGTCTTCCATGACCTCTGCACCTCACTCTCCCTCCACATTCTTCCTTCTGGTCCTATGCCTTCATCCACACCGATCTTTTACTCTAGCCCCCACTGACCACCCCACCTACTGGTCAGACCACTCTCTCCTCTCCTCTAACCTGGGTCCTCTCGGCCCTCTGACTGCACCTCCCTCAGCAATGCCTACCTCGTTCATGAACATCCATCCGATGAAACGAGTGTTAATTGCTTCCTTCACATCTACCTTCATCACCCCTCTATCCGCACTACAGACTCTACCTCTGACTCTGCTTTCAGCAACCTCCATCTTGTCATTACCAATACCATTACCATTCTTGCCCCATTCTTGATGATCCGACTGAAACATGCCTCTCAGCGTATCCCTTGGTACGACTCTGAACTTGCAGCCCTGAGACACAAGTTCAGAACTGCAGAACGAAGAGGCAGACCTCAGGCTCACCCTCTGACAAACTGGCCTGTCGCCTACTCTAAAGACAATACAAAATCTCCATCCACTCCAGGAAAAGGGCCCATATCCAGGCCCACATCTCTAGTGCATTCAACAACACGGCTGATCTCCTTAAAATCTGCAGGGTACTAGCCAACCCTTCCACAGTCTCCTCCTCACCTCTTCCCTCCCAGGCCCTCTGCAATGCATTGGTAACACACTTCATTTTGAAAACTCAGGACATCTTGATCACCCTTGCATCACTCTCCTCCTCCCCTTCACCCACCCCCGTGCCTTCTATGGCCTCCAAACCTCCCTCTGCCTTTCTCTCCTCCTTCTCTCATATCACACCTTAAGAGGGTACCAGTGTTGTCCGCTCGATGAAGGTCTCTACCAAAAAGGTTTTCCCCTGCTCCTCCAGAACCATTAAGGACAATATTGGCTCCCTTGTCCCTGCACTCGCTGATTTATGCAACCACTCGTTTGCTACTGGATCTTTCCCTCCTCCCTCAAACACTCCCTTGTGCGGCCCCTCCTGAAAAAAACCTTCTGCAGACCCGTCTTGTCCAGACAACTACTGCCCCATATCAATCACCCCCTTTCTTGGGAAACTCCTGGAGAAGCTGGTCCTCCCCAACTGACCCAGCACACTGAAATTGTTGGTTGTCTCCACAACCATCAATCTGAATTCTGAGCATCCAGAGGCACGGAAACTGCTCTTCTGAACACCCATGACAAACTGCTTGCATCTTTTGATTCCAACTATCCAGCTGTTCTCATTCTACTTGATCTCTCTTCTGCATTTAATACAGTCAACCACTCCATCCTCATAAAATGACTCCACGATACCCTAGGTATATCGGAGTAGGCACTGGACTGGCTGACATTCTTTCTCAGTGACCGTCTGTCCCAGGGTATCCTGGACTCCTTCTCCTCTTACACCTAACTAACTAAATACATTTGTATATAGCGCAGCACTCACCCAGAAGGTTTCGGGGAGCTCACAAGAACAGACAAACAAGGAACAAATCAGCTCAGGGTAGGGGAAAGAAACATCACTTGGAATGATGACTGACAGAGTCCTTAAAAATGGCCTCTATCTCCAGCTGTGGCATCCCCCAGGGCTCCAACCTTTCTCCCTGGCCCTTTAACAACTACATTGCTCCGCTTGCACACCTAATTTCCACCTTCTACCCAAACTTCCAGTGTTATGCAGATGACACACAACTCTTCTTCAAACTTCCCTCTGGTCCTTTTCTAACTCCCTCCATCATTCCAAATAGCCTATCTGCCATACAGTCCTGGTCTACTTCCAATGATCTCTGCCTTAATCCTTCCTATTGGGACTCCTGCCCCCTCTTCCTGTCCCTCACTGTGGCCATCTTCTATGCTCCCCCCTTCTCCCTCAACTGAAACCAGAAACCTTGGAGTCATCTTCGATTCCTGTTTTTCCTTCACCACTCACATTCAGTACCTTGCCAAGAAGTCCCACTTTCAACTCCACCTCTCAAAGGAATTCTTCCTTTCCTCACTTTCCCCCAGAAGCTCAATGTTTCTAGAGCTCTGGTTCACTCCAGGCTAGACTACTGCAATATCCTTTTCCTTAATCTACCCTCTTCTTCGCTATGACCCCCCCAGCTAATCCAGAATAGGGCTGTGAGACTCATCCTTGGCCTCAAGTCCAGGGACCGCATCTCTCCAGCCCTAAAATCTCTCCACTGGCTCACAGTTGCTGCAAGGATCAAATTCAAATCCCTCTGCATCATCCACAAGGGTGTGTGGGGCCGTGGACCACACCATATACAACTTGGTCTCACTAAATACTGTCCCTACATATCTTTACGTTCCTCCAGCACCAACTCTCTGTGTGTTAAGCACTTTGCTAAATAGCGAGCTGGTGGCTGATCTCTCTCCTGAGCAGGCTGTCTCCTATGGAATAGCCTCCCCTTCCTCTTTGTCTTGAGCCGGATCTTCTAAAATTTCCAAAGCTGCTCAAGTCTTTCCTTTTCACCTCCTCCTTCCGTTCCTCCTTCCTCTGTTAAATCTCACAGTTGCTGGGATTGGGCCCTTATTTGTCCTCACTGGTCCTGGCCTCCCACATCCAATCACCTACACACCTACAGCCTCCACCCCCTAGCACATTGCCTTAGCACCCACTGGCCTATGTCCCCACAGGCCTAGCACTTATTTATTGGCGGCTGACCACTCAACCTAGGCACTTGCAGCTGCTCACTCTCTAGCTCGTGATACACCTAGAACTTACCTCCCCACTCCCTCATCCCTCCTCTCTTCTCTCTGCACTTGCACGTTCTGAATGCTCACAAGGCCTAGTAGCTCCGCCTCTATTTTTCATTGCTATATTGTTCTTCATTCCCATGTCCCCTCACTGTTGCCCTGTGGGTGCTTGGAAACACATCTTACTTCATGTAAATGCACAATACATAAATAAATAAGAAAATAAATAAATAAATACATAAATAAATAAATAAAGTGTTACTCCGGTTGCTAATTCCATTATTCTGCTTACCTCGTTTGCCGTAATAGTAACAAGGTCCTGCATAATTAGTCCTATTATTACTTCAGAGCTTGTAATAAAGTGTAAGCCCACATAACAAGCTCATCAGTAATAATGGGACTAAGTAAACGGTCCATATTGAATCAGAAAATTGGCCAAACCTTGCCTGTTGGTCCAACCCTTTGACATTTCCCTTTTGTCTTTTAGCTTGTAGGTGCTTTACGAGATTTCACTGGGCCCTGCTCCGTACTCTAAATAGCCAAATAGCTATGTCAGAAATCACATTTCCAAGCTGCTTGGTAAATAAGATTTTTTTTTTTTAAATATAAAAAGCGTTTGTAAAATGCAGTCTTGTCTGTATACGAATATTGAGACACATGCATGATTAAACTCATTTATGATTAAAAAAAAGAAGCACTTTGCTAAAGTTTCTGAACTTCTGAGTGGCACTTCCAAGCGCCAGGATTCGCTCTAATGTGGGCTCTATAAAAGTGCGATCGCCCTCATCACGAAATCCAAATTCTGAAAGGGAAAGTGTTCTTCTGTTCCCTCTTGTCCCACGCTGATATGCTTAATTGCCATTTTATAAAAACAGCAGAAACATAAGGGAGGTCGCTGTTACCCGGGACTCAAGGGGTTAACGCTCGGGAGCCCCCTCCGTTGGAAAGGCGGAGTCTGACTGTGCAAGGGGGTTATGGGGCACGTGCGCTGCGAATGCCACTTCCTTTTAGTTGTGAAAGAATAAAGAAGTTCCTCCTATCTCTCCGTGTGTGCGTCCTTCATTTGGGCCTAGATCCCTAGGCAACATTTGGCGACGAGGATCTCTCCCGCGCACCGGAGTCCTCCTCCGACGGCAGTCCGCCTGTGGTGGCCGATCCAGCGAGCCTCCTCCTCCTGCTCCACCTCCGCGCAGCACGGCACTCCGCCGAATCCGCCTTGTCGGACCTCCTCCGTCGGACCTCCGCGACGGCGACCCCGCCCGCGCAAGGACGGGCCTTCTCTCCCAGGGGCCATGAGCACCTCCAACCCGGGGTCCAGCCAAGGCTCGCCTCAACTGCCGCGGGCGGCGAAGTCGATTCAACTACGACTGCCCCCGCCGTTCACTATGACTCCGCAGGCCACCAAAGGCCCCAGATGGACCGACTGGATGGACGATTTTCGACACTTTGTGAGAGGATCCGGCGACGGGGACTCCCCCAATATGAGGGACATTTTCCTTAACCTGGTAGGGGGAGAAATAAAAACGGTCGTTAAGGCCATTCCACCCGCAGACCAGGACACTTTTCCCAAGCTGATCGGCGCGCTGCCTTTGCTCTTATAAGCGTCATTTACAGTTAAAGCAGCAGGGGCGTTTGAATGGCTCGGTTGTGTGTCAATTCTTGGTGTCATTGCTGAACTTGGAGCTGCGCTTCCTTCAGCATTCTGCACTGATCCCAGGACATGTATGAATGTTCTTGGCATATGTCGCACACTTGCAATGGCACCCTCAGGATGCCATCTCACACAGCGGAGGGGTATAACTTATTTACTCCGGCAACCCCCAGCGACCACTGCCAGCTGCTCCTTCACAGTTTCGTTCAGGGAAGTAGCCTCTTAATCCTGCACCAAGAGAGTTTACATGTTCAACAAAAACTGGATTAAATGGAAGTGAAGTTTTGCAAAGAAATGTGCACGAAGTGAGCATTGCATTTGTATTCTATTTATTGTCATGACGCGGAGTTTGACCAGAAAAACGTACATAGGCAAAGATTGCTGAGCTATGAGCTCTAAAGTGAGATGGTGGCTTACAGTAGTAGATAGCAATTTGAGGTGGTAGGGTGACTCAGGAAATAGGGATAATACAGGCGGACAGGGACATAGAGGACTCTGAACTCAATAGGATTTGAGGGGCTCTGGGGGGCAAAAGATGTGTGGCACCCCTTTATTTGCATAAATAGTGACATCAGTAATATTACAGAACATTGGTGCTGGAGATGAAAAGAATTACTCAGCGAACCCCCTCCTCCTTGGGGGACATGGCCAAGGAGATGAGGGGCCAGGGCTGAGGAAGTAGCCCATGGCCAGGCACACTGTATCTTTTCTTGAAACCCAAGCCTGGAAATGTTCACGGGAACCTACAAATGACCACCATTTTACATTTGAAACATGTTTGATAGTGATTCAGCAAGAAACTCTTTTAAGAGAGTAATGGAAAGTGGACCCTGCTCTTCTCATTGGTCACAATACTTATCCTAACAAAAACATGTCTGAAAATTGCAAGACATATATACCAATTTGTACAGCACCAGTCACGATTTTAGTCAAGAGTCTGTGAGCGCTACAGGCACCATGACAGAAAAACGAGCGGGGAAGCCTTCTGCCTGATAAAATAGGACACCAACCCCCTAACTCCGAAACAATAACTCTTCCCAAATCTGTATATATGACTCACAGTTTCACATTACTTTACTGGTAGGGTTTATCAAAAATGGAATAAGAAGAGAAGCCAGTGGACGTTTTGTGCTCAGAAAGATTGGAGGCTTGAATCACTGTCATGGTTAGGTCTGATGTGTACACAATGGTCGCAGGTATGTGAACGCTTTTACTGTCATACAATCTCTTATCAGGTTACTTTCAAGGGCCCCAACAATATCCTTTTCAGGAGATGTTCTCTGTTGCTTCCTCACGTGGGAGCTCATACACTCCATCCTTGGAGGGCAAACACTGGTGTTGGGTTTTCTACCATTTGTGCATTTCAAAGGGAGAAATGACTGTAGTTGAATGGTTAGTACATCTATAAGCTACTACTGTACTAATACCTGCTTATCTCCACATATTCCCTACTTTGAGCGCCCCTTTGTTACAACTCTTTATCGCTCGGTTGAACCACTCAGCATACCATTAGTTTCAGGATGATATACCACACTGGTGCAGTGTTCAATCCCATTATTTTTGATGAATGATTCTATTTCATTCGTACACGAACTGAGCCCCATTGTCTATAAGGAACATAGTAGTATACCCCTGCCTCCTAAAAACTTCAGCCAGAAACTGAATAACATCTTCAGTACAAATATTTGAACAGATTCTACTTGCACCCACCTGGTCAGGAAATCTATCAACACCATACGATAAGAGTGGAAAGTGGCAATTCTCATGGGGCTGAAAGTATCAAAATGTACTCTTTGCCATAGAATGCTGGGTATGTCAGGTTAATGATGAGCATGTTGCAAGATAAACATGCCCTTTCACTGTATTCCAACAGTAGGCATCCTCTAACAAATTACTTCATGTATAAATCACACACAGGCCACCAAAAGGCTTTTCTGACTCTTGTTTTCTAAGTCTTGCTAATGCCCCTTCATGTGCTAAATTTACAACGTGATCTCATACACCTATAGGTGATACAATTCAGTCACCATCATCACAAATCCTTGTTCATAGTGCAGTTCTTCCCAGATTCTCCACAGCTGTTCTCATGCATCGTTTTACTGTATACTTTGCTATTTATGGTTGTAATGTTTTAACGACTTGCATGGCAGCTTCCCATTCCTCATTTGATACTATTCCCTGCTGAGTGTTAATGCTTGTTCCTCTGTGTCTGTTTCACATTGTTTTTTCTTCCTCCTTTGTATTATGCAGTGATCTGTGTATTGTTTATAGCAGGAACGTAGGCAAGACCCCATGTGTATGTGTGTACACCGGTGATCCACTTTTATATGCAGAATTACCGTCTGTCCAGTTGTTTGCTTGTTAGGACTTCCTTTATGGGGTTGTGGTTGAATGTTAATTCAAATCTAATACCTCATAGGGAGGGTCTATATTTCCCTATGGCCCACTTGATGGGCATTAACTGTTTTTCTATGGTGAAGTCATTTTTCTCAGCTGCCTTTAACACACTGGACGAAAAGGCAATTGTATCTTCCTTGCCATCCCTGATATACATCAAAATGGTTCCTAGGCCATTCTTTCTTGCATTCTTTGTCACAATGCTTCTCTGGTGGGTCAAAGGTTCTTGAACTATCAGCCTTCTTGATATCATTGAACTCAATGGCTCAGTTTCTGTTCTACATACAATGACTTCCTCTTCTTGAAACAGTTAATATATGATTCTTTGGAAAACAGAGCTGTGCTGTGGACACCAACCCAAACAACATTCTTATGTTACGTGTTATTAATCAGTAAGGTTTCTTTATTTTTTTTTATTTTTTTTTATTGATATAGTTGATACATCAACTTTTCAAATCGCTTTATACAAAAAATATTCAAACATATGACAACTCATTCCTTAAAAAGTCAATAAAATATAACAATTTCATACATAAAATTTACACAATTTGTTAGCACAAGTTTAACTAATTTGGAAAGGTTTCTTTATTCTTTGTAGATAAGACACTGGCCTTCTTATTCTTAGCAGTACAGTGATATTTGGAAAAGGATGCCTCGCTGTAAAAATGCACTTGTTAAATGGTCTACGGTCTATGCATAATCTTAATTTTCCATTGTTTTTGTGTACCACTACTAGACGAGAGACCCACTCCCCTGCTTCAACTCTCTCAATTATCCTTGCCTTTATGATGACATCAGTTCCGCCTCAACTTCATTTCACAAGGGGATAGGTACATTATTAATGATGTGTATCACAACATATTGAGCCTGCTTTCAACTAAATGCGACAGAGGAATCCCTTAGGACAACCCTGTTTGCCTCTGAACACATCTTATGCACACAAAGATGTGAACCTAGATGGAGTGTTTTGACTTCACTTCAATATGATTCAAACATATTCCCAGTCTACTTTGGTGAAAATCTCTGAGTAAGGGAGCACTACCCTACAAATACTTTCCCTTCGTTAACACCATTTTTGAACTTCAACTCTGTTAAAACCTATCAGTTGATTGTGTTTGCCTCGATAAGCCATTACTTTGTTTTCTCTTTCATTGAGACATTAGCTATGTTGAAGTTCTGATCTATATATATATTTCTTGTAACAGCGTGTATTTTGCTCCCGAATAAATGATTCATTCTTTTTTTACCAGCTACACTTATGTCTGCATCCTCATCTTCAATCATGAATAGTTTTATCCAGTTCCTCACACAGCTCTTTAATGCACAGTGTGGTAGACAGATTTTTTGTGAAGTGACCTCCTCTATTACACTTCTTGCACAATACTTTGAGGGCTGGACACACTTCACTGTTGGAGAGGTGGTTACGGTGGTCACCGTTTTTCCTTTTGTCATCTTTGTCCAGTTTCTCTGTGTGTATACCCACTCCCCTGGACGGCCAGCTTCTTTTTTTCAGTAGTTCTGGTGACCTTGGATTGGAACATATGCAGCCTGGAAAGACTTCACTTCAAAACATATCAATTTAAAGCCAACATCTCTGTCAGCATCTAATTTCTATGACCATACACGTAATGCCATAAAATAAATTATATTTTTCAAAACATATTCATCAGTCAATTGCTCAGTGGATACCAGTCATTTCAAACTCTAACTGAGCGTCCCCACTAAGGAACATAATCACTACAGATCTATATCTTAAAAATCTATAATGTACTTAATGGGTCCTGATTCAAACCCATATTTCCATATGCATCCGGGCGAGCCCCGGCTCAATTCCAGCCTGGCACCAAAAAACATTTATTTTCAAAATTGCACTAAATAAATCTCTAAACATTTTTCTTGCATGCTTACACATTTATTAGTGTCAATCCTACTACTTTTGATCATATTTCCACAAATGTTTTCATGACATTTTTAAGGTAATGTTTTCCCTGTTTTGTGATGTAAATAGATATCCATATATTTTCCTAATCTTCCTGCAGTTTTCCTTTACAGTGTTATACAAATATTGTCAACAGCATGTTGTTGCTTCTTCTGCACAAGCTGCCTCAGTTACATTAACTCAAATAACTATCCCTGTGTCTTTCTGTACAACAGCCCTGCTTTTTTTCTGCCATCATACGTTATTCTCCTAACTTCTGCCAACTTGTTATCTATCAGCTTTGCACAGGCATCCTAGCTGCTTCCAGCAGCAGTCTTAACTACACAAATCTCCATTGTGTCCCGTCAATGCAGGCTTTTATTAGCTGCGTAGCGCATCTAAAAGTGGTTCTAAGTTTATGAAATGTTACTTTTAAACTATGTACGGTGTCCTATTAGATCAGCTATCCTAAGCAAGAAAGGAATATAATGTCAGATGTGTGTTTCAATTTGATATACCCCCTAAATTTCTTTCTTTGTTACTGCATTGCTGCCTGTTTTAAGCAAGATTAATCTCTCTTATATTGTGGTGCCTTATGTTTCCTTCATTTACATCAAACTCAATGCACATTTTTATCGTTCAAAGCAATTTAGTATCCTAAAGCTGTCAATTATGTAGGAATGTAAAAATTAACACTCTATCTGCCTCAACTCTTTTTCCTTAAGGTAGCAAAGCAGCCACACCTTTTGACTATTTTAATTATTTTTTCTGCCTTTTTTCCCTTTCTTTTACATTTTAAAACATGCACATGAGCTCACCAAATGGCATTTTCAACCTTCTATCTTTTTCACTAATTCCTGCCTATTTTTGGATTGCAAATTATTTTTCTTAAATAAATGATGTAATTTCTTGTCTCCATTTTTATACAATTCACTCCTTAACACGTTTAAGCTTCAAAATAAAACACATTACAAAGAGGCAAACCAGTTGACTTTTTTTCAGATGCACGTCATGACACCTCTTTTCACTTAGCCCCTAAAATACTGCAATGGGAGTTTGAGTTGTCCCCTCTCACAGACCTGTCTACGTGCAGCCTAGTTTTATGCACTTGGATTTTGAGACACCACCTTCTGCGCACCATGAGCGAGGAACCCGGGCTTTCAGATGCTTCATGTCTCACATCATTAAACAACACTTCTATATTTATTCTAAACAGCCCCCGTTACACTTATTATTACCATATTACTAATCTTAAACATTGCTCTTCTAAACTGCTACAAACGCCTTGAATCTGTTTGGGTCTACCTCAAAGAAATTGACAAGGTACTTTCTCAGACAGGCTGAAAAATCCAGCAGGCAAAATAAGCACTTGGTCTCCCTGTTCATTCATTGACCCATGCCCACCACCTCCCCGGACCTCTTGCACTTGAGCATGCACAAGTTTGGATGCAACATGATTATATACGAAAGATAATTGTGTCAGTCCAAAAAGAAAGGCATATATATTGATATAAGTAGAATATCGGGCGGAGAAATTAGATGTATCCGAATATAACAAAGTGGTATATATATTATTGGCTAATACTATACTTGTGATGCACATCTAAAAATCACTCAAATGCTTGGAAATATTAGGAATAATGAGGTAACGCTATAATTGCAATGAGTCACTGAGCCGGTTGGTAACAGTCTTACATTTTTATGTCTTTTTTTATATATATTTTCAAACACAAAAAGCATCTCTTCTGACAACACGACATCCAACATCAGGTGTCCTCTGTGTGTCCTGACGAAAGCCTTAGTCGGACTTATCACATATCTAGGGCTGGGGGCTCCCTTGAAAAATATGTTGTCACATGTTGTCTTTTTAAAAGATGGACCATTGACGTCCCTTTTTGGCACATCTTCTATGGCACATCTTCTATGGGGGGTCCCATGAAAAATCAATTATATTGTATATGATTGGAAGTCACCTTTGTTTACTAACACCACTCCAAGTCGGCAATGGGCTTTATTGAGTTTTGACAAATGCCAACAGATATTTTTTTTTTTATTATTGAAACACCAGTCCGCCATGTCTCAATGCGAACATTGTGACATCAGACTTTTATTACAGTATAACCATATGTATCCAAAGAGTTCCCAAAACTTAGTTCCATGGTGCTATAACCGTCACTTTGAGCCGTCTAAGAACATCCTGGCTAAAACATGTGTATCAAATAAAATTTGTATCGAGTCGTAAAGAGTCCATGTAGTCAACTAAGGCACCGCTTAATTTCATACAATTTCCAGCTGCCGCGTATGACCACCAGTCTCGACTGTTACCGTCCACTGGAATAAAACCTCCCAAGTGCATCATCCGTTTGGCAGTGGTTTCTTTGCAATAATAAGGAGATGTTCCGAGGTTTCAATTTCACAATGACAGAAGCGGCATATATTGTCTTTCACTTCTTTAAAGTGATGGTTCCACATCATTTCTTTTGTTTTTACAGCATTCAAGCAGAACCTTAAAAACTGCTCGCGGTGATGTCGAGACGGGCAGTTTTTTAAATAGTTACTTGTCACATTTAGCTTGTGTTCCCCTATTCCAGCATCTAAGGTGGTCGGCATCGAAAGACGTAAATCATTATTCGAAATCCAGCACCATTGTTCGAACTTTTTTTTGACTTGTTGTGGTCTCAGCAGCAAATCGTTCAGGTTGAGATCAACAGTGGCAAGAATCGACAGCATGATTTGTTTCCACTCAGCAAGAAGTTTCGAATTCCCTGTTTTGCCTGTAGCAGAGAAGATTTGGAAAGCAGGCGCTGTTGGAGACAAATTCATCTTTCGCAATACTGTTAAAGATTTCCACATTACATGAGAGTGTAAAGAGATTAGTGAGAGTTCGTATCGGATTTGGGTCATTGAAATATAGGTAGGAAGCTTCAAAACACGCCGCCAGAAGATTCCTTCCAACTTTTGCCAGAACGAGACGTCTTTATTCCAGCCTGATTCTGAACCAAAGGTGATTGCAGGAACCACCTTTTGGGTGTAGAAAATCAAGACTGGTGCAAGGCCAAACTTGCCATAACTTCTGTTCAACAGCTGTCCTTGGATGCCGAATTGAATCATTCGGTTGACCATATCGACCTTCCAGTGATGTTCATGGACTGAGTTGTTGAAGGTAATTCCCAAGTATCTTATTTAGTTGACTGTATCTAGGCAGTTATCCTCAATTTTCCACTTGAAGGTTTTTTTTCTTTTTGAATGGCCTTGGCCGATGATGATGATCTTAGTTTTTTCAGTGTTTAGCTCCAGGTCGTTTTTATGAAGGTATTCGTGAAGGTTTGATAGTTGCTGTTGCAGTCCGATCTGGGTCTTATCCAAAAGAACCACGTCGTCAGCGTATATTAAGCAGCCTACTTCGATGTTGTTCACTTTTGGTGGAAAGCATCGCACATCTGTGCGATGGGCAGGGATGTCTGAGATAAACAATTTAAAGAGTTCAGTAGCTAGTGGACATCCCTGTTTCACACCTATACTTGTTGGTATCCTATTGGATAGGATGCCTTGATTGTTTAGTCTTATGCTGACAGTGGTTTCAGTATGCAGAGCTCTAATTGGCCCGACGAGGTTTCTTGGGCAATTCCAGTTTTCCAATTTTTGCCACAGTTTGTTGGGATTTACGCTGTCGAAAGCTCCTCTCAGGTCTATGAAAGCGAGAAATAATCTTGTCTTTGCCTTTTGTCTTTCTAATTTGAGGATGTTTAGGAGCACCAGGTTCATCTCCATCCCCATGCCTTTTGTGAAACCTGTTTGTCGGATGTCAAAGATTTGCTCTGCGATTGACCACGCAGCTAAGCTTTGACGTAAAAAAGAGGCAAAGATTTTTCCTATGGTGTCTAGCAGGGCAATCGGGCAGTAGTTGGACGGATCCGCCCGATTGCCCTTTTTGTAAATCGGCACAATAATCGCATCACGCCAGGAGTCAGGTATCGTTGCGGATGTGAGCATACGGATGAACAATTGTTCAATGAAAATAGCCCATTGCTCCTCATTCTTTTTTAACATCATATTTGATATTAAATCTGGGCCTGCTGCGTGAGAGTTTTTCAAAGATTGTATCGCAACGCTTATGTCTTCCCCTGTTATTAGCAGTTTTCAAGATGTCAACTCTTGTGCTGGTTTGCTGACGTCCTCTTTATGTGCTTTGCAAAAGATGTTGCCATAGTGCTTTTCCCATGAGTCAGCCTCAATCTCGTTTGATGGTAATGACTGGTGCTTCGAATTTCCTGCATTCAAAATTGCCCAAATTTCTCGGGAATTCTTTTGGACTAAATGCCTCATCAGCTGCTCAGCCTTATCTTGCTCTATTATCAGTTTTTGTGATTTCAACCAGTTACGGTATTGTTGGCGACGTATTTGTATGGCGTTTTTGATTGCGTTTACGTCGCTAGCAGCTTTACTTGAGTTCCTTAGGGTTCTTATGTCTCGTCTCATCACCTGTTTTGCGTGTGTTGGAATTGACGATGGGAGGTGTTTGTGTTTTGAGCCCATTATACGATCAGCAGCTTTTACTGTGATGAAATCAGAGAGCAAGGGTACATAATTTACAGACAGTTCTGTGTCCCACCGTAATTTCAAGTTTATTCTCTCTATGGTCGGTCTATCGATCTTCAACCGGTTTCCGCCGCTGTTAATGGAGATTACGGGGTCGTATTTTCTTTGCTCAATTGCCCAATCCACCACACAGGCCAACCAAAGCAGTTTGTGATCGCTACTTGACATAGGGCTGATTGATAATCTCATGTCGTTTTCAAAGAGATTTTGTGAAACCCAAAAGTAGTCAATTATTGATTAAGCATTTGAGGAAGACCAAGTTTTTTGGGGTGGTTGGTCGCCCGGAACTTGTCCATTTACCATATTGCAATTTCGATTTCGTAGCGCCTGGCTCCATGCCGACTCCCGACTTTTTACTTTGTCGTGTGTTAATACCTTAAACTGCTTGGTTACGTGATCGTGTTTGAACCAGGAGCAGTTTAAGTCACCTGCGCAGATTATTGATAGATTCTTATAATTTAACAATGTCTGATCAATGCAAGTTGTTATTGAATCTATGAATTTTTTAGTGCTTATCTTGGCCGGATTCCAGTAGCTATTTAGAATTAGCAAATGTGTCCTTGTTTCTTCATCTTTGTTGGTGGTTTCAAGCAGTGCACTTTGCACAAATTGATTAGGACTGTAGGAATTCACGAGGCGCCACCTGGTATTTATTTTGATCATAATTACCAAGCCAGAAGAAGGTCGCCCCCTTGCGTTTTTTATTGCAGGATTTAGTAGAGTCTGAAAACCATCCCTTGATGGAGGCTCGCACAACCATGTCTCTTGTAGACATATAACAAAGACCTTCCTCAGATCAGCTTCAAATTCATTAAATAAGTGGTTGAGTCCTCTACTGTTCCATGAGATGAATTCACGCATGCACTTATTACCGTTGACTAATGGCTAACGTCGACCTGAGATGTCAATGTAACTGCCATTTTTTGCTGGATGATTGAGGTTTGTGCGTGAGGTTTCTGTAAATGCCATTTCTCTGCGAAGCGTGACCCGTCGTTGTTCTTGTGGCCCTTGAAAGGTGTCTTTTGAGTAGGACTCCTGCGTGTCGGACCTGAAGCTCGTCGGTTCCACCGATATGTCAAATCCAAACATTAACAATTCCTCTGATGCATTCAGAATTGTCTTTCGGACTGAGACTGAGTAGATGTCTGATCGCAGAATTTTTCAGTAGCATACTCTACTATACGTATGTCTTCAGACAAAATCGTTCTGAGTGATGGAATGCAAGAAAATTATTTCAGTATGTTTTTGCGATTCAGATTCAGGTCGTGATCTTTCTGATTTAAATTTTGTAATTTCAATTTGCAGTTTAAAGAACTTGCTTCAGACCTCAGAGATGAGGAGACATTTGTAGGATGTCTGACCTGATTTTTTTCGTGAAGTCTGGGATTTTTTGGATTTAGCCGTGTAGGCAGATTTGAACAGTCCCCTGACTTTGTCGGCCTGTTCTTGTAGTTTCTCTCCTTCCCCGCTCTTGGATTTAACCTGTGTGGAGGTTCTCACTGGGTGTCATTGGGGACCACAATAGAGGGGATGATAGAATGGTCGACTGTAACTTCATCGAAGTAAGTAGAATAGTTGCATATGTCAATTACTTATCCCGATGACCTGCTCAAGAGACTTTCACTGTCTGAGTCAACTCTTTGTCTCTTACTTGCTGGAACAACAAGATGGTCTGTTCCACTCAGATTTTTTGCTTCTTGAAAAAATTTTTGGCCGTCAGATTTTGGCTGTTCTGTTCTTCCGAATAGGCCAGCTCGAATGTCAGGAGTCACGTTTCTGATAAATTTCTGTGACTTCGATTGTTGAACACGTTTCTTGGGATCTGACAGTTTTTTCCCAGGCGGTAACTGTCTTTCTTTCGGTTGCTGAGTTGTGTGAACTTGCCTCATGGGGACCTTTATTGATTTTGCTGATCCTTCAAAAATTCCAAACAAAGCCGCAGATATTTCAGAAGTCAGTTTCGGATTGAAACGATTTGCTTGTTCGTTATTTATATGCTTTTGAATAGTGTGTCCCATTCACTGTTGTTATATGTTGTCACATGTTGTCTTTTTAAAAGAGGGACCATTGACGTCCCTTTTTTCTTTTAGTATGTACCAGAAAATAAAATTTAGTATATTTTTGTAATACCGGCCTTTGCTTATATCTTGTGATATATGTTTCCACACAAGATTTTGACTTACAGTTGCCTCATGTTAGTCTGAATTTCCAACCTATATGTTGACATCAATAGGTAGCTTGTTTTGGGATCTCCTTTCTTGTCTACAGTGAACTGCTGCCAAAGAATATTCTGGATTCACAATAAGTCATCTATTTTAACATCTTGTCCAGAAGCCATTTTTTTCCGGCATCCATCTTAGAATCTACCTGAGCCTGTTCAGCCTGAATTTCTGTTCAGCTACCAATGGGGGGTTTGTTATTCACTTTTGTGCATAACTCAGTTTCTGTCCAGTTCTCAGACTATACTGTTAGATATTCATGATGTACGTGTAATACCTGTGGTGCCCTCCACCCCATGGGACATTCTGACCCCACATAATATATCTCGCCCTACAACACTATAATTCTGTTTTTTGCAATACTGGAAACATTGATCAACCTATTAGGTTTTCTGCATTCCGTTTTAGATGCGAGGGGTCTAGCCCCTCCTCTACATATGCCTCGCCTTTCCATTGATATTAGTTCAGCTTTGATTTCATTGCACAATGTGATAATTATATATGCCACCAGTTTTCAACCTGCCTTCAACTCGGTGCGATAGAGGAAATCCGTAAGACTACCCAGTTCCTCCCTGAGCATATTTTATGCACACTGAGTTGTGCACCTGGATGTGGACTTTTGACTTAAGCAGTTCCCTTCCTCACGGTGTCATTGTGATCCAAAATATTCCAAGTCTTCTTTGGTAAGACCATCTGAGCAAGGGAACACTACCCTACATATACTTTCCCTTTCGCAACACTATCTTTGAACTTCAACACTGTTTGGTACCATTCTATCAGTTCAATGTGTTTGACTGCATACACAACTGTTTGGATGTCTCTTTCATTGAGACATTGTCTGCATTGAAGTTCTGAACTGCATATTTTTTCTGGTAGCAGCATGTTTTTTGGTCGTGAATCAATTACTAATTCTATGACTTTAATAATTTTCAAATCCTTTCTTCCATATTTTCCAAGCATTAATTGGCCGTCCCTGCATAGGTAACAGTAAACCTGGAGAAGGAACTCTGTGCAGTTTTAAAGCCATGTGTGCCTCTGCCACTTAGTCTCATATTTATGGCTTGCTTTTTATTTGCCAACTAGATCAGTGAAGATTATGTTGCAGAACTTGCATCTGCTTGTGTGTCTCTAAGGTTCCTCTTTTTTCTCTCATTTAACTTTATTTCTTAATGAGAGCTGGATCAGCACAGATGTAATGCTGACAAGTGTTGGATCAGCATAGACCAGTGACATCTTCTTTCCAGGGCACTCTGTCAATGACTACATTTGAACTTTTGCAAGAGATACTCAGTCATGTCTATGCACCTCTGGTGCAGTTATTTACGTTGTTTTACTCACAATGTTCTATAAAATGTCTGCTTCACCCTCTTGTTCCATCGTGCAATGTGTGTAGGGCTCAATCTGTCAGCCTTCACAGTCCCCCACTGCATCCCAGGCAGCAACAAGATATGTGGATCTCCTTGGATCCCGCTCCAGAGCGGCACGCTGTGAGCCACTCATCACCATTGAAGGATGCACACTGGCTGCAGGTGGATTATTTTACTGCCATATAATCTCTTATCAGTTTACTATCAAGAGGCCGCCAATCTCATACACACCAGAACTCCTCAGTCACAAGGTATTACAACTCCAAATGCCACAATGTCATTTATCAAATATTGTGTTCATTCTTATGTTCCCACAGTATGTTCCAGTGGTGCTCTGTGTTCTCATCCCCTATTATTACTGCTCACCCTATTAGTTCCTCTGATCACTTTCTTCTCTATCTCTACCCCTCTCTCCACTCACACTCTACTCCACCACTCCCTCCACCCAAGTTTTCTCATTACGATCTTCGATCATTTCATCTCTCGCCTTTTTACCTTCTCTCATCTATTGCCTCCCTTCCCTAATATCTTCTCTGCCTTTCTCATGACAGCGCTGCAGCCTCTCTTCATACCTCTGTTATCACCACCCTAGATTCCCTTTTTCCCTCCCATCCATTCCATCCCTCTCACAAGCACCCACAATCCTGACTTACTCCTCCCCTGACTTCCCTTTGTGCTACTCTTTGCAGATCTTAATGATGGTTGGAAGAAATCTCAGTCCTTTCTGACCTTGCTACACTCATCTTATGATTTGTCCTTACATGCTGCTAGGAAATGCTACTCTTCTGAGCTTACACTTTCACTCTCCCATCACTCCGAAATCTTTTTAAACTACTCCAAAATACTCTATTTCCTTGTCCTCCTGATCACTCTCTCTTATCTCTTCTCTTTTCTTTTGACTTTGCTATTTTAAATCCAAGATTGCTTATCTCTGAACTTATTTTTCCTCTGCTTCCCCTTCTCCTACCTCTTCCCCCACTAATTTTCTTCCTTCTCTCCATTCACGTACATTGCCATTCTAACTCAACCTCATCACACTGCCTCCCTTCTTGACCCACTATGATCATTCCTATTTCGAAAATAAAAATCTCTTGATCCCACTCTCCCAGCCAGTTTATGTTTCATTTCCCCTCTCCCATTCCTCTCTTAACTTTTTGAGTGCACCATCTACTCCCAGGTTTCATCTTATCTAAATCTTCATTCTCTTCTTCCTCCTCTTCATTCTGTTTTCTGCTCCTCCCATTCCACTGAGACAGCCCTCCTACATGTTTCCAATGCTTGTCTATCTGCCTGTCACTCTAAACTCTCTTCTTTCCATACTCTTTTGGATCTTTCTTCAGCCTTCCACACTGTGGATCACTCTGTTCAACTGTCCTCTGTCACTTCACTAGGGTGTTCTGATTGTGTTCATAAATGGATCAACTCCTATCTCTCTAACCTTTTCTACACTGTTTCTTGGTCTGGAAAAATGTCACCCTCCAGCCTGCTTCTCTATGGCATTCCACAAGTTTCTCTACTTGACCCTGTGTGTTTCTCCCTTTACACTATCCCTATCTATGCTCTTATAACTTTATAACCTATCTAATCACGTATATGCTGATGACACACAAATCATCTACATGTTTAATGGGCCTCATTGGGACTAATTGACTCCTGCCAGGCAGGAGTACAAGTACAAGTAGAGGCTAAACTGCCTACTCATCCCTCACACTTGTACAAAAAGAAGAGCAAACCCAATCATTAAGGTAAAACAGGCATAGGCAGGAAATATACCTCCTTCACCTTTTGTGTTAATGCAGGTTGAGGGAAGGCTATATTCTCAAGAGGGGTCTCAATGTTATCTAGTAGCAAACCAAAGAGAAAAGTATAACATTGCAAAATGAAGGGTGTATCCAATCAAGGTTCTATACAAATATGTATACTTCAAATAAACATAAAATCTGCAATAATAACTAAACAGAAAAAACACTATCCAAAACCCTCCCCTGTGGAAAAAACAATGAATATGCAAGGTAGAAAGATGCAGCGCTCTGCTTAATGAAGCAGGAGTAAAAAGGCAATAAATACAAGAATGATTTCAATAACGATAAATTCTTCTGTGGAAATGGGTGATTGGTTACCTAACTAGTCTCTAGGACCAAAACAGGGACCAAGGGGCAGTTAGCAATCAATGATACCTTTCACTGGTCTTGGCGGTTCGACATTGGGGGATCGACAACAGCAAAACAGGTTTCTAGGTGATGTTCAGGTGGTTCAAAGCCACTCAAATGTGGCAGTTGCGTTGTCAAGAAGGGGCCAAACTAACGTGTGTTGCAGTTCAAAGTGATGCTTAATGAAGGGCGGGTTGTGAGGGCCAACGGGATCAATTAGATGGTCAGTTCAATGGCAAAGAAGCCAGTGACTGGATCCGCTGTTTGATGCGGTCCGTTCGAGAAGGCACTCGAGGAAGTGAGGGCCACCAGGGTTGGTTAGATGGTAGGTTTGAAGGTAAAGATGCTGGTGACTGGATGCACATTTCGAGTCGGGCGGTGTGGTGCAGATTTCACTGGTCACTATTCGATGATGCCACCACGGTCGGTTCAACTGGCAATGCCTACCTCCTGGGCCAGCGCCTACTGGCAGGCTGCCCTGCTCGAGAGATTTGTTACCAGGTCTCACAAAAGATTACAGGAGAGGCCCAGCCATCCAGTCTCTTGCCCTGTAAACTGGCACAGACAGAATGTCGGATCAGAATACAGATAACCAACCCTTCCATAGCTGAGTTGAGCACTTTGATATAATATGATATGATATGTCATTTATAACGTGCCTGTACACAAGTGTTTCTAGTCATGACAAGACAAAGGGGGGATACAGAGGGAGGACAAGACAAACAATCTTACTAGGCCTAGCGTCATTCAGATCTTGCAAGTCCGACCGTGCAAAAAGTGCAGGAGAACAGAGAGGGAGGAAGTGTCAGGGAGAGGGAAGGGATAGGGAAGGGGAAGTGCAATCAGGACAGCAATGCTCTGAGTGAGTGCAGCCAGGGCAGTGCAGCTCTGGATAATTGCAAGGAAGCAGGGTGCTGTAGAGGATACAGTTACAGCCCCAATGTGCGCGGTAGGCCCGGAGGCAGTGGAGGGGAGACTGATCACGGAGCAGCCTGGTAAACAGTGAGACTCTGGGGGTAGCACGCAACCAGTCAGCGCTGCAGGCATTTAGGTCAGCAGGGAGAGAGAGAGAGAGAGAGAGCAGATGAAAAAAGGAATGTCTTGAGCAGCTTTTAGAACTTCGGGTGGTCCGGCTCAAGTTTGAGAGTGGCAGGGAGGCCATTCCAGAGGGAGGCAAATGCAGAGGAGAGAGATCTACCTCCCACTCTCTGCATGGTGAAGCAACTGACCCTCAGAGAGTTGGAGGTAGCTGAGCAAAGGGCTCCAGGAGGAAGGTTTTTTGGAAGAGAGAGTTGGGTGTAGTGCGGGCCCCGGCCCCAGAAAGCAATGCAGAGGGTCTTGAACTTGATCCTTGCAGCCACCGGAGCCATTGGAGAGATTTTTAGGGCTGGAGAACTATGGTCCCTGGGCTTGAGGCCAGGGAAAGGTCTCGCAGTTCAGTTCTGGATTAGTTGCAGGGGGCGAAGAGTAGAGGAAAGCAGACTGAGAAAGAGACTGTTGCAGTAGTCCAGCCTAGAGAGAACCAAGGCTCTGCTGGAGACAGTGAACCTCTGGGGGAAAGTTAGAAAAGGAATAATACCTCTGGGGAGGTGCAGGTGATAGTGGGCCTTCTTGGCAAGGTATGTGATGTGAGGAGAGAATGAGAGAGTTGAATCGAAGATGACACCAAGGTTTTTTGGAAGGCGAAGGATGAGGGCCCAAGAAGGGCGGCCAGAGTAAGAGAGGCAAAGCGGGTGCAGTGGTCCCAATGAGAAGGATCTCTATCTTACTGGCATTAAAGCAGAAATCGCTGGTCACACATACATCCCGAGTTGAAGATAGACAGTCAGGAACGAGCGAGAGAGGAGAGAAGGCTGAGGAGAGCCTGAAAGAGAGCTGAGTGTCATCCGCATAACACTGAAAGTTAGAGGAGAAGGTAGAGATCAGGTAGGCCAAAGGGGCCAGGTAGACATTGAATTGCCAGGGAGAGAGGATAGAGCCCTGGGGAACACCATATGTGGAGAGAGAGATGGTGGAGAGAAAGGACCCAAGATGGAACTGGGAGGGTAGGTCCAGGAGGAAGGAGGACTACCAGGCTAAGGCCTGATCCGTGGTGCCCAGGTTCTCATGGAGTCAATTGATCAGGATGGCGTGAATACTGGTGTCCAGTCATTTGGTCGACTGAAAACTGGTCGAATGACATTTGGTCGACGCAATTTGGTCGAAAACCAAATGGTCGATTTTTTTTATTATTTATATATTTATTTTTCGGGTTTTCGTTTTTAAAAAAAAGGGGTTTTTAGAGAAAAAAAGGGGATGGGGGGGGGGACCCCCCCAAAAAAATAAAAAAAAGGGGTGAAAATAAAAAAAAAATAAAAAATTCGACCATTTGGTTTTCGACCAAATTGGTTCGACCATTTGCCTGGTCGACCAATTTTTTTCGACCAAATGTCTGGTAACCGTGAATACTATATGAAAAGCAGAGGGAAGGTCAAGGAGGATCAGGACAGAAGGAAGGCTGGAATCAAGATTGGAGAACAGATCTTCACAGGTGTTCAGGAGAGCAGTTTCCATGCTCAGGCTGCTCTGAAGCCAAACTGATGGCCATGGAGACAACCAACAGATTACGTGTGGACAGTAAGCTGAGAGATGGCCAGCTTTTCCAGGGGTTTGCCCAGGAAAGGAGTGATAGAGATCGGCAATAGTTTGACAGACAGGTAGGGTTGGCAGAAGGCTTTTTAAGTAGGGGATACACAAGGGAGTGCTTGAGGAGAGAGGGGAAGGATCCAGTGGCAAAAGAGTGTTTGCAGAAATCGGCCAAGGATGGAGGGAGGGTGTCAAATTGGTCCTTGTTGGCTCTGGAGGAGTAGGGGAGCACCTGTTTTGACAATACTTTCATAGATTGGGCTTGTCTAGAACATCGTCGGATGTTGTCAGAGAGAAAGATGAGAAAGGAGGAGGAGAGGGGGTAGCGGCCAGAGGGGGGCCGGGAGAGGTAGAGGGAGAGGAAGAGGAGAGCAAGCACAGGATATCCTGGGTTTTGAGGTGAAGTGAGAAGCTAGAGCTGCATAGAGGGCCTGGGCGGACAGGAGTGTAGAGACTGCAGAACGACTGGCAAGCTCCTTGCAGATTTTAGAGAATTCGACCATACAGCATGTGGCAGGCCAGTTTGTCGAAGGATGCAACTGAAGCCATCCACCTCCTCTAAGCCACCCTCCACTTGAGTTTCAGGGTGATGAGATCAGAGTCATACCAAGAGTTACACTTGGAGGTAGGCTTCAGATGGCTTCCCGTGACAGGGGCAAGGATGTCCAGAGCGTTGGAGATAGAAAGATGCAGGTTAGAGAGGGCTGTGTCAAAGTGAGTCAGCTGCAGGAGTAGGAGAAGCAGAGAAAGTAGAGGCAAAGATATCCACTGAAACTAGCTTCATTTGCTGAATGACCGAGAAGATAGGCGGCACTGCTGGGGCAGGCTTTGCCTGAGGGACAGAGAGTTTCAGGTGAGAGGATTGCAGAAAATGGTCAGTCCAAGAGAGAGGAGTGGTGAGAGGGCTAGAGTGGGGGATGTCTGTGGAATTGAGAACATCTAAGGTGTGTCTGGCAGAGTGTGTCCGACCAGATGGTAAAATGGAAAGAGAGTGAGTGTCGCAGAGGTTGTGGATCAGTCCAGAGGAGGGTTTATAAACATCTAGGTGGATGTTGAGGTCACAGAAAGGGAGAAGGTGAGAGGTAGAGGCAAGGAGAGAGGAGGAGAGATCAGCCCACTCTGAGATTAAGAGGGAAACCTGGCCAGGAGGCCTGTAGATGGTGGCCACAGTCAGAGAGAGCCCAGGAGAGATAGACAGCCTACAGACCACGCATTCAAGTGAAGAGTAACACTGCGTATGAAGGACAGAAGCAAGGAACCACTCGGGAAAGATCAGGGCTACTCCATGTCGGTTGGTTCTGTGCTTGGACAGGATCTTGTAGCCATCAGGGAGGACAGTGTCAAAACGTGTGACAGAGCTGGCCATGAACGAGGACATCTAGGCCAAGTTCTTCAAGGAGGTGGCAGATGTTAGAGCAGTAAACGGAAGGAGATGGAAGGTGCACACTCACAGGTTTGTAAATAGAAGGTATCAGAACAAGGTAGAAACAGTCATGATATCTGCTGGGTGCGGGGGAGGAAAAGTGGCCCTGGCACAGGCTACCTAAATACACAAAGAGAGAGAAAAGAGGATCCAAACTGGAACCCTCCCGTCCCCTGCACACCGCAATAATGTGTCAATACGACGCCTTAATATTCATTCAAGAAGGTAGCAGTGTAAAGACACATTTAATACATTTCAATGGAGAAAACAGTTTCAACTAAAGTTAATGATGCAATCCAATCTTTAAATGTAAAAAACAAATCTTGTTTATTCCAAATGCAGAAGCCAGAGAAAATTTAGTTCATTTAGGACGGCTGGCGCGTTTCGAGAAGTATATTCTCTTCTTCATGAGCCAGAGATCATGTACAAGAACCTAATGAAAACAATGTAGAGAAAAGAGAAGTACAATCAGGATATTGTTGCTATTAAGTCAATTCCACAATCTATCTGGTGTTCATCATCAAATAGTTTAAAACTACCAGTGAAGTGACACAAACAATGTCTCAACAATTGTATTGAAAAAGAACCGATATTGGGGGTCAAAGTACACAGAATAAAAATTCAGTTATATCCAAAGCCACAAACAACCAGAACGAAGGATGGCCAATCAGTCAATGGTAAGGGAGGTGATGAATGGTGAAAAGAACACTGACAAAAAGGTGTTCTGAACGGAATAACAGTAGGTATGCTCACCAAGTCTAGGGAAGTCCTGAATGTTGATGCGTTTAAGGAAGTCACTCTGCATAGGTAAGGGATTTCAAATAAATGATGAATCATACAAATCATTCAGCGTGCAGTGGATGCCCAGTGGACTGTAAAGAATGGAATACAAAGCCTAAAATGAGCAAGAATTCTCAAAATGGCAACCAGCAAGATATAGAGTAAAGGGACAAACACTCACCATTGTGAGATGAATATACAACTTGGAGTCTCAAGATTCTACTCTGCAGGTGCCGTGGGTGACATACGACCATTGATCAAGTATCAGTAGTGATATAGTGCCTGGGTCTGTAAACAGTCTAAGAACGCTGTGTTTTAGTATCCTAGCGTCTCTGCCAAAGCATGATTAAAGTATCACAGAGATAAACGTGTGTTAAATGTAGGTGCTCAAACTTATTGTGCTAGCAGCGTGGTGTACGATCCAAATAATCTGCATCCGGCATGCAGTAATGGTTCAAGGCAGGTCGCGTACCCAGCTATGGGTGCGTGGTCATAGGTGGAAATTGTTGCTATGAGAGGGACGCTTCCCGTGAAGCGAGAGACCCTCTAGCGTGCAGTACCCAGTCTATCAAGGCCATTGTGCATCGTAACAGTACACAGTACACGGACTAACGGGCGGGATCGTGTTAGAAAAATGGTAAACAAGTATCAGTGCAAAGCGGTGGCCATCTTGAAAGTGATGATGCCCATACAAATACTAGATAGGTAATGCTATGGTTGGTCTGGAATTGAATGGGGTGAATATAATCAATGGGATACGAATCAAAAAGTAGAAGAAAATCGGCAAAATTCGACCATCTGGGTTCCAGTGGGGTGGCTTTGAATTTGCAAAGTATAAACAGTGGTGAAGAATACATAACTGTTATATGGTGAGTTCCACAGAATAGAGCAGTTTCCATTATACAATGTCAGGTCACATCGTAGTATATAGTGGTTCATCAACAGTATTTGAGTGTAGATACTATTTACACAATGGATAGAGATGGATTAGACACATATAGAGCCTGATTGGACAGAGAGGCACAATTAAAATATGTAAACCATGTCAGATGAAAGGGAATAATGTGTTCAATGTGTGAGTCCAGTACTTCTCTCTACGCGAGAGAATGGATAGATAGTCACCACCCCTACAGGGTTTTTTAACTACTTCAAGGACTTGAAATTTGAGCTGAGCAACTGTCTGGTTGTTTTCCATAAAGTGTCTCGAGAGAGGTGATTTTATGTTTCTGCACCTGATGTTCGATTTATGCTCTGTGAGACGTTCCTTAACAGATCTTGTTGTTTGACCCACATAGAGTTTGCCACAGGGGCATTTGATCGCATAGATCACTCCAGTGGACATGCAGGTAGCGCTGTGCCGTAGTTTAATCTTTTTACCAGTGCATGGGTGAATGATATTATCACTTTTGGTGACGTTGTTGCAGTGTGAGCAGCAGAGACAAGTGAAGGTTCACATTTCTTTGGTTTGTAGAACCATTTGTTTGTCCTTAGGTGGTATTTCTGCTCTTACTAGTGTATCCCTGAGAGGAGTGTTCGACAGCAGAACAAGAGTTGAGAATAGCAACGTGGAGCAGGTTGCAATATTTGAAAGTCTTCCAGTGTGGGGTACATGTTTGAGGTATACCCAGTAGAAGTGGTGGAGGGGCCCGAGAGTGGGCAGAGGTGGCGGCAGGAGGTGGGATAGTAGTCAAAGAGGAGGACGTAGATGCCAGAGAGGCGGCAGAGGTAGGAGGTGGAAGAGGAGCTAGTGAGGTAGGAGTAGGAGTAGCACGAGAGGGAAAGTTGATACGATGCGGAAGACGCCTATCGAAAAGGAGATTGGGCTGAGAGCCCTAAATCAGGATGGTGCCATTCAGATAGCCATGATGTTCTTGGGGGAGTGGAAGGAAGCCAAAAGAGCCACCGACTGAGTGCCACCATTAATGGGAGAGGAAGAGATAGGAGACAGAGCCAAGAATATATGAGGGGTCCATAGGTCTGGACAGGGAACGATAAAGAGGATGTCGGTAAGAGTCTGTCTGGAGGAAGCACTGATGTAAGTATCAGCCACAGGGATGCCAGCTTTGGGAACCGGGATATTTCTTTTGAACTTCTTAGAGACTTAGTGAGAGGGATAGGATAGGAGATGAGTAGCAGTTAGAGAAGATGGGAGAAAGGGAAAGCAGCATAGAAGTTGTGAGGAGGAAAGTAGGAGGAGGAGGGAGTGAAAGAGAGAATGAGAGACACTGCTCAGCATCACACAGCGCAGGAAGCATATAGGGCGCAGAGAGGGACACACAGAAGGGAACTCACAGGAAGAGCAGAAAAGGAGACAAACAACAGTAAAACAGTACTCCCAGCGGGGTTGGGACCAAGAGAGTGGGTGAGGGCCTAATGGGACGCAGTTCACAGTAGAACAGTAACAAACAATGTAAAACCACCCAAATTCAATCTTCTTAAAAAGAGGGAAAATGACTAGTTACAAACACAACAGCAATGCAAAACCACCCAAATTTGACTTTTCTAAAAAGAGGGAACAAGGCTTAGTTATAAACACAGCAGCAGTGCAAAATCACCCAAATTTGACCTTCCTAAAAACAGGGAAAAAGGCCTAGTTATTAACGCAGCAGGAGTGAAAACCACCCAAATTCGACCTTCCTAAAAAGAGGGGAAAAGGCCTAGTTATAAACACAGCAGCAGTGCAAAACCAGCCAAATTCAACCTTCTTAAATAGAGGGAAAAAGGCCTATTTATAAACACAGCAGCAGGACAAAACCATCCAAATTCGACCTTCCTAAAAAGAGGGAAAAAGGCCTAGTTGTAAACACAGCCGCAGTGCAAAATCACCCAAATTCGACCTTCCTAAAAAAAAGGGAAAAAGGCCTAGTTATTAATCCAGCAGCAGTGCAAAACCAGACAAATTCAACCTTCCTAAATAGAGGGGAAATGGCCTAGTTATAAACATAGCAGCAGTACAAAACCACCCAAATTCGACTTTCCAAAAAACATGGAAAAAGGCCTAGTTATAAACACAGCAGCAGTGCACAACCACCCATATCTACCTTCCTAAAAACATGGAAAAAAGCCTAGTTATTAACACAGCACCAGTGCAAAACCATCCAAATTCGACCTTCCTAAAAAGAGGGAAAAAGGCCTAGTTATAAACACAGCCGCATTGCAAAACCACCCAAATTCGACCTTCCGAAATAAAGGGGAAATGGCCTAGTTATAAATACAGCAGCAGTGCAAAACCATCCAAATCCGACCTTCCTAAAAACAAGGAAAAAGGCCTAGTTACTAACACAGCAGCAGTGAACACCACCCAAATTTCACTTTCTTTAAAAGAGGGGAAAATGCCTAATTCTAAGCACAGCAGCATTGCAATGCGACTTTCCAGTGGATAATTGAAGGGTGGCTAAAAAAGAACAATTAACTGAGGTGCAAAAGGGTGGTGATGTAAGCGAAAAAGGTACAATTTGAGGGCAGGGTCAGTTAGAGGAATGCAGTGAATGCTGCCCCCCTAACTGCACCTACCTGGTTCGTAGCAGCAGGCTGACGGCTCCAGGCTCCTTACTTCCACGGCCGACACCGACAGACACCATCTGGAGCTGATTCTCAGGAGCTGTCCATAGCCTTAGGGCCGTATGCTGCAGGGGGCTGCAGGGGGCTGCAACGGGCAGTGGGGCTGCCCTGTGAGAAAATCGTTAAGAGACGCCTAGTGTCCAATCAGTGTCAGGGGTGGGCGGAGAGAGGGAGCAGAGGAGGACATATGGGATGGGGAGGGGAAGACAAACACAAACAGGCCGTGAGGCGGAAGAAGGATTTTACACAAAAAGTAACTTTTATCGGCAGAATGGAGTCGCAGCTAGTGAAGGAACAGAGCTGACAGACGTGTGATATAAATTTGATGTGGCTATAATACGTATGAGAGATACTAGCCACCGTAGCTTAAAATCAGACATTCTTTTAATTTTAGGAACAGGGATGCATACCTCAAATCCAACCCTTGCGCCTCAATGACTTTGCTGTCACTGCAGCTGTCAGAGGGCACCTATGCTCACTGTACCTTCTCTGTGCCACAGGGGAGTAGGCGCTGCCGATCAGGATACTGATTGAGCAGGGCACAGGTGTGCACTATTCTGTTGCCATGGAGTTGGCTGAAGAGAAAATTACCTGCATTATTTTATCATTACAATTTTTTAAAAAGCCTGAGCTTCTACACGCCTACCAGATGGCAAATCCTTCACACTCATGATGTATTGATTGTTAAGCACACCACAAGCACATTATGGCCACTCCTCCTTTCCATCTGCCAGTTCTGCATTCCATTTAAAGCACTGGCCTCTCCATCAGGTATAGCACACTAGGCCAGCACTAGGACAGTCCTGCTAAGTATGTTGCCCAGTGTTGCATGCCATACTGCTGCCCACTGCTGCATTCCCCAATTCTATAATAAGACAAGGAGGCTTCATATTATGCAAATCAATCTTTACTACTGACACATAGCAGCAAAGAAAAAACTTTGTAAAACCAACATATTTTTTGCAAAACAGAAAAAAATACAGTAAACCATAACAACACATAGGGCAGAAGCCCAGTCCAAGATGGAACTCAGAACTAGCCCATGTAACCAATCAGCAGGGACCCACCCCCATAGAAGTCCCTTCCTCTAAACACAACTCCTCTTTATTTGCTGGTGACGCATGAGATGTCCTATTCGCTGCATGCTACATTCTTATTGTGTGTGAAGTGCTTTTCTGATACTTTGTATCTGGTCTTCACTTGTGTTTCTATTATTTGTTACCGCTGCAGCGGTTGCTTATTAGAACATCTTTTGGGCATTCCTTGTATCCTCTCAGGCCGCTTGGCATGAGGCGGAGGCTTCGCCTTGGCTACGCCCAGTGTTCGGGCCTTCCTCTTCCTCACCCTTCCCCCTCAGTGTTTGGTTACGTTCGCCTGCTCGACGAATTGGTTTCCCTCTCAGTTTATCCGCTATGTGCGCTCGCCCTTCCCCCCTCCATTAACATTGCCTGCTCGGCGATGTGTAAATATGCTTTGTGCGCGATCGCCTGCTCGGGAGAAGCTTGAGTGTGGCGCCGCTCTGTTTCATACCTTCCGTGTGGAGGTTTTTTGTTCTGAGAAGGGTTCGCCTGCTCAGCGCCCAAGGAACGTGGCTCCCTGCACTGAGTTGTAAATTACCAGGATAATTTTGCGTTGCACATGCGGTTTCAAGGATAAGGGTGACCGTGTTTTGTCCATTTATTTATACAGCCACTGGGGCCTGGCCTGCTTTGTTTCCAGGCTCAACCTGGTCTATTTTCAAAAGGGCTCAAAAGGAGCTGTTGGGTGATCTGGTTGACCTGATGGCTTGTCCTTTTCAGGTTATTTGTACAACTGTACCAATACTGTGGTTGTCCCTAATTAGCATATAGCATTTTTGTGGATGCTGGGTGCTTACTAGTGTTTTACAGTGCATTTTATTTTATGTTTTCCTTCCATATAGTAAGGACCATGCAGTCAACCAATGGGGCAGAGGGGGTCTCCTCAGCTGATGCTAGCACCCAAGTTATGCCTACATCTAAGAAAACTGATAGGCCTGTTGAAGAGTCTGGTATGAGGGCCTCCCTGGTTCCACCCTCATCTGTCACTAGGGCTATTAGGGATTCTATGGACTCTTCCCTGCTGAATTTAAATTCCACTTTGGCCTCAGCATTTGACAGACTAATTAACAAGATTGCTGACTTTCACCCCAATCCTGCTCCGAGTCCTTCTGTAGCGCCTAGAAAGTGTACGGCTAAGTCTGAGCATTTGCAAGGGCAACTAAGCCCTGTTCATACCTCTCCCTCTTCTCCCAATTCCCCGGTTAGGGTCTTCAAGCGTAAGTTAGGGGAGGGTCTTTCGCAGTCCTCCGCACATGTTCAGATTACCTCTACTCCCTTATCCACACCTGATTCTTCAGAGGATTCTGATTCCCTTCCTAAGAGGCGTAAAAGGAAGGGGTCCCCTGCAGGTTTATCCCAAGGAGCACAGGGACAGTTGTTGGGTGACAGTGGGGTCCCGTTTTTTGACCCCTCTCTCATCCAACATCCGAGGTTGGCGGAATGGCGTCCTTCGGCGGCGGTTTCCCGTTCCTGCATCATTGGATCAGGAAGCCGCTTCCAAAGGAGGACAGGAACAAGTTAAGATCAGAATGTCCTCGGCCTGTCATTCCTGATAAGGTTGCATCGACTCCGGAGATCGACCAATCTATGGTGGCTTTCTTGTCACAAAAGGGGAAGGATCCAAAAAATGGGGTTGACAGGGCCCTCTGGAGCTGTCAAGATAAATTGTTAGACATGCTGGGGCCCTTGACCCATATATTCGAGTTGGCTGAGGAGGCTGCTCTCAATGATTCCCAGATTGATGTCCAAGCACTTAGGGGCTGGGTGCAGCATTTCTTTTGCATGCTCGGCAATGCCAATACCAGCATATCTAGAGAGAGGTACATAGCTCTCCTTAGACGCATCGACCCTAAACTGCAGTATATGGCTGAGGGTGAGGCAGGCCCCAAAGCCCAAGGTAATCTGTTTGGTGACAGATTTATTAAAGATCTCTCGCCATATGTCCAAACCTTTACTGCCCTGGACAAAGCTCAGGCAAACATCCGGAAAGTGTTTGTGCCTAGAGTTTTTGATAAGGCCGGACGAGGAAGCGTCCACTTTTCTGGCCGTTCCTCTTTCAGGGGCTCTGCCCGCCCACAACAGTATGCCTCCTGAGGGGCTCACCACTCTTCCTCTGCTCGAGGATCCCAGATGTCCTTCTATCCCCAGAGAGGATCGCAATGGAGAGTTCGTACTGGCAGAGGTGCAAATAGAGCGAGATCCACTCCAGGTATTGTCACGTCTCGTAAATGTTTCTTCCCACAGAGGTTTGGGGGCAGGCTAACAAGGTTTCTTCATCGGTGGGAGGAGCTCACCTTGGAACCATGGGTGTTACAGACTGTTCAGGGATTTCAGATAGACTTCTACTCCCCTCCCTGTCAGCTCTCTCTGTCTCCTCCTCTTCTGTTCGACCAAGAGAAGCAGAAGTTGGTGGATGCGGAGATTCAAGATCTTATTTTCAAGGGTGTGGTGGTCCCAGCCACCTTCATGGCTGTTAGGGAGAATTCTCTGTTTAGGCTGAATTTCCTAACCTAGTGAGTCCCCCAGCAGCTTTGCTGGATTTCTGGAGTTTGTTTTTTTCCATCCTGCCAAGAGTGAGACTCTTTTCTCCCACTCTTGGACATGTATGTGTGTAATTCCTTTGAAATGTCAATGTGTTCGATGGGCTATGGGGTCTTTTACTCCATAGGGTCTCATATGTTTTTCTATGTGTGTTACACCGCACCCTACGTGTCGTAACACGGGGGCGCCCTAGCGGGTCCCCCACCATAGACTCCATACCCGGGGACTGACTACTGTCTCCCCGGGCATGTAAAGTCACCATTGGCTTTACTAGACCTAAATTTACTAACAGAACTAGTACCAACCATCTTATTGTGGACGTATTAGTAGGGGTAATTCGATTACTCGTGGATCTGTTATTTGAGGGGGCACTGTCCCGTCCCCCCTCGTCGAGTTTTGGCTGGTGGCAGTGGAAACTACTTGTTATGTTCGACCCCGAACATAACCCTATGGGATTCGTCCCATTGTTGGAGATTGATACTTTTTCTCATTAATCTCTGACGTACCACCGATCTACTTATCTTAAATAAGTTTATCGAGTGGTATTTTCTGCCAGAACTCGGTTTTAAAATGGCGTCTGTGTTCGTCTCTGTGACTCCTAAACCAAAGGTCGAGCCCTTTGTTCCACTTTTGGCGGGCTCTGTACAGAGACCCTCCAAAGTGGTGCCATTCTGTCTGGGTTACCACAGGGGTGTGGGAGGGGGTTTAGGCACCCTGGACCGAGTTGCCTTGCCAACTCCGGTCGCACTCTGGAGTGATTGGCCCAGGTGGTGAGCCTTCCCGCTCACCACTTAGCATGTGTTGATTGACAGCTAGGCTGAATGAATGGGGGTCTTCTGCATAAAAGCAGGGCTTTTGGGACTGGATCTTCAGAAGTCGCCACAGGACCTAAGAATCCGACGAGGGTAACGCTGAGCCGACCTGCAACGACGACACCCTGCTGAGCCGACTCACCACTTCCCGACGACAGAGGAGATCTCCCTGCCGGAGAGTCTCTTCCCCTGACTGGTGGGAACAACCAGTCCCCTTTGCTTTTTATTCGCCTTAGGACGCAGTGGTTGAATTGCCCGTGCAGAGCACCTCGGCAACCGGATAGCCACTACCCCTGTACCGCGACCAAAAGGTGGTGCCTTGTGACGGAGCACTCCGCGGCTGGTCTCTTCCCTGGTGGTGCACCGGACTTCATTTTCTTCGACAACGAGATCATCTCTACTCTTGGCAAAGAACCAACGTGCATCCACCACCAGGAACAACTGCCCCCGCCGGAGCTGCCCTCCACAACAAGGTACTGTGTCCGCCTGGCTTCCCTTTCGTTCGGTTCGAGTGAGGTGTCTTAATCCTCTCCGTTCCGCTGGGTCGCCTCCAAGCTTTGCTCATTCTTTGTTCTGAACTGGTTCAATCTGCCAATAACAATTTGCTATAAAGACTTGAATGCATCTCCACTAGAGACTTTTTGGGACATCGCGCCTTGTCTCTCTCCGAGTGGGCCTGGCCTCCGAACTTTATGATCTATTGTGATTCTTGCCTTCCTGCCTTGCATTTTATCCGCGTAGGATTGAACTGTGTTGATTTCATAACCTGCCTATCTTTTTCTCTCCCTTCCTAACTAATATTCGAGTGTCATCTGGGTTGAGGTATACACCTCTGTCTGAAAATAAGTGGTACCGGTAGAGCCTAGAGTTGTCGATATTGCTAGGGGGATTGATCGTCTACTTCGTAGAGTAATTGTGTTTGATTTGTGTGCAGTGATTTGCCTTAGTGTTTTCCATAGATGTTCTGTTATAAATAAATGCCTTAATATCTTTACACTTAGCCTCGTTGCGTGTTTGCTTGCCTTGCTGTGAAGAATTGCCCTATTTTGTATACTCCACATACTGCTCAACTTTTCTTGAGAGAAGTCTGACTGCTCAGCCACAGCTACCAAGTGAATCTGTGTGGTACAGACTGCTACCAAATGGGTTCACCGCCAACGCCTGTAGTCCTAAATCTTTTGCAGTGGTCCCAGAGGGAACTGCACAGGTTTCCGCCTAACACTGGTGTACAGCGGTGGGATTTGTATCGAGTATACAGTTTAGAGTGCTTTTCGACACTGTAGGATAACTAACCACAAAACTTTGCACAAAAAGCAACTTTGAAAAAACATGTCTAAGATGGAAACTTACAGTCAAGAGTCTTTGTCAGGTGAAAATACTGAGAGTTTGCGAGCTCTCTGTAGGCAAGCGAATCTTTCTGTAAGAGGCAAGAAGTTAGAACTAATAGAGATGGCTGGCGAACCAAAGTCTGGGTACTGGTTCAGAGGAACCAATCTCCCCAGCGAATGTAGACGACAGTAATGGTGTTGATCTGAATCGTAATTCTGTTGATAGCGATGAAGAGGCTGACGAGGACGGAGAGGCTAACGAAACTGTCTCCCCCGCTCCTCTACCTGCCTTACCAGATGTGCCTACGGGGCCCATACCAGGTCCCACAAGTAACCCTGCTTATTTTGAACTTGAAAAGATGAAGCTCGAATTAGAATATAAACGGTTCTTGGCTGAATCTGAACGAAACCAAGAGCTCGAGTTCAGACGGATGAATGCCCAGGCTGAGCAGAAGCAAGCTGAGTTAAGACTCAGAGAAATAGAACTTAATCACGAGTTAGAGATGAAAAAGTTGTCTATGGAAAATGCTTCTCTCTCCTCTGGTTCCTCTAGGAGCTCCAGTCCCAAAAGACCCCGGATGCCGAAGGAATTAGTGGGTATGTATGAACCGAGATTGGATGTGTTGGATTGGTTGAAACTGTTTGAATACAATCATGGGCTCCAGGACATCACCGGGAATGCGTTGCTTCCCTGGTTGTTCTCTAGGCTCCCTCCTGTTGCGACTGATGTGGTAATGGAGTTGGGGGAGGCGGATAAGACGGATTACGAAAGTGTGAAACTAGCTTTGATAGCTAGATTCGGGAAGACCCCTTCCCAGTATCTTAAGAGGTTTAGAACCCTCAAAAAAGCATGATGGTACCCCTTGGGCTACCTGGGTGAGTGAAGGGTTGAAAAACTTAGAGGGATGGATTAAGGGTTACAAAGTGAACACTTATGAGGGTATGAGAAATCTTTTTATGTTGGAATCTATTTATGATGCCTGTTCTCCTGAGCTCAGACAGCACTTGGCTGATTCGAAGGAGTTGGATTCCAGGGCACTAGCTAAGGCTGCTGACTTGTGGGTTGCCAACAGGGCTACTCATAAGGATTCTGGGGCAACTCAGAAAAAGGATGAGGGAAAACAGCCTAAAAAAGACTCAAAAGAGAATTTGAATAACTCACATTCCAAAGAGGTCCCCAAACAAAACCAGAAGGGTAAGCCACCGGGAAAACCACAGCAGAATAGTGTGTCTTCTGGTGCCAAACCGGAAGGAGGTCAGAACAAGCCAACATTCCAGAAAGCATTTGGTAAATGCTTTGTTTGTGGCTCGACTGACCACGTGAAAGGAGATCCCAGATGTAAGGGTAAACCTTCAGGGGTCCAGCTTGTCTCCTTAGCCTTCGCTCCAGAGGAGGAAGTCCAAATGGCAAGTGGAAACTTTCTACTGCTAGCTGACGAACCCATTGGAGTCTCAGCCAGCGTTTCTTTAGTATCTCTGGGGTTGTGGGAACAACAGAATTTAGATGTCTATAATTCTATCCCCGATAATACTAAAGAGTATTATAAGGACAGTGTCCAGGTGAATGGTCAGGAGACTCCTGCCATTAGGGACACTGGGGCCAGCATAACTGTGGTGGATAAATCGTTTTTTCAGGCTGAGGATGTTGCTAAGGCACCCAAACGCCTCACCAAGTTAGCTGGAGGGCCTGTGCAGATGCTTCCCCAATTACCAGTTCTCATCCAGTGTAACGACATGACTGTGAAGATACCTGTCAGCATACAGAGTGAGGTACCAGGACGCGTACTGTTGGGTAACGATTTGAAAACTCTCGGAGTTGTATCGCATACGCCCAGACCTCCTAGTAAACGGTTACAGGAGCTAACCAGACCCGCACGGGAGGGGACCATGCGCGGTACTCTCCAGGAGATGATGAAGAAAGAAATCACTCCTGCTCCACTGGAATTGTCGGCCGCTGTCTCCAAGAAATCAGAAGCGAAGGGGAAACCTAAGACTTCTATCCCGAAACCAGCCGCCAGCATTCCAGTGCAGCCGACACGGACTTCCCCGCGGTTGTCCAACGTCACACCTGTAACTCCACCTCCAGCCGAGGCTGAGAGGGAGGTACAACCCTGCGTGGTAGAATTAGACTCTGAGGAAGAGCTAATGGAAGGCCAGGAACTCATTGGAGATCTGGACCCTGTTGACCATCCTGAGCTGCAGTCTTTACTGGCAGAAGGTGGACCCAGCAGGGCAGACTTCAGTAAGGGACAGAGAGAATGTCCAACTCTGGAAGGTCTTCGCCATCAGGCAGAAGCTCAGGCTGAAGGGCAAGAGCCTGGGAAATACAGGTTGCACTGGGAAGATGGCCTCTTCTACAGTGAACCGACCGAGTCTGCACCTGGAGACTACAAATGACTTGTAGTACCCCAAGAGAACAGACCACAGTTCTTGCAGTTAGCCCACGAGATTCCTTTGGCTGGTCACTTGAGTTTCAAGAAGACTAAGGAAAGGCTCTCGCTCTACTTCTATTGGCCAAAGATGGGGGCCGAAGTAGAAAAACACTGCAGGAGCTGCCACACCTGCCAGATCTCTGGTAAGGTTGGATCCAAGAACGTGGCACCGTTAGTGCCTCTCCCGGTTGTGGGAGTCCCATTTGAGAGAGTAGGGATTGACATCGTTGGTCCCCTTGATCCTCCAACCTCCTCAGGTAACAGGTTTATACTTGTTGTAGTAGACCATGCTACTAGGTATCCTGAGGCAATTCCTATGAGGACTGTTACAGCTCCGGCTGTGGCTAAGGCCCTCCTTGGTATTTTTACCAGGGTCGGGTTTCCTAAGGAAGTAATCTCTGACAGGGGGTCTAACTTTATGTCCCACTACATGAAAGCCATGTGGAAAACCTGCGGAGTAACTTACAAGTTCTCAACGGCTTACCACCCACAAACCAATGGGTTCGTAGAACGGTTCAACCGAACCATGAAGAGCATGATAGGTGCTCTAGAGGAACCCCTTAAGCGAAAGTGGGACCTTCTATTGCCATGCCTTCTCTTTGCTTATAGAGAAGTCCCTCAGGAGGGAGTAGGTTACTTTCCCTTCGAACTACTCTATGGTCATCCCGTCAGAGGTCCATTGGCCCTGCTTAAGGAGGGGTTGGAGAGTGCTCCTTCCCCCAAGCCAGTCAGAGTAACTGACTACGTGATAGGTCTCCGGAGGAGAATGTCGCACATGATGACGGAAGCAAGCGATAACTTGAAAGCTGGACAAGCATTGGTCAAGCACTGGCACGATCAAAAGGCTAACATGGTTGAGTTCGCTCAAGACCAGCTCGTTCTCGTTATGATCCCAACAAGGCAGAGGACCTTGCAAGATAAGTGGATGGGACCCTACCGAGTAGTGGGTAAACTCGGAGAGGTTAACTATCTGGTGGACTTGGGCAATCCCAAGGAGGCTCCGACAGTCTTTCACACCAACCGACTTAAAGCGTATGTCTCGCGACCTGATGTAGGAGCGTTGCTTCTAGCATCATCCGAGGAAGAAGAAGAGAGTGAAGCTCTTCCGGATCTCCTCAGAGGCTTACCTTTAGATGAAAAAATTGAAGGAGTGAATCTCTCCTCCAATCTGACACCCGAGCAACAAGAAGAGTGCAAATCTATGTTGAATCAGTTTGCCTCTCTGTTCTCGCTTTCACCAGGCTTGACCCCTTGGGGCCAGCACGACATACTCACTGGTGACTGTCTGCCGGTCAAAAGCAGAGGATAGCGCATTTCAGAAAACGTACAAACCCACATCAAAGGTGAGGTCAGCAAGATGCTTGATCTCAGGGTAATAGAGCCCTCTACTAGTCCATGGTCTAGCCCAGTTGTGTTAGTACCAAAGGCCGGATCTAAAGAACTTAGATTCTGCGTGGATTATCGAGCTCTTAATGCAGTCACCACGACTGATGCCCACCCTTTGCCAAGAACAGATGTGTTGGTGGATAAACTTGGCGCCGCCAAGTTCCTCAGCACATTTGACTTGACGTCAGGCTATTGGCAAATAGCCCTGACAGACCATGCCAAGGAGAAAACTGCATTTTCTACCCCCGTTGGCTTATACCAGTTTAAGGTAATGCCTTTCGGACTGAAGAATGCACCTGCTACGTTTCAACGGATGGTAAACCAGGTTCTGAATGGGATGGAGGACTTCTGCATGGCATACTTGGATGACATCGCAGTGTTCAGCATTCCTGGGAAGAACATGTAATCCACCTGAGAGATGTTTTGCAGGCTCTTGGACGAGCCAATCTGACCATAAAGGCAAGTAAATGCCAAATTGGACAGAGTAAGGTAGTCTATCTTGGGCATGAGGTAGGCGGTGGAGAAATAAGGCCTTTGCTCAGTAAGATTGAAGCTGTGCAACATTGGACAACACCGACTACTCAAACTCAGGTGAGAGCCTTCCTAGGCCTCACTCGGTATTACAGGAATTTCATAGAGAACTATGGGACCATAGCTTCTCCACTGAATGTCATCTCCTCGCCCAAATTTCCTAAAAAGGTTAAATGGAACGAGGAGTGCAATCAGGCTTTTGAAAACCTGAAACAGGCTCTTTGCCAAGCCCCAGTACTCAGAGCTCCTGATTACCGCCAACACTTCATTGTGCAGACAGACGCTTCCAATGTAGGGATAGGTGCCGTACTCAGTCAACTGGATGGGAAGGGTAGGGAGCACCCCATTTGCTTCATCAGCCGCAAGCTGAAGGATCCTGAAACAAGGTGGGCAACAATCGAAAGAGAGTGCTTTGCTATTGTGTGGGCTCTGAAGAAGTTTAGGCCGTACTTGTATGGTTCTACTTTTGTTATTCAGACTGACCACCAACCCTTGAGATGGTTAATGCAAATGAAAGGGGAGAACCCAAAACTATTGAGATGGTCGATCTGCCTGCAAGGGTTTGATTTCACCATTGAGCACAGGTCAGGGTGTCACCACCAAAATGCTGATGGTCTCTCTAGGATGTATGTCATCGACTAGAGATATGAGATTCATCCAGGAGTGGATTAAATCCTCCTGTCCCTTAGTCTGGGGGGGGGCGAGTGTTAGGGAGAATTCTCTGTTTAGGCTGAATTCCCTAACCTAGTGAGTCCCCCAGCAGCTTTGCTGGATTTCTGGAGTTTGTTTTTTTCCATCCTGCCAAGAGTGAGACTCTTTTCTCCCACTCTTGGACATGTATGTGTGTAATTCCTTTGAAATGTCAATGTGTTCGATGGGCTATGGGGTCTTTTACTCCATAGGGTCTCATATGTTTTTCTATGTGTGTTACACCGCACCCTACGTGTTGTAACACGGGGGCGCCCTAGCGGGTCCCCCACCATAGACTCCATACCCGGGGACTGACTACTGTCTCCCCGGGCATGTAAAGTCACCATTGGCTTTACTAGACCTAAATTTACTAACAGAAGTAGTACCAACCATCTTATTGTGGGCGTACTAGTAGGGGTAATTCAATTACTCCTGGATCTGTTACTCGAGGGGGCACTGTCCCGTCCCCCCTCGTCGAGTTTTGGCTGGTGGCAGTGGAAACTACTTGTTATGTTCGACCCCGAACATAACCCTATGGGATTCGTCCCATTGTTGGAGATTGATACTTTTTCTCATTAATCTCTGACGTACCACCGATCTACTTATCTTAAATAAGTTTATCGAGTGGTATTTTCTGCCAGAACTCGGTTTTAAAATGGCGTCTGTGTTCGTCTCTGTGACTCCTAAACCAAAGGTCGAGCCCTTTGTTCCACTTTTGGCGGGCTCTGTACAGAGACCCTCCAAAGTGGTGCCATTCTGTCTGGGTTACCACAGGGGTGTGGGAGGGGGTTTAGGCACCCTGGACCGAGTTGCCTTGCCAACTCTGGTCGCACTCTGGAGTGATTGGCCTAGGTGGTGAGCCTTCCCGCTCACCACTTAGCATGTGTTGATTGACAGCTAGGCTGAATGAATGGGGGTCTTCTGCATAAAAGCAGGGCTTTTGGGACTGGATCTTCAGAAGTCGCCACATGCATCCACCACCAGGAACAACTGCCCCCGCCGGAGCTGCCCTCCACAACAAGGTACCGTGTCCGCCTGGCTTCCCTTTCGTTCGGTTCGAGTGAGGTGTCTTAATCCTCTCCGTTCCGCTGGGTCGCCTCCAAGCGTTGCTCATTCTTTGTTCTGAACTGGTTCAATCTGCCGATAACAATTTGCTATAAAGACTTGAATGCATCTCCACTAGAGACTTTTTGGGACATCGCGCCTTGTCTCTCTCCGAGTGGGCCTGGCCTCCGAACTTTATGATCTATTGTGATTCTTGCCTTCCTGCCTTGCATTTTATCCGCGTAGGATTGAACTGTGTTGATTTCATAACCTGCCTATCTTTTTCTCTCCCTTCCTAACTAATATTCGGGTGTCATCTGGGTTGAGGTATACACCTCTGTCTGAAAATAAGTGCTACCGGTAGAGCCTAGAGTTGTCGATATTGCTAGGGGGATTGATCGTCTACTTCGTAGAGTAATTGTGTTTGATTTGTTTGCAGTGATTTGCCTTAGTGTTTTCCATAGATGTTCTGTTATAAATAAATGCCTTAATATCTTTACACTAAGCCTCGTTGCGTGTTTGCTTGTCTTGCTGTGAAGATTTGCCCTATTTTGTATACTCCACATACTGCTCAACTTTTCTTGAGAGAAGTCTGACTGCTCAGCCACAGCTACCAAGTGAATCTGTGTGGTACAGACTGCTACCAAGTGGGTTCACCGCCAATGCCTGTAGTCCTAAATCTTTTTCAGTGGTCCCAGAGGGAACTGCACAGGTTTCCGCCTAACAATGGCCTCGCAGTTCATAAGTACGATTTTCCTAGTTCCAAAACCCGAGGAGGGGATTTATCCTGTGATAAATCTCAGAGCCCTTAACACGTTTGTAATTTACCAACATTTCAAAATGGAAGGCATTCACCTTCTCAGGGACACCCTTCTCCCGAGAGAGTGAATGGTCAAGCTGAACCTCAAGGACGCATACCTGGTGGTTCCCATTTTTCCCCTGCATCAGGAGTTTCTCCAGTTCCCTTGGGGGGGTCGCCTTTGGCAGTTTGCCTCTCTCCCGTTCGGTCTGTCGTCAGCCCCATGGTGTTTCACCAAGCTCATGAAGCCGGTGATGGCCTTCCTCAGATCGGAAGGGGTCCGGATTATCATTTACCTAGACGACATGCTTCACCTGGCGCAGGATCTCCAGGTTCTGCGGGGTCATTTAGATTGCACAATCTCCATGTTGTAAGACGTCGGCTTTGTAATCAATGCCTTTAAGTCCATATTCCATCCTACTCAATGCATCCAGTTTCTGGGCTTCAGTATAGGTTCAAGGCAGTGCATCCTCCTTCTTCCAGACAGCAGACTCTCAAGAATGTCCTTCTCCTAAGGAAGGAGATAGTGTCTATCCATCAGTTAGCGAGGGTTGTGGGGATGTCGTCCGCCTCCATTCAGGCCATCTTTCCAGCCCTGTTACTCTACAGGATGCTTCAGCGCCTCAAGGGGATGCATCTGCGCAAATGTTTGTCATATTCTCAGATGGTGGTGTTGTCTCCCGACACCAGGTTGTAGCTTCTGTGGTGGCTGAAGCATATGGACACCTGGAATGGCAAGGCGATCTTTGGGCCATCTCCAGATGTGGTTCTCAAGTCAGATACCCGCAGAGCCGGTTGGGGGGCCAGGATAGGTCAGACTACCACTGGAGGGAAATGGTCCGATCAAGAGAAATTACTTCATATAAATTGTCTGGAGTTACTACATTTTAGGTTATTTTTTTAAAGCGCTCACACCGCCCGCAGGCATCAAGGCGCTGTTACAGGAATTGTTTGTTTTGTAGTTGAGTAATTGTTTTTCTGTTAGTTGCGTAGTTATAACACGCTTAAACACCCAGAGGTTTCTAAGCGCGGACCCACGGGTCGAACCTGTGTTGCTTCGTGTCATCTTGCTTCCAAGGCACGCACGTTGCCGCTGTGCTATCATCCCGGGACTCGTGGGTTCCTTCGCGGTCAAGAGTCTTCTCAAAGACCAGGGGAACTGATGTGTCCTCCTTCAGATGGACAATGTTTCAGCATTTTGATATATCACCCACCTGGGGGGGGACCCGCTCAAAGACCCATGCAAACTTAGCAAGTGAGTTTTGGCATTATTGCCTGGACAGGAACATTCTTTTAAGGGCAGAGTATCTTCCAGGAGCCAGCAATGTGGTGGCAGACTGGAATTCCCTTTACGTTCAGGACAGGAGAGATTGGATGCTGGACAAGGCAGTGTTTGCCTTGATTCAGTCTCTCTGGGGTCCCATTCAGGTAGACCTTTTCGCCTCTCGTCTCAACTGTCACGTTCCTCTGTTTTACAGTTGGAGGCTGGACCCCCTAGCTCTAGCGACAGATGTGTTTCTTCAGGATTGTTTGTTTGTATGTTTGTTTCTTTATTTATAGCGCGCACCAGACCCAAAGTTATCAGGGCGCGAGAACACGAATACTTTAAGTTTACAGGTTACAAAATTACATAGTTACATAGATACAGGTTAATACAAATACAGCACGTAGTACGTATGCAGTTTGGTTATAAAGTCAATTAGCGGGTAATGCTTAGGTTACCGATTGTTTCCTTTAAGCCAGTTGATAATATAGGATCTAAAGTGTGGGTAGGATTGGTCAGTCCTTAAGGTCGGTGGGAGGGAGTTCCACAGTTGGGCCGCTTTGACGGGGAAGCTATTCCCTCTGGTTGTAGACATTCTGAAGTAGGGTACTAAAAGGCAATTGGTATAGGCTGTTCTAGTGGGTCTGGTTGTGACTCTTCTTTTGAACCTCTCTGTCGGGTATTTTGGTGCTAGGTTGTTGAGGCATTTGAATGTTAGGGATGCTGATTTAAGTTTGATTTTGTAAGTAATGGAGAGCCAGTTGGATTGTCTTCTAATCGTTAATATATGTTCTCTTTTGGAGATTCCTTGTGCTGCTCTAAGGGCATTATTTTGCAGTATTTGAATTTTCTGAGTAATGTATTTTTTAGATCCCAAATAGAGAGTGTTGCAATAATCCAATTTGGACAGCACAAGCACTCTTTCCAAAGTGGTGCAGCTGATTGTATAGAGGTATGGATTTGCTGATCTAATCAGCTTACACGTGTAGGCTGTGGATGATGCCATAGCATTCACCTGTTTGGCCATGGTAAGGCAGGCATGGTAAATATTTGGCATATTTGATTGAATGGCTGTCTATGACGAAGGCTGTGTAGTCTGGGCTGAGTTTCATAATGTTTGGTGTAGTCCCCAGTATGATAAGTTCCGTTTTGTCATCATTCAGGCATAGACTGTGACAGCCATCCATGCCTGGATGATGACGTATATCCTATTCACCAAGGCCAAATCCTGTTTGTAATCCCCAGAAAGTGGGATGAGAATCTGGGTGTCATCTGCATAATTAGTGTAGGTGACACCTAGAAGGTCCAGATCATCAAACAGGGGCTTCGTAAAGATGTTATACATGGTAGGGGAAACACATGAACCCTGGGGTACACCGCACGTGATGGGAGCAGGGTCTGCAGCTGCTGAAGTAGAGAAGACCCTCAAAGTTCTTTCACTTAGAAATGATTTGAACCAAGCTATAGCTCGGTGCGAGTAGTGCACTGCAGATTCTAAATGGTTACAGAGCACTTTGTGGTCCACCAGGTCAAACGCTGCTGAGAGATCCAGAAGGAAAAGCAGAGCAGGCTTCCCTTGGTCTCTGAGCTCGCCGACTTGGGCCTTAAGATCAATAAGTGCTGTTTCAGTTCCATGCTGTGGTCTGAAACCTGATTGCCGGGTGCCTAAGAGTTGGTGTAGCTCCAAAAATGTTTGAATCTGTACGTATGCCACTCTTTCTAATATCTTTAGTAGGAATGGCACCGTGCTGATGGCCCTATAATTTGTAGGTATAGCTGGGTCAAGTGATTGCTTCTTAAGGAGGGGGAGGACCCAAGATTCCTTGAGATTACTAGGTATAGGACCTGAGGAGAATGAAGCATTGATGCGCTTAGAGATAAATGCTGATACATCTCTTGCAGCATCTTTTATTATTTGTGGCGGCCAGTTATCACCTCGACAGTTTGACGGTTTAAGCGATAATATTTTTTTTGGCACCTCCAGTATGGAGACTTTAGTAAAGTTAAGTAGGTGTTCTGGTTTGGCAGTAATGTGTGAATTGTCAGGTGGGGTAGTTGTGGGAGGTATGTTTATTTTTTTCTTATCAATTTTGACTTGGAGAGTGGCAATTTTGTTGCAAAGGGCGTTCTGAATATTAGAACACCATGTTTTGTTTTTGACACAATTGTCAGGTACTGGTATGGGGTTCTCCAATTCCTTTAGTATTGTAAAAAGTTCCCTGGTGCCTCTGATGGTGTTAGTCTCCAAGAAGATTCACACTTACGTCTTTCTTTCCTTAGTGATTTTAAGTAAGGGGTAAACCAGGCATTTAGGTGTGCTCTGGGTTTACTGTTTCACATTTTTGATGGGGCAATAGTATCCAGGGCATTGGCCATGACTGTGTTAAATTCATTCACTAAGGTGGAGGGATCCAGTTTGTCAGTCAGCGAGTTTAAGGTGGGGAGAATTAATGGTAATAAACGATCTGTAGTTATGTGTTTTTTATTCCTTGTTAACACAGGGAGTGCTGGAATATTATTTTGTGGTAAGAGGATTTTAGCATCTATAGAGAAAGTTATAAGAGCGTGATCTGTCCATGCAGGTGATGGTTGTGTTGCAGTTATGGTCAGCTACCCAATCAAGTGTTCGGCCTTTCTCGTTGGTGGGCTGTGTCACTTTTTGGGTAAAACTGAGCTCTGAGAGGACATTAGCTATGTTTGTGGCTTGTACATCTTTGTGGTCGTTGAAGGCCAGGTTTAAGTCTCCTAGTAGAAGGGCTTGTGAGGAGTTTTTTAGATTATCTGAGAGGATATTAAAGATGTCCTCTTCGAAGGAGCCAATAGGACCGGGTGGCCTGTAGATAAGGTGTATAGTAATAGTTTGTGAGTTAGATGTTTGGAGCTGGACAGTTAAAGACTTGTGCGATTTGGTGTGCAGGGGTGTATCTATTCTTATTGAAAGATTAGTTTTGGTTATGAACGCTAAGTCTCCTCCACGGGAGTTAGTTCTGTCTTCTCTAAAGTTAGTGTAGTTGGTAGGCACAGCAAGCATCAGTGCAGTGCCAGCTGCTTGGTGTAGCCAAGTTTCCGTGATGGCTAGGAAGTCGTAAAAACCTATTTGTAAAATTCCCCAATTTCTGTGGCATGGCCTATTAATGATCTGGCATTAATAAGTGCTCCTTTAAGGATGGGGCTTGAAATGGGTGGCGTAGGTAAGGCAGGGCTTATGCGTTTAGCTGGACTAGTTTGAGGTTTGTGATGTTTGTCTATTTTGTGGTTGTAGTTGGTGGTGGCTCTTGGTGAGGGGTCATTTTGTTTGGTATAATGATATGAATGTTGAATGCTATGATAGGCCTTTGCAGTATGGTGCCTAGCAGGCAGTTCAAATATTTGTGGCAGTCTCGCGCGTAAATTGGAATTCCTACATATAAGGTCACTTGGTATGTTGGAGCTAATGGAGTTAGGAGTGGTGTCTTTTCTGAGGGCTGTTCAATATCTGAGGTGGTCACTGATAGTCTGGCATTACTAGTCAGCATTTTTGTAGACCAGTTTTGTAGGGGTGGTCTCGTTAGAGACATTGTTGACCAGAGAACAGTTAGGTGGAGGATATTAAACATTATCAGGTGAAGCTGGATAAATATCTCTGGTGGTAGGCTTAATCAGTAGGCAGTTCTAACTAGGCAAGTACATTCAACATTGCATTTGATAGGCAGTGCCATAAAGCCAGCTCTGGTTCAGTTGGGCAGTGTTAAGTAAATCGCTAGGTAGATCTAGCAAAACAGATACATTCAATATTGCATTTGATAGGTAGTGCTGTGAGACCAACTACAGATCAATTAGGCAGTTGTCTCTAGATAGCAAAGTATGGTTAGCTTTAAGTTTTCATGATAATAATACTAATACATTGTAATGGTTTACTATGCTGGCACAGTTAGCGACTCACATGCATTTGCAGGCACTGTTGCCAGTAATCAGCACTAGCATTTATACTTGAAATATATGTTAGCAGACATTCATAATATAGCTGACACGTTAAAGATTAAAGTTGTTTAAGTGAGCGCTAATGGTATTTGACATTAAGGAAGCAGGTACTTTCCCGTAACGTTATGCACAGAGTAAGCAAGATCACACAAAGTGTGTGCTAAGTGTGGCATTTAAATGAGGAATTTGATGCACATGTGGATGATACCTCAGTCGGGAAAAAGAGGCTATGTACTTTACTATTGTGCGTTGACCATAGCTTCAACAGTCTATAGAAGACTTGCGTGATAGTCCCTGTTAAAGAGTGAACAGTAGGTAGGCGTGGTACGGTCTCACCTAAAAGTCATGATGAGGCGAAGTTAGTACAGGCAGCATGCCGGCACCTAGCACCTGTAGCACTCTGTCAGGTAGGTCAGTAGGAGGCCTTCTTTCCTAGGCCTTACTTCATAGGCCGGCTGATAGCCTGCCGGCTATTGGACAGTTGCTCATAACATGCGTAGCAGCCAATCTGGGCAGAGTGAGGACAGGCACACGGTGGGGCAAGGATCAGGCAAAGGAAGAGTTTGGGGCGGCGGCCATCTTTGATGCAGTTTCCTCATGTAATTTCAAACAGAAAATAGACAGCTGAATCTCAATAAGCACGCAATCTAGTTCATATAGTAATGATTGTGCTTCAGGATTGCGGTAGATACTAGCGCGGTTCAGGCAGGAATTAAAGGTGCTCTGAGGGGCTTCAAGGCAGGATGGTCAAAGATTGGACAGGTCCTCTGTCCTATGCCCTATGCCTTTCCTCCATTTACCATGATAGCCAGAGCCCTGGTGCAAGTACGCAGGCTGTTTGCTACTTTGGTAATAGTGACCCCGTTTTGGCCCTCTCAGGTGTGGTTTCCCGCTCTCCTGGAGTTAGCGGTAGATGTCCCTCGTCTTCTCCCTCTCCACCCTCGGGTCCTCACGGATCCGGCACGTCTCCCCCACGACCTGGTCCTTCAGCGGCATCTCTCTGTTATGGCCTGGAAAATTTCAGCTGTTCCTGGTGCTTCAGAGGCCTTTTGCAGGACTCTATTAATGTCATCAAGGATTCCTGGGCATTCTCCACAAAGGCGGGATATTCCTCAAAATGGAATCGCTTGTTGGGCTGGTGTGTGGCTAGGCACCTCAATCCCATTTCTGCCCCTCCAGTAGAGATAGACAATTTCTTGGTTGAACTGTTCAAGGAGGGCAAAGCTTATAGGACAATTAATGGTTTCAGGTCTGCGATCTCGGCTGGGCATGTTTTGGTAAAAGGGGAACCAGTTGGAAGGCATTTCTTCGTGAGAAGGCCCTTAAGTCTATCAGGGTTAGGGTTCCCCCAAAAGCCAGATACTGAGTCCTTTGGGATGTTAATAAGGTCCTGAATTTGTTCCTCGGTTGGCCGCATAATCAGGAATTATCACTACAACAGCTTTTTTCAAAGTTAGCCATGCTTCTCTGTCTTGTTTCCATTAAAAGAGGGTCTGGCATCAGGGCCCTAGACGTAGACAATAAGGTTTTCTCTCCTCAGGGGGTGACTTTCTTTGTGTCCAAACTAAGTGCATGATTTCTTCTGTTTCTTATCCAGCTTTCCCTGAGAATGTTAAATTATGTGTCATACAGTGTCTGAAGTGTTTTGAGTTAAAGAAAGAAGGGCTTTGCCCCACGGGTACCTCTCAGCTGCTTATTTCCTACCAGAAAGCCTATAGTCCCGTGACCTCAGCTACTTTGGCTAGATGGGTAAAGTGGCTGATGAAGGAGGCGGGGATTGACATCTCTTTTTTTGGGGCACACGCTGTCAGGGGAACTATGGCCTCAAAAGCGGCCTTCCTTGTGGGAGGTCTGGAGCAGGTTCTAAAAGCAGCTGACTGGTCCAGGGAGTCTCCTTTTAAAACATTCTATCATAAACGGATGGATCATGTGGCGATTAATGTGATGCAAGAGCTTTGAACTTGCATAATATGACGCCTCCTTGTCATGTCATAGAATGACTAATCCCCCGCACTATCGTGAGTGGGGGTTTAGATTCTATTAAAGACAAGGAGGCGAGTATTAAAACCCGTTGCTAATCTATTTTTCATTTACAGCTTCGGGTTGAGGATTTTGAAGGTGAAGGACTGCTGGGAGATCTCTGGATGTCATGACTCAGGAAGTCGGCAGAGCTGTTCATCAGTTGGAATGTTGTCCTTTACTGCTTCGCTTGCTATGGCGTCAGAATGCAGCTTCAGAAGAGGAGTTTTGTTCAGAGGAAGGGACTTTTATGAGGTTGGGTCCCTGCTGATTGGTTACATGCAGTGCTTTAAGTGGGGTAAGAAATTGAGGGGGGGCCCTCATTTGGGGGCGTGGCATCCGCTGTGGGCGTGGCCTAAAAGTGCACAAATCATAGTAGGGTGCGCAAACAAATATATAGATATAGTAGAGCATTTATATATTTGTATGCATACTAGTATGGTTTGTGTATTTTTCAAGCCTTCTTTTATAAACATAGCAATGTTACATATTTCTATGTTTATAAAAGGTGGCTTGAAAGTGTACAAACCATAGTAAGTTACGCACACTTGTGTGCTTACCTTACTATGGTTTGTGTACTTTTCAAGCCACATTTTATAAACATAGACATTTGTAACATATTTCTATCTTCATAAAAGATGGCTTGAAACGTACAAGCCATCTTTTATAAAGTGTTGAGGACGGACAAAACCCGAGGTGGCTTTGTCCATCGACAAAGCTTTATAAAAGATGCCTTGAATTGTGCACGTTTCAAGCGGTCTTTTATAAACATAGAAATATTTCTACGTTTATAAAAGATGGCTTGAAACGTATACAATTCAAGGCATCTTTTATAAAGCTTTGCCTGGAGAAAGGCGCTTCGGGCTCTGTGATCTCTGCTCAGAGCAGATAGATTACTGAGCCTGAGGCGCCTTTCACCCTCTGTGAACCCGCGGGCTCCGTGATCTAATCTGCATATTAGATCATGGAGCCCGCAGGTTCGCTGAGGGTCAGTGACCTGGCGAGGGCAAACAAAGGAACTGTAACTTCCCTGATGACCCCTCAGATGGGGGGTCATCAGGGAAGTTACAGTGACTGACAGAAGTGCCAGCCAGCCTCAGCGATGCTGTGGCTGGCTGGCACTTCTGTCCACTTGCCTAACGTTACACTGGCGGGCGCATCTCCCGTCGCGGCTGCGGCCGTGGCGGGATAATGCGTCCTGCCATGGCGTGGTGGGACCGGGGGGCACCGGCAGGGCCCCGGCTCAGCCCCACTTTTTGGAGACTGGCGGGGCCCGGCCCCGGCAGGCCCCGGCCCACTTAAAGCACTGGTTACATGGGCTAGTTCAGAGCCCCATCTTGGACTGGGCCTCTGCCCTATGTGTTCTTATGGTTTACTGTATTTTTTCTATTTTGCAAAAAATATTTTGGATTTACAAAGTTTTTTCTTTGCTGCAATGTGTCAGTAGCAACAATTGAATTGCATAATACTCACCTCCTTGGCTTTAATAGAATCATACCCCCCACTCACGATAGTGGGGGGGATTAGTCAATATTGATGATGCTTAATGTCCAGAAGCCCTAAACGTGTCGGCCATCTTTGAGATGGTCAAGCCTTTCACGTGGATGCCTATTTTTAGTATCACAACATTGCATTTTTTCCGCATGTAAGTGGCCTATTTGTAACGCTCATAAATCAAACCTCAGGGCTGTCTCTCTTTCCCTCCCTCCGTACGTTCCATAAGTTGTCATTTCAAATTGACATGACGCTGTTTACGTGAGAGCAACGCATAGTCCTTTTACTCGCACATGGCCCCCGAACCCCCGTCTGCAATTAGAGCCGCAAAGTGGCTTTTCTAGGCCCATACACAAAGGCAACAGCCTGCACTTGCTCACAAGCAGCGTAGGTAAGCTCGAGCGAATCCGTTTTCAGGTGACGTGCGTGCCATGTCACCCCCTCCCTCTCCCCCCCCCTCGCCCCCATGCAGCTGCCGGCGAAGATTTATGAATGCTCCCGTAATGGTTCGCTTTATGCCTGCACTGTAAGAGAAGGCACAGCTGCACAAGCCCACTCTCTCAAGAAAATTCCAGCTGATGGCTTAATTGCCTGATGAGGAATGGCAAGAGGGAACCAATACAGATGACAGGCGATTCCCACCCCCCCCCCCAATTTAAAGAAAGTTGCTGATGCTCGAAGTTAAGGCTGAAATATGCCTGGCGTAACATTTAGCAATACCTCTCGGCTCAGATTTTCCAAGACTGAAGGGTTCCCATTGTGTACCTGGGAGTAACAGCCAGGGCCAGAACTCTCTCGCCATTTTTGAGCCTTCATCATGAACGCAGCAGACACAGGCCCATCAGAACGCTGCACAAGCTGTGATGGGCCATGATATGATTTAATATAGTGTAGTATAACATCATTTCATTTAGTGAAATATAAGCATATGATATGAACATCATATCATATATTAGCACCTGGAGAGGGCGTCAGCCAATCAGGTGGCCTGAAATGCAGGCTTTGCTGTATGGTACAGGGACGTCGATTCACCTAAATACCAGGGGGTGTGCAAGGGACATCAGACACCCGATGTCACATGACCTTTGACCTAAATGACATCAGTTCCTCTTTAACCCTGGTGACATCACTGGAAGTGGTTTGCTGTGTAAAATAAAGTACAGAAAATGTAAAATTTTTAAAATACCATACAGGTACTAAAGCAAACAAGAATATTTTAGATACCAACCACATTTTAACAAGGGTGCTGACTTCATATGTCATGGATGTGGTTATGATATGATATGGCATTTATAATGCGCCTATACACAAGTGTTTCAAGGCGCGACAAGGTAAGGGAGGTGCAAAGGGAGGACAGACAACGATCCTATTAGGCCAGGTGTCATTCAGATCGCGCAAGTGCATGGGAAGGGGGAAAGGAAAAGTGCGTGGGGGAAGGGAGAGGGGAAAGTGCAGTACATGGGAAGTGGAATAAATAAGATAAATAAAACACATAAAACAGCCAGCTGGTGGCACGTGCAAGGAAATGCAGACATAAGTGCTGGAAGGGGAACTGAAGGGATACAGAAAAAAAGGTCCCCAAGTTCAGGGGTTGCCAGGGAGGCAGTGCAGGTGGGCAGTTGACGGGGCCTGGGCCAGAGATCAGAAAAGGGTGGCCAGGTAACCAGTGAAGTTTCAGTCAGGAATTCAGCACGGGAGGGGTAGGGAGAAAGCAGAAGCAAAGAGGAAGGTTTTGAGGTGTTTCCGGAACCGGAGATGGTTCTCCCCAAGTTTCAGAGAGGCAGGGAGGCTGTTCCAGAGGCAGGCCCCAGCCGAAGAGAGTGATCTGCCACCAACTCGTTGCTTGGAGAAGCGACTGACCCTGAGGGAGTTGGAGGCAGATGAGCGAAGAGCTTGAGAAGGAAGATATTTAGGAAGAGAGAGTTGAAGGTATTGCGGCCCCAGACCCCAGAAGGCCTTGTGTACAATGCAGAGGGTTTTGAATTGAATCCTCGCAGCCACTGGGAGCCAGTGCAGAGATTTCAGTCCTGGAGAGATACGATCCCTGGGCTTGAGGCCATGGACACATCTCGCAGTCCCGTTTTGGATAAGTTGCAGAGGGCAGAGAGTGGAGGCAGGAAGATTTAGATAGAGGTTGTTGCAGTAGTCCAGCTTGGAGAAGACCAGGGCTCTGGAGACAGTGAGCTTCTGGGGGAAGGAGAGGGAAGGAAGAATACCTCTAAGGAGGTGCAGCTGGTAGTGTGACTTCTTAGAGACATCAGAGATGTGAGGAGAGAAGGAGAGTGCAGAGTCGAAGATGACCCCGAGGTTTTAAGCCTTGCGGGTGGGAGTGGGAGGATGGCCAAGAGAGGCCGGCCAGAGAGCTGCTGGGAAGGAGGGAGTGGGTTTTCCCGATGAGTAGAATCTCAGTCTTAGTGGCATTAAGGCAGAGGTCGTTGGCGGCACACCATTCCTGGATGGCAGACAGACAGTCAGAGATGAGGGAAGGAGAGGAGGAGGAGGAGGCTGAGGGTAGCCTGAAAATGAGCTGGGTATCATCCGCATAGCACTGAAAGTTGGGACTGAGAGCGGCGATGCGGTGGGCAAGGAGTGCCAGGTATTGGTTGAACAGCCAGGGAGAGAGGTTATACCCAGTAGAATCAGCGTATGCCGAGAGAGATACATCACATCAGCACGGTATGCCAGTTACTTCCATATTATGCCAGCTATAGATGCATGTCAGGCATTCTCATTATACGATAAGTAGAGCCCCTATATTGTCAATTGCTGCAGTATTACAGTATCCGAAAATCCAATAGACGCAAGTCACCAACAATGCACAGGAGCATTAATGCTTTGATTCATGATAATGATTTGTTATTTATAAAGCACTTTCAGCAAAGAACTATACATAGCACATATTTTAATACCATTATCCTTCTAACCGAAGTTGGTATTCATTTATCGACCTTGGAAGAATTACATTCTGATTTGTCCTTGCCGTGATTCGAACCTGCAACCTTCAGATCACACATAGATCCCAGCAGAGTGTTCAACCCACTGAGCTATTTTACCACTTTGCTATGAAAAATGCAAAGGCACAATAAGAAAACATGTCAAAACTGGCTGCACAATGTAGGCTAGACACACAATCAGACTTATCATGTTTGCTATATCTTTCATGATTTATAATAAAACATTCCTGGGCACAGCAAAACACACCTGCACCAAAATGCCAATCTATCCCTGTATACTTACTATACTTAGTTGGTCATAGATGCCCAGAAAAAATATACCATGCCACAGTAAGCAAAGGCTAGACTGGACTCACCCAAATGCGAGTCTAGCCAGGTAATTATACATATCATGATTGCTTTATCAGCGATGGCCAGTACAAAATGTCAAGCCACAATAAGAAATTGCTAGAATATCTCCACCAACATGCTAGTCTAACCCCATAATAACACTTTTGATGGTTACTTCGTTATATACGCCCTGAAAATGTGCAATGACACAATAAGAAAAGGCTATAATGGCTGCACCCAAATGCCAAGCTAGCCACTAATACATATCATACCTGCTGTATCATTGTTGAGCTTTATGTATTGTGGGATGTTTCAATCCACTAGTCCAGGCCCTGCAACATTACTGTGCATTGCTTGCAGCAGAAACATCAGAATGGCCGCCGGAAAGCTTGCTGCTTGCTAAAAATCACCAGAAAGTGTGCAGTAAAAATCTGAAAAATAGGCCGCCATCCACTTTTGCTTAAGTCAGTGGGAACATAGAAGACCACTGCCAAAATCCATCATTTCACTGCCCACAGAGCAGAATCATTGCAAAATAAACACAGAGCTGTTTTAAAAATCCGTTTTTTTCCTGGCTGTCAAAATTACAAAAATTATGGCTCACAAACCACCCAAAAAGATCCAACCTCCTTGTTGGGTGCTGAACATCATTTTACTTCAAGAATCCACATAAATACAATGTCCACAGAAGTATATATTATCTGAACAAAGTCCACTTTTGAAGATTGCTTGCTGGAAGAAATCTCTCAAAAATGGGTTTAATACCATTATTCACCTCTGTCAGAAGCTGGCGATTTAAACTTGTCATGTGTAAAGTTGTACATTGAACTAAAACTATGCCAAAGAAAGACTTGCTATCAGAAGCCTAAGATGTGGATATAATTCAAAACTATATTCTAAAAAGGCTTGAAGTAAGAAATTGGTTGATGTATTTGTTGAAAATGTAAGTTATATTTTAAGACAAGTCAATTTCAGACATTGGGTTTAAAATTTAAAATTTCCCACACTGGTCTTCAAACACATTCCACACCTCCTCCCTAAACAAAGGAACCTGTTCTCCTGTGCTCTGCTAAGAAACCGGCAGGCTGGAGTGAAAAGGAACTTGGAGGGGCACCCTGACCTGTTGCTCTGAGTCCAGACAAAGGGCTCCCTTGAGCTGAATGGAAATGCTAATTTGGGGCATCAATAGAAACTTCCCTGGCAGGAAGACAAGCCATGTGACTCTCTGAAGCTTTGGAGGCGGGCCAGACTGAAAATGTGGATTTGACATTGGATTAAATATATGTTTAAGGAAAATACTTCTAAAATATTGTACCGAACTGACAAAAATATGAAAGTTAGAGACTATTAAAATGAAAAATTTGCTCACAGTTTAAAACTAATCTGGAATCTGTGCGATGTTCTGAGACTGAACCACGAAAGATTTGAATATTGTGGCTACTGTGGTTGTGCTAGGAACATGAAAAATTACAGAAGTATGTGTAACCAACCAAAAGCGCGGAAAAAATTTCATTTGTGAACCGAAACTCGTGGGAACACAGGACTTGAACAGAGACGTGCCTTAATTAATCTATCATGTGAATATTTTTTATGAACAAGTTGTGCATATGGGAAATATGTTTTTTGTGAAAAATAGATTTTCTAAGTAAAAGCAAAGGGGAGGTTGTTCCCTAGGTTGTAAATGGCAGCATCACTATGACACATGATGATACACAGTTCCTTTCTCAAATCAGGGGACAGGGAATTCTCTGACCTATCAGATCCTTAGAGGGTTGGGCATAGACAATCAGCCTCCCCACCCACTTTGGAAAATGGATAAATAGGGACTGTTGAGGACCCACAGAGACACACACTTTCTTACTCATCAACTGATCCCCTTGCGAAGCACCCTGCAGGAAGAACCAGACTCCAGATCCAGACACTAGAACCAGACTGAGGAACCCTGAAGCAGAGGCCTAATCCAAAAAGCTGAACCCTTTTCAGCAGGCCTTTAAAAACCTTGCAAACCTGATTCAACCCCTAAACTTCCAAGGGGCACCACAAAATCCAACAGCCTGACTGAGCTGTTTTGCTTCTGGCTAAGAACCTTGTGCTAGAACCAAGATCCAGATCCGTCTAGCAGAGCTGTAACCCAGAACCCGTCAGATCCAGTCCAAGAGGCCACGCAGACCAGAGGGCCTTGCTGAGAGCAGAACCCAGTGTCTGAGACCTGTCCGGTGGCAAGAGAATCCCAACCAAACCCTTGACCAGATCTTTGATGGGCCCATTACATTCCAAAGCCATAGGAGTGAGTATTTAGTATAGACCAGTCCATAGTCATCTATTAGTTTAAAGTAATCCTATTCAATCTATATTTAACCTATCCAGAACTGCATTATAGAATCTTGTGCCCATCCTGAATTCTTCTCATTATATAGTCTGTGATAATTGTAGCGATAATCATCTGGGCGCTGATATTTTCTGAAGAATGTCAAGTGTCCTGGCGCACAGCAATCAGAGTGGAAGGTGCCCTGTTCTGGTGGTTGTCCCGTTGGGTATCTTTTACTTTCATAGCTCCTTAGTATAAGTCTATCTTGGTTCCTAATCTTTAATGCGCATCTTTCATTTGGAATCTTGACTCTGTTTCTGAAAAATCTACCTTCACAAAAACCACTGTAACTTTTGAACCATATGTGATAGAACCGAAATTTAACATGCTCAGCTTTCAAACGAACCCAAAATGACATCCCAATTCCTTATAGTTTTTCCGCAATTGCATTTCACGCACGCAGACAAGTTGCCGCAAATTTGCAGTTTGCCTCAATTTCATTCTATGTAAAACAACTAATTCTTGCTTTCAACTTCCGAATTTCGTTTTCCATCTACTAACCATTCAACAATCATTGCTAGTGTTTCCCTGAACCTTTCCAAAGCAACTCTCACTTGTTCTGAATCTCATTTAGCAAATTAAAATCATTTTAGCATTTTTCCCATCCAATTCACATTACATTTAAAAGCAATTGACATGTTTTAAAATCATTCCTGTTCTCTCTAAGCTTGCGGGGGGGGAATTGGGATTGAACTGCATTGTTGATTGTTATTCCTGATACCTGTGTGCCCTCATTCCATATCTTCATATTGCATGTTGGGGGGAGTGAGTAGTCACAGGGGAAAGAGTGATTGCATTGTTTTTGATTGAAGTAATATCATTTTTTATTTCTGTGTTGCATTCTTTCATCTCATTTCATTTCCTTGAACCCACACAAAGTTATTCTCTGCTACACTATTCTTCCTTTTTCTACTCCTAATTGATTAAAGAGATTGTTGATATTGTAATATTACCCATTGCTAATCATTGTTCATATCCATAAGTGTGATATTCAGATATTATTCCTATTCATAAAAGTGTAATCTATATATTGTTCAATTCTTCAAATAAATCTTTTAATTTGCAAAACAAACCCATTTCTTGGTTCAGTGAGACTGGGGGGAATTCAAAGAGAGGGGCGTTATATAAGGGTACATCATCCAGAATTAAACAAACTTTTGACATAATAATATATAAATAAGTGTTTCCATTGGGCATCCCATACTAGGCATTGACTTAGTTGGAGTGCTGGATTGAAATCACTTACAGACTGGGGGCTCGTGGCCGGGATTTCTGGATTAGAACTACCAGCTTGATACAGTGTGCTAACTGACAGGATACATAAATCCTGTTGGGCTACTACGCTGTGTTACACTGTAAAAACATCGCTCTAAAGGGAACACTCTAAGGAAATGGTCTGTTTTGCAAACATAAAATAATAAACTTCTGTAAGTCAGGAAGGAAATTAATATTTCCGAAATGGCCACATTGGTAGACATAAAGATAGCTAGAGAACACCTTTTACATAAGTTATTTGTGAGAGGTAAGTCGACTGAGCAGGACTAGAATGTGTGGTTGCAGGTAATCACACAACAGATCACTGCAACTGGGTTAGATATCTGGAGAGATCAGGGTCCCTTACATGTGGCCCTGAGTGAACTATATATGGCCCCTAAGGCCAAGGATGAGAAAAATAAGATTGCCAAGATAGCGGCATATCTATATTTATCTATGGGAGCCATAAAGGACAAATATGCTGAAGGCCAAGATCTGGCAAGTAGGCAACTGATGGCATTAGAACTGGACTCTTCTGAGCAGAGGCTGCAGAGGAGCCAGGAGTCAGGAAATGAAAGCAGGCACTATATAGTTAACATAAAAGAGGATATGGGTATCCTGCAACAGGAAAAGGCAGACCAGGATACCAGATTTCTGGCCTTACAGAAGGAGTACCAAGAAGGTTTGGACTCTCTTCTGCAGAGCCAGAAAAAGCTGGAGCAACAACTGGATTTAAACAGGCCATGCGAAGAGCAGGTAGTCACCCCGCAAAGTGACCTAGATAGAGAGAAGGCAGAGAGCAACAAATTAATTCTGAAAGACATGGTCACCCAGGCAGAGTTCGATGAAGAGCACCAGAAAGCTGGTGCCCTTCAAAGACAGAGGGATGACCTGGTGGCACAGAGGCAGGCTCTTGTTCAGGAAAGGGACACCTTAGGCCAGGAAGTCTGTCACTTAAAAGGGAAACTGGAAGAAAATCACCTGGCCCTCCAGGGACTGGGTGACCTCCAAAAAGAGCATGATAGATTGTTAGAGCACACCAGGAGGGTGGAAGATGCTCTGGCAAGGAAGGCACAGGTCAGGATGGACAGGACTCAGGAGGTAACCCTCCTGCAGCAAAGACTGGCCCAGTACTCAAAAGCAACCCAGGAAGCACAGAGAGAAAATGAGGCTCTCTGTGAGAATAATGACAAGCTCCACAGGCAGGTAGCATGCAAGAGAGACTGATAGAGACTAGTAAGGCCTTGATTGAGGAACAGAAAGCTCAGGTTCTTGTATGGCAACAGGGAGCAGGGGCTGATAGAGATGAGGTTCGCTGGGAAAGGGAAACACCTGAGCATAACCTCAGGAACCCTAGTACCAGGGGACTTCATCTCTCCCATTCCCTGGACTCTGACACCCCCATGTCCAGTGGCGCACATGAGCCAAGGGCCACGGGGATGGCAGATTACTATCAAGTAGGAAGTATGGGGCTCATAGGCCAGCACCTCCCAGGAATGGATGGGCGTGCATCTGGGTATGGGTACACAAGCACTGTGAAAATTATTGGGGAACTCCAGGAGAGTAGGCCCACTAAGGGCATCCTAAACACTTCTGCCCAGCTAGGACAGTGGGGGGGTAACCCATCAAATCCTGGGAGCAAGGAGGAATCAGAAGACTCCTCTGAGCGCCCCAGGACACAGGAGACTAGGTCCCCACATTCTGCCAGCCATTCCCAGGCTCGCAGAATCCGGGAGAACCTAGAAGACCAGACGGGCACCTCTGGGAGCAGTGCCTCTGAGTCATATGATGATTGGACCAGGGTTACCTGAACCAAGAAGGCCAATAAGGCAAAAAGGGCCTTGCTTAAGGACCCCTTAAAACAAATCAAGGCAATAAGGAGCGTTATCACGCCTTATCATAAGAAATCCAAATATTCTGTTTGGGAGCAGATGATGGAAACTTTCCATTTGAAAGACAGTAGTAGCTGCATTCAGTATGTGAAATGGACCTTCTGACCAGAATACTCCAGTTTCTTTGCGGGGCTGGAGGACCAAAATCATTCTAGATGATCCACCTACAGGGTGGCCCTCTTGAAGCATTTTTCTGTACACAGAAATCCCCAAGAGGCTCGCAAGGCAGCCTACAACTTGCAATGTGGGGAGGATCAGGCCCCACAAGAATTTGTGCAGGAACTAAAGCGTGCTTTTGCGCAGACTACCAAAAGGGTGCACACGGACAGCAGAGAATTTGTTAATGCTTTTTTCCACGCTCTACCAAAGTACATCATGACCCAGGTAGTGAGAGATTTTCATGAGAAAAGATCACTGGACTGGGTCATTGAACAGGCCACCGGAATCTATGAGGTGCAAAAGCCCATAGAAAACAAGAATACTCAAAAAAGCCCCAAAACAACCAACCCCCTGCTGCTGCTAAGGTGGCAGAGGTAAAAGTTGCCCCCATTTTAGATTTGGAGATGGGGGGGCCTAAAAACTTGCCTTCACAACAGAATAATTCTAAGCCCAGAAGGCCCTCGGGCCAGTCACAGACAGCGAGCCAAAGAGGTAGTCCCACAAATGGGATCCCTCACTCCCCTGACTATGTAAGTCCCCGCTACAAGGGGAACAGACCAATCCTGGGTTATGTGTGGACTCCTCCAGCCCAAGTGGGGGGATCCAACCAGGCACCTAACCCAGGGAAATTCCCTCCTAACTTCCCCCAGGAGGGCAGAAACTCCCCAAATCCTGGACAGAACTTCTTCCCCAGGTATCCACAAAACTTTCAACCCCAAAATCATCCATCCTTCTTTCCCCAATTTCCTGAGCCCAGACAACCTAATCCGGGAGAGGGGAGGCCAAGGGTGGAGGGGTACCGAAATCTTCCCAACCTGGGGTATTACCGTAGAAGGGATAGCTAACCTTTCTGGGATCAGCCCAGTGGAGAAAACAGAACCCCGTATCAGCCTGTGCGGATTTTACAGATAGAGCGCCAGGTCCAGAATATGGCACAGGATCTGGGTCGCATGCTGAGGGCTCAGCAGAACCCTCAGATGGGCATGCCGGCACAGAATGCCTCCAACTCTGGACCTGGTGCTCCAGAACAATGACAGTGGCAGCACCCCGACAACCCACCGGTTCCCTGGGAGAAGGGACAAGTGGAAGGGGGTGTGAAGCCTTGGAGGAAGCTTCCTTCCCCACTTGTAAAAAGCACCTGGAAACCCAGGAACCGGAAACAAAATCTCCTGCCCCTGAAAGCCTGCCACCCAAGGAGCAGAGGGGGGTTAGGAGAAACAAAGGATCCAAACAGACCCATTTTGTGGAGGAGGTACAGATCTTCCAATTTGAAGGAGAGGGGTACTCAGAGGATCCTGGGAAAAGGATCTTCTCCTTCAGAGATGGGGGAACTCCTCCCAAAGAGAAATGGGTCCCAAAGGATTCAAATCCAGACTGGGTAAATGTGGGGACTGAGCTAGCGCCGCCCATCATCCAATCCCAGAACCAACAGCATCAAAATCCTCTGGTTCAAACCCATCCTGGTGACTGCCTCCAAGAAGGGAGGGGCGGCCCAGAACCAGCGGAACTCAAAACTTCTCCCATCTCTAGTTGCCACCTTTTCTTTCAGGTTCCCTAGGCTCCCCACAGAATTCTGTCCAAATCTCTTCTCTTTCAGTGTCCAAAACTAAAAAACTAACCCACCAGTTGTACAAAAATGTTCATTATCTGTGCCCCCTTGCGGAGAAGGAGGGAAGATATTATGCCCCGGTACAAATACAGGGGCAGGGAACAATTTTGGCACTGGTGGACACTGGTTCCCAAGCTACCCTTCTGTCCAAAAAGGCCTTTGATAAACTGAATTCAGGAAGGGGGAGAATTACCATATTCCTCTCAGCTCTCTTCCTGGACAACTTCAGAACTTTGACGGGAAGGAAATTCCCATCGAGGGGACTGCGGATTTTTTCATTCAAATTGAGCGACACAAGGTGCAGCACCCGGTCATAGTTGTAACTCCAGAGGGCACCCCTTGTTTACTACGGAATGACCTCCTGAGAAGGTTGTCACCCCTAATAGACTGTGTAAACAAGGTCCTCTGGACCCACACTAGCCGGCCAATAAAATTGAAACAGAGCGTCAACCACGTTATTTTAAACAGCACATGCCACATGGTTGAACACAAATCTGACCAAGTAGAATTTCACTTCCAGAACAACCAAATTCCAGATGTGACAGTAATAGCAGTAGGACAACAAACTGGTGATGAGGGGTCCTCTCTATTTCTGAAAATCAACCTTCCTTCCAGTCTATGGTGGTATTCCATACTGGAAGGAAACACTCTGAAATTCTTTAACAATCCACAATCAAACAATCCCACTCCTATAGTCCAGAACGATGTAAAATCAGCTCAGAGCCTGGCTGATATTCAGCAAATTAGAGAGCAGTTGTTCATCCCTGTTCAGTTAAATGAAGGGAAGGACTCTGTTCTCGCCCAAGTGTGTGTGAACAACGGTAAGAACTTCATCAGCGAAGCCATGTTCCGCCAACTCCCAAAACATCCAGCCATTCCCACATTTAGACTGATAGACAAATGGGAAATTGATCTGGAAACACCCAATTCCAAATATCTCCTGCCAAGCAGGTGTATGTTCAAAATCTCCATAGGCAACAAGAGCATAGTTCATAATTGTTGGGTCGTGCGAGACGTCACTGCCACCTTTTACTTAGGCAGTGACATTCTCAATCGCTTTGCCATTAGTTTGGACCTAATAAACTTCAAAGCTTGGTCCCGATTAGCGGATAATCCCATGGGCTTTGATGATCTGAGAAAGCATTTAGGTCAGCTCAACTGCTGCCTTATGCAGTTGAAATTCAGATTGGAGAGGAAGTCACCAACCCAGAAAGGACCCGACAATTCTCCTTGGAAGTGAAAGTTAAAAGAGGACAGAAATTGAAAAACCCTGATGCTTATATTCATCCAAATGCTTCTCTCCAACAGCAAGGGTTGGGGGTAAACCCAACACCACTAGTCAATATAGAACATGACACCATTCCAATAGAGGTGGATAACAGCGACTTAAAGAGTATCACTCTAACCGCAGGCACCATTATTGGAATGGCGGTTCATGACTGATATTTTTCCATTGATTTAGGCAATGAACTGTTAGGGCCATTCCCCAAAGACTGTTTTGACAGTGACAGTGATGACAACACAACACCAGAAGGATCTTTACCTAGCATGGGTGGACTGCCTGGTGTACACTTCCTTCCCTTATGGTAAGGAAAATGTGACTTGTGACTTCAGGAGGGATGAGTGATTTTGCAGGTCCATGAGGGCTGCCTTTCCCACCTGAAGCCACCAGTCCAAATCAGCACTTTGACAAGGGACTTCTCCACCCAGCTGGAGGAGGCCGCTGAGATAGCGAAACCAGAAGTCTTTCCAGCCTTCAGGCAGATGGTTGAACCTAGCTGATGCCTGTGAGACTCTGGAGCAGAAGCAAAAGTTGAAACAAGTTTTCTTGGATTTTTAAGATCTCTTTGCGGTGGACTCATATGACTGTGGTCGCACCGACATCCACACAACAACAATTCCCATGGACCCTGGCATGACTCCAGTGTTTGTGGAGCAATATCGCATGCCTCTTACATCAATGGAGTCCCTTACTGAAATAATTAATAACCTTGAGTCCCGTGAGATAATCCGTCCAGTCCACAGCACTTTCAATAATCCGGTGCTGGGGATATTGAAGCCAAACGGCCAGTGGACACTCTGTGCCGACCTTAGGGAGCTCAACAAACTGGTCCATACTTCCTGATGGCCTCTTCCCTACATTGATCAAGGGCTGGCCCAGATCCAGGGGTCACAATTATTCACTGCAATAGACCTGACCATTGGATACTGGACTGTGCCTGTCAGTAGGGCGGACCAATACAAGCTGGCCTTTACCTTTGGGGGCCAGCAGTACTCTTCGGATACATCAACTCCTGCAATGAGTACAACATTTTTCTGTATAAGGCCATGCCCAACCTGGCCTATGTTGATGATGTTCTCATCAAAAGCTCAACTGTGGAGGAGCACATAGCGGAGATCCATTATGTTCTTACCCAGATGAGGGCCGCCAGAGCAAAACTTTCCTTTCAAAAGGCACAGTGGTGTAGAACCCATGTCAAGTTCTTGGGGCATGAGATTACTCCCCAGGATCTCTGTCCCCAGGAAAAGAAAGTGGAAGCACTCCAGAAATTGAAAGACCCCACCACTCTGCGGGAACTAAGGAGCCTCATTGGACTGACTAATTACAGTAGAAAGTTCATTGAGGGCTACGCAGAGATAAACAGACCCCTGATTCATCTTTTGAAGGGGGGGGTCAAGTGGGAATGGAGTCCAGAACAAGCCGAGGCAGTAAGACAACTCAAAAGAAGCCTCTCACAAGCGCCTTGCTTAGCTTACCCTGTCAGAGTTCTTCGTGGAGACAGGGTTCTCTAATACGTGCTTGACTGCAGTATTATACCAAAAGCATGACAAGGTCAATAAAGTAATCTCCTATGCGAGTAAAAATTGGAAAATGTGGAGGAAAAATTCAACGATTGTGAGAAGACACTCCTGGCAACGGTGTGGGCATTGAAGAATTACCGCCCGTTTATCCAGGGGGAACACATCATAGTGGAGAATCCACACCAGCCTCTGCAATATCTCCAAAGTGACAGAATCCGGGCCGGAAATGTGAGTAATTCCTAAATTACTTCCTGGATTCTGTCGATGCAAGGCTTTCCTGTGGAGGTCAGATATGGCCAAAAGAAGAAGAGTCCCCTCGCGCAAGGTCTGGCTGACTTGCATGATTTTGCCAGAGAAAACTGTCTCGAGGACGAAAGTCTAAAAATCAAGGACAATATGGAGGCATACCTCAATTCCCCACACAAAGTCTTTGAAGAAGACAAGTGTGAGGGAATGCCCACTGTCTATGTCGATGGATGCTCTTACCATGTTGACAACAACGGGGAAAAATAACTTGTGGCCGGCATAGGGAATGCATGGGTGAATGAGTCCCCAGAACCCTCCGCTGTGTACAAGATTGGTCCCCAAAGTAGTCAAGTGGCAGAGTTCATGGCTGTGCATCAAGCCATCCTCACTGCTGTCCAACAACAACTCCACGAAGTGGTCATAATCACTGATTCGGATTATGGGTTCGTGGAGCACCTGGTTAACTGGAAAACAAGAGGCGTGTTATGTGCTAATAACAAACCCTTGGAACATGGGAAGTTAATCCAAAATATTGATGATCTGGTCACCTCGAATGGGATGACCCTCTACTGGAAAAAGATCAAGGGTCATTCCAAAGTAGAGGGACCAGACAAAACTGGAAATGACTTAGCTGATCAGCTGGCCCAAACCGGGGCCATCCAAGGGGATCTAATTGAGATTGAGTCCCTGTTGGGGGAAATCCAGGTCACTGCTATCACTAGGTCCAAGACAAATGCTCACAATGATCTCTCACCTGCACAATGGAGTAAGGAGACCCCAGATGCCGATTTGATTACGGCTCAAAAGGGGGATCCAATAATTGGTAAGCTTTTTTTTATTTTTTTAAACATGTTTTTATTGGTTTTACACAAGCAAGTACTGCAATCTGTCATGTGAAAATTAAGGCATTACAATCTGTGGAGTCTCGCTTGGAACTACAAATGAAGAAACAAACACAAAATCTAAACAAAACAGTTGGTCAGTAGGAAGGTTTAGCTGAAAGTGGTGGCCAAAGATCGGTGGGGGTGTGTGAGACTCTCTGGGCCCCTCCTCAGAACTAGAGCTCCAAGAGGTGGAACATACTTCAGGGCTCCGCTGGGGGAGGCAGGGGGGGCGGCTATCCTTTAGATCCAGACTTTCGCTTTATTCCCTCTATTTTGCTGGCACGGGCAGACCTCTCCGTTCGGATGTCCCCGCCTACTCTGAGTTATCTTTCAGTCACTTTTGCCCATCCAGCGTACGGAGGGAGGCTGTCGGGCCAGACCTGGGTATGACTGAGCATAGTCCAAGAAGGGCAACCAAGTGTGGTAGAATTTGTCTCTGTTCTCGAACCTGAGGGCAGTGATTTTTTCCGCCGCTATTATGTCCCAACACTTGGTCCACCACATTTGGACCGAAGGACCTTCTGGATTTTTCCAGAGTCTTGCAACTGAAATCCTGGCCGCGGTCTGCAGATGGGAGCAGAGTTCTGCCCTGTGACCTGATTGGGGGAATTGGCCCTCACCACTTGATCCGAGCAGTGCAATTCCTGGATTGTCAATCCCGTGATCAGGTTGATTTTCTCTAATACTGCTTTCCAAAACTGCAACGATTTGGGACACGACCAGAACAGGTGGAAGAGTGTGCCTTTGTCCGGGCAACCTCTCGAGCACGTTGGAGGAATCGCAGGGTTGCATTTGTTGAGGGATTCTGGAGTCCGGTACCACCTTGGCAGACCCATCGAGCCGGAGGAATGGGACCAGATCTGGACTAGAGCAAATAGAAGCTCGAAATGTGTTACCAACAAGGAGGGGGCATTCAAGGTATGCTACAGGTGGTACCGGACTCCAGAATCCCTAAACAAATAATTGGTAGGTTTTATCAACAAATTGAGGACCCTGAGAACTTTCCCCTGACAGATACCGATTACATAGGGAAATAGGACCTCAGAGTGTTGATGAAATGTCCAAAAATGTTCCGAATCCAAGACGGTTTGTTGGTAAGGAAATCCCTAGCTGGCCATGATCAGTGGGTGGTTCCTACCTCATTCCGAAGCCTGATGTTAAGACACACCCATGATGCGGCAACATAGGGGGTTTCATACAACACTTGAAATTGTAAGAGAGGTTGCATACTGGCCACACATGGGGCAGGACCTTGACCAATACTTGAAGGGGTGTCTTGTGTGTGCACAATTTCAGCCAACATCCCTCACACAAAAGAGGGGGATGACACTGCCATGGTCAGATTTGCAAGTAGATTTCAATGGACCCGTGATTCGCTCCTCTAGGGGAAACAAGTACATGTTGACCGTGACATGCTTGTTTACTAAATGGGTGGAATGTCTCCCGGCCCCAAACTGCAAGGCAGAAACAGCAGCTGCCCTGAAGATCAACCACATCTTTTCGCATTTTGGACTACCCCAAAGGATCGAGTCAGACAGAGGTAGCCATTTCACCAGCGAAGTAATGACAAAGATGTGGGAGCTTCTTGGGGTTAAAAGGAAGCTACATGTTGCTTACCGGATGGCCTCAAGTGGTGCAGTGGAGATATATAATAGAACAATTGTGAGCATATTAAAAATGTTTGTGGCAGATTTTGGGCCAAGTTGGGATATTCGATTACCTCTTGTCCTAATGGCCATCAGATCTACCCCTTCATCTGCAACTAAAATGTCCCTGTTTGAGCTGATGACTGGACGCAGGATGGTGCTTCCCCAGCATCTGCTCTACAGAAATCAAGAGCAGACATTGATCAATACCTCCACAACTAATGAGTATGTTGAAAATTTAAGAAAACACCTTCAACATGCTTTTGCCCATGCTCAGCGAAATCTAGAAAGATCAGCCGACAGCATGAAGACCCACTATGACTTAAAGACTACCAGAAAGGAATACAATATAGGAGACCGGGTCTACTTATACAATTTCCAAAGGAACCAGGCCAAACAGGGAAAAATGTCTGCCTACCTGGAGGGGTCCTTTTGAAATTGTAGACAAGTTCTCACCAGTCGCCAACAAAATCTGCATCCCCAAAGGCAGTTTGGCAGAAGGGGATGATAAGTGGGTCAATATTAATCAACTAAAGTGTTGCCATCCTAGGCACACTCTGCAGCAACTGGAGGAGACTTCTAGAACCCCAGAGGGGGCCACTCCAGCTCCATAAAATTCCAACTGTAAAATTTCTATAGATAGGGCCTCATTACAGGACAGGTGGTCCGGAAATAACGGTGGCAGTAAACCCGCCGCCACTGTTGTTTCCGGACCGCCTGATCCCGACTCCTGCAGGCGGGAGGTGATGTTCCCACCAGGTTCGACCTGCCGGGTTTAACACCGCCCGCCTGCAGGTGGACGAGGAAACACCGGCAGCATTACGAGATGCTGCTGGTGTTTCCATGATCCCCATTCCCATTGAGTCCCATAGGACTCAATGGGAATGGGGATTAACACCATTCCGCCTCCGTGATTCCCGGAAAACCGGGTTTGTAATGCCCCGGTAAATCCGGGAATCACGGAGGCGGAATGGTAATACGAGTCTGGCGGTAACCAGGCGGTTTTACCACTTCGGTTACCGCCGGACTCGTAATGAGGCCATAGTCTATAAAATACAATAATACAAATGTGCTCTGATTTATCAAATGTATGTGTCAGCCCCACTACATTAATAGTGTTGGGGAACTGTCTACAAATATGTTTTTTCTTTGTCATCCTAGGAGAGGAGATAACCTATAGTTGATTGGAGACCATGGAGACTAACCAAGGAGGACTACCCGGGGACTGGGAGCAAAAATCCGAGGGGCCCGGAGTATCGCTCAATACTCCCATCACGACTGGCGAGGAGAACCGATCGATCCACCCCTGACGGAGGAAAAGATGATGACCTTTGCCATTTGTGGAATCAGAAGAGATGAAACTGACATCCCAGTCTTGCGAATTCCCATTGATGATCAGTCAATGCCTATCGCAAGACGGGGGAATGTGGGATGTTTCAACCCACTAGTCCAGGCCCTGCAACATTATTGTGCATTGCTTGCAGCAGAAACATCAGAATGGCCGCCGGAAAGCATGCTGCTCGCTAAAAATCACCCGAAAGTGTGCAGTAAAAATCTGAAAAATAGGCCGCCATCCACTTTTGCTTATGTCAGTGGGAACACAGGAGGCCACTGCCAAAACCCTTCATTTGGTTGCCCACAAAGCAAAATCATTGCAAAAGAAACACAGAGCTGTTTTAAAAATACGTTTTTTTCCTGGCTGTCAAAAGTGCAAAAATCATGGCTGACAAACCACTCTTAAAGATCCAACCTCCTTGTTGGGTGCTGAACATCATTCTACTTTGAGAATCCACATAAATACAATGTCCACAGAAGTATATATTATCTGAACAAAGTCCACTTTTGAAGATAGCTTGCTGGAAGAAATCTGTCAAAAATGGGTGTAATACCGTTACTCACCTCTGTCAGAAGCTGGCGATTTAAAACTTGTCATGTGTAAAGTTGTACATTGAACTCAGACTATGCCAAAGAAAGACTTGCTATCAGACTTGCTATCAGAAGCCTATAGGTGGATACAATTCAAAACCATATTCTAATAAGGCTTGAAGTAAGAAATTGGTTGATGTATTTGTTAAAAATGTAAGTTATATTTTAAGACAAGTCAATTTCAGACATTTGGTTTAAAAGTTAGTTTCCCACACTGGGCTCCAAACGCATGCCACACCTCCTCCCTAAACAAAGGAACCTGTTATCCTGTGATCTGCTAAGAAACTGGCAGGCTGGTGTGAAAAGGAACTGGGAGGGGCACTCTGGCCTGTTGCTCTGAGTGCAGACAAAGGGCTCCCTTGAGCTGAATGGAAATACTAATTTTGGGCGTCAATAGAACTGCCCTGGCAGGAAGACAAGCCATGTGACTCTCTGACTCTGACAGCCAAGCTTTGGAGGTGGGCCAGACTGAAAATGTGGTTTTGACATTGGATTAAATATATGTTTAAGGAAAATACTTCTAAAATATTGTACCCAACTGACAAAAATATGAAATTTAGAGATTATTAAAATGAAAAATTCGCTCTCAGTTTAAAACTAATCTGGAATCTCTGCAATGTTCTGAGACTGAACCACAAAAAATGTTAATATTGTGGCTACTTTGGTTGTGCTAGGAACATGAAAAATTACCGAAGTATGAAGAGATGGTAAGTGCATGTATATGTAAAAAACTGTACAGATCCGAAAATGTGTAATCAACCAAAAGCGCGAAAAAAACGTCATTTGTGAACCAAAACTCGTAGGAACATGGGACTTGAATAGAGACGTGCCTTAATGAATCTATTATGTAAATATGTCTTATGAACAAGTTATGCATATGGGAAATATGTTTTTTGGGGAAAATAGATTTTCTATGTAAACGCAAAGGGGAGGTTCTTCCCTAGGTTGTAAATGGCAGCATCACTATGATACATGATGACACACAGTCCCTTTCTCAAATCAGAGGACATGGAATTCTCTGACCTATCAGATCCTTAGAGGGTTGGGCATAGACAATCAGCCCCCCCGCCCACTTTGGAAAATGGATAAATAGGGACTGTTGATGACCCACAGAGACACACACTTTCTTACTCATGAACTGATCCCCTGGCAAAGCACCCTGCAAGTAGATCCAGACTCCAGATCCAGGCTCTAGAACCAGAATCTAGAACCCTGAAGCAGAGGCCTAATCCAGAAAGCTGAACCCTTTTCAGCAGGCCTTTAAAAACCTTGCAAACCTGATTTAACCCCTAAGCTTCCAAGCGGCACCACAAAATCCAACAGCCTGGCTGAGCTGTTTTGCTTCTGGCTAAGAACCTCGTGCTAGAACCAAGATCCAGATCCGTCCAGCAGAGCTGTAACCCAAAATCCGTCAGATCCAGTCCAAGAGGCAGCGCAGGACAGAGGGCCTTGCTGAGAGCAGAACCTAGTGCCTGAGACCTGTCCGGTGGCGAGAGAATCCCAGCCAAACCTTTGACTAGATCTTTGATGGGCCCATTCCATTCTAAAGACATAGGAGTGAGTATTTAGTATAGAACTGTCCATAGCCATCTATTAGTTTAAAGTAATCATATTCAATCCATTTTAACCTATCCAGAACTGCATTATAGAATCTTGTGTCAATCCTGAATTCTTTTCATTATATAGTCTGTGATAATTGTAGCGATAATCATCTGTGCGCTGATATTTTCTTGAAGAAAGTGAATTGTCCTGGCGCACAGCAATCAGAGCGGAAGGTGCCCTGTTCTGGTGGTTGTCCCGTTGGGTATCTTGTACTTTCATAGCTCCTTAGTATAAGTCTATCTTGGTTCCTAATCTTTAAAGCGCATCTTTCATTTTGAATCTTGACTCTGTTTCTGAAAAATCTACCTTCACAAAAACCTCTGTAACTTTTGAACCATATGTGCTAAAAACGATATTTAACATCCTCATCTTTCAAAAAACCCAAAACGACATTCCAATTCCTTATAGTTTTTCCGCAATCGCGTTTCCCGCATGCAGAAAAGTTGCCGCAAATTTGCAGTTTGCCTCAATTTCATTCTATGTAAAACAACTATTTCTTGCTTTCAACTTCTGAATTTCGTTTTCCATCTGCTAACCATTCAACAATCATTGCTAGTGTTTCCCTGAACCTATCCAAAGCAACTCTCACTTGTTCTGAATCTCATTTAGAGAATTCAAATCATTTTAGCATTTTTCCCATCCAATTCATATTACATTTAAAAGCAATTGACCTGTTTTAAAATCATTCCTGTTCTCTCTAAGATTGTGGGGGGGTAATTGGGATTGATCTGCATTGTTGATTGTTATTCCTGATACCTGTGTGCCCTCATTCCATATCTTTATATTGCATGTTGGGGGGAGTGAGTAGTCATAGGGGAAAGAGTGATTACATTATTTTTGATTGAAGTCATATCAAGTTTTATTTCTGTGTTGCATTCTTTCATCTCATTGCATTTCCTTGAACCCACACAAAGGTATTTTCTGCTACACTATTCTTCCTATTTCTACTCCTAATTGATTAAAGAGATTTTTGATATTGTAATATTACCCATTGCTGATCATTGTTCATGTCCATAAGTGTGATATTCAAATATTATTCCTATTCATAAAAGTGTAATCTATGTATTGTTCAATTCTTCAAATAAATCTTTTAATTTGCAAAACAAACCCATTTCTTGGTTCAGTGAGACCGGGGGGAATTCAAAGAGAGGGGCATTATATAAGGGTACATCATCCAGAATTAAACAAACTTTTGACATACAAATATATAAATAAGGGTTTCCATTGGGCATCCCATACTAGGCATTGACTTAGTTGGAGTGCTGGATTGAAATCACTTACAGACTGGGGGCTCGTGGCCGGGGTTTCTGGATTAGACCTACCACTTGTGCAGCTTAATACAGTGTGCTAACTGACAGGGTACATAAATCCTGTTGGGCTACTACGCTGTGTTACACTGTAAAAGCACCCCTCAAAAGGGAACACTCTAAGGAAATGGTCTGTTTTGCAAACATAAAATAATACACTTCTGTAGTATTTCTGAAATGGCAACATTGGTAGACATCAAGATAGCTAGAGAACACCTTTTACATAAATTATTTGTGAGAGGTGAGTGGACTGAGCAGGACCAGAATGTGTGGTTGCATGCAATCACACAACAGATCACTGCAACTGGGTTAGATATCTGGAGAGATCAGGGTCCCTTACATGTGGCCCTGAACTTAACTATATATGGCCCCTAAGGCCAAGGATGAGCAAAATAAGATTGCCAAGATAGCGGCATATCTATATTTATCTATGGGAGCCATACAGGACAAATATGCTGAAGGCCAAGATCTGGCAAGTAGGCAACTGATGGCATTAGAAAAGGCCCAATCTGATCTGGACTCTTCTGAGCAGAGACTGCAGAGGAGCCAGTAGTCAGAAAATGAAAGCAGGCAGTATATAGTCAAAATAAAAGAGGACATGGGTATCCTGCAACAGTAAAAGGCAGACCAGGACACCAGAATTCTGGCCTTACAGAAGGAGTACCAAGAAGGTTTGGACTCTCTACTGCAGAGCCAGAAAAAGCTGGAGCAACAACTGGATTTCAATAGGCCATGCGAAGAGCAGGTAGTCACCCCGCAAAGCCACCTAGATAGAGAGAAGGCAGAGAGCAACAAATTCATTCTGAAAGACCTGGACACCCAGGCCGAGTTTGATGAAGAGCGCCAGAAAGCTGGTGCCCTTCAAAGACAGAGGGAAGACCTGGCGGCACAGAGGCAGGCTCTTGTTCATGAAAGGGACACCTAAGACCAGGAAGTCTGTCACTTAAAAGGGAAACTGGAAGAAAATCACCTGGCCCTCCAGGGACTGGGTGACCTCCAAAAAGAGCATGATAGATTGTTAGAGCACACCAGGAGGGTGGAAGATGCTCTGGCAAGGAATGAACAGGCCAATATGGACAGGACTCAGGAGGTATCCATCCTGCAGCAAAGACTGGCCCAGTACTCAAAAGCAACCCAGGAAGCACAGAGAGAAAATCAGGCTCTCTGTGATAATAATGACAAGCTCCAAAGGCAGGTAGCCATGCAAGAGAGGCTGATAGAGACTAGTAAGGCCTTGATTGAGGAACAGAAAGCTCAGGTTCTTGCATGGCAACAGGGAGCAGGGGCTGATAGAGATGAGGTTCACTGGGAAAGGGAAACACCTGAGCATAACCTCAGGAACCCTAGTACCAGGGGCCTTCATCTCTCCCAGTCCCTGGACTCTGCCATCCCCATGTCCACTGGCGCACATGAGCCAAGGGCTACGGGGATGGCAGATTACTATCCAGTCAGAAGTATGGGGATCATAGGCCAGCACCTCTCAGGAATGGATTGGCGGGCATCTGGGTATGGGTACCCAAGCACTGAGAAATTTAGTGGGGAACTCCAGGACAGTAGGCCCACTAAGGGCATCCTAAAAACCTCTGCCCAGCTAGGACAGTGGGGGGGTACCCATGAAATCCTGGGAGCAAGGAGGAATCAGAAGACTCCTCTGAGCGCCCAGGGACACAGGAGACTATGTCCCCACATTCTGCCAGCCATTACCAGGCTCGCAGAATCTGGGAGAACCTAGAAGACCAGACGGGCACCTCTGGGAGCAGTCGAAAAGTGGGAACAGATCCTCAATAAGTGCTCACTAGATCTGATACTGTTGACTATCAAAGAACTATCAGGAAACATTGGACAACTCGAAAATGAAATAGAAGTACTGTCAAATGAAATTACACAGATAACTAATACTGAATCTTTCACAGAAATATTGGCAGATATTAATATCAAGCTTGAAAGCTACGAGCAGGACCTTGAAGCTAGGAAAGTTAGAAAGTTCCGCAGGGATACCTATGACTATTTGAACAACGAAGTATATACATGGGCAGATAAGTACTCTCAACCAAATATAAGAACAAAAAAATCCACCAGTGATAACAGCAGTTCTGAGTCAGATACTGCGGAAATAAGACCACAACAAAGTACAGATATCCAGGCAGCAAGCAGCACAGGAATAGGTAGAAGACTACCACAACCTATCACAGAAGGTTTTTTAGATCAAAGAGGAAAAGGACAAGAAGAGGGAAGAGGAAGAAGATATCAAGGAGTGCAGACCAGACAACAGGCGAGTCGAAATTAGTAGTAAATTTGTCTAGAAGAACTTTATCTAGGCAAGAAGTCCAAACATTGGAAAAAGGTTTGAAATTTGTACCGACTCATAGCACAAATAAGTTTCAGACGAAAGTAGAAGTATACAAACTCATACGCAAGCTGAAGCTCAAAACATATTTCGCAGAAACAGCGAATGCGCCAGTGCCTGAGACTACAAGTCAATATTTAGAATTCAAACCTAAGAGTACATTTTGTGCCCCAATACATGTACCAGCAATAGATATCTTTGAAAAAATGGTGATGAAAGATCTATCGCAAGATCAATTTGGAAAACCAAAGAGGTATAACTTAAACAGAGGTGAACGCTCACAGATCAAAAATTTGTTCTCGGATGACTCTATTACTATCAGACCAGCTGATAAGGGCGGTGCTATTGTAATACAAGATACCGAAGATTACCAGAATGAATGCCTAAGGCAATTAGCAGACACTAATACATATAAGGAATTACCACATAACCCTACTATGGAAATAAAAAATGAGTTATCAATACTTTTAGATAATGCAGTGGAAAATCAGTGGATTACAGAGAAAACAAAGTCATATCTCTTTACAGCATATCCTAAGATGCCTCATCTATATATCCTTCCTAAAATACACAAAAGGATTGATAAACCACCAGGAAGACCAATAGTGGCAGCAACGGAGAGTATTCTACAACCTTTGGGCACATACATAGATTATTTTTTGCAACCGTTAGTACAGAGGACCTCGACTTTTGTCAAAGACACTACCCACTTTTTGCAAATACTTAATCAGATCGAATTGGATGAACAAGACATTCTGTTTACTATAGACGTGGTAAGTCTATACACAAGCATACCACATGATCAGGGCCAAGAGGCAGTTCAGACTCTCTTACTTCAAAGTGAAGAGATTGGAGATAACAAGGAATTCCTTATGATTTTACTGGAGTTTATAGCCACACATTCATGTTTCGAGTATAACCAAAAGTACTACAAACAAATATCGGGGACAGCTATGGGGGCAACCATGGCGCCAGCCTATGCTAATTCTTTTATGTACATATTTGAAAGCAAGTACATCTTAGAAGACACCAGATGGAAACCACACTTAAAAACTTGGGTCAGGTATATTGATGATATTTTTGGAGTATGGTCCGGAAAAAGGGAAGATTTGGACATTTTCCTGAGATACCTAAATGGCATTGATACACGTTTACAATTTACCCTAGAGGTCGGCGACCCTAATATACATTACTTGGATGTAAAAACGGTAATCAATGGGAACAGGATCAACACAACATTATACACTAAACAAACGGATCGAAATAACCTCCTTCATCGTATGAGCTTCCACCCACCCAATCTACTGCGGAATCTACCATTTGGACAAATGTTGAGAATAAAGCGGATCGTTAGTGACCCAGAAGACTGTGAGAGACAACTACAACTACTTCACGAACGGCTGAAAGAAAGAGGTTATCCCGAGACAGATTTACAAATAGCACGCGAGAAGACTAGAACACAGACGAGAGACCAACTTCTCACCAAAAGAACAGAACGAGAGAATCCTGAATTAGTGTTCATCACTACATATGCCATACAAAGCAATAAAATCAAGGATATCATTCAAGATAGATGGAACATACTTACAAGTGATGCACGAATTAAAGATCTCTTTCCACAACCGCCGATCTTTGCTTACAAAAGAAGCAATAACCTACGCAACATGTTGGTAAATACGAGAAGCGAGGATTCAAATAGGAAACCAGACAAACATCCCGGTACCTACCCTTGTATGAGTTGCAGTAATTGCAATAACGTAATGAAAGGCAATACCATAATGCACCCAAAAACTGGAGCTAAAATTAAACTAAGATATCATGCGACATGTTTGTCAGAAAATGTTGTTTATGCCATCAAGTGTCCATGCGGGATATACTATGTGGGAGAAACAGCTCGAAAGATACGAGTCAGAATAAATGAACACAAGTCGTGTATTCACAATCAAAACATGACCTCAGCAGTAGCTAGACATTTTATGACAAAGGGACATTCTATTGCACAACTCAGATTTGCAGTACTAGAGGTGCAACCCACCAAAATGGCTACTAAAGATATGAAGAAATGGAGGGCACAACAGGAAGCGTTTTGGATTGATAAACTTGACTCTTTATCACCTGATGGAATTAATGAAGAGTTCGATCTAAGTTGTTTCTTATGATATGCATGTTGGCTATGTTCATTGATGTTTTGGATGTTCTTATGATTTTTCTCTAATTGCAGCGTATGGAATGTAGAGTTACATTTTGTCACACTTTTTCTTTGCTATCTATATTTTTCATTTAGCAATCAGAGAAGTAATTTAGAAAACATTGAACATTTTGACCTTGTAATGGTCACTTCCAAGTAGTGGTTCTGCTTTATTTCTTACTATGACTAATGGCATTACGAAAGCTTTCAATTTCCTTTTTTCCCCTTTTTTCTTTCTTCTTTCTTTTTTCCTTCTTTCTTTCCGTTACCACCACCTGATGCATTTACATCATAACTAACATAGTGTTTTGCTACACATTGAAACCAAGAGCGAAACGTTATAGTAGATCGTAATAAGTTATAAGCTTACTGTGAGTCTTTAATATCAGGACACAAATACTGATCCCTTGCGACCTTTCCTTACTACTTTTGAGCACTTTGAGATCCATCCGACCCCCCCGTCCTACAGTCGGCATTTTTTCAAGCACCCCTTTTCCGTGTGTTAATGGTAGATTCCACTTTCACCGACAAGCTCGCTCTGCTGTAAGCCATGGGATTTGCCACATAGTAGCATAACAACGACTCTCTTTTTTCATTTTTTTATAATATTTAGTGAAGTCAGCCAAAAGGGAGGTCCATGCATCTCTAAAGTTTGAGGTTCTCATTGTTATAGGACTTAATTTTTACAGGAGAATATTGCACTTAACGAGAGAGAGTTTATTTTCATTTATTTTTTGCAATTGGTTTGCGGTAATGTTGATGGAAATTACTATTCCTTCAATATATATTATATGTTTCACTGGTATTCTAAAGAAGTCGGTTTCATTACAAAATGGCCACCACCTTTATTCACTATTCTCCTCCTGTTCTCACGTAACCATAGCAACTTGAAACAACTTAGCTGCTTGCAAAGTAACGCGCGTCCTCGCGGTCTCACTCAGTCTTGTGATCGTTCCGAAGAGGAAAGGTATGAATGAGCATTCGTGTCAAGTTCTTTGGTTTAGCCCGAATATTCTATAGGCTAACAGCTGTCATACACATATATTTACAGAGCGTTCTGATGAGTGCTAGTTTTATGCACGTACACAAGACATCGCGCAGGGAGATTCTCCAGTCAGCTCTTTTCATGCACCGTTTCAATAAAAGGGAAACCAGGTCAGTTTTTATTGCAATAAGCTTGTAACGATCATGGAAACGTTCTTTTTTAGAGTAATGATTCATTTCCGTTCATATTGCTTTTTTCTTCTTTCTTTTTTCCAATGGTGATTCACAACTTGTAATTGCTGCGTTTTCCTGCAATTTATCCGTATGTATATATTTCTTACCTTATACACAATGCATGATTATGTATGGCTGTTTTCTCTGCTCTGTGACATACACTTATGTAATGGACAAAAAATGGTGTAAATAATGCTGGAATCCATGTGACATACTAATATTATGCGCGAAATTGATATATACAATGCGGGTCAATACTGTTTGATCTCAATGTTGTTTTACAATGGTGATGTCATTATCCTGTATTTGTGTTATGATGACCCTTACTAGGCCCTGATGAAGGAAGTAGTATTCCGAAATGCATTGGCCACCCCTATAGGCACCTGCATGAACAGAGTTTTATTTACCTCACTATATTGTGAATTAAAGCTAACTACATGAAAAAGAATTGTAGTGCATATAATTCTTAAATTTTTGGGACTCAAATCCATTACTAACTAAAGGAATCCACTATTTAGTGGGCATAGGAGTGCAGCCCACACCGCTGGCTTCACGGCCAAGGTCTTCGAACATAACCTCTGGGAGCAGTGCTTCTGAGTCAGAGGATGATTGGACCAGGGTTACCCGAACCAAGAGGCCAATAAGGCAAAAAGGGCCTTGCTTAAGGATCCCTTAAAAAAATCAAGGCAATAAGGAGCATTATCACGCCTTATCATAAGAACTCCAAATATTCTCTTTGGGAGCACTTAGAGCTCTTTGAACAGATGATGGAAACTTTCCATTTGAAAGACAGTAGTAGTTGCATTCAGTATGTGAAATGGAAAATCCCACCAGAAAAGTCCAGTTTCTTTACGGGGCTGGTGGACCAAAATCATTCTAGCTGGTCCACCTATAGGGCGGCCATCTTGAAGCATTTCTTTGTACACAGAAATCCCCAAGAGGCTCGCAAGGCAGCCTACAGCTTGCAACGTGGGGAGGATCAGGCCCCACAAGAACTTGTGCAGAAACTAAAGTGTGCCTATGCGCAGACTACCAGAAGGGTGCGCACGGACAGCAGAGAATTTGTTAATACTTTTTTCCACACTCTTCCAAAGTACATCATGACCCAGCTAGTGAGAGATTTTCATGAGGAAAGATCACTAGACTGGGTCATTGAACGGGCCACCCGAATCTATGAGGTGCAAAAGCCCATTTAAAAGCCCATTTAAAACAAGAATACTCAAAAAAGCCCCAAAATACCCAACCCCCCTGCTGCTGCTAAGGTGGCAGGGCCTAAAAACATGCCTGCATAACAGAATAATTCCAAGCCCAGAAGGCCCTCGGGCCAGTCACAGACAGGGAGCCAAGGAGGTAGTCCCACAAATGGGATCCCTCACTCCCCTGACTATGTGAGTCCCTGCTACAAGGGGAACAGACCCATCCTGGGGTATGTGTGGACTCCTCCAGCCCAAGTGGGGGGATCCAACCAGGCACCTAACCCAGGGAACTTCCCTACTAACTTCCCCCAGGAGGGCAGAAACTCCCCAAATCCTGGACAGAACTTCTTCCCCAGGTATCCACAAAACTTTCAACCCCAAAATCATCCATCCTTCTTTCCCCAATTTCCTGAGCCCAGACAACCTAATCCAGGAGAGGGGAGGCCAAGGGTGGGGGGATACCCAAATCTTCCCAACCTGGGGTATTACCAGAGAAGGGATAGCTACCCTTCCTGGGATCAGGCCAGGGGAGAAAACAGAACCCCGTATCAGAGAAATGGGTCCCAAAGGATTCAAATCCAGACTGGGTACATGTGGGGACTGAGCTAGCGCCGCCCATCATCCAATCCCAGAACCAACAGCATCAAAATCCCCTGGTTCAAACCCATCCTGGTGACTGCCTCCAAGAAGGGGGGGGGGGGCGGCCCAGAACCAGAACCAGGGGAACTCAAAACTTCTCCCATCTCTAGTTGCCACCTTTTTCTTTCAGATTCCCTAGGCTCCCCACAGAATTATGTCCAAATCTCTTCTCTTTCAGCGTCCAAAACTAAAAAACTAACCCACCAGTTGTCCAAAAATGTACATTATCTGTGCCCCCTTGCGGAGAAGGAGGGAAGATATTATGCCCTGGTACAAATACAGGGGCAGGGTACAATTTTGGAACTGGTGGACACTGGATCCCAAGCTACCCTTCTGTCCAAAAAGGCCTTTGATAAACTGAATTCAGGAAGGGGGGAGAATTACCAAATTCCTCTCACCTCTCTTCCTGGACAACTTCAGAACTTTGACGGGAAGGAAATTCCCGTCGAGGGGACTGCGGATTTGGACATTAAAATTGGGCGACACAAGGTGAAGCAACCGGTCATAGTTGTGACTCCAGAGGGCACTCCTTGTTTACTAGGGAATGACCTCCTGAGAAGGTTGTCACCCCTAATAGACTGTGTAAATTCTCTGGACCCAGACTAGCTGACCAATAAAATTGAAACAGAGCTTCAACCATGTTAGTTTAAACGGCACATGCCACATGGTTGAACACAAATCTGACCAAGTAGAATTTCACTTTCAGAACAACCAAATTCCAGACGTGACAGTAACAGCAGTAGGACAACAAACTGGTGACGAGGGGTCCTCTCTATTTCTGAAAATCAACCTTCCTTCCAGTCTATGGTGGTATTCCACGCTGGAAGGAAACACTCTGAAATGATTTACCAATCCACAATCAGACATTCCCACTCCTATAGTCCAGAAAGATGTGAAATCAGCTCAGAGCCCATAGTTACCACCTTTGGACCTACCACTACACGTCTCAAGGCTACTATTAAGAAATTCTGGACTCTGGTTCAGCTTAGCATGCCCAATGAACTTATGCCGAGGATGGCATTAAAATGAGGAAAGAACCTCAAGGACATATTAACGCATGCCAGACTAAACAAAAAATCGCAAAGATCTGTACTATGGAGCATGCGAGAAATCCTGGGGCACCACCCGTCCGGTTCGTGTAACGTCTGCAAACTGACCAAAAAGACCACGTCTTTCATGATCGAGGAATAAGAATGGAAAATTAAACATTTTTCCAACTGTAAAACCACCAATGTGGTTTACATTTTATTTTTATTTTATTTATATTTTTAAAGCGCTCACACAGCCCGGGGGCATCGATGCGCTGTTACAGATTTTTTGTTGTTGTTGTCGTCTTAGTTTTATATTTGTAACGCACTTAAATACCCAGAGGTTTCTAAGCGCGGACCCAGGGATCGAACCTTGTTGCTTCGTATCGTCTTGCTTCCAAGGCGAGCACGTTGCCGCTGAGCTATTCTCCTGGGACATAATCGAATGCCCATCTGGGTTGAGGTATGTTAGCCAGACTAAGAGACCAGTGAACAAACGGATAGGGGAACATAGGTCCCGGATCCGTTGTAAGGTCCACACAGCACCCTTAGTCACACACTACTTAGAGTACCAACATGAGGTGGATGACATGAAGTGGTGGGTTGTGGACACAGTCCTGAACACCACCAACACTGCCACACACTTAACCACAAGGAATCCTGGTGGCTCTTTAAACTACAATCCACGACCAAGGGCCTCAATGAAGCCATGTCCACCACCTTCACATGAGGTAGTGGACTCTGCCACAGCACTTGAGCCCCTACATTATCTTTCATCCAATGACCTTGTGGCGTCACTGCACCCATCTTCCTTAGTGACCTTGCACCAGTCCCACCATACAGGGCCATCTCCCATCTTCAGCACCCAAAGTCCAGGGTGCACAGCCACTTGCCCACATATACCAACACTTAGAATGGTGTTCCGCATAATGAATGTATACCTATGGACGTCTGTACAATATTGTTACAATTATTTTGAACTGCTCTACATCTTAAATCCGTGTTTAACCTGTGTCACACCTATAGACCGAAATGTATGCATACCCATCGATGTTTCCACAATACTGTCACAACTATCTGGAACTGCTGCACATCATAACCTGTGTTCAACCTGTGTTTAACCTGTACCACACTAACGGGCTAAACAGGGGCAGCCCCTCCATAGGGTAGGTGCATCTTGCCGTGTAGGACACCCAATTTGGTCTTTAAGTAGCCACAAGGAGACTCTTCCCCCCACATTCCCCATTACGAACGAGTATTGCACTATCAATCACTCACCCCTGACAGCAGCCAGCCCAACTCCACGTAAGGCTACTGGTTCGCTGCTGCCCTATGCCACTCCGCACTTAGGGCCGAGTTTACATATATCCACCCTGTGCACCCCCGTTGCACGCCCCTGCGCCCTCACTACAAGACAGCAGGCTGCACTTGCTCGCAACAGAGGCCCCCACCCTCCCTCCATGTTCACAACGTCCTGAATATAGGCGTCACAGTATCCATGACAACTGTGAGCATGCAGGCGACGCGCATGCGGGGTTCCCAATGGCACTACTCCACCACGCATGCGCTTCCTGCCATATACACAGCTCGTCTTCCACTCATGCAGTACGAGCTGTGACTCGCCTACAGCCGCCGCGTCTGTGTGACTATCCAGCGCACCGAGCACGGAAACTAAGGTAAGCTCGCCCCTCCCGTTTCAGCTCAGCACGGACCTGTGGTCCGCCTTCCATGACCACCCCTGTGCCAGGAAATCGGCCTCCCCCACCTCACTGGCTCCCTCTCCTTCCTTGATCCACAGATCCGTGAGACACTATCTTCTGCCGCTCCATAACCTACAGGACACCACGCACCGCCTCAAGCAGGGGACCTGCATAAGCGATCCACAAGGCTTTTGCACCCGTGCTCCAGCCTAGAGGAGTTCCTCCTCCTTCTGGTTCTCCAGCGGAACAGGTACCCTTTACTGACTCTGTTCCAGCAATTGCTTTTTGGAGAGTTCTGATTTCTTTAGGATTTGCACATCCTAGCCTACTTATAGGGGCCCTATACCCTTTTTCTGCCCCTTACTCCAGCCTCCACCAGTAAAGTGTGTGTTCTACAAACCACGACTTCCAGCAACACACCGGCAGACCAGTGCGCCTCCTCATTTTTGGAAGATGCACCACACCACGTTTTGTGTAGGTCAGTGACTGGCCTTTGCAAGCCACCAGACAGTGTTTATCCTTTTACACTCTCTATTTTACGGGGTTCATTTTTAATTTGTTTTTATCACATGTTAGTATCTCAGCCTTTTGTTATTAACGCCTAGGCGAGCGTCACACTAACAGAGTACACACTTTGTTTCTCCATTCAGGGAGACCCAGTCAAGGCCCATGAATAAGGCTTCACTTGCAGAAACGTCACGGGACTTTTTCAACTTTTGGACATACCACCCTGGTCCCGCACCAGCTTTTGATCTACATCTAGATGTAGACTAGAGACTAGGTCTTTTTCCAAACACATAGTGCACCCTATAAGCACCAACAAGGATGCACTTGGTTATGATATCACGAAATGGCTGCCCCACATAACATTTATAAGTATTTGAATGTGATATGTACAGAGGGCAACCACAGAAGCATGTACTGTTAAAAAATAGTTTTTCATTTATGGATGGATATTGTAACCTAAATGTTCCTTCACGTGTGATTTGAACACACCCGTGACATGTTTCTTTGCTCTTTCTTTTCTTTTTCCTTTTTTCTTTTTCTAATTTCTAATATTGCTAAAATGTCTGCCAACTAGGAAGCAGGCCATGCCTTAAAATTACAAAATACCATACGAACCAAATCCGCTCATGATTAGCTTTGGCTAAATAAAGAAGCTTAATCTTACTACATGTGTTTCCTTCGCTCTATTTTCAATTGACACCAGAGAGCAAAATGATACAGCCCTACTGATACTAAGCATGTCAAATGTTGTAAACTTTGCAGAAAATGTGAATGCAAAGTAATGCAATCTTGTGTGGTAGGACGCCACCCTCCTGTTCCAATAGTTTATAGCTCACATATCCTCCCACAACCTTTGAGCAGTCCCTTTTGTTACCAAACTGCTGCCTTATGCAGTTGAAATTCTGATTGGAGAGGAAGTCACCATCCCAGAAAGGACCCGACAATTCTCCCTGGAAGTGAAAGTTAAAAGAGGACAGAAATTGAAAAACCCTGATGCTTATATTCATCTAAATGCTTCTCTCCACAGCAAGGGTTGGGGTAAACCCAACACCACTAGTCAATATAGAACATGACACCATTCCAATAGAGGTGGATAACAGCGACTTAAAGAGTATCACTCTAGCCGCAGGCACCATTATTGGAATGGCGGTTGATGACCGTCATTTTTCCATTGATTTAGGCAATGAACTGTTAGGACCAATCCCCAAGGACTGTTTTGACAGTGACAGTGATGACAACACAACAACAGACAGGAGCTTTACCCGGCATGGGGGGAACTTCCTGGTGTACACTTCCTGCCCTTATGGTAAGGAAGATGTGACTTGTGACTTCAGGGGGGATGAGGTGATTTTCCAGGTCCATGAGGGCTGCCTTTCCCACCTGAAGCCACCAGTTCAAATCAGCACTTTGACCAGGGACTTTTCCACCCAGCTGGAGGAGGCCGCTGAGATAGCGAAACGAGAAGTCTTTCCAGGCTTCAGGCAGATGGTTGAAGAGAGATTCAACCTAGCTGATGCCTGTGAGACTCTGGAGCAGAAGCAAAAACTGAAACAAGTTTTCTTGGATTTTCAAGATCTCTTTGTGGTGGACTCATATGACTGTGGTCGCACCAACATCCACATAATAACAATTCCCACGGACCCTGGCATGAATCCAGTGTTTGTGAAGCAATATCGCTTGCTTCTCGCATCAATGGAGTCCCTTACTGAAATAATTAATAACCTTGAGTCCCGTGGGATAATCCGTCCAGTCCACAGCACCTTCAATAATCCGGTGCTGGGGATATTGAAGCCTAACGGCCAGTGGAGACTCTGCGCCGACCTTAGGGAGCTCAACAAACTGGTCCATACTTCCCGATGGCCTCTTCCCTACATTGACCAAGGGCTGGCCCAGATCCAGGGGTCACAGTTATTCACTTCAATAGACCTGACCAATGGATACTGGACTGTGCCTGTCAGTAGGGAAGACCAATACAAGCTGGCCTTTACCTTTGGGCCCCAGCAGTACACATGGACCCGGACATCAACTCCGGCAATGAGTTCAACATTTTTCTGCAGAAGGCCATGCCCGACCTGGGTGAAAGGGGTAACCTGGCCTATGTAGATGATGTTCTCATCAAAAGCTCAACTGTGGAGGAGTACATAGCAGAGATCCGTTATGTTCTTACCCAGTTGAGGGCCGCCGGAGCAAAATCTTCCTTTCAAAAGGCACAGTGATGTAGAACCCGTGTCAATTTCTTGGGGCATGAGATTACTCCCCAGGGTCTCTGTCCCCAGGAAAAGAAAGTGGAAGCACTCCAGAAATTGAAAGACCCCACCACTCTGCGGGAACTAAGGAGCCTCCTTGGACTGACTAATTACAGTAGAAAGTTCATTGAGGGGTACGCAGAGATCACCAGACCCCTGATTCATCTTTTGAAGGGGGGGTAAAGTGGGAATGGGGCCCAGAACAAGCCGAGGCAGTAAGACAACTCAAAAGAAGCCTCTCACAAGTGCCTTGCCTAGCTTACCCTGTCAGAAAGAAGAATTACCGCCCGTTTATCGAGTGGGAACACATCATAGTGGAGAATCCACACCAGCCTCTGCAATATCTCCAAAGTGACAGAATCCGGGCCGGAAATGTGAGTAATTCCTGAATTACTTCCTGGATTCTGTCAATGCAAGGCTTTCCTGTGGAGGTCAGATATGGCCAAAACAAGAAGAGTCCCCTCGCGCAAGGTCTGGCTGACTTGCATGATTGTGCCAGAGAAAACTGTCTTGAGTACGAGAGTCTAAAAATCAAGGACAACATGGAGGCATACCTCAATTCCCCACACAAAGTCTTTGAAGAAGACAAGTGTGAGGGAATGGCCACTGTCTATGTGGATGGTTGCTCTTTCCATGTTGACAACAATGGGGAAAAAGAACTTGTGGCCGGCGTAGGGAATGCATGGGTGAATGAGTCCCCAGAACCCTCCGTTGGGTACAAGATTGGTCCCCGAAGTAGTCAAGTGGCAGAGTTGATGGCTGTGCATCAAGCCATCCTCACTGCTGTCCAACATCAACTCCACAAAGTGGTCATAATCACTGATTCGGATTATGTACGGAACGGGTTCGTGGAGCACCTGGTTAACTGGAAAACCAGAGGCGTGTTATGTGCTAATAACAAACGCTTGAAACATGGGAAGTTAATCCAAAATATTGATGATCTGGTCACCTCGAATGGGATGACCCTCTACTGGAAAAAGATCAACGGTCATTCCAAAGTAGAGGGACCGGACAAAACTGGAAATGCATTAGCTGATCAGCTGGCCAAAACCATGGCCATCCAAGGGCATCTAATTGAGATTGAGTCCCTGTTGGGGGAAATCCAGGACACTGCTACCACTAGGTCCCAGACAAATGCTCATAATGATCTCTCAACTGCACAATGTAGTAAGGAGACCCCAGATGCTGATTTGATTACGGCTCGGAAGGGGGATCCAATAATTGGTATGTTTTTTCAATACATTGAGAACCCTGAGAACTTTTCCATGATGGATACCGATTACATAGGGAAAGAGGACCTCAGAGTGTTGATGAAATGTCCAAAAATGTCTGAATCCAAGACGGTTTGTTGGTAAGGAAATCCCTAGCTGGCCTTGATCAGTGGGTGGTTCCTACCTCATTCCGAAGCCTGATGTTAAGTCACGCCCATGATGCGGCCACAGCCGGTCATAGGGGGTTTCATAAAACACTTGAAATCTTAAGAGAGGTAGCATACTGGCCACACATGGGGCAGGACCTCAAGCAATACTTTAAGGGGTGTCTTGTGTGTGCACAATTTCAGCCAACATCCCTCACACACCGTGTGCCTCTCCAAAAGAGGGGGATGACACTGCCATGGTCAGATTTGCAAATAGATTTCATTGGGCCCGTGATTCGCTCCTCTAGGGGAAACAAGTACATGTTGACTGTGACATGCTTGTTTACTAAATGGGTGGAATGTCTCCCGGCCCCAAACAGCAAGGCAGAAACAGCAGCTGCCCTGATGATCAACCACATCTTTTTGCGTTTTGGACTACCCCAAAGGATCGAGTAAGACAGAGGTAGCCATTTCACCAGTGAAGTAATGACAAAGATGTGGGAGATACTTGGGGTTAAAAGGAAGCTACATATTTCTTCCCGGCCTGCCTCTAGTGGTGCAGTGGAGAGATATAATAGAACAATTGTGAGCATATTAAAAAAGTTTGTGGCAGATTCTGGGCCAAGTTGGGATATTCGATTACCTCTTGTCCTAACGGCCATCAGATCTGCCCCTTCATCTGCAACTAAAATGTCACCATTTGAGCTGATGACTGGATGCAGGATGGTGCTTCCCCAGCATCTGCTCTACAGAACTCAAGAGGAGACATTGATCAATGCCTCCACAACTCATGAGTATGTTGAAAATTTAAGAAAACACCTTCAACATGCTTTTGCCTATGCTCAGCGAAATCTAGAAATATCAGCCGACAGCATGAAGACCCACTATTACTTAAAGACTACCAGAAAGGAATACAATATAGGAGACCGGGTCTACTTATACAATTTCCAAAGAAACCAGGCCAAACAGCGAAAATGTCTGCCTACCTGGAGGGGTCCTTTTAAAATTGTAGACAAGATCTCACCAGTCGCCTACAAAATCTGCATCCCCAAAAGCAGTTTGGCAGAAGGGGAAGATAAGTGGGTCCATATTAATCAACTAAAGTGTTGCCATCCTAGGCACACTCTGCAGCAACTGGAGGAGTCTTCTGGAACCCCAGAGGGGGCCACTCCAGCTCCATAAAATTCCAACTCTAAAATATTCCATACAAAGGGCCTCATCATGACTTTGGCGGTAACCCTTAAATCCAGCGGTAGCGCTATTACCGCTGGATTTAAGGGTCCACCAAATCAGGACGTCGGCAGATTTCACCCCAGCTCTGAGCTGGGACGAAATCCGCCGAAAATTTGTGCTCTTACCGCCGGCGGGAAATCCGCCAGCGGTAAGAGCGCAAATTTTCCCCATTGAGCCCAATGGGGAATGGGGTATTCCCGAATGGGCTCAATGGGGAATGGGGATTTACTTTACTGCCGAACTCGTGATCCGGTGCTATTAGCGCCGGGGAGTTTGGCAGTAGGGCTAATACCGCCGGCGGTAATACTGCCGGCGTTACCGCCCAAGTCGTGATGAGGCCCAAAGTCTATAAAATACAATAATACAAATGTTGTCTGATTTATCAAATGTATGTTTCAGCCCCACTACATTAATAGTGGTGGGGTAATGTCTACAAATATGTTTTTGCTTTGTCATCCTAGGAGATGAGATAACCTATAGTTGATTGGAGACCATGGAGACTAACCAAGGAGGACTACCCGGGGACCGGGAGCAAAGATCCAAGGGGCCCGGAGTATCGCTCAATACTCCCATCGGGACTGGCGAGGAGAATCGATCGATCCACCCCTGACGGATGAAAAGATGATGACATTTGCCATTTGTGGAATCAGAAGAGATGAAACTGACATCCCAGTCTTGCGAATTCCCAATGATGATCGATACGCCAATCGCAAGAGGGGGGCTTGTGGGATGTTTCAACCCACTAGTCCAGGCCCTGCAACATTATTGTGCATTGCTTGCAGCAGTAACATCAGAATGGCCGCCGGAAAGCATGCTGCTCGCTAAAAATCACCAGAAAGTGCGCAGTAAAAATCTGAAAAATAGTCCACCATCCACTTTTGCTTATGTCAGTGGGAATACAGGAGACCACTGCCAAAACCCATCATTTGGCGGCCCACAGAGCAAAATCATTGCAAAAGAAACACAGAGCTGTTTTAAAAAAATACGTTTTTTCCCTGGCTGTCAAAATTGGAAAAATCATGGCTCACAAACCACCCAAAAAGATCCAACCTCCTTAATGCGTACTGAAAATCATTCTACTCCGAGAATCCACATAAATACAATGTCCACAGAAGTATATATTATCTGAACAAAGTCCACTTTTTAAGATAGCTTGCTGGAAGAAATCTGTCAAAAATGGGTGTAATACCGTTACTCACCTCTGTCTAAAGCTGGCGATTTAAAACTTGTCATGTGTAAAGTTGTACATTGAACTCAAACTATGCCAAAGAAAGACTTGCTATCAGAAGCCTAAGAGGTGGATACAATTCAAAACTATATTCTAAAAAGGCTTGAAGTAAGAAATTGGTTGATGTACTTGTTAAAAATGTAAGTTATATTTTAAGACAAGTCCATTTCAGAAATTGGGTTTAAAAGTTAAAGTTTCCCACACTGGGCTTCAAACACATTCCACACCTCCTCCCTAAACAAAGGAACCTGTTTTCCTGTGCTCTGCTAAGAAACTGGCAGGCTGGTGTGAAAAGGATCTGGGAAGGGCACCCTGGCCTGTGGTTCTGAGTGCAGACAAAGGGCTCCCTTGAGCTGAATGGAAATGCTAATTTGGCGTGTCACTAGAAACTGCCCTGTCAGGAAGACAAGCCATGTGACTCTCTGACTCAGCCAAGCTTTGGAGGCGGGCCAGACTGAAAATGCGGATTTGACATTGGATTAAATATATGTTTAAGGAAAATACTTCTAAAATATTGTACCGAACTAACAAAAATATGAAACTTAGAGATTATTCAAATGAAAAATTTGCTCACAGTTTAAAACTAATCTGGAATCTCTGCGATGTTCTGAGACTGAACCACACAAGTTTTTAATATTGTAGCTACTGTGGTTGTGCTAGGAACATGAAAAATTACAGAAGTATGACCAGATGGGATGTGCATGTATATGTAAACAATTTTACAGATCCGAAAATGTGTAACCAACCAAAAGCGTGAAAAAAACATCATTTGTGAACCAAAACTCGTAGGAACATGGGACTTGAACAGAAACGTGCCTTAATTAATCTGTCATGTAAATATGTCTTATGAACACGTTGTGCATATGGGAAATATGTTTTTTGGGAAAAATAGATTTTCTAAGTAAAAGCAAAGGGGAGGTTCTTCCCTAGGTTGTGAATGGCAGCATCACTATGACACAAGATGACACACAGTTCCTTTCTCAAATCAGGGGACAGGGAATTCTCTGACCTATCAGATCCTTAGAGGGTTGGGCATAGACAATCAGCCTCTCCACCCACTTTGGAAAATGGATAAATAGGGACTTTTGAGGACCCACAGAGACACACACTTTCTTACTCATCAACTGATCCCCTGGGGAAGCACCTTGCAGGAAGAACCAGACACCTGATCCAGACTCTATAACAAGATTCTAGAAACCTGAAGCATAGGCCTAATCCAAAAAGCTGAGCCCATTTCAGCAGGCCTTTAAAAACCTTGCAAACCTTATTTAACGCCTAAATTCCAAGGGGCACCACAAAATCCAACAGCCTGGCTGAGCTGTTTTGCTTCTGGCTAAGAACCCGTGCTAGAACCAAGATACAGATCCGTCTAGCAAAGCTGTAACCCAGAACCCATCAGATCCAGTCCAAGAGGCCGCGCAGACCAGAGGGCCTTGCTGAAAGCATAACCCAGTGCCTGAGACCTGTCCGGTGGCGAGAGAATCCCAGCCAAACCCTTGACCAGATCTTTGATGGGCCCATTCCATTCCAAAGCCATAGGAGTGAGTGTTTAGTGTAGAACTGTCCATAGTCATCTAATAGTTTAAGGTAATCCTATTCAATCCATTTTAACCTATCTAGAACTGCATTATAGAATCTTGTGTCCATCCTGAATTCTTCTTATTATATAGTCTGTGATAATTGTAGGGATAATCATCTGTGCGCTGATATTTTCTGAAGAAAGTCAAGTGTCCTGGCGCACAGCAATCAGAGCGGAAGGCGCCCTGTTCTGGTGGTTGTCCCATTGGATATCTTGTACTTTCATAGCTCCTTAGTATAAGTCCATCTTGGTTACTAATCTTTAAAGCTCATCTTTCATTTTGAATCTTGACTCTGTTTCAGAAAAAATCTACCTTCACAAAAACCTCGGTAACATTTGAACCATATGCGCTAGAAACAAATTGAATAACAACCTTAGCTTTCAAATGAACCCAAAATGACATTCCAGTTCCTTATAGTTTTTCTGTAATCGCGTTTCCCGCACGCGAAATAGTTGCCGCGAATTTGCAGTTTGCCTCAATTTCATTCTATGTAAAACAACTATTTCTTGCTTAAAACTTCTGAATTTCGTATTCCATTCTGCTAACCATTCAACAATCATTGCTAGTGTTTACCTGAACCTATCCAAAGCAACTCTCACTTGTTCTGAATCTCATTTAGTGAATTTAAATCATTTTAGCATTTTGCCTATCCAATTCATATTAAATTTAAAAGCAATTGACCTGTTTTAAAATCATTCCTGTTCTCTCTAAGCTTGCGGGGGGGAAATTGGGATTGAACTGCATTGTTGATTGTTATTCCTGATACCTGTGTGCCCTCATTCCATATCTTCATATTGCATGTTGGGGGGAGTGAGTAGTCACAGGGGAAAGAGTGAATATATTGTTTTTGATTGAAGTAAAATCAAGTTTTATTTCTGTGTTGCATTCTTTCATCTCATTGCATTTCCTTGAACCCACACAAAGTTATTCTCTGCTACACTATTCTTCCTATTTCTACTCCTAATTGATTAAAGAGATTGTTGATATTGTAATATTACCCATTGCTGATCATTGTTCATATCCATAAGTGTGATATTCAGATACTATCCAACATCCAACCAACATCCAGAAGGTCAATATTGTCCATCTCAATAGCCGTAGACCTCTCCCCACCTCTTCTAAAATTGGACTGTCTCATTTGTCAGCCCCACCACTCAAAGGGGGATTAATAAATGCAAGATCCCTGATTGCACATGCAACAGACATCTGCGATCTAATAGTGCTCAACAACATGGACTTCATCGCCATCACAGAGTCTTGGCTGTATGACGCTGCAGGACCCCTACTCTCTTTAGCAATCCCAGAAGACTTCACAATACTTAGACAAGACAGAACCAATACACGTGGCGGTGGTATTGCTATCATTGTTAAGTCTAGCCTAGGTATGAGGATTGCGACTACAACAGTTTCTGATTCATGTGAAACACTCACCATCAAACTTCCTTTAGCTAGCTCCCAAACATTGACTATCCACCTCATCTATAGACCACCTGGACCCATAGGGACATTCGAGGAGGACCTCCATAACTTACTCTCTAATAACCTTAAAACCTCCTCCCAACTACTTGTCCTAGGGGACTTCAACTTGGGTTTCAACAACCGTTCAGATAAAAATGCCACTATCATTGCGAACTCCCTTGCTAACCTGGGTATAATGCAAACTACTATAGGACAGACTCATATCAAAGGGAGAATCCTTGATTGGCTAGCGGACTATAACTGCAGCGCCGACATCAAAGCCATCATCCCCCAACCATGGACTGATAATTTCTTCTTGTCATTTGAATTATCTACCTCCACACCACCTCCTCCAGTATCAATCATGGTCCCGCCTTGTCCAACAAGAAATAAAAAGAGCAGCACCATAGACAAAGTAATCCCGGCCATTATACCCATCCTTAATGGATTAGAGGATCATTTAGACCCAGAAACATTAGTCAAGGAATATAATAAAATTATGCTAACTACCATTGACAATATCTCACCTATGAAACTTAGACAAAGTAAACCTAAATCTCACTTAAACAAATGGTTTACTCCTGAACTAAAGGACTTGTGACTACTCAAGAGGAGTTGCGAAACAGCATGGAGGCTTACCCCTTCAGAAGATCACAAAAAGAAACTAACAGAAATCTCCGCCCACTATAAAAAAGAAATCTATCTGGCCAAACAAAACTCATTCAACATGCGTATCGCCAATGCCAATTCAAGCATGAGAGAACTGTTCACCATCCTCAAGGAATTAGAGTCACCCATCCCCATTCCAGAAATGTGCTCTAAAGATAAAACTTGGTGCTCCGATATCCAGCAAGCCTTATCAAATAAAATCTCCTTACTCCAAACAAAAATAGCAAATAAGAAAGCCTCCCTTACACAGCCACCTAAGACCAATAACCCAATTATAGACCCTGCCCTAAAGGTACAGGACCCAGTAACACGATTTACGTTTTCTTAAACTTCCACACTTGAGGTGGAAAAAGTCATTCTCTCTCTAAAGCCTTCAAACTGTCAGGGCGATACCTGCCCTGCCCAGCTCATAAAAGATGCTGCTAGGGATCTATCTCCATTTATTGCAAAACTTGTCAACTCCTCATTCACGTCCGGCACTGTGCCCACCAATCTAAAACAATCCTGGGCACTACCACTGCTTAAAAAGCAAACGCTAGACCCTCTTATACCCACGAACTACCGTCCCATTACGACAGTCACCTTTCTGCTTAAAATTCTGGATAAGATTGCCTATAATCAAATTCAAAGTTTCCTGGAACAACACAAACTCCTAGGAGAACGCCAATCAGGATTCTGCCCTCAACACGGCACAGAGACGGCCCTCATTGACCTGAAGGCACAAATAGACGAACTAAGAGGTAAAGGAAAAATGGCCCTCCTCTTACTGCTGGACCTCTGGGCAGCATTTGACCTCGTGGACCATGGGGTACTTTGCAGTCACTTAGAGTCTGCTGCACATTTCTCCACTGAGGCTATAACCTGGATCAAATCCTTTCTTAGCGACAGGACTATATCAGACGCCAAAACAACTGGTTGTCTACCCAAAGCAAAATTCACCTTAAAGTAGCGTCCTTGTTTCACAAAGCCCTAAACAATGCTGCACCGAGCTATCTGACCAATACATTTGCAAAAAGAAACCATATGCGCCCAGCTAGAACCGCTAATGCCAATAGCCTCATCATTCCAACATTTAGGCTAACTAAGGTGGGGGGTAGCAGCTTCCAGGTTCAAGCGGCCCAACTATGCAACTCACTGCCTAACCCTCTACGTGATGAACAGCCCTTTCTGAAATTCAGAACCAACTACATCAACCTGCTGAAGTCTACCAATGATTAGCCCATTGGTGCACAAATATCCCCAGACTACCCAGTATTTAATCTTGACCCTGCTCCTTCTGACCCTTGGACCTCTTCACTCTGCCCTCCTGGTTGAGGAGATAATGTTCATCCGGCACCTCTATATTTTACTACCCCTACTGTACTAGGACTTTATATTTACTGCCCCTACTACCATCCGGCACCTGTATATTTACTGCCCCTACTATATATACTATATACTTTGTAACTATGTCTGTGTCTTGTAAATTATAATTGCCTACTACTTGTGATATCTGTATATGTATCCTGTATTTTGTATGTAACCATTGCTACCTTGTAACCTAAGCTTTGCATCTTCTTGACTGTTGCGCCCGGTTACCCTCGGGTCTGCCGCACATTACAAGTGAATAAAACAAACAAACAAACAAACAAACAAATATTCCTATTCATAAAAGTGTAATCTATATATTGTTCAATTCTTCAAATAAATCTTTTAATTTGCAAAACAAACCCATTTCTTGGTACAGCGAGACTGGGGGTAATCCAAAGAGAGGGGCGTTATATAAGGTACATCATCCCGAATTAAATGAACTATTGACATAAAAATATATAAATAAGGGTTTCCATTGGACATCCCATACTAAGCAGACTTAGTTGGAGTGCTGGATTGAAATCACTAACAGTATTAGCGCACCCCTCTTCTGTCTGACCCTTCCCACACGTCCCCTCTCCCTCGCAATTTCCTCCTCCAACCCCCAAAATCCCTCCTCCGCACAGTATATTACCTCAATGCCCCCCTTCCTTCTCCCAGTACTTATGTATGAGGCATGGTGCTGCAAAGTGAAGTACTGGGATGAAGAAGAGTGGGACTAGGAGTAATAAAGATAATTGGTAAGTAATCCAGGTATTTAACACAAGCACACACATTCACAACTACTTGCTCATTTACACATACACTTATTTACCATTCACTCACATAAGCATGCACAGCCACCAAAACACTCTGACCTCTGTCAACAGCTATTGACCTCACTCACAAATATTACATGACGAATACACCCACTTACATTACAGACACACACCCATGCACTTTTACATGAAAAAGGAAAACATTTCCTTACCTTCCAGAATCCGTCCTCTACAGGCAAGACTCTGGCTCCCCTGCTCCAGATTGCGCACAAGGCCTGTCAAGCGCAGCAGAGCACAGGACGAGAGCCATCCATGTCCTGGGGGCTAGGGGAGTGCTCGGATTTCAAAATGAAATAATTTCTTTTTAAAGTCACTCCGACTGACTTCAAAAACAAATTATTTCTGTAACAGAAAACCAAAACAGAAAGAATTTCTTTTTGACGTCAGAGTCAATCTGAGTGAAATCTGAGCCCTTTCCCAGGGGGTGCAGAGGCAGTGTCATGGGTTGCAACCCCTGGCAACCCCAGAAGGACTTCCCTGATATGGTATGGTGCTCCATGCAGGCCGCTGGTGCCTCTAAACCAAGTTGCATTTGATTTTTCTGTGCATAGTCCCTGAGCCGTCACTGAAAGCCCACCTCTCTCCTTACCCCGCATCCTCACTCATCAGCTCCCACTTAGCTCGCCTCCTGTCCAGTCATCTCCACCACCGCCAAAGACATTGAAAAGGTTAAGCCTTTTGTATATACACCCCGATCATCTTTTTTCACAGTTTATGTTAAGCAAATCTATTGCATATAAGAAGGCAAATTCCCTTAAACAAAGCCACAAGCATCCCCGTTCTTAAAGCCAGGAGCCACATGTAACATGGTGGTGCGGGGAAATGTATTTACCAGTCAGCAATGGCGCAAGGACCCTTTAAGGGGCCTAAGAGTAATTACAGGCCATATATACTATTATTCATATTCCCGGTTTTAATGATATTTATTTTTTGTACACTGCATCTGTATGTATACATATTTATTTTCTTGCCATTGAATCTGTATTTATCTGCTCTTACTTTTTGCTCTCTAAGACAAATTAGTTGCAGCCAGTAGTTTTCCACTTTCATTCAAATGAAAAATTGGCATTAGTGCTTGCATTTGTGCATTGGAACACACATCTTTACCTTTAATACAAGTAATGCACATGTAATGTACTGAGCCTCGTGTTGCCTCAGAATGCCACCACAATTCTCCAATTTGCAAATCTCTCAAAACAAGGCTTTTTCAACACCATCTGACCAATGACTAATTCCAATGGACGCACGTACCGACGGAGGGTATTTTCCGGCTTCTTGGCAAAATCTATCATCATACCTATCCCTATAAAGGGACCTCTATTTGTACCTGCTAATTATCACCTACTGGCCATGTCAGATTCTGCCTGTAAAAACTATAGTAATATATTGTTGGAGGATTTACGTCCCTGGGCAATTCAAAGAAAACATATGCATAAACAACAAACAGGTTTCCGTCGGGGTATGAGCACATCTTATAATATGTGGACTCTACACTTTTTAATACGTAAAGCACTATACACACCAGTAGCTAATCTTTATATTGCCTTCATAGATTATACAAGAGCGTTTGATGTTATAGATCACAACAGATTATAGGCAAAATAACTTGAGTGGAAAGTTCTTCCATGCCTTTTTGCACTTCATGAGGCTGATATATCAATCTACCTCTGCATCGGTTAGACTGGATGCATTAGGACCAATTTCTAAACCTGTTGACACTCATGTTGGCATCAAGTAAGGCTTTGTTCTTGCCTCCCTTATGCACAAAATGTATGTGGCAGATCTACAAGAGAATTTGAAAGGATGTAATCACTTTCCACTAATATTAGATGGACACAGTAGAGATTGGTTATCCTACGCGGACAATACTGTTCTTTTGGCTCAAACACTGGCAGGTCTCCAAAGGTCATTCATAGCCTTGCATAATTATTCTAAGGCTAACCAATTACAGATGAATTACTGTAAAACAAATATGATGGGAATAGGCAGGAATCAATAGACATATTATACTTGGAGCATTGAGAATATTAAGAATGATGTGGTAAATAACTCTAAACATTTGGGCATTCCCATTGCAGCCACTCTTGGGTATAAACACTTTCAAAATGATATTGCACATACAACATTAAAGACATTTGGAGCAATACAACATTTTATTAAAACTAAAGGAGGCTCCTCTGTTCAAAGTCTGATTAAGTTTTATAATACCACGATCATGCAGGTTATTATGTATTGCTTGGAGTGCTGTACTGAAAAGGAGATTTCCTGGTTGAGTTCTCCCGAGGGAAGGCTATGGCATCCTACTTCCTAATTCTGTTCTCATCCAGGCTATAAGAAGTGAATTGAGTCTAACCTCCATTTTCACATTATGGAAGATTAAAAGAAGTGACTTGCTATGAGAAATTAAAATGGAGAATGGCAACCAACTGTCCATAATGAGCCTTTTTCCTACTCTTATTAATAAAGGTAACATGAATAGTATCATGGGTAGGGAATTCATTCAACCCTGTAAAAATGTTTATTTATAGGTCAATAGCTGTTGACAGAGGTCAGAGTGTTCACGAGGATCGGTTTGGAGTTGAGCTGGTTCAAGGTGTTTAGTAACGGCTTGGTAGCAATGATTCCTGATGCTCCAGAGGTTCGAGTCGAGGGTTAGTGAGTATTTGAAGAAGTGATTCTGATGTTCTGGTGTGCAGTTCGACAAAGCGGTGGTTCGAGGTTAAGCTAGGTCGCGTTGTTCAGTAACTGCTGGTTTGAGTGTGTGACACTCCAACAGTTCTAGTTGTGTACGGCCATGAGCAGTTAATTCAAGCCAAGCAGGTGGAGGGCTCTATGAGGATATGACATGGCATCGAGCTGTTTTAAACTTTTAAGTACAGTGGTCCGAAGTTTTGGGTAAGTGCCAAAAGACGCACTGGAAGTTAGTTCCTTCTGGTTAGATGTCGACGAACGTGGAAAACATGACAACAGTGTTGTTTTACCCATTTGATCCGGCAGAACAGGGATCCTTAGCTGATCCTATCCTACAGATGCAGTGAGACCAACTCCAAGGGCTCTAGGTCAGGATGAGTCCATTCAAGATCTGCTCTGCCAGCCTAGGGAGGGTTGGTGCAGAGTGGCAGGTCCTGGTTCATATCAAGAGTCACCCCTGATATTCCGTACCCTGAGTGTGTGTAGGGAACCAAACCTGCCTTGTGTTGCTCCTTCACCTCAGTGGTTGAGGGCTTTGGAAATATCAACTCCGCAAAAGAGGTCTGAATGAATTCATCCTCAGGTGTTTGTCCTAGAGTGAATTCAAGGAAAAAGAATCCAAGTGATTGGACAAAAGCAGTACTGTGTTAGGGGTCCAATCTCTTGCCTTGGAAGAAGTTAACTTTGCCTTCTGGTATCACACCAAAAGTGCTTTGTGTTAAAAGAAGTGGAGGGAACAGGAAGGAAGAGAGATAAAGAGAAAAAACAAGCTGGTGGAATCATCCTCCAGCTAGTCTGAGCTTCTCCCGACTACTCTAGCTCCACCCATTTACCTTAATAGCATCAAAGACCCTTCTGTTATGCAGTATCTTGATGTGGGGCTAGTTCTTTTGGGATGGGTGTGTGCTTTGATTCCTGTTTCCTAGGCCAGCTCCTGCAGGGAGACAGGCTTGATGGCGAGAGGCATTACCCAACCTCACAAAAGATCAAAATGAGAGGAATAACCATCCAGTCTCCGGTCCTGCCACTTGACAGGGCCAAACTGTCTGTCCAGAATACACCCTCCTACAGCTGAACTGGGCTGACAGTGCTGACACATATGTTATAGAATTCAGGTGGCTGTAATAAATATGAGAGATGCTAGCCACCATACCCTAACTCATGTATGGTTTATACATTTAAAATGCGCCAAACAACTGTCCACGTTCACTGAAAATTACGTGACAACTGCTACAGTGACTTCAAATATCAACTATAGCCCGCTCCTGATGCAGTTCAGAGCAGACATCGCTAATCAAAAGATCCATCATGTAATCAATAGACATCCTTTCAGCGAAATCCTGTGCTCAGCCAAGAAACAACTACGCAGCGATATAACAAAGATAAAGAAAGGAAAAGGCAAAAAAAGTGCCGACCAATTGAAAAAGCGGCGGCTGCGCTATAGAAATTGGCTAAAAGCATTCAACACCCAGCGCGATCAGGAGCAAGCGGAAATCATGCTGAAGACCATTTTGCGAAAAGACGCACGTCAGTTATGGGAAATAATAAATACTGGATCAGTTAAATCAGCCTATGATATGGCGAATGGGGTAAATGACGCAAGATGGGTCTCCCATTACACAGCAGTCTTTGATATACAAAATAGCGAATGCACAAAACCAGCACTTGGGAACTCTTGTAATTGGCCCACTCCTGAAACAGCGGAGGACATCAAACGCGCCATTCAAAAATTAAATAATTCCAGAGCTGCTGGCCCAGATGGTATTTCCAACGTGATGCTGAAAACAAATAGTTCTCTGTGGGCAAGATTCATCTCCATATTGTTTGAGAGGATCGCTACATGTAAAACCCTACCAGAATCCTGGAATACAGCAATTGTTGTGCCAATTTTCAAAAAAGGAGACCGTAGCGATCCGACAAACTATCGCCCCATCACGTTGCTTGATACCATCGGAAAAATATTTGCCGCTTTCCTTAAAAAAAAACTAGCACTCTGGGCCGACCAAGCAAAGATAATTGACAAACGCCAAACAGGATTCACCAAGGGAGTCGGCGTAGAAGTGAATCTAATCATTCTAAACACCATAAAACTGGAAGCCATCAAGAGTGGCAATAATGTGTTCCTCGCCTTCATAGATCTGAAACAAGCTTTTGACACCATCAATCGTCAGAAGTTATGGGAAAAATTACTATCATGGTCGTGCCCTCTTGAGATTCTGCTACCTATCATGGCATTGTACACAAATACTTCCTTCCGGGTTAGACTGAATGCAAAAGGAGACCTCTCTGATACAATCCTTACAAAGAGAGGAGTAAAACAAGGTTGCCCTCTTGCAGCTCTACTGTTCAAACTTTTTATATCGGATCTATCTATCACCCTAACTGAACCAAGGACATTCCCCCCGAAGATAAACAACCATCATGTATCCTGGGTAATATATGCTGACGACATAGTCCTCTTAGACACCACACAAATTGGACTTCAACGTTTTTTAAACGCTCTTCAAAAGTACTGTAACAACAATGACCTGCTAATAAATACCAAGAAATCAAAGATCATGGCAATTAATAGCAGACATAAAGGGAGCAAAAAAAAATTCAGTTGGGCTCTCAATAAAGAGAAAATAGAGGTCACAACCTCTATTCGATACCTTGGAGTGCAATTCAATGTCTCAATTCGTGAATGGAATTGGACCCAAGACCTATTAACGCGAACTACAATGTTTGCCTTGCAAGGGCTGAAACTCCATGCTGCATATGGCAAATTTACGCTAAAACCATTACTCTCCTTCTACCTGCAAAAAGTTGTGCCGGCCCTAACGTTTGGCAGCGAGGGAGGTTGGAATATACCCGCAGATTTCTGGTGTAAGCTAGAGGGCAAGTTCTGGCGGAAAGCACTACGTCTTCCACAGAATCTTTCAATAGTAGCGATCCGCTACGAACTGGGCTTAGAGCCGTTACATGCCACAGTGCTATGGAAGTCTATCTCGGCATGGCGGAAAATGAGAATGGCCCAAGCAGCCGGTCCCTATGAAATACTGCAAATAAACACTAATTCCAACAAGTCGGATCTAATCTGCGCGTGGGAACGTAAACTGAATGCAACTATGCGATCTGCAGAGTTGAAAGAAGAGCTAGTGATAAATATGCCACAAAGGGCAAAAACAAAATTGAGCCGTTGGAACTGGATCCAAAATGAAGCGAAGCGAAAAAAGTTGAAGTCTATACAAGACCTAGGAACTTCATCGCACGGTCTTGGTGAAACTCCGAAATACTTATGTAAATTTCCTTCGCGATACCATCGCAATCAATTCTTGAGACTTCGTCTCAACCTACTTAAGACCAAAGTAGTTCGAATGATGAATCGGGACCCTGACATCACGGACATTCTTTGCAGATACTGCAATAACGCTGCCGAATCAGCAAAACACCTAATAATCGAATGTCCAGCCATCAAGGACGAAAGGACATTGCACCTCGCAAGATTTGCTCCAATAGATGACGATCTAGAACAATGGTGGAACTATATAATCTCTGGAACAAACACACAATTAACATGTGCAGTGATAAATTACATGGACTTAATCCTTCCAATAATCTAATGCGACTTTGACCAGAGTAAAATGTGTAGCAGCAGGATGGATTGGCAAGAAAAAGACAGAGGGAAGTGTGTAATAAAAAGTTTGTTTCTTTGTAAATTAAACTAAAAATTACAAAAAAAAAAAAAAAAATGTAAAGATTACAACAGCCACCAGGATAGCAACTCTAATAGTTATGTGTTTCTTTTTGCATGGGTGCATAGCTTAAATGCAGCCTGCTGCAGATCATGATACTGATTCAGTAGGGCACATGTGCACACTATGCTTTTTGGCATGGAGATTATGGGGGCTGGGGGCTCTGGTCCACAGACCACCCCAGCTGAGAGTGAATTACCTGCATCATTTTAAGTGTAATCAAAATCAAAAAAGCCAGGGCTACTACAGATGACAATCCTTCACAAGCAGCCCTGACAACAAGTGAAACATAACCTAACCAAATGCCCAGTTTATTTTGATAGCATCCTTTTCTATGCATCTTGGTTGTTGTTTGAACAGCATCCCTACTTGATCCTCTCTAAAGTACAGAGCAAGGTGATCGTGCCATATGTACTGTGCCTTGTGTGCGGTACGTGTGGTCTAAGTGCTCACCTCCTCCTCTAAATACATACAAAATACAAATACAAATCAGAAGGGTGAATCCTAGGATCTTCTTCACTGGAAATGTGATGCACATAATGTGACATCTGTCTCAGGACTAAATCTTTGTAAAATCACCAATAATAAAATAATAAAAAGTGGGTCGATAGCATCAGAGAATAATTCTGAAAACTATCCCACCAGCGTATTAATACCTTTGTTTTAATTGCAAGGTAGGTGAATTTATCTGGCATCGATTTTTCCAGCCGGAAAGACTGAACTGTAAAAGCCAAATGTGACGCCTAAATGCACATGTAATCTATTGAGCAGAAAGGAACTCATTTATCTGATCCGCAATCGCAGTCGCCCGCTAATTGCAAGCACTTCTTCATCAGAGCCACGTGGTTAGTGATGAGAGCGGCCGCCCATTGACGGACATGTGAAGTCACGTGTCTCATGTGAACAATCAAGTCCCAGAAAGCTACCTCTCAATTATATTCCACTCAAGGAATTGGGAGCGCCTTAATGCTGGGATAGATACCAAGAACAATTTTCTAAGGGGTTCTAAGATACCAGATTAAGAAGTGAAAATTGATTATTTGATATTCATTATTGAATAAACTGAGACACATGAAACTTTGTCGTAAACGACATTAACACACCTTATTACAGGGAAGCAGCAGATGCAGCGAGGAGTGCAAAACACATATAATCTCACCATAAGTAGCACAGTGGGAGAGTCATGTGACTGTTCAAGCCATAACTCCCTTCAAGCCTTCAAGAAAGACCTGAAAACGTTTCTGTTTTCTTAAGATCTTGACTAACCTGAGCTTTCTACCGTAACCATAACATCCTCTTCATCTAGACTCTTCTGTGTTCCTGATTCAGATATTTCTATACCTGAATGTCCCTTTATGCATTTTATGTACAACTTGTCCACGCCTTTATGCCTGCAGGTCTACAGCGCACATTGTAAATGCAATGTAATGTTGGAGAGTCTGCCATGTATTGCGCAGCAAACATTTCACGTGGAAGCCAGTCCAAAGACTCCTAGGCGCCATCCATGGTGACACAGGATGGACCGGGCTAGCTGAAGAGGAGGAGCTGCTCATGGGGAGTGGAGAGAGGTGGGTCATGGAGGGTACCAACAAGACTTGGGTGTGTAGGGAGAGGGGGAGGAAGGAGGGGTTGAGGAGCATGGAGTGGTGTGCGTTCCTGATGTGTGCCCTGGAAAAGGTGAGCCGTGACATGAGGAGTGGGGTGAAATGAACACTGATTCCGAGGTATAACGTGGGATGAAGGGGTGAACGGGTAAACATGGGGACAGAGAGCGAACAGAATATTGATATTGAAAATGAGGTAACCACCTTACTGACTGTTGTGTTCTACATGTTACAATATGATGACATATAATTAAAAAAAACGGGTACAAAAACAATGATAGTGATGTGCAGGGCAGCTGTGCTTGTAGAGGAAGGCAGACACCCTGGGAAATCGTGCATTATGCCAACATAGCATTGATGTGCAGACATCCCAAACATCTATACAGAAAGTTGCATGACAACCAAAAGGGGGGAGTCAGTAGAAGGTCAACAGAAAGACAAACACATTGGTTAATGGGAGCAAAGAAGTATGATGATGTGACCACAATTTTAGCCTTTTTGTGTGCACATATGGCATGATTACCACGTGCAATTCAGCTTTCTGGTTTCTGCCACCAGAAACCAGAATGCGGAATTGCACATGTTTAGCATGAATAAGGCGACTGAGAGAACTAGGTCATACTTGAATGAACGTACAATCAGATCGACCAAGGAAACAGACCGACTCAATTAGGAGAACAGTACAAATAATGATATCTGTTCACAGACCTGCTTTCATGGTAACAATATATCAGTTAATGATTTGAATACTTTAAAGCGCGCACCGTGGAAGTACAACAAAGTACTGTTTACTGGTGCTCTTCCCCGATTGTTTTTGGTGAAATTCACGCATTGGCTGCTGAACGCGAGGTGAGATTTCTTGGGAGGACTGCCTTTACAGTGACACCTTTCTGCGCGGACTGCCTTTACAGTGACACCTTTCTGCTAGGACTGCCTTTACAGTGACACCTTTCTGCAGCTTCCCCTTTAAGCCCAGTCAGAAAAGACTTGAAAGGACGTGGGTCCGTGTGTATGTCCGTGTGCTGCATTCTATTTGCATAACCTTCGCCTTGCCCCTAAACAAGTACCCCTTTTTCATCTTTAGGCTCCCTGCCTTCTTGGCTCCACCCCTTGAACTCTGGGCAAATTATACAAATAGCAGCTGTCTCGTGCACCTGTGCCGCGCACCGTGAAGTACAACGAAGTACTGTTTACTGTTCACAGTGCGCGGCACTGGTGCAGGCTTTGGCTCATCTAGTAAGCTGCGGAGTTCAATGTGCCTCATTTCATGTTTGGCTGCCATCAGATTCGAAACTTGAAAGCTTTTCAGCTACATGTACGTTTTTGAAATAGTACTTTTATTTTTAATATTCTGATTGAAAACTTTATATGTTGCACTGTTGTTACAGTATTGTTATTTTATAATTTCATTGTTTACTTGTTTGTTGATTTGTGTATTTATTTATCTAATATTCACTGCTACCAGTATTTCAAAACGCACAAATGACAACAGGTGCGTACACTCTGAAGACAGGCATGCCGCTTAATGCAAATGTAGACCAGGATGATAATCCCATGGTTTTGGGAACGGAAAAAGCAATACCACAGCCTCCAAAGCCAAAACAGGAGGTTTACAAAAAAGGAGAAAACGATCGATCTCCGTAGCTACTGACATTCGACAATTTTGCACTATTGACTTGCTAAAACGCGAACCGAAAGGTCAAACAATAACTAAATCTTTAATCTCATTGCCGAACACTATGGCTTAGAGCTTAAGCAATGTAACAACTAGCCAGATGTGTCAGGCAAACCCTGCAGAGTTACAGTCGGAATTGGTCTCAGTCATCGTAGCAGCCCAATTTCCTCAAGAGACAATTCCCCCAGTGATCTCTGACTTGTCATTTGTTGCCACTAGTACTCAACTGCTGGCTGCTGCGGAACTCTCTAATGTTCCGGCTATAGTGCCGGTCAAAGAAACCTCGGATTTGACTCTTCTCTCTCTAATAGCAATGAACTGCTTACCATCCAACAAGTGGCTCCGGAGCAGTCCACTGCATTATTGGCCCGACCTATGCCTCCTTGTACTGTTCTGGCCCAACAAAAACTTCAGGCAGCGTATGAGGCCATGATCGTCGCTGGCTAGATAGATGAGGACATGATTAGTTTCATGAACTCCTCTAATACCACCTGTATAGATCCTAGTAAGGTTATGTATATTTGCTCCAATACAGGTGATCTTACTCAATTGGAGCAAGACCATAAGGCCACATCCCAAAAGGGAACATCCCCCTCTCACACAACACCTCATAATAGAGAAAGTATAGCGGCAGAAATGAAGACTCCGCCCAATGAACTATCCAAGTCACCAGCCATGTTTCATAAAACTCCGGGCTGCTCATCCAACAATTCAGTATCTTTCATTGCACCGACCGCAAGAGGATCTAGATTTGATGCCCACCTCGCTGACCATAATTTTTTTATTAATGGTCTGCATGCTGGTCGCCCCTCCTTCCCAGAAGCGCCAGCCCTTAATAATACATTAAGTGCCATGAATACTGCTTTGGTGACAATAGCAAGATTGTATGAAGTCCTAGAGAGCAAGATGAACACTCAGACGCAAATCTTGCAACAATTGTTGGTGGGTAAAGAGGCAAGAGCTCCAGATGTAGCCCAATGGAGCGGCGGAGCTTCGCTTCCGTTGAGATCGAGAATTTTTGAAGCATGCAACATTGCTTTGCAAACACATTTCAGCAACGTTTGTCCAAAAATCATTCTTACTGAACGGGGACTACTGCCGATCTTGAGAACAGAGGAATCACTGGAGGTCAGAGATAATGTCCCTGATGGCTTAATAGAAACCCAAAACTCGAAGCTCATAACCATCAATGAAACATCAGAAAATGTGATTTGTTTAGATAAAGTTAAAAAAATGGGTAAAATGCCTGGATCTAAGACATTGACTCTGGCCCCCGGTCTAGGAAATGAGAGAGAGATGAGTGAGGTGGGTTTACTCACTACTACGAACCAGTCACATCTCAAAAAAGCTCCACCTGTAGAACAACACCTCCCCCTCAAGTTGACCAATCCTTTTTCCTTGATGGGGAAGACAGCGATAGTCCCTCAAGGAAAGAGGAAAAAATCAGGTATGCCTAATAAACGCAAATCCCTGAAGCCCCCTCCATTGAAGAGGGCTTGTGTCAAACCAACTGTTCCTGAGGTAATAAAACCACCGACCTTATCTGCAATACAAGTGAGTCAGCTTAACGTCACCCAAAATACAAAGGTGACTTGTCCCCAAGAGCACGAGCCTTTGAATAGGTTGGTGGCTCTATTACCTGACCCTATTGTACAAGACATCACTTTGGTGTCTCAAAGGGCTCAGCAAAGGGACAATTCTCACCCCAGCCCCTCTTTGGAAGAACTATGGCAAGAAATTACGAAGAAACTTTTGCTGAAGCCCCTATACCTCATGTCTTAATTTCTCAGGAAACTACGGAAGTAACGAATAGCTCAAAATCAAGTGCTAATGTTTTCCTGCACCAGCTCATTCAGACTCAAGCCAACTCCATAAAATATCCCTCTTTAGAAGAGGTTCAACATGATATGATATGATATGATATGGCATTTGTAACGTGCCTATACACAAGTGTTTCAAGGCGCGACGAGGCAGGGAGGGAGGAACAGGGGGCAAGACAGACAACGATCCTACTAGGCCAGGTGTCATTCAGATCGCGCAAGTGCAGGGGTAGGGGTAGGGGGTAAGGAAAAAGTGCAAGGGGAAGGGGAGAGGGGGAAGTGCTGAACAGGGTAAGTAGAATAATAAATAAATAAATAAATAAATAGGGCCAGCTGGTGGCAAGTGCAAGGTAAGTGCAGACGAGTGCTGGGAGGGGGGGCTGTAGGGATGCAGAGACAGTCCCGCAGTGCAGGGGTTGCCAGGGAGGCAGTGCAAGTGGAGAGTGGCTGGGCCAAGGACCACGGTCGGTGAGAGTGGCCCAGGTGCAGGTTCAGTGCAGATTCAGTGAAGCATTTAGCTGGGGAGAGGGAGAGAGAAAGCAGAAGCAAAGAGAAAGGTTTTGAGGTGCTTCCGGAACCGAAGATGGTTCTCCTCAAGTTTCAGGGAGGCAGGAAGGCTGTTCCAGAGGGAGGCCCCTGCCGCAGAGAAAGAGATCTACCCCCAGCTCGTTGCGAGAAGCGGCTGACCCTGAGGGAGTTGGAGACAGATGAGCGAAGGGCTCAGGAAGGAAGATATTTAGGAAGAGAGAGTTGAAGGTATTTAGGCCCCAGGCCCCAGAAGGACTTGTGGACAATGCAGAGGGTTTTGAACTTAATCCTCGTGGCCACAGGGAGCCAGTGTAGAGATTTCAGTCCTGGAGAGATACGGTTCCTGGGCTTGAGGCCAAGGACAAGTCTCGCAGTCCTGTTCTGGATGAGTTGCAGAGGGCGGAGAGTGGAGGCAGGCAGATTAAGATAGAGGCTGTTACAGTAGTCCAGCTTCGAGAGAACCAGGGCTCTGGAGACCGTGAGCTTCTGGGGGAAGGAGAGGAAGGGAAGAATACCTCTGAAGAGGTGCAGCTGGTAGTGTGACTTCTTAGAGTCGTCAGATATACGAGGAGAGAAGGAGAGTGTGGAGCCGAAGATGACCTCGAGGTTTTTTGCCTTGCAAGTAGGAGCAGGAAGCGGGCCAAGAGAGGCTGGCCAGAGCCCTGCAGGGAAGGAGGGAGTGGGTGTGCCGATGAGTAGAATCTCAGTCTTACTGGCATTAAGGCAGAGGTCATTGGCGGCACGCCATTCCTGGATAGCAGACAGACAGTCGGAGATGAGGGAAGGAGAGGAGGAGGCCGAGGGTAGCCTGAAAATGAGCTGGGTATCGTCCGCATAGCACTGAAAGTTGGGGCAGAGAGTGGCGATGCGGTGGGCAAGGAGTGCCAGATACTGGTTGAAAAGCCAGGGAGAGAGATTAGATCCCTGGGGGACACCACAGGTAGAGAAGAAGATGTCAGAGAGGAAGGGCCCCAGTTGGACCTGGGAGGGTTGATTGGAAAGGAAAGAGGTCAGCCAAGCCAGAGCCTGACCAGTGATACCCAGGTTATCACGGAGACGGTTGAGCAGGATGGCATGGTTGACAGTGTCAAAGGCAGAAGAGAGATCGAGCAGAATGAGAACACACAGAGTGGTGGAGTCGAGGTTCGAGAGCAGGTCATCACGGATGTTCAGGAGAGCAGTTTCCGTGCTTCTGGCAGCTCTGAAGCCAGATTGATGGTCATGAAGACTACCAACAGATTCAGCATGGAGGTTGAGCTGGGAGATGGCCAGTTTCTCCAGGAGCTTGTACAGGAAGGGAGTGATGGAGATTGGGCGATAGTTAGCCGGGCAGGCGGGGTCGGAAGAGGGTTTCTTAAGAAGAGGGTGCACAAGGGAGTGCTTAAGGGGGGATGGGAAGACTCCAGAGGTGAAGGAGTGGTTACAAAAGTCAGCCAGGGCAGGAGCCTGGGAGTCGATGTGGTCCTTGATAGTTTTGGAGGAGCAGGGGTGAACCTGTTTAGACAAGACTTTCATGGATCGGACTTGTCTGGAAACCTCGTCAGCAGAAAAAAGGGGAAAGGCAGAGAAGGAGGGAGGAGGTGTGGCTGCAGAAAGGCCAGAGGAAGAGCCAGGAAGAGATGGAGGGAGGTGATAGAAGGAGAGTGTGGACACGATGCCCTGAGTTTTAGAGATGAAGTGAGAGGTCAGTGCAGTGCAGAGGGCCTGGGACGCGACAGGAGAGGTAGAGACTGCAGCAGGGATGCGGGCTTGGATAAGGGCTCTCTTCTTGGTGAGAACGGAGAGACGGTATTGCCTTTGTAGAAGGCGGCAGGCCAGTCTGTCAGAGGATGTACATGAAGCACACCATTTCCTCTCTGCCACCCTGCACTTGCGTTTTAGGGTGACGAGATCCGAGTCATACCAGGAGTTGCATTTGGCTTTGGGCTTCAGGCGGATTCTCATGACAGGGGCAAGGATATCAAGACTATCAGATATATCAGATATAGCAGAGTGGAGCGTGGAGAGGGCTGTGTCAGGGTGGGAGTCAGCCGAAGGGGGGGGGGCGAGAAGGTGGCAGCGAAAGCCTCAATTGACACGCGCTTCATGGGTCGGATGACCGAGAAGGTGGGTGGCAGTGATGAGAGTGGCTTTGCCTGTGGGGTAGGGAGGGTGAGGTGGGAGGATAGGAGAAAGTGATCACTCCAGGAGAGAGGAGTGGAGAGAGGGACGGAGAGGGCAAGGTCAGAAGAGATCAGAGCATCAAGAGTGTGCCCTGCAGAATGGGTAGGCCCAGATGGGAGAATAGAGAGTGAGGGAGAGTCGCATAGGTCTCAAAAGAGTCCAGAGGGGGGACAGGAGGCATCCAGGTGGATGTTGAAGTCACCAAGGAAGAGGAGTTGAGTGGTTGAGGCCAGGAGTGAGGAGGAGAGGTCAGCCCACTCAGAGAGGAAGGAGGAAATTTGGCCAGGTGGCCGATAGATAGTAGCCACTGTAAGGGAATGGCTAGGAGAGAGAGAGAGTCGGCAGACAAGACATTCAAAAGAGGAGTAGGTCTGCGTAGGAGTGACAGTGGCAGGAATCCACTGTGGGAAGATAAGGGCCACCCCCCCTGCACGGTTGGGCCTGGGCATGGAGAGGATCTTGTATCCGTCAGGTAGGAGAGTGTCAAAGCTGGTGACAGAGCTGGCCGTGAACCATGTGTCAGTGAGACCGAGGACATCCAGGTCCAGTTCCTCAAGAAGGTGACAGATATCAGAGGAATGTTTGATGGCAGAGCGAGAGTTAAGAGTGGCAATGTGGAGAGGGTTGCCATCCTTGAAGGACTTCCGGGGAGGGGTACAGATCAGAGGTACGCTCTGCGGAGGTGTAGAAGAAGGAGGTGAAGAAGGAGCAAGAGAGGGGGCAGGGAGGGAGGGTAGAGGCAAGGTAGACGAGGACAGAGGAGGGGGGACAGCAGGAGAGGAAAGGGAGTTGATGAGGTGTGGGAAGTGTCTATTAAAGAGGTGAAGGTTGGCCTGAGGGCCTTGGACCAAGACGGTCCCACTAGCGTAGACATTAATGATGGCCTTAGAGGAGCGGAAGGGGGCCAAGACGACATCCCAACAGGTGCCACCATTAATGGGAGAAGAGGAGAAAGGAGAGAGCACAGAGACCATATGAAGGGTCCATAGATCAGGCGAAGGCACAAAAAAGAGGATGTCAGTAAGAGTTTCCTTGGAGCACGCACTAGTGTAGGTGTCAGCGATAGGGAGGCCTGGGTTGGAGACCAGGATGTCCTTTTTAAACTTTTTCCTACCAGATTTAGTGAGGAGAGCAGGATAGTCAATAGAGAAGCAGTTAGAGAAGATAGGCGAGATAGAGAGCACCATGGAGTAGGAGGCCACTTTTCAGAAAAACAACAGTAAATGCGTATTAGGTACACCCAGTGGAGAGGCCACCTAAGTTTGAGAAACCTGCGAGGGGAGAAAAACCCTAGTTTTACCACATTTTAGAGAACAACAGTAAATGCGTATTAGGTACACCCAGTGGAGAGGCTACCTAAGTTTGAGAAACCTGGAGAACATGGAGTTAAAGAGGCATTTTCACAGCACTTGGCAGCGTTGGCAGTGCCCCTTAACTTTAAAGAAAAAGATACGGCTATCCAATCTATGGATAAAAAAGTACAAGCGAAATTGATGAGGGAAACTTCCAATCACCAGGACTTGCGCGAAGAAATTAGAGCTGCAATAGTGCAATACATCTACCAATCTACAGATTCCTTGGATTCTTTGGTAACAACGCAGCTGCCGGACATATCCCATCTTCTAAAAGGCCCAATGATTACACAAAATGGAATGGCCCCAATGATACCAATTTCTCAAACATTAAAAACATCTGTTGGCCCAGAATTCAGAGGACCCAGCAAACAAGCTTTTGATCAGGCAAACCCAGAAACATCGGGCCTCGACAAACAGACCCTGGCTCATGGAGCCTACTCCCATTGCCATCGGTTGATAATGTCATGTCGCCCTCATCCATTTGCCAAATACGACTTAAATCGCATGAGCATTCTGAATATCTGTGCTGAAATATCCACTCCAGATCTAACGAACACAGATATTGACCTGGTGGAATTCATTAACCAAAATAACAACAAACAGGGAAAGTTACTGCAAGCAAGAGGGCACGGACAAGCCGTTGGGTTCCTTTTAACCATTAACAGGATAGACGTGATAGCACAAAAACAACGGTTTTGTAGGAAAAGAGCAATTCATTGATTTCAGTGAAGCGGAGAACTGGTAATACAATTGCTCAAACTCAAGAAAAAGGCGGGGGTGGGGGATGTTAGTGAGGGGGGGGGCAAATCCACTTTGGTTATTTCAGCACTATCCAGAACTGTGGATTAGATTCTGAAGTTGCCTTGATGTAGTAAAAACAACCTAAGATCAGGTCAACTGTTTGTATTCCTTTTCATGTGTCAATTTTTAATCATTCCCATAGGTCACAATAAATAGGAAATACTTGTAGTTCAAAGTTTGGAAAATCCTAAAAACAGGAAAGATAAAAGGACCGTGGGTCTGTGGGGCTTGGAAAGGCTCTTGTAAAAATGCACACTCTTTCCATCTGGGTGTGCGCAGGAACAGTTTTGTGTCACAATATCTTTTTCCTTATATTTGAGATATTTGTTATGGGTCATGAGAGACCTCATGACCTCTGGGGTCGACCGGTTTCAATGGCATGCATGGTTGGTGCCATCTTCATCAGGACCGTGATTCCATTTAAAGAACAAATCCAAAAGTTCAGAATGGCTGGTGAGGTCTGATCCTGTGCTGGTAGGCAATGCTGTAAGTAGTTGCTGCTTGGTGCACCTTCGTGAAAAGCAACTGCTCCGTGAAGTTGTACGGCTCTAAATGAGTGCCTATTAACCACAATGATTTATCCAGGGTCAGATTATTCATGCGCTCAGGAATCAGTCTGAACGCCCTCTGGCAAGCTAGAGCTGAACTCTACACTCTGGGATTTCTCATCACGCAAGATCTAGCTCAAGAGATGTCAGCTTCTACAGCCATGCCAGTTCCAAGGAACTATCCCAACACTCTGAATTCATCACAATCCATCCATGCTAACGGGGCGTTACCTAGGGATTCGGACTTCCATCGACACAATTCACAACAATCCAGGTCATATAAACATATTACATTAATTTCTTGGAACACTCGTGGTCATAGGCATTTTCTAAATACTCCTAATAAAGAACTTAATGCCTATGACATTGTTGTTCTGCAGGAGACCTGGCTTGTTGATGAACCCATTTGGGATTCGCACTACATTGCCATGATCCCTGCCATTAAAAACATGTTCGGTCGTCCTATGGTGGGCCTTTTGATTGCCATAAAGATATCCTTGAATTTGCGTATTATTCCCTGTAAATCTCCGTCACCTTACATTCAGGTAGTCAAACTATCAAGGCTGAATATTACAACTGCAATAGTTAACATATACTGGGGCAAACAACAACTATCAGCTGAGTTGTTCTCTGCACATATTTCCAATGTGCTTGTCTCCCTAATTATGGATTCCACCATAAAATACACAATTCTTTTGGGTGACCTAAATCTACACCTTCTGCCATCCAAGCCTAAAAATGATCTGTCTCAATAGTCGCAGTGGACACAACTGATGAAGGACAGAAATCCTATGATGCTGAATGGCTCCATAAATGGGGATATACCAGCAAAGGCAACATGGCATAGGGAATTGTCTACAGCTCATTTGGATTACATATATGCAAACATCGCCCTAATGGATGCTTCAATCTTCTTGACGGTGTGTGAGAATGACGCAAGCGATCATAACCAATTATGCCTAACATGGAAGTGGTTGCAATGGTCTCATCTTTCAAAATTAAATGTACAACTGGAACTGTGGACCATTGAGATCAATCAAGCAAGGAATCGCATTAAATGGTCAGACCATAAGCTCAGTCTCTTCAGTAAGGCCTTGGTATTTGAGCTGGGGACATCTTATAACAAGCAAGGAGGATGCTATATTCATTCCATGCAAATGTTTAGCACAAGGGGGCCTAGTGGACGCCAGCATGATGTCAGACATCAACATGCTTTTGACCTAGAGCTTAAAATAAGGAAAGCTCAACTACGTAAAGATGTACGACACCTATCACTCGATCTGACACCAAAGAATATCAATTTGATAAAGGCTTTAAAACAACTTTATAAGAATTGGTGCAGGTCGCGGTGAGCCATGCAATATCAAAAAGATGGAGAAAGAATGCTGTCACGGATCATCACCAAATCAACTGATGGTTTATGGTCTCTGCTAAACGAGGCTGTATGTATGCTGCAAAGTGCCCTGCAAACTAACCCAATTTCAGAACTAATATGGATCGACTACTATACTGGCCTCTACCGGTCACCCTTTCCACAAGCTAAAGTAGATTGGACAGTTCTAAGAATGAACTCTCATTTTAATTTTGACATAGATGATATTCTGCATTGCATCTCCAAAGTAAGCAGATCTCGTGCTGCGGGGCCAGATGGCATCAATAATCTGACAATAAGACAAAATCCAATAGGATGGGCAGCAATATTATACAACACCTTTCAACACTCATTGCAGACCAGCAAAGTTCCCAATTCCTGGAAGAAGTCCATAATAGTTCCCATATATAAAAAAGGCCCGAGGTGTGATCCAAGGTCATATCGACCGATTGCACTTTTGGACTGCCCTGGTAAAATCTTTGCGCGGTTATTGCTAGCTGCATTTAATACATGGCTAACTACAAATCATCTTAGGGACGACTTTCAAACAGGTTTCGTAGCTGGTATTGGCACTTCTATAAACCTGATCACTCTGAACTCTTTGATAGAGGCACATAAACAACGGAAACAGCCCATTTGTGTGGCCTTCATTGATTTCCGAACTGCTTTTGAAGGTGTACCCCGTGAGCTACTATTCAAGAAGCTTTTGAATAGGGGCTGCCCCTGGCCTGTTTTGCGATGGATAATTCAGCTCCACTCTGATACAACCATCCAAGTTCGCCTCCGCAGAGATGGTCTGTTATCCAATGATATCAAAACAGATCAGGGATTAAAGCAGGGTTGCCTCCTAGCGTCCGCAGTCTTTACTTTTTTTAGCTCAGACATAGGTCACGTCTTTAAGGATCTGAAGACTGATGCACCACGACTTAGGGGCGTACCGATAAATTGGCTTCTTTACGCCGATGACATGGTGCTCATGTCCAAGACACCTCAGGGACTCAAAAGTATGTTGAAGGCACTTGACGACTATGCTCAATCCAACTGCATAACAATCAATGCCACTAAAACCCAAATTATACAATTTGGGAATCCTAGACAAAGATGCAGAACCTATTCATGGATACTGCAGAATATTGCCTTAACCATCATCACAACATACTCTTATTTGGGCATTCTAATAACTAATCATCCGTCTGATTTACCCTTTGAGGAAGTCAATAAGGCAAAACTTTATAATGCCATATCACAAGCCAGAATCATCAGGAAATTGTTTTGTAAATTCTCGATAAGCCCCCTTATAGCATATTACAAACAGAAGATGTCACCTTTATTGCTTTATGGAACGGAAACCAAACAATGGCGGCCGTATACCTATTGGGCCAGAATGGAGGGAGCATATTGGAGGAAAATGCTGCAGCTACCCAACTCTGAGCCTCTGCCTTTGATTCGATACGAGTTGGGATTAATATCCCTGCATGGCAGATACAAGTGGCTGTGGTGCTCTCTGTACCGCAAATTCATAATGGGCAATCTGCAAAATGGCTTAGCTTGATTTATGGCAAGCTATGCTGAAGAAAATACCTATGATGACTTTATGAGAACATGGAGGCTTAGAGCGCTAAAGCTGCTTGATGATGCTGACATATCTACACATCTGTTAATTAATAATCCTTGTAAAGCCAAAGAGAAAATGTGGCAACATGATTGGATCCTCACAAATACACAATGTGCACAATACAAGAAATTTGAAGAGAATGCATTTGAATTAAAAAAGTATGGTCAAACTGCCCGGTATCTATTGGTATCCCCTAATCCTCAGCATCGTCAGGCATTTTTGTGCTTCAGGCTTCAATTATGCCCTACGGCAGACCTGCTTTGTAAACGTAACATACTATCTAAGGACGAAAACACATGTAGGTTTTGTCAACATCTGCCGGAGACTCTGCGCCACTTGTTGGTTGATTGTGAGCACTTGTCAGACTTAAGAGGTAAACTGTTTAAACCTTTCTTTGAAGGACACATTAATGTAACGCACAAACAACTATGGTTTACATTGTTTCATACGAGCAAGAAGTCAATACAATATGTGATAATTGACTTCTTGAAAACTGTCAAACTTTAGCATGTCTCTTCTAGGTTGCATGTACTGATTCTGCTCTTGATTGTTGGAGTTATTAATTATTGCACTTAAGGTACTATAGTAGACTGTCTGCTAGAGCAATCCTTTGCTCCCTTTTTCTTTTGATTTTTGGAAAGTGAATAATTGTCTTGTTTTGTTTATTTTAAGATAACTCCTTTTTAAGTCTAGGATTGTTAGTATCCTTTTTAAGATCCTTGTTAAACTTTTTTTTTTTCTTTTCTCTTCAAATGAATAATAATACAAAATGAAAATGTAATGTTGAAAGGTTGGACATTTTTTTTTCTATAGCCAAAACAACAATAAATAAAAAGAATACTTTAAATCCCTGAAGAAGCTCACTATAGGTCATTAACAAATGTCAGACCTATATTGTGAACCATGTGTTGACATAAACAGGTTATAAGGCAATGGTTTGTGAAATAGAATTGTAAGCCAGAAACAAGATTACATTTGGACAGTAAAGTGGAAAAGTTCAGTAAGTTTGTAACAATATAATTAAGCAATAGGCCCCGAGCAGGGGGTCATTACCACTTCAGGTAATGCGCCGGGGCCCATGGTTACAGGCCCGAGCGAAGCAAGTAATTCTGTTAATGCCTTTCTTGGTGGTATCGGAATCACTTGAATTTTTCCTGCTCTGACAAACTACATGTTTCAATGTAATTACCACGGGCAGAATTACTGAGTGGTAAATCCACTCCTATGTGGAAGAAATTGCATGATTTACCGCCAACATCAAGCTGGAGGTAAATCCTCAACTTTACCTCCTTAAATCGGCAGAATACCACTCGATAATTCCACCGGTAGTAATTCCATCAAAAATCGGCAATGCAGCCCTATGGACTCCATAAATGGGCGATAACACTGCTGGGAACAAGTGGCGATAATGGTAACTGATTGTGGTGGTATTTTGGCAGAATACCACCAAACACGGAATGACGCCCAATGACATACAATAGAGGAGTTAAGTATTCGTTAGAAGCCTGCAAGTACAACGTTAATCAAGTTCATAGAGTAAATTAAAATGGCAATATTTTCAGTAGCTCGGACATTAAACAAAATGGACTCCAAAAATGTAATGTTGAACAAAGGGAAATGTAGATGGGCAACTTTTGACTGCAAAGAATAATCAGCTGATGGATACCAAGTGACTTCTGACAGAGAAGAGCAAGGCTGGAGAAATTATATGTTGTGTATGTCCCACTCTGAGTCACTTTTCTACCCTCTATGCTGTCTTAAATGCTAGCTTTGCAGGTGGAAGAGAGGGTAGGCCGAGTGTGACTAAACAGTACATAAACTCGATGTTTCCCCAACCCAACACATGCTTGGTGTCCTGCCACCCTGCCAGCATCCTTTGTGTGCTCCTGCCACACAACAGGGACAGGTATTGCTGGCACCGTGCCATCGTCCCATGCATCACTTGTGCATTTCCCTCCTACTCCACAGCATATGATAAGAACATTGTACCTGGCACCATCTCCCACCTCCATCATGCCGTTTCCAGTCTTAACCCACTCCAAAAGGAATATACAGAGTCAAGCAACACTCCCCCACATCCATTATTATACATCTCTTTCACCATCACACTTACCCGCACTTAAATATGTATTTCCTATCACCCTCCCCCACCTCACTCATTTGATAGTGTGTCCTTCCTTCACCATTACATCGGAACAAAGATCTCCTGGTGTTCTGTCGTCCACTCCCACATACCCTCACCTCCATCAACTCCCTCCCTTCCACCACAGCTCCTTATGACAGGAGTAGCTTTGCCAGCAACCACAAGGACCGATCAGTCCTTCTCAACATAGGAGCTGCTGATCTGATCAACATTTAGAATTGTAACTCGTGCAGTTACAGGGGAGCCTCGGATTGGGCAGTTTGGATGACTGACCTTTAGTGCTTCCACTATTTACTCCTGGGCCCCTGGAGACCCAGGGTAGGCAGAAGACCATGCCATTGTTTCTTCCTGGCTGATGACATCCATATCCCAGTGCTGTGACACCAAAGTAAGAGGAGACCATTTTGAAACATTAAGAATCAGTGTCACTGCAGGGAACCCCTGAAGACTGATTAATTGGCCCCAAGCAAAACAAGGGCCAATTAGGTGGGATACACCCACCGAAAACCAACCATGTCACCCTCTATGCTTTAAACACCTGTAGAGCGGTTTGAAGAGAGGGTGAAGAAAAAAGGAAGTATGAGACATACTGGCCATGCAGCATAGTTAGGTAGATGTTTCCAAAGACTGAGGAAGGGGCGGAGGCAGTGTGTTTGAGATAGCAAGGCTGTGCTGACAAGCATGGGTAGGAAGGGAGACATTAAAGTTGCAGGCAACAAGATGCTAGAGACAAAGAATGAGGATTGGGTGTGGAAGGGGGGTCAGTGAAATCTTGAAACTCAAATGGGGATTGAGACAGAGGCAAAATTTGAGTGGCGGCAGGAGTAGTCAGCCAATGTAATGATGTCCTCATCCCAGGATCTGAGAGAGTGTATTCAGGAAACTACCAGATATTAGTGACCAGAAATTCCAGAATTCTGATTGGCTAAGCCAATTACGATCTTCCAAAAAGGGTGCTAAATGTTTCTCATGGTTTCTACACAAACATACAACACAATATTCTGTACATCCTACATTGAAGGCACATCCTTTATCCGGATCACTTGTCCCATGTTTGCCAAAGAATCGTGGCCACATGTCTAAGAACAGTTTGTCATTGCCTGCAGTAGGGTTCCCCCCTCAGTTATTGAAGAGGAAAGACAAGCGTTGAGGTAAACCTCCTGGCTGGATGTGGAAGAGGACTTTCACCCTCAAAAGATCTGCTTTGTGGCAATCATGGTGCCTCTGCAAAGCCAGCGCTTTGCAAGAAATGATGAGTTACCCAAAGCAGAGTGGGCAAGCTTATGGAATTTCCTGACCTAGGATCTCTTACATTGTGACTACCACTATCTCTCATAATGAGTATTGTTACTGTACAAAAGAACATGGCTGTTGCTCCCCATTTCAGGTATGCATCCCCAGAAGTTTACAGAGTCAGTGGTGAACGTGTAATGCATAGTCCTGTGATCAATTACAACACACAAACAATCAGACAAATACAACACAAGTCAATTAAAAATTAAGAAATATACATCACTAAATGATGAAAAACTACAAATAAAAATCTGCTCTGTCATTAAGTTGAATTTAAAGCAGTCAGTCAATTGACCAGGATTTTTACTCAAATTGTATTCTGACATTCACTCTAAGCCATATCCAGCAATATTCTGACAGGGTCTTTCCAAAATGTCCCTTTTCAAGGTCATGGTGAACCCCCTAATCCCTTTGGGCCACACCGTGAGTAGAGATGTATAATTCCTGACTCTGTAGATCACTGAAAAAGATTATGGTAATTTTCCATTATTTATGTATTTAATTATTTATTCATATGCAGGAGGAACAATATTATTTTGCTCACAAAAGAGCGTACAATAGATAAGAAGTCAGATTTGATGGGAAGAAGTGATATTATAACAATGGGCTGAGTGTGAGGGACATTCGACCAGGTTGTGGAAGGGAGTTAATGGAACAGTCACTGGGGACAATACAGAAGCATATATGCATTGATAAAGGACAATGAATATTGGACATTTTTAAGTTTAGATAGGTGGTACGGCCAGCTTTGCTTGGGATGTGACCATGATGGGGGAAGTGCTAGAGTGGAGGCAGAGGAAGTAAGGGACAGATGCAGGTTAGAGGCAAGAACATTTTTAGCAAGCAGGAAGATGAAAGGTAGGTTAGGAAGCACAAGGAGGACGAGGAGCCACAAGGGCAGTCATGGATGAAGAGCATCGATTACAAGAAGGCTTGCATAGTTGGATAGAGGAGGATAGTGTAATGATGGAGAGGTATATGTCAGTAATACCTTCTGCACTGGCCCCATCCTAATACCGCAAAGGTGAGAGAGTTTACAAACTGAGAGCGCCTTACCACCCCATGTACCTAGGGGTGGTTGATAATATGAGTTAAAATGAGCTCCATTAAACAACATGCTCCACCACAGTGAATGTACATGGAGTCTGCCAGAAAGAGTTAATTATGTTGAATAGTGCAACATAATAGAAGAATGGGACAGGAAGTTCCTGTGTACCAAGAAAGGGACTCATTACAGGGATAGGGCATTTGGACGACAGGTAGATAAGATGCTGAATGCACGGGCAGGGTCATCATCGTATGGCAGACATATTAGAAGAATAGACACTTGCATAGGACACCAATATGGAAACAGGAAAACAGGAGTGCAGTCATTTTCCTATCCCCGAGGCCACAGTGGGAATCAGAATTAGCGAGGCCTCAGGAGCCAAGATGCTGAGTTTATAAAAACACACGTATTATAGAAACCCGTGCAGCGCATAGACAGTAGTTAATGCCATATCCAATTTCAAGAACAAGGAAGGGAGAATTAGATGTACAGGAACACAGGCACAAGATAAATGTTCCCACGACGAGAAGTGGTGAAATCCCCAGTTAATTAATCTAATAAGAGCACACACCAACCATTGATGTCCAGCTGCACAAGATCAGTAGAGCCAAAAGACCTTATAGAAAGCAACACACTAATGCCCCAAGTGGCCACAAAGAACAGAACATGCACATTAGAATGAGCTAAAGCCTTAACAAATAGAAGGAATTCCATTCTAAAACATGGTACCCTAACACATGTTCTAGACATGTAGAAACATTGGCTATTTGTTATGAGCCACACACTGATAAGAAACCTGCAGAACTCCCTCAGTACATAAAAAGACACGCAAGGCCAAGTGCAATGGAAGGGAGGGCATAATCACTTTGGGATGACCAGGAACATTCTTTAATTGGAATTCTCTTCCCCTACTTATGTCTTACTATAACTTGATGCCCGTCAGAAGTGCCCAAGGTTGGTAGAAATTCCCCTTGCCACACCGCCTGTGATGGATAATGCCAACCAATGACCTGTCCCTGTAGTGATGTATTAGAAGTAGCCAACAGATATTTTTCTTTTTTATTTTTTTTATTTTTCATTTAGTTTGTACAAACTTTTTGAAAAAACAAAATTATACACAAATTTCCTCCCCTATCTATCTCTAGGGTGCTTTAGAAATGGGTCTTTACGGTGCATTTTTCATAATAGAGTATAGCGTTCCATAAATTATTTCTTCTCCCCGACCTGGTTGTTCTCATTTTTCATTACTCTGTTCGCTACAAATGATTTATTACTCCATTACCAATCCTTTGTCTGGCTTTGCTTCGCCTCTTCACCTCATCTCAACATTTCTGAAGCACCCATTACTTTTTAGATTCTTTCTCTAATTTAGCTCTCTTTTAGGAGACTTTCAAGTATTTCCACGAAGTATGTCAACCCAAAAGTGTCTTTTTCACTTGGGTTGCGAAATTTTCGCCATAGATCCTCTCCACTTAAGGTGGCGTATTTTCGCACTATGTGTCCTAAGTGTACAGATCTCTGATTTTTCAGGGCCTCACAGTACAGTGTCAAGTGTTTAAGGGTTTCTTGATGTTTATTACAGAAACGACACCTGAGTAAAGCTTTCAGATTCCTCGTTCTTATTGCTCGACTTACTCTGGTGTTTATTAAGTTCATACGAAATTTCATATAGTTTGTTTGGTGTCTTGCATTAGCTGATCTCATCAAGTATTGCGGCAGTTGTTTTCGATCTTTGGCTTCTATAGCTGCGTCTTCCATAAGTTTGTGGCGATTGCGATCATCAACTGTCGAGCACCAATCCTGTTCCCATAGCTTTTTCTTCACATAATTCGGGTTATTTCTCAGGGTATCTTGATCAGTCCCCAGTAGTTCCAATTGCTTTTTACACCCGGCTGCCCATTTACATAGTAGAGTTTCTTTGTTGCCCTTCATAGCATTTTGTAAGATCTTGAATTGAGGCAAACATTCTACTGTGATGATTTTCCGATATATGGATAGCATGTTCCATAACACACGAGCATGCATGGATATTAAATTAAGTTCATATCTCACACATGCACTCGAGATTCCTTTCTGTAAATGCAGAACCCTCCTCCAATATTGATTTTCTAGTTCTGACCATAGAGTGGCAGACACTCCTAGGGCACTTTCTGCCCCATAGATCAGTGATGGAATCACTTTTTGGTTATAGTGGGCTATTACTGGTTGTAACGAGAATTTCCCAAACTTTTTATTTATTATTACTCCTTGACTTGCTAATTGTCTGCATTTTTGTTTAGCATTCTCTGTCCAGGGAGCATCATTTATGTTACTATTAATCCAAACACCTAGGTACTTTGTCTTGTTAACACATCTTAAGATTTCATTTCTCAGTCTCCACTTTGGGATACTTTTTGTGCTCCGTTTATTATTTCGTGTTAAGTCCTGCAGGATTATTATTTCAGATTTTGTTGGATTGATTTTTAGTTTATTTTGTTCTACGTATCTCTCCAGAGCTGCTAGTTTTCGAGTTAGTCCAATTGGTGTTAGGTCCAGTAATGCAATGTCATCTGCATATAGCATCCAACTTATTGCCTGCCCATTTATTTTTGGTGGAAAGGAGTTTACATCTGCGAGACTATCGCCAATATCGGATATAAATAAACCAAACAGCGTTGCTGCAAGCGGGCAGCCCTGTTTCACACCTTGGTTCATTTCGATTGGCTTGCTCAACGTTCCACTTTAATCAAGTCGGATTTTAATGACTGTATCCGTGTGGAGTTCCTTTATAGGTTGTAGTAGATTATCTGGGCACTTCCATTTCTTCATCTTTTCCCAGAGCATCTCTCGGTCGATGGTGTCAAAAGCGCTAGATAGATCGACAAATGCTACGTAGATCTTTCTATTTTGTCGAATTGCTTCCATTTTCAGAAAGTTCAGAATTGTTAGATTCAGCCCGCAACCAACTCCTTTCACGAATCCAGTTTGCCGAAGATCGTATCTTTTAGTATCTTGGATCCAACGTAATAGTTGGTTTTGGAGCTGGGAGGCAAAAATTTTGCCGACCACATCAAGTAGAGCTATCGGCCGGTAATTTTTGGGGTCGGTTCGATCACCTCTTTTAAAAATTGGTACTACAATGGCGCACCGCCAGGAAGAAGGTATTTGTTTCGTCTGGAGAATGGTCCGGAATAATAAGTAGCAGATATCTGCCCATAGTTCTGGGTGTTGTTTTAAGTGTTGATTTGTTAGACCATCTGGTCCTGGTGCTCTGGATGTGCTCAGTTTTAGAATGTTTCTGTAGATTTCCTCTTTATATATTTCAATTGACCACTCGTGCTCTGAGGATGGCAAAATTCTTATATTGGGTTGATTGTTATTGAATGTTTCTGCGTAGTGTCTGATCCATTGGACTTCTGAAATCATAGATTTCATGATGGCTCCCTGGGGTGTTGAGATGTTATTCAGCAAAGCCCAAAAATCTCTAGTCTTTCTTTTAGCAAGTACTTCCATCATAATTTCGGCATCTCTCTGTAACATGATGTGTTTGTGGCTGATTAGCCAGTTCTTATAGGTTTGTTTCAGATGTCTTATCATGCTTTGGTTATTTGTATTGGACTTGTTTTTGAACATTCTCAGTGCTTTTTTCAGATTTTTTTTCTTTTCGTTAACTTCTGCATCCCATGCATGGAGCTGTGTAAAATCCGGTCGTACCTTAGTGTGTTTTTTCTCCCGGTATATCTCTAATAGGGTTGTGTACTCGATTTGTTCCATTTCTGTTGTATTTTCAAGTGATTTCCTTAGTGAGATGATATTATCCTCACTCAATCTTAACCTGTTACGACCAGGACCTGCTTCAAGTGTCGATACTTTATTGGCAACTGGTCTTCTCGATTCGTTTGATTTCAAATACAGCTTTACTAGGCAGTGATCGCTAGCCTTCATTTCGGTGATTTTGAGGGACAAGACCTCGCTTCTTAGAATTCCGTCTATGAACATGTAGTCAATTGTCGAGCTTTGCAAAAGTCTTCTCCAGGTTGGATGGGCGGGAATGTCCCCTGGCGTATTGCCGTTCAGCAAGTGTAAGTTCCAAACTTCCATCTCTTGCATCCATCGTCTGGCTGCATGTTCGCCATTGGTTATTTTTTCTTCAAGGGAGTCATTTATAATAGACAGACAATTTATGTTTAGGTCTCCACATACTAAGATGTTTGTATCCTTTTCGTTCCTTTTGATATTACAAATTACTTCTGAGATAGTTTCCATGAAGTTGTCTAATAGTGTTGTTGCGTGTTGCCAATATATATTAATCAGTATTAGTACATTATCTTTGTTCACGTATCTCTCTGGAAGTTTCATTTTACACACTTGTATATATGGTGACACAATAGTGTGAGATAAGATACGTATACCGCTTTTTACTTTGGCGAGCGTTAACATTCCTGACATGGGTCGTCCTTTTTCCCCTTTAATTGCTCTGTTGAAGGCTATCTCAAAGCCGTCTGCTACTGGTGATTCCAGTAGCCAAGTCTCTTGTAAACAGAGCAAGTCTATATCCATCAGTTCATTAGATGTATTTTCAAAAAGATGTGAATGTCCTCGTGTGTTCCATGAAGCAATGCATATATTACCCGTCTCCTTGATCTTTGGGCATTAGCTATATTTTGTGTTATTAATAGTTTTAGCGACCCATGACCAGTCCATATCTTCCCTTTGTGGATTGATTACTTTCTTCATTTTGGAGTGCATCTGCTCATTCGATACTTCAACTAACTCTGTTTCTGAAGTTTGTGTTTCATTAATGATGTGGCACTTAGAAGTAACATTTTTGCTTTTTGAGTATAGTTCTTCAGCACATTGCACTCTTTTATTCTCAGTTTCAGGATTATAGACTAGTACTAGTCCTTTATTCGTCGGTTGATCTGCCTTGTGTGAATTTTGAATTTCGTGTATATCGAACCCCATAGAGTTCAGAATGGTTCCAGCGTTTAAAAGTGAGTCACAGATGATTTTAGACGCTATATGCAGGATCACGCAGTCATTATTTTTCTCATCCTCGAATTCTACTATTAGGATGTCATCAGAGGCCACAGTTCTTAGTTGTGGAATATGATGTAATAGCTTCATCACATTATTACTATTCAAGAGAAGGTCATCCTTTTCTCTCACTATACGTTCTAAGCACAACAGGTATTTTCCCATTTTCTTAGATCTTCGAACTTGTAGGCTATGATCAGGGCCATCAGCATCGCTTGCTCGTGCGTTATGCTGTACTTCCAGATATGTCGGTTTTAGCGGAATCCAATGGCTCTTTTTTAGCGATGATGGAGCTTTTAAAGAATGTTCCAAAGAAGGTTTGAATTTATGGTGAGATCCTACTTTAAGATCAGCTTCTCTTATCAGAATAGGTTCAGTTAATCCTTTATCCATTAGCGCCATTTTAGCCTCCAAGATGCCAAGATTTTGCTCATATTTCCACAAGTCCGAGTTACTCGAGCTATGCTTTATCTCAGATTGTAAGAGTTTCTTGGTGGCTAAAGTTAGCGCTCTTTTAGCCTCAATTGTAATACATTCAGAGGAGATTTCCACCACGGTGGGTAAGATTGTGCCAGAGTGTTTGGGAAAATCACTGTTAGTGTCTTTTTGTTGAAGTGCATGTGTCTCATGATCTGAGCAGCCAGGTTTGGAAGAAGGAATAGTTCTACTAGCCGGCTGCTTTGTAAGAATCTTCGTTTTAGGGAATACTTGGTTTTTTTCCCCTATATTGAGGTCAATGTTGATTAAGGCGTCTGAGGGGGGCCGATCTTCAGACATGGCCGAATCAGGAATCTCAATCCAATCATCTTGCTCATATGTTGAAAGATCTAAAAGCTCTTCAGAAATGCTCACAATTCCAACAGGTTGGTCGTTTGATGCGTCTTTTAGGTTTAGTAGCCCAGCTGGTATGGCGTTTTTCACTGTACAAAGATTAGCCTTCGCGGCAGTTTCATCCACTTGTTTGATGTTTATTGTAGAACAAAGCCCTTTGATGTTCCTTAAGAATGATCGTACACTTGATCTACATTGGTTTTTTCTTTGTTTTTTCTTTATGGATTTTTTCTCAATCATCTTGTCTCTGACTTTATTATTTAGTGTTGCATCTGATTTTTTTAATTCAAATATTGGGTACATCTCTTTTTGTATTGAATCTGGCTTGGCAGGAGAGACTGTCGCACCAGAACCTTCAATCCTAAGTATAGAATTCCTGAGATCTTGTGTCTCGGGTTCATTGACGCCTTGTTCTGATTGAGAAGTTGAGACAACCCCGTCCATTGTGCACTTGTCTATAGGATTTGCTGACATTGAATCCTCATCTCTGTCAGAGGGAATGTCCTGCATTTGAGATAGGTATGATTTCTCATTTACTTCACAGCTTTGTGGAACATCTTTTAGTTGTCTGGTGAGCGTAGTCGTTTTTTCGCTACTACAGATTCTTTTTCTATCATTTGTGCAGATGACAGCTTCTCGTGGTCGTTTTGATTTTTGTGTACATTTCCTCGGATGAGCATTAACATCTCTTTTTTCACACCTCATCTCATGCGTGATTATCTCTGCATTTAAGCTAGTATCTGGGATCATAATTTGGGTCTCATAGTCTATTGTATTGTTCGCAGTAGGTTCCTTTGTTTCATCGTCATTCTGCTCTATAATCTCTTTAGGTATCATTGATTTAAGAGCAGGATTTGATTTATGTTGTTGCAGTAGTGTTATGGCTTCTCGAGCTACTTCGGCGAACAGTCGTTTGTCCATCGCACTATTTTTGGTTTGATCCACAATGGTCTTAATATATGCATCAGCTCTTAGATGGTCATCAGTCCAAGTTTGTTTCATCCAATTTAGATCTTGATCCACATTGATAATTTTCGAGTTCAACAAAGCTATGAGAGTAGTTTGATCTTTAATATTCTCATTCAGCTGTTCGTACAGTTTGATATATGGCGACATCGAAATCGTATGAGCAGCCATTATAAGTGTATTTAGTTCTCTCGTAATTTCTTTAGCCATCAGTTCTGCCATGTTTAATGTTTGGCTATTCTGTTTGTTACTTTTCTGAGATCTTATTCGAGAGAATTTAGATTTTTTCTTACGTAAATTCGATTTTTTCTTAGATCGAGCATCTGGTTGTATATCTACCACAGACGGTGGACAGTAAATTTCCAATCCAGTGAAAAGAGAGCCAGCTTGCTCTCTATCTTCGGCGAGCCTTTTTTGTGATGTAATAATAAGGTCACTAAAATCATCATTGATGGATTCTGTACGTTTCCTTTTCGTCACTGGTTTTAACCAAGGTTTAGGAAGTTCATTTGGGTTTAGTGGGCCAAGTGGGAGACTGCAGACGTGCTCCTCACGGGTCGAGAATACCTCCAATGGCTTCACTTGTTCCAAGGGGTTGCGGGATCCTGCCGATGATATTTCCGTTCTGCAGTCTACACGACTCCTGTCTGCTAGGACCATCAGGCTACATCGGTCACAGTTCTTCTTGACACATGGCGGACAGTCCGAAGCAGATCCAGGACTAGACCGTGTTATCAGAGCTATTTCCCCAGGAGCAGCATCCATCAGTGGTGTTTTTCTGAAGAACTCACTGTGGGCCACAATCTCGCCCGTATTTCTTTCCACCATCTGGAGGATTTTATTGGGGTTATGTAAAGGTCCGGCAGGCCGTTTGTCGTTAAGTTCACAGCCATCGCTAGCCATGCCACTAGCACTGTCTATAGGGTCTGTGCAGTTCGTCATGCCTCCGCTAGTGGTATCACTGACGGCGATACTCATCTCCTGTACGTCTTTGTCAGAATCAATTACCGTTCCGGCCATGCTTGAAAGAGATTTAGTAAACAGCAGTTCATTACCTTTCTCCGCATTAACTATTGTGTTATCCAGTCGGGTGTTTGTAGATGCACAGTTAACAATTGCAGAGTCCAAAGATGCCCTATGAGCATCATCAGCCACAGCGGACTCTCCCTCCTTCGCCGCATTGGTTATATTGGGCTCTGTTTGTAATGTTTTTAGTGTAGTCGGAGACGTTGAAGTTGGGGTTGCTAGTGGATATAGGTCAGTACTGCACGAAACTAAGGTGCTATCCTGACAATCAAAAAAGTTCTCAGAGTCTATGGAAGTAGAGGAAGCAGAGTTCTTTTTACAGAGCTTGCAGCGACTTACCATTAGATCCAAGCGCGGGTCAGTGGGAACGCAGCCGCCTGCAGCCAGGAAGCGTCGTTGCCGCCGTGTAAGCGGATGAGTGGTATCTTCCTCTCCTTGATATACCGCTACATTGTCCAAGTTGATCCCCGAGGGGCCAGGGTCTAAGGTGTTCATCATCGAAGTCATAGGGATCACGTAGAAGTTAAAAAATAAAAATAAAAATAAATGCACTGAGAGACGCGTTCAGGCACAAAATACGATTGGAGCTGCAAGGAGGAAAAGCGAGTGGAGTTCGGCACAGAGGCGGGGCCGTGGCGGCTCCCAGCTCCCCAGGCGCTCCAGGCACCCCAGGCACCCCTGGCAACACTGCCAACACTCAGCGTCACTCCGCGTCGCTCCGCGACCTGTGCTGGGTCTTTGAAGGGAAAAGCGACTTCCTTTCACAACGAGGTAGTCAGGCAGCAAAACAGAGTTCCCAACACTGCCAACACTCAGCGTCACTCCGCGTCACTCCGCGTCGCTCCGCGACCTGTGCTGGGTCTTTGAAGGGAAAAGCGACTTCCTTTCACAACGAGGTAGCCAACAGATATTTAGTAGCACATAAAGTAACTAACCCTTATGTATACTATATGTAATTTGAGCCCTTAACCAACCCCGCTTCCCCATATGTTTTGTAAACTGATAGTGTAATGTTACATCATTTTTTATGTAGATTTGGTAAAAAACCTGCTTGTAATCATTGAAAGTGTTGCGATCGATGAGAACTTAATGTTTGTATCCTGTCCCATCTAGGATTAATTATTTGAATAAAGCTGGGTTTTGACGTGCACTTGAGCTCTCAATCACTGAGTATTATTCTGGCCAATTGTATGATCTAGTGCGCACCTTTACAATAGATACAGTGGTGCCTTAACGTGGATAGATTTGTGAGCCAGAAAGCTTAATGTTGCCCTGTTATGCATCGTCAGCCATCCGGCCTTGCGATGCTACAAGGAAGTATGTGTGAAGTGAGGGAGTTCAACTAGAGTACTGGTGGCGAAGTAAGTGATCTTGACGAGAGTAAAAAAGCATAGTTGAGGAGACCAAAGAGGATGCTGGCACAGTAGTCCAATTTAGAGAAAATAAGAGTGCTTAAGAGATACTAGGTGGTGTTGCAAGGAATGAGGTGCCTGATTTTCCTAATATTTAGGAGGTTGGGGTGAGCTGCTGTTCCAGTTTTGGAGATGAAATTAGAGAAGGAGTGAGAAGTGGCATAGATGACACTGAGGTTTCTAGCTGATGAAGAGTAGGGGAGAGTGTCCGGTGGGAACTGGATAGGCAGTGTAAAAGATGGGAGAGAGCTTTTGGCAGGGAAGAAGAGCACCTCTGTTAAGGTAGACTTTAACATCAGAGAGTGCAAAGCCATCCGATATTGAATTGAACAGATTGATAGAGAGATCAGAGGAGAGGTGTGGAAAAGGGAAGAGTCCTACCTAAGGCTTGGCATGTGCTCAAATGTTTTCAGTGTTCTAGCCTCTTCTGAAAGAGTAGGCACAATCAATCACTGTTCTCAATCTTCTATATGCCACTTACGTGTGTCCCACCACAGCTCATGACCATAAAGCTCCATAAAGGGAATTCAGATCTTTGTGTAAAGTGGCACAAGTAGATATCTAACTTGCACCAGAAACCAGTAGGTCCAGAAGAGTATCATGCCATTTTCTTTGTTTGATGTGTTACTGCAATAACCGGAAGCACTGCCACAGCAGGGTGGGTTGCCAACTGTACACCTTCGAGAACCTGGCCAATGCCTGGGACAAGGCTATTGCAGAAGAGGGGTTCCTGTCCTGAATGCTAACCCACACAAGAAGATCTTGCTGCAGTATTTGACAGAAAAAATAATCTGTCTACATTTGGCCATCAATTTAACAAAGGAGGAAAACATGTTTACTCAGTTTTCTGTTCCACTTGCCACAAAAAAAATACAGCAAACTGTTAACAATTATTATGTGTTTAAAGAAGCACTACATCTGCCTCATTTTAATACACTAGTGTGCTATGTTATTTTGTGTTATGTTGATTTGGCATTTGTAAATTGAATACCTACCATAGTCAGTGCATCCATCAAACCCAAAGAGCATGTGCAAGTTGCAACTTTATCACCAAATATGTTGACACTGTGGGAAACAGCCATTGTTGGCGGCAACTGTGGCGGGGAGCCTGCTGCCCATATGTGACACAAGCATACTCGAAAAATGTGGTCCTGGCAAACATTATTTTACAAATTAATCACTGTGAGTTTCCCCTTCCACAGAGTCAATGCAAGCTTCTGCATGTTGTCAGCCACAGACCTAATCTAAATACAACTGGCATGGTTATATTTCACCAAATTCTTGCTATATGTGTTTGTCAAACCAAGTTTGTAATAGCTTCTCCACGGCACAGTCGGAATCCTATTTTTCAGAATCTGTGAGTATGTTGCAGGCTTTACAGAAGTATGCGAGTTGTCTCCAATTTATTTAAGCTTCCATGCAATACATCAATATCCATCTCAAGAAGATCTCTAAAGAGCCCATCAGCAAGAGTATCTAGTCCAGGTGATCTCGCTGTTGAGACTGCTGGTGCAAAATGCTCCCCTCCAGACATTTCCTCAACTAACTTATTGATTTCTTCATCTGACAAAGAAGTCAGGTCACGTGGCATAAGGATGACCTCTTTCTCTTTAGTCTCTGTTGGACAATCAGACCTGTAAATCATTATAAGGTACTCTCAACTTTTCCCAGGTCACTTGCCAGTTCCCTAGTATTGTTTCTATCCCCTAAATACATCTCTCGCTCTTGAGCAGTTTTAAAGAGTGTGTCTATAGTTGGTTACATTTTTGACTATCCTTATTGTATTTCTGTTGTTAGTCTGAAGAGTGCATATTCAGTTTTATCAGGCCTCTTATTCAGTTCATATTTATTCTTCACAGGTTCTTGAAACAAGGGGGTCAATTTACACGCACCATTATCTACTTGTAGAATCTTCACCTCCTTTTATAGGGATTTAAATTATTTAAAATAATTAATGGTTCCATAACTGGGGATACAACCCCCGACTCCAACTTGGAAATGGGGAAAGGAGAAGCAGATTCTCGATTATATATTCCTCTCGGACAATATCAGAATCTTAACAGCACGGAAGTTGTACACACCACGTCCAGTGATCACAACATCCTGAAGATGTCTGTTTTTTGAAGGATCTCAGTACAACCAGTCTACAAGAAGGAGCCCATTGGAAGAAATCCCAGCAGGAATAAACTGAGACTAACTTCTGGAAACATAAATCCACTAACAGCCACACTTAGAGCTGCCACAACGCAAGCAATCTCTGGATTATCCGAGAAATGTGATGGCCTACCGGGAAAAGACCGCTCCTGGTACTAAAAAAAAAGCTACATCCATCGCCACAAGTCTGACTCTGAAGTACTAAAAAGGAAAAAAAAACAGTTCAATATTCTAAAAAGAACACACAAATAAATTACTGACAGCAGTCACTTTAGACACCCTTAAGATCAGGAAATAATATTACAAAAATTGGCAAAAACAACACAAATGTGCCCTAATCCAACAAAATGCTGAATACATGCCAAAGTTAATTACCTCCAAAAACACAGGAAAAATGTGCAGAATCCTCAATGCACTAAGTGCCCCTCAACAGGCACTAATGGCAAATCGAATTCCAGCAAGTGAATGGATAACCCACTTTAGTGATCTATTCAAAAGCCAGACAGATGAAGACGAGGGGACCCCAGTCACTTGGACCTTTGAGACCAAAAAAGAAGACATCATTGAATGAATAAGGACAGCCAGTAGTTCAATAGCAGCCGCGCCAGATGGCCTGACACATGTTATGCTTAAGGGAAATCCGGAACAATGGGCAAACTTTATGTATCATTTGATTGAAACCATCAAAAGAAGCAAAGAAATCCCTAACTCTTGATTAGCATCTATCATAGTGCCCATCTTCAAAAAGGGTGACAGATCAACCCCAGCAAATTATAGGCCACTAGCCCTTCTTGACGTGATCAGAAAGACATTTGCAGCATTGATACTTAATAAATTGAATAAGTGGAGTACTGTGACAAAACATTTCGACCCCTGGCAGGCCGGAACACCTTTAAATCTGTTTCTTATCAATTATTTGAAGATTAGAGCTCTCTCAAATAATAATAACAAAATCTACTTGGATCGATAGATTTATCACATGCCTTCGATCTGGTAAAACTGTCCAATCCTGTGGTCAAAACTAAAGCTCTGAGGATGCCCACAGGACTTACATGAAGCCATTAAGGCACTTCACACAGACACCAAAATTCAAATAAGACTGAAAAACCAGGGTGATTTGACGGATTCAATCTCTACAACTATTGGCCTTAAGCAAGGTTGTCTTTTGGCACCAGCAATCATTAACCTGTATATCTCAGATATGGAAAATGCATTTAAAAACACACAATGTTTCCTGCCATGTCTGTCCAGAACACCAGTGAATAGGCTTCTGTATGCAGATGATCTAGTGATTATGGATCAAACACCGACCGGTCTGCAGCGACAATTGGATGCCCTGGCCTCTTATGTATCAGCAAATGGCCTGCGGATTAACGCAACAAAATCAAGAATCTCAATTCTCGGCAGGAAGCCGGGTTGAAGGGCAATGTCCATGGGCTGGTTTATGGAAGGAGTGAAGATTCCTGAAGTAAACTCAATGATCTATCTGGAAATTTTGATAAATGATTGCACTATTGACTCCCATAGAGAGATTAGTCTAAGAAGCAAAACAAAAACCCTGGCAGCTCAGGCAAAAAATATCAGACTTCGTCGCTGTATGTTTTTCATCATTCCAATGCTAAAGTTCTACAGGATGAAAGTATTACCCATTCTGACATATGGGGCAGAAGCCTCCTTTTCCATGTCATGGAAGGTATGGTCGATCCTCGAAGGACTCTTCTGGAGAAATTACCTAATTCCACACTGATAGCGATAATAAGGAAAGAGCTTGGCCTAACCTCCGTGTATACAACAACTGTCTGGAAAACTCTTTCCTTTTATAGTAAAAGTGCCTTTCTCCACCAGTTGAAGGAAGATTCACCACACTTAGATCATCATTGGACAAGGCAAAGGAATCAACCCTTAATGAGTGGAGCAACATGTGTAAAGGAGCTTTGGAGAGCTTAAGTCTGGCAGAAAAAACAGTGCTTGAAAATCCGGACTACGTAAAGCACAAGCTTCTTGATCAGGACTGGACCGAAACACTGGATCTGGCATCCAAATACAACATCTATGGTAACTGTTACACTGACCTTAAAAGGCGAGGTACACCTTTGCTCTATCTGGAAAAATTCCCCTCTGACTTTGTGATCAATTTTTAAGACTGCGTCTTAATCTATTCCCTACAAAGGAGAGACTCAAGGTCAGGAAACTTGCAAAATTGAGAGACTATGGGTACAGACTTTGTAAGCCTAAATACGAGGCACTAAACCATCTAATAACGAATTGCCCTGGAGTTAAGGACGCTAGAATCAATCTGATGGAAACATTCTTCTGTGATTATCAAACTTTGACTGTGATGGGCAAGTGGGTCTACATGATGCAGGGAACAACCATTTCACTTACATTTGCCTTGTTGGAATTAATTTGTGTCAGTAATCATCCGGAAAATTGAAGGAACAACATCAATCTTGAATTAAGCAACGATGAGTTTTGCGATACGTAACAGTAAAATTTGGTTGCACTTGGTTTTAAAATGATTTTTTCTTTTGTCTTGAACAGCAGAAAGGTTTCAATTGGAAACCATATGCTGATAAAAAAAAACATTTTTATTTCCTCTTACTTCTGATTGATGCTAGTTTGATTCAAAATGTATTTATTTTTGATTTATTCTTACATTTTTGAAATGCCCAGACCAAAGGGTATCACAGCGTTAGTACAGTACACGGGTTAGCAGAGCAGAAGGCACCTGGGCTCGAGGCCGCGGGCATCAGTTAATCATATTTATTAAGCAACCAGGTCTTAACTATTTTTTTGAAGGTGGAGAATGATTGTTGGTTTCTAATGAGAGTGGGCAAAGAGTTCCAGAGTGTGAGCCCCATGATGCAAAAACAGACTCCAACTGCTCTTTTGCTGTTGTACGAGATGCTGGAGCTAGATCTTAGTGCGCACATGTGGGCAGTTTGGGTGATGCAATTGTTGAGGTACAGGGGGGCCTATTACATATGCAATGATGGGCAATGAAAAGGGCTTTGAATTCCACTCACGCTTTTTCATGGGGAGCCAGTTGGAATCGTTTCTGGTAGCTTGTGGTAGCTGAGATGTGGTCAGAACATTTCAGACTGAGGGCAGAGCTTAGTGCCTTATTTTGGACTAGTTGGAGTTTGGACATATTGGCTGTCGAGGTGCCCATAAGTAGTATGTTGCAATAGTGAAGGTTCGAGAGGATCAGTGCTCGTGCAAGAGTGATACAGTTTCTTGGTTTGGTGAACTTCTACTTAAAGAGATAAGTCTGGCTGTGTAGGCAGTGGATGATACTACGGCATTAATGTGGCTGGACATGAATAGGTCCGCTTCCAGGAATACTCCCAATGTTTTTATTTGTTTCCGAAAAGGGATGGTCATGCCGTCAATACAGAAAGAAGATAAGGTGGCGCCCAAGTGTTTCAGACGGTGTGGTGTGCAGTTAATGAGGAGCTCGGTTTTTTCATCATTGAGGCATAAATTATGCATGGCCATCCAGTTCTGGGTTGTGCTATAGACTGCGTTAATTTTGATAGCGTTGGAGTTATGATCACCCAGAGGGGGATTAGAATTTGTGTATCATCCGCAAAGTTGGTGTAGATGATACCTCTAGCATCGAGGATATCAAAGAGGTTTTGTGTAGGTATTGCAGAGGGTGGATGAGAGACATGATCCTTGTGGAACGCTGAACAGGGCAGCAATAGCATCAGCTGCAGAATCCCCTATGAACACTCAAGTGGTCTGACCACTAAGAAAGGATTTGATCCACAGTGAGAATTGGACGTGTTGGCTGAGGTGTTGGCACAGTATATTGTGATCAGCAAGGTCTAGGCCAAGGAGAGGTCAAGCAGGATGGGTTCCATTTGTATTTGTAAGTCCAGTAGGGCTGTTTTAGTACTGTGCTTATGACGAAAACCAGACTGTCTTTTGCCAAGAAGATGGTTGCTCTACAAGAACTGCTGTACCTGGGTATAGGCAAGGCAGTATATAATTCATAGTACAAATTGAACTGTGGTAATGGGGCGGTATTTAGTGGGAAAGGAGGGATCAAGGGAGCTTTTTTAGTAGTGCTGTGACCCAGGCAACTTTGATAGAGGAGGGCACCATGCTCATTGAGAAGATGCGTTAGCAAACTCAGTGACAATGGAAGTAGGTGTAGGAGCACAGAGCTTGACTATGTGGGCTGTGCAAGAGTCACCTGTGCAGTTAGAAGGCGTAAGCATCTAGATAGCGGCTGCTATTTGCTCCTGGGTGACTTGGCAGAAAGTGAAAAGGCAGTATTTGTGGTGAGGGCCTGAGTAGGAGCATCTGGGTCAGGCACAGGTGCTTTGTTAGTGAGTGGGTCCTTTCTGGCACTGATTTTGCTGAGTAGTGATGACATTTTATGGGTGAGGGCATCTTGTATCGAGGTGCACTAGTCTTTATCCGCTTGTGTACCTGTGATAGGTGTGATGGATGTTTCAAGCTCTCTGAGAACTGCAAATAATTATGTACTGTTGGAGCTGGCACTTGTGATTCTATCATTGTAACTATTGGATTTGCACCACCCCGTTCTTGTAGTTAAAGGCTGCAGTGGCTAGAGCCTGGCTGTTCTTTGTGGAGGGGTGTTTTTTACATATGTGTTCCTGAGCTCTTTTTTGCTTGTGTAGATGGACCAATTCCTCCTAGAACCAGGTGTTGTTGGCTATGTGAGGCTTAGGAATTTTAGATTTGATCGACGCGTCGCGGTCGAGGGCCTGGAGCAGGCAGGCCTGATAATGGTTGGCCAGGTTGTGTACAGAGTGTGTTTGTGGTGGGGCATTGGTGATGAGCGAGGCAAGCAGAAATGGTTTTAGATCCTTGTGCTTCAAAATATGTGTTTTGCAGATTTGAATAAGGCTCAGTGGCGTTGGAAGGGTTTTGTGGAGCTTCAATAGAGAATGATTTAAGAGGATGAGGAAGTGATTAGACCGCAGAACTGGATCAATGGTCGATATGTTGATGTTGGCATTGGCCAAACAGTATCCAATCCAAGATGCGTCCTTTGGAGTGGGTAGGGGCTGTTATGAGTTGGGTGAAACTCATGTCACTGAGCGCAGCTGCTTTGGGGCAGTTGTATCATTATATTTAGGGTCTAGGTCTTCTAGGATGATGCATTTGGTAAGTGGTTTCATGAGTGGCGTGATCAATAGTGGGATGTCTAGATCAGGGAGGCTGGCTCCGTTTGGTTGCCAGTAGATAAGGAGCCAGTTAACTGTGCTTTGAGGGTCAGCTTCAGGATTAGCATTTTGTACCCTGGGGTGGAGGGTAGAGGGCAGGTCCTAATTTTTAAAGAAGATTTGGCAATGAGGGTTACTCGCCCTCCTATTACATCTACCCTGTCTGATCTGTAGATCGCAGTGTTAGGTGGGATGGCCATGGAGAGGAAGGAGGACGGATGCGTCATGGAGCCAGGACTCAGTGGTGGCAAGGACATCAAGGTGAGGCTCAAAGATGAGGTCATAGATTTCAACCGCTTGCTCGCCAAGAGATCTCTCGTTGATGAGTGTGCACTTTAAGGAGTCTGTTTGCTGGGAATTCTTTCTGTACTAGTAGATACTGCTGTGTGCTGTCTCTTGATGGGGATGTTAGAGGGGGAGACTTATTCCTTGATCTTTATCTGGGGGCTCCAGCAGAAGCGTGGTGTGTGGCGGTTGTGATGGTGAGCGTTCTGGTTCGGAGTCTGTGTAATTGGGGTGCACCCAGCTATGACACTGTGTGATCGCTGGTCAAGCCATTAGATGAGGTTGGAGAGTACTGTGTGGCTTGAGCGATGTGGTGGTTGTGGTAGGCAGTACCCTTGGGCAGAGTGGCTCTGGGTAGTGTGGCACCCAGATTTGTGAAAGTGGTGGGTGCTGATGCAGCCAACTGTGGTAAGCATTTCATTAGGGATGGAATGACCGCTGGAGGTGGCGGAGTGGCCACGGCTAACCTCAGGGAGCAAAGTGACCAGGTGTGACCTCGGGACTGAGGCGGAGGGATCTAAAGAAGCTAGCTGTCAGCTGGTGGACACTGCTGCGAATAGGCATGCACAATGGTGCCTATCCATTCTAGGGCAGGCAAGAAGAGATACAGCGATGGGAGGAAGCAAGGCCTTTCAGTGGGTGCTGGAGGAGCACCAAATGTGGGGATATAATCACTGTGCGTCGCAGCGCATTGTATAAAGGCATTACTTAATTGTGGCTTCAGCCAAGAGGAGAAGCGAAGGGCATATATAATACATGACATTGATCTGCATTGCAGTGCACCACAGTGTCACGAGGATAAGCACAGGGCACATTGTGTACATTACATTAGTGATTGGCAGTGCCGAGTGCTAAGGCATTCTTAGCACATGGATTAAGGCCATGAGGAGAAGTACAGGGCACATTGTATACATTGCGTTGTTTCGCAATGCCCTGCGCTGACGCGCCTATTATGGATGCATTACTTGAGGGTGATTTCAGGCCATGAGGAGAAGTGAGAGGCATGTTAAATACATTACATTGATTAGCATTTAGTGCGCTGCAGCACTTTAAGCAGCAATATACTTAATAGGGGCTTCAGGGGCACGCTAACATGCGAAGCCAGAAGCACATTACGAGCATTGCATGAGTCAGCATTGCAGTTTGCGGCAATGTCCGGATGGCGGTTACCACACACAGAAGTTGTCACCTGCGAGCATGGGACAATAGCAAGAGTGAAGATGCTTGGGGAAGTATGTGTGTCACAGCACAGTTCCACTGCAGGGCAAACAGGAAGGTAGTTGGAGGCAGAAGGGGCTCTCGGATGGGTCGCAAAATAGCAGCGATCACATGGAGATCCCCACAAAATCATGGTTGCAGGGTGAGGGTGAGACGAGTAGGTGTGGGAAGTCACAGCAGGCAACCGGCACAAGGGAGATGCAGCTAGGCGTTCTGGAGTCTGTAAATGAGGAGCTGAAGTGCCTCTTACCTGAGATAGGGTACAGGTAGTCATGATGCACAATTGGCTGTCTCGCAAGAGTGAGTGCAGGGCTGGCAGCTTCCACCGATGGGCGGTGTGCAGCATATTTGTCGGTCAGTCCGGCATCCATGGCAAGACGGGGAAAGACAGGGGCTGGAGCCTTAGACCCAGGCCTTTGAGCAGGGCCCAGCTTCGTCTCCCGGATCTGTGGAGTTTCTCCATTTGTTGAAATCATTACCCAATTGGCTTGCGGCATGTTGTTGAGTGCCTCCAAAACCTTTCATAGTGCATTTGAAGGCCACTCAGGCAAACACCTCTGAGACCTTACAACTGCAATTAATTCGTATGTCAGTGTCTGAACCCACCATAACATTAAACTTCCAGTTGAAGGACTGTTCCGTGAGAGTCTTGTATACAACGCAGAGTGCTGCCATCCTGAAAGAACACAAGAAGAATCCACGAGCAGCCTAACTAGGTGCCGTGAAATATATATGGACTATTACAGAAGCGTTACTACTTAAGACTCTCACTGAACAGGATCAGACCTTATACTAACTCCTAACAGGTTTATCTAGGACTCTGAATGTGACCAATCAAATATAGGGAGAATTCACATCGTGTGACAGAGCTCACTCGAAATGTATGTTATTACTCAATTGTATGAAACCGGATGAAATTGTACAAAAATTGTATTTAAAGTCAAAATATATGTGTGTAAACATAGGAGATGCAACAGTATACATGTAGAAAGGATTATGGGGGTAATTCATCGAATTCAGCGCACAAGTGGCGCATGCGGCTGGTGCACAGTGTGCGCGTGCGGCAGTCTGCGCCAGCCGCGTGCGCCAAAACCCATTTCGGCGCACAGCGTATTCATGGATTTTAGCATAGAATGGCGCAGCGACCCTGCAGCAGCGCCAATTACGCCCCCAACCCCGCCCTGTGCGCCTTGAACAGCGCACAAATCCAGTACATGGCGCACAGGCCAGTGGACCAGCATACAACCCCCAAACACGAAAACGCGTGTAAAACTCCCCGCGCACCCCTCGGAAAACACATATCCCGCTCGCGCTAGGCCAATCGCGTGTAAAACTCCCCGCGCACCCCTCGGAATACACGTACCCCACTTGTGCTAGGCCAATCGCATGTAAAACTCCCTGCGCACCCCTCGGAATACACGTACCTCGCTCATTCGTGGGAAGTTTCACATGCGATAGGCCTTGCGAGAGCGGGGCACATGCATTTCTGGGGTTCGCGGGAAGTTTCACACGCGATAGGCCTTGGGCGAGTGGGGCACGTGTATTTCTGGGGTTCGGGTTCGTGGGGAGTTTCACATGCAGTAGGCCCTGTGCGAGCGGGGTATGTATATTACTGGGGTTCGCGGGAAGTTTCACATGAGATAGGCCTTGGGCAAGCGGGGCATGTATATTTCTTGGCGTCGCAGGGAGTTTCACATGCGGTAGGCCCTGTGCGAGCGGGGCACATGTATTTCTGCGGTTCGCGGGGAGTTTCAGACGCGGTAGGCCCTGTGCGAGCGGGGTACATGTATTACTGGGGTTCGCGGGAAGTTTCACACGCGATAGGCCTTGTGCGAGCCGGGCACGTGTATTTCTGGGGTTCGCAGGGAGTTTCACATGCGGTAGGCCCTGTGCGAGTGGGGCATGTGTATTTCTGGGGTTCGCAGGGAGTTTCACATGTGGTAGGCCCTGTGCGAGCGGGGTACGTGTATTTCTGGGGTGCCCAAACAAATTGGCAGTGTGTGTCCTCCCAGGTGTGCCCTCACACCCTGCCCCAGGGCCTGCAGGCAGCCCATCCACCCTGGTGAAAGTCCCCAGCCAGCCCACATGTCACCACGCACAAGTGAGCACTGACTCATGTCCTCCCACCCACTCACCCACCCAGCAGTGAAGGGCACCTGCCAGCAGGCCCCCACTCATGTCCCCCCACCCACTCGCCCACCCAGCAGTGAAGGGCACCTGCCAGCAGGCCCCCACTCACGTCCCCCCACCCACTCACCCACCCAGCATTGAAGGGCACCTGCCAACAGGCCCCCAATCACGTCCCCCCACCCACTCACCCACCCAGCAGTGAAGGGCACCTGCCAGCAGGCCCCCACTCATGTCCCCCCACCCACTCACCCACCCAGCAGTGAAGGGCACCTGCCAGCAGGCCCCCACTCATGTTCCCCCAAAGCAGTGAAGGGCACCTGCCAGCAGGCCCCCACTCATGTCCCTCCACCCACCCAGCAGTGAAGGGCACTTGCCAGCAGGCCCCCACTTATGTCCCCCTGAAGCAGTGAAGGGCACCTGCCAGCAGGCCCCCACTCATGTCCCCGCCAACACGTCAACATGACCCACAATCATGGCCCTCATGGCCACCCAGATCCCACCGCATGCCACCCCTGCCCAAATAACCAACCAAGCATAACATACACCCCACATTAAAATGGCCATTACATGAAACAATCAAAATGGCATGTACGTACATCAACTCATGTCCGTCACACACACAATGGGTGCCAATGAATGTGAAAACCCACATCGTGACATGCATGAAACCAATGAGAGAATACCACACATTGAAGTACGGGAAAAAACGTATTGAACAACAAATGTGGTGAAAATAATTTAAACACCAAACAATGGACATAAGGAAAACAATGCAGAATGTCACATAATGATAAAAAAAGGAAATCAGAATCCAAAATATATGAAATTAAAAATGTCTCCAAAGTCTCCCTCCAACAAAGCAAATCCAAACAGAAATGAAAAAGTAAAATGCATTGCTCTATGGAAAAATCAAAAAAGAAAATGCCGACAAATCCACGCTCCAACTATTTACAAGGATGAAATCCTGGGTCAATGAGCCCAACTGCCCAAATGAAACCTACTGTCATGATCTCTGCTTCCAAAAGGTCAGGGTTTTCCCAACTCCCTTGGAAGCAGATCCATAACCCAGGTTCCGAGTGCCAACCAGTCCCAATTGGGACCTTTTGGACCCAGTCCTGGCGCCAGTGGCACCAGGCTCATAAATATGCCCAGTCCCAGCGCTGGAAGCGCCGGGCTCATAATGCTTGGGTGGACTTACCTGCAGCAGACCATGCTGCTTACTTGCCTGCCAGTTGAGCCTCTGATCCTCTTCAGTTTGGAACTACTTTTCCTGTTGGGTGGGGCAGGAGCCACTCCCTAGATTCAGAACACTGGAACTCTTCTGGAAAGCAGGAACTCTTTTCTTACTTAGGCGTGGCTGTGGAAGGAGACACCTAAGCACTACAGGAGGCTATTTAACCCACACCCGATGGATGAATCTTGCTTTGCGTTATTCTGCATCCTCTGCAGCAGAACGCTCATCGTGTCTTCTGCATCTGATCCTGGGCCTAAGGAAAAAGGCTTACCATCCTGAATCCAGTCTTCAGCAACACCTATAAAGACAAGAAAGAACAGGTTAGCATTACGGTCTTCAGTGACAGCTCTTCACTTACCTGGTCCATCGGCTGTCACCAACGCCTCGCGCTGCATTCCGGCATCTGAAAGACAAAGGCCCTCATTACGACCCAGGCGCTAAGTAATCGAAATTACCGCCATGGCGTAATGAGCGTTAACGCCATGGTCCGATGGCGATAAGAGCGCCATATTACGACCCATCGCGCACGAGCATTATGCCATGGCGGTAATGTAAACTGCGCCATGGCGTTAATGCCCCCAAAACGGCACCTACCGGCATCGTATGCCACGCAAGGTGCACCACCGCCACCCCGACCACCGTTCATAGCGGTGACCGTAGTTAGCGGTCACCGCAATTAGCGGTGACCATAGATAAGCGGAACCGGAAGTAGCGTCACCGCGGCGGAACGGGAAAGAGCACGGCGGCCATCTTTAAAAACACAATCCATTGCCATCCTCCGCAACCACTGGACATCCGAGCCTGGGACCCGGCAAATACCATCATCAACCTTCTTCCTGCAAGAAAATGCCTAAAGTGGTTAAGAAAGCCTGTGACCGCCAGCGGCAAGACCGCTTCACCAGAGAGGAGCTCACCATGCTTGCGGAGACCCTCCAGGAGAACGCCGCAGTGGTATTCTCCAACCAAATGACCAGACCGGCCATAGCCAAGAAGAAGGCCATATGGGCACTGGTAGCTCAGCGGGTTAGTGTCGTGGGAACAACACCCCGCAATGTGAGACAGTGCCGCAAGCGGTGGGACGATCTCCGGCTCAGAGTCAGGAGCATACTATCAGCAAACAGAAACCTGGCCACGGCAACCGGGGGAGGATCGGAGTCCCCTATCAAATTGCAGCCATGGGAGGAAATCTGTGCCTCCACCATCGGAATGGAGAGCATAGAAGGAGTAGGAGGAATGGAGAGAGGAGCCCCGACATCAGGCGATGCAGGTAGGTGGCTCAAATCAAGCCATGCAAAATTCACCAAAGTCCATTCATGTGAAGTATAATGTTGCCCCATAGTGTAAATGCAACACATCAGCAGGAGACTGCCCACAGATACATCCGATCTCCACCCTGTACACATGCAGTATGCACACCCTAACTGCAGGCACCCACATACCTCCATGCTACTTCCACACAAAAGGGAGACAACCTGTTTTCCCCTGCCTCAAATGTGCCGCATGTACTAACTGATAAGATGTCAGTCGTCACAATGCTCGCCCAATGTCCACAGACCCATCAATAACACCTTCCCTCCTTTGCTACACCACAGGCTCAAATTCCGACCTTGAGGACGAGGACACCACTGCCTCCACACCCACCAAGAGGGCCAGGACAACTGTGCCAACACCACAACCCTCCACCTCTGCCGTCCCGAGGAAAACCCCACAGCAGCCAAAATCCATGGCAGGAAAACAGGACAGGGCACTGACAGCCACCCCAGCAGGCAGCACAGAAGCAGCAGCAGCCATTACCCAAATCGTGCCCACAGAAGGGACAGGCTCTGCTGAAAGCAGCACTATTGGGGAAACTGCTGCCATCGCAGCCTCCTCCGATAGCGAAGGAGGGATCATTGAGGTGTTTGATGTGGGAAGCCCCACTGCCCACCCTCATTCCCCCTACCTGTCCCAAATCGTGCCCACAGAAGGGACAGGCTCTGCTGAAAGCAGCACTATTGGGTAAACTGCTGCCATCGCAGCCTCCTCCGATAGCGAAGGAGGGATCATTGAGGTGTTTGATGTGGGAAGCCCCACTGCCCACCCTCATTCCCCCTACCTGTCCCTAAGCAGCCCGCATGCGGGTGCTACACAGGGGCAGTCAGAGGATGACGATTGGCCAGGCTCTCCATCCCCGCTGCAGGAGGTGAGCAGCCCAATGGGAATACCACTGCCATTAGCCATGGCCCAGAAAGAACAACTAAGCCTGGAGGAGATTGTCACCCGGCAGCAGCAACTATCCTCGCTCCTCAATGAGCATGTTGCAGAATGTGGGGGGTCAACGGCAGCGATGGAGAAATGTGCGGAGACAGTGAAGGCTGCTATAGAGTCCTCCACAAAGGACATCTGCGCAGAACTCGCCGCTGTGCGGCATGTCATCACTGAACTTGTGCAGACAATTCGGGACATGCGTCCAAATGAGCAGGCAGGAACCTCCTCGGCTGCCAGCTCGACACCAAGTAGCCCCATCCGCCGATCGGGGAGGAACCTGCGCAGCACAGGCAGGGGTGCCCCGGGGGCCAGGGGAGGGGGCTGCCAATAGTGGCCGGACAGTGGAGAAATCCTGCATCAGACACTGCTGCACAGACTTACTCACACCTTTGTAGGGATTCCAGGGGGGAGGGTGGAGGGGGGAGTGGGTGTGTTGGGGAGTTCAGGGGGGAGGGGGGAGTGGGTGTGTTGGGGAGTTCAGGGGGGAGGGGGGAGTGGGTGTGTTGGGGAGTTCAGGGGGGAGGGGGGAGTGGGTGTGTTGGGGAGTTCAGGGGGGAGGGGGGAGTGGGTGTGTTCAACAAAATCACTTTCACAATACACTTTTCATATTTGCACAAATCAGATGTGTGGACATTGCTCATTGCGTATGTGTGATGTATTGGTAAACAGTCCCCAGTGTCCATATAACAGACGCACACAGTGCCACAATCGTCATCTCCAGGTGACACCCCCCATTCGCGTGTGCTAGAATAATTGGTTGATCAGAGTACTACGCATTTCACGCCCCTCCTGTTCATCGCCGCCTCCATGAGGTGCTGCCGAATCCCCACCTTCATCATCCTCATCGACAGGTGGTTGCAGTTCAGCATCAGGGGGCAGGGGCACATTGCGTCTGACGCACATATTGTGTAGCATGACACATGCCATGACGATCTTTGCCATCTTCTCATGGTGGTACAGGAGTGCCCCACCAGACCTGCTGAGGCAGCGAAACCGTGCCTTCAATAGGCCAAAAGCCTGCTCAATCACCGCACGGGTACGTGTATGTGCACGGTTGGAGTCCTCCTCGTGCTGGTTCTGTGGGTTCCGGACTGGTGTAAGTAGCCACCTCTTCAGGGGATAGCCTGCATCACCTGTATGTGGGCGAGAATGTATGTGTCAGTCATGAAGTCTATTTCAAAACATGACGTGCCACCATGGCTTGCATCCAACTGTTACTTCGGACCTCTTTTGAATGCACTAATTGATTCACACTATGCGACCAGTATATGCTCATGGCTCCTATGGAATGTGGTACATGCCATCAACCAATGTATGCAGGGGGGTCAAGTGCCTTGTGAGTGTCCATCCACTGTGTTCGTTCATACCGTTTGTTTTGGTGGCCTGGCACGTGTCCTGTGAGGTCAACGCTCACATCATTGCAACATTGCTGTCAGCATCATCATGACCCCAGTGAGCAATACTGATGTTGATAGGGACATTTTGTGGGCCTTGCTGTCTGTGTGATGGTGTGTTGATGTTTCTGTCCGTCATGTGCCTCATTCGTGCGCAGTTATGGGGACAGGCCTTTCAGTGGATGGTGTCTGGTGACGTGCATGTAGGTGCATTTCGTTCAGGTCAATGTGGTGTGAAGTGGTACAATGCACTTGCAGATGGTTGTGTCAATGTTGGGGCACACCTTCATTCACGTGGTGGGGCTGCATACATCAGGCATTAGGTTTAGTGGTGTCAGCTGAGGTTTGTGCTGCTTTAGGGTATGATCTGGCTCCATTGTCTCTGCTACTCACAGCCAGGTGGGGTATTCAGTAGGGGTGGGATGGCGGTTGGTGTTTCTATCATGCTGTTTGTGTATCATGTATACGATGGTGTTGATGGTGTCCCGGTCCAAACGGTACAGGGTGTGGATCTGCTCAGCGGTGAGGTTGAATGGACTGGCTCTGGTGCGTGGGATTGTGGGCTGCCTGCGTGGTGCCACTGGCTGTGCTGGTGGGGCTTGCTGGCCCTGCCTTGCCCTCCTTCTCCTCCTGCGTCTCCTCTGTGCAGCCTATTGTTGTTGTTGTTGTAGTTGAAGTTGTAGCACTTGCATTGCTATCAGGTCCTCCAGCCCCAACATTGCTAGTCCTATTGGAATCATTGTGGAGTGTGACTGGGTCTGGGAAGGGGTTGGGTGTGCTCTTTGTTCTGTATTGCCTCCACCTGTGCTGATTCTGTGCGCCTGTGGCACCTGGATTCACTGCACAAGGCCCTTTACGGTTGGTTCGCGATGGCGTAATTAGCACCATAAGGTACTTAACGGGCTGGGTGATGGCGTTAGGTGCATGTCCGCTTGGGTCGGCATTCGCGTACCTTTACGCCATGGCGCTAAGTACGGTGTGGGAGGTCGCGTGCGCGCGCCATTGGCGCAGTTAGCGGCAGCGTTAACTACGATGCCGCTAATGGCATCGTAGTTAACGGTCACAGGTCATGATCGGACCTAGCGGAAAACGATGGCGGTAACCATTTACCGCCATCGTTTTTCACTTAGCGCCAGGGTCGTAATGAGGCCCAAAAGCTTACCAACTCTTCGCACGCGCCGGAGGCCTTCGGCGCTGCATCCCGCATCTGAAAGACAAAACAAGGTGCGTTTAAAGACATTGGGGAACTTTAATACTCACGTGCCATTACTCCTTTCCACATCCAACCCAGTGGGTATTCCGGCACCCTGCAGCCGCTCCGAACTTGTACCTGCAAAATAAAAAGACAGTTAGAGCGCATCGTGAAGCAGGCAACAAGCGCTTACTTACGTGCTTCCAGGCGCTTCTATTCATCACAAGGGCTCCATCTTCAACTCACTTCAGCCAGTCATCCGCCATCGCCGGAACCCTGCAAAACAAGAGACATCATTCCTAAAGACTTTTAAAGACATTAGAATTACTCGAAACTTACCATTCGTGCAGTAAACGACGGACAGCATTCCTCTGAAGTCAAGAGGCCTGCTCCCCTTATCCAGTGAAGAAACTGGTTACAGCACCCTGCCCCGAGGCAGATGGAGAGCACGGCGTTCACTTACCTAAGGTGAGAGCGTTAACCTTTGGGTTCTACAGGAGAAGAGAAAGGGAAGAAGAGAGAGACATTCAATAACCCAGTTCATTAATCCCATATTTTCTATCTGCAGACATCTTACCCTTCGAGTCAGACATACAGTGCACAGAGGTCCAGCCCAAAGAGCCAGCCGTGTGTTACACATCACCTTTGAAGATACGGTATACGCCCAGTCAAGACCGGCGCCTCTACGGGAATCAGGTGAGCGTTACAGAACGCAAAGCACACCGCAAAACTCCCGTCCAGGCGCTATGGAAACCTCGGATACCGACCAGCTAGCCCAGTTACTTGGGGAACTAAGGGCAGAAGTGCATGCAGCCCGTCAGGAAACGAATGCTCTAAGAAGGGAACTGATTATTTCCAAGGAGCGAACAGATGATCTCGCTAGACAATTGCTACAGTCACAAGCCGGACAAACCCCGTTACCCGCATCTGGGGGAAATCTTCCTTCTACATCCTCTATGAATTCAGTGCAGATCAACCTACCTGGGAATGTACCTCTGGCTCCGCCCGAACGATTTTCTGGTGATCCAAAGAGGTTTGCAGTATTTATCAATCAGTGCCGGTTGCATTTCTTATGCCGGCCAGCAGCCTTTCCAACTGATCAAGCTAAAGTAGCTTTCGTGCTTTCGTACCTTAGTGGCAATGTGGCAGACTGGTCGATCCCTCTAGTAAATCAAGATGATCCGGTCCTCCATGATTTTCAAGCTTTTCAGCTCAGTATGGAAAAACTGTTCGCAAGACATTCACAGGGGCAGGCCCTGGACAATGAGCTTCTTTCGTTGCGACAAGGTAATCAAGACCTTTTGGCTTATATTGCGTCTTTCAACAGACTGATAGTGGAAACTCAATGGCCTGAGGACAAAAGGATTACGCTGTTTTATAGAGGTCTACGTGGAGAGCTCAAAGATGTGTTAGCCCAAGTAGTGAATCCCCCACAAGATTGTTCGGACTATATAGACTTAGTCGTTCAAATCGATCACAGACTGCAGAACAGGAAGGCCGATCGTTCCAAGTTTGATGCTTGAGTATTTTCCAAACCGCCAACTCCTTCCAAAGGAGTAGACTCCGGGGAACCCATGCAAATAGGGGGCCTGAAAGGTCCTCTAACACAAAAGGAGCGGGAAAGGAGAAAACAGTTGCAATTATGCCTCTATTGCGGAAACTCAGGGCACTTTCTTCGAGACTGTCCGGTGAAACCTGCCAAGAAGGCAGTAGGAGCTGCAGTTACCAAAGTTACAAACTCTGAGCAGGGAAACGACCTCGCCCGACAAGAATAGAGGTCCTCTTGCCGAGCGTGAAAACCAGTTCCGTGACCTCGCATTTCGTGATACCTATGGTCCTCATTAGCCCTGATAATCCGGATCGATTACATGCAATTGAAGCTTACGTCGACAGCGGTGCCATCGGCAATTATGTGGATCATGAAATGGTTTTGAGGATGAATCTAACTCTTTGTCCCAAGGCTGTAAAGGACGTCATTACTACGGTGGATGGTACGGAGATAGCCTCCGGGCCAGTAACGCATACCACTCAAGAGGTGACGCTAGTAAGTCAAGATGGACACCATGAGAAGATCGTGTTCGATGTGATCAAGGCCCCTCAGTTTCAGATTATTCTAGGAATACCTTGGTTAGAGAAACACAATCCTCTGATCGATTGGCGAGCAAGAACGGTCCAGTTTCCAGAATGTGTCTCTACTTGTCATCCTCCACCTGGTGTTGCACTGGCAGCAATTTCTTCAGAGACTCCCCAGTTACCTCCCGAATACCTAGAATACCAAGATGTTTTCCGGAAGGATCAGGCTAACTCTCTACCTCCTCATAGGTCTTATGACTGCCAGATAGACCTGATACCTGGATCTACTCCTCCTTGTAGTAGAATTTATGCCCTCACCGAGCCTGAGAACCTTCACCTTCGACAATACCTGGATCAATACCTGGCAAATGGGTTTATTCGTCCTTCCAAGTCCCCTGCTTCTTCAGCTTTGTTCTTCGTTCCAAAAAAGGAAGGAGACCTTAGAACTTGTATAGATTATCGCTCCCTGAACCAGATCACCGTTAAGAATAAATATCCGTTACCTTTGATCCCTGAACTCCTGGACCAAGTCAGAAAAGCATGCATATATACAAAGCTGGATCTTAGAGGAGCTTACCACTTGGTGCGAGTAAAAGAGGGCGATGAATGGAAGACGGCCTTCCGCACCAAGTATGGGCTATTTGAATACCAGGTCATGCCCTTCGGACTTTGCAATGCCCTGGCCGCCTTTCAATATTTTATGAACGATGTCCTCAGAGAGCTCATAGATGTGTGTGTTGTTGTTTACATTGACGACATCCTCGTTTATTCTTCATCGGAATCTGAACATCGGAAACACGTGAAAATGGTCCTCGAAAGATTGCGTCAACACAAACTTTTCGCTAAGTTGGAAAAATGTGTTTTCAACGTGACTGAAGTTGAATTCTTGGGATTCATATTATCACCTGGCGGAGTGCGTATGGATTCAAAGAAGGTCGATGCAGTTCTCAAATGGCCATCACCATCCTCCGTAAAAGGTGTGCAAAGCATGTTAGGCTTCGCTAACTTTTACCGCAGGTTTATCCCCGAATTCTCTCGAATAGTCCAGCCCATCACTGCCTTGTTAAAGAAAAACAAAAGTTTTGAATGGTCTACCGAGGCGGAACAAGCTTTCCAGGATTTGAAGACTAAATTTATCTCTGCACCAATCTTAAAACACCCTCGCCCCGAACTCCCCTACATCGTGGAAACTGATGCTTCAAGCCTTGCCATGGGGGCAGTTCTATCACAAAAGGACCCGGTAACCAATCAGTTGCATCCCGTGGCATTTTGGTCCCGCAAATTCTCGCCTCCTGAAATCAATTACACGATTACTGACAAGGAACTTCTGGCTATCAAGTCTGCCTTTAAGGCTTGGCGGCATTATCTGCTGGGGGCCCGACACACCGTTACTGTCATTACGGATCACCGAAACCTGCAATATTTGAAAACCGCAAAAGCCCAATCCTCTAGACAACTCCGTTGGGCATTATTCTTTGCCGAGTTTGACTTCATAATTACCAATTGACCTGGTACAAAGAACGGTAAAGCTGATGCCCTTTCTCGGATGGGAGTAGAAGAACACTTGATCAACCCTAAACCTGTACCAATCATTCCCGAACAAAGAATTCTGGGTGTAATCGCCACAGAATCCATAGAGGAAGTTAAGGATAAAGCCAGGCAACTTGTAACTCCAGCAGACATACAGAATTGGCATCTGCAGGGAAAGGACTTTGCAGTAAAGGACATCTTATTGTATTTCCAAGAACGATTATACCTACCCAGCACAGATTACCAGAAAAAAGTAATCTCTTGTTATCACGATTCTTTAATGGAAGGACATCCCGGTATGGCCAAGACCTCAGAAAAAATCAAGCGCTACTTCTGGTGGCCGTCTTGGAAAAAAGATATCAGAGACTTTATAATGTCCTGTGGAGTATGCGCCCAAAACAAGAGTCAAAAGGAAAGACCAGCAGGCCTCTTACGCCCTATTGACATCCCACCTCGCCCTTGGCATACGCTTTCTATGGACTTCATCACCGATCTACCTCCATGCTCCGGATACAATACGATTCTAGTAATCGTGGACTTATTCTCCAAGATGGTGCATTTCATTCCGCTCAAAGGCTTGCCAACAGCAGCAACTCTGGCCCGAGAATTTCTCGAAAACATCGTCCGACTGCACGGTTTTCCTTCGGTTCTAATTTCGGATCGAGGTAGTCAATTTATTTCTCATTTTTGGCGAAGTTGCTGTCGGTCGGCTCAAATTGATGTGAGACTATCGACCAGTCACCACCCTCAGACCGACGGACAAACCGAGAGGACCAATCAAACTCTGGAACAGTATTTACGCTGCATACTGCAACAAACTGAAAAAACTTGGAAAGACATCCTTTGGATAGCCGAATATGCCTACAATAACTCTGTCCATTCGGGAACTGGGAAAACCCCGTTTTTTCTTTTGTACGGCAGTCACCCTCAAACCTCGGAGTTGGATCCCCTCCAAGATCTTGAAACACCAGCAGTAGACTCCCTGCATTCTACAATCACCCAAGCCTTTAAGGAAGCTGTTTCTCACCTTCAAAGGGCTAAAGAACAATACAAGAAAGGAGCAGATCAACATCGGAAGGAAGCCCCTCAATATCAAGTAGGGGATCAAGTCTGGTTATCCACCAAATATCTACCTCTAAAAGGGCCACGCACATTCAACCCAAGATACCTTGGTCCCTATTCCATCACTACCATAGTAAACCCAGTAGCGGTCAAGTTGGACTTGCCCCCGCACATGAAGATACATCCGGTCTTCCACGTCTCTCTATTAAAACCCGTGCAACCTCAAACCCGACTAACTAAATCTCCAAAACCTATCCTAGTTGATGGAGAACTCGAGTTTGAAGTCAAAAGCATTCTAGACTCCAAGATCTCCAAATCTAAACTATTTTACCTAATTGACTGGAAAGGCTACGGCCCCCAAGAGAGATCCTGGGAACCTGCTGAATATGTCCACGCTCCTCGCCTAATCAAAAGATTTCACCGAACATTTCCTGACAAGCCAAAACCCCCGGAGAAGCCCGGTTTGGGAGGGGCCTTGAGGGGGGGTACTGTCATGATCTCTGCTTCCAAAAGGTCAGGGTTTTCCCAACTCCCTTGGAAGCAGATCCATAACCCAGGTTCCGAGTGCCAACCAGTCCCAATTGGGACCTTTTGGACCCAGTCCTGGCGCCAGTGGCACCAGGCTCATAAATATGCCCAGTCCCAGCGCTGGAAGCGCCGGGCTCATAATGCTTGGGTGGACTTACCTGCAGCAGACCATGCTGCTTACTTGCCTGCCAGTTGAGCCTCTGATCCTCTTCTGTTTGGAACTACTTTTCCTGTTGGGTGGGGCAGGAGCCACTCCCTAGATTCAGAACACTGGAACTCTTCTGGAAAGCAGGAACTCTTTTCTTACCTAGGCGTGGCTGTGGAAGGATACACCTAAGCACTACAGGAGGCTATTTAAACCACACCCGATGGATGAATCTTGCTTTGCGTTATTCTGCATCCTCTGCAGCAGAACGCTCATCGTGTCTTCTGCATCTGATCCTGGGCCTAAGGAAAAAGGCTTACCATCCTGAATCCAGTCTTCAGCAACACCTATAAAGACAAGAAAGAACAGGTTAGCATTACGGTCTTCAGTGACAGCTCTTCACTTACCTGGTCCATCGGCTGTCACCAACGCCTCGCGCTGCATTCCGGCATCTGAAAGACAAAAGCTTACCAACTCTTCGCACGCTCCGGAGGCCTTCGGTGCTGCATCCCGCATCTGAAAGACAAAACAAGGTGCGTTTAAAGACATTGGGGAAATTTAATACTCACGTGCCATTACTCCTTTCCACATCCAACCCAGTGGGTATTCCGGCACCCTGCAGCCGCTCCGAACTTGTACCTGCAAAATAAAAAGACAGTTAGAGCGCATCGTGAAGCAGGCAACAAGCGCTTACTTACGTGCTTCCAGGCGCTTCTATTCATCACACGGGCTCCATCTTCAACTCACTTCAGCCAGTCATCCGCCATCGCCGGAACCCTGCAAAACAAGAGACATCATTCCTAAAGACTTTTAAAGACATTAGAATTACTCGAAACTTACCGTTCGTGCATTAAACGACGGACAGCAGTCCTCTGAAGTCAAGAGGCCTGCTCCCCTTACCCAGTGAAGAAACTGGCTACAGCACCCTGCCCCGAGGCAGATGGAGAACACGGCGTTCACTTACCTAAGGTGAGAGCGTTAACCTTTGGGTTCTACAGGAGAAGAGAAAGGGAAGAAGAGAGAGACATTCAATAACCCAGTTCATTAATCCCATATTTTCTATCTGCAGACATCTTACCCTTCAAGTCAGACATACAGTGCACAGAGGTCCAGCCCAAAGAGCCAGACGTGTGTTACACATCACCTTTGAAGATACGGTATACGCCCAGTCAAGACCGGCGCCTCTACGGGAATCAGGTGAGCGTTACACCTACAATAATACATTAACTAATGAAGAACTATATACAAAAATATGGGGTATTGTCCAAGCGCCCCAAAAAAAATGAAAACAAAAATGAAACCTAACACTAACTAACTAACTAACTATTTACAATGGCAGCGGGCTTGTCCGATGGCTCACTTTTTGATGCCCCTGGACAGGGCATCATCGAACTCCCGCTCAATGTCCTGGAGGCGGTCCTCTTCCATGGACCCGAGGGTTCGCAGGGACGATGACATGTTGACCTCCAACTCCCTGCAAATTGCCTCGAGGCACTCGGCCCGCCTCAGTGCCCTCCGCATGGATTTCTCCGCCCTGACCATTTAGAGCCATGCCTCTTCCGCCCGCTGCCGTTCCACATCTATGGCATGGCCCAACCACTGCCACACGGAAGACACTTGGAATCCTGGGTCCTCCTGCCCTCTGGCTGATGCTTGCCCCTCCGATGTTGGAGGCCCCAAGCCATCATTGCTCCCACCATGTTACTGCCGTTGCTCTGCCTGTGCCTGCGCCCTGGCTCTTGCTGCCTGCATGTCCTCCTCCGGCTGGGGTGCAGTTGTCGTGGTGGCCACCCCTGCTGGACCCAGCCTGGCCGCTGGGTCAGAGGCAGCTCCACAGGGTACCCAGGTGATACATGGGTGGGAAGATGGCATGGAGGACGACTGGCGCGTAGGGGGTTCAGGTGAGGAGGGGGCCGCAAGAAGGTCCAGCACATGGAGGAATTCAGCATTGGTGACCCGTCCCAGTAGGTCAACGCGGTCAAAGAGGCATCCGAGATGACGGGCAGTGTCTTCACGAAAACACTGCAGGTCACCTCACAAGCCCCGTTGACACAATGCTATCCCAGCCAGGACAGGCTAAAGCCGGTCCCGGATAGCCACGTCCGCAGGGAGAGGAAGGCCAGTTGTTGGGCGCTCATCCCCTCCCTGAAAACGGGTCTGGACGTAGGCATCCCTGCTGGTGCTGGATGATGCAGTGACAGGATCAGGGACATGATTACACACAGGCACCTCTGCGGCGGCCTGTGGTGCCTCCTGTCCGTGACCTGCACTGCACCACTAGCACCAGTGGAATCCCCACCTCCAGACCCTGTGTGTATCCCTTCCACAGCCTCCTCCTCCACCAAACCCCCCACCAACCTGGATGACTCCATGCCATCTTCCTCTGTCTGACCCTGTGGAGTCTCAGCTGCCCTGTTGCTGCCGAGGAGTCCATCTCCGACCTCCGCCTCTTGGACCTACCCTCAGCAGCTGCGGCCTGGGACACGGCACCAGACTCCCCACTCCCCGACGAGATGACAATCTCGGAGGGAAGTCGGTCCTTGCGTCTCCGGCTGGTGGTGTGATCCCTGCCGCTTTGCTCCACAGCACCCTCTCCACCCTCTTCATCAGTTGACACTGCAGACAGGGAGAGATAGAACACAGGCATCAGGGCACTGTACAAACGACTGATACTCAGATGACAGTTGTACATGAGTGGCAGTGTCAAACTTCAGACATGGCATCACAATCCCTAACACACATGTCATATGTACTCACACACATGAGCAATTCCACAGCAATATTGCACCATGCAGCACCATCCATACACATACAACAGCATTAGCATCCGAAGATGAGCCTGACCTCACATGAAACACGGGGAGTGCACAACACATGCACACACACCAACACACTTACATGAATGTGTACATGTCCACCAACTGTCACAGTGATGAGATCGCCATCCATGTCACATCTGGCATTCATCCTTCTACATGTCAGTGCCACATGCATCCATGTTGCATCACAGTTGCACACTTGTCAAATACACACACATGCATACAGTGCAGATACATGCAGCTGGAACCACCATCCATGTGTGACACCACAACCATGCCAACGTACATACACAGTAATGAAAACTTGTTTGCTCCCACACCTGCATTTGGCCTGCATGCTTACCAACACATACACCATCCATGTGTCTCACACATGAGAGGACTCACATGTGTCAGCCTCACGCCCCTGTACATACACATCCATACATGGCCCTACAAAAACACATGTATAACCTGCACACTACTGGCACACCACAACACGCACAGCGTCCAATCAGTATGCATGTACACTTACCGCTCGACTCCAGACGGGTCTGCCTCTCAAGGACCTGGACCTGGACCTGGAGCGCCTTCAAGAGGCGCTGGGCCTTGTCGAGGGCCCTGGACCTGAAGTCCTCCCAGTGCTTCAGGACATGTTTGATGTCGCGGACTGCCACCCCCTCCTCGTTGATGGCAGTCACGATGTCCATCCAGAACCTGGTCCGTTCTTTATTGTCGGCACGCAAACTTCGAAAGAGGGCATCATACTGCCCCAGGACTTGCTCCACCAGGACACCAACTTCCCTGGCACTGAAGCTGGTGGCCCTCTGCCTCTCTGGCTGGGGGTTGCCAATGGTGCCAGATGGTGTTGTGCCCGACATGGCAACCCCAGAGACAGGTGTGGGTGGGCAACTGGGTCCTGGGGCTGGGCTGTGGAGCGATGGTATCCCAGTCGGGAGTCTTCAGTTCCAGCAGGGGTGGTCACAGCAACTGCACCCTGGCAGATGTACAAGCAGCAAATAGCAGGGCACATGGGCAGCAGGCAGGCAGGCAGCAGCAGATGGCAGGTGGGAGCGTGCTCGGGGCTCTGGGGGCAGTAATTCGGCCTTCTGGGCAGGAGCGTGGTCTTCCATGTGTTTTTGCGTGGCCAGCTTGATACAGAGTGATTTGGCACGTGAAAAAATTGCACGTCAGCGTGTAATTCGAGGAAAGGCCCTTAGCGCATAAGCGCTTCTGTGACGTTACACGCACGGCCATTTCCCTCGTGACGTGGGCATAGTGGATCAGTGCGCGTAAAAAAACTGCATGACCGCGTGTGAATGCGTGTAATCCGAGGAAAGGGCCTACGCGCGTAAGTGACACGCGCGGGCGTTTCCCTCAGAACGGGTTAAAGGTGAGCGGGGCCAGCAGTTCGCTCTACGTGCCTTTCGTGGAGACTGACGTGTGTTGCTGCTTTGTGTTGTTTTGTGCGCATCACAACTTCACAGTGGATCGAGGACGTATCTCTTCTTTTGGCGGGGGTATTGGCTATGCATGTTTTTCATTATCACGCTAGTCAGATGGTGAGTCGCGCACGCTATTTTTCCCACTGCGGGTGCCCCTGTGTATCGCACCCATTTTCGAGGTCATAGTAGCCTGCGTGTCCCACGCGTACGTGTTTTTTGTGTTACTGGGTGCCACCGCGTACTGCGGCAGGTTGATTCCACGCACGTAGGCTGCAGGTTTGTGTGCATGGTTTTACTGCAGTTTTGGGGTGCTGAGCGTTGCGTGACCCGTCACTACATCACCGGGGTCACATACAGCCTTGCAGGTGCAGGGGGGCTGTTTACATCTTGCATCCCACCCCCTTCACCCCAATTGCCCAGGTCAATTGTGGTGTACATCTCCCATTGGCACTACTCCATCGGTGCTGGCACTACTTCATCTGTGCCATGGTTGGGAGGCCACCAAAGGTGAAGGGCGCCTCAGCTGGGCGTCCTCCTCGTGGTGGGCGTGGTCAGGGATGTGGCCGGAGTGACCAGGGAGTAGGGGGACTCCAGGGTGTCCAGGGTGGCCGCAGAGGGGGAAGAGGCAGGGATGCGCCACTTGAGCACGATGTTGTGCCATGTGTCGGTGCAGTCATGCCACCACCCGCTGTGGTTCCGGGAGATGCAGCTTCTGCATCTGGCACTGGCGCCCATTTGACCCGGCAGTCCATTTCATGGACTGCCACAGGCCCAAGGGGAGTGGTAGCTGCAGGTGCAGCTGTGGACACCACCACCCAGGCTCAGGGTCTGCCAGCGCAGCCTGCGCTGGCACTTGAAGTGCCCTTGGAAGATTTCCAACAGGCCAGGAGGAAAACCGTAGGGGCACGCAGGGCTGTCCTGACCAAGACACGTGTCCCTGGGGCAGTTATGTCATCTGCTGCCCCGAACAGCTAGGTGTTGGCAAGTGCACGGGCAGATGCAGCCAACAACACCCCGGTTGTGAGTCTGCCAACGAGGACAGTTGCCGTCAATGACCCTGCCACAGCGGATGTTGCTGTGCAGGGTCCATTAGAGCGCACCCAGCTGCCACTGACACAAGTCAGGCCTTTGGTTGTCCCTCCACCTGCCTCTCCCTTGGCTCAATCCACCAAACCCACTGGCCATACTGATCAGGGCGGCATTAGCCAGCCAGGGTCTGCGCCACAATCCAAGAGGAGAAAGGTGCACCTGCAGCATAGGTTGGGACCCCACACACAGCCACGACCTCCTGCACGTCGAGAAAGAATCCTTTCTGCAACCAGGAACTGGACTTCCTCGTGGACTACGTGCGGGACCACAGCCGTGACATGCTAGTGGGTGCTAATTGTCAGACTACGGCTGCCCACCGTGATACCCACTGGAAGCAAGTTGCGGAACATGTGCGTGCATTCGTCCATGAGATGCGCACGGCGCAAAAGTGCAAAAAGCATTGGAATGACCTCAAACACAGCGCTAAGGCTTAGCGTGCCTCAAATTACAACTTGACTCTGGTGACTGGCAGTGGGCCTGCACCAGAGGAGGACGACCTCACTCCACATGAGTCACTCGTTGCGGAGTTCATACCATCTGAATCGGTCGAAGGAGTGGGATAGATTCTGGACTTTGATGCCCAGTCCAGTGAGTGTTGATGCATGTTTGTTGAGGATGTGTGTGTTTTACTTGTGTGATGTGTTGTTCTTGACTGCCACTACATGTCACATGTACATGGTTCTGATGTGCAAGTAATGCAATGCTTCCCTGATGCATGTCTGCTCTGCTGGATGGTGGACATGTGGAGCAGACGGGGACTTTCCGCATCACCACTATTGCACCCTACTCACATTCTGGTTACCAGTATGCCCCTCCGGTCCATGTTCCAGCTCACTGGCCCTTCTGCATGTAGCGTGGGGTGACCTTCCTCTCAGCCCAGGGACAATGTCATAGCATGACTAACGTGCATGTGTCCTCTGCCTGCATGCGGGTACTCCATGTAGGGATGCTCCCTTGCCCCTCCACCCCCCGCTCTGCACCCCAATTCCACCTTTGCACTGGTCTGCTTCAATATTGCCGTTGGGTACTTCCCTGTTCATGCATCCTGTGTACATGCTAACTTTCAGCAGCCAATCTGCCAGACATATGCTGTGTGGTACATCCTTAGTACTTGATGCAGGGTGTCTCACTTGGACTGTGCAGAGGTCATATGCCCCGCAGGGACATGAGTGCCCATTCATGCTCCATGTGCATTCCACGCATGCCCCTATGTGTCCTTGACTGGATGATCACTGTAATAAAAGTCCTGGGTAACATACATTGCATGGCATTTCATCAGCCTTCCCATGTCCACTGTGGCTCAGTACTGTGTTGCACACATGTTTAGGGCCTGACAGTCTGTGTGGGTCACAGGCCTCAGCCTGTTTAATGGCCAATGACTCTGTCCAACTGGTGTAGTGTCTTCTTCACACGTGGGTGTACTCCAGAGGTTTCATCCTGTGTCCTGCTTACTGTCCCATCATCATTTGCTGTGTTGTCACTTAACTCACATGATGCTGTTGATGCTAGTTAACACTGTCTGTCAATACACAGGTCTATGTTCAGCCTTTTGATACCATGCTAGGCATCCCTGAATTTGCACTTGGGGGGAGGGGTGGTTTGCTTGTAGACATGCTACCCATTGAATGCACATTGCACGTGAGGCCTGAAGTTGACCTTGCACTGCCTTCACATTTTCTGACACACATCATGAAGTTTTTGTACATGTAGATAGTGAGTAACATACATATTTGCTGCACTGCATTGACCCACTTCAGTGCAATACCTTTCGATATGCCTAATCACAGAAGCAATTTCAAGTTGACCCAGCATGCATGGCAGGTTCTATTTTGTGTGTGACATGTCTGCTTGGTGTGTTTGGTGTCTGTGTGTGTGTGTGTGTGTTGTGTGCTTCTTACATGTGTAGTGACCTTTTTTTTCTCTACTTTTCAGATGATGACGCAATGGAGCCAGAGGATGGTGTTGTCATGCCAGGCACAGGGTTGTTATCACTACAGCAAACTGGCACAAGTGGGGGTTGTGGGGTGGTATGCCACGAAAACCCACATGTGCTACAGTCCATCTTGTCTGTGGCTGGCAATGAGTCCAGCCCTGATGACCACTCTGACGTCCATGTCGAGTTAGATGAGCATCAGGTCCATATGTCAGGGGTGAGTAATTCTAATGTAGGCACTCCTCTGTACGCGACACCTGTACTGAGGGTTCAGACAATCTTGAACCTCCGCCAGTGGTGGATGGGGACGCAGGGTCATCCTCCACACCAGTCACTGATGTGCCTGGGCCATCCCATCGACAGGGGCATGTAGTCGTGCAGCCGCGGGCGGAGCAAACACAACGAGGGCACCCAGTCCTTGGGTCCTGCAGGGGTCAAGCCCAGCAACACGGTCGCCGCGCGCAACCGCAGTATACTGAGTGGGAGCAAGACATGACTGCCAATTCTGAACGGCAGGGGGCAGCAATGGAGAACATCACTGAGAGCATGGAGCGTGTGGCACAATCCGTACTCTCCCCTGCTAGGCAGGAGCTTCTCCAGCAGCAGGCGGCACGGTCCACGGCCCGCTCGCTCAGGCTGGGCATGGAGGCCTCAGACAGGGCAGGCCAGGCTGAAATGTTGTCTCTGCTTAAAGCAATTGCTGCTCACGCAGAGGCACACATGAAGGCCATGGAGGGTGAGTATGCTTCCCTTAGATCCACTCTGGGTGTGCTCATAATGACCCAGAGGGAGCAGGCAGAGGAGAGGTTTGCGCAACTTGAGCATACCATCTCGGCTGAGCTACATGCTTGCCGCCAGGAGGTGCATCAGTTGTCCAACCAGGCCTTGCAGGAAGAACTCTGTGTTACACGTGTTACCTTGCAAGAGGAAGCACGCATATCACGGGAGGCTCTGCATGCAGACCTACGTGTCATCGCCGCACAGAACCAGGCTCACCCATCGGCAGACTTGCTGCCGACGAGGGGCAAGCTGCGGCTAGGCATGGTCAGGCTCCTGTGTGACGTCCTCCTTTCCAGGAAGAGCCAGACTCGGACGACAATCTATCTCCCACATAGGTTGGGCTGTGCAGGTGTTGAGCCCATGGAGTTTTTTTTTTCCTTTTCCTCAACATCATCACATGTGGGTGTTGAGCAGCACCCTGTACCTCCCCCCTCCTCCTCCCCACCCCCGGGTCGTATGTGGCCATTTTTGATTTTTCTTTTAGTTTAGTTAGTTTAGTTTCAATTTGATAGTTAGTTTAAATAGGTAATGTAGGTTTTTCATAGTTAGTGTAATTAGTTAATATAGTTTAAAATTGTTTGTCTATTGTGCTTTCATGTGACGGTGTGGTGCTTTGTGGCTTTTGAGAGCATCCACTGTAAGTTCCACCTGGGCCCTTCAAGCTTGTCTTGTGTATGTGTTTGCAGCTTGGGGTCCTTGACTCCCATATGCCACTCCTGCTTCCCTTATCCATGGGCTCGCCAGGTTGGTTTGGTGTAACAGCCTATTACACAAGGGCTCTGGACTGTCATATCTGTAGCATGTCTGCTGTTGTGAAGCTTGTGTTAACACCCCTAGTAGGGATGATAGGGGTGTTATTGACCACTGTTTTTCATTCGCTAGATGGGGGGGTTTCATGATTGATGTGTACATTCATTGCTATTCATTGTGTAGTATGTTTATTATCTATAAAGTAAATGTGCCTGTTGCAATTCATGGCGTAGATGGTGTGTTCAACAGTTTGCCTGTGAAAGATGGACTGATGGTGTGATTTGTGTTGTACGTCTCTGACATGGCCCAGTCATGTAATGCCTGAAGAGACACACACAGATGATTTTGAAGCATGCCCTTTCTGCAGGGGGATGAGCCTCCAGACCACCTTTGCCAGCAGACATGGGCCATTGGACGTCTGGAAGCTGGACACTTTTGGTGGTGCCGACATGCGCATTTGTGCGCATGCAGAGGCACAGGGATGGCGCTCATACATCCGACAACAGTTGACGTGTTTCAAGGGACTCCAGGCAAGGTGAGCAGCACAGGGGTGCCACAACGCAGCAGACCTTCCACCTGGCCAGTTGCACATGCATGCTTAGTAGCAGCACTGACGGTGAGTTTGGACAAATATTGGTGTTGAAGCGCACAATACAGCTGAGATGCGTTGGTGGACTAATAGCTAGTTGATGGGAAAGTTGTCTCGGGCACCTGCAGGGCCAGTGGCACATACCCTCCGGTCCACCATGGTCCATTGAGGCACTTGTATTAGCCATGTTGCATTCCAAGACATAGAAAGAAGCAGCTCACAGGGACAGACAGCAATGGACAGAATTGTGTGCAGTGCATTTCATTACCATGTAGAATTTGACACATGCACTACCTACTTTATTTGGGTCATGGTGGAACACGACTTGTTCTGAAGTCATACCATGCTATATGCATCTGGCTGCTTACCCAGGGAACATTGCATGTTGTGTGATTCGTGACACATTGGTCTTCCATTTGCAACGCACCCAGCGGCACATGGCTTCCTGCATTGACTGTGTATGAACCATCACAGGGGTAATGTTACGTAGGGGTACCAAGCATCCACACCAGATTGTTTGTTTGTAGAGTATTTTGTTACTTTGGGGCATATATGGTGATGTGTTTGTGTGTTATGGGCACGCACAGATTAGTAACTGTGGCTCTCTTTGCAGCATTAAACTGCTCCTGTTACCCGACCTGAGAGTCCGCAGGCAGGAGGTCAGCACTCACTCCAGAGATAAGTTTCTCTTTGTCTTAAATTTGAGTAATTTGTTACTATGTGCACGATGATCAGGTTTGGTGTACTTGTGTATCTGTTAATGTGAGTAGTACAGTTTTGCGCATTTCCTACTTTCCTGTGTGAATCCTACTCCCCTCTCCTGCCCCTCATTCCGGTTATCCAGTATAGCAATGCCTGTCCCGACTGCATATCGCTGACCCTATTTCCCCACCAGGGTATCAGAGGCCTGTGTGAGTTTGACCTTGCAGGCACCCAGACCACGGTGGGGGTGGTTGGTCCGTGCCACTCCTGCACCTGTACACGGGAGCTGTGACAGTACACATCAGTTTGTGGTGCATTGTTCTGTGTTATGTACCACACATGGTACACATCCTGTTGTGACATTGTTTTACTGTGCTACCTTGGTTGTTACGTCATTGTGGTAGTACTTGGGCTTTGTGACGTACTTCTACTTCAAGTCATCTACTGGAGGCTCTTCTGGTTTGTTTTGCAGCCTGCAGGCTTTTTGCTTGGCTTCTGTGTTGGCCTGCTTTCAGTTCTCTTTGATTTGGTGTTTTTGCAAGTCAAGGTGGCCTCTGAGGGTGCTGGACGCTTTTTGCACACAAGGTGGGAGATGGTGACAAAGGGGAAGGGTGATCCTGTGGCCAGGTGAACTTCAAGGATGAAGGCTACATGACCCAGGTGCAGTTTTTCAGTGGGTCATGGTGATTTGTGAGGGAGGGGGGGTGTTTTGTTGTTGACAGTCACCTTGCGCTACAGTGTTATGCGCACCCTGACATTGTAATTGCGCTATCCTATATACATGATCAATGTTCCCTCTAATTATTTTTCTCAATGTGCAGAACTGGTTTTCTGTTGTGCGCACATTATTTTCCATGCGTGCAACTGACTAATGAGGTAAGCCACTTAGTGAGCATGCGTATTTAGTGGTATTTAGGGAACTACCCTTACAGAAGAGAGTTTGGAAAGGAATTTCTTCTTCCCTGCCACTGCAATGCTTCACAAATCTTACAACACTTTTACAAACACATAGGCTAAAATAGAATATGTCATATGTGATTAAACAGAAAACTCATCAACCAGTCAAGACTTCAACATCTGCCACAGTACCTTGCAAACGTTTCATGCCACTGGAAAATTACTCATGTGTAATACAAAACACAAATAGCTTTCGACATAAACTGATGTTGCTGTGAAGAAATTCAGACATGATACATTTGCCGATGGATTAATGGCAATTAAAAGCAATGTGTCAAAAAACATGCGATAGGAGTTCAAGTGCCACTTTAATGAAGTAATTCAAGGGCTAGGAGAACATGCTTCTAATAATTTGTGTAAGGATGATAATTGCATCAGAATAACTGCACCTTAGAATACGAAGATCAAATATTCCTGTGCCTCTGCTTACTATCCACATTTGGTTGACCTTTGGGTAGTGGTAACACCAGCCTTACAGCTAAGAGACAAACACCATCCATGTGTACTCCCTAAATATGAAAATGTGCCTAACAAAACGAGACACAATGGACATTTTGTTGCTTCAACCCACAAAGCTCCACTGATATTGTTTCAAATTAGTGACCAGTAGAGCAGTGGCATAGGAAGGAACTCTAATACTATTAATTCCTGAACTAAACAGGAATTTTAAGTGGAAGAACCACTTTTAATAAGCAGAAAGTATCCCTATTAGCAAAGCTAACTACTTTTTTACACCCTGAAAAATCATTTGACTCCAAGTAGGGAGCAAAATCTAATTAGAGCCTTGCTTGTAACCCTGACATAGAAAGTGAAATAACAAGGAATGTCATGTAATCTATAGTTTTGCCCACCCTTCCACACCAGAGCCTAGACACATTAAACAAGAGCTTTATTGAGGTTTAGTATGGATCCCTATGTAAGAAAATCACATATATGCCTTTTAAGTTAATGGCATCAAATCTCAAGAGCTAGAACAGATTGAGTCCTTTCGTCTGTATCTATGGATCCCGTTTCTGTAATTCTTTGTTAGGAATTAAATAAGATGCCGGGCGATGCTAGAGACTATGCAGAGCACATGGTTATATTGAAAAGACCTCAGCAGCTGCGCATAGAAAGATAAAGAAGGTGCTGTTGTCTAGACGGGTACTAGAATTTCCTATACTTTAGCAAACAAGCAACACATTTCCTTTGGTGTACTGCCGAAACTTCTGACTTGGTTTTTGAAATGTGCTGCTTTGTTTATCACCCGCAACAAGTGATCACCTGTGCTCTTCTGCCCATACCCTTCCCCAGCCCCTGTGTTTGCCTCCAATGCTAGTTGATAGAGCACTGTAAAAAGTGAGGGATTGTAGCAGTAAACACTCACTGGGATATTTGCAGACCTACAATACATTGCAAGCAAGGCATATTTAATGCCTCAACCTTTTATGTGCATTTTAAGAATGTCATGACTCTGCACGTATGCAATTCTTTTGCAGTGCATACAAGATGCAACGTACCCCACCCATTTATCATTGTGTAGGATTACACAGTGCTCAGTGAAACTGTTTTTACATAGCAGGGGGTTACCATATAATTGTGTGACGGTCTATGTCAAAGGGACCTCTTGAACACTTGGAAATTAGGCAGATTGTGTGAAAAGCATTCTCCTGTCTGAATATCCGGTGCCCTGATACTATGGACGAGTAATCCCAGGTATAGTCCATACCCATTATTCCTTGTAGACAAAGTAAATGATATTGCAATGTTGCTGTCTACTTATAGGGTAATGTTAGTAATGCTAAACTAGGATCACATTTGTCTTCTCAAAATCCTTACAGGACAAATTAATATTTGAGTTTTATAATGTGTTAACTTGCAAGGGGACTGCTTCAAAGCACTTGCTGGACATATGTTCAAAGAAGAGGATGTATGGGATAGGTTACACATCCAGATAGCCTGCTTACTTACAGTCAGTATCCAATGTTTTAGCTGGTAGTTCGATTGTATCGTGTAGGTGATACTTTTAGTAAGGCACAATGAGTAACAGAAATTCTGGCACGTGAACGTTATTCATATTATTCAGATCATTCAGATCATTCATATTACAAAAAACATACAAGAAGTGGATGTAGGTACACGTCGGTTAACCTTTCGCAGAGCCAAATGAGGAAGAGTCAAGGTTGTCCGGTACCATCTTAATGTGTTCTGGGGCACAAGTTAGAGACATTTGGTCAAAGTGTGGTAGACTCAAGCTTAGGAGTCGCAGGTGGGGAGGGAACATCATTTGTTTAATGTGTGCATGCATATCTTGGTTAAATTCTTCTGTTCATGGAGCCAGTTTTTCATATTAGTATTTAACCTCTTATGTGTGTATTTTGCTGTTAGGGATTTTAGGTGTGTACGGTCACCCTTGCATAGTAGTGTAATGCAAATTAGCAGAATATCAAGACTAGTTGCTTAATTTAAGAGAACGTAAATTTCAATTAATTGCTGTAGCATGTGCTTTATTAAATATTTTTGAATAGGTGAGAATTGTCTGTGTGCGCTGCTAAAAATCTTCTGGGCGGCACCCAGAAGGAAGCTGGGCAAGCGCACAAACTGTAGCTTAGAGGGAACACTGTACATGATGTATTCTGCTGATCAATGCCTGTTCATGTGTTGTGTTTAGCTTTCAGGTGTGAGGGAATAGTTGTGGCTTGACATGCTGGGGTGTACACATGGTGAATGTTCACATGTGATGTGTAGAGGAAACTGATGGTCACTTGATTGCACATGCATATATTGAGTGCATGTCCCTACTGACCCACACACTCGCACTATGATCCACTACATGTACAACCACCCTTCCATGTCCACATGTACACTCTGTTTGCCTTCTGATGCCCACTGTGTCCCTGCAGCACATGATCTGTGACTAATTGTGGATCCTGTACATGCGTATTTTGCTTTTTGATGTAGTTTGTCGCTTAGATGTGATGCTTAGGGTGTGCGTCACACACAATGGCTGTTCAATATGCTGTGGGCTGAGCAGTGTGTTGCATGAGATGGACACGGCACACAGAAGGTGCAGTGTTGATTTTGCTATGCACAATGTGCATGTAGGCAGGCATTCATTGTTATGTTACAACTACAACTGTTGGAATGCATTTGGGTATGACTTCTTTTGGGTGGGAGGTTGTTAGTCCGTCATCTCATTGGATTCCTTGTCAGGCATCAATGTCCGATGCCACTTTACACATTTTTCACATGTCAATGTGTACCTTATTGGTACTGTGTTGGTGTATAGCTATTGCTTGCCATGTCCTGTTGTGGTTTGGGAGGGTTTGGGTGAAATAACAGTGATAGCCATGGCCTGTTTTGCAGGTCTGTGTGATTCACACCTTGCATGTGTGCCTACTGGTCACACAGGATTGCTTATGTTTAAGTAGCTAGGGATGCAAACAATGTGGCACTTCCATGGCAACATTCTCAGGGTGGTAAGGTTGTGACAGTTGACTGTCTCTTTGTCATCATCGATTGTCACCTGGTATGTGCCAGGTCTGTGTGCACTCCACAGGGGTGGGAGTTTAGGTGAAAAATATGGCCACAAGCTGGGTCCGGGCTTCCTCGCCACATGCCCTATCCCCTCCCATGGGCAGCGCCTGTGCCTGTGGTTGGGGATGTGGGGGCACCACCATGTCTACCGGTACGCCCTGCCGTGTTGCAACATTTTGCAGGACACATGCTACCACAATGATCCTGCACACTACTGGGGGTGCATAAAGTAGCTGCCCGCCAGAGCGGTCAAGGGAGCGGAAGCGTGACTTGATCACTCCGAATGTGCGCTCCACTATGGCCCTGGTTGCAATATGGGCCGCGTTGTATCTTACCTGGGGTGGTGAGGTGGGGTTCCGAATTGGCGTCATCACGTGGTTGCTCAGAGGGTAGGCACTGTCCCCTGGAGAGGTGATGATGGTTGTGATTATTGGTGTTTGTGTATTTGTGTGTGTGTGACATGCATGCATGTGCACGGGCATTTGTACTCACCTAGGAGCCATGTGTCGCCATGCTGCTCAGCTTCCAGGGTCCGGCCAGGGCAGACATTCTGTATATGAAACTGTCATGGGTTGAGCCAGGGTAGTTTGCATAGACAGAGATGATGATTCCCTTTGCATCGCATACCACCTGCACATTGATGGAATTCCAGTGCTTGCGGTTTCGGTAGATGTGCTCAGTGGCCTGAAGTGGATGTAGGGCCACATTGGTGCAATCTATGGCACCGAGCACTTTGGGGAAGTGTGCCACCCTGTAGAAGTCCTGGACCGTTGTCCAGGACTTCTACCTGCCTTTCTGCGGGTGTTCTGGGCATATATATATGTGCCTGCGTGCAGTGATGATTGCCAACACCTGGTGTAGGCAGCGTGACTGCATAGTCTCTGAGACACCCTCCACTATGGCAGTATTCTGCTGAAATTACCCTGTGGCCAAAAAATGCAGGACATTGAGCACCTTCTCCAAGTGGCTCAATGCTTGGGAGCAGAGGGTAGGGGATGTAAGGTCATCTTCCCACTCTCTGACCAGGTCTCGGATGATACGAGGTGGAAACCTATACCTGTCGTAGACCTGGCCGTCAGGCATCCCAAAAAGGCTTGTCTGGGGTGAATTCTCCTCCTCCTGCAGTGTCCCACGATCAGTGCTGTGACAAATGGGGCATTCATCGTAGCTGTATATACGTGTTTGTTGTTTGCGCGCACTTTTATACTGTGCGTGGGATGCTCCACCTGCCTTTGTTTGGCAGACGCGTTGATGCCTGGGTGCGTATTTTGCCGTGCGCGGGTTTCCCGTATTCAAATCCATGAATACGGTTGTTCTCATGCGTATATGGGTGTTCTGTGTAGTTCTCTGCAGTACTTCCCCAGTTACGCCTTCTTTTTCACTCGTTATTCCCCATTCTGCATGTTACACCCACTGTTCCACCCACTTTTGTTGTGTGCGCCGTGCTATGTGTGCTTTCCCTGTGTGCGTAGCGCACACCGTTTGATGACGTGTGTGCCCACGTGCGCCATGCACGGATTTGACGCACAACCAGTGGAAAACACGCGCAGCGCCTTCCTTGAATCGCACGCTTGCGCCAGCTTGCGCTTTGATTTTTTCGGCGCACGTTTGTTCCATGAATCGGCCCCTATTGTAACGCTCACCTGATTCTCGCAGAGGCGCCGGTCTTGACTGGGCGACTACCGTATCTTCAAAGGTGATGTGTAGCACCCGGTTGGCTCTTTGGGCTGGACCTCTGTGCACTGTATGCCTGACGTGTAGAGTAAGATGTCTGCAGATAGAAAATATGGGGTTAATGAACTGGGGTTATTGGGGTGTCCCTATCTCTTTCCTCTTCTCCTCTCCTGTAGACCCCCAAAGGTTAACGCTCTCACCTTAGGTAAGTGAATGCCGAGCTCTCCATCTGCCTCGGGGCAGGGTGCTGTAACCAGTTTCTTCACTGGATAGGTAGCGCAGGCCTCTTGACTTCAGAGGACTGCTGTCCGTCGTTTACTGCACGAACGGTAAGTTTCGAGTCATTCAAATGTCTTTAAAGTCTTTAGTAATGATGTCTCTTGTTTTGCAGGGTTCCGGCGATGGCGGATGACGGGCTGAAGTGAGTTGAAGATGGAGCCCGTGTGATGATTAGAAGCGCCTGGAAGCACGTAAGTAAGCGCTTGTTGCCTGCTTCACTATGCGCTCTAACTGTCTTTTTTATTTTGCAGGTACGAGTTCGGAGCGGCTGCAGGGTGCCGGAATACCCACTGGATTAGATGTGGAAAGGAGTAATGGCACGTGAGTATTAAAGTTCCCCAATGTCTTTAAACGCACCTTGTTTTGTCTTCCAGATGCGGGATGCAGCGCCGAAGGCCTCCGGAGCGTGCGAAGAGTTGGTAAACTTTTGTCTTTCAGATGCCGGAATGCTAACCTGTTCTTTCTTGTCTTTATAGGTGTTGCTGAAGACTGGATTCAGGATGGTAAGCCTTTGCCTTTCAGATGCCGGAATGCTAACCTGTTCTTTCTTGTCTTTATAGGTGTTGCTGAAGACTGGATTCAGGATGGTAAGCCTTTTTCCTTAGGCCCAGGACCGGATGCAGAAGACACGATGAGCGTTCTGCTGCAGAGGTTGCAGAATAACGCAAAGCAAGATTCATCCACCGGGTGTGGTTTAAATAGCCTCCTGTAGTGCTTAGGTGTCTCCTTCCACAGCCACGCCTAAGTAAGAAAAGAGTTCCTGGTAAGAAAAGAGTTCCTGCCTTCCAGAAGAGTTCCAGTGTTCTGAATCTAGGGAGTGGCTCCAGCCCCACCCAACAGGAAAAGTAGTTCCAAACAGAAGAGGATCAGAGGCTCAACTGGCAGGCAAGTAAGCAGCATGGTCTGCTGAAGGTAAGTCCACCCAAGCATTATGAGCCCGGCGCTGCCAGCGCTGGGACTGGGCATATTTATGAGCCTGGTGCCACTGGCGCCAGGACTGGGTCCAAAAGGTCCCAATTGGGACTGGTTGGCACTCGGAACCTGGGTTATGGATCTGCTTCCAAGGGAGTTGGGAAAACCCTGACCTTTTGGAAGCAGAGATCATGACAGTACCCCCCCTCAAGGCCCCTCCCAAACCGGGCTTCTCCGGGGGTTTTGGCTTGTCAGGAAATGTTCGGTGAAATCTTTTGATTAGGCGAGGAGCGCGGACATATTCAGCAGGTTCCCAGGATCTCTCTTGGGGGCCGTAGCCTTTCCAGTCAATTAGGTAGAATAGTTTAGATTTGGAGATCTTGGAGTCCAGAATGCTTTTGACTTCAAACTCGAGTTCTCCATCCACTAGGATAGGTTTTGGAGATTTGGTTAGTCGGGTTTGAGGTTGCACGGGTTTTAATAGAGAGACGTGGAAGACCGGATGTATCTTCATGTGCGGGGGCAAGTCCAACTTGACCGCTACTGGGTTTACTATGGTAGTGATGGAATAGGGACCAAGGTATCTTGGGTTGAATGTGCGTGGCCCCTTTAGAGATAGATATTTGGTGGATAACCAGACTTGATCCCCTACTTGATAGTGAGGGGATTCCTTCCGATGTTGATCTGCTCCTTTCTTGTATTGTTCTTTCGCCCTTTGAAGGTGAGAAACAGCTTCCTTAAAGGCTTGGGTGATTGTAGAATGCAGGTAGTCTACTGCTGGTGTTTCAAGATCTTGGAGGGGATCCAACTCCGAGGTTCGAGGGTGACTGCCGTACAAAAGAAAAAACGGGGTTTTCCCAGTTCCCGAATGGACAGAGTTATTGTAGGCATACTCGGCTATCCAAAGGATATCTTTCCAAGTTTTTTCAGTTTGTTGCAGCATGCAGCGTAAATACTGTTCCAGAGTTTGATTGGTCCTCTCGGTTTGTCCGTCGGTCTGAGGGTGGTGACTGGTCGATAGTCTCACATCAATTTGAGCCGACCGACAGCAACTTCGCCAAAAATGAGAAATAAATTGACTACCTCGATCCGAAATTAGAACCGAAGGAAAACCGTGCAGTCGGATGATGTTTTCGAGAAATTCTCGGGCCAGAGTTGCTGCTGTTGGCAAGCCTTTGAGCGGAATGAAATGCGCCATCTTGGAGAATAAGTCCACGATTACTAGAATCGTATTGTATCCGGAGCATGGAGGTAGATCGGTGATGAAGTCCATAGAAAGCGTATGCCAAGGGCGAGGTGGGATGTCAATAGGGCGTAAGAGGCCTGCTGGTCTTTCCTTTTGACTCTTGTTTTGGGCGCATACTCCACAGGACATTATAAAGTCTCTGATATCTTTTTTCCAAGACGGCCACCAGAAGTAGCGCTTTATCTTTTCTGAGGTCTTGGCTATACCGGGATGACCTTCCATTAAAGAGTCGTGATAACAAGAGATTACTTTTTTCTGTAAATCTGTGCTGGGTAGGTATAATCGTTCTTGGAAATACAATAAGTTGTCCTTTACTGCAAAGTCCTTTCCCTGCAGATGCCAATTCTGTATGTCTGCTGGAGTTACAAGTTGCCTGGCTTTATCCTTAACTTCCTCTATGGATTCTGTGGCGATTACACCCAGAATTCTTTGTTCGGGAATGATTGGTACAGGTTTAGGGTTGACCAAGTGTTCTTCCACTCCCATCCGAGAAAGGGCATCGGCTTTACCGTTCTTTGTACCAGGTAGATAGGTAATTATGAAGTCAAACTCGGCAAAGAATAATGCCCAACGGAGTTGTCTAGAGGATTGGGCTTTTGCGGTCTTCAAATATTGCAGGTTTCGGTGATCCGTAATCACAGTAACGGTGTGTCGGGCCCCCAGCAGATAATGCCACCAAGCCTTAAAGGCAGACTTGATAGCCAGAAGTTCCTTGTCAGTAATCGTGTAATTGATTTCAGGAAGCGAGAATTTGCGGGACCAAAATGCCACGGGATGCAACTGATTGGTTACCGGGTCCTTTTGTGATAGAACTGCCCCCATGGCAAGGCTTGAAGCATCAGTTTCCACGATGTAGGGGAGTTCGGGGCGAGGGTGTTTTAAGATTGGTGCAGAGATAAATTTAGTCTTCAAATCCTGGAAAGCTTGTTCCGCCTCGGTAGACCATTCAAAACGTTTGTTTTTCTTTAACAAGGCAGTGATGGGCTGGACTATTCGAGAGAATTCGGGGATAAACCTGCGGTAAAAGTTAGCGAAGCCTAACATGCTTTGCACACCTTTTACGGAGGATGGTGATGGCCATTTGAGAACTGCATCGACCTTCTTTGAATCCATACGCACTCCGCCAGGTGATAATATGAATCCCAAGAATTCAACTTCAGTCACGTTGAAAACACATTTTTCCAACTTAGCGAAAAGTTTGTGTTGACGCAATCTTTCGAGGACCATTTTCACGTGTTTCCGATGTTCAGATTCCGATGAAGAATAAACGAGGATGTCGTCAATGTAAACAACAACACATACATCTATGAGCTCTCTGAGGACATCGTTCATAAAATATTGAAAGGCGGCCGGGGCATTGCAAAGTCCGAAGGGCATGACCTGATATTCAAATAGCCCATACTTGGTGCGGAAGGCCGTCTTCCATTCATCGCCCTCTTTTACTCGTACCAAGTGGTAAGCTCCTCTAAGATCCAGCTTTGTATATATGCATGCTTTTCTGACTTGGTCCAGGAGTTCAGGGATCAAAGGTAACGGATATCTATTCTTAACGGTGATCTGGTTCAGGGAGCGATAATCGATACAAGTTCTAAGGTCTCCTTCCTTTTTTGGAACGAAGAACAAAGCTGAAGAAGCAGGGGACTTGGAAGGACGAATAAACCCATTTGCCAGGTATTGATCCAGGTATTGTCGAAGGTGAAGGTTCTCAGGCTCGGTGAGGGCATAAATTCTACTACAAGGAGGAGTAGATCCAGGTATCAGGTCTATCTGGCAGTCATAAGACCTATGAGGAGGTAGAGAGTTAGCCTGATCCTTCCGGAAAACATCTTGGTATTCTAGGTATTCGGGAGGTAACTGGGGAGTCTCTGAAGAAATTGCGGCCAGTGCAACACCAGGTGGAGGGTGACAAGTAGAGACACATTCTGGAAACTGGACCGTTCTTGCTCGCCAATCGATCAGAGGATTGTGTTTCTCTAACCAAGGTATTCCTAGAATAATCTGAAACTGAGGGGCCTTGATCACATTGAACACGATCTTCTCATGGTGTCCATCTTGACTTACTAGCGTCACCTCTTGAGTGGTATGCGTTACTGGCCCGGAGGCTATCTCCGTACCATCCACCGTAGTAATGACGTCCTTTACAGCCTTGGGACAAAGAGTTAGATTCATCCTCAAAACCATTTCATGATCCACATAATTGCCGATGGCACCGCTGTCGACGTAAGCTTCAATTGCATGTAATCGATCCGGATTATCAGGGCTAATGAGGAGCATAGGTATCACGAAATGCGAGGTCACGGAACTGGTTTTCACGCTCGGCAAGAGGACCTCTATTCTTGTCGGGCGAGGTCGTTTCCCTGCTCAGAGTTTGTAACTTTGGTAACTGCAGCTCCTACTGCCTTCTTGGCAGGTTTCACCGGACAGTCTCGAAGAAAGTGCCCTGAGTTTCCGCAATATAGGCATAATTGCAACTGTTTCCTCCTTTCCCGCTCCCTTTATGTTAGAGGACCTTTCAGACCCCCTATTTGCATGGGTTCCCCGGAGTCTACTCCTTTGGAAGGAGTTGGCGGTTTGGAAAATACTCGAGCATCAAACTTGGAACGATCGGCCTTCCTGTTCTGCAGCCTGTGATCTATTTGAACGACCAAGTCTATATAATCCGAACAGTCTTGTGGGGGATTCACTACTTGGGCTAAAACGTCTTTGAGCTCTCCACGTAGACCTCTATAAAACAGCGTAATCCTTTTGTCCTCAGGCCATTGAGTTTCCACTATTAGTCTATTGAAAGATGCAATATAAGCCAAAAGGTCTTGATTACCCTGTCGCAACGAAAGAAGCTCATTGTCCAAGGCCTGCCCCTGTGAATGTCTTGCGAACAGTTTTTCCATACTAAGCTGAAAGGCTTGAAAATCATGGAGAACCGGATCATCTTGATTAACTAGAGGGATCGACCAGTCTGCCGCATTGCCACTAAGGTACGAAAGTACAAAAGCTACTTTTGCTTGATCAGTTGGAAAGGCTGCTGGCCGGCATAAGAAGTGCAACCGGCACTGATTGATAAATACTGCAAACCTCTTTGGGTCACCAGAAAATCGTTCGGGCGGAGCCAGAGGTACATTCCCAGGTAGGTTGATCTGCACTGGATTCATAGAGGATGTTGAAGGAAGATTTGCCCCTGATGCGGGTAACGGGGTCTGTCCGGCTTGTGACTGTAGCACTTGTCTAGCAAGATTGTCTGTTCTCTCCTTGGAAATAATTAGTTCCCTTCTTAGAGCATTCGTTTCCTGACGAGCTGCATGCACTTCTGCCCTTAGTTCCCCAAGTAACCGGGCTAGGGGGTCAGTATCCGAGGTTTCAATAGCGCCTGGGCGAGAGTTTTGCGGTAGGCTTTGCGTTCTGTAACGCTCACCTGATTCTCGCAGAGGCGCCGGTCTTGACTGGGCGACTACCGTATCTTCAAAGGTGATGTGTAGCACCCGGTTGGCTCTTTGGGCTGGACCTCTGTGCACTGTATGCCTGACGTGTAGAGTAAGATGTCTGCAGATAGAAAATATGGGGTTAATGAACTGGGGTTATTGGGGTGTCCCTATCTCTTTCCTCTTCTCCTCTCCTGTAGACCCCCAAAGGTTAACGCTCTCACCTTAGGTAAGTGAATGCCGAGCTCTCCATCTGCCTCGGGGCAGGGTGCTGTAACCAGTTTCTTCACTGGATAGGTAGCGCAGGCCTCTTGACTTCAGAGGACTGCTGTCCGTCGTTTACTGCACGAACGGTAAGTTTCGAGTCATTCAAATGTCTTTAAAGTCTTTAGTAATGATGTCTCTTGTTTTGCAGGGTTCCGGCGATGGCGGATGACGGGCTGAAGTGAGTTGAAGATGGAGCCCGTGTGATGAATAGAAGCGCCTGGAAGCACGTAAGTAAGCGCTTGTTGCCTGCTTCACTATGCGCTCTAACTGTCTTTTTTATTTTGCAGGTACGAGTTCGGAGCGGCTGCAGGGTGCCGGAATACCCACTGGATTAGATGTGGAAAGGAGTAATGGCACATGAGTATTAAAGTTCCCCAATGTCTTTAAACGCACCTTGTTTTGTCTTCCAGATGCGGGATGCAGCGCCGAAGGCCTCCGGAGCGTGCAAAGAGTTGGTAAACTTTTGTCTTTCAGATGCCGGAATGCTAACCTGTTCTTTCTTGTCTTTATAGGTGTTGCTGAAGACTGGATTCAGGATGGTAAGCCTTTGCCTTTCAGATGCCGGAATGCTAACCTGTTCTTTCTTGTCTTTATAGGTGTTGCTGAAGACTGGATTCAGGATGGTAAGCCTTTTTCCTTAGGCCCAGGACCGGATGCAGAAGACACGATGAGCGTTCTGCTGCAGAGGTTGCAGAATAACGCAAAGCAAGATTCATCCACCGGGTGTGGTTTAAATAGCCTCCTGTAGTGCTTAGGTGTCTCCTTCCACAGCCACGCCTAAGTAAGAAAAGAGTTCCTGGTAAGAAAAGAGTTCCTGCCTTCCAGAAGAGTTCCAGTGTTCTGAATCTAGGGAGTGGCTCCAGCCCCACCCAACAGGAAAAGTAGTTCCAAACAGAAGAGGATCAGAGGCTCAACTGGCAGGCAAGTAAGCAGCATGGTCTGCTGAAGGTAAGTCCACCCAAGCATTATGAGCCCGGCGCTTTCAGCGCTGGGACTGGGCATATTTATGAGCCTGGTGCCACTGGCGCCAGGACTGGGTCCAAAAGGTCCCAATTGGGACTGGTTGGCACTCGGAACCTGGGTTATGGATCTGCTTCCAAGGGAGTTGGGAAAACCCTGACCTTTTGGAAGCAGAGATCATGACACCTATGTGTACTGAAAGTTTGCCTAAAACAGGCACTTTTTGAAAAGCTAGAGACTGTACTAACATGTGGTGAATTTAATACCCATAATTGGGGATATGTCTTGTATACAGATTTAGTATAACTGTTTATGTGCCTTGAGAAAGCACAGGCAAGGGGTGAAAAAGTAGCACATGCCTCCTAAAAGGAGAAATGTTGGCACCATGTACAAACTCAAAAAACTAAACCAATAGAATTACCTACAAGAAGTAAAATAACAACTCAGTGACACGTCTTTAATGATTTTGTAAGCTCAGGTCCATGATATAACTTATCAACCTCCAGACCTTATTTTATGATGGTGGCATGTCCATAGCAGTCACACACATGTTGTGTACGTATGTCTGGAAACTGCTGTCGTGCATCCATTAAATGTAAAAATTGCACAGATCATTGTCAGGGTAATTCATAGAATTCAGTGCACAAGTGGCGCACGCGGCTGGCACAGAGTGTGCGCATGCGATTTTCTGCACCAGCCGCGTGCGCTAAAATCAATTTCCATGCACAGCGTATTCATGGATTTTAGCCTCCAAAACCAGCTGTGGCGCAGAGTGGCGCAGCGACCCTGCAGCAGCGCCAGTTACGCCCCCAAAACCTCCCCGTGCGCCATGCACAGTGCACAAATCCTGTACATGGCGCACAGGCCCCAAACCACGAAAACGCCAGTAAAACTCCCCGTGCACCCTCCGAATACATGTACACCCCCACGCGGGGAGTTTCCCACGCGATTGGCCCTGTGCAAGCGGGGACGTGTGTTACTGGGGTGCGTGGGTACTTTCACACACGATTGGCCCTGTGCGAGGGGGGTATGTGTATTACTGGGGTGCGTGGGAACTTTCACACGCGATTGTCCCTGTGCGAACGGGGTATGTGTATTACTGGGGTGCGCGGGAACTTTCACACGCGATTGGCCCTGTGCGAGAGGGGTACGTGTGTTACTGGGGTGCGCGGGAACTTTCAGACGCGATTGTCCCTGTGCGAACGGGGTATGTGTATTACTGGGGTACGCGGGAACTTTCACACGCGATTGGCCCTGTGCGAGAGGGGTACGTGTGTTACTGGGGTGCGTGGGAACTTTCAGACGTGGTTGGCCCTGTGCGAGCGGGGTACGTGTGTTACTGAGGTGCGCGGGAACTTTCACATGCGATTGGCCCTGTGCGAGAGGGGTACGTGTGTTACTGGGGTGCGTGGGAACTTTCAGACGCGGTTGGCCCTGTGCGAGCGGGGTACGTGTGTTACTGAGGTGCGCGGGTACTTTCACACGCGAATGGCCCTGTGCGAGCGGGGTACGTGTGTTACTGGGGTGCGCGGGAATTTTAACACGCGATTGTCCCTGTGCAAGCGGGGTACGTGTGTTACTGGGGTGCGTGGGAACTTTCACACGCAAATTTGCTGTCAGAGCGGGTTATGTGTATCCAGTGTGGTGTGCGGGGAGTCCTACACGTGAATTGGCAGTGTGGGTCCTCCCAGGTGTCCCCTCTACTCCCTCCACGGCCCCTGCAGGCAGCCCACACCACAGAGGACTACCCTGTACCCCTGGACATGTCCCGCAGGCAGCCCATCCACCATGGCCATGCCCCCCAGCCAGGCCACATGTCACATTGCACTAGTGATCACCAACTCATGTCCCCCAGCACCCCTACCCCCCAGCAGTGAGGAGCCCCTGCCAGCAGGCCCCCACTCATGTCCCCCAGCACCCCCACCCCCCAGCAGTGAGGGGCATCTGCCAGCAGGGCCCCACTCATGTCTCCCAGCAGTGAGGGGCACCTGTCAGCAGACCCGCACTCATGTCCCACTCATGTCCCCCAGCACCCCCACCCCCAGCAGTGAGGGGCACCTGCCAGCAAGCCCCCACTCATGTCCCACTCATGTCCCCCAGCACCCCCACACCCTAGCAGTGAGGGGCACCTGCCAGCAGGCCCCCACTCAAGTCCCCCAGCATCCCCACCACCCCAGCAGTGAGGGACACCTGCCAGCAGGCCCCCACTCATGTCCACCAGCACTCCCACTCCCCAGCAGTGAGGGGCACCTGCCAGCAGGCCCCCACTCATGTCCCAGTCATGTCCCCCAGCACCCCCGCCCCCCAGCAGTGAGGGGCACCTGCCAGCAGGCCCCCACTCATGGCCCCCAGCACCCCCACCCCCCAGCAGTGAGGGGCACCTGCCAGCAGGCCCCCACTCATGTCCCCCAGCACCCCCGCCCCCATCAGTGAGGGGAACCTGCCAGCGGAACGCCAACCCGCCCAAATAACCAACCAAGCATAACATACACCCCACATTGAAATGCCCATTACATGAAACAACCCAAATGGCATGTATGTACATCAACACATGTCCGTCACACACACAATGGGTGCCAGTGAATGTGAAAACCCACATCGTGACATGCATGAAACCAATGAGAGAATACCACACATTGAAGTACGGGAAAAAACGTATTGAACAACAAATGTGGTGAAAATAATTTAAACACCAAACAATGGACATAAGGAAAACAATGCAGAATGTCACATAATGATAAAAAAAGGAAATCATAATCCAAAATATTGAAATAAAAAATGTCTCCAAAGTCTCCTTCCAAAATTCAAATCCAAACAGAAATGAAAAAGTAAAATCCATTGCTCCGTGGATAAATCAAAAAAGAAAATGCAGACAAATCCACACTCCAACTATTTGAAATCCTGGGTCCATGAGCCCAACTGTCCAAATGAAACCTACAAAAATACACTAACTAATGAAGAACTATATACAAAAAAGTGGGGTATTGTCCAAGCGCCCCCAAAAAAAATGAAAACCAAAATGAAACCTAACACTAACTAAATAACTAACTATTTACAATGACAGCAGGCTAGTCCGACGGCTCACTTTTGGATGTCCCGTGCCAGGGCATCATCGAACTCCCGCTCAATGTCCTGGAGGCGGTCCTCTTCCATGGACCCGAGGGTTCGCAGGGACGATGACATGTTGGCTTCCAACTCTCTGCGAATTGCCTCGAGGCACTTGACCTGCTTCAGTGCCCCCCGCATGGAGTTCTCCGCCCTGACCATTGTGAGCCGTGCCTCTTCCGCCCGCTGCCGCTCCTCATCTATGGCGTGGCCCAACTGCTGCCACACGGAAGACACTTCAAATCCTGGGTCCTCCTGCCCTCTGGCCGATGCCTGCCCCTCCGATGTTGAAGGCCCCGAGCCATCATTGCTCCCACAATGTTGCCACTGCTGTGCCTGCGCCCTGGTTCTTGCTGCCTGCACATCCTCCTCCGGCTGGGGTGTAGTTGTCGTGGTGGCCACCCCTGCTAGACGTCCGACTCCCGACTGTGGCAGGGATGTGTCCTCCACCAGCCTGGCTGCTGGGTCAGAGCCAGCTCCACAGGGTACCCAGGTGATACATGGGTGGGAAGATGGCATGGAGGACGACTGGCACGTAGGGGGTTCAGGTGAGTAGGGGGTCGCAAGAAGGTCCAGCACACAGAGGAATCCAGCACTGGTGACCCGTTCCAGTAGGTCAACGCGGTCAAAGAGGCATCCGAGATGACGTGCAGCGTCTTCAAGAAAACACCGCAGGTCAACTCGCATGCCCCGTTGACGCAACCCTATCCCAGCCAGGACAGGCTCAGCACAGTCCTGGATAGCCACGTCCGCAGGGAGAGGAAGGCCAGTTGTTGTGTGTCCATCCCCTCCCTGAAAACGGGTCTGGACGTAGGCATCCCTGCTGGTGACAGATGATGCAGTCACAGGATCAGGGACAGGATTACTCACAGGCACCTCCGTGGCGGCCTGTGCTGCCTCCTGTCCCTGCCCCTGCACTGCACCAATGGCACCAGTGGAATCCCCACCTCCAGACCCCGTGTGTGTCCCTTCCACGGGCTCCTCCTCCAAACCCCCCACCTACCTGGATGACTCCATGCCATCTTCCTCTGTCGGACCCTCTGGGGTCTCAGCTGCCCCTTCTGCTGCCGAGGAGTCCATCTCCAACCTCTGCCTTTTCGGCAGCTTCGGCCTGGGATGTGGCACCAGACTCCTCACTCCCCGAAGAGTTGACAATCTGGGAGGGGAGCTGGGCCTTGCGTCTCCAGCTGGTGGTGCGATCCCTGCCGCTTTGCTCCACAGCACCGTCTCCGCCCTCTTCATCAGTTGACGCTGCAGACAGGGAGAGATAGAACACATGCATCAGGGCACTGTACAATGGACTGATACACACATGACAGTTGTACATGAGTGGCAGAATCAAACTTCAGACATGGCATCACACTCCCTGACACACATGTCATTTCTACTCACACACATGAGCTATTCCACAGCAATATTGCACCATGCAGCACCATCCGTACACATACAACATCATCAGCATCCGAAGGTGAGCCTGACGTCACATGAAACACGGGGAGTACACAACACATGCACACACACCAACACACTTAAATGCATGTGTGCATGTCCACCAACTGTCAGAGTGATGAGATCGCCATCCTTGTCACATCTGGCATTCATCCTTCTACAGTTCAGTGCCACATGCATCCATGTTGCATCACAGTTGCACACTTGTCAAATACACACACATGTACATGTACACAGTGCAGATACATGCAGCAAGAACAAACATCCATGTGTGACACCACAACCATGCCAACGTACATACACAGTAATTCAAACATGTGTGCTCCCATATCTGCATTTGGCCTGCATGCTTACCCACACATACACCATCCATGTGTCTCACACATGACAGGACTCGCATTTTTCAGCCTAACGCCCTGTACATACACATCCGTACATGGCCCTATAAATACACATGTGCAACCTGCACACTACTGGCACACCACGACACGCACAGCGTCCAATCAGTATGCATGTACACTTACCGCTCGACTCCAGAAGGGTCTGCCTCTCAAGGACCTGGACATGGAGCGCTGGACATATGCGTTCCAGAACCCTCATTTGGTGGTCAGACAGGTGGCCCCGGAGCCCCTTGGCATCCGCTGCCTTCAAGAGGCGCCTGGTCTTGTCGAGTGTCCTGGACCTGAAGTCCTCCCAGCGCTTCTTGACATGTTTGAAGTCGCGGACTGCCACCCCCTCCTCGTTGATGGCAGTCACGATGTCCATCCAGATCCTGGTCCGTCCTTCATAGTCAGCGCAAGAACTTCCAAAGAGGGCATCATACTGCCACCAGGACACCAACTTCCCTGGCACTGAAGCTGGTGGCCCTCTGCCTCTCTGGCTGGGGGTTGCCAGTGGTGCCTGATGGTGGTGTGCCCGACATGGCAACCCCAGAGGCAGGTGTGGGTGGGCAACTGGGTCCTGGATCTGGGGCTGGGCTGTGGAGCGACGGTATCCCAGTCGGGAGTCTTCAGTTCCAGCAAGGGTGGTCACAACAACTGCAACCCTGCAGATGGATGATGTGCAGGCAGCAAATAGCAGGGCACATGGGCAGCAGGCAGGCAGCAGCAGATGGCAGGTGGGAGCATGCTCGGGGCTCTGGGGGCAGTAATTCGGCCTTCTGGGCAGGAGCGTGGTCTTCCATGTGTTGTTGCGTGGCCAGCTTGATACAGAGTGATTTGGCACGTGAAAGAATTGCACATCTGCGTGTAATTCGAGGAAAGGCCCTTCGCGCGTAAGCTCGTCAGCACACGTACGCGGTTTCATTGGACCAAAGGCCCTTAGTGCGTAAGCGCTTCTGTGACGTGACTCGCGCTGGTGTTTCCCTCGTGACGTGGGCATAGTGGTTCAGCACGCGTGAATAACTGCACGTCCGCGTGTGAATGCGTGTAATCCGAGGAAAGGGCCTACGCGCATAAGTGACGTGACGTGCGCGTGCTTTTCCATCAACACGGGTGCATGTTCATTGTACACGTCCAAAAACTGCACGTCCGAGTGTCAGCTCGTGTAATTGGAGGAAAGGGCCTTAGCGTGTACACGCGTAAGTGACACTGTACATGTGGGCTGCTTTAAAAGGTATGTGTAGGACCCCATTTCCTTGTATGTGCTTTTCGTGGAGAGCGAGTGGGTGAATTCTGTTCTTCTTGTCTGTTCACACGCGATTACTTCACAGCGTTTCAAGTTCGTACTCCCTGTTACCTCTGACACCTTTCATTTTTTTTTGGGCCTGTTTCCTCAAACAGCGTTCACTTTTTCTTTTGTCCTGTCTCCTCAGACAGCGTACAAATCTTCTTTTGGCGGGAGTGTTGCCAACGCGCACACGCACGTTTTTTTCACGTTCTTTTTCCAAGCAGACGGTGAGTCGCGCACACATTTACCAACTGTGCTTGCCCCGTGTGTCACCTACCCCTTCAGAGGTCATTGTAGGCTGCGTGTAACACACGTACGCCTATTTTGTGTTTCTGGGTGCCACAGCGTAGTGGGGGATCATTTTTACACGCACGTGGTCTACGAAGGGTTGCGTGCACATTACTTTTGTTTTCGGGGTGCCTGGGCATTGCGTGACCCGTCATCTTTCGCCAGGGGTCACAGACAGCCCTGCTAGAGCACTAGGGTACAAATTCCATCTAGTACCCTACCCCTTTAACCCCCAATTGCCAAGGACAATTGTTTACTGCAACTCCCACACGCACAACAACATCGGTGCCATGGTTGGGAGGTGACCAAGCGGTACGTGAGGACAAGGTGGGTGAACTCCAAAAGGTGGGCGTGGTGGGCGCGGTAGGGGATGTGGCCACGATTTGCAGGGTGCCCCTAGATCCACATGTGTGGAGGACCAATCAGGGACACCCATGCTCCCCCCCCCATGGTTGAAGGAAACGTGGCTGACACCATCCCAGCTCAGCCCCTGTTGGACCAGCCCATTGTGGCACCTGACCTGGCACAGGATGACTCCCTGGCTGACTTCCAGGTCAGCAAGTCTAGGCCACGTGTGGCGGTGCAAGTTGTTGTCAACAAGCCACGTGGATCTGGGGCAGCTATGTCATCTGCTGCCCCAAGTAGGCATGTGGGGAGGCTGCAGGGGCAGCTGCAACTCTATCCACCCCATCTTTGAGTCTCCCAGCCGGGACAGTGTCGGTCCTGGTCCATAAAACTGATGTTGCCCCTGCCAACAGCACACTTCAGCCAATGCCTGCACCAAGACCTATGGTCATTGTGCCTTCGCACACTCCCAGTACCCAGTCCACCTGCGCTTCTGCCCCTACTGACCAGAGCGGCGCAAGCCACTCAGGCTCTGCTCCACCTTTGAAAAAGAGGAAGAAGGGTGCTCTGGCACTACAGGCTGAGACCCCAGACACGGCTACTTATCCGGCACGTCAAGGAAGCCTAGCTTTAATGACCCCGAACTTGATGCACTTGTGACCTATGTGTCGGCACATAGCCGTGAAATGGTGGTGACTGCAGGGTGCAAGACCACACCTGGTCAACGTAGGGCACACTGGCAGACCATCGCGGACCGCTTAAGTGCCCTTGGATTTGTGAGGCGCACAGCTGATGATTGCTACAAGAGGTGGAATGACCTGAAATGCAGAGCAAAGAACAAGCTGGCCTCAAATCATGCCGCTACTCTGGATACTGGCAGTGGGTCTCCACCAGAGGACAACAAACTCACTGAACATGAGTCTGTTGCTGGGGCCTTCATCACAGAGGAATAGATCCAAGGCGTGGTAGAGCTACCTGATTACGAGGCATTGTCCAGTGAGTGCCCATGCATGTGTGTGTAATCCATGTGTATGTTGTTTGGGTGACAGGTTCTGATTGAGTGCCAGGTGAGGGAGTGTACTCCTGAGTTTTATGGGTCACCCATGTGCTTCCTTCAATACATTCATGTGCCTTTGATTTGGGTATGACAGTATCCCTTCTGCCCACAGTAGCCAATTAGCCCCACATTACTGCTGTTGCACTTGAACTATCATCTTGCAACAGCATTATTCTGATTTTGTCTGTGTTCATTGAGGCTGATTGTTTAGATTATCCCATTTTTCATATGCTTTTTTCATCCCTAATGCCACATATGTGACATGCTTCTGTCATTGTTTACACCCCACATTGTGCCACTTTAGTTACCTGGTTATGTGAATGTTTAAACCATTCAGGGCGAGGGAGTATTGGCCTGCTGAAATTTATTTCTAAGGCCTGTTTGCATGTGGAACATGATAGTTGTTTCCTGTCATGTTGAAGTGACCAACCATTGATGTGTACATCTGCCTACAATCACTGTCTAATTGTACACTGGATGTGTTGCAGTGTGCGGGATATGCATATTTTGCTACACTATTCTGCATTAATCTTCTCATCATGTCCATGTGACATGGACATGAGACAGTACTCATTCACTGACATATCGCTGTAGTTGTCTAATTTACCATGGCTATGCTACATGATATCTGTGTGCTGGCATTTGTCATGTATGTGTATTGGACATGCCACTCACATGCTGATGTGTGATGCCAGTGCTACATGACATGCTGCGAATGTGTTGCTTTTCCATCTTGGTGTCCTCATTGTCTGCCTTTTTGACTCCCCTTCAGAATATTTGAAAGTGCATGAATGCCAGGGTTATTGTCATGTGGGACATGTGTTAACCATGTACAGGATCTCTGTCTTGTCAGGCCTATGTGTGTGTTATGGTGCTCATGCCTGTTTCCATTTCTTGTGTTTCACGTTTTTGCAGGTGACGACACACTTGATGCTGGTGAGGTTCAGGAGATGGTGCAGACCCAGGAGGATTCTCAGCCATGACCAGGCACCAGTGGGGGATGTGGTGTGGTAGTGGGTCAAAACACTTTGGTACTGCAGACCATACTGTCGTGGGGTGCCTCTGGGTGCAGCTCCAAGACCTCTATTCAGGTGCTGAGTCGGATGATGAGACCTATGTGCTGTCACAGGTCAGTGCTTCTGGCAGGGATTCTGTTCTGTCCAACCCACCTGGACCAAGGGTAGAACCCTCTATGGGGATGTCAGTGTTGGTAGGTCCGCCTTTGGCAGTTACGGATGCAGGGTCACACTCCACAGCATCTGATCCTGTTCCTGGGCCAGCAGATCAGAGGGGCAATGCAGTCCTGCAGCCTCAGGCAGTGCCAGCACAGCAAGGTGCAGATCGCCTTACCCCAAACAGGTGTGGTGCCCGCCGACGCGGTGGCCGTGCACCTCCAGGCAATACTGTATGGGAACACTCCATGTACGGTATGGCAACCCAACAGGCAGCATAAGTAGAAATTATGGCTCAGGCAATGGAGAGGGTGGCCACTTCCATTATCCCCCCTGAAAGGCAGATGGGGCAACAACAGCAGGCAACAGACTCCATTTGCCAATCACACAGGGAAGACATGTTGGTGTCCAACAGGGACCGACGGGTGCACTGGAGACTATGCGCGAATCCATATCAATGGAGTCACAGGGCCACAGGGAAGCCCTGAGGGTGGAACTCCATAACCTCAGGCAGAGTCTGCTTGAACTTGAGGCTTCCCGAAATGTTAGGGCAGAACAGCAGCTGGAGCAGCTCACACGTTCGCTCTCAGCTGGGCTGCAGGCAACACACGAGGAGATCCGGGCATCCCGCGAGGCCATGCCTGCAGAAGTGCAGGCAATCTATGACATGCTGCATGGGGATCTCCGCACTTTAATCCTCCAGAATCAGACCTTCCAGACATGCATGCTTGCTGCCATGGAGGACCATACCAGGGCTGTGTGTGGGCTGCCTCCCATAGTGCCACCACCTCCTGATAAGTGTTCCCTCTAAGCTGTGCGCATGTGCGCTTGCCCAGCTTCCTTCTGGGTGCCGCCCAGAAGATTTTTAGCAGCGCACACAGACAATTCTCACCTATTCAAAAATATTTAATAAAGCACATGCTACAGCAATTAATTGAAATTTACGTTCTCTTAAATTAAGCAACTAGTCTTGATATTCTGCTAATTTGCATTACACTACTATGCAAGGGTGACCGTACACACCTAAAATCCCTAACAGCAAAATACACACATAAGAGGTTAAATACTAATATGAAAAACTGGCTCCATGAACAGAAGAATTTAACCAAGATATGCATGCACACATTAAACAAATGATGTTCCCTCCCCACCTGCTACTCCTAAGCTTGAGTCTACCACACTTTGACCAAATGTCTCTAACTTGTGCCCCAGAACACATTAAGATGGTACCGGACAACCTTGAGTCTTCCTCATTTGGCTCTGCGAAAGGTTAACCGACGTGTACCTACATCCACTTCTTGTATGTTTTTTGTAATATGAATGATCTGAATAATATGAATAACGTTCACGTGCCAGAATTTCTGTTACTCATTGTGCCTTACTAAAAGTATCACCTACACGATACAATCGAACTACCAGCTAAAACATTGGATACTGACTGTAAGTAAGCAGGCTATCTGGATGTGTAACCTATCCCATACATCCTCTTCTTTGAACATATGTCCAGCAAGTGCTTTGAAGCAGTCCCCTTGCAAGTTAACACATTATAAAACTCAAATATTAATTTGTCCTGTAAGGATTTTGAGAAGACAAATGTGATCCTACTTTAGCATTACTAACATTACCCTATAAGTAGACAGCAACATTGCAATATCATTGACTTTGTCTACAAGGAATAATGGGTATGGACTATACCTGGGATTACTCGTCCATAGTATCAGGGCACGGATATTCAGACAGGAGAATGCTTTTCACACAATCTGCCTAATTTCCAAGTGTTCAAGAGTTCCCTTTGACATAGACCGTCACACATTATATGGTAACCCCCTGCTATGTAAAAACAGTTTCACTGAGCACTGTGTAATCCTACACAATGATAAATGGGTGGGGTACGTTGCATCTTGTATGCACTGCAAAAGAATTGCATACGTGCAGAGTCATGACATTCTTAAAATGCACATAAAAGGTTGAGGCATTAAATATGCCTTGCTTGCAATGTATTGTAGGTCTGCAAATATCCCAGTGAGTGTTTACTGCTACAATCCCTCACTTTTTACAGTGCTCTATCAACTAGCATTGGAGGCAAACACAGGGGCTGGGGAAGGGTATGGGCAGAAGAGCACAGGTGATCACTCGTTGCGGGTGATAAACAAAGCAGCACATTTCAAAAACCAAGTCAGAAGTTTCGACAGTACACCAAAGGAAATGTGTTGCTTGTTTGCTAAAGTATAGGAAATTCTAGTACCCGTCTAGACAAAAGCACCTTCTTTATCTTTCTATGCGCAGCTGCTGAGGTCTTTTCAATATAACCATGTGCTCTGCATAGTCTCTAGCATCTCCCGGCATCTTATTTCATTCCTAACAAAGAATTACAGAAACGGGATCCATAGTTATAGACGAAAGGACTCAATCTGTTCTAGCTCTTGAGATTTGATGCCATTAACTTAAAAGGCATATATGTGATTTTCTTACATAGGGATCCATACTAAACCTCAATAAAGCTCTTGTTTAATGTGTCTAGGCTCTGGTGTGGAAGGGTGGGCAAAACTATAGATTACATGACATTCCTTGTTATTTCACTTTCTATGTCAGGGTTACAAGCAAGGCTCTAATTAGATTTTGCTACCTACTTGGAGTCAAATGATTTTTCAGGGTGTAAAAAAGTAGTTAGCTTTGCTAATAGGGATACTTTCTGCTTATTAAAAGTGGTTCTTCCACTTAAAATTCCTGTTTAGTTCAGGAATTAATAGTATTAGAGTTCCTTCCTATGCCACTGCTCTACTGGTCACTAATTTGAAACAATATCAGTGGAGCTTTGTGGGTTGAAGCAACAAAATGTCCATTGTGTCTCGTTTTGTTAGGCACATTTTCATATTTAGGGAGTACACATGGATGGTGTTTGTCTCTTAGCTGTAAGGCTGGTGTTACCACTAACCAAAGGTCAACCAAATGCGGATAGTAAGCAGAGGCACAGGAATATTTGATCTTCGTATTCTAAGGTGCAGTTATTCTGATGCAATTATCATCCTTACACAAATTATTAGAAGCATGTTCTCCTAGCCCTTGAATTACTTCATTAAAGTGGCACTTGAACTCCTATCGCATGTTTTTTGACACATTGCTTTTAATTGCCATTAATCCATCAGCAAATGTATCATGTCTGAATTTCTTCACAGCAACATCAGTTTATGTCGAAAGCTATTTGTGTTTTGTATTACACATGAGTAATTTTCCAGTGGCATGAAACGTTTGCAAGGTACTGTGGCAGATGTTGAAGTCTTGACTGGTTGATGAGTTTTCTGTTTAATCACATATGACATATTCTATTTTAGCCTATGTGTTTGTAAAAGTGTTGTAAGATTTGTAAAGAATTGCAGTGGCAAGGAAGAAGAAATTCCTTTCCAAACTCTCTTCTGTAATGGTAGTTCCCTAAATACCACTAAATACGCATGCTCACTAAGTGGCTTACCTCATTAGTCAGTTGCACGCATGGAAAATAATGTGCGCACAACAGAAAACCAGTTCTGCACATTGAGAAAAATAATTAGAGGGAACATTGCTCCTGATGCAGGAGCAGAGGGTGAAGAGAGCGACAGCAGTTCTCCCAAAATGGCATAGCCATTCAGGCCATGAGCCCATGGAGGTATTTTTTTTTTCGCAGCATCCACGCAGGTGGGTGTTGGTGTGTACCCTGTCCTCGAACCTCCTGGGTGCCCCCCCGCACCTCCCACATGGCCATTTTTGTTTTAAAAAAAAGAAAAATGTTTTACAGTGTGTTGCCTTGTGTGGCTCCCGTGGGCATCCACTGTATTCCGGCTGGGCACATGCAGCCTTGTCCTGAGTTTGGGTTAGATGCTTGGGATCGTGACACACACACCCCTCCTGCTTCCTGTTTCCATGGGCTTGCAAAGGGTGTGACCAAGTGACAGTGACTTACACAGTGACATTGGGCTCCCATGAGCTGTGTGTGCAGTCTCTAGTCAATACTGTGTTCACATCCCTAGTGGGTATTGTTGTTGTATTGTACACTGCATGTTGTATTGATATGTGCTTGTGCATTCATATCTTCCTCCTAATTTGCAGGTTCTTTCCTCATGTCTTCACAAGGCCGTTTACTTTGTAGATGGAGTTCATGTTGTATGCAGTACACTGACACATTTGCGTGGCAGCAACACTCTACAGTTGGAAGGGGTCAATGTGCTCGCTTAGTCAGGTTGTAAGACTACCTCTACTTTGACTTAGTACTGTCATGTTTTTGCAATGTTTCATGGTGTGTTGCTGTGTTGTATTGGTGGTAAGTATTTGTTCATGTGTGCTGTTTGTTATTGATTACTGGGAGCATATTGTCTGTGGGCAGTTTCCATTTGGGACAGTGCCCTTTCTGACACTTGTGTCAGGTCTTGTGCATTGCTTTGTTTGCTTTCACATTGCATGACATGCCATTGTGTGTTTGGTTGCGGAGCTGGGAGGAGTTGGGTGACATGGTGCTATTTTCATGTTGTATTTTGCAAGGGGGTAGTCATTCATGCCGCATAAATGCGTGTTTTTTTTTGTGACACAGCATTGCTTGTCTTTCGGCAGGTAGGGATGCACACAATGTAACAATTCCAGGTGACCAATCTCAGGCTGGTATCGTTGTTACAGTTGACTTTCCCTTATGTCATCATCATTGATTGTCAGCTGGTATGTGCCAGGGCTGTGTGCACTCCACAGGGGTATGATTTTAGGTGAAGTAATTAGCCACCAGCTGCGTACGGGCTGCCTCACCACATGCCCTTTCCCCTCCCATGCGCAGCGGCCGTGCTTGTGGTTGGGAATGTGGGGGCACCACCATGTCCACGGGCATGCCCCAGCATGTTGCAAGGTTGTGCAGGACACATGCTGCCACTATGATCCTGCACACTACTGGGGGCGCGTATAGCAGCTGCCCACCAGAGCGGTCAAGGGAGCGAAAGCATGACTTGAGCATTCCGAATGTGTGCTCCACTATGCCCCGGGTTGCAATATGGGCTGTGTTGTATCTTACCTCGGGTGGTGTGGTGGGGTTCCGTCATCATGTGGGTGCTCAGTGGGTAGGCACTGTCCCCTGGGGAGGTGATGATGGGTATCATTAGTGGGGTTGTGACATTACTCAGTATCTGACATGCATGCATGTGCAGGGGCATTTATACTCACCAAGCAGCCATGTATCGCCATGCTGCCCAGCTTCTAGGTCCCGGTTTAGGGTTGACCTTCTGTAAATGAAACTGTCATGGGTGGACCCTGGATAGTTGGCATATACTGAGGTGATGATTCCCTTGGCATCACATACTACCTGCACGTTGATGGAATGCCAGTGCTTGCGGTTTCTGTAGGTGTTCTCGGCAGGTATATGTGCCTGCGGACTGATGGGCATGCAGTCATGATGGCCAACACCTGGTGCAGGCAGTGTGACTGCGTGGCCTGTGATACCCCCCCCACTATGGCAGTAGTCCACTGAAATGAACCAGTGGCCAAGAAGTGCAGTACATTGAGCACCTTTTCCAAGGGGCTCAGCGCTTGGGAGCACAGGGTGGGTGATGTGAGGTCATCCTCCCCCTCACTCACCAGGTCGAGTATTATGTGAGGTGGAAACCTGTACCTCCCATACACCTGGTCATCAGGCATCCCAAAAAGGCTGGTTCTGGGTGTAAAGATTCTGGGCCTGACTATCCTCCTCCTCCTCCTGCGGTATCCCACGACCACTGCTGTGAGGAACGGCATATTCATCTTGGCGTATGAGCTTGTTTGTTGTTTGCGCGCACTTTTATGCTGCGCGGGTCCACGTACGCCTGCTTCCTGCTGGTGTACGTGTTTCGGATTAGCGCGTCATTTTTGGCGCACGCGTTAGCCCCGTTCGATTCCACGAATAACTGTTGTAGGCGCGCGTGTGGGCGTTGCGCGCATTTGCCTCCTGTACTTCCCCCGTGATGCCCACATTTTCACGCGTTGTTCCCCATTCCGCGTGTTACGCCCCGTGTTACGCCTACTTTTGTTGTGTGCGCTTCGCTATGTGCGCTTTCGCTGTGCGCGTAGCGCACGCTGTTTGAAGACGTGTGCGCCAGCATGCGCCACGCAGGATTTTAGCACACATCCATGGATTTACACACGCACGGACTTCCATTAATCGCTGTGCGCGGGTTTCGCTGCGATTTTCGCACTTGTGCTGCGATTCTCACGCTTGCGCAGGAATTTTCAGCGCACATTAATTCCATGAATCTGCTCCTTAATCTTTATATGATATAGACATGCTTGACCTTGACTCCAAAATGACCAGATTGTTAATCGAAAGAAAAAATAGCGTCTTTGCATGCATATATGAACACTGTGAACAGAATTATAAAATCTTTTCGGGATAAGTCAATGAGAGCTCTCCTGATAAGAAACCCCATTCTTATTTTTATTTTTTTTCTCGGCTATCAGAAGGTTCTGTAATGTGTGTTAGGCTCACCCTAACCGATTCTACGCTTCCTATTCATTAATTACTGGTTATAAAATTCTTTGTATGATATAGCCAGAACTGTTCCCTGATGGTAAACTTTTTTTCAATCCTGCATTTTTTCTGGACTGGTTACTCTTGCAACAGACCACCAATGTAAATCTCAGCACCATGTCCATCATACAGAAAATGCTGTACCAGAGGTGCAGTGAGATTTATTTGCGAATAACTGATTGGTGTTCTGTGATCTGGCTTTTCACCGGTCTATTTGTTTTCCCTACAAAGGCTTTGTTTCACAGGCATTGAATAACGTTAAAGCTTTTGGATGTAGTGTGACTCCCATTTTTTTCATCATCAATGGCAAATGTTCTTTTCTCGGACGTGAACTTGCAATCACTACTCTCCCCACAAGATACATGGGCCTCATTACGACCCTTGCGCTGAGGGAATGAAGGGGCCCGGTACGGGACCGGCCCCCTTCGTTCCGTCAGGGCTGATTACAAGGTTCCCTTTGCAGGACCCGGATCAGACGTCTGGTAAAACCAGAAGTCTTTTCCGGGTCCCGCGAGGGGAAGCGGGAGGTAACAACGGGACACTTGTAATGTGCCCATTGTTACCTCCCTCCCCATATCCATTGAGCTCTATGGGGGCTCAAATTGGAATGGGGAATGGTTCCTGCAAGGAGGATTTACTGGGTCCTCCTATGTCGGAATGACCCGGTAAGTCCCCATTGCAGGAACCTGGTAATGGAGCCCGGTTTGGAGGCAGCCATGGAGCTAATAGCTCCATGGCTGCCTCCAAACTCGTAATGAGGCTTATGGCCTTTAAATGGCTCAAGACCCCACATTGAGGTAAAAGAATGTGCAACTTTCTGTTGATTCATGTCAGCTCGGACTAAAGAATGTCTTAAATTCCTGCCTTTAGAATCTCTTAATTACATCACTTAGGGGATTGAAAATGGTAACACATACCAGATCATCTGTCATACTTGGTTCATCAATAGGTTGTAGCAGAGTCGATCTATGTTGGCATCTGGCTCTTTTCAAATAATTTCATAAAAGTTGTTAAGGATGGCCTCTGAGTGTCTATATTTCAGATACTACCCCTGACTCTGCAAATAAATCAGTGAGGTTGGTACAGTTTTGTCTTGCTCTAAGGAATTCGCCATACAAATGTTTGTCTTTGAGGGCATTTGAATGGAAGCTATCATGATATAAAGTGGTGTTTGGATATGTTTCTTTCCAAAAGAGACTCCCTGATAGCTGACCTATTGCATTCTTAATGAACAAACCAACAAATGGTATTTCTGAATTGTTGATGGAAAAAGTACATTTTTCAAGATTATTGATTCAGTGTAAAAAAGAGAAAAAATGTATTTCTTCTTAAATCTGCCCTAAAGAGCATGACAGCTGAGGCAAATGGGTTAGTCATTGAAACAACAAGTCATTAACACAATTCAGGGCAAAAGCTACACTGATAGCCACCCTTTTATTATATAAATAAACATTGTTCTTCTATGTGCGGTAATTTCTGCTCAGAGCAATTTCTAATAATTCCAACTTGAAATTGGAGTGGATAGCATGTGTAGTCTCACTCACATTTCAATGATCTCATAAATCTGAGCTCTTCTCCCTGTGGGATATTAGATGAAGGCAGGCCAATTCCATGGTGACCATTAAACATAATACAAAGTCTGTACAATCAACTGATAAGGCTGCATGCTCGCCAAACTAGAGTGTTTCCCAGCCTCATCACCCAATCTCCCCTGAGCCCCCTCCACCCTAACCCAGATTTTGCTAACACCCAGGGAAATATACCGACTTGAGATCAGTAACTCCTATTGTCTAGTCAAGCCTAAGCTTAACATAAGGCCCTCAGGCAAACACCTTTTCTATCCTACTCCTTCAAGGACTTCCTAAGGGTTCCCTGATATCGAGGTCCCCAGAATTATATTGTTATGGTTCAAGATTGTACCTGTATCAAAAGCTCTCCCAGTTTCTCTCTCACTCTTGGTCTCTTTCGCTCCTCCACCTGATCTCCTGGCTCCTTGCTATACTTCCTGTTAGCTTCCCACTCTCTCCTTTTTCTCTCTCTTCCTCTCTCCCAGCCTCTGATCATCTGAGGTCACTTCTCCATATCTCATTCTTTCCCTTCTCCCTCCAATCTCCTCATCATCTCTTCCTCTCTCTCTCTCTCTCTACTTCTCTTTTGTCCCCCTGATCTTCTCACACACTCTTTCTCCCTCTCTCTCTCTCACTTTTTATTGCTTCACTAAATACTCCCTTAAGATTCCAACCACCCCTCTTTCCAACTACCCCTTCTTTCTCTACTTCTTCACCCCCTTTCCATCAACTACTCTTCTTCTACACTTCCCCTTACTCCAACTAATCTCACCTCCCATCCTATGCTGTCACCCACTCACTCTCCTATTTCCTACACCCCTTTCTTCTAACACTTTCCTCCATCATAGACACACCCCCATCCCTTACTCTCACACACACTCTCACAGTATCAGCTTCACTCTTTCAGTTTTGGTACAACTCTCTCTTATATTCAGTATTTAAGCTGTACTCGCATCCACCACCATCACAGACTGTATGGCAAGCCAGAAGAAGGACTCCAACCAGAGGACATGTTTGAATGTAGTTTTATTTAAATTAAAAGAACAAGCATCACTGACACTACTACTAAAAATGGTGTTCCCTTGCTAACCAAACTAATCTAAGGTGCTTGCCTACAGTTAAAAATAAAATAAGAGTCCTCTGTCCAAATATATCCACTAAACTGGACCTCCCATTCAGCAAAATCTTAAAAGAAATAGGTTGAGTGGTCTGCACTCATGGTTCTTTGCAAAGGTAGCTCTGGTTGTTCTAGGAATCACTCTTGGGTCGGAATCCAATGATTAGTAGTAAACAACGTTCTAAGTAAAAGATATAAGAAATAGGTTAACTGCCCTGCACTCTTGGATCCACTCAAAGAAAACAGTTCTTGTGAGTCTACTAAAAGTTCCTCGATATTCCCCAAATGTTTTTCAGGTTCCTGGAAAACTGAAACGTCCAAGCATCTTTAAGTGGACATATATTTCCCTTATCCTTTTCACCTATTTGGTCAATCTCTCCACACTTTGCCCAACTTTCAGGTGTCTCAGTGCTGGCATGATATCTGCTTATCACTTCACCTATCTGTGAAGTAATTACCAGTTCAGTGTCCCCTGATACAAGTCAGTGTGTCATTGTTACCTGAAGCTGAAAGAGTGGCAATACAGCTTCTGGGTAGTTACTGGAAACAAGAATGTGTGAATAAAGCTGGGAAAGAGTTTTTGGTGTGTGTAAAGAAGATGAAGAACATAACCTGCAATGCTAAAGACTGCAGAAGCTGAGAAGAAGTCTGTCTTTGGGCAGAGATAGGTTATCCTTGTGGCAGTGAGACAGATAACAGAGGCAAAAAGGCTGCCCTTTTCTTGGAGCATAGAAAGGAAGAGTGCTTTGCCTACCTATAGAGGGCAAAGTGTCTTGTCATCACATGTCCAATAACCCTAAAATAATGAAGCCGAAGTACACTTGTGGCAGTAAGGCAGATAGAAGATGCAAAGAGACTGCCTTTTTCTTGAAGCAGAGGAAGGAGGAGTGCCTTGCCTACCTGGAGAGGTCAAAGTGTAACTGAATTGTGTTGGTGAAGTAGTATACTGTTGTTCTAAGGTGACTGTTGTCATAGTAACCACAGTAGAAGCGAGGTTTTTCAGCGGGAAGCAGCAACCCAAAGGAAATATCCTGATAATTAGACCAAATACACTGCAGAGGTCCTAACCAATTGTAAATTTGTAGAAGAATAAGTCATTTACCTATTTTTTGTACTGTGGGTAAATTATCTTGGAAAGAAGATATCCAGGATTACCATTGGTGCTATTCCCTCCCTGGAAATGGAAGGGGACCTTTTCAACCGAAACCGGAGAATTCTTACTAGTGGATGTTTGTTTGATGGGAATACCCTGATAGAGTAGGGCAAGCAAGGATTTATTTGCAAACGTGTTCATTAACAAAGTGTCTATTCTTGTGAAAAATACAAGCAGTTGTCCACCTCTCATTACTGACTCCTCTCAAGAAGCTGCAATTAAATCTACACCTCTGTTTAAAAATATTGATAATCATTATAAACCACCACCCTGGTGGCAGGATAATCTGGAAATTTAAGATGTACCTAGGTTTCGGTATCATGGCTGGTAGTTCCCATAATTATTATAGCCACATTTGATTTGAAGAATGCCAGTGTCAACCACCTAAGCTCAGATGGGCTATAAGAGGTGTTGTGGATTTCAGACCCCTCTCTGCCTGGATTCTAGTGAATGGGACAAAGGGCTGGATGGCTGTCTCTGTTGACATTTGGGTAGGCCAGGTGGCTCACAACACGCAATCTCCTGATGAACTGACTTCAATGAGGCACTTCATTCACTAAAGTCTGTCTAATAATATGGGTTTGGCCACCAAAGGTCCTTTGAAGAGCAGGGCTAGAGAAGGAATCAGGGTTAGACAGGCAGCCAGAGCATTACCAATTGGAGGAAGTATCCTTCCATTTTGTTATTGTGCATGCACAGTTATTCTTCAATAAGCAGAGTGACAAGAGAAATGAGACAAGGAAAAAAAGGTCATGGGAGCATGAGAAACCCGAGCAGCAAAAACCTTGAGAAGGGTGACAGAGAGTAAAGAAAAGTAAGAGAACAAGAAGCAGAGAGGGGACCTAGGACCCCGGAAGAACTAAGTGAGATATTGGGTCAGGGGAGCCCAAAGATGTCTCTGAATAGGACATGTTTCACTATGGAAAGAGTTTGCTTCTTGTCTTGGGTAATGCTTGTTCTCCTCATCAGTACAACAATTTCTGGAATTAAAGAAAGATTGTTCAGAATACTGCAAGGTTCAGTCTTCAATGGAAAAACGGGTTTAGGCATACAGGACCACTCTTTAAGATAGATTTGTAACCTTGAATCGATGCAAGTAATTGTATTCCCTTGTAATTTCACAGAAAGGATTTCAGACTCCTTTCGCGAAACAATTTTCCCCATGCTACTTTCCTTTGATGCTGTATTCACTTGTAACTCCTGTTAAAGTCAACAATAGATTTCAGAATGGTTTTAGCAAGTGGTCCCTGTTCAATTAAGGCCACACAACCACACCGGCAACAGTAAGATTATTCAACAATAGATGTACTGTTCTTTTGCTTTCTTCGTGAACACTGCTGCTTTCACTATTAGTGTGAGTGCTACATTTCCATTCTTAGAACTATATTCAGAATGACAAACAGTTTATACTCGCCTTTAAGCACACACTAATTACTTTATAAAGCTTTCTGAGTAAACCTGAATGCCGAGCTTCACTAACCAGCTCCAGGAACACTGCAGTTGCGGGTTGCTTTACACTCCTGACTTTTTTGACTTTTACTACTGCTTTGGGCACACTTGGGACCTACACCCTTCTGTAGCATGGGTGCCTCCAGTATGGCCATGTTGTTTGGGAGTCTCCTTCACTTCCCAGTCCCTCGACTTGCCTTCTGCTATGGGCCTTGGGATTCAGTACAGTCACGGCTCTGCAATCACAGCAACTCAGTGCACATGGGGAAAATGCCACTTTCAGCACGTCTTCTTCAAAGCAACTACAGCAGTGCAGGTTTTGAGTGCATATGACCCTGTCAGAACTTGCAGGTTAAATTTGCTATCTCCATGTTCCGGCATCCTTTCCGTGCTCATATTTCCTTATGAATTGCCATCCTTGTGCTCTTCTATTACTACTTCTGTCAGCCTTCCAACTCCTGCTACAGCTCCTTCCCTCTCACCTCTCCTGCCTTTTATGCCTCACTGGTCTGGCAATTAGTTTCAGGTGTGAGCCATGAGTTTTAATTGCCTGGCTCCTGCAATGACGGTTAGGCCTAATTGCCCGACTACTACATCTACATGCATCAACAGCACTCTTCCTCGTCCCAATTCCTAAAGGATTCTGGTACATGTAGTTTGTTTCCTTAAAGTTAGGTTTTTCTACTTCTTGATTCTTTTTAAGGGTAGATTGTATTCCCTTACTAACTAATGTTACCAAAGGGGCTCTAGGTTTTAACTTTTCTAGAGGAGGATGGTTTAGAGAAGACAAGATTTCCGCATTGCTTTTGAGTGTACCCTTGGAAGTGAGCAGGGCATTTTGTGTTAGATACCAAAAAGAGTCTTTTGGTACAGTACACTTTGTTGTTACAACTTTAGGGTTCACCACCTTAAGTTTAATAGGAAATTGATAGACATTGAAATGGCAGTAAGCCATAACCTCTTTTGGCACAGTGTTAAGAGTCTCCCTATCAGAGGATAACTAAGTTGTCTCACCCCACAGAATCATCTAACTACCCTAGGCCCTGTCTCCACCCATGTGATCCTCCTGCAGTACACCACCCGCAGGGTTGGGTTCAGGTAGCACCTGCGTTCGCCTGGCCACCACGGAGGAGACTTTAGGAAGGGTTTCAAAGAGGGATCCGCAGGATTCTTCACACTATGCACTGCATGGACTTCCTGTCACAGCAGCTGTCAAACATTGCACAAATGACCCCTAAGTCTGCTCTTTGCCACTGGAGAGCAGACGCTGTAGATCATGATGCTGTTTCAGCAGGTCACAGGTGCAAACTATGCCTTTGAAATGGAGATTGTTTAAAGGGGGGCCTTTTTAGCAGTCTTCCTTTCTGTGATTGATTGCCTCCATCATGTTATTACTAATTCCTCAAGATATGGAGGACCTCAAAGGTTGAAAAAGATGATTTGAAACTTCATGCAATAAAAAGGTCCACATTTGAAGCTTAATACAAAGAAAAGATCCTCTACATGTGTTTCACCACTGTACTTCAGTGTCTCTTTGGAAGGATTAAACACGGTTTACATGTTTCGGTAACTTACTAACATGACATATTATTTCAAAACAGAATAATCAGTGTTGTATCTAAAATAAAAACAGAAAGGCAAGGACATGTTTTCAATGTGTAATAGCAAGAAGTAGTTGAAGACAGTTAATTTGGACTGAACATTCCATATTGTATTATATGCAAAGAAATGCCAACTCACCCTTTGTTGTTCCTGATTCATATATTGTTGTAGGATGGGTATCTTCTGTTTAGGATAGCTAACCCTGTGTGAATACGGTCTGTTTGTCAGATCATGTGTGGATTACAATGTTAAACTAAGCTGGGGTTGGGATAGAGAGAAGTCTGATATATACTAAATAGTTCAGAAATTAAGTATTTCTTAAGTATAGGTCACCTTAATGTTGAATTGACTGCATCAAAGACCGGATCCTGTTGGATTCGGCATCAGCAACATCTAAAATTCAGCACATTTGTTTACCAGAGGTTAGGCAAATGCCTGCAATATTTTCATACCCCATTTTATTATTAATAAAACTCAAAAAAGATAGAGCTTCTCTACCCATGGCAGATGGCAATCTTTCACAGCCCCGGCCAGTGGGCTTCAGACCTAGCTCTGTCCCTGAGCCTACTCATGATTTGCCAGCATCGAGTTAAGCAACTCATTTTGGTTAACATGTCAGGAAACATAACAAAAAACAATTATAATTATTTGTTATAATTTTTATTTGTGTATTTGGTTAGATACCAACCTTTGCACAACCTAAAAAATACAAAACAATACAAGTTTACGATGAGAAATCACATTAAACTAACATATTACCACATACAAAATAAACACAATAAAAACATTGAATGGTGTAACACCACAGTCTTTCATCTAAAAGTATCTTGAATCAATACAAACATTAAAAAGGCAGGTTATACATTCTCAAGTCAATCTAGGTGTTAACAGCAATTTCCTCTAGTTCTTTCCATATAAAATACACAGATGAATTGATGTCAAAAGATTATCCTGAAAAAACATACTACAGATTTGATTGATTTGTATAGAAGATATTTCACTTAAAAGAGAGGACTTTGCCTTCACATATCGATCATAGAGAAGAGGACAAGTAGTGAACATATGCCTTGCAGCCTCTACTTCCAGATTACACATCCTGCACATTCTTTTATTGTATGGAATCTTTTCCCACCTCCCACGTATCACATTAAAAGGTAACAGATTAAAAGGCTGATTCATGGAATTAATGTGCGCTGAAATTCGCAAGCGTGCGAAAGTGTGCGATTCTCAGTGCCAGTGCGAAAATCGCAGCGAAACCCGCGCACAGCGATTCATGGGAGTCCGTGCGCATGTAAATCCCAGGATGTGTGCCAAAATTCTGTGTGGCGCACGCTGGCATACACAACAAAAGTAGGAGGAACAGAGGGCGTGACACGCAGAATGGGGAACAACGCGTGAAAATGTGGGCGTCACAAGGGAAGGACAGGAGGCAAATGCGCGGAACGCCCACACGCACGTTCAAAACACGTATTCATGGATTCGAACGGGGCTAACGCGTGCGCCAAAAAAGACGCGCTAATCCTGAAACACGTACGCCAGCAGGAACCAGGCGTAGGTAGACCCGCGCAGCATAAAAGTACGCGCAAACAACAAACAAGCTCAGACGCCAGGATGAATATACCGTTCCTAGCAGCAGTGGTCGTGGGATACCGCAGGAGGAGGAGGATAGTCAGGCCCAGAATGTTCACACCCAGAACCAGCCTTTTTGGGATGCCTGATGACCAGGTGTATGGGAGGTACAGGTTTCCACCTCACATAATACTCGACCTGGTGTGTGAGTGGGAGGATGACCTCACATCACCCACCCTGTGCTCCCAAGCACTCAGCCCCCTGGAGAAGGTCCTCAATGTACTGCACTACTTGGCCACTGGATCATTTCAGCGGACAAGTGCTATAGTGGTGGGGGTGTCACAGGCCACCCAGTCACGCTGCCTACACCAGGTCTTGGCCATCATGACTGCACGCCCATCAGTCCGCAGGCACATATACCTGCCCAGAACACCTGCAGAAAGGCAGGCTGCCATCCAGGATTTCTACGGGGTGGCACAATTCCCCAAAGTCCTAGGTGCCATTGATTGCACCCATGTGGCTCTACGTTCCCCCAGGGCATCAGAGCACTTCTATAGAAACCGCAAGCACTGGCATTCCATCAACGTCCAGGTAGTATGTGATGCCAAGGGAATCATCACCTCAGTATATGCCAACTATCCAGGGTCCACCCACGACAGTTTTATTTGCAGAATGTCAACCCTAAACCGGGACCTAGAAGCTGGGCGGCATGGCGATACATGGCTGCTCGGTGAGTATAAATGCCACAGCACATGCATGCATGTCAGATACTGAGTAATGCCACAACCCCACTAATGATACCCATCACCACCACCCCAGGGGACAGTGCCTACGCTCTGAGCACCCACATGATGACACCAATTTGCAACCCCACCACGCCACCCAAGGTTAAATACAACACAGCCCACATTGCAACCCGGGGCATAGTGGAGCGCACATTCAGAGTGTTCAAGTCACGCTTTCGCTCCCTTCACCGTTCTGGCGGGCAGCTGTTATACGATCCCCCAGTAGTGTGCAGGATCATAGTGGCAGCATGTGTCCTGCACAATGTAGCAACACGCTGGGGCCTGCCCGTGGACATGGTGGTGCCCCCACATCCCCAACCACATGCACGCCCGCTGCGCATGGGAGGGGAAAGGGCATGGGGTGAGGCAGCCCGTACGCAGCTGATGGCTAATTACTTCACCTAAAATCACATCCCTGTGGAGTGCACACAGCCCTGGCACATATCATCTGACAATCAATGATGATGACATAAGGGACAGTCAATTGTCATAACCATACCAGCCTGAGATTGGTCACCTGGAAGTGTTACATTGTGTGCATCCCTATTTACACAAACACCACCGATGCTGTGTCATCAAAAGACACACTTCTATGCTGCTAAATTCATTACCCCCTTGCAAAATACAATATGACAACAGTGCCATGTCACCCAACCCCTCCCCAGCACATCCACCCAACACACCATGGCATGTCATGCTATGTGAGAGCAAACAAAGCAATCCCCAAAACAAACATGACACAAGTGTCACAAAGTACAGTGTCCCTAATGGAAACTGGCCACACACAATATGTTCCCAGTGATGTAGAACTAACAACACACATGACCAAATACTTAACAACAATACAATGCAGCTACACAACCTCAAACATAGCATAAACATGACAGTACTAAGTTAAAGTAGTGGTAGTCTTACAACCTGATTATGCCAGCACATCGATCACCTCCAACTGTACAGTGCTGCTGCCACGCAAATGTGTAAGTGCACTGCTTACATCATGAACTCCATCTCCAAAGTAGACGGCCTTGTGAAGACATGAGGAATGAACCTGCAAATTAGGAGGAAGACATGGATGCACAATCACATATCAATACACCATGCAGTGTACAATACAACAACAATATCCACTAGGAATGTATATACAGTTTTGACTACAGACTGCCCACACAGCTCATGGGAGTCCAACGTCACTGTGTAAGTCACTGTCACTTGGGCACACCCTTTGCAAGCCCATGGAAACGGGAAGCAGGAGGGGTGTGTGTCTCATGAACCCAAGCATCTAACCCAAACTCAGGACAAGACTGCATGTGCCCAGCCGGAATACAGTGGATGCCCACGGGAGTCACACAAGGCAACACACTGTAAAAGAAAATCAAAAATCAAAAATCAACAATTAAAAATGGCCATGTGGAGGCCGGGGGGGAGGCCACTCAGGAGGTCTGAGGACAGGGTGCACACCAACAGCCACCTGTGTGGATGTTGGGAAAAAAAAAACACCTCCATGGGCTCATGCCATTGTGGGAGAACTGCTGCTGTCGCTCTCATCACCCTCTGCTGCTGCCACAGGAGGTGGTGGTGCTATGGGAGTCAACCCACGCAAAGCCCTGGTATGGTCCTCCATGGCAGCAAGCATGCGGGTGTGGAAGGTCTCGTTCTGGAGGATTATAGTGCAGAGATCCCCATGCACCACCTGACGTGATGCCCGGACCTCCTCCCGAGTTGCCTGCATCCCAGCTGAGAGCAAACGTGTGAGCCGCTGCAGCTGCTGTTCTGTCCTCAAGTTAGTGGAAGCCTCAAGGTCAACAAGAGTCTCCCTGAGGTGATGGAGTTCTACCCTCAGGGCTTCCCTGTGGCCCTGGGACTCTATTGATATCGATTGGCGTAGAGTCTCCAGTGCCACCCGTCTGTCGCTGTTGGACGCCACCATGTCCTCCCTGTGTGATTGGCAAATGGAGTCTGTTGCTTGCTGTAGTTGCTCCATCTGCCTTTCAGGGGGGACAATGGAAGTGGCCACCCTCTCCATTGCTTGAGCCATCATCTCAACTGATGCTGCCTGTTGGGTTGCCATACCGTATATGGATTGTTCCCATGCGGTATTGCCTGGTTGCGTATGGCCACCACATCGGCAGGCACCACACCTGTTTGGGGCAAGGCGATCTGCGCCTTGCTGTGCCGGCACTGCCTGAGGCTGCAGGACTGCATTCCCCCTCTGATCTGCTGGCCCAGGAACAGGATCAGATGTTGTGGAGTGTGACCCTGCATCCGTAACTGCCAAAGGTGGACTTACCAACACTGACATCCCCATAGAGGGTTCTACCCTTGGTGCAGGTGGGTTGGACAGAACATAATCCCTGCCAGAAACACTTACCTGCAAAGCCACATAGGTCTCATCATCTGAATCAGCACCTGAATAGAGGTCTGGGGAGGAGCACCCAGAGACACCTCTGGACAGAATGGTCTGCAGCAAGATTGGGTTCTCACCCACCACCACACCACATCCCCCACTGGTGCCCGGTTGTGCCTGAGATCCCTCCTGGGTCTGCACCATCTCCACAACCTCAACAGCATCAAGTGCGTCATCCCCTGCAAAAACATGAAAGACAAAAAATAGAAACAGGTATTAGCACCATAGCACACAAATAGGCCTGACAAGCTACAGAACCAGTACATGATTTACACATGTCCCACATGACTATAACCCTCCCATGCCTGCACTGTCACTGAGTTGGAAGGGGAGGCAAAAGGCAGACACTGATGACACCAAGATGGAAGAGCAATACAATTGCTGCATGCTGGGTAGCACTGCCATCACACATTGGCCTGTGAGTGGCATGTCCAATACACATACATGACACATGCCATCACACAGATGGCATGTACCATAGCCATGGTATATTCCACAAGTACATCCATATGTCAGTGAATGAATACTGTCAGCCATCCATGTGAGATGGGCATGATGAGATGAAAAATGCTACATAGTGTGACAAAATAGGCATGTGCCACACACTGCAACACATCCAGTGTACAAAAATACAGTGATTGCAGGCTGATGTACACATCAATGGTTGTGCACTTCAACTTGACAGGAAACAACTATCATGTTCCACATTCAAACAGGCCCCAAAAATGTATGTGATCAGGCCAATACTCAATCAGCCTGAATGGTCAAATTATTCACCTAACAAGGTAACACATGTGGGCCAGTGTGGGGTTCATCAATGACAGAAGCATGTCACAAATGTGACAATAGGGCTGAGGAATGCGTAGCAAAAGTGGGAGAATTGAAACAATCAGCCTGAACAAACACTTAAAAATACAAACAATGTTGCTGCAAGATGCCACTTCAAGGGCAACTGCCGTAATGTTGCGCTAAATTACTACTGTGGGCAGAAGGGATACTGTCACACCCAAATCCAAGGCCGCTGAATGTTTTGGATGAAGCACATGGGTGAACCATACCACTCAGGCACACACACCCTCACTTGGGACTCAATCAGAACCCATCACCCAAACAACATACACATGCATTACACACGCATGCATGGGCACTCACCGGACAATGCATCACAATCAGGTAGTTCTCCCACACCTTGGATCTGTTCCTCTGTGACGAAGGCCCCAGCAACAGACTCATGTTCAGTGAGTTTGTTGTCCTCTTGTGGCCGCCAGTCACCAGAGTAGCGGCATGATTTGAGGCCAGCTTGTTCTTTGCTCTGCGTTTCAGGTCATTCCACAGCTTGTAGCAATCATCAGCGGTGCGCCTCACAAATCCAAGGGCACTTATGCGGTCCGCGATGGTGTGCCAGTGTGCCCTACGTTGACCAGGTGTGGTATTGTACCCTGCAGTCACCACCATTTCACGGCTAAGTGCTGACACATAGGCCACAAGTGCATCAAGTTCCGGATCATTAAAGCAAGGCTTCCTTGAGGTACCAGAGTGTGTAGCCGTGTCTGGGGTCTCAGCCAGTCGTGCCAGAGCACCCTTCTTCCTCTTCTTTAAAGGTGGAGCAGAGTCAGAGTGGCTTACGCCGCTCTGGTCAGTAGGGGCAGAAGCACCATTGGACTGGGTAGTAGGAGTGTGGGAATGCACAATTACCATAGGTCTTGATGCAGGCATTGGTTGCAGGGTAATGTTGGCAGGGGGAACTTCAGTTTGATGGACCTGGACTGACACTGTCCTGGCTGGGAGAATCAGAGCTGGGGCGGATGGAGCTGCAGCTGCCCCTGCAGCCTCCCAACCCTGCATACTTGGGGCAGCAGATGACATAGCTGCCCAGATCCACGTGGCTTAGTGACAACAACTTGCACCGCCACACGTGGCCTAGACTTGCTGACCTGGAAGTCAGCCAGGGAGTCATCCTGTGCCAGGTCAGGTTCCACAATGGGCTGGTCCAACAGGGACTGAGCTGGATGGTGTCAGCCACGTTTCCCTCAACCATGGGGGGGGCATGGGTGTCCCTAATTGTTCCTCTACACATGGGGGTATAGGGGCACCCTGCTAATCCCGGCCACGTCCCCTACCGCGCCCACCACGCCCACCTTTTGAAGGTCGGCCACCTTTGCCTCCCTTACCGCTTGGTCGCCTCCCAACCATGGCACTGATGTTGTTTTGCGTATGGGAGTTGCAGTAAACTATTGTCCTGGGCAATTGGTGGTCAAAGGGGTAGGATACTCCCACTCATGTCAGCAGCCCCCGACTCATGTCCCACTCATGTCCCCCTGCACCCCCACCCCCAGCACTGAGGGGCACCTGCCAGCAGGCCCCCACTCATGTCCCACTCATGTCCCCCTGCACCCCCACCCCCCAGCAGTGCAGGACACCTGCCAGCAGGCCCCCACTCATGTCCCACTCATGTCCCCCTGCACCCCCACACCGCAGCAGTGCAGGGCACCTGCAAGCAGGCCCCCACTCATGTTCCACTCATGTCCCCCGCACCCCCACCCCCAGCAGTGCAGGGCACCTGCCAGCAGGCCCCCACTCATGTCCCACTCATGTCCCCCTGCACCCCCACCCCCCAGCACTGTGGGGCACCGGCCAGCAGGTGCCCACTGATCTCCCACTCATGTCCCCCTGCACCCCCACCCCCCAGCACTGTGGGGCACCGGCCAGCAGGTCCCCACTGATCTCCCACCCATGTCCCCCTGCACCCCCAGCCCCCAGCACTGAGGGGCACCTGCCAGCAGGCCCCCACTCATGTCCCCTTGCACCCCCACCCCCCAGCACTGAGGGGCAGCTGCCAGCAGGCCCCAACTCATGTCCCACTCATGTCCCCCTGCACCCCCACCCCCAGCAGTGCAGGGCACCTGCCAGCAGGCCCCCACTCATGTTTCACTCATGTCGCCTTGCTCCCCCACCCCCCAGCAGTGCAGGGCACCTGCCAGCAGGCCCCCACTCATGTCCCCTTGCACCCTCACCCCCCAGCAGTGCAGGGCACCTGCCAGCAGGCCCCCACTCATGTTTCACTCATATCCCCTTGCACCCCCACCCCCAGCAGTGCAGGGCACCTGCCAGCAGGCCCCCACTCATGTCCCCCTGCACCCCCACCCCCCAGCAGTGCAGGGCACCTGCCAGCAAGCCCCCACTCATGTCCCACTCATGTCCCCCTGCACCCCCAACACCCAGCAGTGCAGGGCACCTGCCAGCAGGCCCCCACTCATGTCCCACTAATTTCCCCCTGCACCCCCACCCCCCAGCAGTACAGGGCATCTGCCAGCAGGCCCCCACTCATGTCCCACTCATGTCCCCCTGCACCCCCACCCCAGCACTGTGGGGCACCTGCCAGCAGGCCCCCACTCATGTCCCACTCATGTCCCCTTGCACCCCCACCCCCAGCAGTGCAGGGCACCTGCCAGCAGGCCCCCACTCATGTCCTCCGGCACCCCCACCCCCCAGCACGAAGGGGCACCTGCCAGCAGGCCCCCACTCATGTCCCCCTGCACCCCCACACCCCAGCAGTGCAGGGCACCGGCCAGCAGGCCCCCACTCATGTCCCACTAATTTCCCCCTGCACCCCCACCCCCCAGCAGTACAGGGCATCTGCCAGCAGGCCCCCACTCATTTCCCACTCATGTCCCCCTGCACCCCCACCCCAGCACTGTGGGGCACCTGCCAGCAGGCCCCCACTCATGTCCCACTCATGTCCCCTTGCACCTCCACCACCCAGCACTGAGGGGCACCTGCCAGCAGGCCCCCACTCATGTCCCACTCATGTCCCCTTGCACCCCCACCCCCCAGCAGTGCAGGGCACCTGCCAGCAGGCCCCCACTCATGTCCCCTTGCACCTCCACCCCCCAGCAGTGCAGGGCACCTGCCAGCAGGCCCCCACTCATGTCCCACTCATGTCCCCCTGCACCCCCACCCCCTGGCACTGAGGGGCACCTTGCCAGCAGGCCCCCGCGCATGTCCCCTTGCACCTCCACCACCCAGCACTGAGGGGCACCTGCCAGCAGGCCCCCACTCATGTCCCACTCATGTCCCCCTGCACCCCCACCCCCTGACACTGAGGGGCACCTTGCCAGCAGGCCCCCGCGCATGTCGGCTTGCACCCCCACCCCCCAGCACTGAGGGGCAGCTGCCAGCAGGCCCCAACTCATGTCCCACTCATGTCCCCCTGCACCCCCACCCCCAGCAGTGCAGGGCACCTGCCAGCAGGCCCCCACTCATGTTTCACTCATGTCGCCTTGCTCCCCCACCCCCCAGCAGTGCAGGGCACCTGCCAGCAGGCCCCCACTCATGTCCCCTTGCACCCTCACCCCCCAGCAGTGCAGGGCACCTGCCAGCAGGCCCCCACTCATGTTTCACTCATATCCCCTTGCACCCCCACCCCCAGCAGTGCAGGGCACCTGCCAGCAGGCCCCCACTCATGTCCCCCTGCACCCCCACCCCCCAGCAGTGCAGGGCACCTGCCAGCAAGCCCCCACTCATGTCCCACTCATGTCCCCCTGCACCCCCAACACCCAGCAGTGCAGGGCACCTGCCAGCAGGCCCCCACTCATGTCCCACTAATTTCCCCCTGCACCCCCACCCCCCAGCAGTACAGGGCATCTGCCAGCAGGCCCCCACTCATGTCCCACTCATGTCCCCCTGCACCCCCACCCCAGCACTGTGGGGCACCTGCCAGCAGGCCCCCACTCATGTCCCACTCATGTCCCCTTGCACCCCCACCCCCAGCAGTGCAGGGCACCTGCCAGCAGGCCCCCACTCATGTCCTCCGGCACCCCCACCCCCCAGCACGAAGGGGCACCTGCCAGCAGGCCCCCACTCATGTCCCCCTGCACCCCCAAACCCCAGCAGTGCAGGGCACCGGCCAGCAGGCCCCCACTCATGTCCCACTAATTTCCCCCTGCACCCCCACCCCCCAGCAGTACAGGGCATCTGCCAGCAGGCCCCCACTCATTTCCCACTCATGTCCCCCTGCACCCCACCCCAGCACTGTGGGGCACCTGCCAGCAGGCCCCCACTCATGTCCCACTCATGTCCCCTTGCACCTCCACCACCCAGCACTGAGGGGCACCTGCCAGCAGGCCCCCACTCATTTCCCACTCATGTCCCCTTGCACCCCCACCCCCCAGCAGTGCAGGGCACCTGCCAGCAGGCCCCCACTCATGTCCCCTTGCACCTCCACCCCCCAGCAGTGCAGGGCACCTGCCAGCAGGCCCCCACTCATGTCCCACTCATGTCCCCCTGCACCCCCACCCCCTGGCACTGAGGGGCACCTTGCCAGCAGGCCCCCGCGCATGTCCCCTTGCACCTCCACCACCCAGCACTGAGGGGCACCTGCCAGCAGGCCCCCACTCATGTCCCACTCATGTCCCCCTGCACCCCCACCCCCTGACACTGAGGGGCACCTTGCCAGCAGGCCCCCACGCATGTCCCCTTGCACCTCCACCACCCAGCACTGAGGGGCATCTGCCAGCAGGCCCTGTCATGATCTCTGCTTCCAAAAGGTCAGGGTTTTCCCAACTCCCTTGGAAGCAGATCCATAACCCAGGTTCCGAGTGCCAACCAGTCCCAATTGGGACCTTTTGGACCCAGTCCTGGCGCCAGTGGCACCAGGCTCATAAATATGCCCAGTCCCAGCGCTGGAAGCGCCGGGCTCATAATGCTTGGGTGGACTTACCTGCAGCAGACCATGCTGCTTACTTGCCTGCCAGTTGAGCCTCTGATCCTCTTCTGTTTGGAACTACTTTTCCTGTTGGGTGGGGCAGGAGCCACTCCCTAGATTCAGAACACTGGAACTCTTCTGGAAAGCAGGAACTCTTTTCTTACCTAGGCGTGGCTGTGGAAGGAGACACCTAAGCAATACAGGAGGCTATTTAAACCACACCCGATGGATGAATCTTGCTTTGCGTTATTCTGCATCCTCTGCAGCAGAACGCTCATCATGTCTTCTGCATCTGATCCTGGGCCTAAGGAAAAAGGCTTACCATCCTGAATCCAGTCTTCAGCAACACCTATAAAGACAAGAAAGAACAGGTTAGCATTACGGTCTTCAGTGACAGCTCTTCACTTACCTGGTCCATCGGCTGTCACCAACGCCTCGCGCTGCATTCTGGCATCTGAAAGACAAAGGCTTACCTACTCTTCGTGCGCTCCGGAGGTCTTCACACTGCATTCCGGCATCTGAAAGACAAAAGCTTACCAACTCTTCGCACGCTCCGGAGGCCTTCGGCGCTGCATCCCGCATCTGAAAGACAAAACAAGGTGCGTTTAAAGACATTGGGGAACTTTAATACTCACGTGCCATTACTCCTTTCCACATCTAACCCATTGGGCATTCCGGCACCCTGCAGCCGCTCCGAACTTGTACCTGCAAAATAAAAAGACAGTTAGAGCGCATCGTGAAGCAGGCAACAAGCGCTTACTTACGTGCTTCCAGGCGCTTCTATTCATCACACGGGCTCCATCTTCAACTCACTTCAGCCCGCCATCGCCGGAACCCTGCAAAACAAGAGACATCATTACTAAAGACTTTAAAGAAATTAGAATTACTCGAAACTTACCGTTCGTGCAGTAAACGACGGACAGCAGTCCTCTGAAGTCAAGAGGCCTGCTCCCCTTATCCAGTGAAGAAACTGGTTACAGCACCCTGCCCCGAGGCAGATGGAGAGCACAGCGTTCACTTACCTAAGGTGAGAGCGTTAACCTTTGGGGTTCTACAGGAGAAGAGAAAGGGAAGAAGAGAGAGACATTCAATAACCCAGTTCCTTAATCCCATATTTTCTATCTGCAGACATCTTACCCTTCGAGTCGGACATACAGTGCACAGAGGTCCAGCCCAAAGAGCCAGCCGTGTGTTACACATCACCTTTGAAGATACAGTATACGCCCAGTCAAGACCGGCGCCTCTACGGGAATCAGGTGAGCGTTACAGAACGCAAAGCCTACCCCAAAACTCCCGTCCAGGCGCTATGGAAACCTCGGATACCGACCAGCTAGCCCAGTTACTTGGGGAACTAAGGGCAGAAGTGCATGCAGCCCGTCAGGAAACGAACGCTCTAAGAAGGGAACTGATTATTTCCAAGGAGCGAACAGATGATCTCGCTAGACAATTGCTACAGTCACAAGCCGGACAGACCCCGTTACCCGCATCTGGGGGAAATCTTCCTTCTACATCCTCTATGAATCCAGTGCAGATCAACCTACCTGGGAATGTACCTCTGGCTCCGCCCGTACGATTTTCTGGTGACCCAAAGAGGTTTGCAGTATTTATCAATCAGTGCCGGTTGCATTTCTTATGCCGGCCAGCAGCCTTTCCAACTGATCAAGCTAAAGTAGCTTTCGTGCTTTCGTACCTTAGTAGCAATGCGGCAGACTGGTCGATCCCTCTAGTAAATCAAGATGATCCGGTCCTCCATGATTTTCAAGCTTTTCAGCTCAGTATGGAAAAACTGTTCGCAAGACATTCACAGGGGCAGGCCTTGGACAATGAGCTTCTTTCGTTGCGACAAGGTAATCAAGACCTTTTGGCTTATATTGCGTCTTTCAACAGACTGATAGTGGAAACTCAATGGCCTGAGGACAAAAGGATTACGCTGTTTAATAGAGGTCTACGTGGAGAGCTCAAAGATGTGTTAGCCCAAGTAGTGAATCCCCCACAAGATTGTTCGGACTATATAGACTTAGTCGTTCAAATAGATCACAGACTGCAGAACAGGAAGGCCGATCGTTCCAAGTTTGATGCTCGAGTATTTTCCAAACCGCCAACTCCTTTCAAAGGAGTAGACTCCAGGGAACCCATGCAAATAGGGGGTCTGAAAGGTCCTCTAACACAAAAGGAGCGGGAAAGGAGAAAACAGTTGCAATTATGCCTCTATTGCGGAAACTCAGGGCACTTTCTTCGAGACTGTCCGGTGAAACCTGCCAAGAAGGCAGTAGGAGCTGCATTTACCAAAGTTACAAACTCTGAGCAGGGAAACGACCTTGCCCGACAAGAATAGAGGTCCTCTTGCCGAGCGTGAAAACCAGTTACGTGACCTCGCATTTCGTGATACCTATGGTCCTCATTAGCCCCGATAATCCGGATCGATTACATGCAATTGAAGCTTACGTCGACAGCGGTGCCATCGGCAATTATGTGGATCGTGAAATGGTTTTGAGGATGAATCTAACTCTTTGTCCCAAGGCTGTAAAGGACGTCATTACTACGGTGGATGGTACGGAGATAGCCTCCGGGCCAGTAACGCATACCACTCAAGAGGTGACGCTAGTAAGTCAAGATGGACACCATGAGAAGATCGTGTTCGATGTGATCAAGGCCCCTCAGTTTCAGATTATTCTAGGAATACCTTGGTTAGAGAAACACAATCCTCTGATCGATTGGCGAGCAAGAACGGTCCAGTTTCCAGAATGTGTCTCTACTTGTCACCCTCCACCTGGTGTTGCACTGGCAGCAATTTCTTCAGAGACTCCCCAGTTACCTCCCGAATACCTAGAATACCAAGATGTTTTCCGGAAGGATCAGGCTAACTCTCTACCTCCTCATAGGTCTTATGACTGCCAGATAGACCTGATACCTGGATCTACTCCTCCTTGTAGTAGAATTTATGCCCTCACCGAGCCTGAAAACCTTCACCTTCGACAATACCTGGATCAATACCTGGCAAATGGGTTTATTCGTCCTTCCAAGTCCCCTGCTTCTTCAGCTTTGTTCTTCGTTCCAAAAAAGGAAGGAGACCTTAGAACTTGTATAGATTATCGCTCCCTGAACCAGATCACCGTTAAGAATAGATATCCCTTACCTTTGATCCCTGAACTCCTGGACCAAGTCAGAAAAGCATGCATATATACAAAGCTGGATCTTAGAGGAGCTTACCACTTGGTACGAGTAAAAGAGGGCGATGAATGGAAGACGGCCTTCCGCACCAAGTATGGGCTATTTGAATATCAGGTCATGCCCTTCGGACTTTGCAATGCCCCGGCCGCCTTTCAATATTTTATGAACGATGTCCTCAGAGAGCTCATAGACGTGTGTGTTGTTGTTTACATTGACGACATCCTCGTTTATTCTTCATCGGAATCTGAACATCGGAAACACGTGAAAATGGTCCTCGAAAGATTGCGTCAACACAAACTTTTCGCTAAGTTGGAAAAATGTGTTTTCAACGTGACTGAAGTTGAATTCTTGGGATTCATATTATCACCTGGCGGAGTGCGTATGGATTCAAAGAAGGTCAATGCAGTTCTCAAATGGCCATCACCATCCTCCGTAAAAGGTGTGCAAAGCATGTTAGGCTTCGCTAACTTTTACCGCAGGTTTATCTCCGAATTCTCTCTAATAGTCCAGCCCATCACTGCCTTGTTAAAGAAAAACAAACGTTTTGAATGGTCTACCGAGGCGGAACAAGCTTTCCAGGATTTGAAGACTAAATGTATCTCTGCACCAATCTTAAAACACCCTCGCCCCGAACTCCCCTACATCGTGGAAACTGATGCTTTAAGCCTTGCCATCGGGGCAGTTCTATCACAAAAGGACCCGGTAACCAATCAGTTGCATCCCGTGGCATTTTGGTCCCGCAAATTCTCGCCTCCTGAAATCAATTACACGATTACTGACAAGGAACTTCTGGCTATCAAGTCTGCCTTTAAGGCTTGGCGGCATTATCTGCTGGGGGCCCGACACACCGTTACTGTGATTACGGATCACCGAAACCTGCAATATTTGAAAACCGCAAAAGCCCAATCCTCTAGACAACTCCGTTGGGCATTATTCTTTGCCGAGTTTGACTTCATAATTACCTATCGACCTGGTACAAAGAACGGTAAAGCTGATGCCCTTTCTCGGATGGGAGTGGAAGAACACTTGATCAACCCTAAACCTGTACCAATCATTCCCGAACAAAGAATTCTGGGTGTAATCGCCACAGAATCCATAGAGGAAGTTAAGGATAAAGCCAGGCAACTTGTAACTCCAGCAGACATACAGAATTGGCATCTGCAGGGAAAGGACTTTGCAGTAAAGGACAACGTATTGTATTTCCAAGAACGATTATACCTACCGAGCACAGATTTACAGAAAAAAGTAATCTCTTGTTATCACGATTCTTTAATGGAAGGACATCCCGGTATGGCCAAGACCTCAGAAAAGATCAAGCGCTACTTCTGGTGGCCGTCTTGGAAAAAAGATATCAGAGACTTTATAATGTCCTGTGGAGTATGCGCCCAAAACAAGAGTGAAAAGGAAAGACCAGCAGGCCTCTTACGCCCTATTGACATCCCACCTCGCCCTTGGCATACGCTTTCTATGGACTTCATCACCGATCTACCTCCATGCTCCGGATACAATACGATTCTAGTAATCGTGGACTTATTCTCCAAGATGGCGCATTTCATTCCGCTCAAAGGCTTGCCAACAGCAGCAACTCGCTGGCCCGAGAATTTCTCGAAAACATCGTCCGACTGCACGGTTTTCCTTCGGTTCTAATTTCGGATCGAGGTAGTCAATTTATTTCTCATTTTTGGCGAAGTTGCTGTCGTTCGGCTCAAATTGATGTGAGACTATCGACCAGTCACCACCCTCAGACCGACGGACAAACCGAGAGGACCAATCAAACTCTGGAACAGTATTTACGCTGCATGCTGCAACAAACTGAAAAAACTTGGAAAGACATCCTTTGGATAGCCGAATATGCCTACAATAACTCTGTCCATTCGGGTTCTGGGAAAACCCCGTTTTTTCTTTTGTACGGCAGTCACCCTCGAACCTCGCAGTTGGATCTCCTCCAAGATCTTGAAACACCAGCAGTAGACTACCTGCATTCTGCAATCACCCAAGCCTTTAAGGAAGCTGTTTCTCACCTTCAAAGGGCTAAAGAACAATACAAGAAAGGAGCAGATCAACATCGGAAGGAAGCCCTTCAATATCAAGTAGGGGATCAAGTCTGGTTATCCACCAAATATCTACCTCTAAAAGGGCCACGCACATTCAACCCAAGATACCTTGGTCCCTATTCCATCACTACCATAGTAAACCCAGTAGCGGTCAAGTTGGACTTGTCCCAGCACATGAAGATACATCCGGTCTTCCACGTCTCTCTATTAAAACCCGTGCAACCTCAAACCCGACTAACTAAATCTCCAAAACCTATCCTAGTTGATGGAGAACTCGAGTTTGAAGTCAAAAGCATTCTGGACTCCAAGATCTCCAAATCTAAACTATTTTACCTAATTGACTGGAAAGGCTACGGCCCCCAAGAGAGATCCTGGGAACCTGCTGAATATGTCCACACTCCTCGCCTAATCAAAAGATTTCACCGAACATTTCCTGACAAGCCAAAACCCCCGGAGAAGCTCGGTTTGGGAGGGGCCTTGAGGGTGGGTACTGTCATGATCTCTGCTTCCAAAAGGTCAGGGTTTTCCCAACTCCCTTGGAAGCAGATCCATAACCCAGGTTCCGAGTGCCAACCAGTCCCAATTGGGACCTTTTGGACCCAGTCCTGGCGCCAGTGGCACCAGGCTCATAAATATGCCCAGTCCCAGCGCTGGAAGCGCCGGGCTCATAATGCTTGGGTGGACTTACCTGCAGCAGACCATGCTGCTTACTTGCCTGCCAGTTGAGCCTCTGATCCTCTTCTGTTTGGAACTACTTTTCCTGTTGGGTGGGGCAGGAGCCACTCCCTAGATTCAGAACACTGGAACTCTTCTGGAAAGCAGGAACTCTTTTCTTACCTAGGCGTGGCTGTGGAAGGAGACACCTAAGCACTACAGGAGGCTATTTAAACCACACCCGATGGATGAATCTTGCTTTGCGTTATTCTGCATCCTCTGCAGCAGAACGCTCATCGTGTCTTCTGCATCTGATCCTGGGCCTAAGGAAAAAGGCTTACCATCCTGAATCCAGTCTTCAGCAACACCTATAAAGACAAGAAAGAACAGGTTAGCATTACGGTCTTCAGTGACAGCTCTTCACTTACCTGGTCCATCGGCTGTCACCAACGCCTCGCGCTGCATTCCGGCATCTGAAAGACAAAGGCTTACCTACTCTTCGTGCGCTCCGGAGGTCTTCACACTGCATTCCGGCATCTGAAAGACAAAAGCTTACCAACTCTTCGCACGCTCCGGAGGCCTTCGGCGCTGCATCCCGCATCTGAAAGACAAAACAAGGTGCGTTTAAAGACATTGGGGAACTTTAATACTCACGTGCCATTACTCCTTTCCACATCTAACCCAGTGGGCATTCCGGCACCCTGCAGCCGCTTGGAACTTGTACCTGCAAAATAAAAAGACAGTTAGAGCGCATCGTGAAGCAGGCAACAAGCGCTTACTTACGTGCTTCCAGGCGCTTCTATTCATCACACGGGCTCCATCTTCAACTCACTTCAGCCCGCCATCGCCGGAACCCTGCAAAACAAGAGACATCATTACTAAAGACGTTAAAGACATTAGAATTACTCGAAACTTACCGTTTGTGCAGTAAACGACGGACAGCAGTCCTCTGAAGTCAAGAGGCCTGCTCCCCTTATCCAGTGAAGAAACTGGTTACAGCACCCTGCCCCGAGGCAGATGGAAAGCACAGCGTTCACTTACCTAAGGTGAGAGCGTTAACCTTTGGGGTTCTACAGGAGAAGAGAAAGGGAAGAAGAGAGAGACATTCAATAACCCAGTTCCTTAATCCCATATTTTCTATCTGCAGACATCTTACCCTTCGAGTCGGACATACAGTGCACAGAGGTCCAGCCCAAAGAGCCAGCCATGTGTTACACATCACCTTTGAAGATACAGTATACGCCCAGTCAAGACCGGCGCCTCTACGGGAATCAGGTGAGCGTTACAGCCCCCACTCATGTCCCACTCATGTCCCCCTGCACCCCCACCCCCCAGCAGTGCAGGGCACCTGCCAGCAGGCCCCCACTCATGTCCCACTCATGTCCCCTTGCACCCCCACCCCCCAGCAGTGCAGGGGACCTGCCAGCAGGCCCCCACTCATGTCCCCTTGCACCTCCACTCCCCAGCAGTGCAGGGCACCTGCCAGCAGGCCCCCACTCATGTCCCACTCATGTCCCTCTGCCCCCAGGTCATGACGATCCTCAATCGTGGACCTTATGGCCAGCCTCCCCAGCCCAAAGATCCAACCAAGTATTGCATCCACCCACATAGAAAAGGCAATTACTTGATACAATCTCCAATGGCAAGTATGTAAATGAACACATGTCCGTCACACACACACAATGGGTGCAAGTGAATGTGAAAACCCATATCATGACATGCATGAAACCAATGAGATAATACCACACATGAAAGTATGAAGAAAAAAATGTATTGAACACAACATGAATGTAATCTAAATCCAACACACAACAATGGGAATAATAAAAGAAAAACTGCATGTCCGTAAAAGAATAAAAAACAAGAAATCATAATCCAAAGAAATCCAAAAGAAATGGTGTCCTAAATCACAGTCCAACAAAGCAAATCCAAGGGAAAAAAGAAAGTGAAAACCATTGCTCCATGGTGAAAATAAAAAAAAAGAGAACAATCCAATGGTGAACTATGTACAGATGAGCAATCCAGGGTCCATGAGCCCAACTGATGAAATGAAACCTATCAAAAATACTACCTAATAAAAAAACTATATACAAAAACGTGGTGCATTGTCCAAGCGCAACCAAAATAAAGAAAAAACGAAAGGAAACCTAACACTTTCTAACTATATACAATGGCGGCGGGCAAGTCCTGCGGCTCACTCTGTGATGTTCCGGGCAAGGGCATCATCGAACTCCATGTCTATGTGCCGGAGGCGGGCCTTTTTCCTGGCCCCGAGGTCTCGCAGGGAGGCACTCATGGCCTGTTCCAACTCCCTGCGAGTTGCCTCGAGGCACTCTGCCCGCCTCAAAGCCCGACGCATGGAGAACTCCGCCCTGACCATGGTGAGCTGTGCCTCTTCCACCCGCCGCTGCTCCGCACCTATCTGCTGGCCCAACCGGTGCCACACGGAAGACACTCGCATTCCTGGGTCCTACTGCCCTCTGGCCGATGCTTGCCCCTCCGATGTTGATGGCCCCGAGCCATCATTGCTCCCACCTACAGCCTGCTCCTGCTGCTGCTGTCCATGTGCCGTGTCTGATGGTGCCTGCACATCCTCCATCAGCTGGTCTCAAGTTGTGGTGTCCACCCCTGCTGGGCCGCCGACTCCCGACTGTGGCAGGGATGTGAGCTCCACCAAGCTGGCTGTGTTGGTTGGGCCAGGTCCACAGGGGGCCCTGGTGGAATCTGGGCCGGAAGACGGTGTGGAGAACGACTGGCGCATAGTCTCCACAGAGGAGGGGAGGTCCACCAGAGTGCGTGACACATGTAGGAACCCACCAACCTGGGCCCCTCCCAGCAGTGCCACGTCACAACGCTGCTCTCTGTGATGGCGTGCATTCTCCGCCCAGGAAGAACGCACGTCAGCACGAATGACACACGTGCGCAATGCAACACCAACCAGGACGGAGCCCATATGTTCGTGGGACCCCTCGTCCACAGGTAGTGGAGAGGCAGATGACATGGCACTCTCCCCTACCTGCGGACGGGCCTGGGACGCGGCCTCCCTGCTGGTGCATGGTGGTGCAGTCACAGGGTCAGGGACAGCGACATACACAGGCCCCTCCGCGGTGACCTGTGCTGCCTCCTGACCCTGGCCCTGGACTGCACCACTTGCACCAGTGGTACTACCCCCACCAGGCCCCATGTGCGGCTCAGTAGCGGGCTCCTCCTCCTCTGTGGAGACCACCAACCTGGATGTCTCCACACCGTCTTCCGCCATTGGAAGCCCCTGTGGGGACTCACCCGGCACTTCCGCCACAGCCGTTGTGGCAGACGCAGCACCAGCCCCCTCGCTCCCAGATGATGGTAATTCCTGGGAGGGTGGCTGGGCCTTGCGTCGCCACCCAGTGGAGGCATTCCCGCCGCTTGGCTCCACAGCGCCATCTGCACCCTCTTCTTCACTTGACGCTGCGTAGAGGGAGACACAAGCATCAGGGTACAGTACAAAATACCCTAGACAGGAAGCAATAACACATGAGTGGCACTGTCAAATGTCACTTCCATCCTGTCATTCCACAACACATGGGTGAATGCACACAACACACATGCAGAAACAGTCCTGGCACCTGCAATCAACATCAACATCCATGTAGAAGGGCCGCTGTAAACCAAGATGTTGCCTTCAAAGTCATATGCATCCATGGCGTTTCAAAGTCACACACACACTTCTCAGGCACACACACACAGATGTGCACCATACATGTACATGACATCAGCACCCATTCCTCACCCCCCCTCCATGTCCAGGAACAGAGACAGCCATGCTTTCATGTGTGCATTCCGCATAGAGCTCCCATGCATGACCATGATGTCCCTGCACACACACATCCATACATGGCCTATGTCACACATACAGGCAAGCATCAGACTACCAGCACACTGCAACATGCCCTGTCTCACACAGCAATGCTTGGCCACTTACCGCTCAACTCCAGATGGGTCTGCCTCCGAAGGATCTGGGCATGGAGCGCTGGGCCTACGCGTTCCAGGACCCTCATCTGGATGTTACTCATGCATGCTTGGCCCCCCTCTCCGAGGCACCGGGCCTTGTGGAGGTGTTGGAATTGAAATGATATTATGCCTCCTATCGCAGTATTTGAATATGTATTGGCCTACGCCAAGTTGTCTAAAATATCATGTAAATAGACTCCGCGGCAAGGTTTTGACCTTAACGAAAAGTTATGTAAGTCGCCATCTTGGATTTAGCCGCCATTTTAGGTTCTCTTGTAATGTGGAAGTCACCCTGAACATCAAAATGGAGGCTGAATAACATTCTGAGTGAGATTCTGGCCATTGTGACCTCCGCACACACAAATAATTAATATGCCTGCAGGCTACTTGTCGGGGTCGGGAACTGAGACCTTGTCCTATCCCTGACCTATGTGTAAATGAACAACTGTATCAGCGGAACTGATCAAAATGCATACATTATAGGATTGACCTGGCAAGGAACCCTAGGCCTGGTCCCAAGAATGGTTAACCCGCGAGGGGGTTGGCCAAGGGCTGGATAAAGGATATAAAAGCCCAAGTATTCCAATGTACGGTCTCTCTACTAATGCATCGAACCTTCATTGAAGTTCGTTACGTAACTCTGAGAGCCGAATAGCTATCCGTTTGTCAATTGACTTTTGGTAACTGTTGTAGCTTTTAAATAAAGCACTTGTATGTCCTTTGTAACCTGTATTGGTGTGTTTCCTTTGGGCTTCCCAGCCTCATATCAATTTTTATGTTTTCACAGAGGGTCCTGGACCTGAAGTCCTCCCAGTGCTTCTTGACGTGCTTGATGTCGCGGGTTGCCACCCCCTCCGCGTTGATGGCAACCATTACGTCGTCCCAGATCCTCTCCCGTCCTTCCTTGTTGGCGCGTGATGTTCCGAAGAGGGCATCATAATACCCCAGGACATGCTCCACCAGGACACCAAATTCGGTGGCAGTGAAGCTGGTGGCCTCTCTGGCTGGGGGTTGGCAGTGGTGCTAGATGGAGATGTGCCCGACATGGCAACCCCAGAGGCAGGAGTGAGTGGGCAACTGGGTCTTGGGGCTGGGCTGTGGTGCGATGGTATCCCAGTCGGGAGTCTTCTGTTCCAGCAGGGGTGGACACAGCAACTGGACCCCTGCAGATGGCTGATGTGCAGGCACCAAATAGCAGGGCATGTGGGCAGCAGACAGTCAGGCAGCAGCAGATGGCAGGTGGGAGCCTGCTCGGGGCTCTGGGGGGCAGGAAAATGGCCTTCAGGGCAGGAGCGTGGTCTTCCATGTGTATGCGTGGCCAGCTTGATACAGAGTGATTTGGCACGTGAAAAAATTGCACGTCAGCGTGTAATTCGAGGAAAGGCCCTTAGCGCGTAAGCGGGACAGCACACGTATGCGATTTCATTGGACCAAAGGCCCTTAGTGCGTAAGCGCGTCTGTGACGTATCGCGCACAGGCATTGCCCTTTCGCGTGTAAAACTTCACGCGAACCCCAGGAATACACGTACCCCACTCGCACAGGGCCCTTTTGCGTGTAAAACTTCACGTGAACCCCAGGAATACACGTACCCCACTCGCACAGGCCCTTTCGCGTGTGAAACTTCCCACGCACCCCCGTAATACACGTACCCTGCTGAAATTGCGTGTGAGACTTCTCGCGAACACCAGTTATACACGTACCCCACTCGCACAGGGTCTATCGCATGTAAAACTTCCTGCGCACCCCATAATACACGTACCCTGCTCCAATCACGTGTGAAACTTCACGCGAACCCCAGGTATACACGTACCCCACTCGCACAGGGCCCTTTTGCGTGTAAAACTTCACGCGAACCCCAGGAATACACGTACCCCACTCGCACAGGCCCTTTCGCGTGTGAAACTTCCCACGCACCCCCGTAATACACGTACCCTGCTGAAATTGCGAGTGAGACTTCCCGCGAACACCAGTTATACACGTACCCCACTCGCACAGGGTCTATCACATGTGAAACTTCCTGCGAACCCCATAATACACGTACCCTGCTCCAATCACGTGTGAAACTTCACGCGAACCCAAAGGAATACACGTACCCCACTCGCACAGGCCCTTTCATGTGTGAAACTTCCCGCGAACCCCATAATACACGTACCCTGCTCCAATCACGTGTGAAACTTCCCGCGAACCCCAGTAATACACGTACCCCGCTCGCACAGGGTCTATCGCATGTGAAACTTTCTGCGAACCCCAGTTATACACGTACCCCACTCGCACAGGCCCTTTCTCGTGTGAAACTTCCCGCGAACCCCGTAATACATGTACCCTGCTCCAATCGCGTGTGAAACTTCCTGCGAACCCCAGTAATACACGTAGCCCACTCGCACAGGGCCTATCGCGTGTGAAACTTCCCGCGAACCCCAGTTATACACATAACCCACTCGCACAGGCCCTTTCTCATGTGAAACTTCCCGCAAACCCCCGTAATACACATACCCTGCTGAAATCGCGTGTGAGACTTCCCACGAACCCCAGTTATACATGTACCCCACTCGCACAGGCCCTTTCACATGTGAAACTTCCCACGAACCCCGTAATACACGTACCCTGCTCCCATCGCGTGTGAAACTTCCCGCAAACCCCAGTAATACATGTACCCCGCTGGCACAGGGCCTATTGCGTGTGAAACTTCCCGCAAACCTCAGTTATACACATACCCCACTCACACAGGCCCTTTCGCGTGTGAAACTTCCCGCGAACCCCCGTAATACACGTACCCTGTTCCAATCGCGTGTGAAACTTCATGCGAACCCCAGTTATATACGTACCCCACTCGCACAGGCTCTTTCGCGTGTGAAACTTCACGCGAACCCCAGTAATACACGTTGCCCGCTTAGCATTTGCTGTTTGGCAGGCCTGTAAACTGGTCCAGGGTTAGCGCAGCCCTTTGTGCTGGATTGGGGATTTTGATGGCTTTTCCTTGCGCTAGGGAGTTCTTGGGGGCGTAACTGGCGCTGCTGGAGGGTCGCTGCGCCACTCTGCGCCACGGCTGCTTTTGGAGGCTAAAATCCATGAATACGCTGCGCGCGGAAATCGATTTTAGCGCACGCGACTGGCGCAGACATTCGCACGCGCACACTGTGCACCAGCCACGTGCGCCACTTGTGCGTGAAATTCTATGAATTACCCCGCAAATCTTAATCTAGTGACAAAATTCCTTATTGCAAATATTGCAATTTTAAAATATATGAACACGTGGGGGGACGAAAATCCTTGCTTAGCATATTCGGTGAATGGAGATTTTAAGAAAAGATTATTAATTAACATACATCTGTCCCATGGCAGTCCTTTAGCTTTCATTAATTTAAGATTATTACCCAAATTGAAAGGAAGTTCTTTGCCAAAAATGAACATAGAATGGAAGCTTGTAACTTCCTCCAGAAAGTGTTTAAAAGGGGATTAGGTACTACATATGATTCTAACATGTCTCCATACGGGGCAAACAACAAATTAACATCAGAGTGACTCATCATTTTTCCTATAAATAGTGCTCCTAGTGATCCTCCAATGAGTAAGCAGAAATGTGAAACTGAGTTTGCAGCATATTGCCTCATTGGACAAACGCTGGGCAAGTTTCTCTCCACATTTTCCCTTCTAATTGTTCAAGCCTTTTAACATCCTTGAGCGTTAAATCCTCCAGCCCATGAAGGATATGGATACTGTGAACCAGGCTTGATTCATATTGCATAATAAATCCTTCAATGGAGTTGCCACCCCTAGAGGCAGTAATTGTCTTGATAAGCCACATTGGCCCTCATTACGACCCTGGCGGAAAGTGACTGACCGGACCGCCACATCGTAAATAGCGTTTCCGCCATTGCACGATGGAGCAAAGTGCGGCTCATTCCGACCCATCGGGCACGAGCACCACGCCATGGCGGAAGTGCAAAGTCCGCGATGGCGGAAATGACCCCAAAACGGCCCACACCGCCGCCGTACGGCGCCCTAGGTGCAATACCGCCACCCATCTCAGCGGACACCGCAGTGAGCGCCAACCGGAAAGTACGGTGACCGTAAATATACGGAAACGGAAGTAAAAGCATGGTCCCGGAACGGGAAACATCACACCGTACACCTATAAAACCACTAAATCCACACAACCATTAAAAATACTACCCTGAGACACATCCCAACCCGTCATCCACCCTAGTGAAACCAAGAAAAATGGGAAAAGTAGCGAAGAAAGCGTGCGACCGCAAGCGGCAGGTCCACTTCTCCCGTGAGGAACTCACCGTACTCACAGAGACCCTCCAGGAGAATGCAGCCGCCGTCTTCTCCACGCAAATGACCAGGACGGCACTTGCGAACAAGAAGGCCATATGGGCCCTGGTGGCACAGCGGGTAAGTGCGGTGGGGACCGCACCCCGCAACCCACAGCAATGCAGAAAGCGATGGGTCGACCTGCGGATACGCGTCCGTAGCATACTTTCTGCCAACCGCAACATTGCCACAGCCACCGGGGGAGGATCGGAATCACCCATCAAGTTGACCCCCTGGGAAGAAATCTGTGCCTCCACCATAGGAATGGAGAGCATAGAGGGAGTCGGAGGGATGGAGAAAGGAGTGCAGACATCCGAAGAATCAGGTAGGTGGCCCAAATAAAACAATGCCAAAACCACAATGTCCAATCATGTGAAGTACCACGTGCCCACATAGTGCAACAGTAACACATGTCCAGGAGAACGTCCACATACATAGGCCTGATAGCACACTTCAAAACTCACATCAAATACATAAATAATTAAAAATCCTAAAAACACCCTCTACACGTGCAGCAGGCACACCCTAACTGCAGGCTGCCAAACAACTGCACCCTCACACCACACACAAATGAAACCACCTCCAAGGCCCCGACCCAAATCACCCTCAGGTACCACCCCAATGCATGTGATACATTGCCATTCCAATTCCCACAGACCCATTAATAACGCTCGCCCTCCTTTACTCCACCACAGGGTCCGATCCAAACGACGAGCTCCAGGACACCCCTACCAGCACACCTGCAAAGAGGGCCAAGACCAACGGCCAAAGACCCTCCACCTCAGCTGCACGCATCAAGACACGGCAGCAGCACAAATCAAGTGGCAGCACAGAGGAGGGAACTCCAACAGGCACCCCAGCAGCCAGCATGCCCACACCACCACCACCACAGGTCCCCCCAATGGATGCCACAGTAGGCACTGCTTCTGGTGGCAGCAGCACCATAGGTGACACTGCATTAATGGCAGCATGCTCCGACACAGAAAACGGGGATGTCGAAGTCAGATCCATCCATGACCTGTCCCAATCCCCCTGTCTGTTCCATCCCGTACACCATGAGGATACCACGCAGGGGCACCCACAAGACGACGACTGGCCATCCCCCACAAGCCCTGTGGCAGGGCAACATGAGGCGAACAGCCACTCTGTGACACCACCGCAAATGGCCATGGCCCAGCAGAGGCAACAGCCCCTCGACCAGTTAATCGTGCAACAGCAGCAACTGGCCACGCTCCTCAAGGACCATGCCGATGTATGTGGGGGCACTAAGGCAGACATAGAAACATCAACTGAGACACTTAGGGCAGAAATGGAGAGAAGTACAGAGACACTAAGGGCACAAATGGAGAGTAGCACCGAGTGCCTGAGAGTCCAAATGGAGAGTAGCACCGAGAGCCTGAGAGTCCAAATGGAGAGAAGCACCGAGAGCCTGAGGGGGGAACTGCATGCGACGTCCAAAGACGTATGTGCCGAACTTGCCGCAGTGCGCCGTGTGCTCACTGAGCTCTCACAAACCCTTAGGGACATGCATGGACGTGAGCAGGCAGAGACATCATCCGTTGCAAGTTCCGTCCAGGGCAGCCCCCAACGTAGATCTGGGAGGAACCTGCGCTCCACAGGCAGGGGTGCCCCTGATACCCGCAGAGGGGGCTTGCAATAGCGACTGCCCACTGACAATGAGCATCTCTGGACACTGGTGTTCGGGGGGGAGGTAGGAGGGTGGAGAGGGGATGTTGGGCTCACTTGGGTGGCGGGTCGATAGGGTGTTTAACATGATATCACATATGCCATAAACAATGCACGATCAACCAATGAGATGTGTGGACATTGATCTTTGTGTACGAGGCCATTATAGGCGTACAGTCCATATTGTGCATGTACCATACACACACAGTGCCACGAGTCCCGTGTCCATGTATCAGCCACCAGGCGTGAGTGCTAGAAGCATGCATCTATGAGATGCTGACGAATGTCACGGCCCTCCTGTGCCTCGCAGACTCCTTGAGGTGCTGCCACATCCCCACCCTCATCATGACCATCTTCAGGTGCTTGCAGTTCTGCGTCAGGGGGCATGGGCACATTTCTACGTACGCACATGTTGTGTAGCATGACACATGCCATCACCATCTTCGCAACCTTCACATGGCGGTACAGGAGTGCCCCGCCAGACCTGCTGAGGCACCGGAAACGAGTCTTCAGTAGGCCGAATGCCTGTTCTATGACTACACGGGTACGTGAGTGGGCATGGTTGTAGTCCTCCTTATGCTGGTCCCGTGGGTTCTGGACTGGTGTGAGGAGCCATCTCTTCAGTGGATATCCGGCATCACCTGTATGTGGACGATAAACGAATCATGTGGAATGCCATTGCTACGTACGCACCCCCCCCCTTCCTGCCAGGTCATTGCCGCATCACATACCCCACATCATCATGCATGTAATGAGACTCACCGAGTAGCCAGGATCTGTTCCCTGCGTGTCGCTCCATGTAGCGTGGTATTGTAGAGTTCCTCAAGATCATAGAATCATGGGTTGATCCAGGGAATCGGGCACAACAATTTGTAATGATCCTGTTGGAGTCACACACCATTTGTACATTCAGAGAATGAAATTGTTTCCGGTTGCGGTACTGGGCCTCCATGGCATGTGGGACGACCAATTCCACATGGGTGCAGTCGATGGCACCAATGCAACCCGGTATGCCGGCAAGTGCATGGAATCCCACTTTTGTGTTCGTAATTTCCTGCTCCGAGCGTGGTAGGGAGATGTAGTCGTCTGCGTGCTTCAGGAGGGCATCGAGCACTTGCAATAGTGTCCGTGAGAAAGGTGGCTGTGAAATGCCATGCAACTGTCCGACTGTGTGCTGGTAGGTGCCTGTGGCCAGGAAGTGGAGTACAGACACCACCTTCAGTAGGGGTGGGATGGCGGTTGGGCTATCTATCATGCTGACAAGGTCAGCCTGTGTCATGTCCACAATGGCGGTTATGGTGTCCCGGTCCAAACGGTAGAGGGTGTGGATCTGCTCATCAGTGAGGTTGAACGGATGTGCTCGGAGGCGTGGGATTGCGGGCTGCCTGCGTGGTGGTAGTGGCTGTGCTGGCGGCCCTTGCTGGCCCTGCCTTGCCCTCCTCCTCCTCCTGCGTCTCCTCCGTGCGGCCGGTTGTAGTTGGTGTTCGTCTTCTTCTTGAAGTTGGAGTACCTGCAGTGCTATCAGGTCCCCCAGGGCCAACATAGCTAGTCCTGCCGGTAGCATTTCGGAGTGGTTGTGGGAGGAGACTGGGCGTGCAATTTATGTGTTTTCAGGCTGTATGGCCTCCACCTGTGGTGATTCATTCCACCTGTGCAAGCTGCTCTCCCCTTTGGGCGAGCACGTCCCGCACACAACGCTGCAATTCGACGAATGGCATCTTGCTATTACAATCATGTATTTGTACCCGATGGCAGTGTAACATTGGTTGATATGTTCATTCGGCTATGGTCCCATTGTTTCACATACTATCTTTGCAGTCGCGAACAGACTTGTGAAGGGTCAGTGGAACGTAGTACTCGAGTAACGGTGGACCCTCATGCATCACTGCACCGAGGTTCAACGACGGGCGGGGCGTCCCATTTGTGAGTGGAGGCAGTTGCCATTTTCACACACAGCCGCACTAGATGGATTAATTTGTGATTTCAAGCGGCCACAGATGCCTTTTCGACGTGATGTTGCAAATGAGGAATTCGAAGGGCGGCGCTTTCGGTTTTCAGCTAGCGGCGAGGAGATGCCCACAGGTCTGACTGCAAATATAACGTTCTATTGTTCAATGTCCTTGGGACAGGGGCCATGGCGAGGATGCAATGATTGATATGAATAGTTTGGGATGCGCAATGGCGAAGTGGACGATGAGGCCGGACGTTCCCAAATACATGTTACTTCACAACACTGGAATTAAGGGCTGGGGCACAGTGGATTTTGCAGGCTGCATAACGCACAGACTCAATGGAAATTTCACATGTTATGTGAGTATGGAAACAGGCGTTCTCATTACGGGATGAGGGAATGATGAATGGATGCATGGACAGATGAATTGATACAGAGTTTGCCATGTACAGGGCTTCTTGGAATCTATCCGCCTCCCCTGCGCTATGTGATGCAGGGCTGCCATAGTGGGACCATCGTCTATCTGGCCTTGTTGAGCCCTCCCTGTCTCGACGCGCCTTCAGACACTTGTGTCTATGCACGTTACCAATCCCATCTGATGGATTCTGTTTTAACAGACGCATGCACAGGTACACTCGTTTGTGATGGTGTTTTCACCTCGATATAGATAGTTATGATTCGCAAGTGGTTTTTGGGTGGTGATGTTCCTTTGGAGTGGGCTAGCATGCATATGGCTGTGGATTTGGTGTGATCATTGAAGTGAGTAATTCAAATGTAGTTCTGATGGCCATACTGTTCTTTTTCATTTCATTTGGTTGACAGGTATCTCCTCCCCTTTTGCCACTGCCATCTGTATGCCACTCCTGCAGATGGATTTTACTCCCGACACCTGCTGCTTCGTGTTAATCAGTGGAGCAGCATTACGATCTTATGGGACGATCACCAATGGGCCACATGCCCTTACGCAGTACTAGTGGCTAGGAGCAACATTTCGGCCTTTCAGCTGGACTAGTGCCTCCCTATTGGGACGGCCCTGCGGTTCTAGGCGCTTCCATGTTGCCTTTTCGTACGAGAATGTAGCCCCTGTGTACCATGAAGGAACAGGGCGTCACACAAGAAGTAGCTGGTCATTTATTGCGGATGCAGCCCACAATGGTGAAATGTGTTTTGGAGTTCATGGCCTAATGGCTGTATGGGCTTGGTGAATTTGTTGTGCATTAAATTTCTATTCTGATATGGACCGTGTAGCGTTCTTCTTTGCAAGTGATGTGGCATATTCCTATTTGGGGAGCGATGTATTGTGAGGAGATCTGCATTGGGTTCCAGCTTCGGAGTATAGTTGCGTGGTACTGTGCTGGGCGCGTTTGGCTACGAAGCCCAGTGAGGTCAGGGATGAGGGCTGCCAATATGACTGTTTTAATGATGTCATGCTCAGGGGCGGGGGATTAGCTTTTGTGTAACAGATGCCGGTCAGCCAGGTGGATTGGTGGAATGATGTGATTTTCGGAATATTGCTGGTCACAGGTGCCTGTGTTTGCGTGCGTTTCTTGGTGGGAGACTGAGGTCATGTCCATTGGGATGGCTTCTGTATTCGTGCCATCTGTGCCCTGCAGCTCCCATTGGCCCCTCTTGAGATTCATTTGTTCGTTGGCAGGCATGGATGACTAGTACATTTCACTGGTTGCATTGTGTGACTTCATTGCACCTACGGGGAGTTGTACAATGTGGCCAGGGAGCGGTGTACAGGCACTCAGTGGGGCCGTTTACGGTTGGTTCGCGATGCCGTACTTCTCACCATGGCGGAATGGTACTTTCCGCCGTGCTTGATGGCGTTAGGTGCATGTCCGCTAGGGTCAGAATTCGCGTACCGTTGCGCCATGGTGGTAATTACGGTTTGGCATGGCGCGCGCGTACTTGGTGCAGTTAGCGTTGGCGTTCACTACGGTGTCGCTAATGGCATCGTACTTTGCGGTGACGTGTCATAGTCGCACCGAGCGCTATTCGATGGCGGTATTGCATTTCCGCCATCGTTTTTCGATTTCCGCCAGGGTCGTAATGAGGCCCATTGTCTTTAATATTTTTGGAACAATATAATTGTTTAGGGATAAACAGGATACACGATTATTAACCAGAACTCCCAAGTAAATATTAACTTACACTACTTCCACCACAGTTCCCTCGATTTTCCAAGCAATCGGGGCTTAGAGCCACTTTGTTTCCCAATGATCATAACCTTTGTTTTGGTGGCATTGAGTGTTAATCCATTTTCAGCTGAGTAAGAGGCCAAAGCATCCATCCTCCGTTGGAGCTCAATAAGCGTGTCAGCCCCAAATCAAGGGGAAAAATCCTGGAGTTAGCCAGGTAACCTGCCATATCGGCCCCATAAAAAATGATAGGGTAACAGGACCAACACGCAACCCTGTTTAACATTGCGATTGGTAGCAACATCTGCCAGTGCACGTCCCTGCATGTCTAATCTAATCGAAACAGTAGTGTCTGAACACAGCTGTTGCACCAGATACAAAATAGAGGGATTCCAATCTCAGGCTTTCATCATTCCCTACAGCCTAGGACGTGCCACTGAGTCAAAAGCCACTGTATCAGCAAAACAGATACAAAGATTAGAGCCTTTAGTGCCAATAGTTGTGCCAATCAAGTTTATCAGACACCTGATATTAAACAAAGTTCCAAGGCCTTTACACAATCTCATCTGCTTGGGAGACAGCAACTTTTTCTTGGCACTCCATTCATTCAGTTTTTAAATAATGCAACTGGAGTAGATTTTAGAAATTAATTAAGTCAAGCTCAATTACTCAGTAGATCTCCATTGCCCTTTTTAAATATTGGCATCAAGTTTTCCTTCTTCCAGCTCCAGGGTATAATACCCAAATAAGAAATGGCCAAAAATATCTGGTGTAATAATATTGCCCAGTAATTAGCATTTGCTTTGATAACAACATTCGCCAGGATATCAGGCCCTGGGGCTTTCAAAGACGTTGATTTAGTTATGGTATGTAATGTGTCCTCATCAGTAAAGGTGAACCAATCCCCAGCAGTCTCCAATCTGTAGGACATATCAGAAGGATTTTGATTTGAGTGATACCTTTCTGCAGTCTGATCTTGATACATCTTTTTAATATGTTCTGTGCATATCATTTCTGATTTATTTATTTATTTATTTATTTATTTAAATTTATATAGCGCGCAAGTAACCCATGGGCATTGAGGCGCTGTTACTTGCAAGAGCTTAGTTACAGGCAAAGAAGCATTCATCAGTACATTATGTATTCAACAGGCATAGAGCTGCTGTTTTGGTTGGTACAGTTGGTCATTACAAACAGTTTAAGCACTGGAACATAGGAGATGTATTCAGCTGGTGCGAGGAATCTTATGTGAATAAGATGGTTTTTATGGATTTGCGGAAGGTGCAAAGGGAGGCCTCACCTCGGATTATAGGAGGTAGGGCGTTCCAGTGAGTGGGTGCGAGATATGGGAAGCTGGAGCCGCCAGCTCTGGCTTTTTTTACTAATGGCACAGAAAGCATGTTAGTATATGGTGATCTGGTTGGCCTCGTAGTAGAGACGGGGTGGATCCTTTGGGAGAGGTAGTCAGGGGCAGTAAGGTGAAAGCACTTGTGAGTCAGTGTCAGCGTTTTGAAGATGATCCTTTCTTTTATTGGGAGCCAGTGTGCTCGTTTTCTGGCTTCCGAGATGTGTTCTCGTTTGGCAATGCCTTGGGCTGCCCGGAGAGCGCTATTCTGAATGATTTGTAGCCTCTCTAGGTTTTTGTTGGATGTACCTAGGAAGAGTACATTACAATAGTCAAGCCTAGATCCAATGATGGCTCTGGCTATGTTAGTGCAGTTCTCTTTGGAGAGAAAGGGCCTGACTGCGTTGATTAGTTTGGCATGATATGCAGCTGCAGAGGCTATAGCGTTGACTTGTTTAACCATGGATAGGTTGGAATCTTAGTAGACGCCAAGTGTTTTGACTGATTCTGAGACAGGTATTTTGATGGAGTCTATCGTGAAGTGACTGAACTGGGAGTCTAGATTTTTCAGCGTGTCGGGTGAGCCTACCAGGAGGAGTTCAGTCTTGTCTGAGTTGAGGCATAGTCCATTGTCTGCCATCCAGGCTTGGATGGTGTTGTAGAGGTTGTTGAGGGTCATGGAGTCAGTGTCGTAGTTGCCAGTGAGGGTGAGGAGGATCTGTGTGTCATCAGCGTAGTTGGTGTATGAAATGCCCATGGCGTCAAGGATGAGAAAAAGGGGTCGTGTGAAGATGTTGTAGAGGGTGGGTGAGAGGCAGGAGCCTTGGGGCACACCACAGAGTATGATAGTAGGTGAGGCGGATGCTAGGTCCGAGAATACTTGCATGGTTCTGTCTTGTAAGAAGGAAGTGATCCATGCTGTGGCTTCAGGGGAAAATTTGGCCGTAGAGGAGAGGTGGTGGCATAGGACGTCATGATCCACGAGGTCGAAAGCCGCGGATAGGTCAAGAAGTAGGAGAAGTGCTGGTTTGCCCATGTCTCTGGCATCGTCCATTTGGTTTTTCAGGTCAAGTAGGGCGGTTTCGGTCCCGTGTCTGGGGCGGAAGCCTGATTGTCGGAGTCCTAAGAGTTTGTTCTCTTCAATGAAATGTTGAACCTGCGGGTATGCTGCTTTGTCCAGTATTTTGAGGAGGAAGGGGACAGTGGTGATGGGTCTATAGTTGTTGGGGGAGGTGGGGTCAAGGGTGGGTTTTTTTAGGAGAGGGCGGACCCAGGCTTCCTTGAGGGAGGCAGGGACTTTCCCTGTAGCAAAGGAGGCGTTTACAAAGGCTGTAAGGAAGGGAGCTAATGCTTCGGCGCAGTCTTTGATAATGGTGGCTGGGCATACATCACCTTTGCAATTGTAGGGTTTGATGTTCCTCATTATGTTGGTGATGTCTTTTTCTAGAATGGGTTTGAATGAAAAGGGTTGGGGGGTGTCCGGGGCTGGTGGTGGGACAGGGGTGTGTGTGTTGGGTAGGGCTTGCTTGGTGGCTAGTATTTTGTTTTGGAGCAGACTCAGTTTATTTTTCATGGCTGCTTGTATATCATCACACCAGGCCTTGTCTTTGGTGAAGTTCTGGGGGGCAGGCGCGGGTGTCTCTAGCTCCCTGAAAATGGCAAAGATTTCTTTAGTACTGGATTGGGCTTCAGAGATTCTGGATTCAAAGGATTTGGCCTTAGCTAGGGTGATTGCTTTTTTATATCTAGTGGAGCATGATATCGAGTTAACTTCAAGAGTACAACCTTTCTTCACTTCCTTATTTGTAAAAAACGCCACCTTTTTTTGGCAACTCCTGTCCTTTAACATCAGAAAAACCTCTGATTGGCAATATGCAAGCTTATGCCCACTGACCCAATTTTTATACAAGAAACAATATGTGTCTTCCAAATGTAGACGTTCCAATAACGAAGACCAGTAGGGTTCTTCCTTTGGTAGGAAGGTGGGACCAAATGAGTCATTCTCCACTTTTGTTTAGAAAGTCAAATTAAAATCCCCAACAACCACGCATAGTGCATCCAAAGTTTTCCTTTGCCATAATGTCATAATGTTAACAACATACTCTACTTTAAGACTCGATAGGTTGCCCCCTGGAGGAACATACATATCAACTAGGAGGCATGCTAGATCTTACACCAATAACTAAACCCCATTTAGGTCTGCCAAGTTGTTTACTTTCTGCACGTCTGGCTATGATAGTATAGCCATCCAGGTAAACCTGTACTGTAGTCTAAGTCTCCTGGAGAGCAAATACAGCAGCACTAGTTACGATTTCCCGAGAAAAAATCTCTATTATTCCAAGAAATACAAACCAAACTCCTATGTGAAAAAAAAAAACATTCTCCTCAATAGACCCAGATGATGGACAAACTTTGTTTCTTTGTACAAGAGTTACATCCTGACTCCCCTTCTGTTTTTCGTTCGGCAAATTGAATAATTACAAACATGCTGACAATTCAGTGATTGCATTTTTTACACATTGCAGGTTGGAAAATTCCTTATTATCCTTCGATAATATATCAGAGGTTGTAGTAGGTTGGCCTGCACAACTTCCAACTCATATCCTAATTCAGGGAAGTCTGCTGCTTATATAAGAGCAAGCTCTACAATCACTGGGACAATAAAAAGAATTATAGACCAATGAGCCAAATAGTCTTCAGACTATACCTTCAGGGAGGAGTCAGCCTCGATGTACCACCAAATTGTGATGATCAAGGAAATGTTAGAGCTATCCCTACAATGTAACATCTTTAACTTTAACAATGTCTTTTATAGACAAACTAGAGGCGTTGCTATGGGCACTAAATATGCCCCAGCCCTAGCAAACCTCTTTATGGGACTTTTTGAGGATTCAGTCATATACAAGGATAAAGTGTATCAGAAGGATCTTGTATATTGGTCAAGGTGTTTTCCTATTAGGGTAAAATAAGAGTTTGTTCATGATATGATTTTTTACTTACAGGGATTTACCCTTTTGACATATGGAAGCTCATTTTTCACATTATGTGACAGGGGCATCTTACATGACCACAAGGTAACACGCTTCTCCATATATTCTGTGACATGAAAGAATATGAATGACCATATCAATGTTGTTATTGTAAATGCATCATGTATCATAACTAACAAAGACTTTGCATCTATTTTTTTCTCCGAATCTCACCCCTGCTTTCTCCAACCCCTATTCCCTATCCAATTATTGTCTGGCTTTTTATTTCTAACATCCATGCATTTTTGTGTTCATGTATTTTTTCTTTCAATGCATACTTAATCTTATTATCTATACCATCACTTTATTTTTGGATATATACACATGTCTACCAATGTGACTATTTGCTTATGTTTTCATTTTTTGTCTTTTTTATGACTATATGATGTTAAGACTATTCAATGGCCCTGATTTGAAAAAGTCATCAACTATAAGGGCAATTTTCTGAGAAATAAAACTAATTTGCAAAAATTAGGCGCAGTCTCTTTCCACGTTACTTATACCTTACACTATTTTGCAAGGGGTCTTGTACTTGGCTAAACCCCAGACCTGGTGAGACGCGACTCCATGGAATTAATGTATTGATTGTACCAACTACTTTCCTTGTTCACCACTATAAGATGTCGTCAAGTTAGACCAAACCTTCCAAGCCAAGGTTTTTGAGGTTCTGGTTTTGGCTAGCATAACTATATGAAAGGGTGAACACCTTCAATAAGACAAAGTCAAAATATCCAGGAGACAAAAGAAATGCAAGATAAGTAACCCAAACATCTCTTTCCATCAAAAGTTAAGTTGTCTACACAAATTATTCTGAGTTACTAAAAGGCGGGGCATTGGTAGGAAGCTTTTAATCATGTTCCGAATATTCAAGCATGAAACCACATCTATATGAATATATAGGCTGATGCATACATAAGAATAACATACTCCGTTCTCTGGGAGCTCCGATGCCTTCCTGGAGCCTCCAGGCATCTCTACCACTCGGCCACCAGTAAGATTCTCCACACACGGCACTGCATTACTTATCTACCAACTGCACGCCAAGACCGGACTCCAAGATCCACCCTGTATGTAGTAGCAGATAGTAATTTGAGCAAGTACACCAGTGAACCGGTGCTCAAGTCAGCAGACGTTCCACACACTCCAGTGACTTCGCCCCCCCCCCCCTCTACAATACTGGTACCTGAACCAGTTGGGCCATAAAAAAACAGCAGCCAGCAAGGCCGAAGACCCACAAGCTAAGCCAAACGGCAATATGACTTTGTGTTCTGAATTTCCACTGCACCACAGCTGACACGGCACCAAGCTCAGCCCTTCTGCCCTCCTTTGCCGAAGTGAGGGAATCTAAACAGCACTAGAGGAGCAGACCCATCAACGTGTCAGCAACGTGTCAAGCAGTGTGTGAAGCCGCACTGAGAAGAAGCCAATCCGCCTCTTCCGACACACGCTTTAAAAAAAACCAAATATAGTTCAACAGATGCATTGCATAAGTATTACCAGTCGTTATTCCAAACCAAATATCCTCCTGCTCAACAACCCTTCTTCTCACTTCACTGCATGGAATGTTTTGACCAGAGGAGGCCCAAGCAGCACCATATGCACCAAATTGATAAATGCAGCACCAAATATATCTTTGGTAAGAGCAACAATACATGGATTTAAGATTGAGGAAGAGAACTACAGCCTAATAGTTTACTGCCATGATCCTTGTTTGAGAATCTCTAAAGTTTTCTCAAGAGCAGACCTGTTTTCATGCCTTAGATGGCCACACATAATTGCGATTAACCTGATCTCAGCAAATCTCTTAAACAGGCATTAATCCGGTGAGATGGGTGAAGGGACGGAAGAGATGACTGGTCCGAAGAGGCTCACATCTTAGACCACATGTCATTGCTCATTGCTTGTGACTTCTTATGGAGAGTATATTTGATTTATGTCAAACAGAAAAAAGGCCTTACTTCTGCTCACCAATATATCCCTGTTGAGCCAAGAATAGATGTTGGAACATTAGCTGCCTGATCATGGAATTATTTGCGTGAAAAACGCAGATTTGCGCACCTTTCTGCACGAATATCCCCATACTTCAAACAGGGATTTTCGGGCAGAAAGGCGCGCAAATCTGCGTTTTTCACGCAAATAATTCCATGAATCAGGCTGTAGATTGTTCCGGCCCTTTAAATATTACTTAATATTGTCTGTTACAAATACAACAAGGGTTGTTTGAAGTGGCAACTTATAGTCTTTAATTATTTCCAAATAAATCCAAAGGACACTGAGAGCTGGAAATGAAAGCATGAAGAGTGGTTTATTTCACTCTTAACTAATTTGCTTTATATCTTATTTTGCATTATTTAGCAGACAGAATATCTATCATTTCATTTACATCTGTTTCTTTGATTTTACTAGAATCATTTTCTTATGGCAATAAATTCGATAGACCTCATTATGTGCACAGAAAAAGAGTGTCCCCGCGCCTCCCAGTGTTTAGGGATGGCAGGTGGGGTAGTTGTGCAGTAAGGTGAATTAGATGCAATAAATAATAGCAGCCTAAATAAGTGATGCAGGGCTAAGGAGCCGTGATGAAACAACCAGGGACGACTGCAGCCCATGTGGGGTAGCAGTGCTTCCATAGATGGTATCCGAGAAGTAGGTAGATCGCCCTCCTCAGGACCAAAAGGTGCCCTGGTAAGGTAATGGAAAGGAGACGAGATTAACATTTAAAAATAGAGTTCAAAAACATGTCTGTTACAAGGCATAGCATTTTCTATACTGTTCTGCATACTGTATAATGATGATCATGATCCAATTAAGAATAACATTAAACTTCCTTACCCAATAGAAGAAAGATGTTACCATGGATACGTGATCATTCATTTAAGTACGGTAAAGAGTAGTTCCACAGTCCTTTTTAAATTGCTAAGATCACAGAAAGCAAGTTGGGAGTAGTCATGCTATGTAAATAGTGAGCATGTGATAAACTTTCTTGCTGAATATAAATTCACAAATTAGGAACCAAGTTGCCAGCTATGCCATCTGCTCAGCAGATCAAGGACAACACTGAATGGCAAAGTCCCAGTGCCACGGCGAGATGCGTCCGACGGAACATGGCAACCGACACCTTGCGCACGAGATCTTCATCTGTCAAGGGTGATGGAGGCATGTGTTAGTCGTGGACTGGGATCATCTGCACTAGTGAGACAGGTGGAAGACCTCAGAAAGACACACAGACCTGATCATCCGAGCTTGTAAATGGCATTGCAAACGCTATCTAAAATGAGTCAGCTGTTCGATGTCAGGCAAAAAAAAAAAACATACTTTGCATTTTAATCTAAGCATGAGTTTATATAAATTAAGCTGTCAAAATCCACTTTATTGAAGTTTTGAGGTCAACAGATTCAGGCTCAGAATTATAGGCATCTAAAGAAATTTTGGAATGAAAATTGTGTAGAGGAATCGTCCAAACAATCAGTGTATTCAAAACAAAACAAAAAGAATGTACAAGCAAGTTGATGCAAAGATAGCAGTAAAACACAGCATAAACAACGGATGCTAACAACTCACCTATGCAATCAAAAAGCATTCTATACACTTATGTTTTGGACATTTGTATGGCGCCTATACAGCCGAAAGTGTTTCCGGGTGCCACAAGACAAAAAGGGGGCTGGAGGGGACAAAGGAGGAAACACAACAAGAAAACATTCCTACTAGGCCTTGTGGCATTCGGATTGTACAAGTGCAGTGAATAAGTGCATGGGGGGGGCGGGAGAGGAGGCCCCATGGTTTAGGCAGGGTAAGTGCTAGGGGAGCCCATGAAGGGCAAGTGCGCAGGGAGGCAGTGGTAACGTTAAAGTACAAGGAGCGGGGGTGCACCAGATTCAGAAGGCTGGTCACAGAGAGGTGACCGAAGGGAGGTGCAGGTAGTGGGGTACTGCGGAAGACTGGTAGGAGAATGACCTGGTCCCCGTAGGACTCAGAAGGGTCCAGGCAGCCAGTCACTGCAGTGGGGGACAGTAGCAGGGCAGCAGGAGAGCAAAAGAGGAGTAGAAGAGGAAATTATTGAGGAGTTTACAGGACTTAAGGCAATCAGGCTCAAGTCTGAGAGGGGCAGGGAGTCTGTTCCACCAGAGCGAGGCTCCTGCTGAGGAAAGAGATCAACGCCAGCAGTCTCTGCTTGGAGAATCGCTTGATCTGCAGAGAGTTAGAGCTAGAGAACTGAAGGACTTTAGCAGGGAGGCATTTAGGGAGGGAAATTTGGATGTAGCGTGGTCCCAGGCCCCAGAAAGCCTTATGGATGATGCAGAAGGTCTTGGTTTTTATCCTTGCAACCATCAGAATCCAGAGGAGAGATTTTAGGGCTTGAGAGATGCAGTCCCTGGGCTTGAGGCCTAGGATAAGTCTTGCAGTCCTATTCTGGATTAGTTGCAGAGGGCAGAGAGAGGAAAGAGGTAGGTTGAGGAAGAGGCTATTGCAGTAGTCCAGCCTGGAGAGAACCATAGCGCGGGAGAAATCGAGTTTCTGGGGGAGGGTGAAGAAAGGGAGAATGTCTTTGTGGAGGTAAAGCTAAAATTGGGCCTTCTTGGCATGGGTTGTGATGTTAGGTGAGAAGGAGACAGAGGAGTCGAAGATGATTCCAAGGGTCTTTGCCTCACTGGAGGGTGAAGGGAGCTGCCCAAGGAGGGTGGCCAGAGACTAGGAGGTAAGGAAGGGGTAGGAGATCCAATGAGAAGGATCTTGGTCTTACTGGCATTAAGACAGAGATTATTAACAGCGCACCATGACTGAATAGCAGTCAGGCAATCAGGAATGAGAGAAGGAGAGCGGGTAGATGAGGGAAGCTTGAAGGAAAGCTGTGTGTTATCCGCATAACACTGGAAATGAGGCGCAAATGTGGAGATGAAGTGAGCAAGCGGGGCAAAGTAAATGCTGAAAATCCACAGTAAGAGGGTAGAGCCATGTGCATCGCCGCAAGTAGAGAGTGAAGAGAAAAGGGCCCATTTGAACCTGCAAGGACCTATATGAAAGGAACAAGGTCAACCAAGCAAGTGTCCGGTCTGTGTTGCCCAGGGTGTCACATTTAAGAGGATGACATGATTAACAGTTTTGAAGGCAGAGGACATATGCAGGAGGATGAGAACAGAGGGAGAGCAGGAGTCAAGATTAGATACACAGACTATCGCAATATATAGACTACATACAGTAGCTCGGAAATGCAATGCAGGATGCTTTTCAAAGATATGTTTTTGATTACAAAAGAGAGAGTCACTAAAGCAGCATTTAGAAACGTATTTTATTCAAGATAATTATTTAACAAGTCTCTAGGGACCAAGGTGAACCCTAATGGCCAGGATACCTAGTGTGCCTGAAACTGGCACCTAGATCGTTTGCACTAGTCTATGGTAGATAGAACACATATTATATTCACACTTTACTTTGGTTCGAGCAGTAATTCAGTATCTGCCAGCAATCTCAATGGCACATGGTACCTATGCATTGGCTTCAAGACGGGTGGCTCAAAGACATTATTGCTGCTGGGGCACAGTTGTGATGCCTTTCAACCAGGCTTCACATGTGCAATTGGTGGTTCAATGGTGTAGGTTTCCCAAGGTCTTTTGGCCAACTTAATAGTGCTCTTTCACAGCAGTGAAGTTCCCGAAACAACTGACTTTACTGTCCTGATAAGTGGTTTGACAGTGTGAGGCAGAACTCTGCAGCTCAGGTGCCAGTCTACTAAAGCAATAGAACCCGAGGTGGGGGGCATTACTGGTCACGTAATGCCCCTGGGCGAGGGTTACAGCGTTTAACGTGTCCCCCAGGGCATTACCTGACTGGTAATGCCTCCCTTTGAAGGTTCTATTGCTATAGTACCCCGGCATGTTATACCGGGGTACACATAGTATGTTTTCTCGTGTTAAAAAACAGCATTGAGACAGTTCCTTACCTCAAGAAAAAAAGCAAAATAAATGGCCACCGATCCGGCGGGAGGACTACCTGTAGTTCCTTCTCCCTTTCTGTGATGGCCATTGAAAATGAATGAAAAAAAGTAAACACACAAAATGGCCACCATAGAACGGGGAGAAGGTCCCTTCGCCCTTACTAGGACGGACATTAGAAAGATAAGAAAAAAAAGAAAACAATGAAAATGGCGACTGCCGGTCTGATAGGAGCTCGCTGGATCCAATGTTCTTTGCGGTCTGCTGGGAAATGACATCAGCCAGTAGCACTTCTTGGCTTTGGATTTTGGTGTTTCCTCCACTAACTGCAGCTTTCATCTCCACTAACCAATCAGACTGAAGTTTTCCAAAACACCTCCAGACACACTATCTCCCTGTGGGTTTCTGTGAATCCTGCATCTGTGGTCCCAAGCCGCAGGCAAGCTCCTTGGCTTTTTATGCAAATGTACCTTCTGTTACTTAGCAACATTAAGGAACGTGCATTTCTATTACCTTGAATCTACTGTCTTCACTCCTACTGGAGGAAGCTGTGAATCCTAAAACTCCAAAATGTATTAATTAATGCAAGTAGGGGATTGGTGGTTTTATAGCACCTCTCCATGGTCAAGTGGAGGCATCTCCATTGAAGTGTGACCTCCCTATTTTTCAACAATTTCCTTGGTGTCCTGCTTCACGTGGAGTTGCGTTGTTGTCAATGTTGTGCATACTAGGAGACCCAAAATGACCCAAACTAGGAGAGCTTTACTTCTCTTGAGATCCCAATCTGCCTTTGTTCTGCCAATTACCCACCTCCTAGCAGGGCTGGAATTGAGGGTACACGTGAGTGGACGGTGTCTCCCCACTTTTTTCAGTGGGGAGACACCATCCCCCCAGGTATTTTAGAGGCATGTGTAAAAAAAGAAACATTGACAGATTTTTTACACTGAACCACCGAACTCGAAAGGCTCGAACCACGTCACCAGGTTCTCAGTCCATGCACTTCACCATTGCTCCATAAAACCTGATGATATACAACACAACTAAAAGCTCACCCTTGGAAGTTCTCATTCACACCTAGAGAAGGTGTAATTGTTTCACTTGGTAGGATAAAGGGTTTTCCTGGATTGGGCTGGGGGTAGCTAATGTTAATACTAAGAGAGTAGCTGATTTCTCGGTTCTATGTGAAAAGATATCACTTTCAAGGTCTCAAGAGAAAAAGACTGATTTACAATGCCCGATTTTATATTGATTGGAACACTGGCGTTCTAAAAGTTTTTTCTCTTGAGACTTTTAAAATGCGTAGTTTTTTAAAAATATTGAGGGATTTCACCCTTTGAGCCCCCCATTGTTCCTCCGTGCCCCCCACCACCCTCCACCCCCTCCTGCAGGATTCCCAATTAATCAGCCTTAACCTCCTATGCCCACGTCCCCACTCCCACAAAACAAAACACATACAAACACACTAACACACAAGCACCCACACACTTAGCCGTACTCCTCACCCTGTGCTTCTGGGTCCCGACGTGCCTGTCAGCCCCTGCGCACTCTTGCACGGCAGGGGCATGACAGTTCGATTTAGAAAGACTGCTCTGTGTGGTCACAGAGCAGTCTTTCTAAATCTGGGTCCCGACGTGCCTGTCAGCCCCTGCGCACTCTTGCGCGGCAGGGGCATGACAGTTCGATTTAGAAAGACAGCTCTGTGTGGTCACAGAGCAGTCTTTCTAAATCGGATTTTAGGTGAAAAGATCTTAAGAAAAAGATTTTCCATTTATCAGCCATTGCGCTTTATAACAAGACCAATGAGTGAAAGGCACATTAAGCCCCAACAACTTCAGCTGACCCCGATGGGCCAAAGTCACAGTATGCCACTTAGCACAGCACCATAATATGTTGGAGTCATGTTTGAGGTATACCCCTTTTTCTATACCAAACAATCTGCGTACCATAACCCACAGCATGTAGCTTGCGTTAATTAGTCGAGGTTCCAGAGTGCCCCATTTCCCTCAATGTCCTAATTCGCAGATCCTTTGTTTGATTCACATGGGCTACAAAACATCTATTTGAGATCGAAAGAGAAAAAAAGGAGAACAGGAGGAAAAGGGGGAGCAAGAGAGAGAGAGGGACAGAGAGGACGAGCAGGTGAGAGAAAGAGAGAAATCATGGCGGTGGGTTCAACCTCTTACTCTATTTCGTTCTCTCTATCTTGCTGGCCTCTTTCAATTGGTGATTTCCCTCTTTCAGTAAAGGAAGTAAAACATCTGTGAGGGATCTTTTTGGCTTCTCTTTCCAGCACTCACAGAATGGCGTGGTATGTAAAACCGGTCACTTTATCTTGAGAATCCTTCACAAGATACTACCTTTTCTTCCGGTCCATCTCCGCCCTTTGGTTGTGGCCTCCCTTATCAATAGTCAGATCGACTATTGTAATGCTCTCTATCTTGCCCAACCACAGACAATGGTTCACCGGCTTCAGCTTTTGCAGAACATGGCAGCTCGGACGGCCATGGCTACGCCATATGGTGCCCACATCAGCCCTGTGATTAGGGCTCTGTATTGGCTTCCTGAAGCGCAACACATCAAACTTAAATCTCTTTGTATAGTTCACTGTGCCTATTAACATCAAGATGCAGATTATCTTCAGCAGAAATGTGTACACTATGCTCCTGAGAGAATGCTACACTCTTAGCTCGCCCATCTATTAGTGATTCTTAAACATTGTTGTGCAAGACTGGGTGGGCGTGCATTCTCGGTAGCTGCCAGTATTCTATGGAATTAACTGCGCTCCGCACTCAGAAACACGGTTAACCATCTCCAATTCAGACGTTCTCTCAAAACCTTACTGGTTTAGCTTCTTGCTCATATTATCTTGTCATTCTTTGCCAAGATGCCTTTTGGTGAGCGTGGGCGCTATAAGTGTAAATAACATAACATAACATAACAAAGAGCGATGGATTGACAGTCCAATGTGAGAACGTGAAATGGGACCTATGTGCAAGCGGCCAGTAATAGGAGTGCAGGGTTTCAAGTTGTTTCTGCATTGTAAGGCATACTCCCCTCTTCTCCCAACTAATCCACTCCCCTCTAAGATCTCCAATATCCTTATACAACACACACAAATCCCCAACAGATGGCTGTCTCAGTCCTAGCTGTTAGACCATCAACACTAATTGGGCGTTGACTAGCCCAAACACATTCCTACACTCCCGCGGCTAGCCAGGTCCAAAGTGCTGTAGTGTATCAGATCTTGCGCCCTTCCCTACAGGTAATGTTATGTTATTGTGATTTGCCTTCAGATACTGTTATGTTATTGTGATTTATACCACAAACTACTGCCATTGTCGTGGTCTCCTGGCACTCTGTCGGATCTGAAAATGAAGGAGGGCTGGAGGACGTGGTTAGTGGGATTGAGAGGGAATTGAAAGCGATGGATGGAGGGTTTTGAATAAATCTGAAACACTGGCAATGCTGTGGGCAACTTTCCACACCACTTTTTTTAGCACGTCTGCGCCAGGCTGAAACATGTCTGAGGATGCTTGTGGTCTCGTGCAGCAGGGATGTGACCTAGTAATTCAGGCTGGACTGCCCCTTTCGGGCGGGACCAAGTCTGATTTGCATATGGACTTTCCCCTTCTGTAATGGCTTGGCAGGCGAAGAACAATGGTCTGGAGGGTTGACCAGAGCGATGCCAGAGGTTAAGAGTAATTCTAAACGTTCCAGTGAGCACCTTTTTTGTTTTGCTTTAGTCACCCCGAGTGGGACGGATATGTGTGTCCCATGCCTGCTAGGCCTGGAGCCCAAGCTACTCCTCACTGATGACTGCCCCTTTTTGTGGTGGAACCAAGACTGATTTGCATATGGACTTTGTAATGGCTTGGCAGACAAAGAATGAACGATGGTCTGGAGGGGTGCCCGGCGCGGTGCCAGAGGTTATTATTAATTCTAAACCTTTCGGCCATCACTTCTTTTGTTTTGTGTTAGTGAACTACAAAGACATGCCTGGCCGTGTTATGTGTTGTTATTATAGTATTAATACTGCCCCCATCACCATAACAGTGTTCTCAAATCACGAAGTATTCCCTGCTGTTCATGGTGCAAATATTTTAATACACCAATACGAGTGAACAAACAAATGTGATATAGTGCGAAGGTAGATATTAGCCTGCACATCTATTCCCCATTTGGGTGGATGTGCATTGGTAGTGTGGACTGGTTGCCAGTCAAAGGATCGACAGTGAAAGGGTCGACAGGTCAAAGGATCGACACCAAAGGGTCGACAGGTCAAATGATCGAATTTCTTTTTTTTTTTCACACATTTTTTTTTGTTTGGGGGGGGGTCCCCCCAACCCTTTTTTTTTGCTAAAAACGACTTTCTTTCCCTGAACGAAAACCGAAAAAAATATATATAATTTAAAAAAAAATGGATCCTTTGACCTGTCGACCCTTTGGTGTCGACCCTTTGACCTGTCGACCCTTTAGATTCGATCCTTTGACTAGATACCGTGTGGACTAACGGGAAATGGAGGATGGCGAGGCAAACCCAATGTTTATGGATTGTTTTGGCGCAAGAAGCTGGTTGCGGGTGAGAGTGGAGAGGAAAGACGGGCTCAATGTGGGTTCCAGACACTGGAGAACCAGGAGGAAAGGACATGGAAAACACAGAGACAAAGGGTACAGGGTTGATCGTGAGACAAGGAGAGAAGGAAGAAGGCTACAAGGGTTCTCCCCTGGGACTATGAAGAGGTAGACAAGTAAGTGGCATGGAAATTCGTGCAAAAAGGGTGAGACAGGAGGGAGAAATTAGAGTATTGAGGAACATTTGGAAAATGGCCGCCACAGGAAGTGTTTTGAAAAGGATTGATTGTGAGTGGCCACATAGCGCCACAGAAGCTTGTCTAAACAGGTGGCATAATGTTAGCATCAGTTGCCAAGTAGTCTCTCAGCCATGGGATTTGGGTACAAATATCAACCGCTACAATGCATTTGTGTTTGGCCTTGCTGTCTTGTTTCAGTTGTTTACCTTCTAATTCAAAATGCTGTATCTGAGTGGATCTGTCACATCTGTGTAGTGATGCTGGCCAGATTTAAAGCCCTTGACGATCAATGTTTTTTTTTAGTTCCACTCCACCAACCGTTGCATTTTTAAATTTACAACAAGAATAAACAAACAAAAAAACGGCTTTATTGAATAAAGCGCTACTGTTGGTGCAAAGGTTCTTAGTTGATTCATTTCAATGTTGGATTGCTGTGTGGTGGAAGGAAAAAGAAGCTGGTATATTTAATATAAAAAAAAACACACTGCTTCCCTTTTACCACCACTGCGATGGTGTGCCACAGGGTCCTCCTCATTATGAACAATGAGGATGCCTTTAAGATGGCCCACTGCATCCCCACGTGAAATGTATCCCCATACGTTTGTAGGCTGAAACTGACCTTACTGACATACCTTTTCACATAGGTAATTTCTGTCTACCCAGGTTGCAAAACATCTTTGTAGGCTTCTCATTACAAGTATGGCAGTGTGGGAAAATCAGTGGTAGCTCTATTGCCACTGCAGCACCGCTGTATTACCACACCGTCGTACTGCAAGTTTGGTGGTGAGGTGGAGGAAAAAAACCTCCAGCAAAATGCTGGAGGCACTTTTGCCACCTTACTGCCAAAAATTGGCAAAATCAATGTGATTACTGCCGGCGGTACTGCTGCCAATATCCCAGTTGAGTGCTACTCCATGAATGGGAACTAACACTACCATACTGCCACTTGTAATCTAGCGGGAATTTTGCTGGACTAAGTGGCAGTAATGGTAATTTCATTTGGCGGTCTTCCAGCAGATTTGATTTACTACTGGAATACCACCAAACTTGTAATGAAGCACTTTATCTGGCCCAATCCCAGTCTTTACACTCTGGTGCACTCATTGGTAATGGCTGTAACCTGAACTGTTTTAAAAGTAGCCTTACATTTATGCCTCCAGAGGATAGATCAGGGGCGACGTCCTCGCCTTGGTAGCAAGAAGAAGCGAAGCAACGCAGGTTTGTGTCCGCGCTTAGAAACCTCTGAGTATTAAGCACGTTATAAATATCCTATCATATAATGGATTGTTGAATTGCATGTTGTTTGGATACAGTCTGGTAATGATGTATTTCTTTTACGTTCTAGACCGTCATCTAAGCATAAGCAGGTATTGCACTCAAAAAAGTGGAATGAGACAGGTGAAGAATTTAAAGACATGCTGTTAAAACATGTGTCACACGTGAGTAATACAACTACACCATTGTGTTTTAGGCACATGTTTAGTAAACAACAGCCAAAGCACCCAATGAAAGTTCCTTAACATACTTGCAGGGATAATGGATGGAACCTTCTTCAAGGAGGACATTGTCTGTGGGTGCTGGCCCCACATTTCCAGTGGTTGCATCACCAGGATACCGGAAACTCAGGATAACAATCCTGGGACTGAGCGGTTTATTGTTAAGTCAGGTACTTCTTTGGGTTTAGGTTCCTCCTGAATATCAGGGTCATAATAAGATAATAATGGAGTGGGAGCATCTAAAAAATATTTGAAATTAGTACAAAAATTCACAAACAAAACTGAGCTAATCGATACCGTCAATGCATTCTTTCTTTGTTATCTAGTGCGTGAGTCCAGCAAAAACGAAATGCTTGGAAGTGTCATACAAACCAAATGTCCTTATTTAATTGACTAACAGAAACAAATGTCCAAGAGCATGGGCTCTACTCCTGTTCAAATATCTGGTTTTTGTGGGCAGATATTTAATTAATATTATAATTGGTTATTTATAACGCACTTAATATCCAAAGGTTTACACATCGTCTTATTTCTAAGGCGAGCGTGCTGGCCCTGAGCTATCCTCCTGAAACTAAGAATCTATTTAGGTTTAAAGGACCTACTATATATTCACACAATGAATTATAATTCATTATATTATTCCCCAATCTCAGAAATTCAAAAAGAGTCTCTCTAATTGTTTCTTGGTACATATTGTGTTTTAATTTTTAAATAGTTGTCATGGTTTCATTCCATTTCTGATTGCCTTAACTTGAAACGATAATAGAAGCAAAGCCAGGAAACAAAATTAACAAACATAAACATTTAATTGAATATATAATGGTCTTACATGTTTGTCATCATATACTTTGTATAGTTTTCTTTTAGCAGAATATGTCATATGGCAGCCTGCGTTGCCAACTTCCAAACCGGTCCGGTTCCCGCTAATAACGTGATGACAATTGTTATGCCTTCTAAATCCAGTAATTCAGCCTCACAAACTTCTTTCGATCAAGATGATACCTTGGCCCTCATTGCAACACTGGCGGTAACGCATGACGCTGTTAGCACCATGGTTGCTGCCGGTACTGTAACGAGTCCGCCAATGTTCAATGGGGAATTACCACCCCATTCCAAGGTTGGCGGGGCGGTAATTCCCCATTGAACATTGGCCCTTCCTCATTCCCATTTTTGTCCCATAGGGCTCAATGGGACTGAGGAAGGCGGTAATTACGTTACTGGTACGGTCTCAATGTTTTGAAACTTTTTCATTATATGTGTTTATTTGCATTTTATGGTATCAATCGTTTACAGATGATTTTAGTGATAGTTGAAATCATTGTTTTATTAGGATAGGAAACTATGTATTGTAAGTGACTTCAATCCAGCAATCCAACTAAGTCAATGCTTAGGATGGGATGCCCAATGGAAGCCATTTTTTATATATTTTTATGTCAAAGTTCTTTCAATCTGGATGATGAACCCTTGTATAACGCCCCTCTCTTTGAATCCCCCTGACCTCACTGAGCTAAGAAATAGGTTTGTTTTGCAAATTAAGAGATTTATTTGAAGAATTAAACAATATATAGATCACACTTTTATGAATAAAATAATATTTGAATAGCACACTTATGAATATGGATGGTAATCAACAAGGGGAATATTACAAAATTGACAATCTCTTTAATCACTTAGGAGTATGAATATGAAGGATACTGTAGCAGAGAATACCTTATATGATTCAAGGAAATGCAATGATGGGAAAGAATGCAACACAGAAATAACTTGATATGATTTCAATCAAAAGATAATGTGATCACTTTTTCCCCTGTGACTACTCACTCCCCCACATGCAATATGAAGAAATGGAAATGAGGACACACAGGTTTCAGGAATATATCAAGAATGCAGTTCAATTCCAGTTCCCCCTAGCAAGCTTAGAGAAAACAGGTATGATTTTATAACAGGCAAAAATACTTTTGAATGTGATTGCAGTGAAAGTGAAAATATGCTAAATTGATTTTAATTCACTAAAAGAGATTCAAAATGAGTAATAGTTACTTGAGATTGGTTCAGGTCAACACTAGCAATGATTCATGAATGATTATCAAATTGAAAACGAATTTCAGCAATTGAGAACAAGGAGCAGCTATTTTGACAGAAAATTAAATTGAGGCAAATTGCAATTTGCAGCAATTTTTCTGTGTGCGTAAATCGCGATTATGGAAACACTATAATGAATTGGAATGTCGTTTTGGGTTTGTTGGAACGCCTGGGATATTAGTTTTAAAATGACAGTTAAGTTTTGTTTCTAGGACGTGCGGTCCAAAGGTTACGGATGTTTTGTGAAGGTAGATTTTGCAGAACTAAAATCAAGATTTCAAAAATGACAGATGCGCTTTATAGATTTGAAATCAACAGGATGGACACAAGATTCTATAATGCAGCTCTGAACCGGTTGAGATGGATGGAAGAGGATTTCTTTAAACTAAGAGACTGGTTAAGGACAGTTCTAGACTAGATACTCACTCCTATCTTTGGAATGGAATGGGCCTCGTCAAGGATCTGGTCAAGGGGTTTGGTTTCACTCTCGCCACCGGACGGTCTTAGGCCCTCTGGGTTCTGCGGTCAGCATTGCACGGTGGTCTGCGGCCTCTTGAACTGGATCTGATGGGTCTTGGATACAGCGCTGCTTTCTTGGTCTGGACCTTGGTTCTAGCACAGGGTTCTTGGCTAGAATAGAACAGCTCAGCCCAGCTGTTGACTGTGAGAATCAGGTTTGCAAAAGATTCTGAAGCCTGCTGACAAGGATTCAGCTTTTGGTTAAGGCCTCTCTGCTTCAAGGTTCTAGAGTTTGGGTTCTAGAGTTTTGGTCTCTGGATCTAGATCTGGAGTCTGGAGTCTCTGTCTGGATATTGTCTGGATCTGGTCTGGCAGAGTGCTTCGCAGGAATCGGTGAGTAGTGAAAAAAAGAGTGTTCCTTACATGTCCTAAACAGTCTCTTTTTATGTGTTTCCAAAGTGGGTGGGTAGGCTGATTCTTTATGCCCAATCCTCTAAGGATTTGATAGGTTAGAGGATTCTCTGTCCCCTGACTGGAGAAAAGATCAGCGTGTCAGAATGAGTCATGTTTATGGCTTAACTGAAATCCCTCCCCTTTGCTTTTACAGAGAAAATCAATTTTACCCAAAAAACATATTTCCCAGATTCACAAGTTGTTCATAATAAATATACACATCACAAATTACTTAAGGTACATTCTTGTCCAACTCTGATCTTCCTAAGAGCTCTAGATCAGAAATGACAACTTATTTGCGCTTTTGGTGGGTTTCCCAATATTGGTTCTGCACCAAATGTTACACAAACATACATATCCTCTCTGGGCACATTCCTGTAAATTCTTATGTTCATAGCAAAAACACTGCAGCTGCAATATTAATAATTCTGGGGTTTGGTCGCAGAACATCACACGACGTCCAGGTTGGTCTTAAATTGTGGGTGAATTTTTCATTTTAAGAATCCCAAAGTTTCATATTTTTGTCAGCTATTATTATATTATAGATATTTGCTGTCAATTCATTTCACATCTCAGTCTGGTCTGCCCCTAGAGCTGGCTGACTAGGAGGGTCACATCTCCTGTTTCTCCCAGAGGAGTTGTTGACCAGTCACACCCAAATCAGCATATTCTATTCATCCCAAAGAATCCATTGTCTTGACTGAGAGCAACATGCCAGGGTGCCTTGACTAGTTCCTGTTCACAGCAGCTTTTCAATCTCTTATCCAAGGGCAGGGGAGGCTTCCTTTGTCCAGGGAAAAGGTGTGAAGGGTTCTCAGGGGAAGCAAGCCTTTTGGAGTTTTAACTGCATCAAGTTACTTTCTGATCAATTGTAACATACTTCCTTGTGAAAAAATATAACATTTATAAACTTAAAATAAGCAACATATCTTAAATCACGTCTTTTTCCACATTAAATCAATTTGTGGCACTCTATATGTCATTTTGATGGACTTCTCTTCTTTGGCATATTTAACTTCTGAAACACAGTTCTCCTGTCAGAATTATAAATCGCCAGCACCTGACAGAGGCGAGTAACAGTACTACACCCATTTTGACAGCTGTCTCTCCATCAAATATCTTTAAAAGTGGATTTTGTTCTAATCACACATGATTCTTTCTGACATTGGATTTATGTGGATTCTTGCAGTATAATGATGTGGAACACCCAGCAAGGAGGTTGGATCTTTTTAGGTGGTTTGTGAGCCATGATTTTAGCAAATTTGACACCAAATAAAACAGATTTTTGAGACAGCTCTGTATTCCTTGGCAGAGATGTTGCTCTGTGAGAAGCCAAAGAATGGGTTTTGGCAGTGGTCTCCGGTGCTCACTAATATAGGCAAAAGTGGATGGCAGCCTATTTTTCAGGTTTTCTGGTGATTTCTGGCGAGCAGCATGCTTTCCAGTGGCCATTATGATGTTTCTGCTGCCAGCAACGCCTAGTGATGTTGTAACGCTGGGATGAGTGGGTTGAGACATCCCACAGTATCATAATGTGGAATTATGTGTATGTTTATTTTTACATGTTTTTATGGTTTGTTGAATAGCCAAATGCAAAGTAAAGAATAAAAAAACAAAATATGTCATAACACGTGTTATAGAGTAGCCAATGATTGTACTTGCTAACCAACACTTGTTTCACCGACGAGGCTTTCTCAATGCTACAGTGTTTATTGTGATATCTACTCTTTGTTCATTCCTGACTAAAAACAATGTTTAAGTATGTGCAAAATTATGATTATGATCATTTAAGTAGAAACAATTTGTTGGGGCGGAAAGCAAATATTGAACATTAATAAAGAGTAAACCCAGGGGAACAAAAAGAGAACAAAAGAAAGGACAATGAATGAAGTTTATGGAGTCTAGTTTTTCACTCCTTTTTACCTTATTGCATGCTGGTTAGTTGATGAATTTGTTCATACATACAACATCTGTATGTTATATTCCTGTGACTAATATTAGATATAACCTGTTCTATTTTATTTGCTGATGTTTAATTAGATGTCTTTCTTTTGGCATAAATCCTTTAAGTAATAATTAGGACTGTGAGAATGTCTATTATAGTGAGATAAACAATTGTAATTTACTAAAAAGCCATGAAAATACTCGCCAATCTACTGATTCAAAGAAGAAGTCAATTTTAAATGGTGGTCAACATTGGGCAGGAATAATTCTTTTTGTATATATTGAGTCTATTCGGGAAATACATAGGGGTACATTGTTTAAGATTGTAAGTTCCCTCACATCACCTTATATACTATTCTGATGGTTAATCACATACACATTATCATTAAACAATGGGTCAGAGAGTGTACTTACTTCCTTTTTTAAGTGTCCATGTTCCACATATTCTTTGCCCTGTGCCTTTTTATGGGCATGCTTTGGCTGTACCTGAATATATAGTAACATCATATACACATGACGTCATTGCATATGACATCATTCCATAAAGCATCAATGCGTGAACATATGACATCATTGTTTCAAAACATATGCCATTGACAATTATTGTAATGCATATTTGAAGTACTATTACAATATATTTGCCGAAGTTCAATTGCATATGTATGAAAGGTTCTTGACCTGGTTGTTAAAAGAATGGAGTAACCATGTACATGGGATGTGTGTATTTGATGAAATCAAACAAATAATTGATCATATATCAGCATACTTTATATAGTTCTCACGTTGGAGCCCTTTTGGGAGGAAGTAGATTCACAAACAATGGTTCTGGCTGCACAGCTAAGCATCCTGCACATTGAGTCAGGTCCATCCTTGTCGGCGCAGAGCTCTTTTGCACACAATGATAAATCAATGTAGCAGTAGAGAAATTTTTTTTTTTTTTTTTATTTTTTTTATTTTTGTTGGCTGAAGAAGTTCAACCTTTCAAAATATTATTCATTACAACATACATGATTAAATACTTTTTGCATAATTTATATCAATTAATAGTCTTTTTCATTAAAAGTATACATATAAATAGACATAGCAAGTTTTACCAATATTAAAATTAAATTGTTCGCGATTTTCACAAAAAACAATTGAACAAATATTATCGAAACATAGGTTAAAGAAAACGAACAACCTGTATCTTAAGAGAATTCATAAAATTGTTAATTAGACATAAGAAAAGAATTTCAAGGCAAGACTGTTTTTATGAATTGCGTAAGAGCGATATGAATGGCAGTTTGATTACTCGTCATTAATAAGCTCCATATTTCATTTGAAGAGTGATCGCAGTTTAATTGCAACAAATTGCGAAAGTAGTGTTCGCGTAAACCATTCAGAGCCGGGCAATCAACCACTATATGAGCTAATGACTCTAGTTGCTTACAGTCCTTGCAGAAGTGACAGAAACTTTCATTTTTTGAAATTAGGCCACGTCTTGCCAAAATTTGATTTGTCAGGTGAAGATTCAGGCGCATTCTTAGCATTTCTGCACGTACATGATGCGATGGAGACTTTAGAAGATAATTGGCCATTTGTTTGAACTTCTTATGTGGAAAGAGATTTAAATCAAAATCTACATAATTCGAACAAAGTTCTTGTGTTACAATCCAGTCATGCCAGTATAATCTTTTTTTTGCTTGATCAGGGTTAGTAAGTAGCAAGTCAATAGAGATGTCAGCATTTACTAGTACTTTCAAAATCTCTTTTACCCACTTTTTGGGAAATACATCGTTGGAAGAGCAGATATACCTTGCAATTGGGCCCAACAAATTCATGGTGTTAATTACCAACAGACATTTATGATAAAAGTTACAAAACTTCCAAAGAACTAGTGCAGACAAAGAAATGAGACCCAATTCATACCTTAACATACACATAGGAGTGCACTTAGGTAGACAAAAAACCGCTTTCCAAAAATTCCCTTCATGTCTGTCCCAATAAATTCTTGATTGTGGAAGCAGTGTTTCAGCACCATAACATAGAATAGGGACAACTTTTTGATTAAAAAAACTGACAACATGAGCTGAGGTAAATTTACCATACTTATGCAAAATTATTTTTGCTTGAGATATGAGAGTCATGGATTTTGCTTTCAGGGTATCATTATAAATTTGATTTTTCACAGTGCCAGAAAATGGTAACCCTAGATATTTATAAAAGGGTACAATCTTTAAAGGGGCTTTCTGCAAATACCACCGGAAATTCACCAATTTTGTATGTCTCTTTTTTTGACATACCACTATCTGTGTCTTGTCCACATTAATGATCAAGTTGTTAATACAGGTATAAGTGTCTAGTTTGTTCAATAATTCTTGTAGTCCTTTAGGAGTTTGAGAAATAAGGACAAGATCATCGGCATAAAGGAGCCATGTGATCTTTTGAGATCCAAGTTTTGGTGAATCAGATGTTACTTGTTCAAAGGAGACTCCTATATCTAGAATGAAGAAATTAAACAAAGTGGACGCCAGAATGCACCCTTGTTTCAAGCCTCTCAAAGTCTTGATGTGCGCAGATAGTAATCCATTGAGAGATAGTCTTACTTGAATAGTTGTTTTTGTATGTAGTTTTTTAATTATAGTTAATAATGATGGAGGACAACCATACTTCTGCAGTTTCTGAAAAAGCAATGTTCTGTCGACCGAATCAAATGCTTGACGAAAATCTATAAAGGCCATATATAATGGTTGATTAACTTCTGCATATTTAGACTTTAGCATGTTCAGGGTGATCAAATTTACTGATGTCCCTAAGCCAGCAACAAAGCCGGTTTGAAACGGATCTCTTTTGAGCTCATTTATGGACCATTTGTTCAATTCTTGTAAGATGATACGGCTATAAAGTTTCCCAGGGGCATCTAGTAAGGCAATAGGTCTATAGTTCTCTGGGAGACTCCGATCACCTTTCTTATGGATTGGAACAATCAACGAGTGTTTCCAAGATGCAGGAATCTCTTGAGTTTCATTAATATGTTCATAAATTTGGTGTAGAATAGATGACCGTATTACTGGATGTTGTTTAAAAGTTTTATTGGACAGCCCGTCAGGACCGGGAGCTCTAGACTGACTTATTTTATTGATGAAGTTCAATATGTCAGATTTAGAGATGGTGATATGAAAACGTTTATGGGGAAAGGTGCTAAGAGTTGATTCGGAATTGGGCGGACAAGCGTAAACATTAGAAAAGTGGCTAATCCAACTTGCTTCCGGCACACTCTGTAGTTGCGACATAGATTGCACAGCTGATATGGCATTTGTTAAAGCTTTCCAAATTTGAGCCGTGTTATGGTCGCGAATGGTTTGCAGCATTAGTTCTCCATCTCGTTGGAATAGTCTACTGTGATGGTGTCTTCGCCAATTTCTGTATGAGGTTTTAACTTGAGTAAGAACTGTGAACCTGATGCTTAATGGGACTTCAAAGCCTCTCTTTTTTGGAATCGAAATTCAGTTTTTTTGATTTTCGCTTCTACATCAAAATTATGTGAGCCTCTAGAGGTTTGTTTTTTACGCACCGTATTATCTGAAAAATGTTGAATAAGATCATAATAGGGGACAACAGTAGAGAATGTTTTTTCACGTGAGTGACAGAAGGCAGCACGCAAGGAATTATTTAAATCATTTAGTTTGTTTTCATTCCAGATTATACGATTTAACTGATTAGAAACAGTTATTTGACCCAAGTTTGCCACTGTATTACGTTTGGTAGAAGGCACATTGGTCAACCAGTTAATAGTGAGCAAACGATGGTCACTATTTGGGTTGGTTTTTAAATTAAAGGAATGGATTTTCGAATACAACTTATCATCCACATAGATGTAATCAATTGTGGCTTTTGCAGCACCTTGTTGCCACGTATGAGCTGAATCACTCATGTCAAATTTACTCCCATTCATTATACAAAATCCTCTGGAATGCATAAGTTGTTCCCATAATATGCGTCTCGAATCTTCTGAAACATAATTTACAGAAAAACAGTGTAGATTGAGATCACCAGCAACAATTGTATACTGTATTTTAGGAATAAATACAATGAAGTCCAGCATCGTGGAGACATCAATCAAAAACCTCTGATTATCAATGCTCTTGGGACTCCAGTATAAGTTGACTAAAGCGTACAAGGTTGACTCTATTGAGATAACAGTTAGTTGGGCGAAAGAATTTGGGGAGTAGGAGAAAATTATACTGGCATTAGAACTTAATTTCGAGGCCGTCAACAGACCAGCCATTGGTCGCCCCTTTTCGCCTTGTAGTGCTGGTGAAAAGTGTAAGGCATGATTGTCCCAAGAGGGAACGCTTGTAAGCCACATTTCTTGTAATAGAATCACATCATAATTATTTAGAGTGTCTAGTGTATTGTTTAGCAAATGACTAAAACCTCGTAGTTCCAAGAAACGAGGGAAATGATACGTTCATTCTTACCCTTGTACGAAAGTTAACTTCTGGAGTCACAATTACAGCAGCATTTAGAGGTCACATCATCCTTTGAATATCCTTCTGTAGAGTCTGTACCCTTGTTAAGTTCGCTTATGGCTGAGTTGATCCATGTTTCCGCCCTGAGGGATCCGTTAGAGGAGTTGGTTGGACCCAATAGAAGTATGAAACACAAAGCTAGGAGTTTATTCTTCGCTTCCCATATAAGATTTCTGACAACTCTGGACGTCAACCAAAGACACGCCGTGCTTACTGAGTTATCATTAAAGAACTCTACCTGCGCTATATCTGAAGTTCCGATGTCCTGCAACAGTGGAATATCGGAAAAAATCTGTAGGATACTATGACGGTTTAGCACATATTGTGGATATGGCGCTGGACGACAACCGAGCACTAAGGCAATATTTTTTTCCTTACCCATTTTTATCTTCATAATTGATTTAACAGGTGGATTACTGAAGGAAGTTGTTGTTGTAGAGCAAGGTAGATTGCTTGCAAGCGGGCGTAAAGATTTCAACAGAGAGGCAATTTCATCATCATGAATAGACAAGGAAGTGGACGAAACTGCCACTTTCTTGGTGTTATCACACTTGAATGAGACCGAAGGTTTAGATCCAGGTCGCTGAATGGGTGGAATGTCGGGGCTGGGTGGTGCAAGTAAGGGCGCTTTTAGTATCGGTAACGAGGTAAATCTGCTCATATACGCATCAACTTCCTCCCTAATTTCTGAACGACAATTAGCCAGCACCTCTTGTTCGTGTTCGGTCGATGTACAAGATTGAAACAATCTTGGTTCTTTAAATGTGGAGCGCTCGGCAGAGAGAACCTCAGTTCTTTGCACTGGGGTTTGTTTGTCGCTGGGTTCAGCAGCCAGTGAGGGATGATGCGCTTCCGAACTCACTTGTTGTTTTTCATAATTTTGCACTGCGTGGACCAAATTATCCAAAGGTGCATAAGAAACTGGAGGTACAGAATTTTCAGTCTTGGAGTCAAGTTTTAGTTTGCGCATTTGACTTAATTGCGTCATAATAGCACAGGCCGTTTGCTGACTGTGCTTGTTAGGAAGAGTAAGCATGTTAAAAAATTGCTTCGACCTTGTTGGTGCAATAACTTCAGTTTTCTTTACATTTTTGGATTTTTTTTTTACCACCTCTGAATTTTTCTTTTTTAGTTGGAAATTTTTCTCAGAGGATAGAGCTTTAGATGATAATTGAGGTGTAGTTTTAGAAAAAATGGTATACGGTTCTGGAATTAGAGCATTCATGGACTCCCCACCTGCACCTTTTTCAGGAACAGGCACAATCTCTCTGATGACCTGGCCAATATACAGGAGAGAGCGCAATATACCTGAATTGTCTATGGTAATGGGAGACAGTTGCGTTTCTGTTTGGGAGTACAGATTGGATGTTTCTAATGCATTCAGTGGTACTTTTACAAAAGGACTCTTATGAGCCGTAGTAGAAGTCATGGTGGCAACAGACACCAGTTTAAGCGGTTTTACACAATTATCAACTGGTGCTGTTGACAGCACAATAGGCTCATTAGTCATTGGTCGTTGATGCGCCCAAAGAATTTCTTGCTTGGCCTGCCAAGCTAAGACAGATAACAGCTGCGCGCCCTGAACATCCAATTTAGTATTCAATGTGTTAAACAATGTGGTGATAGTTTGTAAAGTTAAGTTCATTGCTCCCAAAGTTAGTTCAACTACTTTAGACACATTTTGTAATGGTTGGGGCTTTTCAGCTGAAGGGCATTTGCGAGGAGTGGGGAATAAAAAAGAGGAAGTTACATTAGATTTCGTATAACCTCCATTTGAAAACATTTTAGGTGAGAAAGAAAAATTACCAAGTGTTTCTTGTACCGTGAAATCAGAACCAGGGGAAGGCATGTCAATCACAGCTACATCCCCCTGGGATTTACCTGAAGTGGGACTGGATTTAGTATTGGAGATTTGAGCCATAGATTCCCCTCTTAAAACTGTGCTGTCAGACAAGGAGACATGTAAGGTGGTGCTGCACCCCGCCTGGTTGTGACTAATTATATTTGGGGGAGGTTGTAAAGTGGCTTTAGAATTTTTTAAGGTAGAGCTTTGAATTACACAGTCCGGATAAAAAGAGCGTATGTCTTGAGTGCTTGCAGTTTGTTTCAGTGAGTTAGTTACAGAAAGAACAGTACGCTTGTTTACGATGGGAAGCTTTGGAGGTTCTGCTCTGCCTGAACACGGTGTCGAGACACATGGAACAGTCTTAGCTTGTGTTTCGCTGGATTTGAACAATACACTTTGTAAGGGAGGCATTCCAGTGCAAAGTGTATAAAGATTTCGTTTCATTTAGGGCAAAGGTTAGGCAAGAGCCTGTAATCAAAACGTCCCTGAAAACTAGATTCTGTAAGTATCTAACACTCACGGTTTAGGAGCTCTCATAAGCTCTCTTTATAGATGGAAACGAGAGTGATATTGATAAGAATTGACCGCTAGCTCGCGACGCTGCAGCGAAGCGGCAAAGCGGGACTTCACGGGGCTTCCACGGGTGCGCGCGCGCGGTGCGCGCGTTCCTGTTCTTATAGACCCGCCTTCCAATCCAGAGTGAAGGCTATACAATCAAACAAAGAAATTAAACAAAAAAAAATAAACAAATATAAGTGTCAGTGCACTTTTAAAATATCTTAAAAGTCAATACGGTGAGTCAATTCACCTCCTGGTTGTTGCAGTTCAAGATAGCAGAGAGTAGCAGAGAATCAGCTTGCAAGTGATTAGGCAGCAGAAGAGCGACTCCGGGCAAAGCGGGACTTCACGGGGCTTCCACGGGTGCGCGCAGTAGAGAAATCAAACATGCAGCATGTTTTTGTCATGGACCTTCAGAAACGGAGAGCTGTGACGAATTGCCATCTTGCAAGGGTGTAAAAGCCCTGTTTTTTTTATTTTTATGAATGATAACATGATCTGGGTAATTCTATCACAAACAGGGTGGTCTGCTAACCATACCACACTTTCATCAAAATCCATTCTAAAGGCATAGTGTACACTTATGCCCTATTGCATCATATCCTGATCTGCAGCACCTGCCCTCCAGTGTTATAGAATAGGTTCAGGTCAAAGTAGCTGCACACTATTAGCACTAGGTCAAAGAGTTTGCCATATTTTTAAGCACTGGGACATATTAGAAAACCATTGCACTATGACAAGTGCATTTTTGCAGCAGGGCAAAGTTTGCCCTAATGCCCTAATGCTAATACGGAAAGGTATTAGCACTAGGGCACACTTTGACCTCGTGCAAACATGCATTGAAAATGTGTCTTTTTTGCACTAGGTCAATTTTTGCCCTAGTGCTTAAACCATGCCAAACTGCACTTGTCATGGTACAATGTTTTTAGAAATAGGGCAGACTTTGACCTAGTGCTAATACCTTGCAAATTAGCAATTGCTCTGGTGCTAAGTTTCTGTAATCAGGCCCCAGTTTGGCATTCCAGTTAGGATCCCCTAGGGGTGTTATGCTAAGGAAGGGTGGGCAATCTCACAACTCCTTTCCATGAAATAGTGGAATATGTTCATGGCCTCAAATCCAAAATGTCCAAGTACAGGGATCAGAGTAAAGGACTGTCAGGAGCTCATGAAGCAATAGAATGACCTGAAGACCACCATGACTGAGTACACGCCAGACCAAATGGTCTGCATCATTGAACCAGTCAAGCCCAGCACCCTTCTTGATAAGTGGACTGGGCCCAATGTGGTGCTTGAGAAAATCAGTGAGGTTAACCACCTCATTGATACCACGGTCCTGAGGCAGACACGTTAAGGCTTTCACTTCAACCAGTAAAAACCTCATTATCACCAGGGTGACCTAGTGATGGCTCTGGTCAATGATGATGAAACTGAGAAGGAGACCAATCCCCTCCCATGCTTGTCTTGTAATGCACTACTTGTAATCCATTGATGGGTCTCTAGAGGGAGTCCTTATCTCCCCAGACCTTACCGAGCAGCAATTGCTAAACTGCCAGCAACTGCCGGGCCAGTTCATGAGTCTGTTCTCACTGACTCCAGTGAAGATTGATTGACTCATCATTGATATTCTTACTGGAGTCAGTAAGCCATGAAGAGTAGGATTCACATGATGTCAGTCCATTAAGGAGAATGTCTCCAAGATGTTGGACATGGAGGTTATTGATCCATACCACAGCCCCTCGGCTAGCCGAGTGGTACTGGTTCCTAAGAAATCCAATAGCGGGTAAACTGAAGTTGCAATGGAAAGGTCCGTATTTTACACTCCAGAAGGGCACTAGCAGTTTACTTTTATGCTATTTGGGTAAAGGTATGCCCATGCCAACTTTCAGAGTATGTTAAACCTCTGAATGTGAGGAGCTTCAGTATTCCCCTCTAAGATGACAGTGTAGTGTTCAGTAATATCTGGGAAGACCAATTACCCATTTCCTGGCTGGCTTTACTCTCAAGACTCCCTGCCTGTCAGACATTGTTTGAGAGCTTGAATTATGGTCTGTGCAAGGCCCCTGTTCTAAAGGTCCCAGAATATGGCCAGTTATACATCATTCAGACAGACAACTTTGAATTTGGAATTGGCGCAGTGCTAGCACAGCTGAATTCTGAGGTGGTAGAGCAAAGAGTGTCCCGGAGATTTAAAATGAGAAGAAGAACACATTGTGAAGATTTGATTGAATAATGACCTAAGGAGTGGCAAGGGGTAGCCACAGTCAGTGACTGGTGGCAAGCATGAGTTCTGAGGACAACCGGGACAAAAACCATGGAAAACGTGTTGCAAAAGAATCACCCTGAACTGATGTGCCTGAGAGTTTTGGCCATGCAAAATTGTATATTGCCAGAATGTGAGCCTTTTGAAAATTTAGCTTTGAATAAAACATGCTGGTATTTACAAAACACCTTTCATGCCCAGGATAATGGCCCAATAAAGTTTGCTTTGTGTCCAATCCATGGGTGTGGCAGTCAACCAATTAATGTGGTCTGCCTTGGTCACACGCAGGCTGTGGTAAGTGTTCCCAAATAAATCAGTAGAAAAATAAGAATATGTTAATGACTTGCAGAAACCTAAAATCTTACTCATTGCCAGTGAGTCTCAAATATCTTGAAGTCTGGTGAACTTAGTTGCACCAGAACGAATCTCAGGCAAGGGACCAGACTGCACGAACTATGTCAGTGTCTGGCAGTTCTCCACCAGAGTGTGGCAAATTTGCAGTGCTAGGAGAACATTTTACAATGGCATTGTTAATTAATCAAACAATAGTGGAATTATGACATTAATACTATGTCGCTCTTCCTCACCACAGTTCCCTGTCTAGAAGGATGAGTTATGTCTGAGAAAAAGGCAGCAAGGCTAGCCCTTTAAATTAAACTATAATGTATGAGGTCCCTTGCCAAGGGCTTAAAAGATGACCCAACCAGTACGCCCTAATGTCACTTCTCTGTGTTACCTCTTATTGATCTGTGGTGGTAATGCACTTAAGCCTACTTTTTCTATTAAAGCATTCATGGTCATTGAATGCTACTGTGTCATAGATGGAGCTTAGGCTGGGTGAAGGTTCAAGTCTTGCCAGATGGCTTGGGTCAGTGAATAGCACCTTCATAGCTCGAAGAAGGGACATCTGTATTCTCTGTAACTTAGGTTTAATAAATTATGAAAAAATCATCACACTGTCACCGTCTCTACTTCAATAAACAGCATAAAGCTTAATAAGCTTAATAGGAACTGTGAGGTCCAAAACATCCAGTGAAAAGATTCCCTGCCCGTAAATAAATACATATATGTTAAAATTGTGTAGGTATTCATACATGTTGTCCTTACATGTAGATATTCATTCAATACGGTGAATACACATCTATACCTGTTGATCGGACACCTGAAACAGAACGTATTGGCTGCTTGCCACCACCACTAACACATCATTGCATTAAGGAAAAGCTGGAGGCAACAAATCCCTTGCAGCTTCATCTTTCTGTCCAAGATGTGCCTCTCATTTCTCTCAGTTTTCAATGTTCATGTTTGGTCTCTGTTCCATATCTGATCACATCCTTACTTAAAACTTCACCCTGTACCTCATCTCCAAGTTTCAGCATTATCCTTCATGATTGTGACCAATTTCTTTAAATACCCCACACCTCAGACTTAACCATTATTCTTTATCTATCTGCTTCATCCCAGCTCTCTTGGATATACCTGCTTTAAAGAACCTTTCTTAACACTGCCCTAGCCTACTAACATGCATATCAGAGGACAGACCCAGTATAATGGTAGGTTTGCTGCTTTGGATAACATTTGTTTGCAAATCGCGATGCTAATTCTCCTGTTATATCGGCATCTAATGTATCCATGGCCTGGTTATTGGAATGCTTATCATAAAGAGATTTGCTGGTTGCTGATGAGAACACTATGTTGTAGTCAGGCAACACAGACAATGTTCCCCCCTTATTGTGGTGTTCGAGCTAAAAAACATGGCGCTGGTGCGCAGTGCATTCTGGGGGAACTCAGAGCCATGATGGATATTTATTCATGCCTCAGTGGAAAGCTGCACTTGCTTTGCGAAACAACATGTTTTCAACGTTATTCGCTGATGGGTTTGGAATGCAGGCCTTCTCAGCCAAGGGCACGGCTCTGGGAAAGCTAAGATCCGCAGGTGCCGGCTGGTACCTGATAACGAAGTTTGTTTTGGTTTGCTATGCTTGCGCCAAGGTTTTGAGATGAGTTATGGAATTGTTTTCCGGGGCGCTTAGGAGAGGGAAGCGCTCTGCTCCTTGAGGTTACTGTCGGTTGACCCAGCTGGCAATCAACGGTCACCCATCAATGCGCAAGCGCATTTGCCAGAAGGTTCGAGAAGGTGCCACCCCTTGTTGAGGAGGGCATATATGCGGAAGCCCTCAACGGTCAGACGGGATAAGCACAAAGACCTCAGTCGGAGGGGGGACGCCCTGGTCCGATATACCTGTGGGCTGTTGTGCTCTTGGCCTGGCTGTTGTGGGGGTCTTTCAGCCGCTTCTGGCGAGATGAGGTTTTGTCAAGTTACGCCCATGGTGATGTATTCCTGCTAATTTCCTAGGATTTATCTGATTTATGCTTGTATTGTATATATGCCTAACTACAAATAAATAGCCGTATAAGTGCTACTTACTCTCTAAGCGTGCGTGTGGTTGTAAGTTATTGCGTTGTCTACCTGCGTTCAAAGTATTGGCCCTGCGGCTGCGCTGGTCATAAATTACTGTCCGTGCACTATTGGCGAGCAATACATGTTTTGGCTCTGCGGCTGTACTGGTGATAAATTACTGTCCGTGCATTTGGAGAGCAATACAAATTTGGCGACGAGGATGGGATGTGTCTGTACAAGACAATTATGCTAACTGGAGTGTGTGGCAGAAACAGGACAGGAAACGTGTGCCATTGGGGTTTTGGAGTCGTAAGTTGCCCGATGCTGGTAACTCATATACTCCATTTGAAAAGCAGTTGCTGGCATGTTACTGGGCCCTGGTTGATACTGAGCAAATAACGGTGGGCCATGATGTATTGATGAGGCCAGAAATACCGATTATGCAATGGGTGTTGAGTTCTCCTAAAACACACAGAATAGGACATGCCCAGGAAGCCAGCATAATTAAATGGAAATGGTACATTCAAGACAGAGCCAAATCAGGAAAGGGTGGGGTTGCAAAGTTACACGAGCAAGTAGCCAACATACCACCCTCGGATTACATACCACCGGAAGTGTCCGAGAAACGCGAGTCTCCCGTGAAATGGGGAGTACCATATGGTGATTTGACCGTAGAGCAGACAGAGCATGCCTGGTTTACTGATGGCTCAGCCCGATATGTGGGAACAGAGCGATACTGGAAAGCGGTGTCATATAATCCCAAGACAAAAAAGATTTTGACGACGTCAGGGAAAGGGAAGAGCAGTCAGTTTGCAGAGCTTTACGCAGTTTACCAAGCCTTGAAACAAGAGACCCCTGGTCGATGTCATTTGTACACAGATTCATGGTCAGTGGCGAATGGGCTGGCGGTGTGGCTGCCAACCTGGCAGAAGAATGGGTGGAAGATTCATTCGAAAGAGTTGTGGGGAAAAGAATTGTGGCAAGATATTTCAGAAATGTTATCACAAAGTGAAGTCACGGTGTATCATGTGGATGCACATTGTGCGACGGATTCATTGGAACATTGGTTTAATTCTGTTGCAGATGAACACACCAAGATTTCATCTGTGGATGCGGAGCCTCAGGAAGACGATTTGGAGGGTTTGGCCAAGTGGGCTCACCAGAAATGTGGGCACCTTGGAGAAAAGGCTACTATCAGGTGGGCACAAGCTCGAGGAATTAGTATTCCTTTAGAGGTAGTGAAAACAGTCATCTTGCAATGTCCGGTGTGCCAACACCAACAGCATAGGCCTATCCCTCAGATTGTTCATGGCACATTGCGAAGAGGAAAGTTACCAGGTCAAATTTGGCAGATCGATTTTATCGGTCCTCTGCCAATCAGCAAAGGTTGTCAGTATGCATGCACTATTGTGGATACTTACTCTGGATACATGATGGTTTTGCCGTGCAAGCGTGCCACACAACTGAATACCATTAAGTTGCTAGATCAGATCACGTTGCATTACGGAGTGCCTTTGCAAATTCAAAGTGACAACGGATCACACTTCAAAGGCAAATTAATTCAGGACTATTGTCAGGAGAAGAGTATAGAGTGGCATTACCACGTGCCCTATCACCCGGAAGCGGCAGGGTTAATTGAAAGAATGAATGGGTTGTTGAAGGAACAGCTACGTAAGTCTGGAGATGGCAGTTTGGCAGGTTGGCGTGATCGCGTGTTTGATGCGGTGCAAGTGTTGAATAATAGACCGGTGAACAATCATGAGACTCCGTTGTTGCGACTAATGACTCCTGCTTTACAGATTCAACCTAACCTAGTTAGAGAGACTCTATTGTACTGGGAGATTACCCCAGGCTCTTTAGCTCCCTATCGGGCGACTCCCGAGTCAGCAGGGGTAGACTTGCATTCTCATGAAGAAATCAGATTAGACCCGAGAGGGATTGTTGTGATTGAAACAGGGATTGGGGTACAAATTCCTCCAGAGCATATGGGATGGATTGCCCCTAGATCTGGACTAGCATTGAAGGGAGTTCAAGTGCTGGGAGGGGTCATTGATGCTGATTACCAAGGCGAGATCAAAGTCATCTTGATGAATAGTGGGGACCAAGTGTTACCGATTCATAAGGGTGATAGAGTGGCTCAGTTAATTATCATTCCTGTTAAGTTGTCCATGATTAAAAAGGGGGAGCCTCCCACAGTGTTAACTACCCGTGGGGATCGTGGTTTTGGCTCTTCAGACAGTATGATACCGGGTGCAAAGGTGTGGGTCGAAAGGCCAAGTGGTCCAGCCGTGCCCGCAGATGTTATTGCATCAGGCAAAGACCAGATAGTTTTAGTAATGGAACCTGGTAAAGACAAATGGCAGTATGTGCCCGCAGACAAATGTTACCTAAGGGAGTGATTTTCAACACTGATATCTCTTTTCTGGGTTTGCCTTGTAGATCCTGTGTCTGGCTGGTGTGATTGTGGGACTAAATGGACTCCATTTGGGAGAGTCAAACGGCATGATGCTCCGGATAAAAAATGCCATATCTGTGCCAACGATCAATGGGAGACCGATGATGAGGAGCAATGATATCCGAAAGCAACTCGATACCGATGCCAAAAAGCCAGCCAGACCAACGACATGGATTCATGGAAGGCGACGGACACGTCAGGTGCAAGTCCAAACAACATCGATGCCAGCTATGCAAGAGGCATCTTTAGGACGGCGAAAATATTCCCCGATGATTACCCAAACGGAGAATATGTGGAAATACCTGGCACAACAAGTACTCAACATTACGCACTTTTGCTTAACCGATGTGCCCAATGCTGAAGCTTTACTAACTACGTGTTTAGTTGCAGTGCCGACGCCAGTTCCGGTTCTAAAGCACATTTTTGGCGTCACACACAATGATTCGTTAGTTCAAGATTCTGATATCAGACAATCTTTTTCCGTCTATGAGTACTGCAGGTTTTGCAAGGAAACGGATCGCAAATGGAGAAATTTGACACGTATTATAACCTACAATATAACTCAAGGCGATGTGTGCTACTTTATGACCTGCGATGCTAAAGAAATTGGCAAATGCCAACAGCTAAATTTAACCAAACAGAAGAATCAAACTGTGTTCGAGAAACGATTGTGTTCACGAGTTCCAAGCACATGTACCAGTGTGAATAATACTATGTCTTGCAATCATACCGTAATAGCTGCCAGTCATCTAAATCATGTGAAACTTCCAACAGGATGGCTCTTTTCATTTGGTAACATCACATACACTTACATTCCAGGTAACATTTCTGGAGGTCCGTGTGCCTTAACTCGATTAGGACTAATGATGTTTCCTTTACACCCAGCAATATCTCGAAACAAAAGATCAACTTTTGAATCTGTGGGTCTATCCCCCGATTGTGATTCACATGTGCATTTGCTATCAGAAGCTGAAGTTCTAGCATTAACCCTTTCATTAGTAGGAGTTTGGGGTTTATCTGCTGGGGGATACAAGTCTTTGATCAAATTAGCATGTTTAGTAGTAAAAGGACTCAATCATACTTCTCAAGCTTTAGAAGAGTTACTCCTTGACAGCAAAGTTATTAGAAAAGCTACTTTGCAAAACAGAGCTGCTGTCGATTACTTATTGCTGAAGCATAATTTAGGCTGTAACGCAGTTGAAGGTATGTGTTGTTTCAATCTAAGTGACCATTCACGATCCATTGAAAGTCATATTCGAGGTTTGAGGGATCTCATTTCTCAAGTGTCCCAGGAGCAAACTGGGAATTGGTGGGATTGGTTATTTTCATGGATTCCTGATATTGGAGGTACACTGCGTTATGCCTTTGCTTGCATTTGTATTATATTAGCTATCATAATAGCGTGTTGTTGTTGTATTCAATGTATTCCCAACTTGGGTTTAATATTTCGGCGGTTTCAAAGGCCGCCTCCTTTACCACTGGGCTATGGAAGGTAAATATCCAAGGGTGGATTGTGGTGTTCGAGCTAAAATACATGGCGCTGGTGCGCAGTGCATTCTGGGGGAACTCAGAGCCATGATGGATATTTATTCATGCCTCAGTGGAAAGCTGCACTTGCTTTGCGAAACAACATGTTTTCAACGTTATTCGCTGATGGGTTTGGAATGCAGGCCTTCTCAGCCAAGGACACGGCGCTGGGAAAGCTAAGATCCGCAGGTGCCGGCTGGTACCTGATAACGAAGTTTGTTTTGGTTTGCTATGCTTGCGCCAAGGTTTTGAGATGAGTTATGGAATTGTTTTCCGGGGCGCTTAGGAGAGGGAAGCGCTCTGCTCCTTGAGGTTACTGTCGGTTGACCCAGCTGGCAATCAACGGTCACCCATCAATGCGCAAGCGCATTTGCCAGAAGGTTCGAGAAGGTGCCACCCCTTGTTGAGGAGGGCATATATGCGGAAGCCCTCAACGGTCAGACGGGATAAGCACAAAGACCTCAGTCGGAGGGGGGACGCCCTGGTCCGATATACCTGTGGGCTGTTGTGCTCTTGGCCTGGCTGTTGTGGGGGTCTTTCAGCCGCTTCTGGCGAGATGAGGTTTTGTCAAGTTACGCCCATGGTGATGTATTCCTGCTAATTTCCTATGATTTATCTGATTTATGCTTGTATTGTATATATGCCTAACTACAAATAAATAGCCGTATAAGTGCTACTTACTCTCTAAGCGTGCGTGTGGTTGTAAGTTATTGCGTTGTCTACCTGCGTTCAAAGTATTGGCCCTGCGGCTGCGCTGGTCATAAATTACTGTCCGTGCACTATTGGCGAGCAATACATGTTTTGGCTCTGCGGCTGTACTGGTGATAAATTACTGTCCGTGCATTTGGAGAGCAATACACTTATAAGCACCAAAAAATTGGTACGGACTAAAGTCTCCTGAATGTCTCTGAGGCTGAATCACACACCACAACCAGGTGGCTCAGGCAAAAAGGTAGGAGGAGCCAGATGGCGCAACGCTCACTCCTAAACTGTAAGTAAAGAGACACAATAAGCAACCATTACACACATTTCAAATATGACAACAGGATCAATACAACATTCCTCCTTTTCCCAGCTGTCTGAAGAAACACAAGCACAGATAAACCTACTAGCGTAGTCATTAGGAGTTGTTTTAACGAGTCTCTATATGCACGTTCCATAGATCAGACAACAGTTTGCCAAATAGGAGAAATAAAAACAAGGACAAACGCAAGAAGCTAACCTGCGCGGCACAAGGGCACATCTAATACAAAGCACGTAGAACAATGTCTCACAGTCTGAAATAATCCAAGGGAAAAAAGAAAACTCAGTTCATCCTCAAGAACGTTCCAGGAAAACAGACAACCATAACAAGCCATCGTCCAAGTATCCAAAACAGAGAAGAGGTTCGGCCAAAACACCACATGGAAAACATATGCAAAATGATTAGTGTACCGAAATCATGAAGGAGGATCCAGAAGCAGCTCGCAGTGGAAGCAATAGTCACAGCCAGGAAGTCAATGTGAGCTGTGAAGTCATCATGAAGCAAGACACAGCCAACAGACTTCAAGTTCAAACAAAAGATATATATTAACTTAAATGTCAGGATGGTAGAAGGCCTAACTCGCCCTATACTAAGGTGGGATTTCCCTAGCTGACAAATCTAAGGGAAGTCTGAGTTAAAGATTTCAACTTAAAAGTCTGTCTGTGTCCACAACCTATACTTGCTCTCACAAATAAATGTAAACAATGTTTTGGGATGTCAATAATCAAAGGAATGGTGATCAACACAATGTGCTGAGCTTCTTTCTGCTCTTATCCTTCTTCTCAACGCCTCTTCCCCAAGTTCAAAAAGGTTCCACAAAAGTCTTGATGCTGGAAGTCTGCGGACTTGGAGAACCCATCTCCCTCCCCAGTATAGATGGAGGACTCAGTCAACTGCAAGTTTAAACTGCAGTTTATTGCAAATAAAACCAGTGGGGATCAATACAAGAAAACAGATGGATTCCAGTTATTCTCAAAGTCTCCTGGCTCGCAGGCCAGTCTACTGCAATATTATGTCATTACTCCGTCATCACTTCGGTCCTTCTCCCAAAAAAAACTATAATTGTGAAGGATTGAATATTGAGACCTCTATTACTTATATGGCTACCTAGAGACATTATTCTACTGGCCTCCGCATGTTAGGAGGCTGGCTTGTTCGATCCCCAATTTACCATCTATTACATTGTTGCAGAGTTATGGGCTTACCATTGGTTCTTCTCTGTTGCTATCCACCCCTGGAATATTAAACAGTGATTGGTTAGAACTGATCCCCCCATACCTGGGACTCAAACACGTTCTCAGCTCTCTGTGTACCTTTTCAGGGTGATGTGAACAATTATGTGTCGGTATTGTAACTTTTGTACACCACCTTTGCCTATGAGAATGTGCTCCGTATGTTGCAACAAGTGCCGTAGCCTGTGTCTGCTTTTGCTGGGATCGGCTCCTCTTTCCCACCATAGAAGACTGTCCATTGTTTCATTCGGCTATACCACATGTTTAGAGACCACAAAATCAAGCTCTGCAACTCCTAATTATGAGGATGTATTCAGTTTTTCTGCAGCTGGTCCCTTTGTTGTCTGGGGCTTGGAAGGTGCCTTCATATCTCTGTCTTTGGCCGTTGGACTGTCTCACGCGTCTTGCTCTCTGTGCAGACTGAATCGGCTCAGCTTGTCTCCTGCTCAGTGGCTTGAGGCCTGCTGTAATTTTCCTAAACCTTATAATGCGGCTTCTACATTGCCCATTGTATGCCATGTTATCTATACAATAGTCATACTTGGTTCTGCCAGGATCCATATATATTCCTGCAGTTCCATAATGTTATTTGCATAAAACATCAGCAAGCTTGCTCAGGATCTCTTGTGGCTTGCGGTTCTGCATTTCTGTCTTTGGCTAATGACAAAAATAATAAAAGCAATGAGAGTATGTACATGTAGCTGTCCTCTGGCTACAGAACTATGCACTCATGTTCTTCATGTATTCGAGTGTGTGGTGCAGTGCAGACTGCACATGTTCTCATGTCCTACGCTTCTATGTCGTGGTGTCACTAATGACGTTAGAATCATGGCTTCTTGGTGCTAAGTCCAGGCTGTCCATATAGGTGTCTGTGTTCATGATCATGGGTTATTCTCCCACATATGGAAAGATTTGCATTGTATTTGGTCTGTAGGGCTGGCTGAGTGGGTACCTCTCAGTGTACTTGTCAATCATTGGTGCGTTCAGAATTCGTCCAAAATAAGATGAGTGGCTGCAAACATTTCTACCCTTTCGTCTCATCATGAATTTCATTGGGTGTAGGGCTGGTCTCTGGACCCCGACCCTCCTTTCAGCCCCCTCTGGCCGACCATTCAACCACATCCTTATATGTTAAGCCTTTAGCTCTTGGCTGCCATATCTTCGGAATTCCTCCAAGGTGTCAGTAGTAATTTACATGATCGTCAAAAGTCCATTCCATATTACTGTATACTTCTTCCGGGTTGCACCACACCCACTTCCCTTCATAGTACTTTGCATCAAACGGATTGTCCAACTTCATCACCCCAAATGGGAACAATTCGCATGTGGCTATTCTCTCTCTCAGCTTGTCTCTTTCTGCCACTATTTGGTCTCTTGCTCATCCAATGTTCACATCCATCAAGACCTCCATTCCAATAGATTCTTCTGCTCCCTTCTGGCGCTGGGTGATGAAAAGCTTTATCCCACAGATTGACACTCCTCCCAATATTAGCACTCCCAGTATCATCTTTAGTCCATCTGATATCCATGACGGCATCCACGACCAAATGTATGCTATCGAGCTCTGGTCCTTTCCAGTCCCCTTTGCTTCTTACTCCATTTTGGGATGCATCTGGGATAGCTGTGTTACCGCCTCTGTTAGTGTCCTGTTATATTAGTCATTAGCAGGTGTGAATGTGCAACCGGAACTCCCAATTTTTGTGCAAACTCCTCCTTCCATTGCTTTGAGCAGATCCAGAACATACCTATTCTTGAGTGCCACCAACCTTACTGCTCGGAGCTCTTCTTTTATTACGTTGAACCCAATCACTGTAGAGTTTATTGTTATCATCAGCTCTCAACAGGTAATCTGTAGCCATTTTGCATTTGTGTATGTCTGTACTGATGGTATTACTTATGCAAAGAACATTTGGGTCTTGCAGAACAAAGTTCTGCTGCCACTTAGTATAGTGCTGATTCTGATGCGTCTGAGAAGTAATTACCTCCTCTATTTATTCTATTCAGTTCAACAGGCTTCTCACTTTTGCTTGTTTGATCCTCTTCCACAGATCTCTTCTTCCTTTTGTTTTCATCCATCTTTGGGAACTCATCGAGTTTCACATCCTTTCGTGGCATGACCAAGGATGGCATATTGAAGTGTACCAACAAGCAAACTTCTTCCCAGTTAGGTGGTAGCTTCTCATATGCCTTTGACCCGAACAACCAGTAGTGATCCATCAGTACTGCTGTGCCTCTCTTCATTGCTGCATGCTTCTCTATGCTCCTGCATCCTACTTTTTCACCCATGTTCACTTCGCAGTTATTCTGGTAACAGAGTGCTAGCGCCTTCAGGGGTATCATAGGAATTGGTCCAGCTTCATTCTCCACCACGTGATCAATTTTGCACTTGTGTCCCATTCCTTTGGGCACTTGTCATTTTCTTCTTGCACCTTGCTCGTTGGTGATTGTGCTAGAGTGGGTGCCTTCCCCCCCATCACTTCATCCTTCCATCCATCCTCCGTGTAAACTTGACCAAACGGTAGTATCTCTGGTCGTTCCCAGCACCCAGGTTCTCTTCCTATCTCCTTCCCTCTTGTCCATGGGCATGACAGTTCCTTCCTTCAATGTTACTGTATTTGTCTCTCCTTTCTCAGGCCCATCAGTTATGTATGTATTGAATAGCTTCATCTAACTGCCAGTAATTGTTCATCATATGTAGTGTTTTTATGTAATTGTCTTCATACGGGAACGTTGTTCGGGACAACCATCTCAATGTTGCTGTCTTCCTTTGAAATCTCCCTCGATTTTTTACCATCGACAGATACATCAGACATTGTGCTCTTGCTACTGGTATTTCAGTTGCTATGAACGTTCTGGAGGCGCCCATGGCATTGAGGATTAATGAGAAGATAAAACAGCTCTCTCCGGCGGTTTCCTGACATATTTTTGTCATGTGTTTGTACCACATGTTATTAGACACACAAGCAGTGTCAGTGAGATACATATTTACCCCTTCATGTCTGTGTCGCCAGTGTGCGTACCTCTCCTTACCGTGTCTGCAGTGCTCTCCTGTCCACTTGACATGGTCGTTCCACCAGTTTGGGTCAGGGGAATGTTAGTAGAGGATACAGCCTCAGCACTGCCAATAAATGAAATTCTCCAAAATATAAAGGTCACAACTCCACTTGGAATAAGATGGCACAACAGGATAATCACATTCTTTATTATTTCACTCATCTTTACCTGTGCAGCTTGAGCCTGGTGCAGCCTGAAGATATAATTGCCTACTTGAAATGCGGGAAGAAATGTGTTATTGGTTTAGTATTTTAGGTACTCCTAAAATACTACTCTAAAATAAATAAATGACTACTATGCATACTAAATAGTTGTTGATAGCAAAGATAAACACTTCTTTCCTTACTGCCCTTACTTCTGAGTCTCTCAGTGTGGCGAGAATAGGAGGATCTCCATGTTTGAGTTGTGGGTACGCTTGGGCCGAATATGCCACAAAATGCAAGGTAGTATACTCTGGGGGACTGTGCTCGGAACCTACTGGGTCTTCTCACAATGTGGGCAAATTGGACCGAGAAAGTGTCAGGGTGGTAGTCAGCGGGTAACATGAGCAATCATAAATTATTGCACTGGTTTTCTCATTGAATGCTTGTAGAGAATAAAATAGCAAACAGTGTATCCTAACTCTAAGGAGATCCAGAGTTCAGTCTCTAATTCTGCTGTTCATGAGCGAGTAACCCTTGGGTGTCCTAAGCTCAGCAGTGTAAGTTCAAAGTCATTTTTTTGCTCTTCTTGCTGCTGATCGTTGGCCCTGTTGAAATTGTTGACAGCTTAGGCCGCTGCTTTGTAGCGCTTGGTATCAAATATTTGGTTCCAGACCAACGTCCACTCGAGCCTGACAGCATGGTCGACCACCTTCTCCATACTGTGAAGACCAGTATACCTTGGTGTGTTCCACCTTTGGATGAAGTTGCATAATAGGACCAGATCCCCAACGTTACCCTGTCTCTTAATTTCAGAGTCTTTTGGTACGTTGTTGCAGTTGCTCTCTCCGCTGCCTTCTGGGCCTCCACAGTGTCATTGTATCTGGTAAGAAATAAAAGACGCACTAGCTATCAAGGAAGTAATGTATTCATACATTTCCTGACATAACACATATGCACTGCTCTCACAGTACTTCTGTGCTGTAGTAGAGCAGTGAACACCATTGCTGAACTTGGGGCATTGCATATGGTGAACCTGCAGGCTGCAGTCAGATAACATACCCAATCATCACTGCATTTTCATTTTCAGCTGCCTTCCCCTCCCTGCATTTAGTGGTGCATTTTCAGAACTCCCAGGAGTGCAACACATACACAGTGTCATAGTATCTTACCGACAGCAGCCAGTGTTGGCTGGGTCTTGTGGTAACAAGAGTAGCATGCGGGCTCTCTACAGTACTACAAATGGTGGCACTGTGGATGTTTGAGACCCGGGTTCCTCGTGGGGGAACAATGTGATCCTGGGAATTATTTAACCAGCTCCTGGGGTTCTGGGGCTCCTGAGGTCAAGAGGACCCACCACTCTTTGCTGTAACCAATGCACGCACTGGGTGCATGGCCAACGGCTGCAGACAATGCTTGTTCCCTGAAGCCCAGCAGAGACAGTTGGGTCCTCACCATCTGACAAACACGTACGCTTTCCTGTTCAGATATTACTCACACATTATTCCCACAATGAACCACAAATTATGAGCACTTCTCCGGTACACAACAAACACACAACTGCAGTCTTTTTTTACCCAGACTGTGCTTCTTGCCTCTTAAAATGGCGGAACAGCAGCAAACGCGGTCTCGTGGGGTGTCTTTTCATTTTGCCATTGAGAGAGGACTACTGTGGCCCGCCTGGGCTGCCCATAGGCAATGGTTCTTGGGGTGCTGATGCTGTCAGGGCTTGGGAACATGTGGCTGTTGCCTATGGTTGGATCCCTTCTAAGCTATATGTCGCCATGTTGCTAGCCACTAAGATGCAGTGGCAACCTTGATAGAGCCATAAGGGGCGGAGTCGGTGCCAGGAGCAAATGCCACAGCTCTGTTCATTCCCAGATGCCTTTTCCAGGTACGAGTGGATGTGTCATCAACACTAGTGTAGGTGGAAGGATGTCAGCCTGTCGGGGCAACAGTGGAGTTCCGGTCACCGGAAAGGAAACACTGAATTCTCTGCTAGAGGTGTCAACATAATGGCTGTCTTACCGGGTCAGTTTCTCTGCAAAGCTGCAGCTACTTGCATAGAGGAAGGTGGCTTGGAGACCTAGAATTCCAATCTCCCTGCAGTGTGCTCTGTGTGTGCAGACAAGAGGTACAGAACAGACTTGTTCCAGGGAATGGCTAGGGCTTACATACATTTGGCAGATCCTGGTATGAATGGTTCAAGGACACGAGGTGGCACACACAAGCAATGGAAGAGGAGGCAGAGCTTGGATCAAACCGATCAGGAGCACATTCTCTTTTGCTTTACTGGGGATTGACACCACAAACCCTCTAAAATACCTCAGCAATATCTCTGCGAGAGAGCTTAATCTTTCTCTAGCAAGATTCAAAAATGTTGGTCGGATGTGAAATTAGTAGCAATCCAAAACATTCATAGTAATATATATATATATATATATATATATATATATATATATATATATATATATATATATATATATATATATATATATATATATATATTACATGGCCACGCTAGTGGCCATGTAGTTATGTTTAAGTTGCTGTTTCCATAGGAAGAGCACTATTTGGGCTGCTTATAACTTTGCTCCCCCTGGACGAATCCTCACCAAAGTTTGCAAAAAAAGTATATGGCACACTCTGAATTCTTTTGCTAAGTTTGGTGAGGATTTGTCCGGGGCGGCAAAGTTACAAGGGGGTCCCAGAACTTTTTTTTTTTCCATAGACTGAATGGGGAAAAAACTTGGCTCGCGCCTACAGCCCAAACCGCTGGATGGATTTTCACCAAATTTGGACCAGGAGTAGTGGCTTGGTCCCGAAAGCGTGCTTTTGCAAATCTGTTGAAAATCCGTCCACTAGTTTTATTTAAAATGACAAAAAAGTAGGTCCCAAAAAATTTGTGATATCTGTGTTCGGTCCGTGGACACACTTCCCTGTTCGCTCCGCGGACAGTGTTCTGATTGTCCAATCGGCTTGCGTGATGTCCGTGGACATGCGACGTGTTCACTGATTGGACGGCGTAGAGCGTGAAGCGCGTCAGATTTTCGGTATCGCCCGCCATCTTGGATTCGCGGAGGTGCGCGGACAGCGCGGTGAAACTTGATTTTAAAATTGTATTTAGTAGAGTGTGTTGGTGTGTAAGAGTTTTTGGGGAGGGTGGGAGAGTATGAGATAGGTTAAATGTTGTATTTTTTATGTGGTAGACCCTCTTGTTGTGTTTGATTTGTCTGCGGACAACACGGCTGTTCTGAAATGTTCTAAATAAACTAAATGGGGGGTGTTCTGAGGACGCAAATGTGTCCGTTTTGTTCGCAAGCAAGCTGAAACTGTTCTAAGAACACTCGCGGTGTCCTGAAATGTACGTAAATAAAGAAAATGGGGGTGTCCTGAGGACGCTGTCCGTATTGTTTGCTGGCAAGTTGAATGTGTTCTAAAAACACTTGCGGTGTCCTGAACTGTTCGCAAATAAACAAAATGGGGGTGTCCTGAGGACGCTGTCCGTATTGTTCGCTGGCAAGTTGAATGTGTTCTAAGAACACTTGCGGTGTCCTGAAATGTTCGCAAATAAACAAAATGGGGGTGTCCTGAGGACGTTGTCCGTATTGTTCTCTGGCAAGTTGAATGTGTTCTAAGAACACTCGCGGTGTCCTGAAATGTTCGCAAATAAACAAAACGGGGGTGTCCTTAGGACGCTGTTCGTATTGTTCGCTGGCAAGTTGAATGTGTTCTAAGAACACTCGCCGTGTCCTGAAATGTTTGTAAATTAACAAAATGGGGGTGTCCTGAGGACGTTGTCCATATTGTTCGCTGGCAATTTGAATGTGTTCTAAGAACACTCGCGGTGTCCTTAAATGTTCGTAAATAAACAAAATGGGGGTGTTCTGAGGACGCTGCCCATATTGTTCGCTGGCAAGTTGAATGTGTTCTAAGAACACTTGCGGCGTCCTGAAATGTACGTAAATAAACAAAATGGGGCTCTCCGGAGGATGATGTCCGTATTGTTCGCTGGCAAGTTGAATGTGTTCTAAAAACACTCGCGGTGTCCTGAAATGTTCATAAATAAACGAAATGGGGGTGTTCTGAGGACGCTGTCCGTATTGTTCGCTGGCAAGTTGAATGTGTTCTAAGAACACTTGCAGTGTCCTGAAATGTTCGTAAATTAACAAAATGGGGGTGTAGACCCTCTTGTTGTGTTCGATTTGTCTGCGGACAACACGGCTGTTCTGAAATGTTCAAATAAACTAAATGGGAGGGTATTCTGAGGATGCAATATGTGTCCGTTTTGTTCACAAGCAAGCTGAAACTGTTCTAAAAACACTTGCGGTGTCGTGAAATGTACGTAAATAATGAAAATGGGGGTGTCCTGAGGACACTGTCCGTATTGTTTGCTGGCAAGTTGAATGTGTTCTAAAAACACTTGCGGTGTCCTGAAATGTTCACAAATAAACAAAATGGGGATGTCCTGAGGACACTGTCCGTATTGTTCGCTGGCAAGTTGAATGTGTGCTAAGAACACTCGCAGTGTCCTGAAATGTTCGCAAATAAACAAAATGGGGGTGTCCTGAGGACGATGTCCGTATTGTTCTCTGGCAAGTTGAATGTGTTCTAAGAACACTCGCGGTGTCCTGAAATGTTCGCAAATAAACAAAATGGGGGTGTCCTGAGGACGCTGTCCGTATTGTTCGCTGGCAAGTTGAATGTGTTCTAAGAACACTCGCCGTGTCCTGAAATGTTCGTAAATTAACATAATGGGGGTGTCCTGAGGACGTTGTCCGTATTGTTCGCTGGCAAGTTGAATGTGTTCTAAGAACACTCGCAGTGTCCTGAAATGTTCGCAAATAAACAAAATGCGGGTGTCCTGAGGACGCTGTCCGTATTGTTCGCTGGCAAGTTGAATGTGTTCTAAGAACACTCGCCGTGTCCTGAAATGTTCGTAAATTAACAAAATGGGGGTGTCCTGAGGACGTTGTCCGTATTGTTCGCTGGCAAGTTGAATGTGTTCTAAGAACACTCGTGGTTTCCTGAAATGTTCGTAAATAAAGAAAATGGGGGTGTTTTGAGGACGCTGTCCGTATTGTTCGGTGGCAAGTTGAATGTGTTCTAAGAACACTCGCGGTGTCCTGAAATGTTCGTAAATAAACAAAATGGGGGTGTCCTGAGGACGATGTCCGTATTGTTCTCTGGCAAGTTGAATGTGTTCTAAGAACACTCGCGGTGTCCTGAAATGTTCGCAAATATACAAAATGGGGGTGTCCTGAGGACGCTGTCCGTATTGGTCGCTGGCAAGTTGAATGTGTTCTAAGAACACTCGTGGTTTCCTGAAATGTTCGTAAATAAAGAAAATGGGGGTGTTTTGAGGACGCTGTCCGTATTGTTCGGTGGCAAGTTGAATGTGTTCTAAGAACACTCGCGGTGTCCTGAAATGTTCGTAAATAAACAAAATGGGGGTGTCCTGAGGACGCTGTCCGTATTGTTCGCTGGCAAGTTGAAAGTGTTCTAAGAACACTCATTATGTCCGTGGACATTAACAGTTCCCATAAGCCATACTTAAAATGTTTGACTCTATGGGTGTGATATGCTGCGGTGGTTGTGGCCAGGGCATAGAATCTTGGGTGCATGGCCATACGGCCATATGGCCATGCACCCAAGACTCTATGCCCTGGCCACACCCATCGCAGCATATCACACTCATAGTGGCTTATAACTTTGGGATTCAAAAACAAATTTATACAGAACAAAGTTATAAGCCTCTATGGGTGTGATATGCTGCGATGGTTCTAATTATTATAATATATTTACTGTTTGGTTTAGTAACTGGAGTACATCTATTTCTTGCACATTTCTGTGATAAAAGACAAGATCATGTGGGTATTGGTACTTTCTAATGACTTATTACATTGAATAATCAACATTTTTTTTTAACCTCATATTTAGTATATTTGCTCAGTTTCTGTGTTTGTTGCTAAAATCATTGGGTCTGTGGGAGAAAAAAAAATCCATGTTGGATTAAAAAAAAAAACTTTTTCTGTTATACTACAGTTTATTTTGTTTGTTTTCAGTGTTCACTTGTTGTTTCTGGCTAATGCTGTTTACATTGGCTTGTTGCAGTTTTTTGGAGCAGTAACATTTGATTTATTTGTTTGGATATTATAAAATTTTGGAGCAGTTAGATACCAGTAGGCATATTCTAACTGTCTATTGTTTTATATATTTTAGTGGAATTGATTTATCTGTTTGGATATTGTTAAATTTTGGGACAGTTAGATACCAATTGGTGTATTCTAACTGTCTATTTTTTGATATAATTTAGTGGTATTGATTTATCAGTTTGGATATTGTAAAATTTTGGGTTAGTTAGATACCAGTTGGTGTATTCTAACTATTTATGTTTTGCTCTAATTTAGTGGTATTCATTTATCTGATTAGTTGTTGTAGAATCTTTGGGCAGTTAGATACCTTTTGGAATATTCTAACAATTTATATTTGTTTACTACAAGTTTAATTAAGGTTTAAGTACAGTTTAGTTAATAAATTTTGGTTTTCAGAACATTAAATAAGCGTTTGAAAGATTTGCTGGTAATCTCTGCTTTAGACTAATGGTACTATCATTACATTCAAACCATCCACATTTCTTTTTTATATATGCGGTGTAGTGACCAGAATTGGTTGTGGCTCCTGCATGGTAGATTATACCTATTGTTGTGAAGGTTTTCTTACCAAGTGATACTTGACCATGTGTGAATCCAGTCATCTTGCAGTTGTTTTTGGTACCATCTGCATTGTAACGTAGAAGCATTAGTATTACGTATTTACTATGTGTTTGTATTAGTAAGGTGGAGCAATTATCCAAATTGCAGGTAGTACATAATCTACCATGGTTTGCATTTTGCACAAGATGCTGAAATGGAATGGATTCACAATTAGGTATTGATATATATACAAAGCGTTCAATGGGGATTTGCTCTTGTGTCACATTGTTGCAGAGAGTGCATGTATGTTTCCACATGTATGAAATCTGGAAGAGTTCATTTATAGGTATATTTTTATTTTCCAGTAGTTGTAGTAAATACATTAGAAATTCTTGTGGATCTTCCTGTGAGTTTATAGTGAATTTCACCATTCCAGCACAGTAGTCCAATTGTTGTCTTATTCCATAAACACTATACGTGTTATCAGGATTGTTTGTTGCATTTCTGTGAAGTATTAACATTTGCCAACACAATTGGGCTGTACTGTGTAAGTAAATGTTGTCAACTATTGGTGGCAATTGAAATAGAATATTCATTGCTACATTTGCATAGCAACTTACTCCATCTATATTTGAGAGTTTAAATGAACCAGGTACGTCTGTATCTGATTGATTTTTTTTTTTTTTAGTTTGTCTTCCTTCTTTGATGTAGTACCTGGTTTACTTTCCCTAATGGGTTCTTTTATGTTTGTGGTACTTGATGAAGTTTTAGTTTCTTTTACTCTCTTTACAGGATTTGCAGTGACATCCTGGTGCATTTCTGTTTGATTTAGTTTTCTTTTACAACGTTTTACTTTTTGTGGTACAGAATATGTGTTTAGATGGGGGGTGTATAGTGAGCGAAGTCTATTGTATTCTAAAATGCAAGGAATATCAGCGTTTACTTTACTTGCATCAAAGTTGATTACTCATGCCTTCTTTAAAGACTGTGTTAACAATGTCTATCATCATTGCTTTGTCTAGGGTAAGACCTTGTGATTTATGAATGGTGAGTTAGAGAAAATTGTTCTCTGCGTACATACATGCCTTTGAAGAGAAGGAATCGAGCTGTTGAGTGTGCTATCCTTTTCACTTCTGAAAGTTTGTCAAAGAGAATATTGACAAACTGAATGTTGTTGTTATGTGGGTATGTTTGAAAGCCAACAACTGTACCCAGTGCTCCATTAACTAGTCCATGGTCCACGTTAAAGTTACGTTTAAGCATTACTCTGCAATTTAAGGATCATTTTAATATCTTTTCCAAACCAGCTGTGTTTGAGATTGAATTTTCTAAACTATTTAGTCTTGTTGTGGCTTGCTCACACATGGGTAGTGTCATGCCATGTACATCTAGTTTGTCTGTGGCGCTAATTTCCATTATTGGTTGCATTTCTTTACTTAACATTATTTCATTGAATTTGAAACAGCTTGCAAGAGTTGGCATTAAGACCATATAATTGACATTTTTATGGGCTAATTGTTCTATAACATCTGTAGCACATGCATTATCACCATAAAGTGCATGAATGTGCCGGGTTTTCTATATTGCTTCTGATTCTTTAGAAAGTATACCAACTCTGATACTTTTTAAGATGTTGGCATAAGTGAGATCTGCAGATTGCCGCATGTTTTCTGTTAATTCTCTGTATTGGAAATGTTGGCAAAGGTTGACATTTCCAGTGCTGCCAACAGGCAGAGTTTGTGTCCTAATGTTTTAAAAATAGGCTCATCTTTTACTGGTTTCAATTGAAGAAGATCTCCGAAAACAATAATGTGTAGTTTGTTTTTAGTACTTCTTGTAATCTGAGGTGAATCAAAGCCAACATTAGGTTGGACACCATGCTCACTTCATCTATTAGTAGCATTTTCATTTGTTTTAATACTCTGCGTAGTTCCATTGCAGCTTCTGTAGAAAGTTTGTAATAGTCTAATTTGCTTTGGTGTTCTACTGGCAGGAGTAGTAATCGGTGTAAAGTGACACCACCTATGTTGTAGGCAGCTAAACCTGTGGGGGCAGTGACAACAGCTGACAGTTTGTTGTTTGTCAATTGTTGAAGGAACTTACTGATGATTTTGATTAGGAATGTTTTGCCAGAACCAGCTTCACCAGTGATATACAGTACTATAGGTTTGGCAGGTGCATTCTTTGTTTTCATGTTGTACACCATGTTCAATTTCTTTTGTTACTTCTTGAAAAATGCTACGTTGCTCATTGTTTAGTTTTGATTGTAGTATAGTTAAGTCTTCTTTATCTTCATACTAACACATGGGGGCCGATTCATGGAACAAACGTGCGCCGAAAATCTACGCGCAAGCAGGCGCAAGCAGGCGCAAGCAGGCGCAAGCGGAAAAAAACAGGCGCACGCGCACGCGTGCGATTCATGGAAGTCCCTGCGCGTGTTCACCGCGGGATGTGCGCCAAACCCGTGCATGGCGCACAAGTCACTGCAACATCGCGAAAGGCGTGCGCGACGCGCACAGTGAAAGCGCACAACCTCAGCGCACACACCAGAAAGTGGGCGGGACATGGGGCGTAACGCACGGAATGGGGAACAACACGCGAAAATAAGGGCGTAACTGGGGATGTACTGCAGGGAAGCAGACGGAACGCCCACACGCACTCGAACCACACGTATTCATGGAATCGAATAGGGCAAAGCCACGCACAGCCAAAGACACGCACAAGCTGAAACACGGCCGCCACACGAAGGCAGGCGGTAGAGTCCCAGCGCATCAAAAAAGTGGCGCGCGGGAAGTTAAATACGCGATTGAGCGGGGTACGTGGATTTCAGGGGTGCGCGAGAAATTCTACACGTGATTGGCCTGGGTACGTGTATTACAGGGGTGCGCGAGAAAATCTACACGCGATTGGCCTGGGTACGTGGATTTCAGGGGTGCGCGAGAAATGCTACACGCGATTGGCCTGGGTACATGTATTACAGGGGTGCGCGAGAAAATCTACACGCGATTGGCCTGGGTACGTGGATTTCAGGGGTGCGCGAGAAAATCTACACGCGATTGGCCTGGGTACGTGGATTTCAGGGGTGCGCGAGAAATGCTACACGCGATTGGCCTGGGTACATGTATTACAGGGGTGCGCGAGAAAATCTACACGCGATTGGCCTGGGTACGTGGATTTCAGGGGTGCGCGAGAAAATCTACACGCGATTGGCCTGGGTACGTGTATTACAGGGGTGCGCGAGAAATCCTACACGCGATTGGGCCTGTGCGAGTGGGGCAGTGTATTACGTGGGTGTGCGGGAAGTTGAAGAGGTGAATTGCCAGTGTGGGTCCTCCCAGGTCTCCCCTCTACCCCCTCCATGACCTCTGCAGGCAGCCCACACCACAGGGGACTACCCTGCACCCCTGTCATGTCCCGCAGGCAGCCCATCCACCATGGACATGCCCCCCAGCCAAGCCACATGTCCCCTTGCACCCCCACCCCCCAGCACTGTGGGGCACCTGCCAGCAGGCCCCCAACCATGTCCCACTCATGTCCCCTTGCACCCCCACCCCCCAGCAGGCCCCCACTCATGTCCCCTTGCACCCCCACCCCCCAGCACTGTGGGGCACCTGCCAGCAGGCCCCCAACCATGTCCCACTCATGTCCCCTTGCACCCCCACCCCCCAGCAGGCCCCCACTCATGTCCCCCTGCACCCCCACCCCCCAGCACTGTGGGGCACCTGCCAGCAGGCCCCCAACCATGTCCCACTCATGTCCACTTGCACCCCCACCCCCCTGCAGGCCCCCACTCATGTCCCCCTGCACCCCCACCCCCCTGCAGGCCCCCACTCATGTCCCCCTGCACCCCCACCCCCCAGCACTGTGGGGCACCTGCCAGCAGGCCCCCAACCATGTCCCACTCATGTCCCCTTGCACCCCCACCCCCCTGCAGGCCTCCACTCATGTCCCCCTGCACCCCCACCCCCCTGCAGGCCCCCACTCATGTCCCCCTGCACCCCCACCCCCCAGCACTGTGGGGCACCTGCCAGCAGGCCCCCAACCATGTCCCACTCATGTCCCCTTGCACCCTCACCCCCCAGCAGGCCCCCACTCATGTCCCCCTGCACCCCCACCCCCCAGCACTGTGGGGCACCTGCCAGCAGGCCCCTAACCATGTCCCACTCATGTCCCCTTGCACCCCCACCCCCCAGCAGGCCCCCACTCATGTCCCCCTGCCCCCAGGTCCTGACGAAACGCAATCATGGCAGTAATGGGCAGCATACCCAGCACAAACACCCAGCCAAGGATTGCATCCACCCACATAGTAGATGCAATTACATGATACAACCCCAATGGCAAGTATGTAAATGAACACATGTCCCTCACACACACATACACAATGGGTGCAAGTGAATGTCAAAACCCATATCATGACATGCATGAAACCAGTGAGAAAATACCACAAATGTAAGTAATAAATATATGTATTAAAGATGAAAATGAAGTAAAGAAATAAAACACACAACAATGGGGAAGACAAAACAAATGGTCCATGTCCGAGAACTAATAGAAAAAATCAAAAAACAAAGGAATCCAAAAACTAATGTAGTCCAAAGCAAAATAATTGGGGGAAAAATAAGGAAAAACCATTGCCTCATGGTGAACACAAATATAAATCCAACAAATTTTTTCCAAACATCAAACTATGTACAAGAATATCCCAGGGTCCATGAGCCCAACACCATAAATTAAACCTACTACTACTAACTAATAATAAAAATATATACAGAAAAGTGGCCATTGTCCGAGCGGTCCAAAAAAAACGTAAAAAATAAAGGAAACCTAACACTAACTAACTAAAGAACTATATACAATGGCAGCGGGCAAGTCCTGCGGCTCACTCTGTGATGTTGCCGGCCAGGGCATCCTCGAACTCCATGTCGATGTCCCGGAGGCGGGACTCTGTCCTGGCCCCGAGGTCTCGCAGGGACAACCCCGTGTCCACCTCAAACTCCCTGCGAGCTTCCTCGAGGCACTCAGCCCGCCTCAACGCCCGACGCATGGAGAACTCCGCCCTGACCATGGTGAGCCGCTCCTCTTCCGCCCGCTGCCGCTCTGCACCTATCCGCTGGACCAACTGTTCCCACACGGAAGACACTGCCATCCAAGGGTTCTCCTGCCCTCCGGCCGATGCCTGCCCCTCTGATCTTGATGGCCCCGAGCCATGATGCCTCCCACGTCGAGCCTGCTGCTGCCTCCGACGCCACTGCCTCTGCCAGCACGACGGCATCCAGGCTGATGGAATCCACCGATGCCGTCGTGCACGTGCCCTGCCAGATGATGCCGGCACATCCTCCATCTGCAGGGGGACAGTTGCTGTGTTGTCCACCCCTGCTGGACCTTCGACTCCCGACTGTGGCAGGCATGGGGTCCCCACCGAGCTGGCTGCGTTGGTCGGGGCAGGTCCACAGGGGGCCCTGGTGGCATCTGGGCCGGAAGACGGCATGGAGCACGACTGGCGCATAGCCTCCACAGAGGAGGAGAGGGTCGCCAGAAGGCCACACACATGTAGGAAACCCCCGACCATGGCGGCTCCCAAATGGTTCACGTACGCACGGTGCTCTTCGTGATGATGTGCATGCTCCTCCCGGGAAGCATGCACCTCATCACGAATGCCAGCCGTGCGCAACGCGACACCAATCAGGACCCTCTCCACACGGCCAGGGGTCCCCTCGTCCGCAGGTAGAGGAGTGTCAGATGACATGGACATCTCCCCTACCTGCGGACGGGCCTGGGATGGGGCATCCCTGCTGGTGCATGGTGGTGCAGTCACAGTGTCAGGGACAGTGACATGCACAGGCACCTCCACGGCGACCTGTGCTGCCTCCTGCCCCTGGCCCTGGACTGCACCACTTGCACCAGCGGGGAAGCCCCCACCAGGCCCCATGTGTGGCTCAGTAGCGGCCTCCTCCCCCTCTGTGGAAACCACCAACCTGGATGTCTCCACGCCGTCTTCCGCCGGTGCAAGCCCCTGTGGGGGCTCACCCACCCCTTCCGCTGCAGCCGTGGTGGCATCCCCGCCGCTCTGCTCCACAGCGCCTTCTCCGCCCTCTTCTTCACTTGCCACTATGTAGAGGGAGACATAGAACACAAGCATCAGGGTACTGTACAATGGTCCCCTAGACAGGAAGCAACAGCAGATGAGTGGCACTGTCATACATCACTTCCATCATGTCCCTCCACAACACATGGGTCAGTGCAGGCAAAACACATACAGTAACAGGCATGGCGCATGCCATGGACATTGGCATACATGACCAAGGGACTCATGATTCATACAATGTTGGTTTTAAACTCACATGCATCATGGGTCTTGCCATCACATGCACACACCTCACCGTAGTTCCATCCATCTGGCCTCGTACACCACAGACGCAGTGGATACAAGGATGACTAGGCTGCATCAGTGAATCTGAACATTGTCACAGACATGTGTCATGCATCCATGGCAGTTACAAGTCACAGACACGCAGTTCAGACACACACACATGGGCACCATACGTGTACATGGGACCAGCACCCATCCCTCACCCCCACCCATGTCCAGGAACAGAGACTGCCATGCTTCCATGTGTCCATTCCGCACAGAGCCCCCCATGTTGCAATAGAACACATGCACCAACCATGTGGTTCACACATCACTGTACTCACATGCCTGACCATGATGTCCCTGCACACACACATACGTACATGGCCTATGTCACACATACAGGCAGGTATCAGACAACCAGCACACTGCAACATGCCCTGTCTCACACAGTAATGCTTGGCCACTTACCGGCCAACTCCAGATGGGTCTGCCTCCGAAGGATCTGGGCGTGGAGCGCTGGGTCTACGCGTTCCAGGACCCTCATCTGGATGTCACTTAGGCGTGCCCGGCCCCCCTCCGCGAGGCGCCGGGCCTTATTGAGGGTCCTGGACCTCAAGTCCTCCCAGCGCTTCTTGATGTGCTTGATGTCGCGGGTTGCCACCCCCTCCGCGTTGATGGCAACCACTACATCGTCCCAGATCCTCTCCCGTCCTTCCTTGTTGGCGCGTGGTCTTCCGAAGAGGGCATCATAATGCCCCAGGACATGCTCCACCAGGACACCAACATCCTTCTCACTGAAGCTGGTGGCCCTCTGCCTCTCTGGCTGGGGGTCGCCACTGGTCTCAGATGGTGCTTGCCCCGACATGGCGACCCCCGAGGCAGGCGTGGGTGGGCAACTGGGTCCTGGGGCTGGGCTGTGGAGCGATGGTATCCCAGTCGGGAGTCTACTGTTCCAGCAGGGGTCGACACAGCAACTGGACCCCTGCAGATGGCTGATGTGCAGGCACCAAATGGCAGGGCACGGTGGCAGCAGGCAGGCAGGCAGGCAGGCAGCAGCAGATGGCACGTGGGAGGCTGCTCGGGGCACTGGGGGGCAGTGATTCGGCCTTCTGGGCAGGAGCGTGGTCTTCCGTGTGTATTCGCGTGGCCAGCTTGATACGGAGTGATTTGGCACGTGAAAAATCTGGACGTCAGCGTGTAATTCGAGGAAAGGCCCGTAGCGCGTAAGCGCGTCTGCACGCATACGCATTTTCATTGGACCAAAGGCCCTCAGCGCATGAGCGCGTCGGAGGGTGTATCCCTCATTGCACGTGATGACAGAACACACGTGGATTTCAACCAATCGCGTGTGAAAGTTCACGCCACCCCGGAACACACGTACCCAGGCTAATCGCGTGTGGAACTAAACGCACACCCGGAAAAACACGTACCCAGGCTAATCGCGTGTGGAAAACTGCACGTCCGCGTGTAATGCGCGTAATCACGCGTGAAAAACTGCACGTCCACGTGTAATGCGCGTAATCGCGCATGAAAAACTGCACGTCCGCGTGTAATGCGCGTAATCGGGCGTGAAAAACTGCACGTCCGCGTGTAATGCGCGTAATCGCGCATGAAAAACTGCACGTCCGCGTGTAATGCGCGTAATCGCGCATGAAAAACTGCACGTCCGCATGTGACGTGACGCGCGCGTGCATTTCCCTCAGCACGGGTTAAAGGTGAGCGGGCCCAGCAGTTCGCTGTACGTGCCTTCCGTGGAGACCGACGTGTGTTGCTGCTTCCAGTTGTTTCGCGCGCCATCTACTTCACAGCTATCAAGGACGTATCTCTTCTTTTGGCGGGGGTATTGGCTACGCGTGTTTTTCTGCATCGCGCTAGTCAGACGGTGAGTCGCAAACGCTCCTTTTCCCACTGCGGGTGCCCCTGTGTATTGCACCCATTTTCGATGTCATCGTAGCCTGCGTGTCCCACGCGTACGCGTTATTCGTGTTACTGGGTGCCACCGCGTACTGCGGGAGGTCAAATCCACGCACGTAGGCTACAGGGTTGCGTGCACGGTTTTACTGCAGTTTTGGGGTGCCTGAGCGTTGCGTGACCCGTCACCACATCACCGGGGTCACATACAGCCTTGCAGGTGCAGGGGGGCTGTTAACATCTTGCTTCCCACCCCCTTCACCCCAATTGCCCAGGACAATTGTGGTGTACACCTCCCATTGGCACCACTCCATCTGTGCCAGCACTATTACATCTGTGCCATGGTTGGGAGGCCACCAAAGGTGAGGGGCGCCTCAGCTGGGCGTACTCCTCGTGGCGGGCGTGGTCGGGGACGTGGCCGTGGTGACCAGGGAGTAGGGGGACTCCAGGGTGTCCAGGGCAGCCACAGAGGGGGAAGAGGCAGGGGTGCGCCACTTGAGCACAATGTTGTGCCATGTGTTGGTGCAGCCATGCCACCACCCCATGTGGTTCCGGGGGATGCAGCTCCTGCATCTGGCACTGGCACCCGTATGACCCAGCAGTCCGTTCCATCGACTGCCACGAGCCCAAGGGTAGCGGTAGCTGCAGGTGCAGCTGTGGACACCGCCACCCAGGCTCAGGGTCTGCCAGCGCAGGCTGCGTTGGCACTTGAAGAGCCCTTGGTAGATCTCCAACAGGCCAGGGGGGAAACCATAGGGGCACGCCGGGCTGCTCAGACCAAGACATGTGTCCCTGGGGCAGTCATGTCATCTGCTGCCCCGAACAGCCGGGTGTTGGCAAGTGCAGGGGCAGATGCACCCAACAGCACCCCGGTTGTGAGTCTGCCAACCAGGACCGTTGCGGTCAATGACCCTGCCACAGCTGATGTTGCTGCGCAGGGTCCATTAGTGGGCACCCAGCTGCCACTGACACAAGTCAGGCCTTTGGTCATCCCTCCACCTGCCACTCCCTCGGCTCAATCCACCGAACCCACTGGCCATACTGGTCAGGGCGGCATTATCCAGCCAGGGTCTGCGCCACAGTCCAAGAGGAGGAAGGTTGCACCTGCAGCACAGGCTGGGACCCCACACACAGCCACGACCTCCTGCACGTCGAGGAAGAAGCCTTTCTGTAAGCAGGAACTGGACTTCCTCGTGGACTACGTGCGGGGACACAGCCGTGACATGCTAGTGGGTGCCAATAGTCAGACTACGGCTGCCCAACGTGACACCCACTGGAAGCATGTTGCAGAACATGTCAGTTCATTCGGCCATGAGGTGCGCACGGCGCAGGAGTGCAAAAAGCGCTGGAATGACATCAAGCGCAGCACTAAGGCTAAGCGTGCCTCAAATTACAACTTGACTCTGGTGACTGGCGGTGGGCCTGCACCAGAGGAGGAAGAACTCACTCCGCATGAGGCTCTCGTTGCGGAGTTCATACCACCAGAATTGGTCGAAGGTGTGGGAGAGATGCTGGACTTTGATGCCCAATCCAGTGAGTGTTGATGCGTAGTTGTTGAGGACGTGTGTGTTTCACTTGTGGGATGTGTTGTGCATGATTGCTGCTACATGTGACGTGTACATGGTTCTGATGTGTAAGTAATGCAATGCTACCGTCATGCATGTCTCCTCTGCCTGCATGCGGGACTCCATGTGGGCATGCTCCCTTGCCCCTCCTCCGCCACTCTGCACCCCAGTTCCACCTTTGCACTGGTCTGCTACATTCTTGCCAATGTGTAGTTTCTTGTTCATGTGTCCTGTGTAGATGCTAACTTCCAGCTTAGAAACTGCCAGACATATGCCGTGTGGTACAGCCTTAGTACTCGATGCAGGGTATCCCACTTGTACTGTGCATGGGTCAGATGTCCCGCAGGGACATGAGTGCCCATTCATGCTCCATGTGCATTGCACGCATGCCCCTATGTGTCCTTGACTGGATGATCACTGTAATATGAGTCCTTGGTTACATACATTGCCTGCCATATTATCGGCCTCCCCATGTCAACTGTGGCTCTGTCCTGCGTTGCACACATGTTTAGGCAATGACAATCTGTGTGGCTCACAGGCCTCAGCCTGTTCAATGGCCAATGACTCTGTCCAACTCTTGTCGTGTCTTCTTCACACGTGGCTGGCCTCCGGATCTTCCATCATGTGTCCTGCCCACTGTCCCAGCATCATTAGCAGTGTTGTAATTTGATTCACATTAAGCTGGTAATGCCAGTCAACACTGCTTGTCAATACACAGGTGTATGGGCAGCCTTTTGATACCATGCTAGGCATCCCTGCTTTGGTACTGGGGTGGAGGGGTGCTTGGCTGCTAGACATGGTACACATTGAATACACAATGCACGTGATGTCTGATTTTGACATTGCACTGCCTTCACATTTCCTGGCACACACCATGGAGTGCTTGTACATGTAGGTAGTGAGTGGCTTACACATTTTCAGCACTGCATAGACCCACTTCCATGCAAACTGCCACCTTTCAACAGGTCTGATCACAGTGGCTATTCAAAGTAGACCCAGCATGCATGCCAGGTCATATGTTGTGTGTCACATGTCTGCCGGATGCCTTTGCTGTCGGTGTGTGTGTGTGTTGTGTGCTTCTGACATGTGTAGTGACCTTTTCCTCTCTATTTTTCAGGTGATGACGCAATGGATGCAGAGGATGGTGTTGTCATGCCAGACACAGGGTTGGTAAGACCACATCAACCCGGCACTAGTGGGGGTCGTGGGGTGGTAGGCCACGAAAACCCCCAAGTGCTGCAGTCCATCCTGTTTCTGGCTGCCTATGAGTCCAGCCTTGATGACGACTCTGACGTCCATGTTGAGTTGGATGAGCATCAAGTCCATGTGTCAGGGCTGAGTGATTCTGATGTGGACACTCCTCTGTCTGCGACACCTGCACTGAGGGATCAGACAGTCTTGGTTCCTCCGCCCGTGGTGGATCGGGACGCAGGGTCACCCTCCACACCAGTCACTGATGTGCCTGGGACATCACGTCGACGGGGGCATGTAGTCGTGCAGCCGCAGGCGGTGCCAACACAGCGAGGATCTCCGGTCCTTGGGTCCCGCAGGGGTCAAGCCCGGCAACGCGGTCGCCGCGCGCAACCGCTGTATACTGAGTGGGAGCAAGACATGACTGCCAATTCCGAACGGCAGGGGGCAGCAATGGAGAACATCGCTGACAGCATGGAGCGTGTGGCCCGATCTGTGCTCCCCCCTGCTAGGCAGGTGCTTCTCCAGCAGCAGGCGGCACGGTCCACGGCCCGCTCGCTCAGGCTGGGCATGGCGGCCTCAGACAGGGCACGCCAGGCTGAAATGTCGTCTCTGCGTCAAGCAATTGCTGCTCACGCAGAGGCGCACATGGATGCCCTGAGGGAGGAGTATGCCTCCCTCAGATCCACTCTGGGTGTCCTTATGATGTCCCAGAGGCAGCAGGCAGAGGAGAGGTTTGCACAGCTTGAGCGCACCATCTCGGCTGAGCTACAGGCTTGCCGGGAGGTGCAGCGGTTGTCCAGCCAGGCCTTGCAGGAGGAACTCCGTGTTACACGTGCTACCTTGCAAGAGGAAGCACGTGTATCACGTGAGGTTCTGCATGCAGACCTATGTAACATCGCCACACAGAACCAGGCTCACCTGTCCGGCAGACTTGCTGCCGACGAGGGGCAAGCTGCGGCTAGGCGTGGCCAGGCTACTGTGCCACGTCCTCCTTTCCAGGATGAGCCAGACTCGGACTACCATCTATCTCCCACATAGGTCGTGCTGTGCAGGCGTTGAGCCCATGGAGGTATTTTTTTTTGGCTCAGCATCATCGCATGTGGATGTTGAGCAGCACCCTGTACCTCCCCCCTCCTGGGTGCCTCCTCTCCCCCCCGGGTCGTATGTGGCCATTTTTGATTTTTCTTTTAGTTTAGTTAGTTAAGTTTCTGTTTGATAGTTAGTTTAAATAGGTAATGTAGGTTTTCCATAGTTAGTGTAATTAGTTAATAGTTGAGTTAGTTTAAAATTTGTAGTCTATTGTGCTTTCATGTGACAGTGCGGTGCCTTGTGGTTTTTGAAGGCATCCACTGTCTGTTCCAGCTGGGCCCTTCATGGTTGTCTTGTGTATGTGTTTGCTGCTTGGGTTCCTTGACTCACATATGCCACTCCTGCCTCCCTTATCCATGGGCTCGCAAGGATGGTTTGGTGTTACAGAATTTTACACAAGGGCTTTGGACTGTCATATCTGTGGCATGTCTGGTGCTTTGTGACTTGTGTTGACACCCCTAGTGGGGATGATTTAGGTGTAATTGTCCACTGTTCAGCTTTTGCTAGATGGGGTGTGTCATGATTAATGTGGACATTGATTGCTATGCATTGTGTATTATGTCTCATATCTTTCCTGTACACGTGCCTGTTGCAATTCATGCTGTAGATAGTGTTCCACACTTTGGAAGTCAAAGACGGGCTGATGGTGTGATTTGTGATGTGACTCTCTGACATGGTCAAGTAATGAGATGACTGATGAGACACACACAGATCACTTTGATGCATTAATCATTTGTTTCATGCACTTTCTGCAGGGGGATGAGGCACCAGAGCACCTTTGCCAGCAGACATGGCCCATTGGACGACGGAATTCCTGACCCGTTTGTTGGTGCCCACATGCACATGTGTGGACGAGCAGAGCCACAGTGATTGCAGACCCACATCCTAGAACTGCTGACATGTTCCAAGGAACTCCAGGCAAGGTGAGCATCACAGGGGGGCCACGACACAGCAAAGCTTGCACCAGGCGAGTTGCACATGCAGGCTTAGTCACAGCACTGAGGGTGAGCTTAGACGAATATTGGTGTTGAAGCACACAATGCAGCTCAGATGTGTTTGTGGACTGATGGCTGTTGATAGTAGGGTTGTCTGGGACACATGCAGGGGCAGTGGCACATACCCTGCGGTACACCAAGGTTCATTGAGGCACTTGTATCAACCATGTAGCCTTCCGAGACATGGAAAGGGGCAGCTCACAGGGACATACAGCAAGGGACATACTGTGCATGTCTATTCCACGTACTTCATGATAAATTCACTGCCAACTTTGTTTTGGTCATGGTGGTACGCAACTTGCTCTGTAGTCATGGCTTGCCATATGGGTCTGTCTGCTTACCCAGGGAACATTGCATGTTGTGTGAATTGTGACACATTGGTGTTCCATTTGCCACGCACCCACCAGCGCCTGACTTACTGCATTGACTGTGTATGACCTGTCACAGGGGTGATGTTATATATGGGTACGAAGCATCGAGCACTGATTGTCTGTTTGTAGAGTAGTTTGTTGCTATGGGGCATGTTTTGTGTTGTGTTTTCGTGTAATTGGCACATACAGGTTGTTGACTGTGTATCTCTTTGCAGCATTGCAGTGCTCCTGTAACCGGCCCTGAGAGTGCGCAGGCAGGAGGCCAGCACTCAAAACCAGAGCTAAGTGTCTTGTTGTTTTCCTTACAAACTGCCCTGCATAGGCTTGCTGGGGAGTGTACTGATGCACGGATGTATGTGTGGTCCTATTTGGTATGTTTTTTTCCCTAATCACCCGTGATCCTATGCAATTATGAAACCTGTACCCTCTACCCGGTGTTCCTGCTTCCCGTGCCTATCCAAGCAACGTTCCCTGACCCTCTTTCCCCACTGGGGTTGCGGATGCCTGTGTAAGCCCCGAACTTGCAGGCGCCAAAACCCTAGAGGGGGTGGTTGGTTCGTACCACTCCTGAGCCTGGACTACAGAAGGCCATGACAATGATGTCCAAGTTTGTTTGGATTGTGTATGTGTTCATGCAGGTTGTACATTTTCGTGCATTCCCTAGTTTCATGTGTCATTCCTCCTCCCCTCACCTGCCACTCATTCCAGTCATCCAGTGTGTCTACACCTGTCCCGACTGCATATCCCTGAACCTCATTCCCCACCATGATCTCAGGGGCCTGTGTGAGGTTGACCTTGCAGGCACCCGGGACATGGTGTGGGTGGTTGTTTCATGAGACTCCCGCGCCTGTACAGGGGACCTGTGACAGTACACATCCATTCATGGTGCATCATCCTATGTCATGTACCACACATGTCTCACATCCTGTCGTGACATTATTCTGCTGTGCTACCTTGGTTGTTGCATCATTGTGGTAGTACTTGGCGTTTGTGAGGTACTGCTACGTCAAGTCATCTACTGGAGGGTGTTTGGGTTCGTTTTCATGCCTTGGATTTTGTGATTTTGGAAATGAGTGTGGATTCTGAGGGTTCAGGCATCTTTTTACACACAAGGTGGGAGATGGACACGAAGGGTAAAGGTGATCCTGTGGCCAGGTGGAAATGAGGGTTGGAGGCTCCATGACCCAGGTGCAGTTGTTCAGCGGGTCATGGTCATTTGCGCGGGAGGGGGGAGTTGTTGTTGATAGTTGCATTGCCCTGCAGTGTGATGGGAACTCTGACATTGTAATGTTGTTGTCCTATGTACATGTTGTGTTCTGCTGATCAATGCCTGTTCATGTGTTGTGTTTTCCTTTCAGGTGCGAGGGGATAGTTGTGGTTTGACATGCTGGGGTGTACACATGGTGGATGTTCACATGTGATGTGTAGGGAACACTGATGGTCACTTGAGTGCACATGCATATGTGGAGTGCATGTCCCTGCAGAACCACACACTTGCACTTGGATGCACTCCATGTACTCCCACCCTTGCATATCCACGTGTACACTGTTTGCCTTCTGGTGCCCACTGTGTCCCGGCAGCACATGTTCTGTGACCGATTATGGTTCCAGTACATGCCAAATTTGATGTTTGATGTAGTCTGTCACTTAGATGTGATGCTCAGGGTGTGCATCACACGCAATGGCTGTTCACTGTGCTGTGCGCTGAGCAGTGTGATGCAGGAGTGGGACACTGCACACATGAGCTGCAGTGTTGATTTTGCAATGCATAATGTGCATATAGACAGGCATTCATTGTGATGTTACGTCTACGACTGTTGCAATGCATTTGGAAACGACTTATTTTGGGTGGGACATTTTGTTGGTCTGTCATTTCATCTGATTCCGGGTCAGGCATCATTGTCCGATGCCACTGTACATTTAGGACATGGCAATGTGTACCTTATTGTTACTGCGTCAGTGTATGGGTATTGCTTGCCATGTCATGTTGATGTTTGGGAGGGTTTGAGTGACATGACAGTGATGGCCATGGCCTGTTTTGCAGGTGTGTGTGATGCACACCTTGCATGTCCAGGTCATCCGCTTCTCAGAGCAACTAGCTGGGGGTAGGTTTCTCTCTGCAGCAGGGCCCTCCCCCTGGAACAGACTTCCTGCCTGACTTGAACTTGAGGGGAACCATCTCCAGTTCTGGAAGCACCTCAAGACCTTCCTCTTTGCTTCTGCTTACTCTCTGCCTCTCCCTTGCAGAATTCTTCACTGGAACTGCACAGGAGCTGCTACTGGGACACTCTCACCAACCTCGGTCCCTGGCCCAGCCACTGTCCACTTGCACTGCCACCCTGGCAACCCCTGCACTGCAGTACTGTCTCTCTATCCCTACAGCCCTCCCTTCCCAGCACTTGTCTGCACTTATCTTTGCAGTTGCCACCAGGCGACCTATGTATTATTCTTTTGGCCTACTTCCCCTGTACTGGACTCCCCCCCACCCTTCCCCTTGCACTTTTCCCTTCCCCCGACCCCTGCACTTGCACAATCTCAATGACACCTGGCCTAGTAGTACCGTTCTCTGTGTTCCCTTGTTCCCCCCCCCTGCCTCAATGCGCCTTGGAATACTTGTGTATGGCCCATGTCATGTCACATGTCATATGTGTGCATTTTGGTTGCACAGGATAGCTTGTGTTTAAGTAGCTAGGGATGCAGACGATGTGGCACTTCCATGGCAACTATCTCAGGGTGGTAGGGTTGTGACAGTTGACTGTCACTTTGTCATCATCGATTGTCACCTGGTATGTGCCAGGCCTGTGTGCACTCCGCAGGGGTGGGAGTTTAGGTGAAAAATGTGGCCACAAGCTGGGTCCGGGCTTCCTCGCCATGTGCCCTGTCCCCTCCCATGGGCAGCGCCTGTGCCTGTGGTTGGGGATGTGGGGGCACCACCATGTCCACCGGGACGACCTGCCGTGTTGCAACATTGTGCAGGACACATGCTGCCACAATGATCCTGCACACTACTGGTGGTGCATAGAGTAGTTGCCCACCAGAGCGGGCAAGGGAGCGGAAACGTGACTTGAGCACTCCGAATGTGCGCTCCACTATGCCCCTGGTTGCAATATGGGCGGCGTTGTATCTTACCTGGGGTGGTGTGGTGGGGTTCCGGATTGGCGTCATCATGTGGTTGCTCAGAGGGTAGGCACTGTCCCCTGGGGAGGTGATAATAATTGAGATTATTAGGGTTGGGATATTTGTCTGTGTGTGACTTGCATGCATGTGCAAGGGCATTTGTACTGACCTAGGAGCCATGCTGCCCAGCTTCCAGGGCCCGGCTCAGGGCGGACATTCTGTATATGAAACTGTCATGGGTGGAGCCAGGGTAGTTTGCATAGACAGAGGTGATGATTCCCTTTGCATCGCATACCACCTGTACATTGATGGAATGCCAGTGCTTGCGGTTTCGGTAGATGTGCTCAGTGGCCCTAGGTGGACGTAGGGCCACATGGGTGCAATCTATGGCACCGAGCACTTTGGGGAAGTGTGCCACCCTGAAAAAATCCAGGACAACGGCCTGCCTTTCTGCGGGTGTTCTGGGCATGTATATGTGCCTGCGGACTGAGGGGCGCGCTGTCATGATTGCCAGTACCTGGTGTAGGCAGCGTGACTGCGTGGCCTGTGAGACCCCCCCCACTATGGCAGTGGTCCGCTGAAACGACCCAGTGGCCAAAAAATGCAAGACATTGAGCAGCTTCTCCAAGGGGCTCAATGCTTGGGAGCAAAGGGTGGGGGATGTGAGGTCATCTTCCCACTCCCTGACCAGGTCTAGGATGATATGGGATGGAAACCTATACCTGCCGTAGACCTGGTCGTCAGGCATCCCAAAAAGGCTTGTCCGTGGTGCAAAAATGCGTGCCCTGGCTATTCTCCTCCTCCTGCGGTGTCCCATGATCAGTGCAGCAACAAATGGGGCATTCATCGTCGCTGTATATACGCGTTTGTTGTTTGCGCGCACTTTTATGCTGTGCGCGGGCGCGGGACGCCTCCGTGTGGGCGGACTCGTTGGTTTCCCGTATTCGGGTGTCATCGCGTGTGATCGGAGGGGAGCGAGCGTACACGCGATTGGCCTGGGTACGTGTGTTTCGGGGTGCGCGGGTAGTTCCACACGCCATTGGCCTGGGTACGTGTGTTTCGGGGTGCGCGGGTAGTTCCACACGCCATTGGCCTGGGTACGTGTGTTTCGGGGTGCGCGGGTAGTTCCACACGCCATTGGCCTGGGTACGTGTGTTTTGGGGTGCGCGGGTATTTCCACACGCCATTGGCCTGGGTACGTGTGTTTCGGGGTGCGCGGGTAGTTCCACACGCCATTGGCCTGGGTACGTGACGCCATTGGCCTGGGTACGTGTGTTCCGGGGTGCCGTGAACTTTCACACGCGATTGGTTGAAATCCACCTGTGTTCTGTCATCACGTGCAATGAGGGATACTCCCTTGCACGTCACGTCACAGACGCGCTCACGCGCTGAGGGCCTTTGGTCCAATGAAAATGCGTATGCGTGCAGACGCGCTTACGCGCTAAGGGCCTTTCCTCGAATTACACGCTGACGTGCAGAATTTTCACGTGCCAAATCACTCCGTATCAAGTTGGCCATGCGTAAGCACACGGAAGACCACGCTCCTGCCCAGAAGGCCGAACTACTGCCCCCCAGAGCCCCGAGCACGCTCCCACCTGCCATCTGCTGCTGCCTGACTGCCTGCTGCCCACGTGCCCTGCCATTTGCTGCCTGCACATCAGCCAGGGGTGCTGTTGGTGTGACCACCCCTGCTGGAACCAAAGACTCCCGACTGGGATTCCATCGCTCCACAGCCCAGCCCCAGGACCCAGTTGCCCACCCACTCCTGCCTCTGGGGTTGTCATGTCGGGGCAAACTCCATCTGTGACCACTGACAACCCCCGGCCAGAGAGGCAGAGGGGCACCAGCTTCAGTGCCACCGAAGTTGGTGTCCTGGTGGAGCAAGTCCTGGGGCAGTATGATGCCCTCTTCGGAAGTTCCCGCGCCGACAAGGAAGGACGGACTCGGATCTGGACTGACATCGTGACTGCCATCAACGCGGAGGGGGTGGCAGTCCGCGACTTCCAACATGTCAAGAAGCGTTGGGAGGACTTCAGGTCCAGGACCCTGAACAAGGCGCCTCTTGAAGGCAGCGGATGCCAAGGGGCGCCGGGGCCACTTGTCGGAGGAACAGATGAGGGTCCTGGAACACATATCCCCAGCGCTCCACGTCCAGGTCCTTGAGAGGCAGACCCGTCTGGAGTCGAGCGGCTCTCATGCATCCTGATTGTGAGCAGTGAGTGTGGTGATTGTTCAGTAGTGTGCAGGTTGCACATCTGTTTGTATGGGGTCGAGTATGGGTGCGGGTGTACAGGTCCGTGGGGCTGACACATGCGAGGGCTGTAATGTGTGAGACATGGATGGTGCCTGTGTGTGTGGGCTTGCATGCCAAATGCAGTTGTGTGGGCACACAAGTTTGTATGAATGTGTATGTGAGTAGACATGTCCGTGATGTCACGCATGTATGTTGTTTTCAGCTGCATGTATCAGCGCTGTGTACATGTGCATGTGTGTGTATTTGACAAGGGTGCAACAGTGATGCAACATGGATGCATGTGACAGCGGTATGTGGAAGCCTGATGGGCAGATGTGACATGGATGCCCGTCTGAACACTGCGACACTTGCCAGAGGTGTACACATGCATGCAAGTGTGGTGGTGTGTGTACATGTGTGGTGCACTTCGTGTGTTGCATATGATGTATGGCTCACCTTTGGCTGCTCATGTTGTTGTATGTGTATGGATGGTGTTGGCAGTTGCGCTATGGCTGTGGTATGGCTCGTGTGTGCGAGTTGTAATGACATGTGTGTTGGGGATCGTGATGACATGTCTGAGGTTTGCCAATGCCACTCATGTACAACTGTCATGTGTGTATGTGTCCATTGTACATTGCCCTGATGCGTGTGTTTTGTTTCTCCCTGTCTGCAGCGTCAACTGATGAAGAGGGCGTAGAAGGTGCTGTGGAGCACAGCAGCGGGGATCCCACCGCCAGCCGGAGACGCAAGGCCCGGCTCCCCTCCCATGTTGTCATCTCGTCGGGAGTGAGGAGTCCGGTGCCGCATCCCAGGCCGCAGCTGCCGGGGGGAGGTCCAAGAGGCGGAGGTTGCAGTTGGACTCCTCGGCAGCAGAAGGGGCAGCTGGGACCCCACAGGGCCCAACGGGGGAAGAGTCATCCAGGTTGGTGGGGGGTTTGGTGGAGGAGGAGGCCGTGCAAGCACCAGAGAAGGGGTCTGGGGGTGGGGATCCCACTGGTGGTAGTGGTGCAGTGCAGGACCAGGGACAGGAGGCAGCACAGGCCGCCGCGGAGGTGCCTGTGTGCAATCCTGTCCCCGATCCTGTCCCTGCATCATCTTGCACCAGCAGGGATGCCTATGTCCAGACCAGTTTTCAGGCAGGGGATGAGCTGACGTCAACTGGCCTTCCTCTGCCTGCGGACGTGGCTATCCAGGCCCGGGTTGAGCCTGTCCTGGCTGGTGTGGCGTTGCGTCAACGGGCCATGCGAGGTGACCTGCAGTCTTTTCATGAAGAGACTGCACGTCATCTCGAATGGCTCGTTGACCACGTCAGCCTGCTGGGACAGGTCACCCAGGCCGGATTCCTCCGTCTGATGGGGCTTGCCACGACCCCCTCCTCAGCTGGACCCCCTACGCGCCAGTCGTACTCTGTGCCATCTTCCCACCCATCAGTCACCTGGGTGCCCTGTGGAGCTGCCTCTGACGGTGCGGCCAGGCTGGTGGAGGAGGCATCCCTGCCACAGTCGGGAGTCGGACGTCCAGCAGGGGTGGCCACGTCAACGACTGCACCCCAGCCGGCGGAGGATGTGCAGGCAGCAGGAGGCAGTGCAGGGGCAGAGGCACAGCAGCAGCAGCACCATGGTGGGAGCCATGAAGGCTCGGGGCCTTCGACATCGGAGGGGCAGGCATCGGCCGGAGGGCAGGAGGACCCAGGACAAAAAGTGTCTTCCGTGTGGCAGCGGTTGGGCCACGCCATAGATGCGGAGCGGCAGCGGGCGGAAGAGGCACGGCTCTCAATGGTCAGGGCGGAGAACTCCATGCAGAGGGCCCTGAGGCGGGCCGAGTGCCTCGAGGCAATCCGCAGGGGTTTGGAGGTGGACACATCGACGGTCCTGCGGACCCTCAGGGCCATTGAGGAGGACCGCCTCCGGGACATTGAGGAGGAGTTCGATGATGCCCTGGCCCGGCACATCCAGAAGTGAGCCGTGGAACTAGCCCGCTGCCCTTGTACATAGTTATGTAGGTAGTGTTAGGTTTCATTTTTGTTTTTGTTTCATTTGGACCTTTTGGACATTGGCCACATTTTTGTATATATTTTTTTAATTAGTTAGTGTAGTTAGATAGGTTTCCTTTATTTTGTTGGGATAATGGACCCTGGCTTCTTGCATTGTACATAGTTGTAGACTTGTACATACTTTCTTTTTTAACATTCTCCATGGATCAATGGCTTTTATTTTTATTTCCCATTGGATTTTGTTTTGTGGACATTGACTTTGTACAACATTACTTTGGATTTCAATATTTTTTTTTTTTTAAATTTTGAACGGACATGCTTCTTTTCATTTTTTTACATTCACATTTCTGTTTCTTCATTTTTGATTCTATTCATGTTTCGTTTAATACATTATTTTTTTGTTGAACTTCAATGTGTGGTATCTCATTGTTTTCATGCATTTCATGTTATGTGTTTTGAGATTCACTGACACCCATTGGGTGTATGTGAGGGACATGTGTTTGTTTCGGAACTTGCAATTGGTGTTCTGTGATGTGATTGCAAATTATGAGTGGGTGGATGCAATACTCGGGTGGGTGTTTTGCATTTGGGGGCTGACCATAGAGACCAGGGTTCTGGATTGTGATGACATGTTGGGTGGGGAACATGAGTGGGACATGGTTGGGAACCTGCTGGCAGGTGCCCCACAGTGCTGGGGGGTGGGGGTGCAGGGGGACATGAGTGGGGGCCTGCTGGGGGGTAGGGGTGCAAGGGGACATGAGTGGGACATGGTTGGGGGCCTGCTGGCAGGTGCCCCACAGTGCTGGGGGGTGGGGGTGGTGGGAGACATGGGTGGGGGCCTGGTGGAGGCTGCCCCTGGTGACTGGGGGGGTGGGGGTGGTGGTAGACATGGGTGGGGGCCTGGTGGAGGCTGCCCCTGCACTGCTGGGGGGTGGGGGTGGTGGGAGACATGGGTGGGGGCCTGGTGGAGGCTGCCCCTGGTGACTGGGGGGGTGGGGGTGGTGGGAGACATGGGTGGGGGCCTGGTGGAGGCTGCCCCTGGTGACTGGGGGGGTGGGGGTGGTGGTAGACATGGGTGGGGGCCTGGTGGAGGCTGCCCCTGGTGACTGGGGGGGTGGGGGTGGTGGGAGACATGGGTGGGGGCCTGGTGGAGGCTGCCCCTGCACTGCTGGGGGGTGGGGGTGCTGGGAGACATGGGTGGGGGCCTGGTGGAGGCTGCCCCTGGTGACTGGGGGGTGGGGGTGGTGGGAGACATGGGTGGGGGCCTGGTGGAGGCTGCCCCTGCACTGCTGGGGGGTGGGGGGGTGGGAGACATGGGTGGGGGCCTGGTGGAGGCTGCCCCTGCACTGCTGGGGGGTGGGGGTGGTGGGAGACATGGGTGGGGGCCTGGTGGAGGCTGCCCCTGGTGACTGGGGGGTAGGGGTGGTGGGAGACATGGGTGGGGGCCTGGTGGAGGCTGCCCCTGCACTGCTGGGGGGTGGGGGTGGTGGGAGACATGGGTGGGGGCCTGGTGGAGGCTGCCCCTGCACTGCTGGGGGGTGGGGGTGCTGGGAGACATGGGTGGGGGCCTGGTGGAGGCTGCCCCTGGTGACTGGGGGGTGGGGGTGGTGGGAGACATGGGTGGGGGCCTGGTGGAGGCTGCCCCTGCACTGCTGGGGGGTGGGGGTGCAGGGGGACATGAGTGGGGGCCTGCTGGGGGGTGGGGGTGCAAGGGGACATGTGGCTTGGCTGGGGGGCATGCCCATGGTGGATGGGCTGCCTGCGGGACATGACCAGGGGTGCAGGGTAGTCCCCTGTGGTGTGGGCTGCCTGCAGAGGTCGTGGAGGGGGTAGAGGGGAGACCTGGGAGGACCCACACTGGCAATTCACCTCTTCAACTTCCCGCACACTTACGTAATACACTGCCCCACTCGCACAGGCCCAATCGCGTGTAGGATTTCTCGCGCACCCCTGAAATCCACGTACCCAGCCCAATCGCGTGTAGATTTTCTCGCGCACCCCTGAAATCCACGTACCCAGGCCAATCGCGTGTAGATTTTCTCGCGCACCCCTGAAATCCACGTACCCAGGCCAATCGCGTGTAGAATTTCTCGCACACCCCTGAAATCCACGTACCCAGGCCAATCGCGTGTAGAATTTCTCGCGCACCCCTGAAATCCACGTACCCAGGCCAATCGCGTGTAGAATTTCTCGCGCACCCCTGAAATCCACGTACCCAGCCCAATCGCGTGTAGAATTTCTCGCGCACCCCTGAAATCCACGTACCCAGGCCAATCGCGTGTAGAATTTCTCGCGCACCCCTGAAATCCACGTACCCAGCCCAATCGCGTGTAGATTTTCTCGCGCACCCCTGAAATCCACGTACCCAGCCCAATCGCGTGTAGATTTTCTCGCGCACCCCTGAAATCCACGTACCCAGGCCAATCGCGTGTAGAATTTCTCGCGCACCCCTGAAATCCACGTACCCAGCCCAATCGCGTGTAGATTTTCTCGCGCACCCCTGAAATCCACGTACTCAGGCCAATCGGGTGTACAATTTCTCGCGCACCCCTGAAATCCATGTACCCAGCCCAATCGCGTGTAGAATTTCTCGCGCACCCCTGAAATCCACGTACCCAGCCCAATCGCGTGTAGAATTTCTCGCGCACCCCTGAAATCCACGTACCCAGGCCAATCGCGTGTAGATTTTCTCGCGCACCCCTGTAATACACGTACCCAGGCCTATCGCGTGTGGGGACACCCGCACACCCCTGAAATACACGCTCCCCGCTCTGCGTTTGCTGCTGCCCTTTGCGCTGGATTGGGGATTTTGATGGCTTTTCCCTGCGCAAGGGGCGTTCTTGGGGGCGTAACTGACGCTGCTGCAGGGTTGCTGCGCCACTCTGCGCCACGGCTGGTTGTGGATGTTGGAATCCATGAATACGCTGTGCGCCTGAATGTGTTTCGGCGCACGCGGCTGGCGCAGACTACCGCACGCGCACACTGTGCGCCAGCCGCGTGCGCCACTTGTGCGCCGAATTCTATGAATTGGCCCCATGGTGTTTTCTACTTCTATCATAGCTAATTCTGCCCCATTTGTTATTAGTGGTTCTCCCAGTGGTTCTTGGCGTCCTGTTACAGAAGGTTGACTACTGTCAAGAGTGTCCTTATCTAGTTAGGCCTGGAGTTCTTCTTCGTGTTGCTGTTCATTGTGCAAAATTGTTTTGTACTGTGTAAAGTTTACATCAGTTATAGTGCTTTCATTTGCTTTGAAAGCGTATTCATATGAGACATAGTTATCTAGTATTTCTTCTTCGATTCTCCATGGTTTAAAGAGTTGTAGCAGGGACATGCAATATACTTCTTTATGTTGAGGAGTCTTTAATGACAATTTGATATGATTAATTAAATTTGGTTTGGTGAGTTTTACTAAGCTGCCTTCACAGTTTGTCACTCTGTATTTACCTTTTTTTTCATCAGGTTTTATATTATTTTTGTATGTGTAGTTTTGGGCTATGTGGTATAGACACATGGTTTCCAAAGTATTACTTCTGTTTGGGTAGTATGTGTTCAATAAATTGTTTTTTAAAATGTCTTGGCTGTTGGGATCATGTTTGGTTATTGTTTCTATATCTTCGTATGATTTTATAACTCTTTTTCTAGATTTAGCTGGACCAAGACTTAGCCATACTATATTTTTAGATTTACCATACAATGCAGTACCAGATAAATGATCAGCTGCTTCATAGAATCCACATTCTCTATGGGAGAGCATTTTTATGCCCAAGCTGTATAATTTCTGAGACACTGTTTTATCTGATGACAAGTCATTCCAGAGGTCTTGGAGCTGTGTCTTTTCTGCTTTGGTTAAGTATGTTGTGACATATCGTGCAACTGCAGTAGAATTGTCTGCAATGTACTGCACATCTATGTTTGCATTCCATAAGTGGGCAATGATTGCATTGTAATCATTGATATATTTGTCTTCTTCTTTTCTTTTTATGTATGTATTTTTAGGTGACTTACCTTTAACACTATGTCTAACTGAAGACATGAGGTTGTTCACTTGACCTGTATTTGTAACTTGTCTAGGGAAACCAAATCGGCATTTGGTGTAGTATTTCCCTTTGTTTTTGTATTTGCGACGACAATATTTGCCACATTTGTGTCTTTGAAATTGTAAAAGGTGTCCATGAAGATCACTATTTGTGGATTCTATTGGAATTTCACAAGTGACATATTTTTCAATAAACTGTAAAACAGTGGCATCACTGTCTTGACCAAATTTAGGAGCATCTTTAATCCATAAAAACATGTGTATACCTCTGGCTTGGTATTCTGTTCTCCAAAAGAAAAGCTGCACTTCTCCAAGGGGAGGAACAGTTTTATTACAAATAAAATGTAGCATAGCAATGAAGCGATGGTGAAAATATCTTGAAACAATAAGAGGATCCAGAGAACAAAGTTCTCCAGATGTTAGTATATCTATGTTTGTTTTGTTTTTGTTTCATATCCGTAGGAAATCATGTAAATCTTCCTATGCATATTCTGCACAACTTAATGTACCAAACCAAGTGGGTGGGCCAAGGTTTCTGATCATACAACGTACAGCTCCATGACGTCGAAACTGGTACTCTTTAGTACCACGCATATTTGCTAATAGATTTGTAATATTAGACTGTAAAACCTCATCTTTTTGTTGCACTTTTTATAATAATTGTGTAGCTGTCATATTTTGAAAGTGGGATCCTGATTTTAATATGTGTGCACCTCCGTAACATAAAGTTGCTAGTTCACTTTCAAAGAATAGGTGGAATATGTATTCCACATTTTGTCTAAATCTGGGATCTTCAGAATACATCTGTAAGGAGCGGTATTCTGATGCTGATATTTGAATAGGTCTATCATCGTACCTTCCTCCTTTGCCAGTAGGGAAGAGTAAAGGAAAAGCATGTGCTTCTATACTTTTTTTCCCATATGCTGATCGGTGATCCTTTTGTTTGACACATTTGGTACGTTTCCAGTGCATCTTCTATGGTGTCATTGGAGTGCAATGGATGAATTGTATAATGGTCTAAAGTATTTGATATTGTAGCAGGATCTAGGAGCTCAAATTGACCAGATTTTTTGTGTCTCTTGAATTATTTCAGTTGTATCCTTCAAGTTTTCTTCAATATTAATTTCTTTGTAATATTCATTATTCTCTTTAAGATGTTGCAAGGCTTCTCTAACTTCATGTAAATCTACCAGCTGTTGCCACATTTTTTTGTCTTTTGTAGGTACTCCATTTGCTAAGATAATTAAAGATTGCTGCATTGAACGTTGCACTCCTAGAGTATGCACATTTTCTTTTAGATCTAATGGTAAATACACTACTTTTCCACTAATACCTTTCACTAATTCAGAGAGAGGTAATTTTGCCGTTTTTGGATGAAGGCATATTATTGCTTGAAATGGGAGCACTGTTTGAATTATGATGCTCTCATATAAATTAAGTTGTTGTAGGGGTTTTGGTAGTGGATATAATTCCAAATTATTTGTGATAGCACGTGAAGGAGTTTGGTTGTTGTCAAGTTTTGGAGTGCAGTAACTGCAAAGTATTAAGGGGTCAGTTATTTCGTATTTGTTTTCTGCTATAAGGTAGAGAGCTAATTCAAACCATTTAGAATCTTCATTGTCTTCTATTTTGTATGATACTTCTACAGTTTTTGTGTTACTATTATAAAAAGTTCTGCGGCAACATACACACACATGGTTTGGCACTTCAGCTGATGTACTTTTAATTTTTAGTATTTCTTTTTTGTATGTGTGTGGTAAAAGGTTGCCATGTGTAGAATTGTTGCTAATTTGGTTTACAGATATTTCATTCTCTAAGTGGCTTTCACTTCCAAAATATTTCTGGATATAGCCGATTTCTTCAAGTAGGTCTTTTGCATGTAGAAGAATGTTATTTAAATTTGCTAGTGCTAAAGCAGGACTTTTAGCATAGTACAGTTTTATAAACTAGATTTCTTATAGTTGAATGATGTGTTGATATCCTTTTGATATCATGGAAGGTGGTTTTGCAAGTAGGTCCTGTAATGCAGGCCAATGAATGTCCTTGTAGTCCTGTGTACTTGCACACTGGACATGTATCCATATTTTGCAGTAGTTTAATTTTGATTTTGTCTTTGCTTTTCACATATTGATTGAGGAATTGACGTAAAGACTTGAAACATTTTTTGGGAATGTTACACATTGACGTGCATGGTCATTTGTACACTAGACGTTCTGATTCAGTTGAAGGGAGGGGTAATTCTAATTCTTCAGGGCATATTTTTGTAAGGAGTACTTCTTGTTCCATTATGGTATTATTAACTTTTTAATAACCTCGACCACTGCTATGTATGGCAATTGTATTTGTTTGCTTTTGTTTATATGCTTCTTCATTAAAGTATGGTTATGTGCTTGTAGTGTGACTCCATTCACCTCTGCAGATACTTAAGAAGTTCTTTCTGTTGACATTTCGTTTATTGAGAAGTTGTTTTTGTAATTTAGTCATTAGTTTTGTTAGTGGTTTCATTTTGTTTAACACTAAAATAAATAACTTTCTTTTGAGAAGAATTGCACTGTCTATCAACACTTCTAAGATTAATTTCCTACAATAGGTTTTAAGGGTTGAACCTGGTTTCTCTCCTGGTTTTATAAGATTTTGAAGGACTCTGTGATGGAACATTTTGGCTAAAATACCTTTCTTGGAATGCTTACTTTGCACTATATCAAGATTTATAGAAGCAGTTTTATCTGTAGTGCTAGCTGATTTTTTGTTAATTGTTTTCTGGTTTTTTTACATTTTGATAGAGGAGGCAAAGTTTTTGTACTTGAAACTTCTTTTGTTTCACTAAATGACTGTATTAGCTGTTTTGTTTCAACTTTTTTTTACAAATTCTGCTAGAGATGGATGCTTATGTTGGACACTTTTATTTTCATTTGCTCTACTTCTGCGTTGCTTTCTACAGACTTGATTTTTGGTAGGTATTCTTTAGGGTCAACAAGGTATGGGTTGGGGTGTTCTGCAATGTATGTGTGTTGTGTGCATGAGTGTTTGAGTAAGATGATGAAGATGTATGTAATGGTGTGTGATTGTGCATTTGGCAACTACAACTCGTAGGGATGGGTATTCTTGAATTAATGTGCTACTAAACTTGTGATCAGATGACAGAAAAAAGGTGTGGAGAAGTATAAATAGTAAATCTAATGCTATACAATTAAAACAGTTGTTTGTTCTATAATATCAAAATTCTAGCAGCTGAGTTGGGTCATTTGTGTGTCGGAAAATAGGAATTTGTGGGCCATTCTTGATGCAAATCGCTTTTTAAGAAATGGGGATTTTTGGAGAGAATGGTGCACAATCTCTATTTTTAGGCACAAAAATAGCATGAATTAACTTTACAGTTTGTTTGAGTAATAATACAAATATAATGGTGGCATTCAACTTACTTTTTTTCTATAATGAGCAGGTTACTTATTAGTTGTTCTTTGTACTTCAAATTCGGCTGCTTCTTTTCGGGAGAATGGTCTTCACTGCAATTGTAAAAGAAATATATTAGTAATTTTGTTTGTATATACCACTGTTTTTAATTTAGACATTGATTTTTTTAATTGACATCCTCAGCGTCTTCCTCAAAACCATTAAAATTATCTTATTCACATAAGATACGTCGCACCAGTTGAATACATATCATATGTTGGTAATAAATAAACTGTATTACTGTAGCAAACAAAATATCTTTAGTATGCCTTGTGAAGTTCATAATGTACCACTGAATACCACTATTCCTGTAACTAAGCTTTTGCAAGTAATAGTGCCTCAATGTCATGGGCTGCTTGCCCTATATAAATGTAAGTAATTAAATAAATAAAACAATTTTTTGTGTTATTGTACAAGTATTGTTGTTTGAGATTTGAACATAGTGTGTGCATGCAATTTTGTTTGACTATATGTTTTCTATTTTATTTCAAAAATGTTAGTTCAATATGATTTGAGTTTGTGTGTATAAAGAAATTAAATAGTATAAAGGTTTGTAAGTGACAGTTGATTTTAGGAGATTGAAAAAAAGACAGTAAATTCATTTTACAGATTATACAAGCTAAAATTCAGTTAATCTGTTTATATGAAACTAGAAAATGTGTTCATGTATTTTACAGAAAATATGCATACCTGTATTTTGTGTTCATGCATATGGATATGCATGGAGCTGCAAGTAGAAATCTTGGAGACTTGTACAGTATTTCTTGTAGAAGGTGCTTTCTAATGAAATGACACTTTACATTTGCAGTGCAGATCTATGATGATGCACTTAGATGTAGAGGTCTTGGATGTGATTGGTGGATGGTCATTTGACTTCTTAGCTACATCCAATGATGGAATGGTACAGAGAGTGAAGTGGAAATGGTAGATGTTACATCCAGGGATTTTTGGGTTGGGAAGCCTTGCAAATGAGAATGAGCATAGAAAGGGATTGGTCAGGAAAGTTTAGTGGGAGTGTTGTGACAGGAGAGAGTTTCTCAGATACTCTTTTTGCTGAGAGAAGAACAGATAGTTATGGCTGTGTGATTTAGAAAACAGATTGTTTGGATTTTGGGGGAGTCGTGGATACATTGGTTGAAGGTGCATGCAGAAAGCTGTGGAGTAGCAGTGGATCTTGGATTCCCACATGTGAAAGTGCACTGGCATGGAGTACGTGGAATGAAGTGGTTGGACTTGCTACCTCTCTGTGCTACTTTGGAGACAGAGCAACATCCAGACATAATTGTAATTCATTGTGGAGGGAACAGTTTAGGACATGTGTCTGGAATTTCTTTGCAATTTGCAATGAAAGAAGGACTTAGATGTTGGCATAAGTGAGATCTGCAGATTGCCGCATGTTTTCTGTTAATTCTCTGTATTGGAAATGTTGGCAAAGGTTGACATTTCCAGTGCTGCCAACAGGCAGAGTTTGTGTCCTAATGTTTTAAAAATAGGCTCATCTTTTACTGGTGTCAATTGAAGAAGATCTCCGAAAACAATAATGTGTAGTTTGTTTTTAGTACTTCTTGTAATATGAGGTGAATCAAAGCCAACATTAGGTTGGGATCATGTTTGGTTATTGTTTCTATATCTTCGTATGATTTTATAACTCTTTTTCTAGATTTAGCTGGACCAAGACTTAGCCATACTATATTTTTAGATTTACCATACAATGCAGTACCAGATAAATGATCAGCTGCTTCATAGAATCCACATTCTCTATGGGAGAGCATTTTTATGCCCAAGCTGTATAATTTCTGAGACACTGTTTTATCTGATGACAAGTCATTCCAGAGGTCTTGGAGCTGTGTCTTTTCTGCTTTGGTTAAGTATGTTGTGACATATCGTGCAACTGCAGTAGAATTGTCTGCAATGTACTGCACATCTATGTTTGCATTCCATAAGTGGGCAATGATTGCATTGTAATCATTGATATATTTGTCTTCTTCTTTTCTTTTTATGTAATATGTATTTTTAGGTGACTTACCTTTAACACTATGTCTAACTGAAGACATGAGGTTGTTCACTTGACCTGTATTTGTAACTTGTCTAGGGAAACCAAATCGGCATTTGGTATAGTATTTCCCTTTGTTTTTGTATTTGCGACGACAATATTTGCCACATTTGTGTCTTTGAAATTGTAAAATGTGTCCATGAAGATCACTATTTGTGGATTCTATTGGAATTTCACAAGTGACATATTTTTCAATAAACTGTAAAACAGTGGCATCACTGTCTTGACCAAATTTAGGAGCATCTTTAATCCATAAAAACATGTGTATATGTGGTGCTCCTCTGGCTTGGTATTCTGTTCTCCAAAAGAAAAGCTGCACTTCTCCAAGGGGAGGAACAGTTTTATTACAAATAAAATGTAGCATAGCAATGAAGCGATGGTGAAAATATCTTGAAACAATAAGAGGATCCAGAGAACAAAGTTCTCCAAGTGTTAGTATATCTATGTTTGTTTTGTTTTTGTTTCATATCCGTAGGAAATCATGTAAATCTTCCCATGCATATTCTGCACAACTTAATGTACCAAACCAAGTGGGTGGGCCAAGGTTTCTGATCATACAACGTACAGCTCCATGACGTCGAAACTGGTACTCTTTAGTACCACGCATATTTGCTAATAGATTTGTAATATTAGATTGTAAAACCTCATCTTTTTGTTGCACTTTTTATAATAATAGTGTAGCTGTCATATTTTGAAAGTGGGATCCTGATTTTAATATGTGTGCACCTCCGTAACATAAAGTTGCTAGTTCACTTTCAAAGAATATGTGGAATATGTATTCCACATTTTGTCTAAATCTGGGATCTTCAGAATGCATCTGTAAGGAGCGGTATTCTGATGCTGATATTTGAATAGGTCTATCATCGTACCTTCCTCCTTTGCCAGTAGGGAAGAGTAAAGGAAAAGCATGTGCTTCTATACTTTTTTTTCCCATATGCTGATCGGTGATCCTTTTGTTTGACACATTTGGTACGTTTCCAGTGCATCTTCTATGGTGTCATTGGAGTGCAATGGATGAATTGTATAATGGTCTAAAGTATTTGATATTGTAGCAGGATCTAGGAGCTCAAATTGACCAGATTTTTTGTGTCTCTTGAATTATTTCAGTTGTATCCTTCAAGTTTTCTTCAATATTAATTTCTTTGTAATATTCATTATTCTCTTTAAGATGTTGCAAGGCTTCTCTAACTTCATGTAGATCTACCAGCTGTTGCCACATTTTTTTGTCTTTTGTAGGTACTCCATTTGCTAAGATAATTAAAGATTGCTGCATTGAACGTTGCACTCCTAGAGTATGCACATTTTCTTTTAGATCTAATGGTAAATACACTACTTTTCCACTAATACCTTTCACTAATTCAGAGAGAGGTAATTTTGCCGTTTTTGGATGAAGGCATATTATTGCTTGAAATGGGAGCACTGTTTGAATTATGATGCTCTCATATAAATTAAGTTGTTGTAGGGGTTTTGGTAGTGGATATAATTCCAAATTATTTGTGATAGCACGTGAAGGAGTTTGGTTGTTGTCAAGTTTTGGAGTGCAGTAACTGCAAAGTATTAAGGGGTCAGTTATTTCGTATTTGTTTTCTGCTATAAGGTAGAGAGCTAATTCAAACCATTTAGAATCTTCATTGTCTTCTATTTTGTATGATACTTCTACAGTTTTTGTGTTACTTTTATAAAAAGTTCTGCGGCAACATACACACACATGGATTGGCACTTCAGCTGATGTACTTTTAATTTTTAGTATTTCTTTTTTGTATGTGTGTGGTAAAAGGTTGCCATGTGTAGAATTGTTGCTAATTTGGTTTACAGATATTTCATTCTCTAAGTGGCTTTCACTTCCAAAATATTTCTGGATATAGCCGATTTCTTCAAGTAGGTCTTTTGCATGTAGAAGAATGTTATTTAAATTTGCTAGTGCTAAAGCAGGACTTTTAGCATAGTATAGTTTTATAAACTAGATTTCTTATAGTTGAATGATGTGTTGATATCCTTTTGATATCATGGAAGGTGGTTTTGCAAGTAGGTCCTATAATGCAGGCCAATGAATGTCCTTGTAGTCCTGTGTACTTGCACACTGGACATGTATCCATATTTTGCAGTAGTTTAATTTTGATTTTGTCTTTGCTTTTCACATATTGATTGAGGAATTGACGTAAAGACTTGAAACATTTTTTGGGAATTTTACACATTGACGTGCATGGTCATTTGTACACTAGACGTTCTGATTCAGTTGAAGGGAGGGGTAATTCTAATTCTTCAGGGCATATTTTTGTAAGGAGTACTTCTTGTTCCATTATGGTATTATTAACTTTTTAATAACCTCGACCACTGCTATGTATGGCAATTGTATTTGTTTGCTTTTGTTTATATGCTTCTTCATTAAAGTATGGTTCTGTGCTTGTAGTGTGACTCCATTCACCTCTGCAGATACTTAAGAAGTTCTTTCTGTTGACATTTCGTTTATTGAGAAGTTGTTTTTGTAATTTAGTCATTAGTTTTGTTAGTGGTTTCATTTTGTTTAACACTAAAATAAATAACTTTCTTTTGAGAAGAATTGCACTGTCTATCAACACTTCTAAGATTAATTTCCTACAATAGGTTTTAAGGGTTGAACCTTGTTTCTCTCCTGGTTTTATAAGATTTTGAAGGACTCTGTGATGGAACATTTTGGCTAAAATACCTTTCTTGGAATGCTTACTTTGCACTATATCAAGATTTATAGAAGCAGTTTTATCTGTAGTGCTAGCTGATTTTTTGTTAATTGTTTTCTGGTTTTTTTACATTTTGATAGAGGAGGCAAAGTTTTTGTACTTGAAACTTCTTTTGTTTCACTAAATGACTGTATTAGCTGTTTTGTTTCAACTTTTTTTTACAAATTCTGCTAGAGATGGATGCTTATGTTGGACACTTTTATTTTCATTTGCTCTACTTCTGCGTTGCTTTCTACAGACTTGATTTTTGGTAGGTATTCTTTAGGGTCAACAAGGTATGGGTTGGGGTGTTCTGCAATGTATGTGTGTTGTGTGCATGAGTGTTTGAGTAAGATGATGAAGATGTATGTAATGGTGTGTGATTGTGCATTTGGCAACTACAACTCGTAGGGATGGGTATTCTTGAATTAATGTGCTACTAAACTTGTGATCAGATGACAGAAAAAAGGTGTGGAGAAGTATAAATAGTAAATCTAATGCTATACAATTAAAACAGTTGTTTGTTCTATAATATCAAAATTCTAGCAGCTGAGTTGGGTCATTTGTGTGTCGGAAAATAGGAATGTGTGGGCCATTCTTGATGCAAATCGCTTTTTAAGAAATGGGGATTTTTGGAGAGAATGGTGCACAATCTCTATTTTTAGGCACAAAAATAGCATGAATTAACTTTACAGTTTGTTTGAGTAATAATACAAATATAATGGTGGCATTCAACTTACTTTTTTTCTATAATGAGCAGGTTACTTATTAGTTGTTCTTTGTACTTCAAATTCGGCTGCTTCTTTTCGGGAGAATGGTCTTCACTGCAATTGTAAAAGAAATATATTAGTAATTTTGTTTGTATATACCACTGTTTTTAATTTAGACATTGATTTTTTTAATTGACATCCTCAGCGTCTTCCTCAAAACCATTAAAACTATCTTATTCACATAAGATACGTCGCACCAGTTGAATACATATCATATGTTGGTAATAAATAAACTGTATTACTGTAGCAAACAAAATATCTTTAGTATGCCTTGTGAAGTTCATAATGTACCACTGAATACCACTATTTCTGTAACTAAGCTTTTGCAAGTAATAGTGCCTCAATGTCATGGGCTGCTTGCCCTATATAAATGTAAGTAATTAAATAAATAAAACAATTTTTTATGTTATTGTACAAGTGTTGTTGTTTGAGATTTGAACATAGTGTGTGCATGCAATTTTGTTTGACTATATGTTTTCTATTTTATTTCAAAAATGTTAGTTCAATATGATTTGAGTGTGTGTGTGTATAAAGAAATTAAATAGTATAAAGGTTTGTAAGTGACAGTTGATTTTAGGAGATTGAAAAAAAGACAGTAAATTCATTTTACAGATTATACAAGCTAAAATTCAGTTAATCTGTTTATATGAAACTAGAAAATGTGTTCATGTATTTTACAGAAAATATGCATACCTGTAGTTTGTGTTCATGCATATGGATATGCATGCAGCTGCAAGTAGAAATCTTGGAGACTTGTACAGTATTTCTTGTAGAAGGTGCTTTCTAATGAAATGACACTTTACATTTGCAGTGCAGATGTATGATGATGCACTTAGATGTAGAGGTCTTGGATGTGATTGGTGGATGGTCATTTGACTTCTTAGCTACATCCAATGATGGAATGGTACAGAGAGTGAAGTGGAAATGGTAGATGTTACATCCGGGGATTTTTGGGTTGGGAAGCCTTGCAAATGAGAATGAGCATAGAAAGGGATTGGTCAGGAAAGTTTAGTGGGTGTGTTGTGACAGGAGAGAGTTTCTCAGATACTCTTTTTGCTGAGAGAAGAACAGATAGTTATGGCTGTGTGATTTAGAAAACAGATTGTTTGGATTTTGGGGGAGTCGTGGATACATTGGTTGAAGGTGCATGCAGAAAGCTGTGGAGTAGCAGTGGATCTTGGATTCCCACATGTGAAAGTGCACTGGCATGGAGTACGTGGAATGAAGTGGTTGGACTTGCTACCTCTCTGTGCTACTTTGGAGACAGAGCAACATCCAGACATAATTGTAATTCATTGTGGAGGGAACAGTTTAGGACATGTGTCTGGAATTTCTTTGCAATTTGCAATGAAAGAAGGACTTAGAAAGGTCATGGACATGTTCCCAAATTCTCAAGTAATTTTTTCACGGATTGCGCAGAGACAAATGTGGCTTCGTTCTTCTTCATTTGGCCCACAAATGAAGAAAGCAAGGCACAATGTCAATAACAATTTTTGTTGTATTTTATATTTTTTGGTTTTTTATGCATGACACACTAGGAGAGGAGCGTAAAGGAGGGTAAAGGGGGGGACACCAACCACAGGGATAAGAAAGGGCGAGCTGAGAGAGGAAGATGTAGAGTGGGTTTTATTTGGGTAGTGGGCAGATCTTCTCGTGCTCTGAGACGATATTCTCAAAAGCACTTCGAAGTCGCTCCCCCTGCACAGTACTGCGTCGCAGTACATACACACAACTGTGACCCTCGAAAGGTAAGGGTCATCAGCATTGCGTATGACCTGTGAGGCAGCTTGAGGAAGACCCCGTCCCACAGGAGTGTTCCTTGTGGTGATAGGATCAGAAACGGATGATGAAGTAGAGGAAATCAACCTGCTACGCTCCTCGCAAGGTACAACCTTGCGAATGGCCCCAGAGTGAAATGATTTGAGGTGTCGCTTCATGGTAGTGGTCCCAAAGATATACGAACCATGCCTCCCGCGAATGAGTACCATTTTGCACTCATTGCAGGTGACTTGGTTCGCACGAGCCTTAGGACCATTCCCATGAATGGTAAATAACCGCCACACCCAAGATTCACGCCGAGTGCGGGTAGTAGGGATTTCCCCTACCTCATTCTCGTCATCCTCTTCTTCCTCCTCTGCCTCCTCACTCCTGTTCCCCTCTTCAGGCCCTTGGGGAGGTGGTGATGGTGGAGGGGCTGGGGGTGGTGCTGAAGCAGGTGCAGCACCAGGTGGCAGTAGTGCAGCCATGGATGTCATCAGGATGAAGATGTCAATCTGCAGGTGGCAAGAAAAATCGCTGTGCTCTGAAGAATAGCCAGAAACACAATGAGAATAAGCTCTAGGGCGTGGTCTTTTATAGGGTGCATGTACGCGGTTCACGGACATGCGCGCTGTCCGCGGATAGATCGAACACAAAAAAAGGTTCAAAAAGTTTCAAAAAGTATGTAGAAACTCATGATTAGTATGTGGGACTTGTGCTATGGTGAGTTTTTATTGAACGATATTGTGGATTACTTGAAAATGTACTTTTAAATTGTTCGGGGACACGAACAGTGTCCGCATTTTAGAACTCGTGATCAGCGTGGGCGTGGTAGCCTGATCGCTTCGCGAACATGTCCGCGAAGGGAGCGGTTGTCCGCAGAACACCAAATGCACGGACATTGGTTTGTGCATGTGCGTTGATGTTCTACGAACAATGTTTGGGTCCTGAAGTAATTGAAAGTGCGTCACACGTCAAACGAACAGTTACGGACAGGCGTTTGTTCTTAGAACAGTTTCAACTTGCTTGCGAACAATACGGACAGACATAGTGTCCTCAGAGCACCTCCATTTTATTTATTTACGAACATTTAAGGACACCACATGTGTTCTTAGAACAGTTTCAACTTGCTAGCGAACAGAACAGACAGGTATATTTGTGATGTCATCTTTGATGTCGTGGGTGTTAGTCTTAGCAGTGCACGGTGGTGGCGCGAGTTATGGTTGCTAAGCTTACCATAACTGGCGAATTTCAGGGGTTTTTCAGTTTTACTTGGAACCATAACGTCCCTTTAACAACGTTTTTTCACTGAATTTCATAGGTTTTTAGTAGCGCAAATTAACCATAACGTCCCTTTAACAAAGTTTTTTCCCTGAATATATATATATATATATATATATATATATATATATCATTGCTTACAAGACAGACTGTGCACCTGGCATCTGAGTTGCTGGACACTTTGCAGGCAGGCATCAATATAATTTCACAAATGACTTGTAACTGCAATGGATCATGACTCCTTTTACTGGAAGCACTTCTAGAAATGAATTACGGCCTTCCATCATGGCACAGTGTTTTTAAAAATCGTTGGCACCTGTTGTACTAGTATCGTCTTGGGATCTGTTCAGATGATGGGTTTTTCCTTCCAGCGCGGGTAAATGGAAATCATGAGATCAGTCGTTCAAATGAAACCTTATTAAAGTTAGGAGGTTTTCTTTCGTGTCCCTCCTTTTGTGAAGTGGATTGATCACAGTAAAGTGTATACCCTCAGAGAGAGGAGGAAACATTGCCCTATAAAAGAATCACATTTTCTGAGTTCATAAAATTCCGCGGCCGGGTTATCATTTCTTGGGTCAATTTTCATAGACAATCTATCCAGAAGATAAACATTTGTGGCAAGAGCAAAGAAGGTTCATGTGGTCATAGGCATGAGGACTGTGAGGGCAGAACTGGTAAGGGACAACATCAAAAGACGGACGGGTTCACTAGGTCACCTGTTGGGGGGATAGAAAAAAAAGAATTGATGGTCACCATGGTGTCTCCCATAAGAATTAGAGATCCCTTGCTAGAGTGGGAGAATGGGCAGGCCCTGTGGAGCCAAAAGAGTGCCCCGTAGATTTAGAATGAGAAGAAGAACTTGTGAAGATTTGATTGAATAATGACCTAAGGAGTAGCAAGGGGTAGCCGCAGTCAGTGACTGGTGGCGAGCATGAGGTTTGAGGACAACCCATACAGCGACCAAGCAAAACGTGTTGCAAAAGAATCACCCTGAACTGATTTGCCTGAGAGTTTTGGCCATGCAATATTTTATAATGCCAGAATGTGAGCCTTTTGCAAATTTAGCTTTGAACAAAAAATGCTGGTATTTACAAAACATCTTTCATGCCCAGGATAATGGCCCAATAAAGTTGTGCCTACAGTATGGCTCTTATTTGCATTTGAAAATATTCCTCCGCAACAATTTGCCTTGTGTCCAATCCATGGGTGTGGCAGTCTTCCAATGAATGTGGGCTGCCATGGTCACATGCAGGCTGTGGTAAGTGTTCCCAAATAAATCAGTAGAAAAGTAAGAATATGTTCATGACGGGCAGAAACCTAAAACCTCACTCATTGCTATTGATTCTCAAATATCTTGAAGTCTGGTTGAACTTAGTTGCACCAGAACGAATCTCAGGCTAGGGACCAGACTGCATGAACTGCGCCAGTGTATGGCAGTTCTCCACCAGAGCGTGGCTAATTTGCAGTGCTAGGAGAACATTTTACAATGGCATTGTTAATTAATCAAACACTAGTGTATTTATGACATTAATACTATGTCGCTCTACCTCACCACAGTTCCTGGTCTAAATGGATAAGTTATGCGTGAGAAAAAGGCAGCAAGGCTAGCCCTTTAAATTAAACTATAATGTATGAGGTCCCCTGTCAAGGGATTAAAAGAACACCTGACCAGTCCGCCCTAATGTCACTTCTCTGTGTTACCTCTTATTGATCGGTGGTGGTAATGCACTTAAGCCTACTTTTTCTATTAAAGCGTTCATGGTCATGGAATCCCACTGTGTCACAGATGGAGCTTAGGCTGGGTGAAGGTTCAAGATGGAGCTTAGGCTGGGTGAAGGTTCAAGTCTTGCCAGATGGCTTGGGTGAGTGAACAGCACGTTCATAGCTTGAAGAAGGGACATCTGTATTCTCTGTAACTTAGGTTTAATAAATTATGAAAAATGCATCACACTGTCACCGTCTCTGCTTCAATAAACATCATAAAGCTTAATAGGAACTGTGAGGTCCAAAACATCCAGTGAAAAGATTCCCTGCCCATAAATAAATATATGTTAAAATTGTGTAAGTATTCATACATGTTGTCCTTGCAAGTAGATATTCACTCAATACGGTGAATACACATCAATACCTGTTGATCGGACACCTGAATCAGAATATATTAGCTGCTTGCCACCACCACTAACACATCATTGCATTAAGGAAAAGCTGGTGGCAACAAATCCCTTACAGCTTTATCTTTCTATCCAAGATGTGCCTCTCATTTCTCTCAGTTTTCAATGTTCATGTTTGGTCTCTGTTCCATATGTGACCATATCCTTACTTAAAACTGCACACTGTACCTCATCTCCAAGTTGCAGCATTATCCTTCCTGATTGTGATCAATTTCTTTAAATACTCCACACCTCAGATTTAACCATTATTCTTTATCTGTCTGCTTCATCCCACCTCTCTTGGATATACTTGCTTTAAAGAACCTTTCTTAACACTGCCCCAGTATAATGGTAGGTTTGCTGCTTTGGATAACTTTTGTTAGCAAATCGCGATGCTAATTCTCCTGTTATATCGGCATCTAATGTGTCCATGGCCTCGTTATTGGAATGCTTATCATACCGAGATGTGCTGGTGCTGGTGAGAACACTATGTTGTAGTCAGGCAACACAGACAATGTTCCCCCCTTATAAGCACCAAAGAATGAATATGGACTAAAGTCTCCTGAATGTCTCTGAGGCTAAATCAAACACCTCAACCAGGTGGCTCAGGCAAAAAGGTAGGAGGAGCCAGATGGCGCAACGCTCACTCCTAAGCTGTAAGTAAAGAGACACAATAAGCAACCATTACACACAGTTCAGATATGACAACAGGATCAATAAAACATTCCTCCTTTTCCCAGCTGTCTGAAGAAACACAAGCACAGATAAACCTACTAGCGTAGTCATTAGGAGTTGTTTTAATGAGTCTCTATATGCACGTTCCATAGATCAGACAACAGTTTGCCAAATAGGAGAAATAAAACAAGGGCAAACGGAAGAAGCTACGAACGAGAAGTAACATTGGAAACCTAACGACCAGAACAAACGGAATCCATTCATTCTAGTACAACCGAAGTGAACTAGTTTCAGCAATTAATCTGACCTGACCACAACCTTACACTCTTTGATTCTCATCCGATATTCCTCCTGAAGAACCACCGCGACTGTGCGGAGGAGAAACACGTGTTGAGGAACTAGCATTTCTTCAAACCTAGTAACGAGGTTTGCATACCACTAGAACCCAAGGGAACATTACAAATTGAAGCATTCACTGCATTGATCTCAACCTCAACAGGATTCTTCTATCTTTAAGGACTTTCTCAACCTATGAGACTTAGTGAACTGAACTAAGAATTCTAAACAAATGAAGATCCCAAATCAACAAGGATATAATCCAATTTACAAACGAAACCTAGTGTATTCAACTAAGGATTTTTCTAAAAGGACAAAAGAATAAATCTTAGTGAAAACAACTCAAGATTTCACAGGACTTCGTCAAAGGATATATACTTTAAAAAAATAAATCTTAGTGAAAACAACTCAAGATTTCACAGGACTTTGCCAAAGGATATAGATTAAAATCCAAGCACGAACAATTTATAATCTCATACTGTTGTTACTCTTATAAGAATTTATTTTGCTTTAACAAACATTTACTTTACTTTGGACGCAAATGTGCACATTTTTGGCTTGATTTGCAATCTAAATAAAACAATAAGGAATCTGAACACTTTTGTTTGAATATTTATTCAACTTCGAGAAGCGCAACAGGAGGGCTTTTTCTCTTCCAAACGGAAGAAGCTAACCTGCGTGGCACAAGGGCACAACTAATACAAAGCACGTAGAACAATGTCTCACAGTCTGAAATAATACAAGGGAAAAAAGAATGGGTATGGGTATCCAGACACTGTTGTCATGGTCCCTCATTAACCTTCCCCTTGAGCATACTATAGCTGTCTCCCACTTCCTTCATCCTGGGAGATCTCTAAGTCTACCTACATATGCAGTTACATCATTGAGGGTGCACAAGTCATCCGCCAGTCGTGCCCGCTCGTCCATGCTGCCTCCTTCTACTCCCTCTGTACCTGGCTCACTTTCTCATGTCACCCACTTATCTGTCCCTGACCCTGTTGAATGGAGTCTACGCAGGCAGCTCCCACCTCTCATCCCCACTGTTCTGTCCCTCGTTCCCATATTACTAGAAAATTAATCTATGAAGCTCAATCTTCTCGTTGTCATGTCCGTGTTGGTTTCAGTTTAAGCTCGATATCCCTCAAGTCATATCTGCTGCCTCCCCCCAGTACCCTAGGCCTGTACTGTCTCATGCTGTGGTACTCCTGTCTCGTGAGGTCATTCTGTCTGGCTCTGCACGTCTGCCCCCCTCAAGGCTATCATTTCTCCTGCACGCTGTCTGTTGTGTCTTTACCACCATTATTGCTATCCTCTCTGTAGCCTTTCTTCTCTTCTCCTCTCCCTATCTTCTCTCTCTACCTTCTACTCCATTCCTTTTTGCTGCCTGTCTGTTTCCTCCATTATCTCAGCCCAGTGCGATGCTTCATCGCTCCCCTTCAGCCCTTCCATTGTCTTAGTTTCCCCTTTCTGCTTCCCCATCTGTCTTCTCTTCTAGCTTCAGGAGTATCTTTCCCTCTATCCATTTGCCCATTGCTATTTCCCCTAGTCCCTCCTTTTCCCCATATGCACCTTGCTGTGTGTTCCCTTCATAGTGATCGGCTGTCCTGAACCTCTCTGTCCCTCCTTCCGAGTATATGGTGGTGGTTTATATACCGAATGCGAATACCCCTCTGCTGCTCTTAATTCTCGTATGGGGTAAATCCATTGCTCATTGTCTGTGTCATCAGAAGCTACACTTGGAGGGACCTGTGGGGGAGCGCAAGGCAGGGTCGCAGACCCCGGTACCTCATGCTGGCTCAGCATCCACTGACGCTTTGCTGCAGTCCCCCTCACCCTCTTGGAACTTGCGCCACAATTTAAATATATCCATGCAGCTTGCTATGTTCTTCCCCCTATAGTTATCCTCTATGTGTGTCAGTATTGATTGCTGCACGTCTTTGGAGAAAATTCCACAAGGTGGCCATGGTTTAGTTAACTTTCCCTCAGTGCTTTTAGACCATTCTATGTTGTAATTACATATTTGATCTCAGTAGGGTGGGAGTGTCTTATACAGGTGCTGTAGAGGTGGATCACCCCCGCACTTTCCCTGATACATTGCGAATTACTTTTGAATTTTACCTGACCTCAAATCGAGGGTTTTGACATTCCACTGTTGAGGAAAAAGGCACACTGTAATGTTAAATGCATTCTTACTTTGCTGCAAGCCTCTCTGGCTCCACTACTTATCAGGCATGCTCCGCACCCCACCCCTTTACGAATTCACTGTTACTGCCTCCTCAGGCACACCCACAATCTTTTGCTCCCCACCACTGGTTCACTTCGCCGGCCAATCTCAATTTTCCAATACAAGCTCCTCACCGTCTCGTGCTCTCTGTGTCCTAGGTGCAAACCTATGGGTGACATCACCAATTTACTAAACAAGGTAGTGTTGCACACACCCTGTTATAGCCTGTTACCCCCAAAATGCACAAAAACCCCACAGCTGTCTTCCCACCTCCAGGCAGTGTATACTAATATTCTCTTGTGATCAAATTGTGCCTGCTGCGTCAACTCATGTGCACAACGTCTCACTTCAGGAGACTTAACCAGTCGACTCACCTTCCCCAATCTAGGCCAGCTTGCTTGCTAAACCTTACAGGGATACCATCATCTATGTCCCAATTTACATAATTCTGTCATCCCGGCCTTTGAGTCAATAGTCTAGGTTGTTCACCAGAACCATTTACCTCTAAACTTGAATATGCCCTAAACATAGAAAAGAACATCAACCTCCAGTCCTGTCCCTACTAACTTTGACAGTGCTAGATAATACTTTGACAATACTCGACAATATTAGACAATCCTTCACAATACTCAATACCCACCCTCACACCTACAGTTGCCATGTGATTGGGCCAATACTTACACTCTGTGGTCTGCGGGCGCTGCTCAGTGGCCATGTTCCCCAGAAAGTGCCACTTCCCCGTCATGGACTGCCTGTACTCCTTGCTGACTTTGGGCAGGATATTTTCCAAGCTGGCTTCTGAAGGCATTTCCACAGTTACGCGTTCACCTGTCTTCTCAAAATATGTGAGGGTCCTGCATCCTCTCAGGGTCCGTGGTGGAGGAGACAACCTTGTGTCGGGCTAACACAGCAAACCATCAGCTCTGCTACCAACTTGTTGGGTGGAACTCCCAGTGATACCAGAGCAGTGCTGGAAGTCCGCGGACTTGGAGAGCACAACTCACTCCCCCACTATACACAGAGGACTCAGACAATGGCAAGTTCAAACTGCAGTCTATTGCAAATAAAACCAACAGGGTTCAATACAAGAGTACAGATGGATTCCAGTACTGCTCAACGTCTCCTGGCTCGCAGTCCAGTTTTACTGCAATATTGCGTCATTACTGCATCATCACTTCGGCCATCTCCAAATAAAGTATCATTGTGAAGGACTGGATATTGTAACCTCTATTTCCTAAATGGCTACCTAGAGAAGTTATTCTACTGGCCCTCGCATTTCAGGTGGCTGGCCTGTCCCATCCCCAATTCACCATCTACTACATTGTTGCAGAGTAGCGGGCTTACCATTAGTTCTTGTTCACTGCTATCCACCATGGAATACTAAACTGTGATTGGTTAGAGCTGATCCCCCCCAGGCCTAGGTCTGGAACGAGTTCTCAGCTCATTGTGTACCTTTTCAAGGTGATGTGAACGATTATGTGTTTGTATTGTAACTTGTGTACACCACCTTTGCTTATGAGAAGGTGCTCCGTGTGTTGCAACAAGTGTCACAGCCTTCGTCTGCTTTTGCTGGGATCAGCTCCCCTTTCCCACCACGGAAGACTGACCATTGTTTCACTCGGCTGTAGCATGTGTTTAGAGACCACAAAATTGAGCTCTGCAGCTCCTAAGTCTGAGGATTTATTCAGTTTATGTGCAGCGGGTCCCTTTGTCATCTGGGGATTGGAATTGGCCTTCACATCTCTGACCTTAGCCGTGGGCCTTTACCACCCGTCTTGCTCACTGTGCAGCCTGAATCGGCTCAGCTCATCACCTGCTCAGTGGCTTGAGGGCAGCTGTAATTTTCATAAACCTTATAATGCGGCTTCTACATTGTCCATAGTATGCTACGTTATCTATAGGTTAGTCACACTTGGTTCTGCCAGGTTCCATATACATTCCTGAGGTTCCATAGGGTTATTTGCATTAAGCATCTGTAAGCTTGCTCAGAATCTCTTGCACCGTGCGGTTCTCTGTTTCTGTTTTTGGCTAATGATATGAATAATAAAAGCAATGACAGTGTGTACATGTGTCGAGTGGGTGTTTGTGTGGTGCAGTGCAGACTGCACACCTGCTTCATGTGTAACGCTACTATGTTGTGGTGTAACTAATGATATCAGAATCATGCCTTCGTGGTGACTAGTCCAGGCTGCCCATATAGGTGTCTCTGTTCACAATCATGGGTACTACTCCCACACATGGGAAGATTTGCATTGTATTTGGTCTGTAGGGCTGGCTGGCTGAATGGGTACCTCTCTGCGTTCGAATTAAGATGAGTGGTTGCAAGCATTACTAGCCTTTCATGTTGTGTTGAAATTAATTGGGTGGAGGCGTGGTCTTGTGGCCCTGACTCCCTCTTCAAAAGTAACACAGTTCCACTTAATTCTCAGGCTTCCCTTCCCCAAGTTCCAAATGACACAGTTCAAACAAAAATGGTCTTGAGACTCTGTTCTTAAGACAAAACTTGTACTTCCTTAATTCTCAGGGCTTCCATCCCCAACACTTCTTCTCCTACTTGTATTGGTTTCAGTTTTTTCAAACAAATATAAAACATCTGGAGGTGAGCCTGACCCTCCTTCTGGGTTGCAACCCCAGGCTACTTGCAGTGTGCCTTCTTGGTTGATTTCACAATATCCTTGGTTCTCGTTATTCAGGGATCACTGGTCTGGATGCAATTGTCAGATTACATGGTCCACCCATCACAGGTCGCACAACCAGGATCCCTAGATTCTTCTGCCCACACAGGTTCCTCTATATCTGCCCTGTGTTCAGAGTCATATTCACTTACCTCCTTTTGTTGGCCCCTTGGCTTTACACAAAATGTCAGAGTCCTCTTACAAGTCTTTGGCCTTGCCACACTGCATCTGTTTGTACAGGTTTACTTTCAGGTGGACTTTTTTATGCCGCATCTTCCTAAGGCTTTCAATAGGTTTAAGTTCAAGCATTCCTTCAGTTCGATATTCAATAGGTTTAATGCGGCTAGCATACAAGTTTTCATCACACTCAATAATTAGTTATTTGCCTGAAGCCGCTGGGAGCGCCCCATTCTTGTGTGGTTCCTCCCAAGAGTCACTGGTCCTTCGGCATCACCCCGGCAGCTTATGCTGCTTCCTTTTTCTTCCCCGGTTGATGGGCCCTCCTCCAGCGAATCTCACTTGTTTGCTGCACCACTTGCTTGTTTCAGTGAAAGGAGGATCCCACACCAGAAACAGACCCATGGCCTCAGTCGCCTTGGGCTTCCCAGGTCCTCCAGGATTGCGGCCAGCATCTTGGATCCTTCTCTTGTGCCACCATGGCTGCCTCTTGTCTGGAATATTCCCCTGCTCCCTACACAGGCATCCCTATTTCCCTCTGTACTGTTCTCTGGCTCTCATTTTATACACCTGCAACCACCTAACAGGTTGCAGGTGGGGACCCTTAATTTGGTTTGCCTGACTATGATTAAGGGGACATTCCTGACGCTCACCAAACTCTGCAGGCATCTTCATTGTCCCAGTACCAGAGTGGTAAACTGTAGGTGTAGGGTTCATTACTTCGAGTCTCCTCTTTCTCATCCCAGTACTTTCAAATGTTAAATGTGGGTAAATCAGGGTATAGGTCTTGCAATAGTCCACACAGGTCAGGGGAGTGTTAGTTTGCTCATCAATTGAGAAAGCGGAATACCATGTCTCGCCTGTGAGTACCACACTCCCAATCTCTGAGGACCCTTCACCCAGGTGATCCTCCCTCACTTCTCCACCCCCAGGACAGGATCCAACAGCGATGGCCTTTTCCCTGGCCACCTTAGAAGGGATCCAGGGGGAGTAGGAGAATACCCTTAGGTTTCTCACAGAACATAGTAATCAGAAGCGGACCGGCGGAAGGCTGTGCAGAACACAGAGCCACGGTCAACAGAGAAAGCATGAGCAAGGAGGCAAGAGGGCAGTAGCAAGGTCAAACACAATGACAGCTTACCTTGGGAAGCCTTGACCCACCAGTCTCTGGTGATTTTATTTCTTCATCTCTTGCCGCCTGGTCTATAGTGTGTGACATTATCATGGGTGAGTATGCAGTGATGTAACTGCTCATATTGTTTCCGGCCTGTGGGGTTCTGGGTCTTGCTGTGCACCATCATCCATGGCGCTGGGAAAGGGGCCATGGTAACCACCACACCGTGGGGCTTCTCAGCAATTGCCTGCCATGCCCATGGCGGGACAGGATCCTGACAGTATCTCTCACCAAAAAGACCACCCCACATTTGAGGAGCCAGGAAGCATAGCTTAAAAGCGACGGAGCAAACAAGGCGTAAGGATGTTGACAACCAGTTGCTATTTGTGATCCTTGGGCCTGTAGCCCTTTTAATCCATCAGATAATAATGAACACCATGACATATTTACATGTCCACGATAACTTGTACTTCATATTCCTCATCACCAAGCACCGCCATAGCCAGAGAGTGAGAGGGCAACCTAGTGGAAACCTGACAAGGCATGAGGAGGCTAATATGAAAAACCTGATGGATACTCTAGTGTTTGGGTAAATCGAGCCTGACAGCAACTGGGTTGATGATAGAAAGGATGGGATGCGGCCCAGCCAATTGGGGTAGGAGTTTTCATTTACCATGTATATGCAGATGTTTAATTGACAACCAGACCTTTCCCCCTCAAGTAAACTCGGTAATAGGATCCCTTTGTCTGTCAGTGAGCCGCTTGCATGTCAGTTGGGTGATGTTAAGATGCTGAAGGATGGCAGAGCTCACTCATGAGAGGTTGCACACACAGTCCCTGGCCATCAGTTTGTTTGTTTGTTTGTTTTATTTGCTTAAATAGCGTGCCAACCCATGGGTATCTGGGCGCATTTCTTAGTTACATAGTTGCATGAAAATAATTATAGGTACAGAGTACGATATGATACAGTATTATACACAATGAGGATAAGAGTTACAAGGTAAAGAAAACAATATAATACAATATAGTACATAATGATTAGTGCAAGATTTACAAATAGTTGCAGAGGGATGAGAGAACAATATACATTAATATATACAGAGGATCAGAGTATGCAAATTCAGGTTAGGATGATGGTAGTAGTGTTCAGTTTGAGAGTGAAAGAAGCCAGGTTTTTGTTTTGTTCTGGTTTGAGAGGAACACAGGGTCAGATCTAAGTGTCAGTGGGAGCTCATTTGAGGTCTTGGCTGCAAGTACTGGGAAGCTGGAGCCCCCTGCTTTACTTAGCCTTAATTTTGAAATTTTTAAGCAGTGGGGGTAGTTAGATTTAGGGCCTGATTCATGGAAGTGTTTTATAATGGCACAATCCCATAGGAAAACGGTCCATGAATCAGGCTCTTAGTCGGTCTAGAGGAGATTTTTCCTACAGAATTTGTAGTGAGATACTTGGGTGCTGAATGGTTGAGGTAATTGTGGGTAATTATAAGTGTTCTAAAGGTAATCCTGTCTTAGATGGGGAGCCATTTGGAGTTGCGGCAGATTTGAGCAATGTGGTGGGATCTGGGAATGTTTAGAGCTGCTCGTAGGGTGTTATTTTGCAGTGCCTGTAACTTGTGCAAGTTTCTCTGGCTAGTGTCTAGGTATAGAGTATTGTAATAGTCCAGTTTGGACAATATTAGGTCTCTTGCGAGGGTCAGGCAGCTGTCAGTGTTCAGGAATGGTCTGCAGGCATTTATTAGCTTGGTTGTGTAGGCTGTGGATAAAGACGTGGCTTTAATTTGTTATTGAAGGGTTAGTGGCAAGTCTAAATAGAAGCCTAATGTTTTAGCTTCTTTATTAACTTTGATGTGATTACCATTGATAATGAAGGAAGAACATTTAGAGCCTAGCTTGTTGAGTCTTAAATTGGAACCAATCAGAAGGATCTCTGTTTTGTCGTTGTTAAGACATAAGCCATGATTGGCCATCCAAGCTTGTATTTTACTGTAGATATCTTTAAGGAGTAAGGAATCCAAAGGGTAGTTGCCTGATAGAGTGATCAGAATGTGCGCATTGTCCACAGAGTTTGTTTAAGATACGCCTTGAGCATCTAGGTAGTTGAGCAGGATCTTCGTGAAAATATTGTATAGGGTGGAGGGGACGCGAGTTCCTTGTGGTACTCCACATGTGATCAGGGAGGAGTTAGCTAAGGCAGAAGAGGAAAAGACCCTTATGGATCTGTCCGCTAGGAAGGAATTGACCCAGGCAGCAGCCTTACTGGAGAATGAGGCAGCTGTGGTGAGATGGTTGGTTAAGATTCTGCGGTCGATTAAATCGAATGCAGCCGATAAATCTAGTAGGAGGAGTAAAGCAGGCTTAGCGATGTCTTTATTTGGATTTTCAGATCCAAGAGGGCTGTTTCTGTCCCATTTCTTGGTCAGAAACCAGATTGCCTTAGGCTTAAGAGATTGTTAGTCAAAAGGTGATTCTGGATCTGAATATAAGCTGCCTTGTCTAAGATTTTTAGCAGAAAGGGCATAGTGGTGATTGGCCTGTAATTAGTTGGTAATTTGGGATCAAGTTTAGGCTTTTTGTTGAGGGGCATGACCCAAGCATCTTTTAAGTTTTTGGGTACTGTGCAAGAGGCGAACGAGCTGTTTATGAAGGAAGAGATAAAAGGTGCACATTCTTTGGCTCCTTTTATATTGGAGGCTGGGCATGCATCTCATTGGCATCTAGATAGCTTGAGTCTTTTGATTATGGATTCAACCTCTGCTGGGGTGACAGGGGAGAATTCAAAGACTGTGTTTTGGGTGGAAGGTATGGGGGCTAGGGGTTCAAATTAGTTGCTTTTGTGCTGGAGTTACTAGATTTGGTTGTAGAGGACAGGCCTACTCTTCTGTCTTCAATTTTTGATTGACGTAGATTAATTTGGTTGAGTAAGGCTTTATGGCTGTTGGAGCACCAGAGGGTGTCTTTCTCTCAAGAGTGGGGGGAGGAAATAGGAGATTCCAGCTCCTTAAGTATGGTAAAGAGCTCCTGTGCTAGATTTGGCATTAGAGATTCTGTTGTTGTAATTCTCCTTTTTAGTCTCTAGGATAGAAGATTTGTAGACAGCAGCATCTTTTGCAAATTTAGCTTTGTTTTGTAATGAGGTTTTCTTTCTCCAGGATGTTTCAGCCTCTCTTTTAGCTTTGCGTAGTATTTTCAGCTCAGTAGTAAACCGTTCAGGTGTGCAAGAGGTTTAGCTTTCCTTAGTTGAAGTGGGGCTATTTGATCCAGGGCGTTCAGTAAGCATTGGTTGTAAAGCTCTACCATTGTGGACAAGTCTGTTTCTGAAGGAATTTTTTGTTGGATAATAAGCTAAATTAATGGGAATATGCTCCCTATGGAGATTAGGCGGTTGTTCCTTGTTGAGGCTGGTGGGGCTTTTGAAGGCTTTAGGTGATGGTTGTTAGGCAACAGAGATTTCAAAGGAGATGACATTATGGTCGGACCATGCACATTGGAGAGTTAGTGAGAATTTTGGTGTTGCAATTGAAGTCTGCGACCCAGTCCAAAATTCCCCCTTTCTCATGTGTGGGGTCTGATATTTTTAAGGAGAAGCCTTGTTCAGTTATAGTATTTTGGATGGCTAATGCATTAGTGTCTAGGTTGTCATAAAGGCAGAGATTTAGGTCGCCTTGAAGAAGGACTTGTGAGTTGGGTTTAGTATTTTGAGTGAGAAGATTAGTTAGATCTTCCTCAAAGGAGCATAGTTGGCCTGGGGGTCTGTAGATATTGTGAATGAGAAGTGCCCGGTCTGGAGAGAGCAGGAGTTTTACAGAGAGGAGTTCTCACTTTCTCTGATAGCTAGAGAGTTTCTAGCAATGATGGCTACCCCTCCTCCGCGCTTCGTGGTTCTGTCGGATTTGAAGATACTCTATTCATATGGGACTGTTACCAAATGGGCGGGGCCTGCCGCTTGGTGTAGCCAAGTTTCTGTGATTGCCAAGAAATCTAGTTTATTAGTGGTGATCAGGTCCGAGATATCTAAGGCATGGGCAATTAAAGATCTTGCGTTAATGAGAGCGCCATTGATGGTGGCAACTTCAGGGTGTGAGGGGAAATTGGTGGTGTTGGAAATCCTGATTAGGAATGCGGGTGGAGTCAGGGTTTGAGGGTCGATTGCGGCGGTGCTATTGTGCAAATGGTTGTTGCGATTGACGTTAGGCTTTGTTTTAGTGCGAGAGCCGAGTCTTTTATTTCTGCGCAGCATAGTACGAGGTGACATAGGAATGTGTGATGGGGTGGTAGTTGTACTGGTGTTACTGGGTTCACAGGAATGACTCTTGGATTTTGGCGATAAAAAGCAAGAAATTGGAATTTGCCAACAGACTTGTGCAGGGAATTGTTATAGGTGAACTCGGTGGCTCCTAACACGGACAGCCAATCTTTCTTTTGTTGTAGACAAAGAAACCATAAATATTTCTCCAGTGTGGTTTTAACCCTCTCAGTTTATCCATCTGTTTGGGGATCGTAGGATGAGGAATTCTGAGCATCTATTCCAAACGATAGAGTTAGTGCTTGCTAAAACCATGAAGTAAACTGAGGACCATGGTCGGTTATGATAATGGTCAAAGTCAAACAAGTTTATTCGGATTTTCAAAGAAATCCATCAAACACAAAAAAAAAAATGCAAAAACATAACAAATAGGCAATTACAATCAATACTCCCGAATAGAAACAATAACTCAACAGTTCATTTAATCCCTAATTCTGTCCCAAAATGACCCTTTACGGTGGCCTCTCCATCAAGGTGCTTGACTGATCACGACCCAGAGGGACTAGGTTAGCGCCGGACAGTGGAGATGACCTCACAATTGGCCGCCAGGTGCACCCGGACCCTGTATCCGGATATGGACTAATTAAGATCCCACTCCTGGGCGTCCTGCCAGCTCCCTCACGTTGTCCCAGGACTTCGTTTGCTACACTCGGGTCCCTGAAGGCCAGTACCACAGTATCCCAGGGCTGATTCCCCCCACTAGGTACTCTGACACAACCCACCATGGATTCCCTCTGCACTGAAGCACAACCTTTGGTGGACCGTAGCCAGTGTAAGGTTTTATTTAACAGGGCATCCTTCGATTCATACACATCCCTCGCCAGTTTAGGAACCCCGTGGAGGAACACCCTAGCATGTTTGAACTGACAAGGAGGTAGGGGCTGGAAGGGAGCCCCACTACCCCGTGGGCCATAGACTTTCTTTTTCCCTGGGTAGGTACATTGTGGGCCCTCTCTTTGTGGAACATAGACCCGCAAGGGGGTAGGCTTTACCTTGGGGTCGGGCGACCAGTGGGGCTCTTTAAATTTAGCACTTCTTGCACTGGGGTTGATGGCAGTTGCTAGTCCCGCGTTCCCCAGCCCCAAGCTAAGGGAGGCGATTGTAGGAACTACAGTAACAGGGCTCAGGGTAGCCTGTTCCCCCTGATATACCCATGGAGGATCGGGGGGACCCTTGCCCATGTTTGGAGTAATCAGAGGCACCCCATCCCTCAAAGCTCACCCCTTAGATTCTAAGAGGGATGAGAGCAAAGTTCTGATAGCTGCTAGCTCCACCAGCACTTGATTACATTTACAGCCAGCCACCCTAGGTATAGGGACACCCCCGGCTGGGGTGTCAGTACCTGTTCCAATGTCAATGCTGGTGCTACTACATGGTCGATCGATGGTCCTGAGTGGGGAGAGATGGAGATAAGGGCTGGCTACTGAACAGGATGAAGACCCTTGCTCATTACAAGGGTTACGAGAGCGGAGGAGATGGATATGCATGGAGCCGTCGATAGGCTGTCCCTCCTCTGTGGGAACGGGGGCAGGAGAGGAACTGGATAAACCCACAACCATTCCAGAGCCAAAGTTAAAATCGCAGTCCTCTACAACATCCTCTACAACATCCAAAGCATGTGCAAGTTCTGGACAAAACGCACCCACTGAGGTACCAGGGGACATGCCAAAGGGGAGGCTGGATGGTTGACAGCCACTGGTAAACTCTGAATGTCGAACCAGTTCCCCCTCCGTCCCCGGGCAAGATTCACCAAAGGCAGGAAGCGGAAAAGATGGGCAAGATGACATAGTGGGGGCCCGGGACTCCCCTGCAGCGCGGGTTGGACAAACTAACGTGCCGCCCTTGTTTGGGGCTAGGTCTGCGAAGTCTCCCAAACTCAGCCGTCCATCCGTGGTAACTTCTGAGGTTAGAGATGGCTCCTTGGTTACCACCTTGGTTGCTATACCCCCTCCTCCCCCGGGTAGGTGAGACAGGCCAGCCTGACCACCAGCCTCTCTAACACCTCCAACACAAAGACCTTCCAGATCAGTTTTGCTGTCCCTTATGTCTTGGAGAGTTTGCTGGGCTTCTATTTCTGGCGAGAGAGAAGTAAGGTGGCTAGAAGTCACTTCCCCGACAACAGGGGCAGTGTCGATGAGCGAGGAGACTGCAGTAAGGGCCTTGGCTCCAGTTGTTCCTCCTTGGTGGCTCAATCTCTTAATAACCACAATTTTACGTGCTGATGACTGCTCAATACTAATAGGGGCGGGCTCAGAGCAGCACAGGGGTGGGGTGAGAGGCAGGATGGGTGAGGGTTTCTTGAGTACAACATGGCCCTTGTAGGACCTTAATGACTTTAGTAGGCGCATGGCGGATCCCCCCAAGCCAAGACCTCAAACACGAAACAGTTCCTGGCTTTTACTCCTTTACTCCTTCGGACACAGTCACAAAAGCACTCCCCTGCACTTACTTGCTCCCCAGCCGCGCCTGGAAAGGGCCTCCCACCACGAACGCTGAACACCTGCGGCGCCAAACACCGCGCCCTTGCCCCGCCGCGGGCTTCACCGCGACGGGGCCGTGGAAGAAAGTTTATGAGCCTGGGCCTGGAGTCAGGAAGCAGCTGTATCCGTGTGCCGCCTCAGGGTCAAAGGGACAGTCCAGAAGATGCACCACCACGGGTCCGCAAACACCCTCCGCGGGACGCCAACACCCGCGCCCTTGTCCCCGCGGGCTTCACCCTGGCGGGCCGAAAGTCCTGGGAGAAGTAGTGGAGGGGGCGTGGCTTACACGCAAGAATGGAGGCCCTCCTGGGCCAAAACACCCTCAGTGGGACGCCAACACCCGCGCCCTTGTCCCCGCGGGCTTCACCCTGGCGGGCCGAAAGTCCTGGGAGAAGTAGTGGAGGGGGCGTGGCTTACACGCAAGAATGGAGGCCCTCCTGGGCCAAAACACCCTCCGCGGGACGCCAACACCCGCGCCCTTGTCCCCGCGGGCTTCACCCTGGCGGGCCGAAAGTCCTGGGAGAAGTAGTGGAGGGGGCGTGGCTTACACGCAAGAATGGAGGCCCTCCTGGGCCAAAACACCCTCCGCGGGACGCCAACACCCGCGCCCTTGTCCCCGCGGGCTTCACCCTGGCGGGCCGAAAGTCCTGGGAGAAGTAGTGGAGGGGGCGTGGCTTACACGCAAGAATGGAGGCCCTCCTGGGCCAAAACACCCTCCGCGGGACACCAACACCCGCGCCCTTGTCCCCGCGGGCTTCACCCTGGCGGGCCGAAAGTCCTGGGAGAAGTAGTGGAGGGGGCGTGGCTTACACGCAAGAATGGAGGCCCTCCTGGGCCAAAACACCCTCCGCGGGACGCCAACACCCGCGCCCTTGTCCCCGCGGGCTTCACCCTGGCGGGCCGAAAGTCCTGGGAGAAGTAGTGGAGGGGGCGTGGCTTACACGCAAGAATGGAGGCCCTCCTGGGCCAAAACACCCTCCGCGGGACGCCAACACCCGCGCCCTTGTCAATAGCTGGTAAGCCAGACAAACGAAATACATGGTAAAAAAAAATGTGCCAGAGCCGATGGAAGTCCATGGCATGGTATCTTGGTGTAGGGATCCACCACCACCCATACAGTGTTCAATTCTTTGATACATAGCAATTCAATTATGAAGTCTATGGAAGTGAAAAAACATAGTTTATTCAGTATAGGCATTTGTTAGAGCAAACCAATGGATTTACAAAGTGTGCACTTGCATTGCACACAAATAGAACAAGCCATAACATAGTCAATGACATCCCACTGCATAGATGACCATCAAAAAGCCCTCTGCAATAGCTTTAGGGTTTTGCGTTGACCGGGATGTGCGGTTACTTTAGAATCATGACACCACAACCAGGCTTGGTTATGGTAGGGATATAGATACATTCTTGTACATAGGGGAGACCTTTCACTACTACAGCGTTAAGAGCTTCGACTTCTTCCGGGTGTTCTTGTACCCAAGAACAGACAGTGCAGGTGCATACCACATGATCAGTGGAAGCAAGTGAGTGACTAGTCCGTAGGTCACCGTAAAATCGAACATGTTATCTTATCTTATTGTGTATGTGTATAGCGCCTTACATACCATTGGTATGATCTCAAAGCGCTGTGGGTTCAATGCCCTTGGGGTCGATAGTCCAGGTCGGTTGAGAGAGTAGAGTAGTAAATAGTGCTTGGGTGCACACAGTATGTGTGCAGCCAGTGCAGTTCACGTGGTGTGTAGCTGTATTCTAATGCTAGCCATGATGCAGTGCCTGAGTGAGGTCAGTAGTATGTGTACAGCAAGGCGATTGACCTCAGAGTTTGCATTCTGGCAGTAGTGAAGCTTGTGCAGCTAGGCCGATTATTTCTGTGGGATATAGGTTTGTTCTTAAGAAGGTTGAGGTGTTCATGGAGGTGTGTAGGTATGTGTGTAGCTAGGCTGAAATTGATAGAGGTGTATAGCTGCATTCTATTGTTTGTTGGTGTAGAGGAGAGAGTAAGCATGTCAGTTTGTGTGAGTGTCTGTGCAGATTGATAGCAGAAATAAAATGCCATCTGACCTGTCTGGCACTTGGACACCAGACTGTGGCAAGTAACTGTAAATTACAGTGATAGCAAACGCCTTTTGTGCGTCTTCGGTCCACTTCGGTCCATATGAAGGAAAGTGAGTCAGAAGGGCTGCTATCATGGAGAACGTATTAATACATTTTTGTAAAAAACTTTGGTTTTCACTGGAGTAGATGTAGGCCAAACGAGAACTGCATTCAATTTGTTGGCACTCATTTGTACTCGGGATGTCAGCACACGTCTTCTGCACGGGATATGTGTTTTTCAGCTTTTGCAAAAAGTGAACTCTGTCTCTGTCTTTGTAACTCCCTCTTAACATTTTGGACATGTAGTTACATTGTGTCAGAATAGATCAGAATTTCGACCAAATACACCACGACAAAAGTGCCTATCATGTCCTTTAAAATGTAATTGATAAAATGCTGAAAAGTGGCTCGGGCATTGCATAAGCAGACCAGCATTACTAAGAATTCAAAAAGGCAAAAACTGGTTTTAAAAGCCGTTTTTCATTCATCCCTTTGTCTCGTCCATACCAAATTGTAAACACCACTCAAGTCCAATCTAGTGAAGACCACAAATGTCTGTAACTGATCCAATAATATTGATATTACTGGAATGGGAATAGTAAACACAAGTTGGGGATTTTCCTTCATTCCATATTTGCTAAAATATTGAACACTACACGTGTATTACAAAAAGCAACTGGAAAAAATCAATGAAAGGAGGACATTGAAATACATTTTTGGGCAATGTATGAGCAACACAAAAGTTGATTTTACGACCATAAACAAAGAAGCTATCAACAACTATCATGATTCACAGCCACAGTCCAAGAAACCAAAAAGAGAAACAGGTTCTGACAAAAGGCCACGTGGAAAACCCAGGGAAAACAATCAGTTCACCAAAACCAGGAAGGAGGATCCAGAAGCAGGTCCCAGTGGAAGCAATAGTCAGAGCCAGGAAGGCAATGGGAGCATAGTCACCAGAAGGAATTAGACAGAATGCAGAGCCGTGGTCAACAGGGGGAAGCGGAAACAAGGAGTCAAGAGGACAATAGCAAGGTGAAGCTTACCTTGATAATCCCCGTGCACCAGTCTCCTGTGACTAAATGTTATCATCTCGGGCTGGCGGGTCTGTAACATGTGACGTCATTGGGTGTGGATACGCAGCAATGTCATTCGCACATTGTTTCCGGCCCGTAGGTTTCTGGGGCTTGTGATGCGCCATCGTCTGTAGCACTAGAAAAGGAGCCATGGTAACCACCAGCCATGGGGCTCCTCAGCGACTTGGGCCATGCCCATGGCAGGATTGGATCCTGATAGTTGTTTAGAACACAGTTTTGAATCCTGTGACTTGTATCTCTACCCCAGCAGACTACTGTCCCCTTCTTCAGTCTTCACTAGCTTCCAGCGAGGCTCTGTGGACAAGTTCAGTTCACCACCCTGGAATGAAGACCATATTCTTGTGCAGTACAACATCAGCTTCTGCCTCTGATGAGGAGTTTGCTTTTTCTGCTAATCGCCACATGGCCATCAGTCGTATTCCCTATTAGGATGTGTCTGGGGAAGCCAGGATTATATCTGACACACAGTGAAATATGCCACTGGGTTTGGTTATAGTTCTCTATTTCTTAAAACCCTCACAAACCCCTAATCGTTCCAGATCTCAATTTCATGACACCCATTTAAGAAGGGATTGATTATTGACAGCAAAGCTTGAATGATGTTAATGTACACTTATGCAGCCAACTTGATCAAATGAAATGACACATCAGTGTACTTTGTCTTTGCACTGAGCTATTGCATCGCATATCAAAATTTCAAGTCACACATCAAATTGACAACTGACAGTGAAGGACTCACTTCTTGATTTATATTTTAAAATGTTTATTCAAATATATTTCAGATATCTACATATCGACTGTATAATATACAATCAGTGTTGCATTAATCAGTGCTCAATTCTTTCCTCATCATAACATCTGTTAAAGTTGTCAAAACAACGTGCTTTGTTCAAACTATAACAATGTGTTTGGATCTACTGTCTTGGGCAGCATTACACATCTCCAAAACAATTCAACTACCCTGATGTGTCTGTACTTATTTAGGCATGTTGACTTACACTAAAAGCCATCAGTTTCTAGAGAAATATTGATTTAAATAGCTTCAAGCATGCTGCTTCTGTTCTAAACAAGCTAATTAAAATAGTGTTCTATTTGAAAACATGGGGAATGCTTTTTTTAAGCTGTCTCTGAAACATTCATTGATTTTCAGAACATGGTCAAGGTAACTAAAGCTTGCAGCCTCTGACTCCTACTTGCTATCTGAGAACGCTGACTCAATTTAAACTGTGTTTCCCAGAGCTAGTTCTACAGTCAGAAACGCATATTCTCAGGATACCCTTTTTACTAAACGGCCTATGCGAAAGTGCTTGGACCCTTCAATATCCTGTGTTTGGCTTAATATGCGGATGGTTGAACTTGATGCATACCCAGATGTATTTGATATCTGCATCTGAGGGAAGGTCTTTCTATCCCACCTTTGCTCAGGCATCCTGTGCATTAAGGTTCCTGGCCCTACATTCATCTCCTTGCAAGCCACCTCATTCCCAAGAGACTTCCCTGATTGATTGTGAATCCTTTGTTCATCACATCTATATTTATAAGCAAAATGTGGCTTTCTCACAAGAATGCAGTCTTACATGCTAACTCAATTTGATTTCCATACTAAAATGCATTGGCTCCAATGCCATCTTGAGTAATTTTCCATTGCCCTAACAGTTAGGTCAGTGTGTCTCATTACAAGCTCACTAGTGCTGTTATAAGTGGTGATAAATCTGTTAGCGACACTTATGATGCTGGAAATGCATTGTAGGGACAGGACCTCCATGTCCTTGTCCTGTACTCCCTTATCATGTGTGTTACGTGTTGTTCTATTCACAGGAGTCCACCTTTGACTCCTGGCAGTGCAGCTCTTCCTCTTTTTGGTTGTGTGAACAGAGACCCTTGGGATATGCTTATGGCACCCATGGGTGGGGGTACAACCCTGTACCCCGAGTGTATGTTTTTGGGCACCTGTGTGTGGTCGACAGGTCAGGGTATGGGCTGGCAGCAGCTCCATGCTGAATTTGACAGGTGCTCTGAGTATCCTCCATTTTATGATACCCAGGCCCTGCCATAGGGATCAGTGGATTCCTGATTGGAGACAAGATGGCCCTTGTGACCTCTTGGTATCTATTACCTTGTTTCCCCAAAGTCCTGGGAAGCTCTGACTCTGTCCCTTCCCCTTACTGGATGCTGGGTGGAAGAACCATACATGATATTGAGGGGAAGTCCAGGCCAGACTGGCTGGAGCCTTCCCACTGACTGTTTGTTGTGGGTACATCCTTGGGGTGGGACCTGGGTGAATAGAGTGTCTGACCAATATGCATTCCATGTTATGGCCGTCTGGTATCTGTGTGTGTGACACACAGAATGAGACAGCCCTGCCCCAATCCACATTCCTTGTTTTGGGTGTCTGGGTGGAAGTGAATGGCCTGAATGCACTGTGAGCCCGATTGGCTGCCTGCATGCACGAATGCCCTTCTGACTGATTGGCTGACTGAGCTTGCCTCAGTAGTGTTAGTGAGGGACAGATGTGTATATCTGGCGACCTCTCACTTACCAAAATTGTTCAGAAGCTTATCATTGAAGCCCAGCTGGAAGAAGAAGAACTGCTGCTGATTTCCTTCAACGAAATCTGAAAGCTGTCGTGTCTGTCATGGACTGGACTGAGAGAGGACATGGCTAGGAGACCTCTCCCCGAGCTATGAGGCAACATAGTGCAGAAGCTGATCTTCATTGAGGCACCCTGGAAGCCAGTCCCGAAAGACTGTAGACCAGAGACAGGGTCCACTGAGAAATCTGGAGTAAAGCACCCAGACAATGAGGCCGTCGAAATCCATTGCCGTCGACCGGGGTTCGTAGGATTTCCGTAACCGCTGGAACTCAGTCAAGTTGTGATGCCCAGAAGCGGGGACAGCTTCACGCCGTGCTGCTCGAAGACCGGATCCGCACCGCTCCACCTTTTGCCAAAGACCATTTAAACAAATGGATCCCTTGCCATCACCATTGACTGCTTTGTCCCACCAGAGAAAATCGAGGTCATCGATGATCAAGGAGAATCCGCTGGTGGGTTTTCTGCCACCCAAAGTCCACAAGGATGCCGACAAGTGAAGATCCAAAATCAAGCCGTGGTCGAGTCCTGATGGTCGACGCCGACATCCGATACTGACACCTGATGCCCGCTGCCGGGCCTGTGTTCTTCATCGAGTCTTCTTTGCGGAACAGAACTCTTTTCTTCGAGGACCCTCGATGCCAGGGTTTACCTTCTTTGAGGACTGTCGACGCCTTGTGGCTCATGCTTTAACGGGAGTCCAATCTCGAGGGATCCGTTGATGAACCGTCGAAGAAACTCTACTAACTCAGATACATTGGGGTAGTGGAACATTTCTGACCAGGAAACAAGACTATTTTAACATTAATGCACTGGGCTTTTTAATACACTTAATTACAGATTGCCAAGATGGGGGGATCCTCACACCAAAATGAGTCTTGGTAGTTGCAGAAAGTATTCTGCCATTGTTTAAAATAACTTGTCTTCCATCCTGTGTCCTATGCTGATCCACATTAATGTTTGATTTGTATGCCATTAGAAACTGTCAGCAGTTGGTGCAGTTTAAAGGAGTCAATAGTTAAGAGTGATACCACATAGACATTGGGCCTCATTAGGAGTGTGGTGGCCATGGAATGAACGGTGCCGGTAAGGGACCGGCACCGTTCATTCCGGGCCACCACATTCCGGGTTTTGCAGTGGGTCCCGCTCATCACACCTGGTCAGACCAGATGTGCAGAGCGGGACCCGCTAGCAGTCCAGGATGCTTAACACCAGGCCATCATTAACGGGACCGTTGTTAGCATCCTCCCCATTCCCAGTGAGCCCTATGGGGGATCAAATAGAAATGGGGACGTACCGGGTCTGGATCCCGCGAAAGGGAATTACTGGACTCTCCAAGGTCAGAATGGCCCAGTAAGTCCCATTTTGCGGGACCCGGACCCAGGCCCGAGTTTGCGGGTAGCCATGCCTCTAAAAACACCATGGCTACCTCCAAACTCGTAATGAGGCCCATTGTATATATTTGCCATATTAGATTTGCCAAAGTACAAAGTGTGTTATTAATTGATGTATATATATTTAACCATATTTTTATAAACAGAACTGTCTTAGCTCATAACATAGTGTGTGGACATTCCTTTGTGGGAGACTCAGGGGCTAAACTGAACTTAAGAACCAGCCTGCATCACCTCCTGAGAGCTTAAGACTTGGTTGCTCGTCTATTCTACCATTCTACCATATAGAGAATCTTGGCTGGGGTGCTCTCTGCTTTTACTCTGCCACATAGAGGGCAGGAGTACAGATAACCCCCCTATATATCTATTTAGGCTTACCTGGTCCGCAGGTGAACCAACAGTTCCACTAGGGTGAAGGATCTGAAAGGAATGCATGTCCAATATTACCAATCACCACATTATTCATCACATTATTCATGATCAACTCCTGCGCAGAATCTAATCGAGTGGCAAATTGGTTTACCTGGCAAATTATCATTGTCATGCTTTTGTAACTTGCAACAATATTTGTAATTGTATACAGCTTTTAAATGGAGTTACTGTGGGGTACTATTAATGTTGGGTAATTAGCACCCGGGGAGGGAGGAGCAACCAAACAAGTTGCTCGGACCGTGGGCTGAATCTACCAATCCAGGCGTTCTGAGCACCCTGACGGCTGCTTTACCCATCCTGTCTTCTTCCAGCCACCCTCCCTTCCCTTAATGTTACATTTCCCATTCCCTCCCACCCCCAATTACCTTTTTTTAGCTGTGGCGGCTCCCCCACTGCTCCCTGTAGTCGCTGCCGCTCCTGTTCCTGTCGGCCACCAGGGAAATGGAAGAGTGGCTCTGCTCAGAGCCCCTCTTCCAGCTCCGTGGCATCCATCTTGAATAAGCATTTTGTAGGAAAGAATGGAACGCTGTGAGGCGTCACGTTCATTCATACAAAAAGATTGCCTTTTTTCAACACTGCTATTAAACAGACCACATTTGAGTTTGAGTGGGTGGTTGAATGAAAATGCTTGAGTGGTCTGAGTGACTGTTGAAGAGAGACCTGGTGAGAGGAGAAAGCTCTGCTGGCTGGCACTATTAAAGAGACTTAAAAATAAATACATAAATATATATATATATATACATAATATATATATATATATATATATATATATATATATATATATATATATATATATATATATATATATATATATATATATATATATATCACCTGATGACTGCCGTCGCCTAATACTTCCACTTTGGCGACGAGCGGCCCCCAGCAAGAATCCATGGCCTGGGTAGAAGATCGAATGAAGTGTTTAAAGGGGCAGAGGACCCTCTTTTTGTGTATGGGGGCCTGATTCTGGAGGGTAAGTAGGAAATAGCAGAATACAGAATAGAGTCAACGGCTACCCTACTCATAGACGCACAGGAGGTGCACCTATAATACAGTGAGGATAGCTAACATATAGGCTAATCCAAGGATCACAGGGAAGAAAACTGTATCATAAAACAAAGTTTAATAGAAAGTTTAACAATTAAAAGTTAGGCAAGGAGGTCCTAAACGGTACAAATAATATAGGAATACAAAAGAAAGCCAAAGCAAATAATGGTGGGTTAGTAACAACCAAAATGCAATTTCCTGTGCTGCTTTATCAGTAGCGGCACACAATCCTGTGCTGGGTAGAAGATCTCCTGCGGTGTTGCTGGCTTTTGCATCCTCTTGCCAGCTCCATCTCTGCTGGTAAGAACCTTAAACAGTACTGTACCTCCCACTGGCACAGTGATCACTGCATTTGGACATTTAGGCTTGTTCCAGTGTTTTTTTTTGGGCCAGCCGTTATATTACCTGCACTCGAGCCTCTCCACTCAGGGCCCAACCGCTTTTGAGGAAAGGACCTCTGTAGGTCCCTACGCTCTCTCTCGCGGCTGCTTGTAGCTTAGCAATCCTAATATAAATATGCAAATTAACAAGGGTGGTCCTGGGAGTCCCTCTGCCAGACATTAGTCCTGGTTATGAGAGACTTACCCAGAGTCTTTAGCTCACTATCTTTCACAGAGAAGAAATATCCAAAACCTATCAGTCTTTGTCCTAATGTCTGGCAGAGGGACTCCCAGGACCCCCCTTGTTAATTTGAATATTTAAGTAACTTTGGGTCTCACCCTAAGTTATTAGGGGAATCCAGACATGGACGCCTTGTTCACTATTCTTAGAGAGATACAGCTCCACCCTACTGATGAGGCCCAACCAGACCGAAACACATGTCTGGGTTGCTGTTGGTACTCTTGTTCAGAGGAGAATTGCCTAGCATTTTGGTATAGACTGCCCCAAGGCAGGACAGACACTGATATGTTTAGGATATTTCTCCACTGTGAAAGATATTGAGCTAAAGACTCTGAGTAAGTCTCTCGTAACCAGGACTAATGTCTGGCAGAGGGATCCCAGGAACCCCCTCGTTAAATAGAGAATGTGGTTGAACATAAATTCACAGCCATATAGTGGCCAAAAGGTTCAACAAAGTGATAAAAGATTGCATAGGATGGGCATGGGCAAATGTTGAAGACGGGTTTTGGAAACTAGGATTGAAGCGCATCGATTTTCACCACATGGGGCAACTAGTGTGTTCCCCTTTGCGTTGAGTAGGGTGAAGAAAGAAAATTGCAAAGTGTGTCCCCCATCTATGAAGAGAGCAAGGTGGACCTGGGAGTGTGTGCAGAGAGGTAGATCACATGTCAGAGAGAGACAAATGGCCAACAAAACTAATTATGACAGAAGGAAGGCGGTCAAGGAGTGTTGTTTGTGAACTGGTGATCTGGTGAGAGTGAAGTTACCAGTGTCTTTGAGACAGAGGGCATTCAAATGGTCAAAGCCTTGCAAAATCAAAGGTGTTTTCCATAATGCTGTCATGACTGAAGATGGTAGGACCTGGAATGTGAGTAGAGCGGTGAAAGTAGTGGATCAGTGTATTTCTGCGGTCTCTGATGATAAAGCAAAAACAGGTTGACGTGGGAAGTAAATCTGGAAGGCAAATGAGGCATCCTAAAAAGTTCAAAGACTATGTGGTGAGAATGTGAATAGGAGTGAGAAAAAAAGGAGATACATTTTCTGGTTGTGAATTATTTTTCTTTTGTGTTTCTACCCTATTTCTCTTCCCTTCCTTTTTGGTGTAGTTGATTTGGTTGTTTAGGGGTGGGAGGTGTGTACTATGCTTGAGGACGTGACGCTGATGACGTAATGCTGTGTGGAATTTGATCTATGGATGAGTAGAAGGTATGTGTTTGAGTGGGTGCTTGAATGAGAATGCATGAGTGGTCTGAGTGACTATTGAAGATAGACCTGGTAAGAGGAGGACACTCTGCTGGTGGGCAGTATTACAGAAACTTAAATAAATATATATTTCTCACCTGTTAACTGCCTCCGCCTGATACTTCACCTCCCCACCTGATATTTCACCCCTCTCCACCCCTTGAGAACAAAATAAGGACAGGGGTACCGTTGAAGGATACCCAGCATAAGCCCACTCTGGAGCGCACAATGGACGTTCTTGATCAAATTGGAAGATCGGTTTGCATGCAAACAAGAAAAGAAAGATATCAATGAAAAGGGTGGGAGGCAGCAGTGACATGGATGGGGAGGGGCAGTGGGTGCCTCAGCGACAGAAGGGCAGCAGGCAGCAGATAGGGAGAGGGTGGTCGTGTAACCTGATTGCACAGGGTCACATGTTACAGGAAAATGTCTCCTGCTAAATCTTAACCCCAGACCAAAGTAAGATCTCATCTTAATCCACGGCGTTTTACTAAGGAATGCACCTCTTGACTTTTTCCACCCAGAAAGTTTACGGACCATTAGATTATAAAGTGTGACCCTCAGGTTGCCTGTGTGTGAAACAATGAAAGCAGAGGGAAGTAGAAAAGATGAGGGAGGAGGAGAGGATAGAAGAAAAGAGGGGAGGATTGTAGAGGAGGGGCTAGGAGTGATGGTGTGAGTAGAGGTGAAGGAGGGTGGAGTAGAATTCATAGGAGATTGGTAGGAAAGGAATGACGTGGAGAGAAGACGAGAGAAGAGACACCCAAGGAGAGGAGAGTAGAAAAGAAGAGGAGACAATGGGAGAAAATAGTGGAGAGAAAGGGGAATGGTACTAAAGGGAAAAAAGAGAGGAGTGAAAAGAAATATCAGGAGCAGAAGGAACAGCAGAGGTGACGGAGAGGAGAGAAAAAAGGGAGAGATCATACGAGAAGAAAGAAGACCCGATGGGCAAGGTTGCAAGAGGTGAGGAAAGGATTTGGGAAAGGAAATGAAAGGAATGAAACGTTGAGGAGAAGAGTAGAGGCGTGGGAAAGGAAAGGTATGGGAAGGATATAAGGAGAGAAGAGTCGAGTGAGTAGAGGAGCGTGAACAGAATGTAAAGGCAGGAAAGGAGTTTAGGAACAAAGAAGAGAGGAGAGGGAAAGGCAAGGAAAAGAAAGGAAAGCGGTCAAGAGGCACAGCAGTAGAGCGCTCGCTTTGACATCGGTGCAGAGCCTGCTAACGTAGGTTCGAATCCCGGCAGGGCCAAACTCAGCCTTTCATCCTTCCGAGGTCGATAAATGAACACCACACACCATGGGTAATAATAAGCAGCACTCAGATACCTGAGGGTTCGTAGCGCTATATAAATGTCAAAGTATTATGAAAGGAAAGGACAGGGTGTAAAAAATTCAGAAGAAAAGAAAGGCCTTCTGTCAGAAGTATTGCAAAGTTCAAGAAAATGCTCAGGGAAACAATGAATCTGAAAGCTAAACAAGCTGAAGTGGTGGCAAGTAGAAACAGCACGACCTAAGCACCCGTGCACGCATGAATACTAATAATATTCACTTCAAGAAGTGATAAAGGCAATAGAAAAGACTTGTAATAATACGGAAACAATAGGGTAGGTGCCACCCCTCTAAGGAAGACCTCTGGGGGAAGCATGCCAGATTAGTATTATATTTACATGTCTCCGAAGTGAACTGAGGATGACGTGCAGGGCACTTTAAAGTAAGAAGCGGCAATGCACCGGGGCATGGTGTTTATACAGCGAATTAGCGCATCATTAGAACTATTTTGCAGCAGGAGAATACGACCGAAGACGTCCGCCTTGCAGGCGATAAACCTTCTGTAAGAGGCGAGGTGCTCACATGGGAGCGCAGGGAGGGGATGCCATCTGAAAAACCCATCTAGCATACACAATACTGATCCAGTTATCGTTTGATGCCCCCACCCCAGTCCCATGGTTTAACTCGTGGAGTGATGCAGTTTTCAGGGCTTGGGTGTGCTGGGTTAGGCTTCAGGCAAGGGGCACAGAGCTCACTCCTGAACCATAGGCCATGCAGGGCTTCAGACGAGCAAATGTATTCAGCGCGTGCTTTCCAGTTGCTTCCAAGCAGCGGATCCTCTTTCTATGATAGCTACTGTTTGCATAACAGCACACCACAAGCTGCACTGCCGCTTCCTCCTGAGAACTAAAGATATTATTTTCCCTATGAATAGGACTCACTTTATAGATCTCAGGAGGAAGCGCGGGTGAGTCGAACACAACCTTCTCCCTGCAGGTTACACGGTATTACCATAATTGTCCTAAAAACATTTGACCTAAAACATTTGATCACATTTTTTTACCTCAAATTTAATTAAATATATATATGGGTCGTGGGTAAGGGTATAACATAGGTTGAGTGGAAGTGCAGGGTTGCACGGGGGTCTCCCCCGCATTTTTGACCGAAAAAAGGTCAAATAAATGCAATCAAATGTGATTAAGTCACAAGTTTTAAGTCAAATAGACCCATACTGGTTACACAAAGATCAAAGTCCAGCACTTCACTCACTAAATTGATCCTGACATGGACATTTTATACAACTGCCCATTGTTATGGAATACACAACATTTGGTTTAAAAACTCATAATCCACAGAATACCTGTGATATTTTCCATAAATCATGGAATGACATAATTGCTTTGATTAATGAATTTCAACTATTGGCTTTGCCAGTTTGGTTATACTAAAAATGAGATTCACTTCGTATTATCATAACACACGATCCAATTTAATCAGTCAATCTCCATTATGAAATCACTACTCTATCCATAATGAAGGGTAAACAAAGCACATATTATATTAAACTATTTGGCTTTGTTAAGGAACCAATGCAAATAGCCATCCTCTTGAAGAGAGGAAGCTATTTTTTAAAATAGAAATCTGTCCACTCCTTTCTGCAAAGTGGGTGAAATGTGGCCAAGTGCAGTGTTACGATAAGATATGGCATCTGTAACGTGCCTATACACAAGTGTTTCAAGGCGCGACGAGGCAAGGAAGGGGAACAGAGGGAGGACAGAGACAGCAATCTTATTAGGCCAAGTGACAATGAGATTGCACAGGGGAAAGTGCCAGGGGAAATGGGAGGGTGGCAGTGCTGTACATGAGATCAAAACAATAACAAGAAGTGCGGTGCAAGGGTAAGTGCAGACAGCGGCTGTCCAAAGTGCAGGTAGGGGGACTGTAGGTTACAGTCACGTGCAAGGGTTGCCGGGAGGCAGTGCGGGTGTGAAACTGGATGGGTAGGGCCATGGGGCCGAAATCAGAGAGTAGCCAGGTGACCAGTGCAGTATAAGTCAGGAAATCAGCAGGGGGGCGGAAGCAAAGAGGAAGGTCTTGAGGTGCTTCTGGAACCAGAGATGATTCTCCTCAAGTTTCAGAGAGGCAGGGAGGCTGTTTCAGAGGGAGGCTCCAGCCAAAGAAAGATATCTACTACCAACTCATTGCTTAGAGAAGCGACTGACCCGGAGAGAGTTGGAGGTGGAAGAGCGAAGAGCTCGAGTAGTAAGGTATTTGTGGAGAGAGATTTGGAGGTATTGAGGCCCCAGGCCCCAGAAGGCCTTATGGACAATGCAGAGGGTCTTGAACTTAATCCTTGCAGTCACTGCAGAGATTTCAGTGCTGGAGAGATACGATCCCTGGGCTTGATGAGTTGCAGAGGGCGGAGAGTAGAAGCAGGTAGATTTAGAGATAGTCTGTTGCAGTAGTCCAGCCTAGAGAGAACCAGGGCTCTGCTGGGGGAAGGAGATGAAAGGAAGAATACCTATGAGGAGGTGCAGTTGGTAGTTGACTTCTTAGAGGTGTCAGAGATGTGAGGAGAAAATGAGAGAGTTGAAGTTGACCCTGAGGAATTTAGCCTCACGGGTGGGAGCAGGAAGAGGGCCAAAGGAGTCCGCCAGAGAGTGACTGGAAAGGAGGGTGCAGGTGTGCCAAATAGGCAAATCTCTGTCTTTCTGGCATTAAGGCCTAGATTGTTGGCGGCACACCACGCTTGGATTGCAGACAGGCAGTCAGAGATGAGAGAAGGAGAAGGGGTGGCAGAGGGGAGCCTGAAAACTAGCTGAGTGTCATCCGCATAGCATAGAAAATTGGAGAAGAGAGCAGCAATGCGGTGGGCGAGAGGTGCCAGGTATTCGTTGAACAGCCAGAGGGAGAGGTTAGACCCCTGGGCAACACCACAGGTAGAGAGTGAGATAGAGGAAAGGAAGGACCCAAGTTGGACCTGGGAGTGTCGATCATAGAGGAATTAGGTCAGCCAGGCCAGTGCCTGATCGGTGATACCCAGGTTATCACAGATACGATTGAGCAGGATGGAATGGTTAACTGTGTCAAAGGCAGAAGAGAGATTGAGTAAGATGAGGACAGAAGGGAGATTAGAATCAAGCTTAGAGAGCAGGTCTTCACTGATGTTCAGCAGAGAAGTTTCCGTGCTTCTGGCTGCTCATGGAGACAATCAACAGATTCAGTGTGAAGATTAAGCTGGGAGATGGCCAGCTTGTCCATGAGTTTGCCCAGGAAAGGAGTGATGGAGATTGGGCGATAGTTAGCTTCTTGAGAAGAGGGTGCACAAGGGAGTGCCTCAGTGGGGAAGGGAAGGCTCCATTGGTGAAGGAGTGGTTGCAGAAGTCAGCCATGGCAGGAGCAAGGGTGTAAATGTGGTCCTTGATAGTTTTGAAAGAACAGGGAAGAACCTGTTTTGATAAGACTTTCATAGATCAGACTTGTCTATAAACCTTGTCAGGGGAGAGCAGAGGAAAGGAAGAGAAAGAGGGAGGAGAGGTGGCCACATGGGGGCCAGAGGAAGAGGAGAGAGTTGAGGGAGGTGGAGGAGAGGACGAGAAAGTTGACGAGATTTCCTGGGTTTTAGAGATGAAACGAGAAACCAGAGCAATGCAGTGGTGAAGGAGTGGTAGCAGAAGTCAGGCAGGGCAACTCTACTTATTTGATTCGCCAATTTGGTGGCATTATCCTGTAACCAGGTATGTCTATTGGACTTGATATTTTTGTACTTAATCAGGAAGCCAAGATTTACAGTAGAGTCTACCCTCTCCAGCTACTTCCCCTCTAAGTACCCCTTAAATGACACCCGTTTCCTGGAATACGTTAATGCAATGACCTTTGTTTTAGCAGTATAATACACAAAGGGCCTCATTACACGGAAGGCGGTGAGCCATGGCGCTATTAGCGCCATGGCTTATGCCGGTAAAATACCGGCACCGCCTTGGCGGAAAGGGGATTTACCGCCCCATTCCAAGGTTGGTGGGGCGGTAAATCCCCCTTCCGCCATTGCCCTTCCCCATTCCCATTTCTGCCCCATAGGGCTCTATGGGAATGGGGAAGGCGCTAATTACGGCACCGCAATTTTGCGGTGCCGTAATTAGCTCCGAGGTCCCTTAGCGGGTTGGTTTTTAACGCCTGCAAAAAGCAGGCGTTAAAGCACCAACCCGCTAAGGGACCTCGTAGTAAGGCGGTACTGGTTAACGGTCACCGTTACCATTAACGGTGGCCGTTAACCATTACCGCCTTCCGTGTAATGAGGCCCAAAGTATGGTCTTCAACAAACAATGAAAATCCTTGCAATAGATGTTAGTCAACCTCGTAGGCTAACCATGTGGTGTTCATATGCCCAATTTTGGGGCTCACCAAGGCCTTTGGGTTCAAATAGGTTCCAATATTTGCCATACATAAATTTAAGAGGCAGGGGACAAGAACTCACACCTGCCTCACACCTCTAAAAGTAGAGATAGACCAAGACATTAGGCCTTGTTGATTCAGGCAGACTCTAACCGAAGATTGTTAACATAGATCCATGATAAATGGGGTTTGCATTTCCATACCTCAGATTCTGCTGAGCTCTTCTTTTCTGCAGTAGAGGATCACTTGTGCAATACATTTTTGTATGCTAAGGACTTTTGAGGAATTATCTGGCTTTATTACGATGTAAATTGGTCTGCAGGTTCTGGATTAGTTTTCTGCTTGGCTCGCTTCATATTAAAAAGGGGCTTTGTGGTTGTCTGTGTACTTAGTCAGTTAGTGCCTTTCTGGCTACACACATTTTCAGTTAGACGGGAAGTAATGGGAAGTTAAATCTTGGATAACAATCTTCCATAAAGGACAGAATTGAAAACATTACACCACAGATGTTTATGGAAATTGAATCTCTATAATCTTCGATTCATTTGTGCTTCTTCCTTTTGTCACTTTGCTTCTTGGTTGGCATTGGGAACTAGTATTTCCCCATCAATGATGCAGTTTGCTAGTCATTGTGTGTTGGTCAAGACCATGCTCACCTTGGTATATATGAATACGATAAGGCATGTGAGGAGTAATAGAGGAGGGTTGTAATGTTGTACTTACCGGTGACCTTCATTACACTTGACAACTCTTTGTCCTAACTATTTGCTTGAGCTGAGCTTTCGATGTTTGGGAGTTCTGTTTGGGTAGACTATGGGTAATTCATCATTTGTTTAATACCCAGGAAAGAGGGGCGTGCAGGCTAAATAGTTTTGTTAAATTCATAGTGATTACCATGGTGGCCAATACCCTGTAAATGACTTGCCTTTGAAAAAGAACGACAAAGAATATGACTAATGCCCAGTTTACTTATCTTTATCTTCAATACTTTGAGTCCTGCTCGTCCTCATCTCCCTCCTTATTGAGGGCAGGTCTCCAATCCTTAGCTAACCTAATTTGTTGAAAAGTGCTATGTATCAGGATCATCCACTTTGGTGTGGAGCTCAGAAAACGTGCTCTAAATCATCCTTAAGAATGCATTTACAAGTCGTTAAACAAGTTTGATTAACCCCCGGGTGATACAGGAGGGAAGCAAGACTACAATGAGGAAGAGTAGGACTCTCAATAATGGAGATTACCAGTAGGTTATCAATGCATTCTCTTATAGTTCCTCATCCCAGTCCTCATCACCAAGAATATAGAAATAATGTTATGTTATGTTATGTTACCTGAACTTGTAAAGCGCACGGTCGCCCTAGGGCATCATGGCGCTGGTGAGGAAGCTATCAAACAGGAAGCACAGTAATAGTCAGAGAGCTAAAATAAAGTAGTTTTCAGGGCTTTCCTGAAAGCCAGATGGTTGGAGATAGACTTGAGTGGCAGTGGGAGGGTGTTCCAAAGCCTTGCCGCAGCAATGGAAAAGGCTCTGCCACTGAGTCTTTCCCGGTTATACTTAGGAACCACCAAGAGATTGGTGTTCAGGGAACGAAGGTTGCGTTCCGGGATATAACGGACAAATTTGGTTTGAAGAAACTCAGCACCTAGGCCCTGGATTGCTCGGTGGACAATACACAGTGACTTGAACTTAACTCGCTGGGCCACTGGGAGCCAGTGGAGTTGACGAAGCACTGGCTAGATATGAGCTCCATAGGGGGAACCTGTGGCTAGTCTAGCTGCCAGGTTCTGTATACGTTGGAGACGTTGGAGAAGGCCCGTCGGCTGAGCGAGGTATAAGGAATTACAATAGTCCAACCGTGAGAGGACTAATGCAGCTACCACAGGAGGGCGCATAGCCTCTGGGATCATAGGAAGGACCCTCTTAAGTACCCTAATCTGGTGGTGGGCGGATTGGCATACCGTAGAGACCTGATTTGTCATGGACAGGGAGGTGGAAAGAATGACTCCTAAGTTTTTTACTTTGTCCACTGGACAGGGCAAGGGGCCCAGTGAGGTAGGCCAAAAAGCAGGGGTCCATAATGACGGGAAGGGAGGGCAACCCACCAACATCACCTCAGTCTTGTCGCCATTAAGCTTGAGCCAATTTTGGTCCATCCAGACACCGACTGATGTCAAGCAGTCATGAAGAGAAGCTGAGACCTTGATATGATCCTGATCCAAACGGATCAGGATTTGGGTATCATCCGCGTAGGAATAACAATTAGGTCCATACGAGCGGATAAGGCAGACCAGCGCCCATATGTAGATATTGAATAGGATAGGAGAGAGAGAGGATCCCTGGGGGACACCACAGGTGAGGGCACAAGGGACAGAGAGAAAAGGGGACATAGCAAGGGTCTGAGTGTGGTCTGCAAGAAAAGAGGTGAACCAAGCCAGGACTGATCCAGAGATCCCGATTTGTGCTAGACGTGAGAGAAGAATAGGATGGTCCACCGTATCAAATGCGGCGGACAGATCCAGCAGAATCAAAGCTCCAACACCACCTGCGTCCGCGAGTCTGGACATGTCATCTTGCACTGAGACAAGCACACTCTCTGTTCCTCTTCCTGGCCTAAAACCTGCCTGGGCAGGATTAAAGATCTTAGAAGATTCCAGAAAGGAGGAGAGAAGGGGCGTGACCAGAGATTCCAAGAGTTTAGACAAGAACGGGAGCAGGGATATGGGGCGAAAATTAGAGGGGATAGTAGGATCAAGAGACGGCTTCTTAAGCAGGGGAATAACCCTAGCAGATTTAAGTTCCGGCGGAACCAGACCAGACTGGCATGAATTGTTAATAGCCGCTGTGACGTCAAACAGAATGTCTGGGGCAATAGTCTTCATCATACTTGCCGGAATAGCATCCTCTGGAGAAGAGGATTTAATTTTAAGAATCGCTGCTAGAACCTCTGCCTCAGTGAATAGAGGAAAGGTGGACCAGCTGGCAGGGGGGTCAGTGAGGGTGAGTGGCACAAGGTTAGTAGTGCCGGAAGATTGCATAGCGAGAGATTTGGCGATGTTAGATCGTATCACATCGATTTTCGTAATAAAAAACGATGCTAGGTCATTGCATAGCTTTTGCGATGGTTTAACCATCGAGGTAAGGGGTTCAGAGGAGGAGAGTGATTGAACAATAGAAAATAGTGTTTTAGGTTTACATAGAGCACTTTCAATTTGTTGGGCGAAAAAAGTGGCTTTAGCCAGCTTGACATTGGCTAGGTAAGTGGAAAGGCTGAGCTTGTACAAGTCTTTAAGCAAAGGGTCGTAACTAGCTCGCCATTTGCGTTCGGCTTGTCTAAGTAGCAGGCGGGCGTTTTTTAGCTGATCAGTAAACCAGGGCTGAGAGAGTAATCTCCGACTCTGGGGGAGTTTAGGTGGAGCGAGAACATTGGCGGCAAATAGCAGCGATGTTGAGAGCGTGGATAGAGATACAGGTCCCAAGGAGGTGCACTTAGAGACGATACAGGCCCCAAGTGCCTTGGGATCAACTGACCGCCAGGAGCGGAGTAACGTCTTGGGAGGGAGAGCTTTACAGACAGGAGTGACTAGAATAAACGGGCATGAAATCAGATGGTGATCAGACCAAGTCACTGGCTCAATAAGGCCAGGGCCGAGTAGAGCATCGTTGGCAAATACCATGTCTAGAGTATTTCCATGCAGGTGGGTGGGTGCTTGGATCAAAGAACAGAAATGAAGATCAGAGAGGCTATCCAAAAGCAAGTTTAGTTCATCTGATCTTGGGGGGTTAAAATGCAGATTAAAATCACCTAATACCACGAGATTGGTATGCTGCAGGTTTAGGGCGGCAATAAGGTCAGCTAAGTCCTTCCCAAAAGTTCCCATAGGGCCTGGGGGGCGGTAGATAAGCAGAAGGTGGATGACACATGATGTCGATAACACACATCGACAAAGGAGGGCTTCCATATTAATTGTATGTGAGCAAGGTATCTGGCTAACCGTGTACTTGTCTCTAAAAATAACTGCAATGCCTCCACCGCGCTTGGGGGGCGGGCGGTCATAGTGGATGATACGGTAATTGGGGGGGAGGGCTTGCACTACCGTAGGTGCCGAGCTCGGTGTCAGCCAAGTTTCGGTTAGGCATAAGAAGGCTGGTTGCCTATTTGTTAACAGGTCCCAGATTTCACCCGAATGAGCGGGAAGGGACCTTGTGTTAAGCAGGCACAAAGTGGGGGTATCCAGCGTGGGCTCAATGCTATGAGTACTTCCGGTGGGGGAGGGGGTGGGTGAGGCTGTGTTGAGGTTCCAGCCAACTGGCCACCTGGTGTTGGGGTGAGCCAAGGAAATTAGAAAATTTCTATCTAAGTAGCCCTTCCAGCACGTCCCCGCACAGACGGGCACAGACGGGCTTGCCTTAAGCGCGCCTTCGGCGCGCTGGCGGCGCGCCCGCTGCGCCCGCCCGCTGTGCGGGCGGCCGATCCAGCACATAAGTGCCTGGAGCGGGATGGAAACGAGGCGGGAGGCGGAGGCTGAGCCCAGGGCAAAGAAAGAGGACTGGAAAGTCGTCTGAGCCCAGGGGATTCCCCTTAGCACCACCGGAAGAATAAGCAGTCACTCGGAGCCTTCAATCGTTCAATAGCTTCGTTCATCCAGGCATGTTAAAACACACTACTGCACAGTTGTTATAACAGGAGAACAACAATGAAATCAATAGCGCAATACTTTAAACAAAATACTTTAAACAGAATAGTTTAAAAACCGATTTTAGGAGCTGTCCTCGAGTGGAGCAGCTTCCTCAATGTGCGCGGGCGGCCGATCCAGCACATAAGTGCCTGGAGCGGGATGGAAACGAGGCGGGAGGCGGAGGCTGAGCCCAGGGCAAAGAAAGAGGACTGGAAAGTCGTCTGAGCCCAGGGGATTCCCCTTAGCACCACCGGAAGAGTAAGCAGTCACTCGGAGCCTTCAATCGTTCAATAGCTTCATTCATCCAGGCATGTTAAAACACACTACTGCACAGTTGTTATAACAGGAGAACAACAATGAAATCAATAGCGCAATACTTTAAACAAAATACTTTAAACAGAATAGTTTAAAAACCGATTTTAGGAGCTGTCCTCGAGTGGAGCAGCTTCCTCAATGTGCGCGGGCGGCCGATCCAGCACATAAGTGCCTGGAGCGGGATGGAAACGAGGCGGGAGGCGGAGGCTGAGCCCAGGGCAAAGAAAGAGGACTGGAAAGTCGTCTGAGCCCAGGGGATTCCCCTTAGCACCACCGGAAGAGTAAGCAGTCACTCGGAGCCTTCAATCGTTCAATAGCTTCATTCATCAGGCATGTTAAAACACACTACTGCACAGTTGTTATAACAGGAGAACAACAATGAAATCAATAGCGCAATACTTTAAACAAAATACTTTAAACAGAATAGTTTAAAAACCGATTTTAGGAGCTGTCCTCGAGTGGATCAGCTTCCTAATGTTAAACTTCACTAGAAAAAGCAAGAGAGCAATATGCCTAGATCTGCACACATGTAGTGATTCCAAAAATGAAATTCAGAAAATCTATCTGTCACTTGGAGCACCCATCAGTGACCTATTTCTGAGGTAGCATTGCACATTTCTTTTTTTTACACTCTTAATCTTGTCTATGTCTTTGTTTAAGAAGTCCTCTATCACTGCTCTATGGTGTTCCTTACCCGTCGCCATTTCCAGATCAAAGTAATCTACCAGACCAAGAGAATGTAGTGGTAGTTTTAAATAGTTGAGCCATGTAGAGCAGTGCTGAACATCTGAGAACATCAAGTCCTCTATTAAAGGCCTGGTTTGAGTCATGGTTGGGTTCTCAGCCAGTAGGCTACAGGCTGTAACTGGATAAGATGCTGGATACATATCAGGCTACATTCTACATGCAAAAGGTAGTCTGAAAGCCTGGGTGTACTCCCATTATGGTTCTAAGGAACTGATTATCTTTCCTTTGTAATAGATCAGGACATTGATGCCCTCAGACCCCTGTAATGTACGTTGGCACTGGTACAGACTTTGATCTATAAAGGTGTACACAGTGGTCGATTTTACATCTGTATCTTCATATTGAGCAATTCATCTGGGCAAATTTGAATGCATGTTTTCCTCAGTAGCCTTTTTGAATGTTATCACCTAGGTAGGAGGATGAGTTTACCCATTCCATACTACTTCACTTTACCACTAAAGTGCTACCACCTCTCTTGTGGTCCCAATACACATAGGGCCTCATTACGAGGTTGGAGGTAGCCATGGCGCTATTAGCGCCATGGCTGCCTCCAAAACCCTTCCGACTCCGCCCTGGTGAATGGAGCAATTACCAGTCCATTCCAATGTTGGCGGGACCGGTAATTCCCCATTCACCAGGGCATTCCTCATTCCCATTTGAGCCCATATGGGGAAGGTGCTAATAACGGTCCCGCAAATTGTGGTAGTGTTATTAGCTCTAGAGTCCCTAGAAAAACCAGGCGTTAAGGAAGGACCCGCAAAGGGGACTCGTAGTAGAGCGGTAAGGGATTACCGGCACCGGTGCCCTTACCAGTGCCGGTAATCCCTTACCGCCCACCTTGTAATGAGGCCCATAGACTTGTTTCCTTATATGCATTTTTGAATCCCTCTGACTCATGTATTCATTGAATCCATGTACCAATGTTTAGGGCATTTTTTGTTATTGGAATGAGAACAGCATCTTCTGAATACATCAGTTCTGGGATGCGCTTGCTGCCTATTTTTGGAACGTTGCTGGTCATGTTTGTCAAAGTGGAAGAGAGGGAGTTTATGTATTGTTAAAATAGCCCACAATACACCAAGATTACAATAAAAAATGTTTTAAAAAAAATACAGATAAAAAATGAATTAACTGACTTACTCCAAGTGCACGAGAAACACCAGATTTATTCCGATATAAACGGGTGATGGGAGAGCGTACAAAGGAGAATCTGAACATGTCATTAGGGACACCAAGTTTTTGAGCAAAGAAACCATCATAGCTGACATCACAGTAGGTAATCATTGCAAAATTTCTGGTTGCTTACTCGACCGGTTGGTAGAGTATAGAACATATAGCTACCTAGAGGCAGACCCTTTACTATTGGTTCTTTCTACAACTAATAACTCCTCCTAGGTACACCCTTCTGAAAATGATAGATTTCAATCTTACATGCTATTGGTTGGCATTCTACTGCACTAGTCAATTAGAAGAACACATTTTGATTGGTCGGCTAATTGCTTCTCCGGACTCGAAATTTTTCAGACCGCCATGATGCAGTTTAAAGAAGTTAGTCCCTTCTCCTTCCCAGGCTTGAGGCCTTATCTGTCAGTCTGTTTGTGGCCTTGGCATGTTGTCTCTGTGTCTGAATGTGCTATGGAAGTGGCTGGTGCACTATCGATTGGGCCTGGAATAAATTACCATTGTTTCGGTAACGTGGAAGAGGACTACTTTTCAGAGCTCAATTTGATCTATTTTTTGGATTTTCGGCAAGCCCAATGTGCGTGTGCTTTCCTTCGGCAACCACTTGGGGTGCTGTATATTAATTTTTTATGGGATCAATTGGCTCGGTAGTTTCTTACACCTGGCATTCAACGATCCGTCTCACTGCTAGCATTTAAAACTAATTAACTTCAATAATTGCATGCTGTGCCCTGGGAAACATTATCTGGTGCGGTTTCAGCTTTTAAGCAAAATTCCCCCCACCCAGTGACCTTGGTAGTCATGCTACTTTCTGAGCATCGTGAAGCCAAGAAATTTTTGTTAAGCAATTTTATCTCAATCTGCAGTACTTCAGAGTTGAGGTTTTGCAGGGTTTGGTCTGAGCAATGGCGGTACTTTGTTTCTTTCTCCACCATGTTAGTGTTCTTTGTGTCTTTTACATGCATGTCACCATTCATTGTTCTCTGCCCGTGTATGCAGCAACCTCTCCCTGCCTGTTCATCCCTATACTACGTATATAGTGCTGTCTGGGTATTCTGCAACCCTCCTACTTATGTGAACACAAACTAATTGTTGACTTGCTTGTGTCGTGCACCTTATTCTACTCTTCATGACAGTTTGCATGACCTTTCGTTTTTTACTGACTGTTTATAGACCAGTTCTTATCTTATTTCTTCGTACATCCTCCGGAACAGGTGGGGGCGTAGCCAGACCTGGTCCAAATCTCATATCTATTATAACACTCCCCCCTCTAGTCTATTTATCGACCACACCTCCATTCTCCTTCATACAGTTATACCCATACATAGGTATCTATAATTTGCATGCACCCCTCAAGCTACCTCCTTGTTCTAGTAACTCCTCTGGCCCAACTGCCATTAAGCAGCAATGTCCATCTCCTTCACAGTCGACCCAGTACTGGGTATAGTTCTCAGGATCAGAAGGGGGGTTGAAACTGGTACTAATGGGTTAAATTGGTCTGTCGATGGCCTGCATTTGATATGGTTCAAATGTTTGAGTGTGGACGTGTACCACTTTATCTTTACCCAATATCACTTTCATCATGTGCTTTTCTACAGCCTTTTTCCCACTTTTGCTACATTGTGCTAATATAATTTGCAGAATGCAGAGACCTGTTAGTACCAATACCAGAACTGCTATTATTATTTTGAACACATTACCTTCCCAAGTAGGCACCCATAAGAACAGAGCCATAAACCAGTTCTCATGTTCAGCCCTACCCACCCCCCCTCTGAGACATGCAACTTGGGTGCACATACTGACATACATCTTCCCCCAAAACCTCACTCATTTCACAAATACACCTTGAACAAAGCACAGGCACCCTGTACTGCCAACAGAATATGCTTCTGCTGCCACTCAGGCACACATCCACCTTCCACACCAAAATTGTCATGTGTCCCCCGTGATAGCCTTGGCACTAAGTCACATCAGTGCTAGGCCCCTTCACCACTCACAAATTAACAGCATCATACACCAAGGAAACATGTGACTCCCTCGTATCAGCCAGCTGAACCCATGAGCAGAAATTGCCACCTATCCCTGTAAGTGCTATAGGCAGCAGGCAAATGGTGACACCATCCATGGAACACCCCTCCCCAACACAACATCACACAGCGTGTGTGCCGCAAAGCTAACATTCTAGCCAGCAATTGTCAGTACACGACAACAGTATCTACGGCACACCACCCTACCATGTACGTACATCACACATCCACCCACAAAGAATGTATGACAATGGCACAAGCATATGTGCACCATGCCATGTCTCCCGCCATGTCCCTGACACAGCACCGTCAGAAAAAATCCAAAGCATGAATCTCTGCCTCATCAATCCATACTCATCAGTGATGACTTGCCTTATTGTCTCCCACAGGTACATCATCAGGCAACGAGGAAGCCCATCCAAGCACCTCAAGGTGCACCAGCCGTTGATGCCGAGGAACACAAAGGACCACCATCACCACCAGCTCCATCCAGAACTCCACAGCCTTAACAGGCACAACTGTGACTGAGACCCTAGCTGCACCCATCGATCCACCTCATGCCCCACTGGTGCAACCAGTCCAGCCACCTCAGGCCCCACCAATGCAACAAATCCAGCCACCTCAGACCCCACTGGTGCAACCAATCCAGCTACCTCAGGCCCACTGGTGCAACCAGTCCAGCCACCTCAGGCCACACAAGCTGCACCCACCCCGGCAGCCCCAGCTGCAGTAGTGCCACCACCACCACTGCAGCCACAAGCCTGTGCACATGCATGCATTGTAGAGGACATAGGTGATGACGGTGCAGTGGACAATCAGGGATACCACTGACCACAACATTGAGTCCCTGCTATTCAGTTCCATGGGCCCAATTAGCCCACAACGCCCACCCATCTCCAGTGTGAGAGAAATTGATTGCAAACTCATGGAACAACGCCAGGATGCCTTGACAGCCCTGACCCAGGAGGTGCAGCTCATGTGCAAGAGCGTCCTGGCCAGTGGACACCGTAATGCCTTTACACTTGGCCGCTGTACATGTGCTATCGTACAGATGTCGAGAAGGGTACGGGAGGGGAACAGTGTTATGTCATCTATACCAGAGACAATGGCCATGTTCCTCCAGGCAATCCACAAGTACAACACCTGCTAGTTCGGTGCCAGAGCAGCCCAAGGCACCTTTCAATGCCGCTGGCCTGCTAGGCACACAGTAGCACACCTGAACCGAAAAGGGGATGAAAATAGGCCATCGACACATATGTGCCCTGTCTGTGACTTGTGCAAGTCATCATTGCTGAACATGACAGGAGTTGCGTAGAGACAGTTGGGCAGGTGGGCTGGGGAGGGATAGTGGGGGAGGGGCCGTACGGAGGGGGTAGCTGGGGAGGGGGAGTGAGGAGGGATGGTATTGCTAGTTAATTCGTTACACATTTGTAAATAAATGCCAGTTAATTCGTTACACATTTGTAAATAGATTCATAGCAAAAATTACAGTTGGTGTTGCATATAAATCATGATTGGACATTCTTTTTTTCAGTGTAAGTGAGTGCTTTACTTACTGTGCAGTGCCCAGTGCGCTAGCTGGGCTGTGTGACGTGTGTTTTGTGAAGTGATCAGAAGTAGTGTTGAATAAGTTCCTCTCGTGCAGCTCGGCCATCCATGCCATCACAGCGATGTGTAATTGGCAGCTCGTCATCACTCACATCCTCCTCTGCCTCTGTTGGGTGCATGTCCATGTCGGGGGGCAGTAGGACGTTGTGACCTGATACATATGTTATGCAACATGGCACAGGCAAGGACTATTTTTCCCACCTTCACAGGGCTGTACATAAGTGTACCCCTGATCTGCTCAGGCAGCGAAACCTCTCCTTTAACAGGCCAAATGTCTGTTCAATTGAACAACGAGTTTGGATATGGGCACGGTTGTATCCCTGCTCTTGCTGGTTGTGTGGTTGCCTCAAGGGGGTAATCAGCCATGGCATAAGGGGATAACCAGCATCACCTGCACAGGAGCAACAGAAAGTGTAGAATGTCGTACTTCTGGCCATATCATGTTGGTACAGTCTGTATAGTGTTCACTAAACATTGCAAAATTGCATATGTAAAATTCTGGTTACATAGCATATGTCCTATTGTGGGTACTCGAAATATTAATTGAAAATATGCGTGGTGAGTGTGTGGTGTGCAGTGCCTTTGACATGGCCCATTCACAGCCACCATGACCTCTGACCCTTTCACTACAACTCACACAAATGAGACTGATGTATGTGCTATTATTATGCTAAAATGCAATAATACTATTATGTCCAAGAGACTGAATCATTGATATGTGTGGCTAATCTTTTCAATTTACGATCACATGCATATGTGTATGTGTGTATGTGCACTTCAAACAGGCAGGGGACCTGGCTAACTAGTGTGCGGCAGAATGGTGGTATGTGGGTGATGTGTTTGGATGCATAAGTATTATCAGTCTGTGCATCAGGTGGTGTGGGTTATGGGGACTGTGTTTGTGCTTGATTTTGTCTTTTTGGTGTGATGCATTCTGGTACATGCAGTGCTTTTGATATTGCTGTATGGATTTGATGTTGTTATGCATGCACATGATCAATTTGTTCATTTGAGACATGCCTGTCAAGGCCTTGCACTCAGGCATGCTGTTACTGTGTTGCACATTGCATTCCGCATCTACACTTGCTTATTCAGTACACTCACAATGCATAGTAGGGTCATCTACCATTCCCTTTATTATAACTACTTGTACTATTATAGCAATTATTGAACCTTGCTCAAATTCATCGTCTACCTTCCGCTTTACCCACCGCTTCTGCCCTGTGGGAGTTTTGAAAGTGTTTTGCTAATTGTATAAGTGCATAATAAGTGAACAATAAATACATGAATTCATTAATTGCACACAGACACTGCTGATAGGTGTTATACATACCACTAATTCAATAGTGCACATGCCCTGGTAGTTACACTCACCCAGCAGCCAGGTATGTTGTCCACTGTGACATGCCATGTACCCTGGCAGCGTGGATTTGCACAGCACCATGGATTCATGGATTGAACCAGGAAATCTGGCACAACAATGGGCGATGAGGTGGCGGGAATCACACACCATCTGCACATTCAGTGAGTGGTTGAGTTTTCTGTTCCAGTACACTGCCTCAACAGTATGACTGGCCACCAGCTCCACATGTGTGCAGTCAAGTGCACCAATCATGTTGGGCATGCTTGCAAGGGCATGGAAGGCAGTTTTAGTGGCATTGTCCTGGTCAGCTGTCCAGGGTAAGCTGATGTGATCTCCACTGTGACACAGAAGAGCATCGATGACCTGAAACAGGACACGTGAAAAACAGGGTTGCAATAGCTCATGCAGTTCACCCACGGTGTGTTGGTATGTGCCCATGGCTAGGAAGTGTAGCACAGACACTATTTTGAGCATGGGGGGGGGTGGCTACACAATCTGTATCAGGCTGACCAGTTTGTCATGGACCAGGTCCACTATGGAAGAGATGGTGTCCTTGTCTAGCCGGTACAGGGTGTTGATCTAGCTTCGGCTCAGGTTGAAAGGTGTGGCCCTTGTGCATTGTATTGGTGGCTGCCTGCTGGTTGCAACCTGCTGGACATTGTGGTTTTGCTGGGCCATGATAGCCCTCCTTCTACTCAAATGCCTCCGCCACATCCTCTGCCTCCCTGCCTCCTCAAGTAGTCGACCTGCATGCAGGGCCTCCAGCTCCAGTACTGCTACTGCTATGCTAACATGGTTGTGTTGGAAGGGGAGTGGGAGTGGTACTTTTGTGCTGTTGCAGTGCTCATTGGGGCCACCTGGGCTGATTTTGGACACCTGTGACATGTTTCTATACACCTGACTCTACTTAATGTCTGGTCCGCAATGCTGGTGTTTCCGGCGCAGTGTTCACAGTGCTTCTAGCATGTACATGCCAGTGTTTGCATATGCATGGAGCTTGGAATGTGCACTTACTAACGCCATGCCGGTGTCTCAGGCACGGCAGATATGTCTCTCCACAGATTCCGGGCACAGTGTTGCCGGATACGGTGGGTCACTTGCGGTGACGGTGTTAGCATCATTGCAACTCAGAGTGTGCCGGATCTGAAAAAGTTTCCGGGTATAGAGTGACTAGCACCACTATTTCCAGAGTGGCATACTTGTATTGAGGTCTCTTATCTTTCTGTTTTATTTTTTCCATAGGGTAGTTTCCAATTTGCACAAAGTCACTTTGAGGCACCACTAGCGTGGGTGCATGTAACGCTGCTACTGAGCACATTAAACTGAAACTTGGCGCAAGCTGCATATAAGCCTGTGAACTACAGGCACAATAATGGTCCATTTGTATTGAGGTGCCTACTTTCATGTCTGACATATCCATGAAGCATTTGCATCCTACATTGCTCTGTAACTGCACTGTGCCATTATTTAGAAAGTACTTTTCATTTTGACATAACGCTGAAAAGAGTTAAGTCCATGAAAACATGGGTATTTTTTCCTGTAGAGCTTATAGTTAGTGAACCTTGCATGGTTCTCATGTTTTTGTTTAACTGTGAACAGTGACCTTACAATGAAGATTCCATTCACCAATTGATTAATCCCAGTCTTTGCATTCTTCACAGAAATGTATTATCTTCCATCAACTATTTTTGATCGATGCACATGGCGTTGCAACACTTTCACATTCACATGTTTTCAGAACCTATAGTATGCCATGTTGCTGCTTGTTTCTGCAACTGCTAAAGGACAGATTGGTGTCTGACGATTGTCCCAGATGATGGTTATCACAGATGCGGTATTGATGATTATTGTCCAATTACAGTTGAAGAAGCCGTCGATGAGTAGACTGTACCCATGACAGGAGCAGATCGGTATAATATAAATATGTATAATCGAGAATGCAAAAATATATTTCAGTACCCACTTTCTAATTGAAAATACACACTACATATTTATGGTAACTATCAATTTAAGTTACAAATAACACATACAATGTCTATCTAACAGACACCCACAATCTCCTAACAGTAGATAATCTTGATGCCCTTGCCATCACCGAAACGTGGCTACATGCAGCCTCTTGCCCTGCCTTATCCCTCGCCACCCCACAAGGATATTTAATTTTCAGGAGTGATTGGTTAAACTCCAGAGGTGGCGGACTCACCCTCTTAGCCAAAGACAACCTGCGCATTAGACAACTCAACACCTCCCTCAATGAAACCTGTGACATCCTCTCCCTAAAATTCATCATCCCCCCACAAACACTATCACAGTCCACATCGTCTATTGCCCACCCCCACGCATCCCAGATACTTGAAGATGACCTACAACAGACCCTAGGACATAACATCAAGCCCTCCTCACAAATGATTCCCCTGACAGACCTCAATCTCTGTTTTAAAGACCACTTCGACCTACCAGACACTTCTCTAGTAAATTCCCTAAGCATCCTAGGCTTCAGTCAGCGCATTGATAACCCGACGCATATCAAAGGACGGTCCTTGGACTGGCTAGCTAACCTCAACTGCTACATCTCAGCCAAGTCTAACACCCCTTGTCCCTGGTCTGATCACCACATCGTCCACTTCACAATCCCTCTGGACCGGCACAAACAAATTTCTGCCAAGCGGTTACTGCCGTCATTGGCCCGCAGTTCCATGAAACAAACTAAAGACTGTCTTATACCCTTCTTAGATACCCTCAATCCTGAGTCTATGGACTTCTCAGACCTTAAGATCCTAGCTGTTCTTTACACCACTACACTGACCAAGGACGCTGACACTATTGCCGCTCTTGCTCCTAAAAAAGTCAAATCTGCACCGCATGCCAATTCTTGGTACACCCAGGATCTCGCCAACCTCAGAACCAAAAAAAGTTTGGCTAAATCTAGTTGGAAAAATACACCCACCACTATCCTTAAACAGAAATTCATCAGCCTGTCCACTCAGTACAAGCATGCGATTATCCAGGCTAAAGCCAACACCTTCAACACAAGAATAGCTAATGCAAGCTCAGACACCAGAGAATTATTTGCCATCCTTAGAGAACTGGAACTTGCAGTCCCTCAAGTGTCCACCTTGATCAAAGACCCAGTTTGGTGCACCAGCATACAGAATGCTCAGCTCTCTAAAATTCACATGCTGCAGGCAAAAATACTCACTAAACAAAATAGCTGTCCACACTCAGAATACAAAAGTTACCACACCCGCCCATCTCCAACATCCCAGGATCTCCACTATTTAGCTTCAGCAAAATTACCACTCAGGATAATTTACATATCCTAAAAAACCCCAAAACCTTCAAGATGTAAAGGGGATATCTGCCCAGCCACCCTCATCAAAGACTGTGCAGAAGCCTTGGCCCTGTGTATCCAGGCATTCTTCAACTCCTCCTTCTCAACAGGCATTGTACCGTCCAGTCTCAAAGAAGCATGGGTCCTACCCCTCCTCAGAAAATGCTCACTAGACCCTACTCTACCCAATACGTACAGGCCCCTCCCAACTAAAAATCCTTGACAGGGCTGCCAGTGTCCAAATCCAGCAACATCTTGAATCAAACCATACCCTAGGAGCTCGCCAGTCCGGCTTCCGCCCAGGCCATTGCACGGAGTCAGTGCTCCTAGACCTTAAAAACCAAATGGATGAAATCAGGGATAAGGGAAAACCTGCAGTATTGTTGCTTCTAGACCTGTCTGCGGCCTTTGACATGGTTGACCATAGCATACTATGCCATCACCTCACCTCGGCTGCATCGTTCTCCCCAGAAGTGGCATCTTGGATCACCTGTTTCCTACAGGGCTGAGTTATGAAAGTATTCTCCAATAATTCCTGTGCTGAACCCGGCCTCATCAGCTGTGGAGTGCCCCAAGGGTCATTTGTCTCGCCAACCCTAGACAGCATATTCACTAAGCCTCTTTTCAACCTACTAGACTCACAAGGCATATTATACACAAACACGCTAATGACCCCCAAATTCTCCTCCCTCTCTGTGCTACTTACATCAACGGTGCTACTATACTAAGTTCCACGTGCTCGACCATCGAAGCCTGGATGGCAACCAACAGATTGTACCTTAATGATGAGAAGACCGAACTTCTCATTTTGGGTCCCCCCTCTGTGCTAAAAAGTCTCAGTCCAGAATACCCTTCCTTCAACATTGATGGCACTAACATCTCTGTCTCACCAGCAGTGAAAACTATAGAATTACACATCGACTCCACCCTCTTCCTAACCTGCCAAGTTAATGTAATGTATTCTTCAGCAGCCTAATTCACCAAACTCCTCAACACTGCCAGACCTTACCCCTCTGTGGACAGCTGTCTAACGATCACATGCGCAGTAGTCGGCGCAAGGCTGGACTACTGTAAGGCACTCTTCACTGGCACATCTGCTCACAACATACAAAGCTCCAGACTATCCAAAATAATGCCGTCTTAGACCACATATCCGCAGTCCAAAGAGCAGAACACTGGATCCCCATAAGAGAAAGAATTATATTCAAAACATTTACCATCACACACAGGTGCATCTCCAAAACCACCCCTCCTTATCTAGCCCAATAAATAACAAATAATCTGATGTCTAGACCTACCAGAACCCCCTACACAGACAGAGGGGTTCAACTCAAACTCAAATGCAACAGTGCTGGAGGGTCTAGCTTTCCAAACATTGCCGCCAAGCAATGGAATGCACTCCCACCTACACTGACAGCCGAAGAATCTTATTCAGCCTTCCGCAGAGCCCTCAAAACTTGGCTGTTCATGGTTCAAAAATAAGGAAATACCTTTATGTCACTGTCTTAAACACTATCTCCTGTTTTAACTCTATCTAACGTGAGTATTTCGACTATGTGCCTAATGCGCCTTCGGGGTACATGTAACTGGTTTTGCTGAATGGCCTTGATGCCCGCGGGTGTGTGTGCGCTATACAAATGTAAAAAAAATAATATAAAATAAATAAATATTCTTTGTGTCCAATTGAACATTCATCTGTCACAGCGTTACTCATGTAGCATGCTGCACCCTTTCCATCCTCACTTGCATAAATATTATTTAAAACCTTGCTTACAATGTGTCTTGAGTTTCCAATCTCCCTATGTGACTGATGACCAACCGCTTTGAAAGACAGATCTCAGTGATAGAAACCTAACTTTCCAAAGTAAGCTTTCAATATAATGAATCTTACCAATTCTTTGTGGATATTCGACACATTTTGTCCTCATATTTTTAGTGGAGTGGATTCAAGGACAAATAGCAGTGGAACCCTTCATCCAGCATTCACAGCGTGCCAGAGTGAGTTTCGTTTTTGGGAAGACATGCCACAGAAATTAGCAATATTAATGGCAAGCTGTGCAGTGCAAAACAACAATATATTTCAAGTATCCCACATATGAAAATATGTACTTCCATTTTAACAGTATCAACCCACCTGGTCACACAACATTGATGTATTTTTTCAAAGATTACCCCAAGCAAGGTCCAGACAGGCTCAGATTTCCCTTTACGCCAATAGGTCAATGCCCGAAAGAAAAGCCAAATTAATAGTGTGGAGGGCAGGTTTTTTGGGCCAAAGTGGGCCACTTCTTTTATGAAATTAACAGAATTCGAATACACATCAGGAAAACCGGCTTTTGCGTCTTGTACCTGATACGAAGACTTCGGCAATTCTGTCAATTGGTTAAATCATTTCACCATTGAGACTATGCAACCTATTTCAACAGTACACTCTGCACCTAGTACACAACACCTGATAGGTATGTATTGCTGTTAGATAAGTAGCTATTTGCTACCCAACATCAGTGTGGATGAAAAACACACAAACTAATTTCATTAATCATACTTCACATATAGAGATGGTTACAGCATGAAATACAGATTAATTGATATAGATTCATGAAAAGCGGTGGGTTAATATATAGAGATGGCCTGACCGTACTGGGAAGGGAGGAGGGTGGGAAAGGGGTGATTTTGCACAAGGCTGATTGGACTGTTGCACTCAGGTCAACACGCACAATGAGCAACAATAAAAAAAAAGACATCACTAAAATTCCAGCATGCCGCCAATGAGTGAAGATTTATGTATTTATTTATTGGATATTTATAAGGTGCTTACACAGCAAGACAGTGTTTCAAAGCAGCACAAGACAAAAGGGAAGTGAACAAGGGAGCAAATAAACAAGCTAGCATTCAAGACGAAGGAGTTCTGAATTCTGCCTGTGAGCTGTGAAGTCGCAAAGATGAGTTCTGGGTGAGTGAAGTTAATTGAGGAGTATGTGAGAATGTGTGACATGTAATTAGATTAGCCTAGGTGGCTTAAGTTGTAACAAAAAAAAGAGGTATTTTGATATAAAATGTGTCAGATTTCTCCATGCATAGTTGCCATGCAAATTGCTTCTTTCTGTTGTTTTTTTTCTGCTTCTCTGTTATCTTTTGTAGGCTCGAGGCTATGACAAACGTGGTAAGAACAAATGATTGTAATAACACATAATGTAACTTTGTTATCATGATTGTTTAATATATTGTGTACTGAAAGCATTTTGAGTTGTTATTTTGTGCTTTAGTTCATGAGTCTATGGGCCTCATTAGGACTCTGGCGCTAAACCATGGTGATATTAGCACCATGGTCCATGCCGGAGTCCGCCATGGCGGAATGGGGAATAACCACCCCATTCCGAGGTTGGTGGGGTGGTAATTCCCCATGCCGCCATGGCCCTTCCCCATTTCCATTTTTGCCCCATAGGGCTCAATGGGAATGGGGAAGGCGCTAATTACGGTACTGCAAATTGCGGTACCGTAATTAGCACCAAGGTCCCTTTGCGGGTCCCTACTTTTTTTTTTTTTTTTTTTTTATTGTTTTATTCAAGTATGAATACTTGAATTTTTCAACAGTAATTTATACAAAATTTCATAATTCATAAAATGTATACAATTTTTCTATAGTAACAACAGAATACAAGTATGCAATATACAAAAGCAATTGATTTCCTAAGAGGGAAAAGGAGAGAATAAAAAATAAAAAAAATGTAACTAGAATACGAAAGCTTATAAAAGGCTATTTGTTAATTCTGTGTATTTTAGTCTTATTTGTTTAAAGGGAAAGAAAGATTTAAAACATTAAAACAATTTCATTCTTGCATTTCATGAAATCAGGTTGCGATTAAATTTCATTTTCTTTCCCCTATGTCTCCTTTTATACTTAGTTTTAGGCTATATAAAAAATTTAAAATAGCGTATCTGACTGATTTCCTGGTTGTGTGAAATAATAAGTTCCACAATTCTAGTGATGAATCAATAGTTGACCCCTCAAATAAATGTTTAAAATAAACAATCCTTCGTGGTAGCAAATGAGTGCATTCGGTACATAGGTGGAATAAAGTTTCTCTTTCCGTGGAACAGAATCTACATTTCACCGCCTCCGGTAATAACATTTTTCTCTTACATAGAATCTCGTGAGTTGGCCATATGTTTAGACGAAAACGCAGAAAGTCGTCTCTTTGCCGCGCATTTGGAAAGAGAATCAGGTATGGTTCAATTATACCATAGCGCTTTAATTTGAAGGGATTTATTTCAAAGGATTTGTACTTAAGGCACGCCTCTCTTGATTTTATCCAATCTAATTTCCAAAGTTGTTTTTTAACCAAATTTGGATTTGCAATCAGGGTAGCATCAGAGATATTTAGGTGATATAAGACTTTCTGCGCCTTCCTTCTCCATAATGTTGGAAAACCATGATCTGATTGTAGCAAATAGATAGATATAATATACATCATCCCTTTGTAGGCTCGAGTACTCGCTATTAAGCATTTCCTATATAGTGTGCAAAGTTTCCATTTATAAATTGCGTGCAAGGATAGTAGGCCCAATTCATGCCTCAGTATCACCATAGGAGTAGACATGGGTAGATGTAAAAGTCGCTTCCAGAAGCTACCCTCTAGCACGGTCCAATATGCATAGGATTTTGTTTTTAAAGTTTCACTACTATATGTGACAACTGGCACAAATTTTTGCTTGTAATATATTATGAGTGGTTTTAACGAAAATTTACAAAATTTGAACTTGATCAATTTGGCTTGGGACAGGGTCATCATTGCTTTTTTTCTAACCTGATTGTCTTGATCTAGGAGGCTAGACTGATGAGTTATTATAATTCCTAGATATACATAGGAATGTACTGATTCTAAATCTTTCAATTGCAAAGGCCAATGGTGGTGTTTTTGCTTAGATGTACCAAATTGGATCACTTTTGTTTTTTCTAGATTTATAGAGATGTGATTTTGTTCACAGTATGATCCCAGTGTCTTGAGTAAAGCACGCAACCCATTGGGCGTTTTAGATAGTAGAACCATGTCATCTGCATATAATAGGTGCTTGATAGCACTGTTATTTATTTTTGGTGAATCTGATATGAGTGGACTAAATCTATCATGAATATCTGCAATGAAAAAGTTAAACAGAGCCGAGGCCAAAAGGCACCCCTGTTTTAACCCACGTGTTGTTTTAACTGGCTCAGACAAAAGACCTTTGCTATCCAGTCTAATCTGGATAGTGGTGTTAGAGTGGAATTCTATGATCCATTTAAGAATGTACCAAGGGCAGCCTTTGTTCATTAGTTTTAGATATAGCAATTCCCTGGGCACGGCATCAAATGCCGTACGAAAGTCAATGAAGGCAATATAAAGTGGTTCATGCTTCTCTTGGGATCTATAAATAATACTATTCAGAGTGATAATATTAATTCCAGTTCCTACTTCAGGAATAAAACCTGTTTGAAAAGGATCACGTAGGATGTACTTATCTAGCCATGCATTGAAATTTTTAAGAATCAGTCGCCCAAAGATTTTACCCGGACAATCTAAAAGAGCTATTGGCCTGTAAGCTTTAGGGTCTGTTCTATTTCCTTTTTTAAAGATCGGCACTATTACAGATTGTTGCCATGAAGATGGAATTTGCATAGTGGAGAATACATTTTGATAGATTCGCATGAGAATGGCGGCCCATTGATGAGGATGTGCTTTTAGCATTCCATTATGAATACCATCAGGTCCAGTAGCTCTAGAATTACTCAGAGTTTTTATGCAATTGAGGATGTCATATAAATTGATTGCGAAGGAACAATCTGGAATGTACAATTGAAACCAGCTCTCTGAGTTCTGGAATGGTGATCGATACAAGTTTTCGAAATAAATTTGCCAAGTTTCTTTTGGCACAGAGTTAATCATGACCGCAGGCTGCGGTCTGCCAGATGTACTATTCATGCAAGACCAAATACCACTCGTTGATTTTTCCATCATTTGCTTCAGTATGTATTCACTGTTTTGCTGATATTGACTAATCTTTATACCTTTTAACCATTGAGAATATGATTTTTTGAGATGTTTTTTCATCGCATTTCTGAGACCAATAGGATGATATATTAGGTCTCGTATGGCTTTCCTTAGACTAGTCTTAGCTTGTTGGATTTGGGCATTAAAAGGGTGACGATGGGTGATTCTCACCTGCGATTCGTTAGACTTGGATTGTTTAAATAATTGCATTTTAGTTACATAGCAATCATCATGATTAACCAATTTTCCATTATACATTTCACAGAGCAACCCCTCAAAGTGCCTCAAGCTCTGGCTGGTCCATTTCAGCCGATTGCCCTGAGTATTAATGGCGATATCCGTGATGTTTCGATTGATTTCTTGTGTAAGATTTGGTGTAGCTAGATGAAACTGTAATTCTAATTGATTATGATCACTCAGATGTGTAGGTATTATTGTTAGAGAGTCTACTTGTGGTAGAAATTCCTTATTTACATATATATAGTCCAAAATAGCTCCAGATGAACCTCTTTGCCACGTATTTGACAATGTAGTGCCTTGATTGTAGGCATCATTCAGCATTATTAAACCTCGTTCCTCCATGATGGTTTTCCACATATTTTCATCGCTCGTGGGTGATGATTTCTGAGATGATAATAGATGTAGGTTTAAGTCACCCATTATAATAGTATATCCAGAGTGTTGGTTTGACGCAATATTATCTAAGTGCCATAAGAGAGTGGCAAAGAAGTCTTCAGACGTCAAGTTGAGTTTGCTCCAATAGATATTTATGATGGTTAGGTGTATGTGCACCGCTATTAAAGTTACTACCTGAAAATATGGGGATGGAGAAGGATGTATTCTGCCCATAATGCTACTTGTTTTTTTGATTGCTAGTAAAAGACCTCCTGATGGTCTACCTGTTGCTTTTTTCGTGGCTAGGGTATCAAAGAAGATATGCGAATCCCATGTTGGAGAGTTTACTAGCCACGTTTCTTGTAACGCTACAATATCATATTCTTCCAAGGTACTTTGTTTTGAGTTGATAAAATGGCTATTGCCTCTTGTATTCCATGATATTAGTTTAATAATGGATTGGGCATTGAATTGTTATGATCTTTTTCCATTGTTTATATGTTGAGCTACTTGACTTTGTTTTCTATTGTTTGGTTGATAAATATTCACAAATGGTTTATCCTCTTGATTATCAGGAATCAGGTTAACTTGTGTAAGCAAGAATCCCATATCAAATAGGGTCATTCTCGCCTGCCATATTAGGTTATATACTAGGGCAGATTTGAGGTAGATGTTAACTTCCGATGTGTCATTATAATTGACAAATTCGACCTGATCAAGATCTGCTGATGTAAGTTCTTTCAGCATTGGTAATTCTGTGCATATATTTAATATACTCGTGCGATTAAGCACGTATGTTTCAAAAGGATGATCCCGGCATTTCAACTTCAAACAAGGTAAACTTATACGGTTGTTCGAATTCGACCAGTCAGATTTGGCTAGTGCTTGTAAAGTCTGTTGAGTCTGGGTGAAGGGTTTTAAATATGCATCTGTCTGATCATTATGAGATTTGGTCTCAGACCTTGGTCCTTGTAATAATCGCCCAACGTCAGGGAACGATCCACTATGCTGTTGCGGCGCGGTAATAGATTGAAGTCGCGTGTCATTTAGATAAGATTCAATTGAGGTTTTAATTAGCTCCCGGAGGTCTTGTTGTGTTGCCATGTTTGGGGCAGGGCCTCCTGTGGTGGATGTATGTAATTTCGTTGTTCCCCATGGGGATTGGAGTTGTGTACATAAGTCAGTTGATAGATTTACGTTCTCCGAGATGCTTTTTGAAACAGTTGACCTGTGTTCTTTTGCTTCTTCTATTCTCTGATTCTTTAGAGTGGATGGTTTTATAACGTTGGAATCTGTTGGAGCTTGTGTCAAGGTACCCATCCTAGTTTCAGAGTTTACACTAGTTTTAACTTGTTGGATGGTTTCGGGATGTTGCGTCTGATAGGCTTTTATTGATTCTCTAATTTCATCTCGCAACGTTTCTATGGTTATTTTTTGCTGTGGCAGATTATTACTTACAAGGGGCTGTGTGTCCGATGATTTGGTTGCGGTAATGTCTTTAAACATAGTTGTATTTGGTGCCGGAGCAATCGTTTTGTGCACATCTCTATAAGGCAACTCATTGTTGATCTGATCAGCCAAGGCTATTAGTTTGTTCAACGGCTCATATGGAATTATTTCTTGAACTGAGCAGCTTGATTCTTGTGCTATCTTAATTTGATCTTGTCTTTTGTGTGATATCTTTACATATTTTCGTTTATTTACTTTTCAAATTTTTGTTTGGAGGCATTGTGCATTGGATTTAACTTGTGGTTGCTTCATATTCTTATCTTGATTTGAATTGTTGAGATTTCTTAAATGAGCTATGTCATTTGATTCAAACGCATCAAATATGTTTTTCTTTGACTTGGGTTGATTAAGTTTATCTGTCATCGGATTTGAATTGACATTTGTTTGAATATCATTAGTCACTTGTTGAGCTGGAAGCGATTGTATAGTTGGATCTTTGTTATTTGTCGACAAGAGCTCTAGGGATAAATCCAATGTTACAGATTTTGATGTTTCTTTTTTCGCCAATGTCGAAGAATCGCATGATATTATGTCGACTACTTTAACTGTAGCCGTCTCAATTTCACAGGGTGCATATTTTGATGGGTCCATATTATCCAGGTGCTCATTGTTAGAATTTATTGATGGTCTTACAGCTATTTGATCTGATGATATCTTCTTTATTATGCAACTATTATCCATCAGTTTTTCCAATAATGTCGTTTGATGGATTACTTTGCTTTCTAAAGATTCGTATAGTTTTGCAATAGCCAGTAATGCAGTGTTCATGGCGCTCAGTGTGTTATTCAGCGCCGGAGCTTCAGGAAACGAAGATCGATTTACTTGCATTCTTTGGACAAAATAATCTGAGTCTCGGGCTTCGTTCTGAAATCTTGTACGCCTTGGGGTGGGGGCAATGAATGAAGGTGGTTCGTCTTCTATTTGGACATCTTGATGTGATATATTTGATAAGCGCGGTTTGCTGGACTCATCGAGATCACTCTGTGCATTGTCTTGTGCAGTTGATTTCATTTTTCCTGATTCATCTGCGATGCTTCTAGTGCGATTGTCATGCAGCTGTATTAAATCTCCCGTATTTGAGCAGATGTATAGAACATCAGATTCTATGTTTTTTGAACTTGATGAAGCATCCAAGAAATCAAGCGTTTCCTGGTCGATTTCACCCACTACGGTTAAGTGTTCATAGGCTTTTCGTAGCTTTATTTGAGCTTCTACGGAGCAGGGTACTGGTTCCAACGCATGAGGATGCGGGGGAATAGATTCAATGACATTCTCCTTACTATGCTGCAATTCCTCACTTCGTAGTCCGTTTCCACACTGATTTACCGAGGAGACACTCTGCTCGGTGTCTCTCATTGGTAGATCACCTGACGTTACCGCCAGTTCTAATGTAATATCGGTCACTTCCTCATGTAAAGGTGAAGTAGATGTTGGAATCGACTTTATACCTAAGACGGAAGTAATTTTCTGTCCTATTGTGTTTCCATAGTCCAGATTGACAGTTTGAGTAGAGGAGGGCGTGCTTGATTTTGTTAGAGACTCAGGTGCTTCCAGTCTAGGCGTTGGGTCGATAGAGTTCTTAGTTAGCTCGGCCGACATGGAGTTTGGTGATATCCTTTTGTCAGATAGCACACGATTATTGTCTTGGTTATTGTCTTGAGCCAGGTTGCTAAGTACATTATTATTCAAGTGAACATTATGGCTGTCTTTACACAGCTGTGCATTATTATCAGGCATCGCCAGTTCTCTGGGTTGTTTCGAGATTTTAGTTAATTGGTCAACTGCTTGTTGTTCTGTTCTGGCTGATTCTACCACATTGATGTTTTGTGCTGGATCAGTATCTAATCGTTCACTTGTTGACGGCTCCACTGTGTAAAAGGAGCGAATGTCGGCTGAAGAAGATGCAGTACGACGGAGCAACGCTGGCCCCAGACGTGGGGAGGCTGTTTTTGCCACGAAGCGTTTCGTTGCTGCAGGTTGTACTCTTGACTGAGGCAGATCAATGGCCGTTATTTCAGGCATGCCTGTTTTTAATGTGTATTTCTTAAGTGTCATACGTCAAACGTCACACTAGGTGTATAATCAAGCGTTAAGGTAAGCAATAGAAGAACAATTATATAGATGTTAACAGGTGTAATAGTTTATCACTACAGAAACAGCTCTAAAGAATGTAAGTGACTTTACACAGCATATTAATATCTTCTGCTGTGAATTAAATGCTTGCTGATGGGGCTTAGTACTTACGCCTTTACACCTTCGTGTGTACTAGTGCAGCAATTTTCCTGTATGTCCAATTGTCACCCACTACCCTCATCAGCCCTCAGACAGCCGCCGACAGCCCTTATCGAACAGCGCTTTCCGAAAAAGCGCGCGCGCAAAAGCGCGGATTCCCCAAAAATATAGGGCTTGTGGGTAAATAGAGGCGGGGCTAAGAAACTAGGGAAAAAAAAAAAATATATCAGTTCGAGTGTTCAAGATTCAAGTCTTTTTCTTATCCTCTAATGTAGTTTTGTAAGATCGTACCGTGATCCAAGCTCCAACCAGGTCCAACCAGGATTCGGACAGCCGCCGACAGCCCTTATCGAACAGCGCTTTCCGAAAAAGCGCGCGCGCAAAAGCGCGGATTCCCCAAAAATATAGGGCTTGTGGGTAAATAGAGGCGGGGCTAAGAAACTAGGGAAAAAAAAAAAAAATATCAGTTCGAGTGTTCAAGATTCAAGTCTTTTTCTTATCCTCTAATGTAGTTTTGTAAGATCGTACCGTGATCCAAGCTCCAACCAGGTCCAACCAGGATTCGGGACAGCCGCCGAGAGCCCTTATCGAACAGCGCTTTCCGAAAAAGCGCGCGCGCAAAAGCGCGGATTCCCCAAAAATATAGGGCTTGTGGGTAAATAGAGGCGGGGCTAAGAAACTAGGGAAAAAAAAAAAAAAATATCAGTTCGAGTGTTCAAGATTCAAGTCTTTTTCTTATCCTCTAATGTAGTTTTGTAAGATCGTACCGTGATCCAAGCTCCAACCAGGTCCAACCAGGATTCGGGACAGCCGCCGACAGCCCTTATCGAACAGCGCTTTCCGAAAAAGCGCGCGCGCAAAAGCGCGGATTCCCCAAAAATATAGGGCTTGTGGGTAAATAGAGGCGGGGCTAAGAAACTAGGGAAAAAAAAAATATCAGTTCGAGTGTTCAAGATTCAAGTCTTTTTCTTATCCTCTAATGTAGTTTTGTAAGATCGTACCGTGATCCAAGCTCCAACCAGGTCCAACCAGGATTCGGGACAGCCGCCGACAGCCCTTATCGAACAGCGCTTTCCGAAAAAGCGCGCGCGCAAAAGCGCGGATTCCCCAAAAATATAGGGCTTGTGGGTAAATAGAGGCGGGGCTAAGAAACTAGGGAAAAAAAAAAAAATATATCAGTTCGAGTGTTCAAGATTCAAGTCTTTTTCTTATCCTCTAATGTAGTTTTGTAAGATCGTACCGTGATCCAAGCTCCAACCAGGTTCAACCAGGATTCGGGACAGCCGCCGACAGCCCTTATCGAACAGCGCTTTCCGAAAAAGCGCGCGCGCAAAAGCGCGGATTCCCCAAAAATATAGGGCTTGTGGGTAAATAGAGGCGGGGCTAAGAAACGTGATCCAAGCTCCAACCAGGTCCAACCAGGATTCGGGACAGCCGCCGACAGCCCTTATCGAACAGCGCTTTCCGAAAAAGCCGTTAATGTTGGGTCCCGCAAAAGGACCTCGTAATTAGGCGCTCAGTGTTTAACGGCGCCACAGCCTTTTACGGCACCGTTAAACACTTAGCGCCTGGGTCATAATGAGGCCCTATCAGTCATTTTAAAGGGAATGGAAAATCATGAAGGTTGTTGTTCATGCTGAGGCGCTAAAGCATTTACCATTTAATCACCAGTGCTAAAAGTAGTAAACAGAACTATCTGCCAGGTAGTAAAATGTGTATTGGTGTGAATGAGTTCTTCTGTGCATGCGGAAAAGGAGGCAGTGTCATATAAGACACATAGGTTACTGGATGTAAATAAGTCAGTAACACAAGCCACATACGATAGGTGGCATTCTGAATAAACACACTGTGTTCCCTGAAAATGTGATAGGTCTGGGGGGTTCTCTACGGGCGACCAAGAGATATTCTAATAGAGAGGAAAGTTTTGTTTTATGATGGGGCGGTAGTATAAAAAGATATGCTCACCACTATACCACAAAAATAAGGTAATTCTGAAAATACCACACAAAAAATACCACTAAAAATTACCGCCAATACAAGCTAACACTATATTATCACCAAAATAGAGTAATACTGAACTATCTCTAGTGTTAAAGCCAGTTTAGCGTCACTTTACCTCCAAAATATCACAGTAAGAAAATACAGCCAAATTCCAAATTTGCCCCAAAAAGACAAAACTTCCTACACTGCACAACAGGTAAGTGCAGGATGGGGGCAAACCACCCATCAGGCAGGCGTGGTCCCAGAGGGCAGTACATGGGGGGGATGCTTGTGGCGATTAGGTAAGGCCAGATCCTGTTTGGACTCTTGTCAGACGAGGCCAGCAATCTCAGCAAAAGAAGTGATGGTTAGCACAGGAGGGGCAGAGGGAAGGAGGAGGAGAAGGGAAAGGTCTTGAGTTGTTTGTGAAACATGAGGTGGCCAAGTTCAAGATAGAGGGAGAGAAAGAGGGAGTCTGTTCCATAGGAGAGAGCCAGCTGCAAAGAGTGATCTTCCCACAGCTCTCTGCTTAGAGAAGTGTTTCAACAACAGAGTGTTTGAGCGAGAGGAACAAAGGGATTTGGAAGGAACATATTGAGTAAGAGAGAGAATATTGAGTAAGAGAGAGCTGCAGCTGCAGGTCCCATGCCCCAGACAGCCTTGTAGAGATGGTGAGATAGGGTCCCTGGGCTTGAGGCCAAGGATATGTCTTGCAGCCCTATTCTGGATTAGTTGACTAGCACCAACTTCGGAATGAGGCCTAATATTTTATGTATACCTCTTGTCCATGTGTCTCTTCAATTTCAACCACTTCAGTAATACAACATAACAAATTCAAAGAACATTGATTAAATGGTTAAATAATTTATAGTTAAAATGTTTGATCTCACAAGTTTCTTGAGAATGTTTATTTAATGATTGTTGACCTTCAAATATCAGTGAAACTATGTAAAACGATATGGTTAATCGTCTGATTAAAATGGTAATATATATTTATACATACAGTCGAACACTATGTACATGTAACAATTTTAAAAAGAATATTTGAAAACTGTACCTGATAAGCTTCGGAGATGTTGCAGGGAGTTACTGCAAGATCATCCTGCAAAACATATTGATTGAATTGTGGCCCATTTAATGCACTATAATCTTATTTTATTTCACCTATTCCATTTTTCGCTAAGCATTTAAAGTTCATGAACAAAAACATACACAATTTATATAGTGAAAGGGTCTATGTTATTCATTGAAAACTATATTTTTTTGAAGGTTTACTTCCATTGTTGCATGTGTTTCTGCAATAAATACATCAATGTTGTTGATCTAATGCTTTGCAATTTGCTGACAGTATGCTAAATGTAAAAAAACATATTGCTAATCTATAACCGATAGAGTCCATCAATACATTTTCACTTCTCATACCTCATCCTTCGGACCGGTTGCAGTAGAAGAATAGTATGTTGTTGACATTCCAGGTTTTACCTATAAAATAGGAATTGTAATAATACAGATGTAAAAACAAAATAAAAAAATAATTACATCAAAAAGATGGTCGATATTGACAAAGAAGCCTAAAAGCAACTTTGTATCAACAGCTAATTTGAAACATAACAATAATCGATATGTTTAGGTTGAACTTGAACAAATACATATTTTTTATAGTCACATATAAAGGATTATTCTAAATAATGTACCTGAAAGGTGAGTGAGGTTGCTGTTGACTCTGGAATAGTGGTTGATGTAGCATCACAGTCCTTTAATCAATGTATATATTCATACCATTGTCCAATAGAAAATGTACATTAGTATTATAATTTAGACCACATCAAAAATGATTAAAAAAAGGCTTCTGTGCAAGTCGCTTGGCCTCACCATTAGATGTTGGACGTGTCTGTGGTTTCCTCCATGGTAACGGTCTGTATTTCCATCAGTGTGGTCTACATAAAGACAGGCATGGTCATTTTTTAAAAAATTGACCTATTTTTAAAGCTGCTCCGTGAATGTGTGTTTGGAAAGGCTCCCATTGCTCTGAACTATTCCAATATTCCTAAAGTAGGGATACACAAAGTAATGTAAAGTAAAACTTTTATAAACCACAGTACATTATGTCATGAAGGAATCTTGCATAATAAAATATGAATGGAATTATTCCCCAAATAATGAAAACCGTTCATTATGTTACCTGTCCACAGACTATTCCAATATATTGAGTGGTCATTTATAAGACATATTATACATGAAAATTTAGAAACTGTCAAAATACATTTAAAAATTCAGCGTCCACTGCTCACGTGGGTCACCGTGTGCTGAAATTTAGCTGGAACTGCATTGGGAAGTAATTTGTGAAGGAATCTGGGGCAACACATTTTAGTGTACTGTGATTGTTTGTACATAGTTTCTGAGAATGCACTCTGTAGACGTGGAAACGGTTGCCCTTCACGTGATCCAAGGCATCCTTGGCTCTGTGTCAATTTCGTGCACTGGAAATCCGCAGTTCAAGTGCCATATTTTTAAATTAAATTAAAATTAAATTAACATGCAGGACTGTACGCCAACGTTTAGCGTGGCTGTTATTAGTGCAACCCAAAATGATACAAGAAGGCATTGTTGGATTGTCCTTATAATATGATACATAAATATAAATAAATATTACTATTAATAAAGTATCACAGTGAGTAAACCAAACATCACATTCCTTTGACAATAAAAAAAAAGAAATGTACTTTATAGAACTTGGCACTTAAAGCAATCATGCATTGAAAACAAGCACTCCGAAAGATTACATTTGGAAAGAATACTCTGCAATGTTATGTGCTAATTACAGAGATAAAAATGCACAGGTCGGTTGATAATGGTATAGACTCTTAGAATAAAAAAGAATTTTAAAAAAATGAGAATAGGGTATACATAGCGTATAAAGCAATAAAAAGTGGCCTAGAAGAGAACGTTGCCACTACAGAAAACTATAATAACAGTTGACTAACCATTACTTAGAAGAACAGATTAACCGTTTCAGCGAGCAAGGTAAAAATTGGAGGGATGGCGATATCTGTTGACGATTTCACAGATGTTTTCTTGGTAACTTCCAAAGTGTTTACACAGGCTTACAGAAGTGGGTCTGTATGTAAATGTCAGATGTGTTCGTTCACACCCACAAGACCTCTATGACAACGTTTGACCACTTCAATACTGCCTGTGCAGTCCCCTTGCAAGCACACAGCCAAAGGTGTGACCTGTCATTGATAGTGTATTTGGTTGAATGTGAATGAAGGGAGCGCAATAGGCCCGGTACACAGTCAAAGGACACGGACCTATGTTGATTGTAAGGACAGGGTCTTCAAAGGGAAGTCTTGAGACGCTGGGTCTGGGGTGGCCATGTGGATAAGGGTCTCCATGCGAAAGAACCTTTTGTGGTGTACATGGTATTCGGCACTTTGAGCGTTCCCATCCTCCAAGACCCCTTGCGAGCGCTTGCCCACAGTTGTGAACTGTCATTGATAGCAGAGGGGGAAGGACGTGGCTAAGGCAAGTGCAAAAGACCTGGAACATAGTCAAAGGGCAGAGACATATGTCAATTGCAGGGAGGGTGTCTTCAAAGGGGAGTCTGGAAACACTGGTTCTGGGGTGGCTATGTGGATAAGGGTGCTCATTCGAAAGAACCCTTTGTGGTGTACATGGTCTTCAGCACCTTGAGAATTTCCATCCTCACAGCCCCCTTGAGAGTGCACGCCCACAGGTGCGGACAGCCATTCATAGTGAAGGAGGGATGGACGTGGATGAGTGGAGCGCGATAGGCCAGACAACTTTTTAAAACACACCAATCTTTTACGATACTCTTAGATGTTTGGATGTGTTGTGGACTTACAAAAAATGTCTAACAACTGTTCAAATTAACTCTTTTTTAATTTATTTTATTTCGTTTTAGTAAAGTGAATGGCAATGACACTACAAATTATACTGCTGCAGTAGAGATATCTGTATAAATCCACGGTATTGTTCGTGGTCACTGGGGAATTCATCATGAATGGCTCGAACCACACAGGCAGGTATAACTCATCGAACACGAAATCCCAGGCTTCCATGAATCCACCATGCTATGTCACAACATGCCACAAAGTCTGTAGCACCTGTGTAAGAGATACAGAAATAGTTTACTTGAAAGAACTCAATAATTGCATTTTGCACTGGTTAAATTGTTAAATGTAAGGCAGTGTTATGCTTTAAAAAGTACAATTTGGTGCAAAGTACTGACAGTACATTTGATTTCAAGTAGGGATCAATTAGAAATGTGAAGGCAGAGTCCCGCAAAAACTGTTTGGCAGATACTTCCAAGTGAAAGAAGACTAACTGTTCAGATTATAGATATAAAGATGACTGGTTTCAGATTAGAATGAGTAATGTATTCAATTTACAGAAAAATTATTTTGTCAATGATTCATTAAAATTATATTGATGTAGGGGAACAACATATTATGTCAGCCGTCACAGTCGTCAAACACAAAACACATGTAGAGTGAATTTACTCATTACTTGGGTTATGAGGGAGAACTATAGCTCGGAATTGATGCATAAGGACCATCATCATTCGCAATACGGATCTTGTAAGGCAGGCGGCCCTGATGTCATGCAGCTCGGTAACGCATAGCAGTGGTGTGCCTTCTTCAGCAATGTAGGTCAAGCAGCCAGAGTTTTCTCTGCAACAGCAGTTCTCCACCAGAGTAGGCATAAGCTCACAAACAATGGCAGGTACACCAGGTGGAAACGTGTTCTATGCAACTGGGTTCAGGCTCCGGTGATTGATCCTCATGGCTTTTATCCGATTCCAAATCGTCTCAACTTTTTTCTCTTTCAAGTATTTCCTCTTCTGAATATTTGTGCTCGCACAGGTAGGGCTGAATTGTTACCATAGTTCCTGAATAGTGAAGAAGCAAAGAATCAACAGTGAGGTAAATGAAAATGTTTTGTTTGTTTAAAGTTCAAAAAAGAGGTTTCCCATTAGCATTAAACGCTAAAGAAAGACAAGCGAAGAATCAGCGTTGTAACAAAACACATTGTGGAAAGGCAAGATTAATAGGCACAAACTTAAAAAGTTCACAAGGACACATGTGTAAATATGGTTTGGTAAAGACCTTTGTACATAATATAAGAAATGAAAAGTGAATACTAATTTAGTTAATTCAATTTAGGCAGTATAAGAACCGGTTCTCAGTTTGTGGTACTTAGCAGATAGCTGAACAGAGCAGAAGCAAGTCAGGGAAGCTCGAAATGAAATACACTCACATGAAAGAAAACGACATTCCAATGTTGTGTAATCAAAAAGGGTTTGTTTACACTTTTCGAGGAACAAGGGGTCTTGGCATTTCCATGAAGACACGTCAATGGATTGCGGACAGAGAACATTGACATTGGACGTCAATTGGCATTGTGAAATGGGGTGTGAGCAACTAGTGGTGTCGGCATTAGGGGCGGGTGATCTGAATTAGTGCCGTAAGGGCACTTGACCTCAGGGCAAAGGATCAACTGATAAGATTACCACAAGATGTCTTTACCTGACCCGTCATTTTTGTCTGTGTTATAGTGCCCAAAACTCTGGTAAGTTGCATTGGAATTGTTTTTAATAACAATCGATGTATGCTCCGAAATACATGCCCAATTGATTGGGCCAATAACATTTCTGACCAAACTACCCTGTTAAGATTCAAGACTTAGTCAGAAGTTCCCAGGCCTTTGTGAAAGCCATATTGTATGTCTGACAAGATGGTTTTATCTTGAGTCGATTCCAATATTTTCCTATATAGCACGTGGCTATGGTGTCGATTAGCAACATTGAATGGTAAAAGCATAATTTCCTTTATTAAAAATTGGCTAAATATTGTTCTTCAATCATCTTTTGGTATAGCAAAATATCAATTATTACTGTGAAGACAGGGAGCCTAATCTTGCTTTTATATTTAAATAGGTCAATCGGAACCAAATTGGGACCTACTGACTTTCCAGTGGCCATCATATTTTATGCATTCTCTATCCACTCCATAGAAAGCATTAAACGGTCGGTAGGTCTTTGTGTAGTTAGCCTCATTGTATGGGAAATGGGGGATTTACAGAGCCCAGAGTCTGGTGAACTACTTGAAACGTTGTATACATTTTTTTTTTAATCATGTACAACCTTTATTCGGCAAAGTTTCATTTAGGTACATCATTAATACAATATATGTAATACAACATAAACATGTCTAAAAAGGTAAACACCATACTATGGTGCACAATGATTAAAATCCTAAGACAAGACCATCACAAAACACTTGACCGACTCCTATCAATGTGAGTCATAACAACGCTACGCAATACTTGTCCCTCCTCAGCCAAGCCCTATGGATGTACTTTAAGTCATTATACATTTTGCAAAATGTCAGTGCCTTCCTAGTGATGGCAATGTCATATAGCATAAACCTACTTTTTAATTCTTTTAGAGCTTCACAGGTTAGTATGAAGTGGGTTACTGTTTGTACACCTTTGTTACACATTGCTCACTCAGAGATACCCTTCCCAACCCACCTACTTGTTTTTTCCTGCATGGGCAAGCAACCTAGGCATAGCCTCATGTATAAGGCGCGGACATGGGCTGGCTCCACTGTAGTCAGGTATAGCTCCATGCCCTGCAAACTTTGAGCTCTATGTAATTTGGTACAGTTTCCAGGGCCAATGTGATCGCCTGTACACCTTGTTAATTTATATCTATGAAAAGCCGCCTTGACTCTCCCTTTCATGTCGTCTCCCAAAATCTGTGGATTTTGCCAATATGGAGATAGCTCCAAGAGGGCAAGCCATTTTTTTACGTGGACCACCATTGGATCCTGTGCCATCCCCCCCAATGTCAATACATTCTCTAATGCTTCCCAGTATTTTGCTAGCTTCTGGTTTCCCCAAACCTGGAGCCAGTAATAAACCGATCTGATACTTATTTCTTCATATTTAATGCATTCTCTGTCTCCTCCATAGAAAGCATTAACTGGTCAGTAGGTCTTTTTGTGGTAACCCTCATTGTATGGGTGTGGGGGATTTAAAGAGCCCAGAGTCTGGTGAACTATTTGAAACATTTTATACAGTTGTAAAATGATCAATCCATTTTATCGCTGGGACCTGGGCAAATCTATCAAAAGGGGGCTTTGAGTTGTCACTTAGACAGGCTGCAATTACCTTCCAATATAACATTGGATTACCCCAGGCTGCAGCCTGTTCCAGAGTTAACCACCTCTCTTCAGACATATGCACTTTCCTTTCCGTGATGACATTTGTGTATGTTTTTCTATTTCTGAACTGCGTCTGTTTGGTCATTTTAAAGCTAACAAAAAATGTTTAGGATTCTTACAGTTAACATCAAACCAATTTGCTTGCCTATTTAGTCTTGTTGTCTCATATTAGGTCCTTGTGAATGCAACACTTGCTGTCATCATTATATTTCCCCATGCAGCTAACTTTCCTTCTGGGTCAGTATTAATGTTAAAAAATTCTTCAATACCAGGCAAGGTGTCGTAAATGAGCTTAGCTACTATCTGGAGTTAGACCATGATATAGAAATACAGTTGTGTATTGTGGTTGCTTTCGACACCTCTTGATAATCCTACCCTGGTATAGGTGCAGACACGCTGTTGTTTGTTAATACCAGCAGGTTGTGGTCGCTCTCCAATCTAGCAATTATTTTAAAATCTACAACCTTGGACCAATTCTTTATATCAACTATAAAATACTCGATAATGTAACAAAACTTTGAATTAGAAAAACTACAGTTCCCCGCGGTATCAGACTTTTGTAGGGTGGAAAGCCAAGCTCGAGGAGACTCATTAATAATTTGTGTCCTCTTTTATGTGGGTCTGGGTACAATAAAAAACATATGAGGATTGGAAAACTCAATATCTTCCTCTTTACTCACTAATGAACCCCCCGCCTGTTGCATTACCCATTTTTAGATTAAAATCACCACATGTACAAAACAGCATATTTGTCAAAGGTACAACATGGCTACTCATGTTTTTTATTACCTCAGCAATTTGACTAGCTGCACATGCATCACATTTCACTCCTGTGTATTATAACATTTGCTAATGGCATTTTGCGCCTTTTTCCCAATCAACATCGACTATTAGGAGGGTGGTTGATGCAAAACATTTTGTAGTCTTTTTATATTTAAAATATTTTGGGATGTTACCAGGCACCGCATTTCCTTCCCCTGCTACTCGGTTTAATGTTGACAAAATAGGTTATGTAGTTCTCAAGCTGTGGTGGGTCGGGAGACCACGTTTCCTGGAACATAAGAATGTCAAATTGAGTCAGAGAAGATACCAAGTCTGAGTCTTTCATTCTGTTTCCTAAGCACGTAAGATTCCAAAAACAATTCTTAGCAGCCATATACGCTCTCCTTTGCTCTTGCTGATATCACATGCTGCTGAGATGTTTGCTGAAAGAACTCCTTCAGGTCTCTTTGATTTAGATCCATCATGTTAGTTGGGACCTGTAAATTGCATGAGCAAGGGATTTTGTAAGCCATTTTGATTCTTGGTTGTTAGATGTTGAGTCGAAGTTACCTCTAGAGGTGCCAGTCATGTGTCATGGAGATGGCAGATGTAATGCCTTGAATCTTGGTAAACATCTATGCCCCTATAAACTAATGCCTCCGCGCAGTTCAAGATACAGGAACGTAAATACAGAATTATCAGTTCAAACCTAACGTTGCAGTACCCACAGTACATGCAATCTGACAGGATTTGGGTGACAGTAAAGATCTTAAATGTTATGTCCGAGACTTGTAGGATGACTCTGAGAGCCTTGACTAGCACACTTTTGCACAAATTCTTATTGCTGTGGGTCAGGCACTTAATGCAGAAAATTATGTTGTGATCCCACCATCCTGCGACTACATCAGGGGCCATCGGTGTCTCAGTGGAAACTTGGCTTATTTCCTGCGTGGATGCACTTTTTGGCTTCTTCTGCCTAGTTGCACCACTTAGAAGAATGTTTGAAGGTTGAAATAAAGATGTGATGTCAGTTCCAGGTTCGGATATATTTGTATAGAATCCACACCACCACCAGCGCCAAAGTTATCACATGCCAAAGTTAGTGATTCCTTAGACCTACCATTACTTTTGGGTATTCACATTTGGGCACGGAAAAAAGGATTGTTTGCTATTAATGGTTATATTCCATTTGACAGCCAACCTCCGTCCCCCCAGGATTTGTGAATCCCTGGGCGGGACTCTACAAACACTAGCTTCCACTAGTTTGAGTGCCACATCCAGGCATTTGTTTAAATAATGATCATAGTGATCATTTTTATACCGCATGGTTTGGAGGGTGTGGATTTCGGCCTTGAACACCTCTATGGCTTCTTCAATGCAGGTTAACCACTTTAACAGAACTGCCTCACCTAGGGAAGACTGTAAGCGATCTCTACTGTTATTTACTTCAATACCTAGGCCTCTTCTTGGGTCAATTGGTTGAGTGATTTGTTGTGAAGGGCGGGCAGTACCGGTCTTAGGGATAGAGATGCCTACACATTCTGGGGAGCAATTCAGGTCAGTTGAGCAAAGAGCAAAACTCCCAACCTGGAATGCATGTGCTTGGTGAGGCGTAATTGCCCTGTAGATTTAGCACAACTCCTCAGGCTGTATGAATATTTGTGACCATGTTCAAGAGTTCATTTAAAGTTATTGGATAATGTGAAGCATTTTTGCCATGGGCGTGCATTGGATCAGTGATTATCTCTTTCATTGCTGGGATTGTTGCAGACTCTGTGTCTCGCCTAATGCCTCGACCTTCCGGTGCATAATTAACAGATAGTGGGTGACTACCCATGACCTTGGGATTCTTTGATAAGCATGTTTGGGTTGCCTGTCCGGTAACAACGGTACCGGTATGCTTGCCGGTACCATTGCTACAGGACCGGCAAACTCAGAGTTGTGCCGCAGTTGCTTTTCATTCCGCCAGGTCTGTCCTGGCGGAATGAAAGGCACCCCCGAGCACAGCAAGCCTGTAGCACCGGCACCATTATTAATGGTGCCGGTGCTACAGGCATCCCCATTCCCATTTAGCCCTATGGGGCTGAAATGGGAATGGGGATCTACTGGCACCGGCACCCACAAAAGGGCAATTACCGGGGTCTGGTGGGGTCGGAATACCCTGGTAATTGCCCATCCGCTCTTACCGGCAACGCTACCTCCAAACTCGTAATGAGGCCTGCTGAGTTGTATTAAAGGAGCTTTCTACTACTTGGATTGTTCCGATAAATCCATTAATGCACCATTCATCTGTGTGCCAGTAAATTGCAGATATCATCGTACCCACTCATATTATTTTGAGCATGATTTGTTCATAGAACTTGTGTGCCTTTTTTATCACAACATGTATTTTCTATGATGCCATTCTTAGGCCCACTATTTCAAAAAATTCTGCTAAAGTTGGGGGTGTTATTTGCAAATCACGGAAGCAGGAATTAACTCTTCTTATGAGTGGGACCATGTTAGGAATGTTTTGAGGGAGAGGTGTATGACACTGACCTTTTCATGCACAAGTTAAACCTATGGAAATGAATGGCACTGGGGAAGTGGTGGTGAAAACCAGAGTTGCAATAAGTATTCCATGCTATTCCTGTTTGTCTATGGTAATCGTTATAAAACACTTTGCACAATCTCCAAACTGATAACAGGTGTTATTATTACTAAACCCAATAGTACTAATGTCATCAACGTCAAAAGACTGAGAAGCAAAACGGATGTGTTACATTCTGAGCCTGTGATATTCAGGTGGCACAAGACTCCAGCATTAAATTAGTCCATTTAGCTATGCTCCTCTCAATCCTACATGTGTGTACATACACGTATTCAGTATCACACTAAAACACACTAACACAAGTGACATACACTTGAGTTAATGCCGCCCAGATGGATTGTAAATTCTGGAGAGCGGTGTCTGTGTTACTACTTACTATATGGTTGGGGTAGAGGCACAGAGAAACCCCAGGTTCTCAAAGGGTAGCAATGGATGAGCAATCAAGGCTGAGACTCACGGGAGGTGATGCAGGCTTGTTCTTAAGTACAGTGAATCCCCAAGCCCCACACAATGGAATGTACACACACTATGTTATGTGCTAACACAGTTCTTTTATTTGAATCTATTAGGTGTAGGTGTATACATACAAATAAATAAAACTCACTTTGTACTCAGGAAATTCTACTCAAATAAGTATCACACTGTTATAAAGTACTATGTAGTACCACAGTCATTATTAGCTTCAGAAATAATGCACTTAAATAACTAAGCACAAACTTCAAAGCCACCAATGTAGAAATATAGGCAATTACTGCAGAATACTGTCAGAATACTTTTCAGAGTCAAAACGCTGTGTGGCGATACCCCCACCTGGGCAACCTGCATTACAAGGTAAGTTATACTTTGCTTTTGTATTAATGCCCAGTCCTTAAAGGTTCAGTAATTGACTGTTCCTGTCTCTACAGATCCCACCACCATTCCAAAGTATCTGGGAAGCAACAGGAGAGCCGGGACTAAGATGAATCAGGGACACTTGTGTTACCCATGCAGGAGGAAGTCCCTCTTCCTTTTCACAGTACCTTGGATACCTTGGAAGGTGAAGCGGTGGAGTATCTCAGCTTTGCCCGATGATGCCCCTCAAAGATGGACCCACTCTAGAATAAGAAGTCACTGGGTCATCTCTGTCGAGCAGGAGAAGATAACCAAGCAGTGTCATAAAGGCAGCAGTGATGTTTATTTCAGGGCTCTCCGTGGTTGCTTTACAACGCCGGCTGTGGATGTTCTACAAAGATGAAACTCACCGCGGTCCTCAACAAGGCGTGGGAAGTGAGGATGAGTCCTTTGGTTTCTGTCAATGAATTTGGTGGTGGATGGTTCAGTGACAGACAAAGGTGTTGGGTTTTGTTGGTTTGCGGTTTGCTCACATTTGAATCTTTGGTGCTGCAGTCACAGCACGGTTGACAGGATGGCTTCTGGTGAGTTGGACTTGAGCACTGTATAATGGTTGTGTTGAGCTATCCCTTGATAGTGCGCCGAAAAATAATGGAATGGCAAGTAGTGATGATTAATAAATTCCTTTTATTTTTGTGATGTTAGAGCCTTTGTGGATGACACGTGTTTCGGCAGAGCTGCCTTTATCGAATCCAGCAATCCTGGACAGGACACTCGTACATACGGAGGACTTCTTAGTACCAGGAGGGATTCATCCCTGTGAACCTCAGCACCTTTATGCATTATGCAGTGACTTATGAGCTATCTATATAGCCTGGATTCGATAAAGGCAGCTCTGCCGAAACACGTGTCATAAAAGGAATTTATTAATCATCACTACTTGCCATTCCATTATTTTTCGCCGCACTATCAAGGGATAGCTCAACACAACCATTATATATTGTCACAAACGGAGTGGAGGGACTTTAAGTCTCCGTAGTAGCTAAAGATCTTTAACATCACCTCAACTTTCATGGACAAACCCTTTTAATTTAACGGGGCGCGTAGGTACTGCAGCAGGTGTCCTCACAAACAGTCCCTCACCAAGAATGCAGGACTTGAGCACTGGACTGCCTTACAGACCACCAACAAGTCTGGACCCTCAGGACTCATTCTTTGACACACAGTGGTGGGAAACCCACCAGCGGGCACTTCTCTGCAGGCGGCGACACTGGACTTCATCTCCTGGGGACATGTGGACAGATGTTGAGGATTCAGTGCTACTTAAACATTTCTTCAGTTGGTTGGAACTTGGAACTTGGAAAGCACTGGCATTGAGCAGGTCTAAGCCAGCGTATGCCCTCTTCTGGGCAATATACTGCAGTTTGGATTTCTGCTGGTCACGGACAGCCTCCCGACTCTGGACAACGCTGGTAAACTTTTTGGGCTCAACATATCTCGTCACTCTTCTACAGGACCCATGAAGATACCTCTCCAGGATGGCTAACACACAGGATTGGCTTCCAGGACACTTCGGGTGAAGAACAGCAGTTGCATGATGTCCACTCATAGCCACAGGAAGAGGTTGCAGCAGAAGTCCAAATCAACATAGCAACCTTTGGATTTTGTGAAAAGTTGAAGGACCAGAGCTTCTTCTTCCAGCTGGATTCAGGAAACTCCAAACTTCTGACACAGAGGTAATTGAGGGGTCTTCTGATATATTCAAATCCCCCCATTCACTCAGGCAAAGCTAGACTCGGTCAGCCAATCACACACATGTGCATTTATGCAGCACCCAATCAGTCTGACAGGCATTCAGGCAATTCACTCAAAACCAGATACTCAAAACAGTGGATGTTTATTTAGGACAACTCCCAGCCTTTCAGAGGCCACACTGCATACATTCTGTTTTAGACAGGACTGGCTATGCCAGGACCACAGGCATTGTGTCACACAAACAAACCCAGACACCCACACAACACAGAATGTGATTTGACTCCTCTTTCCATTCAGTTTGGTTAAACCTCTATGATTTGCCCAACACAAGCAGTCTCTGGGACGGGCTCCAGCCAATTAAGCATTGGAAACTCCAGAGCCATATATTGTCCTTCCATTCAACATCCAATTAGGGGAAGTGAACAGAGCCAGGAATTCTCAGGAATTTGAGAAACAGGAAGGAAAAGGCAGTGGCAGCAGCAAACTTACCTTTGTTTAGGAATCCATTGATTCCTATGGCTGGGCCTGGGTGTCCCACAATGGGGGAGACCCAGAGCTCCTGTGAAATCAGCATGTAGCTGCCACCAACCCATACCCTGCTCTGAGGCCAACACACATGTCCCCACAAAAACACACACTGGGGGTACTAAGGAGTCCCTCTACCCAGGGGTGCCAAAGGGGTATCTCATGGGTCTTGTTCACCAACAATATAACATGAAGGGCTGCTCTGCCAGGGGTCCAAATCAGAGTTCTGTGCAGAAAACACAGACTAGGGGAGTAGTGGGCTGTGTCCCTCCAAAACATTTCCAGCATCACACACATACTCACAAGGTCAATGAGTGGTGTGAGTGGGCGGTATGTTTTAATAAGATGAGTGATGTGCGTGGGATGATTATGCAAGATGGTAAGGTGAGTGAGTATGTTATTTGAAAGACCAAACACACACTCACACTCACACAGTCACACACAGTGTGAGAGTGAGGAACGTGGGTTATTTGTCAGAGCGCGTGATGTGAGTTAGTGAGAGTATGGGCACAACACATAAAACATATGAAAAACACATTCTTGTTCTTTTGTCCTCCCCATCCGTTGGCAGCTTAATGACATTAGATGGCACAACACGTAAGTTGCTGGTTCTCAGGCAAAAACTGGAAGTGCCAAAGAACTTTGTGACGCCTCACAAGAAATGCATTTGTGATATCACATGCGTGTGAATTGCAGACAAGTTCCATGCTACTTCTAAATTATTTCCAAGTATCAAAGGTTTCAAGGTGACAAATACCAATAGACAGCAGGACACGCATGACAACTGAACACATGAATTTGAAACAGGGGTGTAAAGAAATCATCTCCAAGCCTGGGCAGAATACCAGTTGTGCCCCTAAAGAAACACATACCCAGTCCACCATTGCAACCGCCGTGTTGAGAGAGAGCGGGTCCATTCAGAAGGTCCCTGATCTCTAGATGTTGTCACTCTCTCTTGAGCTACCTCCACTTCAATGCTCCTGACAATTCCATGGAGTGCTATGCGGAGCTCTGCCCTGCAGCTAGAGGTGCTGCTGTCCTGAACCGTATGCAGTGGATTGCCAGTCTGCACCTCGCTCTCTTGCGGGCCGCCATGACTGCCATTCCTGGCATCATATGACTCCTAAAACAGTGCTATGTCCTGCAATTGCCATGTTCTGTCCATGTAGGGCAGCACACAAACATCCTTGAAAGTACAGACATCATGGGCCAGATTGCAGAGACTTTGCACCTGTGCAAGTGCAAAGTTGCACGGTATTAGCACTAGGGCAGAGCTTGCCCTATTTCTAAAACACTGGGACATATTAGAAAATCATTGCATCATGACAAGTGCAGTTTGGCATGTTACAAGCACTAGGGCAGACATTGCCCGAGTGCAAAAAAGATACATTTTCACTGCATTTTTGCACCAGGGAAAGGTTTGCCCTAGTGCTAATATGGAATGGTATTAGCACTAGGTTGCCCTACTGCTAAAATGTGACATAAAGTTATTATTTTTGCACTAGAAGAGTTTTTGTCCTGGTTGTTATACCATGACAAACTGCACTTGTCTTTGTGCAATGGTTTTCTAATGTTTCATAATGTTTTTAATATTAGGGCAAACTTTGCCCTAGTGCTAATACTGTGCAACTTTGCACTTGTGCCAGTGCAACTTTTCTGTAATCTGTCCCCATAAGTCCATTGAATGCCATTAAATGCCATGGAACTGGTAGTGCTCAAATCAATTAAATGCTACAAATGTGCATGCACTTCCCTAAATTATTTCATCATGTGCCTGTATTGCCTCCCACTGCTACCATATGCCTGTGAAGTGCTGATGCATTCTTTGTCACTGCCAGCATTTGCCAAAGTACTCCCGTTTTATGACAGTGGCGTCTCATGATATGCGCTTGCACTGCCAGCTTATGACATCAGTACTTAGGCATACAGTAGGCTGGCAAGGCCACTGGTAAAATCATATGTAGGGCCAACAATGACTTTATCACAATACACTATGTGATGTCATGACTGATGTAAACATTAAAAACAAGTTTGGTGTCATGTGAAAAATCACCAACATGGAGTGAATGGCATAACTCTATTCCTGGCTGACAAGTGTATGGGTTGTTGAAGTAATATACTGTAATCTTCTATTGATTTCACTTAAGTTTTTTTCAGATCATTTGTAACAGTTTATTACGCACTAGCTGATATACCCAGCATTGCGCGGGCTTTCATTCCCGCATAGGTACAGGTAACTGCATCATTTGGTGCAGATTGGGGAAATGGTGTGGAATTGTGTAAGGAACAATGCTTCACCAAGCCACAAACCCACAAACAAATTTGGACTTCTGCTGTAATCCGGGGAACGGGGTGGGGTGTCCACATGTCATGTATACAGTAATGTCTGGCGGGTCCGAAAAGGAGACTGTGAAAAATGTGGTGCATATTGGTGAGACGGTATTGCATTATATAGGGATCATACGTGAAGCCACAAACACACACACATTTTCACTCTTGCTGAAAACAGGGAAAGGGTGGGGTGTCCAAATGTTATGTAGCCAGTAATGCCCAGAGATTCTTAACAGGTGACTATGCAAAATTTGGTGCAGATTGGTGAAACGGTGTGGAGTTGTATAGGGAACATAAGCAAAGTCACACACCCACAAACCCAGAGACATATGCTGAAATCTGGGGGAAGGGGTGGGGTGTCCAAATGTCATGTAGCCAGTAATGTCTGGAGGGTGCTAACAGGTGACTGTGCCAAATTTGGTGGAGACTGTAAAACAGTGTGGAATTGTATAAGGAACATACATGAAGCCACAAACCCACACCCACATTTTCGCTTTTTGCTGAAATCCGCGGAAAGGGGTGGGGTGTCCAGATGTCATGGAGCCAGTGAAGTCTGTAGGGTCCTGGACTTGTATAGGCAACATACAGGAACATCCGCTTTGCCACAAACCCAAAAACCCATATTTTCACTTATATACATATATATATATATATATATATAGGTTTAGCAGTGGCAGGCAGTCACTTCAACTTCACCAATGTTTCTTTTACTGACTAATTGTGAATATAGAGCTATATACACACAGTGTATAAAGAATACCTGTGATCACCTTGTTTTACCTTTGATTAATAAAAAAAAGATTTTCCTTTCATTTATGCAAATGTAGTCAAGAGCCATCTTGCTGTTTTTGCGGGGTATTTTTGGTGACTTTGTTCTCTTCTTCCTGTCATGCTTGTGGCTCTTGAATTTGCACATCGCGCAGTGAATTTACATCTCATCATTCCTGTGACTGCGTTTGTTTGAGCTTCATAAACGCTTCAATGTTTTGGATAATACACGTCCTGTCTTTGCCTGCCAGTCAGGAAAGGCAGCTTAGATCTTTTTGATATTGAAAATCTGTGTTCGGATTCCTTCATTTCCTTTGCACAGTTTGTTTAGCTTTTGCTCCTGTCTTGCGATATGTATACACAAAGTCGGTATTGAGTGTAATGGGTTGAATTGTGTGTAATATTAGATACACGGTTTATAGATTAGAAGACAAATGTCTTGCAATAAGCAGTTACGATATCATCAACAGACAGTGAGGGTAAAGACCTAACATGTCCAACCAATCATGATTTGCCCCGGGATAAGACCTAACGTGCCACCCAATCATGATTTGCCCCGGGATAAGACCTAACGTGCCACCCAATCATGATTTGCCCCTGGATAAGACCTAACGTGCCACCCAATCATGATTTGCCCCTGGATAAGACCTAACGTGCCCACCCAATCATGATTTGCCCCTGGATAAGACCTAATGTGCCCGTCCAATCATGATTTGCCTCTGGCCAAGACCTAACACGCTCGCCCAATCATGATTTGCCCCTGGATAGGACCTAACATGTCCACCCAATCATGATTTGCCCCTGGATAAGACCTAACGTGCCCACCCAATCATGATTTGCCCCGGGATAAGACCTAACGTGCCTACCAAATCATGATTTGCCCCAGGATAAAACCTAACGTGCCACCCAATCATGATTTGCCCCTGGATAAGACCTAACGTGCCCACCCAATCATGATTTCCCCGGGATACGACCTAATATGCACACCCACTCATGATTTGCCCCTGGATAAGACTTAACATGTCCACCCAATCATGATTTGCCCCTGGATAAGACCTAACGTGCCCACCCAATCATGATTTGCCCCTGGATGAGACCTAACGTGCCCACCCAATCATGATTTGCCCCAGGATAAAACCTAACGTGCCACCCAATCATGATTTGCCCCTGGATAAGACCTAATGTGCCCACCCAATCATGATTTCCCCGGGATACGACCTAACATGCCCACCCACTCATGATTTGCACCTGGATAAGACCTAACATGCTCGCCCCATCATAATTTGCCCTGGATAAAGTTATTCACAGGATGAGCGATATCGTGCCTGTTGTCTCATTTCAATGATGGCGATGTGGTCAAATTATTCCTATCTTTTTCCGAACTGGTGTATTCCCAATATGAAGCAAAAGTGGAGGAAGAACGTCCTGCACCTGGCTGGAGGATTTTTCCTCCATTTTACCTCCAAAAATTGGAGGAAGTACCATCAGCAGAACTATCGCCGGTCATATTTTCAACACATCCTAATGGAGCCCTATGGAATTCCATGATATGGAATAACCCCAATTCAGAATCTGGATGATTTAACTCCAGTTTAGAGTAGTAATCTGGAAGAAGCGGTATTGGGGTTTGGTGGAATTGCCTCGGTGGTGATTCTCTGGAATCATAACGAGACCCTTTGAAAGGTGCCCTCGCTTCAGCAGCGGGTAGAGTATCTGAGCTCATGGCTGAGACCCTCCAGTGTCAATTTAGTGGTAAAATAAAGTGGGCAACACATCCCCACAGTCAATGGATGAAGAAACACATCCAATTCAAGGGAATATAACAATGTGGCAGAAGCATGATGGTGCCAAAACAGGTTCTTCTCCGAGGAGTGCTGTCACGTAAATGATTCTGTAAAATAGTGTGCCTTTAGAACTCATTTATCAACACAAGATCCCCACACTGCCTGCAACAAAACACTGCAACTGACATAGGTCCTCATTAGGAGGACGATGGTAACCCACCAGTGCTACCGGCGGGTTGCCGCGGTCCTCGTAACACAGAATCCGCTGCCTGATATCCCGGTGCCAGGATTCGGAAATGGGTTCACGGAAGCACTGGCACCATTTTTAACTGTGCCAGCGCTTCTGTGAAAACTCTGCCGTCCAGAGCCGTTGTGCCCGCCAGGTCAGACCTGCCGGGCGCAATGGCCCCGGAAGGAATAGTTGGAGTGTAGCGGTCTGGAAAGAGTGCCAGTACGGTGCGACTGGCAGACTTATTTGCGGACCGTCACACTTAGAATGAGGCCAATAATCGTACACATTTTGGAAACCCTTGTTTTCTGCCAAAGTGGGTCATGCTTTGGTAGCCAAGCCCATCCCAGGAGGTCTGGATCATGGGCCATCAGCACGGGGGGGGGGGTTTGGGGAAATCCAGGAAGGATTATGCCAAACAGTTTATGCCTGACCAATGCTGTCTTGGAGGCCAGTGAAGCAAGTGTCTGTCCATTCGTATTTCCCCATGTAACAACGGGATAACATGCAGTAAGCAAGTGCATTACCCTGTTCAAAATAATGCAATCTCCACTGAGATTCCAACACAAAGTAGGCGTGCTGAGATCCCTAATGTTAGGCAACCTGGAGCCCATGTAATGAAGTTTGCTTTTATATGATTTGATTTTATTCCATTTTTTAAGCAAAACTAATGTTATATTCCTCATTGATGCAAACCAATAATGAGTATCTTGGCCTAACAGGCATGATTCTCTTGTTGTGTAAACTTACATTGAAAGAGCATTAACACTAAGGGATACATGTGCTGTTAATTGATTTCGTTTTATAATTACTGGTACTGCCGTTTTTATTTGTTGCAATGTCAGTAATGTTATTTGATAAAGGTCCTTAAATATGACTGGCTCACTGGCCGACTGCAGAGAAGTGCAGAGCTCCGGCAAGAAGCATGGATACCATCTGCCTGAATAGTGCCAGATGCACGATCAAGAGGCCGGGTGGCAATGCAATGCTGGGGCAGACTGGGGACATAGTGAGGCGCTGACAGGCAGCAGAGCAGGACCTCTTGAAGGGCTCTTGGACACTGCAAACCATTCTGAATAGGCTTGGTGGCCTACATGGAGAGGAGGACCGTGGCGGCCAACTAAGGATTGGTGTAATGAAATCGCATGCTACCCAGAAGTACAATGGAGAGCAAAGGCTTCTTCCTGCTATGTGTTAGCATGCGCCACCCCCGCCCCCCACTCAGTTATATTTCCATTACAAGAAATAAAGTGAATAGTATATCTCTTTTGTTTCTATATTGCTATAATAGGCTATACTATTGAGAGATGTGGTTCAGCTGCTTCCAAAGCACAATTGCTTGTGTTCACCCCTACTGGTAGTCCCCTGTTTCCCCAACCCATCGCTGCTCCTCAGCTACCCCAGCTCTCCATTGCTTCCCAGCTGGGTGCGCCCTTTGTAAATAACCCCATAAAACATACAGTGTGATAAGTACACACATCAAACGAATATCCAAGTAAGGTGTTATAGAAATAAGTCTTTACTAAAGCCACAGAATCACTGCACACAATAATTACCCATCTCTGCAAGTGAAAAACACACTGTAATACAAGCTAAATATTATACCATTGGCAGACTGGCATACTAGGAATTCTACTCCTGGAGGCATATCAAAGATGGGCAAAGAGATGAAGGGAAAAGTGAAAGATAAAATGAAAACAATCACAAAAGGATGCTCACAATATATTTGGGTAAAGTAGCGAACAGGCACCTAGGGAGGATAGCTCAGGGGCAACACGCTCGCCTTGGTATTATTGGCTAAATCATTTATGGCATATTTCAAGCATTATCAGTAAGTACACTTATACACGTGTATAATCCCGTAGCCTTTGAGAACGAATCACATGGCAAAGACACACGCCCACAAACCAGAAACAAATCTGAACCACATACACCATAGCCCCACCCCAATTATAATTCACAGTACATCAAGAAACCACAATACTAGGTCATGAAAAGACACCCACAATGCCAAATACAAAACATACAAGTCTTGTTTCACAAACCTAACGTTTTCAGTTTCCATGTGATAATATCCCTGCAAAAATGTCACCATACAAGTATGACGCCATTTTTTTTTTTGCGGTGATAGTACCCCATGGAACATGCGGGGGAAACCCTTGCAACCCCAACATTTTTTAAATGGAGCTGGGGACACCCTCGCAACTTTTGCTCCCATTTACCGCATATATTATCACCATGAATAGTGTGACCTATGCCGTTTCCTGGCAACTATATGTATGGCATCATTATTTAAGGGGATAATATTACCCGATACCCATTTTCATAACTAGTTAAAATGTGAAGCTCAGCTAACCAGTCCTCCACCTTTGGCTTTTTCCTGGCCTTCAAGACCTTTAATATGTGTGTTTCTATTACCTCTAAAGCCCTGTCAATCCACTGTCTTTGACTACATGCAATCTCCCATCTACCCAACACTCGACAACAAAGGAATCAAGTGTTGATACCTTGTATTGGAGTAACTGAAAATGTTATGCTGAGATGGAATGTTGCATGAGATTTCGAAGTCACAAAGATCGCCTTCGTCAGATAGTCGACTAGTCCACATGGTCTACTAGAGACAGACAAGGACTCATTCAAAATAATATCAGCAATATTAAAACTGGGACAACCAATTCCTATGCTTGTATTTGAACCGTCGATTGGTATGACTATATTACAATATATCAATGAATCCGTCCACTATCGGCCAATTACACGGTGTGTTACACTTAACATTGCCATGCGGAAAGTTTCATCTGCGTTTTCCTATAGTCTCTTATCCGTGCCTTTCTATTTTAGGATTATGTTTCCATATATGTGCTGCAAGACTGAGCCTTCAGAATCATATGTCTACATACTGTAAACAGTGGTACCACTGCAGAGCTGTATGACAGCCTACAGGTGCATCGCTTTATCTTTGGGACTTAGTACAGAGGCAGTTGTTCCATATTGTGGGCTCTTGGGGCAATAGTAGCGGTACGTTGGTGACCTTGGCAACAAAGATGTCTGATGCTCTTCCAACTCTCCTGCATGACATTGTTCCTCTCTATTTTCAAAAAGGGTTTTTAGAGTGAACTTCTCAGAATCATACAGTGTTCTTTTGATGATTATGCTTAATCATAATTTAAATGCTTCCAATTCCAAAATGGACATGTTTTATAAAAGAGAGCTGGTTGTCGGTCTCATGGGCTGCCTTTTCGGAAGTACGTTTTGGCTAATGTTTTTTTTTTTTTTTATCTCCGCTTCTGTTGACTTTTTCTGCTAATTGTTTCAATATTTTGCCAAGTCTTCCAACAACAAGTCAATTTAAATGAAGGGAGCATGTGTTCATTAATTCTATTTCATCTATTTGGTGGATGCTGCATCCATGGCTGGGAACCCTCTTGCTGCTGGGATGCCATCCAAGCGGCCCCAGAATAATGGCTGCTGTCATAGACAAGATCATCAAAAGCTGGCAACAATTGCGCCGGGGGTTCTGCCAAGAACAGAAGGACCTAAGAATCAATCAACCCTTCTCTTGTGTTTGGAAGAATTTACAAGAACATCCTTGATTCCTGCTGTCAGTTTCTTTCCTTTTACATTTTGGGGGTCTTTTAAAGGAGAATTGTTACGTCAACATAGAAGGTAATGGTTGCCCCATGCAGATAAATCCGGAATGTAGCTTCTCATTGTCTTGCTTTTTGTTCAGAAGCATGTGGTATTGTCTGAAATGGAGCCACATTAGTGATAGCATTAGAATGTTCCTTGCCACTGAAGTCTCTCCATATCACTTCTCTACAAAGAATGTGCTGTAACGAAATGCATTGTGTGAGGAAACACCGAAGAACGAGGCAATGGTGGCAAGAAGGAACAGCTGCATTGAAGATATAGTCAAAAAATGAAATGGATTAAACTAAGAAGAAGTAGCAGCCATTTGCAGTAGTCGACTCCTCCAAGGTAATAACTTGAAAATGCAGGAAGAAGCGTAAATTGGACCGAAAGAAATAGGGAATTATTTTCAAGCATATGGAATTCCCTACAGCTCAACTGAAAGCTGGAAGCTGCATTCCTTGAGCCATCCATCTCTGATCTTTTAAAAGGCTTTATCTGGTTAGCCATATATTGGCATGGCTGAATCCCTAGGGTTGTACTAAAATGAAATTCCTGACTTGCACCCCTGGGGACCTCAGACTGTTGAGGGTCAGGGCCACACCATGACCCATAGTATTCCCTGTATTGACCCTGGTGTATGTATTCTTTCCTTTTTTAATTTGGCGTTTTGTAAGGCACAGACTCGCAGGTGGATTCGCTTCAAGGCAAATGGGAGAACATTGCACGCCATAGGTACCGATACAGAGGAATAACACCATTGAGGATTAAAATGTGCAGGATGGGGTAATAAACCTGAGTAGTCTGCTTAAGTAGAGTGGTATCTGCGATCTATATTGGCAGGATATGCATGATTCTTTTAGCACACCATCATACAGCAGATCCAAAGCTACACTGGGCCTCATTACAACCCTGGCGGTAAGTATTCTACATTACCGGCATGGCATAATTAACGTGTCCGTGCTGGGTCAAAGCCGTAAAAAGCGGGACATTATGACCCATCGGGCACGAGCATTGCGCCATGCCGGTAATGTAAACTACGCCATGGCGTTAATGCCCCCAAAACGGCACCTACCGGCATCGTATGCCGCGCAAGGTGCACTACCGCCACCCCGGCCACCGATCTTAGCCGTCACCGCAATTAGCGGTGACCGTAAATAAGCAGAACCGGAAGTAGCGTCATCGCGGCTGAACGGGAAACAGCACGGCGGCCATCTTTAAAAACACAATCCATTGACATCCTCCGCAACCAGTGGACATCCGACCCTGAGACCCGCAAAAACCATTAGCTACCTATTTCCTGCCAGAAAATGCCAAAAGTTGTGAAGAAATCCTGTGACCACCAGCGGCAAGACCGTTTCACCAGGGAGGAGCTGAATATGTTGGCTGAGACCCTCCAGGAGAATGCCTCTGTGGGCTTTTCAACACAAATGACCAGACCAGCAATTGCAAAGAAGAAGGCCATATGGGCCCTAGTTGCACAGTGGGTTAGTGCTGTGGGAACCGTACCCCGCAACGCGGGACAGTGCCGTAAGCGGTGGGATGATCTCCGCCTCCACGTCAGGAGCATCCTATCAGCAAACCGGAACATGGGCATGGCAACCGGGGGAGGATTGGAGTCCCCAATAAAACTCCAGCCCTGGGAGGAAATCTGCGTCTCTACAATCGGCATGGAGAGCATTGAAGGGGTAGGAGGAATGGAGAGAGGAGCACCGACTTCAGGCGATGCAGGTAGGTGCCTCAAATCAAGCCATGCAAAAGACACAGAAGTCCATTCATGTGAATCACAATGTTGCTCCATAGTGTAAATGCAACACATCAGCAGGAGACTGCCTACAGCCACATCCGACCTCCACCCTATACAGATGCAGTATGCACACCCTAACTGCAGGCACACACATACCTCCATGCTACTTCCACACAAAAGGGAGGCAACCTGTATGCCCCTGCCTCAAATGTGCCGCATCTAGTAACCAAAATGCTGTCAGTCATCACGATGCCCGCTCAATGTCCGCAGACCCATCAATAACACTCTCCCTCCTTTGCTCCACCACAGTCTCAAATTCCGACCTCGACGATGAAGACACCCCTACCACCACACCTGCAAAGAGGGCCAGGACCACAGTGCCAGCACAACAACCCACCACCTCTGCTGTAGCGACCAAAACCCCACAGCAGACAAAATCCGTTGCAAAAACACAGGACAGGCCACTGACAGGCACCCCAGCAGGCAGCACGGTAGCAGCAGCAGCAGCAGACATCCCCCAAATGGTGCCCACAGAAGGGACAGGTTCTGCAGGAAGCAGCACTATGGGTGAAACTGCTGCCATTGCAGCTTGCTCTGACAGTGATGCAAGGAATGAAGAGGAGATAGATGTGGGACCCCCCATAGCCCACCCTCATTCCCCCTACCTGTCCCAAAGCAGCCCACATGAGGATGAGGATTGGCCATCGCCCCCATCCCCTGTTGAAAATCTGCAGGAGGGGAGCAGCCCCATGGAAACAGCACTGGCAATATCCATGGCCCAGAAGAACCAACAGTCGTTGGAGGAGATAATTACACGCCAGCACCAACTCTCCACACTCCTGACTGACCATGTTGCAGAATGTGGGGGTGCAAGGGCAGCAATGGAGCAATGCACAGAGACCCTGAGGGCAGCAATGGAGCAAAGCACTGAGACCCTGAGTGCAGCAATGGAGCAAAGCACCGAGACCCTGAGGGCTGAAATGCAGTCCTCCACAAAGGACATCTGTGGCAAACTTGCCACCGTGCGGCACGTGCTCTCTGAGCTAGCTCACTCTATTCGGGACATGCGTCCCAATGATCAGCCAGGCACCTCCTCCGCTGCCAGTTCGACCCCAAGCAGCCCCGTCCGCCGATCGGGCAGGAACCTGCGTAGCACAGGCAGGGGTGCCCCGGGGGCCGGGAGAGGGGGCTGCCAATAGTAGCTGCCCAGTGTAAAAATACATTAGCCACTTAATCACAGGGTGTGTTGGGGAGTTCTGGGGTGAGGGTGGAGGGGGGAGTGGGTGTGTTGGGGAGTTCAGGGGGGAGGGGGAAGGAGGGAGTGGGTGTGTTGGGGAGTTCAGGGGGGAGTTCAGGGGGGAGGTGGGAGGGGGGAGGAGGGAGTGGGTGTGTTGGGGAGTTCAAGGGGGAGGGGGGAGGGGGGAGTGGGTGTGTTGGGGAGTTCAGGGGGGAGGGGGGAGGGGGAGTGGGTGTGTTACACAAATTCACATTTACAATACACTTTTCCCTTTTGCACAAATCAAATGTGTGGACATTGTTCATTGCGTATGTGTGCTTTATTGGTGTACAGTCCACAGTGTGCATGTTACAGACACACACAGTGCCCCAAGTGCCGTCTCCATGTGACACACACCAGCCGTGTGTGCTAGAAGCATTGGTTGATGATATTTTGACGCACGTCACGTCCCTCCTGTGCATCGCCTCCTCCATGAGGTGCAGCCCCATCTGCACCCTCCTCATCCTCATCGTCAGGTGGTTGCAGTTCAGTGTCAGGGGGCAGGGGCACATTTCGTCTGATGCACATATTGTGTAGCATTACACATGCCATGACCATCTTTGCCACCTTTTCATGGCGGTATAGGAGTGACCCACCAGACCTGCTGAGGCAGCGAAACCGTGCCCTCAATAGGCCAAATGTCTGCTCAATCACCACACGGGTTCGTGTATGTGCACGATTAAAGTCCTCCTCGTGCTGGTTCTGTGGGTTCCGCACTGGGGTAAGGAGCCACCTCTTCAAGGGATAGCCTGCATCACCTGTATGTGGGCAACAATGTATGTGTCAGTCATGACATCAGATTCCATTAATGACTTGGTTACATGGCATGCATTCATCTCTCACTGTGTACTACATTTACATGCACTATTGGAGTCACACTATGAGACCGGTATATGTGTATTCCTCTCATGGACAGTTTTGCATGCTGTCAGCCAGTGTATGCAGGGGGGTCCAGTGCCTTGTGTGTGCCCATCCACTCTGTCAGTCCAATGCGTTTCTTTTGGTGGCCTGGCAGGTGTACAGTGATATCAATGCTCACATCATGGCAACATTGCTGTCAGCCTCATGTTGACCTCACTGGGGACTTCAAATGTCGTTATGCTATTTTGATGATCCTCGGTGTCTGTGTAGTGGTGTATTGAGTTTGATGACCGTCATTTGCCTCCTTTGTGCACAGTTATTGGGGACTGCCCTTTCAGTTGACAGTGTTGGGTGCCGTATTTTGGCTGGAGTCATTGCATGTAGGTGCATTTCGTTGAGGTGGATGGGGTCCGATTCAATGCAGTGCACTTGCGGATGGATGTGTCATGGTTGGGAGACACCTTCAATCACATGGTAGGGCTGCTTACATGGGGCATTATGTGTTCAGGTGTCTGCTGAAGTTTGGCCTGCTTTAGGGTATGTGCTGGCTCCATTGTCTCTGGTAGTCACTGTCAGGTGAAGTATGCATCTCCCCCCACTTTCAGCCAGGTAAAGTATACATCTCTCCCTCCCCCCTTTCAGCCAGGTAAAGTTGGCATCTCACCCCCCCCCCTTTCAGCCAGGTAAAGTATGCATCTCTCCCCCCCTTTCAGCCAGTTAAAGTATGCATCTCTCCCCCCCTTTCAGCTAGATAAAGTATGCATCTCACTTCACATTTCAATGGCCATGATATGAGACTCACCGAGTAGCCAGGATCTTGGCCCTGCATGTCGCTCCATGTAGCGTGGTATTGTGGAGTTACGCAGGACCATTGAATCATGGGTTGATCCGGGGTATCGGGCACAACAATGTGTGATGATCTTGTTTGAGTCACATACCATTTGCACGTTGATTGAGTGGAATAGTTTACGGTTGCGGTACGCTACCTCAATGGCATGTGGGACCACCAATTCCACATGGGTGCAGTCGATGGCACCAATGCACCCAGGTATGCCGGCTAGTGCTTGGAAACCCACTTTAGTGTTAGCAATCTCCTGGGCAGACCGTGGTAAGGAAATGTGGTCGTCTGTGTGCTTGAGGAGGGCATCGAGCACTTGGATCAGCGTACGTGAGAATAATGGTTGTGAAATGCCATGCAAGTGCCCCACTGTGTGCTGGTAGGTGCCTGTGGCCAGGAAGTGGAACACGGACACTACCTTCTTTAGGGGGGGATGGCGGTGGGTGTTTCAATCATGCTGACGATGTCGTAGTGTATCATGTCCACAATGGAGGGGATGGTGTCCCGGTCCAAACGGTACAAGGTGTGGATCTGCTCAGAGGTGAGGTTGAATGGACTAGCTCGGTTGCGTGGGATTGGGGGCTGCCTGCGTGGTGGCACTAGCTGTGCTGGTGGGGCTTGCTGGCCCTGCCTGGCCCTCCTTCTCCTCCTGCGTCTCCTAAAGCTAGGTTCAGTACCATGAGTAAGGGACTTCATATCCTCCAGCGTCAGGCCATAACATTTGCTTACTCACTACCTTTATCTTTGCAGGAGCATCTGAGGTGAGGTTGTCTGTATTAAGTATGTTTAACTGTTCTCACTTGCCTATGTTCTGATGGTACTCTTGTTCAGAGAGGAATTGCCATAGCATTTCGGTGCTGGACTGCTCTTGTGGGCGGGACGAAGACTGATATGCAAATGGATATTTCCCATCTGTGAAGGTACAGTGAGCAAAAAGCAATGGCTGCGAACTCTCAATGTGGTTAATAACCACTGAACAGGTTATCATGCCTCGTTCTTTCGAGAGAGGGGCGCCTGCTACCTTTTTTGTATTTTTGAAAGGAACTTGGGGTTGGTCACCCTAGGTTACCTGGGGGCAACCAGACGTGGACTCCCTGTTCACTGTGCTTAGAGAGGCTCAGCTTCACCTCACTGATGATGCCCAACAAGGCTGAAACACGTGTATGGGGTTGCTGATGGTACTCTTGTTCAGAGAGGAATTGCCATAGCATTTCGGTGCTGGACTGCTCTTGTGGGCGGGACAAAGACTGATATGCAAATGGATATTTCCCATCTGTGAAGGTACAGTGAGCAAAAAGCAATGGGTGCGAACTCTCAATGTGGTTAATAACCACTGAACAGGTTATCATGCCTTCTTCGGGGGCAACCAGACGTGGACTCCCTGCTCACTGTGCTTAGAGAGGCTCAGCTTCACCTCACTGATGATGCCCAACAAGGCTGAAACATGTGTATGGGGTTGCTGATGGTACTCTTGTTCAGAGAGGAATTGCCATAGCATTTCGGTGCTGGACTGCTCTTGTGGGCGGGACAAAGACTGATATGCAAATGGATATTTCCCATCTGTGAAGGTACAGTGAGCAAAAAGCAATGGCTGCAAACTCTCAATGTGGTTAATAACCACTGAACAGGTTATCATGCCTTGTTCTTTCGAGAGAGGGGCGCCTGCTACCTTTTTTCTATGTTCTGAGCACCCCCTTCATAGCCATCGCCTCCTCCACGTCTTCTCCACTGGCAAATATTTTTATATGTTTCCTCTTTATAGGATCCTCCTTATCGTAGAGTTGCTCTTCTTTCCTCTGCTTCTGACTTTCTACTGACCCAGACTGGATTCATATCTTAACCTCCTGTCTGTTATGCAGAATTCCCTCATTCCCAATTCCCTTCACCTCCTCCTCCTCTTCTATTTTCTTTCATAATAGACTATCCTTGTTGCCTTTCTCTGCTCCTGTCTTAATTCTATTTGTCTTTTTCTTTTCTGACCTTGTCCTTTTCAGATTTTCCATCCTCTTCCTGCTTCCTTCTCCATCTTGAAACTGGCAAACTCTGATTTTCTTCCTTCCTTATCTGTACTCTCCTTTTGGGCTTTCTAGCCACGACCCTCCTTCACCACCCCTTCCTCTCATCATTTCATTTCAAGTATCACCTCCCACCTTACACCTTTGATGTCCTTAACATTTCACCTTGACTCCTTTGTTTCCACTATCTCTCAGATTTATTTCGGTCTCCCTTTCTAAGGGGCTCAGGCCTCTTTGTCTGTCTTTTGTTATCACTCCCTAGTCACTTTCCCTTGCCTTCACCACGGCTCTGTTTAACTCTCCCCAACACTTTTCTTAGAGTTTCTTTTTTCCTCTGCTCCTTTCCGTTTAGTTCCAGTTCCTGGATTCCATATCTTCTTTTTGCCCTTCTGGTCATACTTTTTCTTCCTCTCCCGAATGCCTCAGCCATACATTTCTTTTTCTCCTCTTCCTTTCACTACCTTTTACCAACTCGTCTACACTTCATCCTCCCTCGGTCGCCACTTCTTCCTCTCCACCCTCCAATTTGTATAGGTAGTGGTTGTAAACTGCTGCCACCCAGGGCTGTTAACTAGACTCACAGGTGGGGCTCTAGAGTTCATACCCATTCATTGGCAGGTATCCTTCTGATCTGCTGTTTCAAGGTTCTTGCTCTGGTGTACTCCATATCCTTTACTGTTGGCAACATAGGTTTTTCCTTCTCAACTCCAAGTTGGGATGGTAGGAATCCCTTTTAAAGCTTCTAGCTGCAAATGTGCAGGACAGGAGATTAAACAGGGAAGAGCCTGTGGGGCCGATTCATGGAACAAAGGTGCGCCGAAATTTGGGGTGCAAGCTGGAGCAAGTGTGAAAAAGCAAGCGCACATGCACGCGTGCAATTCATGGAAGGCCCTGCACGTGTTTTCCCTGGGAAGTGCGCCAAATCCTTGGGTGGCACACAAGGGCGCACACGTCACTTCAACATCCCGAACTCCGTGCGGGATGCACACAACGTGTAGCGCACACACCAAAAAGGGGGCGGAACATGCGGAATGGGGAACACCGCATGAAAATGAAGGCGTAACTGGGGAAGTACTGCTGGGAAATACACGGAACGCCCACATGCGCGCGAGCAACAAGTATTCATGGAATCGAACATGGGAAACCCGCACACGCTAAAAGACACGCACAGGCGTAAACACGTCTGCCACACGAAGGCAGGCGGAAGCATCCTTGCGTAGTATAAAAGTGTGCGCAAACAACAAACACGTATGTACAGCTACGATGAATGTCCCATTTCTCGCAGCACTGATCGTGGGACACCACAGGAGGAGGGGAATAGCCAGGCCCCACATTTTTTTGCCCAGGACCATCCTTTTTGGGATGCCTGATGACCAGGTCTATGGCAGGTATAGGTTTCCACCTCGTATCATCCTAGACCTGGTCACCGAGTGGAAGGATGACCTCACATCACCCACCTTGTGCTCCCAAGCACTGAGCCCTTTGGAAAAGGTGCTCAATGTCCTGCATTTTTTGGCCACTGGGTCATTTCAGCTGACAACTGCCATAGTTGGGGGTGTCTCACAGGCCACGCAGTCACGTTGCCTACACAAGGTGTTGGCAATCATGACTGCGCACCCCTCAGTCCACAGGCACATATACATGCCCAGAACACCTGCAGAAAGGCAAGCCGTGGTTCAGGACGTTTACAGGGTGGCACACTTCCCCAAAGTGCTCGGTGCCATAGATTGCACCCATGTGGCCCTACGTCCACCTAGGGCCACTGAGAATATCTATCGAAACCGCAAGCACTGGCATTCCATCAACGTACAGGTTGTATGCGATGCCCATGGAGTCATCACCTCTGTCTATGCAAACTATCCTGGGTCTACCCATGACAGTTTTATATACAGAATGTCCGCCCTGAGCGGGGACGTGGAAGCTGGGAAGCATGGCGACACATGGCTCAATGGTGAGTACAAATGTCTGTGCACATGCATGCATGTCACACATAGACAAATACACAAACCCAACTAATGGCAACCATCCTCATCTCCCCAGGGGACAGTGCCTTCCCTCTGAGCAACCACGTGATGACGCCAATACAGAACCCCACCACACCACCCCAGGTAAGATACAACGTTGCCCATATTGCAACCAGGGGCATAGTGGAGTGCACATTCGGAGTGCTCAAGTCATGCTTCCGCTCCCTTGACCACTCTGGCGGGCATCTACTATATGCACCCCAGTAGTGTGCAGGATCATTGTGGCAGCATGTGTCCTGCACAATGTTGCAACACAGCAGGGCGTACAGGTGGACATGGTGGTGCCCCCACATCCCCAACCACAAGCACAGGTACCGCCCATGGGAGGGGAAAGGGCACGTGGCGAGGCAGCCTGGACCCAGATTGTGGCCACATTTTTCACCTAAACTCCCACCCCTACGGAGTGCACACAGGCCTGGAACATACCAGGTGATAATCAATGATGACAAAGATACAGTCAACTGTCACAACCTTACCACCCTAAGAATGTTGCCACGGAAGTGCTACATTGTGTGCATCCCTAGCTACTTAAACATAACCAGTCCTGTGTGACCAAAAGGAACACATGCAAGGTGCATATCACACCACCCCCCTGCAAAACAGTTCATGACAATCAGTGGTATGTCATCCAAACCCCCCCAACCGACATCACCCTTGTCCGCCACACCATGACATGGCATGCAACAGCAAAACAGCAAACCAAAAGCACAACACATGACCAATTAGATACAAAGTGACATGTGATCAATGGAAAGATGCCTGAGACAATCACACCTGACATGGAATCAGATGAAATGACTGACCAACAACCTCCCACACATACAAAGTCATACACAAATGCATGCCACCAGTGGTACCATCAACAAAAGACAGAATGCCTGTTGACATGCACATTATCCAAGCCAAATCCGCAAATACCAAACCTGTGTGATGTGTGTGTCTACTGCAACACACTGCTGAGCACACAGCACAGTGAGCAGCCATTGTGTTGGGGATACACCTTGAGCATCATATAAAAAGGACAAGCTACAAAAATAACCTATTGATGCATGTACATGATCCCCAAATGGTAAGTGATCATGCGCTGCAGGGACACAGCATGCCATTGAAGGCAATCTGTGTGCATGTGTGGGCATGGAAGGGTGGTTGTATGTGTGGTGGAGCATTGTGTAAGTGTGTGTGCCAGTAGGGACATGCACTCAATGCATGCATGTGAAATCTGGTGACCCTGAGTGTCCTGTACACATCACATGTGAACATTGGCCATGTGTACATCCCAGTATGTCAAACCACAACAATCCCATGACACCTGAAAAGTAAACACAACACAGGAACAGCCATTGACCAGCAGAACACATCATGTACATAGTACCCCACAATGACAATGTCAGAGAGTGCCCAAACACTGTAGCCCAAGGATACTGTCTGACAACAAAAGGCCCTTCCTCATTTACTCATCACCATGACCTTCAGAAGAACTGTGTCTGGGGTCCATTGGCTTCTTCCTTCTAGTCTACCTGGATTCAGGATCCCCCTACCCCTCGGTTTCCTTGTCCCACCTTTCTTGTAAATAGGATCAAGCCCCCTCAGAGGCCACCTTGACTGGTAAACACAACAAATGCAGAGAACTCCAAGGAGCCAAACCCCCAAACCTGGGAAAAAGCCTGTAGCCACAAAAAAACCCTGGAAGAGTCTCCAGTAGATGACTTGAAGTCGCTGAATATGGCCAAGCACATGTCCAAGCAGAATGATAGACTAACTACCAAGGTAGCACAGTTGAACAATGGTTCAACAGGATGGGGAGAAATTTCAGAACACAACAATAAATGTGGATGCAACAACTGATGGGTAGTGTCACAGCTCCTGTCTCCAGGTGCAGGAGTGGCACGAACCAACCACCAGTTCCGCAGTCTGGGTGCCTGCAAGGTAAAACTTACACAGGCCTCCGAGACCCCAGCGGGGAAAGAGGGTTAGGGATCCATTGGTTGGATAGACATCAGTATTTAGGATAACAGGAAAGAGTATCAGGAGAGGGGAGGTGGAAGGGCAAGGGAAAGTAGTGAAAATACAAAATACAACTATTGACAATTACACATACTCAATTATAGAAACCATGTACTTCATGCACATTCTACAAAATGGCTCCAAGGCGAGCAAAAGAGAGACTTATTTCTGGGGTGAGTACTGGCCTCCTGCCTGCGCACTCTCAGGTCCGGTAACAGGAGCAGTTCAATGCTGCAAAGAGAGCGTGAGTTACTATTCTGTGTGCGTTTTCCCCACACACACTTAACACCATTCATGCCTCAAACTTAGGGACTCCTCCCCAAACAAGCCATCTTGTCTGCTGCTTTTTTCATATAGTTTTGCTTGCCCCCGTGATGGTTTATACACTGTTAATGTGGTAAGGTAGCCGCACGTGGCCCCGTGTTAAACTTAAGACCATGTGTTAAGAATCACACATTATAGAATGTGCCTTGGATGTGCTGCTAGATGCATGCTGCGAGGTGCGACTTCAGTACAAGTTGCGTTCTGCCAGCCACAGCTTTCTATAGGCAGCGCACGTGGCTAATTGCATTTGCTAATTATATGCACTGCACTAGAGTTTGTGCGTTGCTGGGTGCCCACACTTGTGCTGTATTAGTTTGTGGCTAGGAACACTCCTGCGCTAATAACTTAGCTTTTATGGAGCAGGGGGGACTCGAGGATATGGGTGATGCCCCTGCGTCTGCCCCTGAAAACGTCTTGGCATTTGCTCCTCTTTACGGCTTAGCTGTACTGTGCGCATCCTCCCCAACGCCTGGCTAAGCTCCCCAGCACTGGCACTACTTAGCTTGCATGTGCGGGGGGCCTGGAGGAAGGTCGGCTGGGGTGTGGCCCCTCATGCTGATCACCTTGCTCAGAGCTCCTGGAAACACGTCTGCTTCTCTTGGATTTCTGAGCACAAGCCACATATGTCTGCTTGTGCATGCATGCGCATGTTTTGCACCACCCAACGTGGCCAGGGTTATGTAGTTCTTGGCTTGGTGTCTGCTGGGAAAGGTAGTCAGGAGGCTACTTTTCCTGCAGAAGGGGCATAAAAGCTTTCAATAAGGCTGGAAAGTTTCCTGTGTGTGTGTCTTCATGCTGCTTGTCACTGGGCCATGTCTGAGACCTACATCTGACCTCCACCCACACAACCCCAAGTTCTGTACCCTGACAGGTAGAGCTGGAACTTGAGTCGAAAATAAACAAGGAGACTGGCACACTGGATGGTTGAGCTGAAACCCAATCAATCCTTGATAGCTTGAACAAAGAAAGGCAGAGACAGCACGAGTCTGGAAAGGCACAGAGAATGCAAGATAGCCGGAAACAACTGACAGCAAGTTAAGAGCCACAATAGTTGAATAGCATTGGTAAAAGCCAACAGGCAACATAAAGGCATGGATGTAATAGATGAAAGACAGGAGGAGCGACAGAAAGATGCTGTTGAACAGAAGTGTAATGAGGTAAACCGAGGCAGTGTAAGAGTACGTGGAAATAACAGCCCGAGAGACGGGTGGACAGATCTGCAACAAGGACTGTAGCAGGAAGAAGAACAGGGACTAAAGGCACCAGCGTGTGAAAAACAAGTAAAAGAGCAGTAGTCCAGTAGGAACACTGTGCCATCAGGCAGCATCAAAGTCCAAGAGGAAAGCCAGACACAACTTGCCATCCAAATGGAACAGAGCGTAGTAGTAGTATAGGCGGAAATCTCAGGTGAGGACTGGACCATGAGTTGTGCCTCTTGGGTCACATTCCTAATGCATCCTCCATTGCCACAATCCCCAGGGGCTGAACTCAACACGTACCAACTTGACATTGTCAACATCCGGCCCCCTCCCACCATCAGTGTGCCTTTGACAGCCAAAGAGTGCAGGCTACCGTCTACAGCATGAAGTGCATCAAGGACGTATACAGGCAAGAAAAGAACATACATCACAAATAACATCCATAAATGGACAGTTCAATAATGTACTCACCAAAATTGATAGCAGACACGCGTAGAGAAAACATCCATAATCCCCACTAGGGGTGTTAGCACAAGTAGTACAGCAGCAGACAGGCCACAGATATGATGAAAGTCCAATGCCCTTGTGTAAATGGTTGTCACACCGAACCATCCTTGCAAGCCCATGGATAGGGGAAGCAGGAGTGGCATATGTGTCAGGACCCCAAGCCGAAAACACATACATGAGACAAACTTGAATGAGCCCAGCTGGAACAGACGATGGATGCTTTCAAAAGCCACAACGCACCACACCGTCACATGAATGCACAATAGACAAACAATTTTAAACTATATTAACTAATTAAACAAACTATAAAATAAAAATGGCCACACACGACCTGGGTGGGGGGCACCTAGGAGGGGGGAGGTACAGGGTGCACCTCAACACCCACATGCAATGATGTTGAGATAAAAAAAAAACTCCATGGGCTCAACGCCTGCATGCCTGACCTGTGTGGGAGATAAGTTGTTGTCCGAGTCACCCTCTGGATGGAAAGCAGAAGGTGGACATGGCACAGTACCCTGACCACGCCTATGCACAGCTTGCCCCTCGTCGGCAGCAAGTCTGTGTGACTGGTAACCCTGGTTTTATGTGGCGATGACACGTAGGTCAGCATGCAGCACCTCACATGATACGCGTGCTTCCTCTTGCAAGTGTTTACGAGGAGAGGTAATTACTGACAGGCCCATTGGTCAGCACTCACCTTCGAAAATGAGTAATACAATATAGCTGCACCATGCGAGGACAGAGTGCAGGATTCATATACTTCGGCAAGGATCAATAATTAGGACTCAGTAAATTGGCAAAGGGAAGTCCGTTTAATGATACATACATCAGCTTATGGAAATCAGCAGCATCACGAACACCTGCCTCACCCCGACTTCATCGAACTTCAGTACAACAGCCTCTTTTATGGGCAAACTTCGTCATCATTGACGTCTAATTCTACAAAAAATCATCATGCAATTCAATTGGTTGGGAAAGGTAACTTAAGTTTGGGGGATATATCTGTATATGGAAATAATGCAAGTGGATTGGATAACTCTTATCGGGTGGGCGGCTACGCCCTTCCCTCTACACCACACTATAGGACCCTAGATTACATGGTCTCTAGTGATTGGGCAAGTTACACCCCTAAACTTAAATCTCCATTTTAATTAGCAACATGCAGAATAGACACCCAGGTGCCTAGTGTCCCAAGATTCACCCTGCCTCCCTTCCATCAATCAGTGGTTTAGGGCTATTTGTCAATTAGTTGGCTGGGTATGGCCTCCGATCTGTAGTCTCTTATCAGGAAAAGTTATGGCAGCCTCTAGTTCTGGATGACATCAGGTGGTGGTACATCTTCGTGCCTGTCTGGTCACGTGTTGGTCCACCGTGAATCTGCTTCAGTTTCCAACATTTTGTGTATTTAATTCTGTATGCGCTTAGCCACCTGCATGGGCCTCTCTTATCTCGACCTTCACGGGCGGGCTGGCATGCTCTGAAGTTGGAGCCTCGTGAGCTCATGCTCACCTCCCCTTCTCTGGTTGACCTCGATTTCCCCGGCATGAGCCATCCTTTGTTAAGTTTCGATCCTGCTCCTTTCCTCAGCTTGGGCCTGGATATGAGACTTGGCCAGTCAGGCCTTGGCCGCCTGGGAGTACTTCTGTTTACACAAAATGGAGTTGCACATGTACATTGTGCAGTATTGAGGTAGATGTATACAGTCAGCGCTTGCCGCTCTAACTTCTACTAAGCATTGCAAGCAGAATGGATTACTTAGCATATTGCGTTTCAAGCTTATTTACACACGTTCAATAAGGTGGTTGCTTCCATCTTGTCTCATGTCACCATTCTCATACGTTTTTCACAGTGTCTCTCCCCTTTGTCCTTTACAATTATCCTCGCAGTTGTCAGTACTGGCCTGCATGCTTTCAGTACTCCTTCAGTTTGTTCTTGGAGCTGCTCTGGTCCTTGTTTCATCTCCACTGGCCTTCCATTATGGCTTTTGGAGTCTCTTCAAAGACCGTGTGTAGGCATTCCTCCTTGTTCCGTATCAACGGCTGGTATGGTTGTCTGATTGGGTACCGTGCTGCCCAGGGTTGCCTGGTTATGGGAATTTCACCAGGTATTGATCTTCTAATGTACACAGGGCAGAGGCCCATTGCAGCCCCTTGTTGGTTCAGATGCTCCTCGTACGACACATACCTTGGCAAGTACTTTACTGGCACCTCGAAGCGATGGGCAGGGGTGCAGGCCACGTCTGGGGTCTCCTCTACACTCCCCCCTCTGGTCGGTTCATCGACCACTCCTGCTTCCTCCTTTATATTCAGTTTTTTTAATTCCTCAGCTTCTTGCTCATCGTCTCCTGGGTTTACACAAGATGGCGTGAATGTATGCAATTTGGGTGTCCATATCTTTATCACTCCTTTCAAACTTCCTGCTGTTATCACATGCTCATATTTGTTCCAGGTCATCAATTGGCATTGTCTATTTGGACTGCAGTAAATCCATTTGCCTTCATACCTTCTTCGTTTCTTGGGATAAGTGAATATTGTTCCCTCTGGTGCAAATTCACTGGCCTTCACAAACTCCTTTATCTCCTCATCTGTTAGGTCTCTGGGCTTCTGGACTGGTTCGACATCGACCATAATTTCCATCCCGATGGCCTTCTTTGCAGTTTTCTGGCACTGTGTGATGATTATCTTGATAACACAGAATCCTAGCAGCACCATTGCTAGCAAGGCTCCTAGAAACTTGAATATATTGGCCATCCGTTGCGGGACCCATGAGAATAGGTTCCCAAACCAACTGTCATCATCCACTTCGTCCGTTTATCAGTCATCTGGTTTTTTAAAGTTGTCAACATGCTTATGGCCTCTGTGAGGGTTCCATTTTCCTCATCATGCGATGGTATAAATGTGCAACATGATTCTCCGATTTTTGCACAAACACCTCCATCCATTGCTGTGATCATGCCAAGCACATATCTGTTATGGAGGGTCATCAGTCTAATGCTCTAAGCTCTTCTTTGATCACATTAAATCCTTTTATGGTGGTGTTGATGGTCTGCAGTAACTCCCATCTGGTTATCTGCAACCATTTAGCATTCACTCCAATTTTGATGTGTGGCAGGAACATTGTGGTGAATACTGTTGAAGTGAGACTGAACAGCCTGTGTTCCTATGGAATCACATAGAATGCTTCTTCTGATTTGGCAGAAAAGTACTTTTCTCTCTTCATTCTGAATGTCATCTCTGCGGATCTCCTCCTTCTCAGATGAGCATCTGCTTTCCGGAAGCTGTCCAGATTCAGATCGTTTTTTGGAATCACCAGTGCGGGAACATGGACATTGACCAATGTATATATGCCCCCCCAATTTTTTGGCAGTCTTATGTGTGCTTTGGATCCACACGCCCAATAGAGGTCCATCAGGACTGCGGTTCCTTGTGCCATTCCTGGTGCCTCATATATACGTCCACAGTTTTGATTCTCCCCCATTTTCCTTGCCCCATTACTTCTGAAGCACAGTTTCGGGTTCTCCAACGGTGCTATTTGCAGGGGCCCTCCCCTGTCTTCGACCCATGTTAACAGCTTCACCAACTTCGGCCATAGAGGTTTACATAACCTCTGTGAGTTTTCTATTGCTTCCTTGCAGGCTCCAAGGACCATCCAAGCTCGGCAGATTATGACTCCTTCCTCCCATCCGTTAGGGGAAACTACGGATCCCCAGATCTGCATTTGTCCCCAGTTCCTCCATATTTGAGCTTCTTCTGCCGTTTTTCCTTGGATGTTCAGTCTTGAGTTTATTTCCCACCTTGTTCCTGATCCTTTGACGTCAGGGTTTTCATATCTAATAACGTGATTCTTGGTGTGCGCCCTGTTTCTTGTTTTGATGTCCTGGACAAACCCGTCTTCATCAGGGTAGTCCTTTTCGTTGGCCCATATCAATGAGGCATCTCTTCCCATGAATTGTCCTCTGGTGTTGCACATAGCTACGTGTGACATACAGTGTGCTGTGGGGACATCTACTTCTACAGCCACAAAGATCTTGGACTTTCCCATGCTGTATGGCAGGAGTGCACAGACGAAACATTCTCCTTCTGATTTGCTTCGTCCAACATCCTTCATATGCTGGTACGATATGTTGTTTCCAAGATGGGCTGTGCTGTCCAAGTAGTCGTTTAGTTCATTGTTTGTTTCATATGGGCTCCTCTTGATTCTTAACGTTTTTCTGTAGTTGGCCATCACAATGCCTCTGAATGCGTCTGTACTGCTCTTTTGTTCAGGTAATTTCTCGGGTATTATCCTTGGAGGGGCAGGTTTAATTTCCTGCCCTGCAGTACTATGGGGAGGTCTTGTGTTTCTTCTTCTTCCCTCGTGCGTTCTCTCATAGACCTCCTTCCACATGTGGCTCATCATCCTTCCAACATGTAGCAGTGTTGTAAGATCGGTTGTTATTTCTGGTGTTGGAGCAGGTGTGCTTGTTATCACAATTGCTGCAGTTTTCTTGCTCAGCTCCTCATGTAGTTTCTTTGCTCTTAGTATGAGCAGAAACACATACTTGACTACCGCATGTGTCTTCCCCATGAGTTCTTTTGTGGCCTCCTCTGTTCTCTTGAGGGATTTTGTCATGGCATCCATGTCTTGTTGCTCGCTTGGTTCTCTGTTCTCTGGAGCTGGTCGTTTCACAGGTATCTTTTTTGTTTTCTGTCGGCTCGGCCTGGGGTCTCACAGCAGTTGACACTTGCCCTTGCTCATGTGCACTCAGTCTGTGGGTGCATGCTGTGGACAGTGCTATGTTATCATTCATCCCGTGCTGACCATGTCTCCAGCTTTTCTCGCCATTCATAATTTCAGGTGCATCAATATAGCTGCTAATTAAATTCAACTGTAAACATTTGCTCTATCATCAATTTTTCTGGGAACAGGGATGACAACATAAGGTCTGGGTGCCTTTGTGGGGCCCAGACGCTCATTACCTGGTGGATGCACGGACATTGGGATGCTTCGTGCACCAATAAAAAATGCAGGTCTGATTGTTAACGACAAAAATACTACAATAATCACTATACATATACATATGATTGCCTTGAAGGACAGTTTGCAGCACCTCCTTCCAGGAAAGCGGGGGCGCCCATCCACCGGTGGCACAACTAAATTACTGTTTTGGGCCCCCATCTCGAACAAGTCCATAGTCAATAGTTTATTTCTTTTCCTATCTTGGTTTTGTTACTTAAAAAGTTCAGCAAACACCAAAGTGACAAGTGCAGTTTATTGTCCCCCCTCTTGCGAGTGATGACAGAAGTCTCTAGTTATGGAGTACAGATCCTTTGCTAGACTATGGAGAAAGGTTAGACTACCGTTTTTAGCACATCACATTCTTCCTGCATTTGTGTATACAGCGCATTCCCAGGGCACCTTCCCAATTCGTCTTGGCCCTGAGGACATGCATGAATTTGTTCGCAGTGACACCATAAAAATGGATTCGCTACACATTGTGCATAGATAAACCATTGAAAAATCAAAAGTAAAAATAAAAGTGAACATATGAGGAGGTCGGAAAAAATAAGAAAAAGGTTGAAAACGGTAAACACGGCAGTGAAGTTCATGTCTCTGTTCCTTTCACTTGGTCGTTCGATGTCAAGTTGAGGAACAGTCTCTCTCTTCCCCATTTACTCCACTGCGGAATGATAATGCACAAAATAGGGAAAAATAAGAAAAATAGGAAAATAAGTTCAAGATGTAGTTATCTCCTTTCAATTCGTTCTACATTGGAAGCATGAAGAACTGTGTATTTGTTTCCTTGCTCTGCCCACGGCTGGGGATTCTAAAGGGTTTTATCTTGGATCTCTCCTTTCTAAGGCTCGCCTCACAAGCGGATGTCCATGATTTCTTCTTAATTCTGATGGAATAGCTCTTAGGAGCCTGTTTAGTTGAGCATTCTTTGCTGGATCATTAAGAAAAGTGGGCACATCAATGTTGCGGGGTCTGCCCACTAGTTCTGGAAAGTTTTCAATGAGATGAAAGAAAACGCAAAAAGCATACCGACTGTCTCCCGGTGTTAATGACATTTGTCTGGTTCTTTGGCTCTAGAGTCACAGGCCTTCTTTCGCAGTGTAGTTTCAGTTTTTTTTTTATTTATTTGTTTTGTTCCTCTTCGATCTGTCCCTCATCGGCTAGTCTCACTGAAATCTCCTCAGGAATTCTCGCTGGAAATTGGACAGCTCCACCTGGAGCATGATGCCTTGGAGGAGTGCACCCATGTGTGGGATGTTGGCTGGATTCCTAATAAAGGTGATGACGTCCACATCTGCAGGTCTCCCTACCATTTCCGGATAGTCTGTGACTAATCGAAGCAAAACGTTGTGTGCCAGCCGTGTATCTTCAGGTGATAGGGACATTTGCCTCATTTGCTGGGTCCTAATCACAGTCCCTTCTTTTGATGCGAACAAGTTTTGCACTTTCTTGCAGCGTGAGTTGCAACCACGTGGTTCAGCTTGTACCACATTTGGTTGAGAAAGTAATTGTTTTTTGGATCTCTAATGAATGTCAATGTATCTGTAGTTCTCTCGATAAGTCATGGACATTCTTCGACGATGCGGAAGAACAAAGTATATGTGATCTCGTCAATGATTACTTGAGGCAGGAGCATTAGTCTTTGAGTCACTGTGCTCGGGCAACTCGGCGAAGACCTCTGTGATGACAGTCAATAGTTGCCAGATTACCTTCTTGTTTGCAGGGTCTTGAATGAATTCAGTAACGCTGGCTTCTCTGCCTATATGTGACGGATGGGACAATACAACTAGTTGGAAATAGGTGAGCACATCCCACTTGAGGCTTCTGCTGGGAAGAACCATGTGATTGTGAACAAAGTCTTTATGCTGGGTCCTTCAGGATAACAGTTTCAGTTCTCAGGAATGTCTGGTTCTGTTGCTTACCAGAGTCTTAGGCTTATGAATGCTTTGTGCAGTTTTAAATGTTCATGAGATTAACACTGTTGCTGATATGAGTGTGTGATTTTCTTCCTTTACCCTGCACCTTTGGCTGCACAGAGTGTTAGCTTGCTTACTATTGTCTCTTTTAGTGTATATGAAAAGGTTCAGTCGCAGGCACAATTTTCACAATAGTTCTTTTGTTGGCTATACTGACTTGTTTGTATAATTGTTCTTTTGACACGTTTCACTTGGCTCGAGGAAATGTCTTGTTTAAATGAGTCTCACTTTCCTATGTTCTCGTTACTTGTCTGCTCATGCGTCCTTCTTCCTCACCATAGATCTTGTCTGCACGTGCTGAGGTTCTCCCTCCTTATCTGTATGTTCTTCGTCGCTGGGTGCAGCAGGGGTGCCCTCTCCTATGAATAGCTTGATGTCATTCATAAAAATCCAGGCTCTTCAGCCCACGAGCTTGACAGCAGACGGGGTGCAGTCCTCTACGATGAAGGGGCTGTTAAACCTTGGTTCATCCCATTTCTTTCTTGTAAAGTTCTTCACTAGAACTCTGTCCCCCTGGAAGACAAGGGGTGCGCCAAGGCTGAGAGCTGCACCTGCATCAGCATTGTCTGTTGTGGTTTGTGCTGTGCTGTCCCCTTTCCGCTGTCGCTGCAGCTGGCCTGAAATGATAGAGGTGATGGCTATGAGACAGTCTAGGTACGCTTTCATCTCATCTCCCAGAACCTCCCTAGTTGACTGGGCATCACATCTAGCTCTGTCTCGGGTGGTAAGAGGGGTCCTCATCCTTCGCCCAGTGACTATTTCGTGCAGCGTAAGATGATGGTTGGAGCCTGGTTGGTTCCGGAGCTCATACAATGCCAGTGGTAGGCAGTGCATCCATCCCTTTCTTAATGTGAGTTTCAACTTGGCAATCCTTTCCTTAAGCAAGCCATTGATTCGTTCACATATCCCATTTCCCTCTGGGTGATACGCCGATGAGAACTTGTGCTTTATACCAAGCAACAAGCTAATCTGTTCGAACACTGTGTTCACGAAATGAGGCCTATTGTCTGATCTCATAACCTCACACACCCCCCATCTAGGGAAGACCTCCCTCACCAGGAATTTAGCAGCACAGGCAGCATCGGGGTGTGTATAGGGACCTGCTTCTACCCACCTGGAGAAGGGACACACCACCACAAGTAAATACCTGTACCCATTACACACCTGGATCATATCGACATAATCAATGTGTAGGTGCTGGAAAGGTCCATTCGCTCTAGCGATGACTCCTCTCACTACTTTCAATGTGTGCCCAGAAGTGAATTGCTGGCAGATAATACAGTTTACCATAAAGAATGCAACATGCTCTGCTAAATTCGGTGTAAACCAGTCTTCGGCAAGTGTTGTGGCAAGATTTTCCTAAGTCTTATGCATTGGGTAATGGAGCTGTTCTAGAGCTATTTTTAGGAGGGTGACAGGCATTACTGGTTTACCAGTGCTGTCTTCCCTCCACAATCCGTATTAGGGGTTTAAAGAACACCCTTGACGCTTCCATACATTTTTACCCTCCTAAGGTGCCTCCCCCTGGAGCTCCTTTAACTGTGACTGCCCCATATTGCTGTAAGCTTCTGGTGTGGCTTGTGCAACCATCATTCTTTCATGGGTACGTGCCACCTCCACGTCCATGATTGTTTCAGTTTTGGATGCCATACGTTTGGCTTCCGTGTCTGCTTCGTGATTTCCACGTGACACGAAATCTGTCCCTTTGGTATGAGCGGCGCATTTCACGACCGCTATGCTTACTGGGAGCTGTAGTGCTTTTATCAATAAAGACGATCCCCCCCCCTGCCAGGGCATTTTCCTTTGCCCTGGGGATTTCATCATAAAATTCCTCATAGTTCGCACAGTCATGCACAGGTTCTCCCTCTGTGACTGGCTCAGCTATAAATATGGCAGGGTTCACAGTTTTGCATCGCACTATTTTGATCGATGGATTAGAGATAATCACCTTGTAGGCTGATGCTCTCTGAGAAGTCAGCGTGCCCTTTGGCTTTTCCAGTATGGCAAATAACGAGTGCTCAACATATAGTGTCATGGAGCACCCCATCACAATGGATGACGCCTTCTCAATGGCAAACGCGGCGGCAGCTAGATTTTGTTCCCGTGGGAGGTGGCCCTTCATTACCGGGTCCAAACACCCGCTGTAATATGCTAAGGGTTTATATCCCAATGAGGTTTGCTGCGTGAGCACTGCCGTCATAAAGTTGCCATCAGTATGAGAAAACAAATAGAATTCCTCAGCATAATTAGGAATCCCGAGAACTGGGGCCTTACAAATTGCCCCCTTGAGTTCGGTAAACCCCTTCTCCATATCTTCATTCCATTCAATGTCTTCCCTCGTCGCCTGGGCCTTTTTAAGGGCCTGCAACAAGGGCTTGGTATATGAGCTGTATTTGAAGACCCATGCTCTGACACAGTTGCACAGACCTAAGAAGCTTTGCATTTGTTTTATTGTGCGCGGCTTGGCCGTGTTCATGATAGCCTCGGCCCTTTCTGGGGTTACCTTTTTCTCTTCATGTGAAATCAGTTGCCCTATGTAGAACACCTCCCATTGGCAGTACTGCAACTTGTCCTTGTCTACTTTGTATCCCTTCTCAGCCAGTATAGTTAATAGCTGGACTGAGTCATGTTGGCATTGCTCTTCAGTGATGCTGCAGATTAGAATGTCATCTACATACTGCAAAACAACACTGTTTTTGCTTACCGCAATATTGCTTAGGTCCATTTGCAGGACTCTGTTGAAAATCAATGGAGACTCACAATACCCATGTGGCAGCCTGGTACTTTTCAGGCGCATTTGTCTGAAAGTAAATGACGTCAGGTCTTGTGAGTCACGGTGCAATGGAATCGAGAAGAATGCATTTTTCAAATCGATCACCGTGAAGCATATTGCCTCAGTGGGTATTTTGCACAAAATTGTGGATGGATTCGGGACTAAAGGGAACTCGGCTTCGACTATGTCGTTTAGGGCTCGTAAATCCTGGATTAAATGCCAGAACCCTCCCTTTGACTTCTTCACAGGATAAATCACTGTGTTGCAGGGTGATTCTGATGTCACTAGAATTCCCTGCTCCATCATGGCGGAGATTGTCTTTGCAATCCCTTCATCCTCTTCTCTGGACATGGGATATTGTAGTGCCCGTGGCAGAATTGCTCCTGGTTTCAATTTAATTTTTACTTCGCCAGCTCCCTTTAGGAGACCTACGTCATAGGGCCCTGTAGTCCATACTTTGGCCGGCACTAGGGCCATGTCGTTATCAAAGTACTCTGGGCGTACTAACGCTAACATCATCCTCTGTGGTACCTCTCGCCTGATCATTTTGACCCAAAATATGAGACTCACTTGCACCCGTGTCTCCTCTACGTCAGAGTGTTCTTCGAACAGATCGTCATCGGTGACGTCAGTCACTCGATACCCTTCTTCGATGGCGACAATCGCACACCAAGGTCTACCCTCATTGTCACATCCTTCAACCAATACTACATTTCCTCGCACCGCGGCGGATTGTATCATTAAGGGAAACACCTGTCCCTCCTCTTCATGCATGGGTATTCTTGGCCTGAATAGAAACTCATCAGGGGTTCTCATAGTCCTGTCTGCGAGGCCTGGCAATCCTGCCATGAGCACTCGTACTCCATATGCGAAAACCTCTTGTTCCAACGGTACAGCTCTCATAGCTGCACGTCCAGAGTATGCTCTGATCATTTTGCATACGTTTGAATAATGCATTCCTGGGGTGGAGCACACTATGCCATCTTCAGTGAACGAGATGGTCATATTCAACTTCGTCATTAAATCCCAACCCATGATATTTACCGGGGACTGACGCAAATACAATAAAGGTACATTCATGTTGCACTCTCCCACTGAGACCGGGAGTGCATCAGTAAAAGGAACTCTGCTATGAGGTCCAGTAAAACTCTGGGTGTCTATTGCCTCGCCGGACAAGTAAAACTTGCCTTCCTGTATGCACGAGCGCGTTGCACCCATGTCAACTAAGAAGGAATATTCTTTCCTCACTATTGTGACATTTACCCTAGGTTCCCTGTTAGGGTGTGGTGTCACTGATAGGATAGAACACATCAGAGATCCCTGTGAGCCGTCCTATTTCATGTATAGGTTTGGTCCACTGTATACCTGTGGGTTTCCCCCACTAGTGTTAGTGCTCTGATCCACTTGCGTCAGTGTCTGCTGGGGTTGTCCCTGTGGTACATTCCCCATGTTCAGTGGTTGGACCACTTGCTGTGCACCTTGCTGCAAGCCAGCTGCCTGTTGCTGCATGGTATAGTTTTGGGCATTGTCCTGTTGTAGGGTAGCAGGTTCATTTACCGTGCCTGCCCCCATTCCTTGATTGTTCTGCCACATTCCTTGGCTTCTGCACATGCGTGCCACATGTCCTGTCACTCCACACAGCCAACACACTGGTGGTGGCCGGGCCATCTGTCCATCTGGCATATCTGGACTGCCCATTGGTGCGCTCTGGATACCACCTTGAACATTTTGAAAACCTCTGTGGTTACCTCTAAAGCCTCCCTGATTACCCTGTCATCCTCTTCCTCCAAATCCCCTTCCTCTCGGATAATATCCCGCGTTACTTTGATTGTTTTGCAGCGGGTTAGTGGCACATTGCGCACTCAAATCGGCTGGGCTTGTTAGCATGGCTCCCTCGAGCGCATACTTCGAGAGTTTCCTTTGCACTAGCTTCGCCTCTTCTCCCTTACGCGTTGCCTCTTTCTTTCGATTCTTTTCTTACAACAGCCTACAATAATGGGCAATTGTCAACTGGATTTCGGCCCACAGTTTAGCTTCTATTCCTACCAATTTTTTTAGTTGTTTTTGCACCGGTTCTGGTAACCCTTGGCACAATATATGGTAGAATACAGGGATAGATTTTGTCCAAGATTCATGCGTTTCGAGTACCCACGCATCCTGAAAATTTTGGATATAAAGCAACGGATCCTCTGACTCTTTCATTTTATGAGTCATTATAGCTCCCATATCTGATGTGTCCGGATATAATATGCGCAGCGCTTTCCACACTGCTGCCCTACAGTTATTAAATGGCGCTCCGTCATGAGTGGTATTAGTTATGGTCACCCCAGGGTAGCCTGCCCTTTTCTACACATCATCTGCTCTTTCGCCAACTATAGCAATTAGGAGTCCCTTAATGTCCCCTGTGGCTAGATTGACACCCCCTGTCATTTTCTCTAACTCATGTATCCACTTCCCAGCCCCCGACGTCAGCATGGGAAGTTTATTTTTAAGATTCTCGCGGTCCATGTGCGGCCAAGGAATATTATGCGGTCTTGCTCCCCCTTTCTCTAATAGCGGGAATTGGAATGCGCAGTCCTCTCTATCTTTCTGGTCTTTTGCCAGGGTGGCGTTTCCGCATCGCCGCCTGTCTGTTAATGCTCTTAGCCTGTCCACATAGGCAGGGGTTGACGCCCCCCTCTGACCGTGGGGTGTCTCTTTGTGTCGGCTGGACTGTCCAGCGGACTTCGGTGTCCTACTTGTGGACCCTCTAGCATCTGACCATCGTACCTCTTGGTTCCCTGGGTGCTGCTTTTTGCACCTTCTCCCTTCATCATACACAGTTTCTTCCATTTCCCCTTCGGAGTCAGACTCTGAATACACCCAGTTCACACAGCTTCTTGTAACATCTTCATTCTGCTCGACTTCGAGTCTATCTAGGGAACGTCCCCTACTCCCACTACTTTGGGTGACATCCTCCGTATCATATAACTGAGTGCTCTCTAAGCGGTCATCTTCCATTCCCTCTTGGAATATTCGTTCCAGTCCCATTTCATCATATATGCTATCAATCGCTTCTCCGATGCTTCTGGTGTCGAAGTCATTATCAACAATTGTCCCACTTGTATCTGGTACTGCATCTTTTGTAGGTAATAAGTCTTCTATGTCTTCCGAGTCCACAACAGGATTGGGTTTTTTCACTTCCCGCTGCAAATATTCTAAATCTCGTCCCCTTTGCCACCGCTCACGCTCTGCTTCCTCATCCATTTCTCTTCGTTTCTTCGCATCCTCTCTAGCCTTATCTACTTCCCTCATCCGTTCATTTCTACGTTCTTTTGCCCTTCTACTTTCCTCATCTTCTCTCTTCTTCAGTTTCTTTTCGTGCACCCTCCTTTCTTCCTTCAACTTTAGCTTGTTCTGCCTGTACTTTTCATAGGCAGCGCATTGTGTGCGACTGAGCGGTATTCCTTGCTCTTCGCGATATAGTTGGTCTCGCCTCAACCTATTCTTTTTTCTTGCCCTCTCGTCTCTCATAGCCATTTCTTTTTTCCTTTCCTTACTTTGCGCCTCAACAGACCGTTCACTCGGCCTTGCGTCATCACTTCTTTTTCCATCTAATTTCAATAGTATATGCCCTCCCATCCATTCGTCCTTTGCAAATGTTACCTCATTGGTTCCTTTCCGCTTATTTCTCTCTCTCTCTCTATCGAGAGGTGCACTCGTATGTGCCTGGCCCTTTCTATCTTCATCTTGCCTCTCTTTGTCTCACGGGATCGTGGAGGCCGAGTCAATTTCCTGTTCCTTCTCTTTCGTCTCGTCACTACTACACGCAGGTGAATCGTATGCAGGGTTGCTATAACCTGTGGCTGCCTTAAGTTCCCGTAGTGGGTAAAGGCCTTCGACTTACTTCCCTCAACAACTGGTTCCGGCGGGGCAGGAGGCGCGGTAGGGGTCTCACCCCCCTCCGTACATACATTTAAAATCCAGTCTGTGGGAGGTTCTTCTTCCTTTACTTGTTCAAACATTTTCCATAGCTCGAGAACAACAAGGCGTTTCTCGAGATTCTTCCTGCTATATTTGGCATGTAGGAACGTGGTCATGTGCTGTAAGACAGCCTTACACAATGACCCATTCTGGGGCCACGGCATAAACATTTTATCTGCGGTGCCCTTAACCCACTCCTGGCTATATTTCCTCAGCTTTGCTGCATGTTTTGGAAATTGCTTGCACAAGTGTGCAAGTGGGGTAACTTCTTCCATTCTTAATTTTGTCACCAACAATGATCCCACAGTGTTTCAACTTTACACTATTATGAGCGAGCACCACATACGCAAGCTCCAATCCAATGTTTCTGCAATTTTATACCAACAATTCTACTCAAAACGCATCAACACAGTGGCGATTCCCTCTCATTTACAGAATTGCGTAAAGCAAAATGCATTGCCATTAATTTGATAACACAATTATTCCATATTCAGCATACACAGGACATAAATTACAGACGCTTGACACACTAGACAGACACCAGCTGGTCATACATATACCTGCCTTCTAATTAACACCCCGACATGGGATTTGAACTATCCCTTTATGACGTCTTTAAACGCCATCGTAGCCTAGCGTCCCCCTCTCTGTGGGTTCTGGGTTCAAGTTCCTTCTGACCACTCTTTAAAGCGCAGGAACAAGGCGAATTTTACAGTTTTTCTCTTGGGTGGGTACCCTCCTGGTATCCCTTACAGTTTTTGTCTCGGGTGCCCTCCCGGTATCCCTTACCGTTTTTCTCTCCGGTGCCCCCCCGTTATTCCTTAAAGTTTTTAGTCTCGCGTGCCCCCCCTGGTATTCCGTATCCCAGTTCCTTCAGGTGACCAGGTCTTTTACCCCCTATATATATATATATACAGTCTTTTCTGCTTTTAGTTGTATTATTTTTTCTCCCTGGATATGAGACTTGGCCAGTCAGGCTTTGGCCGCCTGGGAGTACTTCTGTTTACACAAAATGGAGTCGCACGTGTACATTGTGCAGTATTGAGGTAGATGTATACAGTCAGCGCTTGCCGCTCTAACTTCTACTAAGCATTGCAAGCAGAATCGATTACTTAGCATCTTGCGTTTCAAGCTTATTTACACACGTTCAATAAGGCGATTGCTTCCATCTTGTCTCATGGCACCATTTTCATACGTTTTTCACAGTGTCTCTCCCCTTTGTCCTTTACAATTATCCTTGCAGTTGTCAGTACTGGCATGCATGCTTTCAGTACTCCTTCAGTTCGTTCTTGGAGCTGCTCTGGTCCTTGTTTCATCTCCACTGGCCTTCAATTATGGCTTTTGGAGTCTCTTCATGGACCGTGTGTAGGCATTCCTCCTCGTTCCGTATCAACGGCTGGTATGGTTGTCTGATTGGGTACCTTGCTGCCCAGGGTTGCCTGGTTATGGGCATTTCACCAGATATTGATCTTCTAATGTACACAGGGCAGAGGCCCATTGCAGCCCTTTGTTGGTTCAGCTGCTCCTCGTACGTCACATACCTTGGCAAGTACTTTACTGGCACCTCGAAGCGATAGCCAGGGGTGCAGGCCACGTCTCGGGTCTTCTCTACACAAGGTAGCATGTGTAACACAGAGTTCTTCCTGCATGGCCTTGCATGACATCCGGAGCACCTCCCGGCATGCACGTAGCTCAGCCAAGATGGCATTCTGAAGCTGCTCCAACCTCTCCTCTGTCCGCTCCCTCTGGGACATGTTGAGCACACCCAGAGTAGATCTGAGGGATTGATGGTCATCCCTCAGGGCCTTCCTGTGTGCCTCTGCGTGAGCAGCAAGTGCTTGACACAGACCCACCATTTCGACCCGGCGTGCCCTTTCTGAGGCTGCCATGCCCAGCTTGAGCGAGCAGGACTTGGACTCTGCTGCCCCCTGCTGGAGATCCACCTGACTAGCAGGGGGGAGCATGGATTGGACCACATGTTTCATGTTCTGAGCGATCTTATCAATTGCTGGCCCCTGTGTTCAGAATTGGCACACATGGCTTGCTCCCACGGTGGCCTTGCACGCATGGCCACCGCATTGCTGGGCTTTACATCTGTGGGGCCTAAGGAGCCGTGGTCCTCGCTGGGTTGGCACCGTCCGCAGCTACAGTACTACATCCCTCCATTGGCGTGATGCCCCAGGCACATCAGCAACTGGTGTGGAGTGTGACCGTTCATCCCGATCCACCACAGGAGGAAGTTCCAACACCGTCTGGCCCCTCAGTTCAGGTGTTGCGGACAGAGGATCGTCCACATCAGAATCACCTACCATTGACGAATGGACATGACACGCATCCAACTCAACATTGTTGTCAGAGTGATCATCCGAGCTAGACCCATTGCCAGCCCTGGACATGATGGTCTGCAGCACAAGTGGGTTCTCGTGGCCTACCATCCCACGACCCCCACTTGTGCCGGGTTGCTGATGTAATAGCAACCCTGTGTCAGGATTGACATCACCATCCTCTGGCTCCATTGCATCATCATCTGTAATGTTGAAAAAACAAACATGAGTACACATGTCAGATGCACATAACGCACACACACATAGACATCACATCGACAGCCAACACATGAAGCAGACATGTCACACACAAATGAAATAGCAGCATGCATCCAGTGGCATTGATGTGCAAACACATCCCAAAAACAGAAATGGATGTGTGTAAATAGCAAAGCCTATACGTGTACTGAATGTAGTATATCACCTCCATTAGACACCACCTCTGTCAGGCACATGTCACAGGCAGAAAAGCCAGATGGGAACAAAGAGATGGCACATACCATAAGCATGTCTGAACTTCCAAATGGCCACAGCTGCAAGTGAATCCAAACACACCGTGACTCACGTAATATGCATTTACACATGCATCACTAAATCATCAGCACCAATATTGCTTCATCCATCTGCAGCTCGGCTCGTACCGGGCGTCATGGGCCATGTAGACATAGTGAATGTCCTGAGCAAAGCGAGGGCCTGCAACCAGGCATGAGGGACCATAACGCACAGTACGGTCCTAGCTGGCGGCCATGCAGCCTCCAGAACACCCCTCAGGGCCTGATTGAGCACATTGTGCTATGAATGTGCCCTAAACCATTATTCAGTGTGTCAAATCATCACGGCCAGACAATACCAGATTAGCTAAGTGGGCCTGGGCGTACACATACTACACGACAGTGCACCTTCAGGATTGTGCCAGTTGAACATAACGGGGCATTTCTGAAATCTCACCAGCATTAACGTCAATGAACTACATGTTAGACAGTCAACTTAAAAGTTTCAGAAGACACATGTGTAAATGAACCTGGTGCGCTATACAAATAAACAAAATACAAATACAAACACTTTCACACACACATAAGTGAATAGCCGCAATGTTGCACTACACAACGTTGAAGCTGCTTGCATATTTCCATGTGAAAGTGTTCAAAAACACCTGTGTCCCTATACACCCGTTTTGTGATCATGAACAGCAACCAATACAGCAAAGCAAGCAACTACAAGGCAGCTTGCTTTGATGTATGTGAAAGTGTACACATACACACGTGCAGGCAGCACCACAGTCATTACAACCTGATTGGCAGACTACAGTCAATCTGCGGCCTATACCGGTTAGTATAGGCCGCAGATTGACCTATCAACTTTGCTAAACCCCCACTGGGGTGTTTCAATACTGAGTACATGTGTCACAGGATGCACCTGTGCCTGTGCCTTTCATGACAGTGAAGGGATGACAATCTGACCATACATGCCAGGTCACTTTGAAATTGCAGCAGTGAGAGTAAGTAGGCATGTAGAACGGTGTAACATGGCTCAGAAGTGGGTTGGTGCAGTGCAGAGCATTTGCACGTTACCGACTATCTACATCAACAAGTACATTATGATATCAATCAATAAACAAGAAGGCAGTGTAAGTGCAAGGTCAGGCATCACGTGCAATGTGCATTCAATGGGTTGCATGGATACAGGCAGCCCCCTACCCCCTTAGTGAAAATGCAGGGAGGCACTGCAGTGAAAGGTTGACCAGATAACTGTGTATTGGCAGACAGTGTTGAGTAACGTCAATTGCATCATCTGAGTCAACTGACAACACAGCCGATGAGAATGGGACAGTGATCAGGACACATGATGAACCCTCTGCAGTACACCCATTTGGGCAAAAGGCACTACACCAGTTTGACAGAGTCAGGGGGCCTGAGACAGGGGGAGGCCTGTGCCCCACACAGATTATGACTCCCTAAACATGTGTGTAATGCCAGACTGAGCCACAGTGAGCATGGAATGGGTGATGAAATGCCATTAAATGTATGTCATCCTGGACAGGTAGTACAATGATCATCCTGCAAAGGACACTTTGGGGCATACATGGAATGCACATGGAGCATGAATGTGCAGTCGTGTCCCTGCGGAGCATCTGCCATCTGCACAGTCCGAGTGAGACACCCTGCATCAAGGACATAGGATGTACCCCACAGTATGTGTCTGGCAGGTTGGCAGGGGGAAGTGTGCAGGTACACAGGAGCATTGAACAGGCCATTGCAGTAGTCCAATATGATACCCACCAGTGTAATGGTGTAATAGTGGTACAGGGGGGTGGAGGGGCAAGGGAGCATGCCTACGTGGAGTACCCACATGCAGGAAGAACACACATGCACATCCGTCATGCAATGACATAGTCCCAGTGCTGAGTGGAAAGCCACCCCAGGCTACATGCAGAAGGGCCAGTGAGCTGGAACATGGACCGGAGGGGCAGCTGGGTGACTAGCATGTGAGTAGGGTAAAAGTGTGGTGATGAGGACAGTCCCTGTCTGCCCTACATGTCCAGCATGCTGCACAGCAGGCAGGCATCAGTGAAGCATTGCATGATTCGCACATGAGAACCATGTACACATAGCATGTATTGGCAGTCAAGCACAACACATCGCACAAGCAAACCACACATGAGCTGGACAAACACGCAACAACACTTACTGGACGGGGCATCGAAATCTAGCATCTCTCCCACTCCTTCGACCAATTGTGCCGGTATGAACTCTGCAGCAATCAACTCGTGCGGAGTGAGTTCTTCCTCTTGAGGTGGTGGCCCACCGCCAGTCACCACAGTCATGGCATAATTGGAGGCACGCTTTAGCTTAGCACAGCGTTGGAGGCCATCCCAATGCTTTTTGCACTCCTGAGCTATGCGCAACTCATGTCCGAATGCACTAACACTCTCCGCAACACCCTTCCAGTTGTCCCAACGCTGGGCAGACATAGTGTGACAATTTGGGCCCACTAGCACATCACGTTCATGTTCCGACATGTAGCCCACAAGGAAGTCCAGTTCCTGCTTGCCGAAAGGCTTCTTCCTTGACGTGCCGGAGGCCGGAATGTGCCTGGGATCCCAGCCTCTTGTGTAGCTGCAACCTTCCTCCTCTTGGGCAGTGATCTGGACCCTGACTGGCAAATGCCGCCCTGATCAGTAATGGCAGTGGCATTGGTGGATTGAACCAAAGGAGTGGCAGGTGGAACTAGGGCGGAAGCTCTGACTTGCGTCAGTGGCTGCTGGGTGCCCTTGACTGGACCCTGTGCAGCAACATCCGCTGTGCCAAGGTCATTGACCGGGACTGTCCTGGATGGTAGACTCACAGCCGGGGTGGTGTCGGCTGCATCTGCCCATGCACTTGCCAACACCCGTCTGCTCGGGGCAGCAGATGACAATTCTGCCCCAGGGACATGTGCCTTGGTCAGGACAGCAATGCGTGCACTTACCACGTGCCTCCTGACCTCCTGGAAATCATCCTGGGACTCTTCAGGTGCCAACGCAACATGCGCTGGCCGACCCTGAGCCTGGGTGGTGGTGGCCACAGCTGCACCTTCAGCTACCAATACCCTTGGGCCCGTGGCAGTCGATGAAACGGACTGCCGGGTCACATGGACGCCAGTGCCAGATGCAAGAGCTGCATCTCCCAGAACCACAGGGGGTGGTGGCATGACTGCACCAACACGTGACAGAACATCCTACCGAAGTGGCGCACCCCTGCCTCTTCCCCCTCTGCAGCCACCCTGCACACTCTGGAGTCCCCCTTCTCCCCAGTCACCCCAGCCATGTCCCTGACCACGCCTGCCACATGGAGGATGCCCAACTGAGGTGCCCCTCACCTTTCGTGGCCTCCCAACCATGGCACAGATGTAGTAGTGCCAATGGGAGGTGTACACGTCAATTGTCCTGGGCATATGGGTTGAAGGGTGTGGGGTACTAGATGGTAACAGCACCCCTGTGCGCCTGCAAGGCTATAAGTGTGCCCGGTGATGAAATTACGGGTCATGCAATGCTAAGGCACCACAAAACTGCAGTAAAACCGTGCATGTAACGCCACGTGTGTGGAAATTAACCTCCCGCAGTACGCGGTGACACCCATGGACATGAAAAACACATACACGTGGGACAAGCAGGCTACTATTATCCCGAAAACAGGTACGCAATACACAAGGGGACCCACAGTGGTAAAAATAGCGTGTGTGACACACCGTCTGACTAGCGTGGTAATGAAAAATACGTGTAGCCAATACCCCCACCAAAATAAGAGATATGTCCTTGATCCGCTCTGAAGTAGTGATGGCGCGTGAAACAACCAGAAGTAGCAACACATGCGTCGGTCTCCACGAAAAGCACATACAGTGAACTGCTGGCCCCGCTCACCTTTAACCTGTGCCAAGGGAAACGCCCGCGCGTGTAACGTCACTTATGCGCTTAGGCCCTTTCCTCGAATTACACGCATTAACACGCGGACGTGAAGTTTTTTTCACGTGCTGTATCACTATGCACCCGTGCCGAGGGAAATGCCCACACGTGTTACGTCACATACATGCTTACGCGCTAAGGCCCTTTCCTCGAATTACACGCTGACTTGCTGTTTTTTCATATGCCAAATCCCTCCGTATCAGCTGGCAACGCGACAACACATGGAAGACCACGCTCCTGCCCAGAAGGCCATTTTCCTGCCCCTCAGAGCCCCGAGCCGACTCCTACCAGCCATCTGCTGCTGCCTGCCTGCCTGCTGGCCACGTGCCCTGCTATTTGGTGCCGGCACGTCAGCCATCAGCAGGGGTCCAGTTGCTGTGACCACACCTGCTGACATAGAAGACTCCAGACTGCAGTTCCATTTCTCCACAGCCTAGCACCAGGACCCAGTTACCCACCCACACCTGCCTCGGGGGTTGCCATGTCGGGGGAAACAACATCTGAGACCACTGGCAACCCCCAGCCAGAGAGGCAGAGGGCTGCTAGCTTCACAGCAGGAGAGGTTGGCATCCTGGTAGAGCAAGTCCTGGTGCATTATGATGCCCTCTTCAGAAGAACACATGCCGACAAGGATGGACGGAGAAGGATCTGGATGGACATCATGGTTGCCATCAACGTGGAGGGGTGGCAACCCGAGACCTAGGACATGTTCATAAGCGCTGGGAGGACTACAGGTCACAGGAAGGCCTGGCGCCTCTCGGACGCAGAGGATGCAGAGGGGTGCCGGGTCTGCCTTACCAACAACCAGATGAGGGTCCTGGAATGCATACGCCCAGCACTTCGCCTCCAGGTCCTTGAGAGGCAGACCCGTCTAGAGTCGAGCGGTAAGTGTCCATGTGTACTGATTGGACACAGTGCATGTTGAGGTGTGACAGGAGTGTGAAACATGGACATATGTCTGGAAAGGCCCATGTATGGATGTGTATGTTCAGGGACATGAGCCTGCCGCATGTGAGTCCAGTCATGTGTGATGCACATCAATGGTGTATGTGTTCCAAAGCATGATGCACAAATTCATGTGGAGATGTACACATGTTAGCATTTCTGTGTATGTACTATGCCATGGTTGGGGTGTGACACACGGATGCTGGTTCCACCTTCATGTACATGCACATTGTACATGTGTGTATGTGTTTGACATGTGTGTGACTGTGATACGCCATGGGTGCATGTTACACAGACATGTAGTTAGCCGATTGGCAGATGTGACATAGTTGCTGGTGATTGCACTGTGACAGGTGGTGGAGATGTACAGATGCATGTCTGTCTGGTGGCGTGTGTGCATGTGTTTGGCACTCCCCGTGTTGCTTGTGACGTCAGGCTGACCTTTGGATGTTCATGCTGTTGTGTGTGTATGGATGCTGCTGCCTGATGTACCATTCCTGTTAATTTGTGCATGTGTGTGGGTTCAAATGATATGTTTGTTGTGGAGTGTGATGCCATCTGTGAGGTTTAACACTGCCACTCATGTGCAACTGTCATGTGTGTATATGACCATTGTACAGTGCCCTGATGCCTGTGTTCTGTCTCTCCCTGTCTGCAGCGTCAACTGATGAAGAGGGCGGAGACGGTGCTGTGGAGCACAACGGCAGAGATCCCATCACCAGCAGGAGACACAGTGCCCAGCTCCCCTCTTCGGGGAGTGAGGAGTCTGGTGCTGTGTCCATGGCCGCAGCTGCCAAGGGTACTTCCAAGAAGCGGCGTTTGGAGGTGGACTCCTCTGCAGCAGCAGGGGCCGCTGAGCCCCCACAGGGGCCTATGGAGGAAGATGTCACGGAGTCATCCAGGTTGGTGGGGGATTCGGTTGAGGAGGAGGCAGCGGAAGGCCCGCGCACAGGGCCTGGACGAGGGATTCCACTGGTGCTAGTGGTGCAGTCCAGGGGCAGGGACAGGAGGAAGCACAGTCTGCCGCGGAGGTGCTTGTGTGTAATCCTGTCCCCGATCCTGTGACTGCATCATCCGGCCCCTGCAGGGATGCCTCCGTCCAGACGCGATTTCAGGGAGGGGATGCGCATACAACAACTGGCCTTCCTCTCCCTGCGGACATTGCAATCTGTGACCGTATTGAACCTGTCCTAGCTGGGGTGGCGTTGCGCCAATGTGGGATTCGGGATGACATGCAGGGTTCTTGTCTGGACAATGCATGTCATTTCGAATCCCTCTTTGGCCGCATCGACCTACTAGTTCAGGTCGTTGGCACTGGGTTCATCCATGTGCTAGAACTCCTTGCGACCCCCTCCTCAATTGAACACTCTATGCGCCAGTCATCCTCTGTGCCATCTTCCAGCTGTGCCCCCTGTGGAGCTGTCCCTGAGCCAGCGGCCAGGCTGGTGGAGGACACATCCCTGCCACAGTCGGGAGTCGGAGGTCCAGCAGGGGTGGCCACCCCACCAACTGGACCCCAGCAAGAGGAGGATGTGCAGGCATCAACAGGCAGGGCACATGCATGGCAGCAGCAGGCTCAGGGTGGGAGTGATCATGGCTCGGGGCCATCAGCATCACAGGGGCAGGCATCGGCCGGAGGGCAGGAGGACCCAGGATTGGGAGTGTCTTCCGTGTGGCAGCGGTTGGGCCAGCAGATAGATGCGGAGCGGCAGTGGGCGGAGGAGGCATGGCTCACAATGGTCAGGACGGAGAACTCCATGCACAGGGCATTGAGGCTGGCTGAGTGCCTTGAAGCAACTCGCAGGGAGTGCATCCCTGCGAGACCTCAAGGCCAGGGAAGAGGCCGGCCTCCGGAACATCGACGTGGAGTTCGATGATTCCCTGGCCGGGAACATCAAAGAGTGAGCCGTTGAACATGCCCGCCGCCTTTGTACATAGTTCTTCAGGCTTAGGTTTCCTTTGTTTCACATTTTCTTCTGGAGTTCACTTTATGTATATATTTTTTTATTTATAGGATGTTTGGTAGGTTTCCTTTTGTTTGGGGATCATGGACCCTTTGGACTTGCATTGTAAATAGTTCAAGGCTTGTACATACTTTCGTTATTTCAACTTCCCATGGATCAATGGTTTTGTTTTGGTTTTTTTATTTACTTTATATGGACATTGGCGATGGACCACTTTTCAGTTTTTATGTTGTGGATTTTTGTTTTTCATTGGATTTTCCTTTTTTTTTGGTATTGCTTTCATTATTTCTTAATTTGCAAGTTTGATTTTCATTATGTTATTTCATTATGTTTTTAATACATTTCATATATCTTCATTATTGGTGTTGTGTACTCTCATTGGTTTTGTACCTGTCTCTATGAGCATTGACTCAGTCATGTGTTGCCACTGTGTGGCTCTGTTGTACATTTATGCATGGCCATGCTGGTTCTTTTAAGACTCTCATGGCATGGGTCATTTGGGAGTGGGTGCAGTGAATGGTTGTGTGCTTGTACTGGGGGGCAGGTTGGATTTGGGTTGGCATTAGGGCCATGGGTCTGTTTTGTTATGACATGGTGTTTGGTGGGCCATGTGGCGGGGCCTGTTGGCAGGTGCCCATAAATGGGGAGTAGGTAGGGGGACATGAGTGGGGACCTGGTGGCAGGTGCCCACCAATGGAGGGTTGGTGCACGGGGTGGGGGGCATGAGTCGAAGCCTGCTGGCAGGTGCCCATCAATGGGGGGTGGGTGGGTGGGGCGACATGAGTCAGGGCCTGCTGGCAGGTGCCCGTCAATGGGGGTGGGTGGGTGGGGGGACATGAGACGGGGCCTGCTGGCAGGTGCCTGTCAATGGAGGGTGGGTGGGTGGGGGGAAATGAGTTGGAGCCTGCTGGCAGGTGCCCGTCAATGGAGGGTGGGTGGGTGGGGGGACATGAGACGGGGCCTGCTGGCAGGTGCCTGTCAATGGAGGGTGGGTGGGTGGGGGGAAATGAGTTGGGGCCTGCTGGAAGGTGCCCGTCAATGTTGGGTGGGAATGGAGAACATGAATTGGGGCCTGCTGGCAGGTGCCAGTCAATGGGGGGTGGGTATTCGGGGTGGGGGACATGAGTCGGGGCCTGCTGGCAGGTGCCCGTCAATGTTGGGGTGGTGGTTGGCAAGTTTTCCACGTGTTTTTGCTGGTGTGAGCAGGGTATGCGTATTCTGAGAGGGGCGCAGGGTGTTTTACATGCGATTTCGCTGGCGCGAGCCGGATACGCGTATTGCGAGGGGTGCGCAGGGTGTTTTACACGCATTTTCCCTGGTGAGAGCAGGGTACGTGTATTCCGAGGGGTGCGTGTGGAGTTTTCCACACGGTTTCGCTGGCGTGGGCGGAATATGCGTATTCCGAGGGGTGCACAGGGAGTTTTCCATGAGTTTTTGCTGGCGCGAGCGGGGTACGTTTATTCCGATGGGTGCGCAGGGAGTTTTCCACGCGATTGCGCTGGCAGGAGCGGGGTACACATATTCAGAGGAGTGCGCTCGGTGTTTTCCATGCGATTTCTTTGGCGCAAGCGGGTTACGCATATTCCGAGGTGAGCGCAGGGAGTTTTCCACACGTTTTTGTGGTTGGGGGGCTGTATGCTGGTCCACTGGCATTTGCACCATGTACTGGATTTTTGCAATGTTTTTGGCGCACAGTCCAGAGTTCAGGGCGTAACTGGCGCTGCTGCAGGGTCGCTGCGCCACTCTGCGCCACGGCTGATTATGGATGTTAGTATCCTAGAATACGCTGTGCGTCAAAATGGGTTTTGGCGCACGCTCCGTCTGTGCACCAGCCACGTGCACCACTTCTGCGCTTAATTCTATGAATTACCCCCAGTGTCATCATTTCACTCTGCCAAAAAACAATGAAACTAATGGCTCTTTAAAATGAAGAGGTTGCTTGCATGACTGGCACTACATAAACAAATTCAAAACACTGAGGCTAAGTTTGAAGTATGCGCATGAGTGCAAATAATTAACTTCTAGGCTCCTTAGTGGTAGATAAGAAATTGTTTTGATAAGGATGAATTTCAAAACATTAAAGATGAGTGGTATCTACCCATTAATACCTTTTTTTTTCATCAGCCAACTCATGATCCCACTGCTATTTTTCTATCAGATCAATATATAAGGATACCTGCTTATCCCTATAAGCACTTGAACTTTGGCGTTTCCCTATGTGAATTAGCAACTGTATGTATGGAAGGCACTCAAGGGGTGAAGGGTGTAACATATTGAGCACGATAATTTGTTCATTTCAGAAGACAAATTCAATTCCATCACAATATTTGTTAAACATTACAGCCCTTTTTTTGAGGCCGTGATCATCAAGATCAATAAAGATATTGATAAAAAACTAACCCATGAACAAGCACCAGGCACCAGGCACCACACCAAGGTTACACATATTCCTTTGTCCACTCAAGAGGACCTCCCATTCATACTATTTTAATTATTTTACACTACTCCATTCCACTGCATGCATAGCTCTATTAAGCAAAAGCAAAGAATCAGGCTTCTCACGAAATTGCCCCTCCCCCAAAGATTTGGAGTGGCAGACAAGGTGGTGGAGTGATTGGGTCTTTCTTATCAAACTACTCCCAACAAATCTCTTTATATCTTTAGCCGACAGAACTTAAAAACACTAATTGTGGATAACCCAGAATTCAGGGCCACACACCATACTTTCTAATGTCTACCATGTCTCTCTAATAAAGATAAGCCGTTATTTGGGCAGCTGTGCATCTAACTAAAGAAGACTATATGCAGATAAAATGTAAACTATCTCACAATTCTCAAAACACAATGCCTAACTTTGCTAGGGCGAGTTCCTGTATTAGTAGCTGGATGGCTGCAAAATATTTAGAATTCAATCCAACAAAGCATACATCCTCCTGTTGAAACTCCCTGCCTCAGACAGGCCGGCCACTATATGGGCAACACACCTAAGAGCCAATCAATCTTTGATGCTGAACTATCAACATCAAGTTGCTGAATTATCTCAAAAGGGTTTATTGAATCTATCTGAACTTGCTGAAATACATGTTCCCACCCTGATCCTCCCCTGACAAACACAAGCGTTATTGTCCTCTATTGTATTCCACCTAGGCTTTGTGAATAATCTTTTATTGGGGCTTCGCAAATGCCTATTGGCTTGGGTCAAGGAATCTAGAATGATATGATATGATATGACGTTTATAAAGCGCATATACACAAGTGTTCAAGTGTTTCAAGAATAATGCAGTTTATATTCTACCTAGACTTGGCAGATTTCAGTATATCTTATCAGGTTTAGGAGCCCAGCACTGGTTGCATGTGAGGTTGAGGATAAAGTTCATAATGGTATGTATTTTTCATTAGAACCATGGAAGGGGGCACTGGCCAATCACAATGCTCAGAACGCAGCTGTTTTGTATGGTACAAGACCTATCTCCAAACTGCCTGGGTATTATCACCCCCTTCCCTACTCTGCTCCCCACTCACCTCTTAGCACCAACGTGGAACGCATACACAGGTGCTAATGTCTTTTTAAAAAAGAAAAAAGAAACATACCTTTGCGGCATCAGCATAGAAAAGACTCCTAATGGGATAGCACTGCGGGGCGCTGGGCCGCGCAGCCAAGTCAAGCTTCTTTTTAAAAAAAAGACACCATTAGCAGGGAACCACACGGGTGCTAATGGCATATGCCCTGAGGAGACGGGCCACCCTGACGGTAATGGCACCGCTGCCCTTGTTAAGGGACCCTTGATTCTCACGGGCCCTTAACTTGGGTGGTGGCCTTTGCTGATAGGGTGACCCGCCTCCGGGGGCATATCGCCTCATTGGGCCCTTCAGAACAAGGAGCAAACATATTTATCCAACAATTTCGATCGTACGTCTGCACATTGCATGTCTTTATCTTCAGACGCTGCCAACATTCAGAATACTTATAGCAGGAAGACGTGGTTTAGCATCGGAGGCAGCAAAGTTGCCTGCCTAAGTATAAGAAGGCCACGAAAGATCATCTTGTGTTCAGAACAAAAAGCTGAAGACATTTCTCCCCAGTCAAAATAAGGTTCCCTGTAATGTCTTTTAATCCTGCAGCAGATTATCACTTGTTGTGGTTTTGTGGATGACAGTGCAATGAGGCTTCCTTGGTGATGACAGCCAATTAATTCTCTATAATATAATAAAGTAGTGCACAATCCTATATAGGTCACTATTTCAAGTTTGTATGACTGCTTTTGGGTAATTAAAAGATTATGTACAAAATAGTAGGTTATCAATGCTATTTATTAATTGTAAAATTGCAAACATTTAGATTATCAATGCTATTTAATGGTAAAATTGTAAAAGTTGAGATTGGGATCTTCTTTATAGTAAATTCGATTTGGAAAGATTTTCTCTGATAACTGGAGTGAATGTTTCAATTATGATCCAAACGATTTTATTTAAGCCAAATAAAAAAGGTTGCAGTTTTGTGCAGGTGCAGGGTGAGGAGCCCTATGGTATTTGTATTTTGTATTTATTTATTTGTATAGCGCATCAAGACCCTGAGGCAACTGAGCGCTTTTCCTTCATGTTATACAGTACACAATTTACAGAATGAGAAATGCAGTAAGAGGGTTAACAGTAGTATACAAACGACAATACAACAACAAAAATAGTAAGTATACAGATATACAAATGCAGAGACGTATGTACAATAAAGCCCTTGCAGGTGGTGGAAATGTAGCAGTTTAGTTATGGTCCTGGTCCCAGAGCCAAACTTTAACCTTGTTCCGGAAATATCATGAACGAAGGCTCTACTGTAATGTCTATGGGGATTGCGTTCCATTTTTTAGCACCAAGGACTGGGAAACTAGTTTCACCAGCTCGCTGTTGGTTGAAACGCGGTATGATGAAACGGTGTGTTTGAGCTGTTCTGCTAGGTCGTAGTGATGTATGACGTGAGAAAGTATGGGTGCTTGATTGTATAGACACTTGTGAGTTAGTGAAAGTGTTTTGATTTCAATTCTTTGCTTGATGTTTAGCCAGTTTAAATTTTGTCTAGCTGAAGAGACATGGTGTTTCCTTGGGATGTTGCAAGCTGATCTAATTGCAATATTCTGTATGACTTGCATTTTGTTTAAATTCTGTTGGGACGTTCCTATGTATAGTGCATTGCAATAGTCTAGCTTAGATAACACTAAGGCTCTTGTTTACTGATATACAATTAGTCGTGGCTAGATATGGGCGACAGGCTGTAATAAGCTTACATGTGTAAGCTGTGGCCGATGCTAGGGAATTAGTTTGTCTCGTGAGAGATGGAGAAGAGTCAATGTATATACCTAATGTTTTCACATCATTTGCTACCCTGATTGTGTTTCCATCGATAATGAAGGTTTTAAATGATGCATCTAGTTTGTTCAATTTAGCTGGGGAACCAAGTAAGAGTAGTTCAGTTTTGTCGTCGTTTAGATATAAACCATGTTTGGTCATCCATATTTGTATAATGCTATAGATGTAATTCGGTGTTTTGCTATCTACAATGTAGTCACCAGTGATAAGGATGAGTATCTGGGTGTCATCCACACAATTTGTATATGTGACACCCAGATGGTCAAGTATATCAAATAAAAGCTTGGTGAATACATTGTAGAGCGTTGGTGATACACACGATCCTTGTGGGACACCACAGGAGACTGGCAAAGGTAGGCTGAAGCAGATGGAGCAAAGAAACTCATGGATCTATTACTGAGGAACGAGTTGGCTTGGTCAGAGAAATGGGCAGCAGATGAGAGGTGCTTGCATAGTATATCATGGTTTACTAAGTCAAATGCCGCGGATAAGTCAAGTAGTAAGAGCAGGGAAGCTTTACATTGATCTTTTAAGGCCTGGATCTGGTTCTTTAGGTCAAGAAGTGCTTTCTCTGTCCCATGCCTGGGTCTAAAGCCTGACTGTCTTAGACCTAGTAAGTTATTTGTTTCCAGGTATTGCTGAATTTGGAGATAAGCAGCTTGATGCAATATTTTCAGCAGGAAAGGGACCGTAGTGATCGGCCGGTAGTTGGATGGGTTGTTCGGGTCCAGCTTAGACTTTTTTAGGAGTGGGAGTACCCATGCATCTTTCAAACTGGTGGGCACGGTACTAGAGGCAAATGAGGCATTCATTAATGTGGTAATGAAAGGGCCGAGTGCAGTAGCAGCTTCTTTGATTAGGGTAGCTGGGCAAACATCACCTTTACAAATGGAGGGTTTGAGCTTGAGTATGATCAACTCTACTTCTTTGGTAGATAAATATTTAAAGTTGAATTGGGGCAATGCAGTGATAGAGGACGGTGGAGGATTGTGAGGTGTGGTATTATTGATGAGGTTTTTTTCATGTTTATTTTGTTGAGTAGCAGGGTAATTTTATCTTGAAGCGCGTTTTGTATGTTGGTGCACCATTGGGTGTCCTTAATACAAAGGTCAGGTAAAGGGGCAGGTGACTCAAGTTCTTTTAGAATGTTGAACAATTCCTTAGTGCTTGAGTTAGCTTTGACAATACGGTCATTGAAGTTATCCATTTTAGCTTAGATAATGGCTGTCTTATAATTAAATGAAGCTGCAGTGAAGATATCTTTATTTTGTGTGGAAGGGGAGTTTTTCCATCTGGTTTCTGATGTATTTTTCTCTTTCCTAAGAGTCTTTAGCTATGGTGTGTACCATTTGTTAATGTGTGCTCGTGGTTTGGAATTCTGTAGTTTAAGCGGGGCTATTGTATTGATAGCTTTAAGGATCGTTTCATTGTATAGGGTCACTAAATCAGAAGGGTCCGAATAGGTAGTATTAGGATGAGTTATTGGTTGTAGTAAAAGTAGCAAGTTTTCTAAGGTAAGGTTACGTTGACTTCTTGTTATTAAAGCTGGTGTTTTAATAGGAGTAGTGAGAGATACTGCTTTGTCAATGGTGAAGGTAATTAAGTGGTGGTCGGTCCAGGCACATGGTGTATTGGCCAATAACTTAATAGTATAGTTAAGATCCGCTAACCAATCTAGAGTGCATAGGTGGGATGGCAAACCTGTGGATGATATCGGGCGCTGGGAGGATTCAATAATCCACAGATTTAGCTGATTTGCTAGAGGTTTAGATTCATCATCAGGTCAGAAGAGTCATGGTGGTGTTAGTCATTTGTTGTTTTATTATTGTTATCAACAAAAACACCAGAGCAATCTGAAAACATTAAGTTGGCAGATAATTCCAGTTTGTTCAACATAGGTAAGTGCACACAGCCAACGCGCGTTTTGTCCTAACTCTTTTTGAAGGCCAATTGAGTAGAGATGTGGCTCTGGACAGAGCTGATGGGTGGTCCTCCCCAGTCAGGGTGCCACTGAGGCTGGATAACCTGGCGGCCAGGTGACACAGTTTCCTCGGCTCTCCCACGCCGACACAGCATCAGAACTGGTTATCCAGGCACAAGTTGGAGAGTTTTACAATGTGGTGCACAACTGTTTAGAGTAACTCAGTACTTGTCCAGCCTTCAACTCTAAGGTGGGGACACTAATCAAACATAGTAGTATAGTTGGTAAGTACAGTGTACAATGCTAGGGTGGATGACGCAGTATATCTGTGAGGCAGTGTAACGATGGTATCACAATGTGCGATTTCAGACTATAATGCCACTATTGCCTGGTCACGTTAACATGCTAGATGGAATGCCACATTGAGGTAGGTGGTCTGAAGATCATATGCAGATCACAATAGGTTAGTCCAAGAAGCAATCAAACAATGTTAAGGTTGATAACATTCTGTGACGTGGTGGAGAAGTCTGATAATGCACTAATAGAGTATAAGGCTCATAAAGCTAAGTCACACAGTAGGCTGATCCAAAAGCAGTAATGTACAGTAGGGCTTGGTAGAACTTAATATCATGGTAGGCTAGTCCCATATACAAACAACAGGAGGGCTAAGTAACATAGTAGGCTAGTCCCATATACAAGCAACAGGGCTAAATAACATGGTAGGCTAGTCCCGTATACAAGCAACAGGGCCAAATAACATGGTAGGCTAGTCCCGTACACAAGCAACAGGACTAAATAACATGGTAGGCTAGTCCCACAAGGAGGCAGGAGTGCTTTAATGTGCAGGGGTTGATAAGTCTAAGTAGTTCAAAGAGCTAATCCAGTATATCAAGCATATAGCTAGTATGTCTAAGTAACGTAGTGGGCTGATTCGGTAATTACAGCACTTTTGATTGTAATGGTACAAACAACTTAGTATTTACTACGTGATCTAAAAGAGGGTACATTACTCTTCGATCGGAGGGCATTAAAGATAAATTGTATTGGATGAATGGACAGCCCTATACGCATACACATCGGAGGTAGTTATTGGGATAGCACCAAGCGAGCCTGAGGCGGCAGTAGCCAATGCAAGTGCAACTTGCCGGGTGATGTAATCCATATGCCGGTGGTGGTGAGGAAGTCTTTAAGTTGCAGATCATGGCGATATAGACAATGATATTAGCATGGACGTGTATGTTTTATGGACCCATGGAGTTCAGATGGACAACGATTATGTAAAGTACTCACATAATTGCCTCCACCCGCGGACAGCCTGCAGACAGCGTGAGGAGATGTTTCAATCCAGTGGTTGGGTTATACTGACGATCTTGTGAACTTAGACTCTACCCCTTGTGGTCTGCAGGCGACTCCGAACAGATGGGCACTTTATGCAGAAAATATTGGTCTCATAATCAATACTGAGAAAACCAATATTATGGTTTTTGGCATGAGGGGCACAAGAACAAAAGGGGCATCCTGGTCCTTGGAGGGTGCAAAGGTGGAGGTGGTTTCCAAGTTTAAATATCTCATGATTTATTTAAACGATAAGTTGAGAGGGACCTGTCACCTGGAACACATTAGACTGAAAACTGCTCTTGCAGTTGTCTGATAGGCTCGCTTTCATGAAAGGGAGGTGGATATTCCCTAAAGATCATCCTGCAACGGCGCCAGGCCAAGATTGTGTCAACCATCTTTTATGGGACTGAGATCTGGGCAGAATGACACATGGAGGAAATTGTAAGATTAGAAGGAAAGTCACTTAGGAGACTACTCCAACTCCGCCCACATGTGCCCATCGAAATGCCTTATATGGAATTTAATTTAACACCTATTCATGTAAAGCTGCAACTGTGCTGTTTGTCACGTTTCCGAAAAATTTGCAATGCACCAAATGACTCCTTGTTGGTTTGCTTGCCTAAGGTCACTCAATCAAGAGCTAGGCTCGTGCTCATGCCAAACAGTAATATAATGAAAGTTTAAAGCTGCTGGGCACATTTGGCTGGAGAGGGTACTCGATCTGCCCTCGAGCTGGCCATTTGGTAAATTTAAAAACTGCATACATTTGGTTTTGCGTTCAGATGCATTTGAGCAATGCATAATTAAGTTGGCAAGTAAATCTCAGGCATCTGGCTTCCTTGATTACTTTAACACACAAACTGGTACACCGGGATACATTGAGAGCTTCACTGGGAACTGTGTGGATGGGGACTATGTTAAAATCACGTTCAACAGTGTAAAGATATATGAGTTATCTGGGGCCTGGCTAAACACCCTGCTGGATCAACGGCAATGCCGATTATGTTGAGAAGACTGTGTAGAATCTGCAAAACACCTCTTAATTGGCTGTGAAGCACTTTATTTCTTACGGCTAATGGCAGCTTTTCACAGCAGGGAATTCGGTATGCTGTACTTTCACTGTTTTGGAGAAAAATTGTTTCAATAAGTGAGTATGTTTCGATGATGTTTAGTCGGGATTCATTATTTTAAAAGTTGGTTTGTACAACTGTATAAAATAAAAATATAAAAATAAATACAAACATATATTTATCAATGTCTTCTTTATATCTAAATACAGATATACACATATATATTTCTGTGTGTTTAAATATATATTAGAAATATACCTTGATATGAACATATAGTAAAAAAATGAAACATTAAATACAATACAATTAATTTTTCCCAAATATACTTACTACAGAGTCACATTTAAATCCTAACATGCATATTTCAGAATGCCTTTATTATGGTGATCTTTATTACACCATGTCCTACTCTTCCTTGCCCAGTACCTACATCATGAAGACCATTCACATGCTCCCAGAGAAATAAAAAATCCAAGGTTCCAAGGTTTTTCGTTCCACCCCCTGCCCTGCTTCCTATAATAATAATAATAATAATAATAATTAGGCTTTTATATAGCGCTACAAACCCTCAGGTATCCGAGCGCTGCTTATTATTACCCACGGTGTGTGGTGCTCATTTATCGACCTCGGAAGGATGAAAGGCTGAGTTTGGCCCCGCCGGGATTCGAACCTGCGTTAACAGGCTCTGCACGGGTGTCAAAGCGAGCGCTCTACTCGCTGTGCCACTTGACCGGCTGTTCCTCATCCTGCCTGATCAACCAGTGACTCAAGGACCACAGTGCAGGGTGGGAGAATGGGAGCCTGTACAGGGATGAGTAACAGTGAGACTAGGTATAATAAAGATTGCCAGTGAATAATCAGGGCATTACCCCCACATCCCTCTTCCCAATGCTTACGTCATGAAGCATAAGAAAGATGAGAAGATTCAACCAAAAGGAACCAGTGACTATCCGCACACCCAGTGACATTTATTGAGCACCTGAGGCAATCAAACAGACAAAGCACTCAAAACTGCCTGGGCAAACCCCTCCCCCTCTGACGAGGAAGGTGCAATTGGTAGTGATGAGCAAAGGTCAAGGGAGAGCCCAGGGAGGTGCTCCTCAGCTCAACCATTGAAGCAGCCATCTCCCTGCTGGAGCAACCCTGTATGCTCTGAGGAGGCAGAATATGCTCTTGGGGATAGGCATCAGTGATTGTGTCCCTCAGCCAAGAGCTGATGGTTAATGCAGAAGCCTTCTTCCCTCGTCTGGCTGCCCCAAAGGTGACAAACAGATTATTGGACTTCTGGAAGGGCTCTGTCCTATCCATGTACTCAAAGAGGATATCCCGCGAAGGCCATGGGCTCCTGTGGGGAGAGGTTCCACAGTAATAAGGGGATGATTATTTCCTGGGACACTTGAAAGACTGAAACTACGTTTAGTGTAAAGAATGGATCAAAGCGAAGGGTAACTGCTTCCGGCGAGATCAGAAAATAAGGGAGGAGTCCCAAGTTTATTGAGACATCTGTTTGAATAGATAGCCACCATCCAAGTAAGGAACATAAGATCCAACCCCCCCAAGGGTACAAAGAGGGGAGTTTGTAGGTTCCTTAAACCCCTAGGCCTTAGGAAGATCCGAGGAGGGACAGGGGGAATGTACATGCTGCCTAGCCAAGGCAAAGTTCTTCAAAAGATAATCAATAATGAGCCCAGCCTTCCCTACCCCAAGCCACTGAGCCCCAAAGTCCCTGATGTTTCTACACTCAGCCAACAAGGATCGGGGGACCAAACCCAACTGGAACCCATCATACAGCAACTGGGAAAATTCCACACACCCACACTACAGTGGTAGGACCTCCTGAGCCCTGCACCATGTGACAAACAACCTCCAGTGATGCTCATAAGAGTGCATTGTTGAGCCCTCACAGGAGTCTTGCAGGGACTAGGCGACAACCCCTGATGGCTATATCCCTCCCTCCCTAGAGCCAGGCTACCCATTTCCAGTTGTCGCTCAGCTGGGAGCCTGAGGTGGAGAGGACTGAGAGAGGAAACAAGGGAAGAACAATGGGGGTTGCAGGATCTGAAGTTGTAGGAAACAAATGCCAGGTCCACCAATGGGTGAACATGATTAGGGATAGGTTGCTACACCTTAGCCCTCCCCTTGGGAATCAGGGGATCAGCCGAAAGGCCTACAGAAGGTCCCCTGTCCATTGCAGGGAGAGCACATCCACCCTGTACCTCCTCCTCCCACACCCAGGAGCAGAAGACAGGCGACAGAGAGTTCCATCTGGATACAGATATATCCATCCTGGGCAGGCTCCAGGTGCCAGTCACCAGTGCAAAGGCCTGCAGAGATAGCCTTCACTGCATTGATATTAAGGTCAAACACCAAGGTATTGTCCACTTCTCTCAGGTGCATTTCCCAGAGAGATAAGAGGTGTGTGAACAGGGGGTCTTCTTCTCATCAAGATTTCTGGCATCTGTGAATACATCTTGAGGCAAGGACATGAACAAATGAACAGGCACCTCAGTGGTTTTCACAGCAGTCTTTATTAGATGAGGTTACAAGACACACTGCAACATTTTGCCTTCAACCTGCTAATATAGGGTATTTTGGATGATGCAACATCCTCATGCAAATGACTACTTTGTTAGAGCATGTATCTGATGGGTCCTTTTAGCTAGAGAAAAACCCTCCCTTCCCTACGATTGGATGACTTATCTGATGCACACCAAGCCCACATTAGTCATACTTGGCATTAACATTTGCTTCTGACGAACAAAACTAATAAGCTTATTTTAGACATGGCTGTATACATTTATAACATGTCTCAACTCTTGCCACCAACAATTTCATCACATCAATGTCAATTCCTAGCTACTTTTTGAGGTCCTGCCAAGTCAGTTAGCACTTTCTACCATGGAGAAAATAAATAGCCTGCAGTATAGGATGCCAAATACTGCAGCTAGCCTGGTCAAATTGGTCTATACAAAGAACATCCTGCCCTTAACATTATTAATCTTGTTTGCTATTCCTGCCAAGTTCCAAGATTAACCTCCCAGACTCAATTATCTTAAAGTGAGATGCTGCCAAAAACCATTTCATGTGTCGTTCTCCGATGCTTATCAGCATGAGTCAGGATGTCCACACCTGTCTTTAACACTAGCCACCATTTTGTGCTTAAGGTATCCATTTTGAAATATCTCTGTCTGCCTTCTGTATGTAATCCTTCAGGGAGCCATTAATTATTTATTTACACATTTCTCACTTTTTATCACTTATTCATGATATATTTTTATATACTCGTGATATGTTTATGATATTTAAAGCACCCTTCACATCCTGCGTCATTTTAACCATAATATATACTGTGCTATATGCACTTTTCTCCTTAAAATAAAGGCACTATAATCCTGATTTCTGCAATAATGGAACCATTGATCTGCCTTTCATCTTATCTGTACTCAGTTGAGGGAGGGAGGGGTCCACACCCTTACACATGTGCCTTCCCCCAAAAGTCGGGTCCTGCATGCAATGTCATCCAATTGGCAAGATATTGTGCCCCAAGTATGTTCACATAAGCCACTACAAAGGAATTGCCATGTGTGAACAAAGACAGAATGACCATAAAATCCTGCTGGAAAGCACATCGGTATCTGAAGATGGCTTCCAATTCCCTGGAGGACATCCCCTCTCGTTCAGTAACCTCTGCCTTGACACAAGCCAGAGTCCAACAGGGCATATGATCCTGTTCAAAGGAATCTGCCGCTTGAAATCCAGGGATCAGGCATACCAGAGGCTGTGGAGGTGTGACAAGGGAGGGCAGAGATTTTGTTATCCCCATGGGTTGACAACTACCATAGCAGCCATTGGGATCCAGAACCTTCAGGAATGATCTGACCAAGGCTTCCTGAGGTAGATGAAGGTTGGCCACTGCATTGTGTAGGTAGGTTGCCCTGTCCTCTGGCAGAGGGACCCAGCCCACATTGGTGCGGGATACTGTGCCTATGAACTGCAACATCTGCCTTGATTTCATATGAGACTTCTGCAAGTTCAACAACAGGCCATGGTTGTGCAGGTTATTGCAGGTGGGGGTGACAGATACTGCTGCTTGGTTTTCAGTGGTAGGGATAGAGCTGTACTCTGCCCTTGTAAAACCGATTGACCAGAGGGCCACGGTTTTGATGAACACATGAGGGGCTTCTCTGAGACCGAAGGGGTGGACAATGGACTGGAGATGGTGAGACCCCACTGTAAACAGAAGAAAGTGATGGTACACTAGATGAATGGTGAGGTGTGGATAGGCATCTAGCATGTATAGGGATGCCAACCAGTCCCCCTTGGCAATCAAGGGAATCATGCATTGAAATATCTCTATCTTGAAGGGAATCTTCTGGATGCAGGTTCATAACTCCTTTAAGTCTATCACTAACCACGATCTTAGGGTTGAGAAACACAATTGAGTAACAGCCACTCACCTCTTCCTGTGGAGCAACATCCTGAAAGGGCAACCTTCAGACGCAGAATCCACAGCTCATCTAGGAGAGCAGCCACTTCACCAGGTTTGTTTGTTTGTTTCATTAATTATAATGTGCACCAGACCTGAGGATCTCAGGGCGCAAGAGCAACTGGAAAACTTTCAGCTTGGGTTACAGAGCTGTACAGGAATATACAACAAGAAGTATAGCAACAAAATACAAGAGCCATGTTCAATACAGACAAATAGTACAATGGAAATTAGGAAATTAGAAAATATTTACAGAGCACATAGCTATATACAATGCAGAGGTGAACCCGCAGGCGGCCAGCAACTTAGGTCTTAGCGGTCATTTTCTTGAATCCACTTGATGATATTGTGTCTAAAATGAGGGTAATGGCAGGTGGCCTTTAAGTACTGAGATGCAAGTCCTGGGACAAGGATGAGGGGCGTGGGGGGTAATGTTATCAGAACACTATGCTTGAGTTCATACAAGGTCATCATAAGCATTAAGCAATACTGTTTATTGGGTTCAGTAATTCAGTCCTTCCTAGTTGACAAATGCTAGTTTCTGTTTTATTTTGAAAAATGCTGGCAAGCTGTCGGTTATTTTCTAAGTCCTTTCTAAAGCGGCGGGTAGCGCTCACTGTATGTTGTAACCATTTAATGAACACATTTCTAGGTATGCATTTGTATGTTATTTTGAAATGTGTTTTACATTAACTGTGGCTGTCAGGTGGTGGGAGAATGTTTAACAGGAGTTGATGGAGGAGCATGCACACATGACTCTCAGTGAGCACACCAGCTGTAAAGGCAATAAAGTTGACTGCAGTAGCTCCAGGGATAGAGGACAAGGGATGGGGACAACTATGGCAGCACCAGACTTGTGGGGATTCAACAGGTAGACTAGTCTGGATAAAGTTATGGTAAAGCCGTCCCCTAGTAACGCACCGCGCTGGCATCCTTAGTTTACTATCAGTAAAATCCAGGCATACTACTTGCAGCTTCTCCTCGATGGCTGATGGATTCACCCTTTGCTCAGCATAACAGGTTTACTGCTTTCTGCCCCATAGAGGCTCGTGGGTTTCAGGCTCGGCTCCAGCTGGGGGGTTGGGAGGCCAGGCCCCCCCAAGGCCACCCCCACCCCTCCTAGAAAGGAGGCCTTGAATGTGGGACCCGAGGGAGTGGGGGCATTGGGGTGTTGTGGGGGGCATGTCACTCTAAATGTGCAGCAGGAACCTCAGAGAGATTAGTATTCTGAGAACCTGCACTGCAGGAGGCCCGGCCAGTATTTGTTTGCTTGCCCTGGACAATTATCTATGCCACACAACCATGAAAGCACAAATGACCAGGGAGAAGAAGGGCCATTCACAACACTAAGTGTGGTAGCACACTTTCTCAAGCAGGCAGCCTACAACTATTTTCTCAAACCCAAAATCACAAACTTGGCTTCTGTAATTAAAGTATGTTAATTTGTTGTGGGAATATAGCGTTTTTTCAGATCATGCTTAATAAAATGCTTACCTAGAACAAACAATACATCACACAATGTTGCTTGCGCACAGATACCTGCAGAAGGCGCATTGACTGGGGGCTTTAAGGGTGTTAAAGAAGGAAGCTGACACAAAGGTGGGATGGTGATGGTTATACACTTTTATTTGTGCTTAAAGAGGCCCTCTCTATCCCTATTTTCTAAGAAGGGTTTCGCTGCCTGAGCAATAATACTAAAGAGCCCATCAGAATTACCATCAAATCAAGCTCCACTGTTCTATGGCACAACCTACTTCTATCCCTCACAATACATCTGAAGGATAATCTAACAGAATGTTCGTACTCCAGAATAATGTTTCCCTTCTCCTGGTGCTCAGATAGTGTTCAAAAGAAAGTTCTCTATCAACAAGAATGCTAGGGGTAATGACTCCCTTCTCCTGGTTTGTGGGTTTCACACAGCCCTCATATAATGTTAACGTCCAGGAGAATGGCTCTCTTCTCCTAGTATAGGTCCATACAGTTTCCAATAAAGCCAGTGGGAATGATTCCTTTCCCCTGGCGTCACTAACACAACTCCCAGTTTGGGAACAGGAGGATGACTCCCTTCTCCTGGTATTTCTTGGCACAGTTCACAAGGCCACTCTGTTTTGGTGTTGGCAAAGTGCCAGACCCTTCTTGGTTGATCACTCGGCTTAGTGCCACCACTACATCAAAGAAGCGCTTATTGCTTGCTAAGTTTCCCTTTTGTTGGGGCCCCAGACCCTTCTGTGGGGATCAGTGGGTTTATTAATGCCACTTCGACAAGGAAGCACTCCTTGGATGCTTGGTTTACAACAGTTGGGTACTCCAACCTCTCTCTGGTGGTCAGTGGGCTTCTTGCTGCCACTGTGATGAAGAAACTGTCCTTGGATGCTTATTATGTAGTAATTGGGGTGACCGACCCATCTCTGGTGGTTAGTGTACATGTTGTCGCCACAGCAATGAGGAAACTCTCTGCGGTTGCTTGGTGTGTGCTGATTAGGGTCTCTGAACCATCTCTGGTGGTCAGTGGGATTATTGTCGCCACTAAGATGAGGAATCTTTCTTCAAACGCTTGGTTTGGTACTGGTTGGGGTCTTCAACCCATCTCTGGTGGTCAATGGGCTTATTGTCACCACTGTAATGAGGAAACTCTCTTTGGATGCTTGGTATACTATTGTTAGGGTCCCTGACACGTATATCTTCCATCCCTGTGTCCCCTCTGAGTCTGTCACACCTCTCGTTACCATCTGAGGGATTTTTGCAGGCCACTGTGACTTCCTGGGACTGGGGTAATTCTCTCTGATGCACATGGCTTCTATCTTTGTTTTCCACAGCTTTGCGTTCGGGTCTACATCAGCTGGACCCATGGAGAACTTTTTGTGCTTTGTCAGCATCCTCCACTCTTCTCTGACTTTGGTCTGCCCACAGCATTTGAAACTCCCGCTGGTTTCTGCACCTGATGCCTCTTCCGGCTGGGTTTGACAAGAAGTAAGTTCTTCTTCAATATTTATAGGAGTGTTCCTCTTTGGAGAAATTCAAGAGTTTTTTGTCTGTTTTACAGAGGCCATCTCTATGCCTCCTCAGGGCTTCCTTGCTCTATTATTACTGGACCATAACAAGTTACAATATAGCATCTGAGTACATTAAGGCGTATTTGGTGGTGCACTGGTATGCTGGATGATGGGGTTATTAAGGGAATAAGGTGGCTGTGGCCCAGAATATACGTCCTCATCTCCAAGAGGGGAGCCATCCCCTGGAAGGACCTCCCATATTTTAGCACCCCTAGGGTTAATATTGGTTAGCGGTCGCACCAGCCTAGCCTTACAGGGAAGGGTTTTCCCATGTGGAGAATTGACCTTATTCAAAGATTCATCACAGGGCTCTTACACATGACATTAAAATATATATTCTTCTGCATTAGCAACTTAAGTATAATTGAAAAGAATAAGGTTGTTAGTAACACAAATGCAATTCTGGAGGGAAGAGTAGTAAATTCAAAAAGTGATAGATGCAAGGATTTCAATTAAACATTACAACTATCATTGCTCTGCTCTGCAAAGCATTCCATGCCATAATTCTTTAGTATGCCTGTGACATTACAGAAGGGGACAAGCGATTAGCAAATTACTTTTGGTTCTGCCACCAAAAGGTGCAGTTCAGTCTCAAATTCTATCCCATGTAACCCCTGCACTGGATCACAAGCAACCACAGGCATGTTTAGGCCTTGCAGTCTAGCAGTCTAGTCCAGTAGTTTAGGCAGAGCTGCTCATATTAGTGGCAGGGCCAAGGCTGATTTACAGACTATGGTATGGAGTGCTGACCAGAGCAATGCCAGTGGTTATGATTGACTCAAAGACTTACATACATCCTTTTAATAGGATGGAGACAGGATTTGAGGGGGTACATTTACCCACCCAATGACAAGTTATGGTTAGGTGGAAGCTTGTGGCATTACTATCAACTACCTGCCCTGCACCGCCATAACATACCCTTTGGGAACTCTTTGAGCAAGCTCTATCACAAATTAACACCGATCTATGTGCTGTATAGGACCTGGCAGTGTTATATCTAAGCATTTTTTTGATTGCTTAATTACTTAATTGGCTCTGTAAATGAGCTCCTGGGGTGATAAAAATCCCTTTGTATGTGTCTTCAGCCAGTTGATTTTATAAGCAATATCTGTGTCAATGCCTCTGTTCCTTGCACGGGAGTCCTTTCTAAAACAAGCAATCGCAAAGCCAGCAGTTTTGACTTGTGTATAGTTATTAGATAGACATCTTCCATGCAATTAAAACATATGCCCAGGTACTAGCACTGTTCCCATCTTTTGGCCCAGTGATACCCTTTTGGCAGTGCCTGGCAAAAGCATATCCATGCCTAATCAAAAGCCAAATGCATGTTGACTTTGCCATTGCATGTTGGTTTCAGTTTGTCTCCCAAAGTGAAAGTGTATATGCCCATATGTGGTGCTTCATTTGCTATGTCTAGGGAATTAAGCTGCACTTCACTGAGTTGGATCAGCAAGGCCCTACCTTAAAAGTAATTCAGCAATAATCACTCCTTGCATTCAGATTGGGTTTGGTATTATAGTAATATAGTGGATATGCATTATTTCAGTACACAGGTATATGTAGCTGGTATACATTTGGTTGGTGGTATTTTTTTTGTTGAGCATGATTCCTTTGTTTTATTTGTTGCCCCAATATCCAGAACCCCTTATTTTTCTTTAGATTGTTTGTGTGATCACTAGAGAGACCTCAGGCCTACATTTCAGAAACACCACATTTTCATATGGAGTGCCACCTAGGGCTGTCATCACTGATTTATCTACAACAGCGAACTAACATGTGGTATTATCATTAATTTATTTACATTAGTGAACTATTCCAGAGGCCTCTCTCTCTGCTGACTCATGTACCACCAGCAGGCTATTTCATTATGTCCCATTCAGAAGCCACACACACATATACGCTGAGTGGAACCGTGCGCACAGCTATTTTACTGCCAAGTCTTATTTTTAGCTACCTTATTCTTTCTGTTGTTTTATCTACATGAAAAATGACAAATGCACTGCCTAAAAATCTTCCCCAGATTACCAGTGCTATAATCGTAGATGCACTAAGAAAAGTGAAAGACAAAAACACACGACACGTCTGCTTTCATATATTTCGGTGTATTATAAACAATTGCATTTCAACACCATCTTACCCCTTTTACAGAAATAAATGGAAATTGCACAGCAGCAGAGATATTCACTTTACATTATCTGTAACAAAATGAAAAGAACTACGACAAGAGAACATTCAATTTGCAACATTACAGTATGTTAATTAAACACAGGAATTCCCTCTTCTACTCTGCCAGAATAGATTTCTCACACACACACACACACACACTGCCCCCTCACTCTGCAGGATAATTACCGGCAAATTGTAGCTTGTTCAGCACGCGAAGTCTGCTGGTCGCTTTCTTGAAATGGCTCAGGGCTCCCTCTTAAAGCACTCCAGCGAGGACATGCAATTCTGATCTGCAATCTCTCAAGCCGGTGCTTATTGACTGGAATCTCCAGTCTGTGCAGCAGTGCACTGGGACATGCTTCTCAATCAGGAAACTCCCCAGCCACTGCAGCCAAGTCTTCACCCAAGCTATGCAAAATGTCCACTAACTGTCTCCTTTCCCGAGATTCTACAGGAAAGCTCTGTTACAACCCCTAGGGTGACGTGCACCCAATAAGATTCTATCATGTCATATCCTCCTTCTCTAAACAATGGCTTACTTTTACAGTAAGCAACTGTAACAGAACTGATTTCCTGCTTATTCGAGTTGTGATTCCTGAGCAAGGACCGTGAAAAGCACAGAGAAAGTAGAGAAAAAACTGGATGCACATTTAAAATAAGCGTGTCTTTTCTACCTCATTTTGGACTGAAGAACACATTATGATGTTATTTGATTATTATTAGTGATTAGTATTTGTTAGGTTTATTAGTTCATTAATTATCTAATGTGTCTCCCGCAACAGAGGCATTTCAGGCGAGAAAAGGGAAAAAAATGTGCTTTTAAATGAGAAAATGGTTTGTTTGTGACCTGTGTATTCTGTCTCCATTTACATGTCCATATGTTACACTGGCAACACATGGCTTGAAACAATTGCATCATAGCAAAACCTTGATCCCATGCAGTGGCGCTGCACTCCAAAAACACGCTAAATAATCCCATGCAGTGGCGCTGCACTCCAAAAACACGCTAAATAATCCTACAGTACTCGATCTGCCCTCGAGCTGGCCATTTGGTAAATTTAAAAACTGCATACATTTGGTTTTGCGTTCAGATGCATTTGAGCAATGCATAATTAAGTTGGCAAGTAAATCCCAGGCATCTGGCTTCCTTGAATACTTTAACACACAAACTGGTACACCGGGATACATTGAGAGCTTCACTGGGATCTGTGTGGATGGGGACTATGTTAAAATCACGTTCAACAGTGTAAAGACATATGAGTTATATGGGGCCTGGATAAATACCCTGCTGGATCAACGCTAATGCCAATTATGTTGAGAAGACTGTGTAGAATCTGCAAAACACCTCTTAATTGGCTGTGAAGCGCTTTATTTCTTATGGCTAATGGCAACTTTTCACAGCAGGGAATTCGGAATGCTGTACTTACCATTTTTCGCTGTTTTGGAGGAAAATTGTTTCAATAAGTGAGTATGTTTCGATGATGTTTAGTCGGGATTCATTATTTTAAAAGTTGTTTTGTACAACTGTATGAAATAAAAATATTAAAAAAATACAAATATATATTTATCAATGTCTTCTTTTTATCTAAATACAGATATACACATATATATTTCTGTGTGTTTAAATATATATTAGAAATATACCTTGATATGAACATATTGTAAAAACATTAAACATTAAATACAATACAATACATTTTTCCCAAATATACTTACTAGAGAGTCATATTTAAATCCTAACATGAATATTTCAGAATGCCTTTATTATGGTGATCTTTATTACACCATGTCCTACTCTTCCTTGCCCAGTACCTACATCATGAAGACCATTCACATGCTCCCAGAGAAATAAAAAATCCAAGGTTTTTTGTTCCACCCCCTGCCCTGCCTCCTAAAATGAGGCTGTTCCTCATCCTGCCGGATCAACCAGTGAATCAAGGACCACAGTGCAGGGTGGGATAATGGAAGCCTGTACAGGGATGAGTAACAGTGGGACTAGGTATAATAAAGATTGCCAGTGAATAATCAGGGCATAACCCCCACATCCCTCTTCCCAGTGCTTACGTCATGAAGCATAAGAAAGATGAGGAGATTCAACCAAAAGGAGCCAGTGACTATCCGCACACCCAGTGACTTTTATTGAGCACCTGAGGTAATCAAACAGACAAAGCACTCAAAACTGCCTGGCCAAACTCCCCCTCCCTCTGACGAGGAAGGTGCAATTGGTAGTGATGAGCAAAGGTCAAGGGAGAGCCCAGGGAGGTGCTCCTCACCTCAACCCACGAAGCAGCCATCTCCCGGCTGGAGCAACTCTGTATCCCCTGAGGAGGCAGAATATGCTCTTGGGGATAGGCATCAGTGATTGTGTCCCTCAGCCAAGAGCTGATGGTTAATGCAGAAGCCTTCTTTCCTCGTCTGGCTGCCCCAAAGGTGACAAACCGACTATTGGACTTCTGGTAGGGCTCTGTCCTATCCATGTACCATAAAGAGGATATCTCGCGAAGGCCATGGGCTCCTGTGGGGAGAGGTTCCACGGTAATAAGGGGATGATTATTTCCTGGGACACTTGAAAGGCTGAAACTACGTTTAGTGTAAAGAGTGGATCACAGCGAAGGGTAACTGCTTCCGGCGAGATCAGCAAATAAGGGAAGAGTCCCAAGTTCATTGAGACATCGGTTTGACTAGATAGCCACCATCCAAGTAAGGAACATCAGATCCAACCCCTCCAAGGGTAGAAAGATGGGAGCTTGTAGGGTCCTTAAACCCCTAGGTCTTAGGAAGATCCGAGGAGGGACAGGGGTAATGTACATGCCGCCTAGCCAAGGCAAAGTTCTTCAATAGATAATCAATAATGAGCCCAGCCTTCCCTACCCCAAGCCACTGAGCCCCAAAGTCCCTGATGGTTCTACACTCAGCCAACAAGGATCGGGTGACCAAACCCAACTGGAACCCATCATACAACAACTGGGAAAATTCCAGACACCCACACTACAGGGGTAGGACTTCCTGAGCCCTGCACCATGTGACAAACAACCTCCAGTGATGCTCATAAGAGTGCATTGTAGAGCCCTCACAGGAGTCTTGCATCGACTGGGTGACAACCCCTGATGGCTAAGTCCCTCCCTCTCTAGAGCCAGGCTACCGATTTCTAGTTGTCGCTCAGCTGGGAGCCTGAGGTGGAGAGGACTGAGAGAGGAAACAAGGGAAGAACAATGGGGGTTGCAAGATCTGAAGATGAAGGAAACAAGTGTCAGGTCCACCAACGGGTTATCATGATTAGGGATAGGATGCTGCACCTTAGCCCTCACCTTGGGAATCAGGGGATCAGCAGAAAGGCCTACAGAAGGTCCCCTGTCCATTGCAGGGAGAGCACATCCACCCTGTATCTCCTCCTCCCACGCCCAGGAGCAGAAGACAGGCGACAGAGAGTTCCATCTGGATACAGATATATCCATCCTGAGCGTGCTCCAGGTGCCAGTCACCAGTGCAAAGGCCTGCAGAGACAGACTTCACTGCATTGATATTAAGGGTAAACACCAAGGTATTGTCCACTTCTCTCAGGTGCATTTCCCGGAGAGTTAAGAGGTGTGTGAACAGGGGGTCTTCTTCTCATCAAGCTTTCTGGCATCTGTGAATACATCTTGAGGCAAGGACATGAACAAATGAACAGGCACCTCAGTGGTTTTCACAGCAGTCTTTATTAGATGAGGGTACAAGACACACAGCAACATTTTGCCTTCAACCTGCTAATATAAGCTATTTTGGATGATGCAACATCCTCATGCAAATGACTACTTTGTTAGAGCATGTATCTGATGGGTCCTTTTAGCTAGAGAAAAACCCTCCCTTCCCTACGATTGGATGATTTATCTAATGCACACCAAGCCCACATTAGTCATACTTGACATTAACATTTGCTCCTGACGCACAAAACTAATAAGCTTATTTTAGACATGGCTGTATACATTTATAACATGTCTCAACTCTTGCCACCAACAATTTCATCACATCAATGTCAATTCCTAGCTACTTTTCGAGGTCCTGCCAAGTCAGTTAGCACTTTATACCATGGAGAAAATAAATAGCCTGCAATATAGAATGCAAAATACTGCAGCTAGCCTGGTCAAATTAGTCTATACAAAGAACATCCTGCCCTTAACATTATTACTCTTGTTTGCTTTTCCTGCCAAGTTCCCAGATTAATCTCCCAGACTCAATTATCTTAAAGTGAGATGCTGCCAAAAACCATTTCATGTGTCGGTTTCCGTTGCTTATCAGCATGAGTCAGGATGTCCACACCTGTCTTTAACACTAGCCACCATTTTGTGCTTAAGGTATCCATTTTGAAATATCTCTCAGTCTGCCTTCTGTATGTAATCCTTCATGGAAACATTAATTATTTATTTACACATTTCTCACTTTTTATCACTTTTTCATAATATATTTTTATATACTCGTGATATGTTTATGATATTTAAAGCACCCTTCACATCCTGAGTCATTTTAACCCAAATATGCACTGTGCTATATGCACTTTCTCCTTAAAATAAAGGCAATATAATCCTGATTTCTGCAATAATGGAACCATTGATCTGCCTATCATGTTATCTGTACTCAGTTGAGGGAGGGAGGGGTCAGCACCCTTACACATGTGCCTTTCCCCAAAAGTCTGGTCCTGCATGCAATGTCATTCAATTGGCAAGATATTGTGCCCCAAGTATGTTCACATAAGCCACTACCAAGGAATTTCCTGTGTGAACCAGGACAGAATGACCATAAAATCCTGCTGGAAAGCACACCGGTATCTGAAGATGGCTTCCAATTCCCTGGAGGACACCCCGTCTCGTTCAGTGATCTCTGACCCTGACACAAGCCAGAGTCCAACAGGTCACATGATCCTGTTCAAGGAATCTGCCTCTTGAAATCCTGGGATCAGGCACACCAGAGGCTGTGGAGGTGTGACAAGAGAGGGCAGAGATGGCGTTATCCCCATGGGGTGACAAATACCATAGCAGCCATTGGGATCCAGAACCTTCAGGAATGATCTGGCCAAGGCTTCCTGAGGTAGATGAAGGATAGCCACTGCATTGTGTAGGTAGGTTGCCCTGTCCTCTGGCAGAGGTACCCAGCCCACACTGGTGCAGGATACTGTGCCTATGAACTGCAACATCTGCCTTGATTTCATATGAGACTTCTGCAAGTTCAACAACAGGCCATGGTTGTGCAGGTTATTGCAGTGGGGGTGACAGATACTGCTGCTTGGTTTTCAGTGGTAGGGATAGAGCTGTACTCTGCCCTTGTAAAACCGATTGACCAGAGGGCCACGGTTTTGATGAACAAACAAAGGGCTTCTCTGAGACCGAAGGGGTGGACAATGGACTGGAGATGGTGAGACCCCACTGTAAACAGAAGAAAGTGATGGTACACTAGATGAATGGTGAGGTGTGGGTAGGCATCTAACATGTATAGGGATTCCAACCAGTCCCCCTTTGCTATCAAGTGAATCCTGCATTGAAAGATCTCTATCTTGAAGGGAATCTTCTGGATGTAGGTTCATAACTCCTTTAAGTCTATCACTAACCACAATCTTAGGGTTGAGAAACACAATTGAGTAACAGCCACTCACCTCTTCCTGTGGAGGAACATCCTGAAAGGGCAACCTTCAGACACAGAATCCACAGCTCCTCTAGGAGAGCAGCCATTTCACCAGGTTTGTTTGTTTGTTTTATTATTTATAATGTGCACCAGACCTGAGGGTATCAGGGCGCAGGAGCAACTGGAAAACTTTCAGTTTGGGTTACAGAGCTGTACAGGAATATACAACAAGAAGTATAGCAACAAAATACAAGAGCCATGTTCAATACAGACAAATAGTACAATGGAAATTAGGAAATTAGAAAATATTTACAGAGCACATAGCTATATACAATGCAAAGGTGAACCCGCAGGCGGCCATCACCTTACGTCTTAGTGGTCATTTTCTTGAATCCACTTGATGATATTGCATCTAAAATGAGGGTAAGTCTGGTCTTCCCTCACAGAGGGGGTAAGGAGTTCCAAAGCTGAGCCGCTTTGACCCTGAAGCTGCACCCCCATTGGGCTGTTGGAATTGGCCGTTCTGGAGGGCTGATTGGATAGTTTTCTGTTGAATCTTTCTGTTAGATATTGTGGGGCGCATTGTTGAGACATTTTTTTGTTAGAAAGGCAGTTTTTAGTAGAATTGTATCATTGGCGGTGTGCCAATTGTTTTGTCTTCTTGTCTCTGATATGTGTTCTTTTTTTTTATATGCCTAGAGCTGCTGTGAGGGCATTATTTTGGAGAGTCTGAATTTTATTAGTGATATACTTATTATCCCCCAGGTAAAGTACTATGCAATAGTCAAGTTTGGATAAAATTAGAGCTCTGGCCAAGCTGGTGCAGCTGTGTGTGGAGAGGAATGGCTTGGCAGCTCTAATTAGCTTACAGGTGTAAAGAGTGGAGGAGGCCATGGAATGTATCTGCTTAGCAAGGATGAGAGAGGCATCTAAGTAGAATCCCAATGTTTGACCTCTTTGGCAACTGTGACAGTGTTACCATCAATGTCAAATGTGGAGTATGTATGACCCAGTTTATTAAGGTTTGTGGTAGTGCCAAGGATAATGAGCTCAGTTTTATCATCATTCAGGCATAGACCACGGGACGCCATCCATGCATGGATGATGAAATACACTCTGTTCACCAAGGCCAAATCCTTGTCATAATCTCCCATAAGTGGTATGAGGATCTGAGTATCATCTGCATGGTTAGTGTAGGTGATACCAAGATCATCTAGATCATCGAATAGGGGCTTAGTGAATATGTTGTACAATGTGGGTGAGACACATGAACCCTGAGGCACCCCGCAAGTAATGGAGATAGGATCAGCAGATGAAGATGGTGAGAAGACTCACATGGTCCTGTTATTCAAGAAGGATTGTATCCAGCTTATGGCCTCTTGAGAGAAGTGCACAGCTGAGTCCAGGTGGTTACAAATGACTTTATGGAATGCTACCTTACCTAGTATTTTAAGCAGGAAGGGTACTGTGGTAATCATTTTGTAATTAGTAGGTGTAGTAGGATCTAGTGGTTGTTTTTTAAGTGAAGGGAGTACACAGGCCTCCTTTAAGTTACTGGGAATGATTCCAGTGGTGAAAAAAGTGTTAATTAACTTTGATATGAATGGTGATAGGTCTCTGGCCGTATCTTTGATGACTTGGGCTGGGCAGATGTCACCCTGGCAATTTGAAGGTTTGAGATTGAGGATAGCTTTCTCAACCTCGAGGATTGAGATTTTGGAGAACTTAAAGCGAATTATGGGGTTGTGGAAGTGGAAGTACTGGGTTGAAAGGTTGCCTTAGGGAGGTTGGCTTTTTGTTAGCAATCTTATCCTGTAGTGTTGCTACTTTGTTGGATAGAGCTTTTTTATGTTGGTACACCAATTTTCATCCTTTACACAATTGTCTGGCACAGGGATCGGGGTTTCAAGTTCATTTAGAATAACAACCAGTTCCTTAATACTTGAGTTGGCCTGTAGGATTCTCTTGTTGTAAGTATCTTGTTTGGCGAGAAGTATTTCTTTGTTGTAGCGTGAGGAGATATTGCTGAGGGAGGATCTATTGTCATCAGTGGGACATTTTCTACATTTGGATTCACAAATTCGTTTTTCCATTCTCAAGGTTTTGAGGTGAGGTGTAAACCAAGTATTAAGATGCATTTTGGGTTTGCTCTTTCTCATCTTAAGAGGGGCAATGGAATCCAAAGCTTCGGACATTATTTTATTGTATTATTTGACTAGTATGGTAGGATCAGACGACTCTGGTAGAGAATTGAGTTTCGGTAGTATTAGAGGTAGTAGTTTGTCGGCCGTAATATATTTTTTTTATCCCTGGTAACTGTGGGGGGAAGGGCTGAAGAATTGTTTTTGCTTGTAGTCGTTTTGGCTGCAATTAAGAATGCTAGGAGGTAGTGGTCTGTCCAAAATGAGGGATGAGGGGTAATGGACGTAATGAAGGAATTACAATTATACTCTGCCACCCAGTCAAGGATTCTTAGTTTTTTATGGGGAGTGTCACATTTCTTTTTAAACCACTCTTTATTGGCTTTTAATATGAAACAGTGCAAGAAAAAAAACAACCAACAACCGCCCGCCCTCCCTCCCCTTCCCCTCTCCTGTAATACCTTACCCACAACACATTAAGTAACTTGATTTCAACAAAATGAACCCTCATCCTCCCCCTTTCACCCCTGCCTCCAAAAGTCTGAAAATGTCCTCCAGGCTTCAACGGCCTCCAATAGAACAGCATATCGTCTTTTTTCGCCCCTTTCCTCTGTGGTTTGGAAACGTCCACAACCATTCCCAAGAATCTATCGCCCCCATTCAACATTTCCCCCTTCCCCTCCTATCCCCACCTGTACCTTTTCACGGCGGCCATAGGTCATTGTCACTTGACGGGTCATTTAGCAATTGTGAGATTGTTACATTCTCCATGCCCCCCTCCGGGTCCACCTCCCGCAAAACCATTAGTTCTGCTAGGCCCCACCGCCGCACATCTTTCCGCCACTGATTAATCGCCGGACCCTATGGGCACATCCACGCTATCGCCATTCGACGCTTAGCCAGTATCAACAGAAACCGGCCCATTCTATTCCGTATTTTGTGCCTCTTCCCCCCTGATAGCTTCCCCCACAGACAAATCTCCGGGCACCGCTCCCATCTGGTCTCTAGAAGCTCATTCACTCCTTCAAGGATTTCCTCCCAGAACTCAGCTATTATCCTGCAATCCCATACCATGTGCCAAAACCGCGCCTGCGCTATGCCACACATGGGGCATTCGTCCGACTGCTCCCCATTCATTGCATGGAGTACCACCGGGGTCACATATGTCCTGTGCAGAATATTAAATTGGACCAGCTGGAAGCGGGCATTCCTTGATGTTTTCCGGACCAATTCCCAAACCTGCGTCCATTCCTCCTCTGGTATTTGACGTCCCATGTTCGCCTCCCACTTCTCCTTAACCCTCAATTCCCCATCTAAGTTCCCCTCTCGCAGAGCTTTATAAATCCGCGATATGCGTGCCCTACCCACTGACCCCTCCAGGAGAACTCTGAGCACCGGACAAGGCTTCGGCTCATCTGGAATTCCAGTCCACATCTCCGCCAGCCTACGAACCACTGCCCGCATGCTAAAAAGAGGCCCTGTGGTAGATCATACTTCTGGCACCATTCCTTGCAGGTGAATAGTTTCCCATCTTCGAAAAGGTCCCCTACCTTCTCACACCCCTTCTCCCGAAGCCTCTGTATCCCTACCCTCCCAATCGCCCGACAGAGCTTCTGATCAACCCCCCATGGAATGTTGCCCTCATAACGCCCCCCAACTCCCCTACCACCCACATACTCCCTCCACGTTTCTCTCACCGCCTCAAATACTATGGTTCTACCCCTGTCCCCCAGTGGGTGCCAAAGCAATTCAGCCAGCCTGAATCTCTGCGGCAGGTGCCCTATCAGACCCTTAAGAGCCTCCCCGCCCGGATGGTCCCATATCAGCACCAATTGCAATTGTGCCGCCACAAGATACTGCTCATAATTTGGGAGGCCCAGTCCCCCCTCCACCCTATTCCTCCGTAATATGTCTAAAGACACCCTTCTCCTCCCTGTACCCCACAATAGATCCCTAATCTTAACATCCAGCATTCGAAAAAACACCTTTTTGGCCACATATGGTATATTAGTAAAAAAAATAAAGCAACCGTGGTAGAATCACCATTTTGCATAGCGCCACCCTGCCCATTAAAGAAAGGGGCAGAACCTTCCAAAATTGGACCGAATCCCTTATTTTAGATAATGACCTCCCCGTGTCATGTACAAACGTGTCCAGCATCTAATGAAATACCCGAATCCCCAAATACTGAAAGGACTCCGTCTCCCATCAGAAACCGAGTTCAGTGAGAGTGTCAGCGATTACAGTTGTTTTCTGGTCTTTAGGGTCTTTATATCCCAGGTTAAAGTCCCCTAGTAGGAGTACTTGCGAGGATTTATTTAGGTTGTCCGATAGAATAGTAGTTAGGTCCTCCTCAAAGGAAACGATGGGGCCTTCGCGTCTATATATTAAGTTGATAGTGAGTGTTTGGGATCCGGCTATAGGTACTTTAACAGTCAAGGCTTCGCACGATTTTACATTGCGGATTAGTGTCATGCAGAGGGTAGACTTGGCTATAAGAGCAATGCCACCTCGCCACGCCTCAGTTCTGTCTGCTCCGAGTATAGAGTAGTCATTGGGGACTGGGAGTATGAGTGCAGGGCCAGCTACAGTGTGCAGCCAAAATTCAGTGATGGCTAGAAGGTTGAACTTCTCCATCTGGATGAGGTCGGCTATCTCTGTGGCATGTGCCACTAGGGAGCGGGCATTTATTAAAGCCCCATTTAGATGTGGTGTGTTAGTACTTGTCAAAAGGTTTTTGGGGGGTTTGGTTATTTGTTTCTTTATCGGGTAGTGTGGTACAGTATTTATTCTGCTGGTGGCTATCCTTCAGTGGAGCCTATGGAGTGTGGAGGTTGGAGTTTGTGGGTTTGTTAGATTGTTTGGGTAATAGGCATTTTTTCTTGACATTTATAAAGGTCTTTGATCTAGCGAAAGGTTCAAACATTTTAGGGAGTCTAGAGTGGAGTCTGAGGTTCCTAACAGTGGTACTAAATGGTGTGTAGGTTTTCGGTAGGCCGTGAATATGGGCATCGAGCGTCATGTTACCTAAGATGGGAGTTTGCTGAACTCCTGTGTCTGTTGGTGTACACACATATTTTAGTTGATAACCATCTCGGATGATGGACAGCGCCTATGGGAGCACTACATCTGCTCTCCACTGGTGATAAGTGTGTGCCAGGCTTGCCCCCACCTGGGGAAAGGGGTCCCCATTTGGAGTGTTGAGGCTTCTGAGATGCTGAATGGGTTTTTTGCCTGTGGATGGGCCCTAAATCTCCCCTTGAAGACTGGGCTGCTTTGACCCACCGACAAGCATTATCAGGATCTGATTCTCGGGGTCGGCTGATACATCCAGGGTTGGGACCGAGCCTTATATCTGATGGTGTCTGCATGTTTATCATGCTTGTGGACCTTTTCCACCCTTTCCCCCAGGTCATTACCAAAGAGTTTTACCCCCAAAAACAGTAGGTGTAGGTCCACTGACCTCTGTACACTGTCAGTCTTCCAGTCACGGACATAGAGATGCCTCTGACTAGCCACAGGGAACCACATGGTGATTGTGGCTACTGTAATTTCATCTAATGCCAGGTCAGACAGGAAGTATGCCTGAAGATGGATAATCTCAATAAGAGCTGAACAGTCCTCCCCTTTCTTCATGGCATCATATAGCTGTTGAAAGTCCTCCAGGAGGGATTTTGCGGTGAAGGAGGCATAGATGCACAACCGCATGGGGAGATGGGCACCTGCAAAATTCTTACCCCGCGCATTAAAATTAAATCTGTCTGTCTCTCAAAGCCACTTTTTCCACAGACATGGAAGGTCTGGCCATCAAGCTTGACAGGAAGGAACCAATGCCATTGTTACCGCCAGCTTCTCCTCTTTTTAAAGCGGGGGCTGACACCTTGTGCCTAGAAAAACATGTGTACAGGTGCATTGTAAATGACTCATCACATCATATCATATCATATCATACACTGTGTCCTCCTACTCCTTTAACATCCTGTTCATAAAGCAGAGGACCGAAACCTTCTCTGGATCCACCCATTCCTTAATAATTTTCTCGGAATGGCCGGGATTACGTTTAGGCCCCTACACATCTTTTCTTCAAACTGTTGGACCGGTGGGTCCTTCGTTAATGTGGGCACCTGATCCTTGCCCTTTATTCAGTTTGCCATATTTGCCAAGACCTTCACCACTTTTTTGAGATGCAGCCATTTCCCAATTGGTTTGGAGGGTTCATCCAAGTCTGATGAAGAAGGAGGTGAGGATGAAGACGAGGATGAGGAGTGGTCTCTTCTTTGTGTCTTGGATGCACGTTCTTCTCTGAGGGTCTCCCGGATCAGCCCCTTGAACTGGCCATCTTCTGATCTTACCTGGCCCTCTTCCTATCTCGTGGAGACTCTGGAGTCTCAGGCATGGAAGAGTAGGATTCCCCATTCCTAGTTTTTCACTTGGCTCTGCCAAATGGTTAAGGTGAGAAGACAGGTAAAACAACACTGTGTCACCTTCTGACAGTCAGTCAGCTTCCATTACAAAAAGCCTGTCATTGAAGAGTCAACCCGGAGGTTTTGGCCCACACTGATTAATTAGGGGCTGCAAGGCCCTGCCAAGGTATTCCCCCACTCCCTTCAGTTCCTCCCCTTTGGAAGCAGGGGTTGAAGAGGGAAGCTGAGAGACATCCAAGGTTTGGAAGAGCCATCAACCACCCTCCTCGAGAGGGGAGCATGGTGCAGATCTTGCACGTACCCCCAATAGAATAGACCGTCCCATGCTGCAGGTGAAGCAAAGTGCTGCTGCTGCTATCATGTGCTGGGCAGGCAATGGCTTTGTGGGCTGCACCACGCCCTTGCTGGTAGGTGTGCCACCTCTAGGGAAGTGCTGACCTAAATTCCTGCCCTCTGGCCCAGCACAGACAGTAGAAGGGTAGAATACATCCCACCCATGAACAATGGCCCAGGGAGGGAGATCTCTGTGCAATGTTAAAAAAACCCAAAGAACCAGCTCAGCAGGCCACAGGCATCTCCAGGAATCTGGAAGACTGAACAGCAGGATGAGGTATGTTGTGCGTCCTCCATATAGGAGTGTGGCAGGGGGTGGAACAAAAACATGGCATGTATTTTTGAAATATCTGGGAGATGGCAGGTGGCCTTTAAGTACTGAGATGCAAGTACTGGGACAAGGACGAGGGGGGTGGGGGGTAATGTTATCAGTACACTATGCTTGAGCCCATACAAGGTCATCATAAGCCTTAAGCAATACTGTTTATTGGGTTCAGTAATTCAGTCCTTCCTAGTGGACAAATGCTAGTTTCTGTTTTATTTTGTACAATGCAGGCAAGCTGTCGGTTATTTTCTAAGTCCTTTCTAAAGCGGCGGGTAGCGCCCACTGTATGTTGTAACCATTTAATGAACACATTTCTAGGTATGCATTTGTATGTTATTTTGAAATGTGTTTTACATTAACTGTGGCTGTCAGGTGGTGGGTGACTGTTTAACAGGAGTTGATGGAGGAGCATGCACACATGACTCTCAGTGAGCACACCAGCTGTAAAGACAATGAAGTTGACTGCAGTAGCTCCAGGGATAGAGGACAAGGGATGGGGATGGGGACAACTATGGCAGCACCAGACTTGTGGGGATTCAACAGGTAGACTAGTCTGGATAAAGTTATGGTAAAGCCGTCCCCTAGTAACACACCGAGCTGGCATCCTTAGTTTACCATCAGTAAAATCCAGGCATACTACTTGCAGCTTCTCCTCGATGGCTGAGGGATTCACCCTTTGCTCAGCATAACAGGTTGACTGCTTTCTGCCCCATACCGGCTCGTGGGTTTCAGGCCCGGCTCCAGCAGGGGGGGTAGGGAAGCCAGGCCCCCCCAAGGCCACCCCCAACCCTCCTAGAAAGGAAGCCTTGAATGTGGGACCCGAGGGAGTGGGGGCATTGGGGTGTTGTGGGGGGGCATATCACTCTAAATGTGCAGCAGGAACCTCAGAGAGATTAGTATTCTGAGAACCTGCACTGCAGGAGGCCCGGTCAGTATTTGTTTGCTTGCCCTGGACAATTATCTATGCCCCACAGCCATGAAAGCACAAATGACCAGGGAGAAGAAGGGCCATTCATAACACTAAGGGGGTAATTCATAGAATTCAGCGCACAAGTGGCGCACGCGGCTGGCGCATAGTGTGCGCGTGCGAATCCCTGCGCCAGCCGCGTGCGCCAAAATACATTTCCGCGCACAGCATATTCATGGATTCCAGCCACCAAAACCAGCCGTGGTGCACAGTGGCGCAGCGACCCTGCAGCAGTGCCAGTTACGCCCCCAAGAACGCCCCTTGCGCAGGGAAAAGCCATCAAAATCCCCAATCCAGCGCAAAGGGCTGCGCTAACCGTGTACCTGCACGGCAAGCGGGGTCCGCGTCTCACTGGGGTACGCGGGAAGTTCCTCACGTTATTTCAGCTGGGTACGTGTATATCAGGGGTGCGCTGGAAGTTCCACACGCGAATGTCCTGGGTACGTGTATTTCGGGGTGCGCGGGAAGTTACACACGTGAATTCAGCAGGGTACATGTATTTCAGGGGTGCGCGGAAAGTTGTACACGCGATTCCATCAGGGTACGTGTATATCAGGGGTGCGCTGGAAGTTCCACACACAAATTTTCCGGGTACGTGTATTTCGGGGTGCGCGAGAAGTTACACACGTGAATTCAGCAGGATACGTGTATTACTGAGGTGCGCAGGAAGTTTCACACGCGATTGGCCCTGTGCGAGCGTGGTACGTGTATTACTGGGGTGCGCGGGAAGTTTCACACGGAAATTCAGCAGGGTACGTGTATTTCAGGGGTGCGCGGGAAGTTTCACACGCGATTGGCCCTGTGCGAGCGTGGTACGTGTATTACTGGGGTGAGCGGGAAGTTTCACACGCGAATTCAGCAGGGTACGTGTATTTCAGGGGTGCGCGGGAAGTTTCACACGCGATTTCAGCTGGGTAAGTGAATTCCAGGGGTGCGCTGGACGTTCCACACGCGAATGTCCTGGGTACATGTATTTTGGGGTGCGCAGGAAGTTTCACACGCAATAGCAGGGCACGTGTATTTCAGGGGTTCCGTGGAGTACTACACATGAATTGGCCGTGTGGGTCCTCCCAGGTGTTCGTTCCACAACCTCCACGGCCCCTGCAGGCAGCCCACACCACGGGGGACTACCCTGCACCCCCACTCATGTCCCCCAGCACCCCCAACCCCCAGCACTGTGGGGCACCCTCCACCAGGCCCCCACACATGTCCCCCTGTACCCCCACCCCCCAGCAGTGCAGGGCACCCTCCACCAAGCCCCCAACTCATGTCCCCCTGCATCCCCACCCACCAGCACTGTGGGGCACCCTCCACCAGGCCCCCACACATGTCCCCCTGCACCCCCACCCCCCAACAGTGCAGGGCACCCTCCACCAGGCCCCCAACTCATGTCCCCCTGCACTCCCACCCCCCAGCACTGTGGGGCACCCTCCACCAGGCCCCCACACATGTCCCCCTGCACCCTCACCCCCCGGCAGTGCAGGGCACCCTCCACCAGGCCCCCAACTCATGTCCCCCTGCACCCCCACCCCCCAGCACTGTGGGGCACCCTCCACCAGGTCCCCACACATGTCCCCCTGCACCCCCACCCCCCAGCAGTGCAGGGTACCCTCCACCAGGCCCCCAACTCATGTCCCCCTGCACCCCCACCCCCAGCACTGTGGGGCACCCTCCACCAGGCCCACACACATGTCCCCTGCACCCCCAGCAGTGCAGAGCACCCTCCACCATGCCCCCAACTCATGTCCCCCTGCACCCCCACCCCCCAGCACTGTGGGGCACCCTCCACCAGGACCCCACACATGTCCCCCTGCACCCCCACCCCCCAGCAGTGCAGGGCACCCTCCACCAGGCCCCCAACTCGTGTCCCCCTGCACCCCCACCCCCAGCAGCGCAGGGCACCCTCCACCAGGCCCCCAACTCATGTCCCCCTGCACCCCCACCCCCCAGCAGCGCAGGGCACCCTCCACCAGGCCCCCAACTCATGTCCCCCTGCACCCCCACCCCCCAGCAGTGCAGGGCACCCTCCACCAGGACCCCAACTCATGTCCCCCTGCACTCCCACCCCCAGCACTGTGGGGCACCCTCCACCAGGCCCCCACACATGTCCCCCTGCACCCCCACCCCCCAGCAGTGCAGGGCACCCTCCACCAGGCCCCCAACTCATGTCCCCCTGCACCCCCACCCCCCAGCAGTGCAGGGCACCCTCCACCAGGCCCCCAACTCATGTCCCCCTGCACCCCCACCCCCAGCACTGTGGGGCACCCTCCACCAGTCCCCCACACATGTCCCCCTGCACCCACACCCCCAAGCAGTGCAGGGCACCCTCCACCAGGCCCCCAACTCATGTCCCCCTGCACCCCCACCCCCCAGCAGTGCAGGGCACCCTCCACCAGGACCCCAACTCATGTCCCCCTGCACCCCCACCCCCCAGCACTGCGGGGCACCCTCCACCAGGCCCCTACACATGTCCCCCTGCATCCCCACCCCCCAGCACTGTGGGGCACCTGCCAGCAGGCCCCCACTCATGTCCAACTCATGTTCCCCTGCACCCCAGCCCCCAGCACTGTGGGGCACCCTCCACCAGGCCCCCAACTCATGTCCCCCTGCACCCCAACCCCCCAGCACTGAGGGGCACCTGCCAGCTGGCCCCCACTCATGTCCAACTCATGTCCCCCTGCACCCCCACCCCCCAGCAGTGCAGGGCACCCTCCACCAGGCCACCAACTCATGTCCCCCTGCACTCCCACCCCCCAGCAGTGCAGGGCACCCTCCACCAGGCCCCCAACTCATGTCCCCCTGCACCCCCACCCCCCAGCACTGTGGAGCACCCTCCACCAGGCCCCCACACATGTCCCCCAGCCAACATGTCATCACAATCTAGATCCCTGGCCCTTATGGTCATCCTCCAAATGCCAAACACCCACCCGAGTATTGCATCCACACACTTAGAAATGGCAATAACATGATAGAACCGCAATTGCAAGTTTGGAAATGAACACATGTCCCTCACATACACCCAATGGGTGTCAGTGACTCTCAAAACCCATATCATGATATGCATGAAACCAATGAGATGATACTACACATTGAAGTTTGAACAAAAAATATGTATTAAAAGCAACATAAATTGAATCAAAAATAAACAAACAAAAATGGGAATTAAAAAAAATAAAAACCAGCATGTCTGTGAAATAATGCAAAACCACAAATCATAACCAAAGGAAAGGTGTCCAAAGTCACAGTCCACAAAAGTAAATCCAATGGAAAATTAAATCGAAAACCATTGCTCCATGGGTAAATCATAAAAAAAATGAAAATCCAACAGTCAACTATATACAGATAAACAATCCAGGGTCCATGATCCCAACAGAAGAAATGAAACCTATCTAATAACACTACCTAATAAAAAAAAACCATATACAAAATGTGGCTCATTGTCCAAAAGGTAATAAAAAAAATGCAAAACCAAAGGAAACCTAACACTAACTACAGAACTATTTACAAGGGCAGCGGGCTAGTCCGACGGCTCACTTGTGGATGTCCCGGGCCAGGGCATCATCAAACTCCTGCTCAATGTCCCGGAGGCGGTCCTCCTCCATGGCCCCGAGGGTGTGCAGGGCCGTCGACGTGTCCACCTCCAACCCCCTGCGGATTGCCTCGAGGCACTCGGCCCGCCTCAGGGCCCTCCGCATGGAGTTCTCCGCCCTGACCATCGTGAGCCGTGCCTCTTCCGCCCGCTGCCTATCCGCATCTATGGCGTGGCCCAACCACTGCCACACGGAAGACACTTCCTGTCCTGGGTCCTCCTGCCCTCTGGCCGATGCCTGCCCCTCCGATGTCAAAGGCCCCGAGCCATCATGGCTCCCACCACGTTGCTGCTGCTGTGCCTCTGTCCGTGCACTGCCTCCTGCTGCCTGCACATCCTCTGCTGGCTGGGGTGCAGTCGTTGATGTGGCCACCCCTGCTGGACGTCCGACTCCCGACTGTGGCAGGGATGCCTCTTCCACCAGCCTGGCCGCACCGTCAGAGGCAGCTCCACGGGGCACCCAGGTGACTGAAGGGTGGGAAGATGGCACGGAGGACGACTGGCGCATAGGGGGTTCAGTTGAGGAGGGGGTCGTAGCAAGCCCCATCAAACGGAGGAATCCGGCCTGGGTGACATGTCCCAGTAGACCAACCCGGTCAACGAGCCATTCGAGATGATGTGCAGTCTCCTCATGAAAAGACTGCAGGTCAACTCACATGGCCGGTTGACGCAACGCCACACCAGTCAGGACAGGCTCAACCCGGACCCGGATAGCCACGTCCGCAGGCAGAGGAAGGCCAGTTGTTGTGAGCTCATCCCCTGCCTGAAAACGGGTCTGGACGTAGGCATCCCAGCTGGTGCAAGATGATGCAGTGACAGGATCAGGGACAGGATTGCACACAGGCACCTCTGCGGCGGCCTGTGCTGCCTCCTGTCCCTGGTTCTGCACTGCACCACTAGCACCAGTGGATTCCCCACCTCCAGACCCCGTCTCTGTTGCTTGCACGGCCTCCTCCTCCACCAAACCCCCCACCAACCTGGATGACTCCGTGCCATCTTCCCCCGTTGGGCCCTGTGGGGTCCCAGCTGCCCCTTCTGCTGCCGAGGAGTCCAACTCCAACCTCCGCCTCTTGGACCTCCCCCCAGCATCTGCGGCCTGGGACGCGGCACCAGACTCCTCACTCCCCGACAAGATCACAACATGGGAGGGGAGCCGGGCCTTGCGTCTCCGGCTGGCGGTGCGATCCCCGCCGCTGTGCTCCACAGCACCTTCTCCGCCCTCTTCATCAGTTGACGCTGCAGACAGGGAGAAATAAAACACAGGCATCAGGGCACTGTACAATGGACACATACACACATGACAGTTGTACATGAGTGGCATTGCCATCACAATCCCCAACACACATGTCATTTCAACTTGCACACATGAGCCATACCACAGCCATATCGCAACTGCCAGCACCATCCATACACATACAACAGCAGGAGCAGGCAAAGGTGAGCCAGACATCACATGCAACACAGGGAGTGCACTACACATGTACACACACCACCACACTTGCATGCATGTGTACACCTCTGCCAACTGTTGCAGTGTTCAGATGGGCATCCAGGTCACATCTGCCAATCAGGCTTCCACATCCCTCTGTCACATGCATCCATGTTGCATCACTGTTGCACCCTTGTCAAATACACACACATGCACATGTACACAGTGCTGATACATGCAGCTGAAAACAACATACATGCGTGACATCACGAACATGCCTACTTACATACACATTCATCCAAACATGTGTGCCCACACAACTGCATTTGGCACGCAAGCCTACACACACAAGTACCATCCATGTCTCACACATGACAGCCCTCGCATGTGTTAGCCTCACGGCCCTGTACACCCAGGGCCAATACTCGGCCACATACAAACAGATGTGCAACCTGTACACTACTGGCACATCACCACAAGCACAGCTTACAATCAGGATGCATGTACACTTACCGCTCGACTCCAGACGGGTCTGCCTCTCAAGGACCTGGACATGGAGCGCTGGGGATATGCGTTCCAGGACCCTCATCTGATCTTCCGACAAGTGGCCCCGGCGCCCCTTAGCATCCGCTGCCTTCTAGAGGCGCCAGGCCTTGTTTATGGTCCTGGACCTGAAGTCCTCCCAGCGCTTCTTGACATGCTGGAAGTCGCGGACTGCCACCCCCTCCGTGTTGATGGCAGTCATGATGTCCGTCCAGATCCGAGTCCATCCTTCCTTGTCAGCGCCCAAACTTCCGAAGAGGGCATTTTACTGCCCCAGGACTTGCTCCACCAGGACACCAACTTCCCTGGCACTGAAGCTGGTGCCCCTCTGCCTCTCTGGCCGGGGGTTGTCAGTGGTGCCAGATGTTGCAGTGCCCGACATGACAACCGCAGAGGCAGGAGTGGGTGGGCAACTGGGTCCTGGGGCTGGGCTGTAGAGCGATGGAATCCCAGTCGGGAGTGTTCGGTTCCAGCAGGGGTGGTCACAGCAACAGCACCCCTGGCTGATGTGCAGGCAGCAAATGGCAGGGCACGTGGGAAGCAGGCAGTCAGGCAGTCAGGCAGCAGCAGATGGCAGGTGGAAGCGTGCTCGGGGCTCTGGGGGGCAGTAATTCGGCCTTCTGGGCAGGAGCGTGGTCTTCCGTGTGCTTACGCGTGGCCAGCTTGATACGGAGTGATTTGGCACGTGAAAATTCTGCACATCAGCGTGTAATTCGAGGAAAGGCCCATAGCGCGTAAGCGCGTCTGCACACATACGCAATTTCATTGGACAGAAGGCCCTTCAAGCTCAAGCGCCTCTGTGACGTGATACGAGCAGGCGTGCATAGGTGTTTCAGCGCGTGTGAAAAACTGCACGTCCGCGTGTAATCCGAGGAAAGGGCCCATGCGCGTAAGTGACGTGACGCGCGCGGGCGTTTCCCTCAGCATGGGTTAAAGGTGAGCGGGGCCAGCAGTTCGCTGTACGTGCCTTTCATGGAGACGGACGAGTGTTGCTGCTTCCTGTTGTTTCACTCGCCATCACAACTTCACAGCTATCAAGGACGTATCTCTTCTTTTGGCGGGGTATTGGCTATGCATGTTTTTCTGCATCGCGCTAGTCAGACGGTGAGTCGCACACACTATTTTTCCCACTGCGGGTGTCCCTGTGTATTGCACCCATTTTCGATGTCATAGTAGCCTCCGTGTCCCACGCGTACGCATTATTCGTGTTACTGGGTGCCACTGCGTACTGTGGGAGGTTGAATCCATGCACGTAGGCTGCATGGTTGCGTGCACGGTTTTACTGCAGTTTTGGGGGGCCTGAGCGTTGCGTGACCCGTCACTACATCACCGGGGTCACATACAGCCTTGCAGGTGCAGGGGGGCTGTTAACATCTTGCTTCCCACCCCCTTCACCCCAATTGCCCAGGTCAATTGTGGTGTACACCTCCCATTGGCACTACTCCATCTGTGCCGGCACTACTACATCTGTGCCTTGGTTGGGAGGATACCAAAGGTGAGGGGCTCCTCAGCTGGGTGTATTCCTCGTGGCGGGCGTGGTCGGGGACGTGGCCGTGGTGACCAGGGAGTAGGGGGACTCCAGGGTGTCCAGGGTGGCCACAGAGGGGGAAGAGGCAGGGGTGCGCCACTTGAGCACAATGTTGTGCCACATTTCGGTGCAGTCATGCCACCACCCCCTGTGGTTCCGGGGGATGCAGCTTCTGCATCTGGCACTGGCGCCCGTGTGACCTGGCAGTCCGTTCCATCGACTGCCATGGGCCCAAGGGTAGTGGTAGCTGCAGGTGCAGCTGTGGACACCGCCACCCAGGCTCAGGGTCTGCCAGCGCAGGCTGCGTTGGCACTTGAGGAGCCCTTGGTAGATTTCCAACAGGCCAGGAGGGAAACCATAGGGCCAGGCCGGGCTGCTCAGACCAAGACACGTGTCCCTGGGGCAGTTATGTCATCTGCTGCCCCGAACAGCCGGGTGTTGGCAAGTGCAGGGGCAGATGCACCCAACAACACCCCGGTTGTGAGTCTGCCAACCAGGACCGTTGCGGTCAATGAAGCTGCCACAGCGGATGTTGCTGCGCAGGGGCCATTAGAGGGCACCCAGATGCCACTGACACAAGTCAGGCCTTTGGTCGTCCCTCCACCTGCCACTCCCTTGGCTCAATCCACCGAACCCACTGGCCATAATGGTCCGGGCGGCATTAGCCAGCCAGGGTCTGCGCCACAGTCCAAGAGGAGGAAGGTTGCACCTGCAGCACAGGCTGTGACCCCACACACAGCCACGACCTCCTGCACGTCGAGGAAGAAGCCTTTCTGCAAGCAGGAACTGGACTTCCTCATGGGCTACGTGCGGGGCCACAGCCGTGACATGCTAGTGGGTGCCAATAGTCAGACTACGGCTGCCCAACGTGACACCCACTGGAAGCATGTTGCGGAACATGTCAGTTCATTCGGCCATTAGGTGCGCACGGCGCAAGAGTGCCAAAAGCGTTGGAATGACATCAAACGCAGCAGTAAGGCTAAGCGTGCCTCTAATTACAACTTGACTCTGGTGACTGGCGGTGGGCCTGCACCAGAGGAGGAAGAACTCACTCCGCATGAGGCACTCGTTGCGGAGTTCATACCACCTGAATTGGTCGAAGGAGTGGGAGAGATGCTGGACTTTGATGCCCAGTCCAGTGAGTGTTGATGCATGTTTGTTGAGGACGTGTGCGTTTCACTTGTGGGATGTGTTGTGCATGATTGCCACTACATGTGACGTGTACATGGTTCTGATGTGTAAGTAATGCAATGCTTCCGTGATGCATGTCTCCTCTGCCTGCATGCGTGGACTCCATGTAGGCATGCTTCCTTGCCCCTCCTTCGCCACTCTGCACCCCAGTTCCACCTTTGCACTAGTCTGCTTCAATCTTGCCAATGTGTACTTTCCTGTTCATGCGTCCAGTGTAGAAGCTAACTTCCAGCGTAGAATCTGCCAGACATATGCCGTGTGGTACAGCCTTAGTACTTGATGCAGGGTATCTCACTTGTACTGTGCATAGGTCAGATGTCCGGCAGGGACATGAGTGCCCAGTCACGCTCCATGTGCATTGCACGCATGCCCCTATGTGTCCTTGACTGGATGATCACTCTAATACAAGTCCTGGGTGACATACATTGCATGGCATCTCATCAGCCTTCCCATGTCAACTGTGGCTCAGTACTGCGTTGCACACATGTTTAGGGTCTGACAATCTGTGTGGCTCACAGGCCTCAGCCTGTTCAATGGCCAATGACTCTGTCCAACTGTTGTTGTGTCTTCTTCACACGTGGGCGGCCTCCAGAGTTTTCATCTGCTTACTGTCCCATCATCATTTGCAGTGTTGTCACTTGAATCACATTAAGCTGTTGATGCCAGTCAACACTGCCTGTCAATACACAGGTGTATGGTCAGCCTTTTGATACCCTGCTAGGCATCCCTGCTTTTGTACTGGGTGGAGGGGTGCTTGGCTTCTAGATATGGTACACATTGAATGCACAATGCACGTGATGCCTGAATTTGACCTTGCACTGCCTTCACATTTCCCGGCACACACCATGGAGTCATTGTACATGTAGGTAGTGAGTGGCATACACATTTTCTGCACTGCATAGACCCACTTCCATGGAAACTGCCACCTTTCAACAGGTCTGATCACAGAAGCAATTCAAAGTTGACTCAGCATGCATGTCAGGTTATATGTTGTGTGTCACATGTCTGCCTGATGCGTTTGTTGTCGGTGTGTGTGTGTGTTGTGTGCTTCTGAAATGTGTAGTGACCTTTTTCTCTCTATTTTTCAGGTGATGATGCAATGGAGGTGGAGGATGGTGTTGTCATGCCAGACACAGGGTTGTTACCACTACATCAACCCGGCACAAGTGGGGGTCGTGGGGTGGTAGGCCATGAAAACCCCCAAGTGCTACAGTCCATCTTGTCTCTGGCTGCCTATGAGTCCAGCCTTGATGACGACTCTGACGTCCATGTTGAGTTGGATGAGCATCAAGTCCATGTGTCAGGGGTGAGTGATTCTGATGTGGACACTCCTCTGTCTGCGACACCTGCACTGAGGGATCAGACAGTCTTGGTTCCTCCGCCCGTGGTGGATGGGGACGCAGGGTCACCCTCCACACCAGTCACTGATGTGCCTGGGACATCACGTCGACGGGGGCATGTAGTCGTGCAGCCGCGGGCAGTGCCAACACAGCGAGGACCCCCGGTCCTTGGGTCCCGCAGGGGTCAAGCCCTGCAACGCGGTTGCCGCACACAACCGCAGTATACTGAGCGGGAGCAAGACATGACTGCCAATTCAGAACGGCAGGGGGCAGCAATGGAGAACATCGCTGAGAGCATGGAGCGTGTGGCCTGATCTGTGCTCCCCCCTGCTAGGCAGGTGCTTCTCCAGCAGCAGGCGGCATGGTCCACGGCCTGCTCGCTCAGGCTGGGCATGGCGGCCTCAGACAGGGACGCCAGGCTGAAATGTTGTCTCTGCGTCAAGCAATTGCTGCTCATGCAGAGGCACACATGGATGCCCTGAGGGAGGAGTATGCTTCCCTCAAATCCACTCTGGGTGTCCTTATGATGTCCCAGAGGCAGCGGGCAGAGGAGAGGTTTGCACAGCTTGAGTGTACCATCTCGGCTGAGCTACAGGCATGCCGGGAGGTGCAGCGGTTGTCCAGCCAGGCCTTGCAGGAGGAACTCCGTGTTACACATGCTACCTTGCAAGAGGAAGCACGTGTATCACGTGAGGTTCTGCATGCAGACCTACGTCACATCGCCACACAGAACCAGGCTCACCCGTCCGGCAGACTTGCTGCCGACGAGGGGCAAGCTGCGGAAAGGCGTGGCCAGGCTACTGTGCCACGTCCTCCTTTCCAGGATGAGCCAGACTCGGACGACCATTTATCTCCCACATAGGTCGGGCTGTGCAGGCGTTGAGCACATGGAGTTTTTTTTTTTGGCTCAGCATCATCGCATGTGGGTGTTAAGCAGCACCCTGTACCTCCCCCCTCCTGGGTGTCTCCCCTCCCCCCTGGGTCGTATGTGGCCATTCTTGATTTTTCTTTTAGTTTAGTTAGTTAAGTTTCTGTTTGATAGTTAGTTTAATTAGGTAATGTAGGTTTTTCAAAGTTAGTGTAATTAGTTAATATAGTTTAAAATTGCTTGTCTATTGTGCTTTCATGTGATGGTGCGGTGCTTTGTGGCTTTTGAAGGCATCCCCTGCCTGTTCCAGCTGGGCCCTTCAGGCTTGTCTTGTGTATGTGGTTGCTGCTTGGGATCCTTGACTCACATATGCCACTCCTGCCTCCCTTATCCATGGGCTCACAAGGATGGTTCGGTGTGACAACCTATTACACAAGGGCTTTGGACTGTCATATCTGTGGCATGTCTGGTGCTGTGTAACTTGTGTTGACACCCCTAGTGGGGATGATTGCAGTGTTATTGTCCACTGTTCAGCTGTTGCTAGATGGGGTGTTTCATGATTAATGTGTACATTCATTGCCATGCATTGTGTAGTATGTTTCTTATCTTTACTGTACACGTGCTTGTTGCAATTCATGCCGTAGATAGTGTGTTCCACACTTTGGATGTGAAAGACGGACTGATGGTGTGATTTCTGATGTACGTCTCTGACATGGTCCAGTAATGAGATGCCTGAAGAGACACACACAGATGACTTTAAAGCATTAATCATGTGTTTCATGCCCTTTCTGCAGGGGGATGAGCCTCCAGAGCACCTTTGCCAGCAGACATGGCCCATTGGACATCTGAATTCTGGACACGTTTGTTGGTGCCCACATGAACTTTTGTGCACAAGCAGAGGCACAGGGATTGCAGACCTACATCCTAGAACTGCTGACGTGTTCCAAGGAACTCCAGGCAAGGTGAGCAGCACAGGGGGGCCACAACACAGCAAAGCTTGCGCTAGGCGAGTTGCACATGCAGGCTTAGTCACAGCACTGAGGGTGAGCTTGGATGAATATTGGTGTAGAAGCACACAATGCAGCTCAGATGTGTTGGTGGACTGATGGCTGTTGATTGTAAGGTTGTCTGAGACACCTGCAGGGGCAGTGGCACATACCCTCCGGTACACCAAGGTCCATTGAGGCACTTGTATCAACCATGTAGCCTTCCGAGACATGGAAAGGGGCAGCTCACAGGGACATACAGCAAGGGACATACTCGGGTGCAGTGCATTTCATTTCCATGTACATTTTGATACATGCACTGCCAACTTTGTTTCGGTCATGGTGGAACACGACTTGTTCTGAAGTCATGCCTTGCTATATGGGTCTGTCTGCTTACCCAGGGAACATTGCATGTTGTGCGAATTGTGACACATTGGTGTTCCATTTGCCAGGCACCCACCGGCGGCTGACTTACTGCATTGACTGTGTATGACCCATCACAGGGGTAATGTTATATATGGGTACTAAGCATCTACACCAGATTGTCTGTTTGTAGAGTAGTTTGTTGCTATGGGGCATGTTTGGTGGTGTGTTTTTGTATAATTGGCACGTACAGATTATTGACTGTGGCTCTCTTTGCAGCATTGCAGTGCTCCTGTAACCAGACCTGAGAGTGCGTAGGCGGAAGGCCAGCACTCAAAACCAGAGCTAAGTGTCTTGTTGTTTTTCTTTCAAACTGCTCTGTATAGGCTTGCTGGGGGGAGCACTAATGCATGGATGAATGTGTAATTCAATTTGGTATGTTATTTTCCCCTAATCACCCGGAGTCCTATCCAATTTTAAACCCTGTACCCTCTACCCGGTGTTCCTGCTTCCCGTACCTATCCAAGCAACGTTCCCTAACCCTCTTTCCCCGCTGGGGTTGTGGATGCCTGTGTAAGCCCCAAACGTGCAGGCGCCAAAACCCTAGAGGGGGTGGTTGGTTCATGCCACTCCTAAGCCTGGACTACAGAAGGCCATGTCAATGATGTCCAAGCTTGTTCGGATTGTGTATGTGTTCATGCAGGTAGTACATTTTTGAGCATTCCCTACTTTCATGTGTCATTCCTCCTCCCCTCTCCTGCCACTCTTTCCAGTTATCCAGTGTACCAACACCTATCCCGACTGCATATCCCTGACCCTCCTTCCCCACCAGGGTCTCAGAGGCCTGTGTGAGTTTGACCTTGCAGGCACCCGGGACACGGTGGGGGTGGTTGTTTCATGACACTCCCGCACCTGTACACGGGACCCTGTGACAGTACACATCCGTTCATGGTGCATCATTCTATGTTATGTACCACACATGGTTCACATCCTGTTGTGACATTGTTTTACTGTGCTACCTTGGTTGTTACATCATTGTGGTAGTACTTGGCCTTTGTGAGGTACTGCTACGTCAAGTCATCTACTGGAGGGTGTTCTGGTTTGTTTTTCTGGCTTGGATTTTGTGATTTTGCAAATGAGGGTGGACTTTGAGGGTGCAGGCACCTTTTTACACACAAGGTTGGAGATGGTAATGAAGGGGAAGGGTGATCCTGTGGCCAGGTGAAATTGAGGGTTGAAGGCTCCATGACCCAGGTGCAGTTGTTCAGTGGGTCATGGTCATTTGTGAGGGAGGGGGGGGTTTGTTGTTGATAGTTGCCTTGCCCTGCAGTGTGATGGGAACCCTGACATTGTAATAGTGGTATCCTATGTACATGTTGTGTTCTGCTGATCAATGCCTGTTCATGTGTTGTGTTTACCTTTCAGGTGTGAGGGGATAGTTGTGGTTTGACATGCTGGGGTGTACACATGGTGAATGTTCACATGTGATGTGTAGAGGACACTGATGGTCACTTGATTGCACATGCATATGTTGAGTGCATGTCCTTACTGACACACACACTTGCACTAATATGCACTACATGTACAACCGCCCTTGCATATCCACGTGTACACTGTTTGCCTTCTGGTGCCCACTGTTTCCCTGCAGCTCATGTTCTGTGACCAATTATGGATCCTGTACATGCCTAATTTGCTTTTTGATGAGGTCTGTCGCTTAGATGTGATGCTCAGGGTGTGCATCAGACACAATGGCTGTTCACTGTGCTGTGCACTGAGCAGTGTGTTGCAGGAGTTGGACACAGCACACAGAAGCTGCAGTGTTGATTTTGAAATGCACAATGTGCATGTAGACAGGCATTCATTGTTATGTTACGTCTACAACTCTTGTAATGCATTTGGAAATGACTTATTTTAGGTGGGAGGTTGTTGGTCAGTCATTTCATCTGATTCCATGTCAGGCATCATTGTCTGATGCCACTGTACATTTTTGACATGGCAATGTGTACCTTATTGGTACTGTGTTGGTGTATGGGTATTGCTTGCCATGTCATGTTGTGGTTTGGGAGGGTTTGAGTGACATAACAGTGATGGCCATGGCCTGTTTTGCAGGTGTGTGTGATTCACACCTTGCATGTCAGGGTCATCCACTTCTCAAAGCAACTAGCTGGGGGTAGATCTCTCTCTGCGGCAGGGGTCTCCCTCTGAAACAGCCTTCCTGCCTCACTGGAACTTGAGGAGAACCATCTCCGGTTCCGGAAGCACCTCAAGACCTTCCTCTTTGCTTCTGCTTTCTCTCTGCCTCTCCCTTGCAAAATTCTTCACTGGAACTGCACTGGATCTGCAACTGGGCCACTCTCACCGACCTCGGTCTCTGGCCCAGCCACTCTCCACTTGCACTGCCTCCCTGGCAACCCCTGCACTGCGGGACTGTCTCTCTATCCCTACAGCCCCCCCTTCCCAGCACTTGTCTGGACTTACCTTTGCAGTTGCCACCAGCTAGCCTATTTATTTGTTTTTTAGTCTACTTACCCTGTACTGCACTCCCCCCTCCCCTTCCCCTTGCACTTTTCTCTTCCCCTACCCCTGCACTTGCACAATCTAAATGACACCTGGCCTAGTAGTATCGTTGTCTGTCTTCCCTTGTTCCCCCCTCCCTGCCTCATCGCACCTTGAAATACTTGTGTATAGGCATGTTACAAATGCCATATCATGTCATGTCATATGTGTGCCTTTTGGTTACACAGGATAGCTTGTGTTTAAGTAGCTAGGGATGCAGACAATGTGGCACTTCCATGGCAACTATCTCAGGGTGGTAGGGTTGTGACAGTTGACTGTCTCTTTGTCATCATCGATTGTCACCTGGTATGTGCCAGGCCTGTGTGCACTCCGCAGGGGTGGGAGTTTAGGTGAAAAAGCTGGGTCCGGGCTTCCTCGCCAAGTGCCCTGTCCACTCCCATGGGCAGCACCTGTGCCTGTGGTTGGGGATGTGGGGGCACCACCATGTCCACCGGTACGCCCTGCCGTGTTGCAACATTGTGCAGGACACATGCTGCCACAATGATCCTGCACACTACTGGGGGTGCATAGAGTAGCTGCCCGCCAGAGCGGTCAAGGGAGCGGAAACGTGACTTGAGCACTCCGAATGTGCGTTGTATTTTACCTGGGGTGGTGTGGTGGGGTTCCGGATTGGCGTCATCATGTGGTTGCTCAGAGGGTAGGCACTGTCCCCTGGGGAGGTGTAAATGGTTGTGTATTTGTGTGTGTGTGTGTGACATGCATGCATGTGCAAGGGCATTTGTACTCACCTAGGAGCCATGTGTTGCCATGCTGCCCAGCTTCCAGGGCCCGGCTCAGGGCGGAAATTCTGTATATGAAACTGTCATGGGTGGAGCCAGGGTAGTTTGCATAGACAGAGGTGATGATTCCCTTTGCATCGCATACCACCTGTACATTGATCGAATGACAGTGCTTGCGGTTTTGGTAGATGTGCTCAGTGGCCCTAGGTGGACGTAGGGCCACATGGGTGCAATCTATGGCACCGAGCACTTTGGGGAAGTGTGCCACCCTGAAAAAATCCAGCAGGCCTTTCTGCGGGTGTTCTGGGCATGTGTATGTGCCTGCGGACTGAGGGGCGCGCTGTCATGATTGCCAGTACCTGGTGTAGGCAGCGTGACTGTGTGACTGCGTGGCCTGTGAGACCCCCCCCACTATGGCAGTAGTCCGCTGAAATGACCCAGTGGCCAAAAAATGCAGGACATTGAGCTCCTTCTCCAAGGGGCTAAATGCTTGGGAGCAAAGGGTGGGGGACGTAAGGTCATCTTCCCACTCCCTGACCAGGTCTAGGATGATATGGGGTGGAAACCTATACCTGCCGTAGACCTGGTCGTCAGGCATCCCAAAAAGGCTTGTCCGTGGTGCGAAAATGCGTGCCCTGGCTATTCTCCTCCTCCTGCGGTGTCCCATGATCAGTGCTGCGACAAATGGGCATTCATCGTAGCTGTATATACGTGTTTGTTGTTTGCGCGCACTTCCGCCTGCCTTCGTGTGGCGGACGCGTTGACGCCTGTGTGTGTCTTTTGCCATGCGCGAATTTCCCATATTCAAATCCATGAATACGGGTTGTTCGCGTGCGTGTGGACGTTCCGTGTAGTTCCTTGCAGTACTTCCCTAGTTACGCCTTCTTTTTCATGCATTATTCCCCATTCCGTGTGTTACGCCCACTGTTCCACACACTTTGGTTGTCTGCGCCGCGCTATGTGCGCTTTTGCTGTGCGTGTAGCGCACGCCGTGTGTGCCCGCGTGCGCCATGGCAGGATTTGGTGCACGGACAGCGGGAAACACGCGCAGCGTTTTCCTTGAATCGCACGCGTGCGCTGGGTTTCTCACGCTTGCGCCACCTTGCGCCAGCTTGCGCCGGGATTTTCGGCGCACATTTGCGCCATGAATCGACCCCTCAGTGCGGTAGCACACTTTCTCAAGCAGGGAGCCTACAACTATTTTCTCAAACCCAAAATCACAAAGTTGGCTTCTGTAATTAAAGTATGTTAATTTGTTGTGGGAATATAGCGTTTTTTCAGATCATGCTTAATAAAATGCTTACCTAGAACAAACAATACATCACACAATGTTGCTTGCGCACAGATACCTGCAGAAGGTGCATTGACTGGGGGCTTTAAAGGTGTTGAAGAAGGAAGCTGACACAAAGGTGGGATGGTGATGGTTATACACTTTTATTTGTGCATAAAGAGGCCCTCTCTATCCCTATTTTCTAAGAAGGGTTTCGCTGCCTGAGCAATAATACTAAAAAATTACCATCAAATCAAGCTCCACTGTTCTATGGCACAACCTACTTCTATCCCTCACAATACGTCTAAAGGATTATCTAACAGAAAGTTCCTACTCCAGGATAATGTTTCCCTTTTCCTGATGATCAGATAGTGTTCAAAAGAAAGTTCTCTATCAACAAGAATGCCAGGGGTAATGACTCCCTTCCCCTGGTTTGTGGGTTTCACACAGCCCTCATATAATGTTAACGTCCAGGAGAATGGCTCTCTTCTCCTAGTATAGGTCCATACAGTTTCCAATAAAGCCAGTGGGAATGATTCCTTTCCCCTGGCGTCACTAACACAACTCCCAGTTTGGGACCAGGAGAATGACTCCCTTCTCCTGGTATTTCTTGGCACAGTTCACAAGGCCACTCTGTTTTGGTGTTGGCAAAGTGCCAGATCCTTCTTTGTTGATCACTCGGCTTAGTGCCACCACTACATCAAAGAAGCGCTTATTGCTTGCTAGGCATCCCTTTTGTTGGTGCCCCAGACCCTTCTGTGGGGGTCAGTGGGTTTATAACTGCCACTTCGACAAGGAAGCTCTCCTTGGATGCTTGGTTTCCAACAGTTGGGTACTCCAACCCATCTCTCGTGGTTAGTGTACTTGTTGTCGCCACAGCGATGAGGAAACTATATGCGGTTGCTTGATGTGTGCTGATTAGGGTCTCTGAACCATCTCTGGTGGTCAGTGGGATTATTGTCGCCACTGAGATGAGGAATCTTTCTTCAGATGCTTGGTTTGGTACTGGTTGGGGTCTTCAACCCATCGCTGGTGGTCAGTGGGCTTATTGTCACCACTGCAATGAGGAAACGATCTTTGGATGCTTGGTATACCATTGTTAGGGTCCCTGACACGTCTATCTTCCATCCCTGTGTCCCCTCTGAGTCCGTCACACCTCTCATTACCATCTGAGGGATTTTGGCAGGCCACTGGGACTTCCTGGGACTGGGGTAATTCTCTCTGATGCACATGGCTTCTCTCTTTGTTTTCCACAGCTTTGCGTTCAGGTCTACATCAGCTGGACCCATGGAGAACTTTTTCTGTGCTTTGTCAGCATCCTCCACTCTTCTCTGACTTTGGTCTGCCCACAGCATTTGAAACTCCCGCTGGTTTCTGCACCTGATGCCTCTTCCGGCTGGGTTTGACAAGAAGTAAGTCCTTCTTCAATATTTATAGTAGTGTTCCACCTTTGGAGAAATTCAAGAGTTTTTTGTCTGTTTTACAGTGGCCATCTCTATGCCTCCTCAGGGCTTCCTTGCTCTATTATTACTGGACCATAACAAGTTACAATATAGCATCTGAGTACATTAAGGCGTATCTGGTGGTGCACTGGTATGCTGGATGATGGGGTTATTAAGGGAATAAGGTGGCTGTGGCCCAGAATATACGTCCTCATCTCCAAGAGGGGAGCCGTCCCCTGGAAGGACCTCCCATATTTTAGCACCCCTAGGGTTAATATTGGTTAGCGGTCGCATCACACTAGCCTTACAGGGAAGGGCTTTCCCATGTGGAGAATTGACCTTATTCAAAGATTCATCACAGGGCTCTTACACATGACATTAAAATATATATTCATCTGCATTAGCAACTTAAGTATAAGTGAAAAGAATAAGGTTGGTAGTAACACAAATGCAATTGTGGAGGGAAGAGTAGTAAAATCAAAAAGTGATAGATGCAAGGATTTCAATTAAACATTAAAACTATCATTGCTCTGCTCTGCAAAGCATTCCATGCCATAATTCTTTAGTATGCCTGTGACATTACAGAAGGGGACAAGCCATTAGCAAATTACTTTTGGTTCTGCCACCAAAAGGTGCAGTTCAGTCTCAACTTCCTTGCCATGTAACCCCTGCATTGGAACACAAGCAACCACAGGCATGTTTAGGCCTTGCAGTCTAGCAGTCTAGCCTAGTAGTTTTAGGCAGGGCTGCTCATGTTAGTGGAAGGGCCAAGGCTGATTTACAGACTATGGTATGGAGTGCTGACCAGAGCAATGCCAGTGGTTATGATTGATTTGGAGACTTACATACATCCTTTTTATAGGATGATGACAGGAATTGAGGGGGAACATTTACCCACCCAATGACAAGTCATGGTTAGGTGGAAGCGTATGGCATTACTATCAACTACTTGCCCTGCACCGCCATAACATACTCTTTAGGAACTCTTTGAGCAAGCTCTATCACTAAGTAACACCAATCTATGTGCTGTATAGGACCTGACAGTGTTATATGTAGGCATTTATTTGAGTGTTTAATTACTTAATTGCCTCTGTAAATGAGCTCCTGGGGTGATAAAAATCCCTTTGTATGTGTCTTCAGCTAGTTGATTTTATAAGCAATATCTGTGTCCATGCCTCTGTTCCTTGCACGGGAGTCCTTTCTAAAACAAGCAATCACAAAGCCAGCAGTGTTGACTTGTGTATAGTTATTAGATAGACATGTTCCATGCAATTAAAACATATGCCCAGGTACTAGCACTGTTCCCATCTTTTGGCCCAGTGATACCCTTTTGGCAGTGCCTGGCAAAAGCCTATCCATGCCTAATCAAAAGCCAAATGCATGTTGACTTTGCCATTGCATGTTGGTTTCAGTTTGTCTCCCGAAGTGAAAGTGTATATGCCCATATGTGGGTGCTTCATTTGCTATGTCTAGGGAATTAAGCTGCACTTCACTGAGTTGGTTCAGCAAGGCCCTACCTGAAGATGATAAGGCTAGGATGGCATGTATGGACCCGTTTCAGATCATCTTCTCATGAGTACTTGCCATTCTAGTTGCAACCTAAATAGAGTGTATCTTTGTGTGGAAGCCTAGCCTAGCCTAGCCTGAACTGCCAGAAATGTTCATGATTCAAACTGATAAGAACTGAATTGATAACCTCATACTGTTGGAGTAACTTAACAGAGTTAGCATGCAAACAGATTACATTATGTGTATTGTGGGTCTTGTTTGGAAAGTATGATATAAATCCTGGGTGCTGGGTTTTTAGGCAGGGCCGGGAATGGAAACGATTTACTATTTGCTGTGCGATCCCACCATTGATGGGGAGGGGCGCAGATTTCACCCACCAATACATATTTTCCTCTCAGAAGATTTTTTTTTTTTTTAAATATATTTTTATTTTAAATGAAAACAGTACAAAACAAACTTGTGGTATTATGTACAATAAGTCAGTTGACAATTTAAGAAAACACAACACTGCACTCCCCCCCTCACCCCCAAGAGCCTATCAACAGGGTGGTTCTGTATCGACTTGGAGTGGCTGGGTGTCTCCCTCCTCCGAGGCAGTAGGTTCCCCCTGCACCTCAAACAGACCAGTAACTAACAACCTCCAGGCTACTAAGTTGCCCACATCCCCTTCCCCGCATTTACTGCATGCTTCTTGCCAGACCTCGGTTTCAGCTTCCGCCCATTTTTGCAGGTCCCTCCACCACATCTCTATCCTGGGCTTGTAGCGTTGCTTCCAGTTCATGGCTATCCTCCTCTTAGCGAGTATATACGCTAGGTCTCTCAGTTTCCCCAGATGTCTGGTGTTCTTCGGTCTGGGGAACCCCCCTAGGAGGCAGGCCCAGGCCGTGTCAATGCTTATCAGGACCCCTTTGTCTGCTAACTTCTGTGACATTTCTCCCCAGAAGACTTCGATTACTGGGCAGGACCAAAACAAATGTGTCATGTCCGCGTCCTCCTCGTTACATTTCGGACATGCTTGTCTGCCTGTGTTCGCAAACTTGGCTATCCTTTTGGGGGTCATGTACGCTCTGTGCGTGATATATAGTTGGATTTGCTGTAATCTAGCATTTCTGGACACTTTTTTATGATATCCCATAGCCCGTTCCCACATCCCATCAGTCATCTGCGTCCCCACCTCCGTTTCCCATTCTAGTCTCAAATCCATCAAGTCCTTTCCCACCCGGGTCATCACCACCTCATATAATCTGGAAATCTCATGTCCGCCCTCTGATATATCATATATCGTGTCAATCAGAGCGTCCGGATCCTCCGCTAACACCGTCTCAGGCCAAGATTTTCGGATAATCCGTACCAACCTGAGGTATGTAACGTATTGGCCCCCATGCAACCCGGTCTCCTTTTTTAGGTCTGTAAAATCCTTGATGGCCCCATCTTGCCATATATCTCCTAACGTGGCCAACCCAACCGATTCCCAGTATATTCTGATCATTTTCCTAAGTTGGCTATCCCCCGCAGTCAAGGCGACCAGTGGCGCCAATGGCGAACACGGGTCCGGGCTTTCCAGTAGCCGACATGCTCTACGCCACATTCTCCACCCAAGTAACAGCATGCCAGGGCGAACATTTAAGTTCTGTCTAGGGACCCAAATGATCTCCTTCAAATAGAACGGGGTGCAATCTGTCCCAACCAACCTAGACTCGGGAGATTCCTCGTCGGAGAGCCACTGTGTAACATATTGCAATTGGCTCGCTACATAATAGGCCTCAAAATGCGGTAATCTGATCCCTCCTTTGTCGTGAAAGTTTTGCAGCTTCCACAGTGCCACTCGGTTGCGAGTGCCGTGCCATAGGAAGTCCCTGCACATACTGTCGAGTTTGGTAAAGAACCTCCTAGGTATTAAGTATGGTATGTTGCTGAAGAAATGCAACAGTCTAGGCAGGACAACCATTTTAAGCAACGCCCCCCGCCCCATCATCGCCAGCGGCAGCTTCTCCCAAAATCGCATGGATGCACGGATTTTATCCACAGCAACTACAGTGTTATGCAGATGTTCGTTTACCACAGTATGATATATGTCTATTCCGAGGTATCGGAAGGACTCGGTCGCCCAAGGCATGGGTAATACCGGTAAACGTTCCGTGGGGACCCTCGCATAACACCCCAGGGGGAACATGCACGACTTGCCGGGATTAACCGCTATGCCGGACAATTCGGCATACTTCTGCATGACCTCCAAAACGTACTGGAGGTTCTCCTCCGGAGATTTTAGGTACAGCAGCAAGTCATCGGCATATAGGGATATCAAGTGGCTCTCTCCTCCCACCTCGATGCCCACCAGGTCATATTGCTGTCTAAGATATACCGCTAAGGGTTCCAGGGCCAATATGTATAACATCGGGGACCAAGGACATCCCTGCCTAGTACCCCTACCAAGGCGCCACTTCTCGGATATCACCGATCCCGTGCGTACCCTAGCCGTTGGCTGGCTATACAGCAGCCTCGCCCATCTGATATAGCCAGGGCCGAACCCATATTCCCCCAGGGCTGCGAACAGCCACGGCCACCTCACCGAATCAAATGCCTTGACTGCGTCTAAGGAAATCACTGCCATTTCCTCATCCCTTCTGTTCCCTTCTTCGATCACCCTGTGGAGCCGCCTATGATTATGGGTTATATTCCTACCAGGAACATAACCTGTCTGGTCCGAGTGTATCAGTCTGCTGATGACCTTGCGTAGCCTGTCCGCCAGGACCGCTGTCAGGATCTTACTGTCTTGGTTCAACATCGACAGCGGTCTGTACGACCCACAGTGTTGTCTCGGCTTATTAGGCTTGGGAAGCGGCACTATCAGCGCCTCTCTGAGCGTGTCCGGTAATCGGCCCTCCTCAAATGATTCATTATACATCTCCAGCATAGGGGGGAGTATCTCTGCGCTATATGTTTTATAGAACTCACTCGGGAGTCCATCAGTGCCCGGGGTCTTGCAAGTAGGCAGCCGCTTCACCACCCCTTCCAGTTCATCTAGCGTAATGGGACCATCTAGCTCCTCCCTTTCCTCTGCACTAATTCTAGGCAATTCCATATCTTCCAGTGTGTCCCTGATCTTATCCAGATTGTCTTCCCCTTTGTCCTCGTACAGCGCTTTATAATAATCTAAGAAAGCAGCGTTAACCTCTTCCTGAGTGTGAGCCTCCTCCCCGTTTTCCTTTTCTATCATCGTAATCGGGGCCCTAGGGGTTTCCCTCTTATAAAGCCATGCTAGTAGGCGACCAGCTTTGTCACCGCCTGCATGCTGCCTCTCCACGTATTTCCTGTAGTTGAGGTGACAAAGCCGCTCCCAAAGCTCCGAGCATCGTTGCTGTAATTCAAGTACTAAATCTGTGTCCCCCCCCGCTCTGGTACATTCACGCTCCAATTCTTTCTCCACTTTCTCTAGCTCAGCTAGAACCCCCCCTTGCAGGCCCTTTGATTTGGAAATAGCATCGCCCCTCAATACCACCTTAAAGGCCTCCCAAAGTGTACCAGCCAAATCTACACTGCCCGTGTTCTCCTCAAAATACCGTATAATCGCCTCTCTAATATCCTCTCTGAAGATCGGGTCTCTTAGCGCCTCCGCCCGAAGGCGCCATGTCTGTATCCGCCCTCTGGGGCGGCCATATTGCCAGGCCATCACCAAGGGCGAATGGTCCGACAGGACCCTCGCTCTGTATTCAATCTGAGTAGTTGCTATCACCACTTCTGGCGTGGCAAAGAAATAGTCTAGTCTCGTATGCAGCTGTTGAGGGGCCGAATAATGAGAATACTGCAAGGCAGTGGGGTGTTTCAATCTCCAGACATCTTCTAGTCCAAAATCGTCTAATAGTACCCGTAAAGCTCTAGCCGCCGGGGTGGGCCTGTCCACTTTACTATCGGACCTATCTGTCTTGGGGTCAAGAACACAGTTGAAGTCCCCCCCCCAAATAATCGGTTCCTCTGCGCACGGGCCCAGTCGTGTGCATAAAGTCCTGTAATATATAGCAGTATTCTGATTGGGGGCATACGTATTAATAATACTCAGTCCTCTGTTCTCAATCCGTGCCCTTAGTATTACCAGCCTACCCTCAGTGTCTACCTCCTCTCGTATAATTCTAAGCGGGACATGCGGGGCCACCCAGGTCAGCACACCCCTGGCATAGGCCGAGTACGGGGAGCCCACCACCGTGCCACTCCATTTTTTCTTTACAAGGTCTAGTTTATGTTTGGTCAGGTGCGTTTCTTGTAGCAGGGCAATGTCGATCTTCTGTCGTTTAAGATACAACATGACTTTATTTCTTTTCAGGTAATTATTGAGTCCACGGACGTTCCAGGTGGCAATCTTAAGGTCTCCCATGGCAATTATGTGTCCTCCCATCCCATTTACAGGTATCTCCGGCAGTTCGCATGACACAGAAGGTGTCCCACTGCAGCCACTCCGCGAATGAGCTCCTTCCCCAACTAACTACACACACAACCAAACCCCAACTCCCTTTCCCCTCCTTCACCCACCCTCCCCCCAACATCACACGCCCCAACTGTTGCCCAGCTTCAACAACAGAGCTCAGGCACCCCCACATCTAGTTCCGTAATCACCGATCAGTGCACGGAGCCCAGTAGGGTGAGGTCGCCCTAATGGCCACCTAACCTAAGCTATTGTGGGGAAAGAGTATCGCTCCATGGGGCTCCCGTTCGATAATAATCCCAGTGTTTGCGACAAACAGTGCAACCAACTGACCTTCCATACCGAAGGTTCCGAGCCGACTATAATCAAGTCCCAAAGTCCATGAGTCGCGCCATCTTGCGACGCCATTTTACGCCTTCCGCAGCTCCTCCGAGTCCTTCTTGGGCCGATCCGCCAATTCCTGGGGGCACCCCTGTGTGTCGAGCCACTCCATGGCGTCCTCTGGGGTCTCGAAAAATAAAGTTTTATGCGCCTGTGTAACCTTCAGTTTTGCAGGATAAAGCAACATATATTTATAACCTGCCTCTCTCAGCCTCCGTTTCACAGTCCCAAAATTCATGCGACTCCGCTGCACCGCTAGAGTGTAATCCGGATACGCCGTGATGTTTGCTGCTCCTCTCTTGATCGTGCCTCCTTTTCGAAAATGTTCCAATATTCTTTCCCGATCGCGGTAGTTAAGAATTTTGGCAATGATGGGTCTGGGCGGGTTTCCGGGAGGCGGCCTCCTCGTTAAGGCTCTGTGCGCTCGTTCCACTGCGAAGCCTTGGGATAAGGCCCCTCCGGATATCTCCTGCAGTAACATGGTCTCAACAAAGTCAGTAGGGTCACGGCCCTCCGTCCCCTCCGGTAGGCCCACAATGCGGATATTGTTGCGACGGGCCCGTCCTTCTGCCTCCTCCGCTCTACTTTCCAAGTTGCCCACCCTTTGAATTAGAGCGTGCAGTTTTGCCTTGTGGGTGGAGCAGTCTGCCGTATTCGGACCAACTTCTTTTTCCAGGGACTCTGTGCGCTCTGCCAGAACCCTAACGTCCTGTCTCAGCAGATTGATGTCCTCCTGGACTTCCCCAACTTTGAGGTCCAATGCCGTTTTTAATTCGGAGACGGCCTGTTCTAATTTCGACTCCCAGGCTGCTCTCAGGTCCGCAATCGCCGCCAGGATTTCTTGATTAGAGCTCGAAGGCGTCGCGCCACCCACCGCGGATGCTTCTTTGTTCTTGGTGGCGTCCAGGCCCGGGGACGTCTTGGTGAAGTCGTCCAGCGTGGGCTGTTTCGCCTTGGGTCGCACTGCCTTATTTGACATGGTCCTGGAGATGTGCAGGTCTTTCGAATGAGGACTGGGCGCACTGCTCGCTGGCCTCATTAGGTCTTCTCGCTACTCTTTTCTATTCCGTCTCGGGCCCATGTCGGCCATTTTGAGTCGCCCTTTGTCCTCAACGTCTCTCGACTTTTCTTCTCCAATCTTCGCCGCCGTGGCTACTATGTCCTCCAAAAGTTCACAGTGCATAGGTAGCACTTTCACACGCTGGCATTCGTATCGTCGGTGTTCAATAAGCCGCACCACCGCACTAATTTGCCCGGATCTGTTCAGGATCTCGGGAGCTCCGCTGGAACGTGTCCTCCTACATGGCTCTCGTAGCCACGCCCCCCTCTCAGAAGATTAATCATGAAGATCTTGGAAATAACACAAGAGAGGAGTGTTAATGTTGTGGGCAAAGTATAAAAGGTGTACATCTTTTAAAACTGAAAAACAGTGTTTAAATATTCCCTAAAGAGTGCAATCTGAGGTGGATTTAACATTTGGACCAGGGGCAAATGTTCATGCCCCTTGCCCCCTGATCTGCCTCTCTCCACTCAAACACAAACAGCCAGGGCGGCACAGGCCCTCACAGTGAGGTTGTATCTTTTTAATGTGTCTCAGAGGCAGATTATTTACAACAGGAAGTGATTAGAGATGGGACAAGGTAACTGGCAGTGACCATTGCAGTGGCAATCTTTTCTTAAAATGATATACAGTGTGATTGTTGGGTAAATCGAAATCAAAGGGATGCAGAACAAGCTAGCCAAAGCAATTACCTTGTCATGCATTTCATTTCACTTTGTCTCTTATGAAATTTTTTTTAAGGTTCTCGTTATTTTCTATGCTGGAGCTTTCAGGGTTACATTCAGGTTGAGAAAAATAAAGCTACAATCATAGGGGGTCATTTTCAAGCCAAGCCAGGTTGCAAAAGTGGCGCTAAAAGCATTTATCGCCACTTTTAATGCACTGCAGGATTCTGAATGATTTGGCAGGCGGAGTTGGAGAGCAGATTTGACTTAACAAGTTTGCCTGCTCTTACAGGCCCCCCTGCCGAATCTGATTGGTTTTTCACCAGCAGGTATTTTTGTGTTGATAGAAAACCAGTGGATTCCTATCGAATCCGCCTGACATTTGCACCAAGGTAAAAAGCAGGTAGATTCCAAAAGAAATCATTATGGATGGCTCCCACAATCGTTTCCTCTGGGAGGGATTTTCATAGTCAAACAAAGTGACAATCAGAGGCAATATTTACCAGTGTTTTATGCTTTACTTTACCAGTACTTGTTGGAAACAATTACAAATGCATGGAGGGTCTCTTTTACCTAAACTGCAAACAGGAGTGGTCCCCTCAGTGAAATTTAGGATTCAAAACTAAATGACTTTGTTACTCTTGTTCATCAACACATTTCCACAATGATGTAAACATTGTCAGGTTGCTTTATCGTGTGTTTTTTTTAAACGTTATTGTATACAATCGAGTATTATTTTAGGTATTCAAAACCAAACTTTAACACATATTTGTAACAACCTGAGCTTGGAAGATGCGTGGTCAAGTATCAAAATTTCAAGTCAGGCTCAAATTCTGACTTTGACACATAATCAAAGTGTGTGATCCTGGGCAAATTATTTAATCTCACTGTCCCTTAACTGCCAAAATCAGGTGCTTCTAGAGTGATTCAGTACACAGTATAAGATAATTCAAAAAAGCCTCGCTCATGGTTTATTAATTGAACAGCGCATGTTTCAGGACCTGGCAAGAACACACACACACACACACCCCTTCCTTTGAAAATAGCAGGCCACATTATTGAACAAAATTGTGAACTTCAATAGAAAAGGAAAGTAAATACATCAAACAAAATTCCATCATGGAAAATTGCATATTATAATAAGTATATAAACAATTTGTACAAGGCAATGATGTACAGGGGCATGGCAGCGGAGCAAGAGCCCATCTTCCCTGCCAAGCCCCACCGGTCGCAATACCAGGAGGCTGGAAACCCCTCAGTGCCTCCTGATCCCATTCCCTCCCACACCCCACCCTGGCTCTCTCTCCTGCATGCTAGCTCTCTCTCGTGCACTCATTTCAATAAAAATGTTCTGAAAAAATGTGACAAAAGAAAATGTGCTTCCAAAAGTCATTTGTGTGAAACAAAATGTCCGATTTCTTGCTGCAGTATTCTAGAAGGGGGACCTGCCTTTTACAACAAGATGGCAGGACCACAATCACCTCCTCCGGGGCCTGCTGGGAGTAGACAATGTGTTCTGGGTGGCATGGTTGAATGCACACCATCTGAGAAGGATCAAAGACTGGGGGCCTTGATGCTCAGCCCTCGCAGAGGAGGAGGAAGCATCACCCTTGATTTTCCACAGCTAGGCCAAGAAAGGCATGCAGTGCTTAATTTGTGGGGTTGTTTGTCTGGGCTCAGCCCGACACTTTCTTTTTTAGCCCGGCACTTATTGACACTTTAATTATGAAGTGGCAATAGTCAGTGCATCCATCAACCACAATGAGCAGGTGCGAGCTGTATTGTAACCCCAAATATGTCGACACTGTGGGGAGTACCTACGGGTGGTGGTAGCCTTGGTGGGGAACTGTCCACCCGCAGTGTCGCAGGAGTGCTAGAACACATTTGGGCCCTTGTACACATTTGTTTTACAAATTAAGCACTGAAGACATGATGTGGGTTTTTGGAGTGTGTGGGAGTGAAGGTAAATAGGAATGATGGTCGGAGGGACCTGATCTGATGGGAGGTTACGGCAGGGTGAAAGGTGAAGGAGAAGTGGATATAATAGAAAGGGAAGAGCAGATGGCAAGGGAATACAAGTAGATCGATGTTGCAAATCTAGTTTCCTTCTTTCTCTTTTGCTCTGTACTGTTTTTTTATAGAGCAGTCCAGATGTATTTTACGGATCTGGGAAGGCATTTTTTGCTTGATCACGGATCTGGCAAATCTGGATCAATGCCAGCACATTGTTTAGGGTTCTCATACACCCACACCCAGTGAGAATTAGACCCTCCTGATGACAAACCTGGCCGCCCAGAAAATTGCTGGTGCCAGGCCTAGTGAGATTGCTTTGTATGTTCCATCAAATGATTCCAAAATTGTGTTCATGCAAATTTGACCCTGGTTACATTCTGGGCTGGTGTGGAAGAAGGTGCAGCCACAGGGATGAATCCCACAGTCTGTGCTGATTAGGAGGTATAGCATCAATGACAAGGAAAAAACCTTAAACCCAGGAAATCTGCAGGGTGGTAATCTCGTCGTCCTTTCCAGGACTACAGGCTATCATGATTAAGAGGCTAAACTATCTTCCCTCCTTTTGATGTAGACTGATCCCTTTGACCCCTGATCCCTTCTAACAATGTGTCTTGTATGATGGAGCATGGAGATGCTCGGCTGCAGATGGTCACTTCAATTGTCTGCAAAACTGGAGGATGTGGGATACTCCACTGTGGCCGGTTATTGATAATCTTTTCTTAAGGAGCTCACCTCCATCTGAGATCCATATTTCAAAGTGAGTGTTAGTGATGGGGTGTGGTTTACATACTCATACTCATGAAAATCCAATGACAGTTGCCAAAGACTTGCATCTATAAAGAGGATCCTGGGATACGTAGTTCTAAGACCATGAATCCAATGCAGAGGAGCTCCTGCCTCTTGCTGAAAGAAGGAATCCTAAAGTTTTGTATGAGGGATTGGCAGCCATTTTGGGCATGATGTTTGTGCTGTGTGCCTACATATAGCCTCAATATTTGTGCCTAGGCTGCTTACTTGCTCTACTTTTGGAGCACATACAGGGCCTTTCTAATGTTGGTGTGCCGAGTATGACAACATAAAAACCTGGGCAACTTTGGGCTGAAGGTATCTGGCACTCGATGCATCATAACAATAATTTCTTTTCATTTTTGCTCTGATGTAGTGTATATTTACACCAATGTTAACTTCTACCAACAAGGGGACACCTTTACGTAATAACAGTAACTTGCTTGATGTTCTTTGCTTTCACCCTGGTGTCTTCAGCCAACAGAGTCACTTTTTGGCTTCGCACAATGGTTGAACAGGATCAACAACGGTTGAAAAGAATCTCCATTGATTCACCTTTCATTTCAACCAAAGAAACATTCATATTTTAGGAGGAATGAAAGAAGAGCTCGGGCATGGGGTTTTAATCCTCATTGCATGGCTGCTCCTGAACCTCTGCACTAGTATCCCTCTGGCTGAGAGGTTTTCTCAAGTGTATGTGACCAAAAGGACAGAGGTGCTTATGTCATTATGTATTGGCCACTATCATGGGGATGTAAATTAAGCACCTATGTTACGGGGCATTAGATAAGGCAACATGTTGGGTATGACTTAATATTTGCACATAGGCAATACGATTTTATATCTAGTGCCACCTTGTGGCCAGAGTGTGGTTGTGTATTTAGTTTTCTTTTATGCCTATCCACACTTTAGAGAATGGAATACACAGGTAACAGATGCCCATCTTATCACAGCAAGGACGATATGGTGTGTCAACCAATATAATAAAGGTCCATAATAAGTACTGGGTATTTGTATCATTACATAAATTTAGAACAAAAATACCATTGATGGTATGTTACGAAACATTGCTAAAGTCTCGGTCATGAGTTAAAACTATGAATAGGTACATCTTTACTTCTTCGGAAACTGAAAAAAATTGCCAGAACTTCCTGTGACAAGACACTCAACATGAAAGGTATTTGAACCACAAAGCCTTTGTCACCGAATTGGATTTTGTGGAGATATGTGATTGGAAGTAGTAGTGGATTTCCAGAACGCAGTGCTTCACTGGGTGCATACCACTTAACGACCCGGATATAGAAACTTTCATGTATTTCACTTTTGGTGAGGAGGGGCCATGGCAACAAATGATGTTGCCTAAAGTGATAGATAATTGGTCAATATTTGTATATGGAGCATCACGATGGGAATGCTGGGATTTGAGCCCCGGCTATCCAGTTCCATAATTTGCTATTTAGTCAGACCAACATGCAATGAATTCATTCTGAACAGTTCTCTTTCAACAGCTTAATTAGCCTCATGATAATGGCGTGAAGTTCTCTGGTGTAGTTTAATGCTGGCGTCATGGCAGTTATTAGATGTTTTCATTTGTTACGCTAGAGAACCAGCTGTAAAATGTATGACTTTTACCTAATTGTGTTCAAATATTGTGCTGCAAAATGTATAACTTCAAAACATACTTTAAAACATTATTCCTCAGAGGGACTCCACCCCCCCCAAATACAGGATAATTATTTTGGGCTCACCTGGCTATGCTCGATCTCTTATGCTAATTTGTGGAAATTGACTACCCATGAATCGTGAAAGTAATGGGATTTTTTCATGTGTTTCCCTAGAGAAGCAACTGTAACATGTATGGCTTGTTAGCCCACTTTTCTCAAAAACTTGTGCTGCAAAATGCATAATTTCAGCACATTATTTTAACCCCAAACCTGCCTTTATTATTCTGGGCTCCCCTGCCACGCTTCGCAGCTAGTGCTAATTTGGGGAATGTTGGGAAAGGGGGGATGATTCTCCCAGACCCCCAAGCACTTTCGGATGAGGCACAGGCCTATGAATGTATGGTAGATGCTCAGGGAGGGTACAGGGGGAAACGGGTATCAACAGAGGCTGTAGCGCGGAGAGGGTAGCACATGCTTTTGGCTTTACAGTACATTGAGAATCAAACGCCATCTTAGATAACAGGAGCCATATTGAAATCAAGGCTTTACCCGGCACCGCAGCCAGGACGGCAGGCCACAAACATGGGAATGATAAGTGTATGCATGCGAAAATGTATTGTATTATGGGCACCGGTGAAAAGGGTCAGAGCTGTAGAGAATCATAAACCTTTCATTGTCTCATGTTGCCAGCATTTTGTATCCAAGGAGGCATGTGCCCTGCAACGCCATGGGGGGGGATGAGAGATCCCTGCAAAAAACTATCCCACGAGAAGGAGGGCACAAGCCTCTGACCTCCCCCATCCGAGCTTCAAGTAATAGCTCCAAGATGCCCCCAGCTCAAGACCCCAGCATTCCAAGGTACCAGTCAGACCCAGATCACCGACCATAAAGCTGTTAGACCGCCCAATCGATCAGATAAGATCATGACATTTGTGCTGTGAGGTACCGGGAGGGGCAAAACAACAAACCTAAAATGAGAGTGGAGAGTTTTGGAAATGCGCTGAGGCATCTGGAATCAAGTTGGGGTTTCTTAGTCACAATGACTTTGAAGTATCCTGTTAGCCCTTGTCTGCAGTACCAGGTGCACATTAGGTTGGAGATAAAGAATGTATGGTTTTTCTTTTTATAATGAGCAATTAATTGTAGCTTTGTGTCTGATGACGTGCAAGGAAGAACCCACGTGGAAGAAAATGGACAGAAGAGGGTGGGACCAATGACCTGGCATCCCCGCTGGAGCAGGTAAACTATGTATAGGGTCTTGCCAACCAGCCATTTTGGATTGGTAACATATGTAACTTATGTCACTGATGACGTTGCGTGCTTTCTTAATGTTTGGTTCATGCTGATTTTGCCAGGGCGCTCCGTGGCAGCAGCGTTCATTGCTACTTTGCAATTGTGTACTTGTTTTTATGATAATAAACCTTGTTCTCCACGCAAGAGCCGTGTTGGACCTTTTTCCCCAGTGGGTTGCATGTTTTCTGTTGTGAGCGTTGAGGGGCTTCTCTACAAGAATAATGTTGGTGTATCTACTGAAAATATTTACCCTCCTTGAGGGCTCAGCCATTAATCATTTCGAGTTCTAGTTCCCATTTAGGAGCTACTTGCCCCTTCCCCTATGGCACCAAAAGCTTCTTCTGCCGCTGGCCGCTAACTGGTTCTTCCTCTACATCTCTTTCTCTAAACAAGCTGCACTTTTTCAATCTTATATATAAATGCCCTTCTACGAATAAAGGTTCCCCATTATGGATGCAAACTGTCCGATTGATTGCAAAAAGAGTGTTCTTAGGGAATTGGTAGTCACCATGTTAACCTAGCAGTTGTGACTGCTGATCTTTCTAGCTGGTGGGTGTCAAAAAGCTGTCAGAAATTAGAGAGAGCTAGCAGAGCCAGAAACACCAAAGCGCAGGGTGCCGTGGGATGAGGGGGAGAGTCTCTCTCATTTTACAGCAGAATAAACAGAAGAAATGTCACAAAGGCCATGGAATTTACAGGTATTCCTGAAGTCGAACACAAATATTTTAATATTTCAGATGCCATATTTTCAAGAGTGCGCAGGAGCCATTTCGCTGCACCAAGTGATGTCTGTTCCCATCAACCATGGTGCCACTGTTAGAAAAGTAGAGAACAGTAGTGAAATATTAGTGCCACATTACTGCCGGCATAGCAACATGATCCGCTCTGCTCTGGAGACGCGAATCCAGTCTGGTTTAGACTTTGCTTTCTAGAATCTGTAGTCCTGGATGTACCCATTATAATCCCAGAAGTTCCACAATGCAGAATTAAAACCAGGACTTGCCTCTCGTCTCCCGTATGGAATGGGCAATCCTAGAATGTATGTCACTGAAGCTAGGCCTGATTCAGTGTCACTATACCCTACTGGCACACATGACAGCTATTAATCACGGGCCAGTAGAACATACACCAGTTTAATTTATTGTGGAAGGCAATGGGCCTCATTACGAGGTGGGCGGTAAGGGATTACCGGCACCGGTAAGGGCACCGGTGCCGGTAATCCCTTATCACCCTACTACGAGTTCCCTTTGTGGGTCTTTTCCTTAACGCTTGGTTTTAAATTGCGGTACCGTTATTGCCGCCTTCCCATTGAGCCCTATGGGGGCACAAAGGGGAATGGGGAATGGCTCTGGTGAATGGGGAGTTACCGGTCCCGCTGACCTCGGAATGGACCGGTAATTGCTCCATCCACCAGACTGGAGTCGGAACGATTTTGGAGGCAGCCATAGCGCTAATAGCGCCATGGCTACCTCCAACCTCGTAATGAGGCCCAATGAGTATAGAAATGGGAACTCTTCTTCTGAGTCGGAGGCAGGACTTTTGTGTCGGCAGCGCAGGGGCTAGCCATTAATGGGCCTATTTTCACAGTAACCAACTCACATGTTGTCATCTTCTGGTGTGTACATTCTACCAAATCGCTGTGCACGTCTCGTGTGACTTAGTACACAGCGGTGCTGTCCGCAGGCCGTATCCTCATGCACTGCATGTGTGGGGCGCCGCCACCAAAGACAGGCAATGCATAACTATCACAATTTTTGTTCATTGGGAGAACTCTGCAGCAGTGAGGTCACGTGGCACATATTGAACATGCATCATATCTTGCCCCTGCACTGTATTCCTATTGGTTGGTGATAAATGGCGGGACAATCCTGATGCTTCATTTATAAAAACCCTTCTGTGATCAGGCAATGGGGCTTGTGCACCTGTCCGATGTTGTCCCACCCAACAGCTAGTAACCTGAGTACCTTGTCGCGCATGTCTGAGGATAGCAGAGTGTCAATAATGCGCTGGTCGTGGAAGCAAAACCACACAGAGCAACAGAGGTTCAAATCCTGGATCCGCGCTTAGAAACCAAAGTCTGCTATGGTATTAGGCACGTTATTAAAAAAAAAAAACAATTAAAGAAATAAAGAAAACGTCAGCACACACGTCAGCTTTTAAACGACAGAGAACATCCGGAAAGTAAAAAATAAAAATCCTCTCCAGTGGTCGATGTGCACGAAAAGAACTAGTGGAGCTATGTGCCCTGCTGGCCTGCCCTCCCCCCCAAACCCCATCACCACCCCCTCTCCCGCACACAATCCAAACCGCCAGATAAACACACCTGCTGGTTAAGGGAATGTTCAGTGCAGTGCATTGAGGTGCGAATGTCAACTTCTTACTACATTTTTATTTTAAAACAAACCCTTTCCGGAGCAGTTTCTTTTTTTAGAGTATAGGGACCTTTTTTTTTTTTTTTAATAGTAGAGGAACACTGCTCTCAACCGCTCCCACCCACTTCGACCACTGCCTCTCACTCCAAAGATACAATAAACCTTTACAGACATAGCTCCAGTGCTGGCTAATGAGCCGTTGTTAGGTTGCATAGCGTGGTTGGGCATTCAGAGTATTTTACTCAAAAGACAAGAGGACATGCATTCATACATATATCTAAATTCTTGTTTACAGTGCATTATCTTGAGATTACTCGTCAACACCCCTCTATGAAACAGTCCGACCACGTTCACTACTCATGTTGTTTAAAACGCGCATTTCTGAGAATCAAACGTTGGCGTCCATGCAAGGTACGATTTTCTCAGGTGTTCTTCTCTGGGGACTACCTGTGCTAGATTCTCTGGCGCCTTCCTTATTGCTCTAAGCCCACAGCCATTCCCTGTCTATCCATTTTCAGGTTTAGTCTTTTCACACTCCCATCTAAATTGCCTTCGACCCCAGAGCCCTGCAAGAGCCAATGATGCCCCAGGCAGTTGTTGATCTTACTTTGACAGCTGCGTCCACACCAATAATCGCCTTCTGGTCCCAGAGGACCTTATTATTCTGAATTGAAATGCTTTAGGTTAGATGCATTCTTTAACTTTTCTGCAAATCAATTACTATGGATGTATATTATTCTTATTATTAGAACTGTCATAGTGTGGTACAGTGATTCCCATCCTAGTTTTGGCTTAGGGGCACTGCCTTGTAAGTGGGCCTTATTGCAGTTTATAGTTTATTCGTTTTTTAGCATGTTTACTGTTCGAAACCTTTTACCATTTTTAACATAACACAGTATTCAAACATTAAAATCAATTTCATTGAAGAACATCATGCATTCCTAACATATTGAACATTTAGTCCTTAGCGTTAGTTAATGTCAGTGGGCCTCATTACGACTTTGGAGGTAGCCATGCCGTTCTTAGCGGCATGGCTGCCTCCAAAACCGTGTCTGGGTCCGGGTTCCCTGAATGGGGAATTACCGGGCCTTTCCGAGTTTGGAGGGCCCGGTAATTCCTCCTTCAGGGAACCCGGGCCCGGACCTTCCCCATTCCCATTGAGCCCCTATAGGGCTCAATGGGAATGGGTGCAGGGAGCTAACAACGGGACGATTACGACCGGCCGGTTGTTAGCTCCATGGTCCCCTCGCGGGACCCGGTAAGGACGTCTGGTAAAACCAGACGTTCACATCGGGTCGAGTGAGCGAACCTCGTGATGAGGCGGAATGGGTTTAACGGGTCTGCCACCATTAGCGGCACCCGTTAACCCATTCCGCCAGGGTCATAATGAGGCCCAGTATGTAATTCGTGGAACCTCCACTAGAGAAAATAAAATACTAGATACCAACAGGTTCCACATCCCTGACCTCTAGAGGCAGAGTTTCTATAAATATCTCCTTAAAAAAATAGCCAACACTAAAATCAATGTTAATCGTTTGCCATGGGCTAGTGCTACCCACCATTGATCAGCGCATCTCATGCGTCGATTGTTGATACATTTGCCCAGTAGCCTTGTTCTCAGCTCTGTTTGTGCTGTACAGAACAGTACCAGGTGTTTCAAAGTCTCCTTTTCATTCTCCCGTTTGCACAGCTAACAAGAGTGGTCAGCCATTGTGTCTCTCCTGCGTTTGTCCAAAACTTCTCCTGTAGGGAAGATATTTAGTCTGAACCTCACATAAGGCATTTGATGAAAGCGGTTAGGGAATTTTACTTAATATTGAGGTGAAGAATTAAGACGCCATGCTTCGGCTATCAACTGTGCATATGTTTTGAAAGATTGCCTTTGCTGCTGTATCTCTATCTAATCTTTTGACCATAATTTATTTTTAACCAAGGTTAGGTTCAAGACCAAAACCTCTTCAAATCCACCACAATTTCTCCACAAATGCTCTTCCATTCTATTAAAGTAGGCTCAGAGTCATTCAATAAGACACCCTTAAGTATGCGTAAACCTTGCACTGGATCTGTTGATATGCAGTTCCGGTATAGGATTGAGCTTTTCTAGACGACCAGTGCATACATAGATGTGAGACCCAGTTCCATTCTTATCACCTAAAATGGGACACACCCTAGAAGTGACAGCACTTATTTCCAAAATAAGCTCTCCAGCACTGATCACCTGTCGGCTTGGAGAGAAAAAAAAAGCCTCTGCACCATAGGTAAAAATTGGAATCACTTTCAGGCGATGAAAATACACTATGGTAGAAAGGGAAATTCTTCCATATCTTTTTGAGATAACTCTCGCTTGGGACGACACATTTTTTGCTTTCGTGCATAAAGTCAATTCTCTTGAGGCGAGTTTTATACTCGTGTTCAGATGCATCCCCAATTATACAAAGGAATTAACCCATTGCAAACTCTCCTTCCCAAGAACCACTGATGTTGGTACTTTGCACGCCCTGTCAGTGCCTTAAAATCAGTACTCTATATTTAGAAGTGCTGATCTTTAAGCCGTTTTTCTCAACATAGATCTGCAATGCGTCTAACTGTCTTTGCAGCTCTACGGTGGGGGAGGGGTTTGGTCCATTAGGACTATGGGCCTCATTACGACTCAGGCGGTAAGGGTTTTACGGCGGCGTAAACAGCGCCGACCCTTACCGCCTGAGTACGAGGTCCCTTAGCGCCATGGAGGTTTTAACACCTGCTTTTAGCAGGTGTTAAAATCCATGGCGCTAAGGGACCATGGAGTTAATTACGCCACCGTAATTTACGGTGGCGTAATTAACGCCTTCCCCACTCCCATTATGCCCTATGGGGCAAAAATGGGAATGGGGAAGGGTAAATGGGGATTGGGGACTTACCGCCCCGCCAACCTCGGAATGGGGCGGTAAGTCCGCCAACCACCATGGCGTAAACGTAGTTTACGCCATTGTGGTAAAGTCACGGCCCAGGCGGTAACTTACCACCTGGGTCGTAATGAGGCCCTATGTCATCCGCGTACAGTAGTCTATCTAGATGCAACCCATCAACATAAGGTGAAACACTTTTTGCAGTTGTCAGTGTTTTATGCAAGTCCGAGATGAAAAAGTTGAACAGAGCTGGTGCCAATGGGAATCCCTGCTTAAGGCCCTTTCCTGTTAGAATTGATTCAGAACAGGTCCCTTTATTGTCCAATCTCACTTGCAAAGAAGTGCCAGAATACAAGCCGTGTATTGGCTCCAGGATATCTCTTGGGCACTACCAACGTTTTAGTTTTGGCCGAAGTCTCTGTCGATCGATCGTGTCAAAGGCTTGGACCATATCAATGGAGGCAAGGTATTTTTTGCTTTTTTTCCTCTCAGCACGTGATTTCAAAATATCTATAAACAACACATTCAGGGATGTACCCACACCACTTATGAAACCCGAGAGCAAAGGATCCCAGTTTCCAGAAAGAGAGACCCACGCCAAGAGGTCCTTCAACACAAGTGCTGCAGAGATTTTCCCCACCACATAAAGAAGGGTGAAGGGTCTATAATTCTTGGGGTCGAAAATGTGGTACTTTTTGAAAATCGGTACCATCACCGATGTTTTCCATGATTGTGGGATTATTCCCACCTTTCCTATGTAACCAAACAGCTGCAACAGAAAGAGGGTCATTCCTCCGGGGACTCTTTTAGCATCACATTGGTTATGGCATCCAGACCTGGCGCTCTAGAATTACTCGCTATTTTAATCAGTTCTGCAATGGCAACCAAGTTCACCAATAGGGTCCATTCCCTAAAAGTCGGATCCTCCCACTCGGGTTTTCCAATAATAACAGGGGAAACTACTCAACCCATACCTTAGCAGGAATGGCATTAGTTAACAGTGCCTCATGGGGCCTGTTCAAGGAGTTCATTAACTTACAGATGTCACCTGTCCTCTTTGTTTGGATACTGTTGAGCATTGGTTCTCCATCATTCTGCATAATCATGTGTTTTCTCGCTTTAACCCAGTTATCGTATTCCACACTCTCTCCATTTCTGCTGTGCTTGTGCACGTTCTATCTGGCACTTAAACTCCTCTTAGTCTTCACCAATTCCACGCTGTAAGCGTGCTAATGAGTGAAGGTATCCTTCTGACTACGTTTCCTTGATTCAACAAGAATCATCAAGAGCTTAGTGTAGTCCAGCATAAAATCTACTTGATCATTGATAGCTCTCTTCACTGGATCGTTGAATTGATCAGTCAGACACATTATTGTTTCATAATTAGCCTATTGCTCCCCCCCTGAAAACTTCGAGCGTATGTTTCCATAGCAACTCGTTCCCATTCTATGCAGGTCAGTTTCAGAATATTGTGATCACTGGAGTTAGTACGACTTATGTGAAAGTTTAGGGATCTCATGAGCATATTCTCAGACACAAAATGTAGTCTAATATCTTTGTTTTCACAGCCTTTCTTCAATGTCGTATGTACCAGCTTATCGCCCTTGATTTGGCCAATCAGCAAATGTATATTTCTAAAGCTCAGCTCTTTGCACCAAGCATGGCCTCTCAATTCAGACTTGGAAGAGACAGTGTGGATCTCTTGTATCAAAGTGGTATTACAATCAAAGCAGTGATTAAATTAAAATCTGGCCAGGCCTCAAAAGACCTGTCTAGCTGCCCCATGACTGTAACCTGAAAGTTGGCCGCAACTTCAGCATCAGTGTTCTAATACAAGTTCAGTAAAATTAAACATTTCCTATTGGGTCGTGAACCATTAACCTGAATCATTAACATCTGCATGTAAGCGTTTGGGTACATCATTTTGATCCCTGCCAGGCCATTTTTAACTGCTGTCAGCAATCCTGAACTGGGTCTTCCTATAGGCCCTTTTGATACCTTGTTCAGGTATATATACCGTAAAGCCATCCAAGATGGGTGTTGTTCTTAGCCAGATCTCCTGCAGGCACGCTATGTCATATAAATTAAAATCCAGGTCTCCCTTGCCAAACAAATGAGTATGCCCTCTTGTGTTCCAACATCCCAAAGGGAATGCTTCCAACTTGTCTAGCTGAGCCAGTTACACTCTTCATTTGTCAACAACTAAGGCTTCAGACATCCATCTCCAACTGGCTCTTCCTCTATCCTGTGGTGTTTTTTTTGGGGATAACAGCCTTCACTTGTCTAAAGAGTTGCAATTGGTTGAGCAGATGTGGTAGAAAGAAGCCACCTCCTCCTTTCTTCTGTCCTCAACACCGCTAGATGGTTTAATCGGCCAACTTGGTAGTCAACATTAGAGTAGTGTGATTCTTCTGATACCTCTGTCAAGTCAAACCCCAAGCGTAAAAGGTTATCAACTTTGCTCAACAGGGAATGCCTTACTAGCTTGGATACGAGGTGAATTTCCACCTTGTCCAGCTGTCGTTCTTCTGAGAATTCAATTGTGTGTAGATCATTAGTTGATATCAATTGCAAGCTAGGAACGTGGTGTAGTAATCTTTGCAGGTTTTCCTGATTTAATGTGAGGCCTTTGTTGATGTGCAGGATTCGTTCCAATAGCAGACAATTCGCATGATGTTGTATAGCCTTGGGTCTATTATGGCTATGGTTCCTTTTAGGAGTACTCTCATCCAAGTTAGTGTATCCCCAGACACTCGAACCCAGCCCCTTCTGCCTTTCCTCCAATGTTAAGAATGGGGGGCTCAGCCATTCTGCCCATTGATACTCATCAGGTTTTCAGCTCTTTGCAAAAATGAGCTAAGGTTTTTTGTACGTTTGAGGAAGAATTTTCCACCCTTAGTTCTCCAATCCGCCGCTCTGGTTGACCCACTGATCCACAGTGGTGGCGGATCCGTCCGGTTCTTGTTCTTTCCCACCTCTCGGGGCAACCAGTGACTATACCTCAAAGTGTTCCATTTACCTTCCTTTTGGTCAGAGGTTATTGGCGATGGTGAAGGTAGGTCAGTAGAAATCGGTTCCTCTTGAGGTAGTAGACTAACATAGAACTGGATGTCCCTCGAAATGGTCTCCAACACTGTGGGCCTCATTACAACCCAGGCGGTAAATTCCCTACTTTATCACCATGGTGTAAACTCGGTTTACACCATGGTGGATGGCGGATTTACCGACCCATTCCAAGGTGAGTGGGGCGGTAAATCCCCATTCCCCATTTACCCTTCCCCATTCCCATTTTTGCCCCATAGGGCATAATGGGAGTGGGAAAGGCGCTAATTACGACACCGTAAATTACGGTGCCGTAATTAGCACCAAGGCGGGTTAGCACCTTGGATTTTAACGCCTGCTGAAAGCAGGCGTTAAAATGGTAATCAGGCATTAAGGGCACCTGGGTTGTAATGAGACCCTGTGCCTTCATTTGGCTGGATCCGATCAGGCATCCTGTCTTTCCGTGAATTCTGTGTGGCCTCCTTTTCAGCTGCCCGTCCACTTTCTTTGCTTTTCTGGGTAAGGGTATGTTTTTGACAAAGGCGTCAACTTGAGTTTGGCATTTCCAGTGAATCGCCTTTGATAGGTGTTTCTCGGTCCGATATTGAGTATGTTGAGATATTCATTAAGTCATCAGACAACCTATCCAATTGGGATTCCTGAAGTTGGTCAACATCACTTACTACCCTTTTCAAGATTGTTCTATTTGGAGGGTCTTGCTCTGGGCTGCCTCGCACTGAAGCTGCCTCTGTTGGATTTGCTGGTAAATTCAGGTTCCTTATAAATTGGCGCCAATCATTAGATCGCTATTTAGGTGCTGGCTTTTGATTTTGGTTTTTTTCCCCTTTTAATTAGCTTTAATGTTTGTTCTGCTGGGCGAGCCATCTCTTTTGAGATTACTGAGCACCTTTCCCTCTAGTAAAGATAGTATATTCTTTTAGCACTGCAGGATGGTTCGCCACCTCCTCTACGTGGACCACTTTAAGTTGTTCCTTGGCTTCTGGTATAACCAAATGCAAAGGCTCTTCCAATGTGGTGCACTGCTTTTCAACTACCATTGCAAACTCAGTGTTTTCGATTGTCTGGTCTGCTAAGGTGATGTTCAACACCTCCCGTGGCTTTGACACAGTCCCAGTATTACTGCTTCTTGACGCCGACTCAAGTAAGGTTCCTTGCGAGTTACGCAAAACATTTGGGATGGCTTTCTTTGCCTGTGCAATAGCAACTTTTCCGATTGTTCTCTACAGGCTTCGGTTCAATCTTTCTATTGTTTAGGAGTGTCTTCCTCTGTTTGCTTGACTGATGGTAAAAGGGTCCGTAAAGATCTCCTCACATTCCCCTCCTGGATAATTGGCTCCAAAATGCTACAAAGTATATATGTGGTATGTGCAGAACGTTTATCCAGGTTGCTCAGCACTGCTTCTGCGAACCCCTCCACGAACAGCATCATAGAGTGTAGCATTGCCAATAATGTGTCGTGGTCCTTAATTTGGCCGTTTATGGTCTCTTAAAGTTTGGTGAATGGGGCCAACCTCACAGCTAGTGCAGCCACAGTAGTGTTGTCAATACCAGTTGACCTGGGATCGGAATCCCGTGGTTCCTCAGGTTGGAGTTGGAGGCCTTTTCTGCATGGACTTTGTTCTGGCACATCACCTGAGAGAGGGGATTCCGGACTTCCTGAAGATAGTCTTACTCTTAGATTGTTTCTCTTGGTGAGCCATGTTAAGTTCCTGTCCTCGCCACCTTAGTTAGCATTGGTGGCGTCAGTCGAGGGCGTGTCGTTGAGTTTGTCAGACTCCTCTGTCGGTGGGGGTGCTCGAAGTTTTCCAATGGGCTGCGGGCAGTTAGTAGCTGAGGGGTTAAGGATCTTAGTTTCCCCCTCTACCTTGTTTGTAAAGATATTGGACCCGGGTGTCTCCAAGGCTAGATTCATTTGTTGAATAATCTCTTGGGTTCCCTGCCAGACTCTACATAGCTTGCAGCCCTGCCCTGAGTGTCCCCCTGGGACGACAGAGAAGGGGGAAGTACAACTGAGCCCTGCAGGCATCCTTCCAATGAAATCGTACTTTTCAATAGGTATTCGTCATTGACCTCACTCCTTTTCAGTATCTCCCGCATCGTTTTCGAGAATAGCCGCATGTGACTCGAATTTTCAATCTCATACATTTTCCGATAAAAAATCTGTAGTACTTACGTGTGGCATCCAAGCCCAATGTCGAAGACTTGCAAACAGATTTTTTTTTGGATTTCTGGATTCAAGGGGAAGGTTACAGGGATATTTAAGCATCACAGCAGTGTTTCTATCAGCATCCTCTGCGTTGATGTCAATCGACAATGGAGCACCATCCGCACTTCTGCCTGATTCACTGTTCCTATTGATCTTATGTTCTAGTCTGGAAAGTGAAATTTCCTTCGGTGCCGGTAACAAACCAGGTATATTGGTCTGATCATCTTTAGGAGTACTTGCTATCGATGTTACACGACCCTTCATTACTCCGTTTGAATCAGCATGAGTAGCCCCCCCTTGAGAGCGTCCACGTATAAGGCGGTTGATGCTGTCACTTCGACCGCAATGTTAAATGGGGGTTCAGGGCAGAAATCACTGTCCCGAGACACCTCCACATTTTCCTCCCCCGGCGGTTCACCCACAACACCGGGCTGACTGTTCATGCTGCGATCACTACTCACGTTTAGAAGCCATGGACACACGCCCACCTGAACTGGATCAGCTGTGGAGCGATTGATGTGTCTTGTTGTTCCGTGAAGTTCATTTGCATGATAACTCCCACTGACTCCTGCTAATGACTGCAAAGACAGCAGACACCGGTGCAGCATAGCTCTGGAGTGCACTTTGCGCCAGACTGGAGGTTATGTAGACAAGCTCCACCTTCAGGAAACAGAGAAGAACAGACTCTCATGCAAAGACTGCAGACACCTCTGCAGCACAGCTCCATGGCGCTCTCCACGCTAGACTGAAGGTTATGTAGATAAGCTCCCCCTTCAGGAAACAGAGAGAGTAAGAACAGACTCTCATGCAAAGACTGCAGACACCGGTGCAGCACAGCTCCATGGCACTCTCCATGCTAGACTGGAGGTTATGTAGACAAGCTCCACCTTCAGGAAACAGAGAGAAGAACAGACTCTCATGCAAAGACAGCAGACACCGGTGCAGCACAGCTCCATGGCACTCTCCACGCTAGACTGGAGGTTATGTAGACAAGCTCCCCCTTCAGGAAACAGAGAGAAGAACAGACTCTCATGCAAAGACTGCAGACACCGGTGCAGCACAGCTCCATGGCACTCTCCACGCTAGACTGGAGGTTATGTAGACAAGCTCCACCTTCAGGAAACAGAGAGAAGAACAGATTCTCATGCAAAGACTGCAGACACCGGTGCAGCACAGCTCCATGGCACTCTCCACGCTAGACTGAAGGTTATGTAGACAAGCTCCCCCTTCAGGAAACAGAGAGAAGAACAGACCCTCATGCAAAGACAGCAGACACCGGTGCAGCACAGCTCCATGGCACTCTCCACGCTAGACTGAAGGTTATGTAGACAAGCTCCCCCTTCAGGAAACAGAGAGAAGAACAGACTCTCATGCAAAGACTGCAGACACCGGTGCAGCACAGCTCCATGGCACTCTCCACGCTAGACTGAAGGTTATGTAGACAAGCTCCCCCTTCAGGAAACAGAGAGAAGAACAGACTCTCATGCAAAGACAGCAGACACCGGTGCAGCACAGCTCCATGGCACTCTCCACGCTAGACTGAAGGTTATGTAGACAAGCTCCCCCTTCAGGAAACAGAGAGAAGAACAGACTCTCATGCAAAGACAGCAGACACGGGTGCAGCACAGCTCCATGGCACTCTCCACGCTAGACTGAAGGTTATGTAGACAAGCTCCCCCTTCAGGAAACAGAGAGAAGAACAGACTCTCATGCAAAGACTGCAGACACCGGTGCAGCACAGCTCCATGGCACTCTCCACGCTAGACTGAAGGTTATGTAGACAAGCTCCCCCTTCAGGAAACAGAGAGAAGAACAGACTCTCATGCAAAGACTGCAGACACCGGTGCAGCACAGCTCCATGGCACTCTCCACGCTAGACTGAAGGTTATGTAGACAAGCTCCCCCTTCAGGAAACAGAGAGAGCAAGAACAGACTCTCATGCAAAGACTGCAGACACCGGTGCAGCACAGCTCCATGGCAATCTCCACGCTAGACTGAAGGTTATGTAGACAAGCTCCCCCTTCAGGAAACAGAGAGAGCAAGAACAGACTCTCATGCAAAGACTGCAGACACCGGTGCAGCACAGCTCCATGGCACTCTCCACGCTAGACTGAAGGTTATGTAGACAAGCTCCCCCTTCAGGAAACAGAGAGAGCAAGAACAGACTCTCATGCAAAGACTGCAGACACCGGTGCAGCACAGCTCCATGGCACTCTCCACGCTAGACTGAAGGTTATGTAGACAAGCTCCCCCTTCAGGAAACAGAGAGAGCAAGAACAGACTCTCATGCAAAGACTGCAGACACCGGTGCAGCACAGCTCCATGGCACTCTCCACGCTAGACTGAAGGTTATGTAGACAAACTCCCCCTTCAGGAAACAGAGAGAGCAAGAACAGACTCTCATGCAAAGACTGCAGACACCGGTGCAGCACAGCTCCATGGCACTCTCCACGCTAGACTGAAGGTTATGTAGACAAGCTCCCCCTTCAGGAAACAGAGAGAAGAACAGACTCTCATGCAAAGACAGCAGACACCGGTGCAGCACAGCTCTGGAGTGCACTTTGCGCTAGACTGGAGGTTATGTAGACAAGCTCCCCCTTCAGGAAACAGAGAGAGCAAGAACAGACTCTCATCCAAAGACTGCAGACACCTCTGTAGCACAGCTCTTAAGTGGGCCTTATTCACACATTTTTGAATTGGAGCAAAGAATTGGATGCCTGTAAGAATCTCAGATTTGCACCTCAAGGGACTGATTCATGGAAATAGTTGCACAGAAAATCTGTGATTTCCAGGCCAATGAGCGCACATATCCCCGTTCGGCAATTCATGGACCCAAATGCGCAGGACTCTTCCGGGACTTGCGAGGATTCCGCTCAGGTCCGACACGTGTTTGCGAGTGGACAAGCACCTTGCGCGAGACACCACGCAAAGCATGGGTGACACCTGCCCAGAGAGCAGTGTAGGGGGCGGAACTCGGAAAATGAGGAAAAACAAAGGGAAAAAGTGGATGTTATGATGGACGGGTGACAGGCAGTCCATAGCACGCATACAAATGTGCACAACAAAGCATATTCATGGATGTGACCACACAACCACTGGCCTGGAAAGGCCCAAGCAACTCCTTCAATCACTCCGCCACCCAAAGGCAGGCATGCAGACACTTGCACATAGGAATCGCAGTGCAGTGGTGGGTTTGCATGTTGGCTTTAGGGGTGCGTGTACACAGCTGGGGATCCGATCAGACTTAGGGATGCGCGTACGCAGTGTAGGTTGGTACAGGAATAGTTTTCGAAGGTACGCGCACAGATTTTCCAAGTTTTGCTTGAGTTACGAAAAAATCATACGCATGTTGTTGGGGTGCCAGTATCAGTTATGGGGGACCCCACGCAGGGTCCACGAGATGCAGACCTGCTTGCGAGAGACCCCACCACTGTTTAATGGGTGCGTGTATTCGCACCCAGGGGAGCACACAAAGGTAGCTGTTCTGTCTGTTTTTGCTTTGCATGGGGGCGTGTCAGGGGCATTCCGGCTGTGGCTTGCATATACAGTTACTTTGCGCAGGAAATACCATGAATACGTGTGGCCTCCATTTTTTATTCTGCGTTCAGGCTCACACTTTCATTCTTGCCACACAATGCCTTTGCAGGATTAATGCGCACTTTTCCATGAATCGGGCCCCAAATCTCTTTGATGATGTGCAGATCTTAAAATCAGAGCTTTGAGAAGTTCATATTTGCCAATGCGATTCACATAGGTTTGCTCAGGAGAATCTGAGTGAGCAGATCCAGGCCCTCCAGATTTGCTCCTGTATTGCACTTTATAATTTAGATTATAAGATAACAGGAACAAATCAGGGATGCTCAACAGGCCTTTCGTTATTTGCCCCAGTACAAATCTTTATGAATCAGGACCTCTATGTTAGTCTGTTTTAATGTTTGAATGACATTTTTGTTCATGAAACTCTTTTAAGTAGCCATATCTATACTTAATATCACCTGTCATGTAAGTCTTTCACCAAATACATCTTGGCGGCCTGCACTTCATGAACGGGCAATGTTGTTTTTAAGGATCTTTTAAGTCAGTTGTTGCCAGCACATTGTCAGCCACATGGTTTTTGCAATTGTGAGTGGTCTATAATTATTGAGCCAATGCTTGCTTTTTAAGGTACACCGCTAAACCTAAAGTGGACATGGCTCTTTTTTAAAGATGTCCTGTTTGCAACTTCTAGGCAGATAGCTGGCCTGATGGAGAATTTACTCTAATCTACCATTTATATAGACATGAAAGGGATTTTAAATTAAAAAAGAAGTTACTTTGAGTGTTTCAGAAAAACCTCTTACTTACTCCGGACTTACTCTGTGGAAATTAGGAGTCAGTAACAGTTAGTTATAACAACCTCGTGATACATTCATTGCCCCAGTAAGGATTTTAAGGGTCTAAAGTGAATATGCCCTTTTACCCTTCATTGTCACATGGATACCCTAGAGTACTTTTAAAGTAGAACTGCATTTTACTTTAAACTGCACTTTTTAATTTAAGTAGTAAGAGGCAGCATTCTCAATTACCTGGGGACATTGATATACAATGCTAAGAGATATTTCAACCATAAAAAACAAACATTTCATGTGCATTTTAAAACTTGTTCTGGTAACAAATACAACACGAACATACTGTACACCAACTAATGTTATGACTTAACAATCCAAACGGAGTACACCATTTAGTATGTGGCGGGGATTCAAGTCTGGTTTTTACAAGCCCCCCACTATCGAGTCGTTTCCGATGCATAGAAAAGACTCAGATATGAATAAGACTTGTGTCTGCATTATATGCCCTTTGAAATTATTGTTTTTCTATTTCTTTGTTCATGTTTTAAAGCAAAAATGTAATAAAATATTTTGAATGAAACAGGTGCATGGTTAAATACAGTGTTAAAGGTATCACACAGTAGTGAGATGTTGGTCAATACCAATAGTGTGGACCCAAGGAGGGGTAACCAGTTCACTCTCATATTCAATATGCCTTTGTGTCATATGATCTTGGAAATTCCCTCGTGAAGGTTCAAGTATGTTTTCAATGCTCCGTTGCGTTCTTGCTAGGTTTGCACACCCATAAATTCGACTTATCTCAAGGTGGGCTTCTAGAATCTGGGCTGTTGGACAGATTTTCGGAGGATATCCACAACCCAATCAAGGTATACGTGGAGAGCACTGAAGTCTATTCCCAGGAGAGTGTAAGTGGGTCAGAGACCCTCAATGACTCCACACAAAATAATACATAATAACTCAATTTAGAAAGGAATGTATACAACTACAAATATTTATTCTAGGCCTCTAACATACACCAGAAAATGCAGGTGATATTATCGCACAACACTTAATAATAAACATATATACATTCCCTATAGGCTCATGAAATGCATTCAAATGAATTGCTCATCACAAAAGGTAACATAGGCCCTCATTACAACCCATGCGTTAAGGGGTTAACGGCGCCGTAAAAGGTGGCGGCGCCGTTAATCCTTAACGCCTGATTACGAGGTCCCTTTGCGGGTTGGAGACTTTAACGCCTGCTTTTTGCAGGCGTTAAAAACCAACCCGCAAAGGGACCTTGGTGCTAAGTACGGTGCTGCACCGTACTTAGCGCCTTCCCCATTCCCATTGAGCCCTATGGGGCAAAAATTGGAATGGGGAAGGGCCCATGGTGAATGGGGAATTACCGCCCCGCCAACCTTGGAATGGGGCGGTAATTCCGCCATTCACCATGGCGGAAACCGGCATGGACCATGGTGCTAATAGCACCATGGTTTAGCGCCGGGGTCGTAATGAGGCCCATAATGCATTATATGATAGAATCAATTCACAGGTGATGTTCCTATCGTAAGCAGTCCAGTCTCTAACAAGAATGGGTCCTTGTGCCAAAAATTCACATGAGCCACAGGAGCCGCAATGCTTCCCCCGAGAATAGGTCTTTGCAGGTAAGTAAGAATTTACTTGTGTTGGTGGCTGTTCAAAGAAGATATTCAACAATGGTACTAAGGCAACTAATTGTGTTCTTATGTTTCAGAACATACTACCCAGGTTCGACGGCCAAAAGGTAGTGGAATGGAAGATTAGACTTGTTCTCAATGTTATCCTATGGAGGATTTGGGGGCATCCATAGGCTTTGCGTTTACTTACCCCCCTGACTCCGATTTTCCCAGATTACGTGATGTGTCGACTGGGAGCCACTGGAGGTTGATTTCCCGCTGTTGGTTCCAGTGAGATGTGTCCAGGAGCTGCGGGTGCACAGATTCTTCTGGTCAGGTCTGGATTAATGATATAACCTGTGGAAATGAAGATATGCAAGATTCACGAACGCAGGCCTCTTCAGGACACTTCAAAGGATGGAGGAAGGCAAATTGCAGCAATGTCTTCGCACACAGGAGACAACATTCATCCTACCAGTCGTGGTTGTAGACGTTTCTCTATGGCAGGATCGCTTAATGCAAGGATGCTGAAATTCAGAAGGAAGGTAACTTGTACCACATGATTGTGATTACCAAGGTTCTGGGTGCAACCGCAGAACAGTGACACTTATGGCGAGGTAGCCCATGAGAGAGCAAGTCAGTCCAACAGTGTTGGTCCAGGGACACTTCTAAAGACTCAGGATGGCTGGATCCTCGAGAAGGCATCGGAACTAATTGGTCCCAATATTCCAACGGCTGAAGCACCACTCAGTGTCTTCAGAGATGGTTTCACTAGGCCAAATGCAGGAAGGGATGTCAGGCCTCTCCAGGAGTCTTCTTTGGATCTTCAGTTGGCTGTTTGTCTACAAGGGATTCTTGGCTACAACGCTGATGTAAAGAAATGGGTGCAGGAGTCCTATCCCTATCATTTTTTTAAATTTTTTTTTTAAAGGGAATTTCTGGTCAATTCAGGATTTGTTCCAGGGCGAGTCCTTTGAGTCCAAGCTTGGTCTAGCTGTCTGAATGGTAGGGTTCAGTTTATTGTGACCGTAGCAATAACATACGATGGCTTTTTGCTTCTTTTCTGAACCAATTAAGCAGTGCGCTAGCTATACTGGTTTCAACTTTGTTTCTTTATTTGTTGAAAAGCATACCACATATCAGATCTGTTTCCTTCTTATTAAATCATCAATTGTATCTTCATTGATTCATTATGACACATCATATTCAATATCATTAATTGCTCTCACAATTCCATACTATATTGGTTTACTCTCCGAGTACCATACATCCGTAATTGACTAGGTCCCGTCCGTCTTATTAAATCATCAATTTTAACTTCATTGATTAATGTACTTTGCTACGTTTCCTTTTAGTATAATGGGTTTTGTTTCCTCTTGATACCTTACATTTTAGCACCACCCATCAATTATATTTGCCTTGAGAGGTTTAATTTTCCTTTGAGTTTTAAGTTTCCTTTTCAGTATAATTGTTTTTTTTTTCTCTCAACATGTGTTTCTCCATGGATATGTGTCCAAGGTTCCTCAGGAGAGAAACTGTCAACGAAAGAAAATTATATGCATTTTGTAATGTTTGCTGATGCCTTGTATTTTGTCTTTTTTTTATAAAGCATGATTTCTTTTATCTTGAAATACACTGACAATCTGGTTTGCAAATCATAATACACTTACCCTGTTTAGTTGTCTTTATACATTCTTCTTTAATCTGATTTTGTGCTGTGACTCTAATCAGTTTGTTTCCTCTTATAGTTAGTTGGTTTCCTATAATTAAAGGTACCAGGCTGGAAGCAAGTCCAAGCACATCAATTTTGAAGATCTGCACCATTCAAACAGCCAGTAGTTGTTCAATGAGGTTCAACTACTGGTTTCATTCATGTCACATTCCGAGACTCTCAGGCCCCATGGATGTAGACGGGAACTAGACAGTCCCACCCTCTTCCTGGGCCACACAAATAAAGGCAACACTAGCCTGTGAAAGCAGCAGCTTCCCCGGGCAAGGGCAAGACCTTACAAGGGATTTCCTGACCTGGCAAGTCAGGAAGAAGGCCAAACTACAATATATGCAAAGCGTATGCGAAAATCTTGTGGCAGAGACATTTTAGGGCACTAGTCACGTTTAGTAGCCATATGTGGTAAATGCGAGTGTACATCCTGAAAATAATGCAAAAGTGATTAAAAAAAGTATCTGCTGCCACCTGCCTGTCTTTAGGCACATACAAAAGTAACCAAAAATCCCAAGTGTAAAAAGCTAGTGTGATACAAAAGTATCGCCACTGCATTCCATTTTTTAAAAATTTAATTTAAAGTGCGTTTTTAGATGGCTAGCATTTTTTTCACACTGTAGCATACAACCTACATATAAAAATATACATTTCTTATACATTTCATTTAAAAGCAATTTTACATCATTTTAACAAACATTCTTAACACACATATGCACCTACATCAATTCTGGAGTGTATAAAAAATAAAAACAATCAAGTCTTTAAAGTGACCGATGGTCAATGATTTACAAAGTCTCATACGTCAAATCCCTTTTCACATATTGTTGCTATCCTCCTTTTTAACCATCCTTTTAATTGCTGTCTCCCATACGTAAAAGGCTGCGTGGCTTAGAACTGATGTCTTAGCCACAAATAAATCACTCCAGAATAGGTCAGAATTATAATTTCTGTATTTTCCGTACGCCAACCTATGTACTGCCTCCAGTTCCTGACAATGGGTTAGAATGTGTCTGGCCGTCTCGATATATCTCCCACATAGGCAACATAATCTTTCCTCTCTTGGTTTGACACTCCAAGCACCAGTATTTTCCAGGACCTTGATTGTTTGCAGTCTGAGGGATAGAATAAACCTAGTCATCTTCGGATAACGTTTCCTTACCAAGTAGGGGAAGGACCATCTTCAGTCGAACCCCTGCCTTACATACTCTATGAATTTCTTTAACGTACCAAGGTGAATTAAGGAGGAGTCCAAGTCGATGGTCCTTGCCTTATAGGGTATTTTGGCCAGGTTAAAATCTAACCAGGTTTCAGGTACCAGAGTTATTCCAATTTTGTATAGATAGTTTGTCACTCTGGCTTCTAATTCCCTATATCATTTACTAGATTCATATCGAAGGGCATATAGGGTCGTATGTACTAGTAAACTATCTGGTCCGGCTAAGTCATACTTTATTCTTGCCCATAAGTTGCAGGAGGCAATTGACCAATACATACTCAAAGATGCCAACCCCAGTTCCAATCTAATGGCTTGCACTGGGGAACCCGGAGGGAGACTTAGTATTGATCGTAGGATCTTTCCTTCCAATTTCTCAATTGGTGCAATCCATTTCAAAGGAAAGACCTCAAGAGCATACAAGATTGTAGGAACAATTGATGTTTTGTATGCTACAACCTATACTTCCAACGATCTACCTCCTTGCCCATCTATCAGTTTCTTTAGGGCTAAGCCTTTTTTGTGACAGCCTCAAGCGTGGCCACCGCTGTAAACTTGGTGGTAATAGTAATTCCCAAATATCGATAGCATGAGGCGGCAATTTCAACCCTCTCTTCACCTGACCTCCACGAACCAAAATTGTTGGTGGTGTCTCCAAATATCAAGGTCTTAGTTTTTTGGGTAAGATGCTGTTTGCAAGGGTAAAAAGCTACAAAATATGTTTCCCAGTACTGATAGTCTGGAGGTCTGATCAATTTCCCCATAACAATGAGAAAAAAGCAGGGCAAGTGAAGCTGAAGGCATTACTTCCCCGCAAAAATGTAGATGAGGTTGAAAAACAGAGCAAAAAGATTGGGGGTCCTGTGAATGTGAAAGTGAGGTCCATGCGACAATGGTATGTCATTAACCCCAGTGACCAAATGTTTACCAATGACAGAAGCAGACATAACAACAATGTGTGCTACATAAACAAACAATGGGAAGGTGTGTCAAAGCTTGAGCATCAATGAGCAGGTATTTTGCAAAATATTCCCTAATTATCACATCACAGTTCCGGGCATGTGTGAAGGACAGGGCAGTCAGAGAGTGTATGACTCAGAGACTGGTGAATTGGGACGCCACTGTGAAAAATAAAAAAAATGCTACTACTGTATCTCAGTGCAAGGGGTTGACCAACACCTGAGCAAATGAATACTGTGGAAACACATGCTGGAGAAGGTGAATGCACTACATGTGTCTTACACAGCATTAACTAAGTCACATGCCCTGATGGTGAACATGTAACACTCCCACGGTCACCCACCTCTCTCCTCCCCAACCACAGTGAAGGCAAACAAAGAGTGATGCAGCACATGTGAAAGGAAATACCATGTGACAGTGCACAACCATGCATCCACGTGACACACCACCACCGGTCAGCCACATGTGTATACTGCCCTCGCCACCTATCCCAGCAACAATACACAGGCATGTACGCCACAAGACACATGAATACCAATGGGGAGAAGCACAGCTTCTAAATAGACTGGCAAACAGGCACACACCAAAAAGAACAGCAAGAAGCGAATATTGAGTAAATAAAAAATATAATATACAGAAGTATTCACATCATACAGACTGTAAGAAAATGAAAAAGGTGTACATGTATATCATCAAAGAAATTTAAAACTACTATGTACAATTTAAAATAGACATAAATGTCCATAAAGTCTGGTTTAATAAAACCTACACCTAAAGAACTAAGTACAAACAAAAAATATACAGGGTAATTCATGGAATTAATGTGCGCTGAAAAGGGGAGTGCAAACGTGAAAATCACAGTGCACGCGTGCTAAAGCCGCGCACACAGCCGTTTGTCGATTCATGGAATGCGCTGCGCGTGTTTCCCCTGGGATGTGCGTCAAATCTGCGGGTGGCGCACACGGGCGCACAAGTCACTAAACTCTGTGCGCGAGGCGCGAACAGCGAAAGCACACAACATGTAGTGCAAACAACAAAAGGGGGCGGAACACGGGGTGGAACACTCCGAATGGGGAACAACGCATGAAAATGTGGGTGTTACGGGGGAAGTACTGCAGCTAAATCCACGCAACGCCCACATGCGCTCTAACAACATGTATTCATGGAATCGAACAGTGAAAACCTGCGCGCCACAAAAGATGTGCTAATTCAGAAACACGTATGCCAGCAGGAAGCAGGCGTAAGCGGCGCCGCACTGCATAAAAATGCACGCAAAGAACAAACAAGCTCATACGCTATGATGAATATACCGTTCCTTGCAGCAGTGGTCGTGGGACACCGCAGGAGGAGGAGAATAGCCAGGCCCTGCATTTTCTTACCCAGGACCAGTCTTTTTGGGATGCCTGATGACCAGGTCTATGGGAGGTACAGGTTTCCACCACAAATAATCCTAGAACTGGTTGCTGAGTGGGAGAATGACCTCACATCCCCCACCCTGTGCTCCCAAAAAGGTGGAAAAGGTGCTCAATGTACTGCATTTCTTGGCTACTGGGTCATTTCAGCAGACAAGTGCCATAGTTGGGGGTGTCGCACAGGCCACACAGTCAGCTGCCTACACCAGGTGTTGGCGATCATGACTGCACACCCCTCAGTCCGCAGGCACATATACATGCCCAGTACACCTGTAGAAAGGCAGGCCATGGTCCAGGACTTTTACGGGGTGGCACGCTTCCCCAAAGTGCTAGGTGCAATTGATTGCACCCATGTAGCTCTATGCCCTCCCAGGGCCACTGAGCACATCTATCGAAACCACAAGCACTGGCAATCCATCAATGTGCAGGTTGTATGTGATGCCAAGGGAATCATCACCTCACTATATGCCAACTATCCGGGGTCCAGCCATGATAGTTTCATATTCAGAATGTCACCCCTAAACCGGGACCTGGAAGCTGGGAGGCATGGCGACACATGGCTCATTGGTGAGTACAAATGCCTCTGCACATGCATGCATGTCAGATACTGAGAAATGGGAAAACCCAACTAATGATAACCATTATCACCTCCTTAGGGGACATGATGACGCCAATACGGAACCCCACCACACCACCCGAGGTAAGATACAACACAGCCCATATTTCAACCCGGGGAATAGTGGAGAGCACATTCGGAGTGCTGAAGTCACGTTTTTGCTCCCTTGATCGCTCTGGTAGCCAGCTGCTATATGCGCCCCCAGTAGTGTGCAGGTTCATAGTGGCAGCATGTGTCCTGCACAACGTTGCAACCCAGCGGGCATGCCGGTGGACATGGTGGTGCCCCCACATCCCCAACCACATGCACGGCCGCTGCGCATGGGAGGAGAAAGGGCACCTGGTGAGGCAGCCCGTACCCAGCTTGTGGCAAATTTCTTCACCTAACATCCCATCCCTTCGGAGTTCACACAAGCCTGGCACTTACCAGCTGACAATTGATGATGATGATGACCCAATGGACAGTCAACTGTCACAACCATACCACCCTGAGATTGTTTTCCTGGAAGTGCTACATTGTGTGCATCCCTAGCTACTTAAACAGACCCAATGCTGTGTCAGTAAAAGACACACATTCATGCAGCATGAAGGACTACCCCCTTGCAAAATAGTACACCCAAATTGTGTCATGTCACCCAACCCCTCCCGAACCCCATCTCAGCTACACAACATACCATGGTATGGCATGCCATGTGAAAGCAACCAAATGAATGCACAACACATGACACAAGTGTCACAAACTGCACCATCCCAAATGGAAAGAGGCCAGAGACAATTCCCTTTCACTAATGAAAAAGAGACAGCACACATGAACAAATACTTACCAGCAAGGCAATACATTAGTACAGGACCCAAAAGTGGCAAAGTATGACAGTAAGAAATGAAAGTAGTGCAAGTGTCACAACCTGACAAAGGCAGCACATGGACCCCTTCCATCTCCAGTGTGGTGCTGGTAGGCAAATATGGCAGTGTACTGCATACAACATGAACTGCATATGCAATGGAGACTAGCTCATTAAGACATGAAGAAGCTACATGCATATATGCAAAATGTCCTGTAAGTGATAAAACATACAAATCACTGTGCAGTGGAGAAATCATCACAAATCCCCACTAGAGGTGTATACACAGTTTGGACTACAGACTGCCTACACAACTCATGGGAGCCCAATGCCTCTGTGTAAGTCACTGTCATTTGGTCACACCCTTGAGAGCCCATGGAAAGGGGAAGCAGGAGTGGCATGTGTGTCAGGAACCCAAGTTTCAAACCCAAACACAGGACAAGCCTGCATGTGCCCAGATGGAGCACACAGTGGATGCCTACGGGAGCCACACAAAGCAACACACTGTACCATGAATTTACAATCTGAAAGAAAATAGTTATCAACAAAAAAGGAAATGAAATTTAAAAAAATGAAATGAAAAATAAGAAAAGAAGAAATCAAATGAAACATGAAATGAAAATGAAAATAATAAACTGAAAAAATAAAAATAATAAATCCAAATCTAAAAATGAAATTCTAATTCTAATTTTCAATTTGTAATCAAATATGAAAAACCAAAAATAAAAATAAAAAATGTTGTCAAAAAGAAAAATTAAAAAGAAAAATCAAAAATGGCCATGTGTCGACGGGGGGGGGAGGGGGTACCCAGGAGGGAGGAGGTACAGGATGCACCCCAACACCCACATGCGTGGATGTTGAGAAAAAAAAAAGAAAAATCCCTCCATGGGCTCATGGCCTGCAGGACTACCCTATAGTGGGAGAACTGCCATCGCTGTCATCACCCTCTGGCTGGTGGTACATTAGAAGGTGTATGTAGTATGGGAGGCAGACCATGCAAAGCCCTGGCATGCTCCTCCATGGCAGCAAGCTTGCGAGTGTGAAAGGTTTGGTTCTGCAGGATGATGGTATGGAGATCCCCATGCAGCACCTCATGGGTAGCACAGATTTCTGCCTGCAAGGTCTCGCGTGATGCCCGGATCTCCTCACAGGTTGCCTGGAGCTCAGCTGAGATTGTGCGTGTTATCTGCTCCAGCTGCTGTTCTGACCTTGTACTCTGGGACACCTCAAGTGCACCCAGAGTATCTCTGAGGGACCTGTGTTCTAACCTCAGGGCATCCCTGTGGGCCTGTGACTCTGCAGATATGGCTGTGCGCAGAGTCTCTAGTCTAGCCCATCGGTCCCTGTTGGACGCCAACATGTCCTCCCTGGGTGAGTGGCACATGGACTCTGTTGCCTGCTGCTGGAGCTCCACCTGCCTTTCAGGGGTAGAATGGAAGGGGCCACCCTATCCACGGCCTGAGCCATCATCTCACACTATGCCCCCTGTTGTGCCGCAATAGTATAGATGGAGATCTCCCACACAGTATTGCCTGGTGGCGCACGGCCACTGCTTTCGGGGGTACCACACCTGTTTGGGGCAAGGTGATGTGCACCTTGCTGTGCTGGCACTGCCTGAGGCTGCAGGACTGCATTCCTCCTTTGATCTGCTGGCCCAGGAACAGAAGCAAATGTAGTGGAGTGTGACCCTGCATCCGTAACCTCCACAGCGGACATTCCAACACTGAATGCCCCAAAGAAGGGTCTACCCCCAGTGCAGGTGGGTTGGACAGAACAGCATCCCTGCCAGAAACACTCACCTGCAACGTGACATTTGTCTCAATGTCAGATTCAGCATCTGAGGCATAGACGTCTTCGGAGGTGTACCCAGAGACACCCGTGGACAGGATGGTCTGTAGGACTAATGGATTTTCACCCACCACCACCCCACATCCTCAACTGGTGCCTGGTTGGGGCTGTGAGTACTCCTGCCCCTGCACCATCTCCTCCTCCTAAACAGCATCTAGTGCCTCATCACCTGCACAAAAATAAAAGAAAAGTAATGAAGACAAGCATGAAAAGCATAGCCGACACGCATAGGAATCACAATCTAAACATCGAATACATAAATGACACATGTCTCACATGACACTAACTCCGGCATGCATGCACTGGCAATGAACTGGAAGGGGACCCAAAAAGCAGACACTGAGGACTCCAAGATGGAAAAGCAACACATGTGCTGCATGCTGCATAGCACCTGCATCACACATTAGCCTGTGAGTGGCATGGACAATCCACATACATGACACATGCCAGCACACAGATGGCACGTAGCATAGCCATGACACATTTGACAAGGACACTCATATGGTAGGAAATCAGTACTGTGCCCATCCATGTGAGATGGACATCATGAAATAGAACATGCATAAGAGTGTGACAAAGCACGCATGTGTGACACGCTGCAACAAAGCCAGTATTTACTAATACATTGATGGCAGGCACATGCATACATCAATGGTTGGTCACTTGGACATGACAGAAGTCAATTGTCATGTTGAACATTCAAACAGGGCCCCGAAGTGATCATGTGCAGAGCATGTGTAGGTGCACAAAAGTCAATCTGCCTGATGGATGAAATCATTTCCATAATAAGTAAATAAATGTGGGGTATTGTGGGGTGAAATCTATGTCTGAAGTATGGTGAATTTGGGGCAGAACGGCAAACAAATGTGTGTTTATTATGCAAATGTTTTCATCAATCAGGCAGAATGAACAGGAAAACAGTATCAATAATGTTGTGGCATTATGGCCGTTGAAGGGCAAGTGCAGTAATCAGGTGCAAAGTGTAAACTGCGGTCAGAAGGGATACTGTGAATCCCAAACCCAAGGGCGGGGAATGGTTTGGAGGCACCACATGGGTGACCTATAGCAGTCATGACTACACTGCCTCACCTGGCACTCAATCAGAACACATCACCCAAGCAACATACACATTGTTTGCACACACATGCATGGCCACTCACCGGACATTGCCTCAAGATCTGGTAGGTCTCCCACGCCTTGGATCTGATCCTCTGTGATGAAGCCTCCAGCGATTGACTCATGTTCTGTGAGTACTTCCTCTGGTGAAGACCCACTGCCAGTCACCAGAGTAGAGGCATGATTGGAAACCAGCTTGTTTTTTGCTTTGCGTTTGAGGTCTTTCCACCGCTTTGAGCAATCATCAGCTGTGCCCCTCACGAATCCAAGGGAACTAATCTGGTCCGCAATGCACTGGCAGTGGGCCCTACGTTTAGCAGTCGTAGTCTTACACCCTGCAGTCACCAGCATTTCGTGGCCATGGGCTGACCCGTAGCCCACAAGTGCATCTAGTTCCACATCATTGAAACTCTGCTTCCTTGACGTGCCGGATGGGTGAGCCGTGTCTGGGGTCCCAGCCTGTTCCGCAAGAGCACGCTTCTTCCTCTTGAGAGGTGGTGCGGAGCCTGAGTGGCTTACACCGCTCTGGTCAGTAGGGGCTGAAGCGCAGGTGGAAGCAGCACTGGAAGTCGGCAAAGGCACGATGATCAAAGGTCTCACTGCAGGCAATGGCTGCTGGGTGCTGTTGCCAGGACCAACCTTGGTGTGATGGTCTGGGACCAACACTGTCTCGGCTGGGTGACTCAGAGCTGGGGTGGATTGAGCTGCAGCTGCCCCTGCAGCCTCCTCACCCTGCCTACTTGGGGCAGCAGATGACATTGCTGCCCCCGATCCATGTGGCCTGGTGACAGCAACTTTCACCGCCACACGTGGCTTTTACTTCGTGACACGGAAGTCAGCCTGTGAGTCATCCCGTGCCAGTTTGGTGAACAATATGGGCCGGGTTAACAGGTCCTGAGCTGGGATGGTGTCAGCTGCATCTCCCCCACCCATTGGGGGGGCATAGGTGTCCCTGATTGGTACTCCACACACTGGCCTCTAGGGCCACCCTGCACATCCTGGCCATGTCCCCTACCGCGGACACCTCTTGGAGGTCATCCACCTTTGCCTCCCTTACCACTTGGTCGACTCCCAACCATGGCACTGATGTTCTTGTGCAAATGGGGGGTGCAGTAAACAATTGTCCTGGGCAATTGGGGTGAAGGGGGCAGGGTACTAAATGTAATACGTGCCCCTATGCTCTAGTAAGGCTGTCTGTGACCCCTGAGGGAAGATGATGGGTCAAGCAACAGTCAGGCACCCCGAAAACAAAATTTAACGTGCACGCGACCCCTGGTAGCCAACGTGCGTGGAATAAAGGACCCGCACTACGCTGTGGCACCCAGAAACACAAACATAAGCATACGCATGGTACACGCAGGCTACAATGACCTCTGAAGGGGTATGCGATACACGGGGGCAACCACAGTTGAAAAATACATGCGCGACTCACCGTATGCCTGGAAAAAGAATGTGAAAAAGATGCATGTGGGCATGTTGGCAATACCCACGCCAAAAGAAGAATTGAAAGCTGTCTGAGTAAGCAAGGAGTATGAACTGCAACCGTTGTGAAGTAATCGCGTGTGAACCGACAAGAAGTACAAGAATCACCCGTTCGCTCTCCACAAAAATCATATACAAGAAAATGGTGTCCTACGTGTACCTTTTAACCCTGCCCACACGTGTCACATCACTTACGTGCTTACGCGCTAAGGGACTTTCCTCCAATTACACGCAGTGACACCCGGACGTGAAGTTTTTGCACGTGTGGAATCACTATGCAACCGTGTGGAGGGAAACACCCCTGCGCATTATGTCACAGATGCGCTTACACACTAAGGGCCTTTCCTCCAATTACACGCTGACATGCTGTTTTTTCACATGCCAAATCACTCCGTATCAAGCTGGCCACGCGGCAACACATGTAAGACCTTGCTCCTGCCCAGAAGGCCATTTTCCTGCGCCCCCGAGCCGGCTCCCACCAGCCATCTGCTGCTGCCTGCCCGCCTGCTGGCCACGTGCCTTGCTATTTGGTGCCTGCACGTCAGCCATCTGCAGGGGTCCTGTTGCTGTGACCACCCCTGCTGGAACAGAAGACTCCCGACTGAAGTTCCATCGCTCCACAGCCCAGCACCAGGACCCAGTTGCCCACCTACACGTGATCGGGGGTTGCCATGTCAGGGGAAACAACATCAGAGACCACTGGCAACCCCCAGCCAGAGAGGCAGAGGGCTGCCAGCTTCAGTTCCACAGACGTTGGTATCCTGGTGGAGCAAGTCCTGGTGCATTATGATGCCCTTTTCGGAAGACCCCGCACCCACAATGAAGGACGGAAGAGGATCTGGAAGGACATTGTGATGACAGCATCAACGTGGAGGGGGTGGCAGCCCGCGACACAGCACACGTCTGGAAGTGCTGGGAGGACTTCAGGTCCAGGACCCTCAGGAAGGCCCGGTGCCTCTTGGATGCAGCGCAGGCAGAGGGGTGCCGGGTCCGTCTTACCGACAACCAGATGAGGGTTCTGGAATGTATATGCCCAGCGCTCCACCTCAGGTCCTTCAGGGGCAGACCCGTCTGGAGTCGAGCGTTAAGTGTCCATGAGTACTGATTGGATGCACTGCATGTTGAGGTGTGCCAGGAGTGTGCAGCTTGGCCATATGTCTGGAAAGGCCCATGTATGGATGTGTATGTGCAGGGAAATGAGCCTGCCGCATGTTAGTGCAGTCATGTGTGAGGCACATCAATGGTGTATGTGTTCAAATGCATGATGGCCAAATGGATGTGGGGATACACACATGTTAGCATTTCTATGTATATACTATGGCATGTTTGGGGTGTGACACATGGATGCTGGTTCCACTTTCATGCACGTGCACGGTGTACATGTGCATGTGTGTGTATTTGACATGTGTGCAACTGTGATACACCATGAATGCATGTGACACCACATGTAGGAGGCTGATTGGCAGATGTGAAATAGTTGCCCATGATTGCACTGTGACAGGTGTTGGAGATGTACAGATGCATGTATGTCTGGTGGCGTGTTTGCATGTGTTCAGCACTCCCCGTGTTGCATGTGACGTGAGGCTAACCTTCGAATGTTCATGAGGTTGTATGTGTATGGATGTGCTGCCTGCTGCAACATTCCTGTTAATTTGCACATGTGTGTGGGTTCAAATGATCTGTGTGTTGGGGAGTGTGATGCCATCTGTGAAGTTTGACACTGCCACTCATGTGCAAATGTCATGTGTGTATCAGACCATTGTACAGTGCCCTGATGCCTGTGTTCTGTCTCTCCTGTCTGCAGCATCAACTGATGAAGAGAGCGGAGACGGTGCTGTGGAGCACACCGGCAGGGATCCTACCGCCAGCCGGAGACGCAAGGCACAACTCTCCTCCCAGGTTGTCATCTCTTCGGGGAGTGAGGAGTCTGGTGCCTTGTCCGTGGCCGCAGCAGAACGGGCAGCTGAGCCCCCAGAGGGGGCTATGTAGTTAGATGGCACAGAATCATCCAGGTTGGTGGGGGGTTTGGTTGAGGAGGAGGCCGTGGAAGGCCCATGCACGGGGCCTGGAGGGGGGATTCCACTGGTGCTAGTGGTGCAGTTGAGGGGCAGGGACAGGAGGCAGCACAGGCTGCCATGGAGGTGCCTGTGTGTAATCCTGTCCCCGATCCTGTGACTGCATCATCCCGCACCAGCAGGGATGCCTTCGTCCAGACCCGTTCTCAGTGAGGGGATGCGCGAACAGCAACTGGCCTTCCTCTCCCTGCGGATGTTGCAATCCGTGACCGTGTTGAGCCTGTCCTAGCTGGGGTGGCATTGTGTCAACATGGTATTCGGGTTGTCGTGCAGACTTCTCGTGATACCTCATTGACCGCGTCGTCCTACTAGGACAGGTCACCGGGGCTGGGTTCCTACGTGTGCTGGATCTTCTACTGATCCCCTCCTCAACTGCACCCCCTATGCGCCAGTCGTCCTCTGTGCCATCTACCTGCCCAAGAATCACATGGCACCCTGTGGAGCTGCCCTTGACCCAGCAGCCAGGCTGGTGGAGGACACATCCCTGCCACAGTCGGGAGTCGGAGGTCCAGCAGGGGTGGCCACCCAAACAACTGGAGCCCAGCAGGAGGAGGACGTGCAGGCATCGACAAGCAGGGCACCTGCACGGCAGCAGCAGGCTTAAGGTTGGAGCGATGATGGCTTGGGGTCATCAACATCACTGGGGCAGGAATCAGCCAGAGGGCAGGAGGACCCTGGATTGGGAGTGTCTTCCGTGTGGCAGCGGTTGGGCCAGTGGATAGATGCGGAGCAGAGGCGGGTGGAGGAGGCACGGCTCACTATGGTCAGGGTGGAGCACTCCATGCGCAGGGCATTGAGGCGGGCTGAGTTCCTCGAGTTGGAGGCCGCCATGACAGCATCCCTGTGAGACCTCGAGGCCAGGGAAGAGGCCCGCCTCTGGGACATTGAAAAGGAGTTTGATGATGCCCTGGCCCAAAACATCAAAGAGTGAGCCGTAGGACTTGCCCGCCGCCTTTGTACATAGTTCTTTAGTGTTAGGTTTCCTTTGTTTTTTCTTTTTTTTTTGGAGTTAATGGACTTTGCTCCACTTGATGTATATAGTTTTTTTCCTAGGACATTTTGTTAGGTTTCATTTATTTTGGGGATCATGGACCCTTCGGACTTGGATTGTATATAGTTGAAGACTTGTATATACTTTCTTTTTGGAAAATTCCCATGGATCAATGGTTTTATTTTTTTTGGATTATTTTTTTCTTATTGACATTGGCGATGGACCACTTTTCTTTTTCCATGCTGTGGAATTTTGTTTTTTATTGGATTTTCATTACTTTTTGTTAATATCTGTCATTGTTTATTGATTTTCAAGTTTGATTTTCTTTCTGTAATGTCATTGGGTTTTTAATACATTCATTCTGAGTTCATGTTTGGTGTTGTGAACTATCATTGGTTTTGTGCATGTCTCAATGAACATTTCCTTAGTCATGTGTTGCCACTGTGTGGCTCTGTTGTGCTGTGGATGGTTGCATGCTTGTACTGGGGGGCAAAGGAGATTTGGGTTGGCATTAGGGCATGGGTCTGTTTTGTTAGGACATGTTGTTTGGTGGGCCATGTGTCGGGGCCTGCTGGCAGTTCCCCCTCAATGGGTGCGGGCGGTGTGGGGATATGAGTCGAGGCCTGCTGGCAGGTGCCCGTCAATGGGGATGGGTGGGGGTTGAGGGGACATGAGTCGGGGCCTGCTGGTAGGTGCCCGTCAATGGGGGTGGGTATGGTGGGTGGGGTACATGAGTTGGGGCTCCCATATGCATGATGCCATGTGGCCTGCCTGCAGGGCATGGGCAGGGGTGATGGGCTGCCTGCGGGGCATGCCCAGGGGTGATGGGCTGCCTGGGGGCATGCACTGGGGTGTGGGCTGGTCCCCTATGGTGTGGGCTGCCAGCAGGGCATGGGGAGGGGGGGCACACCCGGGAGGGCACACACTGCCAGATTGCGTGTGAAATTCCCTGCGCACCCCAAAATACACGTACCCCGCTTGTGCCAGCCCTATTACCTGTGAAACTCCAGGCGCATCCCCAGAATACACGTACCCCGCTCGCGCCAGGCCTATCGCATGTAAAACTCCCCACGTACCCACAGAATACACATACCCGGCTCGCTCCAGGCCTCCACGCGCACCCCCGAAATACACATACCCCGCTTGCGCCAGGCCTATCGCGCGTAAAACTCCCCTCGTACCCCCGGGGGCATGGAGTGGGGTGTGGGCTGGTCCCTTATGGTGTGGGCTGCCAGCGGTGCATGGGGGGCACTCCCGGGAGGGCACACACTGCCACATCGTGTGTGAAATTCCCCACGCACTCCGAAATACCCTTATCCCGCTCGCGCCAGCCCTATCAAGTGTGAAACTCTATGCGCACCCCCAAAATAGAGGTACCCCACTCGTGCCAGGCCTATTGCGTGTAAAACTCCCCACGTACCCCGGAATACACATACCCGGCTTGCTCCAGGCCTATCCCATGTGAAACTCCAAGCACACCCCGAAATACACGTACCCCGCTCGCGCCAGGCCTATCGCGTGTAAAACTCCCCGCGTACCCCTGGAATACATGTACCCGGCTCGCACCAGGCCTATCGCATTTGTAACTCCACTGGCACCCCCGTAATACACTTTACCCACTCACGCCAGGCCTATCGCGTGTAAAACTCCCCACGTACCCCCGGAATAAATGTACCCGGCTCGCACCAGGCCTATCGCGTGTGAAACTCCATGCGCACCCCCAAAATACATGTACCCCGCTCCCGCCATCCCTATCGTGTGTGAAACTCCAGGCGCACCCCCGAAATACATGTACCCCACTCGCGCCAGGCCTATCGCGTGTAAAACTCCCTGCGTACCCCCGGAATACGCGCAGGCAGCCCATCCACACTGGGCATGCCCCGCAGCAGCACATTCACCCTCCCCAGGTCCAGCAGGCAGCCCATCCATCCTGGCCATGCCCCACAGGCAGCCCATCCACCCTGGGCAAGCCCCACAAGCAGCCCATCCACCCTGGTCATGCCCCACAGGCAGCCCATCCACCCTCCCCATGCCCTACAGGCAGCCCATCCACTCTGGGCATGCCCCACAGGCAGCCCATTCACCCTGCCCATGCCCCACATGCAGCCCATCCACCCTGGGCATGCCCCACAGGCAGCCCACACCACATGGGGGGCTTTTTCCACACAATGTACCTGGCGCGAGTGGGGTACATGTATTCTGGGGATGCGTCTGGAGTTTTACACGCGATTTTGCTAGAGCGAGCATGGCACGTGGATTCTGGGGGTGCGCCTGGAGTTGTACACGCGATTTCGCTAGCGGGAACGGGGTATGTGTATTCCGGGGGTGCGCAGGGAGTTTTACACATGATTTCGCTGCACAAGTGGGGTACCTGTATTCCGTTGGGGTGCGCGAGTACATTTTCATGCATTTTGGCTGCGCTGAGCAGGGTACGTGTCGTATTTTCACACAAGTACAGTGTAGCGGCCCTGTGAGCTGGTCCAGGGTTAGCGCAGCCCTTTGCGCTGCATTGGGGATTTCGATGGCTTTTCATGGCGCAAGGGGCGTTCTTGGGGGCGTATCTGGCGCTGCAAGATGTTCGCTGCGCCAGGCTCAAAATGGCTTGGGAAATCCATGAATACGTGGTGCCCCAGAATGCTGTTTAGTGCACACGGCTGGCACACGCTGGCGCACGCTCCTTCTCTGCGCTGCTCGCGTGCACTGCCTCTGCGCTGAAATCTATGAATTACCCCCTTAGTAATGTCCAAATTGTCCACTCCAAATGAACAAAAACTAAAAGGAAACTTACACCTTCAGAACTATGTACAAACAAAAAAATTGAGTATTGTCAAAATTGTCCGCTCCAAATGAACAAAAAATAAAAGGAAATTTACACCTACAGAACTATGTACACAGGCATCGGGCTAGTCCATCTCCTCATCACCTATCTCACTCAAACTCTCCAACAGGCCATCATCGAGCACTGCGTCAATAACGCCCAGGCGGGCCTCCATTTTTTCCTGGTGGGCTTGCAGGGCCTCCAGCATTTTCCTCTCCAACCCCTACGCTTCCCTGCAAGTTGCCTTCAGGATGGCAGCCCGCCTCCTTCTCCCACACAGTGCAACCTCCTCCCTGGCCATTGTCACTCTCACCTCCTTAGCCCGCTGCCTGTAGTACACGAACACGGAAGACATTCTGTTTCACAGTTACTCATTTGTGTCCTGCCTGATGCAGTGCACCTGCCACATTGCGATGGCATGCCCTCAGAAAAAGAACCTCCTCCTTATAGCTCACTGCTGCCATAGCACCCAGTGCCTGCTTCATGTGTACACCCTCCGGGCTGATGACGTTACCCGGGGGTGTATGGCCCGTGCCCTGCTCGTGTGTGCCTGCTCTCCCTCAATTGTCAGAGCTCCTGTTGGTGCCTGGATCGGCAAATTGGCCACATCAGCGGATCCACTGTCGACTCCCAACTCAGCCAGGGATGTTGGCTCCACCAGATGGGCAAATATGGGTGGGACTGGTGCACAGGGGGCCCTGGTGATATCTGGGCCGGAAGGTGCCCCACAGGATGACTGGTGCATAGAGGAAGGAAGTTTCATTACTGTACAGCCCTTGCAGCACAATCTGGACCAAGAATGTTGCTAGCCAGTTGAAGAGACACCATACATCATCGACAGCAAGCCTGCACTTTATCATGTATCACGCTGGGACGCTCCCCAACACTGACCAGCAGAGGTACCACTCTGTCCCAAATGGCAACGGCCACTGACATTGGGGTGACGGTCGAGGTGGAAGCATCTGACACCTGGGGCTGGGTCCGGGTTGAGGCATGCCGGCAAGTGCATACAGCTGTAGCCGCTGGCCCAGAGACAGGAATTTGCACAGGCTGTGCAAGCGGCGCCTGCACAGCCTCATGCCCAAGGGGCGGCAATGCAGTAGTCACACCCTCCTCACCACCCCCGCCTGACCACATGGGCTGTGTTACTATGGCCGTCTCCTCCCCATCCATCCCCGCCAACCTGGATGACTCCTGAGCGTCTTCTGCACTGGATGGCCCCTGTGTTGTCTCACTGTCCCCCCACTGCTGAGCAGTCCACGTCTGCATTGGTCGATGTTCCCGACGCAGCACCAGCCACCTTGCTCCCCGATAATGTGCTGTCCAGGGGCGTGTCTGGGCCTTGTGCCTCTGCCGGGTGGAGGTATCCTTGCTGCCTTGCTCCACAGCACTGTCTCCTCCCGCGTCTTCCAAATCAACTGTGGATAAGGAGACATAGAACACAAACATCAGGGTACTGCAGCAATGTGTGCATGGCAACACAATCTTCCACATGAAGTTTGTTAGTAAAGGGAATTATCATCCTCCTCCACAACACACATGTACATGCAATACACATACATGCACATACATGCCTGTCCATCCCAACAGACAATCACATCAGGGACATATTAATTGCAAATGCTTCACACACATGCATCATATGCTCATACACATGTCATGCACACACATCAACTGACAGTCCTCAAGCAGTCGCTTGACCTTCCAGCCATCACCTTTCTGTTTTGCTAAAGTCACCCTGAGTGGGACGGGTATGCCCAGAGTGCGTCCCGAGTCTGCCGGGCCTAGAGACCCAAGCTACTACTCACTGATGACGCCCAAAAAGGCTGAAAAATGTTTGGGGATGCTTGTGGTCTCGTGCAGAAGGGATGTGACCTAGCAGTTCGGGCTGGACTGCCCCTTTTGGGGTAGGACCATGCCTGATATGCATATGGTTTTTCCCCTTCTGTAATGGCTTGGCAGGCTGAAAAACGATGTTCTGGAGGGTTGCTCAGTGCTTTGCCGTGGTTATGATTAATTCAAAACCTTACAGCCATCACCTTTCTGATTTGCTAAAGTCACCCCTAGTGGGACGGGTATGCCCAGACGTGGGTCCCGAGTCTGCCGGGCCTAGAGACCCAAGCTACTCCTCACTGATGATGCCCAACAAGGCTGAAACATGTCTGGGGATGCTTGTGGTCTCGTGCAGAAGGGATGTGACCTAGCAGTTCGGGCTGGACTGCCCCTTTTGGGGTAGGACCAGGCCTGATTTGCATATTGTTTGTCCCCTTCTGTTATGGCTTGGCAGGCTGAAAAACAATGGTCTGGAGGGTTGCCCAGAGCTTTGCTCGTGGTTATGATTAATTCAAAACCTTCCAGCCATCACCTTTCTGTTTTGCTAAAGTCACCCCGAGTGGGACGGGTATGCCCAGACGTGGGTCCCGAGTCTGCCGGGCCTAGAGACCCAAGCTACTCCTCAATGATGATGCCCAACAAGGCTGAAAGATTTCTGGGGATGCTTGTGGTCCCGTGCAGAAGGGATGTGACCTAGCAGTTCGGGCTGGACTGCCCCTTTTGGGGTAGGACCAAGCCTGATTTGCATAAGGTTTTTCCCCTTCTGTAATGGCTTGACAGGCTGAAAAACGATGGTCTGGAGGGTTGCCCAGAGCTTTAACCGTGGTTATGATTAATTCAAAACCTTCCAGCCATCACCTTTCTGTTTTACTAAAGTTACCCCGAGTGGGACGGGTATGCCCAGACGTGGGTCCCGAGTCTGCCGGGCCTAGAGACCCAAGCTACTCCTCAATGATGATGCCCAACAAGGCTGAAACATGTCTGGGGATGCTTGTGGTCTCGTGCAGAAGGGATGTGACCTAGCAGTTCGTGCAGGACTGCCCCTTTTGGGGTAGGACCAAGCTTGATTTGCATATGGATTTCCCCTTCTGTAATGGCTTGGCAGGCTGAAAAACGATGTTCTGGAGGGTTGCCCGTGGTTATGATTAATTCAAAACCTTCCAGCCATCACCTTTCTGTTTTACTAAAATCCTCAGGCAGTGCAAGGAGCAATCACATCAGAGTACCATCAACTGCAATTCCGCCACATGACTACGTCACACACTGAAATACCCCTGTTTCATCCAGCCATGAGTGATGGCCAGGCACACAATCACATCTTTGACACATAAACATGAACCCCATGCATGCACATACAGTCACCACACCACCTCATCTGTCACACTTGTCACACATGCACGTCTCAGACACATGTGACAAACAATTGTGAAAGGCAGAAGTACAACACACAATGCAAATAAAATCGCATTAAATTTACACATGTTTCACTGCTCACATGTAGAGCACTGTCTGGGTCTTGCACGCAGACATCTGCACAAGAGGCATACTTGCTGTAAGCCTAAGGTGCTCACTCCCAACATACAGGAACATGGACATGCACTGTGGAGCCTACCAACACATGGACACTCTCCGGATGACTCCAGACGTTGCTGCAACTCGCTGACCTGGTGTACAGCACTGGGTAGAACTTTTCCAGGACCCGCATGTTGGTGGTTTTGATCCGGCACCAGCGCCCCTCTCCGGTGGCTCCGGCATGGAGGAAGCACAGGGCCTTGTTGTGTTTCCTGGATTTTAGGTCCTCATAGTGCTTGTGTACATGTTTGAAGGTGAGGGATGCCACCCCCTCCACATGAATGGCATCCACAATACCATCCCAGATCAGCTTATGTCATTTCTTGCCATGTTCAGTAGGTACATTGAAGAGGGCATCATAATGCCCCAAGACCTGCTCCACCAGGATGTTAACTTCCTTGGCAGTGAAGTTGACAGCCCTCTGCCTTGCTGTCACTGGGTTGCCAATTACCTCAGAAGATGTTGGTTGAGACATGGTAACCCTCGAGGTAGGTGTGGGTGGGCAAGGTGGTCCTGGAGCTGGGCTGTGGAGCAGTGGTGACAGTATAGCACGTTGGGAGTCTGGTGAATCAGCTGAGGTAGTCACAGGGCCACAGACAGGAGCACAGGTAATGGCTGGACAGCAGGCACTCAAAATGCAGGTCAGGTGGGCAGCAGGCATACACAGTAGGCAGGCAGCAGCAGATGGCTCGGTAGGAGGCAGCTCAGAGCAGTAGGAGGAAGGTAGAAAGGCTTGTAGCCAGGAGCGTGGGTCTTCCGTGTCTATTGCCTGAGCAGTTGGAAACAGAGTGACGGTTACTTTGCACATTCGAAATTAGGGTGGACATATGAAATCAGAGGATAGGACCTGAGCGCGTAACTTATGTGATACGTGCTGCACGCTGACATTCAGAATGCCAGAATCAGGATGAAGAAATGCGTAGAAGCAAATCCGACCGTACGTGCGATTGGGAGTGGACGGAGAAGTGCATTTCTGAGACTTTTGGGGTGCCACGCAATTTGTTCACTACTGTGACAGTACGAACTTCTTATTTTGGTGAGGGATTTGCCTCCGCGCATACGCGTGTCTACTTTTCTACTTTTCAACGGATAACTGTGAGTCGCGTACACATTATTCATAGTCTGGGTGCCCCTGTTCATCGCGTACCTCCATTATTAATATTACAGAAGCTTCCTGGGCTTTGTGTAAATATTTTTTGTGTTGCTGGGTGCCACAGAATATTGCGTAACACTTTTTATTTATGGGAGCTACCGAGGTGTCGCGTACACACATTTTAGTTTTTTGGGGTGCCTGTGCATTACGCGTCCCATTTTCTTTAACCAAGGGTAATGTTGAGCCTTGCTGGACCACAGAAGTATGTTTTCCATCACGTACACTGCCCCCTGACTCTGATTGCCCAGGCCAATTGCTAGGTGCGCCTTCCAGTGTATAAGTACATCTGTACCATGAGTGGGAAGGCCCCAAGAGGGAAAGGTGGCAGAGGTGGCCTGGGTCAGGGACGTGCAGCAGAAGCTACTGCCCCTCCCCCCCAGGGGTAGGGGAAGTGCAGAGAGAGCTGTGGTCCCCCCAACAGTGTCAGGGGCCTGCAGGGGCAGCTGCTGTTGTACCAGTCATGGTCATGGAGCTGCAGGGGAAGCACCTGTCTCCGCCATCCAAGGTCAGGGACCTGCAGCGGTAGATGCTGTCGCCCTCCCTAGGTACACGGACACACAGGGGCAGCTGCTGTCTGTATCTCAAAGGGTAAAGGACCTACAGGGAAAGCCCCTGTCCCCACCCAACAGGGTCAGGGACCTGCAGGGGCAGCTGCGGTTTTCCCACCCCGGGTTGGGGAGCTGCAGGGGAAACGCCTGTCCCCACCACCCATGGTCAGGGACCTGCAGTGGTAGCTGCTGTCACCTCCCCCAGGTACACTGACATGCAGGGGCAGCTGCTCTTCATATCTAAAAGGGTAAGGGATGTACAGGGCAAGCTCCTGTCCCCACCAACTGGGACAGGGACCTGCAGAGACAGCTGCTGTCCCAGCATCAGTGGGTGATGCCATGGCCCAGGCCACTAGTGGTCCAGCATCTGGTGCCCTGAATGGTCCCAGCCACACAGGGTCTGCACCACATGTCAAGACGGCAAAGCGTGAACATCATGAAGAGTCTCAACCCGAATGCATGGCACAGCACACCGCCATATTGAGGAAGAGGAGCTTCAGTGATGAGGAACTCCAGATCCTCGTGGACTACATGGGCACACACCACTGTGACATGTGCACACATTCAGGGAGCACACAGGCACCTGCTCAGCCCCTAGTGCATTGGCAGAGTGTCACGGATGACTTCAACACCTTAGGTAATGAGAGGCACAAGGGGGATCACCAGAGGAGAAGTAGCTCACTCTGGATGAAGAAGCTATGAGCCAGTTCATTCATGCAGATCAGGGGCAAGATGTGGAAGGCCTGGAAGATTATGAGGCCATGTCATGTGCGTGACTAAGCTTGTGCATCCTGAGTATGAAGAGGGTAAAAAGATACAAGAAGTATGATTGTGTTGCACTTGTGCCTGCATTAGAATGACTGCCCTGGGTGAACAATGTCATGGTGTACTGACTCCTGCGCAGTGTACTCTAGAGTGGATACAACCCATGTGTCGTACATCCATTGCACATGGAATTGTGACAGTAGTCATCACCCACCAGCATACACAAACAACATTTTCAACATGCAACCACAACGTGCCATCTGGTTAGAAGCATCAGTGATGTCAGTGACTCTGCTCTGCTAGACAAATGCTTCTGTCTGAATCACGTGTAACACATCATGCAGTGCATGGTGTGGCTAGTCCATCCACACAAGTACCTAGTGGTTCCTTGCTACAGATAACTTCCATGAAGACTACTAGCTGGCCTCACAGTGTGCCATGAGTGACATTACATTTATCAACAATGTGCACATCCCCGGTGCAGCTATGGCACTGGCCCCGTAGTCAGAAATTAGTCAGGATTAATCCATGTTAACCTCCCACACTCAACACACACTCCATGGGTCCATGCCCCTGTCACTCTTGTGTGTCACTGTCCATTCTTTCTATTTCTCGGTGCATGTAATTACCCTCTCCACATCACACACCTGGGACTCCACACTCAGGCCATGTACACATTGTGTGCACTCCCAGTGCCAGTTCTACACTGATGTAGCATGTAATTGATGTGCACTTAGCTGTGAATATGTGCGTACATGTACACATGTAATGTAATAGAATGTTACATAGCCACATGACGATGCCCATTAAGCATGTATTTGTCAATAGTTTGCTGTGCCATGCGCCATAATTTGCTTTCAGAGAACCATATCTGATGTTAATGTGTCCACTGGCCATATAGTCAGGAACAGGGAATGTTGTTTCAAGTCTGCATATGCCATGATCTGAAAGCTTTTTGTATATAGGGCATCATTAGGACCCTGGCGGTATGGGTTTAACGGTGACGTTAGAGCTGTCGGTGCTGTTAAACCCATACCGCCGCATTACGTTTTACCAGACGTCTTTAGCGGGTCCCGCGAGCAAGCTAGTAATGCTAACAACAGGCCCGTCATTAACAGGCCCGTTGTTAACATGCTCCCCATTCCCAGTGAGCCCTATGGGGGCTCAAATGGGGATGGTCAGGGTCCAGGTTCCCTGAAATTTCCCCATTCAGGAACCCGGACCCGGACCCGAGTTTGGAGGTAGCCATGCCCTTATTAAGGGCATGGCTGCCTCGGTAACATGATTGTGTTGCAGGACAGCATTGTGATACTGATGTATATTGTCACCACAATTAACATGATCCTTCATGTCTTTTTATATGTCCCTGAGCAGGTTATGAGGCACTAGATGCACGGGACGAGGTAGAGGAGGAACGGGAGTTGGAGCCAGAACCAACCACCAGTGGAGAACGTGGTGTGGCAGCCCATGAGAATCCACTGGTGCTACAGTCCATCCAGGGAATGTCTCGGTTCGACACTGACTCCTATGAAACCATTAGCTCTGGTGCTGAACCGGATGTTCAATCCTCTATGCTGTCGGAGGTGAGTGCACCAAGTGTTGGAGCTGTTGTTGCCAGTGAGTCTGCAGGGGGTCAGGTGCCCTCACAGTGCCAGTCAGTGGTGTCACACCGTCTGTGATGGTTACGGCTGCAAAGCTACGCTCCACACTATAAGTTTCTGGTCCTGGGTCAGATGTCCAGGGGAGGGATGCAGTCCTGCAGTTGCAAACAGTGGCATCACAGCATGGGCCATGCTCCCTTGGGTCAGGCCGTCGTGGGCCGCAGCACACATGATGGATGTGTGCAGGCTGGGGAGACAGTGTGGGAGCAGTCAATGGTGCGTGTTGCGCAACAACAGGGTGCTGCCTATGAGATGTTGGCTGAGGGCATGGATAGGGTGGCCAGTTCCATGATACCACCAGAAATACAGGTAGAGCATGAGCTGCAGGCATTGCGATCCACATGCCTCTCACACAGGCTACACATGGAAGCCAACAGCAGGAGCCAACAGGCCGATCTGAGGTCTCTGCAGGCATCCCTGCTTGCAAAGGGTTGGGCCAACAAGGAAGACCTGAGGCGAGAGTTGTTGGCCCTCAGAGCTTCAATCAATGTGCAAGAGACAGCCCGCAGGACACAGTATCAACAGGAGATGCAACTATAGAGGCAGACCATCTTGGAGGAAATCCGTGCATCCTGTGAGGTGTTGCATTCAGACCTCAGAGGCTTCATGTTGCAGGTGCATTCATCAGTGTCCCGCCTGGCCGCTGTCAGTGAGGACCAGGCCATGGCACTATGTGGTCAACTTCCCTTACCACTACCACCTTATGTTTCTACCCAGGAAGGTGGTCACAGTAGAGACATGCCTCCGGGTCCAAGATATCAGTGCGGTCCATGAGCCCATGGAGGGAATGTTTTTTTTTTCGGCATCCACCCATGCGGGAGTTGACGTGCACCCTGCCCCTCCCCCTTCTTGGGCCATGATGGACATTTTTAATCTTGTTTTTTTTACACACCCCCTGGCCAGATGTTGGCATAGCATATTGTGTTTTGCCCTTTCCTGGTTGTGTTACTTTTTTCATTTTTATCTTGATTTCCTTTGAGATGTGCCAATAACTCCTCAAGGACAACCAATGTGCTGTGGTGTTCATGCAGGCATGCCTAGTGAATTCAGCTAGCATGTTTGCATGGTGGTGCACAGGATGGCATGTGCAGGTAATTATAGGTTTGGTGTTCCATTGCATCTGTGTGATGTGTCAATGGGATTTCACAATAGCTGTTTTAATGTGTTCTCCTTTGTTTTTCCAGTAATCTGTGATATGGTGGTGACTGCTGTCCCGGGGGCGACACCCTGCACCATTTCAAGTCCATGCTCCCCATGCCCTCCATCAGACACTGTCAATCCTGTACCAGATTAGGAAATACAGTTCCTGGTGAAGGTGATGTGTGATTGACAGCATGCAGACACAGTCAGTGGGTCAGCCTTTGCACTGTCTTGCATGTTGAGCATGCATCATTGGTGTGCATGTTTGCTGCATGTGTTGGTTGTCTTATATGTCCTTTGCTTACTACCATGACATTATGATAATTTTAGTGGTGCTCATGTCACTGTTACTTACCTATGCATATACCTCTATGGGTGCACCCAGTGTGCTGTACAGCATGTCATTGTACATCTGAAGACCAGGCTGTGTACCCCTTGATCTGTAATTTCCTTGGTATTCCCTCTCTGTTTCCCTCTCTCTCTGTTGTAGTACACTGTACTCATGGATGAATCACTATCGATTTCCATTCATCCTGTGGCACCCTGTGTTGCTCCAGCACTGTGTGTTGTATGCATAATTTCTTTCAATGATCGTGTCAGATCATGTATGTGCATGTTGTTTGTGACGTTACTCTGTATAGTATTCAGTTTAGGTGAAGAGTCTCCCAATGGTGTGCATCATTTGCAAGGCAGGTGAGTTCCATGGACAGGTAAGTGCATGGCATTTGCTGACACTTCTGTGGTGTTTACATAGGAGTGTGGCAATATGTGTGTTCACTTTGTATTGACTTATATTGTGCTCAAACACTATTCCTTGAGGGGGCATCTTGCACACAGGGGTGATTCTAATGATGGCTATGGTCATGTTCTTCAGATGGATTGCTGGGGCCACTGTTCACTGATTATGATAACTATGCTTTCTAACTGTGGGCTGGGCTTTCATGGTTGTTTGAGAGTGTGTAGCATGGTCAACAATTTGTGGACTGTGGCAGGTGCAGATATTTGGGCTGAGGTGTGCCTCACGGAACTTGTATCATGTCTAATGAGTGACACATCACATCCATAGCAGGGTGTGTGGGATTAGGGCTGCTTGTCACAATTGGCATGTCCGAATTATGGATCAACTATTAGGGGGTGCTACAGCATAGTGAAGCCACAAACATGTTGCTATGTCTGATGTTATGTGGGATATTTGTCGTAATAGCACATCAGGTTTTGTGTTGTTAGTGGGTTTTCTTTCATTTCTCATGTATGCGGCACCATGGTGTATGCAGCTTCTAGTGCAACGTGTCTGGGTGCATGATGGTGCTGCATTGGAATAGATGCAGTATTATACCATTGCTATGCAGTAACAAAGAAGTCTGCATTAACCATGGGCTGGTGGTTAACAGTGTACTTTTAGCATTAATTAATTGTTGATCAATTTATCACTTTTCTTTGAGTTGTCTGCTTATCTCTTCCATTGCGGTTCCATCGGTGTGCAGCAGTACTTTGTGCCATCAAGCATGGTGCATGGTCTGGCAGAGATGCAAGAGGTCAGTGGGTCAATGATTGGCAAACCATCCACTGTATATTCTGCAAGAACTCCTTCACACTATCTTTGGTACACGTTCGCAGCACATATGTCTTGCAAATACACATGACTGACTGAACCAACTAAGCGAACTAGTGACAAGCTCTTCATACACAACCCTCCACACCTCTGCACCCCGTGACACTCACCATGATCATTCGTCATTCTCCTCATTCACTCATGTCTACCATGAATTAGTCAACAGAGTTGACTACACCATGAATGTGTCATCCCTATTAGTGAGCTGCTCTGACAGAACCATCATTGCCAACATCTCCTCTCTGTCAAATGCTGTTGGTGATCTATGCAAACACTGCTTTCCTGGTGTTTAGTTTCCATCCTCCATCAAGCACTCACTTGTGCGCACCATCCTTACTATGACATATGCACAGCCTTCCGGATCACCAACATACTGGGCAATAGCTTTAAACACCTTCCGGGAGAAATTGCTTGCCATGTCAGCCCGCACACAAATGGACGCCCATGAGGTCATTCTTGGTGATGTACATGGACACAAGTGTGGATGGAAACTGTCCGGAGCAACAGACACTGCTCTACAGGAGTCACATGAATGAAAGGTAGCATGCTTCAATTCATAATGCCCTGCCGTCCTCATCATCCTTGATGTCTCATATGCTTTTCTCACAGTGATGTATTTTATCCTCATGTTGAGGCTCCATTGATATCCAATACTGTGTCCTTTCATCTACCCTACTCCAGCCGCCACATGTGGCATCATGCAGGTGTCCATTCTTTTTCCATGCATCTTTCACATATACATGTGCCTGCTGCAACACTTATTTGAACCATTGTACAACTGATTCATGTGCTATGATGAGGACAGACTACTCTTCAGCACTGTTCCTAGTGACACACTTGGACTGGTGCACTCCAAATGACCTTGGCTTGTGCGCCATTTACAAAATTGAGTGTTCCAATTGGCTCCACTGCAGTCTTCATCTGGCATTGACTCTGTCCTTCCTAAATGGGCTCACTCCCTGCCGACTCATCCCAAGGCAGGAATCTTGGATTCATCTTTGACTACCCCCTTCCCTTACTGCGGCATATTTGTGAGATTGTCAAGGAGTCTGACTTGCAGCTCTTGATGCACACAGTTTATGTACACTTCCACAACATCACGCAGAGGTGCAATGTTGCACGTGCTGTGGTCCTCTCCATGGTACACTACTGCAACATCCTACTCCTGAGTATTCCGTGTTCTACCTTGCGACCCCTACAGCTTACCCAGATTATGTATGCGTGACTCGTCATTTGACTCAGGGCCAGAGCCAATGTCTCTCCTGCAATATGAATGCTTCAGAGGCTCACAGACTCGGCACATATTATATTATAATACTGGTATATCATCCATAGGGATGTATGGGTCCCTGTACCTTCTTCAATGCTTCCTGATGATATCCTACCCTTCTGTATTCCTCAGACAACTACTCCCTGTGTGTGAAGCACTTAGGTATTGGAAGGGATCGTGGCCGGTCCATTTGCTATGCGTGATGCCTTCTGTGTAATAGACTCACTCTCCCCCTGCATATTGAGCAAGTACTCCTTAAGCTCACAATGATCATGTAGTCCGTTCTCTTCTCCACTTCCTTCTCCCACTCTATTCCATGCTATTGATGCAGTAGCGTGCATAATGTCCATGTGCCTTATGTTTCCTTGTTGTCCTGACCCCCACATGTATCATGTGAAGTACTACGTATATAGGGTACTTGCTCGCGATCATCATCGACATGTGACTTATCATGTCAATTAGTGTATTATTTTCTTGCCTTTTCTGTACAAGATGTTCTCCATGCACTAATCCCAACCTTTTGGCTTAACCACATTACATGTACAATTGCATGTTGTAAACACTCAGGAATGATGGGCTGTCTCCCCTTCCAGTGATTGTCATGATTTCTTGGAAGTATTGATTGTCTGATTTATCTGTATTACTAAATCATTGTCTACATTTACCAGTCCCCAACCTGTTGTCCTCTTGCCCTTGGAAACTTTTTTGGATATTGAATGTATGCCTGAGCAATGCGCAACACGTGTTAATTGCTAATGTGCTTCCATGTCTGTGTGCAGTGCTATGTCCCTATAATACGCAGGTGATGGAATGCCTTATCCAGACATTGGTAGTGTTTCAAGGGTGTCCCATGTTCTGTTTTGGTTACATTTTCGGCAAATGTGCTGTCTTCACAGTTCCATGCGGCATGTGGAGTGAAGTGTACATTGTGCATGTGACAACGTGTAATGATTGTTGCATGAACATGGATGTGTTGCATGCACATTTGCTGCATGTTATTGATGGGGACCAGCAGTGTGTGAGGAATTGTCGGGTGTGAGTGTGTGCGTATTGTGTGTTTGAATTGCATGCAGAGCACAGGTGTTTCTGCATGTGTGCAGGGACACATGTTATTGGCTGAATTGGGACTTTTGGTTTGCATGTGGTTAATTTCACTGAGGGTTGCCCATGTGCATTCAAGTATTTGTATGCATTTATGTGGTACATGACAATGGCCCTGAGTCCGAGTTTGGAGGTAAAGGAAAAACGATGCTGGTAAAGGATTACTGGCATCGCTTACCGCTATGGGCTATTCTGACCAACCAGACCGCTATTAACGGCACTGTAAAGTACGATGACATTAATAGCGGGCTGGGAGCGTGCACACGACCCACCATGCCGGCATTAGCGGTATGCCGTAAACCGGAGTAGATCACAATTGAGGCAGACATGCAAGTAACGGCATCATGAAGGCGGAAAAAGTGCCTACCGGCTGTCATGACGCCTACCCCCGGGGATCCAGATCAAGTCCAGCAACCCCGGAGCAGACATCAAGTTATTCCAAGCAAGCCCAACAACCCATGCTAGGGGCTATTTGGGTGCAGTCCTGGCGTCTATGGCGCCAGGCTCATATTGAGAGTCAGTCCTGGAACCATAGGCGCCAGGCTCATAGATTAAAACTTACCTGATGCATACCATGCTGCAAACTTACCTGATGCAGACCATGCTGCAAGAGCTCCAAGCCAAAAGAGGCTTGGAAGGGACTACTTTACCTAGAGACTATTTTTTTACTCGGGTGGGATCGGGAAGGAATACTTACCTGGGACTACTTTGGAGGCTATTTAAACCACGTCCGAATAGCAGCACATGCTTCGCGTTACTCTGCATCCAGCAGCGTAATGCTCACCGTGCCTGCAAGTCTGCATCCAGTCTTCTGCCACGCCCACCTCCTGTCTGGGGCTCCTAGAAAAAGGGAGAAAGATGGAGAAAAGGTTAGAACAAGAGCAATACCTTTGATCCTTACCTGAATTCCCGATCCACCGTGCCTTCGAGCTGGAAGAAACAAGTTATTTTATGCTCATCGCCTCGCCTGCTGCAGCGCCACGCTGAACTCACCGGCCTTAGCAGCATCTTCACTATCCACCGCATCCTTCTGCATGTTCCCGCCGCACTCTGGCACCTAAGGGGAACACAAGAACAGCAAGGTGAGCCAAGGGAATAAACAGAGGCAATAGTAGTTAACCCCCATAGACTTACCTGATTTTCCCGCCGGGGGTACTATTCCTCTTCATGGGTCGGCGCAGCCCCCACCGCATCTTTGCCGTACCCGGCCCCTAAGGCGAACAAAAGGACAGCAAAGTGAAACAAAGGGACAAACAAGGGGAATCCTTCTCACCACAATAGACTTACCTAATTTTACCACTGGAGGCATTATTCCCTGAGACTTCAGAACTTCTCTAAGCACCTGAATAAGGGAGAAAGCAACATGTTACATACTGACATTATTTTATCGAACTGTGTTGGATAATACAAATCCTACCCAAATGTTACCGGTTGGAATGAGGAACTCTTCGCTAGGGTCAAGCTGCAACCTGCAAGGAATCGGACAAGAGTGAAAGTCAGACATTTGAACTCTTACGAACTATATACTTACGGCATCTCGCCGGAAATCTCAGAGTCAATATTGTTCTGGAACTCACCAATTCCTTCGAACCAGTGAAGCAACTGGTTATATACACCCCCCTGCGCTCAATGCAGGATGGAGAGCTCATCTTTCCAAACCATCAGGTGAGACTATAAGAGGTGACATTAAAGGTGATCAGTGGGGAGAACAGCGGGGGCGGGGGTTAACACTCAACTCCACGGGTGGTTAATTCCCTTTCTCCATTTGCAGAAGAATACCCCTACGGACCAAGCAAACAAAGCTAGGTGGGCCAGTCCAGTCTGTCATCTCGGCACTACTCGTCACATTGGTGGAGACCGCAGCTGTCCAGTTCAGATCGACGTCCCTGTGGGAGCCAGGTGATCGTAACAGCGGCACTCCGTAAATACCGGCATCGCCGACCTGCCATAAAGAGCCCTGAGCAGTGTTTCCAACTGCCACAGGTGCACACAATCAGCGCAGGTGGAGGTAATGGAGTCAGGCTCAGTACAAAAGGAGCACACCCACACACCACACCCCCTCCCAGACCAAGATGATTCCAATAGTAGTAGCATTACTGGAGCTGGAGGACCTGCTTGCATGCCTCAACATCAACAACAACAACAACAACAGCCGCCACCACAGAGGAGACGCAGGAGGAGAAGGAGGGTGAGACAGGCCCAGCATGCCCCACCAGTGCAGTCACTGTTACCACGCCGGCAGCTCCCAATCCCTCGCATCAGAGCGACTCCCTTCAACCTAACCCCTGAGCAGACCCACACCCTGTATCGTCTGGACCGGGACACCATCACCACCATAGTGGACCTGATACACGACGATATAATGAGCCTCATTGAAATATACACCGCCATCCCCCCTCTACTGAAGGTATTGTCTGTGCTCCACTTCCTTGCCACAGGCACCTACCAGCACACAGTGGGGCACATGCATGGCATCTCACAACCCTTATTTTCCCAGATCCTGAACCAAGTGCTGGATGTCCTCCTCAAGCACACACGGGACTACATATCCCTACCATGGACTCCCCAGGAGATATTTGATAAAAAAGTTGCCTTCCATGCACTGGCAGGCATGCCAAATTGTGTAGGTGCCCTCGACTGCACCCACGTGGAGTTGGTGGTCCCGCATGCCAGGGAGGTGGTGTACCGCAACCTCAAGCAATACCACTCCATCAATGTGCAGATGGTATGCAACTCCAGCAAGATCATCACACATTGTTGTGCCCAATATCCCAGATCAAATCCTGACTCTTTGGTCCTGCGGAACTCCACGCTACCATGCTTCATGGAGCAACATGCTGGACGACGTGCCTGGCTGCTTGGTAAGTAGCAGGACTGGCACATGGCATTGAAAAGGGGGGAGAGATGCACACACCACTATGTTGCTAATGTTGATGAGACTGCACAATGTGTACATCACCAAACATTGTGCCCCAAACCATCACATACCGTACAAGGCACACAAATCCAATATGAATGAAGTAAGGTCCACACCTATCACGAGATGGCTAACAGAAAACCACCCAACATCCCATGAAACGTGCACCACCCATCAGCGACCCTCACCATCCTTAATGCCATCCTGCACCATGCAGTGCATATGCACCATGTTGATGTCCCCAGCATATCACCACACAGGACAAGCATCCCTGGGAGTGCATCATACTGAACCTACTAGGGAATCCGCAGTCCGGCACAGGACCGGCACAATCACAGGAGTGCTGCATGTCACCATGGGAATGCCAGTGCTGATTTCCCAATATTGCACTGACTCCTGCCAAATCTCACAGGACACAATACCTCACTATTTTGACACTTGTACAGCTATATGCATACACCATGCATGTGCAACTAGACGTCATTGCACACCATCATCTTGAAGATGAAACCCACACCATTAGACCATGGTACAGGACACATGGAGGGACAGTAAATGGTGGCAATGCATCAAGGGACATGTGCATATGGGCAACCATAACCTGAAGGCATGTGTGACTAGTACAGCTGTCCTTCATGATTCCCCTGACATTTACCTTCATTTTTCTCTCATACAGGTGATAATGGCTATCCCTCGAAGCCGTGGCTCCTCACCCCTGTCCGAAACCCACAGAAAAGGGACGAGGAGGACTACAATTGTTCCCATACCCGTACACGTGTGCTCACCGAGCAGACCTTTGGCCTGTTGAAGGCACAATTTCGCTGCCTCACCCGGTTGGGTGGTGCACTCCTCAACAGGCATGAGAAGGTGGCCAAGATCACCATGGCATGCGTAATGCTGCACAATATGTGCATCCGCCAGAATGTGCCCCTGCCGCCTGACATGGAACTGCTACCACCTGATGATGTTGAAGGGGAGGAGGAAGATGTGGCAGTACCTCATCATCGTGCCGATGCAAAGGAGGGAGGTGCTGTGTGGCAGTCAGTGATCGCACAATGTTTCTGACACACATGTCAGCAGAGGGTGACATAATGTTTGGACATAGGGCACTGGGTGTGGGGGTACATGTACACTATGCACTGTGAATGATTAAATGACACATGCGCAATGATGAATGCCCACTCAGGTCTTCTTTTTCACACAACTGGTGTATTGAATGTAACAATTTTAACATAAGTGTGAAAACCCTCCACCACCTTCACCCCCCTCCGCCTCCCCCCACAACTCCCCTACACACCCTGACCCCTCTCTCTCTCCCCCCACAACTCCCCCACACACTCTCCACCCTCCCCCCACAACACCCCCAAACAAGTCCCATTGAGTCCACAAAGCCTACATGAGGCGGCCATAACATTCCCTCGGCAGTCCCAGAGCCAGGGGGTGGCATGTCCCATCGGCGCAGTGCACAGACCAACCGGCGGAGCGGGCTGGTTTGGGTTGAACTGCTGGAGGATGGTGTGGCCTCCTGCTGAGTTGGTGGGGCAGGACGACCTGCCTCCAAGGCATCAGAGATGCGCCCTATCACCTGCCCAGTGCTGACAACTCTGTGTGCCACTCCTCCCTAGCCTGACGGTTGTCCTGTACGAATTCTCGGATGAGTGCAGTGAGCATGTCATCCCGCTGTGGTATTGCGGCTGCACCTGTGGGTATGCTGGGAATCTGGCTGGCATGCCCAGCCTGCTCATCCTCCCCAACACTGATTACTGGACTGATATGTCCCTGGGTGTCGTCATGGGGCAAACTGCTCTGGGGTGTTAACGGTATCGCTCGTAGATACCTGGGGGATGCAATTTGGGTTGGGGTATGGACCACATCCATTGTATCATCCTCAATGGTGCCCAAAATATCATCCTGGCTGTCTTCCACTGTGAGGGGTGCCGTGGCTGCCACCTCCCCAGCCATACTGGACTCTTCCGAATGGGGTGTCTGACTGGTGTCTCCAGGCAGAGCAGTCGGTGGTGTGCCCTCCACGGGCCTTGGTGGTACAGGTGCTATGTGTCCCTGCGGTGACTTGTCCCCTGGAAGTTGACGGATGGTTGCTGTCCTCCTGGGACCACTTTCTGGGTGTGGCCTGTGCAGAGGTGGTGTTCTGCTCTTCGCTGTCATGCTCACTGCCTGTGGGGGTGGAAGAGAGGGACGACATGAGTGATGTTTGGATAGGCATCATACATACATTGGGACAATTGCTCATTCACACAATTGTGGGTAATAGGCATTTGTGTTGGGAAGGGCACGTCATTTCATACATGGGTGGTAAATACAGCTATATGTCGGAGTCACTCATGTTGGCCAGGAACAGTTCTGTCTGACATTCTCACTATTTTGGTCACACACGCTGTGTGCCTTGTGGAATTTCCTACTTTGTGTGGTATGTGTCATGTACGATATGGCCTTGCAGCAGGCATCAGCATTTGTCTCACTTGCTTCGGGCTACCTTACAGAGAGTGTGTGTGAGGCCGACCATGTTGTGACTCTTTGGACAGACACTGGCATTGACTTTCATCAGATTTGTCTTAGCAGTGTTTACTTTGGACACTCACCTCCATCAGCAGATGTCGTGGCGCCACACTCCATCTCACCTACGCCTTCAATCGATTCAGACCCAATCATGCTTGCACATGTGTCCTACCACAGGGTGAGCTTAATGGGTGAACTAGGTCCTCCTCCAGTTTCCATGGCCTGGGTGTGATTTACCGATAATATGTTGCACACCCTTAGGGGCAGATCATCCCACCACTTACGGCAGTCTTTCACCATGCCGGGTTGTGTTGCCAACTGTTAAGAGGGATTTCTGAACTCTGACCTGGAGGGGTCAATGAGCACACAAAGCAAGGAAACTTACAAATTACTCCAGACAGGTGTTATATTAAAAATATAGACACATTTATTACAAGGCCTTTGTAATATAAACCATAGCAAAGAATCACAATAATACTGAAGTAAACCAACACATCACAATCAACACGATTTATATACAAGACCAGAGGGGTCTAACGGATTAAGAAGCACAAAATATGTAGACCACCTAGATGGGGAGGAAAAGTGGCAGTGCAAGTAATCTTTAGATCCAGTTCCACATCAAGAATACATCTAACTAAGAGGCAGTCCAAGCCCTACGAAGAGAGGAGCCTTATGCTCACTAGTACATGTATGCGCATGTGCCACTGGACAAAATAGGGTCTCTTCAAGGGTCATTAGCAGCTCAGGAAGGCGGATAAGGTTGATGAAGAACAAGTCCCCACTATTCAAGCAGGACCTCCACTTGCGGGCAGAGCCAGGTTGAGAGTGCAGGATAGAGTTGCTATTTCGCAATAGCGGTGGAAAGGAAAGGGGCCCTCGGGGGCCACTTCATGCGAAAAGAAATGGGCTCCTGCGCTAGGTTAGGGTATGGACTACTCACTGGTCCACGATGCAGGCAGACCCAGACTTCACCAGTTCAGTCACTTCGCGGGCAGGTTGGAATGCGACAATCAGAACGTCTCGACACCATGTAGTTTCCGCGGTAGCAGGCTTCAGGGTCAAAGGGGTCACAAGTGCAGCAAACTTGCACAGGTCGTTGCCACAGCAGGGCAACATGGTAACCACGTTTACTCCGTCCGGGCGCACTCGTCTCACTTCAGACCTGGGAATGCCAAGTGTACAAAATTCGGTGTGAGGGTGCCGTGGACACAGAGCAAGCAGTATACCAAGTTTCGAGGGCTTCCTCGAAACTGCCCCAGTGACAGAGCAAGCATCCTGTGTAAGCTGGTCAGCCCACTGGTTGGCCCAGTGACACTTCCGAAGAGGCTTACTTGCAGGGTTTGATGAAGGTGCCGTGAATAGTTGGTCCCACTATTCCAATGGGTCGAAGCGCCTTCGCAGACCTTCTAGGATGATCAGATGCAGAGGGGTCTCGCAGGACAACAGCGGGCTCGGGTGCCAAACCTTCCAGCTGGTCACCATCGGTTCCTCGACTCGGCTTCTTGTTGCAGGATACTTGGCTTCATATCCTTTGTTCGTGTGAACTCAGGAGATCGACATGGTAGTGGTGTTTTCGGCCTCCTCTTATCCAAAGTTCCCTTCGCGCCAAAACGGAAAGGAACCCATGGGAGATCTGCTCACAAACACTCACTCCATACGTGGACCAATCACGGACCACAGTGGTCCCAGGCATTCAGGACACTCCAGACTCTCTGGCACCCAGGATGTGTATTGGGAACAGACATCCCAGCCCACATCCTGGAGGGCCACACACAAGGCATGCAGAAGCCCGCGAAAGCTTTGGGTTTCGTGGGAAAGTGCATGACCAAATAAGGACTGACCCGGGTCGGCTCGACCTGGGGAAGGTGAAGGGGCAAGATGCCAAAGGACAGGACAAAGAACCTTTTGGCCTGGCCCTTTTGGAGCCAGGACACCTACTTGTGCCAAACACAGCGTGGATAATATGGCAAGAAAGGGTTCAAAACAAAAGAAAAACGATAGCTGCCACCAGTCCTGTCCGTGACACATCTGCACAGTTCATAAAAAGTCCAGCAAGAGTTTCTAGGGCCTTGGATATGACTAGAGACCCAAGGGTGCGGTAAAGTAAGTTACTTTGCACTCTTGTTACATGTTGCACAAAAGCTGCACCATGAGGAAAGGTCTAAGGGAAACAAAGTCTCCCAGTACTGACTGTCTTAAGGGCATGTCAGTTTCCCCATAAGAAGTGAGCAAAAGCCCAGAGGAGTGCGGCTGAGGGCTGCGCTTCTCTGGCAAAGGTTAGATCAGGGTGTAAAACAGCAGCAAAAAGTGTGGGGGTTGACACATGGAGGGAAAAAAAACATTCTAATATGAAATCTTTCCTAACACCCACTGCACTAACCTTCTGGGCAACAAGTGCCCAGATCTCTTTTTTGCACAGCACTGCCTCTCTCCTCATGTTGCTGCTGAAGACTGTGCCTGCATGCTCATGCAAAGTGTCCACAAGCATCTGAAGTTCTTCCTGATTAAATCTCTCCTTTTGGAGGCGGGCAGATCCCTTCTTCAGAGCTTTAGGCATTCTTGGCTTGTAGGCGGTACTTTTCAGTTGATCAGCAGTGTCCCAGGGGTCCTGTGTGCTGTGGTTGGCAATGGATTGTGTTTTTAAAGATGGCTGCCGTGCTCCTTCCCGTTCCTGTGCGATGACGCTATTTCCGGTTCTGCTATTTAGCGGTGACTGTAAATAGCAGTATTCGCTAATTACGGTCACCGCTATTTACGGTCACCACTAATGACACATTGCACTATGTCATGTTTTTATTTTTCTGCAGATCCTTACATCTGGTAATGATGGGTATTGCATGTTAGGAAATTGAAGTGTCAACTGCATGGCAAGGGTACAGGTAAGATGTTATTTTACATTGATCGTTATGTAAGGTTACAGTTTTAACCGGCATGTTAGTTGTTGGCATCCACCAATGCAGCTTGTGTACACTACAGTGTGTATGGTGCACATGGTTCAGGGATAAAGCTATGGTGTAGTTAACCTCATTACTTTCTGCCCACCCATCCCACGTGGACCTCAAAGGCTTTCATTTTTCTATGGCTCTTTCAAACTGTGGTGCTAAACCGGGTTGTGAGCTATCCCCCTGGTGATTCTATGTGTACATTGCTGACTTTACACGTGTGATAAGCACTTTCACCTCTAGATTCAAGTGTTATGCGGATGAAAGAGTACTTTATTTCAGGCTACCTTCAGCCGCCTCATCTTCATCACTCATATCTGTCTGCCTGTCCACGATGCAGTCATGGGGGGTCATTACGAGGTAGAAGGGCTACCCCCTTACCGGGTACCGGTTCGGGGTTCCTTGAATGAGGAATTACCGGGCCAATTCGACCTTGGAGGGCCCGATAATTCCTCATTCAAGGGACACGGACCCGGTACATCCCCATTCCCATTCGAGCCCCCTTAGGGCTCAATGGGAATGGGGAGCATGCTAACAACATTGTTAGCATGCTGGGCTGCTTGCAGGACCCTCTATAACGTCGCCGTTACCCCCTTACCGCCAGGGTTGGAATGACCCCCATGGTGTGCTACAAAGAACCTCTGCCTTGACGCCAGCAGGACTGGGTTAATTTGCATTGTGGCCCCAGGACCAGCATTCCCACTTTCTCTATGGCCAGTCTCCCTTGACCCTACTGCCACAACCAATTGCACAGATATTAATGTTTGTGGTCATGTTTGCCTCAACTCTCTCCATCTCATGTCACATTTCAGTCATTTCTTGAAAGTACAACTATCTGCTACGCCTCCTCTGAGGTACTGTACCTTATCTCACTTTCCACCAGCAGGTCACTGTCTCCAGAGCCCTGATTTTATCCATGCAGCACTACTGCAACTGCCTCTTGTTCAAACTCTGTGCTTCTGATCCACACCCTCTGCGACTCATTCCGAACAAGACCACAAGGATTGTGCTTTGCCTCAAGACCAGGGACCACATCTGTCTGCCACTGATTTTCCTGCACTGGCTAGCCTTGGCTGAGAGGGTTGATTCATAGAAAGTATGCATTGGGCACAGGGCTTTGTGGGGCCTGTGTACTACCTATCTGCAAATATTCAGAACCCAATACTGTCCCTCCAGTGCCATATCATCATCCTACCGCAACCTTCTTCATGTGAGCCAGTTCTGGTAGCAGATTCTTTTAGGGAGTTAGTTATCATCAGCAGGGATCACCCTCTGGGATACCCTTCCTGCCACCCTCTGTTTGGGGGCTCATATCCTTATTTTCCTGGAACTCCTCAGGAGATTCTTCTTCTACTCTTCCTTCTCTCTCCCACATCCCTGCTAAGCGTTCCCTCTGCACTCTGACTCTCTCCATACTTTTTTGCTTGCAGCTTGATGACTGGCTGCTTGATGTACCTCAGGGTCTCACAGGACCCTGTCACCCCCGGCAATGTTTTGTGCACTTGCCTCTGGGACCTGAACTAGTTTCAGTATCACTGTACTTGGCGAATAACCCTAGAGAGTTGCATCTCTCTGCACTTACCCCCAGCTCCACTGACTGGACGCACTTGGACCACACCTGAACTTTTTCCTACTCTCCAAATACCACCCCCTGTAAATGTTTGTGCACTTGCTCCTTGTGATTGCACCACGCATTCAGTCCTCGTTCCCTGCAGGTTGGAACATTCATGCACTTGATGAAATTGTAGCTTCAAAATCAAACATAATCACTGTTGCCACCACTGTTGAATGTATGACATGCACAGAGCCTGTCTGGAGTGACTTTTATGGTTTCAGTGATTCTAGGGCTCTGTACGGGTGTTCTTTTTCACCACTTCTTCCATCCATCCTTGAGCACTTTGAGACACTTGCCATGTGTATCAGGCATTTCGGACTATAGTCTCCACACCATGTCACAGAGTAATGATCATTTTACATGACATATGGGATGGGTTGAGTGACACAGAGGTGACTTAATTGAAGGTTTGGCACGTTGGTAGTGGTGTTATTGTGTTACTTTTGGTGGTAAAAGAGGAATGGGTTTTGAATTGTAAGGGATGCCCACAATGTTGCACATCCAGGGGCACATGCTCAAGGCGGTTTGCTGGGCACAGCTGATTGGCCCATTGTCATTGTTGAATGGCACCTGGAATGTGGCATGGTCGTGTGCAATCCACAGGGGATTGAGTTTAGTTGAAAAAAGTAGCCACAAGCTGGGTACAGGCAGCCTCTCCACGTGCCCTTTGCCCAGCCATACGCAAGTAGCGTGCCTGTGGGTGTGGATGGGCAGGCACCACCATGTCCAGCAGTACGCCACACTGTGTTGCGACATTGTGCAGGACACATGCTGTCACAATCATCCTGCAAACTACTAGTGGTGCATATAGCAACTCACCACCATAGTGGTCAAGGGAGTGGAAACCTGACTTCAGCACTCCGAATGTGTGCTCCACTATGGCTTGAGTTGCAATATGGGCAGTGTTGTATCTTACCTGGGCAAGTGTGGTGGGGTTGCATATTGGCGTCATCATGTAGGTGCTCAGAGGGTAGGCACTGTCCCCTGGAGAGGTGAGAATGTTTGTCATTGGTGTCTATTTATTAGTGTCTAGCATGTGAAGGGCCATTTATACTCACTAATGAGCCATGTGTTGCTATGCCTCCCAGGTTCCAGGGCCCGGTGTAGGGGTGGAGCCAGGATAGTTTGCATAGACAGAAGTAATGATGCCCTTGGCATCACATACAACCTGAACATTGATGGAGTGCCAGTGTTTACGGTTGCAATATATATGCTCTGTTGTCCTAGGTGGACGTAGAGCAACATGGGTGCAATCAATGACACTGAGCATTTGAGGGAAGTGCGCCACCCCATATAAATTCTGGACCTCGGCCTGCCCTTCAGCAGGTGTTCTGGGCATATAGATGTGCCGGCGGACTGAGGGGTGTGCAGTCATTATTCGCAACACCTGGTGTAGGCAGTGTGACAGCTTGGCCGTGAAATGCCCCAACTATAGCAGTGGTCCGCTGGAATGACCCAGTGGCCAAAAAATGCAGTACAGTGAATACCATTTTGCAAGGTGCTCAATGCTTGGGAGCACAGGGTGGCTCATGTAAGGTCATCTTCCCACTCTGTGACCAGGTTTAAGATGATATGTGGGGGAAACCTATAGCTGGCATAGACCTTGTTGTCAGGCATCCCAAAAAGGGTGGTCCTTGTGTGGAAAATCCGGGCCCTGGCCATCCTCCTCTTGCGCTGTCCCAAAATCACTGCTGCAACAAATGGTAAATTAATCGTGGCAGTATACATGTGTTGTTGATCACGTATGCTTTTTATGCATTTTTTATTTGTGCGCGTTGACGTTTACGCCTGCTATTGCGTGGCATAGCTGTTTCGGGATTTGCACGTACTATTTCGCGCATCGTCGATCCCTGTTTGAGTCCATCAATACTGTTTATTGCGCAGGCTTGGGCACTGCAATTGTTTTACTGTGTAACCTCCCTTGTATCGTCCACATTTACGCTTCTTGTTCCTCATTCCCAGTGTTCCGCCCCCGGTTCGCTTAGGGTCTCGCGCAACGCATTTGTGCTGTCGCATTTACATGTCGGACCGGCGCAGATACAGGTAAGCCCCGCACGTTGGCTTGCATGAATCGACAAACGGGTGCTTGTGCGCTTTTTCACGCACAAGTCACTGTTTTTACATGCAATATATTCCATGAATCGGGCCCTGTGTTGTTTGGGTCACTACTGGTTCACCTTCACAACCCTCTTGAGAGTATAGCCTTCCCTCTGCCCACGTTACCACAAAAGGACAAGGAGGTATATCTCTTAACTGTCCCTTTTCCACCTTTATGATTGAGCTGTGTTTTGGTTCTTAGGAGTGTGAGGGTTGAGTGGGCCATTTTACCCCTACTCATCCTTGTAGAGCAGAGTTCAGTGTGTCTCCCTTAGGTATTTAGTACATCTTCTGAAATTGTAATGCCTGCTTGCACAGCATTTGAATGTCCCTGGGGCCTTGCTCATGCTCTTAGAAACATTTAATACATTCAAGTAATAAAAACACGTCTCGAATATCGGTTCATTTCATGCACCTGCCATGCTTTCGATGTTTACAGAAAAAAAGAAAAAAAAACACCATATCCCAAATCAGCCATTGTTAAGTATTTTGAAAGGGAAAATTACACAATGGGCCTTATTATGAGTGCAGCAGTGCGGGTAAAAAAGGCAGTAAAATGGTGGTAATTAATTACTGCTGCATTACCGCAACAGTACTACGTGTTGGGAGGTAAAGTGGAGGATTAGCAAAAAGCTGGAGGTGAATCCACCACCTTAACGCCACAAATCTGCAGATTTACCACACAGTACTTCTACCAGCAGTAAATCTGCCAATGATCCCCATGGAGTTCTGTGGACTCCAAAAATGGGCACTTTCCACCACTCAGAATTACTGCTTAACTCAGAATGATACCCAACGTGCCCCAATCGTAACAGTCATGACCTTTAGAAGAAGAGATGTCTTCTATTTTCTTGACAACATCCTTGGAAAACACTGCACCGCAGGCGCGCAACCACCGTATATTATCTAGGGCAGTAGTTCTGTAAATATCACCAGAGGAAGACCAAAGGCACCCAGGAGATACCTAAAAAGCCGATAACCAAAACATGATGCATCTGCCTCATTTCACCTGATGTGCTGCGCTCCTTCCCACCAGGAAGCAGGCGCCGCCACAGCGCACAGAGCTTGCGGTGCCCACCACCCGAGCACTGTACCATGAAAAATGCAGAGCTCTCTATAGCTGATTAGGTTGTGGTTTATTATTTAATTTGGAAATAGTCCCCTTATTTTATAATTGGCTCACTTAATGGCCTGCAGGGGGAGAAAATACACCAATAAAAGAATTTATTGCAGGAATTACTCTTTGCCAGTGCAAGTTGAATTAAAAATCACAAAGTTCGCATTTAGAAATCTCCTACTCTTATGCCGAGGGTAATCAGCGTTTTCTGTTTCATGTTTTACCTCCGTTGATGAAAGGGCACCAGTATATTAACAAAATCCGCACAGAAAAATGCAAACGGGAAGTTTGTGGGTTTGTTGACTTGATGTTGTGTGCAATTAAAGGGCTTTGATAAAGGCCCTTTATTTTGTATTTTAGAATGTAATCTTTAAAAGTCCCGATTGGTACTGTGTCAAGAATGCATGTAACTTCACAGCACCACTATGATTAACAAGTAGGAGTTATTTAGTATGTAACATGCACCTTTAAGACATTGTATGATGTTAAAGTAGTGCATTAAAAACCTCCTGCTCTGGCACCAGTAGGGAAACAGTGTGGGCACGTCTATGTTTGTCCATTGTTTGGTGTGTTTGGTGATCCATTTAAGTTTACCAAACTATAGACAGAAAGTAAACATTGATGCCGTGCAACACAATACACATTCCAGGTTCTCGAAGCACTCTTGATGCAGCACACTTGGTCTACATATGCATTTTACCCTCCTAACTTTTAATGTTATATTGGCTCCTACACCATCACTCCTCACATCCTCCAAACGTCTCCCAAACCAAGAATCTTATCAAGGCGATTGGTGTTACCAGAGGAGAGAAAGCAACTATGCATTGAACATTTTTAGAAAATAAAATCCTAACATTTTTATAACCCTACACATCTCACCCTTCCAGCTGACCACTGCGCTACTCATGAATGTCAGCCACGTGAGGACTGGAAACGTTGAATGCGTTCATCGTTCTCACCGATGAGCTTCTACTTGAGACCACACGCCTTGATAAAGACCCAGGATGGTCGAAACGCGTCTTGGCTGAGATTCTAATTATAACCTCCATGACAAACTCCAGTTAACTGGATTGAATCCTTGCAAATGCACCTGATCATCGTGGAATATATTGCTGACCCAGCACACACGTGACCTGGGTTCTACTTTGTTTTATTGATGAAAAGTGATTTACTCAAGATACAATAATGTATGACATGTAGAAGATTGGGGTGTGAGCCCTGTCTTGCTGGTCCCATGGTTTCCAATTTGGAGAGCAGGGGAGAATTCATCTTCTCCAATTCTATCTTCAATATTAGAACCAAAAAAAAAAAAAATGTTTGCAAAATTGTTATTCAAGGGTTAAACTTAATACACAGTACACTAAATCAGGCTTTCAAAGCACCAATGTATTTACAAGACAGAGGCCCATACATTGTCTGTATCCAGATGCCCTCGAGCCAGGTGCACAATACAAATAAATAAAATACAAATCCAAATACAAATCCTGAGGCATCCTGTATCCTGAAGCAAACACATCTGGGTTTACTGTAAGGGTGCTGCAGTTGATGCAGGACACAAAGGTGGCATGTCTGTTGGCACGAACATTTATTTAACAGAAAATAATGAAGCACCCTACCTCTCCCTATAAAGGGGATTTCCCTGCCTCAAACAAAACTAAGGATACCGTCAGAATGTACGTCAAAAATAAAAAATCCACTCTCCTACGTCCTAAATATATGTTATTTTATGTTATGTTATGCTATGTTAAACGTTCCTGTACCGCACACTGTTTACACCTGCATGGTGCCCTAGCGCTCTGAGGGATCTGCAATGCAAGGTGGGTGGCAAGGTTTGTTAGTCGGAGTGAGCAGGAGAACGAGCAAGAGAGCTTTGATGTGCTGTTGGCAGCTTCAGTTCGGAGAAACCGGTCACTGAGCATTGGTGCATTTTCGGTCATTAGGTGTTGTGATGAGATTGTTATGGTTTGGTTTCATATTGGGTGTTGTGAAGTGAGTGTGGTTTGTGGTGCGGCAGAGTTACGGTTGTGTTTATTTCAGAGTCTGAGGGTGAGTATGCAGAATGGTGAGTTTTAGTGTGGTTAGTTAGTAGCAATACATGTCCTACCTCCAACAATCTATCTTGGTGTGACACATTTATGTTCCCAACAATCCATCACTGTGTGGTACATTTCAACCGCCAAGAATCCATCTAAATGTGGTACACCACCCGCACCCAACAATCCACTTAAGTGTGGTACATTTCCTACCCCCAGAATCCAACTAAGTGTGGTACACCTCGCACCCCCACAATCCATCCAAGTGTGTTACACTTCCTTCCCGCAACAATGAATCTAAGTATGAAACATTAATGCCCAGAAATCCATCTTACACTTCCTAACCCCAACAGTGCATCTAAGTGTGGTACACGGCCCATCCCCAACAATCCATCTAAGAGCTGTACATAACCTACCCACAATAATCCACCTAAGTGCGGTATATTTCTTACCCCCAAGAATCCATCCAAGTGCAGCATCTTTCCTACCCCAAACAATCCATTTAAGTATGGTACCCCTCCCACCCAAAACAATCAATCTCAGTGATTTCCTACCCCAACAATCCTTCTAAGTGAGGTACATTTCCTACCCCCAACAATCCATCTAATTGTGGTACATCTCCACCACCAACAATCCATCAAAGTGAGGTACACCTCCCACCGCAAACAACTGATCTAAGTGCGGTACCTTTTCTACCCCCAAGAACCCACCTAAGTGCAGTACCTTTCCACCCCAAACAATCCATCTAAGTGTGTCCTATTTCATATTCCCTGACACTTCAAAAACAATATATAAAGTAGGCTACACCCTGACTCCAACAGGATGACTCCCTCCTTTGGGATGTTTTTAGGCAGTTCAAAAATGATGGGGGGATATCCTTCTTCCCCTAGCCATCACTAGGCTTTTCCGTATTGTTCACGAAGGGGAGGTTTATATTTCCAAAACCAGATTGGGAAGGTGTCTCCCTTCCCCAAGCTTTTCCAGGCTCTTTTCAAATAGCATTAATATTGTCTATCTTACTTCCTCTGGTCTTCTCATAACTTGTGCCAGAGCATATCTTTCTCTTCCCCTGGTCTTCTCTGGGCTTTTGTTATAGTGTTGTTATCTTCTTGTTTGTTCTTCTTCTGCCTTTTGCCACAAGATACCCTTCTCACCCCCTGGTTTTCTCTTCTCATTATGTGGGTCCCAGACCCCTTCTCAGCTCTGTAATGTCTCTTACTTAAGCCTTGTCCACTATCCTGCTAGGAGCTATCTCACATGTACAACTCTCTCAGTTTCTCAATATTCAGATCCCAGACCTATTTTTCAGCTTCATAGTGTCATTTAATTAGGCCTGGTTCACTATCCTGCCAGGCATCTCTTTGGGTCTCTGTGTTGTGTTCTCTCACCCAACGTGTCCTCAATTGGTCTCTCTGTTTGGTACCACTGGGACAAGGAAGAAGGTTCTGCACTATCTCCCAACTACAGCATCTGGTGTCTGCCAGTGCCTTCTCAGTACTCCCCAGAGTACTTGACAATTTGGTTTGCAAGAGTTCCATCCTCGGCAACACTGGTAAGCTTCTCTGGCTTCTCCTGGGCTCTCACGGTCTTCTCTCATCTTTTGGGGCTATGCCACACTGGTTTCTCCCTGCACTTCGGGTCCCACCTGGACCACTCGGATGGCTGCTTTCTCACCACCGGACATCAGGTTCCCCAGCCTTTGGGTACGTCTTGGTTCTTCTCTGCATTCTATGTCCTCACCTTCCTGTTCCAGCAGTTTGGGTCTGCCACGCGTCCTCTCTGCATGGCATCGCTCCCCAGAACGATGCTCCTCTGGGGTAGGACTGACATTGAGGAGAGTATTTCATCGGTTTTGTGTTTTGATGACAATGCTCGCATTGCTAGCATGTTCGTATTGGTTCAGCTTAGGGTTCTTCTTCGCCCTGCTGTTCCGTGTGATAGTACTTTTGGAGTCATCCATTCTCATTCTTTCCTCACTCTTCCTCGTCACAGTATCATCTACCTGACATACATGGCGGCAATGTATGAGGTAACTAGCAGAAAATAGAGGTGACAAAAAGTGTGGGTGTGCTTGGGCCCTATCCATGTCTTTGAGTGAGCGATGTCTAGCGGCATGGTTGTGAACATAACACATTCTCCCTCGATAGTCTTCACCTCTCCGACAGAGGGTTTCTTCTCCCATGTGATCCACCCGCTGAGTTCCAAGGCAACTATCGGGTAGCAGCCTCACCTCTCTGGCCCCATGGTAAGGGTCCCCTCCTGGGCAGAAGTGACAGCATCAAAGAAGTTGTCACAGTAAATAAAATTGTACACACTAAAATCATAACTATAATTATAATCTTAGTTTGTACAATTGTGAGTAGCAGGAAAAATCCAACAGCCATTTCTTTGACCAACATATAGTAACACTGATGGGTGATAAGCAGAGCACTATTAAAACTATTTTGTAATGGACTCACTAATGATCAAGAAATTCACCAGGACATAGAGCAAGAATTCATACATAATGAAACCGAGGATAAATGCTCATAAGATATGGACCCTTTCTTTCATGGCAAGTAGAAGTCATAATAAACTGCTGTGGATTATAACAGACTAATGATGTATGGGCCACACTGGGGCCAATATTATCATCCAGGGTCACATAACCTGTCTTTTAATTGTGTACATTGCCACTGAGCAGTATGAACATGCCCCTCCAGCCTAGACCCGTCTTCCTCTCACTCTCAGTTGATGCCCAAGTTTGGGGGCTACCCAGTCACATCTACAACACTGCTGACTTCAAGAGAAGTGCTTAGCAACATCTACACAGAGGTTGAGCAGGCCTTGCAGCACTTGGGTCCTTTGAGGCAGGCAACTTTCTGAAGGATTGTGTTCTTTTCAATTTATTTTTTACAGGGAGCAATAGACCAGCCAGCCTGGGGGGCAAATCGCCCTTTCCCCTTTCCCAGTACACCTCAGGTATCTATCAAACAGAGTCCTGTTCACGCTACTCCACAATGATAGCTCAGTAGTTCAGAGTAGCCAAGTTTCTGGCAACCACCCACCTTCTTCTGGCTCAGACCAACATATGTGCCATTTGCACATTTTCAGTGTCTTTAGTACCACCAAATCACTGCCAGCCACTCTGCAGTGTGTGGTCACGTCTTATAACTCCTTTAGGTGTCTCTCACCATTTAGGTAGCACTTAACATTTGGAGCCATTGCCAGCGTTTACTCTTTCCACATTTTGGCAGAGAAAAGAATCCAGGCAGAAGAAGATCAAAGTTCATCATCAAACCATAGCCAATTGACCATATCTCTACATATGTCTGTGTGATCACATTGATGGCACCACAATATGTCATTTAATTAAATGTAGTGTTGTCAAAATGTGGTAAAATGCAAGGTAGTTTAACACTGTCTAAAGGAAGAGGCATGGTATGTTATCATGCCATTACCGGAGGGATCAGTTAATATTATCTAGAGCAGGAGTCTACAAGCTTTGGCTAGCCTGATGCTTTGGACTGCAACACCCATTTGCACTACCCAGCAGAGTGAATCGTGATGGATCATGGGAGTTATGGTCCATCTGGCAAAAGTTTGTTTTTGTGGTTCCTAGTTGAAAATACCTTTAAATCAAGCATGAACGCCGGCTTTAAACCTACATTTGCTCTCATGCTGAGGATGTTTGTAACTCAAACATTTGAATTGACATGTCCACTAGCGCTGACATCTTAGCTTCACACTCTTCAATATGGAATTTGGGAGGGAGCAGTGGGAGTTTGCATTCTGGAAGGCTTCATTTCTGGTCTACATTTGGTTGAGACTCATTGTGGAGAAGACGGAGGTCATAGTGGTGGTCCCCCTGGGGCCTCGACTCTTTGGACTGCTGACTTCTGGCTGCCCGCTTGGGCCGTCTGCCCGTTCTGGTGAACATACTAAACAATCTAGGCCTGAAGATTTAATCTTCGCTTTCTGCTGTGGCCCATATTAAAGCCGTCTGTAGTGCAGGTTCTTTCTAACTGTACCGGTGATAGCAGCTTCCATCAACAGTAGCTTGGATTAGTGTAATGCCACTTTGTTGGTCCAACCCTCCTACCTTCTAAACCGGTTGCAGATATTAAACGACACAAAGTCGTGTCAAGTCACTGCAGTTGTGCTGGGAGCTGGGCATTCCTCTGTGTCTGATACTTTGTATCCAACTTTATTTTCCAACAATCCACTTTCTGCATGTGCAGGGATCTGCACACATGCCTGGGAGCATCTATTGCTCTGCTCACTGTGCGAGGCTCCTCCTGACTTCCTGGTTTCCTATAAAGACAAGGCCCATGCGCGAAGCGAACGCAAAGTCGTGTCAAGTCACTGCAGTTGTGCAGTTGTCTGCAGTGGATGCAGAGGGTGTGGAGCAGTGAACACAATCCCAAACAGTTACCAATTAAGTGCCACCAAGTAAGTGAATATGGAAATAAAAGGGTTCCTTGTGAACAACCTACGATCCTCCACTGACTTTGGGTGAGTGCATAAGGAAAAGTTTCTGCTGTTTGAGCGATGGTCATGTCGCGCGCCTATAATCTGCGCATTACAGTCATGGGGATGACCTCAATGCAATTGAATTTGAAATTCCTTCTGATTGGGGAAAACCCTGAAAACTGGCAGAAAGATCAATTTCCAAATCATGTCCAGCAGGTGGGGACTGTTTTTTACCTCCTAAGAGCCTCTATGTGGAGGTCAATCAAGTACCAACGGGATCGGGTCGATTGACCCTAATAATATTGAACTGAGGATCCCTGCTGCTTCTACACTTTCCCACTAACTTATGAGCAGGGTTCTGGCCTCTAACTTGGAATACACATTGACAGTCACCCCGCCCAACAGCACCATCGCAGATTTTTCTCCACCGAAAGAAAGACCCGCCCTGGAGGACCCTGTAGTGACTGCAAGTGGGAGCACCCTAACTCGATCTAATGAGGGTGGCACTCACCACACGACACACAGGGCCGTGAAGGGGATAATGCGGTGAGGGGGTTCTTGCACCCCAGATATCCCTTGATTATTCTTTTGAATTAAATGCCAAATCAGCCCTTCTGGAAGTTTTGAAGCTGACGGCTGGGAAACGTGATCTAACTCAAGGAAGGGAGGGTGGGCTGGCTACAGTCCATATAATCACACAAACTAATATGGCACCAGCAGTCTCAGCCCCAACACTTACTGCCTTAAACTTTGTTCTGAGTTCTCTGGGTAAAGTATTTGAAGCTTTAAAATCAGAGGTGTCTCAGCATTCGGGAATACTCCTGGAAATTACCAAAGATATGGACATTAAAGAAACATCATTGATAGCACGAAAATCAGCACTCCACGGCTACGTGGAGAAGGCATTGACAGAGATCCAAATTGAAACAAAAAATCAATCTGAAAAATGTGACCTCTTAGAAAGCAAGGGGAGGGGCTCAAGGAGGATCTGGTCCATTTAAACTCAAATGTGGCCCAACACAGGAGGGGGCTCTCATGTGGCCACAGGGAGACGCACCCAGGCAGTCCAGAAAGTCTAAGTCAAGAACACGCAATTTTTCCGTTAGACGACACACATTTGTTGGCATTAGCCTTGGAAGAGTTTGTGCATCTAGCCCAGTTGGTTGATGAACCAGACATAGCTCCCCTGAATGAAAGCTCCTCCCGTCTAAGGTCATCAAAGCTTAGTGCACCCAGTAACACATCTATTAAACTCAAGGGCAAAACTAAAAGGAAAAGGAAAAAGTGTCTCCTGGAACTGTTGTTACAGGGGAAAATAAGAAAACCAAACATCAGAAAAATAAGAAAAACAGGAGTACGGACATAAATCAGTTTATTAGGAAAATTAAGTAAGTTGACATGGACGTAGTGGACATCCCAAAGAAGAAGGCACCTGCTTCATTGTCGGCCTTGGGGAAAAGAAAGAAAAAGGCACAAACAGTTCAGCAAATAATTAAAGAAACCTTCAACACTGTGCCTATGAAAATGTCAGTAGGGAGACAAACCGAGGCCCCGCGGGAGCACTAGAAGATCGCTCCAATATTCCTGAAAGTTAAACAACGTTCTGAATCGCTAAAAGGGAATGGGGTTGGAGCCTCATTCGGTCAATGTAATGACCAAATCCTAGTTAATCCATACCTTCTCACAAAATCTCCACTATCTGTACAGGCTAACATCAATACAAAACCCTCACTAGGGGGTGTGAACCCTGCTTACCATGGGGAGAATACCCAGATTGGGTTCTTTAGAATGGGGACTAACCTCGTAATTGGCGGGGAAAGTGCGCTGACATATGGCCCTTGTACAGACGGACCCTCCGATAAACCAACTCGTATGCAAGAAAAATAATTGCAGGGTCCCTACCATAAGAAGAAATTAAACGTCTTCATCTCAAGATGTGAAGTGTTGAATGCAATAAGGAGTCCTTGAATAGGAGTACTATCCTGTCAATCCCTGACATACAATTTTTCACCACCTCGGATATTGAATATATTCGATTACCCCATATACCTTTGATGGACATGGCAGATCTTGGCCTTAAATCTAAACTGGGTGTGGATGCCATATGGAGGGCAGGAGTAGATTTAAAATGGAGGGGCTATGAAGTGTCTCTGGATTTACCAGTTACACCAAAGTCAAGCCTTGGCTTGGGTCCGAAGGTTGCTGTGGGGCAACCAAAATCTTCTCTTTCACAGAAAGCTGATACTTCTTCAAACGTCTGGGCTTTGGTGCCGGTTTCTCAGATATTAAACTATGTTTGCCCAAGAGGCAACTCTAGTAAGAGAGTCCATTGATCTGTTGATCTGGAACGCAGGGGATCACATATCATGTGGAACTGAAGGGAGAAAGGGGTACATCTTTGAGACATTTTATGTGATTGCGTTCCAGGAAATGTGGTTGCAAGCTCCCTTTGGCTTCGACAGTTTATCAGTCATCCACCAACTAGCAGTGGGCAAGGGTGTGGGTCGGCCCTCAGGGGGCCTATGTGTTGCCTGTAGAAATGATGTTTTCTGTCACACTGATCTCATATCATACACATAGATGGGTATTCTGGCCGTGAAGACTGAATCGCGGCTGGATAGGGGTGATCTGAATTGGATTGTGGTTAATATTTATTGGAACCCAAAGAAGATGGGCCTCCTGTCTTTTCACTATCTTCTAGCAGACCTTTTCCTTCTCTGGTCGGGCCAATTTCCCTGTCACAAATTTTTGGTCATGGGGGACTTCAATTCACAATGCGTAAAAAGTATTTCTCCGGGGTCTCTGAGTTATAAACCTTCCTCAGATAATGGGGAGATGTGGATAAACTTTCAACTGGGATGGGACCTCTTGATGGCAAACATTGAGGAGGAAACCTCCCCGGCCCACACCTGGAGAAGGGAGGAAAGCTTCTCAACTATTGACTACCCATTTCTGTCAAGAACGTTGTTTGATACCTGCACTCGTTTTGTGATTACTAATGGCCAACCGAGTGATCATGAAATCTTGGAGGCAGTGTTTGTGAACAAGAAAAACACACAGGTGGAACTTCCATGCTTCCCTCTAGAACTGACAGTTAAAAAGGGGGGGGATAGAGTGAAGAGGTTTAAAAAAAGTGGACAGGGCTTGGTTGACCGATTGGGATGGGTTGTTAATTCTATGTCAGAAACAGAAATATAGAAGGTTTGTCTGCCAAATACCTCTGTGGATTTCTTATGGGACATCCACCCCCCACGTATATGTCTTCTCTCCTGATGCTTGTTAAACATCCCCATCACTTTGATATTCAGACTTGGGAGAAAAAAAGGGAATTTAGGAGGCTCTGTAGAAAGTTCAAGATCACAGGTAAAGACTCAAAGGAACACAGAAGGGAAGTGAACATTTTAAAAAAACACCTAAAGAAACTGGTCTAGATCCCAACAAATCCAGCAGGCTCAACTGGAGGGGGAGACCATGTTGAGTGGCATTTTCCAAAATAAGTCCCACAACTTTTGGACTATTACTGGCTTGCTGGACAACTCAGCCAATCTAGTCAAGGCAGATCTATCCAGGAGCAAGTATGGGATGACCACTTTTCTAAGATGTATGGAGCGATCTGTACCGACAATCTGAAGACGCAAAATGATACATTGTAGTCATTGAGGCTTTCCCAGGGGAAATTAAATCTTTAATAATGAAAAGATCAAGATCTAGATTTCCCAGACCCAATGGCGTTACTAATGAGATCCTTAAATCAGATCCTGACCTTTAGGCCTGGGTTCTGGAGGCACTGTTTAAGGGAATAATCGACTCCAAGCAAATACCAAGTACTTGGAGAAGGGCAGTCATTATTCCTGTTTTCAAGACTCCCTCATTTACTGTCGAATCTCTCTCTTAGACGCTGATAGGGAACATTTTTGCCAGGCTAATTTTGATGGATTTGGAAATATGGGTTAAAACCCAGGGATATCTCTCAAAACATCAAATTGGGTTTCACAGAGGCCTCTCGGCTTCCTTAAACAGCCTTGTACTGAACGCTGTGAGTTCCAAATTTTTTGCCAAAGATGGCCAACCTTTGTTTGGGGCATTGATTGACCTCTCCCAAGCATGTGATACCATTAACAGGGACCACCTTTGGGGAAAACAGTGGGACTGGGGATTACCAGAAAACGTGTTGGCTATTCTGGTTGAGCTCCACAAGAACTCAGAGGTGCAAGTCAGATTAAATAGATCTGGGAATCTCTCAAAAGCGATAGTCATAAAAAGGGGTGTACGACAGGGGTGCCTGGTAGTATTACGACCCTTGCCCAAAACCCCCTCTGGCAAACCCATTGGCCAGGTGGAGTCAGGACTCTGGCCTCTAGAGCCTGGAATCCTCTTCAAAAGCCCTCATGAGGCCAGTCCTGGCACCTACGGCGCCAGGCTCATACACCATGAAAAACAATGTGCTTGGGAATTATTTTATTGTATTGTCAGCCAACATGGAGGTATCCACATAGCTTGGTTACTAAGAACCAAGCTATGTGGATTCTAGTGTTTTGGGTGTGGTAGCCTAGGGACTACTTTATCTGGACTATTTTGTTGGGGCTATTTAAACCACACCCGAGCAAGACAACATGCTTTGCGTTACTTTGTAGCTTGCAACATGACACTCACCGTGTCCAGCTACTCCCTCGAACCTCTGAGAAGCAGAACCTGCAAGGAGACAAAAGGAACATCATTAGCAGCAGCATCTTACCTGAAGTCTTCATCTTTAAACACTCGCAGCTACTGAGAACAGCTTCCTCGAATCTGCACGCCTCCCGGACAGAACGAAGATAGAGGCAACATTAAAGAAAGCAGTAGAGACATTTACAAATTACAAACTCCTCAAAAGGCTTACCTGGCTGGTCGCCTCTCGGCTGGCACCACTCCTGACATTCCACTCGCGCTGAAGAACACCGCAACCTACAAGGAAGGAAAACACAGGTTAGCAAAGGCAAGACTTTACAGCGCTGGGCATAGCGCTTACTTACCACATCATAGCGCTCTTAATGCTCCATCATTTACAAGCGGGGCTCACCCAAGCCAGTTCGCCGCGCTGAAGCTCTGCATACCTAAGGGAGAAAAAAGAGACATTTTATACAAAGAAAGGCATGCAGGATAGCAGCAAAACTAAAGAACAGCAATAAGACCTACTTGAACAATATCAAACGGGCCGGCGTCAGAGAAGTAACTGTCCGCACTCGCCCATGAAAGACAACGCACTTCTGCAAAGAAGGCAGGACGGAGAGCACACCTAATTCTACTGCAAGGTGAGGAGAGGGAGCCAGGGGGACTGAAATCATATGGGGATGGATGGAGGATACTTACCCCAGTCGATCAGTCTTGAACACAGTCCTCCTGTATTTTCAGGCAGAACCTTCCCCGCAGACCATATCAGGGCAAAGCTGAGAAGCATACCAGTGAGCAACCCGGCTGGGTGGCGTCCCTGTGGATACCAGGTGAGCGTATCAGGTAGCCCCTTTTTTGTTTAACCTTTATCTAGCTGATTTAGTGAAATGGATTTTGGATGCAGCCTTGGTGAGCCCTAAACTGGGCAGCATAAATATCAACTGGCTAGCCTAAGCTGACAACATTGTGCTGCTAGACCGCACACAGATCAACTTGCAGAGACTGCTCTCCGAATTTCAGAAATACGCAAAGTTGAATGACTTGAAGATTAAGCCTGAAAATCTAAAATTCTTATCTTCACACACCCATCGAGGGCAACTAAATCCTTTGATAGACGCTTGGAAAGTCTATTATTACCAATAGCCAAATAGATCACATATTTGGGATCCACAGTTAGATCTTTTCCAACCAAGGGGCTCGCCATGGCCAGTCAGAAAGCAAAGGTACTCCAATTGTGATCACAAATGTAAAGAATATATAAGAAATGCTGTAAATTATCTGTTATTCCAATTGTTTAATTCTATTTTGGCAAAATTATACCAGCCTTAATTTATGGTCACAATACTAATCCACAGTCACATTCTATAGATTGGGAGAGGTTGGAGGGCATTCTCTGGAGAAGAGTCTTGAGTCTCCCCAATTGTGTGCCCATTGCAAGCCTGAGGTACGCACTAGGCTTGCAATATTTAAGAGTATGTCTAGAATGGAAGTGGATCTCGTTTTATAGGTTAATCTTGGTTCCCCCTTCTCTCTGTTTATATGAAAATGCACTGGTCACCCTACGGGGTCAAGCAAACTCATATCTGAATAATTTGAAAAGGGTCTGTATTAGTATTCTTGCAGAATCTGAATGCTTGGAAGACATTCTGATCCAAAATCCTTTGAAAGTAAAAGAACAAATTGGATCAGGACCATTGCAACTATGAGTACATCTAAGATGTGCGCTTCCTTGACCCCCACAGACAACCCGTGATGTACTATGCCCACTTTTCTGAAACAATTCACTGATGCCACTATTAGAGTTGAATTTCTGCAATTTGGTTTAAATATACTGCCCACTTCAGAAGGTCAGCATACTAGAGATGGTGCAGAGAAACCCATTCACATTTGCCAAAATTGTGATAAGGTAGAGATCCAAACCCTTAGACATCTGATGAGCCAGTGTCCTGGGACCATAGACCATAAAATACAAAAGCTAGCAAGATTTACCCCCCAAAATTGGTGGTTGCAAACTGACTGTTTCTGGAAGATGCTGGCATCAGGCAAATATGTCTTTCTCATACATGAAGTGGTGAATTTATTGAAATAATGGAATTTGCTGACAGTGCCTGAATAATTGAGAGACATCTTACGATTAAGTGCCGAGTAATGTTTTTAGTTGGACAAACTTTGCGTTGAGCATTAATATGACGGGAAATGTCACGTGTTCACAGTGGTAAGATTTATCTGATTGCTTTGCTGTTTGCTTTTTTCTTTTTAATTTTATTTTGAAGTCCATTTAAATGTTCATGAAGTGTTTTTTTCTTGTTTTATTGTTTTGTCTGCGAAACTGTCTTTGAATTTATTTTTAATGTTTCTAATGTAATATCTGTTATTCTATTTTACTATGAAGACATATACTGTGATGAAATGTGTAAATTGTTTTACGTTGACGTTTTGTAAAGGTTTTTTTTTTTTTTTTTAACCATAAACACAGTTTTAAAAAAAAAAGAATTCTGCAGTTTGCTTGCCCATGAATATTCCTTATAGCCATCCTGTGTCATTAGCTCGACGGGATCTCCATTGGCTTCCTGTTGCAGCTCGGATTTAGCATAAGTTGTTATGTATCATCCATCGTGCTTACCATGGAAAAGGTCGTCTGCCTCTAAAAATAAAATGTCAACCAAGACGATCGTTGCCTTCTGCTTCGCTTATTGAAGGCACCTTCATACCGGTTGGAATGATGTGGTGGCAGGGCCTTTTCTGTTGCTTGTTCAGAACTCTGGAATGCCCTTCCTGTGTTCTTGCAGAGAGAGAGAGAGAGAGAGAGAGAGAGAGAGAGAGAGAGAGAGAGAGAGAGAGAGAGAGAGAGAGAGAGAGAGAGAGACTTAAACAAATTGGCAGGCAAATTGGAAATATGAACGTTACATCCCTTTATGGCTAACAACTCAATAACAAACTATATTTGGTAAGGGTGTTGATTTTCAAAATGTTAAGAGCTTCAGAAATTAAACAATGATTAATAAAACATGCAGACACACCGCTAGCGTTAGGTTTCCTTTTTCAGAATATGACACAGAGCAATGCTGTTACTAGCAGCAGCTTTTTCTCTTTTGAGATCCCCTGTGTGATGTACCCTTTCGCCCTCGTCCTTTGAACTCTACTGCAGGGTCCACGTGGTATCCTCCAGGCTGAGCTATGGGAAAGCGACTCGCTATCACTCCCAGAATATCTAATCTATTATCTTCATGGGCTTCAAAATGCTGCTGTCCATTTGGCATGAAATGCTCCCTCGTGCACCTCCTCTGGCCACCACCTTTTCAGACTTCACTGGCCCCCTTATCCATGCTAGATTGTGGTCTAAGGTTTGCACTGGCCATGGACGAGGCCCCGCTTTGCCTTCTTCTAGGCTCATCTACTATTGTCTTACTTTCTCATTTCACTCATCCAATTCTAGTATCTTTGTCTATCACTCAGTAATGCCGTCTTCGGAAAGACGGTAGGCCCTTTCACATGCTTGCTCCCACCCTTTGGAACACATTCCCTCACCACCTCTGTAACATCAGCAATCACAGTAGTTTCCAGTGCTCTTTAAAAACACATTGTTTTTCCAAGTGTGCTCTTCCCATTCCTTTGAACAATCAGCACCAGGATCCCCTGCTGAACATACACTCTACACATGCTCGCTGATTCCCAAAAGGTTTGGACCTGAGAGCCCCCGTCCTGCGGTTGTGTTTTCTAGTGGCCACAATCTTTATTGTTTGCCAACTTTGCTTGCATAAACGGGGAAGTTTTTAGCATAGTTCAATCGATCAAAAAAAAAAAATCCTACACGTCTAACCTTCAGTTTTCTCACATTTACACATGCAAAACTCACACGTTGGAAGCCGCCATCTTGTGATAATCTCATCTGTTGATCGATCGCCCTACAGTGTGTGGGTAGCAAGCGTTTGGGCTGGCATCTTTTAACAGTAGCGCAGGACAGTGAGTTGGAGTCTGTGCGTCATTCTGTGCATCCATTGCGACAAAGGAATAATCCTGATAGAAGAACATACTAATGTACTGTAAAGCACAACTGTTGAAATATGTCAGCCTAAACAGTGGATACCCACACTATGAACATGGTTCCACTGCCGTTGATCAAGGTCTGTGCTTTAAGCGATACAATACAAATAAACAATATAAATCATGGGACCAAGTGACATCAAATATTATTTCATTTTATTCTAAAGACACCTGTTTAATAGAGAAGGGTTTTGAAGTGAGGAAATGAAGCTATTTCTTTTAAACTGGATGACTCTGTACATGCTTACATGTAAAATGAGTCAGTGATGAAGTGAAGAGAAACATGCAGTAAGCATACTGATTGTTGGGTTTTATGTTTTCTGAATCCAACGTAAGAAAATACAGTGTGGATTGCATGGTAAGTTTAATTCTTCTTCAGAGAAGAAAGATTCCAAAGGCCTGTAAAGAATGCATTCCTAAGAAACTCTAGAAACACATGGCAAAATTGTCATAATTCAAATTCAAGAAGGGGTTTCTCGGGGGGCGCTGTTGAGCGCCGAGCAAGATGGCCGCCTGAGTCTCGAGCTCCGGAGCCGGCAGATCTCGGTATCCTGAAACGGCACATTTGGACACTGGATAGCCGTTCCCGGCTCGTGCGCTTTTGAAGCGGCCACCCCGAGGACCCAGTGGACCGAATCCCGTCCAAAATCGGTCCGCCGGAACGTGACTTCTGAACGCCGCTGCGCCATCCCCCCACTTGGCTGTGGCGCTCCCGCGCAGAAACTCGCCCTCTGGTGGAGCGGACGGGCTCGCCCAGGGCCGGCGTTACCCCCCCCGCATCGGCGGATGCACGCTGCCGGGTGGCAGTCCGCCTCCTCCCAACCTCGAAGTGCAGCTGGGGGCGGCTGGGACACTTTTTCACCCCGCGCGCTGCGGGCCTGCTCAGGCGCCCGCGGCCTGGTGCGCACCGGAGCTGTTCGGGACCCTCTCCACACCTGCTGGACCCCGGCGGGGCTGCTGCCGACGGCGTGACACGCGGTGCGGTGGATCCCTGCGCCACCAGGTACGTGCGCCGGGGAGGCCCTTGCGGACTTGCCCTGGGCTGCGGCATCACCTTACCTTCCTCACACGCGGGGCGGAGGTCCAATTACCTCTGGCCCCATCTGCCGCCAGTCCTGCCCCGGGCCTGGTGCCTCCCCCGGCCCGCACTGATCCTGGTGCCCCCCCCGGAGTCAATCACATTCCCCCCGCTCCACTGACCACCGCGGGTGTCTCCCTCCGGGGCGGCCTTCAGGGAGGGCCGCTGTGATCTCGCTGACGCTGCACCGCCCAGGCCCTTCGACCTACCGGCTGCCTGTCCTGTCTTCCGCTCGGGGCCGCGGCTTCTCTGCCGCCTGTGTGTTGTGCCGGGAGGCACCCCCCCATCTCTCTTCGCCCTCAACTACCCGTACCTGGGTCCAGGCTCACATTTTGCTCGCTGGGCGCCTCTGCCTTCAACCCTGGGATCTACTGCCCCCGAGATCTCCTCAAGTTTCTCCCCGCGCTTCTTTGGGCTGACCGGGCCCTTCTAGCCTACACTGGTGACCACGGCTTCGTATCTGGGGAGACGGTGGGCTTCGCCGGGGCTGGTGGTCGTGTCGTCACACTAACTGCGTGGCATGTTGATCGGCTCTGGGGGGGCTTGTGGGTCCCTCAGTCTGCTTTGTGTGCTACAGTACCTCTCTGATAACAGAAGGGACACATACCCGCCTCCTGCGGTAATGCGGTGTTGAGGAAAATCCCTGTGTGTTGGCTGCCCCACAAACTCCGCATCTATACGGATTCTCGCCCACGGCTTCACCTGCATCACTCCCTGTCTAGCGCCATACTCTGCGCCCTACCTCGGGCGACATAGAGCCTGGGCCTCCCCTTCTCCCCACTTGACTTACAACATCGCCAGGATGACCAAGGGAGGGGCGAGGAAACAGAGCTCTATCAACATGTTTGCTAAGGCTGCGCCGAGATCTACAGGGGAGACCAGCGAACAGACCCCAGCCACACCTTCACCGGATGCAGTACCGGAATCTCAAAATATGATTGACTTCATTCGCGAGGGCTTCACCGCGCTGCACTCAAAACTGGATGACATGAATGGTACCATATCTTCTATTAAGGCCCATATCGAGCGGACTGACAGCCGTGTGTCAGAAGTCGAGACACGTGTCGGTTCCGCCGAGGATGCATTGGGAGCCCTGCGCTCCGAGGTCACCGCCCTCTCCAATCGAGTCCTTGAGGTAGAGAAGAAGAACGAGGACTTGGAATCTCGCTCAAGGCGTAACAACCTCTGCATCATCGGGGTTCCCGAGAACGAAGTGCACGAACCGATGGAGGACTTTGTCGAGCGCACACTGGTCTCACTCTTGGATTCTCCCAAGCTCTCCCCACACTTCGCTATTGAGCGGGCACACAGAGCCCTGACGGCTAAACCCAGACCTGGGGCTCCACCCCGGCCCATCATAGCCCGAGTACTGAATTTCCGGGACCGGGATGCCCTCCTCAGGGCGGCTAGACTCAAAGGGGAGCTACTACTGGATGGTGCCAGAATTCATCTCTATCCGGACTTCTCCACAGCTGTCCAACGCGAACGCAAGACTTTTCAAGCTGTGAAGCGCAGGCTGCAGATCCACTCAGTCAAATACGCCATGCTCTACCCTGCCAAGCTCCGCATAGAGCATGCCAACCAGGTGTTCTTTTTCACGATCCCGGAGGAGGCCTCCAAGTTCATTGACGAACATTTCCCTGGCTGAACTCTCCCCTTTCCTCACGAGTCTGCATTTATCCTTGTGTCCCGACGGGGAGAGACCGAGCAAGGTCGCCTTCCTGCATCGGGGTCACTTGATCCTCTACTTCGTAATTTACTTGTTGTGTTCATTCTTACAGATGTGTGCCTTATCATCACGTGCCAGAACCCTGTCCAAATCACGTGTTAAGATCCACTGTGGGCACACCTTATCTTATCTGATCTGCCGATGCCCCGACTACGGCGGCTAGTCCGGCCCTCAGGCCCCCAGGCGTTGATGCCTTTGGTTTGGTTTTGGTTGAGGGGAGTTGGGATTGTCATCCCTCTGTTTGGGGGGGGGGATGTGGGCGGGGGTGGGACATGGTAGGGTTTTTGTTGTTAAAAAGTTGGCGCTGGCAGCGACGGCGAGCCGTGGGGGGGTGCTCAGGGCTTGGTGCGGCAAGACTATGAATTTGACCCATTGGGTACTGTCATTCGGTCTCCTTCGATCACCACCATATCTGTGACCAAGAGTGACTTAACCTTTATGAGCTGGAACGTGCGTGGGTTGGGAAATTACAAAAAAATGAGACAGCTCCAACTGCAGACCGAGCGTCATGGGTCCAAGATTTTGTTTCTGCAAGAGACACATGCCCGCGCGGAACAATGCATGCGGTTCGCCAAAACTTGGGGCCCTCATAGATATTTCACCGATTTCTCCACCCAAAGCCGGGGGGTCATGACCCTTATTCACAAAAGCCTCCAGTTCTCTCTTATTTCCTCACAAATAGACCCTCAAGGCAGATATGTTCTGCTCCATGCTACGCTTCAACACAGGGAGGTGGTTCTGATGAACATTTACGGCCCAAACCTAGACGACCCAGACTTTTATGTACACGTCACGTCCCTCCTCGAAGGCTTCCCCCTGGTTCCCATCCTTTGGGGAGGCGACTTCAACACGATTTTTGACGTGGCCCTGGACAGATCCGGCTCCAGGCCCCGTCTACTCTCTAGGGCAGCCTATGCTGCACTATCATCTCTGCCCCGTCTCTCCATGGTGGACGCATGGAGATTCTTTTACCCGGACTCCCGTGTATTCTCTTTTTACTCCTCGGTTCACGACTCCTATTCCCGCATTGACAGATGGGTGATCTCCAACGTACTGGTCAAGAGCGTTACACAACTAATGATCCTCCCCAGAACCCTATCTGACCACTCGCCAGTTACTGTAACCATTGGCTGGGGTCCCGATCCTGGCCGGCCACGTAGCTGGAGGCTGAAGCCCCTGTCCCTCTTGGACCCGGAGTTCTGCTCAGAGCTCGAGCGGTCGATTGAGGAGTTCTTCGAGACTAACACGGGCTCGGTAGCGACCCAGGCCACTCTATGGGAGTCATTTAAGGCATATATCAGAGGGATCGCGTTGTCCAAGGAGAATGGGGTCCTGAAGTCAATCCGAAGGGATCTCGCTGCTAGTGAATCCAGACTATCTACCCTGGAGGCCGCATGCTCACTTCACCCTACCTCGAGCGGCCTGGCTGACATAGGGTCGGAACTAGATACGTTCCGGTCCCTCGCGGATCGTGAACAAAGATTTTTGGATAATCCTAGCATGGCGAGGAGATATGGGGAGGGAGAGCGCCCTGGCCGATTTCTGGCACGTCTGATCCGTCTTGAGACGGAGTCCCCACACATAATCGGGCTCGAGAGACCTGATGGTTCCATGGCTGTCTCCTCGCAAGATAACAATAGGGAATTCTTTACATTTTATGAAACTCTATACTCCAACTCAGATGAGGTGCCGGTGACGGAGATTGACTCCTTTCTCAGAGCCCTCCCTCTCTCAGCCCTGTCCCCAGAAGCTGCGGCCTCCCTCGACTCCCCCCTCACACTTGAGGAGCTGTCGGACGCTATTGACTCCCTATCCTCGGGGCGTGCCCCCGGTTCGGACGGTATACCGGTCGAATTTTATAAGCAGTTTAAGGCACAGCTGCTTCCCCACTTGCTAGCTCTCTGGGAGGAGTCTGTGGAGTCCGGCGTGTTCCCCCCTTCACTCCGGGAGGCTACTATCACAGTACTACTCAAATCGGGCAAACCCCCCCTGCAATGTAGCTCATACCGTCCGCTTTCACTCATAAATTGTGATGTCAAGGTATATGCCAAGGCCCTGGCGCTCCGGCTGGCTCCCATCCTACCATCTATTATCCACCCAGATCAGGCGGGTTTCATCCCTGGTCGCTCCACCTCCCTGAACCTGAGGCGCCTATTCAATATAATTGACAGAATCAGCCCCGACACGCAGGCAGTAGCTGTCACCCTTGATATGCAAAAGGCGTTTGACTCTGTCTCATGGAGGTACCTTTGGCGGGTTCTCGACAGCTGCAAGTTCGGCCCCTCCTTTCTCTCCTGGGTCAGATTGCTTTACTCTTCCCCGGTGGCCAGGGTGCGCACTGACGATCACTGTTCTCCCCTCTTTGAGATCGCCAGGGGGACGAGACAGGGGTGTCCCTTCTCGCCCTTGATCTTCGCCATAGCAATAGAGCCCTTCGCTGACATGCTCCGCCAACTTCACGCTCACAGAGGCCTCCGCACGGCGGGCCAGGCGGATATAGTGTCCCTATATGCGGATGATGCCTTGTTGTTTGTGCGCTCTCCCTCCATCAACTTACCCCCAATACTTGAGGACATTGGTCGGTTCGGCCGAATCTCTGGCCTCAAAGTGAATTGTTCAAAATCCACTCTCTTCCCACTTACAGATTGCACTCTCCCCCCTCCTGATACCTTGGGCTTCACCTGGGCTCAGTCTACATTCACCTACCTGGGCATAGCGGTGACTCGCCAACGGGCGTTGTCCTTCCAGGAAAACTATCAGAAATATCTCACACACCTGACGGTTAAGGTCCGGGCATGGGACAGGCTCCCGATCTCCCTGGTGGGCAGGATAGGGCTGCTGAAGATGGTGGTGTTACCCCAGTTGCTTTACAGGTTCACTAACATACCCCTGTGGCCGGGGGAGGACTTTTTCCGGGACTTGACCCGCACTGTGAATTCCTTTCTGTGGCACTCAGGTGCGGTTCGCCTAAAACTCGATACCTTATCTACCCCCATTTCTAACGGGGGCTTCGGTGCCCCTAATTTTTTCAAATACTGGCTGGTATCACAGATCCAATACACATCTCACTGGTTCAATACAATAGACCCTCCTCCGCATGTTCGACTTGAAAAGCTCGCGGTTTGTGACCGTGATATCCGCTCCTTGGTGATACACCCCGCTTCCTCAGCATTGGACTCACAGAGCCCGGTCGCTTGCACTTCCCTTGCTCTGGCGAAGATGTGGAAATTAGTAAAAACTACATTCGCCTTTCATGGCAACCTCCCTCTCTGGAATTTCCTCCCGGGGGTCCCGCAGGTCCCACCGGGCACGGTGCGCCGCTGGGCGGATGCAGGCTATGAGCTGCTGCGTGACGTGTTTGACCAGGGTATATTTGTTGAATGGCCCGATCTCCCGTTGCCCCTGAGGAGTGACCGGGGCGCATGGCTCCAATACGCATCCCTCCGCAGAACCCTCAAACGTAATTACCAAACATTCCCGGCGTCGCCCCCGGATGACCCGGCTATTGAAGAGCTCACCTCCTCCGGGCCTACAAGAGGCAAAATCTCTAGGCTGTACACGATGTTGCAGTCCAGATCTGTCCCCGATTTCGCTAGACTGAGGGGGTTATGGGAGGTGGACTTGGGTGTTGGGATCTCGGACGAACGCTGGGCACATCTATGCGAGCGCACACATCGAGTATCCTTTAACTCCCGTTTTAAACTCATTCAATTCAAAGTACTACATAGATTTCACTACACCCCGACCAGATTACACCGTATGTCCAGGGAATACCCTTCCAGTTGCCCTAGGTGCCATCATGACGACGCTGACTACATTCACATGATTCTGTCCTACCCTCGCCTTTCGCAGTTTTGGGAGGCTGTTTGCTCGACAATGTCTGCGGTTCTCGACCATCCCATTGTCCCTTCTCCACTGGTGTGTCTCTTTCACGATCTCCCGGGTCTCTCCCGTGACTACAAAAAATTAGCTGGCCTATGCCTCCTGCTTGCGGTACGCACTATCCTGCTCTGCTGGCTCCGTCCCTTGCCCCCCACACACGCTCAATGGCTGAGGGCAGTTACTTGGGCCTCGGACTCTGAGGAAGCCTGGTCCCATATACAACCTGCCCACTCTAAACCTAGAAATGTATGGCTCAAGTTCCGCTCTTACATGTCCGATATGATTGCAACACCGGATGCTTCCCCCCCGCCCACTTCCCCCCACCGACCCGGGTCCTCTCCCCTGTAATGGTCTTCTGGTTCCCAATTCATTCTATGATTGTACCCACGGATTGGGATGTTATGTGTAATAACCCTTGTGCACCTTCAATGTTTATATGGTATTCATGCTGTAACGCCTCATGTTGCTCGCTTGTTTGTTGCTGCCACGCTGAATAATAAAAAGAAGTTTAAAAAAAAAAAAAAAAAAAAAAAAAAAAAAGAAGGGGTTTCTCAAGAGGCAATAGATTCACTTTACACCTTTTTTTGTATAATAATACAATAACTCTTCAGACCTGAGGTCACCCCACAAATTCAGATGGCCCGCTAAACCACTTCTAGGTTGAGGACTAGAACAGCTCATGGGTTGTGTATAGAAACACATGACAGCAGGGAGAAAGTGCATGCCACCTTCAATTTATCATTCATGTTGGCCCAGGCAGTGGGAGAAGAGTATAGTACATTCATGAGCCTCACCGGGTGCGCCCAAACACACGTTTTGACAACCTCCATTCAGAAGGGCTATTCAAGACTACCAAATGTAGATCCTGTGAGGGTGACCCGACGAAATACACCAAACAATCATCTTAGATTGTATGATAAATATCTATTAGCAATAAAACCAGTCGGGTCTGGCAATCATCTCAGCCCAAATGCATCAAGGATATGGGTCATCCCTGCTTGTGGTCCTGATTTGAAGATAAGAGGGATTGACATATCTCTAATAGACTTGGGGAAGACATCCATCTCTAGTGCTTCTTTAAACATCGACGTTAGGTGCAGAATTAAAAGTTCAGGTTACGCCTTACAAAATGTGGCAGTGAATCCTTGCCGTAAGCACATGTCTGTATTGTCACTTGCATCTCTTTGTCTGAGAGTTGCTCTTTAAGGGGTTGCCTATGAAGCAGGTCAGCCAGGCTGTTCCAGAACTCTGGCATGTGCTCTCTGCAATCTCCTACCTTGGGCATATAGCTTCCTGCATAAACGGTCATAACGATATAGCTGATATCTGTATCACAGGGAGTTGACCTTTCCTTCCATTTTTCAGATCTCCTTTGTATTGATGACCATAATTTCCTCTTTGAAACCTAGTCTAGGTTTCCCCCAATATTTCCACCACCCATCACTTCCTAGCCTCCACCCTCCATCTGAAAAACCTCACTTTCTTCTCTGCCTCACACTGAAATGCATCCATACCCACCCAAATCTTTGGCAGTAAAGCCTTGTTCTCTAATGACTACTTCACCATTGAAGCTTCCACTCAATTCCATGCAGATCCCGCTATGGTGATTGGAGAATCACAGTTTGCTTCAAGATGCATACCCCCTAATATAGACTTTGAATTCCTCCCACACAACTACATTAGATTGTACTGATTCCACATTTCAACTTAAGCTCTCTTCAATTAATGTTTCCAAAAAGGCCAAAGTCTTCAGCCTATTCACATTTAACCTCCATTATTTCTGAGCCTGCACCGCAATACATGATACTGCGGAGTTCAGTAGTAAGTAGGCATCACATTCAAATCAAGCAAACCCCTACATTCTCCCACCATCACTCTTGGTCTGTAAAAGCCAAACTCTTGTCAGCCATCATAGCAAGAGGTTATCAGCATTCATCAATACACATCGGCGTCTACCCCTGACTTTCCTTAACGCTCCAGTGACTGATTAATCAATTTAGTCAAATGCTGGTTTCATCTTTGGTTGGTACTTCAAAGAATGATTCCCAGGACTACTGAAAAAAGTAAACAACTACATCAAATATACTGTATGCACTAGGTTAAACAGAACCCCAGCACTTCCTGTCTTTCAACATCTTGATCTCAGAACATTGCACACTGCTAACTTGCTGTGGGACCACACAGTAGGATGTTCCATTTATCTTCAAAAAGTAAGATTCAATGAGAGCACCAAACAGTGTAACCTAATACATTGTTCAGCTGCTAACGCTAGATTTGCATGTTTACTGCATGTACCTCAAGCTTGGCTAGCTTATACTCGGCGAGAGAGACTATCTTTCCCACTATTGTTACCTCATCATTCAAAAAGAAGAGGATATTGTCACAATAAACATCCTTGATCTCTTATGTAAAAAGTATTAGACTATCTGACTCCATTGTCACTGAGAGAGACACTCCCCCATCTATGGAAAGTACTTTCTGACTGACATTATTGCCAGACAATGGTCAGGAAACAACATGATCTTACTTGACTTGTTGGAGAGATCAGTTCTATTCACCCTCTTTCCAGGATTTGATAATTAAATCTATAAGTAGAAATTGTCACTAGCATGGTCAGGTGGAGGACCCTAACCACCTAAAAAAAATAAAAAGTACACATCAGATCAGGTGTGCTTTTTCCATGAAGGTATGCCATGGGCCCAGACATAATATTCTTGGGTATATCAGTTTGCCAAATATTATTTGTTATTGACCTATATCTTAAGGTAGTCATTCTTCAGTTTGACAGAAGCCAGATCTCGTCCACGTTTTGCAAGCATATGGCCCATGACAGCTACCGTGTCTTCTGCCACATCAGTCATCTATTCCACCTCCTCCATTCTGCCACTGTTGATGCCTCCATCTTGTTCTGCAGCTGTCCAATAATTTTCATCAGGTCAACAGAATTATCCTTCTCATGTGCTTGTCCACCCTCAAAGGCATATCCACAGTCCTTTTCAGTTTGCCGCAGTGGTTGGGTCCTCTTTGCAAAGGAATCCATCTTTAAATGCTTATTCTTTGTGCTCAACATTTTGAGACCTCTGCCATTTGTTTTTGGTGACACTCCGGGCAAACCAGCAGCATGACCTCATTTCCCAACACCCATAACAAAAAGTGCATAGGGGCTCTTCTTGCTGAAACAAATCACCCCTGGAAATATAAGCAGTGAAATTGACTTTGTAAAAGGGGAGGCCCACTTTGAAATGCCCCAAATACGACCTCCCCACCTCTATAAGCAGGGCCCTGATCAGATCATTCCCTGTAGTCGGGGCAGCATGAGGGTCTGGGGTCACACCCACTCAAGAACCCAGGCCGGGTAGCAGCAAAGGCGACCTTGGGATACATTGGTACCAGCAGGGAGACACTAATGCACCAGTACCTCATATAATCTGCTCATGGATCCAGATATAGAGCTACCTCATCTCCACTTCTTACAATGCAATGGTAGCTGATTGGTGGTGCAGAGTGAGTCAAAGGGATGGTTTTAACCCCAGGTTGAGGTCTCAGTGTTATGTGATGGCTGCAGTGGAATAGTCAAGATGGGTCTACAGCACTCGGATTGGAATATGGTTCCCCTGTCAGAGTCAATTATTTATCTATGGTAATGTGGTTGCAGTTGGACTATAAACCATTCTCTCCCCAACTCCCAAGCTCTGACCAATGTAGTGAGTACTGATGTAGCACTCACATGTTGCAGTAACATTCGTGAAATGCCAGCTCCACCAAACAACTGTAAGCAAGCAGAAGGAGGGTGGCTTACATATTGCTGATATGCAGGTATTAAGACAGCCTAGGAAGTCCCAAATTACACAGAGGCTCTGGAGCAGGATCAAACCGGACTCAATAATGATTTATTATTATTATCAAAATAATGCAGTGACAGCATATAAGCATTGATTTCCTGGAGCTCTCGCTGGTTACCTAAAAAACAACGGTTTATTCATTCGACATTTGTCATAACTTTCATCATACTGCAATCTTAGTTACTAAAACCTACTGGGACTACATTTACATTCCATAGAGGTTACATTTCTAATTGGGTAATGCTTGTCTGATGCCCCTCCTGGAACCACCTCTAAACTGATAACAGTAAAAAGGCATCATCTATACAATATGTAATTGTCTGGCACATTGATTCATGGGCGGCGTAACATGTAACATAAGATATTTTCATTGGTTGCCTTCTTACTTACCAACCTTGAACAACTGACAGGTCGTCAAGACATGAGTAAGGCAGGAGTAGTGGGAGAGAGGTCCACAGACTGCATTCCATTTCAATAAATGACGATAACATCCCTCATTTCCAGGCCATGAGCCAGGATGTTCTCTTTATATTTGGCCTTGCATGACGTCTTGTGTCTGCGGATATATGTAAGGAGTAAGGCAGGTGTCGTGCAATCTGTGTTCATGCTAATGAATAGACAGTGTTCTTCAAATATGGGTCACATGTGATGGGATCGTGTTTGGAATTAGTTCACCCTTCAGTTATTGGGAATATTGATACAAGTGTTATGTTTCTTCATGACACTGGGGACATGGGAGTCTTTAGGCTTATTGTTGTAGAGGAGCACACATATACATCCACAGGAGATCTTAACCCCCTGCATCCACTGTATTGGAGTCATGAAACCATGCCCTGTCTAACTGTACCAATAATACAGCATGCATATGGAAGACGGTATCTTTAAGACAACCATATTGAATGTACCCTCGAGTTGATGACAACCTCAGGAGGCTAAAGGAGGAAGAAATATGAGAAAGAGCTAAGAAGATGAACTGATTACATCATAAGAAAGTGTGCATGACGTCCCGAGATACTGAATGAAGATGATGCATGGATCCTAGAGGACAAATGACGAAATAAAGAATCAAGTCAACTATCAAAGTGGAAAAGAAGGTTACACGTCAACAAAGTGTTGCAGAGAACAGAAGTTTAATGAATGCACAGATGTTGAAACGCAAGATAGATCAAGTGATCGTATAGGCTAGCTATAAGTAGTAAATAGAATGCACGCAATGCCGTCATTGTATAGAAACTGGGAATTGGTATCACAAAATAGTAAGCAAAAGAATCATTGTGAAAAGAATGAAAAGCTGTGGTGTAGTAGAATAACAGTTACGCTTAAACTGTGTGGAGAGGCTGTCTGGCCTGAAGTCAAGAACTGAGAAGTTGAGGTTGGATATCTACTCTGAAGAAGAACTAGTGTGCAGAGGATGAATCCTCTCACATTAAGGTGCAAGAAAGAGCACAAAGGATGCCAGGTTTTAATTAATTTAAAGCATTTAAAAGCTTGCAGAAGGAACAGAATTGTGGTATCTTGTCACGTGAGTCAAGGATAGAAATAGAATTTGAACTTGGCGTTCCAGACACGATGGCGAGTGCCCTCACTCCCGTGCATTCCCAGGATGTGAATACTCTGCAAGGACAAGTACAAAGACAATTTCATGGCAGAAGGCCCGGGTGATGAGAGATGCTGGGCTAATTGGGTGGTGAGGTAGCTTCATTTCCTATCTGCCTACACCTAGGTCTTGGCTTACGTGCTTCTAAATTAAATGAATGTTCCAGACATGGCACACATGTGCCAACCCAATTGTATTAGTCCATATAACAAAGGAACTTATAGTTTAAGAGACCAATGAAACACTGTATATCTGATTTGTCTTAAAATGGCACATATGAAGAGCTATGCATAAATTGTCCACCTGATATTGGAAAGTCAATAACAATCCTAGCTCCTAAATGATTGGATATCTGGATGTTTTCCTTAACCAATCCTGACTCTTGATAGGGTTTTCACTATTGCCACATAGTATGACGTCACTCTGATGCATAATGAAGTATATAAATTGTATCTTTTGTGGAAATCACTGAGAGGACGTCGGTTGATGTTCGTTGTAACCTCCCTGTTTTAGATACATGTTAATAAAACAGTAACTTGCCATCTTCTTGAGTTTGTCCTGGTATTTGTTCTCAGAAATATTCTGGTGTAATCCCATTCAGAAACAGATGCTCGTTCCAAGGGCCATAAACTCAGAGTTGTCCTGTATCTGGCTTACAAAGGCTGGCTTTTCTCTTAGAAAACCTTAATTCATCTGGGAGTATGCTTCTTGCATTCTGGGAATTGCTATCTCATGTCTTTACTGCAATGTTCTGACCCTCCCTTGATTTGCGGTAGCTTTGGCTGCAGTTGCCAGCTCCTGCCTGAGCTCTGCTCAGATCTGTTTTGTTATTATTCCAGCATGTTCAGTTCTCCTGAAGCTTTGAGGTCTTTGATTTACTTAGAAGCAGGTTTTGGCGTCCATTTCAGAACCAATGGCTGCCGTTTATATTTCATTCAGCTTACACATTGCTTATGTTAGTATTGGTCATGATTAATGGATGCTATGTTAATATTCTTCATACATAAGTGTATATATTACCTAGCGTCTGCATTCTTCATGTTGAGTGCACATTTGATTTGTGTGCCATCTTAAAGACTCTGTCCATCTCCTGCTGTACTTGCCTGGGATAAGGGTGGTACGGTTGTCTTAGTGAGTGACATTTCTCAATAGTGCAGTATTGAGTTGGGGGATGGGCAGAAGCTCTGGATGGCGTATTCATCTGCCTCTCAACACAGGTGGCTCAGCAGGGAAGTGTGGCTTGTGTCCTCACTCTGTCAGCCTTTGTGGACCTCTGATAGCCACTTAGGTCTATTCCCATCAGCCCAGTGCCATGAGGCTCCTAGATGCACCAACTTGACTTCCACAGTGCCAACAGCGAGGATCCGACATGAATGTATGTATGTTTGTATATATGCATGTAGGTGATTTATATAGTATAAACCTAGCTAGAAAGAAATGTAGCACTGAACACGAAAGGCAGTTGAACTTAGGGGTAGTTGGGAGAGGATAGGCTTGGGAGTCTATGACCATCATTTGTCAGGAAAGTATTCCTTGCAGAAACGGGTCATCCGATGCAGGCCTCACTCAGTGGAAGCTCCACCATCATGAAACCCAGTGGCCCAGATTCTGAGTTCAAAGCAATGCAGCCACCAGCTCTAACTTGAAACCTGGAGATGACTTTTTTTAATTTTGTGAGAGGCTGAATTTGGCACATAAGTGCTCTAGTGCTCGAGGGCTCAATGCAATATTTTTTCAAGCATTCTTCTGTGAACTAGGTGTACACATATTATGTCTCTACAAATCAGAACACTTTAGTACCTTTGAGAAATCAATCACTGCTATAAAACGTCCTTCACCACCCTAGGAAGAAACATCAAGAAGCTATGGCAGTCATCAGATGTCGAGTCCATCTACAGAATTCCATAGTGACCCTCAAAAAAACACTGTCCCAAGAAGATGTTATTTGCTGCAGCCGAAGCTAACCAGGAAGTGGTTTAAAGGGGGGGATAATACTCAAATGCCTACCATGAACAGAATAACATCTCTCGATCACAAATTGACTAGGGATAATACTCTTTATATGGCATGGCCTGAAGACCTTCTGTTATGGGGATTTAAAGCATAGATACCACCACAGTTAATGCAGCATAGTTTTAGAAACATTTCTGAAATACATGCTTAGTTGACCAGTCAGCTAATCTCAGAATGTCAAAGCCTAGCACCGGCCCAGAAACCTTTACATGGTATGGTTCCTTTAGAAGTGTGAGCACTAGAAATGTCATCCCATTGCACAGGATAGCTATATATCATTTGACCCACAGAGTGAGGATATCAAGAGACAATGGATTTTGTGCTTTGTAGAAGGAAATATAAAGCTGGCTGGAGGAACTTCTGAAGTTTGCCATCCTGTTCCCACACATAGGGATACCATGTGTGAAAAGGTGGGAAACACCTTTTTTGAAGAACCTGTCTTTCTCCGTCTAAGGGTCAGAAAGGAATTCCCAGCTGGAGTGATGGAGCACTCAGGTGAATGTAGTGCCCTTTAATCCATCATTCTTCTATATAAAAATAAAGACATTACGTATTTATTTATTTATTTATTGGGCATGTATTTTACATTTATTGGACTCATGAGCACCACCAATTTGGGTGACTGTTACTGTAATGAAAGATCAGAATTTTCTGTGCCACCACAATGGTCAGGCATTTCATGGAAAAAACACAAAACTATATCAACATCTCAGAGCTCGAGTATCCGAACTGTGGTGGTAGATTAAGAAGTACCAGGCCTAAGGAATCTCCACAACAGTGGCATCACCATCAGCCCTCTGTCTACCAAATCATGACAGGCAGAGACAGCGCTACACATGGATTCTGCACTAAACTTCTTGATCGACACTCAGCAAACCTGTGCCCTAAAAAGGTTTGATCAAAACATATCAGATTGTGGTACACACGTGCTCTTTTTACAAACACCATGGCCCACATTATAGTTTCTCTTGTATCCAGGCAATATTACTGGCGGGATACTGGCAAAACTGTTTTACCGTCTCTGCTGCCTGATATCCCAGTATTACTTCTGCCGGTAAGTTGCCATTCCATGGAGTCCGTGGGATGGGATATTGGAATTACTGGTACCGGTAGTACCGGTGACGTTGATTCTGGTAATTATTTGCCGGTAGGTGCCTGCCGGTAGTTCACTGCCCCTACCGGCAAACTTGTGTTTAGCCAGTCTGGAATAAATGCTGCTGCCGCAATTACCAGTATTTTTTCTGTCATCTTTTCCGGACTTGGGAAGTAATAATGACGCCGTGGAAACCAGAATGTTACTGCCTATTTATTCAGACCGCATGGAGACGTACTATACTCTAAAAGGTCTGCTCGGCATGCAATCTCTCCTGCAACAATGCAAACACAGAGTTCTATATCCAACTTTTATATATTAACTCTCTCTAACCTCTCAACGGTTAAAATATGGAATGGTTGGAATCTGGAATGAAAACTGTTGCATCTCACATGATAGAACTGTTATTACATTATAAACCCAATTATAAGCCCAATACAATCAAACATCAAATCAACTGGTACAAACAATTGAAAATAGACCATCATGAAATTATTTTTTTTCAATTTTTAGAGCACACGTCGTCTCAGGCTGAAGCTGTTCGTAATGCCTCAGGAATTACCCTCAAACTCTGGATCTTCTGCCATCACTTGTAATCTTGTTGAATCTGAGTGATCTCAGAATGGCGGGATTGATCCTTATTTGGGAAACCACTGATTTCCATGGGGTATTTGGAGGAATTACTGTGGGTGGTCAATCCACCTGTGGTGAGGCATGCATCCCAGTACAATGGGGAATGAGATCAACAACCAAGTTCAGGAGAGAGCTTCTTCATTTCACTTCTAAACCTGTGATTTGGTAGTTAGCGAAAGGGGCAGTAAAGTTGCTCACTTTTTCCACTTACCACCAAACCCCCAATGAAGCTATTAACGATGCACTTGAGACCTCACCTGCTTACAATCCTTTCTGAAGTTCTTTTCTAAAACACATTATCCTTAAATAGATTGAAACCCCTACCTAGTACTGTACCTCACCTAGTACTGTATCTCGCTACCTTACCTCCCGTCCCTCTTCATGCACTCTCCCGCTTTTTCAAAATGGAACTCCTTTGTTTATTCTGAAATTCGAGAGTTTGGGCCAGAATCTCAACTTTTTCTTTGGTGCAAGTGAAGTGGTCTGATAGCGCATCTCATCACTTGCACCAAAAAAAGGAACCAGCCCATTCTCAAAGTGCACTAAATGAGGGCATTTTAGATGCGCTCAATCAGAAGCCCCTTTTCATCCCTTTGCTCATTTTTGGATACCAGGGGGCGTTTATGGGCATTTAAAAGCTCACCCTGAATTCAAAAACAGGATGCTCTTTTAAAGGACCAGAATCCCCTTCCCCCGTGCGCTTTTAAGAAAAGGCTCAGGGGGAGGCGCAAATCATGGCTGCGTCATTTCTGACCCCATCGAGATTTTTTATTTTTTAAGTGTAACCTCCAAGGTTTAAACTGAGGCTTTCACACTTTCATTACCATTCCCCAATCAAGAATGGAAAAGTTCATTGTTTTTGTTTTTTTTAAAACATTTAATCGAGACTGGACCTTTAAGTGCCCTTTAAGTGCCCCTGTCAGTGAAATGTGTTCCCAGAAACCACCGGGTCACTGGGAGTCTGTCATGCATTAGTGTTGGGACCTGCTCCTGACACTAATGAATGCAATGTGCCTGGACAGTGCATGTATGCGCCACTGTCCAGCCCCTCCTGAAATGCTCAGTTAACCTTTGAGTATATCTGAGCATTTCAGAAAGTAGCACACGTGAAAAGAGGGCATTCTCTGCACCCATTTCATTGACGCTTCATTTTGAAAATGTGGCACATTTTGTCTGCCGAGTACAATATCTTTACGAGGAAAGTAACTCCAGAACAAAGTGTGTTGCAGGAGGTACAGTAGCACCATGAAGGATCTGAGCAGGGGCCAGGCAGCTTTTGATGTTGAGGGAAGAAAGGGTTAGGGAATACTGAAAGGGAATAAAGGAGTAGGGAATACTGGAAGGGGCACGGGGAGCACGCAAAGGTGCTGCACTTGGGGGCGTGTTAGGGGCATTCCGTCCATTACTTCCATATACAGTTACTTTATGCTTAAAATTCCATGAATACATGCGGCGCGCTTTTTTCATTCTGCGCGCAGGCTCGCGTAGTGTTGTTATCGACACGGGGCCCTTGCTGGATGAATGCGCTCTTTTCCATGAATCTGCCCCATAACATATATATTTTGGAAGGTAACACAAGAAAAAAAATCCAAAAGATGCTAGATCAACAACAACAGATAAGAACATTGGTCAGTACCTTTTCATGGTGCCTTTCTATGCAATATAGGTCAGTATCTTGATGACTATGCCCATATGTGCCAGTAGCCCCACATAAGAGCACTCACTTTTGGCTTTGCCTATAAAACCACAAATAATGCCATGCCACTTGAAGAAATCATCAAATGCTGTCTGTGCCCACGACAGTATTCCCCCAATAGAAAATCACGTTGGATTAGCCCATAATTCTGTGCCACATAAACAAATCATGTCCGCTGGTTGTGACTATATTTGCCAGTATCCTCCACCTGTAAGAACACGCCCTTTGGCTTCGCTCTTAATACCACTAAATGCCAAGCAACTGTGATAAGATTTAAATTAAGATGTCCATGCTGGCTCTGCCCTTTAGACCCCCCTGTAAGAACACTCACCTTATCCTTTGTCTATAATACCTTTTCACTGCAATCAAACATGTCCATGCTGGCTGTGCCCATTCGTTCAGCATGCCCACATTAAAACTCACTTTGACTTTGCTCATAATGCAATGCCACATCAAGAAAACATGTCCAAACTAGCTGTGCCCATGACAGTGCCACACCCACGTAATCACATTCACGTTGTCTTTGTCCATATTACCAAGCCAGATCAAGGAAACATGTCCTTCTAGTGTGTACAATGACAGCTTCTTCCCCCAACCGCCTTCCTCCTTCCTTACCCTTCACTACACACTATCTCCTCTGATCATGGGAAACCACAATGGCTCCTCAAGTTGACCACCAACGTGTTCACAAATATTCATTCATACTTGGTGAGCCTTCATGGTAACCATTTTCTGCACCCCCGCCAAGCGACACTATCACCTCACCTCAAGCTCACTATTAAGCATAACATGCAACTGTCACAGTTACCGGTTTCACGTCATCGTTGGCAGCGTGGAAGAACCTGCACTGCTGGACAGTGGGTGAAGGTGCCTTGGCCACTAGTCCGGGATGGCTGGTCTACGATTGAAGTTAACCGTAGACTCAGATCTCATTCTGTAGCACTTTTCCTCCCCTCCCCCACTAAACTCACTCATTGAGATGGTGTTACCCACGTGGGATGGCAGTTTGAGATATAGATTGGGACAGCGGCTTTTACTTCGTGGGCTCTAGGGTTTGCAGCGGTGGTCCATCTAAAGAGGAATCGTGAATTATGATCATGTGGCCCAGGGGAGTGAGGTCTCTGTGGCAGCTATAGTGGATGAGGAAGACTTCTGCTCTGGACCGAGATGGCATTCCCCTCTGTTGACTTTGGCGAACACCATCTCATGCCACAAGATCCTGGAGGGAGGTCACACTGGTGCCTTGGACACTCTATACTCAAGGCTGCTTGTGAAGTCCACAGTGAGCATACAATGGGAGAACAGGGTAATGTAAGCCTAACAAGTGACACCATAAGGCAGCTTCATGAAACTCCTTACACTGTGGGGGAGACAGCATTCATTCACAGGTCCCATGAAGTGGATAGTTTACTGCGCATCACCAATATGGCTGGCCATAGACAGGCCATAATCAACTGAACCAAAGGAGAGGACTAACATACACACTTGGAGGGATGAGGCTAGTGTTACTTGACTCATGGGCAGTGGGGCTGGGCTGAAACACCTTTACGGTATCAACTGATGTAACTGGACCTCTTCTGAAGTTAGTAACACTGTTTAGGAACTTGAGCAATATGCTGATTGTGGAAATAATAATAACAATAATAATAATAATAATGCTAATAATAATTTAGCATTTATATAGCGTTACAAACCCTCAGGTATCTGAGCGTTGCTTATCATTACCCACGGAGTGTGGTGCTCGTTTATTGACCTTGGAAGGATGAAAGACTGAGTTTGGGCCTGCCGGGATACAAACCTGCATCGGCAGGCTCTGCACACAGATGTCAAAGCGAGCGCTCTACTCTCTGTGCTATCAGACTGGACATGGCAAGAAGGCATCCTCAGCGACCCACTCAAAAGAAGAATCTAGACAATTGCACCTCTGGTAAAATGGGTACTGAGCACGAGAGAGAGACACTGGCAGTCACCCTAAAGGTTTGGCCAAAGGTTAAGGCACCATGATGAATGCCATTCTGTATCGATACCTTCCCTATCCAAAGTGATACTTGAAATAAAGGACTCACTGCTATCCCTGGAAAAATGTTTGGGAGATTGTCATGGACCTGTTGCTGTTATGGGCTGGCCTATGGAAGATCTTGGACAGAACAAGTATATCAGTGGAGCAGAATTCTGGTAAATATGATGAAGAAAATGGCTGAAGAAGTGTTGGAGTTGCAAAAAACAATGAAGCATTTGGACATTAAGGCCAACAATGATTGCGGTTGTTCACACCGGAATAACCTAAGAATCATTGGCATTCAAAAAAGGATAGAAGGAGGGTCAATGGAAGTCTTCTTGGTAGACTGGTTGATCAAGCAAAATGGATAGCAAGGCAAGGCAGGTCCAGGTTTTTATTTCATAGACATGGCACATAGAATGTCAGCAACACCATATTCTCCTAGAGCGCCCCAAGCATAATAGTAATCTGATTTTTCAACTACAGGGATAAGGACTTGCTTCTCCGGAAAGCCAGGCATAAGGGCCCAGGGTCTACTGGGCAGAGATTTCACCAAAGCAGTGCAAGGACAGAACCATTCCTCGAATTGATTAACAGGGAGCTCAGGAGAAGAAACTACTGATAAATGCCATTGTTTCCCACCAAACGTAAAGTGATACTTGAGAATGGGGCTTGATTATTAGCTGAACCCTTGAAGCCTGGGACTGGTTGGAACAGAGGAGTGTGCAAAGAGAGGGGATGGCCCCCTTGACAGAACCTCGAGGTCAAAAGTCATGGAAGGGGGGCTTGAGACCTTACCTAATGGAAGCAGAGAAACAGACACTGGGGGATCTTTCGAACATGAGGACGGGAAGAAAGTGAGGGAGAGCCCTACTAATTCAAATATCTGTAGGGAAAAGGTTTGCGTGAACTTGCAGACACATCCAGGGGAATTGGACCATGTGCATTAGCCAAGGAGTGTAAAGGATGGATTGGGGTATTGGCCTGTCCCTGTAAGTTTCACCATAGGTCTTGGCCAGTCTGCACTGGGTTGATGTGAAAATGATGGCACATAGACCGAATTATGGTGCACTTTTCATGATGGTGCTGCTGCTTTACTAGCTGCACGCATACTTGTGATGCAGCCAATCCCCTTGCACTTTTCATTCCATCAAACCTCTGCACCCGGTGCAGGGCGTTTGAGTATACCCGCTCCATTCCTAGAGGGAATTACTTCAGCAAAGTCCATGCTTTCCCCACGATGCTCGACCCAGATCCCTGCGCTTTCATCTCCACATCCAGTCCACTTCTGTTCCCTGCCCCCGCACTGTATCCTAGTGTTTCTGGCATTCTTGTGGGTTTCTCAATATCATGGCCCTTGCCAAACTCGTTTCTCAACATTCTACAAACCTTCAGCTACCTTCTCTCTGTCCATGGACCTCAACTTGATTTTTCAGCAGAATCAACTCTGCCACTGGACAACCCAGAGGATTTCCTCACAAGGAGATTTCCTCCTTCAGTCCTGTTCTTGGTGATCACTGACACACCAGCAGTCACTTATCTTGGTGTCAAAGTGCAGCCATGGGTTGTAATCCTTATCTCTGCATGGCAGGCATACCCAGAGAGATCCAGGTGATATGCACTTCAGTTTTATGTTAGATACCCTTGTTTGTGTTTATTTGTTGTTCATTATGTAGTGTTTAATTTGGGATATAAAGTGTGACTGAATTTTCAAATTATGGAAGAGTATAGGGTGGGGGATGTTGGGATAAAAAAAAAAATCCAATTGAATAAATAAAAAGTATTCAGCATTTTGGGATTCAGTATTTTATTACTCCCAGTGATCGCACAGATCCTTGGCAAACTAGGACAGCAGCATAGGTCAACACTTGAGGGTGACATGTATATGATGGTTGACCTAGGACAGACACTGCACCTTGCACATGGCTAAATCAACGCATACATGTACGTGAATGGTACTTGTGATAAAAAAAAAGACCATGGTATATTTATTCAGTCTCTGAGCCTTCTGTAGGTGGGTGAAAATCAAAGACAAAAAGTGGCTGGGGTATTGTGTCAATTATCGTGAAAATGGTTTCCCTGCGAGATGCAGGCAGTTACTTACGTCCACAAACGATAGCACCCAAAAAATGGCACAGATATTGCCATAAACCAATAACCGTTGGAACTAAATACTAAGCCCACAGCAAGAAGGGCTGAAAACATTAATAATGTAAAGCTATCTGCAGTCATTTAAAGTACCGCCTTATTACATGGTAATTGTTATTTCTATTACATTGGAAATGTAGAGAGGCAGATGTACATGTCATCTCTAGTGCCCGCCCCCTCATCTCCGGCATACCGGAAGATCAGCAAGTGAGCACTATGTATGACACCAGGTATCGGCCAATACTACATCGAAGATACAAGAGACGTTATGCAGACAGACAACTGTATCAAATGTACCCTCACATTGACATGGTGGAAGGATGTTTGCATACACCACTGAACATAGAAGAGATATAAGTGAAATCAGACCAGAGTAAAGTGACGTCATGAAGATAAGGCACTTGGACATGCTGACATGATATGCAAATACTTGAAGAATTAAGATGCAACTGAAGTAACAAGAGAAACATGTATGTAAATGCCAAGAAATCATATACACTTAGAAGATAAGTAAGAGGAGAATCAGCAAATGTATATACGCAGAAAGGCAAGGTAAATGATAGATATAGAAGCTTGCTGCAGGAGAAAATATAACGCCCGAGAAGCAGCCATGATGGAACGATGGACGTTGAATCTGTATAAATAATAAGCAAGAAGCCTTGAAAAGAGAGACCAGAACTGCAGAGCTGACAGGCACTAGAAAAACAGCTTTGTGCAAAGAACAATGAATAGCTGTTTGGCTTGGGATCAAGGATGTCATATCAAGAGTCTACTGTAAGGCACATGGGACGTCAAAGAGGATAAGCTACATATGCATGATATATTTCTCTCAGATAAAGTAAAAGAGAAAACATTTGCAAATGCCAAGTATTGGACAATTAAAGATGCAGAAAGCATATGCAAGACAGAGCATCCAAGTCTACAGGGACCAAGAGGAGTTTGTTTGTTTTATTTATTTCTATAGCGCACCTTAACCCAGAGGTATCTGGGCACATTTGGAGGTTGCAGAGGTTACAGACATACAGATGATATATAAAACAGATTTACAGAAGTAAGAAACATCAATACAGAATTCCAGACATAAGCAATAAAATTGATACTAAGTTATTCGGACCATGCAGTCATGGGATTCGGAATGGGGTTCAGAAGTGGAATGGTAGAGAGGAATATTAAAGTTAATCCTGCTCGGTTAGCCATTTGATGGAGTTACTTCTGAAATTTGCAAATGACTCAGATCTTTTTAAGGATAGAGGGAACGAGTTCCACAGCTGAGCAGCCATCACTGGGAAGCTAATCCCACCAGATTTTTGTAATGTATATCTGGGGACTATCAAGTACAATGGGGCCACATGATTCAGTGCTTTATAGGTGAGGGACATAGTTTTGAGTTGAATCTTGTCCTTGATAGGCAGCCATTTATATTGTCTGCTTATTTCAGATATGTGAGCTCTTCTTGAGATTTTCAGGGCTGATCTACGAGCATTATTTTGCAGGTTTTGTAGATTTTTAGCACATATTTACTGGCTCCCAAATAGAGCCCATTGCAATAGTTCAACTTGGACAGTAGTAATGCTCTGGCAACTGCAATGCAATTTTCCTTAGAGAGCAGGGGTTTGCATGCCCTGATTAGTTTCCCGGTGTATGCCGTGGCTGAGGCCGTGGCGTTCACCTGTTTATGTAAATTTAAGGTGGCATTGAGATAAAAATCTAGAGTTTTTACCTCTTTGCCCACTGGGATTTGGTTTCCATCGATTTTGAAGGAGGTGTGGTCTGAGTTAAAAAAATGTTAGGTTAGCTGTGGAACCTACGATCAGCAATTCTGTATTGTCATCATTCAGGCAGAGGCCGTATGTGGCCATCCATGCCTGAATGATGAGCTACATGTTGTTCCCTAATGCTACATCATCTTCATAAGTACCGAACAATGGGAGGAGGATCTGGGTGTCATCTGCGTAGTTGGTATAGGTGACACCCAGTTGATCCAGTTAATCGAACAAGGGCTTACTGAATATGTTGTACATAGTAGGTGATACACAGGAGCCTTGGGAGACTCCACATGTGATGGGAATGGGGTTGGCTGCTGCTGCTGAGGGGGAGAAGACTCTCATAGTCCTGTTATTTAAAAAAGATTGTATCCAAGTAATGGCATTCTGGGAGAAGTGGGCTGCAGAAGCGAGGTGGTTGCAAAGTACCTTATGGTCAACCAAATCGAACACGGGTGATAGGTCCAATAATAGTGGTAGGGCTATTTTCCCATTGTCCTTCACTTCATCAATCTGAGCTTTTAAGTCAATGAGTGCCGTTTCAGTCCCATGTTGAGGTCTAAATTCCAATTGGTGAGTGTTACGCTCACCTAGTGTCCACAGGGACGCCACCCAACCAGGTTACTCGCTGGTATGCTTCTCAGCTTTGCCCTGATGTGGTCTGCGGGGAAGGTTCTGCCTGAAATTACAGGAGGACTGTGTTCAAGACTGACCGACTGGGGTAAGTATCCTCCCGCCACCCCATATGATTTCAGTCCCTCTGGCTCCCTCTCCTCACCTTGTGGTAGAATTAGGCGTGCTCTCCGTCCTGCCTTCTTTGCAGGGGCGCGTTGTCTTTCATGGGCAAGTGCAGTCCAGTTACTTCACTGACACCGGCCCGTTTGATATTGTTCAGGTAGGTCTTATTGCTGTTCTTTAGTTTTGTTGCTATCCTGTATGCCTTTCTTTGTTTAAAATGTCTCTTCTTTTTCCCTTAGGTATGCGGAGCTTCAGCACAGCGAACTGGCTTGGTTCAGCCCCGCTGGTAAATGATGGCACATTAAGAACGCTATGATGCGGTAAATAAGCGCTATGCACAGCGCTGCAAAGTCTTGCCTTTGCTAACCTGTGTTTTCCTTCCTTGTAGGTCACAGTGTTCTTCAGCGCAAGTGGAATGTCCGGAGTGGTGCCAGCCGGGAGGCGACCAGCCAGGTAAGCCTTTTGAGCAGTTCGTAATTTGTAAATGTCTCTACTGCTTTCTTTAATGTTGCCTCTATCTTCCTCTTTCAGGTCGTTCAGTCCGGGAGGCGTTCAGATTCGAGGAAGCTGTTCTCAGAAGCTGCAAGTGTTTGAAGATGAAGACTTCAGGTAAGATGCTGTTGCTATTGATGTTCCTTTTGTCTCCTTACAGGTTCTGCTTCTCCGAGGTTTGAGGAAATAGCTGGACACGGTGAGCGTCACGTTGCAAGCTGCAAAGTAACGCGTAGCGTGTTGTCTTGCTCGGGTGTGGTTTAAATATCCCCAACAAAATAGTCCAGGTAAAGTAGTCTCTAGCTACCACACCCAAAACACTAGACCGCATTGCTTGGTTCTTAGGAACCAAGCTCTGTGGATGCCTCCATGTTGGCTGACAATACAATAAAGTAGTTCCCAAGCACATTGTTTTTCATGGTGTATGAGCCTGGCACCATAGGCGCCAAGACTGGCCCCATGAGGGCTTTTGAAGAGGATGCCAGGCTCTAGAGACCCGAGTCCTGACTCCACCTGGCCAATGGGTTTGCCAGAGGGGGTTTTGGGTGAGGGTCGTGACAGTGAGTCCCTGGAATTTGGTTGATCTCTAGATATTCTTGGATCTGTAGATAAGCTACTCTGTCTAAAATCTTTAATAAACGGGACTGTCATAATTGGCCTATAATTTGTGGGGATGGTCGGGTCCAGAGATTGTTTTTTAAGTAGGGGTAAAACCCAGGATTCCTTTAGGTTACTTGGTACTGTACCCGATGTAAATGAGGCGTTGATGAGTTCGGATGTGAAGGGTGCTAGATCTTTGGCAGCATCTTTAATTATTTGTGCCGGGTAACTATCGCCTTGACATCGTGTAGGTTTGAGGGAGGCAATGATTTTTTGTACCTCCAAGGCGGAGGTTTTAGAAAATGTAAAGTCTTGGGGGGGCTTGGTATTTGGTTTTATGTTGTGATGGAGGTTGTCTATATTTTGTACGTTTTTTAGTTTTTCACAGATTTTAGTTTGCGGAGTCGCTATTTTTTTGGTGAGAGCGTTCTGCATGTTTGGCACCAGAGTTGGTCCTTTACGCATGTATCCACTGGGGTAATAGTCGACTCCATCTCTTTAAGGATCACAAATAGCTCTTTAGTACTAGAGCTGGCTTGATTAATTCTATTATTGTATGATTTCTGTTTGGTGTTCAGTATTTCTTCCTTGTATTTAGCAGATACATTCCTTAGATTTGTTTTGTTCTCCGCAGATGGGATGACCTTCCAAATAGATTGTAACTTGCTTTTTTCAGCCCGCAGATTTTTTAATTCAGGGGTGAACCGAGAGTTCAAATGTGCTCTTGGTTTACCTTTGTGCAATTTGAGGGGGGCAATGATATCCAGAGATTTGATCATAGAGGTGTTGTATATCTCTACTAGTTTGTTAGGGTCAGTGATGTCCTCTGATGCATTTAGCATAGGGATCACAAGTGGCAAGATAGCTTCCACCGTGATGTTACATGTGTTCCTTGTCTGACATGGAGGGACTGTCAGGTTTAGTTTAGTTTTTTGAGGGTTTATTAGGAGGGTAAATGACAGAAGATAGTGATCTGTCCAAGATTGGGGAGTGATGGTGGCAATTAAGGTGTCACAATTAAGGTTGGCTACCCAATCAAGGGTACTAACATTGTTGTGGGTAGGTTGGGTGACTTTTAGGTTAAAGCCTTGTTCTGTCATTGTGTTGGCAATTATTAGTGATTGGGGATCATTAGGGTCGTTCAGTCCCAGATTAAAATCAACCAGTACTAGGATTTGGGATGATGTTTTGACATCGTCTGTCAGTAGTAGCATCAGATCATCCTCGAAGGTGCCTATAGACCCAGGGGATCTGTATACTAGCTGGATTGTTATGGTATGGGAGTTGTCAGTTGGTATTTTGGAAGTCAATAGTTCACAAGATGAGAGTTCAAGCGAAGAGGCTAGTCTAAGGTCTAGGTTTGATTTGGCTACGATGGCGATTCTGCCGCATCTGGCATCTACTCTTTCCTCTCTTACAATTGTGTAATTGTCTGGCACAGCGAGTAGGATTGATGGTCCTGCTGCAGCATGCAACCAGGATACTGTGATGGCCAGGAAGTCTAGGTTATCAGCAGTGATTAGATCAGCAATGTCAGTCTCATGCACTAGCAATGATCTGGCATTGATTAACCCACCCTTAATAGTCTGTGTACCGATTCATTTGGGATGGTACTTTGTTAATGTTGTTTTGGTGACTTATTATGGTTGGTTGTATTTTTAGTTGAGACTTTCCTGGGTACAATGGACCCTATTAGGGGGATAACTGGTGACAGATTAGCGTTGGGTGTGTTTGACAAAGTTAGGCGTCTGGCTCCAAGTCTCCCATTTCTGTCTGGAGTCAGACAGGGATGGCTTGAGACTTCAGCATTGGTGTAAGTTCCCTTATCCTGATATAATGACTGGAGTCTGAATCCAAGTCTGAGGTTTCTAATTGGTGTCAGACAAAGATGACTTAAGGGCCTTAACTTGATCTGGGATCCGTTTACGTACCTGATAGGTACTGTTGGTGGTAGAAACTCACTGCTCAAGGGATCTAATTTTTGAGAGTTGAAGTTTAAGTTTAATGTTGGTAGGAAGTGTGTGGGCCTGATGGTTGAGTCAAAAGCATTACGTTTTAGGGCAGGCAAGAATGGTGTTGCCTAGATTTCCTTCGGATCGCAATGCATTGTTGCATTGCAATCTGTAATAGCACCCAACTTCATTGAATTAAATAGCACTTAATAAAAAAAATGAAATGGACAATATCATGGTCTCCTCACACGTAGTGCAAGTCTCGAAAACAAGGCCAATTCATTAGGCTCCAACTGAAGATAGCAATGTACATACACTCCATTCAAAGTCCCAAGGAAGAGAACAGTCAGCATGGTCAACTTCAGAGAAGAAGCCTTGATTTACAGCCTAACTGATGAGAGATGGTAGGCTAATTGACCAAGTGCGAAGTGGTCTGACATTGTCTAAAGTTTAGGTATATATGTTCCCTTAACCAATCCTTTCTTTCGATAGGTTTTTGCTGGTTGCCACATAGGATGATGCCATAGCTGACGTACATCGAGGTATAAAGCCGTTGTCGAATCAAAATGTAGATGAGAGTGAGTGAGCTGCTATCTGTTTGTTCACCATGTTTCCCTACTTTATTTTATCTGTGTAAGGCTCACCTGGCTCCCACGGAGGCGCTGACCTGGTCTGGATTGCTGTGACCTCTTCAAGCATGATGCGCAGGATTCGAAACACCTAATGAACTGGACCCCCAAATCTGGCTTGTCTGGCCCGTAGAAAAATCTTTCTGTAGGTGGAGAAAGGGGATTAACTGACTGCAGAGTATTGTGATTGCTTCCCACCTCCCCTTTGCTCTTCTCTGACCACCTCCGAAATCCCCAATCAAGGCTCACCTTAATGTTTGAATGGATGAGCTCTCCATCCTGCTTCTGGTGCAGGGGCGCGTATTTGACCAGTTACTTCACTGGTTTCGGAAGGCGAGTATGCAGTTTAAAAAGTTCCAGAGTAGAGTCTTCTCTTTGTTTGCTTTTCTTGACCTGCAATCTGTCCTTATTTTCAGGTGCACGGTGGAAGTGATGCTTCGAGGGATATTGCCGGAGATAAACTCAGGTGAGTTCGTGATAAAATGATCCCTTTAAATGTCTTTGAATCCCTCTAGTAATGTCTTTCTTTTTTCCCCCTAGGGGCAGGGGTGCGGTACCAGGCCAAGAAGTGGTGCCGACCCGAAATGAGGAGTGATTCCATCAAATATGGCCAGGTAAGTCTTGTGACGGAAAATCAGGCTTTCCTCATTTGTTCCTCCTGCTCACCTTTTGTCTCTTCTTCTCCCCTGCAGGTGCAGAGATGTGGCGGAATGCCCAGAAGGTCGCGGTGGATAGTGAAGAGCCCACGAGGCAGGTGAGTGATGCGCGGCGCTGCAACAAGTAGCGCGATGCTTTTAAAGAATGTCTATCTTCCGGATCGATGGCGTGATGGTTCCGGACACAGGTAGTAAGTTAGATTAAGTTCTTGGTTTTCACCTTTTCTCTTCCCTTCCTTCCTTTCAGGTATCCCAAGATCGAGGTGGGCGTGGCTGGAGGCAAGATGCAGGAGCAGGCACGGTGAGCGTTCAGCTGCTAGATGCAGAGCAATGCGAAGCACGTGTGGCAGTCCGGGCGTGGTTTAAATAGCCTTGGAAGAAGTTCCAGGTAAGTATTCTTCCACGGTCCCCACCCAAGTAAAATAGTTCCTTTGATAAAATAGTCCCTCCTAAGCCTCATTTGGCTTGAGGCTTCATGCAGCATGGTCTGCGTCAGGTAAGTGCACCAAACACCCTCTTTTATGAGCCTGGCGCCCATGGCGCCAGGACTGATGTCCAACAGGGGCCGCTGGGCTTTTACCCGAGGGCATGATGCCTGCTCCCGGGGGTGCTGGGCCTGTCCTGGTGCTCCCGGGGTAGGCATCATGACAATCTGTTAATAACGTAGTATGTTCTGATATTCTTTGAGCTTGTCTGTTATTTGGTTCTGAGATCGTTTATTGGTTATTCCATCTGGCGCTTGGAACGCTTCAGGTGTGACTGCACAGAACAATGCACGGAAAGCTAAAGAAAACTGCCACCAGTTGTCGAATATGAAAACAATAATGTTGATGACCACACCAGCCTATGGGCCTCATTACGAATCCGGCAGTAACCGAGGCGGTAAAACCACCTGGATACCGCCAGACTCATATTACCATTCCGCCTCCATGATTCCCGGAATTACCGGGGCATTACAACCCCAGTTTTCCGGGGATCTCGGAGGCAGAATGGTGTTAATCCCCATTCCCTATGGGACTCAATGGGAACGGGGATCATGGAAACACCGGCAGCATCTCGTAATGCTGCCGGTGATTCCTCGTCCCCCTTCAGGCGGGCGGTGTTAAACCCATCAGGTCAGACCTGGCGGGAACATCACCTCCCGCCTGCAGGAGTTGTGATCGCCTGGCATGGAGACAACGTTGGCGGCGGCTTTACCGCCACTGTTGTTTCCATACCGGGCGATTTGTAATGAGGCCCTATGTGTTCATCTATAATGCCATACATGAAAATGTTGGTATGTATTCACGGTTCGATGTCATTTCATCGCGTGATGTTTTTTCGCAGGGTTTTACCGTGGATTTTTTTTTTTATTTTTTTTATTTTTGGGGGATACCCACCCAAAACCCCATCCCCTTTACTTTTTGTATATTCCCGTACACCCACACCCAATTTATATCATTTTTTTTACGCCCCGCAAAAAAATGTTATGAGATTTTCCGTCAAAAAGATTGCGGTAAAAAACCCTGCGAAAAAACATCCTGCGATGAAAGGACGTTGTACCGTGTTAACAATGAGGAAAGGAAAAGGACCCAAAGTAGGAGTCCTCACATCCCCTGCACGCTTTCTGGGTCCGCCAGAAAGAAAGTTAACGATTCAATACCAACAGTAATACTCAATATAGTGATTTCAGATATAACGATTCTCAAATTACTGCGCATCAAGAAAAAATATAAAAAACAATAATGATTTATTCAAACAAGAGATAATTTTGTGGAAGCAAAGAAAAAAGCATGTCAGATTGTCCGTTATTGGAGGCTGACGCGCTTCAAGGTTTTCCCTCTTCTTCTAGATCCTAAATGGACTGTTGATAGAACACATACATAAAAGATAAAAATGTAATGGATACTGTTAAAAGTCAAAGAATATCAAGCAAGATGATGTATAATTGTCAAAATCAGACATCCATGTTATAATCATATATATATATAGACAATCATAAACATATAATCTATAGATGTGACTTCTCCAATCTGAACACAATATTTAAATCACCATCCAGAACAGCCTATTTTAGTGGTGATCAGTGACTGAAGCGGACTCAAGATACGGGATGATCCCAAGGTAACCCATACTCCCTAAAGTCTAGTGTGGTATGTACTGTCGGGGGCCCTCTACAGCTGGGTGAGTGGGCTATATAATAAAATAGACGTCTCAATGAGAAGATCTGAGGGTGCTCAGAGTAGGGTATGTGAGTAGCTACTGAGGAAGGGCATAGATCTAGTGTAAAGTAAAATAAGAAGACGTGGAGCAGACAATCACCATAGAAATGGAAAAGATATGTAGGAAATTCAAGATGGTCATGCAATGTATGTCAATCATGTATAGAATTTCAGGGGAAAAAACTTCTAATAAATACAAGTTTAAATACCTATAGAGGCTGACATATGGTCTGCTAACTGATAAGAATACAAATTATTCCGATCACAACCCAGACAGTTCTCTTAAGGGACATGCTTCAAAGAAACTGCATTTACATTTCAGCCTAATGAAAACTCAAACAATGGAGCCCATGTTTCAGCAGGTTAGGTTAATTATTGGATCAGAGGGCTGCTAGCATCATAGTTTCACAATTAGAACCAATACTAGTTATGTATTTAAAAGTATATTTTATATCAATCTACAAACAAATACTTTAGAAACAAAAGGAAAATGGGATACTATAATGCCAAATTCAGCTATCACATGACACCAAATTCGAATGACCTATGTGAACACATTTTTAAAATTATGAATATGAATAACTTTATAGACAATTCTACCACACATTTATGACGCATACCCAGATATCCGTCTAAGGCTGGGGATCCAAGCAATACATATTCCATAGTTGTGATATGTTGTTATAATGCAATATGGAATACAAATGAATTCTGTATTTAAAAGGGTAAGAGCAAATAGCCCTCACGGTTTTCTATTCACATCTATAGGACGTATGATTAGCCTAGGTGTGCATACTCTCTCGGAGTGTCTGATTATTGAGCAAGCGAATTGAAAGATTTGACCAATCAAAATGTGTGACATAATCAATGACGAAATGTGAGTGATTATAACAAGCAGAAAGACATCGGGAGTAGGTAGTGGACTCTGGACTCAAAAACTACAGGATAGGGTAACTACCTGTTCCAACTTGATGAGTGCTGAACATGGATATTCCCGGGAGAATGGGGTCCTACCCATTAGGGGAATATTACCTGGAGCGGACTTGCTTTCTATGAGGGAGGAGAGACTGTCTGGGAGTACTTTGAAAACACTTGCAGGCCTATTCTCCCTCACCACCTTACAGAATATTTCAAAGTGAATATAAAGATATTCCAAATGCAATCAAAAAGTCCCTTAGAATGATTTCCCTGGTAAGTCCTTGGAGTGGAAGTTATTGTGGGGTGAGGGTGTTATCAACTAGTTGGTGCCCATTCTAATTACAATGTATTGGTATTTGTGTGTAAAATGGAACAGTGGTTTCTTATTATACTTAAAGCCAAGTGATATTTGACTGCTTGTTGAAAACAAAGCACATTCGTCTCGCAGAGCAAATTGATAAATCAGAATGATTCTAGGGTATTGTAGTTTTCTAGTGTGAGTTATATCCTACTTTCATTATACTAAAGCTTAGGGAGATTACATTTAAGTAAGAACACAAATGCTTTTTGTGTGCTCAGAGTGCTGTGCAAAACAGGTTGCTCTTCCCAGCACTGATAGAGTAGCATTTTGTGAGTGATGGTTCAATTGAATCCTGTGACATTCACAGATATAGGGCCTCATTACGACCCAAGAGATAAGTTACCACCTGGGTCGTACCTTTACCACCATGGCGTAAACTATGTTTACGCCATGGTGGTTGGCGGACTTACCGCCCCATTCCGAGGTTGGCGGGGCGGTACGTCCCCATTAACCCATTTACCCTTCCCCATTCCCATTTTTGCCCCATAGGGCATAATGGGAGTGGGGAAGGCGTTAATTACGCCAACGTAAATTACGGTGGCGTAATTAACAACAAGGTCCCTTAGCGGCATGGATTTTAACACCTGCTAAAAGCAGGTGTTAAATCCTCCATGGCGCTAAGGGACCTCGGAATCAGGCGGTAAGGGTCGGCGCTGTTTACGCCGCCGTAAACCCCTTACCGCCTGGGTCCTAATGAGGCCCATAGTCTGACACATTTTACTATGAATCTGTGGCCACATGTCATAGTCTAAATAAATAATTCCTTTAGAATGTGCAAATTGTTGAAAACAAAGATATGTAAACAGTGACTGGTGAAATGAAAGAGAGTTTGCCCATCTGTATACCATTCCTAAACAAAATCATAACAATATGAAAAACATTCTCCTCTCTCTTGCCATTTTACAGTAGGGGATGGGCTATGCACTTGTGGGATCTGATTTATAAAGTGAAAGGAAGATGTAGTCATCCTTGTATTAGGAAATCATAAAACCATTTTCCTATCATGGATAGGTAAACCAGTATTCTTTGCATGCTAAAGTAATAAATTACTTCCCTATTCCAAACATGCAGCATTTCATACAACCCAGTATAGTGGACATTCCAATTGCACGCTCATGTTCTTAACCCCAAAACCCACCTTTCTCTCCTCCAAGCATGTTCCTTATTGACTTTTCTATTCTCGCACCCAATGGGCAGCTTCTGAAACATCCGTGTTGCTATAGAGTCAAGGTAAAAGCTATAGAGTCTTCTCAGTTTTGGCTCCCTCTCGCTGGAACTAATCCTCTGATCCTCTCTGCAATATTGATAATCACCTAAAATTTCATTCCTCTGTAAAATCTAACCTCTTCCCTTTTGCCCTCACTTCTTTTCCCTTTTGTGAAACCAGACCATGAATACCGCTGGTGACTGCTGTCTCTACAGGTCTATATACATTCAAACTATGTTGTACAAAATATCAAGAACATGCCCCAAATGGGTAAACAGCATTGTTCATCGTCCTAGCAGGTCCCACACCTTCCTATTATAGCACTGCCAGGCCCCCAATATATTTGAAAAAGAAATGTGATTTCTTGAACATGTCTTGCAATTAATACAGAAACAAAAGAAAACATTCTCCAGCCAACAACTTGACCAACATAAAATTATTGTGGCAGTTACTACCATGAGGCAACAAGTTGAACACATTGATGGTCCACAAAAATGAGTGATTACATACCAACACTACTAAATTCAGTCAGCAGAAGTTGTGTCGGCATGTCTTTTGTAGAGAAGCAGGTTGAGCATGGTCTTGACATTGTTTATATGATCCAGCTGGGAGTCTTCCAAAATCCCCAACTCAACACCTCACCTGGTCACCATTCCCCTAAAGCTCCAAGTCGATACTGCTGCAGTCCTTAATACAGTGTTGAGCCAGCTGAGCACATCTGCAAATGGAGGCAATTCTCAGCTTCCCCACCCCTGAGATCATCCAGTCGTTCAACACCTGACACCACTCACTATTCCTAGTATTTATGAGCAACAAGCTGACACAGCTGCTAAACAGCATCACTATGAGGAATTCGACCATCCGAACAGGGAGAGGGCGCTCGCCTGGGCTTTTTGATTTTTTAGAAAAATGAAACTGAATGATGGGAGATCAACCTCCAAAAATGTGTGAGGCCATCACACACACATTTCCCTGCTCACGTACGAAATGCATAGTCACGTGTACTCCGGGATGACACAGCCTGCAGGTGCTGTCCTCCCAGGTCATGTTCAGCGGGAATGTGACGGCCACGGGTACATCAAAGCATCTGAAGAAGGGGGAAGGCACACCCTCCTCTGGCCATGGGCAGCATGATTAAAATATCCAAGGCCCCATGGATCTGCCTCCCTATTGTCTAGTACAGCTGGAGGCAGTGCATACTAATGGCTTGGTCACAGGACATACAACAGGAAGGCAGGGCTAACACCTCTTTGATATGCAATGTGTCAACTTGAAGCCAGTTCCCACCCTCTGTATGAAGGACAGTGAATGGCATGTCTGGGTTCACTAGCACTATAGGCAACCCCTGCAGAGTGGACCCCTTTCAGAAGGAAAAGTATGTGATTTAAGGGAGAAAGGGAGTCTGCTCTCATCACAAACTTGAAGAGAGACCTGCCTTTTGATCAAGACCCAGAGAAGGTTCAGTTAAGCAGAGAGACACTTTGATCTACAAAAGACAGGAAGATGGGTGGGATTTAGGATTATATGTTGTCACCCCTTACCTTTCCTGTTGCAGATCACTCTGGTTCTGACCTCACGCATAGCAGAACATTTTTGTTGGGGATCCATGATTGGTTCATTAAGGTAGGCTTAGCCTGCACCAATCACTGGGGCCCAGTTGGCTTTAAAAGAGGACTGTACGCCTCACTTAGCAGATCATCCAATGACTTTGAAAGGAGTAAGAAGAATAACTCTTTTGGACCCTGGCTGAGGGTACAGTCTACCTTACATATTCAGCCACTGAAGGAAGGCCAGGATTTCCAAGAGGGAACCAAGAGCCCTCTGCTAAACATCTCCCAGGGAACAGAGGGAGATACCAGACTCAGAGGACCCATACAGCAGCTCCAGATCCGATGCCCAGCCAGCAAACAGAATGCGCTGCTAGATTCCGCCAGCAAAATTCAGAGGTGGAAAGTTCCAGAGGGTCTCTGAACAAAGGACAAAGCCATTGCTTGCAAACACTCTACTCAGCTTTGGGCCATCTGCCTTGATAAAACGCCATAAGCCCTGCAAAGAAGCTGGGAGAAGTGCCACACAAGCATCAACCAGCGTCCATCTTTTAAGAACATTTTCGAGGCAGTTGAGCTCTCAAACTGCGGCCAGTTGCACTACTGACTGTTGTCATGCTGCAGTCACACAAGCCATCCGAGGTGCCTCAACCAGTGTTCCAGATCGGCTAATCAGCATAGAGATAGCTATTCTTGACCCAGAGGCACCGTGTAGGGCAGCCTTCAGCCGTCCATCCAACCTTGCTTGCCGAACTGCCTGCCACCTGATACCCACAGCTGTCTCCCATCTTGAACTCTGTCGCAGGAGCTGCACAGTGCCTTGGAACTGACTTGATGCTGTTGAGCATCAAGAACATCTCAAGCACGAGGTACATTGTGGTTCCGTCCCCTGGGCCTTCTCCGAAGGCCACTAGTGACATTGACGACACCTTGATCCCTTGGTGCTGAAACCAAATCACCTTGAACAGTTAAGACGGATTGCTTTACCGACTAGCCTCCTGTCAATTTCCAGACTGCACCCCTTTCCTTCGTGAAACTGTCTGTCCTCTGTGTTCCTTTACAGGGTGGGTTGTATTTTGTAGTGTGCTAGAACTGCCTGTTATAAAAAATAATAAAGTAGATTTTTTTATACAACCTTGATTGGACAGTCCCTTTTTTCACTGGTTAATAAGTGTATTTTTGCTGTGTTGCAACCAACCAATGATCCACAACCTTGCGGAGAAAAGCCTGCCGTTCTGTCCACATTACCAAAATTGGAAGAGGAGGTTTATAATTTACTTACTAGAGGCGTGGGGCTGATTGATGATTTAGAAACCGATGTCCATCCCTGGACCACGGGTGCCCCGGAAGTTGATTGGTCACAATCACATCATTGGGACTAATCACCACTACTCCACAGCTTGACTCTGATCATTTGCCACCAAAAGTTCCTAGACTCCTTGTTCAATGCAAAAAAGTCTGACTCAACACTTTCGAGCTGCAAAGACAGGGAATACAGTTCTGTGAAGAGGCTCTGTCTCCCTGGTCCTCTTTTTTAGAACATAGGGCCTCATTACAAGTGTGGCAGTCTGGACATAAGGGTGCCGCTAGCAACATACCGGCACCCTTTCCGGATCACCACACTACAAGTCTGCCTGCAGGGGCCTTTGCGCCCGTCAGGTCAACCTGCCGAGCATAACAGTCCCGGTAGGCAGACTTGTCGCGGAAGCACTGACACCATTAGCAACGTTCCGGTGCTTCCGTCTCCCTACTCCCATGGAGTCCTATGAGGCTCCCCGGATTGGGGAACAGCATCTTCCGGCGCCTGACTTCCTGATCTGCCGGGACTTGTAATGTCCCTGGGGCAGCGGGATATCAGGCCCCAGAAAAATCTGACAAGTCCCGCGGCAACCCACCGGGAGCAACGGCGGGTTACCGCCAGGCTCGTAATGAAGTCCATAGTGACTTTAATCCCCACCTATCTACCTTTTGAAGGGATATTCTTTTATGTTGGAGTCTTTGTAGGCAAGTTGTTTTGGTTATCAGCACACACCACTCCTGAAGTCTGTGCTTCCACATAAAGTAAAAGATGTATACCTTTCGGGCTGTGCCTGTATCCCCTTTAGAAGTCGGTTTAGCTGCTACTTGTCCCTATGCTCCTGCAGAGCAGTAGTCATATTGTTAAACCCCACAGTGTGGCCTATTAGCCCCACACTGTTTGCAGTCTTTCATTAGGGAAGGATGTAATCGGGACGGAATATTTCACCGCCAGTCAAGTCTCTTGTGTATTCTCTTGTCTCCAGTAATTGTCCCGGAGACAGTGAGTAATGCGGCCCTATAGGAGTCCAACACTCTGGGGGGACCGGCGTGTCTCTATTTATTCCACCTGGAAGGAAGATTGTCTTTTGTTAGCCCCCCTCCAAGACATCATCTTTGAATTAAAGGTGTACTGCCTGAAGCTAATGGATTTGCAGAAATTCTTCAAGCAGATCATTTCAAATGTTTCTACCAATGCCTGTCCCTTGCGAATCAGTGAGTCTTGAAAAGCTGCATGGAATATTTTCCTCTGTGAAATAGTGTTCAAAAGGGCATCGTGTCTTTTCTCTTTAGCAACACCTTGTTTCAGCAGTCATCATTTCAGAAAATGAACCCTTAACAAAGCCCTACTTCCTCGGAACTCATTTCAATTTATTATATTATTATTATTATTATTATTATTATGATTATTGTATTAATAATTTGTCTTTTCTTTTCTGTATGTTGGGTACCTATTGGTCGTTTATAAATAGAATAATACTTCCAAAAGTGTTCATTGTTTTAGGAATGAAAGGTCACTTCTTTTAATAGCAATGCTTTATTATGATCACACATGTGTACCACAGGATTAAAACAGAGGTTTTCTAGAAAATAATTAGCCTGTAGTGCCATGCACTGTCTAGCTCTGCAAAGGTGTTTACAGTTAAATCAAAGTCGCAATTACATATTAAAGCGCATATCAGAAACAGAGTTTCCTTAGTAATAGACCAAAGCTACCTATTTATGGCAATCATGTTCCTGTTGATTTGTAGGTGGGTTTGCAAGTGTTTTTTTTTCTCTTATTTCTCCAGGAATCTACAGTTTCACCTTCACTGCAAATACTGAAGTTCATGATAGAATGGAGCATTAAACAATGTTGGGATGAAGGGCAAACAAAATGTTATGATGAATACATGTTATTCTATGTGTATTGGGGCCTGCGTGTTTGAACCCAGTTAGCACATCGTTGCCAGTCTATTGCTATGCCTAGGTAGAACATTTCCATTGTTTTCCGGCATGCTCGCTTAGCACACCATTACCAGCTTACTACATTCCCAGTTATCTAATTAGCACGTGCCTGCATCATTGCTAGCTTCTATTATTCTCAGTTGCCACAGCCTGGCACATTTCCATTTTGCCCACATTGCACATTGCCCGTTTCCATTAGTCCCACTTTGCTCAGGAAGTTCACTTTCCGTGATGTTTTCTTGAGCCATTAATGTCTCCTATTAACAGCCCTCCAGCAGCAGATGTGTTCCTCCTATTGGCCTTGCCAGAATGAAGGCGGCCAGCTATCCCCGTGGTGGTCTAGGTTCTGGCAGGAGAGTGTAGGAGCACGCAGCAGTGGAGAACTTCCTCACAGACAATGTCTGCGATTGGCCTACTGGCTGTAGTGCACAGCCCAGCCAGGCCCAACCAGCAAGCATTCAAATAGGTCTGGATGGGGACTCAGGCAGCATTGTCCTCTTTCTTTGATGAGCCGCCAGAACGTGCCTTTTGTTGCTCTGTTCTTAGTACTGGAGCAGGGAGTGATCCGATATGGCTGGGTTTCACACTGATGCAATGCCTGGACTTGCTCCCACGACAAATACTGCCTGTGCACCTGCACGAAGGCATCACCACCTGGGTAATTGCATCCACATTCATAAATGTAGCCATAACACAAGGTTCACACATATCTGGTATTAGTCATCATACTCTATTGACAAGTTTGCACCGGCGTTATCACCAGAGCTAAAAAGAGGGTTCATGTGGTATTATACTAGCCTTAACACTACTGAAAATCCTTTCAGTGCGTAAGCGCTACGATCAGAATCATTCGGTTTGCTATGCTCGCTCTAGGACGAGCAATTCAGGGGTGTCATGGAAGTAGTCACGGCATACCCCCAATTTGCAGATGGCGTGACAAATCAGAACATGATATATAATTGCATTGCAGATCATGACATGTAATGCCAGGTGATGTTATGCGATATCGTATTCCCTTTCATGTAACTTGACTCTTAGGATAGCTCAGGGGCAACACGCTCAACTTGGAAACAAGCTGGTGTGGGGCAGCACAGATTCGATACCCGGACCGGGCTTAGAAACCTCTGGGTTTTGAGTGCGATATAAATAACCAATTACAATTACATTCCAGTTACAGGCTATAATGGGAAATATCGAAGGGCCATTATCTTAAATGGCTGTTATGTTTACAATCACAGGCTACTGAAAGTCCAATATCAAAAAGTGTAAAATTAAAACCCAATGAATTGGGAGAATAGGGAAAAGCAGAAGAATAGGTTATTTCCAATGTTTATTTATGTCTCCACTATAGAAAAAAATGTTCATGCTAGTGTTTATCAACTAGCAGCTTTGGAAAAGGGGTATACATATTTTATTTTATTTTATTGCAAAGCTATTTTAAGAGCAGTGGAGCGCTTTACAACAGGAGGTTGCCAGAATTGGGCTGGAAGGATTTTTATTTGTCCGGCATTTATTGTTGAAAAGAGCCACGTTTTTAGTATATTGCTGAACTATAGGATGGTGGGGGCATTTCGAGCCTCTACTGGTATTAAGTTCCAGATCATCGGGGCGTTGCAGGGGAAGGACTGATGCAAGTCTATTCTTTGCAGGCTATTTTTGACTCCAAATAAAGAAAAGAGAGAATATTTTAGATCATAGGGAAAATCAAATTCACAGGGCAGAGGTCTGCAACATTTGGCTCTCCAGATGTTATACACTACAACACCCATCAGACCTGACCAGCACAGTCAATGGTGAAAGATCATGGGAGCTGTAGTCCAAAACATCGGGCGAGCCAAAGGTTGTAGACGCCTGTCATAGGGAAACAACCACACCTCTCCAGGTTTAATAATACCCTATTATAGCTTAAGTTGCATGAAATGTTAAAACTTTGGCTGTTCTACGTAGTGGGTACCCCGTCCACCAGGGTAGCGAAAGCACATGTAGGTACCGTGACCATCACCGTACCGTACCATCATCCAAGTTATGACTCATGAAGTCAATAACAGGTTTCTACACAAACATGCATAACATATTCTCGTAGGACTGGTGTGCTTTTTTGCAATCAATACATTTCTACATTATACTTGTGTTGAGAGATATATACATTGAAATAGGTATGTTTTTGAATGTAATGGGAAGTGGTCTTATAACAGCGTCCTTCTCCAATTTTGTTAGCCTCGGTGAGTGTGGCTCTCTGGGAGCTGCTAGTGGGACAGCGGGAGACGCAGAAGTCAAACCGATGCTGTTGATGAATGTAGGTCCACGGTATCTGAGTCTTGAGTGCCGTTCTGTTTCTCTGGGTCCCACAGTGACTCTTGGAGATATATCATCAGTCTCCCCTTCTTTCCAGGAAGTAAATCACTTCGTGGGAATTTACTTTGTGGATATTACTTCAAAATGATTTCAAAATGATGTATATATTTGTGGGTTAAGGAGTGAAGCGGGCTGGGGAGGGGTCTGGGGTAGGGTTTGTAGTGAAAGCAGCAGGGGCAATTGGGGAGGGAGGACCCCCTATAAAGAAAAATGTGAAGTAACATTTCGAAGTAATTTTTTTTGCGGAAATGACATGGAACCATACAGGGGAGTTGCTAGGTCTTGAATGGACCCGGGACTAAGCTGATGTCGGAACTGTTGGGACTGGAGGCTAGCTAGTCCTTTGGCTGTAGCTCCTGTGGGATGTATTTACCCATGCATCCGAGCCCTACCTCGAAACTGTGCAGTACTGACATGAAAACATCGTGATGGCCAGAGCTTCCCAGAAAATGCCCAGGGAAGTGCATGAAGAATAGGCTGCCACTCATTTTTGCCGATGTTATGGGCACAGAAGGACACTGCCTAAAACCACCATTGGACTACCCACACAGTAGTCTGAAACCATTGGGAATGGCAATGCTGATTGCCAAAAGCAAACCCATAACTGTGGAGAATTCATTTTCTTAAATCCCAAAAAGGGGTGCAGTACCAGTACTCACCACTATCCAAAAGCCGGCGTTTTAAAACCACCCTGTGTTTCTCTGAAGGCAGGCTCAAAATGCCTATTTTCAAACATTGCAACATGTGCAAAATATTCACTGAACACCAGCAGACATTTGGCAGAATGGAGTTTTGTGTACTTACAAAATCTGGGAAATGAAGAGCCCAAAACAATGCTTATAACAAAACTGCTATGGAGTCAGCAGTTTAAGTTGCACTGGATTTAAAGACACTAAAATCGAAAATGTTTAGATTAAATGAGTGACCTATGTTTGGTGTCACATAGGTTGCAATTGTTTAAATGTCATAGTTTTGAACTTAGAATCAGCATTCTAGCTGCATATGTAAAAAAATTGTCTTGACTTAAACTGGGAAACAAAAAGTGACATTTTATCTGAAACCTGGCTTAAGGAACTGAATTCTGCCTGGCAACTACCCCCATCAGGAGTGAAACTTGAGTCACAGCTGTGTTCCCAGGCGTAGCTGCCCTTTTGCTGCTCACACCAAAAGGGATATGACACTTCCCTGATTGAATTACCTGGGCTCTGCAGGAAATTGAACAAAGCCCTGTCTTGACTCAGGCAAATGGTTTATTGCAGATGTCGTAAAACAGCTTCCTCTTGGCAGAAGCTGGGAGTGGCAGGGTCTCTGAGCTTGGCAGAAACTGGAAAGACTGGTTTCTGTACCATGTGACCTGAAAAGACACACCTCTATAGCCAGAATATGGTTTTAGAAAAAGATGAATAACTCATAGTACGGACATGTGAAAATTTTATAAATGACACCATAATTCTTGTGATTTTTCTGCCCACATTTTAAGAGGTTTTTCGAACCGGTGGCATGTTCAGGGGGGTTTTAGCGGAAAAGAGGATATTACTCAAAATGTGTGCATGTGAAAAATCTGACACTTCATCAACTAATGTCCATACTCCTTGCGCACATGTGTGTAAATTTGGGTCAATGTCCGGAATTGCAAAATCAGTTAAAAAGTGAAATATGTGCCATTTCTGGATGCAAGCTCCTAGAAACGCCAGAGTCAGAACAGGGGCTAACATCAGTAATGCCTCATGTGTGTATGTCATTTTAAACAAATGTGTACCTGTGCAAATATGTCTTTTGTTATCATATCTAGATTGTGTGCAATTTGACAGGGGAGTGTTCTCTCTGCAAGCCATAAAATGACATCACTCTGACACAACTTAGCTCCCCCAATCAAATGAGAAATGGAAGTTTGACCAATTAGAAGCTGAGAGAGAGGTAGGGTCTAGTGATGCTCACACACACCCATTTCAAAACACATAAAAGCAGAGAGACAGGACAAATAGGGACTTTCAAATCCATTTGCAGCTGGAAGCTCTGCCGGGAAAATCCATACTTTACCTCCATCAATCTCCAGAGAAAGCTGTGCAGAAAGATCCAGACTTTAAATCCCTCAATCTTCAGAATCCAGAGAGAGAGCAGACCCAGATCACTGTGAAGTGCAGAGACCAGAGTCCCGTCTAAAACCTGACCAGATCCATGGCGAGGCCCAATTAACTCAAGAATATAGTGTGAGTACCTAGAAAACTGTGCAGAACCAATCTCCTAGTTAAAATAATACAATTCAATCTAGCTTAATCTAAGTAGAACTGTCTCCTAACTGTCACCTGTCATTTGCAAATCTGTCACCTGTCATTTTCTAGTTGCAAGCTGCACTTGTCTTTTTGAACTTTAAAATTTCAAATCTGAAAAACGACCTTTATTTAATCGCTCATATCTCCGTAACCGTTTGTGCTAGAGACTTGCAGTAACTTTCATCTGGAAGCTGAGATCCTAGGCTTTCATAGGACCCCAAAGTGATATTGCTAGCCCTTGTAGTTCCTCTGTAATCGCACCAGATGCATTCGCGAATTTTACCGCGATTTGCCAATTTCTCCACGTGTAAAAATTTGCTGCTGCTTGCCTTCCATTTGCCAAAAATTCGTTTAACCTACCAATTACTCCTAGATCCTTGCTAAAGTGATCCTGGACTAATAATAACTTGATTTCACTCACCCTGAACCTCCTAGAGGGAATTAAAAGCATTTTAGCATATTTTTCCCTTTATTGCCAGCACATATAAAAGCATTTTGCCTGTGTTTAAACTCCGATCTGTAGTCTAAGCTTGCTGGGGTGAACTGAATTACATTTGATTGCATTTCTGAGAACTGTGTGCTTTCCTTCCATTTCCTTGCATTGCATAAAAGGGGGGAGGGGATTGCCAGAGAAAAGTGATTACATTGTTTTGTTGAACGCATATTGAGTAGTTTCTGTACTGCATTTTCATTCCACCTTGCATCCATTTGAAACCATAAAAGTATTGTTGCTATCTTATTCATCCTATAACCACTCATGTGATCATTGATTATAAAGAAGTGTGCTAGTGCCAGACTATCCATTATTGATTACTGATCAGATTAATTGTGATATTCAATTATTAATTTATTATAAAGTGTGATATATATATCTATATTGTTTAAATGATCAAATAAACCTTTTAACTTGCAAAACAGAACTACTTCTTGGCTCAGTGGGGTCAGGAGGATTCCAAGAGAGGGGTGTTATATAGGGGTAGTCATCCAGAACGCATGAACTGGACATAAAGGTATATCAATAAGGGTTTTCATTCAGTATTCTAGACTAGGCATTGACTTAGCTGTAGTGTTGAATTGAATCCTCTTACAAATTGGGGGCTCGGGCCGGACGTTTGGGTTAGAATACCACTTGTGCAGCTTAATACAGCGTGCCAGCTGACCAGATACACATATCCAGTCGGATCACCACGCTGCATTACGCTGTGAAGCATTCCTCAAAAGGGACACTCCAAGAAAAGTTCTGTTCTGCAAAAATAAAATACAAACTTCTGTAAGTCAGGACAGAGACCAATCTCTAGAATGACGACCTTGGTAGATATGAAAATAGCCAGAGAGCACTTCTTACATAAACTATTTGTGAGAGGTGAATGGGCTGAGCAGGGCCAGGATGCCTGGTTGCAGGCCATCACGCGACAGGTCACTGAAACAGGGTCAGACTTATGGAGAGATCAGGGTCCATTACATGTGGCCCTGAGTGAACTATATATGGCTCCTAAGGCCAAAGATGAACACGACAAGATTGTTAGGATAGCGGCATATTTATATTTATATATGGGAGCCATACAGAATAAATGTGCTGAAGGCCATGATCTGGCAAAAAGACAACAGATGGCGTTAGAGAAGGCCCAATCTGATCTGGACTCTTCTGAGCAAAGGCTGCACAGGAGCCAGGAGTCAGAAAATGAGACCAGGCAGTACATCACTAAAATAAAGGAGGATATGGATATACTGCAACAGGAAAAGGCTGACCAGGATACTAGATTTCTGGCCCTCCAGAAGGAGCACCAAGACAGTTTGGACTCCTTACTGCAGAGCCAGAAAAAGCTGGAGCAACAATTAGACTTTAACAGGGCATGCACGGAGCAGGTAGCCACCCTGCAAAGTCATCTAGATAGAGTGAAGGTAGAGAGCAACAAGCTGATTTTGAAAGACCTGGATACCCAGGCAGAGTTTGATGAAGAACGCCAGAAAGCTGGTGCCTTTCAAAGGCAGAGGGACGACCTGGCGGCACAAATGCAGGCTCTTAGTCAGGAAAGAGACGCCTTAGGCCAGGAAGTCTGCCATTTAAAAAGGAAAATGGAAGAAAATCACCTGGCCCACCAGGGACTGGGTGACCTCCAAAAAGAACACCAGAACTTGTTAGAGCACACCAGGAGGGTGGAGGATGCTCTAGCAAGAAAGGAGCAGGCCAGTAGGGATGGGACTCAGGAGGTAAACCTCCTGCAGCAAAGACTGGCCCAGTTCTCCAGGACCAACCAGGAAGCACAGAGGGAAAATGAGGCCCTCTGTCAACACAATGATAGGCTCCAACAACAGGTAGCGATGCAGGAGAAACTGATAGAGTCGAGTAAGGCCTTAACAGAGGAACTGAAAGCACAAATTCAGGCTCTTGCATTGCAACAGGGAGCAGGGGCGGATAGAGATGAGGTCCGCTGGGAAAGAGAGATTCCTGACCATAACCGCAGGAGCCCTAACACCAGGGGCCTTCATCTCCCCCAGTCCCTGGACTCTACCACCCCCATGTCCCCTGGCGCACATGAGCACAGGGCCACAGGGATGGCAGATTACTATCCAGCTAAGAGTATGGGGCTCATAAAACAAGTGAGTTCCTTATTAATCAACATCCTATCACACCAGTGTTCTACGGACTACCAAAAATTCACAAAAACCGGAATGATCCTCCCTTCAGACCCATAGTGGCCGGAACAGAGAGTATATTTGATCCTTTGGCGATATACATTGATCGTTTACTACAACCACTGATCCAAGTGATTCCAACTTATCTTAAAGACACCACTGACTTCATTAACTGTATACAAGAAGTTAGAGCATTGAGTCATGATTGCATACTCTTTAGCATGGATGTCTGTAGCCTATATACTTTTATACCGCATGATGAAGGGATTTTGTCTGTAGAGTGGCTACTTTTGAATTCACAAGCAACTAGAAGAGATCCACAGCTTATCATGAATTTACTGAATCTAATTCTCAAGAACAACTATTTTAGATTTCAAGGAACTTACTATTTACAAATTAAGGGGACATCAATGGGGTCAGCAATGGCCCCAGTATACGCCAATACATTCATGTATAAATTTGAACACACTCACGTCCTGGAAAACATTGATTGGTCAGACAAGATACTGCTATGGAAACGTTTCATCGATGACATTTTTGGTATTTGGTGTGGAACACAGGAGGAATTAACATCATTCTTCAATTATCTTAATATAATACATCATAGCATTAAGTTCACCATGGAAATAGGGGCTCCGTCTCTACACTTCCTAGATGTCTGCCTAGAAATTAAAGACAACCGGATATCAACGAATGTCTACCATAAACCAACTGACGTGAATAATTTATTACACTTCTCAAGTTTTCACCCGAAATCGATGTTGGACAGTCTACCTTATAGCCAAATCCTAAGGCTTAAAAGAATCATTTCCGACCCAGCAGGACTTGATGTGGAGTGCACTAAACTTTTGGATAAATTTGAGAAGAGGGGTTATCCTCACTCTGTTTTGACACAAGCTAAAGAGAGATCTTCTGCCATAAGCAAAGAACAACTATTGACTCCCAAAGTTAAAAGCAAAGAAACACCGTTACTCTATATCTCTAAATACTCCCGACAGAGTTTTCAAGTGGGAAGATGTATTAAGAAGCACTGGGGTATTCTCCATAGTGATCCTCTCTTACAAGAATTATTCCCAAAAACTCCCATGATGGCATTCAAAAGAGGACAAAATCTGAGGGATAAGCTAGTGAGAGCTGAGAAGCCTCCGAAAGAAAAACAGATGTTGTTAAGCTCAAGGAAAAAAGGAACATATCCGTGCTTAGCCTGTACACACTGTAACAATGTAATTAAGGGAGAATTTGTAACACACCCCTTGACTGGCAAAAAATATAAACTGAAGGATTTTGCCACCTGCATTTCTACAGGAGTGGTATACGCCATTAAATGTCCATGTGGTAAATTATATGTTGGTCAGACCTCTAGAGCAGTGAAAGAGAGGATAACGGAACACAAGTCCAACATTAGATGTAAAAATGTGAAATCTCCTCTAGCCAGACACTTTTTACAATCTTCACACACAGTAGCCCAAGTGAAGTACATGGTTTTGGAGGTTGTCAAGAAATCGTATAGAGGGGGTGATTACCAATCAACCCTATCACGCAGAGAAAAATATTGGATAGATCTCCTGGACACTCTCAGCCCTAGAGGACTCAATGAGGAGTTTTCCTTGAAATGTTTTACTTGAAATACATGTGACTGATTATGTTTTTACTTTTTGTTGAGTTTCTATTAATTATACTAATATTACCTTACTGTATTTGTTCACAAATGCATGCAGTTCGTACTGGCATCATCCATCAATGACTGTGCACTTGATGTTGACATTAATTTTCAGTGGAATACCTGTTAAAAGTAGTTAAGTCCGGGAGATGTCCACCGGCCCGCTGAATTAATGGTAGGTTAAGTTGAATTTTGCTAGATATTTCATATAAGATTCACTCTACATCGGGTCATTCCCTTATAACACCAACAATTATATTGACAGTGAGTGTCAACCTGCACCGTCCGTCATTGTGACCACTTTACAATCTTTATTTGGTGCCTTTTCACCCCATATTTTGCTTTACATTTTATCATTTTTGATTTGAATCATCCAATCAATATCACTACTAGGGAAGGTCCATTGTACTCACTATTCTATCACTCATGGTTACAACTTCGTCTCGATACATGGATTGGTAATGGGTTTTTCTACTCCATTCCATGATGGCGCTCATGCACCATACCGATCTTTGAATTACTTGGTTTGTCCTCGTAAAGATTATAGAGTCCGTTTTCCATTTCTCTTACTTTCTCACACGTGTTCATTGCTTGCAGCCCCCTAGATACCAGTTCGTAGTCTGGGTTGGCTTCCCTAGCAAAAGCATAGCCCACCTACACTATTGAGAAGGCACGCTTCGCTCGCATCTGTCCACCCGCGGCCGGAGCCTGTAACCTGTGCATTGTTTGAAGACTCGGCTCGCGAGTGATATTTTAAGACGCAGCCTTTGAGCTGCGTGCCCCGTGCACTCTGGATCACCTACTTTTGGCCCCACTCGTACCTTAGCATTAGGTAAGCACCAGAGCCTCCGCGCAGCACCTTATTATGATCTGCTATTTCTCTTAATACCACACTCATTAGCACAGTTCACTATAATGAACGTGACAATTTATCTCATTTTAGGCTGTGCTCACTATAGCACTGGATATTCCCATGTGTCTGGAGGACTTTGGTACCACTGGGCACCACCTTCAGCCCACAACATATTCAAGAGCATTGTTACGATCTTGTACCTTACAACACGTGTAAGGAGAGGTATGCCTTCTACCTGAGTTTAACTTTCCGAGTTCGATTACACCCTTTTTTTTCCTTCGTTTCAACTTTACAGTGCTTTATCAATATATTTTAGAGCCTTTACTTATTGATTGCACTCTGTAAGTGACGTTCTGTTCCCATTAGTTCATATGTCATTAATACAGCATAAGTTTGCTTTTTATACATTTAGATTACCGTCTTGACAGGGAAGTTGTTTATTCAGTTTGAAGCTCGAAGTCTGTTCCCCACACATCACGTCTGTGAAACAGTTACTTTGCCTTTTCAAGTACACTTCCTGAGGTAGGTTAGTATCTACCTCTTCTTTTTATTCTATGTCTTGCAACTACACTGGGGTACCCCCTGTGAAGTTCTCACATATACAATTAAGGTGTCAGATTACCTCAGCTTTGCTAGAATCTAGTTAAATTGACTGCAAAGATTGTTTATTGGTCACACTGTCAACTCCCTCTTTGGGAGAGGTGCTTCTTGGTAAATATGTAATCGACCCAGTACATACAATGTATATTGTGGTTCTTTATAAACCAAAGGATTTCATGTATTTTAATATAATGAATGGATCGTGCCGTTACCCTAGTACATGCTTTGTGAACGCTTTAATCTATGAGTATTTACCAGTCAAAATACCTGACATATGTTTTGTTCATTTTATTTCTCTTACAGTTTGCAATTCACTTGGCTCTAGAAGAAGGGACAGGATCCCGAAACGCGTCAGCCATTTTTTAGTTGTAATTGTATATATACTTGATTTACATTGTTCTAAATAATTAGTATATTGTATATTATTTGACATTTATTTTTGGTCTCAGCATCAGAAGATTTATTGATGTATATCATTTTTTCAAGAAAACGGTTTTTCACCATTAAATTCTTTAATTTGAAACGCCTTGTAGCTTTGGAATTATATGACTAATTATTTACATTACTGTATACCTATGCTTGACTTTAGATTTATTATTAACCGTTAATACACGGGATACTAATAGTGTGCAGGGGACGGGAGGGCTCCTACCTATGGATCCTCTTTTTCTTCTCAGTACGGATAGGTACTTGTGATCCTGTGCCAGGATTACGTTTCCTCCCCCGCACCTTAAAAGGTTACTTAAAACTATTTATAGTCTCTTTTCATAATATTCTTTATACAGGTGTGTGCATCTACAATCCCTTTCACAGTATGGGGCTCATAGGCCAGTACCACTCAGGAATGGAGGGGTGGGCATCCGGGTATGGGCACCCAAGTACAGTACAGTTCAATGGGGAACCCCAGGAGAGTAGGCCCATTAAGGGCAACCTGAAAACCTCTGCCCAGTTAGGTCAGTGGAGGGGGTACCCATCAAATCCTGGCAGCAAGGAGGAATCTGAAGACTCCTCTGAACTGCGCAGGACACAGGAGACCAGGTCCCCACATTCTGCCGGCCATTCCCAGGCTCGCAGAATCCGGGAAAACCTGGAAGATCTGACGGGAACCTCTGGGAGCAGTGCCTCTGAGTCAGAGGATGACAAGGGTTACCCGAACCAAAAAGGCCAATAAGGCAAAAAGGGCCTTGCTTAAGGACCCCTTAAAGCAGATTAAGGCGATCAGGAGCGTCATCACGCCTTACCATAAGAACGCTAAGTATTCTGTTTGGGAGCACTTAGAGTTGTTTGAACAAATGATGGAGACTTTCCATTTGAAGGACAGCCAAAGCTGTATTCAATATGGAAAGTGGACCTTCTCCCCGGAATACTCCAGTTTCTTTGCGGGGCTGGAGGACCAAAATCATTTAAGATGGTCCACCTATAAGGCGGCCATCTTGAAACATTTTTCTGTTCACAGAAATCCTCAAGAGGCTCGCAAGGCAGCCTACAATTTGCAATGTGGGGAGGATCAGGCCCCACAAGAATTTGTGCAGGAGTTAAAGCGTGCTTTTGCACAGACCACAAGAAGGGTGCGCACGGATAGCAGAGAATTTATAAATACGTTTTTCCATGCCTTGCCCAAATATATCATGACCCAGCTTGTGAGGGATTTTCACGAGAAAAGATCTTTAGACTGGGTCATTGAACAGGCTACCCGGATCTATGAGGTGCAGAAACCGATAGATAGCAAAAGTAATGCCCTGAAAAACCCCAAAGCCAACAGCACCCCTGCTGCTGCCAAGGTGGCAGAGGTAAAGGTCACCCCCATTTTGGATTTGGAGATGGGGGGGCCTAAAAACCTACCTGCACCTAATAATGCTAGGCCCAGGAGGTCCTCGGGTCAGTCACAGACAGGGAGCCAAGGAGGCAGCCCCACAAATGGGGTCCCTCGCTCTCCTGATTATGTAAGTCCCCGTTACAAGGGAAATCGACCCATCCTGGGTTATGTGTGGACTCCTCCAGCCCAAGGGGGGGGATCCAGCCAAGCACCTAACCCAGGGAACTTCCCTCCAAACTTCCCACAGGAGGGCAGAAATTTACCAAACCCTGGGCAGAACTTTTTCCCCAGATATCCACCCGACTTTCAGCCCCAAAACCATCCATCCTTCTTTCCCCAATTCCCTGAGCCCAGACCACTGAATCCGGGAGAGGGGAGGCCAAGGGTGGAGGGGTACCCAAATCTTCCCAACCCGGGGTATTACCAGAGGAGGGACAGCTACCCTTCCCGGGATCAGCCCAGGGGAGAAAACAGGGCCCCGTATCAGCCTGAGCGGGTTTCCCAGTTAGAGCGCCAGGTTCAAAACATGGCGCGGGATCTGGGTCACATACTGAGGGCTCAGCAGAACCCTCAGATGGGCGTGCCGGCGCAGAACGCACCCAACTCTGGACCTGGTGCTCCAGAACAATGACGGGGGCAGCACCCCGATAACTCACCGGTTCCCAGGGAGGAGGCACAAAGGGAAGGGGGGTGTAAAGCCTTGGAGGAAGCTTCCTTCCTCACTTGTAAACAGCCCCTGGAAACCCAGGAACCGGAAACAAAATCTCTTGCCCCTGAAAGTCTGCCTCCTAAGGAGCAGAGGGGGGGTAGGAGAAACAAAAGACCCAAACAGACTCAGTTTGAGGAGGAGGTACAGGTCTTCCAATTTGAAGGAAAGGGATCCTCAGAGGATCCTGGGAAAAGGATCTTCTGCTTCAGAGAGGGGGGAACTCCTCCCAAAGAAAAATGGGTCCCTAGGGATGCAAATCCAGACTGGGGAGATGTGGAGACTGAGCTACCGCCGCCCACCATCTCATCCCAGAACCAACCGCAAGAAAATCCCCTGGTTCAAACCCATCCTGGTGACTGCCTCCAAAAAGGGGGGGGCGGCCCAGAACCGGAGCCAGGGGAACCCACAATGGCTCTGATCTCCAGTTGCCAAATTTTTCTTTCAGATTCCCAAGGCTCTCCACAGAATTCTGCCCAAATCTCTTCGCTAGCGATGTCCAAATCCAGAAAATTAGCCCACCAGTTGTCCAAAAATGTACATTATCTGTGCCCCCTTGAGGAGAAGGAGGGAAGATACTATGCCCCGGTACAAGTACAGGGGCAGGGTACAATCTTGGCACTGGTGGACACTGGATCTCAAGCTACCCTTCTGTCCAGAAGGGCCTTTGACGAACTGAATGCAGGAAGGGGAGAGAATTACCAAATTCCTCTCACCTCTCTTCCTGGACAACTGCAGAACTTTGACGGGAAGGAAATTCCCGTTGAGGGGACTGCAGACTTGGACATTAAAATTGGGCGACATAAGTTGAAACACCCGGTCATAGTTGTGACCCCAGAGGGCACCCCTTGTTTACTAGGGAATGACCTCCTGAGAAGGTTGTCACCCCTAATAGATTGTGTAAACAAGGTCCTCGGGACCCAGACTAGCCGACCAATAAAATTAAAACAGAGTGTCAACCATGTTAGTTTAAACGGCACCTGCCACATGGTTGAACAAAAATCTGACCAAGTAGAATTTCACTTCCAGAATAGCCAAATTCCAGACGTGACAGTAATAGCAGTAGGACAACAGACTGGTGATGGGGGGTCCTCTCTATTTCTGAAAACCAACCTTCCTTCCAGTCTAAAGTGGTACTCCACGCTGGAAGGAAACACCCTGAAATTCTATACTAATCCACAATCAGAAACTCCCACTCCAATAGTCCAGAAAGATGTGAAATCAGCTCAGAGCCTGGCTGATATTCAGCAAAATGGAGAGCAGTTGTTCATCCCTGTTCAGTTAAATGATGGGAAGGACTCTGTTCTCGCTCGAGTGTGTGTGAACAACGGTAAGAGCTTCATCAGCGAAGCCATGTTCCGCCAACTCCCAAAAGATCCAGCCATTCCCACCTTCAAACTGATAGACAAGTGGGAAATGGACCTGGAAGCACCTACTTCCAAACATCTCCTGCCAAGCAGGTGTATGCTCAAAATCTCCATTGGCAACAAGAGCATAGTCCACAATTGTTGGGTCGTGCGAGACGTCCCTGCCGCCTTTTACTTAGGCAGTGACATTCTCAATCGCTTCGCCATTAGTTTGGACCTAATAAACTTCAAAGCTTGGTCCCGATTAGCGGATAATCCCATGGGCTTTGATGATCCAGAAAAAGCATTTAGGTCAGCTCAATTGCTACCTTATGCAGTTGAAATCCAGATTAAAGAGGAGGTCACCATCCCAGAAAGCACCCGACAATTCTCCCTGGAAGTGAAAGTTAAAAGAGGACAACATTTGAAAAACCCTGATGCTTACATACATCTAAACGCTTTTCTCCAACAGCAAGGGTTGGGGGTAAACCCAACTCCATTAGTCAACATAGAACATGACACCATTCCAATAGAGGTGGATAACAGCGACTTAAAGAGTATTACTCTAGCCGCAGGCACCATTATTGGAATGGCGGTTGATGACCGACATTTCTCCATTGATCTTGGAAATGAACTGTTAGGGCCAATCCCCAAGGACTGCTTTGACAGTGACAGTGATGACAACACAACACCAGACAGGATTTTTACCCGGCATGGGGGGAACTTCCTGGTGTACACTTCCTGCCCCTATGGTAAGGAAGATGTGACTTGTGACTTCAGGAGGGATGAGGTGATTTTCCAGGTCCATGAGGGCTGCCTTTCCCACCTGAAGCCTCCAGTCCAAATCAGCACTCTGACCAGGGACTTCTCCACCCAGCTGGAGGAGGCCGCTGAAATAGCCAAACCAGATGTCTTTCCAGGCTTCAGGCAGATGGTGGAAGAGAGAGTCAACCTAGCTGATGCCTGTGTGACTCTGGAACAAAAGCAAAAGTTGAAACAAGTTTTCTTGGATTTCCAAGATCTCTTTGCGGTAGACTCATATGACTGTGGTCGCACTGACATCCACACAACAACAATCCCCACGGACCCTGGCATGACTCCAGTGTTTGTGAAGCAATATCGCTTGCCTCTCGCATCAATGGAGTCCAATACTGAAATAATTAAGAACCTTGAGTCCCAGGGAAAAATCCGTCCAGTCCACAGCACCTTCAATAATCCGGTGCTGGGAATATTGAAGCCAAACGGCCAGTGGAGACTCTGCGCTGACCTCAGGGAGCTCAACAAACGGGTCCATACTTCCCGATGGCCTCTGCCCTACATTGACCAAGGGCTGGCCCAGATTCAGGGGTCACAGGTATTCACTGCAATAGACCTGACCAATGGATACTGGACTGTGCCTGTCAGTAGGAGGACCAATACAAACTGGCTTTTACCTTTGGGGGCCAACAGTATACATGGACCCGGACTCCCTTCGGATACCTTAACTCCGGTAATGAGTTCAATATTTTCCTACATAAGGCCATGCCCGACCTGGGTGCGAGGGGTAACCTGGCTTATGTAGATGATGTCCTCATCAAAAGTTCATCTGTGGAGGAACACATAGCGGAGATCCGTTATGTTCTGACACAGTTGAGGGCCGCAGGAGCAAAACTTTCCTTTCAAAAAGCACAGTGGTGCAGAACCCGTGTTAATTTCTTGGGGCATGAGATTGCTCCTCAGGGTCTCTGTCCCCAGGAAAAGAAAGTGGAAGCACTTCAGAAACTGAAAGACCCCACAACTCTGCGGGAACTAAGGAGCCTCCTTGGACTGACTAATTACAGCAGAAAGTTCATTGAGGGCTACGCAGAGATCACCAGACACCTGATTCATCTCCTGAAGGGGGGGGTCAAGTGGGAATGGGGTCCAGAACAAGCCGAGGCAGTAAGACAACTCAAAAGAAGCCTCTCACAAGCGCCTTGCCTAGCTTACCCTGTCAGAAACAAGGAGTTCTTCCTGGAGACGGGGTTCTCTAATACGTGCTTGACAGCAGTATTATACCAAAAGCATGACAGGGTCAATAAAGTAATCTCCTATGCGAGCAAAACTTTATCCTCTGTGGAGGAAAAATTCAACGATTGTGAGAAGGCACTCCTGGCAACGGTGTGGGCATTGAAGAATTACCGCCCGTTTATCCAGGGGGAACACATAATAGTGGAGACTCCACACCAGCCTCTGCAATATCTCCAAAGTGATAGAATCCGGGCCGGAAATGTGAGTAATTCCCGAATTACTTCCTGGATTCTGTCAATGCAAGGCTTTCCTGTGGAAGTCAGATATGGCCAAAACAAGAAGAGTCCCCTCGCGCAAGGTCTGGCTGACTTGCATGATTGTGCCAGAGAAAACTGTCTCGAGGACGAGAGTCTAAAAATAAAGGACAACACGGAGGCATACCTTAATTCCCCACACAAAGTCTTTGAAGAGGACAAGTGTGAGGGAATGCCCACTGTCTATGTGGATGGATGCTCTTACCATGTTGACAACGACGGGGAGAAAGAACTGGTGGCCGGCGTAGGGAATGCATGGGTGAATGAGTCCCCAGAACCCTCCGCTGGATACAAAATTGGTCCCCGAAGTAGTCAGGTGGCAGAATTGATGGCTGTGCATCAGGCCATCCTCACTGCTGTCCAGCATCAACTCCACGAACTGGTCATAATCACAGATTCGGATTATGTACGGAATGGGTTCGTGGAGCACCTGGTTAATTGGAAAACCAGAGGCATGTTATGTGCTAACAACAAACCCTTGAAACATGGGAAGTTGATCCAAAACATTGATGATCTGGTCACCTCGAATGAGATGACCATCTATTGGAAAAAGATCAAGGGTCATTCCAAAGTAGAGGGACCAGACAAAACTGGAAATGACTTAGCTGATCAGCTGGCCAAAACCGGGGCCATCCAAGGGGATCTAATTGAGATTGAGTCCCTGTTGGGGGAAATCCAGATCACTGCTATCACTAGGTCCCAGACAAATGCTCACAACGACCTTTCAATTGCACAATGGAGTAAGGAGACCCCTGATGCTGATTTGATTACAGCTCAGAAGGGGGATCCAATTATTGGTAAGTTTTACCAACACCATGAGGACCCTGAGAACTTTCCCCTGACGGATACCGATTACATTGGGAAAGAGGACCTAAGAGTGTTGATGAAGTGTCCAAAAATGTTCCGGATCCAAGACGGTTTGCTGGTAAGGAAATCCAAAGCTGGCCACGATCAGTGGGTGGTTCCTACCTCATTCCGAAGCCTGATGTTAAGTCACGCCCATGATGCGGCCACCGCCGGTCATAGGGGGTTTCACACAACATTGGAAATCTTAAGAGAGGTTGCATACCGGCCACACATGGGGCAGGACCTCGACCAATACTTGAAGGGGTGTCTTGTGTGTGCACAATTTCAGCCATCATCCCTCACGCACCGTGCGCCTCTCCAAAAGAGGGGGATGACACTGCCATGGTCAGATTTACAAATCGACTTTGTAGGCCCCGTGATTCGCTCGGCTAGGGGGAATAAGTACATGTTGACTGTGACATGCTTGTTTACCAAGTGGGTGGAATGTCTCCCAGCCCCAAATTGCAAGGCAGAAACCGCAGCTGCCTTGATGATTAACCACATCTTTTCCCGTTTTGGTCTACCTCAAAGGATTGAGTCAGACAGAGGTAGCCACTTCACCAGTGAAGTGATGACAAAGATGTGGGAGATACTGGGGGTCAAGAGAAAGCTGCATATTGCTTATAGACCAGCTTCTTCTGGAGCAGTGGAACGCTACAACCGGACAATTGTGAGCATCTTAAAAAAGTTTGTGGCAGATTCTGGGCCAAGTTGGGATATGCGATTACCTCTGGTCCTAATGGCCATCAGATCTACCCCTTCATCTGCAACCAAAATGTCACCATTTGAGTTGATGACTGGGCGCAAGATGGTGCTTCCGCAGCATTTGCTCTACAGGACCCAAGAGCAGACACTGATAAATGCCTCCACAACTCATGAGTATGTGGAGAATTTAAGGAAACACCTTCAACATGCTTTTGCTTATGCTCAGCGGAATCTAGAAAGATCAGCTGATAGCATGAAGACCCATTATGACCTGAAAACTTCCAGGAAGGAATATCAGGTTGGAGACCGGGTCTATCTATACAACTTCCAAAGGAACCAGGCCAAGCAGCGCAAATTTTTGCCTACATGGAAGGGACCCTTTGAGATCATCGACAAGATCTCTCCTGTGGCCTACAAAATCCACATCCCCAAAGGTCCTTTGGCAGCGGGGGAAGACAAGTGGGTCCACATAAACCAGTTGAAGTGTTGCCATCCCAGGCACGCTCTGCAACAACTGGAGGAATCCTCTGGAATCCTAGCGGGCACTGTCTCAGACTAATTCAGTTCCAACCATAAAACATACCACATCTAGTCTCTAAAATATTGTGATTTGCATGAAACTGTCTCTTAGTTATACTGTTTTTTTTTTCAAAATAAGAATGTAATGTTTTGTTATGATGAAATGCATATGCTGCCCCACTATCTCAACAGTGGTGGAAAAACGTCTATGAGTAGGTATTGCCGCTTTTGCTTTATCATCCTAGGAGAGATGAAACCATGGAGAATGACCAAGGAGGACGATCCGGAGACCGCGAGCAGAGACGCAACGGGCCCGGGGTACCGCCCAATCTTCCCATCAGGACCGGCGAGGAGAACCGATCGACCAGTACCGGATGGAGGAAAAGATGCTGAACTGTGCCATCTATTGGAAGAAGATGAGGAAACATCCCAGATCTTGCGGGTCCCACCAGTGAAGGATCAGATGGCCACCGCAAGAAGGGGGGCTTGTGGGATGTATTTACCCATGCATCCGAGCCCTACCTCGAAACTTTGCAGTACTGACATGAAAACATCGTGATGGCCAGAGCTTCCCAGAAAATGCCCAGGGAAGTGCATGAAGAATAGGCTGCCACTCATTTTTGCCGATGTTATGGGCACAGAAGGACACTGCCTAAAACCACCATTGGACTACCCACACAGTAGTCTGAAACCATTGGGAATGGCAATGCTGATTGCCAAAAGCAAACCCATAACTGTGGAGAATTCATTTTCTTAAATCCCAAAAAGGGGTGCAGTACCAGTACTCACCACTATCCAAAAGCCGGCGTTTTTAAACCACCCTGTGTTTCTCTGAAGGCAGGCTCAAAATGCCTATTTTCAAACATTGCAACATGTGCAAAATATTCACTGAACACCAGCAGACATTTGGCAGAATGGAGTTTTGTGTACTTACAAAATCTGGGAAATGAAGAGCCCAAAACAATGCTTATAACAAAACTGCTATGGAGTCAGCAGTTTAAGCTGCACTGGATTTAAAGACACTAAAATCGAAAATGTTTAGATTAAATGAGTGACCTATGTTTGGTGTCACATAGGTTGCAATTGTTTAAATGTCATAGTTTTGAACTTAGAATCAGCATTCTAGCTGCATATGTAAAAAAATTGTCTTGACTTAAACTGGGAAACAAAAAGTGACATTTTATCTGAAACCTGGCTTAAGGAACTGAATTCTGCCTGGCAACTACCCCCATCAGGAGTGAAACTTGAGTCACAGCTGTGTTCCCAGGCCTAGCTGCCCTTTTGCTGCTCACACCAAAAGGGATATGACACTTCCCTGATTGAATTACCTGGGCTCTGCAGGAAATTGAACAAAGCCCTGTCTTGACTCAGGCAAATGGTTTATTGCAGATGTCGTAAAACAGCTTCCTCTTGGCAGAAGCTGGGAGTGGCAGGGTCTCTGAGCTTGGCAGAAACTGGAAAGACTGGTTTCTGTACCATGTGACCTGAAAAGACACACCTCTATAGCCAGAATATGGTTTTAGAAAAAGATGAATAACTCATAGTACGGACATGTGAAAATTTTATAAATGACACCATAATTCTTGTGATTTTTCTGCCCACATTTTAAGAGGTTTTTCGAACCGGTGGCATGTTCAGGGGGGTTTTAGCGGAAAAGAGGATATTACTCAAAATGTGTGCATGTGAAAAATCTGACACTTCATCAACTAATGTCCATACTCCTTGCGCACATGTGTGTAAATTTGGGTCAATGTCCGGAATTGCAAAATCAGTTAAAAAGTGAAATATGTGCCATTTCTGGATGCAAGCTCCTTTAAACGCCAGAGTCAGAACAGGGGCTAACATCAGTAATGCCTCATGTGTGTATGTCATTTTAAACAAATGTGTACCTGTGCAAATATGTCTTTTGTTATCATATCTAGATTGTGTGCAATTTGACAGGGGAGTGTTCTCTCTGCAAGCCATAAAATGACATCACTCTGACACAACTTAGCTCCCCCAATCAAATGAGAAATGGAAGTTTGACCAATTAGAAGCTGAGAGAGAGGTAGGGTCTAGTGATGCTCACACACACCCATTTCAAAACACATAAAAGCAGAGAGACAGGACAGATAGGGACTTTCAAATCCATTTGCAGCTGGAAGCTCTGCCGGGAAAATCCATACTTTACCTCCATCAATCTCCAGAGAAAGCTGTGCAGAAAGATCCAGACTTTAAATCCCTCAATCTTCAGAATTCAGAGAGAGAGCAGACCCAGATCACTGTGAAGTGCAGAGACCAGAGTCCTGTCTAAAACCTGACCAGATCCATGGCGAGGCCCAATTAACTCAAGAATATAGTGTGAGTACCTAGAAAACTGTGCAGAACCAATCTCCTAGTTAAAATAATACAATTCAATCTAGCTTAATCTAAGTAGAACTGTCTCCTAACTGTCACCTGTCATTTGCTTTTCTAGTTGCAAGCTGCACTTGTCTTTTTGAACTTTAAAATTTCAAATCTGAAAAACGACCTTTATTTAATCGCTCATATCTCCGTAACCGTTTGAGCTAGAGACTTGCAGTAACTTTCATCTGGAAGCTGAGATCCTAGGCTTTCATAGGACCCCGAAACGATATTGCTAGCCCTTGTAGTTCCTCTGTAATCGCACCAGACGCATTCGCGAATTTTACCGCGATTTGCCAATTTCTCCACGTGTAAAAATTTGCTGCTGGTTGCCTTCCATTTGCCAAAAATTCGTTCAACCTACCAATTACTCCTAGATCCTTGCTAAAGTGATCCTGGACTAATAATAACTTGATTTCACTCACCCTGAACCTCCTAGAGGGAATTAAAAGCATTTTAGCATATTTTTCCCTTTATTGCCAGCACATATAAAAGCATTTTGCCTGTGTTTAAACTCCAATCTGTAGTCTAAGCTTGCTGGGGTGAACTGAATTACATTTGATTGCATTTCTGAGAACTGTGTGCTTTCCTTCCATTTCCTTGCATTGCATAAAAGGGGGGAGGGGATTGCCAGAGAAAAGTGATTACATTGTTTTGTTGAACGCATATTGAGTAGTTTCTGTACTGCATTTTCATTCCACCTTGCATCCATTTGAAACCATAAAAGTATTGTTGCTATCTTATTCATCCTATAACCACTCATGTGATCATTGATTATAAAGAAGTGTGCTAGTGCCAGACTATCCATTATTGATTACTGATCAGATTAAGTGTGATATTCAATTATTAATTTATTATAAAGTGTGATATATATATCTATATTGTTTAAATTATCAAATAAACCTTTTAACTTGCAAACCAGAACTACTTCTTGGCTCAGTGGGGTCAGGAGGATTCCAAGAGAGGGGTGTTATATAGGGGTAGTCATCCAGAACGCATGAACTGGACATAAAGGTATATCAATAAGGGTTTTCATTCAGTATTCTAGACTAGGCGTTGACTTAGCTGTAGTGTTGAATTGAATCCTCTTACACTCCTGAGATTCTATCTGGGGCTACAACCAAAAGATCAGGGGCTATAGCCCCCTTGCCCCCCCTAGCAATGCCCCTGAACCATATTATCCAAGGGTGGAGCCCGATAGCTGATACATTGAAGCACTTTGGGTCTGATTTAGCAGCAGATGTGAATTTGTGTGATTTGACCAAAGAGCAAACCTCAGTCACAGCTCCATTACTGGTGATGTGGAAGCTGATAGGGCCTTGGTGGCTGTGTTAGGAGATTTGTGTGTGTAGTGCAAGATGATAAGAGAATTAGAATGGAGCCAGTCAGGTAGAAGAGGGTGCAGACAAACGAGTGGCACATGATGGGCTGATAATGCACGAGTGCCATCCAATGGCTATATGACTAATTGTATATTTCTGTGTTTGCCTCAGGATGGTGTAATTTGAATAGACAGGTTTTCAATTTTTTCCTGAAGGTCAGTTGATATTATTCTGCATGCAGGTGTTTGGGAGTAAAGTTCCGGAGTCTGCATAAGGTTTTGAACCAAATCTTCCTTTTGATACGGGCTACTGAGAGATCAAAGAGCTGGGATATGTGTTTGTTTCATTTAATAATTGGGAGCTCGTTATAATCGGTTGAGTAGATAGTTCACAAATCCAAGGTGCAGGGAGTGTTGCCAGTGTTGGAGGTGCTGCTTGACCAGAAAGTCTTTCTACACTTTCTAATCTGTTGATTGCTGGCTGCTGTTGCTCCCACCCCTTATAATCCCTTCTCCCGTTGAGAAGTGACACGGAGTGCAGGGAATATTGCCAGTGTTGGAGGTGCTGCTTGACCAGAAAGTCTTTCTACAATTTCTAATCTGCTGGCTGCTGTTGCTCCCACCCCTTATAATCCCTTCTCCCGTTGCGAAGTGACACGGAGTGCAGGGAGTGTTGCCAGTGTTGGAGGCGCTGCTTGACCAGAAAGTCTTTCTACACTTTCTAATCTGTTGATTGCTGGCTGCTGTTGCTCCCACCCCATATAATCCCTTCTCCCGTTGCGAAGTGACACAGAGTGCAGGGAATATTGCCAGTGTTGGAGGTGCTGCTTGACCAGAAAGTCTTTCTACACTTTCTAATCTGTTGATTGCTGGCTGCTGTTGCTCCCACCCCTTATAATCCCTTCTCCCGTTGAGAAGTGACACAGAGTGCAGGGAATATTGCCAGTGTTGGAGGTGCTGCTTGACCAGAAAGTCTTTCTACAATTTCTAATCTGCTGGCTGCTGTTGCTCCCACCCCTTATAATCCCTTCTCCCGTTGCGAAGTGACACGGAGTGCAGGGAGTGTTGCCAGTGTTGGAGGTGCTGCTTGACCAGAAAGTCTTCCTACACTTTCTAATCTGTTGATTGCTGGCTGCTGTTGCTCCCACCCCTTATAATCCCTTCTCCCGTTGAGAAGTGACACGGAGTGAAGGGAATATTGCCAGTGTTGAAGGTGCTGCTCGACCAGAAAGTCTTTCTACAATTTCTAATCTGCTGGCTGCTGTTGCTCCCACCCCTTATAATCCCTTCTCCCGTTGCAAAGTGACACGGAGTGCAGGGAGTGTTGCCAGTGTTGGAGGTGCTGCTTGACCAGAAAGTCTTCCTACACTTTCTAATCTGTTGATTGCTGGTTGCTGTTGCTCCCACCCCTTATAATCCCTTCTCCCGTTGAGAAGTGACACGGAGTGAAGGGAATATTGCCAGTGTTGAAGGTGCTGCTCGACCAGAAAGTCTTTCTACAATTTCTAATCTGCTGGCTGCTGTTGCTCCCACCCCTTATAATCCCTTCTCCCGTTGCGAAGTGACACAGAGTGCAGGGAATATTGCCAGTGTTGGAGGTGCTGCTTGACCAGAAAGTCTTTCTACACTTTCTAGTCTGTTGATTGCTGGCTGCTGTTGCTCCCACCCCTTATAATCCCTTCTCCCGTTGCGAAGTGACACGGAGTCCAGGGAATATTGCCAGTGTTGGAGGTGCTGCTTGACCAGAAAGTCTTTCTACACTTTCTAATCTGTTGATTGCTGGCTGCTGTTGCTCCCACCCCTTATAATCCCTTCTCCCGTTGTGAAGTGACACGGAGTGCAGGGAATATTGCCAGTGTTGGAGGTGCTGCTTGACCAAAAAGTATTCCTACACTTTCTAATCTGTTGATTGCTGGCTGCTGTTGCTCCCACCCCTTATAATCCCGTCTCCCGTTGCGAAGTGACACGGAGTGCAGGGAATATTGCCAGCGTTGGAGGTGCTGCTTGACCAGAAAGTCTTTCTGCACGTTCTAATCTGTTGATTGCTGGCTGCTGTTTCTCCCACCCCTTATAATCCCTTCTCCCGTCGCGGAGTGACGTGGAGTGTGGGGAGTGTTGCCAGTGTTGACTGGGAAGATAGGGAGGACAAGGAGCTCAAGAACAAGAACATTGACCCCAAGGAGCGTGCAGTCATGTCTTCCTCATCGGATTCAAGGTGTTTCTTTCCAATGCCCCGCACAAGACTGCAATCTAAAGCTCAGGTGATTGACAACCTTATAAAGATTGACAAATTACAAAAACAGTTATCCACACATTCTCTGCCACCTGAAGGGAATACTCACGAAGGCTTGAAACACCCAATGAAGGATCTTAAAACCTAGCTGCAGCACTCTACGTGTGGGATTCAATGTGTTGGTCTTAGTAATGCACTGAAAGCAAAAACACAGAGGCTGATATCTCTAGATACTGCCTCTCCTTTTGGTGCTGCAAACTCCATTAGAGCAATAGCCAGTAGTATTGATAATCGGGGTACTCCCCTCTCATGTCTTCAGCTAGACCTGACAGGTGTGTAGATCCACCAGAGTGAATGTGCCCCTTCTATGAGAGCTCTAAACACTGAAGATCAGTCTATATGTCCTCTAAATGCTGCACTGGAACAGGAACCAGTGACAATGAAACATTGATAGGCTGCTTGGGTCAGCAGGCTGCCATACTCTCATCAAGAGAAGAGAGGGCAAGAATAATGGGATGTGCAAAAGAAGAACTAGGGGATCTTTTAACACTGGAAGAAGTTCAGCCTGCCACCATTCCGGTGGAATCACAATGTGAGACGCTGGAGATCACCTCAACTTTGATGGACCTCAATAACACAATCCAAGCACAGTGACAACCCTTGTTATCTATGGACATTGGACTGCTTAATTAATGAGAGATTGGTACTACAGTCCATCCATCACTTGTGTGCCCGGCTGCTTCTAAAGTTGTTGAGTCAGGTTTCCAAGCAGAGGATGATTGCTCAAATGACCCAAAAATACCATACTGGAACCAAAGACCCCCGCTGTCTTATGTAATTTTCAATAGAGATGGGGGTCCTGGCCCTTTGAATAAGAGTCATTTTAATCAATCTATTAAGTTTCCCAGAGGAAACTCTGCCTTCTTCCCTAAACAGCTTGAAGACTTAAAACCTGAAGTGTGCTCTTCTGCATTTAATCCACATTGTATGGTGATGGCCAGGATCGCAATTTCACAAACTCTATAAAACTATTAATGACAATATAAAGGACCAAGCAACATTGCTGGCGTTGATTCATTCGAAGGTTGTATATATCAAATCCTTCATTACCTCACTTCAGTCACAAGTAGATCAAGAGGTGGAGTGTTCAAGGCTGATTCAGAGCAAAATGCAGGACGCCCTGAACCTTGAGAGAGCTGACAAGAAACATCTATTGAGTGCAATTTTGGACCTGTTGCAATTGAAATCACTGGTACAAAACAGAAAGCCATGTCTGTCCCCCAATCACGGCCTACCTCCTTCCCAGCGTACTGAAAGTGATGACTCTTCTAATAATCAAACTCATGGCAATAGTCTACATTTTGAAAGGAAGAGCCCAATGACCTCCGACGTGGCTAATACTGAATAGGATCTTGTTGTATGTCTGGTAGAGGTAGTCCGGAACCAGAGCAGTGGGCTCTCCTCCCTTAGTTAGTCTGATTCAACATACAAAGAACCCGCTGCTACGAAACATCAATCAACTTGTTCTATATAGGAAAGTAATTCTCAGACGAAAGCTAAGGTTGACTCACTACAGTTTCCAATCTTCCAGCAAAGAAAGAGGATAAAACTAACGAGAAAGATGAATGAAGTAAAGCCTCATAAACAAAAAACGAAGAAAGCTTTCTCTTTAAGTCTCAGAGCCCTCCTATCCACCGGCCTCCTCCTCAAGTCCAACTGAAACCAGGGAACAGGCCTGCAAAAATTTAAGGAGAATGTTTACCCATTGAGAGAGTGAAGACGGAAGCTATAGACGAGGAATGCCTAAACTGCTCTACATACTCATTAGAAGAAGAGGATATATCATTAAACAAGATAATGCCTACCGCTAAATCCATCCTACCTGCAATATGACTCCCCTGTCTTCCACGAATCACATAGTTTGCGACCGTGACCATTGGTGCACCCAAGTCTGGCAATGGTTGTACTACTAGAATACCTAATGCAAAGACCTCTCAGAGTTTGTCTGATCGTGACTCTCCTTTTCGGACATTGGCTGAGAGGTGCATGGACATCTTAAGGAAAAATGTCCCTTTGACAAAGATGATGGGTTGGTCAAAGGGGCTTAAACCCTCCAACATTAAAAGACATTTGGATAACACGACTCCGAATAAGGATTGCAATTCCAATTCATGCAAGGTAACTCTTGAGTGGTTGCTTCCAGTGATAGATGGTTTCATCCTGAATCAGTTTGAATGCTCTAAGCCTCCTTCACAACATTCACTGTTGCGTTTCCTTCAATCTGATGACATCCTAATAGTGGAATTTCCAAAAGAGCATGTAACTGATTGGGTGATCCTTAACCTGCACTCTAAAGGTGTTAAGACCTCCTTACTAGAAATGGCACATCTGCTCCTAGGTATGCGGTTCAAATGTCGAGAATTCATAGAAAGAATAGTGCCTAGGCCTTTTTTTAGCCTCCCGCAGGATTCTAGAAGCATGTTTCCCTTGGAAGCATTACAGATAATTAAGAACCCTGACAACATCAGAATCTGTACACCTGGGGAGGCTTTCGAGCCAGAATCAACAGCAGCAGTTAGAAGACCGACTGGTCCACTATGGATAACTTTCTCTAATAGCAGTTATCTCAAGCACACAATCGGAGCCAAATTTAATTCAAACAAATGAAGACCATTTGGATTGGGGACATAACTTAGCCATGATGTCCACATAGATGGATGGCCTTTTGAAAACTAAGAGGCCACGTCCATCTCCTGAAGGACCATCATTTACAATTAGGTGCATTTGATGTGATCTGTCTACAGGTAACCTGCTTTGGAACGCACCCAGTCTTGATGGCTATGCAACTTTTTGCACACCGGCCTATGGAGGAGAACAAGGTCGCCCTGTGGCTGGACTCCTCCCCTTCATCAGCTCGGCGCTGGACTATCAGTAGACACCTGTGATAGCCCAAATTCCTTTATGCAAATTACCTGTCTGAGAGAAACTAAGGACTTATAATTGCAACGCTTTTCTATTCTCAATATTTATTGGAATCCGACTGCTATTTCTACGATGACCTTTCTGAATGAGACTTCTACACTACTAGACAATTGGACATACAAACCCCAAAATATAATTTTTGGAGGAATTCTGAATCGCCCCTGTATTAAGAATCAAAATAGCTCATTGTTGGGCATTAGATGTTCCCCTCACGGAGTGACGTAGAGCTTGTATCTGTCTCAACCTAATAAAAACCTGAGACTTTCACATCCTGAATGATCAAACTAAGGGTGATTGTCCTTTCAAAACTATGTCATCAAATGGCAACGTAGCCTGTTGTTTGGATTATATATTTGTATCTTCCTCATTACTCCCGGACATTCTATCTTTTGAAGTTCTCCAGGAAACGGCTAGTGACCACTCATTATTAAATCTTTGCTGAAAGAGCTGGTATTGTCGTGTACAACGGTCAAAGTTGATCTTCCTGGAACATAATTAAGGTATGAATACATTGAGGATGAAGCGACAGGACATTGTGTCCTTCTCTGAGCAAACTTTGAGAATGCTAACTCAGGAGGTGGCCTTCTCTAAGGAGTCTTGGAGAATGCTAACTCAGGAGGTGGCCTTCTCTAAGGAGTCTTGGAGAATGCTAACTCAGGAGGATGATGTGAATTATGTCCCTCTCCTCCTTGAATTCAAAGTCAAATTAAAAAAACCTGGTCTGATCAAAACATCCCATCAGTATATGTTTGATCAAAAACTTAAGATGTGTTTGATCAAAAACTTAAGATGGAAAAAAAAACTAACGTGGAAGGACATCAAACGAATAAATCGAGGGCCAGTGGCCAACAGAATAATTCTGATTAAAATGCAGAAACCGTCATACAAGAACTGGCTAAATTTGCATAACGCTGAAATGCTGCAGAAGGAAGCAGAATCCATGCTATTAGCCTTGACTAAAAAAGGTGGGAGATCTATTTGGCAAATGCTAAATGTAGTGATGGGAAGGCAACCAATTTGACAGAAGAAATGTGGACAGCATTCTACCAACATCTATTCAAATAAAAAGATGTTTCGTCTGACACAACACTCCCGATGGTAAACAAAAGATTGTCACTCCAGTTAGATCATTTGGATGTACAACTATTGATTAAAAAGGCTAGCAACTCTAGAGCACCTGGCCCATATGGCATTATGAACTTCATGATCAAGAAAGATCCATAGTTGTGGTCCTAAATGATCTTCGTATTGTTCAAGCAAATCATGAGAAGGTGGATGATCTCTGTTTCTTGGAAAACTGCAAACATAATTCCTATATACAAGCGGGGTGACAGAGCGGGTCCTGCCATTTATTGGCCAATTATTGAATTCACTTCGTAAGCTATTTGCGGGTTTCCTTTTGAAAGAATTTCAAAAATGGGTTGCAACTACAGACAGGGAATGATCCGTTCCAAACAGGACTTGTAAATGGAGTCGGAACTGACTTAAATCTGTTTCTAATAAACATCATCAAAGCAAAAGTTTTCAAAGAGAGGACAAAATATATGTGGCATTTATAGACCTACACAATGTGTTCAATTGTGTTGACCGACAATTGCTTTGATCAAAGATGTAAAGATGGAACTGCCCTGGGGACTTGCTAGAGGCCATTAATTCCCTGTTTGAATCAACCAGTGTGCAGATTCAACTCAATGCCCAGGGCCTCCTGACAAGACTGACATCGACAGTTGGAGGCCTGAAACAGGGCTCTCCCCTAGCACCAATACTATTTGGTCGGTTCATCTCTGATCTAAAAGAGACACTGGACGTAGTAAGAGTCTTTCCACCAAAAGTAGGTGACCAACCGGTGAACAGGCTCTTGTTTGCAGATGGTCTGGGCCTGATAGACCAGACAGCTATCAGCCTTCAGCGTTGTCTGGATGCTCTTTAGCATTACATGATTTCCAATGGTATGATGATGAATTTAACAAACACTACTATCATGAGATTGGGAACTTGTGGTTTGAGAACTAATAATATGTTTAAATGGTATATTAATAAACTACCACTGGTAGAGTCCCAACAAGTGATTTGTTTAGGGGCCTTGATTAATAACAGCAAGGTGATCTCCCTCGACAGAAAGCCTTGAAGATCAAGCTAAGTATCTTGATTGCACAGGGAAGACTGATCCATAGAAGATATGGCACATTTTCGTTCTTGCCATTGTTATCCTTCTACAAAGCAAAAGTCACCCCGGTACTAACCTATGTGGTGGAAGGTTTGCCCTCTACTCCTCAGAGAATGTGGCAGATGTTAGAGGGAATGTTCTGGAGAAAGATACTAAAGCTTCCCAATCAGATTTCAGCATCACTTATTAGTTTTGAGCTGGTCCTGATTTCCTTACAAGCCAGAACTCTGTGTAAATTGTTGGCACTTTACCGAAAATGCCTTCTGCCAGTCGGGCCAAGCCATTTGAAATTTTCGAAGTGGCACTAAAGACATCGAGAGATAATCTACTAGATGAGGAACAGCTGTGATCAATGTCTCTGCCGTCTTGATGTGACAAAGTAAGAGCTAATCAACAACCCTGCAAGGGTAAAAAGGAAGGTGTGGCAGGAGGATTGGATCAGTATGACTGATAAGAAAAATCAATGCAAAATATCAAATGCATTATGGAATGAACATAAGATTTGGGGTGAACTCCCAAAAATATCTGACTAAATTCCCTAACGGTTGGTACAGAGGCCAATTTCTATGCTTCAAAATTAATATATATCCAACTGCACATATTCTAAAAATGTATGGCCAGGTCTCATCGACTGACTGCCGACATTTCCCTTAAGAAGGAGAGGAGGAATCTCTGAGGCATATAACGCTATTTTGTCAAGGCCTGTTTGACTTGAGAGCAAAATATCTGGGAAAGATCATTAAGGATAGACACTTGGAAGCAGTAGACTTGCTTTGGCTTTTCCTCCGGCGAGGTGAATGCTTTTCAGCAACATTCGCCCTGTTAACATTTTTGAAGGAAGTCTTTGCTGAGAACCTAAAGGAATCTTGAAATAAGGTTTCAAGGGAGAATCCTTTGCTTTAGAGATAACGTATGATAGTGTAAATATGGAATGAGGATTGCATTTTTTTAATCATGAGTTTTGATAAAAGATTTGTAATTAACCAATAATCAATAAAAACACAAAAAAATCCAAGGTGCAGGCTGTTGGCATAATCTAGCCTTGACAGTGGCAGTGCTATCGTGGCCATATTCCTGAGCATGAAGACCAGGAAGAGAAAGATGCGCTGTATAGTGCAGGCTTATAAGAAGCAACTCCTTACAATGGAATTAATCTGTGATTCTAGTGTAAGGTTGCTGTTCATTGTAATTCCAAGTTTCTTTAACATGGATGTGGAAAGTGGACAGGGGCCTTTTTCATCCAGCAAGGGGTCTAATTTAGTATTTGGCTGGGTTGTGCAGCAGATCATAAGGTCTGCTTTATCCAGGTTTTGTTAAAGTATATTTGAGGCCATTTAAGGGTCCCTTTGAGCAAAACACGTCCTGTGGTCCGATGTGTTTGTGGTTCCGTCATATGGGAGTTGATAAACAAGTAATCTCCATAGTTGAAGCACATGCACCTGAGTTGTCTTCACTACAGTGTGCTGACGTCAATACAATGTGCCATCACTACAGCGTGCTTTTACAACGATATATACATATGTCGAGCCTAGAAACACATGTCTACAGGTGCGTTATAAATGACATCATATCATTTCATATATGTATGTATACATGTATAAAACCTTCAACAGGCAGTCCTTTATTTTGGACTGTCATACTTTGCTGTTTGTTTTGCTACTGGATAGCCTTCCCTTGGTCCATGTTGCCACGAAAGATGAAGAGATACATAGATATATAGATATACATGTCTTAGCTGTAGCTGTGGCTGTTTACCTTCATGATTAGGATCACTGTTGGTTTGCAGAAGTGTGAGGGTTGAGTAGATGGCTTAGCCACTACTCGTCCTTATACTCCTGAAGAGCAGAAGTCATTTTGTCACACACACTCCCTCCACCTGTGTTTTTCACCAAAGCTGAGCTTTTCACTGCTTTTATCTCAAAGTCCGGACATTTCTCAACGGTAGCAATTCAAGTCATATGTACTCCATTATAACCAAAGAGCATCAACACCATATCACACTCAACTAGTCAGAGGTATGTGAGGCTCACACTTTTCGTCTAAGGTAGATTTCTTCTGCATTTGAACACGGTTGCCCCAGAATTCTCTTAAGGCATTAATGGCGGAAGTGGACTGTACTGACTATCGGATAACCCAGGCTGTGACCACATAGGTTATCCTAACCCTAGTGGTAAGTAGAATGTGTGCTGTGCGCAGGGAATACGACCATTTCTACAGCCCCATCAGCATGTTGTAGTGTAGCTGTGTTGATCACTAGGAACTATTATTGCTTACCAGTCCTAAGAGCAGGCAGAGTCAAATGCGATGCAGTCTAATCAGAGGCTTGTTGGAAGCTGCTGCTTGTAGTTTTGGAGTGTGAGGCAGTGCGACTTGACATGCTCATGCTTGTTTGTTAGGAGTAGGCCATTTCCTCTAACCTGAAGAGACTCTGAGCCTGCACGGTTGTGAGATTGTGCTCTCGAGCTCCGAACACTGAGGCAGCAAAAGCGGCAAAGCATCTGTGGTCCCAAGGTTCTGAGGGCCCGAGGGGAGTGGCAGAGGTTTTCCACGCAAGGTACTCTTTACTCTGTGTTCACAGTTATTTCATGTGTGAGATGAGTTATTCCAGGACTATGTGAGGGGAAAGGCCGCCAGTTGCTCACTCGCTGCACATAACGAATATATTGAGCATTCAGCAAATTCTAAAACCCATAAACCGATTCACACAATTTAATTTATTTGACCATTTCAATGCTGCATTCTGTATTGCTTTAAGTTGCTTTCAAAAAACTCTATTGGATTGTGCTGATACTCTGATAATTTCGCTTGGAGTCCTCCCTTTAGAAAAATGTTTCTGTCCTATATTAGCCTCTTACTAAGGCTGTCACTTCCGCGGAAATGTTTAATTGGAGCCTGCTTCGTGATGTATTTGTTTTACTGAATTTTGAGCTATTTGGTGAAATCTGCCTGGGAATTCGGTACTCGGTTAATACACCACTAGCCCGTGCAAACTGATTTTCAAAACTATGATTGGGCGTTCCTCCTTTTGGAGTCTTATGACAACTGGCATTAGAGAGTACCCCAACTGTGATCCCATGGAGGGCAGGTTGGAGGCTCTTGTGAATTCCCTCGATCGGGAGAGCTCTAACTTGGGTGCAGTCACTGAGGACAGAATTTTCATGAATCTTTGCTCAAATTTGGGCACAAACACGGGAGAGCATGTTTTGGTCAGGAGTCCAAATACAGATTTGGGGAGAACAGTACCCAGTCTTGGAATTAACACGCTAAGCCTACAGCAAGACTTAATGTTGCTCACTCCTATCTATGGTCATAACATCATTGACTTCTTCCCAAAATCTGGCACAAGTACAGAAATTAGACAGCTTGTTAAGTTCTGTGCCCTGGCAATAACAGATCATTTACATGTATGGTGAACCTGACGGAGTCAATACAGCAGTATGAATTATCTAATTATATGATTTCTGTTTGGGTGGACTCCGACATCTACCCTGGGGACACAAATTCCTTTTCAGCTAAATCAAATTCAGGAACTCCTACTGCTGTTACGGACGTATTAGAAGTGCGCTAAGCCTCTTCCATTAGTGTGTTGGGGGGACGTTCCTCTACACCATACCCTTCAGGATATGAATACAAGAATTAAGCTTTCTTCTCCATCTATATCAGTACTGAACTCGGTTCTTAGTGCCTTTGTTGCCATGTATAACACTATAAGAGATGAAGGAAATTAATCTTAAAGTGGAAACAATAGGTAATGCCAATACTCAAAATAACATGCACCAGTTGACTCCTCCTCTTGATCTGGGTATGTCTCTCCTCGGTCTGCTTAATCGGCCCGAGGTTCTAAGTGACCATCGGTTAACATCTGACATACCACTGTTCGAATTGCTGGGGATTTCTTATATAGTTGACCATAGTGTTGTTATACCTGGGGCTACTAGCCATCTCGGGAGGATAGCTTAGCGGCAATGTTCTCGCCATGGAAGCAAGACGACACGGAGCAACACAGGTTTGATCCCTGGGTCCGCACTTAGAAACCTCTGGGTATTAAGCGCGTTATAAATAACCAACCGTATCATATCATTTCATATCTGGAGGAAACAGAACAGGTGGATATTAATACTGGGGTAGCAAAATGTTGCCACGTCCAAAATGGCTAAGTAGAAAAAGGGGGAGTGTAAGCAAGCAAAGAAACCAAAATATCTGACATTGCTACCCTGTATAAAATGTTCATAAAAAGAAACAATCATTCAAAATCTAACTATCTACAAGTCTCTGTCTAGGCGGTCAGACGCTTTCTTAGCAACATCTATTGTAATCCCTGCACCTTTGTATACAGTCAAAACTCAAACTACAACTATTGACACTGGTACTATGGGCAAGCTTCTAGTTTTACTGGTACTATGGGTAAGCTTCTAGTTTTACTTAAACAAAATTATGCGTTAATTGTAATTGATGGTCGTAGTGTAAACACTGCTGTCAAGACTGTCTAATTATTGTAATTGACGAGTCACCTAAAAAGCAGGTCAGTATGGATCTGAGAAAACTTGAAAATGTCAATTTACAGGGGGTTCAACAAATGCTCACTGTTTATGAGGTAAATAAATTGGCTGCACCGGAAAATTATTACAGTTCAAGTACTAACCTATGTAATAAATTGTCCAATTGTGCATTCCAGTAGAGAAAGGAGGGAAGTACCTTTGACATCACAGAGCGTTCTTCTTCTGATGGTCGCATACTTTATGAAAAACTTGCGGTGAGTGATACTAATTACTGAGTAACTAGAGAACTAGATTCACTCAGTAACCTCAAGGTGGTTATATATAAAAACATACAGGTACAAGGGGAAAAAAAAATGAAGATACAATTGTACCCGTATTTAGTATACTAAGAGGGGCTCTAAGCAACCAATCTGATGACACCAACAGGGATAGTAATTTGCCACACCGTGGATATACGAAGAAAGACATTTACAATCCAACTAATGCTGAATTTACATCTATTTACAAGTGAAATGTTCTCCTTAAGCTTCTGCTGACCAGTATGTTTTGAGAACAAAAGCAACTTTGCCTAAATAGAACTAATGTGTTGTATATTTTCTCTGAGATGGGGAAATTAAGACTGATTTCATCCAATGACATAGAAAGAGTTGAGCTTGGCAGTCCCGGGAGAACCGATACGTGCATTTTGCACATCGGCTCTCGTCTATACTAAATGATAATAAACGAGGAGGGTGGGCTTTGAGTTGAGTGAATATAACATTACAGGGACCATTATGACTCAAAATCATTTAAGAGTCATGATGGGAAAGAGTTCTTGATATCAGTGAGTAACAATTGTGTGAGGATTGCTCAGGGGCAATGCGCTCGACGTGGAAGCAAGACGATGTGGAGCAACACAGGTTCGACCCCCGGGTCCATGCTAGGAAACCTCAGGGTATTAGCCTGTTATAAATAACCAATCAAACACTAGAAGAGTTGAATTTGCAACCACATGGGTTCAGAAAGAGATATTGAGGCAGATTGGACATGGTTAGCAGGGGCAAGTCAGGGCCCAACACGCTTGCATGGAACCTTATGGAATCTTTAGTAGTCCCTCCTCGCCTCAGTGTGGTTTCATGGAATACAAGAGGACGCATCCATTTATTTACAAACACTGGGGTGGTCGGATTGTTGAAGTCACACAATTGGATCCTCTTACAGGAAACCTGGCTAATGGACTGTCCCATTATAGAGGGTTATCTTGCATTTGTAAAGCATGCAAGTAAGGGCGTCTGTGGGCGTCCATCAGGGGTCTTCTGGTTGCTGTTAAAGATGGCCATGGCCTGGCTGCGAGACATATTCCCTTTACTTTGAGGGAAGAGCTGGTGCTAATAGTAGAATTGCTCATCTGTATAAATGGGCTTGACATGGGTTTATTAACATCTATTGAAACAAAAAGGTTAGCAATTTGGATATCTTGCTGGTCAGTTTGGTTGACATTGTGAATGACTGAACATCTGTTCACATAAAGGGAGTAGTGCTCTTGGTATGAGACCTGATCTCAAGTTGCCCTCCTGTTGAGACAGATGAAGAATATTTGAAACATCTTTCAACTGAGCAAAGATGGAAGGGGTTCAAGATGGTCCTGCACAAACAATGTGCTCTTTGGGCTCATAAATGACAAATGGTACTGCTTCTGGAAACATCTTTAGTAAACCTACGTGATATAGAGGGACTTCTCACTCTGTTTTGGATTACTATTTCATTATAAACATTTGTATGATCACTGTAGCAAAATAACTGTTAAATCCTCTGACTGTAGTGAGCATTGCATGGTGAGTCTGGAATTTGATTTTCAGTGGTGTAAAGTAGAAAGGGGGGCCCCCGTGGGCTTACAATTGAATTGTGGAAAGAAACGGGTAAAATGGAACGAGTGTTCCACCAAGAAAATGAATTGTAAAATGAACGCTATTCTCAAAGACACTCCATATGAATGGAAACTCTTTTTCTTTAGTGCTGCTACCTTTGAGTATTCAATTAAAGACATTATTTCATCAGTGTTTGTGGCTAAGGGTGGTCAAAATGTGGACACAAAAAAAACACTCATCCATTTAACAAAGGAACTTAATGGTTAAAAAGAAAATGAAAAGAGAGGTTTGGCGAATTGAAACGTCCTCTTCTGATAGGTCAATTAAAACTTTCAAGAATAAAGGGTGACGCTAAGGTATAAAAACACTTTAAAGAGCATGCGTGCACAAGACTTACAAAGGTATGCAGAGCATATACTTAAGAATTTAAGGAACAGAGACTTGGAGGCCTGCTGGGAGAGCATAAATAAAACCAATAATGGGCAGGCCAGTACTCAGATAAACCAAGTCACTGAGGCTGCATGGGAGAGCATTTTTCATCTTTATATGCTGGGGATAAAAACTCAGTTGCCTTTAGTGTTGCTAACAAAAACAAAAATAATAACACTTGGCAATTAGATGTCAACCAAGACTTGGTGAATATAGTTATCCAGAAGGCCAGTAATTCAAGGGCTCCAGGTCTTAGTGGGCTTTCCAATAAGTTGTTTGAAAATGATCTGAACGTGTGGTCCTCAGTTTTGTCTATCATGTTTAAGGAGATTGCTTTGTGTGAATGCATTCCACAGTCCTGGCATAATACCTGTATTATTCCTATCTGTAAGAGGGCAATCAAAATGTTTTCTGGTTCAAATTGTCTAGGTGGGAAATCGCTGAAGAATTCCTAAAACTACTCATAAGACTCCATGAAAATAGCTCAATTTAGATTAGACTAGCACAATCAGGCCAACTATCGAGGAAGATTCAGACATATTCTCGTTTGAGGTAGGGGTGCATATTGGCCCCCTGCCTCTTTCATCTATATGTCTCAGATGTGGAAGAGTATTTGGAACCTGTTTCCTTTGCTCCCCCAAAGATTGGCTATTTGGGTACATCATGGATGGCCTATGCGGACAAACTTCCTGTTGGTAGATCGTACCCCTATTGGCCTTAAGCGGTTACTAAGTGCTTTCTATACATTTGCTAAGGCCAATTTCTTGTCCATAAATGCTAAAATAATTTAAATGATTGAGTTCATTAAAAAAAAAGCAAAACATTGGCTCATGTATGGTGGTTGGAAAATGAAAAATGTAAAGTAATAGAAAACTTTGTATATCTGGGGTTTGCAATTTACAGTAGACCCCACAAGGCCTTTATGGAGAGACAGACAGTTTACACAGAGGGACCTCTTATCATCCAATCAAATGATCATAGTTAACCAGACACATAATATATTATCAATACATCCAGCTAGGATGTTCTTTGAGGAAAAAGCTTCCACCAATCTTCTATAGGGTTTGGAGTTACTTTGTCCGGACGCTCTGAACCACTTTGATAAAATTGAAGCACTCGTCTGGTGGAGGTTGTTGAGAGTCCTTAATGTCGTGCCTGGGATGGCTATTCACTTTGAGTTGGGCTTGGGCCTCTGAAGGTTGATGTAATGTGGAGGATGCTGACATTCTAGGGGCGCATCCAAAATCCCCTGGTAAATATGCTATATGAAGATTTGCAGAGAGCTTTGGAGTGCAAATCTAACCATACCCTGGTAACTATTGAAGCTTTCTGTCAGACAATTCTGAGGGAAGGGAAATTGGTAAGGATACATTGGATCTAGTTAGCTTCCCTGCAGTAATGAAACCATCATTATATTTACTTGATTGGCGTCAGACCATAAACAAGTTACACGAGTATCCCTCCATGCAACATTTAAAAGGGGAGAATAAGAAATACGGAGTTATGGCTCATTATTTGAGTGAATTTCCAAATCAATATTACAGAGAGGATTTGGGCAGATTTAGATGGAATGTATTCCATACAGTTGAAATTCCATTGCGCCGTTCTAAGATTAACGGGGAAGAAGCTTCATGTCAATTCTGCAAGAATGAAACAAAAACATTTGAAACATTGAAACACCGGCTGGTCTATTGCATTTCTTTTCCTGCACTGTGCACTTTATTCTTTGCAAGTATTGTGAAAGAAATTTCTTTTGAAGTTGGTGAAAACTTTTTGTTATATTGCTTACAGGGTTATCCACCTTCAACGTTTATAGCTGTGATTGGCTTTTTAAGATGTTTACATTTGCAGGTAGAATGTATTTTTAATTACTGCTGTTGCAATTTTTGTATGCATGGTGCACTTTGTATCACACTGCTCTAATTATGAAATGCGTGACCTCCACCCTCCCCCAGGTTATTGGGACAATTTAAGACGTTACTTGATGCTGGTATGGTGTATGTTTCAACAGTAATGCGGTATGGGTTTTAGTTTTAAAAAAATCTTTTTAGTGTTTTAAACTTGATCTTAAGGAATTCAATGCAATTTGTATATATTGTGATAAAGTTTGAATGTTAATGATATGTTTGTTCTTTGTAAAGGTGAGGTTTCTTTGACCAAATACAATTTAAAAAAAAAAAATACGACAAAAATAATCCAGTGTAATGGGGGCTAACTTGTCATTTCCATAACTGTCACCATTACCAATGTCTGCTGCGCAGGCACACGCGGAAGGTCAAAGTGATTGACCTCCTGAATTGGTTTCAGGCCCAGAAGCACATAATCGACCTGGATTATGTGCCCAGAATCTCTGGCTGTGGCAGCATGAACCACAGAAGCAGTCAGAATCCATAACTGTGAACAATCCACAGGGGCCAGACTGATGCCCTTTGTGTTCCACATTTATGAGACCACTGGGGGCCATGCTTCTGCATGTTTCTCGTTGAAAGTCCCAGCAGTGCTTTTCCTTTTCTTTCGTTATTATTTTTATCCTGTGTTAGAATGGGCCTTGATGCGCCTGCTGATAGCCTATGGACCCCAGCTCTGTCGGGAGCTCCTTAAGGCATTCAGGCCCATGGCCCACGGCCTGTCTAGTTTTACTGTAGCAGGAAATAGTCTACCACTCCAAGGCACCCTCCTCCCCGTCACTAGCTGACGCTGTGTTCTTTTCACAATGTCTGTTAGTTGACTCCTCAGTCTTCTTGCAAAGTCTGCTAGCAGTGCTCGGTTATGTGAGATTTGTGGTAGTTTTCTTTCTAATAAGTCTTCTCTTATGAGGCTTGTGAAAGAGTGCATTAAGTTTAGCTGTCAGTGATCTGGATTCAACACATCGATGAAGCACACAGGCACACACATATTACCATCAACAAATAAATACTTGTAAGATGCATGCCACATTTCAGTAAAGAAAACGGGCCTCCATACAAGTTTGGTGGTGTGCTAAAAATCTTCCAGTAATGCCAGTAATTCTGTTATTAACATTTTTATGTCCAGTAATAGAACTACCACCAGTAGTTTTACTGCAGCCACAAACTATGAGTTTGGTGGTAATGTAGAGGATTCATAGTCAAAAACTGCAGAAATTACCAAGGGCAGATTAAGCACTAATATTTTCTCAAAATACCCAATGCCATCCTATGCCTGTGCTCCTGTGACAAGTCTGTCTACCTTGGCCGCTGCGCCCGGCAGTGTCAGAACTGTCGGCACAGCGGCTCCAGCAGGCAGACTTGTAATTTGCCGGTCCGGAAACAAGGGTGCCGGTGAGCATACCAACACCCTTGTTTCCAGACCGACAACATTATAATGAGGCCCACAGACTCTTAAAACATCTACTGGCTTAAAACTCTGTTGGTTACATGCCATGTTCAGCTCTCAAAGGCTGGTATGGCTGTGGCTGAAGCATGAGCACTTAAAATGCCCTAAATTGTCACAGATTCATCTTTAGTCCAAATGCATTATTGGCATAAATTAGTTCTAATACAATTGTATAGCAGGGTTGAAAAATGACATGTGTGCTTGATTTCCAGTCACACGTAATAGATAGCAATTATTTATCATTTTCTTTCATGCCACTGGTTTGGAAATTATAACATCAAAGTGACATATCATGTTTGTTTTCTGAAGCCAGCAGCACATCCTTCAGATGAACATGATATTTACAGGAAACTGCACAGTTCATTAAAGCCTACCAGGAAATGCTACTTCTACAAAAATAGGTTGTGTATAAAGCATGCTCCCCGGCGAGTCTTTGATGTGTCATGTGGAGGAAAAGTTTGGAAATCCCACACAGCGTCAGGTTTCTAATGTTCCTGAAAAGTAAAAAACAATCCTGATTAAGCTAACAAGTGATTTTTGCAAACAGCAATTTGTTGTGCATGAAGTGTAGTAAAGCATTGCACCAAACACACACCCGACACTGAGGTACCAGCAACTCAGGATAAATGCAGAAGAATCAACCAATTTTTTATTGAAAAGATAGACAAAATCCAAGAGACCATCAAATCAACCTCTCACAGCATTAGCATCCCCTGCAGCCCGGCATGCATACTGCCGCTCTGGACCAGATTCTGTGCTCTCTTTCCCCCAGATCTCCTAAAAATGATTGCCTCCCTCAAACCTACTTCTTACTCTGACAATATAATTCCAGCCTCCATCATAATACAATTGACGGGCACGGCGCGCAATACGCTCCTCAGCATCCTCAATGCCTCCCTCGCAGAAGCATCATTCCCGGATACCCTCTAGACTGGTCTCATGCAAACTCTTTTGAAACAAAACAACCCTACATCCAGACAATCTGGCCAACTACAGGCCCATTACAAACCTCCTGTTTATTGATAAAATCTTGGAAAAAGTAGTTGCCACACAACTACTCACCAGAATCGAACAACACCACCTCCTAAATGACTCTCGGTCAGGGTGGCACCCAAACTGTAACATCCAGACAGGCACCATTCAGGTAGGGGAGGATGCCCTCCAAATCATGTACCAGGGTGACTCATGCATCCTCATCCTCCTTCACCTCTCAGCTGCATTCAACACCATCAACCACTGCATCCTTGTCTTCTTCCTTGCTGACAGGATGAGATTCTCTGGTACTGTCCTGAATTGGTTTACATTCTACCTCTCAAACAGACATCAGGCTGTCCAGGTGAATTTGTTGCATTCTAACCAACTCAAATTCTCCTGAGCAGTCCCTCAAGGCTCCATCCTCTCACCAATCCTTTTTAACCTTTACATCGAACCTCTTGGCACTCTCATCAAAGATCCCAATATAGCCATCCACCAATACGCAGACAATACTCAGTTGTGCATGAGAGTAAATAGCGCACAGAACATCATTCATCTCCGCAATTACCTAGCCATCATCCAGTCCTGGATGTTGAATGCCTACCTCAAACTAATTCTATCCAAAAATGACCTCTAACCCATCTGTCCACCCGCTAATAACAACTTGTCCAACAATGACTCATTGATATGCACCTAGAAGGATTTGATCCGCAGCTCTCAGACTCTGCAATGCACCTAGAAGGATTTGATCTGCAGCTCTCAGACTCTGCAAGATCCTTAGGCTTCACCATTGTCAGCAATCTGTCCTTCCAGAAACACTTAGCCAAGAAGGCCCAAATAGCCTGGCTGAGAATCTTTACAATTCGAGAAATCAAACCCTTCATCTTGATGAAGGACCTCTGGACCGCAGTGCAGGCCCTTGTGGTCTCACACATTGATGGGGGAAATGCTCTCCTGACAGGGTTCCCAGTTGATCACTTGGCTCCCCTAAAAGCAGTTCAGCACACTGCAGCAAGTCATATTACAGGAGCACGGAAATATGACTGAATTAATGCATCCTGTGTCGTGGTTTATTATAAGGTCACACACAAGTAAAGGATCGCCTTCCCCTACAATGAATGTGGCACACAATAAAAAACGCTTTCATTTATATCATTCATGTCCTTTTTGATAAGGGCTCCAACCTGTCTCACACACAACCCCAACACATACGGTGTGCCACAATGGACTAGGAACCAGGCCGGTGTGTATTAATATATATTTATTAATTCATTTATTTAAGTGAAATTAGAACAAACAGATTACATCAGCCACTAATGTTGTGGCAACACAAAAACGAAATAACCTTGGTAAAGTATCCACACAGAGATAACACTAGAATATGCAGTGACAATAGCTTTCTTTTACATAATCCCCCTGCCCCAGTACCAGCAAAAAAACTGTTAAAATAAAAGTGCACAATGAAAATGCATGCAAACAGGGTTATACATTGGTCCCAGCAACCCTCACCCTCCAAACATCCACTAGGCTTGACTCTTTTGAATAGAAGGCAGTAGCAGGGAGTGGGAATCCAATTTGAAAATTGGATCTGTATGATTCACAGAAACAATTTGACAGGAAGAAAGGTAAGGGGAAAATGTGTTTTGCTGCACCTGCCAATAACCCAATAACCCACAGGGCTTTAGGATTATGATCAGAACATAATGATAACATTGGTTTTGAAATACCTAGCACAGATGCAATGAGAAGCCATAGAAACAAATGGGTAATTTGATTTTGTTACAGCAAAAGGAGAGGCGGGGCTTTGGGTATATTAGCCAGCAAACAATGGGAAAAACGGTTTTAGGTTCGGATGACAGATGCAATGTGAGAAAGAAAATACAAATGGAAATTCGTTTTTAGAGCACAATGGGAATGCAGGGACAACTTAATTTTGCAGATCACAATGAACACACGGACAGTTTCGTTTGGCAGATCACAATGTGAACACAGGGACAATTTTGTTTTGCATATCAATATGGATACACGGGGACAATTGTGTTTAGGAGAGCACAGTGGGAACACATGAGCAATTTTGTTGTTACCTTGCAGAATGGGAACACACATGGAAACAGGGCTTTTTGGGATTAATTCTTTTGGCAACCCTTTATGACTATACTGGCTCATAACACACATGAAAAAGATTGTTGGTTTCAAATACCAACAATACAGATCCCGTGAATGCAATAGGGGAATTCATTAATTTACTTTAAGAAATATGCTAAGGATCTACAAAGGCAACAGGGGATTTTTCAACTGGGAAATAACTAAAACGACACTAAAAGTATACAGGGCTTATACAATCTATGCTTTGGGGTAGTTCTACTTATAGGAGAGGTATGGACTGGGCATCAGGGAGCATCAGGGCACTCCGCTGGGGCAGCCAATGTGGATCAGTCTATGTCTCGTGGCTCCACTGCAAGGTTAGGCCTCTCTCTGCTGGGCTGGTCAGCAGGTCACCTCATAGAATTAGTGGGAGAACCCCAGCTCTGAGGTAAGCTAGCTTAGTTATAGGGCAGATGACATCACTAACTTGTCATCATTCCAGTGAAAGGGATTGGCTAGCTTCCACTACCCCACTCCCACCAGTCTGCTGATAGGACAAAGGGGATGGAGGAGTGCTTTGGGACAGATAGGAGAGGGGAGAGCTTCATCATCTCACTTCGACAGGTGGGCACGGTCTGCATTAAGATTAAACAATCTCACCACATGGCAAATACTCTTAAATTTCACATCTTGACATTTTGAATACATTTTGGAGCACTACATTTTAACGCAAATCAGATGAGACTAATCAGAAGTCTGTATGTCATTCCTGAGCAGAGATACAGTTTTTCTTCATTTACTCTGGAACCATATCAGTGAAAAATATGCCGTTTTGCAGGTGTCATATTAATCATAATTGGCATGATTTAACAACTTTTTGCATCTCTGAAAAACATAAGGAGGGCCAAATCACATTTGCATGAATAACTTTAGTTGTGTTAATCCCAAAAAATCATTTTTAGCATGGTTAGAAGGGGTTAACTTTCAACCTTTAATACAATCCTACAATGACTATTGTGCAAGGAACACTGTCCAATTTACACAATAAAATGCATTTCCGCCATTGAAAATCAATGTGCAGCTCCACCATGCATTTGCTTAGACCCCCACCTTTTCTTTTAAAGTTTCACTTTCTTAAGGAAAGTGATGTCAAGAGAGGGATCTATGTTTATATTAACCTGCCCCTTCAATAGCTAATGACCAAGCTAATGCACTTTTTATGGGAATTTTGACCTGGAGGTCACTGGTGCTGCCAGAACAGACCCAACCGTATCTGGTTTTCCTGGCATTTCCCATCTAACAGTACATTATTTCTTGTATTTAGGCTTGTATTTTTAACACATAGTTCTGTCTTCAGGACAGCAAAGTGGAGGTCATGGAGCTTGCTTTCATGTTAGGAAAATCACAGTCCCGGTATCGTGCAGCAAACAGCCTTTATACTCGCACCTAATTACAATTTTAAATTACATCTATCTATGGCACACAGTTTCAACTATATGTGCATATTGTTTCTGAATGCTATATGTACATGAGAACACCATGCCCAGGCCTGCAAGTCTGGTGGGCATTTTGCTGAGCATATTATTAGTTTAGAGAGAAAAAAACGAAATTACATCATTTTATTTAATGTCATGAAAGAAAATGTTCTGTTTTTACTGCAGCTGCTTGGGCACACAATTCTGGCATTTGCTTTAAGATACTGTGCACTGTGGTCAGTACAGCCCTTCATGGGTTTGTCAAAATGTTCTATCCACGTGTCTTTTGCTTCCTTCATGAAAGGCATTGCACACCTCTCCATATTTTACAATTAAGGCACCTTTTCTTTCCTTTTGATTTGAATGTACAGGGCCTTATGTCAGCCCTCATTTCAGTGCAGGCCATGCATTTTGGTGAGTCCTCATATCTTACTCTGGCTCTTTATTTCTCGCATCCAGACTATTTCACCCCACACCTGCGTGAACTACATAGGCTTCCACTTCAATCAAGGACACTGTTCAAGACTGCATGTATCATGTTATGTTATGTTATGCTATTTGGCATGTATATAGCACTCTATATATATCATTGGTACAACCTCAAAGTGCTGGTAGGTTGAACGCCCTCGGCGACCATAGTTCAGGTCAGTTGAGAGAGTATGGTGTCACAGGGTGCTTGGGTGCACTGATTATGTGAGCGGCTAATTTATTTGCCTAATGGTAGCTGCAGTCTAACATTAGGTGTGGTGGTAATTGATATCAGTTGAATGTGTACAGTTTGGAGGATGGACACCAATACTGCGTTGGGGCTGCTTTGGGTCAGTGTTAGTCTCTTAGGTGTGCAGCTAGGCTGGTTTTCATGGGATGTAGCAGCATTTTATTAGAGTGATGAGTTCTTCATGGTGCAATGTTTGTATGTGGGCAGCTAGGCCAAATTGATCGAGGGGTGTAGCTGCACTCTAATTGAGTGTTGGAGTAGAGTGGAGAATAAGCATAGTGGTATGGGAGGTGAGTGTTTGGATGGAGTTATAATTTAAGGAGCTGGCTATTACGGATTTCAAGCATACTTTGCTTAATAGTGACTTATAAGCATATTCAGTGGTGTCATTGCTAGGGATCACATTGAGCACTGACATGTGGTTGCAAGTCTTAGGGGGTCATTACGACCCAGGCACTAATTGCGCCAACTTTACCACCATGGTGTAAACTACGTTTACACCATGGTGGATGGTGGATTTACCGCCCCATTCCAAGGTGAGTGGGGCGGTAAATCCCCATTTCCCATTTTCCCTTCCCCATTCCCATTTTTGCCCCATAGGGCATAATGGGAGTGGGGAAGGCGCTAATTACGCCACCGTAAATTATGGTGGCGTAATTAGCATCATGGCAGGTTAGCGCCATGGATTTTAACGGCTGCTAAGAGCAGCCGTTAAAATCAGAATAGGCGTTAAGGGTTAACGACGGCGTTAACCCTTAACGCCTGGGTCGTAATGAGGCCCTTAGTCACCACAGATGGTCATAGATGGTATTATGGGAAGTGCCACGTTTATAGAGCTTTGCGGAAGGTCATATAGTCTTGGGTGTGTTGAATATGTGGGGGGAATGAGTTCCACAGAGTTGGGGCCAAGGTTGAGAAGGCGGATCCTCCGATCTTGACAGAGTTAGAGGTTGGAATGGCTAAAAAGAGGGCAGTGCTTGATCTTATGGTGCGTGATGGGAGGTAGGGTTTTATCTTCTCTTGTAGGTATGTTGGGCCAGTCTTGTGCACTACTCGGTGAGTGATGCATAGGGTCTTGTAGGTGGCGCTTCGTCCAACTGGGAGCCAGTGGAGGGTTCGGAGAGCGGGTGAGATGTGGTCTCTGTGTCCCATGGCAAGGAGCAGTTTTGCTGCAGTGTTTTGGGCTCTTTGGAGTTTGTTGAGTTGGTATGCTGGTGCTCCCAGGTATGGGGAGTTGGCATAGTCATGTCTCAACGTCACAATTGACATAACTGAGCCAGTCTGTTGGGGTAGGAGAGGTAGGGAAAAATGTGTCTGAGAAGTTTGAGGTGGTAGTGACTGCATTTTGACACATTGTTCATCTGACGGGAGAGGGTTAGGCCTGAGTCCGTATTGCAGCCTATGTTTTTTACTATATCGGAGCGGCAGGGTGGTTGGCCAAGGTAGGGGGGCCATGGGAGCAGATGTGAGAGAATGGGAGAAGGGCAGTATTGCTGCACACCATGATTACAGTTTTATTATGGTTCAAAATGAGGTAATTTTTGTCATTCATCCGTCAATGTCATGGAGACAAGCTTCAAGGTCATGATGGGGGTTGGTGCTTGTTTTGGCGATTCTTAGGATAATTTGTATATCGTCAGCATAGTTGTAACAGGAGAGATTGTGCGTGCGGATGATTCCTGGTAGAGTGGTCAGATAGAGGTTGAACAGGAGAGCAGATAGGCATGCACCTTGGGGTACTCCAGTGTTCACCGACCAAGCAGTTGAGACAAAAGGGGAGAGGAAAGTTATTTGTTTCCTATTGCAGAGGAAGGAGGCAATCCTTTTGAGAGCAGTGCCACAGATTCCTAGGGAGTGGAGATAGTCAAGGAGGATTAAATGTTTAACCATATCAAAGGCTGCAGAGAGATCGAGGAGAATCAGTGCTGCACAGCCCTCAGAGTCTGCAGTGATCATCCCAAATCGAGATCAGACTGGTTTTTGTTCCATGTAATAGGTAAAGTGGGTGTTGGGGAAATGGGATCAGGAGGGGTCAGTGAAGGGAAGGGGGGAGCAAGGACAGTTTGGTTTTAGGGGTTGCCAGCCTGTCAAGAGCGCTGTTGAAGAAATGTAGGGAGAGTGAGTAGCAGAGTGATTGTGTGGGGGTGGATTGGGCAGAGGACGACAGCATTGTAGGCCAGAAACTGGCTTTTTGTTTCAAATAGGCTTTATGTTTTATCGGTTGATGATTGATTTAAAGAGGTTGTATAGCATCTATTGACATGCGGGTCTCTGGGAGCTACACATGCAACTTGCTAGAGTTATAAGAAGTGTTTAAGAAATGACCTGAGGTCAGTGAGAGTGGTCTGGCTGAGTGCATGGAGAGTTAACAAATTCCATAACAGTGCAGTTTGTACTGCACATTCCTCCTTCCTAGACTAACCTACATTGTGAGAATAGCAGACAATGTTGATTTGTACTTCAGAGGGTATTAACAGGCACATGATGTTTCACTTTGCAAGAAATATAAGCTAGTGCTAGTGAACAATTACACTTAGATTAGCCGAGAAGCCAATGTGATAAGTGACCCTAGAAGCAGCGACATGCATCCCATGTCAATAGTCTCCAAAATAGACAGAGTGGGCCTCATTACGACCCAGGCGGTAAGTTACCGCCTGGGTCGTACCTTTACCACCATGGCGTAAACTACGTTTACGCCATGGTGGTTGGCGGACTTACCGCCCCATTCCGAGGTGAGTGGGGCGGTAAGTCCCCATTAACCCATTTACCCTTCCCCATTCCCATTTTTGCCCCATAGGGCATAATGGGAGTGGGGAAGGCGTTAATTACGCCACCGTAAATTACGGTGGCGTAATTAACAACAAGGTCCCTTAGCGCCATGGATTTTAACACCTGCTAAAAGCAGGTGTTAAAACCTCCATGACGCTAAGGGACCTCGGAATCAGGCGGTAAGGGTCGGCGCTGTATACGCCGCCGTAAACCCCTTACCGCCTGGGTCCTAATGAGGCCCAGTGTCACATTCTGAATTCTCTGAGGTTTACTGGGCAGAGAGCAGGGCAAGTTAGCATAACGAGCATTGCAATAGTCCTGTCTGAAGTTCATAGCTGCTCCTACCACCAAGGATTTGTGTGTAGGGGTGAGCATTACACAATTCATTTGATCTGTCTAAGCTGGATGAAAATGCTGCTCAAAACTGAGACTCTGTTGAGTATGGGTATGCATTTTAATATTGGCTCACACAGATGTGACACGCCATACTAATAATATCATTAATAAATCCGACCCCACAATTCAGGGGAAAGATCAGACATTGAGGTATCAAAATAACATGTATTTAAAAAAATAAGAGCACTTTTAGGCAACCAGGCATCAAGCTTCACTCTGCTGCACATACTGTATGGCATATTTACAAAATCAATATCAAACCAAGATGTTACCTGCCTATATGAACCTCACTATTATAAGTTCACAAGGTCATCCACTATCATCACAACAATCTCCATTTAAATATGATATATTGTAATACACACAATACTGACAGTTCTTCTTAGCATGAGTTACTGGCATTTCAATGGAACATTTCACATAAGACAAATATGGTTGAAGAACTTGGTTTTCGCCAGCATCAAGACAAGTATGGTGACATTTAAAATATCTATGCACCAACTCACCTGTATATATGAAAGGTAGTGAATATATTAGCTATGCAGAGGCTACTAGACATAGAGGCAATGACCTGCTAACATACAACTATGTGTTAAGCAAATTGTCTTCTGTTTACATTGGCTCAAGTAAGTTTGAATTCACAGGTAATGTGTGATTTAGAATCTAAGCATGTTTGTGGATGAGGGTGTGTGTGAGTTTTCCATCTGCTGGCGCAGGCCTCTTTCAATGTGTATAGGCCTGCACAATATTAATGCACCTGTGTGTGTGTGAGTTTGGTTAAAGCTTGATATTTCCTCTCAATGTACATACATGTGCAATCGTAAAGCGGCCTTCATGTGATGCTTTCAATCATTTTAGATTTCTGAGCTAGGTATGCACTATTCTCCTGTAACAGATGCGTGGTTGAGAATTCTCTTCCCTCCCATACTGCAGCCTAAGCATTGACGGAAAGGAGGTTTTGCACTTTGCACAGTACGTAATCAATACAATGAATTCTTTCAGCATGCATTTCATCGTGCAATCATCCAGGCTATACTATGGCCTAGACGGCCAGCATCAAAGCATGATATCAAACAAAGATCAGCAGGCTCCACTGTAACCCTGCAACATGTTCAGTTCTGAAGCGGAATGTCTGCAAATTACATTATAACTGCTCTCACTTTATCATTTGTATCAGCACTGTAACTAACTCTTCTATTGTATGTTTTCTTCCCCTAACCCTGTAATCACTGTAACAGTGCCAGGATGCCCCAGGACTGCCTTTGTGCTTTATAAATTCAAATAAATAAAAAATAAAAAAATAAAAAAATATATATTATCATAGTCCTTTCTTTGTACTATGAACCACCATGGTTCTGCTCCGGTTTAGATTATTTCCTATATTTGCAACTGATATTTAACTTTACCAAGGCAATTCCACTTTAAAGTGGCTGCTCTGGCTTCCTTCTTTCAATGGACATGGTCGGGGACTGGCCTGCCATCTGCAAAGGGTCGGTTCTCTTGCTCTGCAATCTCCAGTCATTTCCTTCCTGTAAACCCTGAACTCAGACCTCTGGCCTCTTGCATACAGGTCCAATTTCATTAGCTCAGCCTGCCCCTGTCAGTCTCTCTCACTCACTCTTTCTCCCTCTCTCTCACCCTCTCTGTCCCTGTGTATATCTCTCTATATCCCTCCTCTCTCTTCCTTTTCTCTCTCTCTCTCTCTCTCTCTCACTTTCTCTTACACATCAATACATTGTACCCATGTGTAACAAAACAAGCATCTGCGAGTTTGCATATAAGGGGAAAGGGGCAGTCTGGAAACTCCAGTGCATTTCCATAAACTGTAACAGAGGATTATGGGAGGCAACACAATTTGGTTAGGAGAAAGGACTAATTGAAATGTGCTCTGCATGCATGTAAGGGAACATTGTGGTATCTCTGTTAAAAGAACTGTGCAGAAGTATGTAGTTCAGTATCATTGTTTGCTTGACACATTGTTTGGTTCTTTGTTTGGGTCTTAGGTCCAATTAGCGAACGGGAACAAACTAGCAGTGTTTTTGCACTGATCGATTGACACAGGTATTTGCTTCATATCATAGACCCATTCTTAACATGATGGCATATTTCAGGCATTTAGGTTACAGTGTTTGCAGTCCAAGCAGCAAGCCCTATCAAACCGCATGGTTGGGGGAATGGAATGTCCATGTGGCTTGAGCTACTTTGTTTGAGATTTGCATGCAATAGGAACTTCATCGTAGAGTGTGTGGCGGCGGTGCATGCCAGGATGCATGATGCTTTTGCGGCACATCCTTTTTGATGTGAATAAGATGCACTAACTAAGTAAGTCTTTTTTATATAGTGCAACTCTCACCCAGAGGTCTCAAGGCACTTACATAGACAAAGACAACAAGAAACAAATAAATGCAGATAAGGGGATTAAGAAGTCATTCTGAATCAAATGACAAACAGTGTCATAAAGAGAGGCAGATGTTTAGGAATAGATATCAATGTTTAACCTTAGAGTTTGGTAGATGGACAAGTGGGTGGTCCCTCTGGTATCTTGTTCTGTGTTACCTGCAATGGAAAATGAATTATGTGAACCTTAACAGGATACTCCAAACACTTATTACAAACACAACTGCTTTCTAGAAATATATATCACACAGGGCTCACACAGACACGTGTTTCTGACCCAAATCATCAGAAAGTGTTATTAGTCGTCAAATCGCCTACTTAACTTAGTATCAAGCAAACTCACTGACTCATGCTTTTCAATTTCACAATATTAAAATGAAATATAGCGTATAGCCCAATCCCCGAGAGTTGTATGACTGGTGTAAAAAATCAACTGATGCAATGAATTATATTCACATATCTCTAAAATCTCGCTACACAGTACATCCACGTGTCTTTGGTCCGGTGTGTTGTGTTATACCCACCATTTAATCGTATATGATATTATTCACTTTTCTATAGCACACTGCTGCTCTTGGCACTTTGGGCCCTGGAAGAAATAGCTGGGTTGGACCGGAAGGAATAGTGCAAGATTACTATGCCGCTGTGTTGATAGGTGCATATCTGAAGTGCCAGGGCTCTGTGGTGTGTTAAGGCACTTGGTGGTATGTGTATCCAGAAGGGAGACATACATGTAGGTATCCTGCATAGTCCTTTACTAATATCTTCCCTGCAAGTAAGGGTAGATTGAAGGTTGCTGGAGGGCAATGTCTGGCAGATTGTTGGGAGAGGTGTACAGCTGAATTGTGTTAGAGTGTGCAGGGAGGCAGAACAGGATTTAGCAGACCTACCTGCCTTCCGCCGGTCTCACCTTTTCCTAAAGTAGCTGATTACAAGCCCCATACTTTAGGGGGCTGAACCTGAGCAATGTATTCTTGCATTACAAGCACAAAGTCAGTGCAAAACACGGCCGCCCAGTGAGGTCCCCTCTCGCTCTCAATTATCTTTTTGATACCTTCCTGCAGACCATCTTTCAGCAGACCAGTAATTAGTGGAAGTGGTAAGAGGTAACTGGATGGACTATTGACTGTAGAACTTGAACTGCAAGTGTTGGCTAATTATAGGGTGCATAACAAGGTCCTAGTTGTGTAATAAAATGGGCTTGGCATGAAATATGTTTCACTTTGTATCGTCTTTAAGAGATTTTTGTAGGCTCACATTGCTTTGCATGCTGCACATTGTAGGCTTACACTCAGAATGAGAAAACCATTAATTTGTCTCAATCTGTTTTTTACATTATGTTGACAGATTGGTTTATTATGTGATTATTTTTAACCTTTAAAGTTATCTCTATAAAACTTAATTATTCAATCGAAAAACATAAGTTAGAGCACAAATGCAGTCTAAAGTACGGAGAGCAAGATGAGAGAAATGCATGACTGCATATCGTCTAATCTAAAATACTCATGGTTAAAAAAGATTACTAGTCTTCACTCTTTGATCAGTCAGATGACAAAGTGAACAACCTTTTTAATATAACAGGCAAATATAGGAATTGTTTGTCTATCACAACTGCAATTCCTGCATGCTGGGTTCTTTGCACTAAATCAGTATCTGATTATCATCAATTGAATCTGTTACTAATGGTATGTTATGTTATGTTATGTTATTGGGATTTATATCATGCACTGTTGCCATTTGCATGGTCTCCAAGAGCTCTGGTATATCTAAAGAGAGAGGGGTGTGTTATCATTAATACCTTCCTTACTCTAGGTCTGGTTTTGAAAAAGCCAACTTTGGGTCCTTAAGAACCTGGAAATGATCATCTAATTTGGTGGCTAAACCATGGCACCTGGTTCAACAGGCAGGAATGGTCCAACTCCAACCTTTCAGGGAGAATATTCATCTTCTGGATGATATGCAGGAAAGCTTTTGTCCGAGAAACATATTGTGTCAGTGATGACAATGGTTTAGGAAGAGCTTGGATTGATTATGGATATCGAATGAGTGGATATTTTGTGTCGCTATAAATTTCTGCAGCATTTAATGCCATAACCAACACAATTTTAAATAATGGATTGAGGGAACTGGGAATAGGGGGCTGTGTTCTGCCTTGGAATAATTCCTTTCTGAGTCATCATGAAAAGAGTGCTGCCCTTCCATCCTCTGTAAACATAGTTTGGGGTGTCCCGCAGGAATCAGCCCTATCCCTTTCTATTTAATAACTATTTTCACACTCTTGCAGATCTGAATCACTCCAATGGGTGCTGCTTTTTCAACTATGTTGATGGCACAACAGCATTCCACCCCCATAGCCACCCTTCTAAGCACTGCCTAGCAGCATCCACCTCAGTAAAGAACCTGGGATGCACTCACAGCTCGGACTTGGCACTCTCTCGCCACATCAACTCTGTCTCTAGATCATGCCAATTTCACCTCTGCATTCTCCACATGTTGTTTGTTTGTTTGTTTGTTTGTTTGTTTGTTTTATTTGATAATGCGCTCCAAACCCAGGGGTAGCCGGGCGCAGCAGAAACAAGAATACATAAGCTTAGTTACGTACAAAAATGCATAAAGAAGATACAGTACAGGTGTTATAACAATTTAACAAACATGTAGGTAGGGTACAAGATGAGAAAGGCTCCTATACACAAAGGAGTCAGATCAGGGATCGGAAGTGTCCAGGTAGCTATTCACAGTGGTTAGTCAGTGGTAAAACCAGGCCAAGAGAGTTAGTTGGTTAGTTGTCATTAGACCAGAGCCAATTTTTCACAAGGCGTCTAAAACTCGAATATGGTAGATTGGCTCTCAAAGCCAAAAGAAGGGAATTTTGACAATTCTGCTCCACAAATGGTCTCAATCACTTGCCCTTAACTCTCTGAGCTCTTTATCAGTTACCTCTCAGCTGGACTATTCCCTGCTCCTTCAAATCTGCAACTGTCTTACCCCTATTGAAGAAACCCTCTGCTGACCCAAACATCCCAGCAAACGTTCCACTTCTTTCCTACTGCATCATTCAAAACTCATTGAGCAGGTGGTTTTCAATAGGGTTTCTACATACTTTGAGGATAATGGCCTTAGAGATCCACTACAATCTGGCTTCTGTAGTGATCACTCCACTGAGACTGCACTTATGTATGTCTCCAACTTTCTCTCTGATGCTCAACACTCCAAACTGTCTTCTAAACTCATCCTTTTGGCCTTCTCAGTTGCTTTTGACATTGTCAGCCAGACCTCTCTCCTCCTCACTCTCCAGGATCTTTGGTTTTACAAATCTGCTCTTACCTGGATCACACCCTACCCGGAAAGTCAATCTTTTAACATCTCTTGGAGCTTGTAAACATCTGACACCACCTGTCTCCTTGTCGGCATGCCCCAAGGATCAGTCCTTGGACCTCTGCTCTTCACCATCTGTAGCCTTGCCCTAGGAAGACTCATCTCTTCATTTTGCTTACACTATCAACTTTTTGCTGATGACACTTAAATATTGTTCTCCTTTACCTGCTTGACCCCAACCCATCCAGGATCAGATTATGAACTGCCTCAATGTGATGTGTCACTGGATAGCTCTCTTCTGCCCCAAGCTGAATTCTTCAAAAACAGAAGTCATCTTTCTCCTGGCATCCAATGCTATCCCTAACCTCCTCTTTCCTATCTCCTTGTCGCCTGACCTACTAACTCTATCTCCCAACGCTTGCGATCTTGTTGTCCACTTTGATAAAGACCTCTGACTGCAACAATTTAACACTACCACTGTCTCTGCTGCTCGTTTTAACCTTCTCAATATTGGAAAATGTGTCCTTTTCTGACTAACCACTCTACAGAAACTCTGATCACCACCCTCATGTTCAGGAATCTTGACTACTGTTAAGGCCTACTCCTTCACCTTCCTCTCTACTCGTTCCTCCATCTAGACAACATCCTCACCTTTGCTACACCTCCTCTCCACAACATACCCTGATCCTACCCCACGTCTACCTATAGACAAGCTGCTGGTTGGCACTGTATGCACAACCGCTGCACTTCCGAGTTCCTTCTCCCAGTATTGAAAGCTATCAATGGACTTGTTTCCCGCTACTGGTTTGATTGCATCCCAGCTGACTCATCATCTCTGGTGGGATTCTGTCAAGAGGGGGCAAAATTAGAGGGGGGTCCCAAAATATTGTAAAGGCTTATAAATGTGGTGCAATTTGACAAATCTACACAGAAGTTTGCAGAAATAATTGAAATCTAGATGTAAATGTTTTTGTAAAGTCTGAATGGATTTCTAAGTTATATGACTATTGCATGTGCATGCATCTGACACTTGTCAAAAAATAAAACACGGGCGCATTTGCAAAACCATGCTTAATGGTCCTTGCCAATGCTCCTTACACAAGTATTGTGGAAATACACTCATGTTTTATTTTTTCAAAAGTGTCATAATGTAGGTACAAAAAATAGTGATATACCTTTGGTGACCATAAGCAGTGGCCACTTTGTCTGGGTCATGGAATAACGTCATGATCCGGACAATCTAGCTACTGGCCATGACCACGTGTGACAACACATGGGCTTAAAGTGGCCATGTCAACCTGGGACTGGCTTTGTGGTAATGTTATTTGAAATTGTGATAGGTTTGAAAGGGAAGAAAAATGTGCTTGTGGTAATATGGTCATAGGGTTCTCTTTTCGTCTTCTGCAGGCTGCCATGGAAAGCGAAGAGGGGCCCTGTATGGAACCCTGCCTTCCCTTTAGATGGTGGCCCTCTAGGAAAAGGATTTTCCTTCCTACACCGGGAGTAGGTAGAAAAATCCTTTTTTTAGCACCCCGGGTTCCCGCTTTGGGAACCTAGGATGATAATGGCCTTCATCCCCCATTACAGGGGCTGGAATGGGGGGATAATGGTCCAGATACCTCGTTATCCACCCTTGCTTCGCTTGGGCTGATAACTTGGGCTGCTGGGCTGGTATGCACCATTCCAGTCCCTGGAACGGGGGATGAATGCCACAGTATTCCCATTAACATAACACAAAATGCAAATTGAAATGTTGGAACATCTTATTGAGTCTATTTACTTCACTGAGAAATGTAAAGTAGAGGATGTCTATACTTTTTTTTAGTACTATTTTTTAACTGTGAAAGGTGGTTCCTAAAGGAGCATTTCTTTTGTTGTTTTCAGATGTATTTTATTTTGGCAGGAGAGCTTAGAATGACGGTGGGGAGGGAAATGAACGAAGAGGCACCAAACACTAATATGAAGGGGCAGATGGACAGGGGAAAATGTTGCGTGTGTGTTATTTCTAAGGTAGGGGGCAGTGTTTCTCATGCTCCTTGATTACAGCAGTGGTGGTGGCTCTTGGGGAGGAGGGATGGCATTAGCTCATGCCATTTTAAGATAAATAGCCATTTTGCTAAAAGTATGTACTGTGTACTAGATTGTTAATGGATAATGAGTAGGAATTGGTGTTGGAGCTGTGCAAGGGAAATTTTTGAAGTTGAAACTTCCTAGATCAGTAGAAAATGCAGTTCTGAACTGTTCGCGAAACACGGATCTTATCGTGAAGTGCGGACGGGTTCTCGGACACGTTATCATGCTGTGCACCAGCGTATGGTCATGTGGCACTGTCTGGAGGGTTCGCAATGAAGTAAATTGTTTGTAGATGTCTACGGATGCAAAACCAGTTGAAATAGTTGCAAAACGTGTATAGAAGTGTTAAAAATGATTCTAGAAGGTGGGAAATGGCAGAGTTTTAAGGTGATACTTTGTAAATTGGACACAAATATTGCTATATTGGGTAAGTATGATATTAGTAAGTTGTAGGAAAATAGCATGCACTGGTAAAAACCCATGAAATTCACTGAAAGAACTTTGTTAAAGGGATGTTATGGTTAAGTTGCACTAATAGAAACCTATGAAATTCAATGAAAAAACTTTGTTAAAGGGACGTTATGGTTAAGTTTACTAATTCACATGTGATGTCATCAGTGATGTCATCAATGACATTTGTGATGTCATCTTTGATCTCCTGGGTGTTAGTCTTAGCAGTGCATGGTGGTGGCGTGGTTGCTTAGCTTACCATACCTGCCAAATTTCTTTTTTTTTTGGTTTTACTTGTAACCATAACGTCCCTTTAACAACGTTTTTTCATTGAATTTCATACGTTTTATTAGTGCATCTTAACCATAACGTCCCTTTAACAAAGTTTTTTCCTTGATATGTATATATATATAGATATGTGTGTGTTTGTTTTTCTGTTTGTTTTGTTTTGTCCCTGAAACATGTCCCACTTGTTTAAGCCATCATAAACTGGATCACCACTTGTTCTCATCTTTGTTCTATTGTACAGTTACTTCATGAGAATGCCTCTGCCATTTGTAAAGGTGTTATTTTAAGTAATTTCAGTTCAAAATCTGCATCCCTGTTCTTCAAATAAGTACATATGCAAAACAATGAAATAAACAAAATTGCGAGTTTTATGGTAAATCAGTGGTAAATCCACTGATTTACCGCCAGAATCTGTACTTTTACGGGCCACGTAGTCCCATGACTTACCACAAGATCATGAGTGGTGTTATGTTATGGGAAAATCACTTATGAAGCACAAACATACACCTTAGAAAAGGCATCCCAGCTCTGAAACAAGAGAATGCACTTGAGCAGAGAATTCTCCCACTCCATACAGGAAAAAGAAACAGTTTTTTACTTTAATGCCAAAAGTCTAGATGGTTTTACATGGCACGAGGTGCCGTCGGCTGGGAATCCCAGTGCTACGCAGCTTGGTTGGAAAAAGAACACTCACCCATTTTTCTAGTCTGAATTTGTCGGTGGCCAGCAGGCACGCCAAGGCAGAGCAAAGCGCTCTGGGAGAATGATCCCTTAGGAGCTTATTACTCAAAAAACCCAGAGCTGCGTTACAAAAGGTTTTAGGAATAATACAGAGATCCTTAAACTTTATACGTTGGTCTACTGGGAGCCAATGTAAACAACGAAAGGCAGAGGAAACATGATCTCTTTGCCTCAGGTGAAGCAACATCCTTGCAGCTGCATTTTGAATCCTCTGAATGGATAGTTTAGGCAAGGCTAGATTGTGTTGCAAAGGTTCATTCTGCTAGATATGAAAAGCATTTAGTTGTCGGATCTTATGAGAGAACCCAACATAGACCAGGATCCTCTTTAGTGAATGCAGATGGTAAATGCAGGCACTAGTGACTCGGGAAATATGGCTCTAAAAAGATAGAGACTCATCTAGCCACACCCCATATTTCTGACTTTTGAGTCCAGGGTGGGGCAGGATCCAAGAAAAGGATTCCAGAACTGATGCAGCCAAGTCGATGCTGGGAGTTTAGAAGACCTAAGGTTAGACATAACCTCAGAAAACCTCAACATTTCAGTATTTTGGATGTTAAATTTAAGTTGATTTTAAATCATCCACCACCTAATCTGTTCCAGGCAATCTTTAACATTGTCCACTACAGAGGCATCGGTCTCCCCGATATGAAAAATTAGTTGGGTGTCATTGGCATAAATATAGAACCTGACTACAAATGATCTGATAAAGTCCACTAAGGGTCACTTATAGAGATACAACAAAATCAGACTCAAAGCCGTGCCCTGGGGAACACCACAAGCCACCTGTGCAATAACTGACTAATAGCTCTCATTAGAACCCCAGATTAATCAAGTGGCAAAGGTGGGCTTTTATCATTTTAGGATGGTAAACAAATATATTTCCGTAGCTGCAAGAAACACATAGGGTCCATAGAATAATTGCTCTTGTCCTTTTCCATTTGGAATATTCTAATGAAATGGCTTCTTTCAATTTCCCAAAAAGAAACCTCACCATTTACAGAAAGCATCAACGTGAACACTTACTGAAGAACATACTTCACCTGTAACAAGGTCCTTGCATTGGTTCCCAGTCGACAAAAAAGGTCAGTTTAAGATTCTATGGGTGACCCATCAAGTCTTGCAGGGCACTGGCAACATGTTTTGTCAGCATGGTTAACTAGTTAATAAACCCAGGTGTTGTTTAAGATCCTCCCCAAAGAACCTAATATCAGTTCCCTAGGTTTTTAAAATATATGCCAGGGGCCCCCACATTCTCTTATACAGCCCATCCTCTGTAGAATGAGCTCATTAATAACCTTTGAAAACCATTTACTCTTTAATTAAAAGTTGAAGGAATGGCTTATCAGAACATTGCTACTTTAAAACGAATGACTCTTCACATTCACCATATAAAGACGCATTTGTTGTTTCCAATCATGTGGTGTAGGATGTTTTAATCGGGCGCCATATATTTTTGGGGAATATTCAAGCCACCCCAAATCAGGTGCTCACAATATGTATTTATTTAACAAACCTCTTTTTACGAACCTGGGACTCACCTGTTTAATGGTATTGATTCCCAACAGCCTCCCACCCTGTTCACGACATGAAATACACATGTTTGCACATAAGGGGCCTCATAATTAGTGTGGCGGTCTGGAAATAAGGGTGCCGGTAGCAAGGTACCAGCACCCTTTCTGGACTGCCACACTCAACTCTGCGGGTTCAGGGTGCCACGCCTGGCAGGTCTGACCTGCCGGGCGCAACAGCACCCCACCGCAAAGTTGTCACAGAAGCACTGGCACAATTAACAATGTTGCCAGTGCTGGGGGGCGTGGCTAACTACCCATATGAGAGGCTGGGTCGATCCGGAGCTCCTGCGGATCCGAAAACATCCTGAGTATGCCGACCTTACAGAAACATTGCATACATCTCCAAAACACAAGGGCAGCTGTGTGGAAGTGGGCTGCACACGGCACACTACGTTGGAACTTGATCCAAGTTGTGGAAAAAAAGATATGTGCGGAAGGCCAGAAGTTGGACCCTGATGAATGCCCAGGCAAAATGACTGCCTGACTGAACAAAGGACCTGGACGGGACGAACTCCGAAAGGACGATGTGGCGAACATGAGCACACACAGCATGTGGATAAAAGAGAGAGTTGGTTCCCTTCATTGAGAATTAGTACGCAGCGGAGGAAATGACTGCCGAGGTGCAGTGAGCGCCGGCACCCATTGCATGCTGCACAGAGGACCGAACAACCCCGAAACAGAGATGCAGTCTGGAGCACCACGGGAGCAAAGAGCCACCTCGAGAATCAGTCGCACTGCACGTGACAAGGTGCCCACATTGCAGGTAAAGCCAGTACATGGGATCTATACCATCCCATTGGTGCTGGTAGCAACACAGAGTCTGCCCACGGACGGGACGGTTTCTTGGCTCGAGCGGCTAGCCATCTGGATAGAGATACTACACTAAGCCCATGAACTGGCCACAAAAACGAACGAGGACATTAAGGTGCCCACAACAACAGGAAACACATGAGGAGGCAAGGCAGTGGACCGGAAAATAAGACGGTGGGACAGCGGAACGTGCACTACACAGCACAACTTGGAAAGAGGGGACACTGCCGCAAGAAACGGCAGCACCGCAGAGCTGCGGACACATTGCCAGGGAGTGAAATGCATGGGCCACCAAGACAATAGTGCGTGCACCTGGAAAACTGGCACAGGCTACCCCAAGAAAGAAGAAGACAGCACCCCACACCGGTGGCAGTGTACCGCCGGATGAAATAGGGGCAATATACTAAATACTAACAAGGGGGACCAAAGCCTGGCAACAGGTAAATGAGGGAGCTTCACAGAACGACACCTCACAGTACATACAAGAACAATAAATAACACTATCAAGAACCCCCCAGAGCAAGGCGGTGCAGGGGCTGAATCTAAGCCCAAGAGGCCCAGTTATTGGCTCGCAACTCAGCAGAGGATAGAAAAGGAAGAGGCCTCCAACATCAGGGACGATCATTTAACCATTACACACCGAAGGTGCATCCTTAACTGGAGGCACACCCCACCCTTCGCAAGAGCAACTGGTAGCCCCCAAATGGACCCAATCACTGGGCAAGCTGGTGCGAGCTGAAGTACCAGAAGGTCTGACCCCAACCACCTTGAACGGAGACACCCGGTGACACCGTGATGGCATCCAGGTTGCCCAAGACAAAAGGAAATCAATCAACAATGGAGGAATTTACAAAAACACCACAGTCAACCGAGGGGTCCAGAAATAGGGAGAGGAACCCGCAAACGAACGCAGCACCAGCATGCAACCACCAGCAGATTTTGGAGGCGATTGCGGACCTGAAAGTAGCATGGGAAACTAAACTAGAGGCAACCATGGCCGAACTCAAAGCATCACTGGAACTTAAAATTGAAGCAGTGCAAGTGGATGTAAACTTACTGAGACAGGACATAAGAACAATAGCAGAACGCACAGGCGAGCTGGAGAAAGAAGTAAACTCAAACACAGCTGCCTGCGCGTCACTCGCCTCGGAGATCCACAGACTGCAACAACAAGTAAGCAACCTGGAAAACTGAGCAGAGGAAGCCGAAGGATGTGCTCGAAGAAACACAATATGCATTGTGGGGCTTCCAGAAGGAGAGGAAGGACCTAACCCTATGGACTACATTGAGACCATGTTGCTGCAAGAAATCGAGGGAGGGGCGCTTACCCAAGGGTTTGCGGTAGAGAGAGCACACAGAGCTCTGACAAGCTCTGACAAGGTAACCACGGACAGGAGTCCCCCCTGAGACCGATCATTGCCAAAATATTGAATTATCAAGATAGGGAGTAAATCCTGGAACACTTCCGGAAAGGGGGCACAATACAAAGGGAATCCACATCTATTATGGCGTCCCCGGACTATACACTCCTAGTGCAGAGATGGTGACTCAATTATGGGACAGTGAAGAGGAGACTGCGAGAGGCAGGCTACAAATACATGCTGATGTACCCGGTGAAAATGAAAGTGTTCCACAGGAACAGGGTCCTATTTTCTGAGACTCCAGGAGATGCAACCGAGTGGTTGGATGCACAGAACTGTCTGTCGGGCACAGATGATCAGAGGGAGAGTGGAACGGACAAGTGAGGCAATGGTTCCAGAGGCCGAGGTGCTGTATAAACTGTGGCACTCTGACTTGAATATAGGACTGGGCGAACATAAGCAGGGAGATAAGCCATGTTTTGAGTGGGTGGATGCGGGCGGGCAGAGCATAATGTGGCATAATTGCAGGAGATACAGAGGACATACCCCTATGATACAGAGGACTCATTCTCATACCCTTATAGATAGTTTAGTTAGGTTACCGGTAGTGAGGTAACCCCCTGATGAGTACCTTGTACTGGCAAAGCCAAGAAAGGACTACATTCGGGATAGCCTGAGATCCAGGGATGGAGCTGGGCAACAGTTGGGGACAGGAAGGGCAGGGGGTGGGAGGGGAGTTGGGTGATTTGCATTGGTATTAGTTAGTGAATGAGCTTACACCCACACGCTTCTGTGCATGATGCAAAAGATAAGGGAGGACGGAGCTGCGACTGGGTATGGGTGAGAGATGGGAGACTGGAATGTCGGGGGCTCAACAGTTACTTGAAGAGGAATACGATCATGATGTATTTAAGGAGGCAGAAAATAGATATCGCTCTATTACAGGAAACTCACCTCACAAAATAAAAACAGGAAGTGATAAGGATAACATGGAAGGGGACCACCATAGGGGCTACGGTTTTGTCATACGCCATGGGGGTAATTACCTGGGTAGCACAACATGTCCCCTTTCAGCTCTTACAGTCCACAGCGGAGTCAGACGGGAGGATGGTGGCGATACAGGGATTGATAGAAAATAGAGAGTTGTGTATCATTAATACTTATGCCCCGAACCAAGATACTGTGGCCTATTTTAAGACCTTATATGGTACAATTAGCCCGTACCTTAGGGGTGCGGTTATATGGGCAGGTGACTTTAACTGCACGCTGGACCCCAGGCTGGACAGGTCAGACAGGAAATTGGACAAATCTACCCCCGCAGCCAAAACCTTGAGGACCCTGTTGGGAGACTTTCAGCTAGAAGATATATGGTAGACCTAGATGAGGAAACCCTGGTCTCAAACCCACTCAAAATAAAAAAAAACTGGAACTCTTAGACTGGATCGAAACAGTAGAGAAGTTTAGGTCAGACCCAGTGCAAAGTGCATTCTTGAGGGGGGAAAAGGAACTTGGGTGCTTTCGCATTACTTAATGAAATTCCCTAATAGAAAATTGCGCTCAAACTTCCTCAGAATGAGACTAAACTTGGTCCACTGCGGGGACGTTTTAGAAAAGCGAAACCAAGGGGACAAGGCAAAAAAACTGCGTTCGATCTGCATAAACCCTGCCAAACAAACACCAAGACATTTACTAATGGACTGCGAAGGCTCATGGAAACATCGGTCAACACTCTTCAGGAATTTTGTGCGCCGAGAGGATGACACTATATCAGACTTTTTGTGGGACAGACTCATTTCTGGCACCAATGCCGCGCTGCATCGGCTGCCATCCAGTTGCTAACAAATTGTGAAATCATTGTTTAATCTATATCGCCCCGGAAAAAAGCTCACAACAACATTGTCCTCTTAGAATGCATGCAAGAGTATAAAACCCAATAGCATAAATGCCTTGAAAAGTGGCAGGGTTGGTAAAAGTGGGAACAATATAAAATATTTAGTTAGAAGTGTATACCTATAAAGGGATTTTGTAAACTATTGGTATTTTTCTTATCTTTTGTAAAGGCTCACCGAGCCGAAAACAAATTAAAACAAAAAAATAATATATGGATAATATAAAATATATAAATATATAAATAATATATGGCTACACCACCCACATGATAGACATTAGCCCCACAAAACCTGTACTAAATATATGTTTGCTTCTCTGGACCTGACCAGTGCAGTCAGAATACAAAGTGAGGGTCCTCTTGGACCACTCACCACTGGTCTTAACATGGCAATATTTGCCTCCTAGATCTAGGATCCCAACGTGGCGGCTCAGAGCCAAAACATTGAAAGGCACAGTGTTCAGAGGGGAGCTGAGGAAAGAAATTGTAGAATACCTCAAAAATAACACTGGAAGCATAGAATCGGCTGACACTCTATGGGAGGCATTTAAGGTGGTGGTGAGGGGATCAGCTATATCTAAATCCAAAGGGCTGCAAGGAGACATACTGCAGGAGCTGCAGAAGGCAGAGGCGAAAATAGAGGCAGTCAGGCGTAGAGGAGATAACTCTCTGGAGGATGCCGAAACCATAAACCAATTACAGCAAGAATGTGGAAGGCACTGGGAGAGATTATGCAATTTAAATTACAAGAAATACATAGAGAGACAGCACACTGGTGGGGACAAGCCAGGGAGGTTGCTAGCATGGTTGTATAAAAATGAGACACCGAGAGCAACGATCAGAGCAATACAGGGTGAAAGTGGACAAATACTGGATACCCAAGAGGGCGTGAACAGAGGGTTCCTTGAGTTCTATCAACAATTGTATGTAGACGTAGAAGGGGCTGAATGGAGCGAGATAGTGGAAAAACTAGAGGGTATTGGCTTAAATTAAATTAAATTGAATTAAATTAAATTGAGTATTGAAGAGAGAGAGAACCTAGATGCTCCAATCACATTGGAGGAACGAGAAGCAGTGGTTGAGCAATTACCTACTAGTAAGGCCCCGGGAGCCAACCGACTCCCCAGTGATTTTTACAAAATGTATAAGATGGAAGTGCTCCCCCCTTTACTGGCCATGTTAAATGAAGCGTTAGAAACAGGGATATTGCCAGAATCCCTTAGAGAAGCAATCAATATTCCGCTGCGCAAACCTAATAAGCCGAGCATGGACTGCAGGTCATATAGACCGCTATCCATGCTGAACCAGGACAGCAAGATACTCACGGCTGTGTTGGCAAATAGACTGAGAGAGGTCATAGGCAGACTTATACATCCTGATCAGACAGGATATGTTCGGCACAGAAGCATATCCGACAATCTCAGAAGGCTCCACCGTGTCATTGAGCAAACAGAAGGGGACTTGCACAAAGTTGCAATTGTTTCATTAGATTCTGTGAAGGCCTTCGATGTTGTCAAATAGCCTTGGCTGATAGCAGCCCTAAAAGAATATGGAATAGGGCCCGGGTGCCTGAATTGGGTGAAACTACTGTACAGCTCACCACTAGCCAGAGTCAAGATGGGAGTGATCATTTCCGAGAGGTGGAAACTCAGTAGGGGCACCAGACGGGGATGCCTTTTGTCCCCGATGCTGTACATCCGCGCACTGGAACCCCTAGCGATATACCTGAGGCAACAATACAAAGAGGTGGGGATCTACACAAAAGGATGGCCACACTTAATATCATTGTATGCTGATGATATGCTGTTATACTTGAGGTATCCGGACGAAAACCTGCAATACATCTTAGAAGTAATGGAGCGATTTGCGTTGCTCTCTGGCATTGCAGTGAACCCTAAGAAGTCATGTATATTCCCCCTGGGGAGATGTAAAGGGATTTCGCGAGAAAACCTACCAGTTCTACAAATCCCTGGGAGTCCAGAACCTTTAGATAACTGGGGATTAACATCTATCACACGGTGGAGGCTGAATATAAACATACCACAGAGAAGGCAGTGGCAAACATTGACAATAGCATGAGATTCTGGACTAAGCTCCCTTTGGCCATGGTGGGGATGGTGGCTCTGTTGAAGATGGTCGTCTTGCCGAGGCTGTTACACTTTTTCGGGAATATACCATACATGATACCCAAGCAAATCTTTGTTAAACTTCAGAGCATATGTAGAGGCTTCATTTGGCATAATACCAGAAATAAAATAGCCCTGTGGAAACTACAGAACATGTATGACAAAGGGGGCATAAAACTGCCCAACTTTGAGATCTATTATTTAGCCACTCAACTACAATATGTGGCTAAGTGGTTAACGGAAGACTCAACATCGGAGTCCAGATTGTTGAGGTCTGAATGCGTTTCATTTCTTTTTTTATGGCTGCCCAAACCAGAGCTAAAAGGGCTCCCAGGGATGTTGGAACTGGGATGGAAGATTTGGTGTAAGGCTTGCCAGGCCATGGAGAACCTGACCCCGTGTTCTCCGCAAGTGCCTCTAGTGGCATTGATCGGAGGGGACGAGCAACTGAGGAAAACGATTCATAAGCATTGGGAACCGGTGGGCATTGCAACACTGGGAGATATATGGCAAGATGGGAAGGTAATGGAATTTAAAGCACTGGTAGAAGAAAATGGTCTACACATAGTGCAGTATATCACGTATACAAGATTGGTACGGCGGGTGAGAGAAACATGCTCTGAAATAGTGCAGGAAGATCAACCCGATACGGCCATAGAAACAATTTATGATATCTCAAAGGGGGGGCACGAGGTCTCCCGAATCTACGAACTGCTGATTTCAGGGTGGGAAAGGAAGTGACCCGCCTGTGACGGGACTGGGAAGAGGAAGCCAGGGAACCCATGAATGATGGATTGTGGGAGAGGGTTCAGAGGTACCATAAAAAAGTGTCCAGGAATGTGAGGCTGCAACAAATCCAGCTATATGTAACCCACAGAGCGTACATGACCCCCCAGGGGATTGCTCGATTCAAGAGCGCAGAAATACAAACATGTCCCAAATGTGGGGAAGTGAATGCAGGGATGATACATATGTTCTGGGCATGCCCGGAAATTAGAAAATTCTGGGGAGAAGTAGCCCACCGATTAACGTAGAAAGGGATCACGCTAGACGTGGAGTCTCTGTGGGCATGCATGGTAGGAGGTTTTCCTAGACCGCGCAAACTGAAACACGTGAGCAAACTTAAGGACTTGGTTTATTTACTTGCCAAGCGCAGAATTGCCATGGGTTGGAAAACACTCAACAGACCAAAGGCAGAGGTTTGGTGGAATGATACCCAGAAATGGGCTGAAGCGGAAACAGCGGTATGGAATGAAGTGACCAATGGGGGGGGGGTGCGGAAACTCTGATGGCCTGGAGACACTAAGTGGTCACACTGTTTGGGTCCACCCAGGCCTGTACAAGTGAACATGATATCTCTGGGAATACAGAGGGGGAGGTACACCTAGAGGAAACAATGGCGGAGGGCGAAGTGGAGTAGGCTCAAGTTAGGGGGGAGGGTAAATGGTAAGCAGTGGATATCTTCCGATATCGTACATGATGTTTAAAGCTGTATGACATGCCCTGCTGGGTTTGTTTTTTGTTGATTGGTTTTTGTAAAAGTTAATAAAAATTCTTTTAAAAAAAATAACAATGTTGCTGGTGCTTCCGTGAACCCATTGAAGTGGGAGAATGGAAGACAAGGCTCCCGTCCTTCACCTCTCGCGCCTGGCCTAAAGGGTCACGGCCCAGGCACCCGCCACGAGAAGAGTTTGCCCACTTACCAGACGACCAAATACCCTGGTACAGGAACATACGGATGTGTCCATCTGCCTGCCCAGCAGCCCGCCCTGCCCATGCCGACACCTGCGGCACGGATCAACTAGACTAAAACCTACACGTCGTTAGAGATGCCATGACGACCTAGCCAACGGTCAGCACACATGTACAAATATACACACTGGACACTCCCGCACCAATCTACACGAAGAATATACTCAGTGCTATGACGTAGGCGACAGACATACTCACGGACATGCATCTTTATTATTTTCCACATAGGCTCTCAAAATGCAGAAACGCAAGACGCATCATGAACTCATCTAAAGAGCTTGCTTACGCTTCTCCTAAACCCAGGTGCCATAATGAGAAATATAACGAAGACACGATACTGGTCATAAGGCAATATGATACTATAACCTAAAGCGCCTGTGCACCAAACGGTTCTATCTATACACCAGGCCTAAGTAGGCCGCAAGCAAGAGCTTCCATGGACGTTAAAAGAACAAGAGTCAGGTTGCTGATCCTGCAGAATGAGCCCGGCGAAAGCAAACTGCCAAGGTCGCAATGTTGCAAACCCACATTCCGTAAGCAGACCATCAAGCGCACGATGTTGCAACCTCGCATGCCGCACACCAACGTTAAAGTCACACCTGCAAATTAAACCAGGCACACAGTGGAAAAACAATATTAATTGTGCAGAATTTTGCCTCAAACACGGTCCCACCTCACGTGACCAAGCCGAACCTGACAGGATGCCAAGCCCTGGAGGAAGAAGGCGTCTGGATCCCTCGTTACAAGACATAGGCAGATACAATTAAAAGGCTCAATGGACATCTGCGACAGTGGGAGTAGTCGGCCTTCCAGCTTATGAATAAGTCCTCATATTGTCTGCACGTACTCATAGTGAAACATTGTTGCAAATGACAGGTACACCGAGAGCTGGGAACAGCGATGGTCCCAGGCTGGGAAGCTCGCGGGCGCACCAATCAGAACATGGGGCTCCTATCACTGACGGCATTAACATTAACCAATCATCAGGGGTCTTCATGTAACAATTCTCATGTATCTAATTGTAGGGACAACCCAGATATATCACCTGACTAACCCTTGTCCACTAATATTGTTCTCTATACGTATGCTATACTAACCCTACCACTCGAGCAACCAATTAAGAGTGGCGATAGGTTTTTTGCTAACTTTCCAAGGTGACGCAACTAGCGCGTCATACTAAGGTAAAAAGGGCCTGCGAGCCCTATGATTGTGTGTGTGTCAGGACGGACGCGTACGCTCCTTGACCCATCCCTGCCGTTTTTGTCTAATAAACAGCAGAGTCACCTTGCTTCTTGTGTGTGTCTCATACTCTATCTCTTTTGGGATATACGGGAGGAGTTGGGGCCTCCCTGCCCGGAGGTCTGCGGACGGCCCGGCCGACCCCGGCAGAATTTCCCCCCCGACAAGTTGGAGGCACTGCTGAGATCTGTTTAAGATCCACCTTTTTATTTTTACTTTTTCCAGGCACTCCCGTTGCGAGGAGGCCCGGCGGCACGGCCCCCTCTGCCGTTGCCCCCTTCTGAGGACTACAGGACCATCGCGGAGCTGCGAGAAGACCGGACAGCGCAATCCGGATATTGGCCCTCGGGAGCCGGTTGAGAAGTATCCCGCCAGCGGTTGGCGAGTGTCCAGACGTGGTCCAGACGAGGGGAGGTGACGAGCCGCTTGGAGGGGTGCATGCAGTCGAGCGGCCCCGCATCAAGAGAACTTGGTGAGCATGCCACGCACAACAAGCAATGTGAGATTGTGAGGGAGGGGGGAGGAATTAGATACGGGAGGCGGGAGGTGTTGCACAGGTGCGCGGCGAAGGTTTGACAATTTAGTGTTGGCAATGGAATGAATGGTAGCCGAACAAGTGCGAAAGCAGTCGGCTACGTTACGCAAGAGAGGGGGGCGGAGCACGAAAACATCACGTGCGACCGCTCGTAGAAACTGATTGGCCTAGGTCGCGACTACGTGTAAGGGTGGGTGTGTGTGGTTTCCTACGATTTGGCATTTATTGATCAATGAGTAGATGAGGATCCCTATTGTTCGAGCAAGAAACTCGATAGGTAGATGACGTTTCCCTGTAGGCGGTAGCTAGTTAGTTGCCCAATACGGAAGATAATTGGCTGGTTAAGCCCTCCTGTCGAGGGGCGTATCACACGCGAGGCGACACAGTGTGCGCAGTCCGATTATATTATTGATTTGATTACCTTGTTCCAGGAGTGACAGGAAGACAGCTGTAGGGTTAACGGGGGTAGATTGCAAGTGTATTTTGAACTTAAAGAATATATGAAGAACTTACCAGTAGCTCGAAGAGATCGGTGACGTCACCAGTAGGGCTTTCATAGGATATCGCGAGCACAAGTCATCTTCGTTTTGAGAGTGGTGGGGAAGAGAACTGTGGTAAGGGAGTGGAAACGGAGATAAATGGTAAATGAGTTGATCGGGGAAAGGCGAAACGGGGGACGTGGCTGCGCACGGAGAACGCCGGCCACGGCAGGTGTAGAAGGGGGAGGAGCACGTGAAAATAGGACGACTGTATAAGAGCGTCATAAGGGGTACGCAGCCGCAGGGGGCTACGTGCGCCTTGGCCGCAGGGGGCCGTAAGGGTGTTGTATAAAGAAAGAAAGACTGAAGAAAATATACAAATGTAAAATACAATATTTTTTATAATTTTCCTTAGCGGACTATCGTAAGTTCCCAGACTTACGGGGCCAGGTAAACGATATAAGGTTGTATATTGTAAACTACTAGTGAGATAAACTGCTACCAGATAGGGGAAGGGTAACAAGTGGAGCGCTACTATGTCATACGGGACAGGATCGGGAGGGTGGGGGAACACCCTCACTACCCCACTACAACACATATGCACAACACTGCCACCCCATATGGAGAAACTGATTAAATACAGCATAGAATGGACCCAGGGGACGGATAACAAAATGCTAACACCGTGGCCACCTAATGGTAGCTTCGATCCATATGCCCAACATTCACTGCTAAACCATCTACACAATACATACAAGGGGAAGAAGTTGGCAAACCATGTGGAGGTGTTTAACTTATGGAGGATGTTCCAAGGGTCCCGACCAGGACCAAATGGAATGTTCACTATGGGGGAAATACCGGAAGAGAAAGAGATTAAGGAGGAAGGAGAGGATGGGAAAAAGGGGAGTGAAGACCCAAAGAACACGGGGAACGGACGAGAAGGAGGAGAAAAGAATAAAACATTAGATGAAATAAAAAAGGAACCGAGCAACGAGATACCCATAGCAAAGGGAGTGAAAACAGAGGGAGGGGGGTTGTACCCTTTAAGAGAATTAGGAGAAATAGAAAGAGGACAGTTAAGGGCGGCTGAGGGATACTCGAACCCGGCATACAGCCCTCCACCATATGTGGCTCATAGGAAGATGCCAGCAGTGGAGGGGAGGACTGGAGAAGACCAGACTGTGGAAATAGGAAATGATGAGTGGGTAGCTGCACAGATATTATTAAAATTACGAGGTTCATTAACAGGAGAAGAGAAGGAGGTAGTAAAGAAAACAGACGAGGATAATGCCAGGGAGAGTGAAATGAGGGGGGAAGAGCTATTACGACAAAAGGAAGAGATTTTGGAGGAACGACTAGCAAAGCTAAGGGATGAGCAGAATGAATTGATCAAACAGAGCGAGAGGGAGGAGAGAGAGAGAGCGAGGAAAAGGAAAGAAGGTAAGAACGAATTGAAAAAAATAAGGGAACGGAATGAGGAGCAAAGGAGAGAAGCTGAAAGGGTAAAAGCAGCAGCAGAAAGGGTATCAAGAGCAGTGCTGCGGGAAAAGAAAAGGGAAGAAGAAGAAAAAGAAAAAGAAATGGCAATGTGGAAGAGGAGGTTAATATCAGAAACAACCAAGAAATACAAAGAAGGGAGGGTGATAGAGGGTATAGTAGAAAGAGAAAGGGTGAAATGGGAAAGGAAGAAAGAGGATGAAAGGATATTGGAACAGATGAGCAGTGAAGTGATGGAGGAATTAAAAAGGAAAAGGGAGGAAAATAGTAGGGAGACGGAGGAGAGAAATGAAGGAGAAAGAGACGATAGGAGAAGGGAGAGTGAAGCATGGGGGATGTATATAGAAACACAGAAGTAGCAACAACATCAGCACAAAGGGGAGCGGGTGATAAAGGAGAAAAAGGAGAACTGGACCTAATAGACTTACAAACAGTAACGATTAAGGGGAAAAAGACCGAGTGGGGGGTGCCGTTTATGACTGACTTTTGTAGTGAGGAAGAAGAAGGAGTGGAGAAGGAAGGAAGAAACAGTGAAAGGGAAAGCTTAGATAAACTATACATCACCCGGACCAACACAGACTCACCATGGATCAGTAGGAGAAAGAATGAGCTGGAGAGAAGTGAGGAGGTAGAGCAAGGAATAGCGGAAAGACAGACACATGAGGCCGCACCATCCCCATCCCCAACACGCCCTCCCCATCACACCTTACATGCTCAACCACCTCACGCTCGTTACGCAAGATAAAACTTGCGCCCTTCACAGACGAACTGACACCCTATGCATGTCGGCTTAGAGACCTCCCTAGTCGCAGGCAGGACAGACGAATACACATGCCCACATTAAATACAGGAAATGATGGAAGAAGGGGAAAAGATGGAGAAGAAAGAGTTACGAGAAGGGGAAATACGGACAAACTTGAAGATGTAGAAGAAAGGGAGGAGGAGGAAGGGTGTGAGGACTCAATATTATGGAACACAAAGGGTGAAACAAGATATAACTTAATGCCACTTTTGGAGAGAGGAGGGGTTAGACCACAGTATGTCCCTTGGAAGCATACAGATAAAGAAAATATAAAATGCAGGCTCCCATCATTAAGTGGAGGTGCGGGTAAGTGGATATATGAAATGGAAAAACACACCGCAGGACAGAAACTGGCAGTAGGAGATGTAAAGGGCCTTTTAATATCAATATTAGGGGATAGAGCGGATGACATTTGTAAGAGAGCGGGATTCCATGGGGTAACAATAACAAACACATCGCATGATGGGGCACCATTCGCAAACTGCAGACATGCACTATGGCAGGCACTGAGGGTACAGTACCCAGACACATCAGACATAGGAGCAATTACCTCCCACAAGATGCGTGAGAATGAAGATCCTGTTGATTATATCCAGGAGATCCAAGAGAAGTGGCGCATGGAAACTAGAGAGCAATGGGATAAAACACCAGCAATATTCTATCATATACTAGTGCAAGGGCTCCCAGAAGGAGTTCAGAAACAACTAAAGAAAGTAGTGGGAATGGAAGCAAAACCATGGCCAGAAATACAACTGACTATAGTGCATCATTGCAGGACATGGCAAGGAAAAATGAAACAAAAGGAAGAGGACAGGAAAACGGAAGAGGCTAAACTAGTACAGAAAAAGCTTACTAAATACACAATGGAAGGGGCACTAATAACTACGCCTACAACAATGACCCAAAGCCCCACACAAGTAGTGGCTGCACAAGATTCCGCCCAAATACCACCTTCACAGACTGTAACACAACAGGCGCCGCCATTGCAACCATACATAACCAACATGGGAGGAGGACACCCAATGCAAGGAGCTGGGTATTATAATTATAACAGGGGGAGAGGAGGATTTATGAGAGGGAGAGGATACGGATATAACACCCAACAGCAGGTGGGAGGAATTAGAAAATCCTACCCCACAGGGCAACCAGTATACCAGGACAACACAGGGAGCTTTCCATGGCAGAGTAGGGAACCACCGGTGTGTTGGAGTTGTGGACTTTTAGGGCACATGTCACGCACGTGTAGAGTTAGACCAGGGACACCATCATGGAGTGAACAGGGACAACCAAGGCCCTCACAGGAACAGCAGGGCCTGCAGCAACAGCAGACGTTGCAACAGGGAAATGAACAACAACAACAAATAACACAACAACAGCCACAGACATATTCACTGCCACAACAACAGGTAGCAATGACACAACAACCCCAAGCACAACAAACACAACTGGGAAAGGTGACGGTCTTGGGACACAACCCTTACACAGGAAATGGCCAGTCGTTGTACCCTCAATAGGACAGCCCACAGACGGCCTTGGTGTGTCCCATCCTGTCAGTAACACCTAATAGTGCGGAGGAACCACGCATAGAGGTAACGATAGGTGACAAAAAATTATCATTCCTTGTTGACACCGGGGCAACCCGGTCTTGCATAAGGGAAGGTAAATTTAAGATGTCAGGCGAAGCCATGAACACCCAAGGATTCTCTGGGGCTAGAGGGTTGGTTCCCTTTACTGATAACATTCCCTTATCTATTGGAGATTATGATCTGTCAGTTCCACTTCTATATTCCAGTGCCTCACCAGTAAATATACTGGGGAGAGACATAATGAACAGGTTGAATATGACGATCTCCTTTACTGAGGACGGCATAATTTGCTCTACTCCAGGGATTAACATGCTCACAGCACGACAGATTATGCAAGCATACTGCGGACAGACAGCGATTAGGGCTGAGCCAGAAGATGGCGAACTATTCCAGTATGGAACAGATATGGCATTTGCATGGATGCCAGGGATAGAAGGGAAAATATGGAGGAGGCCAGCAGCCTATCTGTTCAGACCAGAAACACCTGTTAATGAACCAGAAGGAAAGGTGGCTCTAATGGACATTGAGAGCATTATTGCAACAGCTGATTACATTGCTGTACATGCCCAAGACAAAGAAGGAAGGGCATGGAGGGCCGTGATAGCATTAGCAGAAGGATGTAGGCTCACCCAGGTATCAGATGAGGAGCTGTTCTCAGATGAAAAGGAGGAAGGTGAAATGGTGTTTATGATGAGTGTGGAAATATGACTAAGAGTGGCTTATAAACAAGTAGCACAGAAAATTGCAATGGCACTTGAGGCACCCGCATGCACCCCAGTCCCCTTCTTTAAGGAGGATATGTCAAAGGTACCCAAATCATTGTGGACTACTAGCCCCTATGACGTGGGGTGCATAAAAAGTATAGGGGGAGTAAGGATAAAATTGAAAAAAGGTGCAATACTCCCCAGAGTGAAACAGTACCCACTATCAAAAGAGGCAGATGAGGGCATATATGAAACCATAACGGCCCTTATAAATATAGGCATATTGGTCCCCTCAGAATCACCATGTAACACGGCTGTGTACCCAGTGCGCAAGGCTAAAGGGGGATCTTGGCGCTTCATACAGGACCTCAGGCCCTTGAACAACATAGTAGAAGCAGAATATCCCGTAGCAGCAAACCCGGCCACAATATTGTGTGGCATTCCAGCAGAAGCATCACGATTTACAGTGATCGACCTTAAAAATGTTTTTTTCTCAATACCATTGCACCCAGACTCACAAGATCTGATGAGCTTCACTTACAGAAACACAAAGTGGAAGCACACCAGATTGCCACAAGGGTATTGCGAATCACCCTCAATTTTCAATAGAGTAATACAGATGGATTTGGGTAACATTGAAGTGGAAAGCACAGTGTTGCAGTATGTGGATGACATAATAATTTGCAGTACAAACGAAAGAACATGCAGAGAGGACTCCTTAAAGATGTTGACAATATTGGCTGAAAAAGGTTACAAGGTAGACATGGAAAAGATACAGTACTGTCAAGAACAGGTACTTTACATTGGTCAACTTATATCCCAACATGGAAGAAAGATTGCACCACCAAGAGCACAGGCCATTTCAAACACTCCAATGCCACAAACTGTGAGGGAACTACAACAATTCCTGGGGCTGTGCAACTACTGTAGAGCATGGGTATTTGATTACAGTTCGTACATAGGACCCCTGCTTGAGGCGTTAAGGGAAGCTAATAAAGGGGAGAAAAAGCTGGGGTGGACGATGGAAATGAAAGAGGCTTTTGATGAATTGAAAGATGCGATATCAACTGCTCCAGTACTGGCATCCCCAGACTATGAGCGACAATTTTTCATATTTTCACATTGCGACTCAGCAGTAATGAAAGCAGTGTTGGCTCAAAAAACAAGCATGGGCTACAAACCAGTAGCATTTTACAGTGGCCACTTAGATCCTGTGATGTTAGGTCACTTCCCTTGCGAACAAGGTCTCGCCGCAGCTGCTTTTGCGGTGGAAAAAGCATCAGCAATCACCATGGGGTGCCCAACTACACTGTTTGTGGAGCATGCACTATTTGCAATATTGAATAAACCTAAATCCACCCTAACCACGCAGAGGGCATCAGGTTATGAGATCATTTTATCCAGAGCTGAACTATCAATTGTTAGATGTAGCACGGTCAACCCTGCAAGGTTCCTAGCAGAAGTAATTGAGGAGGGAGATTATGCCCATGACTGTACGCAAATAACTGAAATGTACTCATGTACTAGAAAGGTTGAAGAAAACGCACTAGAGGGAGGTGAGCTTTTGTTTATTGATGGGTCATCAACTATCGATCAAAGGGATGGTATTAGGAGGACTGGGGCAGCAGTGGTAAAAATGATGGAGGTACCGGTGTGTGTGGCTATGAAATGTGTACAATTACCACAGCATTACTCCGCTCAAGCAGCGGAATTAGTTGCACTGATCTTGGCGTTGAAGGAAAGCTTTGACAAACGAGTGACCATATACTCCGACAGCGCATATGTTACATCCACTGTCCACTCAGGGATGTCGAAATGGAGAAGAGGAGGGTTTAGGAGAGCTGATGGCACTCCAGTGCAACATGCTCTCTTATTGGCTGAACTAATTGAAGTAATAAATGACCCCCAAGAATTAGCCTTAGTAAAATGCACTGCACACACCAATGGTGAAGACCACGTCTCGAAGGGGAATGCAGCAGCAGACGCACATGCGAAGTATGCTGCATACTTTGGTGAGATATGGAACCCCCCAGAGTCACAGAGAGGGAGAGGGAGGGGAATGGCTAAGGAGATGTTGATAAGAGAAGGGTACACCCATCTCCCAGCCACACAGATTATGGAGCTACAAGCGGCTGCACCAATGGCCGAAAAAGAAATATGGGTAAAAAGAGGATGCACAATGTCACCAACCGACGCACTATGGCGCCAGGGTGGCACTGGAAAGGTTGTAATACCATTGGCACTTTTGAACACCGCCCTGAGCCAACTACATCATCCAGCCCACACAGGCAAGGAAGTAATTGCAGCACGAATTAGGGAAGACTGATTCTGCCCCGAGTTAAATTCTCATGTGTCAAATTTTATCAGTAATTGCCTCACATGTGAACAGTTCACGGCCGGCCATACTCTAAAGGTGATAAGAGGTACTATACCCCGGCCAGAGGGACCTTTCCGGCATCTCCATATTGACTATGTTGATATGATCAACATATGTCAAGGAAATAGGTATATGATTGTAGTAGTATGCCCATTCTCTAGGTGGATTGAAGCAGGGCCCTGTACACACCCAGATGCATTTAGAGCAGCTAAATTCCTAGTGAGGGAGGTCTTCCCCAGGTGGGGAGTGTGCGAGGTGTTGAGGTCAGACAATGGCCCACATTTCGCAAACAAAATGTTCCAGCATATCACATCCTTGCTGAACATCAAGCATAAATTTGCATGTGCATACCACCCACAGGCCAACGGTGTATGTGAACGCCTGAATGGCCTATTAAAGGAGGCAATTGCAAAAATACAGCAAACAACAAAGAAGAGTTGGTTATATTGCCTTCCATTAGCCCTATTTGAGATAAGGAATAGACCAGGGTCCGACCACCACCTCACCCCTCACGAGGTGGTTACCGGACGTGAAATGCGCCTTCCCCTAACGCCAACATCAAGAGCATTTACCGACCACGAAAATACAGCGAGTGTTCTCGGTGATGAAATGTACCAATATGTGTCTTCTTTGATTACTAGTGTAGTGTTTGTGTCTCAACAGCTCGAGCGCACACGGGGCGGGTCTAACAGCAATCAACAAGAAGACGCGGATAAAGAATTGGAAAAGGAAAGACTGTGTAAAATTGCTAAAGGTGACCACGTACTACTTCGCAATTTCAACAGGAAATGGAATAGTCCACGATTCACTGGCCCCCATCTGGTAGAGGAGGTATCAACGAGAGCAGTAAAGCTACAGGACAAGCGTGCCTGGAACCACCTACACGATGTAAAGATCTACAAACTCCAGACCCGCCCCAGCGCCACCGACAGGTCCATTGGGAGAACAGCAACAACATCACCAACGGAAGAAGAGAGTTCTGCCACAGCCAACGACCCAAGTGTTCCCATACCCTGTCACTCCCCAGATTCCCCAGAGACAATAACTGAAGAAGAAAGGGGTGATCCCCATACTGCCCACCCCATGGTCACACGCTCAAAGAGTAAAACTACTCCCGCCAGTTGAACCCAAACCCCCTGCCCATTGACCCCTACCCCCACAGCAGTAATAACTGAACTGAAGGACATTGCCTTGCACACGTACACATGTAAACACGTGAATGCTCTCTTTTCTTTTCTCTCGCACATGCAGGAACTGTGTATTATTGTACTGCTAAGAAAATAGATAACTAACAAATTCACTGCCCAGGAGTAGATGGTACCCTCAGACGATAACTACCCAGAAGAATTGTCACACCAATTTGTATATGAAATAAAAAGGCCAACGTACCTGAAAAGGAGAAGGGTACGTGTCTACTACACCGCATTCCTCTTGGCCATAGAATACTCAATGCCCCACCTCCACCCATACTTGCCTGTCCTAAGAGATAGATCGCTTAGATTAGCGTGGGAACAGCTCTTCGCCTGGGCACTGAATGACTACTTGATAGGGAGAGCTTAAAACAACAACTAACATTTAATAACCAGCATATTGAGAATTTTCAGGCGGGCAACTTTAACATTGCAAGAATACGCTGCCGGACCGCAGCAAGGTAAGAGCAAAATGCCGGTGAAATTAGCATATGTAATAAAAATAATAGGGATTTTGATGATCACCGGGTTCTTGGCTGCCTCTGTATGGCAGTACAGCTATGCTTTCAATATTATTGCTGTACCCAAACCTAATCCACCCCCATCCCCAGCTGCAACAGGTGTTACGTCAGGTGATACTAGTAAAATTGCGCACAAGCAAAATAGAGTTCAACGCAGCACATACTCAGATAATAAAGGTATTGATAATTATATACAAGATTCAGCACACGTCTCAAACAACATATGGTACCAACACATGACCTGCATTGGTAAACAGACAACAGAAGACAGCTGCTACGTCTGCTCATTAATACCATACGCCATGAGCGCTTCTCGAACATTTGTTGCCACAGAAATAGATGAAAAGACAGCACGATGCATAATATACTTGGCACTGTTCCAAACGAAAGGAAGATTTCAAGGGACAGTGGTGCATATGGTGTGGAAAACACGAGACTCGTACCCATACGAAAACAACTTCCTCAAGACTTATTTGAGTTACCACAAGAGCAGTTTACATGCTGAAGCATTCAGATACATAACAAGTGGTCCTGCAAAAGGGGAAACAAAGAAAGTAACACTGCAGTATTTACCATGTGATTGGTACGCCACTGAAGTTCCTGGTAAACCAGGATGTTGGGAGAGGCCACTGGTGACGATAACAGGGAAGGTGTACCTGGACAACAATTGGGAGATAGGAGTGATTGGCAGCGACATGGTAACAAAAGAAACTATCTCAACTATCGAGGCACACAACCACAGATGTTGGACGACTTGGATCAAGTACGTACCCATGCTCACGTGGATAGAGACGGATGAAGACCCAATAACAATACTGCCGCTGACTGCGCCTAAGGTATGCTACCAACATAAAGGAGAGGTGGACGTAGGATACAACACCAACTGTGCAAGCGTGATGGAGTTACCTGAGGGGGGAGCAGGAACAGCAGTAATAATGGACCATTATTGGGCCTGTGGAGAAAAGGCATACCACACACTGCCTCCCCTGTGGAATGGTGTATGCACGATGGTGCACGTCAATGTACCATCACTAGTGGTACCCCAGAAGCATGTGAATGTGGTGAACTTTCCCAAAATGGATGAAGGGGACAAGAGAAAGAAGAGATCTGCACCACCTCAGGAGGAGCCAGGAAACAGAACCAACGGCAATGATACTGTCCTAAATAGAAGGAAAAGACAAGGAGAACCTCTGACAGGAAATTACCTATGGGGCAGGTCGGAAACGGCACTAACTTCAATTCCGCCAGAACACAGACAATTCAGCAGAGCAGCAATGTTCTTCTCCTCAATAATCCATCCGGGACTGCAGGCTTACGCAAACGCAAAATGGCTCCAGATAATAGATGGGAACTAATGATGACCATCAATTCTACAGTAAATGGATTCAACGCAATAAAAGAGGAGCTGCGAGCCATAAGGATGGTAGCACTCCAGAACAGATATGTATTGGACCTCCTCACAGCCATGGAAGGAGGAGTTTGCGCAAAGATAGGACAATCATGCTGCACATTCATTCCTGCCAACGATGCTGACAATGGTACACTGACAGAAGCAGTTTCACAATTGGCCCGGATGCACTCCAAAATGATGGATGAAAGTAAAGGTGTGAACAAGGATGAGAGCTGGTTTTCGCTATTATGGTCATGGATGCCATCTTGGCTGTCAGATGGACTGAAAATTATAGTTGGTTGTACTATTTTGGCTGGAGCTACACTGATCATAATAAGATTTTGGAAGGCCCGGAAGGCACGCACCACTGACGAGTTGCTTGAAATGGTCGGTACGCACCCCTTGATGCCAGCAGATGACGGCCAACACACAGGCATAATCATACAAGAGAGAGAGAAGTTGCGCAACCAGATCATCACCAACCATCTGGACCCACCATCGGTGAAGATCGAGAACCCAAGAAACCCCAGGAGCTACGTAGGGAAATGGGTATACTGTACTCCTGGAGGAACCTGTGAATATATGTATTGGTCATTTGAAGATCATGTGAACCACTATGGACATTTAGGAGGAATAACTAAGATATGGAGAGTAAGAGTAGATAACGAAAAGGATATGTTTGTGGTCGACAAGTCAACCAGAGGGGGGACTGAAGTGGGAGAATGGAAGACAAGGCTCCCGTCCTTCACCTCTCGCGCCTGGCTTAAAGGGTCACGGCCCAGGCACCCGCCACGAGAAGAGTTTGCCCACCTACCAGACGACCAAATACCCTGGTACAGGAACATACGGATGTGTCCATCTGCCTGCCCAGCAGCCCGCCCTGCCCATGCCGACACCTGCGGCACGGATCAACTAGACTAAAACCTACACGTCGTTAGAGATGCCATGACGACCTAGCCAACGGTCAGCACACATGTACAAATATACACACTGGACACTCCCGCACAAATCTACACGAAGAATATACTCAGTGCTATGACGTAGGCGACAGACATACTCACGGACGTGCATCTTTATTATTTTCCACATAGGCTCTCAAAATGCAGAAACGCAAGACGCATCATGAACTCATCTAAAGAGCTTGCTTACGCTTCTCCTAAACCCAGGTGCCATAATGAGAAATATAACGAAGACACGATACTGGTCATAAGGCAATATGATACTATAACCTAAAGCGCCTGTGCACCAAACGGTTCTATCTATACACCAGGCCTAAGTAGGCCGCAAGCAAGAGCTTCCATGGACGTTAAAAGAACAAGAGTCAGGTTGCTGATCCTGCAGAATGAGCCCGGCGAAAGCAAACTGCCAAGGTCTCAATGTTGCAAACCCACATTCCATAAGCAGACCATCAAGCGCACGATGTTGCAACCTCGCATGCCGCACACCAACGTTAAAGTCACACCTGCAAATTAAACCAGGCACACAGTGGAAAAACAATATTAATTGTGCGGATACCACCAGATCATTGTTACCAAATGTGATTTGCAAGAGCCGGCGCAGAGTTTGAAGAGGCAGTACAAGACGACGAGAGCGCTGTTTAGCTTGCAGTCGGCCAATGTGTGCTATTTCGAGGTACTCCATTTACTAAGATAATTAAAGATTGCGAGGCAGAGCAGAGCTGTCCACGTCGTTGTGCTACAGGAAGTAGCTTTTCTTACACACCATACCGCGGAGCGGTGTAGCGGAGCTGCGTGGCTGAGGTGTGTGGCAGTTTGAGGCAGAGCAGAGCTGTCCACGTCGTTGTGCTACAGGAAGTAGCTTTTCTTACACACCATACCGCGGAGCGGTGTAGCGGAGCTGCGTGGCTGAGGTGTGTGGCAGTCTGCCGCAGTCCGCTGCAAACGCGCAGTAAACGCACTCCAATGGAACCAGAGGTGCGTCCAACAAACGCCGACACGGAGGGGAGGAGAAGGCAAAAAACTACGACGGCATCCATCGCACCCATTGAGCCGGGCGGTGCAACACGCAGGAGAAGTAAGTCGGCCTCCCTACTGAAAGGACTGGGGGGGGGGTGCATTCCATCCATTCCATCAGGGGCTACCTTTCCCCCAGGGCTAATCAGACTCTGCTTGGCGCCAAAACTGCGACATTACAATCACAGGGGGAGAGGGGAGAGAAGGACACTTGCATCCCACTCATCCCATCTGAGTCACTGGATTCGGTAAATACTGCAAACTTAAATCTACCAGCCCTACGCGATCAGACTCATCTCCCAGAAACTTGCCAGTCCAATGACCTGCAGCCCGCAAGTGCGCGGGACCAGGGAAGGGGAGGGCAACAGGTAACAGGGCAAAGGCACACAGAACTATCACAAGGACTGAGACAGGAACAGGGACAGGAGCCGGGGGTTATACGAGCTGACATTTTTCGACACACAGACTCAAACCTAAAAGATGTCCCGTACCCCAGAGTGGGAGGAGTAATGTCAACCAACTCAGCAACTGTATCAGACAAGATTTTGGGTCCAACTAACACTATGCGTATCCAAGCAATGTTCCATGAGGACGAACAAAGAACTAATAACAACCTCAAGCTGGGGGATAACGCTAGTGTTACCATCTGCGACTCCATCGAGATAGAAATCGAACAAAAAGGACTGCCAAATGCTCATAACACAGAGAAGATTTCGGAATCAGACAAAGAGGACGTTGAGAGCAATATCTCATCGGACGAGGACTCGGAGGGCTCCAATAAAGAAACTGACGCTGAACAGGAAAAATTACTAGGAGGAATGGCGAAAACTAAAGAAAGACCTAAAGTGAACACCACTCCAAACCCAGGGCTCCAAAATCAAAAAAAAAGGGGAGACGAGGAACCAGCTAAATTGAGGGGCTACGGACACCAAGGAAAGAGCTCAAAAAACCAGGACGACGGCCACGAGGACGCTATAATCCACCTTCGTCCCATCTACTAAAAGTTTTTCTTACTCAGCAACCTAAAAGAAAACCGAGTATAGAGACCGAGATCTCGGATGCAGAAATGCTTGAAATCGCGGCTGATTCTCAGTCTGCACAAAAACAAAGAAGAACGGATCTAGATATAGGGCCGACAGACAAAAACGAGCTTGTAGAACAATCTCAACCTCACAGGGCTCCGTCAGTAAGAAAAACACCCGGTCCAGACCTTGATAACCTAACTGAAACAATCACCCCGAAGAACCAAGCAAGGACTACCAGTATCCTAAACATAATTAGTTTGGACAGTATACGATCTATAAGTCCTCCGAGGAAAAGACCCGCGACCACTGAAGAGACAACAATCCATGAAGAAGGACAGGATGAGGAGGTCAGGGAAGTGAAATCTCCAAATAATTCAATGGATTTAACACTGTTAGATCCCCAAAATAAAGAAGATAGATGGGCCTGGACTAAGCCCCACTCAACAAAGATCCAAGAAAAGGACCATCCAAACGTCAAACAAGGGCGGCAGGGTTTTGATAGCAAAACCTATGAGAATGAGAGGGCGACTTTTAGAAAAGGGGGAACTCCAGATAGACCGCTGGGGGCGATTGGATTAAGTCCCGCACTGGAACTTCGAACATCGCCAAAAAGACCGGAAAAATTGCTTACCCCCCCAAAAAAGAGACGCCTTAGTGAAATTGCAGCCTCACTACAAAAGGACTCGCCCAATAAGAAGCCGGATATGATTGCTATTATGTCAGCCATGACCGTAGTTCTAGCACCTTTCTGCAAACTATACGAAGCAATCAAGGAAAATGTACAAAACAATACGGCAATCTTATCGAATGTGATGGACAAACTTACCCTCATAGAGACTCGCCTCTCGCCAATAAATCAAAAAATTCCTAATCTGGATAACACCTTGGACTCTAAACGCAACACAATACCATCATTAAGCGACCCCACATGTACACTGTTCACAAAAAAGGGATCAAACCCAGGGATTTCACAGGAAGTTGAGAACCAAAAAACACATTGGGAAAAAAAAATTGAAGCCCTGGAAAGAAAGATCGAAAAGCTTGAAATGCTAAATAAACACCTTGAGACTCCACTATCGAATACTGCTACCGTGTGGGGTGAAAGGGGAGATCTTCATAAAAACCACGAACCCATTATGTTGCTCTTAAACTCAAAACACCAGAAACAAGGGCCCAATGGGGCTAAGCCAACAAAACCGCAGTTACCCGAAAAAGAGCGGAGAAACATGAAATCTAATTCACAAAAGCAAACTCTGACTTCGATGGAAATGACCACCGCATTGCCGATAAAGAGCCCCACGAAACTACAACAAGAGATTAAAAGCCGAGAATCCACAAGAGGCTCCCCAAGATCACCGAAAACAATGGAAGAGTTCCTACAATGTGCAGAGGCAATGAACATCTCAACCTATTCTGAGGATGGTTCAAATATAATATCGGATTCACCTATAAAAGAGGCCCAAACAAAGAAACTAACAAGCAAGGCTGATACCACTTCCCGTAACGTGAAAGCGTCGGATGGGGGTCCCAACAAAAGGGAGACCCGAGCATCCTCCGAGAACCTGGACCAAAGAGCAAATGAACCAATGACATATAGTCAGGCGCTCAGATTAAGAACCAGCCCACGGACATCAAGAAAGAGAAAAGAGGAGACGCAGAGAACTCCAAATCGACAAACCGATTGTGAAGAAATTAATGTCCGGGAAACAACAAAACCAAATAAGACAATTCGAGTCTTTAAACTGGAACAAATTCGACCAGAGAGATACTCACTCATCTTAAATAGATCGACAATACTACAAATCGTAAAGAAAGTTAAACCGTTGAAAAGAATTACTTCTGATGATCTGATATTAGTGGAACCCTATCACAGGGAAAAAAAAGCAAAAGCTTTTATTCACCTAAAAGCAGAGATCGTTGCTTATATCAACGAATCAGCATATCAAGATCTGCACCAAATGGGGTTTCACTTGTGGGAAATAAAAAGTAGCGCATACAGCCGAGACATCGAGGACGACAAGACACAAACACGCAACAGCCAGTATCCCTTCAGATCCCGATTTGAAAATCGAAATTGGGCTCAGAAAACTCCCCGCTCGCAAAACGTTCGAGAATATCTTGACCATCGAAGATTTCTAGATAGAGATCGAAGAGACCAATCGCCAATCAAAGAAAGAACAAGGACTCACCTAACAGGTTATAAGAACATACAAGAAAAAACGGGACACTCCAGACAACCAGAAAAAAGGTTAAAAGAACAAGAAACTCCCACCCCTCCGCGAAGTAACTACAACAAGAAAGCCTCGGGGGAAGACACACACACCCTTCAATCCTCCACAGAAAAAGGAGAGTCAGAATCGCAAAGAATGGGACCATGGAACTGGATCTCATCAAGATGGACAAAAAAACAAGCAAAATAGCAATCATCGAGGGTGGGGGTCCGTGCAAACAACTCCAAAGATACAACACTCGACCACCCCACAGCGACCTCTTTTTCTCTTGCCTCTTGGAACACGAGAGGCCATATGCATTTGACAATGGTAGGAGACGTCAATTTAAATCAATTCGACATACTATGTTTACAAGAAACGTGGCTCTCAATACAACCAAGTCTGGATGGGTACTCGGTCGCAATCTCTCCGGCAGTAAAAGGCCTATTCGGCCGGCCGTCATCAGGATTGTTAACTGCCATAAAATCTAGCTCGGGTCTAACAGAACCCAAAATCTGGAAACAATCCTACGAAACACTGGTAACGCTGACTTCCCACACCCACAGAAAGGCTAAGATGGAAAATGTTTTCCAAAAGACTGTAGCAATACTCAACTGCTACTGGAATCCACAAAGAATGTCCATCAAAACTTTCTGCGACAATATGACTATGGTGATCGATCATCTATATGCAGAATTTGAAAAAATTGAAATCATAGTCTGTGGTGACTTTAATGCTAAATGCATTCAAGTAACGAAGGATCGAGCTTGCTCTAAATCGCAGCGACAGTGGGAAGACGCCGCCTCTAAAAGAGGAAAGGCATGGAACAAGGTCATGACATCGCGACACATCCAAAATGTGGCGACGCTTTTTCCCTCCCAAAATAACATTCCAACATGGGAACGCATGAGCTCCAAAGCAACATTAGACCACATTTTTGTGTCATCTGGCCTTATCCAAGATTTAAAAAGCTTTCAAGTCCAGAAAACGGTGAATAGTGACCACAACTTATTGAGAGCGGATTGGGTCATTCCCCATATTAAACCTAAAACATACGACTGGGAGACAGAAGTAAACAGACAACAAACGCGACTCAGACTGACTGAACGCGATATTGACAAAATTAAAAGTTCTTGGGATCTAAACCACAACAAAATCGGCAATAAAGACACTGAGGAAAGACCTAATTACTTGCCGCTATTACTTCCCTTTCACAAGAAAAGCTCAAATGGAACAAAGAAGATAACAAATAACATGCACACCTATAATAAAGAGCTGGTACAAAAAAGACAGATTGTCCGCAGATTACTAAGATGTGCGAAGAAAACAAACAATACAGAAGACTGGTCTAGTTGGCAACTGGAAGCAAAAAAGTATAAAACCTGGCTTAAACAGAACAGTGCCAGTCGCTATCAAAATGACGCCGAACAGATGATGTCCGCACTACAATCAAAAAAATCTAGTCAACTCTGGTCATTGATAAAAGACAACAATTGTGCCAAGAGTTCGACTTTTACAAATGCAGTCCCAGAGGAAACCTGGATTCAATACTACACGACCCAATTCAAAAGCCCCCCAGAAAACTCAAATGGGGTTACACCACTCCCAGACACTGTTTGGGTCGACCTATCAAATCCGGAAGACATCGAAACGGCCATTAGAAAACTAAAAACCTCCAGAGCCCCAGGTCCCGATGGTCTGACCAATGTAGACCTAAAGATCTCCCCCCCTAAAAGGGCCGCGGTAATCAGCGACATCTTTGACATCTGTGGCCGAACGAAGAAGATCCCAGAATCCTGGCAAAGAACCGTCATTGTTCCAATTTATAAAAAAGGACCAAGGCAGGACCCGGCCAGCTACAGACCCATAGCGTTGCTAGATATCCTGAGCAAATTATATGCCACTCGCCTTTTGGCCCACTTTCGGATCTGGGAGAAAAACAGCGAGGCCAATGACCACTTCCAAACGGGCTTTCAGAAACATGGTTCCACGACCATCAACCTTTTCACTTTGAACATCTTGAAAGCCAAAGTGAAAGAAGGAGCACCCAAAGTCTATCTGGCTTTCGTGGACCTCTCGAAAGCCTTTGACAAGATCGACAGAGCCAGGCTATGGGCAAAGCTGCAAAGCTGGAAATGCCCGATGAAAATATTAGAGCCCATTATGGCACTTAACACGGATATAAAGATGAGAGTAAGACTCAATCAACAGGGTGATCTGTCAGAAGAAATACTTGTGAATAGAGGAGTGAAGCAGGGCTGCCCGTTCGCGCCAGCGCTTTTTATCGCCTTTTTAGGCGACTATCAGCACTCTGAAACAAAGATCCGAGCGTTCCCTCCAAAATTTGGGAAAGTCAAGATCCCTTGTCTACTGTACGCGGACGATATTACCATCATCGATCAAACCAAAGTGGGTCTCCAACGCAAACTATCTAACCTACAAAACTATATGGAGGACAATTTGTTAGAAACAAACAAATCCAAAACAAAAATCTTGGTATTGGAGAAACTGAAGGCAAAGGGAACTTCTAAGCCCAATATTTACCTTGACAATGAACACATCGAAGTGGTCACCAACTTTAAATACTTGGGGACACAACTGGACACTTCCAAAACAGACCTTAGTCTTCAAACTCAACTGTGGGCAAAAGTAAAATGCCTAACGGCTCAAATAAGGGCGATCGACCGTAAGTTCGGAAAGTTCTCCCTGCTACCAGCCATCCTGTTCTATAAAACGAAAGTAGTTCCATCCCTGACATATGGAGCAGAAGCTTCGTTATATCTTCCTCCGCAAATCTGGAACAAATTGGAAGGATATGTGTGGAAAACGTTGCTGGGTCTCCCCAAGTCTACTGCAATAGCTGCCATCAGAAGGGAGCTAGGACTGGTTTCTCTAACATCCTTGGTTAACCAAAGTGCGATGCGCTTATATAGTAAAATCATCTCTGCGGATACTCTACCGATTCTGAACATTATTCACGCAGAAATTTCAACTGGCAACTGTCTCGCACTAAAAAACTGGGTCAACAGGAGACTAGAAGATCTTGAAATGATCAAATGTTCCCAGACGGAGCTAAAGGAAAACCCAGATCGTATCAAAACTAAAATGGAAGACATGGATTGGATTACCACAATAGAGCAGGCAACTAACAACAAACTATTGAGTCATCTACCACCCTCTTTTAACAAACTGAAAAAACCCCTAAATTACTGTGCTAAATTTCCGGAAAAAAACTGAGAAACGTGATTATGAGAGCCCGCTTTAACCTGCTACCAACCAGAGAGATATTGGCCCTCAGAAATCAGGGTTCTGTAACACTCTGTCGTCTCTGTAAAAGCCCAAACACAACTGAAACACTAAAACATCTGATAATGGATTGCATCGCCATTAATGACATAAGAAATGTCTATTTACTCCCTTTGTCTGAGAGACTATGGTTTTTGCAGAAAAACGATATATGGAATAGACTAATCTCCGGGGAGAGTACCAAATGGTCTCAGGCACTGTCTAAACTGATCGATTTAGTCTTTACAAAAATCACGCAGACTAATGCCAATGAGTCCGGGGAAACCTCCTCCTCATTGGCCTCAACAATGGCGGAATGACAAAAAGGAAGCCGTCTCTCTTACCTTTTCTTCTTTTCCTCTCTCTTCTCTCCTTCTGCGGATCCCTGAAGAGTTTCGCCCTGGTCGGATCTGCTACTGTTTTCGTTGACAAAACTCAGTTTTAACTGTGTAAAGTTCAATAATAAAAAAAAAAAAAAAAAAAATTGTGCAGAATTTTGCCTCAAACACGGTCCCACCTCACGTGACCAAGCCGAACCTGACAGGATGCCAAGCCCTGGAGGAAGAAGGCGTCTGGATCCCTCGTTACAAGACATAGGCAGATACAATTAAAAGGCTCAATGGACATCTGCAACAGTGGGAGTAGTCGGCCTTCCAGCTTATGAATAAGTCCTCATATTGTCTGCACGTACTCATAGTGAAACATTGTTGCAAATGACAGGTACACCGAGAGCTGGGAACAGCGATGGTCCCAGGCTGGGAAGCTTGCGGGCGCACCAATCAGAACATGGGGCTCCTATCACTGACGCCATTAACATTAACCAATCATCAGGGGTCTTCATGTAACAATTCTCATGTATCTAATTGTAGGGACAACCCAGATATATCACCTGACTAACCCTTGTCCACTAATATTGTTCTCTATACGTATGCTATACTAACCCTACCACTCGAGCAACCAATTAAGAGTGGCGATAGGTTTTTTGCTAACTTTCCAAGGTGACGCAAGTAGCGCGTCATACTAAGGTAAAAAGGGCCTGCGAGCCCTATGATTGTGTGTGTGTCAGGATGGACGCGTACGCTCCTTGACCCATCCCTGCCGTTTTTGTCTAATAAACAGCAGAGTCACCTTGCTTCTTGTGTGTTTCTCATACTCTATCTCTTTTGGGATATACGGGAGGAGTTGGGGCCTCCCTGCCCGGAGGTCTGCGGACGGCATGGCCGACCCCGGCAGAATTTCCCCCCCGACACCATTTTGGGACTCCACGGAAAAGGGGACTTACCTAATCCGCAGCCTGAGTTTCTGCTCTACCAGGACTTGTGATGTCCCGGTGGCACCGGCATTTATGGCGCCGGATTCAGTGTTATGAGGATAGCAGTAATCTGCCAGTAGCACAGGCGGGTTACTGCCATCCTCGTAATGAAGGACTATTTCTTCAAAACAAAAAATAATTAGACCAATTTAAAATATACACACATTATTGTCTTTATCTCTCGCTATTAAATCCCAAAGTTAAGTGTTCCTATAATGATGGATTAATAATACACTGGTCAATTAATTCGCAAATGTTGCATTTAACTTGAACATTGACTTCTAAAAACATTTGGCTTTCCCTGAGATGAAAAGTGAATGAGGACTAAGGGCACATCTTTTAGTTTCTAGAAAAGAAAATTGTATCATAACACCCATCTAAATCTGTCTACTACTCATTTATTGATAATGAGCACCTCGCTTTAATCAATAGACGTGTCCGTATTTCAAGGAGCAGTCTAGAAAACTCAATTTAAAAACAGACTGCTTGACATTCCTGCCTGTGACTCACTTACAAAAAGAAAAATGTACATTTTAAATGTATGTTTGCTATAATCCCTTTAATGGTGTTTCTATTGCATCACAGTGTAAAAAGTGTACATTTGACATGTTTTAATGGCTGATTTGAAGTGGAAAATACAGATGATAGTCGACAACTCTTTCCATTTTTAGTTTGGCTATTACGTGTCGCTTGCAACTCCTATAATAGACCATATAATTGCGTTCAAATACTGATTCTTGTGTAAATAGGGAAAAGAGCTTCTGACAAGGGACCCACATAAATGACATTTGAGCAGGGATACACAGTTTATTAGCGTTCCTTTGGTTATTGACCCCTACTATTCCCTGCTCCTAGCCTTGCTAATCCCCATGGCTAATCCCACCCATTCACGCCCATCTCTGGAACTCTTTGAGCTCTGAGCTCCGCCATGGAGGCAGCCATCTTGGAAGCTCTCTGGAAACAAGCTGAAACTAAGAGGCATCTTTGAATTGAAATATGCTATGCATCTTCCAAATACAATGATATATTGAAGCATGAGAGTGTAATTTGCTTTGCTAATGTACACGTATTGTGTTGTTCATGGTGTTGCATATTTCAATTTTATTACTGGATAGGAAGCATACGAGTTGCAAAATGTACATGTTGAAATTAGTTACATTGTATTAGTGACATATTATGTGTAGCTGTGTCTGCTCTCTCTTCTGCCTTTCTGGGCCAGTGACACCAAATGAACTATAATGAGTCCCTAGGGAGCGGTTCAGCCATTCATCCTGACAGGGGTTTCATATCCTGCTTTCAATAAGACATTTTTATGAGTGACATCTGCCTCTCTTCCCTTTCACTTCACCCTGTCTTCCTTAGGAACAGTGTTTTGAGTGCTACAGCACCTCGATTATTGCCGCCCCTCGATTCACTCTTCTTCAAGCAGTGGGAGCACTGAATACCACAGAATCTTCTATAAAAATGTCCACACACTGTTGTTACTTATCAGTGTATGCTGTGTACTATATAAACCTGCTGTGTCTCAGCCCACTTCATTTCTTATACAGACAGAGAAATGTGCACACCTGTTTGTCTCCAGTTATTGGCTGGGAGGTGTCTGTGCTGCTGACATCGCGCCTCCTTCTCCTCCCTCCCACTGGTGTAGAAAGTGAAAGGAAGGCATGGGTAGCTCTGTCACCTGACAGATTAAAAATAAACGCATCACGATGTCCATCCCCATGGGACAGATGTGGTGTCATTATAGTGCCTTGAAGCTGCGAGCCTGAGTGTGCAAGCAACGGGGTGTTTGTATTATCACACCATTCTTAGAATCAAATGGCAACGCAGTAGCTTTCTTCTCCAACACCCTGCCGTGCTTGCTTTTCCCAACAAATCAACACAATTCAAGTACTAGACACGGAGCGTACCTGAGTGATTAATAGCTTTATTGTAAAGAAATGCCCTGCTCTACTGGGGAGAAACAACCTGTGTAAAGTTGTGTGGGACAGTCACACACAGCCAGATGTAAAGGTTTGAAATGGGCGGGGAGGAGCTCATTTTGTGCCTGTGCTTCCAATGACTACCGGATTTGCACAACCTCAGACAAAGCAATATTGTGTTTGGATTTATTTATTTAGTTAGTTAGTTATTTGTCTTTATAAAGTGCACAGAGTGGCCCTGGGCTTTGTGCCGTCATGGACAATGAATGTTTATTGTAAATCACATGGAATTGATTGAAATGGCATCTGGTGAGATAGCGTTGCTTCTTTTTTTATTTACATTTTCATTTAGTATATTATAGTAAATTATTAGGCTTTTTTATACATTTATCCAAACCATAAATAAATCAAATTAAGACCATAAGAAATGTAGCACTAGTAAAATGATCGGAAATGCATTCCACCAAGGGCCTCATTACACGGACGGCGGTAAGGGTTAACGGTCACCGTTAATGGTACCGGTGACCGTTAACACTTACCGCCTTACTACGAAGTCCCTTTGCGGGTTGGAGAATTTAACGCCTGCTTTTTGCAGGCGTTAAAAACCAACCCGCAAAGGGACCAGGGAGCTAATTACGGTACCGCAATTTGCGGTGCTGTAATTAGCACCTTCCCCATTCCCATTATGCCTGATGGGGCGAAAAATGGTAATGGGGAAGGGCAATGGGGGAAGGGGGAATTACCACCCCACCAAGCTTGGAATAGGGCGGTAATTCCCCTTTCCACCAAGGTGGTGCCGGTATTTTACCGGCATGGACCAAGGTGCTAATAGCACCTTGGTCCACCGCCGACCGTGTAATGAGGCTAAGGCCTGACCTTTCCCCTCTTACATCAGCTGCAGCACAAATAAACTCTGCCTTCACAGCACAGACACCTTATGCTGCCTGTAGAGGAAAGGCTGCGAGAGGCTCAGTAAATTGTGCACTACATAACCTTAAAAAGTCCTGCTGATGGTACAGGCAGTTTTAGGCCCTCATTACAACCCTGGCGTTGGACCATGGTGCTAATAGCACCATGGTCCATGCCGGTAACTTACCGACTCCGCCATGGCGGAATGGGGAATTACCGCCCCATTCTGAGGTTGGCGGGGCGGTAATTCCCCATGCCGCCATTGCCCTTCCCCATTCCCATTTTTGCCCCATAGGGCTCAATGGAAATGGGAAAGGCGCTAAGTAAGGTGCAGCAAATTGCGGCACTGTACTTAGCACCAAGGTCACTTTGCGGGCTGGATTTTAACGTCTGCAAAAAGCAGGCGTTAAAATCGCCAACCCGCAAAGGGACCTCGTAATCAGGCATTAAGGGGTTAACGGCGCCGACACCTTTTGCGGCGCCATTAACCCCTTAACGCCAGGGTTGTAATGAGGGCCTTAGACATGTATTTGTCTGACATGATCAACACTTGCAGTTAAAAAGAAATAACAACTCATATTGCGAGTAAATACATCCTGCTCTGCAGTACTGATATGTGTACATCTGTATGCAGACAGCTTCAGCGCTTAGCCAGAACATCAGAACACAAGCACTAGCAACGCCGATAGTTTCGAAATTTACACATCAGGGGGTGATGGAAGTGGAAACAGCAATTGAGCAAAACAGAAATTCAGTACTTTAAGTAAGCCTACACCTGTACCTTAAACTTAATACACTTGGTAGTTGCCAATAATCATCTGGATGCAGTCACTTCAACTGAATCAAAACACAGACAAATCCAATAGATTTGGTTTTTGCGTAGGCACTGTTATAATGGCACTACCTGGCCATAAGATGCAACAGCTGGAACATTGTGTAATTATCTAGGCATTTCTGATACCTAAACACAAGCCAAAACTGTTGACTTTGTCAATGTTTGTTTAGGTAGGACCTAAGTGAAATGAGCATATATAAATCAAGTGGTTGAAGGCACACTTGTTTATGACTTTTGTATTAAAACAGCAACACTTTTTCAGCTGCATTCAATCTATACACTCTTAATTTACTTAGAAATAACACTGACAGGCCAACGTTTGATGTTACTGCTTGAAAGAGCCAGGTCCAAGACATCATAGGAGGATAAGAGGAGTTGTTTTGTACAGGAGTGTCAACCTGGCAGTGGGTTGGAATGATCATGAAACCAAAATGTCAGTGGGCAGTCAATGGGTTGGTAAATAACTAAAACTCTCCCGCAAATTGTGTGTTCCTCCTCACATGTCCACTCCCCAGTGCAATACATTCAGCCCATAAGCAACACCTTACAGCCATCACAAACATGGACTGAAGTAAAACTACGGTGCAAGCAACGCTCTGTGGTTAGGTTTCCCACTGATCGCTGCCCATCTGTTCCTTGGCTGTTCTGGTGAGTCACTCACCTCTGGTCATTGATTCCTTTTGTAGCTGCTCCGCTGGTCCATCCCTTGACTGGTCCATGACTCCCTGGTGAGTCGCTGTCATAAACAAACTGAAACTAAAGGTTTCCATTTTCTGTGTGCCGTTTCTGTTTAAAGTGCACTTTTGAAAGCCTTAAATCCCCACTCTTGCATGGTGTGTCAATGCAATCATGTGTGCCAGTGATTTGAGAAAGCTATGGTAAAAATAGCTGCTTCAAAATCACTGTACCTCCCACCCAAACTGAATATAAACTACGACACACAACCTGTGCACCGGCAAAAGAAAGGGCACAAAATGGAACATACATCATCTAGATGGACACTTATGCACTAACTTTCCCTAAACACCAAACCAACCCACCACAGATACACCAACACAACACCCACACTCCTTAACCACCACTTACAGACCCACAGAAAACAACACACACACAAATATTAGTAGCTTGGAGTGCACATTAACTATTGCACAAGACAGCTCACAAATGATCTAAAATGTACACCCCACAGAGCCGCAGCTTCTGATCTGCCCACATCAACATACAAACAAAGCAACCTTGCCTTGGCCCCCACTACTGCATTCGTCTCCTATGCCACCCACTGCTTGCAGATCCTGAAGATCCTAGAAAGTGAGAAAATGGCGGCAGGAGTGCTATAAAACAATGCAATAAAATTGCACAACAGGACATATCAGCGTTTCACCCATTCTCCTGTTCTGTAGTACACTGCGTGGCCCAGGCAACTTCTGTGACTGGCAGCAACAGGAGAGAAAATTAATGCCGACTCTGCCACAGTTAGCATACCAAAGATTCTAATGTTTGTCAGTCAAATCAAGTGATTTAGGACTGAGGGGAGGACCAGTGCACCCAATTGTGAAATTCTAGGGGACAGTTTTGGGGTTGAATAACAGAAGAGCACAAGTGCCCACTATTTCCTTCCTAGTTGCAAGGGTGTTGTTTTTTTTCAAATAGTGTGATTAAGTTCATACGCTTTGAAATCAAGACTTCAATTATTGCAGTTAAGTCAGAGTGGGATTAAATAAGTAACCAGGATCACACACTTTGGTTACAACGTAAAGCAGGGATTGTACACACTGCAAATATAACCACATACCTTCCAAGCTTTACTTGATCTGAATATTTAAGTTTTGGATTTCAAGGCCTACAATAATAGAGTTTACTTAAATATACATCCTGCACATTAAAGCCACCTGATAACATGTAAATCGTTATAGCAACATGTTAAGCCAAAGGAATATCATTTTGGCTTCAATCATCAAATCTTGAATGTTATTCTTTAAGTCCCAGAATGTAACTGAATGCAAACCTGAAACATCTATTTAACCCTGCCATACTTTCATCATCAAATAACTTTGTTCGACCATAAGGCCATGAAGGTACATACTGGCATAAACACATACACATAAAACAAACTACAATCAGTGCATCCCTCCATCATGTACTATCAGGCTAATAATGACCCCAAGTTCCCATCAATGGCCTGCATCCCAGAGTCGGTTAAGTTCCACGTGCCCCTGTCCACCTTCAGTAGCCAAAGGGCCTTATCCCAAGCGGTAGTGCGTTAGCCCCAGATTGCACAGGGTTGTGGGGGCTAGATGTAGATGAGAAATCAATATTGTAGTGAAAGTGGAGACTAATTAAAATTATTCTGTTGGATATTGGGCAACTTTTCAAATTGATACCCAGGATGCCATTGGGTATTTTCTGGTCTCGAAGTTCTGCCCAGATGGAATTACAGGCGCTCTCTCCTGATAATGTAATCTAGTGCAATTTTAGAGGGACTCCCGAGTTACCAATAGACAGCCACGTACAGTGCTAAGCCAGTGCATCTATTTATGTGTCCTAGCTTCTCTGGGTTCTTGCTGGTTACAGGACAGTTTGGGGGTATGGTGCAGGTGGACTATTCTCCTCTTGGGGCCCTGGCCATGCTGTGCTCTACTGGGCCCAGTGCAAACATTGTTGGAAGCATAGTTTTGAGCTGCATGGCCAACCATGACAGCTGGCTTGTCGCCTATTGTGTTGGTTCTAGCAACCTTATCTGCCTACATAAATGTGGGTTGTTTGAGCAAATGCACAGCTTGATGTTTTAGGAGTTGGCATGGAGTGACCAGGGTTAATTGGGGCGAATAGCACCTGGTTAACCATGGCCCTTTCAGAGCAGATACATTCTCTACATACACCAATGGGTCACATCTCTGTTGTACACGGGCTTGTTGTACTTGTGGGGACATTGGGATTGCAATGGAATGGTGTATGTGTCCCTGTTGTGTCCACCAGATCCAGTGGTATCCTCCTCAATGCTCCACCTTTTCCCTTAGCCTCTATGAAAACCAGTAGCAGCCTTGTTACCTCCCCAAGGTCAGACAAAACAAGGCTGCATTTGCTTCCACAAACTGTGGACGCCCCAATGGAGACTCGTGCAACAATATGCTGGATGTGTGGATCAGGTGGTATGGGAGTGCATAAGAAACTGGAACTCAGCGAAGGGATGCTCTCAGGGCAGTTGTCCAACTCCTTCATGTTGTGGTCTGTACCTGTGGGGGCACAACTAGTGGCAGAAACAATGTCATAAACAGAGCACTGTTTGTCCTCTGCACCTTCAAATCCCATTAGATCCATTAAGTCCATTGATGGAGAAAACCTATTCAAGTCTAGGTATGGTGTAGATATCAGATCTGGTTTGGAAGTCTTGTTCGACTTACCCTTTGGGTTTCTCATTGGGCTTGTCCTAGATAGCAGCCCTCTACACCCCAGAGTCTGATTTAAAACTGGGCTAATAATAAAATTCGGACCCACTGTCACAAGCTCAACAGTTGGTTCAGGCATCAGGACACATCTGCCCATAACTGGGCTGAGTAGAGGGGTATCATTATCGGGGAGAGTAGAAGGCCGCATGTTAGGCATTGATGCCTCAGGAACCGGGATAAATAAACGTGCTCTATTACCATCCTCTGCCCCCTCTTCTCACAGATTATGTCCGCTCTGGGCACTGGACTGGCCCTCAATCAGTAAAGGAACACGTATTGATTCTGTGATGTCAGCAACTGCTGATTTGGTGGGGTTGGCTGAGTTGGCCCTGCCCGGTGCTTGGGGCTACAGGTAGTCAATCTGGTGATATTAGGGGTGTGTGGTTTGATCCTTGTATTGTTTGCTGTGTCCTCCCAAAGCTCCTGGTTGGTTCCAAGGAACCGGTGCATTTCTTTAATCAGTGAGTATGCTTCCCCAGTCAATTTTGAGGGGCTATCAGCTTTTTTCCGTCACTGTGTCTGTGCGTGTGCCTGCAGCACATGTAGAGGGGCCCTTTGCTATCAGGCGTTTAACTGTAAATAGTCTTCATTTCATCCGTGGACACTCCTGCATAAACAGGAGCAAAAGTGGTGCCTGGGTAGATATACTGGGGAGGGTAGCTTTAGCTCAGTCCCGTGGGTGGATTTCAGTGGACTTAAGTTCAGGCAGGGGGCAAATAAGAGTCAGGTGCTTGAGCAAACCCTTACACGGAGGCCACAACCCTGGCCTACCCTGCTCACCCCCCTGGCACGTGCTTACCCTCTCACCTGGACGGGTGATTGACAGGTTCCTTCTTCGTACATCCATTCCTGAGTCATGTTTAGACTTGGTGGCTGGCTAGTTGGGTGTCTTCCTTCCCCCTGTAGGTGCTAAGCACTCTTGGCAGCGGAAGAAATGCGCCCTTGCTCCCGCAGGCTTTCAACCTGGCAGGCCCATTCCTGGCATTTTCCGGTGTCAGGGGGCGTGGCCAACAGCAGCAAACCCAGCAATGGAGGCCCACCTGGGCCAAAACACCAAAAGGACAAAGCGGGACCCCGTGCTCTTGCTCCCACAGGTTTTCCTGTACTTTCAATGATTTTAGACACACAATAACAGAAGTTGTGTAATAAACTAAGATATGGAGATTATTTTGCACAAACTTCCAGATTGTTGTTATTCATGATGTCAAGAACATTTGATTATTGACATAAAGTTACTTTTTTTTCTGCATGTCAGGCTGGTAGAAATGATGGACATAAACACATCTTTAAAAGGGTGCTTTGTGTTGCTCACTTTAGCTATCATAGATTAGCAAGTTAACTGGCACGTTCTGAGTTCCTTTCATTGGAAATGCTCTATCATGCATATGAAAGCCATGGCTGCTGATTAAAGAAATGTGTTTGCAGGTCGTTAAGGTGCTCAGGCTGGAGAGCCACAGACAACACTGCGTGTGTGTTTATGGCTGGCCGTGACTTGGGAAATTGGCATAGCTTGAATCTCCAAGCCGAGTTGGTTCAAAATTTGGCTTGCCAGAAAGGAAAACCCCAAATTTTTGGCATTGTCAATGCTTGTTCCTCGAATGTTTCAGAGCTATGCAGAGAACTACGTTGAGTGATATAACTGGGAAATGACTTTAATAACATTATTTTTCAGGCATGTGAAAAGTGACATATTACATGGCTCCAATTTTGTATCAGCCATTACACAGAAAAGGAGTCAGGCATCTCCAAATATACACACCATTGTGGGTCTATTTTATAAAATCCAAAGTTTCCAGAAGCACTTAAACATCTGAAATGTTTACTACTTTTCCAGGATGTACAATCTATCACTATACTCTCCCTAGCCCCCTCAGTAATTTCACAAATAAGAAGGGTTGGGATTTAATCTTTTCCCCTTTAGAATACACATCCCCATATAATTATATTCACCTTGGCATTACACTAACATTGGAATTCCTCTCAAAGGCGGGTTTAACTCTCTTCTTTTGTTAACCAGTGGGCATCAGTCAGGCAGGTGGGTCAGCTTCACTCCACAGCATGGTTTCAATACTTCTGCAATGGGCCTATCTCTATCTGCTTCCCTTTTTTCATTGTGGAAGGCCTGAGATTGACCTCAATATAAGTCTCTTTCACATTGGTCTGCTAGCAATCCAAAATGGGTCCAAAGGACAGGAAGTTCTTCGATTCTCCTTTCTTGTATTATTTTTTCTATCCCTTATTTCAGTCAGTCTCCCAGTCAGTCCATCAGTGAGTGTTCCAGTGAGTTTCTTTCCACCTCTGGGTTTTGGCTTGTATAAATTAGAAACCATTCCATGTAGAGGTGTGTATCATTTGTCTATAATGATTGGTTAGGCATGTGATGTCCCTTTTGGACAGTGTTCCAAAAGGGACATGACATGAATCCATAACCTTAGAGCTCATAGGGCATGTTAATGAAGAGGGCAGTCTAATGGGTGTAACTTCTAAACCCAGTATCCTTCCCAGTTGAGGTGATGTCATCTCGTAAATTCCTAGATTAAACAGCTGTGGTTTGCTAAAACATTATGTCCCTCAAATGTGACTATGTTACTAATTACCTTGTCAGATTTCTCTCACTCAGCTGAGTCAAGTGATGCAAGCCCAATCTTGCCACAAAATGTGAAGTGTGTGTGAAAGATTTTTACTTTTCATTCTCTGGTACTCTTACATTACTATTCTATTAACATCTCAAAAAATCAGCTTGGCCAGCACAGACACTCGGATATATGAATCACTGATGTGCACGTTTCCTTTGCAAAATATCTACATTTTTCTATTTTGCATAATTATACACATATAAAAACATATTGGGCCTCATTAGGACCCTGGCGGAGAGGGTATTACGCCAGCGTAGTGCATGGCGTACCTCTCCGCCATACTACGAGTTCCCGTAGCGCCATGGAGGTTTTCTCCGCCTGGTTTTACCAGCCGGAGAAAACCATGGCGCTACGGGACCTCGTTGTTAATTACGCCACCGTATTTTACGGTGGCGTAATTAACTCCTTCCCCACTCCCATTATACCCTATGGGGCGAAAATGGGAATGGGGAAGGGCAGAATGGGGATTGGGGATTTACCGCTCCGCCGAGGTCGGAATGGGGCGGTAAATCCGCCAACCCCCATGGCGCTATCGGCGGCTTTCCGCCATGCTTCGCGGTGCATTTAGCACCGCGAAGTCCGCCTGGGTCGTAATGAGGCCCATTGTTTTACATTCAACTAATAGTTTTTTATTTTTCACATTCTGAACATTTCTATTACAAAAAGTATGTTTCTATGACATTTCATAGAAACACGATATACAAGGAAATATGATCCCCTATGTAAAATTTAAAGATGCAGTTATTTTCCTTTAAATGTAATGGATTTAACACAATATTAATGCTATGGCCAATTTCTGGACTCTTAACAACCATGTTAGTTCCTGTGAGACTTCGGAGCTGGCCATTTTATGATGCCTGAGCAGGTGGGTGTCATGTGACTCTTAATCAGAAGGTTTTTTGACAATTTTTTGACACAAGGTAGTGCCCCTTGAGTGAGTGCAACAATTTATGGTCACAAATGCCAGACTTCAGGTCTGTGTAAGTGGTAATTGTATCCTACTTGGAAGACTTAGTTAATGTGCACTTCTGATAATTTTGGAAAATACCACAGCGGGCCCAGTTCTCAGAAAATACAGCTCTGTTTTAGGGCATTGTTGGTAGGCAAAAAGATTAATTGGGTTTCTTAATGAGTAGCATTTGAATCCCCCAAGGCCTTTTCCCAGAATCAAGAGAAACATTTAGCTTGTTGATGACTAGCATGCTTTTATTCCTTGAAGCAAACATCCCCAAGCATTGTAGTGGCGGTTCTAGGAAAAGACAATGTTGCTTCTCATGCCGAAAGCTGTTTCATTCAAAATGCAGGATTTAAAGGGACTTTCTTTGTCATATGTCCATGTTTTAGTTGGACCTTTAAAGAGGGGTAACATTATAACATTTGTGCAATCAAGATCCTGTCAAAGATTTACATTTCTAATCGCTGTGTGCTTGTTTATATAAAGCCGATTCTCAGTCTTGTGAAAGAAAACAGACACAATGCAGGCCCCAATTAATTTTATTTTGATAAAATGTGCTGTGTTTTTCATCTGAGATTTGACTGTTCTCCCTTTAATAAAGGTTCCTGGATACATTCATATAACCGGAAGGACGCATATTCTTGGCCTTGTCATTTACTGTGAACGAATACACTCTTATTGTAGATGGGCTGCTGACATCACACCATTTGCTCACATGTACATTTTTCAAATAGTGTGCCAGGATGCAGATCATATAATTATTTTTCAATTTGAAATTATCATCCTTTCCTGTTGCTCTCGCACCATCTCCTAAATCCGAGCTTTCCTTTTCACCCTCAACTTAATTAGAAATGCGCCAAAGAAAGTAAAAAATAAATACAGTTTGTCCTGCAAAAATAGCTTTTTTATGTGAAATATCCTTTCAAAGCTGTAATAGGGCTCTCCTAACACATCAAGGTGCTGGGCCCCCATGCCTTTTCTCCGCTGATTGCTGCTAGTGGTGACAGTGTTGAGGAAGGCACTGTTGGAGCATCCTGGCATAGAGGAGAAACTTGGGAACTCATTGTTTAGCCCTTGAAGGGGAAACAAAGCATCCTCCTTGCTGCTCTACTGTCATGTCAAGATGACAAGGTGGGTGTAGAGGGGAACTGGAATGGGGGAGTGGATGGAAGTTGATTGGGGTGGAAGATGAAGGGGAGGCAGATGGAGAGGTTAGGGGACAGCAGATGGAAAGTGAATCTCAGTAGATGTACTACTTCTGTTGCTTCTCTGTGTCGCTAGGTTGTTCTGGGTTTGCACGTTTGTGTCTACCTCAATTAAGTCATGTATATTGAAAAAAAAGATACCTACCTTTTATTCATAGGGCATGATAGATTGAGATTCACCTTTTAGGCGCTTTGTCTAGGGTTTGTGGTGTAAATCTTTCATTTTTCAAGCAGGAAGGGAAGAACGGATGAGAGGTGGGAATAGAAGAAAGGTGGGGGTGGGGCTGATGCAGGTGTAGAGACTAGCATATCGAAGGTGAGATGGGTGCATAGAGCTTATGGGGCATCAGGATGGATCAGATGGAAGAGGAAGGGGTAACAGAAGGTTTTGGAAGTGGAAGGGAAGTGGAAGGGATGAGAGAGGTTGCAGCATATGGAAGGGGATAGCGCATTTCCCACTTGAACAATATGTGTGATCCTGGGCAACTCACTTCATATAAGCAAATGCTAGTGGAGGGACCAGGCTTCTGAGAGTCAGACTGCTAAGCTCAGCCTCCACGACCTCCCTCCCCAAAAGATCCTCAGTCATTCTTGTCGGGGGGGGGGCTTTGCCTTTTGGAAGGTTCTAGGGTGTGTAGCCTGCAGTATGTGCAGATCGCCAATGTGTCTAGTATACGGTGGAACGTAGAGTGGTCATAACACCCCTCGAGCATCCACTTCGGATATACTAATGCTCAGGATATAATAATACTCAGGGTATAATAATACTCAGGATATAATAATACTCAGGATATACTAATACTCAGGGTATAATAATACTCAGGATATAGTAATACTCAGGATATACTAATACTCAGGATATAATAATATCCAGGGATATAGGACTGAACAACACAGCACGCAGGGTGAGAGGTGTGTGGTGTGCAGAGGGAGAGCTAGACAGAGACAGTGTGAGGCTTGCGAGTGATATAGATAGGCAAACGGACAGACACACGCTTGATCGATAGACAGAAAGGTGGGCGGGCATATAGGTTGGTAGACAGAGGGCAAGAGAGGCATGGTTTGCAGGTGAAGGGAGAAGGAGCGATTGGGAGGGTGGGGTAGGGGCAAAGAGAGAGAGAGAATAATTAAAGGGGTTGAAGAGGGAACGTGGGCGAGAATGAAATAGAGAGGGAGAGGACTGAAGGAATTAAGAGAGAACTGGAGAGAAAGAGAGAGAGGCTGTTACACGCAAACAGAGGGAGGGAGATGAGAGTGAAAGAGACCGAGCCCTGGGACTGAAGTGATGAAGGGAGGAAGAAAGGAGGATAGGAAACGTAAGTGAAAGTAGGGGAGAGGTAGAAATAGAGGGAGGGGGGTTGAAGGAAGGCTAGAATAAGAAGAAGAGAAGGAGGGGGTGGGGGTGGAGAGCTAGTACTACGAACGAGAGAGAAAGAGAGAACCGACCCCTCTGTTTAAGACCTTGTCGCGAGTTGCCTGACAATGTCTTAATTGTTAAATACATGTTTTCGTCAAAGAAAAGAAACGGTGAAAATCGTTCCAATTGAGTAGTTAGACGCTAATGCTATCACTCAGCGATTAAGAGCAGAAAATATCACAGCCCCAGAGCGCTGAGCACCGATCGGCCTCTGGGGGGCACTTGTGCACCAGAAACCCCAGGAAGGCGGAAATCCTCGCACACATCCTTACAGAGATTAGTTGCGAGTGATCCAGGACCGGCTCTTTAGCTTTGCATATATTACCCGTTGCCTGCTCGCACCTCGCGCACCTCGCCACTCAGGCTCTGCGTTGTGCCGTTCGGGATGGGAAATAAATTAACCCCATCCGTTAAGCCTGCGGTAGTGCGAGCCCCGTGAGTGGCCCGGGTATCGAGCAGCCTGGCGTTTCTATCCAGGTCCGCCCGGCGCCGCAAGGCCCACACGCAGCCGCTTCCAGATGGGTTGCCCCTCATTCGCGTTCTTCCAGATGTGTTTGCCTCAGCATCAGTCCGCGTGGGTGCTACGGGGGTTTTTGCAGGTCAGCTGTCCTCCTTGCCCGTCCGGCATCGCATCCCGCCCCTATGGCCAGAATACCCCAGGCAGCACACCTTGTAAGCACTCCCTCCTTACCTCATATGTTTCTTCCTCTCCTAGCGCTTTGATGCCCACAGGTTTAGAGCGCTTACAAGACTCAAAATAAATACATAAATAAGTTCCCGCGAATACGTCTGGAGTTATGGCGAGTAAACCCATGGAGAGTTAAACGTGTAAACGCGTATTTTTCTCTTTCCTTATCATTGCCATGTATTTCAAACCTCTCCCCTAACCCCATCAAAAACCATCGTGATGGGTTCCGTTAGACCTCCCCTGTTCTCAGGGATATGATTCGGGGATCGCCAGGAATTGCAGTTGCGACCCCTGAGGCCCCCCTTGCTACCCCTGTGGAATCTCTTGCTACCCCTTAAAAAAACAAAATCACTTTTTATTTTTGTATTTTATTGTTTTAACTGTAAGCCCCTGGACTGTGGCCAGTGTGGTGTGGCTCTTTGTTTCTGGAGTGGCTGTCTTTCTTGTGCAGGCCTTTTAAAAAAAACATGGATTTCCACAAGTGTAATACTTTCAGCAGTGACCTTAAATTAGAAAGAATAGGAATAACACATCATTTGTTTTCCTGGAATTCTGTACAATAATTGCTACACCCATTAAAGGTTTATTTCAGGTACACTTCAGGGGGTGAGTCACTGATTTAGTCTTTTCTTAAACACCTCAACTCAGCCTTCCATCCTTCTGAGGTTGATAAATGAGTACCAACACAGGTTGGGTGATATTGGATGTATGTTTTTTCTATATAAAGCGCTTAAGCGTAAGTGCTATATAATAACACATCATTATCATTTGGCCATGGATGTCTGTTTGCATCCACAGTAATTTGGTAATATGAGCCTATACACACTGATATTAACAATATATATGGGGATCCATTCTTGTATCAAATGTATATCACATTGAGTGATATTGTAACCATATTTTTCGTAGTGTGCTTAGGAACAGTGCTATGTGATGCCACTTCCTGTTTTTTCAAGGGGTGAAAGGCCCTGTCCCATCGCTTTCCGTGATATCACTTCGAGATGGGGTCAAATGGCATCACTGGATGTCATCAGAGGTCAAGGGGCGTGTGATGTCACTTCCACTACCCCTGACATTTTGGTGAAATGACGTCCCTGCCTATGCACAGTGCTTAATTGGTGGGGTGTTGGCGGGGGCTCAGCCCTGGCACTTATTTTTAGCCTTGCACTTATTGTCTCAGATTCAGTGTGATTATGATGCTGTGTTTTGGCAACTTTATTGTTTTATCTTTCAGTTAGTAGTAGCCACACAACAAGGAACAGCCTAGTCCTCTAGACCAATGTGTCTGCATCCTGAGCTGGATCATTTTAATTCAAGTACCCGATGCCCCACACTGATGTGGCAGGGCTGCTTATATGATTTCATGAATAACCGGGAGTTGGGGGATGACAGCGCTGGTCGCCCAGGCTGGTCATGCCCACCTGCTGCTTCAGTCAGTCTGTATGACATTGGTGCAGCTGCGTTACTGCAATAACCAGAAACGCTGCTCGAAAGGGGTGGGCTGACAAACATCTGGGCAATGCCAAGGAAAGGCCATTCTCGGGGAGTAGTGCCTCCCCTGAGTGCCAACATACCCAAGATCTTGCTGCAGTGTTTGGCAGGAAAGTTTATCTGCTCAGTAATCATTTTGCCTGATGTTGAAAGAATGCTTGCTCTGTTTTCTGTGGCTAGACGGCCAATACATTTATTTATTTATTTATTTATTTATTTATTTATTTATTTATTGGGTATTTATAATGCGCACATACAGCAAACAGTGTTTCAAAGCACAACAAGGCAAGGGGGGGCAGGGATGAAGAAAAACAAAAACACGGTCCTACTAGTCCTTGTGTCATTCGGATCATGCGGTAACAAGATGTGCAAGGGGGAAAGTGTCGGTAAGAGCGGAATGCACTAATGCTGAGGAGGAAAAGGAAGTGGAGGTTGGAGTGGGAAGTGTGCAATTGCAGTGAGGGGAACAAGGGTTGAAAAGGCCCCATGGGATAGGCGAGTGCTAAGGGGCGTACAGGTGGACAAGTGCCAGGGGATTGCAGAGAGTGCAGGGGACAGAAGGTCCACATGCTAAGTGCGAGGGATGGGGCTGGATGGGCTCAAAAGCGGTACAGGCCCAGCTAGGCTAGTGCACAGAGAGGGAGCCTGGTACGGCAAGTGCAGGTAGGGCAAGTGCAGGTAAGGTGGGGGGGGGGTTAGGGGAGACCAAGTGCATGGGTAGATTGGTCGAGGCGGGCCTGGTGCCCTATATGAATCAGAAGGAACTAGGAAGCCAATCAAAATGAGGCAGAGGGGACATTGGTAGGGCAGGGGGCAAGGGAAGGAAGAACAGAAAAGGAAGGTATTGAGAAGCTGTGGGAACTTAAGGAGATCTGGCTCAAGTCTGAGACGGACAGGGAGTCCATTCCAGAGGGAAGCTCCAGCAGAGGAGAGAGAACTACCCCTCACTCTCTGCTTGGAAAAGCATCTGATCAGCAGAGAGTTGGAGCTAGACGACCGAAGGGCTCTAGCAGGGAGGTATTTAGGGAGCAAGAGTTATCTTTATTTATTTGTTTCCAAATTCAGCTGGTGTTATTTCTTTTCAAAACTTCAGTCATAGTCTGGCCCTTCCTTCTTTTGCATCAGTTTCTGTATTGGTTAGTCAATACTTTCCATTTGTTAGCATTGGCTACTGCAGTATGGCCTGGACACTTCATTTTATGCAGATTTCTCCGGCAAAGTCTTTTGGATACCAATATTTCAATGTCAAAACATTATCTTTTCAGTTTAGAGTGGATAATCTTCCAACAGCTTATTTTCTTAAGTAAGTAGTTTGCCATTCTATTCACTGTCTTCCAAGTATTTCTGTAAGTTGGAGAAGGACTCCTTTGGAGTAATATTCCTGTATCTGTTGTTTGGTCACATCCAATCCTCTGGCAATGTCTTCATTTGTGGGATCTTTTCTCGGTTCGATTTCCAGATTACGATGAGGTTTGCAGCTTGTGTAGGCCTGTCTTACTTTGCATTTTTAATGAAGATTCAGAAATAAGCATGCCTCTGAAAGACTTAATCATCCCTTAGATACAAAACCATTGAATTGCACATTTAGCGGGTAACTCATAGAATTTAGCGCAGAAGCAGTGCACGTGGGCAGCGCAGAGAGGGAGCGTGCGCCAGCATGCGCTAGCTGCGTGCGCCAAAACCCATTTTCATGCACAGCGTATTCATGGATACTTACATCCATAAGCAGCCATGGCGCAGAGTGGTGCAGCGACCCTGCAGCAGCGCCAGTTACTCCCCCAACCCCGCCCTGTGTGCCAAAAAAATGGCAGAAATCCCCTACATGGTGCAAAGGCAAGTGGACCAGCATACAGCCCCCCAACCACGAAAACACGCTAAAACCGCCACACAGCCCTCACACACCAGCAAAATCGCATGTAAAACTCCCCACGCACCCCTCGGAATACACGTACCCCGCTTGTGCCAGCAAAATTGTGTGTAAAACTTCCCACGCACCTCTCGGAATATGCGTACCAACTCGAACCAGCGAAATCACGTGTAAAACTTCCTGCGCACCCCTCAGAATACGCGTTCCCCACTCGCGCAAGCGAAATCATGTGTAAAACTTCCTGCGCACACCTCGGAATATGCGTTACTGGCTTGCGCCAGCAAAATCATGTGTAAAACTTCCTGTGCACCCCTCGGAATACGCGTACCCCGCTCGCACCAGCAAACTCTGAACTCACGTGTAAAACTCCCCGCACACCACTCGGAATACGTGTACCACACTTGCACCAGCAAAATCACGTGTAAAACTCCCCACACACCCCTGGAATCCACGTACCCCTTCACGCCAGCAAAATCGCATGTAAAACTCCTCGCGCATCCATGGAATACCCGTAGTCCATTCGCTCCAGCGAAATCACGTGTAAAACTCCCCGTGCACCCCAGGAATACACATACCCCACTCACACCAGCGAAATCACGTGTAAAACTCCCCGCGCACCCCTCGGATTACACGTACCTGCTCACGCCAGCGAAATAACGTGTAAAACTCCCTGTGCACCCCTGGAATACACGTACTCTGCTTGTGCCAGGGAAATCGTGTGTAAAACTCCCAGCACACCCCTGGAATACACGTACCCCACTCATCATGCCAGTAAAACTCCTCGCGCACCCCTGGAATACATGTACCAGGCTTGCGCCAGCGAAATCGCGTCTAAAACTCTCTGCGCACCCCTCAAAACACGCATAGTCCGCTCGCGCCAGCAAATCATGTGTAAAACTCCCCGTGCACCCCTCAAAATATGCGTACCCCGCTCGCTTCAGCGAAATCAAGTATAATTCTCACTTCCGTAACCTTGGTTTCACGCAGCAGTGTGCACCCCCTGCAGCAAAACCACACCACAGGAGTCCACCCTACACCCCACCCCATGCCCCGCAGGCAGCCCATTCACCATTCCCCATGCCCCACAAGCAGCCCATCCACCCTCCCCATGCCCCACAGGCAGCACATCCACCCTGAATGGCCATGAATAAAAGTCCAACAGAGCCACACAGTGGCAACACATGACTGAGGAATTGCTCATAGAGACATGCACAAAACCAATGAGAGTATACCACACCAATAATGAAGATATAAGAAATGTATTAAAAAGTAAACACAATTACATAATGAAAATCACACATGCAAATGAAGAAATAATGAATGCAATAACAGAAATAAAGTAAAATGCAATGAAAAAGAAAAACCCACAACATGAAATTTGAATCCATCGCCAAAGTCATAGAAAGTCAAGAAAAAATCAAAAGCACAAAAAACCATTGCTCCATGGGATGATGTATTAACGAAAGTATGTACATGTCTGATACTATTTACAATGGAAGTCAGAAGTGTCCATGATCCCAAGCCAAAAGAAAACCTACTAAAATACAACTATATACAAAAAGTGGAGCAAAGTCCGTGAACTCCAAATAATAATAAAAAACGAATGAAACCTAAACCTAAATAACTATATACAAAGGTAGCAGGCTAGGCCAACGGCTCACTTTTTGATGTCCCGGGCCAGGGCATCATCGAACTCCATGTCGATGTTCCAGAGGCGGGCCTCTTCCCTGGCCTCGAGGTCTCGCAGGGATGCAGCCATGGCCTCCTCCAACTCCCTGCGAGTTGCCTCGAGGCACTCAGCCCACCTCAATGCCATGTGTACAGAGTTCTCCGCCCTGATCATTGTGAGCTGTGCTCTCTCTGCCCGCCGCCGCTCTGCACCTATTTGCTGGCCCAACCGCTGCCACACGGAAGACACTCCCAATCCTGGGTCCTCTTGCCCACCGGCCGATGCCTGCCCCGATGATGTAGAGGTTTCAGAGGGCACATGCATCCTATGCCGAGCCTGCTGCCGCCTTTTTGCTGCCTGCTGCCGCCACCACGACTGCCTCCGGGTAGATGGCAACACCCGAGGCTGTCGTGCAGGTGCCCTGCTTGAATGTGCCTGCACATCGTCTGTTGCCAGGGGTCCAGTTGCTGGGGTGACCACCTGTGCTGGAGCTCCGACTCCCGACTGTAACAGGGATGGGATCTCCACCAGCCTGGCTGCGTTGGTTGGGGCAGGTCCACAGGGGGCCCTGGTGGCATCTGGGCTGGAAGAGGGCACGGAGAACTACTGGCGTATAGTGTGCACAGAGGAGGAGAGGGCCGCAAGACAGAGCGACACATGGAGGAAACCCCCGGCCCGTAGCCCTCCCAACTGGGTCACGTTGGCACACATCCCTTTGTGATGACGTGCGTGGTCCTCCCAGGAAGCACGCACGTCATCACGAATGACACATGTGCGCAACGCGACACCAATCAGGACGGACTCAATCCTGTCACGGGTCCCCACATCCGCAGGTAGAGGAGTGCCAGATGACGTGGACCTCCCCCTACCTGCGGACAGGCCTGGGACGGGGCATCCCTGCTGGTGCATGGGGATGCAGTCTCAGTGTTAGGGACAGTGACATGCACAGGTCCCTCCGCTGTGCTGCCTCCTGCCCCTGCCCCTGGACTGCACAAGGTGAACCAGTGGTACCACCCCCACCAGGCCCCATGTGCAGCTCTGAAGTGTCCTCCTCCTCCTCCATACACACCACCAACCTGGATGGCTCCGCACCGTCTTCTGCCATCAGCAGCCCCTGTGGGGGCTCACCCTCCCCTTCCGCCGCAGCCGTGGTGGTGGACGCGGCACCAGTCCCCTCGCTCCCGGATGATGGAATTTCCTGGGAGGGTGACTTGGCTTTGCGTCGCCGGCCGTGGAGGAATCCCTGCCGCTTTCCACCACAGCGCCGTCTCCGCCCTCTTCTTCACTCGCCGCTGTGTAAAGGGAGACATTAAACACAAGCATCAGGGCACTGTACAATAGTCCCCTAGACACAAAACAATAACAGATGAGTGGCACTGTCAAACGCCACTTACATCATGTCCCTCCACAACACATGGGTCAGTGCAGGCAACACGCATGCAGGAACAGGCATGGCACATGCAACAATAATTTCCATCCATGTCCAAGGCACCGTAGAAACATCCAATGGTGGGTTAAAACTGACATGCATCATGGGACATGCTGATCACATGCATGCACATCACCAGAGGGTCATACATCTGGCCCTGTATACACCCAGACACAGTGGATACAAGGATGACTGAGCTGTATCAGTGAATCAAAACATCGTCACAGACATGTGTCATGCATCCATGGCATTTACCAGTCACTCACACACTACTCAGACACACGGACATGTACACCATGCATGTCCATGACAGCAGCACCCGTCTCTCACACCCCAAACCTGTCCAAGTACAGACACAGGCATGCATACATATGTGCATTCTGCATGCTGCTCCTCATGATGCATTGTAACACTTATACCATCCATGTGGGTCTCACCTGACTGGACTCACATGCAGCACCATCATGTCCCTGCACACACACATCCATACATGACCCATGTCACACATACAGCCAAGTAGCTAACTACCACCACACTGCAACATGCACTGTTTTAAATGGGAATGCATGGGCATTTACCGCTCGACTCCAGACTGGCCTGCATCCTGAGGATCTGGTGGTGAAGCACTGGGCGAATGCGCTCCAGGACGCTCATCTGCTGGGTGGTAAACTGGCCCCGGTGCCCCACTGCATCCACTCCCTCCAAGAGGCGCTGGGCCTTCTTGAGGGTCCTGGAGTCCTCCCAGTGCTTCTGGACGTGTTTGATGTCGCGGGGTGACACCCCCTCCGTGTGGATGGCACCCACTATGTCCTTCCAGATCATCTTCTGTCCTTCCTTGTCAGCGTGCGATGGTGTGAAGAGGGCATCATAATGCCCCAGGATTTGCTCCACCAGGATGCCAACTTCATTTGCACTGAAACTGGCAGCCCTCTGCCTCTCTGCTGGGGGGTTGCCACTGGTGCCGGATGGTGTTGTGTCGGACATGGCAACCCCCGAGGCAGGTGTGGGTGGGCAACTGGGTCCGGGGCTGGGCTGTGGAGTGATGGGATACCAATCGGGAGTCTTCTGTTCCAGTAGGGGTGGTCATAGCAACTGGACCCCTGCAGGTGGCTGCTGTGCAGGCACCAAATGCAGGGGACTGTTGGTAGCAGGCAGGCAGACAGGCAGGCAGCAGCAGATGGCTTGTAGGAGGATCTGGGGGCAGGAAAATGGCCTTCTGGGCAGGAGCGTGGTCTTCCATTTGTTGTTGCGTGGCCAGCTTGATGCAGAGTGAATTGGCACGTGAAAAAACAGCACGTCAGCATGCAATTAGAGGAAAGGGCATTAGCGCGTAAGCGCGTAAGTGACCTAACGCGCGCAGGAGTTTCCTTCTGCACGTGTTAATGGTCCGCGTGGGTCTGCAGTGCACTGTACATGCTTTCAGTGGAGACTGACGCATGTGTTTTTCCTACTTTGGGTTTCACACGCGATTACTTCACAGTGGTTACAGTGTCTAAGTGTATTTCTTTTCCATGCAGACGGTGAGTCGCACACTCTATTGCACTCTATTTTTCCCACTGTGGGTGCCCCTGTTTGTCGCGTACCCCATTTATTGAGGTCATGGTACCCACGTGTTAATCGCGTACGCTTTTTTGTGTTCCTGGGTGCCACAGCGTACTGCGTGAGGTTTTCTTACATGCACATGGGCTACAGGGGTTGCGTATACATTTTCTTTGTGTTTTTGGAGTGCCTGAGCATTGTGTGAACGTCATTTATCCCCGGGGTCCACAGGCAGCCTTGCAGGAGCACAGGGGTGCATCTACCATCACATATCCTGCCCCCTTCACCCCAATTGACCAGGACAACTGTTCAGTGCAGCTCCCATTGGCATCAGTACATCCGTGCCATGGTTGTGAGGCCACCAAAGGTTATAGGGGGCTCAGCTGGGTGTCCTGCCAGTGTTGGAAGTGGTCGGGCATGTGGCCGGGGTGACCAGGGAGTATGTGAAGTCCAGGGTGGCCAGGGTGGCCGTAGAGCAGGAAGAGGCAGGGGGGCACCACAGGGGCAGGATGTCCAGCCACATGCAGGTGCAGCCATGCCACCACCCCCTGCGGCTCCAGGTGATGCTGCTGTTGCATTCGACCCTGGCACCCTTGCGACCCGACAGTAAGTAACATGTGCTGACACAGGCCCACCGGTAGTGGTAGCTGCAGGTGCAGCTGTGGCGACCAGCACACAGCCTGCCACCCGCCAGGGTTACTCGTAATGTGACGGTACAGTATGGACGGTGCCAGTGACGTACCAGCACCATCTATGGCATACCACCATGCTCATAATGACCCCCTTTGTATGTGTGGCAGGTTTTTGTCAAGTGAGTTCATCATGTTCCATGTCAGGTGTGATTGTCTCATGCCTGTTTACATTTCTCACGTTGCACTTCATGACGATAGTGTCATGTGTTGTGCATTTGGTTGGCTGTTCAGCTGTTTCATGCCATGGCATGGAGGACAGGGGTCATGGGTGTTGGAAGGGTTTGGGTGACATACCAGTGATTTACATGGCCTGTTTTGCATGGGGGGGATATGCACCTTGCATGTGTTCCTTTTGGTTATGTTAAAGTAGCTAGGGATGCACACAATGTAGCACTTCTGTGAAAACATTCTCAGGGTGTTAAGGTTGTGACAGTTGACTGTCTCTTTGTCATCCTCGATTGTCACCTGGTATGTGCCAGAACTGTGTGCACTCTGCAGGGGTGGCAGTTTAGGTGTAAACTGTGTCCAAAAGCTGGGTCCGGGCTGCCTCGCCACGTACCCTTTCCCCTCCCATGAGCAGCATCTGTGCATGTGGTTGGGGATGTGAGGGCACCACCATGTCCACCGGTACGCCCCACCGTGTTGTGACACTGTGCAGGGCACATGCTGTCACAATGATCCTGCACACTACTGGGGGTGCATATAGTAGCTGGCCACCAGAGCGGTTAAGGGAGCCTAGGCGTGACTTGAGCACTCTGAATGTGCGCTCAACTATGGCCCTGGTTGCGATATGGGCTGCGTTGTATCTTACCTGGGGTGGTGTGGTGGGGTTCCGTATTGGCGTCATCATGTGGGTGCTCAGAGGGTAGGCACTGTCCTCTGGGGAGGTGATGATGGTTGTCATTAGTTGGGTTTGTGTTTTTGTCTTGTGTGACATGCATGCATGTGCACAGGCATTTGTACTAACCTATGAGCCATATGTCGCCATGATTCCCAGCTTCCAGGGCCCGGATCAGGGTGGACATTCTGTATATGAAACTCTCATGGGTGGACCCTGGATAGTTTGCATGGACAGAGGTGAACATTCCCTTGGCAACGCATACAACCTGCACGTTCATGGAATGCCAGTGCTTGCGGTTTCCTAGATGGTTTCAGTGGCACTAGGTGGACGAAGGGCCACATGGGTGCAATCTATGGCACCAAGCACTTTGGGGGCAGTATGCTACCGTGTAGAAGTCCAGGACCACGGCCTGCCTTTCTTCGAGTGTTCTGGGCATGTATATGTCCCTGCGGCCTGAGGGGCATGCAGTGATGAGTGCCAACACCTGGTGTAGGCAACGTGACTGCGTGGGCCGTGAGACGCCCCCCCCCCACTATGGCAGTTGTCCGCTGAAATGATCCAGTGGCCAAGAAATGCAGTACATTGAGCACCTTCTCCAAGGGGCTCAATGCTTGGGAGCACAGGGTGGGTGATGTGAGTTCATCCTCCCACTCACTGACCATGTCTAGGATGATATGAGGTGGATATCTATACCTGCCATAGACCTGGTCCTCAGGCATCCCAAAAAGGCTGGTCCTGGTCAAAAAAATGCAGTGCCTGGCTATTCTCCTCATCCAGCAGTGTCCCACGATCACTGCTGCGAGGAATGGGACATTCATCGTAGCTGTATATGCTTGTTTGTTGTTTGCGCGCACTTTTATGCTGCACGGGGCGCTTACACCTGCTTTCATGTGGCAGACCTTTTGTGCATGTGCGTGTGTTTTGACTTGCACAGATTTTACCTATTCGATTCCATGAATATGTGTTGTTCAATAGCGTGTGGGTGTTGCGTGTGTTTCCCAGTGGTACTTCCCACGTTACGCCTACATTTTCACGCATTGTTCCCCATTCCACGTGTTCCACCCCCTTTTTAGGTGTGTGACCGAGTAGTTGTGCAGTTTCCCCGTTCCAGTCACACACGCGTTTGCGAAGTCGCAGTGACATGTAAGGTGAGCGTGGATTTGGCGCACATCCCGGGAAAAACACGTGCAGGGCCTTCCATGAATTGCATTCGTGCGATCCGCACGCGTGCGCTAGATTTTTCAGGCTTGCACCACATATTTCAGCGCACATTTATTCCATGAATTACCGCTATAATGTCAAGGTCCTTTTTATCCACAAAAGTTTCTCCCAGATATATTTTGCACTGAACTGTATTTTAAAACATTGAGTGCACCTTCTGATGATTACTGTATTTTGTGGATCAATATCACAGGCACTCCAGTAGTAGCTCTTAAGGCACAAAACCTTCTGTTATCCTTCGGACTCCTACTGCCTTCAACATTGGGATATCCTATCATTTTAGAAAAATCACATATTTTTATCTTAGGAGAACTAGAAACTGATTACCCACGGATTTAGGTAACATGCTGATTCCTCAAGCGTTTAAGTGCATCTGAAGAAAAACTTAAGTATTGGAAATACTGAATTAAGGTATGTGGCTAAAGTCCTAGTTAAAATATTGGCATATTTACATATCATTTCCTCTAATTAACTTACTATTATACTTTTTAGACAGATGTAACATGCCTTGAAAAAAAGTTCTCATAGGTGGAAACACGAATAGGCCAGATCGTACTAGTGGGCAGATCTTACCAATGGGAGGTGACAATTAAAGAAAACATTCTTACTGATGTAAAGAAAATGTGAAATCTTTTTGCCAAGAAAAAAATATCCCTCGCATGAAACAATTGATTTACTCATATGAATAATTTATTTTCTCAAAGAAATCATTTATTTTAAACCAAATGTATGCAGCAAGAGATAAGTAGTTCATTTAGTAGATTACAGCTAATACACTTCAGAACATCCACACTGATCACCTGCTGGCTGACCCATGTGAAGAGTTATAAGCTCAAGCAAAGTAACAGGAATTGCAAATAAGGTTTGCCGACATCACCCCCAGCCCACCAACCTTTAACTGTGAGTCTCAGAAGCAAGTGCCGTATCACCCGTCTACATAGTAACATTGTCTGCCCTTCACCAGCCGTCTCAGACAGCAGATACTGGGAGGTCAAAAATTCCACTTAGGAGGTAACGCTGGGGCTAAGATCTATCAGAAAATGACCAACCAATCAGATATAGGGAAGGTTTCCACTTGTGGTATGAACAATGAAGACATCTTAGAAGATCTTGTAAAATATCCCTGCACACCTAACTGAAAGGGGAGACTATAAGAGCTATGGAAAATTGCATCATCTGTTACCTCTATCCATTCATTGGGATCAAACAAACCCCTCTGGGAAGGCCATCAAGTAAGGCTGAGGCCTGTCTGTGCCTGTGGCATTTTCCACCATGCTGCCCCTCATCCTCCACACCACCGCGGAGTCGAGTGGCAGAACATCGCAGCTGGGCGCGTTCTCCCATTCATTTGCCTGCAGCCTGATGCACCTCTGAGATGGCCGCTGCCTTCTTCATCCATCCAAAGTGCTTGGGTGCCTGGAGGAGTGTCCTCCATCAACTCTGCTGATTGGCCAGACCCCAGCCTACCCCTCTTTTATAATAATAGTGGCAATGATGCTTTTAGACAGTAATGACAACTGTAGTTGAGGCCAATACTATCTGAGAGCTGGGTAACAACAGTTCAGAGGTCATCTAGCCAAGTATTCCAATGTTCAACAAGGAAAAGAAAATATATAAGACGAGTCCTAACCAAAGCCAGAGTCCCACTCCATGGAGCATTCTTTCAGCATAAAAATGGGTAAGGGCACACCGAACTTCGGTTCTCTACCTAAAATATTATGACATGGACATAAACATACTAAAATGCATTCAAAATGAACAAGAGAATTTATTAAATCGCAATTTAACTATCTACCACCAAACATCCGATAAACAACTTTGAAATAATCATAACGCAGGATAGCAAATCATCTTTGGAAGTGTTCGAGCAAGTCTATTAAAGCTGATAATTCAGAATCAGAAAAGGAGACACGTAAATAACAAAGTACAGCCAACCATCCAACAAAGCTCCCAGGAAGTGTCCAAAAGATAGGCATAGCAATACAGGGTGGCCCATAAAGCCACATTGATGATACTGTATAATGTCTCTCGAAAGAAATACCTCAGTAAGATGTTTGGGGAATGATGCAAGCAACCACCCTAACAAGTCTTGTAAATGACCACAATTACAAACAAGCTGGGGTAGCAATGATACAACCAAGGATGAATATTGTGATTTAATGCCAACCAAACTCCCCAAATAACAACATCGACAAATGGAAATGGTCCAGTATCCTGTCTCAATGCCCAACAAACAAATGTGCCTTTGCATGATCTCACAATCATCAAGTGAATGATTAAAATGTCTCCTTCCTAATGATTCCTCAATATTGGTTGGACCAACAAACTCACTGATCAGGGATTAGAGTTGACTTAATTTTCCCAACTGGAACTTAGTTCTTTAATCACTGAAAAGTCTTCCTTCAAGATCTCCTAACTGTAGGGCACAGCATTTAAATTGAACAATGGAATAATTTAAGAATGATCTTTTATGTCTGAGGGGCAGACTATAGTCAAGTGTCTCGTTTGAATTTGACATGGTCCAATGCTCCCCTAGCTCTAGTGTTTCCTTTCCTTAACATCTATCTATTGGAAGCAGGCTATGACTCAACAGTCCTCAAAAATTGCTCAGTTTTGTGATGGTTCAATAATCATCATACCAAGGAAGTCACATCATTGAACATGGTAACCTATGGGCTGCTGAAAAAAGAAGAAGCAAGCAATAGATATGCCTGAGAACATGGGATTACACAGGTGCGATCATCATGTGAATGTACCCAACTAAAAAGCAGGCAACACATAAGACCTTATTTTCTAAAACATCACCATATTCAAACGGCATGCAGTAAGCCATTTGTGGTCCGTTCTTCTTTTGATTTCGGCTGAGATAAGACTCAAACGCACATCTACGAGCTCTGTAGAACCTATAACCTGAGTCAGTACAGGTGGTGTAAAGTGATTGCCAGTCATTTGGTCGAAAACAATTGGTCGACTGGACAACTGGTCGAATCAATTTGGTCGAAAACCAAATGGTCGAATTTTTTTATTTTTTTATTTTTACCCCTTTTTTTTTGGGGGGGGGTCCCCCCCAACCCCCTTTTTTTTCTTTCTTTTTTTTCTACACGAAAACCCACAAAACACATATATAAATTAAAAAAAAAAAAATTCGACCATTTGGTTTTTGACCAAATGACGTCGACCAAATTGCAGTCGACCAGTTTGTAGTCGACCAAATGACTGGACACCGTGTAAAGTCCCACATGCAGAGTTTGATTGCCTATTTCTTTCAACAAAAACACCCCCTGCATACGAGACAGATCCGTACCCATACAAGTGAAGTAACAGAAATCTGGCCAACAGGCAAACAACAGATGGTGCACTGCAGAAATGCCTACTGTGAAAAGAGATGAAAAAAAAGCAGAGAGTACTTGCTAGAAGGTCAGTAGGAGATTATACCATGAAGCACTCAAGCAAGATTAAACAAACACTTTGCAACAAGAACCTTGGGAAGCGCTAACCACATGCATATCATTCAGAATCATTGCAGAAACATTAATCCAGAAAGCATGGAAACTAATCAGTCTTTATCTGTTCACCATACCAAAGCCATTCAGCCGCTCTTCATCTAATACAAAGAGAAGATCTGCCGCAAGATTGGTGAAAGCATGCAAGTCTCACAGTTTCCACATATTTCACTGCCACATCAGGGAGACTCCTTCAATTCCTTCAAATCAGGGAGTCTTACTCAGGACATACAAATGTAAATATAAAATCTGAGATGTGTGCAATTCTCCATAAATATGAAAAAATGAGTCGGATTTACAAAATATCTTTTATATATGACAATCCCATTGAAAAACACTTTGTAAATCAGGCCCAATGTCTCTTTTCCCTTCAATGATTCTCTTTCCCAAGGCAAAGTAGAGCCTTTCTGAAACATGGTACTACACAGATACGTGTAACCCACCCAGCTATGTCCAATATCATATATCAAATATCAATATCAAACATCAAATATAAAATATCACATATTAAATATCAACTATCAACTCTGGTACTTCAAAGCAAAATCCAAGGACAACTCCGTCATTAACGGCCCCATTGTTTGCATGCGCCCCATTCCCATTGAGTCCTATGGGGGCTCAAATGGGAATGGGGAAGGTCCAGGTCCGGGTTCCCTGAATGGGGAAATACCCGGCCCTCCAAAAATCGATATTTACCCATTTAGGGACCACAGACCCGAACCCGAGTTTGGAGGCAGCCATTAAGGGCATGGCTGCCTCCAAAGTCGTAATGAAGCCCACTGTCTATTGTTTCCTCCGGCCTTATTATTTCATGCTTCATAAGTACTGCATGAAATGTCCCTGATATTCCACGTGTGGAATGAATAACTAATTCTAAGAATGAACAATTAGCAAAATGCTCAATATATGTTTCATGTATGTGAAGGGATGCACATGCACATATAACCTATGCCACTAAGACTGAGATCCTTCTCATTGGGACCCCTACTCCGCTTTTCCCTATCTCACTCTGGCCGCCCTCTTTAGGCCCCTTCCTTCGCCTTCCTCTGAGACAAAAAACCTTGATTCCGTCTCGGACTCCAATCTCTCCTTCTCTACTCACATCACACACCTTGCCAAGAATTCCCAATACCAGCTGCACCTCCTCAGAGGTATTCTCCTTTTTCTTGCTTTCCCCAGAAGCTCAATGTCTCTAGAGCCCTGGTTCTCTCTAGACTGGACTACTGCAACAACCTTTTTCTCAATCTGCCTTCCACGACCCTCGGCCCTCTGCAACTAAACCAGAACAGGACTGCAAGACTTGTCCTTGGTCTCAAGTCCAGGGACAATATCTCTTCAGCCCTGAAATCGCTCCACTGGTTCCAAGTTCAAGACCCACTGTATCATCCTCTCTATCCTCTGCAGGAGCCTCCCTCTGAAATGCACTTCATGTCCCTCTCAAACATGAGCAGGATAACCTAAAGTTCCGGAAGCAGCTCAAGATTGTCCTTTTCACCTCTGCTCTCTCTCTCTCTCTCTCTCTCTCTCTCTCTCTCTCTTTCTCTCTCTCTCTCTCTTTCTCTCTCTCTCTCTCCCTCTGCCCTGGTGAGCTACCTGTCTGCCACGCTGACTGGTTAATTGGCTACCCTTAGAGTCTTCCTGGGTACCATTCTCCTCTGTGACCAGTCGCCTCTGCACTGCCTCCCGGCCTATCACACACTTAGGGGCTGGAATTGTAACCCTTCATTCCCCTGCCTCCTTTCTTTTACTGTGAGCCGTGCTGCCCCGACTGCCCATACTCAGAGCAACACTGACCTTATTGCACTTCCCCCTTTCCCTCACAGTGGGACTTCCCCCTTTCGCCCCCCCTGCACTTTGCTTTATCACACTTCCACAATCTGAATGACACAAGGCCTAGTAAGATAGTTGGTTTTGTCCTCCCTCTGTCTTCCCTCCATTGTCTTGTCACACCTAGAAACACTTGTGTACCAGCGTTCTGTAAATTACTCATCATATCATAACATATCATGCCTGGGATACTGAGAAAGATATGGCACAAACCTGTTATTCAATCATTAGGTTGGCTCCTGAAAATGCTAAAGAAGCAAACCCATGGGTAAGTATCTAACAACTCAGCCGAACTCTTTAAAATCTGCAAGGAGCTGGCCAATCCTGCTGCAGTCTCTACCTCTCCTATTCTCTCCCAGGCCCTCTGCATGGCCCTGGTTTCTCATTTCATCTCTAAACCTCAGGACATCCTCTCCTCTCTCTCCTCCTCTCCCCCTCATCCCTCTACTCTGTGCTCTTCCTCTGGCACTCTTTTGGCCACCTCTTCCCCCTCCTTATTTGCCTTTCCCCTGTTTTCCCCTGATGAGGTTTCTAGACAAGTCTGATCTATGAAAGTCTCGTCAAAACAGGTTCATCCCTGTTCCTCTAAAACCATCAAGGACCACATTGACACCCTGGCTCCTGCTCGAGCTGACATCTGCAACCACTCCTTCACCAGTGGAGTCTTCCCTTCCCCCCTGAAACACTCCCTTGTGCACCCTCTTCTTAAGAAACTCTCTGCCGACCTTTCCTGCCCAGCTAACTATGGCCCAATCTCCATCACTACCTTTTTGGGCAAACTCTTGGAAAAACTGGCCATCTCCCAGCTTAATCTTCACACTGAATCTGTTGGTTGTCTCCATGACCATCAGTCTGGCTTCAGAGCTGACAGAAACATGGAAACTGCTCTCATGTACATCCATGAGGACCTACTCTCCAACCGTGATTCCAACACCCCCTGTGTCCTCATCTTACTTGATCTCTCTTCGGCCATTGCCATGGTCAACCATGCCATCCTGCTCAACTGTCTCTGTGATAACCTGGGTATCAGCGATCATGCCCTAGTTTAGCTGACATCTTTCCTCTCTGATCGACCCTCCAAGGTCCAACTTGGGTCCTTCCTCTCCTCTATCTCTATCTCTACCTGTGGTGTTCCCCAGGGGTCTAACCTCTCTCCCTGGCTTTTCAACCAATACCTGGCACTTCTTTCCCATGGCATTGTCCCTCTCTGCCCAACTTTCAGTGCTATTCAGATGACACTCAACTCATTTTCAGGCTCCATTCCACCACCTCTTCTCTTTCTATCATCTGTGACTGTCTGTATGCTATCCAGGAGTGGTGTTCCGCCAATGATATCTGCCTTAATGCCAGTAAGGCCGAGATTCTCCTCATAAATACACCTGCTCTGTCCTTTCCTGTCACTCACTGGCCGGCCTCTCTTGGCCCTCCTCCTGCTCCCACCTGTGTGGATAAAAACCTTGGGGTCATCTTTACTCCACACTCTCCTTCTCCCCTCACATCTCTGATGTCTCTAAGAAGTCACACCACCAGCTGCACCTCTTCAGAGGTATTCTTCCTTTCCTCTCCTTCCCCCAGAAACTCACTGTCTCCAGAGCCCTGGTTCTCTCTAGGCTGGACTACTGCAACAGCCTCTTTATAAAATTGCCTGTCTCTACTCTCCGCCCTCTGCAACTCTTTACTTCAAATGCCCATCGATCGCATCTCTCCAGGACTGAAATCTCTGCACTGGATCCCAGTGGTGGCGAGGATTAAATTAAAAACTCTCTGGATTGTCCAAAAGGCCTTCTGGGGCATAGGGCCTATATACCTTCAACTCTCTCTTCCTAAATATCTTCATTCTCGAGCTCTTCGCTCATCCGCCTCCAGCTCCCTCAGGGTCATTCACTTCTGCAAGCAACAAGTTTGTGGTAGATCTCCTTCTTCTGCTGAGCCCTCCCTCTGGAACAGCCTCCCTGCCTCTCTGAAACTTGAGAAGAACCATCTCCGGTTCTGAAAGCACCTCAAGACCTTCCTCTTTGCTTCTGCTTTCTCTCCTCCTCTCCCCTGCTGGTCTTCAGGCTGAAACTGAAACTGCACAGGTTACCTTGCTACCCTCTGATCTCGGACCCAGGTCCCCTCCCCGCTAATTGCACACTTGTACTACCCCCCCTTGCAACCCTTGCACTCGGGGTCTGTTTCTGTATCCCTAAAGACCCCTACCAGCACTTGAGACCTGATGTCTACACTTACACTTGCCACCAGCTGGGCAGACTTTTTATTTATTGCCTTATTGTTTTACTGTTATCTTATGTACTGCACTGCCCCCTCCCCCTCTCCCCAACACCTTTCCCCTTAACCCTCCCCTGCATGTCCAAATATCACCTAGTAAGATCCTTTTCTCTTTCTTCCCCTTGTTCCCCCTCCCTTGCTGTGTCGGGCCTTGAACACTTGTGTATAAGCACATTATAAATGCCATATCATACCATATCATATCATAAGTGAGGGCTGTCCAAAGCAGAATCACTTCCAAACAATGCTTATGGTGCCTGGGTGGAAATTGTTTTGCCTCCACCTGAGGTGATATGGCATACCTCAGGAATCCCTTATAGAGTTCAAAGGTTTAAGTCTGTAAAGCAAATTGTTAGTGACTATACATGCCCAGCACCACATTAGAACACATTGGGCCTCATTACCAGGCTGGCGGAATGGGTTTAACGGCACCGGTAATGTTGCAGGTGCCGTTAAACCCACTCTGCCCTATTACGAGGTTCCCTCGCGGGACCCGGAAAGGACGTCTTGTTAGCTCCCTCCCCATTCCCACTGAGCCCTATGGGGCTCAGTGGGAATGGGGATCAATTTTTAACGGGCCCATGGAATGGGCAATTACCGGGTCTGCCACGGTCAGCATGACCTGGTAATTGCCCATTCCATGGGCCCGGTAAAAAATCATTACCGGTGGCAGCCGTGCCCTTAATAAGGGCATGGCTACCACCAGCCTCGTAATGAGGCCCATAGTGTTCTTTTGCAAAGTTTTGTATTACACAGTTCTGCAATAATATTAGCAGAACATAAACAGTGAAGTCTGTAGAACCATATATATTCAAACAACTTCCTATCACACTAGACAATGTATCATCTTTGTTTGTAAACCTCTTCTAGAGTCCCTTGGAAGGCAGTAGGCTCACAGGAGCAGAATGATCAATTAATTGTAAATAGCGTGGAAGCATTTCTTATTAAAAGACCTTCCCTTAAATGTCTGGATGCAAGAGTGGTCCGTCCTCTAGGCAGTGGGTGCCCGGGCCATTAGTTGGGATCAGATGCATCTCTAGGGAAGGCTGGGAGGGCTATAGACCTGGGTCTTTTGGTTGTAGTCCCGGATAGAAGCTCAGTGGCTACAACCAAAAGGTTAGCTAGCCCGAGTCCCACCAGTCCCAACAGTCCCGACAGTTTTGACATTATCGTAGCACTGGATCTTTTCCAGACCTCGCAACACCCCTGGTTGAGATTGAATGTGACAATGTCTACAATGCCTGAAGGTTTCATACAGAAGTGGGGCGTCTGCATGTCAGGAGCCTTCTCACGTGGGTGGTCTTAGTTCAGTGCATACTGTACCTACAGAATCCTGGAAGCACTGATTACCACAGCAACATTTGACAGATCAATTACAGAGGTGTAGCTTCACAGGGACTGCGTCCGCTCCAGTGATGGTACTGAAGTGTGCTGCCAAGAAAGCACTGGTGACTGTGAGACTGAATAGGCATAGCCTGATCTGAAATGAATGGTCTTTGGATCCAATTTAAGGATGTCACTCTCTCCGACAGGAATGGAAATTGAATGTGTATGTGCTGATTGCACATTCCTTCACCAACGACCAATGCTAATTTTTCATTCCTGCTCAGAAACGTCAGCAACCATTCACCCACACAATGCCAGGTGCAGTGAGCCTGGGAATATTTCAACCCATTGCACACAACTGCATTATAGTGGATAAAAACATTGATCTTATGAATACTGCGCTACATCATCCTGGGAGGATAGTTCAGGGGCAACGCGTTTGTCTTAGAAGCAAGACGTTGCAGAGCAACACAAGTTCGATCCCCTGGTCACACTTAGAAAACCTCTGGGTATTAAGGGCGTTATAAATAACCCATTACAATCATAATTACAATTACATACATGTTGTCCTCCACTTCCTTATAACCTACAAGTTGTACAATATGTATTTCATATAGCATATTAGTGCCCCGGCGAGAGACAATCAGAATGCAACAAACATTCTGATTGGCTCTCGCCAGATCCCTAACCGGCCGGGAATCCCTCCGTCGGGATTCCACGGCCTTTGTCCCCAGCAGGGGGCGTGGCAGACCCTCAGCCAATGAGGAGGCTCGAAGTGGGGCCATCCCCGCGGCTGAGAGGCTGCCTTCGCCCCCCGCCGGGGACGCAGGTACTTTTTTTTTTTTTTCCCGTCCCACTCCTGCCCTCCCAACCCCACTTACCTTTTTTTTTATCCTTTTTCGGGAGCGGACGCGCTGGGAACACTTGTGTTCCGAGCGCGTCCGCTCCCGATGGCTGCCATGGAAAGGGAAAACGGACTGCGGGGATGCAAAAGAAAATGTTACACATGAGGAATCATCATTTTGAATTTAGCCAAATTGTGTAAGGTAGCCATACCTTGCTTTTAGCCCAACTGTATTATTCAGCCATATTTTGCATTTAGCCTGATTGTGTTAGTCAGCCATCATTTGCATCTAGCCTAATTGTGTAAGGCAGCCATTTATTGCATGTAGGAAATTATTTAAGGTAACAATATATTTGCACAGCTTTCCCATGTTCTCCCCTCGCACACTGCAACTACGTAACATATCGGAAGGTACAGGCTCATTACACACACCCTGCACTCACATATAACACAAACACTACTCCACAACGACTCTGCCTTCAGAATAAAGGTACCTTTGATGACAGAAATTTGAATTGTAGCTTCCCACATAATTCTCCATCTGCTTAAACACAACCCACACCTGTTCAGTTAATAGTTTTCCTCTGCTACACCCATCCACACGCCATTCAGAAATGGGTGCATAGCAGGGACTTGGCCACCCTGACATAACTTTAATGGCTGAAATGCACACACGCATAATAGCACCTCCCAGCTTCTCCCAAATGTGTACTCTGGTCCCTCCGAGGGCCTACTACCAACAGCACGTTGGGGCCATGATTAGTTGAAAGGCGCTATGAAAATGACAAAATGAATGAATTAATTAATAAATTAATTAGCACCAAAGAAAATGCAACCAAAAGCTTTTGTACTGGTGGTAGTTGATCATTTAATGTGCACATGTGGAACATTATTTTATTCTATCTGAAATGGTAATGTCAATGAGCCCCCAGGTGTATTGTTCGGTGCACTAGTGTGATGTTGCTGAATGAGAAAAACACGTTTTAGTGTACATTTGAGAATTTAGGAATTGTGTAGCTGAGGGCAATTTGGAAAATGAATGTCGGTGTGTTTTGAATAGCACATCTGATCCGAAAGAGACATGGTTGTGCAGATCAACTTCTTCCTCTCCTTCTGGCAACTTGTGGTGCTGCAAAGTGACTGCATTTCAAAGGATGGGGCCTTATAAGTCAACAATAGATAAATCGATAGATACACAAAATAAATAATAAAATGAATGCATTCCCTAAGTAGCAAAGTTTTGTGGAGGGATACTTTGCTGACGTTTAATTGTCACTTGAACAAAACTCACAGTCGTTTGGCAGTTTAATCTAGATTAAATAGCATTAAGGATCCATACGATGAGTTATGTTAAAATGGTCTGAGCTATGGCTGGTAGCCTATGTTGAAAAGGCTGTAAGATTGTGGTTAGCAATGAAGTTATGAATGTCGTGATTGTGCTTAACTGGCAAACCTGTGCACAGAAGCATAAATGGCAAATGATGGGCGAGAGCTGTATATTGCTATCAAATAGTTTTCCATATTTAAAACTAGTGTAAGAGCCTGTGTACACGAGACACCGTGCAGGTATGCAGTGACACAGTAGGACCACTACATATGCTAAGGCAACAGCTTCCTCTAGTGGTGACAACAGGCAAAGCTATGCAAATTGGCATTGTCTCTATCCTAAGGCAACAGTTCCCACTAGCCGTGCCAACAGGCAAAGCTACTTTTATTTATTTATTAAGTGTTTTGGTTCAGACATAAATTGTAAAAAGCTTTCACTTACACAAAATAAAACAACGGGAAAATGACCACACACAGAAATATAAAACGCATTAATTACATTAAAAATGTAAAAGAAAAACAAGCAAAATGTTTTGTTTCCCTTAATTAAATCAGAATTCATAAGAACATCAGTGCACGCTGTTTCCTTGAGTAAGGGAGTGAAGAGTTAGTGTGCACCATCATAGTAGCGAGATTTTCTTCAATAACAAGGCAAGGAAGCAACATAAAGCCAAAATCAGAGACTGATTGCCATATTCTTTCTGGAGAGGAGCGCCTGCTACCATTTTTTGAAATATTTTCAAGGAACCTGGGGTTGGTCACCCTAAGTTACCTGGGGGCAACCGGACGTGAACTCCTTGCTCACTGTGCTCAGAGAGGCGCAGCTTCACCTCACTGATGAGGCCCAACAAGGCTGAAACACGTGTTTGGGATTGCTGTTGGTACTCTTGTTCAGAGAGGAATTGCCATAGCATTTCGGTGTTGGACTGCCCATGTGGGCAGGACAAAGACTGATATGCAAATGCATATTTTCCATCTGTGAAAGGTACAGTGAGCAAAAAGTGTTGTAAACTCTCACCTCAGAACAGGTTATCATGCTATGTTCTTTCTGGAGAGCAGTGCCTGCTACCTTTTTTGAAAAATCAGAGACTGTCCCCGACCAGCCATCAAACTGATCCAGGTAAATTCATTGACAGTTTCCATCCCCAGATGAGTGGCTCTTTCCTTTTGCAATGCTGGACAATCAGCTACCGGCTGCTTAATGGTTTCTTTAATGAGAATGTTTTTATAGAATCTACAGCTCTAGCTGCTGATAAATAATCCCCACGTACTAGTCCTTTCCAAGGTAGGGATCTGATTTAACCTAACATGCAGGTAGATAGTCCTGTCTTTAGGAGAGGGAACTATATGAATGTAACTGAAAAGGTCTTCTCTTTTAGTGAGGAATTTGCTGTATTCAGTATAAATACTATATGTCCCCACCCGATCAGAGAAGATCACCCAGTCGTACTTATGTAGCTTATACTCGACCATGGCCAGATTATAGGAAAGAGCCTCTTGGGATTACCCTATCAAGGCAAGTGTTTCTCTCTTATTTCTATTTTGAACTTTGTGATGGAGGCCACAGATTCTCTATTATACCCCCCCCTCAAAGATCTGGTAGAGAGATATGGTTGGTGGATTTCATAATTTTGCGTATTCTGCCATTTTCCTCCATTTCGCTCTTGTGCCCAATGAAATTAGCCAAAACACTGGCCTTATAACTGCTTTCGGAATAGAGATGGATAACCCCAAAGTTTTCTTTAGGAGAGCTCCCTGGATGGAATTAAGGAAGTCCACCAGGTCGAAGAGGCAAAGATCCAGGCCATAAAGTAAAGTGGCCTCCACACTAATAAGATAATATTGAAGCAGAGGATTGAGCGAGAAGTGACATAATTGTGAGTATACCCTCCTCTTTTTGCTAGTAGGGGCAAGCATTTCCCCCTAATCAGAGATGTCCAACTCTCCTTGTAGTGTGTGTTGGTAACATGGTAACCACGGTATCTAATAGAGACCACCCTCCGAGCGGGTTGCTGCCAACCTTCCAGTTCATGATTTCTGGGTGTCTCTTGTTCCAAAAAGGAATCATTTTTGACCATTTACTCTAAAGTTGTTTTTAACAGCATATTCAAAGAGCAGAGTCAGCTACCTCTGGAGCCCTATAGATGTCAGATCAAACAAAACTACATCGTCTGCAGAGACAATGCAGTCTAATGACACAGAGCCTAGCTTTACAGAATTAGTGGTGCCCTCCCCCCCAGACACAATGTAAATAGACAAGATAGAGGTTGAAGAGGGTGGGGGCCACCACACACCCCTGCTGCAAACCTATGTGCATAGCAATAGGGTCTGTCATGGCTCCCTCTCCCATCAACCTCACCCTAATGGTTGTGTCTGTGTGCAGCAAGGCCAGCTGCTGCACCAGCAATAAGGGAAGATTCATGCCCAGGAGTTTGTTCCAAAGCCTTGCTCCACTTAGTGTGTCAAAGGCACTGGACATGTCTATCAATGTCATATAGACAGTCCCTACCTAAGATTTTTTGACAGCTGCTAAAAGATGTGACATAGCAAAAGCATTCAGGGAAGTTCCCATGCCAGCTCTGAACCCTATCTGGTACTCTGAGTAGAGTCCCTTCAATGTTATAAGGTCCTTAAGCTCCCTTAGCAAATCTGCCAACAAAGGGGCCCTTGTGTCTGGTCCAACATGCTTTGCCAGCTTGGTCTCTCCTCTTCGGGGGTGCCTAGCACATTTGAAAGTGATGTACCCTACCCACTCCTGAGCAGTGATGTTAGACTCTAAGGAATTATGCACTCCTTTGGTGAGCCCGCACCCATGATTTTCCAGAAGTTAACTGTATCCTTCTGGATAAGGGTCTTGATCAGTGTTTGATTTTGCTCAATCAACCTTTTTCACCCAGTATGTCTTAGTGTGTTTTTATAATAGGCCACAATTCTTTTCTTATCTGCCCTTAAGGTGGAATTATCAGGCACTTTTTTTGAATGAAGTTCTAATCGCCTCCCTCTTTGCTTGTTTTGCCATTTTTACTTTTAAATCAAATGGATGATTATGGCATTTACCTCCACTAATTTGTCCCCTAGTGGTGAGAGACTTTAGACAGTTCAATACCGTAAGGGCATAGTTATTTGCCTTTAGCCTCTGTACTCCCATATCCATATTTGTTAATTATTTCTTCCATATATCGCTAAATGTGCAGTAAGCTCTAACATTCCACTTTACCGTCCTCCCCCCTCTTGCTGGCGAGAGGAAAGCAGATTCATGTTGGATGTGATTGGTTTTAAGTGGAAGATGCATTGTCAGGGTTATCGGAAGGTGATCAATGCCATGACTCTCACCCTTTATTAGTGGGTCACAAAAGTGTGCCAGATCTTCAGAGACGACAAAGTGATCAATCCAGGTCTTTTTCCCTCCCGGAACCCACGTGTAAAAATCATTCACTTTCTCTTGCCTTGGGAGACATACCCGATGATCCCATTGCTCTAAATGATGATTCCATGCCACCCCCTGTCGTACAGAGGGTGTAGAGCGGCCCACGGTATTCACCAATCCCCCTGTAGAATGTGATGTTATACATGCTGAATTCAGGTCTCCTCCCACAACAATAAGTTCCATCTCCCCCCTCCCGGACCTGTTAGTAAACAGGAGATCTAGCTCCTGCTGTAGGTCTGTCATCTTAGTGGTTGCATGATTAAACTAAAGATTGACAATCAGCAGATTAGCTTTTAAAGTGGGGAGGAAAGGATTCACAGCCATGAGGTCCTTAGAGTTCACCTCTATTTCATGATGCATACAGTCACAGTTTAGGTCTATTGTGATTGCTAGTTCTCCCGACGGCCTTCCTTGTTGTCCCCTAATGGCCACTTTGTTATAGGTATAGAATCCTTCCAACTCAAAAGGAGTGGTTGCCATAGTTTCCTGTAGCATTAAGACCCCTGCCTGCTTTAATTCTAGTGCATCCAGAATCTTCAGCTTAAGGTAGCCGCAAATATTCCAAGTTGTAAATGTTAAGGGCCCTTCCTCAAAAACTTGGATACTTTGCCTTCCTTTTTTTAAAACATTTCCAGCGCGGACTCCATCCAAGCCCATTTATCAAGGTTCCTTTTTCCAGATGATTCAAGTTTGTTGTTTAGTGTGTTTTCTAATGTAGGTTGAGGCTGTGGGGGGGGGGCTAGGAAACCCCCAATTTCTTCTGGTGTGCTTATTTGTCCTAGCTGATAGCCAATGGATTTTAGGTTGTACCGATTGTTCCAGACAATCTGTGCTATGAGGTTGGACGCATAGTAGCAAAGTCAGCTTTCAGCCCCGTTTTTGGGGAAACCCACCCTTAGTATGTCCTCCGATCTCAGCGCCCTCAGCTGTGGGATTTCTTGAAGCTACAGCATCGGACAAACATACATCTGGTCTTTTATGATATTGTTAGATTAGATAGATGTCCTTGGTTATCTATAATATTGCTGTTCATACATTTCTGCAGCGATAGTGTGAGTCTGCTGAATGCCTCAAGGTCCAATTAGGCAGGTAGTTGCTTTCATGAGTAATGAAGGTGCTACGTGTTGGATTAAGTGAGGGTGTCAGATATATGTATTATGTATTTATTTATTTATTATGTTATCCACTACATTATTTTGCTGTTGCCCACTTTGTAAAACTTGAACTTAAATAAATTGCTCCTTTAGGAGCTAATGAGCTAATGAAGTCCTTGCACAGCTAGTGCGCCGTCGTGCTTTATTTTTTTATTTATTTATTTGTTTCATTTATAAAGCACACAAACAGCCCAGAAGCATCGAGGTGATGTTACAGATACAGGTTATTGAAATTAGGTTTTCACGTACAATACGTTTGTTAATAGTAAAGCAAGCAAATCACAGAGAGTGGTTCAAGTTAGGCAAACAACTGTGTTTTGAGTGCTTTTCGGAATCCCTAGCAGGATTTTTCTGCTCAAAGCGAAGGGTGGAGGGAGTTCCACTGTTTGACTGGAATGTAGGGGAGGCGGGAGCCACCTGCCTTTGCTCGTTTTACATTTTGTAGGAGTAGGCATTCGGTGTCCTGGTGGGTCTTGTAGAGTGAGCTTTGGCTATTTTCTGGGAGAGATATGGGGGGGGGGCTGTGTTGGACAGGCACCTATGGGTGATGGACAGGGTTTTGAAAAGATATGTTCTCCGATGGGCAGCCAGTGAGCCCCTCATCTAGCTACTGAGATCTTCTCTTTTAGGGATTTTCACCGCTGGTCAGAGGGCATTGTTTTGTATTACTTGTAGTTTATGGATTTATCTGGAAGAGGTGGCTGCAAAGAGGACATTGCAGTAATCAATCCTCGAGCCGATGATTGCTCGAGCAATTGTTAGGCAACTGTCTTTGGAGTGGAAGGTCTCGCAGCATTTAGTACTTTGGTGGCGTAGGCTACTGAGGAGGCAATGGTGTTCACTTGGCCCGACATGATCGTGGTGGCAGAAGGTGCACCCCTAGGGTTTTCACAGAGGCTGGATGGGGACCAAGATGTTATAAATCTGGAAGGCAGTCTATTGACCATCAAGATTTTATAGAACTGTGGGTAATCCGACAAGCAGGATTTCTGTCTTGTCCCTGTTAAGACACTGGTTAGTTGCCATTCATGATGGTTTCAAGGAAGAGGTATTGTTAAGGGTCTTAGAATCGTTTGCATAGTTACCTGTAAGTGTGAGCAGAATTTGGGCGTCGTCGGCATAGTTGTAAGCTATGCTGAGTGAATCCACCATGTTGAAGAGGGGCCTAGTGAAGATATTGTATAGGGTCTGGGATATGCATGAACCTGTGGTACCCCACATGGGATAGGTGATAGGTGATAGGTGATGGTGAGGCATTGACGTTCTCCCAGAATACCCTAATGACTCTTCCTTCAAGGGAGGTAGCAATCCAGGCAGTGGCCATAGAGGAAAACTTGGCAGAGTTAATGTGGTGGTGGTATATAATTTTGTGGTCATCCAGGTCAAATGCAGCAGAACGATATAGTAGGTGGAGAAGTAGTGGTTTTCCCTCATCCCTGATCTCTTCAAGCTGATTTATGAGGTCTAGCAAGGCTGATTCTGTACCATGTCTGGGGTTGAATCCAGACTTATGCCTTCCTATGATGTGGCTAGTTTCAAGGAAGTGCTGAACATTTAGGTAATCTGCCCTGTCAAGGATTTATAAAAGGAAGGGGACAGTAGTGATTGGCCTGTATTTGGTAGAAATAGCAGGGTCTAAGGATGTTTTTTTAATAGGGGAGTGCCCAGGCTTCTTTGAGGCTGATAGGGACTGTGCTTGTCAAGAAGGGGGTGTCTATGAAGGCAGTGATGAGTGCTGATAGGGTTTTGGCACAGTCTTTGGGGGTTTAAGACTTTTGATTGCACTGAGGACTTCAGTCTCTGAGATCTCCTTGAAATTAAATTGGGGGATGAGGAGGTTAGGACAGTTTGTGGAGGTGATAGGGCATGCTAGGAGGTTCTGGGGGGGTGCTTGTGGCAGATTGATAAAAATGATTTTGCTTAGGGTGTCAATTTTAATGAACATTGCCATTTGGATGTTGGGGCACCAGGCTTCATGGGTGGGGGAGGGGTGCGGCTGGGGTCTCCAATTCCCTAAAGATGATAAAGATCTCTCTGGTATCTGACTTGCCATTGGACATTCTAGTATTGATGGAGGAGGATTTCACTGAGATTATTGCTGACTTGTAGAGCTTGGAGATTTTGGTGAATTCTCCTTTTAAGATGTCGAAATAATTTGTTTTCCACATGAGTTCTGCCTGGCATTTCTTTTTATGCAGTTCTAGGAGGTAAGGTGTGAAGCAAGCATTGGAGTGCCTGACTGGTTTAACTTTGTGGGTAGCTATAGGGGAAATGGTGTTCACTGCTTTGGATAGAGTAGAGGTGTATGTGTCCACTAGTGAGTTAGGTTCGGCAGTGAAAGTCGGTTTAAGCCATGGGCCCTCATTACAACCCAGGCGTTAAGGGGTTAATGGCGCCGTAAAAGGTGGCAGCGCCGTTAAACCCTTAACGCCTGATTACGAGGTCCCTTTGCCGGTGGCACTTTAACGCCTGCTTTTCGCAGGCGTTAAAAAACCAACCCGCAAAGGGACCTTGGTGCTAAGTATGGTGCCGCAATTTGCGGCACCGTACTTAGCGCCTTCCCCATTCCCATTGAGCCCTATGGGGCAAAAATGGGAATGGGAATGGGGAAGGGCCATGGCGGCATGGGGAATTACTGCCCCGCCAACCTCGGAATGGGGCGGTAATTCCCCATTCCGCCATGGCGGAGTCGGTAAGTTACCGGCATGGACCATGGTGCTATTAGCACCATGGTCCAACGCATGGGTCGTAAGGAGGGCCATGGTGTGTTCAACCAAGGCATGATATTTTCCTTAGTGAGCTTCCATTAGCTGCGCATGACTGCTGGTGGGAGGGGTGTGGTAGTAGGATTAGGTTTCCTAGGGTGGGAAATGGAGAAATCGATGATGTGGTGGTCAGACCAAAGGCAGGAAGTGTTGGCGCTGGCTAAGACCTGGCAGTTATGGTCGGCAATCCAGTCCAGTCTGCGACCCTTAACGTGAGTGGGTTGATGGTGCAGTGTCTGAAACATAGGGTTTCTAGGGCGTTTGCCATAGAGGTAGTGTGTGGGTCATTACTGTCATTAAGGACCAGGTTAAGGTCTCCCAAGAGGATGATTTTGGAGGAGGTTTTGATGTTTTCATCAATAATGTGGAGGAGGTTCTCCTTGAAGTTTATCGTGGGGCCTGGAGGGTGATACATGAGGTGGATAGTGATGGTACAGGTAGGTGTGGGTGACAATTGGAGGGAGAGCAGGTCTGCATAGCCATTGAGGGTGGCATTGACCTTCCTATTCGGGAGGGACTCTTTTGCCATGAGAGCGATGCCATTTCCTCTAGATGTGAGTCTGTCATTCCGGTAGATGGTGTAGCCAGAGAGAATGGCTAAGGACATTGCAGGGCCTGATGCTTCATGAAGCCAGGTTTCTGAAATAGCAAGGTAGTCTTAGTTATGGGTGGTAATGAGGTTGTTTATTTCAAGGGCATGTCCAGGTAAGGAACAAGTATTAATGAGGGCACATGTCATGAAGGGTTGAGTAGCTGCGGGGATAGAGTGAGGTTGAGTGGGCTTGGCCTGTCTCGTTGTTGCTGGGTGTAACCCGGTTCCATGGTAGGCTGATGGCCATGTGTTGTGTTGGGGAGTTGGCTTGCATGTGATTGCTTGTTTGTTTGGGAAGGGGGTGTTCTGCAGATCAGTTTTGGAATTGGGGTTGGATACCAGGCTGAGGCAGGTAGGGATGTGTCAGTTAACAGTGGCTATAGGCTTAGGGGGGGGCTCAGGTTGTCGAACGGGAAATCATATCATGCCTCTTTGATTGTATATATTAGCCTAAGCCAAGTCGCTCTGCGAAGAAATCTGCGTTGTAAGGTCCTGACCTTAGATCAGTATTAGCCACCAATTTAGGTTCATCCGCCATTTTGATTCTTACTCCAAAGTCACCCTGTGTTCTAAAATGGTGGACAGTGTTGTACTGCTTGTAACATGGTCGTCTTGACCTCTGCATACGAGTGAATGTATAAACTGTCCGCAGGCCCAATGTTAGGGTCATGTAATGAGACCTTGTCCTTCGTTGACCTGTGGATAAAGGATTACCTGTGCCAACAATACTAATCCATGAACATATACTGTGCACAATACTGTTCGAGCCTTTAATATGAACACTTGTTTAACTATATTGTATAAATGTGTACGAAGCCTCAATGTTTAATCCAAAGACACACTGTTGCTATTGAAACCTGTTGGGGAATGTATTAAGGATAATCCATAAATGTATAGATGCATAAATTAGGAACAAACTCGGCATGAACCCCTAGCCCAAGGAAATGGTTAACCTGCAAGTGGGCTGGACATCAGATACCATACTGTATAAAAGGCATGATCATTCAGATGTACAGTCCCACTCACTGCCCACACCGAACAGGGATGATATTCGCTGTGTTGTACTGAGGGCCTGATAGCTATCTGTTGCTTTGTTCTTTAAAAATGTTCAGTTGTAGAATAAAGATCTGTGTATCTTTGTAAACCCGTGTTGGTGCATTTCCTTTTGTGGTACTCATCCTCGATATTCTCTTTTTGCTTTCACAAGGTGACCTGCGGACAAATGTAACTGCAGTGGCCATGTTGTCATCTTTGCACTATGGGTCAACATAGGCATTTTCCTTTAGAGCGGTTTCAGATATCAAACATCCTTGTAGCAATCTGGTGGCAGTGAATTGATTGAGAACTTTTCAGATCAGGACAGCGTAATGAACAGACTTTACAAATGGTTCCCAGGGCAAGCCATCTTCGGTGGCAGTCAGCAGCTTGTTATCATGAGGGATAGGAGCAGAGGTATAACTAGAAGCAACAGAGGAAATCGTGACATTAACATGGCGAAAGCTGGTGTGGACTACAATTGGAATTTCATGTGACATAGCATGTTTGTGGTTGGTGCAGCTGATAAGGTCACTGCCACATGATCAGGAACAGCATCTGAAAGGGAGGAGCCTGTGTAAGAGGGTGGTAGGTTGTGATCTAGGCAGTTTTGAAGCGTAACATTTATACAGCCGTTAGAGTATACATCGTTGAAAAGTGGGGCACATAAAAAGTCAGCCTTAACGTGCGTGCCTGCAGAGGGCATTGATGGCGCATTTGCCTTGAGTGGTCCAAGGGTGGGTGCTAACAGCGGCATCTGTACAGGATTGTCCCAGTGTCCAAGAGTAGAGTGGGAGACACATCTCCTCATGGCAGAGTCCGGGTCTGTGTGCACTCTTAGGTGGTTGTGGCGAACCCTGGTTGTTTGAGGGTACGGGTTGAGTGGTCTAGCTCCAGTGCAAGACCTCAATCAGAGGTTGCGGCCTGCATTCTCCGAGGAGCATAGTGAGACGGGCAGTGCATAGGAGAAGTGGAGGTCCGCTGAGCCAGGTGAGGTTGGTTGTAAGATAAGCTTATCCGCTTGAAGAGTGCGGTGTGCACTTTGTAATGGGTGTGATTGCAGCCTGTTAAACTTCTTGCAATGGTGTAATATCATGGTGCAGTGTAGAATGGCAGGAAAGCAATGCTTAGATGGGGTCGTTTGGAATTGAGAACAGCGTCATTTTGTTGAGTGTATGGAAGGCGGATGGAGCGCTTCAGCGCGATGCTGCAATTCCCTTTGTGGTGCATGTGCATAAGGCGAGGTTAATGGGAGATGTAGTCCCCCAGGAGGAGGTGTTTTGCGAGATTACTCAGACGGGATCTTGAGCAGGTAACGCTCGCGTGACAGAGGGTGACGGAGGAACATAGACAAAGTGCCTGCACCGAGGTCGCTGCAGAAATTGTATAGTATCGGCACTAAGTAAGCTTGGTTGAAGCGATGCACAGTCCACCTTTTGATCGGTATGTGCAATATCTTTTTTTTTGAACTGCCGGCTGGGCAGTGTGTATCATCAAGGAGTTAATTGAGCGGACATGCCCCCTCCCGTGCAGCTCCCTTAATTTTGTGATTTTCCTCATTGTGTACTTCCCCCTATGACTTGTAAAGTACTCTGTTGCTTCCTGAAGGGAGATCCATGCTCCATAAATAACACGATGATGATGATGATAATAATAATAACACTTATAATCTCAATAGTAGTAGTAATAATCATACGGGACACATTTCTCCTTAAATAGTTCCAAACATCCTAAAGTAGTGACATATTTTAATGGTACCTCTAATGCAGCTGACAATAAAAATCAGGCATGCATATTATTATTATTTTTTACATGACTCTATTATGTGGGATCTTTGAATACATGTGTAAATAACCCACAGAATATTGAATAATGTGTGTTTTGGGCATATTATGGGTCTAGGTTCTCCTTAGCTGTGTCAAGCTCTGTGTGCAGAGTTTGGGCAAGTGTTATGCATTTTATTGCTGAATTCTAATTGCCGAATAAATCTAGGTTTTCATATGTATTCGTTTCAGGAACGAGAATTAAATATGTTTTTTAGTTTAGGTCAATGCATTTTTGATTATTTTAATATGTGTAATGGTATGAATATTTTTAAATTGTCTTGATGGATTGTGTACTTATTGTGAAAAGTGTAGATTAACCATAACACACTTTAAAAACATTTTTTTTATTGTTAAGAAATGGCTATTGTGGATTTTTTTTGGAAGTAATGCATGCAGAATTTCTGAAATACTTATTTATTTTTGCCAGGAGGTGGTAAAATCATAATAGGTGTAGACATAATAACTTCAAGCGATGTCATGAAGGAAATACTGCTAACCCCATAATCAACACAGAAGTAATCTATTTTAGTTGAGATCAGTATTCAGGGTTGTCTGATCAAATTAGATGAAATGTGTTTTCCATTTTTTTTCAAAGAACCGCTGAAAAAGAAAGACGGCCATAGCTATCTGCGCGAGTTGAGATTTGATCAAATATGCATGAACACTGACTCAGTTCAAAGATCAACATGGAAACCAATTCTAAGTGACGCTAGCAGATGGTTGGTGCAGGATCATTAAGTCGCAGCAGCTAATGGCTTGTGAGTGGGGCACAGCAAGAAATCCCTGTGCGCCAATATAGAATTTTATGAGCAATTGTTTTTTGCCCTTTGCCATTTTACAGCGAAATGGGGGCCGTTGACCTTTGTGCCCTTCCGCAAGAATTGTCCTTCGGGCCTACCCGTTTGTGCGTTCAAATCACAGGAGTATATCTCTTTTCGATATACCACAGTACTCAGCTTTTCTGACTCTATGAATCTTTCATGGTTGTATTAATAACTTGCAGCAAGCTCTCCCTGACCTGGGCAGTGTGAAGATAATTGAACATGATAAAATGGCGGCCTAATTGATAAGCCTTCAAATCCTATATATGGGCTTTCCCACAGTCTCATAGGATGGTCTTCGTTATTGAATTTCGATAAAATTGAGACTAATTTGCCTGGTTCGCTCAATTAAGAAATTCATATCCGGCATCTCGGCACAGTTGAGAGTTACACGCGTGGAGCCTTTGCTCAGGCCTTCATTAGATATTCCATAATCAGGATCAGATGGAGGTCCCCGAGTGCAGATTTGCAGATCTCCAGATGCGATAAATTAGCTCTCAGATTGTGCAGCAATTTCTTCCACTTCATCTTCAAGCATAATTGAGTCCGCCCTGGGAACTCTGCTAAAAAGCTCATTTAGATATTCATTAATAGCAAATGCTCTCGTCTTTAACTTTGTATGGCAAGAACGCATGCAGGGGTAAAGTTTTGCAAGAAGAGGTAGTATTGGCTCACCATAGCACTGCCAATACCATCTTGCACCCATTAACAAAAAAGAGAATGTTGTGGCCGCTATGGCAAAACAGTGCCATCTCGACTGCCCATTTACCTGCTTTGATATTATAGTGATGGCTGTCTAAATATAGTTCCTCTTTCCCTATACTATAGAAACTTATAATTTCCTGTGAAGTCACCTTCAGTTATAACCATTATGAGTAATCTGTATAAACTAAGGGCCCAATTCATGGAAAAGGCACAGCGCCAACATGCATACGTTTTATCGTAATTCTGGTAAAACTCTGAAAATGTGTGTGCGAACCCCCGTGAACCATTCCTGCATCCCGCTACACTCTGTAAGTGCACCCCTAAGTTAGATCGGAACCCCAGCTGTGGGCACGCACCACCAAACCCAACATGCAATCCAACCTCTGTGCGGTGATTCCTATGTGCATGTGCCTTTATGACGGCCTTCGAGTGGAGGATAGTATGAGGGATTTGTGTGGCCATTTCCCTGCCGAGAGGCTGCATGGGTGGGTCCATGAATACGTGTTATTTCTTGCAATTGTGGGCGTCCAATGGACTGCCTGCAGCCCGTCCCTCATAACGCCCACTTTTTCACACGTTCTTCCCAATTTTCCATGTTTGGCCCCCTTACCAGCGAACTCCGCAAGCGACGCCCACGCTCTGCATGGTGTCTCACGCAAAGGCTCTCGGCCGCTCGCCGGGGCATGCCGGGCCGGCCACGAAATCCATGCAAGTGGCAGGAAAATCCTGCGCATTCGATTCCACGACTCGACAAATGTGATTTTTCATGCAGGTTGGCGCACAAGTTCACTATTTCACACACAATTACTTCCATGAATCGGGCCCTAAATACTCTCTCATTATTGCCTACCACCTAACACTTTCCGTGTGATGCATGGGTTTATTATAATCGACCAAATTACAGAAACATCAACAAGAAAGTATTATTAATATCATGCAATTTTTCTAGCAATGTAATCGTAACTGGTGGTTTAATTGATGAGATATGTGTGTTTGTCATTTACGTCACTGAATTTGCATTGTTAAACAATATTTTCACCTAGCAATATTATCTAATGAAAATAGCGAAACATAAAAAGTTTGTATGTTACAGGGGCAATATTACAGAAACTGTGCACCTGAGCAAGTGCAAAGTTGCATGATATTATCACTTGGGCAAAGTTTTACCTAGGACACATTAGAAAACCATTGCAACACCACAAAAAAAAAAATCATGTTTGATGCAATTTTGCATCAGGACAAAGTTTCTCCTAGTGCTAATGGCACTAGGGCAACCTTTGACCAGGTGCAAAAGTGCAGTGAAAATGCATCTTTTTTGCACTAGGGCCATTTTTGCACCGGTGCTTATAAAATGCCAAACTGCACTTGTCATAGTGCAATGGTTTTCTAATATATCCCCGTGTATTTTTTTTAAAAAGGGCATACCTTGCACTAGGGTTAAAACCGTGCAACTGTGCACTTGCACAGGTGCAACGTTTCGGTAAACTGGCCCCTGGAGATGATGAAAATGGCAGTAGCGCGCAGTATAAATCAACTTAGCAAAACATAACGTGAGTTGTGAAATAAGGAGGCAGTGAGAAAGCACATCCTGGCATGCGTAATTAATAACATTTTCTGATGTATGCTTGTTGGGGCTATTTATAGCACAAATTTACCTCAAAAGTGAGGCAGCACAGTAAAAGTAGAGGCAGGGATATACAGTAGAAGAGAGGTCGACAGTGGAGTAAGGCACTATTGGCACCTTTCGTCAGTGGTCAGTGTGTGATAAAACAAATTTCAGTAGTGAGCTTGCTACATTACAAAGGGGGATAATATCATATGAGTCTAGTGCAAAATACTGTGCCCCGCCCCCCAACAGCACCCTAAGAGCCCGATTCATTGAATATTTGCCGGGTTCAAAGTGAATTTGCACTGTTGAAAAGTGACTTTGCACTGCTGACACAAACCCTGATTCATGGAACTGTGCAAAGGGTATTTTTGCTGTGCGAAGTCCGTGCAAAGTAATTTTGTACTGCAACAACGACTATGCACTGACATTTGTCGAACGTTACTGACTGAGAAAGGGGGCATTAGTTGTGTGTTTGTAGCACGTTGACTCAGGCTGAGCCAAACTTTGGACCCAAATCTATACATTTCACGTAGGGATGGCAAAATAAGGATATGTGAATGCGCACAGGGATTCACGTGTGAAATGCAATTTCACCTGCGTTCCTTTGCACAAAAAGCAGATCAATATTAAAAGCCTATTTTTCTGCTTACACAAAACATTTTTTTAGTGTTCATTTGCAACAAGGCTGGGCAAGAAGGCCATGCAGTGATGGTGATTCTGTTAGTGTCACTCAAATGTACTTCATACTGGTTCTGAGATCACGGTGATCTCTTTCATAAACGATCTCTGTCCACCTGACACACAACCTTCATGAGTAAGGAAGAGTAGTCTGATCACACTTTACAGTGTGTGAAAAAGAAGTGCCAAGCCCTTAGGTCTTGCAGTGAGCGCTCTAGCACAGGAAAGAAGGCAACATGTAATCCTGCTTGTGTTCTGTGGTGTGTTACATGGAAATGCAGGTGTGGCAAACACCGGAATTGTATCTCATCCATTTATTTTTTATCCCTTAATGTCGATTTCATTCCGTCTGTCTGGAAAGTGATGGTTTCAGGCAGGCAGTAATGTAATACTTTTATGATGTGCACCTGGACATTAACATGAGCTCAGTGGATACTTTCAAGGTCAAATCAGCCCATTCAGAATAAAGGAGTGCTTCTCTTGATCCCAGACATATGGGCACCAACACCATGCCTCTCCGTTGCATCACTAAAATTGTTGACATCACTTCTTAGTCCTCATAGTAAAAGTAATGGGATGGTTCACTTCTAGCTCCCCCCCTTATCAGCTGTCCCTCCCCAGAGCCCCTTCTGGGTCTCTCAAGGACCATATTAATCAGTCGAATTGTGAAGGATGTAGATGTTGTGTGTGTGGGCATCTGGCAGTTCAAATAAAGTATTTATGCTAGTGTCTGGCTTCTGTATTAATTGGCAGGTCCGGGAGGATAGCTCTGGGGCAACGCGACGTGGAGCAACACAGGTTTGATACCTTGGTCCATGCTTAGAAACCTCTCAGTATTAAGCATGTTATAAATAACCAATTACAATAACAAACTGTCGGGAGCCACTGTACTACCTTAAATGGTCTACTGTAAAGTGATCTGCTGTTTTAGTGGTAGGAAAACGCAAAATTAATTTTCGAGATTAAGGGCCCGATTCATGGAATTATTTACGTGGGAAATAGGGGCCTTGCGCGCCAAACTGCACGCAGATCCACATTCGGTGATTGTTGGAACCGACTGCGCGGGACATTGTTGGGACTTGCATGGAGTTTGTGCAGGCCCGGAATGTCAGACAATCTTGCTTCCGTCCACTGCACGGAACTTAGACTGCCTTAATTGACCTTAAGTCCCAGATAGACGAGCTGAGAGACAAAGGAAGGACAGTACTCCTGCTCCTACTCGACCTCTCCGCTGCATTCGACCTGGTCAACCACAAGGTCCTATGTCGGCACCTTGACTCTGCAGCTCACTTCTCCACGGACGCTATCAAGTGGATCGAGTCCTTCTTGAGTGAGAGGACCATGAGAGTCTTCTCCTCCTCAGCATCTGCCAAGCCTACACCCATCCTATGCGGCGTTCTGCAAGGATCCTGCGTCTCGCCCACCCTCTACAACATCTTCACTAAGCCACTGTTCGACGATCTGGACCAGCTGGGTGTCACCTACACTAACTATGCAGATGATACTCAGATTCTCCTACCACTTTCTGGGAATTACGGTACGGACACGGGCCTAGTGAACAAAGTTTACCTTATCATCCAAGCATGGATGGCCACACACGGCCTATGCTTGAACGATGATAAGACTGAACTAATAATACTGGGTTCGCAGGCCAATATTAAAAAACTAGGTCAAGAATACTCATCTTTCAATATTGACGGCAACACCATTAAAGTCTCCAAGGAAGTAAAAACCTTGGGATTCTACTTGGACTCCACACTATCCTTTGACAAACAGGTCAAATCCCTTTCCTCGTCTACGGCTTACACATGCAAACTTCTTAGAGCTGGTAAACCGTTCCTCTCTGACTATAGCTGTCTGATCCTGGCTAGAGCTCTTATACTCTCTAGAATCGACTATTGCAATGCCCTCTACATTGGGGCTAACAAATCCACCACTAATAAGCTCCAAACGCTACAGAATAATGCCTTAAGAGCAGCCCTTGGCATAAATAAGAAAACCCACATCTCTGCCTTGAGACATCAACACAAATGGCTCTCCACATCCAATAAAATACTTCTAAAAACACTCTCTCTGACATACAAAGCCTTGAACAACGCGGCCCCCAGTTACCTTATAGACAAACTTCAGAGAAGAACTAGAACGGGGAACACTAACTGCCTAAATATCCCCAAATACAAACTTACTACCATCGGGGGCAACAGCTTCACTGTTAAGGCAGCCAGAAGCTGGAACTCACTGCCCCAGGAGTTGAGAGCTGACCAATCATATCCACTTTTCAGGAAAAACTTAATAAAGCTTATCACTGCCACCAATCCTTAGCTCCCCATCACCCTCTCCCTGAGGACACTATCCTGCAATCAAGAAACAGTATATCTTGCTATTCTCTTTCTTTATGTAAATACTGCAGCCCATGCATTTGTAACCATATAAGTTTTATATCCTAGTGCTTGCACCCTTGCTCCAGCCCTATTGTTCATATTGTATATATCCTGTAATCATGCAATATTGCTCCAGCCCTATTGTTCATATTGTATATATCCTGTAATCATGCAATATTGCTTCAGTCCTATTGTTCATATTGTATATATCCCGTAATCATGCAAACTTGCCACAGTCCTATTGTTCATATTGTATATATCCTGTCTGTAACCTGTGTATACGTAATCATGTAAGCCTTGCATTTCCTTGTCATTGCGCCCTTTTACTTACGAGTCTGGTGCGCTTAACAAATGAATAAACAAACAACAATGTCTGTGTGAGCCTTCAAGCACCTTGCGCGAGACACCACGCAGAGCATGGGCGTCGCTTGCGCAGGGGGCTGGACAGGGGGAAGAACTCAGATAATGGGGAACAATATGTGAAAAAGGGTGCATTACAGGGACGACCCGGAGGCCGTCCCTCGCACCCCCACATTTGCTCCAAATGACACTTATTCATGTAAACACCCGCGCAGCCTCTCAGCGTAGGAATGCCCACGCAAATCCCACAATCACTATGCCACCCAAACACAGGTATAAGTACACTTGTGCTTAGAATTCCCAGCACAGAGGTGGGTTTTCATGTTGGATAAAGGGGTGCGTGTACACAACCGGGGTTCCGATATAACCTAAGGGTGAGCATATGCAGTGTAGCGGGATGCAGAAATGGTTTACGGGGTTTCACACGCAGATTTTTTGAATATTTACTGAGTTATGATTTTTCAAATGCATGTTGTCGGGGTGCGCATTGTCTCCAGGCCTGCTTGCAGGAGACCCAAAGCACTGTTTGAAGAGTGTGTGTACCCCCCTCGCCCGGGGGATGCACAGAAAGGTAACGGTTCTGGCTGTATTTGCTTGGCGTGTCGGCCGGGTCCGGAGCGACTTGCGAATACGGTTACTCTGCGCTGTGAATTCCACGAATACAAGGAGTGCATTTTCTATTCTGCAAGCAGACTCCCGCAGTATCCTTCTTGGCATGCGGCCCTTGCAGGATTTCTGCACACTTTTCCATGAATCGGGCTCTAAAAGTATATATACAACTTTAACCTGTTTCTAAAATGCTAGGACCTTTTCTGAAAGGAAACGAAGGAAAAAAAGGACCACAACAATTAATAGGGATGGATATTTGCCTAATATTATTAATTTTGCAGTTCAAGTTTAGACGCTGGTTTGCCCTTATATATAAGTAATAAAAAAGAAACGAGTCTGGCTTTTTCTTCTGGCTGTCGAGTAGACAATAAGCCGAGTGACAGACTTACAATGGGGAATTTCTTCTAGAAAGAAGCAATTATTTGTTCCCAGGACGCTAAGGGATGACCAATTAAGTGCATCCCTGTAGAGGGCTGTCACCCCACCAGCCGCCACAAGGGTCAAGATGATGTCATGTTTAGAGAATGTTAAAACGTAGCTCAGGTATTGTTTCCACCACATAAAGGTTATGAGGAGTCCAAGAAGTGGGCATAATAAATCCAGCTGGAATAACGCAGCACCGAGACAATCCCTCGCAGGGTCTGTGACAGAATACCAATTTGCTATTTCTGACAAACTTGCGAAAACTCTTGCTTTTCGCCAATTATTTTTGATGAATTTTCTGTTTTTTTAAAGTTCAGCTAGGGCTCCATCCTCATGGCCCACCTCTCTCTACCTCTATACCGCACACCTAGCCTGGCTTTATTTCGGTTCTCGGGTGAAATAGCGCGAACAAATACATTTGGTGCACAACACTTAATTTATTTTGATCAAATGTTATCTTTTCTTAGGGTGTGAATTGGGGGGGGTGGGACATCCCCCCTTTGCCACGTCACACTCGACTTTATTTAATACCTTAACCCCACAATCCCTCTATTTTTCGATTACTTTGTTTTCCGACTTGTAATTTTGACGCAATACCTTTATTTCCATCCTTCTTTTTTCCTGTTTTCTTTTCTTTTCCCACTTTCCTGCCTCTCACTCATTTCACTGTAGGTATTTGCAGGAGCCCATTGGTCAAACCGTCTCTTTCCATTTTTGTTAAAATAGGTTCGTCAAACTCACTCAACACTTATTCCACACACCGAACGGACAACTTTACTTGTGAGCATCTGCCCTGAATGGTGAACATGCGCCTGTTTAGTTGTACAAGCAGGCGTGACTGCTTCCAGTGTTAATTACACATACGTGTCATCGCCACTGCCCGCCCCTAGAATAGGGAGCTCTGTGCTTATTTTCGACACTGCACAATCATATTACCCGAAGACAGGTGAAACCTGCATATCAAGTTGCATTCCTGAAAAGTGTGGTAATGAGGCAATGGGCCTCATTACAACCCTGCCGGTGCTGTAACAACGGTGCTAGTAGGCTTACCGGCACCGTTATGAATACCATTATATATACCATCTGCCCCATTCCCATTGAGTCCTATGGGACTCAAATGGGAATGGGGAGTAACTTTTTCTGACGCCTGGCTTCAGGGACCGCCGGGTTGTAATACCCCGGTGATTCCCCATTGCCAGACGCCGTAAAAAATACACAACTCCGACCGAAGCCTGCCGTTTTTACCGTCACGGCTACCACTGCAGTTGTAATGAGGACTAATACCTCCTGTTGCAATTCAATATACGTCAGGCACGTGTAACAGATGGAGCACGTCATGGTAGTATGTCGCCTATGTGGGTCTGTTGACATAGAAATCCTTGAACATCTGCTCATCGCATGTCAGAGCTTATCCCAAATCAGAGAAAGCTATTTGAAAGCCTTCAGTAACAATTGTAATTGCACTGATCTGCCTTTGCTTTGGCTTGACTATTTAGATGGTTTTAACTCAAATCTAATCTTTTATATGGTAATATTTTTATCTGAAATGTGTAGACATTTTTGAGATTTTGCAATGCTAATCTCCTATGCGATCTCCTTTTTATAGGTAATTCAATATGGACGCCAGTTAAAACTATGATTAACCTAGAGTCGTTTATTGTAAATGCTGTAGTTGTGTTAATGTTGTGATGATGTGACATGTTTTGTCCGTTTTTATCATCTCTTTTTTTTTATTATTGTCTTCTCACTGTTTTGTACATACAAAGTCACTCGGCTACAAGTATACAAATAAATAAATAAATAAATAAACAATCATGACATGTATGTGCATTGGCAGCCAGAATGTGGATAGGCTTGTTGACAAGGAATGCATTAGAGGTCTTAGCAGTAGAGCCTCCAAAACCAAGAAGCTGCCTACAAGGTCCCATCATTACTCGCCAATTAGCAAATGCCCCCCATTACCCTTCTTCTCCCCCTTTGGAGCTTCCGCTTTCCTTAATCTCCCTAGTTATCCCTGCTCCTCTCCAACCCCTGTATGCCCCTTGGTATCCCGTAGGTATTGAGGTCTGTTTCTACCCAGCTCGGGTTGTGCTTGATGTGTCCCATTTATACACACTGTCCCCTTCCTAGCTCACAAGGACCTAAGGTGGGAGACTCCATCACTGTGAGACAATTTGGGAAGTGTACATTTTTCAGCCCACATAATAGATCAGAAGGTATTTCGCTATGAGGCAAGATACAATTATTATTAAAATGTATTCACTGTAAACCACATTGGCGACTGAGGCACTTGGCCTATGTGTGTACTTTGTCTCAATCAGCGTGTATGAAAACACTCTTGACCTCTAAGATAAGATCTGACATCATCTTCTGGGTGAGTGGATTTTCCTTGCTTGTTCACCAGCATCATAGGGGTACCTAAATAGCACATCACCTTTGACCTAATACGGTATCACACGCAATGACTTCAGCAAACATTTTGCCCCAATGGTGGGGCAAATTCTAACCTTTTCACCGTAGGTATTTATACGCTTTTCTATGCAATTAGGTCCTATATGTATACCCTAAGACCAAGGGAAGCAACAAGAATTAGTTCTGAAAACTCTTGACCACACAATGATAATAAAAAGTGATTGACCATGGGCCAAAAGCAACCAGCAAAAGTTGAATCCATAGTCTCAGTGATGTGAATGGTAATATCCCAGGAGTTGCTAGGCAGTGTGCTCAGAAAACACCTAGGTCCATACACCCTCCATTACCCCCATACCTGAGACTCAGTGATATGCTCCCCACTGTTTCCTCCTCTGGTTACTTGTAGACGCCATTGCTGGCAATTGTCCTCCCTCCCTGTTTGTTAGATCATCACTCCCTTGTTTCTCTGCTCCCTAGCTTTATCCTTCACCCTATGATTGTAGGGCCGCGCCTAGAAACACTTGTGTACAGGCGCATTATAAATGCCATATCATATCATATCCTCTTCGCTTCTGCCTTTTCCACTGTTGCTGATGTGTTTTCTCTCACGACACCATTCACCTGGCCAACCTCTGTCCATCGAGCACAAGTACCTGCTGTTCACCCTACCACCCACCTGCACTTCCTCCTGGCCACCCCCTGCACTGGGGTCTCTATCTGTATCCATACAGTCCCCCACCCACTTCTCTTCTGCACTTATCAGATGCACCCTATCTGTCTAACCTAGCACTTGCCACTTGCTGGCTGCACTACCACCTTTAATTATTTATTTTTATTTTTATTTATTCTGTTATCTCCTCTGTTCCTCACTTTCCTCTCTCCCTTCCATGCACTTTACCCCTTTTCCCTTTCCATTCACTTGCGCGTTCTCAATGTCACTGGGCCTAGTAAAATTGTTGTTTTTGTTCTCCCCTGTTCCCCTCCCTTTGCCTGGTCGCGCTCTGAAACGCTTGCGTACGAGCGCGATATAAATGAAATATCATTTCATTTCCTTTCAAAAGTGCTCCGTTGCTTCCTGAAGCTAGGTCCACGCTCAATACACACCCTAATAATAATAATAATAATAATAATAATAATAATAATAATAATAATAATGGCAGTGCTTGATAACACAGTGTAAGATAACGCCACCTCTCATTTGCTGGAATAATTAGTCGATATAGACATATGAGCATTCCTCCGATTGCACTTTGTTTCAGGGAACCAAGAATGAACTTGAGACGATGGATTTTGTCTTCAAACGCAAGGACTGGAGCAGACCGAAGGGTCCACACGGTAAGATAATCCTATAAGCAGGTCTTGTTTTACTGCTGCCATCCAAGGACTGCCAATTAAAGTTCTGTAACCGAAGCAGTGCAGTCTGAACAAAGCCAGACACTTCTGCATTCAGTGCAATTTGTTCTAGCAATTATTTAATACTTTGTCTCAGACGATCATTCAATTTTTATTCATACCATATATTAGACTTTGTCACGAGTGCTCTCCTTCAGGATTTCTCGTTATGCTCTGAATCGTAGCTAGAAATTACACTTTTCAAATATTAAAATGTCTTGTCATTGGGTTTGGAAAGATCATTGTGTCTCAAGTCACAGATAACGTCTGTGAAAGTTTCCGAAAGTTTAAAAAGGTACGCCTAAGTTATAGTGCATCTTCAAAATCTGCTGAGCTGCACGTCCCTCTTTGGGTTTGCTGATAGGCACAGCTAGTGTGTCAAAGCAATTTGTGTTGAGTGTGCAGAGAGAGTGAAGACAATAATGCATACCACCCGCCCTCTCACCATTCATGGAAAATGTTGCTAGAGGTGTGTGCCAGTCTTTATTGATCTTTGCTATCATTCTTATTGAAAGAGGTCAGATGCTTTTGAATTTTTTCAAGGTTAACCAACTGTATTGATGTCATCAGAAGAGGATGAAGGCTACGGTGTGGGCCTTCTAACTTCTCTGGGTAGTTATACATAATTCTCAAAGACAAGAGTATGTACTTGCTGCAGTGAAGATAATAACGTTATCTGTGCTTTAGTATACCCAATGCCATGTATGTCAATGGTTCTGATGCAGGACAATGCCTGCCATTGGGAGTGACTCTTGCAGGATGGTTACGGAAGGGAAGGGAAGCAGCTTGAACGCCTGAGGGGCGGACGAGCCCCCCCTAAAACTGTCAGCTATGTGACAGTAAGTTCTTCAGTGTTTTGTGGTTGTGACACTTGGGTGAACAATAGTCCAATTAGCTGTTAGTGTGAGATTCCAACAACTACAAGTGTCTTTGGTTGGTATGGCGGGGCTGTGCAGCTCTGTTGTAGGTCTTGTGGCGTGTGGGTGCAAGCAGCCATTAGGCTGAAGTGTGCGTGGCGCGGCGTGTATGCAATCTGCAGTGTTAAGAGAAGTTAATAACTTTATTTGAGAAGCCCTGCACTTTTGGTCTCAAACAGGATGGTGAGAATGTTGCTATCGATTTATGATTATCGTAGCTCATGAAGGGCCTGAAGAGTCCTGTGTCCATTGGATGATGGGCAAGACCGAGCCAGGATGGATTTTGGCCAGTTGAGGGGCGAGCAATGTTGTTGCAATGAAAGGAAGGGTTTCAAATCCGGTGTCACATATGGAGGGCACCTAGCTTTGACACTGGTCTGGCCCTGGAAACGGGGAATGATGTTGAAGTCGCCTGTCTGTGAGGGAAGTCACGTGGGCAAGACTGGCCCAATTGAGCCAGGCCTGGAGCGGGTTCTAGTTGGTAATGTTGTACTCTTGGAGGTCGGAGTTTGTGATGGTTAATGTGTGGTGTAATGACACGATTGGGTCTGATCTTTAGAAGGTTGAAATCAATGTTATTTTCCCTTCCTGGAAAGCAGCCAGATTTTAACATATGATGTGATGATTAGCCGGTTATCCAGTATGAACGGATGCCTGGGCATGGTGTTCTGTTGGTTGGTTGCCAGGGATGTGAAAGCAGATTTTCCTTAGTGCTTGTGGCCGAAGCATCAGACTATTACTGGAGCCCCATTGTTGAATCAGAGCATTCTGTCAGGCACTTAAAAAATGCGTTTTTGTAGCCCCACCCCTCAGTCATGAGTGAGCAGGGGGCAATAAAGAGGTTTAGATTCGATAATGCATGTGTCTGATAGTGGAGTGTTTGGGTATCTTGCATGATCTGTTCTGCCTTTCCAGTCTTGGCAGTAGCCTTGTCTCTGGGTTTTGTACTCTTTGCAGATGATAGACCAAGGTAAACACTGTTGACGTAATCCAGTCTTGAACGCACTAGGATCATGACTGTCATGGTTGGAGGTGGAAATTGGCTATATATCTGACAGAAGCAGCGTCTTACTATGGATTTAACTGGAGATTTGAGGGTCAGGGTTAAGTCCACGAGAAATCCAATTGACTGCAAATGGTGGCTGGAGCAGCAGATCATAAGATCCGTTGTTCTTTGGGTTGAAATTTAATTTATTTTTCAACACCCACATCAGAGGCAGTTGTTGGATTCATTTGATTAGAGTTAAGAGTTGTGTAATTTAGAACATATTTTGCGTAGTGCCCTGACAGTTGTAGAAGGTGAGGGATGGCTTGCTGATAATTTACAAGAGGGGTTCATGTGGGTGGGAATGGAGTACATATATGTGTATATGTTAATATGTAATTGTGAATTTTAAGGTTTTGTTGTTTAATGACATATTTTATGAAGCAGTATTCTTGTAGTCACACATGGATGAATATACATATGTACCGCAGTTTAAGTATAGTATAAGAACAGTGATAGGTAGGTTCCCAAAGGACAGTGGGCACTGAAAATGTATATGGCCACTCTGGTAGCTATCACTTTTTTGGGTGCAGGGTGGTGGGTTTGCCTACGTTCATCTCCCTTAAAATGGACCTATGAATATGTGAGCAGCACAAAACATCGAATTAGTGGCTATTTAACACTCACTTTTCCAGGTTTTTGCCTGGCAATAATGGCGACAAATTGAGTTTCTTAATCACTTCAAGATGAGAGAGATTCTGTTTTCCCCAAATAACTGTGAAAAGGAGGTCCAGGCCATGTACACAGTCCCAGTATTTTCACTGTCTGGATAGACCAGACCCAATGCATTAACAGCAACCTAAATCTCTAGGAGCAAGCTTAGTAAGCCGGGAAGGAGCAGTGGGGCGCCACTTTTTAAGCAATAAACAATGAGTTAGCATCACAGCATAACTTTACACAGTTGCTAAGAAGTTTTTTTTTTTACGTTCAGAAATAGCATGGTTGCAATTTCTCAGCTTAAAAAAATACAAAACAAAATTGCCACCATGGACAATGGAGAAGGGAAATACACCTAGTCTCTTCTCCCTTTCCATTGTGGTGATTGCTGCGGTGGGGAAGCGCAGGAAGAATTCATGTTCCAGTGCTGGTGAGGGATGAGGCAGCAGGAATTTGGGAGGGGGGCTGGACAAAGGCTGACTGTCCTGTTGCCCGGCAGGGACCAGTGTTCTGAAGAGGCTCTGAGCGCAGGCAATACCATGAGATAATGCCCATATTCTGAGCTACCTGATTAGCTGGGAGGCCGAACCTCATACCCCTTGCAGGGTAGCGAATTGGCTGCATTTTAAAATGAAAACGATCAACTGTCAGCATCATGTTGCGGGTACTTACTGGGCATGATCTTTCACATCGTTTACATCTCCGGTATAATCTTTCCTAAGCACCTAGTTCGAGTAGAACCACATTTTCAAATTGTTTAAATTGAAAAAGCTCAGGGATAGATCTAATGTCAAAAAGCAACAATTCCACAGCCTTACCACAGATTGGAAAGTGTCCTTCCTTCAGTACAGTGGTGTTTAAAACTCGGACGTTTAAGGAGCCTTTTTGTAGAGTGGTGAGCAACTGTCCAGGGAGCATAACAATTTAAATAAATAAAAAATAAGGTTATTTTCCATTTAATGATTTATGGCCTAAAAATAAACCGTTGTGATAGATTCTCTATTTCATTAGAGTAGGCAAAACACTACTGTGAAGTGAACAAAGCTTACTACTGCTTCTTGCCATCCTTCTAAGACACACCGACCATCTGGAGACAGCCAGTGAAGTGGTTCACCGTACCATACTCTAGAAATAGTTACAGCCCAAGCCAACAGTTTAAGAGCCTAATCCACCCACCTCCCTTGGAACACCTCTAGAGACGAGGGGTGTAGCACTGACTTGTTGAGTTGCGCCCCTGGTCCACTGCTTCTTAAGCCTTCAGTAGTTCTCTGGGTGTCATCCTACCTGGGGACTTGGCGAAGAGAAACAAGCATAAGGTCGACCTTAGTTTGGACCTGTTCAAACCAGGAGAGTCCAGTGTCAGGACAACATCTACATGCAATTAAGGTAATCACAGCACCATGTGCTTTACACCAAAGCACCTCACACACGTTTCACTCTCACTCACTCACCCACACACTCATTGTACACATAGATCCCCTCGATCACTGTTTCACGCAACTTCAAGACACATTTAAACACAGAAACATGTATCCGACCAATCTCCTTGCACATCCTTCGTCCCACATGTGACAACACACTAAACCCTGCACAGGGACATCATAGGCATCCATAGGATCTCATGTAGTTCCTCGTGTGCCCATTTGTGTTCATGCACATACAGACAATCCCCTTTAACCTGGTATACAGAATCCCCAGAAGCATTCCACGAGGAGACCACAACTTCCTGATGGCAGCAACCTTGAGAAACCTCAACAACATTGACTTCAACCTCCCAGCAACCGAAGGCATTAAAAAACAAGGAAGCACCCTTCACAGTGTTGCATATGGGAGCATAATGCAACTCTATAAGACTCAGAAGATAGCAATGCAGCACTATTTAATCACTACTCTCTGCATCAATAAACATTCAGTGCATTTTCTGGTCAGAGGAAGGCACCTGAGAACTAAAGGAAGAACCGGAGTCCATACCCTATAGAATCAGGGAACAACAATATGAATACAGAAAGGGAAGTCCGGAGATTTTATTTCAAAACAAAAACATTATTTATTTAATAAATATGAGACTGAATTAATCATAAATATCTTTCAAAAGAAAAATCCAGTTCAATAAAGGAGGAAAATGATGAAATCACATAAACATAAACAATCAGAACAATCACCCGTATCTACAATTACACAATCACAACCATACACCATCCAACATTTGATGACAATTAAAAATACATGACACATTCCAAAAGCTTTTTTTCAATATAGCCGAACAAGAAATCGGTTGTAGAGTTCATATTTTCATCTTCAGGCTATTAATTATGAACCAACCAGTTTCGAAGCATAACATACAATTTACCACGTCTTCATCAGGGATACATAATAGAACTAAAATTATACAAACATTAAATTACATCATTTATCCAATCCAAAATATATTTATAAACTACTTATATGCAGGCCGCCATTTAGGAATAATGTAAGTGTCCTATCACCATGTGAGCACGAAACTAAATCAGAGCAATCACACAAGGGTGCTGAAGTGCCTTTTGCATTCCCTCAGAGGTGGACAACCAAAAAAAACATTTGATGGTTATTATCTGTCAGACAACAAGTTAGGGTCCACCACCCAAAGTGTCACTCCGGGCAAAAGACAAACTACAGCCTTGAAGGAGACAGCTGCACTGAGAGGATATCAACAGATACGCTCCATAAGTGCACCGTTCCCACCTTGTGTACTGCCCTGTTGTTTGCTTACTGTGATGACCAAGTTGCTATCCTTTGGTGTACTGACCAACCCATCGCAGATATCCACCACTATTCAACCAGTCTGATGTAAAGCTGTTGTGGAGTACACTCTTGTATGTTTGGAACAGTCTCCTTCAACTTCAGCTGTGGATCTTAAGTAATTAAGAGGCATAGCGCAGATAGCTAAAGAAGCCTAACATATGATATGATAGGTTATTTATATCTCTTAAAACCCAGAGGTTTCTAAACACTGACCCGGGGATCGAACCGATGTTGCTCCGCGTCGTCTTGCTTCCAAGGCGAGCATGTTGCCACTGAGCTATCCTCCCGAGACAAGATCAGGGTAAATACCTTGTAATCTTCTATCGCTTTTCATTCATACAAAGTATAATTGTGACCTTGATTTGCAGCCATGGTCTCTCATAAGTGGAGTGAAACTTCCTTTACAGTGTTATCCCTTGCACCATCATCTGAACCCTGGTGTGCATACAGAGTAATAGAAGTGAAAAAAATGACTGATTCCTCATTAGGAAATAGAGGGTTATACGTACCACATGCTCACCCCCTTTTTAGATCTTTCACTTGCCGGGTAAGGTCAAGGTGTAAGGGAACATATAGTAAGGGAAAACAGAGGTAAGTAACTTTCTCAAAAACATAAAAGAGCAGCTGAATAAACTCTGGTGAGAGAAACAGAGGTGTCAGTTGTGGGACCCCTCAATGTTTGTTTGGCCTCTGGAATGAGAGTGAGGGAAAAGAGGGCCATTTCATTTTCTCCCATCACCACAAATTAGGACCCGACTGGGGGGCCAGGTGGTAAAGACAGGACCAAGCTCGATGCTATTGAATTGCCCGTTGGTTGCGAATGGAGCCCAGGCACTAGGCAAGGGGTTGTCCTTTGTGCCCAAGACAAATAAACATTTCACAGCATTATATAGAACATTAGAATCTGCTTTGAGAAATGTCAAACTGTTTTTTTTTATGCTAAAGCCACATGCTGTGGAGAAAAATAGCACCAGGTTTAAAGACTCGTCTGTAAACCAGCTCGAATATGAGTCATCAGATGCTGACATTCAAGAATGTTACAAGGGAAAGGGAGGCTTGACAATGATAACAATCCACCAAAAGATAAAAGCAACATTTCTAAGGATGAAAGATGTCAAATGGAAGAGTTGGCTATACATGAGGCGGTACAGTGAAATCTTCCGGTAAAGGGAGATGTATTGTTCATTAAAACACTTCAACATATGAAGCAGGGATAATATATCAATTGGAGCAAAGGATGTACGTTGTAATATCGTATCCCAAAAAGACCGAATTACAAAATCAGAGAGCCCACTAGCCCGCATTTTGTAATTCGGTCTTTTAGGATTTTGGATGTTTGTGCCATGCACTGCCTATAATGTATGCAGGGGATACCCCTGCAACACCTGCAGCCCATAATACTGAATTGGAGGTGCGGGGGGCACCCCTGCAACTCCACCACCCCTGATTGATATTGTAGGCTTAAATCTCATCTACTATGCCACATTTGCTCTAAACGTACATTTGGCATTTTAGATACGATCTTTTCTTGCAATCCCACTAGCACAAGAATGTACACTGGAAATATCAAAATAAATATAAAACATAGTTAATGAAGGGGTATTCGCTGGGGGGATTAGTAACAAAGAAGGGGAATTCAAAACTCATTGTTCCCACATTGTATACCCTTTCAAAGATACTGAATCTATGTTGGAACATGTATTGTAATTTGTACATAGGTTAAGTCTTCGGTTAATCTAATGTCATCAAACACATGTGATGTCATGCATATAATTAATCTAGTAGAAAATGCACATTTTGATCCAGCAACATCCGTTTTGGTTCCGCTGAAGGTGTCAAGCTTATATGCTATCATCCTTCAAGAATATGCATCCAACATTGTGTCAGTACACAAAATAAAGGTGAATGAGAAAGGGTGGCAAGTGCATTTCTGAGGGATCTAACTTGTATATTCCAAGCAAAGAAGTTATTTTATTTTAAAGAAGAAATTGTATGAGTTAGGGGCACATTACTTGCACCATTGCATGTACCTGGGCAAATATGAGGGAGATAGTGTGTGGTCCAATAAGAGTGCATGTAGAATCAATTTAACAACATGGCGTTGAAGTATAGATCACATTTTTATGATTTGGGCAGCGTCAGAGGAAGACCTCCTACTGTTTCAATATGGGCGGAAACAGGTATTGAGTAGAAGGAACAAACGTTTCTCAATTCGATGATTGCACAGGACAAAGGTCTGTTTGATAAAAATACTTAAACTAAAAGAAAATAGACAAAATAGTCTTCTTCTTTAAGAGAGTTATGACCCGGCAGGTTTGAAGCAGGCCCTTCCTTTTCCGAAGTTTCATGGGATTAGGAGGAACCATCCCAAGATGGCAGACTTTAAAAACAAAAAGCAGATATTCTGATGCACACATTATTGTAATGTAACTATCATAAACAAGTAAACAGGGTGGTATGGAAAGGGATTGCAATGCTAGTAGAGTGTCTTTATTGGACCTAAAAAGTGAACTCAACTGAGCAACAGAAACTGCCATGGTAGCAATAATTTGGGTTAACACATGAGCCAAAGAATCCTATTTACTTACAGAATGCTCTACAGAGTCACTACCTTGCACTCCATAAAAACTGCTGACCCCGGTGTGGGTGCAAACCCTAGTTTTTGCTGGTGCGCCACCTATGTATAAAACGGGGACAGCAAGAGACACTTGCCCTAGTTCTAAAAAAAAATATTTAATACCGAGAGGTGTACTCTTGTTTGGAGAAATATGTGAAGTGAGACCATCACAGTCAAGGTGGCTTTTTGGGCTTAATTCAAAATTCAACTGGGTCTGTGTCTAAAAAGACACATGCTGTCCTCAGTCCAGGTTGTAATATATAAAGATTCAAACAATAGTAAAGAAAAGCATTGTTCAAAAGAGTTTTTTGAAGAGAGATATATTTAATATAAAAAAGAGAAGCATGAGCTTTTAAATGTTGCTTCTATCACTAGTGCAGCCAAAAATTCCTTCTATTAGCGTCAACACATTATTTACTTTTTTTCTCCCATGTCAACAAGCAGTCAACGAGTTTCAGTAGGACTGGTTTATTGTGCTGCCTTCTTCAGGACTAGAAACTCCCATCTGTTTGGAGCGAAACCCTTTTTGCCAGGACCCCAGCTGTCCAAATGCATCTCGAGCCTGTATCGGGCTCCTTATTATACTGTTCCCAATGGCGTGTGTTCATGAGTAGTACATTGCCTATGTATGGAAAGAAACACAAAGGTATATTTTGTAAAGCGCGTGAAGAGAGGTTTTTAAATGCATAATCCACTCTATCCATGATGCGGTTACCTCCCCGCCGGATATTTAGAAAAGGTCTGCAATTTGTTATTGCGAGCCCTGCCAACTGTGGGAGAAAGTACTATCACTTTCATCTAAACTGACACGCTTAAGTGCAAAATCCGTTGCTGGTGAAGCTCCTGCTTCAGAGCGTGGCGCATTGGTGCTTTCCCCTGTATCAGAATGCCCACATAAGAAAAAATATCAGTGCTGTGTCTAGTCCGGGTATTATTCGCCATGTTTTACAATCTGGTCTGTTGACAGGCACCCCTCCCACTGAATGGCTCTGGTTTGAATATGCTCTACCCGTGATTGTGTCACACCCGGAGTCATATCGAGCAAGTCAGACTCCTTTTACCATTGCAGAGCATGTGTTGCTATGTGTATCTGGCGAATTAGCTATTCTCCGTGTAGATGTTCCCCCGGGGCTTAGGTCGATTATGATTGGCATACACTGTTAATTGGAAGGGTTCTCCCACACTAATTCTCCTATCAGGGCGTCCATAGCAATGGCTCCGTCGTTGCGAATGCACACTTCGGGCCCACACCAAGATGGTGGACGGCTATCATGGCTCTCCATGCGCATGCTCATTGGAGCCAGGACTACAATATAAACATTTTCTGTCCCGAGTCACTTAACGAGTAGCCGGTCGGCTAATCTCGGGCGCCCAAGTGCAAGGTAAGATTCTCAATGTTTTGGGTAATGATAGCCGCTCAGATGAGGGCTTTAGTTATGATAAATGATCGTCGCCGCACCCAGATCCCCGAGGCTGCGTGTGCCCGCATTCTACAGCTAATGATACTACCTTCCCCAATAGCACTACATATAGCCTCCCTGGTAGGGAGCGAATTCATGGGACCCTCCAGTCTACCTGAAGTTTTCCCCCGTGCCACGGGGGAAACCTATTCACTCAATTATCTATCGACTCGGTGCTTATCACACAGTGCCTTATCTACTTTTACGTACATTTGGGTACCTGTTTTTGCTTATGAGTGGGTATGGTTTAGCCCCATATCAGCACTAATGTTGTTCTAAACTCGATAGAACTACCAGTGGCTTTACGCTGTTTGGGTATAACCAGCCCGATCCCGAATTTTTTCCATTGTTTGTCATGTAGAGATTGCTCTCCTGACTGCGCTACTACCATTGCCCAGCATTTCTCTACCTCATCCACCAGACTGGGTGAGTGATTATTTTTCTCCTTGCTCTTTACACGGCTTTTGACTATGCTATCAGAGATATTTATTGACACAAAATGTTCTAGCTACACCCTTAACACTCTAGGTATGTCGCCTGGGTTCATTGGAAAGAAAATGGAGGTTAGTTCAAAACAAAGCTTGAATTCAATTTGCTGGATCTTTCCAGTATAAACTGATTTATATTCGTGACACTGAATGTTCATTTTTTGCAAACCCGTAGGGACCTATACAACCCAGAGAGTGATTAGGAACAGATAGCTCCCACCCTGAAGATGGATCTTGAATACGAAACGCGTTGGTTATTGAGACACCAATAAGGAGCTATTTTGATGTTACTAGGAATTTTTCATGACATTTATTTAACCTCAAGTGTGGATGCTGTAAACACTTCATTGTATGTAAACTATGTGGACCTTTCTTTAGTGCTAATCACTACAGCACGTATTTGTTAAGATGTATGATGTTCTGTGAATTCTACAATGACAATAAATGTGATTCTTCTTTGTTAGAACTATAACAAGCAAACTCAATTGATGGAAATGTCAATGATGAATGATTGAATATGCCATAGAGCATTTATAAAGTGTACAATGTGTCATTGAACAAAGATCCTCATTGCTTTGAGGGAACCATGATTCTAAATACACTAATAGATATTGGGATTGTTGTCCCCCTCGGAGTGCATAATTGGGCCACTGTGTAGCGGTACATGGTTTTGTTTTGTTGTTGTTCCTGTTTGTCCCAAGTGGCCTTGTGACATTAGCCCATTTGCACCTGAAGTAATTATTGTATTCTGTATAGCATAGACCTATTACTCTTTTTTAATTTATATCTCTGAAGACATTGTAAGTGGTTTCAATCCAGCACTCCACCTAAGGCAATGCCTAGTATGGGATGGCCAATGGAAACCCTTATTTATATATTCTTATGTCATAAGTTCTTTTATTTCTGGATGATGTACCCTTATATAACGCCCCTCTCTTTCAATCCCCCTGGCCTCACTGAGCCAAGAAGTAGGTTTGTTTTGCAATCTAAAAGATTTATTTGAAGAATTGAACAATATATATCACACTTTTAAATATATGAATATATCTGAATATCACACTTATGAATATTTATGCAATGATCAGCAATGGGTAATATTACAATATCAACAATCTCTTTAATCAATTAGGAGTAGGAATAGGAAGAATAACGTAGCAGAGAATAACTTTGCATGGGTTCAAGTAAATGCAATGATGGGAAAGAATGCAACACAGAAATAAACCTTGATATGACTTCCGTCAAAGACAATATAATCACTTGTTCCCCCTGTTATCACTCACTCCCCCCAATATGCAATACGAAGAGTTGGAATGAGGGCACACAGGTTTCAGGAATAACAATCAACAATTTCAGTTTTAATCCTGATTCCCCCCCAGCAAGCTTAGAGAGAACAGGATGATTTTAAACAGATCAATTGCTTTGAATTGTGGTTTGAAATGAATGGGAAAATGCTAAAATGGCTTTTAATTCGCTAAATGGGATTCAGAACTAGTGAGAGTTGCTTTGGATTGGGTCAGGTAAACACTAGCAATGATTGTAGAATGATTAGCAGATGGAAAACGAAATTCAGAAGTTGAAAGCAAGAAATAGCTGTTTTTACATGTGGTGAAATTGAGCCAAAGGCGAAATCGCGGCAAACTTTTCAGCGCACGGAAAACGTGATTACAGCAAAACTATCAGGATATGGAATGTGTTTCTTAGTTTGTTGGAAAGCTGGCGATGTTAGCTTCAAAATGACATTTCAATTTCATTCCTAGCACGTACGGTTCAGATGAAAGATGTGCTGTTGAAGATTTGGAACAAAGATTTCTTAACACTAGGGAGTCTATGGAGCCGCAAACTACACGGATAGCACAGCCACTGATCCAGTGGTGCCTCCGGATGGTTTCTATCTGCCTGAGACGATTGCCTTTCTCTAGAAAATATATATTAGCGCCAAGATGATTATCACTACGATTATCACAGGATTATGTGGATGAGAGAAGAATTCAAGATAGACAAAAGAGATTCAATTATGCAGTTATGGATGTGTTGGAATGGTTTGGATGGGATTACTTAATACTAAGAGGTTACTATGGGCAGTTCTATGCTAAATACGCACTGCTATGGCTTTGGAATGGAATGGGCCCGTCAAAGATCTGGTCAAAGGTTTGGCTGGAATTCACTCGCCACCGGACAGGATTCAGGACACCTGGACTGCTCTCAGCAAGGCACTCTGGTCTGCACGGCCTCTTGGACTGGATCTGATGGGTTCTGGGTTACAGCTCCGCTGGACTGATCTGGAACTTGGGTTCTAACAAGGGTACTTGGCCAGAGGCAGCAAAAAAGGTCAGCCAGGCAGTTGAATGGTTTAGGCCCTGTGGAAGTTTAGGGGTTAAATCAGGTTGCAAGATTTTAAAGGTCTGATGAAGTGGGTTCAGCTTTTTGGTTTGGGCCTCTGCTTTGGGGTTCTGGAGTCTGGATCTGGGTTTGGAGTCTGGACCTGTGTTCTGGAGTCTGGTTCTGGAGATGGTTCTTCCTGCAGAGTGCTTCGCCGGTAGATCAGTGATGAGTGAATGTGTGTGTGCCTGGGTCCTCAACAGTCACTATTTATCCATCTTCCAAAGGGGTGGGGAGGCTGATTATACTATGCCCAACCCTCTAAGGATCTGATAGGTCAGAGAATTCCCCCTCTCCTGATTTAAGAAAGAAACAGGGTGTCATGATGTGTCATCATGTGTCAGAGTGACACAGTATTTAGGGTCCAGAAAAAATCCTCCCCTTTGCTTCTGTTCAGAAAATCTATTTTTCCTAAAAAACATATTCATAATATCCCCAACTTGTTACTATTACATATACACATCACAGATTAATTAAGGCACGTCTCTGTTCCAGTCCCATCTTCATATGAGTTTTGGTTCCCAAATGACAATTTTTTGCGCTTTTGGGCGGTTACTCAGTGTCACTTCTGTACCAAATGTTACACATGCATACACATACCATCAGGAATTGTTCATGTTCCTAACATAATCACAATAGCTAGAATATGAACTTTTTCATGGTTCAGTCTCTGAATGTCGCAAAATTTCCAGAGTAGTTTCTACTTGTGAGCAATATTTTCATTTTAATAATCTCTAAATTCCAAATTTTTGTAAGTTTGGTACAATATTGTATAAGTCTTTTCCCGAAACAATATTTCTGTGCTCTCTGAATACACACAATGGTTTGTCTCTGCCTCCAAGGTCTTGGCTGGGCTAGAGAATCACATGGGCGTGTCTTCCTGGGCAGTTGGTGTCAGTCACACCCGAATTAGCATTTTCTTTCAGTTCAAGGAACCCATTGGGCCTCATTACAACCCAGGCGGTAAGGGATTACCGGTACTGGTAAGGGTACCGGTACCGGTAATCCCTCACCACCCAATTCCGAGGTCCCTATGGGGGTCTTCCCTTAATGGCTGGTTTTACCAGCCGTTAAGGACGGGACCCGCAAAGGGACTTTGGAGGTAATTACGGTACTGCAATTTGTGGTACCGTAATTACCGCCTTCCCCATTCCCATTGAGCCCTATGGGAGCTCAAATGGGAATGGGGAAGGGTCATGGTGAATGGGGAATTACCGCCCCCGCAAACCTTGGAATGGGGCGGAAATTCCGCCATTCACCATGGCGGAATCGGTAGTTTACCGGTGGCAACCATGGCGCAAATAGCGCCATGGTTACCACCCGGGTCGTAATGAGGCCCTTTGTCTCTTTCCCAGAGCAGCACAGGAAATCTCCTCCTCTTCTCATTAGCAACCCCAGGAGATATTCTCTCCTTTTGGTGGGAATGAACAGGGTGGTGTGTTCTCAGTGGGGGAAAACCTCTTTGAAGTTTTAGCTGAATCAGGTTACCTTATAGTCAATTGTGACATTGTTCCTTATGAAAAAGTACAGTTACAAATTTAAAATAAGCAAACATATCTTCAATTCCAGTCTTTTTCAACATGAAAATCAATGTGTGGCACCCTATATTGCATTTGATGGAAGTCTCTTCTTTGGCATATTTAGCTTTTGAGAAACAAGTTTCACCTGACAAATTTAGAGATCGTCAGCGTCTGACAGAGGCGAGTAACGGTATTGCACCAATTTTTGGCATATTTCTTTGCAGCAAGCATCTTAAAAGGGGATTTTGTTCTGATAAAATATACTTCTGCTGACATTATCTTTATGTGGATTCTTGAAGTAGAATGATGTTCAACACCCAACAAGGAGGTTGGATCTTTTGGGTGGTTTGTGAGCCATGATTTTTGCAAATTTGACAACAAAGAAAAACGGATTTCCACACAGCTCTGTGTTTCTTTTGCAGTCATTTTGCTCTGTGGGCAGCCAATGGTGGGTTTTGGCAGTGGACGCCTGTGTTACCACTCACATAGGCAAAAGTTGATGGTGGCCTATTTTTCAGATTTTTCCTGCACACTTCTGGGTGATTTTTAGCGAGCAGAGTGATTTCCGGCAGCCATTTTGATGTTCCTGATGCAAGCAGTGCACAGGAATGTTGCATGGCCTGGACTGGTGGTGTAAAAACATCCCACAAGCCCCCCCTCTTGCCATTTGGCGTTGGACGTCCATCAATGGGAATTCACAAGACTGGGATGTCAATGTCATCTCTTCTGATTCCACAAATGGAAACGATCGGTCCTCCTCACCTGTCCTGGTGTGAGTATTGAGCGATACTCCGGGCCCTTCGGATCTTTCCTCCCAGTCCCAGGTAGCCCTCCTTGGTTAGTCTCCATGGTTTCCAATCCTAGGATGACAAAACAAAAACATATTTGTAGACATTTCCCCACCACTAGTAATGTAGTGGGGCGGACACATACATTTTGATAAATCAGGACACATTTTTAGATGGTAATCATGGACTATATATGGAGTATTTTAGAGTTGGAATTTTATGGAGCTGGAGTGGCCCCCTCTGGGGTTCCACAAGACTCCTCCAGTTGCTGCAGAGTGTGCCTAGGATGGCAGCACTTTAGTTGATTAATATGGACCCACGTATCTTCCCCTTCTGCCAAACTGCCTTTGGGTATGCAGATTTTGAGGGTGACTGGTGAGATTTTGTCTACAATTTCAAAACGACCCCTCCAGGTAGGCAAAAATGTGCCCTGTTTGGCTTGGTTCCTTTGGAAATTGTATAGGTAGACACGGTCTCCTACATTGTATTATTTTCTGGTAGTCTTCAAGTCATAGTGGGTCGTCATGCTGTCGGCTGATCTTTCTAGGTTTCGCTGAGCATAAGCAAAAGCATGTTGAAGGTGTTTTCTCAGATTTTCAACATACTCATGAGTTGTGGAGGCATTGATCAGTGTCTGCTCTTGGGTTCTGTAGAGAAGATGCTGGGAAGCACCATCCTGCGTCCCGTCATCAACTCAAATGGTGACATTTTACTTGCAGATGAAAAGGTAGATCTGATGTCCATTAGGACAAGAGGTAATCGAATATCCCAACTTGGCCCAGAATCTGCCACAAACTTTTTTAATATGCTCACAATAGTTTTGTTGTATCTCTCTACTGCACCACTAGAGGCTCGCCCGTAAGCAATATGTAGCTTCCTTTTAACCCCAAGTATCTCCCACATCTTTGCCATTACTTCGCTGGTGAAATGGCTACTTCGGTCTGACTCGATCCTTTGGGGTAGTCCAAAACTCGAAAAGATTTGGTTGATCATCAGGGCAGTTACTGTTTCTGCCTTGCAGTTTGGGGCCGGGAGATATTCCACCCATTTAGTAACAAGCATGTCACAGTCAACATGTACTTGTTTCCCCTAGAGGAGCGAATCATGGGCCCAATGAAATCAACTTGTAAATCTGACCATGGCAGTGCCATCCCCCTCTTTTGGAGGGGCGCACGGTGTGTGAGGGATGTTGGCTGAAATTGTGCACACACAAGACACCCCTTCAAGTATTGGTCGAGGTCCTGCCCCATGTGTGGCCAGTATGCAACCTCTTTTGAGATTTCAAGTGTTGTATGAACCCCCTATGACTGGCCATGGCTGCATCAAGGGTGTGACTTAACATCAGGCTTCGGAATGAGGTAGGAACCACCCACTGATCATGGCCAGCAAGGGATTTCCCCACCAACAAACCGTCTTGGATTTGGAACATTTTTGGACATTTCATCAACACTCTGAGGTGCTCTTTCCCAATGTAATCGGTATCCGTCAGGGGAAAGTTCTCAAGGTCCTCAATGTGTTGATAAAACTTACCAATTATTGTATCCCCCTTCTGAGCCGTAATCAAATCAGCATCTGGGGTCTCCTTACTCCATTTTTCAGTTGATGGTTCATTGTGAGCATTTGTCTGGGACCTAGTGATAGCTGTGACCTGGATTTCCCCCAACAGGGACTCGATCTCTATTAGATCCCCTTGGGAGGCCCCGGTTTTGGCCAGCTGATCAGCTAAGTCATTTCCAGTTTTGTCTGGTCCCTCTACTTTGGAATGACCCTTGATCTTTTCCAGTAGATGGTCATCCCATTCGAAGTGACCATATCATCAATATTTTGAATTACTTTCCCATGTTTCAATGGATTGTTATTAGCACATAACATGCCTCTGGTTTTCCAGTTAACCAGGTGCTCCATGAACCCGTTCCGTACATAATCCGAATCTGTGATTATGACCAGTTCGTGGAGTTGATGTTGGACAGCAGTGAGGATGGCTTGATGCACAGCCATCAACTCTGCCACTTGACTATTTCGGGGACCGATCTTGTACCCAGCGGAGGGTTCTGAGGTCGCATTCACCCATGCATTCCCTACGCCAGCCACAAGTTCTTTTTCCCCATTGTTGTCAACATGGTAGGAGCATCCATCCACATAGACAGTGGGCATTCACTCACCTTGTCTTCTTCAAAGACTTTGTGTGGGGAATTCAGGTATGCCTCCATGTTGTCCTTGATTTTTAAACTATCGTCCTCGAGACAGTTTTCTCTGGCACAATCATGCAAGTCAGCTAGGCCTTGCGCGATGGGACTCTTCTTATTTTGGACATATCTGACCTCCACAGGAAAGCCATGCATTGACAGAATCCAGGAAGTAATTCGGGAATTACTCACATTTCCAGCCCGGATTCTGTCACTTTGGAGATATTGCAGAGGCTGGTGTGGAGTCTCTACTATGATGTCTTCCCCCTGGATGAACAGGCGGTAATTCTTCAATGCTCACACTGTTGCCAGGAGTGCCTTCTCACAATCGTTGAATTTTTCCTCCACAGAGGATAAAGTTTTACTCACATAGGAGATTATTTTATTGACCTTGTCATTCTTTTGGTATAATACTGCAGTCAAGCATGTATTAGAGAACCCTGTCTCCAAGAAGAACTCCTTGTTTCTGACAGGGTAATCTAGACAAGGCGCTTGTGAGAGGCTGCTTTTGAGTTGTCTTACTGCCTCGGCTTGTCTGGACCCCATTCCCACTTGACCCCCCCTTCAAAAGATGAATCAGGGGTCTTGTGATCTCGGCGTAGCCCTCAATGAACTTTCTACTGTAATTAGTCAGTCCAAGGAGGCTCCTTAGTTCCCGCAGAGTTGTGGGGTCTTTCAGTTTCTGGAGTGCTTACACTTTCTTTTCCTGGGGACAGAGACCCTGAGGAGTTATCTCATGCCCCAAGAAATTGACACGGGTTCTACACCACTGTGCCTTTTGAAAGGAAAGTATTGCTCCGGCAGTCCTCAACTGTGTCAGAACATAACGGATCTCCGCTATGTGTTCCTCCACAGTTGAGCTTTTGATGAGGACATCATCTACATAAGCCAGTTTACCCATCTCACCCAGGTCGGGCATGGCCTTATGTAGAAAGATGTTGAATTCATTGCCGGAGTTGATGTATCCGAAGGGATTCCGGGTCCATGTGTACTGCTGCCCCCCAAAGTTAAAGGCCAGCTTGTATTGGTCCTCCCTACTGACAGGTACAGTCCAGTACCCATTGGTCAGGTCTATTGCAGTGAATACCTGTGACCCCTGGATCTGGGCCAGCCCTTGGTCAATGTAGGGAAGAGGCCGTCGAGAAGTATGGACCCGTTTGTTGAGCTCCCTAAGGTCAGCACAGAGTCTCCACTGGCCGTTTGGCTTCAATATCCCCAGCACCGGATTATTGAAAGTGCTGTGGACTGGACGGATTATCCCACGGGACTCAAGGTTCTTAATTATTTCAGTAAGAGACTCCATTGATGCGAGAGGCAAGCGATATTGCTTCACAAACACTGGAGTCATGCCAGGGTCTCTGGGAATTGTTGTTGTGTGGATGTCGGTGCGACCACAGTCATATGAGTCCACCACAAAGAGATCTTGAAAGTCCAAGAAAACTTGTTTCAACTTTTGCTTCTGCTCCAGAGTCTCACAGGCATCAGCTAGGTTAGCACTCTCTTCAACCATCTGCCCGAAGCCTGGAAAGACTTCTGGTTTTGCTATCTTAGTGGCCTCCTCCAGCTGGGTGGAGAAGTCCATGGTCAGAGTGCTGATTTGGACTGGTGGCTTCAGGTGGGAAAGGCAGCCCTCATGGACCTGGAAAATCACCTCATCCCTCCTGAAGTCACTGGTCACATCCTCCTTACCATAAGGGCAGGAAGTGTACACCAGGAAGTTCCCCCCATGCCGGTTAAAGATCCTGTCTGGTGTTGTGTTCTCATCACTGTCACTGTCAAAACAGTCCTTGGGGATTGGTCCTAACAGATCATTTCCTAAATCAATGGAAAATGTCGGTCATCAACCGCCATTCCAATAATGGTGCCTGCGGCTAGAGTGATACTCTTTAAGTTGCTGTTGTCCACCTCTATTGGAATGGTTTACCCCCAACCCTTTCTGTTGGAGAGAAGCATTTAGATTAATATAGGCATCAGGGTTTTTCAATTTCTGTCCTCTTTTAACTTTCAATTCCAGGGAGAATTGTCGGATCCTTTCTGGGATGGTGACTTCCTCTCCAACCTGAATTTCAACTGCATATGGCAGCAGTTGAGCTGACCTAAATGCTTTCTCTGGATCATCAAATTCCATGGGATTATCCGCTAATTGGGACCAAGCTTTGAAGTTTATTAGGTCCAAACTAATGGCAAAGCGATTGAGAATGTCACTGCCTAAGTAAAAGGCGGCAGTGACGTCTCGCACGACCCAACAATTATGGACTATGCTCTTGTTGCCTATGGAGATTTTGAGCATACACCTGCTTGGCAGGAGATGTTTGGAAATGGGTGTTCCAGATCCATTTCCCATTTGTCTATGTGTATAAATGTGGGAATGGCTGGATCTTTTGGGAGTTGGCGGAACATGGCTTCGCTGATGTAGCTCTTACCGTTGTTCACACACACTCGGGGGAGAACAGAGTCCTTCCCTTCATTTAACTGAACAGGGATGAACAACTGCTCTCCAATTTGCTGAATATCAGCCAGGCTCTGAGCTGATTTCACATCTTTCTGGACTGTAGGAGTGGGAATGTCTGATTGTGGATTGGTAAAGAATTTCAGAGTGTTTCCTTCCAGTGTGGAATGCCACCTTAAAGTGGAAGGAAGGTTGATTTTCAGAAATAAAGAGGACCCCCCATCACCAGTTTGTTGTCCTACTGCTATTACTGTCACGTCTGGAATTTGGTTGATCTGGAAGTGAAATTCTACTTGGTCAGATTTTTTCTTCAACCATGTGGCAGGTGCCGTTTAAACTAACATGGTTGACACTCTGTTTTAACTTTATTGGTCGGCTAGTCTGGGTCCAGAGGACAATGTTTATGCAATCTATTAGGGGTGACAACCTTCACAGGAGGTCATTCCCTAGTAAAAAAGGTGTGCCCTCAGGAGTCACAACTATGTCCGGGTGCTTCACCTTGTGTCACCCAATTTTAATGTCCAAATCCGCAGTCCCCTCGACGGGAATTTCCTTCCTGTCAAAGTTCTGAAGTTGTGCAGGAAGAGAGGTGAGAGGAATTTGGTAATTCTCCCCCCTTCCTGAATTCAGTTTATCAAAGGCCTTTTTGGACAGAAGGGTAGCTTGGGATCCACTATCCACCAGTGCCAAAATTGTAACCTGCCCCTGTATTTGTACCGGGGCATAGTATCTTCCCTCCTTCTCCGCAAGTGGGCACAGATAATGCACATTTTTGGACAACTGGTGGGTTAGTTTTTCAGTTTTGGACATTTAGAGAGAAGAGATTTGGGCAGAATTCTGTGGAGAGTCTAGGGAATCTGCAAAGAAAAGGGGGCAACTAGAGATGGGAGAAGTTTAGAGTTCCCCTGGTTCTGGGCCGCTCCCCCCCTTTTTGGAGGCACTCACCAGGATGGGTTTGAACCTCGGGTTTTTCATGCTGTTGGTTCTGGGATAGGATGATGGGCGGCACTAGCTCAGTCCCCACATCTACCCAGTCTGGATTTGCATCCTTTGGGACCCATTTTTCCTTGGGAGGAGATCCCCATATCTGAAGGAGAAGATCCTTTTCCCAGGATCCTCTGAGGATCCCTCTCCTTCAAATTGGAAGATCTGTACCTCCTCCACAAAATGGGTCTGTTTGGGTTCTTGGTTTCTCCTACCCCCTCTCTGCTCTTTGGGTGGAAGACTTTCAGGGGTAGGAGATTTTGGTTCCGGTTCCTGGGTTTCCAGGGGCTTTTTACAAGTGGGGAAGGAAGCTTCCTCCAAGGCTTTACACCCCCGTCCCCTTGTGCCTCCTCCCTGGGAACCGGTGGGTTGTCGGGGTGCTGCCCCAATCATTGTTCTGGAGCATCAGGTCCAGAGCTTGGGGCATTCTGCGCCGGCATGCTCCTCTGAGGGTTCTCTTGAGCCCTCAGCATGCAACTCAGATCCTGTGTCATGTTTTGGACCTGGCGCTCTAGCTATGATACCCGCTCAGGCTGATACGGGGTTCTCATTTCTCCCCTGGGCTGATCCCAGGAAGGGTAGCTATCCCTTCTCTGATAACACCCTGGGTTGGGAAGATTTGGGTACCCCTCCACCCTTGGCCTCCCCTCTCCCGGATTAGGTTGTCTGGGCTCAGGAAAGTGGGGAAAGAAGTATGGATTGTTCTGGGGTTGAAAGCTTTGTTGGTACCTGGGAAAAAAGTTCTGCCCTGGATTTGGGGAATTTCTGCCCTCCGGGGGGAAGTGAGGAGGGAAGTTCCCTGGGTTAGGCGCCATTTGGTTGGATCACCCCCCTTTGGCTGGAGGAGTCCACACATAACACAGATGGGTCTGTAACCCTTGTAGCGGGGACTTACATAGTCAGGGGAGTGAGGGATCCCATTTGTGGGACTACCTACTTGGCTCCCTGTCTGTGACTGGCACAGGGCTTTGGATTATTCTGCTCTGCAGGCAGGTTTTTAGGCCCCCCATCTCCAAGTCCAAAATGGGGGCAACCTTTACGTCTGCCACCTTTGCAGCAGCAGGGGTGTCGGTTGGTTTGGGGCTTTTTTGAGCATTCTTGTTTTCTATGGGCTTTTGCACCTCATAGATTCGGGTGGCCTGTTCAATGACTCAGTCTAGTGATCTTTTCTCATGAAAATCTCTCACTACCTGGGTCATGATGTACTTTGGTAGAGCATGGAAAAAAGTATTAACACATTCTTTGCTGTCCGTGCGCACCCTTCTGGTAGTCTGCGCAAAGGCACGCTTTAATTCCTGCACAAATTCTTGTGGGGCCTGATCCTCCCCACATTGCAAGTTGTAGGCTGCCTTGCGAGCCTTTTGGGGATTTCTGTGAACAGAAAAATGCTTCAAGATGGCCGCCCTATATGTGGACCATCTTGAATGATTTTGGTCCTCCAGCCCCGCAAAGAAACTGGAGTATTCTGGTGAAAAGGTCCATTTCAAATACTGAATGCAGCTACTGCTGTCTTTCAAATGGAAAGTTTCCATCATCTGCTCAAAGAGGTCTTAGTGCTCCCAAACAGAATACTTAGCGTTCTTATGATAAGGCGTGATGACGCTCCTTATTGCCTTGATTTGTTTTAAGAGGTCCTTAAACAAGGCCCTTTTTGCCTTATTGGCCTTCTTGGTTCGGGTCACCCTGGTCCAATCATCCTCTGACTCAGAGGCACTGCTCCTAGAGGTGCCCGTCTGGTCTTCTAGGTTTTCCCGGATTCTGCGAGCCTGGGAATGTCTGGCAGAATGTGGGGACCTAGTCTCCTGTGTCCAGGGGCGCTCAGAGGAGTCTTCTGATTCCTCCTTGCTCCCAGGATTTGATTGGTACCCCCCACTGTCCTGGCTGGGCAGAGGTGTTCAGGATGCCCTTAGTGGGCCTACCCTCATGGAGTTCCCCACTAAACTTCACAGTACTTGGGAACCCATATCCAGATGCCCGCCCATCCATTCCTGGGAGGTGCTGGTCTATGAGCCCCATACTTCTGACTAGATAGTAATCTGCCATCCCCGTGGCCCTGGGCTCATGTGCGCCAGTGGACACAGGGGTGGCAGAGTCCAGGGACTGGGAGAGATGAAGGCCTCTGGTACTAGGGTTCCTGAGGAATGCTTAGGTGTTTCCCTTTCCCAGCAAACCTCATCTCTATCAGCCCCTGCTCCCTGTTGCCATGCAAGATCCTGAGCTTTCTGTTGCTCAATCAAGGCCTTACTAGTCTCTATCAGTCTCTCTTGCATGGCTACCTGCCTGTGGACCCTATCATTGTTCTGACAGAGAGCCTCATTTTCTCTCTGTGCTTCCTGGTTTGTCTTTGAGTACTGGGCCAGTCTTTGCTGCAGGAGGGTTACCTCCTGAGTCCTGTCCATAGTGGCCTGCTCCTTCCTTGCCACAGCATCTTCCACCCTCCTGGTGTGCTCTAACGATCTATCATGCTCTTTTCGGAGGTGACCCAGTCCCTGGAGGGCCAGGCGATTTTCTTCCAGTTTCTCTTTTAAGTGACAGAATTCCTGGCCTAAGGTGTCCCTTTCCTGAGCAAGAGCCTGCCTCTGTGCCGCCAGGTCATCCTTCGGTCTTTGAAGGGCACCAGCTTTCTGGCGCTCTTCCTCAAATTCTGCCTGGGTATCCAGGTCTTTCAGAATCAATATGTTGCTCTCTGCCTTCTCTCTAGCTAGGTGGTTTTGCAGGGTGACTATCTGCTCTGTGCATGCCCTGTTGAAATCCAGTTGTTGCTCCAGCTTTTTCTGGCTCTGCAGTAGGGAGTCCAAACTTTTTTGGTACTCCTTCCGCAAGGCCAGAATTCTGGTTTCCTGGTCTGCCTTTTCCTGCTGCAGGATACCCATGTCCTCTTTTATTTTAACTATATACTGCCTGCTTTCAGTTTCTGACTTCTGGCTCCTCTGCAACCTCTGCTCAGAAGAGTCCAGATCAGATTGGGCCTTTTCTAATGCCATCAGTTGCCTACTTGCCATCAGTTGCCTACTTGGGCTTCAGCATATTTATCCTGTATGGCTCCCATAGATAAATATAGATATGCCGCTATCTTGGCAATCTTATTTTGCTCATCCTTGGCATTAGGGCCAGATATAGTTCACTCAGGGCCACATGTAAAAGACCCTGATCTCTCCAGTTATCTAACCCTGTTGCAGTGATCTGTTATGTGATTGCCTGCCTGCAACCAGATATTCTGATCCTGCTCAGTCCATTCACCTCTCACAAATAATGTATGTAAAAGGTGTTCTCTAACCATCTTAATGTCTACCAATGTTGCCATTCTGGAAATATTGATTTCCTTTCTGACTTACAGAAGTTTTTTATTTTATTTTTGCAAAAAAGACCGTTTCCTTAGAGCGTTCCCTTTTGAGGGGTGCTTTTACAGTGTAACACAGCGTGGTAGCCCAACAGGATTTATATATCCTATTAGTTAGCACACTGTATTAAGCTGCACAAGTGGTAGATTTAATCCAGAAATCCCGGACACAAGCCCCCAATCTGTAAGTGGTTTCAACCCAGCCCTCCACCTAAGTCAATGCCTAGTATGGGATGCCCAATCGAAACCCTTATTTTTATATTTTTATGTCAAAAGTTATTTTATTTCTGGATGATGTACCCTTATATAACGTCCCTCTCTTTGAATCCCCCCTGGCCTCACTGAGCCAAGAAGTAGGTTTGTTTTGCAAATTAAAAGATTTATTTGAAGAATTGAACATATATCACACTTTTATATATATGAATAATATCTGAATATCACACTTATGAATATTTATGCAATGATCAGCAATGGGTAATATTACAATATCAACAATCTCTTTAATCAATTAGGAGTAGGAATAGGAAGAATAATGTAGCAGATAATAACTTTGTATGGGTTAAAGGAAATGCAATGATGGGAAATAATGCAACACAGAAATAAAACTTGATATAACTTCAGTCAAAGACAATATAATCACTCTTTCCCCCTGTTATCACTCACTCCCCCAATATGCCATACGAAGATATGGAATGAGGGCACACAGGTTTCAGGAATAACAATGAACAATTGCAGTTTTAATCCCGATTCCCCCCCACCAAGCTTAGAGAGAACAGGATGGTTTTAAACAGATCAATTGCTTTGAATTGTGGTTTGAAATGAATGGGAAAATGCTAAAATGGCTTTTAATTCGCTAAATGGGATTCAGAACTAGTGAGAGTTGGTTTGGATTGGGTCAGGTAAACACTAGCAATGATTGTAGAATGATTAGCAGATGGAAAACGAAATTCAGAATTTGAAAGAAAGAAATAGCTGTTTTTACATGTGGTGAAATTGAGCCAAATGCGAAATCGCGCCAAACTTTTCAGGGCACGAAAAACGCGACTATCAGGAGTTGGAATTCGGTTCTTAGTTCTTTGGAAAGCTGAGGGTGATAGTTTTGTACAGTTCAGAAGTTACAGAGGTTTTAGTCAAGGTTGATTTTTCTCAAAAGAGTCAAGATTTCAAAATGAAAGATGCACTGTTGAAGATTTGGAACACAGATTTCTTAACACTAGGGAGTCTATGGAGCCACAAACTACACGGACAGCACAGCCACCGATCCAGAGGCGCCTCCGGATAGTTTCTATCTGCCTGAGACAATTGCCTTTCTCCCGAAAATATATATTAGCGCCAAGATGATTATCACTACGATTATCACAGGATTATGTGGATGAGAGAAGAACTCAAGATAGACAAAAGAGATTCAATAATGCAGTTATGGATGTGTTGGAATGGTTTGGATGGGATTACTTAATACTAAGAGGTTACTATGGGCAGTTCTATGCTAAATACTCACTACTATGGCTTTGGAATGGAATGGGCCCGTCAAAGATCTGGTCAAAGGTTTGGCTGGAATTTGTTCGCCACCGGACAGGATTCAGGACACCTGGACTGCTCTCAGCAAGGCACTCTGGTCTGCACGGCCTCTTAGACTGGATCTGATGGTTTCTGGGTTACAGCTCCGCTGGACTGATCTGGATCTTGGGTTCTAGCAAGGGTTCTTGGCCAGAGGCAGCAAAACAGCTCAGCCAGGCTGTTGATTGGTTTAGGCCCCGTGGAAGTTCAGGGGTTAAATCAGGTTGCAAGATTTTAAAGGCCTGCTGAAGAGGGTTTAACTTTTTGGGTTGGGCCTCTGCTTCAGGGCTCTGGAGTCTGGATCTGGGTTTGGAGTCTGGAACTGGGTTCTGGAGTCTGGTTCTGGAGATGGTTCTTCCTGCAGAGATCTTCGCCGGAAGATCAGTGATGAGTGAATGTGTGTGTGTCTGGGTCCTCAACAGTCCCTATTTATCCATCTTCCAAAGGGGTGGGGAGGCTGATTGTACTATGCCCAAACCTCTAAGGATCTGATAGGTCAGAGAATTCCCCTCTCCTGATTTGAGAAGGGAACAGTTTGTCATGATGTGACATCATGTGTCAGAGTGACACAGTGTTTAGGGTGCAGAAAAAATCCTCCCCTTTGCTTCTGTTCCAGAAAATCTATTTTTCCTAAAAATCATATTCATAATATCCCCAACTTGTTACTATTACATATACACATCACAGATAAATTAAGGCACGTCTCTGTTCCAGTCCCATCTTCATACGAGTTTTGGTTCCCAAATGACAATTTTTTGTGCTTTTGTGCTGTTACTCAGTGTCGCTTCTGTACCAAATTTTACACATGCATACACATACCATCTGGGCATATTGCTGGAAATGTTCATGTTCCTAACATAATCACAATAGCTAGAATATGAACTTTTTCGTGGTTCAGTCTCTGGATGTCACAACATTTCCAGAGTAGTTTCTACTTGTTAGCAACATTTTCATTGTAATAGTCTCTAAATTCCACATTTTTGTCAGTTTGGTACAATATTTTATAAGTCTTTTCCCCAAAAAATATTTCTGTGCTCTCTGAATACACACAACTGTTTGTCTCCACCTCCAAGGTCTTGGCTGGTCCAGAGAGTCACATGGGTTTGATTTCCTGGGCAGTTGGTGTCAGTCACACCCGAATTAGGATTTTCTTTCAGTTCAAGGAACCCATTGTCTCTTTCCCAGAGCAGCAGAGGAAGTCTCCTCCCCTTCTCATTAGCAACCCCATGAAATAGTCTCTCCTTTTGGTGGGAATTAACAGGGTGGTGTGTTCTCAGGGGATGAAACCTCTTTGAAGTTTTAGCGGAATCAGGCTACCTTATAGTCAATTGTGGCATTATTCCCTGTGAAAAATTACAGTTACAAATTTAAAATAAACAAACATATCTTCAATTCCAGTCTTTTTCAACATGAAAATCAATGTGTGGCACCCTATATTGAATTTGATGGAAGTGCCTTCTTTGGCATATTTAGCTTTTGAGACACAAGTTTCACCTGACAGATTTACTTATCGCCAGCGTCTGACAGAGGCGAGTAATGATATTTCACCAATTTTTGACATATTTCTTTGCAGCAAGCATCTTAAAGGTGGATTTTGTTCTGATAAAATATACTTCTGCTGACATTATATTTATGTGGATTCTTGAAGTAGAAAGATCTTCAACACCCAACAAGGAGGTTGGATCTTTTGGGTGGTTTGTGAGCCATGTTTTTGCAAATTTGACAACCAAAAAAACGGATTTCCACACAGCTCTGTGTTTCTTTTGCAGTCATTTTCCTCTGTGGGCAGTCAATGGTGAGTTTTGTCAGTGGACTCCTGTGTTACCACTGACATAGGCAAAAGTGGATGCAAGTTGTGTAAGAGCCCAGTGACTGTAGGACCTTCAGGAAGGGAGCAGACTGGTGATGCAGACAAAGTCCACAAGGCAGAGCACCCAGGCAGAGGCAGGCGGGCAGGCACAAGAGGCTGAGGGTGAACCAGGAACAAGGACCAAATAGGCTAAAGGATCAAACAGAGAGACAGGTGAATTCCCCAAGACAGGGCAGGGGCAGGAAGGAGGCCAAGCACTAGACCCCTAGAAGGTCAAAGGGAGAACCAGGGTCTGGAGGCCCGAGGTAAAATTGGGGAAACTCTGCCTAAGGAAGAGGAGAGTCAGGGGAAGAGTTGAGCCCAAGGACAGGGAACAGCCAAGGAAGGTGAAACCAGGAGCCAGGGAGCAGGGAACCAGAAAACAGGTCAGGATCAAAGGGGAAGCAAGAGGTAGCACAAAAGAGCTATTCAGGCGAAGACACGATCAGGAAGCAAACAGCGTTGAGAAGCAGTTTGTTCTCGTGGACCGGCCCTTAATAAAGGCAAGCCATGCTGTTCCTGGATTCTGGCGTCCCCAGAACGAGGTGTGAACAGCAAGCCCGTTTTTCCCAGAGCACCCTATGGACTGCACATGCGCAAAGGGTGAGACACGGCCGCCTGCGTTATGCGCTGTCCCCCAAGATCATGAAACCCGGAAGTGGCACGGACCGCCGAGAGCCGGGACATCCCCAGACTGAATTGCGGGTAAATCCGCCAAGAAAGGGTTCACTGGAATCGGCCGGCATGTTACAGAACCCAAGTAAGTGGCGTGACACTATGCCCCCTCCTAGAAAGACCCGGGGCCCCAGGCTTCCAAGGGAAGCGGAGATAGAAGTCGCGAATCAGACGGTGAGCATGCACACTACTGCATGGTTGTTACGCTCACCTGATATCCCTGGCTGCATCTGGAAGGCTCTAAGATCTGGAACCCTGGATGCGTAGTTGCCCAGTGCTGAATAATGAATCTGCAATTACAGAAGGGAGGATTTGTGATAACTGTCTGTAATGGGTGAATCTCCCACCTCCCTCTGACCGATTCCTTTCCCACTGGGTTCTTTTCTCACCTTAGTTATTTGTAGGGTGAGCTATCCGTCCTGCGTTTCTTGTGCAGGGGCGCTTGACGTTTGTTGGCGAGCTGCCCAAGTTGCTTCACTGGTGCAGTACGCCTTCCTTGAGCCCAGGCCTGCTGTGACCCCGAATCTGCTGGTAGGCAGCTAGGTTTGTTAATTGTAAGTCTGTATTCTGTTTATGGTGGGAATCCCTTAATGTCTTTATCTCATTCTTTTCGGGTGTGAAGGTCTTGATGCTGGTGTGCCGGATGGAGAGGCACGTTTCTAAGTAAGAGAAAGCACAAAGGGCAGTGCCTTTATTGTCTTTTGAAGCTAACCTCTGTTTTCTTCTTCTTCTCCTCACAGGCCGCTGTGGTGCTGCGAGTGGATGAGAGCGCGATGAAAAACAGGACCCCGGAATCCGTTAAGGTAGCACAGCGCTGTGCGGTTGTTTAGTAGTGAAAGCGAACCTGAATATTTCTCTTTTCCTTTGCAGATGTTGCTCCAGATGGAAGCGTGGAATTCAGGTAAGTCTGATGGAATTGGATGTTTTGGAAGCGCGCGTTCTAATATTGTTTTTCCCTTTCTTGTTATTGCAGGTCGCAATGTTTAAACAGCAGCTGTGGTAGAGGTTCGCCGGAAGTCCTTAAACTAGTACTCACAGGTGAGTGATGTTTCTTCTTCTCTTGGTTTCCACAGATTGCAGCCCAGTTGAGATGTTGAGTACCGGATGGTGTTTTCTCAGGTAAAACAGAATAATCTTGTTCTTGTTGGATTACAGGAAGATGCTAAAGACCAGGAGCTGGACACGGTGAGCGTCACGCTGCTGGTTGCAGAATAACACGAAGCATGTTCTGCAGTCAGGGTGTGGTTTATATAGCCCAGGTAAAGTAGTACCAGGGAAAGTAGTTCCAGGCCTGTCACACCCAAAACACTAGACTGCATGGCCTGGTTCTTAGAACTAGACTGTGTGGGTGCTTCCATGTTGGATTTAAAGGCCCATGTACATAAATGGGACCTAGTTTGAACAGCCTTTTCTTCCTACATATGAGCCTGGTGCCAAGGGTGCCAGGACTGGCTCCAGGAGCCCTTTTACAGTGGTTTTAAGGCCCTCAGAGTTCTGGTGGGAGCCAGCTTGTGGCACAACGTGTGCCCCCTCACAGTGGTCATGACAGTGGTTCCCAAGTGCAATCACAAGCAGGGTAACGCTTCCAGTCCACCAGGAACTGGAGCACCCACCTCCGAATGCACGAATCACATATCTCCTGGACTTCGAATATGGGGAAACCCGGTACATTAATGGAGGTAGGACGGGAAAAGGGGCACCCATAAGTGTCAGTCACGTATGGCTTCAGGAGGGATACGTGAAAGAACGGGTGTACTCGCCAGGACTGGGGAAACTGTACCGAAAGGCAACTGAGGACAATCGTTTACTGATCTTGAATGGCCCGAAATAGCGAGGACCCAGTTTAGTGGGCAGGTTCCGTACTGGCGTGTTTTTAGAGGATAACCAGACCAGATTCCCTTCTTGAAAATCAGGTTCAGGGGTCCGCACTTTGTCAGCCTGTTTTTTTCATATGCTCTTGTGCCTCTGCAAGGGTACTGCATGCCAAGTTGTGTTGTTTCTGGATGGCGATGACCAACTGATCGGCAGACAGAACAGCACTGGGCTGCACAGGACGAAAAGGTACCAGTTTAGGATGTTGTCCGGATGAACAGTAGAATGGGATGAGACCAGTGGTGGTATGGACCGTGTTGTTATAGGATGTTTCTGCTAGGACTAGGTTCGCCTTCAAGTTGGATTGAGTGGCATTGGCATAACACTGTAGGTATTGTTCCAAGGTCTGGTTTGTTCTTTCCGTATGGCCGTTGGTGTGAGGGTGATAACCTAGATTCAGGGCTCTGTGGATGCCAAGATGACTACACAACTGATGTCAAAAGGAGGACAAGAACTGGAAACCACTGTCGGATATGACGTTCTCTGGTAGGCCATGCAGCCGGTAGATGTTGTGCAAGAATGCCAAGGCCATCTGGGATGCCATGGGAATCCTGCTAAACGGGATGAAATGGGTTGTTTTTGTGAAACAATCCACGACCACCATGATACAGGTGTATCCGTTCGATGGAGGAAGCTCAACGATGAAATCGGGGGTGATGGTATGCCACGGGTGAGGTGATACTTCAGTGGTTTGAAGTAACCCCAGAGGCCTCCTCCTCGGTGTCTTGGTTCGGACACACACAGGACAACTCTTCACGTATCGCTTTATTTCTTCGGCCCAACCCGGCCACCAAAACTGTCTGGATATCAATTCCTGGGTAGCCTTAATGCCACAATGATCGCTGACATGAGAATCATGGAATCCATGTAGGATGTTCATCCGAAGGGCACCTATGGGGATGTATAGCCTGGTCTGATAGACGAGCAGTCCATTGCCTTCTGTGATCCGTGAACATTTCCGGAGGTCCGTACGACCGGGGTCTGCTAGGGTTTCCTGTAGAATAGTCTGGAAATGAGGTGAAAATGTGAGCAAACAATGTGTAAGGGAAATCAGTGGTGTATCTGGACAGATGCGCTGTTAGGCAGAATCCTGTGCCGTGCCTTTAGGGACAACTACACACAATTAAGACTACAAGTGGTAATACAAGTTCACCTTTGGTACAAGCCTGTACTACTATGTTAAAGTGGTAGCAGGAGCGAAGCAGCCAGGCTTATCTCAAGAGTATATGAGCAGTAGCAGAGAGTACACAAAGGGACCACAAATACTGTGACTCAATCAAACACTGACTCAAGGTTTCAGGTAAATAAATATAAGTACATTTATTTTTAAACCATCTGTTATAAAACACAACACTTCTATAGATTAAAAACAACACATAAAATACACTACAAACAACCAATTCTCTTGGCACAGAATAACTCAAGGTAAGTACCTTATGTTTTGGCGGACTGGTGTTGTGAAAGAAAAGATGTTACCGAGAATACATATGTGATCACTTTTTGAGAGCTCGGTCGTATTAATGAAACGTGTATCCGCGGAGAGAAATGTTACCGGGGCAAAAACACACTTAGCACCTGGGCTAACCATAGAGAGTTGGCGCAAAAATCATAGGCAATACTTTTGTCAGGGCAGACAGAATCAGAGAACACTCGTTGACAGAGTCAATAGGCCAGAGCCAGTGTCAAGTGGAACCGGGTTCCTGTTGTCGAGGATCACACAATCGGACAGTTCAAGATTCAACGTTGCCAAGAGTACTTGGATATTGTCAACAGAGGAGGAAAAAGTTATAAGAAGGAGGGAAGACAAGGGCAAGCCTTGGATGAGGAGAAAAGGGATTCACCCTAGTTCCTCAAAGCAGAACACAGTAACTTATTCAAGGAAGAAGCTGGTGCCACGGCAGTTGTTCCTGGTAGTTTCCTGCAGACCCAGGGTTCCTGGTGCTTCGGTCATGGTGATGAGAAGGAGGACGTCTGGAGGGGTCTGCACTACTCAGGGATGAAGCCAGCAGCAGCGACGGTGAGTAAAAGGTGCGCTCCTTTAAAACAGGAGAGGCTCTTCAGATGGCTTTCTGGACCACTACAGCAGTGTGCAGCAATTTGGACCATGAAGAGGATCCTCTAGCTGTGGAAGATGAGCTGGTTGACCCCACCAAGCTCAAGGGAAGAAGACTCCAGACTGGATCTCCTCTGGTCGTCGAAGGGTAGATAGCTCAGGACTGCAGCAGGGCTTCACCAGGACGGGGTAGTTGCAGCAGCCATCTTCTTCTCCGCTTCTCTTCGGTTCCTTGTAGTTCCAGTGGCAACTCTGACTTCCAGCCCAAGAGTACTGCCTTTTATGTGAAAATCCACCATTCGCATAGCTTGGCTGTCAATCACTCAGCAGGGGGGTTGTCCAGCCCAGACAACCATCTCAGCCAATAATGGCAAAGTGTGACTTGGGTTTCCTAGGATGCCCTCTGCCAGGGGTGACTACACCCCTCCCTCACATTCAGCCCACCTAGACACCCAGGTGCCTAGAGGAGGGCTTCTTGGCAAAGGCCCACCAAAAGACGGTGAACAAAGAAGGCAAACCTGGTTTGCCACGCAAAGTAAAACACAAGAAGGACTTTAACAAAAAGAAATGGTGAATAAACTCGACCAGAGCCAAAATAAAGAGTATTTGGTCAGGCGGGTATATGTTCGAGACTAATATAATAGCCTAAAACAGTACCACTTTTATACAGTATAATCGTGGTAGAAAAGTTAGGGTAGATACCACTGCCACCAGCCAAGGCTAAATGTTAAAAGAGTAAAACAAGTCTCTAGGAGGTACAGATAAAAAGGGCTAAGAATTAACCCTTTCCAATACTCCACGTAAGATGGGGTGTACTGGATCTGTGGTTAAAATGACTATGTAAAGTTAATGGCAACTTTACCCTTTTTTGGGGGACAGTAGTCAGCCCCAGAAATGGAGTCGGTGGGAAGTCTAAAAAGACAACCCAGTGTCACTGCAGTGAAGGTGCTGTGTAACACACAAAAGAGGGGGGCTACTGAAGTGGTGTACTCCAGAGTCCACAATCACAAACACAGTTGCAATACACATGGAAAGACATAGGTAAGAGTGGGGGAAGAGCTCACACTCTTACCAAGTGGAAAAAATAAACTCCAGAAATCCAGCAAAGCTGCTGGGGTCTCACTAGGTAATGGATATTAGCCACTGAATGAGAATTCTCCCTAGCACTCGCACCCCCAGACTAAGGGACAGGAGGATGTAATCCACTCCTGGATGGTTCTCATGCCTCTAGTCAGTTATAAACATCCTAGAGAGATGATCAGCATTTTGGTGGTGACTTCCTGCTCTGTGTTCAATAGAAAAATCAAGTCCTTGCAGGCAGATTGACCATCTGAGTAACTTTGGGTTTTCCCCTTTCATTTGCATCAGCCATCTCAAGGGTTGGTGGTCAGTCTGAATAATGAAGGTAGATCCATACAAGTATGGTCTAAACCTCTTCAGTGTCCACACAATAGCAAAACATTCACTTTCTATTGTTGCCCACCTTGTCTCAGGATCCTTTAACTTCCTGCTGATGAAAAAAATGGGGTGTTTCTTACCTTTATCATCCCGTTGACTAAGGACTGCACCTATACCTACATTAGAGGCATCAGTTTGTACAATGAAGGGTTGGTGGTAGTCAGGAGCTCTTAGGACTGGAGCTTGAAAAAGGTCTTTCTTCAGACTTTCAAAGGCTTGATTGCACTCCTCATTCCACCTGACCTTTTTAGGGAATTTGGGAGAGGAGATGACATTCAAGGGAGAAGCTATGCTCCAATAGTTCTCTATGAAGTTCCTGTAATACCCAGTGAGACCTAAGAAGGCTCTCACTTGGGTTTGAGTAGTAGGGGTGGCCCAGTTTTGTACAGCCTGTACTTTGCTAGGCAATGGCCTTATTTCACCTCTTTCTACCTCATGTCCAAAGTAGACCACTGTACTCTGACCAATTTGACATTTGCTTGCATTTATGGTCAGATGGACCTGTTCTAGGGCCTGCGATACATACCCTAGGTGTTCAATATGTTCTTTCCATGAAGGGCTGAACACTGCAATGTCATCCAGGTATGCCATGCAGAAGTCCTCCATCCCATTCAGAACTTGATTGACCATCCTCTGAAATGTAACAGGTGCATTCTTTAGTCCAAAAGTCATTACCTTGAATTGGTAGAGGCCAGCTGGGGTGGAGAATGCAGTTTTCTCCTTGGCATGGTCTGTCAAGGCTATTTGTCAATAGCCTGAAATTAGGTCAAATGTACTGAGGTACTTGGTGGCACCAAGTTTGTCCACCAGGTCATCTGTCCTAGGCAAAGGATGGGCATCAGTCTTTGTGACTGCATTTCGAGCTCTATAGTGCACACAGAATCTCAACTCCTTGGATCCAGCCTTTTGTACAAGCACAACTGGGCTAGAGCATGGGCTAGTAGAGGGCTCTATAACCCCGAGATTAAGCATCTTGTTGAGCGCATTCCTTATATGGGTTCTTAGATTGTCTAAAATTCTGTACCCCCTGCTTTTGACAGGCAAACAGTCACCAGTGATTATATCATGCTGGCCTGAAGGGGCCAAGCCTGGTGAAAGTGAGAACAGGGAGGCAAACTGATTTAACAGTAATTTGCACTCATCCTGCTGGTCAGATGTGAGACTGGAAGAGAGATTAACTCCTTCCACTTGCTCCTCTAAAGGTAAGCCTCTGAGGAGGTCAGTCAGAGGTTCACTCTCTTCCACCTCTTGAGCTGAAGCTAGAAGCAAAGCTCCTATGTCAGGTCGAGAGACATAAGCCTTCAAACGGTTGGTGTGAAAGACTCTGGGAGCCTCCTTAGGATTGCCTAAGTCCACCAGATAGTTCACCTCTCCAGGTTTACCCACAACTTTGAAGGGTCCTATCCATTTGTCCTGCAAGGCCATCTGTCTTGTGGGGACCATAACAAGAACAAGCTGGTCTTGAGTAAAGTCAACCATGTTAGCATTCTGGTCATGCCAATGTTTGACCAGAGCTTGACCAGCCTTCAAGTTATCACTTGCCTCTGCCATCATGTGTGACATTCTCCTCCGGAGACCTATCACATAGTCAGTCACTCTGACTGGCTTGGGGGAAGGAGCACTCTCCAACCCCTCCTTAATCAGGGCCAATGGACCTCTGACTGGATGGCCATAGAGAGGATTGAAGGGACTGTAACCTACTCCCTCTTGAGGGACATCTCTATATACAAAGAGAAGGCATGGCAGTAGAAGGTCCCACTTTCTTTTAAGGGGTTCTTCTAAAGCACCTATCATGCTCTTCATAGTTCTGTTAAACCTATCCACCAACCCATTGGTTTGGGGATGGTAGGCATTTGAGAACTTGTAGGTGACTCCACAGGTTTTCCACATGGCTTGCATGTAGTGGGACATAAAATGTGATCCCCTGTCAGATATCATCTCTTTAGGAAAACCTACTCTGGTAAAAATACCAAGTAGGGCCTTAGCCACAGCCGGAGCCATAACAGTCCTCATAGGTATTGCTTCAGGATACCTAGTGGCATGATCCACTACAACCAGGATAAACCTGTTGCCTGAAGATGTTGGAGGGTCAAGAGGACCAACAATGTCAATCCTGACCCTCTCAAAAGGAACTCCCACCACTGGGAGAGGCACCAAGGCACATTCCTGGCAGCTCCTGCAGAATTTGTCTACTTCTGAACGCATTTTAGGCCAGTAGAAGTAAAGATAGAGCCTTTCCTTGGTCTTCTTAAAACTTAAGTGACCAGCCAAAGGTATCTCATGGGCTAACTGCAGAAACTGGAGTCAGTTCACCAGATGTACTACAAGTATTTTGCAGTCTCCAGGGGTTGACTCAGTTGGTTCACTGTAGAAGAGGCCATCTTCCCAGTGCAACCTATACTTCCAGGCTCAGTCCCATTGAGCTGAGAAGCTGCCTGTAGGCAAAGACCTTCCAGAGTAGGACACTCTCTTTGTCCTCTGCTGAAATCTGCCCTGTTGGGTTCACCTTCTGCCAGTAAAAACTGCAGCTCAGGATGGTCAACAGGGTCAAGATCTCCTACCAGAGTAAAATCTTCTTCTAGATCTGATTCCTCAGAATCTAGCTGAACCATACAGGGTTGAACCTCACACTCAACCTCAGCTGGTGGAGGAGTCACAGATGTGACTTTGGACAGTCTTGGAGATTTCCTTTTGGGCACAGGAGTTCTTGTTGGTTTCTTGCTGGCAGACTTGGGTTTCCCCTTTGTCTCTTTCTGACCTGCAATAGCAGTAAGTAAATCCTGTGGACTTGGGGTGATAGTTTCCTCTATCATATCCCCAGGAGAGCCTCTCAAGGTTCTCTCCCTTGAAGAACTTGTGAGCTCCTGCTTCCTTCTGCTGGGGGTTCTGGGGGTACTAGACACAACTCCAAGTGTTTTAAGGTCATTACCCAGCTGACCCTCCCAGGCACGTTATTTTGCACACTTACAGGTATTCTGACAGTCATGTCATTACAATGGATGAGAGCTGGTAACTGGGGAACCATTTGCACAGGGCCTACAGCTAACTTGGTTAGGTGTTTGGGTGCCTTAGCAACATCCTCCACCTTGACAAAACATTCATCAACCACAGTTATGCCTGCTCCAGTGTCTCTGATGGCAGGGGTTTCCTGACCATACACAAGAGCACTATATTTGTAATACTCTTTAGTATTATCTGGGATTGAGTTATAGACATCTAAGTTCTGTTTTTCCCAAAGACCCAAGGACACTAAAGAAACACTAGCTGAGACTCTCATGGGCTCATCAGCTAGTAACTGAAAGTTTCCACTGGCTATAGGTACTTTATCCACCTGGGAGAAGGCTAAGGAGACAGTGTGGACCCCTGAAGGTTTACCCTTACATCTGGGATACCCTTTCACATGGTCAGATAACCCACAAACAAAGCATTTCCCAAATGCTTTCTAGATTGGGGGTTTGTTCTGACCTCCGTCTGGTTTGGGACCAGATGGTACACTATCCTGATTCGGTTTCCGTTGTGGCTTACCCAGGTTATGTTTGTGGCCCTCTTTTGGATTGGAATTATTGGAATTCTCTTTGTTGTCTTTCTTGGACTGCTTTCCCTCTTGCTTCTTCTGAGTTGCCCCAGAATCCTTGTGAGTAGCCCTGTTGGCAACCCACAAGTCAGCAGCCTTAACTAACTTCTTAGGATCTATCTCCTTTGAATCAGCCAAGTGCTGCCTAAGCTCAGGAGAGCAGACATCAAACATAGACTCCAACATTACAAGACTCCTCAAACCTTCATAAGTGTTCACTTTGTAACCCTTAACCCAACCATCTAAGTTTTTCAAACATTCACACACCCAGGAAGGCCAAGGGGTACCATCATGCTTTTTGAGAGTTCTAAACCTCTTAAGAAGGGGTCTTCCCAAATCTAGCTATTAATGCTAGCTTCACACATTCATAATCCTTTTTATCCTCCTCCCTCAACTCCATTACAGCATCACTTGCAACAGGGGGAAGCCTAGAGGAAATCCAAGGAATCAGCTTATTCCCTGAGATACCTTGAATCCCATGATTGTACTCAAACATTGCTAACCAATCTAAAAAATCAAGTTTAATCTCACACATACCAATCATTTCCTTTGGCATACAAGGTCTCTTAGGGTTGGAAGACCTATAAGACTCTGGGAGAGAAGCATGTTCTAAAGAGAATTTCTTCATTTCTAGTTCATGATTCAGCTCCATTTCTCTGAGCCTTAACTCTTGATGTTTCATGGCACTTTGTGCATCAATACGTTTCACTTCTAATTCAAGTCTCATTTTCTCAAGTGCAATAAACTCAGGAGTAAGTGTAGGACCTGTGAGGGTTGTGCTTTCTCAGCAGGTAAGGGAGTTGTAGGGTTCCCTAACAAGGACTCATCTATTTCTTCTAAATCAACACTCTCAGAATCAGAAACATCAGTATCCACATTTGCTGGAGGGGTAGGCCTTTCTGACCCATTGTCCAGACTTTGTTTTCCCATTAACCTTGCAATCAGTTCAGATTTTGTTCCTTTACCAGAGAGACTCCTCTCCATACACATGGTTCTGAAAACCTCAGCAGTGTAGTTTAAGAGACCCTCTTCAGTGTAGCTTTCCATATTTGACCCGATTTCTCAGCTAAATAGAATTAGTGGTTTTTTAGCCTTGTGGTTAGTTGAACCCAAGCAATAGCAGCACTCTAAGTGTAATCTCTCTACTTCCAAATCCTCACCGCTGTACACCAGTGTTAGGCAGAATCCTGTGCAGTGCCCCTAGGGACCACTACACACAATTAAGACTACAAGTGGTAATACAAGTTCACCTTTGGTACAAGCCTGTACTACTATGTTAAAGTGATAGCAGTAGCGGATCAGCCAGGCTTATCTCAAGAGTATATGAGCAGTAGCAGAGATTACTCTAAGGGACCACAATACCTGTGACTCAAGCAAACACTGACTCAAGTTTTCAGGTAAAAAAAATATAAGTACATTTATTTTTAAACCATCTGTTATAAAACACAACACTTCTATAGATTAAAAACCACATGTAAAATACACTACAAACAACCAATTCTATTTGCACAGAATAATTCAAGGTAAGCACTTTATGTTTTGGCGGACCGGTGTTGTGAAACAATAGACGTTACCGAGAATACATATGCGATCACTTTTTGACAGCTTGGTCGTGTTAATGAAACGCGTATCCGCGGCGAGAAATGTTACCAGGGCAAAAATACACTTAGCATCTGGGCTAACCATAGAGAGTTGGGGGAAAAAATCATAGGCAATACTTTTGTCAGGGCAGACAGAATCAAAGAACACTCGTTAGCAGAAATACAAGAGTCAATAGGCCAGAGCAAGTGTCAAGTGGAACTGGGTTCCGGTTGTCAAGGCTCACACAGTCGGACAGTTCAAGATTCAACGTTGCCAGGAGTACTTGGATACTAGGAAGCAAAAGTTATAAGAAGGAGGGAAGACAAGGGAAAGCTTGGATGAGGAGAAAAGGGATTCACCCTAGTTCCTCGAAGCAGAACACAGTACCTTATTCAAGGAAGAAGCTGGTGCCACGGCAGTTGTTCCTGGTAGTTTCTTGCAGACCCACGGTTCCTGGTGCTTAGGTCGTGGTGACGAGAAGGAGGTTGTCTGGAGGGGTCAGCACTACTCAGGGATGAAGCCAGCAGCAGCGACGGTGAATAAAAGGTGCACTCCTTTAAAACAGGAGAGGCTCTTCAGGTGGCTATCCGGACCACTACAGCAGTGTTCAGCGATTTCGACAACGAAGAGGATCCTCTGGCTGTGGAAGATGAGCTGGTTGACTCCACCAAGCTCAAGGGAAGAAAACTACAGGCTGGATCTCCTCTGGTCGTCGAAGGGTAGATAGCTCAGGACTGCAGCAGGGCTTCACCGGGACGGGGTAGTTGCAGTAGCCGTCTTCTTCTCCGCTTCTCTTCGGTTCCTTGTAGTTCCTGTGGCGACTCTGACTTCCAGCCCAAGAGTACTGCCTTTTATGCGAAAATCCCCCATTCACACAGCCTGGCTGTCAATCACGCAGCAGGGGGGTTGTCCAGCCCGGACAACCACCTCAGTCAATCATGGCAAAGTGCGACTTGGGTTTCCTAGAATACCCTGTTCAGGGGGTGACTACACCCCTCCCTCACATTCAGCCTACCTAGACACCCAGGCGCCTAGAGGAGGGCTTCTTGGCAGAAGCCTGCCAAAAGATGGTGAACAAAGAAGGCAAACCTGGATTGCCACGCAAAGTAAAATCAAGAAGGACTTTAACAAAAAGAAATGGTGAATAAACCCGACCGGAGCCAAAAGAAAGAGTATTTGGTCTGGTGAGTTTATGTTCGAGGCTAATATAATAGCCTAAAACAGTACTTTGTTTATATAGTACAATCGCGGTAGAAATGTTAGGGTAGATACCATACAAGTGGAAAAAATAAACTCCAGAAATCTAGCAAAGCTGCTGGGGGACTCACTAGGTAAGGGAAATTAGCCATTGAATGAGAATTCTCCCTAACATGCGCTCATTGTCATTCCCCAAGGAACGTGATAGAGCATCGGCTTTCAGGTTCTGTGTGCTGGGAATGTACGTTGAATCATAGTGCGAAAAGCAGAAAGCCTACCAGGCTTGGCGAGAGGTACGGCACTGTAAAGAATGCAGATACTGTAGATTTCAATGGTCCGTGCAAACTTCCACAGAAAAACGGCCTCCAAGCAGATGGTGCCTCCATTCCTCGAATGCAGCTTTTATGGCCAATAGTTCTCTTTCGATTACAGAGTAATTCCATTTGCTGGAAGAGAGTTTGCGGGAGAAATATGCCACAGGATATTCAATGCTGGATCCAGGTTCCTTCTGCAGAAGAACGGCACCAACAGCAAAATTGGAAGTGTCAGCTTCTATGATGTATGGCATCTTGTTGATAGGATGATATAAAATGGAGGACGTACTGAAAGCTGTCTTCAAAGTGTCAAAAGCTGAGGCAGCCTGAGAGTCCTAGAGGAAAGGTACCTTGCTGCTGCTTAATCGGGTCAACAGTGTGGTGACCTGTGAAAAATGGGGAATGAAACGCCGAGAAAAATTGGCAAACCCCAAGAATGTTTGGAGGGACTTTAAATCGTGAGGTTGTTTCCAGTCCTGAATGGCTTGAACCTTAGCGGAGGCCATGAGGATGCCAGGACTGCTGAATACGTAGCACAAAAACTCCATACACTCCTGATGAAAGGAACACTTCTCGGCTTTAGCGAACAGTTGGTTCTGAGACAATCGTTGAAGCACCTCTCGGACGTGTATCACATGTTCTTCCTGGGTGTTGGAAAAGATGAGAATATCATCGAGATACACCCAAACCGATATGCCGTTCAGATGACTGACAGATGTTGTCTATGAACTGTTGGAAGACAGCTGGGACATTGCATAGGCCAAATGGCATTACACGGTATACATAATGCCCAAATGGGGTCTTAAAGGCCGTCTTCCACTCATCGCCTTCTTTTATCCGGACCAGATGGTAAGCTCCACGAAGATCCAATTTAGTGAAGATTCGAGCCGATCAGAGAGATTCCATGATATTCCAGATCAAGGGCAGTGGATACCTGTCCTTCCGTGTGATGTCGTTCAGCTGACGGTAATCAATGCAGTCTGCCAGGTAGTTCTGTAGGACCTGTTTTTCAGATTGAGTCAGGGCATATACCGTCCCGTGAGGGATCACAGCACCTGATACCAAGTCAAAAGAACAATCGAAAGATCTGTGAAGTGGTAGAGGTATCTCTCCGGGCTCAGAAAACACAGTCTGGTAATTTGCATACACCTGTGGGACTTGTGACAAAGAACAAAGACCAGGCGAGTCCTTCCCACATGCGAGTGATGCGGAAGAAGGGCAGTTCTGGAGCATGCCGGACAGACAAAAGTTCCGAAGGCAATGGGCGGAAGCAAACACCAGGGTACGTGTCTCCCAAGTGATAGCGGGATTGTGTCGCAGAAGACACAGTAACCCCAAAACCACTTGGTATGAGGGTGACTTGATTACATCCAAGGCAATCTGTTACCTGTGTTCTACAATCCGGAGAAGCAGACCCATGGTATGTTGTCTTCTGTGACCCGAGGATAGAGGGGTACCATCCGTGACCTCCACAGGCAGGGCATTGCTCCTGGAATACATTGGTATACTATGTTTTGCGGCAAAGACTTCATCAATATAATTATCAGAGGCTCTGCAATCCAATAGACCATAGATCTCTGTCGTTCTTTCAAGCCAGGCCAACTCGATCTTCAACACCAACAAGACAGCTGGTAGCATGGGCTCGAGCACGGGGCTTGACCCGGAAAAGATTGGAAGAGATGGATGACCTATCTTTGCCTTTCCTGTACACAACAGGCCAGCTAGATTTCCGACTACCTGGGAGGGCCTAGAGGACAGATACCCAGGTAATGTTCAGCGCCCCCACAGTATAAACACAAATGCAAAGTCCTCCTACATTTTCAGATAATGTGCCCCTTACTGCACCCAATTGCATGGGTTCTGGACAGGAATCCGAAGACCCAGGAGATCTGGTTTTCCTGATGAAGCGTAGTCATCTCGGCACGAAGAGCTGTATCTCATCGCGCAGCTCCTGGGCTTCATCCATCTCAGAATCAGAAGACAGGCATCTCAATCTGTTAAGAAAAGTGTCTCGAGGGCGCTGAGTACCTGAACTTCCAGTTGATGGTCGCGGTGAGGTAGCCAGCTGTCCGAGGAACTGCTGATGATTGAGTGACGCGAGAAACAGGCCCATCACCCACCCGTGACAACTTTACCTGAATTGCGTGGCATCAGGACAGTGCAAGCACTGACAGGGAAGGCGAATCTTGACTGAAGCGATGATCTGAATTTGGAATTCGGTGAGCCCAGTGACTGTAGGATCTTCAGGAAGGGAGCAGACTGGAGACGCAGACAAAGTCCACAAGGCAGAGCACCCAGGCAGAGGCAGGCGGCCAGGCACAAGAACACAAGTGGCTGAGGGCGAACCAGGAACAAGGACCCAATAGGCTAGAGGATCAAACAGAGAGGCAGGTGAATTCCCCAAGAAATGGCACCAAGGCAGGGGAAGGAGGCCAGGCACTGGAACCCTAGAAGGTCAAGGGGTGACCCAGGGAGATGGCGGCCCAGAGGTAAACCAGGATGGGGAAACCCTGCCCAAGGAACAGGATAGACAGGGGAAGAGGCTAGCCCAAGGCCAGGGAACAGCCAAGGAAGGTGAAGCCAGGAGCCAGGGAGCATGGAACCAGAAACCAAGAGGCAGCTCAAAAGAGCTATTCAGGTGAAGACATGATCTGGAAGCAAACCGTGTTGAGATGTTCTCGTGAACCGGCCCTTAATAAAGGGCACCCAGGGGGCTTGGAACACAAGCTGTGCTGTTCCCAGGTGCTGGCATCCCCAGAACGAGGCTTGAACAGCAAGCCTGTGTTTCCCTGAGCGCCTTATGTACTGCACATGCGCGAGTCACTAGACACGGCCGCCCTCGCATGCACAGTCAGCCCGCGATCAGTAAATCCGGAAGCGGCAGGGACAGCCGAGAGCCAGGACCCCCCCCAGCCTGAATCGCAGGTAAATCCGCCAAGACGGGGCGTGCCAAAATCCCAGGTAAGTGGCGTGACAAATACTAACACTGAAATGTAAGTAGGACACATACCCTATATGCACTGAAGTAGGTAATATGTGACATTTTGTTATATTGGTTTGTCATCTTAATTGAATGGATGACAGATATACATATATCTTGATGGTAACAATATTATCTAATCATATATCGCTAATTCAGTATGTGGCCTACACAGCAGAGTATGACAATCAGAATCCAGGTACCACTGATTACCATTAACATTACATTGTCCTCTAAAGAAAGTACTGACAACTATTACTCAAACTAGCCCTAACGACAAGAGGCATACCTACTACCCAATGTTACTCCCTAAAACAGGCACATTTTCCAAACTAAATAATAGGGAGTACAAATAGGCCCAACAACAAAAGGTAACAATCAACAAATCAGAGCCTATCCCCTTTTCTACCCATGAAGTTTCACAAATATGTTCAAATCTGTGACCTGTGGTGTAGTACTATAGGAAAGTGCTATAATAATATTAATACCCATCAAAAGCTAATTACTTTTTAACTCCCTAAAGGATCATTTAATTCCAAGTAGGGAGTACAATCTAATCAGATCACTGCTTGTAACCGTTTCATATGAGTCAAATGACTGGGCACATAATATAGCCTATAGTTTCTTCTCTCACCCTTCCTGGCCCCCGCCTAAGCCAAAATCACATACGTTTGCCCTTTGAGTTAAAAGCAGAGGTACAAAAGATGTATGGCCTTCTCCCAGAACTAGGGGCCCATCTTCTGCAATACACATTTAACAATTAAACAAGACCTTGCAGATTCAGGAGGCACAAAACACACGAAAACCTGATTGTGTTGAAAATCCCTCAGCAGCCAGGGAACATAAAGAGAAACAAAAGGTGCGTTTCCTAGACTGTTACTAGAGTTTCCCACCCTTTAATGCAAAAAAAAAAAACCCTCTACATTCCTTTCACAGTACTGTAATGCCCAAACATCTGATTTTTTAAAAACATTTTCTAATCTTCAAACCCCATGAGTGCATTTCTGGGCCCCTCACTCCTCAGTCCCAGATCCTGTACCTGCCCCCAATACTAGTTGATTGAGCTCTGTAAAAAAATGAAGGAATGTAGCAATAAAATGCTCACTGGGATATTTGCATAACCACAGTACTTTGTCATGAACGTACATAGAGACAATTATTTTGCAATGCAAATCAGATTGTTTGCAACATCTGCTAATTTTGGGTACGGTTATACATGTGCTCAGTGAAACCATTTCTGTATAGCTGAGAAGGACTGACCAGTGCATTTGTTAAGGCCTATGTCCAATGGAACTCTGAAAACATGGAAAGCATGCAAGTGATGTGTAAAGGAATGTAACTGTTTGTAATTCCTTGCCCTAATGCATTGCATGAGTAGTGTCAAGCATATTGATACCCATACTCCCTTGCAGACCAAGTAGATGTTATTACAAGTTTGCTCTTCACGTATAGGGTAACATTAGCAATGCTAAAGCAGAAGAGGCTGAACATGATGTTTGCCTATTCGAAATCCTTAAAGGGGAAATTAATACTGTGTTTTATAATCCAGTAATGTTCAAGGGATTTGCTTCAAAGCCCTGTATAACATTTGTACAAATAGTACGTATCATGGCATGAGGTTATACAACCAAGCAGGCTACTTACTTAAAGTCAGTATCCAATATTTGAGCAGAAAGTTGGGTTACATATTGTGGGTGATGCTTTTCCACTGAAAAATAGGCTTGGAAATTCTAGTGCTTGAGCATTATTCATATTGCAATCAACAGAATAACTACTGTTGCTTGTGCTTTTTTAGTTCTTGAGAAGGTGGGAATTGTCTGTGTGCGCTGCACAAACTCTCTGAGCAGCACCCAGAAGGAAGCTGGCCAAGTGCACATGTGCACAGTTTAAAGGGAACATTGGTGATGACAATATGTTGCAGTACTTTATTTTCTTGACCTCCAGTCTCTTCATTCATAGGTGTCAGCCACCTTCTGAGAGAAACCAGACCAGCTGCTTCATGCTATCCAACCTGGGAATCTTGTGTTCCTAAGAGCCCATACCCGTAAATCAGCACTGGAACCATGGTAGGAAGGATCATATGTGGTCCTCCTGACATCATACACATCCGTGAAGTGTGAGGGTATACCAATGTGGGTCCATGCATCACATGTGAAGAAGCAGAAGGAGCTCCCCATCCTCGGGCCACCAGCAGAAGCACTCTTACCAATGATACCAGAGCTCTGGAGCAATTAGGACTTAAAAAAGACCAGCAGCCCCTGCAGAACTATTTGCCTGTACTTGAGGAGCCCTACATGGGAAATATATTAGGTCAGTCCTACATGATGCATTACCCAGCATTTGCCAACCTAGGCATGTTTAGAGAGATAATTATGAAAAAATATGCCCAGAGTGGAGATTGCGCCCGGTGTTGCAAGGTGATTTATTAAATACAGGAACAAATAGAGAAAAATGACCTTTCAGATGACACGTGTTTCGGCCCTCCCCGTGGCCTTTCTCAAATCAGGGCTGCTTAATTGAACTAACAAATACGCATAATGTTACAAGCATATTTCCAAAAGTAGGTTACAAAAATACAGACACAAAATGATGTCCCCAGAAAATGCAGACACAAATGAAATCCCCATGGTGAAAAATTATAATGTGCATGAACAATGATATCGCAAAAACAAAGAGGTGATGGCTGGTAGGTTTAGAATGAATCTTAACCACTGGCGTTGCTCTGGGCAACCCTCCAGACCACCGTTCTTCGCCTGCCAAGCCCAGTGGTCGAAGTGAGCGGGAGCGGTCGGCAGCGGTGCTCCTCCACTTTTTTAAATTACCATTTACAGTTCCTATACTTTTATTTAAAAAAGAAACCGTTCCGGAATGGTTTCATTTTAAAATAACTGTGAAGGAAGATGTTGAAACTTGCACTTTCAGTGCACTGCACTGAATGTCCCCTTAAACAGCAGCTGCAAGTGTTTGGGGGTGTGCATTGTGTGTGGGAGGGGACGTGGTGATGGGGTTTGCGGGGAGTGGGTGCAGGCCAGCAGGGAACATAGTTCCACTACTTCTTTTCATACACTTCGACCACTGGCCAAGCCATTACAGAAGGGAAAAGACCATATGCAAATCAGCCTTGGCACCCCCCCAAAATGGGCATTCCAGCCCGAACTGCTAGGTCACATCCCTTCTGCACGAGACCACAAGCATCCCCAAACATGTTTCGCTCTTGTTGTGGCTCATCAGTGAGGAGTAGCTTGGGTCTCTAGGCCCAGCAGGCACGAGACCCACATCTGGGCATACCCGTCCCACTCGGGGTGACAAAGCAAAAACAAAGAGGTGATGGCTGGAAGGTTTAGAATGAATCTTAACCACTGGCGTTGCTCTGGGCAACCCTCCAGACCACCGTTCTTCGCCTGCCAAGCCATTACAGAAGGGAAAAGACTATATGCAAATCAGGCTTGGCCCCACCCCAAAAAGGGCAGTCCAGCCCAAACTGCTAGGTCACATCCCTTCTGCACGAGACCACAAGCATCCCCAAACATGGTTCGCCCTTGTTGGGGGTCATCAGTGAGGAGTAGCTTGGGTCTCTAGGCCCAGCAGGCATGGGACCCACGTCTGGGCATACCCGACCCACTCGGGTGACAAAGCAAAAACAAAGAGGTGATGGCTGGAAGGTTTAGAATGAATCTTAACCACTGGCGTTGCTCTGGGCAACCCTCCAGACCACCGTTCTTCGCCTGCCAAGCTATTACAGAAGGAAAAAGACCATATGCAAATCAGGCTTGGCCCCACCCCAAAATGGGCAGTCCAGACAAAATAAAGATATTAGTGGTGCCAAGTCATCCATGTTAAAGTGTACTCTGGTGTATACATGGAGGGACATGTTCAGAAATGATAATGATAGCACAAAAGAATAGACACCATTTCATTGTCCGTGTTCAAACCGAGGACTGTGGTGTTCAATTTGCAAATAGTCCTCGACTCGACTTGCCGTAGTTTCTTTTCCTTATTTCCCCCTCTTCTGCCAAGTGTGATTCTCTTTAGGCCGATGAATCTTATGTCTGCCTTATTGTCCATTTGATGTTTATCTTGCCAATGGCAGGCAAATAGTAGTCTTGGGTCTTGGCTTACAATTTCGGCCAAATGCTCTCGTACTCGGGTCCTTAATTCTCTAATTGTGCTGCCTATATAGACCAAATTACACACACATATAATTCCATATACAACGTATTTAGTCTTACAGTTGATAGTTTGTAGTAGACAACCTCTGGCTACATGAACCAAATCAAACAGTATAAAAAAGGCAATAGAAATGTAATATAGAAACAGGTCATTTTCAACTACCTTCGAACACAGGATCAACAACAAATACACCAGGAGAGGAAGGAGGGGGGGCACAAGATCCAACAAATCAAGGATCACAAGAAAATACAAACAAAAGATTTACCAGAGCGAGCACAAAAGAACTCAACAGAACGAAATAGTACAAAATCTTATCCTGAACCTTTCCAGAAGAACGATAACAAGAAGAAGAAACCAAACTAATGAACAAGGGATTGTCATTTACCCCAACAACAAGGCTGAATGAAACGGACATACATATAGACCTATTTAAATTTATGCACAAATTAAAACTTAAAAAGTTCTTTGCTACCAAAGCTCCGGCTGCCTATCACCAACAGACCAAGACACATCCAAGTGACCTCAGTATTAAGGAAATAGGGGAAATTCACCTACTCAGATCCATTGCAGAACCTGCGGATTATATCACTCAAGTGTTACGTGACCTTCATGTGGAATCAGCTATGCTACCAAATAAAGAGCTCAAACCAACGTTGAAGTTCGTACCACAATTTTCACCAGATAACATCATTGACACATTCTATAAGGCAGTATCACAGGACTTTTATCGGTTAGACCAAAGGGGACATCAGAAAAGATTGACTCAGAATCTAAGTGTCAAGGAACAGAAAGCCCTCCACAATTTAGCAACAGACCGCTCCATAGTAATTTAAGAGGCGGATAAGGGAAGAAATATTGTTATCATGGATAGAGAGGATTGTCTGGAGATGGCCAGGAGACACTTGGATACTCCTGGCTGCTATGAAATATTGCCCTCCAACCCAACTAAGCAAATTGTACAAACCTTGGAGGAACAAATCAATAAATGGCACCACAAGGGTCTCCAGAAGGACGGCCGATCCTCAGTGGGATTGGTTGGGCAACAGAGAATATCTCCCAATATTTGGATAACATATTGAGACCCAGGGCTACAAAATTAAAGGCATACTTAAAGGACACAACTGATGTTATTCTGAAACTAAGATCTATAGAATGGAGGAGCAACTACCGCTTAGCCAGCCTTGATGTTAGGGCCCTCTACACATCAATTCAACACACATGGGCAATCAAAACTATAGATCACACATTTAGGGAGGACTCGGCATCAATATATCACCAGATTGAAATGATTACGGAAATGCTAAAACTAACCTTTGAGTGTAATATCTTCAATTTCAACAACTACTATTATAGACAGACTAAGGGCGTTGCAATGGGCACCAAATATGCCCCGGCCTTAGCAAACATCTTCATGGGTCTGTTTGTAGACACAGTTATCTACCAGGACAAATCATATCAACAGGAACTTGTGCAATGGATGAGATACATCGATGATGTTCTAATTATATGGAAGGGTACAGAGCTGGAGTTTACAGAATTCACAAACAGGATCAATCACAATCAAATGGGTATACAATTCACAATTATTTGTGATGAAAACAGGATTAACTTTCTAGACCTGACGATATATATTGAGCAAAACCAACTCAGAACCTGCACATACCGAAAACACACAGAAGTGAACTCAACTTTACATGCAGAAAGCTGCCACTATAGACCAACTATCCTGAACATACCATCTGGGGAATTCATTAGAGCAAGAAGGAATTGTCAAACTATGGACAACTTTGAGAAGGAATGTACGTTACTTAAATCAAGATTTCGAGCTAGAGGCTATTCAGAGAAATGTGTGAAGAAAGCCTTGGACAAGAGTCTAGCAATTCCACAGGAACAAACCTTAACACCCAAGATCAAAGTGACTGATCTTCACTAGTTTCATCACTAAATTCAGTAATGACTATAGAACTCTGAATAAAATCCTAGCTAAACATTGGTATCTCCTTAAACTAGACGAAAATATTGCCAACCACGTAGATGAAAAACTGAGGATCATCTTCAAAAGAGCTGAAACACAAAAAAATAAACTAAGTCCATCAAATCTACCTGACTCAGCAGCAGAACAAACATTGAATTGGTTGAAATCACCAACCAGTGGATTCGGGAAATGTGGGGAATGGACAATGTGCAAATATGCACACACTAAAACGGACACATTTATCAGTAAGAATAACAGGACCCTCACAATACTACAACCTATCAACTGTAAGACTAAATACGTTGTATATGGACTTATATGTGTGTGTAATTTGGTCTATATAGGCAGCACAATTAGAAAATTAAGGACCCGAGTATGAGAGCATTTGGCCAAAATTGGAAGCCAAGACCCAAGACTACCATTTGCCTGCCATTGGCAAGATAAACATCAAGTAGACAAAAAGGTAGACATAAGATTCATCAGCCTAAAGAGAATCACACTTAGCAGAAGAGGGGGAAATAAAGAAAAGAAACTACAGCAAGCCGAGGAGAGGACTATTTGCAAATTGAACACCACAGTCCTCGGTTTGAACACGGACAATGAAATGGTGTCGTTTCTTTAGTGCTAGCATTTTCATTTCTGAACATGTCCCTCCATGTATACACCAGAGTACACTTTAACATGGACGACTTGGCACCACTAATATCTTAATTTTGTCTACCAGAATATTTGCAACACTTAACCATTGGTCAGGCTCAATATAGAATAGCATACACAGTTCGAGTATTAGTCTCATTTTTAATTTATCTACGAACAAACAAGGTACCGAGTACACTCGAACTTGGACGACTTGGCACTAATAACATTTCAATGTTGCCCAGCTCAGGATTTGCAACATTTAACAATTGGATAGGCTCAGTAATGAATAGCACATACAGTTGAAGTATGGGTTTCACTATTAATTCATTCACAAATAAATAAGGCACTTAGAATTCAATATATGACTTTTTGCACACGTTAAAATTCTAGAATAGAATTGGCTCTTTATTCATAGATTTAATAATGAAATGGATATGCCGAATTTATTGTGGAACTTCAAAGATCCAAACACAAGTATTAATATTTTTACCACACTTTTTGAATGGCCGACTTCGTTACAATTGGGATAGTCAGGCACTAGACATCAGCGGTGTATATGGAGCGCCTTCCCAAAACATGGCCGTTGCTTTGGGCCAGTCAGGCTATACACTTGGTGCCCAGTCATAATATCGAATACAAAATTTCGAATGTCAAAAAAGTCGAATCAAAAATGTCGAAAAAAAAATGTCGAATTATTTTTTTTTTCGATATTTTTTTTTAGCTCTAGTTTATATAAAAAAAATAGGTAAAAACAAAAAAAAAAGAAAAAACGGGGGTTGGGGGGGACCCCCCCATTTCGAAAAAAAAACGTCATAAAAAATAAATTCGACATTATTTTTTTCGACATTTTTTTTTCGACTATTTGACTTTCGAAATTTTTGATTTCGAAATTATGTCTATAAACCTATACACTTCTCTAACGTACGGAACATTTCCCAAAACATGTCCGCTACATTGGAACTCGATATAGTTCAGGCAACATCAAAGACGGACTCCTGTTATGCCGTCGCCATGACAACCACTAGTCGAAATAATTAGACAGAGGACGAATATTGGCGCCCCCTTGAGCTAAGGAACCACGCGATTTCACGCAGTGATTGAACCTTAAGGTAAGAGACCGTATGCTAAGTGCAACTCTACCTCTTAAGAGCACTATACGAACCGTGGCTTTGACGGATTACTACGCGACCGTGCGCACATGGCAATAGTTAGGAATGAATCTCCTTTCAGAATTTACGGGAGAATACACCCATCCCATATTAACAGACATATATTTCTAGTGAACGTTAATTTGGCTACTTGTGGAATACCCCACCACTAAATGATTTCAAATTTTTGAAAGTCAACATTTATACACATTATGAGGAGTGAAAGTCTGAATAATGCCTGACTTTCCTTAATTGCTTTGTTGATTTTTGAGACATTAAGTGACAATACATTTATTTTTCTAACGGCATTAAGTGACAATACATTTATTTTTCTAACGGATCTAACTCGACTAATGAGGAGAGAGACGCTTTCTAACCTATTAGGGGCACATAAGAAAATAAGGTAACATGGAACCACTTACCTATTTTTATGAAATCTTCACATGGATATGTAGCACGTACTAAACGAACCAACTTTACATTATTCTTGTTCATTTCTTGTTCCCTTGCATCCTTCCCGTCACCAACCCTATTTTTGTCTGGCTTTTTATTTGCTTCTTCATTTTGATTTATAATTCTGTCGATATCATTGTTCATGCACATTATGATATTTCACCATGGGGGTTTCATTTGTGTCTGTGTTTTTTGAGGACATCATTTTGTGTCTGTATTTTTGGAACCTACTTTTGGAAATATGTTTGTAACATTATGCGCATTTGTTAGTTCAATTAAGCAGCCCTGATTTGAGAAAGGTACGGGGAGGGCCGAAACATGTGTCATCTGAAAGGGCATTTTTCTGTATTTAATAAATCACCTTGCAACACTGGGCGCAGTCTCCACTCTGGGCCTACTTTTTCATACTTACCTGTTTGTGTGGTGTTCCTTTGGCTAAACCACAGACCCAGGGAGACGCAACTTTGTGAGATTTGTCTAAAGGACACTGATTGCACTAGGAATGAACATATCGCCATGTTAGACCAGACCTCGATAGCCAATCACCCTTGAAAACATGTTTAAAGAGATGGTTAGTACATTAATGTTTTGACAAATGCATTTGGGCATGCACCAGAACAGTACTGATTATAGCTTGCACTGAAAACTGCCCTTTCTGTGCATTTCTGCCATCTTAGTGGAAGGGGCGGAGAGGAGAACTGTAGGCACACAGACTCCTTCAGAAGATATGGCAAAACTCACAATACACAAAGATTCTGCCACAATAACTGGATACTCCAAATGCGAATGTGCACTACCAGGCAACACTATCAAGGTGAAATCACACATCATTGCCATATCTGCAAGGTCCTTCTTTAACACACCTGCATAGTACCAAATTCCACAGCCTGCCTGGCTGGGTGGGCAAGCTCTTCAGGGGGATAATACTGGGTTTACGCCAAGATTTCTTACCGAAAGTTCGAGGCATATGATCCCATCACGTATTGGTCACCTTTCCTACATAGCTATAGGAAAAATGAATGCAGCCAGATGGGTCAGGATATTCTTCTTCTGTTGTTGCAAGCCCTGGCACATCTGCACATGTGAGTTACCTGAACACTCACCCAGTAAACCTGAGTCAAGATCAGGTAAGGATATGTGTCATCATCTGTCCAGTTAAACTGTAAGAGAAGGGGTAGGAAGAGATTCCACATCAGAACATGGGTGTTACTTGGGTTACAGTGGTAGGGGTCACCTGCTTCCTTCTTGTTCATTTGGGTGTCACTAAGTTATCACTTTTATTCGATTGAAACTCATGCATGAAATTTGCATACATAACTGTCTATGAACTGAATGTCAGTGACTGTTTGGTATGTAGTCATCTGTCGCACCATTTAGAAGACGCTTATCTCCTTCTTGCTGTTTCTAACTTGGCATTATGGAATGAACCAAATGTACTCCTAAGGTCTCAAACATAGCTATTGTTTTATTAAGAACTCTTAGAGTATACCCTTCACACTGCTTCCCCCCTTGATGTGTGAAAATAAGAGAAGGATAGGGAAAATGGTGGGAATCATGATGGGAAATAATTTCACATTTGACTTGCTTTACAGATGGCACTGCTCTGTTGACAGGCAAGGAGTGGGGAAAATGATAGTCTTTGGAACAATTGGACAAATACTACTGCTCCTGTGCTACACTCATTAAAATGCCAACACTGATATTAGAATGTGCTGGCCTCAAAAGTTATTAAACACATCCCCTATATTGACATTAACCGAAAGGTGCCCCGGACTAGGTTGGTGTGGCAGCACAAGTTCATATTCCAATCTGTGTACCCTCAGCAATGCCAGTCTTCTGCTTTCACAATGGATGTTCTGGCTGTGTCGTTCCAAAGCGTGCAAAGTCCGACCCTCCTCATGGATAGGCTGGGCACCCTGACCTATGTGTCGCCAGGGTTACGGGTGTTCAAAGATATCCCAACAGGGAAGATTCTCAATGTATGCACCCTACTCCAGAGAAGTACTGAAGATGCACAGGCGATTGTAGACACATACCTCCTTTTGACAATAGGGGAGGTTACGGGGGGATCTTTAGGTTGCGTCCTTGGGGGCCTGGGAGGTTGAACATATGCTGTTAAACAGACATGGACTGCCCTTTTGAGACTCTAGGAAGTGCTTGAGCTAGTGGCCAATGAAACTAGTTACATGCTAGATGACATTGCTAAGGAACAAGGGGAAATAATGACAATGGCCCCGCAAAATAGGATGGTGCTAGACTTGACTCTAGCAGTACAAGGAGGTGTGTGCGCCTTAATGAAAGATCATTGCTGTGTATTCACACCTGATAATGAACAAGATATACATGATCATGCATTACACATGAGGAACATTGCCTATGTCCCTCCAAATCCCTCTATACACAGGTGGGCAACATTCACTGATATATTTGGTGCAGGGGGATCAAAGATGTTCATGTTTATTTTGGCACACATACTCATATTTGTAATAGAGCGCTTATTTTTTGTTCACTTCATGGTGCACCAGTGGAATGAACTTGATTATGACAATAGCTTTAAACACATTCCCTTGCACAAGTGTTGGAAATCCCAATCATAAACTAACTCAAGAAGAATACCTTAGGTGTACTAATATTAGTTACTAAGTAATATTGTTAGTAAGATGCATCATTGTTATGCTTCATCCTCTCTTCTAGTGAGACCCCCAGCACATTTCTCTGGACTTCTGGGCCTTTTTCTTTTCATCTTAAATGAGTGGAGCCTTTTTCCATTCATTCTTATGGGCTCTGTCTTTTGGAACGCTGTCATCTGTGTTTTGCCTGTCCTTTGGAGTCTACTTTCCTCCATATCTCTTTTAAGGCATCTATATTTTACTTTTGCAGCACACAGCTCCTTATGAGCCGTGTTGCTGGGAAGCCTTTGGGTACTCCTTTGAGATTATTTCTTTATCCTTAATGTTTGCTGTTCTTCAGAATAGAGAGATAATTTGTATATCTCCTAAAACATTATATACTGAGAGATTGGCACACACCACCTTTTGTGGAGTGACAAGGCAATAGTTAATATCCCTCTTCTCTCTGCTCTTCTGACTTTTTAGTCATATAGACAACCTTCTAGTTATTGCTAGTGGCAGTGGACGTGTTCTACCAACTGGAGTGTTATTTTCTACTACAGTCTCGGGTGTGCACAATAGGGCTCCCTAAATTGTAACTTGGTGGATCCGTTTTTTTCACCATTCCTAGCATGGTTATTTTTGCTAGCCCTTCTTCTAACATTCTGGGAGGGGGAGGTCTGTGTATATGCTTTGCCTTTGGTGGGAGCTCTTGGGTGTCTGTGCCTTGGCTTCAGTGTGTCTGGGCAGGCAGGACGTGGGGGGAGTTATTCACTCCCCTGCACTCTATCTGCCTGAGTGCCTGAATGGAGCCAGCTCCCAAAGGGGGTCTGGCTGTCCTAATTGGAGAGCCACCCACCCCTTTCTTTTAACTACTATAAAAGATTGCAGAGGAGTGTGTGATGAAAATATATACAAGTTGAGGATCCTAAGGTGAAAGGGAAGTCGACCTCTGGAAACTGAAGTAACCAAAGAAGACGACCAGAGATGACTACAGACCCTTTGCAACACCGTGAAGTACCCACTTCTGTCCTGTCCCCATTTCCTGTGCAACCAAAGAACGCGCAAGAGGATGACTCCTTCCCTTTGACTGCTGGGACCAACCAGTCCATAGACAAACTCCAATCTGAGCCATCTCCAGAGCTGCAGAACCCACATACTAGGAGATATCCAACCCAATTGAAGTGCACTGTCTATGAAAGGCCGAGTCCATCCAAGTCTCTGCTGAGCTCCAGTTGAACCTCCGGAGGCACTATCTGACTCGTTCCGGTCCCCTCAGTAAAGTGCTGGACAGCAGCACTCAAAGAAGGTTGACTGGGCAAATTGTGTCCTTTGTTGGTGCTGAAGAAAATATGCCAAAAATGCAGACTGACCATAGAAGCTGTTGAAATCCATGCCAGAAGTCCTCCCTCGAGACTGCTGCTGAGAGATTCCTTCCATTGTCCTGCCTTTCTTCACCAGACCAAGGAATACAGAGGTTTAGTCCAGCTCTGCCACATCGGTGTGAATCCAGCCACGAACATTTCTTCAAACCTATGGTACTGTGGGGAAGGGCATTGCTTACCTTAATCCGAAAAATCGCTCCAGAGCGTTGGAGTGCATGTAGAGGTGTCCACGGTGCCCCCTCTTACCTTCTACTCAAGCTGCTGCTTTTGACCCTTTAGTGAGTCCTGTTACAGGGGCTCCAGTCTTGTGTTAATCTCCTTGCATCTTAAAGACTAGAGACTAGAAAATATCCACAGGAATATTTGTATAATGCTGCTCCACAAGACTTTGAGCCTCTCCAAACTAACTGTTAGCTAGGGTTGTGAATTGGACTTTAACAGACTTGCTTTGTGAAGAAACTGCCTATATAACCTTCAGCGCTGCTAGTATTTGACTAACCAACTGTTTTCCTTCCAAAAAACTTTATTTGGTTTTGTTAACTAAATGTAATTACCATTTTTCTTCTGTTTTACGCAAGTGCAAGATATTACCGATAATACGGTAGAACTGTCATTAGTGTCAAATTCTCTGTAACAATTGTAACTGAGCAACTACAAATTAAGCAGTGAACTTTGAAAAGTATCTACAAGTAATCTTCTGTGTTTTGGTTCAATGTACATAGTATTTAGAGACTTACCTTGTGTAAATATAATACATATGTATTTGAACATACCTTTATGTGTGTTTCTTTGAATTGCATTACTAACTATGTTCAGTGTACTTACCTACAGCTCACATCTTCCTCTTATGATAAGCTTGACTTCTTTGCCCCTACCAAGGTTCAACGAGTAGTACAGACTGATACTAATACTTTTGGATCTAAAAACCATTGGAATAGTTTTATAAAGTCTTACCTCACAGTGGACTTTAGGAAAACTCCATTAACAGGTAGTATACTCGAAAACCGGGGACTGTTAGGTTGCCATTTTTCTCTTACTGTGTTCTGACATTTTAACCGCTCACATTAGCCTGAAAAATCCTTGCACTTTGACATTTTTATTTATCCTTAAAATGCGTGTGACGACAGGCAGAAAGAAGACCCAAAGTGACTTCAGAATTGTGCTGACCAGCAGCAGATAAAAGCAGAAAGTCTCCCTGAAGCACAGTAGCCTAAGGCAGGACATCTTTCTTTTAGATAAAAATGCCATAAATCAGGGTGGCTCATGAGTTTTCACTAAACACAGTTCAGCCTAAGGCCAGGCATATGTCTTTCAGATGAAAATGACGCAGTCAGGGTGACTCATATAATGCACCCTTCCGCTTATCTTCTTTGAATAGGTCATCATGTGATGGGTGCTTGTGAGAAGATACACTATATTTTATCTGAACATTTATATTCCTTAAGTGGTTTTTATGCATAAATAGGGCTGTAAAATAAATGCATGGCACACTTACTCTTGTTATCTGTGTGATCTGTGTGTGGTGGCTGTTATAACAGGATGAGTGTGTATCTGCATCACTAAAGAAATATCCCTGCAGAAAAAAACTGCAGCACATTTAAACCTGACACCCCTGAGCAAATAATTATTGCCCATTTAGGTAACATAGACATTTGTCTGTCCCTAGCTTTAAAGCATATGTGTTTGAACAGAGTGAGGACCAGAAACACACATGTTTTTCCTGTTCTGGTAGAGTAAAGGATACCACCACATTCTGAGGCACTGAAATAATACCAATTAATAGGCGTAGGAATCAGGAATTTGGCATACTTCCAGAATATGACATTCTGATTTATTTGCACAGGGTTTAGGATTAATTACGTGACACTGGTATTGGTACAATTAAAGAGTTACATTAGGAGGTGTTTGAAATCATATAAACAAGTACACATCATGTCAAACCTAATGATAGTAATAATAATGGAAAATAATCATCATTGTGCCCATTATTGACACACTATAGATGATGGGGCAGATATTCTTCACTGTTTTATAATAACAAGGTTTTATGACACACGTCAGCAAAAGTTGTGAGCAGGATATCTATCTATCTATCTATCTATCTATCTATCTATCTATCTATCTATCTATCTATCTATCTATCTATCTATATATAAAAGGGAAATGTGTGGATATGTGTGTGTGTCTGTTCGAAATTTTCAACAACATGCTACAAAACAGACATTTGGCATGTGGGTAGGTTCCATGGTGTAGACAATATAAAACATATAAAATTTCAATTTTTCTAATGTGTTTAAGCTTGTATATGTATGTGTGTCTGTTTGAAGTGTTCGGCATACTTCCCAACATTCTACAAACCTTTAATTTGGCATGTGGGTAGGTTGCAAGGTATTGACAATGTTAGACTTATAAAATATACATGTTTCTAATGTATGTTTTTTAAGCAGTTTTTTTAAAGCGGTCTGCAATGCTTGGATATATGTGTGGGTCTTTTTGAATTGTTCAGCATACTTCACAACATGCTACAAACCTGAAATTTGGCATGTGGTCAGGTTCCATGGTGTAGACAATGTAAAAAGTACAACACATAAATATACCTTTGTCTGATTTGTTTTTGTGGGAATTTGTGGATTTGTCTGTTTGAAAGGTTCAGCATACTTCCCAACATACTACAAACCTGACATTTTGCATGTGGGTAGGTATCATGCTGTAGGTATCATGCTGTAGGCAATGTAAAAAGTACAACATGTACATTTTTCGAATTTTGTTTTTTTGTAAGTGTTTTTTTTTAAGCGGTCTGCAATGCTTGTTTATTTGTGTGTGTTTGTTCGAAATGTTCAGCATGCTTCACAACATGCTACAAACATGAAATGTGCCATATAGGTAGGTATCATGGTGTGGACAATGTAAAAAAATAACATTAATATACCTTTGTCTGATTTATTGTTTGGGGGGAATTGTGTGGATATGTGTTTGTGTATGTTTGAAAAGTTCAGCATACTTCCCAACATGCTACAAACCTTAAATGTGGCCTGTGGGTGAGTTCCATGGTGTAGACAATGAAAAAAGTATAAAATATAAATATACCTTTGTCTAATTTGAATTTATTTCTGTAAGAATTGCCATGCAAAGCACGGGTAGAACTGCTAGTATACATATATATGAATATATATCTTTTACACTTTTTTGAACATATTTGTACAGTTGTAGTTGTCCACAAGTCAGTAATATAATACAAGTTTTTGTGTAAAATAGATAGTTAGAAACACACTTTTTGTTTAATTGATTATAGTATTATATGACCCTAGTTCCTAAAAGGTTTGAGTCAAACCTCTGTTTTTTTTTTTTTTTCTTGAAAGGACACTAGTGAAGATTGTTCGCTGATGTCCTGAAGAAGTTGGCCTAGTCTAATTGCTTTTATAAGTGACAAGGGTTCAATTGATTCACGTGTTGGAGTGAGTTCAAAACATGTATCTTTACAGGTTTGAATTGATTTGGTTAATTGCATTATATCTCCTCAGTAAAATATGTGATGAAAAAATGCATGTGTATTTATTGTAAAGTGCACATTTTGTACACCTTTTGATACTTATATGGCAATGAAATCCATTCAATGGCTGAAACACATTATTTACTGAATTAAATTATTGACATTTCTTGCAATTTGGAATTGATTATTTTTTGCTGTACAGCAATAGGCCATTGCCGGAAGGGAACCCAACTTGCCAATGTTGGCCAATAGTTTGGGCCAAAGTGGGCCAACTTGATGAGTTACTGCTTTGTGCAACTAATGATTGAGACCAATGTTACTGAACAAATGTGCTTTAAAAGTCACTATTTATAATACATTTTACCAAGAAGTCTGTTTCGGTAGTGGGACCTATTTTATTGGTTCCTAGGCCTATTTCATGTCCCAATCCAACCCTATCACTGAGCCCGATAACCACTTGTTGAATACCAGCTCACTAGGGTAGCCCAGTTCTAATTGTGGAGGTAAAATAAAGACACCACTCACTAAGGCATGGTCATATTGCCAGGTGAGAGATACTCTGGCCAGTGTGAAGACTCACCTTTGCAGACAGTTGTCGTTTGTTTGTTTATGCATTTATAATGCACGCCTAATCCTTAGGTATCTGGGTGCAGTGCAAGATGATGCAGATTTCTTGGTTACACAGGCAAAGATAAACTGTACAGTACAATATCATAATTACAAGGTAAAAATAGACTGTACAATCAGGAATCAAACAGGATGTTCAATTATGGTTACAAGGATATTCATAGTGGTTGCAAAGAAGGCAATAGAGGCAAACATAGATAAGCGCATTTTGAGTCTGAAGCTTGAGAGGGATGGGCTGGTTCTGAAGTTAGAGGGGAGAGAGTTCCAGAGTAGAGTGGCCTGGACCTGGAAGCTGTTACCTCCTGCTTTTTGTTTCTATCTGGGCGCTTGTAGAAGGCTCAAACTGGCTGATCTGGTAAGTCTGGATTATTATTTTGGGGTGAATTTGTCAGAGAGGTATTGTGGGGCAGCATTGTTGAGGCATTTATAGGTGAGAAATGCAGTTTTAAGTTGAATTCTTTCTTTAATAGAGAGCTAGTTGTGGTCTCTTCTTATGACGGAGATGTGTTGTTTGCGAGGAATGCTCAAGGCTGTCCTAAGGGCATTATTTTGCAGAATCTGCAATGTTTTAATAATTTATTTATTGGCTCCAAGATATAGACCATTACATTAGTCAAGTTTTGACAGTATTAGGGCTCTGGCCAGAGTGGTACAGCTTTGTGTGGAAAGGAAAGGTTTGCATACTCAGATAAGTTTGCAGGTATAGGCACTTGACAAAGCGGTGGCACTGACCTGTTTTCTTCAGTTTAAGGAGTAATCTAGGTAGAAGTCTTGCGTTTTTGTTTCACTTGTGACTTTTATGGTGTTGCCATCAATATTGAATGACCGGTATTGTTCGACCAATTTGGAAATGTTGATTGGAGTGGCTAGGAGGAGCAGTTCTGTTTTTTCATCATTCAGGCAGAGGCCATGTGTGGCCATCCATGCCTGAATGATAAAGTAGATTCTATTAATCAGGGATAGGTCCTCGGCATATTCACCTGCCAGAGGAATAAGGATCTGGCTGTCATCCACATAGTTTTTGTAGGTGACACCCAGATGGCCTAGATCATCACACAATGGTTTGGTCAAGGCATTGTATATAGTTGGAGATATGCATGATCCTTGTGGGACTCCACATATAATGGGGATAGGGTCTGCAGCAGCAGATGCCAAGAACACTCTCATCGACCTGTTGCTTAGGAATGATTTGATTCAAGCTGTGGCTTCTGGTGAGAAGTGCGATGTGGTGGAGAGGTGGTTGCAAAGGATCTTATGGTCGACCAAGTCGAACGCAGCCGACGGGTCCAGAAGGAGTAGGAGTGCTGAATTTCCTTTATCTTTAAGGTCATCTATTTGTATTTTTAGTTCAATCGAGGCTGTTTCAGTGCCGTGTTGAGGCTTGAGGCCTGATTGACAGAGGCCTAGCAATTTGTTAGTCTTTAGAAAGTTTTGTATTTGATTATAGGCAGCTTTGTCTATAATTTTCTGATGTCTGAAGTTGGTGAGTATGTTAGGGTCAAGGGAGGTTTTTGTTTAGCAGAGGTAGCACCCATGAGTTCTTTAGATTGGTTGGCACAATGCTGGTATGGGAAGAGGCATTAATGAGTGACGTGATAAAGGGAGCGAGGATGCCCGCTGCTTCCTTGATGATAGCCGCAGGCCAGGAGTCTTCTTGGCAGTTTGATGGCTTGAGAGACGCTATCATTTTTTGTACCTCATGGGGAGATACTGGTGTAAACTTAAAGCGTTGGGTAGTGATGGTGACTTAGCAACAGTTTTGTAGGAATCATTTTGGGGTGGCAGTGAGTGTTTTTTATCAGTGATTTTCTTTTGAAGAATGGCAATTTTGTTGCCCAGGGCTTCCTGGATTTTAGCGTGCCAAGATTGGTCCTTCACACAGAGGTCAGTTTGGGGGGAGCGTGATTCAAGTTCCCTGAGTATGATAAAGAGTTTGCGGTACTTGAACTGGCTTTATAGATCCTTTTGTTGTAGGAGTTGTGTTTGGCTGTAAGGATTGCCTCTTTATAGTTGTCAGTGATTTTTAGGCGTATTCCTTTGTTAATAGTAGGAGGGTAATGTTTCCATAAGGATTTGTGCTTCCTTTTTTCTTTCTGGAGCTCTTTGAGTTTAGGGGTGAACCAAGAGTTCACGTGGGCCGTAGGTTTACTTTTGCACATTTTTAGGGGTGCAATGGAGTCTAGAGATGATGGTGTACAATTTCACTAGTTCCTCAGGGCTAGATGGCAGTGAGGCTGCCAGTAGGGGCTTGAGAAAAGGCCTGAGGTTGTTGACAGTGATGTTTTTCTTATTTCTGGTTGGAATAGGAGGAGCTGTGGTTTTGGTGGTTGCTGGCGGAGTGCAGTTTAGGAGAGTGAAGGTAAGTAAGCTATGGTCTGTCCAGGGTAATTGTTCAATAGTCATTATATTAGTTGGGCAGTTAAGGTCTGCTAACCAATCCAAGGTTCGACCTTTGTCATGAGTTGGAAGGAGGACTCTTTGGGTAAGACCTAGTTCAGATAGGGAGTTGGCTAGAATAGGGCTGAGTGGTCTGCTGGATCATTGAATCCTAGGTTGAAATCACCAAAGAGTAGGATATGGGAGATGGGTTTGGTATTAGTTGTGATGATATTGTTAATGTCCTCTTTCGAAGGACCCTAAGGGGCCAGGTGGGCGATAGATAAGGTGAATGGTCAAGGTTTGTGATATGGAAAGTGGCAATTTAGCGGTCAGTAGTTCACAGGATTAGGTGGAGACATGGTGGAAGGCTCTAAGGTTAAGCGAGTCCTTAGCAATGAAGGCAATACCTCCCCCTTTAGTAGATTCTCTATTTGATCTGATAATAGAATATTTGTCAGGTGTGGCAATGAGGAGTGAAGGGCCAGCTGCAGCATGTAGCCTGGTCTCAGTTATTGCCAGGAAGTCCAGGTTCCTATCTATGATCAAGTCAACAATTGCAATGAGGAGTGAAGGGCCAGCTGCATCATGTAGCCAGGTCTCAGTTATTGCCAGGAAGTCCAGGTTCCTATCTATGATCAAGTCAACAATTGCAATGAGGAGTGAAGGGCCAGCTACATCATGTAGCCAGGTCTCAGTTATTGCCAGGAAGTCCAGGTTCCTATCTATGATCAAGTCAACAATTTCAGTTGCATGGGCGACTAAGGATCTGGCGTTGATCAATGCTCCATTGATGGTGGTACTGGTGTTAATAGTGGGAGTTATAGGTGGTGTGGTCTCAGTTATAGGTGGTGTGATCTTACGTACAGCATTAGGTGCACTTTTGCATTTTTTCTGCAGTTGTTTAGCGGTGCTAGGCCTGAGGTTGTTGATGGGTGTAGCGATTATGGGAGGGTGGTGCGATCTACCTAGTCTTTAGCCTAGTCTGGTATTTCTCCATGGTATGGAGTAGGGCATGGTGAGTTCGGGGTGGCAGTTTAGGTGTACAGGTCCAAGATATTTTGGCTGTTGCTAGCGGGGGATTCCTCTATCCTGTTGTTGTCTATGTGGACTGTGGGCAGTGGGGCTGGATTAGTGTTGCCGTTTGGGCATCTTAGTTTCAATGGGGTAGGAAGGGTGTGGGTTTGATGGCATGATTAACTCTGAGTGGTGGGAGGAAGAAAGTTGATTTGATCCTAATGTCCATTGGGAGGGGGTTGGACCTACTTTTGGATGTGCAAGTTATGGCTAACAATGATCTAGGCAGAGATGGGGCCTGCAAGGGGGTTGTGGGAAAGTGTAGTGTATATGGCTAAGTAGACACTCATACAGAGTATTCTAGAACAGCATGGGCTAGGAAAGTTCATTTTCATGTTAATTGTTTGTGTCATGCAATGTACATTAGTAAAGGTATGTATCATACAGTGTATGGTCCAAGGATGTACTGGCATACATAGGAACATTCTACAGCCCTGGTTGGGGTCTGATGTAGGCTGGTATTCAGAAATGCATATGGGCACTTGCGAGTTAGCAAGCAAATACAATAGGATAGGGAGTGGGTTAAGCAACAGGCAAGGGCTGTAGTAAGTCCACATGGCTAGTGATCAGGCTGGTGCCATAGTCAGTAGGATAGTCAACACGCATAGGCAAATTACAAGTCAGTAGGCTGATACCGGGGTGATAGGCTAATTAACAGGTGTGGACCATTACACATCAGCTGGTTAATAGACAGGCAAATGCAGTATGCATAGCAAATTTCGAGTCAGCAGGCAGATAATAAACATGCATAGGCAAATTACAGTCAGCAGGTAGGTGATAATCAGCACGCATAGGCGAATTACAAACAGCAGATAGATAATCCGCACACATAGGCGAATTACAGTCAGCAGGTAGATGATAATCAACATGCATAGGCGATTTACAAATCAGTAAGCCAATATTGTGGGTAATAGGCTAATTACCTAGGCTGGACCAATACATATCAGGAGGTTAATAGGCGAATGCAATAGGTAGGCATAGCAAATTTCGAGATAACAGATAGATAGTGCAAGTAGTATAGTGGGCTAATCAGCTGGCGTGGGCCAGTACAATTCAGTAAGGCTGGTAGACAGGTGAGTGTAGCAAGTAACGTAACAGAAAGTGGACCAGCAGGCAGGTGCTGAGGATACAAGTTAGCAGGGCGAGAGACAGTGGTATTCACATAGGTAGTCTCAGGCACCTGGTCTAAAGGGCAGAACGCTGGAGCTCAGGTACAGAGACATGGGGCCTCATTACACGGACAGCGGTAAGGGTTAACGGTCACCGTTAATGGCAACGGTGACCGTTAACCCTTACCGCCGTACTACGAGGTCCCTTTGCGGGTTGGAGGAATTAACGCCTGCTTCTTGCAGGCGTTAAAAACCAAGCCGCTAAGGGACCTCGGAGCTAATTACGGCACCGCAAAATTGCGTTGCCGTAATTAGCGCCTTCCCCATTCCCATAGAGCCCTATGGGGCAGAAATGGGAATGGGGAAGGGCAATGGCAGAAAGGGGATTTACCGCCCCTCCAACCTTGGAATGGGGCGGTAAATCCCCTTTCCGCCAAGGCGGTGCCGGTAATTTACCGGCATGGTCCAGGGTGCTAATAGCACCCTGGATTACCGCCTTCCGTGTAATGAGGCCCATGGTGTTGATGGACCTGCAGTTGATGGTATTCCCCGAAAGGTAGTCCATTGAGGGCAGGATTCCTGGAAGATGTCAGGGGCCGGCTGTGACAGGCTGAGACAGGAAGTCAGCCTTTGTTCGACGGCCTTGGTGAGAAAGGCCAGCTCATGCCTCCAGTCGTGTGATTGGCTCTCTTATGGACAAGAGAGACCAATGGTCGCCGTCGACAGTGCCGGGTGGAGGTGAGGTTGAGATGGAAGCCTGGGGCTACTGGGCGGCCATCTTACAGTAGATGCTCACATGCATCCTAATGTGGGAGCGCATCAACTGGTGAAACAAATGTGGATATCAGAGAGCCGGTAGATGTAATATCAGCATGTGGAAGTTAATGCACAATTAACAGCGCTTTTCAATGAAAGACACATAGTGAACAATCCTAAGTGTCACACACTGAAAACAAGAAGGCCTTAATTTCCTCTGAGAACTATGGCTACCATATCTCAGCAGACGTGTAACTGGGCCAAACAGTTCCACACTCAGTGTGAGCACAGGATGTTGTGAGTTCTTGTGATTTGTTACAAGGGACCGACACACAGTCTTCCCATCACCAAATAAAGGCAGTCAGTATATTCATAGCTCATTTAGTCAATGACCTCACACTGGGGGCCTGCAGAGCTTGAGCACCCCACCAGCCCTAGCCAAGGTAGGCCTTGGAGGTGGATACTGGCAGTTTCCACCTGTGTTTCCACCCATCTAATTAGTTGGGTGCTGGTCATTGGATGTGAAACAGTTGTACAATGATTTAAATTTTGGAGAGCAGAAAGCACTTTTAGCTCCGATAATTTGATATTGCCTTCAAGCCCTCTTTCATAGATGTTTCTCTGTCTTCAAGTCAGTTTTTTTCAGGAAGTCTATAATAGAATTCTGACCTGGCAAAAATCCCATTAAGCTAGTTTATGTGTCTTCCACCTCATAAGTAGGAGTTGGGGAATCCTCTCCACTGCCTACTGTAGGGTGGCATCATTTAAGATATGCTACCATGACCTCCATTTGGGAAACAAGTGGTACATTTTCCAGTGACAATGAATCGCAATGTTAGACAGTGTGGCGCATACGTATGATATAATTGGACAAAACATTATGCTGTTCCACCTCATTTACATATTATTTGAAAATATTTTGTACAACCAGGGACGGCTCTGCTTCTGCGCTGTATTATTGAAGGGTCCACACAACTCACAACTCACAAATGAGGACAACCTTTTGGACTAGGAGTTTGATGCTATATTATCTGTCACTAATTCTGACTAGAAATAGAAAAGAAAGTATATATTCATTTGAGTTTCCGCCATGCCTCAATAGCTGTCTTTGTACATCATGTCTCCTGTCTTCTGGAATTAAGGCAGGCTGTGGCAGCTTACTTGCGCTCATTGGTTTTCAGGGGACAATTGGCATTTCAAAGAAACCCCAGCAGTGATAAATTGACTTTGAATTGAAAGCGACAACTGGACCTGAATGGAATTAACATTTTTCTTTAAAAAAAAATAAAAGAGACGCTATCTAAGATGCCAGCGGAAAGAGAGAACATTATGAAGACTCTATCAATGTTGCTTTCAGTATAACTTCTATCAGAAGTGCTGCCATTTCCATATTATGGTGATCGTCTCAGACAAAACTGACCCCAACAGATTTGTCACACTATACTGTCACCTGAACCCTCCAAAGTGATGTATAAACTATACATGATTTGAGAATGATATACATAAACCTGACGACTTCACATAATGGGCACACATTTTCGAATGAATTGATTAGGAACATTGAAAAAAAGACATGTGTTTATTTAATTCACAACAGTATTTCATGTTCAAAGTTTACTGTTATGTTTCTTTGTCTATAAGAAAAATACTAAAAATAAAGTTTAAAAAAAAAAAAGTAATAATCCCCTGGGAATATTAATGGCCAACGACAATTAAATGATATACATGAAATTGATCCCTGAACGTGATGTAAACCCTAACAATAATGGCTTTTAAAATGAAGCGAACATGTTCTAAGTTACTCTATTTTTAAAAAACACAGCATTCAGTCCAAATATATATGTTCACTTTCTCACTCAGCGCCCTTCACTGGCACTTACCTTTTTGTTCAACCATCAGGGTTTTCTATCACGGTAGGGGATGCATCCGAAGCCCAAACAGAGCAGTCCAACCAATCTCTGACAGCTTCAACTGTTCTACACCATTGTTCAGAACTGCTTCTATCTGTCTTCTTATTTATTTTAATATGTATTATTTGTTGGCAGTTACCAAATACCATGAGCATCCCTTCTATTTCGAGATTCTTAGATGAATGTGATGTACAAATGATTATCTCTTTATGTTCAGTATTATTCACTCATGTTTCATCGATTTCATCCTTTGCATGTGTTGTGTTGTTTTGTTTTGTACATGTGCAGTCATGTTATCTTGTTGGAATGCCTATGGTTGTATTTATCTGCTGCTTTTTTGCTAACGCCGTAATAAAGCCCAATGACTCACTGACTGCTTACTCATTTTACAGCGTTCTTTTTTCTGTGTGCCATATCCCCATGTGCCATTGTATATCTTTCAACTAATGCATGCACTAAATGTCCAATTTCAGGTACAACATGTTGTTAACAGTATTAGGGGCCAAAACATAAACAGGAGTACATCTGACTTACTCTTTCCAGAAATAAGGACTGTGTAAGTCAGGTTTACTTCTGTCAACTTATCTGTGAGTCAAATACGTTCCCTTTAGAGATAAACAATGTGTCAGTCATATTAATTGTTTTATTGTTAATGAATTTACCTCCAAGGTAAGACAATAGTAAGGCATAGTTATACTGGTCAACTCGTTGTGAATTGTCCCCTTAATGCACAATACGCTCCAATCAGGAAAGATATAGGGATGAGTCAAAATAGTACTATCTGGCACTAGCAATGCATCTATTACATTTCAAACATAGCATATGGGAGGGACCACAGATTATACTTCAACAGCCTGCACAACCTCCCAAGACTGAACCCTTTAATGCACACCGAGTGAAAACAATGCCAGTCAAAAAAAAAGAGGTATTTCTTTTAAAATACAATAGAATCACAGCAAGGTTTCACAAATAAAACTTTAAAACAGACAATATAAATATACAATAAATATATACACACATTAAAAAAAAACCACAAGGGTTGATATTAAAAGAATCAGGCAAATACTTTCACAGTTATAGTGGTCAGTGACCACACTGACCACTATAACTCATAACATTGATCCATACACAGTAATTGGTAATAGTGAGTGCCCACAAGTTGTCCCACACAAAAAAAAGTTCAGAAATAACACCCACTAGCCAACCCCAGAACCTCAATATACAGAAAAAACTATCATAAATTAGACAGAATCAGTGCACATCTTGAATCTTAATCGTTAGAGCTACCCTCAAGTATGAAAGCCAGGTCCATGAGGTCACTGGGTTTTAATTCGTTATAATAAAGAACATGGCACTCTTCAATTGCTTAAAATTATAATTTTGCTATGATGGAATAAAACGTTGCCTGCAGATCTTAACATAAGCAGGTCAGAAAAACTAAAAGTGCAATAGATATTCGTACCTCACCTGACAACGTTTGCAGCTGGTGGTAGATGGCAAAGAGGCTGCCCATTTACTAATCAAAGCCCTAAAAGGGAGGGCATTGAACCTAGCTCTAATTATGAGGGAGCGTCCTCCGACATGTTTGCAGTAAACAAGATAAGGTGGGGGGGAGCAGGGCAACTGTACAAATAGAAGACAAACGATTAGATGATTTATTTAGCTCCATGTGTCCCCTGCTCTCGGAAACACTATCCTTGCAATGCTTCTGTTTCCTGGTAAATGCAATGTCATGAAGAAGATATACATTATCAGAGGTAGTTGCTATTTGCATTCGAGTATCACTTCACCGGTGTCAAGTTGCTGTACATTGCTCCTTGCACTGACTGGTAAAGATAGGTGTATGCATTATTCCTAGAGACTATTGTCAGTATACTGTGGAATCACTAGTCAAACATTAACAGGAGAGAACGTGTTGGCAGAGAATATAGAGGTATGATACCACATGCCCGAAGATCTTCTACACTCAAACTTGGCAATTCACAAAGAGACAGAGGTCAAGGGCTTTTGTGGTGCTCACAGGACTGCTCACAGGACTGCATCAGGAGCACATACATTGCAGGCCTTGTCCAAAAATTCCTGTTAGGTGCTCCTAAACCATGTCCGTTTACCAGCACTAAACTGCAATCAATTTCGAGTGGATATTCTGTTAGTGGCAGTCAAGTATGTAGGCATTTATATGATTCATAAAGCGAGAACACAGCTGTGAAGAAACCATGCTGTACAAAGTAGAAACTCAAGGCTATAGAAGGACTAGTAGACGTCACATGAAGATGCAACGTTGAGTCCCTTCACACAGTGAGCCATGTTCCATTCCATTGTCTTCTGTGCCGCAATCCGATACGGGCCAGAAGAAGCAGAAGGGACTGTTAAGTGACTTCAATTCAGCACTCCAACTAAGTCAATGCCTAGTCTGGGATGCCCAAGGGAAGCCCTTATTTATATATTTTTATGACAAGTTCATAGATCTGGATGATAAACACTTGTATAACGCCCCTCTCTTTGAATCCCCCTGACCTCACTGAGCCAAGAAGTAGGTTTGTTTTGCAAATTAAAAGATTTACTTGAAAAATTAAACTATATATGTATATATATATCACACTGTTATGAATAAATTAATATTTGATAGTACACTTATGAATATATTGTTGATCAACAATGGGTAATGTTACAATTGCACACTCTTTTCAATCAGTGAGGAGTTAGTATAGAAAGGATAAGGTAGCAGAGAATACTTTTATGGTTTCAAGGAAAAGCAATGATGGAAAGAATGCAGCACAGAAATAAACCGATATGGTTTCAACAAGAGAGAATATGATCACTTTTTCTTTTGACAATTCACTCCCCCCCTATACAATATAAGGAGATGGAAGGAAAGCACACAGGTTTCAGGATTACAATCAAATGCAATACAAATTCCAGTTCCCCCCTAGCAAGCTTAGAGCAACCAGTATGCTTTAAAACAGGCAGAAATACTTTTAAATGTGATTTGCAATGAAGTGAAAAATATGGTAAAAATTATTGTAATTCCCTATAGGAGATTCAGGGTAGGTGATAGCTACTTAAGATTGGTTCAGGACAACACTATCAGTGATTCATGAATGATTATCAGGTTGAAAACAGAGTTCAGCAGTTGCAAGCAAAAGGACAGCTGTTTTTGAAAGGTGGAGAAATTGAGTCAGATTGCAATTCGTGGCACTTTTTCCGAGTGTGTCGATCGCGATTACGGAAAAACTATAAGGAATAGAAGGTTCTTAGCTTTAAAATGAAAGTTAAATCTCGCTTCTAGGACAATTTAGTGGAGGTAGATTTTCAGAAATAAAGTAAGATTCAAATGGCAAATGACACTTTCACAGGTTTGGAATCACAGAATGGACACACGATTTCTATGATGCAGTTCTAGATAGGTGGAAATGGTTTGAATTAGATTATTTTAAACTAAGAGATTGGTTCTGCACAGTTCTGGCTGGATACTCACACTATAAATTTGAAATAGGCCGTCAAGATCTGGTTTAGAAGGGACTTCTGGCGGGTGGTTCTGAAGTCACAGCTATCTGGGTCAGCTCTGCACTGCTGGTCTGGATCTCTGGTTCTGGCAAAAGTTCTTGGCACTGCACACCAGTCTGGTCGGGTCTGGTCTGCGGTTCTGGATACAGCTCTGCTTTCTGGGTCTGGTTCTGGTTGTAGCAAAAGTTCTTGGCTAGAATCAAACAGCACAGCCCGGCTGTTTTATTCTGATGTGCCCCTTGGAAGTCTGGGGTAAATCAGTTTGCAAAATTGTAAGGCCAGCTGAGAAAACTTTTAGCTTGCAGTAGGACTTCTGCTTCAAAGTTCTGGAATCTAGAGTCTGGTTTTCTAAGTTCTGGTCTCTGGATATTGCCTGAATTTGAAGTTGTCCGTCAAAGTGCTTCGCAAGAAAGTGGAAAGAGCAGTCCCCACCTAGGTCTCAGTGGCTCTTTTTATGTCTTTTGAAAATGGGTGGGAAGGCTAACTTTCCATGCCCAACCCACTAAGGATCCTGATAGGCTAGATGATTTTCTGTCCTTTAACTGGATAGCTGAGTTGTGAGTCAGAGTGATGCTACCCTTTTACAATCTATTGAAGAAACACCCCTTTGCTTTTACTTAGAAAATTATTTTTTCATAACAAATAGGTTTCCCAGATACACACGTGGTTCATAATAAATATACACATCACAGATGAATTAAGACAAGTCTCTGTTCAAGCCCCATGTTCCTGTGAGCTTGGGTTCAGAAACAACAACATTTTGCGCTTTTAGTGGGTTTTGCCCTGGTCCGTTCGGCATCAAATCTTCCCCGGAGGTACACCCCCTCTCTGGGCACATTACAATAAGTTTTCAATTTTCTGAGATAACCACCGTGTCTGTAATATTAATAATCGCGGGTTTCAGTCTCAGAACATCACACAGAGTTGAGCTTAGTCTCAAATTGTAAGTACATTTTTCATATTAAGAATCTCCAAATTGTACATTTCTGTATAGGAGATACAATATTTTATAAGCAATTTAATAAAACATACATTTGCCTCCAATGGAATTCACATCTGAGTCTGGTCCGCCCCCAGGAGCTTGGCTTGGCTCAGAGATCAAATGTCTTGCCTTCCCCCAGAGCAACTGTTGACAATTACACCTCAAATCAGCACATCCTATTCAGTAGAAAGAGTCTGTTGTGTTGACTGAGGTCAGCAGACCAGGGTGCCACTCTGCATCGGGTTAACACGACCATGTGATCTCCTATGCTGTTGCTGGTAAGGGCAGGTGTGAATGCTTCCCATGGACAGAGGCCTCTTGAACTTTTAATTAAATCAGACTGCCTTCTGGTATAGGGCCTGAGAAGAGCAGGTGTTAATAATTCTCATTGATCAGCAAGGATTTGAAGTCCCAGTTAACTTAGGATCCTTTTCTGCTCCTGAAATGCAGGTCTCCTGTCAGAGTTTAGATCGCTAGCGCCGGTCAGTGGCAAACACCGGTACTGCACCCATTTTCTTGGCCGCTGTCTTGAATTAATACATTTCAAAAAGGGGATTTTACTTGATAGCATATGATCCTTGCTAACATTGTATTGATGTGGATTCTGCAGTAGAGTAATGTAGAACACCCAACCAGAAGTTGGATTTTTTTTGTTTGGTGGTTTTGTGTCCATGAATTTAGCAATTGTTGACATTAATTCAAATGGATTTGGAGCAGCACCATATTCCTTTGCACTGGTTTTGCGCTGTGTGCAGCCAAAGGATAGGGTCTGGCAATGGTCTCCTGTATGAACTATATTGCAATGTTTGAAATAGGCATTTTGAGCTTGCAGTTAGAGAAACAAAGGTGATTTCAAAGCGCTTTTTGAGCTAACAGGCACTGCTGTTTCTCCTTTGGCATCACGTTTCACTCATGGCGCTCCTGGCCCATCACGCTCGCACTGGTGGGTGGCAGGTCAGGCGACCAATTTAGAGTGCCCAAAAACTGTGCGGTTTTCCTGGAATCCGGCGCAAATGTGGGTTTTTCAGCCATCTTGGATTTTCTAAGCCCACAGCACCAAATGTTGCAGCATAATAACTTTAACATGGGTCGATACACCTGACAAGCCCCCCCGCCCGACTGCACTTTGATTTCGAGTCGAGGGGGATTCGGGTGCAGAGGATGTTTTGATCCACGCGCTGGGATGTCCGCATCATCTTCTTCCAATTCCGCAGATGGCACAGTTCAGCATCTTTTCCTTCATCAGGGTGGATCAGTCGGTTATCCTCGCCGGTCCTGATGGGAGTTTCGGGCGGTATCCCGGGCCCCTTGGATCTTGGCTCCCGGTCCCTGTGTCATCCTTCTTGGGCAGTCTCCATGGTTTATCTCTCTCTCTTCTCACCTAGAATGACAAAGCAAAAGCGGCAGAAACATATTCATAGACTTTTCCCCACCACTATTAATGGTGGGACGAACATATACATTTTATACATCAGGAGACATTTGAATTCAAGAATCATAGAATTTTATAGGCTATATGTGGAATATTTTAGGGTTGGACTTGTATTACTCTGGAGCGGCCGCCTCTGGGATTGCAGAGGACTCCTCCAGTTGCTGCAGAGTGTGCCTGAGATGGCAACATTTTAGCTGATTTATATGGACCCACTTGTCTTCCCCTTCCGCCAAACTGCCTTTGGGGATGCAGATCTTGTAGGCAACTGGTGAGATCGTGTCTACAATTTCAAAAGGTCCCTTCCATGTAGGCAGAAATTTCCGCTGCTTGGCCTGGTTCCTTTGGAAATTGTATAGATAGACCTGGTCGCCCACATTGTATTCTTTCCTACTAGTCTTTAAATCATAATGAGTCTTCATGCTATCCGCTGATCTTTCTAGGTTTCGCTGAGCATAGGCAAAAGCATGTTGAAGGTGTTTCCTTAAATTTTCAACATACTCATGAGTTGTGGAGTCATTGATCAACGTCTGCTCTTGGGTCCTGTAGAGCAAATGCTGGGGAAGCACCATGCTGCATCCAGTCATCAGCTCAAAAGGTGACATTTTAGTTGCAGATGAAGGGGTCGATCTGATGGCCATTAGGACAAGAGGTAATCGAATATCCCAACTTGGCCCAGAATCTGCCACAAACTTTTTTAAGATGCTCACAATGGTTCGGATATAACGTTCTACTGCACCAGAAGAGGCTGACCAGTAAGCAATATGTAGCTTCCTTTTAACCCCCAGTATCTCCCAAATCTTTGACATTACTTTGCTGGTGAAATGGCTACCTCTGTCTGACTCAATCCGTTGGGGTAGACCAAAAAGGAAAAAGATGAAGTTGATCATCAGGGCAGCTGCTGTTTTAGTAAATAAGCATGTCACCATCAACATGTACTTATTTACCCTAGAGGAGCGAATCACGGGCCCTATGTAGTCGACTTGCAAATCTGACCATGGCAGTGTCATCCCCCTCTTTTGGAGAGGCGCACGGTGTGTGAAGGATGTTGGCTGAAATTGTGCACACACAAGACACCCCTTCAAGTATTGGTCGAGGTCCTGCCCCATGTGTGGCCAGTATACAACCTCTCTTAAGATCTCAAGTGTTGTATGAAACCCCCTATGACCGGCGGTGGCTTCATTATGGGCATGACTTAACATCAGGCTTCGGAATGAGGTAGGAACCACCCACTGATCATGGCCAGCTTGGGATTTCCTTACCAACAAACCGTCTTGGATTTGGAACATTTTTGGACATTTTATCAACACTCTAAGGTCCTCTTTCCCAATGTAATCGGTATCCGTCAGGGGAAAGTTCTCAGGGTCCTCAATGTGTTGGTAAAACTTACCAATTATTGGATCCCCTTTCTGAGCCGTTATCAAATCAGCATCTGGGGTCTCCTTACTCCATTGTGCAGTTGAAAGATCATTGTGAGCATTTGTCTGGGACCTAGTGATTGCAGTGACCTGGATTTCCCCAACAGGGACTCAATCTCTATTAGATTCCCTTGGATGGCCCCAGATTTGGCCAGCTGATCAGCTAAGTCATTTCCAGTTTTGTCTGGTCCCTCTACTTTGGAATGACCCTTGATCTTTTTCCAGTAGATGGTCATCCCGTTCGAGGTAACCAGATCATCAATGTTTTGGATTAACTTCCCATGTTTCAATGGTTTGTTGTTAGCACATAACATGCCTCTGGTTTTCCAATTGACCAGGTGCTCCACGAACCCATTCCGTACATAATCCCAATCTGTGATTATGACCAGTTCGTGGGGTTGATTTTGGACAGCAGTGAGGATGGCTTAATGCACAGCCATCAACTCTGCCACCTGACTACTTCGGGGACCAATCTTGTACCCAGGGGAGGGTTCTGGGAACTCATTCACCCATGCATTCCCTACGCCTGCCACAAGTTCTTTTTCCCCATTGTTGTCAACATGGTAAGAGCATCCGTCCACATAGACAGTGGGCATTCCCTCACACTTGACTTCTTCAAAGACTTTGTGTGGGGAATTAAGGTATGCCTCCATGTTGTCCTTGATTTTTAGACTTTCGTCCTCGAGACAGTTTTCTCTGGCACAATCATGCAAGTCAGCCAGACCTGCGCGAGGGGACTCTTCTTGTTTGGCCATATCTGACCTCCACAGGAAAGCCTTGCATTGACAGAATCCAGGAAGTAATTCGGGAATTACTCACATTTCCAGCCCGGATTCTGTCACTTTGGAGATATTGCAGAGGCTGGTGTGGAGTCTCCACTATGATGTGTTCCCCCTGGATAAACGGGCGGTAATTCTTCAATGCCCACACCGTTGCCAGGAGTGCCTTCTCACAATCGTTGAATTTTTCCTCCTCAGAGGATAAAGTTTTACTCGCATAGGAGATTACTTTATTGACCTTGTCATGCTTTTGATATAATACTGCAGACAAGCACGTATTAGAGAACCCTGTTTCCAAGAAAAGCTGCTTGTTTCTAACAGGGTAAGCTAGGCAAGGTGCTTGTGAGAGGCTTATTTTGCGCTGTCTTACTGCCTCTGATTATTCTGGACCCCATTCCGACTTGACCCCCCGCCCTTCAAGAGATGAATCAGGGGTCTGGTGATCGCTGAACTTTCTGCTGTAATTAGTCAGTCCAAGGAGGCTCCTTAGTTCCCGCAGAGTTGTAGGGTCTTTCAGTTTTTGAAGTGCTTCCACTTTCTTTTCCTGGGGACAGAGACCCTGAGGAGTAATCTCATGTCCCAAGAAATTAACACGGGTTCTACACCACTGTGCTTTCTGAAAGGAAAGTTTTGCTCCGGCGGCCCTCAACTGTGTCAGAACATAACGGATCTCCGCTATGTGTTCCTCCACAGATGAACCTTTGATGAGGACATCATCTGCAGAAACCAGGTTACCCCTTGAACCTAGGTCGGGCATGGCCTTGTGTAGGAAAATGTTGAAGTCATTGCCGGAGTTGAGGTATCCGAAGGGAGTCTGGGTCCATGTATACTGCTGGCCCCCAAAGGTAAAAGCCAGCTAGTGTTGGTCCTCCCTACTGACAGGCACAGTCCAGTATCTATTGGTCAGGTCTATTGCAGTGAATACCTGTGACCACTCGATCTGGGCCAGCCCTTGGTCAATGTAGGGCAGAGGCCATCGGGAAGTATGGACCCGTTTGTTGAGTTCCCTAAGGTCGGAGCAGAGTCTCCACTGGCCGTGTGGCTACAATATTCCCAGCACCGGTTTATTGAAGGTGCTGTGTACTGGACGGATTATTCCCCGGGACTCAAGGTTCTTAATTATTTCAGTAAGGGATTCTGTGGATACGAGAGGCAAGTGATATTGCTTCACAAACACTGGAGTCATGCCAGGGTGCATGGGAATTTTTGTTGTGTGGATGTCGGTGCGACCACAGTCATATGAGTCTACTGCGAAGAGATCTTGGAAAACCAAGAAAACTTGTTTCAACTTTTGCTTCTGCTCCAGAGTCACACAGGCATCAGCTGGGTTGACTCTCTCTTCAACCATCGGCCTGAAGCCTGGAAAGACTTCTGGTTTTGCTATCTCAGTGGGCTCATCCAGCTATGTGGAGAAGTCCCTGGTCAGGGTGCTGATTTGGACTGGAGGCTTCAGGTGGGAAAGGCAGCCCTCAAGGACCTGGAAAATCACCTCATCCCTTCTGAAGTCACAAGTCACAAGGGCAGGAAGTGTACACCAGGAAGTTCCCCCCATGCTGGGTAAAGATCCTTTCTGGTGTTGAATTGTCATCACTATCACTGTCAAAACAGTCCTTGGGGATTGGTCCTAACAGTTAATTTCCTAAATCATTGGAAAAATGTCGGTCATCAACCGCCATTCTAATAATGGTGCCTGCGGCTAGAGTAATATTCTTTAAGTCGCTGTTATCCACCTCTATTGGAATGGTGTCATGTTCTATGTTGACTAATGGTGTTGGGTTTACCTCCAACCCTTGCTGTTGGAGAGACGCATTTAGATGAATAAAGGCATCAGGGTTTTTCAATTTTTGTCCTCTTTTAACTTTCACTTCCAGGGACAATTGTCGGGTTCTTTCTGGGATGGTGACTTCCTCTTTAATCTGAATTTCAACTGCATAAGGTAGCAATTGAGCTGACCTAAATGCTTTTTCTGGATCATCAAAGCCCATGGGATTATCCGCTAATCGGGACCAAGCTTTGAAGTTTATTAGGTCCAAAGCAATGGCTAAGTGATTGAGAATGTCACTGCCTAAGTAAAAGGCGGCAGGGACGTCTCGCACGACCCAACAATTATGGACTATGCTCTTGTTGCCAATGGAGATTTTGAACATACACCTGCTTGGCTGGATCTTTTGGGAGTTGGCAGAAGATGGCTTCCCTGATGAAGCTCTTACCATTGTTCACACACACTCGGGCGACCTGAACAGGGATGAACAACTGCTCTCCAATTTGCTGAATATCAGCCAGGCTCTGAGCTGATTTCACATCTTTCTGAACTATTGGAGTCGGAATGTCTGGTGGATTAGTAAAGAATTTCAGAGTGTTTCCTTCCAGTGTGGAATACCACCTTAAAGTGGAAGGAAGGTTGATTTTCAGAAATAGAGAGGACCCCCCATCACCGGTCTGTTGTCCTACCGCTATTACTGTCACGTCTGGAATTTGGTTTTTCTGGAAGTGAAATTCTACTTGGTCAGATATTTGTTCAACCATGTGGCATGTTCCGTTTAAACTAACATGGATGATACTCTGTTTTAATTTTATTGGTCGGCTTGTCTGGGTCCAGAGGACCTTGTTTATGCAATCTATTAGGGGTGACAACCTTCTCAGGAGGTCATTCCCTAGTAAACAAGGGGTGCCCTCTGGAGTCACTACTATGACTGGGTGTTTCACCTTGTGTCGCCCAATTTTAATGTCCAAATCCGCAGTGCCCTCGACAGGCATTTCCTTCCCGTCAAAGTTCTGAAGTTGTCCAGGAAGAGAGGTGAGAGGAATTTGGTAATTCTCCCCCCTTCCTGCATTTAGTTCATCAAAGGCCCTTTTGGACAGAAGGGTAGCTTGGGATCCAGTGTCCACCAGTGGCAAAATTGTACCCTGCCCCTGCACTTGAACCGGGGCATAGCATCTTCCCTCATTCTCCTCGAGGGGGCACAGATAATGTACATTTTTGGACAACTGATGGGCCAATTGTTTAGTTTTGGACATTGCGAGAGAAGAGATCTGGGCAAATTCTGTGGAGAGTCATGGGAATCTGCAAGAAAATGTTGGCAACTGGAAATCAGAGCCGTTGTGGGTTCCCCTGGTTCCGGTTCTGGGCCGTCTCCCCCCCCCCTTTTTGGAGGCAGTCACCAGAATGGGTTTGAACCAGGGGATTTTGATGCTGTTGGTTCTGGGATAAGATGATGGGCGGCGCTAGCTCAGTCCCCACCTCTACCCAGTCTGGATTTGGATCCCTTGGGACCCATTTTTCTTTGGGAGGAGTTACCCCATCTCTGAAGGAGAAGATCCTTTTCCCAGGATCCTCTGAGGATCCCTCTCCCTCAAATTGGAAGATCTGTACCTCCTCCACAAAATGGGTCTGTTTGGGTCCTTTGTTTCTCCTACCTCCTCTCTGCTCCTTGGGTGGCAGACTTTCAGGGGTAGGAGATTTTGTTTTCGGTTCCTGGGTTTCCAGGGTCTGTTTACAAGTGGGGAAGGAAGCTTCCTCCAAGGCTTTACAGCCCCCTCCCCCTTGTGCCTCCTCCCTGGGAACCGGTGGGTTATTGGGGTGCTGTCCCCGTCATTGTTCTGGAGCACCAGGCCCAGAGTTTGGGGCATTCTGCACCGTCATGCTCATCTGAGGGTTCTGTTGAGCCCTCAGCATGTGACCCAGATCCTGTGCCATACTTTGGACCTGGCGCTTTAACTGTGAAACCCGCTCAGGCTGATACGGGGTTCGCTTTTCTCCCCTGGGCTGATCCCGGGAAGGGTAGCTATCCCTTCTCTGGTAGAACCCTGGGTTGAGAAGATTTGGGCACCCCTCCACCCTTGGCCTCCCCTCTCCCAGATTAGGTTCCCTGGGCTCAGGGAATTGGGGAAAGAAGGATGGATGGTTTTGGGGCTGGAAGTTGGGTGGATACCTGGGGAAAAAGTTCTGCCCAGGATTTGGGGAATTTCTGCCCTCCTGTGGGAAGTTAGGAGGGGAGTTCCCTGGGTTAGGTGCTTGGCTGGATCCCCCCCTTGGGTTGGAGGAGTCCACACATAACCCAGGATGGGTCGGTTTCCCTTGTAACAGGGACTTACATAATCAGGGGAATGAGGGATCCCATTTGTGGGACTACCTTCTTGACTCCCTGTTTGTGACTGGCCCGAGGGCCTTTTGGGCTTAGAGTTATTCTGCGCAGGAAAGTTCTTAGGCCCCCCCATCTCCAAATCTAAAATGGGGGCAACCTTTACCTCTAACACCTTAGCAGCAGCAGGGGTGCTGGTTGATTTGGGGCTTTTCTGGGTGTTATTTTTATTTTCTATGGGCTTCTGCACCTCATAGATCTGGGTAGCCTGTTCCATGACCCAGTCTAGTGACCTTTTCGCATGAAAATCTCTCACTAGCTGAGTCATTATGTATTTGGGTAAGGCATGAAAAAGTGTATTTACAAACTCTTTACTGTCCGTGCACACCCTTTTGGTAGTCTGCGCAAAGGCACGCTTCAATTCCTGCACAAATTCTTGTGGGGCCTGATCCTCCCCACATTGCAAATTGTAGGCTGCCTTGCGAGCCTCTTGTGGATTCCGGTGAACAGAAAAATGTTTCAAGATGGCCGTCCTATATGTGGACCATCTTGAATGGTTTTGGTCCTCCAGCCCCGCAAAGAAACTAGAGTATTCTGGGGAGAATGTCCATTTTAAATACTGAATGCAGCTACTGCTGTCCTTCAAATGGAAAGTCTCCATCATTTGCTCAAAAGAGTTCCAAGTGTTCCCACACAGAATACTTGGCATTCTTGTGATAAGGCGTGATGACACTCCTTATTGCCTTAATTTGTTTTAAGGGGTCCTTAAGCAAGGCCCTTTTTGCCTTATTGGCCTTCTTGGTTCTGGTAACCCTGATCCATTCATCCTCTGACTCAGAAGCACTGCTCCCAGAGGTGCCCGTCTGATCTTCCAGGTTTTCCTGAATTCTGCGAGCTTGGGAATGGCCAGCAGAATGTGGGGACCTAGTCTCTTGTGTCCTGGGGCGCGCGGAGGAGTTTTCAGATTCCTCCTTGCTGCCCGGATTTGTTGGGTACCCCCCCACTGACCTAACTGGGCAGAGGTTTTCCGAATGCCCTTGGAGGGCCTACTTTCCCGGGGTTCCCCACTAAATTGCACTGTACTTAGGTGCCCTTACCCAGATGCCCGCCCATCCATTCCTGGGTGGTACTGGCCTATGAGCCCCATACTTTTGGCTGGATAGTAATCTGCTATCCCTGTGTCCCTGTGCTCATGTGCGCCAGGGGACATGGGGGTGGCAGAGTCCAGGGACTGGGAGAGATGAAGGCCTCTGGTACTAGGGCTCCTGAGGTTATTCTCAGGTGTTTCCCTTTCCCAGCAAAACTCATCTCTATCAGCCCCTGCTCCCTGTTGCCATGCAAGAGCCTGTGCTTTCAGTTCCTCAGTCAAGGCCTTACTAGACTCTATCAGTCTCTCCTGCATGGCTACCTGTTGCTGGAGCCTATCATTGTGCTTCCTGGTTAGTCTTGGAGTACTGGGCCAGTCTTTGCTGCATGAGGGTCACCTCCTGAATCCCATCCCTACTGGCCTGCTCCTTTCTTGCCAGAGCATCTTCCACCCTCCTGGTGTGCTCCAACAAGTTTTGATGCTCTTTTTGGAGGTCACTCAGTCCCTGGAGGGCCAGGTGATTTTCTTCCATTTTTCTTTTTAAGTGGCAGACTTCCTTGCCTAAGGTGTCCCTTTCCTGACTAAGAGCCTGCCTCTGTGCCGCCAGGTCGTCCCTCTGCCTTTGAAGGGCACCAGCTTTCTGGCGCTCTTCCTCAAATTCTGTCTGGGTATCCAGGTCTTTCAGAATCAGTTTGTTGCTCTCTGCCTTCTCCCTATCTAGGTGGCTTTGCAGGGTGACTACCTGCTCTGCGCATGCCCTATTGAAGTCCAGTTGTTGCTCCAGCTTTTTCTGGCTCTGCAGTAGGGAGTTCAAACCTTCTTGGTACTCCTTCTGCAAGGCCAGAAATCTGGTATCCTGGTCAGACTTTTCCTGTTGCAGGATACCCATATCCTCTTTGATTTTAATGAGATACTGTCTACTCTCATTTTCTGACTCCTGGCTCCTGTGCAGCCTCTGCTCAGAAGATACCAGTTCAGATTGGGCCTTCTCTAATGCCATCTGTTGCCTATTTGCCAGATCTTGGCCTTCAGCACATTTGCCCTGTATGGCTCCCATATATAAATATAAATATGCCGCTATCCTGACAATCTTGTCGTGCTGATCTTTGGCTTTAGGGGCCATATATAGTTTACTCTAGGCCACATGTAATGGACCCTGATCTCTCCATATGTCTGACCCTGTTGCAGTGATCTGGGGTGTGATTGAATGCAACCACACCGTCTGGTCCTGTTCCGTCCATTCGCCTCTCACAAATAGCTTATAGAGAGATGCTCTCTGGCTATTTTGATATCTACCAAGGTCGTCATTCTGGAAATTGATTTCCTTTCTGACTTACAGAAGTTAGTATTTTATTTTGCAAAACAGACCGTCTCCTTAGAGCGTCCTTCTTTTGAGGGGTGATTTTACAGTCTGCCACAGCGTGGTGATCCAACAGGATTTATGTATCCTGTCAGTTAGCACACTGTATTAAGCTGCACAAGTGGTAGATCTAATCCAGACGTCCCGGCTCGAGCCCACACTCTGTTAAGTGACTTCAATTCAGCACTCCAACTAAGTCAATGCCTAGTCATGCCCAAGGGAAGCCCTTATTTATATATTTTTATGACAAGTTCATAGATCTGGATGATAAACCCTTGTATAATGCCCCTCTCTTTGAATCCCCCTGACCTCACTGAGCCAAGAAGTAGGTTTGTTTTGCAAATTAAAAGATTTATTTGAAAAATTAAACAATATAAATATATATCACATATATATCACACTTTTATGAATAATTTAATATTTGATAGCACACTTGTGAATATAATGTTGATCAACAATGGGTAATGTTACAATTGCACACTCTTTTCAATCAGTGAGGAGTTAGTATAGAAAGGATAAGGTAGCAGAGAATACTTTTATGGTTTCAAGGAAAAGCAATAATGGAAAGAATGCAGCACAGAAATGAAACTGATATGGTTTCAACAAGAGATAATATGATCACTTTTTCTTTTGACAATTCACTCTCCCCCTATGCTTTATAAGGAGATGGAAGGGGAGCACAGAGTTTTCATGAATACAATCAAATGCAATACAAATTCCAGTTCCCCCCTAGCAAGCTTAGTGCAACCGGTATGCTTTAAAACAGGCAGGAATACTTTTAAATGTGATTTGCAATCAAGTGAAAAATATGCTAAAAATGATTTGAATTCCCTGTAGGAGATTCAGGGTAGGTGACAGCTACTTAAGATTGTTCAGGTCAACACTATAAGTGATTCATGAATGATTATCAGGTTGAAAACAGAGTTCAGCAGTTGCAAGCAAAAGGACAGCTATTTTTGACAGGTGGAGAAATTGAGTCAAATTGCAATTCGCTGCACTTTTTCTGAGTGCGTCGATCGCGATTACGGAAGAACTATAAGGAATAGAAAGTTGGTTTTGGGCTTGTTGGAAAGCTTAGGTTCTTAGCTTTAAAATGAAAGTTAAATCTCGGTTCCAAAGATAGGGACGATTTAGCGGAAGTAGATTTTCAGAAATAAAGGAAGATTCAACTGGCAAATGACACTTTCACAGGTTTGGAATCACAGAATGGACACACGATTTCTATGATGCAGTTCTAGATAGGTGGAAATGGTTTGAATTACATTATTTTAAACTAAGAGATTGGTTCTGCACAGTTCTGGCTGGATACTCACACTATACATTTGAAATAGGCCATCAAGATCTTGTCAACAGGTTTAGACGGGACTTCTGGCGGGTGGTTCTGAAGTCACAGCTATCTGGGTCAGCTCTGCACTGCTGGTCTGGATCTCTGGTTCTGGTAAAAGTTCTTGGCACTGCACAGCGGTCTGGTCTGGTCTGCGGTTCTGGATACAGCTCTGCTTTCTGGGGCTGGTTCTGGTTCTAGCAAAAGTTCTTGGCTAGAATCAAACAGCACAGCCCGGCTGTTTTATTCTGATGTACCCCTTGGATGTCTGGGGTAAATCAGTTTGCAAAATTGTAAGGCCAGCTGGGAATACTTTTAGCTTGCAGTAGGCCTTCTGCTTCAAAGTTATGGAATCTGGAGTCTGGTTTTCTAAGTTCTGGTCTCTGGATATTGCCTGAATTTGAAGACGTCCGTCAAAGTTCTTCGCAAGAAAGTGAAAAGAGCAGTCCCCACCTAGGTCTCAGTGGCTCTTTTTATGTCTTTTGAAAATGGGTGGGAAGGCTAACTTTCTATGCCCAACCCACTAAGGATCCTGATAGGCTAGAGGATGTTCTGTCCTTTAACTGGATAACTGGGTTGTGAGTCAGAGTGATGCTACCCTTTTACAATCTATTGAAGAAACACCCCTTTGCTTTTACTTAGAAAATGATTTTTTCATAACAAACAGGTTTCCCAGATACACACGTGGTTCATAATACATATACACATCACAGATGAATTAAGACAGGTCTCTGTTCAAGCCCCATGTTCCTGTGAGCTTGGGTTCAGAAACAAAAACATGTTGTGCTTTTAGTGGGTTTTGCCCTCGTCAGTTCGGCATCAAATCTTCCCCGGAGGTACACCCCCTCTCTGGCCACATTACAATAAGTTTATAATTTTCTGAGATAACCACAGTGTCTGTAATATTAATAATTGCGGGGTTCGGTCTCAGAACATCACACAAAGTGAGCTTAGTCTCAAATTGTAGGTGCATTTTTCATATTAAGAATCTCCAAATTGTACATTTCTGTACAGGAGATACAATATGTTATAAGCAATTTAATAAGACATACATTTGCCTCCAATGGAATTCACATCTGAGTCTGGTCCACCCCCAGGAGCTTGGCTTGACTCAGAGATCAAATGTCTTGCCTTCCCCCAGAGCAACTGTTGACAATTACACCTCAAATCAGCATATCCTATTCAGTAGAAAGAGTCTAATGTGTTGACTGAGGTCAGCAGACCAGGGTGCCACTCTGCATCTGGTTAACACGACCATGTGATCTCCTGTGCTGTTACTAGTAAGGGCAGGTGTGAATGCTTCCCATGGACAGAGACCTCTTGAACTTTTAATTAAATCAGACTGACTTCTGGTATGGGGCCTGGGAAGAGCAGGTGTTAAGAATTCTCATTGACCAGCAAGGCCTTGAAGTCCCAGTTAACTTAGGATCCTTTTCAGCTCCTGAAATGCAGGTCTCCTGTCAGAGTTTAGATCGCTAGCGCCGGTCAGTGGCAAACACCGGTACTGCACCCATTTTCTTGGCAGCTGTCTTGAATTAATACATTTCAAAAAGGGGATTTTAATTGATAGCATATGATCCTTGCTAACATTGTATTGATGTGGATTCTGCAGTAGAGTAATGTAGAACACCCAACCAGAAGTTGGATTTTTTTTGTTTGGTGGTTTCGTGCCCATGATTTTAGCAATTTTTGACATGAATTAAAACAGATTTTGAGCAGCACCATATTCCTTTGCACTGGTTTTGCTCTGTGTGCAGCCAAAGGATAGGGTCTGGCAATGGTCTCCTGTATTAACTATCTTGCAATGTTTGAAATAGGCATTTTGAGCTTGCATTCAGAGAAACAAAGGTGATTTCAAAGCGCTTTTTGAGCTAACGGGCACTGCTGTTTCTCCTTTGGCATCACGTTTCAATCATGGTGCTTCTGGCCCATCACACTCGCACTGGTGTGTGGCACGTCAGGCGTCCATTTTGGTGTGCGCAAAAACTGCGCGTTTTCCTGGATTCCAGCGCAAATGTGGGCTTTTCAGTCATCTTGGATTTTCTAAGCCCACAGCACCAAATGTTGCAGCATAATAACTTGAACGTGGGTCGATACACCTGACAGGACTGCAAAAGCTTCTATGCACTATGCCCAAACCTATGTCTCAACTAGACAAAGCGTGTCTCTCTCAGACAGTTTAAACAAGTAGAAAGTAAATAGTAAATCTTCTTTGCATCTCCATTGTCAATATTAGTGCAGACTTTATACTTCCGGAATCTGATTCAGTCGCAGAAGCTCCCATACAAAGACACTGTGGTAAATAGGGAATGAAAAGGAACTTCTAAGCAAGGCTTTATAAAAATAGCTTTCTTTAGCAAAAACACATTTTCACTAAAAGTACCAATATCCATCCTATGAAAGCGAAAAACACACATTAATGCAGGCTGAATACAATAGGAAGACTGGTAAACTAGGACTTGTACAGCAGGAGGGATGTGACGAATAGGAAAATTGTTGAAGGAAAATGGGTGCTGAGTTGGCTTATGCTAAGTAAACATAAACCTCAAGCTGAGAATGAATAATCACCAGTTTTAATTACATACCAAACGCTGGAAATTACCTGAATGAACACCAGCAGGCAATAGTAGGTGTTGACTAAAATAGGTCCACACCTAATACATTTGCTGGCACTCACTCCGCAAAGGAGAGGGGATGCTAGGGGAGGTTACGGTGGGGGCTGGTACGCTAAATCGTAATGGGTACCCATGATAAAGCAGGCATGGTATGTGTTATTAGTGGCTAGACTAGCATTTTGCTGCAGCCATTCTAGTAATTTCTTACTGTGGAATTGCATACATTTCAGGGTATCTATAATCAAGTAAGCATCATAAGTGTTATTAAATGGCTTGAAAAGCATTTTGGTGCAGCCAGTCTAACCATTCCTTAATGTGACTTTACTTTGTTTGCTCGGCAACCTGCTAAAGCAGTCCTGATAAGTTTAGTTACCCGACTAGACTGAGACTTTGGTGTAGCCATTCTAGCCTTTTCTTACTGTGCCATCTATGATAAAATAAGCATGATAAGTGTTATTACATGTTTAGACTGGCATTTTGGTTCAACCAGTTTAGGTATGTCTTAGTGTGGTATTGCATGTTTTACTGGGCATCATCAAGGGTAAAGCTAAAGCAAACATTCTTAGTGTTATTATGTGTCCAGACTGGCCTACACTGTGAAGCCAGTTTTCTTCATGTGGCATGGCCTCTTTGATACCAAAGCATTACATTAATTAAAACATCCATGCTCCTCTGCACAGCTGTTGACTTGCATGTATTGGATTTTTGGATTGGATAATGCATGATTTTAACCCATTATTCAAAACTGTATCTTGGGGGGCAGGGGGTTGTACACCCACGTATTCCATGTAGGTGATTTAGGCTCCCTTGCTATGCCTGTTCACTCTCGTTATATCATTTTGGGAAATGTGTATTTCCCTTCAATTAAAAGATTCACCAGCCACCACTGGGTGAGTGGGTAGCTGGGGACCCAGACAAGGGGCATTGGAACATGGCTGTTTTCTTACATTGTTCACTAGCAATGTTGAGCAAAGTCAACTCAATGAATGGTATTACATGGAGGGGTGTTTGTAGTGAGGAGTTTGTAGCAAGGGGGCAGGCGAATGTACATTTTCTGGGGCGTGGCATTTTTTAAATCTCATACTGGTCAACACCACTATGATTTGTCTTTTCAAACGGTGGATGGAGGCATTTGTGCAGCAAAACAAGGACATGTTTCCTTACGGTAGCATTGAATTGCATACTTTACTGTCTTTGAAGATTAAGTTCCTTACATGGTGGTGAAGGAGTTGGGCAGGCAGAGTCAGCATGAACAGGTTTTCTCATTGTATCATGAATGTGCATTTTATTACTAGCTAAACACAGAGTTGGCTGGTACATTTGGATGCCTAGAGCCAGGCAGGCACAACCCCTTATTTCTATGCTAGGTGAATGATTTAAGGTTTAATTAAAACACATATCTATATCTTTCTCATCGTGTATATTGTGCATGCTTGGTCGTCCCGGCCAGCCATGAGGGTAGCGCGACCCATGCTTTGTTGCCGAGCTTCGGATGGTGGTTCTTCAGCATGACTCGTAGGTGGGAGCCAACATTTTGTGCTGTGCCACTGATATACTCCATACTGGAAGGACAAGCAATTGAAGAGCTTGCAGTTGGACACAGTGCAGCACCCTTTATAGGCTGCAGTAGACAGTTTACAGAACCTGCAAATACCTTCTGAAGGAGGTACATCAAAGTGGGCTTCTATATATAATGTATTCATTTTAGCTTCATAAAACAAAAATGAGGCATACGTTTTGTGATATACACAGGGAAGAAGGAGTGGAGCAGCATTGGATCAGTCCATGCTCTTCACAATATACCCTCAGACCTCTGACTCTCAAGGGCCACCCTATGCATGCGTGATTGTCAACTGGCCCGCCTGGGGGAGTCCACATAATCGCCAAAATGGCATGAAGGTGTTCGTGAGGATGCATCGGTTCACCACGTGCATCCTTTTCTTGCACACAAATGTAATTTCTCTTGATGTAGTTCATATTGACATATGTGTACTTCAATGGGATTCCTCTCTCTCTTATGGGTCCATTCAATGGCTACACCAAATCTATGATCTCAGAGTCAGCAGAAGCTCCAATAGGTACTTCTTCTTGTATGCTCTCATCGAAGTGTCTGAGTGTATCTGTGGGTGCGATCTTAGGCTTGGTTAGGAAGTAAAGTTTGTTTGAGGTATTGATCCATATCCTGCAGCTTTAATTCTCGGAATTTCCGGGAGATTCTGGGGGCGTTTCATGAGAATAAAGCACCTCTTTCTATGCCCTTCCATCTTCAATGATGATACGATTCCTTCCCACTCTTCAGCTTCTTCGGCGAGCTGTATACGATAATGATAATGGTGAGTTATTTCTATAGCGCCTTAATCCAAAGCGCTTTACAGAGCACATATTTACATACAATATCACCCAACCGAAATTGGTACTCATTTATCGACCTCGCAGGATGAAAGGCTGAGCTGGCATTGCCAGGATTCGATCCTGCGACCTGCAGATCACGCTCAGATCACAGCAGCGAGCGCTCAACCCGCTGAGTTATCTTACCAGCAATGTAACTATGGACTAGCTTCACTTATCTTTTGATCTCTCTTAACTTTCACTTTCTTACTTTTGGTTGTGTCTTGCTCTCCATATCATGTCCTCTAATAATATGTTTTGCTTTCTTTTATGTTGGGGAACCATGGCCGTGTAGCAGGTGTGATGGTTAGAACTCACATATTAGCAGACTGGTGTAGGTGGCCACAACAACACACTTTTATATCACATTTTTTAACACTTGACCCACTTCTGACCTATCTCCAACCACCACCTACCTCAACTCAAGATCACCTTGATTGACCTCTCTTGGAGGTTGTCATGGGGTGGAAGGGCAAAGATTAGGATGGGATTACCCAAAACCCCTAAGGAAGAACACACTTGGTTATAATAATTTGGCACGCAAAAGGAAAGCTGGAAAACAAATTGCAGGTGTACAGTCCCCTTCATTGACCTTTTTATCACGTATCTCCTTTCCCAGTACACCAGCAGTTTTTAAAAACAGGCAACTCATGTGACCCTATTTACAATAATACCCTAGCGGAGCAGCTGCATTCCTAAAAAACATACGAAAAATATCAAGAGCAATTTTAAAAATGTTTAAAAATATAAAAATGTCTTCCGATATAAGAAGGTCTTTAATATTATTTTCAAAATGTATCTGTACAGTGCACTGTAAAACTCTGTACAAAAGCCTTATTTGTGAGATAACCTGGTTACAGCTCTTTCAAGGTCCTTGATGCTACAGGTCTTCATTTTCTTTCTTCAAGTTGGTAGTTACAGACAGATCAGCAGTAGCAGCATGTATATGAGGGCACCAAAGTCCTGTTTTAGCCGGGCTGCCATATGTGAGATGCAACCCACCAATCAACAACAGCGTGGAGGAGTCCCTTCAATTATTATGGCTCGGCTGTGCATCCCAGGTCCAGCCCCGACATTGATTGCAGCAGTGGGGAGCCACAAATACCTCACTAAACCTGGGCTACATCTGCCCACAGTGGCCCAGTGAGTCCTTGTGGACTGCCTCACAAGGCAAGGCCTTTCTTCTAATTATATACTCCATGGAGGCGGCAGTCACATTGGACTCTCTCCATGGGGGCAGTGGCAGTAATTATGCAGCCCAGGGAACGCAGTGACGGGTGGCGCTGATGTTGTGGCAGTGATTTCAGGCCGCTCCCCTGCCTTTTAGAAGAGCACCAAAGTTTAAGCCGAGGCAGTGGCAGTGCCAGACACAGAGCGGAGTGCCGCTCCACCCTCCTGTGCAAGGGTGACATTTTCTGTTAATCACTGCATTCTGCTTGCACTGAATGCAACTTTTCTTTTCCATTAAAGTACAGTATTCCCCACATGGCATCACACTTCTCCTGTTTGGGAGGTGCTTTAATGTTTGGTTTACTTATTCCGTGTGCGGTCCCCTATAGAAGGTTACAGAGGGATTAATACAGGCTATGTTCTTGCACTCCCATCATCTGCAGCAGAGACATTTCAGTGAAGGAGTTGGGTGCAACACAGTTGGCTGCAATTGCTCCCATTGTGGTGTTAGAGCGATTCCTCTGAGAGGTTTCAGCAAGTGTAAGATTTCTTTGACAGCATTATTTGCCATGTTTTCTTGTCCATTGGTCTGTGGGTGGCACAAAGCTCTGTCAGGTTGTTTTATGTCATGTTATTATGTTGCTTATAGCTCGAGCCTAGTCCAAGAGCAGTGGGCCGATTTACTGAAAGAGGGTGCCAGCATTGGACTTCAAATTCTATTGAGTAGCAAAGTACTATCGGTGAAGGGAAGAAGGGGGAATTGTATTCATGCATCTGGTGTTGTTGAAGGAGACACATTATTAGTGTTTTGCGGAACTGGACTATGGTAGGGGCATTTTGAGACTCTGCTGGTGTTGAATTGCAGCTGGTCGAGGTGGGGCAAGATAAGGACTGCCCCCCTCCTGCCGACTCACCCTGGATACCACTCTGGAACAAGGTAACCATCTGCCCAGATTTATCCTCCTCCCTACTCTCCTCCCTTCCCCGTCTCCCCTCTATGGTGGAACCACTTCCCCAGACCAGTTCAACAGATTGCTCTCTGATATGATATAATAGTTTATTTATATAGTTTATTTATATATGGAGATATATTTTATTTAGATGCTCTATCCCCTTTAAACCCCACAAAATCACCATCCCACCACAACTGGTCCTTCACCCAGGTGGTTCAACCCTTGCCTCAAATCCCTCAAAACCCTCAACCATCACCTGGAATGCCATTGGTGTACCAGCCCTAACACCCAAAATTAAGCCACCTTTTGGTAAATCCACGAGCGCATACAGATCCGGCATTAGGAAAGCCAAACATGCCTTCTACACGCCCCACATTGCCAATGCAAACAACCCTTGAAAAGTACTCCACAAGATCATCGCTGGGTTCAAGACCCCCCTCTGCTCTTTCTCCCCATCCCCCATTTCCCAAGCACTGTGCAACACCCTCTCTGACCATTATTTCAACATAGCCATTGAAATGAACCTCATCATCCATGCTAAACTGTGATCCCCTCCCACCCTGTCACCAACTGCCTCCCTCCTCTGCCCCCAACATGCACCCTCTTCAGTTCCTTCTCGGCAATCACCCTTCCTGAATTCTCAAGGATTCTCTCCAATAGCCACCCTTCAGGATCCCCAGGAGACCCTTGCCCCCTGGTCCTCCTGAAAAATATCCTCTCCTCCACCTGTGCAGGCAAGCTTGCCTAATCTATATTCAACCATTCACTAAAAGCTTGGATCTTCCCTACATCTTATAAACCCTCTCACATCAATCCACTACTAAAAAGCATGCTCTTGACCCCCTCCTCCACTCCAATTACTGCCCCATCTCTAACAATCTCTTCACAGCAAAAGTACTAGTTTGCAAAACATACTCTCTGCTCAGTCTCTTTGCCGAATCCCACAGCCTTCTTAACCCTGCCCAGTCTGGTTTCCAATCCTTCTATGGAACGGAATCCTCCCTTGTCTCTATATGGGATGACCTAAAAAGAACAGCAGGCCCTGAGGGCTGCAACACACTCATCCTCCTCAATCTCTCAGCAGCCTTTGACACAATCAACCACTCCATCCTCATGAACATACTCTTTGATATGGCATCATGTCTTTATCCATCCTTTCTCCTCCACCCTTGCCCAGTCCCCCCTGGGCTCCCTCAGGTAACCTCCCTCTCCCCTCTCCTCTTCAACCTCTACCTTCCACACCTCCCCACACCTGGATTTAATCAAAAACAAGGTATGGTGACAACTGGAGGGTAACACCATGAGTTTTGACAACCAAGTTAAAGCATTCTGGTCAGGTCAATTGCTGCCTTATGCAGTTGAAGTTCAGGTGGGAGAAGCAGTCACCATCCTAGGACAGGAGAAATAATTCACCATTATCCTCAAAATTATGTGAGGACAAAACCTAAAATATAAGGGCGCCTATATAAACTTGAAACTCTTATCTCCAACAAGGTTTATATTTACAATCAACTCCTTAAGTGGATCTAGAACATTTAAATATTGGTGGATAACAGCGACCCTCAAAGTTTCACTTTGGGCACAGACACCTCTATTGGAATGGTTGTTGATGCCCAACACTATTCCATTGATTTAGTTAACAAGATAATTGAGCTGATTCCTCACTAAGGTTTTGAAGTCAATGACAATATTCCTCCAGAAAAGAGCTTTACCGATCATGGGGGAAATAATAAGTTCATGCCCTTATGGGGTTGAAGATGTATCCGGTGACATCATGAAGGACAAAATCGTATTTCGAGCGAATAACAACTTCCTTGCATCCATGGAACCTTCTGTCCAGGTGAACACTGGGGTAATCAATATCTTAATCTGCAGCAAAATAGCTCTCCTTCCCCAACCTATACCTTGGCCACAATCATTAGGACCCATGCCCACTGTTTCCCCCGCAGTCAAAAACCTATAATGCACTTTTAGCTCTTGCCTGACCCTCTTGTATCACATCAATGCAGTCTCCAGATCATCCCCTTCCGTCTACGCATCCTCAAGCAGATTTTTCAACATCTCTCCTACCCCCACAGAGTCTACGCAATCACAGTCATCATCCCCTTATGCCTAAACTACTCTAACTCCCTATACTTAGGCGCATGCATATCAAATCAAAGGTCCAATGGATCCAAAACTCCACAGCAAGTCTCCTCCTTGCACTTTCCCCCGGAGAACACATCTCTCCTGCACTCAGGATACTACACTGGCTGCCCATCAGCCATCGTGCCTCTTTCACAGCCATGTACACTATGGGTGGACACTCCGCTAGCATTGCAGACACCTGCGGAAACTATTTATGAAAATCTACAAAAGTGGTGTCTCACGAGTAACATCAACAATATACAGAACAGCACAGTATACCTGCAACTTCAAAAGGGCTACATTTCCATCCTTATATAAATACATGATTGCCATAATCACCATTTGATTGAAAAAAAAAGAAAACATACAAATGTAATCATATATCGAAAAGAGAAAATCCAACACTTTGAACAGTCAACTATTCAGAGTGATGGATTTTCACTTTTAGATATATTATTATATTTGTATTTTTGTTTTTTGTCACATTGTCACATGGTGATTTTGTTAGCGATGCATATATATATATATATAGATATATATATGCATCGCTAACAAAATATATATATATATATACAATGAAAAAACGTTGTTAAAGGGACGTTATGGTTACAAGTGAAACCGAAAAATCTCAGAAATTCACTGCTTATGATTAGCTAAGCAACCATAACTTGTGCCACCACCATGCACTGCGAAGACTAACACTCAGAACATCAAAGATGACATCACTGATGACATATCTAGGCCAGGTGTTTTTGTTCACTGGTAGTCAGAATATTAAAATTCAAAAGGTGCTATATATCTAGATGTTAACTTTGTCATATGTTCTTAAAGTACTTTCCTTAGGGTTTAGTCTCAGCTCATTGTGCACACACATGGGGCAATTAGCAGGCCTCCAATACACAATTCATTTGTATACAAACTTTAATGTTATTAACATTTTCTGATGATGCTGTTTCTTTCTTCCTTACTTTTTATTTTCCCTGTATGCGCCTCTGATTTTTATGCATTGTGGGTCTTCATATGTATTGTTTGTACTAGCACAAGTAAATCTTGAATTGTTTGCAACTGGAATGGGGTATAACGGCTCGGCAGCCCAAGTTATCGGCCCAAGCGAAGCGAGTGCAGATAATGAGGGCTCCAGACCATTATACCCCATTCCAGCCCCTGCAATGGGGGATGATGGTCATTAGCACCTCGGTTTACCAAAGTTGGACGGATGGTGCTAAAAAAAATGATTTTTTTCTTCCTCTGGCTTCCCGCTGTAGAAAGGAAAATCTTTTCCAAGATGGCCACCATGGAAAGGGAAGGAAGGGCTCCATACAGAGCTCCTCTTCCCTTTCCATGGCAGCCTGAAGAAGGTGAAGAGAGAACCCTATGACCATATTACTACAACCACATGTTTTTTCCTTTCAAACTTATACCACTTTCAAACAACTTTACCACATAGCAGTGTTGTCCTTTGTGTTCATGGCAAGTAGCCAGATTGTCTGTGTCATGACATTATGCCATGGCCCAGACAACCTGGCCGCTGCCCATGGCCACCGGCTGTACCTATGTCACCAAATGTACATCACTATTTTTTTACCTACATTATGACCATTCTTTAAGGTCCTTGCCAATGCTCCTTACACGAGTTTGCTGGAAATCCACCCATGTTTTATTTTTTCAAAAGTGTCAAAATGTATGTACATATAATAGTCATATAACCCCTGCATTCAAGGTTGCATCTGTAATTTTTCTGAAAACATTTGTCCACATTTGTCAAACGGCAACAAAGTAAAAATGATGAAACCCCATCTAATTTAGCCCCCTCTTGACAAAATCCCACCAAACTTTACAAAACCGTTTATATCTAGATCTAAAATCTTTTTTATAAACTGTTGTGTAGATTTGTCAAATGTCACCATATTTATAAGCCTTAACATTATTTATGGCATCGCTCTAATGTTGCCCCCTCTTGACAAAATCCCACCAAACGTTCCCAAAACATCTATATTAACAATTTATTTGCTAACTTTTGTGCAGATTCATCAAATGGCAACACATTTATATGCCCCCCTCTAATATTGAGCCCTCTTCACATGACAGTGCCACACTTTCCATAACCATTCAGAATCAGGTCTAGAATGAAATTCCGAAATCTCATGCAGTTTCATTGAGTCACGGCAAAGTTATTAGCCATCCAATAACTGCTTTTCACCAACACTGTAATGCAGAAATAGGCATAGATGTCCCCAAACATCTGAAGTGTTCAGGAACATCATAGGACCATACCGAAAATCCAGACTGTTTGCGGACTTCAGGAATGAAAAAAACAGTTTTGGAGATTTTTACAGCCATATCCCATCCCGTCCTCATCACCCCCACTTCCTCAGAGATTGAATGATGAGTTTGACAACTAATCTCGTGTCTGCACACTGATGACAGCTGACTACCGTTATCCTGAAAGGTGAAATCAGAGGAAACATCTTGAGGGAAGTTGGAAGTATTTAGCCATCCAAAAACTACTTTTCACCAACCCTATAATGCATAAATAGGCATAGGTGTTCCCGAACATCTGAAGTGTTCAGGAACATCATAGGACTGTACGGAAAATCCAGACTGTTTGCGCAATTCAGGAATGAAAAACACCAGTTTTGGGGATTTCTGCAGCCATATCCCATCCCGTCCTTATCACCCCCACCTCCTCAGAGATTGAATGATGAGTTTGACAAGTGCAATGTGGTGTTTTTAAAAGGTTTTTACCACAATGTTCCCGGGCACCAGCGGATGTCCGTGAATCCAACATGGCAGGCGTTTCCAAAAATCTGATGCACTTCACGCTTTTCACCATCCAATCAGTGGGCGCGTTCGATGTGTGCGAACATCACGTCGGTCCTCTGGGCCAATCGAAGGCCTGTCCGCGGACCAAACAGGGAAGTTTAACTAATCACTCTGTAACTGACATTTCTGTTGTACAGTTCTAATTAAAACCCCAAAAATTATTATAATATTATCCTTATTGGGCTCATCTTCACTCACACTATTTCCCTAATAACCCCAGTGATCTTCTTTATTTTAGATCAATACTTGGTTCTATTTTTATTTTGCTCTTCTTTTCAGTGACCTTAAGCCAAATACTCCCCTCTGCTCTCACTCTTAGGCTCCAGATATTATTATGCTGCAGTTGTTTAGAATATTTGCTTTCAGGCAACACATATATCAAATTGTTTACAGTTGTATTTGCCTGTATGTTTTTTCAATGTGCTCTTTTAAGAATTGTACAAATAAATGTGATCCACAAAACTTGCATAGATACATTTCAATAAAAAAAACAGTAAACACTATTATGATACATACATGATGTAATGATGCTGTAGTGATGTTGACACAGATACAAAAGGAGACAGGCCCGCAACACAGCCAAGTCCATACCTAGAAGTAATTCTTGTTTGTCTACATACAATTGCAATAACAAGAATGTAAGCATACAGCACTAGAGAACATGTCAATATTTGCTCAAACCTACCTAAACAAATTCTTTTATTTTTTGTTACCAAAACCTGTCATGAGAAACTACAGTACTAAGGTCCATACACAGGTTTTCACTTTCGGGCATGTAAGCAATATTCCTATATTTTGCAACCAGTAAATCACAAGAAATAAACCAATTTGTAATATCCATAACTGTGTTTTGTGACGTGATTAATATAGACTATAATTAGAATTAGATAATTGTGGACTAGTTGGCCTACCACCAGCCAGATCCTCTCTAGATATCAATACGTTTTCCAAAATAACTCATCAATTGGAAAGCAGTCCACAGACAAAGTCATAACTAACCTATAAAATGTTTCTTTGCAACATCATATGTGATCATATCTTATAGATATCTAAGGATACCTCTCTAGGATATATTTCAGAAAATATACATGGTATGTTAGAATTCTTTTGGGTGCGATATCTGATGGTGCCCCCTCTGCAAATCTATCAGTGTTAGTGTGTCTGGTTAGACACACCCACTATCACATTGAGCAGAAAATATATCACATACTAATGCTTGGGGTGCTAAATGGGGTGCTAAATACCGATTTTGAGATACAGTTGAATCTCAAAAAATCAAACCAAGCTGTAGAATGTCTAGTCCAAAAGTATGTAAATGTTAGTTAGTGTTAGTATTTATGTCCAAATCCAGCATTTCAAAATTATTGTTTTATGCTGCTAATCCTTACTGCAGGAATTTGTAAAAAAATAATGTTTGTATGTGGTGTCAGGTCCTACCCCATCATATCAATGGAATTTGAGTAATATTAAAGCTTGAGTCTGAAAAAAAAGTTGAGATTTGGTGTACATGGTTTGAGATCGGTGAATTGTCTTGGGAGTATAGCTCAGGCGGCAACGTGCTCGCCTTGGAAGCAAGATGACACAGAGCAACACAGGTGCGACCCCCGGGTCTGCGCTTAGAAACATCTGGGTATTAAGCACATTATAAATAACCTATCGTATCATATACCGACCCAGAAAATGCATTTTATGAAATCACCAGTGATCGAATGGAAAGTTGATGCACAGAACATGTTTATTTTTAACCATTAAATTGTCTGAAAAATGAAATTGTCCTTCCATCTTGCCTTTTTAATATTTTACATTCAAATTTAGGCTTTTGGTCAGGGCACTTAAGGGAGTGCACCTAAATTGTATATACAGCAATCAAGTTTTTGTTTTATTTGTAGTGAATGGGATACAAGTATTATACAAACTTTGGGAGACTATTGATCTTGATAATATGCATCTTCCCCCATAATGTTTACCCCAAGTATTCCACATGTCGGACAATTATGGTTTCATTTTTTGAGAATCAGTTTTTGTCTTAGGGTTTCTTTGTTTACTGAATGGGCAATTTATAAAACAAGATATTCTATTTCCATTCCTCGCCATTTAATAACCAGACCACTCAAGCCTTTTGTGGACTATGGTACAAAAGGCCTTATCCTCAGTGTTGATCAAATTCATCTCATCATCAAAGTTTCCAATAATGATAGGTGCCCGGTGCAAGGCGTCCATAAGACTCTAACTGAAGAACACACTGTTCACATGTGGTGTTAAAAGATGTGATTGGTTGACAAAATGTAAACATGTTGACCAATATATAATTTTGAAAACATTTCTCTAATTGAAAAGTCTGAGCAATATAGGACAACAGGAGGTATCCTTATCTTATGCCAACTTCCACCACACATCTTTTAGAAAGGAACCATTAGTCAGCATGATTTGTTTTTGTTCAGGTTTTAAACACATAGGTAACAAACTATACATCTTTATATGAATCTGCCTAAATATAGAACCCTACTAACAAGATTTGCAGAAGAATTACAACCTTAATGGGTTTCCCAAAGTCCATTTTGCCAGTTGTTTCTCTTTTCCAAGAGGACCCCACACCACATTAGTATATTTGCCAATACTGTGGGTTTGGGAAGTGCATGCGTTTCGTGTGAAGCATTTTCATAATAAAATAAATCTATACAATGCAATTTGTAAATAGGGATTATTAAATGAAGCTAAGCAGAGGTGGATTGAAACACTTCATAACAGTAATATGCCTTGTTTTTCTGGAATAATGGATGTTGTGTCCTATGGCAGCCGACTTTAGGTATTCAGCTGATATGCTGCTCACCCTCATTTGAGGCGTCCTCCCTAATCACAGTTGGGTAGTCAACAAGATGGTTGACATGATTAGAAGTAATTCGCCTATCTCCAAGGAATACCTTAGCAAGTTCTGCTCAGCTGAAACCTTGACGAATTGGATTCTGCTCAGCAGGAACACAAGGGTGAGTAGGGGTGAAATGGTCTGCACACTTCTTTATTTATTCATTTATTTATTCTTCTGTATTTATGTTTTTATTTACAGAGTGGGCTAAACCTGGAGGCATCAAGGCGCTGTTACAACCAGTTACACAGACTGTTCAAAGGTCAATGTCAAAACAGAGGAAGGAGGCCACCTGCAAAGTTATGTGAACAACAAACTTTTCTGTTATCTCCTGAACCAACAAACCAAAACACAATTCAATCATGAAGGTAAAACAGGGGACCTTTAAGAGATATACCATCTTCGCCTTTTGTGGTAACATGGGGCAAGGGAAGGTTATGCTCTTAAGAAGGGTGTGAAGGTGAACCTGTAGTGACCTGAACGACACAGCAACACAGATACATACTATGACTTTTGGCATGGAGCTTATGAAATGGGAATCTGATCTGCAGATTTACTTTTCAGAGATTAAATTACCTGCTTCATTGTATTATGTAAACAAACCAAAAATCCCTCACAGAAAGGAAATTACTTTATAGTTAAAGATGGCCACCATAACATTAGTGATCATCTCTGCATAAGTAATCTCGTGTCTGCACACTGATGACGGCTCACTGCCGTTATCAGGAAAGGTGAAATCAGAGGCAACATCTTGAGGGAAGTTGGAAGCGTGTGTAGCTGAGTGGAACAGTCATCCAGCAAAGTTGCTGGGGAGAAAAAGTAACATTAGCAAATACGGGAAATCATGTTCATGTATTGTTTTCCTTGATGCATGTTCTGGAGATACTTCTGATCAATAAGAATTATCCAGAGCTATTAACTTAAGCATGAAGCTACCGTCAGATCTAGTAACCAGTAAGGGGATCAGTGGATTTATTTTTCCTTACATTGAGCTATTAGGTGGCACAAAAGTGCCACCTTCAAGCTGAAACTTTTGAATTCAAGTACAGATGGGTAGAAATGGCATATGAGGATGTATTGTTTGGTCATATTCCCACCCATTGACTGCCCATAGCCATGCCAATCACTATGTACAGTCCCACCCAGTTCCTGCCTCTCACCATCCTAAACACCTCCTCATTGGAACTCTTTGAGCTCACTTTAATGAAGCTTTACCATCAAACTTTGAACTCGGAGTGCTTGTGTTTTTTCAAAGCAGTGTTCTGAGAGTTGATGACTTAATTGGAGTTGGAAACGTGCTATGGTGTAATAAAAATGTCTTGAACTGGTCTGGCTTCAGCCACTATGTTTACGAGCACAATGCACATCCTACACTGAAGGCCTGTTAAAAACAAGCATTGGCAAAGCCAACAGTTTTGACTTGTGTATAAGTATTAGGCATTTGCCAGGCACTTTTATCAGATGCCCATGCACTCAAACTATTTTGCACCTGCTACCATCGAAAGCCAGTTAATAACTCTACGGCAGTGCCTGGCAAGTGTCTTTTTCATATCTACAAAAAGCCCACACTGTTGGCATTGCCAATACTTGTTTATTTCTGTTTGCACTGGTCCAACTCTGTTCTATCTATGAACCTGACATGTTTGTTTTTTGTCAGACTTAGGGGGTAATTCATGGAATAAATGTATGCCGAAATTTGTGGCGCAAGCTGGCACAAGCGTGAAAAACCTAGCGCACGCGTGCGATTCATGGAAAGCCCTGCGCGTGTTTTTCCCGGGATAGTGCACACGGGAACACACATCACTGCGACATCCCGAACGCTGTGCATGACACGCACAGCAAAAGCGCACAACGTGTAGCTCACACACCAAAAAGCGGGTGGAACACACGGAATGGGGAACAACGTGTGAAAATGAGGGTGTAACTGGGGAAGTACTTCTGGGAAATACACGGAACGCCCACAGGCGCGCGAACAACACGTATTCATGGAATGGAATAGGGGAAACCCGCGCACGCCAAAAGACACGCACAGGCGTAAACACGTCCGGCACACGAAGGCAGGCGGAAGCGTCCGTGCGCAGTATAAAAGTGCGCGCCAACAACAAACACGTATATACAGCTACGATGAATGTCCCATTTCTCGCAGCACTGATCGTGGGACACCGCAGGAGGAGGAGAATAGCCAGGTCCTGCATTTTTTTGCACAGGACAAGCCTTTTTGGGATGCCTAATGACCAGGTCTATGGCAGGTATAGGTTTCCACCTCATATCATCCTAGACCTGGTCACTGAGTGGGAGGATGACCTCACATCACCCACCGTGTGCTCCCAAGCACTGAGCCCCTTGGAAAAGGTGCTCAATGTCCTGTATTTTTTGGCCACTGGGTCATTTCAGCGGACAACTGCCATAGTCGGGGGCGTCTCACAGCCCACGCAGTCACGCTGCCTACACCAGGTGTTGGCAATCATGACTGCGCGCCCTTCAATCCGCAGGCACATATACATGCCCAGAACACCCGCAGAAAGGCAGGCCGTGGTCCAAGACTTTTACAGGTTGGCACACTTCCACAAAGTGCTTGGTGCCATAGATTGCACACATGTGGCCCTACGTCCACCTAGGGCCACTGAGACCATCTACCGCAACCGCAAACACTGGCATTCCATCAACGTACAGGTTTTATGCGAAGCCCATGGAATCATCACCCCTGTCTATGCAAACTATCCTGGGTCTACCCATGACAGTTTCATATACATTATGTCCGCACTGAGCGGGAACCTTGAAGCTGGGAAGCATGGCAACACATGGCTCATTGGTGAGTACAAATGTCTGTGCACATGCATGCATGTCAAACACAGACAAATACACAAACCCAACTAATGACAACCATCCTCAACTCCCCAGGGGACAGTGCCTATCCTCTGAGCAACCACATGAGGACGCCAATACGGAACACCACCACACTACCCCAGGTAAGATACAACAGAGCCCATATTACAACCAGGGGCATCCCTTGACCCCTCAGGCGGGCAGCTACTATATGCACCCCCAGTAGTGTGCAGGATCATTGTGGCAGCATGTGTCCTGCACAATGTTGCAACACAGCGGTGCTTACCGGTGGACATGGTGGTGCCCCCACATCCCCAACCACAGGCACAGGTGCTGCGAATGGGAGGGGAAAGGGAACGTGGCGAGGCAGCCCAGACCCAGCTTGTGGCCATATTTTTCACCTAAACTCCCACCCCCGCGGAGTGCACACAGGCCTGGCACATACCAGGTGACAATCGATGATGACAAAGAGACAGTCAACTGTCACAACCTTACCACCCTGAGAATGTTGCCACAGAAGTGCTACATTGTGTGCATCCCTAGCTACTCAAACGTAACCAATCAGGTGTGACCAAAGGGAACACATGCAAGGTGCATATCACATCACCCCCCCTGCAAAACAGGCCATGAAAATCACTTTTATGTCACCCAAACCCTCCCAACACCCATCACCCTCATTGGCTACACCATGACATGGCATGCAACAGCAAAAGATCAAACCAAAAGCACTCCACATGACCAGTCATATACGAAGTGACACGTGATAAATGGAAAGAGGCCTGAGACAATCACACCTGACATGGAATCAAATGAAATGACTGACCAATAACCTCCCACACATACAAAGTCATACACAAATGCATGCCACCAGCGTTACCATCAACAAAAGACAGAATACCTGTTGGCATGCACATTGCCCAATCCAAATCCACAAATCCCAAAACCGTGTGCTGTGTGTGTCTCCTGCAACACACCGCTCAGCACACAGCATAGTGAGCAGCCATTGTGTTGGGGATACACCTTTAGCATCATATAAAAAGGACACACAACAAAAATAACCCAGTGACACATGTACACAATCCCCAAATGGTAAGTGATCATGTAGTGCAGGGACACAGCATGCCAGAGAAGGCAATTTGTGTGCACGTGTGGGCATGGAAGTGTGGTCATATGTGTGGTGGTGCATTGTGTAAGTGTGTGTGTGTCAGTAGGGACATGCACTCAATACTTGCATGTGAAATGAAGTGACCCTCAGTGTCCTGTACACATCACATGTGAACATTGTCCATGTGGATACCACAGTATGTCAAACCACAACAATCTCCTGACACCTGAAAAGAAAACCCAACACAGGAACAGCCATTGAACAGCAGAACACATCATTTACATAGTACCCCACAATGACAATGTCAGAGAGTGCCCTATCACTGTAGCCCAAGCGTTCTGTCTGACAACAAAAGCCCCTCCCTCATTTCCTCATCACCATGATCTTCAGAAGAACTGTGTCTGGGGTCCGTCAGCTTCTTCCTTCTAGTCTACCTGGCTTCAGGATCCCCCTTCCCCTTGGTGTCCTTGTTCTTCCTTATGTGTAAAAAGGGCCCAGCCCCCTCAGAGGCCACCTTGATTGGTAAAAATACCAAATCGCAGAGAACTCCAAGGAGCCAAACCCCCAAACCTGAGAAAAAGCCTGTAGGCACCAAAAAACCCTGGAAGATTCTCCAGTAGATGACTTTAAGTCACAGAATATGGCCAAGCACATGTCCAAACTGAATGATAGAATAACTACCAAGGTAGCACAGTTGAACAATGGTTCAACAGGATGGATAGCAATTTCAGTACACAATAATCAATGAGGATGCCACATAACTGATGGGTAGTGTCACAGCTCCGGTCGCGGTGTGGGCGGCTGCAAAGTAAAACTTACACAGGCCTCTGAGACCCCGGCGGGGAATGAGGGTTAGGGATCCGTTGGTTAGATATGTGTCGGTATACAGGATAACCGGAAAGAGGGTCAGGAGAGGGGAGGTGGATGGGCAAGGGAAAGTGGGGAAAATACAAAATCCAACAATTGACAATTACACATAATCAATTAGAGAAACCATGTTCTTCATGCACATTGTACAAACTGGCTCAAAGGCGATCCAAAGAGAGACTTATCTCTGGGGTGAGTGCTGGCCTCCAGCCTGCACACACTCAGGTCCGGTAACAGGAACATTCAATGCTGCAAAGAGAGCAGAAGTTACTATTCTGTGGGTGTTGCCTCACACACACACAACACCATTTATGCCTCGAACTTAGTGAATCCTCCCCAAACAAGACCTCTTGTCTGCTGCTTCGTTTGTATTGTTTTGCTTGCCCCCGTGATGGTCCATACACTGTTTATGTGGTAAGGTAGCCGCATGTGGCTCCGCGGTAGACCATGTGTTAAGAATCACACATGAGAGTATGGACCTTGAATGTGCTGCTAGCCACGTGTGACGAGGTGCGACTGCAGTACAAGTCGCGTTCTGCCAGCCGCAGCATTCAATAGGCAGCGCACATGGCTAATTTCATATTCTAATGATATGCACTGCACATGAGTTTGTGCGTTGCTGGGTGCCCCCCCACTCGCACTATATTAGTTTGTGGCTAGGCTTTGTAGTCCTTGGCCCGGTGTCTGCTGGGAAAGGTAGTCTGGAGGCTCCTTTTCCTGCAGAAAGGGCATAAAAGCCCTTTATAAGTCTGGAAACTTTTCTGTGTATGTTTCATTTTGCTTCTTGTTACTGGGCCATGTCTGAGACCTACATCTGACCTCCTCCCATACAACCCCAGGGTCTGTACCCTGACAGGTAGAGCTGGAACTTGAGTAGAAAATAACCAAGGAGGCTGGCACAACTGGATGGTTGAGCTGAAACCCAATCAATCCTCGATAGCGTGAACGAAGAAAATCAGAGACAGCACAAGTCTGAAAAGGCACAGTGAATGCGAGATAGCCGGAAACAGCTGACAGCAAGTTAAGAGCCCCAACAGTTGAATAGCATTGGTAAAAGCTCAAACTCAACATAAAGGTATGGATGAAATAGATGAAAGACAGGAGGAGCGAGAGAGAGATGCTGTGGAACAGAAGTGTACTGAGGCAAACCAAGGCAGTGTAAGAGTACGTGGAAATAACTGCCCGAAAGACGGGCGGTCAGATCTGCAACAAGGACAGTAGCAGGAAGAAAATCAGGGACTAAAGGCAAAGAGCATTAAAAACAAGTAATAAAAGACTTGTAGTCCAGTAGGAAAACTGTGCCGTCAGGCAGCAGCGAAGTCCAAGAGGGAAGACAGATACAAAGTGCCATCCAAACGGAACGGAGTAGAGTAGTAGTATAGGCGGACATCTCAGGTGAGGACTGGACGGTGAGTTGTTCCTCTTGGGTCACATTCCTAATGTATCCTCCTTTGCCACAATCCCCAGGGGCTGAACTCAACACGTACCAACTTGACATTGTCACCACCCGGCCCCCTCCCACCATCAGTATGACTTTGACAGCTAACAGGTGCAGGCTACCGTCTACAGCATGAAGTGCATCAAGCATGTATACAGAGCAAGAAATGAAAATACATCACAATCAACTTCAATAAATGTACAGTTCAAAAATGTACTCACTAAAATTGATTGCAGACATGCCCTGGAGAAAACATCCATAATCCCCACTAGGGGTGTAAAGACAGGTAGTACAGCAGCAGACAGGCCACAGATATGACGAAATTCCAATGCCCTTGTGTAAATTGTTGTCAAACCAAACCATCCTTGCAAGCCCATGTAAAGGGAAAGCAGGAGTGGCTGTGTGTCAGGACCCCAAGCCACAAACACATACATGAGACAGGCTTGAATGGGCGCAGCTGTAACAGACAGTGGATGCTTTCAAAAGCCACAAAGCACCACACCGTCACATGAATGCAAAATAGACAAACAATTTTAAGCTAATAAAATAAAAAATTGCCACATACGACCCGGGGAGGGGAGGAGGCACCCAGGAGGGGGGAGGTACAGGGTGCACCTCAACACCCACATGCAATGATTTTGAGATTTTAAAAAAACCTCCATGGGCTCAACGGATGCACGACCCAACCTGTGTTGCAGATAAGTCGTCGTCCTGCTCACCCTCTGGTTCAAACGGTGGATGTGGCTGGATGTGGCACAGTTGCCTGACCACGCCTATGCGCTGCTTGCCCCTCGATGGCAGCAAGCATGAGGGTCTGGTAAGCCCGGTCCTGAGTGGCGATGGCACATAGATCAGCATGCAGTACCTCACGTGATACGCGTGCTTCCTCTTGCAAGGTTACACATGTAACACAGAGTTCTGCCTGCATGGCCTTGCATGACATCAGGAGCACCACCGGCTTGCAGGTAGCTCAGCCAAGATGGTGTTCTCAAGATGCTCCAACCTCTCCTCTGTCCGCTGCCTCTGGGACATGTTGAGCACACCCAGAGTAGATCTGAGGTAATTATACTCAACCCTCAGGGCCACCATGTGTGCATCTGCATGAGCAGCAATTGCTTGACGCAAAGACACCATTTCAGCCCGGCGTACCCTGTCTAAGGCCACCATGCCCAGCCTGAGTGAGCGGGCCGTGGACTGTGCTGCCTGCTGCTGGAGGTCCACCAGCCTAGCAGGGGGGAGCACGGATTGAGCCACACATTCCATTCTCTGAGCAATCTTCTCAATAGCTGGCCCCTGTTGTTCTGAATTGGCATACATGGATTGCTCCCACTCAGTATACCCTGCAGGCGCACGGCCATCCCGTTGCTGGACTTGACACCTGTGGCGCCCATGGAGATGTGGTCCTCACTGGATTGGCACCACCCACGGCTGCAGGACTACATCCCTCTGTTGACATGATGGCCCAGGCACATCAGCAACTGCTGTGGAGGGTCACTGTGCGTCCCGATCAACCACAGGCAGAGGCTCCAACACTGTCTGGCCCCTTAGTGCAGACGTCACGGACACAAGATCGTCCACATCAGGATCCCTCACCGTCAACGAATGGACATGCCGCGCATCCAACTCAACATTTTTGTCAGAGTGATCATCAGATCTAGACTGATTGCCAGCCCTGGACATGAGGAGCACAAGTGGGTTCTGGTGGTCTACTACCCCATGACCCCCACTTGTGCCGGGTTGCTGATGTAATAGCAACCCTGTGTCTGGATTGGCATCACCATCCTCTGGCTCCATTGCATCATTATCTGTAATGTGGAAAAAAGAAACATGAGTACACATGTCAGAGGCACATAACCCACATGCACATAGACATCACATGGACAGGCAACACATGAAGCATACATGTCACACACAACTCAAATTCTGCAATGCATCCAGTGGCATTGATATGCAAACGCATCCCAAAAGCAGAAATAGATGTGTGTAAATAGCAAAGTCTACACATGTAGTGAATGTAGTATATCACCTCCATCACACACCACCTCCGTCAGGCACATTTCACAGGCAGAAATGACAGATGGCAACACAGAAATGGCACATATCATAGGCATGTCTGAACAGCCAAATGGCCACAGCTGCAACTGAATCCAAACAAACCATGACACATGTAATATGCATGTACACATGCATCACAAAATCATCATCACCAATATAACTTCATCCATCTGCAGGTCGGCCCGTACCGGGCGTCATGGGCCATGTAGACATAGTGAATGTCCCCAGCAAAGCGTCGGCCTGCAACCAGGCATGAGGGACCATGACGCCCAGTACGGTCCGAGCTGCCGGTCCAGGAAGCCTCCAGAACACCCCTCAGGGCCTCATACAGCACATTGTGCATTGATTGTGCCCTAAAACATTATTCAGTGTGTCAAATCATCACGGCCAAGCCCCACCAGATTAGCTAAGTGGGAATGGCTGTACACATACTGCACAACAGTGCACCTTCAGGAATTTGCCAGTTGAACACAATAGGCGCAATGCTGAAATCGCAGCAGCATTAATGTTAATCAACTACATATTAGTCATTCAATAAAAAAGTGGCAGAGAACACGTGTAAATGAACACTTTCACACACACATAAGTGAGTAGCCGCAATGTTACACTACACAACATTGAAGCTGCTTGCATATGTTCATGTGAAAGTGTTCAAGAACACCCATGTTCATATTCACCCATAGAGTGATTATGAACAGCATCCTATACAGCAAAGCAAGCAGCTACAACGCTGCTTGCTTTGATGTATGTGAAAGTGTACACATACACATGTAAAGGCAGCTCCACAGTCATTACAACCCGATTGGCAGGCTATAATCAATCTGCGGCCTATAACAGTTAGTATAGGCTGCAGATTGACCAATCAACTTTGCTAAACACCCGCTAGGGTGTTCTAATACTGAGTAGATGTGTCACAGGATGCACCTGTGCCGGTTCCTTTCATGACAGTGAAGGGATGACAATCTGACCATACATGCTAGGTCACTTTGACATTGCAGCAGTGTGTAGTAGGCATGTAGAATGGTGTAACATGGCTCAGAAGTGGTTTGGTGCAGTGCAGAACATGTGTACATTACCGACTATCTACACCAACAAGCACATTATGATGTCAATCAATTAGCATGAAGGCAGTGTAAGTGCAAGTTCAGGCATCACGTGCAATGTGCATGCAATCGGTTGCATGGCTACAGGCAACCCCCCCTAGTGAAAATGCAGGGAAGCATTGCATGGCAGTGAAAGGTTGACCAGAGAACTGTGTATTGGCAGACATTGTTGAGTAGACTCAATTGCATCATCCGAGTCAACTGACAACACAGCAGATGAGTATGGGACAGTAAGCAGGGCACATGATGAACCCTCTGTAGTACATATTCGCACAATAGAAGACTCAGGTTGATGAGTTCTGTGGGGGATATTGTAGTCAAATATTTAATTTTTAATTTTTAATTTGGGTTCGCCCTCTTGTGAGGTACTTGGCTAGCAGATCTCAAATTTAGCGCCTGTGAAATCTATTAACCCATAGCACAGACGTCAATCTACACAGAACTCCGTCCTGATGAAGGCCGTGTTAAAGATGAGGCACACCTAGCCCACCTAGAAACGGCTGAAACACCTGGTGTAGACGCACTACTCCCCCCAAAACTACAGCACATTAATGCTGTTTACGCAAGAAAAATAATTTTGTGTACCCACCATTGTTCTATGTGTTTTTCACAAATGTTGACTTGAATATGTACACTGTAATATGTGAATTTCTTGGCAAATCCTAATAGGAGTCGGGTTTGTTGCACACACACAATTTGGAGATTGTCCCAAAAAATGTTTTTTTGGCACTGTGTGTTGTAAATATCTTTCTGTTTTTTTGTCTGATTGTTCTGTTTTAGCAAACCATTTTGATGTCTTAATTTCTCTAAATGTTGGATTTATGTCTTTTTGCACACAACTCTAATATAAAAAAATGAGATTTATCCCTACAACATACTATTGAAGAGTGATTCCTTCCTTAGCAATGCAGAGTTTGATAATACATGTGGAGGTGTTGTTCTGAGCCTGGCATCCTTGGACCTATTCATTTGTATCTTTTGTTTTACACTTTAGTTTAGCACAGCGTCGGAGGTCATCCCAACGCTTTTTGCACTCCTGAGCTCTGAACACCTCATGTCCGAATGCACTGACACCCTCTGCAACTTGCTTCCAGTGCTCCCCACGCTGGGCAGGCGTACTGTGAGAATTAGGGACCACCAGCATCTCACGTTCATGTCCGACACATAGTCCACAAGGACGTCCAGTTCCTGCTTGCCGAAAGGCTTCTTCCTCAATGTGCTGGAAGAAGGAGACGTGTCTGGGGTCCCAGTCTCTTGTGCAGGAGCAACCTTCCTCCTCTTGGACAGTGGTCCCAACCCTGACTGGCAGTGGCACTGGCGGACTGGACCAAGGGAGTGGCAGGTGGAACTAGGACGGAAGCCCTGACCTGTGTCAGTGGCTGCTGGGTGCTCTAGACTGGACCTAGCGCAGCAACAGCGGCTGTGCCAAGGCCTGTGACCGAGCCTGTCCTGGCTGGCAGACTCACAGCCGGGGTGGTGTTGGCTGCATCTGCCCATGCAGTTGCCAACACCCGGCTGGACGGGGCAGCAGATGACAACACTGCCCCCGGGACAAGTGCCTCGGTCGGAGCAGCCCTGCGTGCACTTACCATGTGCCTCCTGACCACCTGGAAATCATCCTGCGACTCTTGAGGTGCCAACGCTGCATGCGCTGGCCGACCGTGAGCCTGGTCGGTGGTGGTCACAGTTGCACCTGCAGCTACCACTACCCTTGGGCCCGTGGCAGAAGATGAAACTGACTGCCAGGTCACATGGGCGCCAGTGTCAGATGCAAGAGCTGCATCTCCCGGAACCACAGGGGGTGGTGGCATGACTGCACCCATACATGACGGAACATCCTGCCGAAGTGGTGCACTCCTGCCTCTTCCCCCTCTGCAGCCACCCTGAACACCCTGGAGTCCCCCTACTCCCTGGTCACCCCGGCCATGTCTCTGACCACGGCCACCACGTGGAGGACCCCCAGCTGAGGCGCCCCTCACCTTTCGTGGCCTCTCAACCATGGCACAGATGTAGTAGTGCCAATGGGAGGTGTACACGACAATTGTCCTGGGCAATTGGGGTGAAGGGGGTGGGATACTAGATATAAACAGCACCCCTGTGCACCTGCAAGGCTGTATGTGACCCCGGTGAGAAAATGATGGGTCACACAATGCTCAGGCACCCCAAAACTGCAGTAAAACCGTGTAAGCAACCCCCGGTAACCCACGTGTGTGGAATTAACCTCCCGCAGTACGCGGTGGCACCCAGGGACACGAAAAACATGTACGCGTGGGGCACACAGGCTACTATGACGTTGAAAACGGGTAAGTGATACACAGGGGGACCCCCAGCGGGAAAAATAGCGAGCGTTACTCATCGTCTGACTAGTGTGGCAATGAAAAACACGCATAGCCAATACCCCCGCCAAAAGAAGAGACACATCCTTGATCTGCTGTGAAGTAGTGATGGTGCATGAAACAACAAGAAGTAGCAACACACGCGTTGGTCTCTACAAAAAGCATGTACAACAAACTGCTGGGCCCCGCTCACCTTTAACCTGTGCTGAGGGAAACGCCCGTGGCTGTCATGTTACTTACGCGCTTAAGCCCTTTCCCCGAATTACAAGCATTAACACGCGGACGTGCTGTTTTTGCACGTGCGGATTCACTATGCACCTGTGCCGAGGGAAACGCCTATGCCCGTCACGTCACTTACGTGCTTAGGCCCTTTCCTCGAATTAAACGCATTAACATGCTGACGTGCTGTTTTTTTCACGTGCCAAATCACTCTGTATCATGCTGGCCACGTGACAACACACGGAAGACCACGCTCCTTCCCAGAAGGCCATTTTCCTGCCCCCCAGAGCCCCGAGCCACCTCCCATTAGCCATCTGCTGCAACCTGCCTGCCTGTTGGCCACGTGCCCTGCTATTTGGAGCCTGCACGTCAGCCATCTGCAGGGGTCCAGTTGCTGTCACCACCCCTGCTGGAACAGAAGACTCCGGACTGCAGTTCCATCGCCCCACATCCCAGCACCAGGACCCAGTTGCCCACCCACACCTGCCTCAGGGGTTTCCATGTTGGGCCAAAATCCATCTGGGACCAGTGGCGACCCCCCGGCAGAAAGGCAGAGGGCTGCCAGCTTCACTGCAGGAGAAGTTGGCATCCTGGTGGAGCAAGTCCTGGTGCATTATGATGCCCTCTTCGGAAGAACACGCGCCGACAAGGATGGACGGAAGAGGATCTGGATGGACATCGTGGTTGCCAAAAATGCAGAGGGGGTGGCAACCCGCGACCTACCACACGTCCATAAGCGCTGGGAGGACTTCAGGTCCAGGACCCTCAGGAAGGCCCGGCGCCTCTTGGACGCAGCGGATGCAGTGGGGTGCCGGGTCTGCCTTACCACTGACCAGATGAGGGTCCTGGAAAACATTCGCCCAGCGCTTCACTTCCAGGTCATCGAGAGGCAGACCCGTCCAGAGTCGAGCGGTAAGTGTCTATGCATACTGATTGGACGCAGTGCATGTTGAGGTGTGCCAGGAGTGTGCAGCTTGGACATGTGTCTGGAAAGGCCCATGTATGGATGTGTATCTGCAGGTCGAGAACAAACACACTTTCCACTCTCCAGTAAATATGCACAGCACTTCTTAAGTGCTACCCAGTGTGGGTAAGTTCTTGATTTTTATAGTTTGGCAGATTGCATAAAGTCAATTATTTTACATAAACATCATACAGAGAGATAGGTCACAACGACCTGAATACTGATTGGTTAAATTGATTGTGTATCAAAACATGAGAATACATCAGTTACTGTCAGGACTTTATAGACAGTGCACTAAAGTGAGTAAATGAACATTTTCAACAAAGATAACAAAACAGATAACAAATTGTTCTATAAAAGAACAGTGACAATACACTGTGATTTTAAAAGATGCGGCGACGACAGGTTGTTTCAGTCATCTGGGCGGGCTAAATGAGCCTTGTATCTGACGCAGCCTTCATCAGGACGGGGGCTGAATGAGACAAATATACGTAGAGTGCTGTGGGTAGGGAGATGGCGAATTAATCAGGTGAGTATCACCTTAATCCAAAGGATTTAATTTATAATTTAAGAATAACTAATATTTTTGCTGTGCCATGTTAAGAGAAATCATGGAGGAACATCTTACCTAAGGGATTGGATAACCCTAGGCACAATTATGGATGACCGTCTTCACTGGAGATGGTCCCGGATAGCTCCTAATATCAAAAAGAAGGGAGGCTATTGTTTGTGTTGCCCAAGTAGGATACAAAATCATGAACAAACTGCTTACCGCAGGACCCCGCTTACCTCAGAGTGGAGGCTGCAATCGCACACTCGAGTACTCAGCAGAGGGTATGTCCTGGAAGAGGACATTGCGTCAATATAGTGTTTACATGAATTATTAGAGAATAACTAGCAGTAACAATAGGCATGGCACGTACTGTATACCTTAATGCTTCAATAGTTGACAGCGCTCGCGGGCTGTGAGTCGTTTCCACAGTGCTGCAGAGCTGCAAGAGATTCGCACTGTGTTGCAGCGACTCAGATTGCTGAGTCATTCTGTGTACCAGGGGCCTGGAAACGAAGCGTTACTAACGCCGTTGCTAGGTCCCCGGCTGTTATATGTGGGTGGCCATCTTGAAAGGGTCTTAAGGGCCTCAAAACATTGTTCATCAACTATGTGTGCCCCGAAAATGCTGAAAAAGTAATTTAGCTAGGACACCAGGTCAGTCCCCTAATTGTGACATTATTTGGTACAATGTTTATATTGCCATGGTAATCATTACTCGATTGTGTTAAAAACGCTCTGGTCTCCAAAAGACCATGGGCCTCATTACGACTCAGGCGTTAAGGGGTTTACGGCGGCGTAAACAGCGCCGACCCTTACCGCCTGATTCCGAGGTCCCTTAGCGCCATGGAGGTTTTAACACCTTTTAGCAGGTGTTAAAATCCATGGCGCTAAGGGACCTTGAAGTTAATTACGCCACCGTAATTTACGGTGGCGTAATTAACTCCTTCCCCACTCCCATTATGCCCTATGGGGCAAAAATGGGAATGGGGAAGGGTAAATGGGGATTGGGGACTTACCGCCCCGCCAACCTCGGAATTGGGCGGTAAGTCCGCCAACCACCATGGCGTAAACGTAGTTTACGCCATGGTGGTAAAGGTACGACCCAGGCGGTAACTTACCGCCTGGGTCGTAATGAGGCCCCATAACTATTGTGTATGATGCTGTTGTACATGTGTGTGACTATGGGAAAAGTGAACGATACGAACGTGTCCTGCCAATGTCGGTAGGAACATAAGGAGGGTCAGATAAACTCATCTGGCCTCAAAAAAGTTCCAACGTCCAGGTCTATAATTACCATGTGATTTAAACAAAAATGATGTAAACAATGGTTTATGTATGCTAACGAGCGATGAAAACATTTGGAAAAAACATATTAGATCAAAATACATGTGGCATCATAAATGTAATGGATGTCAATATTTATCCACAATTAGTATCTAGATTTAACAACTGTGTTTTTCTTTGGTCGATTATACGTGGTGAAAAAACATTTCCACCCGATTATCATACATGTAAAGGTGCTATCATGGGCAATTATTAAGGTCAGCATAGGCACATATATGTTAGTACATAGATAAAGCATAGGTATGTTAGTACATAGATAGAGCATAGATGGAAGCACATGTAGCCCCGGGTGTAGGAGGCAGCCTAGTTGTTTCAAAAAAATATCAAGCAACAGGTGTTGCTGTTGTGTGTCCTCTTTGGTCGAGCACAAGGAACCGTCTAACATTGGTCAAAGTCAGGGAATTTCACATGAAAGTTTTCCATTCAATTGAGATGTTGAGTCCTGTCCGCACTGTGTCCAGTTTATGGACCCACCGTTGCTCAAGCTGTGTCAAAGTTTTATTTATGTCTCCTCCCCGCTTGGCGGGTGTCACCTTCTGTAGAATGAACCACCTCAGGTCTGTGTCTCTATGGTGTTCTTTGCCGAAATGTTCAACCAGAGGTTTGTCGGCTACCATATTCCTTATGCACGATCGGTGCTCTGAGATACGCATCTTTATGGGGCGGGTAATCTTCCCTACGTATAATAATCCACATGGGCATTGTATTACATAAATTACACCCTTTGTGTTACAATTGGTGTGATCTTTCATTACTCATTTGATGTTGTTATGTTCAAATGATTTCTTGTATAAAGTGAGGGGAAATGCCACGCAATTCCCACACTTATAATGTCCAGTAGTTGGAGGTAGGTTCCATAATGGGTTGTCAACTCGCGGTGGTGGTTCAATGAACGTGTGGACCAATGAATCCCTTAGGTTCTTATTTTTCTTTATGGTCTTTTGTATTAATGGACTCAGTGGACCAAATGTAGTGACACATACCAACCTGCCTAGGTCTTTTTTACGCTTATTTTCAAGACAGATTTCTCTTGGTGTATGTCTTGCGCTTTTTTTGGCTTGCTTCAAGGATTTAATGGGGTAACCTCTTTCAGTTAGCCGGTCTTGAAGGTCTGTAGCATGTTTCCTGTATCTCTCTATTTCCGTACAATTTCTCCAGATTTGCAATAAGTGCCCCTATGGTAGATTGTATTTTAAACCCATAGGATGATAGCTTTGAAAGTGGAGTAAGCTATTGCGGTCTGTTGGTTTTCTGAAAAGTTCTGTCTTCAATCGATTCCCTATTTTGTAAATGTGAAGGTCCTGAAAATCAATCTGATGATGATCCCATGTGTCACTACATTTGGTCCACTGAGTCCATTAATACAAAAGACCATAACAAAAAATGGCATCTAGTAAAACAGCCATGCACTTTGTCTCAAACACCATGTTTCGCCTTCAAGAAAAATAAGAACTTAAAGGTTGCGCGAGTTGATTTCCACACGCTTTGGATGCCATGAGCGCGGTACGCATATCGAAGGGGGTGTGTGGGGAGATTTTCACACGATTTGGCTGCCACGAGCGGGGTACCCGTATTCAAGGGGTGCACAAGTACATTTTCACATGTTTTGGCTGCTGTGAGCGGGGTACGCATAGTTTTTCAGGCGATTACAGTGTAGCAGGCCTGTAGGCTGGTCCAGGGTTAGCGCAGCCCTTTGCACCGTATTGGGGATTTGGATGGCTTTTCCTTGTGCAAGGGGCGTTCTTGGGGTCGTAACTGGCGCTGCGGTATGTTCGCTGCGCCTCACCTCAAAATGGCTTGGGAAATCCATGAATACGGGGTGCACCATAATGCTGTTTAGTGCACACGGCTGGTGCACGCTGGCACGCGCTCCCTCTCTGCACCAGCCGCGTGTGCTGCTTCTGCGCCGAATTCTATGAATTACTCCATTCGCCTTTTATGAATTGCAGGAGGGCAATGCTTCCATATTAAGTTTTTAAACTTCCTTGAATTATTACTTTCTGTCGATTGCAAAGAATGAGTGGAAAAGTAAAAAAGGCAGACATTGTAATTGAACATTATTTCGGAATTGTATAAAACACGAAGATGGTTTTAGAATAGTAAATAAAAGTGAATATTCCTAAAAGTGATGCTCAGATACTTCTTCAGTTCCAAAACGTATCTTTCCATGATTAAAAAAGGTTGTTAAAATGTAGCTTATAACAATGGACCTCTTTCATAATTGTGTTTGCATTTTCAGTCTTGCAACTTTAAAGCATTATAAATAGCATGCTGTCTCACCTATCTCAAAGATCACTATTTCATTCTGAACCCCCATGCTAATTATGGGTCACAGTGCAAACACGCCACAGTTACTTTCAAATTTCTGCTTTGCCTTTTCCCTGGTTCCCCCATTGTCCCCTTTCCCCTCCGTCCGTTTCAGCAACAATCAGCGATCTCTGTTCCGCTTCTAGTCTAGGTGCACCCTGCGGTGCCTTTGCAGTTCTTTCTCACTGGCCGGGTCTTCCTATGGTGAACATAGGAGTGGATATTCTTTGCTTCCGTGGTATAACCTGCATTGCTATATTAGAAGTAAGCTAAGAAAGAGCACACATGTAGGGGTTAGTGGTGGCATCGTATACTGTGCCGATGTCACCACTGGGCCGTCCCTGTTTTTTTTTGCCCTTTAACATGTTTAACTTGTCCTTGTCTATCCCAGTGTCCCCGTTGTAGAACACTGGGATAGACACACAAATATCATTGTTTATAATCAATTTTAGAGTGATTAACAACTATATTCCACTAAATAAGGATTCTTGTGTATGTTTTTGTAAACTGCAAAAGGTTTTATAAACCATTCCACGATATAATAATGTAGATTACAAGCATGGCAGTGATTGGTCCACTCCCTACCCCCGATGGGTCCCTACTTCTCCCCGATAAGAGCTCCTCTATCAGATGCCACCACTAACCCTGTGTGTGTGGCCTATGTGACCTCTGAGTAGTATGTTGCTTCCCAGCAAGGTTTGTGCTTTATAAAACTCAGTGATCACAAAAGAGGGACTCCACAATACACCGGGAACTGAAATGGAGCAGAAAACTAAAGACAAACCATGGAGTGTTCCGGTATTTTTACTTGATTAGTGAAATGATTTAAAAGCTATCAGCAGTTACTAAGCTGATTGCTAAAATGAATTAATCACATAATTTAGAAGAACATATAGTACCGATCATGTTCTGTTTGTAAAATGTTATTAACAGTCAAATGTATGACATTTAAAACTCATACATACATATGAATACATACATACATACATACATACATACATACATACATACATACATACATACATACTGGTGGTATAAAATATGATTCTCCCTTTTGGGAAATCTTTGAGAGGAATATTTGGGCCAAAGTTTACACATTAACATTAAAGAACAAATTACATCTAATTTCTCCCCAAAAATATTATGCGATAAAATGATAAAAAGAAACTGATTAGGACAAATGAAATCCATCTGTGGCAACACATAATGCATTAAAATTATATAAACAATTTCAAACAAAAAATCATTAATTCCAGAAAAAATACTATGTGTTACAAAAAAAAACATTCTACTCATTCAAAAAGTGATCTAGATTTGAAAAGAATGAATCAATAATTAAAAAAGAGTAGTCATTTGCAATGTTGTATCAAAAGAAAGCACTCCCTTTTTATATGCACATTGGTGAATGAGCCTAGGCTCTTGTTTTAAACAACTTTCCAATAATACAAAGGGATGACCCTTAAATTGCGATTATGATGTGGATAGTAAAATAGAACATCTGACTTCAATCATGAGCTAGAAATGTCAGCCCGTTTCTTTAAGTACTGAAAGCTTGCAGGTGGGAAGATTCAGAACAGTCTCCTGTGGTTGCCACGTTAGCCAACGAAAAGTCAGTAAGCTTGCAGGTTCCAAGATGGCTGCCAGATGAGAAAAAAAAAACAGGGAAGGGAAAGAACCTGAGTTTGTTCAGAAAGCAGGAATCAATGCTGCTGTCTGTAATCCAAGTGGTGGAATGAGGAAGGAAGGAGCGAGGGTACAGGAACCAGGAAAGGAAACAAAGGGAGGAGCATCTGCACAGGTTTGGGGCTGAGCTTGTGCATTGCAACACATGTGTTCTGATGTCTGGATTCCTTTTAAACTTTTTTTTGGTTGGGCTGGCATTGAACGGTTGGCACCATCTTGCTAGTTACATTATGACGTATGACAGGTGCTATGACAAGTTTGTGCCATCTTGGTGTGTTCATCTCTGGTTCCTTATTGTGACCATTTTGGTGGAGGACAAAACCTGATGATGGATGTGCCATGCTAGGAAAATGGCTCTGTGGTGATGTGTGGGCCAGAGGGACCAACCTGTACCCGCTGGAGCCAGGACAGTATGCCTACTCCTATCTGGTTCAAGCCCAGCTTCCATTCAAGGAGACTGTGCAAAAGTTAGAGAAGAATGGGAGCTTGGATGTTGCCGATAGGTTCACAGGTACTGTCACATGGTATGTATCCCTTCCAGTCCACTAGGTATTGTAGAAATCTTCAATGATATCAAGAGTTACTAATGTGACCTGCCCGGTCTGCCAAGTGTCATCACTGGTATAGGAGATTGATTGTCACATCCACCAAAATGGTCAGTTACATGAGGTTTTCGCTGTAGTGAATGTGACATATAATATATATATATATATATATATATTTGTTATTGTGTTAAAGCAAACTAATTGACTTTTCACATTATAACAACGAAATAGATTTAAAAGATTAACAAAAAACACAAGGGAAACTGAGCAAGAAACAACAAGGAAATATAATTAGTTTTGTATACATTTCATTCTGATGTCCAATTAATTGGGCTTGGTCAGCAGATTGAGTGCCTTGATTACTTCAATGTCAACAGAGTCTCATGTCCCACACTGATGAGTTCCCAAAAATTCGTTTGTTCAGCCACCATTCCTTATCCACGAATCTTGAGAACCTTTTCAATCTCAGATCCTTTGTGCCTTGACAGTCCTTCAAGATATGGCTCGAATTCTCTATACATGAGTTACCACAGCATATACATAGTTCATCGATATATAGTTCCTTTTGCTTACAACACAAGATCTCTCTAGTTGGCAGTATAATTAAGCGAAATCTTTAATCCATTAAAACACCCTGAGGCTTATCCTGCATTGTCAATGCTTGCTACATTGTTTAACTGCGCATTGCTGTGATTGTTGGAATCCAGTCATTTCTTTGTAGTGCCTTTCTGATGTTCATAGGGTTGTCTATTAGATTATTTATAGTGCATTGGTATGTCCTTAGGATTTCCTGAGCGTACTTCCCACAGAAATGGAGTTGTATTCTCCTGTAACCCTGTGTTAACATCCTCATATAAGGAATTTGGCCATGATCCTAGAATCAATCTATATGCAGATAATACCCGGCATTCTGCATGGGAGCAAAGGGACTGCAGGCCAAATTCAAACCTTACACAGGCGATCGGAAGTGACTGGGGGAGGGACAGGACATTCTTCCAAAGTTTACCCTCTAGCCTTGCCCAGTCTATTGAACTTGTCATTGAGTTAACGTCTGCACCATAAATCAAGACGGGAATGACCTTGCCAGTAGAGAATTTTATCAGTGATATCACTGAGAACCTAGAAAGGTCGTATTTTATCTTCTTCATTTGACATGCCAAATGGTTTAGTTTCCCATCCACGATTACATTTACATACCCCTGTGATGGGAAAAAGCACAGACTGATCCCAAGTACAGGATCTCTTGCCCAACTGGTATAACCTCCCCTGCTAGCCTCCAGGTGAAAGCAGGTTCCATGTTCCAGTCTGACAAGAACTATGACCACAGACAACCATTCTTCGATGGATATTTGTGCTGTCCTTTGGCACCAAGTGTTTTAATACATTGAGAGTTTGAGAGTTAACATCCCCCATGAATATTACATTTTCTGTCCCATGGAATGTCTTCATCTGCATGAGAACCTCTGCGATCTGTTCAAGGAAATCTGGGAGAAGTGAGGTTGAAGGGTGCAGAGTGAGGTTGAAGGGTGCCAGTAAATATCTATTACTGCTAGTCTGAGGTGAGCGCCTTCAATCATTAGTTTGGCTTTCGCTGCTAAATTTCACGGAATCTAATAGCTCACTACTTCTAATTTGGTGAAGATGGAATTTATAAAGGCCAGAAGTAAGCCCCCCGCTGCCCTCCCTTTACCCAGGGCATGTGCCAATTGTTCTATGATTGTGAGTCAGTCAACCTTAAATTCCAAGACCAACCAAGTCTCTTGGATTGCTATTACTTCATTATTAGAAAATTCTCCTTTCTCTTGTTCTTGTTCTTAAATGAGCAGGAATTCCTTGTATTCCATCCCATAATTTGTAAGGCCTGGGAAGCTAAAAAGACCCCTCAGCCAGGCCACGTTTCTGAGAATATGTTTGGTACCAAAGACCAGGCATTCTGTGAGTTTCCTTTAAACAGATTCTGCCTCTGCGTAGCCTTATTCTCTGTATTTATACTGACAGGCCCTTCTGGAATTGGGAGTGCTTCCCTGGTAATACAAGCACTCCTGAGATTCTCGTAGACAATCCAGAGATCTGCCTTGGTCATATAAGGGCTCAGCAGATACCTGTATTCCTTGGTTTCGTTTTCAAGCCCATTTCCATAATATGGACCTTTCTATAGTCTGGGAACCTGACATAAATGTCTTCTGATGCATACACCTTGCGAAATACAGCCTGGATCCCAGCTCTACTCAAGGGGGTAAGAGTTGTTCATCCCATTTATTATCTTATCCCATACTTTGGAGATTGCAAAAGAGCAGGAGGTAGAACAAAAATCACCTGAAGTGTTATTCTTGGCGATGCCCACACTGCCTATTGCTGCCACCTCTTTATTGCCTATGAAATGAATAGAGCGTTGGTGTTTAGTGTTATAATGCAGGGTCAGGAGACAGCATGGTGAGTCCTTAGGTTACTTTATTAGGTTGCACGCACATAAGATACAGGTACGACACCAGGTACAGGAGATGGTAGCAGGATCTTAAGTATTACAGGGAGAGCCCACTGGCTCCACACACCCAGACTGTATGTCTCTCTCTCTCTAACTCTCTCTGGGCGGAACCAAGCTCAATGCATAACATTCCAGGCTGTATCATCAGCATGTGCTGTGCATTCTATGACATCACAGCCACACAGGGTGAATCTACACAGACAGGGGAAGCAGGATATCACATTTAGCTGTTCTGGAAGTCATATCTGTAAGCACTCATCACCAGAGATACAGCAAGTTGAAAAGTCAGCGTTAAATGTCTTCGTCCTTGAATCATCCAAAGTCCTGGCATACGGGCGTCTAACATCTTGAGGTGAAATTCCAGTGTTTCCCTTATTCAGGACAGATGTTATGGAAGCTGGTGCCTTTAAAACAGATTTTTTACCACAGAGAAAAACACAGTGCTTTCACTTATTTCTCTTTGGGGCATCATCTCTCTGACTCCCACTGAACCTTTTGCCTGTATGGAATTTGGCCCCAAAGCACTATCTCCTGAGTGCTTGCCCTCCACACCGAGCCTAGATTGATCGGTTAGAGGTGTCAATATCAGGCAATATGTTGCATTCTGTTGCCTTTCAAGAGCTTGAAAACGTAACTGCTTGACTAGTCGGTGTGGGAATCGTGATGGCCTGATCAAACAGTTCTGTGGCTCGCTTACTCTTCGTCTTTGGCTTCTTATTCTTAGTTTTCTGCTCCTGACTGAAACTTTGTGCATCCCCATTTGATTTGCCCTCACCAATTCTCCTCTTTTTCTTTTTACAGGTTTTACCATTGATTTTTCGGAAATTTGGAGATATGCTCGGAATTAGCATCTGTCAACACCTGGACTGATTCAGAGAACACAAGGTGTCCTCGCAGGATTGGGCCAGACAAATAAACTCCCTCAGCATGGAGGTTGATAGAGGTGTGTCGTTCAAGTCAGTCGGCAGACTCGCCGTATTGTCGTTTTCACATGCGACCCCCTTACTAAACCTCATTTGAGAAACATCTTGGAGGGATGTTATATGTGCATTCAAGACATCAGCCGAGGCCTGTGCAGCCACCCATTTTCCATGCAGGTCCTCAATAACTGAAGTTTAATTTCCCTTTTTAGTTCAGCTATAGGATCTCCCAGAGATGATGTTACAACTGTTTTCAGACCCACTAGGGAACGTTTGCACTCGCTAACCTCTCTCGTGAATTCAAGTAGAAGCCCTCAGTGGGTCTGCACTTCACCCTATAATATTTCAAAAACATTGTCTAGAGAGTTCAATGCAAAGTTCAAAGTTGTTAAGGTGGCTCTGCTACCCTCTTTCTGGTGTTCAGAAGGGGCCTTTCCCTGGGCAGGACTATTAGAGCCCTTACTATCATGGGCAGACTCTTCCTCAGGGGAAACTGACTGCCCCAATAATGGGGTCAGTACAAAACCCTATGATAATACTAATTGAGGAGCAAGGAGGTTAGTCGCTGCTGACTCTGCCGAGTCTACGAGTCTACAAATGGGCCACTGAGGTCTAGCGGGCTGATGAAGTCCTCCAACATTAGCTGCTCTGCATCTCCCATACTACAACATTTCCTTCTCGGGAAAACATCTTTAATAGTTCTCTTCTTGGAACTGGTAGTTAAAGTATATTCCAGGCCCTTCTCCTGAGCCAATCTAGAGTTCAGGATTCCGACTAACAGGTTGGACATGACCGCTCGAGTCGTCAGTCTGTGCTTTTGGCCCGAGAGTGGACGGTATCACAAGGTTGTTTGTGTATTGTGGTTGGACTGGAAGAATGGTTTTATGGGCTTTGCCTAATACTCTGGGATGATTTTTATTGATTATGTTTGTTGACACAGTGACATCAATTTCAGGGGGCCCTCAAATGATCATCCGGCGGGCCACTCCTTAGATTGTGAATACGCTGCACGATCTAACGGCAGGTTATGATGTCAAATCATGATAGGGACTAAACAAAAAGTCACCTAATATTATAACAAATGGGTGTCTCAAATCGGCTCAAAGGAACTAAAGGTTTGAAGTTACCGATTAAAAGGAGCCTAATGAGGGACAGCTCAAAGGTACCTAATATCCCCAGTCACTGCCGAAAGGATAAATGCGGAAAAGAGTAGAAGCTGGGTGAAGCGATTCACTCATCCAGGGAAGAAACAAGAGGATCCACTGTGCCTTTTTAATCAGCTTTCAAAGGTACCAAAACCGGCTCAAGGGCACATTGGAGTCCGCAGTCACCAGTTAAAAAGTTAGTGAGAAAGCGGCTCCAAGGCTCCGAAGGCCCGCTGTCATCCCCTGAAAGAAGCCAATTGAGAGGCTAGAGACGGGGCAGCTCAAATGCTCTAAAGGCCCGCAGTTATCACCCAAAAGTAATCAAACACTCTGTTGAGACTAACGTTTAAGTGTGAGGGCCAGAGCTTGTAATCAGCTGATGTTTTAAATGATAGTCAAGGGTTATGCAAATGTTTCTCGGCAGTACAATGAATGGTCACTTGCTCAACTTATCGCAGGAATCCTCTCTGCGAGTGAGCGTGTTCACGGTAAAAGGCGGTCGAAGACAGTTGAGGCTAGCAAATCCACCAAACTCCCACCAAGCTGCACGGGCGGATAAGACTTCTAAGACTGCCTCTCTTCACTGCTCAGCGCTGCTCCCTGGTTCAAAAGTGCCACCTGCAGTAAACAGAAAGAGAAAACAGACTGCAACCACAAGGGATCCTGCTAAGAGTGCCTATTGTAGCCTCTCTGTGCTGTTTCGCGGTTCTAAAGAGGTTCCAAAGAGGTTTTGTATTCAAAGTGCTGCCTCCAGTAAACAGAAAGAGAAAACAGACCGCAAACAACAGAGATCCTGCTAAGACTGCCTCTCGTCTCGTCCCCTCTCCGACAAACATTTGCACATACAGTGTATTCATGACCAGGAAGGAAGAAATTGCAGGGCATATGCCACTGGCTTTGATTACGTGTGATCGAAAAAGGACCACAATATTGAAGGGACAACTTGGAAGTAACTGAGGGAGTCAGAAGGTACTGAGAAGATAGTCCTACAGAGTTTCCTACAGTCAGAATTTGTTCTTGAGATGATTTCCAGGTCTGCGTATTCCTTGACCCTGGCTTGAGAGTATTGGAAGCATGGCCGTCTTGGATGTCATAGATGAGTGTGTGCATGGAAGGGGCATTTGTCTCTCAGGGGCTGGCGGTAGGGAATTCCTAAGGATGAAATCCGGATGACCAGGGACTGATTTTGATGGAAGTATTTCTTGTGTTGTTTTAAGCAAACTCTGCCACGGGAATGAGTTGAAACCAGTGATCCTAGGATGTTGAAACGAACCAGCGCAGGGATTGTTTAAGATTTTGGTTTAGTCACTCAGTCTGCCCATTGTTTTAGGGATAGAATCCCAATGATACTACTCTTTGTGCGCCAAGTTGCTTGCATAATTGGGACCACAATCTGGAAACAAACGGTAGTGCACTGTGTGAAATGATGATATTTAGGAGCCCATGTTAACAAAATATGTGATGTAGGAAACATGTAGCCAAACCCAGGTTGAAGGAATGTTTAGCAATAGATGTGTGTGTGTGTGGTGGTAAGTCCATAATAATATTGGTGGATTTTGTTTGCAATGGAGTTTTAGGTATCAGAGTCAGTAGCAGTTTTCTGAAAGGCGTGATACAGGTTGGATTGTAGACAAGTAGTACAAACAACGACATAGTCATGGATGTCTGTTTGCATAAATGGCCAGCAGAAATGGTGAGCTATTTGTGTTATTCCTGCAGGAATAAGGAAACACACGCAAAGGTATGTTGTGCCGTGGCAACACACAGTTCATTCAACAGCAAACTGTAACCTGTCAGAAAACTTATAGCAACATTCTATGGCATGTAATTGCCCATAACCCCTAGCACATAAGACACGCGCACACACGCGCGCCACCACTAAGCTACTACACTATGTTTTCCAAAGTGGCCATGACTCTCTTGTGTCCAGCCGAGATGCTGTCATGGCACATTCTTAGAACTGACATTCATATCTAAGGGTAAGGAATGTCCAGTTCTTGTCCATGAAAAAGTAACCATAAGTGTTCCAACTGGGTCTGCTGTTGAATCAAAGATTCTGTTTCCAATGATGATGTTGTTTGTAACGGCTAGTGTCATCCTTTGAAGGAAATCAATGACAGTGAAGATAAAAGTAGTCTGTAGCAAACTTCTTTCTGAGATCAACTGGTTTTGTCCAGTGTTGTCTTTCAAGGAAATGGGATCTGCATTGATGTTGTTGTTTTCAGGGAGATAGGTGAAGAGGATATCATACTGTGCAAAACATAAGCCCATCAAGTCTGCCAACTCTGGTAATAGTCAAAGTGTTGGAGGAATGGTAGGTTTCCATGGCCTGGCACATTTCTCAACTCGATACATGCCTGCTTCATGGCGAGCAGCTCTTTCTGGAGCAAATTCCTTTCCGAGCCGGTAAGACTCCTGGCGAGGTATGCAATGGGGTGTTCCATAGCATCATCCGGAACCTGTTTCAATGCTGCATCAATGAATTCATCAGAAAATTTCTGATTCTGTAATTAAAGGTTTATTTGTGTGCAATTGGCATAATATTGGGCCTTGGTGAATGCCTCTTTAAGAGAACAAAACACATCATTAGCTTGATCATCCCATATAAACCAAACCCCATTTTTCAACACTCTGGTGATATCTAGAATGGTCCTTGCCGATCCTGTCATGGATTTCCTATAAATGTTGGTGAAGGCTAGAAACTTTTGGATTTTCCTTACAGTGCAGGGTGCAGGCATTCAAGTATGGCATTTCGTTTTTTTTTTTCTGATACATGGCTATGCCATCAGCAGATAATACATACCCAAGATAGGGACCTGCAGTTTTGTGAAGCAAAAATTCTCCGGCTTGACGAGTAGGACATGAAGGCAAAGGCGGTGTAGCCCTTCTCTAATATGTTCTTTTTGCTATTGGATTGATTTAGAACATCTTAAGATATAACAAAGCTACATAATAACAGATTGAATCAAAATATGCCAACGAATGTTATCCATATATTGACAAAAATGGAAGGTGCATTGGACAAACTGTAGAGGAGAAGCCATGTGCCCCTAACGAAAGTCCTGCCCCCATTTTGTCTACATGTTGGAAACCGGAAATTGCGACATGCACAACACCAATAATGATCTCTACACCGCCAAGAGTCCTTGAAACAAGGTATCCATTGAGAAAACCCTATATGACGTACCCACAGAGAAATGGCAGTCTTTTAAAGGAGGTTCTGGAAGAAGTGTGAAGATGAATGAAAGAGAAGATTGGTGACGTCACATGAAACAGAAATGACACACCCAGAAGAGATGCAAATGAGGAGGGTATATAGATCTTATAGAATCTGATGGCGAATAAAAGAATTGAGCAACATTTCATGAGCGAAAAGAAGATTCCACATAGGTAGAGCACTGAAGAAAATGCAAGCCGTTTTATAATTGTACAGATGCTGAAATGCTTGTAGACTAAGTAATCATGAGGCTGGATATACGTAGTGAGTAGACGGCAGGCATTACCGCCGGTATATATATATATATCTAATTGTGTATGGAATCTGGATGTTCCACAATGCATTTTAGCAAACTAGGACCCCGTGAACAGAAGGGCTGAAAGTGTGGTGAGGTTGAAGAAAACAGCTGGCGGCAAAGGAAGATTCGAGAGAGGTTGTCTGGCCAGTGTCAAGGGTTGGGGCAGCCAAGAAACTGGTTATCTATTCAAGAAGACACAATGAACATGAGAAGGGAGACACGCTCCTGTTGAGGTGTAATGGAAAAACACTAGAAGTGGAAGGTTTTATTAATTTAATAGAGTTAAATTCAAAGAAGGAGCTCTCCTGTCACATGGTCAAGATGAAAATCGACCTTGGGTGAGCTACTCTGCGGCCAGAAGATAAGACCATGCTCATAGTCCCTTCTATTCTCAGGCACAGTGATACTAGCAAGGACAAGTTCAAAAACGAATTCCAATGGCAGATAGTTTGAGTGATGATGGATGTTGGGCTGATTGGGGTGGGAGGCATGGACAAGTCCAACCCTCCAGCACCTGGGGTACCATCTTGTGTGCTGCTAGCGAGTTGAATATTCCAGAATGGTACAACCAATCATAGAGGGTCACACAGTGAAGAGCCCTATAGTTTGAAAGCCAATAAAACATTGTGGGCCTCATTACACGTTGTGGGGTAAAAATCAACATTTACCGGCATGGAGCTATTAACGTGTCCGCCTTGGCAAGAGGGTGCTAATAGCGTACCATTACGAGTATACGGACACGATGATAGCGCCATGCCGGTAATGACCCTACCGCCATGCTGCTAAAGACCCCAAAAAGTCCCTTACCGGCTTCGACGAAAGTGCAGATAGCACCTCCGCTCTCACTCTACATGCAAATAGCGGTCACCGCTATTAGCGTTGACCGTTAAAATGCGGAACCGGAAATAGCGTCATCACACAGCAACGGGAAGGAGCACAGCAGCCATTTTTAAAAACACAATCCATTGCCATCCTTTGCATCCAGGACTTCTTTCGACAAGACTCCAACACAAAATCATCCAGGATAGCGCAAAGATGCCCAAGGCCGTCAAGAAAGGTGGTGATCGCCATCGAAAAGAAAAATTCATCGACGAGGAGCTGATCATGCTTACTCAGACACTTATGGCAAATGCCAATGTAGTATTTACAAATGACATGCGGTGGGAGACCCTCCTCAAGAAAAAGGCCATCTGGGCAGAGGTTGCCCACAAAGTCAGTGCGTTGGGCACCACCACCCGCACTGTCAAGGACTGCCGAAAGCGGTGGGACGACCTACGGGTCCGTGTACGAAACATCCTGTCTGTGAATTGCAAGCTGGCAATGGCCACAGGAGGTGGCGCTGATTCCCCTATAAAACTCCGGGAGTGGGAGGAGACCTGCGCCGCCACAATTGGTGTGGAATCGATCGAGGGTGTCGGAGACATGGAGCATGGTGCGCCCACTTCATCAGATGGAGGTGAGTGTATACATCAAACAATGCACAGTGAAGGGTGATGGAGTCCATAATCAGACCATCGATCCAGCCACAAACCTACATGCACGCATCACCACATACATGTGCAACACAGACCCATTCATGCATGACCCACCTGACATCCCCATTACCGGAATCAAAAATAAAGAGGCCCCAATGCATAGAGCGGCTTGACGTAAACATTTTGCATAAGGCACGTAGAACCATAAACGATGATATTGCCTATTTTTTCCCCTACAGGGTCACAGACAGACACTGATGAACCGGGCACTGTGACACCTGCTCCACCAGCTAAGAAAAAGCCCAGGACACATGACAGAGGGGACACCACCACCACCTCAAGGGGAAACGTGAGGAGTGATCAGCAGCAGAGGGGCAAAGGCAGCAAGAGCACCAGTTCTACACAGCCTAAGGCCACGGCTGCTGCAATTGTTCCACCCACGGCAGTGTACCCCATGACATTGGAAACCAGCACGGAGGGCCCGCACTCTGCTGCCACGAGTTCCACTGGTGAGGCAGCAGCCACCGCCCCGCTTTGGGACGTTGAGGAGGCAATTGACGTTCAGAACCAAAGCCAGACCCCCAGCCCACCACGGTCCATTGAGCCAAGCCCAAGGCCATTATCACGATCAGGTAGCCATATAGAATCAGGCGACGAGACTGTGGAAGTGCGATGGAGCCTTCAGGTGTCCTCACCTGATGCCAGAGGCATGGACCAGGGCGCAGCAGCCACCCCAAAAGCTGGATCCAGTCAACACGACCATGTAACCATCAGCAAGAAGCAGGTTGAAATCACTGTGCTGGTTGGCCAGTATGTGGCAGAGGCAGCCCGTCTGAGGGATGACCTTAGTTCGTATGTAAGACAGACAATGGAGCCCATGGAGGCCTGCACAAACAGAATTTGTGAGGAAATGGCCCAACTTAGGCAGGCCGTCACACGTATTGCGGACGCGATGGAGCGACAATACCCCCCCACCGCAGGATCAACCGGGCACCTCCTCCTCTGCGAGTTCCCAACAAACAAGCTCCCGGCGCTGCTCTTTGCGCACCATGAGGCGCATGCCATCCCAACCACCCAATGGCAGAGGAGGCCATGAGAATTAGGGGCAGCAAGAACTTGCTGGCACATGTCGAGCAGGACACCTACCTACTATAAGCCTCACATGAAGGTGTTGTGGGGGCAGGGGGGAAAGGGTGTTTTTGGGAGTGTTGTGGGGGAGGGGGTAAAGGGTGTTTTTGGGAGTGTTGTGGGGGGAGGGGGGAAAGGGTGTTTTTGGGAGTGTTGTGGGGGGAGGGGGGAAAGGGTGTTTGCACAGTTGGGGCCATGCACTTTTTGTTCACATTTTGACCAAAATACACTGTTGAAAATATGGAACACAGGCTTGGTCTTCATCATTGTGTATGTGTACTTCATTGGGGACAGCGTCCTTTGTGGCACTCACCACATACATCAGGGCAACAATACCCATCTTCATCCATAATAGTTCTCCCTTGTATTCCATGACATTTGATACATCAGATGCTGACGCACATCGTGTCCCTCCTGGCCATCGCCTCTTGCATGTCCTGGCAGACCATTTCACCCATCCTCATCCCCATCAACATCATCCTCATCTGGTGGTTTCATGTCAATGTTAGGTGGCATAGGCACATTCCGTCTGATGCACATTTTGTGCTGCATTACACATGCCATGGTTATCTTCGGCACTTTGTCATGGCTGTACAGGAGACCCTCACCCGGCCCGCTTAGGCACCAGAGCTGTGTCTTCGAAAGGCCAAATGCCTGCTCTATCACGACGCGGGTACAGGTATGTGCACGATTGTAGTCCTCTTCCTGCCAGTTCTGTGGGTTCCATACAGGGGTTAGGAGCCACCTCTTCAGGGGATAGCTGGCATCGCCTGTATGGGGTGAAGAATGGGTACCTGTTACCATTCACCTCAGGTGCGGCCTGTACGTATAAAAAAAAAATCGACTTTGCATTGTGAATCAAAATCACGACTACCAGCATGCATGCAGCCGATCTGCGTGACTGCAATGTGCGAAGGTGCGCTTGACCCTGCAAGTGGACATGCCCGAATCATGCCTCCGACAGCAAATGACATGTCCTGGGTGAGGCCAGGTCTTAGGTGTCCCTGGGCCCAGGCAAATTTGGTACCAAACTGCTAGTGTACTGCCATTCCGACATCGATGTTGCCATGCTGTGTGGCATCACTTCAGTGGTGCTATAGGTGTGTCGTTCAATGGTATGTCTAGTGGTGTTACCTTTGCATGCATTCAAGTGCACATTGCTGTCTTGATGTTGTGCTGTGCTGATTCTGTAGTACCATATTGATGCCATGTTGCTGATTTGTGTAGTATGTGGTGTGGCATGATGTGCAATGTGGATGTGGATGGATGTGCAATATTCGGGAACCTGGATTGTACTCTATGTCGTGCAGCTCATAATTGCATGTGGGTTCTCCTCAAGGACATTGCGGCCTTCCCTGATGGACATTGGCCTACATCTGTATGTCCATTTGTCCAACAGATGACAGTCAACACCCAGTAGGAGTATGTATATGTATCTCTCCCCACCACATCACACTGCCATGTGCTTGCCCTGCTACTCACCAAGTAGCCAGGAACGTTGTCTGGCTTGTCGCTCCATGTAACGTGGCATGTTTGAGTTACACATGGCCATGGAATCATGGGTTGATCCGGGAAATCGGGCACAACAATGTGTGATTATCTTCTTAGCGTCAGATACCACCTGGTAGAGTTGATGGCCCCGATGCAACTTGGGATGTCTGCCAGTGAATAGAAGCCAACTTTGGTGTTTGCAATCTCCTGGGCAGTCCGTAACAGGAATATGTGTTCCCGTGCATGCTTCAGTAGGGCATCGAGTACCTGGTTCAGCGTGCGTGATGATACTGGTTGTGAGATGCCATGCATTTGCCCCACTGTATGCTGGTAGGTGCCTGTGGCCAGGAAGTGGAGCACAGTCACCACCTTCAGTAGAGGGGGGAATGGCAGTTCTGATGTCTATGATGCTGACAATGTCATCATGTGTCATGTACACAATGCTGGTGATGGTATCCTGGTCCAGACGGTACAGGGTGAGTATCTGCTCAGGGGTTAGGTTTAATGGACTGGTTCGGATCCCGGGGATTGGTGGCTGCCTCTGTGGTATGACTAGGTGCCCTGGTGGTGCTTGCTGCGCCTGTCTTGCCATCCTCCTCCTTCTCCTCCTGCGTCTCCTTTGTGCTGCCTGTTGTTGTTGCTGCTGCACTGCAATCATGTCCTCTAGCCCATGTAATGCTGCTAGTATTGGAACCATCTTGGTGTGGGAATGGGTGTGTGAAGGGGTGTGGTGTGCTCCTTTTGTGCTGCCACAGCCTCCATTGCCTCCACCTGTGCTAATTTTGTCCACCTGTGGCAGGTGGGAACACTGCTAGGTTCTGATAACGGGTGGTTCGATATGCCGGTATTTGCACCATGCCGATAAGGGGTTTTGGGGGCTTTTCCATGCTGCTATTGGCACGTCCGCCTGGCTTGTGATGATGTGCTATTAGCGGCATCGCGTTATTTATGGAATCGAGGGTCACGCGCCGACTGGCCGCTATTAGTGGCAACGTACTTAGCGGTGCCGCAAATAGCGGTGAGCCGGGTTGTAATTGGGATGGGGATTTAACGATACCTGTATTCCCTTACCGGTAACGTTAAATCCCTAACGCACAACATGTAATGAGGCCCTGTGTATTTTGTAACACTGAATGTGACTTGCACAATCGGTGGGCAAAGCTGTCCACCTAATCTTAGAGACCTAATCACAGTCCTATACTCCATAGAAAGTATACTTACATGTTCCCCCTAAGCCTTTCATAACTTCAAGAAGGTTTTCTTATTTTGCCAAATATTACATATTTTTGTTATAAAATGTGTTTTTTCATGTGAAACATTGAGAATGCTTGTGTAGCGTCCGTTGATGCCCGTTGTACTCCCTGTTTTGGATACTTGTTAATAAAACAGCTAAAGATTTGCCAACTTCCTGAGTCGGTCTGATTGTTGGTGTCAGAGTAAAATCTGCATCCCCATCCATCCCAGATAGCGCTACCTCTCTCAAAGGCCCTACGTGTTCACGTGGTAGCAGAGGATGGTTCAGGCCCATCGATTAGTAGGTCTCAACATTTTCAGATAATCAGACACCATCGGCCATCTACCTGGAGGATTACAAGGTTTCCTGTGTCCTGTGAAGAGCGGCCAATATAGAACTGAAGAACTGAAAGAAAAGAGATACAGATGGGACGGGTCCCTCTTTGATGAAATCCCTCCTGGTTTCCACAGCTGCTGAGCGGACTGAAGGCGACGGTGGTCGATTGGAGGAGGGATCAATACTGAGGGGTTTGAGCTGAAGAACGAATGGTGAGTAGATTGAGGGGACTGGCAAAATAAGGGGTTGGGATTGTGGTAATAGAGAAAAGCAACAGAGGGTTGTTTAGTATAAACGAGAAGTGTTTGAACAAGGAGCGTTCTATAGAGCCCGGTTTCCTACCTCAAGGCAGATCTAGAAGGAGTCATTTCAAAACCCCAACGGGGTAAATAGGCGACACATAAAAAGGTTTATCATGGGAATGACTCAAACTCCAATCGGGGTATTTTATGGGCTAGGAGAAAAGGAGTACCATGGTGTTTTTGTGAAAAGTCGACTAGTTTGGGTGTGTATTTTGAAATTGAAAAGAGGTGCCGAAGAGCGACAAGGGTAAAACTGTGAGGTTAAAAAAGAGATAAAAACGTGTTATCTATTCTTAGTCATTCAGGTGCTGACTAAACAGATAGGTTGAGATAATTGAAAAGCAGAGGCTTGAGCGGCGAGGTTGGAGCATGCTCATATTTGTTGTTTTTCTGAAACGTAACTGTGTAACTAACGGTAAGTATTGAAAGTCAATTGGGGATGTTTCTCCCCTGATGCATTTGTGCAAGATGCTACCAAAATATGCGCCCCACAGTATAGTGCGGAGTGGGTGTAGGGCACAGCTGATAAAATGTTCATACCATGGCCACAAGTGTGATTGCTGTCAAAGGCAGTTTTGTAACACATGACCACATGCTTACAGGCTTTGTGTACAGAGAAGAAATTGGAAAAGAGGTTAGCTATTTTAGAGCCCTGGTAAATGTACCAGGAGGAGCGGGAAGATACACCTCCTGAGGATTGGATGCTTAATCAGTGTAGGGAGGAAGGTGTCAAACTTTCTATTCACCTTTCCTCGCCTAAGTAAACAGCGATAGTACAGAAGATGTAGAATTGTACCCATTAAAGGAACTAAAAGTTGCATCAGATATAGCAATCTGATATATGAACTGCCTGCCTACAGCAGTGACGATAGTCCAGAAGAGACTAAAAGAAAGGGGGAGCTGTTTAAGGTCTTACAGGACAAGGAGGAAAAAAGTGACCGAATATATCAGCAGACATAGAAGGAGAGATTAAGAGACGGAAAGAAGGAAAGGATAAAGCTGGCGTCGTACCGCTCATACAGAACAAATGGATGAGTGGACAGATATTGCTTAAGCTCAATGGGAAAAGTATTGAGGAAGTTATGCAAAGGGAAGAACAAGACGAACAAGATAGAAAAGACAGAGAACGAGAGAAAAGACTGAAAGAAGATGAACACAAGAGAAAGAATAGGCAGAAAGGAGAACCGATGTATCAGGAAGAACAGCAGATAGAGGAAGAAAGGGCAGAGGAGCAAAGGAAGTATGACAACAGGCAGAAAGCAATTGAAGAATGACAAAGGCAAGAAAAGAGGAGGAAACACAGAAATTAAGGGATAAAAGAATACAAAAACAAAGGGAAGAAGAAGAGCACAGAAAGAATGAAAGAAGGGAAGAGAAAAGACAAGAAGAGGAAAGGGTTAGACAGAAAGCGAAAAAGCAAAGAGAGTTAGAAGAAGGGATGAGCAAAAAAGAAGATAAGGGAAAGCAACATTGATCGCATTCAGAAAGAGTTAATGGAAACGAGCCCAGTAGTATCATGGGGCAAGACAGAAGAGTTCATTCTGTCACAGGGAGAATGGCAGGACCATCTAGGATAACCCTAGAGGAGAATTTCGACACAGGGAGCATCGGGGAGAGAATTGATAAAGCCTATCAAGACTTAAGAGAAAGCAACAAATTGGGAAGCCGAGGGAAGGAAGAACAATCCCTGGTCATACAATCACAAAGCGAGGAAAGATACCCATTCGGTCTCGAGCATAGAGCCTTGACCTTAGACAGGCTGACTTTAAATAAGGTTGATGGGGACGAAAGCCACACTAGTTGGGGACTAGATATGTCAGACGAAGAGAGAGAAACCTTCCATGGGGAGGAGGGAGAAAGTGCATGCGGTCCCGAGGGACACGAAAGTGAGATGCTTTTATGTAGATAATCCTAAGGATAGGATTCCAGATCCTATAGCATATTCAGAGCACCCTAAATGACGATCACATAGTGAGAAGGGAGAGTCACCATATTTGAGCAGGCTGAGGTCATTGCCAGGTAGAAGACGATCAGGAACCATTGTCCCCACTATGGATAGGCAGACAATGGGAGCCGATTGTGGATTTGGGTTTGCACAATACCCTTTATTGCAGAAAGGAGGGGCCAGGCGACAGTATATCCCATGGCCACAAATGGATAAGGATAATTTAAAATGCAAACTTCCCAGCTTAATGGCATGTGCGGGTAAATGGATTTATGAGCTAAAAAAATGACAGGAGGAAATTCTTTAGCAATAGGGGACAATACGGTACGGCACAGAACACAGTGCACGATGGAGTGCGATTTAATAATTTTAGAACAGTATCCTAATACGTCAGGTATGGGCTCCATTATGGCACGTAAGATGACAAATATTCACTTGTTTATCTTCAAAGTATTCAGGAACGCTGGACTCTTGAAACAGATGGTTTGTTTGCTAAACCAAACTTTTCATTGTATTGGTCTCTTGAATTATCGCTCAGTAAATTGCCATGGGTCGATGTCCTTTTTTTTTGTTTTTCTTATTCTTTTCAATTTCTATCCAAAATTTGATGGCAGTTAGAATTAGATGTTTGTCATTGCCTTTTAGTAGTTGGTTCCAGCGTGCTTTTGTGGTCATCTGTTTTTTTGATATTCTGAAGAATTCTTTGAATAGATTTCTTTTCTCTCGTTGGCCTGGGCATATCGTAATGATATGGAACAATGTCTCTTTGGTTCCCTCATTCTGGCAGAAACGGCAGTCTGCGGATTTAATTTCTGTCTGTTGAGTGATACTCAGATAGTCTTGAGTTGGTAGGATGTTCAATCGGAACCTTAAGAGATCTTGGGACTGTCGATCTGGAAAGCAGGTCAGGTATGGGGGAAGTTCTTGTAGGGCTCTTATGTCTGTTTCGCATACTTGGTGGCGTTTATAGTTGGTTTGGTATTCAAGGGTTTTTATCCAGTCATTCCTCTGTAGCGTTAGTTTTGCATGTTGTGGCCTGTTTATTAGCGTTTCTTCTGTAATGCCTTTGTCGTCCATTTTGGACTTGATCTTATTGGTCCATTGTTGGAGAACCGTTGCATTCAGTGCATTGTTTTTGCTTTTCAATATTTCTATCGCTGGAATCTTTCGTTGACTTATTATTTTTCTATAAAGATCCATCTGTTTCCATAGTATTATGGATTGTAATGATTGCAACGCCAGTTCAAATCAGATCCTTGTCATGGGGAAACTTTTCGGTAATGCCAGTGTTTTTCTCCAGAATATTGCTTCATAGAGGTGGCATTTCAGTCCTCGGTTGTTTGCTAGTGTTTCGCCAGCGTAAGTCAATATGGGAACAACTTTTTGTTTATAGAAAGTGATTGTTGATTTGAAGGAATATGTCCCGAATTTGCAGTGATAGAACCGACCCAATCTGGCTAGGGACCTAGCTTTGTCTTCGATGTGCATTTTCCACTGTTGTTCCATGGAGGACACATTTATCATTACCCCCAGATATTTGATGGCATTTGTTATTTCAATTTCTTTCCCTTCGAGGTAAAACTTTGTTTTTTTTAGGTTCCTCTTTGTTCTTTGAGTAATTAGGTCCATTACTTTATTTTTTTTATGTTGATCTGAAGTTCATTAGCTTTCATGTAAGTTACTACTTTGTCCAGAGATTTTTGTAGACCTGCTGAGGTTTTATCCATGACTGTGATGTCATTAGCGTATATTAATGATAGAACTGATTCATTATTAATTTTCAGTGGATTTGCAAGTGGATCTTTGATTGAGTTGACAAAGTCATAAGTGTATAAATTATAGAGGCAGGCAGCTAAGGGACATCCTTGCTTAAGACTGTTGAAATTATTGATCGGTTGTGTAACTTTACCATGTTTTGCTAGCCTGACTCGGACTGAAGTGTTGGTGTATAGTTGCTTGATCGGATGAAGAATTGCTGGTGGACAGCCCCATGTTGTTAATTTAGTGCATAGTTTTATTCTATTTACTGAGTCGAATGCCATTTTTAGGTTGATAAAAACTGCATGTACCTGTTGATTTCTTAGTGCAGCTTCGTATTTGAGAAGGCTCAGTATTATCAAGTTGACGTTGGTTCCAATTTTGCCTACAAATCATGTTTGCCTTTTTTCTAGTTTCTCGTTATTTGCTGCCCAATCGGTACGTTTTTTCAATCGAAAGTTGGCAAAAAGCTTTCCTAGTGGGTCAAGTAAGGCTATGGGTCTGTAGTTATGTGGGTTCTTTCTGTCACCAGTTTTGAAGATTGGGATCAAGATGGCTAATGTCCAGCTACTTCGGATTTTTTTAGTTCTTTCTATGATAAGGAGCAGATGGGAAAAGAGGCTAGTCCAGTTTTCTGGTGCATCCTTCAGGATTGCGTTTGACAGTCCGTCTGTGCCTGGTGCTCTTGATGGATTTAGAGTTCTGATGGCTTGAATGATGTCCTCGGTTTCCCATTTCAGATTCCACGGAGGACAGATGGGTTCTTGTTGGGTGGTCTGTACAGATGTACTGATGTTATATAAAGTGTTGAAATGTGTAGTCTGTTTGGAGGTTGCTCTGGTTTGGATGACGGAGTCAAAATGCAGATGACAATATATTGGGCCCATGGGTGGATGTTTTTCTTTTTAACAATTGACCAATTGGGGTCTATCTTAGTCAAGATTATCATACCGGATGATGGTCTGCCTTGTTGTATGGTGATTGACGGGTTCATATGCGTAGAAAACCCATCGCAGACAACTTCTGTCGATATCCAGGTCTCTTGGAGGCATATTATAGCCATTTCCTTTTGGTTTGTAGCTCCCTCTGAGAGAAGATGTTTGAACCCTCTCATGTTCCATGAAGATAAAGGTATTTCAGTTGTCGGATTTCCATTTGGGGTTGGTTGTTATAGAAAGGTTTTCCTTTGTGTGCTTCGGTGTTCGCTTCTGGTTGATGAATTTCTGTTGGGATGCGTTGGGGAGATTATCTCCCTTGGTACTTCTGTCGTTCTGTTTTTCTGGTATGAATTTGGTTGCCTAAACAGGTGGTCGTTTCCTGTTAGGTATGGTTCTTCAGTTGTTCGTGGTCTACTTGAAGATTGTTGTTGGTCGTATTTGTGATGAATCGGGGCAGCTTGAGGTCTGGTTTTAGTATCCAATTTCTTTTCTTTGAGAGCCATGAATCTTGTTACTTGGATTTGTTCTATGATGAAGCCCCATTTGGCCAGTTGTTTTTTGGTGGACATAACTAGTTGGGTTGTTTGGTTGTTATGTAAGTCAATATGGACTGTTTCCATCTTTTTCTTGTTCGTAAAATGTATAACGTTGATGTCTTGAGTAGCGATCTTCGCCAGTATCGGGATAGCGTTGAGTAGGCAAAGAATGTTCACTCTATTCAAGATTAGTTTTTCGACCGGCCTTAAATCTGAAGCAGTTAGCGAGAGTCTGAATATGTTTGGTTCCTGACGCGGATCTGTAAATGTTGGTCTGATTAAAGATGTGTTTGTTTCAATTAGTCTACTTTCCGTGGTATCAGCAAGGGAGTCCAGGTCTGAAGGGAACCAGGATTCTTCAGTTGATATTGATGAGTACACAAGTGACATGTTTGTTGTTGATTCGTCAATATTCGTGTGCATTGAGGTTGAGGAGATCTCACAGTATTCATCTATTATGATCATTGAGTCTTCTTGGGAGTCATGTTCTCTATTGCTAGTTTGAAGTGCGGACAATGTCAATGTTGGATTTTGTGCATCTGCTGTTGTCGGTGTTTTAGGCTCAGGGTCATGGTCGATTGCTTCCAGTAATGAGTCTAGTGGCTCATGTTCTTCAATTGAGATCAATTCTTCTTGTGGTTGGAATTTCAGTTTTTTGATGCTCTTCGTATTTGCCTTTGTCGTTTCCTTGGCCAAAGGATTAGCGCTCTCTTCAATTTTTTTGTTGATGGGATTCTTTGTTGTTGTAGGACCGGATTGTGTTTTCTGCTCTGGGTTGAGTTGCAATTTTCGCAGGAAAGCTCGTGAGCCTGTTTGACATTTTTTTGTTGTTGTTTCTTTTGTAGTTGTAACTTTGCTCGGCTGACATCATTTGGTTAGGTCAAATATGTCAAAAGGAGTACATGTTGGGGGTTCCGTGCTAGGAATATTGAATTGAGTTGGTAAATTGTGCAATTGAAGTTCGTATTGGGTTGTTTGGTCTTTATTAGAATCGCCTTTTGTTGAGGAAAGTTCTGTATGAGGGCACCTTGTGCCTTGATCTTGGGTCATGGTCACTTGTAGGTTTCTTTTTGCTTTGTCGTCCATGGTTTTGGTGGTAAATGTTGTCAATGTTTTTATAAGAGTTTGCTTGTCCAGTCGATCAGATCTTGCTATTTCAGCTAGGCGGTTCTGCCATATTCTTGTGGATTCTGCTTCATGATTCAATCGATCTTGAATTGAAGTTATGAAACAGTCTATGGTTGTTTGTTTTGTTAGGATCATTGCAAGCAAAGTGGCTTGGTCTTTGGTGGCATCGACTGTTGCTTCTTGGATCTTTAAGAAGGGGACCATCGCTAATGATAGAACAGCCACTAGCGTGTTTTGGAGATCTAGCATGGTTGTTGGGATTCTTTTGCTGGATTCAGAAGTATTCAGTGTTTTTACGGTTTTTTGTGGAGGGTAGTCTGAGTCTTGTTTGTTTAGGGTGGCCGTCGTTGCATTCAATAGGTTCTCTTCCGTGAATGTTTTAGGGAAAAACAAATTTGCTTTGGTGGGGAGTGGTGTCGATGTAATAGATATAACGTTTGTGTTTCCCTTATGTTCGTCTGTGAGGTCTTTCGTTTTCTTCTGTGCCTGGAAGTCCATGATGGCATCTATTTCTGTGATGTCAAGTGAAGGTCGAGATACTCGGTTTGGAGGTTAAGAGCAGTTGGCTTGGGAGGAGTCTGTAAAATGGTAAATTGACTGCCACTGTAGTTTGGCTATGATCGCTCGTTGTCATAGTGTTAGGTTCAGCGTTGAGTCTTTCAATTCTTTGGTTGCAGGAGTATGAAGCTGGAGGTCAGATTGGAATGCCGAAGTGTAAGCTCTTTTTCCGAAAACTATTGGTGTTTCAGAGGTCATTTCCGGTATTTGATTGGTTGTTATTTTCTGGCTTCCGTCATTCTTTGGTGTTTTGACTGCAATTGTGGATTTGGGCTATTTCGGTTCTTCGGCCGCTTGATTGGAGGAGCATGGTGAAGTGCTTGATGGAGCGGTGGCGGAGGTAGATGAGGAATCTTGATTCGTAGGATTGAGGGATATGGATTGCTCTTTGTTGTGATTGGGGATTTGTGGGGGAATTTTAAGGGTAAGAGGCTTAGGTTTGCTTGTGTTGTTGCTGGGTTCTTTAAGTGTAGTGGTTTGTAAGCTCAGCATTGAGGTATGTTTTGGAAGATTTGGAACAGTTTATTCTAGCTTCTCTTGGAGGCGTGTTCTAGGTTGAGTGTTCTCCATATCTATTTTTTTTCTTCCCTTTTGGGTATATAGGTTCGTAAAAGCAGCAGGCTCTCTCTTGATTACTGCGTATCCAGCATAAACAGCGGGAAACAGCAGACAACAACACCCTTGTCACCGCAACGGGCTAAACGCCGCAAGGATGGCTGGCTCTTTCTTTTAAGCCTGCTTCCTGGGGGACGTGCTTCAATACGCTCACGTGACTCAGATCACGTGACCTCTCGGCGAGAAAAGATACAACACCGCGCTTGCTTCAAACTGCTGTGCAGGGGGCACAGGCTTACGCAAATCGGAGCGGGATGTGTGCAGGTAAGGAGAGAGTCGATTTCTTCTATTTTGCAGCTCACAGCTTGTGCCTTGATGCTCACAGCGGGAAACAGCAGACAATGACGCCATTGTCACCGCGACGGGCTTATTAAAACACTTTGTGCAAGGAATTGCCGGAGCAATTACAGAGACAGCTCAAGACATTAGTGGGAATGGAAGTGAAGTCATGGGCAGAGATACAGTTGACAGAATACAGAAACACTTGTGTATAGGCGCGTTACAAATGCCATATCATATCTATAGCACATCACTGCCGGCTGTTATAAGAAAAAAATAAGAAGAATGAAGATGCTAGAAAACCTGAGGAAGCCAAGTTAGTTCAGAAGAAATTGTCAAAGTATGCCATACAAGGGGCAGCATTGACAAGCAGAGAGGAATTGTGAATGCGGCAAGCAGTGGGTGCATCACAAGTGAATAATCAACTCCAAATGGATCAAGGCGGGAATGGGTTTATGCCACAAGGCAGAGGAATGGGCTACAGAGGAGGCAATGGTTTCCAAAATAACCAAGGCAGATTTCAGAATATGCAGATTGATAATCAAAATGTGCAAGGAGGGTTTAATCAAGGGGGGGCTAATCCAAAGAGCGCCTCTTGTATGTTGGGCATGTGGGATGACAGGGCACATCACGCGAACATTTGGAAGCCAAGTGTATGTACAGAATGGACAGTTCTCAAGAGGGGGGACTGCTTACCCTCCAGCATATAGCTCACAAACTGGGGATGGGTTTGCCCAAGGTCAGATAGTGTATCAAACACAACCGACACAAATGCAACAGGCATTGCAACTACAGCAAGCACCATTGAATCCGCTGCAAGGGCAGTCACAGCACGCACCTATGCAGCTACAGCAGAATGCAAACACAGGATAGTTACTGACCACTAGAGAAAAGGGGTGTCACTGTGGTGGGAGGAAGTCCTTTTACAGGTATGGGGATAAGCATGTACCCACAATATGACAGCTCACAGATGGGTTTGATGTGTTCAGTACTATCAGTGACACCAGACCCCCAAGAGGAACCAAGGGTTGATATGACAATAGGAGGCACAGCTTTTTCTTTTTTAGTAGACACTGGGGCTACTCGCTCATGAATAAAAGAGGGAAAATATCCAATGTCAGGAAATGCCATGAATGCACAAGATTTCTCTGGAGCTACACATAGAGCTCCTTTAACTGATGAATTACCAGTCTCCATAGGAGAGTGTGACATGTCTGTTCCATGACTGTATTCAAGGCAGACACTGGTTAATATTTTATGACGAGATATAACAATAAAACTAAATATGACAGTTTATATCACTGATGAAGGCATAGTGTGTTCTACTCCAGGGATACATTATATGAACATGGGCACATGTATGGTGGCGTTAATAGGGCGAATGGCTCTGCGAGGAATGACTTTAGAGCCAGGGGTTTTCTTTTATGGGGTAGACATTTTGTTGACATGGCTACCCTACCTTGTGGGGAAGATTATGAGAATACCTGATGATTTTTTGTTCAGGCCACAGGTACCTATAGACGAAGAGTGGGAACAGACTATTCCCCTAGAATTAAATGCAGCCATAGTGCGAGGGGAATTGTCTATGCTCGAAGGAACAGATGATGAGGGAAGGCCATGGAGAACAGTGTTTGCCATTGGGAAGGGTACAGATTGATGTCACAGACAAAGTCATGTTCACAGATGATCCATCAGATGATGAAATAATATTCAAGATGAGTATTATATTTTGGATCAGAATAGAGAAAAGAGAAATCCCACAGCGAATGGTGATAGAGCGGCAACGCCCATCCTTTTTTGATGAAGATTTGGAAAAAGTGCCAAATACTTTATGGACTACAGGCCACTATGATATAGGCCTATCGAAGGGGAAAGGGTAGGTTAAGATTAAACTGAAACCAGCAGCAATTTTACCTTGAGCAAGGCAGTAATCAATGTCTTGAGAGGCGGTTGACAGTTTTTCTAAGACTTTACCTTTGGGGCAAATGAGTGCTCTTCCACTTAGTCTGGTGAAAAGTATATGACATAAGGTCTTGTGAGTCTTTGAGAAAAACACATTTTTCAAATCAATCACTGTGAAATATTGTCCCTCTGCTGAGATACTACATAAAATCTTCACCAGATTCAGAACTAAAGCAAACTCTGCCTCTACAATCTGGTTAATTGGTCTCATGTCCTGAATAAATCTCAATGACCCCCTCTTTGATTTCTTCACATTCTACACCATGGTATTACACGTTGACTTTGATGTCACTTAAAATACCTTATTCCATGAGGGCTGATATAGTGAGTCTCCATCTATCTTTAATAGGGTCCTGCAGTCGGACCTAAGCAACATTGATTTGCAAATTGTTGTGCTGCAGTACGTAGATGATATTTTGGTTTGTAGCACAACAGAAGATGATTGCAGGCAATATTCAATTCAGTTAATGACTATTCTAGCAGACAAGGGATATAAAGTGGATAAGGAGAAGTTGCAGTATTGTCAATAAGAAGTGTTATAAATAGGTCAGTTAATCTCACATGAGGAGAAGAGAGTCACACCTAAAAGAGCTGAGGCGATTATGAAAACAGCAAAACCGTACACGATAAAAACAAAAAAAATGCAGCAGTTTTTGGGATTGTGCAACTATGTTAGAGCATGGGTATTTGATTATAGTTCATACTTAAGAACCCTTTTGCAGGATCTGAAGAAAGCACAAGTGAATAAGGAAATAATAGAATGTACTGTGGAAATGGAGGAATTGAAGAAAGCAATGTGTACAGCTCCAGTTCTAGGAATTCCCAACTATGATTAGGAATTATTTTTGTTTTCACTTACAAATGTGACAGTTATGACAGTGGTGCTCACACAGAGGATAACATTGGGGTTCAAACGCCTGGCATACTGTCCCAGGAGGATAGCTTAGCGGCAACATGCGCGCCTTGGAAGCAAGACGACACAAAGCAAGACAGGTTCGATTCCCCGGGTCCGCGCTTAGAAACCTCTGGGTGTTTAAGAGCGTTATAAATAATCAACTAAGTTAAAAAATAAAAAAAAAGAACAAACAATTCCTGTAACAGCACCTCGATGCCCACGGGCTGTGTGAGCGCTTTAAAAATGCAAAATAAATAAATAAATAAAATATTGCAGTGGGATTTCAATCCAGTTATGAAGTGCACTAGTATTGTGATGGGGTGTTCTATGACATTGTTTTTTGAGCATGCTTTGTTTGCCGTTTTGGAAAAACCTAAGGGTACATTGACATCTAAGAGGGCTTCCACATACAAGGTAGTTATACCAAGCCCAGCCATCAATACAGTGAGGTGTAAAATAGTGAACCCTGTCACGTTTGTAGCTGAACCTGTGGCAGAGGGTGAGCATGTGCATGATTGCTCTAATTACGAGGAGTTCTACGATGATATCCCACACGTAAAGGAAAATGCGTTATCGTGGAGGAAGATTCTCTTTATTGATGGGTCTTCAAAAATTGATCAAACTGATGGGGTAAGGCATTCAGGTTCAGCTGTAGTAAGGCGCAGAGTTAATGGGGAATTTGAAGTGGTACCAAGTGCTCACTACCGTCTCACTTTTCGGTGCAAGCAGCAGAATTGGTGTTGCTTATTATCATGCTCGAGAAACATGCAGGTCAGAAAGTGACAGTGTACTGTGACTCTGCCTATGTGACGTCAACCTTGCATGCAGGGCTAGCACATTGGACAAGGAGGGGCTACCTCTAAGCGCACAGCACTCCAGTGCATTACGCTGCATTATTGGACAGTCTTATCAAGGCACTACAACTCCCAATAGCCATCCCAAAAGTTAAATGCGCAGCAAATACTAAGCAAACTGATTTCATTGCTCACAGGAAAGATGCCGCAGACGAAGAGGCCAAAAGGGTTGTATATTCACCAGAAATGTCACATTTTGATACCCCAGATGTACAGGAAAAAGTAATAACCATTATGATTGTAAATGAAGGGTTTACTCATTTATCTAGAACATGGTTGACAGGAAGTGCATGAATTGTGGCAACAAAGGGGGTGTTCTTTATCCCTGTCTGAAGCATTGTGGCGACAGGACAGCACTGGAAAGCTGGTGGTGCTTGTAGCCTTGTTAAGGGTAGCACTTGAACAGCTGCACTACCCTGCTCATGTAATGAGGGAAAGCCATGCAGCAGCTATTGCAGAGTACTGGTTCTTACCGAACCTGTTAGAACATGTTGCTTTTTATGTAGTAAATTGCATTGTATGTCAAAGGTTTACCGCTAAGCACACACTGCACACACACTGCACACAATCAGAGGAGTGATGTAACGCTCATCTGGTTCCCACGGAGGCGCGGCGTCGAAGGCGCAGAACTCTGAAGATGGACAGGAAGGGCCCCTCTATTCTGGCTTCCCTGGCTCATTGGATACCCTCCTGTGCGTGAAAAGGAAGTATTACCAACTGTGGAACAATGCTCAAGCCTCCCACTCCCTTCCAACCCTCCACGATACCTCCTCCACGATTCCCCGTGAAGCCTCACCTTAGGGTTTGGAAGGATGAGCTCTCCATCCTGCTTCTGATGCAGGGGCGCGTTGAAACCCAGTTACTTCACTGGATTGAGGATTGATGGGAGTTCAGGTAAGCTTGACTGTTCAGGTAAGGCGCTGTAAAAGTTCTGTTCAAAAGTTCAAGCTTAATAATAATGTTCGTTGTCTAATTGCAGCAAGCGCTAATGCTTATGTCTTTTTCCCCTTAGGGGCCGGGGTTCGGAGTGCCGGAGATATGGCGCCGACCCGAAGTGAAACAGTTCTGGATGAGCGCTCAGGTAATGTCTTTGCATTCGCTCATTCAATGTCTTTGTCTTTTTTCCCCATAGGGTCCGGAGATGCCAGGAAGCGGCAGGACCCGAAATGCAGTAGGAATAATCCAACAGGTAAGACTTAAAAGGAAACTGAGCTTTCCTTATTCCTTTTCTCCCTCTCACCTTTGTTCTTGTCTTTTTTCCTCTAGGCGCCGGGGCGTAGCTGAATCCCGAAGATCGCTGCTGAAGATGGAAGCGCCTTGCCAAGGTGAGTAAAATGCAGCGCTGCAGCGATCGAAACGAAATGCCTTTAAAATGATGTCTTCCTTTTCAGGGCCGTTGGAGAAATGACTCCGGGATGCAGATTTAGCAGGTAAGGGCTTTTCTTCTCCTATTCTCTTCCTTTCTCCCCTTGCAGGTGTCCCAGGGTGTTGGCAGGCGTGGCTGAAGTCAGGATGCAGGAGCTGACACGGTGAGCGTCCAGCTGCTAGGTGCAGAACAACGCGAAGCACGTGTGGCTGTTCGGGTGGGGTTTAAATAGCCTTGGAAGAAGTTCCTGGTATGTATCCTTCCACCAATCAGGTATGTATCCTTCCCCGACCACACCCGGGTGGTGAAGTAGTCCTACAGGTAAAGTAGTCCCATTCAGGCCTCAAGAGGGCCTGGATGAAGCAGCAAGGTCTGCATCAGGTAAGTGTGCACCCAAGCACTTAAACACATATCCTCTTCTATGAGCCTGGCGCCTAAGGCACCAGGACTGGGGTCCGCTATGAGCCTGGCGCCTAAGGCGCCACGACTGAGTCCAAAGGGCCCCGACTTGGGCTCGCTGAGACTTCCCTGGGGAAAATGATGTCTGCCTCTGGGGTTGCTGGGCCCGGCCTGGCTCCTTAGAGGTAGGCATCATGACAGTACCCCCCCTCAAGGCCCCTCCCAAGGTCTTTTCCTCCGGGGGTTTTGGTTTGTGCGGGAATCTTCGATGGAATCTTTGAATTAATCGTGGTGCGTGAACATAGTTACTGGGTTCCCAAGATCTTTCCTGAGGTCCATATCCTTTCCAATCAACAAGATAGAAGAGTTTCGACTTAACTATCTTGGAATCTAAAATGTCTTTCACTTCGAATTCTAATTCTCCATCAATTTGGACAGGGCCTGGGGGCTCAGACAGTCTGGTTCCAGGTTGTACTGGTTTTAGAAGAGATGCGTGAAAAATGGGATGAATCCGCATGTTGGATGGTAAATCGAGTTTAAAGGCCACTGGGTTGATAATAGCTTTGATGGGGTAAGGCCCAATGAATCTGGGATTAAAAGTTTGCTGACCCTTGAGGGGTAGATGTTTAGTTGCTAGCCATACCTGATCTCCTACTTGGTAAGGAGGAGTTTTACTTCGGTGCAAATCAGCGTTTTCTTTATACTTTTTCTTGGCTTGCTGTAAGTGGGTTGTAGCTTCTTTGAAGGCTTGGGTTATTGTGGAATGTAGGTGATTTACTGCAGGCATCTCCAGGGTCAGAGGTGGATCTAGGTCAGAGGTCCGAGGATGGTGACCATACAGGGTATAAAAAGGAGTCTGTCCGGTTCCAGAATCCACTGAATTGTTGTATGCATATTCTGCAATCCAAAGGATGTCTTTCCAATTTAACTCAGATTGGTGTAACATGCACCGCAGATATTGCTCGAGAGTCTGATTGGTTCTCTCGGTTTGTCCGTGGGTCTGGGGGTGGTGGCTGGTGGATAACCGCACGTCTATTTGTGCTAGTTGGCAACATTTCTTCCAAAAGTGGGAGATAAATTGACTTCCACGGTCTGAGACTAATATGGAAGGGAAACCATGTAACCGCACTATATTTTCCATAAATTCCTTGGCCAAGGTGGAAGCTGACGGCAATCCTTTTAAAGGGATAAAATGGGCCATTTTGGAGAATAGATCCACTATTACGAGAATCGTGTTGTAACCACCACAAGGAGGCAGGTCAGTTATAAAGTCCATTGACAAGGTGTGCCAAGGTGCTAGTGGAATGTCCAAAGGTTGAAGTAGGCCGGCTGGCCTTTTCTTTTGACTCTTATTTTGGGCACAGATTCCGCAAGACAACACAAATGACTTTATGTCTTTTCTCCAAGAAGGCCACCAGAAGTGGCGTTTGACCTTTTCTTCTGTTTTCGCGATGCCGGGGTGTCCTTCCATTAATGATTCATGATGACGGGTAATGACAAGTTCATGCAATTCTTTACTTGGCAGAAATAACCGCTCTTGGAAGTAGGGTAAATCATCCTTAATGGTGTAGTGAGGACCCTTTTGACTCCATTCCAGTAAGTCAGAAGAGTCAAAAAGTTGTTTTACTTGAGCTTGGATGTCGTCAATGGTTTGCAATGAAGTCAAGCCCAGAATTCTTTGTTCGGGTATGATTGGCACAGGTTCTAAACTCGAAATGGGTTCTTCCATGCCTATCCGGGATAAGGCATCTGCCTTACCATTCTTGCAGCCAGGGCGATAGGTAATTACAAAATCAAATTCCGCAAAGAATAAAGCCCATCGGAGTTGTCGCGAAGATTGAGCTTTGGCCGTCTTTAAATACTGCAAATTTCTGCGGTCCGTAATTACGGTGATGGTGTGTCTTGCACCGAGAAGATAGTGACGCCAAGCCTTGAAAGCTGATTTAATAGCCAGTAGTTCTTTGTCGGTAATTGCGTAATTGAGTTCAGGTGGAGAGAATTTTCTGGACCAAAAGGCTACAGGGTGTAGTTGGTTAGTTTCTGGGTCTCTTTGCGACAGGACAGCTCCCATGGCCGAACTGGATGCATCGGTTTCCACGATGTAAGGGAGATCTGGGCGTGGGTGCTTCAATACAGGTGCAGAGGTGAATTTGGTTTTCAGGTCCTGAAAGGCTTGTTCAGCCTCAAGAGTCCATTCAAAGCGTTTATTTTTCTTTAGGAGAGCTGTGATGGGTTGAACAGTTCGAGAAAATTCCGGGATGAACCTTCGATAGAAATTGGCAAAGCCTAGCATGCTTTGCACTCCGTTCACAGAGCTAGGAGATGGCCATTTGAGAATGGCGTCCACTTTCCGCGAGTCCATTCGGATTCCTTGTGGTGTCAGGATGAATCCGAGAAACTCCACTTCTGTGGTATGAAAAACGCATTTTTCGAGCTTGGCAAATAATTTGTGCTGGCGCAATTTCTCAAGAACTGCCCTAACATGGTTTCTGTGATCAGATTCTGAGGAGGAATACACCAGGATGTCGTCAATATAAACGATGACACAAACATCAATAAGTTCCCGAAGAACATCATTCATGAAGTACTGAAAGGCGGCAGGTGCGTTGCACAAACCGAAGGGCATTACTTGATATTCGAAGAGCCCAAATTTGGTGCGGAATGCAGTCTTCCACTCGTCGCCCTCTTTTATACGTACCAGGTGGTAAGCTCCTCGGAGATCTAGCTTGGTGTACACACGAGCATCTTTTACTTGGTCGATAAGCTCAGGTATCAGGGGCAAAGGGTAACGATTCTTAATCGTTATCTGATTTAGGGTGCGGTAGTCAATACAGGCCCTAAGGTCTCCTTCCTTTTTTGGTACGAAGAACAAAGCGGAAGAGACTGGTGACTTTGATGGGCGAATGAAGCCATTGGCCAGGTATTGATCCAAATACTGGCGCAAATGCAGGTTCTCAGGTTCAGTAAGAGCATAAATCCTACTACAGGGTAGTTGTGCATTGGGTACCAAGTCGATTTGGCAATCGTAAGATCGATGGGGAGGTAAGGTGTTAGCCTGCTCTTTCTGAAAAACGTCTTGGAATTCTTGGTATTCAGATGCTAGCTGTACAGGGGTGGAAGTTACAGAGGCTAGACCCATAGCTGGATTCCTTGGGTAACAGGTTGGTTCACAATCAGGAAAAGTTATCTTCTTTGCTCGCCAGTCTATTCTCGGATTATGGCCCTCATTACGACCCTGGCGGAAAGTGACTGACCGGACCGCCACAGCGTAAATAGCGTTTCCGCCATTGCACGATGGAGCAAAGTGCGGCCCATTCCGACCCATCGGGCACGAGCACCACGCCATGGCGGAAGTGCAAAGTCCGCGATGGCGGAAATGACCCCAAAACGGCCCACACCGCCGCCGTACGGCGCCCTAGGTGCAATACCGCCACCCATCATAGCGGACACCGCAGTGAGCGCCAACCGGAAAGTACGGTGACCGTAAATATACAGAAACGGAAGTAAAAACATGGGCCCGGAACGGGAAACAACACCCCGTACACCTATAAAACCACAAAATACACACAACCACTAAAAACACCACCCTGAGACACATCCCAACCCGTCATCCACCCCAGTGAAACCAAGAAAAATGGGAAAAGTAGCGAAGAAAGCGTGCGACCGCAAGCGGCAGGTCCACTTCTCCCGTGAGGAACTCACCGTGCTTACAGATACCCTCCAGGAGAATGCCGCCGCCGTCTTCTCCACGCAAATGACCAGGACGGCACTTGCGAACAAGAAGGCCATATGGGTACTGGTGGCACAGCGGGTAAGTGCGGTGGGGACCGCACCCCGCAACCCACAGCAATGCAGGAAGCGGTGGGACGACCTGCGGATACGCGTCCGTAGCATACTTTCTGCCAACCGCAACATTGCCACAGCCACCGGGGGAGGGTCGGAATCACCCATCAAGTTGACTCCCTGGGAAGAAATCTGTGCCTCCACCATTGGAATGGAGAGCATAGAGGGAGTCGGAGGGATGGAGAAAGGAGTGCAGACATCCGGAGAATCAGGTAGGTGGCCCAAATAAAACCATGCCAAATCCACAATGTCCAATCATGTGACTCACATGTGTCCACATAGCGCAACAGCAACACATGGCCAGGAGAACGTCCACACACATTGGCCTGATAGCGCACTTTAAAACTCACAATAAATACATAAATAAGTAAAAACCCCAAAAACACCCACTACACGTGCAGCAGGCACACCCTAACTGCAGGCTGCCAAACAACTGCACCCTCACTCCACACACAAATGAAAGCACCTCCAAGGCCCCGACCCAAATCACCCTCAGGTACCACCCCAATGCATGTGATACATTGCCATTCCAATTCCCACAGACCCATTAATAACGCTCGCCCTCCTTTACTCCACCACAGGGTCCGATCCAAACGACGAGCTCCAGGACACCCCTACCAGCACACCTGCAAAGAGGGCTAAGACCGACGGCCAAAGACCCTCCACCTCAGCTGCACGCATCAAGACACGGCAGCAGCACATATCAAGTGGCAGCACACAGGAGGGAACATCAACAGGCACCCCAGCAGCCAGCATGCCCACAACAGCACCACCACAGGTCCCCCCAATGGATGCCACAGAAGGTACTGCCTCTGGTGGCAGCAGCACCATAGGTGACACCCCATTAATGGCAGCATGCTCCGACACAGAAGACGGGGATGTCGAAGTCAGATCCATCCATGACCTGTCCCAATCCCCCTGTCTGTTCCATCCCTTACACCATGAGGATACCACGCAGGGGCACCCACAAGACGACGACTGGCCATCCCCCACAAGCCCTGTGGCAGGGCAACATGAGGCGAACAGCCCCTCTGTGACACCACCGCAAATGGCCATGGCCCAGCAGAGGCAACAGTCCCTCGACCAGTTAATCGTGCAACAGCAGCAACTGGCCACGCTCCTCAAGGACCATGCCGATGGATGTGAGGGCACCAAGGCAGACATAGAAACATCAACTGAGACACTTAGGGCACAAATGGAGAGTAGCACCGAGAGCCTGAGAGTCCAAATGGAGAGTAGCACCGAGAGCCTGAGAGTCCAAATGGAGAGTAGCACCGAGAGCCTGAGAGTCCAAATGGAGAGAAGCACCGAGAGCCTGAGGGGGGAACTGCATGCGACGTCCAAAGACGTATGTGCCGAACTTGCCGCAGTGCGCCGTGTGCTCACTGAGCTCTCACAAACCCTTAGGGACATGCATGGACGTGAGCAGGCAGAGACATCATCCGTTGCAAGTTCCGTCCAGGGCAGCCCCCAACGTAGATCTGGGAGGAACCTGCGCTCCACAGGCAGGGGTGCCCCTGATACCCGCAGAGGGGGCTTGCAATAGCGACTGCCCACTGACAATGAGCATCTTTGGACACTGGTGTTCGGGGGGGAGGTAGGAGGGTGGAGGGGGTGTGTTGGGCTCACTTGGGTGGCGGGTCGATAGGGTGTTCAACATGATATCACATATGCCATAAACAATGCACGATCAAACAATGAGATGTGTGGACAATGATCTTTGTGTACTAGGCCATGATAGGCGTACAGTCCATATTGTGCATGTACCAGACACACACAGTGCCACGAGTCCCGTGTCCATGTATCAGCCACCAGGCGTGAGTGCTAGAAGCATGCATCTATGAGATGCTGACGAATTTCACGGCCCTCCTGTGCCTCGCAGACTCCTTGAGGTGCTGCCACATCCCCACCCTCATCATGACCATCTTCAGGTGCTTGCAGTTCTGCGTCAGGGGGCATGGGCACATTTCTACGTACGCACATGTTGTGGAGCATGACACATGCCATCACCATCTTTGCAACCTACTCATGGCGGTACAGGAGTGCCCCGCCAGACCTGCTGAGGCACCGGAAACGGGTCTTCAGCAGGCCGAATGCCTGTTCAATGACTACACGGGTACGTGAGTGGGCATGGTTGTAGTCCTCCTCATGCTGGTCCCGTGGGTTCCGGACTGGTGTGAGGAGCCATCTCTTCAGTGGATATCCGGCATCACCTGTATGTGGACGATAAACGAATTATGTGGAATGCCATTGCTACGTACGCACCCCCCCTCCCCTTCCTGCCAGGTCATTGCCGCATCACATACCCCACATCATCATGCATGAAATGAGACTCACCGAGTAGCCAGGATCTGTTCCCTGCGTGTCGCTCCATGTAGCGTGGTATTGTAGAGTTCCTCAAGACCATAGAATCATGGGTTGAGCCAGGGAATCGGGCACAACAATGTGCAATGATCCTGTTGGAGTCACACACCATTTGTACATTCAGTGAATGAAATTGTTTTCGGTTGCGGTACTGGGCCTCCATGGCATGTGGGACGACCAATTCCACATGGGTGCAGTCGATGGCACCAATGCAACCCGGTATGCCGCCAAGTGCATGGAATCCCACTTTTGTGTTGGCTATTTCCTGCTCCGAGCGGGGTAGAGAGATGTAGTCGTCTGCGTGCTGCAGGAGGGCATCGAGCACTTGCAATAGTGTCCGTGAGAACAGTGGCTGAGAAATGCCATGCAACTGTCCGACTGTGTGCTGGTAGGTGCCTGTGGCCAGGAAGTGGAGTACAGACACCACCTTCAGTAGGGGTGGGATGGCGGTTGGGCTATCTATCATGCTGACAAGGTCAGCCTGTGTCATGTCCACAATGGCGGCTATGGTGTCCCGGTCCAAACGGTAGAGGGTGTGGATCTGCTCATCAGTGAGGTTGAACGGATGTGCTCGGAGGCGTGGGATTGCGGGCTGCCTGCGTGGTGGTAGTGGCTGTGCTGGCAGCCCTTGCTGGCCCTGCCTTGCCCTCCTCCTCCTCCTGCGTCTCCTCCGTGCGGCCGGTTGTAGTTGGTGTTCGTCTTCTTCTTGGAGTTGGAGTACTTGCAGTGCTATCAGGTCCCCCAGGGCCAACATCGCGAGTCCTGCCGGTAGCATTTCGGAGTGGGTGTGGTTGTGGGAGGAGACTGTGTGTGCAATTTATGTGTTTTCAGGCTGTATGGCCTCCACCTGTGGTGATTCATTCCACCTGTGCAAGCTGCTCTCCCCTTTGGGCGAGCACGTCCCGCACACAACGCTGCAATTCGAGGAATGGCATCTTGCTATTACAATCATGTATTAGTACCCGATGGCCGTGTAACATTGGTTGATATGTTCATTCGGCTATGGTCCCATTGTTTCACATGCATTCTTTGCAGTCGCGAACAGACTTGTGAAGGGTCAGTGGAACGTAGTACTCGAGTAACGGTGGACCCTCATGCATCACTGTACCGAGGTTCACCGACGGGCGGGGCCTCCCATTTGTGAGTGAAGGCAGTTGCCATTTTCACACACAGCCGCACTAGATGGATTAATTTGTGATTTCAAGCGGCCACAGATGCCTTTTCGATGTGATGTTGCAAATGAGGAATTCGAAGGGCGGCGCTTTCGGTCTTCAGCTAGCGGCGAGGAGATGCCCACAGGTCTGACTACAAATATAACGTTCTATTGTTCAGTGTCCTTGGGACAGGGGCCATGGCGAGGATGCAATGATTGATATGAATAGTTTGGGATGCGCAATAGCGAAGTGGATGATGAGGCCGGACGTTCCCAAATACATGTTACTTCACAACACTGGAATTACGGGCTGGGGCACAGTGGATTTTGCAGGCTGCATGACGCACAGACTCAATGGAGTTCTCACATGTTATGTGAGTATGGAAACAGGCGTTATCATTACGGGATGAGGGAATGATGAATGGATGCATGGACAGATGATTTGATACGGTGTTTGCCATGTACAGGGCTTCTTGGAATCTGTCCGCCTCCCCTGCGCTATGTGATGCAGGGCTGCCATAGTGGGACCATCGTCTATCTGGCCTTGTTGAGCCCTCCCTGTCTCGACGCGCCTTCAGACACTTGTGTCCATGCACGTTACCAATCCCATCTGATGGATTCTGTTTTCACAGACGCATGCACAGGTACACTCGTTTGTGATGGTGTTTTCACCTCGATATGGATAGTTATGAGTCGCAAGTGGTTTTGGGGTGGTGATGATCCTTTGGAGTGGGCTAGCATGCATATGGCTGTGGATCTAGTGTGATCATTGAAGTGAGTTGTTCGAATGTAGTTCTGATGGCCATTCTATTCTTTTTCTTTTCTTTTGGTTGACAGGTATCTCCTCCCCTTTTGCCACTGCCATCTGTATGCCACTCCTGCAGATGGGTTTTACTCCCGACACCTGCTGCTTCGTGTTAATCAGTGGAGCAGCATTAGGATCTTATGGGACGATCGCCAATGGGCCACATGCCCTTACGCAGTACTAGTGGCTCGGAGCAACATTTCGGCCTTTCAGCTGGACTAGTGCCTCCCTATTGGGACGGCCCTGCGGTTCTAGGCGCTTCCATGTTGCCTTTTCGTACGAGAATGTAGCCCCTGTGTACCATGAAGGAACAGGGCGTCACACAAGAAGTAGCTGGTCATTTATTGCGGATGCAGCCCACAATGGTGAAATGTGTTTTGGAGTTCATGGCCTAATGGCTGTATGGGCTTGGTGAATTTGTTGTGCATTAAATATCTATTCTGATATGGGCCGTGTAGCGTTCTTCTTTGCAAGTGATGTGGCATATTCCTATTTGGGGAGCGATGTATTGTGAGGAGATCTGCATTGGGTTCCAGCTTCGGAGTATAGTTGCGTGGTACTGTGCTGGGCGCGTTTGCCTACGAAGCCCAGTGAGGTCAGGGGTGAGGGCTGCCAATATGACTGTTTGAATGATGTCATGCTCAGGGGCGGGGGATTAGGTTTTGTGTAACAGATGCCGGTCAGCCAGGTGGATTGGTGGAATGATGTGATTATCGGAATATTGCTGGTCACAGGTGCCTGTGTTTGCGTGCGTTTCTTGGTGGGAGACTGAAGTCATGTCCATTGGTATAGCTTCTGTATTCGTGCCATCTGTGCCCTGCAGCTCCCATTGGCCCCTCTTGTGATTCTTTTGTTCGTTGGCATGCATGGGTGACTTGTACATTTCACTGGTTGCATTGTGACTTCGTTGCACCTACGGGGAGTTGTACTATGTGGCCAGGGAGCGGTGTACAGGCACTCAGTGGGGCCGTTTACGGTTGATTCGCGATGCCTTACTTCTCACCATGGCGGAATGGTACTTTCCGCCGTGCTTGATGGCGTTAAGTACATGTCCGCTAGGGTCGGAATTCGCGTACCCTTGCGCCATGGTGCTAATTACGGTTTGACATGGCGCGCGCGCGCGTACTTGGTGCAGTTAGCGTTGGTGTTCACTACGGTGTCGCTAATGGCATCGTACTTTACGGTGACGGGTCATAGTCGCACCGAGCGCTATTCGATGGCGGTATTGCATTTCCGCCATCGTTTTTCGATTTCCGCCAGGGTCGTAATGAGGGCCTATGTGTTTCTAACCAAGGGATTCCAAGAAGTACTTGAAATTGTGGGGCCTTGATCACATCAAACACGATTGCTTCCCGATGTCCGTCCTGACCCACCAGAGTGATTTCAACTGTGGAATGCGTTACAGGCCCTGAGGCTATTTCGGTTCCATCAACTGTAGTAATTACATCTTGGGTTACTTTCGGGCGGAGAGGAAGCTTAATCCTGGAAGCCAATTCACGGTCTATGTAATTTCCAATAGCTCCACTGTCAATGTATGCTTTTATAGCATGCAACTGCTGAGGCTGTTTTGGGTTCACAAGCAACATTGGCATGACAAAATGCGAGGTCAAAGAGTTTGTTTTCAAGCTCGGCAAGCGGACCCCTACGCTTGTCGGGCTAGGTCGTTTCCCGAACCAGGTGTCAATAACTCGTTATCAGTGGCTCCAACCACCTTCTTGGGTGGTTTAACTGGACAACTTTGAAGAAAGTGCCCGGAAGTTCCGCAATACAGACAAAGTTGCATTTGTCGCCTTCTCTCTCGTTCCTTCTGCGTTAATGGTCCTTTAACACTGCCAATTTGCATAGGTTCGGAAACGTCAGTACTCTTGGAGTTAACGTGGGTCTTGATAGGTACTCTGGTTTCATACTTGAGCCGATCTGCTTTTCTATTTTGAAGTCTGTGATCAAGTTGAACCACTAAGTCTATGTATTCTGCGCAGGCCTGGGGTGGATCTACTATCTGAGCTATAACATCTTTAAGCTCTCTGCGCAGGCGTCGATGAAACAATGTGATCCTTTTATTTTCAGGCCATCCGGTTTCCACAACTAGTCTATTAAAGGTGGCGATATAGGACAAAAGATCCTGATTACCTTGTCGTAAGGATAGCAGTTTGTTGTCAAGGGCCTGTCCCTGCGAGTGTCGAGCGAACAATCTTTCCATGCTGGCCTGGAAGCCCTGGAAATCCCGGAGAATGGGATCATCCTGATTTACCAATGGAATAGACCAATTGGCAGCACAGCCACTGAGGTAAGATAGTACAAAGACTACTTTGGTCTGGTCGTTGGGGAAGGACCCGGGCCTGCATAAAAAGTGTAAACGGCATTGGTTCATAAAAACGGCATATTTCTTGGGATCCCCCGCAAAACGTTCCGGCGGGGCCAAAGGCATGTGTCCAGGTAGATTGATTTGTACCGGGTTATTCTAACCCATTGTTGTAGAAATATCCCCGGAAACAGGTAAAGGAGTGTGCTCTGCCTGGCCCTGCAATAACCTTTTGGCCAGATCATCAGTTCTTTCCTTGGATAGGATTAGTTCCCTTCTGAGAGCATTAGTCTCCTGGCGGGCTGAGTGCACTTCTGCCCGTAATTCCCCTACAAGATGGGCCAGCTGATCTGTCTCGGAAGTCTCCATAGCGCCCAGGTGGGAAATTGTGGTAAGGCTTCGCGTTCTGTAACGCTCACCTGGTTCCCAGGAGGCGCGGCGTCGAAGGCGCAGAACTCTGAAGATGGACAGGAAGGGCCCCTCTATTCTGGCTTCCCTGGCTCGTTGGATACCCTCCTGTGTGTGAAAAGGAAGTATTACCAACTGTGGAACAATGCTCAAGCCTCCCACTCCCTTCCATCCCTCCACGATACCTCCTCTACGATTCCCCGTGAAGCCTCACCTTAGGGTTTGGAAGGATGAGCTCTCCATCCTGCTTCTGATGCAGGGGCGCGTTGAAACCCAGTTACTTCACTGGATTGAGGATTGATGGGAGTTCAGGTAAGCTTGACTGTTCAGGTAAGGCGCTGTAAAAGTTCTGTTCAAAAGTTCAAGCTTAATAATAATGTTCGTTGTCTAATTGCAGCAAGCGCTAATGCTTATGTCTTTTTCCCTTAGGGGCCGGGGTTCGGAGTGCCGGAGATATGGCGCCGACCCGAAGTGAAACAGTTCTGGATGAGCGCTCAGGTAATGTCTTTGCATTCGCTCATTCAATGTCTTTGTCTTTTTTCCCCATAGGGGCCGGGGTCCGGAGATGCCAGGAAGCGGCAGGACCCGAAATGCAGTGGGAATAATCCAACAGGTAAGACTTAAAAGGAAACTGAGCTTTCCTTATTCCTTTTCTCCCTCTCACCTTTGTTCTTGTCTTTTTTCCTCTAGGCGCCGGGGCGTAGCTGAATCCGGAAGATCGCTGCTGAAGATGGAAGCGCCTTGCCAAGGTGAGTAAAATGCAGCGCTGCAGCGATCGAAACTAAATGCCTTTAAAATGATGTCTTCCTTTTCAGGGCCGTTGGAGAAATGACTATGTTGATCTGCTGTAAGTATGTAGTGGATACAGGTATATGATAGTGGTGGTGTGTCTCTTTTCTAGGTGGATTGAAGCAGATCCATGCACACACCATGATGCCACTTGCGTAGCAAAGTTTTTAGTCTGGGAAGTCTTTCACAGATGGGGAGTATGTGAGGTGCTGAGATCCGACAATGGGCCCCATTCTGCTAATGAAGTGTTTGAACAGATTAGCCTGTTGCTTAATATAAAACACAAGTTTTCTTCTGCTTATCACCCAAAAGTGAACATATTATGTGAGAGACTCAATGGTCTTCTCAAAGAGAGAATTAGTAAACTCAAATTGACACCGAAGTATGGATGCTGTATTGCCTGCCCCTAGCATTATATGCATTAAGGAATCAGCATGGGTCAGACTATCACCTCACACCCCACAAGCTAGTGACAGGGAGGTGAATGAGAATGCTCTTGTCTCCTCCATCGAGGAGCAGACGTAATGCCCAGAAGACTGCAGAAATGTTAGGAAATGAGTTATGTACTTATTTGACATGTATGACCGCTAGTCTCTCTGTCATTTCAGATATGATATGACAGTTTATTTGTATAACACTTAATCACAATGTGTTTCAAAGCGCTTCAAGGCAAGGGAGGGAACAAGGGAATAATACAAAGAGTGAACATTCTTACATGGCCTTGAATAGTAAGAATGTGAAATTAACTATCGTACTCGGCCTGGCCACATTTCAGATAGTGCAAAGGCTAAGACACAGAAAGGAAGGGAGTAGGTGGGTGGGAAGGAATGGGAACAGACATGCAACTAACGTACTAGACCTGATGACATTTCTGATAGAGCCGGACGATTACAAGAGGGTGAGGGAGAGGAGAAGGAAGGACAGGGACAAAACAAGTGACCATCGTACTAATGTCTGGTGACATTTCAGATAGTACTTGAGAGGGAGGGAGAGGGAGAAATACAAGAGGGAGGAGGAGGATACAAACAATGTAGCTATCATACTGTGTGTGATGACAATTCTGATAGAGTAAGTGCATAGAGTAAGAAAGGGAGGTGGGAGAAGAGAGAGGGAGAAGGAAGAAGGAAGAAAGGATAGAACAAGAGTAAGCAGTGAAAAGAGTGGAGAAGCAAGAGGGGAGAGACAATACAGTTGCAGGCATCGGTAATACACACAGTGTTGCAGGGAAACAGCAGATGCAAGACAGGTTTCAGGAAGAAGATGGGCACAGCATGATACAGGATCACCATGAGTATGTGATGCATAGGAAGTCCGGCAGGAGAATAGAGATGGGAGAAGCACCAATGGTCAAATGAGTTCATAAAGTCCAAGTCAAGCATTTGCAACAACACAGCGATGGTAGAGCAATAGTGTATCAAGACAAATCCTTAATGAAATAATTAAAGGGGGCAGAGGGGGAGGGTTAAGGGGAATAGGAGGTTGGAAAGACAAGAATAAGCAAGGCAGGACACACATACATACAAGAGGGGGCTGGCAAGGCAAGGGCGGACATAAAACACCATAGGCAACCATGGGGGGGGGTAAGGGAATGGTAGACAACACCACAGGCAACCATGGGGGGGCAAGGGAACAGCAGACAACACTAAAGACAACCATGGGGGGCAAGGGAATGCCAGACAACACCAGAGGCAACCATGGGGGGGCAAGGGAAAGGGGTAGCATTTTGGTTTCAGACAGCAAGCAGGCAGGGGCCTTCATCATGGGCCTCAGTCATCAGGGCCGGCTCCCACCACCCGGATGCTGTGATTGACCTAGACAAAGGAAAATGCAAGCCTGAAACACTGTGATCCAGCCACCTTGAAAGGCCAAACCGCATGGGTGAACAAATAGGCAGATGTAGAATGAGGTCAAAAAACCGATGAAAATGGGTTTAATCTGCCTGGTGATTGCTCTAGTTATGATCATCAATGGAACAGCACATTTTTCTAATTTTATTTGAATTTTTTCCAAAAATGCAAGTACCGGCACGGTAAGCAACAGAATGTCACAGCTTACCCCAACAAACTGCACTGCCCACAGGTGAAGCTTCTAGGATCAACAAGTGTTTTTGGAGCAGGAAAGCAAGGCTCTGGGTCATTGTGAAGAGAAGCAGGAATGAGTGAACACTTAATGCTGAAATGCAATCCTTCCCTAAATATTGTAACGTATACTTACAAAGTTGGTTATTTCACAGAACTTCAACCTCAAAAGGGAAGCCCTTACAAATATATAAAATACAGGTTCCAACCTTCAAGCTGTATTTCTGTGAGGTTCCAATATATCTGAACTTCAAAACTGCAATGTTCAGCCAGTGGGTCTGCATCACTTTTCTGATCTGAGGCTTTTCCTGCTATGTGCATTGTGGAAGAAGTGCAAGCCTTTTTATCCCTTGAGTGGCCATCAAGGCACCAAACTATTAAGTTGCTACTCCCACATTTTTCCTGCTATTTTTGGAGCTTTCTTAATGAATATTTTAAAAGATGGTTTTCTGTCTTGGAGATATTGCATATTTCAGTCTCCGGACACCGATGAAGACCATTCAGCAACCAGACTTCAAGAATTATTTCCTGCACCTAAATTATTTATTGGAGGTTCAGTCCTAGTGTGCAACAAGGAAGTGGTATGAGCCCCGTTTTCGTGGACCCTTTATTGTCGAGAACGTTAGCAGTAAAAGTCCAAGAAAGACGTGCATGGATACATTTGGGCGATGTGAAACCGTATGCTGGGGAGACTGATGCACCCACAACCATTGATTCAGAAGCAAGACAAGAAGAAGTTCAGTACGTGCAGACTCGATCGATGATGAGGAAGAAGGATGCTAAGAATGCTGATTAAATAAATAATAGTGTGTATTTGGATGTGGCTCACCCTGGACACTCTTTATAGATATTATAGCAGGAGTGCTAAGCAAAGTTCTTGAGCCACAGGAATCTTTGAATTGGACTTTAGAAAGTGTTGATGTGCTAAATATGCCAAATCTGAAATTCAAGTTTGACGAATGGAAACGTGAACAGTTTCCAGATTATTTTCTCACTGATTTTCTATTTGGTTAAGCCAATGGTCTTATCAGATGCAGATGCCTATAGACTACTTCTTGCTGTCTTTGATACTCAGAGCCTATCCTGCTCTTGTTGGGCATAGTACAATATTACATGTTTTTTCAGCAAGATCCTAAAAATGGCACAGCAATTAGGAGGATACTTGTGGTGATAGTTGTACAGATCCTGCAACTACCTGATCATATAACAAGGTTGCCTGATTAAAAAGGTTGTTTCCTTCCTTAAAGTAGTACACAGGCACAATGTGGACTGTCAATAATTATGCAGTTTCGGAAAGTGAGCAAACTCAACGACATGCGGAGAATTGAAAATGATGGGGACTGATGTATAAGTGCATAATATATGCATGCTCAACATTTATTATTGTTTTTCTGATTTTGCTAATCCATACAGTCTACTTCATTGGTCCAAGTAAGGTAGAAGTCCCTTTGATTCTTCCCACTCCAGTGACATATGCAGAATTGTCTATTACTGAAAGACCAAGGTTATATGTGATTATCCCTATACCAATGAACCAGTGACAAGTGTTCCTATGATTCCCCCCGTAGGAAGGACCCTTATTGATGTACTACATGAGCATTAAGCAGGCACCCTCCTTGCAAGAGGAAGACACAAGAGAAGCACAAGGGAAGACGATTATGAATTAAAAAATTATCTAGACAGTACTTCACATTTGGGGAATAACATGTGGTATCAGCACATGAAAACGGTAGGAGAGAGAACCTCTAAGTAGAGTTGTTATGTTTGTGCTCTCCTACCTTATGTTATGGGGAATTCCAAGATATTCATAGCTATAGCAGTAGCAGTCCAGAAAGCTCACTGCCTGGCGCACCTTGCACTCTGCCATGTGAGAGGTCAGTTACAGGGTTGAACACCATCCTTTGTTGGGGTGAATGAGAAGACAGCTCCATAAGAAGATGATTATGTGCATGTTTTAAAGACATGAGAGAGACCACACACCAGAGACCATGAGATAAGATATGAAAAGCCTGGAATAAATGGAGAAGGAATCCGATGGGAAATAAACAAAAAGCTTGATTGTCAAGGAAAGAATTACAAAGAAAGACGTAGATGCAAGGAGAGAGACCAGATGCAAATCAGGAGAACAGTAATTTCTAGAGATAGTTTGGAGGAAGGCATACTTGTGTACAGACCAGTGGCAGCAACAGGATATTACAAACCAGTTATAGATTGTGTGGAGAAGGGATGTAAACCACTTTAGCCAAAGCTTGCAAAGTTGCTGACATGGGTTGATGACAAAGAAGGCCCATTGCAGATAGTGACTCTGCCTAGTGCAGAGCTTTGTTTCAGAAACAATGGCACGAGAAAGGTTTAAATGAATCAGCAGTGCGGCTGAATATTCGATGTACCAGGAATGAAGGATGGAGCAGCTGTGATAATGGGCCACTACTGGGCCTGTGGATCCAGAGCATACATGAAGTTGCCCAAGGACTGGTGAGTACTATGTTCTATAGTAATTGTCCATGTTCCAGCGTTAGTGATTCCAAAGAGTGACCTGCACATTGAAGAGTTTGCAAAAGCAGATGCTCACCTGAGAAAGAGGTGATCGGTTGAATTTCTCAATCAAACAAAGTGGGAGAACTACTTTTGAGCTAAATCGATAGAACCCTTTCATTCTATTCCATATGAACACAGGTTATTCAGTCAGACTTCAGCAGTATTCACAACGATCTTCATGCCAGGGATCCAGACGATGTAAAATGCCAAATGGTTACAGATTACCAGATGGGGGCTTCTGCAAGCGATCAACACTACCATGAAGGGATACCACTGCTATCAAGGAAGAACTGAGAGTCATAGGTCTGATGACTCTTCAGAATAGATATGTCTTGGATAGGATTACAGCTATGGATGGAGATGTTTGTGCCAGAATCGGAGAATCATGTTGCACATTCATACCTTTTCATGATGACAAGAATGGGATCTTAACAGAGGCCATAACAATGCTGACAAACTTGCATCTCAAGATGCAAGATGAACTATAAGATATTGCAGATGAAAGCTGGTTTGCATCAATCTTCTCATGGATTCCACAATGGATGGTGAAACATCTTCAATTTCCTCAGAGCATTGTTGGTGATGATCATGTTTGGAGTCGGTGTGATCAGAATAATAATCACACAGTGCAAGAAGACAGCAAATAAAGCAGTAGAAATGAAGCTCATGATCGATGTCAAGTCAGGGTTTGGACCTACAGTTCTGACAGATGAAGAAATCAAAAAGTATATAGAAGCAAGTATTCTAGCACCTGATGAAAAGACATTCCTGTATCCAAGAAACCACAAGACAATGGATATACTGCAGCCTGAATGGACAATGTAGTCTCATGACCTGAAGTGTTGATAGCCATGTGAAATCAGCAGGATCTCTGAAAGGAATAATGAAGATATGAACTCCAAAGAAGCACTTTTTCAGACAAGGATGTCTAATTGTGAAGACTGATGGGAGAGTGGTCGATGGATCAACCAGAAGGGGGAGTGTAGAGGAGGACCCAAATGCCTCTACCGAAAGTACCGCCCCCATTTTGCCTATATGCTGGAATGCTGGCAATAATGGTCCCTATACCGCGAATAGTCCTTGAAACTGGGTATGCATTGAGAAAACCCTGTATGATGTACCCACAGAGAAATGGCACTCTTTTAAAGAAGGTTCCAGAAGAAGTGTGAAGATGAATGAAAGAGAAGACTGGTGACGTCACATGAAGCAGAAATGACACAACCAGAAAAGATGCCAATGAAGAAAGTTTATAGACCTTATACAATCTGATGGCAAAGTAAAGAATTGAACAACATTTCATGAGCAAAATGAAGATTTCTGCATACAGAGAGCACTGAAAAAAATGCAAGCCGTTTTTATAATTCTACAGATGTTGAAATGCAAGCAGGCTAAGTAATCATGAGGCTGGCTGTACGTAGTGAGTAGACTGCAGGCAATGCTGATAATATACAAATAAGTGTGTATGGAATCTGGATGTTCCATGATGAATTTTAGCAAAGTAGGACCCCGTAAACAGAAGGGTTGAAAGTGTGGTGCAGTTAAAGAAAACAGCTGATGGCGAAGGAAGATTCGAAAAAGGTTGTCTGGCCCAGTATCAAGGGTTGGGGCAGCTAAGAAACTGGTTATCTATTCAAGAAGATGCAATGAATGTGAGAAGCGAGACAAGCTCCTGTTGAGGTATAGTGGGAAAAAAACTAGAAGTGCCAGGTTTTATTAATTTAATAGTGTTAAATGCGAAGAAGGAGCTGAAAACATGGTCTCCTCTCACATGGTCAAAATGAAAATAGACTTTGGCGAGCTACACCGAGACCAGAGGATAAGACCATGCTCAGACTCCCTTCTATTCCCAGGTGCAGTGATAATTGAAAAGCTGAGTTCAAAGACTAATTCAAATGAAAGACAGTAGGAGTGATGATGGATGTTGGGCTAATTGGGTGGAGAGACATGGTCAATTCCAACCCTCCAGCACCTGGGGTACCAACATGCGTGCTGCTAGCAAGTGGAATATTCCAGAAGGACACAAGCGTGCCAACCAATCATAGAGGGCCACATTGTGAAGGGCCCTAAAGTTTGAAAGCCAATGAAACAGTGTGTATTTTATGACACTGAAGATGACTTGCACTAGGGGTGGGCATAGCTGTCTATCTGATCTTAGATACCCATTCACAGTCCTATCTCCCATAGAAAGTATACTTAGAGGTTCCCCTTATGCCTATCACAACTCCAAGTAGCTTTCTTATTTTGTCACGTATGACATATTTTTGTTATAAATATGTGTTTTTCATGTGCAACATTGAGAATGCTTGTGCAGCGTCTGTTCATGCCCGTTGTACTCCATGTTTTAGATACATGTTAATAAAACAGCTAAATATTTGCCAACCTCCTGAGTTGGTCTGATTATTGGTGTCAGAGTAAAATCTGCATCCCCATCCATTCCAGATAGCGCTACCTTGCTTAAAGGGCCTAGGGGTTCAAAAGCAAAGGAAATTACCCTGTACTCAAAGTGGCCAAATAGGGTTCTAAATGCTGGATTCCATGCAGATAGGCCCCTCTTAGATCCAATTTGGTAAAGATGTTCACACCACGGAGCACCTCTATGATGTCAGAAATGAGGGGCAGATGGTATTTGTCCTTGATTGTAACTTGTTTCATTCCTCTGTGATCTAGGCATGGCAGTGGTTCTGTACACTATTTCTGTTGGGTGATGAAAAGTGAAGCTCCAGCAGGTGAATTGGAAGGGTTAATGAGAACATCTGGGAAACGTCTCTGAAGTTGTAATGCCTTCTTTCAGGTTCTGACAATATGTACATTCTGCCATAGTAAAGTTGGCTACCTGAACAAGATCAATAGCACAATCCTCTGTGCAATGGTGTGGCAGCAGGTGTTCGTTTTATAATCTGAAAACATGTCTTGGAAATTCTGATATTGTTTGAGTATCCTTTGCTTAGGTACAATAGTACTGGTTAAAGGATTAACTGGATGGCTATGTTTTATCATATGTACTTCACTCAATATTCAGTTTTATTCTGTTCTGAAGAATATTGTTGTGGACGCCCAAAGTATGTAGGGGTTATATTTTTCAACCAGGGTAGGCCTGAGAATCAGAGGAAAGTGGGTTGCTCTAATTAAATCAAAGAAAACAGCCTTGCTATGCTTTCCGATGCACAAGGCCAAGACCGTGGTTACCTCTGTAATTGGCCCCGAAACTAAGGGTTGTCCATCTGCACCTTATACAGGGTAACCTGCGATCTTGCGAATGCAAGGTACGTTTTAGAGAGTCCCAGTGTGCCAGTGTGGGTTCTTCTGATAGGATGGTATCAGTTGCATGAATCGAGACCTTGAGTAGTACTAGATAGCCATTCTGCTGAATCATGTTCAACAAAATGGAAGAAAGGGAACAAGGTGTTGCCAAATCTTCTCGGTCACTTGTACCAGCTACAAATGGAAATCAGCGCTTTCCAAATGCCGGGTGGTACAATGGAACAGTTGTTAACCAAATAGTCATCCGAAGAGCAATACATGCACACCTCAGCATTCATCTTCTGCAAGAGTCCCTTGGGCAGCTTCGATCTGCATCGTTTCAGTCTTTGGTGGATTCTTAGACTGCGCACATATCAAAGGTAGTTTGGATCCTTATTCACAGCTTTTAGGTATACAGTAATAAAGTTGTAATGTCAATGTTACCAACTCTGACAACTTATAAGGACAGGGACATGGACTAACCACTCTTTGAATAATTCATTTAACCTTCTGCTGAACAAGGTAAATTGGGCCTCCTCAGGTCAAGCCGCCTCCAAAGCTTGTTGCTTGAATTGTGTAAAGTAGGCTACTATTTCTAAGCGATCTTAACACAGGTCAAATAAAGGATCTTGTGCTATATAGGCTATCTCAGGCCAGTTAAACTTGACCTTAAAGCTGGTAAAGAAACCCCTGGTGGTTATCAAGTACAGGATAATTAATAGTAACCACCTGTGTTGCCCAAGCCAGGGCACTTACAGCCATATTGGATATCATCTAACCCACCTATGAGCAACCAGTAAATAAATATGAGGCCTTAAAGGAAAATTGAATGGCACATGCATCAATGAACTCCTGGGATTTCTTGGGTTCTCCTTCAAACTTCCCAGAGGACAAGTTGGACACAGTATGCTCCAAGACTTGAGCTTTTCTGCCTGGGACCACATGTTAAAGAGAGCATTCTCCACTTTAAGAGGCTGTTCTTCAGTGGTCAAGGACTGAACCACTGCAACCAGTTAATGGATCTGGTCCATATTTATTTGCGGGTGTCGCAATCTCTCAGCATTCACCTTTAAGTATTGGAAGCTTGGAGGTTCAAGGATTCAGAACAGCCTCCTGTCATTGCCATGTAACCCACAGGAAAACTGGGAAGTGTCTTGGTCCGAAGGGGGCTGCCAGATGGAGGAATTCCCTAAGATGGGAAACATCCTTGATGGTGGTTGGAAGGCAGGAGTGCATGCTGCGGTCCGGAATATGAGTGGAGCAGGAGCCCCGGGATGGAATAGGATGGAAGGTACCAAAAAGGATATGAACAACAGAAGAACCAGGAAGGAAGGAATGAGAGAATGGTAACTAGGAAAGAAACACCAGGAGGAGCTTCTGCATAGAGACTGACCTTAAGCATTGCAATGCACTTATTCCGATGTCTCGATTTCTTTTAAGCTTCTTTTTGGTTTGTCCGGCATTGGACCGTCATTGCCATCTTGCTAGTGACGTCATGACGTATGACATGTGTTATGACGAGTGGATACTCTGTCTGGAATGAACAACTATTAGCTGTATATGTGAAACGAATTCGAAATTAATTGTATATTCCTCTTCAATATCTTAAAATAATTAAATATTTTAGGGACGTATTTAGATTGAATGAGTGTATGGATGCATGACGTATAGGATGTTTTTTTTTTATAACAAAACTGATTAAAATGTTTAATGATTTTTTATATATTCAAATAAAAAAATATGAAATAATGATTTGATTTTCACCCTTCTGCCTTCCTTCTCCAGTTTAGTCTCGTTCTCCTGGCACCACCTTGTGTTTCATTGTATGACGAGTGTGCCCGCCATCCAGAAGAAGTGGTATGTAGTTCCTTGCAGCAGCTTTCTTGTTGAGGACAAAATCCGACTACAGAGATTCTGAGGTAGGTAAACGGCTCAGCAGTAACTTAAGCGTTAGAGGGACCAGCATGTATTCAACAGAGCCATGACAATAAAACGCAGAAAACACGATAACGATTTGGTAGGCAGGAGGCTTAGGCATTCAAATGATAGAGGAAGGGATCAAGAAAGAGACAGAGGAAGATAGACGAGAAGTATTAAATGGAAAGAGACACCTTGTAGGACAAGTATAAAAATGTTGGTTTATGGAATTATCTTTCTCTAACAATTCACAGTGAAGCAACCATGTATCCTTAAAATCTGTCAGACTGATGACACCACTTGCCATGAAGCAACTTAGGCAATTCATTGTTCATGGTAACACAATTGAAACTCATTATTTCATTTGTTTTTCTTAAAATTGTTATGCTATGTTGTATTATGTTATTGGGTTTTACAGTGTAGACACCTGTCATGTGCATGATCTCCAGTCGATCTACTGCACCCGAAAGATAAGGGATAAGGTTACGTTAGTGGGAAGAGGCAGAACATGCAAGATGGGTTGTTATGATGCTTGCACACCAAAAGCACCCTGAGCTCTGCATGCAGATCTAATTATAGATGTCACATGAGGAGAGCAGATAGGCATTCGTAGGCATTTGTGTCCAGAGGGGACCCCGGCTTTCATTTGGTTCTAGGATGCATTGTCCTGCAGTGTGATGTTTAAGTTAATTTTATGGATATGTCATTCTGTAGTTTCATGTCTGTTGCAAGGGTTATACTAGTGCCTTGAAGTGACTGTGATTAATATGAGACCCCTTAGAAATATACAATAAACAAACATTAATCATGTGATGTGCATGAGTGGCTTAGTTGGTATGCAAATTGTCCGTTTGAGCATTGTGGCCATTAACATATTTACAGTAAGGCCGACTAGGTTCTGGCCAAGTGCAGCAATTTGCCACTGGTGTGACATTTTTATAGCAATTTATTTTCAATTTACTAGTTGTCATGATTGAAATGAAAGTTACATTTGTTTCTCAGAGATTAGATTAGTGTACAGTGATATCAAACTGTTAGAAGTCATTGCCCTCTGACAGTCAAATTCTTAGTTGTACTAACTTGTATGTATGCTTGATATTTACAAAAACATTATTGGTAGAGTGACTGTTGTAAAAAGAAAATATATAATAATAAAATTCAGCATCCATTAGGAATTTAGTGATTCTAGCACACAGCACTGGCTGGCATATATATGTGACAGATATAACGCTCTCTGGACCTCCTTATGTTCCCAGAATGCTGCCTAATATGCAAAGCAGCAACAACCACACTTAAGCATACACTTTCATGTTCAAATACACATGATATGCTTTTTATAAACCATTGCAAAAATTATATAAATGCGGTAAAGGTTAAAAATGATGCATTGTTTTACAGGTATGCAGTGATAAAAACCTGTTAAAGGTGTACCCCATTACACCATTTAAGGGGAGCGGGGATTGCGTGGGTGTCCCCTGCATCCTTTACATGGATTTCGGCGGCAAAACCACAGCCTTTTTGCTGCGATATTTTGTGTCCACGGCCATTTTTGCCCCAATTTTAACACATGGAATCGTTTTACAATATTTAACCCATGCTTATGCTTCAGCTAAACACAGCGTTCACATAGGTGGGCACTAAAATGAAGCAACCACTACTTGCCTTCCTCTACCCCACGTTTCGGAGGTCTGTGGCACGCAAAAGGAGCACGCATGAAATAGATTGTACAGAAGTTAGAAAGGGGAAGAGTACATCTTAAAGGCAAGTGCTTAAAGAAGCCTGTGAAATGATACCGAAAGTCGTCGAAGTTTGAGAGGAAATAAAAATAACAGGGTACCAAAGGGACACGCCCTTTTTCACAGCTGTCAAGACGAAAAGCCTGAAGTGTCCTGTCAAGATATCAGTTCAGCCATCTTTGCAAAAGCTGCCCAGTGCTAGGCAAGCAAATGCCATGCCTGATGGGTTTATCATGTGTCTTTGATGACCACCAGCTGCACATTCAATACCACACCCACAAAGGTAATGTTGTGCTGGAAAGCCCACACATCACTACATTTGAACTTTGGGGTTCGTGGTATTTTGGACATTAACACAAACAAAAATGATGTAAGCTGTATGTACCACATGATTTGTTATAAAAGCTGCTTGCAATTGTCCTCGGGCAAAGGTGCAAAGCCCAGGCTTTTAAACAAATGTGTTGTTGTTAAATAAAATGATGGGGGTAATTCCATCTCCAAAAACTTAATCTGCTAACCAGATTCCCCTTTTCTGTCAACTGCATGCCAAAAGATAGTGGACCTGTGCCCTGTTGCATCAGTAGCCTGACCCTTGCTGAATGCTCTATCCCAAGCATAGAGCAAGTTCAAAGGTCACAAGATTCCCACTGAACAGCCACAACGACAGCCAAGTCCATGTTGGCAGGTACATGAATATGTCTTCCATAGCTTCTGCCCCTCCCCCACCCCAATACGGCAAAGGCGAGAGACGTTACTCACTGAAACTTCTGTACCACCCTTATCCCCAGCAGGCACAGCAGGGGCCTGCTGGGAGTATGGTTCCGAGACCCCCCCCAATCTTCCATGTCCTGTGCCAGATCTCCCAGCCCAACCTCAGTAACCTCCCCTTGCCCACCAGTTTATCTCTGCCCAACCACACCACTTCCATCAGAAAGTATGGGGCTGTATCTTCGCGCAGGAGCCTGGCTTCCGCCGAATCTTCAGTCGAGAGCCACCTGGCCACGTACTGCAGCTGCCCCGCCAGGTAATAGAGTTCGAAGTTAGGCAGGCCTATCCCCCCCCCTGTCGCACGGGTTCTGGAGCTTCCACAGAGCCACCCTATTCCTAGAGCTGCCCCACACAAAACCCCTACACACGCTGTGAAGTTTCGCGAATAGGCTCCTGGGTATCAGAAACGGGACGTTTATAAAAAAGTGCAAGAGTCTAGGCAGGACCACCATCTTGAGCAAGGCCGCCCTCCCCATCATGGTCAGGGGCAGTCTGGACCAAAATACCATACTGTTCTTAATCCCCTCTATCGCCTTTTCCGTGTTGTGCTTGTGTTCTGTCTCGATCTTGTGGTAAATGTTTATTCCCAAATACCTAAATGTTACGGGCTGCCATGGTATTGGCAGAACAGGCAGCCTCTGCACCGGGACATTCCTATATCTACCCAAAGGGAACAGGCTGGACTTTCCAGGGTTCACCGATATACCGGAGAGGATGGCGTACCGTTCTATCACCTCTAGGACGTACTGTAGGTTTTCTTCTGGGTAGCGTAAATAAAGGAGCATATCATCCGCATATAATGATATCAGATGCTCTCCACTAGCCGTGTTTATGCCCACCTCCCCATATTGTTGACACAGGCATATTGCCAGCGGCTCCAATGCAGTATATATAGCATAGGTGACCAGGGACATCCCTGTCTGGTCCCCCTGCCCAGTTGCCAAGAATCTGAGACCGTGGACCCTGTCTTGACCCTCGCCATCGGGGTGCTGTAAAACAACTGTACCCATCTGAGGTATCCGGGTCCCACTCCATACCCCTTCAGGACCGCTTTCAGCCAGGGCCATCGTACCGAGTCAAAGGCCTTGACCGCGTCTAACGACACTGTAGCCAGCTCGCCCGTGTCTTCCTCAGTTTGGTCTATGACATGGTGTAGCCTCCGGTGGTTATCTGTGATGTTCCTGCCCGGAACATATCCCGTCTGATCTGGGTGTATCAATTTCTTAATCAGCCTCTTCAGTCTATTAGCCAGCACCGCCGTGAGTATTTTGCTGTCCTGGTTGAGCATGGACAACGGTCGGTAAGACCCGCGCTCCACGGCCGGCTTGCCTGGTTTCAGGAGTGGGATGATTACAGCCTCACGGAGGGACAACAGGAGTTCTCCCTTCTCATAGGCCTCGTTGAAAGTGGCAAGCAGTGGCTGGAGCAACTCTTGCTGGTATGTTTTGTAGAACTCGCTGGGCAGCCCATCCGAACCCGGCGCCTTGCAAGTGGGCAAGTTCCGAATCACTACCTCCAGCTCATCCGAGGTGACGGGTGCGTCCAACTCAGAACGTTCTAGATCATCTAAGGTGGGCAGGTCAATGTCCCCCAGTGTGTCTAGAATCTCTTGGCCCATATCCTCCCCCGTGTCCTCATACAAGTGTCTGTAAAACTTAAGGAATTACTCATTTACCTCTTTCTGGGTGTTGCATATGCTACCTCCTTCGCCCTGAATCTCACTAATCACCGAGCGGGGGGTCTCACTCTTGTACAGCCAAGCCAGAAATCTGCCCAGCTTATCGCCCCCTGCATGTATCCTCTCCGTATATTTCCTGTGGCTGAGTCTGCACAATCTATCCAGAGTGCACTGCAGGACAACTGTAGCTCCTCTACTTTGGTTCTGTTATCATGAGCGGTGCGTGAGCTCCTCTAGCTCCCTTTCCGCCTCCCGTAGCTCCCTTTCGACCCCCCCCCCCCTGTAGTCCCTTAACTTGGGAAATAGCTACCCCATGCACCACCACCTTAAACGCTTCCCACAGTGTGCCCACTGAGCTTACGCTTCCCGTGTTTGTATCAAAATATTCTTCAATGGCGTCCCTCAGGCCCAGGGGGCCAAGTTTACCGTAGAGGGTCCTAAAGTAAGCCGCTGTATCGTTATTGGGGGCGTACAAATTTATGATGTGTATTTCTCTGTTTTCCAAGAGGCCCGTTACCACCACCATTCTACCCTCCGGGTCCACCGTAGAATCAAGCACTCGAAACGGCATGTGGGGCGCCACCCAAGTGACAACCCCTCTGGCATACGCTGAGTACGCCGCCCCCACAACGGTGCCCTTCCATTTCCTCCCGACCACCTCCAGCCTTTCCCTAGTGAGGTGGGTCTCTTGCAGCAGGGCTATGTCTACGCGCATCCTCTTTAATGATGCACTGTTTACTGTCTCTCAACAACAAGACACCCAGGTCACGATGGAGGCCACCAGTGGGTCTGGCACAGCTGGATCAACAAGTACAGGTATTGGAGTAAGCCATGCACACACCCATGGAGGACATTCCCCTGAGGAGACCTCCAGGACGCCCCAGTCCAAGGACCCTGCTGCTGGCACCTCTGGGGACACAGGCACACAGCAACAGTCATGGCACTGGAACAGCACTCTACAGTTGACACCTGCACCACACCCGCTGTCACAACAACACCTCACACTGGCACCACTGGCTCCTCCTCTCCAGCTGCCCCTGTAAGACAGATTTTCCAGCGATAATTCCCCATGTCCACACACTCACTGATGTGGTCTTCTCCCTCCCCCTGGTCTTCTCGCTGAACCCTCCATTGGCCCAATACAGAGGACACAAACTTACAGGCAGATGATGATGAGGTTCCTGGTGAGCAGGCATCTTGCAGTCAGGGAATGCACCAACGTCCCTCACCAAGGCCGGTGACACAATACACCCTGGATGACATCTGTGAGAAATTGAGACAGATGGCGCAGTGGCAGAATGCAATGGATCACATGGCTGAGGGGTAACAGTCTGATACACTGGCAATGCGTGGTGTGGTGCTCCATGCCTCAAGGAGGATATCCAGTGACCTGAACCAACTGTGTCATCATGCTGCTGCTGGTACTGCAAGTACCACCCTCATGGACCAAGGTGTACTGGAGTTGTGTGCAGAACAATCGGCCCCCAATGATAATAACTCCAGGGCCATCACCCTCACCCTTCAGCATGTCTGGGGCAATGAACCGGGCAGTTCCTTTTACCCAACCCTTCTGAGGGATCTGTGGTGAGCACCCCACCAAGGCACTCTCAGCACTGCACCTCTTGTGTTGCTACTCCCACAGAAAAAGGTGCCAAGTGGAGGAGGTAATGAACATGTGTGTCACATAGACTGCAAGGGTATTATGTTGGGGAGGAGGGTGTGGAGATGGTATTGAGTTGGGGATGAGGGTGTGGGAGGGTGTTATGTTGGGGATGAGGGTGTGAGGAGGGTGTTGCTCTGGGGATTTTAACACTTGAGTATCAAAAACAAGCTAACTTGATGAAATGCTGGGACATTCCTTTTTGTGTGAACGTGATTCCTTCTGTTTGTGCCTATGCACAAAGGTGAGCAGTATGTGAATCAGTAATAATTGTATATTGGCTATTGCTGCACCAGACATCCATCCCTTCACTCCTCTCGCTCACTGTCTGGCAGCACTGCACCTGTAGTTAGTGGGTCTTCTTCTGGGGTGGCATGTACTCATCAGGGGGAAGAGGGTATGTTCACCTCAGCAGGATGCTGTGCAACATGACACACACAAGCAATGTTTGTCTAACCTTCTCTGGCCTATGCATCAAGGCCCCGCCGGCCTGGTGTGGACACTCAAAATGACTCTTCAGCAGGCAAATGGTCTGCTCTATGCACATCCTGGTCCTGACATGAGCCTCATTGTAGGCCACCTCCTGTGGCATATGTGGATTGTGCACAATTGCCATTAGCCATGGTAGCTGAGGGTATCCAGAGTCAACTCTAATGGCAATGGTCACATATGTCAGGCACAGTGCTTTGTGGATGTGTTCACTATGCCAAGGGCATGATGATGGACACTGTGAATTCATTTTTCAAGATTTGTCATACTACATGATTTTTCATCACAGTACTTTAATGTAGAGTCATTTAATATGGGGGAACATGTGCATTGCCATGTTACACCATTCACACAGCTCACGTGCAGCATTCGTCGCTTTCTTGGTCTGGGATTGGCATGGTGGAATGTATTTTGGCGGTTGGTCCTGTGCTTTGCAATCATTCATGTTCCATGTTGGGTAATCCGTTATGATTGTGCAGGTTTGTGGGGGTTGGCATTCCTTCCATCGTAGACTCACACATATGGTTGGCAGAGTACATGGCATAATTTTCTGCCAGTGTTGCATTGTCTTTGTGCAGTGTTGAAATATGACATTCGATGTGTATGGATGTGCTGAATTGCATTGTGGTTCTTGCAGTCCTGAATGTGTGTATTGCTTGCCTCTTGGGGCAATGTGCATTGTCAACATACTACTGCTTTGTCCAGCATGTGCTAGACTGGTGGGTTCGTTGCTGGCATGTGCGGGGTGAGACGGCAGGTCCTGCATGCACAGGCCCCTGACAGGGCATGCATTGCTCAGTTGTGGGAATGTACCTCCCTTCACATTGCATTTCACTGGTGCTGCAAGATCAGTTTGTGTCATGGCACTTGTACTAACCCAGTAGCCATGTCAGTTGACCTTGGTGCCTCTTCATGTGTGCAGGCAGTCACAGGGTGTTCAGCTGGTTGTCAGCTGAGGTCCAGGGTGAGGGTTTGACCTGTGGTATGGGCGCTCACCTTTCATTGTCTCCTCCTCCTCCTAATCCTCATCCTCTTCATCCTCCTCCCTGTGTGTGCCATGTGCCCTGTGCTGGCTTTCCATCCTGTGCAGGTCAATGTGGAGCAGGAGCAGCTGCATGTCCCAATTCGCAACAGCTAGTGGCAGCATGGGGTTGGAAAAGGTGTTGGGGGGTGGCGTGGGCCTAATGTATTCTTCCTGAGTGGATTGGGTGCTCCTGTGACTTTGTTTCCATCACTTGTACTGCACTGTGTTTTTGGCTGAATTATCACAGATATTTGGCAGTAATTCAGCAGTATTTCCACTTGTAGTGCTGCAGAAATACCATTTATATTTCTGGCAGTAATTCCGCCGATGAATTTTGTCTTGGCGCTAATTCTGTCAGATCTTGGAGGAATTACCGCGGGTGGAAATTCTGCCAGTGGTAATTCTGTTGTTGGAATTATCACCAATATTCTTTTAGGCATAATTCGTTGTAGTGATAAAAGTGGCAGTAACACATTTACCACCAGTTCTACCACTGCAAGCTGAAGATGACAAAGGCATTCAAACTAATATTGTAACAGTAACATCAGTACTATACTAACATAGGTAATATATACATTTAGACATGAAGAATACTAATATAGCATCCACAGACATGAAGAACACTAACATGATAAATGTTTAAGGTGAATGCAACATGAATGACATGCAAATATAGCTCATTAACCCAGAAACAAGAGTGTTGTTGAGCAGCCATCTTCTTAAAAATGGAAGCCACAACATGTGTCTGAATGTGCAAAGGTCTCATGGCCTCGGGAAAACTCAAAAGACTGAATCCACTCAATGCAGAGTTCCGACAGTAACTGGCATCTAGTGCAATGGTAAAAGTGGAATAAGGGAGGATTGGAACTGCGGAAGGAAGGCACAAGATGATAATTCCCAACACACAAGCAGTATACTCCCAGATTAATTAAGGATTTATAAGAGTACAACCAGTCTTTGTTAAGCCACAAGCAGTAACACAGTAAGCCAAAAAGACTGCATGAAGAATAACTCAAAGATGTCCCTGGTTGCAACAGGAAAAACAACAAACACGTTAATATTAACTAAAAGGTCAAGAAATAGGAGGTGATTCAATTTCATTCAGTCTTCCAGCATGTGACCCATCGTTGAAGAACACGAACTGTTCATGTTTATATTTTTGTATTAAAGTATTTGGTTTATTTTAAACGTTTACAAGATATTACAGCAAATAAAAGAAATAAGTAAATACAACATTACAAAGCATATATTACTTCATCACTACATAAATAATTCATCATGATGTTACCATATGCAACCTAAAATCCATTCAACAACAACATTTCTGAAAAACCTTAAAATTCAAAGGTTTCATTTAAAAAAAATCACACTTCCACCTAAAACACACTCATTTATTTTTTAATTCTACCATCTTTGGGATCCCTCTCGTGTATATTCTAAATCTCAACTCAGTCCTGTTAATGCATATTCAAAGGGTCCCATTATAACGCTTGCAAGTACCCTGATACAGCAAGACTGATCGATGTTGGATTTGCTCCCAAGCATCTGTTCCATATAATATCATCATCAAATGATGATATTATAAATAACATATGCTCACCGGTAAAGGTGCAGCGCAATTAATCAATGCATGTCTTAATGTTTCACCAGAATGGACATCTCTACAGAAGTGACAAGTTACGTACTTATCGCCAATCATCGTACTTCTCAGAAGCACCTCTTTCGTGTATATACAAGTTCCATCTGAAACTTAAAATCAATTAGCTGTGGTGGTGATTCAGGAATATATTCAAATAAGGTGTCACTGTTCCTCTTTTTTATGCTATAATGATAGGTCAGACAGGGGAGTGTATTCATGGAACACGTCTACTGTGTCACACCAGTCCAAATGACACAAAGCAGTTTTAACTTTCATCAGATTGTCCTCCAGATCTTTAAGTTTACATCCAATTGCCCTGAATGTTTTTTCACAGTGTTCACATAAATTGGATGCAAACATTCAACGTACTGCCCTTCATTTTCAGGTTCAGGCATATCTCATAATATAAAGAACCTAACCTCCCGACATTTATTTTCAAGTAAAAACACAGTAGTCTCAAAGTAACCTTTACTTGTAGGGTGGAAATGACCAATTCAAAATGAATGGCTGCTAATATAAATAATTGGGGAATGTCAATACCTTTCTTCTGACAACTGTCTCACTTTGATATAACTGATTATAAGCCCATGCTCCTTACAACTCCGTACCATATGTCAGTTTCTGACTATTCATTAGAAGCCAACATATATAGGACACCTGCAGTACACCCTAAACACACACACAAATGTGAGGTGCCACAGAAGGCCCAACGCACAGGGATTTCTCGGTTTCATGGCATAGGAATGTTGGATGGTAACTTTCAATTAAAGAAAGGACAGTGCATCAGTGCATGGGCCTCTCTCCCACTACTCTATGTCTGGCTCATATCTTGACAACATGTCAAGTGTCCAAGGTCGGTTAACAGAAAGCCAACCGATCAAAATTCCTAGTATCGCGCCACCCATTAAGTAGTGTGCCAACTACCACTTGTCAAACAGATGATGTGTATTTACTTTTATCAATATGGGCGTGGTTCCATCAGATACTTGTGACGCAATGAAATGTTTAACCTCAATGGAATATATATGTAACCAAAGCCATTGACCTATTCCCAGTCCTCATAGGTTTTGTACACTGAGATTGTTATGACATCATTGATGACATGTCTATAGTACTTTAGCAATTGTTATTTTATTAACATGTTCAGAGTGACACCATTTTTATGTGTGTATGCGGTCATGGCTTTGTTTTGATGATACTCAAGCTGGATTTTGCCATCCACTGTGTCTGCACCATCATTGAATTTGGTTTTGACTCTAACTTCTCTGAGTTTATTTGGGATTTTGAAACCCCCTTAACATCCATGTGGTGCAGGGGCGGCATTCTTGGTTTGCCCCCTTCACCAAAACTATGTTGATCATAAATTACCAATGATGGTGGCAGGGTATTTAGTATTTAGTATTTTATTTATTTCTATAGCGCACCAGGCCCAGGGGCATCCGGGCGCTTAACTTAGTTACAACAAGATGAAAGCATGACAAGGCAATGTGACAGAGTATTACAAGATTATTACAGGAAGATATACAAAATTTACAACATATACATTCAAATGAATATCGATAAGGCAGTGATTTACAGGATAGTTAATAAGGTAATCTCTAAAACAAAGCTATGCCTGAGTTTAGACAAAGTGAATGGCACTACTTAAGATAATGGCTGCCACATCCCAATTGATATCACACATGTGTCCGATCCTGTGAGTCAGCTCTTCTGTGGAAGGTGATGTGTATTCTGGTCAGCCAGGTGGATGTGAGGACAGGTAACACCCTCCGCCAGAGGCAGCCGCACAGCACGCAGATGTCTTGGGCCCGGGCATCAAAGGAACACACATGTTCACAAAGTGTAGCCTCACACCAGAATGCATCTCTAAAGGCATTTCTAAAGGCCTTTGTTCTTCGTGAGAAGAAAAGTGGGTGGGATCAGCGTATGCAGGGATGCTCTTGTCAATGGAATGAAACTGCCACAATTCTGTTTCTCTTTGTCCCTCTTTCTCATTACTGTCCCCTTCACTTCCTCTAAAGCAAAGCACTTTGGGTGTGACATCAGAATGGCAAAGTCCACTCTCTTCAAGAGCAGAGATTGGACCACTAAGGCAGAGTAGCTGTAATCCAATCACCTTGGGACTTTTGCCGTTTAAAGATGGAGTATGCTATCTCTTCTTCAGATGCTCTCAAGATGCTGAAGATTCATTCTGAAGCAACTGAGAAGAACTTCCTTTTGGAAAGTTGCACTTTCCAAAGCCCTCATCCTGAGAGGAAGAAGGAACCATCAAAGGCAGAAGAGAGATCTGTCCCCCCACCCCCGGGAACACTGGGGTGAGCCTTTCTGTGGTCCAGGACCTGCCATTCTGCCCGATAATCTCCTGAAGTATGGAGGGCAGAACCTGAACGGGATCACCTTGTCCTCAAGTCCCTCTGAGTGTGCTTCACCAGAGGACCAGACCAGCTGAAGCTCCCCGTTCTTCTGCATCGCTCTGTGTTCACTGTACCCTGAACAAAAGGGAGGGTGCTAGCAATGGCTTTTGCGCTCATCCACCAATCCAAACTATTGCTTACACTTCAAGCAGCTTGATGCTGTATTGTGTGCTAGTTGTACCTGTCACTTTCTAGGCCATTTGAACCGCTGGAGCGTCACGCATCGACCCCTCCTAGCAGCTAGAAGCCTAACTCGGCCTGTCCCAACAGTGAAGAGATCCTGGGATCGCCTGACCTGCATCGTTGAGAGGCCTCCTTCGACCGCACAGAGCAATCACATTCACCCCTACTTGACGCCCACTTGCTGTTTCAACCCACATGATCCAACGTGCCGAAGTGAGCCTGATCTACATGTTTCAATGCTCGACATCAGGTTTGACATCCGCCAACCCACCAAGTGCGCAAACCAAGTACTTTTGACCACAAATGTCCCCCTTGTTCCACTGGGACTCTAGATATTGGTTAAGTCACTTCAGCACCATCTGTCATTGAAGGCATGATTTTTTGGTTGGTATTTGCCTCGCATACTTGTACCCCCACTCAGTAGGCTACTTTCTCCAGTCTCTTGTTTCCTCTTTGTCTTTCACAAGGGGATGGTTTGTGTACAGTGTTTCTATTTCATTCTATTGCAGATTGTGTTTAATTAAAGTATATATATTTTTAAAGAACCTTGATTGGACATTCCCTTTATTTTAGACTATGTTACAGTGTTGTTCGGGTCACTACTGGATCACATTTGCACCCCTCTTAGTACTATAACCTTCCCCCGGACCACAATTCCACAAAAGGTCAAAGAGTCCCATCTTTAAACTGCCCCGTTTTTCCTTAATGATGCCCGTTTTACCTTAATGATGCCTTTGGTTTTTGGTTTGAAGAAGTGTGGGGGCCTAGTGGGTCATTTTGTCCCTACTCCTCCTTGTACTCCGAGGAGCAGAATCCAATTCATCACAGTTGAACAGCAACTTGTAATGCTGTCACTTCCCGTCTATGAATGTTGAGGGACGCTCTTATCCATTATTCCACCATGAGAATGCATGGCAAAAGGTTCCAGGAACCTTCTGCAACTGTCTTGACTCCACTGAAGTGTTTATGCCCAAGCAGTATTTCCAAAATTAACTTGTGATTTAGAAATCTTTTACTAGCGTTCCTCCCCATGGGAATGGAGGTAGCTGGGCTGCAGCAGGTGGTAACATCAAGACAAAGGAAATAAATATTGCTGGACTCAAGATATGGAGCCTCATTCCGAGTCTGCCCGACTGGAATTAAGGGTGCCGGTAGCAACGTACCAGCACACATTCCGGACTAAAACTGTGCCTGCCGATGCTGCTGTTCCCGGCAGGTCTGACCTGCCGGGCTCATCACCCCCAGGATTGCACAGTCGTCATGGAAGCACTGAGTACCCATTCCCGTGGAGGACTATGGGACTCCACGGGAATGGTGACTTAACAAATCTGACGCCTTACTTCCCACGGCGCTTGGAATTGTACTGTCCTGGTGGCACCGGTAAGTCAGGCTCCGAATTTGGTGTTACAGTCCGGCTGCAACCAGCCAGTGTCACCAGCGGGTTACAGCGGACATGAAATGAGGCCTATGATATTGTAGGAAAATACTCAAAGGTGCTGTTCCACATTACCCACTTATGTATTAGAGCTTCAGCTTAATTCTCCTTAAATACTTTTACCAGAGTGAGGCCAATTCCATGCATAGTGATTTGGCTATTTAAGCTATCAATCCCCCAACACTGAATCAGTGTACTCTAATCCGGATGTCTCCAGAAAGTTCTGACAGTCCAACAATGCACAAAATTGCAACCAATATTCAGGGATGGCTGCTACAGGAAGGCACTTCCGCTCTATCGCTCTGCAGCAGGCTGCCTGCTCGGCTCTTTCTTCTCCTGCGAGTGCAGACTACCTTGGAATGAATATTTACCTTAGAATAATTGCTCAGTATTAATCAGTGCCTCATATGCCTAAGCTAGCTTTAGTTAATTTCAGAAATGTTCTGCACCATGTAATGACTTCAGTTGGAGACGCAGCCACGTACCTTTCTAGTTATTACTTTCAAAGCAGCTTTTAAAAAAATAAAAAAATGTTTAATATGATTTAGAATTCGTTACAAAGCTAGCCCGGGGTCTACCTCGCGCCACGAATGCATCCGAAAGGAAGACATCCCATTAAAAAAAAAACAACCGGACATGTGTTCTGCTGATTTCCAATTTGCATTCCAAACAAGCATAGGGATCTTGTTTGGCCTGTGGACATGTTTCCATTCAATTAAGACACCGAAACTGAGCTAGAAAGCCAGGGCAAGCAAGATTATCTGGAAAGGCAGAGTTTGTGCTGCAGATTTTAATTGCAAATATTGACCTCTACTGGATTGAGGGGGCAATTCATAAACATCTTCCCCGGGGCCTTTGGGCATGTTATCACCTTGTATTGAGGCAGCAATACATCCCGTTCACATGTATATATAAACTTCCCATTTAACAAAAAACGTTGCACGTTGTGCCATGTTAACTGATAACATTAGCAGATGTGCCTTAAGATTGCATCATGCTAGGTTTCTCAAATAACCTTGAGCTATAAAAAAACAAAACAAACAGAAAAACACGAAGCAATACCATACAATTAACAAAGGACATGTCCATTGAAATACTTAACACAAAACACATTAAAAAAACAGGGAAAATCCAACATCGCTTGTCAAGCCACAGACATGTAGGACTCTTTCCAACAGAGGGAACCAACGAGACATGCAGAATGTTCACTACAGCAAATCACAATACCAGGAAAAATGCAAAATGACAGAATCATGAAACATCTATCTATTCAGACATATCTCCTGTCTATCACTATACATAACCACCATGTTTAAACCCATTTCTCCTGCTGTTAGTCACATTTTCACCACATGACGAATCAGTCTTTCTTAGAAATATAGACCCTGTTCTCAAAGTGCCCAAAATAGGTGTACATGTAGAGCAGAGGAATGCCTGGGTGTACCATAAAACAGCGCTGTATTGTCTGTATTGTTTATTTATTTGTAGAGCCCACCGGGCCGTTAGGCAACTGTGCGCTTGTGAAGTCTTGAGTTACTGTTACATAAATACATTTACAGTCATGGTATTAGTTACAAGTGAGGTTATATTTGTTTTTACAAAAACAGCTTGAGGCAGCAATAAGCAGGAGTATGCAGAGTGGAGCGATGTATAAGTACACCACAGGTGAGGATTACGGATACATATATGAGGTTTACATTTACAGTTATCGGTAACAGAAAAGATTAGAGGAAGTATAGAGAGAGGAGAGGTAACGTAGGTATGTAGATTTCAACCCAAGTGTCTAGGTGGGTGGAAACCGGTCTGTCAAGGGTAAAACGTCAGCAGTCGTTGGTGCGTAGCCAGAGTTTAACATTGGTTTTGAAAGAGTGGAAGGATGTGTGGCTCTTAGGGAATCCGGGATAGAGTTCCATAGATGAGCTGCCAGTACTGGGAAGCTTGAGCCTCCAGTTCTTTTCAGATTGAAGATGGGGATTCTAATACTATTGGCTTGAGCCTTTCTGATGGGGCGTTCAGATGCATGCTTAGTGAATTTCTCTCTTGAGGTATGCAGGTGCTTTGTTATTGAGACAGTTGGTTGTAATGTTCAGGGTTTTAAGTTTGATTCTGTCATTGATGGCCAGCCAGTTGGCGGCTCTTGTTTGGTCGGATATGTGTTGTCCTTTGAGAATGCCTAATGCCTAATGCTGTTCTAAGGGTGTTGTTTTGCAGGCTTTGGAGATTATTAGTGTTGTGTTTACTAGTGCCTAGATAAAGTGCATTGCAGTAGTCTAGTTTTGATCGGATTAGGGCTTGTGCAATAGTGATGCAGCTGTCAGTAGACCAAAATGGTTTACATGCATGAATTAGTTTGCAGGTGTAACTTGTTGCTGACACTGTGGCATTTACTTACTTGTTGAGGTTGAGAGCTGAGTCTAAATAGAATCCTAAGGTTTTAACGTCCTTGGCTACATTGATTTTAATACCATCAATAGTGAAGGATTTGTACATGTGGGAGAGTTTGTTTAGTTTGCTGGTGGATCCAATGATTAGAAGCTTGGTTTTATCGTTGTTAAGACATAGGCCATGTGTGGCCACCCAAGTTTGAATGACGTGATAGATTTTGTTTATGAGGTTAGTGTCTTTGTCCTAGTCTCCTTGGATTGGGATAATGATATGGGTGTCGTCAGCATAATTAGTATATGAGACACCCAGTTTGTCCAAGATATCGAAAAATATTATACAAAGTAGGGGAGACACAAGACCCGTGAGGAACGCCACAGGTGATGGGAACTGAGTCAGCAGCTGAAGTGGGCGAAAGGACTCTTATAGTTCTGTTGTCAAGGAATGAATTTATCCACACAGTGGCCTTAGTGGAGAAGTTAGCAGCCGATTTAAGATGGTGGCATAGTACTTTATGATCTACCAAATCAAAGGCGGCTGACAGATTTAGGATTAGAAGAATGGAAGTGTCTCTTCTATCTTTACACTCATCTAATTGGTTCTTGAGATCAAGGACTGCCGTCTCGGTTCCGTGTCTCAGTCTGAATCCAGATTGTCTGGTGCCCAGTAGGTTATTAATCTCCAAGTAGGATTGAATCTGTAGATAGGCAGCCTTATCTAAGATTTTAAGGAGGAACGGAACTGTTGTTATGGACCTGTAGTTCGTTGGGACATTAGGATCTTGGTTAGCTTTTTTTAAGAGGGGTAATATCCAGGCATCTTTATGGTTGGTAGGAACAGAGCATGATTTAAAGGATGAAGTGATAAAGGAGGTAACGAAAGGAGCTAGTCTTGTGTGGCTTCTTTGATAATAGGGGCTGGGCAGGTATCGCCAAGACAACAAGGGTGTTTAAGAGATGTAATTATATTCTTAGCTTCTACAATGGAGATGGCTCTAAAGTTCAATTGGTTTAGTTTGGTTGATGGCAAGTTCATGTAGGATGGCTTCTTGAGTGGGGAGCGCAATGTTGTGGAGGGAGGATCTTTTGGCTGATATTTTGTCTTATAACATGGTTATTTTATTGCACAGGGCATTTTGAATGTTAGTGCACCAAACTTTATCTTTAGTGCAAGAGTCAACAGGTGTGATAGTGGATTCTAATTCTCTAAGAATAGAAAACATTTCCCTAGTGTTGAGTTAGCTTTTTTGATTCTGTCATTAAAAGTTTCTTTTTTTTGCCTGTTTGATTTGTTTCTTGTATCTCTTAGTGAGGGCCATGAGGAGATTTATATTTTGGGGCGAAGGATTTTTTTTCCAGCAGGCTTCTGCTTGTCTATTTTCTTTACGCAGGGCTTTTAGGCTTGGAGTGAACCAAGTGTTGAGATGGGCAAGAGGTTTAGATTTGCTTAGTTTCAACGGTGCCATGGCGTCTATAGCTGAGTTGATGGTGTTGTTGTACAGCAGGTCAACCAGATCATTAGAGTTAGTGATCAGATTGGAGAGATTGGTGATGGGCTGAATCAGAGGGAGGAGATTTGTGACTTTTATATTTTTTTTTACAGCGAGTGAGGGCTGGTGGTGCTGGTAGTTTGGTTGTCTAGGATTGAGTTAGTTCTGAGATGGTCAACGAGATCAGATAATGATCAGTCCATATACACGGTCCAATGGCGTTATGAGGGAGGCGCAGTTGATATCTGCCACTCAATCCAAGCTGCGGCCTTTGGAATGAGTGGGGCCGTTGTCACTGATGGTGAGGCCTGCTTCCAAAATTGTATTGGCTACGATAGAGGCATTAGTGTCTTTAGGGTCATTGAGGCCTATGTTGAAATCGCCAAGTAGGATAATTTGGGTTCCAGGTTTGGCATTATTATTAAGAAGGGCAGTTATGTCTTCTTCAAAAGTTCCTAGTGGGCCTGAAGGTCTATAGATAAGGTGCACAGTAATAGTCCGTGAGGCAGAGATTCCTAGTTTTAGCGAGAGTAGTTCTGCTGAAGGCATAGTCATATGTTCTATTTCTTTGATAGTGAGATCAGCTTTGCATATGAAAGCTATGCCACCTCCTTTGGAGGTTTTTCTGTCTTTTCTAAAGATGGTGAAGTTCGTGGGTATGGCTAGCATTAGGGCTGGGCCAGCCGCTTTATGCAGCCATGTTTCAGTCACTGCTAGGCAGTCGAGTTGGTTGCAGGTGATGATGTCGGCAATTTCAGATGCGTGTGCTATCAATGATCTAATGTTGATGAGGCCTCCCTTAAGGTTATTGGCCTCATTACACGGTAGGCAGTAAGGGTTCACGGTCACCGGTAAGGGTACTGGTGACCGTTAACCCTTACCGCCTGATTACGAGGTCCCTTTGCGGGTTGGTACTTTAACGCCTGCTTTTTAGCAGGCGTTAAAAACCAACCCGCAAAGGGACCAGGGTGCTAATTACGTTACCGTAATTAGCACCTTCCCCATTCCCATTTTGCCCTATGGGGCAAAAATGGGAATGGGGAAGGGCAATGGGGGAAGGGGGAATTACCGCCCCACCAACCTTGGAATAGGGTGGTAATTCCCCTTTCCTCCAAGGCGTTGCCGGTATTTTACCGGCATGGACCATGGTGCTAATAGCACCTTGGTTTTCCGCCTACCGTGTAATGAGGCCCTATGTGTTACTTTCATGGTATCACTAGTGTGGTCATTGCTGATCACGGTTTCAGAGGATTTAGTGCAGGGCTTCTGAATATGGGTAGGTTTGGTTTTTAAAGTGTTAGAAGAGGCTTGTGTGGGCTCCATCTTGGAGTGGCCCTGTGAATGCTGAGCTCGTGGTGGCTTAGGCAGTCTAGATCCTAGTCTATCATTTCTTAGTATGGTAGGGCAGACCTGTCTCTGGTAGATCGGGGTAATGGGATCTAATGTCTGTTGGGTTGAAAGCTGGGTATGCATCTTGCTAGTCAGATCCCTTGCTGTCGGGAGTCTATAGTGGAGGGCTGACATTAGATAGGGCAGTAAGTGCGGTAAGGATTACTAGGGAGCAAGTGGATGGATTGGACATAGGAGATGTCATATCGGTGTTGGTAGGGGTAATTGCCTATTATCGGCAAGTGTGGGGAGTAGGAATGGACTAGTTCTAGATGTCAACAGTAGGCATGGGGCCAGGCTAGTACAGAATAGCAACTGTAGGCATGGGACCAGGCTAGTACAGAATAGCAACAGTCAACATAGGGCCAGGCTAGTACAGAATAGCAGCAGTAGGCATAGGGCCAGGCTAGTACAGAATAGCAGCAGTAGGCATGGGGCCAGGCTAGTACTGAATAACAACTGTCAACATAGGGCCAGGCTAATACAAAATAGCAGCAGTAGGCATGGGGCCAGGCTAGTACAGAATAGCAACAGTCAACATAGGGCCAGGCTAGTACAGAATAGCAACAGTGGACAGGGGCCTATGTTTTACTGAGTGGCCAGACAAATGGAAGGCAATGCAGGCACAGCATAAGCAAATCGGGCAATTTGCACAACATGTAGTAATGGGAAAGAGATATTAGGAAGAGTCTAAAGAGAATTACTTAATGCGGTGTCTAGCATCATGTCAGGGGCAATAGTTGCAAGGCACTACACATGTAAACACAAGCAAACACAACTTTGCACACTAAGATATAGGTAGGAGGGGGTGGGGCTGAGGTAAATGATGTTAAAACATTAGTCATGGGTGCATTTTAATCAATCTTAACTACTTCTGGAAGCAGGCAGCATAGTGCAGTGATATAGCGATCACACAATATAATGAGCCACATTGTTACATGGCTGGTAGGTCACTGGAAAGTGGGGATAGTGCACGGTGACGAGTGCAACAGGTGGCCAGTACTACTAGGTGTCTCACAGTAAAGTCAGCAGCAATGCTTACCGGTGGAGCTGATTAATGATGTTGGTGCCGGGAGCAGCAGCAAAAGTTAGTGAAGTAGAATGGCCGGAGTTCCTGTGGATTGGATAGGCAGCTTAGCAGGGGTGGCAGGGGCACAATGATAGGTGGGCCAGAGATGTTGTACGCGAGTTGTAGGACACGTGGCCCTAGGCTCGAAGGCTCCTGACAGGCTTGCAACAGGAAAAGGTGCCTTAGGTCGTGTGCCTTTGAATGTGGGCCAGCTTGAGCCTCATGATTGGCTCACAAGTATGTGCAGTGGGCCAATCAGGGTTAGAAGCTGGACCTGTTGTGGTTCAGCCCATGGGTATCGGAAGGGAAATGGCGGGCAGCCATTTTGGAGTGGTGAGAAACCTTGTGGGGCTCAATGGTGGATATTACACTCCAGTGTAATGGAGGCCCATTGAGTTAAAACAAATTCCTCATTCAGCAGGAATGCCAGATGGCAATGACAAATTGTGGCATGGCTTCCGTGGGGTGAAATTCAATAATAACGATGTTGTGCTGCAGGCTTAGTAATGCAGCAGGATAGGGCAGAAGGCCTACCTTCAGTTAGGGTGTGCCTCCAGGCATGCCACTGCTCCTGCAGTGGAGGGGGGGAGCTCCAGCTCCTCCTGGGGCAAGGCAATTAGTGAACTTCCCGGCTCATGACAGGACAAGGCTGTAATACTCAAACTGTTCAACCAGTCATTATTGTGGCGTAAATGTGGTACAGACCTGCACATACATGGGATGTACCTCTATGAATATCCCATTGAATTCAGCAGTGCAGGCATGGACTAGGTATATATCGAGCTAGAACACATATGGTAGGCCACCGTTCAAGAACAGGTGAATCAACGCAAAAAGTCACAAATGCATTGCAAATACAGCAATGCATCATGGTTTTTGCCCATAAATCGGGTAAGCATAGCGACCCCAATTTAGAGTGCATGCACATATGTCCTTCCATAAACAACACCTGTGCAAAGGTAACCTTTATGCCACATCACATGCTCTGGATATCAGCAACTTTAGATCTATGCATGTCTGACCTACGTGTTGATGTCTTTTGCATCAAGCACTTTAATGCAATCGTTGGACTGCATGGACACAGTATTGCATAGCAGAGAAGGTATATGTGTGGCAGTTCCTCACAGACCAAGTGAATCCCCTCAGTGTGAAATACCCACCGTGCATGAGGTGTAGTGTAAGCGATATTCAATCAACACTACAGCTAAGTCAATGCCTAGTCTGGGATGCTGAGGAAATTGCTTATTGATGTATTTTTATATCCAGTTCAGTACTCTGGATGACAACCCTTGTATAACACCCCCCTCTTAGAATCCCCCTGACCCCACTGAGCCAAGAAGTAGGTTTGTTTTGCAAATTAAAAGGTTTATTTGGACAATTCAACAATATATATCTATCACACTTTATAAATAAATTGATAACTGATATCACACTTCAGAATATGACCGTGATCAACAATGGATAATGTTACAGGGGTGCACTGATTTGGTTACTTAGGAGTAGTGTAGAGGATGAGGTAGCTGAAAATGCTTGATGGTTTCAAGGAAATGCAAGGTGGAATAAAATGCAGTACAGAAATAACTTGTTATGATTTTAGCAAAAGGTAATATGATCACTTTTTCTTTTGAGAATTCACTCCCCCCCTATGCAATACAAGAAATGGAAGGAGAGCACACAGTCTTCAAGAATCCCAACAAATCACACTTTATAATGCAATACACAGTTCTAGTTCTCCCAGCAAGCTTACGGAAAACAGGGATGAGTTTTATACACAGGCGAATTACTTTAATGTGGTTTGCAAGGAAGTCAAAAGGTGCTAAAACTGCTTTTAATTCCCTCTAGAGGTAGGTGATGGCTACTTTATATTAGTTCAGGCTCACTTTAACAATACTCTATGAATGATTAGCAGATTGCAAACGAATTTTAGCAAAGAGAAGCAAAAAGCTGCTGATTTCTACAGATGAAGAAATCGGGCCAAATCGCAAATTGCGGTAAATTTCGCGAGTGTGTGTCTCGCGATTACGGAAAAAGGGAGTAGGAAGTCGGTTTTAGGTTCGTTGGAAAGCCTAGATTCTAAGCTTTCAGATGAAAGTTAAATTTCGTTCCTAGCCCAAACTGATTAATAAAGGTAGATTTTCGGATTTAAAGTAAAACTCAAAATGACAGGTGACAGTTGTGCAGCTTTACAAATGACAGATGACACGATTTCTAGGAGGCTGTTCTAATTAGGTTAAAATAGCTTGAATTATATTATTTTAACTAAGAGATTGGTTCTGCACAGTTCTGCTAGGTACTCACAATATCAATTTGAAATAGGCCTTGTCACGGTCTGGTCAGGTTGGACGGGACTTCCGGCGGGTGGTTCTGAAGTCCCGGCTATCTGGGTCAGCTCTGCTCTCTGGATCTGTCAAGCACCGGATCTGCTCAGAACGGTCTGGTTTGTGGTTCTCTCGGGTTCTGGATACAGCACTGCTTTCTGGATACTGCTACAGGTTCTTGCAAAAATTCTTGGCAAAAATTCAAACAGCTCGCCCGGCTGTTGAATAGTTTGGTTCGTTTTGAGGCCTGCTGAAGAGGATTCAGCTGGTGGATTCAGGCCTCTCTGCTACACATTCTGGAGTTAATTTCTGCTACAGGTTCTGGAGATTGATGGATTTGAAGTCTGGATCTCTGGATGTGAAGTCGTCGGTCAGCATGCTCCGCAGCAAATGGAATTGAATGTCTCTACCTGTCCCAGCAGTCTCTTTTTATGTCTTTTGAAAATGGGTGTGTGCCTGGGCCTAGCTAAGCCTGCCCCTCTCTACTAGTCATTGGCCCAATTCTCCCCTCTCCCATGATTGGGGGAAGGAAATGGATTGCCATCATGATGAGCTCTGTTTATGGGTCAGAGGATCCTCCCCTGGTCAATTTGCACACAAATCTATTTCTGACCCAAATACATATTTATCAATGTACCATTTTTCTAATATTATAGGTCCAGTTAACATATTTTCTGTAGCACCAAAGCATCCGATCCCTGTCTTTGTATGATGTTGTGTCCACTGATGACAGAATTCTCCCCTTTTCATCCAAATAACAACCTCTAAACCTTTCCAGATTTGACACAAATGTGCACCAGGGATATGGGTTACAGATGATAAAGTGTCAGATTTTTAACATGCAGACATTTGGAGTGAGACCCCATTTTCCGCTAGCAACCCCCCAGAATACACCACAGGGTCCTAACACCTCTTAAAACGTGCACAGAAAAATCACACGAATAATGATATTACTTATATAATTCTGACAAGTCCGCACTATGAGTTATCTATCTTTTTAAAATTATGCTCTGGTCAAAAAGGGGTGTGGCTTCCCACATCACCCACATCACATGGTGGAATAACTGGTTTATCCACTTCCCCCAAGCCAGCTTGTTCACAGAGGCACAGCTGCCCCCCAGTTTCTCCCAAGAGGAAGCTATTTTACGACGCCCCCAATATAACATTTGCCTGAGTCAAGGAAGTTGCATTGTTCTGTCCCTTCCAGTTCCCAGGTGCTCCACCCCTAATCTAATCAGAGAGGTGTCAACTCCTTTTGGCAAGGGGCAGCAGGATGCAGCTAGGCCTGGGAAGAGTGGCTGAGCAGGTTTCAACTCCTGTCGGGGGTAGTTGTCAGGCAGAATCCAGTTTCATTAAGCCAGGTTTCAGCTAAATGTCACTTTTTGTTCCCAGTTTAAATCAAACTTACAATTTTTACATATACATTAAATAATTACTTCCTTCAAGTCATTTCAGAATATAGTTTTACATTGTATCCACCTCTTAGCAAGTCTTTCCTTTGCCTGGTTTTGTTTCATTTGTTCAGTTTTACACAAAAGTCTGGTGGTTTTAAAACGCCGGCTTTCTGATAGTGGTGAGTACCGGTATTGCAACCATTTTTGGGATTACGAAAATGAATTCCCCACAGTTCTGAGTTGCTTTTTGGCAATCAGCATTGCCATTCCCAATGGTTTCAGGCTACTGTGTGTGTAGCCCAATGGTGGTTTTAGGTAGTGCCCTCCTGTGCTCACAACATAGGCAAAAATGGGTGGCAGCCTATTCTTCATGTTTTCCCTGTGAACTCTCTGGGGAGTTCTGGCCATCATGATGTTTTCCATGCCAGTACTGCACAGTTTTATGGTAGGGCTTGGATGCATGGGTAAAAACATCCCACAAGCCCCCCCTCTTGTGATGGCCATTCTGTCCTTTCACTGATGGAACTCGCAAGATCTGGGATGTTGACCTACTCTTCTTCCAATTCCATAGATGGCACAGTTCAGCATCTTTTCCTCCCTCCAGTCGATCAATCAGTTCTCCTTGCTGGTCCTGATGGGAGGATTGGGCGGTACCCCGGGCCCCTCGGGTCTCTGCTCCCGGTCCCCGGTCGTCCTCCTTGGTCAGTCTCCATGGTTTCATCTCTCCTAGGATGATAAAGCAAAGCGGCAATACACATTCCTAGACATTTCTTCCCCACCATTGATATGGTGGGGTGGCATATACATTTTATAGTCAAAACATTTGCGTTCTTATTTTAACCAAAACAAGATACAATTATAAGACATTTTTTTTCCAAATCATAATATTTTAGAGACTATATGTTGGATATGTTAGGGTTGGAATTGAATTCATCTGGAGTGGTCCCCTCTGGTATTGCAGAGGACTGCTCCAGTTGTTGCAGAGTGTGTCTGGGATGGCAACACTTTAGCTGGTTTATATGGACCCACTTGTCTTCCCCCTCCGCCAAACTGCCTTTGGGGATGCTGATCTTGTAGGCCACAGGGGAGATTTTGTCTATAATTTCAAACGGTCCCTTCCATGTAGGCAAGATTTTTCGCTGTTTGGCCTGGTTCCTTTGGAAATTGTATACATAGACCCGATCACCCACCTTATATTCCTTTCGGGTAGTTTTTAAATCATAGTGGGTCTTCATGTTCTCGGCTGATCTTTCTAGATTCCGCTGAGCATAGGCAAAAGCATGCTGAAGGTGTTTCCTTAAATTCTCCACATACTCATGAGTTGTGGAGGCATTTATCAACGTTTGCTCTTGGGTTCTGTAGAGCAAATGCTGGGGAAGCACCATCTTGCGTCCAGTCATCAACTCAAATGGTGACATTTTAGTTGCAGATGAAGGGGTAGATCTGATGGCCATTAGGACCAGAGGTAGTCAGATATCCCAACTTGGCCCAGAATCTGCCACAACATTTTTTAAGATGCTCACAATGGTTCAGTTGTATCTCTCCACTGCTCCAGAAGAAGCTGGCCTGTAAGCAATGTGTAGCTTCCTTTTAACCCCCAGTATCTCCCAAGTCTTTGTCATTACTTCACTGGTGAAGTGGCTACCTCTGTCTGACTCAATCCTTTGAGGTAGACCAAAACAGGAAAAGATGTGGTTAATCATCAGGGCAGCTGCTGTTTCTGCCTTGCAGTTTAGGGCTGGGAGACATTCCACCCACTTGGTAAACAAGCATGTAATGGTCAACATGTACTTGTTTCCTCTAGACGAGCAAATTACCGGGCCTACAAAGTTGATTTGCAAATCTGACCATGGCAGTGTCATCCCCCTCTTTTGGAGAGGCGCACGGTGTGTGAGGGATGATGGCTGAAATTGTGCACACACAAGACACCCCTTCAAGTATTGGTCGAGGTCCTGCCCCATGTGTGGCCAGTATGCAACCTCTCTTAAGATTTCCAGTGTTGTGTGAAACCCCCTATGACCGGTGGTGGCCGCATCATGGGTGTGACTTAACATCAGGCTTCGGAATGAGGTAGGGACCACCCACTGATCATGGCCAGCTTGGGATTTCCTTACCAACAAACCTTCTTGGATTCGGAACATTTTTAGACATTTCATCAACACTCTTAGTTCCTCTTTTCCAATGTAATCGGTATCCGTCAGGGGAAAGTTCTCAGGGTCCTCAATGTGTTGGTAAAACTTACCAATTATTGGATCCCCCTTATGAGCTGTAATCAAATCAGCATCAGGGGTCTCCTTACTCCATTGTGCAGTTGAAAGATCATTGTGAGCATTTGTCTGGGACCTAGTGATAGCAGTGACCTGGACTTCCCCCAACAGGGACTCTATTTCTATTAGATCCCCTTGGATGGCCCTGGTTTTGGCCAGCTGATCAGCTAAGTCATTTCCAGTTTTGTCTGGTCCCTCTACTTTGGAATGACCCTTGATCTTTTTCCAGTAGATGGTCATCCCATTCAATGTGACCAGATCATCAATATTTTGGATTAGCTTCCCATGTTTCAGGGGTTTGTTGTAAGCACATAACATGCCTCTGGTTTTCCAGTTAACCAGGTGCTCCACAAACCTGTTCCGTACATAATCCGAATCTGTGATTATGACCAGTTCGTGGAGTTGATGTTGGACAGCAGTGAGGATGGCCTGATGCACAGCCATCAATTCTGCCACCTGACTACTTCGGGGACCAATCTTGTATCCAGTGGAGGGTTCTGGAAACTCCTTCACCCATGCATTCCCTACGCCGGCCACCAGTTCTTTCTCCCCGTTGTTGTCAACATGGTAAGAGCATCCATCCACATAGACAGTGGGCATTCGCTCACACTTGTCTTCTTCAAAGACTTTGTGTGGGGAATTGAGGTATGCCTCCATGTTGTCCTTGATTTTTATACTTTCGTCCTCGAGACAGTTTTCTCTGGCACAATCATGCAAGTCAGCCAGACCTTGCGCGAGGGGACTCTTCTTGTTTTGGCCATATCTGACCTCTACAGGAAAGCCTTGCATTGACAGAATCCAGGAAGTAATTCGGGAATTACTCACATTTCCGGCCCGGATTCTGTCACTTTGGAGATATTGCAGAGGCTGGGGTGGAGTCTCCACTATGATGTGTTCCTCCTGGATAAACGGGCGGTAATTCTTCAATGCCCACACTGTTGCCAGGAGTGCCTTCTCACAATCATTGAATTTTTCCTCCACAGAGGATAAAGTTTTGCTCGCATAGGAGATTACTTTATTGACCTTGTCATGATTTTGGTATAATACTGCTGTCAAGCACGTATTAGAGAACCCTGTCTCCAGGAAGAACTCCTTGTTTCTGACAGGGTAAGCTAGGCAAGGCGCTTGTGAGAGGCTTCTCTTGAGTTGTCTTACTGCCTCGGATTGTTCTGGACCCCATTCCCACTTGCCCACCCCCTTCAAGAGATGAATCAGGGGTCTAGTGATCTCTGCATAGCCGTCAATGAACTTTCTGCTGTAATTAGTCAGTCCAAGGAGGCTCCTTAGTTCCCGCAGAGTTGTGGGATCCTTCAGTTTCTGAAATGCTTCCACTTTCTTTTCCTGGGGACAGAGACCCTGAGGAGTAATCTCATGCCCCAAGAAATTAACACGGGTTCTACACCACTGTGCTTTTTGAAAGGAAAGTTTTGCTCCAGCGGCCCTCAACTGTGTCAGAACATAACGGATCTCCGCTATGTGTTCCTCCACAGATGAACTTTTGATGAGGACACCATCTACATAAACCAGGTTACCCCTCGCACCTAGGTCGGGCATGGCCTTATGTAGGAAAATGTTGAATTCATTGCCAGAGTTGAGGTATCCGAAGGGAGTCCGGGTCCATGTGTACTGCTGGCCCCCAAAGGTAAAAGCCAGTTTGTATTGGTCCTCCCTACTGACAGGCACGGTCCAGTATCCATTGGTCAGGTCTATTGCTGTGAATACCTGTGACCCCTGAATCTGGGCCAGCCCTTGGTCAATGTAGGGCAGAGGTCATCGGGAAGTATGGACCCGTTTATTGAGCTCCCTAAGGTCAGCGCAGAGTCTCCACTGGCCGTTTGGCTTCAATATTCCCAGCACCGGATTATTGAAGGTGCTGTGTACTGGACGGATTATTCCCCGGGACTCAAGGTTCTTAATTATTTCAGTAAGGGACTCCATGGATGCGAGAGGCAAACGATATTGCTTCACACACACCAGAGTCATGCCAGGGTCCGTGGGAATTGTTGTGGTGTGGATGTCAGTGCGACCACAGTCATATGAGTCTACCGCAAAGAGATCTTGGAAATCCAAGAAAACTTGTTTCAACTTTTGCTTCTGTTCCAGAGCCACGCAGGCATCAGCTAGGTTGACCCTCTCTTCCACCATCTGCCTGAAGCCTGGAAAGACTTCTGGTTTGGCTATATCAGCAGCCTCCTCCAGCTGGGTGGAGAAGTCCCTAGTCAGAGTGCTGATTTGGACTGGAGGCTTCAGGTGGGAAAGGCAGCCCTCATGGACCTGGAAAATCACCTCATCCCTCCTGAAGTCACAAGTCACATCTTCCTTACCATAAGGGCAAGAAGTGTACACCAGGAAGTTCCCCCCATGCCGGGTGAAAATCCTGTCTGGTGTTGTATTGTCCTCACTGTCACTGTCAACACAGTCCTTGGGGATCGGTTCTAACAGTTAATTTCCTAAATCAATGGAGAAATGTCGGTCATCAACCGCCATTCCAATAATGGTGCCTGCGGCTAGAGTAATACTCTTTAAGTCGCTGTTATCCACCTCTATTGGAATGGTGTCATGTTCTATGTTGACTAATGGTTTTGGGTTTACCCCTAACCCTTGCTGTTGGAGAGAAGCATTTAGATGAATATAAGCATCAGGGTTTTTCAATTTTTGTCCTCTTTTAACTTTCACTTCCAGGGAGAATTTGTCGGGTCCTTTCTGGGATGGTGACTTCCTCTTTAATCTGAATTTCAACTGCATAAGGTAGCTGTTGAGCTGACCTAAATGCTTTTTCTGAATCATCAAAGCCCATGGGATTATCCGCTAATCGGGAACAAGCTTTGAAGTTTATTAGGTCCAAACTAATGGCGAAGCGATTGAGAATGTCACTGCCTAAGTAAAAGGCGGCAGTGACGTCTCGCATGACCCAACAATTATGGACTATGCTCTTGTTTCCAATGGAGATTTTGAGCATACACCTGCTTGGTAGGAGATGTTTGGAATTAGGTGCTTCCAGGTCCATTTCCCAGTTTGAATGTGGGAATGGCTGGATCTTTTGGGAGTTGGCGGAACATGGCTTCGCTGATGAAGCTCTTACTGTTGTTTACACACACTCGAGCGAGAACAGAGTCCTTCCCATCATTTAACTGAACAGGGATGAACAACTGCTCTCCAATTTTCTGAATATCAGCCAGGCTCTGAGCTGATTTCACATCTTCCTGGACTATAGGAGTGGGAGTTTCTGATTGTGGATTAGTAAAGAATTTCAGAGTGTTTCCTTCCAGTGTGGAACACCACTTTAACTGGAAGGAAGGTTGATTTTCAGAAATAGAGAGGACCCCCCCATCACCAGTCTGTTGTCCTACTGCTATTACTGTCACGTATGGAATTTGGTTATTCTGGAAGTGAAATTCTACTTGGTCAGATTTATGTTCAACCATGTGGCAGGTGCCGTTTAAACTAACATGGTTGACACTGTTTTAATTTTATTGGTCGGCTAGTCTGGGTCCAGAGGACCTTGTTTACGCAATCTATTAGGGGTGACAACCTTCTCAGGAGGTCATTCCCTAGTAAACAAGGGGTGCCCTCTGGAGTCACTACTATGACCGGGTGTTTCACCTTGTGTCGCCCAATTTTGATGTCCAAATCTGCAGTCCCCTCGACAGGAATTTCCTTCCCGTCAAAGTTCTGCAGTTGTCCAGGAAGAGAGGTGAGAGGAATACGGTAATTCTCCCCCCTTCCTGCATTTAGTTCCTCAAAGGCCCTTTTGGACAGAAGGGTAGCTTGGGATCCAGTGTCCACCAGTGCCAAAATTATACCCTGCCCCTGTACTTGTACCGGGGCATAGTATCTTCCCTCCTTCTCCTCAAGGGGGCACAGATAATGCACATTTTTGGACAACTGGTGGGCTAACTTTCTGGTCTTGGACATTTCTAGTGAGAGATTTGGGCAGAATTCTGTGGAGAGCCTTGGGAATCTGAAAGAAAAAGTTGGCAACTGGAGATCAGAGCCATTGTGGGTTCTGGGCCGCCCCCCCCCCTTTTTGGAGGCAGTCATCAGGATGGGTTTCACCCATGGGATTTTGGTATTGTCGGTTCTGGGATGAGATGATGGGCGGCGGTAGCTCAGTCTCCACATCTCCCCAGTCTGAATTGGCATCCCTTGGGACCCATTTTTCCTTGGGAGGAGTTCCCCCATATCTGAAGGAGAAGATCCTTTCCCCAGGATCCTCTTGGGATCCCTCTCCCTCAATTTGGAAGACCTGTACCTCCTCCACAAAGTGGGTCTGTTTGGGTCCTTTGTTTCTCCTACCCCCCCTCTGCTCCTTCGGTGGCAGACTTTCAGGGGCAGGAGATTTTGTTTCCGGTTCCTGGTTTTCCAGGGGCTGTTTACAAGTTGGGAAGGAAGCTTCCTCCAAGGCTTTACACCCCCCTTCACCTTGTGCCTCCTCCCTGGGAACCGGTGGGTTATCGGGGTGCTGCCCCCGTCATTGTTCTGGAGCACCAGATCCAGAGTTTGGGGTATTCTGTGGTGGCATGCTCATCTGAGGGTTCTGTTGAGCCCTCAGTATGTGACCCAGATCCCGTGCCCTATTTTGGACCTGGCGCTCAAGTTGTGAAACCCGCTCAGGCTGATACTGGGCTCTATTTTTTTCCCCTGGGCTGATCCCGGGAAGGGTAGCTATCCCTTCTCTGGTAGTACCCCTGGTTGGGAAGATTTTGGTACCCCTCCACCCTTGGTCTCCCCTCTCCCGGATTAGGTTGTCTGGGCTCAGGGAATTGGGGAAAGAAGGATGGATGATTTTGGGGCTGGAAGTTGGGCGGATACCTGGGGAAAAAGTTCTGCCCAGGATTTGGAGAATTTCTGCCCTCCTAGGGGAAGTTAGGGGGGAAGTTCCCCGGGTCAGGTGCTTGGCTGGATCCCCCCTTTGGGCTGGAGGAGTCCACACATAACCCAGGATTGGTCGGTTTCCCTTTTAGCGGGGACTTACATAGTCAGGGGAGCGGGGGACCACATTTTTGGGACTACCTCCTCGACTCCCTGTCTGTGACTGGCCCGAGGGCCTTCTGGGCTGTGAATTATTTGGTGCAGGCAGTTTTTTAGGCCCCCGCATCTCCAAAAACTATAAAACGGGGGCAACCTACACCTCTGCCACCTTGGCAGCAGCAGGGGCGCTGTTGGTTTTGGGGTTTTTCGGCGCATTATTTTTATTTTCGATGGGCTTCTGCACCTCATAGATCCGGGTAGCCTGTTCAATGACCCAGTCTAAAGATCTTTTCTCATGAAAATCTCTCACGAGCTGGGTCATTATCTATTTGGGTAAGGCATGGAAAAACGTATTGATAAATTCTCTGCTATCCGTGCGCACCCTTCTGGTGGTCTGCGCAAAAGCACGCTTTAATTCTTGCAAAAACTCTTGTGGGGCGTGATCCTCCCCACATTGCAAATTGTAGGCTGCCTTGCGAGCCTCTTGAGGATTTCTGTGCACAGAAAAATGTTTCAAGATGGCCGCCCTGTATGGGGACCACCTTGAATGGTTTTGATCCCCCAGCCCTGCAAAGAAACTGGAGTATTCTGGTGAGAAGGTCCACTTTACATATTGAATACAGCTTTGGCTGTCCTTCAAATGGAAAGTCTCCATCATTTGCTCATAGAGCTCCAAGTGTTCCCAAACAGAATACTTGGCGTTCTTATGATAAGGCGTGATGACACTCCTTATTGCCTTTATTTGTTTCAATGGATCCTTAAGCAAGGCCCTTTTTGACTTATTGGCCTTTTTGGTTTGGGTAACCCTGGTCCATTCATCCTCCGACTCAGAAGCGCTGCTCCCAGAGGTGCCCGTCTGATCTTCCAGGTTTTCCCGGATTCTGCAAGCCTGGAAATGGCTGGCAGAATGTGGGGACCTGGTCTCCTGTGTCCTGTAATGCTCAGAGGAGTCTTCAGATCCCTCCTTGCTGCCAGGATTTGATGGGTACCCCCCCCCCCACTGACCTAATGGGCAGAGGTTTTCAGGATGCCCTTAATGGGCCTACTCTCCTGGGGTTCCCCACTAAATGGCACTGTGCTTGGGTGCCCATACCCGGATGCCCGCCCATCCATTCCTGGGAGGTACTGGCCTATGAGCCCCATACTTCTAGCTGGATAGTAATCTGCCATCCCCGTGGCCCTGGGCTCATGTGCGCCAGGGGACATGGGGGTGGCAGAGTCCAGGGACTGGGAGAGATGAAGGCCTCTGGTACCAGGGCTCCTGAGGTTATGCTCAGGAGTTTCCCTTTCCCAGCGAACCTCGTCTCTATCAGCCCCTGCTCCCTGTTGCAATGCAAGAGCCTGCGCTTTCAGTTCCTCAGTTAAGGCCTTACTAGACTCTATCAGTCTCTCCTGCATGGCTACCTGTTGCTGGAGCCTATCATTGTGCTGACAGAGAGCCTCATTTTCTCTCTGTGCCTCCTGATTGGTCCTGGAGTACTGGGCCAGTCACTGCTGCAGGAGGGTTACCTCCTCAGTCCCATCCCTACTGGCCTGCTCATTTCTTGCCAGAGCCTCCTCCACTCTCCTGGTGTGATCTAGCAAGCCCTGATGCTCTTTTTGGAGGTCACCCAGCCCCTGGAGGGCCAAGTGATTTTCTTCAATTTTTCTTTTTAAATGGCAGACTTCCTGGCCTAAGGTATCCCTTTCCTGACCAAGAGCCTGCATTTGTGATGCCAGGTCGTCCCTCTGCCTTTGAAAGGCACCAGCTTTCTGGCGTTCTTCATCAAACTCTGCCTGGGTATCCAGGTCTTTCAAAATCAATGTATTGCTTTCCTCTTCCTCTGTGTCTAGTTGGATTTGCAGGGTGGCTACCTGCTCTGTGCATGCCCTGTTGAAATTGATCTGTTGCTCCAGCTTTTTCTGGCTCTGCAGTAAGGAGTCCAAACTGTCTTGGTGCTCCTTCTGCAAAGCCAGAATTCTGGTATCCTGGTCTGTCTTTTCCTGTTGCAGTATATCCATGTCCTCTTTTATTTTAATGATATACTGTCTACTATCATTTCCTGACTCCTGGCTCTTCTGCAGCCTCTGCTCAGAAGAGACCAGGTCAGATTGGGCCTTTTCTAACGCCATCTGTTGCCTATTTGCCAGATCTTGGCCTTCAGCACATTTGTCCTGCATGGCTCCCATATATAGATACAAATATGCCGCTATCCTGGCAATCTTATTGTGTTCCTCTTTGGCCTTAGAAGCCATATATAATTCACTCAGGGCCACATGTAATGGACCCTGATCTTTCCATGTATCTGACCCTGTTTCAGTGACCTGTTGCGCGATTGCCTGCAACCAGACCGTTTGGTCCTGATGAGTCCACTCACCTCTCACAAATAGCTTATGTAAGAAGTGCTCTCTGGCTATTTTCATATCTACCAAGGTCGTCATTCTGGAATTTCAGTTCCTTCCTGACTTACAGACGTTTGTATTTTATTTTGCAAAACAGACCGTTTCCTTAGAGCGTTCCTTTGAGGGATGCTTTCACAGTGTAAAACAGCGTGGTGATCTAACCGGATATGTGTATCTGGTCAGTTGGCACACTGTATTAATCTGCACAAGTGGTAAGTCTAACCTAGAATAACCTGGCTCCGAGCCCCCACTTTTGTAAGCGATATTCAATCAACACTACAGCTAAGTCAATACTCTATGAATGATTAGCCGATTGCAAACGAATTTTAGCAAAGAGAAGCAAAAAGCTGCTGATTTCTACAGATGAAGAATTCGGGCCAAATCGCAAATCGCGGTAAATTTCGTGAGTGCGTGTCTCGCGATTACGGGAAAAGTATAGGAAGTAGGAAGTCGGTTCTAGGTTTGTTGGAAAGCCTAGATTCTAAGCTAAGTACTGCACAGTTTTATGGTAGGGCTTGGATGCATGGGTAAAAACATCCCACAGTAGAAAAAGTATCAAAATGTAAAACTAGAAAAAAGTAAAAAGCAAAACAAACAAATCAAACAGCTGGCTATTGGGGATTCAAAACCGTTAAATGACAGCAATAGCAAATACACAAAAACAAAATAATGATGCACACGCACAAGCACACACACACACAATGTCTACACTCGCAACAGCCTCTACTGCACGCACAAACGAGCAGCAACACAAGGCACATAGCCATATTCCTGTTTGATGTGAGATCTTAAGTATTCAAAACAAAATCTTACACATAAGACAGCTAGCAAACTGAACAACAACAAAGGCCACACTTTAAGGATAAACCACTCAGTTCATTGCCACAGAGGAAGAAATACTCATGGAGCAGGAGTGTGTGCAACTGCAAGTCACTTTGCACATTGTGGCTCATGGGTTCTTGGGGCTTCCATAACGCTAATTTCTGCAAGAATCGAAGGGAGATGGTTGGTGTGAAGACTGGAGGGGGGTGTCTGTACTTCTGCTCTCTATATGATAGAGGAGAGGCACAGAGGACCCCAGCCAAGATTCTCTATTTGGTAGCTATGGTCGAGCAATCAAGGTCTAACTTCTCAGGAGGTGATGCAGGCTGGTTCCTAAGTACAGTGTAGTCCCCAAGCCTGCACAAAGGAATGTCCACACACTGTATTAGTTGAAACACAGTCTATATATAATTCATATTCAAGGTTATGTACACTATCACAACAACTCACTTTGTGCTCAGTTCTAAAGTGGTACCACAATTATTATCAGATCTCATTAAAGTGCATCAACTATACTGTCAAAATGCCACACAGATCAATAAAGAGGAAACCAGCAGTAGAGAGGGAAAGGAAAGCCAGACGGTTGAACAATTGTCAGAATACTGGCCTTTACCAACTAGGCACAATTCTGTGTGGAGATCCCCCCACCTTGGCAACCTGTAAAGCAAAGTTGTATCACAAGCCCAGTCCATATATTGTTCTACTTGTCTTATTTCCCTCTACAATAGTTCTACAGCCTCAATGTACCCGGAATTGTAGCGTTTGTCATCGGGGAATCGACGGCCCTTCTTGAGTGCCCTCCCTTTAAGGCAGGAGTCACAGGTCGTCGAACGTCCGACAGAGAACAGGGTGAACTACGGCGGTGAAGTGGCAGCTTCGTTTCTAGTGGTGGCTGTTGACGACGGAGTGTTGGAGTCCTGGAAGGAAGAAGCATGCGGGGCTCCTCAGTGATGGTAGTTCTGGACCGCAAAGAGATGTTGAAGAACTGTGGCCCAGCAAGGGCGTCGAGTCGTCGCCATCTCTGTGGTCTTTAGGTGGTGGGAAACCCACCGGTGGATGCTCCTCGGCGTCCCGACGGTTGGGCCTTCTCCAGCGGGATAAAGCGGGCGACGATGCAGACGAGAGCGTCCTTGGCTCAAATTAAGTTCTTAAGCAAACAGGAGCACGGCGGCTCCAGTCGGCGACGGCGGTCGTCGACAGTGGCAAACAACAATCCGGGCACTTCTCTTTGGGATACGGTCGGCAGCCTGTCATAGGTCTGTCTACCAGGGAGATTTGGCAAAGATCAGCTGGTGCACGATGGTCCCTCGTAGCTCAGGAAGAGGGCGCCTTATCAGGTCCTCTCTGGGTCAGTTCTTGGAGACACACCAGCTTTCAGATTGTGAAGGAGAGCAACAGCAATTCTTCTCTTCCAGCAGGGCTTCAAGGTTAAGCTTCAGTTTCACTCCAGTTAGTCTTCAGCTTCTGAACACGAATTCCAGAGGCCCCCAGATATACTAGATGATCTCCCATTCATTCTGCTGGGTCACACTCAGGCAACCAATCGGTCAGAAGGGCATTCATGCAGGCAGGCATCCAATCAGGTCCATAGTGCATTCAGGCCATTCACTCCTCTCCAGACACTCACAACAAGTTATGTGTATTGGGACAAGTACCCAGCCATTCAACACTCCACACTGCATTCATACCAGTTTTGGACAGGGCTGTCTCAGTCATTGTGTTAAACACCAGATACTAGACACCCACAACACAGAATGCGTATTCGTCACACACTCAATTCATCCAGGTCCCACCCACACGGTGCACCCACAACATACAGTCACTGGGAAGGCTCCAGCCAGTCTGGCCTGGACTTCACAACAACACCATGTATGGAACTTCCACCCAACAGCCGGTCAGGGTGAAGGGAAAGAGTCAGGGCTTCTCAGGACTTTGGGAAAACAAGGTAATATGCAATAGAAAGCAAGAGACCACAGGGGCCATCTTGTTTCCTATCAGGAATCAACTGATTCCAATGGCAGGGCCTGGGTATCCCAAAATGGAGGATACTCAGGCACCTGTCAAATTCAGCATGGAGCTGCCACCAGTCCATACCTTGCTCTGTGGGCCACACAGGTGACCAAAAACATACACTTGGGGCACATGGTTGTACCCCCACCCAAGGGTGCCACATGAATTCCTGCGTGGAAAACACCACAGACACACAATGAAAAGCAGTAAAGGACAAGGATACGAGGCCCTGCCCATCAGATGCATTTCAAGCATCACAGTTGGCACATACAATATCTTACATGTGCATCTGTTCAGATCGTAATATCCCACACTTCTGACCAGGCTTGTTGTGGTGAGTGCACAAAGGATCCCGAGGGGCTCCCCGGCCCAACCATGCCTGGTTTAGTAATTATGAGGTTTGGCCAGAGGGTGTGGATGGGTTTGTAATTGTGAGACGATTGTGCGCAGTGGCGGCTAATTAATGAGAGTGACTGGGGCGGAGCCCCTCCGGTCCATCCCTGGTCTCTCCATATCATATGCCATTATGCCATTGGCAACATTAACTAAGACAAGACAGAGGCTCTGCCAGTCTGCAAGGCAGATGGGCAGATCCTCACTCATTTCACTGACTGAGTGTCTGTGAATCTGGTGTTGGATGAGTGTGTTTCTGAACACAGATCGCCGCCCAGAGGTAGAAATCAGATGGCTGGTTGGCAGACGTGTGCAATACCCTGCCCTCTGTCATTACCAATCATTAGTTGGGGCGGTGTCGAAAATACCCCAAAAGACCGAAATTAAAAGACTGAATGGCATATTTGACCGAATTTAGGCTGAACAAGAGGAACGGGGTTGCAAGGGTGATCCCTGCTCCCCTTGTTCACTATAATGGGGTGTCCCCTATGTAAATCGATAAAAAGATGTAAAAAAAAATAAAAAGGAAAGGCCCCTGCAGTGCTGGTTCCTTATCACGTAAGTGCAGAGAACAGGTGTCGCAGGGCGTCAGTGGAGTCGGCGGTAGCACCCAAGGAAGTGTGCTGCAAATAGGTAAGGGGGAGGGTGGGAGTGTATTCCTAATGTATGGTTTGTTAGACCATATCGGTCAAGTTAGCTACAGTCTTTTCAGCCACAAAAATGTCAGTTATGGGCAAAGATCCCAAATGTGGTGGGGTCAGGAGCTGCTGATCCCTCCCCAGCATGTGAAGGGCAATGACAGAGGGCAGGGCCAAACATGATCTATGGTCGCCAAGACTAGTGTCTAACATGTCACCCCTTTTAATGTTAATTTGAAGATGTAGGGCAAACTCTTCTGAGAGGTGGACCATCAGCAGACTCGTGACACCATGATGGTGATCAAGCATAGCAACCTCAAGCCACCCTCTTCAAGCACACCATGCAGGAGGAGGAAAGTGAACACTCTTCCTCTGTCAGTGCACCATCCCACGTTCACACACCAAGAAACACATTCCTTGCCCCCTTCACTCCAGATCCCCAAAGAAATTCTGAGGCCATCAATTGGATGTTCCATGCCCACCAAATATGACACATCCTACACCCATGGATGTTGGTGCCATCAGTGGAGTCACCCGGGCAATACCGTGAGGACACCCATGCACAAATGGTGCACACACCCACAGAATAGGACAGCAAAGGCCAATCATGACTGCTCAGGAAACTGTTTCACGGCACCCAAGTGCCAGCACAACAACCACTCAGAAAGTTCCCACTGGGGTGTGGGGCAGCACCACTGCAAAGTACATGAGAGAGGGGATTTCATCACTAGCAGGGAGTAAGCACAAGAGACACCGAATGCCGTGGGTGACTATTTTGAGCAACTGGTGGAAGTAGTTGAGGAAGTGGAGGTAGGGGTATTTAGGATCACAAGCACATTCTGTTGAGGCACACAGGCGCACAATAATGATGCCACGTGGGTGATGATGTCCAATAGCAGCATGAGCAGAATATTGAGGGGTGCTGTTAAAGATCGAGAGGCAAAGGTCCAGCAGAAGATGGGTGATGCAATGCCTACTGCATGCAGCGAAATTGTCAGTGTCACACAGGGGCTTACACCTGCTTCCCTAATGGCTCCCAATGTGGTGATGACCCGCTGCCGCCCTGACAGTAACAGTGAGAACCCAACACGAGGCACGTGAGTCACAGGGCAGTGAGGCAACGGGAATGCGGATGGCATGATCACCTGAAACCTCAGCAGAGTTACATTTTCTGAACTTGGTGGTTGCAGGTTGTGCTGCGGCATTCTAATTGAGTGTCGGAGCACACACATGCGGGAGGCACATGGACTCATAGAAATCATTCATCACAGCTGGGAACACATAAGAATGAAGAAGCATGCAAAAGACATAGGGCCTCATTACGACCCTGGCGGAATTCGGAAAACGATGGCGGAAATGCAATACCGCCATCGAATAGCGCTCGGTGCGACTATGACCCGTCACCGCAAAGTACGAAGCCATTAGCGACACCGTAGTGAACGCCAACGCTAACTGCACCAAGCACGCGCGCGCGCGCCATGCCAAACCGTAAATACCACCATGGCGCAAGGGTACGCTAATTCCGACCCTAGCGGACATGTACCTAACGCCATCAAGCATGGCGGAATGTACCATTCCGCCATGGTGAGAAGTACGGCATCGCGAATCAACCGTAAACGGCCCCACTGAGTGCCTGTACACCGCTCCCTGCCCACAAAGTACAACTCCCCGTAGGTGCAATGAAGTCACAATGCAACCAGTGAAATGTACAAGTCACCCATGCATGCCAACGAACAAAAGAAACACAAGAGGGGCCAATGGGAGCTGCAGGGCACAGATGGCACGAATACAGAAGCCAATCCAATGGACATGACCACAGTCCCCCCCCCCCCAAAACGCACGCAAACACAGGCACCTGTGACCAGCAATATTCCGAAAATCACATCATTCCACCAGTCCACCTGGCTGACCGGCATCTGTTACACCAAACCCAATCCCCCGCCCCTGAGCATGACAACATTCAAACAGTCATATTGGCAGCCCCCATCCCTGACCTCACTGGGCTTCGTAGGCAAACGCGCCCAGTACAGTACCACGCAACTAAACTCCGAAGCTGGAACCCAATGCAGATCTCCTCCCAATACATCGCTCCCCAAATAGGAATATGCCACATCACTTGCAAAGAAGAACGCTACACGGGCCAAATCAGAATAGAAATTTAATGCACAACAAAATCACCAAGCCCATACAGCCATTAGGCCATTAACTCCAAAACACATTTCACCATTGTGGGCTGCATCCGCAAGAAATGACCAGCCACTACTTGTGTGACGCCCTGTTCCATCATGGTACACAGAGCCACATTCACGTACGAAAAGGCAACATGGAAGCGCACAGAACCGCAGGGCCGTCCCAATGGGGAGGCACTAGTCCAGCTGAAAGGCCGAAATGTTGCTCCGAGCCACTAGTACTGCGTAAGGGCATGTGGCCCATTGGCGATCGTCCCATAAGATCGTAATGCTGCTCCACTGATTAACACGAAGCAGCAGGTGTCGGGAGTAAAAGCCATCTGCAGGAGTGGCATACAGATGGCAGTGGCAAAAGGGGAGGAGATACCTGTCAACCAAAAGAAAAGAAAAAGAACAGAATGGCAATCAGAACTACATCCGAACAACTCACTTCAATGATCACACTAAATCCACAGCCATATGCATGCTAGCCCACTCCAAAGGATCATCACCACCCCAAAACCACTTGCGACTCATAACCATCTATATCGAGGTGTAAACACCATCACAAACGAGTGTACCTGTGCATGCGTCTGTCAAAACAGAATCCATCAGATGGGATTGGTAACGTGCATGGACACAAGTGTCTGAGGGCGCGTCGAGACAGGGAGGGCTCAACAAGGCCAGATAGACGATGGTCCCACTATGGCAGCCCTGCATCACATAGCGCAGGGGAGGCGGATAGATTCCAAGAAGCCCTGTACATGGCAAACTCTGTATCAAATCACCTGCCCATGCATCCATTCATCATTCCCTCATCCCGGGATAAAAACGCCTGAATATTTACTCACATAACATTAGAAATATCCATTGAGTCTGTGCGTTATGCAGCCTGCAAAATCCACTGTGCCCCAGCCCGTAATTCCAGTGTAGTGAAGTAACATGTATTTGGGAACGTCCGGCCTCATCGCCCACGTCGCTATTGCGCATCCCAAACCATTCATATCAATCATTGCATCCTCGCCATGGCCCCTGTCTCAAGGACATTGAACAATAGAACGTTATATTTGCAGTCAGACCTGTGGGCATTTCCTCGCCGCTAGCTGAAAACCGAAAGCGCCGCCCTTCGAATTCCTCATTTGCAACATCACGTCGAAGAGGCATCTGTGGCCGTTTGAAATAACTAATTAATCCATCTAGTGCGGCTGTGTGTGAAAATGGCAACTGCCTTCACCCACAAATGGGACGCCCCGCCCGTCGTTGCAACTCGGTACAGTGATGCATGAGGGCCCACCGTTACTCGAGTACTACGTTCCACTGACCCTTCACAAGTCTGTTCGCGACTGCACAGATAGTATGTGAAACAATGGGACCATAGCAGAATGAACATATCAACCAATGTTACACGGCCATCGGGTACAAATACATGATTGCAATAGCAAGATGCCATTACTCGAATTGCAGCGTTGTGTGCGGGACGTGCTCGGCCAAAGGGGAGAGCAGTTTGCACAGGTGGAATGAATCACCACAGGTGGAGGCCATACAGCCTGAAAACACATAAATTGCACACCCAGTCTCCTCCCACAACCACACCCACTCCGAAATGCTACCGGCAGGACTCGCGATGTTGGCCCTGGGGGACCTGATAGCACTGCAAGTACTCCAACTCCAAGAAGAAGACGAACACCAACTACAACCGGCCGCACGGTGGAGACGCAGGAGGAGGAGGAGGGCAAGGCAGGGCCAGCAAGGGCCGCCAGCACAGCCACTACCACCACGCAGGCAGCCCGCAATCCCACGCCTCCGAGCACATCCGTTCAACCTCACTGATGAGCAGATCCACACCCTCTACCGTCTGGACCGGGACACCATAGCCGCCATTGTGGACATGACACAGGCTGACCTTGTCAGCATGATAGATAGCCCAACCGCCATCCCACCCCTACTGAAGGTGGTGTCTGTACTCCACTTCCTGGCCACAGGCACCTACCAGCACACAGTCGGACAGTTGCATGGCATTTCCCAGCCACTGTTCTCACGGACACTATTGCAAGTGCTCGATGCCCTCCTGCAGCACGCAGACGACTACATCTCTCTACCACGCTCGGAGCAGGAAATTACAAACACAAAAGTGGGATTCCATGCACTTGCCGGCATACCGGGTTGCATTGGTGCCATCGACTGCACCCATGTGGATTTGGTCGTCCCACATGCCATGGAGGCCCAGTACCGCAACCGTAAACAATTTCATTCCCTGAATGTACAAATGGTGTGTGACTCCAACAGGATCATTACACATTGTTGTGCCAGATTCCCTGGATCAACCCATGATTCTATGGTCTTGAGGAACTCTACTATACCACGCTACATGGAGCGACACGCATGGAACAGATCCTGGCTACTCGGTGAGTCTCATTTCATGCATGATGATGTGGGGTATGTGATGCGGCAATGACCTGGCAGGAAGGGGGGGGGTGTGCGTACGTAGCAATGGCATTCCACAACATACGTTTCTCGTCCACATACAGGTGATGCTGGGTATCCACTGAAGAGATGGCTCCTCACACCAGTCCGGAACCCACGGGACCAGCATGAGGAGGACTACAACCATGCCCACTCACGTACCCGTGTAGTCATAGAACAGGCATTCGGCCTACTGAAGACTCGTTTCCGCTGCCTCAGCAGGTCTGGCGGGGCACTCCTGTACCGCCATGAGAAGGTTGCAAAGATGGTGATGGCATGTGTCATGCTCCACAACATGTGCGTACGTAGAAATGTGCCCATGCCCCCTGACGCAGAACTGCAAGCACCTGATGATGGTCATGATGAGGGTGGGGATGTGGCAGCACCTCAAGGAGTCTGCGAGGCACCGGAGGGCCGTGACATTCGTCAGCATCTCATTGATGCATGCTTCTAGCACTCACGCCTGGTGGCTGATACATGGACACGGGACTCGTGGCACTGTGTGTGTCTGGGACATGCACAATATGGACTGTACGCCTATGATGGCCTAGTACTCAAAGATCAATGTCCACACATCTCATTGGTTGCTCGTGCACTGTTTATGGCATATGTGATATCATGTTGAACACCCTATCGACCCGCCACCCAAGTGAGCCCAACACACCCCCTCCACCCTCCTACCTCCCCCCCGAACACCAGTGTCCAAAGATGCTCATTGTCAGTGGGCTGTCGCTATTGCAAGCCCCCTCTGCGGGTATCAGGGGCACCCCTGCCTGTGGAGCGCAGGTTCCTCCCAGATCTACGTTGGGGGCTGCCCTGGACGGAACTTGCAACGGATGATGTCTCTGCCTGCTCACGTCCATGCATGTCCCTAAGGGTTTGCGAGAGCTCAGTGAGCACACGGCGCACTGCGGCAAGTTCGGCACATACGTCTTTGGACGTCGCATGCAGTTCCCCCCTCAGGCTCTCGGTGCTTCTCTCCATTTGGACTCTCAGGCTCTCGGTGCTACTCTCCATTTGTGCCCTTAGTGTCTCTGTACCTCTCTCCATTTCTGCCCTAAGTGTCTCAGTTGATGTTTCTATGTCTGCCTTAGTGCCCCCACATTCATCGGCATGGTCCTTGAGGAGCGTGGCCAGTTGCTGCTGTTGCACGATTAACTGGTCGAGGGACTGTTGCCTCTGCTGGGCCATGGCCATTTGCGGGGGTGTCACAGAGGGGCTGTTGACCTCATGTTGCCTTGCCACAGGGCTTGTGGGGGATGGCCAGTCGTCGTCTTGTGGGTGCCCCTGCGTGGTATCCTCATGTTGTACGGGATGGGACAGACAGGGGGATTGGGACAGGTCATGGATGGATCTGACTTCGATATCCCCGTCTTCTGTGTCGGAGCATGCTGCCATCAATGGGGTGTCACCTATGGTGCTGCTGCCACCAGAGGCAGTGCCTTCTGTGGCATCCGTTGGGGGGACCTGTGGTGGTGGTGGTGTGGGCATGCTGGTTGCTGGGGTGCCTGTTGATGTTCCCTCCTCTGTGCTGCCACCTGATTTGTGCTGCTGCCGTGTCTTGATGCGTGCAGCTGAGGTGGAGGGTCTTTGGCCGTTGGTCTTGGCCCTCTTTGCAGGTGTGCTCGTAGGGGTGTCCTGATGCTCGTCGTTTGGATCGGACCCTGTGGTGGAGTAAAGGAGGGCGAGGGTTATTAATGGGTCTGTGGGAAATGGAATGGCATTGTATCACATGCATTGGGGTGGTACCTGAGGGTGATTTGGGTCGGGGCCTTGGAGGTGCTTTCATTTGTGTGTGGAGTGAGGGTGCAGTTGTTTGGCAGCCTGCAGTTAGGGTGTGCCTGCTGCACGTGTAGTGCGTGTTTTAGGGGTTTTTAATTAATTATGTATTTATTGTGGGTTTTAACGTGCGCTATCAGGCCGATGTGTGTGGACGTTCTCCTGGACATGTGTTTCTGTTGCACTATGTGGACACATGGTGCTTCACATGATTGGACTTTGTGGATTTGGCATTGTTTTATCTGGCCCACCTACCTGAATCTTCGGATGTCTGCACTCCTTTCTCCATCCCTCCGACTCCCTCTATGCTCTCCATTCCGATGGTGGAGGCACAGATTTCTTCCCAGGGGGTCAACTTGATGGGTGATTCAGGGCCTCCCCCGGTGGCTATGGCAATGTTGCGGTTGGCAGAGAGTATGCTGCGGACGCGTATCCGCAGGTCGTTCCATCGCTTTCTGCATTGCTGTGGGTTGCGGGGTGCGGTCCCCACCGCACTTACCCGCTGTGCCACCAGAGCCCATATGGCCTTCTTGTTCGCAAGTGCCGTCCTGGTCATTTGCGTGGAGAAGACGACGGCTGCATTCTCCTGGAGGGTCTCTGTTAGCACGGTGAGTTCCTCACGGGAGAAGTGGACCTGCCGCTTGCGGTCGCACGCTTTCTTCGCTACTTTTCCCATTTTTCTTGGTTTCGCTAGGATGGTTGACGGGTTGGGGTGTGTCTCAGGGTAGTGTTTTTGGTGGTTGTGTGGTTTTAGTGGTTTTATAGGTGTACGGCGGGATGTTTCCCGTTCCGGGCCCATGTTTTTACTTCCGTTTCCGTATATTTCCGGTCACCGTACTTTCCGGTAGGCGCACACTGCGGTGTCCGCTGTGATGGGTGGCGGTATTGCACCTAGGGCGCCGTACGGCGGCGGTGTGGGCCGTTTTGGGGTCATTTCCGCCATCGCGGACTTTGCACTTCCGCCATGCCGTGGTGCTCGTGCCCGATGGGTCGGAATGGGCCACACTTTGCTCCTTCGTGCAATGGCGGAAACGCTATTCACGCTGTGGCGGTCCGGTCAGTCACTTTCCGCCAGGGTCGTAATGAGCGCCATAGTCAAGACATTACTTGGTGCAACAGTACACACGATTCCAATGTTTAGTTGTTAAATAAAACCCCAAGGCACGCACCCTGTACTATGCTGTGTACTGCATCATCTTGCACGTTACAGAATATGTTCATGGCGGTGGTAACAGGGCAATATATGCCTGGATACGATGCCCAGTACACATATATCTGGCCAAAGGCAATTTCACAATAGAAAAGTACATTTGTGTGGCAATAATGACCACCTTTAATCCACAGTGTTGCGGGCGTTATCGGAAGACAGTGGGCCTCGTTATAAGTTTGCTGGTACGGGAACTACGGTACCGGTAAGCATGCCGGTACCGTAGTTCCCAGACCGGGAAACCACAAGTTCTGCTCGCTGGTGCCATTGCGGCCGCCAGGTTTGACCTGGCGGCCATATCGGCACCCGCGAGCAGAGCATGTCGGATGCACCAGCACCTTTGATAACGTTGTTAGTTGTTAGTGCCCCTCTACATTCCCAGGGGCTCAATGGGAATGGGGAAGAATGTTTTCTGCCGCCCAGGAATGGGCAATTACCAGGTCATTACGGCCTTGCCGGACCGGAAAAAAAAATACCTGCGGCAGACGTGCCTGTACTACATAACAAGGCCCAATCCCTTGCTGTTGTGGCTCAGAACTGGAGGTGAACGTACAGCGATGGCTGGTAGGTGGCGTTGTGGAATGTGTGACTTGGCTCAAATGAACTTTCCTATTTTCACATTTTAGGTGAAAGGGTTTTTTTCAAACCTTTTTAAACCCACCATAACTTTCTTGATGTTGTATTTAAAAATTATACAAAAATAAACGGCAATGAATTAGCTGCCTGTGTCGTCTAAAACCTCTAACGGTGGTGAGGTTCAGTCACTGTTGTGGAATGCTTATTGTCATGGATGGGCATGTTGCCATGGCTCTTGGCAGGCATGACAGCAGGGGAGTTGCTAGGGGGGGCTAAGGGAGCTATAGCCCCTGGTCTTTTGGTTGTAGCCCTGTATAGAAGCTCAGGGACTATAACCACAAGGCTATAGCTAGCCCAAATCCCAGCAGTCCCGACATTAGCTTAGCCCCTGATCTTTTCCAGACCTAGCAACACCCCTGCATGACAGCATCCTTGTGAGTTCTTGTGGTGTGATCCCTGAATGCTTGCCATAATCCACTTTGCTGGCATTTGTTGGCCAAGTGATAGCCTCCAGTGTATCAGCCATTTTTGCCAAGTCATATTGACCTGTTTCGGTGGATTGCATCGAGGCAGTATCTGCTTCCCACGCTAGTGTACTGTGGCTGGGCACATGCACAGGGGTCCATGTGGCAGGCGGCAGCACAGAGTCCCATTATCCCCTTAGGGGGATTGGTGACTCGGCTGTCGTTGCAGGGGATGCAGAGGGCGATACTAGCCTGGCGGTGTGCCCTGTGATGCAGCATTGCTCTGCCGCAGTGGAGGACACTCTGCATGTTCAATGGCATTTGCTTGCATGCCCTGTGATGCAGCATCGCCATCTGCTGCAGTGGAGGACACTCTGCATGTTCAGTGGCATTTGCTTGCATGCCCTGTGATGCAGCATCGCCATCTGCCGCAGTGGAGGACACTCTGCATGTTCAATGGCATTTGCTTGCATGCCCTGTGATGCAGCATCGCCATCTGCCGCAGTGGAGGACACTCTGCATGTTCAATGGCATTTGCTTGCATGCCCTGTGATGCAGCATCGCCATCTGCCGCAGTGGAGGACTCTCTGCATGTTCAATGGCATTTGCCTGCAGGCTTGGCAACGTCCCTTTAACTCTGCCCTGACCCTTCATCCTGTCTGGACCCTATCATGCTATCCATACAGGGGCAGCTAAGGAGTCATGAGCACCATCAAAACACCCAGACACATAATGTCATTAACATGACGTTTGCCTGGTAGGTTCATGAGAACAGCATGCCCTATTGACATGCAATCTGCCGGGCAAATGCGACCCATGGAGACTTGTGCTGGCAATGGAGGATTGGAGCATGGTGACAGGTGAGACTCATGGGCAAATTTGCAGCAACAATGCACTTGAGATACAGTAACAAGGATGTGCTACCCTATTTGGATATACAATGTGCAACCGTGAATTCACAGTAATGACACACAGTGTGTGCATTGTATGGTCATGGGCCTGTGGTATGTGCACTGACGGCTCTAGGGCATGCTTGCTGGGCGTGCCCATGGTCCACATCACCATTATGTCCCCTCTCTAGTTCTGCGGCCAAAGTGAACTGGCTGTAGATATAACTGCCCTAGGTTGCTTTGAAGAAGCTGGCAAACACATTCTATATCAATTCGTTCACATTGCAGATGACCTGTGCATTGACGAATGTCTGTGTGGGGGCCACATGTGAACAATCGTCTACATCCAACACCAGGGAAAATTGGCAATTGTGCACTGGATGTGAGGTGCTGGTCAGATTGCAATCCATCATGTGGAAGACCCCAGTGGCGAGGTAGTCAGCAACTTGTCAATCATTTCACTGCAGGTATGAGGGATTTGAGCTGGCAGGAGATGCATTCTCAGTTGCACATGAGAGCCAGCTTTCTGTGCATGAGGACCCCCACAGCTACTCAGACTAGGGAACTGGCAGAGATGCGCTTTGCCAAGAGTTGCATGGCTTTTCCAGTCGCAGACCTGCTCTGAGCAGGTGCCGCCTGCCGCAGAGTGTCCCTGGCTGTTGGGTGAGTAGAACTACTCGCTGCTGTGCAGATTGCTCTCAGATTTCCAGAAGTAGGCTGTTCGGTTTGCACTTCAATCTCCTGCACGTATGGCCCGTCGGGTCCTGTAGTGTGTGTTTGGGGTGTCATCACCCTTTCGTGGTGATTACATCCGTATTGCATGGCTATTAGGCTGGATTCTTGTCATACATATAACATTGCAAGTGCGGTATGTAGCCTGCATAGTTGGCACGCACCGTGCGTGACACGTCGGTCATATGACGAAAGACACCGCAAACATGCTCCCATTTGGCAACTGTACACGTATTTATTTATTTATTGTGCATTCACTTTTAAAACAGCATGAAAAGCTTACACACATTCATCACAATCTACTACACACACTATACACACTTTTCATCACATAAATGCATTGCAAAACAAAGAAACACATTAAAAGATGTCTTTTTTTATAAGAATAATTCCAACACACAATTCATAGGAATTAGCCGGTGGCCTACATCCATTAACGCCCTATTCCTAGTCTACCCACTTGATCATCGACAAAGATTGAAACAATAGACTTACTCAGCGTGTAAGGCATCTTAGACCAGCACAATTCCCAAATAACCTTCTGTGTTGTGCTCATAAGGAGTGGTACGTTTTCTAGAGCAGGCGGCTCGTTGGCTCGTTAAAGCTTCACGATATAAAAGAAGGTGTATGTGAATGTCTGTCATTTACATTCTGCTCGGTTCTCTGACTTATAGCACATGCATCAAGATACAATTCTACGAGGTACAAAGGATGCCCGAATGGCAGGAAAATAGACTTTTTTAGTTTGGGAGATCAGATGTTGCTTGCGACACCTATAAGCCAAAACTATTGCATTGGAGTACAGATAGGGAGGAATGCAGAGGTAGTTTGGTTATGTGCACACCCATTGACTGCTAATTGGCATGCTAATCCCGATTGCCATCCCCATCCAGTTACTGGCGTTCCCCCTCCCAAAGAACCTCCTTGTGCGAACTCTTTGAGCTCGCTTTACTCAAACCTTACCATAAAACATTGCACTCAAAGTACCAGCCAGTGTATTTTTTCAAAGCAGTCTTCTGAGAGTTAAAGACTTAATTGGAGCTGTAAAAACACTGGTGACATAATCAAAATGTCTTACCAGGTCTGCTTGCAGCCACTCGATTTATAAGCACTCTGCGTGCCCTTCACTAAAGTCCTGTCATAAACCAGCACTGGCAAAGCCAACAGTCTTGGTTTGTGTATAAGTATTATGCATTTGCCAGGCACTACTATTAGATGCCCAGGTACGGTTACCATCAATGGCCAGTTAATACCATTACGGCTGAGACGTGCAAGTGCCTACACCAAAGCCCAAACTGTTGGCATTCCCAATGCTTGTTATATATTAGTATGGTACCTCTTCATGCTGTAGATGCGGGAGACACAGGTTGCTAGGTATTGTTTAAGCAAAAAGTAAATATAAATACATGTATCATTAAAGGATAGGTAACCTTCGTTACATTGCTACATTCTTTTTGTTTGACTGTGAACCAAACTATATATGTTATATAATTGAAACGCTAATATTTTCTGTAGATGCACCGTGGTGTTTCCACTACTAAAATATATTCAAACGATGAAATGCTGCTTCGAGTGAGGCAGCGAGTGCAATCGGGAAGCGAACAATCTTCAGAGCTGTGGCGGCAAACGCTGTTCAGCAGACTCGGAAACATGGGCCATAAAGAGCATTTTAATGGACTGTTTCATGCCAGCGTTTATCTTTGTGAAGTCGTTTTACAGTATGCTGAGCAGAACAGGGAGCTAGATGGAGTGTGCAGCAGACTACAAGGCAGCATACAAGGTTTGTAAAAGAAAAAGAGGGCGGCTTACAGCTGTCAACAATGAGAGACGCGCCTCATAAACTGAGCACGCCACAAGAAATGTGTTTTCTTTATTGATTTTGACATGCCTCGACGCATTCAAAAGTCTGGAGAGAAAATTATACATGCATTTAAACCACTGACGTTACAGGCAGACCATTACCTTTGCTGCTGGTGTGTTCATAGTATCATAGTATGGGAATGGATATCTACCATCAGCCACCCAACAGCCATTAGATGTACACTGGGGCATGCTCCATGGACAGAGGAAAAGATTACTTGCACAGTGCAGAGCTGTTCTTCACACTCTCCTCCCTGTGGGCTACAAGATCCTCTCCGAACCCAGAACCAACCGTCCTGGAGGTGGAGTAGCCCTGATCTTTCTGAAGTGGGTCCCGGCCTCTTTCCTCCCTACACAGGCCTCCTCCTCCTTTGAATGCCTTGTCTGCAGGCTCTCTATCTCTCCTAGTCTCTCTATAACTCTGGCCACCGTCTACATGCCACCTGGCCAGGTCGCCCGCTTCCTCTCTGAATGGGCCGACCTCTCCTCGTCTCTCCTTGCCTCTACTTCTCAACTTATCGGAGATCTCAACATCCACATGGATGCTTCTAATCGCTCCTCTGGGCTTTTCCACAACCTCTATGACGCACTCTCTCGTTCCATTCTGCCCTTTCACCCGGCACACTCTGCCGGACATACTTTGGATGTTCTTATCACCTCAGACATCCTCCTCTCTAACACTCTCACCACTCCTCTCTCTTGTCTGACCACTTTCTACTCTCCTCTCATCTGAAACTCTCTATCCCTCAGGGAAAGCCCCCTCCCTATCAATTCCACCTACCTTCTCGGGTCATTCGGCTCTTGAAGTGTGTGTCAGTGGATGCCTTTGCTTCTACTTTCTCTGCTGCTCCTACTCCTGTGGCTGACACACACCACGACACAGCTCTTTCTAATCTGCACCTTTCTATTTCCAACATCCTGGACATCCTTGGCCTTGTCATGAGAATCCGACTGCACGCTTGGTATTATTCCTGCACCCTAATTTCACTGAATTTGTGCCTTTTTTCTGGAAACCAATTTAGCTGTGTCTATTTTACAATTCCTGCACCCTAATTTCAATGCATTTGTGGCTTTTCCTTGGAATCCAAATTTAGCCGTTTGTATATTACAATCCTGCATTGTGGCAGCAGAGTGTGTTCTGCAGTCAGTGAACTCAGTAAAACCCAGTCTTTTAACAGTGTCTATTGCTGAAACTAGGAGCATACTGCCTGGAACCTCACCTCTACATTTGAAAAGCTCACTGCAGCCGTGGAGTGTGACAGAAGAGTGTGTGCTGCAGTCAGTGCAGTCCGTTAATGGACAGGCACAAGGGCACACAGAAGATCCTTTGGACTGTGAAAGAACTGAAGGTAAATGCCAGCACGTTGGAGAGTATAAGCTCTACCTTTCTCTTTGCAGGGAAGGCGGTCCCAGAAGCTCCACCAAAGCAGCCCCCACGCCCATGTAACATGTTATAGTGCTCAGCTAAACTGTGTCTTCAACTGTGCATCTTTACGGTTTGGCCGCTCTAATTTCTCTATCATTAGACAATGTTGTACAGACACTGTAGCAACCCATGCTGCAGCCCAGCTCCCTCCACAAGTCCCCACGGGACACATTGCAGAGTGGGCAGCGCCTTGGAACTTAACGAGCGGTGCAGGAACAGCCTATTGTGAGCAGTCTCAAGCTTTTACTACTGACTGGGGCGCCGGAATCTATCTCTCTCAGGCTCGTCCTGTAAGAAGCTGGTGGGGAATTTTCCCAAAAGAACGTCGACACACTAAAGCGGGGACTGCGGGCTGACAGCCTTTGACCCGTTGTGCAGACTCGAGTCCGCAAAGGTATAAAAGACTGCTACATCCAAGCTTGAAGGAGTGGTCTGACAGCATCCGGGGCTCCAGCGCTGGAAAAAAAAGAATTCTTGTTTTTTAGTCAAAATGCCCAAAACATACAACCTTCGAAGAGCGCCACAAGGTAATGGCCTGATTTCTACTAAACAAGATCACGCTCATACTCCCAATCAAAATATTAATATAGCGAAGAAATGCATCTTTAAACACTATGAGTCAGGGGGGTGTCTTTATTCTTCCACAGAGCATCTATCCCACAGACAACCAACTACCAACCAGTTTGGGGCTCACAGGTCCTCTGGAAGCCCCCAGACAAGAAACTAGGAGGCAACCCCACTTAATCAGCCCATTCGAGATGTACTTACAGCCAATCTAAATTATACTTTAAGAACCACGACAATGAAGGATGCCATCTCGGATCATTTCGCCGAAGCATAGAGGGGCGTATCGAAGAGGGTACGATGGAACAACCAAGTGATGACCAGGACAGAACCAAACATCCTGGTGGTCAAAAAGAAATCCCCAACAACTCCATCGACTTGCTCGATGAAGAGCTCTTAGAGAAGGAAAATGTAATCCCGTCCGATTCGCCCTATAAGCTGAATTCAATATCGGTGGCATGGGAAAATGACAAGGGACAGAAGGATCCACCTGTGAAATCAACTCAGAAAATAACAGGTCCTGATGCAATAAATCAAAAGAACGATGTGCACCCACAATAATAGCCCTAAACTTTGTGCTAAGCTCTCTAGTTAATGTTTTTGAAAATTTGAAATAAGAAGTACATCAGCACTCGGGCATACTTCTAGAGATCATGAAAGAATTAGAAATAAATGAGATTACTATGGTTGCAATAAAGTCAGCCGTCAATGAATCACTCAGAGAGATTCTGGGGGAATTTCGTTCCGCAATGCAAAAATAGATATCCTGGCCAAACAGTGGGGGGGTTTATTCGATGAGCTAAGGCAGGTGCGGGAGTGACTCTCCGTTCCAAATGAATGCCAGCTCAAAGAATTGTCCTAATGACACCCCTCTGTCAGCTTCGTTCATGGAAGATTTCCTACTTTTGGCACAAATGCTGAGTCCGAGTCTCTCCCCATAAAGACTGTTCAGGTCCCTGTAGTAGAAATATCCTCAATACTAGAGGAAGAAGAAGAGTCTCAGAACAAGAAATCCAATGGGAAGACCAAAAAGAGGAGGAAAAGAATGAATAGGGGCTTAAGCGAATTCTCAGCGGCTGAAGTGAATAAACAAGTCAACCGAAAGAAGACAAAGCGGACAACAGATAACAATCGCTTCATTAAAAAGCTGAAGGGGGCCGGAGGGCCTGAATTGAAAACAGGGAAAATTAAGGTGTCAAATGATGAAAAAGGAATAAAGCATCAAAAAAACCTCTAAAACTCAGAAACTAATGGGGGATGGATTGTCGATCTCAGAGGAAATAGCAAAAAGCACAGTGCGCATTCAAACAGAGCCAATCGAGCCCCCTAGAAAAATTGCTCCAATTATTCCGAAAGCGATACAGAAAATTAAAATGAAGAGCCCTACGCAGAAGCTTGCACCTATCTCTCTGTCCGGCCTCCCTTGGTCCTCCTCCTACCTCTACCTGTGAGGCTAAGAACCTCAGTGTCATCTTTTACTCCACACTTTCCTTCTCCACTCACATCTCTGACGTCTCTAAAAAGTCAAACTTCTTACTGCACCTCCTTAGAGGTACTCTGCCTTTCCTCTCCTTCCCTCATAAGCTCACTGTCTCCCAAGCTCTGGTTCTCTCTAGGTTGGATTACTGTAACAGCCTTTTCCTAAATCTACCTGCCTCCACTCTCTGCACCTTACAACTAATCCAGAACAGGAAAGCAAGAATTGTCCTTGGCCTGCCTCAAGCCCTGGAATCGTATCTCTCCAGCTCTGAAATCCCTTCATTGGCTCCCAGTGGATGCTAGGATAAAATGTAAAACCCTCTGCATTGTCCACAAGGCTTTCTGGGACCTGGGTCCAAAATACCTTCAACTATCCCTCTGTAAATACCTCCCTTCTCAAGCCCTTCGCTCCTCTACTTCAAACTCCCTCAGAGCCAGTCGTTTTTCAAAGAAAAGAGCTGGGGGTAGATCTCTGTCTTCGGCTGGGGCCTCCCTTTGGAACAGCCTCCTGGCCACCTTGAAACCTATCGAGAACCATCGCCATGTTCCGGAAGCACCACAAGACCTTCCTCTTTGAATCTGACTTTGCCCCTCTTCTCCCCTGATCTGTTTTCTCTCTCGGCACCGTGCAGCTGACCTCCCTCTGTCGTTAGTGCCCAGGTACCTGTGCACCCTGCCACATTCCTGCACTGCTTCCGGGCCACCCCTTTGCTCTGGGGTCTGTATCTGTACCCATACAGACCCCCTCCCTCTTTTCTTCGGCACTTATCAGATATACCTATCTGACTAATCTAGCACTTGCCACTTGCTGGCTGCACTATCACTGTTCATCACCTTTATTTATCTATTTATTTATTTTTCTCTGTCTCTGTTCCACACTTTCCACTTCTCCCCATTCCATGCACTTTCCCCCTTTTCCATGAACTTGTGCATTCTCAATGTCACTGAGCCTACTATTAAGATTGTTGTTTTTGTTCTCCCTTGTTCCCCTCCCTTTGCCTGGTTGCACTCTGAAACACTTGTTTACGAGCGCGATATGAATAAAATATCATATCATATCATATCAGAACCATGCCTGTCATAAATTGGTCCCTAAGAACTCGGACAAATCCACCTTGGTCAGCTTGGAAAAGGTTGAAATTAATACAGGCGCTACATATCCACATGGGGGAGAAGGTCAGCACTATCCAAAGCCCAATTAAACTTTGCCAATGTTACAACAGATCACTGGGGTTTCAGACTCCATGAGCCGGTCAAATGGTACTGCTCCGATTCAAGTTTTGTCTACCAAGGCATATGACCACTGGTATAATAGCCCACATTCTCAGGAAAAGCCCTCCAAGTTGAAAGTATTCCTATTGAGAAAGATCTTTACTAAGCATAGAAAATCACCCCTGAATTGATCATCAATTCTATTGGAAATGAAGCTCATTCCATCCTTAAAGTATTTTTCTTCCTCTGATATTGATCGAGTGAACTTCACCTACAGTCCAAATACAAATATAGTCAAAGTGGTCCTAAATTCAAGATTGGGACAAGAGTCAATTATGGGGGCAACACAGGCTTGGGATTCGAGGAACATGCTGATCTCCAAACAATGCCCGGTGATCGAGGAAAAGCAACCATTGAAAGTCCCAAGCCAGGACATAAGCCATGTTCTCCATAGCAAAGAAAGAGATGTATCCCCCTCAATAATCATGTGGGAGATGGTTCTGGAGATCATTTACCAAGTTTTTCTTAAAATGGGTATTCATCAACAGAAGCTTTAGTAAGCCCTCAGATCAGTTTAATCTCTTGGAATACTAGGGGGCACATCTCTTTCTCTTGAGACTCCAGAAGAAGTCATATATTGCAGAATTTTTTTAACATTTTTTTTCAAGAAACGTGGTTAACCGTGGTCTTGGGTGGTGAAAATTTCACGACTTACCAGCAGCTGGCTCTGAGCTCGGGAGGAGGGAGACCAACTGGGGGTCTGCTGATTGCATGTAAGAATGATACCTTTTATACCTCAAAAATGCTTTCAAATGTAAATCGAGGTATTTTGGTGGTGAGAGTGGAGAGAAGCGGGTTGAAGTCTAGAATGAGTTGGATAGTTGTAATTGTGTATTGGAGTCCCCAGGCCCTCACTTTAACTGAGTTTCTGCAAAATGTATCTGATTGTTTAGTAGAGTATTCATTCCTATTACCCTCAGATGAAGTAATAATAGCGGGAGACCTGAATTCACAATGTATTTCAGCAAAAGATCGGAATTCAGAGAAAATACAAATTCAAAACCAAAAATTTAAATGTTTGGCTATATTTTATGAGAGAATGGGACTTATAGATGCTCAATTGAAATTTCTGGGGGGATATTCCTAGCGTCCCGTTGTGGAAAAGGGGAACCTCCTTCTTGACAATAGACAATTTTTTTGACACCCGAAAAATCTTTGAAAAATGTATTCGATTCCATATTGGGGAAGGCAATACTGATGATCATGCCATGCTGGAAGTTTTCCTGGGGTTTGAGTCAGATCATATGGTTCCCCTTTATACCCAGGAACTATCACTAAACTCTACTGGCAATCAAATAAGAAAGTTTGACAGAGGGGTTGAACCCTTACCAATAAACTGGATGATACCGTCAAGCATTTATTGGACCAACAACTTGTGGTTCTATGTGAGCCAGGTAGCTTTCTCTCCTTCCTATGGGACTTGAATCCCCCAAATAATCCTGCGCATAAACATCAATCAGCGCACAAACATTGTTTTGATCCACTAATACTAGAAAAGAAGAGGTGTAAACCACAACGGGCCCTATTGAAAAAAATGGCAAAGGATAGTAATGAGTATAAAGAAGAACTGTGATGTTTAAACAATAAGTAAAGAAACTGGATTCATCTCATAGACATATGATTCTCCAGCAGGATGGAGAAAAAATGCTAAGTGCCCTCTGTATGAGCAATTCCAGAAAACTTTGGACAATGCAGGGGCCTATGAACAATCCATTTAATACTTATCAGGAAACCATTATACAGGAACAGACTTGGATTGCCCATTTTTCCAAGGTCTATGGACCCTCAGAAACAGTGGTACCTATAACAAAAGTTATCTCCAAGTGGTCATTAGCCTTCTCTAGTTATGACATTGAAAACCTGATAAAGACATTTTCCTCTTCTAGGGCGGTGGGTCCGAACGGACTGAGCAATACCATCTTAAAATTAACCTGCCCGTCACGAGGGTCTTAAAATCCTCTTTGAAAATATAATTCTTACGAAAAAACTACCAGAGTCATGGAGATTGCCCATTGTAATTCCCATGTATAAAAGGGGTGTTTGACTGGCAGCATCAAATTTTCATCCCATCTCACTTTTAGATGCTGACAGCAAAATATTTGCGGGTCTCATACTAGGTGAGTTGGAGACCTAGGCCAAATCCAAAGGTATAATACCAAAACAGCAAACGGGTTTCAGAGGAGGCCTCTTTAAATGGTCTAGTCTTAAACTGCATTAGTGCGGAATCCCTTTTGAAGGCAGCACCCCCATGTTTGGAGCATGGATAGACCTATCTCAGGTGTTCGACACTATCAATAGAAATGTTCTATGGAAGAAACTGAACACCAGCGGTGTCCCACCCTACCTATTATCCATCTTGATGGCACTCCATCAGAACTCGACAATGAGAGTTAAAATTTCAAGATCAGGATCATTGTCGGGTCCAATTAAAATTGAAAGAGGAGTGCATCAAGGATGCCTGATCGTACCCTTTGATTTCATTCATTTCATGTCGATCTATGTCAATGGCTGCAGGAGATTGGCTTAATCACCCCAAAACTCGGTAATACCAACATAATTTGGTTGGCGTATGCCGACGATGTTTTTGTATTAGACCACACTCAAGTTGGAGTGCAACGAATACTGTCTGCCTTGGCAGACTATGCCCAAACAACGATCTAAGAATCAATCCAAACAAGTCAAAGATACTAATTTTAACCACCCAAAGAAGGTAACCAAGTCTTATACCTAGGAACGAGACAAGCGGCTAATTGAGATAGTCAATGAGCTGTCCTATTTGGGCACCGAAATTAAAGCCTTTCCGGCCAAAATCCATCTTCTTTCAACCATTGGCAAAAAGGCTATAAATTTGAGGTGGCAAATGAATAGGATTCACTCGATATTCTGTAAATTGTCTATCCTGTCGTTAGTGAGGTTCTATATTGGAAAAGTGGTTCCCATCAATTTTATTCAGATTAGAATCGAACTCATTATCCTTTGATATAGGGTGGGACAGAATTGAGACCAAACTCTGGAAGATATCATTAAATTTACCTAGTTGTGTCCCCATAGAATTCTTAAGGTATGAATTGGTTTTGACCTCGCTGACAGCCTGGATGGAGTGGAAATAGATCGCCTTGTTAAGCGTCAATGTTAGAACCACTAAAGGTATCCCTCCATGAGGATATGCCTCTATTGATGCAAAGAGCTGACCATATGGTTATAACTAAGCTAAGATCTACGCGCTGTGAAATACTGGCAAACTCAGATTGCACAGTCAATCTCCTTATTCAAAATCCGTGCAAAGGAGAAGAGCGTATGAAATGCATGGATTGGATATGGACTATTGCAAAATGAGGGTGGCTAAAATATCAGCATCACTTGCATTAATTGACAAAGGAAGGTCAGTACTGCCCCCTTATTTAAATAAATCACCAGATCCAGTCTCAAGATCAGAATTTCTGAAATTTAGGTTAAACCTGCTTCCAACTTTAGAAATCCATATACTACCGACGTATGTGACAAATGTGATGAGAAAGAACGGCAGTCACTTCAACATTTATTGTCAAAATGTCCTGGTACCTGGAACCTGAGAGTGGCAAGATTCCAGAGATTCGTTCATGATGTATTTTGGTTGAACTCTGATGAGGTTTGTGAGAGATTAGCTTCGGAAAGCGACTGCGGAAGTTGGTATTATTTTTAAGAAACTGAATTTGAGAGGGAGAGGGGAAATCTAGTCCAGCAGGAGCTGAAATTAAATGGACTATCTTCCATCAGTTGTCTTGAACCGTTCCCACCGGTGGGGTGACCTCTCCCCATGAATCGGGGCATCTGGTGGCGTTATATTATTTGTCCAACTAAGTTATATAGTGATTCCCTAGTTTAGTGAGATCTTTTGTGTCTTTTCTATATCATGCTCTAACCCTTTGAGATGTCTCTCTCTGAGTTGAGTTAAGTAATTGTTCTGAGTAAGATGTTATTTTGAATATATTACGTGTATGGTCTATGACATGATATGTGTTTTATATTTATGAATTCTCTTTTCTCTTATTCTATTTATCATGTCCATTTAATTAATTTTTATGGTTGTGTTATTTTGCTTTAAGGCACCTAACCTAAAGAGATTTTTATGTTTAAGATGTGTTAAAAGTCAAAATTCTGTATATTTTTCTTTTGGCTAAAACACAATAAATATATATATATTTTTTAAAGTAACCACTTTATATCAGAATCCTATCGGTTATGTGCCTCTGTTCCCAATTTCGATTTTGACAGCTAAGACCTTTCCGTGGCTGCCTGTCATCAAAAGCCCTGTGTTGAAACAAATTGCCATTCGGCAGGATGTGTTTTCTTTTTCATTCTGTCTTTTCCCCAAAAATCGATTTTCTTACCTGTGTTCACGTTGCCTTGGTGCCCTGCTTAGTAATCTGTAAGCCTCTTTATCACTGGAGTGTAGCAACATGAATTTCTGTCCGAGCTATCCCACCACAGTTGTAAACTGCTGTGCAATTAACAAGTTTAATCCGATTGTGTCATTTTGCTCATAATTAAGGTTTTCACTTTCTTTTCTGGTCTCTCATCTTGGGGTGGTGGGCTGAATTCTAAATCTGATTTTTCCCTCTTCATTCTAACTCCTTCCCACTGCCTTCCATCCACAAAGAATTTAGTTAGCTGAAGTTTGGGGGTGAGTGTTTTGCCAGAGGAGTGCTTAACTTGAATGTTAGCTGTTATTTTTAAAAACAATTTTGCTTATGTTTGCTATTAATGGTTTCTGTATATTATTTTAGGAGCTTGAAAAAAATGTATTGTGGGAATCTTTGCATGTGTATTGAAACAACACTGGTGGTTGCTACCCAATTATTTGATTTTGCTCTGATTTTTCATTGAACCATAAAATTAATAAATATCATATTGTTATACACCGGCCTGGTCCCTAGTCCATTGAGACAAGGGGTGTTTGTTAAGGTGGGTGTGAGATGGGTTGGGGGCCTACTCAAATAAAGAACCTGTGGTTAATTAAAGCTAAAAAATGTTTTAGCGTGCGCTACATTCATTGTCAGTGGAAGAAGTCCCTGGCTGGGGTGTGCCGTGTTATAAAACCGTAACAGTATTTAGAGTTAGAAGGTTGAATGTTGCTGGGTCCCAGGCTCCAGAAAGCCATGTGGATGATGCAGAGGGTCTTGAATTTGATCCTTGAAGCCACCGGGAGCCAGTAGATATATTTCAGAGCTGGAGAGATAACGTCCCTGGGCTTGAGGCCAGCGATAAGTCTCACAGCCCTTTTCTGGATTATTTGAAGAGGGCAACGGGAGGAAACAGGCAGATTGAGGAAGAAGCTATTGCAGTAGACCAGCCTTGAGAGTGCCAGAGCTGTGGAGACATTGGGCATCATTACGAGTTTGAAGGTAGCAATGCTATGGCTGCCTCCAAACTCAGGTCCGGGTCCGGGTTCCTCGAATGAGGAATTACTGGGCCATTCCAACCTTGCAGGACCCGGTAATTCCTCATTCAAAAAACCCATCCCCATTCCCATTGAGCCCCCATAGGGCTCAATGGGAATGGGGAGTGAGCTAATAACAGGCCCGTTAATAACGGGCCTGTTATTAGCTCCCTGGTCCCCTTGCGGGACCCGCAAGGCACGTCTGGTCTGACCAGACGTTCAGAGTGTGTCCCGCAAGGGAACCTCGCAATAGGGCGGAATGGGTTTACCGGCACCATTACCGGCGCCGTTAAACCCACTCGTAATGAGTCTCATTGTGTTTCTGGGGAAAGGTGAGGAAAGGGGTAATACCTCTGAGGAGGAGGAGCTGAAAGTTGGACTTCTTGGCAAGCTTTGTGATGTTTCACGCCTTGAAACACGTGAGGGGACAAGGAGATAGAGGAGTTGAATATGACATCAAGGTGTTTTGCCTCAAGTGTATCAGGGGGCCCAAGGGGTGTGGCCAGAGAGTGGGAGGGAAACAGGGAGCAGGTTCACATGAAGTGTTGCCACATCTAAGCAAACACTACTACTACTGTAAAAAGAAAGAAATGAAGAATTAACCACGTAAAAAACAGTGCACTTGCCAGTAATGTAGCACAATGGGCCTCATTAGAAGTTTGGCGGTAGACTTGCTGGCGAAACCGATATGCTGCCGTCAAACTTCTGAAAACGTCCACCGCCCACGAATCAGCAATTACCGGGTCATTACGGCCCTGCCGGACCCGGTAATTGCCCAATTGCGGGCACCAGAATGGAATGCTCCCATTCCCATTGAACCCCACAGGGCTCAATGGGAATGGGGAGGTTGGATGCACTGGCACCATTCGACATGCTGGCGGGCAGAAAAGCACCCACGATAACAATGTAGTTTGCTGGTCTGGGAACTACGGTACCAGCAAGCTTACCGGTACCGTAGTTCCCAGACCGGCATACTTGTAATGAAGCCCAATGTGTTCACTGGTTCCTGCTGATATTTGTATTCAATGTGGAAGTCATATGTATCAATCCTTAGAGGTCTGCCAATTATCCTTCCCATCACAATACAATAAGTAACGTTGAATTGGGCTGGTAACATGTATGCCTTGTATTCACAATGCTTTGAAACGGTAAGCCTTTCACCAAGCACTATATAATGAGTTTTATTGTTTGGCGTCTGGTGGCTTCATTGAGCAGTATTGTATCCATGACAAATCAGTGCTTTAAAAAAGGTAACTAGCTGATAATGTTGCTTATTGGTTTAAGCACATACTAAAAACTGAGAGGTTTTGAGTTGAGATCATTCCTGTTATTTACAACCCACATAAACTACAGGTTTATAAGATTTGCACTCGGATGTAAACGGCCACAATTGACACAGATAGGACGCTGTCTTATTTTATTTAGACAGACGTAAACTTCTATATAAAATAATACATATTTTAATCATTATATACAAAATATTAATGATTTCCACATTCTAAAACATATAAAAGAACAATACATGATCTGACATTCACAAATACTCTTGGTCACTAGAGTAGCAACATCAAAATGTCTGAATTGGGTCTGATCACTAAAAAGGAGTGGGATTAGTAGGGGAGTGAGGGATATGGTTGTGCCAATATGTTTACCCTCTTCATGTTCCTCCTTAGGATTCGTCGACACTCAGTTGTGTTTCTGGGTCCCAAGATGGCAAGCAATTGAATCAATCTCATTTACATGATCTGATGGGCCCATCTTCAGGACACTGTGTAGTGCCACAAATTAGTCAAAAATGACGTATTGTGTGGAGAGGTTCAAATAATACGGATCTAAAAACCAAAACAAACATGTGTTGGTGTTTTAAAAACTAGTACCTTTCTCTCTCTATCTGAGTTATGGTGGATTTTTTCACTAACCTTTAATTTATTTTAAAGCGTGTGATGGGTCAAATATGTTAACGATTGTAGCAATCCATTGTTGAGTGGCACTTCATCCACACTATAAGGAAAATAGCACAAGTTTAATGGTTCCTGTTTTCAAATAGTCTTTTTACAAAGGAATGGAATGCTTCATTCACTTTTAAAATCAATTTTAACAAATTATTCTGGCAACACCGTATGGGTTATTCTCACTGGGTGCCTGAATTGTCGAATGTACAGGTCAATATTTCTTATCTGCCAGTCATTGTAATATCGCGCCTACATAGACAACTTGCCTGTGGCGTGATCAAAAAGATTTGATTAGTTTGTTAATGAGCTCAAAAAGAGCCCTATCCAGTTCAAATGCAACATCTTAATATAGTTATACCAGTAGACAACACCTAAGGTGAAACAAATCATATTGAACTAATCTGTAACACTTTCCATCATATAAAAACTGTGTTGGAAATATCACGAAAAGAAAAACATTTAAACCGAGGTTGAATCTCGCTTACCTAGATTGGCTGTAATCGGGTCCCCGATGTCTTGTTTGGTCTGACTTTGCGCCGTGTAGAAACACCCAAGGCGTAGTACTGCACTGCAAGAGCTATAAGCGCGTGTCACCGGTAACTGGAAAAACGAACGCCGTGCACCAAAAAAGTTATGAAAGCGAACCTTTGTTCGGTTATATCTGTTAGATCTAAGCGAAACGCTTGAATGCTTTTGCAAGGTAACTAACTTTTTTCCCGATTTCCAGGGCCGGGTGGAACAGAGATACGACTTCTGTTTGTGTAAACAACAGGAGTGCGCTACAGCTGATAATGGCCCTCATTACGAACCTGGCGGATTTTTTCCGCCATCGGCGGACTTTTCCGCCATGGCGTAAAGTCCGTTTACGCCATGGCGGATGGTGGACTTACCGCCCCATTCCGAGGTCGGCGGGGCGGTAAGTCCCCATTGACCCATTTACCCTTCCCCATTCCCATTTCGGCCCCATAGGGTATAATGGGAGTGGGGAAGGAGTTAATTACGCCACCGTAAATTACGGTGGCGTAATTAACACCAAGGTCCCATAGCGCCATGGATTTTTGCGCCCGCAAAAAGCGGGCGGAAAAATGACCATGGCGCTCTGGGAACTCGGGATTGGCGGTAAGGGGTCGGCGCAGCTAACGCTAGCGTAAACCCCTTACCGCCAGGGTCCTAATGAGGCCCAATGTGTTTTGTATTAGCCACGCAATGCTATAAAGTGCACTGGGCCTCATTACGATTTTGGCGGCAGCCATGCTGCTATTGGCGGCATGGGTGCCGCCAAAATCGGGACCGGGTATGGGTTCCCAGAATGAGGAATCACCGGGCCATTCCGAGTTCAGAGGGCCCGGTAATTCCTCCCTCTGGGAACCCGGACCCGGGCCTTCCCCATTCCCATTCCAACCCCCATAGGGCTGAATGGGAATGGGAGAGGGAGCAAACAACGGGCCGATTATGAGCGGCCCGTTGTTTGCTCCCTCTTCCCCTCGCGGGACCCGGTCTGCAGACGTGCAGACCGGGTCCCACGTGGGGACCTCGTAATCAGGCGGTACGGGGTTGACGGCGCAGGCAGCTTTACCAGCGCTGTTAACCCCTTACCGCCTGACTTGTAACGAGGTGGACTGTTTTGCATCCCGAGTGTTATTCAGGGTGCCATGTTGGAGATCACAGAAGGCGTGCCTTCAACTGACTGCACATTAAGCATTTTTCTTGATCGACATTACTGAGCGGAGAATGATGTTTTCTTTTTAATTTCCTTATTCCCTCATAATGATGCAAAGAAAACACTGGGACAGGGAGGTTATGCAAGCAACTATTTAGTCACATGCATTATTGTTGGAGGTGACAAAAAACGTTCCTTCCACTGACTGCGCATTGAGCCTTTTTGTTGTTCGGCCATACTGAGCAGAGATTGTTGTTTTCCTTATTATTTTCCTCATTGCATCATAATGATACAAAGGAACTACCGAGACAAGGGTTATACAGATAACTGTTTAGTCACATGCAATATTGTTAAACCGGACCATGTCAATCAATGGGGGCCAATGGGGTTCTCTAGCCAAAATTCATTGATTTCATTATTAAATTAATCAGGTGGGAACCACAGTGACAGTTTTTGTGCTATTTTTGTAACATAGTCTGTCCTCGCATCCCATTTACATAGGCCATGTTTTTTTCTCATTTGTCTTTCATTTCAGTCACAGATAGTGTGTCTTAGTTCTTAACGGCTGAAATTGCAGACATGATGACAAAATTTAATTTATGAGTGAACAAATTCCATTCAATTGCAATATTTAACCCCGTCTTGACAGAGTTCAGGTCAAATATCCATTTATATTCCAATTGTCTGAGTTTGAAATCTCTGTCTCCTCCTGGATGGGCTGGGACCGTTGGAATTATAAACCAATAGATGTCTTCAAGGTTATGTTTGGCTCGTGTAAAATGTGCCACAAGTGCTTTATCCGTGATTGTGTTTTTCACGCAAATTCTTTGTTTAACCAGTCTTTTTGTTTTACCAATATACAGAAGTCAGCAAGCACATTTTATACCGTAGATGGTGTGTTGGTGTTTTGCAATTGGTGAATGTCTTCAATTTCCATTTGCAACCATTCAGGTCTATTTCTTTTAGGTTACTTGGTAAAAGGAAAACAAAACAGTTACCACATTTAAAATGCCCGATGACTGGGGGCAATTGCCATAGGGTGGTTTGTGTTTGATGATACATGTGTTTTTTTGCTGTGTATGTGTGGACCAGTTTATCTCGCAGGTTTGACATACGTTTGAATGTGAAACATGGTTTTTGAATGGCAAAGTCTTCTGTATGTATCATACCCCAATTTCTAAGGGTACTCCTATGGAGTTTGTGATTAATAGGTGAAAAAGTAGACACACAGGTAATTTTGTCTTCTTTTACCTTTCGATGTTTTTCAAGACAGTTTTCTCTATTGGCATTTTGCGCCCATTTCATGGATCTACGAATGGTGTGGGCAGGATATCAGCATTCTTTTAATCCGGAGGAGAGCTGCCTAATATTGATGTCAAAGTCCTCTCTGGTACTGCAGTTGCGTCTAATGCGTAAGAATTGCCCAATGGGCACATTCTCATGTAAGGCTTGTGAATGGAAACTGTAAAATAACAGGGAAGTGTTCTTATCAGTGGGCTTTTTAAACAAAGTTGTACCCCACTTGTTAAAGGCAGCCATACATATTTCTAGATCGAGAAATGCAATTCTTTCCTTGTTTGAAGTCATAGTGAACTTAATACAGATGTCGTGTGTATTTAACCATTCCAAAAACATAGAGAGACGCTCTGGTCCACCTTTCCAGAGCATGAAGACATCGTCAATATAGCGATGTCACAATTTAATTAAGTCTTTGAAAGGATTGGTGTCCGCGTATATTGACCTGTTTTCCAGGTCGTCCATAAACAAATTTGCCAAATCTGGGGCAAAGGTCGCACCCATACTAGTGCCATGTTGTTGTTGGCAGAATGTCCCTTCAAAAATGAAAATGAAAAAATTATTCATAAGGGCCAGCTTGATACATTCAGGTGGAACCATTTTGCCAGCTTTCCTGAGGCCTCACTGAACAGCAGAGGCAAGACTTCCAGCAGTTGCTGGATTAGTATATAGTACATAGGCCCATTCACCTTGACTCGGGGAAGATTATATGATGTGTCCATGACATTGGCATGGGAGCCAGTAAGCCAATAAATAGTAGGCTTCAACGGATGTTTGAAAAGGTCAAAGATACCATTAAGCAGGAGGTCTCTAAGATGTTGGCCTTGGGCGTTATTGACCCTCCCTGCATCCGCTGGGCTAGCCCATTGATACTGGTCCCTAAAATGTCCGGTAGCGAGAAACTTGAGGTCTGCTTTAGAAGACAGATGCACAGCTCATCCCTCAGGCAAATGAGCAAATGGAGAGGTTAGGTGCTGCCCGTGTCGTAAGTACCTTCGACCTCACGGAGGGGTACAGGCAGTTTGGTCTGACCACCCCTGCAAAAGTGAGGTCTACATTCTCCACCAAGGAAGGGCACTATTAGTTCACTGTTATGATGTTCAGACTAAAGAATGCCCCTGCCACCTTCTAGTGGATGGTTAGCCAGACCCTAACGTGGCTGGAACACTTCAGAGTTGCCTACGTCGATGAAGTTGCTGTATTCAGCAACACCTGGAAAGTCAATCTAACCAACCTAGAGCAGGTTCTTCAATCCATGTGGAAGGCTGTCTTGACTATCAAGGCATTCAAATGCCAGATAGAGCAGGGTAGTGTAACCTACCAAGGACACCAGGTCAGTTGTGGTAAGAAACAGCCTTTCCAGGCCAAAGTCCAGGCTGTGATAGACTGTGATGTCACCACCCCCAGACTCAAGTGATGGCCTTCCTGAGCCTTGTGGATTATTACTGGCCTTTCATTAAGTGGTATGGGACATGTGACCTTCCACTGATTGACATAACATCAAAGAAGTGTCTGAAAAAGGTAACTGACAGGAACCTGCCTGTCAGTCATCCTTCCAGAGCTTGAAGGATGGCCTGTACCAGGCCCTCATTCTGAGGATCCAGGAATTCGGAAAAGAGTTTATCATACAGACACACAATTGCAAATCTGGTATCAGTGCAGTGTTAGTACAACAGAACTCTGAAGGGGAGAAAAACCTAGTGCGTACCTCAGTAGGCACTTGACAAAGTGAGAGCCCACCCGGGCCACCATTGAAAAGGTGGCTTTTGCTTTAGTTTGGGAGAAACACAAGTTGAAGCTCTATATTTTCAGGTCTCACTTCCCTGTCCAAACTGACCACAGACCACTGAGGTGGCATATGGACATGGAGGGAGAGAACCCCAAAATACTAAGCTTGGCCATATCCCTGCAGGTATTGAACATGGACATCCAACACAAACCGTGGGTGTAGCATTCCAAAGAAGAAAGCCTCAGTAGGTACTTTCTCCGGGAGGAAGAGCCGGACCCCTAGAAGGGTGAGTCTCAACCTTTTTGACTGGAATGAGTGTGAGGAATTGCCATATGGCAAGGGGGCAGAGACCTCACTTTTTTTGATTTGTATTAGCATGTAGAGGAGCAGCTGTATACATTTGCAGGAGATCCCACCCCCTTCCCTCCCCTATACTGAGACATGAGACTGTGCCTTTTCTGACACCAGCTTTTGTACCAATACAATAGCTTTTGAAAGAAGTTACCCATTGAGACAACCCTATCGAATGTACCCCCGAAGTAATAACCTGCAGGAGGAACTCCCTCAAGCAATATGAGAAAAAGCTAATTAAATTAACTGATGATTCATAAGGAAATGTGCATGATGTCCTGAAATACTGACTGACGATAATGTATGGATCCTAAAGGACAAATGACGAAGTAAGGGATTGAGTGAACTCTCACGTGGAAAAGAAGATTACATGTTAACAAAATACTGCAGAACAATAGAAGCTCAATAAATGTACAGATGCTGAAACGCAAGGTAGATCAAGTCATCATAGAGGCTAGCTATGAGTAGTGAATAGAATGCAGGTGAAGCCGCCACTGTACAGTAAATGACATTGGTAACATGGTAAGCCAGAAACTATGAAGCAGGAATGGAAAAACTGTGTCACAGCAGAATAATAGGCTCATGGAGCTGTGTCGCAAGGCTGTCTGCCCTGAAGTCATGATCCTAGAGATCGAGGTCAGCTATCTAATCTGAAGAAGAACGGGTGTGCAGAGGATGAATCTTCTCACGTTAAGGTGCAACAAAGGACACAAAGGATGGCAAGTTTTAATTCATTGAGTGCTTTTAAATGCTGCAAAATGGACCGGATTGTGGTCTCCTGTCCCGTGAGCCAAGGATGGAAATAGAGTTTGAACTTGGAGTACAAGACACGATGGAGAGTGCCCTCACTCCCGTGCATTCCCAAAGACAAGAATACTCAGTAAGGCCATGTACAAATACAATTTCATGTCAGTAGGCATGGGTGATGAGAGAGATGCTAGGCTAATTGGGTGGTGAGGAAGCTCCATGTCCTATATCCCTGCACCTGGGTCTGGGCGTACGTGCTGCTAAATTAACCAAATGTTCCAGACATGGCACAAACGTGCCAATCAATTGTATTAGTACATATAACAAAAGAACTTATAGCTTGAAAGACCAATGAGAAACTGTATCTAATGTTTCTGAGATGACATTTTGTCCACCTGATATCAGACAGCCAATAACAATCCTAGCTCTTATATAAATTTTAATCTAGATGTTTTCCTTAACCAATCTCTACCATTGATAGGTTTTTCACTATTGGCAAGTAGTATGACGTCACTGTGATGCATATTTGAGTATACAAATTATATTTTTTCTGGAGATCATTGAGAGACTGATTGTACGCCCGTTGATGTTCATTGTAACCTCCCTGTCATAGACACTTCTTAATAAAACAGTAACTTGCCATCTTCTTGTGTTTGTCTGGTTATTTGGCCATAAGCTCAAGCACATACAATGATGAGGGTTATTCCCTCTCCAGAGGGGTAATATTCTAACCAGATCCAATTTGTCACAACTCCATGACAGAATCATAGTGTGCTTGTGCCCAGCTACATCAGAAACCTGATCTGCAGCACCCACTCTGTTCATGGCACAGAGCAGGTTCAAAGGTATAGCCACTCAACCACTGCAGCACCAGCAAAGTCACTGCAGCACAGGGGCGACATATAACATTATTTCTCCTGTACCCAATCTATGGTGATGGTGAGTACCCTATGATGGTGGCAGGGTAATCTTTAAGAATAAGCTATGCCAGAGTTTAGGGACAGTGCATGGCGACAATTATGATCATGGACTCCACACCCCAATTGATATTGCACTTGTGTCAGCTCCTGGGATTCAGCTCTGCTGTGGACAGGAATGGGCATTCCGGTCAGATAGGATGATACTGCCACATGGCAGGACAGGAACCCAGAGGACCCAGCTCTCTCTTTGATTCTCTTTGGGAGGGCTGGTAACACCCTCCCCAGAGACAGCAGGCAGCTGTCCTGGGGCTAGGTATGAACGGAGCACATCTGTTCAGGCGGAGTAGCCTTGAATCAGAGTGTTACATATCCAACAATCTATATTGTCAGTAGGAGGGAAGGGCGTGGGAGTCGGATAGGCAGGAGTGCTCTGGAAACTGCAACAAGCCTACAGCCATCTTGTTCCTCTCACTGTCTCTCTTTCTCGTTCCTGTCTCCTCCACTTCCTCTGGAGCCTAGAACTATGGTTGTGCAAGATCAACAGGGCAATGTCCATTCCAGTCAGGAGCCGGGATTGGTCTCGTAATGCAGGCTTACTTTTGACCAATTACTTGAGGACTTTTACCTTTACAGGAGGGAGTCTTGCACCTCTTGAGATAGAATCCCTCATTTCCTCAAGGACCCTTTACGTCTGAAGAAAAGTTCTAAACATTCTCACGTGGACGGTTGCACTGTCAAAAGCCCTCTGCTAGAGGTAAAGAAGGAGCCATTCAAGACAGAAGGAAGATATGTCCCGTAACCACTTCCAGGGACCATCCGGAGTGACCAGTGTTGTGGACCAGGAACCATTCTGCAACAGATATTCTCTGCCAGAAGACCAGACCTTCCACTAGAGTATGCTGTCCTCGTGTCCTTTGTGAAGGCCTCACAGCAACCGGAGGACCAGACCAGCTAAAGTGTCCTTTTCTCTTGCACCAAGACAGTTTCTCAGTGTTCGCCACATCCTGAACATTAGAGAGGGCACTGGTGCTGGTGTCTGCATTCCTCCAACCAGCCGAACTATTGCACTGCATCTAAACCAGCCCGACACTGCATTGTGTCCTAGTGAAGCACGTCACTTTTTAGGCCGAATGTGACTGCTCAATGCCAGAAACCAAACCGAATCTCTGGAGGCTCACTGGCTGACTCTAACCAGGGGCTATAACCATGGTTCGGGCCAGCTAGCCCAGGAACTGGCGCCTCATTGATGGCGCATTGATGAACCCTCGATCACCACTTCAATGAACATCGCCTGCCAACTTGAATTGTTGGAGCATCACTTGCCGACCTCTCCCAGCGGCCAAAGCATGAATCGGCCTGGCCCACTGTGAAGTGTTCTTGGCACTGTTCTGACCTGCATCACTTGCAGTGTCGCTGTTTGACCGCACCGATCACCCACATTCAACCCTACTCAATGCCCACTTGCTGTCAGGGCCTCCAAGATCCTACTTGCCTAACTGAGTCTAATCAGCTCGCATCAACATTCAAATCTGGGTCTGATGCTCCAACCCACCAAGAACTGAATACACATACTGTGATGCTGAACTGCCTCAACAGTCCACTGGGACCCTAGAGACTGGTTAGGTCATGATAGCTCCTGCTTTAAAACCAATATCCTTTTACGGTAGTAGCTTACCTACCACCCTTGGAACTACACTCCGTTCTGTCACATTTACTCTGCAGATGGTGTGTTTTATTAAAGTGCTTATATATGTATAGAACCTTGATCGGACAGTCCCTGGGAGTATATCTCTTGATTGTCCCTGTTTTACATTTATGATTGCATTGCGTTTGGGTTTGTAGAAGCCTGAGTGGGCCATTTTACCCTTACTCATCCTTATACTTCTACAAGGCAGAATCCAATTCATCACAATGTGTGGGTCTAGTGTGTGTGCACTACCAATGTGTGCATGTGGCGGGCATCTAGGTGACAGGTTAAAGGGGTATTGTGGGTGCTGGCTGTGTGTGGATGACAGTGCATGTGTGGGGGCAGTGTGTGTTTGAGTGTAGTGCTTGTGTGTGGGGAGTGCAGTGTGTGTGGGGGAGGCAGTGTGCTTGGCAGCCAAGAAGAGAATGCAACTAGGAAATAGCCACAGGCTTTCATAACAGAAGGGGCTGTGCATGGCTGCACCTTCAGTGCAGAAAAATAACATAAGAGGCAGAGAAAGCATCACTTGCGGATCCACTGAGAGGTTTCTTTAGTAGTCTTCTTGTTCTTGCAATAATTGTTCATTTTGTGGTAGAGCGAGGAAAGAGCCTGAAGCGGGATTTTCAGAAGGCCATGTCTGTCTTGTGTAGTGTGTGTTTAGCAGATGCTCACCGCCTTTTGCCGATGGGCAGCGCGATCCGCGTATGAATCCTGTCAGAAGGTTAGCTGAATCCCACTCCTCCCATAATAGCAATGTTCTTCTTAATCAGTTGCCTGCAGGTTAAGGATACACGCCTTGCCTGCTTCTGCTTTCCTCCCCTGAGAAGGTCTATTGGCAGGCATTGGCCTTCCGCTGCGGGGAAAAGTTAGACAGGGCGCCAATGGTCCAAGGTGATCTGTGCTGAAGCCTTCAGGCAGTCTGAAGGGGATCTCCCTGATGCCCTGTTCTTTGGACCCTATCCATTAAATACAGTAACTTTTCATGTTGTCTGAACAGTGGCAAAACATTAGGCTTGTTAATGTGTACAGTTGGAATAAAAGAACTAGTCTAAATGTGAAAAAGCCCAGGTATGCAAACTTTGGAGGTCAGATTACATAAATTGCTCCTGTATCGAGCACCGGTGCCAGGTTATTCTTATGGACCTTTTCACTGATCGACTGGTATAAATAGCATACACACTAATAATATTATGTTATGACATAGCAGGAAATGCCTGGCTCGTCTAGCTTTTAAGAGCTGTGAAAACAGGTACTGTTTCCCCATTCTGAATGGAACGCCATTTATCAACATTGGAATGCATACAGACTAAGCCAAAGTTGCAAAATGCAGGCAGCAGGGACGTCATTTAGGCGTCGCCAGGGGTCGCACTTGCAACCTCTGAGTTCTCCCTTGCTACCCCTGTTGTCTCTCTTGCTACCCCTGGCTCTTTGTTTCTAGAGTGGCTGGCTTTCTTCTGCAGGCTTCTTAAAAAAAAAACACAGGGTTCCACAAGTGTAACACTTTTAGCAGTGACCCTAAATAAGAAAGAATAGGAATAACAAATAATTTGTCTTTCTGGAATTCTAAAGGAGAGTCAACAGTTACCAGGATTTTTCTGGTCCGGGATCGAGTCAGCCTTCCCTTGGATTGAACTGTTCGCAGGTGAAGGGTCCTAACTGGCATCGGGACGTAATTCAAGTGGGTGAGCGCCTTGGTAGTATTGGAGGTTGAACTTTAGGTTATTTGAGTGCCTGCGCTGGTTTCTGGCAGGGCGTCCGGTTATAGTCTGCGGATGAGGGTATGTCAAGGTCCAGTGTTGAGGCTGGAGAGTTCACGTAGTGAAAGTGACCAGAATTAAGTTGATAGAAGGTGGTTCATGGTCCCTCGTAGTACGTACTAAATCAACTGAATGGAGCTGATCAAACCTAACTATGTGTCGACAACAGTAATATACTACTAGTTCACAAGTAGTATTGAAATTCACAATATATACTTATGTTACTAACCCTCACTCACTCAACTGTGATGTATAAAACAGTTTGCAACTTCTCTTGTGAGCCCAATTGTGCTTAAATGTGATTTTTAAGGTTCAATTGTTGTTTTTCTTTGTGAACCTACAGATTTTAGATGTGTGTCTGAATTTATGAATACATTGAATTGTCATAAAATTCTCTCTAAATCAATCTGTGACCTTCCATAGCCAGTATTTGTACAAACAAACTAGCTATCTGCTTCCTTTAGGCCTACCTCCCTAACACGGTTGAAAAGGGGTAGCTGTTGACTTTCCTTTTGCTTACTACGTAATAGTGCCTTTTTGAGTCAAGCCCCCCTCCAACAAAAAAGAAGGCTTTTTCCTTGCCCCACCTTTCTCCTTTTTCTGGAATTCTATACAGTAATTGCTAGACTCATTAAAGGTTTATTTCAGGCACACTTCAGGGGTTGAGTCAATGATTTAATCTGTTCTAAAACGCCGCAAATTCACAATGCAGACACAATACACCAAAAACCATTGAGAGTAAAATAAGCATCGATTTGTGACTATGATCCTCATTACGACCCAGGCGGTAAGTTACCGCCTGGGTCGTACCTTTACCACCATGGCGTAAACTATGTTTACGCCATGGTGGTTGGCGGACTTACCGCCCCATTCCGAGGTTGGCGGGGCGGTAAGTCCCCAATCCCCATTTACCCTTCCCTATTCCCATTTTTGCCCCATAGGGCATAATGGGAGTGGGGAAGGCGTTAATTACGCCACTGTAAATTACGGTGGCGTAATTAACAACGAGGTCCCTTAGCGCCATGGATTTAACACCTGCTAAAAGCAGGTGTTAAATCCTCCATGGCGCTAAGGGACCTCGGAATCAGGCGGTAAGGGTCGGCGCTGTTTACGCCGCCGTAAACCCCTTACCGCCTGGGTCCTAATGAGGCCCTATGTATTTTGCTTTTTGTAAGTTGCAGTTATAGCATGTTTTCTTCTGCTGATACATATGGTGATCCGTTCTTGTATGAAATGTTTATCACGTTACAGTGATATTGTAATTATATTTTTCATAGTGTACTCAGGAACAATGCTATGCAATGCCACTTCCTGTTTTGTCAAGGGGTAAAAGGTCATGTTCATAGCGTCCGTGATGTCACTTTGGGATGGGGTCAAATGACATCATTTCTGGTGATGTCATCAGAGGTCAAGGGTCATGTGATGCCACTTCCGCTACCCCTGGCATTTGGTGAAATGACGTCCCTGGCAGGCAGCCGCCTCAGCAGAAAGCAACAGTGCACACGCCTAGCTCTCCAGGCTTCGCCGCTTTCTGTGCACAGATCAGCCGGTGCAAATGTCACTTTCAAACTGGTTGGTCTGTAAAATGTTGTCCCAAAACCTTCCTGCAACGGTGAGCAATTGCATGGAAACGGTGCATAACTGCTTTGCACCAGTGCGATAGCACTACATAAAAAACCCATATGCCTGATTCACTGGTGCAGATCACAATAATAAAAACATGATAAAGCATAAATATGATTCCACTGCTGAACTGTGCATGTGAACTTTGGGGGACTACCTGCACGAACCCGAGCAGCCACATTAGCAGATTTTCTGATGCCACCTTCGCCTGTGCATCATCGGATACCATTTGGAAATAGAGCATTGGGTGGAGCAAGAAGCTCTTGTATGCCAGTAATTTGAACAGGACCTAGCTTTGCTCCCCGTATTTGCTCAAAGCAGATTCCATACCCATATTGAAGATGGTGGACGCAGCTTTCTTCAAGGAGCACATTGCCTGTGGAGCACATGTGAAAAGGAATTATGCACAGGCCACGTGGGAACAGTGAGCAATGCAGGACTGTTACCCACAACCTTCCTCGGCTGCAGGATTCATGGCGAGCAGAGGCCCCCAGTAGGTCAGTCGCCTCTGCACATCAATCCAAATAATGGGGTATCAGGGTACCTCACAGGGTATGTGAAGTAGGTGCTTAGACCAAAGAACAAGAATGAGATAATTGACGGTTTCCCATGGTTTTGTTTGAGGCTCTTACATGACACAATTACCCATGCAAAAAAGGTCATGCTAGTGGTAATTGAATGGACGAGCCACCAATATGTGGATCTGTATTAGACAATGGGCCTCATTACGGTTTTGGAGGTAGCCATGCCCTTAATACGGGCATGGCTACCCTACAAACTTGGGTCCGGGTCCCACGAAAGGGGACTTACTGGGCCATTCCGACCTTGGAGGACCAGGTAATTCCCTTTCGAGGGACCAGGAGCCGGTATGTCCACATTCCCATTTGAGCCCCCATAGGGCTTAATGGGAATGTGGATGATGGTAGCAACTGTACCGTACATGACGGTTCTGTTGCTACCATCCTGTACTGCTTGTGGGTGCTGCTCTGCATGCCTGGTCTTACCAGGCGTGCAGAGCGGCACCCGCGAGCAGCACTCGTAATGTGGTGGGCCGGTATGAACGGTGCCAGTGCCTTACCGGCACCGTTCATGCTGTGGCCGCCACTGTCGTAATGAGGCCCAATGACTTTATACTACAGTATTAGATCATTACAAATCCATCTGCACCTGGGTGGAGATCGCTGCCATGCTCTCCTGTGGGATATGTGAGGGTACATTAAAAAATCATCTATTCACACAGTTAGTCCTTTCCTCTGGTTTTAATGGCTGCAGAATTCAATGGGGAAGCAATGACTATGTGATTTTCTGATCCTGTAGCCCAAAATGTTCTTCTCACTTTTGGCCCCATTACAAGTATGATGGTGTGGTAAAAAAGGGTGGTAATGTGGCAGTAATTCTGTTACTGCCGTATCTTTGCCTTACAGTACTACAGGTTTGGCAGTGATGTGGAGGATATTCCTCCCCTGCCTTGCCACCAAAAATCAGCAAAATCAGTGGTATTTCTGCAGGTCTTTTTTCTGAATCCTGTGCACTCAAATAACAGGGACTTACACCACCTACCACTGTGTGTAATTCAGCAGTGAATCCGCCGGACCAAGTATCGAGGTGCAGTAATTCTGTTTGGAAGTATTCTGGTGGATTTACAGCCAGAATGCCACCAAACCTGTCATGAGGCTAAGGTGAAGGGTGATGCATGGGACGCATACACCAGAGGTGTGGAGTTCAAACAAATGCAGGTTTATTTGATTTCATATAGGCTCAAATCAGCTCATATAAAAAAAGTAGGATGTCTTCTCCATGGAGTTAAACATGGATCAATCTCTGAGTTGTCTCTCCACATTGTAAGAAGGTTCCCTTACAGGTACTCAGACCACTGTATACAGGCATTGGAAGCAACCAAGAGGAACCACTTACACCAGGAGCAGGCCATATGGAATGGTCAGTAGGCTCGGTGGATTGGAGTCCTCGTAATCCTGTGTTAACAGACCTAACTCTGGTATGCAATCCCTTGTAGTCTCCTTCCCCTTCGATTATATGTGACAGCTTCTTTCATGGGAAAGTCATTGGTATGTTCATGTTTCTCCTTCTAGTGCTGTTGTCCACACTCCCTCCACCTGATCCCTTGGCACATGCATGTCCCTTCTTCCCTCTCCCACCCTGATCAGCCAAGTATAAGAACTACTTGTTGCATTTCACTCTTCTTTGCTTACCCACCTGTGATATCCCTTATCTCGGCAGCTCTTTCCTTTGATACTTGTCTCTCCATTTCTATATGTTTTACCATCTCTCCACTTTGGTCTCTCTCCACAACTTGGTCTTCCACCACCTCTTTAATTTCCTTTTAATCCTCTGCCTTCTTCCATCAGACCTTCTCCTCCTTGGCTGCACCTTTCGCTGCATTGGACACCTCCTCCTGATTTATCACCTTCTCCTTTCTCCAGGCTAACCTCTACACTTGCTTCATGTTCCTCCTCTATTTTTGGCTACTACTACATGCAAACTGCCCCTGATGACACACATCCACAATCTCGGGACGCCCAAACCGATTTGACAAGATGATATTCGTGTCTATGGGTTTAGCTTCACCCCAGGGGACTGCCCTCACCCAATCATGTTTAGTAGAAAATAACTGTTCTTTCAATGGATTTTGACATCATGGAAAAATGTGCCCTGGTGCTAATACAGTACAATATTAGCACTAGGAACACTTTGGAAACATAGCATGCATAGCTTTAGTTGGGATGACATTCTGTGTCTGAGTTGATTAAGGGACTCAACTAGTTGATTAAGGGCCTCACCATGATCGAACCTGTCAGATATATTTCAGTGTTATACCTATCACTTTGTGGTATTTTTTATTACAGTGATAAAGGGTGGTATATTATGGTGGTAGTATATTGTGGTAATTTGTTGGGATATTTCTATCGTGGTGAGACTACGTTCAGAATATCACCTAATCATTGTTTTACCAGGGTCACTCACTATTCACAACAACTTTACTGCACTTGATACACTCTGGATTCCTTGTGGTATCTTATGTACAATGCCACAATACACCATTTTGGCTGAGTTTGATCATTTCACAACCAAATAGTTGTACACACACACACACACACACACACACATGCCTAGCACTTCTGAAAACTCAATTGACAAAAAAAACCAATTTAATTTATGTTATACAACATATGGTAATGTGAATTACCGCCTGCAGTAAAATAGGCTTACCACCTGTTGGACCTCAGTCAATAATTCAGACACATAGTAAGAGTACAAATCAAATTTGTTGTTTCTCTTTTGTGGCTTTATAAAATGTTAACATTCAGGAAATATCCAAACAGTTGCAACATGCAGTGCTACTTTACAATGTCTTATACTTGAACATGGATACAGTGCATTTCATTAGAGAGCTTGCACAAATTAAATAGCTTTTCTAATGATAAGATTTACTTACACATTTGTTGCTGGCTGGTCAGAGCACAGACTGACAAGGAAACCTTGAAGGTTTCTCTCACAATCCTTGGAAGTTAGGGGCCTGTTAGCTTAAGTAAAGCTCGCTTCATAATGGGAATCCAAGTAAAATATTGATTGTGAATTACTTTAAAAAACAAACATATTTCTATCACACAACCTGTAAGTATCTCTCATGTATGCTTCACGCTCCTCAATTACTGCAAAATTACCTCAATCTGTTGGCGATACTGCTCTCTCAGCTTGGCTTGGGACTCTTCCTCAGCCTCCTCACCTGTTCTACCCCAGGTTCGCGTATATAAGTACTTGCTCCAACATCAAATGGCCCCTAGCCCTGGAGTCTGTCTGCCTTCCAGCTGTCACCTCGTCTCCCAGCCCGAAGATATCCCTCCAAGTGCTCGAAGATGTCTCTGCCCAGCTACGCCCTCTCAAACCCTTTTTATTACCTCTTCCTGCCACTCAAGGGAAATCCTTCCCCTTGACCAGATCATACCACTGAAACTACATGGGTTCATTGTTGGAGAGCAAGAAGATACATCTCTTCTTGAATTTCCTGCTCACCCAATAGCCTTTTAGTAGAACTGAACTTTGCATCTTTATCAACCAGCACAAACCCAGCCTACATGTTTACTTTTCCATTGAAAAAGACCATCATGCATTTTCCAAATGTGCCTTCAGGTTACTTCCACATAGTCTAATTTGGCACTAAATGTTATTAAGGGACATGTTATTGGGGTTGGATTAGTATGTTAATATATCAGTATTAGGTTACGTGCAACTCAGTAAATTGAAATATCATCCTGAAATAATATGCAATTTTAAGCATGTGCTCTCTACTCTGTGTTCTCTGCATCTTCCATCATTTGCCTTATGCATTGTCAACCATGTGCCTTGTGCATTTCTGAGACTCATACTAAAGCTACATAAGCTACATGTGCACTACTACATCACACTACTCAGCTACATGTGCATGCTTACATGATAAGCACCTGCAATTTGGAGCCCCTGCAATTCAAAGCCCCCACTCCTACAAACCTGGTTCACAGTTAATTAATGGATTCACATTTAAGCAACACTATGGGATATTATTTGCATGGGTGCATAAATGCTTGAAAACAGTGCACCATCGGGTATTGTGGCCTGGCATGAATGGGAAGGCATTTTGACCCCTCTTAAATAAAAGCAAGACACTTAGATGCAAAATGGTAGACAACATCTCATGAATCTGTATCAAATGCCTATCAGAGATAAATTGAGGCCAAAATAGGGGCAATGTTTGTTGGTGAGATTAATGTTTCCACCGATTAAATGAAAGTGATATGCACGAATGTCACTTTCAATCACTGTATTATCCAGAGAATACAAGTTCTGTTATATTTCAACATGAGGCATTTCAATTTTGTTACATTTTTCTTAGGGTTTTAAGTACACATGCACCCCATTTAAATGTTCTTCACCATTATAAGCAGGATGTAGAAAAAAAACATATTCTGAATCATATCCATCAGGATTGATTGTTGTCTACACAGAACACTTGTCATCACACATGTCACACATTTGTTTGCACATTGTACAATGCTTTCCTTCTGTACCATGGGGTTCTCCATGAAAGATTTGTTAAATGTTGTTGGGGATATCTTAAGTCCTTATGTGTGTATGGATATGTGTATGTCAACTTGCTACTGCAATGTGTGAATGTGTGGTCTTCAACCTAAGTAGTCGGGTTCGCTGGAGCATTTGAAAAGTGAAGCCAGTAAGACAGCTGTTTATCAGGAAAATGACAACATTCACGTATTTGTTCCGTATACCATTGGGAAGTTGAGGAAATGTGTTTTTATGTTATGATATCCATTTTTGTACAAAGTACAGTACTACTTTTGCTCAAGGGTATCATGGCACTAATAAAACTTCCAGACAGTAAAACACATCAGGCAGGCAAATATTTTTAAAATAGCAGGGTTTTCAAAAGCAATGAAACTGCAAATGGTTGGAACTATACCACAAAAATGACTGAAGGGCGCTCCAGAGCTTAGTAGCATCGACTGAAAAAGCCCACCCACCAATCCCCATTATCGAAATCTAGGTACTGAAATTAGAAATCTGTCCCTAGAATGAAGAAGACAACATTGAACATATGGGTGGAACTTGTGCTTTAGATATTCAGCTCCCACACCATGAAATGTCTTGTGCATCAAACTCAAAGATTTCAAATGAACGCGTTTGGCCATAGGGAGCCAGTGATGAGCTGACAGAAACAGGGAGATATGATCCATAAATTGAGTACCAGTGGCCAACCTGGCTGGAGAATTCTGAAGAAGCTGCAGTCGCTTCATCAAAAAGCAGACTGACCAGGTGCAGAGAATTGCAGTAGGTCGATTCGGCTTAACACTAGGGCTGCAACTACAGGGGCACAGAGATGATGAGGAAGGAATAAACGGTTATTTCTCATAATCTTCAACTGGAAATGACCAGACTGGCAATTTGTACCAATCTGTGCTGCCATAGAGAGTGACACAGACAGTGTTGACATGCGCATGTTTTACTGTGGGGACAGGGACAGCAAGATGACCAATAGAAGACGGACAAAAAGAAGATGTCAAGAGAGTGGACGACGATATTGGACTCACTGCCTCAGACTTTCCCCCATTCAGTTTGAGTGAGTTGACACTCATCCAGCCTCCCACAGCACCTAAACAGTCTTTCCACTGAGACACGTTAGACTGATGAACCAGATTAAGTTGAACAGTGATCTGAGTATCATCTGCGTATGAATAACAATGGAAGCCGTGGGACTGAATGAGCACAACTAAAGGCTGTATGTCAATGCTAAAAAGAGTAGGGGAAAGGGCAGAGTCTTTCTGGACACCATATGTCAAGGAAGAAAGTGAAGAACAAAAAGGGAGAAAAGATAAAGACTGTGAAGGATTAGAGGGAAAGGAACAAAACCAGACAGAACCACACCAGAGTTCCCAGCCCCAGAAAGACGACTGAGCAGGGTGGAGTGGTCGGATGGTTTCAAAATCAGCTGAAAGATCTAATAAAATAAGTGCCACCAGTCCACCCTAGTCAGAAGGACATGCCGAAACCTGATTGAAACGCATCAAAGAGACAAGTATCTTCACAAAATCTACCTAGCAACAGAGATATCAAGGACTCTAAACGTTCCATTAGGAACGGGAGTAAAGCTACTGGATGTAAATTATCCAGATTCAGCGGATCCATAGAGGGCTTTTTGAGAATGACCAGGCCATGTTTAAGCTCAGTCGGAATCTCACCCAAAGAGCAAGAATGATTAAAAAGCAGAAACAACCGTAGTAACAATACAAGGCATCATTTCTTTGAAGATATTCCGAGAAATGGCATCAACAGGTGATGCAGATTTCATTGTATCAGTAGCTGAAAGAATGTCCAGAGGAGAAAAAGAAGGTGAATTTGCCCACACATGAGCAAGATCAGTAGAAGGCAGAGAAAAAAATATCAGATCAGTGGAAGGCAGACAGCGACAGGCTCATAAGTCCTGAAACCCATACTCTACAATATCATTGCAGACATCCACAATCTTTTGCACAAAGAAATTAGCCAAGGAATCACAGAATTCCAGAGAGGGAGGGATTGAGTCGTGCGAGGACAAATTAGAAGACAACGAGCGCACCACATTAAACAATTATTCAAGTTGGTTAATAGCATTCTCAACCCGACTAGTAAAATAATTGTGATTAGCATAACTAATGGCCCCATGATAGGTAATGGTAATAGCACAGAGAGACACCCTGTCATTAGGAGTATAAGAATAGCGTCACTTCTGTTTGGCTTGCCTGCATCTAAAGCGCAGCACTTTAAGATCCTCATTAAACCATGGCTCAGACGGCCGGCCACAGAATCTGATACTTTTTAAAGGAGCTAAAAAAAAATCAGCTGTAGTAGAGAAGGTCTGCAATAGAGAGGAGAGGTAGGTCTAAGGCAGAGGAAACATCACATAAATCATTAATATGAGAAGAAATAGAGGCCCACCAACCAAACTCCAATTGCGTTTGACTAAATTATGATTCCGGGATAGAGACAGAGAGTCATTAAACTCAAGTACAAAGGGTATGACAAAATGATCAGACCATGTTACCCTAAGGGTCAACACTGCCCTTGTGCCTATAACGTTAGAGACATTCAGATCAAGCCGGCTACCTAGTACATGCGTGTGTCCCAGTTGTTCTACACCTGGTCTTATGTCACAGCAAGGCAATATTAGTGCTTTCTGAGCCACAGACTCGAATGAGAGAGACCTGTGATTGAAAACAAAAGGTGCATTTTACTGATTGTACAGCATGCTGGTCTTTTGGAAATGTAATGGTCTAACCTACCCAACACAGTAGACCTGTTTTAATATCTCAGAGAAGTTGGACGTGGTGTTTGAATGAACATGTATGCATTTGAGTAATTTTAGAAGAGGCATAGCAGTCCACCAATTTCTGTTGTCTCCATTTCTTCAGGGTTCCGGGCATCTTCGATGTTGAGTATCAAGAGAACCCTCTGTTGAATGTATCATACCCCAGCTGCTGATGGTTACTCAGGCTGGGAAACATTTGGTCAATTTGGTGAAAAGCTGAATTACCAAAATGTTGGCTGATATGGCCGAACCAAACTTATCTAATCTGCCATCGGGGTTCAGAGGGGGAGGGGGGGTTCAGCGGTTTGGGGGAGTTTAACAAACACATTTAGAAATAAGAAATGAACAGTTGGAGTTTGGGATTAGCCTATAAGATGGAAAAAGAGGCAGCAGGTTTGGTTGCAGGAGCGATAATTGGGTCAGTCTAGGGAGAGTTCAAACGGTAAAATTAGATTTAGTTCAGCAGGAGTCAAAAGTTAAAAGTAACTTTTTACCACCTCTGAATGTTGTAATATATTGAAGTCTTGCCCAATGCATAACATGCCATGTGCTTGCTACGTGACACACATGTATTTACAGCAATTGGATACACCTTTACATATCTCTGCCTGTGTCTTTCCCTCTGGCAGGATACATTTCTGACAGGTGGCTGCCGAGAAGTACTGCCAGGCCCAGTAGGTGCCCTCTACAGGGCAGGAGCCAATGAGCACAGCCAGATTACCTACTTCTAATAATGTTCCTCCTGTGCCCCACATCCAACTCCTCACACTTTATCTGCTTCTCATGTTCCACCTGATACCCCACATATACCTTTTATTGTTGCAACTTCTCCACGGGTTTCATCTGTAGACGCATATCCTCATCCTTGTGCTTAACTGGGCATCTTCCCTGAACCCCTCTCTTCATGTTCACCCTCCGGTTGCATCTCTTTGCTGCTTGCTCATGTTCGCCGTCCTGGTGCCACTTTGTTTCTGCCTCCTCATGTTCCACTTCCTGCTGCCCCTCGATCGCAGGAGACTTGTGTTGCACTGCCTGCTGCCCAGCTGCCTCTACCTCCTCATTTCCACCTACTTCTGCCCCTCCATCCCTGCCACCTCACACTACACTTCCTGCCCTTCAGTCCCTCCAGATCCTACTTTTCCATCCACAGAATATTCTTCTTTCTGCTACCTTTCACCATCAGACCACTGCTGCATATTCTCACCAATTATTGCTGCCACATCTGTTGAGGACCTCCCTCAATGACTGCATGTGATTGTATTTAGATGTTCTCCACCATTATCATGTCCCAAGGCTTCAACATCTGTAGCCTCAGATGAGCTGATTATCCCAATATGAAGGGATTTGGAACTACAACCAAATGAACCACAACTTCCACCAGCTACTTCTCCTCAACTGAACATCACATGCTTGCAAAGAGTTCACATCGTTCCCTTTCTTTATTCACAATACGCTCTGTGGATTTTAGGCCAGCGATGCCGTAAGCATTCTGCAAGGGATTTTACAAAGGGTAAAGCTGTCCTTCCACCTTTGTGTAGGGTTTTTCTTACACAACTTGGCAGAAAATCCAAGGTTTAAAATGTCTTCATTGAGAACAAAGAAAACCACCACTAGCATTCTATGAAAGAAAACTGTGTGCGAAAGAAAGGGTACGACTAAGTTGGGGGCCACACGCTGAGGTGCCCACATTATACCACACCATGCATGAGGTTGAGATTAACTCATTTGACCTCTACTGGTGCCCTGTTGCCAGACTATAATGGTATGTGTGCTGCTACGACTCTTTTCTGGAGTCATGCTATTTCACAACCACTGTATTACACCATCCAACAAGAGAAACAGTACTACTGGCCATTCCGCGGGTTCAGACTTTTAACCTAGATCTGCAGGCATGAGTAGTTTATGATACACCAGCCTCATTACACAACAGCCGGGTGGTAACGGGCATCGACGTTCTTTAACGCTTATTATAACACTGAATGTGTTATTCATATGTGTTCGGGCAACATTATCTAATTGTATTTCCCATTCAGTTTAGCCTACAATAATTTCCGTGATGCATCTTCAACTTCTACAGCATAAACTACAATTTTTTTTTATGCACTTTCAAAATTGTGAACATCCAAAAATCTGCTTCAGAAAACAAACAAGATGGAACTATAGTCTTGTGTTGATGTTCAAGCAGTGGCAGGAGTTCATCTGGCGTTGATACATTGGGCCTCATTCCAAGTCCGGTGGTAATCGTGCCAGTAAAACTGGCAGGTTGCTGACGGACTTGCGAAATTTACAGGCAACTAGCTTGCCAGAAACACTGGGGCATTACAGCCCGGGCAGTCCGGGAAGTCAGGTGCCGGTAAATAGTAAATCACCTTTACCATTGAGTCCCGTAGGAATCAATGGGAGTGGGGACAGGGAAGCACCAGCACCGTTAATAACAGTGCCGGTGCTTCCCTGAAATTCTGCCTACTGTGGCCGCTGTGCCCGGCAGGGTCAGAAATGCCGGGCACAGCAACTCCGGCAGGCAGACATGAAGTGTACTGATCCAGTAACAACGGTGTCAGTAGGCTTACCTGCACCATTGTTACCAGACAAGCACACTTGTAATGAGGCCCATAGTCTCTCCAAAGGGTAACTCTTTTGGCCGATTCTTTATTTGTCCCTGTTAAATAAACATTGATTCATTGTTATAGCTCTCCACCACTTTAAATACACATTGTGCATTTTCACATGTACGACAGCAGAGTAACACAAGGGGCCTGCTCCTACAGTACCTGCAGTCACAATTTGTAACATGTATCCTTTGCCTCTGTGAGCCACCTCTGTTTGATTTCTTTCTTTCTTGTCAACAGCCAAAAGATTAAATAATGACACCTCCCCACCCTCTCCGTAGTGTCATGCTAGTCTGAAATTGCACTGCCCATGTGCAAGGTTTTGGCAAACTGAGCACATGGTCCCGATTGATGACATGCCTGGCTCTATGAAAGCTTATTTTCTCGTCAATGGGCTTCACATGGTTGTGTATTCGGTTGGGCAGTCAACTCTGAGAAGTACGCAGGGATGGAAGATGGGGTTGAATCTCACCTCCTCTAAGGCTTTTTGAGTTAGCCTCTTGTTATTTTGATCTGTTGCTTTTGTTACCTTTTGACGAAAATGGCTCTGAAACTTCATCTGGAGCGCCAATTACTCTTGCGGCTTGCTGGCCGAAGAGGTGTGTCGCTGTCTTTGCAATGACACTGAACTGATTTGTATAGTCTCCCCAGCAGTCATAACCTCAGAGAGGCAACGCCATTTTGTAGTATCTGAACAGTCACACCTTACAGTTACCACACGAATTTTTTTTAAAAAACTGCTTTATTGAACTGCGTCCTATTTATTATACGTTTAGCAGACAAAGCTAAAGCTTGGCGTTATATAACCGTTACTATTAACCATCTCAGCTCTTCCAATCAATGTTTTGAAATAAGTATTTCTTTTTACTTTCATGTTGTTTCTTTTTCCCATTGCCAATGCAGCAGTACAACACATATATGATATGAGGGTGAAGAACATGAATGCTTGGGGCAGCAATTAGCCTTACAGGCTTGGCAGTAGAGAGGTTGACCATCTCACTAACTTTAGAATGAGAGATAGTCACTCCATGTATAAGAATGCCCGGGTTCTGAGATTCTTTACAACCAAAATACTAAACATTTGCCTAACTGAAAATCAGGTTGGGCCAATCCCGGTTGCACCAACAGTAGAATAAAGCAGTTACTATTAACCATCTTTTCTGTTCGGTTATCAGCTCTTTCCACCCGCGACCTACCAAATCACCATGCTGTGTGTCATGGCTCAATGTGAGTGTTGTCTTAGAGTGTGCTGTCCTCCACAAAATAGTACTAGGGTATTTTCTATAGATAATCTAGTAAAACCTATTCACTAATTATCTGGTGTCCCGTATGATGCACATGAAGGTGACATTTTAAAAGTTATAGTTCTCAGTACTCTTAAAGGAGAGTTCCGGGACTTTTTTTTTATTGTCCCTACGGTTCGGCCATGTGTTTTTAAGCATAACTCGGTAGATCGTGGAAAACTTTCCTATGGACCTTACCCGACTTTTCGTCCATTAACGCACTCGAAATCAGCCGCCATTTTATGATAATCCTATCACTTGCCGCATCGCCCTGGCTCACCTGCTTTTGCGGCACTAAATCAAATCCCCCGCCCCCGAGGCTGACATCAGCAGACGCGTACCGCCCATTTCCCAACGCCAAAGCACGTTTCGTGTCAACAATCGCTGCGCCTCAGCTAATGAAGTGTCGCCATGGAAACGGCAGGACGCCTCTTTCCTCAATAAGTATAAACACACCGTTTCACAACACACAGCAGCAGATTTTCGATTCCATTACTCTCGCTGTGTTACTTTGAGTATTCTGTGACTCGTTTCTGTGCTCTGGTCAAATACCTTCGTTGATTGTAGCCCGTGTGAACAGATACCAGTACCACCGCTATAAATTATTTTACTTTCTTTACCACACAATGGCTACAATAATGCCGTATATGTACGAGCCCGAGTACACCGAGGAAGAACTACTGGAAAGGCAAGCACGCGAAAACGATGGGGATTCGGACGGCAGTTGGGAGGACCAGTCAACGGATGAAGAGCCTGGACCATGTCGCATGGACGGCGTCTCCACCTGGTGCACGTGCAATCGTTGCGAGCTAATGCCAACTGAGGAGGAGAACTGCTGCTGCCGTGAAAATTCCGGGTGCTTGGCCTACATTTCGGAAGGCGAGCCAAGTCCGCAATGCATCACCGAGCTGCCAGAGTTCAGGGAAGCCTGCCTCTCACGGACAGTGTTGAGGATGATGATGGTGCTTATGCACGAACTTTGCGGCACTGTTCGTCCGCGTAATCTGAGTAACGAGTAAGTATACTCTGGTTGTGATGTCAGTGATGCCACTACTATTTCATGGTCGTCTCCCACATATAAAACTACATCTACATATCATTCGAATGCATGTAAATTGGTTCCATGTTGTGCATTTTCTAGATAGAATTTTTTTCAAAGCAGAATGACATTTTTGTACCTGAATCGACAGTGATAAGAAAGTTGTCATTTTAATACAGTTTGCATCTTTCATTTTCACAGGTGGTACAGGCTGGTGGCCTATCGTTGCTTCACTTGGTGGCTTCACGGGAGGCTCGGACACCGCGTTCGGAGAGTAATACCTGCCTGTGCGGTACTTGCCATTAGACAACATTTCCCCAGCGACAGTGGACAATACCGCGGCTTTTCCCGGGATGTGCTGCAACCGCAACTTTACAATGTGTAATGTTTATTATTTATGTTCAATTGAAATTAAGATCTAAAATAAAACCCAACATATATTTTAACAATGGTTGTTTTGATTTTTTAAATGAATCTAGTGTGTCTCCATTGAATAGTCTTCCTGTGCCTTGTCTTGTCACACCACATGTCTCCGGCCAGCATCCTCCCTCACGCTGGCCGCCCACCTTCAATCCACATAACCGTTGAACCCATATGCAGCAGACATACATATGTTATTTTGCGGGTTGGCATCAAGCCTCCCGGCCTTGCCTCCTCCCCCAAAAATACTTACCACACCACTTTGTTCAGGGTCTCCAGGGTGAACTGCACCCATATATTCTCCTGGGAGGCTGAGGTATTTATAAACTCACCCCCCTGCCTTCCATGTACTAGATCCTGCAGCCTGCCTCTTACATGCAGTTAGATGGCCTCTCCTTGGTGAGGCCCTACGGCAAACGAGTCTTGTCTACACGACCACCGCCCGCACCGGGGTACTTGCGCTGGCAAGTGGAGCTGTCAGGGAGCGATAAAGGCCAAGAGGTGCCAAAGACCATGTACACTTCAAAGTGGTCTATAGAGCATGGGTTGTTGTTCCCATGTCTACCGCCAGACCCCGTGTCTCCTGCCAAGCATCTCCCCTCACGCTGGACGGCCCCCTGCAATCCACATAAGTGTGTCTCCATTCACGAGTCTTCCTGTGTCTTGTCTGCACGACCACCGCCCCAATCCACCCCCCGCCCTATCAAAGGCAGTTCGCACCGGGGTACTTGCGCTGGCAAGTGGAGCTGTCAGGGAGCGATAAAGGCCAAGAGGTGCCAAAGACCATGTACACTTCAAAGTGGTCTATAGAGCATGGGTTGTTGTTCCCATGTCTACCGCCAGACCCCGTGTCTCCTGCCAAGCATCTCCCCTCACGCTGGACGGCCCCCTGCAATCCACATAAGTGTGTCTCCATTCACGAGTCTTCCTGTGTCTTGTCTGCACGACCACCGCCCCAATCCACCCCCCGCCCTATCAAAGGCAGTTCGCACCGGGGTACTTGTGCTGGCAAGTGGAGCTGTCAGGGAGCGATAAAGGCCAAGAGGTGCCAAAGACCATGTACACTTCAAAGTGGTCTATAGAGCATGGGTTGTTGTTCCCATGTCTACCGCCAGACCCCGTGTCTCCTGCCAAGCATCTCCCCTCACGCGGGACGCCCCCCTGCAAACCGCATAATGCCACGACATATACACATCATTCATTCACAAACACACCCCTGTTTCGAATTCTTTATAACCCACTTCATATTTCTAATGAGAACTTCTTTGCGCTTTGCTAGTCAACCCGTGAAGGTGCTGGTTGTCTGCTCTTCGTCTCTGTGAACTTCCGTGACCACTTTGAGCAAACTCATCAGTTTGCAACCTGTGAACTGCTCCCTGTTCTACGACAAGAAACTACTCTGATCCCTGCATCTAACTGTTTGCTCGTCAAGGTAAGGCCATGTACCATACTCATTTTGCGTCCAATTTCTTTTCGTTCAAGACAGTACATGCAAGGAACTAGTCACATGTTCTGAGTTTAGTGAAATTATTTTTGTATTTTTTTAAAGTTATTCAAATACTTATCCGCATGTGAATAACGTGTATAGTTCCAAGAACCAAAACATACCTTGCATTGAACCTTTTATGTATTTAATTTTTTAACACAATGGTATTCATAGAGAATTGTTGATCTTTACTTTTCAGAACTTTCCACAATGCCTGCCTGTTCCATTGGCGGTTGTCCTTCGAAGACCCATAATAAATCTGAAGGTACTATAATGCATGTTTTCCCTAAGACAATAGATCAGATAAGAGAATGGGTCCGATATTGCAGATAACCACCCTCTGAGCTTGAAAGTAGAGTCCTAGAAGTCTTTGCGGACAAGAGGGGTGATCGATACCGCATCTGCAGCAGGCACTTTACCTCTGACATGTACTCCACATCATTGCTAATAAAGAAGAACACACCGCGAGCGAGGCGAAAATTGCTCTCAACCGCTATTCCCACTCTATTCGTCCACATCCCTCCACTGGTGAGTCAAGTTTACGTATTTATCTCTCGGCCTTGAGGTAGTGTGTAGCATTAGCTAACAATAATTTCCCCATTTATGCATCCACTCAATATGAAGGCGGAAGATTCTCCATCCGTGTCGTTATTGCAGTCATCAGCCACTTCAAGCGCCTATCGGGTAATCTTACTTGGCTATTCTGCCACTGACTTGTTTTAGGCATGTAAATCAATAGTTTTAATTTATCGTGTAATTATTTTACCTAATGGTACACCCTTGTACTCGTCCTCTAGTCTTTGTTTTCAGTTATAATTATTGTTATCCAAAATAATTCAAGTACTGTCTTTCAGGGAGATGCTGAGGAGTCCAACGTATTGACGACTACCGTTGATGTCACTCAGATGCTCGAGGTACGTTTCAGGACAGTTCCATCGATGGAGATCATCAGATCTTGCATTCTTGTAGCGTGATTGTTACACACAATGTTTCTTTTGTTTCTAGCCATTGATATGTCCTTCTGTCGTCGCCCTCCTATGTGTCTTCTTTTTTCAATATTGTGTTCATTACTAATGAAAGTCCTATGTTTCAGGGAGTCGATGGAGCATTAGTCCAAGAAGAAGGGGGAGCGTGCAGTTACGGGTCGGCGCAACAGCTTGCAGAAGTGTGCACCACAGTTACATCGTCCCTTGATGTTCTTATGCATTTCGAGGTATGGATACTGACAGCTCGATCAAGCGAGATCATATGACGTGATTACATCCGCTATACTTCCTTCTTTATTAACGCAAGTACTATGTTTCAGGGAGATGACAGAGCTTCTTCTACAAGAACATCACCCCTAGTAGTTGATGCAGATTTCTGGGTGGTGACACTTCCAACGATCGAGCAAATCGAATCATATTTAGATATCCATTATTTATTTTAGACAACTGATCATTTGTGCAGGTCTATTTAGATGAGCCGTTCACGCCTGCACAAACTTTCTGTTCTTTTTATCAAAATAGAAAACCATACTAATGCAATTACTGTGTTTCAGGGAGTCACTGAAGCATCATCTTCAATAATATCATCAATGGAAGTCTATGAGGAGCCCGAGGTATGGATCTTGACAGTTCCATCTAACTAGATCAACAATGCGTGAATAATTGTCGTTTGAATGTTCTACACAAAGCGTTCATTCGTGTTTTGCTATTGAGATGTACGTGGGTATTGGTCCCCAAGTACATTTTGTGTTTTCGATATTATTATACATACTAATGAAAGTTCTATGTTTCAGGGAGTCCATGGAGCGTCAGTGCGTGATGGATGTGCTTATCAGGAAAACATAGTCGTTGCAGCGCAAGAGGAAGTGGAGACATGCACACACGAGTCGGAGCAACAGCGTCCTGATGTTGAAGTTCGAGGCAAGAAAGTTTCAAAGAAAAGAAAGCAAAAGAAGGTTAGTGTCCTGGTCACTATATTATGTTGTTTTTCACTGTTAATAGTTCAATACTGTAAGTTGTGTTTAAACTGAACACCCCTTTTCCAATCTGTCCTCTAGTTGCGAGTGGGTGTACGAACTAGATCTACACAGACAGTGAAGCGAACGAGAGATGTTGCTTGTCAAACCTTTTGGCAGGGACTTGAGACTGGAGAAGCATCGTGCCAATGGGAAGAATATGAAGTGATTGACAACGGAGCTATACCACCACCAGCCATTGATAGTGAATGTCCTCCTGGTAGTTCGGATGCAGTCGGAGATCAATTCACAGAATCCACACCCGCAAAAACTAAGACGGCGAGAAAGTTGAAGAAATTGTTTTATTCACCCATCGCCGGAGAAGGAACAGATGTTGCAATGGAAGAGAATGAAGTAGACGACAATGAAACACCATCAATATCACTGAACATAGCGGAAGACGATATCAGAGATTCTACCTTTCATGTGAGTGACATGTCCTCAACGTTACAGGCCGAACCAGCTGGGATGCAGAGTGACAGTATAAGGAAAGAGGCCAAATTCATTGTATTCGATAGTTGTTTGATTGATATTATTATTCGGATGAAATGTGGGCATTCGGTTGGTGGGGAAGTATGTGGGGAGCCATTGATTAATGTGACTCGTGCAATTCGAGGCACTAACCTTAAAATACATGCCACCTGTACAAAATATCATCCTTTCACATGGTCTGCACAACCTATGCTGGGACAACTGCCAGCAGGCAATCTACTTTGTGCAGCGGCTGCACTTTTTAGTGGTTCAAGTTTTAAAAAATTAGAGTCTTTCTTTCAGTTTGTGGGAATCCATTTCATTGCGAAAACTCAGTTCTACAAATACCAAACCGATTATCTATTTCCAGCCATTAGCGAAGCTTGGAGAATGGAAAAAATGTCTATTGATAGTACATTCGCGGGCAAACGGTTCAGGCTAGCCGGTGATGGACAGTGCGACAGCCCAGGATTTTCAGCCAAGTACTGCACCTACCACTTTCAGGACATGGAAAGTAAGAAAATTGTGAGTTCGGTGGTCGTGCAGGTGTCACAAAGTACATCCTCAGTGGCCATGGAGAAAGTTGGCTTTGTAGCATCATTGCAAGAACTACAATCGCGGGGAATGGTGATCGACCTGATAGCCACGGACAGACACGTTTCAATTGCCAAGACAATGAGAGAACAGTACAAAAATATAAATCACCAATTTGACGTTTGGCATCTTGCAAAATCAATCAATAAAAAATTGTCGGCTGCAGGTAAAAAAAAAGAATTGCAAGGTATTTCACAGTGGTCCAAGTCAATCAGCAACCATCTTTGGTGGAGCTCAAAAACATGTGGAGGGTCGTTGGAAATTCTACTGGAAAAATGGCGGTCAGTAATGCCACACTGTACAAATGTTCACCGATGGAACACGAACCAACATTTCCACAATTGTGAACATGGCCATTTGTCCACAGAGGAGGCACGGAAGAAGAAGTGGTTGATTCCTTCATCACCCACTCACAAAGCCATTGAAAAGATTGTATTTGATAAAACTATAACAAAAGCTTTGAGGGGACTCACGGAATTCTGCCACACAGGAGATTTGGAGGTGTTCCACAATATGTGCCTAAAGTACAGGCCAAAACGATTGCATTTTGGCATGGAGGGCATGATAAATCGGACTCTTTTAGCGGTCTTGGCACATAACCATAATGTTGGCCGTCAACAAAGTAGGACGACCGGAACTTTAGGGACGCTTCGCTACAATAAGGCCTTCACTAAAAGAAGTAAACAATGGGTGATATAACCAGTGTTTGAGGATATGCAATATGAGTTTATTGAGAAACTTATTGTTGACGTCCTAGATAGGCACATAAATGGAGCTGTGAACGAACCTGTGCAGGGGACAACTGCATTGCCACCCAACATTGCATCTGTTCCATGTCCACCTAAAGAAGAACTCATTGAGAAATACACATCACGGTTTAAATGATTGTAATTTGATTGTCTGTTCTCTCAAGTCTCCTCATGTCGCAGGCCCATTGAATATGTGTATCTATGTATTGTGTAAATAAAAGTGATTGCTCAGTGTACATGCAATGTGTCTCTCCACCCTTGCCCCTCCCTTCACCGTGCAGTAGTGCGAACCACCCGGGTGTCACCTGTGACTTTGCTCTGGAGTCTTCTCATGTCGCAGGCCCATTGAATATGTGTATCTATGTATTGTGTAAATAAAAGTGATTGCTCAGTGTACATGCAATGTGTCTCTCCACCCTTGTTCATTTGCGCATTAAATTAAACCAAACAGTAATATAAATCATTTTTCAATAAATATAGAATCTCTCCGTATTTATGGTTCTGTGTGGCTGCAAAGCACGCAGACAAAATGCAAAGATGGAGTGTAAATTTTCAAGTCCTGTGAGAATGCCTTACACTGAATGTAGCTAACTTGGAATGTGTGCTTGTTCGAAGTGAAGGTCAGCTGCTTTGATTTTTTCTCGGGTGCCAGAATGGCCCACGACTCAGAATAAGGTTCTATTGTATTTTGACCTTGACAGGCCTGGACCACGTAAGAAACGATAATGAATATAATTTCAGAAACGAAAGCCATTTCATGTTCGTTCATTAGAAGAAATAACGTCGGCATAGAAGGAGTGGTATTTCAGGGCTGCCCTACGCACAGACGCAATGGAAAATGCAAATATAATGTAAGTAACTCTTTAGATGAGTTTATACCGCAATTTAATTACTATACAGTTGCTTTAAAGACGGGTTAAGTTGTACTTGTTCGTTCTATGTGGCATGTTGTTTTGTACCGCGCACTATCTTGGGGAGAACCGTCTACTTGGCCCCCTTCCCGCCCCTACCTGCAAGGCTAAAAACCTCGGGGTCATCTTCGACTCCACACTCTCCTTCTCTCCTCATATATCTGACGTCTCTAAGAAGTCACACTACCAGCTGCACCTCCTCAGAGGTATTCTTCCCTTCCTCTCCTTCCCCCAGAAGCTCACTGTCTCCCGAGCCCTGGTTCTCTCTAGGCTGGACTACTGTAACAGCCTCTATCTTAATCTGCCTGCCTCCACTCTCCGCCCTCTGCAACTTATCCAGAACAGAACTGCGAGACTTGTCCTTGGCCTCAAGCGGGCCCTTTTTATTTATTATTTATTATTTATTATTTTATTACGCTACTTACCTTGTACTGCACTTCCCCCCCACCTCCTCTCCTTGCACTCTTTCCTTTTCCCCTTACCTCTGCACTTGCGCGATCTGAATGACACCTGGCCTAGTAGGATCGTTTGTCTGTCTTCCCCTTGTTCCCCTCCCTCCCTGCCTCGTCGCGCCTTGAAACACTTGTGTATAGGCGCGTTACAAATACCATATCATATCATATCATACTTTTACGGAAGCACCTCAAAACCTTTGCTTCTGCTTTCTCTCTCCCTCTCCCCTGCTACAACTGGTCCACTGTCTGCGATCTCGGTCCTGGGCCCTTCCACTCCCACCTGCACTCCCTGTCAACCCCTGCACTGGGGGACTGTCTCAGTATCCTACAGCCCCCCTTGACATTTAAAACCCAGTTGCACTGTCCTAGCTATGAAATAATTTCCAGACCTAATATATAAAATGAATAATTTTAATAAAGATCTGATGGTGAGACTAATTTCCTTTTTTTATGTTTTTCAAATAGATACATCGTCCATTATTGTCTGTGTCACGAGTACCAGACACCGGCGGATGGCTTCTATAATCGCCAGTTGCTTCTCCGCGTGAACAACGTTAGCACCCTGACCATTTTGTGGGACGATCGCCAAGTACAAGTATGCCCTTACGCGGTACTAATGGCTAAATGCAACATACAGACCGTTGTGGTGCCCTAGTGCCTCGTTGTTGGAATAGCCATGCGATTATCAGTGCGACCGAAGAGCTTATTTTATCGTAAACCAACACCATGTCTACTGCACACGAACATCGCTTGCCTCAAGACGAAATATTTTGGATCGAGAGCAAATAAAAATTCATTTATCTAAGACCGTGTGTACAGCAAAGGAACATCGTGTGCCTCGAAACGAACTTTTCGGAATGTGAACAAATAAAAATGCAAATCGCTGAATATTCTCAAAACATTTGATGTCCAATAAATGTACTTTGCCAAATGTACAATCTTGCCGTTTGCTTTTAAACCACTGTTTCATATTCCGAATTGTGGCGCTGTATTGTGAGATGATCTAAGACCCTGTGTACAGCAAAGGAACATCGTGTGCCTCGAAACGAACTTTTCGGAACGTGAACAAATAAAAATGCAAATCGCTGAATATTCTCAAAACATTTGATGTCAAATAAATTTACTTTACCAAATTTACAATCTTGCGGTTTAATTTAAAAGTACAGTTTCATATTCCCAATTGTGGCGCGCTGTGTTGTTTGAGCTCATCTGTGTTGATTTCCTGGTTCTGTGTGGAGTCGCGTATAAGACGCCTGGGCGCGTTTGCCTACGCAGCTCAGTCACGTCACGGATAGAGGCGGGGAATATGAATGTTTTGATCAAGTCTGTTTCAGGGGCGGGGGATTTGATTTAGTGCCGCAAAAGCAGGTGAGCCAGGGCGATGCGGCAAGTGATAGGATTATCATAAAATGGCGGCTGATTTCGAGTGCGTTAATGGACGAAAAGTTGGGTAAGGTCCATAGGAAAGTTTTCCACGATCTACCGAGTTATGCTTAAAAACACATGGCCGAACCGTAGGGACAATAAAAAAAAAGTCCCGGAACTCTCCTTTAAAGACTAACAGCATTTCTCCCTCTGCTATCCAGAAAATCCATATCGCATATCACATTTTTATTTACAGTGTATTGTAGTACAGTACAAGGCACAGTTGTACAATACACAACAAAATAAGCATTGGGCCTCATTATAAGTGTTCCGGTCCGGAAACAACGGTGGCCGTAAACTTACTGGCACCGTTGTTTTTGGAATGGCAAAGTACAAGTCTGCCTGCCAGAGCCGCTGTTCACGATAGGTCTGACCCTGCCGGGCACAGTGGCCATGGTAGGCAGACTGTCACCGAAGCACTGGCACCGTTAGCAATGGTGCTGGTGCTTCCGTAGTCCCCATTCCCATAGAGTCAAGTAGGACTCTATGGGAATGGGGACAATTTGCCACCTCTGACTTCCCGGACCGCCGGGGTTGTAATGCCCCGGTGTTACCGGGAAGTCAGGCACCAGTAAATTATTCGGAATCTGGCGGCAACCTGCCGGTAGCACCAGTGGGGTTACCGCCGGACTCGGAATGAGGCCCATTGTCTCCCTTTGTACAATCGATATGCCTTCACCATCTGTTGTTGGTGTAGAATAAGAAGGCCTGCTGATGGTATGTACCAAACTGTCTTACTCCTGCATCTGGTAATAAGACATGTGTTTGTCCTGCTGTCTAAGGAAGTACACAGGCTCTTCTTTGTGAACTTCAAACTCATTCTGATAAATTATGCCCTTATTCTGCAACTCTGGCAGGACAGTGTATACTGGGAACAGAACACAGCCATGGATGTTTGGCCTTTCTCTTTACTTTATAGCGGTTCCGGTGGCACGCTGTAGCAGGGTACAATCCTTAGTAATAGCCATTGTCCTGAACCTTTTTAATTTCTCATCTGCAATAGAGCCACACCGCTTCAGATTAGCAATGACTTTTTAAAAGTATAATCGATTATATTTTGATCCTCATTTCATGCTGGATACACATTAAGGGGTCTGACACCCTCAATCATTGTGACATTGACAATTACCTATTTTCTCTGTCCTGGCTAAGGGGTAGTGTTCTGGCTTCCGATGTTGATTTGTACCATCCTGTCCAATTGGCCAGATGTACCAATGAGCAGGGATTGAACAGGAGGCCAGACTTAGAAATCAAATGCCTTTGCTGATTTCAATGCATTATGTGATGAAATCTTTAGGACTAAGACATGTAAGAACCATCAGTCTGGGGGAAATCGTCATACTTGACTTTCTACTGTGTGCAAGTGGAACAAGTACGGAAATGGCATTGATCAATCAAAAAAGATTTGAATATACAGGGGAACTAGCCCTGCAGAAGTATGAGATTGCGAGGTCTCACTGGTGAACTCTGTGCGAGACAGCTGCACATAATGATAATATGTGCTATTGGGCATTATTGCAAAGAGTTTGAATACATTGAATCTGGGCTTCTGTGACACTCCTGGACACATCATTAATCAACAGGGCTGGTTTAACCACTTGATACCACTCTGCAGTGCTGGGCATGATGGCAATAGTGATGGGCACTTTAACCATGACAGCATTACCTTGGAACCTTCCACAGTTAAGGAAGTGGAATTAGCTATTGGCCGACAAAAATGTCTTAAAGGGACCTGGGCAGAGGGTGTACCAGATACAATGACCTTGTTTGTTCTTGTACATAGCTGTGGGACTGTTTCCTCACTCAACTTTTTAATGCACTGTTGTCTAATGGCTCTATCCCTGAGAGTTGAACAATTGTATCCATTGTTGCTATATGTAAAAAAGGAAACAAATCGCTACCAACCTTATATCTGCAAATAGCATTTTTAGACAGAACCTCTACGTTATTCTGTGGTGTCATCATACAGGGATTGAAGGAATGGACCTCTGATCATAATATTCCTTCTGACACCAATCTGGCATTTAGACCAGGGTACGGCATGATTAACCAGTGTATCAACCTCTATCTAATTATCTCCCAATATATTCCCATCTTGATGGCTCCTGTCTATGTGGCCTTCATGGATTTGAGTTCTGCATTTGACCACGTGGACAGGAGTCTCCTGCGGATGAAATGGGGCTCCTCCACCCACTGCTGCAAGTCCTGGAGTCTCTACATGCAGACACACAAGTCAGTGTTCATTATGGCAATGGTGGCGAGGTTAGCAACAGTATAACGGTGAATAAGAGTGTTTGCGAGGGCTGTGTCCTGGCCTCATTTCATTTCAATTTGTATGTTAATAGCCTCCCTCAGCCTCGGGAGAGATTAGGTGCTGATGTTCCCCTCTGCGAGGGCACACAGTTGCCAGTCTTGAGCTACACAGACTTGGGCCTCATTACACGGATGGCGGTAAGGATTTACCGGTACCGGTAAAATACCGGTACCGATAAATCCTTACCGCCTTACTACGCGGTCCCTTTGCGGGTTGGGGGATTTAACGCCTGCTTTTTGCAGGCATTAAAAACCAACCCGCAAAGGGACCCAGGGAGCTAATTACGGTACCGCAATTTGCGGTACCGTAATTAGCGCCTTCCCCATTCCCATTGAGCCCTATGGGCCAAAAATGGGAATGGGGAAGGGCAATGGTGGAAGGGGGAATTACCACCCCGCCAACCTTGGAATGGGGCGGTAATTCCCCTTTCTGCCAAGACGGTGCCAGTATTTTACCGGCATGAACCATGGCGCTAATAGCGCCATGGTTCTCCGCCATCCAATGACACTCTCCTAGCCAGAACACATAAATCCCTGCAGACACTAATGGAGGGCTTTGTGAATGTTATGACCCAACCTGGTCTTAAGGTCAACAGAGAGCAATACTTGTTATGTGTTTATCATCCAGGAAGGCAAAATGACAGAGGATTTAACAACAGATGTATAAATTAACTTTTTGCCACCAGTTCAAATACTCTGGCAATTATCTTTAAGAGTCGACTTACATTCAAAGAGAAAACATATCCTAGGAGATTGAAGATGAAATAAGCTTCAGGCAGTTTATTTAGAGTGACAAAATCCTACATGATGCCTCTGTGCCTCATTTGTTGACTGCGTACAAGCGGAAAGGGGTGGGAGCAAGTGCCTACAGTGGAAAATGATGGGGCACAGGTAAATTAGGGGGGTTACAATCCAAGAAGAATGTATTTGTCTCTCACTCACTTGTCTCCTCTTCAACTGCAGCATACATTAGCAATCTTTGACACAGGGCAGACCTTTGTATCTGAAACCTTGCACTTTGAACTGATTGTCTTCTGGCACGCCCTGTGGCAATTAGACTAAACATTACTGAAACATATGTTTCTCTTTGACAACTATCAGAAGATAGATTGGCTGGCATATATTAAAAAGCCTCTTGGCTCCTGTTTTAATAATCCATCAAGTACTGCAGCAGTGTCTATCCTAGTACTCAAGACAAAACTGCTGCTGTCTGATCCAGCAACAGAGAGGATCTTTGTCTTCAAGCATCCACAGTACAACAGTATCTTCCACTATAACCATCTGACGGGATGGTGCTGTATCTTGCTTTTATTACAAACTCCTACCACAGGTCCTAATTGACTAGTGCCAGACTCAAAACAGTGTTTGTGCAGTAACAATTATATGGGTATCTGGGCCCTCGACTAGCTCAACTTGTTTTTGTGGAGAAGTTGAAACATTGGCTTATTTGGTGATTTTTTGACACCTCTATAAAGATGTATGGACATTGTAATTGTATGATTTACTGAGGGTTCCCGCTCCAGCAGAGGGGAGACTGGGGTATATGTTGACCCATTCCAATGTGCCCCACTGCATCATTTCACAAATGGGGAAAGAAACAGCCCAAAATGGATGAGCTGACTCCTGTGCGTGACAAAATCTGCAAAACTGTGTTTGGGTCACAACCAGGAAAAAGCTGCATACCCTGGCACACACAGACAAGGGGGAGTGAAAACAGAGTCATCAATGCAGGAGCATGCCAGTGGGTTCTGTTGCATTCAACATGGAGCAAAGCAGCTGAATTGTGCTGAAAACCGAAAAATGACTTTTAAAATGATAGCTTTGGAACTTCAATAGTGCTGTTTTTGGCGCTTGATCCATTTATTTCCATTGAATCATTGAGAGTAGAAAGGGTACTGAAATGCCAGGATTATCCAGTATGGCCAGAGGATCCGGGCCTCATTGACTGAGAGCAGTTATGATATCTATCTAAGGCAAAGGCAGTCCAGGAGCATTTGTTTTCAGTTCCACTGGAAAAATGCGGCTAAAATTGCAACATGTAACAAAATCAGCTGTGCAGACAGAAACTTTAAACAAAGGCTGGATACATGTATCCAGTTGCAGACAATCCCAGCACTCAAGGAAAGAAATAATGCTGAATTATATGTGTATGTACTGCATAAGAAAATCGGATTCAAAAGTTAATGGAGGTCATTATAACCTTGGTGCTAAGTACACCAACTTTACCACCATGGTGTAAACGTCACCATGGTGTAAACTACGTTTACACCATGGTGGATGGTGGATTTACCGCCCCATTCCAAGGTGATTGGGGCGGTAAATCCCCATTTCCCATGTTCCCTTCCCCATTCCCATTTTTGCCCCATAGGGCATAATGGAAGTGGGGAAGGCGCTAATTACGCCACCGTAAATTACGGTGGCGTAATTAGCATCATGGCGGATTAGCGCCATGGATTTTAACGCCTGCTAAAAGCAGGCGTTAAAATCTGAGTTAGGCGTTAAGGGTTAACGGTGGCGTTAACCCTTAACGCCTGAGTTGTAATGAGGGCCAATGTGTTTTTCCATGAAGAAATAGCAAAATTGCCTGTTTGAAAAGCATGTTTTGTTGAAAGGCTTGATTCTTTCAGAAATGTCAAAGGATTGCTAATGTCAAAATACACCTATAAACTCTGTTAATTGTATATGTTTTAATGAAAGATGTATGTAAAACTTAAAGTAACCCAGTTTGGAGTTAATTACAATTCTGCTTGACAGTCCTCAGCCTGGGAAAGGTTAACACTTCAGGGTGACACTCCAATTGCTGTGAGGAGGCTTTGCATACCCAGAACAAAGGACCTCATCAGACTTTTGTCTGTGGGTCAAGCAAAGACAATGGCCCTCATTAGGACCTTGGCGGAGGACCATGGTGCAATTTGCACCATGGTCCATGGCGCAAAGCTGCCAACTCCGCCAAGGTGGTTGGCGGACTTACCGCCCCATGCCGACCTTGGCGGGGCGGTAAGTCCCCAATCCCCATTTTACCCTTCCCCATTCCCATTCTTGCCCCATAGGGTATAATGGGAGTGGGGAAGGCGTTAATTACGCCACCGTAAATTACGGTGGCGTAATTAACAACGAGTCCCGTAGCGCCATGGATTTTTCCGCCTGCAAAAAGCAGGCATAAAAATCCTTCCATGGCGCTACGGGAACTCGTAGTCTGGCGGAGAGGTACGCCATGCACTACGCCGGCGTAATGCCCTCTCCGCCAGGGTCCTAATGAGGGCCAATGGCAGGCTTCAACACTCATCCCTACAGGGGACGGGCAGGATGTTCCATTCTCTGGGAGGAGCCTTCTCATTGAACTTCAAAGGACTGACCATTTGTTCCCACTTGTGAAGAAAGAAAAAAATAACAGACTTGTGATTTTTGGATTTAAATGCTTACTTTGCCTAAGAACTTCATGACATTTAACTTGGCAGACAAAATAAGTAAATGAGTGAAAAATACATACGCATGAATCTGAATATGAATGAATCTGGCCAGGACAAAGGCTGATATGCAGGGAAATTTCTTCTCTGTGAAAGGGACAGTGAGCTAAAGACTTGGTAGAGTCTCTCCCAGGGGTTATTCACCCAAGAACAGGTCATTGGGCTGTGTTTGTGCTGGTAGAGTGATCCCAGACCCCCCCTTTGTTTTGAATAAATTAACTTTGGGTTTCACCCTAAGTTAACAGGGCGATCCAGACGTTGACCCCTTGCTCACTGTTCTTAGAGAGGCAACAGTTTCACCTCACTGATGATGCCCAACAAGGCAGAAACACGTGTATGGGGTTACTGATGGTACTCTTGTTCAGAGGAGAATTGCCTAGCATTTCGGCGCTGGACTGCCCCTGGGCAGGACAAAGGCTGATATGCAGGGAATTTTCTTCTCTGTGAAAGGGACAGTGAGCTAAAGACTTGGTAGAGTCTCTCCCAGGGGTTATTCACCCAAGAACAGGTAAATGGGCAGTGTTTGTGCTGGTAGAGAGATTCCCAGACCCCCCTTTGCTTTGAATAAACTAACTTTGGGTTTCACCCTAAGTTAACAGGGCGATCCAGACGTGGACCCCTTGCTCACTGTTCTTAGAGAGGCAACAGTTTCACCTCACTGATGATGCCCAACAAGGCTGAAACACGTGTATGGGGTTACTGATGGTACTCTTGTTCAGAGGAGAATTGCCTAGCATTTCTGCGCTGGACTGCCCCAGGGCAGGACAAAGGCTGATATGCAGGGAAATGTCTTCTCTGTGAAAGGGACAGTGAGCTAAAGACTTAGTAGAGTCTCTCCCAGGGGTTATTCACCCAAGAACAGGTCATTGGGCTGTGTTCGTGCTGGTAGAGAGATTCCCAGACCCCCCTTTGTTTTGAATAAACTAACTTTGGGTTTCACCCTAAGTTAACAGGACGATCCAGACGTGGACCCCTTGCTCACTGTTCTTAGAGAGGCAACAGTTTCACCTCACTTATGATGCCCAACAAGGCTGAAACACGTGTATGGGGTTACTGATGGTACTCTTGTTCAGAGGAGAATTTCCTAGCATTTCGGCGCTGGACTGCCCCTTGGTAGGACAAAGGCTGATATGCAGGGAAATGTCTTCTCTGTGAAAGGGACAGTGAGCTAAAGACTTGGTAGAGTCTCTCCCAGGGGTTATTCACCCAAGAACAGGTCATTGGGCTGTGTTCGTGCTGGTAGAGAGATTCCCAGAGCCCCCTTTGTTTTGAATAAATTAACTTTGGGTTTCACCCTAAGTTAACAGGGCGATCCAGACACGGACCCCTTGCTCACTGTTCTTAGAGAGGCAACAGTTTCACCTCACTGATGATGCCCAACAAGGCTGAAACACATGTATGGGGTTACTGATAGTACTCTTGTTCAGAGGAGAATTGCCTAGCATTTCGGCGCTGGACTGCCCCAGGGCAGGACAAAGGCTGATATGCAGGGACATTTCTTCTCTGTGAAAGGGACAGTGAGCTAAAGACTTGGTAGAGTCTCTCCCAGGGGTTATTCACCCAATAACAGGTCATTGGGCTGTGTTTGTGCTGGTAGAGAGATTCCCAGAGCCCCCTTTGTTTTGAATAAATTAACTTTGGGTTTCACCCTAAGTTAACAGGGCGATCCAGACGTGGACCCCTTGCTCACTGTTCTTAGAGAGGCAACAGGTTCACCTCACTGATGATGCCCAACAAGGCTGAAACACGTGTATGGGGTTACTGATGGTACTCTTGTTCAGAGGAGAATTGCCTAGCATTTCGGCGCTGGACTGCCCCTGGACAGGACAAAGGCTGATATGCAGGGAAATTTCTTCTCTGTGAAAGGGACAGTTAGCTAAAGACTTGGTAGTCTCTTCCAGGGGTTATCCACCCAAGAACAGGTCATTGGGCTGTGTTTGTGCTGGTAGAGAGTTTCCCTGACCCCCCTTTGTTTTGTATAGCTTATGTTAGTTAGGATCTTTTCAGTAGAGATTTATATCAATTTAAGGATTTTTGTATAGTTGTGGGAAGATCCGGAAAAATGCATTTGCACAGCTCTATAAAAAAAACAGTACAAAGCAATAAAGAAGAGAATCAGGACAATAGTGTTGCAACATCAATTTGCCTATCTCCCCTTGCCATCTTTTGCCCCTATTATAGCCACTTCTCCTTCAGCTTTACCCCAGTCACCTTTCATCAGCTCCCCTGACAACTGTTCACATTTATTTCCACTCCTACCTACCCCCAAAAACACCACCAGGTCCTTCTTTTGGTCCAGGTCCTTGGCCTGACTGGAGAGAATTATAGGTGATGCTTCCTCCTCCTCTGCGAGGTCTGAAGAGTTTGACACCCAGTGTTTTTTCCATCTCAGGTGGTGTGCTCTCAACAATGCCTTCCTGAACACTATGGCTACTCCCAGCAGGCCTTACAGGAGGTGCTTGTGGTCCCACCATCTTGTTGTAAAAGACAACCCCTCGTCGCCCTCAAGAATACTGAAGCAAGGAATAGGATATTTAATTTCTTACAAAATGGAATTTTGAAGTGCAATTTCTTTTTTTGTGTTGCTTTTTTGGCTGAGCATTTTAATTCAGTTGGGTGAACAAGGGAGTGCTGGCATGCAGGATAAAGAGCTGGGGTCGAGAGCGTGGGGTCAAGAGGCAGATGGTACAGGTTGAGGGATTTCTGTCTTCCTGGTATAGCTCCCGGTGGGGGTTTATTTATTTATTTATTTACATAGGGAGTAGGGGCCCTTTCTCCCCTGCCACTTCCCTATGCATCATTGTCGTCTGCTACAGTTTACTTACTGGTTATTAAATGCAATTGTCCACTGGGGTTTTTCGTTTGATGTGTTTGCTTTGATTTGCTATTGAATTTCACAATTGTGTTCAATAATTGTGGCATGATATTTTAAAAGAAATATGTGTTGTGGGTCTGTTCTTGCCAAGTCCTGACACATGTGCTGCCCATCTCTTAAACCATGACAGGTAAGGCACAGTTGTGCCTCATTCTAGGTCGGCCGGTCTGGTATAAAAGTGGCAGTATTCATGGATACAAGCACTTTACTGGATTTGCCAACTATGGGTTTGCCAGCTGGAGGTAAGGCAGGCGCCGTACCAGCAAATAAAGCCCTCAGTTCTGGACTCCATGAATGGGGATTATCACCATCCCTCAGGCACTCGAAATCCGTTGGACCGAGTTCCAGAAACGGTAATATCTTTTGCCGGTATACTGGCGGGTATACCACCAGAATAACGACAAGGCTATAATGAGGCAGTGTGATTAAATGATTTGTCCAGGATGAAACACTTTGGTTAAGTGGTAAAGCCAGAACTTGAGCCTAGCCCGAAATGTAGATACTTGACCATGCAACTTCCAAGCTCAACTTGGTACAAATATGTGTTGAATTTTGGTTTTGAATCCCTAAAATAGTACTCAATTGTATACAGATTACTTTAAAAAGTCACATGATAAACCAACAAGACAAGGTATGCATCATTGCATAACCGTGTTGATGAAAAAGAGTAAGGGAGTCATTTTGTTTTAAATTGCAAGTTGGGGACCACTCGTGATACAGTTTTGTGCAAAAGGGCCCCTACATGCATTTTTAATTGTTTATACCAAGTACTGGACAAGTAAAGAATAAAACACTGGCAAATATCACCTCTGATCTTCCCTTTTCTACTACGTGTCTGGAAAAGTGTAAATCCCTCCCACAATTAGCGATTGTGGGAGCCATCCACAATGGTTTCTTTTGGAATCTGCCTGCATTTAACAGGTGTGAAAGTCAGGATGATCCCATAGGAATCCATTGGTTTTCCTCCAACATTAAAATACATACTGGAGAAAAACCAATTGGGTCTGGCAGGGGGACCTGTAAGAGCAGGCAAACTTGTTAAATCCGATCTGCTTTCCAACTTAGATTGCCAAATCATAAAAAATCCTGCAGCGCATAAAAAGTGTCGATAAATGCTTTTATCGCCAATTTTCTACTCTGCTTAACTTGGAAAATGACACTCTATGATTGTAGCTTTATGTTCCCCATCCTGAATGGAACAAGCTCCAGCATAGAAATAAATGAGAATTTACAATAAATCTCATACAGACACAAAGTGAAATAAAATGAGTGACAAGGTCATTGTTTCACACAGCTTGTTCTGTAACCCCTTAATTTCTAATCACCAAACAATCACACCTTATATAATTTTAGGAAAAAGGAGCCTCTGCAATGGTCACTGCCAGTTACCTTTGCCCATCTCTAATCACTTCCTGTTGTAAATGATCTGCCTATGAGACACATTAAAACGATTAGACCTCATTGGGAGGCCCTGTGCAGCACTGACTGTATTTGAGGGGAGAGAAGCAGAGCAGGGAGAAGGGGCATTGGCATTTGTCTGTTGCACAAATGTTAAATCCACCTCTGATTGCACGCTTTAGGAAATATTTAAATACTGTATTTAGTTTTAAAACATGTAAACCTTTTATATTTTACCAGCACCGTTGATATGATATGATAGTTTATTTATAACTTGCTTAATACCCAGAGGGTTCTAAGCGCAGACCTGGGGATCGAACGTGTCGTCTTTCTTCCAAGGCAAGCACATTGCCGCGCTGAGCTATCCTCCTGAGACAACATTGTAGGAAACTTTCTCACTCTTGTGTTATTTTCCATGTGTCCATTATTAATCTTCTGCAAGACAAATGTTTAGTGGGGGCTGGGAGCAATCCTCCCATAATCCTCCCACAATCACTAATAGGGTCCCCCTTTCCATTTTCAGCACTGCCCAAACACCCAGCACACAGGATGTTCATCATACTTTCCAAACAAGACCCACGATACACGTGATGTATTCTGTTTGCATACAAATACTGTTAAGTTACTCAAACAGTATGAGGTTATCAATTCAGTACTTAGTTTGCATCGTGAAATGTTCTGGCAGTTCAGGCAACTCTTCCACACAGAAAAAGATACATTCTATACAGGTCGGAATCCCACTGGTAAGTACGCTTGAGAAGAGGATCTGAAAGTGGTCCATACTTGCCATCCTAGCCTTGTCATTTCCAGGTAGAGCATTGTTGGATCAACACAGTGATGTACAGCTTGATTCCATAGGCATAGCAAACAAGGCACCCACATCTGGGCATACACACTTTCACCTCGGGAGGCAAACTGAAACCAACACGCATTGGCAAAGCCAACAGCTTGGGCTTTTGATTAGTCATGGATAGGCATTAGCCAGTAACTGCCATAAGGGTAACACCTGGCCATAATATGAGAAATGCTGGGAAACTGTGTGAGTACCTGGGAATATCATGTCATTGCCTGGCAAATGTCTGTCTAATACTTATTTGCAAGCCAAAATTGTTGGCTTTGCAAATGCTTGTTTTAGACAGAACTCCAGTGCAAAGGAGTGAGCAGATGCTTTGGTGAAGTCTTTTCCTGGAGTCTTTCTTTGCATTCTATTATCTGGAGGAGTGGCGTTCATGCTGCCTCTGCCGGAGAGTCACTCTTAAGCCTCACTTCAGGTGGAGTGCGTGAAGTTAGATGAGTGTTTTGTGTTCTGATTCCTCCACACAAAGCCTGAAGAAAGAAAACTCTACGCCACATCTATGCCACGCTCCTGCATTAAGACTGTCCATCTCTCAATTCCTGAAGGAGTTGACAGAACAATGAAGCGCACAGCCATTAGGCCGGTCGCAGTGCGGGCTTCGAAGTGTGTTGATAGGGTGGGGCCTGGTATCAGAATTAAGCTTATAGTGACTTGCAGCGCCACTGTGCTGCATTGGCCAAATACTGTAAAATCGCAGCCTCATTATATGAATGTTAATTTTGTTGTATTGAATTCGAAGAATACCTTTTTTTTCTTTATGATATCCACTTTAAAATTATACTTTTGGAAACAACCTGATTGAGTTTGTAGATTTTTTGTTATCTATCCAATTACTTAATTGTTTGGACTTATTCAAAGCCCTATGTTAATCACGAATGTATATGATGGTACTATCTATCTAGTCCTGGCTGGACATCAAATATAACTTTAAATTTGTAATTACGCAAATGCACAAACAGGAGCCGTTTTTGTAAATCGAGGCCCTCAGACCATTTGCAGAATTGTTTAGGGATCGTTAAATCCCACAGGAGTGGATGGACCTGTTGTCATACAACAGGTCTTGTTGTTTCTTTCATCCTCGTAGTCTGAAGTGGCCTTGGGACTTTTTACCCCTTTGCACCTGAAATAATCCTTCACACCTGATTTACACCAATAATTTTTAATAAAGCTACAAAGACATTCAATCTTCTAATATTAGTCGAATTGAGTAGTACCCCTCACACCATCCTCTTTTCTTTTTGCATTGACCAAATACGCTCCACACGTAGACTCAAACATCCAAACGCTCCCCCCTACTCGCAGATTACCGAACCAAACGATCATACTGGGGGTGTCATAATATGGTCGGATACCATTGACTCTGGTGAGTCATTCTGCCTGAGGAAGGACAAGTCACTCATCAAAATACACCTCCCATCATTGTCTAGGAACCACAAGAGCAGTTTCTTCCCTTACTCATGCCGCCAAATCTTGTCCGCGTGATACCTTTCGGTTTGGCACAGCGCGGGAACCATTTAATCTCAAATCCCTCAAAAAAGTAACAGCCTATTATCCAGTCTGCAAGGAGAGATGTGCCCCTTCCTTAACCACTGATAAGTCTTTAAGCCCCACAGCTATGGAACTCAGAAATCAGTGGATGGCTGAGCTGTCCAGTTCTGTCCCCTGCCTGGGAACTAAATTCATTGAGACTGTCTTTAGGGCCCTTGGCAGGGGCTCTGGTTCATTTATATCTGCATGCGATAAGAGTTCTATCTTTGTGGGGCCTGGTGCTGCAATTTTCAAAGATTACTGCAATGATCATATCAGTACCAAGGATGTTTCTCTGGCCCCTGAGGTGGACAACAACTGCAACGCCAGTGCAAGGGGCCGTGGTGTTGACCATTGCACCGCTGAAGCTACTAGGACAGAAGCTCGTAACAACAACTAGGTGACGGTAGGGGCAGAAGTGCACCCCTCCACTCTCCTGAATGAGCTCAACCTATCTTTCAGTTTTAATGAACCACTGCCTCTGTTTTCTATCATCACTGACTTGCCCTCGGATGGAATGCTTTCTACATTCCCAAACGTATTAAATTCATCCCCCACCCATACACACAGTACCAGCAGCTGTGATTCTACTTCCATGTTTTGTGTTCTGGAGAATTTGCTTTCCATACTCCTTTCCTGAACTGATGACATCTTGAGTCACTTAAAACAACAAGATCTTGTACAGGCCAAAAAGGCCTTAAAGCTTTTGCAGTCTATTTAATAAGGTCACTCCTCTAAGCTAGTAGAAATTGGGGTAACAATGTGTGGCTGATTACCACCGATCAGCAAATATGTTAGCCCTTAGTATCCCCTCTTTCCTCTGCTGAAGCAATGTTGCATAGGAAGGAGATCCTGGCTGCCGGTGATTCAGCCGTCCGGCACTCACGGAACAAAAGAAAGGTCATCTGCCAGCCGAAAAGGTACGGAGAAAGAAATTGTGGTAACAGAAAAATAACCCCTGCAACCTTAGATCGAAACAGTGTTTCAGGCCCTGTGAGGGTCTTTTCCATATTTCAGGGGGTCCGGCCTCCCTGTTTAATGGTTCCTTTACTGACAAATAGGCAATAGAAAATAAAAGATCTCCCATCAAAAACAACCACAAGAGACCTGTGCCGACTCAGCCACACCTATCCTATTGGAACCACCAAGTAAGGATCTTATCTTGGATCTTGGGGGAGCCGATCGAAATATAGAAGGCCCCCATTAAGTTATACCCAAGTCCAATTGCGCTGTGTAAACATCCTCCTTTCATGAATACCAGTAATCTCCATCTGGCCACGTTCGATGCGGACACTCATGCAAATATTCCAGTGTCAAATATGACTTTTCTTGACCTGATTTCACCCTGCCCACCTCTGCTGGTTGTGCATAAAAAGAGAATGATGGCATGTCAAAATAAACAAAAGGCTGGGTCACCCAGCCGTAAAGGTCAACGGGACATGGCCTCTGTTTACGACCCGAACCATCTGTTTAACATCCCTGAAGCTATGACCACTGCTGCCACCCGAGTGCCTAGCATTACTGGACCCAAGGACATCACTATCATTCCCACCAATGCCCGTCCCAATTCTTGCTCCGGAGTGGCCGGATCCAAGGACACCACTGCCATTACCAATGAGGCCCGATTTAATGTTTGCTCCACAGTGGCTAGATCATTGCTGCCCGTCTCTGGCTAGCCATCTGTTAACTTGAGGGCCCTGCAAATCAGAAGCCTTTTCCGGAGGGACTGCCGTGACTATTTAAATCAGGCACAGGTTTGGGAGCTGTTGCATTCTATCATCCCGCTGTGTACCATCCAGGCTGATGATATCAAAATGGTGCACCAATGTAAAGAAGTTCAATCTGTCACCTCTTTGGTGTACTTCTTTCCGGATGGGTTGGCTGACTACTTTGCTGAACATTCCCAGTTCTTTCTTTTGATCTGGATACAAATGATTTGTCTTGCTCTGTAGCAAAGTTCCTAATCTGGCTAACCGAGATGGATGCCGCATGATTGTGACTGATGCCTGTGACAACAATTATCCGCCCTACACCCCACCCTCACTAGTTCCATCTCAAACATCTGCTCTTGGGAGCTTTTGCTTAGTCCAAAAGGGTCAAAGTGGGGTTCAGGGGGTGGCATTCCAATGATGATGACCATTGGGAATGCTGGCTGGGTTGGTACAACAGCAGCATCTGAGGGGTCCCTAACAGCACCTTCCTATCTCTTAGTTGGAACACCAGGGGTCTCCTAAATCTCTGCGATCACGACAGCCTACTAGATCACTTTGATCTTTTCGGCATCATTGCACTACAGGAGACTTGGTTTATGGATACCTTTGTTTTGGAGGGTAGGCCTTTATCTTGGGTGTAAAAAAGTGCTTACCACAGCACCGGCGACCCTAGCCAGAAGTGCCAAAAAACTCACGGCGGACAACGTTAGTGCACACCTCAACCTGCCATGCCTAGGGCCCCCATTCTCATCAGAACCTAACATCCTCCCAAAAATATTCACTGGCACCATTACCATGGCTGTCAACACCGTTGCTCCACTAACAAACAAAAAAGAAAAAAAATCATTCCACTCCAATTCCTGTTTCACAGAGGAACTCCAGACGCTGCGCAAAGACAAACACCATGCGCTCAAAAACTGGCAACGCAATCCCTGTGATGCCACAAAAGATAACGTTTAATCCTGAGCCAAAAAATACAAAGAAGCCATCTTCAGTGCTAAATCGGAAGCCTACAACCACCGTATCTCCGCTGCCAACTCCCACTCCAAAGAACTCTTCAGTATCTTTAAATAATTAACTGTACCACCCACATGGCCTGATGAGATCGTCAAAGACGAAGCATGGTGCACAGTATACAATCAGCCATGCTTGCAAAAATAAATCTCCTCCAAAACAAGATATCTCACCACTACAAAACTCTACCAAAGCAAAGCCCCCTTGCACAGACACAACCAAATGTAAAAACTAGCAATATGCCCTATATGCCCAAATTCGCATTCTCTGAAATCTCGGAAGCAGAGGTCATTGACATCCTCAGACACCTCAAACCTTCACAATGTAAAGGTGATGAATGCCCCCTAAAATCATCAAAGTCTGAGCAGAACCGCTCGCTCCTCTTCTTACGGCATTCATTAATGCCTCATTCAAAACGGACATAGCCCCAAACAGCCTGAAAGAGGCTTGGGTGCGCCCTCTCTTAAAAAAAAACAACGCTAGACCCTGCAAACTCCAACAACTACTGACCCATAACAACAGTTCCATTCCTCCTTAAAATACTAGACAAGGCCGCCCACAAACAGATTAAACTATACTTGGAATCAAACGCAATCCTAGGAAAAAGACAATCTGGGTTTTGCAAGGGGCACGGAACAAAAACTGCTGTTCTAGACCTAAAAAATGAAATCACCAACATCCTTGACAAAGGCAAGCCCACGCTCCTCCTTCTCCTTGACCTCTCAGGTAGATCACACTACCCTGACCAGTCATCTGACACATGCAGTACACTTCTCTAAGAACACAGCGTCCTGGGTGACATCATTCCTAGAGGGCAGAGCTATGAAAGTGTTCTCCAACACAGATCATGCAGCACCATCCATAATCCACTGCGGTGTCCCACAAGGTTCATGTACTGCCCCCACGCTCTACAATCTTTTTTACAAAGCCTATCTTTGATAAATTGGACGCACTAGGTACCACATACACAAACTACGCGGATGACACGCAGGTTCTCCTTCCCCTGACGGGGCATTATCATCAAGACGCCACTACCTTACAACAAATTTACTCCACCATACAAGCGTGGATGGCTACTAACGGCCTCTGTCTGAACGAGGACAAGACTGAAATCCTCATTCTAGGACAGAAATCCACTCTCTCCAACCTCAACCCGTTGTACCTCAATTTCAACATAGACAACTGCATCATCCCAGTATTATCCTCAGTCAAAACATTGGGGGTTCACATAGACGCTACTCTGTCTATGGACAAACAAGTCAGCGCCATAGTCTCATCCTCCGCACTGAGTACTAAAATCATCAATGCAATAAAACCATTCCTAACCAAGGATAACTGCCTATCCATCGCTAGAGCAACCATAGGAGCCAAACTAGATTACTGTAATGCACTCCTAGCCGGCACCTCCAAAAAAAACCTATCAAGGCTCCCAACAACCCAAAACAATGCTCTTAGAGCAGCCCTCAGCATACCGAAAAGAGATCACATCACTCAAGCCAGGAAAACAGCCCACTGGCTCCCAGTCAAGGACCGCATCTCCTTCAAAATACTCACAACCACGCACAAATGCATCAACCTCACTGCACCCTCATACCTATCTGACACCCTATTTAGATCTCAATCAACCAGGCGGACCAGACTACAATACACCAATCAACTAACGATACCTCGCATCAATAGGACAAAGGCAGGAGGCACAGGCTTCCCATTCCTCGCACCTAAGCTATGGAACTCTCTCCCCACTGACCTCAGAGCTGAAACTTCTCTCTCCGCCTTCCTCAAAAAGCTCAAAACTGCTCTCTTTAACTAACCTTGCCCTCCTAGTTACCTGTCCCTCAATGTATATATGTAACAAAAGAATCATATCATCCAATGTAACCTTACGGACATGAATTGTATGTAACTAAATATAAGCAACACTGTAACAAGCGCCACTATGCCTTCGGTCTACTGTGCGCTCAACAAATACGAATAAATAAATAAATAAATAAATAATATCCAAAGGTATGTGGTTAAGGGGAAAATGGGCAGACCAAAGGATGACTGACTCCTGGGTGTAAAAAAGCCACTTTTACTCACTGAAGCAAATTGCAATTCTTCGAACATTGTAGCAGGTAGAATGGCCTCTACTAGGGCCTCTGGAATAAAATAACTGATTCTTGTTACAATCTATGACCCCCCATACACCCTATCCCATGCAGCAGTCTTTAAGGATTTTGAGGGCTGACTTGACTCTGTGACCTCTGCCTCCCCCATTATTCTGACTGGAGACTTCAATTCTCGTATCCCCAGCTGTACTGTATGCCTACGTTACGAGCTACCTGGGCAGCCAACGCCCACTTCTCTTCCCTTCCCTGCAAACCCTACACCAGTAGTTTCATACACGGGTGCAAATGGTGTATTCACCACCCCCCCCCCCAAAAAAGAAACCTACCTTTATCTCGCAGCCCTGCATAGCGCTGCTTGTCAGGGAGTTCCATTTCATGTTGATGACGTTGTAGTCATCCACATTGAAAGCAGTCTCTCTTGACAAGCAGCACTATACGGAGCTAAGGGCTAGAGGTATGCTTTTCTTTTAAAGACACAATTAGCACCTGTGTAGGAAACTACACTGGGTCTAATGGTGATATGCCCCTCCACGGCGGACTGACCCTGTAGGTAATGGCACCGGTGCCCTCGTTAATGAACCCCCACTTCGCTCAGGCCCTTAACTTGGGTGGCGGCCATTGCAGAGAGGGCGGGCATATCGCCTCATTGCTACACCATATGCAGTTGCATTGAAGCCTACAATCCACTCCAGGCCATCCAGAAAGATCATGGTGCTGTTAACTGAGCACATTCTTATGGCAACTCAAGCGTATTTCACATTCACTTTTTCACTGACACCCCAGTATAGCAGCAGCTCCTGTTTCCATGAACAGCTAGCCAGGACTCAGAGGCCCATGTCTGACTTACTGGATTGGCAACTAGAATGATTTGTATTATATTTTCTATTTCATGACATCTTAGTCTTTACCTTAAGTTAAACATGTACTCTCTGCTGCTGCCTGCATGAACTCCAAACTGCTCCATCTCAGGAAGCACGTTTTTCAATGATAACAATATCCAGCAGCATTTGACCCTGATTGACAGCTATGAATTCAGCAATTTCTCAGTTGGAACTTTGCATGGCACATTTTCAGTAATGTGGTCTATTCCAGTTTTAAAATGAACCCCAGTGAAGTGAGATTAGCGAGCTGACAGCCACACATGACCCTGACCCAATCAATATAGTGTAATCTGCAATGTAAGTGAAATACCCAATGGCCCCCTGCTTTATGTCTGGCTAATAATAGAAGAAAAGAAAATAAGGCATTTCCAAATGGCATGGTAATGTATAGTAATATGCAAAAAAACACAAAATATGTCATGTTATAGAAATGGATGTAGTTTACCTGTGGAACCAGTCAGCATGTGGTATGATATATACAGGTTAATGACAAAAGCATAAATCCTACAATGCAAACAAATGATGCATGGGATATGCAGATGAATAAAACGATTAAATGTCTTTAGAACGAACATTTTTATATTGAATGCTTTTATACCAAAACGTCTATAACAAAAAAAAAGAACATATTTTTTTTGTTTTTTTTTTTGTTTTTCAGCGGGCCCCAAACACCCGTTTCCCACAACTAAAAACCCACCCCCCACCATTTTCGAAAAGATGTATCCCTTTACCCCATCCACACATATACTCTCCATATGTGTTTTCGTTATAAACGTTTCGAAATAAAAGTATGCCTACAAAAAGGATGTGTTATAAAGACTGCATACCAATAAAACCATGTTTAACCGCTTCAAGAGCTCAAGGTTAATACTGGCTAAGCTCATCAGGTATTATTAATCTGTGCAACTCACAGAACATCTCCGTCCTCAAAAGAATACGTGTAATAAAGAATATACAGAAGTTGTTAATTTACCATAACTGAAAAAACATTTAAACAAGAACATTGATAGTTCCATATATCAGTGTATTGTATTATTACTGTTATATGGATCTGGGTGTTTCAATGTTACAAATTACAACAGGAAAAGCAATGTAATGTGTCCCATGTTTAATGACCTAGAATTTTAAAATGACTGGAATCAACAGTAATTTCTTCTGCATGGCTGCTTCCTATGTGTCGGCATTATCCAGTCACCAGAAATTACCTTGCATGCCCTGGATGTTGTTCATTTGGACACGATTCAGTTCATGGATGAGTGTGAACAAGGTATATTCTTTTCTCATCAAGGCTTAAGTGTGCCTCAGTCCAAAATTCAAAGTTCACAGGCTATATTGTGGCTTATGCGTGCAATTTTTCTTCTTCACTCTGCAACTAGGATGCACAGAGTGTCCGTTTTGAATGTCCTTATCCCCTTTTTTGCTTAGAGGAAGTGTCCAATTTAAGCCACAACTTGAAAAAGTTATTTGCCTTTGTCTGGCTGGTCATGCGGCCTTCTTCCTCATCATTGATCTCGTCTGCATGTGCTGTTGTTCTTCCCTGTCACTCATCGACTGTTCTCGTTGGGGTGCAGGCAGGAAGCCTTCTCCGATGTAGGGTTTGATATCGCTGAGAAAAATCCAAGCTCTCCTGCCTTGTAGTTTCACTGCGGATGGGGTACAGTCCTCCACCGTGAAGGGACCGTTAAACCTTGGCTTGTCCCACTTTTTCCTTGTATGGTTCCTCACAAGGACAGTGTCTACAGGAAAGACAGATGGAACACATAAACCCTGAACTTGGCCTGTTGTAGTATCACCTTCTGTGTTCTGTGCTGCCTTGCACCCTTTTCGTCATCGCTGCAGCTGTTCTGAAATTACAGTAAGGCAAGATGTCATGCAGTTCAGATAGTTTTGCATTTCAGACCCTAAAATGTATCCTGTTGACTGGGCATCATATCTAGCTCTATCTTGCAGTGTCAAGGGAGTTCTCATTCTTCTTCCTGTGGCTATCTCTTGTGGCGTAAGATGATGATCAGAACCGGATTTGGGTCCGAAGTGAATACAGTGCCAAAGGAATGCAGTGCAACCATCCCTTTCTTAGAGTCAGCTTAAACTTGGCTATCCTTTCTTTTAACACGCCATTGAGCTTCTCACAGATTCCGTTACCTTGTGAATGATACGCCGACGAGCACTTGTGCTATATACCAAGCAGCAAGCTAATCTGTTCAAATGTCTCGTTTACAAAATGAGCTCTGTTATCTGATCTCATGACTTCACACACCCCCCACCTGTGGAACACCTCTCTCATTAAAAATATGGCCTCACAGGTAGAGTCTGGGTGTGTACATGGACCTGCCTCAATCCATCTAGAGAATGGACAAACCACAACAATTAAGGGGCCGATTCATGGAACAAACGTGCGTGGAAAATCATCGCGCAAGCAGGCGCAAGCAGGCGCAAGCGGAAAAAAACAGGCGCACGCGCACACGTGCGATTCATGGAAGTCCCTGCGCGTGTACACCCCGGGATGTGCGCCAAACCCGTGCATGGCGCACAAGTCACTGCAACATCCCGAAAGGCGTGCGCGACGCGCACAGTGAAAGCGCACAACCTCGGTGCATACAACAGAAAGTGGACGGGACACGGGGCGGAACACGTGGAATGGGGAACAACGCGCGAAAATAAGGGCGTAACTGGGGATGTACTGCAGGGAAGCAGACGGAACGCCCACACGCACTCGAACCACACGTATTCATGGAATCGAATAGGGCAAAGCCACGCACAGCCAAAGACACGCACAAGCCGAAACACGTCCGCCACACGAAGGCAGGCGGTAGCGTCCCTGCGCATTACAAAAGTGGCAACATACAGCAATTGGGCCTGGCGAGTGGGCCTGGGGGAGCGGGCTACGTGTATTTCAGGGGTTCGCGTGAAGTTTCTCACGCGATCGGGCCTGGGGGAGCGGGCTACGTGTATTTCAGGGGTTCGCGTGAAGTTTCTCACGTGATCGGGCCTGGGGGAGCGGGCTACGTGTATTCCAGGGGTTCGCGTGAACTTTTTCACGCGATCGGGCCTGGGGGAGCGGGCTACGTGTATTTCAGGGGTTCGTGTGAACTTTTTCACGCGATCGGGCCTGGGGGAGCGGGCTACGTGTATTTCAGGGGTTCGCGTGAACTTTATCACGCGATCGGGCCTGGGGGAGCGGGCTACGTGTATTTCAGGGGTTCGCGTGAAGTTTTTCACGCGATCGGGCCTGGGGGAGCGGGCTACGTGTATTCCAGGGGTTCGCGTGAAGTTTCTCACGCGATCGGGCCTGGGGGAGCGGGCTACGTGTATTTCAGGGGTTCGCGTGAACTTTTTCACGCGATCGGGCCTGGGGGAGCGGGCTACGTGTATTTCAGGGGTTCGCGTGAACTTTTTCACGCGATCGGGCCTGGGGGAGCGGGCTACGTGTATTTCAGGGGTTCGCGTGAACTTTTTCACGCGATCGGGCCTGGGGGGGGCGGGGTACGTGTATTTCAGGGGTTCGCGTGAAGTTTTTCACGCGATCGGGCCTGGGGGAGCGGGCTACGTGTATATCAGGGGTTCGCGTGAAGTTTCTCACGCGATCGGGCCTGGGGGAGCGGGCTACGTGTATTTCAGGGGTTCGCGTGAACGTTTTCACGCGATCGGGCCTGGGGGTGCGGGCTACGTGTATTTCAGGGGTTCGCGTGAAGTTTCTCACGCGATCGGGCCTGGGGGAGCGGGCTACGTGTATTTCAGGGGTTCGCGTGAAGTTTTTCACGCGATCGGGCCTGGGGGAGCGGGCAACGTGTATATCAGGGGTTCGCGTGAGGTTTCTCATGCGATCGGGCCTGGGGGAGCGGGCTACGTGTATATCAGGGGTTCGCTTCACGCGATCGGGCCTGGGGGGGAGCGGGGTACCACTCACCGTCTGCCTTGCGTGTAGAAGAACGCGTAGCAAACACCCGCTGTGAAGTAATAGCGTGTGAACCCCAACGGATGGAAAACACACGCACCGCACAAAAAGCACGTACAGAGCAGTTCAAAGGCACGCGGGATCTCGCCCATGCGCGAAACGTCACAGACGCGCTTACGCTGTAAGGGCCTTTGGTCCAATGAAATCGCGTACGCGTGCTGACGCGCTTAAGCGCTAAGGGCCTTTCCTCGAATATCACGCTAACGTGCAGGATTTTCACGTGCCAAATCACTTCGTATCAAGCTGGCCACGCGAAAACACACGGAAGACCACGCTCCTGCCCAGAAGGCCGAATTACTGCCCCCCAGTGCCCCGAGCAGCCTCCCACGTGCCATCTGCTGCTGCCTGCCTGCCTGCTGCCACCGTGCCCTGCCATTTGGTGCCTGCACATCAGCCATCTGCAGGGGTCCAGTTGCTGTGTCCACCCCTGCTGGAACAGAAGACTCCCGACTCGGATAACATCGCTCCACAGCCCAGCCCCAGGACCCAGTTGCCCACCCACTCCTGCCCCTGGGGTTGCCATGTCGGGCACATCAACATCTGGCACCAGTGGCAACCCCCGGCCAGAGGGGCAGAGGGACACCAGCTTCACTGCCACCGAAGTTGGTGTCCTGGTGGAGCAAGTCCTGGGGCAGTATGATGCCCTCTTCGGATCGTCCCGCGCCAACAAGGAAGGACGGGAGAGGATCTGGGCCTAGTGTGTGGTTGCCATCAACGCGGAGGGGGTGGCAACCCGCACCATCCAGAAGGTCAAGAAGCGCTGGGAGGACTTGAGGTCCAGGACCCTCATAAAGGCCCGGTGCCTCGTGGAGGGGGGCCGGGGCCGCATCAGTTCCATCCAGATGAGGGTCCTGGAACGCGTACACCCAGCGCTCCACGCCCAGGTCCTTGAGAGGGAGACCCGTCTGGAGTTGAGAGGTAAGTGGCCAAGCATTGCTGTGTGAGACAGAGCATGTTGCAGTGTGCTGGTTGTCTGATACTTGCCTGTATGTGTGACATAGGCCATGTACGCATGTATGTGTGCAGGGACATCATGGTAATGCATGTGCGACCAGTAATGTGTGAACCGCACAGTTGTTGCATGTGTTTAAATGCGACATGGGGAGCCCTATGCAGATTGTACACATGAGAGCATGGCAGTCTCTGTTCCTGGACATGAGTGGGGGTGAGGGATGGGTGCTGATGCCAGGTACATATATGGTATGCATGTCTGTGTGCCTGACCTGCGTGTCTGTGACTTGTGAATGCCATGGATGCATGACACATGTCTGTGACAATGTACAGATTCACTGATGCAGCCTAGTCATCCTTGTATCCACTGTGATTGGGGTGTACGGGGCCAGATGGATGTGACTGAGGTGAAGTGTGTGCATGTGATAGGCATGACCCATGATGCATGTGAGTTCCATTACATTGTATGTTTCGAGAGTCCATTGGACATGTATGGAAATGTCCATGGCATGCACCATGACTGTCACTGTGTGTGTTTTGCCTGGACTGACACATGTGTTGTGGAGGGACATGATGGAAGTGTACTTTGACAGTGGCACTCATCTGCTATTGCTTCCTGTCTAGGGGACCATTGTACAGTACCCTGATGCTTGTGTTCTATGTCTCCCTCTACGCAGCGGCTAGTGAAGAAGAGGGCGGAGACGGCGCTGTGGAGCAAGGCGGCGGGGATGCCCCCACGGCTGCAGCGGAAGGGGTGGGTGAGCCCCCACAGGGGCCTGCTATGGCGGAAGACGGTGAGGAGCCATCCAGGTTGGTGGTTTCCACAGAGGAGGAGGAGGCCGCCACTGAGGCGCACATGGGGCCTGGTGGGGGCATCCCTGCTGGTGCAAGTGGTGCAGTCCAGGGGCAGGAGGCAGCACAGGTCACCGTGGAGGGGCCTGTGCATGTCGCTGTCCCTGACCCTGTGGGTGCACCACCATGCACCAGCAGGGATGCCCCGTCCCAGGCCCGTCCGCAGGTAGAGCGGATGTCCATGTCATCTGACTCCCCTCCACCTGCGGACGAGGGGACCCCTGGCCGTATGGAGAAGGTCCTGATTGGGGTCGCGATGCGCACGGCTGTGATTTGTGATGCCGTGCGTGCTTCCCAGGTGGAGCACGCACGTCATCACGAAGAGCACCGTGCCGATGTGGCCCAATTGGGATCGTACATGTTCGGGGGTTTCCTGCATGTGTCGGCCAATCTGGCGGCCCTCTCCTCCTCTGTGGAGACTATACACCAGTCGTTCTCCTTCCCGTCTTCCGGCCCAGTTGCCGCCAGGGCCCCCTGTGGACCTGCCCTGACCAATGCAGCCAGCTCGGTGGGGATCCCATCCGTGCCACAGTCGGGAGTCGGAGGTCCAGCAGGGGTGGACACCACAGCAACTGTACCCCAGCAGATGGAGGATGTGCCGGCATCATCAGGCAGGGCACGTGCACGACGGCGTCGGTGGATTCCATCAGCCTGGATGCCGTCCTGCTGGAAGAGGCAGTTGCGTCGGAGGCAGCAGCAGAGTCAACCTGGGAGGCATCATGGCTCGGGGCCATCAACATCGGAGTGGCAGGCATCGGCCGGAGTGCAGGAGGACCCAGGACAGGAAGTGTCTTCCGTGTGGCTGCGGTTGGGACAGCAGATAGGTGCGGAGCGGCGGCGGGCGGAAAAGGCGCGGCTCACGATGGTCAGGGCGGAGAACTCCATGCGGAGGGCCCTGAGGTGGGCCGAGTGCCTCGAGGCAATCCGCAGGGGGTTGGAGGAGCAGATGGCGTCGTCCCTGCGGGCCCTCGGGGCCATGGAACAGGACCGCCTCCGGGACATAGACGAGGAGTTTGATGATGCCCTGGCCCGGAACACCACGTAGTGAGCCGCTGGACTTGCCCTCCGCCTTTGTATATAGTTCGTTAGTTTTAGGTTTCATTTGTTTCTTCTTATGATTTGGAGTCGACGGACACAGCTCTACTTTTTGTATATAGTTGCATTTTAGTTAGGGTTTTTTGTAAGTTTCCTTTGTTCAGTTGGGCTCATGGACTCTTGGATGTTTTGTACATAGTTCTTCATTGGATTGTTTTATTTTTTTATTTTTGATCTATTCTCCATGGAGCAATGGTCTTTGCATTTATTTTTATCTCTCGGATTGATTTTATTTTTAATGTGACTTTGAACAACATTTTTTGGGATTTGGATTTGTAGTTTTGATTTTTTTGGAAGGACATGCAGCTTATCTTTTTTTCATTGCCATTGTAGTTTGTTTCATTTCATTTGCATTCAATTTTTTTTAATACAATTTTGTTTTCATACTTCACTGTGTGGTATCATCTCATTGGTTTCATGCATGTCATGTTGGGTGTTTTCCCATTCATTTGCAACCATTGTGTGTGACAGACATGGGTTCATTTGCTTTATGAACATTGGGGTGTGTAACATGTAATTTCCATTTCCATGTGGGTGAATGGGTTACTTGGTAGGGCCTTTTGGCTGTGGAGGCTGACCATAACGCACATGATTGGGGATTGTGAGGACCTGGGTGCAGGGGGACATGAGTGGGGGCCTGGTGGAGGGTGCCCCTGGATGCTGGGGGGTAGGGGTGGTGGGAGACATGAGTGGGGGCCTGGTGGAGGGTGCCCCTGGATGCTGGGGGGTGGGGGTGCAGGGGGACATGAGTGGGGGCCTGGTGGAGGGTGCCCCTGCACTGCTGGGGGGTGGGGGTGATGGGAGACATGAGTGGGGGCCTGGTGGAGGGTGCCCCTGGATGCTGGGGGTTAGGGTGGTGGGAGACATGGGTGGGAGCCTGGTGGAGGGTGCCCCTGGATGCTGGGGGGTGGGGGTGCAGGGGGACATGAGTGGGGGCCTGGTGGAGGCTGCCCCTGGATGCTGGGGGGTGGGGGTGGTGGGAGACATGGGTGGGGGCCTGGTGGAGGGTGCCCCTCAGTGCTGGGGGGTGGGGGTGATAGGGGACATGAGTGGGGGCCTGGTGGAGGCTGCCCCTGGATGCTGGGGGGTGGGGGTGGTGGGAGACATGAGTGGGGGCCTGGTGGAGGGTGCCCCTGGATGCTGGGGGGTGTGGGTGGTGGGAGACATGAGTGGGGGCCTGGTGGAGGGTGCCCCTGCACTGCTGGGGGGTGGGAGTGGTGGGAGACATGAGTGGGGGCCTGGTGGAGGGTGCCCCTGGATGCTGGGGGGTGGGGTGGTGGGAGACATGGGTGGGAGCCTGGTGGAGGGTGCCCCTGGATGCTGGGGGGTGGGGGTGCAGGGGGACATGAGTGGGGGCCTGGTGGAGGCTGCCCCTGGATGCTGGGGCGTGGGGGTGGTGGGAGACATGAGTGGGGGCCTGGTGGAGGGTGCACCTCAGTGCTGGGGGGTGGGGGTGATAGGGTACATGAGTGGGGGCCTGGTGGAGGCTGCCCCTGGATGCTGGGGGGTGGGGGTGTTGGGAGACATGAGTGGGGGCCTGGTGGAGGGTGCCCCTGGATGCTGGGGGGTGGGGGTGGTGGGAGACATGAGTGGGGGCCTGGTGGAGGGTGCCCCTGGATGCTGGGGGGTGGGGGTGCAGGGGGACATGAGTGGGGGCCTGGTGGAGGGTGCCCCTGCACTGCTGGGGAGTGGGGGTGGTGGGAGACATGAGTGGGGGCCTGGTGGAGGGTGCCCCTGGATGCTGGGGGGTGGAGGTGGTGGGAGACATGGGTGGGAGCCTGGTGGAGGGTGCCCCTGGATGCTGGGGGGTGGGGGTGCAGGGGGACATGAGTGGGGGCCTGGTGGAGGCTGCCCCTGGATGCTGGGGGTTGGGGGTGGTGGGAGACATGGGTGGGGGCCTGGTGGAGGGTGCCCCTCAGTGCTGGGGGGTGGGGGTGATAGGGGACATGAGTGGGGGCCTGGTGGAGGCTGCCCCTGGATGCTGGGGGGTGGGGGTGGTGGGAGACATGAGTGGGGGCCTGGTGGAGGGTGCCCCTGGATGCTGGGGGGTGGGGGTGGTGGGAGACATGAGTGGGGGCCTGGTGGAGGGTGCCCCTGGATGCTGGGGGGTGGGGGTGCAGTGGGACATGTGTGGGGGCCTGGTGGAGGGTGCCCCTGCACTGCTGGGGGGTGGGGGTGGTGGGAGACATGAGTGGGGGCCTGGTGGAGGGTGCCCCTGGATGCTGGGGGGTGGGGGTGGTGGGAGACATGGGTGGGAGCCTGGTGGAGGGTGCCCCTGCACTGCTGGGGGGTGGGGCTGGTGGGAGACATGAGTGGGGGCCTGGTGGAGGGTGCCCCTGGATGCTGGGGGGTGGGGGTGGTGGGAGACATGAGTGGGGGCCTGGTGGAGGGTGCCCCTGGATGCTGGGGGGTGGGGGTGGTGGGAGACATGAGTGGTGGCCTGGTGGAGGGTGCCCCAGCACTGCTGGGGGGTGGGGGTGGTGGGAGACATGAGTGGGGGCCTGGTGGAAGGTGCCCCTGGATGCTGGGGGGTGGGGGTGGTGGGAGACATGGGTGGGAGCCTGGTGGAGGGTGCCCCTGGATGCTGGGGGGTGGGGGTACAGGGGGACATGAGTGGGGGCCTGGTGGAGGCTGCCCCTGGATGCTGGGGGTTTGGGGTGGTGGGAGACATGGGTGGGAGACTCAGTGCTGGGGGGTTGGGGTGATAGGGGACATGAGTGGGGGCCTGGTGGAGGCTGCCCCTGGATGCTGGGGGGTGGGGGTGGTGGGAGACATGAGTGGGGGCCTGGTGGAGGGTGCCCCTGGATGCTGGGGGGTGGGGGTGGTGGGAGACATGAGTGGGGGCCTGGTGGAGGCTGCCCCTGGATGCTGGGGGGTGGGGGTGGTGGGAGACATGAGTGGGGGCCTGGTGGAGGGTGCCCCTGGATGCTGGGGGGTGGGGGTGGTGGGAGACATGGGTGGGAGCCTGGTGGAGGGTGCCCCTGCACTGCTGGGGGGGTGGGGGTGGTGGGAGACATGAGTGGGGGCCTGGTGGAGGGTGCCCCTGGATGCTGGGGGGTGGGGGTGGTGGGAGACATGAGTGGGGGTCTGGTGGAGGGTGCCCCTGCACTGCTGGGGGGGTGGGGTGGTGGGAGACATGAGTGGGGGCCTGGTGGAGGGTGCCCCTGGATGCTGGGGGGTGGGGGTGGTGGGAGACATGAGTTGGACATGAGTGGGGGCCTGGTGGAGGCTGCCCCTGGTGGCTGGGGGGTGGGGGTGCAGGGGGACATGAGTGGGTGCCTGGTGGAGGGTGCCCCTGGATGCTGGGGGGTGGGGGTGGTGGGAGACATGAGTGGGGGCCTGGTGGAGGGTGCCCCTGGATGCTGGGGGGTGGGAGTGCAGGGGGACATGAGTGGGGGCCTGGTGGAGGGTGCCCCTGCACTGCTGGGGGTGGGGGTGGTGCGAGACATGCGTTGGACATGTGTGGGGGCCTGGTGGGGGCTGCCCCTGGATGCTGGGGGGGGTGGTGGGAGACATGAGTGGGGGCCTGATGGGGGCTGCCCATGGTGGCTGGTGGGTGGGGGTGGTGGGTGACATGAGCAGGTGTGCAGGGTAGTCCCCTGTGGTGTCGGCGGCCTGCAGGGGCCGTGGAGGGTGTACAGGGAATACCTTGGAGCACACAGCCAAATCGCGTGTGGAACTTCCCACGCACCCCTGAAATACACGTACCCTGATGGAATCGCGTGTGGCACTTCCCGCGCACCCCTGAGATACGCGTACCCTGCTCGCACGGGCCCAATCGTGTGTGGAAATTCCCGCGCACCCCTGAAATGCACGTACCATGCTGAAATCGCATGTGGAACGTCCCCCGCACCCAGAAATACACGTACCCTGCTGAAATCGCGTGTGGAACTTCCCGCTCACCCCTGAAATCCACGTACCCTGCCAAATCGCGTGTGAGACTTCCCGCGCACCCCTGAGATCCACGTACCCAGCCAAATCGCGTGTGGAAATTCCCGCGCACGTACCCGGCCAAATTGCGTGTGGAACTTCCCACGCACCCCTGAAATCCACGTACCCTGCCAAATCGCGTGTGAGACTTCCCGCGCACCCCTGAGATCCACGTACCCAGACAAATCGCGTGTGGAAATTCCCGCACAGGTACCCGGCCAAATCACGTGTGGAACTTCCCGCGCACCCCTGAAATCCACGTACCCTGCCAAATCGCATGTGAAACTTCTCGCGCACCCCTGAGATCCACGTACCCAGACAAATCGCGTGTGGAAATTCCCGCGCACCCCTGAGATACGCGTACCCTGCTCGCACGGGCCCAATCGCGTGTGGAAATTCCCACGCACCCCTGAAATGCACGTACCATGCTGAAATCGCGTGTTGAACGTCCCCCGCACCCAGAAATACACGTTCCCTGCTGAAATCGCGTGTGGAACTTCTCGCGCACCCCTGAAATACACGTACCCTGCGGAAATCGCGTGTGGAACTTCCCGCGCACCCCTGAAATACGCGTACCCTGCTCGCACAGGGCAATCCATGAGGTACTTCCCGTGCACCCCAGTGATACACGTAGCCCGCTTGCCGTGCTGGTACAGGGTTAGCGCAGCCCTTTGCGCTGGATTGGGTATATGGATGGCTTTTCCCTGCGCGAGAGGCGTTCTTGGGGGCGTAACTGGCGCTGCTGCAGGGTCGCTGCGCCACTGTGCGCCACGGCTGGTTTTGGTGGCTGGAATCCATGAATACGCTGTGCGCGGAAATGGATTTTGGCGCACGCGGCTGGCGCAGGGATTCGCACGCGCACACTGTGCGCCTGCCGCGTGCGCCAATTGTGCGCTGAATTCTATGAATTACCCCCTAAGTATCTGTACCTGATACATACTTATATCATGTCGATGTAATCGACATGCAAGTGCTGAAAAGACCCATTTGGCCTTGGGATGACTCCTCTCATTACTTTTAATGTATGCCCAGCCGTGAATTGCTGGCAGATTATACAGTTCACTATAAAAAATGCAATGTACTCGGTTAAATTCGGTATGAACCAGTCTTCTGTGAGTGTTGCTGCTAGATTCTCTTTTGTCATATATTCCGGATAATGTAACTGCTCCAGCGCTATTTTTAGTAGGGCTACAGGCATTACTGGTTTACCAGTGCCGTCTTGTCACTACAAGCTGCCAGAGGGGTTTAAAGAACACCCTCGATGTTTCCAAATATTCTTTTCTTCCTGTGGTGCCTCCCCTTTGAGTTCCATTAGCTGTGTTTGCTCCAAATTAGAGTAACTTTCAGGTGCCGTTTGTGTAACCACCATTCGCTCATTTGCATGGATAACTTCCACTTCCATGATCGTTTCACTTTTGGGTGCCATACGCTTGGCTTCCATGTCTGCCTCTTTATTTCCACGTGAGATCAAATCTGTTCCTTTCATGTCTGCGGTGCATTTCACGACCGCTATGCCCACTGGGAGCTGTAGTTCCTTAATGAGTCTCTCCAATAAGGCTGCGTGCTGCACTGGCGTGCCGTCAACTCAGAGGGAGCCCCTCCTTTTCCAGCATGCTAGGCCTGTCTTGCACTGTCGACGTCACATAGGCAGAGTCATTGTACACTGTTACTTCCTGGTCTACGTGATTCACAATGGCGAGTATCAACACCAATAATTCTGCAGCCTGTGCTGAATAATGAGGTATTTGTGCACTAAAAAGCACTCAAAATTCTCCATTTGCTGTGTGCTTCACCACAGCAATGCCAGTATATCTTTGTCCGTCACTTTGATCGGTCCTCGAAGACCCGTCAATGAAGACAATCTCTCCTCCTGCCGAGGCATTTTCTTTTACCTTGGGGATTTCATCATAGAATTCTTCATAATTTCCATAGTCATGTGTTGGCTCTCCTTCAGTGACTGGCTCTTCTATAAAGATAGCTGGGTTCACTATCTTACATCGGACTACCTTAATCGATGGATTTGACATGGTCACTTCATAAGCAGATGCTCTCTGAGATGTCAATAAGCCCTTTGGTTTCTCTAGAATGGAAAATAGTGAGTGCTCGACGTACAATGTCATGGAGCATCCCATCACAATGGTTGTAGCCTTCTCTATGGCAAACACTGCGGCAGCTAAACTTTGTTTGCACTGGAAATGACCTCTCATTACTGGGTCCAAATTTCCACTATAGTTTGCCAGGGGCTTGTATCCCAACATGGTTCTTTGTGTGAGTCCTGCCGTCATAATGCTGCCATTCATGTGTGAAAACAGGTAAAGTTTCTCTGCATAATTGGGGATCCCTAGAACTGGTGCTGTGCAAATAGCTCTTTTGAGTTCACCAAATCCTTTCTCCATGGTCTCAGACCATTCAATCTTTTCTTTCGTTACTTGGGCCTTCTTTAGGGCCTGAAGTAAAGGCTTAGTGTAATAGCTATAGTCGAAGACCCATGCCCTAACATAGTTGCATAGGCCTAGAAAGCTCTGCATCTGTTTTATCGTGTGTGGCTTAGCCGTGTTCAGTATGGCTTCAGCCCTTTTTGTGGTCCCTCTCTTTCCTTCATTTGAGATCAGCTGGCCTATGTACAGCACTTCTTGTTGACAATATTGTAACTTTTCCTTGTCAACCTTATATCCTTTGTCAGCCAGTATAGTCAATAGCTGAACAGAATTGTACCTGCACTGCTCTTCTGTTGTGCTGCAAATTAAGATGTCATCCACGTATTGAAGGACAACACTTTTTAGTGCAATATTGCTCAAGTCCATCTGCAGGACTCTGTTAAAATTAGATAGAGACTCACAGTACCCCTGGTTTAGTCCCTTGCTTTTCAGACACATCTGTCTGAATGTGAATAACGTCAGATCTTGTGAGTCACGGTGCAACGCGATTGAGAAAAATGCATTTTTCAAGTCATTCACCGTGAAATATTTTGCCTCAATGGGTATATTACATAGAATTGTAGACTGGTTAGGAACTAGAGGGAACTCGGCCTCAACAATATCATTTATTGCCTTAGATCTTGAATTAGCCTCTAAGACCCTCCCTTTGATTATTTGATCAGATAAACCACGGTATTGCATGATGACTCTGATGTCACTACAATGCACTGTTCCATCATTACAGAAATTGTCTTAAAAATCCCCTAATCTGCCTCTCTGGACATGGGATATTGTCAGGCTTTTGGTAGAATTGCTCATGGTTTCAGTTTAAACCTCACTTCTCCGACATCCTTCAAGAGGCCTACGTCAGAGGGTCCTGTAGTCCATACTGAGACAGGCACTTGGGCCATGTCGTCATCAAAATATTCAGGACAGTTTATCATTCTCTGAGGTACTTCTCTTTTGATCATTTTTACCCAAAAGGTAAGACTCACTTCCACCATTGTCTCTCCCATATCTGCTTGTTCTTCAAACAGATCATCATCGGTGACATCAGTCAATCCTTCTTCAATGGCAATTACTGCGCAACATCGTCAGCCCTTGTCATCATAACCGTCAATCAAGGCCACCCTCCCTCGTACTGCAGCGTGTGTATCATCAAGGGAAATACTTGTCCCTTTTCCTTGTGCATCGGTATTCTTGGCCTGAATAGGAATTCATCAGGGGTTCTCATGATTCTGTCTACAAGGCCTGGCAATCCTGCCATAAGCACATGCATACCAATATTTCAGGCTCTAATGGTATAGCCCTCATGGCTGTGTGTCCTGCGTACATTTGAATAGTGTATTCCTGGAGTTGAACATATTATGCCCTCCTCTGTGAATGAGATTGTCATGTTTAACTTTGTCATTAAATCTTGACCCAAAATGTTTACTGGGGTCTGACGTGAATATAGTAAAGGCATATTCATCTCACATTCTCCTATGGAGACTGGAAGTGCATTTGTGAAGGGAACACACATTGTAGCTCCTGTAAAACTATCAGTATTTATGGCCTAGCCGGAGAAGGAAAACTTGCCTTCATGTATGCACAAGCGTGTTGCACCCGTGTCAACTAGGAAGAAATATTCTTTATCCCCTATAATGAAATCCACCCTATGTTCCCTGTGAGGGTCTTGCAATGGTGCCTGTTGGGATTGTCCTTGTGGAAAATTCCCTGTGCTCTGTGGTTGCACGCCTTGTTGCGCTCCTGGCGCTTGGTGCTGCACCGTGTGATTCTGTGCAATACCCTGCTGTAAAACTGCAGGTGGATTCACCATGCCTGCTCCTGTCCCTTGACCGTTCTGCATCATGCCTTGGTTTCTGCATGTGCGTGCTAAGTGCCCTGTCATTCCATTCAACCAGCATACTGGTGGTGGTCGGATTATTTGCCCATTTGACATATCTTGATTACCATTTTGCATATTTTGAAAACCTCCTTGATTATTTTGGAAACCTCCCTGGTTACTCTGCCATCCTCTTCCCCTCAATCCTCTTCCCCTGGGGCAAAACCCTGTATTGCCCTGATTATTTTGCTGAGGATTAGTCACCTGTTGCATGCTTGATTCAGCTGTGCTAGTTATCATGGCTCCCTCAAGAGCCGATTTTGAAAATTTCTTCTACACCAATTTTGCTTCCTCACCCTTAGGTGCAGCTTCCTTTTTGCGATTCTTTTCTTGCAGTAATCTGCAGTAGTGTGTGATGGTTAGCTGTATTTCAGCCCAAGGCTTGGTTTCAATTCCCACCAATTTCTTGAGCTGTTTCTGCACCGGCTCTGGCAACCCGTGGCACAATATATGGTAGAACACAGGTATAGATTTCGTCCAAAATTCATGAGTCTCGAGCACCCAGGCGTCTTGAAAATTCAGTATATAAATGAACGGATCCTCAGACGCCTTCATTTTCCATGTCATTATAGCTCCCATATTGGAAGTATCTGGATATAGCACTCGTAGCAATTTCCATACTGTGGCTCTACAATTGTTAAATGGAGCTCCATCATGCAAGGTATTAATTGTGGTTACACCAGGGTAGCCTGCTCGTGCCCACACATCGTCTGCTCTCTCACTAAGTATGGCGATTAGGAGACCTTTGATGTCCCCTATGGCTAGAGTGTTTCCTCCTGTCATTTTTTCTAACTCGTATATCCAATTTCCGGGTCCCGATGTCAGCATTCGAAGCTTGTTTTTCAAATGTTCTCGATCCATGTCTGGCCATGGAATATATGGTGGTCTTACTCCCCCTTTCTCGAGTAATGGAAATTGGGATGTATAGTTCTCTCTCTCTTCCCTTATGGTACCTCTATCTATCACAGGGGTAATATTCCTGCATCGTAGCCTGCCTGGTAGGGACCTAAGTCTGTCCTCGTAGGGCGTTGAAGACACCCCCCTCTGGCCGTGTGATACTTCTTCATGCCGGTCTGACTTCGTGGCTTATTCTGATGACCTTGGTACAGATTCACTAGTATCTAACCATCTTATTCCTTTCTCTCTTGGGAGTCGTCTTTTGCTCTGTCTCCCTTGATCAATATCCTCACGCTCCTCCCTTTCCGTGTCGGACAATGTCTGTCCCCAATTCGAGCAATGTATCTTGATTGTTTCTACAGATTTCTAATCTATCCAAGGATAGTTCTGTATTCCTACTACTTAGGGTGGCATCCACAGTGTCGTAGAGCTGGGTGCTCTCCAGGCGCTCGTCTTCCCACTCCCCTTGGGGTGTTTGTTCCACCCCCATTTCATTATATATTTTATCGATCATTTCTCCGATGCTTCTGGTGTCAAAGTCATCTTCCATATTCACCCTAGACATGCCTGGTACTGAATCGTATGCAGGAAAGAATTCTTATATGTCTTCCCAATCTACTACTGGAGCGGGTTTTCTAACTTCTCTCCCCAGATATTCAAGATCGCCTGCTCTCTGTCTCTGCTTACTTTCTATGTCATCATCGAATTCTCTGCACTTCCTCGCCTCTTCTTTTACTCTTTTACTCTTTCTTCAACCTTTTTCGTTTCATTTCTACAATCATCTGCCCTTCGAATGTCCTCATCTCTTCGTCTCTTTATTCTTTTCTCTCGTATTCTTTGTTCTTCCTCTGACCTTTTCTGTTCCAGTCTGTCATGATCATTTGCTGCTCTTTGTTTTTGAGATCGAGCTTTCTTGCTCTTTGCGATATAACTGTTCTCGTGTTGCTCTGTCTTTCTTTCTTATTCTTTCATTTCTCAACTCCTTCTCTTTTCTCTTTCTCTGTACATCCTCTATCCTTTCCTATTGTTTTGAGCCATCAATGCCTTTGCCATCAAGTTTCAATAAAATGTGTCCTCCCATCCATTAGTTTTTTGTGCATGCTATCTCATCAGCTCTATCTTCGTTTCCCTTCTTTCCCTCTTTGTCGAGAGATGTGTTTGTCTGTGCTGGATCGCTTCTTTCGTCATTGCGTCTCCCCTTGTCCCTTTGGACCGTGGAGGCAATATCTTTATCCTTATCTTTCCTTTGATTTTCATCACTACTATGCGTAGGTGACTCATATGCGGGGTTGCTATACCCCGTGGCTGCTTTAAGCTCTCTCAGCGGGTATAATCCCTCGTCCTTACTTTCTTTACCCTTTGTTTCGGATGGGGCGGTTGGCGTGGTAGGCATCTCACCCCCTCTGATCATATATTAAGTATCCATTCTATTGGCGGCTGCTCTCCCTTCTCTTGTTCATACATTTTCCAAAGTTCTAAAATAGCTAGGCGTTTGTCTAGCTTTTTGCCCGTGTATGTGGCATGCAAATATGTCGTCATGTTTTGCAAGACGGCTTTAGATAAGGACCCACCCTGTGGCCATGGCATAAACAACTTGTGGGCAGTTCCTTTAATCCACTATGTACTGTATTTCTTCAGTTTGGGTGCGTGTTTCGGCAACTGTTTGCATAAGTGTGTCAATGGAGTTATGTCCTCCATGCTCTAATCTGTTCGCTTTCCTCCTATATAACACTTGTCAACATTTTTGTGTGGCTTAAACAGTTCCAACAATATGAGCGAGCACCAAACACTGCCAGCTCCAATCCCGAATTTTCACAAATTTAATACCTTTTATTTTACTCAAAAACATCAATTCATATCCAATATTATCTTAGCTATTCAATCGCATAAAATTTAAATTAGTTTTCTCCAAGAAATGTTTCAATGTATGATGTCACAACAAAAAACATGTAAGACAGACGCTTAACAGACTAGACAAACACCAGCTCGTCACAGGTATCTCTGCCTCCAATGATTACCCCTTCATGGAGTCTAAACGTATCCCTTTCACAACGTCTTTAACCGTTGTGGTAGTCTAATCGTTCCCCCTTTAGCTGGGACTCTGGGTACACATTTCTTCTAGCCGCTTGTATTAAAAGTGTAGGAATAAGGCAAATCCTCTCTCTTCTCGGGTGTCTTCCCCGGTACCCTCTCTCTTCTCGGGTGTCTTCCCCAGTAACCTTTATTTACTTAATTATTCTCAAGTCATTATAATATCCCCTTATATATATACATTCTTCTCTACTTATAACTATATTTTGTTTTCCCACCTCCCTCTGTTACCTTTACCCTTTACTTGTTCTAAGGAATGCACTTTTGCCAAAACATTCAATCTTTTTTACTCACCGTTCTCATGTTTCCTCTCTGGAGCCTCAGGATCACTGCCTTTGTTACTGCCTTCTTCAGCTTTTCACCCGCTCAGCTGCCTGTAGGAATGGGAAGGGATAACGTGGGGAACACGGGTCCCTTCAGCCCCTGGTCTGCAGTTTTTCTTACAGTACCACTGTCTACGGGGAGCTTTGCGGTCTACTCAGCCGAATGGCAAAGGACTTGTGATATTGCCGAAGATCTAGAGTTACTTTATGCAGATGGTCAATGGGTGTATTATTCTAATCAATATTCGATAATCGATAAACCATCAATCTCTGCTACCAAGTGTACTCCGGAGACCTGCGGCTGGCCCATAGAGCTGAGGTTTGCTCCGAAGTACTTTAAGACGAGATAGCTGCACCCTTGAGATGGGTGGGGGTGCAGATTTATTACTCCAACACTAATCAAAAAGGACAACTCAATGGTTTGGCAAAGGGAGTCAGTTTAATGACAAGTACAAAAAACGGGGAGTCATGGAAATCAGCAGTGATGCGATCATCATTCTCACTTCAACTCCAACGAACTTCATACAAGTTTGAACATTTATATTCAAAACTCGTCATAATTGACGTGTAACACTCAAAAGTTAACATGTAATTCTATTGGTTAGGAAAAGATAACTTTAATATAGGTACTATATCTGTATAAGGTAACCGAGTGAGGGGATTGGGTAAACACTGTCAGGTGGGCGTCTAAGCCCGTCCTTCAAAAATGACTACTGGAGACGTCACCAAAAGTACGACGTCGCATTGGTTCTACTAACTATAGGACCCTAGATTATTTGTTCCATTGTGATTGGGTTGGCACCAACCCCATGCATACATTTCCACTTTGCTTAGCAGCACGCAGAACGGTCAGCCAGGTGCAGGGTGCCCCTCAGCTACCCGGCCTTTCTCCAATTAAGGTTACAATCAATCATCGCTTCAGCAACTATGCGTCCATTATTTTATTGTGGTTGGCCTCAAAACTGTATCTTCTGTCTGGAAGAGTTCTGATATCTCTGCCTGGGTGGATGCCAAGTGTAGGTGTGAACTCGTGCTTCTCCTCGCTGGGTTGGTTAAGTGCTTCCCGCACTGTGAATTTGTCTAGTTTCTCTCAATTTGTGAATTTTATTCTTATTCAACTTGCCACCTGCCTACGCCTCCTTATCTTGACCTTTCAGAGACAGGATATTCTGTTTTTAAGTTTCAATTATATGTAGCTACTCTTCGTTCCTTCCATTGGTATGACCTTGGCTCTCCTGGAATGAGTTGCATCTGCTGAGTTTCAATTCAGCCGTCTCTTCTCGTTTTGCTAGAATATTAATCTCTGCTCATTCTGCCTTTAGTAACCTGGGTGGATTCCGCTTTGTTTGCAAAGTGGAATTATACTTATAATACTGTGCTTAGTTTTGAGGTAGATTATGTATAATGGCTCTTGCTGCACTATTCATCTACTTAACATTGCAAGCCATACTGTTTTCTTAGCTTTCTTGCGGTTCCAAGCATATGTACAGGTTTTAGCTGGTTGAATATCTTCATCCTATTTACATCTTAAGCTTCTTTGTATTTCAACCTTGTTCTCCCCTTTTAGGTTCACAATATCCTTATTCATGGTGTTTTGTCTCTGTGTGTCATTCTTGAGTTGTCAGTTCTTCTATTTGTACGTCAGTCCGGGTCCTTGTGATGTCACCATTCATCTTCCATTAAGAACTTTTTGGTTTCTTCCGGGACTGTACTTAGTCAATCTTCATTTTGTCTCATTTGCTGGTAAGGTTTCCTTAATGGATACCTTACTGTCCATGGTTTTCTTGGTATTGGTACTTCAATAGGTGTTGCTATTCTGATAGGTACTGAGCAGAGTGCTACTGAGGCTCTCTGCTGATTTATCTGCTCAACATACGTCACATATTTTGGTATGAACGTTCCTGGTACTTCAAAATGGGCGAATGGAGTGCAGGCTTTATTTGGGACCTCCTCTACATGTTCATAAATGTGACCACGCAACCTATCTCTTGCGAAATGCCCAAGCAAATCCCTCAATGTCTCCGCCACACCGAAGGCAGGCGTAAGGACAATTGCGCATAGGATTCGCAGCACAGAGGTGAGTTCGCATTTTGAATTTATGGGTGCGTGCACGCAGACATGGTTCCGATCAGACTTAGGGGTGATTGTACACTACGTAGTGGGGCGCTGGGCGTTTTACGGGGGTTTGCCCACAGATTTTCTGAGTTTTATGGGATTACCAAAGTGGCATATACATGTTGTCGGGGTGGCTGCAACAGGTACGGGGTCCCTGCGCAGTGTTCCCGAGATGCCGGCCTGCTTGTGGAGGACCCCACACACTGCTGAAGGGTGCGTGTATTCAAGCAATGATGAGAGCATAAATGTAGCTGTTCTGGCTGTTTATGTTTGTCTGGGGCGTTCCGGCCGCGACTTCCGAATATGGTTATTTTGCACAGTAAATTCCATGAATACGCTGGGCGTGCATTTTTTCTTCTGAACGAAGGCTCGCGCAGTGTCATTCTCGGCACGCAGCAATTGTGGGACAAATTCAAACTTTTCCATGAATCAGGCCCACAGTCTCTAGAAATACCAGGCCCTTTAATTATTAATAATGGCTTCACAATGCATTGTATCTTTCAGTAAGTGCCACCTTGCTCCCTATTATGCAAAGACTCCAATTTAAAACAAGCACATTTTCCATCATTCAGTTCCACCGTCTTTAGCAGCGCTGTGCATATAATAATAGAAGCCTTGCAAAAGGTGTAGGTTCATATCTTTAGTTCGACTGGAGGAAATTAAAGGGTTTGATTAAGAAACCAGCCACGCTCCATAGGGATATGGGAAACTGGAAGGCAATCATCTCTTAATTACCCAATGATGCCATACACATACATACTGCGTAATTACACGCAAACACAATATAGCATTTGTATTTATTTTGCATCATTAGTGTAATTATCAGCATAACATATTGGAATAGGTTGCAGCAGGTTCGTTTGAACACACTGTTTGTAAATAATTACCATTATTAAGTCTATCTATTCATTGTTATCAAACTCTGCTAGCTGCAGATGTCCTCTGATTGCAAAGAAGCCTGCTAATTAATCCACTCAACTTTGCCTCGGCAATAAAGGCAGCAGTGTATTAAAGCAATGCAATACTTATGTGACTAACTCAGAATACATCTAGCTGGGATTAGAGATGCCAGCGGGGTTAATGTACCTGCTGCCGAGATCTGATTGCAACACATGAGATGCTTGCTTGAGTAGAATGATTTGTATTCTGCAGATCCATCCTTTAAACGTTGCCTGTCTCCGAACAAAAGGGTTAAGTCCCGGGCCACTGTAAAAAAGTAGTACACCAAGCCTGCTGAGGGATATAACCTACACCATCAGGGAAACCAGAGACCACCAGAGAAAGGGAACCAGAGCTTGTTGTGGGCTCAATCTGAGACAGCCCCCTCCTGCTCATGTGTGTTTACCTATGCCAGAAAGGGCATTCCATTTTGCTTTCCTTTTATCCCATAGACTTTTCTCCAACCATTACTGAATGCAAATAATGTTGCTGACACTGGCACTCCCCATAAATGACTTTCACATGTCTAAATTGAAAGAAAGTTATAACAGTGAGTTGATTTCAGTCTTAGAACACATTGTAGCAGTGCAGTCTGTTGGTTTCCAAGGTAATCATCGTCATTGTCAGAACCCCTTTTGTGACTGATGTGGGATGATATCACACAGCATATATTTTGTTTTCAATATTTAAATCAGGATATACACATTTTGTAATGAATGCTACATGATTCCCTGTACCAAATATAGTTGTGATGTTTCTAATTTCCCTTTCTTAACCTAAAAAGAATACAGCACCAAAGAAAACAACTGTGCTACCTCTCACGGCCATTGGCCTATTGTTTCTTCATGTTGCAACGTTTCATACGAAAGGCGTAATCTGTTTTTGCATACTATGTTAGCCCGCCCCTTTAATCATGAACTGTACACCTTGAAACGGTTAACTACTTACTTGGTGTCTAACTCTAATGCAATATCTTATCCTGCTGTAACCTCAATGTATTCTCAACAACTGCACCTAGATACCTTTGGGTTATGTGCGCTATATAAATGCACAAAAAACTAAATAAATACATTCAGCTGGCGCAGGCGTGATCCATGTGCGGTTGTGGGATCTAAGAGAAGATGTTACTTGCAGAATTCAATTTTCTACTAATGTTATAAAAGATGGTTGTACTTTTTCCGCCATGGCAAGTGCATATTGCAACACCTTCACGGTCTTTGGCCACTACCGTCATTGTGAAAGTCAATCTTGAACAACTATTGTGCCATCATTTTACTGGTGCAGTGCCACATCCCATTGATTTTATGACTTTCCTCCCAAAACACTGTCTGCGTTTGGGTGTGCTACTCCATGTAGCCATTAGAAATGTGCATTTCGACTTCATAGCAATGCATTTTCTCTTAGGTGCAATTTCATCTTTACTGCTCTGCCCTCTCTGTCCTTCCACATCTTATATCTTCTTAAGAAAACTGTTTGCTAATTGTAATATTAGCACCACTCATGTTTGCTGGTGGTGGCACATGTTATGGTTGCTTAGCTTAATATTACTGCTGAATTTCTGAGGTTTTTTCGGTTTTACTTATAACCATAACGTCCCTTTGGCAATGTTTTTTCATTGAATTTCATATGTTTTCATTAGTGCTACTTAACAATAACGTTCATTTAACAATGTTTTTTCAGTGAATTTCATGGTTTTTTACCAGTGCATGCTAATTTCCTACAACTTACCAATATCACACTTACCCCAATGTAGCAAAATGTTTTCTCCAGTTTAGAATACTTCACCTTAAAGCTCTGCCATTTCCCACCTTCTTACATCATTTTTAACACTTCTACACACTTTTTGCAACTTTTCCCACTATTTCTGCGTGTGTATATGTTGCAAACATCTGACCTCATCGCTGACTTTCTGGACAGTGTCACATGACCGCACACATGTGTGCAGCATGATGACGTGGCCACGAACGTGCCCACACTTTGTGATTGGGTCCGTGCTTCACGGACAGATTGGAACTGCACTTTCTACTGATCTGACAACTTTCAACCTTAGAATGATGCACCCTTGCACAGATCCTACAACCATTCTTACTCATTATCCACCAACAATCTAGCACACAGCACATCCTTGGAAGAATATTAGCAAAACTGCTATTTGTCTTAAAATGGCACCGCCTTCTGCCATCCCTCGTCCCTAAGAACCACCATCACCACTAGCAGCTGCAGGATGAGCACAACGAAATACAAATGATGCACTTCCAAAGATAAAGAAGAGGACCAGGAAACATGAGGTAGAGGAAGTACCTACCTCTTCCACAAATAGACAATCATGGGTGTGGCAGTTCTTTACAAATGTTGGAAATGCACCAAAGGTTAAAGATACCAAAGTGAAATTCACTGTCAGTCACGGTCTACCTGGACCACATCCATGCAATGTCACAACCAATCCAACCACTGCAATGCTCTCAGAAAGGATCTTCCTTTCTTAGCAAATAATAGCCTGTTTTCCTCCACCTCATCTTCATCAACCAGTACTATAATCACACAGCCTACTTCTGTGTGACACAAAATTCCACCAGCTACCTTGCAAGCAATGAAAGAGGCTGTTGATCCATATCTTTCAAAGACAAATGTCTTCTGTATTTACTGCAACGCACCACTCTGCAGGGGTGAGCAATTTCGAACTGGTTTTCAAGCTCTAATCAAAGAGCATGAAAAACACAGCCTAGCAGCGCTACACCTTCCACTGTCCACATGCCCCTCTATATTAGTGCTTGGTGCATATATATTTTACATTGCCACCTTTCAGGGGGGAAAAAAAAACAAAAACAAAAACAAAAACAAAACATTGCGGTAGGAACCACCGCTCACAGTTAAAAAATAAAATGAACAAAGTAATTTTATAGAATTAATCTATTTTGCATATTCAATGAAGTATATGAACTCAATAAGATTCTATCTGCTGAACTACTAAAGAGCCGTGCGGCACTGATTACATTTGCCCGCCCCTAGCGCAAACATCACTACATGCTCAAAATGAGCCTCACGTACTTCAATGACGTTAGTGGGCACCATAGCCAAATGTAGAAAGTCATCACCAACTTCATAAACTTATATTACGCAGAACACAGCAGTTAAACACAAACATCCACAACAAACACAAAACCTTGGTCTTTTTTTACAGAAATGGTAGAAACATTTTATTTTGACTAAAACAGCAGTAGTGGGGACCGTACAAAAAGATATATATAGATATATATATATGAAAAAACAAGGAAAGGTGCGACTCCAATTCTCTGCATGACCTTCCAGGCCACTGGTGTACTCCTCCGACTGGTTCCTGTGGCAATACACGTCATCAGGGAGGCTGGGTGGACTTGCAGCTCACCGCAGGTGCAGGTGATAAAAATCTGCTGCAAGGGCTACTGGTAGATGTAGTCATCTGGTCAGCAGAGAAAACGCTCACGCCCAATCCCACAGTGGAGAAATGGGGGGAATGTAGCCTCAAGTGAGGCACTCCAAAGCCGGGCATATATAACCCTGGTGCGGCACCCTGTCAGGCCCTGAGGATTCCACCCCTCAAGGTCCTGCGAAAAATGAAAAAACAAGGAAAGGTGCGCACTCCAATTCTCTGCATGACCTTCCAGGCCACTGGTGTACTCCTCTGACTGGTTTCTGTGCCAATACACGTCATCAGGGAGGCTGGGTGATAAAAATCTGCGAAATGTTATGAAATTGTATTATCATATATGTAATTGTGTAGTAAAATCCACAGCTTTTTTATTGCCAACACTACCTACAATGTGTCAGTATTTAATGAACAAACAACCCAAAAAGCTTGGGAGTAAGGGGTAATAACAGAAAAGGGCCAGGGGTCCATCGCTGCTTCTCAGCTTATAGGGTAGCGCAATAGGCCTGGGACAGCATTCAATAGGCTCATACATATGTTATTGCATAAAAAAGGTCTTCAAAAGAGAGTCTACACATACCAGCACTACAGTATCCATTTCCACAATAGTCACAGTGCATAACATACCTTTCTGGTGCACATGGTGTAGCACACCTTCAGTGTCTCCATCCACCCCCGTCCCCTTTCCAGCACACCATCACAGCTGCCAAGTGTCATTTATACTAGACATAGGGGACATAGGGGTATGTAAGGATAACGTAATGCGACTGCCATACACCAAAGCATGTGTTATTGCACACCACTATGAAACAATATTCTTATATGTTTGAACGTGTAGTGCACTTACAAAACTGTCTGACAACTATTTACCTGCAACTATTTGATAATATTTGTATTTATGTTTTTTTTATCCAGTAATGTTTTTTCTTTCCCGATGACTCAATTTCATAATACCTCATATTACAAACACATTATACTGCCACTGAATTAGGAACTATTACTTTTCACCTATTGCTACTATAATCATTCTAGCCTTACTCCTACTACATTGCCTTTAATTACAATACACATACTACTACTGTAGTCATTGTGCCCAGATCACATATTCTAGGGGCATGGCCTGCAGCCATGCCCCCCAGAATCTAGCCACTGACCACAACACAATTAACTGCATACCAAGTAAATATCATACACAGTGAACTAATGAAACTCACCCCAGCCCCTTGCAATCCAAATGATATCCGTGACATTTTCACAGACATCAAAGGAAAAACATGCCCATTTTTGGTCTTTTAAAGACCATATCCCATCCCATCCTCATCGCCCCTCAACTCCCCAGATATTGTTTAATTAGTTTGACAAGTTCAATCTTGTGTTTAAGGTGTTTTTCCAAAGTGTTTGTGGACAACAGGCGCTGTCCGTGCATCTAACATGGCGGCTGGTTCCAGAAATCTGACGTACATCACGCTTTTCACCATCCAATCACCATGTCCACGAACCTCATGTCAACCCCTGAGCCAATCGGAGGTCCATCCGCGGACTGAACAGGGAAGTAAGTCCACGGACTGAACCCAGATGTCACTCATTTATTTTTGCCTACTTTTTGGTTGTTTAAAAAAAAACGACTGGATAGATTTACACCAAATTTACAAAAGCACATTTTCGGGACCAAGCCGCCGCTTCTGTCGCACATTTGGAAAAGGTCTGTCCAGCGGTTTGGCCTGTAGACATGAGCAACATTTTGTTTCCATTGCATCTATGGTAAAAACAACACATTTTGGGATCCCCTTATAACTTTGCACCATCTGCACAAAATCTCACCAAAGTTTGCAGGATCAATCTTACGGGGCCATATACATTTTTTGCAAAGTGCTGATTCATCCAGGGGGGCCAAGGTATAAGCCAACCAAAATGTGCTCTTCATATGGGTTGAGCAACTTAACTATAACTACATGGCTGCCATCACAGGCCCTGTAATATCCAAAATGTTCCTTCATTACATGCCCTGAGGCAGCAGCCATGTAGTTATGGTTAAGTTACTAAACCCACAGGAAGAGCACTTTTTAGGTGGCTTATAACTTTGCTCCCCCTGGACGAATCATCACCAAGCTTTACAATGAAAAGTATATGGTCCACTCTGAATATTTTTGCAAAGTTTGGTGAGATTTGGTCAAGGGGGGCAAAGTTATAGGGGGGTGCCAACATTTCTTTTGTTCCCATAGACATAATGAGAAAAAAACTTTGCTCATGTCTACAGCCCAAACTGCTGGACGGATTTTCACATAATTTGCAGCAGGAGTGGCGGCTTGGCCCCAAAAGCATTCTTTTGTTAATTTGGTGAAAATCCTGTCGTTTTTTTTTAAATGACCAAAATCTAAGTCCCAAAAATGTGTGATATCTATGTCCACTTTGCGGACTTACTTCCATGTTTGCTCCGCGGTCAGGACACCGATTGGTTAATCGGCTTGTGTCATGTCTGCCGACATGCAACGTGTTCACTGATTGGTTGGAGTGAAACGTGAGGTGAGTCAGATTTTTGGAAATGCCTGCCATCTTGGATTTGCAGACATCGGCCGGTATCCGTGGGCATCGCGGCAAGAACATATTAAAAAAACGCACCACTGCACTTGTCAAACTTATCAAATAATCTCTGGGGAGGTGAGGGATGATGAGGATGGCTGCAAAAAGCAAAAAGAAGCAAAAAAATGGGTGGTTTTTGCCGCAAAAGTCCACCAACAGTTCAGATGTTCGCAAACAGTCCTGTGAAAGTTTGCGGACACCTCTGCATTACTGGTTTGGTGAAAAGCAGTTCTTTGATGGCTTATAACTTTAGTGCTACTAAATGAAAATTCATGACATTTTCCAATTATTTCCCTGACCTGATCCAGAATGAGTTTCCCAAGTTTGGCAAGATTCTGTCATAAGGGGACAAAACTAGAGGCGGGGTCCCAAAATTATGTAAAGGCTTATAAATGAGGTGCCATTTGTCAAATCTACACTTAATTTGGCAAATTGATGATAGATCTAAATATAAATGTTTTTGCAGAGTTTGGTAGGATTTTGTCAAGATGGAGCAGAATTAGAGGGGGTCCCAAAATATTTTAGAGGTGTATAAATGTGGTGCCATTTGACAAATCTACACAAAGGTTTTCAAAAAGATTATAGATCTAGATATACATGTTTTCGTAAAGTCTGAATGGATTTTGTCAAGTGGGGGCTAGGTTATATGACAATTGTATGTGCATACATTTGACACTTTTGAAAAAATAAAACATGGGTGGATTTCCAGAAAATGTGTGTAAGGAGCATTGGCAAGGACCTGAAAGCATGGTTTTGCAAATGTGCCGTGTTTTATTTTTTGACAAGTGTCATAATGTAGGTACAAAAAATAGTGCTATATCTTTGGTGACTGAGGTGTAGCCTGTGGCCATGGGCAGTGGCCAGATTGTCCAGGTCATGGAATAAGGTCATGATCCGGCCAATCTGGCTACTCGCCATGACCACGAGGGGCAAAACATCGGGTTAAAGTGGCCATGTCCATCTGGGACTGCCTTTGTGGTGAAGTTATTCGAAACTGGGATAGATTTGAAAGGGAAGAAAAATGTGCTTGTGGTAATAAGGTTATAGGGTTCTCTTTTCGCCTTCTACAGGCTTCTTTGGAAAGCAAAGAGGGGCCGTGTATGCAACCCCGCCTTCCCTTTCCATGGTGGCCATCTTGGAAACAGGCTTCCATGGAAAGCGAAGAGGGGCTCTGTATGGAACCCCACCTTCCCTTTCCATGGTGAAATCCTTTTTTTTAGCACCCCAGGTTCCTGCTTTGGGAACCTAGGGTGCTAATGGCCTTCATCCCCGATTACAGGGGCTGGAATGGGGGGATAATGGTCCAGAGACCTCATTATCCATCCTCGCTTCGCTTGGGCCAGTATCCACCATTCCACTTCCCATTAGCATTACACAAAATGCAAATGAAAATGTTGGAAAATCTTATTGAGTCTATGTACTTTACTGAGAAATATAAAGTAGTTGGAGTCTATAAGTTTATTTTTAGTTCTATTTTTTAACAGTGAAAGGTGGTTCCTAAAGGAACATTTCTTTTGTTGTTTTCGGATGTATTTTTTATTTATTTTTGGCAGGAGAGCTACGACCGAAATGTATGGAGGAAATGAGGGAAGAGGCACCAAACACTGATATGGAGGGGTAGGTGGACATGGGAAACTGTTGCGCTTGTGTTATTCATAAAGTAGGGGGCAGTGTTTCTCATGCTCCTTGATTACAGCAGTGGTGGTGCTTCTTGGGGAGGAGGGATGGCATTACCAGATGCCATTTTAAGATAAATCACAGTTTTGCTAAAAGTATGCACTTTTTCATAGGTTTTTATTAGTGCAACTTAACCATAACATCCCTTTGACAAAGTTTTTTTAATTAAATCAGTATTATATATAACCCGCTTTTAATATAGGGTGAAACAGCCGCTGTATTTGTCATTCAACACACATATATACATATTGAAATACAACATAAAAAGCACATAACTGGGCTACAAATAGCAGGTGCTACAATATACACACTCATCGTGAGAGTACACAGATTGGAAAAACGTGAATGTACAACTGTTATCCAACATACTCCATCATGTCCCTAACTGGTTCAATATAACTATCTATGTCCTTCCAGTAGCCTCATACAGGTTGTTAAAGTCCAACATAAAATACAATAAGAAGCTGTTGATACACTGTGTTTTGTCCCATTTTGTCTCATAGCCCATTTTCTTCAGGGCTTTCATCGGGAAAAGAGAGAAGTTTATTGCAAACCAATGTATACATGAGGTCAATCATGGATGTTCATCAACTATGTGTTGGGATGCAAGTGCATTGTCCCAGGCAGGCAAAGAGATTCAGGGTACGCAAGACATATTTGCAGGTGGCCAAGTGCTGTCAGTTCTTTTTGGTCATGCCGTAATGCCCATGTATTCAGTTGTAGTTAGTTTTGGCACAAATTAGAAGCTCCATATAGCAATACAGAAAGAGCAACAATGTTTTCATGTTGCAGTTGCAGAGATTAAAGACAGGGTGATGTATTTTGTATTTAGCAATAGAATACAATGTTATGTTTTAAGAGATGTGCTAGTAGGTAGCAGACGTAAGTAGGCGTCTGAAATGGAGTCAGAGAAGTGCTGCAGTATAGGTGAGGTCCAGGGGATAAGGTAGCAGGCATTCCGTCATGTTGGATTTCAGAGCACATTATTGGATGTGTTTGGTAAAGTACGAGAAAAAGGCCTAACGTGGAACTGTCCAGTTGATCCAGGGACGAGTCACCTTTCCATCCCCCAGAGAGAAGTTATGCTGCCAAACTCACAGGCAGCCGTGCTGTGCCAATTATAGCTAATTGGGTGCAGCTGCAGAGCTCAGAAGAGCCGGAAAGGAATGCCAGGTACGGGGAGGAAGGGTGGGACTGTGTCCTTTGAGGGCTGCACTAATTTGAGTAGGGCATGGTGTTCTGTGATGCTAAGAGGCCTGGTGAAAATTTAGAGCACTACTGCCCTCACCTGAAGAGTAGTCATCCTATTTGAACTGCAGGCGCTCAGCTCTAGGAATCCATAAATATGCAAAATACAAACATAGGCGTGGTGTCCCATCATGCAATTCATGGGTACCTGGGTTCCCAGAGAGGTAAGGGAGGAGACGTGCTAGTGTAGTACTGTAATTTGGGATGGGAGAAGCAGAGATGAAGACAATAAATATATCTATAAGGATAGGGAGCTGTGTCTGATATAACAAGGAGGGCCATTGTATTGTAAAGATGGCCTGAAAAGTCACCCAAAACTACCCAGAGGTTCTGGGGCTAGATCAAACTGAATGCATTAACGGAAATAGACAAAGTGCAAGGAAAGAAAACAAGCTGTATTGACATCAAAATAAAACAGGAACAGCATCTAATCATACAAATCCCGAAGCTCTCAATGTGCTTATCGAAAACAACAACTTTTAAGTCAATCCTTCATCATAATTAGCATCATAATGTACCAACACATATGGGGTGAGGGATTGGTTAAGGGGAATGACTACATACACAGTCTATAAGGGTTAAACCACTGTTTGGGTAACAACAATCTGATAACTCCTCCTGAAACCTCCTCTAAATTGATAACAATAATAAAACATAATGTATACGATTGACCATTGGCTGGCATAATACGTATTGGGTGGCCTAACATTTAGGGTTTTGAATGCTTTGCTCCATCCTGACCAATCCTGTGCAACTGACAGGTCGTGAAGACATGAGCCAGACAGAAGTAGGAGGAGAGAAGTCCACGGACTGCTTTCCTTTCAATTAAAGAAGATAGCATCCCTTATTCCTAGGCCATGAGCCAGAGTAATATCTGTGTATTCAACCTTGTGCAGCACCTCATGTCTCGGAATATGCTTGAGGAGTGAGGCAGGGGTCCTATCAGTGTTTGTTGCTAATGAATAGACAGTGTTGTTTGATTATTAAGATTTTAGCTAATATTTGTGGAATTGTTATGGTTCTTTTTACCACTGGGGACACTCTTGAGTTATTCATTTTGGAGTTTTCTTCGGTTTATGGTTTGCTCGTACCTGACTCACAATGGTGGGTTGTGCTCTTCCAAACATTAATTAGATGGGGAGTATTCTTATGTCAGGGGAACTATTATCTTGTGCCATTACTGCAGCATTTAGACCCTCCCAAAGTTTTCAGTACCTGTGGCTCTGATTAGCAGTTACTGCATGAGCTCTGCACAGATCTGTATTTCTGTGATTTAAGCATGTTAAATTCTCATGAAGTCTTGAGGCTTTCATCAACTTAAAAGCAAGCTGTGGCTTCAATTTTGGAAAAGATGGCTGCCCATTACTTTTGCGCTTCTATTTTCGTGAGCTACATTCGTGTGTCATTCATGTTGCATTCAGCTTATGCATTGCTTATGTAAGTATTCTTCATGTCTTTATGGATTCTATATTAATATACCTAATGTAAAAATGCATATTTGACCTACTGTGCAGATTTATCATGGTGAGTGCATATTTGCTTTGTGGCTAATGCATGCCCATGTAATGTCGTAATGTTAACTTGGTTTTACTTGTGCCATCTGCTGTTTGAATTGTGTCCATCCCCTCATGTACCTGTCTGGGATATGGGTAGTACGGTTGTCTTAGTGAGTAATGCTTCACACTTATGCAAACCTGGGCAGTGGGAGGGCAGTAGCTATGTTCACCTGCCTCTCAACAGTATTATCCAAGCAGAGTTGGACCTTGTTATTCACACTTTGATCAGGCTCCGACGGAGGGATGCTCATCATGTGATGGTCAGGACCATTTGCTTATTAAAGCAATGTATTATGGCAAAAATGTACTTGGTTGTCAATCAACTCCTGAGTTTCGTAGTGATGATGTAGTAGGTCACATGTTTAGGGGAATGTGTTTTAGATAATGTGTGACCAATAGGGTAATGGACTATAGGGGACAATTACAATTGCATATAGGACAATGGGGAGTGCAGGATCATGTTGTAATATTTATTATGCGTAGATATGCTAATGTGTGGTTTTCCACAATAAAAGATGTAACTCCTGTTCTTGGAGAGAACTCTGTTGTAGCGCGGTTCTACGGGACCATCTGATACATTTTGCATGCAATAAACCTTTGTTTTCCTTGCAAAACAGTGCAATGATTATTTGGCCTGTGTGGAATTGTTTCTTCTCGTTTGGGTTTTGGATAATTTGCCTATAAATTTGGTGACCTCGACGGAAACCCAGAATCTCAGTGAAGCTGGGGGTCCCCCGCCACACATACTGGTTCTAGGCGCCCTTCTGCAGAGACCAGTTCCACCCACACAACTTGAGGAGGTCTGCAGGTGCTGTGTTGTCAGAAGGCCTGCCTGTTACTTAGAGCAGGCCACTGCACCCAGCTGTTCAGGAAAATTGCTGGGGCCCCGCATCGGAGGAGCTCAGGAGAAAGCACAAATGTAAGTGCACCTTTTGCAGGAGAAAACAATGGGGGGAGTTGAGGGTTGTGTTTGTGTGTGTGTAAGGAATAGACCATGTGGCAATATATTGTTTTTTACATTAGTGGCCAGAGGGAGCTCCATCGATGAAAGAAAAGAGGATGTCCTATGTACAAGAGGGAAGGCAGCACTGCAAGTAAAGCAGTGGTCCAGTATATAGATGGCCAGAGATCCCTCCACCTGGCACAAGGTGGCATGAGAGGGGGAAATTCCCTCATCTTGAGGGAAGGAAACAGAGGAAGGGTGTACACCATTGTGTAAATAAGTGTTTTTAATTTCTTTTGACTGTGATTTGGTATATATTGTGGTTTAATGTGTTTATAGAATTGTTATGGTATGGGGCGATGGTTGACAAACCATGTGAATAAGGGTGTTAATTGGTGAGCAAGAGTATGAACAGGAAGGGACAAGGGAATGTGCGGTTTGGGTTGAGGGAATATTGGGAGGGGATGTGGGGATCCTGCACAGCATTGGGAGGGCGGGGTAGAATGGTGCAGCTGAATCAGCTATCTGAGAAATAAGTATTTTTGGTAAGGAGAGAAGTGGGACGAGTTATGAGTACCCCACCAAAGTGCTTGCACTTAAAGGAAAGGATCCTCAAACCATAGCATGTGGGTTGCAAATACCAAAGGAAGAATGTGCAAACTGTGCCTTAGAGGGCTCAAACAAAATAGATGTGATATGATATGATATTTTATTTATATCGCGCACAAGGGATAATAAAAACAAAAGATCTTACTAGGCCCAGTGACATTAAGAATGTGCAAGCACATGGAAAAGGGAAAAGAGGAAACGTGTGAGGAATGGAGAGAAGTGGAAAGTGCAGTAGAAAGGAGATAACAGAGTAAATAATAAGTGCAATAAAAATCCATAAATGCAATAAATAAGTAATAAATGCAGGCAAAGGCAAGTGAGTGATTTGTCAGATAGGGTATATCTGATAAGTGCAAGAGAAGAATGGGGGCTGTATGGGTACAGATGCATATCCCAGTGCAAGGGGTGGCTCTGAGGCAGTGCAGGAGGGTGAGAAGGTACCTGTGCCTGAAGGACAAAGGGTGGCCAGGAGCATGGTGCTGTGAGAAGGAACAGATCAGCAGGGGAGAAGAGGGGCAAAGGCAGAAGCAAAGAGGAAGGTTGTGAGGTGCTTCCCGAACCGAAGATTGTTCTCCTCAACTTTCAAGGAGGCCGGGAGGCTGTTCCAAAGGGAGGCCCCCACAGAAGACAAAGATCTGCCCCCAGCTCTTTTCTTTAAAAAATGACTGACCCTGAGGGAGTTAGAAGTAGAGGAGCGAAGAGCTTGAGAGGGAAGGTATTTACGGAGGGATAGTTGAAGGTAATTTGTCCCCAGGCCCCTGAAAGCCTTGTGGACAATGCAGAAGGTTTTAAATGTAATCCTTGCACCCACTTGGAGCCAATGAAGGGATTTCAGAGCTGAAGAGATACGATCCCAGGGCTTAAGGCCAAGAACAAGTCTAGCAGTCCTGTTCTGGATTAGTTGTAAAGGGCAGAGAGTGGAGGCAGGAAGACTTAGAAAGTGGCTGTTACAGTAGTTCAACCTAGAGATAACCAGAGGTTGAGAGACAGTGAGCTTCTGGGGGAAGGAGAGTAAAGGAAGAGTACCTCTAAAGAGGTGCAGTAGGAAGTTTGACTTTTTTGAACCATCAGAGATGTGTGCAGAGAAAGAAAGAGTGGAGTCAAAGATGACCCAGAGATTCTTAACCACGCAGGTAGGGGTAGGAGGAGGGCAAAGGGAGGCCGGCCAGAGGGTGAAGGGAAAGCATGGTGAAGGTGTACCGATGAGGATGATCTCAGTCTTGTTGGCATTTAAACAAAGATCGTTGGTGGTACATCAATTTTGAATGGCGGTTAAGCAATCAGAGATGAGGGAAGAAGAGGTGTCTGAGGGAAGCCTGAAAATGAATTGGGTGTCATCAGCATTGCACTGGAAGTTTGAGCAGGAAATGGAAATGCAATATGCAAGAGTAGCTACGTATTGGTTGAAAATCCAGGGCGAGAGATTAGACCCCTGGGGAACACCACAGGTAGAGAGGGAGATGGAGGAAAGGAAGTACCCAAGTTGTACCTGGGAAGGTCGATCAGAAAGGAAAGAGGTCAGCCAAGCCTGAGCCTGATCAGTGATAACCAGGTTGTCATGGAGACGATTGAGCAGGATGGTATGGTTGACCATGTCGAAAGCAGAGGAGAGATCAAGTAGGATGAGGACAGAGGGAAAGTTAGAGTCAAGGTTGGAGAGCAGGTCTTCACGGATGTTCAGGAGAGTAGTTTCCATAGTTCTGGAAGCTCTGAATCCAGATTGGTGGTCGTGGGGAGAGCCAACAGAGTCAGAATGAAGATTAAGCTGCGAGATGGACAGCTTTTCCAGGAGCTTCCCCAAAAAGGGAGTAATGGAAATTGGGCGATAGTTAGCCGGACAGGAGGGATCAGCTGTAGGTTTCTTGAGGAGAGGATGCACAGGGAATTGCTTGAGAGGGGAGGGGAAAGATCCAGAGGCAAAGGAATGGTTACAGAAATTGGCAAGGACCAGAGCGAGGGTATCTATGTGGTCCTTAATGGTTTTAAAGGAACAAGGGTGAACCTGTTTTGATGAAGCTTTCATAGATCGAACTTGCCTAGCAACCTCATCCGGGGAGAAAAAGAGGAAAAGAGGGGAAAGAAGGGCGCGGGGGATCAGAGGGAGGGTTAGCTGGCTGGGTAGGAGAGGGGAGTGGCCTCTCTTCTTAGAGCAGACAGCAAGACGGTACTGGCTTTGAAGCAGGTGGCAGGCCAGTTTGTCAGAGGGTGAGCTGGAAGCCCTCCCTTTCCTCTCAGCTGCCCTACACTTGCTTTTAATTGTAGCTACGTCAGAGTCATACCAGGAATTATACTTGTCTTTGGACTTTAAACAGATCCTCATGACAGGGGCAAGAACATTAATAGTGGCAGAAATAGAGGAATAGAGCCTGGACACGGCTGTGTCAGGGTGTGAGTCAGCCTGAGGTGGAGGAGAGGAGGAGAAGGTGGCAGTGAAAGCCTTGATTGACACATGCTTCATGAAGCTGGATGTCCGAGAGGGTAGGTGAAAAACTTGGGGTAGGCTTGGATTGGGGGAGGAGAACAGGCAGTGATCACTCCAGGATAGAGGAGTTGTGAGGGGAATGGATAGGAGGAGGTCGGAGGAGATCAAGACATCAAGTGTGTCGTCGGCAGTATGAGTAGGCCCTGAGGGGAGGATAGAGAGGGAGAGTGAATCACAGAGGTCACGAAAGAGAGCAGATGAGGAACAGGGCGAATTAAGAGGTTGAGGTCACCAAGGAGGATGAGTTGAGTGGTTGAGGCCTGGAGGGAGGAGGTGAGGTCTGTAGGGTATTTTGTGTAGATTTAGGGCCTAGCAATATTTTCTTACCGCCAAAAACAAAAGTAATTTAGCAATAATCACTCCTTGCATTTAGATTGGGTTTGGTATTATAGTGGTATAGTGGCTATGCATTATTTCAGTACACAGATACATTTGGTTGGGATACATTTCGTTGTGGTATAGTGATGAGCATGATTTTCTGTTCTACTGGTGGTCCCCAATATACAAAACCCCCTTTTTCTTGCTTGGTCTGTTTGTGTGATCACTAGAGAGACCTTGGGCCTACATTTTATGGATACCACAATGTTCACATATAGCATTTACCAACCCCTGTGGTATTATCACTAATTTATTTACATTAGTGAAATTATATTTCCAGAGGCCTCTCTCTCTGCTGATTCATGTACGCCCAGAAGACTATCGTATTATGTTCCACTCAGAAGCCACACACACAAATATACCCTGAGTGGAACCACGCACACAGCTATTTATAATTGCTCATAACATTACTTCATCTACACGGGAAGCTTGGCACGTATATTACCTAATAACCTCCCCTTCTCCTGTGTGGTATGGGTTAAATGCACCAGAGAAAGACAGAAGCAAAGAAGCAAAAAAAAAATAAAAACTTTACACAGGCTGTGATTTATATCAGTTTCATTTCAAAATAATACATTACCAGCTTTGCGAGGCAGTCCTTTCTAGAATAAACAGAAGAGAAACAAGTGCAAAAATGCAAGGTATTTCATTTTACATTTGCAACAATAAAAAGAACAGTCATTTAGAAGGCAACATTATAAAGTGGCATTTAAACACAGTGATTCCCCAGCTATATCTATCCTGCCTGAAAAAGACTTAATTCAGACAACGCTCCCTCAAATTGTACGTGATAATTACAAACTGTTTGTAGCTTTCAGCACGTGAAATCTCCTGGCTTGTTGCCTCCGAGAAGTGGCCCAGGGCTTTCTTTTTAAAGCACCCAGCGAGAACATGCAGTTGAATCTGCAATCTTCATTTCTCAAGCCGATGCCAATTGACTAGGAAACCCCCGTCTCCGAAGGTCAGCTGGAACGACCCCTCCCAGCAGCCCAGCCAGGTCCTCACAGCAGCTCTGCAAAATGTCTAATAATTCTCCTTCTCCCGAGCTGCTTCAAGAAACCTCTGTTACAGCCCCTAAGGTGACGTGTCACCAATCAAAATACACAATAATCTATCGTCCTTCCTCAACAATGGCTCACTTTTACAGTAAGCAACTGTATCTAATTGATTTCCTGCTATTCAAATTTTTCTTCCTGCAAAGACCGTAAACAGAGCAAAGAGAGAGGAAAAAAAATCTGAATACACGTTTAAAATGAATCTCAGCCTGCCTCATTTTGCTCATGGAGAACACATTACAATGTTAAGGAGTTAAAATTGTTTTAGTATTTGTTAATTGAGTTAATTAATTAAGTATCTAATGTTTCTCCTGTAAATGAGGCATTTCAAGTGAGAAAAAAAATGGTGTTCTTTTAAACTAAGTATTGAGAAAAAAAAAACGGTGTTCTTTTAACATAGATAGCCTGTCTTCATATACCAGTCCATATGTTACCCTGGCAACACATGGTTTGTTATACCACCTTACAGCAATAATGTGATCTCATGCACTCCAAAACACGCTAAATTATACTACAGGTCTGCCCACTCAGAGAGAAAAGAGGTAATTTGCCCAGGTGGCCTGAGTAGCAGTGAGTGAGTTGCTAGGAGAGAGGAATAGCCTGCAGACAAGGCATTTGAAAGAAGAGTAAGTCTGGGTGGGGATGATAGAGGCAGGAATCCATTCAGGGAAGATCAGGGCTACACCCCCTTCAGGCCAGTTGGATCTGGGGGCAGAGAGGATTTTGTAACCCTCAGGGAGGAGAGTGTCAAAACTTGTGCCAGAGCTAGCTGTGAACCTAGTCTTGGTCAAACCAGGGACGTCAAGGTCAAGTTCTTCATGGAGGGGGCAGATGTTAGAGGAGTGTTTGAGAGCAGAGGGAGAGTTGAGAGTGGCAATGTAAAGAAGCTTGCCAGCCATAAAACCCTTCCAGGGAGGGGTACATATCAGAGGTACGCCCTGTGGAGGTGTGAAGGGAGCTTGTGATGAGACAGGGGAGGAAGGGGAGGAGGGCAGGGTGGCCAAGGGAGAAGAAAAGGGGACATCTGGAGATGAGAGGAAGTTCATGAGGTGGGGGAACCGTCTATCAAAGAGGATTAGATTAGCCTGAGTGCCTTGAACCATGACATTGCCATTTAGATAGACACTCATTTAGATAGACATTAATGATCACTCAGGAGGAGTCGAAGAAAGCAATGAGGACTTTCCACCATGTGCCACCATTAATGGGAGAGGAGGCGACAGGACAGAATACAGAGATCAAATGAGGGGCCCATAGATTCGGTGAAGGAACGAAACAGAGAATGTCAGTGAGTAATTGTCCAGCAGATATGCTGGACTAGGTATCAGCAATGTTGGGCATATGTATACATATTTGGCTGTGAATTATAAAGGGAGAAAGTTGAAAAGGAGGCAGGGTATCCTCGAGCTTTGGAAAATGGTTGAGGATTTAGAATAATCGCTGGTGGAACATAAAGAATAAAATGTGGTAGTACCTACACCCAGTGTTGTCTCCACAGCCCATCCGCATATAAGTTTTTCTACTTGCAACCCACAGCAGGTTATACCAACCCCTGGTACGTGCACCAAAACCAAGGCCAGTAGCTCCTGCTGCACGAGCGAATGCTGTAAGCAACTCAGTGGTTAATGCTACTCAAGAGTCACTGGTTATTGAAGTAGAAAATAGGGTGCACAGAGAGTTAGAAACGACACTCTACAGGAATCGGAGCTGGCGTGAGTATCTCAGGAGCAGGGGGAGGGATTGAAAGTGATGATAGGCACAGATGAATGGAGAGCAGGTGATATTTTGATTCAGGACGTGCAAGTAGCAGCAAGTGAAAATAAACCCCTATGCTGGGAGGTGTTTAGAGGGTCCATCACGTAATATCAGTGTGGACTTCAAACTGCCCTTGGTGGATCTTTGTTGCGCTTTGTGAGTTCATGGAGATTTCCTGCAGGGCTCTGCCTCCACATTCCCATTTCTCAGTGTCTCAAATCAAGGTCCTAGAGCATACCACAGCCTGATCACAAGTTGGGTGGTATCACAGCAGTAATACTGCCGGGATACCGCCCAATGTTAATTGCATTGGTGTGACCTGTTCTAGCGCTATTAGCGCCGGATCATGGGTTGGGTGATAACAGGAAATCCCCATTGCCCATTGGGTCACATTTGCAGCACAATTAATGCATGATAATACCGCTAGCGGTAATTGCGCTGAAGACTGGGTGCTAAATGGAATTTTCACCTGCAGCAAAAATCTGGAGGTAACACAGCCTATTTAGCGCCCCAACTCGTGATCAGGCCAGCCCTTAAATGCAGTGGTATTAGCGCTACTGCTGCTTTTAAGGGCTACCGACCAACTCGTGATCATGCCCAAACTTGCCCCAGGCTCTCGCAAAGAACACATTTGTTGTTCGTACACTCCTCCCAGCCTCCAAACTGGCCTTATCCTCAATTCTATTTTACTCTTGGACAATTACAATGTCGTTCACACAGAGCCTCTTTGTCCATCTCAGATTGTCTCACCATCACTCATGCACAAAGCCGCACCACTTCAATCCCATTCACACACAGAGCATGTTTTGTTAAGATTCAAAACTTTGTTTTGCAGACATTGAAGAAGTAATGCACGTGGCAGTCTATATTTCCATTACCCAGTCTCAGCACAGTGATACCCAACATAAAAAGCTTATTCTTTCCTCTTTCAATATTTATCACATACCTCTCCCTGTCACTTTTTAATTGATATTGTTTACCTAAACAATAAGATGTTTATTCTATCCTAATCCATCCCAAATCTAAGCACCCACACATTAAAAGTAATCCCTGAATAGGGCACTGCAGAAATGAGTTTGCACCTTAAGCCAAGGCTCTGTAACCTTTGGCTCGCTAGATGTGTTGGACTACAACTCCTATATTCTCTAACCAGCATAGTTAATAGCCATAGATCATGGGAATCGTAGTCCGAAATATCTGGACAGTCAAAGGCTGGCGACCCATGCATAAGCATTCAGATGTTCCCTGGAAATTGCTATTTAGTAAAGATTTTGATGGAAAAACCGGTATCGCTATGTAGTATTCCAGGAAAATATATGTACAAAAAAGATTCTGTCTGCACAGGAGTAGCTAGGCTCAAGGCCATCCTTATGCGCCTGCCATATGCCAGCCTGCCATATGCCAGCTGAGTTCTTACTATTTGAACTTTAAGCTGTTTTGACATCAAATGGCAGGAGGGAGACTAAGAGGTCAGGGAGGATCAACTCAGATCTGCCTAATCATTTTCAGCACCCATTTCTATAATTTGATGGATATTAGAACCCTCCCTGGCAAATGGGCTAACGCCTGGAGGTAGCAATAATCGATGGATGATTTCTCCTAACAAAGTTACTGCAAGGAAACTGGAACACAATCTCATTGTCGCCTGAAATGTAAATGCAAATGGCTGCCCCATTTATCGCCCTTAGGGTATAGATAGTTGGTCCACCAGGCTTAGAAGGTGAGAACGGAAGATTATTCCCCTCTAATTGTCAAGCATAAAAAATGCAAACAATCCCTTTGCAATCACTTAAAATGCAGTCGCCAATCTGCCAGAATACATTTGGACCGCATTTAAAACAGCTAACGAATGCTTCATTTGCTGAACTAATAATACATAAGGGGATTACGAAAGCATTAAGGAGATATGTACATCCCCTTTAAGCTGGAGTGAACAGTGCCAAGGAAGTGCACTTAAAAAAACGTAAACATAAAAATAGTTTATAGCAATGCAGCAGAGGTTGCTGTGCCTGAGAATGCAAATGCAAATTGCACACCAATACACGCAAGCAAACACCCCCTGTTTATAAAGGAAGCATCTTATGGTGGTCTTCCGATTCAGTCCATGCACAGAATACTATTACAGTGATAGGTCATGGATAATTGTCCTGAAGTGTCACAGACAAGTGTTGGCAACAATCCGAACCCAGAATAGACGATGGGTAGAAATAAGGAGTGGTAGAAAGACGTGTCCTTGCAGGACTAGGCAAGCAGAAGCCATTCAATGGCAATAGGAATGTAATACCTGGCATATAATACCCTCTCTTGTAAGAGAAACTGATCTAAACGTATGAGCACAGCCAATCAACACTCCCATCGTGATCTGTTTCTTTGTCAGAATCCCCTGTTTCTCTCTTTGGAGAAACTGAATGTGTTTCATGGTCCACAAGCTGGTTCAAAATGTCATCACACTTCCCCAACCTATATAACCCAAGAGATAATGGAGAACAGTATTGAATTCAGACCCACCCTATCCCATATATCTCTTTATACCCTCTGGTATAACCCACTTGCAAAAATGTTATTAGGTGGGTGTCTCAGCTGGGATGCCTATTAGGGCGCCTTTTCTCCTTATTACCTGCTTATCAGTGCACTCTGGCAATGTGTTAATGCATCTGAGATGTGTAGTGCTCCAGGATGAATCAGCTTCTCTCGGAGGGTATCACGCAGTACTATTGAGGCGCGTGTAAGGACAAGCAGATGGCTGCTAGCTAAGGGGGGCTCCTTGTGAAAACTCTGTGTGCGATTCGATACGTCCAATTCGACAACTATGCTGCAGCTTGGTCACAAGAGTGACCTGGCCAGTCTGAATGTCTCGACATAAGGCGAGACTGTTCCATATTGATTTTTTTTTTAATTTGGTCATGGTACTAGGATGGCCAATGTACACATATCCATTTCTATTAAAGCAGACATTCCTTGCTACCTTTCAAGAAGACAGTCCTGAAGAAGGTGGCAAAAATCATAGATTCCACTGAAACCGGTCGACATACTCGTGGAGACAGCGGGCAGTGTCGCGCTGCATTTCCTGTTAGAACGGTGGGCAGACCTAAAAATAACGTGGTCTATGCCCCTGGTCATAGTCTCCATAGCATGTTCTTTTTAGCTCTCGAGTTAGAGCACACGTTTTAAAAGAGGGACACACTCACTCACAGTAGGGGCCTAAAAAAGAAACCTTTTACATAAATACTGTTTGTGAATTAACCTCAACAGACACTGTCTAATAATTGATAGCAGCAAGGTCTGATACTGATCCTCACACCTGCAACACAACTCATTTTACAGAAACTGTCATCGGGGCTAGTGAATGGGAATCTAGAGTCAAATTGAAATAATAAAAAGTTGATCACCAATGAATGTATATTTGCTGTCCTTATTCTCTTGTTCTATTCACGATTAGATAGGCGGCACACCAGTGCTGACTAGAGACAGGGTTTTAGAAAGGCAGGGATAGATAGAAACTTCTCTATCATCTCCTGTTCAGTTTTCTAAATTGTTTCTTTGACTCATGCAAAGGCTTGCCAAATACAAAGTAATTGTCTACATAAAATAGATGTATTTACTCCCATGACACAAGATAGGCTGTGACCAGTCCTTTCTGTTCCTCTCACCCTCCGAGATAATCGGATTCATCCGTGAGCACTACATATACCCAGATGCATTCACAATTTGTCAGCGTGTTGCCCCCCCCCTCCTTTTCGTGTTACAATATATAGCTTGGGCACAACCCTTATTAACAACTGAAAGGCTACCCCTACCCATCCTGTGTCTATTTAACCCTGCTTATCAGCCAATCATATTGCACATGTTGGCACAACCATAGGCACGCTGTAATATCTCTTCTAAGGAAAACATGTTGACGGGCTCCTGGCGTGGCATGGAAGTCCCTTTCCCTAACCACAGTCCAGTCTTTCTTGCTTGCTCTCCGCCCTGTATATCCTGTGGCCCACACCCTGACCCCATCTAAGTCACTACACTTATTGTGTCCTCTGCCGCTGGCACTGTCCCTTTGATACTCTTTGGTATCTGCTCCTGCTTGGATATTTATTTTAATTACAGTTTTTCCAACTCGCACCTGCCCTCCCTTATCCCCTTCTCCCTAAACCCAGCACCCTGCTCCTCGACTTGCCAGGTAGGGATGTTGAGAGAAAGCTCAGACCTCTGCTAAGCAGATCATTATAGCCTCTCCTTCACAGTCTTATGTGTAAACTGCCTCACTTCCACTATTAGTGCTTGTGACATTACCATTCAGCCAATCAGTAGTTGTTTAAAGATCCCTTACCAATTATTCATGACCTATAGGTAACATGTATGGCCTTGCTCAATTGAATGCAATGTTGTTTTTATTGCCAGGAAAATGCTTGCTTTCGCAAAGACTTCCTATAGTGAAACAAGAGATTCGGCAATATAAAAAAAAGAATTGTAGCAATGTGCTAGCTTGTTAATACACAGATATTGGAGACCACAGTCCAGTTATTAGGTTAATGGGGAGTGGGTGCCTAAGAATACGGACCAATCAGCTCTGCTTCTCCATGCACCCCTACTTCTTCCTCTCCCTCGACCAGTCAGTCGATAATGCCTGCAAGGCCAAATTTCATCGCTAAGTGTTTTATTTACTTCTAGTAACCATCGGGCAGACAAGCCGTTCCACCTGGTTGTAGAAGTCTTCTAGTCATCAATCACAGAACTATGCATTGGTCCCCATCCTCTTCCACATAAAGCAGGCTGTTGGCCAGAGGCGAACCCATCTGCCCTCACCCGTTCCAAATCAGAGCCTAGGATAGAAAATACTTCTGATTCAAGCTGTGCTGATTCCTCCAAACATCTTACCATTTCAAACCACTATTACAAATGTTTCTTCGCCCCTGAGCTGTGGTGACAGATTACATTTTTTCAAGTTTCCTCACTGTAGTTCGGGCAGAGAGAGCTGTTATGCTCACAACTTTGTCTTAAAAGAATGGTTCGGTCAGCAATATTATTGTCCCTATGGTTCGGCCATGTGTTTTTAACCATAATTCGATCGATCATACAAACATTTCATATGCACCTTACCTGAGTTTTTGTCTCATGAATACAAGCAAAATCAGGCAGCACGGCGTTGCCATCTTGTGATAATCTTATCACTTACTGCATCGCCCTGGGTGACCTGTGTTTGTGGCACTAAATCATATCCCCCGCCCCTGAGCCTGACATCACCATATCATTTATATTCTCCACCTCTCTCCGTGAGGTTGCTGGGCAGCGTGGCCAAACTTGCCCAGTCGTAAACTACGGGACTAGACGCGGAACCCAGAAACAACACACGTCGTCTTACAGCGCGGCGCGTCACAATTAGGAATATGAAACTGTACTTTAAAAGGAAACAGCAAGACTGTACAATTGGTAAAGTACATTTATTTCACATGAAATGTTTCGATAACATTTGGCGTCTGACCTAATCAATTAAACTTGAACTTTTCTTCTTTGCTCTCGTTTCATAAATCCGCAAATGTTTATCGTAATTCACGCGCTGTTCCTTTTGGGTACACAGGGTGTTTGTTTTGTCTAAATGAAGCACTTTGGTTGCTTGGTGAATAGCAAGGCTGGTGCAGGAACTTGGCACTAGACCACTGTAAAGGTTTTTATGTTGCTCCTTATCGCAGGTACCGCGTACAGACATATTGGACCCGTACAGACATATTGGACCTTGTCTGTCGTCCCAAAAGACGGTGAAGTAGATCCAGTGATTGACATGTAGCTGCAGCTGGTGGTTGAAGAAGCCATCGGTCGGGGTCTGGAATAGAGGACAATTCCAGAACGGCACGATGTACCTGTTTGCAAAAGATAAAAATCGAAAAGTGTCTCAGTAGCAGATCGTTATTACAATTAATCATTTCCTTTATTAGCGCAGAGGTGACACAATGTGAACTGAGAGAATACAATGTGGAATATCAAAGTACTCTGCTATTTGCTTCAGAGGATAGTGCGATTGAGAATGTTGAGCTCTAAACGTAATGCGTAAACTGGGGCAAGAATTCGAGGTGCAAAAACAATGTAAAGATTTAGTAGCGTAGAGCCAGGGAGAAACGAGTGGTGGTCTACATGCGTCTCGATGCTGGCCTGTCCATGTGCCCGGTAGATAGCCCTGCACACAAAGGTTGTACTAGCACTTCATTGCAATATGCCAATCAGAACGAACAAGTACAATGTCACCCAGCAGTAACGGTCAGCTAGTCATATTTCGATTAGTTCTGGTATGAAATCGTCTAAAGAGAAACTTACATTATATTCAGCATTTCCATTCTCTAGGGGTAATGCAGACCGTATTGCAGACTCCACCGTTCGTGTCAACGGTTTCTCATAAACTGAACTTATATGTAACTAGGTGCAGTTTCGGAATGCGCAACCTTATCATAACATACGTTATTATACACCCTTCAATTCAATCCCTTTCGGAATGGTCCCTGCCTCTCAAGGTAAAAAAACAATAGAACCTTATACTGTGCATGGGACGTGTGGTCCTCCCATCTCCCAAGCAAAAAATTCAAAGCTGGTGACCTTCACTCAAAATTAACATACATTGTTACTTTGCAACATCCCGTGTCAACACATCCATGAGAACTTGAATTTTGAAGCACGGGCACAGGAAATTAGGGGCTATCACTGTTCGTTGTTCGTGGTGCTGCTCAGCTGTAGGTGAAATTTGTCGATGACAGAATGCTCCCTTTTCCCAAATTATAGTCGTGTAAAACAAAAACTGAGTCAAAATGTGGCTAATAATAGGGCCACCTCTGCTTATCTCATGGCCTCCTATCCCATGGCATGTTTTCACAGTCAGTACTTCTTGCATGCCTAGAATGTTTTGTGGCCTAGGTCTAATCCCTTTTGTAGGACCAGCAGTTATTCAGCTTTTTGCGGAACTTTATTGCAAGTCAACTGCCAAAACCCAAATATTCTTACGCACTGTTACCCATTGATCATTAACACGAACAATGAAGGTCCCACAGTATCTCAACTAAACAGTGAAATGTGAAAGCAATCATAATAATTGTACTCTTTTTTTAAGAAACAGACTAAGAGGATTGATTTCAAAAGACAAATTGCATACTTTATTTGTACACTTTATAAAAACATTTTTGGCAAAAATAAAAAGAGACGGTAATCATTTGTACAGGGATTTGAACAATTCAACAAGCTCTGCTTTGGGTGGACATCGCACGTTTGCAATGTTTTGTGGCAATGTATGTGTGCTCTGGACAGATATATGCGCAATTCCATGAGTATGCATCTCGACGACATTAACAATAAGATCTTTCACAAAATCAAATTCCATTTGATCATATACTGGCTTGACCACACATTCCTTGCTTCTTTTCGCAAAGGGAATATTGTAGCGAAGCATCCCTAAGTTTCCTGCAGTCCTAGATTGTGCCCGGCCTACATTCTCATTATGCGCTAATACCGCAAGTTAAGTCCTACATTTCATCCCTTGGATGCCAAAATGCAATCTCTTTGGCCTGTACTTTAGGCACATATTGTGGAACACCTCCAAATCTCCTGTGTGACAGAATTCTGTGAGTCCCTTAAGATCTCTTGATAGAGTTTTATCAAACACAATCTTCTCAAGGGCTTTTTGTGGAAATGTTGGTTTTCTGTCCAGTGGTGAACGTTGGAACAGTGGTGCATCAGTGACCACCATTTTTCCAGTAGAATTTCCACAGACCCTGGGATCATTGCAAAATACTTTCAAAACCTTTTTTTTCCCTGCAGCCGAGATTTGTTTATTAATTGATTTGGCAACATGCCATACTTCAAATTGAAGTTTAATATTTGGATACTGCTCTCTCATTGTCTTGGCTATTGAAACGTGTCTTTCCATGGCTATGAGTTTGATTTGCATTCCACTCGATTGTAGATCTTCCAGTGATTTTATAAAACCAAGTTTCTCCATGGCCACCGAGGATTTACATTGGGACACCTGCACGACCACCAAACTCACCATTTTCTTACTTTCCATGTCCTGAAGATGGTAGCTGCAGTACTTAGCAGTAAATCCGGGGCTGTCACACTGTCCATCGCCAGGTAGCCTGAACCATTTGTCGGGGAATGTACTTTCAATTGTTGTTCAATTTTCCAAGGATCACTAATGGCAGGGAATAGATAATCACGTTGGTATTTGCAGTATTGCATTTTAGAAATGAAATGGAGTCCCACAAACTGAAAGAAACTGGATAACTTCGTGAAACTAGAGCCACTGAAAGATAAAACTGCTGCACACAGTAGATTGCCAGCTGACAGTTTCCCACGCATCGGTTGAGTGGACCATGAAAATGCTTTATGTGACTTTTCACAGGTGGCATGTATTTTCAGGTTACTGCCTTGTGTTAGACGAGTCACACTCACCAATGGCTTTCCACATACTTCCCCTCCCACTGAATGCACACATTTCAGCATCTTTATAATCTCCATCAAGCTGCTGTTGAATACTGTGTATTTGGCCTCTTGTATAATACTGTCATCTGGCAACACTGTTGTTTTGGACTGAACCGTTGTGGACATATCAGCCAAACCGGGCATACTATAATCAATATCTTTTTCTGTTTCGTCGGAAAATAGTGTTGATGCTTCAGTTTCTGTCATTTCAACATCTGTTACTTGACGATGGAGAGGAGAAAACATCAATGTGGACTGTTTTTTGGGGGGGCTTTTTTTTGGCCGGTGTCTTTTGTGTCAAAGGCTCATCTAGTAATGTTAAACTATCATCTATAAATTCAATTTCACCTTCCTCTGGCGGAGCGGGCGCATTGTAGCAATGGTCCAAGAACACTTTGCTGGAATCGCCGGTTTTATTAAATTCATTTTCTGGCCACTGGACATAGGCATCTCGAATGTGAACACGACGCGCCTCAATGAATAGTTCCTCCATGGTGAAAACAGTTTGGCAAGCAGCATCTGTCATTTGTATCGCTGTCTGTGTCTACATAGTCCGTACTCCATCGGGCAACTACAGGACAGATAGAAAAAGGGATGTTCAGTGTAAATCCAACATACAGTGTTGTACAATTGACATTAAAAAAACATATAATGAAGGCCTTAGCACAAAACTATTGCCAACAATAGGAAGTGTTTATTACTAACCTTATTTTTTATTTCTTTTCTTTGAAACCTTCGTTACTCTAACATCAGCAAACTGGCGCACCGACTCAGATACACGTTCCTACAGTTCAAAATACGGATCTTGTATACATCCCTACAAAAAATAGTATCCATTTAAAATAAGTAATTGGCATTACACATCCAATTAGACCGACTTTCTTTCATTAGAGGGTACTGTCAGTACGCATACCTCTGGCTCCGGATCAACTGTAAGGTCTGGTTCCGGATCAATCACAATGGATAATGTAATTGTAGAGGACGCTGCAGTATCTCCCTGAAACACAGTACTTGCATTAGTAAGGAGGAAAAGATTGGAAACGGGACACACAATTTGGAAAAACGACAAAGGTACATATCAATAGTAAAGTAGGAATGAAACATTGTGTAAAACAATTACACGATATGAAAATATGATCAGATTATCTTGTCCTATTGAGTTATTAAGACCTATACCACTGGCACCGGTTCGACTAAAGTGGACACTGCAGCATCTCCCTGAAACACAGTACTTACATTAATAAGGTCGAAAAGATTGGAAACGGGACACACAATTTGGAAAGACGGCAAAGGTACATATCAGTAGTAAAGTAGGAATGAAACATTGTGTATAACAATTACACAATATGAAAATATGATCAGATTATCTTGTCCTATTGAGCTATGAAGACCCATACCTCTGACACCGGATCTACTACGAGGGGTGTTCTAATTGTAGTGGACGCTTCAGCATCTTCCTGAAACACAGTACTTGCATTAGTAAGGTCGAAAAGATTGGAAATGGGACACACAATTTGGAAAGACGACAAAGGTACATATGAACAGTAAAGTAGGAAAGAAACATTGTGTAATGCAATGATACGTTGCGAAAATATGATCACATTATCATAAAACCAGTCTGGAACAGAATAGCTAGGTAAGATTACCTGATAAGCCCTTGAAGTGGTTGATGACTCTAGGCAAGACATGGATTTTGAATCTTGTTCCTTCATATTCGGTGGATAGTCATGGAGTGGTAAAGGGAAAGTATTATTCGATTTAGAAATTCCAGCATTACAAAATGGCATGTAAGGAGACTGAATACGAGAAAATTACACTTATTAAAATGCATAATATAGCATAGTTATCCATCCCCATAAATCATTTTTCTATGTGGGTTCTACAAAACAAGGACTGATGTTTATCAAAAAAGTAGTTATTTCAACAGCTATTCAATCACATAAATATGGAAAGTACTATAAGTGGCATGTACACCAAAAATACAAGCGTAAAGGTAAATCCAGAAGCGTGACTCACCTGTGGCGGCATTTTCACAAATAAAGTTGGAATAGCGTTTGGGAGCAATTTCCGAGTTGTTCTCAGTTGATTCCTCTTTGTGTACAAGGATGTGTCGTACATATCCGTGGAGAAGTGCAGGCTGCAGATGCGGTATCGATGACCCCTCTTGTCCTCCAAGACTTGTTTGACTCTACTTTCAAGCTCCTCCGGTGGATATCTGCAACGTCTGACCCATTCACTTATTCGATCAACAGTCTTAGGGAATACATGCATTGTAATGCCTTCGGGTTTGTCATGGGTCTTCGGAGGGCAACCGAAAATAGAACATGCAGGCATTGTTGTAAATTCTGCAAAATAAAGGTCAACATTATCAGAAAATTATTTTGCATAAACATGTGAGAGAATGAATTGGACCATGCATTGTTCATTGCATGCTTTCATTTGGGCACCACAGCAAAACCAGTGCAGCGTGTGCGGCTGTATTATGGGATACATTGCAGAAACAATTCATTGTTTTGTTGAAAATCAGAACATGTCACTTGTCCCTTGAATGTACTATCGTGCATGAAAAGGAAACATGCTTATATTATAGACACAGTACGCGAAGGATGCAATACAATGCAATTGACACTGATAAAAATTGATATATCGATAACATAACAAAATAAACTCAAGTCACTAGCAATGATACAAATTAACATAGCACTATAGAGTTAGATACTTCAGAATAGATATACATTTACAAATGAAGGAGAAATGATTAGGATACATGCCCTTACCTTGACCAACAAACAGTTGGATTCAGCAAGCAGAGTAATTAGTGGCAGGAGAACACGGAGATGTTCACAGGTAGCACACTGACTAGTTCACTCGAAGCGGTCACAGAGTAGCACGTTCACGAGTTGACTTGCAGTGCTCAAAGATGTTCTCATGGTAACTATCCAGTGGTTTATAAAGAATAACAAAAAGGGGTGTGTTTGTGAATGAATGACGTGTATATGTCGTGGTATTATGTACATTGCAGGGGAGCGGCCTGCTTCAAGGGAGGCCTACCTGGAGACACGGGGTCTGAGGAGGCCATGTGAGCAATGGTCCTTGGGCATGGGATACCTTTTGAAGTGTACATGTTATTTGGCACCTTGGCCGTTTGCGCCCCTGACAGGCCCCCATGGCAGCGCACATCTACTGGTGCGAACTGCCTTTGATAGCGGGGGGTGGGATGGATGGGCCGGGAGGTGTGCAGACAAGGCACCGGAACACTGTTGAATGGAGACACACTTATGTGGATTGCAGGGGCACGGTCTGCTTCAGGGGAGGCCTGCCTGGAGACACGGGGTCTGAGGAGGCCATGTGAGCAATGGCCCCTGGGCGTGGGATACCTTTTGAAGTGTACATGTTGTTTGGCACCTTTGCCGTTTGTGCCCCTGACAGCACCCCATGGCAGCGCACATCCACTTGCGTGAACTGCCTTTGATAGTGGGAGTGGGATGGATGGGCCGGGAGGTGTGCAGACAAGGCAACTGAACACTGCTGAATGGAGACACACTTAAAAACTGAAACAACCATTGATAAAAAATATTTTGCGTTTTATTTGGTTTCTTATTTTGATGGCACAAAAATACTAGACATTGTAAAGGTCTGGTTGCAGCTCAGCGAGGGAAAATCCCCAGTACTGACCACTGTCGCTGGGGAAAGTTTGTCTAATAGTGCCAACGACACAGGCGGGTATTACTCGTCGAACGCGGTGTCCAAGCCTACCATGAAGCCACCATGTGTACGAACGATAGGCCACCAGCCGGTACAACCTATGAAAGAGAAAGATACAATCTGTTTTTAAATGACCAATATAAGTGTATTAAACCTAAGTTGTCAATGACAATTCTTGTGTGCAATGGCATTTTTGCCAGGACAAATGCTAACTAGACAACTAGACACTGCACAATATTGAACGACTTTTATGCGGCTATTACTAGAGAATTGCAAGATTAAACGGATATGAAAATGATATCTTGAAGTTACAAGAATATAGGGGACAACAAAGAAATAGTAGTGGCCTAACTGAAATCAAAACCAGACTACACTTACTCGTTACTTGGATTACGAGGGCGAACTGTTGCACGAAGTTCGTGCATAAGCACCATCAAAATCCTCAACACGGACCCTGTGAGACAGACTGCCATGAAGTCTGGCAGCTTGATAACGCATTGTGGCTGTGGATCGCCTTGCGACATGTAGGACAAGCATCCAGAGTTTTCTCGGATTCAGCAGTTCTCCACCTCGGTTGGCATTAGCGTGCACCGATTGCAGGTACACCAGATGGAAACACCGTCCATGCGACTGGGCCCAGGCTCTTCATCTGTTGAAATGTCGGCCCAACTGTTGTCCAAATCCCCATCGTTTACCGAGCTTGCTCTTTACAGTAATTCCTCCTTGGAATACTCAGGCTCGTACAGTTATGGCATTATTGTTGCCATTGTGTGGTAAAGAATCGAAAATAATTTATAGCGGTCGTACTGGTATCTGTTCACACGGACTACAAGCAACGAAGGTAGCTGACCAAAGCACAGAAACGAGTCACAGAGTACTCAAAGAAATACAGCGAGAGGAATGGAAAAGAAAATCTACAGTTGTGTGTTGTGAAACGCTCTGTTTATACTTGTCGAGGAAAGAGGCTTCCTGCCGTTTCCATGGCGACACGTCATTAGCTGAGGCGCAGAGAATGTTGACACGAGACGTGCTTTGGCGTTGTGAAATGGGCAGTACGTGTCTAGTGATGTCAGGTTCAGGGGCGGGGGATATGGTTTAGTGCCTCAAACGCAGGTCATCCAGGGCGATGCGGAAAGTGATAAGATTATCACAAGATGGCTGCGCCCTGCTGTCTGATTTTGCTTGTGTTCAAGAGACGAAAACTCGGTTAAGGTGCATAGGAAATGTTTGTACGATTAATCGAGTTATGGTTAAAAGCACATGGCCGAACCATAGGGACAATAATATTTTCTGACCAAACCATTCCTTTAAAGCAAGTTCGTGGAATTGGCTTAAGGCCTTAAGTGCTCACTTATGAATACTCTGTGGTTAGCCACATGTAGGGAGTATATTATCAATTCTAGCAGGCACTTCATTTTTATCACTTTAGTTTGGCATATGACACTAGTGGACTGGACTTGACTCACAGTATTTCTCGTGGTAATGAAATAATTTGTATTATTCATCTCAATCTCCCTGGGTCTAGAGTAGCAATCATTTTCAGAGACACCATTTTCTAATCTCTCCTTTACTACTTTTTAGCAGACCCTATCCCTTTACTAATCTCTTGCAGTGTTGCTCTGACTGTCTGTGCTGATGAGCCCATAGTGGTTTTGGGTGATTTTCTCATTTCAGCTGATGAACTTTCCTTTCAAGCCATGAGTAATCTAAACCATCTAGAACAATTAGACATCTATCAGCTGGTGATCATTACTCGAATGACACACTTAAGACCTTAGACCTTAAACTTTTCCAGCACTACCATATTCCAACTGTGGAGGTAAGTTGGAGAAACTCCTTAAGCACTCGGCCGCTTGGAGAGAAAACGAGACCGTCATTGCTATCTCAAGGATAAAGAAGCATTTGAGCCACATTAACTTCTATGAACTTGCACTACCTTTGGCTAATTTAACATACTAATCCACCAAGATATCTCAAGCAATCAATTAAGGAAGGATGCCTTGAGTGACGGGATAGATCTTCTTCAATGGCAGCCTTCACAAATTCCATTCTCTGTGGTTATTTGTCACGACACTGCATGTTTTTTCTATAACACTCAGAAAATTCCAAGACTGAAGCAAATTGCCATTCCCTGCAGCTTGATTTGTCCCTGCTTGGATTAAACGGAATACGCTACTTCCTTATATCATTCTATCACATTTGCTGTTGCTTTACAAATCATTGAAACCTAACATGGGTCTCGCTGGTACACGTGCAAAGAGAACATCTTCAAGCATCATGTAGTCAAATTGGTACCACAGTTAATACATTGATTAATGCTCTTTTAGTTCAGTAACTGCAAGATGTGTTCCAGTCCCGAAAAATACCACAATTCAGTTATTGAATCCTGCCAAAATCTCTTCCATCTTCCAACTCCCATTTTTGTCGGGCATAACTGTGAAATATGTTGCTTGAGAAATTCTGGATTTCGTTGAGCACTCGGGATTCACCGATTCACAGCAAGTGGGTTTACAAACTGCATAGTCAGCTCTACTGACGGACCTTGAAAAACTGTACACGGCAGCAAATGTTAATGGTGTCTGAAAGTGCCCTCCACAAGACAGGCCCAGAATACATTCAACAGAAACTCATCTGTTATCAAACCAATAAAAACCTGCGATCAGGCACAGCACTGGCATTTTGGATACCTCTCTTCAAATCGACAAGAATAAGGGGAACCTCTTTCTCCGCCCATGCCCCCTCTTCCTTGAACACAATTCCCCTTAGCATCCACTGCATAGAGGATCACCTTGCCTTCTGGTTGGGCCATCAAGACCAGGCTTCTCCCCCCACATCCTGATATACCCATGCCTCTCTTCAGACTATTTAACCAACTAATTACAGGTACACGGAACAGCAATGAACCTCCATGAAATGTACTGAGCAATGGAGAGAATAAACTCCAGCAGACCACAGGTCTGAATCCATGCCACCTCTATGAAACCAAGAAACCAGCCAGGACACAAAGGTACATATCACACTACATGCTTATGGAAGATAGCCGAAGTCATGGTCAGCCACTTACTTGCATCTGCTATCATACACTAATTATTACTCATCGCACAACACCTTTACCATAAGAATGCAGCTATCCTCCAAGACAAAAATTCCATCTAGCTGAACACTCAGGGCCAAATTCATGGAAATATGTACAGAGATCACACAAAGTCCACGCGCCAAGAAAACCCTTTGCGCAAATACGTTTTTCTGCGCGATCCTCATATTCATGGAATTGTTTGCGCAAAGTGACCGCCTACGCAAGTCGTGGCTGGAATGCCCCCATGCAAATCAAAAAGAGCCAGATACAGCTAGCTTTGCATGCCCCTCAGGCACAAACACATGCACCCTTGAAACAGTGTATGGAGTCCCCCGCAACCAGGTCTGCACCTCGGGATCCTGCACAGGGTCCCCCGTAATTATTAACGACACCCCGACAACATGCGTACACATTTCTGTAACTCAGGTAAAACTCTGGAAATTCTGCGTGCAAAACCCCATAAACCATTCATGCACCCTGCCACTACACTGCATATGCGCTGCCCTAAATTAGTTCCAAGCCCTGTCTGCATGCCCGCACCCCTAAAACCCACATGCAATCTCACAGCGCAGAGGTGATTCCTATGCGCAAGTGTCTGTATGCCTGCCTTCAGGTGGCGGATAGATTGAGAGATTTGTATGGGCTTTTCCATGACGAGAGCTTGTGCGGTCAGATGCATGAATGCGCTTTGTTCCATGCGCCTGTGAGTGTATGGTGGATTGCCTCTAACCCATCCCTCATAACGGCCACATTTTGCCAGGTTCTTCCTCATTTTGTGTGTTCCGACCCCTGCTCTGGCCTCTGCGCAGGCCATGCCCACGATCTGCAAGGTATCTCCCGCAGTGCGATCAACTGCACGCAGGGATGTGCTGAGCCTACACAAAGTCCCTGCAAAGTACGAAATAATTACATGCAGTCCATTCCGTGAATTGACACATGGAATTTTGCGCATGGGTTGGGACGCAAAGTCTCTATTCACCTTGCAGAAAATTCATTCCATTAATTGGGCCCATAATGTGTCTCCTTTATTCGCATACTCTCCAGGCTACCTCAGAACACCCATCCACATGACAGCTTGACATGGTGAGCTATCACAGACTCTGCCACCCCTACCTACCTTCGTATTGGCTCAAATGAACACATGCATTCTAAAGTTCTCTTATGAATTTCCCAAACCTTGAACGTTGGTCCCCCTTGGGACCTCACCTACAGCACCTTGAGGACATATCAATGGGAAAACGCGCTATTAAAATGACAAATTGCATTGCATTACATTACAAGGCCGGTCCTCCTGGTTCTGACCTCTGCTTTTCTAATAATCAACCACTTGTTTCTATTGGAATGATTATATGGTGGTCCATCCATCTCACACTCAATACAGCTCCACACTCAACAGTTCATACTCTTCTGTGTGCTTCACTACCAGCCAGCACACTGGTGTAAGAAACTCTAAAGTCTGTTGATAAACAAAATAAATGGTGGCTGTATGGCCAGGCCATGCACATTTGGAGCTAATTTCCATGCCCATGAAGTACAATAATTTATTTGTAGGATGAATGACCCAAAACCTTACTGATGAAAACAATCCCAATTATAACAATCACTTTAAACTACTCCCTCTTAATACCAGATCTCTTTTAAAACATGCCCTTGATGTGGCTATGTTTATTGAGAACCAGGAGATAGACATCCGTGCTCTTACTGGGACCTGGTGTCAAGATGAAGCAAGTCCTACTCTTGCTCTGGGTATTCCCCCCAGTTATCATATGCTACATCAGGATAGACAGGAGGGAAAGCGGGCCAGGGTTGCCTTTATCTTTATTGAATTAATTTGGATGTGTGGAAGGTAGAATTACTTGGCATTGAGGGATATGACATGATACAGCAAAAAATTAGGACGGATGCAGAAACCACTTATAATCTGGTTCTAGTCTGTAGACCTCCCGGTTCCATGCCAGAGCTTGCTACACAAATACGTCACACTCTCCTTCTCATTCTCAAACCTAATACAAAAGCCCCGGCCTTGGGGTAGCTACATGTTTGTCTGGGTAATGAGAAGTACTCCCATGCCGGATTTCTGGAAAATGCCGTAGAAAACCTGGACTTTGAATAACACCCACTCATGTCAAAGGGAATACCCTGGACTGAGTTGCCACACATAATATTGAAACAACAGATGTGCTGGTTGCTCCCTGTCCCTGGTCAGAGCATGCCTTTGTGCACTTTACTATACTTTATGACAAGACTGTAAGAATGAGGGAGCTGAAAAAAGTTACGGTAACCTCGAGGAGCACTAGGGAACTTATCCCTGAAGCTATAGAACCCTGGATATTTTCCATGGTGGAGAAGGTCACTGGTCTTACCCTGGCAGAGAACATTGCATGTGCCTATCAGCAATCTGTGGATGAGGCCACCAACACATTAGCTCCTCTTCAAACCAAGCATGTTGTGGAGAGTAATGGGACTGCCTGGTTCTCCATTGATCTTCCAATACTTAAGTCCACTAAAATCAAGTGCTTCTATGCCTGGAGATACTCTTAGGAGGCCCAGGATAGGGAGGCATATATAATGACAGCTAAAAAGCTAAAAGAAGCTGTTATGGCAGTTGAATAAATTACATTCGGAGCCATGATCGGTAAAGCTCAATTTGAATCTATGGAACTCTTCAAGATTTTGAAAGAGTTAGAGCACCCGTGTCCTAATAAATCTGATACTATTATCAAAGACTCTTGATTGGTGCACCTCAATTCAAGACGCTATGCTAGGTAAGCTTAATCAAATAAAACATAAGAGTGAGATGAGCTAGAACATTAGTGAATCAACAGGAGGCTGGCTAGTTGCGGCAGCTCGTACACCCAAGATGATAAAAAAGCAGTTCAACTTTAATCCTATATCAGAAACTGAACTTGCCCTGCTTATTGATAAACATGTGTGCCCTGCAATTGTAATGAAGGCATGTAGTCCTTCAGTGATAGGTGCCTTATGCAAGTTTGTTAATGAATAATTCAGAGAAAACTATGTAACAACAAGTTTCAAGAATGCCTGGGTCAGTCTATTACTAAATAAACAGGTCTGTGACCAGAAATGACAGGGAACTACCGGCCCATTACTAACACCTCATTTTTATTGAAAATGCTGGACTAGTTAGCATACACACACATCTTGGCCCATCTGAAAGCACATGGTATTCTAATAAATGACAGTGTGCTTTCTGGCAGGGGTTTGGGACAGAAAGGGCTATGCTTGATCTGAAATCTAGACTGCTGCAGATCATTGACAAGGGGCAAACTGCAATGCTCATGCTTCTGGACTTATCTGCAGCCTTTGACCTGGTAGACCATGAGCTGATGGTCACCAGGTTGAGGAAAGTAGCGGGTTTTTCAGATAATGCTGCACTCTGGATTAGATCATTCCTGAGTAATCCTTGGTGCAGAGTTTAAAGTAGGGACGCAGAAGTACAACCGGATTTACTGACTTATGGTGTACCAATGGGGACTTGTCTGTCACCCTCCCATTGTCTTCTGGAAGACAATGGTGCTGGTTTAATGAACTACGCGGATGACGCACAATGTGTCATCCCATGGTCCTGTAATCATGGAGATGATGAAAAAAAACTGTCAATAAAATGTATGAACTTATACAAAAGTGGATGATAAGAACTGGTCTGGCTCTCAATAAGGAAAACACAGAATTGATGGTGATTGGCACAGAGGCTATCACACGCAAATTGAGAACAAACTATTCTCACTTTCAAGTGGCCGGCTCTGACATCAAGACCAAAGAAAAAGTTAAAACTCTACGGGTCTATCTGGACCAAAACTTGACTAGGAAGGCTCTTGTAAGTGGTCTGTATTCCTCCACTGCCTTTTGTATTAAGTTGTTGGCGCAGCTCCGCCCATATATTTCTCAAGTTAATAGTGAGACATTAGCAAGAGCTATTATAGGGTCAAACATTGACTATTGTAGCAGCCTGCTACTGGACGTATCCAAGTCTGACTGTGCTAGATTGCAAACCTTTCAAAATAACGCAGTTGGAGTAATCTCAGGTCTTAGGAGAGATTGTGTGTCTGAGGCCAGACACAATCTACACTGGCTACCAATAGAGGCGAGAATCGAATTGCGCCTCTTATTGATGACGCATAAATGTCTGATGATATATGATATGACATTTATAACGTGCCTGTACACAAGTGTTTCTGGGATCAAGTCCTTTAGACTTGAGTGAAGTACTGGTGAATAAGTCCAGTACAAGGTCTTTGAGATCAAACAATACGAATAAGATTAAAATACCCACTTGTAAACCGATTGAGGTCAAGAAATGTGCCTTTTCCTTGGCAGCCCCCAGGTCTTGGAATGCTGTTCCATCCGATCGGAGGGAAATAAGATCTATTGCAAGCTTTGAAAAAAAGTTGAAGATAATCTACCCTGGCCCTCTGCGATGAATTTTAGTTTCTGATGCTTAACACTTGTTGCTTTGTTATGGCACTCTTTTTGTGCAGGCTTGGTTTGTCCCAGCCTGCGTCTTTATTTGTTGTATGTAAAGTAAAGTAAAGTAAAGTAAAGTAAAGTAAAGTAAAGTAAAGTAGGCCAAATAATCGATGCAAAGACTGTAAGAAAATCAATGTTTTGTTACATGCAAAAGTATCAGATGGTCCCTTAGAACCAAACTAACACAGAGCTCGTCCCACCTAAAGATGTTACATCTTTTATAGTGGGAAACCGCAAAATAACAGAACTATGCATAAAAAAGATTACAACAAGGTCCCTCACTCCCCATTGTCTAACACCTATACACAATTTTAAATATCCTCTAAAGGCCATTACCCTATTGGAAACACATTATCTAAATACATTCCCCTAAACACGTGACCTACTACATCCTCACAATGAAACTTAGGAATTGATTAACTACCAGGTACGTTGCTACCATAATACAGTTCTTTAACAAGAACAATATTCTTGACCATCAGGTGATGTGCACATCTCAATTGGATCCTGATCAAAGTGTGAATAGCGAGGTCAACTCTGCTTTGATAATACAAACACCCTCCTCATTATACCAGATACTGTGGCATGAACAAGCAGCTCCCTAACCTTGTAGATACATGTACTGGCATCACCCCTGCTCCTCCCATCCCAAATCACGGTACAGCCCTGACTTGTCTGGCCCATTACCTCTTTGAGAACCTCTGTGCCCATGAATAACTTGATCGGGGCATGAATCTTATGTCTGAATTTCGTATATTCATTCGTCCCAAGAGTGCAGCACCTGCATTCAAATAGGATGACTGATCTTTGGGTGAGGGTAGCAGTGCTCTACAAATTCACCAAATCTCTTGGAATCACTGAACTCCATGATCTGTTCACATGAATTTAACTTTCAAAAGGCACATCTATACCCTGCGTCCCTGGACCCAGCATTCCCTTTCCAGCTCCTCTGAGCTCTGCAACTTGACTCAATTAACTGTTATCAACACAATGGCCCTGCCTGTGACCTTGACATCATAAATTCTCTCTGTGGGAAGTACGCGGAACTTATCTCCAGATTAACTGGGCAGTGCTGCAGTTTCACGTCAAGTCTGTTTTGTATACTTTCAAAAATGCATCCTGTAACACGCCCTAAAATCCAACATGGCGGAACACCTGCTAGCTTAGTCCCCAGACCTCGCCTTTACCGCAACACTTCTCTGAATCTATCTCATTACCGCTACATGTAAGATACATCACCCTATCTTTAACCTCTGCAACTGCAACATTAATTTATTGTTGCTCTTTCTGTATGCCTCTATTGTGTTTCTAATATGTGTCAAATCTAACTACAAATGGGTACATGGACGTTCTACCACACCCAAGGAGAACTGCTAGCATTAGGACACCTGCTAATATGTGTTTTGCAGTCTCTTCGCCTGACTATGAAGTTGCACTTGCATCACCACAAATGTTACACAATAATAGCAAGATAATTGCGAGGTAGGTAAAGTACATTGTTAGTGACATCATGTAGTAGCTATGTTGATGAAAACATGTACTACACATATTGAAAGGAAAGAGACGTTAATAACACACTTTAATAATGCCATTATGTACTACGGTGATCACTCTGTATCAAGCGATTTCTGCCAGGCACTTGCACACAGCGGACTATGTGGCACTTCCCTTTGTGGAACTCCTAACACTTACCCCCTTCCCCCTCCCTTCTCTCTCTCTCTTCTGAATGTTCACGAGGCCTAGTAGGACCACTCCTTTTTCCGTTCATCAGTTTATTCTATTTGCCTTTGTTCCCATGTTCCCTCCCCTTTGGCCTGTAGGTGCTTTAAAACACACTTTTTTAATGTATAACCACCTTACAAATGCACAATAAATAAATAAACATGAAATACATTAGATATTGATGGAGTACAGTACATATCAAATGGGAGCAGCCCACAGTTGATGCACATTTAGTACAGCTGGAGTCAATGCTCCAGGACAGTGTGTATTGCACACACCTGAATCACAATCACATGTTCTATTAGGCTGCATGCGTTTTGGCATCATTCCCTCCTTGGTATATGTTCCTTTCAATGGGCTCATTCCCATAAGTGAACTGCAGATGTTTTCACTGTCAATTTAATTTTGAAACTTTGAAACCCATCGTAATTATAATGTTCTTCTTATGCAGGGTAAGGTTTCAGGTGCACACTCATTCCATCTGCTTTGCTTTAAAAAAACACTCACACAGTAGCCATCAAAAAATCCAGCAATGCACTGATGAGTGAAAACAAAGCTGCTCAGGATGTGCTTTGAAATATAGGTAAGTGACACAAAAAGGTGATAGGACGCCCAGCAAATCACCCCTCATTTCTATGTTATCACTGCATATGAAGTGTGTGTCGGCCATAATTGGCCCTCGGGCGCTGGTCTAATTGTGCTTCAACAGATGGTGTTATAAGGTTTCTGGAAAGAAGAACGGTCTGTTGTTTTCCTGAAAGCTAAGAGAAGTACATTCCGAAGGGAAGGAGCAAGCGTAGAGACGGCTCTGCCTCCAATGCTTTCCTACTGATACCGCGGCCCAATCAAGAACCTGCCAATGGACGAATGAAGAGAGTGTCTTTGCACATAGTCTTTCGGGTGAGATCAAACTGATTCTGGGCCAGTACCTGGGAGTGAGTGATGAATCACACACAGCACCTTGCATGCAAATTGCTCCCCACCAGGGAGTCAGTGCACGGCCTCCAGAGCAGGGGAAAGGTGATTAGACGTTGGGAGATTTAGTAAGAGGCCGCCACAGAGTTATGTGGTCTTTGAAGGAAATATTTAGGGAGACCCAGGCTGATACATTAGTGTAATCCATACACAGCAGTCAGAACCACTTTGGTAAGAAGGGCATATCTTGTTTTTCGTTGCTAAATACAACAAGCTGGCTATTGTAACCTGGGAAATCTGTGGGCTCTGGCCATCTGTACTAGTTTACAGGCTGTTTACTGACTGAGATTGTGGTGGACATGTTTCTAGCAGAGTTGTCTGGAATAACTCCAGGTCTGGTGCTGGAAATCCCACAATCAATAGCTCTGTTTTAGTTAGATTGCGCTTGAGAAAGTTCTCGCTTATCCAGGCGAGCAGGAGACTTTCCACATTGGACGACACCAAGTCTCCTGGTGACTGGGTCATTTCCAGGATGATGGCAATATCATCTGCAAATTAAATAATCCAAAAGTATGTGTATTTTAAGCGCTGCTGATCCTCCGCTGTTGAGTTGGAACATTGCAATCATGTTCAAGTTATTCATAGGGCATCGGGCTTGGGAGCCGAGGCGCGGGGTCTCAGGTTATACAGAACAGACATCAAGTGAGAAAGACTGATTATGAGGCTATGGAAAGAAAGTATTAAAGGGGCGGTTTTGTCAATTCAATTACCTGTTGCTGATACCATGTAAATACCCTTCCCTTCCCCTCTCTGTGACGTGCCTGCTAGGTCAGGTGGTCGTAAGCCTCTTTTCCTTAGACTGGATGTGCCAGTGCTTCCTTGGCCGTGCCCACACCCCACCATATGATTGGATGTTAAGCAAGGGTGGCAGGACATGTGGTAGCATGTGTACTCCTAACTAATGATCCTGTTGTGCAGAATCCTAGAAGCAAGAGGACTAACAACAGCACAAGGAGGTGAAAACAGAGGAGGAAGTGGCCCGGGATGTAAAAGGATCCAAAGTTAAAGTCTCTTTACTATGTTAGGACTTCATTCTCTTCCATAATGTATTTACAGAAGGTAGGAGAAACTAACCAGTATAACCCTTTGTACTGTACAGTACTCTCAAACTCTCTAGAATAATGCAGCGCATCTCGCTCTGGGAGGCCCCAGAGTTGTTCACTCTCAAGATCTTTTACATCAGTAACACTGGCTTCCTATCAGAAGCCGAATTAAGTTTAAGGTACTCTGTCTCGTTCACTGTGCTACTCACAACGTCGGGGTGGAATTCCTGCCCTCTAAACCTGTGCCTTACATTCAGGGCCGAATGCAGGCCGATTGCTTTCGACAAATCAATGTTTGCTAAGCGTTCCTAGATTTCGCCGCACCTGAGGGAGGGAGATCTTTTTCAGTTCTTGCCCCCATGCTTTCAAACTCCCTACCGCTGGACCTTTGTAATCTTCAGGAGTTTCTCTCTTTTCGAAAGCCTCTAAAAACGTCCCATTTTTAGCCCAAAGTTTTCCCTCTCACACTCAGCGCCTTTATGCCTTGCGGTCTTTGTGCGCTCTATAAATAGGAATATTTATTTATTTATTTATTTGTTTATGGTTTGTTTAAACCTTTACAAAATGATTCATCAACAAAATATACAACATTTAAAACAATTAGATCAATATCAATTCATTCAGTCATATTAAGAACATAATTAAAATAACTATATCGTATATCACAATCCAAAGATAAAACAAGTGAAGCCGAGAAAAGGCTACATCTTATAGAGCAAGACCTTCATATTTCATATAGTTTACTCAAGATAGGTTACAAAAATTCTCCAGAAAAGCAATCATTCTTAATTTTAGAACAGTAGAGCTATTGTGTCCAATCTGATACCATAACAATTCTGTATTAACACAATGCAAATGTTGTATAAATTGTTCAAAATATAGTATGCGTTGCTTGAGTAGAGCAGGACATAGAAGTAATATATGTAACAATGTTTCTTCAGTGCCGTCTTCTTTACAGTACCTACACCAACCCCATGTATCGTTAAGGAGATTAAATCTTTTCAAAATGTAATTTGTTTTTAAGATATTAAAACGGAACCTCATGAATGTATTTCTAAAGTTCCAAGAAGGATATTTCTGCAAGTAAGTTTCGAGAATAGGATAGAATTTCCAAAACAAACACATTTGGTTAACCATTTTAGATTGTTGAACAAAACTGAGAGTGAGTTGCCAGTCGTTACATTTCAGAATATTTTTAACTTTCAAAGGGTTTGTTATCAGCATCTTTATAGCGATGCCTGACTTCATCAGTATTTCCTCAATAACCACTTTCAGTTTCAAACAAAAGATGTTAGATTGGTCTCTCCCTGCTATAGTATACAATGACATCGAGTTGTTTACCAAACATTTTCTCCACAGCAACATTTTTTTCCATAAAATAATTCATTCCAAAGATTGAAGGCCGAATTCATATCTAATGGCTTGAATTGGTATACACTTATGGATAAAAAACAAAACACCTTTCCATATATATCGCTTTCTCATTTTTTCATAAAATCAGTACTCTCTAGGTCATAGAATTCTAAACCATATGTTAGTTTAGGAATGCCTGACATAGTATAAAATTGCTTTAGAGGAATTGCCATAAATCTACAATATTTGAAGTCCAATTTGTGCATCTGTCTGTTTTGACTTCTAACTGCCTTTTAATCATAGCAGTTGAACCATTACCTGTAAAATGATATCCTAGATATTTGAATGCTTCTTGACTTTTTATACGTTTACCTTCGCAGAACCATGTTAGAGAAGATTAATTTTTCTTATGATTTCCCAATTGTATAATTGTTGTTTTAGATGCATTGATTTTCAAGTGTATTCCGGAAGTGAAGGCTACAAAAGCGTTTATCAGTCTCTGTAAACTGACTTTTGTGCAGTCTAAGAGTAAGAAGTCATCTGCATATGCTAACCATTCAATAGAAATTTCTCCTAATTTGGGCGGTACCAAACCTTTACCCAACATTGCGATAACAGCTTTAGAGACGTATAAATTAAATAAAGTAGCAGCTAACTTGCAGCCTTGTCTCAGGCCATTGGGGATTGTAATCTCTGAAGAGAGACGTTCCTCTGAGTTGAATCTGACTTTGATGTTTGTGTCAGAGTATAGATCCATGATCATTTCAAGTAGATGTCTAGGGATCAATAAGTCTCTGAAGGTCACCCATAGTGTGTGTCGATCAACAAGGTCGAAAGCTTTGGAGAGATCCATCGAAGCAACAAAGATAGCAGAGCCTAGCTTCTTTAAGGTTTTAGATTGTAGGCTTTTCAAAACAAGTCCACCACAATCGGTGCCTATCTTTTTTTTTAAACCTATCTGTTTACAGTCTAATATGTCACTGCTACTAAGCCAGTCTTCTAGTTCTTCCAATATAATAGAAGTAAATATCTTGTACTCAGATCTGATCTGAAATCTGAAATCGCAATCGGTCTGTAACTTTCAATTAAAGTTCTAGGACCTTTTTTGTAAATCGGGATCACTATAGCCAGTCTCCATGAATGTGGGATCAGCTTATTTGCAAGTACATCATTAAATAATATCTTTAAGATCTTTCCCCACAGCAGTACATGGTTAGATAAATTAATAGGTCCTGGTGCAGCTGATTTTTTTGATTTTACAATTAGTCTGCTAATATTAAAAGGAGAAGTATCTAGTGTCCATCTGGAGTTTGTTAAGTATAGGGACCTATTGTCATTATTATCTTCGCCATAACAGGCATATACAATACAATATAAAGAAAGGGAACATAACTGTGACTCAGCACTATTACTCAATGTTGCAGAGACTGCAAAGCTCAAGGGGATTTGTTTCTGGCTGTGCTTCGAAAATATAAAGAATTGGTTTCAGTCCTTGGATGTCCACTCTCCTACCAGGGGTGTTGCTAGGTCTGGAAAAGATCCGGGTTAGGCTAATGTCGGGTCTGTTGGGACTGGGTGCTAGCTAGCCTTTTGGCTGTAGCCGCTGAGCTTCTATCCGGGGCTACAACCAAAATATCGGGGCTATTGCCCCTTCAGCCCCCCCACCCCTCTAGCAACACCTCAACGTTATAGCACGACAGGCCAAGACATGCACAAAGATAAGGATTATCAAATATCAAGCACTGAGACCTGTCACACAAATTCCTATATTGTAACATAGTACTATTGTGTCTGCAACAGATTTATCTGCGATTCACCATTCCAGGGCCTGTTGACAACAGCGCATTAAATATTTGCAGCACTAACTGCCTCTTCAAAGAGGAACCCCGGGGATGAACTCCTATTTTACAAAATGTGATAATGAATATGTCTAAGTACTCAGTAATTGTAATTGGTTATTTATAACGTGCTTAATACCCAGAGGTTTCTAAGCGCTGACCCTGGGTTCGAACCTTTTTTGTTCTGCGTCATCTTGCTTCCAAGACGAGCGTTGCCCCTGAGCTATCCTCTCAAAACTCCAGCGTCTGAACAGACAACATATGTTTCTCTTTATTTGTACTGTAGATGTGCGAAACACACTTCTTTGGGCGGACGATGTCAGCCGGTCTTTATATCTGCATTCTCTTGTTAATCAGCAAGCATTGGATTAAGGCCACCAAGCTTTAATGTATCACACTGTGTGCTCTCCTGTGTACACAGGACTGGCATGAGTGGGGAGAGAGGATTTCGCATATATTAAACTAGCCATGGTGCCACTCAGCCAAACGTAGTACCCACGTGCATCCACAACATGCTTTAATATCGAGAGGCCCTGTTCTGAACAAGAAGGAGGAAGAGAGCACGAGAGAGAGAAGCCGAGAGACAAAGAGAGAGAGGGGGAAGTCATACACATGTTTTAAGATGAAATCCATTTGCATTCTATTGCTGATAACCTTTTGACTCGCTGAATGGATTACGCTGAAATTCAAAGAAAACATGCCTGGCATAGGCCCTCGAAACTGCGAGTTATGGAGACAATGTTTTCAGGCTACTTCCGTTTGTTTTCCCATAAAGAACAAAGTGCTTCCATTGAGCAGGTCTAGCATGAAAACCACAAGTCAGGCACAGCGTTTTGCAGACATTATTTGGTATAAATCTGTCCTGTACTTTTTTTTTTTTTAAACAACTAGACAAAGAAGGGTGCTCCCACTCCCACAAAAGGTTTTATATATTGCGCATGGTGCATTGAGGCACTGAGGCTTTTCGGAAATGAAAAAAAACACATCCTTTTGTTTTACTAGATGAGAGTGATTCATGTGGTAATCCTGTAAGAAAAAAAGAAAAGGACTGAAAATGATATTTGGAGAAAGGAAAGCAGTGGTTTGATCTTAGGAGTCAAGATGGAGAGGGAGAACAAAGACCACATGGGAAGTTGGAGACTTGGACAGCACGTTTTGAGGCAATCATTTTCTTCTTACTGTGGGAATCCATTACAATTAACACAGTTTTCTTGAGGGAACGTCACAGGATGTGCTTCGGTAATGATGTGTCACACAAACCGGTCAGTGAAGAGAATAGGATGAAATATGGAAGGGTTACGCAGTGGGGCTGGAGCTAGGACCTACACGGTAGAATGGGTGCACATGAAGAGTGGATGTGGAGATGAGGTAGACCTTTATAATTACAATTGTTTTCCCATTACCGCAGTCATCGGTAAACTCTACATTACCACTGGAGTGATTGTGGCGGTATTAGAATGTGGCGTCAAGGTAACCTTGATATGTTTCAGCTGGCATTTGCTGGCGGGAACTACCTCAAAAATGAAAGAAGGAGAAAAAAGAGGGGGGCATTGGCCAGTGGCCGGAGATGTAGGCAAAGCCCTGTGTCCATGCTCTTTTAATTATGTTGGTGCAACATGGACAGTGGCCACAGGCAAAATTACTGAACGCCATGACCTGTGTGATCTGATTATTTAATAGTGAGGGAATATGGGGCAGGACCAAAGGCCATCAGCCAGTGGGTGATTCTCTGACTAATTGGTGAATCGAGGACAGTGGCCATGGCTGATGGGATCTGGTTCCTTACTAGGCAGGGGAATATCTTGCAAGTTATAGTCCAGTGGCCCTTTTTATTAATTGGATCATCATGACCAGTCGGTGCGTCCAAGTTATAGCCTCAGAAAACACTTGAAACTCAGTGAAAGAAATGTAGTTAAGACTTCAACAAAGTCCAGGAAATTTAGCAGGTGTGGGAAGTGGCGACAATCTTAACTTGGAGGTCTCCTCTTTGCTCAGCTCATGCACACATACATGACATCACAGCAGGGATAAACAATGAGCTAAAAATGACATGTTGTCACTTTCACTGAATATATGTGTATATATTCAAGGAAAACACTTTTGTTGCAGGTAGGCTAATGAGATTTTAATGACTAAACCCCTGAAATTCAGCTAAAGCCACCTTAAATTCAACCCCTCCCCTCACCCCCCGCCGTTGCACAGCCTATGAAGACAATAATGACATTACAGAGGCTGTGTCTACTGTATTTCTTTAAACCTTAATAGGCTTTCAGCCGGGCCACTGTATTTTTGAAAACACACTTGCAGCCCTCTGACCATGGCCTTCAGGTTATACCCAGTTATACCCAAGGTTATTGTGAAAAACGGCAAAAGGAAATGCTTCCCTGCACTCCCAGCCCTTCTAAGTACCCACGTCATGTGTGCCTGGCCCCCCACTCCCCTGATGGCCTCCTCACCTCTCCTGCCCTCTCCCATTCCCCTAACAACACTCTTTGTTTCTGTGATGCAGTTTCATTTGAAATGTTGAGTAGCTGCGGATATAACACAGGTTTTCCACAAGGATACGTGAAAAATGTTTGAGCCTCGTGTTGCCAACTTGGTACCTAGCTCCACTCCAACTCCCAAATTTCACTTGGTGTCCTCTTGCCTCCACCCCACATCGAGTCTGGTGGCATGTACATGTTTTTGACCTGAAATGTGCTTTTTTTTGCATTTTGTTTTCCAATACCCTTGTGTATAACCTGGTGTATGACTTGGGGAATAACCCGGGGTATAACCGTGGCTATCACTTCCATTGAGAACAAAAAAAAGATGACGGTTGTTGGAATTGGAACTGGAAATTAACCCTTGCACAAAAATGACCTTGCACAACATTACGGCGCCGCACCCAACTTCCTCAAATCCATTTTCTCTGTTGATGACCATGACCACATGAACAGCAAATCAAACTTTGGCAAGTATGGCACAGCACAATGCCAAACGGTAAGGTAAAATGTTTCTTTAAACAAAAAAAACAAAAAAAACACCCTTAGCACCATGCATTTGCTAAGAGTATTGAAAAAAACACACTTACATCTGCACCACGCCCTACTTCCTCCAATCTATTTTCTCTGTGGGTGACAGTTACATCATCAAGAGAGAAATAGACTTCAGAATATACAGCACTGCACAATGCCACACCGCAAGTTATCATTCCTTTTAATTGAACACACTTAGCACCATGAAGGTGCCATGGGTGGTAAATTGGGTACAAAACACACTACTTGCAGCACACTTCGGCACCACACCCTTATTTCCTGAAAACCATTTTCTCTGTCGATGTTTGTTACATCATCAACAGATAAATAGACTTCAGAAAATAACGCACAGCACAACTCACAGCAACATCATTTTTATGTATTGTTTTCATTAAACACCCTTTGCACCATTTAAGTGCTAAGGGTGTTTAATTAGAAAAAGAAATAAGACCTTGCGGTGTGTTGTTGGGCCTCACATCCATTTTCTCTGTTAACGACTCTGACATCATCAACAAAGAAACCAACTTTAGAATGTACGGCACAGCCCATCAACACACCACAAGGTCAGGGGAAGAAGACACAATTACATTGTGGCATACCTCAGCACCACACTCTAGCTCCTTAAATATATGCTCTCAGTTGATGACAGTGACAACATCAACAGATAAACGGACTTCAGAAAATACAGAACTCCAAAACGCTACACCACAAGGTCATTTTTTTTTAATTGAACGCTTTTTGTTCCAATGCCGAGAATAGAGCCCACATTCCAAGTCTCCTGGTTGGCATGTGTCCCCTTCCACAAACGTAATGAAATGTAATTGCTACACCAGTGACCAATCCTTCTGAACTCTTTTTCAGATAAATATAAACATAAGGTAGTTCAACTTCGTCAACTCCAAATATACAAATGTGCAATCTTAATCAAGAATCTCACTTCTATAACAAATATTCAAACATTACACACTCCTTTTCAACTTTGTAAAACCTGGGTTTCAACCTAAGTAACCAAGGGTAATCCAGAAGTAGACCCCTTGCTCACTCTGCTGTAGAGAGGCTCAGCTACACCCTACTATGTAGGCCCAACAAGGCCTAAACACCTGTGTGGGGTTGCTGATGGTACTCTTGTTCAGAAGAGAATTGCCTCGAATTTCAGTGCAGGTTTGTCCTTGTGGGTAAGACAAAGACTGATATGAAAAGGGATATTTCTCCTCTGTGAAGTGTGCAGTGAGCTAAAACATGGTTGTAGACCATCCTGAGTGGAATAAATTCCATAGAACAGGGTACTTGACCCATGCTCGTTCTCATTTAGGGTTTCCCACATTCCATTTCAATGTTGTAAAACGTGGGGTTTCACTCTATGTAATCAAGGGTAATTCAGATGTGGACCCTTTGCTCACTGTGTCTCAGAGAGGCTCAACTTCAACTCACTGAGGAGGCCCAACAAGGCCGAAACATCTGTCTGGGGTTTCTGTTGATGCACTTGTTCAGAGGAATATTGCCAAGCATGTTGGTACTCGACTGCCTTTGTGGGTGGGACAAAGACTGATATGGAAATGGTTGTATGTCCTCTGTGAAGGGTGAGTGAGCTAAAACGTGGTTGTAGACCCTCCTGAGCAGATGAAAATCCATAGAACAGGGTATTTGGCCCATGTTCGTTTTCAGTAGAGAGGCTCCCACACTCCGTTTCAATTTCATACATCTTTTACTTTCTGAAAATAAACTTCACCTTTTTTACATTGTATAGTTTTTTATTGTTCGCGTCTTACGAATCAAGAAATCATGCGAAACAGTGAAAATGTATCTCTGTGCCCATTGACTGTTTCCCAAAACTGACAACACTACTTCGGTCCTGTATACCCCTTAAATCCACCCTTCCAACAAATTAAACTTTAAACAATCCTGAAAGCAACTTTTCAAACTTATGTACCAATTCCAACTTCGAGAAACGATCCATACAGAACAGTGGTTTGAGAAGCATCTTTAATACCATGTATACTCTTTGTTAGTTGCATCTAACGAATCAAGCAATCATGCAAACATGTATGATTTATATCCATGCCCACTGCCTTTTTCCCAAACTGACAACACTAATCTACCTCCTTTATACCCCTCACATACTCCCTTCAAAGAAATCAAATTTTAAACAAAACTAAAATCAGCTTTTAAAACTTCTGTACAAATCCCGACTTCAAAAGCCGCTCTGAACAGAAACACTAAATTGAGAAACATTCCTTCAGATCACGTGAAAACTCACCCAGTTGAAACAACACACACTAACCACGGCTCTGCCATGAACATGCTGTAGTGCTACAATGTATATTCATACAAAAAAGTTAAATAAATAAATCAGTTCTCAATCTCAATACACCAACATGAAATGTTACATTTTCTTAATACAACTCCCTACACAGTTTGTTTTAATTTGGAAAGCATTTTTTAAATATTTTTAAAAAGTATTTTAATCCTAAATTAACTTGACATACTCATCTTCCCTAACTAGCAACTGCACTGATTACCACATCTCAATGTATCATAGTTTACAAGCATTTACTCTGTTTGCGCCATTTCCTAATCTTGGCAAAACGCTCGTGAAAAAAAAAAAACAAGCAATCCCCAAGCCCCAAACCTTCACTAATAATCCTTCCTCACCCTGCCCATATGCTCCCTGCCATCACAACTGCCCAATTGAAATTCTTCATAACATTTTAGGCAATTTGCAATGTTGATTTGGAACTTGATTCTCGAATCTCATAATGGCCTCCTTTCAGAACAAAAAAAGCTTGGTAACACCAATGCATAATGGGTGATACTTTGGCTACAGGGGCACTCTGCTATGCACTAAATAAAAAAAATAAAAAAAACACTGAATGTGTTTGTACCAAAACAGGAAAGGATTTCCTCTGATTGCTTTGTGCCCGACTGGTTTCTTATTTGGTGCAAATCTGTCCACCAGTAAAATGAATGGAAAGTGACAACACACCCTTTTTAGACCCTTCATATATTTTGAATCATAACACAGATTTGCACAAAAAGTTCCATTCCTGTGGGGCCAGGACCTAATATAGGAATGTTTAAATGCTCTGCTGATCCGTGCTGCGGCTCACAAGTTATTAACCATAGAATCTTTGCTTTTCCTTTTGATGATAGGTTTCACCTTAACTAAAGGTTGGCGATAGGGACAGGATCAGCATTACCTTTGGTGTAAGTGGAGGCAAGATGCAGCCTCTTGTCAGTGATGTAAACAATGTACAGAACTGGGCAACCCCTCACTACCTAATCCCAAATTAGGACTTTTTTGGGCCTCATTGGGAATCACAGGAGTAAAGTGGCAGACTATAGAAATATACCTGCCCCTGTGACTGCCCTCACTACTTCAAGGGGATCTATATAAACCTTATGGACCCTGGAGTGTGAGAAGGCTCACCCCCTCCCTTCCACCACCATCCAGTTTCATCTCTCCTCTTGTTTTTCCTCTTGCCACCTTCTCTGGTGGCTCACCCCCCACACCCTACTCCCTGCTAACCACACTCATCTTTCTGCTTGTTTTCCTCTTGACACGTTCTCCCGTGGCTCAGCCCTATTCCTACGCAATCCGGACTCATCTCTCCTCTTGTTTTTCCTCTTGCCACCTTCTCCGGTGGCTCTTGCCCCGCCATCCAGACTCGTCTCTCCTCTTGCTTTTTGTCTTGACACCTTCTCCAGCGGCTCACACACCTTCTCAATCCTTTCTCTCCTTTTTGGTTTGGTGCTCCATTTTGTTGCACTTTCTCACCCGTAGCCTTATTTTTATCCATCTTGTGGTCCCCCTCTTCCACTTGCCTTCTGTGGCTCTCTCCCCCCTTCTTTTTTCATGCGGCTACCTGTGCTGTCTGTCTCCCTGATGTTCACTTTTTCCTTTCTTGCTGCTGCTTCTGCTCTTACTTGCTTTCTTCCCTTGCTTACCTGCAACCACTGGGACTTAATTTTCAGCCTGGGCTTCTTCGTGTTTTCTGCCCTCCTCCACTTTACTGCCCTCGGCTCACTTGCCTGTCCTGTGCTCCTCTATTCCTTACCTAGCCTTACCCTTGGAGTGCCCCTGGAACCTTGCTTGTATGCATTGTCTTACCTGCAACCACTGGTTTGACTCTGGATTCTTGCTGCACATTAGCCTCAAGTCAATCAGCACCCCCTCACTGTCTACAACACGGACAGTGATGCTCACCAACGTCCGCTCAGCTAACACCCATGCAACAGACATCCACACACACAACCTTGATGCCATCATCATCAGAGACCTGGCTGACCCCCACATCTTAGATGTCCTTGTCCCCAATGGCTACAGCATCCTACAGCGAGACTGACCAAACAAGACCTTGTGGCCCTGCACCAGACTTGACGTTGACGACATTGGCTCCTTTGAAGTCCGCTCCTGCCACTTCATGCACTCCCTGATGGACAGTCACCTATCTCATCTACAGACTTTTGCCTGCTTGCCTGATGTAGCACCTCAATCCCTGAGGCAAGTCTTTCCCAGGCTGTAGTCATTTTTACCAGTTTGTCCCAATAGCATGACTGTTTTCTCCTTATGCAGTTTTCCTACATGTTCCTGCACTTATTTAACTGTTTGTATTCTGTACCACTTACCTTCTCCCCTCCTGCACCCCTTAATACCTTTATCCCCCTTTTTATGTCTCAAAACGTTCACGTTCTAAATCGGCTCAAGACCGAGTCAGAGTGTTTTGTTTGTTTGCACCCTTTCTCCCCCTCCTTATGCCTTCCCCCTCTCCTCTGCTCTTATGCTATAGCACCTGCATGTTCCAAATGTTTCAAGACTTTTTATCTCTTCAACAACGTTTTTAGGGGTACATGAAAGTAGAGAGCAAGAGTGCATGGCCATTGCATGCAAGAGATCCGGTTTTAATCATGATAAATATATTTCCAGTTCAGTTTGGTACAACCACAAAAGGTACACATGGTGGGTTGACATTGTTGACATTCTCATCGATCACTGACCAATTTCTTACTTTGCATTTTGGGGCCCAAATGGCAGCCACTCTATGATTTACCTCTTCCTCCTATGCATAATTGCCCCAAATGTCGATGTCAGTGGATATGACTCACAACTGTTCCTATCCAAGCCCACTGCTCTAGCCATTACTCCAAACGCCAATGACCAATATAAGAAGATGAAGCTGGAAGTCATGCATTCTTAGCATGAAAGCCACAGCAACTCCTCATTACCTGTGTTGTGGCCTTGGTGATTTCTCTCTGTGTTCGTCCAAGACTCACCTACCGCTGTTTCCCATTTGAATGGGGTTGTTTAAAGCATGTGGGGTATACAGGGATAGCAAATGATTGATAGAGCCGGATGCCTGGATGTCTTCAGAGATATGTGTGGATGTCTCCAGAGATACTCAAACACAAGTGTCCATGGAGGATGGGGAGGGTGTCTTTGTCTCTTGGATTGTGGTTTGAAAGTGCTGGAGCAGCTTGTGGCTGGGGGGCACCTCAATCTATATGGTCTACAATCCATGCACTTTCAACTTGCAAGGGTTACTGTTGCACTGTATTGAGACATGTGACGGCTTTGAGCATGTGTGTGGTCAATGGCACAGAACTCATGAAATTACAATAATAAACGTACTGTTGCCTAAATTCAGTTTATTCAGTATGCCCATGTTGCACAGCACCAATTCCAGATGTTTTCTTGCATCCACTGCTAATGAATGTCTGACTGGCACTGGAAATGGTCCCCTCTCATTGTGATTGTGTATATACACACATTCCACTTTAACTCCGTCTCTTGCTCTCCCTCTCTTTCTGTCTCACTTTCTCTTTGAGCATCATTATCCATGTGTCTGTCTGCATTAATGACTTTGTGTGTGTTTGTGTTATTGTGCTTGTTGGTGTGCTTGCATGTTCCTTTCTCTCTCTTTCTCTCTCTTTCTTGCTATCTCTGTGGATCATTCTGCATGTGCTTTGATTGGGTTTGCGTGTATGTGTGCCTGTGTGTCTTTGTATGTGTTTTGGCATGTCAATGTGTTCCGCTTAGTCTCTCTCCCAATCTGGCTCGCTCTTTCTTTCTCTCACTCTTGCTGTCTATTTGTGCATCATTCTGAGTGCATCTTTCTTTGAATATGTAGTTGTGTTTGAGTTTTTCTGTTTGTGTGTCTGTATGTTCCCCTCTCTCTCTCTCTCCCTCTCTCGCCATCTGTTATCCCTTTGAGTATCATTCTCCATGTGTCTGTGAGTGTAAATGTGTTTGTGTGTGTATGCGTGTGTTTGTATGTGTTTATATGTTTTTTGTATTGTGCATGTATGTTCATCTTAATTTTTTTCTTGTGTTAGCTCATCCTTAATGGGGGAGGGAGTGCCGACCCACACACATGATCACATTGATTCTGTGTGTGTGTGTGTGTGTGTGTGTGTGTGTGTGTTTGAGGAACTGGGGGCCCAGGAAGCAGGCATTCCATTTTGCTGCTTGGCATCTATGATAAATGTCTAGTTAAAAATACAATGCCTGCCCTCTGAGCCCCCCAGTGCCTCTCCCACACACATAATCACATTGATCATCACATCTATGTTCAGTAAAAAATGCCATACCAGTCCTATGAGATGCCCAATGCCTTGCATGCAAAGTCATGCAAAGTCATGCATGACCCCTTAGCCCATCCCCATGCACACACACTGACTGCGAGATGCTAAGGGCCCCATGGGGGCAGGCATGGCTTTTTTTACTGGGAATCTATAACACAGCCAGAATGATAAGTGTTATTACATGGCCAAACTTGCATTTTGTTGCAGCCAGTTTAGCCATTTCTTACTGTGGCATGACATTTTGTATTGGGGATCTTTGGTGAAGCAAACATGATAAGTGTTATTTATGTAGCTAGACTGGCATTTTAATGCAGCCAGTCTAGCCATTTATTATTGTGGTATGATATTGTGTATTGGGTGACTTTGATAAAATGAGTATGATACTTGTTGTTATGTAGCTATACTGGCATTTTAATGCTGGCAGTCAAGACATTTCTTATTATGGTATGACATTTTGTATCAGGTATCATTGCTAAAACAAGCATGATAAGTGTTATTATGTAGCTAGACCGGCATGTTAATACAGCCAGTGTAGCCATTTCTTATTGTGATATGATTGTTTTTATATTGGGTGCCTTTGATAAAGCAAACATGAAAAGTGTTATCATAGAGCTAGAATGGAATTTTAATGCTGCCAGTATAGCCATTTTTTTTAACTATGGTATGACATTTTGTATTGGCCATTTTTGATAAAGCAAACATGATAACTGTTATTATGTGGCTAGACTGGCCCTTTAATGCAGCCAGTTTGGATATATTGTCATACTGTGTGATGCATTTTTAATGTTAAAGCCAACAGGAGTATTTTGTGGTGGTACTGGCATATGTTGGCAGAGCCAGCATGGGCATGTTTTCTTATTGTATAATTACTGGCATTATGCTCAAGGGAAACATTAATATGTTCTTATATGGGAATACTGGAATATATTTTTGCAGCCAGCATGATAATATATGGGCACAGCCAGTGTGAACATGTTTTTATACTGGCATACTGGTACATATTGTGGCCAACGCATCATGAACATGTGTGGGGGAAATGCTCCTCTGCACTGTTGGTGAATTGTATCTACTGGATTTTTTCATGAGTTACTCAACATAAGCAATTGCAAACTGTTTTGCTTATTATTCAATTTTTCAAAAAAGTATGCTGACCCATTATTTAAAATAACATTCTGGGGGGGGGGCACCCTGAACCCACTTAATTGGTTCAGGATCCCTTGATATGCTCCGTTACTGGGGCATTTTTGGGGGAAATGTTTACACCCTTCAAATAAATAATTCACTAGCCACCACTTTCTCTCTTGCTTTCCCTCTCACTCTCACATATATAGTAACTTCACTGGCTACCAATTGTGCAGAGGGTCACACTCAAAACTTTAACTATTACCTATAAATGTTTATATGGTGAAGCACCTGGCTAGCTTAAAAATGCCTTAAATGGCACATGCCCACTCGCGCATCGCGCTCATGTTCTCAGCAGCTATTACTTTGCAAACGTATCACACACACCCGTGTGGATAACACATCAATTCAATATCTTGCACCTATTCTGTGGAACAACTTACCCAGTAGTATGAGATCCGACTCCAACCTCTCCGCCAAGAAACTGAAGACCTTCCTCCTTTCTGAATGTGTCACGTAGATGATGGCTTAACCTATGGTTGCTGTCTCCCTACTTCTTACCTTATGGCATTGCCCCCTCATGTCTTCCACTTGTATTGTATTTGTCTCAGGTCACACGGCTTTGACGCTCTTTAGGTTTAAGCGATATACGAATAAAAATAAGAATGAAAAATACATTTTAAAAAATATGTCTCTATCCCACTCTTGCTATGTATATTCTTCATATGTCTGTGCTTGTGTTGTGTTTTTGTCTTTGTATGTTTTTGTGTTTTTGTCTTTGTTGGTGTATTTGTGTGTTCCTCTGTAGCCCTCTGAACTCTCCCTCTCTCTTATATCTCGTTAGCCATCATTTGCAACACAAGCAGCAATGCACTGCAGCACACAGTCGGATGCACTGAGATTGTTTCTTTGGGCAACAAACACAGATGCCAATGACTGTAATGCCAGTACTACCCTGGTAATTCCTACATGACACAGACGTTACTTTACTTGACACATGTCTCAAGGCTGACCAAGAGACAGAAGAACGTCTTCCTGGATGGGTGAGTAAGTCATCATTTCACAGGGAGATTAGGAAGAAGAGGAGGACCTAAATGTGCGAGAAGGCCAGTCATCAACTCGACTTGCTGTGTGTCCCTCTACGAAAACACATCTCTGTAAGGTAGGGGACAGACTTATTTAATCACAAATGAGTGATATTGTTACTTCAACATTGTCACAAACTAGAGCTACAGCTCAAACTGCAAAATCCACAGGGCCTCTTTTGGTTCCCAGTCCACTCATGCCCATAATCTGGGACACAGCAGCTGAAAGATCTTCTTCTGGAGGTTGCAACCCTTTTTAGATAATTACATTGCGAGGGTCATGCAGGCCAAACATAATCAACGTGTCCACACAAGGAACTTCATACTAAAAGGCCCAGTGAATTTAGTGACCCTTGACTACCTTGCAAGGCTTTTCAATTAGTGAAATGCAGGGATGTAGCTTACTAAAAGGCATATAGATTCAAATAGGTATTGTGTTACCTCTGCTCCTCCTCTGTTTCCAGTTGCACTGTCCCATGCACCTTCTGTGCCTCCTCTTGGTTCTGGTCTTTCTCCATACTCGCCCCAATCCATTGGAACCCACTGCCCATAACGATCAAAGACAGCTTGATTGTGGATTGCTCTGCTTAAACTTCACCTACTTGCCAAAGAGGGAGCTCCCTCTGTCCTCTCTCCAATCCTCCCTACCTGACCCTCCCACCACTCTCTCCAGTGATGTGTAATAATGTAATTATGCATATTCGTACAGCTCAACTATTTTGTTTAAATCACTTTCCTGCCTGGGTAAATCATACCATTGTAAGTCACATGTCTGACAGGGAGGCAGTATGCCACCTTCTATGACCTGTAGTGCTCCACTCCTGCAACACATTTGGACATGTGTTGTGTGTGCTCGGGTAAGCAGTAGTGATACTAGTGCAATGAAGATCATTAGCTGTGTTCTTTGTTTGGCAGGGTGTATGTAGTACACCTTCTAGCGCCTATAGTGCACTTCTTGGCAAAGCCTTTTGCCATTTTTCGTGTGTGCTTGGACTGCAGTCCTCTGCTTCTCACTCTGCAATGACCAGGCCATGCTATGTAATTGCATACAGTGCAAATGCGCAGTGTTCAGTGCACAATGTGTCTCTTTCAGAGATTGAGAAAGAGAGATTGATTGATATTTTATTTCTATCGCGCTCGTACACAAGTGTTTCAGAGCGCGACAAGGCAAGGGAGGGGAACAGGGGAGAAAAAAACAGTGATCTTACTAGGCCCAGTGACATTGAGAACGCGCAAGTGCATGGGAGAGCGAGATGGGAAAAGTGCATGGAAGGAGGGAGAAGTGGAAAGTGCGAAGCAGAGGAGAAACAGATCAATAACAATAAATAAATAATAAAGGCAACACACAGTGGTAATGCAGCATGCAATTTGAAAGTGCTAGGTTTAAGGCAGCAGAGAGAGAGAGAGAGGGCAAGATAGAGCAAGCGTGAGATAAAGAGAGGGAGGGAGACCCAAGGTTTGACGTGGTTAAGTGAGAAAGTGAAATGGTAGCTGCCTGCTGAGGTTAATGGTGGGAACATGGGGGGTGAAGTAGGTTGTTTAGCCTTGTCAGACCTTTTCATACTTTGCTATGATTTATACTGCTTTGTTATTCCTTCCATTCACTGCAATGTCATTACGGTGACTTGCTGTGCCATGTTATGACTTGCTATATGTGGCTTCATTGTTTGCTCCCCTCCCTAAACCACTCACCATTCTACTTTTTACATTATTTTATACTGCTCTCAATATTATATAGTTTATTATATAGTTATGCCACTATAAATTGCCCTCTCTTTGTCTGTGCTCTTGAATGTCCCATTGTAATAATGCCCTCTAGGGCTTTGCTCCCTGGTGCCCCACTGTTATTTCTCCCGCCTCATGCCCAATGCAATTAGTGCCCTACTATGATACTGCTCTCTGATGCCCAGTGCAATTTCTGTGACCGGTCCCAAGACATCACACTCTAACCTTGTAGCATGCTGAGTGTTCCTTGGGCTCTTTGTCAGGACTCTGCCTTCTCTGGAATCCTGGCGTTGATCTCTCTTCAGGAACTGTGTTCACCCACTGCCCATTTTATACTCACAGCTGTATTCTCCCTTTGTCTTCCACTCTTCCACATGTTCCCCCACTGTCTTCCAAACCAGTTGGTGCGTCCTGCCTACTGGCAGAACTACTGAACCACAATATGGAGCTTCAGTAAATCTCCTCATAAATAATGTACTGGGATGCCACCCAAGCTGCACCTCTTACGAGATGTCACCATGGCAACTCTGATGGATGCTCCACGTTGCCCATCAGACCCTACACTAACCTCCCGCACTGGCATACACATATAAACATGACACTTGCACAAAAAACTTGAATAACTTCACAACAGGCCTCACACAATATCACGGTCACTAGCCAATGCATCCTAGCATCACAAGCCTGCACGGCTACCCTCTGGACCTACATTCCTCATTCCTCCATGGACTTGACAAAGAGCACCTAGAAAAACATTTACAGGCAGTGCAAGTTTAGGGCTGGAATGCACAAAAGAACACAACAACAAAGTTAACTTGCATTTTCTCCCGCCCCACTAACCTAGATTGCACTCTCTATTTCATAACCTCGTGCGAGCCTGGACACCGTGCAAACGGATGCATTGTGCGACACAATTCATAACACAATACAATATCACATCACATTAAATAGGGCCGAGCGTATAGACAGTGCGTGATGGAGAGAACCCATTGACAGATTGTGTTACACAGAGGAAACTGTTCTACAGCTCTTTACGTTCACAACAAAATGATTGCAGAAAAAGCTGTGACACTGAACATCTGGTATTATTTGGCATTCTAAGACATGGCATGGAGGCTCCTATTATGCACATTACACAGCCATGCCTGCCCCAACATGGCAGCAAGCACAACAGGCTTGCAATAAATGTCATCAAAGTTACAAACATTGGCCAGTCGACTAATCGGAGAATGTCCTCCTAACGCGTTCCCGCCCATAAAGCCTTGGAAGCCATGGCCTTCCTGATGGAATGGACTCCGACACAGTCCTTATCAACCCCAGATTCCCTCAAAACATTCTTAACCCATCCAGGCAAAGCGAGGGAGGAAACTCGAAAGGTTTGTACACCGTGAGGAACAAGATACCTGCAGATGTTCTCAAACCGACTGTAGCTAGTTTATGCTGCTTACGATATTACAACATACACAATTTAGGATTATTAGGAAATCCTGAAAAGTCAACTGGGCCTCATCAGGAGTTTGCCAGTGCAGAACTAATGCACCACTAATTCCGTTTGACGGCATGTTTCCACACCGGAAAACTCCATGTTTTCTGGCGGGCTGGCCGGAATTATCTCCAGTGCAGAGCTGGAGGTAATTCCAGCACCCCAGCAGCAAATATTGCCATTCTGGTGTGACTCCATGAAATGGGGAGTAACTGCCTTTACCAGCACTCAGAATCTGGCGGTAATTCTGCCAGACCAACTGCCAGTAACAGAAATACAGTTTGGTGGAATCCTGCTGGATTAACCAGCGGGATAAAACCAAATTTATAATGAGGCCCAATGACTTTCAACCCAGGTTTGGTGTACTTTAAAAGTAAAAAGAAACACCAGAATTAGTAAATACTCGACATTTAACGTCCATTGCTCAGACACCTGCTACTCAACGGAAGGTGACCAAACAACAATTGGGCTTTTGTTGGTCATTTCTTAAAACGGGATAGAATCAAACCGATGCTGCCTGTTCACCAGTCTAGAATACCTAGGCAAAAGGGGAGTTGCTATTTGACACCCTTTAGCAAGCGATACACCATTGGATGTTCCTTCAGAAGGAAAACATCCACTTACTCATAGGATTTGTAAATGGCTGAGTGATAGAGATTAGCAGTCCGGTAAGAGGCCCCCTCAGCTAGCTCTGCTAAAAAAGGAACCACTATACCTCAGGGGCCTGATGGCGATCACAATCCTACCTATAACTCCAGCACACCCAGTATTCCCATCCAGACTTATCTGACCTGAACTGAGGTTCCTACTCAGCCTTTAAGACGAGTTAGCAATACCTTAATGATGGACTGTGGTTGCAGAGTTTACTCAAACATCATTAATAGAAACAACTCAGATAGTTGGCAAAATATATTGTTTTAATATCAATTATCTAAAACAGGGAGTACAAGGGATATCAACAGACATCCCTCATCATGATCTCTCTTCATTCTTAAAGTAAAAAGTCGTTATAGGTGACTTTTAAAGTGCATATTACTAACATCATCCTACATGGCAAACTACAAAAACCTAATGGTGAGTGTACTAGGTTCTACAAGGATCATCCAGCTATATGATACATACTCATTTAGGGCAGTGGAAGAAAATGATTTGCTTCTTAACATCAGGTGGGGCATCTAAGCCCTTCCCTAAAAATATGTCAATATGAACGTCACTACATATACTATGTCTAATTGGCTATACAACTATAGGACCCTTGATCATGCGGTCCGCTATCATTGGTTACTTTACAACCTCCATCAGAACCCTCCCAACCTCGGTTGGCAATACACAGGCTGAAGTCCAGGTGCAGATGAGCTTGTCTTAACCATAGCTTCCCACCAATTAGCATATCCATCCATCATCACCTCAGTGGTCCACTGTCAATTAGGTCTTTGAACTCGGCCTTGAGCATGTTCATTGCACCAGGGAATTCCGGGGAGTGAAGGCGTGCTCTGCCCTCATGCGTAGGTGTGACCATCATGCTCGTCCAACTTCTCCCCATGTGACTAGAGACCACGAAATTGAGCTTTCCGTGTATCAAAACACTATCCTTTAATAAACCTCTGATGTCTTTTTGTTTTTGTCCATGCCTTCTGAACAGGAGCTTTGCTCTTTCACACGATTTGTATCCGATGTCAGCTCACCCCAGCCTGATATGGCCTTGGCTTCTTGGCTCATTCAATTTCGCCTTTCTGAGTTTCACCCTTGTAAATTCACTTGTTTTATAACTGTGCCACACTTGGAAACTGGGAAAAGCAGCCTTCCTTCGTTTTGCGCAGCACTGCTATCATGCATAGTGGGAACATTCATCTTCTACTGACTCCAATATATATATATATATGTTCACGTTGGCGCATGCTGAAATCTATTCACTATTTAGCTAGCCTTTAAGAATACTTCATCTGTTTGCGTTTCTTTGCATGTATATACGTGTAAAATAGCTTGATCTCTTCATTATGTCTGCATCATAAGTTCCTTCATCTTGATCCCAAGATACATTCTTGATGCCTTATAGACTATCTTCATTCTCTAGTCTCTGCATCTCTTCCCTTATACGTCAACCTTGCTCTATATGATGGTGACAGTGATGGTGATAACGTCAACATTCTTCTTTGTCATTCAACCGTCCTCTTTCTTCTGGAATTTCATTTAGACGACCATCATACTATCCCGTATGCAAGTATGGTTTCCTCAGTGGGAACCTTGCCTCACAGATTCTGCTAGGTATCAGCATTTTCACTGGTACCGCATGTGTTTCACACTCCGGCATCCAACATACAGGTGCTGTGGGCGAGATGGTTGAGGTGCGGGTACTTAGCTCCTTCACTACAGACCGCAGTTTGCTTGGAGCCCAGGATTATTGGATAAATGACCTAGCCACATTCCATATGCCCTGCAGGGAACATCGGACTTCTAAACCTGCCATTTCATCAGAGGAATAAAGCCCTTTTCGACCAGAGGAAGAATCATCACATCGTGATCCTATAGATTATTGGGGACAGCAGGAAGGAGCTCCAGAGCCAAGGACCACAAGGCTTGTGTCAGGGAAAAAATGAGTGATTAATACCAAACAGGACCTTTGTGTCTGAACCTAAAGGAGAACGCTTTGGATCAGCGAAAAAGGGAAGGAAAGGATACATTACATGGGCAACACAGGCCTGAAGAAAAGAGTCTGGCTTCCAGCTGAAAAACAACAGGTGTTACATTGCGAGATGGGGTACAAACAGATTAATCCATAACAACCCCCACATATTTGAAGGCTCTGTAGGACCCTTCAGAGGATGTTACGCTCACCTGGACCCCACAGGGGTGTCGATCGGACCCGGACAGCTGTGGTCTCTGTGGAATGTATTTACCCATGCATCCGAGCCCTACCTCAAAAACTGTGCAGTATTGACATGGAAAACATCATGATGGCCAGAGCTTCCCAGAAAATGCACAGGCTGCCACTCATTTTTGCCGATGTTATGGGCACAGAAGGACACTGCCTAAAACCACCAGTGGACTAACCACACAGTAGTCTGAAACCATTGGTAGTGGCAATGCTGATTGCCAAAAGCAAACCCATAACTGTTGGGAATTCATTTTCTTAAATCCCAAAAAGGGGTGCAGTACCAGTACTCACCACTATCCAAAAGCCGGCGTTTTAAAACAACACCAGATTTTACTTTTTGTAGAAAACTGAATAAATGAACCCAAAACATGCCAAAGAAAGACTTACTGAGAGGTGGATCCAATGTAAAGTTATATTCTGAAGTGACTTGAAGGTTTATAGCAAGACTGGCTGAGCTGTGGATTTCAGCAGTTTAAGTAAATTTGGACTGAAAGACACTACAAATCTAAATGTTTAAAAGAAATGAGTGACCTACTTTGAGTGTCACATAGGTTGCAATTGTTTAAATGTCATAGTTTTAAACTTAGAATCAGCATCCTAGCTGCATATGTAAAAAAATGTCTTGACTTAAACTGGGGAACAGAAATGACATGTAGCTAAAAACTGGCTTAAAGAGATTCCAATTTTGCCTGGCTACTACCCCCCATCAGGAGTGAAACTTGAGTCACAGCTGTGTTCCCAGGCCTATCTGCCTTTTGCTGGCCACACTAAGGATATGCCATCTCTCTGATAATTGAATTAAGGGGAGCCCCCACAGAATACAGGAGCTCTGAACAAAGCCCTGTCCTGACTCAGGCAAATGTTTTATTGGCGGGAGTCGTAAATGGAGCTTCCTCTTGGCAGAAGCTGGGAGGGGCAGGGTCTCTGAGCTTGGCAGAAACTGGAAAGACTGGTTTCTGTACCATGTGACATGAAAAGACACACCTCTGTAGCCAGAATATGGTTTTAGAAAAAGATGAATAACTCATAGAGCGAACTTGTGAAAATTATTTAAATGACACCATAATTCTTGTGATTTTTCTGCCCACATTTTAAGAGGTTTTTAGAACCGGTGGCATGTTCAGGGGGGTTTTAGCGGAAAAGAGGATATTACTCAAAATGTGTGCATGTGAAAAATCTGACACTTCATCAACTAATGTCCATACTCCTTGCGCACATGTGTGTAAATTTGGGTTAATGTCCGATATTGCAAACCAGTTAAAAAGTGCAAAATATTGCCATTTCTGAATGCAAGCCCCCAGGAAGAGCAGAGTTGGAACAGGGGATACCTCCTGTGATATGTGATGGGTGCATATAATTTCAAACCACTGTGTAGCTATGAAATATGTATTTGGTTCAAATCTAGATTTGTGTGCAAGTTGACAGGAGGAGTGGACTTTCTGCAGGCTGTAAAATGACATCACTCTGACACAACTTAGCTCCCCCAATCAGGGGAGAAATGAAAGCTTGGCCAATGATAAGTGGAGAGGGGCTGGCTAGTGATGCTGCTCACACACACCCATTTTAAAAACACATAAAAGCAGAGAGACAGGACAGATAGGGACCTTCAAATCCATTTGCAGCTGGAAGCTCTGCCGGGAAAATCCATACTTTACCTCCATCAACCTTCAGAGACCCAGACCAGACCAGCAGAGTAGAGCTGACCTGTTAGCAGAACCAGAGAGAGCTGACCCAGATCACTGTGAAGTGCAGAGACCAGAGTCCAGTCTAAAACCTGACCAGATCCGTGGCGAGGCCCATTTCACTCAAGAATATAGTGTGAGTACCTAGAAAACTGTGCAGAACCAATCTCTTAGTTAAATAAAATAATTCAATCCTATTTTAATCTAAGTAGAACTGTCTCCTAACTGTCACCTGTCATTTGTAAAGCTGTCACTTGTCATTTTCTAGTTGCAAGCTGCGCTTGTCTTTTTGAACTTTAAAATTTCAAATCTGAAAAACGACCTTTATTCAATCGCCCATATCTCCGCGACCGTTTGTGCTAGAGACTTGCAGTAACTTTCCTCAGAAAGCTTAGAATCGTGGCTTTCCTACGAACCTAGAACCTACCCCCTATAGTTTTGCCGTAATCGTAATTCGTGCGCATTCGCAAATTTTGCCGCGATTTGCAATTTCTTCACGTGTAAAAATCTGCTGCTGCTTGCCTTTCATTTGCCAGAAATTCGTTTAACCTGCTAATTATCCCTGAATCATTGCTAGTGTGAGCCTGGACTAATATTAACTAGATACCACTCACCCTGAACCTCTAGAGGGAATTAAAAGCATTTTAACATATTTTCACTCCATTGCCAGCACATATCAAAGCATTTTGCCTGTGTTTTCAACTTCTGTAGTCTAAGTTGCTGGGTGAAATGAATTACATTTGAATTGCATTTCTGAGAATTGTGTGCCTTCCTTCCATTTCCTTGCATTGCATAAAAGGGGGGGTGAATTGTACAAGAAAGTGATTACATTGTCTTTGCTGAAATCCTATCAAGTTATTTTCTTTACTGCATTTCATTCCACATTGCATCCATTTGAAACCATAAAAGTATTGTTGCTATCTTATCCATTTCATGTCAACTCCTTAGTGATTATAAAGAAGCGTGCTAGTGCCAGATTCTCCGTTGTTAATCTTTATCATATCAGATTAAGTGTGATATTCAATTATTAATTTATTATAAAGCGTGATATAATATATATTGTTTAAGTTATCAAATAAACCTTTAAACTTGCAAAACAGAACTACTTCTTGGCTCAGTGGGGTCAGGGGGATTCCAAGGGAGGGGTGTTATATACGGGTAGTCATCCAGAACGCATGAACTGGACATAAAGATATATCAATAAGGGTTTCCATTCAGTATCCCAGACTAGGCATTGACTTAGCTGTAGTGTTGAATTGAATCCTCTTACAAATTGGGGGCTCGTGCCGGACGTTTGGATTAGATCTATCACTTGTGCAGATTAATACAGCGTGCCAGCTGACCAGATACACATATCCGGTCGGAGCACACGCTGTGTTACGCTGTAAAGCACTTCTCAAAGGAACGCTCTAAGAAAAAGGTCTGTTTTGCAAAAATCAAATACAAACTTCTGTAAGTCAGGACAGAGACCAATCTCTAGAATGACGACCTTAGTAGACATGAAAATAGCCAGAGAGCACTTCTTACATAAGTTATTTGTGAGAGGTGAATGGACTCACCAGGACCAAACAGTCTGGTTGCAGGCCATCACACCCCAAATCACGGAAACAGGGTCAGATATATGGAGAGACCAGGGTCCCTTACATGTGGCCCTGAGTGAACTATATATGTCCTCTAAGGCCAAGGATGAGCACAACAAGATTGCCAGGGTAGCGGCATATTTATATTTACATATGGGAGCCATGCAGGACAAATGTGCTGAAGGCCAAGATCTGGCGAGTAGGCAACTGCTGGCATTACAGAAGGCCCAATCTGAGCTGGACTCTTCTGAGCAGAGGCTGCTCAGGAGCCAGGAGTCAGAAAATGACAGTAGGCAGTATATCATTAAAATAAAAGAGGACATGGATATACTGCAACAGGAAAAGGCTGACCAGGATACTAGATTTCGGGCCCTGCAGAAGGAGCACCGAGACAGTTTGGACTCCTTACTGCAGAGCCAGAAAAAGCTGGAGCAACAATTAGACTTTAACAGGGCATGCACGGAGCAGGTAGCCACCCTGCAAAGTCATCTAGATAGAGTGAAGGTAGAGAGCAACAAGCTGATTTCGAAAGACCTGGATACCCAGGCAGAGTTTGATGAAGAACACCAGAAAGCTGGTGCCTTTCAAAGGCAGAGGGACGACCTGGCGGCACAAATGCAGGCTCTTAGTCAGGAAAGAGACGCCTTAGGCCAGGAAGTCTGCCATTTAAAAAGAAAAATGGAAGAAAATAACATTGGCCCACCAGGGACTGGGTGACCTCCAAAAAGAACACCAGAACTTGTTAGAGCACACCAGGAGGGTGGAGGATGCTCTAGCAAGAAAGGAGCAGGCCAATAGGGACACAGCTCAGGAGGTAACCCTCCTGCAGCAAAGACTGGCCCAGTGCTCCAGGACCAATCAGGAAACACAGAGAGAGAATGAGGCTCTCTGCCAGCACAATGATAGGCTCCAGCAACAGGTAGCGATGCAGGAGAGACTGATAGAGTCTAGTAAGGCCTTAACTGAGGAACTGAAGGCACAAATGCAGGCTCTTGCATTGCAACAGGGAGCAGGGGCGGATAGAGATGAGGTTCGCTGGGAAATGGAAACTCCGGAGCATAACCTCAGGAGCCCTAGTACCAGAGGCCCTCATACCTCTCAGTCCCTGGACTCTGCCACCCCCATGTCCCCTGGCGCACGTGAGCACAGGGCCACATGGATGGCAGATTACTCTCCAGACAGAAGCATGGGGCTCATAGGCCAGTACCACCCAGGAATGGAGGGGCGGGCATCCGGGTATGGGCACCCAAGCACAATGGAACTTAATGGGGAACCCCAGGAGAGTAGGCCCATTAAGGGCATCGTGAAAACCTCTGCCCAGTTAGGTCAGTGGAGGGGGTACCCATCAAATCCTGGCAGCAAGGAGGAATCTGAAGACTCCTCTGAACTGCGCAGGACACAGGAGACGAGGTCCCCACATTCTGCCAGCCATTCCCAGGCTCACAGAATCCGGGAAAACCTGGAAGAGCAGACAGGAACCTCTGGGAGCAGTGCCTCTGAGTCAGAAGATGAATGGACCAGGGTTACCCGGACCAAAAGGGCCAATAAGACAAAAAAGGGCCTTGCTTAAGGACCCCTTAAAGCAGATTAAGGCGATCAGGAGCGTCATCACGCCTTACCATAAGAACGCTAAGTATTCTGTTTGGGAGCACTTAGAGTTGTTTGAGCAAATGATGGAGACTTTCCATTTGAAGGACAGCCAAAGCTGTATTCAATATGTAAAGTGGACCTTCTCCCCGGAATACTCCAGTTTCTTTGCGGGGCTGGAGGACCAAAATCATTTAAGATGGTCCACCTATAAACATTTTTCTGTTCACAGAAATCCTCAAGAGGCTCGCAAGGCAGCCTACAATTTGCAGTGTGGGGAGGATCAGGCCCCACAAGAGTTTGTGCAAGAACTGAAACGTGCTTTTGCGCAGACCACCAGAAGGGTGCGCACAGACAGTAGAGAATTCATTAATACATTTTTTCATGCCTTGCCCAAATACATAATGACCCAGCTCGTGAGGGATTTTCACGAGAAAAGATCTTTAGACTGGGTCATTGAACAGGCTACCCGGATCTATGAGGTGCAGAAACCGGTAGATAGCAAAAGTAATGCCCAGAAAAACCCCAAAGCCAACAGCACCCCTGCTGCTGCCAAGGTGGCAGAGGTAAAGGTCACCCCCGTTTTGGATTTGGAGATGGGGGGGCCTAAAAACCTACCTGCACCTAATAATGCTAGGCCCAGAAGGTCCTCGGGCCAGTCACAGACAGGGAGCCAGGGAGGCAGCCCCACAAATGGGGTCCCTCGCTCTCCTGATTATGTAAGTCCCCGTTACAAGGAAAATCGACCCATCCAGGGTTATGTGTGGACTCCTCCAGCCCAAGGGGGGGGATCCAGCCAAGCACCTAACCCAGGGAACTTCCCTCCCAACTTCCCACAGGAGGGCAGAAATTCTCCAAATCCTGGGCAGAACTTTTTCCCCAGGTATCCACCCAATTTCCAACCCCAAAATCATCCATCCTTCTTTCCCCAATTCCCTGAGCCCAGACAACCTAATCCGGGAGAGGGGAGGCCAAGGGTGGAGGGGTACCCAAATCTTCCCAACCCGGGGTATTACCAGAGGAGGGACAGCTACCCTTCCCGGGATCAGCCCAGGGGAGAAAACAGGGCCCCGTATCAGCCTGAGCGGGTTTCCCAGTTAGAGCGCCAGGTTCAAAACATGGCGCGGGATCTGGGTCACATACTGAGGGCTCAGCAGAACCCTCAGATGGGCGTGCCGGGGCAGAACGCACCCAACTCTGGACCTGGTGCTCCAGAACAATGACGGGGGCAGCACCCCGATAACACACCGGTTCCCAGGGAGGAGGCACAAGGGGAAGGGGGGTGTAAAGCCTTGGAGGAAGCTTCCTTCCTCACTTGTAAACAGCCCCTGGAAACCCAGGAACCGGAAACAAAATCTCTTGCCCCTGAAAGTCTGCCTCCTAAGGAGCAGAGGGGTGGTAGGAGAAACAAAAGACCCAAACAGACACAGTTTGAGGAGGAGGTACAGATCTTCCAATTTGAGGTAGAGGGATCCTCAGAGGATCCTGGGAAAAGGATCTTCTCCTTCAGAGAGGGGGGAACTCCTCCCAAAGAAAAATGGGTCCCTAGGGATGCAAGTCCAGACTGGGGAGATGTGGAGACTGAGCTACCGCCGCCCACCATCTCATCCCAGAACCAACAGCAAGAAAATCCCCTGGTTCAAACCCATCCTGGTGACTGCCTCCAAAAAGGGGGGGGCGGCCCAGAACTGGAGCCAGGGGAACCCACAATGGCTCTGATCTCCAGTTGCCAACTTTTTCTTTCAGATTCCCAAGGCTCTCCACAGAATTCTGCCCAAATCTCTTCGCTAGCGATGTCCAAAACCAGAAAATTAGCCCACCAGTTGGCCAAAAATGTACATTATCTGTGCCCCCTTGAGGAGAAGGAGGGAAGATACTATGCCCCGGTACAAGTACAGGGGCAGGGTACAATTTTGGCACTGGTGGACACTGGATCTCAAGCTACCCTTCTGTCCAGAAGGGCCTTTGACGAACTGAATGCAGGAAGGGGAGAGAATTACCAAATTCCTCTCACCTCACTTCCTGGACAACTCCAGAACTTTGACGGGAAGGAAATTCCCGTCGAGGGGACGGCAGACTTGGACATTAAAATTGGGCGACACAAGTTGAAACACCCGGTCATAGTTGTGACTCCAGAGGGCACCCCTTGTTTACTAGGGAATGACCTCCTGAGAAGGTTGTCACCCCTAATAGATTGCGTAAACAAGGTCCTCTGGACCCAGACTAGCCGACCAATAAAATTAAAACAGAGTGTCAACCATGTTAGTTTAAACGGCACCTGCCACATGGTTGAACAAAAATCTGACCAAGTAGAATTTCACTTCCAGAACAACCAGATTCCAGACGTGACAGTAATAGCAGTAGGACAACAGACTGGTGATGGGGGGTCCTCTCTATTTCTGAAAATCAACCTTCCTTCCAGTTTAAGGTGGTATTCCACACTGGAAGGAAACACCCTGAAATTCTTTACTAATCCACAATCAGAAACTCCCACTCCTATAGTCCAGAAAGATGTGAAATCAGCTCAGAGCCTGGCTGAGATTCAGCAAATTGGAGAGCAGTTGTTCATCCCTGTCCAGTTAAATGATGGGAAGGACTCTGTTCTCGCTCGAGTGTGTGTGAACAACGGTAAGAGCTTCATCAGCGAAGCCATGTTCCGCCAACTCCCAAAAGATCCAGCCATTCCCACATTCAAACTGATGGACAAATGGGAAATGGACCTGGAAGCACCCAATTCCAAACATCTCCTGCCCAGCAGGTGTATGCTCAAAATCTCCATTGGCAACAAGAGCATAGTCCACAATTGTTGGGTCGTGCGAGACGTCCCTGCCGCCTTTTACTTAGGCAGTGACATTCTCAATCGCTTTGCCATTAGTTTGGACCTAATAAACTTCAAAGCTTGGTCCCGATTAGCGGATAATCCCATGGGCTTTGATGATCCAGAAAAAGCATTTAGGTCAGCTCAATTGCTACCTTATGCAGTTGAAATTCAGATCAAAGAGGAAGTCACCATCCCAGAAAGGACCCGACAATTCTCCCTGGAAGTGAAAGTTAAAAGAGGACAATATTTGCAAAACCCTGATGCTTACATACATCTAAATGCTTCTCTCCAACAGCAAGGGTTAGGGGTAAACCCAACACCATTAGTCAACATAGAACATGACACCATTCCAATAGAGGTGGATAACAGCGACTTAAAGAGTATTACTCTAGCCGCAGGCACCATTATTGGAATGGCGGTTGATGACCGACATTTCTCCATTGATCTTGGAAATGAACTGTTAGGACCAATCCCCAAGGACTGCATTGACAGTGACAGTGAGGACCATACAACACCAGACAGGATTTTTACCCGGCATGGGGGGAACTTCCTGGTGTACACTTCCTGCCCCTATGGTAAGGAAGATGTGACTTGTGACTTCAGGAGGGATGAGGTGATTTTCCAGGTGCATGAGGGCTGCCTTTCCCACCTGAAGCCTCCAGTCCAAATCAGCACTCTGACCAGGGACTTCTCCACCCAGCTGGAGGAGGCCGCTGAAATAGCCAAACCAGAAGTCTTTCCAGGCTTCAGGCAGATGGTGGAAGAGAGAGTCAACCTAGATGATGCCTGTGTGACTCTGGAACAAAAGCAAAAGTTGAAACAAGTTTTCTTGGATTTCCAAGATCTCTTTGCGGTAGACTCATATGACTGTGGTCGCACCGACATCCACACAACAACAATCCCCACGGACCCTGGCATGACTCCTGTGTTTGTGAAGCAATATCGCTTGCCTCTCGCATCAATGGAGTCCCTTACTGAAATAATTAAGAACCTTGAGTCCAGGGGAATAATCCGTCCAGTCCACAGCACCTTCAATAATCCGGTGCTGGGAATATTAAAGCCAAACGGCCAGTGGAGACTCTGCGCCGACCTCAGGGAGCTCAACAAACCGGTCCATACTTCCCGATGGCCTCTGCCCTACATTGACCAAGGGCTGGCCCAGATCCAGGGGTCACAGGTATTCACTGCAATAGACCTGACCAATGGATACTGGACCGTGCCTGTCAGTAGGGAGGACCAATACAAACTGGCTTTTACCTTTGGGGGCCAGCAGTACACATGGACCCGGACTCCCTTCGGATACCTTAACTCCGGTAATGAGTTCAATATTTTCCTACATGAGGCCATGCCCGACCTGGGTGCGAGGGGTAACCTGGCTTATGTAGATGATGTCCTCATCAAAAGTTCATCTGTGGAGGAACACATAGCGGAGATCCGTTATGTTCTGACCCAGTTGAGGGCCGCCGGAGCAAAACTTTCCTTTCAGAAAGCACAGTGGTGTAGAACCCGTGTTAATTTCTTGGGGCATGAGATTACTCCTCAGGGTCTCTGTCCCCAGGAAAAGAAAGTGGAAGCACTTCAGAAACTGAAAGACCCCACAACTCTGCGGGAACTAAGGAGCCTCCTTGGACTGACTAATTACAGCAGAAAGTTCATTGAGGGCTACGCAGAGATCACCAGACCCCTGATTCATCTCCTGAAGGGGGAGGTCAAGTGGGAATGGGGTCCAGAACAAGCCGAGGCAGTAAGACAACTCAAAAGAAGCCTCTCACAAGCGCCCTGCCTCGCTTACCCTGTCAGAAACAAGGAGTTCTTCCTGGAGACGGGGTTCTCTAATACGTGCTTGACGGCAGTATTATACCAAAAGCATGACAAGGTCAATAAAGTAATCTCTTATGCGAGCAAAACTTTATCCTCTGTGGAGGAAAAATTCAACGATTGTGAGAAGGCACTCCTGGCAACGGTGTGGGCATTGAAGAATTACCGCCCGTTTATCCAGGGGGAACACATCATAGTGGAGACTCCACACCAGCCTCTGCAATATCTCCAAAGTGATAGAATCCGGACCGGAAATGTGAGTAATTCCCGAATTACTTCCTGGATTCTGTCAATGCAAGGCTTTCCGGTGGAGGTCAGATATGGCCAAAACAAGAAGAGTCCCCTCGCGCAAGGTCTGGCTGACTTGCATGATTGTGCCAGAGAAAACTGTCTCGAGGACGAAAGTCTAAAAATCAAGGACAACATGGAGGCATACCTTAATTCCCCACACAAAGTCTTTGAAGAGGACAAGTGTGAGGGAATGCCCACTGTCTATGTGGATGGATGCTCTTACCATGTTGACAACAACAGGGAGAAAGAACTGGTGGCTGGCGTAGGGAATGCATGGGTGAAGGAGTTCCCAGAACCCTCCGCTGGATACAAAATTGGTCCCCGAAGTAGTCAGGTGGCAGAATTGATGGCTGTGCATCAGGCCATCCACACTGCTGTCCAGCATCAACTCCACGAACTGGTCATAATCACAGATTCGGATTATGTACGGAACGGGTTCGTGGAGCACCTGGTTAATTGGAAAGCCAGGGGCATGTTATGTGCTAACAACAAACCCTTGAAACATGGGAAGTTGATCCAAAACATTGATGATCTGGTCACCTCGAATGAGATGACCATCTATTGGAAAAAGATCAAGGGTCATTCCAAAGTAGAGGGACCAGACAAAACTGGAAATGACTTAGCTGATCAGCTGGCCAAAACCGGGGCCATCCAAGGGGATCTAATTGAGATTGAATCCCTGTTGGTGGAAATCCAGGTCACTGCTATCACTAGGTCCCAGACAAATGCTCACAACGACCTTTCAATTGCACAATGGAGTAAGGAGACCCCTGATGCTGATTTCATTACAGCTCAGAAGGGGGATCCAGTAATTGGTAAATTTTACCAGCACCTTGAGGACCCTGAGAACTTTCCCCTGACGGATACCGATTACATTGGGAAAGAGGACCTAAGAGTGTTGATGAAATGTCCAAAAATGTTCCGGATCCAAGACGGTTTGTTGGTAAGGAAATCCAAAGCTGGCCATGACCAGTGGGTGGTTCCTACCTCATTCCGAAGCCTGATGTTAAGTCACGCCCATGATGCGGCCACCGCCGGTCATAGGGGGTTTCACAAAACATTGTAAATCTTAAGAGAGGTTGCATACTGGCCACACATGGGGCAGGACCTCGACCAATACTTGAAGGGGTGTCTTGTGTGTGCACAATTTCAGCCATCATCCCTCACGCACCGTGCGCCTCTCCAAAAGAGGGGGATGACACTGCCATGGTCAGATTTACAAATCGACTTTGTAGGCCCCGTGATTCGCTCTGCTAGGGGGAATAAGTACATGTTGACTGTGACATGCTTGTTTACCAAGTGGGTGGAATGTCTCCCAGCCCCAAATTGCAAGGCAGAAACCGCAGCTGCCCTGATGATTAACCATATCTTTTCCCGTGTTGGTCTACCTCAAAGGATTGAGTCAGACAGAGGTAGCCACTTCACCAGTGAAGTAATGACAAAGATGTGGGAGATACTGGGGGTCAAAAGGAAGTTGCATATTGCTTACAGGCCAGCTTCTTCTGGGGCAGTAGAGAGATATAACCGAACCATTGTGAGCATCTTAAAAAAGTTTGTGGCAGATTCTGGGCCAAGTTGGGATATCCGATTACCTCTGGTCCTAATGGCCATCAGATCTACCCCTTCATCTGCAACCAAAATGTCACCATTTGAGTTGATGACTGGGCGCAAGATGGTGCTTCCGCAGCATTTGCTCTACAGGACCCAAGAGCAGACACTGATAAATGCCTCCACTACTCATGAGTATGTGGAGAATTTAAGGAAACACCTCCAACATGCTTTTGCTTACGCTCAGCGGAATCTAGAAAGATCGGCTGATAGCATGAAGACCCACTATGACCTGAAGACTTCCAGGAAGGAATATCAGGTAGGGGACCGGGTCTATCTATACAACTTCCAAAGAAACCAGGCAAAACAGCGGAAATTCTTGCCTACATGGAAGGGACCCTTTGAGATTATAGACAAAATCTCCCCTGTGGCCTACAAAATCCACATCCCCAAAGGTCCTTTGGCAGAGGGGGAAGACAAGTGGGTTCACATAAACCAGTTGAAATGTTGCCATCCCAGGCACACTCTGCAACAACTGGAGGAATCCTCTGGAATCCTAGCGGGTACTGTCTCAGACTAATTCAGTTCCAATCATAAAACATACCACATCTAGTCTCTAAAATATTGTGATTTGCATGAAACTGTCTCTTGGTTATACTGTTTTTTTTTCAAAATAAGAATGTAATGTTTCGTTATGATGAAATGCATATGCTGCCCCACTATCTCAACAGTGGTGGAAAAAACGTCTATGAATAGGTATTGCCGCTCTTCCTTTGTCGTCCTAGGAGAAAGAAAACCTGGAGACGGGACAAGGAGGACGATCCGGAGACCGGGAGCAGAGACGCAACGGGCCCGGGGTACCGCCCAATTTTCCCATCAGGACCGGCGAGGAGGACCGATCGATCCGACCGGATGGAGAAAAAGATGCTGAACTGTGCCATCTACCGGAAGAAGATGAGAACTACATCCCAGGTCTTGCGAGTCCCATCAGTGAAACCGAATGGCCATCGCAAGAGGGGGGCTTGTGGGATGTATTTACCCATGCATCCGAGCCCTACCTCAAAAACTGTGCAGTATTGACATGGAAAACATCATGATGGCCAGAGCTTCCCAGAAAATGCACAGGCAAATGCATGAAGAATAGGCTGCCACTCATTTTTGCCGATGTTATGGGCACAGAAGGACACTGCCTAAAACCACCAGTGGACTACCCACACAGTAGTCTGAAACCATTGGGAGTGGCAATGCTGATTGCCAAAAGCAAACCCATAACTGTTGGGAATTCATTTTCTTAAATCCCAAAAAGGGGTGCAGTACCAGTACTCACCACTATCCAAAAGCCGGCGTTTTAAAACAACACCAGATTTTACTTTTTGTAGAAAACTGAATAAATGAACCCAAAACATGCCAAAGAAAGACTTACTGAGAGGTGGATCCAATGTAAAGTTATATTCTGAAGTGACTTGAAGGTTTATAGCAAGACTGGCTGAGCTGTGGATTTCAGCAGTTTAAGTAAATTTGGACTGAAAGACACTACAAATCTAAATGTTTAAAAGAAATGAGTGACCTACTTTGAGTGTCACATAGGTTGCAATTGTTTAAATGTCATAGTTTTAAACTTAGAATCAGCATCCTAGCTGCATATGTAAAAAAATGTCTTGACTTAAACTGGGGAACAGAAATGACATGTAGCTAAAAACTGGCTTAAAGAGATTCCAATTTTGCCTGGCTACTACCCCCCATCAGGAGTGAAACTTGAGTCACAGCTGTGTTCCCAGGCCTATCTGCCTTTTGCTGGCCACACTAAGGATATGCCATCTCTCTGATAATTGAATTAAGGGGAGCCCCCACAGAATACAGAAGCTCTGAACAAAGCCCTGTCCTGACTCAGGCAAATGTTTTATTGGCGGGAGTCGTAAATGGAGCTTCCTCTTGGCAGAAGCTGGGAGGGGCAGGGTCTCTGAGCTTGGCAGAAACTGGAAAGACTGGTTTCTGTACCATGTGACATGAAAAGACACACCTCTATAGCCAGAATATGGTTTTAGAACAAGATGAATAACTCATAGAGCGGACTTGTGAAAATTATTTAAATGACACCATAATTCTTGTGATTTTTCTGCCCACATTTTAAGAGGTTTTTAGAACCGGTGGCATGTTCAGGGGGGTTTTAGCGGAAAAGAGGATATTACTCAAAATGTGTGCATGTGAAAAATCTGACACTTCATCAACTAATGTCCATACTCCTTGCGCACATGTGTGTAAATTTGGGTTAATGTCCGATATTGCAAACCAGTTAAAAAGTGCAAAATATTGCCATTTCTGAATGCAAGCCCCCAGGAAGAGCAGAGTTGGAACAGGGGATACCTCCTGTGATATGTGATAGGTGCATATAATTTCAAACCACTGTGTAGCTATGAAATATGTATTTGGTTCAAATCTAGATTTGTGTGCAAGTTGACAGGAGGAGTGGACTTTCTGCAGGCTGTAAAATGACATCACTCTGACACAACTTAGCTCCCCCAATCAGGGGAGAAATGAAAGCTTGGCCAATGATAAGTGGAGAGGGGCTGGCTAGTGATGCTGCTCACACACACCCATTTTAAAAACACATAAAAGCAGAGAGACAGGACAGATAGGGACCTTCAAATCCATTTGCAGCTGGAAGCTCTGCCGGGAAAATCCATACTTTACCTCCATCAACCTTCAGAGACCCAGACCAGACCAGCAGAGTAGAGCTGACCTGTTAGCAGAACCAGAGAGAGCTGACCCAGATCACTGTGAAGTGCAGAGACCAGAGTCCAGTCTAAAACCTGACCAGATCCGTGGCGAGGCCCATTTCACTCAAGAATATAGTGTGAGTACCTAGAAAACTGTGCAGAACCAATCTCTTAGTTAAATAATATAATTCAATCCTATTTTAATCTAAGTAGAACTGTCTCCTAACTGTCACCTGTCATTTGTAAAGCTGTCACTTGTCATTTTCTAGTTGCAAGCTGCGCTTGTCTTTTTGAACTTTAAAATTTCAAATCTGAAAAACGACCTTTATTCAATCGCTCATATCTCCGCGACCGTTTGTGCTAGAGACTTGCATTAACTTTCCTCAGAAAGCTTCGAATTGTGGCTTTCCTACGAACCTAGAACCGCATTCCTACCCCCTATAGTTTTGCCGTAATCGTAATTCGTGCGCATTCGCAAATTTTGCCGCGATTTGCAATTTCTTCACGTGTAAAAATCTGCTGCTGCTTGCCTTTCATTTGCCAGAAATTCGTTTAACCTGCTAATTATCCCTGAATCATTGCTAGTGTGAGCCTGGACTAATATTAACTAGATACCACTCACCCTGAACCTCTAGAGGGAATTAAAAGCATTTTAACATATTTTCACTCCATTGCCAGCACATATCAAAGCATTTTGCCTGTGTTTTCAACTTCTGTAGTCTAAGTTGCTGGGTGAAATGAATTACATTTGAATTGCATTTCTGAGAATTGTGTGCCTTCCTTCCATTTCCTTGCATTGCATAAAAGGGGGGGTGAATTGTACAAGAAAGTGATTACATTGTCTTTGCTGAAATCCTATCAAGTTATTTTCTTTACTGCATTTCATTCCACATTGCATCCATTTGAAACCATAAAAGTATTGTTGCTATCTTATCCATTTCATGTCAACTCCTTAGTGATTATAAAGAAGCGTGCTAGTGCCAGATTCTCCGTTGTTAATCTTTATCATATCAGATTAAGTGTGATATTCAATTATTAATTTATTATAAAGCGTGATATAATATATATTGTTTAAGTTATCAAATAAACCTTTAAACTTGCAAAACAGAACTACTTCTTGGCTCAGTGGGGTCAGGGGGATTCCAAGGGAGGGGTGTTATATACGGGTAGTCATCCAGAACGCATGAACTGGACATAAAGATATATCAATAAGGGTTTCCATTCAGTATCCCAGACTAGGCATTGACTTAGCTGTAGTGTTGAATTGAATCCTCTTACAAATTGGGGGCTCGTGCCGGACGTTTGGATTAGATCTATCACTTGTGCAGATTAATACAGCGTGCCAGCTGACCAGATACACATATCCGGTCGGAGCACACGCTGTGTTACGCTGTAAAGCACTTCTCAAAGGAACGCTCTAAGAAAAAGGTCTGTTTTGCAAAAATCAAATACAAACTTCTGTAAGTCAGGACAGAGACCAATCTCTAGAATGACGACCTTAGTAGACATGAAAATAGCCAGAGAGCACTTCTTACATAAGTTATTTGTGAGAGGTGAGTGGACTCACCAGGACCAAACAGTCTGGTTGCAGGCCATCACACCCCAAATCACGGAAACAGGGTCAGATAAATGGAGAGACCAGGGTCCCTTACATGTGGCCCTGAGTGAACTATATATGTCCTCTAAGGCCAAGGATGAGCACAACAAGATTGCCAGGGTAGCGGCATATTTATATTTACATATGGGAGCCATGCAGGACAAATGTGCTGAAGGCCAAGATCTGGCGAGTAGGCAACTGCTGGCATTACAAAAGGCCCAATCTGAGCTGGACTCTTCTGAGCAGAGGCTGCTCAGGAGCCAGGAGTCAGAAAATGACAGTAGGCAGTATATCATTAAAATAAAAGAGGACATGGATATACTGCAACAGGAAAAGGCTGACCAGGATACTAGATTTCGGGCCCTGCAGAAGGAGCACCGAGACAGTTTGGACTCCTTACTGCAGAGCCAGAAAAAGCTGGAGCAACAATTAGACTTTAACAGGGCATGCACGGAGCAGGTAGCCACCCTGCAAAGTCATCTAGATAGAGTGAAGGTAGAGAGTAACAAGCTGATTTCGAAAGACCTGGATACCCAGGCAGAGTTTGATGAAGAACACCAGAAAGCTGGTGCCTTTCAAAGGCAGAGGGACGACCTGGCGGCACAAATGCAGGCTCTTAGTCAGGAAAGAGACGCCTTAGGCCAGGAAGTCTGCCATTTAAAAAGAAAAATGGAAGAAAATCACCTGGCCCACCAGGGACTGGGTGACCTCCAAAAAGAACACCAGAACTTGTTAGAGCACACCAGGAGGGTGGAGGATGCTCTAGCAAGAAAGGAGCAGGCCAATAGGGACACAGCTCAGGAGGTAACCCTCCTGCAGCAAAGACTGGCCCAGTGCTCCAGGACCAATCAGGAAACACAGAGAGAGAATGAGGCTCTCTGCCAGCACAATGATAGGCTCCAGCAACAGGTAGCGATGCAGGAGAGACTGATAGAGTCTAGTAAGGCCTTAACTGAGGAACTGAAGGCACAAATGCAGGCTCTTGCATTGCAACAGGGAGCAGGGGTGGATAGAGATGAGGTTCGCTGGGAAATGGAAACTCCGGAGCATAACCTCAGGAGCCCTAGTACCAGAGGCCCTCATACCTCTCAGTCCCTGGACTCTGCCACCCCCATGTCCCCTGGCGCAAGTGAGCACAGGGCCACAGGGATGGCAGATTACTATCCAGCCAGAAGCAGGGGGCTCATAGGCCAGTACCACCCAGGAATGGAGGGGCGGGCATCCGGGTATGGGCACCCAAGCACAGTGGAACTTAATGGGGAACCCCAGGAGAGTAGGCCCATTAAGGGCATCCTGAAAACCTCTGCCCAGTTAGGTCAGTAGAGGGGGTACCCATCAAATCCTGGCAGCAAGGAGGAATCTGAAGACTCCTCTGAACTGCGCAGGACACAGGAGACGAGGTCCCCACATTCTGCCAGCCATTCCCAGGCTCGCAGAATCCGGGAAAACCTGGAAGAGCAGACAGGAACCTCTGGGAGCAGTGCCTCTGAGTCAGAAGATGAATGGACCAGGGTTACCCGGACCAAAAGGGCCAATAAGACAAAAAGGGCCTTGCTTAAGGACCCCTTAAAGCAGATTAAGGCGATCAGGAGCGTCATCACGCCTTACCATAAGAACGCTAAGTATTCTGTTTGGGAGCACTTAGAGTTGTTTGAGCAAATGATGGAGACTTTCCATTTGAAGGACAGCCAAAGCTGTATTCAATATGTAAAGTGGACCTTCTCCCCGGAATACTCCAGTTTCTTTGCGGGGCTGGAGGACCAAAATCATTTAAGATGGTCCACCTATAAGGTGGCCATCTTGAAACATTTTTCTGTTCACAGAAATCCTCAAGAGGCTCGCAAGGCAGCCTACAATTTGCAGTGTGGGGAGGATCAGGCCCCACAAGAGTTTGTGCAAGAACTGAAACGTGCTTTTGCGCAGACCACCAGAAGGGTGCGCACAGACAGTAGAGAATTCATTAATACATTTTTTCATGCCTTGCCCAAATACATAATGACCCAGCTCGTGAGGGATTTTCACGAGAAAAGATCTTTAGACTGGGTCATTGAACAGGCTACCCGGATCTATGAGGTGCAGAAACCGGTAGATAGCAAAAGTAATGCCCAGAAAAACCCCAAAGCCAACAGCACCCCTGCTGCTGCCAAGGTGGCAGAGGTAAAGGTCACCCCCGTTTTGGATTTGGAGATGGGGGGGCCTAAAAACCTACCTGCACCTAATAATGCTAGGCCCAGAAGGTCCTCGGGCCAGTCACAGACAGGGAGCCAGGGAGGCAGCCCCACAAATGGGGTCCCTCGCTCTCCTGATTATGTAAGTCCCCGTTACAAGGGAAATCGACCCATCCTGGGTTATGTGTGGACTCCTCCAGCCCAAGGGGGGGGATCCAGCCAAGCACCTAACCCAGGGAACTTCCCTCCCAACTTCCCACAGGAGGGCAGAAATTCTCCAAATCCTGGGCAGAACTTTTTCCCCAGGTATCCACCCAATTTCCAACCCCAAAATCATCCATCCTTCTTTCCCCAATTCCCTGAGCCCAGACAACCTAATCCGGGAGAGGGGAGGCCAAGGGTGGAGGGGTACCCAAATCTTCCCAACCCGGGGTATTACCAGAGGAGGGACAGCTACCCTTCCCGGGATCAGCCCAGGGGAGAAAACAGGGCCCCGTATCAGCCTGAGCGGGTTTCCCAGTTAGAGCGCCAGGTTCAAAACATGGCGCGGGATCTGGGTCACATACTGAGGGCTCAGCAGAACCCTCAGATGGGCGTGCCGGCGCAGAACGCACCCAACTCTGGACCTGGTGCTCCAGAACAATGACGGGGGCAGCACCCCGATAACACACCGGTTCCCAGGGAGGAGGCACAAGGGGAAGGGGGGTGTAAAGCCTTGGAGGAAGCTTCCTTCCTCACTTGTAAACAGCCCCTGGAAACCCAGGAACCGGAAACAAAATCTCTTGCCCCTGAAAGTCTGCCTCCTAAGGAGCAGAGGGGTGGTAGGAAAAACAAAAGACCCAAACAGACACAGTTTGAGGAGGAGGTACAGATCTTCCAATTTGAGGTATAGGGATCCTCAGAGGATCCTGGGAAAAGGATCTTCTCCTTCAGAGAGGGGGGAACTCCTCCCAAAGAAAAATGGGTCCCTAGGGATGCAAGTCCAGACTGGGGAGATGTGGAGACTGAGCTACCGCCGCCCACCATCTCATCCCAGAACCAACAGCAAGAAAATCCCCTGGTTCAAACCCATCCTGGTGACTGCCTCCAAAAAGGGGGGGCGGCCCAGAACTGGAGCCAGGGGAACCCACAATGGCTCTGATCTCCAGTTGCCAACTTTTTCTTTCAGATTCCCAAGGCTCTCCACAGAATTCTGCCCAAATCTCTTCGCTAGCGATGTCCAAAACCAGAAAATTAGCCCACCAGTTGTCCAAAAATGTACATTATCTGTGCCCCCTTGAGGAGAAGGAGGGAAGATACTATGCCCCGGTACAAGTACAGGGGCAGGGTACAATTTTGGCACTGGTGGACACTGGATCTCAAGCTACCCTTCTGTCCAGAAGGGCCTTTGACGAACTGAATGCAGGAAGGGGAGAGAATTACCAAATTCCTCTCACCTCACTTCCTGGACAACTCCAGAACTTTGACGGGAAGGAAATTCCCGTCGAGGGGACGGCAGACTTGGACATTAAAATTGGGCGACACAAGTTGAAACACCCGGTCATAGTTGTGACTCCAGAGGGCACCCCTTGTTTACTAGGGAATGACCTCCTGAGAAGGTTGTCACCCCTAATAGATTGCGTAAACAAGGTCCTCTGGACCCAGACTAGCCGACCAATAAAATTAAAACAGAGTGTCAACCATGTTAGTTTAAACGGCACCTGCCACATGGTTGAACAAAAATCTGACCAAGTAGAATTTCACTTCCAGAACAACCAGATTCCAGACGTGACAGTAATAGCAGTAGGACAACAGACTGGTGATGGGGGGTCCTCTCTATTTCTGAAAATCAACCTTCCTTCCAGTTTAAGGTGGTATTCCACACTGGAAGGAAACACCCTGAAATTCTTTACTAATCCACAATCAGAAACTCCCACTCCTATAGTCCAGAAAGATGTGAAATCAGCTCAGAGCCTGGCTGAGATTCAGCAAATTGGAGAGCAGTTGTTCATCCCTGTCCAGTTAAATGATGGGAAGGACTCTGTTCTCGCTCGAGTGTGTGTGAACAACGGTAAGAGCTTCATCAGCGAAGCCATGTTCCGCCAACTCCCAAAAGATCCAGCCATTCCCACATTCAAACTGATGGACAAATGGGAAATGGACCTGGAAGCACCCAATTCCAAACATCTCCTGCCCAGCAGGTGTATGCTCAAAATCTCCATTGGCAACAAGAGCATAGTCCACAATTGTTGGGTCGTGCGAGACGTCCCTGCCGCCTTTTACTTAGGCAGTGACATTCTCAATCGCTTTGCCATTAGTTTGGACCTAATAAACTTCAAAGCTTGGTCCCGATTAGCGGATAATCCCATGGGCTTTGATGATCCAGAAAAAGCATTTAGGTCAGCTCAATTGCTACCTTATGCAGTTGAAATTCAAATCAAAGAGGAAGTCACCATCCCAGAAAGGACCCGACAATTCTCCCTGGAAGTGAAAGTTAAAAGAGGACAATATTTGCAAAACCCTGATGCTTACATACATCTAAATGCTTCTCTCCAACAGCAAGGGTTAGGGGTAAACCCAACACCATTAGTCAACATAGAACATGACACCATTCCAATAGAGGTGGATAACAGCGACTTAAAGAGTATTACTCTAGCCGCAGGCACCATTATTGGAATGGCGGTTGATGACCGACATTTCTCCATTGATCTTGGAAATGAACTGTTAGGACCAATCCCCAAGGACTGCATTGACAGTGACAGTGAGGACCATACAACACCAGACAGGATTTTTACCCGGCATGGGGGGAACTTCCTGGTGTACACTTCCTGCCCCTATGGTAAGGAAGATGTGACTTGTGACTTCAGGAGGGATGAGGTGATTTTCCAGGTGCATGAGGGCTGCCTTTCCCACCTGAAGCCTCCAGTCCAAATCAGCACTCTGACCAGGGACTTCTCCACCCAGCTGGAGGAGGCCGCTGAAATAGCCAAACCAGAAGTCTTTCCAGGCTTCAGGCAGATGGTGGAAGAGAGAGTCAACCTAGCTGATGCCTGTGTGACTCTGGAACAAAAGCAAAAGTTGAAACAAGTTTTCTTGGATTTCCAAGATCTCTTTGCGGTAGACTCATATGACTGTGGTCGCACCGACATCCACACAACAACAATCCCCACGGACCCTGGCATGACTCCTGTGTTTGTGAAGCAATATCGCTTGCCTCTCGCATCAATGGAGTCCCTTACTGAAATAATTAAGAACCTTGAGTCCAAGGGAATAATCCGTCCAGTCCACAGCACCTTCAATAATCCGGTGCTGGGAATATTAAAGCCAAACGGCCAGTGGAGACTCTGCGCCGACCTCAGGGAGCTCAACAAACGGGTCCATACTTCCCGATGGCCTCTGCCCTACATTGACCAAGGGCTGGCCCAGATCCAGGGGTCACAGGTATTCACTGCAATAGACCTGACCAATGGATACTGGACCGTGCCTGTCAGTAGGGAGGACCAATACAAACTGGCTTTTACCTTTGGGGGCCAGCAGTACACATGGACCCGGACTCCCTTCGGATACCTTAACTCCGGTAATGAGTTCAATATTTTCCTACATAAGGCCATGCCCGACCTGGGTGCGAGGGGTAACCTGGCTTATGTAGATGATGTCCTCATCAAAAGTTCATCTGTGGAGGAAAACATAGCGGAGATCCGTTATGTTCTGACCCAGTTGAGGGCCGCCGGAGCAAAACTTTCCTTTCAGAAAGCACAGTGGTGTAGAACCCGTGTTAATTTCTTAGGGCATGAGATTACTCCTCAGGGTCTCTGTCCCCAGGAAAAGAAAGTGGAAGCACTTCAGAAACTGAAAGACCCCACAACTCTGCGGGAACTAAGGAGCCTCCTTGGACTGACTAATTACAGCAGAAAGTTCATTGAGGGCTACGCAGAGATCACCAGACCCCTGATTCATCTCCTGAAGGGGGGGTCAAGTGGGAATGGGGTCCAGAACAAGCCGAGGCAGTAAGACAACTCAAAAGAAGCCTCTCACAAGCGCCCTGCCTAGCTTACCCTGTCAGAAACAAGGAGTTCTTCCTGGAGACGGGGTTCTCTAATACGTGCTTGACGGCAGTATTATACCAAAAGCATGACAAGGTCAATAAAGTAATCTCTTATGCGAGCAAAACTTTATCCTCTGTGGAGGAAAAATTCAACGATTGTGAGAAGGCACTCCTGGCAACGGTGTGGGCATTGAAGAATTACCGCCCGTTTATCCAGGGGGAACACATCATAGTGGAGACTCCACACCAGCCTCTGCAATATCTCCAAAGTGATAGAATCCGGACCGGAAATGTGAGTAATTCCCGAATTACTTCCTGGATTCTGTCAATGCAAGGCTTTCCGGTGGAGGTCAGATATGGCCAAAACAAGAAGAGTCCCCTCGCGCAAGGTCTGGCTGACTTGCATGATTGTGCCAGAGAAAACTGTCTCGAGGACGAAAGTCTAAAAATCAAGGACAACATGGAGGCATACCTTAATTCCCCACACAAAGTCTTTGAAGAGGACAAGTGTGAGGGAATGCCCACTGTCTATGTGGATGGATGCTCTTACCATGTTGACAACAACGGGGAGAAAGATCTGGTGGCTGGCGTAGGGAATGCATGGGTGAAGGAGTTCCCAGAACCCTCCGCTGGATACAAAATTGGTCCCCGAAGTAGTCAGGTGGCAGAATTGATGGCTGTGCATCAGGCCATCCTCACTGCTGTCCAGCATCAACTCCACGAACTGGTCATAATCACAGATTCGGATTATGTACGGAACGGGTTCGTGGAGCACCTGGTTATTTGGAAAGCCAGGGGCATGTTATGTGCTAACAACAAACCCTTGAAACATGGGAAGTTGATCCAAAACATTGATGATCTGGTCACCTCGAATGAGATGACCATCTATTGGAAAAAGATCAAGGGTCATTCCAAAGTAGAGGGACCAGACAAAACTGGAAATGACTTAGCTGATCAGCTGGCCAAAACCGGGGCCATCCAAGGGGATCTAATTGAGATTGAGTCCCTGTTGGGGGAAATCCAGGTCACTGCTATCACTAGGTCCCAGACAAATGCTCACAACGACCTTTCAATTGCACAATGGAGTAAGGAGACCCCTGATGCTGATTTCATTACAGCTCAGAAGGGGGATCCAGTAATTGGTAAATTTTACCAGCACCTTGAGGACCCTGAGAACTTTCCCCTGACGGATACCGATTACATTGGGAAAGAGGACCTAAGAGTGTTGATGAAATGTCCAAAAATGTTCCGGATCCAAGACGGTTTGTTGGTAAGGAAATCCAAAGCTGGCCATGACCAGTGGGTGGTTCCTACCTCATTCCGAAGCCTGATGTTAAGTCACGCCCATGATGCGGCCACCGCCGGTCATAGGGGGTTTCACAAAACATTGGAAATCTTAAGAGAGGTTGCATACTGGCCACACATGGGGCAGGACCTCGACCAATACTTGAAGGGGTGTCTTGTGTGTGCACAATTTCAGCCATCATCCCTCACGCACCGTGCGCCTCTCCAAAAGAGGGGGATGACACTGCCATGGTCAGATTTACAAATCGACTTTGTAGGCCCCGTGATTCGCTCTGCTAGGGGGAATAAGTACATGTTGACTGTGACATGCTTGTTTACCAAGTGGGTGGAATGTCTCCCAGCCCCAAATTGCAAGGCAGAAACCGCAGCTGCCCTGATGATTAACCATATCTTTTCCCGTTTTGGTCTACCTCAAAGGATTGAGTCAGACAGAGGTAGCCACTTCACCAGTGAAGTAATGACAAAGATGTGGGAGATACTGGGGGTCAAAAGGAAGTTGCATATTGCTTACAGGCCAGCTTCTTCTGGGGCAGTAGAGAGATATAACCGAACCATTGTGAGCATCTTAAAAAAGTTTGTGGCAGATTCTGGGCCAAGTTGGGATATCCGATTACCTCTGGTCCTAATGGCCATCAGATCTACCCCTTCATCTGCAACCAAAATGTCACCATTTGAGTTGATGACTGGGCGCAAGATGGTGCTTCCGCAGCATTTGCTCTACAGGACCCAAGAGCAGACACTGATAAATGCCTCCACTACTCATGAGTATGTGGAGAATTTAAGGAAACACCTCCAACATGCTTTTGCTTACGCTCAGCGGAATCTAGAAAGATCGGCTGATAACATGAAGACCCACTATGACCTGAAGACTTCCAGGAAGGAATATCAGGTAGGGGACCGGGTCTATCTATACAACTTCCAAAGAAACCAGGCAAAACAGCGGAAATTCTTGCCTACATGGAAGGGACCCTTTGAGATTATAGACAAAATCTCCCCTGTGGCCTACAAAATCCACATCCCCAAAGGTCCTTTGGCAGAGGGGGAAGACAAGTGGGTTCACATAAACCAGTTGAAATGTTGCCATCCCAGGCACACTCTGCAACAACTGGAGGAATCCTCTGGAATCCTAGCGGGTACTGTCTCAGACTAATTCAGTTCCAATCATAAAACATACCACATCTAGTCTCTAAAATATTGTGATTTGAATGAAACTGTCTCTTGGTTATACTGTTTTTTTTTCAAAATAAGAATGTAATGTTTCGTTATGATGAAATGCATATGCTGCCCCACTATCTCAGCAGTGGTGGAAAAAACGTCTATGAATAGGTATTGCCGCTCTTCCTTTGTCGTCCTAGGAGAAAGAAAACCTGGAGACGGGACAAGGAGGACGATCCGGAGACCGGGAGCAGAGACGCAACGGGCCCGGGGTACCGCCCAATTTTCCCATCAGGACTGGCGAGGAGAACCGATCGATCCGACCGGATGGAGAAAAAGATGCTGAACTGTGCCATCTACCGGAAGAAGATGAGAACTACATCCCAGGTCTTGCGAGTCCCATCAGTGAAACCGAATGGCCATCGCAAGAGGGGGGCTTGTGGGATGTATTTACCCATGCATCCGAGCCCTACCTCAAAAACTGTGCAGTATTGACATGGAAAACATCATGATGGCCAGAGCTTCCCAGAAAATGCACAGGGAAATGCATGAAGAATAGGCTGCCACTCATTTTTGCCGATGTTATGGGCACAGAAGGACACTGCCTAAAACCACCAGTGGACTACCCACACAGTAGTCTGAAACCATTGGGAGTGGCAATGCTGATTGCCAAAAGCAAACCCATAACTGTTGGGAATTCATTTTCTTAAATCCCAAAAAGGGGTGCAGTACCAGTACTCACCACTATCCAAAAGCCGGCGTTTTAAAACAACACCAGATTTTACTTTTTGTAGAAAACTGAATAAATGAACCCAAAACATGCCAAAGAAAGACTTACTGAGAGGTGGATCCAATGTAAAGTTATATTCTGAAGTGACTTGAAGGTTTATAGCAAGACTGGCTGAGCTGTGGATTTCAGCAGTTTAAGTAAATTTGGACTGAAAGACACTACAAATCTAAATGTTTAAAAGAAATGAGTGACCTACTTTGAGTGTCACATAGGTTGCAATTGTTTAAATGTCATAGTTTTAAACTTAGAATCAGCATCCTAGCTGCATATGTAAAAAAATGTCTTGACTTAAACTGGGGAACAGAAATGACATGTAGCTAAAAACTGGCTTAAAGAGATTCCAATTTTGCCTGGCTACTACCCCCCATCAGGAGTGAAACTTGAGTCACAGCTGTGTTCCCAGGCCTATCTGCCTTTTGCTGGCCACACTAAGGATATGCCATCTCTCTGATAATTGAATTAAGGGGAGCCCCCACAGAATACAGGAGCTCTGAACAAAGCCCTGTCCTGACTCAGGCAAATGTTTTATTGGCGGGAGTCGTAAATGGAGCTTCCTCTTGGCAGAAGCTGGGAGGGGCAGGGTCTCTGAGCTTGGCAGAAACTGGAAAGACTGGTTTCTGTACCATGTGACATGAAAAGACACACCTCTATAGCCAGAATATGGTTTTAGAAAAAGATGAATAACTCATAGAGCGGACTTGTGAAAATTATTTAAATGACACCATAATTCTTGTGATTTTTCTGCCCACATTTTAAGAGGATTTTAGAACCGGTGGCATGTTCAGGGGGGTTTTAGCGGAAAAGAGGATATTACTCAAAATGTGTGCATGTGAAAAATCTGACACTTCATCAACTAATGTCCATACTCCTTGCGCACATGTGTGTAAATTTGGGTTAAAGTCCGATATTGCAAACCAGTTAAAAAGTGCAAAATATTGCCATTTCTGAATGCAAGCCCCCAGGAAGAGCAGAGTTGGAACATGGGATACCTCCTGTGATATGTGATGGGTGCATATAATTTCAAACCACTGTGTAGCTATGAAATATGTATTTGGTTCAAATCTAGATTTGTGTGCAAGTTGACAGGAGGAGTGGACTTTCTGCAGGCTGTAAAATGACATCACTCTGACACAACTTAGCTCCCCCAATCAGGGGAGAAATGAAAGCTTGGCCAATGATAAGTGGAGAGGGGCTGGCTAGTGATGCTGCTCACACACACCCATTTTAAAAACACATAAAAGCAGAGAGACAGGACAGATAGGGACCTTCAAATCCATTTGCAGCTGGAAGCTCTGCCGGGAAAATCCATACTTTACCTCCATCAACCTTCAGAGACCCAGACCAGACCAGCAGAGTAGAGCTGACCTGTTAGCAGAACCAGAGAGAGCTGACCCAGATCACTGTGAAGTACAGAGACCAGAGTCCAGTCTAAAACCTGACCAGATCCGTGGCGAGGCCCATTTCACTCAAGAATATAGTGTGAGTACCTAGAAAACTGTGCAGAACCAATCTCTTAGTTAAATAATATAATTCAATCCTATTTTAATCTAAGTAGAACTGTCTCCTAACTGTCACCTGTCATTTGTAAAGCTGTCACTTGGTATTTTCTAGTTGCAAGCTGCGCTTGTCTTTTTGAACTTTAAAATTTCAAATCTGAAAAACGACCTTTATTCAATCGCTCATATCTCCGTGACCGTTTGTGCTAGAGACTTGCAGTAACTCTCCTCAGAAAGCTTAGAATCGTGGCTTTCCTACGAACCTAGAACCGCATTCCTACTCCCTATAGTTTTGCCGTAATCGTAATTCGTGCGCATTCGCAAATTTTGCCGCGATTTGCAATTTCTTCACATGTAAAAATCTGCTGCTGCTTGCCTTTCATTTGCCAGAAATTCGTTTAACCTGCTAATTATCCCTGAATCATTGCTAGTGTGAGCCTGGACTAATATTAACTAGATACCACTCACCCTGAACCTCTAGAGGGAATTAAAAGCATTTTAACATATTTTCACTCCATTGCCAGCACATATCAAAGCATTTTGCCTGTGTTTTCAACTTCTGTAGTCTAAGTTGCTGGGTGAAATGAATTACATTTGAATTGCATTTCTGAGAATTGTGTGCCTTCCTTCCATTTCCTTGCATTGCATAAAAGGGGGGGTGAATTGTACAAGAAAGTGATTACATTGTCTTTGCTGAAATCCTATCAAGTTATTTTCTTTACTGCATTTCATTCCACATTGCATCCATTTGAAACCATAAAAGTATTGTTGCTATCTTATCCATTTCATGTCAACTCCTTAGTGATTATAAAGAAGCGTGCTAGTGCCAGATTCTCCGTTGTTAATCTTTATCATATCAGATTAAGTGTGATATTCAATTATTAATTTATTATAAAGCGTGATATAATATATATTGTTTAAGTTATCAAATAAACCTTTAAACTTGCAAAACAGAACTACTTCTTGGCTCAGTGGGGTCAGGGGGATTCCAAGGGAGGGGTGTTATATAGGGGTAGTCATCCAGAACGCATGAACTGGACATAAAGATATATCAATAAGGGTTTCCATTCAGTATCCCAGACTAGGCATTGACTTAGCTGTAGTGTTGAATTGAATCCTCTTACATCTCCTTCAACGTGATGCGTAGTGCAGAGATGACTGTCTGGACGGGCTCGCCTAGTCTTGTCTGCTGGACCCGAAGAAGTATTTTCCTGCAAGTGGAGACAGGGTTTAACCACCTGTGGGTTTTAGTGATGGCTTCCCAACTGTTCTCACTCTCCCCCACTAATCACCTCTGATATCCCCTTAGTAACCTCACCTTATGTTCGTAAAAGATGAGCTCTCCATCCTGCGTGTCTTGCAGGGGCGCGTAGATACCAGTTACTTCACTGGTTTGAAGGCGTTGGGAGAGTTCCGGTAAGTATTGACTCTAAAGTCCCTGGCAGGATTGGTAAGTATCAAGTTCAAAAAGTTCAATGTGCCCGATGTTCACTCTTGTCCCCTTCCTTCCTTAAGTTGCAACTGAGTTTGTGAGAAGAAGGTCTCATACCTGCTGCTGGCGTTCAGGTAAGAGTCTGTGTTACCCAACGCTGTCCGGTAACTATTGCATGCATTAACGTGTTGTTTTTCTCCCTCTTTACAGATGCGGCATATGAAAATGTGGAGAGTTATGGAATAATACCGCCGGTGGTAAATCAGGTAAGTCTATGGTGGTAAGAGGTTGTATTTGTTGATTCCCTTGGCTCACCTTGTTTTTTCTTGTGTCCCCTAGGTGCTGGATTACGGCAAAGAAATGATGGAGACAGTGCCGGATCGAAAGTTACTGGGCCTCATTACGACCCTGGCGGAAATCGAAAAACGATGGCGGAAATGCAATACCGCCATCGAATAGCGCTCGGTGCGATCATGACCCGTCACCGCAAAGTACGATGCCATTAGCGACACCGTAGTGAACGCCAACGCTAACTGCACCAAGTACGCGCGCGCGCGCCATGCCAAACCGTAATTAGCACCATGGCGCAACGGTACGCGAATTCCGACCCAAGCGGACATGCACCTAACGCCATCAAGCACGGCGGAAAGTACCATTCCGCCATGGTGAGAAGTACGGCATCGCGAACCAACCGTAAACGGCCCTACTGAGTGCTTGTACACCGCTCCCTGGCCACATTGTACAACCCCCCGTAGGTGCAATGAAGTCACACAATGCAACCAGTGAAATGTACTAGTCATCCATGCCTGCCAACGAACAAATGAATCTCAAGAGGGCCCAATGGGAGCTGCAGGGCACAGATGGCACGAATACAGAAGCCATACAAATGGACATGACCTCAGTCTCCCACCAAGAAACGCACGCAAACACAGGCACCTGTGACCAGCAATATTCCGATAATCACATCATTCCACCTATCCAACTGGCTGACCGGCATCTGTTACACAAAAGCTAATCCCCCGCCCCTGAGCATGACATCATCAAAACAGTCATAATGGCAGCCCTCATCCCTGACCTCACTGGGCTTCGTAGGCAAACGCGCCCAGCACAGTACCACGCAACTATACCCCGAAGCTGGAACCCAATGCAGATCTCCTCACAATACATCGCTCCCCAAATAGTAATATGCCACATCACTTGCAAAGAAGAACGCTACACGGTTCATATCAGAATAGAAATTTTATGCACAACAAATTCTCCAAGCCCATACAGCCATTAGGCCATGAACTCCAAAATATATTTCATTATTGTGGGCTGCATCCGCAATAAATGACCAGCTACTTCTTGTGTGACGCCCTGTTCCTTCATGGTACACAGGGGCTACATTCCCGTACGAAAAGGCAACATGGAAGCGCCTAGAACCGCAGGGCCGTCCCAATAGGGAGGCACTAGTCCAGCTGAAAGGCCGAAATGTTGCTCCTAGCCACTAGTACTGCGTAAGGGCATGTGGCCCATTGGCGATCGTCCCATAAGATCGTAATGCTGCTCCACTGATTAACACGAAGCAGCAGGTGTCGGGAGTAAAATCCATCTGCAGGAGTGGCATGCAGATGGCAGTGGCAAAAGGGGAGGAGATACCTGTCAACCAAATGAAATGAAAAAGAATAGTATGGCCATCAGAACTACATTTGAATCACTCACTTCAATGATCACACCAAATCCACAGCCATATGCATGCTAGCCCACTCCAAAGGATCATCACCACCCAAAAACCACTTGCGAATCATAACTATCTATATCGAGGTGAAAACACTATCACAAACGAGTGTACCTGTGCATGCGTCTGTTAAAACAGAATCCATCTGATGGGATTGGTAACGTGCATAGACACAAGTGTCTGAAGGCGCGTCGAGACAGGGAGGGATCAACAAGGCCAGATAGACGATGGTCCCACTATGGCAGCCCTGCATCACATAGCGCAGGGGAGGCGGATAGATTCCAAGAAGCCCTGTACATGGCAAACTCTGTATCAAATCATCTGTCCATGCATCCATACATCATTCCCTCATCCCGTAATGAAAACGCCTGTCTCCATACTCACATAACATGTGAAATTTCAATTGAGTCTGTGCGTTATGCAGCCTGCAAAATCCACTGTGCCCCAGCCCGTAATTCCAGTGTTGTGAAGTAACATGTATTTGGGAACGTCCGGCCTCATCGCCCACGTCGCTATTGCGCATCCCAAACTATTCATATCAATCATTGCATCCTCGCCATGGCCCCTGTCCCAAGGACATTGAACAATAGAACGTTATATTTGCAGTCAGACCTGTGGGCATCTCCTCGCCGCTAGCTGAAAACCGAAAGCGCCGCCCTTCGAATTCCTCATTTGCAACATCACGTCGAAAAGGCAACTGTGGCCGCTTGAAATCACAAATTAATCCATCTAGTGCGGCTGTGTGTGAAAATGGCAACTGCCTTCACTCACAAATGGGACGCCCCGCCCGTCGGTGAAGCTCGGTACAGTGTTGCATGAGGGTTCACCGTTACTCGAGTACTACGTTCCACTGACCCTTCACAAGTCTGTTCGCGACTGCAAAGATAGTATGTGAAACAATGGGACCATAGCCGAATGAACATATCAACCAATGTTACACTGCCATCGGGTACAAATACATGATTGCAATAGCAAGATGCCATTCGTCGAATTGCAGCGTTGTGTGCGGGACGTGCTCGCCCAAAGGGGAGTGCAGCTTGCACAGGTGGAATGAATCACCACAGGTGGAGGCCATACAGCCTGAAAACACATAAATTGCACACCCAGCCTCCTCCCACAACCACACCCACTCCGAAATGCTACCGGCAGGACTAGCTATGTTGGCCCTGGGGGACCTGATAGCACTGCAAGTACTCCAACTTCAAGAAGAAGACGAACACCAACTACAACCGGCCGCACGGCGGAGACGCAGGAGGAGGAGGAGGGCAAGGCAGGGCCAGCAAGGGCCGCCAGCACAGCCACTACCACCACGCAGGCAGCCCGCAATCCCACGCCTCTGAGCACATCCGTTCAACCTCACTGATGAGCAGATCCAAACCCTCTACCGTTTGGACCGGGACACCATAACCGCCATTGTGGACATGACACAGGCTGACCTTGTCAGCATGATAGATAGCCCAACCGCCATCCCACCCCTACTGAAGGTGGTGTCTGTACTCCACTTCCTGGCCACAGGCACCTACCAGCACACAGTCGGACAGTTGCATGGCATATCACAGCCACTGTTCTCACGGACACTATTGCAAGTGCTCGATGCCCTCCTGAAGCATGCAGACGACTACATCTCTCTACCACGCTCGGAGCAGGAAATTACCAACACAAAAGTGGGATTCCATGCACTTGCCGGCATACCGGGTTGCATTGGTGCCATCGACTGCACCCATGTGGAATTGGTCGTCCCACATGCCATGGAGGCCCAGTACCGCAACCGAAAACAATTTCATTCTCTGAATGTACAAATGGTGTGTGACTCCAACAGGATCATTACACATTGTTGTGCCCGATTTCCTGGATCAACCCATGATTCTATGGTCTTGAGGAACTCTACTATACCACGCTACATGGAGCGACACGCAGGGAACAGATCCTGGCTACTCGGTGAGTCTCATTTCATGCATGATGATGTGGGGTATGTGATGCGGCAATGACCTGGCAGGAAGGGGGGGGGTGCATACGTAGCAATGGCATTCCTCAAAATTCCTTACTTGTCCACATACAGGTGATGCCGGGTATCCACTGAAGAGATGGCTCCTCACACCAGTCCGGAACCCACGGGACCAGCATGAGGAGGACTACAACCATGCCCACTCACGTACCCGTGTAGTCATAGAACAGGCATTCGGCCTACTGAAGACTCGTTTCCGCTGCCTCAGCAGGTCTGGCGGGGCACTCCTGTACCGCCATGTGAAGGTTGCAAAGATGGTCATGGCATGTGTCATGCTACACAACATGTGCGTACGTAGAAATGTGCCCATGCCCCCTGACGCAGAACTGCAAGCACCTGAAGATGGTCATGATGAGGGTGGGGATGTGGCAGCACCTCAAGGAGTCTGCGAGGCACAGGAGGGCCGTGACATTCGTCAGCATCTCATAGATGCATGCTTCTAGCACTCACGCCTGGTGGCTGATACATGGACACGGGACTCGTGGCACTGTGTGTGTCTGGAACATGCACAATATGGACTGTACGCCTATAATGGCCTCGTACACAAAGATCAATGTCCACACATCTCATTGCATGATCGTGCATTGTTTATGGCATATGTGATATCATGTTAAACACCCTATCGACCCGCCACCCAAGTGAGCCCAACACACCCCCTCCACCCTCCTACCTCCCCCCCGAACACCAGTGTCCAAAGATGCTCATTGTCAGTGGGCAGTCGCTATTGCAAGCCCCCTCTGCGGGTATCAGGGGCACCCCTGCCTGTGGAGCGCAGGTTCCTCCCAGATCTACGTTGGGGGCTGCCCTGGACGGAACTTGCAACGGATGATGTCTCTGCCTGCTCACGTCCATGCATGTCCCTAAGGGTTTGTGAGAGCTCAGTGAGCACACGGCGCACTGCGGCAAGTTCGGCACATACGTCTTTGGACGTCGCATGCAGTTCCCCCCTCAGGCTCTCGGTGCTTCTCTCCATTTGTACTCTCAGGCTCTCGGTGCTTCTCTCCATTTGTACTCTCAGGCTCTCGGTGCTACTCTCCATTTGTGCCCTTAGTGTCTCTGTACTTCTCTCCATTTCTGCCCTAAGTGTCTCAGTTGATGTTTCTATGTCTGCCTTAGTGCCCCCACATTCATCGGCATGGTCCTTGAGGAGCGTGGCCAGTTGCTGCTGTTGCACGATTACCTGGTCGAGGGACTGTTGCCTCTGCTGGGCCATGGCCATTTGCGGTGGTGTCACAGAGGGGCTGATCACCTCATGTTGCCTTGCCACAGGGCTTGTGGGGGATGGCCAGTCGTCATCTTGTGGGTGCCCCTGCGTGGTATCCTCATGGTGTACGGGATGGAACAGACAGGGGGATTGAGACAGGTCATGGATGGATCTAACTTCGACATCCCCGTTTTCTGTGTCGGAGCATGCTGCCATTAATGCAGTATCACCTATGGTGCTGCTGCCACCAGAAGCAGTGCCTACTGTGGCATCCATTGGGGGGACCTGTGGTGGTGGTGTTGTGGGCATGCTGGCTGCTGGGGTGCCTGTTGGAGTTCCCTCCTGTGTGCTGTCACTTGATTTGTGCTGCTGCCGTGTCTTGATGCGTGCAGCTGAGGTGGAGGGTCTTTGGCCGTTGGTCTTGGCCCTCTTTGCAGGTGTGCTGGTAGGGGTGTCCTGGAGCTCGTCGTTTGGATCGGACCCTGTGGTGGAGTAAAGGAGGGCGAGCGTTATTAATGGGTCTGTGGGAATTGGAATGGCAATGTATCACATGCATTGGGGTGGTACCTGAGGGTGATTTGGGTCGGGGCCTTGGAGGTGGTTTCATTTGTGTGTGGAGTGTGGGTGCAGTTGTTTGGCAGCCTGCAGTTAGGGTGTGCCTGCTGCACGTGTAGAGGGTGTTTTTAGGATTTTTAATTATTTATGTATTTGATGTGAGTTTTAAAGTGTGCTATCAGGCCTATGTATGTGGACGTTCTCCTGGACATGTGTTCCTGTTGCACTATGTGGGCACGTGGTACTTCACATGATTGGACGTTGTGGTTTTGGCATTGTTTTATTTGGGACACCTACCTGAATCTTCGGATGTCTGCACTCCTTTCTCCATCCCTCCGACTCCCTCTATGCTCTCCATTCCAATGGTGGAGGCACAGATTTCTTCCCAGGGGGTCAACTTGATGGGTGATTCCGATCCTCCACCGGTAGCTGTGGCAATGTTGCGGTTGGCAGAAAGTATGCTACGGACGCGTATCCGCAGGTCGTCCCATCGCTTTCTGCATTGCTGTGGGTTGCGGGGTGCGGTCCCCACCGCACTTACCCGCTGTGCCACCAGGGCCCATATGGCCTTCTTGTTCGCAAGTGCCGTCCTGGTCATTTGCGTGGAGAAGACGGCGGCAGCATTCTCCTGGAGGGTCTCCGTGAGCACGGTGAGTTCCTCACGGGAGAAGTGGACCTGCCGCTTGCGGTCGCACGCTTTCTTCGCTACTTTTCCCATTTTTCTTGGTTTCACTAGGGTGGATGACGGGTTGGGATGTGTCTCAGGGTAGTATTTTTAATGGTTGTGTGGAATTTGTGGTTTTATAGGTGTACGGCGGGATGTTTCCCGTTCCGGGACCATGCTTTTACTTCCGTTTCCGTATATTTACGGTCACCGTACTTTCCGGTTGGCGCTCACTGCGGTGTCCGCTGAGATGGGTGGCGGTATTGCACCTAGGGCGCCGTACGGCGGCGGTGTGGGCCGTTTTGGGGTCATTTCCGCCATCGCGGACTTTGCACTTCCGCCATGGCGTGGTGCTCGTGCCCGATGGGTCGGAATGAGCCGCACTTTGCTCCATCGTGCAATGGCGGAAACGCTATTTACGCTATGGCGGTCCGGTCGGTTGATTTCCGCAAGGGTCGTAATGAGGGCCACTGTGAGAACTGGTGAGTATGGCGCCATGCTGGAGCTGGCGAAGCGACGCGTACAGGACTGATGTACTTTCCAGGTCCGGAGATGAAATGGTTCCGGAATTAGGTGAGGAATTTGAAATAAGTTCGTTTTCTAACCTTGTCCTTTTCTTCTTCTTTATTCTAGGAGCTCCGGATTCGAGGCGGACGTGGCAGAAGACTGGATGCTGGTTGCAGGCTTGCGGGCGTCACGCTGGTGGATGCAGAATAACGCGAAGCATGTGCTGCTGTTCGGTTGTGGTTTAAATAGCCTCCAAAGTAGTTCCAGGTAAGAAGTTCCCTAGAGCCACGCCCAAGTAAAAAATAGTCCCTGTAACAAAATAGTCCCATCCAGGCCTCATGTAGGCTTGGACTCTTTTGCAGCATGGTCTGTATCAGGTAAGTAAAGTCTATGAGCCTGGCGCCTAAGGCGCCAGGACTAAACCCAGACAGCCCCTAGCCGGGGCTGCTGAGGTTTCAACAAATGTCTGGATGCCTGCTCTCGGAGCTGATGTCCTTGGTCCTGATGCCCGGGGGTAGGCATCATGACAGAGGAGACTCCAATCTATTGGAACCAGCCAGGATATGGAGCACCAACATGCCACTACATTGGACAATCTTCAGCTGGTGGGAAAGGCAGAAGTCCCAAAATAGTTGAGCTATGTCCTCGGAACTCATGCCCACTAGTCTGTTGATGTACCGAACTACAGATTGGCTGTCCATATAAAGTGTAATGGCACATTGTCATCAAACATATGCAAAGGTACTGACTGCAAAGGAGTCTGCAAGCATTTCTAAACAATTGATGTGATGTCTTGACTCCTCTAGTGACCACCAAACTCCAGTGGAAGCCCCAATGCAACAAGCTCCCCGTTCACGGAACCTGGCATTGGATTTTGAGACATGTCTCAGGAACCATGCCACAAATTGCCATGCCATTCCAAGTGTCCATATAATGCACCCACCATCATACCTCACTACACACTTCTGAAGAAAACTGTACCCAAGCGGCATACTCCATGACTTGTTGCAGCTTTCTAAGCAAGGTAAACTGGAAAGATCACCTGAATGGGTGCAGATAAGAACCCTATGGTTTTTGCCAGTTCGCAAAGAGGAAGGCCTGGAGCCCATATAGCCCCAACCAATTCTCTATTGATTGCCCACACACACACTTTGGGAGGATCCAAGGTTGAGGACACACAAACCATTCTTGGCAACACTGCCCCTTTGGGCTAGATCCAAGCCTGATTTCCATATGGTCTTTCCTCTTCTTTAATGGCTTGGAAGGCTAAAGGACAATTGTCTGGGGGTTGCCCAGAGCAATGCCAGGGGTTAGTATTAATATTAAACATTCCAGCCATCATCCCTTTTGTTTTGCATAAGTCACCTTCCGTAGGATGGGCATGCCAAGACGTGGGTCTCAAAACTGCTGGGCCTAGGGACCCAATCAATTCCTCCCTGATCGTGCCCAATGAGGCTGAAACATATCTGTGGATGCTTGTGGTCATGTGCAGAAGGTATGTGACCTAAAAATTTGGACTGGACTGCCCTTTTCGGGGTGGGACAATGCTTGATTTTCATATGGCGTTTCCCTTATGTAATGGCTTGGCAGGCTGAAGAACAATGGTCTGGAGGGGTACCAAGACAATTCCAGAGGTTAGGATTAATTCCAAATCTTCCAGCAATCACCACTTTTGTTTTGCATGAGAACACACAATGTACCATAACTCCCTGACATTTCTGGGAAAGTCAGATTTTCCCCCAGCTGATTACAAAGCCCAATTCTGTCAACTGAGTGCTGGCGGAGTGGATATGTTCATGTGGCAGCATCCATAGAAGAGGCCATAATTAGAACATGGTCTGAATAGATAAGTAACCAAATACCTGCTCCTTACTGGCAGGCAAAAGAAGTAACTGGGAAAAATACCACAGAGCCGAGCTGAAGAGAGCTCGATTGGAAGGGCAGAGAAATTGCCTGTGCAGTTGAAGCCCAGACACCTCCTGTGCTCACAAGCAATTGGAATTGTCAATTAGGCATCTATGAGATCCAACCTGTCCACTACATGTCTCCATCTTGAAATGATGTCATAGAACAAATTGTTTGAGAGCGCAAACATTGAAAACTGGTCTTAACGACCGGTCATACTTGCAGACAAATTATATATTGCAGAGTACTGTGTACATAGGCAAATTTCCCTCTTCCGCAATAATGCTGAAACTCTCCCTGGACTGCTCTACTCTATTCCAAGCTGAATTTAAAGAAGGAGGGGGCGAATGGGTTCCTTCAGAAATTCTATGTCATACCCTTTCACTGAATCCAGTACCCATTGATTCTCAGAGACCAATAACTTATCACTCAAAATATTGTTGCCCACCCATTAGAATGTGTGCCAATGAAATGGGAAGAACAGCCACAGCTAAAAGATGCTTAGGCAGAACTTCTTGTGATCCTCTTCCACTTTGTCTCGTTTGTGTGAAGAAGGAACTCCTGCCATGTGCCTTCTGGAAGCGCTTTGAAACACATTGTTTATAGGCGCTATATAAATGCACTATCATATCATATCATATTTCTTGGATGTTGCACAGGCTGTTAGGGTCTATAACCACCATGCATAATAGCCTGAGCCCAAATAGCTGTGCACTCCTGATCCTCCTGGCCAGGGATGGAACAATTCTTTAGGTTAAGTTTGGGTTTTGTCCAGTAAATTTAATATAGAAACGATTTGTTTTTTTTTCCTTCACTGAACTGGATGCCCCATTCAAGCTCCTGAATAATTGAGGGGTTGGTATCGTCAACCAAACATAGCGCCCACTACCCAGCTCGAAATTAGTTCAGGTGTCAAGGGTTCCTCAGTTACATGGACCTCCGCTGCCAGATGTGAGATCTTCAGGACAAGACCCACTGTGTAATCATGGAACTTGTCCCAGACTATTTTCACACCCTGACATACATATTGACCAAAGGAAAAATAAACTGCACGTTTAGTATCCATTTCGGACACCAGAAATTGTTTTTCGGCCCATGGAAGGTCTACTGCACTCTGCCTTGATCTTTCGTTGGGATCCATTATGTAATTTTCCTCTGAGGAAGTACTGTGTAAACCTCATGGAATATGTGTGTTTCATTCCAAAAGAATTGACCATTTACTCGCCCATGTGGTCAACTACGCCAGAAGTTGCAGGATTTTCCTGCGTAAGATTCACCCATTCCTCCATTGTGTTATCAACAGGGTCTGACAATAGTGGGGAAACATCAGCCTACCCCAAATCCGGGTTCCACCATTCTTCCCCAGAAGATGTACCTAGGACCGAAAATCTGCCTCTCTTACACAGATTTAAGTTGTCCGTCAGCTATGGGGCTCTATTTATTGGATTCTCACAAGATTCTGTCTTTGATGCTCCTGCGGATGCTGTTCTGAAACTATCCGGACAAACTGGTTGCAAGGTCCCCAGGGAATGGTGCCCTTTATATGCCACTTTCCACGGCCTAGTGAGTATTTCCATACCGTTCTTCCATCCAACAATGCCAGCATTACCTGGGTCTGCCAGACCCTAATGTACTGCAAATGACATTAATTAATGCTCCAAAACTAGAAGCCATTGCTTCTTTAAATAGATGCTACCACTTGCTTCCAACAAAGAAGGGTTCATCTTGCCCCCTTACTATGTTTTCCACTGGCCATGTCCATGCTATGTGTGCGGCTTGTAACATTAGAAGCTCATGAACACAAGTCCTCTTTCGATTGCCATGTCGTTCACTGACCTTCCTGTGGTCCTTTTTTTCTATTGGGGAAACAGCTCTTAGGCCAGTTGCGAGCAATCCATTCACCGAAAATAAGCCTTGATGGTTGCTGGTCAAGGACTCTGTAAGCAGTTGGTATACGGGCAAAGCAGAATGGAACAGTCATTCTTCATGTTTTTTGCTTCTAACTGGGATAAAGATAAGAGCCCTGCATAATTGGAGACTCCGTTTCATGCCTTAGAATTTTCATTCTTCCACCTCAATTATCAGTCATACACCTCATATCACACTCGTCAGTTCTCCTCATCACTTTGCATTGCTCATCAGTCAACAGTCATCGTCTGTACTCATACGCATATCTGTGCCTTAATTATCAGTCCTCAGGGCCCCACTTTACTGCTCACTTCTTCTTAGTCCTCATTCATCCGTCTCACTCAACATACTTTACATATCACTCTTCACTGCTCCTCCTTATTTCATATTTGTTCCCCTCAATTATGACTCATCCACTTCACTCGTTCTACCTCACTCTACATCTTCACTCTTCAAGTCCTCACTACTCCTCCTTTCTCATTAGTTGTCCTGCTCTCATTTACACCTGTGAGTTAATGTTGCACACAGTTATCTTGAATGAGTTGAGTGTGTTTACCTGCATATATGGTCTCTTTGCAGTGCTTGTTAGTAAGCCCCACCTTGACAGTGGGATGATGGAGAAGGCTGCTCTTTAACAGCTTTCCAGGTCAGATTGTCAAGCGTGTATTGGTATGTGAAACGTGTTCATGCACACCCCTGTGCAGGAATTGTAATACACCTTGTTTTGGTGCAAATGTATCCAAGATGAGAAAGCAGTGAGAAGAGTCTTATCCAAAATAAACACAAAGCAATGTTTACTGGAAATTTCTGAAAATCACCCAGTGCAAGGCACATTCTCCTGGATTCTTTAAGAGTGGCCCAAAATCCATTAGCACTATGAAACTCGGCATATGTGTATAATCTTAACAATTCCGTTCACACTTGCAACTGGTTAGGTGAATCCAAAGGTGGGTCACCACTATCAGATTGAAGTGTTTCCTTAGTAAACAAGAACAAAGAAGCACCACACAGTTCGACTGTCAAGACAGTCAAAGCCATTAATCACAAAAACATCACACAATTCAGAATCTACGACATGTGCTCTCATTTCCTTCTTTCTTTATTTTATTTGCATAGTGCCCATGTGCATAATAGCGCTTGACAAGACAGACATCAAACAACAGAAAACTACAATGAAACCCATGCCAGAATCAGAGGTCAGAATATGGGGGCTCGGTAGAACAGAGCAGTTTTCAGTCCACGTTGGAAAACAGAAAAGGATTGACATACTCTTAGGTCAGGTGGCAAGGCGTTCCAAATCCATGGTGCAACATGGGGGAAAGACCCCTGGGTGACTAGAGTAAGCTTAGCCCTTGGCACTTGCAGAAGATATGAATTGTTAGACCTGAGCACCCTCTGGCTGGAAGCCACTTCAGTCTGTTCAACAGTTAGCTGAGAATTCTGCCCTCTTGGCTCTTGTGCGTGATGAACAACAGTCAAGAAGAAATTCTACTGTCTATGGGCAATGATTAGAGTTGGACGCTGCACTAGTAATTCTTTGGTCAGATGAGCATGTTTTGCAGAGGAAATGGCAGATGTATGAACCTTAACTGCAGTGGAGTATTTAGCTTTGTCGCCATAGGACTCAGTCCGTCTCCACTGCTCCACTGGCTCCACTGCTGGAATGGCCTATCGTTGGCAATTTTAAGTTTCTGGATGACTGTAGAGTACCAGACGTCAGTGTTTTTCACGGACCAATTTTTCTCAGGGACCAAACAATTGACCGCATTAACCCTAATATTTTGGCATACATCAATTAGGTCACTGGCAGTGTCCTGATTAGCCAAATTCCTGACAGTAGGCAATAAGTAGGGTAACATAGATGTAACTGATAGTTTCTAAATTTGGCCATGCATTTGTTCACTTTAGATTTAGTGTGCTGTGAGAGGCAAAGAAGGTGGAAATTAATTAAATGATGGTCCGACCATGTGCAGCAGGAGCGCTCTATATGGTCAATAGTAACATTGTAGCCTAAGTATCCTGTGCTTGATATGAGTTGCTGCATCAATATGCTAGCAAAAACCTAAGTCCATAAAACAAAGGCCATGGAGTTTGCGCTATCAGAGAAACCTAAATTAAAGTCTCTTAAGATGATGTTGACTTTAGACAATGGTTTGAAGTAGAGGCAGAATCAAGTCACTAAATTGAAGTGGAAAGTCTGACATGCTATTGGGAGGCCGATATGAATGAATACTGTTAACTGCGGTGTTATAGCAACCAGACAATTTGACAGATTAAACCTCACAGTCCAGTAAATTGGTGCCCTCTACTTGATGTATTTGAAGAGAGGCTTCATATATCAGTGCCACTCCACTGCCTTTACTCAGTGTACAGTCAGCTCTGAAAATGTTATATCCTGGGGGGACCACTAAAGAGAGTGCTGGGCCAGCGACTGCATGGAGCCATGTTTCTGTGACTGCACAGATGTCAATGTTTTCAAAAAGGACATTGTCAGCAATTTCTGTGGAATGCTTCATTAGTGATCTGGTGTTGAGCAGCATTCAATTGAAGGTCCTACCGGGACATCCAACTATGGACTGTTGACCATATATCGCTTGTCCACAAGACATACCGGGTCATCTTGATGCAAAATGTCCAAAGTGGCATGTGGTGCAATTGGAACTTCTCAGGGTGATTCCTTCAGTGTCTTCACTGTAGGGTGTGTATAAACCACATGCTGTAAATTGGGATCCTTCCCCTTACTGCAACAGGATACGGGTGCAACATTAAAAGGTTATCAGTCTGACTAATTAAGTAGGACTGATCCACAATAGCCAGATTAGGTACCTTCCATGTTGCATTGTCCGGAGGGAGCATAGAGGCATTAACAGGGATAATATCAATACAAGGTAGCAGAGCCATTGCCCAGTATTATTTTCAAAGATAGCAGACACTCTCCTGCTACCATAGCAACATGGTATGAAAATATATTGCAAAGAAACGCGCTTAGAAACGGAACTCAAGTGCGGTATTATGCATATTATAAAAAACTATTAAATACATAGATAATACAAACTTAAATAAATTAAATAAAGACAGGTGAGTACTCACACCAGAAGACACACACACAAACTTCAACCTGCCAATCCCGCAACTCCGCTCACAAGCCCTGAACCAGTCGAGAACCGGCAAAAACCGGCCTAGCATAATGAAACAAGACAAGCAAAGCATGCCAAATATCACCATGGTAAACTGTTAAATAGCCTTTGGCAAGCCTGTATTGTGAGCCGGCTTCATCCAGAGTGTGTACCACTGTTGTCCATCCTTAGAAGACACCCTGGCTCTCTGTTATGGTGGAAATGCATGCTAAAATGGTGGCATTGTTGCTGTGTAACTGCTGTGTAAAACTTAAGATTGTCCAGAAGACCGGTAACTTCCTCGATCGCGAGCATCCTTTTTACCCTTTACGTCTGAGTCACAACACTATCCCGCACTTAGAAACCTCTGGGTGTTGAGCGCGTTATAAATAACCAATTATATCATATCATGTCTCCACGAGAGGCACACATTCTCCCTGTCAGTTTCCTTTGCCTCCAAACTGGCAATCACAAAAAACACTAGGTCAACAGAGTAGGAATCTCTAAAATGGTACTTGCAAATATATTATCGTAACTTTATTCCCAAAGCAAAGAGGTAAATAAAAGTATTATTCACAAAACAATACATTTTGTTACTGCCATTCGGTCCTGAGGAATTACCAGAGGGTTACGAGTGCTGGCAGGGTGGTATGACCATACTTTTTGGGGGATATTCAGTGAATTCATCACGAGCAGTTCCTGCATTATAAATCTGTGAATTTACAGCGGCCAAGAGGAGGATTTACATTCACTTTGCTTGTGAATTCCTAATTCGAAGGTGAGGGAAAGGTTGTTGGCCATGCATTATCACCACAAAGAGTGGTGGTGAGCAAAAAGCGATGGCCGCAAACTCTCAAAGTGGAAAAACAAAACACAGAACAGGTTATCATGCCATGTTCTTTCAGGAGAGGGGCACCTGCTACCTTTTTTGAAAATGTTACCTTACTGCCGGACTCGTAATGGGGCCCAATGGAATGTAGCAGGCTGCCAAACATGCCCTTGGCTGTAGACTCCTCAGGACGAGGTGTATAAAGACCAGTCAAGTTATTTGTCAAATGTCAGAACAAATCTAACACAAATCCAATTTAAAAAAAAAAAAAAAAAAACACAACACACACGTCCTACCCATCCGTCTCTGTGGATTGAACGTGCAATTTACAAATGATGCCTATTTTATTTTTTTGTTAAAACATTATTTTCAACAGTAAATGTCCTTTTGTGAAGTTCCCCTACGCAATGTGCTTTGTAATATCGTGTGGAGCGGAAAAAAACACATTCTGCTGCCACCTCCTCAGCCTTAAAGTGCCAAGATGATAGGCCTCTAGGCTACTGGGGTTCCAATCTGCTTAGTGGAAAAGGTTTTGCACATGAGACACCGCCCTCATATTAGTGCACAGGTGCAGGTCACTCCATAGTGGATCCCCTCCCACCTCACTTTCACTTAGTGGCGTTGGGTAGTAACTGGACAGGACCAGAGCTTGCAAAAAAAAGAACTAATCACTTCACCCCCAGGTGCCTGAAAAGGGGAATGAATGATATGAGCTTTTATCCCATCATTTAGAATGATGGGAATCTGCTGCATGTCTCTGCAGCATGAAAAAATCCTGCCAGTCCCTGGCAGTTGGTATTCCTGGCTGAACCTTCAGCCTGTCCTGCTGTCTCTGCTGATTATGTGATCGCTCTGTTGGCAGTTTATGAGGCGTATGCCAATCATGTATCAAATTAGACTTGCAGTGTTCAGCTCCTTCGGTCTGCACGTGCTCCATCAGCCAGCCACTGAGCCCCTTGTGTTTGACTTGCAAAGATGTCATCTTATGGCAGCCCAATGTTTCATTCAATGCAGTCCACGTGTCCAAAGATGCTGTGTGCATTGGCCACCCATTGGGAATGTGCCAGTGGGGATGCTGAACATCAGTGGCACTAATGCATTGGGATGATTCCACTTGCCATAGAAGATAAAGGCTTCTATGTGCCATATCCAAGCCACGTTCCAAACCAAACCTTTCCAGGACAGGGGTTAAGTGGAAAACCCCATCTTGCCATTCAGGAGTTTAACTCTGCAAGAAGTGCTGAAAGGTGCAATGACACTGGGCACAATGCAACACAGCTTCCACACAGGCAAATGGAACTCTAAATACGATGAAAAGAAATTGCAACATGGTACCACTGCACCATTAAAGAACACTTTACCCCAGCACTAATAAGGATAGTCAGAACATCCAGGGCTTTGGGCCAGTGGCTTGGAATCAATATGAGAAGGGTCCAAAAAGTGTATGTGCACCCATGGAAGAGTGCTCAGCCAATCAGATGTCTGGCAATGCGGGCGAGAACTACTACACTGGTAAATAACACAGTACCCCAGCAATAATAAAGATAGAACATACAGGCCTTTGGGCTATTGTCTTGTAATAAAGATGAAAAGGACCCAATCATGTTTATTTGCACCCATGGAAAGGTGCATAGCCAATCAGATGCCTGGAAATGAGAATGGGAACTGTAACTGTACTGCCTGTCGTTTGCCAGTCACCCAGGGGCCTGCTGTCATGGTATTTCCCATTCTACCCTGCAGGGCTAATCTGTAATGAGACACCATCCCATTACAGATTATCCCTTCATAATAGTAGAACTAGCATTATATTTAAAAGGAAAGTAAAATATAGTGCCTTGAAGGGGATGAGCAAAATATGTTCTTTTTTTGTATCCTGTGAGGATAGATTAAGTTATGTTTAAGTATAGGTACAATGAGCAAGTTGTGTGATACATGATTAAAGGCCAGTCTAAGATGCAATACTTATAATAGCAACAGTAGTGCTAACAACAGCAAAAGTTTAAAACAAGCACTATAATGCTCATACGGGCTCCTAGAGGCCTATATAAGCATGTTTATTGAAAAGCAGTTACACAGCAAGAGAGTTTTAGTAGTAGTGCCACAAACACATAGCGAGAAGTGTGTTTCTGTGTCAGCAAGCAGTCATTAATCTATTCATGTGTGTAACCTATAGCAAAGTGTTAAGAAGCTTGACAGCTTGATTATGACATGCCTGCATGCATGCAAACACGCTTACATATGTCGTTTGGAGGAGCCAGCTAGTACATTAACCCTATATGCATGCATATACAATGTTGCTATAAGGAAATGGCAGTTACATCAAAGCCACTTCATTTTCTATTTTAGAGGAATAGACAGCATCTTGCTTAGGAGTTAAGAAAACATCCCATGACATAGGATCCTTGAATGAGGGACATTCAGGGCCTGTAGATAATTCAGCCTGAAGCAGTTAGAGATAAATAGGCCAGAAGCCGAGACTTGATCATTCGGCAAGATGCTGAGGTGCAGTATCTTGATCCTAAGAAGAATATGGAGGTACTTCTGAGTCAGAAAGGACCCTATAAATATGCTGATTGCCCACACATCCGGGCTGATGCTTTTGTTGAAGCCATGCTAAACATTTCAGGTGGTGTGAGCTCTGAAGCTACACCTTCAAAGCATAATGATATCTTCTTTAACATGCAATGGGTTTTGGCTTGGTTGAATAATGTGCAATTCCAGTAATGACGACAAATTCCCTAATGGAATCCTATTGAACTCCTTTAATGAGGATTTACACCGTCACTCCGGCACCCGTAATTCGTCAGCAATGGTGCTGGACCGGGTGCCGGAAACGGTAATGACATTTACCGGTATCCTGGCAGCTCTACCATTAGGATACCGGCATAGTTAGAATGAGGCCCAATGTGTTGAATTAGCAAGATGAACTGATTGTAAATAAAACACTTATTGTTTACACAACTGTAGTAGTTCTTGACTCTGAAATATATTGGGACAGTGAAAAGCTTATCAACAGTACTGCGTTATGTGTTGCATTTTGCCTCTCCCTGAAGTCTTTCTGTTTTTAGAGTCCCTCTATCCATATGTGCGCATTGGGAAGTGACACACAAAGTAACGTGGGATGGTTGCAGAACCCGCGAGTAAACTGTTATGTTTTGAGGGTTGTAAATGGTTGTGACAGAGAGTGGGGTAGGGAAACAGACTTTGAGGCCCCTGAATTATAAATCAATCATTGTAGCATGAGCACAGAATCAGCTCTGAACTAGTCAAGGGGAATCATCCCCTGTGGTCAGCCCAGTGGCTGATAGCTTCTTCCGTGGCATTAGAATCCTAGACCTAAGTCTAATTTGAGCTGTGCTTTTGTTGAGGACAGGGTTTTTACTAGCCAGGAATGTAATTCAGTGACATGTGCCACTTCTCTGAGTTGTGTACATGGTTTTGCTGCCCCGATTTCCTCCCATCAGTCTCCTTGCCATACCCCACCTGGTGCTCCCCATAACCCCCAACGTCATTACACAACCCACACCCACTCTTACTCTACTTACCTGCTGGGTCTCCCAAGACCATCACTCCTTCTTGTCGACCTGCAAAATGAAATTAGAAAAGGGACTTAATCCATTTATTTACTATGATTGCAGTCATCCTGTTTTTGTAACTGGAAAAAGGGTTTGCGTTCATCTACGATTAAAAAAAAACAACAACGAACAAAACGATTTGCATTCCAGACAGAGCCGTGAGGTGTCAAGAGCTAACACCTCCTTGTCGGGAGGCATACCAGGGCCGTTAACTGCCGAGGTGCACAAGCTGGTCGGCCGTTACCGGCTCAGGTGCGCCCCCCGATTTGAAGGTGATTGCCATATGGTGTTAAAATTCCATTGAAGAACATTGTAAAGTTTGCACAGAAGCTTCTCTACATGTCAGGGTACTGGTTGCTTGACTTGATGTGGACCTTACCATCACGCAGCAGAGTTCTTCAATGGGAAGACATGATTGGGCAATGCAGTGGATATTCTACTTATCACAGGCATGAGTCATGGGATGCAGGACTAGTATGATCAATACCCACACTTTGAAAATGCAACCATTATATTTACTTCACTATCGGGTGCCTTTGGATGTTTTAAAGGGTAAATACCAAATGATTAGAATTGTAATTATTATTATATCTGTTCTTTTATAACACGCTTAATATCAGAGGTTGCTTTCTAAGCGCAGGAACGGGATTCAAACCTGTGTTGCGCTGCGTTGTCTTGCTTCAAAGTCAAACGCGTTGCCCCTGAGCTATCCCCCCTCAGAATTATGCCCTTTTGGAGCCAGAGGGCACAACAAAATAGAAAGGATGTTCTCTCCAGAATCATATTTCCTCTATAACTCAGCCTGATGTAGGGTAGGGCATTGGATGCGGGCTGAAGGCAATGAAGGGTTTCTAGGAATATTTAGGTTTCCCATGGAGTTGGCAAGCAATCACTGTATACTGACAAGACCAGAATAACACTGGCACAAGGGCTAATGGGTTCTAGTGGCCAGTTATTTTAGCAAAGCAATCAGGGGCCAAGGAAACTGGTGAGGACCAGGGGTGACCACAGATTTTATATGGGGGAACCAATGCCTATGGAATGACCTACCCTTGAATGCTAGGAAGATGGAACACTGTTGGATGTTACATAAATCCGTGAACACATATCCTTTCTGTTAAATGCACATGGTTAGCATTAATAATTGTGCATCTGCATGTAGTTCAGTCATACCCCTGAGAAATGTACTAGGAAGTGTTGTGAAGACAGGACAGAAACATGTGCTTGTCGGATGATTGTGAAGTTAGTGTATTGTACTAACTGTAGCTCTGCTATGGTTAAAAATCAGTCCCCATTCAGTTGGCATATTGTAATAACAAAATGTGCTATTTTGATCAAAACCATTGTTTTTTATTTTTCAATGAATGTCTAATTTTGTCAATTAATGTGATTTCTGTTTGTTTATGTTGTCATAATTATATTAGTATACTATAAGTTCGACAAATGTCAGGTTCAATTCTACACACTTTGGACACACATATGGTTCTTTTAAAAAACAATGTGCACTTTGGAAGTGGTGGCAACGTGTGATTTATATAATGGATTTAGCCATTAAGTGGTCATATAGGAATGTTAGATATATGCTTTAATTAAAAATGTAATACACTATTCTAATTGGTACTGATATACTGTGAAGAGTGCTAGTAGGATATTACACATGGTAAATTATACACAGACCATATAAGTAGTTTCAAGCTGTGGATGCAACAGATTTGTATTTGATACTCCACAGTTATATATGCTTCATATCAATTCAGCCTCCACAATATTGAAAGAGTAAACAAGTAGAATTTGAAACAAAATGGAAAAGTGCTGTTTCTTCAGCCAATGAGCAGATGGAGTGCAGGGCCGGTCTTACAACAGATTGCACCCCAGGCGGGAAGCATCGTTGGCGCCCCCCCTCACCCGACCTGTGATCTCATGCATGTGTCATGGGGCTGAGCAGCGGGAGTGGGGACTATGAGTTAATAAAATTGTCAATGCTGGCATCTGCTGAATTTCATGAACCTCAGAAAACAGCAATAAGAGGGTCAAACCCAAATAGGCCTGGTTTTTGCTCTTCATTTTTAGTAACAATACCAAGATTGCTGCTGTGACTCAGGTCAGAGAATCGACAATTTCAGATCTACACTAATGTCCTTCGTATGACCTCAAACATTTAGCCACTCTTAAAAGGTGATGAAGGTCTGGAACAGTGTTACTCAAACCTCCAAGAACAAGCACCAGCAACATACCCACCGATAGCTGTACAAGCCCGTCTATCTCAGCCTTAGAATACATGCATTTATGCAATATGTATTGCATCAAATATTTCATGGGAAGTTAAATATATTTAGGAGGGACACACGTAAACAATATCACTACTCCATGTGAGTGGTGAAGTCTACTTTAAACATATGCATTGACATGCATGTACAATTAAACATAGCTCCCAATGTTATTGTTGGAGAGGTGGCATTCTAAAATTATGATATTACAATGTGGACTTTACATTGAAACACACTGCAGTGCATTACCACGGCAGAGAAATGGCAGTTCAAGTATTGGGGTTTGTTTCGCTCATTCTCGTGAACTCTCAAAATTCTTAAATGTTTTCTTCGTGATCACTCATTTTAGCTCACGATAGCACCATGAAAATGTAAGATCGCAAAGAAAAACGATGTCTACCATCCCAACATAAAAACAAAAACAATCAAATTCTTAAAGGGTGGAAGGAAACCTTTTCTTGGGACATGTTAATTTTACTTTTTATAAAATACTAGTTCTGTGCTGCTTGAATAACAACGGCCCTTGCACATTGTGCAGTGTATAGACACATTTTGTTTCAAGGGACTTGGAGTACTGGGGGTATCAGGGGAAGCATCTCCAGTGTACCCCAAGCAAAGTGCGCTTTGCCCTCCACCCTCACCCCGCAGCCTTGCAGCACTACACTTTTTTCACATCCTCCATTATGGTAAAGAACATTGTCCCTAGCTTGGGAGAGAAATGGACTATGCAGAAGAAGCTGCCTCCCTAGGGTGTGTTTAGCTGCTGGTGTATCAAATGCAGAAATTGGTGGCATCAAGGGCCCCACGCTCTGAAACACTTTTTGCGCACTGGTTGGTCACACGACAGAAAGTGTGAGCAGGTGATTCCCCAACACTTGAACCATTATTTAGAGACCTGGCTTTGATTAATGTGGCGTTAGCTAGTCATGGCCATTTCCCAGCGTTTGTGTTAAAGAAGATCGGAAGCTGCACCGTGCAGGATATTTGAAAGGCAATGAATTGATGCTACAGCATGTCGCCCCAATGGAACAAAGAAAGTGAAGCATGCATCCTGCAAGTCTGGGTATTTGCATTATATGGAAGACGGGCCAACCGTCCACAGAGACGGTTTCTACTGTAGTTGCTGAGTCTCTTTCCCAAGCCAGCTGCTGTGCAGACTTCGCTCAGCTTTTGGTCCAGTGCCTGCATCCATCCTTCACACCATCATTCACAAGGCGCGTTCGTGTACGTGTTTGTTTATCTCGTTAGACTAGCGTGATTGCTATTCCAAACAAAAGAAGCACAACAAAGAAGAGTATAAGATAAGTCTGAGTGAACAGTGAAATGTATGAAACTCTTGCCCTAAAGTAAAGTCAGCAGTGCATGCCCAGGAAAGAGGGGACGACAAACAATATGCTTGGGAGCGGGAAGTATGGGGGTGTAGTAACCCCCAAACTGGTCCAAGTGTGGTACCGGCCCCCAGGGCCTCGCCCTCAAAGTGATTTTGGCCCGGCCATGGGCCGAAAGGCCGACGGACGGACCAATCCAACCCCGCTGGAATGTGCAACTGTCTAAGATCTGCTGACGGTGACACTCTGCCCAGGTCTTCTGAGAATCGTCCTTTTGATCTCATGAGGAGAGTCCACTACCAGTGCCAATCAGCGAGGGCAGGATGCAGCAACTGTTTGTATTTGCTAATTCTGCTGCTGCTTGGCAGTGTGTGCTTGTGATGGGAACAACTTCAGGATTTAGTGACCCACTCACTCCTCTTTTCCATAATGGCAGGGGCTTGCCCCGGAAAGAGGGAACGATGAACAATATGCTCAGGCGTGGTAACTAGGGGGGCGTAGTAACTTCCAAACCGGCCCACGTGTGTTACTGACCCCCAGGGCCTCGCCCTCAAAGTGATTTTGGCCTGGCCACGGGCCGAATGGCCAATGGACAGACCAATCCAACCCCACTGGAACTTGCAACTGTCTAAGATCTACTGATGGTGACACTCTGCCCAGGTCTTCCGAGAACCGGCCTTTTGATCTCCTGAGGAGAGTCCACCACCAGTGCTCGTTTCCTTTTTCATGACAACTTGAGCCTGGAAAAAAGTGTCTAGCTTTGTGGCGGGGCGACAAAACCAGCCAGCCCCAGGCGATCTACACTTCAGTGTCAGTGCGCGCCCATAGCCTGGAGGAGGGCACACCGCATGTGTGTCCATGGGCCGGGCTGGCGCCAGTGGCGCCAGCGCCACCCGGGTCTGGGGGAAGGTAATAAAGCAACACATGTTGCTAATTTATTTGCCAATTGCCCTGCCCTGCCTGAGGGGCGAGGCCAGGCCCGTTTCTTGGCCCGGGCAAGGCGGGCAACTGCCCGGGGCGCAATAGGCCCAGGGGGTGCAATTGCCCCAGTCCCTGCAGCCTCTGCAGGGGATGGAATTCTCCAGTTTGTGGGGCGGCGCATTGACATGTGGAAAGTTCTGCAGGTCAGGTGCTGGCGCTGCCCCTTCCGACTGTAATGTCACGTAGTACACAAGTACTACGTGACATTACAGAAGTCAGAGTCTCCCTCTGACCACTTTCGTGCCGCTTGGGGTGGGGGGCATAAGCACACCAATAAAAACCCTTTAGGTCCCCCTGCAGCTAAGACCAGCCCCTTCCATCAGAATGCCAGCAGGAAACTGCTAATGGTGGCCCATTAGTCACTAAATGGTTTCGTGCTGGCATTGAGATGGGAGGGGAGGTGCAGTGGGCTGTGGGGAGTGGGCGTGCCATGCAGGGACGCACCGTGGGCCCCTGACACGGTACAAACGGAGACCCATTTGGGCCCATGGTACGTCCCTGCAAGCCCAGAAAATGGCCAAAATAATAGTTTAAAGCAGCGCTATTTCTTTCATGCCGCTTCTTTTCCAAACTATATATCAATTACACTTTAAACCACTTCCATGGCACAGGTGATGAATTACTTCGCTATGCGGTTAATAGTTTTGACCAGTGTTGCTGAGTAAATATTCTTTAAGCCACGAACCAGTTTATTTATTTATTCATGCAATGTTTGTCGGGTACATGGAGATGGATAATTTATTTATTTATGCAATGTTTGTCGGATACCTGTATCCGACATACATTGCATAAATAAATAAATATGTAGGTACCCGACAAACATTGCATGAATAAATAAATAATCCTGGTCCATGTATCCTTACAACAGTCAAGACTTTACTGTATCAAAGCATACATTTGATTCCCATTCAAAGAATGTTAAAGTGATTGTTTATTGGGTTCAGGTGTCTCCTTGACATTGCCCTTTTGGATTAGGTTGCCTCCAAACCCCCTTCAGCATCTTGTGTTCTTTGTTGGTTATATATACTGCATCCTATGCCATATTCATGGGCCCTCATTAGGACCCTGGCGCTAAGTATTTAACGGCGCCGTAAAAGGCTGCGGCGCCGTTAACCACTTAGCACCTTACTATGAGGTCCCTTTGCGGGACCCGACCTGAACGGCTGGTCTAGACAGCCGTTAAAGTAGGCACCCGCAAAGGGACTCTCGAGGTAAGTACGGTACCGCAATTTGCGGTACCGTACTTAGCGCCTTCGCCAGTCCCATTGAGCCCTCTGGGGCGAAAATGGGAATGGGGAAGGGCCAATGTTCAATGGGGAATTACCGCCCCGCCAACCTTGGAATGGGTTGGTAATTCCCCATTGAACATTGGCGGACTTGTTACAATACCGGCACCAACCATGGTGCTAATAGCGCCATGGTTTAGTGCCAGTTGTAATGAGGGCCATGGTCTCTTGGTGTGCCCAGTCCTCATTATCTGCAGCCTAAGTGGGACTGGGGCATAAAATTGTCTTGGGCACCAGTGAAAAAGTTGCCCACCATAGCAAATGGCAATTCATTCCTTGTGTGACGGGCTGTTTGACTTTGGGTAGGAGTTCCTTAACGGTGTAGTTTGGGAATGGCGCGCAGGGTGCATTGGGAGTGGTGCACGGGGTGCGGCGGGAGTGGTGCACGGGGTGTGGCGGGAGTGGAGCACGGGGTGCAGTGGGAGTGGCGCATGGGATGGGGTACGGGGGGGCGCATTCCTAGTGTTTCGCCCTGGGCACCAAATGGACTAGAAACTGCCCTGGCCGAGGCCACAGCCTGCAGCAGTGCCGGTGGTAAAATACACATGTAACACGTTTGTTTCCTATCATTATAAAAATGAACAGGCACATTCTTTTTTATAATGTTAGGAAACAAACATGTTACACGTGTATTCTAGCAATGGCACTGTGGACTGATGGTGCAGCGCCCCCTAGAGGCTGACTGACGTCAGGCAGCAGCCTGGGCTGCCTGAAGCAAAGACCGGCCCTGATTGAGTGTCTCAGTGTAACAACATATGAAAGCTATTTGCTTCTTCTTACCAAACAAGTTCATCAATTCTGTTTTGTCTCCATGTAAGTGAAACAAGCATTACAAAATATTACTTGCTCACAGACCGCAGACAACAAACAAGCTCAACATACCTTTGAATTATTGTATAAAATTTCCTGACAAAAGGCTACAAAAAATGTTAATGAAAATGAGATTTAATCTAATGCTAACTCAGGAAATCAAAGCCATTCAGACAAAATCCCTCTCTAAAACATGCAGATTATGCCCAGAGACTCAAGAGGTGGAAACTGTAAAACACTTACTTCTAAATTGTGCAAAAACAGCATATCTGCGAGAAGCTTTCCTGCTACCTTTAATGTACGATGCGGCACTTCGAGAGGAAGACACTTGTGGTGTCGCCTGGTTGCAGGCGAAAAGACAAAATGGTCAACTGCGGCGGTAAAGATGCTGGAGGCTGCACTCAAACTAGCAATAGAGAGTGATAGCTCACTCAGTATCACCTAACAAAGTATCTCCTACCCCGTCTGGCAACTCTTCTTATGTTCCACTGTGTTTTTCTCATTTCCACTTTTTCTTCATGCAACGGCTTTTCTTCTCCTCCACTATGTGAGATATGAGATGTGATTTCTTGTAAAAATCAAATTTTGTTTTGATTATAGACCACTAAATAAAAAAATAAAAGTAATAATAATTAAAAAAATATATAATTTGAAAAATCATGAAAGTGCCATATCTAGACACATTCAACCTCAATATGAGTAGAGCAGTGCAGCCAAAAATAGTGGTAATGCAGTGGTGACAGTTACCACTGTATTACCACCGAATGAATACACTGCCAAACTATGGGATTGGGGGTAAGGTGGATGAAAAACCTCTAGAAAAATGCTGGAGGTAATTCTGCCACCTTACCACCAAAAAATAACCATTTTGACAGAATTACCACCAGTTCTAATTCTGCCAAAATCGCCATGGAGCCCTATGGACTCCATAAAAGGGGACTTACACCACCATACCACCACTTGTAATCCAGTGGTAAATCCACCGGACCAGGTGCCGATAATGGTAAATCTGGCCGAGATACCACCTAACTTGTAATGAGGCCCATAGAGAGAAAGTCTGTCATGTCCCTTCCCTTACCCAGGGAGTCCAGCTTGTGGATCACCTAGGCCTCCAACCCTGCCCCTATCTGACTTCTTTAGGAACTTGGTCTCCTGCTACCTCTGTAGTCCATTATTTTCTGTCATCTTGTTCAGCTAGATTTCTAAGGTATACACCACCCAATTGGTCAGCTGAATAATCTTGTTTCCTCGCTAGCCAATCCTGACAAGTGGGTAGTTTTCTCTTATCTTTGGTGGCGGTATTTGCTTAACAACAGACTTGAGCAGCATTCTGTGATGGGAGCTGGCATTTCACATAGGAGAAGATGGTTTTTCACAAAATGTAACCTGGATATGTCGACCAAATGTGTAACATTGCCAGATGAGGGTCCTTCCACGTCAGCTCTCTATCAGTTCTTCTAAAGAAACTGCTCTTGCTTGATAAAGTTCTAGTTCCCAACATGTAACATGGCTTTTAGCAAATTGTTTGCTTTTACAACTTCAGATAAAGCCTCATGTTATGACAGCCAATCAATATGTGCTGTGTGAGACTGACATGTGTGACTAAGCATGTATTCTTCAATACTGCCAAATTGTCAATATTGTGAATTGTGAATTAACAGGTTTCTTAAATAGCTTTGCTGCTTATCTGAATATGTGTCCTTCTTTCTTTGTTTTCCCAATAAAATAAGAGAAACAGATAATCGTCGTTCAATGCACACTCATTCTAACATTACCAATGAAGGGATGTCTATACAGTGCGATGGGTGAATGAGCAAAACAAAAATAAATGAAATCTCTTTTAGGCCTTCCGCTCTGTCCAGTATGCATAAATAAAAATGTGTTTTAAGCATTTATGACAGTGTCAACATATTCCATTGCGCAAACATGTTTGCTTCATGATTTCTGTGCATGAGCTGTGTTTGCAAGTAAGACATGTCAAACTCAATGGGTCGGAACTCACATGTGTGGATATGCTATTCAATAGGCATAGATGCACATAGGGTGCAAGCTGATAACTTGCCTTGCTTTGTTATTAATCTTTTGAATACAGCTTTATTGATATAATATGGCCAATCTGATAGAGGACCTTTCAGTTTTATCTAAAGATGTAAGCAGAATGGAGTGACAATTTCTGCAAATTGTCACACCATTCCGGTGCTATATTGCAGTCTCCAGATTCCATTCAACTCCATGTAATAAATACAGCTGGTGATTATCCATGATCAGACTGGATTGCTGTTAACAATCCAAGATGAAAAGCCACCAAGAGAAATGGCCAACGCATTTCAAATCAATGATAATAAAAGCACATTAAATCTGCAATACTTAGTCTCACCATGAAGCCAGGAGAACACATCGTGCCCCCTCTTTCAGCAAGCTTGCTTTGTACACAACATCCATCTTTAGTTGCGCCGTGGGCTTACCCTAGAACAAGCCTCCCATAAAAAATCCTGTGGCATCCTTACAAAGTATATTGAAAATCAATAATACTGATAGAGTTTAGTGCCGTGTCAAAGTTACTTTTGAAACATTTTGAAAGAGTTAAAGAGACCTAATGGAAATATGTTCCTACATCCATCACTAGCATTGCTCCATGCCACCTTCCAAGTTCCCTCTGATTCAGGCTCCATCTTCCCCAGAGGAGCAACCTCTTCCTTCACAGGTTTTCTGTTCTCAAAATCAGAATTGCATAAACTAATGGACAAAAGAAAAATCAAAGTCAATTCCTTGTCCATGTATCTTCTTGAAAAATTAAAATTGCCTGAAGCAAAATGTAAATTAAAGTTGACTCCTTCCAATTCGTTCTGCTCTCCAAATAGGAATGAATTGATCTCTTGCCTCACCTGCCATGCCCACCTGCTGGTACACTGGACTACATTATGGATAAACTGAAACCATCAGGCAGTACACTGTCTAGTCACAGTAACAACATCACCAGAATGGAAATTAGACACCTTTTGCTTAATCTGTTCTCTGGAAATACATCTCAATGGCAAGCTGACTCGTCCAAGAGACCTTCAGTTTAGAAACACACTAAAGATCTAGATCATTAAACAACACTATAGTGTTACCTAGATTATGGGTATCTTATGAACACACTTACAAGTACAGTGTACTGTGATAACTATTACCAATGTTTACCTTATGACTTCTTATATTCTCACTACCGTTGTTTTCGTCTATGAACTGTACAAGACTTTGTTGCTCTCCGACCTAGATTTATGCTATACAAATAAATGTATTTATTTATTTATTGTGCATTTGTAAGATGCTTATACATCAAGTAAATTGTGTTTCAAAGCGCCCACAGGGCAACAGAGAGGGAACATGGGAATGAAAAGAAAATAAACAATGAAAGATAGAGGCGGACCTACTAAGCCTTGTGAGCATTCTGATCATGCAAGTGCAGAGAGAGAGAAGGGAGGAGGGAGAGAGGGGTACGTGCATGTTGTACCAAAGAGGGAAGTGCTAGGGAGTAAGCAGCTGTTAAGTGACTAGGGGAGAGTGGTCAGCTGCCAATAAATAAGTGCAGACCTGTGGTGGCAACGACCAGCTGGTCCCAAGGCCAAGGGCTGGGAGTGGGCAGAGGCTGAAGGTGATTGGGTGTTGGAGGCCTGAACCCTGGAGGGCACATAAGGGCCCTGGTCACCAATCCCAGCAAATGTGGGGTTTAGCAGAGGAGGGAGGAATGGAAGGAGGTGAAAAGGAGGGTGTTGATGAGCTTCCAAAATTTGAGGAGGTCTGGCTCAAGATGAAGATGCAGGAGGAGAGTTTTCCATATGAAGGTGCTTGCTGAGGAAAGAAATCGCCCACCAGCTCACTGTTTAGTGAAGTACTTGACACACAGAGAGTTGGTGCCGAAGGAATGTAAAGATCTGGAGGTTGAGTATTTAGTGAGAGTCAGTTGTAGATAGCGTGGTGCCACGGCCCCAGACAGCCTTGTGGATTATGCAGAGGGATTTGAATTTGATCCTTGCAGTAAACGGGAGCAAGTGAAGAGATTTTAGGGCTGGAGAGATGTGACCCATGGGCATGAGGCCAAGGATAAGTCTCTCTCCGGAATTGGAGGACATCATAATATTGAGGAGATAATATTAATAAAAACAAATAATCAAGAAGTGTAGTAGTAACCTCAGAAAAAGAAGGATCAATATAGATGATTCAAGGTCATCATCAATTCCACAGAAACGTCAAAAATCATTCTGTCCCAAGAGTTGGCTGTTGAACCCTAGACTGAGCATGTCACACTCACTTCAACATACTTTGAACATGTCAGCTACTGCTCATTTGTATTTTTCAAGAAGAACATGGATTTCAATGGGAAATGTACAGTCCCACTTCCACTGTGTGATGTTCTTCGTGATGTCTCATAAAGCAGAAACAAAAATCAGCTCCTCCTACTCATCCTTATTCTACTGGGTTCCCAATCTGTATTGTGAACACGTTTTTTGCATGCGACACTGGACTCATAATACTGAATCGTTTTAGAGTAATAATTGGACAGCCCATAGCTTGCAGAAAAAGTGCACCAATAGCTTTATCCTGGGGTACTAAAAAGCGAAAAGAACACATCTAGCTATGCAGTTAAGAATTAGATTGGTTGAGATGCTGCTTCATGTCCATCCAGCAATGGTAATCCTGCTATTGAAATACAGGCGGTGGTCTTATCCCTGCATGAATTTTCAGTCTCTTCTGCTGCCTCTGGCGATTATATTATCACCCTGTTGTTCAAACATAACAATGTGTAGGTCCTTTATGCTCCATTTAACTTGTCAGACAATCGGATTGTAGGGCTACAGGCCTTTTCAAGTCTATTGGTAACAAGAAAACATTTTATAAAATGCAAATGGGTATGCAGAAACCTCTTGACTAATCAAGACAGTGGTCTGCCATGGACGTGATAGAGTTATATCCATAATAGAGTACATTATTATTGCAGTTGTTTTGGGTACAGTTTCTCAAGCCAGAGAACTAAATGCTGTGGTTGGCTTTGGTGGTAGTACTGTAAACACAACCCATAAACAAAATAATAGAATCATGAATTCAGGCTCATTCGATCATTTATGCTGAAAAAAGAACAATCTCCTTAACTTCAGTGGAATCAAGTATCACACACTAAGCAAGAATTCATGGCGCAAAATCTCTTGGATATAGAGAAAATCCTAGAGGATGAATTGAACTTGATAGAGTGATCACTGAATAAAGAAAAAACAAAGCTCTCCAGTGTTGTCCTGCTTTGTCATACTAGCAATGAAGGGCTCACAGTATGCACCACCGAAGCTGCGTATTGGGAGCCATAGGGTTGAGTCTTCACATGAAATATAAAGCACCAACTGCAACATTTTCACAGCAGGACTAACCCAACAATGGCATGCTCGGATAAACAAAGACACCCTTATTGCTTAGAGCTGACCTAGGTCAAGACCAGTAGAGCGCTGTACAAGGTTCAAGTAGCTAGCATTTGGGCTTGCATCTCTTAACAGTAGCACAGTACTGTGAGTTGTGTTCTGTGTGTCTATTGGGATTAGTCCATGGTCTGGTGCTGTTGAAAAATCCACGTTTTGAAAGATTTGCAAAATTGGAGAATTGTGGGAGCATTCCAAGTCGATGATGTGATCGAGTTGCAGAGGGTGGGTGCATGACAAGAGAAGGATTGTTTATGGGTTCTCTCGTTGCGGACTAGTCGTGATTCAAGCCAATTTGTCGATCTGCTGTCCAGGGAGTATGTTCTAACAGATATGTGGAACCTAGGTGCTAGGTACACTGGTGAGCTATTGGTGATTGATTTGTAGATGATGCATGCAGTTTTGAACAGTATCCTCACCTGGAGAGAAAGCAAATGCAATTTGCACAGTACAGTGTGATACGGTCACATTTCTGCTCACCCGCAATAAGACATGCTGCAGAACGGTGGACGGCTGGAGGGGAGCCAAGCGAGTAGCTGGGCGCCCTGTCAGGAAGGCATTTCCCCCCTCAATGTGCGAGACTTCAAGGGCCTGCACTCTGGTCCAGAATTCCTGTGGTGTGGTGAAGAGTTTAATTTTGTGAAGGGTGGAGATTTAGGGTTTCTTGGCTATGTGTTTTGGGAAGGACAAGCTGCTGTCAATCTTGAAGTGTAATGATTTTGCTGAATCCGAGAGTTACTGATTAAATCCTTTTAGGTGCATATCATTGAGCTATTGCCGGGCAAGTTGTTTTTTAGTGGGGGGAATGATGAGGAGTGATTTGGTATTTGCTGGGTTAACTTTGATGTAGGCAAACAACATCCAGGACTGTTATGTTATGTTATGTAATGTTATTGAAATGTGTAGAGCACACGCCCACCCATAGGTATCATTGCTCTAGGAGAGAGGTGGAGAGGAGAATGGAGCCAGCAGGGAGCCAGGAACTTGTTTAAAACAATAACATTTTCAGGTTGCACCGGAAATTAAGATGCTCGATAGTCTCACGCAAGGATAGAGGCAGATTGTTCCATTCCTTAGCCGCAGCTACTGAGAACTCACAGCCACCTTTGCGAACATGTTTAAAACAAGGTACCAACAGTCGACAAGTCCCTTGAGAACAGAGGGCACGGGTGGGTTGATAGCGAGTAAATTTGGCCTGCAAATATTCAGCTCCAACACCATAGAATGCCCTGTGCACCATGCACACACAATTTGCTGAGCAACTGGCAGCCAGTGCAGCTGGTGCAACAAAGGGGTCATGTGGGGGATTAAGAATGGATCGGGCTGCAGAGTTCTGCAACAGCTGAAGCCTTCCTGTCAGGTGGGCGGGTTGTGCCAGATACAGTGAGTTGCAATAATCCAGCACACTCAGCACCAGAGCCACGGCTACGTAAGCCGGGTTAATGGTCGGGATGAATGGGAGAACCTTACGTAGGATCCTTAACTTAAAATGGCCAGATTTGCATACCGCGCTGACCTGTCCATCCATAGTCAGTGTGGCTGTGATCTGCATGCCAAGATTGCATACTGATGATACCAGAAGGGGACCGAGGGAGGGAAGCCAAAACTCAGTAGTCAAGAAAGATTGCAGATTGGAGGTGCCTACAACGAGAACCTCGGTTTTACTACCGTTAAGTTTCAACCAGTTGTGTGACATCCATATGCCTAATACCTCAAGGCAAAGCTTAAGGCGAGATGCTGTTTCGTTTTTAGTTAGGTCAAGATGGATCAGAATCTGGGTATCATCCAAGTAGGAATAGAAGCGGAACCCATGAGAGGCGATGAGGAACAAGAGGTATGGTATATAGATATTAAATAGGATAGGGGATAGAGCAGATCCCTGGGGGATGCCACAAGATAGATGAACTGGGACAGAGCGGAAAGGGGGTGGGACACAGATTGTGAGTGATCTGCCAGGATTGCAGTAAACCATTTTAGCACTTGCCCATCAATCCCAGCCTCGGAGAGCCGGGAGAAAAAAAGGGCATGGTCGACGGTGTCTTGAAGGCAGCCGAGAGATCTAATAACAGGACTGCCCCCGACACCGCCCTAGTCAGCCAAGCACAGCAGATCGTCCATGACTGAGTTGAGTACTGACTCAGTGCCTTAACCAGGCTGAAATCCAGATTACAAAGGGTAGAGAAAGTGGGAGGATGCTAGGAAAGCTGAGAGAAGGGGAGACACAAGCGCTTCCAGAACCTTCATCAGAAAGGGAGGAGAGTGATTGTGTGGTAGTTGGCCAGCATCTCAGGGTCGAGTGAGGGCTTTTTTAGCAAGGGAATAACTAGAGCATGTTTAAGAGGGCATGGTATCACCCCTCTCATAAAGGAGATGTTAACGACAGAGGTAATAAAGTTGATTATATCAGGCGATGATTCCTGCAAAAGAGCCAGAGGTATGGCATCATCTGGGGAAGCAGTTTTAAGTTTTAAAATAGCGGATAGCACCTCTGCATTGGAGAAGTGTGGAAAAGTGGACCAGGACCCTGTCGTAGGGGGAGGTGTAGTTGCTGCAAGGACCTTTGTGATTAGCTGGGAGTCGGCTTTTATAGTATCGTGGATGGTAGTAATTTTTTTCCACAAAGAAAGTGAAGTTAGAGTTGCATAGCTCCTGGGAAGGGGGAGCTGCATTGTGTCTAGGTTTAGGGGTGGATAGAGATTGGACAAGGTTGAACAGGGCTTTGGGTTTGTTTATGGCCTTCTCTACCGACTGATCAAAGTAGATGCATTTGGCATCTACTATATCGCTATGTTATGCAGCACGCATATTGCGATAGACTAGCTTGCATTGGTGCTATTTCCTTTCTGCTTGCCTGCAGCAAAGCTTGCTTTCTTTTAAGCCTTGGGAAAACCATGGCTCTGGTGGGTGGTCACACTGTTTGCACAGTTTGACTGGGGCCAGGGTGTTGGCAGTAGTTTGGAAGGCTGCTTCCAGTGTAGATAGAGTACAGATTACATTACTGCTGCACTCATTTTGCAATGATAATGATTAGGTAAACACAGAGATGACTGATGTCCTGTGGACATTTTATTGTAATGTACAGATGAGTATTGTCTTCATGTTGTTGGATGGCTGTATCATGGCCTAGGTGCTCCATGTACAGGTTAAAAAGGATTGGTGAGAGGCTGGAATCTTGACGGACTCTGGTGGATACTGGGAGTTGGTTAAAACACATTGGGCCTCATTAGGACCCAGGCGTTAAGGGGTTAATGGCCCCGTAAAAGGCTGCAGTGCCGTTAACCCCTTAACGCCTTACTACGAGGTCCCTTTGCGGCTCCCGACCTGAACCGCTGGTCTGGACCAGCCGTTAAAGTAGGGACCCGCAAAGGGACCTTGATGGCAATTACGGTACCACAATTTGCGGTTGCCGCCTTCCCCATTCCCATTGAGCCCTATGGGGCAAAAATGGGAATGGGGAAGGGCCATGGAGAAAGGGGGAATTATCGCCCCGCCAACCTTGGAATGGGGTGGTAATTCCCCCTTTCTCCATGGCGGACTCCGGCATGGACGCACCATGGTTTAGCGCCGGAGTCCTAATGAGGGCCATTGTGTTCATCTAGAGGGTCTGGTGTGTGCCCGAGAAATAAGAAGTAAACCAATTCAGAACAGTGCCAGAAAATCCTATCATGCCAGCAAGGAGGGGGCAAGAATACCATGGTTAACTGTGTAAAATGCAACCAAGAGTTCAAGGAAGACAAAGAGCCAGAATCCACCCATAACCATGATTGGATGGTGGCATTCTCAATGTTGCCCTTGGATTGAAACTCTGACTGATAGTCGTTTAGATGGTGTAGTTGATTGAGTCTGGCAAGTAGTTGTGTAGCAACATTTTTTCCAGGTTTTTGCCAATGAACAGGATGTTTGTAAGGGGCCGGTAAGTGAAATACAAAACGTATATATATAAATACATTACATGCAACCAAGGATGGCAACACCCTGAGCCACTGAGCCATTGCCTAGAATACTTTCGAAATCATGGCACACAGAATGATTGTGTGGTTCGGATCACCAATTCATAATATAAAACGTGCAAAACATACCACCACGCCATTTCTTCAGGCAGCACGATGGGAACCAACTGTCCCATGGGAAAAGTAGAAATAGGGCTACAAACATTTTGTTCGAGCAGTTCACCGACCCAACTATGCGGTTAAAAGCAAGAAGTCACTTATATATTATCAACTTTTGGACATTTGAGAAGCTCCAAGCTTTAACCAAAACTGAATCGCTGGGACCAAATGAGTACATAAAATGCACCAGATTGCTTGACAAGCACTATGAGAAGAAAATGGGTGCAATTACTAAACAGTACCATTTCCGGAATTGGGTACAAACAGTGAGTAAGCTGCACATTACTGGACAGCTCTACTATAAGAAGCCCATTTGAAGAGACCAATCCATGCTCGAGTGCAGGGAGAGAAAAGTGAGGGATGCTCTATGTGTGAAGGGTAAATCCTCTATTGAATAGGCACTGTAAGAGGTGGAGGAAGTGCAACAAACCAGCCAGTGCATTACATACATTGAGCCGAAGACTTAAACAGAGAATCTAGGTCAGTCCCTGAAGACATCTTCAGGCGCTGCAATCAAAAACTGTTGCGGGAAAGACATTTACACCAAGGAGAAGCGTCTTTGGTAGCCACATGGAGAAAGTGTACAGGGATGACAGGAGGAGGTGCTACCACTGTGAGAGCACATATCATCTGTCTAACAGTGATGCTTGCCCGGCCACAAAAATAGTGCTTAATAAGTGCCACAAGACATGCATAGAAGAACTTTGTGGGGCAGATTTCAGAATTCAGAGTGGAAGAAGCAGACACACAAAACAAAACATGGAATCTAAGAAGATATCAGACAGAGTCATAAGAATGACGGAAGACACAAAATATATTCCCCTGTCAGAAGTAATGTATAACTCTGTATTCAATACCAACAGAAACCTCAATGAAATGCACATTGACCTGGAGGCTTATGGGAGTAAGCACATTGAACTAGTGGGTTGGTGCTGAGCAGAAATTCGATCACAAAAGGCTGGGGATATGGTTGGAGCCAAATGCTGAAGAACCAGTCTTCTCCTGTAAAATCAGGGATAGCCAAAGTCAAACCCTAAGGAAGGAACAACCTATGGGAAATGTGCACGACATATTTAGAGAGAATCTCAAGAGTTTTGTCCACCAAATCAAACCTAAAGGTGGGCCAGTTCCCATAGTACACAACACTAGGAACATACCCATCTCTGTGCATGACGAAGTCAATGCAGAACTAAGGGCAATGGAGGAACACAGAGTAATAGAGCAATGCTTCACTCGAGCCTGCCTAGGTGGGCTGCTACCAGCCCTATGCGCTCCCCTAAGCGGGGATGATTGCTACATTAAACCAATATGACAGACTGCACGCATGTGACTGACTGAGAATGCTCTAAACAGTGTTGCACGCTTACTATGTTATGTTTTGGTACGGTGTGCATGTGTATTTCAATTCTAGACCCGACGTGACATGACTTTTATAGATTACTGAACAGTCTTCTGTTTACCACCCCAGCCTGCATCTGGTATTGTAACTATGAACAATGTGATCCCCTGCATTACCAGGAAGGCAAAACACAACCTATTGTCAGTTTTACTCCAATGACCCTGATGGGGATCGCTGGTCAGTTGCAGGGATGCGGGTTGGAAGAGAGGCAGTCTGCAAGGCTATGCATGTCCTGTAGAGGGTCAAGCAAATTTGAGTTATGGCACATGATTTTTAGGGGAAACGAAATCCACACAACTCAAAAGGAAAGTGCTGCAAGAGGCAGAGTCAGTTCATTACATTGCAGTGCAATACCAATACCTGAAGCATGTTCTTGCATATAAAGGATTGACTACCCCCACACTGCACATATCAGTGTCATTCATTCACTTTTAGTGCTGATGATGGGCCTCTCATGATACTTGCTTGTTTGGCCTGGGAGAATGATAAAGTTCCTGGGAAGATTCTCCCATTGAAGGTAGTCAAACACCTGCTTGTCTATGTTGTGTCTCCTGCACCTACCGCTCCCTTGAGTCACATGACATGTGCATGGCATCCTGTGTTAAAACTGATATAATATTGTTTTGTCCTCATTGTATATGTTGCCCTATGCCCAGTCGCTTTGCGAGGAAATCCGTATTGCAAGGTCGCAACCTTAAGTGAATCAAGCCTCCATTTTAGGTCAAAGCCGCCATTTTAGTTTATCGTGCAAAGTCACCCTGTGGCCTAAAATGGCCGACCTGTGTTCTCTTGTTCTTGCTTTAACCTCTTCAAACTCTGTAGGAGATTTAATGTCCAACCTGCCTGCAGGCTACATGTTAGGGTCATGTAGACCTTGTCCTTTGTTGACCTCGGGATCAGGGGATTACTTGAATCGGCGATGTTAACCTACAAGTATATAAGAACAATAACGCTGTTTAAACATGTCAAGCAAAACATCTGTTTGACCTGTATTAAAGCAATGTGTAAAGAGTGTAGAGTTAAACCCAGAGAATAATAGTGTTTGTTAGCAAATGTATTAAAAAGTATACCGCATGCACGAGATATGTAAATTAGGAACGAACCTGGCGTGACCGTAGCCCAGTACATGATTAACTTGTAGGAGGCTGGACATCGTTGTAAAGAAACTGTATAAATACGCTGATGTGCAGCTAGCAATTCCTGTTCACTGCTCACATTGAACCCTGCTGGTGGTCTCTGTGATGTACTGACGGCCAAATAGCTATTTGTGCACTTTGTTTTGTAAACTGTACAGTATTGCAATAAAGATTCTGGGAATCTTTACAAGCCTGTGTCGGTGTAATTCTCTTTGCATGGGGTAAAAGCCTTAATATTGTATTTTCTGATTCCACACCTGGACTGTTACATAAGCAAATGTTAGTGCTGCCTTGGTCCTGTGTAATGCTGCCATTGTCTGCCCTGCACTGCCAGTGTCAATGACTACCTAGCAAAGCTTGCAACAGTATTACAGCGCTACTGCAGTATTGCATGTTTATTGCCTATTACCAAGAGGTATGCTGGGCCTATAGAACCAAGCTACTCCTCACTGATGACGCCCAACAAGGGCCAAATATGTCTGCAGATGCTCATGGTGTCGTGCAGAAAGGATGTGACCTAGCAGTTCGGGCTAGACTGCCCCATTTGGGGTGGGACCAGGCCTGATTTGCATATAGTTGTTGCCCTTCTGTAATGGCTATGCAGGCTCAAGAACGATGCTCTGAAGGGGGTTCCAGAGCTGTGCCCGTGGCAATGATTTATTCAAATCCTCCCAGCCATCAACTATTGGTTTTTTGAAGGAAAAATCCTGGACAGAGCTTTACATGTAATGAAAAGAAATAGGTGAATCACTCATAGTGCATTAATGAAAAGTTGAAGAAGATAATGCGAAAACAAGATGTATTAACTGTTACCATATCCACTTGACAAAAATATTGGCATATTCTGAAAATAGAATAGGATATTGCTAAAGACATTTGTGACTTAGACTTAATGACATTTACCAAATCAAGTACTCAGTAAAGATTAGTGTGCCTAAGTCCTCTGCCAAGTACAAACCGATACACTGGAATCGTGGCTAGCAAAGGTACCACATTGTGTTTTTTTTTAAATCATGACTATATGGCTCAATGCAAATTTGCAGGCATGGTAAATAAATGGCGTTAATTCTGTAAATGGCAATGTCTTGCGGTAGTGGAATTACTGCCATTTTTACTGCACCAACAAATTACAGGAATACCCTTAAGGTGGAGTAATGTGCTGGAGGTACATCCTCCACTTTAACAGGAAAACTGACAAAACTGGAGGTGTGAGTGTAATTACCACCCACAGTAGTTCCTCCGAAATCCATATGGTGCCATACGGATTCCAAGAGTAGAGAGCTATACTGCCACCCGTACTGTGGCATACATTTTCGCTGGAACGGGCAGTCCTAATGGTGAATGAGTCTGGCAGCAAAGCTTCTGGAATTACCACCAAAATCAGAAAGAGACCAAATGCTCTCAACAAAATAAAACACATCCAAATGCAACCTAACAAAGGCCATGCTACGAAAAATGTCATAAACTGCTGATCGACACACATTGTTTACATGAGAATACATATCTGTTAAAACATGTACACAGAATGTACCAAATGAGTACTAATAGAAGGGGTTTTGGAACGTATCAAGCTGTCAGAAAAAAATACACAATACACCCTATGCTGAATCATTGGGAAAAATAATAGGCTTCATTTTGTTTAAGATAATCATCAAACAACCTGTTGGTCGTGGCTAGAGAAGTTTTCATAGTAAATGCAATGCGAATAGGTATGTCGCCAACAACGCACCACTGAAGAATTGAACCGTATTTTTACATTAATTAATATGTTTCTCTAAATCTGTAGATTTGTTTAAAAATGTTTCTTAAATATCTTTATTTCAGATGCCACATAGGACTCAACATTCCCCCACTTACCACTTTCAAATAGTGGGACACATAGGGATTCATGATTTTGTTGTTGCAGGAATAAATCTCTCCAAAATGGTGGAGACAGATTTCCAACGTCAGAACGTTTTGACCTCAGAGGTGAAATGGAAGATGTACCTCCAGCATGCAGCTGTACGAAACTCAACCACTTTGCAGACAGAAGTGGATGCAACGTGGATGATCTACATCCAGCCTCATGCTGGAGGTACATCTTCCATTTGACCTCTGAGGTCAGAATGTTCTGGGGCGAGAAACTGGAGCTTAAGCTCTGTAAATCTGTCTCCACCATTTTGCAGAAATGTATTCCTGCAATGACAAACTCATAACGGTGGTAAATCAGACATATTCACCATGGAGTTGCTTCAAAAATGGGGACTAACACAACCATTACCCCACTCATAATCCAACACAATTTCCTCAACCTTGTGATGAGGCCCATCCCGTATTAAAATAAATTATTCATCCTTTTATAAACTACATTCATCATCTTATTAACTACACTACTCACTTGGCTTGCCTAAAAGCAGTCCACCACCCTGCAGCATGTCTTATTACGCAGACACACAGAAATGTGAATGAGTCACCCCATCCTACCTCCTAGGACAGTATACTATTCAAGACTGCATGTATCACCTTTAAAGCAGTCATGAGCAATACATCAGCGTACCTGGTGGTTAACACCACATATCTGGTGGCACATGCTCCTTGTGCTGCAAATCGATCAAGCACATTGAATCACAACTTGTCCGCAAAGGGAGGACCTGCAAACAATCCTTCTTTTTCATGCACCCAGTCTCGGGAACTCATGGCAGCACCTGACCACCACTACCAATTCTAATGGACGCACATATTGACGTATTGACTTCAACTCACGGTACAACACTACTGATAAAAATGCCAGCCCTAGCGCTGGCTGCACACACTATGTACAGCGCTGCACTGCTCAAGTTCCATGCTTTAAGCAATACAATAAAAAATAAATAGAAAATACATTTTGATGAGGTGCTTTATGAGGGCCCTACTCCTCTGATTCTAATAGATAAATTCATAACGACAATATATTTTGTGTGACTTTTAATATAGATTGTACAATACCAGTAAGACCTAAACTAGACTTGTTATACTCCCGATTAAATCCATCACAAGAGACCAGCAGTCTTTAACAAGACTGGGTCTAATAAACAATGGCCCTCATTCCAAGTCAGGCGTTAAGGGTTTAATGGCGCCGTCGGCGCCGTTAACCCTTAACGCCTGATTCACAATTTAACGCCTGCGTTTTGCAGGCGTTAAAATCTAAGGCGCTAAGCGACCTTGGTGCTAATTACGGCACCGTAATTTACGGTGCCGTAATTAGCACATTCCCCATCCCCATTATGCCCTATGGGGCAAAAATGGGAATGGGGAAGGGCAAATGGTGAATGGGGAATGACCGCCCCACTCACCTTGGAATGGTGCGGTAATTCCGCCATCCACCATGGCGGAATCCGGCATGGACCATGGTGCTAATAGCACCATGGTCCACCGCCTGACTTGTAATGAGGGCCAATGTCTTTATTCCACATTCAAATGTGGCTTCCATTTGATTTACCAGTCATCATAAAAGACATTACATTGATAATGGCATATTCTTACACATAGGTTTTCGATGTTGATGACTATACAAGGGATAACGATTCTCTTATCACACTTTATAAAGATATTGCAATTCACTGAGGAATACCGTGACTAAATAGAGGAATGAGGTTGAAAGCTGAGTACCTTGAGGTGACTTGCAATATCCTTGTTATGCTTGGTATGGGATATTGTATTCCTTATAATACCTGACCGCTTGCTTATTGTAATAAAGAAGATCTTCCCCTTACTGATGCATATTATCAATCTAGAGTCTGTTTGGACCTAAACATAACTAATTTTCAGCTTCTGATGTGCTGCAGAAAAAAGTGCAAACAGTTTCATAAAAACGCTTCTTAAACAAGGTTTACATGTTGTGCTTTAAAATAAGTAACAACTTGCAGATGGTTGTTCTTGTGTGTTAAAACTCCAACAGTGTACAAAATAAACAAACTACCATACACAGTTTCTTTTCAGTTAACGGATGTAAAGTCTCAAAGGAGGATAGCTCAGCGGAAAGTACTCGCCTTAAAAACAAGATGACACGGAGCAACACGGGTTCGATCCCCGGGTCCGCGCTTAGAAACTTCTGGGTATTAAGCCCATTTTAAATATCCTATCATATCCACAGAAGGCTATTTCACAAGAATGGAGTTTGACATGTTTGTCACAGATTTAAGTGCTGCACTGGCAACAGGAATTCTGCTCTGTCTCAAGCACCAGGCAATGCTATGTCATGTCTGAAGCTAACAACTGCTTACAGAGCGGTTAGAATGTAATGTTTACGCCCAGATGCCTCACGGCTAAGTGCACTATACAAAGGTCAAAATAAAAAATTAATGAATGTTCTTATTAGAAGTCAGCAGGGATGAGAACTAGCCTGTGATATATGAGATAAAGTGCCCACTACCATACTTTGTAAGGTTATTGCAAGTCACAGATTTGTACAGTAGCCAAATAGAGGAAAGAGACGCAAGGTAGAGTTCCTTTTTAAAGTCACAAAACTCCAAGGTTTTTTTTAAATTATTATTTGCAATGCACGCCTAAGCCAGAGGTAGCAGGGCACAAAGGCAACAAGAGGATTGTATAGCTTAAGTTACGTAGGGAACAGCAAGTAATAAGCATTGGGATATTGCAAGGTATATCCTTTTGACATTTGGTAGGGGGTATTTTATTACTTATAATGCATGGCCAGGCACTGTCATCCGCTTAAATACCTGGCCTCTTCTATAATCTAATGTAAGAGATCTTCCATTTACATATCCATGTAGGATCTGTAGATTCGGGCTCACACGTGTTAAACTTCAGCAGTGCACACATTCAAAATTCTACCAAAAACAGTTACTTGCCAATGTTTCACTGTAAAGAGTCACAGAAAACAATTTAATAAGCAAGGAATTTGAAAAAGTGCTGGGTGACAGGTGGAATTCTGACATCACAACCGAAGCATAATAACTGATTAAAGTGCTATTGTGATGTCATGTTCTTATTGCAGGTCAGTTGTGATGTCACAAACTAGCTGGTAATAAGACAATTATTTCCAGACTTTTATATGGATATTGCAGGCCGTCGTGTATATTATATCCATTTAAAATGTCCTTACATGCCTGCTCAAACTCCTTTTGTGACCCACATTCATAAAACATAGTAACAGGCACTTTATGTTTTGCAGGTTATTTCTATGCAAGCAGGGAGACCACTCATAAATGGCCGCCAGCATCTACAATAGGACTGCTGTAACGGCTGCTGCCATTTGAATTGGAATAGTGCCTCACATTCAGCAAAGTAATTTAAGCATCATCGTATTAATACATAGGAGGAGGAACGTATCAGATGTCCGACATTTTCCAAGAGACCTAAAGTCATGTCCTATTGTGTCTGAAAGTTAAAAACATCACAAGCAGTTCTATGTCATTCCATCGGCAGCGTTTGTTTTCGCAGTTTTTTGCAGCTGATTTTTGGTTAAAAACAATTTATTTGGTGGGATTGCCCTCCAACTCCCCTTACAAGTGTTTTACTACCTATATCCCACACATGCTACCCCTCACAACATACCTTTCCCCCGCCTCATATTTTTATATGAGTTTTTTCAGCCAAAAACTCAGATGGAAAAATCCCTGGCGATGAATGAACGTTGTGCCATCACAAACTTCCATATAAACGGAAGCACCCCAACTTTAAGATTGTGAGCGAGAGGATCTACTACCAGTCACAACTGCAGACCAGATGAGAATGGAACTCCAAAACCACTTCCAATAATTCCTTTTCTTGGTCCCAGTCCCTTTTATATTCTTTGATAATATCATGCAGATAATTTATATTCACTATGATAACCAAATTATGGTTTAGATTTGTTCCATTTTCTTTCTTTATCACATTTTTCTGGTTAGTCAAATATCACTTTCTATTTATGTTTTCCCCAATGAGAATATTCTAACTTGAAAAGATAACAAAGGGAACACAAAACGTGTAAGCAAGATTATTTGTATCACCTAATTCTAACGAACAAAACACTGGAGCAAAACGCAAATATTGAATGGTTGAGTTTAATGATCAACATACTCATCATATCCTGTCATGGGGCTTGGTTGATTTCAAGAAAATACTTCGCAGAGAGCAGCTGTGAGCTCTGGATGAAAGAAGCCCCTCCCCACACACTGTAAGGACACACCTTCAAATAAGTGAGTACCTGCGAATCAAGCCACCCCTTCACTGTCAGCTTTTTTTGTTATTGTTTTCCGGAGATAGGACATCACCAGGGCCGTTCATCAAGCCTTCCCTCATCAGTGTAATATGCTGTCTGGGTGATACAGCAGACAGTGATAAGAGCGAAGCACCACATACATCTGGAACAATACCTAAAATCAGGGCATAGGGGTGAACAGGAGTGTAAACATGGATATGCTAATGTATGTGCATTGAAGAGGATGGAGAGGAAGATATGCAACAGGGCAGAGAGGAGTCACTTCTAAGGAGGAAACAATGCTTAAGTGAACACTTCAATAGTTACCCACTCTATCCTGCTCAGTCGACTCTCTGCAGCTGGGATTTCTGGTATGTTTTTTTCCCTGATTTCATTCTTTTCTTTCTAATCACTCTCAGTTTGTATCTCCTCAGTCTTTCTGCTCTGCTTTATTGTCTTTTGTTTGTGATGTTCCACAAGGTTCTGCCCTCACCCCCACCCTGTTCAATATTTACATTCAGCCTCTTGTTGCTCTTATCCACTACCACGGTTTACGATGTTATTCATATGCAGATGCTACTCAGATCATAGTCCGCCTTGATCTGCTCTACCCCTCCCATGCTACTCAGCTAAGGGTATGTCTGCAGGCCGTTTTCAGCTGGAAGAGCGACAATTGACTTACATGGAATGGCAGTAAGTCTGAGGTTATGGTGGTGGGTTCTGTTTCTGCTATTTATTTCTAGACTCCTTCCTTTTGGCATTCTTCTATTGGTCATTTTCCTGTACCTGTGGAAGTTGTTAGGAATCTAGGTGTTACATTTTCTGTGTCCCTTTCTATGGCCACCCAGATCAGCTCAGTCTGTCAGGCTTCCCATTTTCAGTTGAAGATTCGTAGCAAGGTGCTGCAGTTTATTTGTCGACATCTTCATGCCCCAGTTGTTGCAGCTTTAGTCCTAAGTCGTATTGACTATTGGACTTCCTTGTACCTGGCACAACTGGCTTTCTTGTTGCAAAGCCTGCAGATTTAGCAAAAATGCTGCTGCATGACTGGCCACTGATACACCATTCAGGGATCATATCTCTCCAACTCTTGATGATCTGCATTGGCTCCCAGTGGCCAAACGGGTGCATTGTAAATCTCTGGGCCTCATTACACGGTAGGCGGAGGACCAAGCTGCTATTAGCACCTTGCTCCATGCCGGTAAAATACCGGCACCGCCTTCGTGTAAAGGGGACTTACCGCCCTATTCCAAGGTTGGCGGGGCGGTAATTCCCCCTTCCCCCATTGCCCACCCCCATTCCCATTTTTGCCCCATAGGGCTCTATGGGAATGGGGAAGGCGCTAATTACGGTGCTGCAAATTGCGGTACCGTAATTAGCACTCTGGTCCCTCTGCGGGTTGGTTTTTAACGCCTGCTAAACAGCAGGTGTTAAAGTACCTACCCGCAAAGGGGCCTCGTAGTAAGGCGGTAAGCGTTTACCAGTACCGGTGCCCTTACCGGTACCGGTAAACCCTTACCGCCGTCCGTGTAATGAGGCCCTCTGTGTCTGGTACACTGGGCTTTACATGCTATGGGGCCTGAATGCCTGCAGCATAAGGTCAGCCCCTATGTACTCTGCCATTCTCTGCACCCTGGGGACAGATTTCTTATTTCTGTACCTAGATTTGGGTTTGTACGAATTGGTGATTGTTATTTTCTGTGATGGCTGCCAAACTGTGGAATGCCATGCCTATTGCACTGTGATCCGCTGTGGTTCATCTGCAATTTAGACGCTCATTAAAAACCTTGCTTTTCTGATAGTCTGTGCTGGGCCAACGTAGGTGCTCAGAAAGTCTTGTAGCGCCAGGCTGCATTTTGGTGTTAGTTGCGCTGTGCCTCTGGGTACGAAATGGATAACATAACATAACCCAGGCTGCATTTAGGCAAGCCAGTCAACACAATCATCTCTCATTGGTGCAGAGCCATCGCCCCATATATGCTGAGCTACTTTAACCATACATGACATATGATCAGTGATAGCTATGTAATTCATTGCTCCCGACACTGCTTCTCTAATTCATATCTTAGCCCCTGGTGCCATCACTCCCCATTGATAAAATATATTCAGATTAGTTGGAGATCATTGTAATCGCCCGTAAAGATACTAAAGTCCATAATTCCTTTTCACAGTGTTTGCAACATTGAAGGATCGCAGCGGCATGCAGTGATGGGCTTCCATCTGCTAGGGAAAACTTCAATTTATTTAAAAATTTAAGAGCTCAGGTGCATGGTTTCTCTGTGAAAGTAAGGTCTGCTAAACAACTTCACTTTCAAAAAGTGCTTTAGAAAGTGGTGTTAGTGGTTTGTTGAGCTAGGGGTGCTCCCAACACAAGTCCAAAAGTAGGAACAGGCAATTCACAGAACTCAAAAGGAGGTGCACCACTTGCAGGAAAAAAAACACAACATGTGTTCGTACATCACAGCCGGGAAGATTAACTGAACATAGCCAACTTCAACTTGCCCATTGCGGGTTGACTATGTTATCGCCACAAACAAAACATTAGCATATTGCAAAAGAAATGTAACAAAAACATCATCCTAACATTATCATTGGCTGGTCGTCACCAGTCCCCTAAACAACCTTATGCATTGTTCAAGAGCAATAGGCAATTGCCATCTTGTCACAAAAAACTACACCACTCACCCAACATGATCTCAACCCCCTTGCTCAGAAAACAATGCACCAATCCCATCTCGGGAAACAGTTCGACAATGGACTTCCTTCTAATTGAGCCATGCAACCTCAGACAATTGGGTCCGCAACATCCCACTGAGATTGATCAATTAGAGACTAACCAACATGGCACACACCTCCTCTATTCATTTCCCATTCCCACAGTCTCACTATGTAGCTCTCTATCTTGATACATGTTGACAATCCTGGAACGTCATCTTCCGGTAATCTTCCTGCAAAGAATGACCTTGTAGAACAAACGTGAGAGGTCCATTGCTGAACACCACTCCCAGAGCATGATTTCTTCTAATTTCTCCATATTATTCAGCCCATTCCACACTGTGGCTGCCTGGGAACAAATCCTACCCCAAACGGTGGCCTTCCCAAACATTATGGGCCTCATTAGGAGTATGGCGGTAAGGCAGCAATGGCGCTGGTATCGCTAACGGCACTGTTGTTACCATACTGCCATACTACGAGTTCTGCTCGAGGGTGCCCTTGCAGCCACCTGATCTGACCAGGTAGCCGTACCGGCACCAGCGAGCAGAACTCGTGATTGCACCGACACCGTTATCAACGGTGCCGGTGCAACCATGCTCCCCACCACCATTCTGCCTAATGAGCACCCACAAATGGATAATTACCGGCCTATTCAACTCGTAATGGGCTGGTTATTGCCCAATCACGGGTGCCAGTGCCGGTAGCGAGTTTGGCGGTAGCCTTGCATGTTAAACGGGCACGGCTATCACCAAGCTTGTAATGAGGCCCAATGTATTCTTTTCCTATCTGATGAGGCAGCATTTGCTGTCTGGGACTGAGCATTTGTCCCTTGCAAAAACCCTTCCCTTGCAATAATAATATGACAACTATCTCATCCCCCTTCCCACCTGCCCTTGAGTGCTCAGCCTGTTTGCAGGAAAGGATGAAATGTAATCAAGTGCTCCCAATGAACAACTATAGCCCACTACACTATAATAGCAGCTCAATACCTCTAACTGAGGCCTACTTCAGAGATGTCAAAGCTCTTGCTCATTGTACCTAGTATCCCTACATTCACCGGACACAATAATGCAATGCTGTGTGTTCTAAAAAATACCAAAAACAAAAGGTGCATCTTTTGCCATGAAAGAAAATATAATGTGATGGGTGGTGTGTGTGCTGTGCCATATGTTAAAGTATTTGTTTATGTGCTATGCACCTTTCTTTCCAGCTGCCATATGACTTGAAAATGTGGTGCTATGAGCTTTATTCTGGTCAGGTGTGCTACACAATGTGTTGTATGTTTTCTATGAAGTGTGATGCATGTGGGAATGCGGTGCCATGCACCATGTATTTACTGCAATCATGTTGTGCAGGCAGAGTTTAGTAGGAATGATGCCATGCAGTGTGCTGTGTGTCATGCTTGTATATGGGGCAATGTGTTATATGGATAATAATATGCTGCATCCTCTCCGTGAGGTGCAGTGCCGGCAATGTTATGTGCCACAATGCTGGCAGTGTTACAATGCAACACTTGCCAGTGTTATGTAAACACAAAATATTGCCTGCGTTATGTAAACAAAGAAATATACTACTGTGTCCTGTATTGTGCTTTATTTTAGCTACTAACCTATGGTTATCAGCACTGCTACTGTCCTTGTGACACATGGCCATTATGTCACTACCTAGGTCCTGATGCCCTGTTAGATGATCTTTCTCAGACGATGCTTGATCTCACTTTGTGGGCAGTGCACCTGCATCTGAACAAGTGTCTGCTGCTAGGCCATATGCGGTGTAACTGCATTACTAACAACCTGTGTATACTTTGTGATCTGCAATTTCTTTTTGGCAGATAGATTAATTTAGGAAACATAAGTACCCAAGAGGTAAATGCACACTTACATAATGCAGACATAGCTTGAAAGCAACATTCATGAACTGTGTTCAAAATGTCTCTTAGATTAAGGATATGTGCTTTGTAATATACCGTTTTCAATTGGCACACCTCATGGGGGTTGCATACAAGCTACTGGGGGTCATTCCGAGCATGGAGGTAAGGTTAAAACCATGCCGGTAATGATTTACTGGCATGGTTTATCGCTCCATGCTATTCTGACCCCTCATACCGCTAATTACGGCACCATAAAGTACAATGCGGTAATTATCGGTCTTGGGTCTTGCGCGCGCCCGACCATGCCGAAATTAGCGGCATGGCATAAACGGGAGCTGATCGCAAGTGAGGAGCACAAGTAAATAACGGCCTCCCCAATGCTGTAAAGTACCTTACCGGCATGGAGTACATACAGGCATCTCAGAGAAGGAGTAAAAACCCTGAGCAGTGGTTCCCAGAGCCACAGGTGCACACATTCATCACAGATGGAGGCTATGGAGTCTGCCACAGCAGAAAAGGAACACACCCACACACCACACCCCCTCCCACACCAAGATGACACCAATAGAACCAGCAAGGCCACAACCACAAAAACGTCTGCAACAACACCAGGCCCCCCCTCTGAGGAGACACAGGGGTAAAAGGAGGGGGAGACAGGCCCTGCATGCAGCACCAGTGCAGCCTCCTTCACCACCCTAGCAGCCCCCATGCACACGCAGCATGTCCGGCCACTCAAGATAAACCCTTAGCAGATAGACACCCCTGACCACCTTGACTGTGACAACATCACCACCACATTTCGCCAGAGACACAAAGGGATAAGCAAGCAGCATACAAATATACAGTGCTAACCTGGCACAAGTGACGGTGTTGCCTGTGCCCCACACCAATGCCACAGGCACCTACCAGCACACAGTGGCGCCCTTGCATGGCATGTCACAACCATCCATTAGACGGCCACATAAACAAGTGCTGTTACACCTCCCCAAGCACACAAGGGCCTACCAATCCCCAACATGGACCACCCAGGAGATACACAACAGTAAAGCTGGACCTCATGCAAATGGAGGCATGCCAAATGACAATGGTGCCCCTGACAGCACCCACGGGTCGTATGTGGACCAGCATGCCATGCAGGCGGCGGATAGCAACTGCAAACAATACCACTCCCCCTACGTGCAGATGGAATGCAACGCAAACAAGAACCGCACACATGGGTGGGCCCGACACCAAAGAACTACACATGACTCAAAGGGCCAGCAGTTCACCACGCTACCGTGCCACATGGTCCAACATACAGGAAGACGTGCCTGGCTGGCTGTTGAGTCGTCTGACTGTGTCATGCAAGTGAATTGGTGCCATGAGGTGGGTGCCTGTATGAACTAACTGGGTCGAAATGATGAAGCCATCGTACGGTTTTCACCCCAACAACAAACCTGCCACAGAACCAGTGCAACGGCACATACGAACAGATTCCCACTTTGATGGAATAAGGCACTCACAATAAACTACATCTCCACCATCTGACAAGGGCTAATCACACTACACTTGCACCACTCATTGGCGGCCACCACAACCGTAAGCGCATATCGGAAGACACACTGCATATGCACAATGTGGCAGCCCCCAGCATGGCACCACATCGGAGACCCATCCCTGGGAGTGGATTGAACAGAGGGCAGCAGGGATACCACACCACGTCACTGGCATGGAACACCCATAGGAGTGTTGGGATTCACCATAGTATGTATTTGAGCACGATGATGACCATGAGCCATGGACTACAGCCATCACACCCAAATAGAAATCTACACAGTACGCAGCACCACATGGATCTAACATAAGGACAGCAGCATGCAACAATGAAACATGTACCACGAGATGTCCATGCCATCGTTCACGGACCATCTTGAAGACGCAACCCCCCACAGCATTTCATTGTATTGGACACATATTGTGGCCATGATCGTGCGGAATGCATCCATGGAAATGTGCATATGGCCATCAATGAAACCTTGTCATGACACCCAAGTACTGTTCTCCACCATGACAGTCCAAACACTCAACTTATTTGGCTAGACATGCAGCTGTTGGTGGCTGTCTCTTGACAACATGGTACATGACCCCTGTCAGTAACCCCCTGAACAGTCCCAGGGAGCAATCAAACAATGGCCATACCCGTGCATGTGTGTAGATGAAGCAATCACCTGGCTTGCGTAAAGCACATATGAGTTGGCGAAGCAGGACTGGTGGGTGACCCATCCACTGATATCTGGTGTCCAATAAACCCATGTCATATGTGTAGCTGAACAAAAAGTGCATCCCTAGATTAGCGTCTATCACCCCTGACATGGTACTGCTACGACCACTTGACGATGCGGTGAAGGTGGAGGGGGAAGTGGCAAGAAAGCATCATGGAGGCAGTGCACTTGAGGGACATGTAATGCGCCAAACTAACAGTGGTCAAGATGTCCAGGACACAAGTCAGCAGAGGGTGGCATGACATGGGCACACAGGGCACTGGACGTGTGTATACTTGTACACCATGCACTGGCAGACGTCAATAAACACATGCTCAATGATGAATGTCCACAAGGGTTGAACTTTGCGACACCAATAGTGTATTGTGAAAAAAAAGATTTAGTGAAAATATCAGCACCAACCCCCCCCAAACTCAACAACACACCATCACCCACCTAAAGCCCAACTCCACAACAAAGCCACACCCCCCACGCCCCTCCCCCCAACTCCACAGCAGTAGTCCCATGTAGGACGTGAAGCCCGCATGTGGCAGAAATGCCTATTGTTTCTTGCTCCCCTTGCCCGGGGGAGGCATATCCCTGCGACGCATGGAACGCAGAGTGCGTCTCTCTGGGCTGCCTTGTGTGGCCTCACTGGATGCGGCCGTGTCCGCCTGCTCTGGTTGGGTATTGGAAGGGCCTGCCTCAAGGGCATTCGCTATGCGGCCAAGGATATGACAGAGACGCGTCGTGCTGTCTGTCAGAGTGTCACACAACTGGTTGGTGCAGTCGGTGAGGGACTGCCGCATTTCTCTAACTCCATCATGCCATTGAACCCTGGCCTGGCGGTTGTCCTCCATGAATTCTACAATGGGGTCTGCCAACTGATTCACTCGACGCGTGCCAAATGATGGGAAACCATCGGCGAAACCACTTGCCCCAGCATGCTCGGGAGAGGGCTGCACAGGTGGACTCGGGAGATCATCCTCATGCCCCTGCGGGTCGAGTTGAGGACTGTGGACAGGTGTAGGTGCATCCCCACAGTCACTGCATGGGGCCAGGGGTACAATGCAGGGCTCCGAGGTGTGCACTGTGTTTTGGCCCTCCTCCTCGGACACCCCACATATGGGTGACGGGCTGTCCACACACTCATCAGGGCTGGTAGCAGCAGCCTCACCAGAGATGCTCGACTGTGCCGAGTTAGGGGTTGGCATAGTGGCTGGCACCGATGCTGGGATGGCTTGTGGTTCGGCTGCATTCAGTGGCCTTTCCGGAGCCGGGGGGGGGTTCTTTTAGGTGCTGGCATTCGCCTGATCCTGCCACTACCCATGGAGGTGCTTGGCCGGCTTGATTGGGGCTCTGCGCTGTCATGGTCAGTGCCTAAGGGGGTAGAAGAGAGGGACAACATGAGTGAATGTGCGATGTCCTATTTGCATACATGGCTGCATACACATTTCGGTCAATTAAGGTTTGTGGCATTTTGGGGGTGGCTATGGCAGTGGTACATGTGCATGGTTATGTCATGTACGCATGTTTTGGAGTGACTCATCCTGGCCTGGTCATGTGCACTTTGGCTAGTACAATGCCGAGCCGGCTGCACAGTGTGCATGATGGGCTGTGCAAGTTAATGCACTATGGTTGATGTGCGTTATGTACTCGCACTTGGACCTTCATTGCGTGGCACTTGCCTCAGCATTAGTTGGATGGGGGGATGCGTTGGATGGGGAGAGGGCAATACGAGAGGGTGCCTTCGATGGCCCTTGGGTCAGTTTGAATCATGCAATGGACATTGCCAGTGTACACTGTAGACACTCACCTCCTTCGGCAATAGTCGTTGCCCCGCACTCCATGTTCCCCACACCCTCGATATATTCTGTGCCTATGAGAGCCGCACAGGTCTCCTCCCATGGCTCCAGTTGGACAGGGGTACTTGGTCTGCCTCCCGTCTGCATGGCCTGACTGCGGTTGCTGGAGAGGAGGCCCCGCACCCACAGATCATCCCACTGCTTGCGGCTGTCTCTGGGGTGCGGGGGGTGTTGCCTATGACGCTCTCCCTCTGTGCAAGTTCGGCCCAGATGTTCTTCTTGTGGAGGATGGACTCCCTCCGCATGTCGTTGCTGAAACCGACATCAGCATGCTCAGCCAGGAAGTCAACCATGACCTGGAGTTCCTCGGGGCAGAATCTCCTCTTGTGGATGCGATCCACAGCCTTCTTTGGTGCTTTGGGCATGTTGTGAGTTGTCTGTCCTGTTCCCGACTTTAGCTAGCTCACAAGGGTGCTGGCGGATGAGTATGGCAAAGGATTGTGTTTTTAAAGATGTCCGCTGCTCTCCTTCCCGTTCCTGTGCGATGACGTAATTTCTGCTTCCTTTTTTTAGCGGTGGCCGTAATTTACAGTCTCTGTAAATTACGGTCACCGTTATGTACTGACGCTACAGCTTCCAAGATGATGTTGTTATTTACGTGTCGCAGCATGCCAGTAGGGGTTTTTCGGGTCGTTTTTCGGCAGGACGCTCAGTTCTTTTCCGGCATGGTGAAAAGCGTGTGTCCGCAAGCTCGGAATGGGCCGCAATTAGCGGTCTGACGCCAGCCTGGTGTCGTACTTTCTGCCATGCCGGAAAGTACCGGTACTTACGTCCTAGCTCGGAATGAGGGCCACTGTCCAGTTGAATACATATTTACTTCAAGTTAGTTCTTAGCCCCAAACAGTCCAAAACAGAATAGGTTTCTTTTAAAATTACAGTCGAATGGAATCTGCATGTTGATTTGTCTGACATACTTTCTGGGAGGATTGCTCAGGGGCAACGTGTTTGTCAAGACATTGCATAGCAACACAGGTTCGAATCTGAAAGAACAATTACAATTATGAGTGCTGCAGCAGCCTCAGAACGGGAGCCTACCTGACAACCTATAGACACTTGCCTCTAATAGACTGATTAACAGAAGTAAAGTTACACCAAATGTCTAGTTTATTTTCTTTTAAATTCGCAAATGACAAATTGGAGGCTGGCTTAAAATAAAGAAAAAGTTATATCCTACCAAAGACAGATCCTGTGGTATGAATGGAATTGGAGTTAAGAGAAATCTACAATATGCTGCTAACTATTCTTTGCCTATTTTGCACTTAGCTCATTGGCGGAATTGATAAAAGATTCAAACATTTTGAATGCCCTGAACTCTGGTTAGAACTGCACACAGATGGCCCAGCTGGACCTAGAAAAACATTTCTATTTACCACTGATAATCTATCATTTCAATCTCATGTGTATGTGCTGGGTTCCCCGACAGACTGAGCCATGTGAACTTCAAAAGGGAGCTGCAGAGGGTGGGACGGCTTAGGGAAGACATGTAAAGGGGAGAATATTTGATCTGCAGGACCCAGGAGTTACAGAGGAGTTTCTGTGGTCTACAGGAGACAGTGGGGAAGGCAGAGATAGCTCTGGAGTAAGTGACACAGAAAATGAAGCTTTGCCATTTTCAATTCCTTACTGCAATACTTTTTTTCTGCCCACATGACCTCCTGGCTTCAGATAACATATATGTGTATGAGAGCAAAAGAGTTCACAATGGGTACACTTCCCACCTTTTTTTGATAACAGGACCTGTCTCTTTGAGGGATGATTCAGTACAATCGAGAACAGCAAGGGAAACAGACTACCCCTCCCGGTGTCATGCTTTTAATGACCTTGAGCTATGACACTCTGTGCTATGATTGAATAAATCTTCTCCACTTTCACCAAAAATCTGTTAAAAACAGTTTAGCAATTCATTGCTTTTATAAAAAACTGTTTTCATAACAACAGACATTATGGGTACCATACCATTATAAATTGATATTGATATTCTATTGATATATTTCTTATATTCACATGGACGCCCCAACACATATTTAAAACCCATCACACTATGGGGTTAGCGCGCAAAGGTGTCAATATTGTCCTATTTTGTATTACAACATCTGGTTCTGTTTAAATCAGAACAGAGACCTAACAACACATTACATCGCTCATGTACCAATATGAGTTTTTCAGATCACTACTTCTGGATGTTTTGACTCATTCTGAATGTTACTCAATTTTCTATTTTGTACAGAACTATGGCACGTTGTGTAGATGAAGAAATGAAACTAATAGGACAACTGACCAGTGTATATATCTAGTCAGACTGCAGGTCTGTGCCACACCCCAGTACGAAATATCTGCACTGCTGATTAGAGAAAGGTTTACATTATACAGCCATCTCTGAACCACCTTTGAGGTGCTTACACCTGTACAGAGAGTGTAGTATTGTTTCCCTGAGACACCTTGAACAACAGCCGAGACACCTGATTCGAAGCCATTCCTCGCCGCTCAAGACGCTGTGTGCTGTGGTGCTGCATCAAGACTCTGGAAAGGAATTGCCCACTTTTTATTCACTCAGGAGACGTTGCAAATCATTGTGCCATGCTGACTCAAACCATTGACCTGACCCATCTTTGTTCCATGCTCCCGTCAAACCAATTTGCTGCCTCGAAAAATTATCGAATTGTGACTAGAACAATGCCAAAGCATGATAAGGTTCTCCATGACCATGTTGAGACAATATAAAGAGACTAAGGAAGCATTTGAGTGGACCAGAGGCCCCTTCCAAGTCCTTTCTGACCGGGACATTAACTTGTGACTTAAAGATTGCTTAGGTCTGCTTTTCCTACCTTACTCAAAGATAATTCAGATTTGTGTTGCATTTGTAAGACTTTTGTATTTTCGCTGTTTAATGCATTTGACCATGCATTGTTTCCTTCCTGTATTATAAACCCAAAGTGGATAGTCTACATATCTCAAGTCTGCATTATCTGTGTGCTTACCGTACATGAGAGTTTGTTGTGTTTTCATCATGTTTTCAGATTAAATATTTTATATAGGCCATTGCTCGGACAGTTCTTTGATTTTGTTACCATACTAGTACTGTTTGGAGACTTTCACTGCTGGCTCATATCTCTGAAAAGTATTGTCAGCCATCAACCTATACCCTATAATTGGACCGTTGGCCACCGTCCACAACATGTGGCCATGGCCAGTGGCCACAATCCCTAAGGCAGGGGCTTCAGCCATGATCCAGGCACTGCCAAGCAACCTAAAATAGAGTTTGGCCAGGGCAACTTAACAATAATGTTCAGGGGGTTACCTTGGAACTCACCAGTCAAAAATACAAAAGTAGTCAAAACGGAGTGTACGCCAGACAAGAAGGAACAGAGTTTTATTCAGGGCTCCAGACACAGCTTGGACAGAAATATACAAACAGAACGCAGAACAGAACTGCATGAAAACACGCTGTCAAAGAAACACCCTTAGTCAGAAGCTTTTATAATGTTCTAAGCTAATTAACATCAGTCACATAAACAGTAAACACATAAAAAGTCTCCCCACGAATAGCTAATTGGTAATGGCATAGCAAACCCCTATAGAAGGGCATACATTACTTTCTATGATTGGGTCCCGCGGACCTTACCACACCACCCTTGATTCCCCCATGTGACGTCACAATCCAACCCTGATTACCACATCATAATGCAAATTCATTGAAATATTTGAGATGACCAGTGGAACCTAATCATCTGTCCCGGTCATATCATCTCCGTTCTCATGAGAAGGCCTTCTACCATGACACTGTCAGAGCCTTGAACCAACAAGGTACTGTATAAATGTAGCACATTAAGAACTCTTCAATCTTTTTCCCAGACAGAAATGTAATCAGGGGCAATTTGAAACTGCCATGGCCTTTCTGAAACTGTCAGTAGATCAGGCTTCATAAACTAAATATGCCGAATTATAAAACGGTTGTGCATGTATTGCCTTTCAGTGGGATCCTTGAGCTCTGGTTTATGAGCTTGAAATTAACAAACATTGTTTGCTTCTTACCATGTGATTCTGGGATTGTGGGATTTTCAAAGTGCTACCTGACACTGCGGCTTCTACGCAAATTATTGAGAGATGCACACATTTCAGAAAAATTATGTTTTGAGGCCTATTTGCCACAACTCAGCATAATGCTAAAAGTTACATACTAATGCTAAATGTTACGTACTATTGCTAAATGTTACATAATTAACTGTGGTCCATCTTTATTAACTATGTTTCTTTAATGTGAAACACTATTATTTAGGGCACTCTCCAGCCTAGACCAACTTACTGAGTGGCTATCTAGGAAGCCCTGGACCCCGTTCAGAGTGCTACTCCCACAGCTGGCATGTTTGCACCTTTTTACTGCACTGAACTTGCATTTTTACCACATTAATGTGCCTTTGGCAATGTTTTTTTCAGTGAGTTTCAAATTTTTTTATTACTAAACATATTTCACTCTGTTCCATCACTAAAATGTAACTTATTCAAAAGTTATCTACTAACATAGATGATACAACTTTTGTTTAACAGGCATATTTTTTGCAGTGCACATTGCACATGTGTCACTTTGCACAGAGCATAATGGCAATGCAAGTTATCACTGAAATACCTGGGGCATTAGCTTCGACCATGCCTCACCATTCCACCCGCAATAGCAAATAGACCTGGCAAGTGGCATGGTCCAGAATTTTCTATATCCCCACAATTGTAATTGTAATTGTTTATTTGTAAAATACTTATACAAAGGTAAAGTGATTCAAAGCGCTTCAAGGTGGGACAGGAACAAGGGTATACAGTTGTCATTCTTAGTCATTGAAGATTCCGAAAGCGTTTAACAGATATAAATAGCATACTAGGCCAGAGGCATTTCAACTAGTGCAAGTGCATGACAGGAGGAATGCGAGAAGGGAGAGGGGGGAAAGCATCCAATCAATTAACTACCGTACTAGGCCTAACAACTTGTCAGATAATGCAAGTGCATGACAAAGAGTGGGGAGAGAAGGGGTGTAGAGGGAAAAGGACATACAGAACAATAAACTACCATACTATGCCTGGCAACATTTCAGATTGATTGGCAGTTGCTCAACACTAATACACCTTTGCTTGAGTAATTCAGGTATAACCGAGCAAGGGAGCGGAGGCAGAGGAAGGACAGGACAGAAAGGGCCTCATTACACGGAAGGCGGTGAATCATGGCGCTATTAGCGCCATGGTTCATGCCGGTAAAATACCGGCACCGCCTTGGTGGAAAGGGGAATTACCGCCCCATTCCAAGGTTGGCGGGGCGGTAACTCCCCCTTCCACCATTGCCCTTTCCCATTCCCATTTTTGCCCCATAGGGCTCTACGGGAATGGGGAAGGCGCTAATTACGGCACCGCAAATTGCGGTACCGTAATTAGCTCCACTGGTCCCTTTGCGGGTTGGTTTTTAACGTCTGCTAAAAGCAGGCGTTAAATTCCCCAACCCGCAAAGGGACCTCGTAGTAAGGCGGTAAGGATTTACCGGTACCGGTAAAATACCGGTACCGGTAAACCCTTACCGCCTACCGTGTAATGAGGCCTAAAGACTTACTAGGCCTAGTACATTCAAGGCCGTGCAAGTGCATAGACAGGAAGTACACAAAGGGGGACAGGTGCGGCAAGTCCAGCAAGGGCCTGGGTTAAGTGCAGATTAGCTGCCCTCTCATGGAGCAAATTCCCATTGCAGTAGTGCCAAGCAGAGTGCAGAGTCCTGGAGGAAAGTGCAGGACTGGAGGGGGAGCCTGAGACCTGTGAGGATCTGTAGGTGCACCTGGCGACCAGTCAGCAAACTGAGCAGGCTGAGAAGAGAAAGAAGGAGGGAAACAGGGGAGAAGAGAAGGAAGGTTAGCAGGGGAGAGGGAGAGAGAAAGAAGAAAAGAAGAGGAAGGTCTTGACCAGTTTCCAGAACTTGAGGAGATCCAGCTCAAGACAATGTAAACTTGATCCATCCTGCATGGGCTGTGGCCCAGGCCAGTGGGCACAATGCCTGGGATATGGGCTTCATCCATGTTTCAGGGCCCACCAAGCAACCCGTAGTAGAGATTGGGCAAGGACATCTAATTATAATAATATTTTAACAAAGATTTATTTATGAAATTCTAGGGTCATTAGTGAAGATGTTTCATTCCACTGCAGCTCTCTCTGTTAGTTATTAGACATTTCACTTTTAACTTATATAAAAGAACCATAATCCTTCTATAAGAAAGATAGTTTTTGCTTTACTTATTGATGCTTGTCACTTGGAGCAGCGCATGCTGGGGATGAATGTTGCGGCTGAATTTCCTGGGGCATAATGTCCGGCTATGCCTCAGGCCCCACCAAGCCACTCACAATTGCCAATGAACCTGGCCTGTGGCCTGGTCCAGCGCCCACTATCCCATAATGCAACCGTGACCTACTGTACATGACCTGCGGGCATGGCCAGTGGCCACAATCCCTGCTTCAGCCATGTTGGAGTCCCAGCTAAGTATTACAGAGTAGACATTGGGCCTGACAGATTGACCACTTGAACCCCATAATTGGTCCCTGGTTGCCATGGCGAGCGACTAGATTGTCCATTTGACTGAATAAAACTAAAATTGCAAGAGCATTCTTTCATAATCAGTCCAATGTTTCTTGCAAAAGTTTCATGTAAATCTATCCAGCAGATCGGGTTGTGTGTGCGACAGAATTTGTTTTCCCATCCAAAAATGGAGTATATATTTTTGGGAAATGTTCATAGAGATTCATCGAATGTCTCAAAAGTTATATGCCACCCTATAAGTGCTTCCTATGGGAATGCAACTGATCCATAACTACATGGCCGTATAGTTATGGTTAAGTTGCTAAACTCCTAGGAAGGGCACTTTTTCGGCAGCTTATAACTTTGCTCTCCCTGGAGGAATCCTCACCCAAATTTGCAAAAAAAAAGTATATGTCCGGCTCTGAATTATTTCGCCAAGTTGGGTAAGGTTTCGTGCAGGGGGGACAAAGTTATAGGTCCCAATTTTTTTTCTCCATAGACTGAATGGGGAAAAACTTTGCGCATGGCTACAGTGCGAACGGCTGGAAGGATTTTCACCATGCCGTCGGTATGTTGTATCGGAGTACAATGAGGTGGCAAAAGGATCTGAAAAACATAGTGTACAGCATCTGGTGGTGGTAAGAGGGGATGGAAAGGGTGCGGGAGTGAGAAGAGTTTCACGTGATATATATCATTATACAAGAAGACAGTGGTCTGACAGCGCTATACGTGCATACTCCACCAATGCGCTGACACCTCAACAGGCAACTATCTTGTGTCGTCATTGTAGGCAGCCTTAGTTATGGCATGCGCACTACAGCGACAATGTCTTTTTTTAATGAGTGGTGGCAGGCACATTTGCAGAATCGGAGTGCATTCCACCACACATGAGGATGTAAACATAGCATGTACTATGATGTGCTGTGTGAGGTAAGTCCGTAGCCCCTTGCATGCATGGGTGCAACCCTAGCACGGAAAATGCTGCCCACTGGTTGAAAAGTTATGTCCACTGGTTGAAAGTAGCTGCCACATTTGTTGTTATTGTGTGTGATTTGGCTGCAGTGCGCACAATGTTGGTTGCGTGTGTGGTGATTGGTAGAACAACCAACAGCTGTCGGTGTATGGGTGCATATGGTGCAGTGATCAGTTGTGCAGTGTGTCCAATGGGGGTATTAACGGAATAGTCTATATATGGAAGAGGTCCCGGGGCAAATGTTTCTTGCATGTGCTTGTGTAGTGTCCATTGCGCAGATTAGTAAGTGTTGCTTTGCAGTATGAACCATTGATTCTATGCACATACTAGAGTGGTGGGAACAGGCTGAATGTTGCGAAGATTGTCTTGTTTGGTTGCCATGCTTATAATGCTTTATGATTGGAAGTGGGTAGCGGTGCCAAACACAGTGGTATGTTTCTGCTTTACGTTAGGTGGAACATGTGTCCTTGTATCCATGGTTTATGGTGTGGCAGTTGGGTGGAAGTGCTGGTGCATATGTTGCCTTTGTGATTTCTGGCACATGCATACCTGGTCGCCTACATGGCTCTGTTATGTTGTGGTGAGTGTTTTGTATGCCTAGACTGTTAGGAATTTCACTTGCCACAGCCTAAGCCTTCATCACAGCCTGTGTATGCATTTGGAGTTGGTGAGTAGCACACATTGGTTGCGGAGGGCATTGTGCAATTGGTGGAACAGCAGAAGTGAGCTGTTATGTGTACATTGCCATATAGTGTACATCATTGCCCTTGTTGCACAATAGGGAACTACATGCCACAATCTGCGTTTGCTATGGGTAGGCCCTTATAAGACCCTTGCTTGAGGAAGTGTTTTACCAAATTGAGTCATGAAAGAAAATCATCAGCATCAGAATGTTGCAATATGCACACTGTACACAGCCACTCACATACTGGTATGCAAAGACAACTCAATGTAATTGAGAGATGTATGTACAGATGTGGCCTGGGTGAAAGTTGGCAGGTGCATTTGCAGATGGGGCCTGCATTACACATGACATGAGAAGTAAAACATAGGTTGCACTAGGGTGTGCAGTGTGTGGTGAGGCCCAGTGGTCAGAGATTGTAGAGCAATAGCAGAAGGGGAGAACAATGGAGAACACATGAAACTTGCAACGTACACTGCAGTGCGGTGTGTTGCGTGTGCTAAGCCTGTAGGCCCTTCCATGAATGGATGGCCACCTTACACTGTCAAAAAAGTGCTGTGGGGTAAAGTAGGTTTTACAATGTTGCCTTTGATGTGCGGTTTGTGATTATTGCATACAATGTTGCTTGTGTGATTGTGGGGATTGGTTGCAATTCTTACACCGTGTAGTATATGCCTGGACCTGATTGAGTGACGACTCGTCCAGTGTGTCCTGTGGGAGCAGAGCTGAAGTAGTGGATGCTTAGATGTAGCTAGGGGTGACCTGCATGTACCTGGCCACTTGTTCACCTGCGTAGGTTTGTTATGTTGAGCTGGGTGTGGTAAGTGGCTACACTGTTGGAAAAAGCCTGTAGCCCGTAGGAATTAGTTACGAGTGGAATCATAAGTGTCCAGAATATAAGAAAGGTTATTCTACTCCAGAACGCTGTGAACGATTTGTGCATCTGCATGTGCCTGATCAGAAAAGTGTAACATTTTCTGATCTTGTAACTAAAGCATTCCATGACAAGCAATGCAGTGACTGTGGTTTTAATTTACAAATAACACTGCACAATCTAGTTTTTAATAAGTATGTATTGATTATGTTTCAAAGATACAGTGTAGACGGTAGGAACATTAACACATCAATAATTAATTAAGTAAATAGTCAAGATTCTGTTAGTAAGAACATCTTTAAAATGTGTGCAATTATTTTTCATGAGGGGGCATCCATGGAACCTGGGCATTTCATGACATGGGTGCATACAGATGTAAATTGGCTTTTTTGTAATGTCTCTATAGTCACATACCAAGCAGGATTGCCAAAGGGTTTGAATACTGCTTACTTAATGTTGCTAGAAGCAACATTTTGAAATATATTCTTTGTGAATGTAAACATGCCCAATATAAATGTGAAATAGAAAAATAGACTAATATGTATTTTATGTAAAGTAGGACATGGTTTGCTACACAGATATTTTTTTAAAACAGTACTAAATAAATGTAGAGGTAATATTGTGAAGATTGTGTAATTAAGAAGAGAAAATATAATTCTGCAATATTCTACTGTTATTGTGTAAAACACTGTATATTTTAATATGTACAAGTGTTCCCTGTACGTGCGAGGTTACATACATGGTTCCATGTAAACTATTTTGAGTGTGAGGGAGTGTAGACGCTCATGACTGGTTACATATGAAATAAGTAAACAGTAGGTTGTAGATACAAAACCATACAGTGATTAAAACACAACATCAAAATAACTTACTGAAAATGATATATGGTATGTCATTTTACATGTACTAGGTGTTTGTCTCTGCAGTCTACGATGGTTATGGTTACTTAGTTTACCAAAACTGGCTAATTTCTGGGGGTTTTGGTTTTACTTGTAACCATAACTTCCCTTTAACAAAGTTTTTTCATCGATTTCATAGCTTTTTATTAGTGCAGCTTAACTATAACATCCCTTTACTAAGGTATTTTCATTGAATTGCATGGGTTGTCAGTAGTGCAACTTAACCATAGTGTCCCTTTAACAAAGTTTTTCCAGTGAATTTCATGGGTTTTTACCAGTGCACCCTACTTTGCTACAACTTACTAATATCATACTTAGCGCAATATAGCAACATTTTTCTCCAATTTAGAAAGTTTCATCTTAAAACTCGGCCATCGCGAATATCTGATGTCATTGCAGATTTTTCAGACAGTGTCACGTGACCACACACTTGTGTGCAGCATGATGACGTGTCTGCAAACCTTTGTGAACGGGTCTGTGCTTCACAAATTGTTCAGAACTGAATTTTCAGCTGATCTAGGAACTTTTGAAGCTCAAAATTGACCCTTGCACAGCTCCTACACCTATTCTTACTCTTTATACATTAACAATTTAGCACACGGCACATGCTTGGAAGAATATTAAGAAAACTGCTATTTATCTTACACATGGCATCAGCTATTGTCATCTCTCCTCCTCAAGAGTCACTACCACCACCAGCTGGAGGATTTACACAACGAAAGAACAGCATTAACTTCAAAAGACAATCAAGAAGACCAGAAAGATGAGGTCAAAGAAGTGCCAACCTCTAACACTCAGAGAGAATCATGGGTGTGGCAGTTCTTTACCACTGTTGGGAATGTAGCTAGCAAAGTGAAATTCACTGAGTGCAACACTCAGTCACAAACAGCTTGGGCAGTACTCCTACGGGAACACCTCCATGCAGCGCCACACCAATTCCAACCACTCCTATGCTCTCAGAAAGGCTGTTCCTTTCTTAGGAAGTAGTAGGCTGTCGTCCTCTACCTCATCTTCCTCAACCAATGCTGTAACCACACAGCCTACTCCTGCGGGACACAAAATCCCACCGGCTACCTTGCAAGGAATAAATGAGGCTGTTGATCTATATCTTTTGAAAACTATAGTACGCTGTATATACTGCAACACACCACTCTGCAAGGGGGAACAATTACAAAGTGCTTTTGAAGCTGTGATCAAGGAGCATGAGAAACACTGCCCTCAACCTTAGATTTATCATTTTCCCCTATCCACCTGCCCCTCCATGTGTGTGGTTGGTGGCCCCTCCCTCATTTTCTCCCACCTTACTTTATAGCCTCTCCTGCAAAAAAACTAAAACATAAAAAAGGTTCCTTTCACAGTTAAAAAATAGAACTAAAAAATAAGCTTATAGACTCCACCTACTTTACATCTTCAGTAAAGTAGTTAGATTCAATAAGATGCTCAAACATTCCCATTAGCATGTTCTACAATGCTAATGAACATAATGGACAATTGTACACTAGAGAAAAATAAAAAAACACAACACATTTATGTCAAAAATTATTTTCTCTAGTATACAATAAACACTATAAACCATTGCCATTTATAACTATCCACAGTCTCTGCATTCCCCTATCTAGCCCTTGCCTTATTAGAAAACCTGAATTGCACATGCACACCATCAAACAAAACAGCCCTTCTACTCTTTTTACTGGCATGTTTGTAACACTCCTTTAAACCATTCACACAAACTCTACGTATAGCATTATTTTTTCTAGTATTTATTATGCACACAATGGACCCGTAGGCATGATGGCGTGTACAGAACAAACAATCAAATAAATTGACAACATAAAACATAGAAAATAAATAGGACAGGGGAAGAACAAGGGATATCATTGACAAGTGCTCCAATACTGTAGTGGCAGTCACGAAAACTTCTCTGTTCATGAAATAATTAAGTAATTACATCCAGTCGCTCGTAAGGTCGAACAATACTCAGGAAGGGGAGGACCTAAAGTATCAGTTTACAGTTTGAGCAAACCCTGGGTATATATTTGCAAAGCCTAAGATAAGAATCAGATCATCAGCACATTATACTTACACCCACCAACTACAACTTAAAAATGTTCTACAAATCTTTTTCATCTACATTTCCCATACGTATACCAAAATATTGTACAAAGGGCTTCTATAAATGCACATATACATTGTGCATGGTGTCAGAAGTGCATCAATAAAAGGGGCATTGCGGATGAACATGGGCTCATGGGAGCCCAGGAGGGAAGTGCAAAAGGATCAAAAGGGGGGAGGCCACTAGCTAACTGTCCCAATGGTGGGGTTCATCTTAAACGTAACAGGTTTTTTCTGTCAATTGAATAGGTTTTTACAAGTGTAAATGTTTCATAATGTTACATCACTGTATAAAAGTTATTAATAATTCCTCTTTTAACATATATGAAAGAACTACATACCTCCTTAACAAACATATTTTTTGCAATGCATACTTATGTGAGTAATTATCAGCAGCGCATTCCCAAATAGGCAAATCAGAGTAGACATTTGTCCTTGCCTAAGGCTAGGACCTTTGCCCACGGCGCCAAAGTTATAAGCCATCCAAAATCTGCTTTTCACCAACACTCTAATTCAAAAATAGGCATGGATGTCCCCAAAAATCTGATAGGTTTGCGCACATCACAGGACTGTACCCGAACATCCAGTCTGTTTGCTGAGTACAGTGATGAAAAACACCAGTTCTTTGGCTTCTTATGGCCATCTCCCATTCCACCATCATCACCAGAGATTTTCAGAAATGTTATGTGGGGCAAGTAAGGCACTTGGATTACCATTAAATTCAAAACCATGTATAGCTATAAAGAAAGCTGAAAACGTTCGGAAGTAGAGATTGTTTCATTAGTTTGACAAGTGCAATGTTGTGTTTTTTAATATGTTTTTACTGCGATGTCCATGGACAACAGCACTGTATGTGAATCCAAAATGGAAGGCGTTTCCCCAAAAATATGACAACCGTCACGCTTTTCACCATCCAATCAGCGGGTGCGTCACATGTTCGTGGACCTCATGCTGTCCTCTGGACCAGAATTGATCTACTTTTTGCCCATTTAAAAAATAAATACTGGTTGGATTTACACCAAATCTACAAATGCATGCTTTGGCAGATGGCACACATTTGGTGGTTTTGGGCTGTAGGCATGAGCAACATTGTTTTTCCTTTGCGTCTTTGGGAACAACCACACATTTTGGGACCCCCTACAACTTTTCCCACGCTGCACCAAACCTCACCAAACTTCATCATAAACTATTTTTGCAAAGTTTTGTGAGGATTTGTTCGTGGGGGGAGTTGTAAGCCACCCAACACATGCTCTTCCTATCGGTTGAGCAACCTACCATAACTATTGGATGCTCCCGTAGGCTGTGTAATTTTATTGCCTGGCCAACGTTTATATATATATATATATATATATATATATATATATATATATATATATATATATATATAGCTGCGTTGGCCAGGCAAAAAAGTAAGCAAAATTTTAATATGGTTTTCTACCGGTTGACAAAGAGACATAAAAATTGGCTACATAGTTCTGTACACTTTAGCAATGGAAGCATAGTCATACATGTACATAATCATGAATGATTAACAATGTTACTGAACACCTTAGCATACACCATGTTGCATGGCTTTCTAGCAAGGGCATAAACAAAAAGATGACCTCAATTTGCACAGCCTTTTTACTTTAGAGTCTAGTTTGGCATTCATCTGGTGTCTCTTGCTGTTGTTTTCAAGAATCCCTGGCTGCATCAAGCTGTTGTCTGGTTTGCCTTCTTGTTGTGGGGTCTCCAACTGTATTTGTGCTGTCTACCTGGCTGCATCAAGCTGTTGTCTGGTTTGCTTTTTTTCAGGGGTCTCCTGCTGTCTTGGTGCTGCCTATCTGGCTGCATTAACCTGTTGTCGGGTTTGCATTTTTATTCTGAGGTCACCTGCTGTCTTTGTGCTGTCTGTCTGGATGCTGTTGTCCGGTTTGACTTTTCGTTCTGGGGTCTCCTGCTTTCAGTGTGCTGCCTATCTGGCAGCATCATCCTATTGTCTGGCTTGTCTCTGTTCTGGTGTCTCCAAAAGAAGATTGTCTCTTGGGCGGCATTATGATTGAATTACAGTTGGTTTATCACTGGGGATGCGTGCTGTTAACTGGCCTGGCTTTCTTGTTCTAATCTTCGGCACATTTCTGGCTCTTATTGTGGTTGTTTGTTAATTTTTCCAGATTTCATATGTAACACAAGTGTAATGTTGTATTTAACCCCCTGCCTCTGCCCGTCCCCTCTTGAAGAAACTTCGCCAAACTTTCCAAAATCATAAATGTTTTGTGCGTATTTCTCCAACGGGGCCAAATTTAGAAGCTGACCAAAAAGTGCTCTTCCTTAAAAAGGAATATATGTATGGCCAAGACGAATGTATGTAACATTGGATAGTTAAAGGTATCTTGCAATGTTTGCAATTTATGCTCATGGTCACTAGCAGATAGAAGTCCACTCTGCTAATGCTCATTATATAATACATTCATCATGCACTCTACTCCTGATGTCTGCTCTTGTTTAATCTTTACATTCTTTATTTAAGGCTGTTTCTATCTGTGGACCTGTCCATGAAAGTGAGCGGAGTGATTTATGTAGCAAATGTACTTATAACAGTAGGTAATGACAAGGCCATTGTAGGCACTTCTGGGGCCTGGGGCACAAACACCTTTGATCTGAATATCTGGTCACGCCCACCTCATTGTGATCACTAACCATACCCATAGCTTGATATGGTGCCTCCCAGCAATCAAAACTTGTCAACAACAGGCAGGGATTAAGTTTAGCCTCAGCAGCAAGCCATAAAATATCCTGGCGCGTGCCATTTATGTTTGATGAACAATGGAACCTGACTTCTTTAGATCAGGCAGACTTGTGGACCCACCTCCAAGCTGGGGGCCCGGGGCAAGTGTCCCGTTTGCCCTCCCATAAAGACATCTCTGTTTAATGAGGTGAGTGAGCCTGTACTCAAGATACTTTGACTATCTCATAGCTGCAGGATTCAGGCTAAGTAACTCACAAAAATACTAAGGGGGCCTTCGTATGTTGCACGGTTGCATGAAAAGGTTGCTTGCTCATTGCATGTCACAAGGCACCACGATTGTTGCTTGAAATGGGCTGCGCAAACACATTGAATGGATAAAGAATAATGAGGAGAGGGAGTTGGAGTGTTTATATAGTTCAAGAGGTGATGCGGGAAGGCTGATGTGGTAGTGCAAGCACAAGAGAGGGATAGCTAGAAATATTCTATAAAGACCTGAGTTTTAGGTAATTCCAGAATAGATGGAAGGATTTCAGATTCAAATATTCACTCAGAGCTTGTTTTAATTGTAATTGTTTATTTATAAAGAGCTTATACACAAGTGGGGTACTTCAAAGTGCTTCAAGACTGGAACGGAACACGGGAATACAGTAGTCATTCTTAGGCCTTGAAATTTCCAAATAATCTAACAGAAAACTAGTGTACCTGGTCTGATGGCATTTCTCCTAGTGCAAGTGCATGATGTGTTTCAAGCGCGACCAGGCTAGGGAGGGGAGACAAAAAAAAAGGATTGTGGGGGACAGACAAGAAACTTACTAGTCCTGGTAAATTCAGGTCATGCAAGTGTACAGACAGAAGTGGGAGGACAGGGGAGGGGGAAACAAGTGCACCCAGCCAAGCAGGTCCTGGGTAAAGTGCAGAGAGTTTAGCTCTGTCCTAGAGCGTAGGCTGAAAGTGCAGTAATGCTGAACACAGTGCACAGTGCAGAGGCCCGGAAGCAAGTGCAGGACTGAAGGGGAGTCTTGGACCTGTGAGGCTCTGGAGGTGGCCCAGGCCACCAGTCAGCAAGAAACTGAACAGAGTTAGGGAAGAGAAGGACGAGGGAGGCAGGAGAGAACAGAAAGGAGGTTAGATGGGAAGGGGGAGAGAGAATTTGCCTGGTGCAATGCCAGGCGTATTGCTAGAGGAAGCTAACTTCCTTGTTCTCACTTTGTCAGCCTTCTGCATCTCCGAGCTGGCCAAAGCAATGTTCAATGTGGTGCGGAGGCGCCGGAGATTGGAACTTTGGAAGTCAAATAGTCTGGCTTCTTGGCTTTGAGGAGCTCCACGATGACGTCACATGCCTGGCAGAAGTGTGGAGCGTGTCCAGGATTGCAGCCCTATCCTATGCCGCTGTGCCACAGGCCAACCCACGATGTTCTGCTTTGCATTCGGATGCATAAGAGTAATCACCCTCAGCTACATACATCACCCATTTTTAGGGATCTTTCTTACTGCGGAATACTTTGCAAGGGGATGAGTGGTATTCTGCCGGTCATGCCAGATTGAAGAGAAAAAAAAAGGCACAGCTTGGAAGGATTAGTTCCCCTTCTGAAACTCAGTCTGCAGGGAAGGCTTAATTAAAAAATAGCACAATTTTTAATTACAAAGACAATCTTCTTGAATGGTTCGTTTGCATAATCCCAGAGGCAGTGAGGAAAAGGCAGCATTTAAGATAACATGCGTGCCTGTAGTTGTACTGGCTGTGCTGTTAAATCACTCATCCGTGTCGTGTGATAAGGACATTTATTATGCCAGACTCCTATACTGTACAATCGTGACACGTGTGCCCAACAATGGCTGAGTGGGCTGACAGCGCTATTTTATAGCGATGTCGTTTTATCGCCACTTGGCACTAGGCAACATGGGATTTTAAGGTTTACAACAGCATGCCGCCTTTCGACCAGTGTTAGGTCAAGGGCTAAATGGTCTTCTCTTGTCATCCATCTTCATCATTGAGCCATTATGTTTGTGTAAGTCGTGTTATCATCAGTGTGTGCACTGGTTCAGAGAAGCTCTTGTCGGACTCTTTTAAATCCAGAAGTCGAGAAAGAAATGTAAAAACCTCCTGCAAACAGGAACCCAGGCTTTGGCTGGTTGTACATTGTTTGAAATATGACTCCCAGTTGTGCAACATAAGAGGCATTCTCAAACTTAGTGAAGGGATTTTAATGTATTTTTCACTCAGGTTGGCCATGGCTGATTAGGACATTTCCAATTGGAACTGCTGCTTTCTTCTACTTTTCCTTCTCAGATGTTAACGCAACAGAAGTTCACGACGCTTCTCAGTTACTGCATGAATTGACTCCCATGTTTTAGTCATGGACGGCATTTACTCCCAGAACAACCGCAAACATTGAAAGTCAGAGTGATGGCATGACATGGGGGATCAGAGGAGTGCTCTCTCCAAGGTCCTGCTATACCATACTCACGGGCATGCCAGGCCTGTATGCCAGGGCTGCTCTGTCTTCGCCCCATGACTCTGGAATCTCCTCCATGTCAACATCCGACTCACCCCTTCGCTTCTACAGATCAGGATGGAATTTAGGATCCTCCCCTGCAAGGAATATCTTCGCCCTGACACCTAGGTCCGCTGCCATCCACTCCTTACCCTAACTGAGACTGGGTGGTCTGATCCCACTGCTTCCACCCTTGGTTGCTTATAGATCCTTTGCTGACAAATTGTCTGTGCTTCCCGTCACCTGTAGTTAGCTCCCTGCTCCCTTGTTTCTTTGCTTCCATCACCATGTTCTTCTCCCTATAATTGTAAAGTGCTCTGTAGCTTCCTGAACTTAGATCCATGCTCAATAAATATAATAATAATACTAATGCTATAATAATTAAGCAATATGCACCGAGCGGCGGGGCATTACTGACTCAGGTAATGCCCCGGGACCCATAGTTATAGGCCCGAGGGAAGCACAGGCCTTAACGAAGGCCCCGGTGCATTACCACAGTCAGTAATGCCCCCGCAGTGAGGGGCATATAGCTATTAGTACCCCGGCACGCAAAAACTGTGACCGGGGCACTAAACGCTGCAGCGTTTCGGAATTAAAAAAGATGACAATCAAAATGGCCATCATTTAAAGGGAAAACAGAGTCTGTTTTCCCTTTCCATGGTGGCCAACGGGAGCGGACACGCTGGAAACAGAAGCGTTTCCAGCGTGTTCGCTTTTGAAAAAAAAGAAGGTAAGTGCGGTGGGAGGGCGGAAGGGAGGGGAAGGGGAAAAAAAAAAACGTACCTGGGTCCCCGGCGGGGAACGATAGAAGCCTCCAGCCATGTGGATACTCGGAGCGGGGATGGCCCTGCTCTGAGTCCCCACAAAGCAGGAGGCTGCCATCGTGCCCCAACGGGGACAAGGTATAGAAGGTAAGTGGGGTGGGGAGGGAAGGGAGGTAGGAGGAGGGAGGTAGTAAAAAAAAAAAGCCAATGCCTTAACTGAGTCGCCGGCAGGCGTGAAGGCAGCCTCTCAGGCGTGGGGAGGCTCGGAGCAGGGATGGCCCCGCTTCAAGCATTATCATTGGCTGAGGGGTTGCTATGTCCCCCGCCAAGGACAAAGGCTGTGGAATCCCGACAGAGGGATCCCGGCCTGGTAATGACTCTGCGAGGGCCAATCAGAATGGCTCTTTCATTCTGATTGTGCCCTCGTTGGGTACTAATGAACGATATAACAGAAATATTGCACTGGTGCAGGTGTATTTTGCATGCCATTACCACCAGGGAAATATCTCTGGCTTTTTCAGACCTGTTTCCCCCTTCTCATCTTGATATTCATATTATGGGCTTTTATGAATGTCAATGTTATGCCTTTCCAGTATTGGGACTGGTGTTGGGGACGCTGCACAAACTGGTTTCTGTGGTACCCCCAATCTTTCTATCTGTACTCTGGTGCTAACTTATCTGTCAGTTCTTTTTGCTAGCGTACAAAGATATGTGAGGGTTAGAATCACAAATTCCTAGTTTAACCACCATGACCATTGCTCACGATAATCCCATGACCAGGTTTTGTTATTTAGTATTTATCAAGGCTTTCATTGTTGCTATCATCCAGTTTCTTCTGACAAAAAGCCCATGTATTGCTAAAAAACGTGCCCATTCTCAGGAAGTTTAGCAAAACCCATGAGCAATACTTTTCGTGTTTGAGAGAACTTGCCAAGAGGAGTAACCAACTTTCAAAGTATTTGTAAATGTGCCTCTAAAGTATCTGAGTGGCAATTAAGATATGCCCCAATGCCTAAACTACATGATTATAAACACCCCATGCTGGTGGCAGGTAATCTCTAAGAATAAGTCATGCCTGAGTCTAAGCATAGTGCCTGGTCCTACTTATGATAATGGCTGCCTCATTCTAATTGATATCACACATGTGTCAACTCCTGTGAGTCATCTCTGGTGTGGACGGGAATGTGTATTGGGACCAGATGGGCTGATATTTCGACATGGCAGGTGAGGAACCCCGGTCACTCACACACTCTTTGATTTTCTTTGTGAGAGCTGGTAACCCCGCCCCAGAGACATCCACAGAGAAGCCAGATGTCCTGGATCCGGGAATCAAAAGATTACCCCCCTAGAGGAGGAGCAGCCTCACACTAGGGTGCTGCATATTTAAAGGTCTTTGTGCAAGTTGGAGGGAAGGGGGGAGTAGGATAGGCAGGAGTGCTCTGGACAATGAAATGAGCCTTCCACCATCTTGTTTCTTGCTATCTCTTATACTTTCCTGTCTCCACCACATCTTCTGGAGCAAAGCACTTGGGTGTGTGTGGGATGTTTTTACCCATGCATACAAGCCCTACCATATAAATGTGCAGTACTGGCATGGAAAACATCATGATGGCCAGAACTCCCCAGAAAGTGCACAGGGAAAACATGAAGAATAGACTGCCACCCATTTTTGCCTATGTTGTGAGCACAGGAGGGCACTGCCTAAAACCACCATTGGGCTACACACACAGTAGCCTGAAACCATTGGGAATGGCAATGCTGATTGCCAAAAGCAACCCAGAACTGTGGGGAATTCATTTTCTTAATCCCAAAAATGGTTGCATTACCAGTACTCACCACTATCAGAAAGCCGGCGTTTTAAAACCACCAGACTTTTGTGTAAAACTGAACAAATGAAACAAAACCAGACCAAGGAAGGACTTGCTAAGAGGTGGATACAATGTAAAACTATATTCTGAAATGACTTGAAGGAAGTAATTATTTAATGTATATGTAAAAATTGTCAGTTTGATTTGAATGTAGAAAACTGGGAACAAAAAGTGACATTTAGCTGAAACCTGGTTTAATGAAACTGAATTCTGCCTGACAACTACCCCCGACAGGAGTTGAAACTGGATCAACAGCTGTGTTCCCAGGCCTGTCTGCCAGGCCTGGCTGCATCCTGAGGTCACATGGCCCTGTTGATTGAAAGGGGAGTGGCAGCTGGGGACTACAGGGAGTTGAACAAAGGCCTGTCCTGGACTCAGGCAAATGTTATATTGGGGGCGTTGTAAAATAGCTTCCTCTTGGGAGAAACTGGGGGGCAGCTGTGCCTCTGTGAACAAGCTGTCTTGGGGGAAGTGGATAAACCAGTTATTCCACCCTGTGATGTGGGAAGCCACACCCCTTTTTGACCAGAGCATAATTTTAAAAAGATAGATAACTCATAGTGCGGACTTGTCAGAATTATATAAGTAATATCATTATTTTTGTGATTTTTCTGTGAACATTTTAAGAGGCGTTAGGACCCTGTGGTGTATTCTGGGGGGTTGCTAGCGGAAAATAGGGTCTCACTCCAAATGTATGCATGTTAAAAATCTGACACTTTATCATCTGTAACCCATATCCCTGGTGCACATTTGTGTAAAATCTGGAAAGGTTTAGAGGTTGTTGTCTGGATGAAAAGGGGAGAATTCTGTCATCAGTGGACATGATATCGTACAAAGACAGGGATCGGATGGTTTGGTGCTACAGAAAATATGTTAACTGGACCTATAATTTTAGAAAAATGGTACATAGATAAATATGTATTTGGGTCAGAAATAGATTTGTGTGCAATCTGACAAGGGGAGGTTCCTCTGACCATAAAACCTACAGCATCACTCTGACTCACATTTCCTTCCCCCAATCATGGGAGAGAGGAGAATTGGGCCAATGACAAGTAGAGAGGGGCAGGCTTAGCTAGGCCCAGGCACACACCCATTTTCAAAACACATAAAAAGAGACTGCTGGGACAGGTAGAGACATTCAATTCCATTTGCTGCGGAGCATGCTGACCGACGACTTCACATCCAGAGATCCAACACTTAGACTTCCAAGCTAAACAGAGACTACAGAACTTTGAACCAAGAAGGCCCACTGTAAGCAAAAGTATTTGTCAGCAGTCCTCAAAATCATGTGCAAACTATTCCACAGCCGGGCAAGCTGTCTGAATTCTTTTGCCAAGAACTCTTGCCAGTACCCAGAAAGCAGTGTTACATCCAGAATCCACTTGATCCGGACCAGAAAGCAGAGCAGTATCCAGAATCAGAGGCCGCTGAATCCAGAGAGGCTAGACCAGCAGAGCAGAGATGACCCAGATCGCTGTGAGCAGAACCGGTGCCTGATGGACCCGCCGAGCAGACAGAACCGCAGCCGGACGTGTTGACCAGATCCGTGACGAGGCCTAGTTCAAATTTATATTGTGAGTACATTGCAGAACTGCGCAGAACCAATCTCTTAGTTAAAATAAGATAATCCAAACTATTTTAACCTAAGTAGAACAGCCTCCTAGAAATCGTGTCATCTGTCATTTGTAAAGCTGCACAACTGTCACCTGTCAATTCTGAAGCTGCAAGCTGTCACCTGTCATTTTGAGTTTACCTTAAATCCCAAAAACTACCTTTATTTAATCATCCGTACCTCTGGAACCGTTTGGGCTAGGAACGAGATTTAACTTTCCTCTGAAAGCTTAGAATCTAAGCTTTCCAACAAGCGATTTTTCCGCAATCAAGATTTACGCACTCGTGAAATTTATCGCGATTTGCGATTTTGGCTCAATTTCTCCACTTGTCAAAATAGCAGCTCCATTCTTTCTTTTGTTAAAATCCGTTGCAACGTGGTAATAACTCATAGAGCATTGCTAAAGTGAGCCTGAACAAATACCAACACGCATCTCCCACTCACCCTGAATCTCTAGAGGGAATTAAAATCAGTTGGCACATTTTCCCATCCATTGCCATCACATTTAAAATGCATTTTGGGCCTGTGTTTCAAACTCCTACCTGTTTCCTCTAAGCTTGCTGGGGGGGAACTGAATTTCGTATTGTATTTGATTGCATTCCTGAGAACTGTGTGCTCCTCTTTCCACCTCCTTCCATTTCTTACATTGCATAGGGGAGGGGGGTGAATTGCCAGAGAAAAAGTGATTATCTTATCTGTTGCTAATATCATATCAAGTATTTCTGTACTGCATGTTATTCCTCATTGCTTTTCCCTTGAAATCATAAAAGTATTTTTGCTACTTTATCCATCCTATACCAATTCCTCATTGATTGTAAAGAAGTGTGCTAGTGCCAGATTACCCATTGTTGATCAACATCATATGTCTAAGTGTACTATCAGACATTAATTTATTATAAAGTGTGATATATATATATTGTTTAAATTCTCAAATAAACCTTTTAATTTGCAAAACAAACCTACTTCTTGGCTCAGTGGGGTCAGGGGGATTCCAAAAGGGGGGTGTTATACAAGGGTGGTCATCCAGAGTACTGAACTAGACATAAAAATACATTAATAAGGGTTTTCCTCAGCATCCCAGACTAGGCATTGACTTGGCTGTAGTGTTGATTGAATATCGCTTACAAAAGTGGGGGCTCGAACCGGGATATTCTGGGTTACATTTACCACTTGTGCAGATTAATACAGTGTGCCAACTGACCAGATACACATATCCGGTTAGATCACCACACTGTTTTACACTGTGAAAGCATCCCTCAAAGGAACGCTCTAAGGAGACGGTCTGTTTTGCAAAATAAAATACAAACTTCTGTAAGTCAGGAAGGAACTCAAATTCCAGAATGACGACCTTGGTAGATATGAAAATAGCCAGAGAGCACTTCTTACATAAGCTATTTGTGAGAGGTGAGTGGACTCATCAGAACCAAACGGTCTGGTTGCAGGCAATCGCGCAACAGGTCACAGGGTCTGATATATGGGGAGATCAGGGTCCCCTACATGTGCCCCTGAGCGAACTATATATGGCCCCTAAAGCCAAAGATGAACATAATAAGATTGCCAGGATAGCGGCATATTTGTATCTATATATGGGAGCCATGCAGGACAAATGTGCTGAAGGCCGAGATATGGCAAATAGGCAACAGATGGCGTTAGAGAAGGCCCAATCTGATCTGGACTCTTCTGAGCAGAGGCTGCTCAGGAGTCAGGAGTCAGAAAATGATAGCAGACAGTACATCACTAAAATAAAGGAGGATATGGATGTGCTGCAACAGGAAAAGGCTGACCAGGATACCAGATTTCTGGCCTTGCAGAAGGAGTACCAAGAAGGTTTAGACTCCCTACTGCAGAGCCAGAAAAAGCTGGAGCAACAATTACATTTTAATAGGGCATGTGCTGAGCAGGTAGTCACCCTGCAAAGCCACCTAGATAGGGAAAAAGAGGAAAGCAATAAATTGATTCTGAAGGACCTGGATACCCAGGCAGAGTTTGATCAGGAGCGCCAGAAAGCTGGTGCCTTCCAAAGGCAAAGGGACGACCTGGCGGCACAGATGCAGGTTCTTAGTCAGGAAAGGGATACCTTAGGCCAGGAATTCTGCAACTTAAAAAGGAAAATGGAAGAAAATCACCTAGCCCTCCAGGGACTGCGTGACCTCCAAAAAGAACACCAGAACTTGTTAGAGCACACCAGGAGGGTGGAGGAGGCTCTGGCAAGAACAGAGCAGGCCAGTAGGGATGGGACTGAGGAGGTAACCCTTCTGCAGCAGCGACTGGCCCAGTACTCCAGGACCAATCAGGAGGCACAGAGAGAAAATGAGGCTCTCTGTCAGCACAATGATAGGCTCCAGCAACAGGTAGCCATGCAGGAGAGACTCATAGAGTCTAGTAAGGCCTTAACTGAGGAACTGAAAGCGCCGGCTCTTGCATTGCAACAGGAAGCAGGGGCGGATAGAGATGAGGTTCGCTGGGAAAGAGAAACTCCTGAGCATAACCTCAGGAGCCCTAGTACCAGAGGCCTTCATCTCTCCCAGTCCCTGGACTCTGCCAATACCATGTCCCCTCACACACATGAGCCCAGGGCCACGGGGATGGCAGATTACTATACAGCTAGAAGTATGGGGCTCATAGGCCAGTACCTCCCAGGAATGGATGGGCGGGCATCCGGGTATGGGCACCCAAGCACAGTGCAATTTAGTGGGGAACACCAGGAGGGTAGGCCCATTAAGGGCATCCTGAAAACCTCTGCCCAGTAAGGTCAGTGGGGGGGATACCCAGCAAATCCTGGTAGCAAGGAGGGACCTGAAGACTCCTCTGAGCATCACAGGACACAGGAGACCAGGTCCCCACATTCTGCCAGCCATTCCCAGGCTTGCAGAATCCGGGAAAACCTGGAAGATCAGACGGGCACCTCTGGGAGCAGCGCTTCTGAGTCGGAGGATGAATGGACCAGGGTTACCCGAACCAAAAAGGCCAATAAGGCAAAAAGGGCCTTGCTTAAGGACCCATTGAAACAAACAAAGGCAATCAGGAGTGTCATCATTCCTTATCATAAGAACGCCAAGTATTCCGTTTGGGAACACTTGGAGCTCTATGAGCAAATGATGGAGACTTTCCATTTGAAGGACAGCAGTAGCTGCATCCAGTATGTCAAATGGACATTCTCCCCAGAATACTCCAGTTTCTTTGCGGGGCTGGAGGACCAAAATCATTTAAGATGGTCCCCCTATAAGGCGGCCATCTTGAAACATTTTTCTGTTCACAGAAATCCTCAAGAGGCTCGCAAGGCAGCCTACAATTTGCAATGTGGGGAGGAACAGGCCCCACAAGAGTTTGTGCAAGAATTAAAGCGTGCTTTTGCGCAGACCACCAGAAGGGTGCGCACGGATAGCAGACAATTTATCAATACGTTTTTCCATGCCTTACCCAAATACATAATGACCCAGCTCGTGAGAGATTTTCATGAGAAAATATCTTTAGACTGGGTCATTGAACAGGCTACCCGGATCTATGAGGTGCAGAAGCCCATCGAAAATAAAAATAATGCGCCGAAAAACCCCAAAACCAACAGCACCCCTGCTGCTGCCAAGGTGGCAGAGGTAAAGGTTGCCCCCGTTTTAGATTTGGAGATGGGGGGGCCTAAAAACCTGCCTCCACCAAATAATTCACAGCCTAGAAGGCCCTCGGGCCAGTCACAGACAGGGAGTCGAGGAGGTAGTCCCACAAATGGGGTCCCCCGCACCCCTGACTATGTAAGTCCCCGCTACAAGGGAAACCAACCAATCATGGGTTATGTGGGGACTCCTCCAGCCCAAGGGGGGGGGATCCAGCCAAGCTCCTGATCCGGGGAACTTCCCTCCTAACTTCCCCCAGGAGGGCAGAAATTCACCAAATCCTGGGCAGAACTTTTTCCCCAGGTATCCACCCAATTTCCAGCCCCAAAATCATCCATCCTTCTTTCCCCAATTCCCTGAGCCCAGACAACCCAATCCGGGAGAGGGGAGGCCAAGGGTGGAGGGGTACCAAAATCTTCCCAACAAGGGGTACTACCAGAGAAAGGATAGCTACGCTTCCCGGGATCATCCCAGGGGAGAAAATAGAGCCCCGTATCAGCCTGAGCGGGTTTCACAACTTGAGCGCCAGGTCCAAAATATGGCACGGGATCTGGGTCACATACTGAGGGCTCAACAGAACCCTCAGATGAGTATGCCACCGCAAAATGCCCCAAACTCTTGACCTGGTGCTCCAGAACAATGACGGGGGCAGCACCCCGATAACCCACCGGTTCCCAGGGAGGAGGCACAAGGGGAAGGGGGGTGTAAAGCCTTGGAGGAAGCCTCCTTCCCAACTTGTAAACAGCCCCTGGAAAACCAGGAACCGGAAACAAAATCTCATGCCCCTGAAAGCCTGCCTCCCAAGGAGCAGAGGGGGGTAGAAGAAACAAAGGACCCAAACAGACCCACTTTGTGGAGGAGGTACAGGTCTTCCAATTTGAGGGAGAGGAATCCTCAGAAGATCCTGGGAAAAGGATCTTCTCCTTCAGAGATGGGGGAACTCCTCCCAAGGAAAAATGGGTCCCAAGGGATGCCAATTCAGACTGGGGAGATGTGGAGACTGAGCTACCGCCGCCCATCATCTCATCCCAGAACCCACAATACTGAAATCCCCTGGTTCAAACCCATCCTGATGACTGCCTCCAAAAGGGCGGGGCGGCCCAGAACCGGAACCAGGGGAACCCACAATGGCTCTGATCTCCAGTTGCCAACTTTTTCTTTCAGATTCCCAAGGCTCTCCACAGAATTCTGCCCAAATCTCTTCGCTAGCAATGTCCAAAACCAGAAAGTCAGCCCACCAGTTGTCCAAAAATGTGCATTATCTGTGCCCCCTTGAGGAGAAGGAGGGAAGATACTATGCCCTGGTACAAGTACAGGGACAGGGTACAATTTTGGCACTGGTGGACACTGGATCCCAAGCTACCCTTCTGTCCAAAAGGGCCTTTGATGAACTATATGCAGGAAGGGGGAGAATGACCGTATTCCTCTCACCTCTCTTCCTGGACAACTACAGAACTTTGATGGGAAGGAAATTCCTGTCGAGGGGACTGCAGATTTGGACATCAAAATTGGGCCTCACAAGGTGAAACACCCGGTCATAGTAGTGACTCCTAGGGCACCCCTTGTTTACTAGGGAATGCCCTCCTGAGAAGGTTGTCACCCCTAATAGATTGTGTAAACAAGGTCCTCTGGACCCAGACTAGCCGACCAATAAAATTAAAACAGAGTGTCAACCAAGTTAATTTAAACGGCACCTGCCACATGGTTGAACAAAAATCTGACCAAGTAGAATTTCACTTCCAGAACAGCCAAACTCCAGACGTGAAGGTAATAGCAGTAGGACAACAGACTGGTGATGGGGGGTCCTCCCTAGTTCTGAAAATCAACCTTCCTTCCAGTTTAAGGTGGAAACATCCTGAAATTCTTTACTAATCCACAATCAGAAACTCACACTCCTATAGTCCAGAAAGATGTGAAATCAGCTCAAAGCCTGGCTGATATTCAGCAAATTGGAGAGCAGTTGTTCATCCCTGTTCAGTTAAATGATGGGAAGGACTCTGTTCTCGCTCGAGTGTGTGTGAACAACGGTAAGAGCTTCATCAGCAAAGCCATGTTCCGCCAACTCCCAAAAGATCCAGCCATTCCCACATTCAAACTGATAGACAAATGGGAAATGGACCTGGAAGCACCTAATTCCAAACATCTCCTGCCAAGCAGGTGTATGCTCAAAATCTCCATTGGCAACAAGAGCATAACCCATAATTGTTGGGTCGTGCGAGACGTCACTGCCGCCTTTTACTTAGGCAGTGACATTCTCAATCGCTTTGCCATTAGTTTGGACCTAATAAACTTCAAAGCTTGGTCCCGATTAGCGGATAATCCCATGGGCTTTGATGATCCAGAAAAAGCATTTAGGTCAGCTCAATTGCTACCTTATGCAGTTGAAATTCAGATCAAAGAGGAAGTCACCATCCCAGAAAGGACCCAACAATTCTCCCTGAAAGTGAAAGTTAAAAGAGGACAAAAATTGAAAAACCCTGATGCTTATATCCATCTAAATGCTTCTCTCCAACAGCAAGGGTTAGGGCTCAACATAGAACATGACACCATTCCAATAGAGGTGGATAACAGCGACTTAAAGAGTATTACTCTAGCCGCAGGAACCATTATTGGAATGGCGATTGATGACCGACATTTCTCCATTGATTTAGGAAATGAACTGTTAGGACCATTCCCCAAAGACTGTTTTGACAGTGACAGTGAGGACAATACAACACCAGACAGGATTTTCACCCGGCATGGGGGGAACCTCCTGGTGTACACTTCTTGCCCTTATGGTAAGGAAGATGTGACTTGTGACTTCAGGAGGGATGAGGTGATTTTCCAGGTCCCTGAGGGCTGCCTTTCCCACCTGAAGCCTCCAGTCCAAATAAGCACTCTGACCAGGGACTTCTCCCCCCAGCTGGAGGAGGCCGCTGAGATAGCCAAACCAGAAGTCTTTCCAGGCTTCAGGCAGATGGTGGAAGAGAGAGTCAACCTAGCTGATGCCTGTGTGACTCTGGAACAGAAGCAAAAGTTGAAACAAGTTTTCTTGGATTTCCAAGATCTCTTTGCAGTAGACTCATATGACTGTGTTCGCACCGACATCCACACCACAACAATTCCCACGGACCCTGGAATGACTCCAGTGTTTGTGAAGCAATATCGCTTGCCTCTCTCATCCATGAAGTCCCTTACTGAAATAATTAAGAACCTTGAGTCCCGGGGAATAATCCGTCCAGTCCACAGCACTTTCAATAATCCGGTGCTGGGAAAATTGAAGCCAAACGGCCATTGGAAACTCTGCCCGACCTTAGGGAGCTCAACAAACGGGTCCACACTTCCCGATGGCCTCTGCCCTACATTGACCAAGGGCTGGCCCAGATTCAGGGGTCACAGGTATTCACAGCAATAGACCTGACCAATGGATACTGGACCGTGCCTGTCAGTAGGGAGGACCAATACAAACTTGCTTTTACCTTTGGGGGCCGCAGTACACATGGACCCGGACTCACTTCGGATACCTCAACTCCGGCAATGAATTCAACATTTTCCTACATAAGGCCATGCCGACCTGGGTGCGAGGGGTAACCTGGCTTATGTAGATGATGTCCTCATCAAAAGTTCATCTGTGGAGGAACACATAGCGGAGATCCGTTATGTTCTGACACAGTTGAGGGTCACCGGAGCAAAACTTTCCTTTCAGAAAGCACAGTGGTGTAGAACCCGTGTTAATTTCTTGGGGCATGAGATTACTCCTCAGGGTCTCTGTCCCCAAGAAAAGAAAGTGGAAGCACTCCAGAAACTGAAAGACCCCACAACTCTGCGGGAACTAAGGAGCCTCCTTGGACTGACTAATTACAGCAGAAAGTTCATTGAAGGCTACGCAGAGATCACTAGACCCCTGATTCATCTCTTGAAGGGGGGGGGTCAAGTGGGAATGGGGTCCAGAACAATCCGAGGCGGTAAGTCAACTCAAAAGAATCCTCTCACAAGCGCCTTGCCTAGCTTACCCTGGCAGAAACAAGGAGTTCTTCCTGGAGACGGGGTTCTCTAATAAGTGCTTGACGGCAGTATTATACCAAAAGCATGACAAGGTCAATAAAGTAATCTCCTATGCGAGCAAAACTTTGTCCTCTGTGGAGGAAAAATTCAACGATTGTGAGAAGGCACTCCTGGCAACGGTGTGGGCATTGAAGAATTACCGCCCGTTTATCCAGGGGGAACACATCATAGTGGAGACTCCACACCAGCCTCTGCAATATGTCCAAAGTGACAGAATCCGGGCCGGAAATGTGAGTAATTCCCGAATTACTTCCTGGATTCTGTCAATGCAAGGCTTTCCTGTGGAGGTCAGATATGGCCAAAACAAGAAGAGTCCCCTCGCGCAAGGTCTGGCTGACTTGCATGATTGTGCCAGAGAAAACTGTCTCGAGGACGAAAGTCTAAAAATCAAGGACAACATGGAGGCATACCTAAATTCCCCAAACAAAGTCTTTGAAGAAGACAAGTGTGAGGGAATGCCCACTGTCTGTGTGGATGGATGCTCTTACCATGTTGACAACAACGGGGAGAAAGAACTGGTGGCCGGCATAGGGAATGCATGGGTGAAGGAGTTTCCAGAACCCTCCGCTGGATACAAAATTGGTCCCGAAGTAGTCAGGTGGCAGAATTGATGGCTGTGCATCAGGCCATCCTCACTGCTGTCCAACATCAACTCCACGAACTGGTCATAATCACAGATTCGGATTATGTACGGAACGGGTTCGTGGAGCACCTGGTTAACTGGAAAACCAGAGGCATGTTATGTGCTATTAACAAACCCCTGAAACATGGGAAGTTAATCCAAAATATTGATGATCTGGTCACATCGAATGGGATGACCATCTACTGGAAAAAGATCAAGGGTCATTCCAAAGTAGAGTGACCAGACAAAACTGGAAATGACTTAGCTGATCAGCTGGCCAAAACTGGGGCCATCCAAGGGGATCTAATAGAAATAGAGTCCCTGTTGGGGGAAATCCAGGTCACTGCTATCACTAGGTCCCAGACAAATGCTCACAATGATCTTTCACCTGCCCAATGGAGTAAGGAGACCCCTGATGCTGATTTAATTACAGATCAGAAGGGGGATCCAATTATTGGTAAGTTTTACCAACACCTTGAGGACCCTGAGAACTTTCCCCTGACGGATACCGATTACATTGGGAAAGAGGACCTAAGAGTGTTGATGAAATGTCCAAAAATGTTCCGAATCCAAGAGAGTTTGCTGGTAAGGAAATCCAAAGCTGGCCACGATCAGTGGGTGGTTCCTACCTCATTCCGAAGCCTGATGTTAAGTCACGCCCATGATGCGGCCACCGACGGTCATAGGGGGTTTCACACAACACTGGAAATCTTAAGAGAGGTTGCATACTGGCCACACATGGGGCAGGACCTCAACCAATACTTGAAGGGGTGTCTTGTGTGTGCACAATGTCAGCCATCATCCCTCACACACCGTGCACCTCTCCAAAAGAGGGGGATGACACTGCCATGGTCAGATTTGCAAATCGACTTTGTAGGCCCTGTAATTCGCTCGTCTAGAGGAAACAAGAACATGTTGACCGTTACATGCTTGTTTACCAAGTGGGTGGAATGTCTCCCAGCCCCAAACTGCAAGGCAGAAACAGCAGCTGCCCTGATGATTAACCACATCTTTTCCTGTTTTGGTCTACCTCAAAGGATTGAGTGAGACAGAGGTAGCCACTTCTCCAGTGAAGTAATGACAAAGATGTGGGAGATACTGGGAGTTAAAAGGAAGCTACACATTGCTTACAGGCCAGCTTCTTCTGGAGCAGTGGAGAGATACAACCGAACCATTGTGAGCATCTTAAAAAAGTTTGTGGCAGATTCTGGGCCAAGTTGGGATATCCGATTACCTCTGGTCCTAATGGCCATCAGATCTACCCCTTCATCTGCAACTAAAATGTCACCATTTGAGTTGATGACGAGACGCAAGATGGTGCTTCCCCAGCATTTGCTCTACAGAACCCAAAAGCAAACGTTGATAAATGCCTCCACAACTCATGAGTATGTGGAGAATTTAAGGAAACACCTTCAGCATGCTTTTGCCTATGCTCAGCGGAATCTAGAAAGATCAGCCGAGAGCATGAAGACCCACTATGATTTAAAAACTACCCGAAAGGAATATAAGGTGGGTGATCGGGTCTATCTATACAATTTCCAAAGGAACCAGGCCAAACAGCGAAAATTCTTGCCTACATGGAAGGGACCGTTTGAAATTATAGACGAAATCTCCCCTGTTGCCTATAAGATCTGCATCCCCAAAGGCAGTTTGGCGGAAGGGGAAGACAGGTGGGTACATATAAATCAGCTAAAGTGTTGCCATCCCAGGCACACGCTGCAGCAACTGGAGGAGTCCTCTGCAATACCAGAGGGGGCCGCTCCAGAGTAAGTCAGTTCAAACTCTAAAATATTCCACGTATCAAAAATATAGTAACGTAATGCAAATGTGCCCTGTTATATATTGTTTTAAAATCAGACTGCAAAATGCATTTGGATGTATAAAATGTACATGTTCGCCACATCATTAATAGTGGTGGAAAAATGTCTAGGAATGTCTATTGCCGCTTTGCTTTATCATCCTAGGAGAGATGAAACCATGGAGACTGACCAAGGAGGACGACCAGGGACCGGGAGCAGAGACCCGAGGGGCCCGTGGTACAGCCCAATCCTCCCATCAGGACTAGCAAGGAGAACTGATTGATCGACTGGAGGGAGGAAAAGATGCTGAACTGTGCCATCCATGGAATTGGAAGAAGAGGAGGCGAACATCCCAGATCTTGCGAGTTCCATCAGCGAAAGGACAGAATGGCCATCGCAAGAGGGGGGGCTTGTGGGATGTTTTTACCCATGCATACAAGCCCTACCATAAAACTGTGCAGTACTGGCATGGAAAACATCATGATGGCCAGAACTCCCCAGAGAGTGCACAGGGAAAACATGAAGAATAGACTGCCACCCATTTTTGCCTATGTTGTGAGCACAGGAGGGCACTGCCTAAAACCACCATTGGGCTACACACACAGTAGCCTGAAACCATTGGGAATGGCAATGCTGATTGCCAAAAGCAACCCAGAACTGTGGGGAATTCATTTTCTTAATCCCAAAAATGGTTGCATTACCAGTACTCACCACTATCAGAAAGCCGGCGTTTTAAAACCACCAGACTTTTGTGTAAAACTGAACAAATGAAACAAAACCAGACCAAGGAAAGACTTGCTAAGAGGTGGATACAATGTAAAACTATATTCTGAAATGACTTGAAGGAAGTAATTATTTAATGTATATGTAAAAATTGTCAGTTTGATTTGAATGTAGAAAACTGGGAACAAAAAGTGACATTTAGCTGAAACCTGGTTAATGAAACTGAATTCTGCCTGACAACTACCCCCGACAGGAGTTGAAACTGGATCAACAGCTGTGTTCCCAGGCCTGTCTGCCAGGCCTGGCTGAATCCTGAGGTCACATGGCCCTGTTGATTGAAAGGGGAGTGGCAGCTGGGGACTACAGGGAGTTGAACAAAGGCCTCTCCTGGACTCAGGCAAATGTTATATTGGGGGCGTCGTAAAATAGCTTCCTCTTGGGAGAAACTGGGGGGCAGCTGTGCCTCTGTGAACAAGCTGTCTTGGGGGAAGTGGATAAACCAGTTATTCCACCCTGTGATGTGGGAAGACACACACCTTTTTGACCAGAGCATAATTTTAAAAAGATAGATAACTCATAGTGCGGACTTGTCAGAATTGTATAAGTAATATCATTATTTTTGTGATTTTTCTGTGAACATTTTAAGAGGCGTTAGGACACTGTGGTGTATTCTGGGGGGTTGCTAGCGGAAAATAGGGTCTCACTCCAAATGTATGCATGTTAAAAATCTGACACATTATCATCTGTAACCCATATCCCTGGTGCACATTTGTGTAAAATCTGGAAAGGTTTAGAGGTCGTTATCTGGATGAAAAGGGTAGAATTCTGTCATCAGGGGACATGACATCGTACAAAGACAGGGATCGGATGGTTTGGTGCTACAGAAAATATGTTAACTGGACCTATAATATTAGAAAAATGGTACATAGATAAATATGTATTTGGGTCAGAAATAGATTTGTGTGCAATCTGACAAGGGGAGGTTCCTCTGACCATAAAACCTACAGCATCACTCTGACTCACATTTCCTTCCCCCAATCATGGGAGAGAGGAGAATTGGGCCAATGACAAGTAGAGAGGGGCAGGCTTAGCTAGGCCCAGGCACACACCCATTTTCAAAACACATAAAAAGAGACTGCTGGGACAGGTAGAGACATTCAATTCCATTTGCTGCGGAGCATGCTGACCGATGACTTCACATCCAGAGATCCAACACTTAGACTTCCAAGCTAAACAGAGACTACAGAACTTTGAACCTAGAAGGCCCACTGCAAGCAAAAGTATTTGTCAGCAGGCCTCAAAATCATCTGCAAACTATTCCACAGCCGGGCGAGCTGTCTGAATTCTTTTGCCAAGAACTCTTGTCAGTATCCAGAAAGCAGTGTTAAATCCAGAATCCACTTCATCCGGACCAGAAAGCAGAGCAGTATCCAGAACCAGAGGCCGCTGAATCCAGAGATGCTAGACCAGCAGAGCAGAGCTGACCCAGATCGCTGTGAGAAGAACCAGTGCCTGATTGACCCGCCGAGCAGACAGAACCGCAGCCGGACGTGTTGAAGAGATCCGTGACGAGGCCTAGTTCAAATTTATATTGTGAGTACCTAGCAGAACTGTGCAGAACCAATCTCTTAGTTAAAATAATCTAATCCAAACTATTTTAACCTAGGTAGAACAGCCTCCTAGAAATCGTGTCATCTGTCATTTGTAAAGCTGCACAACTGTCACCTGTCAATTCTGAAGCTGCAAGCTGTCACCTGTCATTTTGAGTTTACTTTAAATCCAAAAAACTACTTTTATTTAATCGTCCGTATCTCTGGAACCGTTTGGGCTAGGAACGAGATTTAACTTTCCTCTGAAAGCTTAGAATCTAAGCTTTCCAACAAGCCTAGAACCGATTCCTTATACTTTTTCCGCAATCACGATTTACGCACTCGCGAAATGTACCGCAATTTGCGATTTTGGCTCAATTTCTCCACTTGTCAAAATAGCAGCTCCATTCTTTCTTTTTATTAAAATCCGTTGCAACTTGGTAATAACTCATAGAGCATTGCTAAAGTGAGCCTGAACTAATACAAACACGCATATCTCACTCACCCTGAATCTCTAGAGGGAATTAAAACCAGTTGGCACATTTTCCCATCCATTGCCATCACATTTAAAAAGCATTTTGGGCCTGTGTTTCAAACTCCTACCTGTTTCCTCTAAGCTTGCTGGGGGGGAACTGAATTTCGTATTGTATTTGATTGCATTCCTGAGAACTGTGTGCTCCTCTTTCCATCTCCTTCCATTTCTTACATTGCATAGGGGAGGGGGGTGAATTGCCAGAGAAAAAGTGATTATCTTATCTTTTGCTAAAATCATATCAAGTATTTCTGTACTGCATTTTATTCCTCATTGCTTTTCCCTTGAAATCATAAAAGTATTTTTGCTACTTTATCCATCCTATACTAACTCCTCATTGATTGTAAAGAAGTGTGCTAGTGCCAGATTACCCATTGTTGATCAACATCATATGTCTAAGTGTACTATCAGATATTAATTTATTATAAAGTGTGATATATATATTGTTTAAATTCTCAAATAAACCTTTTAATTTGCAAAACAAACCTACTTCTTGGCTCATAGGGGTCAGGTGTATTCTAAAAGGGGGTGTTATACAAGGGTGGTCATCCAGAGTACTGAACTAGACATAAAAATACATTAATAAGGGTTTTCCTCAGAATCCCAGACTAGGCATTGACTTGGCTGTAGTGTTGATTGAATATCGCTTACATGTGACATTAGGAGAGCAAAGTCGACTCCAACCAGGAGCAGGGATTGGTCCCCTAAAGCAGGCTAGCTTTAGACCAATGCCCTTAATAGAAGGAGTTTCACACTCCTTCAGCAGAATTCCCTCCATTTCTCAAGGATCCTCTAAGGCTGAAGAGTTGTTCTTAAGATACTCAGTTGGACTTCCTTTGAGATAGTTTCACTGTCCAAGTTCCTCCAGCAGAGGTGAAGAAGTAGCCGTCCAAGACAGAAGGAAGATCTGTCCCCTAACCACACCCAAGGAACACCGGGAGTGGCCAGTGCTGCGGACCAGGATCAATCGCTCTGCAACAGATCTTCCGTGCCAGAAGCGCTGACCATGAAACGGAGCATCCCGTCGTCAAGTCCTTTGTGAAGTACCCCCAACAATTGGAGGGCCAGACCAGCCACTGCTCCCTTTTCTCTCACACCAAACCAGTCGCTCTGTGTTACCCGCTTCCTGAACAATAGGGAAGGAGCTGGTGCTGGTTTCTGCGTTACTCCAACCAGCCATCCTATTGCACTGCATCAAAACCAGCTCAACACTCCATTGTGTCCTAGGGAAGCACGTAACACAGCTTACAGGAGTTTTTTGGATATTTGCCCACCCATTGACTGCCCATTGCCAAGCTGATCCCTATGAGCTTTCCCACCCTGTACCTATATCTCCCTGCCCAAAGCACCTCCTCATGGAAACTCATTTAGCTTGCTTTGATCATGACTTGTCATTGAACCTTGCCTGCTTAAGTGCCTACCAGTGTTTTTTCAAAGCAGTCCTCTTAGATTTAACAACATAATTGGGGTTGTAAAGACGCTAGTGGTGTAATAAAAATGTAAACGAGGTCGGCCTTCAGCCACTCAATTTATAAGCACAATCTGTGTACTTTACTGATGTCCTGTTAAAAACAAGCATTAGCAAAGCCAACAATTTTGGCTTGTGTACACATTTTAGGCTTTCGCCAGGTGCTGATAATATATGCCTAGCACCATTTTGCAGATACTACCATCAATGGCTAGTTAATACCACTATGGCAGTGCCTGGCAAGTGCCTTTCCCAGGCTTATACAAAAGCCCAAACTGTGAGCCGCTGGGACTTTTGAGTAGGTGACCTTCGAAGTGCTCCACTTTCTGACATTGTGCATTGCTTCATCTCCAAGCATCACTAGCCCTGTGCCAGCAATTTTGACTCCCGGATGCAACTTTGTTTCACCTAAGGTGACTGTGGTCTTTCTGGTATGAGGATTCATTGGAGAAATAGGAACACCCTCGTCCAGAAGGATATTGGATCTCAGACTCCACATTAGTGCCCTGGAGGATGTATTGCTGCTGAAGGGATGCTCCATCGAGGTTTACTAGAAGGCCCTTGTGGCACATTCCTGCTGTTTTACTTGACCATTTCTCCACAAATACATTTGCTCTTATGAAGGTATTTTCCCCAGAACTCACTTTTGGCCCCAAGGTGATTAGGCGATCATTGAATGGCAACTGTTGAACCTGCATTTGATTGCCTATGCATGATTGAATATCAGGATAGGGGCAGATTGAGCTGCGACACCTACCTGACCTACGTTGGTTTAGCACCAGATAGGCAGTAGTGACATACCAATGCAGTCCTAGATGTAAAACCACAGTCGAGTTTCAGTTACCAGTTTATCTCTTTGTCTTTAATTGTTTACTTGTTTTATTTGTGACACCTGTCTAGGTGGTGGTGGCACTTTTGGCTATTGGTTGTTAGGAAATGGTTGTGCACTGGTATTACATGACGCAATATCCCTTCTGGGTCCTTGCTTTTAGATTCTATGGAACTCATTACAAATCTGCCGGTCTGGAAATAAGGGTGCCAGTAGCAATGTACCGGCACCCTTTCTGGACTGGTAGACTACTACTGGGCCTGCTGGCACCATTGCGTACAGCAGGTCTGTCCTGCCGGGCACAACGGCCCTGGTAGGCACAGTTGTCATGGAAGCACCGGCACCGTTACTAACGGTGTTGGTGCTTCCGCGTACCCATTCCAATGGAGTCCTATGGGCGTCCTATGGTACTCCGTGGTAATGGGGACTAACATTTTACGCCGCCTTAGATCCTGGGCTGCTAGGACTTGTAATGTCCCAGTGGCACAGGGATTTTAGGCGGAGATAATGGTGTTACAGTCTGGTGGCAAGCGCACATTCCTTTTAACCTTCATTGTTTTTCAATCATGTGCATTTCTCTTGGTTAATTCTTGTCCAACGAAACCAATATTTTTTTTAATGAACACCATTGTTTTTGCTTATGTAGAATTGTAATACACATTGTATATTTGATGTAATCATTTGATCATTAGTTGTTACTTTGATTATGTTCAGAATGTAAAAGAACCGTTTTTGCTTTGAATGTTTGGTAGATCCAACTCTTGATCCTTGCAAACTTGTTGTGTGTTTCCTTTGCATGTTGTGTTTAGTTGATACTACTATTATTATTATTTATTCAGATTTGTAGAGCGCACGTCAGCCCGGGGGCATCGTGGCGCTTGTTACAGACATATCTTGGTTACAAATAATACAATATTAGCACAGAATACATTATGTACAGTGGGAAATATGATATTTGTACAAATTGCAATGCAGTATATTTACATGGATTCGTGAGGGTCACATATTATTGTGCAAGAAAAGAGGTTTTCAGTTTCCTACGAAAAATCGGGAGCGAGTATTCCGCTCTAATGTCTGCAGGAAGAGCGTTCCAGGTCTTGGCAGCAATGTAGGGGAAGCTTAGGCCACCGGCTTTGGCTTTTTTGATGCGTGGGATGCAGAGTAAGTTGGTGTATTGCGTCCTGGTGGGACGGACGGGCGGAGGAGGGTTTGGAGATGGTCTCAGATAGATAGGACGGGCGGTGAGAGAGAGGCATTTGTGAGTGAGGATTTTGAGTGTGATCCGCTCTTTGACCGGGAGCCATTGGGCTGAAGGTCTGGCATGGGAGATATGCTCTCTTCTTGGGATGCTAATAGCGGCCCGGAGAGCATTGTTCTGCGTGACTTGGAGTCTGTTTAGGTTTTTTGCTCAAGTGGCCGCTAGGAGGGCATTGCAATAGTCCAGTTTGGCTGGCTATGGAGAGGCAGTTGTGTTTGGAGAGGTATGGCTTGATGGCGTTTATGAGTTTAGTGGTATGCGCAGATGAGGAGGTGATTGCGCTGACTTGTCTGGTCATAGATAGAGAGGAGTCTATGTATACTCCCAGTGTCTTAACAGCTGTGGAGACGGGGATGATGGAGTTGTCAATGGAGAAGTTAGCGTACAGTATGTCCAGTTTGTCTAGGGTGCTCTGTTGACCTAATATCATGATTTCAGTCTTGTCTCCATTGAGGCAGAGGCCATTGACTGCCATGCAGGCCTGGATGATGGAGTAGATCGAATAGAGTGCCTTTGCGTCTTCGTGGTATGAGCCTGAGAGGGGTAGGAGTACTTGTGTGTCGTCCGCGTAGTTCGTGTATATGATACCGTATGAGTCGAGTTTGTCAAAAAGAGGTTAAGTGAACAAGTTGTAAAGTGTGGGTGCAGTGCAGGATCCTTGAGGGACCCCACAGTGAATTGTTGTGGGAGTGCTTTGGCAATGTCCGAGAAGACTTTCATGGCTCTTCCCTCTAGTAAGGAGGTGACCCATAGAGCTGATCCTTTAGAAAAGTTGGCAGAGTGTGTGGGGTGTGAAGTGAGGGTCTTGTGGTCAACCAGATCGAAGGCGGCTGAAAGATCTAGAAGGAGCAGAAGAGATGGCTTGCCTTTGTCCATGATTTGGGTGATCTGACTCTTCAGGTTCACCAGGGCTGTTTCTGTGCCGTGTCTTTTCCGGAAGCCTGATTGCCTAGTCCCAAGGATGGAGTGGGTTTCCAGAAAGTGCTGGATTTGGCAATGTGCGGCTTTGTCCAGTAATTTCAGGAGGAATGGCACTGTGGTTATTGGTCTGTAGTTGTTGGGTTGTAGGGGGTCGAGGGTAGGTTTTTTTAGGTGGGGCCGGACCCAAGCCTCTTTGAGGCTAGCAGGGATAATGCCTGTTTTAAAAGACGCATTGATGAAAGCCTTAAAGAGCGTCGCAAAGCAGTCTGCGTAGTCTTTGACAAGTTTTGGTGGGCAAATATCGCCTTTACAGGGGGAAGGTTTGAGATTTTTTGTAGGTTGATAACTTCTGTTTCAGTGACGTCCCTGAAAGAGAAGTCAGGTAAGGTGGGCTTGGACGAGGAGGGTGGGGCGTTAGTAGGCATGGTTCCTGTCTGTTGAGGTAATGCTTTGCAATGGTCTTTGTTTTTCTTTTGGAGAAGATCGATGGCAGTGCTTGGCAAGAGCCTTGCCCATGCTTCAACAACAGCCCAAACTGATGGCAGTGCCAATGCATGTTTATGGTAGTACTTTACCTATCATTCCTTGAACTACACTAGAGTGCTCCTTTCACCAGTCTGTTACATCTTCTCTGTTCTTTCCTTTGGGGTGGGTTTTTTGTATAGTAATCGCTTTTGTTCTAATTGCAAATAGTGCGTTTTATTAAAGTGTTTATATTTTTTATAGAAACTTGATTGGACATTCCCTTTATTTTGGACTGTGTTACTTCCTTTGTTTGTGTCCCTACTGGCTCACATTCAAACATCCCTTAAGAGTGTAGCCTCCACCCGGCCTGCGTTATCACAAAAGGCAAAAGAGGACTATCTCTTGACTGTCCTTAACCTTTATGATTGTGTTGTGTTTTGGTTTGTAGAAGTGTGAGGGCTGATTGTGCCATTTTACCCCTACTCATCCTTGCATTCCTGTGAGGGAGAATCCAATTTGTCACACCAGCTTGCAAGAGCAATGTGGGCTTCATAGAGGATTTTCAGAATGTAACCTTTTTACTCTTGCTGGGAACGATACTGTGCCTGATTTGGAAGTTGTAGATCCGGGGAATACAGAAATACTTATAGAGCCATGCATGTTTTGATATTCATTAACATGGATACACTTCCTGCACCCCATGAGTAAGTATAACTACTGTCCAGTGATATAGGGTTTAGGACGGGCTGTACATGCAAGGCCCTGACTATGCTATTTGAATGCTTGATTGCCTTAGCACATGCCCATAGGCAATGGCAGAATTTAGTTGGAGGGGAAACCACCATGCAGTGTATAGGGTCAAAATATGCTAAACCCATAGAATGTCTGTTGGGTTCTGACTTTCCTTACCGATGAACTTAGCCATAGTCACTAGTGCTCGAGATATGCAATGAGACAAATAAGATGCTCTCGAGGCAATTGTTCAAGAGGTTCTTCCTGTTCAGAGTTTGAAAGGCCGAGAGAGAGAGGGCTCCATAGTCAGTGAGATTCCTACTTTAAATTAAAGGAATCAGTGAACTGAGATAGTAAAAAACAGCAGGTTCAGACCTGAAGACAATTCCAGAATTAATGTGTTTTCCTCATTTGTACACCAAATTCAGGCTCACTTTTGACAGGCACCAACCGATTGTGAAGTGGCAGAATGAGCTCATGTGCATTAGCCCATGCATTCTGAAACCGTACATTGGTTGTTCCTCAATGCCACAAGGTGTTCCTAACAGGCCTGGCTCACTTAGAGTGATCAAGACTCAGGTAGGTTGTCAGCAAATATTTTGTGTCCTTAGGTGTGCATTATTGTAAAAGAGTGTGTGCGCTTCTGCCAGACTTGTGAAGCATCTAGTACTCAGACAGGGTGACCAAAGCTCCCTTAATTCGACTTCCTTATTGGGGTGCCTTTGGAGAGAATATGGATGGATGTAGTAGACCATGCTGCTCAGTACCATGATGTTGCTCCCTTAGAGAGTATGAAGGCACCCATAGCCTCATTCGCTTTTGTCTTGAGTGGTGTGAATTGGAATTAATGTTCACTACCTCTTTCCATATACATGCCACTATGCTAATTAAGTGACTCACCAATACCTTTACAAGCATGCTAGATTGCATGGAAAGGCATCTAAAGAGAACATGTCTCTTGTTCACCTACTGAGAAGTTCCAAAGAACAGAGCACGGTTTGGTCCATTTGAATTTTCTTTTAAACATCATGTGAACTTTCTCATAAGTCTGGTAAGAGAACAGTGGGAAGATAACCCCTGGACTCCTTCAGGAGTAGAGCAATAATATCATCAGGGTTAGTGGGGTAAAATCATAGAAGCAAGAGAGGATGATAGGAGTGGTGGAGAAAAGTGAGCAGGATGAGGGGATAGAAGGTATTTAGCGCGGATTGTGTGAATGGTAGAAATTCTAAACGTAAAGCAGAGAGCAATATCATTTCCAGAAAGGGTAGAAGAGATGGAGGGTGGGGTTAGGAGGTCAGAAAATTGAGTTGAGGTATTGTAGGAGTTGTTTAGGTTGGGAGGAATGAGAAACAATGGGAGCAAGATAGAAGTCATGTTTGGTAGAGTGAAGAATAGAGGAATAGATTTGGAGAGCAGTGAGTTAGAGTTGCAGAACAGAGGAATGGCTTCACCTTTGCCAAGTGCAAAGCATTTTCTGAATTGCTGTTTTCAGGGTAGAGATGAGATGTGTAATTCCAGGCCAGATTGGGAGTGAGTGTAGTAAGAGGGTAGTGAGAGGAACAGGGAGCATAACGAGCAATGTTAAAGTTAGTGAAAGCGTCTTCAGTGGATGGAATGGTGAGTTCAGCATAGGAGGAGAGAGAGTGGTGTAGGTCAGAGAGTTATCAGGGAGTTTGGAGGAGGGAAGCTTGAACTCAGTAAAAGTTGTGTTATGTGGATAGAGTGAGGAAGAAGCAGGAGTGGAGATTGGGGCAATGAAATTAGAGTGATCGGAAGTACAAAGCACAGTGGAGATAGTAGAGGTGGAGAGTTGAGAGGGCATGAGGATAGGTTTGAGAGAGTTTCCATTTGAATGGGTGGGCAGAGAGAGGACAGAAGAGGGTAAGTGGTTAACTAGAAGAGAGTTATAATCAGTGGATAGAGCAACAGAGAGAGAGTGGGGTTGAAGTCACCAATGACAATGATATGGTGATCATGATTTAGAGAGTCAGTTAGCTGGGAGAGGTAGTTGAAGGAACTACTGGACCAGTTGGCTGGTAGAGAGAGATTCTATGTATATCATAGGGGGCAGTGATTGTGGAGACTGTGTACTCAAATGAGGGAGGATTTGCAGGAGATAGGGGAGTAGAAGATATAGGAAGCTTGGAAGATGAAAACATTCCTACACACCACCCGAGCTAGTGGGTCAGAGAGAGTGAGTGAAGCTATAGGCAGGGCCATGAAGGGAAGAAAGGGTTGCAGAGTCCGATGGAGAGTTTCAGGTTTCAGTAAGAGTATTGTGGTCAAGAGAAGGAGAATGAGAATAAAAGAATACAAAGGTAAATGAGGTTATATCACAAACAGACTAGGTATTCCTAATAGCATCAGAAAGATAGAAATGCCTTCACTGCTACTACTGTCCAATAATTCTTGCATCACCCTCCGTTCCCTGCTTCAAACTTCTGTCCAAAACCTGTACAAAACACAGACTAGTCACCCTATTGTTTGGGGAGTCCATTCTACTCAATTTTATTTACATATTGGTGATTTATTGGGGGCCCACTACAAGCACAGTCACTCTGTGGTGCCCCGAAAACAATGAAGGAGAGAAACAAGAAATGTGATCTTCTATATGCTTTCGAAAGTAAGCAGATTAGTTAAGTGTAGGCAACAGGGGCAGGTGAGAAGTATATGCATGAAGTGCAATCAGGGCATGACAAAGGATGATTTAGTGGAGCACACACGTGCCATTTTCCATCTAAAAGCAAAGAAGATGTGTCACGGATAATATTCACTCGAGGCCAGACTCCTCATTGGAAAGATTTTTGAAAGAGGTGAGTTTTGAATCTTCACTAGAACCTGGAGTGGTTCTCATATGATCGGAGGACCATTGGGGGTGGGGCGGGCGGCATTCTAGGTATATGCTTTTCCTTATTCAGGTTTTCAACACTACTAGGTTCTTGGAGACAGTTGATTGAAGGCACCCAAATGGGTGGAATTTTTTTGCCTTCTGGATGAGACAGATAGGGTCAGAGTTCCAATAGGCTCTGCGCATGATCTATAGTGCCTTCAATTTGATATGTACTGAAACAGGAGCCAGTACAGGACAGAGCGATGAACCCAGGGGTTACCTGGTCACATGGTTTAACTCTCAGTACCCATCTAGAGTCCTTTTTTTTTGCATTGATTGGAGCGGTTAAATTTGGCATTTTGGGAGGCTGAGGTAGAGATAGTAACAGTAGTGCAGGAGAGAGGGCCTCATTGCCACATACACTTGCCCTTTCTGAGATATGGGGAAAATGCTCCCAGGTCCTTTGTTGAGATGACAGTGATGGGGGACCACACAGATGGGGGCCAAAGGTAAATGAGAAGAGAGAGCATGTAGGAATTGCGTAAATGATCCCAGTTTCCAAGGCACTCAGAGGCATTTATCAATCATATAGTTTTGTATTCTTAGCAGAATTGAGGAAGTGCAGTGTTTGCACACAGCCACACCAACAAGTTTGAAAACAATATGAGGGTAATTTGCATAATTCTGAAAATTGTTAGAAAAAGGGGAAAACATTTCTTACATGGGTGAGATATAGACAATAAAAATACATGAAGATAGTATTAAACCTAGATGTACACCATAGAACAGGTTGGTGGTTGAGGGAAGAAGGTGCCAGAACAAATATGGACCACTCTATATGTTAGAAGAAGAAGAACCATTTTAGGTTGATCTGGTCAATTCCAAAAGTGGATTTAAGGTGATTGCACAAAATGGAATGGTTAACTGTGTCAGACACCAATGACGATGGATGATGGTGGCACATATGTTGGCATCAGGAGTCTTCAGAATGTTATCCCTCATGTAGAGAAGGAAAGACTTCACACTTCTAGAAGGGTAACATCCTTGATGGTGTTCTTGCAGGAGTATGGTGCATTCTGTGTGCTCCATTAGTTGTTGTTCAGTAATTTTGTTCAAGACTCGACAATGAATTGAGTAGAAGATATTAGTGTGGTAGTTGTAGTAGAGGCATACTACAAGTCTTCTTGAGCGTGAATAAGGGGTCCTCCAAATACTTGCAATAAACAATGACCACAGATAGCAAAAAAACGAACGCACACCAGGCAAGAAGTAACACTGTTTATTACAGCTAGGCGAGCACAAATAAAACAGAACAGTGGACAAGAAGTGATTGATGAGAACTGACTCCCGGGCATGCATCGAACATTAGTTGTATACTTTGAATACAATGGTCAAGGCATTAGAAACAGTTGCAGCTTGAATGTACATATTTTCCTATGTTCCTAGACTACATCACATTCTTAGCACTAAGCACATGTTAGTGGAACGTGATTGAAGCAAACAGGTCAACAATATTCCAAAACATCACCCCCCTGTGTGGTGCCACATTGCTTCTCACACCTCCCACGGTGTCAAGGCGAAGTCCGTCCCAACGCAGAAGTAGCAAGAACTCCTACCTCCCCTTGACGGTCTTGGTGCCTGGATTAGTTTAAACACAGGTCACCCTGACCCCCACGGGGAAAGAGGGTTAGGGTCCACGGGTTGGATGGGTTTCGGGGTTGTAGTGTAACCGGATTGAGGATTACGGAGAGGTTTTGGATAGGATAGGGGTTGTTAGGGTTGAGATGCTTCTTGACTCTGACCCCTTTGAGTCTGAGCTATTTTCCGTTTTGGTAGTTGCTGTTTAACGTTTTGGCATTCACCCATGCATTAATATCTCATGCATGCATTACCCTTAGACTGGAACCCAACACTCTGTTAACTACATTCACAAAGTTTGCCCCACCTTAGGGTTTCAATAGACACCGCATTCTAGTTAGGCTTCAGCTCTCAGCTTAAACTTGACACTAGTGTTTGCCCCTTTTACATATTAGGTTCACTACGAGATTTACAACATGGATTCGAGCACAATACTTTGATCACATTAATACACTTAGCTCTAGTTTTCCAATGCGCTTTTTCCACCCGCCGGCTCCGCAGACTGTGGGTTGAGGAATCAGTTCACTGAAGGTGGCGGTAACTCCTGACAAAAAAGGAGATAATTAGCTTTGCTCTTTCACGCCTTCTGGCATTTCACAAGTACCCGCAATGGCGAGAACAGTACTTAATGACCCGCAACAGGCGAGTGCAGCGTTACGTTTACACCCGCAACTGGCGAGTGAACATCACATGCAGTTTTAGCATGTTATTAGTTAGTTTGCGTAACATTCGCGTATCTCCCCCGAAGTTAGAAAGACTCCTGATTGTCACTGGCAACCGGAGCTTCTTTTCAGCGTTATTTTCCCTCTGGCAAGGTTTAAATGGAAATCAGTGTACTTATCTTTTGTTTCGCGGGGCCTGATGATGTATCCGGCATCGAGGGCGGCCCCGCGAGTAGCTTTAGCTGGAGCTCTGTCAGATGCGTCCTCTCGGCAGCAGCGTCGAGCACGGACAAATGTTCCGGGATCGGCCATGCGCGGTGGCCTCTTCACGCATGCGTGTTGCATTGGGCGTTGTCCTGGGCGTTTCCTGAGCCGGTTGGGCTGTAGTCCTAGGCCCGGGGTTGCTGGGAAGTGTAGTCTTCCTTTGGTTCTGCCTCCTGTACACCTTTTTCCCCCACACCATGTACATCTGCACTGGGGACAAAGGTGACAACGGCTCAGAGAGGTTCCTCCCACAACCCCTGCAACCACCCTGCCCTTGTTTTGTCCTCAGGGGCGTAGTTTTGGCCGTAGCTTTATGACACAGGGGCAATTTGTAATTAGTAAAATAATATTTGGGCTTACCGCTGGGACTTTATTATTCTGCCATTGGTCAGCACCATTGTGGAAGAAACTCAAGACACCCTTTATCTGGTTGGAAGGGATACATTCACATGGCACCTGCTGGATAATGACCACTGCAGATATTGTGCTGGGTACTCTGAGGGCTGGCTACCCCCCAGGAACACAAACAAAATTGCTGTCGGATTGGTCCTCTCAGGCACGCCACTCTGTGCAGTTTTCTAGTTCCAATATCCACCTGCCAAAAGGCCTTCATAGCCATGCGAATGGTTCTCTGGCTCAGGTCCACCTCCCCTCTACCCCTGAGTGCCTGTTGAATTGGCTTGCTGCCGCCTCATTGCATCAACCAGTGTTGTCTGAGCTGCTCTGGTCTGCTCGTGATGCATGGCCTGAGCTTTTTTCCCTCTTCCCTAATCCGTGGTGTGTTGATCATGTGCTTAGGGCAGGTTTCCCGGAAGAGGCCCAATCTGTGGGCATCCCTGAAAGTTTTTTTTAACCTGGAATCTTTCATTATCTCGTAGTAATGTGCATAAGATTCCTGGACCAATGGCATTGCATGCGTGACCCTTCCCCTGCATTTGCCTGTAAGGCCTTCATTCATGGCATTTATATAGATTGTTTGAGTGCCTGTAATGTTTTTTCCTGCCCCCCCTACCAGTATCCTCACCCTCTCTTGCTTATTCCCACAGATGATAGGTGTGCCCCCCTCTCTGGTGCTGAAGAAGCACATTTAATACATTCCCGCTTCGATATCTCCTTCCCACTCATTTACTCCCCTTTTCCTTGTGGCGCTATGCCCATACCCGTGTCACCCTGCTCATGTCCCCTTCTTCTTCGTAACCTTCTAGGTATTTACCAAATACTGATATTCATGTCCCATCAGGTGGACAATCAATGGTGGGGGTGATGCAACAATTAACTCTACATCATCCTCACACTCATTCACTCTTGGAGGCTTCTCCTATAGCACATTCCAAGCTCAATTGTATTCTCTGTATTTATGCATCATGCTTTCCTTTGGTGGCATTCACACTGCCCGATGATCCATCGACTGACACAGGTGGCGACAAGCATCAACCCCGAGCAGAGGTAGAGTTACTTTGAACATTGCTGCCAGCCATTCTGGAACCCAGGCAAATAATGAGTCAAGTCAAGTGTTTGACTTATCATTCATTCATGCATTGTTCGTATGTGCACGACAGCTTCTGTGAGTGTTCCATTAGCAGCATCGTTAGCTGGTATTGCTGTACAACATGAGCTTATGATCTTGTGGCACACACTGCCTTCTATTGGAGTCACAAGGTCCAAAACATAATGATTCTGTACAGCCATCAGATGCAGAGCTCGTATCTCTTCTCGTAGTGCATTCAGTCCTTTTTCGGTAGCATTAGCCAATTGAAGCAGCTTGTAGCCTGTAATTTGAATCCATTTCACGCTTGTACCTGTTTGCACGCTGGGAAACAGCAGTGAGCTAAAGAACACATACACTTTGAGTAAGAGTCTCAAATGTGGTGGGATAGCGTTCAAGCTCTGGGTGGATTCTGCTGATATATAATTGCTTGCTCTCTTTCTCCGTGTTATGCTTGGTTGCCCATTTTATAGCTCTACTGACCCTATTTCTTTATGCTTCCATTTCTGAGTGGATAGTTAATTGAACGGCATCAAATCTGCATGTTGCACCACCAATGCAGGGCTGTGGAGGGTCCCGTCTGTGCATACTCCTGGTACATATGCATCCGACATCCTCCTTCCTCTAATGTTACTCCTTGTGGCATGAATTCTTTCAGTGTCACCGTGAGGTGTTGGATGAGGGAGTGTGCATAGCATGTGCCATTGGTTCTCCCTCACCCCACCCTCTTCATCTCTTTATACCATACAATTTCAGACACAAGACCTCCCTTCACCCCAATAGCACTGTAGAATTCTTCAATACTAGATACACTTCTTTTAGTGCATGTCTCCCTTCCATCATCAGCTGGGGCACCCGCACAACCCCTATGCATTAGATACCAGAAGAAGAAGAGAAGACAGATGACAAAAAGACAGAACAATAAAACCCCTAGTGCATTTGTGTCAAGTTTTGATTTTCACCCGCTCCCCCTAGTTGTGTCCTGCCCATTCTCTCCTTCATTTATGGGCATTTCATAGAGTTTTATAGCAGTACACAGAGTCAATTATAATTGAGTAATACTTCAATTAAGTGACGGTGTTCCCTTGTCTTTCCATTGAGCTGATGTGGTCTCTGTGGACGTCAGTTAAATGGATCCATTCCCTCATTAACTTTGAATGGGCTGCAAAACCTTGGTTGTCTTCATTTTCTTATGACATTGATGATGAGGTCATTGTCTCCAATATAGAGGGAAGGGGCTTGCATAAAGTCCTCCACCCGGTGGGTGCTTGTGCTCTCTTCAAAACTGGTCGGCCAACATGTTGGTTGCTGGACCTGGTGGTACATGTATTGAAGGATATTTGTACACTCCAAACATATTCCCATTTATGTAGCACACTACCAGCGTTCCAGTATGACTCTTTCCTGTCTCCAGGACTATACTAGATGACCCAGCAATATAAACCATGTCTACTCCTGCTATCTCTTCTTCCATTACATGTATGTTTGCTTCCATTTTGTCCATGTGCACTGCACAATCGTTCATGTAGTCCCCTTCCTCAATAGGTTCTGCTATGAATGCTGCTGGTTTGACTGTGTGACACCTTACTAGCTCACTTGCTGGGGTCATTAGTATAACCTGGTAACCTGATGCCCTCTGTATTGTTAAAGTGCTTTTTTGATTAATAGCAACTGCTCCACAAACAGTACTACGGGGTACCCCATGATGGTATAGAATAGCATTTATGAAGAGCTGGGAGAGTCAAGGAGCAAAGGTGGGATAAAGCACAAGGAGGACAAGGGATAATGACGTTGAGGAGAGCTTGGGATCACAGAGGGTGAGATGGTGACTGGGCGAAATAAATTCAACCATGTGGCAATGGGGATGTTACTGATGGATTTAAACATGAAAAGAACGAGCAACATGGCTGACAACCATGTGTGAGTGTGGTGCTTGGTGGTGGGTTAGGATTGTGGGATATTATAGAGGGTATGGGTAGCCAAGTGAAATAACTTGTTGAGAGAAGCAAAGGAGTAGTGGGGAATCCTCTGAGGTGGAACATACAGTAATCAATCCTGTTTAGGATCAGGCTAATGGTGTGTGTTTTGGTAGATGAAATGGCAGGAGGTGGAAAGATTTTATGGATGTCCCAGAGATGAATCCTAACAGTTGTAGTGGAGGAGGTTATGATGGCTTGAAAATTCAGGGTGCTAAAAAATGAACCCCCAGATTGCAGGCCTTGGCAAATAGTGTAATTGAAGAGGGGATAAGGGATGGTGCTTTGGGTTGTTGGAAGAATGATCACACCACTTTAAAATGTGATTCAGTGAATTGAATAGTTAACACAATACAATTAATTCATGCTCCTAATTTAGTAAACTTTTCCATAGGCTCTACATCACTACACAGAAATATATCTTTAAAATCAGGTAAACATGTTGCAGGTCTCAGCAGAGGGAACACGAATGCAGTGGGCTTGAAGGGTGGGCTTCCCGGCCTCTTTTTAGCAGGTCTTATGCACATGGGAAGTCTTAGTAGTGACGAACACGCTTTCCTTTCCTCTTAAAAAATAAAAAAGCAAACAAATCACCTTACAAAGGCATCTGGGTGCTAGAATGACAAAAGATCAAGATAGCCATGAGAGGAATAACCCAAAATATTAATGATTATTTAGAACCTAAACTCCAAATGATTATTTAGAAAGCAGTGCTGGACAGGCAAATCATTCTATAGTTTAAAAGAAAGAGCTGAGAATGCACGAATGTTACAAGCAAACCGGCAGAGGGCGAATGTGGCAATCGAGATGGTCTGTAGTGTATAAACAGTACTTGAAGCAAATGGGAGTCTGACAATTTAAGGATGTGTGCACCAGGCAAAAAGATTTAAACTGGATGTAGTAACCAGTGAAGTGACTGCAAAGCAGAAAAACATGTGAGTACTCTTTTCTAAATGATAGGTGACGCTGGACGCAGCTTCTGTACAGTCTAGAGCTTATGTAAACCGATGGAGAGCAACTCAGATAAGCAGCATTGCAAAAATCGAGGCGACTGCCCAGGAAGGGCATTTACCAAGGGACAGTTTCTATCAAATTACCCCTCACTAAAAGCGACATCATCCAAAGAAATTATAAATGTATACATTTATTTGAGGTTAGTCAAATGAGTTTCAGTCAAAAAGGACCTAAAACCTCAATAGAAATACTTGGCTGTTAGACACAATTGACAAGCAAAGTAATTTAAAAGCATGCTTAAAATGCCAAGATTCGAAAGTAATGCCTGCGCCCCCTACAATTTACATTTTCTAATCCCATAATGCAATCTGGCGAGAGTTTGAAGATCAGCACAGACATTTCTGATTTGGAACTGTGGACTTTCCGATCTATGGCTGTAAGTAATGTATTCTGCATGCTCGCCTCATCCCTTCCCATTTGCAATTAAATGAATCATGAACCCAACACAGCCTTTCTAAACTGAATGAAGCATAGACTTCTCCAATACCCAACAGAACGCATTTCAAAACATTACCATTTCATGTTTGCCTTCAATCCTATCCCCTTGAAAGACAAGGTTCCCATCTTGTACTGGATTATGGCTCTCCATATTACAGCCTTTTATAGTGCCTTTTCTTACACGATGGAATGGCATTGACACATTGTGACCACTAAACATTGCAAGGCATTAGTCCTGCTGGATTTCTTTTAAAAGGAAGCCATCAATATTCATGGCTAATAATGACCCTTCTAATATCCGGTGACTTGAGACCATTCATTCACCAGTCAATTGGGGCAGAAGTGTTTGGGAGCCAGTGCAGCATTTGAGGTGCTGAGTATAGCTGTGTCCTCTTCGCCCCTATGTCTGTACCTTAAGAGAATTGTCTACAATCGTGTTGCCCCTCACATACTCTTACCTTTGTACCTGCTAGTATTGTAGTTCGGCAGCAACATGAAAGCCAGGCTTGGTGGGCTTGCGTTAGTGCTATTATGGCAATGTGCTATAAATAGTGTCCTTTCTGCATGTTTTCTACTTCTAGTGGGTGATGACATAACTACTGCTTTGCAGGAACACAAGGACGACTAGAGGCTAAACCGTATACTCAGCCCTCACACTGTGACAAACCAACAGTGATCCCAACCATACATTTAAGACAATGTAAGTGGTTTTGTATACCGCCTACCTGCCACTATTGGTGCCCTTGCAGTGCTTAGCTCTGTAAAAAAAGGAGGGTAGGGTCCATTAGTGAGACAGTCAGAAAGGCAGATGTGAAGCTGGTGGTCTTGATGGGTGCAGGTCAGAAGTACTCAGTCCCTGAGTGCCAGTCTGCTTTCTATGGGGTTGACGGATACATTCAGGAGTATGTTACCCATATGGAAGAGCCCAAGATCTGATAGACAATAACACGTTGGGTCCAGTAAACTGCAGATGTGGGAGAGTGTGACGGGGTTAAAGAGGAGAGGTTAGTTGTGGCTCATTTAAAGTTGGTGTGGTCATGGTTAGGCTAGTGGTAGCCTTTTGTGGGGGGTGGTTGTCTGTAGTGTAAGGTGATAAGAGATTGTAGATGGGAGTTGGTTATTTGGGGAAGACAGAAGTAGGTCCTAAAGGGCAAAACCTCCTGCAACTCTGCACTTGTACCCCAAGCCATTTTCAGACACTAGGTCCCATTTCGCTCGCTCTTAAACCCAACTCTCTCTCTTACGCTATATCTCTCTGTCACTGTCTTTAATAGATAAATAATACCCCATGAGGAACACAATCACCTTTGAGTTGACAGATGAGTAAAATGGGTGGTGTGGAAACTCAGACATTACAACAACCTGCTAAAGAATATGGGAGGCAAAATGCTAAGGTTCAGTGGAAGAGCAGCTTCAGATTTGATGACCTCATTCACCCATTTCACCTGCCTCAGTATTTTGGTTAGAAGACTGAGAGATACCTGAAACCTCACTGTAACATCCTCAGGTGATATACTCAGTGGCCTTCTAAGACATTTTCCCATCAAAGCAGGACAAAGCATTCATCAGGCATTGATACAGAGAAGGGACGAGAATCCCTGCTAATTTCACCCAGATACCTACCTTGATGTCTCCAACAAGCCTCACACTCTTCTCACAAAGTCCAAAATGAGATCCTCCCCTCACCAACAGGCACAACTCACCAGGTTTCGATGCGGTGCCAGGACTTCGGTAACAGAGTGATTCCTCAACCATGCAGGGATTCTTCAAGATTCCTCAAAAATATGCATCTTGGACTGAAAAGGGAGGCAGGAGGTGTAGCGCCTGCATGATGTGTTGCCAGTGACAGACAGGGGTTTTTGGAGTAGGGGATGTTATGTTATGTTATGTTACTTTGCATTTATATAGTGCCTTATGTACCATTGGTATGGTCTGAAGGCGCTGGTAGGTTGAACGCACTCGGGAACCGAAGTTCAAGTCAGTAGAGAGAGTAGAGAGAGGCAAAGGTGCTTGTGAGCACCGGATATGTGTGCAGCTGGTGTGGCATTCGTGTAATAGCTGCTTCATAGCGGTAGGTGTGGTGGTTGAGAGATCAGGGGTATGTGTTTATTCTGGCAGGTTTTATCCAGACCAGTCCTGGCTGCGTTAGGCCTGAGGAGAACGTCTGGCTGGGGGGTGTGAAACCAGCAGTGATTAGTTAGAGTGAAGTGGAGTATGAGGCAGATGTTGGTATGAGAACAACTATACTGAATGGTGTCATAGTATCTCTGTCTTCTAGTTGAGTGGTGGTGTAAAGAGGAAAGTAAGCATGGTGATGTGATAAGATGGTTTACATGCTCTTTCAAACGTTACATGCATTCCAAACCATTCATGTATGTCGCGTACTTCTATGCACTCCAGTCAGTTCCCCTCACTCCGAAACCAGTTCCACACACTTCGAAACCCGTTCCATGCACTCCAGACCGTTCCACGCACTCCAGACCGTTCCACGCACTCCAGACCATTCCACGCACTCGGATCTGTTGATGTAATCCGATCATTTCCGTGAATTCTAAGTTGTTTTATGCACAATTCTAAGTTGTTTTATGCACCCGTACACATTTCATCTGTACCATCCGCATATTTCACCCATACCTTTCACATGTTACGTCAGTACCTTCCACTTACTTAATCCGTTCAATCCACATACGTCCCCATTCCATCCACATACGTCCCCATTCCATCCACATACTTTGCCCGCTCCATCTGTCCATTCTGTGCACTCATCCATCCACATACGTCACTCGTTCCATCCATATACGTCACCCATTCCATCTACATACTTCACCCATTCCATCCACTTTACGTACTCAGCAGCTCTACGTACTCATCCGCTCTACATGCACTCGGCACTCACCCGCTCTATGCAACTCATTCGCTCTACATGCACTCGGCACTCTTCCGCTCTACGCAACTCATCCGCTCTACGCAACTTGTCTTCTTTATTGACTCGTCCATTCTAGGCCCTCGTCCGCTTTGCGCATCCGCCCGCTCTTACGCACACGCCCGCTCTTACGCACTCACCCGCTCTTACGCACCCACCCGCTCTTACACACCCACCCGCTCTATACACTCACCCACTCTATACACTCACCCGCTCTATACACTCATCCGCTTAGCACATTCATCTGCTCTTGCATTCTACACACTCCTCTGCACTTCAGCACTCATCCGCTCTGCTCTACACACTCATCCGATCTACACACTCATCCGATCTACACTCATCCGATCTAAACAGTCATCCGATCTACACACTCATCTGCTCAATGCTTTTGTCTGCTCAGTGCGCTTCATCCATTCAAACGATTTCGTCCGCTCCATTTTCTTCGTTCGTTCGTCATGCATTATCGATTCAGGCCATGTCACTTGTCATACGCACTGGATCCGTTCCGTGCTCTATTTCATGTACTGCTCTTGTCTCATGTACTTGATTCTTCTATTCTGTACTTTCCATTTATGCCATGCACTCATACAGTCGGAGTCATCTGTCTGTGTACTCATCAGTCTCTTGTATTCATCTTTCCATCCTCTTCTCTTTATTCATTTTGCCTGTTTTTGTTCATTTTGTCCATTGCACTCATTACATCCATTTTATTAATTTAAACTTCATTACAGTTTCCGTGCAATTTATTATTTTTACCCACTTCACTGCTTTGGTCTACTTTGTTCTATTCTGTTTGTCCTTTTAGTTTACATTAGCGGTTATTAGTTTTCGATTTCTCACATGGATCTTGATATTGTTATTTGTCATTGTTATTCAGGATCTAGTTGTTTGTTGGATTGGTGTCATTGAGCTGCTGTTATTCTGTTTGGGTTAGTTTGCGTATGGATTGGTTTTAGGGGAAGAGCCAAGTTTTCAGTACTTCGCGGAAGGACATTATATCTTCAGTTAGGCGGATGTGGGGTGGGAGTGCGATCCATAGCGTGGGGGCAAGGCTGAGAATTATGATCCGCCTAACCTGACTGAGTTTGTTTTAGGTATGACTAGGAGGCCGGCTCAGCTTGATCTTAGAGGACGTGGAGGGTGATCGGGTTTTAGCTTGTCATGAAGATATTGAGGTCCTGTTTTATGCAATGCTTTATGAGAAATGCATAAGGTTTTGAAAGTCACCCTTCGGGCAACTGGAAGCCAGTGCAGAGTCTTAAGGGCTGGGGAGAAGTGGTCTCTTGGGCCAAGCGCAAGTAGTAGTCTGGCTGCAGCGTTTTGGGCCCTCTGGAGTTTATTCAGTTGCTAAGCGTGGACTCCCAGGTAGAGGGGGTTTGCATAGTCCAGTCTTGATATAACAATTGATTGGACCGCGGAGAGTCTGTTGGGAAAGGAGAAATATGGAAAGATGCGCCTAAGAGTTTTAAGGTGGTAGTGGCAGGACTTTGAGACGTTGTTGACTAGGCGCGAGAGTGTTGGCACTCCGCTCTATGCTGGAGTGCCTGGATGGAGAGGGAGTCGCAGTAGAAACAGGAATCCCAATGATTGTCCGGGCCAAGGCACTCCAAGCAAAGTGTGGGGATCCGCCCTAGCGAAGCAACATTCGCAGGAATAACAGGACACAAATGCCAGACGCTCCCGCGTAGACGGAGGACTAGGCGACCAAGGAACTGGAGCCAGAAGAAAGGACAACAGGAACAAAAATGTAATTCCCAGTGATACTAGTGCGTCCAGCCCCGACCGCGCGGAGAAAAGGACTGAAGGGTGATGCAGAGCTGTGGGATGTATTTACCCATGCATCCGAGCCCTACCTCAAATCTGTGCAGTACTGGCATTGAAAACCTCATGATGGCCAGAGCTTCCCAGAAAATGCACAGGGAAATGCATGAAGAATAGGCTGCCACTCATTTTTGCCGATGTTATGGGCACAGAAGGACACTGCCTAAAACCACCATTGGACTACCCACACAGTAGTCTGAAACCATTGGGAATGGCAATGCTGATTGCCAAATGCAACCTAGAATTGTGGGGAATTCATTCTTAAATCCCAAAAATGGGTGCAGTACCAGTACTCACCACTATCCAAAAGCCGGCAGTTTAAAACCACCCTGTGTTTCTCTGAAGGCAAGCCAAAGTGCCTATTTCAAACATTGCAATATGTGCAAAATATTCACTGGACACCAGCAGACATTTGGTAGAATGGAGTGTTGTGTGCCTACAAAATCTGGGAAATGAAGAGCCCAGAACAATGCTTATAACAAAACGGGCTGAGCTATGGAGTCAGCAGTTTAAGTTGCACTGGATTTAAAGACACTAAAATTGAAAATGTTTAGATTAAATGAGTGACCTATGTTTGGTGTCACATGCCTTTGTAACTGTTGAAATGCCATAGTTTTGCACTTAGAATCAGCCTTCTAGCTGCATATGTGAAAATGTTTAGTTTTATTTGAAGGCAGAAACTGGGGAACAAAAAGTGACATTTTATCTGAAACCTGGCTTAAGGAACTGAATTCTGCCTGGCAACTACCCCCATCAGGAGTGAAACTTGAGTCACAGCTGTGTTCCCAGGCCTAGCTGCCCTTTTGCTGCTCACACTAAGGATATGCCATCTATCTGATAATTGAATTACCTGTGCTCTGCAGGAAAGTGAACAAAGCCCTGTCCTGGCTCAGGCAAAGGTTTTATTGGCAGGAGTCGTAAATGGTCGTAAAAAGTGGCTTCCTCCTGAGGAAAGGGGAGGAGCACTGCCTGTGAGAGCAAGCTGGCTTGGCAGAACTGGATTAACCAGTATTTCTACCTTGTGCTGAGAGAAAACCACACCCCTTTGGAGCCAGAACATAACTTTAAAAAGATGAATAACTCATAGAGCGGACATGTGAAAATTTTATAAATGACACCATAATTCTTGTGATTTTTCTGCCCACATTTTAAGAGGTTTTTCGACCCGGTGGCGTGTTCAGGGGGGTGTCAGCGGAAAAGTGGGGATAACTCTAAATGTATGCATGTTAAAAATCTGAAACTTCATCAGTTAATGTCCGTACACCCTGCGCACATGTATGTAAAGTTGGGTCAATGTCAGAAATTGCAAAATCAGTTAAAAAGTGAAATATGTGCCATTTCTGAATGCAAGCTCCCAGGAAGAGCAGAGTTTGAACAGAGGATACCTCCTGTAATGCATGATGGGTGCATATGATTTTAAAACAATATGTACCTCTGCAAATATGTATTTGTTTCAAATCTAGATTTGTGTGTAAGTTGACAGGAGGAGTGGACTTTCTGCAGGCTGTAAAATGACATCACTCTGACTCACAGTTCATTCCCCAATCAAATGATAAATGGAAGTTTGACCAATTAGAAGCTGAGAGAGAGGTAGGGTCAGTGATGCTAGAACGCACCCACATTTTAAACACATAAAAGCAGACAGACAGGACAGATAGGGACTTTTTCAATTCCATCTGCAGCGGGACGCTCTGCCGGAAAAATCCATGCTTTACCTCCATCAAACCTCCAGAGAGCCAAACTAGAGACTTCAATCTATCCAGAACTAGAGACCCAGACCAGAGAACCAGAGAGAGCTGACCCAGATCACTGTGAAGTGCAGAGACCAGAGGCGAATTTAAAACCCTGACCAGATCCGTGATGAGGCCCATTTCACTCAAGAATATAGTGTGAGTACCTAGAAAACTGTGCAGAACCAATCTCCTAGTTAAAATAATATAATTCAATCCATTTTTATCTAAGTAGAACTGCAGCTTAGCAATTGTGTTATCCTGCCATCATTTTTAAAGCTGAAAAAGTGTGCGTTTAAAATTTCAAATCTGAAAAACGACCTTTATTCAATCGCTCATATCTCCGCAACCGTTTGTGCTAGAGACTTGCAGTAACTTTTATTTGGAAAATGAGATCCTAGGCTTTCCTAGGACCCCAAAATGATAGAGATAGTCCTTGTGGTTCTCCTGTAATAGCGCTCGGCGCATCCGCGAATTTTGCCGCGATTTGCAAATTTCTTCACGTGTAAAAAGACAGCAGTTTTGCCTTCCATTGCCAGAAATTCGTTTAACCTGCTAACTATCCCTGCATCATTGCTAGTGTGAGCCTGGACTAATATTAACTAGATACCAATCACCCTGAACCTCTGAAAGGGAATTAAAAACATTTCCAGCATATTTTTTTAATTCATTGCCAGCACATATCAAAGCAATTTGGGCCTGTGTTTTCAAACTTCTGTAGTCTAAGCTTGCTGGGGTGAACTGATTTACATTGATTGCATTTCTGAGAACTGTGTGTTTCCCTTCCATTTCCTTGCCTTGCATCAAGGGGGGGGAGGGGATTGCCAGAGAAAAGTGATTACATTGTTTGGTTGAAATCATATTGAGTATTTTCTGTACTGCATTCATTGAATATTGCATCCACCTGAGCTTACATAAAGCATTCTGCACCACCTTCTTCTTTTGTTCCTATTCACCTGTGTGCTATCTTATCCATTTCATGTCAACTCCTTATTGATTATAGAGAAGCGTGTTAGTGCCAGATTCTCCGTTGTTAATATTTATCATATCAGATTAAGTGTGATATTCAATTATTAATTTACTATAAAGGGTGATATATATCTATTGTTTGAATTATCAAATAAACCTTTTAAACTTGCAAAACAGAACTACTTCTTGGCTCAGTGGGGTCAGGGGGATTCCAAGAGAGGGGTGTTATATAGGGGTAGTCATCCAGAACGCATGAACTGGACCTAAAGATATATCAATAAGGGTTTTCATTCAGTATTATAGACTAGGCGTTGACTTAGCTGTAGTGTTGAATTGAATCCCCTTACAAATTGGGGGCTCGAGCCGAGACGTTGGGTTAGATTTACCATTTGTGCAGCTTAATACAGTGTGCGAACTGACGGGATACATACATCCGGTCGGATCACCACGCTGCATTACGCTGTGAAGCATTCCTCAAAAGGGACACTCCAAGAAAAGTTCTGTTCTGCAAAAATAAAATACAAACTTCTGTAAGTCAGGACAGAGACCAATCTCTAGAATGACGACCTTAGTAGACATGAAAATAGCCAGAGAGCACCTCTTGCATAAGCTATTTGTGAGAGGTGAATGGACCGAACAGGGCCAGGATGTGTGGTTGCAGGCCATCACACAACAGGTCACTGAAACAGGGTCAGATATATATAGAGATCAGGGTCCCTTACATGTGGCCCTGAGTGAACTATATATGGCTCCTAAAGCCAAAGAGGAACACAATAAGATTGCCAGGATAGCAGCATACCTGTACCTATATATGGGAGACATGCAGGATAGATGTGCTGAAAGCCAAAATCTGGCAAATAGGCAACAGATGGCATTACAGAAGGCCCAATCTGATCTGGACTCTTCTGAGCAGAGGCTGCAGAGGAGCCAGGAGGCAGAAAATAATAGTAGGCAATATATCATTAAAATAAAAGAGGATATGGGCATCCTACAACAGGAAAAGACAGACCAGGATACCCGATTTCTGGCCCTGCAGAAGGAGCACCAAGACAGTTTGGACTCCTTACTGCAGAACCAGAAAAAGCTGGAGCAACAGATCAATTTCAACAGGGCATGCACAGAGCAGGTAGCCACCCTGCAAATCCAACTAGACAGAGAGAAAGAGGAGAGCAATAAACTGATTCTGAAAGACCTGGATACCCAGGCAGAGTTTGATGAGGAGCGCCAAAAAGCTGGTGCCCTTCAACGGCAAAGGGACGACCTGGCGGCACAAATGCAGGCTCTTAGTCAGGAAAGAGACGCCATAGGCCAGGAAGTCTGCCACTTAAAAAAGGAAATTGAAGAAAATCACCTGGCCCTCCAGGGGCTGGGTGATCTCCAAAAAGAAAACCAGAACTTGGTAGAGCACACCAGAAGGGTGGAAGATGCTCTAGCAAGAAAGGAGCAGGCCAATAGGGACACCGCTCAGGAGGTAAACCTCCTGCAGCAAAGACTGGCCCAGTTCTCCAGGACCAACCAGGAAGCACAGAGGGAGAATGAGGCCCTCTGTCAACACAATGATAGGCTCCAGCAACAGGTAGCGATGCAGGAGAAACTGATAGAGTCGAGTAAGGCCTTAACAGAGGAACTGAAGGCACAAATGCAGGCTCTTGCATTGCAACAGGGAGCAGGGGCGGATAGAGATGAGGTTCGCTGGGAAATGGAAACTCCGGAGCATAACCTCAGGAGCCCTAGTACCAGAGGCCCTCATACCTCTCAGTCCCTGGACTCTGCCACCCCCATGTCCCCTGGTGCACATGAGCACAGGGCCACAGGGATGGCAGATTACTATCCAGCTAAAAGTATGGGGCTCATAGGCCAGTACCACTCAGGAATGGAGGGGTGGGCATCCGGGTATGGGCACCCAAGTACAGTACAGTTCAGTGGGGAACCCCAGGAGAGTAGGCCCATTAAGGGCATCCTGAAAACCTCTGCCCAGTTAGGTCAGTGGAGGGGGTACCCATCAAATCCTGGCAGCAAGGAGGAATCTGAAGACTCCTCTGAACTGCGCAGGACACAGGAGACCAGGTCCCCACATTCTGCCAGCCATTCCCAGGCTCGCAGAATCCGGGAAAACCTGGAAGAACAGACGGGAACCTCTGGGAGCAGTGCCTCTGAGTCCGAGGAAGAATGGACAAGGGTTACCCGAACCAAAAAGGCCAATAAGGCAAAAAGGGCCTTGCTTAAGGACCCCTTAAAGCAGATTAAGGCGATCAGGAGCGTCATCACGCCTTACCATAAGAACGCTAAGTATTCTGTTTGGGAGCACTTAGAGTTGTTTGAACAAATGATGGAGACTTTCCATTTGAAGGACAGCCAAAGCTGTATTCAATATGTAAAGTGGACCTTCTCCCCGGAATACTCCAGTTTCTTTGCGGGGCTGGAGGACCAAAATCATTTAAGATGGTCCACCTATAAGGCGGCCATCTTGAAACATTTTTCTGTTCACAGAAATCCTCAAGAGGCTCGCAAGGCAGCCTACAATTTGCAATGTGGGGAGGATCAGGCCCCACAAGAATTTGTGCAGGAGTTAAAGCGTGCTTTTGCACAGACCACAAGAAGGGTGCGCACGGATAGCAGGGAATTTATTAATACGTTTTTCCATGCCTTGCCCAAATATATCATGACCCAGCTCGTGAGGGATTTTCACGAGAAAAGATCTTTAGACTGGGTCATTGAACAGGCTACCCGGATCTATGAGGTGCAGAAACCGATAGATAGCAAAAGTAATGCCCAGAAAAACCCCAAAGCCAACAGCACCCCTGCTGCTGCCAAGGTGGCAGAGGTAAAGGTCACCCCCGTTTTGGATTTGGAGATGGGGGGGCCTAAAAACCTGCCTGCACCTAATAATGCTAGGCCCAGGAGGTCCTCAGGTCAGTCACAGACAGGGAGCCAAGGAGGCAGCCCCACAAATGGGGTCCCTCGCTCTCCTGATTATGTAAGTCCCCGTTACAAGGGAAATCGACCCATCCTGGGTTATGTGTGGACTCCTCCAGCCCAAGGGGGGGGGATCCAGCCAAGCACCTAACCCAGGGAACTTCCCTCCAAACTTCCCTCAGGAGGGCAGAAATTTACCAAACCCTGGGCAGAACTTTTTCCCCAGATATCCACCCGACTTTCAGCCCCAAAACCATCCATCCTTCTTTCCCCAATTCCCTGAGCCCAGACCACTGAATCCGGGAGAGGGGAGGCCAAGGGTGGAGGGGTACCCAAATCTTCCCAACCCGGGGTATTACCAGAGGAGGGACAGCTACCCTTCCCGGGATCAGCCCAGGGGAGAAAACAGGGCCCCGTATCAGCCTGAGCGGGTTTCCCAGTTAGAGCGCCAGGTTCAAAACATGGCGCGGGATCTGGGTCACATACTGAGGGCTCAGCAGAACCCTCAGATGGGCGTGCCGGCGCAGAACGCACCCAACTCTGGACCTGGTGCTCCAGAACAATGACGGGGGCAGCACCCCGATAACACACCGGTTCCCAGGGAGGAGGCACAAAGGGAAGGGGGGTGTAAAGCCTTGGAGGAAGCTTCCTTCCTCACTTGTAAACAGCCCCTGGAAACCCAGGAACCGGAAACAAAATCTCTGGCCCCTGAAAGTCTGCCTCCTAAGGAGCGGAGGGGGGGTAGGAGAAACAAAAGACCCAAACAGACTCAGTTTGAGGAGGAGGTACAGATCTTCCAATTTGAGGGAGAGGGATCCTCAGAGGATCCTGGGAAAAGGATCTTCTCCTTCAGAGAGGGGGGAACTCCTCCCAAAGAAAAATGGGTCCCTAGGGATGCAAATCCAGACTGGGGAGATGTGGAGACTGAGCTACCGCCGCCCACCATCTCATCCCAGAACCAACCGCAAGAAAATCCCCTGGTTCAAACCCATACTGGGGACTGCCTCCAAAAAGGGGGGGGCGGCCCAGAACTGGAACCAGGGGAACCCACAATGGCTCTGATCTCCAGTTGCCAAATTTTTCTTTCAGATTCCCAAGGCTCTCCACAAGATTCTGCCCAAATCTCTTCGCTAGCGATGTCCAAAACCAGAAAGTTAGCCCACCAGTTGTCCAAAAATGTACATTACCTGTGCCCCCTTGAGGAGAAGGAGGGAAGATATTATGCCCCGGTACAAGTACAGGGGCAGGGTACAATCTCGGCACTGGTGGACACTGGATCTCAAGCTACCCTTCTGTCCAGAAGGGCCTTTGACGAACTGAATGCAGGAAGGGGAGAGAATTACCAAATTCCTCTCACCTCTCTTCCTGGACAACTACAGAACTTTGACGGGAAGGAAATTCCCGTCGAGGGGACGGCAGATTTGGACATTAAAATTGGGCGACATAAGTTGAAACACCCGGTCATAGTTGTGACACCAGAGGGCACCCCTTGTTTACTAGGGAATGACCTCCTGAGAAGGTTGTCACCCCTAATAGATTGCGTAAACAAGGTCCTCTGGACCCAGACTAGCCGACCGATAAAATTAAAACAGAGTGTCAACCATGTTAGTTTAAACGGCACCTGCCACATGGTTGAACAAAAATCTGACCAAGTAGAATTTCACTTCCAGAACAACCAAATTCCAGACGTGACAGTAATAGCAGTAGGACAACAGACTGGTGATGGGGGGTCCTCTCTATTTCTGAAAATCAACCTTCCTTCCAGTCTAAAGTGGTATTCCACGCTGGAAGGAAACACTCTGAAATTCTATACCAATCCACAATCTGAAACTCCCACTCCTCTAGTCCAGAAAGATGTGAAATCAGCTCAAAGCCTGGCTGATATTCAGCAATTTGGAGAGCAGTTGTTCATCCCTGTTCAGTTAAATGATGGGAAGGACTCTGTTCTCGCTCGAGTGTGTGTGAACAACGGTAAGAGCTTCATCAGCGAAGCCGTGTTTCGCCAACTCCCAAAAGATCCAGCCATTCCCACCTTCAAACTGATAGACAAATGGGAAATGGACCTGGAAGCACCTAATTCCAAACATCTCCTGCCAAGCAGGTGTATGCCGCCTTTTACTTAGGCAGTGACATTCTCAATCGCTTTGCCATTAGTTTGGACCTAATAAACTTCAAAGCTTGGTCCCGATTAGCGGATAATCCCATGGGCTTTGATGATCCAGAAAAAGCATTTAGGTCAGCTCAATTGCTACCTTATGCAGTTGAAATTCAGATTAAAGAGGAAGTCACCATCCCAGAAAGGATCCGACAATTCTCCCTGGAAGTGAAAGTTAAAAGGGGACAAGAGTTGAAAAACCCTGATGCTTACATACATCTAAATGCTTCTCTCCAACAGCAAGGGTTGGGGGTAAACCCAATTCCATTAGTCAACATAGAACATGACACCATTCCAATAGAGGTGGATAACAGCGACTTAAAGAGTATTACTCTAGCCGCAGGCACCATTATTGGAATGGCGGTTGATGACCGACATTTCTCCATTGATCTTGTAAATGAACTGTTAGGACCAATCCCCAAGGACTGTGTTGACAGTGACAGTGAGGACAATACAACACCAGACAGGATTTTCACCCGGCATGGGGGGAACTTCCTGGTGTACACTTCCTGCCCCTATGGTAAGGAAGATGTGACGTGTGACTTCAGGAGGGATGAGGTGATTTTCCAGGTACATGAGGGCTGCCTTTCCCACCTGAAGCCTCCGGTCCAAATCAGCACTCTGACCAGGGACTTCTCCACCCAGCTGGAGGAGGCCGCTGAAATAGCCAAACCAGAAGTCTTTCCAGGCTTCAGGCAGATGGTGGAAGAGAGAGTCAACCTAGCTGATGCCTGTGTGACTCTGGAACAAAAGCAAAAGTTGAAACAAGTTTTCTTGGATTTCCAAGATCTCTTTGCGGTAGACTCATATGACTGTGGTCGCACCGACATCCACACCACAACAATCCCCACGGACCCTGGCATGACTCCTGTGTTTGTGAAGCAATATCGCTTGCCTCTCGCATCAATGGAGTCCCTTACTGAAATAATTAAGAACCTTGAGTCCCGGGGAATAATCCGTCCAGTCCACAGCACCTTCAATAATCCGGTGCTGGGAATATTGAAGCCAAACGGCCAGTGGAGACTCTGCGCTGACCTCAGGGAGCTCAACAAACGGGTCCATACTTCCCGATGGCCTCTGCCCTACATTGACCAAGGTCTGGCCCAGATTCAGGGGTCACAGGTATTCACTGCAATAGACCTGACCAATGGATACTGGACCGTGCCTGTCAGTAGGGAGGACCAATACAAGCTGGCTTTTACCTTTGGGGGCCAGCAGTACACATGGACCCGGACTCCCTTCGGATACCTCAACTCCGGCAATGAATTCAACATTTTTCTACACAAGGCCATGCCCGACTTGGGTGCAAGGGGTAACCTGGCTTATGTAGATGATGTCCTCATCAAAAGCTCAACTGTTGAGGAACACATAGCGGAGATCCGTTATGTTCTGACACAGTTGAGGGCCGCCGGAGCAAAACTTTCCTTTCAGAAAGCACAGTGGTGTAAAACCCGTGTTAATTTCTTGGGGCATGAGATTACTCCTCAGGGTCTCTGTCCCCAGGAAAAGAAAGTGGAAGCACTTCAGAAACTGAAAGACCCCACAACTCTGCGGGAACTAAGGAGCCTCCTTGGACTGACTAATTACAGCAGAAAGTTCATTGAGGGCTACGCAGAGATCACCAGACCCCTGATTCATCTCCTAAAGGGGGGGGTCAAGTGGGAATGGGGTCCAGAACAAGCCGAGGCAGTAAAACAACTCAAAAGAAGCCTCTCACAAGCGCCTTGCCTAGCTTACCCGGTCAGAAACAAGGAGTTCTTCCTGGAGACAGGGTTCTCTAATACGTGCTTGACGGCCGTATTATACCAAAAGCATGACAAGGTCAATAAAGTAATCTCCTATGCGAGCAAAACTTTATCCTCTGTGGAGGAAAAATTCAACGATTGTGAGAAGGCACTCCTGGCGACGGTGTGGGCATTGAAGAATTACCGCCCGTTTATCCAGGGGGAGCACATCATAGTGGAGACTCCACACCAGCCTCTGCAATATCTCCAAAGTGACAGAATCCGGGCCGGAAATGTGAGTAATTCCCGAATTACTTCCTGGATTCTGTCAATGCAAGGCTTTCCTGTGGAGGTCAGATATGGCCAAAACAAGAAGAGTCCCCTCGCGCAAGGTCTGGCTGACTTGCATGATTGTGCCAGAGAAAACTGTCTCGAGGACGAAGGTCTAAAAATAAAGGACAACATGGAGGCATACCTTAATTCCCCACACAAAGTCTTTGAAGAAGACAAGTGTGAGGGAATGCCCACTGTGTATGTGGATGGATGCTCTTACCATGTTGACAACAAAGGGGAGAAAGAACTGGTGGCCGGCGTAGGGAATGCATGGGTGAATGAGTCCCCAGAACCCTCCGCTGGATACAAAATTGGTCCCCGAAGTAGTCAGGTGGCAGAATTGATGGCTGTGCATCAGGCCATCCTCACTGCTGTCCAGCATCAACTCCACGAACTGGTCATAATCACAGATTCGGATTATGTACGGAACGGGTTCGTGGAGCACCTGGTTAATTGGAAAACCAGAGGCATGTTATGTGCTAACAACAAACCCTTGAAACATGGGAAGTTGATCCAAAACATTGATGATTTGGTCACCTCGAATGAGATGACCATCTATTGGAAAAAGATCAAGGGTCATTCCAAAGTAGAGGGACCAGACAAAACTGGAAACGACTTAGCTGATCAGCTGGCCAAAACCGGGGCCATCCAAGGGGATCTAATTGAGATTGAGTCCCTGTTGGGGGAAATCCAGGTCACTGCTATCACTAGGTCCCAGACAAATGCTCACAACGACCTTTCAATTGCACAATGGAGTAAGGAGACCCCTGATGCTGATTTGATTACAGCTCAGAAGGGGGATCCAATTATTGGTAAATTTTACCAGCACCTTGAGGACCCTGAGAACTTTCCCCTGACGGATACCGATTACATTGGGAAAGAGGACCTAAGAGTGTTGATGAAATGTCCAAAAATGTTCCGAATCCAAGACGGTTTGTTGGTAAGGAAATCCAAAGCTGGCCACGATCAGTGGGTGGTTCCTACCTCATTCCGCAGCCTGATGTTAAGTCACGCCCATGATGCGGCCACCGCCGGTCATAGGGGGTTTCACACAACACTGGAAATCTTAAGAGAGGTTGCATACTGGCCACACATGGGCCAGGACCTCAACCAATATTTGAAGGGTTGTCTTGTGTGTGCACAATTTCAGCCGACATCCCTCACACACCGGGCGCCTTTACAAAAGAGGGGAATGACACTGCCATGGTCAGATTTACAAATCGACTTTGTAGGCCCCGTGGTTCGCTCGGCTAGGGGGAATAAGTATATGTTGACCGTCACATGCTTGTTTACCAAGTGGGTGGAATGTTTCCCAGCCCCAAATTGCAAGGCAGAAACTGCAGCTGCCTTGATGATTAACCACATCTTTTCCCGTTTTGGTCTACCTCAAAGGATTGAGTCAGACAGAGGTAGCCACTTCACCAGTGAAGTAATGACAAAGATGTGGGAGATACTGGGGGTCAAAAGGAAGTTGCATATTGCTTATCGGCCAGCTTCTTCTGGGGCAGTAGAGAGATATAACCGAACCATTGTGAGCATATTAAAGAAGTTTGTGGCAGATTCTGGGCCAAGTTGGGATATCCGATTACCTCTGGTCCTAATGGCTATCAGATCTACCCCTTCATCTGCAACCAAAATGTCACCATTTGAGTTGATGACTGGGCGCAAGATGGTGCTTCCTCAGCATTTGCTCTATAGGACCCAAGAGCAGACACTGATAAATGCCTCCACTACTCATGAGTATGTAGAGAATTTAAGGAAACACCTCCAACATGCTTTTGCTTATGCTCAGCGGAATCTAGAAAGATCAGCTGATAGCATGAAGACCCATTATGACCTGAAAACTTCCAGGAAGGAATATCAGGTGGGAGACCGGGTCTATCTATACAACTTCCAAAGGAACCAGGCCAAGCAGCGCAAATTTTTGCCTACATGGAAGGGACCCTTTGAGATCATCGACAAGATCTCCCCTGTGGCCTACAAAATCCACATCCCCAAAGGCCCTTTGGCAGCGGGGGAAGACAAATGGGTCCACATAAACCAGTTGAAATGTTGCCATCCCAGGCACACTCTGCAACAACTGGAGGAATCCTCTGGAATCCTAGCGGGTACTGTCTCAGACTAATTCAGTTCCAATCATAAAACATACCACATCTAGTCTCTAAAATATTGTGATTTGCATGAAACTGTCTCTTAGTTATACTGTTTTTTATCAAAATAAGAATGTAATGTTTCGTCATGATGAAATGCATATGCTATCCCACTATCTCAACGGTGGTGGAAAAACGTCTATGAATAGGTATTGCCGCTCTTCCTTTGTCGTCCTAGGAGAAAGAAAACCTTGAGACGGGCCAAGGAGGACGATCCGGAGACCGGGAGCTGAGACGCAATGGGCTCGGGGTACCGCCCAATATTCCCATCAGGACCGGCGAGGAGAACCGATCGATCCGACCGGATGGAGGAAAAGATGCTGAACTGTGCCATCTATTGGAAGAAGATGAGGAAACATCCCAGATCTTGCGGGTCCCATTCGTGAAATAGAATGGCCATCGCAAGAGGGGGGCTTGTGGGATGTATTTACCCATGCATCCGAGCCCTACCTCAAATCTGTGCAGTACTGGCATTGAAAACCTCATGATGGCCAGAGCTTCCCAGAAAATGCACAGGGAAATGCATGAAGAATAGGCTGCCACTCATTTTTGCCGATGTTATGGGCACAGAAGGACACTGCCTAAAACCACCATTGGACTACCCACACAGTAGTCTGAAACCATTGGGAATGGCAATGCTGATTGCCAAATGCAACCTAGAATTGTGGGGAATTCATTCTTAAATCCCAAAAATGGGTGCAGTACCAGTACTCACCACTATCCAAAAGCCGGCAGTTTAAAACCACCCTGTGTTTCTCTGAAGGCAAGCCAAAGTGCCTATTTCAAACATTGCAATATGTGCAAAATATTCACTGGACACCAGCAGACATTTGGTAGAATGGAGTGTTGTGTGCCTACAAAATCTGGGAAATGAAGAGCCCAGAACAATGCTTATAACAAAACGGGCTGAGCTATGGAGTCAGCAGTTTAAGTTGCACTGGATTTAAAGACACTAAAATTGAAAATGTTTAGATTAAATGAGTGACCTATGTTTGGTGTCACATGCCTTTGTAACTGTTGAAATGCCATAGTTTTGCACTTAGAATCAGCCTTCTAGCTGCATATGTGAAATGTTTAGTTTTATTTGAAGGCAGAAACTGGGGAACAAAAAGTGACATTTTATCTGAAACCTGGCTTAAGGAACTGAATTCTGCCTGGCAACTACCCCCATCAGGAGTGAAACTTGAGTCACAGCTGTGTTCCCAGGCCTAGCTGCCCTTTTGCTGCTCACACTAAGGATATGCCATCTATCTGATAATTGAATTACCTGTGCTCTGCAGGAAAGTGAACAAAGCCCTGTCCTGGCTCAGGCAAAGGTTTTATTGGCAGGAGTCGTAAATGGTCGTAAAAAGTGGCTTCCTCCTGAGGAAAGGGGAGGAGCACTGCCTGTGAGAGCAAGCTGGCTTGGCAGAACTGGATTAACCAGTATTTCTACCTTGTGCTGAGAGAAAACCACACCCCTTTGGAGCCAGAACATAACTTTAAAAAGATGAATAACTCATAGAGCGGACATGTGAACATTTTATAAATGACACCATAATTCTTGTGATTTTTCTGCCCACATTTTAAGAGGTTTTTCGACCCGGTGGCGTGTTCAAGGGGGTGTCAGCGGAAAAGTGGGGATAACTGTATGCATGTTAAAAATCTGAAACTTCATCAGTTAATGTCCGTACTCCCTGCGCACATGTATGTAAAGTTGGGTCAATGTCAGAAAATGCAAAATCAGTTAAAAAGTGAAATATGTGCCATTTCTGAATGCAAGCTCCCAGGAAGAGCAGAGTTTGAACAGAGGATACCTCCTGTAATGCATGATGGGTGCATATGATTTTAAAACAATATGTACCTCTGCAAATATGTATTTGTTTCAAATCTAGATTTGTGTGTAAGTTGACAGGAGGAGTGGACTTTCTGCAGGCTGTAAAATGACATCACTCTGACTCACAGTTCATTCCCCAATCAAATGATAAATGGAAGTTTGACCAATTAGAAGCTGAGAGAGAGGTAGGGTCAGTGATGCTAGAACACACCCACATTTTAAACACATAAAAGCAGACAGACAGGACAGATAGGGACTTTTTCAATTCCATCTGCAGCGGGACGCTCTGCCGGAAAAATCCATGCTTTACCTCCATCAAACCTCCAGGGAGCCAAACTAGAGACTTCAATCTATCCAGAACTAGAGACCCAGACCAGAGAACCAGAGAGAGCTGACCCAGATCACTGTGAAGTGCAGAGACCAGAGGCGAATTTAAAACCCTGACCAGATCCGTGATGAGGCCCATTTCACTCAAGAATATAGTGTGAGTACCTAGAAAACTGTGCAGAACCAATCTCCTAGTTAAAATAATATAATTCAATCCATTTTTATCTAAGTAGAACTGCAGCTTAGCAATTGTGTTATCCTGCCATCATTTTTAAAGCTGAAAAAGTGTGCGTTTAAAATTTCAAATCTGAAAAACGACCTTTATTCAATCGCTCATATCTCCGCAACCGTTTGTGCTAGAGACTTGCAGTAACTTTTATTTGGAAGCTGAGATCCTAGGCTTTCCTAGGACCCCAAAGCGATAGAGATAGTCCTTGTGGTTCTCCTGTAATAGCGCTCGGCGCATCCGCGAATTTTGCCGCGATTTGCAAATTTCTTCACGTGTAAAAAGACAGCAGTTTTGCCTTCCATTGCCAGAAATTCGTTTAACCTGCTAACTATCCCTGCATCATTGCTAGTGTGAGCCTGGACTAATATTAACTAGATACCAATCACCCTGAACCTCTGAAAGGGAATTAAAAACATTTCCAGCATATTTTTTTAATTCATTGCCAGCACATATCAAAGCAATTTGGGCCTGTGTTTTCAAACTTCTGTAGTCTAAGCTTGCTGGGGTGAACTGATTTACATTGATTGCATTTCTGAGAACTGTGTGTTTTCCTTCCATTTCCTTGCCTTGCATCAAGGGGGGGGAGGGGATTGCCAGAGAAAAGTGATTACATTGTTTGGTTGAAATCATATTGAGTATTTTCTGTACTGCATTCATTGAATATTGCATCCACCTGAGCTTACATAAAGCATTCTGCACCACCTTCTTCTTTTGTTCCTATTCACCTGTGTGCTATCTTATCCATTTCATGTCAACTCCTTATTGATTATAGAGAAGCGTGTTAGTGCCAGATTCTCCGTTGTTAATATTTATCATATCAGATTAAGTGTGATATTCAATTATTAATTTACTATAAAGGGTGATATATATCTATTGTTTGAATTATCAAATAAACCTTTTAAACTTGCAAAACAGAACTACTTCTTGGCTCAGTGGGGTCAGGGGGATTCCAAGAGAGGGGTGTTATATAGGGGTAGTCATCCAGAACGCATGAACTGGACCTAAAGATATATCAATAAGGGTTTTCATTCAGTATTATAGACTAGGCGTTGACTTAGCTGTAGTGTTGAATTGAATCCCCTTACAGAGCGCAGGAGGGCAGGGTTACGGCCATGTGCGGTAGCCCGCATAAAAATAGGACAAACATTTTCTTTTTTTATTCTTTTTGACTAAAGTGCACCGGTCCCGCCCCGAAGGATAGAATGTCCTACAAGTATGGAGGAAAGGGGACGGAACGTAGGAGTATATTTCTTTCAGAAGAGAGGCGGGACAGGGGTCGGGGGTGGGGGGGAGAGAGAGATCCTAAGGGTCTGCTGCCGGATAGTAGATCTAAGAAATAGGGCCTCATTCCGACCCAGGCGGTAAGGGGTTTACGGCAGCGTAAACAGCGCCGACCCTTACCGCCTGATTCCGAGGTCCCTTAGCGCCATGGAGGATTTAACACCTGCTTTTAGCAGGTGTTAAAATCCATGGCGCTAAGGGACCTTGTTGTTAATTATGCCACCGTAATTTACGGTGGCGTAATTAACGCCTTCCCCACTCCCATTATGCCCTATGGGGCAAAAATGGGAATGGCGAAGGGTAAATGGGGATTGGGGACTTACCGCCCCGCGAACCTCGGAATGGGGCGGTAAATCCGCCAACCACCATGGCGTAAACGTAGTTTACGCCATGGTGGTAAAGGTACGACCCAGGCGGTAACTTACCGCCTGGGTCGGAATGAGGCCCATAGTCTCCCGAGATGGGTTGGAAAGAGTCGAAGGCTAGCATTGTGGTCGTCGGGGCAAGGGGATCGGAAGGGGTAGGTGTGGGGGTGGAGAGTTTGGTGTTGAGGGTTGTCACCCCGTCTAGTTCAGTGTTGTATAAATTTAGCGAGAAGGAGTCGCAGAGCATTTGCGTGTGGGTGGTTTGGGCAGATGTAGGTTTTACGAATTCTGAGATGATCTTGTGGAGTTCTTTGCTGCTGCTGCCACAGTTCAGAATTAACTGCAATAGGCCTTTATGGCCCCTCAGATTTCTAATTACTGTGGTGGTGGGCAAACAGATCTGCTGAGATCGGTTTTAGATGCTCACCATTTGTGCTCAAGAGAGTTATTTTGACTTTTGAAAGTCTTCATGTACGCCGTGAACCATTTGGGAATGCTCCTTGCCGCGAGGGTGCAGGGCATGAGGGAGTGAGAGGAATGAGTGATTCTTTAAGCCAGGAGTCAAAGGATTTGAAAGGGTCTACCACAGGTCTGCATCGCTGGGGGGACAGAGTAGCAGGGCTTTGGCTAGGTCAGGGAGTACCTTGACATTGTTCCAGCATTTGTGATAAAAAATGAGGGTGGGGGAGGAAGGGGAGCTGTGAAAGCTGTGGGAGGAAGGGCTGGTGTGTCGATAGAGAAAGGGATTGCAGAGTTGTCTATCCAGATAAGCAGCTTGGGATTGGATATAGAGACAAGGTCATAGGAGCTGAAGATCGCATCAAGGGTGTGACCGCCTGAGTGAGTTGGACCAGTGGTATGTCGGGAGATGTAGAGTGCCTCAAGACTGTAGATCAGAGGTTGGGTCGTGGGGTTGTTGGGCATATCAAACCAGATATTGAAATCTCCCAATAGTGTAAGAGTTGGGTGATTTATCTGAATGGTAGCTATTGAGTCACAGATTGTTGGCAAAATGTAGGTAGAAGCAGCAAGTGTTGATGGTAGCGAGAATTTTACTAGAAGGGATTCGCAGGTAGCATTGCATGTCTGAGTTTTTCGACGAGTGAGACAGAAATGAGGTTTGTAGAGGATTGCCACTCCGCCACCTCTGGAAGGTCCGTTGTGGGCAATAAGAGAGTAGCCAGGGGGAAAGCCTCATGCGCAACTGGTGCAAAATTGTCAGAGAGCCAGGTTTCAGTGATAAAAATTAGATTGGGATTGGGTCAAAGATGCTGCGTCCGTTTCTCGCCACGGAGCGGGCATTAAAAAGGATGCATGCGACTTCATGAGGGGAGGTGATTTTTAAGATGCTTGTCACAGGGAGAGCTCTGTGGTCATTGGTGCCCAGTGTGATGAGGTGTGGTAGATCAGTCCGTGGGGCAGACAAGGGAGGGGGAGTTGAGACAGACTGAGGAGTTAGGGGGATCTGGATGCATGTACTCTGAGGGTTGGGTGAGTGGGTTAGGTCGATGGGGAGCGGAAAGAGTAGGCGGGCTGTGGTAGGTATCCGAGAGACATGGTGGAAAGGATCGGGGCCTGGGAGGGTGGTGAGTGTTGCACTTATGGGTGAGGAGTTCCAGAGTGATCGCAGAGATGCCACGGTAGTGGCGAGGGACTTGTGATGTGTTGAGCACCAAAGAGCCCTCTGGCTTGTGAGTTTGAGGTTGCGCGCTCTGTGTATGGACTGGGAGTATGGGGTCGTTCTCAATAGATGCCAGGGGATAGAGGGAGGATATTTTCGGGTGGGTTGAGATGTGTTGTATGAGGGTTTGTGGGGTGTTTGGCATGCCAAAGCGCTCCTCTGATCTTAGAGTTACAGGCAGAATGATTTGTGGGTGGGCAAGGGGGGGGTCAGAGTATCAGTGTTTGGGGGCAAGGGCCGTGGGTGGAAACACAATGTAGGATTATAAGGGGTGGGGTGTAGGGTGGGTTCATGAAAATAGGTGCTAGAGCAGAGGTTATATGACACGAGGGGTGAGTTATGGGGGTTGTGAATGGTGCAGAAGGGGCAAGGGATGAGCGGGTCAGAGAGGTGGACTTTGTTGATGTGGTATCTCCATCCGGGAGGGGAGATCAGGGGCTGCACTGAGTGGTAATGCAATAGCAGCACCTACATTTTGAGTCACCTGGATAGAGGGAGACAGGGCTTAACACGGGGGAGACCGTAAATGCCATAGTAGCACCTATATTGGTAATTAGTGAGGCATACAGGCTTAGCTTACATAGCAATCCATACTTGTAATACTGTATGGTCAAAAGGGAGATCAGATGCCTACATTTAGCGAGGTAATGGAAAAACAGACAATAGTAGACACTCATAGAGGGCGAACAAACCAAACCCAGGATGTATAATGGACTTTCTTGAGATTGTAGTCTTTCTGACCCCTTTTTAGCTACAGGTCTCAAGAGGATTTACTGACCTGTGCCACTAGTAAATGATGGAACCAGTGCAAAAACAGCCATGCTTTATTCATCCAGATATTAGGGGTTGTCCTTCCAAGGGTAGTGAGGGGTTGTCAGAGATTAGCATATGTACAAGGTGTACGCTGTTCTTCACAGGGCACCTCCTGGAGCCAGGAAGGTACTGCCTAATCCCCTAACAGTCATTTAGACTGCAGAACCGGGAAAGTAGGAAAGAGGCAGTTCAGCTGTCTCTCTGGCGTAAATCGGGTGTAAACTGAATTTTGCTCTTATATTTACAACCTTTACAGCAGTTATTATGATGTCTGAGGAAAATGTCAGAGACGGCAGCAGAATTACCTCATACTCACTCCTAAAATGGGCATCTGCTGTGTGTTCCCTTTGTGGCCACAGAAGCAGCATACATTGGCCTCAGTCAATGTCATGCTAAAACCAGCTGAGAAATATAAACAGAGGATGTGCAACACAAAAAAGAAGCTTGCTGGTCCATAATAATTGTGCAGAACACCTTATGTGTGACTAGGATCCACCATTTTGTAAATGCCTGGGCTACTCTGTAATCTGGGACAATGATTGAAGAATGCTGACTGTAAGAACTCATTTGATCTACCCCAGCCAGTGTATAGACCGAAGTACATCATAAAAGACAAAGTGTATAGGTTCCTGACAATGGAGGAGCAGAGCCTCTTTTTGTGTGAATCAGACATTTTGTAAATGTTTAGGCTACTGTGAAATCAGGGTCTAGGTTTGTAGAATGCTGGATGTAAGAGCTCCTTTAGTCTACCATGAACTGTGTACATACATACACACACACATACACACACACATTTATGTTTCTCATCTGTGACAGCCACCAACAAGGTGGCCTAAAAGTGCCTATGCAATTTGCCTTGTGATATAGCACCTAAGGGCAGAAAGGCTGCAAACAATGTAGCAGGGCACCTTCAGATCCCTCACAAGTCATCACTGCCCACACTTACATTTTGTCATAGTACACTGATACTGGGGCACCCTTAGGTTTCTCACAATGCACCTATGCCACACATATATCATGTATGATGCCCATTCAGTATTGAGACACATCAGAGCTATTACAGTACATATCTAGCTACACTAACAACATTTTTTTTTTTTTTTTTTTTTATTATACACTAACAACATTTATTTGTGCATGCATTTATTACCAGGATATTTGCGTAGTGGTGGCACGAGTTATGGTTCCATAGCTTACCATAACTGTTGAATGTCTTATGTTTTTCGATTTTACTTGTAACCAAAACGTCCCATTAAGAAAGATGTTTCTCTGGAAGTGTGTGTGTGTGTATGTGTGTCTGTGTGTGTGTGTGTACATAAGCAGCAATAGTACAAGACTCCAAAATATAGGACTATCCAATCAGGGTTATATACAAATATTTAAACTTTAATGAAACAGACCACTATGCAAATAACTTAAAATAAAGAACACTAGCAAAAACCCACCTCTGTGGGAAGAACATGGAAAATGCAGAAAATTAAGATGATTGTACCCTGGGTAATGCAGCAGCTTTGAGGAAAAAGACATTGCAACAATGTCACTTTAAAAGGATAGGCAATTGAGAAAAAAAGTGCAAAAGTATGGCCTAGTAGTCACTATCGCCCCAAAAGCCCACAAGGGGGTCTGGGCCTCTCAAAAGTAGATTAGTCTCTTCTTGTTGGTTCAACAGTGTTTAACTGAGCTTCTCAGCATTATGCATGCAAGTCAAAACAGGTTCCAATGCAGTGAATCGCGGTGATCCAAGTGACAAGTCACATCTAGTTATGTACAACATGAAGCTCCATTCAGTTTGATGTGGTAATAGAACAGTGTGTATTGAAGGGTCCATCATTGTCTGTTCAATAGTCGAGCTTGGGTCGATGTGAAGATGGTCTGGTTGAAGATGCCGGTGTTTTAAGACTTCCCCAGTTGTGAGATTCTTGTTTGAGCCAGAGCAGTCAAGTACTATGCTGGCGAGATGCAGCAGCAAACTCGCTTCATGCAGCAATTCCAATGTTTGAGGTTTGAATAGAGTACCAGGATGGTTCGAAGCCGTGGAACACAGGAATCCAGCTGCTTTTCTTCTCCTGTGCTTCGTGTCCACATTCAGGGTGTCTGAGACAAGATGAGTATTTTTCTTCTACACTCCTAGACCAGGGAGGTTATCTAGCATCTGCAAGAGTCCTTCAACTCCACTGAGGGACCTAGGTACCCGTTCAGCTTGCAGAGACTGCAGGTCATTGTCCAACAGCAGTCACCCCCATTCGTCCCTGGGGATGGTTAGTTGACAAAGCTTGCCTCTGCCCTTTGAACACCTGCCTTCACCTCTGGCAGATGGCTTTGGAAATGACAGCTCCCCATCAGTGACTAATCAAATTATTTGGTTCGTAAAAGCCCAAGATGAATCCAAGAATACGTGGTGGTCTCCTTCCTTTTAAAGGAAAAATGGCCACAGGGAATCAGAGAAAATAAGCACGCCTGTTCTAAAATGGCCCAGTCACTGTCTCAATGACAAGCAACTTTTGCCTTCTTGCATCTTCCCAAAAGTGCTTTGTGTTATAATGAATGTCCTCCACTCCTTTGCAGTGTCCTCACAGCTCCCTTCTCCTTGCTTTCCTTTCTCTTTCCCTTTTCCCTTTATGTTGTCAAATGCTTGGAATTCTATAACGCTCTGCTCATCCGAAGGTGGAGAAGACTGGAAGTGGAGGAGAAAGGGAAGGAATGATAACCACACAGAAAAGCAAGATAGTGGAACCCTTCCCCATTCCCTTCTGCCCTTTCTGGCTATTCTAACTCCACCCCTTCCCAAGCCAGCAGCTTCCTAGGAGCTCTCTTGAGGAGGGTTTCCTGGGCCGGAAGGGCAGTGTTACCCAACCTCAGGTAGGATCACAAGAGACAGTCTACCTGCCTTTTGTCTTGCTTGATGAAGCCACAAAAGGCAATGGGCCTCATTACATGGAAAGCGGTGATCCAGGGTGCTATTAGCACCCTAGACCATGCCGGTAAATTACCGGCACCGCCTTGGCGGAAAAGGGATTTACCGCCCCATTCCAAGGTTGGTGGAGCGGTAAATCCCCCTTCCGCCATTGCCCTTCCCCATTCCCATTTCTGCCCCATAGGGCTCTATGGGAATGGGGAAGGCGCTAATTACGGCACCGCAATTTTGCGGTGCCGTAATTAGCTCCGAGGTCCCTTAGCGGGTTGGTTTTTAACGCCTGCAAAAAGCAGGCGTTAAAGCACCAACCCGCTAAGGGACCTCGTAGTAAGGCGGTAATGGTTAACGGTCACCATTACCATTAACGGTGGCCGTTAACCATTACCGCCTTCCGGGTAATGAGGCCCAATGACTCCACACCACATTTCAATAGATGACTTGAGCTCAAAGGGTTGACATGAGTTATATACCAATATGATGTGGCTTTAATATTTGTGTGCACTAAAAGTCACCATACTAAAACCCAGGCATGGCTTAATTCTTAGCGATTACCCGTCCACTACACAGATAGCATAACAATTAGCCTGCAGTGTCTAGAGTCATAGCAGCTGTCACACGGGGCACATGCAACCTCTGAGCCTGCCCTCTGCCACTTTAGAGCATTTGCTTCGGATGTCAGGAGACTGATGCAGCAGGGCATATGTGTTCACTATGCTTTTGGCATGGAGTGTTTTGACAGGAGGGTTTGATGGGCTGACCATCAGTTCAGAGATGGATTACCCACATCATTTTATTATAATTACATATCAAAGAAGTCAGGGTTTCTACACGCCTTCTAGGTGGTAATACTTCACAGAGTGCAAGAGTGCTGTAAACCGAGAAAGAAACCTTGCATGGCCCAGTGACTAGCACTGGCTTGCCTGTCCCGAGTAGCACAGTGGGGTATACTATAGGACCCAGTAGGAGATGGAAACAGCCTGTCGTCCATTGAAGTGCCAAACTGAGGACAATTGGCTGTACCGCTAACATTTCGAAACATCTCTCTGGAAAAGTGTACACTTTCACAGGACCTCTCGCCACCTGATATTCAGGAGATACAAGCTATTCTCGAATTAATTCACCCATCACGACCCAGAGGTGCAGAGTGTCGTTTTATTTCTCATGGTCAGTAGGTATGTCGCCATTTATAAACTTTTGTCATTTCCATTTGAATCTGATTCAAAATATACGACGGCTTGCTTTTTCTTTGGATGTTTCAGAAACAGAGCCTTTGATTGTTGAACATATACATGCACTTGCATAGGCCAACGGTGGCAGTATTATAGTACAATCCACCTGCCCAAATGCATTGCGTGCATGCCCCAAGAGCATGTGTACATACCAAGTGCAAATAAAGTGCAGACGTATTTGCAATGGTTCGATTGGTGTTTGAGCACAAGCATGCTACTGTAATACTGTGCCAGATGTCACTTCTAAGGACATGTTCGGAAGATTTTAGTTATTGGATTCTCATTCATAGCGTATCCAGCAATGCAAACGATGATATGAAGAGTGGGTTCTGCCTGCTGTTTTGATCTAAGGAGTGTGATATGTTGGTACTAACACATGAGACTCACAAGATGTATTTTTGCTTTTCCATGTTTTGGGAGGTGTTTTTCAGTAAATGTTCCTAGTTACTTGATTGGACTGGGACAATGTTGTCCTTCTGCTATGTGTTAAATGTGGAGGGATTTCCACTCTCAGAGATTCCATGAGCCTACGGGCCAGCCCATAGTCAGGTGTTCCACTCTGAAGCTCAAATCCTTGACGGTAGCTCTGGTAGAGCAAGGTTCTTGGATCTACTACCTAGGCAGGGATAGAGGGATGCACGTTCTCTATGTAAATACACAAATCTGTGCGTTCAATATGTAACTACATACATACTTTATTTCTGTTCTGAGGGAAATTACCCTCTCATAGTATCTTGCTACTTATGTACCCCTGCTCTCTCACACAACCTGAAAGTAGTGTGATTTTAAGTCTCTTGCAAAGATGCCTTTAGTTAATGTGAACCACTCTAACATGTTTACATCTAGTGTGGCACTGTACAAGGTACTAGATGCAGTTCATATGTAATGCCTTCCCCCAACATATGCTTGATCATTATGGTGGATATGATATGTTCAGATATGACATGTTATTGTAACTGGGGTCCCAGTAGCTGAAGATGCCATTTGACGTTTACCCTGTATGTTTAAAAAAAGGCACTAAGGGCACTTTCATCCTACATACTATGTTGCTCTTTAATTTCAGAAAAAGCCAGGTGCCTGCGGTTGTGCTATATTTCACCTTTCACTTTCACATAAGAGCACATCTTAAAGGTGCTCCCCTGCTACTATGTGAACAAGGAGAAGCTGCACCTGCAGCCCTCCCTCATACTCTCCACCAGTGAAGTGTGCCATGACCCAGAACACCCAAGAAGCAAACAATAACCTTCCCTTCCTGAGTGTGCCTTCTGCTGTGCTTGTAACTGGGGTTCCAGTAGCTGAAGATGCCATTTCAAGCTTACCATACTCGTTTAAAAGTAGGCACACTAAGTGTACTTTGGTACTCCATCCTGTATGTATATCATCCTTTAGGAATGTCTGAGCATGTGCCCAGTCATTCATACCCCGAGAGCCTGCCCTGTCAGCCCTTCCTCTCCTAGGATTCTGGGTATTGTACGATTTGAATGACTATTAAAGTCCGACCCCACCAAAAGACCTAAAACAAACACCACGCAAAGTTCGGACTACCAAAAGTCCGAACTTTTAGTGGTGTGGGTTTAGGTTTTTTCAGTGGGGTCGGACTTGGGACTGGGGGTTGTCCCCCGGAGGACAACCCTCCAGCCCCCTGCCAGATGAAGAGAAAATAAAAAAAAGCCAGGGCTGCAGGGGTATCCCCCTCAATACCCCGCTCACTATGCTATACAGTATCGTGAGTGGGGTGTTGCGGGGTACACCCCTGTAGTACACCTGAGAACAAAACAAAACAAAAAAAATGTGGGCTACGGGGGTGTCCTCAGCAACACCCCGCTCACTATACTTTCCAGTATATTGAACGGGGGTTGCAGGGGAAATCCCTCCAGCATCCGGAAAAAAAAAAAAAAGAAAAAAGAAAAGGACCCTGTGGTGCCAGTTCCTGATCACGGAAGTGAAAGGGAACTGGTGCCGCAGGGACACAGCATGAAGGAAAGGTAAGTAGGGTTTGGTTATGTTGGGGGTATGGCTGGGGGTGTATTAAGGGTGTGGGTGGGGGGGTGTCGTGGGTGTGTTGTGAGCGTGGGTGGGTTTGTAGGGGTTTTAAATGCATGTTTCAATGGGAAATGTACAAATCTTTTGTGGTTCGCACATTTCTCATGCAAACTTTTCCGTCGCTGACTTTCCCGTGACGGAAAATTCACACAGATCCAGATTTTGCACTAAGCAAGGAAACATCTCCAGCTAGGAGAAGTAGGAAGGTCCTTGACCCAATGGATTGACAGATATTGCAGCGATTTTAACCACACATCCAATTGCTAAATGTGTCCAAATGAGTATGCATGGTTCATAGTTACAGATATTTTAAAGGTTGGAGATTGCTGTGAAAAAGTAAATGTGCATCAGGCCCAGTGTGCATTATGTACATAGCTATTCAAGCATGCACGCCTTTAATCACCGATGTTTTTTGTCAAATATAGAGTCCTTGTTTTTATTTATTTAGTGTGCTATAGTTTCATAAACATTTCACACATGTCACCATAAAATGACAAAAATACAATGATAAATATACTCGACATCATTAATAAGTAGGCCTAAATACATACAATCTATATAGCAAAAGTGATACCCAATTCCTAAATTATACAACATTAAAAAAAGGTGTTACAAAATCTAACACATCCTTAATAATATATTTCTTTTTCCCTAATATACAGTCTTCACTCTTAATTTATTCAACCTTAATTGGAGAAACAATATAAACCAGATAAGTGTATGTCACCAGCTTATCTATTGTCTCTACGTCTGCATAGAGTGTGACCTTCCTGCAGTAACAGTAGTTTTCCTCAAATGAATTACAAGTTCATTCTTCTTAGCATATTCTGGTACTGCTTCAAGACTTGAAGACTTCTTTTCAGTCCAACTAATGCATGATCAGAAATGATCAGGTCATCAGTGTAAACTTAATAGATCCCCACCTTCTGAGGACAATTAGTATTGGAAGGCACAACCGCAACCGAGTCGGCCAGATAAGGATTAAACAGCATGGACACCAGGACACAACCCTGTTTCACCCCCTTACCTGTTCGAATTTCTTTAGAAGAAATCACCCATGCTGTTCAATCTTATCTGGACCTTGAATTCTTATGTTATAATCTAATTAGGTACAGTATCCCGGTCGGCATTGCTACATTTTCCAAGGTAGTGCATAGTTTCCTGCAGTTCATTGTATCGAAGGCCGCAGTAAAGTCTATGAATAGAACATACAATGCAAATGTTTAATTTACATTATTAAATGTGGTGGATAATCTGGGTTGAAAGACCATTTGTAATACACTTTACGGCCCACTTGAGTCACCCACTTGTCTGTTTCCCTCAGAATATATATGGAGAATACTTTACTCCAAACTTCAAGTAATGATATTAATCTGTCATTTTCTGGATCTTTCCGACTTGCCCTCTTAAACAATGGAGTCAAATGTGCTGTCCTCCAAGACTCAAGTATATTCCCTGAGGCCATGACTGATTCAAATAATACCAGAAGTATTTTAGTATTTACCAGCGTCCATCCTTAACATATGTTTACCAGTCCATACGGGCATAGAGCGCTTGATTGATTCAATCTAGTAATAGCCTCGAGAATGCGTCAGTAGTCAGATTTTAAAGTCGACTTCACAATCGTGATAATCAGATCGCTTTCACCTGTGAATTTGGATACTATGTACTCACACCACTCTTCCTCTCCCACTTCATTACATAATATCCTCCCTGTTTGCTTGTTTGCCACAATGTTTTTATATCACTTTTATTCAAGATGGTATAGGTCCTTTACCACCCGTTTTTTCTTATTGAGTACTTGTACTACTTTATCAAATTATGTTTTTTTGTGTGTGTTCAAACAAGCTTTATTCAGCATTATTAATCATAAAAGTAGTGGTACAGTTAAAAAGGTTAATTAAAAAGGGGTTTAAAATTCATATAAAGCCACACAAGACATAACATGTTTCTGCAGTTAAAAACCATTCAGAGTTGGCAATCTTTAGAAAAGAAAGCAAGCTCCTTATTACGTATATAGTTTCAATTCTACAGCTCCAATGTTGCTCTTCTTAACCATGCACTGTGTCTAAATGCTTCAATGCAATGAATAGCATTCATGTCGGTTGTACTTTTACAGAATGTCCCAACTGTTTAGGTTTGTCTTACACCCTTTAAGATAACAAGTGGCACAAGGTAGAGTTTTCTGAGATCCAGGTACCCAGGGCAAAGAAATAAAAAGTGCTTTATTGTTTCCTCAGGATCACCACAAGTTTTGCAATGGGTGTCTGAGGAGCAACTGGCTGTATAAAGGGCAACTTTTAGTGTATCGGTATGTAATTGGAAATACAGGACTCTGGCGAACCCAGGCTTTATGCAATCTAAATAGGGTTCAAAGCCCGCATTTCTTTTCACCAATAAGTATGGTACACCAGTTTGTGATATGGCGCACGCCCTGTACATGTCCCCGTTCAAGTCAACATTACACTTAATTTGCACCACCTTCTTCAAGCTCATTGTTAGTTCATTGGCCTCAGTCCAAAATGTTCGTAAATTAAGGGCTTCAATACCTTTACAAATGCTCCTCGTCCATGGGAGCGAACCTTACCCAGAAACATTTTGCAGGCTCACAATTGCTTCCTTATATTTAGTGAGCTCTGTGGTGCTCCACAGTTTGACCGGGTAGTTTAGCGGACACCTTGCTGCAATGTCGCACAAGGGCTTCATATCACGTTCCAATCTCAGACTAGCCATTGGGGCACCCTTCGGTTGCATGAGTAGGGATCTTAAAAAGTGGTTGTCCACCAAACTAATTCGTGCACTAACACAGTGACCCCATAATTCTGCCCCATAATGGGTTGCCACCCAGCCCTGAGCTCTATATAGATCATGAGCAGGGGAAATCACACCTTTCCCATGTGAGTTAAAAAAAAGGGGCGTATTCCACTGCTGTGCTTCTCTAGAAAGGTCACTGCTTTGGCACTTTGAGCTTTCCATGTAAAATCATCCGTGAACCTAATCTCCAGGTAAACATTATAATACAACTTTTCCAGAATAAACTTTTCTTTTGAAATCTTCAAATTGATTTTCTTACTTTTTTTGTGACCAAACACAATCCCCTTGTTTTTTTCTGTGCTAAGTTTTATCGAGAGATCTTCACACATTTCAATGAAAACTTTCAGATTATGTCTTTAACCCATGAGGGTGGTGGCATAGAAGACTGCTGGAAATATGCATGTATAGCATTTCCAGAAGTCTAGGCCACAAGCTTACAACTCTTCAATTATTACATTTATGTACAGGCTGAATGGGCGGGAGTCTAGCACACATCCCTGTCTCACCCCCCTCTCTCCGGAAAAGGTTCCAGTTGTTTGCTCTTCCAATCCCCTCCTCAGAGAGGCATCATTGTTAGAACAAAGAGATATGATACAGGACAGTAATTAATCTGGTACTCCATTATTTCGCAAAACAGATCACAATTTGCATCTTGACACACTGTCAAAAGCAGTCTGTAAATCTACAAAAACAGCAGAGATTATATGATGTTGAAGGGGCCCATTCTTGGCCAGAATTACATATAGCCAAAGGCACTGGTCTATTGTTCCAATGCCAGGCTGAAAACCAGCCCGTAGATGGTTTATGTGGTTGCCTTTGGTGGCACAGCACTGTAGCCGAGTCAGCCGTGCCTGTGCATATACCTTCCTGACTGCATCTAACAGCAAAATCCGTCTTTAATTCCCAGGCTTCTTGTTATCTCCCTTCTTATACAATACCATGATTGGGGCACATCACCCGTACTTGCAGCGTTAATAAATACTTGAGTTAACAAAGATACCCAGATTGAGGGTTCGTCCTTTAACAATTCAATGGGGATTCCATCTGGCCCCGGTGCTTTCCCACTCCGAAGCCCCATGATGGCTGCCGCCAAATCAACCAATGTAAGTTTCAATGGGTCCTCGTCATAGTTGTTGCCACTCTGCTGCTGCAGTAGGAAGCACAGCTTATCCCCTCCTTTCTTATACATGATCTTAAGACTTTCCATGGGTACTCTCCATGCTGGTCCATTGTAAATGTTAAAAATCAGTGTAATCTTCCCCAATTGTTAGAATATAGAGTTCTGTGATCATTCTTAAGTTCCTAAAATGTGCTTTCATTTCATGGAAAACCACCAGGAGACTGCATTTGTGCTATTTGTAATCTTTCCTTTTCTGACAGGCGTACATCTTAAAAAAAAAGCTTTTCCCTTTGTTCTATATAAACAAAGAGTAGCTTTACCAGCAACCCTCCACTCATATCATCCACCAATCAATCATGCCTTGACCCTGAACACCCAAGAAGCAAATTACAGCCTTCACTTCCTGAGTGTAGATTCCACAGTGTGTGATGATCTTCAAGTGAAGATATCTCGCCAGACGTGGCATCGTCATCTTTGACTTCTGGTATCATTTGAAGACTTCTACTGCTCATACATCATAAGAAAAGTCAATATATTGTACAATTTAATTTCCCAAAAACTGTTGTAAGAGGTAGAGCTGTTCTTGCATCCACTTCTTGCTTAAGTGGAGAGCTTCCAATGGAGTCCCTGTGACTCTGATTCATCATGCAGTGCCAAAAAGGGGAAAACACTTTGTCATTTAATCAAATTAGGACTTTCTATATTTCAACACGGTGCTGTCATTTCAACAGTCAATACAACGGCTCTGCTTGTTTGCTGGTCAGTACCCTGAGTCAAGGAAACTGGCTATAAAAGCTTTGATTGCAACCTCTAATGTTGTCTCTATTTTACTGATGCGGCTTTGTTTTATTCATTTTTTTGATTACATACTTTTCACCCTCTGATTTTGTTGACTGTGCCTTGTCAAGGTATGGCGTGTCCATCTGGTCTAGGAATCGAGAAGCCTTATGACAACCAATTGCTTTTCCCTAATGTTCTGAGAAAGGTGTGTGCAACGTTGTTTGCAGCTGAATGATTATGTGAAGTTCGCAACTTTTCAGCCGTGTGAAGATGCAAAGTTTAGCTTTTTTTTTGTGTGTGCCTAAGATAGCAGGAACTTTTTTTTTGTTAGTACCGCAGTCATTTGGCAGATTGTATTTCACAACAATTCCCTTTTCTACTAAAGTTCATCACAGAGATATAATTGCGTGTAGTAAGTAGTTCACAACAAAACAGTTGTGCTGAAGATTTGAGACATGTAACCCCGCTTTGGAAGTTTATTCACTGGAAAGTACATTGATAGGAAAATACAGGCAACATAGCTTCGCCACTTGGCCACTTGGCCACTCTGAGATTCAAACGCTAAAAAACAGGAGGCTGCAGCTTCCCGGTGGTTGCAGCTAAATACTGGAAAGCCATGTCCTTGGCACTAAGAGAAGACCCCTCCCTCCGGTCCTTCCAAAGAAGCCAAAACGTGGCTCTTTAGCCAAGACGCCAAATAAATTACTACACTCTGCAGAACCAAGACCAAAACTGTTACCCAACATAATGCACCCTACCACGAATGTGGCCACACTGCCGAAATGTCTTACTCATGCATCTACTGGATGTAACCTTGATTTGCTTAACCCACGTATGTATCACCTGTAACCTGACTAAGGTTGCAATGTAACCGAATCACGCTACATAAATGTATAAATAAATAAATAAATAAATAAATAAATAAATAAATAAATAAGTTGCTATATTTTCTCCAGTTAATCCTTGTTAGTGTGGATAATGGAGACATACATGTCTTCACAGAATATATGACTTTGGGATCAGTTCTGCCAGTGCGTTCGCTTGGCGACTGTCAATGCATTTGTGTGGCTTGTGAGCTGGCCACTGATAGGACCATGAAATTCAGTGAGGCAGTGTGGTAATGCTAGGAAACATTACATTAAGGCTGGCAATGTGGAAAAAATACTCTGCAATATATAATTGAGAAACGGCACCAAACGCATCCCCACACAGGCCATCATCAGTGGTAGGATCGGTTTCTTTAGGAGCCAGATGTGATGACGAGCCGGGGAGTGCAGAGGACATGACATCCAGGCATGCAACAGAAGCAGCAGGCAGTGCTAAGTGAGTGAAAGTTGATTGTGAAATCTCTGCCTCATTTAATTTCTAACTTACTTTTAAGAACTATATTCTAAAAAGTAGCCTCAAACCTAAACTCGAAACCCTCTACACTCCAAACTAACTCTAAACTCTTAACTATGCTATCTACCAAACTATACTGTATACCAAGATAGATTGTGTACCAAATGTTCATGTATTATTTACTAAATTGTACATATACCCCTTTCGTTTTCTCAGATGGAAATCAGGATTTGCAGCCAGGAACTATCCGTGGTGCAGGGAAGTCACTGGGCCAAAGGACGTTTTGCACGGGTGCAGGAACTGTACCTTAAGAAGGAACAGCAGCATGCAACTGCCCCCTCCCCCGATTGGCAGCAGCACATAAATGACAGACCCATCCCTGCAAATCTCTTCAAGGCTATGCCAGAACATTCATGGAAATGTCAGGGAACACAAAAGCCCCTTGGATTCAATGGAAGCCATGATTATTACTTTCTTGTTTGTTTTTGTTTTAAAGGAGGGTCTTAACAAAGCCATCTCCAATGGTAGATTGTTATACTTTCTGTTTCCTTTGTTTCAGTGTTGCCTTTTTACATTTATTTGTGACTTGACAGTGGGCCATGCTTTTTTTCCTTTCTCTTTAACGAGTATGTAGCCCTGATATAACAGCTTCTTGGTCATAGAATTGTTTTGATCCATTTCAGACATTTGCCATTTCCCGATGTTCTTCTAATTGTCAAGGGGAGTGGTGGAAGGATATGTGTGTTTGTAGGGCCTATGGCAGGTGGTCTTTTGTGCTGTAGTAGTGGTGTTTACTGGTCTTTCCTTCTGTAGATCTTAAAGGCTGACATTTCCCATTTGTGAGGTGAGCAGTTAAATCACATGTCCTTGTCACAAGAGTACATTACATGAAATAGTTATCATGATGTAAAGAGTAATACGTACCAATACAGTATCAAACATTTATGAACATAGAACACAGATATTCAAAGAATGGTACAGAAGTTTCTCAGGTAATTGGTCTTTAGTTGTTTTGATGTGAGTAGTAAGGGTATCTATCTGTGTACCTATCCACGAATCAAACATTTCATAAAATGTAAATAATCAATATGTACTATCATGTGTGGGGAAGAAATAACTGAGAGATCTGTGTTGCATCAATGCAGATGTTAACAATCCAGCTGTTTTTCCAGTATCTCTGGAGTGCTGCAGCAGGTGCATCAAGCGACAGCGGATGATGGCCCCACCCCCTGAATGACCTTCATCTGAGTCAGCAGCAGCGACAGTAGCATGGGAAAACTCTCCCAGGGGATCTAGCTCCAATTCCTTTTCACCTGCAAAAGTCTATATGCAGTGCTGGAAGTGCTAGTTCATCTTGGACATCATGTGGAGGCCCGCATTTTCACATTTTCGGTTGACAGATGTCATTTACTATTTGAGACGATGGCCGATGCTGTACTAAAAACTGTTTCAGAGTTTATGTTTTCAGAATAACACACTAGGTATTTGATTTCCAGCGTCGTCAGTGTCAGCCACTGCTGCATTTTACTGTGTTAATAAAGTTGGAATTCGGCAGGTATGGTCAACTGCTCATTGTCATTGATATACCTGTAGTAAAGCAGGTTCCAGGCTCGCTTAGGTTACTTCTGATAGGTTTATTGCCAGTTCTTAAGTAGCAGTTACAACAGGACATAAGACATCAGGTAGAAAAAAACACCGGATCCCATCACCCAGGCAGGGCGGGACCAACTGACTCTGAATGGAACACCCACCAAGGCATACTCTCACTCTCACATCAACATTCCACATGACATCCAGATGTCATCACCAGACTCAGACAAGCACTATACAACACATCTCCCTCCGTTACTGCAACACACATGCGAAGGCACACACAATGCTAGCACACCACAGACAAGCACATCATAACACATCTCCCTTCTTAACGCACACATGAACAGCATGGACTCACACAAACACCTGCACCCATCACAAATCAAGCCCACACCAACGTGCTAGTTCCACATGAGACTCCCACAACTATGCAAATCCACAACTGCCCCTATACATATCCAGATCACTTTCATGAAAAACACAAATCTCCTCCCGTCTGTCCCTGCCACAAACCAACTCTAGACTCACATTCTAGATACCTACCAGCCCAGATCCAAGTCAAAATCCAACCCACATCCCAGTACCACCGTATAATTACTTTTAACCATCCACCCACCCCCGCCACAGGCGAGCCTCCAGGCTGCCACCCTGAAGCACAACCTGCCATCCTGACACACCATCTGACATTCAGGATGACAATCAGATCACCTTAACTGAGAAGAGAACAACTCACAGACAACACCACAACACCCGGACACATCATCACCAGTGCCACGATCTACCGTGCTATACCTACACAATTACTGCATGCAACCCAATCACATACACAAAAAAACACGCAGATAGGCTCAGCCAATTGAGCACATCCAACTACGCCAAGTTCAAAAATCCTCCAACCATTTAAAGATGCTGGCCAGCCATCTTCAAATCTTCCAACCTAATGTTAGGTTAACCATGACCAGCCATCCTGATGGCAGCTCCAACCAGTCATTAAATCAAACCCTGAACCCTCACACAATGGCCAGGATTGAAAAACACAATCACACAAAAATAAACACAATATTACGAGACTCATCACCTTGGACAGAATCCTTCTCTTTTCAGTCTTAGTCTACCTGGAGGGCGTCCCCACTCAGTACCCACAAAACGTTTTTAAATCAGGCCACCTGTCCCTTCAAGATGAGTACACCATATGCTTCAACCTACAATGCACTATTACCCCTCTTAACCTTACCGGGGACTCCATTTTCCCTGCTCTCCGTAGTGCACAACTAAAAACCCACTCACCAATACTGTTGTCAGAGGGACTACCTCTCAGCACATCTAACTCACCTAAACCACCTCTCCAACCTTAGAGATGCATACCACACACATAAACTATACCTCCACTAGACAACTTCAACAGAGGTGCTACTTCCCTAACCATAGTGGTGGATACCACACACACAACCAAAACACTGCTATCAGAGGTGCTACCTCCCAGCAATACTCAACTAAACCGAGGGCACTACCTTCCTAACCTCACTGGTGCTTATCACCCACTGCAAGATAAAACATTAGTTATTCTCACACCCAACTGAACCAGAGTATCAACTCCCTTCATAGGCACATATCCAACTTTACATGTATCACTTGCACATGAGAAGGCATGACACTTTAACACATCTCCCATACCTGTCACACATATTGAACCCCAAACCTCAAAGTCATTCCCCATACTTCTTCAGAAATAAGGCATCAAGTGATACTTGTTCAACTTTTGGCATTTGAAACTATCGCGTTAACACTTTTAATGTCCAATTGCCAGTCCATGGAGTATTTGTGAGTTCAAAACTTAAAAGTCCATGTTTTTTTTCAAAAACAACCTACAGCCTACACATCCTCAAACTGAGAAATAAGCTCCAGACTCAAACCCTTGCCAAAACACTTTATGCACTTCACTTTAAAGCTTTCTGCAATTACAACATTAGCTATAAACCATTATATTGTTCATTATAGTCCATTAACCTACAAATCCTCAAAAATGCAAACTCACACCTCCACTATGTCCACTGTAGCTCTTCAGACTTTGCTAGATTCCCAATGGATATCCGACATACACTCCATTCCAAAAGCAGTATCTTCTTCCACAAGTCAAATTCATCCTTAAATTCTGCTCCTGACAGGTTACTTTAAAATCCTAACGTCGGCAGGGTCCACGATGGTGACCTCACTCTGCGCAGCTCCACAAGCTATACAAGCCCCAACTCATCTGATTGCACGTAATGATGAAAGCACATCACACCGAGCCTTCTTCCTCCCAGACATAGTACATGGCTCAGGAAAGAGGAAAGTACTACTAAATCCAAAGCATTACTTCACCACTGGCCACTACTGAACGCCTCACCAACTTAAGGCAGAGCGGCTTCACTATTCCTTCCGGATGCCACCATGTGACGCCTTCACGTTGCGTCCAGAAACCCAGGTGCTTTACTTAAACACTGCAGCACTCGATACATCCACAGAAGACATTCTAGAACAATGTACGCATGGTTCCATCGCTTCGCCAACTCCGCTTTGATTTCGTGTGACATCATCAGTCACAGCTACTCCGCGGGGCACTCCTGAGCTCCACTGACAAACGGTCAACCGCCGACACTTCCTTGCAATGCCTTACTTCTGGGGCTGCTCATGACTCAACAAAAAAGCATTTCACGAGGCACATCAAGTCCACCTCTGTTTCACGCATAATGCACCACTTCCTCACCTTGATGCCCCGTCTCCCTTAAGCTTACACTCTGATGCCATAAGTTTTACGCTGGTGTTTTTCCACTTCAGGGATACCACTTTAGAGACACCACTGTAGGGACCCCTAGGGCCCAGATCAATATTTCCCTTACGCCTGATGGCCCCTTCCTGTCCCTCCAGCCCCCGGACCCAGCATTCCCAAGAGCTGTGGGCTGCTGATACTTACTGCTAGGGGTTCTCCTCCACTGATCTGTCCTGGGTGGTGGGTGTTTTTACTTGTGTTGGGGGGTGCTGTTGTCCTTCGTCTTCATTCCTGTCACCTCCTGCACCCACTGCAACAGGCCTCTTCATTCCTCAACTTCTTGAGCTTTCCTTGCTTACTTTCATCACCTTTCTTTGCACTTGGGTTCTTCTTTTTGAGTGATCCTTGTGGTCAATGTAGTAAAGCAGGTTCCAGGCTTGCTTAGATTACTTCTGATAGGTTTATTGCCAGTTCTTAAGTAACAGTTACAACACGACACAAGACATCAGATAGACAACAACACCGGCTCCCATCAACCAGGCAGGGAGGGACCAACTGACTCTGAATGGAACACCCACCAAGGCATTCTCTCACTCTCACATCAACATTCCACATGACATCCACATGACATCACCAGGTACATCACAAGGCCCAGCAGACTCAGACAAGCACTATACAACAATACCATTCCAGAATGTCCTCTGATGTCCTTCTTGATACTGACAATTGTTATTTTGCCTCTGTCTTAAATCCAAATTTGTCTAAGCCGTTCCAAATAGGGAGTTCTATTTTTGACTGAATTTACGAAACTTGTGTAGAGAATTTGAAATTGTACTGCTCTGCTCACTGGTAGCAAATGCAGGAGACTTTGGAGAGGCTAGTGATGTATATTCTCCTGGAAGTATGGTGGCAGAGGTGGGGTTGGCAGTGGTGCCACTGAGACTGTTGTGTGTGAATAAATATGGCATTTATCCAGTTACTTTCCTAAGATGTTCCAAGGGAAAGCACTCCCTCTTATGCTCTGGAAAAGGTCAAAGATCGGTAGCATGCGTTTAAAACTGTGTCACAGATAAACACATTTGAGCTGACTATGCCTGTGTTGATCGTGGCATCTGCTACTACAAGCCGGTGCATGCTGTTAGCCAGACTCGTCGCTTCATAATTATGTTTTCTCGTATTTCCTGCCACAGCACCTGAATCTGATCTTTAAGTGATGAAAGAGATGGATCAAGTCTCTCATGGTCGTGTTAACATCGGTGACTGCCTGTGCACATATTTAAAACTCAATAGAAGCTGGATATGAGAACTTTGCCTAAGAGTCAATAAATGGTTGACCATGCTTCATCTGTGTTTTGCATAACATACCTATTAGCATATGTGTGCTGTTGAAGCACATATAGTGTTGTAAATTAAAGCAAGGAATTAGTAAATTTCCCTGATTACAGCCGGAGGAACTGGGCCGTAGAAATCCCCAGCACTCAAAAACAGATGAGTCCAGCAATGTGGCAAAAAGGTTACTGTTTATTAAGAAGCTTCATTAACAGGGATTAAGACATGGACAATACAGCATTCTCCAATACTTTCTCGTCGATCTCAGGCTTGTCATCCCGTTTTGAGGCATCACAAAATAAAGATACATCATAAAAACCCAAGGTGAAACAAGGTTGGTTAGTAAGGAAGAATACATATACAATGTATAGGGGATCCGTACAGTGATTGGTAAAACGTATCTGGTGGCTTCTCCTGCAGCCACCTCATAAATGTTGCAACGTCAAACATTTCAGGTTAGTTTGCTGTGATTGGATGGTGGGACAAAGTGGAAGCTCAACGTGGAAGGTGAAGAGTGTTTGGTCAAAGAGGGTCTTCTCACTCTTAGAGCTTTAGAAGGTTACCAGGCCAAGTGCACTTATTAAAGGTAGTGAGAACTGCCCAGCATGTGCATGTTCTCAACAAGTTGCCATCTCCAATCCACTAGGCCTTGAGACAGAACATTAGGCTTTGAACCTGGTATTAGTTTTGTATCACCGTGTCTTCGAATAGATGGGCACAACTGTCTTCGCCTGGCTCAAATTAAATAGTCTTGGTCTTCCGGGTTCAGATCACATGTGCAGGGACCACAAACTTGATTTTCCCAGCCTGGTCTGCGTGTCTCTGCAAAATCAGCATGCCAGGCCTCTCTCTGTATTCTCAAGGCCTTCCTGCACCCTCCATTCACTTCAAGGTAATTGTGGCTTTCATCTTGATTTACATGACATCTAAATCTGAGTGAATAACATTTATCTCACCTGTGATACATTGACAATGGAGATGAGGGAATCATCAAAGATGTACACCTTTCATTTCTCTGCCACGAGATGAGTGTGGGACAGGTGCAATGAAGGCCACATTTAGGTTCCCCTCTCCAACCCCCACTCTGACCGATAGGTCGACCATACTTCCTTGACTGTTCTCCATAGTCATGTGCGGTTTTGGGATCCATACTTTTGCCACTCCTCCCAAATAACCTTGGTGCCTCACTTGTTTGTCTAAACTTCAGGTCATATATCAGCTGTCCCCATCAGGCGTGCACATACCCATGTTCCTGTGTAGTTGTGTGGATCTGGGGGAAATGAGAACCTTGTGCCTGGAAGAAAGAGAGGACATTCCTTCATGTGTGACTGTATCATGTTGAAAGTCTGTGTCCCCCCGCCTGATTTTGTCTCCACGTCAAATAATATTTTCATCCCTATTGTCTGTGCTATAGTTATTCTAATAACACAGAAGGCAAGCATTACTATCACTAGGGCAGCTATGAGTAACTTGAGTCCATTAGCCATCCATGGGTCTATCCAGTAAAAGAATAAGTAAGCCAATCTTCTCCTTCTTCTACTGGGCTATTTACTGCCACCATCTTGGCATGTAGTCAGATAACTGCATTATTGCCTCCATGAGTGTTCCATTCTCTCCAATGTGGGAGGGCACATATGTGCACACGCCTCTTTCCATTGCTGTGAGGAGATTTAGAAACTCCTTTTCTGTAGGGTCATCAGTCAGACAGCTCTTAGTTTTTCTTTGATAGCGTTGCATCATTTGACTGTCAAATGTATTGTCTGTAGCAGCTCCCATCTGGTGATCTGGAGCCATTTGGTGTTCGATCTGGCCTGAATTCCCGGGATAACTGATGCAAAAAATATTTTGGTTCTGCTAAACAGTCTGATCTCTGGTGGTATTGCATCTAGTGTGTCTTACGTTTTGGTTGAGATGCAGTTTCCCTTCTTCACACTCGCCAGCTCTGTGGCCCTTTTCTTCCTCTGGTGTGCCTCCATTTTGGAGAACCCATCTACTTGTATGTCTTTTCGAGATGCCACCAATGCTGGTGTGTTCAGCTGTACTAGAGAGCATATTCCTCTGAATTTTGATGGTAGTCCATGTATGCCTTAGAACCACAGGCCCAATAGTGGTGCATTATTACTGCAGTACCAAGCTTCATACTTAGTATCTTTGATGTTTGTTTGCATCCTTTGTTCACTCCAACTTTCACAAAACCATAATTCTGGAAATACAGGGAAGCTTTCTTGAGTGTGAAATTTACTGGCACGTCTACCGCCGGACTCATAATGAGGCCCAGTGTACCTAATCTAGCCTTCTATATGCTCCTGTTTAGCTCTAGTTCTTGACCGTGTCTGTATCTGGGGCTGTGTTTCTGCTTGTTCTACTCATTTTACTGCTTTGTCTGTTACTTGTTTTCCAGTTAAGGGGTCTTGAAAGAGATGCTTGTACCTAGAAAAGTTCTTAGCTAAATTTCAGTCCCCAGGGTAAAGAAGACATGCTTTTAGAAGTTCATGTGGTTCTACTGGTGTGTCATCTTCATTATTCTGATTCAACCTCCCTGCCCTTGTATCCAGCTGTTGAGGTATATAAGAAGCACTAGCGATCATCAAAGCAAGATTTTCATACATTTCATTACCAAGAACAGTAGCATCCGTCAACACTCTAGTGGGAGGAGCAAGTGACATATGCATACGTCACCCTGTCAACACCTCATTAGGAGTAAAATGGTGGTAAGGTGCAGGCAAATAATACATTGGGCAGGCAATGGAGCCATCCCTTTTTCAGTGCTGTTTTATTTTTTTCAATCTTTTTTTGATCAACCCATTGAAGCATTCACAAACCCTGTTCACGTGTGGGTGATAAGTGCAGGAAAACTTGTGCTTAAATCCCAGCAGGGTTGTGATGTGCTCAAATACTTCATTTATAAAGTGAGTTCCGCTGTCAGATTGTAGGACCTCGCACACCCCCACCGTGGGAAGAACTACCCGATGAAGAATTATGCTGTACAGAGGGCATCAGGGTGTGAACATGGACCAGCTGTGATCCAGCGAGAAAATGGGTACACTACTACAAGCATATACCTGCAACCATTATACAACTTGAATCAAGTCTACGTAATATATATGAAGATGCTGGAAGGGCCCATTAGGGCAGGATGTTGTTCCTCTCGCTACACACAACATGTGTCCTGATGTAAACTGCTGGCATACAAGACCATTATTCATAAGGCAGTAACATGCTCCACCAGGTTAGGGCAGAACTAGACTTCTGCTATCTGTGCTGCAAGAACTTCTTTGCTAAGATGAGTCAGGTAGTGTAGCTGCATGAGTTCTGTTTGCAATAATGTTCCGGGCATCACTGGCTTTCCAGTGCTCTCCGGTCGCCACATTGCATCTGTGGGGGATATTGAGTAGCCCATCCTAAACCATAGCTTTCTTTTCCGATGCTAATGCCTGTCCCTATAGTTCTATTATCTGTGTAATGGGAAATTAACTATACCCTCCTCGCAATAACATGCTGAGCGCATGAATGCGTTTATTAGGTGGAGTGCCAAATTCAACTATTTTGAAAAAATAGGCCGTTTGCTTTGGCCCTGCGTTTTCTGCTTTGTTGCCGTGGGGCAGTCTCTCGTGCTCTAGAAATATTGTCATATGATTCAGTATATGTAGCACAGTCATGTATACAGTCTCCTTCCTCTATTGGCTCTGCTTTGAGTGTCACCCGGATTAGAACGCTGCACCCCACTGCCTTTATTGCTGGTTTCAAGATAATGACCTCATATGCAGATGCTCTCTTTGTGGTCAATATGCTCTTAGGCTTTTCAAGAATGGCAAAAAGGGCATGCTCCACATACAAGGTGGTGCTACAGCCCATTATGACACTTGCAGACTTCTCTACTGCAAATGCCATAGCAGCCAGTGTTTGTTCAGAAGGATAATGGGATCTCATCACTGGATATAAATGTCCGCTGTAATAAGCTATTGATTTATGTCCTAAGGTAGTCTTCTGTGTTACCACTGCTGTCATTACTGTTCCATTTGTGTGTGAAAACAAATGGAATTCTGCACTACAATCAGGGATACTTAAGACTTGAGCCGTGCAGATTGCCCCTTTTAATATGCTTTTGCCATCTCCCCTGTCCTCGTTAGCTTGCCGTCCCCCCTCTGAACCTCCTTGAGTCAGTTTAAAATAGGTCTAGTATATGTGCTGTAATCGAACACCCAGGCACTACTATAGTTGCAAAGACCCAATAATTGCTTCATCTCTCATTGTCTTTGGTGGCGGTGTCCTGCAAATCGCCTCTGCTCTCTCAGGGGTCACTTTTTCTGCACTCGTGGGATATTAGCTGTCCAATGTATAGGGCCTACTTTAGACAATAGTGTAATTACGCATTGTCCACCTTGTAATCCTTTTCTGCCAAAACTGTCAACAACTGTACCAAGTCCCTTCTGCACTGCTCTTCTATCCTGCTGCATATTAAGATACTGTCCACACATTGAATGGCTGTGCTGTCTAGATGTGTGTTCCACAGATCCATTTGTAGGACCCTATTAAATATGGAAGGTGATTCACAGTACCCTCAATGGAGTCTTGTATGTTTCCACGTTTTATTTCTATATAGAAATGATGTCAAATCATGTGATTCTTCATGCAGTGGGATAGAGAAGAATGTGTTCTTCAAATCTATCACCATGAAGTGAGTGGCGTCTGACGGGATGCTATATAATATTGTCACTGAATTGGGACCTAATGGAAATCCTGCTTCAACAAAATTGTTTTAAAGGTGCAAATCCTGGATAAAATGCCATTATCCCCATGTTGCCTTTTTCACCGGGTAGACAGATGTGTTACACTGTGATTTGGAAGGTACCAAAATTCCCTGCTGTACTAGTATAGAAATTGTCTCAAAAATGTCTTTGTCTTCCTGCCTAGACAGAGGATATTCCTTTGCTCTCTGCAAGATTGCCCCTGGCTTGAGTTTGATTTTAACTGCTCCTGCCCCTTTCAACAGACCAAAGTCCTATAGGCTATTGGTCCACAGTAGGCTCAGTACTTGTGCCAGATCTTACTCTAGAAATGGCTGTGGCACCTTTGTCATCAGGGTCATTCTCTGTGGGACTTCCCTGTAATGAATGTTCACCCAGTAGGTAATACTCATAAAGAACACTGTGTCAATATCTTAATAGACGTCTCTAAACAGTTTTTCAGCTGTCCAGTCAGTTTGTGCCCTTCTCCCACTGCAATTACTGCTCACCATGCTCGCCCTGTATCATCTGTTCCATGAAAGACTATCTTTTAATTTCTTACTATAACTCACTCCAGTTTGAGTGGGAACACCTGTCCTTCCTCCTCGTCTAAGGGGCTTTCTGGTCTGAACAATACTTTGTTGGATAAATCGAAGAAGATTGCCCTGTATCCATGGGAGACGTGCTAACAGTATTTCCACTTCATATTGAAATAGGTCAGGATCTACAGGCACCCCCCCTCTGCACAGTCTTTCTGCAAAAGGAATGAATGAATTCTTGCACATTCACAAAGTAAATTCCTGCTGTAGACCACACTGTGTCTTGCTTAGGAAATAAGATGGTTATGTTGACTTTACTCATCATGTCTCTTCCCATGATGTTAACTGGCGCCTGCAGGAATATAACAATGGAATGGTGAGGTCATGTTCCTCAATGGAAACTGGCAGTTTGTCAGTGAACGGAACCAAATCTGTAGCCCTGGAGAACCCTTGAGATTAATGGCAATGTCTGACATCAGGTATCTCCCCTCCCTAATACAGGTTCTAGTCACCACTGTATCTATAAGAAAAGAGAATGTTTTGTCACCTATGGTAACCCCTACACATGGCTCCTCGTTCGGGTCTGGTGCTACAGATAGGATTGAACACATCAAGTCAGTCTGTGGGCTGTCCTATTGTGGGTATAAAGTCATACCTGTCCCTGTGAAAGGATTCCCTCCTACTACGGCTGCTCCCCCTAGTCTCTGTGTGGGAGTCTGTATCATGGTGTCTGCATGTATCATGGCTACAGCATTCTGCTGCGCCAGTGCTTGTAATATTGCTTGTGATTGTTGTGTGTACACCCGGGCCTGTGATGTATGCATCATGGGCTGTTATGACTGGACAATTGCGTATTGTACTGGTGTCATTTCCGGCGCATATGTCTATGTCTGTGTGTGGGCCTGGCCATAGTAGTTGGATTGCTCTATATTATGTGTTGGCGGGTATGTCGCCTCCCCACCCTGCTGCATTCCCTCTCTCATTCTACATATTCGGGAAAAGTGGCTTATCCTTCCGCATGTCTAACACTGCGGTGGACCCCCCATAGGTCTGTGCTGTCCCCTGTTAAACCTGTCTCCCTTTTGTTGTGATGGGTGACCTGCTCCTCTACCCCTGGGCATGCCTCCTCTTTCCCATGGCCAATAGTTAGTGTCCACTCTGCGTGCAAAGCTTTTCCCATCCATTGGCTGCAGATATTGGGTATTCTAGCTAACCACTCCCTCTCTGCTTGTCAACATCACCCCTTCCATTGTATACTTAGGAAAAGAATTCAGAACTAACTTTGCTTCTTCCCGTTTTCTTTCCTCATATTTCTTTCTCACATTCTCCTGCATTAGTCGACAGAAATGTGGTATAGTCAACTGAATCTCTGACCATGGCTTCACCTCCATTCCCACTCATGTTTTTCAAGTTCTTCTCTACATGTTCTGGCAATCCCTGGCTTAATATGTGGTAGAATAAACCCACTGTTATGTCCCACAGTTCAAGTGGCTTGAGATGCCAATGTTCTTGTATCTCCTGTATATGTTGGAGTGAGTGTTCGTCCTCATGCATTTTGTGTGCCATGATGGCGCTTTTGTCATATGTGTTTGGGTACTGTGCTCTCAAAGCCCGCCATACAGCTGCTCTGCAATTATTGAACAGCGCTCCATCGTGCACTGGGATCTCTGCTGTCACTCCGGGATACCGTGCTCATTTTCAAACGTAAGCTCTTCATGTCTCCCACTGCTAATGTCATCCCTTCTGTCAGTCTTTCTAGCTCATAAATCCCTTTCTCTGTTCCTGCAGTTACCAAGGGCATCTTACACCTCAAATTATTTGTGTCCATCTGTTGCTGCGGTATATATTGCGGTTGTCTGCTGCCCTTTTCTATCTACGGAAACTGTATCAGCCCCACACCTCTGTCATGTATCCCTAGGCTTTTCATAACAGTGAATGTTCCCAACACACTAATTCTCCTTCTTCTGAGTAATGCCCTCAAACTCTGCACATATGGGGTAATGTTTTCTACATTATGCGATCTACCTTTGGAGTGCTCAAGGTGCCCATCAAGTTCCAATTTTTACCTTTCTGGGTCTTCCCCTTCATCCCACAGTGTCTCTCATTCTTGGAACCCTCCTTCAGAGTGGCGGTATGGCCTCCTCTCTTCATCAATATCACTTTCCCCTAGGTCTTCGTCTGACCCCATTGTCCCTAAAATGTAATCTCTGTCCTCACCCCATTGTCCTCAATGTTGAGCCACTTTAGCATGTGTTTCCCTTGTTGTCTCCCCTTTGCTCTGTCCATTGAGTAACCCCCCCTCTCTGTGGGGATCCTGATACACTTCTGCTTGCCTTAGTGGCAGAAGCGATATCCTTTCTGCTCCAGTACAATATCCCCATCCTCCTCCATATTCCCTCTTCCTCATCATCATTAAGACATTCAGGTCTTGTCATTATGTCCTTTACCTCCTTGAAGCATCTCTCTCTACTCCTCTCTCTCTCCTGCTTCTGTCTTCTGTCTCTGTCTCTCTCCTCTTCCTATCTACTTTGAGGGTCTTTAACAAGTCTTTCAATTTCCATTTTCCTTTTTTCCCTTTTTAATTATGTCCGCCTTTCCTTTCCCTCTTCTGCCTTTCTATTCACCTTCTCCTTGATTTCTTTCTGTCTTCTCTTCCTTTCCCTTTCCTATCTCTCCATCTATTGTACTTTTTCCTATCTCTCCATCTATTGTACTTTCTCTGCCTCCTTTCTCAACTGTTCCTGTTCCTTTCTCTCCTCCCTTTCTCTTCTGCTCACTTCCTTCATTATCTCTGCCCATTTTCTACCCTCTTCCTCCCTTTGTTTCGTAGCTTCCTCCTCAGTGTCTCTAAGCTTTGTTAAACTCCTTCCGTCCACTTTAAGCAAAATCTTTTCCCCCACCCACTCGTTTGGTGTTACTGTTGCCTCTTCATCACCCGTGCGTCCCTTAGTCACCTTGTTGCCCCCAGTCAACATTGTGTTCAAATCACTGCGCTCATTGCGTGCATCAATCAGAGTCCCTATTTTCTTATTTGCCAGATTAGCGCCACTAAATTTGACTTCGCTATTACAAGCAGTAGGTGCATAAATCAGTTTAGTGTTTCCTGCAGCTGCTTTTAACTCCTTCAATGGGTAGAATGCCTGGCCTCCTGTTGGAGGGTCTGCGGTTTGAGGGGAGGAGCCAAGGGCACTTTGCCACCCACGTCATGCTGGCTAAGCAACCACTCCTTCTTGAGCAGGTCCTCTTCCTTGTCCTTAATCATCTTCCATAACTCCAATATTGGTGATCTGCTACTTAGTTTATGTCCCTTATATGCAGCATGTAAATATGTTGTCATGTGTTGCAGCACAAATTTCCATTTTGCCCTCAGTATCGGGAGTCTATTCCGTGCTATACTTGCAGATTTTTGTCCTGATACCGCAGAATGTACTTGCACAATTGCTTACGTGGTGTGTCCCCCTGGTGGCACGTCAATCTCGGACTGTTGATACTTAAAAGATCTCAAATTGGTATTTTGTACACTTCAACACTGCCAAATCCGATATCACCTTTAATGTCAACAATTAATCAACTTCTCCAAAACACAGCCCTCAGTTTGCTCTACCAACCTCTCTGGCTCACCAACTACCATCAAGGATGTGTTCCACACACCACCCACACTCTACTTTCTGCCCCCAAAGGCAAAGCCTCCATTCTTTCACATGCTCTTTGAGCCCAACCCAAATGGTACAACAGTTTTTTTTGGCTTCTGAATTAAACACCCAATTCTAAACCACCATCTTTTCCATGTTTTCTTTTTTTTTTGCCAGCAGTTCTGTGCCCCACTGTGGCCCTTCACCCTCATGGCAATGTGTTATGCCCTATTAACAACCTTTTTGTGTGTGCGTCACCGGCCCTTATGCAAAAACAATACGTCAAGTGCACTCTCAAACCCCACAATACACCAACACACAACAACACAAATACCCCACAGCCATCATCATGTTTTTAAATCACAGGGGATACCAATTCTTGAAAATGTATTGACATTCTTCTACACCGGAGCATAGGAATACATCTATACATATTCAATAAGTTAATGCCTTCTGAAATCTAAGCTAACGCTTCAACACAGGGATTCCTCTTGCCATTCGTAAACTAAGATGATCGCCTAGAAACAGGTATACATAAATAATTCATCCACAAAATAAGCTAGTGCTTAGAAACAGGTACACTTCTCATCCATAGAGTTAACCACCAAGAAACAGGTGTACATACAGATTTCATCCGTAAACTAAGCTAACCGCCTAGAAACAGGTAATAATTCATCCGTAACCTAGCTAACGTCAGAAAACAGGTATACTCTGACAAATGACAAAAAACATATCACAAGACACAAATTCCCGTTGCCAATATTTGTCAAATGACTGGACTCATACTTGCACTCCGTGGATCCACTAAAGCCCAGAGACACTGGGCCTCATTACACGGTAGGCGCTAAGGGATTACCGGTGCCGGTAATCCCTTAGCGCCCTACTACGAGGTCTTTTAGCGGGTCCCTTACTTAACGCCTGGTTTTTCCAGGTGTTAAGGACCGGACCCGCTAAGGCACCCCAGAGCTAATAACGGTACCGCAATTTGCGGTACTGTTATTAGCTCCATCCTCATTCCCATTGAGCCCGGTGGGGGCTCAAATGAGAATGGGGAATGGTTCCCGGAATGGGGACTTACCGGTCCCGCAAAGGTCAGACTAGACCATTAAGTCCCTATTCCGGGAACCCGGACCTGGATAATAGCGCCATGGCTACCACCCACCGTGTAATGAGGCCCACTGTCTATCCCACAATCTGCCACTCTGCCTTCCGGTCTGCTGGGCATCCCACGGGGAGTGGGCTTGCATTTAACAAAGGGGACTCCTGACAACCTTATCAGTTTCCATGCATGGTCTTTAACCAGGTACTCGCGGGTCGCGGCGCCTCTCTTCGGGCACGTAGCAGGAAAAAACAGCTCTTGCCAGAGGTCTTAGCCAATATCATCTGATACCACCTGAATTAAGGCAGGGGATTAGTTAATTTCCCCGATTACAGCAAGAGGAACTGGGCCTAGGAAATCCCCCACACTCAAATATGGAAGAGTCCATGTCTGTGAAAAAAGCTTTACTGTTTATTAAGAAGCTTCATTAACAGGGATTCAGATGTGGACAATACAGCATTCTCCAAAACTTTCTCGTCAATCTTAGGCTTGTCGCCCCAATTTGAGGCTGTGTGACTTCACAAAATGAAATACATCATAAAAAACTGAGGTGAAACAGGGTTAGTTAGTGAGGTAGACTACATATACAATGGTTAGGGGATTAGTGCAGTGCTTGGATAAAACATGTGGGCTGGCTCCTCCTGCGACCAACTCTTAAATGTTGCAACTACAAATATTTTAGGTTAGTGTACTAACAACAAAGTATGAGCTTAGCGTGGAAGGTGAATAGGAATTGGTCAAAGAGGGCCTTCCACCAACTCTTCGAGCTGAAAAATCACTCCTAGCATTCTGCAAAGCCATTAAAACGATGCTATTTGCATGATTAAAAACACACTCACCCCCAAGAGTGTTTACTGCCTTTCCTGTTAACTTGCTAAGTATATTCATAACCTATGATCAGTTATGTATAAATGTACAACCTATCATATGCCTAACCCACTTGTACCCTCCCTGTAACTAAGTTCCCTCAAGTAACAGCGCCACAATGCCCATGGGCTGTATGTGCGCTATACAAATGTAAAAAATAAAATAAATAAAATAAGGGTCTGGAGCTTTCGACGGTTACCAGCCCAGTGCAACTATTCAAGATGGTGAGAATGGCCCAGATGATGCTGCATGTTCTCAACAAGTTACCATCTCTGATTCTCTAGGCCTTGACACAGAACATTCGGCTTCGAACATGGTATGACTTTTGTATCATCCTGTCTTTGCCTAGTTCAAATGAATAGGCTTTGTCTCCTAGGTTCAGATCATGTGTGCAGGGACCGCAAACTTGATTTTCCCTGCCTGCATTTATGAGTATTTTCAGCTTTTACACATACAGGTGTCTTATCTCATCTGCTAATATGAAACCTTGCTCTCTTAGCATCCTTGGCAGGAACATGTACATAGCCTGCACTGGAAGCCTGGTCTTCGCATATCTGCAAAATCAGCATGTCTGGCCTCTCTCTGTATTCTCAAGTCCTTTCAGCACTCTCCATTCACTTCAATGTAATTGTGGCTTACATCTTGATTTGCATGACCTCTCAATTTAGTTGTTTTAGCATCAGAAAGCAGTTTATATGTATTCTTGTACAACATGCGGTTACTGCATAGCAAGAGTGTATCTGTCCTCTATGTGAGTCATAAGCATGTTCTTAGTGTCTGCAAGCAATTTTAATTGAAGTGTCTGTGTGTTTTCATGCATGGATCCAAATGTGCTTCATGTCTAGCACATCTACATCATAGTGTCAATTGTGAAATCATCGACTTCTGCATGCTCGCAGTCAGTCTACCTGCTCAATTGACTGAAAACTTATATCTTGGGTGGCATCATCAGCAAAGGGTCTAAATGGCAGTCTCGCACCTGTGATACATTAATGATGGAGTTGAGAGAAAAAGGAACGATGAACACCTTTCATTTATCTGCCCCCGAGATGAGAGAGGGACAGGTGCAATGAGGGCCACATTTAGGCCCCCCCTCTTCAGTTGAATGCCATGAGGTGGAAATCTCCTGAGCTGGGGAATGTCATTCATTGTTTGCAGTCTTGTCATTGTCATCCAGTCTTTGACAGAATAGCCATAGGGTCTGCAACATATGCCCAAATATATCTGCAACATCAACACATTGCCCAGTATAATTAAGTACAACCAGGGTAAATGGGTAAAATTAACACCCGCTATTTCTTGCATAATGTTACTACCATTGGCACTGACAAAGAAACAGCATTCAATCGTAATAGTTTAAGGCATCATCCATATCTCAGGTTTTAATACTTCCAGGATGGTTTCTGTTGTGTACACCTTTTCCATAACAAACACTGAAAAAGATGCTTGTTGGCAGATTCTTTGTGTCATGGTAGTTAAGATAGTGGTGGATGCGGTGCAGTCCATTAAGTAGCCAAATCATTTGCATATATAGGCTCTCATTACGACCCAGGCGTTGGACCATGGTGCTAATAGCACCATGGTCCATGCCGGTAACTTACTGACTCCACCATGGCGGAATGGGGAATTACCGCCCCATTCCGAGGTTGGTGGGGTGGTAATTCCCCATGCCGCCATGGCCCTTCCCCATTCCCATTTTTGCTCCATAGGGCTCAATGGGACTGGGGAAGGCGCTAATTACGGCACCGTAAATTACGGTGCCGTAATTAGCTCCTAGGTCCCTTTGCAGGTTGGTTTTTTAACGCCTGCTAAAAGCAGGCATTAAAGTGCCGCCCGCAAAGGGACCACGTAATCAGGCGTTAAGGGTTTAACGGTGCCGCCACCTTTATGGCGCCGTTAACCCCTTAACGCCTGGGTTGTAATGAGGGCCATAGTCTGTTGCCTCTCCTCTGGTAGAAGCGAGGGCCACATGTTGGGGACGGGTAAGTATCCCAAGTGATAAGGACCCCTCCCGAGGTCTATAAGGCCATTAGCACAAAGTTGTAGCAGCAATACATGTTTTGGAGTTTTGGTTGTGAAATAAAACATTTTACTTTAATATTGGGTAAAGTAATTAGGCAACTGACAAAGTAAACGTAATGTGGTTTCATTTTTTTAATATTGAAATATTATACGGTGTCCTCATAAATTAACGATTTTAATTGCAAACTCTGTTGAACTGAAAAGGGTTTAACATGAACATTCATTTGGTGCCAGGGTTCTCCAGATGAAAGTGAAATCATTTCCCCATTGCACAGCTTTTTCATTTGTGCTAAATAGGATGTTGCAGCAAATAAAACGTCCTCTCAGAAAGGAAGTGTCTCGTTGAAAGAAATATTGCCTGAAAATAGAATTGTTTCCCTGTCTGCTTTTAAAGAAACAAGGTTCAGAGCGCAGGCACCAACCACTAGTTATTGTTTGCAATGTAAACATTCAAATTGGCTGACAGGGGGTCACTAACAATCTCCTTGTGCTAACATAACTTTATAGACCTCCGGAGGGGGTTTTATCATGGGATAATGACCCACCACCAAGTTATGGCACAAGGGGCTTGATATCATAATAAAATTAAACAGAGCAAATTGAGCAACAGACATAGCCAATAACAGTGGACATTGGGAGAATATTGGTTATATCTTCTTGAAAGCTGTTGATCTGCACCGCCCCAAAAACGGGTTTTGTCTGAAGCCCAGGGACTGTATCTTCCCTGCCCTGAAATCTCTTCACTGGCTCCCAGTGGCTGCAAGGATCAAGTTCAAGACCCTCTGCATAGTACACAGGGCTTTCTGGAGCTGGGTCCCACACTAAATCCAACACTCTCTTCCTAAATACCTTGCTTCTTGAGCCCTTCGCTCTGATGCCTCCAACTCTCTGCGGGTTAGATGCTTCTCCAGGCAGAGAGTAGGGAGCAGATTGCTTTCCTCTGCAGGTGCCTCCCTCTGGAACTGCCTTCTTGCCCATCTGAAACTTGAGCCGCACCACTTGAGGTTCTAGAAGCAGCTCAAGACTTTCCTTTTCTCCTCGTCTTTATCTCTATCCTTCCTCTGATGACCTCTCTCACTATCTGCCTGCTGCACTGAATGGTTGCTTTGATACCCTCACTGAGAACCAGGATCCTCTATGACCAATCCTCCCTGCACTGCCTCCTGGCTTGTCTCACACTATGGGCTGTAACTGTAACCTCTACAGTCCCCCCTGCCTCCTTGCACATACCCTTACCATTGCACTTACCCAGAGCCATGCTGCCCTCGCTGCACTTACTCAGAGCAATGCTGCCCTAATCAGACTTTCCCTCTCCCTTGCACTTCTCTCATCCCCTTCCCCTGATCCTTGCACTACCACACATGCACGATCTGAATGACACAAGGCCTAGTCAGATTGTGTGTCTTGTCTTCCCTCTGTACCCTCTCTTGTCTTGTCACGCCTAGAAACACGCGTGTACAGATGCGTTATAAATGACTTATCATATCAAATCAAGTCTATGAGATTCCTTTCAAAAGTGTTTTTCGTGGAATTTTCCCCTTTTGAAAACACGTTTTTCAATCAGGCCCTATATGGTTTTGTCTGGCTCTTAACAGTTCAGGCAATTTATTCCAGTTTTCTGGAGGTAAGACATTTCATTACGTTCTTGAAGGGAGGTGCTACAAGGGCACGCGTGGATGGGCAGCAAAAGGTACTGGTGAGAATGTATTATTCAATTCTTTCAGTCGAGCAGTGTACAAAGCCTTGTGAATCAGGCCCAGGGTTCTGAAAGTGACCCAGTGTTGGAATGGGAGCCACTGAAGACATCCGCAGAGTCGAAACAGGAGCCTGGCCGCTCCACTTTGTACTTTTTGCAGTGCAGAGAGGACGGAATGACCAAGTGAAGACGCAAACGAAGACTAGCCTGGAAGAAATGAAGTCAATGATGGCTGTGATTCTATGAGAAAATGATAGCAACGCCAGTACACGTTTCTGGCATTTTAGATGGAAAAACAAGTTTTAGTGACAGGGTACACATTCCTTGACAGACAGTTCATCCTTCAACATTATACCTACATTTCTTAATGAAGGCACAGGTTCGGGACAACACCCACATTTTTCTGCCAGGAAAGGCAGCATCTCTAGGGCTTGAAGTTGCATTTGCTGCAAACACCTCCATTGTGTTCAACCAACACTTTAATCAATGACAGGCCGTCCCTGGCGATCCTATCTGTAAACATCCGGTCACTATTGAGAATAACGTCAGGCAAACAACATATGAAAAGATTAAAAAAAACAGGCGATAAAGTCGAGGTTGATGGCATGCCATGTTCCAGCGGTCTGGAGTGGAAATGAAAGTGCCCGAACGCACTGATATAGAGGTGTGAAATCCAACCAGGTTCAGACAGGCTGTAAGAATGTGGTGTTCCACCCTGACAAAATACTATATGACTCCTTCAGACTGAAAATGGCAATTGTCCTACTTTGACCCTATTCGCACAAAATTATCCTCCAGCCCATGCTTTAACATGGAATGTTCAAATTGACCGAGCTTTTCCATGTTCTTGAAATATTGAAAGGTTGTCAAGTACACAAACACAAGCTCCAGATTTAGCTCTTTCTGGATTTTGAAACTGACAGATATCTGAATTTCACAGAAAATGCTACAGTGACATTTTATGTGACTGTCCCTTAACATAAACAGTTGGTCAGCTTTGGACCGCTGTTTTTTGCAGCACATTGCAAATTCACCTATAATCATGACCATATATTATTTACATTGGGAGATGACAATTGGGATGCACTCCTACCTCAGCCACTCTGCCTCGCTTCCACTAACTCAAACGTAAGTAAAAGTCTTCGCTTGTCCCGGTTTCCTTGGTCTAAAGAGCCTATTTACTATCTGGGCATTCGACTCCCGCCTTGGGTCCAATCCCTATAAGAGTCAAGTAAACCTGCCTTGATGGGGGCTTGCGAGGAGGACTTCAAGCATTGGGACCTGCAGGAAGTATCATGGATGGGTAGGATTACTGCGATAAAAATGTCCCTGCTCCCTCGATTGCTATATGATATGATGCGCGGACCTGGGGATCGAACCTCTGTTGCTCTGTGTCGTCTTGCTTCCAAGGTGAGCGCGTTGCCACTAAGCTATCCACCCAGGACGAAGGGAGACCGGTATACATTCCGATATTATGCCCCTACAGTTTCCCTCACCCACAATCAGAAGACTTCAGGGGGAGATACGGTCATACGTGTGGGGGAGGAAGAGGCCACGGACCCAGAGGAAGGTTATTCTGAGGAGTTAGCGTATGGGAGGGCTAGGGGCGCCAGATGTTCAGAGTACTTCATGGCAGCACAGATAGCGCAGATCATCCAATGGGGAGCTGAGGAGAGATCTAAGAGCCGGAGGGCTATTGAACAGGCAGCCAAGACGCATTTGCCATTTTTGGGCAATAAATCAAGGATAGCACTGGGTCAGGGTGATGCGGTTATGCAGGGTCTCTCTGGGACCCGTTTCTCTGCTCCTCCAGAATGCTGAATTCTGTCTGGGTTTCTCTGGTTCAGGCTGTGCAGCCTGGGAGTTGCGTGGGGCCTTGGCTTTCGGAGCCCTATAATCTTACTGTTGCCTGCTTTTTTCTAAGACTGTAAGCAGAGGTTTAGGGTGGATGAGAGTGAGTGATTTCACAGTCTGCAGCTGGAGCACTGTTAATCATAGCATAGGTCGTGTGAGCCCAGGCCCCAGTAGGGCTTAGAATTGACACTTATAGCTGGTGCCCTGATTAAGAGAATCTCTAAAACCTACCAATTGCTAGAGGGGCATCCGCCTTCTGACTCCTTCTCTTGTATGAATACATGGAGGAAAGGGCTACCGATGGAACTGGATTCACATTTGGGACAGAGTTCAGAGGTCGTGGAAATGCGTCTAGATCAGAGAGAAAGCATTTAAGATTTGCTTGAGATGGTACCTGATGCCACAAAGATTGACTAAAAATGGGCCAGGGTAAGTCGCCACTGTGCTGGAGGGGGTGCAACATGGTGTGTGACTTAGGGTATATGTGATGGAACTGCCCAGTAATGAAGATCTTTTAGAAATAAGTCCTTTTGCATATTAAAGACATCACGGGATGGCCTCTCCCATGGAATCCTGTGTGTGTGGTCCTGGGAAATGTAGATCGGGGCCCATGTACAGACAACTTCATCTCTGACCACTCAGTATCACACGCAGCACGGTTAGTGATTGCAGGCCAATGGAAGGTCCCTGCAGGCCCGGAAATAGCATACTGGTAGGTACACATTTGGGAGGTTTTAGCTATGGAGAGGTTCTGCAGCCTTAATGCTGGGGAACTTCAGAAATACTTGCGGGTTTGGTCTCCCTTTATTGACTATGTAAGAGATAAGAAACAAATGTTCTATAGACTGATCCCCCTGAAACACTTTTCATTAATACTGACGGTGTGGCCTTTTAGCCTGTAGGTGTTGGGCGGTGTGAGATATACTTTTGTGGCTGACTAATCTTGGGGTATGGGGGCCTGGGGAATGAGCTGCCTGCCTTTTTTCTTTTTGCGGTTCTTACAGGAGGTGTTAATGCTGACCATATTTCTCCTGTTTAAGTTGTAGTCGTTTCTTAATACGGGTGAACCGGCGTGGCGATGAGCCAACATGCTGATGTGTAATTGCTATGTTATGTTCCTGGAAACAATAGGACTGTCCTAGGTGTTGAGAAGGAGAGACTCCTAGAAGAGGTGTTTTTTGAATGATTTTCTGATCTGTAGGAGCGTGGTGTTGAGTCTGATGCTGAAAGATAGGAGGTTCCATAGTCTTGGGGCATAGGCAGAGAAGGCTTGTTTTCTGATCCTTTCCTTTTTGCAGCAGTGGATTTCATGTCTACATGTGTCCAGGCGTCTGGTGGTGCGCTGTGTGCCGGAGCTGCTGAGTTTCTCTGCAAGATAGCTGGGTGACTTGAGGGCGACTGCCTTGTAGATGATGCAGCAAGACTTAAAGGTGATTTGTGCATGCAGTGGGAGCCAGTAAATGTCGCTAAGGGCCGGGGTGATGTGATCATATCTGCGTAGATCCTTGATGAGGCGGGCAGCCGCGTGTAGCACAATTCTCAGGGTCTAAGTCCTTCGAAGAGCCAATTGCCCGCCTCCATGTGGGATTGGACCAGTGCTTAAACAGTGGATCTAAAGCTGTTTGGAGGGAGGAAGGGCTTGCCTTTCCACAGGAGGGAGAGCTGATATCAAGCTGTCTTAGTTTTCTTAGCTATGTGTGTCTTGAAGGAGAGGTGTATGGCGATGTGGAACCTGAGGGACTTGGCTCAGCAGGTGAGCTCAGGTGTGAAGCCTCAGGGTTCATAGTTGATAGCCAGGTCTGTATGTCTGGGTGTTTGGGTTGTCGGTGAGGAGTAGGAATTCAGTCTTGGAGCCTTAACGAGATCTTTGCTATTCCTCTTATTGAGGGGGTTACATTTCCACACAGTGTGTGATGCACTGAAATGTTTCTACAAGAAAAATTATATTGTAACCCTTGATTCTTGTATAGGGAGGTATGGTGGAGTTTGAGATACGCATATACGATCTAATAAATTGGTAGATACAGAAATATATGAACATTATATGCAGGAAGTTACATTTCTGTTTTGAATAAAATGTTATCTATATTTCTTAATTTGATATTGTATTGTATTGTGATTGCTTACTTTAATGAGGACTGAGAAACATGGATTAAATATAATGAATCATATGACAATTGGAAACACATTTTACTATAATTAATTATTTGTTATTGTTATTTGATGTTAATTTGTTTTTATGGTTTGCCCCGAATAAAGCTTGATTTCACTGTGACTTGAACTAACCTCTGTGAGACCGGAGTCCTTATCAGAGTGACCACATATTGCTCTCAAATGCCACATCCACAGGTTTGACTCGTTTGCTGCCCATTTGTTGTCCCGCTGCAGGCTCTCCTCTTGTGCGCTGCACCCACAAATCGGCAGTGTGAGGATAAATTGGATTCTTTATGCATGGGAGTTGTGGTGGCTGGTCTTGTGCACTGGTGCTGATCTTTCTTATAGGTGGTGCTTTATTTATTGCTGGTTTTCCCTCAGCCATCCACCTATATACTTCAGAGGTTGCTATATTCCCTTTATGGATCCACTAAGTACAACACATGGTGCACCAAAATCAACCTTTGCAAACCATGAATGGCACAGCAGCAGAAATAGTGGGATTGGTAAACTCCCTGCCACTCTGGGGTTAGCATGGAAACTCATGTTAATCTCTATCAAGGCTCCTCACCCGACCTTCTTTAACAGTCCCTCTGATAACTCTGCAGTTGCTACTACTGCTTCATACAAATACCCCATGCCTACTCCCTACTTTCATAATGTGGTTGTGGTCACTATTCGCCCTGTGCTTTCATATTGTACTTTATAACTTGTATGTTGTTCACACAGATCCTGAGGTTTGTGATTGAGTCTGGCAATTGTCCTTGTGGCTTTGTAACTCGAATCGTGGCCATCCGAGATCAGTGATACCCAAACATTCTTATGCTAGGCCCCACTTGAGTTCAAATGTTATTGTTGGATCCCGCCCCCCCATATTATAACTGCTTACATTTCCTACATTTCCTATTAAAATCTGTTGCTGGACTCACTTTTTGAGGTGTCTTGTCCCCACCACCGAAGGACAGTCTTTGGTCAACCCTAGGGGACCAGCTCAACCGTTTAAAGACCACGGGCATAGACCTTGTGCTCCTTGATTTTATATCCCAACATACACTTTGATGCACTTAGCCCTGAGCTTTAATTTGTACTTCTAACTTGTATTCTGGTTACCCAAGGACCTGTGCAACACTGAACCCATATGCTACTATTGTTTTTCCTTAGGCCCACTTTCCGCAGCCTCCCCCCAGTTCATCCTGCCCACCACTCCTCAAATTACCATTCCATTATCCCTGCAAGTAGCGCGTGTCTGCCCTTCCTCGTTCCCAATTATCTCCCTTCTCATTTACCTCTTCTGATAATGCATCAGACACTCTCCCTGCTGCTATTGCTCACTCTTGCCATACTTTTCCTCATTCACATTAACGCTCTGCCTTTTGCTAAGCTCGCCCTGCCAATTTTCACCACTTAATTTCATATGCCTGTCCTTCACCGCACCCAAAAGTTCTTCCTGGTCCTCCTAGCTGCTTTAATTCGATCAATCTCCATTGCCTCACATCTAGTATTCCTTCATTCCACCTCCTCACCTTATAGTGTTATCACCAGCAGGCAATGCAATGCCCAATCAATCTTTAATATAATCACACAATAAACCACATCCCTAGAGACGACCGCATAATCCATTTCAATATTGCGAAACCCTCCACTCTCTCCCCTTCCTAACCTTACCAATGACTAAAATATTTTCAAACTTTGGCACTCCACCAAGCCAAAGCGTGGTCCTCCTCAAACCTCCTCTATTGATCAGGCCTTTTCTAACATTATGCTAGCTCCCTGATCCCCCTTTAACATTCCCTACCATTCCTGGTTTATCCCTCTGACCCACCTTCTCAAAACAGAAATACAATGCCACCTACATAGGTGGCATAATGACTTGGACCCAATCTTCTCCTAGCTTATAAGAATGCCCTCTTCTCCTTCACCATGGCCCTTGTGTCTGCCAAAGCATCCCACTTCATACATTTAAAAACTGCTTACCAGTCTCGTCCACGCAAACTCTCCTTCAAACTACAATCCATGCCTCCCCATTCTCCCGTCTCCTAATCTCTCTCCACTAACAACGTTGCCCACTGATCCTCTTCTAAATCTGAACATAACTAAGTCACCTCACCACCCTCCTATCCCTCCTTCACCCTATTTCTTTTTCCCCTGACAATATTTACAACCCCATTTCTTTACGACGCACCCCTTCGTCTCTCTTTCAACTGGCACCCATTGCTAAGAGACCAGCACTGCGTGCCCCCCATTGATCTGTTTGCCCGACAGACAGTCAAGGTGATTGCACCACTTGTGCTCCTACCTGCGTGCCATTTTCTACCTCTATCTTTTCTTTCTCGACTGCTTGAGGATGAAAACTGCCGTACTAATATTTACAAAGCCCTTAGCTAACCCCAAAAATCCTGCCAGCTAATGGTGTTTATTACTGATCTTCTTCTATTCTAAACTCCTTTAGCAACTCATCATTAACAAGATCACCTCCTATCTTGACACTAACACCCTCCTAGACTCCCTTCAATCTGGATTTTGCACCCATCTGTCCAGGGAATTTGTCCTCACCCATGTTGCTATTATTTTGACATATACCCACCCCTGCAAACTATCTGTTGTCCTAATTCTCCCTGACATATAGGATGCCTTTCATAGAGACTACTGCACCACTCTTCTTCATAACCTTTTCCCCATTGGCATCCCAGACACAGCTCTGGATTGAGTGACCACATGCCCTTCTAATCTGTCCTTCTTCATCTCTGATCCACCACCCACAGTTGGAGTCCCTCAATGTCCATCATTGGCTCCATCCTCGGTCACTTATTGTTCATTGTGCCCCTTTTATGTTCTCATAACATCTCATTGCATATGGCACACAAATGGTCTTCTCCTCCACTTCATTTCCTCCTGCCTCATCTGCTCATATTCCTGCTGCCTCTGCAATCCATGAATCAGTGAAACTTTGTTTTCTTATGCGTATCTCCACCAATCTACCTTCATGCGTCCAATCCCCCCATGCGTTTCCCATCCCAATTTTACCTGACTTACTCACTTCCTCCCCTAAAGCATTAACCTGTGCGGTCAATTTCAATTGTGGCCTTAACATGCACCACTTTAATACTTCTAAACCTATTACAGAAAATATGAACCTGCTTAATAGCACTTACAACACAACCAAATCCCTCACAAGGACATTGGTACTCAGGTGCCTTGAATACTGTGTTAGCTTCATCCTTAGCCTCCACCTCTTCTTCTCCTTCTCACCACTGTACAAAGCACTGAGCTTCACCACCCATGCCCTCTACTCAGCTCTCTCGCACTTTAAGAAACAGCCTCCTTGCCAGTTGGCTTTCCATGAAAAAAAGATCCCTAATGTCTCTGTCTACTGACCCTGTGCCATTGCTCGCTTCAGCTCCTTCTCCCTTCCGTGCCCCACACCAATGCACCTTCCTTCCTCTCCATGTTTAAAACATTACTGATATGCACACCTTCAAATCGGCAACAAAGCCCAAATCTCCTCAACCAAAAGAAGCATATTTTGCCTGCTCTCACATTCCTCACCCTCATTGACTAAACCCTGACTGCCCTACTCCTAATCCCATTGTTCATACCATGATATCTAGCCAGTCCGCTCAAACCTTTGCCTGTGATCAGTCTGTCTTGCACCAAGTTTCCGTAACACTCACCAGTCACTCCCCACTTATTTACATAAGGAAACTAATTCAGGTTGGACCCAGTGTCTTTTGGTTGCTCTTGCAAATGTTTCTGGGAACACCACCTCATGTCCTCAATAAACACAAACATAGAGAGAAGATCATGAACACTCATAATTCACTGCTCACATTTCCTCTTTATCAATTCATTCAATTTGGCTTCCATTCATGACGGGTGTCCCTATTAACACAGGCAAAGGCCTACCAGGTCTATCATGAGAACATTTACAAAATTGTTGTTGGCACCAATTGATTAAAAATATATACATAATATATGCTGTGTCTTTGTTTTTGTGATGTATTGAACACCATTGTGGATCTCACACTCCCCTACCGAACAACGGCATACTCAGCTGCAAGCCAGGGCAAATAGATTCAGTCAAACGCAGAAACACCTGATTTTTCACTATATCAAGGTTATTTTTCAAGGGATTTACATAAAATATTTGGCTTACGCTCATGACAATCCATTCTGATGAAATGTTGTTGTAGACATTGAGTTGAAGAGGTCAGATATGTTTTTTTCTGCAAGCACATTTTCAAAGCAGGGAGCCTATAAACTTAATGGAATAGTTCAGGAGTTCAGAAACTTTCCTACCAGGGATTCTCAAAGTAAACACATCTATACATGACTAATGGTGTCACCTGGCTCTTTATTGAATCTAGAAATAACCAGACAGCTGACATCAAAACAAAATATAATGTTTGAGAAAACATTTCAACATTCACAAAATGCAATGCAGATAATAAAATCTGCAGGGGGTGATTATCTTATATTTCCATTACTTTATACTTTAAGCATTGCACTGGTCCCCTGATACACAAAAGTTGCCTGCACAATTCCAAGGAGTTGTGCTACAGCTCAAATTATGTGCTGGCCATCCCCATGTCCACACATTAATGCTAATTCTACACTGACAGCTTTCTTTGGGTTACAATGTGAGTAACATGGCATGAAACCCTTAGTTGCTTCCCCCCATTTACTACTTATAGATTGGAGTTGCTTATGAAAGCAAATGAATGTTAAATACAGCTTCAACTCCCATTTACCCATTGCCCTCTAGCTAAGGTCAGGTTAGTTTAAGATTCGAGGTAATGGACTCTCCTGCAAAGGAGAGCAATCCGCATAACCACTTTTGATGCAGGCAACCACCTTCATCCATGGGTACATTAGGAATAGAGGGAGTTATGCCTTTTGGGTTTGATTGACTTATCCCAATTACCCCTGCAAGGGATTCCAGTTACTTTGGTCCTTATTAATACTCAATGTACTTGTGACCCCAGTCCTTCTGGCTTATCTGCAGTTTGAGCTATACTTAGCAGCTGCCCCCCACCTTCAGATTAGGGTCCCAGCTTGCACTGCTCTCTCTCACACTACCAGCTGCACAGAGATACCATCTTCACTCAGAGTCTCCAGTTCAAGACCCCAGCAAGATTTGGCCTGATGCCTTATTCTCGAGCAGCAGCACAGCTACCAAATGAGACAGTCTGGCTTTCTCACTCGATCGAAATAGAGATTCGCAAACGCTTTCTCGTAAGCCCCAGATCTCTTTAAACATTCGCAAACCCACTGCCGCAGGCCTTGTTCGATGTCAGAGCTTGCCAAATATCAGCCCAGTTTTAAAGTCTCAGCCCAGTCACTGACTCTTTCACAGCCCAAGGGAGGTCACAAGCCATTCAGAAAAACTCCAAACAGCCCCTCCTTCCAGCTGCCAGCCCATTATAAGCCCTTCTCCAGAATCCAGTGCAGTATTGTATCTCACAAATAGATTCTGAGCATTTTTACCCACCTATCTGGCAATGTCACCTCCTTTAACATCAGCCCCTTTCTTGTGTTGATCCCAACTTTAACAAGTGAAAGAGCCTTCCAGAATCTTCCAACTCTTCCTGCACTTATCTTGTGTAATTTTCCGATTAGCCCTAAGCGACCTTGAGCAGCATACAACACATTATGTAACATATTCCTTCCTTCCTCTTTTTTGCTCAGAACAATGAGCATTCCGCAAACTTTGATCTTCAATGCCCTTGCTTCCCCTACCTCACAGAATCTCGCTTGCAAATGCAGTTTTTACTCTTCACTGGCAAGCTGACACTGGCAAGCCACACGCCAGTGAATTTGTTCATACACCTGCCGCTATGTTATAATGTTAAGGCCTGAAGGCCACAAATCTAATCCCTAGATAAGCTGTTTGGTTCAAAACGACCATGTTTTAGTCCCTACTGCTACAACCACCCCCATGTTAGCAATCCATGTTCGTATTTCATATTAAACTATATAATACACATAGAGCATGTGTTGACATCATTGGCACACAACTTCTCTACACTCTCCTATCTGCTCAGTCTGGTCACACATCTACTTTTTCCTTTCAAATAGTCTAATTACAAATTGTGCATAGGATGTTCATGCAATATTTTTCACAAAAAATCACTGTGCATTTCATTACTTTAATAGACTGCTTCCAAGTAAGGTACCACCGTGTCTCACAGAAAACTGAAATAAATTCTAGCATGACATGACATGGAAAAACACCTCAATAACAACATTGCTGACATCAAGTTCCAAACATTTTCAGTTTTACTTTCTCAGTTAAAATCCTTACATTGTGTTACTAAAAGAAATGCCCATGTCCACTGTCTATTTTTGCCTAGGCCACTCTTGGCTCAGGCGTGGCGGTCACATAATTAAAATGTTTGAGTTTGCCATAGGGTACACGGTATGGAGATTAATAACGAATCAAACTTTGTTATTATTATTATTATTATTATTATTATTATTATTATTATTATTATTATTATTAGTGTTGTATTTATTGAGCGCAGACCTTGCTTCGAGAAGCATCAGAGCGCTTTACAGAGGTATACAACAATACAGATACACAATAGAGCACTTTTCAGAGGTAACAACAGAACAGTTATACAGAGGGGGGTAGGATACAGAGGGGCACAGAGGATGGGTACAGCTGTAATGGTGGCAGGAAGCAGAGGGTGTTAAGAATTTCAATCAAGCGACGCATACCTTAGTCTCGGCTCAGCATGCAGCCTGCGATTGAAATGCTTATGTTTTATGTTAGATTCAATATTGAGATGGTACATCACTCATATCACACACCCTTTTCAAAAACCCCGGGTCACAATGGACTATTAACCTGGCTGGTTGGTAAAAGATAATATTTATTTATTTATTTATTTATTTTAAAATTCAAAAGAAATCATAAAATGTTTAATATGGGGCATCAGTCACCAATGGGGTGTTAACAACAAAAGGAATGTAAGCAATGCACGTAGGTTAACATTCTATCGACACAAATACACAACACCAGGGAATAGGAGCACTTTTTGATTTTAGGTAAGATAGCACTTGAGTTAGAATTTCCCACTGCAATGCTCCCTCAATCCAAAAATCATCAATTCCAAGTGGATAAACAGAAGCAGCAGGTAATCAGGAATGACAAATGCAAAACAAAATGGAAATCCGACTTTCCCTCCCCAAACAAGAGAGAAAAATGGACTTTAAACCCTGGCAATGATAAAAATGACACTCAGAAATGGATGAATAAAACAATGAATATGTATAAAACTCTTGAAACAAAAAACAATTCTTTACTGGAGCAACACTGGAAAGATACTAGCAATCACAAGCAATGGATTGAGCAAAAGCATACAATTTCAAATTGAATGGAAGATTTAAAACAGTTTACACTCAAATGACAAATTGTAAATTCATCAAATTTTTGGAATTCCCGCCTGAATTTACCAAAACGGTTTTTAATTAAAATGGGTGAAATATTGATAATCGAGCATTCACACTATACTACCAGATTGAGACATAGTAAGCTCCAGGGTTGACTTGCAAATTCCACCCTAGGACCTTCGCGCCCGTCCTGGCGGATCCAGTCCGATCACCCGAAAGAGGATTAAGAGTTTAGGATTTCACAAGGCAAAATTATGAAAGATGTTGGTGCTAGCACAAGAAATCAAAGGCAGGGTTTCAAGAATGATTTTTGACAATGTTGCAAGTTATTAGGATAAGCATAGGATGACTTAGAGAGTGTAACTAAGGACAAGGCAAGGAAAGGTTTTCTAGGCTTCCTATTGATAATCACAGTCCACTTTTTAGTTTGAATTTTGGACAGTCAGTGTTTCTGGTCACCACACGGATCTGGTCTAATAAAGGACAGCCGGACAAAATCAGCGGGACAGGATCAGCTGGGCCGGGACTGCATTCCAAAGGATAGTTCTTCTGGACTGGCAATTCTGGTTATTGGATACTATAGGTCATCAGAGTAGCAGGATGGCAGCAGCATGCAATGAGTGGCAGCAAGCCAAGCTGGATTAGGATGCCAAACGCACCACAATTTCTCCTGGTTACTGGGAGATTGGTGGGTTTTAATATTATAGGGTAGTCCTTGCTGTGGGCCCTGGAATAGGATCAACAATGCCTGGAATAGGATCAACAATGCTTGGTCTTGATGTTGGAGTCTGGAGTCTGAAAGAAGAAACAGGAACAGGAATGCAGCGCAGGAAATCAGGAAGAGTGTGTGTTTAGGGTCTTGTCATTACATCATCAAGGTAGAGGCTGGGATGGGTTTACTACACCCTCCCCTAAACTACTTTGATAGGGCAGGGCAGATAGTCTCTGCCTCGCTCTCAGTTGGTTGGATTTCTAAAGGAATGATGTCAGATTTATGAAGTGAGGTTTATAATGTCCAAACATTCCCACATTTACTTTACTTAAAATCTGATTTTGCCAAAAACATACATTTCTTCACTTGCAATCTCTTCGCACATTGTACACACAGGTTATAGATTAGGTGCAGCCCAGATCAGTCCAATCCTCAGGTCTGTGCGACCTTGTTTTGCCTTTCTGATACATTTTGGTAGTTTTACACATTACAGATTTGGCCTAAATTTCCACAATTTTATACACAAATGTGAATTGTCCCCAGGGATGTATGGAAAAATTGTCATGTTTGCCACATTAATACTTTCCTCGGAATCTGTCATATTTCGTAACTTCTGTTCCCCATGCGGCAATGAGTTCTACCAAGTTTAAAAGATATGTGTGAAGTGTGAACCATTGAAGGTCGATAAGGGCCGGGGTGACAATGTGGTCATATTTGTGTATACTCTTGATGACACATGCAGCTCTGTGTAGGATACTTCTCGGAGGCACAAGGGAGGGTGGCAGGGGTCCTTCAAGTAGGGCATTGCCCCCATCCAGGTGGAATAGGACCAGTGCTTGAACTGTGGATCTAAAGCTTCCATCATTGCCCTAGCACACTCTCAATCCCTTTGTGCATCCAATATTACACTGCCTACTAACTTGCAGTTCTCAGATATGCCATAGAAACAGATGGACTGACATGAACCTATGCTATAACAAAACATTCTTGCCCCGCTATCTCCATCCATTCCTGTGCTTGTAACCTCAATTTCTCTCTTTGCCATCCACTTATTTTACCTTTCTCATTTTGTTCCTGCCAGCATACTAAGGTTTGGATTGCCCTGGCAGGGGCACCGGACCCCACTTCACAGACAACCCTATGTGATCTGATACTACTACAGTGGTGATATGTCAAAATCGAAAAACATGCTAACATAATATACAATACACAGTCACCTCTACTACAGAACACACATTGCAAAGACATCTCATACAACATGGTACAAACTAACTCTCCTAAGAAAAATAAATCCTACCATATATCATTGCCAGACACAGTCCTGTACCTGGTCCTTTCTCACCCGGATGGAGAAATGCCCTGCTCACTGCCATACCTACCAATATCCCAGCACCTATGAAGAGCAGCCTCAGTGCCAATGCCCACCTCATCAAGGGTCTCCACAAATATGACCGCACAGCTCTAACACTCATTTAACATAACTTGCTACCCCTGAAAAGCCCCATATCTTTCATTATGAGTAAGCATGTACAGCACACATTTATCCCTGAAGTTAGATTCCCTTTGAAAAAAAAATAATAAATAACAAAAATGAATGACAATAAGCAACAGCTTCACCCAGCACTCAGCCAATTAGTGTCAATGTGCCAGACACCACCCAGACTCCAGGAGGTTGGTTACACTTGTTCCCCTACATTCAATTTGGAATTTTTGCCTCACCAACCATGAATACAAATGGCTTCTTTAGGCCAACTCTGGCATTTATAAGGCTCTCTGAGATCATCTTAAGTAAAGCACCTCTTTGTACTGTACTGCATCTCACTGTGCAGCCTTTTCCCAAGTACAGATGAACAAAAGAACAGATAATAGCAAGGGCTGTGCAACAAGTCACATTTCTTTTCCATAGAAGCTGCTGCTCAGGGCACAAAGACAACTCCAAAGAAAAGTGGGATCATACCACTGTAGAAAATAATGAGCAGGGTGAAGGGCGGAAGCGTGCCCTATCGAGGCACTGCATAAAGGCAGTCACTCACCATAGGATGGAGTTCCTCCTTATCATCCCCTAGAATTACAATGGACCTGTTTTCTTATGCAGAATTCATCCTGTGCTTTAGAACACAGTTATGTATTTACTGCACAGCTGACTTATGACCTTTGCCAGGGTTTTCCTGGGTTCCAAAAATGGTACAAGCCCACTTGATATATTATGCTTTAGAAAAAAATGATTTGTATTTATCTTAGACTATTTGCTTATCAATATGTGTCACATATGTTTTTATTATTTAAAAATGTTCTCGTTTTTAAATAAAAAACAGCAAATTGCAGGCCTCATTTATATATCAGCAATTTTGTCCATGATGACTTGCTGTGTATTGTGAAAAGGTATGCTAGGCTGTTGGACGAAGTACTCTATTTAACTCATTGATTACCAGTATATCTTCCCAAAATCCATCTGTGAATCCGCATGGGCTCGGGGCTGGTTTCTGGTGAATCCGCTAGAGCCCATGCAAGAATTGTGAAAGACACATTTCTCATGTAAGTTTACATGAAATTGGGAAGCTCGTCACAGAACTCACAACTCGTGGGAGGATTCATTTGAGATCGACTGGTTCATGAGCAATTCGGGAACTCTCGCGGTTATTCGGGTCGTTCATGTGGATTTGGAACTCTAACTGTTTTTCAGGCACGTTCATAGGTATAATATGAGTATAGATAAAAATGTGGGGCGTTTTGCTGCAGAAAGCTTGTTTTTCTGGAAGCCATTTGTTTGTTTGTTTTTTAAATCCAGCTTGCTGTTTTTTTAATGAAACCTATCGTTATGTAACATATTTGATAGAAAAACACATTGGTCCTCATGACAAGTTTGCCGGTCCAGACACAAGTGCCGGTAAGCTCACCGGCACCCATGTTTTCAGACCGGCAAACAACATGTTTGCCTGCCAGAGCAGCTGTGCCCAAAAGGTCTGACCCTGCCGGTTGCACCGGTCACAGTAGGCAAACCCGTCACGGAAACACTGGCACAGTTAGCGGTGCTGGTGTTTCCATGTCCCCAACCCCATGGAGTCCCAGGGGACTCTATGGGAATGGGGATGTACAACTTTACTGGCACCTGACTTCCCGGCCTCTGGACGTGCAATGAGCCTGTGGCACCGGGAAGTCAGGCACCAGTAATTTTGTATGGGTCCAGCGGCAACCTGCCGGTAGCACACACAGGGTTACCGCCAGACCCATAATGAGGCCCATTGTGTTTTTGGTTTGTTTAGGAACACCTTGCTTTGTTGATTATTTTTTTTAGGTAGGGAAAAAGTCTCTTGTTTTATGGGGCTTTATGTATTTCAGCAAACCTTCACCATTTCCCTTGTTACATTTTAGCAAAAGATTTTGATTTTATATTGGCACTTGTTTTTGCCTTTATCATTTTAAAGCAATGACATTGCAGAGAGCGGTGAGAGGTAGATGCAGTCCTATGGGCAATGGAAGGTAAAGGTTCTTAAACCTGTGTCTTAAACCCTCTCATCTAGGTGAGTTATTGAATGCCTTTGTTCTGCCTCCCTCTCCAGAAGGTGTTGCAGCTGCTGAGGTTGTTTGTGGGACTGGTAGTGGCCCTGCTGATGAGTTCTCAGTGATGCTGATTTTGGTGGTAAAGAAAAGTCTGGGGATTGTTGGATTTGAAGGAGGATGAACTAAAAAAAGGTAGTGAATGAGACTGCCGGTGAGAGTGTGATGAAGGGCCCTGAGAGGGTGGTGAGGGAGCGGCTGAGAGAGGTGGATTATCCCACAAGGATGGGGTAGTGAGAAACCCAGGGGACAGGAGGAGGAAGCGCCAAGTCATTGAAGGCTTGGGCCAGTATTTGCTCTGGATCTACTGGAAGAGGAAGAAAACTAACCCCTTGCAACCTTCATCTTGGGCTTGAGATTATTTCAAGGCACCTGAGGGATTGTCAGCATCAGAGGTGGATAAAGTGAACTGCACCTTGAGTCAGGCATACATCAGAAGGTGTAAGATGTCTGCCAGCCACTGGGTGCCATAGCATTCAAGAACCAACCGTGGTGCAGGGACTTGGAAGTATATGATCATTTTCACCTAGCCAGGAAGTGCAACAGTGTCACTATCATAATCACAAGCATGTCGCTGGAGTGAGTGAATACATCCCATGCCGTGATTGGTTCATATTCACACTGAACAAGCACATGTACATTCCAAGCATCATCTCAGGGTGTTTGGGTTCCAAGATAAGTGTCCAGAGAACATGAACAAGGACAGCATTCCCCAGCAGCTCTGCATTGCTGCCTAGTGTGTGGACACATCAACACCTGAATAGAACTTTAGAGGCAAGATTGACCAGTGAGCTGCAGCATTCCTTCAAACACCACTCGGAACACATGTTAAATGTTTTCTTTTTCCAAATTAAAGCTTATTACAGATTTCAAAGTCTGGGATAGCGGGATTATAAACAAAACAAACAAATGCAATGGACCTGCAATGGACCTCCACGTTCTTACATCTTTAATATCCTTCCCGACCATCCTTCCCCCTATCAGGGTTGAGTGTCCAATACAAATACAAACAGAAAATTCAACGTCAAACAATCAGACTTAAGTGACTCTATTTTCCATATTTGTTGAGGAAAGGTATCCGCCACTCCTCTTTGCTGTCCTTAGATTCATCGAAACGATAAGTAAAGAAATATCCATGGAAAATATGTCCCTCAACCTCAGGAGTCCTTCCCTTCTAGTCGGCACATTAAACCTTTACCACTATTGTGCACTGCAACTCCTGGCTGCCACATAGAGACTATGGGCCTCATTCCGAGTACGGCGCTAACCAATGGCGCTATTAACGCCTTGGTTGACGCCGTACCCGGACCGGCAGCGCCTTGGTGGATGGCGGAATTACCGCCCCATTCCAAGGTTGGCGGGGCGGTAATTCCCCATTCACCAAGGCTCTTCCCCATTCCCAAATGAGCCCCCATAGGTCACCGTTATTGGCTTGGAGGCCCCTTTGCGCCCTCGACTTTAACACCTGCTCAAAGCAGGCGTTAAGGGCGAGGGCGCAAAGGGAACTCGGAGTATGGCGGTAAGGGATCACCGCCACCGGTCTCGTTACCGGTGGCTGCTATCCCTTAACGCCATACTCGGAATGAGGCCCTATGAGTCATGTGATTCAGTCCCTGGTGTTTCATCTCCTTATCTTCCACCCCTAATAAGAGCAGAAGTGGAAAGTGGACCCTAGATATGCCATCAAGCTCCTTTATCACGGACAGAACATCCATCTAGTATTTCTGTATCTCCTTCCATACCAACCACAAATGCCAATAGTCAGCTTTAATCATACCACACTTCCAGCTGTTCGTGATAACTCCCGGATACATCCTCGCTAGCTTAGTCTGGAAGTAATGTCACCTGGTTAGCAGGTTAACAGCTTTCCACCTGTACATTGTAAAGTGACTGTGGTGTGTGACAATTTGTGGCACATAGCAGGCCACAGTTTATCCATAAGTTACCTGCCAAATACTTTTTCCAAGCCCGTCCATGCCTTCCACTCAGTGGGGGGTTCAGCGAGCAGTAATTCCATGTACAGGCTAGCCGGTAACCCCTTACATCCCTTCTGAATCAGGATCTTCTCAAAAGGCATGAATTCCCTCCTCAAATTGTTGCCCCACCTTGGGCCCCTTTCAGCTGCAAGTATCAGGAAGACCGAAAGATTTCCAATAATAAGGGATTATTGCAACTGTTCAATTATATAAACTGCCCCTTTTCCCATGACTGACTCGCCTTGCCAAAGCCAGCTTCATACCATGCCTGAAAGCTCAAAGGCTAATAAAAGATATCCCGCAATGGTGGGCCCCAAATAGAGCTCAGCGGAGCAGAGGTGTTGCTACGAGAGGTGGGGGGTGGCTAAAGCTCTGGGTCTTTTGGTTGTAGCCAGGATAGAAGATCAGGGGCTACAACCAAAAGTCTAGCTAGCCCTTAGCCCAGACAGTACCAACATTAGTGTAGCCCCAAATCTTTTCCAGACCTAGCAACACCCCTGCAGAAAAGTGGGACAAATTGTGTGCCATATCATGTTCCTCCCCTCACTCCACAAGCTCTACAATACCTCCAAAACCAGATGCTCTCTCACCCGCCTCAGGATCCATGACTGCAGTACCCATAACCATTCTCCCAAAGATACTATGGTCAAAAGAGCATTCTCAATATCAACCCATTGTCTAGGCATTTGGCGATTAAGGTGGTCCACTCCCACCCTGAATTTAGCCACCTTATTGTACCTCCCTAAGTCAGGAAATTCGACCCTCCCCAACCTCATTGAGCAATATGAGTGTATCATATGCAATCCAAGGCGTTGCACCCTTCCAAAGAAATTGCAGCACAGCCCTTTGAACCTTTTGGATAAAATCTGTCAGCACCAGCGACAGAATCATCCGAAAGAGAAACAGAAATTTGGGCAGAAGCATCATCTTGGTGCAATTTATTCTGGCCATCTAGAACAACCACATCGTCCCCCATCTATCCAGGTCTCTGTGCACCCTATCCATAGGTTCCAATAATGACCTTGAAATATAGTATCCAGATCACTCAAAATACACACCCCTAAGTAGCCTGAACCCTCTCCTTTCACCACAAAAGGCAGGCTCTTAATATATTCCAATTCAGCCACTCGTAGTGGTCATACCGCGAAAGCCACTGATTAATTCAGGTTTATCTTGAACCTTGAGAGCTTCCCATAGTCCTCAAGCCCTAAAGGAGAGGTGGGGCTGAGAGTCGACTCACAGTTACATACAACAGCACATCATCTGCAAACAGACTCAATTTATAAGGATCTGCCTGAATCACCAACCCTCCAACCGACTCGTCATCCCCTACAATATCTGCCCTGGTTCCATCACCAAAGCAATGGTTCTATAAGCTTAACACTGTGTACAATCCTTCCCTTACTTGTGAATCACCATAATGAGAGCTTCCAAAAACATGGAAGGAACATCACCTCCCTTCCTGATATAATTAAGAACCAGGATCAAGATTGGGGCAAGCGGATCAACATATAACTTTAAAAAAGCCGAAATGAAGCCATCTGCACTGGGCGCTTTACCAGGCTTCATATGTAGTATTGCTTTCTTAAACTTCCCGACCGAAAAGTCCACCACCTGGCATTCCCAGTCAACAGCGCTCAGTGTTGGGAGCTTCAAATCCGCTAGATAACCATCAATCTCGCTTTCAGGCACCCAGTCCACCTGGTCATTTAAGGTCTCTTAAAATTCTGCAAAATTATTTAGAATCCGCTCAAAAGTACCACATAGCCGACCTTCCCCATCAACAATCTTTTCCATTCGACCTTCCCCATCAACAATCTTTTCCGTTCCACCTTCCCCATCAACCATCTTTTCCACTCGCCTGTCATTCCTTACATTTCATACTCTGTTTGCCAACATGGTTCCCACCGTATCCCCCCTCTCATAGTATCTCTGCTTGGGGAATTTCATACTCCTATGTATCTCTCCCAGTGCCAGGGAGTGTAGTTCCTGCCTCTTCTCTCTTTTGGAAAGCAAGATATCGCTGGCATCCCATGCCCCTGGCCTGGGGCAGTCTGTCTCTAAGACTGTTAATATCCTACTTTAGCTTACTTTCAACCACATACCTTTCTCTCTTCTTTCTCAAAGCTTCTGTAATATGAGTACCCTAAATTTGCCCTTCGCCGCCACCCAAATATACCTCTGTTGTACCTCCCCCGTATCATTCACTATAAAGAAAAACTCAATTTCGCCTGTTCCATAAAATCCTTATAAAACACTGTCCCTGAAGACAGAGTCATTGCAGTGCCACCTGAAACACACCTTCTTTTTTCGCCCAGACCAATCATGGCGAGTACCATACCTTAATAGTGGGCAACAATCCAACATGTTCCCTAGTGATCAGGAATATGTCTATCCTGGTATAGGGACTATGTGGGGGCAAAGAGAACATATATCCTCCTGTGCTGAGATGTTTGCTCCTCCACAGGTCCACCCAACAGTGGTCCACAAGAGGTTCTGTGCATTTTAACATGCATGTATCCAGTTATTTGCCCACTTGTCCACATGTCCCTGGTAAATAGGATTGCCCTCCCATCTAATCTGCCTTTAGCCACAAGAACTATTGTAACACACAACTCAGGTACAGACTTACATGAAAACAATTTCTGGCTGGGAATCAGCTCTCTAAACCTTGTTTGGCATTAGGCACATGGCATGTGGTCTATTGCTAATGTTATTGCCAGTATGACATTCAGCAGCTGTGTTTGTGGTTGGTTCTAGTCTAGGATGATGATTAGTCATTCACCATCAGAAGGGCAAATTCCACTCCGTGTTAAAGCAGGGATTGGACCCCTTAAGCAAGCTAGCATTAGTCCAATCACCTGAGGATGGTTGTCTTTAAGAGACGGGGTCTCTCACTCTTTTTTCAGATTCTCTAAGATCCTTTCAGACCCTTTAATGCAGCAGATTCACTCTGAAGAACTTGCTGCACGTGCTTTAGGAAAGTTCGACTTTCCAAAGGACTCAGTATGAGTTGTAGAAGAAATCATCCAAGACTGAAAGAAGATCTGTTCCCTATCCACCCATCGCCCATCGGGAGAATCCTCTGCTGTGCATGAGGCCCAAACCTCTGTATTAAAATCTGCTGGGCTGGAAGAGCAGGCCCTGAATGGAACCACCCTATCTTCGAGTCCTCCTGAGTGGGCCTAACAGCAACGGAGGACCAGACAGACCAAAGCTCCCTGTTCTACTACACATAACTGGTTGCTCCATGTTCTCTGCACCTGCAGCAAGAGGGACGTCACTGGCGATGGTTGCTGTGCACCTCCACCACTTTCAGCTTGCGTGTACTTTCAACCAGCTGGACACTGCATCACGTCCAAGCTAAAGCTTGTCACCTGCTTGGCCCAAAGCAGCTTCTTGATGCCAGGACCAAAACGGAATCACTGGAGAGTCACACTCCATCTCTATCAGGAGATTGCAACCACAGCTCGACCCAGCTAGCTCTTGAACTGCCGCATCATTGATCACACTTCAACGCACCCAAGATCACAACTTTGATGACCATCGCCCACCGAATTGATCTGCTGGAGCGTCACTCCTTGACCCATCCTGGCAGCTAAAGCGTGACTCAGCCTGGCCAACTGCTAAGCATTACTGTGACTACCCGACCTGAACCCTTGAGAGCCACCCTTGTACCACACAGCACCCTCCTTCACCCATACTTGACGACTACATGCTGCTTAAGCCCACATGATCCAACGTGCCCGCACTGAGCTTGATCCGCTCTCATCTACGTTCGACTCCAGGCCTGACTTTGTCAGCCCACCAAGAACTGAATCCAGTAACTGTTGACTCCGAACAGCCCCCTCAGTGCACATGAGCCCTAGAGACTGGCTGGGTCATGATCGCTACTGTTTTCATCCAAGATATCCTTTTTGTGACTAGCGATTTACCTACCACCCCTGGAACTCCTCTCGGAGTGCTACATTATCCAGTCTTTCACATCTTCTCTGTTCTTCCTTTGGTGGGGGTTTGTACAGTCTTTCCTATTTGTTGCACATGCAGATGGTGTGTTTGATTAAAGTGTATGTACTTGTATAGAACCTTGATTGGACATTCCCTTTATTTTGGACTGTGATGCTGTGTTGTTTGGGCCACTACTGGTTCTCCTTCACACCACTCTTAAGATCATAGCCTTCCCTCAGCCCACTTTACGGCAAAAGGTGAATGAGATATATCTCCGAACTGATCCTGTTTACCTTTATGATTGTGTTGTGTTTTTAATCGCAGAAGTGTTAGGGCGTAGTGGGCCATTTTACCCCTACTCATCCTTGTACTCAGGGTCTTATAATAAGTACAACATTGGGGGTCATTATAAGTGTGGCGGTACCCGTGGCAGTGCTGCCAGAGTCTGTGTTTTACCAGTATCTGGCAATGGGAATGTACCAGGGCATTTAGTTAATAACAGTGCCAGCGCTACCGTGTAGGTCTGCTCGCAGGTGCCGTCAGACCTGCCGGGCTAACAGGCACCCGCTAGGAGACCTTGTAGTTTGCCGGCCCGATAACAAGCGTAGCGGCAAGCTTACCGGTATCATTGTTACCGGACCGGCAACCTTGTAATGAGGCCCATTGTGTTTTATACAGCACATCTCCTAAAGATTCTAAGCATTGAAAAACAGGTGTTTTAACGCACCATTTTGAATGGTGCTTGATGTATCAAAATTGAAAGGATGAAAGCATAAGTCAGCCCTGCAGCGGTATTGGGCATTCAAATCTATAAAGTGTAGACAGAACTCATGTAAACAAACAATGCTTTAGTCATGTCCCTATGCACTTTTGGCTAGGTAGAATAATGTATTGAATGCACCACTAATGCCAAGCAGTACCAATGGCAGGAGTGCCCAGGATCTGGAGGCACCATTTTGGGAGCTGAAAAAAAGGCTTTTTGTGCGGTGCATTGTGAGTGAAAACCCGACTCGTATTCGCTAAAGGGGTTTGTGTTGGTGATCCTATTGGTCCTATTAGTGGTCCTATTTGTGCCAATGGGTTTTGTGACAAATCCCGAGATGTCGTCACTTCTTCCTGAGGGGGAGCCCCTTCTCCTTAGGCCCGGAAGGTGGGGACACTACTTGAAAGTGCCCCTGGAGGTGGTTCTCAGTAGGAGGGTTTCATAGGGAGGGACTATCGATATGGGAATGAAGTAGGACATTTAGGGAGAATGTGGTACAACACCTCTCACCCAGCACCCACTTCCTTCACCTCCCTTCAGTACAAGAGGAACGCCTCACAATCTCTTGTCCGATGCCACACATCTCCATGTTGCACTCTCCCATGTATGTCTGCGAGGTTGATGTGGCAGCAGTCACTGAGACGTGGAAGAGTAGGGCTGACTCAACTAATACCACCAAAGGAGAGAATGAAATGACGACGAGGCGCAGAGGCATAGCAAGCCCTCCATGGAATTGGAAGGAGCGGCTAGACTCCATCGAACATAACAGATAAAAAGTAAAGAAGGTATCACATGGGAGTCAGACCCTCCCCAGAGGTACCGCAAGCAAGGAGGAAGTCCCGCTTGGGAACGAGACAAGGCTGCTTACCGGGACGTGAGAGGGAGAATCCAGGCATCCCTATTCGGTATGTCATGCAGTTGTGCACTGCCTCCGGGCCACCCCTTGCACGGGGGTCTGTATCTGTACCCATACAGCCCCCCTTTTACTTCCTGCACTTATCAGACCTAACCTGTCTGCTGCCTTAAACCTAGCACTTGCAAATTGCTGGCTGCACTACCTCTGTTTGTTGCCTCTATTATATATTTATTGTTATTTTTTCTGTTTCTCCTCTGCTTCGCACTTTCCACTCATCCCCCCTTCCATGCACTTTTCCCCTCCCCTCCACCATGCACTTGCACATTCTCAATGTCACTGGGCCTAGTAAGATTCCTGTTTTGTTCTCCCCTGTTCCCCTCCCTTGTCGCGCTCTGAAACACTTGTGTACGAGCGCAATAGAAATAAAATATCATGTCATATCATATCATTCTCTCTTGAGAGGAGGATCAGTCCGACTTTAACACAGGCCACCTCTGCAAGGCATGCTCCATGTTACGTGCCATCTCCAGAGTAAGATCACTCCTTCTCTGCAGCCTGGTGTGTGCGTTCCCTGTAATACTGCATCTTGCATGCCCAGACACTTGCTACTGTCTCTTTATTCCCCTATGTGTTGCTGGGGGCGCATCTGACATAGGTGGCTGCTGGCGCGGTTTCACCTAAAGTACAACCTGGGCATCTCCTAGACACTGCTATCCCCCTCTGCTTCTTGCCTCCGTCCTTCTGTGTTTTGGCCCATTAGGTTTGTCTAGTCCTTGCTCCCATCACACCATTCCCTGCAAAGTCATCTTGGGCAACTATCCACTCTTGGATCTCCATTAGTGATGTTTCACCCCAGACTGTGCTCCAAGGGGAGGCTCGATGCTTTGGATCTACTAAGGAAGAGGTGGGAATGTTGTTTACTTTTAGACTGAGAACAGTGCCCAGTCAACGTACCTTTCCTCATGCCAAATAAATATGTAAATAAATACATGGACTCCCTGAAGCACTGATGGATATCCAGCTCTCCAGTATGCTTGCCTTAGGCTCCCAGTACTGCTCGGACTGTCTCAGCACTCACATCTCCCAGAGGTTCCAGTCTGCAGTGCCAGTCCACGGGTGGGCCGCATCCTTTTCTGCAGGGGTGTTGCCTAGTCTGGAAAAGATCCTGGGCTACGCTAATGTCAGAACTGTCAGGACTCGGGCTAGCTAGCCTTTTGGTTGTAGCCCCTGAGCTTCCACCTGTGGCTACAACACAAATACCAGTTGCACTACTCCCCTAACCCCTAACCCCCTAGCAATACCTCTGCTTCTTTTTGTCTAGAAGGTTGTGGCCATGCTTGTGGGTCTTGTCCTCATCGAGTCCTGTGTAGATCCTGGGGAGTTGAGTCCTAGTGCTTGTGTTGATCAACTAGTAGGTGGGTCAAAGAAGGGGCTAGGAATACAGGGGTTGCTATAAGGGATGGTAAAATGTCTGATCATTTGGGATTAGTGCAGGGTATGTTCCCAAAGGATTGATTTCCATGCTCCTGATGGGAGTTCCGTCAGTGTACCATCAATATTACTCCCGTTGTTAATATTCATATAGCCAATATCAATGTGTACAGTGTGCAACATAGGCAGTCACATGGAGCTGGGATCTGGGATGGTAGGGGTCAGCAGATATGGTTGGTTGGAATAGCCATGTTATCAGGGCTTTCCCAGAAGGACTGATATCAGTCGAGGGACTGATCAGGAGAGGGAGACAGTTTCACAATGTAGAGGAGAGATATACAAAGACAGAGCCACCTGTACAAGACCTAAGGCAGAGCGGTCAGACATTTCTGGAAGGGGCATAGTGTTTGAATTGGGCATGGTGAAACGGGTTCCACTTCCAGATATTTGTAAAGTAATATAGTGACAATTACATAAGGATTTCAAATCAATGGATTTGCAACTGATCGCCACAGGCAGTGGGCGCAGGAAATTACAGTATGTGGGGCCTTTTCAACGCTTCATCCTGAAGTCCAGCTGTGAGGAATTCGACTATCTGCACAGGGAGTGTGCACTTGTCTGAGTTTTCTTGAATTTCTGGAAAATAAAAATTAATTATGGGAGATGAACCTCTGAAAATGTGTGGGGCTTATCCGCACACATTTTCTAATGCTCGTTGCACAACAAACACAGTTCAGTGTACTCTGGAGGACACAGTCTACAGAGGCAGTCTTCCCTGTCACATTTATTTCAGAGGTGACAGCGAGGGGTGCACAAAAACATCCAGAGGAGAAGGGCAACACCTTCCTCCTCCCATGGCCAGACTCGTTAAATATTAAAGGCTCTATGTATCCGCCCTGTTCTACTGTCTAAATTGTGTGTGGTGGCAGCACACATTGATAAAAGTTAATTGAAGCAGGCCTGCGAATAGACATGGTCACAGAACTTAACAATGGGCAGGAAAACTAACCAACCTTTGATATGCAATGTGTCACCTTGAAGCTAGTTCCCACCCCTCTGTATGAAGGACAGGGAATAGCATGTCTGGGTCCACTATACTCGGAGGCAATCCCTGCAGAGCCGAACCCTTTCAGAGGGACAAAGTATATTATTTGAGGGAGTCAGAAATTGTTCTCACTACAAACTTCAAGGTAGACCCGCGCTTTGATCAAGAGCTACAGAGTGCTCAGTTAACCAGAGAGGCACTTTGATTGACAACAGACAGGGAGATGGATAGGACTTTGAAGTACATGTTGTCACCTCTTACCTTCCCTGTTGTAAAGCACTCTGGTCCTGACCTCACGCATAATAGAAGATTGTTGGTGGGGAGCCCGGATTGGTTTCTTGAGGTAGGCTTATCCTGCACCAATCACTGAGGACCATCTGGCTTTAAAGAGGTCTGAGCCCCTCACTTAGGAGATCATCTGACTGCTCCAGCCTCGTTTCCCAAACTGCCTGCTGCCTGATACCCACAGATGTCTCCCGTCTTGGGAATAATGCCATTACTGCACCCCCATATCTGTGCCTGCCGAAAATGCCAACTTTTTTTTGTACCCCCTTCACACCACAAATATATGTGGTAGGTGGGTTTGGTATATAATAAAATTAGGGGGGCTGTGAGGGGTCTCCCCCTGCATATATATGTGGTATAAAAGGGGTTGAAATAAGTCTGCATTTTCGAGGTCTCAGTAATGGGTCGGTATTAATGACATGGATTGCTGTTTTGAACACTGTCACAGGAGCTGAAAAGCAGCTTGGAACCAACTCGATGCTGTTGAGAATCAAGAACATCTCAAGCACCGGGTACATTGTGGTTCTGTCCCCCTGGTCCTTCTCCAAAGGCCCTTAGTGACATTTACAACTGCTTGCTCCCTTGGTGCTGTAAACAAAAAACCCTGAACAGTTCAGATTGAATGCTTTACCGACTACCCTACTGTCAGTATCCAGAGTGCATTGCTTTCCTTCATGAAACTGTCCGTCCTCTGTGTTCCTTTACAGTGTGGGTTGTATTTTCTAGTATGCTAGAACTGTTGTAATAATAATAAAGTAGATATTTGTAAACAACCTTGACTGGACAGTCCCTTTTTTCATTGGGTAATAATTGTATTTTTGCTGTGTTGCAACTAACCAACGATCCACAGCCTTGCAGAGATAAGCCTGCCGTTCCATCCACGTTACCAAAATTGGACAAGTAGGTTTATTTATTTGAGCTTCCAATCGGTTTGGATCCTGTCTGGTGTACTAGAGGTGTGGGGCTGATTGATGGTTTAGAAACCGATATTCATCACAGGACCAATGGTGCTCCCGAAGCTGATTCGTCACACCAACCTCTGAAGCTCTATGAACTCAGCTGCTCAGCGTTGTCTTGCCTCCAAGGCAAGCACGTTTCCCACGGAGCCATTCGACTGTGCCACAGGAAGGAGAGTGTAGGAGCGACGGGGTCCTCTCTTTCGAAGTCTGTGTTGTAACAGGCAGTGGTTGAAGTGTAAAAAAAATAGTTGAACGATGTTCCTCTACCCTGCCCCTTTTATGCCACACCCCTTTTTCTGCTCCCTTCAATCCTCATACTCAGTCATTCCCAACACTCAATTCAAACCCCCTACCTGAGTCCTTCCTTTCCTTCCCTCCACCTCAAAAAGCTGTGATTTACAAAAGTTCATGTGACTAAAGAAAACTCTGTTAAGGAATATACATTTAAATAACACCATTAGTGTGCCGCTTTATGTAAACCCCCCCTTCACTTCACCCACTATTCGCACCTCTGAATGGATATGCCCATGACTATAGCCACTGATGTGCCCCTCCAATTACCTTCTAACACCCCTGTGCCTACACAAGCACACCTGCACCTACAGCATGGGTGCACAACATACGGCCCGCTGGCCAGTTGCGGCCCGCCATGCTGTTTTTTCCGGCCCGCGAGGCACAAAGACTTTCCTAATGGAGGGCTGCCCGCAAGCAGCATCGGCCGCCCTCCATTAGGAAATTCTTTGTTGTCTTCCGGGCCGGACAAAACACTGGCCCTCATTGGCTCAGCACACATGCACCACGTCACTCCTACGAGCCACGTAGTGCGTGTGTGCTGCACCAATGGAGTGCCAGCACTACGGCTGGCGTGGCCAGTAAAGCTTGATGCCAGAAGGCATTTCAGCCCTGCTTGCCACGCCAGCCGTAGTACGATTCCACTTACCTCGCCAGCGTTCCAGTTTACCTGCCTTCCAGCACGTCTCCGGTAAGTGGTCTGTGTGTTTGTGTTTGTGTGTCGGGTCTGTTCTGCTGTATGTTTGTGTTGTGTATGCTGAGATGGGGGGTGGGGGGTGTGTCGGATGTGTATGAATGTTTGTTTTTGAGTGTTTGTGTTGTGTATGTTGAGATGGGGGTGGGGGACGTGTCGGATGTGTATGAATGTTTGTTTTTGAGTTTTTGTATTATGTATGTTGAGATGGGGTGGGGGGCGTGTCGGATGTGTATGAATGTTTGTTTTTGAGTGTTTGAGTTGTGTATGTTGAGATGGGGGTGGGGGGCCTGTCGGATGTGTATGAATGTTTGTTTTTGAGTGTTTGTGTTGTGTATGTTGAGATGGGGGTGGGGGTGCATGTCGGATGTGTATGAATGTTTGTTTTTGAATGTTTGTGTTGCGTACGTGGGGGGTGGGGGGGGTGTCGGATGTGTATGAATGTTTGTTTTTGAGTGTTTGTGTTGTGTATGTTGAGAGGGGGGGTGGGGAGCGTGTCGGATGTGTATGAATGTTTGTTTTTGAGTGTTTGTGTTGTGTATGTTGAGATGGGGGTGGGGAGCTTGTCGAATGTGTATGAATGTTTGTTTTTGAGTGTTTGTGTTGTGTATGTTGAGATAGGGGGGTGGGGGGCATGTCGGATGTGTATGAATGTTGCTTTTGAGTGTTTGTGTTGTGTATGTTGAGATGGGGGGTAGGGGGCATGTCGGATGTGTATGAATGCTTGTTTTTGAGTGTTTGTGTTGTGTATGTGGGGTGGGGGGTGTGTCGGATGTGTATGAATGTTTGTTTTTGAGTGTTTGTGTTGTGTATGTTGAGATGGGGGGGTGGGGAGCGTGTCGGATGTGTATGAATGTTTGTTTTTGAGTGTTTGTGTTGTGTATGTTGAGATGGGGTGGGGAACGTGTCGGATGTGTATGAATGTTTGTTTTTGAGTGTTTGTGTTGTGTATGTTGAGATAGGGGGGTGGGGGGCATGTCGGATGTGTATGAATGTTGTTTTTGAGTGTTTGTGTTGTGTATGTTGAGATGGGGGGTAGGGGGCATGTCGGATTTGTATGAATGCTTGTTTTTGAGTGTTTGTGTTGTGTATGTTGAGATGGGGGGTGGGGGGCGTGTCAGATGTGTATGAATGTTTGTTTTTGAGTGTTTGTGTTGTGTATGTTGAGATGGGGTGTGGGGGGCGTGTCGGATGTGTATGAATGTTTGTTTTTGAGTGTTTGTGTTGTGTATGTTGAGATGGGGTGTGGGGGGGCGTGTCTGATGTGTATAAATGTTTGTATTGTGTATGTGGGGGTGGGGGGTGTGTCGGATGTGTATGAATGTTTGTTTTGAGTGTTTGTGTTGTGTATGTCGAGATGGGGGGGTGGGGGGGCGTGTCGGATGTGTAAGAATGTTTGTTTTTGAGTGTTTGTGTTGTGTATTTTGAGATGGGGGTGCGGGCCGTGTCGGATGTGTATGATTGTTTGTTTTTGAGTGTTTGTGTTGTGTATGTTGAGATGGGGAGGTGGGGGGCGTGTCGGATGTGTATGAATGTTTGTTTTTGAGTGTTTGTGTTGTGTATGTTGAGATGGGGGTGGGGGCGTGTCGGATGTGTATGAATGCTTGTTTTTGAGTGTTTGTGTTGTGTATGTTGAGATGGGGGTGGGGGGCTGTCGGATGTGCATGCATGTTTGTTTTTGAATGTTCGTGTTGTGTATGTTGAGATGCATGTATGGGTGCATGCTTCAGAGTTTGTGTGCTGAGTTGGGGGGTGGGGGGGTTCGGGTCTTTATGGGTGCATGGTGCATGCTTCAGAGTTTGTGTGCTGAGTTGGGGGGTGGGGGGGGTTGGGCCTGAATGGGTGCATGCTTGAGAGTGTGTGTGCTGAGTTGGGGGGTGGGGGGTTCGGGTCTGTATGGGTGCATGTTGTATACTTGAGAGTGTGTGCTGAGTTGGGGGGTGGGGGGTTCGGGTCTGTATGGGTGCATGTTTGAGAGTGTGCTGATTTGGGGGGGTGGGGGGTTTGGAGTCTGTATGGGTGCATGTTTGAGAGTGTGTGTGCTGAGTTGGGGGGTGGGGGTTCGGGTCTGTATGGGTGCATGTTTGAGAGTGTGCTGATTTGGGTGTGGGGGGTTCGTGTCTGTATGGGTGCATGTTTGAGAGTGTGTGTGCTGAGTTTGGGGGTGGGGGGTTCGGGTCTGTATGGGTGCATGGTGTATGCTTGAGAGTGTGTGTGCTGAGTTAGGGGTGTGGGGGGGTTTGGGTGTGCATGAATGTTTGTTTTTGTAGGTTTGTGTTGTGTATGTTGAGATGCATGTATGGGTGCATGCTTCAGAGTTTGTGTGCTGGTTTGGGGGGTTTGGGTCTGTGTGGGTGCATGTTTGAGAGTGTGCTGATTTGGGGGGTGGGGGGTTCGGGTCTGTATGGGTGCATGTTTGAGACTGTGTGTGCTGAGTTGGGGGGTGGGGGATTCGGTCTGTATGTTTGCATGTTTGAGAGTGTGCTGATTTGGGGGGTTCGGGTCTGTATGGGTGCATGTTTGAGAGTGTGCTGATTTGGGGGGTGGGGGGTTCGGGTCTGTATGAGTGCATGTTTGAGTGTGTTTGTGTGCTGAGTTGGGGGTTCGGGTCTGTATGGGTGCATGGTGTATGCTTGAGAGTGTGTGCTGAGTTGGGGGGTGGGGGTTCGGGTCTGTATGGGTGCATGTTTGAGAGTGTGTGCTGATTTGGGGGGTGGGAGTTTGGGTCTGTATGGGTGCATGGTGTATGCTTGAGAGTGTGTGTGCTGAGTTGGGGGTGTGGGGGGTTCGGGTCTGTATGGGTGCATGTTTGAGAGTGTGTGCTGAGTTGGGGGGTGGGGGTTCAGGTCTGTATGGGTGCATGTTTGAGAGTGTGTGCTGAGTTGGGGGGTGGGGGTTTGGGTCTGTATGGGTGCATGTTTGAGAGTGTGTGCTGAGTTTGGGGGTGGGGGTACGGGTCTGTATAGGTGCATGTTTGAGAGTGTGCTGATTTGGGGGAGTGGGAGGTTTGTGTCTGTATGGGTGCATGTTTGAGAGTATGTGTGCTGAATTTGGGGGGTGGGGGGTTCGGGTCTGTATGGGTGCATGGTATATGCTTGAGAGTGTGTGTGCTGAGTTGGGGGGGTAGAGGGTTCGGGTGTGCATGAATGTTTGTTTTTGTATGTTTGTGTTGTGTATGTTGAGATGCATGTATGGGTGCATGCTTCAGAGTTTGTGTGCTGAGTTGGGGGGTTTGGGTCTGTATGGGTGCCTGTTTGAGAGTGTGTGTGCTGAGTTGGGGGTGGGGGGTTCGGTCTGTATGGGGACATGTTTGAGAGTGTGCTGATTTGGGGGGTTCGGGTCTGTATGTATACTAAATCGAAATAAATGATAACAATGGAAAATGTGTAGTACAAAATGTAAGTTTGAAATGCAATAAAAATCGTTACCCCTCAAAAACATTCTTTTTCCATGCGTTTAATACAAATTGGGAGTTGAAAAAGCCTCCTGACATGGCCCGCCTACCGCCCCGCCCACTTTTACTTTTCGGCCCACTATAGCCCTCATGTAAGGTACTTTCAGCCCTCTGTCAAAATCAGTTGTGCACCCCTGACCTACAGCAATCCCCAGATTGATGCGTGACTGCCTGGGAATAGGCTTCATTCGCAAGCACTACATTGCAGTAACAGGCTTTGGCCAGTACTTGTGAGATAGTTTAAGTTTGTTTGACACAGGGTTGACAACACAGAATGGGTTCAAGTCTCCAGCAGGGGAGCTTTTTTTTGAGTGGCCGCTTTCCTACGGTGCTCGTACGGTGCTCCAGGTGACACAAAGTAAGGGACCTATGACTGATTTCACTGAGAAGTAAGGAGACGTCGTACCCTTTAGTTCCCTCCCACTTTGACCTCTGACCATAGGTGCAGGTGATGACTGTCTTTTCCTATATGTTGTTTGTATCGAATTCCTTTAGATGTCCAACAGCTTGAAAAACGATTTTACTGTTTTTTTTCTAAAGACCTTGAATGCAGTCTGCAATTTGAGCGTGGTATGGGTAGCATGTAAACTAGAAAATAATAGCATGGCTTTTTTATTGCAATTTCTGATTCCTCGTTCAGGAAACCCTTGTTGACCCCACCAGAGCATTCAAGCAGATTTATTTTCTCGATAATCGTGTCGGAATGAAAAGAAAAAACAACATTGATGCGTCTCCATGGCGATTTAGCTCCCAGCCTCCTTTAGTGGAAACATTCTTTTATCCGTGTGTATTCATTTATTTTTCGACCGGCTTTCATGCTTTTAGCTGCGCCTCTAAATGCCGGTTTCATTGTGCCTTGTATTCGCTTTCTGTGAAACTTTCATATGCGTGGATACTTCATAGTTCATTTCCGCCAAGAGAATTCTAATGAGGAAAAGGGAACTGTTGATGAAAGGCTTAGCAATCTCGTCGAAGCACGGTTCAATGGATTCCCTTTTTTAAAAAAATATATATATGTGCGCCATAATCATACTCTTTCCGCGGCTGATGCTGAGCCTGTTCCGGCGGCGTGGGCTGGCGGAGAAAGGAGAAGAGGAAGGCCCTTTTCAGGGCACCCACGCAGGCAGGAGGAGGCGCGCAGACTCCTACTTCTAAGGCTGCGGTTCCCAGTACTGCTGTGTCCCTGCTCTTGCTGTCACAGCTGCCAGCGGCTTCCTCCCCAACACGGTTACCGCCTCCACAGAAAACCTTGATTGTCGCCATGGAGTCAGGCAACCACATCAGAGGCGGGAGAGGGTCGGGGAGGGCACATGGCTTGAGCAGGTGAATCAAGTTGGTGGGTGACAAGTGTTCTGGCGTGCTGAGTCATCTCCTCCTAGGCATTCCAGCAATTCTGAGGCTCGCTCGTTGAGGGTCACGCCGGTTACTTCATTTGTAGAAGGGTACTTTCCCAAGAGTTTCACGAATACTTTTATTAAACATATGACATAAATACATCCTGAAATAGCACTTGCAGACTGATTCCTCCCATTTCTAAGCACTTTATTGACAGTTGTCATTGTTACGCAGTGTTTCATGTTACTCATTCTAATGAGATTGGCAGAGACAACTCCAATAGGTTTCAAATCTGTCCACAGAGTTGATTAGAGGTGCCCAAGCCAAGCAATTGACGTGCTGAGCTATCTCACCATCCTCTTTGCCTTTGTCAATGAAAGCCATAGTGAGTGCATGCAATCATGTGTGTACTCTTGCTTTTCGTTAAATATTTTATTTCAGTATCTGTGGCCTCCAGTGAGTTGTTGTTGAACACTACGTCAGAGATAGGACTACCTCGGATAACATCACTGTCTCCCTGGAAGGGGGCGCTGGCCAATCAGGATGCTCAGAACATGAGCTGTATTGTATGGTACAAGCCCGCGTTCCAAGCAACCTGGGTGCTGCCGGCCACTGCCCGTCTTCCTTTCCGTGCTCCTCCTACCCCTCCCCCACATTAGCATTCATGTAGTTTTTTTTTTTTAATTTTATTGAATTAGCTGATGTAAATCAACTTTACAATATATAAAAATAATCATTTTAAAACGTACAATTTAAACTCATGAATACAAAAAAACAAAATGAAAGTAAAAACAAAAATATCTAAACAAATTAATAAAGCTAACACCATATCATAATTCATCGAACACTGATTGACTTAAATTAAATTAAGATGCATCAGTCCATTTGAGTTCGCGTAGAAACCTAATAGCTCTAAGTCTGATATGAGTGAGAAAACCAGAGTGAATCATCTGCCAGAGAAACTCAGGTGAGACCACTCGATATGCATCTGTTGCTGTTTTGAAATGTTTTTTACAGTGATCAGTCAGCATGATTCATTCAACAAATGGATGTCTCAGTGTCTCCTTCTGGTTAGGTTGATGACTGAAGCGGCAAAAGTTCTCTGATTGGTTAATATGTTTTTCCTTTGAGCTGGACCATTCTTGACGGGCCATAGATTGAATCTCAGTCTCATGAAATCCCTTATATGTGACTGAGAAGGTGATGTCAGTACGTATTGCTCTGCATTACTATATATTTTTTATTGCAAATGGATGTTCTTTGAAGTCTCGATACGATTCGCATTTGGCTCTGGTTGTCGGTTGTCACCCAGTACTTTTGAAAAAGTTTAGTTTTTACTCGCATCTGGTTCGCTAGAAGAAGCATTAGCCAAACATCAACCAGAGCCAATGCGTGTATAACAAGCCTCCGCCATTTTGATACAAAATCATCTTTAGAGGAAAACACATAACTTAACACCACCCCTAGAATAGAATTAGCTTGGAGTGCTAAAATATACTTCCTAAATAGGGCCACTAATTGCCACAGGTAACCAGCATAAAGTGAGATCAACCTAAGCTCATTTAAAATCCATGAGACTGGGATGCATGTGGGGAGGTTTAAGACACCTCGCCAATAAAGCCTCTCAAGTTTTACCCATTTATTCTCACCCAAAATAACTTTTGCTTCAGAAGCATACATAAGAATCGGAGTAATCTTCTGCAGAAAATAGGTGATAGCGGGAGCAAGAGTAAATTAGCCATATTTGACTTGGATGATCTTGGTTTGATGTATTGAATTTTTTATTTTGGCTCTTTAGGTTTGCCTATAAATCGCTGCCTCCCCCCTGCTTGATATAATCAAGCCCAAGTATGTATATTGTTGGACACATTCCAATTGAACATCATGTAATGACCAACTCAGTTTTTTGTTGCCAAGCTTCCTTGATGGATTACACTGCACAACCTTGGTCTTTGCCAAATGTATGGTTAAAACGTTCTCATCAACATAGGTTGCTAATGTATCCAATGCTATTTGTGGACCTTTTGGGGTCTTTGAAATTAAAACCAGGTCTTCCGCGTGTAACAAGGATAACACTGGCTTGTTGACTAATTTAGGAGCATCAGAGATTATGTTCAAGAAAGCTTCTCCCATGTCTGAAATAAAAAAGTTAAAGAGGTCTGAGGCAAGAGTACCACCCTGCCTCAGCCTTCGATAAGTTTCAATTGTAACAGTTAGTTCACCGGCTCCTGTTAGTCTCACCTGGATGGTGTTGCTAGTATGAAGGTCTTTAATGAGAGAAATGGTGTAGGAAGGACATCCTTGCTGTGTGAATTTGCTAAACAGAAGCTGTCGAAATACCGAATCGAATGCGGCTCTTAGGTCTACAAAGACCACATATAGGGGATGTTTAAGAATTGGGTAATGTGATATAATAGATGTTAATGTTAGCAAATTCAAACTAGTGCCCATTCCAGGAATAAAACCAGTCTGTAATGGATCCCGTTGATGATGTGCCAAGGTCCAATTATTAAAATCTCTCAGAATTAATTTGGAGATTAGCTTTCCTGGAGCATCAAGGAAAACGATCGGCCTGTAATTGCTACCGCAAGACCGATCGCCCCTCTTGAAAATGAGCACTATCACTGAGGTTCTCCATAATTCAGGAATAGTGTTATTTGTTATTATTTGGGAGAAAATGTTATACAAAATTCTGGCACATAGAAAGGGGTCTTGCTTAAACATAAAATTATTTAAGCCATCTGGGCAGGGGCACCCAAGTTATTCAATCTGGCAATATAGAACAAAATGTCTTCCTCCAGGATTTGCAGGCTACTATGATCTTAACACTCAATAACTGATTGATCTATGTTGGAAACGGGGCAATAGAAGATCGTATAATATTCCACCCAATCATTCTCATTGACACCATTGAGTTGTGCTGGCAACATTTATTAATGCCCATATTTGTGCTGTATTCTTTTTTTTTCGATGCTTTGGAGCATCGCATCTCCACCAACTTGAAACATTTGGATTTTATGTGAGCTTAGCCAGTTTTTGTATTTACAATTAAGTGCAGCGATTGCTTGCCACTTGTTAATGATTGACGACTTATCAATTTCCTTGTGCTGTTTGCACAATAGATCTTTTTTGGCCTGTACTTGAGCATCAAATTCATGTCTTGGTTTGACTTGTGTATGTTCTGCGTTTTTGGTCTGGTACAGATGCAAGTACGTTGTATAAGAAGAGTTTACTCTATGGCTATCTAGGTAGGAGCCCTCAATGTTGGAGTTAAAGGAAGAAAGGGCATGTGTGTTCCAGGCAAATCAGGTTCTTACATTATTGGCTATCATGTGCTGCATTCATTTTTTGTCATTCTCAGCGGCTACAGAATTAATTTAAACCAGCCATTTGAACCTTAGAAGCTCATGGTCACTATGAAGTTGATTAAGCACCCTGAAATCTATAGCCACAGTGAACGTGTGTAAGTCAGTGTAGATGTAATCAATTATCAAGGCACTTGATCCTCGACACCATGTATGATTAGCAGGTATGTCATCAATGAAGGATCCGTTGCACATAAACAAGTTTCTTTCAGTCATTAGTGCCAGCCACCTTCTCGATGACTGAGTTGTATTAGAGTTCTCAAAAGGCAACAGTTTCATGTTGAGATCACCAGCCAATATAGTGTTAGTAATTAGCGGTGAAAGTAAGATGGTATTCATTAACTGTTCTAAATCAGCAAAGAAGTCATCATCAAAAATTCCCACAGGATTACGATACATCTTGATGATAGCTATTACAACTCCAGGGTGGAAGATTTTTACCATATGTAGGAACTGATTTGGTGCTGAAGAATCCTTGCGATTCTTTATTACGATCATTAACCCCGAAGATGGTCTCCCAGGGGAGTTCATTTTGGCTGGATGCAGCATTATGGTGTGATCCTCCCAAGTGGGTTTCTCAGTTCACCAGGTCTCCTGTAATACGACTATACCGCAGTCAGTAAGAAAGTCTGTACTAGAGCCCAGCAAATCTGAGAATCCACATGTGTTCCTACTTATTAATGATATGGAACTTTTCAAATGAGGATCAGCAAGTTATATGAATGGTGTACCCACTCTTCTAGATAACGCTAAATCGGAGGGATTATACCTCTTCACAATACCACCGTGACCTTGGATGGACTTATGGCCACTGGTGGAGGAAAGAACGTAAGTGCCTACCTGTTTAGATACATCAAGAGTGGCTATAAGTGTGGGGTCCAATGCAAGTACAAATGCCAGGGCAAAAATGCCCATGCAAGCCTGCCACAGGGCATTCCTCACCACATTGGACTGTGTCCAGAATCGCAACAATCAACGGATCGTTGTCATTTACAAATTCCACCTGCTGAATGTCCCCTAAGGTAATGTCTTGCAGGGAGACTACATCTTCACAGATGGCCATTATGCTTGCTGTATTTAGAACGTAATTCTCAAAGGGTGCAGGGATGCACTTGATTGTTAGTCGATGTAATTGCGACCCAAGTGCCGAGAAGTTAGTCAACTTGGGCTGAGAAACACTAGTGTTGAAAGAACGGATGTCCAAGTTAGACTGTATTTGGTTCGTCCGAGCACCACCTAGAGGCTGGGACGTGTTGCCACAGTTACTCGTGCTCTTGGAAGTTTGTTTTAGATAATTCTCTATTGCTTCTGCAATTTGGGCACTTGTAAGTTTTCCAGCAGATGTTATGTCCCATCCACTGTTACTGATTACCGGAAGAGTGGATGTTGGTAGGTATTTGTGCCTGGAGTGACATGTCATGATGGACAAGTTTTACTGCAGCAGAAGTAAATTGTTCATTATTGATCCGTCCACATGGATGCTGATATGTGTCCCCAGTGAGATCATGGCTCTAACATTATTAATCATGTAATGCTCAATCGCTTTTGTGATTTGACCATTCATCTGATCTCGTGAAAATGTAGCCGCTCACACGCCATTCTGTTGTACCTGGGCAGGGACCATTGTTGATGTACATGCTTGCGATGTCTTGACCTCTTGGGCAAAAGTTGTTTGAGTTTCTTACTGACCCAAACAACTATTCATGTCATGGTTCACCATTTTTGTTAGAGGCACGTTTTGTACTCTCACCAGGGGCCCATCCAAATTTGCGCACAATGCATCCTTCTTAGCCAAGGATTTTTCAACTTCTAAGTTGAGTATCATTACATCCTTGATCTGGTTGCAATTAACATAATGTGTCTCAGTAGACATGAATGGGTTCTGCGTAGAAGATAACCGTAGATTATCTTTTTGCTAAATTTGGAGTGTGAACCTCTGAATTGGGGCCGGCAACAGATTTATGAGCAATCTGTGCTGCAAATTTAGAACATGATGTCTTTTGTTGCATTGCTACATATTTCTCTGTCGAATTCTCAATGAGCACTCTAATATCGAATAAAATTAACTCTTGCTCATTGAGAATTGGACCCGGTATCAGAATCTTCTGTTGGCATTGAGTGATCACAGGGCAGCTGTTTACTAAGGTCGCTGGTGTCTTGTTACAACCAGAAAGTACATGGTCAGTTCAGTGGGCGATGGCGGCTACTAAATCGTTTAGGGGAGAGTAGTCCTGTACTTTAGATGGAGGTTATTCTCTCTTATCTCTCTGATTAACAGATAATGTTTTAAGTGTATTTGTCGCCTTACGCATAAATTAAACTGTTTTGTTCTTTGGAGCAAGTGTGTTCACAAATTGCTTGATGCTGGCTCGAGCTCTAGGTGGCAAACACTTTTGATTTTTGGTTTTCATTGTTTGCTCCCTAGAAGCTCCTTGTGTTACAGAGCCAGTTTTTGTATCAAACAGTTTATATGCCTTCAAAGAGCCACAATTAGAAATGATAGTGTTCGATGGATCTGGCAGTTGATTAATTGATTGAATGGGCCCAACTGAACATGACGGAGTCACTACATTATGTATTTCGCGCACTCCCTCGTCAGATACATATGCGTCATCATGTGTGTCTTGCACATCATAACCAGACACACCCACACCACCGGCCACTGCAGAATCAGGAATCGTGCTCAATGCGCTGTCCTGCTCACATGTGGAAATAATGTTCACATATTCTGGTACAGCACTCACGCTCCATTCAGGTTTGCTCAACCTACGATGAGGCTACAATGATGGAACTTCGATCACCGAGTGGGAACGTTTGTGAACACATCACGTGCCTGACCATTGAATTTAAGACTTGTATTTTCATTCAACACATCATTCATCCAAATTACAATCTGGTAAATTTTGTTCTTTTGCTGTGTTAATTTTGAATCTAAAGATTCAAACAATTTGGTAAGTGTGACTTTGGTCATATTCATCGCATTTAGCGTTATTACCAATAATGCCATTTGGGATTGCTTCGATTCACCCAGATTAGTTAGATGGTCATCACAAATACTTCCGGACCTCAGCCTCTTTTTAGATGAACTCAGTGATAACGATGGAACAGTTACAATCAAGTTCTCAAAGAGGCTAGGAGACTGGTACAAACTATACACCTCTGAAACTAGCTGCGAAGAAGATGCAACTATGGAAAAATTACCAACAAAACCCATGTCGCTTTTGACAGGAAATTACATATCAATAGAAGACGAAGGCATATCTGGGGATACATGTGCAGATTTAAGAGCTACTAGCTTAGAGGTAGATCTTGCACCATGTGAGTCATTTAATTTGGGCAGCTGGTTGGATTTACCAGGGGTTTAAGGGCTGCTGGAAGTCTTCATTTTGTTTCATACGCGGGTGCTACGAGTGTAATTTAAAAAAAACTTACTTCGCTTCACAGCCCGTCATCATGCCATGCTATCGCCGAGTCTGTTTCATTGTTGATAACATCACAGTCATTACAGTGAAAACGGACTACCAGAAACAACGGTGCGGCCCCTTGACGCGCATCGCAATTTTTTTTTTTTTTTTATGACATTACCGGCGGGATACTGGCAAACTTATTATCAAGGCATTAGATACTCCCAGATTGGAAACAACGGGATGCTGGCAAACTGCACTTACAGTCTCCACTGCCTAATATCCCGGTATCACTGGGAGGTAGTTCTATCTCCAGGTCACTATTTTAGCAAATAAACAGCAGGATGACCAAATCTGACACTAGCTAGAAGAAGTTCAAAGGAGAGCAAAGGCGTCTCTGTGCCTTTCTGGAATACGTATCATTATAATTGTTCTTTTATAACGCGCTTAATACCAGATATTGGTTTTGAAGCACAGGATGGGGATTCAAACCTGTGTTGAGCTGTGTTGTCTCCAATGCAAACGTGTTACCCCTGAGCTAAGCTCTGTGGTTAAGATTAAACAGGTTAAAGATGTAGAAGGTGGATAGTCTACCTCCTTCACCTTGATGTTGGTAGCATAGGCATCGGGCAGATCAGCTATTAGAATCCTTATTAAATTAAAGGAATGTCCAAGCAAGGGTTTACAAAATATGTACTTTACTCAAACACAGATAATTATCAAAACCACCAAAACCCCACTGCTGTAAGTTATGGACACAGGCAGAGCAGGTTGTTCCCAGCAAGACAGCATCCAAAACAATAGTACTGGGATACCAAAACACAAGCAAGGTCCCACCAAGGTACTCCAAAAGTACAGAATTGCAATCAAACAAAAAGGAGAGACATCCAATAAAAACACAAGCAACCCACAACTATTATGAACTATGCATAGGATGCAGACTTTAGGTTGAAAGGGATCTCTAGGTATAAAGCCAGGGCTATGCAGGCAATTGTCTATGCAACAATGTTCAAGTTTTAATATGTATTTGAAAAATTGCAATTAGTGTGGTCTTAATTAATTGTCACTTGCCTGGGAGGCAGAACGGTATCAGGTAATAATGTCCCCTTACATAGTATCCCCATACATAATGTAACCGGAAAAATCCATTGGTGACATTATATATGGTGACATTATGTATGGGGACAGATTGCTGGGATGTCCCCCGCTCTCCTTGTCCATGTTCAATGTAATAATGTCTCAGCAAAAAACTGCAACTTTTTTGTCAGGAGACATTTTTGCGGGGACATTATTGGATGGAATCGGCCGAACTCTGGAGATACCTTAACATATCATAACATCTTCTTCCTGGGGCTTGACTGCATCAAGCCATTTTCTGGGTGCTTTCTGGTGTGCTGAATGGGGTTCATTGAGATTGAGCTGCTGTGATGGGATTCAGCAACAGTGCAATTCAACATGCAGAAATGGCACATTGCTCTAAGAAGCTTGGAAGATAAGGGGGATGAGGTAAGTCATTTCTCTGGCCTTTGCAGCCAGGACGAGTTCCATAATGTACATGCAGTGCTGCCTCCAATTGCAGCAGGCAGAGTTCTGGGTTCCAGTGTCTCAGCAGCAGACAGGCCTTGTCCAGCAGCAATTACTTGGTTATCTGTGAGGCCCACTCTGGGGTCTCATGGGAAAAGTTAAGGCCTACTTTGTCCTTTCCAGCCAAACTTGTTTTCACAAAGACTTACAGTGTTTGCCCCTTCAGCAAACAGAGTCCTCTGTTCCAATGTCCAAGCAGCAGGTCACTTCAAATGTTGCTCTGAAGTGCTTGAGGGGAGGGTGTGACTCCCTTCCTTGGAAAGCTTTATCTTTCGGGGAGACTGTGTGACGAAACAACTTCCGGGTGCGCCATTGGTCCAGGGATGAATATCGTTTTCCAAACCATCAATCAGCCCCACAGCTTTAGGGCACCAGAAGGGATCCAAACAGATTGGAACACAAGCAAATTATAAACCTGCTTGTCCAATTTTGGTAACATGGACGGAACAACAGGCTTATCTCTGCAAGGTTGTGAATCGTGGTCAGTTGCAACACAGCAAAAATACAATAATTACCCACCGATAAAAGGGACTGTCCAGTCAAGGGTGTATAAAAATATCTACATTACTATTATTACAACAGACAGTTCTAGACAGTTCTAACAAAATACAACCAGAGTTCAAGATGGGAGACAGCTGTGGGTATCAGGTGGCAGGCATTTCGGCAAGCGAGGCTGGACGGATGGCAGCAGGCTGGCCTACATGGTGGCACAGGGTCAAAAATCGCTATCTCCGTGCTGGTTGGCAGATCTGGAATGCTGGTCAAGGTGACTCGGATGGCTTTAGTGACTGCAGCATGACAACAGTCAGTGGTGCATCCGGTTGCGGTTTCAGGGCTTGACTGTCTCGAAAATGTCCTTAATAATGGGCAGTGGTTGATGCTTGTTGTGGCACTCCTCCTATCATCTTCACAGGGCTTGTGTCGTCCTTTAAGGCAGGCGGCCTAAAGACGAGGTGATTTTTTGGAGACATCAGCCTTGTCCTTTATTCAGATACTCTATGACACTTCCCACCTAGGAAACTTGCTGGCAGAACTGAACAGGGTATGCTGCGTGCTGGCTGGGTACCGGTTCTGGAGCTCCTGGACAGGTCCTTTGAGTCTGGTATCTACCTCTGTTCCCTGGGAGATGTTTAGGGGATGGATCTTGCTTCCCTCTTGGAAATCCTGGCATTCCTTCACTAGCGGAAGCTGTAACGCAGAATGTACCTTCAGCCAGGGTCTAAATGAGTCTTTCATCTTACTCCTTCTGAATCTTTCAGATGAACTTCAAAGTGAGGGCCTCAGCCCTCTTTTAAATCCAAATGGGCCCCAGTGATTGGTGCAGACTAAGCCTGTTTGTTATGTGTGAGGTCATAACTAGAGTGCTTTGCAACAGGAAAGGTAAGGGGTGATAACATGGTTCCCACCAACAATCTTCTGTTATGTGTGAGGTCATAACTAGAGTGCTTTGCAACAGGAAAGGTAAGGGGTGATAACATGTACTATTAAGTCTCATCCATTGTCCTGACTGTTGTGGATCAAAATGTCTCTCTGGTTAATTGAGCTCTCGTGATCAAACACAGGTTACCCTTGAAATTTGTGGCGAGAACAGACTTTCTGTCTCCATCAATTCACATATTTCTTCCCTCTGAAAGGGGGTCCCTCTGCAGCGGTTGCCTACTGCGAGCAGTTGTCCCAGACCTGCCATTCATTGCCCATTCGTACAGAGCGGTCAGAGCTAGTTTCAAGTTAACACATTGCATATCAAAGTGGTGTTGGTGTTTCCTGTTCTTTGTTTTCTTTGAACAAGCCCCTTTGCAGGCCTGCTTCAATTAACTCTTATCAGTATGTGCTGCCACTACACAGAACTACAATAGAACAGGGCAGATCATGGAGCCTTTGATATTTTAATTAGGCTGGCCATGGCCGGAGGCAGGTGTCGCCTTTCCCTTTCTTGAGATGATTTCGTGTACCGCTGGCTGCATCATTCCAGTTGAATATGATAGGGAGGACTGCGCCTGTAGGCTGTGTCCCCCTGGGAGTACACTTGACTATGTTTTTGTTGTGCAGCGTGCATGGGAAAATGTGTGTGGATTAGCCCCACACATTTTTTGAGGTTGATCTCCCATCATTCCATTTCTTATTAAATTTCAAAAAAAGCCCAAGCGAATGCACATTCCCTGTGCGGTTGGTCGAATTCCTCACACACTGTATCCCAATTAAATCCCAGTAAAATCATTCTTCTTGAGTCCAAAGATCGTTTAACTATTCAAGGGGTTTATTTGTCCCTGTGTATGGCAAGCCTTCTGTAAGGGGCTAATCACAGCTGCTCTAACAAATGGTTTGCCTTCTGATGTCAGTGCTTTGTCTGCAGGAAGTGGGGAGAGGGATGCAGAAAGTGTGTGAGGCCTAAGAATCTTCAAGATGATGGAACCCCTCTCGTGAATGCAACATCTCTCCTGGGCAACTCTAAACCTATCCCTCTCTATGTCAGCCTAACATCAATGACATCCCAGCCATAACGACCCTGGATTGATTTCCTTATTGGGCTTCGAGGTTTTATTTTTATGCACTGTCCTGCTCGTTATCCCCTGTGCTATATCCTATAGCCTCTTGGAAAGGTGTTGAGCCTTCCTAGCAAAGAACAAAGACAGTTTGTAGGGTTTTACCCAACATTTCTCTGTGGGTAAAACTGAGTCCCAGACAATGATATACACACACTCTGACAGTTGCAGGGGTAGTTGGAAGACCATTTGAATAAAAAGACATCAAATGGGCTTGGGCAATTTAAAACCATATTGCCTCACATGTCACCATATCAAACTACATATAGCTATATGCACCTTCCACCAGGTGACAATTACATAACTATGCATTTGGGATGCAGAGTTATATAATTGAAACCTGTTTGCCTATCTTCTGAGGGTTTTCTAATTTTATTCCAAAAAAGGGAAATGTGAAATTTAATATAATTCAGAATATACAAAAACTCGAAGAAATCCACTGGAGGGCACCTTCCTTATAAACATTGAATGTACACTCCAATTTCGGGCTGTTAGCACAGTTGCAGCTGTTTTACCTATTGAAAACAGGTTTATAAGTCTTAGTGAACAACCCAATCACTGTTAACATTCTGCTAACATGGCAATTAATGATGCCCAGCAGCCAGTATACTTCTTTCTTCTATGCACTTACTCTATCAGAATTGACCCTGGACCTAGTATGATAGCAACCTCGTCTGTCTCCTCCTCCCACCTCTTAGTCCCCTCCCCCCAGCACTATCTGAAATGCCGTGAGGCCTATTAGGATAGTCACTTGATTTGTTCCTCCCCTCCCTTTCAGCACCCCTCTCCCTCACCTTTTGTTTTTCTGTGGCTGTACCAGAAATGTTGTCAGGCCTAGTACAATAGCCACCTGACTGTTTGCATTTCCTTCCCACTCTACCCCTCCCTTCCTTATCTTTGTCTTAGCTCTTGCACTATCTGAAATGTCGTCAGGCCGAGTACGATAGTTAATATACTTACTGTTCATGGCCTGTAAGAATGTCATTGTATTTTCCCTTGTTCCCTCCCTTGCCTAGAATCGCTTTGAAACACATTGTGTATAGGCGCTATAAATAAACTATCATATCATATCAAACATGGTCTAGCCGGCAGGCCCATTTGTTTTCAAACCCACCAATACCAGTTTTCAAACACACACTGTTTGTTGTCTGCTAGTGAGACTGTTCACCAGATCTGACATTTGTGGTAGAAGTCAAGTAATAGTGCTCCTAAAATCTCCAATTAAAACCATGTGGAATATTTAATCAAGCAGATGGACATCGATCACAAAAATACATATGAAAGGTTTTAGGAAGGGGGCAAGGGTTCCATTGACCTGGATGCACGGTAGAATATGATTAGCTGCAGAGTGACATGCTGAAGCTTGCAAGAGCCTTTCTCCTAAAATCCTTAATGTAGGTAGTCGTTGACCCTCCAGCCAGGGAACATTTCTCAGCAAGATAAGGGGGATTACTCCAATCAAACCCTAGTGACAACTAAGTTAAAAAAAAATGTATAATGGGTGCCAGTGAAAGTGAAAATAAAAGGGGAGATGTGCTCATATTTGTTTGTACCCTCAGTAAACAACGTCCTACTCATCCACCAATGGTGTCATAAGTGTTGCTGGTAGGTTACTCGGTAACTCTGGTGGTCCAATGTCAGATCTCTCTAAATTAGCAGTGCAATGACTAAGGTACCTGGTCCCCGGTGTTTACCTGGTTGCAGCGATGAGGCTATGTTAGCACTGGCTCTCAGACCTTTTTAAACAGGGCAACTGAAGTTCAGCCCGATGGCTTAAAGGGGTATACATGGTTGGAGCTTGCATGCAGTCTTTTGCATCATTCAGAGAGGCATTTCCTTATTTATTCATTTCAATTCTTATAACGTGCCGCATGCCCGTAGGCCTCAGGGTGGACAAAGAACACAGACATAGACAGGACAGCAAGAGAGAGAGCAAGCAGGATCAGAAAAGGGTCATAAGGATTACTCCATGTTAAAAAGGTAGGTTTTATGGCTTTTTCAAATAGGATGTAGTTTTTGATTTGTCGTAACCCTGCCGGCAGAGCATTCCAAAGTAGAGGGTCCTAAACGTCAAGCGTGGTGGCTCCAAATTTTGCGGTCTTCAATCTGGGAGAAGCAAGGACTGTGGCAGAGGATGAATGAAGATTTCTTCCATTGCTCTTGATGTTAATGCGTTCAGACAAGTAGATGGGACTGCTGAACGAGAGGCATTTATGTGTTTAAGTAAGCAGATTATGTGTAATGCGATGTTTGACTGGTAGCCAATGAAGCTTCTTCCTGAAGATGGAGATATGGGAGCGACGAGATTGAGTGAAAAAGCACAACCCAGATTATGTGTTATGCGATGTTTGACTGGTATCCAATGAAGCTTCTTCCTGAAGATGGAGATATGGGAGCGACGTGATTGAGTGAAAAAGCACAAAGCAGATTATGTGTAATGTGATGTTTGACTGGTAGCCAATGAAGCTTCTTCCTGAAGATGGAGATATGGGAGCGACGAGATTGAGTGAAGATGGTCCGCACGGCATTGTTCTGGGCCACTCGTAAGGATTGGATATTTGCGACAGTAGTACCAGACAATAGGCTATTGCAATAGTCCAATATGGAGTTTATCAACACTGTGGATAGAAGAGCACAGTTTTCGACTGTTAGAAATGGACGGATGTAATTGATTTGCTTATTGATCAGTCCGCAGCTAGACTTGATGTAAGAGACATGCGGCTTCATGGATAATTCGTCGTCTAAGACAACTCCCAGAGTTCTTACCTTCCTCTGGACTGTGATGATGTTGCCTGCAATAAGGAAGTTGGAGTAATCAGTATCTAGTTTGCTCCGGGTGTTCTTGGTGGATACTATCATTAGTTCGGTTTTATTGTTGCTTAAGGCTAGAGAGTTACAAGCCATCCAATCCTGGATGGCTTTGTAGATGTTATTGATGGCATCAATATCATTTCTGTACCGACCGCTAAGCTGTATGACCACCTGTGTGTCATCTGCGTAGTTGGTATACTGAACACCAAGGTTGTTTAAGAGGTCCAGGAGAGGGCGAATGTACAAATTAAAAAGCAGTGGCAACAGGCAGGAGCCTTGTGGGACACCAGAGGTTTGAGAGATAGGAGTGGAGTGGTGACTCCCTACACAAACCCCAACCATGTGAGGGCCCAGAAAGGAGGCGATCCAGTTAGATGCCATTGAGGAACAATTTGCGACCTCTCCGAGCCTTGTCACTAGTAAGCTGTGATCTACCAGATCAAAGGCTGCAGAGAGGTCAAGAAGCATCAGTAGTGCGGCTTGATTCTTGTCAGCAATGCTCGCCAGTGTGGACTTAAGGTCGAGCATGGCTGTTTCAGTACCATGCCGAGCCCTATATCCTGACTGTTGAGTGCCGAGGATCTTGTGTTCTTCAACATGAGCCTGGAGTTGTTTGTAGGCCAGTTTGTCAAGTATCATCAGTATAAAAGGCACGTTGGTTATTGGCCTATAATTATCCTTGTTGATGGGGTCTAAATTTTCTTTTTCAGCAAGGGTGTTATCCAAGCTGATTTTAGCTCATCTGGTACCACACCTTCATCAAAAGATAGGTTTATCAACTTGGTGTTCCAGGGTACTAGCAAGTCAGTCGATTCTTTGAAAATGTTTGTGGGACAGTCGTCACCAGGGCAGGAAGTAGATTTAAGATCTTGTATGACCTTGATCACTTCCTTTTCAGCGTTGTGTGACACATTCAGTGATCTGAAGTGGATGAATACACAAATTCCCTCATGTGTGAGTTTCGGGAGAAGGAATCCCAAGTGGCAACACAGTGTGCATGACTGCAAGAGACACACTCACATAACTCTCGATTAACTGAAGTCAGCTTGTGAGAGAGTCATGATTTCTGGAGAGAGGGAGCAGAGCTTCAGGGAGGTGGGTAACACACCATGCAGTGCCCATCTATTGAAGAGAGTGGATGAGACACCTGCCATTGTTTGACATGTGGGAGAAGGCGCAGCAGCGGCTGGGAATCCCTGTGGCAGTCATGCTTTCCCAATTTCAGTGGGAGCGGCAGCATAGTTTCAGGACAGTGAGTACACATGATTCAGTGTCTGTCTCTTGAATTCAGGGGATGACAAAAGTGCCACTGGCTGACAAATGGGTTGAGGATTAGGAGGAGTAGGGAATCCCTTATGGCAGTTTGTGTGAGAGTCACACTCATTTCATTTTGGTGGGTTGAAGTAGCAGAGATACAGGGAGACAGATGATAGACCAGTCAGTAACAAAAACAAAGGGAAGGGGTTCGGCACCACTCGAGTTATTATGGTTGGAACTAGCTGAATTCAAGTTTGATTGAAACTTCAAGGTGTCCTCCAGAGAACCTGACACATACTACATCAGGAACAATTCATAACCCAAATAATTTCTTGTGAAACAATCACTAGACGTGGAGGCGCGTGGGATGTAATGAGTACTACTGCAAATTACCACATATGTTCAATTATTTAACAGGGAATCAAATGGAACAAATATACAACGTTCATATAGTCCTTTCAATTGCAACCTTCTCTTTCCTTTTCAGTGCTTGCATGCAGAGATCTTCACCGATGTATTTCGGACTAGGCGTCCATCTTCAGGGCAGGTTGTATATAAATACAATATCGTACACATTTGTGTGTTTCGACCCCTTGGTACACTCTTCTAACTAATCAGCTCATTGACTGTTGTTTAGGAGCTCTAGGAACAGACTTGGTATGTCCTACCTGTATTGCGGAAAAGAAGAGGAAGATAACTATGGTTCTCACGTATTAAGGAAGAAACGTGTTGTGAAAGCTGCTAAAGCTATAAACCTTGACCTGAGCTTGTTTCCCCAAGACCCCCGTCACATAATAATGTATAGCTCAGGTACAGTGTACATATTGGGGATCATGAGAAACTCGAAACCTATTGGGTGACCCAACGTCCTCTTACCTAATGGTATGGTAATCTTGAAAACTCGAGAATGCTCAAAGAGCTGAGCTCCATGATCTAGCATATTCCATGAATGTTCACCGGAATACCATATATATATATATATATATATATATATATATATATATGCTCTCAGTACTGAGAAGTATATAGTATAGCTTCATAAGCAAGAATATGGGCTGCATTATAGGCAAAGAAACGGTGTACACCAGTCAGTGTCTGTTTCTAGAAGTGAGTCACAGATGCCACAGTACGAAATGGCTTGACTGGCTGCACTAAATGCAAGTCTAGCCACGTAACATCATTTATCATGCTTGGTTTATCATAGATGGCCAGTATATAACACATCCTCCTCTCTCTCCTTCAACTGCCCACATTATCTGCCCCAAACAGAACAGCACCCCAGGATGGCAAAAACCAGACACAAGCATACTCACACCCACTTGATCCTTGACCAGCTCATTCAAACACGCATTCATGCCGCATTTTCTTGTTCTTCTAAACAGCAATCACACGGTTTTCACGGGCTCATTCACACATGCAGCCAACCACCCATACATTATACCCTTGCTCATTGACACTCGCATACATATACACATAAAACATACACAATATATACATACACAATTGCACACCTACCTTCACCCCCAGTCCGAATGCATCTCTAGCCATAGAGCTTATGCCAGTGACAAGGACCCTCCAGTTCCCATGCACAAGACCAGGAAGCACAGAGAGCTTCCTGGTTCCTGCACATGTGCACAGGATCTTGAGTGCCTTGCTGTCAGTGCCGCATTGAGTTTGGATGTGCGGGAGGTGCAGGAGTGCCCACTCACGCATTCAGATGTGAACTTCTCCAGCCTGCATCTCCAGTGGGCCATGCAAGGCTGGAAAATGAAAACAACCACAGCCTTGCTAGGTGTAGTGCTAGGTGTATCAGATATGCGTGCTGGGAAACATAAACTGTCAAGGGAAAACCACTTTTTACTGTTTAACCTGCAGCACCTGCATAATGGGCAAGGGTACTGCCAGATCGCGCCCCACTCCCCATTATGGGCGAGATGCCCCTGATGAGTTGTGCATTAGATAAAGTGCTGAACTTTCTTTAGGAGATTGTAGGGCTGTGAATGGCGGAACAAGATCGAATAATCTGCCTGAGGAGCCCTGATTGGCTGGACAAACCCAAAGAATGAAGTCAAGATTTGGAGCACTTGATTTGATGACGTGAGATGCTGAGATCTGCCACAAATTAGGCCTGAGATTCATCTGCACCAAAACCCACCTGATACATATAACTGAATGAATCGTGCCTAAAAGAATTGATTCGAAATGCGGGTCATAGTTTTACATGTTTGTAGGGGCCTAGGTAACACACGCACCACAGCATTAAGCTACCAGACTGAACTAAGAGGGGGTCTACAAGCTATGAGGTAAGGTTGTTAAAGGAAAAGTAAGTGAAAATAGTAGTCCTGCTATTGCCTTGTCCTATCTTAGTATCAACAGATTTTAGGCATAGCCCAGAAATTCACAGGTATGCCTCAGCCTACGTAGCAAATAATTGGTGGAGTTGACACAGGGCTTCTTTCACAGTGCTCAAGTTTGCCATCCCTCTCTTTCCCAAGAAAACAATGAATCATGTGCTGTGAATGCAATCTTCAGATCCCGTAGATCCTCAATTCTGGTGTTCATGTGAGTACATGGACCATAACTAGTGCTACACTTCACCAACATGCTCAAGCTCATAATGAGTGCTACACTTCACCAACATGCTCAAGCTCATAACCAGTGCTACACTTCACCAACATGCTCAAGCTCATAATGAGTGCTTTACTTCACCAACATGCTCAAGCTCATAACGAGTGCTACACTTCACCAACATGCTCAAGCTCATAATGAGTGCTACACTTCACCAACATGCTCAAGCTCATAACCAGTGCTACACTTCACCAACATGCTCAAGCTCATAATGAGTGCTACACTTCACTGATGAAGCTCATAATGAGTGCTACACTTCACCAACATGCTCAAGCTCATAACGAGTGCTACACTTCACCAACATGCTCAAGCTCATAATGAGTGCTACACTTCACCAACATGCTGAAGCTCATAATGAGTGCTACACTTCACCAACATGCTCAAGCTCATAACGAGTGCTACGCTTCACCAACATGCTCAAGCAACTGTGAAAGGTCGGAAGCTCAGAACAAGCAAGCTTGGAGAAAATTATCCAGGTTTAGCAGTCTGAGTGTGAGGGTGTATCACAGCAATGTGGGTCTTGTAGGCAAAACAACAGGCATGAACCATAACCACAATTGTAAAAGGCAATGCCCTATGCACAGTGTGTTCTTATCTGCAGTGCCCTTAGCACTTGACCTTCTTTTAGGCAGGTGCTCGACAGTGCCCCTCTCTACTTTGCAGTCAGGCCATGGAACACATCTCTGGGTAAAGTACCCTAACAGCAGTTCCAATAAGGCACCCACTAATGCCCTACACGCAATGCACCCTAAACAATACCTCTGGCCTTTCCCAATTAGAGTGTAACTTTCCACAGTGCCTGAAACGCTTGCCTAGCATTCACGCCACGAGGGCCCTTGTCGACCCTGGCCTATGGACTCCCTACTCTCATCTCTATATCATTATCCTTCTGAAAATTCAGCAATCCCTGACACCCATCCTCCATGCTACTTACCCATCCTGTGTCCAGGTCCACCCATTTTCCTCAAACAGCCAAAGAACTGGCACCCTTTATCTGATACTTTCTCTGGTCTCTTTATCCTGTCACTTTCCTCTGACAACTTCCTAGACTAATACAAGTAGACTACCATACTTCCCAGTTTATACAAATGGCTGCTGACTCAAACAACACAATAACTCTCAGAAAGTGATGTGTTCAATCGTATTGAAATCTACCTGGAGATCAACAAACTCTGCACCCCTAAAATGTGTACTAAACAGCAGCACCACCACTGTAATATGACTTGCCTAAGTGTCTTTCTTAGGAATATATCATAGTGTGGGGTGCTGTGTACTGTAGTGCTATGTCTCTTGTGTGTATTGTAAATATAAAACATGTACATAAATAAATAATAATAATGAAAAAACAAACTTGAATCTATGATATGCGCTTTTTGTAATTATGCCGATACTCATATTGAATAATATGATAAGAGTGGGAGGCAAGGAATATGCATCAGAGAGTCCACTCTCATGTAATGAGGTTGATCCTGCAATGTTTCTTTAAATCAACTCAAGGGCGCAACTAATCTGCCTAATGACTACTGAAAAATTGCTGGAAGGACAGATGTCCTCCACCTTCATTAACAATGTGTTCCCCCTAGACCTGCAACCATTCACTACCCAGATGTCTTGCACTACAGATCCCAAGAGCATAAGCAAGCATAGTCAATGTTAAGGGATCATGGAAAAAACAGTCCACTTTATGTGCAGAGCCTCAAGTTGTACAATACTCAGCGCTTGCATGCCCTCAGGATGATAGCATTTGTGTTTCTTATTTCTTTCCATGAAATAGAATATGGAACATGTGCAAATTGAAGACATTTCTGAATAGACCTCCTTTTGTAAAGTTGGTGTAGTCAGTGAGGGACACACAACAGTTGTATTTGTGCTCGTATCAATTGAGTAACGAGAGAGCACTTTGGTAGAAACTCTGCAGTAGGAAAGAAAACAGTGATTGGAGCATCTGCTTTGTAGGGTGATTTCCTTTAAAATAGGGATGGTGGCTCATTAAATTAGTCATCATAAATACATTGGGGACAGGGCAGGGTGATTCACTTTTATAATATTTGCACAACACTAGATAGGGCATATTAACAGTAGTAGGGTGTGTGGGCTTCTGGGGGGACATAGTGATGGATGGGGGTAGTGGACCTTTCTAGAGAGAGGCGCTGCAGTTTAGATGCATTCTTGAAGTAGTGATGGATGGAGGGAGGGAATTCCATTTATGGTGGGCGGGTAATAACATATCCTGTGCATACTGCACATGCACAGAGAGGGGAAGAATAGCCGTGAAGGTATAATGCTCTCATGTTAATATCGGCTCCCCAGATATGCTGGCATTAAGAATAGCTCAGTCCCCCACATGTAGCTATTTTATTACTAGTCTATATCTCAGGTCAGACTAATATTCAATTGAGACATTCGAAAATATACTAACCTTGTTAGAGCAAAAACTTGCCGGGGATAGAATGTTGATTGCCGGAGATTTCAATATGCAAGTAGACCCATCAATTGTACTTGAGGAGGATGAGGTTTGGGGTATCGACTTCATCAGCTAAACCTACCCAAACACAGGATCATTATCTGGGCAGAGTATCCTCTGTAATGTTCACAATGGAATACAGTGATTGTAATATACGATTCCCTGATGACAACCCCGCCTCACAGACCTATAGAATGCAATGTCAATCATCACTTATTGTTTACAAATATATTGATATAAGCTGCTGGAAGGAGGTATACCATTTTTAAGAAGTGGTGAGGAGTGAGAGTGATCAAGACCTTATTTTGTGTACATTAGTTAATGCTGGTGTGAGAGAGCAATACCCTGAGGTGAATATGGTAACAGGCTTCAAAGGAAGACGATGTGAAAGGTTGCAAGCTTAATTCGAAGTACCAGCACTTTATATTTTTTTTTTTTTTTTAAGTGTATTTGGTTTATTTCAAACCTTTCACAACAATAAAACATTGCATTTCATGAAGAGATCTGTCATAGTAAAATCACATTGAGCTCTACACAGAAACCATTCGCAATAAGTAGTAATAAAAGATGACAGAGTATTCGCTGCCGTTTAACTCAAGAATAATTAAAAATCCAAAAAAAAAAAAAGTTAAATTCATTTAAAACTTCACTACATAATCGAGTGTAATATTTACAATAAATTTTCAATTACCAACAATATTGAATAAGATAAAATTGTTGGAGTAATGGTTTTGAATGCCAGGTAAATTTCTAGCATTGGTTCAACACAACCCTTCATGCATTCCAATTCTTTGGTTATGATGTAATTTCCTCGTCAATGTGATCAAGTCTTTTTAGGGTGTTTTCTAAAAATTTGACTGTTGCAAAGTTTATTTTTGGGGATTGACAAGTATATATTAGACTCCACCATTTCTCTGCGTCTAGATCGCATAGATCAGAGATATTATTTGCTAGAAAAAGATTTCGCAAGTCTCTTAAATCTGGGCAGAATAGCACTAGATGAATCAGAGATTCTTCGCTTCTTTTACACAGTCTGCATTTTGTGCATATTTTGTCTTTCGTGTATCTTGCTTTTGTCGTCCTGTTTCGTAGGATATTCAATCTAATAATGCTTTGTTACCTGCATTTCTGGAATATTCTGTATCTTTTTCGCCAGCAAATTCTATACAATGTTATTTTAGGATTGTGGAAGCTATTAAACCCTTTGTCGCATACCCCATGACAAACCCCAGCTGTGTACAACCCATGAGCAAAAAAGAAACTTGCCACAATGTCAAATGTAGGGGGTCTGCTTAGAGGGTTCTTCTTATTTATTTATTATTTTTTTAAACATTTTATAAACCACGCCACATGCCCGGGGCCTCAGAGAGCAGACATAGAAAACACGCAGGACACACAAACGAATTAGAGAAGGCAAGAAATCCAGAAACAAAGAGCAGGAGGAGAAAAAAGCAAGAGCAGGTTAGTCAGGAAGTAGGTTGAAGAGATATGTCTTCAGTCTTCTCTTAAACTCTACAGTTCTTGGAATGACTCTGAGGCTGAAAGGAAGTAAATTACAGGCATTCAGACTGTGGACATCAAGCTGCTTCCGCCAGCTTTGGCAAGTTTTAATCTAGGCTGTACAATTTTGAGTTAGTTCTTAGATTTGAGAGTGCGCAAAGGAGCAAAATGCAATAGACGATCCGAAAGCTATTTCGGAGCTGGATTGAGAAGGCATTTGTGAGTCAGCGTGAGTAATTTGTGGGTGATTCTAAGATTCATGGGCCACCAGTGAAGACCCGGTCTGGAAGTGGTTATATGACCTCGTCTAGAGAGGCCTGAGATGGCACAAACCGCTTCATTCTGAGAGACCTGAAGAAGAGATGACAGAGTGAGCTGCAAGCAGCCGCTCAGACGGCTGTTGCAGTAATCCAGGCAGGAATTGACGAGAGCAGTACCAAGAATTGCTGCATTTTCATGTGTCAGAAAAAGTCGGATATTACAGAGTAATTTGTTGATCAAACCACAGGATGAACAAGTCTGAGCAACATGCTGGTTCATGATTAACCCAGCATCTAAGATAACACCCAGGGTCTTCACCTATTTTGCTACAGGAATAGTATTGCCCATGATGGAGAAGCTCTTCTATTCTTGCGGTAAGGATTGGAGACGAGAGCTGTAAGCCACAATCACGAGTTCTGTCTTCTTGGTGTCTAGCACCAAGGAATTAGTGGCCATCCAGGCATGAATTGCGGATTAAATGGAGTTAAGGTTAGCCAGATCCTAAGAGTAGGAACCTGTGAGTTTTATGACGACCTGGGTTTCATCAGCATAGTTAGCATACTGGACACCCAGGTCGTCCCGAAGTCTCAGGAATGGGATAATGTAAATATTGAACAAGGAAGGGGAAAGACATGATCCCTGTGGGACACCACAGGTAATAGGAGTGGGCTTCGAGGAGGCCTCACCAACACTCACTCTGGCGTTACATGGACCAAGAATGGAGGAGATCCATTAAGACACTTTTGGAGAACAACCTACAACAGTATGGAGTCTGTCCTCTAATAATGCATGATCCACAAGATCGAACGCATAGGACAGACCCAAAAGCATCAACATTGCTGGTTGTCCCAGATCAATATTGTTCAGTAAGTTTGCCTTAAGGTCCCACATGGTGGTCTCTTTTCCAAGCCCCATTCTAAAAGCCGACTGGTGAACAACAAGAATGTAATTTTGTTCGATAAAGTATATGCAACCTTGTCGAGAATCCTTAGGAAAAAGGGAACATTTGTGATTGGAAAGGTAATTATCAAAAGAGAAAGGATTGAGATTGTCCTTTTTTAGAAGAGGGGTGACCCACGCCTCTTTAAGGAATCACAGAACAGAGCCCTCAGCAAATGAGAGGTTAATACATTTAGTAACCCATGGGCAAAGTACATGCAAGCAGTTAATAAAAAGACTGGAGGGGCAGGCATCACCCTGGCATGAGGTGGGCTTCAGCTGGAAATAATTTGTGAACTAGTAATTACGATTGTCCCTACTATAACATGCGTCCCTAGTGGACTGGATAACACTTGAATGAGTGTTGACCTTATTAATAAAGGAAATATGAATGGTTTGGCAAAAGTCTATCATTTACTGGGGCGGATATGGCGTAATGCTCACCCTTGAATTCGCTCAAAATGGCAAATAGTTCCTTGGAACTGGATGTGGTATGCATAATCCTTTCATTATACAAAGAAGATTTAACGAGATAATGGCTTCTTTGTATTGCTTGACCAAAGGTTTGTAGTTGGCCAGGGTCAAAAGAACGAAAGGGGAAGATGGTGACACTATGGCCGGGCTAAAGGCACGATACAAAGTTTTAACCCAATCAAAAGCAGATTTTGGACAACAGACATAGGAAAATTTTATCTCTGCAGCACAGTCAAATAATAAGACGTGTTTATGGAAATTGGTCCATAATTCTTACACTGAGGATGAGAATAGGCTTAACAATTATATGACATTAGAAGGTTAGGTGGCACATACATTTTGGATGATTTATATGGAAAAGGTAATGCTGATACCTCCCTTTCTAATCTTAACCCCTCTGGTATTGGTAGAACTGGGACCCTTTTCATGGTTATTTCTCTTTTTGAGGTTGAGGCAGCGGGTGTTTCCTAAAGATCTGGTAAAGCCCCTGAGCCAGATTTTCGACCTCTGCATATTTTTAAAGATTAAATACATGTATGGGGAGGGAATTAACGTTTTTAACCAGGATGTAGAGACTGGGGTTGTAATCTGCAGTTGTGAAACTGTGTTTCTGGTCCCAATACACAAGAAGGGGATCGTAATTTGCCCCAAAATTATATCACTACTTGTTTCTTTGGGCAAGAATTTGGGTAAATGACTGCTGTCAGGATTGCAGAGCTGGTGCTATGAGTGCCAAATGTATCAACTCTACAGGCCGGTTTCAGAAAGGGTGTTGCAATTGATCGATCAGACTTTTAGGCTTTCACTTGTTTTATATAAATGTGTTCTACTTGGGAAGCATCCAGACTATGTATCTGTTATAGTTCTCAAAACAGTATTCGGCACAGTGTCACGTCCAAACCTCTATATACCAAAACCTCAGCCCATGTCAACCAAGGGAGAAAGATCACTGATTAAATAATGACCAACACAGGCTTAAGTGAGGGTTGTGCCTTGGCCCCTTTGTTGTATAATTTTCAAGTGTCTGACATGGGCCTTGCCATTGAATCTATGCATAATTTTCCTCCACGCATAGATAACATCTTGGCATGTTGTATTGGATATGCAGATGGCACCATGCTGCTGGATAGAACGCCTATTGGACTACACCGGTCCTTCGACCCACTTGCTGCTTATGCTGAAAATAATTAATAGTTTGAAAACAAAAATCCTGATATTTAGTAAAAAGAAAAAAGTAAAATAGAAGTCTAGATAGTTCTATAAAGGTGTACACCTGGAAGTAGTTGATAAATATGTTTATGTAGGTATACCTATTTGCAATACTCCAACCCCACAGTTTTATGGCGAGTATGTCCAAGCCAAAATAATGAAGAAATAGCTCATACTTAAGCATTTTATTTGAATTAAGGCTGGCCATCATATTGAGGTGTTGCTCGCCATTTACCGTAAGAGTAGTCTTCCTGGGATCCTACACGGTTTGGCAATTCTTCCCAAGCAGATGATGATGTGGGCAGACAGATTTGAGGAGAAAATGCTGAGATCTCTATTAGGACCCTCCTCAGTCTCGGTGGAGGCACTCCGATGTGAACTCAGGGTGCCTTCCATTCGCCCCCTTTGGTTGCGCCAGCGATGTAAGTTATACCTTTGCATTTTTATCTCCCCCCGTTCTGCAAACAATTTATAAATCTATTTAGCTCGACTATATAGTAAGGTGTGTACTAAAATATTTGTATTCAATTGTGGCAAACAGCAATGGAACCTTTCCAAAATATTGTTTTGGATGATTTGATCACAGCTCCTAATGCCCATCTTACATTTTTACAAAGAAAAATAGTAATTATGAATCTATTTCTAATATAGCTTTGTTAAGTAATAAAGTAAATGATGCTTTTAGTGAACAAGGATTTCTCTGTGACCAGCTCCCTACCTATCTAACCAAATTTTCCTATCTGAATATTCTCAGACTTACTACATATCTACGTTTTAATATACCCCCTACTCGGGAACATACTGGCCGCTGGTCCAAATTAGCACGACATGAAAGAACTTGTTGTTTATATAATCTGAAGCTTGAGTCGTCTCGGCATCTCCTAACCCAATGCCACATTTTAAAGGTCTATTATATTAAGAGTTATGCCTGTTTTGTGCACAATATTTGCTCCATCCAGGAGGGGCAATTTTGGAGCTCAATATATGGTGCTGAGAGTATTGTTATAACTGCAGCGGCTTTCCTTGTATGGAAACAAGCATTGCATCAAATTGCTTTGGTTGATATTGACTAAGTTTAAACTGTCCCCTGAGACAATTTTGGTATGCTGTATTTTATGCTTGTTCATACTAACTGTGCCTTTTTAAGTTTGGTATTATTTTGTAGTTTGAATTTATAATATGCTATATTGCCTGATTAATTGATGTTTTTCACTGGATATTTTCTTAACATTGCTATTTATTTTTGTGAATGTTTGTTTCATAATCATATGCATAAATAATAAACACAGAAAAAAGAAAATGGATTTTGGGGTGTTGGATATAACCTAGAAATGAAGGTTACCCTTTTTATACTGGAATCAAATCTGGAATAGAAAGTTATAGCAAGCACCTTATTGTTTTTTAAGAGGTACTCATACATTTTGTGGAATTACCTAGGAGGGCACAGCTTCCGCGACTTAAATATGTTCGATCCAAAATATCCACTCTGCAACTGGCAGAACTTTGCAACAACCCTCGTGAGTTTGGACAGCGGACTAATGCCTTAATTAACTAGGCGTATAACAATTGGGTTTTGGTAAATATAGCTAATACCAACGCACAGATGAGAGTAGCAAACCGACTATTTGAGTTTTAAAAAGTCATGCAGGGTACAAGTCGGTTGTGTCCTGGCAAGGATAGTGTTAATGTGAGAAAGGCCTGCCACATCTCACATAAGGACAGCGAATCACAGTGCACAAAGCTTGCGCATGCGCAACAGCTTTGCACCAAGTGGGGCAGTGTCCGGCCCTGTGCATTAAAGAAAGTAATACTCTCGTTTGCCTCTGTGTGCACTTTCTGTTTCTTTCAAACCTGAAGCAGTCTCTCAGGCATACATCGGGTTACCTCTGTCCCCCATTGACACGAAAATGGAGACGAGGATGGGCTGTAGCCCATAGTCTCCTCCAAACTACACAGCCAAATCGCTACAGAGTAATACACTGCACCAATCCGTGAGCCTCAGCTCTCAGTTCACCTAGAGCCATGACTTTGCATCAAGATAACAACTAAAACAAAAGAAGATGTCAGAAGATGAGCAGACTGACAAGGACATGCCAGGTGCAGCTGTCTTTCGCCGGCCTGCACCATTTCACATGAGTGATCAGCAGGCATTGTGTCCACGATGGTAGCGCGGCTCTGGGGATTTGATCATTACCTTGCAGTCCATGCTGTGTGGGTTCCTGACAAGTTTTAGAGAAGTTTGCTCGTGAATCTGGTGGGTGATGAACTTGAGGATCTGATCCCCACTTTCCATCCAGATGATGTTCAATCATATGTGGATCTCAAATAAGCGCGTACCACGTATTTTGATACCAAAGTAATACAGATCGTGATCGACATTTTCAACACTGCATGCCAGATGGTAGGCAACTCTATGGCCACATTTGCGACCTGCCTTCACAAACTAGTAGAGCTGCAACTTCCACAAATTTACAGACGAAGAAGTGATCAGCCTGATAATTATTGGTGGTTGCCTTTCATCATTATTTCAGAAAAAAGTTACTCTAAGAGCCGCTCTCCCTCACTATCATATTACTGATAGCCAGAAACAATGCCAGAGCAGACATCCAAGTGTAAAAGATAGAAATGAGCAAAGGATCTGTGAAAGAGCAAATATAACAGATCACTTAAGGGGGAAGAAACAAATATGCTACAAGCAACGCGCCGAGAAGATACCAATCGCCTGGACGATGTTACTGCTGTAGCCTACCATTTCCTCATAAAGATGGCATGAGAGGCCCTGCCTTTGGACAAAAGTGCATCAACTGTTGTAGAGAGACTCACTAGGCAGCAATCTGCAACTCCTTACCCAATAGAGCACAGGGACATGGTTTCATGCCCTCCAGACACGCTGAGAAGAGACATGACTGCACAAAAGGATCTTGTGAGCCAAGTGAGGCAAGTGACTGGGAGATCTCCATTAACCCCACCATGCAGAGACAGGGATCCAAACCATTACCCTTACATGATGAATGACTCAGCAACATCGCCAAAAAAGTGATGTCGATATAATGGTAGGCAAACATCAGGCCAAGTTCCTCATTGACAGAGACGCAACCCTAAACATCGATAACATCCAATTTAATTGAATAAAATCTGGCGGTATGGAAGTTTTGTTCAATTTGGGTGCTACCAATTTGATCACAGCCGAAAATACCAAATATGAGGAGTGGGGCTGCGGGGGTGTCCCCCGCTCCTCATGTTCAGTATATCCTTAACATTGGTGGCAGGGGACAAAAATTGCTCGGGCCCCCGTTTTTAATGAACGGTCAAAACAGGAGCCTGAGTAGTTACACTGCGGGCAGTCTACCCACAAACAAAACATTTGCAGTCAGACAACCCAGATCCTAAACATCATGTGCATGTCTGAATATCGCAGGATGACTCCTCTATCACAATTGATACCTTTGGAGCTGAAGGTTTGTCAGTGGGCCCGAAAGGTCAGGTATGAAATTACAGAAAGTTCTCCACAACACTCAAACACAAAGAGTGATGTGTTTTAGCCGAGCTCCACATATTACAAGGTGATGTCCCTGAAAGCAACTAACTTGGTCATCCCACAGCAGGGGAAATGAACATCGCAGCAGTGACGTAAGCCATGCATCATGTTTCACCATTACACATATATTTCCAGCTCTATTCAAAAGCATTGGATGCCTGAAGGGTGATCCAGTTAGTCTACACATCGATAAACCAATAACGAAAGTAGCACAACATCCACAGAGAATGCCAATTCACTTACAACCTCAAGTGGAAAGAGAAATACGTTGGTTACCAGTAGATGACAACATCGAGCCAGCCAAAGGCTCCCACCATGGATATCACGTATTGTAGCAGTGCCAAAGAAAGGCAGCCAAGATATTCCAAGAGAGCATCCAGAAAGTAATTTGTCACATGAGTAACTGTTTTGCAGACAGTAATGACATTTTCATATTTATTGCCACCAATGAACAACACAATCAAGCTCTACATCAAGTATGTACAACGCTGGAGGAAGCAAAGCTGACTATGAATTTTGAAAAATGTGCATTTCCTAAACTGCATCTCAAATTCTTCAAGCATATCTTTCCACACAAAGGAACGAGCCCATACCAAGGGAACGTGGTCACCACCTCAGAGATTTCATCCTTAAACAGATGTCAACGATGTCAGGTCAATCCTAGGAAGGGCAAGTGACTGTACCAGATGCCTCTGAGATTTTGCCACCGCCAGTGCTCCGCTCAGAGAACTCACCAAGCAAGGGATCATGATTTGCTGGTGTTATTAGAGCGAGGAGGTTCTCATGCAAATCAAGGCCAGCAACGCATCAGCGGAGCACATGGCATACTTCCACCCAGCCCTGTGTACCGGGCACTAGGGGCCATTCTGTACCAACATCGATCCGGGTGAGAATCTCTGAGTACAGTGATAGCATTCGCCAACAAAAGGTTGTTGAATGTGGAAAAACTGTACTCTCAACCCGAGAAGGAAGGCAGTGTAAACATTTTCAGATGTTTCTCCTAGGAAAACTATTGACCATAGTGACAGATCTCCAGGCTCTGGTGACTATATATGGAAATCCTCATTGCAAAATGCTGCCACGCATAGAGAGATGGAGTCTACAGTTACAAGACTTCAATTTTACCATCATACACAAACCGGGCAAAGAATACAACCCGGTGGACTTTATATCAAGGCATCCACTTCCAGATCTGTTGACAAACATCTCCATGGCCTAAGAGTATATCAATTTCCTCACTCAAAAAGGGCCACCAAATTCAATAACACCATCAGATCTCAAAGAACAAAGTATACGCGATGCTACGCTAAAGAAAGTTTGAGAACTGATCAATTGACTGTAAAGACTGACGGTGGGTGTCTGTATTCCTGCTCTCTATATAGCAGAGTGGAAGCACAGAGTACCCCAGCCAAGATTCTCTATGGGGTAGCTATGGATAAGCAATCAAGGCTTAAGCTCTCAGGAGTTGATGCAGGCTGGTTCTTAAGTACAGTGTAGTCCCCAACCCCCCGACAAAGGAATGCCCACACACTATGTTAGTGAAAACACAGTTCTTTATATAAAAAGGCTCAAGTTATGTACACAATCACAATAACACCTTTGTGCTCAAGATAATCTAAAAGCGTAAATATCTACAGTTTCTATGTGGTACCACAATTACTCTTCTGATTCCATCAAACTGCATCAACTGTACTCAGTTCAAATGTCATGTCATACAAATAAGTTAATAAAGTGAATCAACAATAGACATAGGGCGAAAGCAGGTTGCTTAAAACAATAGGCAGAATACTGGCCCGGTTATCTAGACACAGATCTGTGTGAGGATATAATACAAGCCCAGTCTATATATTGTTTATATGAGTCTTATTTCCTTCTAAATAGTTCTACCACCCCAAAATGTACCTGGAATAGCAGTTTTTCGATGAGGCGTTGATGGATCCTTCTTGCGTGGCCCCCTTTAAGGCAGGAGCCATGGATCCTCGATAGGCCTCGAAAAAAAGGTGAACCATTGCATCGAGAGTCATCAATGAAAACGTTTGATGGCATTGAGGCAGCAGTTTCTGTCCTGACGGTGCTCGTCAACGATCGGTTGTGGACGTCTTGCAAAGACGAGGTGTACGGTGCACCTTGACGGTGATGGTTTGTTGAGTGGGGTATGTGGTATGGGGCTACTGAGCCTTTCGTTTCAATGTTACCACTGAGCTAACCAGCTGAAAATCAGGACCTCCCAGCCTTAAACAGTATTGTGTGTGGTCTTTACTGAAAGAGCTTGTCACAGCCCATATGGTATGCAACTTCGTCATAAGGCACTTATGTATACTGTGTCTTATACAGGGGAGTGTCTGATATAATTGATTATTTGCCCTCACCCGGGGATCGGGATCGAACTTGCAGTGCTGCGCTGCAGTCTTGCTTCCAAGAAGGAAGCACGTTGCCCCTGAGCTATGCTCCAGAGACTAAAGGAAATGAAAACATATCGTGTAAGCCGAGAACTAACAGGCACTAGGATAAAACTGCCCACCACTCGTCCATCACACGCTAAAGTTAGCCGCAAAGTAGTGATATCATTACAGCAGTCTTTTTTAAAAGTCTCCTGGGCTGAAGGCTGCTGTCTGTGTGTACGTGTTGCTGATCCTCAATGCGCTGATGACTAATGGCCTGGAGTATGCATGTTCACACTGAGCATCGCATGTGTCAGGGAACTTGCAATGCGGTGAAGGGCCGGCAGGTTAAAGGCATGAATGGAGTAAGTAAGTGCTTGTGTTGTCTATGTAACCATGACATTAGACAGATGGTGGCAACATGAATTCATAAAAAAACAAACAGGCACTGATTCGGTGGATATTTCTATTTCAGAATTATACTATAAATACTGTTTGCACTTTGCTGTGCGCATGTGAAGTCGCAAACCTTCAGAGTTTAATTAAAACAGGCTGTGCTTTACCTTGAACTCATGCGTACTTAAGATATATCAAAGTGTAAGACATTAAACAGGAGTGTTGCTGAGCACATATACAGCAATAGTATTTACCACTGATGAACATGAAATTCCACCTCATGTGCTTTGTAAAGTTATATCGCTAGTGTCCCCACATTTACCACTGGCAGTGTGGCGATAGACCCTGCGTCACTGCAGGGTGTTCCACTAGGATGCTATAGGGAGCAACAGGGTTTGTGGATGCAGGGTTTGAGGTGCTGTGCAAGTGAAAGCGGTGACAGGGAAGATGACACAGCCACCCATCTCCTGCTCGGTGACTAATTGTTGCTTCGTCTCGGGAGTCTTTAACCCCAGGCCACTTCTTCAGCAATGGAGCAATCATTCCATTGGGCGATGGCAAGTTGTAGTGACTAAGCTTCCCCTGGACCCTGAGTAGAATGCATGGAATATTGGAGTGAGTGACAGAGAATGCAGCCTGCGAGAATTCACTGGTACATCCCAGGATGTCAGAATCATCATTGGCCAGGACCCATCTTTACACAAGTCAAGTGTGACGCTGCCTGTCACAGTGCTGAGTTCTTGCTCTCGTATTCTAGGTAGTGAACACACTAGAGGTTCTTGCAACGTGCGTTACCTAGTGTAAGGTGTATTTCCCTATGTGGCCCCAAGGGCAGGGGAAGCAGCAGCCTGTAGCAGTCCTGAACCAGGGATACTACACCTTACCGCACACATGTGTGAACAAGAACCCAGGGGGGAAAGGTGGGTGGACCCTAATATGGGGACCTATAGCAGATCCCTGAATGTGCATAATGGCCCCTTGGAGAGGGGTGGACCTTTCCCCATTGGCCAGCCCAGCCCTGGGGCTTAGCTGTCATTTGGTTGAACAGCCACAGCCTCATGTCATTTGATAAGAGTAAAACGTACATAGAAAAGAAAACCAATCATCTCCTCGGTATGTCTGAGTAATTTGACATTTACATTGCCCCTAATTCAGGGGCTACATTAACTTAACCCCCAGTGCCAAGGCCTTTTTTGGTGATTTCGGTATTTCGCCATTCAATGCCTTCTAATGTGTTCTCTTCCATTAACCCTTTAAGTGCCAAGGACGAGTAATCCCGTCCTTGGCAACAGGGAGGTAATCCCAAGGACGAGATACCTCACCCTTGGCACTTAAGGGGTTAAAAGTCCTCCTGACATTTCCGCTCTTTGGTTTACCCAATTTAACCCCAGTGGAGTCACCACCATTCAAAGTTGATAAACAAATAAATAAATATCTCAGCGGGACCACTTTTGAACAAGATCATTCACATTTGATACTTAAATAACTGTTATTCCTTGAGTGGGAGCACCTGAGAAAAAGATCCTTCACATTTGATAAGTAACCAACTGTTTCACTTGAGTAGCATCACTTGTGAGCAAGATCATTCACAGTTGATAAATATATACTTATTTCACCTCAGGGGGAGCACTTTTGAGCGAGATCATTAACATTTGATAAATATATACTTATTTCTCCTCAGGGGGAGCACTTTTGAGCGAGATCATTCACACTTGATAAATATATACTTATTTCACCCCAGGGGGAGCACTTTTGAGCGAGATCATTCACACTGGATAAATATATACTTATTTCACCTCAGGGGGAGCACTTTTTAGCAAGATCATTCACATTTGATAAATAAATACTCATTTTGTTGTTGTTGTAGACCCGCCCCCCAGGCAGCTGCAGGCTACCACATTACACACAACAGCCTTGGGGGCTTGCTGCCTCCCACATCTCCTCTCTTTGAGGGTGTGCTCCCGAAAGCCAATTATCAAATGGGACAAAAGCCAGCAGAATCTTCCTTCTCTGACTCTGCTTACTTGTGCACGCAGCTGGCTGGCATAGGGGACCAAGCCTGCTCTCACATATTACAATGCACTCCCCTGTGTTTTACTTCCTCATGTTGCGAAGAGAAATGACAGTGCAGCCAACGACCGCAAGCAGCCCAACAATATAATTCTTTCAACAGTACCGCACTATGCAGCCCGCTCCGTAAACCTTTCCACTCTTACCTCAAGTCACGGAGAGGAGAAAACAATTTGAGTCAGCTACCGACTGTCCCTCATGAATGGCGCGTACACATGGGCACTATCAGCTCGTGTTGGCCTGTCTCCCTCACACGGTTGCTCGCTAACTTAACCCTGGAGAGGGGAGAGTGCGAGCCGGCTGAAAAGACTGGAGGGGGGTGTCTGTACTTCTGCTCTCTATATGGTAGAGGAGAGGCACAGAGGACCCCAGCCAAGATTCTCTATTATTGGTTAGTGGTCGAGCAATCAAGGTATAGCTTCTCGGGAGATGATGCAGGCTGGTTCTTAAGTACCGTGTAGTACCCAAGCCCCCCACAAAGGAATGTCCACACACTGTATTAATTAAAATACAGTCTTTATATAATTAATATTCAAGGTTATGTACACTATCACAATAATTCAGTTTGTGCTCAGAAAATCTACAATGGCAAATATATACAGTTCTAAAGTGGTATCACAATTATTATCAGATCAATGTCACACAAATCAATTAATTTAGGTAACCAACTATAGACATAGGAGGAAAGCAGTTGGTTAGAACAATTGGCAGAATAATGGCCCTTACCACTAGACACAGTTCTGTGTGGAGATCCCCCCACCTGGGCAACCTGTAAAGCAAAGAAGTATCACAAGCCCAGTCGATATATTGTTCTATAAGTCTTATTTCGTTCTATAATGTTTCTAACCCCCCCCCCCCAATGTACCTGGTGGAGCAGAGTTCTTCGAAGGGGTGTTGATGGATCCGTTTTCAGTGACTCCCTTTAAAGCAAGAGCCACAGATCATCGAGAGGCCTTGAAGAAGGTGAACTTGGGGTCAACGGCTTTGATGAAAAGTTTGAGGGTGCCGAGACCACGGCGTCGATCCAAGCGGTGCTTGTCGGTGACGTCCTGCGAGGATGAGGTGTGCGAGGCACCTCGGCGATTGCTAGTTCAGGACTGCAAAGAATTTCTGAAGAACTTTGGCCCAATAAGGGCATCGAGTCGTCCAAGTCTTTGTGGTCCTTGGGTGGCAGGAAAACCACTGGCGGATTCTCCTCAGTGCGTCGGTGTCCTCGACTTTCTCCGGCAGGATAAATCGGTCCTCGGTGGGGAAAAGCGAGTCATTTGATGAAACAGTCTTAGGCAAAGGAGCAGACGGCTCTGTTCGTCAGTGGCATGGCTTCAAGCGATCCCCTCTTCTAGGCAACACGGCTTCGATGGGCCTCCAGCAGTTACAGCGATACTCCGAACCCTGGTTGAATGCAGTGGACTTCGACGGCGTCGATGTCCGGGTGCTTTACTTCGTTCTCCTCGGCAGTACCTGTCTCCGGATGGCAGCCTTTCGAGGGTATGTCCTCCAGGGAGCTTTGGCGAAGGTTAGCGGTGCTCGATGGTCCCTCAGAGCACAGGAAGAGGACGCCTAACTAGGTCCTCTCTCGGATCAGTCCTCGACGAACTCGGCAGCTTTCGGATTGGGTCGAAGCAAATGCAGCAGCAGTTCTTCTTCTTCCAGCTGGGCATCGAGGGTCAGCAGTTCCAGTTACTATTCAAGTGTAGACACAGCTTCTGAACAATTTCCAGAGGTGAGAGGTCCCCAGATATACTATTCTGCCTCTCATCCACACTGCTGGGTCACACTCAGCAGCCAATCATACAGAAGAGCATTCATGCAGTCAGCCAGCCAATCAGACATACAGTGCATTCAGGCCATTCCCTCCCTCTCAGACACTCACAGCAAGGAATGTGGATTGGGACAAGCACCCATCCATTCAACACTACACACTGCATTCATACCAGTTTCGGGCAAGGTTGTCTCAGTCTTTGTCTCTCATACCAGAAACCAGACAGCCACAACAAGATGTGCATATTGGTCACACACACCTTTCACCCAGGTCCCACCCACAGGGTGTACCCACAACATACAGTCACTGGGAAGGCTCCAACCAGTCAGGCCTGGGCTTCACAACAACATCATATATGGAACTTCCACCCAACAGTCAGTCAGGGGGAAGGGACAGAGTCAGAGCTTCCCAGGACTTTGGGAAAACAAGGTAACAGGCAGTAGAAAGCAAGAGGCCACAGGGGCCATCTTGTTTCCTATCAGGAATCAACTGATTCCAATTGCAGGGCCTGGGTATATCAAAATGGAGGATACTCAGAGCACTTGTCAAATTCAGCATGGCACTGCCACCAGCCCATAGCCTGCTCTGTGGGCCATACAGAGGTGCCCAAAAACATACACTAGGGGCACAGGGTTGTACCCCCCACCCATGGGTGCCATAAGGGTATCTCATGGGTCTGTACACCAAACCAAAAACAAGAAGAGCTGCACTGCCAGGAGTCCCACATGGACTCCTGGGCAGAAAACAATACAGAACATAAGTGAAAACGGACTATAGGATAAGGACAGGGAGGCCCTGTCCCTCCAATGCATTTCCAGCATCACAGACGCCCCCCCCATACTGAGGTTAGGGTACCTAATCTCCCATGAGATAGACACCTTCATCCAGACGGTCACCATACCTTCTGGATAGGCCATCTGCATTATCGTGACTCTTCCCTGGTCTATGGTCTATGGTGAAGTCTAGCCCTTGCAGGCTAATGGACCACATGAGCAGTTTCGGGTTTTCACCCTTCATCTGCATAAGCCACTTCAGGGGCTTACGATCTGTTTGGACCTTGAAGGTAGATCCCGTAATGTAGGGCCTAAAACACCTAAGGATCCAAACTATACTGAAACATTCCTTTTCAACAATAGCCCACCTAAGTTCTCTACCCTTGAGTTGTCTACTGATGAAGATGATCGGATGTTCCCTCCCTTTGTCATCTAACTGGGACAAGATCGCTCCAATTCCGGTGTCGCAGGCATCCGTCTGGACGATGAAGAGTTTGCTGTAGTCAGGCGCGCACAACCCAGGTGCCCTACACAGACTTTCTTTCAAGCCATTAAAGGCCATCTGATAGTCTTCAGTCCAGTTAACCTTCCTAGGATGTGTGGGTGAAGTCAGAGCTGTCAGTGGGGCAGCTATGGTTTCATAGTCCACCATGAAATTGCGATAATACCCAGTGAGGCCCAAAAAGGCTCTCATCTGGGTTTGAGTAGTGGGAGACTCCCAGTCCTGTATATCCTGTACTTTACTGGGGAGAGGTTGGATTTGGCCCCCCTAATACCTCATGACCAAGATACATGACTTTCCCCTGAGCTATCTGGCACTTGGTGGCCTTGATAGTGAGATTAGCCCTTTTCAAGGCCTGCGACACCTTATCCAGATGTGTCAAATGCTCTTCCCAGGTGGAATTGTAGATGGCAATGTTGACTAAGTAGGCCACACAGAAGGCCTCCAGCCCACTGAGCGCATGATTGACCAATCTCTGGAAGGAGGTAGGGGCATTCTTCAACCCAAGAGGCATGACCCTAAACTGGAAGAGTCCCTCAGGTGTTGAGAACGCCGTCTTCGCCTTGGCAAGGTCCGTCAGAGCTATTTGCCAATAGCCTGAGGTAAGATCAAAGGTGCTTACAAATTTGGCAGCACCTATGGTGTCCATGAGCTCATCAGCCCTGGCCAATGGGTGCGCGTCAGTTTTGGTGATGGCATTGACTCCTCTGTAGTCCACGCAGAACCTCCAATCCTTGGTACCTGCCTGGGAACTTGCCTTGGGGACAGGGACCAACGGGACTGGACCAGGGACTGGTTGAGGGTTCAATAACACCCAGATCCAACATCTTGATGACCTCAGCCTGGATGTGGTTCTTAACTGTATCTGACATATGGTAGCACCTGCTTTTGACAGGCACACTGTCACCAGTGTCAATTTCATGCCTACACCAAGGTGTAAGGCCTGGTGTCAGTGAGAACAGAGAGGCATACTGTCGGAGCAAAGTCCTGCAGCCATTCTGCTGCTCGGTCGTCAGATCGGGAGAGAGATGTATTCCCTCCACTGAGCCATCCTGAGGGTTGCTATGCAGAAAATCAGGAAGGGGCTCACTCTCATCCTCTTCTTGCTCTGAAGCTGGCAAGAGACATATGACTTCTGCTTGCCTGTGGAAAGGCTTGAGCCTGTTAACATGAAATACCTGAGGGGCTACCCCAGGGACACCCATGCCAACCAGATAATTGACTTCACCCCTCTTGGAGATGATCCTAAAGGGGCCAGTCCACTTGTCTGCCAAACGTCTAGGCTTGGTAGGCTCCATCACAAGGATTTCGTGTCCCGGAGTCCAATCCACTTGCAAGGCTTTAAGGTCATGCCAATATTTATTCAATTCCTGGCTGGCCTTGAGATTCACTGTTGTTTGACCCATCATCAGTGTCATCCTCCATCTGAGGCCTAACACATAGTCCCCCACTTGCTTGGTGGGACCTGGACGTATGGCCTCCAAACCTTCTCTGATCAAGGCAAGGGGCCCCCTCATGGGATGTCCAAAGAGTAACTCAAAGGGGCTGAAACCAACACCTTCTTGAGGTACTTCTCTGTAAGCAAACAGCAGGCATGGCAGGAGGAGATCCCATTTCGCCCTCAGGGGCTCTTCCAAAGTGCCTAGCATGCCCTTGAGAATTGTATTAAACCTCTCAACCAGACCATTGGTCTGGGGGTGGTAAGAGGTGGAGAACTTACAGGTTACCCCACACTCTTTCCACATGGTTTTCATGTAACTAGACATGAAGTTGGATCCTCTGTCAGAGACAACTTCCTTAGGGAATCCAACATGGTGTCATAAATCTCCCCCCATCTCACCTGTGATCGGGATCTCCCTTGTTCGGCCGCAGGACTCTTCCTGTGGGTGGTTCGGGTCTTGAATAGGCTCGCCCGAGCCTCGTCAGGTTGCAGAGCGCGTTCAGAGTTCCGGGAAGTTCGTGGTTCCAGGGTGTCCAGGATTAGCGATAACAAGCAATGTAGGGGGAAGTCCAGGAACAGGAAAAAAGGCAAGGAAGGAAGTATGAGGATCAAGGAAGCAAATGTAGAGAGCAAACACACGTCCGGTCACTATCGAAGATAGCGTTGAGACGCGCGGACCCGCAGGGGCGTGGCCAATTTATAGTACGTGCTACGATGTGAAAGCTAGTGCGTAGCATGGAGCTTGGTACGGCCATGTTGGGAGGAACAAGGAGTACAAGCCCTTCGTGACAATGACCATGAGGTCCAGAAGGGGCAATTTCGCCGGGTCATGACACGTGGGTGATAAAGCCCAGGAGAGCCCTGCAAACCACCTTCAGTCTGAAGGGGTACAGCCTCAGGGTACCTGGTGGCATGATCAACCAGGACCAGGATGAACCGATGTCCACCTGAAGTGAGAAGGTCAAGGGGACCGACAGTGGGACTCCACTTCCACTTCCATCCGAGGCCAGTAGAAATGGGCAGAGAGCCTCTGCTTAGTCTTCTTGGTACCAAGATGACCAGCTAAGGGCACCTCATGGGCCAACTGCAGTAGGAAGGGCCTGTAATCCTGGGGTACCACCAACCTCTTGAGGGCACCAGGTTCAGGCTTAGTGAGCTCACTAACAAGGATCTCACCCTCCCAATAGATCCAGAATGTCCTAGGCACTTCTCTTGTGCCTGGGACAGGGCCTGTTTCTTCAGACGCTCTAGAGAGAGTGGCACTCTCTCTGTCCTTTACAGAAGTCCACCCGGGTGGGTCCCCCTTCAGCCAACAAGCATGGAAGGTTGGGATGATCCTCCGGGTTGAGAACCTCTCCCACAGGAGAGTCTTCTGTCTCTTCTCCCTCAGGAGTTGAGTTTGGGTTTTCCACTGGACCCAGCCCGTCTGGAGCATGGATCCCAATGGGTGCTGTATAAACAGCAGGAAGAGAAGGAGCCCCCGTCACAGAGGTGGCCTTCTTGTTCTTCCATCTTCTGGCCTTAGGCCTCACCTTTGGCTCGGGTACCTGACTCACAGCCAGATCCTGTGTCACCTGTGACCTAGGGACTGCAGCAGCAGTCATGGGAAGACCATCCGAGATGAACCCCAACTCTACTAGATCATTACCTAACAGAATGTTAGCAGGGACATTGTCCTGAACCAGTACAGGAAGCTTTGCTGTCTTGTCTCCAATCATGAGTGTGACTAAGGTTACAGGTGATAATTTGGGAGGCCCACCAGCTAACCTGGTGGTTCTGAGAGGAGCACCTACATAGTCCTCTGGCTTGAGCAGGGTCCTGTCCACCACTGTCATGCTTCTCCCAGTGTCTCTCAAACCAGTAGAAGGCTGGCCATTCAAGAGGTCACTTCTCAAAAACCTACGGGTGTTCTGAGGGATAGTCTCCAGTATTTCTGCATACTGGTCCCAGGCCCCAAGGGACACTAAGAAAATCTCTACAGGAGCACCAAATGTGATACTTGTAGAGGAGGGGAGGACAGCGGCCTCCACCTCAGACATGGGGTAAGGGCAGGTCAGGCTGACAGCCTGTACTCCAAGTGCCTTACCTTTACACTTGGAGTCGCCCTTCTTGTGATCCAGAGCCCCACATTCCCAACAGGTGCCAGGAATGTGGGGTACGGTACTGGAACCACTGGGAACCTTCTTTGCAGTAGGTGGACCACTACTCTTAATCCCACCCACAGATTACATATCCCCACTAGATGTTTGGGTCTTAGGAGAGGAAGGTTTTGGTTTACCCGACTGTGACTGCTTTTGGGACCCCTCAGCTTTCTGAGAGGTCCCCTTTTCTTAGTCCTTGTCCTTCCCACTGGTGTGCTTAGGGGACATCCGGTGGGAGACCCAGTTGTCAGCCAACCTAGCCAGCTTAAAGGGATCCAAAATGTTCTGGTAAGCAACATACTGACGCAGATCTGGTGAATAGGCTTCAACAAAATGCTCAAAAAACAACAGGTGGGACAATTCAAAAAATGTTTTCACCTTGTAATCATCAATCCACCCCATCACGTTCATGTGCGCAACACTCACCCAGTCAACCCAAGACACATTCTCTCTTTTCTTAAATTCCCTGAACCTTTTAAGATATTGGGTAGGTGTCTTGCCAAACTTGGCAATCAAAGTAGACTTCATGCCCTCCTACTGACCCCTTTCTTCCGCACTCATTTTCAGAATACAGTCATATCCAGTCTGAGGCGCTCTGCTTAACAAACACTTAGCCCAATCTCTCTTATCAACATCATGAATTGCACAAGCCATTTCAAACGCTTCAATCCATTGGAGGATATCCGAACCTTCCACAAACACACCAACCAAATCTTTCATAAACTTGGTGGCTGGGGACCTGACACTCTCACTGGGGTTAGCTGAGGTCTCCACTCTAGCTTTCTCTAGCTAGATTCCCTGACATTCAGTGTCCTTGTCTTTGAGTTCAAGATCCATATTCTTGAGTTCCACTTGCTGTGCCAGCTCCTCTTTCTGAAGCACAGCTTCTATTTCCAACTTGCGGTATTCAAAGGCCAATTTCATCCTTAATAACTCAAGCTCCAAAGAATTGCTGGGGTTTGGAACATAGGCAGCAGGAATGGTGGCATTCCCAGAAACAGATTCAGCAAAAAACCCAGGGGCAGAGTCCCCATTGGTTGCACCCCCCCTTCAAGAGTTTCACCATCAGTCTGGTAGTCCACCAGGGCAGCTACCAGTTCAGCCCTAGACTTATCCACAAAGTCTAACTCCCTGGCTTCACAAGCACTCTGGAGAGCCTCTAAGCTCATCCTAGTCAATTTACCATTTGCAATAGACTCCATTGCTTATAATGCAGTTATCTTGTTCACAACTAAACCTTAATTTAACAAAGTGCTGATATTTTGTAAGTGGCACGGTTATACACTGATTCTTAAAACCATAAGCATCCCACTTCTGCCACCAGTGTAAAGACTGGAGGGGGTGTCTGAACTTCTGCTCTATATATGGTAGAGGAGAGGCAGAGAGGACCCCAGTCAAGATTCTCTATTATTGGTACGTGGTCGAGCAATCATGGCCTAACCTCTCAGGAGGTGATGCAGGCTGGTTCTTAGGTACAGTGTAGTCCCAAGCCCCCACAAAGGAATGGCCACACACTGTATTACTTAAAACACAGTCTTTATATAATTAATATTCAAGGTTATATACACTATCACAATAACTCACTTTGTGCTCAGAAAATCTACAATGGCAAATATATACAATTCTAAAGTGGTACCACAATTATTATCAGATCAATGTCACACAAATCAATTAATAAAGGTAACCAACAATAGACATAGGAGGAAGGCAGTTGGTTAGAACAATTGGCAGAACACTGGCCCCTACCACTTGACACAGTTCTGTGTGGAGGTCCCCCACCTGGGCAACCTGTAAAGCAAAAAAGTATCACAAGCCCAGTCCATATATTGTTCTGTAAGTCTTATTTCCTTCCAAAATGTTTCTACTCCCCCCCAATGTACCTGGTGGAGCAGAGTTCTTTGAAGGGGCATTGATGGATCCTTCTTGAGTGACTCTCTTTAAAGCAGGAGCCACAGATATTCGAGAGGCGTCGATGAAGGTGAACTTGGCGTTTAAGGCATTGATGAAAAGTTCGAGGGTGTTGAGACCACGGTGTCGATCCAGGAGGTGCTTGCTCGTCAGCGACATCCTGCGAGGATGAGGAGTGCGGGACACCTCAGCGATTGCTAGTTCAGGACCGCAAAGAGTTTCTGAAGAACTGTGGCTCAACAAGGGTGTCGAGTCGTCAAAGTCTTTGTGGTCGTTGGGTGGCGGGAAACCCACTGGCAGATTCTCCTCAGCGCGTCAGTGTCCTCGACTTTCTCCAGCAGGATAAATCGGTCGTTGGTGCGGACAAGGGAGTCCTTCGATTCAACCATCTTAGGCAAAGGAGCAGACGGCTGCGGTCATTGGCGGCACAGCATCAATCGGTCCCCTCTTCTGAGCAACACGGCTTCGACGGGCCTCCAGCAGTTACAGCGATACTCCAACCCTTGGTCGACGGCAATGGACATCGACAGCGTCGATGACCGGGTGCTTTACTTCGTTCTCTTCAGCGGGTCCCGTCTCCGGTCGGCAGCCTTTCGAGGGTCTGTCTTCCAGGCAGCTTCGGCAAAGGTTAGCAGCACTCGATGGTCCCTCGGAGCACAGGAAGAGGGCACCTAACCAGGTCCTCTCTCGGATCAGTCCTCCACGAACTCGGCAGCTTTCGGATCGGGTCGAAGCAAATGCAGCAGCAGTTCTTCTCCTTCCAGCTGGGTGTCGAGGGTCAGCAGTTCCAGTTACTATTCAAGTGTAGACACAGCTTCCAAACAATTTCCAGTGGTGATAGGTCCCCAGATATACTATTCTGCCTCTCATCCACACTGCTGGGTCACACCAGCAGCCAATCATACAGAAGGGCATTCATGCAGTCAGTCAGCCAGGTGTTGATGGATCCGTTTTTAGTGACTCCCTTTAAAGCAAGAGCCACGGATCATCGAGAGGCGTTGAAGAAGGTGAACTTGGGGTCAACGGCTTTGATGAAAAGTTTGAGGGTGCCGAGACCACGGCGTCGATCCAAGCGGTGCTTGTCGGTGACGTCCTGCGAGGATGAGGTGTGCGAGGCACCTCGGCGATTGCTAGTTCAGGACTGCAAAGAATTTCTGAAGAACTTTGGCCCAATAAGGGCATCGAGTCGTCCCAGTCTTTGTGGTCCTTGGGTGGCAGGAAAACCACTGGCGGATTTGCCTCAGTGCGTCGGTGTCCTCGACTTTCTCCGGCAGGATAAATCGGTCCTCGGTGCGGAAAAGCGAGTCCTTTGATTCAACAGTCTTAGGCAAAGGAGCAGTCGGCTCTGTTCGTCAGTGGCATGGCTTCAAGCGATCCCCTCTTCTAGGCAACACGGCTTCGATGGGCCTCCAGCAGTTACAGCGATACTCCGAACCCTTGTTGAATGCAGTGGACTTCGACGGCGTCGATGTCCGGGTGCTTTACTTCGTTCTCCTCGGCAGTACCTGTCTCCGGATGGCAGCCTTTCGAGGGTATGTCCTCCAGGGAGCTTCGGCGAAGGTTAGCGGTGCTCGATGGTCCCTCAGAGCACAGGAAGAGGACGCCTAACTAGGTCCTCTCTCGGATCAGTCCTCGACGAACTCGGCAGCTTTCGGATTGGGTCGAAGCAAATGCAGCAGCAGTTCTTCTTCTTCCAGCTGGGCATCGAGGGTCAGCAGTTCCAGTTACTATTCAAGTGTAGACACAGCTTCTGAACAATTTCCAGAGGTGAGAGGTCCCCAGATATACTATTCTGCCTCTCGTCCACACTGCTGGCTCACACTCAGCAGCCAATCATACAGAAGAGCATTCATGCAGTCATCCAGCCAATCAGACATACAGTGCATTCAGGCCATTCCCTCCCTCTCAGACACTCACAGCAAGGAATGTGGATTGGGACAAGCACCCATCCATTCAACACTACACACTGCATTCATACCAGTTTCGGGCAAGGTTGTCTCAGTCTTTGTCTCTCATACCAGAAACCAGACAGCCACAACAAGATGTGCATATTGGTCACACACACCTTTCACCCAGGTCCCACCCACAGGGTGTACCCACAACATACAGTCACTGGGAAGGCTCCAACCAGTCAGGCCTGGGCTTCACAACAACATCATATATGGAACTTCCACCCAACAGTCAGTCAGGGGGAAGGGACAGAGTCAGGGCTTCCCAGGACTTTGGGAAAACAAGGTAACAGGCAGTAGAAAGCAAGAGGCCACAGGGGCCATCTTGTTTCCTATCAGGAATCAACTGATTCCAATTGCAGGGCCTGGGTATATCAAAATGAAGGATACTCAGAGCACCTGTCAAATTCAGCATGGCACTGCCACCAGCCCATAGCCTGCTCTGTGGGCCATACAGAGGTGCCCAAAAACATACACTAGGGGCACAGGGTTGTACCCCCCACCCATGGGTGCCATAAGGGTATCTCATGGGTCTGTACACCAAACCAAAAACAAGAAGAGCTGCACTGCCAGGAGTCCCACATGGACTCCTGGGCAGAAATCAATACAGAACATAAGTGAAAACGGACTATAGGACAAGGACAGGGAGGCCCTGTCCCTCCAATGCATTTCCAGCATCACAGACGCCCCCCCCATACTGAGGTTAGGGTACCTAATCTCCCATGAGATAGACACCTTCATCCAGACGGTCACCATACCTTCTGGATAGGCCATCTGCATTATCGTGACTCTTCCCTGGTCTATGGTCTATGGTGAAGTCTAGCCCTTGCAGGCTAATGGACCACATGAGCAGTTTCGGGTTTTCACCCTTCATCTGCATAAGCCACTTCAGGGGCTTACGATCTGTTTGGACCTTGAAGGTAGATCCCGTAATGTAGGGCCTAAAACACCTAAGGATCCAAACTATACTGAAATATTCCTTTTCAACAATAGCCCACCTAAGTTCTCTACCCTTGAGTTGTCTACTGATGAAGATGATCGGATGTTCCCTCCCTTTGTCATCTAACTGGGACAAGATCGCTCCGATTCCGGTGTCGCAGGCATCCATCTGGACGATAAAGAGTTTGCTGTAGTCAGGCGCGCACAACCCAGGTGCCCTACACAGACTTTCTTTCAAGCCATCAAAGGCCATCTGACAGTCTTCAGTCCAGTTAACCTTCCTAGGCTGTGTGGGTGAAGTCAGAGCTGTCAGTGGGGTAGCTATGGTTTCATAGTCCACCATGAAATTGCGATAATACCCAGTGAGGCCCAAAAAGGCTCTCATCTGGGTTTGAGTAGTGGGAGACTCCCAGTCCTGTATATCCTGTACTTTACTGGGGAGAGGTTGGATTTGGCCCCCCTAATACCTCATGACCAAGATACATGACTTTCCCCTGAGCTATCTGGCACTTGGTGGCCTTGATAGTGAGATTAGCCCTTTTCAAGGCCTGCAACACCTTATCCAGATGTGTCAAATGCTCTTCCCAGGTGGAACTGTAGATGGCAATGTTGACTATGTAGGCCACACAGAAGGCCTCCAGCCCACTTAGCGCATGATTGACCAATCTCTGGAAGGAGGTAGGGGCATTCTTCAACCCAAGAGGCATGACCCTAAACTGGAAGAGTCCCTCAGATGTTGAGAACGCCGTCTTCGCCTTGGCAAGGTCCGTCAGAGCTATTTGCCAATAGCCTGAGGTAAGGTCAAAGGTGCTTACAAATTTGGCAGCACCTATGGTGTCCATGAGCTCATCAGCCCTGGCCAATGGGTGCGCGTCAGTTTTGGTGATGGAATTGACTCCTCTGTAGTCCACGCAGAACCTCCAATCCTTGGTACCTGCCTGGGAACTTGACTTCGGGACAGGGACCAACGGGACTGGACCAGGGACTGGTTGAGGGTTCAATAACACCCAGATCCAACATCTTGATGACCTCAGCCTGGATGTGGTTCTTAACTGTATCTGACATATGGTAGCACCTGCTTTTGACAGGCACACTGTCACCAGTGTCAATTTCATGCCTACACCAAGGTGTAAGGCCTGGTGTCAGTGAGAACAGAGAGGCATACTGTCGGAGCAAAGTCCTGCAGCCATTCTGCTGCTCGGTCGTCAGATCGGGAGAGAGATGTATTCCCTCCACTGAGCCATCCTGAGGGATGCTATGCAGAAAATCAGGAAGGGGCTCACTCTCATCCTCTTCTTGCTCTGAAGCTGGCAAGAGACATATGACTTCTGCTTGCCTGTGGAAAGGCTTGAGCCTGTTAACATGAAATACCTGAGGGGCTACCCCAGGGACACCCATGCCAACCAGATAATTGACTTCACCCCTCTTGGAGATGATCCTGAAGGGGCCAGTCCACTTGTCTGCCAAACGTCTAGGCTTGGTAGGCTCCATCACAAGGATTTCGTGTCCCGGAGTCCAATCCACTTGCAAGGCTTCAAGGTCATGCCAATATTTATTCAATTCCTGGCTGGCCTTGAGATTCACTGTTGTTTGACCCATCATCAGTGTCATCCTCCATCTGAGGCCTAACACATAGTCCCCCACTTGCTTGGTGGGACCTGGACGTATGGCCTCCAAACCTTCTCTGATCAAGGCAAGGGGCCCCCTCATGGGATGTCCAAAGAGTAACTCAAAGGGGCTGAAACCAACACCCTCTTGAGGTACTTCTCTGTAAGCAAACAGCAGGCATGGCAGGAGGAGATCCCATTTCGCCCAGAGGGGCTCTTCCAAAGTGCCTAGCATGCCCTTGAGAGTTGTATTAAACCTCTCAACCAGACCATTGGTCTGGGGTGGTAAGAGGTGGAGAACTTACAGGTTACCCCACACTCTTTCCACATGGTTTTCATGTAACTAGACATGAAGTTGGATCCTCTGTCAGAGACAACTTCCTTAGGGAATCCAACATGGTGTCATAAATCTCCCCCCGTCTCACCTGTGATCGGGATCTCCCTTGTTCGGCCGCAGGACTCTTCCTGTGGGTGGTTCGGGTCTTGAATAGGCTCGCCCGAGCCTCGTCAGGTTGCAGAGCGCGTTCAGAGTTCCGGGAAGTTCGTGGTTCCAGGGTGTCCAGGATTAGCAATAACAAGCAATGTAGAGGGAAGTCCAGGAACAGGAAAAAAGGCAAGGAAGGAAGTATGAGGATCAAGGAAGCAAATGTAGAGAGCAAACACACGTCCGGTCACTATCGAAGATAGCGTTGAGACGCGCGGACCCGCAGGGGCGTGGCCAATTTATAGTACGTGCTACGATGTGAAAGATAGTGCGTAGCATGGAGCTTGGTACGGCCATGTTGGGAGGAACAAGGAGTACAAGCCCTTCGTGACAATGACCATGAGGTCCAGAAGGGGCAATTTCGCCGGGTCATGACACATGGGTGATAAAGCCCAGGAGAGCCCTGCAAACCACCTTCAGTCTGAAGGGGTACAGCCTCAGGGTACCTGGTGGCATGATCAACCAGGACCAGGATGAACCGATGTCCACCTGAAGTGAGAAGGTCAAGGGGACCGACAGTGGGACTCCACTTCCACTTCCATCCGAGGCCAGTAGAAATGGGCAGAGAGCCTCTGCTTAGTCTTCTTGGTACCAAGATGACCAGCTAAGGGCACCTCATGCGCCAACTGCAGTAGGAAGGGCCTGTAATCCTGGGGTACCACCAACCTCTTGAGGGCACCAGGTTCAGGCTTAGTGAGCTCACTAACAAGGATCTCACCCTCCCAATAGATCCAGAATGTCCTAGGCACTTCTCTTGTGCCTTGGACAGGGCCTGTTTCTTCAGACGCTCTAGAGAGAGTGGCACTCTCTCTGTCCTTTACAGAAGTCCACCCGGGTGGGTCCCCCTTCAGCCAACAAGCATGGAAGGTTGGGATGATCCTCCGGGTTGAGAACCTCTCCCACAGGAGAGTCTTCTGTCTCTTCTCCCTCAGGAGTTGAGTTTGGGTTTTCCACTGGACCCAGCCCGTCTGGAGCATGGATCCCAATGGGTGCTGTATAAACAGCAGGAAGAGAAGGAGCCCCCGTCACAGAGGTGGCCTTCTTGTTCTTCCATCTTCTGGCCTTAGGCCTCACCTTTGGCTCGGGTACCTGACTCACAGCCAGATCCTGTGTCACCTGTGACCTAGGGACTGCAGCAGCAGTCATGGGAAGACCATCCGAGATGAACCCCAACTCTACTAGATCATTACCTAACAGAATGTTAGCAGGGACTTTGTCCTGAACCAGTACAGGAAGCTTTGCTGTCTTGTCTCCAATCATGAGTGTGACTAAGGTTACAGGTGATAATTTGGGAGGCCCACCAGCTAACCTGGTGGTTCTGAGAGGAGCACCTACATAGTCCTCTGGCTTGAGCAGGGTCCTGTCCACCACTGTCATGCTTCTCCCAGTGTCTCTCAAACCAGTAGAAGGCTGGCCATTCAAGAGGTCACTTCTCAAAAACCTACGGGTGTTCTGCGGGATAGTCTCCAGTATTTCTGCATACTGGTCCGAGGCCCCAAGGGACACTAAGAAAATCTCTACAGGAGCACCAAATGTGATACTTGTAGAGGAGGGTAGGACAGCGGCCTCCACCTCAGACATGGGGTAAGGGCAGGTCAGGCTGACAGCCTGTACTCCAAGTGCCTTACCTTTACACTTGGAGTCGCCCTTCTTGTGATCCAGAGCCCCACATTCCCAACAGGTGCCAGGAATGTGGGGTACGGTACTGGAACCACTGGGAACCTTCTTTGCAGTAGGTGGACCACTACTCTTAATCCCACCCACAGATTACATATCCCCACTAGATGTTTGGGTCTTAGGAGAGGAAGGTTTTGGTTTACCCGACTGTGACTGCTTTTGGGACTCCTCAGCTTTCTGAGAGGTCCCCTTTTCTTAGTCCTTGTCCTTCCCACTGGTGTGCTTAGGGGACATCCGGTGGGAGACCCAGTTGTCAGCCAACCTAGCCAGCTTAAAGGGATCCAAAATGTTCTGGTCAGCAACATACTGACGCAGATCTGGTGAATAGGCTTCAACAAAATGCTCAAAAAACAACAGGTGGGACAATTAAAAAAATGTTTTCACCTTGTAATCATCAATCCACCCCATCACGTTCATGTGCGCAACACTCACCCAGTCAACCCAAGACACATTCTCTCTTTTCTTAAATTCCCTGAACCTTTTAAGATATTGGGTAGGTGTCTTGCCAAACTTGGCAATCAAAGTAGACTTCATGCCCTCATACTGACCCCTTTCTTCCACACTCATTTTCAGAATACAGTCATATCCAGTCTGAGGCGCTCTGCTTAACAAACACTTAGCCCAATCTCTCTTATCAACATCATGAATTGCACAAGCCATTTCAAACGCTTCAATCCATTGGAGGATATCCGAACCTTCCACAAACACACCAACCAAATCTTTCATAAACTTGGTGGCTGGGGACCTGACACTCTCACTGGGGTTAGCTGAGGTCTCCACTCTAGCTTTCTCTAGCTAGATTCCCTGACATTCAGTGTCCTTGTCTTTGAGTTCAAGATCCATATTCTTGAGTTCCACTTGCTGTGCCAGCTCCTCTTTCTGAAGCACAGCTTCTATTTCCAACTTGCGGTATTCAAAGGCCAATTTCATCCTTAATAACTCAAGCTCCAAAGAATTGCTGGGGTTTGGAACATAGGCAGCAGGAATGGTGGCATTCCCAGAAACAGATTCAGCAAAAAACCCAGGGGCAGAGTCCCCATTGGTTGCACCCCCCCTTCAAGAGTTTCACCATCAGTCTGGTAGTCCACCAGGGCAGCTACCAGTTCAGCCCTAGAATTATCCACAAAGTCTAACTCCCTGGCTTCACAAGCACTCTGGAGAGCCTCTAAGCTCATCCTAGTCAATTTACCATTTGCAATAGACTCCATTGCTTGTAATGCAGTTATCTTGTTCACAACTAAACCTTAATTTAACAAAGTGCTGATATTTTGTAAGTGGCACGGTTATACACTGATTCTTAAAACCATAAGCATCCCACTTCTGCCACCAGTGTAAAGACTGGAGGGGGTGTCTGAACTTCTGCTCTATATATGGTAGAGGAGAGGCAGAGAGGACCCCAGTCAAGATTCTCTATTATTGGTACGTGGTCGAGCAATCATGGCCTAACCTCTCAGGAGGTGATGCAGGCTGGTTCTTAGGTACAGTGTAGTCCCAAGCCCCCACAAAGGAATGGCCACACACTGTATTACTTAAAACACAGTCTTCATATAATTAATATTCAAGGTTATATACACTATCACAATAACTCACTTTGTGCTCAGAAAATCTACAATGGCAAATATATACAATTCTAAAGTGGTACCTCAATTATTATCAGATCAATGTCACACAAATCAATTAATAAAGGTAACCAACAATAGACATAGAAGGAAGGCAGTTGGTTAGAACAATTGGCAGAACACTGGCCCCTACCACTTGACACAGTTCTGTGTGGAGGTCCCCCACCTGGGCAACCTGTAAAGCAAAAAAGTATCACAAGCCCAGTCCATATATTGTTCTGTAAGTCTTATTTCCTTCCAAAATGTTTCTACTCCCCCCCAATGTACCTGGTGGAGCAGAGTTCTTTGAAGGGGCGTTGATGGATCCTTCTTGAGTGACTCTCTTTAAAGCAGGAGCCACAGATATTCGAGAGGCGTCGAAGAAGGTGAACTTGGCGTTTAAGGCATTGATGAAAAGTTCGAGGGTGTTGAGACCACGGTGTCGATCCAGGAGGTGCTTGCTCGTCAGCGACATCCTGCGAGGATGAGGTGTGCGGGACACCTCAGCGATTGCTAGTTCAGGACCGCAAAGAGTTTCTGAAGAACTGTGGTTCAACAAGGGTGTCGAGTCGTCAAAGTCTTTGTGGTCGTTGGGTGGCGGGAAACCCACTGGCAGATTCTCCTCAGCGCGTCAGTGTCCTCGACTTTCTCCAGCAGGATAAATCGGTCGTTGGTGCGGACAAGGGAGTCCTTCGATTCAACCATCTTAGGCAAAGGAGCAGACGGCTGCGGTCATTGGCGGCACAGCATCAAGCAGTCCCCTCTTCTGAGCAACACGGCTTCGACGGGCCTCCAGCAGTTACAGCGATACTCCAACCCTTGGTCGACGGCAATGGACATCGACAGCGTTGATGACCGGGTGCTTTACTTCGTTCTCTTCAGCGGTTCCCGTCTCCGGTCGGCAGCCTTTCGAGGGTCTGTCTTCCAGGCAGCTTCGGCAAAGGTTAGCAGCGCTCGATGGTCCCTCGGAGCACAGGAAGAGGGCACCTAACCAGGTCCTCTCTCGGATCAGTCCTCCACGAACTCGGCAGCTCTCGGATCGGGTCGAAGCAAATGCAGCAGCAGTTCTTCTCCTTCCAGCTGGGTTTCGAGGGTCAGCAGTTCCAGTTACTATTCAAGTGTAGACACAGCTTCCAAACAATTTCCAGTGGTGATAGGTCCCCAGATATACTATTCTGCCTCTCATCCACACTGCTGGGTCACACTCAGCAGCCAATCATACAGAAGGGCATTCATGCAGTCAGTCAGCCAATCAGGCATACAGTGCATTCAGGCCATACTCCTCCCTCTCAGACACTCACAACCAGGAATGTGGATTGGGACAAGTACCCATCCATTCAACACTACACACTGCATTCATGCCAGTTTCGCCAAGGGCTGTCTTAGTCTTTGTCTCTCATACCAGAAACCAGACAGCCACAACAAAAAGTGCATATTGGTCACACACTCCATTCACCCAGGTCCCACCCACAGGGTGTACCCACAACATACAGTCACTGGGAAGGCTCCAGCCAGTCTGGCCTGGACTTCACAACAACACCATATATGGAACTATAGAAAGCAAGAGTCCACAGGGGCCAACTTGTTTCCTATCAGGAATCAACTGATTTTAATTGCAGGGCCTGGGTATACCAAAATGGAGGATACTCAGAGCACCTGTCAAATTCAGCATGGAGCTGCAACCAGCCCATACGCTGCTCTGTTGGCCCCACACAGGTGCCCAGAAACATACACTAGGGCCACAGGGTTGTACCCCCCACCCATGGGTGCCATAAGGGTATCCCATGGGTCTGTACACCAAACCAAAAACAAGAATAGCTGCACTGTCAGGAGTCCCACATGGACTCCTGGGCAGAAAACAATACAGAACACAAGCAGTGGTTGAAGTTTACAAAAAAAAGGATGCTATAGGGAGCAACAGGGTTTGTGGATGCAGGGTTTGAGATGCTGTGCAAGTGAAAGCGGTGACAGGGAAGATGACAGAGCCACCCATCTCCTGCTCGGTGACTAATTGTTGCTTCGTCTCGGGAGTCTTTAACCCCAGGCCACTTCTTCAGCAATGGAGCAATCATTCCATTGGGCGATGGCAAGTTGTAGTGACTAAGGAGTGAGTGACAGAGAATGCAGCCTGCGAGAATTCACTGGTACATCCCAGGATGTCAGAGTCATCATTGGCCAGGACCCATCTTTACACAAGTCAAGTGTGACGTTGCCTGTCACAGTGCTGAGTTCTTGCTCTCGTATTCTAGGTAGTGAACACACTAGAGGTTCTTGCAACGTGCGTTACCTAGTGTAAGGTGTATTTCCCTATGGGGCCCCAAGGGCAGGCGAAGCAGCAGCCTGTAGAAGTCCTGAACCAGGGATACTACACCTCACCGCACACATGTGTGAACAAGAACCCAGGGGGGAAAGGTGGGTGGACCCTAATATGGGGACCTATAGCAGATCCCTGAATGTGCATAATGGCCCCTTGGAGAGGGGTGGACCTTTCCCCATTGGTCAGCATAGCCCTGGGGCTTAGCTGTCATTTGGTTGAACAGCCACAGCCTCATGTCATTTGATAAGAGTAAAACGTACATAGAAAAGAAAACCAATCATCTCCTCGGTATGTCTGAGTCATTTGACATTTACATTGCCCCTAATTCAGGGGCTACATTAACTTAACCCCCAGTGCCAAGGCCTTTTTTGGTGATTTCGGTATTTCGCCATTCAATGCCTTCTAATGTGTTCTCTTCCATTAACCCTTTAAGTGCCAAGGACGAGTAATCCCGTCCTTGGCAACAGGGAGGTAATCCCAAGGACGAGATACCTCACCCTTGGCACTTAAGGGGTTAAAAGTCCTCCTGACATTTCCGCTCTTTGGTTTACCCAATTTAACCCCAGTGGAGTCACTTGGGTGACAACACCATTCAAAGTTGATAAACAAATAAATAAATATCTCAGCGGGACCACTTTTGAACAAGATCATTCACATTTGATAATTAAATAACTGTTATTCCTTGAGTGGGAGCACCTGAGAAAAAGATCCTTCACATTTGATAAGTAACCAACTGTTTCACTTGAGTAGCATCACTTGTGAGCAAGATCATTCACAGTTGATAAATATATACTTATTTCACCTCAGGGGGAGCACTTTTGAGCGAGATCATTAACATTTGATAAATAAATACTTATTTCACCTCAGGGGGAGCACTTTTGATGGAGATCATTCACATTTGATAAATGAATACTTATTTCACATCAGATGGAGTACTTTGTAGCAAGATCATTCACATTTGATAAATAAATACTCATTTTGTTGTTGTTGTAGACCCGCCCCCCAGGCAGCTGCAGGCTACCACATTACACACAACAGCCTTGGGGGCTTGCTGCCTCCCACATCTCCTCTCTTTGAGGGTGTGCTCCCGAAAGCCAATTATCAAATGGGACAAAAGCCAGCAGAATCTTCCTTCTCTGACTCTGCTTACTTGTGCACACAGCTGGCTGGCATAGGGGACCAAGCCTGCTCTCACATATTACAATGCACTCCCCTGTGTTTTACTTCCTCATGTTGCGAAGAGAAATGACAGTGCAGCCAACGACCGCAAGCAGCCCAACAATATAATTCTTTCAACAGTACCGCACTATGCAGCCCACTCCGTAAACCTTTCCACTCTTACCTCAAGTCACGGAGAGGAGAAAACAATTTGAGTCAGCTACCGACTGTCCCTCATGAATGGCGCGTACACATGGGCACTATCAGCTCGCGTTGGCCTGTCTCCCTCACACGGTTGCTCGCTAACTTAACCCTGGAGAGGGGAGAGTGCGAGCCGGCTGAAAAGACTGGAGGGGGGTGTCTGTACTTCTGCTCTATATATGGTAGAGGAGAGGCAGAGAGGACCCCAGTCAAGATTCTCTATTATTGGTACGTGGTCGAGCAATCAAGGTATAGCTTCTCAGGAGATGATGCAGGCTGGTTCTTAAGTACCGTGTAGTCCCAAGCCCCCACAAAGGAATGGCCACACACTGTATTACTTAAAACACAGTCTTTATATAATTAATATTCAAGGTTATATACACTATCACAATAACTCACTTTGTGCTCAGAAAATCTACAATGGCAAATATATACAATTCTAAAGTGGTACCACAATTATTATCAGATCAATGTCACACAAATCAATTAATAAAGGTAACCAACAATAGACATAGGAGGAAGGCAGTTGGTTAGAACAATTGGCAGAACACTGGCCCCTACCACTTGACACAGTTCTGTGTGGAGGTCCCCCACCTGGGCAACCTGTAAAGCAAAAAAGTATCACAAGCCCAGTCCATATATTGTTCTGTAAGTCTTATTTCCTTCCAAAATGTTTCTACTCCCCCCCAATGTACCTGGTGGAGCAGAGTTCTTTGAAGGGGCGTTGATGGATCCTTCTTGAGTGACTCTCTTTAAAGCAGGAGCCACAGATATTCGAGAGGCGTCGAAGAAGGTGAACTTGGCGTTTAAGGCATTGATGAAAAGTTCGAGGGTGTTGAGACCACGGTGTCGATCCAGGAGGTGCTTGCTCGTCAGCGACATCCTGCGAGGATGAGGTGTGCGGGACACCTCAGCGATTGCTAGTTCAGGACCGCAAAGAGTTTCTGAAGAACTGTGGCTCAACAAGGGTGTCGAGTCGTCAAAGTCTTTGTGGTCGTTGGGTGGCGGGAAACCCACTGGCAGATTCTCCTCAGCGCGTCAGTGTCCTCGACTTTCTCCAGCAGGATAAATCGGTCGGTTCTCTTCTGAGCAACACGGCTTCGACGGGCCTCCAGCAGTTACAGCGATACTCCAACCCTTGGTCGATGGCAATGGACATCGACAGCGTCGATGACCGGGTGCTTTACTTCGTTCTCTTCAGCGGTTCCCGTCTCCGGTCGGCAGCCTTTCGAGGGTCTGTCTTCCAGGCAGCTTCGGCAAAGGTTAGCAGCGCTCGATGGTCCCTCGGAGCACAGGAAGAGGGCATCTAACCAGGTCCTCTCTCGGATCAGTCCTCCACGAACTCGGCAGCTTTCGGATCGGGTCGAAGCAAATGCAGCAGCAGTTCTTCTCCTTCTAGCTGGGTGTCGAGGGTCAGCAGTTCCAGTTACTATTCAAGTGTAGACACAGCTTCCAAACAATTTCCAGTGGTGATAGGTCCCCAGATATACTATTCTGCCTCTCATCCACACTGCTGGGTCACACTCAGCAGCCAATCATACAGAAGGGCATTCATGCAGTCAGTCAGCCAATCAGGCATACAGTGCATTCAGGCCATACTCCTCCCTCTCAGACACTCACAACCAGGAATGTGGATTGGGACAAGTACCCATTCATTCAACACTACACACTGCATTCATGCCAGTTTCGCCAAGGGCTGTCTTAGTCTTTGTCTCTCATACCAGAAACCAGACAGCCACAACAAGAAGTGCATATTGGTCACACACTCCATTCACCAAGGTCCCACCCACAGGGTGTACCCACAACATACAGTCACTGGGAAGGCTCCAGCCAGTCTGGCCTGGACTTCACAACAACACCATATATGGAACTATAGAAAGCAAGAGTCCACAGGGGCCAACTTGTTTCCTATCAGGAATCAACTGATTTTAATTGCAGGGCCTGGGTATACCAAAATGGAGGATACTCAGAGCACCTGTCAAATTCAGCATGGAGCTACAACCAGCCCATACGCTGCTCTGTTGGCCCCACACAGGTGCCCAGAAACATACACTAGGGGCACAGGGTTGTACCCCCCACCCATGGGTGCCATAAGGGTATCCCATGGGTCTGTACACCAAACCAAAAACAAGAATAGCTGCACTGTCAGGAGTCCCACATGGACTCCTGGGCAGAAAACAATACAGAACACAAGCAGTGGTTGAAGTTTACAAAAAAAAGCAGTGGAACTATGTTCCCTGCTGGCCTGCACCACTCCCCACAAACTCCATCACCACATCCCCTCCCACGCACAATACACACCCCAAACACTTGCACCTGCATTTTGAGGGAACGATTAGTGCAGTGCACTGAAAGTGCAAGTTCAACTTCTTCTTAAACTTTTATTTTAAAACGAAACCCTTCCGGAACGGTTTCTTTTGAAAATAAAAGTATAGGAGCTGTAAAAGGTCATTAAAAAAAGTAGAGGAGCACCGCTCCCAACTGCTCCCGCTCACTTCGACCGCTGAACATAATTGGAAAAGGACTACAGGACAAGGACAGGGAGGCCCTGTCTCTCCAATGCTTTTCCAGCATCACACCGGCCCAGCAACACGGCCCACGGCGGAACTCTCCACACCGGAAACCTGTCCGCCCTGCGTGTTCCTGAAGATAAGCCGACCACCGTGCCTCTCAGTGTGGCTATATACAATCCCTGGTCCTGTCCACCTGTCACAAGATGGGGGGAACCGGTGACAGGATTTGTTTTGGAATCACCTCATCCATGCTCTCATTCCTCCTGCGGGTGGGCCAGGTCTCCCAGGATCTCAGGAAGGAGAATAATCATAGTCATAAAAACAGGACTGAGCAATATGAATGTAAGCACACCATCCATACACAACAAAAACACCCACGCTGGAATGTCGGGGTTTAGACTAGTATTCAAGAGCACTTAGAAACAGGGTAAGTGGGCACCACCAGAACTTACCTCGGTCTTGCAGGACAGACAGGAACAGTTGAAGCAACGGTGAAAGCTGGTGCTTCACTGCTTCTAGGACATGTGTAGAACTGAACGCTCAGTCGAGCCTGGATCCAGCATCAGTGGCATGTTGTAATGGCATCCTGCCGCGAGCATGATGTGGCATCATGCACCCTGAGGTCACAACATCTCATGGCAGCATGATGCATCCCCTTTCAAATAAGCAGCCCAAAATCCATCTTGTTTTAAAACATCCCATTTTAAAATGTAAAACATCAGTTGTGCATTTAGTATTTATTTATTTTTGGTGCCAGTTGCAACCAACTAGTGAGAGGGGGACAAAACGGTGGGGGGTGGCAGGGCAGATGAATTTATTAGTCCTAGCACATTTAGGTCACGCGTGCGTACAGGCGGAGGTGTGAGGAAGGAGGGGTGGGGGAGGAGCAAAACATTTCCAGTCCAGAGGGGCCCTGGGTTGAGTGCAGAGAGGTTGCTCCGCTCATGGAGCATAAGCTGAAAGTGCAGTAATGCTGAAAATAGCGCAGCGGCACAGAGGCAAGTGCAAACGATTTGCGGGAAAGCCTGGGACCTGTAGGCTCTGGAGGAGAACGAGGCAACCAGTCAGCAAAAACTGAACAGAGTTAGGGAGGAAAGGGAGGGTGATGAGAAAGAGAACAGAGGTTAGCAGTGGAGAGGGAGAGAGAAGGAGGAGGAGAAGAGGAAAGTCTTCAGGAGTTTACAGAACTTATGTTGCTCCGGCTCAAGATGGAGGGAGGCAGGGAGGATGTTCCAGAGGGAGGCACCTGCAGAGGATAAAGATCTACCCCCAAATCTCTGTTTGTGAAAACGGCTCACCTGCAGAGAGTTGGAGGAGGATGAGCGGAGGACTAAAGAGGGAAAGTATTTAGGAAGGGGGCATTGTAGATAGTGCAGACCCCTGCCCCCAAAGGCCTTGTGGATTATACAGAGGGTCTTGAACTTGATCCTTGCAGCCACAGGGAGCCATTGGAGCGATTTCAGCGCCCGGAGAGATGCAGTCCCTGGGCTTGAGGCCAAGGGTAAGTCTTGCAGTTCTGTTCTGGATGAGTTGCAGAGGACGGACAGTAGAAGTAGGAAGATTGAGAAGAAGGTTGTTGCAGTACTCCAGTCTAGAGAGAACCAGGGATCTCGAGGTGGTGAGGCTCTGGGGGAAAGTGAGAAATGGTAGAATGCCTCTGAGTAGGTGCAGCTGGTAATGGGACATTTTGGAGATGTCTGAAATGTGCAAAAAGAAGGAGAGAGTGGAGTCGAAGATGACCCCTAGATTTTTTCCCTCATTGGTAGGTGAGGGCGCAGTTCCAAGTGATTCCGGCCAGAGAGAAAGTGGGATAGCAGGAGCAAGGAGCAGAGGTCCCAATGAGCAAGATCTCTGTCTTACTGGCATTCAGGCATTCAGGCAGGGATCATTGGCGGCACACCAAGAATGAATTACAGATAAACAGGTAGGGATGAGCGAGCAGGAGGCCAAGGGTAGCCTGAAAGGAAGCTGAGTGTCATCCGCATAACACTAAAAGTTAGACATAAAGGTAGAGATTCTGTGGGCCAAGGGGGTATGTCGATATTGAAAAACCAGGGTGATAGGTTAGATCCGTGGGGGACACCACAAGTAGAGAGAGTGATAGAGGGGAGAACGGACACAGGTTCCACCTGGGAGGTCCAGTCAGAGAGAAAGGAGGTGAACCACACCAGCAATGAAGAGATTGGCGAGACCAAAAGAGAGGGAAATCACAGAAAGGAAACAGCAGAAGCACCAAGCGTGCCTCCAGTGAGACCTATGAGATGCATCAGAAGATCTGTTCGACTCAACGAAGAAATGTAAAGAGAGAAACTTTTAGCAAATAATTTTGCTGAAAGGGGGAGATGCCGTGTCCTGGCAAGGATACAGTTAATGTGAGATGAGCCTGATTCGTCTCACGTAACGATTGTGAATCACAGCACGCAAAGCTTGTGCATGCGCACTAGATTTGTACCGTGCACAGCAGTTGCTGATGCGAGGCACTACAGAAAGTTATCTTCTCGTTTGCCTCTGTGCTCACTTTCTGTTTCCCGTGCACCCGGGGCATTAAACTACCCTCCATACCTGAAGCAGTCTCTCAGGCATACATCAGGGGGCCTCTGTCTCCCAGCGACACAAACAAGTCCTATCTGGATTGATGGGAAATGAAGGAGCGTACTCTTTTATTCAAGTTTCACTTGATGATACTCACAGTGTGGGCTCTTATAGCAAAGTGCAGAGTAACTGGCACCCCGAAATGTCAATACTGTAGGGATTACGTAAACTCCTGAGGGATTGATGGCAAAAACCAATTCTAAATGCAAAGGGTATTACAACTATGAACGCTGGACTACATTTCTGTTTAACAACATGTTTAACTAGCAGGGAGTTGAACATGCCATAGCTCAGTTTTCTGAGTAATGCGTGGCAGATGAGAGAGAGTAAGATACTTGGCACTAAGCACCTCATTTTAGTGTAGAAAATGTTGATAACAGTTTTATAGACTGTTGTTTTGATTTTATATAAGGCCTGCTGCAATTAATTAATGAGGATACTGTAGCTCATATTTTCTTATGATCACTCAAGTATGAAATTAAATTCTTATGCTCTGTAGTGAAAATCTACAGGACAGTTGTATGTTTACACATGGCCGAATAGTGCATTATTTCCTCATAGTTTAGAGGGACCTATTTCCTATGCTTTCTTTTAAAGTGATCTTGTCCATTTTCAACAAGTTATGTTGTAATTTTATATTGAAGTGTGATCAATGTTTACTGTCACATGCTTTGCATACATACGTATGTTATACTGCACTCGAACATATTTAGCATCAAGTACATATTTTGTTTTTAATATGACTTATGCACAATAATAATTGATGAGCTGTGATGTGCTGTGCTGGTTCCTTGGTATTGATTTGCATTTTTTTTATTGCTTGTTTTATGGCTCAGCTGAAATAAACAATTTTGAAGATTGGAAGAACCTTTTAACTGACTGTGAAAAAGGGGAGTTGTCTTGGCTTTCCACAAATGCACTAACAGATGTATTTTTATTAGTCAGCAAGGGCAAACCAACCAATTTGCCTCGTTGTTCACTGGGGCTCCAACTGGGATATACAATCCATCCTGGCAACAATGGAAAAGTGGTCTGCGATCACACATTACAAGTCATTACTTTCCATAACAGACTGTTTGCATGCTATCTAAGGGGCTTTGTTTGATCAAATATGTTGCAAATAATGCATTTGAAAACATATTTGCTTTTTACATTGGATACAACCAGTGTAGTAACTTATGAAACAATCCCACTATGGCGAAAAAAAACCTGGCCCGTCCTATCAAAAATGACTAGCCTTGGAACAATTCCCAGGCCCAGCTTTCATCGATATCACCACATGCTAAGAAGATGAAAAATACTGCAAGAGTTGTATATTGTGAAGTGTCCGTCATAATTCACACACTTACTGTCTGTGCTTCCCTGGTTACCCCCTTAGTGCTGGGCTGCTGGGCAGGACTCTGCCTTATTGGATCTGACCCATGCTTCTTAAGTCATGAAATCCAATTTTGTATTTGTCCAACTACCGCTGCTTTAATATATCCAAGGAACATTAAGATTGTCATGGTTTATGACATGGCACACGCCAGCCAGGGAATGCCTTCCCCTACAATGAATGAGGCGCACAATAAAATAGTGTTTTATTTTGAATATACCACTTTTTGAATAGGCCACCAACCCAACTCGCAGCCAACCTCCACAAACACCCTGTGTCACACTGGACTAGGAACCAGGCCGGTGTGTATCAATAAGGTATTTATTAATGTATTATTTAATGAAATAGGAAAATAAACCAATTGTACAGCCACCAATGTTGTGGCAACACTAATGCAATAATCTCTACAAAACCACCAGGTTAAAATATACTATTACAGTCAATTATTATTTTTTTTTTATGGCAGAACAGAAAAAGAACAATTTACCACAAAGTGATAGCATCAACAGTTAAGCACTCTCCCCTGGAACAATGGAAACATGTGGTTTCAATGATTCAATACTACTGCTATAGTACAGCACCCAAGGATACTTCAGGCTGTTTACACTAGAGGACAAATCGGGCTTTAAAACAGACTAGCTAGCACACCTAGGAAATTCGATTTGAACACAGAAAACACATGAGAAAGAAAATAAAAGATAAATAAAAGTAATGCAATTCAAAATCAGTGATCAGGGTACGGTAGGGGAAGAGATATGAAATAGGAACAGCCAGTTTTCAAAGGTTAAAAGAAATGTTTAGAAAAACAAAAAGGCAAATCAAACTAATTTTCCTGGAGCAGTGAAGTGACAGGCAAGCTCTGAGCAATGAAAATAGCAGGGAATGCAATTCAAAATCCACACTCATAATCTAATAGAGGAAAATAGAAATCACCTTAATTTTACTGGGGCTTGAAAAAGACACACATGCTTTCAACAAGGAAAAAGGCACATAGGAAAATCTTTTTTTAGTGAAAATGACAGCGGCAGCTAACAGGTAGGCTTTGGGCAAAGAGATTACTCACAATGGGAATCTCAGTTTGGGTTTAATAGGATAGATGCAAATAGGAATGATACTGGCAAATGAAAATTTGCTTAGCAGGGCATCATTTAGACACAGGGACACATTTGGTTTTGAGCTCACAATGGGAATCATTCTTTTGAGGCAACACTTTGATGACTATAACAAATAAATACAAAACTAGACAAGGATAGTTGGTTTCGAAATTCAACAATACTGATCGTTAAAATACAATGGGGGAATTAATTGATTTACTTACAGAAATACTAAGGATTTACAAAGACACATGCTGGGTTTTCTTAATGAAAACTATGGGGATATGGCTGAACCACACTGGCAATTTGGGGTTTTCAATGGGGATCTATAGGATGCACCACTGCAAAAGTGAAAGGATTATGCAATTTAGGGCTGGGATTATTTCTACTTACAAAGTAAGCCTTTGTTTAAGATTCAGGAAAGCCAGCTGGATCTCAGGACACTCTGGAAAGAAAGGGCAGGGGTCAGATCACTGCACTCTTGATGATGGTAAGGTTTAGCAGCCTTCTCTCCGTCCTCCTTTTCTGTCTCCCCGGTTTGTGTGTGTCTCTCCTGACTCCTAGTGCATTCCCCCTTAATAGCAGAAATAACATCACTAATTTTACAATCCAGGGGAAGTACTCTTCAATAATCCCTGCCACCATTATTGGACAGTTTCTCTCTTCCTTTCCGCCCCCAGTCAGTATTGATTTATGGATTTTGGAGTATCAACTGTGTCTTTTCCACTGTATTACCATCCTTTGTTCTCATTTCAACTTTTTGCCAAAAACTAGTTATGTATCATTAATTCAGAATTGTAAAACATATATTCGGATTGAACTGACCATGGGGAATTAGATAAACAAACCGCCAAATCCGTACAATGTAGTATGGACATGTGTCACATTTTTGTCGTTTTCATAAAATGTACAACATTTAAGAATATGTCAGTCATCAAGCATATTCCCAATTACATTTTCCATCTTTTCACCCACTCTTACATTTGTCACATGTCCAGATCAGCAAGAAACCTAGTCTAACTGGCCATTACAGTTCCCAGAGTTCTAGGTAAATGCAATTTATATCCCCAAATCCGTCTGGAAAATAAATGAACAATGACATAACATTGAGATCAATCCTCAGTCTGATGGCTGTGCAAAATGCCTAAAATGAAAACAGTATTTTAATATCAACTGTCAGTGTCTGTTCAACATGTGGGAGAGCCGCTTCATCCCCCACAGCCATCTGTCGTCTTGGGCTCACCTGTGACCAGAGTTTTTTTATAAGTCTCTTTGAAGTGCTGTGGGCTCTTTTGAACTGCCTTCAGTGGCAGCCAGTCTGGGGAACAGTGGGCTTTCAACACCTACAGCAGCAGTTTCTATTGCAGGGCAGCATTAGATGGAAGGTGTAACATTGAGCTGGAAGTGGGTATATTATTGTTCAGAACTCTGCCCTAACAGTTTCTTTTTTCCTGAAGTAAGTGCCTCTTCAATTGTTTACAGGAGCTTTGTGGGTGAAACATACTATACATTGGCTTTGGTCACCCCCACATCAGGTTTTGCTTTCCTGACATGTTCCTGTGAGCATTGATATCCTTTTCCATTATGGCTTTTTAAAGCCGTTTTTGTTTTTAATGTTTGACAAATCTTGTTTTCCATGTCACAGGATTCTTTGATTCCTCCTTCTTGGGTGAATTACATTGTTGCTGGTCAATTGATAATGACAGGTATGCCCCTTTCTCAATGGTTCTATAATTTTACATGAACAAAAAAATCAAAGCAGGGCCGTTTTGTTGCAGTGCTTAAATTCTTGCCACTCATGTGAAATAAAAGCAAAAGCCAGGCCGTTTTTGGTTGCAGTGTTAGAATGGCAGCTGTTCATGTAAAAGAGACTTCTATTTGTGGCCTTTAAATGCACCCCACAAGATATAGATTTTGTTTCTTGACTTCCTTGCTATATCGACCAATGAAAGATCACTGAGCCACTCAATTATGTTTCTAATGAAGTCTGTCCCCGGCAGCCTGCAGTAAGCCGTATGCATAAGGTGAACTGTCAGTTGAAATATTTGGTAACACAATTTGCCTTTGTTTAATACCTCCAACCAGTCTATAATATTTGAGAGAAATAATAACCTTATTTGAAGATTTTAACCTTACATGTGAATTATTTATTTTTTAATGCAAACATTGATGATTTCAGAAGTGAACAAACAATGGTTACAAGGTCACAATCATATTGTTATCAATATTCGTCAAAGCATATGGGGCAGTCTTCCTTTGATTTACACATATATTTATATCTATATGTTACATTAGGTGCGGTCAGGTGCCATTTTAGCTTTATCAAGGCACAGCATTATCCTGTGTATGACATTATTTTCTCCCTCTGTGTAAATATATTACATCATGTAATATTTATATTATGTAATATAATATTTGTCAAATGCATGTCTTGATGCATGTAGACCTGCTTTTAACCTAGTCTCTGCCACAACTACCCACCTCACGGGCCAGCAGCAGAAGATTTAACTACTTGGTAGAACGCATGTAGGAGAACACATATCCTAAAATGTAAAGTGCGAAACATGGCTCACATTACACTGCATAGTTTATGGAACATATGGATAAAAACATATGTGACAACTAAAGTGCAATGTAACGTAGGCCAGTCTCCGAACTGTTTTATGTACTTATTGAATAGTCAATTGCTGCAATGAAAAAGAGAAAAAAACACAAATGTAAGGTTATATTCCCCAAATAAGGTTGTTAGTTGTCACAAATATAAAATACTGTGCAGAGGCACTCAACAGGAAATATATGTACCAAATTCTCTTTCCGAAGTAAATGTGGGGGTGCCCACCATTTTTCCCCACATCTAACCAGTTACCATATATCATATTCCTTATTTACATATACAGGCACAGGGCGATCAGGCTGCACGTAGCATATGCTGTCCTAGATATGTGCGAAAGCACCTGATTTCAGGTAACTGTAAAATGCATAGTGTCAAGAATGCAATCTTTACAGCTAAGTGGTCACCACAGACAAGGGTCAGGCTTTCACTGCTTGAACTTAAAACTCGGCAGTGTAAGAGGATTCAATTCAACACTACAGCTAAGTCAACGCCTAGTCTATAATACTGAATGAAAACCCTTATTGATATATCTTTATGTCCAGTTCATGCGTTCTGGATGACTACCCCTATATAACACCCCTCCCTTGGAATCCCCCTGACCCCATTGAGCCAAGAAGTAGTTCTGTTTTGCAAGTTTAAAGGTTTATTTGATAACTTAAACAATATATATTATATCACGCTTTATAATAAATTAATAATTGAATAGCACACTTAATCTGATATGATAAAGATTAACAACGGAGAATCTGGCACTAGCACACTTCTTTATAATCACTAAGGAGTTGACATGAAATGGATAAGATAGCAACAATACTTTTATGGTTTCAAATGAATGCAATGTGGAATGAAATGCAGTAAAGAAAATAACTTGAAAGGATTTCAGCAAAGACAAGGTAATCACTTTCTTGTACAATTCACCCCCCCCTTTTATGCAATGCAAGGAAATGGAAGGAAGGCACACAATTCTCAAAAATGCAATTCAAATGTAATTCAGTTCACCCCAGCAAGCTTAGACTACAGAAGTTGAAAACACAGGCCCAAATGCTTTTAAATGTGCTGGAAATGAAGAAAAAATATGCTAAATGCTTTTAATTCCCTCTAGGAGGTTCAGGGTGAGTGAAATCAAGTTATTATTAGTCCAGGCTCACTTTAGCAAGGATCTAGGGTGTAACTAGCAGGTTAAACGAATTTTTGGCAAATGAAAGGCAAGCAGCTTCTGTTTTCACACGTGAAGAAATTTGCAAATCGCGGCAAAATTTGCGAATGCGCCGGGCGCTATTACAGAAGAACTACAAGGGCTAGAAATATCATTTTGGGGTCCTATGAAAGCCTAGGATCTCAGTGATGTCATTTTACAGCCTGCAGAAAGTCCACTCCTCCTGTCAACTTACACACAAATCTAGATTTGAACCAAATACATATTTGCAGAGGTACATATTGTTTTAAAATCATATGCACCCCTCACATATCACAGGAGGTATCTCCTGTTCAAACTCTGCTCTTCCTGGGAGCTTGCATTCAGAAATGGCAATATTTTGCACTTTTTAACTGGTTTGCAATTCCGGGCATTACCCCAAATTTACACACATGTGCGCAAGGAGTATGGACATTAATTGATGAAGTGTCAGATTTTTCACATGCACACATTTTGAGTAATATCCTCTTTTCCGCTAAAACCCCCCTGAACATGCCACCGGTTCGAAAAACCTCTTAAAATGTGGGCAGAAAAATCACACGAATTATGGTATCATTTAAATAATTTTCACAAGTCCGTACTATGAGTTATTCATCTTTTTCTAAAACCATATTCTGGCTATAGAGGTGTGTCTTTTCAGGTCACATGGTACAGAAACCAGTCTTTCCAGTTTCTGCCAAGCTCAGAGACCCTGCCACTCCCAGCTTCTGCCAAGAGGAAGCTGTTTTACGACATCTGCAATAAAACATTTGCCTGAGTTAGGACAGGGCTTTGTTCAGAGCTCCTGTATTCTGTGGGGCTCCCCTTAATTCAATTATCAGAGAGATGGCATATCCTTAGTGTGGCCAACAAAAGGCAGATAGGCCTGGGAACACAGCTGTGACTCAAGTTTCACTCCTGATGGAGGTGGCTGGTGGGCAGAATCCAGTTTCTTAAGCCAAGTTTCAGATAAAATGTCACTTTTTGTTCCCCAGTTTCTGCATTCAAATAAAACTAAACATTTTTCCATATGCAGCTAGAATGCTGATTCTAAGTTTAAAACTATGACATTTAAACAATTTCAACCTATGTGACACTCAAAAGTAGGTCACTCAGTCAATTTGAACATTTAGATTTGTAGTGTCTTTCAGTCCAAATTTACTTAAACTGCTGAAATCCACAGCTCAGCCAGTCTTGTTATACACCTTCAAGTCACTTCAGAATATAACTTTACATTGGATCCACCTCTCAGTAAGTCTTTCTTTGGCTTGCTTTGGGTTCATTTATTCAGTTTTCTACAAAATCTGGTGGTTTTAAAACGCCGGCTTTTGGATAGTGGTGAGTACTGGTACTGCACCCCTTTTTGGGATTTAAGAAAATGAATTCCCAACAGTTATGGGTTTGCTTTTGGCAATCAGCATTGCCATTCCCAATGGTTTCAGACTACTGTGTGGGTAGTCCAATGGTGGTTTTAGGCAGTGTCCTTCTGTGCCCATAACATCGGCAAAAATGGGTGGCAGCCTATTCTTCATGCATTTCCCTGTGCATTTTCTGGGAAGCTCTGGCCATCATGATGTTTTCCATGTCAGTACTGCACAGTTTTGAGGTAGGGCTCGGATGCATGGGTAAATACATCCCACAAGCCCCCCTCTTGCGATGGCCATTCTGTTTCCTGATGGGACTCGCAAGACCTGGGATGTTTCCTCATCTTCTTCCAATAGATGGCACAGTTCAGCATCTTTTCCTCCATCCGGTATTGATCGAACGGTTCTCCTCGCCGGTCCTGATGGGAATATTGGGCGGTACCCCAGGCCCGTCGCGTCTCTGCTCCCGGTCTCCGGATCGTCCTCCTTGGCCCGTCTCCAGGTTTTCTTTCTCCTAGGACGACAAAGGAAGAGCGGCAATACCTATTCATAGACGTTTTTCCACCACTGTTGAGATAGTGGGGCAGCATATGCATTTCATCATAACGAAAATTACATTCTTATTTTGAAAAAAGAACAGTATAACTAAGAGACAGTTTCATGCAAATCACAATATTGTAGAGACTAGATGTGGTATGTTTTATGATTGGAACTGAATTAGTCTGAGACAGTACCCGCTACGATTCCAGAGGATTCCTCCAGTTGTTGCAGAGTGTGCCTGGGATGGCAACATTTCAACTGGTTTATGTGGACCCACTTGTCTTCCCCCTCTGCCAAAGGACCTTTGGGGATGTGGATTTTGTAGGCCACAGGGGAGATTTTGTCGATGATCTCAAAGGGTCCCTTCCATGTAGGCAAGAATTTCCGCTGTTTTGCCTGGTTCCTTTGGAAGTTGTATAGATAGACCCGGTCTCCCACCTGATATTCCTTCCTGGAAGTTTTCAGGTCATAATGGGTCTTCATGCTATCAGCCGATCTTTCTAGATTCCGCTGAGCATAAGCAAAAGCATGTTGAAGGTGTTTCCTTAAATTCTCCACATACTCATGAGTTGTGGAGGCATTTATTAGTGTTTGCTCTTGGGTCCTGTAGAGCAAATGCTGCGGAAGCACCATCTTGCGCCCAGTCATCAACTCAAATGGTGACATTTTGGTTGCAGATGAAGGGGTAGATCTGATGGCCATTAGGACCAGAGGTAATCGGATATCCCAACTTGGCCCAGAATCTGCCACAAACTTCTTTAATATGCTCACAATGGTTCGGTTATATCTCTCTACTGCCCCAGAAGAAGCTGGTCTATAAGCAATATGCAGCTTTCTCTTGACCCCCAGTATCTCCCACATCTTTTTCATTACTTCACTGGTGAAGTGGCTACCTCTGTCTGACTCAATCCTTTGAGGTAGACCAAAACGGGAAAAGATGTGGTTAATCATCAAGGCAGCTGCCGTTTCTGCCTTGCAGTTTGGGGCTGGGAGACATTCCACCCACTTGGTAAACAAGCATGTCACAGTCAACATGTACTTATTCCCCCTAGCCGAGCGAATCACGGGGCCTACGAAGTCGATTTGTAAATCTGACCATGGCAGGGTCATCCCCCTCTTTTGGAGAGGCGCACGGTGCGTGAGGGATGATGGCTGAAATTGTGCACACACAAGACACCCCTTCAAGTATTGGTCGAGGTCCTGCCCCATGTGTGGCCAGTATGCAACCTCTCTTAAGATTTCCAGTGTTGTGTGAAACCCCCTATGACCGGCGGTGGCCGCATCATGGGCGTGACTTAACATCAGGCTTCGGAATGAGGTAGGAACCACCCACTGATCGTGGCCAGCTTTGGATTTCCTTACCAACAAACCGTCTTGGATTCGGAACATTTTTGGACATTTCATCAACACTCTTAGGTCCTCTTTCCCAATGTAATCGGTATCCGTCAGGGGAAAGTTCTCAGGGTCCTCAAGGTGCTGGTAAAATTTACCAATTATTGGATCCCCCTTCTGAGCGGTAATCAAATCAGCATCAGGGGTCTCCTTACTCCATTGTGCAAGTGAAAGGTCGTTGTGAGCATTTGTCTGGGACCTAGTGATAGCAGTGACCTGGATTTCCCCCAACAGGGACTCAATCTCAATTAGATCCCCTTGGATGGCCCCAGTTTTGGCCAGCTGATCAGCTAAGTCATTTCCAGTTTTGTCTGGTCCCTCTACTTTGGAATGACCCTTGATCTTTTTCCAATAGATGGTCATCTCATTCGAGGTGACCAGATCATCAATGTTTTGGATCAACTTCCCATGTTTCAAGGGTTTGTTGTTAGCACATAACATGCCTCTGGTTTTCCAATTAACCAGGTGCTCCACGAACCCGTTCCGTACATAATCCGAATCTGTGATTATGACCAGTTCGCAGAGTTGATGCTGGACAGCAGTGAGGATGGCCTGATGCGCAGCCATCAATTCTGCCACCTGACTACTTCGGGGACCAATTTTGTATCCAGCGGAGGGTTCTGGGGACTCATTCACCCATGCATTCCCTACGCCAGCCACCAGTTCTTTTTCCCCGTTGTTGTCAACATGGTAAGAGCATCCATCCACATAGACAGTGGGCATTCCCTCACACTTGTCCTCTTCAAAGACTTTGTGTGGGGAATTAAGGTATGCCTTTGGTTGTCCTTGATTTGTAGACTTTCGTCCTCGAGACAGTTTTCTCTGGCACAATCATGCAAGTCAGCCAGACCTTGCGCGAGGGGACTCTTCTTGTTTTGGCCATATCTGACCTCCACAGGAAAGCCTTGCATTGACAGAATCCAGGAAGTAATTCGGGAATTACTCACATTTCCGGCCCGGATTCTGTCACTTTGGAGATATTGCAGAGGCTGGTGTGGAGTCTCCACTATGATGTGTTCCCCCTGGATAAACGGGCGGTAATTCTTCAATGCCCACACCGTTGCCAGGAGTGCCTTCTCACAATCGTTGAATTTTTCCTCCACAGAGGATAAAGTTTTGCTCGCATAGGAGATTACTTTATTGACCTTGTCATGCTTTTGGTATAATACTGCCGTCAAGCACGTATTAGAGAACCCCGTCTCCAGGAAGAACTCCTTGTTTCTGACAGGGTAAGCTAGGCAAGGCGCTTGTGAGAGGCTTCTCTTGAGTTGTCTTACTGCCTCGGCTTGTTCTGGACCCCATTCCCACTTGACCCCCCCCTTCAGGAGATGAATCAGGGGTCTGGTGATCTCTGCGTAGCCCTCAATGAACTTTCTGCTGTAATTAGTCAGTCCAAGGAGGCTCCTTAGTTCCCGCAGAGTTGTGGGGTCTTTCAGTTTCTGAAGTGCTTCCACTTTCTTTTCCTGGGGACAGAGGCCCTGAGCAGTAATCTCATGCCCCAAGAAATTAACACGGGTTCTACACCACTGTGCTTTCTGAAAGGAAAGTTTTGCTCCGGCGGCCCTCAACTGCGTCAGAACATAACGGATCTCCGCTATGTGTTCCTCCACAGATGAACTTTTGATGAGGACATCATCTACATAAGCCAGGTTACCCCTCGCACCCAGGTCGGGCATGGCCTTATGTAGGAAAATATTGAACTCATTAGCGGAGTTGAGGTATCGGAAGGTAGTCCGGGTCCATGTGTATTGCTGGCCCCCAAAGGTAAAAGCCAGTTTGTATTGGTCCTCCCTACTGACAGGCACGGTCCAGTATCCATTGGTCAGGTCTATTGCAGTGAATACCTGTGACCCCTGGATCTGGGCCAGTCCTTGGTCAATGTAGGGGAGAGGCCATCGGGAAGTATGGACCCGTTTGTTGAGCTCCCTGAGGTCAGCACAGAGTCTCCACTGGCCGTTTGGCTTCAATATTCCCAGCACCGGATTATTGAAGGTGCTATGGACTGGACGGATTATTCCCCGGGACTCAAGGTTCTTAATTATTTCAGTAAGGGACTCCATTGATGCGAGAGGCAAGCGATATTGCTTCACAAACACAGGAGTCATGCCAGGGTCCGTGGGGATTGTGGTTGTGTGGATGTCGGTGCGACCACAGTCATATGAGTCTACCGCAAAGTGATCTTGGAAATCCAAGAAAACTTGTTTCAACTTTTGCTTTTGTTCCAGAGTCACACAGGCATCAGCTAGGTTGACTCTCTCTTCCACCATCTGCCTGAAGCCTGGAAAGACTTCTGGTTTGGCTATTTCAGCGGCCTCCTCCAGCTGGGTGGAGAAGTCCCTGGTCAGAGTGCTGATTTGGACTGGAGGCTTCAGGTGGGAAAGGCAGCCCTCATGGACCTGGAAAATCACCTCATCCCTCCTGAAGTCACAAGTCACATCTTCCTTACCATAGGGGCAGGAAGTGTACACCAGGAAGTTCCCCCCATGCCGGGTAAAGATCCTGTCTGGTGTTGTATTGTCCTCACTGTCACTGTCAAAACAGTCCTTGGGGATTGGTCCTAACAGTTCATTTACTAAGTCGATGGAAAAATGTCGGTCATCAACCGCCATTCCAATAATGGTGCCTGCGGCTAGAGTAATACTCTTTAAGTCGCTGTTATCCACCTCTATTGTAATGGTGTCATGTTCTATGTTGACTAATGGAGTTGGGTTTACCCCCAACCCTTGTTGTTGGAGAGAAGCGTTTAGATGTATGTAAGCATCAGGGTTTTTCAAATGTTGTCCTCTTTTAACTTTCACTTCCAGGGAGAATTGTCGAGTCCTTTCTGGGATGGTGACTTCCTCTTTGATCTGAATTTCAACTGCATAAGGTAGCAATTGAGCTGACCTAAATGCTTTTTCTGGATCATCAAAGCCCATGGGATTATCCGCTAATCGGGACCAAGCTTTGAAGTTTATTAGGTCCAAACTAATGGCAAAGCGATTGAGAATGTCACTGTCTAAGTAAAAGGCGGCAGTGACGTCTCGCACGACCCAACAATTATGGACTATGCTCTTGTTGCCAATGGAGATTTTGAGCATACACCTGCTTGGCAGGAGCTGTTTGGAATTAGGTGCTTCAGTGGTCCATTTCCAATTTGTCTATCAGTTTGAATGTGGGAATGGCTGGATCTTTTGGGAGTTGGCGGAACATGGCTTCGCTGATGAAGCTCTTACCGTTGTTCACACACACTCGAGCGAGAACAGAGTCCTTCCCATCATTTAACTGAACAGGGATGAACAACTGCTCTCCAATTTGCTGAATATCAGCCAGGCTCTGAGCTGATTTCACATCTTTCTGGACTATTGGAGTGGGAGTTTCTGATTGTGGATTAGTATAGAATCTCAGAGTGTTTCCTTCCAGCGTGGAGTACCACTTTAGACTGGAAGGCAGGTTGATTTTCAGAAATAGAGAGGACCCCCCATCACCAGTCTGTTGTCCTACTGCTATTACTGTCACGTCTGGAATTTGGCTATTCTGGAAGTGAAATTCTACTTGGTCAGATTTTTGTTCAACCATGTGGCAGGTGCCGTTTAAACTAACATGGTTGACACTCTGTTTTAATTTTATTGGTCGGCTAGTCTGGGTCCAGAGGACCCTGTTTACGCAATCTATTAGGGGTGACAACCTTCTCAGGAGGTCATTCCCTAGTAAACAAGGGGTGCCCTCTGGGGTCACAACTATAACCGGGTGTTTCAACTTGTGTCGCCCAATTTTAATGTCCAAATCTGCCGTCCCCTCGACGGGAATTTCCTTCCCGTCAAAGTTCTGGAGTTGCCCAGGAAGAGAGGTGAGAGGAATTTGGTAATTCTCTCCCCTTCCTGCATTCAGTTCGTCAACGGCCCTTCTGGACAGAAGGGTAGCTTGAGATCCAGTGTCCACCAGTGCCAAAATTGTACCCTGCCCCTGTACTTGTACCGGGGCATAATATCTTCCCTCCTTCTCCTCAAGGGGGCACAGATAATGTACATTTTTGGACAACTGGTGGGCTAATTTTCTGGTTTTGGACATCGCTAGCGAAGAGATTTGGGCAGAATTCTGTGGAGAGCCTTGGGAATCTGAAAGAAAAATTTGGCAACTGGAGATCAGAGCCATTGTGGGTTCCCCTGGCTCCGGTTCTGGGCCACCCCCCCCCTTTTTGGAGGCAGTCACCAGGATGGGTTTGAACCAGGGGATTTTCTTGCGGTTGGTTCTGGGATGAGATGGTGGGCGGCGGTAGCTCAGTCTCCACATCTCCCCAGTCTGGATTTGCATCCCTAGGGACCCATTTTTCTTTGGGAGGGGTTCCCCCCTCTCTGAAGGAGAAGATACTTTTCCCAGGATCCTCTGAGGATCCCTCTCCCTCAAATTGGAAGACCTGTACCTCCTCCTCAAACTGAGTCTGTTTGGGTCTTTTGTTTCTCCTACCCCCCCTCTGCTCCTTAGGAGGCAGACTTTCAGGGGCAAGAGATTTTGTTTCCGGTTCCTGGGTTTCCAGGGGCTGTTTACAAGTGAGGAAGGAAGCTTCCTCCAAGGCTTTACACCCCCCTTCCCTTTGTGCCTCCTCCCTGGGAACCGGTGAGTTATCGGGGTGCTGCCCCCGTCATTGTTCTGGGGCACCAGGTCCAGAGTTGGGTGCGTTCTGCGCCGGCATGCCGATCTGAGGGTTCTGCTGAGCCCTCAGTATGTGACCCAGATCCCGCGCCATGTTTTGAACCTGGCGCTCTAACTGGGAAACCCGCTCAGGCTGATACGGGGCCCTGTTTTCTCCCCTGGGCTGATCCCGGGAAGGGTAGCTGTCCCTCCTCTGGTAATACCCCGGGTTGGGAAGATTTGGGTACCCCTCCACCCTTGGCCTCCCCTCTCCCGGATTAGGTTGTCTGGGCTCAGGGAATTGGGGAAAGAAGGATGGATGATTTTGGGGTTGGAAATTGGGTGGATACCTGGGGAAAAAGTTCTGCCCAGGATTTGGAGAATTTCTGCCCTCCTGTGGGAAGTTGGGAGGGAAGTTCCCTGGGTTAGGTGCTTGGCTGGATCCCCCCCTTGGGCTGGAGGAGTCCACACATAACCCAGGATGGGTCGATTTCCCTTGTAACGGGGACTTACATAATCAGGAGAGCGAGGGACCCCATTTGTGGGGCTGCCTCCCTGGCTCCCTGTCTGTGACTGGCCCGAGGACCTTCTGGGCCTAGCATTATTAGGTGCAGGTAGGTTTTTAGGCCCCCCCATCTCCAACTCTAAAACGGGGGTGACCTTTACCTCTGCCACCTTGGCAGCAGCAGGGGTGCTGTTGGCTTTGGGGTTTTTCTGAGCATTATTTTTGCTATCTACCGGTTTCTGCACCTCATAGATCCGGGTAGCCTGTTCAAGGACCCAGTCTAAAGATCTTTTCTCGTGAAAATCCCTCACGAGCTGGGTCATTATGTATTTGGGCAAGGCATGAAAAAATGTATTTATGAATTCTCTACTGTCTGTGCGCACCCTTCTGGTGGTCTGCGCAAAAGCACGTTTCAGTTCTTGCACAAATTCTTGTGGGGCCGGATCCTCCCCACATTGCAAATTGTAGGCTGCCTTGCGAGCCTCTTGAGGATTTCTATGAATGGAAAAATGTTTCAAGATGGCCGCCTTATAGGTGGACCATCTTAAATGATTTTGGTCCTCCAGCCCCGCAAAGAAACTGGAGTATTCCGGGGAGAAGGTCCACTTTACATATTGAATACAGCTTTGGCTGTCCTTCAAATGGAAAGTCTCCATCATTTGTTCAAACAACTCTAAGTGCTCCCAAACAGAATACTTAGCGTTCTTATGGTAAGGCGTGATGACGCTCCTGATCGCCTTAATGTGCTTTAAGGGGTCCTTAAGCAAGGCCCTTTTTGCCTTATTGGCCTTTTTGGTTCGGGTAACCCTTGTCCATTCATCCTCTGACTCAGAGGCACTGCTCCCAGAGGTTCCTGTCTGCTCTTCCAGGTTTTCCCGGATTCTGCGAGCCTGGGAATGGCTGGCAGAATGTGGGGACCTGGTCTCCTGTGTCCTGCGCAGTTCAGAGGAGTCTTCAGATTCCTCCTTGCTGCCAGGATTTGATGGGTACCCCCTCCACTGACCTAACTGGGCAGAGGTTTTCAGGATGCCCTTAATGGGCCTACTCTCCTGAGGTTCCCCACTGAACTGTACTGTACTTGGGTGCCCATACCGGGATGCCCACCCCTCCATTCCTGAGTGGTACTGGCCTATGAGCCCCATACTTTTAGCTGGATAGTAATCTGCCATCCCTGTGGCCCTGTGCTCATGTGCGCCAGGGGACATGGGTGTGGTAGAGTCCAGGGACTGGGAGAGATGAAGGCCCCTGGTGTTAGGGCTCCTGAGGTTATGGTCAGGAGTCTCTCTTTCCCAGCGGACCTCATCTCTATCCGCCCCTGCTCCCTGTTGCAATGCAAGAGCCTGCATTTGTGCTTTCAGTTCCTCAGTCAAGGCCTTACTAGACTCTATCAGTCTCTCCTGCATCGCTACCTGTTGTTGGAGCCTATCATTGTGTTGACAGAGGGCCTCATTTTCCCTCTGTGCTTCCTGGTTGGTCCTGGAGAACTGGGCTAGTCTTTGCTGCAGGAGGTTTACCTCCTGAGTCCCATCCCTACCGGCCTGCTCCTTTCTTGCCAGAGCATCTTCCACCCTTCTGGTGTGCTCTACCAAGTTCTGGTTTTCTTTTTGGAGGTCACCCAGCCCCTGGAGGGCCAGGTGATTTTCTTCAATTTCCTTTTTTAAGTGGCAGACTTCCTGGCCTAAAGTGTCTCTTTCCTGACTGAGAGCCTGCATCTGTGCTGCCAGGTCGTCCCTCTGCCTTTGAAGGGCACCAGCTTTCCGGCGCTCTTCATCGAACTCTGCCTGGGTATCCAGGTCTTTCAGAATCAGTTTATTGCTTTCTGCCTTTTCCCTATCTAGGTGGCCTTGCAGGGTGACTACCTGCTCAGCACATACCCTGTTGAAGTCCAGTTGTTGCTCCAGCTTTTTCTGGCTTTGCAGTAGGGAGTCCAAACCTTCTTGGTGTTCCTTCTGCAAGGCCCGAAATCTGGTATCCTGTTCTGACTTTTTCTTTTGCAGCACATCCATATCCTCCTTTATTTTAGTGATGTACTGTCTGGTCTCATTTTCTGACTCCTGGCTTCTGTGCAGCCTTTGCTCAGAAGAGTCCAGATCAGATTGGGCCTTCTCTAACGCCATCTGTTGCCTTTTTGCCAGATCATGGCCTTCAGCACATTTATTCTGTATGGCTCCCATATATAAATATAAATATGCCGCTATCCTAACAATCTTGTCGTGTTCATCTTTGGCCTTAGGAGCCATATATAGTTCACTCAGGGCCACATGTAATGGACCCTGATCTCTCCATAAGTCTGACCCTGTTTCAGTGGCCTGTCGCGTGATGGCCTGCAACCAGGCCTCCTGGCCCTGCTCAGCCCATTCACCTCTCACAAATAGTTTATGTAAGAAGTGCTCTCTGGCTATTTTCATATCTACCAAGGTCGTCATTCTAGAGATTGGTCTCTGTCCTGACTTACAGAAGTTAGTATTTTATTTTTGCAGAACAGAACTTTTCTTGGAGTGTCCCTTTTGAGGAATGCTTCACAGCGTAATGCAGCGTGGTGATCCGACTGGATGTATGTATCCCGTCAGTTAGCACACTGTATTAAGCTGCACAAGTGGTATTCTAACCCAGAATCCCGGCTACGAGCCCCCAATTTGTAAGAGGATTCAATTCAACACTACAGCTAAGTCAACGCCTAGTCTATAATACTGAATGAAAACCCTTATTGATATATCTTTATGTCCAGTTCATGCGTTCTGGATGACTACCCCTATATTACACCCCTCCCTTGGAATCCCCCTGACCCCACTGAGCCAAGAAGTAGTTCTGTTTTGCAAGTTTAAAGGTTTATTTGATAACTTAAACAATATATATTATATCACGCTTTATAATAAATTAATAATTGAATAGCACACTTAATCTGATATGATAAAGATTAACAACGGAGAATCTGGCACTAGCACACTTCTTTATAATCACTAAGGAGTTGACATGAAATGGATAAGATAGCAACAATACTTTTATGGTTTCAAATGAATGCAATGTGGAATGAAATGCAGTAAAGAAAATAACTTGAAAGGATTTCAGCAAAGACAAGGTAATCACTTTCTTGTACAATTCACCCCCCCCTTTTATGCAATGCAAGGAAATGGAAGGAAGGCACATAATTCTCAAAAATGCAATTCAAATGTAATTCAGTTCACCCCAGCAAGCTTAGACTACAGAAGTTGAAAACACAGGCCCAAATGCTTTTAAATGTGTTGGAAATGAAGAAAAAATATGCTAAAATGCTTTTAATTCCCTCTAGGAGGTTCAGGGTGAGTGAAATCAAGTTATTATTAGTCCAGGCTCACTTTAGCAAGGATCTAGGGTGTAACTAGCAGGTTAAACGAATTTTTGGCAAATGAAAGGCAAGCAGCTTCTGTTTTCACACGTGAAGAAATTTGCAAATCGCGGCAAAATTTGCGAATGCGCCGGGCGCTTTTACAGAAGAACTACAGGGCTATCAATATATTGGGGTCCTATGAAAGCCTAGGATCTCAGCTTCCAGATGAAAGTTACTGCAAGTCTCTAGCACAAACGGTCGCGGAGATATGAGCGATTAAATAAAGGTCGTTTTTCAGATTTGAAATTTTAAAGTTCAAAAAGACAAGTGCAGCTTGCAACTAGAAAATGACAAGTGACAGCTTTACAAATGACAGGTGACAGTTAGGAGGCAGTTCTACTTAGATTAAAATAGATTGAATTATATTATTTTAACTAGGAGATTGGTTCTGCACAGTTTTCTAGGTACTCACACTATATTCTTGAGTGAAATGGGCCTCGCCATGGATCTGGTCAGGTTTTAGACGGGACTCCGGTCTCTGCACTTCACAGTGATCTGGGTCTGCTCTCTCTCTGGATTCTGAAGATTGAGGGATTTAAAGTCTGGATCTTTCTGCACAGCTTTCTCTGGAGATTGATGGAGGTAAAGTATGGATTTTCCCGGCAGAGCTTCCAGCTGCAAATGGATTTGAAAGTCCCTATCTGTCCTGTCTCTCTGCTTTTATGTGTTTTGAAAATGGGTGTGTGTGAGCAGCATCACTAGCCAGCCCCTCTCCACTTGTCATTGGCCAAGCTTTCATTTCTCCCCTGATTGGGGGAGCAAAGTTGTGTCAGAGTGATGTCATTTTACAGCCTGCAGAAAGTCCACTCCTCCTGTCAACTTACACACAAATCTAGATTTGAACCAAATACATATTTGCAGAGGTACATGTTGTTTTAAAATCATATGCACCCCTCACATATCACAGGAGGTATCTCCTGTTCAAACTCTGCTCTTCCTGGGAGCTTGCATTCAGAAATGGCAATATTTTGCACTTTTTAACTGGTTTGCAATTCCGGAGATTACCCCAAATTTACACACATGTGCGCAAGGAGTATGAACATTAATTGATGAAGTGTCAGATTTTTCACATGCACACATTTTGAGTAATATCCTCTTTTCCGCTAAAACCCCCCTGAACATGCCACCGGTTCGAAAAACCTCTTAAAATGTGGGCAGAAAAATCACAAGAATTATGGTATTATTTAAATAATTTTCACAAGTCCGTACTATGAGTTATTCATCTTTTTCTAAAACCATATTCTGGCTATAGAGGTGTGTCTTTTCAGGTCACATGGTACAGAAACCAGTCTTTCCAGTTTCTGCTAAGCTCAGAGACCCTGCCACTCCCAGCTTCTGCCAAGAGGAAGCTGTTTTACGACATCTGCAATAAAACATTTGCCTGAGTCAGGACAGGGCTTTGTTCAGAGCTCCTGTATTCTGTGGGGCTCCCCTTAATTCAATTATCAGAGAGATGGCATATCCTCAGTGTGGCCAGCAAAAGGCAGATAGGCCTGGGAACACAGCTGTGACTCAAGTTTCACTCCTGATGGGGGTGGCTGGTGGGCAGAATCCAGTTCCTTAAGCCAAGTTTCAGATAAAATGTCACTTTTTGTTCCCCAGTTTCTGCATTCAAATAAAACTAAACATTTGTACATATGCAGCTAGAATGCTGATTCTAAGTTTAAAACTATGACATTTAAACAATGTCAACCTATGTGACACTCAAAAGTAGGTCACTCAGTCAATTTGAACATTTAGATTTGTAGTGTCTTTCAGTCCAAATTTACTTAAACTGCTGAAATCCACAGCTCAGCCAGTCTTGTTATACACCTTCAAGTCACTTCAGAATATAACTTTACATTGGATCCACCTCTCAGTAAGTCTTTCTTTGGCTTGCTTTGGGTTCATTTATTCAGTTTTCTACAAAATCTGGTGGTTTTAAAACGCCGGCTTTTGGATAGTGGTGAGTACTGGTACTGCACCCCTTTTTGGGATTTAAGAAAATGAATTCCCAACAGTTATGGGTTTGCTTTTGGCAATCAGCATTGCCATTCCCAATGGTTTCAGACTACTGTGTGGGTAGTCCAATGGTGGTTTTAGGCAGTGTCCTTCTGTGCCCATAACATCGGCAAAAATGGGTGGCAGCCTATTCTTCATGCATTTCCCTGTGCATTTTCTGGGAAGCTCTGGCCATCATGATGTTTTCCATGTCAGTACTGCACAGTTTTGAGGTAGGGCTCGGATGCATGGGTAAATACATCCCACAGCAGATGGTGTCATCTTTCGAGGTTGATCAATTCTGAATCATTACATTGGGTAATAATGCCAGATATCCTTGCAGCGCTTGCAAGCTGAAAGAGCCATGATGGAGCACAACATGGCATTAGGCTATTATGAGACGTTATCTGGCATTGCATGCCTGTATGGTTAAACTTGTGGCTGCACTTTGCATATTTGTAATTGTTTCATTTGTAACACGCATCGTCAGGCCCGGGCATCAGGGCGCAACTTAGGACATGGTTACATAACAAGCATACATATATTCAAATTTACATACAGTGCAAAGTATTCAGGGCATACAGAAATTGTGGCAACTGATTTGCGTGGCTCTACTTTACATATGTATCACATGGCATTTTACAAAATGCTCGTCATGTGATAGAATATCCTGCACATGTAAATCTGAACATTTCAATGGTGAGTGTACCAGCCATACAAAGTATTTACTTGATTTAGACAGCATTGCTGGCCGATTTGATGCTGCACTTGCCATAAAATGGCAGCACCTAGCCATCTGAGACTGTATCCAGCAGATGGTGACTTTTCCTGGAATAGGAGGCCATAGATGGCAGTTTTGAAGCTTGTGAGGATGCACTTGACATGCCATAGCAGTCCATCTGAGGTTGCACCTTACATATGGTGAACATGTCAGGACATGAGACATTCACGGATATTATTTTGCATGTCTCAGAAATTGGATACTGCATTATGAACATGATCGCAGTACCAGAATATGTCAGGCTGTACCTTACATATGACATGCCTAGTGTGTGCAGTTACAGGAGATATGCAATGGAAGTATCTGCATATAGCAGGCTGCACCTGGCCTATTAGGACATGTCCTGGCAGTGTTGGTCTTCATTAATCCTATAATGATCACATGTGCCAGTTGGACTATGACTACCATAAGATGGTAGCAACTGGTTATATACAGATGTATCAACTCTTGAAGGCAGTGCCCCTTAACCCATTTTGTTTCCGCTCGGTGTAGGTGTACCTCTGCCATATCATAAAGCAACCTATGTATGGGAGACAGAGTTCAGGATCAGAAACCAGTTTCCGATTGAAAATAGAAAATGCACCTCAGGAAAGGTGGCACCTTAGGATGGGACATGCAGCTCAGGGCGGACAAGCATAGTTCATTTTGATAATCAGAGTCTTTGATGGATGACCTCAGTTAAGGATCGATCGGATGAACTAAGTTCTGGATAGGCAACATAAGTTCACAATGGGCAATGCAGTTATCATAATTCCAGAAAATGCAACAGTGTTGAGTATGGGCAAGACATTCAGGATGGGAGAGACAATTCAGCATCAGAAACAGCTTAAACTTAAAGTAGATGACAGTTTAGGCTTAGGGCATGTGTGCCCAACTCCAGGCCTCGAGGGCCGGGATCATGCCAGGTTTTTAGGATATCCCTCATTAATATTCATGAGGAAAAATGTGCATACATTTAAAATCATTGTTGCACACATATCTCATGAATATTAACGAGGGGTATCCTGAAAACCCAACATGTATCCGGCCCTTGAGGCCTGGAGTTGGGCAACTCTGATTTAGGGCAAGGACTAAGTCTACATTGCCTGCTCGAGCCAAAATCTATTGTGAAAGCAAAATTGATGGCTGAGTTAGGGCAAAGAAAGAGCCACAGGAGCAGACAAAGTGACTCTGAGCTGCATGACCTTCAGTAGAGGTCAGTGGTCTCCAGTAAGGGGGAGAGTTAGGGGACTCCATCGTAAAACCAAATATTTCTCAGATCATGTGGCAAGTGAAAAGACATTTCTGCTTTCAGAGGGGAGTTTCCTGGATGGGAGTAGGCATGTAGAAGAACTTCATGAGGGTAGTGAAAAGTGCATGGCGGAGAAGGGGAACCCTCAAGACTGCGGAGCCACACTCCAACAACTCACACTCCAAGATGTGTATGACCCATGCACCCATTCACTTTACCAGTGTGACACCCCCTGTAATTAACAATACACGTGATTATGGCCCTGAACTCCTGTGAGAGTGGTACGCTCCAATTAAGGGCAACTGCCTCACACAACCGCGATTCAAGCTTGTGCGATTTGGTGCCACAGGGTTTGATGTCTGGGCTTGGAACGAACTTTTGTGTTCTTTGTGGACACCTCTTGTCTTCCGAAGTTCAAAAAGGATCTTAAGATCTTCCAGTTCAATAAAGGACTTGACTAAGAGGTTGTAGTCTTACTGTGTTCTTCTTGAGAGTTTTTATGCAATACGTTCTGAGGCGTTTGGGTGAGCAGCGCTTTATGAGAACTGAAATAAATAAATAAATAAATAAATAAATAAATACAGAAATTGACAACCGCTTTCCTTTCCATAGACCCGGTTGATTTCCTAGCAGCCTTTGCTGTGATTGTCCGAGCAGATCTGACCACTAGAATGACCAGCACTTTTTTATTCAAACTTTGGGCTATCGGGTTGCTGAGCAGGCACCCTTCCGGGGCTCCTCCGACGGGACGCCAGCATGCTGCCACGACTGTGCACACTTGCACACAGCACATCAGCGGGAAAGAGAGGCGGAAACAATCCACGTGCACTGCTGCTGCCACTTCCACTTCATCCACTCTCCTGCAGTTTCTATTCCTCATAAATGGACGTGATTTGAACAGTAAAATGAAAAATAAAGAGAACCGGAAGCATGTCATGGCTCTAATTATACCTTATTTTTGTGACCAAGGTTCACAATTCTTCTTAAGATTAAAAATAGCGTGCATGTCTTAACAATCTCTTTTTTTCACTAATCTGGTTCATATAAACTTTTCATAACTACAAAACAAGAAGAAAAATAAACGCAGAAAGCACAATTTTGGAAAGGTTAAACTTATCTGCTATTGCAATGCAACACCTTAAAAGATACCCCCTCCTTACAAACCCGTACTCCAGTCAAGCACCTCCCCTCTCTTTTTCAGGTTTTAAGAAGACCAGGGATACCTTGGGTGGAGCTCAGCCACATGCAGTCTCCAAAAACCATCCTCTCGCGGAGGTGTTGCTGGGGCAACAACAACCCCCACAAGTAGCATCTGGTGTGATGTTAGACAAGAGCCTGTTAGTGTGGTAATTGTTATTGTAATTGATTATTTATAGCACGTGTATATGGCCCACTCTGATTTTTTTTGCAAATTTTGGTGAGGTTTGGTCTAGGGGGGGCAAAGTTATTGAGGAGTTCCCAAAAAAATGATTTCCCATAGACATAAAGGGAAAAAACTTTGCTCACACCTACAGCCTGAACCGCTGGACGGATTTAGACCAAATTTGCAGCAGGAGTGGCGGCTTGGTCCCGAAAGCGTGCTTCTTTTATTTGGTGTAAATCCATCCTGTAGTTTTTTTAAAAAAAGACAAAAATGTAAGTGAAAAATAATTGTGATATCTGTGTCCGCTTTGCGGACATACTTCCCTGTTCGCTCCGCGGACAGGACGTGGATTGGGCAAGCGACTAGCGTGATGTCCGTGGACATCTGACATGCTCTCCCATTGGCTGCAGTAAAGCGTGCAGTGCGTCTTATTTTCAGAGACGCCTGCCATCTTAATTTATTGTTCGTATATTGGCATCTGTGGCAAGATCTGCAGTGACTTCTGACTTCACAGTGATTATCACAATGTAACAAGTGAAAATTCCGATATGATATGTTAATGACTCCAATCAAGCATTCCCACTAGGTCAGTACCTTGTCTGGGATTGCTCAAGGAAAGCCCCTATTTATATATTTTTATGACACGTTATACTCTGGATGATAAACCCTTATATAACGCCCCTCTCTTTATCACACTTTTATAAATAAATTGATAATTGATAACACACTTGTGAATATGAGCAGTAATCAGCAATAGGTAATCCTACAGTGGCACAGTTCTTGGTTACTTATGAATAAGAACAGAGGACTAAGGTAGCAGAGCATGCTTTATATGGTTCAAGGAAATGCAAGGTGGGACAGAATGCAACACAGAAATAATTTGATATGACTTCAGCAAAAGATAATATGATTACTTTTCTCTGACAATTCACTCCCCCCTATGCAATGTAAGGAGATAGAAGTAACACACACAGTCTTCAGGAATACAATCACAGTACAATACTAATTCAGTTCCCCCATAGCAAGCTTAGAGAAACAGGGATGATTTTAAACACAGGCAAAGTACCTTAAAGATGGTATGCAAAGAAGGGAAAAATATGCTAAAAATGACTTTAATTCCCTCTAGAGGTTCAGGGTGAATGAGAGATACTTTAAATCAGTTCAGGCCAGCCCTATCAATGATTAAGGGATGGTTACCAGGTTGAAAATGGAATTCCGTAATGGAAGCAAAAGACAAATATTTTTACACGTGGCTGAAATGAAACAAAATGTCAAATTGTGGCAATTTAGTCGCGTGCGTCGAGCGCAATTACGAAGGAACTATAAGGAGTAGCAAGTCGATTTAGAACTTTTTGGAAAGCTTAGATCTCGCTTCTATCACAAACGGTTCAAGAGATACGGACGATTTTGTGAAGGTAGATTCTCAAAATAAAAGTAAAGCTCAGAATGACAGATGACAGTTTTGCAGCTTTGAATCAACAGGAGGGACACGATTTCTATGATGCAGTTCTCAATAGGTTAAAGTAGTTTGAATTAGATTATTTTAAACTAAGAGATTGGTTTTGCACTTTTGCACAGTTCTGGCTGAGTACTCACACTATATTTTGGACAGGAATGCGACTTCGTCACGGATCGGGTCAGGATTGGCTGCGGTTCTCTCGCCACTGGGTACTGGTTCTGCGCACAGCGATCTGGGTCAGCTCTCAACACTGCACAGCGATCTGGTCTCTCTGGATCTCTGGTCTCTCTGGATCTCTGGTCTCTGGAGATTGATGGATTTGAAGTCTGGAGTCTCCCGGCAAAGCATCCCGCAAGAAAATAGAAAGTGAATGTCCCTGCCTGGGTTCCAGTGGCTCTTTTTATGTCTTTTGAAAATGGGTGTGGATGCTAACTTTCTTTGTCCAACCCACTCACAATTTGATAGGTCAAGGATTTCTCTTTGACCTGATTTGAGAAGGGAACAGTGAGTCAGAGTGATGAGGTAGGTATATGGTCAGAGAATCCTCCCTTTGTTAAATTGCACACAAATCTATTTCTGATCCAAATACCCATTTATCTATGTACCATTTTTCTAATATTATATGTCCAGTTAACATATTTTCTGTAGCACCAAACCATCCGATCCCTGTCTTTGTAAGATGTGTGCACTTTTGACAGAATTCTGCCCTTTTCATCCAGATAATGACCTCTAAACCTTTCCAGATTTTACACAAATGTGCACAAGGGATATGGGTTTCAGGTGATAAAGTGTCAGATTTTTAACATGCATACATTTGGAGTAACAACCTTATTTTCCGCTACTACTCGCCAGAACATACCACAGAGTCCTGACACCTCTTAAAATGTGCACAGAAAAATCACAAGAATGATAATATTATTTATATACATTTACAAGTCTGCACTATGAATTATCCATCTTTTTAAAATTATGCTCTGGCCCTAAAGGGGTGTGGTTTTCCAAAGCACATGGTGGAATTTCTGGTTTGTCCACTTCCCCCAAGCTCAGCTTGCTCACAGAGGCACTTCTCCTCCCACTTCTCCCAAGAGGAAGCTATTTTATGACCCCCCCCATATAACATTTGCCTGAGCCCAAGACAGTGCTTTGTTCAGTTTCCTGCAGTCCCCAGGTGCCACTCCCCTAATTCAATCAGAGAGGTGTCATCTCCTTTTGGCAGGGGCAGCAGAATACAACCAGGCCTGGAAACACAACTGCTGATCAAGTTTCAACTCCTGTCGGGTGTAGTTGTCAGGCAGAATTCAATCTCTTCAAGCCAGGCTTCAGCTAAATGTCACTTTGGTTCCCAGTTTTCTACATTCAAACCAAACTTACAATTTTTACACATGCAGCTAGAGCGCTGATTCTAAGTTCAAAACTATGACATTTAACAGTTGCAATCTATGTGACACTCAACAGTAGGTCACTCATTTATTTTAAACATTTCGATTTTAGTGGCTTTAAGTCCAATTTCCCTTCAGCTGCTGACATCCACAGCTCAGCCAGTTTCATTATGAACATTATTTTGGGCTCTTTCCCTTTCCAGATTTTGTATGCACACAAGTCTACCTTCTGCCAAATGTCTGCTGGTGTTCATTGAGATTTTTGAATATCTTGCAATGTTTAAAATAGGCATTTTTAGCTTGCATTTCAGAGAAACAAAGGTGATTTCAAAGCGCTTTTTGAGCCACCGGCACTGCTGTTTTTCCTTTGGCACACATTTCACTCATGGCACTCCTGGCCCCTCACGCTCGCACTGGTGGATGGCAGGTCAGGGGAACATTTTGGTGTGCGCCAAACTGCACGGTTCTCCAGGTTTCTGGCGCAAATGTGGGCTTTTCCGCCCTCTTGGATCTCCTAAACCCACAGCACCAATGTTGCAGTATAATAGTCCAAACGTGGGTCAGGACACCCAACAGATAAAATCAGAGGACAGCAGGGCCTCCAATGGGGCTGTGTGAGGTTCATGTGGATTACACTTCCTGAACATCCCAGGCTGCTGCAGACTTGCAGGAAACACACCATCGGTACATGGTGGCCTGCAGAGGACTGAGGAGCGGATATCCCATTCCTCCCACCCCCGCTCATCACCCGTATCTCCCTCCTGTATCCCCCACCCCCGCTCATTACCCATGTCTCCCTCCTGTACCCCCCACCCCTGCTCATGCCCCTGTCTCTCTCTTGTTTCCCCACACACCCGCTCATGCCCCGTGTCTCCCTTGTTCCCCCATCCCCTGCTCATGCCCCGTGTCTCCCTTGTGTTCCCCCATGCCCGCTCATGCCCCGTGTCTCCCCTGTTCCCCACCACCCCCCGCTCATGCCCCGTATCTCTCTCCTGTTCCCCTCCACCCCCTCATGCCCCGTGTCTCCCCTGTTCCCCCCAGCCCCTGTTCATGCCCCGTGTCTCCCTCCTGTTCCCACAGCCCCCGTTCATGCCCCGTGTCTCCCTCCTGTTCCCCCCACCCCCGCTCATACCCCGTGTCTCCCTCCTGTTGCACCCTACCCCCCGCTCATGCCCCGTGTCTCCCTCTTGATGCCTCCCACCCCCACTCATGCCCCGTGTTTCCCTCGTGTTCCACCCACCCCCCCGCTCATGCCCCGTGTCTCTCTCCTGTTGCCCCCCACCCCCGGTCATGCCCCGTGTCTCCCTGCTGTTGCCCTCTACCCACCGGTCATGCCCTGTGTCTCCCTGTTGTTGCCCCAACCCCTGCTCATGTCCCGTGTCTCTCTCCTGTTACCCCCCACCCCCACTCATGCCCTGTGTCTCCCTGCTGTTGCCCCCCATCCCCGCTCATCCCGTGTCTCCCTCCTGTTGCCCCCCACTTCCCACTCATGCCCCGTGCCTCTCTCCTGTTTCCCCAATGCTCATGCCCCGTGTCTCCATTGTGTTCCCCCACCCCCCGTTCATGCCCGTGTCTCCCTGCTGTTGCCGCCCACCCTCGCTCATGCCCCGTGTCTCCCTCGTGTTCCCTCCACCCCTCGCTCATGCCCTGTGTCTCCCTCCAGTTGCCCCCCACCCCCGCTCATGCCCTGTGTCTCTCTCCTGTTACCCCCACCCCTCGCTCATGCCCGTGTCTCCCTCTTGTTGCCCCAAACCCCCGCTCATGCCCCGTGTCTCCCTCGTGTTCCCCCCACCCCCCACTCATGCCCTGTGTCTCCCTCTTGTTCCCCCATCCCCATGCTCATGCCCATATCTCACTGCTGATGCCCCCCACCCCCCGCTCATGCCCCGTGTCGCTCTCCTGTTACCCCCACCCCTGCTCATGCCCCGTGTCTCTCTCCTGTTACCCCCCACCCCCTCTCATGCCCTGTGCCTCTCTCCTGTTGCCCCCACCCCATGCCACGTGTCTCTCTCCTATTACACCACACCCACCTCTCATGCCCCGGGTCTCTCTCCTGTTGCCCTCCACCCTGGTAATACCCCGTGTCTCCCTTCTGTTGCCCCCCACCCCCTGGCCATGCCCTGTGTCTCCCTGCCGTTGCCCCCACCCCCGCTCCTGCCATGTGTCTCTCTCCTGTTACCCCACACCCCCCTCTCATGCCCTGTGTCTCTCTCCTGTTACCCCCACCCCCTCTCATGCCCCGAGTCTCTCTACTGTTGCCCTCCACCCCTGGTAATACCCCATGTCTCTCTCCTGTTACCCACCACCCCCCTCTCATGCCCCGAGTCTCTCTCCTGTTGCCCTCCACCCCCGGGAATACCCCGTGTCTCCCTTCTGTTGTCCCCCACCCCCCGGTCATGCCCTGTGTCACCCTGCTGTTACCCCCCACCCCCGCTCATGCCCCGTGTCTCCCCTGTTCCCCACCACCTCCCGCTCATGGCCCGTGTCTCTCTCCTGTTCCCCCCCACCCCCCTCATGCCCTGTGTCTCCCCTGTTCCCCCAGCCCCCGTTCATGCCCCGTGTCTCCCTCCTGTTCCCCCAGCCCCAGTTCATGCCCTGTGTCTCCCTCCTGTTCCCCCACCCCCCGCTCATGCCCCGTGTCTCCCTCCTGTTGCCCCCACCCCCTGCTCATGCCCCGTGTCTCCCTCTTGTTGCCCCCAACACCCTGCTCATGCCCCGTGTCTCCCTCGTGTTCCTCCCACCCCCGCTCATGCCCCGTGTCTCCCTCTTGTTGCCTTATACCCCAGCTCATGCCCAGTGTCTCTCTCCTGTTACTCCCCATCCCCGCTCATGCCCCGTGTCTCCCTGCTGTTGCCCCCATCCCCCGATCATGCCCCGTGTCTCCCTCCTGTTGCCCCCTCACTTCCCGCTCATGCCCTGTGTCTCTCTCCTGTTACCCCCCACCCCCGCTCATGTCCCATGTCTCCATTGTGTTCCCCCACCCCCCGCTCATGCCCCGTGTCTTCCTGCTATTTCCGCCCACCCCCCGCTCATGTCCCGTGTCTCCCTCGTGTTCCCCCCACCCCTCGCTCATGCCCCGTGTCTCCCTCCTATTGCCCCCCGCTCATGCCCTGTGTCTCTCTCCTGTTACCCCCACACCCGCTCATGCCCTGTGTCTCCCTCGTGTTTCCCCACACCCCCGCTCATGCCCCGTGTCTCCCTCGTGTTCCCCCACCCCCGCTCATGCCCCGTGTCTCCCTCTTGTTCCTCCATCCCCCGCTCATGCCCCATATCTCCCTGCTGTTGCCCACCACCCCCCGCTCTTGCCCCATGTCTCCCTCCTGTTACCCCCCACCCCCGCTCATGCCCGTTTCTCTCTCCTGTTACCCCCACCCCCTCTCATGCCCCGTGTCTCTCTCCTGTTGCCCTCCACCCCCCAGTCATGCCCTGTGTCTCCCTGCTGTTGCCCCCCACCCCACGCTCATGCCACGTGTCTCTCTCCTGTTACCACCCACCCCCCTCTCATGCCCTGTGTCTCTCTCCTGTTACCCCCCAACCCCCTCTCATGCCCCGAGTCTCTCTCCTGTTGCCCTCCACACCCGGAAATACCTCGCGTCTCCCTTCTGTTGCCCCCCACCTCCTGTTCATGCCCCGTGTCTCCCTGCTGTTGCCCCCCGCTCATGCCCGTGTCTCTCTCCTGTTACCCCCCACCCCCCTCTCATGCCCTGTGTCTCCCTCGTGTCCCCCCAACCCCCGCACATGCCCTGTGTTTCACTGCTGTTACCCACCAACCCCGATCATGCCCCGTGTCTCACTGCTGTTGCCCCCCACCCCCACTCATGCCCTGTGTATAACTGCTGTTGCCCCCCACCCCCCGCTCATGCCCTGTGTCTCTCTCCTATTACCCCCCACCCCTCGCTCATGGCCCGTGTCTCCCTCGAGTCCCCCCAGCCCCCGCTCATGCCCGTGTCTCCCTGCTGTTGCCCCCCAACCCCGCTCATGCCCCGTGTCTCCCTGCTGTTGCCCCCACCCCCTGCTCATTCCCCATGTCTCTCTCCTGTTACCCCCACCCCCTGTTCATGCCCCGTGTCTTCATCCTGTTGCCCCCCACCCCCTCTCATGCCCTGTGTCTCTCTCCTGTTGCCCCACACCCCCGGTCATGCCCCGTGTCTCCCTGCTGTTGGCCCCCACCCCCCGCTCATGACCCGTGTCTCTCTCCTGTTACCCTCCACCCCCTCTCATGCCCCGTGTCTCCCTCCTGTTACCCCCCATCCTGGCTCATGCCCCGTGTCTCCCTACTGTTGCCCTCTACCCCCTGCTCATGCCCCGTGTCTCCCTCCTGTTGCCCCCCACTTCCCGCTCATGCCCCGTGTCTCTCTCCTGTTACCCCCCACCCCCTGCTCATGCCCTGTGTCTCCATTGTGTACCCCCAACCCCCGCTCATGCCCCATGTCTCCCTGCTGTTGCCACCCACCCCCCGCTCATGCCCTGTGTCTCCCTCGTGTTCCCCCCATGCTCTGCTCATGCCCGTGTCTCTCTCCTGTTACCCCCCACCCCCGTCTCATGCCCCGTGTCTCTCTCCTGTTGCCCCCCACCCCCTGGTCATGCCCTGTGTCTCCCTGCTGTTGCCCCCACCCCACGCTCATGCCACGTGTCTCTCTCCTGTTACCCCCCACTCCCTCTTATGCCCCGAGTCTCTCTCCTGTTGCACTCCACCCCCAGTGATATCCTGCATCTCCCTTCTGTTGCCCCCCACCCCCCGGTCATGCCCCATGTCTCCCTGCTGTTGCCCCCCACCCCCCGCTCATGCCCCGTGTCTCTCTCCAGTTACCCCCCAACCCCCTCTCACGCCCTGTGTCTCCCTCGTGCCCCAAACCCCCGCTCATGCCCTGTGTCTCACTGCTGTTACCCCCCAACCCCGGTCATGCCCCATGTCTCACTACTGTAGCCCCCCACCTCCCCGCTCATGCCCTGTGTCTAACTGCTGTTGCCCCCCACCCCCCGCTCATGCCTTGAGTCTCTCTTCTATTACCCCCACCCCACCCGCTCATGGACCCTTGTCTCCCTCGTGTTCCCCCCACCCCCTGATCATGCTGCCCCGTGTCTCCCTGCTGTTGCCCCCAACCCCTGCTCATGCCCCGTGTCTCCCTGCTGTTGCGCCCACCCCCGCTCATGCACCGTGTCGCTCTCCTGTTACCCCCACCCCCTGTTCATGCCCCGTGTCTTCATCCTGTTGCCCCCCAACCCCTCTCATGCCCTGTGTCTATCTCCTGTTGCCCCACACCCCTGGTCATGTCCTGTGTCTCCCTGCTGTTGGCCCCCACCCCCCGCTCATGCCCCGTGTCTCTCTCCTGTTACTCTCCACCCCCCTCTCATGCCCCGTGTCTCTCTCCTGTTACCCCCCATCCCCGCTCATGTCCCGTGTCTCCCTGCTGTTGCCCTCCACCCCCCGCTCATGCCCCGTGTCTCCCCTGTTCGCTCCCAGCCCCCGTTCATGCCCCGTGTCTCCCTCCTGTTCCCTTCAGCCCCCGTTCATGCCCCGTGTCTCCCTCCTGTTCCCCCCACCCCCTGCTCATGCCCCGTGTCTCCCTCCTGTTGCCCCCCACCCCCTGCTCATGCCCCGTGTCTCCCTCTTGTTGCCCCCCACTCCCCGCTCATGCCCCGTGTCTCCCTCGTGTTCCACCCATCCCCCGCTCATGCCCCGTGTCTCCCTCTTGTTGCCTCCCACCCCCGCTCATGCCCCGTGTCTCCCTCGTGTTCCACCCACCCCCCCGCTCATGCCCCGTGTCTCTATCCTGTTGCCCCCCACCCCCGGTCATGCCCCGTGTCTCCATTGTGTTCCCCCACCCCCCGTTCATACCCCGTGTCTCCCTGCTGTTGCTGCCCACACCCGCTCATACACCGTGTCTCCCTCGTGTTCCCTCCACCCCTCGCTCATGCCCTGTGTCTCCCCCCAGTAGCCCCCACCCCCGCTCATGCACTGTGTCTCTCTCCTGTTAACCCCACCCTTCGCTCATGCCCGTGTCTCCCTCTTGTTGCCCCACACCCCCAGCTCATGCCCTGTGTCTCCCTCGTGTCCCCCCGCGCATGCCCTGTGTCTCCCGTTTGTTCCCCCATCCCCATGCTCATGCCCATATCTCACTGCTGTTGCCCCCCACCCCCTGCTCATGCCCCGTGTCTCTCTCCTGTTACCCCCCACCCCCGCTCATGCCCCGTGTCTCTCTCCTGTTACCCCCCACCCTCCTCTCATGCCCCATGTCTCTCTCCTGTTGCCCCCACCCCCCGCTCATGCCCTGTGTCTCCCTGCTGTTGCCCACCACCCCACGCTCATGCCACGTTTCTCTCTCCTGTTACCCCCCACCCCCCTCTCATGCCCCAAGTCTCTCTCCTGTTGCCCTCCACCCCGGTAATACCCCGTGTCTCTCTTCTGTTGACCCCCACCCCCTGGTCATGCCCCGTGTCTCCCTGCTGTTGCCCCCCACCCCCGGTCATGCCCTGTGTCTCCCTGCTGTTGCCCCCCACCCCACGCTCATGCCCTGTATTTCTCTCCTGTTACCCCCCACCCCCTCTCATGCTCTATGTCTCCATCATGCCCCCCAACCCCCGCTCATGCCCTGTGTCTCACTGCTGTTACCCCCCACCCCCCGCTCATGCCCTGTGTCTCTCTCCTGTTACCCCAACCCCCTGTTCATGCCCTGTGTCTTCATCCTGTTACCCCCCACCCCCTCTCATGCCCTGTGTCTCTCTCCTGTTGCCCCAACCCCCCTCTCATGCCCCGTGTCTCTCTCCTGTTACCCCATCCCTGCTCATGCCCCGTGTCTCCCTGCTGTTACCCTCCACTACCCGCTCATGGCCCGTGTCTCCCCTGTTCCCCCCAGCCCCTGTTCATGCCCCGTGTCTCCCTCCTGTTCCCCCCAGCCCCTGTTAATGCCCCGTGTCTCCCTCCTGTTCCCCCACCCCCTGCTCATGCCCCGTGTCTCCCTCCTGTTGCCCCACCCCCTGTTCATGCCCCGTGTCTCCCTCTTGTTGCCCCCCACCCCCGCTCATGCCCCGTGTCTCCCTCATGTTCCCCCCAGCCCCCGCTCATGCCCGTGTCTCCCTGCTGTTGCCCCCCAACCCCGCTCATGCCCCGTGTCTCCCTGCTGTTGCCCCCACCCCCTGCTCATTCCCCATGTCTCTCTCCTGTTACCCCCACCCCCTGTTCATGCCCCGTGTCTTCATCCTGTTACCCCCCACCCCCCTCTCTTGCCCTGTGTCTCTCTCCTGTTGCCCCACACCCCCGGTCATGCCCCGTGTCTCCCTGCTGTTGGCCCCCACCCCCCGCTCATGACCCGTGTCTCTCTCCTGTTACCCTCCACCCCCTCTCATGCCCTGTGTCTCTCTCCTGTTACCCCCCATCCTGGCTCATGCCCCGTGTCTCCCTACTGTTGCCCTCCACCCCCTGCTCATGCCCCGTGTCTCCTTCCTGTTGCCCCCCACTTCCCGCTCATGCCCCGTGTCTCTCTCCTGTTACCCCCCACCCCCCGCTCATGCCCTGTGTCTTCATTGTGTACCCCAACCCCCGCTCATGCCCCATGTCTCCCTGCTGTTGCCACCCACCCCCCGCTCATGCCCTGTGTCTCCCTCGTGTTCCCCCATGCTCTGCTCATGCCCGTGTCTCTCTCCTGTTACCCCCCACCCCCGTCTCATGCCCCGTGTCTCTCTCCTGTTGCCCCCCACCCCCTGGTCATGCCCTGTGTCTCCCTGCTGTTGCCCCCACCCCACGCTCATGCCACGTGTCTCTCTCCTGTTACCCCCCACTCCCTCTTATGCCCCGAGTCTCTCTCCTGTTGCCCTCCACCCCCAGTGATATCCTGCATCTCCCTTCTGTTGCCCCCCACCCCCCGGTCATGCCCCGTGTCTCCCTGCTGTTGCCCCCCACCCCCCGCTCATGCCCCGTGTCTCTCTCCTGTTACCCCCCAACCCCCTCTCATGCCCTGTGTCTCCCTCGTGCCCCCAATCCCCGCTCATGCCCTGTGTCTCACTGCTGTTACCCCCCAACCCCGGTCATGCCCCGTGTCTCACTGCTGTTGCCCCCCACCTCCCCGCTCATGCCCTGTGTCTAACTGCTGTTGCCCCCCACCCCCCGCTCATGCCTTGAGTCTCTCTTCTATTACCCCCACCCCACCCGCTCATGGACCCTTGTCTCCCTCGTGTTCCCCCCACCCCCTGATCATGCTGCCCCGTGTCTCCCTGCTGTTGCCCCCAACCCCCGCTCATACACCGTGTCTCTCTCCTGTTACCCCCACCCCCTGTTCATGCCCCGTGTCTTCATCCTGTTGCCCCCCAACCCCTCTCATGCCCTGTGTCTATCTCCTGTTGCCCCACACCCCTGGTCATGTCCCGTGTCTCCCTGCTGTTGGCCCCCACCCCCCGCTCATGCCCCGTGTCTCTCTCCTGTTACTCTCCACCCCCCTCTCATGCCCCGTGTCTCTCTCCTGTTACCCCCCATCCCCGCTCATGTCCCGTGTCTCCCTGCTGTTGCCCTCCACCCCCCGCTCATGCCCCGTGTCTCCCCTGTTCCCTCCCAGCCCCCGTTCATGCCCCGTGTCTCCCTCCTGTTCCCTTCAGCCCCCGTTCATGCCCCGTGTCTCCCTCCTGTTCCCCCCACCCCCTGCTCATGCCCCGTGTCTCCCTCCTGTTGCCCCCCACCCCCTGCTCATGCCCTGTGTCTCCCTCTTGTTGCCCCCCACTCCCCGCTCATGCCCCGTGTCTCCCTCGTGTTCCCCCCAGCCCCCGCTCATGCCCCGTGTCTCCCTCTTGTTGCCTCCCACCCCCGCTCATGCCCCTTGTCTCCCTCGTGTTCCACCCACCCCCCCGCTCATGCCCCGTGTCTCTATCCTGTTGCCCCCCACCCCCGGTCATGCCCCGTGTCTCCATTGTGTTCCCCCACCCCCCGTTCATACCCCGTGTCTCCCTGCTGTTGCTGCCCACCCCCGCTCATACACTGTGTCTCCCTCGTGTTCCCTCCACCCCTCGCTCATGCCCTGTGTCTCCCCCCAGTTGCCCCCACCCCCGCTCATGCACTGTGTCTCTCTCCTGTTAACCCCACCCTTCGCTCATGCCTGTGTCTCCCTCTTGTTGCCCCACACCCCCAGCTCATGCCCTGTGTCTCCCTCGTGTCCCCCCGCTCATGCCCTGTGTCTCCCTTTTGTTCCCCCATCCCCATGCTCATGCCCATATCTCACTGCTGTTGCCCCCCACCCCCTGCTCATGCCCCGTGTCTCTCTCCTGTTACCCCCCACCCCCGCTCATGCCCCGTGTCTCTCTCCTGTTACCCCCCACCCTCCTCTCATGTCGCGTGTCTCTCTCCTGTTGCCCCCACCCCCCGCTCATGCCCTGTGTCTCCCTGCTGTTGCCCACCACCCCACGCTCATGCCATGTTTCTCTCTCCTGTTACCCCCCACCCCCCTCTCATGCCCCAAGTCTCTCTCCTGTTGCCCTCCACCCCGGTAATACCCTGTGTCTCCCTTCTGTTGCCCCCCACCCCCCGCTCATGCCCCGTGTCTCCATTGTGTTCCCCCACCCCCCGCTCATGCCCCGTGTCTCCCTACTGTTGCCACCCACTCCCCGCTCATGCCCCGTGTCTCCCTCGTGTTCCCCCCACGCCCTGCTCATGCCTGTGTCTCTCTCCTGTTACCTCCCACCCCCCTCTCATGCACCGTGTCTCTCTCCTGTTACCCCCCACCCCCGGTCATGCCCTGTGTCTCCCTGCTGTTGCCCCCCACCCCACGCTCATGCCACGTGTCTCTCTCCTGTTACCCCCCACCCCTCTCTCATGCCCCGTGTCTCCCTGCTGTTGCCCCTTACCCCCGTTCATGCCCCGTGTCTCTCTCCTGTTACCCCCAACCACCTCTCATGCCCTGTGTCTCCATCATGCCCCCCAATCCCTGCTCATGCCCTGTGTCTCACTGCTGTTACCCCCAACCCCAGTCATGCCCCGTGTCTCACTGCTGTTGCCCCCCACCCCCCGCTCATGCCCTGTGTCTAACTGCTGTTGCCCCCCACCCCCTGCTCATGCCCTGAGTCTCGCTTCTATTACCCCCCACCCCACCCGCTCATGGACCCTGGTCTCCCTCGTGTTCCCCCACCCCCTGATCATGCTGCCCCGTGTCTCCCTGCTGTTGCCCCATCCCCCGCTCATGCACCGTGTCTCTCTCCTGTTACCCCAACCCCCTGTTCATGCCCCGTGTCTTCATCCTGTTACCCCCCACCCCCTCTCATGCCCTGTGTCTCTCTCCTGTTGCCCCACACCCCTGGTCATGTCCCGTGTCTCCCTGCTGTTGGCCCCCACCCCCCGCTCATGCCCCGTGTCTCTCTCCTGTTACTCTCCATCCCCCTCTCATGCCTCGTGTCTCTCTCCTGTTACCCCATCCCTGCTCATGCCCTGTGTCTCCCTGCTGTTACCCTCCACTACCCGCTCATGGCCAGTGTCTCCCCTGTACCCCCCAGCCCCCGTTCATGCCCCGTGTCTCCCTCCTGTTCCCCCAGCCCCTGTTCATGCCCCGTGTCTCCCTCCTGTTCCCCCCACCCCCTGCTCATGCCCCGTGTCTCCCACCTGTTGCCCCACCCCTGTTCATGCCCCGTGTCTCCCTCTTGTTGCCCCCCACCCCCGCTCATGCCCCGTGTCTCCCTCGTGTTCCCCCCAGCCCCCGCTCATGCCCCGTGTCTCCCTCTTGTTGCCTCCCACCACGGCTCATGCCCCGTGTCTCCCTCGTGTTCCACCCACCCCCCGCTCATGCCCCGTGTCTCTCTCCTGTTGCCCCCCACCCCAGGCCATGCCCCGTGTCTCCCTGCTGTTGGCCTCTACCCACCGGTCATGCCCTGTGTCTCCCTGTTGTTGCCCCCAACACCTGCTCATGCCCTGTGTCTCTCTCCTGTTACCCCCCCATCCCCGCTCATGCCCTGTGTCTCCCTGCTGTTGCCCCCCACCCCCACTCATGCCCCGTGTCTCCCTCCTGTTGCCCCCCACTTCCCGCTCATGCCGCGTGTCTCTCTCCTGTTACCCCCGCTCATGCCCCATATCCCCATTGTGTTCCCCCACCCCCCGTTCATGCCCCGTGTCTACCTGCTGTTGCCGCCCACCCCCCCTCATGCCCCGTGTCTCCCTCGTGTTCCCTCCACCCCTCGCTCATGCCCGTGTCTCCCTCCAGTTGCCCCCACCCCCGCTCATGCCCTGTGTCTCTCTCCTGTTACCCCCACCCTTTACTCATGCCCGTGTCTCCCTCTTGTTGCCCCACACCCCCGCTCATGCCCAGTGTCTCCCTCGTGTTTACCCCACCCCCCGCTCATGCCCTGTGTCTCTCTCCTGTTACCCCCCACCCCCGCTCATGCCCGTGTCTCTCTCCTGTTACCCCCCACCCCCCTTTCATGCCCTGTGTCTCTCTCCTGTTGCCCTCCACCCCCCAGTCATGCCCTGTGTCTCCCTGCTGTTGCCCCCCACCCCACGCTCATGCCACGTGCCTCTCTCCTTTTGTCGCCCACCCCCCTCTCATGCCCTGTGTCTCTCTCCTGTTACCCCCCACTCCCCTCTCATGCCCCGAGTCTCTCTCCTGTTGCCCTCCAACCCCGGTAATACCTCGTGTCTCCCTTCTGTTGCCCCCCACCCCCTGGTCATGCCCCGTGTCTCCCTGCTGTTGCCCCCACTCCCGCTCATGCCCCGTGTCTCTCTCCTGTTACCCCCCACCCCCCTCTCATGCCCTGTGTCTCCCTCGTGTCCCCCCAACTCCCGCTCATGCCCTGTGTTTCACTACTGTTACCCCCAACCCCGATCATGCCCCGTGTCTCTCTGCTGTTGCCCCCCACCCCTGCTCATGCCCTGTGTCTAACTGCTGTTGCCCCCCACCCCCGCTCATGCCCTGTGTCTCTCTCCCATTACCCCCCACCCCCTGCTCATGGCCCATGTCTCCCTCGTGTTCCCCCACCCCCTGATCATGCCCCCTGTCTCCCTGCTGTTGCCCCCACCCCCGCTCACGCCCCGTGTCTCCCTGCTGTTGCCCCCCACCCCCTGCTCATTCCCCGTGTCTCTCTCCTGTTACCCTCACCCCCTGTTCATGCCCAGTGTCTTCATCCTGTTACCCCCCACTCCATCTCATGCCCTGTGTCTCTCTCCTGTTGCCCCACACCCCTGGTCATGGCCCGTGTCTCCCTGCTGTTGGCCCCCACCCCCTGCTCATGCCCCGTGTCTCTCTCCTGTTTCCCTCCACCCCCCTCTCATGCCCTGTGTCTCTCTCCTGTTGCCCCGTGTCTCTCTCCTGTTTCCCTCCACCCCCTCTCATGCCCTGTGTCTCTCTCCTGTTACCCCCATCCCCCCTCATACCCCGTGTCTCCCTACTGTTGCCCTCCACCCCACGCTCATGCCTGTGTCTCCCTCCTGTTGCCCCCCACTTCCCACTCATGCCCCGTGTCTCTCTCCTGTTTGCCCCTACACCCCGCTCATGCCCCGTGTCTCTGTTGTGTTCCCTCCACCCCCCCGCTCATGCCCCGTGTCTCCCTCGTGTTCCCCCCACGCCGTGCTCATGCATTGTCTCTCTCCTGTTACCCCCACCCCCGTCTCATGCCCCGTGTCTCTCTCCTGTTGCCCCCCACCCCCGGTCATGCCCTGTGTCTCCCTGCTGTTGCCCCCCACCCCGCGCTCATGCCACGTGTCTCTCTCCTGTTACCCCCCCACCCCCCGGTCATGCCCTGTGTCTCCCTTCTGTTGCCCCCCACCCCGGTCATGCCCTGTGTCTCCCTGCTGTTGCCCCCCACCCCCGGTCATGCCCCGTGTCTCCCTGCTGTTGCCCCCCACCCCCTGCTCATGCCCCGTGTCTCTCTCCTGTTACCCCAACCCCCTCTCATGCCCTGTGTCTCCCTCGTGCCCCCCCAACCCCCGCTCATGCCCTGTGTCTCACAGCTGTTACCCCCCAAACCCGGTCATGCCCCGTGTCTCACTGCTGTTGCCCCCCACCCCCCGCTCATGCCCTGTGCCTAACTGCTGTTGCCCCCCACCCCCCGCTCATGCCCTGAGTCTCTCTTCTATTACCCCCCACCCCACCCGCTCATGGACCCTTGTCTCCCTCGTGTTCACCCCACCCCATGATCATGCTGCCCCGTGTCTCCCTGCTGTTGCCCCACCCCCCGCTCATGCCCCGTGTCTCCCTGCTGTTGCCCCCACCCCCGCTCATGCACTGTGTCTCTCTTCTGTTACCCCCACCCCCTGTCAATGCCACGTGTCTTCATCCTGTTACTCCCCACCCCTTCTCATGCCCTGTGTCTCTCTCCTGTTGCCCCACAACCCTGGTCATGTCCCGTGTCTCCCTGCTGTTGGCCCCCACTCCCCGCTCATGCCCTGTGTCTCTCTCCTGTTACTCTCCACCCCCCTCTCATGCCCCGTGTCTCTCTCCTGTTACCCCCCATCCCCGCTCATGCCCCGTGTCTCCCTTCTGTTGCCCCCACCCCCTGGTCATGCCCCGTGTCTCCCCTGTTCCCCCCAGCCCCCGTTCATGCCCCGTGTCTCCCTCCTGTTCCCCCAGCCCCCATTCATGCCCTGTATCTCCCTTCTGTTCCCCCCACCCCCTGCTCATGCCCCGTGTCTCCCTCCTGTTGCCCCCCACCAGCTGCTCATGCCCCGTGTCTCCCTCTTGTTGCCCCCCACCCCCGCTCATGCCCCGTGTCTCCCTCGTGTTCCCCCCAGCACCCGCTCATGCCCCGTGTCTCCCTCTTGTTGCCTCCCACCCCCGCTCATGCCCCGTGTCTCCCTCGTGTTCCACCCACCCCCCGCTCATGCCCCTTGTCTCTATCCTGTTGCCCCCCACCCCCGGTCATGCCCTGTGTCTCCCTGCTGTTGCCCTCTACCCACCGGTCATGCCCTGTGTCTCCCTGTTGTTGCCCCCAACCCCTGCTCATGCCCCGTGTCTCTCTCCTGTTACCCCCCACCCCCGCTCATGCCCATGCCCTGAGTCTCCCTGCTGTTGCCCCCCACCCCCGCTCATGCCCTGTGTCCCCCTCCTGTTGCCCCCCACTTCCCGTTCATGCCCCGTGTCTCTCTCCTGTTACCCCCCGCTCATGCCCCATGTCTCCATTATGTTCCCCCACCCCCGTTCATGCCCCGTGTCTCCCTGCTGTTGCCGCCCACCCCCGCTCATTCCCCGTGTCTCCCTCTTGTTCCCTCCACCCCTCGCTCATGCCATGTGTCTCCCTCCAGTTGCCCCCCACCCCCGCTCATGCACTGTGTCTCTCTCCTGTAACCCCACCCTTCGTTCATGCCCGTGTCTCCCTCTTGTTGCCCCACACCCCCGCTCATGCCCCGTGTCACCCTCGTGATCCCCCCACCCCCGCTCATGCCCTGTGTCTCGCTCTTGTTCCCCCATCCCCATGCTCATGCCCATATCTCACTGCTGTTTCCCCCCACCCCCGCTCATGCCCTGTGTCTCTCTCCTGTTACCCCCACCCCCGCTCATGCCCCGTGTCTCTCTCCTGTTACCTCCACCCCCCTCTCATGCCCCGTGTATCTCTCCTGTTGCCCTCACCCCCGCTCATGCCCTGTGTCTCCCTGCTGTTGCCCCCAATCCCACGCTCATGCCACGTGTCTCTCTCCTGTTCCCCCCACCCCCTCTCATGCCCTGTGTCTCTCTCCTGTTACCCCCCACCCCTCTCATGCCCCGAGTCTCTCTCCTGTTGCCCTCCACCCCGGTAATACCCCGTGTCTCCCTTCTGTTGCCCCCCACCCCCTGGTCATGCCCCGTGTCTCCCAGCTGTTGCCCCCCACGTCCCGCTCATGTCCCGTGTCTCTCTCCTGTTACCCCCCACCCCCTCTCATGCCCTGTGTCTCCCTCGTGTCCCCACAACCCCCGCTCATGCCCTGTGTTTCACTGCTGTTACCCCCCAACCCCGATCATGCCCCGTGTCTCACTGCTGTTGCCCCCCACCCCCGCTCATGCCCTGTGTCTAACTGCTGTTGCCCCCCACCCCCCGCTCATGCCCTGTGTCTCTCTCCTATTACCCCCCACCCCCTGCTCATGGCCGGTGTCTCACTCGTGTTCCCCTGCCCCCTGATCATGCCCCGTGTCTCCCTGCAGTTGCCCACTACCCCCGCTCATGCCCCGTGTCTCCCTGCTGTTGCCCCCCACCCCCTGCTCATTCCCCGTGTCTCTCTCCTGTTACCTCCATGCCCTGTTCATGCCCCATGTCTTCATCCTGTTACCCCCCACCCCCCTCTCATGCCCCGTGTCTCCCTGCTGTTGCCCCCACCCCCGCTCATGCACTGTGTCTCTCTTCTGTTACCCCCACCCCCTGTCAATGCCCCGTGTCTTCATCCTGTTACTCCCCACCCCTTCTCATGCCCTGTGTCTCTCTCCTGTTGCCCCACAACCCTGGTCATGTCCCGTGTCTCCCTGCTGTTGGCCCCCACTCCCCGCTCATGCCCTGTGTCTCTCTCCTGTTACTCTCCACCCCCCTCTCATGCCCCGTGTCTCTCTCCTGTTACCCCCCATCCCCGCTCATGCCCCGTGTCTCCCTGCTGTTGCCCTCCACCCCCCGCTCATGCCCCGTGTCTCCCAGCTGTTGCCCCCCACGTCCCGCTCATGCCCCGTGTCTCTCTCCTGTTACCCCCCACCCCCCTCTCATGCCCTGTGTCTCCCTCGTGTCCCCACAACCCCCGCTCATGCCCTGTGTTTCACTGCTGTTACCCCCCAACCCCGATCATGCCCCGTGTCTCACTGCTGTTGCCCCCCACCCCCGCTCATGCCCTGTGTCTAACTGCTGTTGCCCCCACCCCCCGCTCATGCCCTGTGTCTCTCTCCTATTACCCCCCACCCCCTGCTCATGGCCCGTGTCTCACTCGTGTTCCCCTGCCCCCTGATCATGCCCCGTGTCTCCCTGCAGTTGCCCACTACCCCCGCTCATGCCCCGTGTCTCCCTGCTGTTGCCCCCCACCCCCTGCTCATTCCCCGTGTCTCTCTCCTGTTACCTCCATGCCCTGTTCATGCCCCATGTCTTCATCCTGTTACCCCCCACCCCCCTCTCATGCCCTGTATCTCTCTCCTGTTGCCCCACACCCCCGGTCATGCCCCGTGTCTCCCTGCTGTTGGCCTCCACCCCCCGCTCATGCCCCGTGTCTTTCTTCTGTTACCCTCCACCCCCCTCTCATGCCCTGTGTCTCTCTCCTGTTACCCCCATCCCCGCTCATGCCCCATGTCTCCCTACTGTTGCCCTCCACCCCCCGCTCATGCCCCGTGTCTCCCTCCTGTTGCCCCCCACTTCCCGCACATGCCCCGTGTCTCTCTCCTGTTTCCCCCCACCCCCCGCTCATGCCCCGTGTCTCCATTGTGTTCCCCCCACCCCCCGCTCATGCCCCGTGTCTGCCTACTGTTCCCACCCACCCCCCGCTCATGCCCCGTGTCTCCCTCGTGTTCCCCCCACCCCCTGCTCATGCCCGTGTCTCTCTCCTGTTACCTCCCACCCCCCTCTCATGCCCCGTGTCTCTCTCCTGTTGCCCCCGACCTCCCGGTCATGCCTTGTGTCTCCCTGCTGTTGCCCCCCACCCCACGCTCATGCCACGTGTCTCTCTCCTGTTACCCCCACCCCCTCTCATGCCCTGTGTCTCTCTCCTGTTACCCCCCACCCCCCTCTCATGCCCCGAGTCTCTCTCCTGTTGCCCTTCACCCCGGTAATACCCCGTGTCTCCCTTCTGTTGCCCCCCACCCCCTGGTCATGCCCCGTGTCTCCCTGCTGTTGCCCCCCACCCCCGCTCATGCCCCGTGTGTCTCTCCTGTTACCCCCCACCCCCTCTCATGCCCTGTGTCTCGCTTGTGTCCCCCCAACCCCTGCTCATGCCCTGTGTTTCACTGCTGTTACCCCCAACCCCGCTCATGCCCTGTGTCTAACTGCTGTTGCTCCCCACCCCCGCTCATATCCTGTGTCTCTCTCCTATTACCCCCCACCCCCCGCTCATGGCCCGTGTCTCACTCGTGATCCCCTGCCCCCTGATCATGCCCCGTGTCTCCCTGCTGTTGCCCCCCACCCCCGCTCATGCCCCGTGTCTCCCTGCTGTTGCCCCCCACCCCCTGCTCATTCCCCGTGTCTCTCTCCTGTTACCCCCACCCCCTGTTCATGCCCCATGTCTTCATCCTGTTACCCCCCACCCCCCTCTCATGCCCTGTGTCTCTCTCCTGTTGCCCCACAACCCCGGTCATGCCCCGTGTCTCCCTGCTGTTGGCCCCCACCCCCCGCTCATGCCCCGTGTCTCTTCTGTTACCCTCCACCCCCCTCTCATGCCCTGTGTCTCTCTCCTGTTACCCCCATCCCCGCTCATGCCCCGTGTCTCTCTCCTGTTACCCCCCATCACCCTCTCATGCCCCGTGTCTCTCTCCTGTTACCCCTACCACCTCTCATGCCCCAAGTCTCCCTGCTGTTGCCCCCCACCCCCGCTCATGCCCCGTGTCTCTCTCCTGTTACCTCCCACCCCCTCTCATGCCCTGTGTCTCCCTCGTGCCCCAACAACACCCTGCTCATGCCCCTTGTCTCCCTGCTGTTTCCCCCCACGCCCGGTCATGCCCTGTGTCTCCCTGCTGTTGCCCCCCACCCAGGCTCATGCCCCTTGTCTAACTGCTGTTTCCCCACACCCCCCGCTCATGCCCTGTATCTCGCTCCTGTTACCCCCCACCCCCTCTCATGCCCGGTGTCTCCCTCGTGCCCCCCAAGCCCTGCTCATGCCCCGTGTCTCCCTGCTGTTTTCCCCCACCCCGGTCATGCCCCGTGTCTCCCTGCTGTTGCCCCCCACCCCCCCTCATGCCACGTGTCTCCCTGCTGTTGCTCCCCACCCCCCACTCATGCCCCGTGTCTCCCTCCTGTTGCCCCCCACATCCCTCTCATGCCCTGTGTCTCTCTCCTGTTACCCCCCATCCCCACTCAGCCCCGTGTCTCTCTCCTGTTACCCCCAACCCTTCTCATGCCCTGTGTCTCTCTCCTGTTGCCCCCCACCCCCTGGTCATGCCCCGTGTCTCCCTGCTGTTGGCCCCACCCCCCGCTCATGCCCTGTGTCTCTATCCTGTTACCCCCCACCCCCTCTCATGCCCCATGTCTCTCTCCTGTTACCCCCACCCCCCGGTAATACCCCATGTCTCCCTTCTGTTGCCCCCCACCCCCCGGTTATGCCCCGTGTCTCCCTGCTGTTGCCCCCCGCTCATGCCCCGTGTCTCTACCTGTTTCCCCCACCCCCTTCTCATGCCCTGTGTCTCCCTCGTGTTCCCCCCACCCCCACTCATGCCCCGAGTCTCCCTGCTGTTTTCCCCCACCCCCCGGTTCATGCCCCGTGTCTCCCTGCTGTTGCCCTCCACCCCCCGCCTCCCTCGTGTTCCCACCCCCCGGTCATGCCCTGTGTCTCTCTCCTGTTACCCCCCACCCCCTCTCATGCCCTGTGTCTCCCTCGTGCCCCCCAACCCCCACTCATGCCCCGTGTCTCTCTGCTGTTGCCCCCCACACTGCTCATGACCCGTGTCTCCCTGCTATTGCCCCCCAACCTCCGCTCATGCCCTGTGTCTCTCTCCTGTTACCCCGCACTCCCGCTCATGCCCCGTGTCTCCCTCGTGTTCCCCCCACCCCCCACTCATGCCCTGTGTCTCCCTGCTGTTGCCCCTACCCCCGTTCATGCCCCGTGTCTCCCTCCTGTTGCCCCCTACCCCCCACTCATGCCCCGTGTCTCTCTCCTGATACCCGACACCGCCTGCTCATGCCCCGTATCTCCCTGCTGTTGCCCCCCACCCCCCGCTCATGCCCTGTGTCTCCCTGCTGTTGCCCTCAACCCCCGCTCATGCCAAGTGTCTCTCTCCTGTTACCTCCACCCCTATCATGCCCCATGTCTCTCTCCTGTTACCCCCACCCCCCTCTCATGCCCCGTGTCTCTCTCCTGTTGCCCCCCCAGTCATGCCCTGTGTCTCTCTCCTGTTACCCCCACCTCCCGCTCATGCCCCGTAACTCTCTCCTGTTACCCCCCACACCCAGCTCATGCCCCGTGTCTCTCTCCTGTTGCCCCTGCTCATGCCCCGTGTCTCCCTGCTGTTGCCCCTCACTGACCGCTCATGCCCCGTGTCTCCCTGCTGTTGCCCCCCACCCCCGCTCATGCCCCATGTCTCTCTCCTGTTTCCCCCCACTCATGCCCCGTGTCTCTCTTCTGTTTCCCCCCACCCCCCACTCATGCCCCCTGTCTCTCTCCTGTTACCTCCCACCCCCTCTCATGCCCTGTGTCTCCCTCGTGCCCAACAACACCCTGCTCATGCCCCTTGTCTCCCTGCTGTCTCCCCCCATGCCCGGTCATGCCCTGTGTCTCCCTGCTGTTGCCCCCCACCCCCGCTCATGCCCCTTGTCTAACTGCTGTTGCCCCACACCCCCGCTCATGCCCTGTATCTCTCTCCTGTTACCCCCCACCCCCTCTCATGCCCTGTGACTCCCTCGTGCCCCCCAACCCCCGCTCATGCCCCGTGTCTCCCTGCTGTTTTCCCCCACCCCGGTCATGCCCCGTGTCTCCCTGCTGTTGCCCCCCACGCCCCCTCATGCCCCGTGTCTCCCTGCTGTTGCTCCCCACCCCCACTCATGCCCCGTGTCTCCCTCCTGTTGCCCCCCCACATCCCTCTCATGCCCTGTGTCTCTCTCCTGTTATCCCCCATCCCCGCTCAGCCCCGTGTCTCTCTCCTGTTACCCCCAACCCTTCTCATGCCCTGTGTCTCTCTCCTGTTGCCCCCCACCCCCTGGTCATGCCCCGTGTCTCCCTGCTGTTGGCCCCCACCCCCCGCTCATGCCCTGTGTCTCTATCCTGTTACCCCCCACCCCCTCTCATGCCCCATGTCTCTCTCCTGTTACCCCCCACCCCCCGGTAATACCCCATGTCTCCCTTCTGTTGCCCCCCACCCCCCGGTTATGCCCCGTGTCTCCCTGCTGTTGCCCCCCGCTCATGCCCCGTGTGTCTACCTGTTTCCCCCACCCCCTTCTCATGCCCTGTGTCTCCCTCGTGTTCCCCCCACCCCCACTCATGCCCCGAGTCTCCCTGCTGTTTTCCCCCACCCCCCGGTTCATGCCCCGTGTCTCCCTGCTGTTGCCCTCCACCCCCCGCCTCCCTCGTGTTCCCCACCCCCCGGTCATGCCCTGTGTCTCTCTCCTGTTACCCCCCACCCCCTCTCATGCCCTGTGTCTCCCTCGTGCCCCCCCAACCCCCACTCATGCCCCGTGTCTCCCTGCTGTTGCCCCCCACACTGCTCATGACCTGTGTCTCCCTGCTATTGCCCCCCAACCTCCGCTCATGCCCTGTGTCTCTCTCCTGTTACCCCGCACTCCCGCTCATGCCCCGTGTCTCCCTCGTGTTCCCCCCACCCCCCACTCATGCCCTGTGTCTCCCTGCTGTTGCCCCCCACCCCCACTCATGCCCCGTGTCTCTCTCCTGATACCCCACACCGCCTGCTCATGCCCCGTATCTCCCTGCTGTTGCCCCCCACCCCCCGCTCATGCCCTGTGTCTCCCTGCTGTTGCCCCCAACCCCCGCTCATGCCAAGTGTCTCTCTCCTTTTACCCCCACCCCTATCATGCCCCATGTCTCTCTCCTGTTACCCCCACCCCCCTCTCATGCCCCGTGTCTCTCTCCTGTTGCCCCCCCGGTCATGCCCTGTGTCTCTCTACTGTTACCCCCACCTCCCGCTCATGCCCCGTAACTCTCTCCTGTTACCCCCCACACCCAGCTCATGCCCCGTGTCTCTCTCCTGTTGCCCCTGCTCATGCCCCGTGTCTCCCTGCTGTTGCCCCTCACTGACCGCTCATGCCCCGTGTCTCCCTGCTGTTGCCCCCCACCCCCGCTCATGCCCCATGTCTCTCTCCTGTTTCCCCCCACTCATGCCCCGTGTCTCTCTTCTGTTTCCCCCCACCCCCCACTCATGCCCCGTGTCTCTCTCCTGTTACCCCACGCTCATTCCCTGTGTCTCTCTCCTGTTGCCCCCACCCCTGCTCATGCCCCGTGTCTCTCTTCTGTTACCCCCCACCCTCCTCTCATGCCCCATGTCTCCCTGCTGTTGCCCCCCACCCCCGCTCATGCCCTGTGTCTCTCTCCCGTTACTCCCCCACGCCCCTCTCATGCCCCGTGTCTCTCTCCTGTTACCCCCACCCCCCTATCATGCCCCGTGTCTCTCTCCTGTTACCCCCCACCCCCTTTCATGCCCCGTGTCTCTCTCCTGTTACCCCCCACCCCCTTTCATGCCCCGTGTCTCTCTCCTGTTGCTCCCCACCACCCGCTCATGCCCTGTGTCTCCCTGCTGTTGCCCCCCACCCCCCGCTCATGCCCCGTGTCTCTCTCCTGTTACTCCCCAACCCGCTCATGCCCCCTGTCTCTCTGCTGTTGCCCCCCACCCCCCGGTCATGCCCCTTGTCTCCCTGCTGTTGCCCACCACCCCCCGCTCATGTCCCGTGTCTCCCTCGTGTTCCCCCCACCCCCCACTCATGCCCTGTGTCTCCCTGCTGTTTCCCCCCACCCCCCGTTCATGCCTCTGTCTCCCTCGTGTTGCCCCCCACCCCCCGCTCATGCCCCATGTCTCTCTCCTGTTATCGCCCACCCCCCTCTCATGCCCTGTGTCTCCCTCATGCCTCCCCAACCCCCGCTCATGCCCGTGTCTCCCTGCTGATTCCCCCACCCCTGGTCATGCCCCGTGTCTCCCTGCTGTTGCCCTCCACCCCGCCACTCATGCCCTGTGTCTAACTGCTGTTGCCCCCCACCTCCCGCTCATGCCCTGTGTCTCTCTCCTATTACCCCCACCCCCCGCTCATGCCCTGTGTCTCCCTCGTGTTCCCCCCACCCCCTGATCATGCCCTGTGTCTCCCTGCTGTTGCCCCCCACCCCCGCTCATGTCCTGTGTCTCCCTGCTGTTGCCCCCCACCCCCAGCTCATGACCCGTGTCTCCCTCCTGTTCCCCCCACCCCCCAGTCATGCCCTGTGTCTCCCTGCTGTTGCCCCTCACCCCCGCTCATGCCCCATGTCTCCCTGCTGTTGCCCCCATACCCTCGCTCTTGCCCCGTGTCTTTTTCCTGTTACCCCCCACACCCCGCTCATGCGCCGTGTGTCTCACCTGTCGCACCCCCAACCACTGTTCATGCCCCGTGTCTCTCTCCTGCTACCCCCCACCCCTCTCATGCCCCGTGTCTCTCTCTCCTGTCACCCCCCACCCCCCTCTCATGCCCCGTGTCTCTCTCCTGATACCCCCCACCCCCCTCTCATGCATCGTGTCTCCCTCGTGTTCCCCCCACCCCTCGCTTATGCCCCGTGTCTCCCTCCTGTTGCCCCCCACCGCCACTCATGCCCCGTGTCTCTCTCCTGTTACCCCCACCCCCCGATCATGCCCGTGTCTCCCTCTTGTTGCCCCCCACCCCCGCTCATGCCCCGTGTCTCCCTCGTGCTCCCCCCACCCCCTGCTCATGCCCCGTGTCTCCCTCTTGTTCCCCCATTCCCCGCTCATGCCCCATATCTCCCAGCTGTTGCCCCCCACCCCCTGCTCATGCCCCGTGTCTCTCTCCTGTTACCCCCTACCCCCGCTCATGCCCCGTGTCTCTCTCCTGTTACCCCCACCTCCTCTCATGCCCCGTGTCTCTCTGCTGTTGCCCCCCACTCACCGGTCATGCCCTGTGTCTCCCTGCTGTTGCACCCCACCCCACGCTCATGCCCCGTGTCTCTCTCCTGTTACCCCCCATGCCCCTCTCATGCCCTGTGTCTCTCTCCTGTTACCCCCCACCCCTCTCATGCCCCGAGTCTCTCTCCTGTTGCCCTCCACCCCGGTAATACCCTGTGTCTCCCTTCTATTGCCCCCCACCCCCTGGTCATGCCCCGTGTCTCCCAGCTGTTGCCCCCCACGTCCCGCTCATGCCCGTGTCTCTCTCCTGTTACCCCCCACCCCCCTCTCATGCCCTGTGTCTCCCTCGTGTCCCCACAACCCCCGCTCATGCCCTGTGTTTCACTGCTGTTACCCCCCAACCCCGATCATGCCCCGTGTCTCACTGCTGTTGCCCCCCACCCCCGCTCATGCCCTGTGTCTAACTGCTGTTGCCCCCCACCCCCCGCTCATGCCCTGTGTCTCTCTCCTATTACCCCCCACCCCCTGCTCATGGCCCGTGTCTCACTCGTGTTCCCCTGCCCCCTGATCATGCCACGTGTCTCCCTGCAGTTGCCCACTACCCCCGCTCATGCCCCGTGTCTCCCTGCTGTTGCCCCCCACCCCCTGCTCATTCCCCGTGTCTCTCTCCTGTTACCCCCATGCCCTGTTCATGCCCCATGTCTTCATCCTGTTACCCCCCACCCCCCTCTCATGCCCTGTGTCTCTCTCCTGTTGCCCCACACCCCCGGTCATGCCCTGTGTCTCTCTACTGTTACCCCCACCTCCCGCTCATGCCCCGTAACTCTCTCCTGTTACCCCCCACACCCAGCTCATGCCCCGTGTCTCTCTCCTGTTGCCCCTGCTCATGCCCCGTGTCTCCCTGCTGTTGCCCCTCACTGACCGCTCATGCCCCGTGTCTCCCTGCTGTTGCCCCCCACCCCCGCTCATGCCCCATGTCTCTCTCCTGTTTCCCCCCACTCATGCCCCGTGTCTCTCTTCTGTTTCCCCCCACCCCCCACTCATGCCCCGTGTCTCTCTCCTGTTACCCCACGCTCATTCCCTGTGTCTCTCTCCTGTTGCCCCCACCCCTGCTCATGCCCCGTGTCTCTCTTCTGTTACCCCCCACCCCCCTCTCATGCCCCATGTCTCCCTGCTGTTGCCCCCCACCCCCGCTCATGCCCTGTGTCTCTCTCCCGTTACTCCCCCACGCCCCTCTCATGCCCCGTGTCTCTCTCCTGTTACCCCCGCCCCCCTATCATGCCCCGTGTCTCTCTCCTGTTACCCCCCACCCCCTTTCATGCCTCGTGTCTCTCTCCTGTTACCCCCCACCCCCTTTCATGCCCCGTGTCTCTCTCCTGTTGCTCCCCACCACCCGCTCATGCCCTGTGTCTCCCTGCTGTTGCCCCCCACCCCCCGCTCATGCCCCGTGTCTCTCTCCTGTTACTCCCCAACCCGCTCATGCCCCCTGTCTCTCTGCTGTTGCCCCCCACCCCCGGTCATGCCCCTTGTCTCCCTGCTGTTGCCCACCACCCCCCGCTCATGTCCCGTGTCTCCCTCGTGTTCCCCCCACCCCCCACTCATGCCCTGTGTCTCCCTGCTGTTTCCCCCCACCCCCCGTTCATGCCTCTGTCTCCCTCGTGTTGCCCCCCACCCCCCGCTCATGCCCCATGTCTCTCTCCTGTTATCGCCCACCCCCCTCTCATGCCCTGTGTCTCCCTCATGCCTCCCCAACCCCCGCTCATGCCGTGTCTCCCTGCTGATTCCCCCACCCCTGGTCATGCCCCGTGTCTCCCTGCTGTTGCCCTCCACCCCGCCACTCATGCCCTGTGTCTAACTGCTGTTGCCCCCCACCTCCCGCTCATGCCCTGTGTCTCTCTCCTATTACCCCCACCCCCCGCTCATGCCCTGTGTCTCCCTCGTGTTCCCCCCACCCCCTGATCATGCCCTGTGTCTCCCTGCTGTTGCCCCCCACCCCCGCTCATGTCCTGTGTCTCCCTGCTGTTGCCACCCACCCCCAGCTCATGACCCGTGTCTCCCTCCTGTTCCCCCCACCCCCCAGTCATGCCCTGTGTCTCCCTGCTGTTGCCCCTCACCCCCGCTCATGCCCCATGTCTCCCTGCTGTTGCCCCCATACCCTCGCTCTTGCCCCGTGTCTTTTTCCTGTTACCCCCCACACCCCGCTCATGCGCCGTGTGTCTCACCTGTCGCACCCCCAACCACTGTTCATGCCCCGTGTCTCTCTCCTGCTACCCCCCACCCCTCTCATGCCCGTGTCTCTCTCTCCTGTTACCCCCCACCCCGCTCTCATGCCCCGTGTCTCTCTCCTGATACCCCCCACCCCCCTCTCATGCATCGTGTCTCCCTCGTGTTCCCCCCACCCCTCGCTTATGCCCCGTGTCTCCCTCCTGTTGCCCCCCACCGCCACTCATGCCCCGTGTCTCTCTCCTGTTACCCCCACCCCCCGCTCATGCCCGTGTCTCCCTCTTGTTGCCCCCCACCCCCGCTCATGCCCCGTGTCTCCCTCGTGCTCCCCCCACCCCCTGCTCATGCCCCGTGTCTCCCTCTTGTTCCCCCATTCCCCGCTCATGCCCCATATCTCCCAGCTGTTGCCCCCCATCCCCTGCTCATGCCCCGTGTCTCTCTCCTGTTACCCCCTACCCCCGCTCATGCCCCGTGTCTCTCTCCTGTTACCCCCACCTCCTCTCATGCCCCGTGTCTCTCTGCTATTGCCCCCCACTCACCGGTCATGCCCTGTGTCTCCCTGCTGTTGCACCCCACCCCACGCTCATGCCCCGTGTCTCTCTCCTGTTACCCCCCACGCCCCTCTCATGCCCTGTGTCTCTCTCCTGTTACCCCCCACCCCTCTCATGCCCCGAGTCTCTCTCCTGTTGCCCTCCACCCCGGTAATACCCTGTGTCTCCCTTCTGTTGCCCCCCACCCCCTGGTCATGCCCCGTGTCTCCCAGCTGTTGCCCCCCACGTCCCGCTCATGCCCGTGTCTCTCTCCTGTTACCCCCCACCCCCCTCTCATGCCCTGTGTCTCCCTCGTGTCCCCACAACCCCCGCTCATGCCCTGTGTGTCACTGCTGTTACCCCCCAACCCCGATCATGCCCTGTGTCTCACTGCTGTTGCCCCCCACCCCCGCTCATGCCCTGTGTCTAACTGCTGTTGCCCCCCACCCCCCGCTCATGCCCTGTGTCTCTCTCCTATTACCCCCCACCCCCTGCTCATGGCCCGTGTCTCACTCGTGTTCCCCTGCCCCCTGATCATGCCACGTGTCTCCCTGCAGTTGCCCACTACCCCCGCTCATGCCCCGTGTCTCCCTGCTGTTGCCCCCCACCCCCTGCTCATTCCCAGTGTCTCTCTCCTGTTACCCCCATGCCCTGTTCATGCCCCATGTCTTCATCCTGTTACCCCCCACCCCCCTCTCATGCCCTGTGTCTCTCTCCTGTTGCCCCACACCCCCGGTCATGCCCCGTGTCTCCCTGCTGTTGGCCCCCACCCCCCGCTCATGCCCCGTGTCTCTCTTCTGTTACCCTCCACCCCCCTCTCATGCCCTGTGTCTCTCTCCTGTTACCCCCCATCCCCGCTCATGCCCCGTGTCTCCCTACTGTTGCCCTCCACCCCCCGCTCATGCCCCGTGTCTCCCTCCTGTTGCCCTCCACTTCCCGCACATGCCCCGTGTCTCTCTCCTGTTACCCCCCATCCCCGCTCATGCCCCGTGTCTCCCTACTGTTGCCCTCCACCCCCCGCTCATGCCCCGTGTCTCCCTCCTGTTGCCCTCCACTTCCCGCTCATGCCCCGTGTCTCCATTGTGTTCCCCCCACCCCCCGCTCATGCCCCGTGTCTGCCTACTGTTCCCACCCACCCCCCGCTCATGCCCCGTGTCTCCCTCGTGTTCCCCCCATGCCCTGCTCATGCCCGTGTCTCTCTCCTGTTACCTCCCACCCCCCTCTCATGCCCCGTGTCTCTCTCCTGTTGCCCCCCACCTCCCGGTCATGCCTTGTGTCTCCCTGCTGTTGCCCCCCACCCCACGCTCATGCCACGTGTCTCTCTCTCCTGTTACCCCCACCCCCTCTCATGCCCTGTGTCTCTCTCCTGTTACCCCCCACCCCCTTCTCATGCCCCGAGTCTCTCTCCTGTTGCCCTTCACCCCGGTAATACCCCGTGTCTCCCTTCTGTTGCCCCCCACCCCCTGGTCATGCCCCGTGTCTCCCTGCTGTTGCCCCCCACCCCCGCTCATGCCCCGTGTCTCTCTCCTGTTACCCCCCACCCCCCTCTCATGCCCTGTGTCTCGCTCGTGTCCCCCCAACCCCTGCTCATGCCCTGTGTTTCACTGCTGTTACCCCCAACCCCGCTCATGCCCTGTGTCTAACTGCTGTTGCCCCCCACCCCCCGCTCATATCCTGTGTTTCTCTCCTATTACCCCCCACCCCCCGCTCATGGCCCGTGTCTCACTCGTGTTCCCCTGCCCCCTGATCATGCCCCGTGTCTCCCTGCTGTTGCCCCCCACCCCCGCTCATGCCCCGTGTCTCCCTGCTGTTGCCCCCCACCCCCTGCTCATTCCCCGTGTCTCTCCCCTGTTACCCCCACCCCCTGTTCATGCCCCATGTCTTCATCCTGTTACCCCCCACCCCCCTCTCATGCCCTGTGTCTCTCTCCTGTTGCCCCACAACCCCGGTCATGCCCCGTGTCTCCCTGCTGTTGGCCCCCACCCCCCGTTCATGCCCCGTGTCTCTCTTCTGTTACCCTCCACCCCCCTCTCATGCCCTGTGTCTCTCTCCTGTTACCCCCCATCCCCGCTCATGCCCCGTGTCTCTCTCCTGTTACCCCCATCACCCTCTCATGCCCCGTGTCTCTCTCCTGTTACCCCTACCCCCTCTCATGCCCCTTGTCTAACTGCTGTTGCCCCACACCCCCCGCTCATGCCCCGTGTCTCTCTCCTGTTACCTCCCACCCCCTCTCATGCCCTGTGTCTCCCTCGTGCCCCCCAACCCCCGCTCATGCCCCGTGTCTCCCTGCTGTTTTCCCCCACCCCGGTCATGCCCCGTGTCTCCCTGCTGTTGCCCCCCACCCCCCCTCATGCCCCGTGTCTCCCTGCTGTTGCTCCCCACCCCCCACTCATGCCCCGTGTCTCCCTCCTGTTGCCCCCCACATCCCTCTCATGCCCTGTGTCTCTCTCCTGTTACCCCCCATCCCCGCTCAGCCCCGTGTCTCTCTCCTGTTACCCCCAACCCTTCTCATGCCCTGTGTCTCTCTCCTGTTGCTCCCCACCCCCTGGTCATGCCCCGTGTCTCCCTGCTGTTGGCCCCCACCCCCCGCTCATGCCCTGTGTCTCTATCCTGTTACCCCCCACCCCCTCTCATGCCCCATGTCTCTCTCCTGTTACCCCCCACCCCCCGGTAATACCCCATGTCTCCCTTCTGTTGCCCCCCACCCCCCAGTTATGCCCCGTGTCTCCCTGCTGTTGCCCCCCACTCATGCCCCGTGTCTCTACCTGTTTCCCCCACCCCCTTCTCATGCCCTGTGTCTCCCTCTTGTTCCCCCCACCCCCACTCATGCCCCGAGTCTCCCTGCTGTTTTCCCCCACCCCCCGGTTCATGCCCCGTGTCTCCCTGCTGTTGCCCTCCACCCCCCGCCTCCCCTCGTGTTCCCCACCCCCCGGTCATGCCCTGTGTCTCCCTCGTGTCCCCACAACCCCCGCTCATGCGCCGTGTGTCTCACCTGTCGCACCCCCAACCACTGTTCATGCCCCGTGTCTCTCTCCTGCTACCCCCCACCCCTCTCATGCCCCGTGTCTCTCTCTCCTGTTACCCCCCACCCCCCTCTCATGCCCCGTGTCTCTCTCCTGATACCCCCCACCCCCTCTCATGCATCGTGTCTCCCTCGTGTTCCCCCCACCCCTCGCTTATGCCCCGTGTCTCCCTCCTGTTGCCCCCCACCGCCACTCATGCCCCGTGTCTCTCTCCTGTTACCCCCACCCCCCGCTCATGCCCGTGTCTCCCTCTTGTTGCCCCCCACCCCCGCTCATGCCCCGTGTCTCCCTCGTGCTCCCCCCACCCCCTGCTCATGCCCCGTGTCTCCCTCTTGTTCCCCCATTCCCCGCTCATGCCCCATATCTCCCAGCTGTTGCCCCCCACCCCCTGCTCATGCCCCGTGTCTCTCTCCTGTTACCCCCTACCCCCGCTCATGCCCCATGTCTCTTTCCTGTTACCCCCACCTCCTCTCATGCCCCGTGTCTCTCTGCTGTTGCCCCCCACTCACCGGTCATGCCCTGTGTCTCCCTGCTGTTGCACCCCACCCCACGCTCATGCCCCGTGTCTCTCTCCTGTTACCCCCCACGCCCCTCTCATGCCCTGTGTCTCTCTCCTGTTACCCCCCACCCCTCTCATGCCCCGAGTCTCTCTCCTGTTGCCCTCCACCCCGGTAATACCCTGTGTCTCCCTTCTGTTGCCCCCCACCCCCTGGTCATGCCCCGTGTCTCCCAGCTGTTGCCCCCCACGTCCCGCTCATGCCCGTGTCTCTCTCCTGTTACCCCCCTCTCATGCCCTGTGTCTCCCTCGTGTCCCCACAACCCCCGCTCATGCCCTGTGTTTCACTGCTGTTACCCCCCAACCCCGATCATGCCCCGTGTCTCACTGCTGTTGCCCCCCACCCCCGCTCATGCCCTGTGTCTAACTGCTGTTGCCCCCCACCCCCCGCTCATGCCCTGTGTCTCTCTCCTATTACCCCCCACCCCCTGCTCATGGCCCGTGTCTCACTCGTGTTCCCCTGCCCCCTGATCATGCCACGTGTCTCCCTGCAGTTGCCCACTGCCCCCGCTCATGCCCCGTGTCTCCCTGCTGTTGCCCCCCACCCCCTGCTCATTCCCCGTGTCTCTCTCCTGTTACCCCCATGCCCTGTTCATGCCCCATGTCTTCATCCTGTTACCCCCCACCCCCCTCTCATGCCCTGTGTCTCTCTCCTGTTGCCCCACACCCCCGGTCATGCCCCGTGTCTCCCTGCTGTTGGCCCCCACCCCCCGCTCATGCCCCGTGTCTCTCTTCTGTTACCCTCCACCCCCCTCTCATGCCCTGTGTCTCTCTCCTGTTACCCCCCATCCCCGCTCATGCCCCGTGTCTCCCTACTGTTGCCCTCCACCCCCCGCTCATGCCCCGTGTCTCCCTCCTGTTGCCCTCCACTTCCCGCACATGCCCCGTGTCTCTCTCCTGTTACCCCCCATCCCCGCTCATGCCCCGTGTCTCCCTACTGTTGCCCTCCACCCCCCGCTCATGCCCCGTGTCTCCCTCCTGTTGCCCTCCACTTCCCGCTCATGCCCCGTGTCTCCATTGTGTTCCCCCCACCCCTCGCTCATGCCCCGTGTCTGCCTACTGTTCCCAGCCACCCCCCGCTCATGCCCCGTGTCTCCCTCGTGTTCCCCCCACGCCCTGCTCATGCCCGTGTCTCTCTCCTGTTACCTCCCACCCCCCTCTCATGCCCCGTGTCTCTCTCCTGTTGCCCCCCACCTCCCGGTCATGCCTTGTGTCTCCCTGCTGTTGCCCCCCACCCCACGCTCATGCCACGTGTCTCTCTCTCCTGTTACCTCCACCCCCTCTCATGCCCTGTGTCTCTCTCCTGTTACCCCCCACCCCCCTCTCATGCCCCGAGTCTCTCTCCTGTTGCCCTTCACCCCGGTAATACCCCGTGTCTCCCTTCTGTTGCCCCCCACCCCCTGGTCATGCCCCGTGTCTCCCTGCTGTTGCCCCCCACCCCCGCTCATGCCCCGTGTCTCTCTCCTGTTACCCCCCACCCCCCTCTCATGCCCTGTGTCTCGCTCGTGTCCCCCCAACCCCTGCTCATGCCCTGTGTTTCACTGCTGTTACCCCCCAACCCCGCTCATGCCCTGTGTCTAACTGCTGTTGCCCCCCACCCCCCGCTCATATCCTGTGTTTCTCTCCTATTACCCCCCACCCCCCGCTCATGGCCCGTGTCTCACTCGTGTTCCCCTGCCCCCTGATCATGCCCCGTGTCTCCCTGCTGTTGCCCCCCACCCCCGCTCATGCCCCGTGTCTCCCTGCTGTTGCCCCCCACCCCCTGCTCATTCCCCGTGTCTCTCCCCTGTTACCCCCACCCCCTGTTCATGCCCCATGTCTTCATCCTGTTACCCCCCACCCCCCTCTCATGCCCTGTGTCTCTCTCCTGTTGCCCCACAACCCCGGTCATGCCCCGTGTCTCCCTGCTGTTGGCCCCCACCCCCCGCTCATGCCCCGTGTCTCTCTTCTGTTACCCTCCACCCCCCTCTCATGCCCTGTGTCTCTCTCCTGTTACCCCCCATCCCCGCTCATGCCCCGTGTCTCTCTCCTGTTACCCCCATCACCCTCTCATGCCCCGTGTCTCTCTCCTGTTACCCCTACCCCCTCTCATGCCCCTTGTCTAACTGCTGTTGCCCCACACCCCCCGCTCATGCCCCGTGTCTCTCTCCTGTTACCTCCCACCCCCTCTCATGCCCTGTGTCTCCCTCGTGCCCCCCAACCCCCGCTCATGCCCCGTGTCTCCCTGCTGTTTTCCCCCACCCCGGTCATGCCCCGTGTCTCCCTGTTGTTGCCCCCCACCCCCCCTCATGCCCCGTGTCTCCCTGCTGTTGCTCCCCACCCCCCACTCATGCCCCGTGTCTCCCTCCTGTTGCCCCCCACATCCCTCTCATGCCCTGTGTCTCTCTCCTGTTACCCCCCATCCCCGCTCAGCCCCGTGTCTCTCTCCTGTTACCCCCAACCCTTCTCATGCCCTGTGTCTCTCTCCTGTTGCCCCCCACCCCCTGGTCATGCCCCGTGTCTCCCTGCTGTTGGCCCCCACCCCCCGCTCATGCCCTGTGTCTCTATCCTGTTACCCCCCACCCCCTCTCATGCCCCATGTCTCTCTCCTGTTACCCCCCACCCCCCGGTAATACCCCATGTCTCCCTTCTGTTGCCCCCCACCCCCCGGTTATGCCCCGTGTCTCCCTGCTGTTGCCCCCCACTCATGCCCCATGTCTCTACCTGTTTCCCCCACCCCCTTCTCATGCCCTGTGTCTCCCTCTTGTTCCCCCCACCCCCACTCATGCCCCGAGTCTCCCTGCTGTTTTCCCCCACCCCCGGTTCATGCCCCGTGTCTCCCTGCTATTGCCCTCCACCCCCCGCCTCCCTCGTGTTCCCCACCCCCCGGTCATGCCCTGTGTCTCTCTCCTGTTACCCCCCACCCCCTCTCATGCCCTGTGTCTCCCTCGTGCCCCCCAACCCCCACTCATGCCTGGTGTCTCCCTGCTGTTGCCCCCCACACTGCTCATGACCTGTGTCTCCCTGTTATTGCCCCCCAACCTCCGCTCATGCCCTGTGTCTCTCTCCTGTTACCCCGCACTCCCGCTCATGCCCCGTGTCTCCCTCGTGTTCCCCCCACCCCCCACTCATGCCCTGTGTCTCCCTGCTGTTGTCCCCACCCCCGTTCATGCCCCGTGTCTCCCTCCTGTTGCCCCCTACCCCCCACTCATGCCCCGTGTCTCTCTCCTGATACCCCACACCACCTGCTCATGCCCCGTATCTCCCTGCTGTTGCCCCCCAACCTCCGCTCATGCCCTGTGTCTCCCTGCTGTTGCCCTCAACCCCCGCTCATGCCAAGTGTCTCTCTCCTGTTACCCCCACCCCTATCATGCCCCATGTCTCTCTCCTGTTACCCCCACCCCCCTCTCATGCCCCGTGTCTCTCTCCTGTTGCCCCCCCAGTCATGCCCTGTGTCTCTCTCCTGTTACCCCCACCTCCCGCTCATGCCCCGTAACTCTCTCCTGTTACCCCCCACACCCAGCTCATGACCCGTGTCTCTCTCCTATTGCCACTGCTCATGCCCCGTGTCTCCCTGCTGTTGCCCCTCACTGACTGCTCATGCCCCGTGTCTCCCTGCTGTTGCCCCCCACCCCCGCTCATGCCCCATGTCTCTCTCCTGTTTCCCCCCACTCATGCCCCGTGTCTCTCTTCTGTTTCCCCCCACCCCCCACTCATGCCCTGTGTCTCTCTCCTGTTACCTCCCACCCCCTCTCATGCCCTGTGTCTCCCTCGTGCCCCAACAACACCCTGCTCATGCCCTGTGTCTCCCTGCTGTTGCCCCCCACTCCTGCTCATGCCCCTTGTCTAACTGCTGTTGCCCCACACCCCCCGCTCATGCCCTGTATCTCTCTCCTGTTACCCCCCACCCCCTCTCATGCCCTGTGTCTCCCTCGTGCCCCCCAACCCCCGCTCATGCCCCGTGTCTCCCTGCTGTTTTCCCCCACTCCGGTCATGCCCCGTGTCTCCCTGCTGTTGCCCCCCAACCCCCACTCATGCCCCGTGTCTCCCTGCTGTTGCTCCCCACCCCCCACTCATGCCCCGTGTCTCCCTCCTGTTGCCCCCCCACATCCCTCTCATGCCCTGTGTCTCTCTCCTGATACCCCCCATCCCCGCTCAGCCCCGTGTCTCTCTCCTGTTACCCCCAACCCTTCTCATGCCCTGTGTCTCCCTCCTGTTGCCCCCCACCCCCTGGTCATGCCCCGTGTCTACCTGCTGTTGGCCCCCACCCCCCGCTCATGCCCTGTGTCTCTATCCTGTTACCCCCCACCCCCTCTCATGCCCCATGTCTCTCTCCTGTTACCCCCCACCCCCCGGTAATACCCCATGTCTCCCTTCTGTTGCCCCCCACCCCCCGGTTATGCCCCGTGTCTCCCTGCTGTTGCCCCCCGCTCATGCCCCGTGTCTCTACCTGTTTCCCCCACCCCCTTCTCATGCCCTGTGTCTCCCTCGTGTTCCCCCCACCCCCACTCATGCCCCGAGTCTCCCTGCTGTTTTCCCCCACCCCCTGGTTCATGCCCCATGTCTTCCTGCTGTTGCCCTCCACCCCCCACCTCCCTCGTGTTCCCCACCCCCCGGTCATGCCCTGTGTCTCTACCTGTTTCCCCCACCCCCTTCTCATGCCCTGTGTCTCCCTCGTGTTCCCCCCACCCCCACTCATGCCCCGAGTCTCCCTGCTGTTTTCCCCCACCCCCTGGTTCATGCCCCGTGTCTTCCTGCTGTTGCCCTCCACCCCCCACCTCCCTCGTGTTCCCCACCCCTCGGTCATGCCCTGTGTCTCTCTCCTGTTACCCCCCTCTCATGCCCTGTGTCTCCCTCGTGCCCCCCAACCCCCACTCATGCCCCGTGTCTCCCTGCTTTTGCCCCCCACACTGCTCATGACCTGTGTCTCCCTGCTATTGCCCCCCAACCTCCGCTCATGCCCTGTGTCTCTCTCCTGTTACCCCGCACTCCCGCTCATGCCCCGTGTCTCCCTCGTGTTCCCCCCACCCCCCACTCATGCCCTGTGTCTCCCTGCTGTTGCCCCCCACCCCCGTTCATGCCCCGTGTCTCCCTCCTGTTGCCCCCTACCCCCCACTCATGCCCCGTGTCTCTCTCCTGATACCCCACACCGCCTGCTCATGCCCCGTATCTCCCTGCTGTTGCCCCCCACCCCCCGCTCATGCCCTGTGTCTCCCTGCTGTTGCCCCCAACCCCCGCTCATGCCAAGTGTCTCTCTCCTGTTACCCCCACCCCTATCATGCCCCATGTCTCTCTCCTGTTACCCCCACCCCCCTCTCATGCCCCGTGTCTCTCTCCTGTTGCCCCCCCGGTCATGCTCTGTGTCTCTCTACTGTTACCCCCACCTCCCGCTCATGCCCCGTAACTCTCTCCTGTTACCCCCCACACCCAGCTCATGCCCCGTGTCTCTCTCCTGTTGCCCCTGCTCATGCCCCGTGTCTCCCTGCTGTTGCCCCTCACTGACCGCTCATGCCCCGTGTCTCCCTGCTGTTGCCCCCCACCCCCGCTCATGCCCCATGTCTCTCTCCTGTTTCCCCCCACTCATGCCCTGTGTCTCCCTTCTGTTTCCCCCCACCCCCCACTCATGCCCCGTGTCTCTCTCCTGTTACCCCACGCTCATTCCCTGTGTCTCTCTCCTGTTGCCCCCACCCCTGCTCATGCCCCGTGTCTCTCTTCTGTTACCCCCCACCCCCCTCTCATGCCCCATGTCTCCCTGCTGTTGCCCCCCACCCCCGCTCATGCCCTGTGTCTCTCTCCTGTTACTCCCCCACGCCCCTCTCATGCCCCGTGTCTCTCTCCTGTTACCCCCACCCCCCTATCATGCCCCGTGTCTCTCTCCTGTTACCCCCACCCCCTCTCATGCCCCGTGTCTCTCTCCTGTTGCTCCCCACCACCCGCTCATGCCCTGTGTCTCCCTGCTGTTGCCCCCCACCCCCCGCTCGTGTCTCTCTCCTGTTACTCCCCAACCCGCTCATGCCCCCTGTCTCTCTGCTGTTGCCCCCCACCCCCCGGTCATGCCCCTTGTCTCCCTGCTGTTGCCCACCACCCCCCGCTCATGTCCCGTGTCTCCCTCGTGTTCCCCCCACCCCCCACTCATGCCCTGTGTCTCCCTGCTGTTGCCCCCCACCCCCCGTTCATGCCTCTGTCTCCCTCGTGTTGCCCCCCACCCCCCGCTCATGCCCCATGTCTCTCTCCTGTTATCGCCCACCCCCTCTCATGCCCTGTGTCTCCCTCATGCCTCCCCAAACCCCGCTCATGCCCCGTGTCTCCCTGCTGTTTCCCCCACCCCTGGTCATGCCCCGTGTCTCCCTGCTGTTGCCCTCCACCCCGCCACTCATGCCCTGTGTCTAAATGCTGTTGCCCCCCACCTCCCGCTCATGCCCTGTGTCTCTCTCCTATTACCCCCCACCCCCCACTCATGCCCTGTGTCTCCCTCGTGTTCCCCCACCCCCTGATCATGCCCTGTGTCTCCCTGCTGTTGCCCCACACCCCCGCTCATGTCCTGTGTCTCCCTGCTGTTGCCCCCCACCCCCAGCTCATGACCCGTGTCCCCCTCCTGTTCCCCCACCCCCCAGTCATGCCCTGTGTCTCCCTGCTGTTGCCCCTCACCCCCGCTCATGCCCCATGTCTCCCTGCTGTTGCCCCCATACCCTCGCTCTTGCCCCGTGTCTTTTTCCTGTTACCCCCCACACCCCGCTCATACGCCGTGTGTCTCACCTGTCGCACCCCCAACCACTGTTCATGCCCCGTGTCTCTCTCCTGCTACCCCCCACCCCGCTCATGCCCTGTGTCTCTCTCCTGTTGCTCCCCACCCCCTCCCATGCCCCTGTATCCCTGCTGTTGCCCCCCAACCTCTGCTCATCCCCGTGTCTCCCTGCTGTTGCCGCCCACTCCCCCTCTCATGCCCCGTGTCTCTCTCTCCTGTTACCCCCCACCCCCCTCTCATGCCCCGTGTCTCTCTCCTGATACCCCCCACCCCCCTCTCATGCATCGTGTCTCCCTCGTGTTCCCCCCACCCCTCGCTTATGCCCCGTGTCTCCCTCCTGTTGCCCCCCACCGCCACTCATGCCCCGTGTCTCTCTCCTGTTACCCCCACCCCCCGCTCATGCCCGTGTCTCCCTCTTGTTGCCCCCCACCCCCGCTCATGCCCCGTGTCTCCCTCGTGCTCCCCCCACCCCCTGCTCATGCCCCGTGTCTCCCTCTTGTTCCCCCATTCCCCGCTCATGCCCCATATCTCCCAGCTGTTGCCCCCCACCCCCTGCTCATGCCCCGTGTCTCTCTCCTGTTACCCCCTACCCCCGCTCATGCCCCGTGTCTCTCTCCTGTTACCCCCACCTCCTCTCATGCCCCGTGTCTCTCTGCTGTTGCCCCCCACTCACCGGTCATGCCCTGTGTCTCCCTGCTGTTGCACCCCACCCCACGCTCATGCCCCGTGTCTCTCTCCTGTTACCCCCCACGCCCCTCTCATGCCCCGTGTCTCTCTCCTGTTACCCCCCACCCCCCTCTCATGCCCCGAGTCTCTCTGCTGTTGCCCCCCACCCCCGGTAATACCCCGTGTCTCCCTTCTGTTGCCCCCCCAGCCCCCGGTCATGCCCCATGTCTCCCTGCTGTTGCCCCCCACCCCCCGCTCATGCCCCGTGTCTCTCTCCTGTTACCCCACTCCCCCCTCTCATGCCCTGTGTCTCCCTCGTGTCCCCAACCCCCACTCATGCCCCGTGTCTCCCTGCTGTTTCCCCCCACCCCCGGTCATGCCCCATGTCTCCCTGCTGTTGCCCTCTACCCCCCGCTCATGCCTCGTGTCTAACTGCTGTTGCCCCCCACCTCCCGCTCATGCCCTGTGTCTCTCTCCTATTACCCCCACCCTCCGCTCATGCCCTGTGTCTCCCTCGTGTTCCCCCACCCCCTGATCATGCCCCGTGTCTCCCTTCTGTGTCCCCCCACCCCTCGCTCATGCCCCATGTCTCCCTGCTGTTGCCCCCCACCCCCCGCTCATGACCCATGTCTCCCTGCTGTTGCCCCACACCCTCCGCTCATGCCCCATGTCTCCCTGCTGTTGCCCCCACCCCCCGCTCATGCCCCGTGTCTCCCTGCTGTTTCCCCCACCCCTGGTCATGCCCGGTGTCTCCCTGCTGTTGCCCTCCACCCCGCCACTCATGCCCTGTGTCTAACTGCTGTTGCCCCCACCTCCCGCTCATTACCTGTGTCTCTCTCCTATTACCCCCCACCCTTCGCTCATGCCCTGTGTCTCCCTCGTGTTCCCCCCACCCCCTGATCATGCCCCGTGTCTCCCTGCTGTTGCCCCCCACCCCCAGCTCATGACCCGTGTCTCCCTCCTGTTCCCCCCACCCCACAGTCATGCCCTGTGTCTCCCTGTTGTTGCCCCTCACCCCCGCTCATGCCCCATGTCTCCCTGCTGTTGCCCCCCATACCCCTGCTCTTGCCCCATGTCTTTTTCCTGTTACCCCCCACACCCCGCTCATGCGCCGTGTGTCTCACCTGTCGCACCCCCAACCACCGCTCATGCCCCGTGTCTCTCTCCTGCTACCCCCCACCCCGCTCATGCCCTGTGTCTCTCTCCTGTTTCTCCCCACCCCCTCCCATGCCCCTGTATCCCTGCTGTTGCCCCCCACCCTCTGCTCATCCCCGTGTCTCCATGCTGTTGCCGCCCACCCCCCGCTCATGCCCCGTGTCTCTCTCATGTTATCCCCCACTCCCCCTCTCATGCCCCGTGTCTCTCTCTCCTGTTACCCCCCACCCCCTCTTATGCCCCGTGTCTCTCTCCTGATACCCCCCACCCCCCTCTCATGCATTGTGTCTACCTTGTGTTCCCCCCACCCTTCGCTTATGCCCCATGTCTCCCTCCTGTTGCCCCCCACCCCCGCTCATGCCCCGTGTCTCTCTCCTGTTACCCCCACCCCCCGCTCATGCCCCGTGTCTCCCTCTTGTTGCCCCCCACCCCCGCTCATGCCCCGTGTCTCCCTCATGTTCCCCCCACCCCCTGCTCATGCCTCGTGTCTCCCTCTTGTTCCCCCATCGCCCGCTCATGCCCCATATCTCCCAGCTGTTGCCCCCCAACCCCTGCTCATGCTCCGTGTCTCTCTCCTGTTACCCCCACCCCCGCTCATGCCCCGTGTCTCTCTCCTGTTACCCCCACCCCCTCTCATACCCCGTGTCTCTCTGCTGTTGCCCCCCACTCACCGGTCATGCCCTGTGTCTCCCTGCTGTTGCCCCCCACCCCACGCTCATGCCCCGTGTCTCTCTCCTGTTACCCCCCACACCCCTCTCATGCCCCGTGTCTCTCTCATGTTACCCCCACCCCCCTCTCATGCCCCGAGTCTCTCTGCTGTTGCCCCCCACCCCCGGTAATACCCCGTGTCTCCCTTCTGTTGCCCCCCACCCCCGGTCATGCCCTGTGTCTCCCTGATGTTGCCCCCCACCCCCCGCTCATACCCCGTGTCTCTCTCCAGTTACCCCCCTCCCCCCTCTCATGCCCTGTGTCTCCCTCGTGCCCCCCAACCCGCACTCATGACCCGTATCTCCCTGCTGTTTCCCCCCACCCCAGTCATGCCCCGTGTCTCCCTGCTGTTGCTCTCCACCCCCCGCTCATGCCCCGTGTCTAACTGCTGTTGCCCCCACCTCCCGCTCATGCCCTGTGTCTCTCTCCTATTACCCCCCACCCCCCGCTCATGCCCTGTGTCTCCCTCGTGTTCCCCCACCCCCTGATCATGCCCCGTGTCTCCCTGCTGTTGCCCCCCACCCCCTGCTCATGACCCATGTCTCCCTCCTGTTGTTCCCAACCCCCGGCTCATGCTCCATGTCTCCCTGCTGTTGCCCGCCACCCCCCGCTCATGCCCCATGTCTCCCTGCTGTTGCCCCCCACCCCCTGCTCATGACCCATGTCTCCCTGCTGTTGCCCCCCACCCCCCGCTCATCCCCCATGTCTCCCTGCTGTTGCCCCCACCCCCCGCTCATGCCCCATGTCTCCCTGCTGTTTCCCCCACCCCTGGTCATGCCCCGTGTCTCCCTGCTGTTGCCCTCCACCCCGCCACTCATGCGCTGTGTCTAACTGCTGTTGCCCCCCACCTCCCGCTCATGCCCTGTGTCTCTCTCTTATTACCCCCCACCCCCCACTTATGCCCTGTGTCTCCCTCGTGTTCCCCCCCACCCCCTGATCATGCCCCGTGTCTCCCTGCTGTTGCCCCCCACCCCGCTCATGTCCTGTGTCTCCCTGCTGTTGCCCCCCCCCAGCTCATGACCCGTGTCTCCCTCCTGTTCCCCCCCAGTCATGCCCTGTGTCTCCCTGCTGTTGCCCCTCACCCCCACTCATGCCCCATGTCTCCCTGCTGTTGCCCCCCATACCCCTGCTCTTGCCCCGTGTCTTTTTCCTGTTACCCCCTACACCCCGCTCATGCGCCGTGTGTCTCACCTGTCGCACCCCCAACCACCGCTCATGCCCCGTGTCTCTCTCCTGCTACCCCCCACCCTGCTCATGCCCTGTGTCTCTCTCCTGTTGCTCCCCACCCCCTCCCATGCCCCTGTATCCCTGCTGTTGCCCCCCACCCTCTGCTCATCCCAGTGTCTCCCTGCTGTTGCCGCCCACCCCCCGCTCATGCCCCGTTTCTCTCTCATGTTATCCCCCACTCCCCCTCTCATGCCCCGTGTCTCTCTCTCCTGTTACCCCCCACCCCCCTCTCATGCCCCGTGTCTCTCTCCTGATACCCCCACCCCCTCTCATGCATCGTTTCTCCCTCCTGTTTCCCCCCACCCCCGCTCATGCCCCGTGTCTATCTCCTGTTACCCCCACCCCCCACTCATGCCCCGTGTCTCCCTCTTGTTGCCCCCCACCCCCGCTCATGCCCCGTGTCTCCCTCGTGTCCCCCCACCCCCTGCTCATGCCCCGTGTCTCCCTCTTGTTCCCCCATCCCCCGCTCATGCCCCATATCTCCCAGCTGTTGCCCCCCACCCCCTGCTCATGCCCCGTGTCTCTCTCCTGTTACCCCCCACCCCCGCACATGCCCCATGTCTCTCTCCTGTTACCCCCACCCCGCTCATGCCCCACTCCCCCTCTCATGCCCCGTGTATCTCTCTCCTGTTACCCCCCACCCCCCTCTCATGCCCCGTGTCTCTCTCCTGATACCCCCCACCCCCTCTCATGCATCGTGTCTCCCTCGTGTTCCCCCCACCCCTCGCTTATGCCCTGTGTCTCCCTCCTGTTGCCCCCCACCCCCACTCATGCCCCGTGTCTCTCTCCTGTTACCCCCACCCCCCGCTCATGCCCCGTGTCTCCCTCTTGTTGCCCCCCACCCCCGCTCATGCCCCCTGTCTCCCTCGTGTTCCCCCCACCCCCTGCTCATGCCCCGTGTCTCCCTCTTGTTCCCCCATTCCCCGCTCATGCCCCATATCTCCCAGCTGTTGCCCCCCACCCCCTGCTCATGCCCCGTGTCTCTCTCCTGTTACCCCCACTCACCGGTCATGCCCCGTGTCTCTCTGCTGTTGCCCCCCACCCCCGGTAATACCCCGTGTCTCTCTTCTGTTGCCCCCCACCCCCGGTCATGCCCCGTGTCTCCCTGCTGTTGCCCCCCACCCCCCGCTCATGCCCCGTGTCTCTCTCCTGTTACCCCCGCCCCCTCTCATGCCCTGTGTCTCCCTCGTGCCACCCAACCCCCACTCATGCCCCGTGTCTCCCTGCTGTTTCCCCCCACCCCCGGTCATGCCCCATGTCTCCCTGCTGTTGCCCTCTACCCCCCCGCTCATGCCTCGTGTCTAACTGCTGTTGCCCCCCACCTCCCGCTCATGCCCTGTGTCTCTCTCCTATTACCCCCCACCCCCCGCTCATGCCCCGTGTCTCCCTCGTGTTCCCCCACCCCCTGATCATGCCCCGTGTCTCCCTTCTGTTGCCCCCCACCCCTCGCTCATGCCCCATGTCTCCCTGCTGTTGCCCCCCACCCCCTGCTCATGACCCATGTCTCCCTGCTGTTGCCCCCCACCCTCCGCTCATGCCCCATGTCTCCCTGCTGTTGCCCCCACCCCCCCGCTCATGCCCCGTGTCTCCCTGCTGTTTCCCCCAGCCCTGGTCATGCCCGGTGTCTCCCTGCTGTTGCCCTCCACCCCGCCACTCATGCCCTGTGTCTAACTGCTGTTGCCCCCACCTCCCGCTCATGACCTGTCTCTCTCTCCTATTACCCCCCACCCCCCGATCATGCCCTGTGTCTCCCTCGTGTTCCCCCCACCCCCTGATCATGCCCCGTGTCTCCCTGCTGTTGCCCCCCACCCCCGCTCATGTCCTGTGTCTCCCTGCTGTTGCCCCCCACCCCCAGCTCATGACCCGTGTCTCCCTCCTGTTCCCCCCACCCCCCAGTCATGCCCTGTGTCTCCCTGCTGTTGCCCCTCACCCCCGCTCATGCCCCATGTCTCCCTGCTGTTGCCCCCCATACCCCTGCTCTTGCCCTGTGTCTTTTTCCTGTTACCCCCCACACCCCGCTCATGCGCCGTGTGTCTCACCTGTCGCACCCCCAACCACCGCTCATGCCCCTTGTCTCTCTCCTGCTACCCCCCACCCCGCTCATACCCTGTGTCTCTCTCCTGTTTCTCCCCACCCCCTCCCATGCCCCTGTATCCCTGCTGTTGCCCCCCACCCTCTGCTCATCCCCGTGTCTCCCTGCTGTTGCCGCCCACCCCCCGCTCATGCCCCGTGTCTCTCTCATGCTATCCCCCACTCCCCCTCTCATGCCCCGTGTCTCCCTGCTGTTGCCCCCCACCCCCAGCTCATGACCCGTGTCTCCCTCCTGTTCCCCCCACCCCCCAGTCATGCCCTGTGTCTCCCTGCTGTTGCCCCTCACCCCCGCTCATGCCCCATGTCTCCCTGCTGTTGCCCCCATACCCCTGCTCTTGCCCTGTGTCTTTTTCCTGTTACCCCCCACACCCCGCTCATGCCCCGTGTCTCTCTCATGTTATCCCTCACTCCCCCTCTCATGCCCCGTGTCTCTCTCTCCTGTTACCCCCCACCCCCTCTTATGCCCCGTGTCTCTCTCCTGTTACCCCCCACACCCCTCTCATGCCCCGTGTCTCTCTCCTGTTACCCCCCACCCCCTCTCATGCCCCGAGTCTCTCTGCTGTTGCCCCCCACCCGCGGTAATACCCCGTGTCTCCCTTCTGTTGCCCCCCACACCCGGTCATGCCCTGTGTCTCCCTGCTGTTGCCCCCCACCCCCCGCTCATGCCCCGTGTCTCTCTCCAGTTACCCCCCTCCCCCCTCTCATGCCCTGTGTCTCCCTCGTGCCCCCCAAACCCCACTCATGCCCCGTATCTCCCTGCTGTTTCCCCCACCCCACTCATGCCCCGTGTCTCCCTGCTGTTGCCCTCCACCCCCCCGCTCATGCCCCGTGTCTAACTGCTGTTGCCCCCCACCTCCCGCTCATGCCCTGTGTCTCTCTCCTATTACCCCCACCCCCGCTCATGCCCTGTGTCTCCCTCGTGTTCCCCCACCCCCTGATCATGCCCCGTGTCTCCCTGCTGTTGCCCCCCACCCCCTGCTCATGACCCATGTCTCCCTGCTGTTGCCCCCCACCCCCCGCTCATGCTCCATGTCTCCCTGCTGTTGCCCCCCACCCCCGCTCATGCCCCATGTCTCCCTGCTGTTGCCCCCCACCCCCTGCTCATGACCCATGTCTCCCTGCTGTTGCCCCCCACCCCCCGCTCATCCCCCATGTCTCCCTGCTGTTGTCCCCACCCCCCGCTCATGCCCCATGTCTCCCTGCTGTTTCCCCCACCCCTGGTCATGCCCCGTGTCTCCCTGCTGTTGCCCTCCACCCCGCCACTCATGCGCTGTGTCTAACTGCTGTTGCCCCCCACCTCCCGCTCATGCCCTGTGTCTCTCTCTTATTACCCCCACCCCCCACTTATGCCCTGTGTCTCCCTCGTGTTCCCCCCACCCCCTGATCATGCCCCGTGTCTCTCTCCTGCTACCCCCCACCCTGCTCATGCCCTGTGTCTCTCTCCTGTTGCTCCCCACCCCCTCCCATGCCCCTGTATCCCTGCTGTTGCCCCCCACCCTCTGCTCATCCCCGTGTCTCCCTGCTGTTGCCGCCCACCCCCCGCTCATGCCCCGTGTCTCTCTCATGTTATCCCCCACTCCCCCTCTCATGCCCCGTGTCTCTCTCTCCTGTTACCCCACACCCCCCTCTCATGCCCCGTGTCTCTCTCCTGATACCCCCCAACCCCTCTCATGCCTCGTTTCTCCCTCCTGTTTCCCCCACCCCCGCTCATGCCCCGTGTCTATCTCCTGTTACCCCCACCCCCCGCTCATGCCCCATGTCTCCCTCTTGTTGCCCCCCACCCCCACTCATGCCCCGTGTCTCCCTCTTGTTGCCCCCACCCCCGCTCATGCCCCGTGTCTCCCTCGTGTTCCTCCCACGCCCTGCTCATGCCCCGTGTCTCCCTCTTGTTCCCCCACCCCCCGCTCATGCCCCATATCTCCCAGCTGTTGCCCCCACCCCCTGCTCATGCCCCGTGTCTCTCTCCTGTTACCCCCACCCCCTCCCATGCCCCGTGTCTCTGCTGTTGCCCCCCACTCACCGGTCACGCCCTGTGTCTCCCTGCTGTTGCCCCCCACCCCACGCTCATGCCCCGTGTCTCTCTCCTGTTACCCCCCACACCCCTCTCATGCCCCGTGTCTCTCTCCTGTTACCCCCACCCCTCTCTCATGCCACGAGTCTCTCTGCTGTTGCCCCCCACCCCCGGTAATACCCCCGTGTCTCCCTTCTGTTGCCCCCCACCCCCGGTCATGCCCCGTGTCTCCCTGATGTTGCCCCCCACCCCCTGCTCATGCCCCGTGTCTCTCTCCTGTTACCCCCCTCCCCCCTCTCATGCCCTGTGTCTCCCTCGTGCCCCACAACCCCCGCTCATGCCCCGTATCTCCCTGCTGTTTCCCCCCAACCCAGTCATGCCCCGTGTCTCCCTGCTGTTGCCCCCAACCCCCCGCTCATGCTCCATGTCTCCCTGCTGTTGCCCGCCACCCCCCGCTCATGCCCCATGTCTCCCTGCTGTTGCCCCCACCCCCTGCTCATGACCCATGTCTCCCTGCTGTTGCCCCCCACCCCCCGCTCATCCCCCATGTCTCCCTGCTGTTGCCCCCACCCCCGCTCATGCCCCATGTCTCCCTGCTGTTTCCCCCACCCCTGGTCATGCTCCGTGTCTCCCTGCTGTTGCCCTCCACCCCGCCACTCATGCGCTGTGTCTAACTGCTGTTGCCCCCCACCTCCCGCTCATGCCCTGTGTCTCTCTCTTATTACCCCCCACCCCCCACTTATGCCCTGTGTCTCCCTCGTGTTCCCCCCACCCCCTGATCATGCCCTGTGTCTCCCTGCTGTTGCCCCCCACCCCCGCTCATGTCCTGTGTCTCCCTGCTGTTGCCCCCCACCCCCAGCTCATGACCCGTGTCTCCCTCCTGTTCCCCCCCCAGTCATGCCCTGTGTCTCCCTGCTGTTCCCCCTCACCCCCACTCATGCCCCATGTCTCCCTGCTGTTGCCCCCCATACCCCTGCTCTTGCCCCGTGTCTTTTTCCTGTTACCCCCTACACCCCGCTCATGCGCCGTGTGTCTCACCTGTCGCACCCCCAACCACCGCTCATGCCCCGTGCTCTCTCCTGCTACCCCCCACCCTGCTCATGCCCTGTGTCTCTCTCCTGTTGCTCCCCACCCCCTCCCATGCCCCTGTATCCCTGCTGTTGCCCCCACCCTCCGCTCATCCCAGTGTCTCCCTGCTGTTGCCGCCCACCTCCCGCTCATGCCCCGTTTCTCTCTCATGTTATCCCCCACTCCCCCTCTCATGCCCCGTGTCTCTCTCTCCTGTTACCCCCCACCCCCTCTCATGCCCCGTGTCTCTCTCCTGATACCCCCCACCCAGTCTCATGCATCGTTTCTCCCTCCTGTTTCCCCCCACCCCCGCTCATGCCTCGTGTCTATCTCCTGTTACCCCCACCCCCCACTCATGCCCCGTGTCTCCCTCTTGTTGCCCCCCACCCCCGCTCATGCCCCGTGTCTCCCTCTTGTTGCCCCCACCCCCGCTCATGCCCCGTGTCTCCCCCGTGTTCCCCCACCCCCTGCTCATGCCCCGTGTCTCCCTCTTGTTCCCCCATCCCCCGCTCATGCCCCATATCTCCCAGCTGTTGCCCCCACCCCCTGCTCATGCCCCATGTCTCTCTCCTGTTACCCCCCACCCCCGCTCATGCCCCATGTCTCTCTCCTGTTACCCCCACCCGCTCATGCCCCATGTCTCTCTGATGTTACCCCCCACTCTCCCTCTCATGCCCCGTGTCTCTCTCTCCTGTTACCCCCCACCCCCCTCTCATGCCCCGTGTCTCTCTCCTGATACCCCCCACCCCCCTCTCATGCATCGTGTCTCCCTCGTGTTCCCCCCACCCCTCGCTTATGCCCCGTGTCTCCCTCCTGTTGCCCCCCATCCCCACTCATGCCCCGTGTCTCTCTCCTGTTACCCCCACCCCCCGCTCATGCCCCGTGTCTCCCTCTTGTTGCCCCCCACCCCCGCTCATGCCCCGTGTCTCCCTCGTGTTCCCCCCACCCCCGCTCATGTCCTGTGTCTCCCTGCTGTTGCCCCCCACCCCCAGCTCATGACCCGTGTCTCCCTCCTGTTCCCCCCACCCCCCAGTCATGCCCTGTGTCTCCCTGCTGTTGCCCCTCACCCCCGCTCATGCCCCATGTCTCCCTGCTGTTGCCCCCATACCCCTGCTCTTGCCCTGTGTCTTTTTCCTGTTACCCCCCACACCCTGCTCATGCGCCGTGTGTCTCACCTGTCGCACCCCCAACCACCGCTCATGCCCCGTGTCTCTCTCCTGCTACCCCCACCCCGCTCATGCCCTGTGTCTCTCTCCTGTTTCTCCCCACCCCTCCCATGCCCCTGTATCCCTGCTGTTGCCCCCCCACCCTCTGCTCATCCCCGTGTCTCCCTGCTGTTGCCGCCCACCCCCCGCTCATGCCCCGTGTCTCTCTCATGTTATCCCCCACTCCCCCTCTCATGCCCCGTGTCTCCCTGCTGTTGCCCCCCACCCCCAGCTCATGACCCGTGTCTCCCTCCCTGTTCCCCCCACCCCCCAGTCATGCCCTGTGTCTCCCTGCTGTTGCCCCTCACCCCCACTCATGCCCCATGTCTCCCTGCTGTTGCCCCATACCCCTGCTCTTGCCCTGTGTCTTTTTCCTGTTACCCCCCACACCCCGCTCATGCGCCGTGTGTCTCACCTGTCGCACCCCCAACCACCGCTCATGCCCCGTGTCTCTCTCCTGCTACCCCCCACCCAGCTCATGCCCTGTGTCTCTCTCCTGTTTCTCCCCACCCCCTCCCATGCCCCTGTATCCCTGCTGTTGCCCCCCACCCTCTGCTCATCCCCGTGTCTCCCTGCTGTTGCCGCCCACCCCCCGCTCATGCCCCGTGTCTCTCTCATGTTATCCCCCACTCCCCCTCTCATGCCCCGTGTCTCTCTCTCCACCCCCCCACCCCCTCTTATGCCCCGTGTCTCTCTCCTGTTACCCCCCACACCCCTCTCATGCCCCGTGTCTCTCTCCTGTTACCCCCCCACCCCCCTCTCATGCCCCGAGTCTCTCTGCTGTTGCCCCCCACCCGCGGTAATACCCCGTGTCTCCCTTCTGTTGCCCCCCACCCCCGGTCATGCCCTGTGTCTCCCTGCTGTTGCCCCCCACCCCCGCTCATGCCCCGTGTCTCTCTCCAGTTACCCCCCTCCCCCCTCTCATGCCCTGTGTCTCCCTCGTGCCCCCCAAACCCCACTGATGCCCCGTATCTCCCTGCTGTTTCCCCCCACCCCACTCATGCCCCGTGTCTCCCTGCTGTTGCCCTCCACCCCCCCGCTCATGCCCCGTGTCTAACTGCTGTTGCCCCCCACCTCCCGCTCATGCCCTGTGTCTCTCTCCTATTACCCCCCACCCCCCGCTCATGCCCTGTGTCTCCCTCGTGTTCCCCCACCCCCTGATCATGCCCCGTGTCTCCCTGCTGTTGCCCCCCACCCCCTGCTCATGACCCATGTCTCCCTGCTGTTGCCCCCCACCCCCCGCTCATGCTCCATGTCTCCCTGCTGTTGCCCCCCACCCCCCGCTCATGCCCCATGTCTCCCTGCTGTTGCCCCCCACCCCCTGCTCATGACCCATGTCTCCCTGCTGTTGCCCCCCACCCCCCGCTCATCCCCCATGTCTCCCTGCTGTTGCCCCCACCCCCCCGCTCATGCCCCATGTCTCCCTGCTGTTTCCCCCACCCCTGGTCATGCCCCGTGTCTCCCTGCTGTTGCCCTCCACCCCGCCACTCATGCGCTGTGTCTAACTGCTGTTGCCCCCCACCTCCCGCTCATGCCCTGTGTCTCTCTCTTATTACCCCCACCCCCCACTTATGCCCTGTGTCTCCCTCGTGTTCCCCCCACCCCCTGATCATGCCCCGTGTCTCCCTGCTGTTGCCCCCCACCCCCGCTCATGTCCTGTGTCTCCCTGCTGTTGCCCACCACCCCCAGCTCATGACCCGTGTCTCCCTCCTGTCCCCCCCCAGTCATGCCCTGTGTCTCCCTGCTGTTGCCCCTCACCCCGCTCATGCCCCATGCTCCCTGCAGTTGCCCCCCATTCCCCTGCTCTTGCCCCGTGTCTTTTTCCTGTTACCCCCCACACCCCGCTCATGCGCCGTGTGTCTCACCTGTCGCACCCCCAACCACCGCTCATGCCCTGTGTCTCTCTCCTGTTGCTCCCCACCCCCTCCCATGCCCCTGTATCCCTGCTGTTGCCCCCACCCTCTGCTCATCCCCGTGTCTCCCTGCTGTTGCCGCCCACCCCCGCTCATGCCCCGTGTCTCTCTCATGTTATCCCCCACTCCCCCTCTCATGCCCCGTGTCTCTCTCTCCTGTTACCCCCCACCCCCCTCTCATGCCTCGTGTCTCTCTCCTGATACCCCCCACCCCCTCTCATGCATCGTTTCTCCCTCCTGTTTCCCCCCACCCCCGCTCATGCCCCGTGTCTATCTCCTGTTACCCCCACCCCCGCTCATGCCCCATGTCTCCCTCTTGTTGCCCCCCACCCCCGCTCATGCCCCGTGTCTCCCTCTTGTTGCCCCCACCCCCGCTCATGCCCCGTGTCTCCCTCGTGTTCCCCCCACCCCCTGCGCATGCCCCGTGTCTCCCTCTTGTTCCCCCATCCCCCGCTCATGCCCCATATCTCCCAGCTGTTGCCCCCCACCCCCTGCTCATGCCCCGTGTCTCTCTCCTGTTACCCCCCACCCCCGCTCATGCCCCATGTCTCTCTCCTGTTACCCCCACCCCCGCTCATGCCCCGTGTCTATCTCCTGTTACCCCCACCCCCCACTCATGCCCCGTGTCTCCCTCTTTTTGCCCCCCACCCCCGCTCATGCCCCGTGTCTCCCTCTTGTTGCCCCCACCCCCGCTCATGCCTCGTGTCTCCCCTGTGTTCCCCCACCCCTGCTCATGCCCCGTGTCTCCCTCTTGTTCCCCCATCCCCCGCTCATGCCCCATATCTCCCAGCTGTTGCCCCCCACCCCCTGCTCATGCCCCGTGTCTCTCTCCTGTTACCCCCACCCCCGCTCATGCCCCATGTCTCTCTCCTGTTACCCCCACCCCGCTCATGCCCCATGTCTCTCTGATGTTACCCCCCACTCCCCTCTCATGCCCCGTGTCTCTCTCTCCTGTTACCCCCCACCCCCCTCTCATGCCCCGTGTCTCTCTCCTGATACCCCCCACCCCCTCTCATGCATCGTGTCTCCCTCGTGTTCCCCCCACCCCTCGCTTATGCCCCGTGTCTCCCTCCTGTTGCCCCCACCCCCACTCATGCCCCGTGTCTCTCTCCTGTTACCCCCACCCCCCGCTCATGCCCCGTGTCTCCCTCTTGTTGCCCCCCACCCCCGCTCATGCCCCGTGTCTCCCTCGTGTTCCCCCCACCCCCTGCTCATGCCCCGTGTCTCCCTCTTGTTCCCCCATTCCCCGCTCATGCCCCATATCTCCCAGCTGTTGCCCCCCACCCCCTGCTCATGCCCGTGTCTCTCTCCTGTTACCCCCTACCCCCGCTCATGCCCCGTGTCTCTCTCCTGTTACCCCCACCTCCTCTCATGCCCCGTGTCTCTCTGCTGTTGCCCCCCACTCACCGGTCATGCCCTGCGTCTCCCTGCTGTTGCACCCCACCCCATGCTCATGCTCCGTGTCTCTCTCCTGTTACCCCCCACACCCCTATCATGCCCCGTGTCTCTCTGCTGTTGCCCCCCCACCCCCGGTAATACCCCGTGTCTCTCTTCTGTTGCCCCCCACCCCCCGGTCATGCCCCGTGTCTCCCTGCTGTTGCCCCCACCCCCCGCTCATGCCCCGTGTCTCTCTCCTGTTACCCCCTCCCCCCTCTCATGCCCTGTGTCTCCCTCGTGCCCCCCAACCCCCACTCATGCCCCGTGTCTCCCTGCTGTTTCCCCCCACCCCCGGTCATGCCCCATGTCTCCCTGCTGTTGCCCTCTACCCCCCCGCTCATGCCTCGTGTCTAACTGCTGTTGCCCCCCACCTCCCGCTCATGCCCTGTGTCTCTCTCCTATTACCCCCCACCTCCCGCTCATGCCCCGTGTCTCCCTCGTGTTCCCCCACCCCCTGATCATGCCCCGTGTCTCCCTTCTGTTGCCCCCCACCCCTTGCTCATGCCCCATGTCTCCCTGCTGTTGCCCCCCACCCCCCGCTCATGACCCATGTCTCCCTGCTGTTGCCCCCACCCTCCGCTCATGCCCCATGTCTCCCTGCTGTTGCCCCCACCCCCCGATCATGCCCCGTGTCTCCCTGCTGTTTCCCCCACCCCTGGTCATGCCCGGTGTCTCCCTGCTGTTGCCCTCCACCCCGCCACTCATGCCCTGTGTCTAACTGCTGTTGCCCCCACCTCCCGCTCATGACCTGTCTCTCTCTCCTATTACCCCCCACCCCCCGATCATGCCCTGTGTCTCCCTCGTGTTCCCCCACCCCCTGATCATGCCCCGTGTCTCCCTGCTGTTGCCCCCCACCCCCGCTCATGTCCTGTGTCTCCCTGCTGTTGCCCCCCACCCCCAGCTCATGACCCGTGTCTCCCTCCTGTTCCCCCCACCCCCCAGTCATGCCCTGTGTCTCCCTGCTGTTGCCCCTCACCCCCGCTCATGCCCCATGTCTCCCTGCTGTTGCCCCCCATACCCCTGCTCTTGCCCTGTGTCTTTTTCCTGTTACCCCCACACCCTGCTCATGCGCCGTGTGTCTCACCTGTCGCACCCCCAACCACCGCTCATGCCCCGTGTCTCTCTCCTGCTACCCCCCACCCCGCTCATGCCCTGTGTCTCTCTCCTGTTTCTCCCCACCCCCTCCCATGCCCCTGTATCCCTGCTGTTGCCCCCCACCCTCTGCTCATCCCCGTGTCTCCCTGCTGTTGCCGCCCACCCCCCGCTCATGCCCCGTGTCTCTCTCATGTTATCCCCCACTCCCCCTCTCATGCCCCGTGTCTCCCTGCTGTTGCCCCCCACCCCCAGCTCATGACCCGTGTCTCCCTCCTGTTCCCCCCCACCCCCCTGTCATGCCCTGTGTCTCCCTGCTGTTGCCCCTCACCCCCGCTCATGCCCCATGTCTCCCTGCTGTTGCCCCATACCCCTGCTCTTGCACTGTGTCTTTTTCCTGTTACCCCCACACCCCGCTCATGCGCCGTGTGTCTCACCTGTCGCACCCCCAACCACCGCTCATGCCCCGTGTCTCTCTCCTGCTACCCCCACCCAGCCCATGCCCTGTGTCTCTCTCCTGTTTCTCCCCACCCCCTCCCATGCCCCTGTATCCCTGCTGTTGCCCCCCACCCTCTGCTCATCCCCGTGTCTCCCTGCTGTTGCCGCCCACCCCCCGCTCATGCCCCGTGTCTCTCTCATGTTATCCCCCACTCCCCCTCTCATGCCCCGTGTCTCTCTCTCCTGTTACCCCCCACCCCCTTTTATGCCCCGTGTCTCTCTCCTGTTACCTCCCACACCCCTCTCATGCCCCGTGTCTCTCTCCTGTTACCCCCACCCCCCTCTCATGCCCCGAGTCTCTCTGCTGTTGCCCCCCACCCGCGGTAATACCCCGTGTCTCCCTTCTGTTGCCCCCCACCCCCGGTCATGCCCTGTGTCTCCCTGCTGTTGCCCCCCACCCCCCGCTCATGCCCCGTGTCTCTCTCCAGTTACCCCCCTCCCCCCTCTCATGCCCTGTGTCTCCCTCGTGCCCCCCAAACCCCACTCATGCCCCGTATCTCCCTGCTGTTTGCCCCCACCCCACTCATGCCCCGTGTCTCCCTGCTGTTGCCCTCCACCCCCCCGCTCATGCCCCGTGTCTAACTGCTGTTGCCCCCCACCTCCCGCTCATGCCCTGTGTCTCTCTCCTATTACCCCCCACCCCCCGCTCATGCCCTGTGTCTCCCTCGTGTTCCCCCACCCCCTGATCATGCCCCGTGTCTCCCTGCTGTTGCCCCCCACACCCTGCTCATGACCCATGTCTCCCTGCTGTTGCCCCCTACCCCCCGCTCATCCCCCATGTCTCCCTGCTGTTGCCCCCACCCCCCCGCTCATGCCCCATGTCTCCCTGCTGTTGCCCCCACCCCCCCGCTCATGCTCCATGTCTCCCTGCTGTTGCCCCCCACCCCCCGCTCATGCCCCATGTCTCCCTGCTGCTGCCCCCACCCCCTGCTCATGACCCATGTCTCCCTGCTGTTGCCCCCCACCCCCGCTCATCCCCCATGTCTCCCTGCTGTTGCCCCCACCCCCCGCTCATGCCCCATGTCTCCCTGCTGTTTCCCCCACCCCTGGTCATGCCCCGTGTCTCCCTGCTGTTGCCCTCCACCCCGCCACTCATGCCCTGTGTCTAACTGCTGTTGCCCCCACCTCCCGCTCATGCCCTGTGTCTCTCTCTTATTACCCCCACCCCCCACTTATGCCCTGTGTCTCCCTCGTGTTCCCCCCACCCCCTGATCATGCCCCGTGTCTCCCTGCTGTTGCCCCCCACCCCCGCTCATGTCCTGTGTCTCCCTGCTGTTGCCCACCACCCCCAGCTCATGACCCGTGTCTCCCTCCTGTCCCCCCCAGTCATGCCCTGTGTCTCCCTGCTGTTGCCCCTCACCCCCGCTCATGCCCCATGTCTCCCTGCTGTTGCCCCCCATTCCCCTGCTCTTGCCCCGTGTCTTTTTCCTGTTACCCCCCACAGCCCGCTCATGCGCCGTGTGTCTCACCTGTCGCACCCCCAACCACTGCTCATGCCCTGTGTCTCTCTCCTGCTACCCCCCACCCCGCTCATGCCCTGTGTCTCTCTCCTGTTGCTCCCCACCCCCTCCCATGCCCCTGTATCCCTGCTGTTGCCCCCACCCTCTGCTCATCCCCGTGTCTCCCTGCTGTTGCCGCCCACCCCCCGCTCATGCCCCGTGTCTCTCTCATGTTATCCCCCACTCCCCCTCTCATGCCCCGTGTCTCTCTCTCCTGTTACCCCCCACCCCCCTCTCATGCCTCGTGTCTCTCTCCTGATACCCCCACCCCTCTCATGCATCGTTTCTCCCTCCTGTTTCCCCCCACCCCCGCTCATGCCCCGTGTCTATCTCCTGTTACCCCCACCCCCGCTCATGCCCCATGTCTCCCTCTTGTTGCCCCCCACCCCCGCTCATGCCCCGTGTCTCCCTCTTGTTGCCCCCACCCCCGCTCATGCCCCGTGTCTCCCTCGTGTTCCCCCCACCCCTGCGCATGCCCCGTGTCTCCCTCTTGTTCCCCCATCCCCCGCTCATGCCCCATATCTCCCAGCTGTTGCCCCCCACCCCCTGCTCATGCCCCGTGTCTCTCCCCTGTTACCCCCCACCCCCGCTCATGCCCCATGTCTCTCTCCTGTTACCCCCACCCCCTCCCATGCCCCGTGTCTCTCTGCTGTTGCCCCCCACTCACCGGTCATGCCCTGTGTCTCCCTGCTGTTGCACCCCACTCATGCCCCATGTCTCCCTGCTGTTGCCCCCCACCCCCCGCTCATGTCCCATGTCTCCCTCCTGTTGCCCCTACCCCCCAGTCAGGCCCTGTGTCTCCCTGCTCTTGCCCCTCACCCCCGCTCATGCCCCATGTCTCCCTGCTGTTGCCCCCCACCCTCCGCTCATCCCCCATGTCTCCCTGCTGTTGCCCCCACCCCCCGCTCATGCCCCATGTCTCCCTGCTGTTTCCCCCACCCCTGGTCATGCCCTGTGTCTCCCTGCTGTTGCCCTCCACCCCGCCACTCATGCGCTGTGTCTAACTGCTGTTGCCCCCCACTTCCCGCTCATGCCCTGTGTCTCTCTCCTATTACCCCACGACCCCCACTCATGCCCTGTGTCTCCCTCGTGTTCCCCCCACCCCCTGATCATGCCCCGTGTCTCCCTGCTGTTGCCCCCCACCCCCGCTCATGTCCTGTGTCTCCCTGCTGTTGCCCCCCACCCCCAGCTCATGACCCGTGTCTCCCTCCTGTTCCCCCCACCCCCCAGTCAGGCCCTGTGTCTCCCTGCTGTTGCCCCTCACCCCCGCTCATGCCCCATGTCTCCCTGCTGTTGCCCCCATACCCCTGCTCTTGCCCCGTGTCTTTTTCCTGTTACCCCCCACACCCCGCTCATGCGCCGTGTGTCTCACCTGTCGCACCCCCAACCACCGCTCATGCCCCGTGTCTCTCTCCTGCTACCCCCCACCCCGCTCATGCCCTGTTTCTCTCTCCTGTTGCTCCCCACCCCCTCCCATGCCCCTGTATCCCTGCTGTTGCCCCGCACCCCCCGCTCATGCCCCGTGTCTCTCTCATGTTATCCCCCACTCCCCCTCTCATGCCCCGTGTCTCTCTCTCCTGTTACCCCCCACCCCCCTCTCATGCCCCGTGTCTCTCTCCTGATAACCCCTACCCCCTCTCATGCATCGTTTCTCCCTCCTGTTTCCCCCCACCCCCACTCATGCCCCGTGTCTATCTCCTGTTACCCCCACCCCCCGCTCATGCCCCGTGTCTCCCTCTTTTTGCCCCCCACCCCCGCTCATGCCCCGTGTCTCCCTCTTGTTGCCCCCCACCCCCGCTCATGCCCCGTGTCTCCCTCGTGTTCCTCCCACGCCCTGCTCATGCCCCGTGTCTCCCTCTTGTTCCCCCATCCCCCGCTCATGCCCCATATCTCCCAGCTGTTGCCCCCCACCCCCTGCTCTTGCCCCGTGTCTCTCTCCTGTTACCCCCACCCCCTCCCATGCCCCGTGTCTCTGCTGTTGCCCCCCACTCACCGGTCATGCCCTCTGTCTCCCTGCTGTTGCCCCCACCCCACGCTCATGCCCCGTGTCTCTCTCCTGTTACCCCCCACACCCCTCTCATGCCCCGTGTCTCTCTCCTGTTACCCCCACCCCTCTCTCATGCCCCGAGTCTCTCTGCTGTTGCCCCCCACCCCCGGTAATACCCCCGTGTCTCCCTTCTGTTGCCCCCCACCCCCGGTCATGCCCCGTGTCTCCCTGATGTTGCCCTCCACCCCCTGCTCATGCCCCGTGTCTCTCTCCTGTTACCCCCCTCCCCCCTCTCATGCCCTGTGTCTCCCTCGTGCCCCCCAACCCCCGCTCATGCCCCGTATCTCCCTGCTGTTTCCCCCCACCCCAGTCATGCCCCGTGTCTCCCTGCTGTTGCCCTCCACCCCCCTGCTCATGCCCCGTGTCTAACTGCTGTTGCCCCCCACCTCCCGCTCATGCCCTGTGTATCTCTCCTATTACCCCCCACCCCCCGCTCATGCCCTGTGTCTCCCTCGTGTTCCCCCACACCCTGATCATGCCCCGTGTTTCCCTGCTGTTGCCCCTCACCCCCTGCTCATGACCCATGTCTCCCTGCTGTTGCCCCCCACCCCCGCTCATGCCCCATGTCTCCCTGCTGTTGCCCCCACCCCCCGCTCATGCCCCATGTCTCCCTGCTGTTGCCCCCCATCCCCTGCTCATGACCCATGTCTCCCTGCTGTTGCCCCCCATGCCCCCGCTCTTGCCCCGTGTCTTTCTCATGTTACCCTCCACACCCCGATCATGCGCCATGTCTCTCTTCTGTCACCCCCCAACCCCCGCTCATGCCCCGTGTCTCTCTCCTGCTACCCCCACCCCGCTCATGCCCTGTGTCTCTCTCCTGTTGCTCCCCACCCCCTCTCATGCCCCTGTATCCCTGCTGTTGCCCCCCACCCTCCGCTCATGCCCCATGCTCCCTGCTGTTGCCGCTCACCCCCCGCTCATGCCCCTTGTCTCTCTCATGTTACCCCCCACCCCCTCTCATGCCCTGTGTCTCTTTCCCTGTTACCCCCCACCTCCCTCTCATGCCCCATGTCTCTCTCCTGATACCCCCCACCCCCCTCTCATGCCCTGTGTCTCTCTCCTGTTGCCCCCACCCCGGTCATGCCCCGTGTCTCCCTCCTGTTCCCCCCACCCCTCGCTCATGCCCCGTGGCTCCCTCATGCTGCTCCCCCACCCCCGCTCATGCCCCGTGTCTCTCTCCTGTTACCCTCACCCCCCGCTCATGCCCGTGTCTCCCTCTTGTTGCCCCCCACCCCCGCTCATGTCCCGTGTCTCCCTCGTGTTCCCCCCACCCCCGCTCATGCCACGTGTCTCTCTCCTGTTACCCCCCACCCCTGATCATGCCCTGTGTCTCCCTCGTACCCCCCAACCCCCGCTCATGCCCCGTGTCTCCCTGCTGTTTCCCCCCACCCCAGGTCATGCCCCGTGTCTCTCTCCTGTTACACCCCACCCCCCTCTCATGCCCTGTGTCTCCCTCGTGCCCCCCAACCCCGCTCATGCCCCGTGTCTCCCTGCTGATTCCCCCGACCCCCCCGCTCATGCCCCGTGTCTAACTGCTGTTGCCCCCCACCTCCCGCTCATGACCTGTGTCTATCTCCTATTACCCCCCACCCCCCGCTCATGCCCCGTGTCACCCTCGTGTTCCCCCCACCCCCTGATCATGCCCCTTGTCTCCCTCTGTTGCCCCCCACCCCCCGCTCATGCCCCATGTCTCCCTACTGTTGCCCCCCACCCCCACGCTCATGACCCATGTCTCCCTCCTGTTCCCCCTACCCCCCAGTCAGGCCCTGTGTCTCCCTGCTCTTGCCCCTCACCCCCGCTCATGCCCCATGTCTCCCTGCTGTTGCCCCCCATACCCTGCTCTTGCCCCGTGTCTTTCTCCTGTTACCCTCCACACCCCGATCATGCGCCGTGTCTCTCTTCTGTCACCCCCCAACCCCCGCTCATGCCCCGTGTCTCTCTCCTGCTACCCCCACCCCGCTCATGCGCTGTATCTCTCTCCTGTTGCTCCCCACCCCCTCTCATGCCCCTGTATCCCTGCTGTTGCCCCCCACCCTCCGCTCATGCCCCGTGCTCCCTGCTGTTGCCGCTCACCCCCCGCTCATGCCCCGTGTCTCTCTCATGTTACCCCCCACCCCCTCTCATGCCCTGTGTCTCTTTCCTGTTACCCCCCACCTCCCTCTCATGCCCCGTGTCTCTCTCCTGATACCCCCCACCCCCCTCTCATGCCCCGTGTCTCTCCAGTTGCACCCCACCCCGGTCTGCCCGTGTCTCCCTCCTGTTCCCCCCACCCCTCGCTCATGCCACGTGGCTCCCTCTTGCTGCCCCCACCCCCGCTCATGCCCCGTGTCTCTCTCCTATTACCCTCACCCCCCGCTCATGCCCCGTGTCTCCCTCTTGTAGCCCCCCACCCCCGCTCATGTCCCGTGTCTCCCTCGTGTTCCCCCCACCCCCCGCTCATGCCCAATGTCTCCCTCTTGTTCCCCCATCCCCCGCTCATGCCCCATATCTCCCAGCTGTTGCCCCCCACCCCCGCTCATGCCCCATGTCTCTCTCCTGTTACCCCCACCCCCTCTCATGCCCCGTGTCTCTCCTATTGCCCCCCACTCACCGGTCATGCCCTGTGTCTCCCTGCTGTTGCCCCCCACCCCAAGCTCATGCCCCGAGTCTCTCTCCTGTTGCCCCCACCCCCGGTAATACCCCGTGTCTTCCTTGGGTTGCCCCCACCCCCCGGTCATGCCCTGTGTCTCCCTGCTGTTGCCCCATACCCCCCGCTCATGCCCCGTGTCTCTCTCCTGTTACCACTCACCCCCTATCATGCCCTGTGTCTCCCTCGTGCCCCCCTAACCCATGCTCATGCCCCGTGTATCCCTGCTATTTCCCCGGTCATGCCACGTGTCTCCCTGCTGTTGCCCTCCACCCACCGCTCATGCCCCGTGTCTAACTGCTGTTGCCCCCCACCCCCCGCTCATGCCCTGTATCTCCCTCGTGTTCCCCCCACCCCCTGATCATGCCCCGTGTGTCCCTGCTGTTGCCCACCACCCCCCGCTCATGCCCCGTGTCTCCCTGCTGTTGCCCCCCACCCCCCGCTCATGACCCGTGTCTCCCTCCTGTTACCCCCCACACCCCTCTCAAGCCCTTTGTCTCTCTCCTGTTACCCCCATCCCTGCTCATTCCCAGTGTCTCCCTACTCTTGCCCCCCACCCCCTGCTCATGCCCGAATCTCCCTCCTGTTGACCCCCAGTTCCAGCACATGCCCCGTGTCTCTCTCCTGTTTCCCCCCACCCCCGCTCATGCCCCGTGTCTCCCTCCTGTTGCGCCCCACCCCCCGCTCATGCCCTGTGTCTCTCTCCTGTCACCCCCACCCCCCACTCATGCCCAGTGTCTCCCTCTTGTTGCCCCCACCCCTGCTCATGCCTCCTGTCTCCCTCGTGTTCCCCCCACCCCTGCTCATGCCCAGTGTCTCCCTCTTTTTCCCCCATCCCCAGCTCATGCCCATATCTTCCTGCTGTTGCCCCCTACCCCCCACTCAAACCATGTGTCTCTCTCCTGTTACCCCCCTCCCCCGCTCATGCCCCGTGTCTCTCTCCTGTTACCCACATCCCCCTCTCATGCCCCGTGAATTTCTCTCCTGTTGCCCCCACCCCCAGTCATGCCCTGTGTCTCCCAGCTGTTGCCCCCACCCCATGCTCATGCGCCGTGTCTCTCTCCTGTTTCCCCCACCCCCCTCTCATGCCCCGTGTCTATCTGCTGTTACCCCCTCCCCCCTCTCATGCCCTGAGTCTCTCTCCTGTTGCCCCCCACCCCTGGTAATACCCTGTGTCTCCCTTCTGTTGCCCCCCACACCCCGGTCATGCCCCGTGCCTCCCTGCTGTTGCCCCCCACCCCCCGCTCATGCCCCGTGTCTCTCTCCTGTTGCCCCCCACCCCCCTCTGATGCAATGTGTCTCTCTCGGGCCCCCCAACCCCAGCTCATGCCCCGTGTCTCCCTGCTGTTTCCCCCCACCCCCGGTCAGGCCCCGTTTCTAACTGCTGTTGCCCCCCACCTCCCGCTCATGCCCTGTGTCTCTCACCTATTACCCCCCACCCCCCGCTCATGCCCAGTGTCTCCCTCGTGTTCCCCCCACCCCCTGATCATGCCCCGTGTCTCCCTCCTGTTGCCCCCTACCCCCCGCTCATGCCCAGTGTCTCTCTCCTGATACCCCGCACCGCCTGCTCAGGCCCCGTATCTCCCTGCTGTTGCCCCCCACCTCCCTTCTCATGCCCTGTGTCTCCCTGCTGTTGCCCCCCAACCCCCGCTCATGCCCCGTGTCTCTCACCTGCTACCCCCACCCCGCTCATGCCCTGTGTCTCTCTCCTGTTGCTCCCCACCCCCTCTGATGCCCCTGTATCCCTGCTGTTGCCCCCCACCCTCCGCTCATGCCCCGTGCTCCCTGCTGTTTCTGCTCACCCCCCGCTCATGCCCCATGTCTCTCTCATGTTACTCCCCACCCCCCTCTCATGCCCTGTGTCTCTTTCCTATTACCCCCACCTCCCTCTCATGCCCCGTGTCTCTCTCCTGTTGCCCCCCACCCCGGTCATGCCCCGTGTCTCCTTCCTGTTCCCCCCACCCCTCGCTCATGCTCCGTGTCTCCCTCTTGTTGCCTCCCACCCCTGCTCATGTCCCATGTCTCCCTCATGTTCCCCCCACCCCCCGCTCATGCCCCGTGTCTCCCTCTTATTCCCCCATCCCCCGCTCATGCCCCATATCTCCCAGCTGTTGCCCCCCACCCCCGCTCATGCCCCGTGTCTCTCTCCTGTTACCCCCCACCCCCGATCATGCCCTGTGTTACCCTCGTGCCCCCCAACCCCCGATCATGCCCCGTGTCTCCCTGCTGTTTCCCCCCACCCCGGTCATGCCCCGTGTCTCTCTCCTGTTACCCCCACCCCCCTCTCATGCCCTGTGTCTCCCTCGTGCCCTCCAACCCCGCTCATGCCCCGTGTCTCCCTGCTGTTTCCCCCCACCCCGTTCATGCCCCGTGTCTCCCTGCTGTTGCCCTCCACCCCCCCGCTCATGCCCCGTGTCTAACTGCTGTTGCCCCCCACCTCCCGCTCATGCCCTGTGTCTCTCTCCTAATACCCCCCACCCCCCGCTCATGCCCCGTGTCTAACTGCTGTTGCCCCCCACCTCCCGCTCATGCCCTGTGTCTCTCTCCTAATACCCCCCACCCCCCGCTCATGCCCCGTGTCTCCCTCGTGTTCCCCCCACCCCCTGATCATGCCCCGTGTCTCCCTCTTGTTCCCCCATCCCCGGCTCATGCCCAATATCTCCCAGCTGTTGCCCCCCACCCCCGCTCATGCCCCGTGTCTCCCTCGTGTTCCTCCCACCCCCTGCTCATGCCCCGTGTCTCCCCTCTTGTTCCCACATCCCCCGCTCATGCCCCATATCTCCCAGCTGTTGCCCCCCACCCCCTGCTCATGCCCCGTGTCTCTCTCCTGTTACCCCCCACCCCCGCTCATGCCCCGTGTCTCTCTCCTGTTACCCCCACCCCCTCCCATGCCCCGTGTCTCTCTGCTGTTGCCCCCCACTCACCGGTCATGCCCTGTGTCTCCCTGCTGTTGCCCCCCACCCCACGCTCATGCCCCGTGTCTCTCTCCTGTTACCCCCCACACCCCTCTCATGCCCCGTGTCTCTCTCCTGTTACCCCCACCCCTCTCTCATGCCCCGAGTCTCTCTGCTGTTGCCCCCCACCCCCGGTAATACCCCGTGTCTCTCTTCTGTTGCCCCCCACCCCCGGTCATGCCCCGTGTCTCCCTGCTGTTGCCCCCACCCCCCGCTCATGCCCCGTGTCTCTCTCCTGTTACCCCCTCCCCCCTCTCATGCCCTGTGTCTCCCTCGTGCCCCCCAACCCCCACTCATGCCCCGTGTCTCCCTGCTGTTTCCCCCCACCCCCGGTCATGCCCCATGTCTCCCTGCTGTTGCCCTCTACCCCCCCGCTCATGCCTCGTGTCTAACTGCTGTTGCCCCCCACCTCCCGCTCATGCCCTGTGTCTCTCTCCTATTACCCCCCACCTCCCGCTCATGCCCCGTGTCTCCCTCGTGTTCCCCCACCTCCTGATCATGCCCCGTGTCTCCCTTCTGTTGCCCCCACCCCTCGCTCATGCCCCATGTCTCCCTGCTGTTGCCCCCCACCCCCCGCTCATGACCCATGTCTCCCTGCTGTTGCCCCCCACCCTCCGCTCATGCCCCATGTCTCCCTTCTGTTGCCCCCACCCCCCGCTCATGCCCCGTGTCTCCCTGCTGTTTCCCCCACCCCTGGTCATGCCCGGTGTCTCCCTGCTGTTGCCCTCCACCCCGCCACTCATGCCCTGTGTCTAACTTCTGTTGCCCCCACCTCCCGCTCATGACCTGTGTCTCTCTCCTATTGCCCCCCCCCACCCCCCGATCATGCCCTGTGTCTCCCTCGTGTTCCCCCCACCCCCTGATCATGCCCCGTGTCTCCCTGCTGTTGCCCCCCACCCCCGCTCATGTCCTGTGTCTCCCTGCTGTTGCCCCCCACCCCCAGCTCATGACCCGTGTCTCCCTCCTGTTCCCCCCACCCCCCAGTCATGCCCTGTGTCTCCCTGCTGTTGCCCCTCACCCCCGCTCATGCCCCATGTCTCCCTGCTGTTGCCCCCATACCCCTGCTCTTGCCCTGTGTCTTTTTCCTGTTACCCCCCACACCCTGCTCATTCGCCGTGTGTCTCACCTGTCGCACCCCCAACCACCGCTCATGCCCCGTGTCTCTCTCCTGCTACCCCCCACCCCGCTCATGCCCTGTGTCTCTCTCCTGTTTCTCCCCACCCCCTCCCATGCCCCTGTATCCCTGCTGTTGCCCCCCACCCTCTGCTCATCCCCGTGTCTCCCTGCTGTTGCCGCCCACCCCCGCTCATGCCCCGTGTCTCTCTCATGTTATCCCCCACTCCCCCTCTCATGCCCCGTGTCTCCCTGCTGTTGCCCCCCACCCCCAGCTCATGACCCGTGTCTCCCTCCTGTTCCCCCCACTCCCCAGTCATGCCCTGTGTCTCCCTGCTGTTGCCCCTCACCCCCGCTCATGCCCCATGTCTCCCTGCTGTTGCCCCCATACCCCTGCTCTTGCCCTGTGTCTTTTTCCTGTTACCCCCCACTTCCCGCTCATGCGCCGTGTGTCTCACCTGTCGCACCCCCAACCACCGCTCATGCCCCGTGTCTCTCTCCTGCTACCCCCCACCCAGCTCATGCCCTGTGTCTCTCTCCTGTTTCTCCCCACCCCCTCCCATGCCCCTGTATCCCTGCTGTTGCCCCCCACCCTCTGCTCATCCCCGTGTCTCCCTGCTGTTGCCGCCCACCCCCCGCTCATGCCCCGTGTCTCTCTCATGTTATCCCCCACTCCCCCTCTCATGCCCCGTGTCTCTCTCTCCTGTTGCCCCCCACCCCCTCTTATGCCCCGTGTCTCTCTCCTGTTACCCCCCACACCCCTCTCATGCCCCGTGTCTCTCTCCTGTTACCCCCCACCCCCCTCTCATGCCCCGAGTCTCTCTGCTGTTGCCCCCCACCCGCGGTAATACCCCGTGTCTCCCTTCTGTTGCCCCCCACCCCCGGTCATGCCCTGTGTCTCCCTGCTGTTGCCCCCCACCCCCCGCTCATGCCCCGTGTCTCTCTCCAGTTACCCCCCTCCCCCCTCTCATGCCCTGTGTCTCCCTCGTGCCCCCCAAACCCCACTCAAGCCCCGTATCTCCCTGCTGTTTCCCCCCTCCCCACTCATGCCCCGTGTCTCCCTGCTGTTGCCCTCCACCCCCCGCTCATGCCCCGTGTCTAACTGCTGTTGCCCCCCACCTCCCGCTCATGCCCTGTGTCTCTCTCCTATTACCCCCCACCCCCCGCTCATGCCCTGTGTCTCCCTCGTGTTCCCCCACCCCCTGATCATGCCCCGTGTCTCCCTGCTGTTGCCCCCCACCCCCTGCTCATGACCCATGTCTCCCTGCTGTTGCCCCCCACCCCCCGCTCATGCTCCATGTCTCCCTGCTGTTGCCCCCCACCCCCGGCTCATGCCCCATGTCTCCCTGCTGTTGCCCCCACCCCCTGCTCATGACCCATGTCTCCCTGCTGTTGCCCCCCACCCCCCGCTCATCCCCCATGTCTCCCTGCTGTTGCCCCCACCCCCCCGCTCATGCCCCATGTCTCCCTGCTGTTTCCCCCACCCCTGGTCATGCCCCGTGTCTCCCTGCTGTTGCCCTCCACCCCGCCACTCATGCGTTGTGTCTAACTGCTGTTGCCCCCCACCTCCCGCTCATGCCCTGTGTCTCTCTCTTATTACCCCCACCCCCCACTTATGCCCTGTGTCTCCCTCGTGTTCCCCCCACCCCCTGATCATGCCCCGTGTCTCCCTGCTGTTGCCCCCCACCCCCGCTCATGTCCTGTGTCTCCCTGCTGTTGCCCCCCACCCCCAGCTCATGACCCGTGTCTCCCTCCTGTCCCCCCCCAGTCATGCCCTATGTCTCCCTGCTGTTGCCCCTCACCCCCGCTCATGCCCCATGTCTCCCTGCTGTTGCCCCCCATTCCCCTGCTCTTGCCCCGTGTCTTTTTCCTGTTACCCCCCACACCCTGCTCATGCGCCGTGTGTCTCACCTGTCGCACCCCCAACCACCGCTCATGCCCCGTGTCTCTCTCCTGCTACCCCCCACCCTGCTCATGCCCTGTGTCTCTCTCCTGTTGCTCCCCACCCCCTCCCATGCCCCTGTATCCCTGCTGTTGCCCCCCACCCTCTGCTCATCCCCGTGTCTCTCTCATGTTATCCCCCACTCCCCCTCTCATGCCCCGTGTCTCTCTCTCCTGTTACCCCCCACCCCCCTCTCATGCCCCGTGTCTCTCTCCTGATACCCCCCACCCCCTCTCATGCATCGTTTCTCCCTCCTGTTTCCCCCCACCCCCGCTCATGCCCCGTGTCTCTCTCCTGTTACCCCCCACCCCCGCTCATGCCCCATGTCTCTCTCCTGTTACCCCCACCCCCTCCCATGCCCCCTGTCTCTCTGCTGTTGCCCCCCACTCAACGGTCATGCCCTGTGTCTCCCTGCTGTTGCACCCCACCCCCCACTCATGCCCCATGTCTCCCTGCTGTTGCCCCCCACCCCCCGCTCATGACCCATGTCTCCCTCCTGTTCCCCCTACCCCCCAGTCAGGCCCTGTGTCTCCCTGCTCTTGCCCCTCACCCCCGCTCATGCCCCATGTCTCCCTGCTGTTGCCCCCCACCCCCCGCTCATCCCCCATGTCTCCCTGCTGTTTCCCCCACCCCCCGCTCATGCCCCATGTCTCCCTGCTGTTTCCCCCACCCCTGGTCATGCCCTGTGTCTCCCTGCTGTTGCCCTCCACCCCGCCACTCATGCGCTGTGTCTAACTGCTGTTGCCCCCCACTTCCCGCTCATGCCCTGTGTCTCTCTCCTATTACCCCACGACCCCCACTCATGCCCTGTGTCTCCCTCGTGTTCCCCCCACCCCCTGATCATGCCCCGTGTCTCCCTGCTGTTGCCCCCCACCCCCGCTCATGTCCTGTGTCTCCCTGCTGTTGCCCCCCACCCCCAGCTCATGACCCGTGTCTCCCTCCTGTTCCCCCCACCCCCCAGTCAGGCCCTGTGTCTCCCTGCTGTTGCCCCTCACCCCTGCTCATGCCCCATGTCTCCCTGCTGTTGCCCCCATACCCCTGCTCTTGCCCCGTGTCTTTTTCCTGTTACCCCCCACACCCTGCTCATGCGCCGTGTGTCTCACCTGTCGCACCCCCAACCACCGCTCATGCCCCGTGTCTCTCTCCTGCTACCCCCCACCCCGCTCATGCCCTGTGTCTCTATCCTGTTGCTCCCCACCCCCTCCCATGCCCCTGTATCCCTGCTGTTGCCCCGCACCCCCCGCTCATGCCCCGTGTCTCTCTCATGTTATCCCCCACTCCCCCTCTCATGCCCCGTGTCTCTCTCTCCTGTTACCCCCCACCCCCCTCTCATGCCCCGTGTCTCTCTCCTGATACCCCCTACCCCCTCTCATGCATCGTTTCTCCCTCCTGTTTCCCCCCACCCCCGCTCATGCCCCGTGTCTATCTCCTGTTACCCCCACCACCCGCTCATGCCCCGTGTCTCCCTCTTTTTGCCCCCCACCCCCGCTCATGCCCCGTGTCCCCGTGTCTCCCTCTTGTTGCCCCCCACCCCCGCTCATGCCCCGTGTCTCCCTCGTGTTCCTCCCACGCCCTGCTCATGCCCCGTGTCTCCCTCTTGTTCCCCCATCCCCCGCTCATGCCCCATATCTCCCAGCTGTTGCCCCCCACCCCCTGCTCTTGCCCCGTGTCTCTCTCCTGTTACCCCCACCCCCTCCCATGCCCCGTGTCTCTGCTGTTGCCCCCCACTCACCGGTCATGCCCTGTGTCTCCCTGCTGTTGCCCCCCACCCCACGCTCATGCCCCGTGTCTCTCTCCTGTTACCCCCCACACCCCTCTCATGCCCCGTGTCTCTCTCCTGTTACCCCCACCCCTCTCTCATGCCCCGAGTCTCTCTGCTGTTGCCCCCCACCCCCGGTAATACCCCCGTGTCTCCCTTCTGTTGCCCCCCACCCCCGGTCATGCCCCGTGTCTCCCTGATGTTGCCCCCCACCCCCTGCTCATGCCCCGTGTCTCTCTCCTGTTACCCCCCTCCCCCCTCTTATGCCCTGTGTCTCCCTCGTGCCCCCCAACCCCCGCTCATGCCCCGTATCTCCCTGCTGTTTCCCCCCACCCCAGTCATGCCCCGTGTCTCCCTGCTGTTGCCCTCCACCCCCCTGCTCATGCCCCGTGTCTAACTGCTGTTGCCCCCCACCTCCCACTCATGCCCTGTGTATCTCTCCTATTACCCCCCACCCCCCGCTCATGCCCTGTGTCTCCCTCGTGTTCCCCCACCCCCTGATCATGCCCCGTGTTTCCCTGCTGTTGCCCCTCACCCCCTGCTCATGACCCATGTCTCCCTGCTGTTGCCCCCCACCCCCGCTCATGCCCCATGTCTCCCTGCTGTTGCCCCTCACCCCCTGCTCATGACCCATGTCTCCCTGCTGTTGCTCCCCACCCCCTCTCATGCCCCTGTATCCCTGCTGTTGCCCCCCACCCCCCGCTCATGCCCATGTCTCCCTGCTGTTGCCCCCCACCCCCTGCTCATGACCCATGTCTCCCTGCTGTTGCCCCCCATGCCCCCGCTCTTGCTCCGTGTATTTCTCATGTTACCCTCCACACCCCGATCATGCGCCATGTCTCTCTTCTGTCACCCCCAACCCCCGCTCATGCCCCGTGTCTCTCTCCTGCTACCCCCACCCCGCTCATGCCCTGTGTCTCTCTCCTGTTGCTCCCCACCCCCTCTCATGCCCCTGTATCCCTGCTGTTGCCCCCCACACTCCGCTCATGCCCCGTATCTCCCTGCTGTTTCCCCCCACCCCAGTCATGCCTCGTGTCTCCCTGCTGTTGCCCTCCACCCCCCTGCTCATGCCCCGTGTCTAACTGCTGTTGCCCCCCACCTCCCACTCATGCCCTGTGTATCTCTCCTATTACCCCCCACCCCCCGCTCATGCCCTGTGTCTCCCTCGTGTTCCCCCACCCCCTGATCATGCCCCGTGTTTCCCTGCTGTTGCCCCTCACCCCCTGCTCATGACCCATGTCTCCCTGCTGTTGCCCCCCACCCCCTGATCATGCCCAGTGTTTCCCTGCTGTTGCCCCGCACCCCCTGCTCATGACCCATGTCTCCCTGCTGTTGCCCCCCACCCCCCGCTCATGCCCCATGTCTCCCTGCTGTTGCCCCCCACCCCCCGCTCATGCCCATGTCTCCCTGCTGTTGCCCCCCACCCCCTGCTCATGACCCATGTCTCCCTGCTGTTGCCCCCCATGCCCCCGCTCTTGCTCTGTGTATTTCTCATGTTACCCTCCACACCCCGATCATGCGCCATGTCTCTCTTCTGTCACCCCCAACCCCCGCTCATGCCCCGTGTCTCTCTCCTGCTACCCCCACCCCGCTCATGCCCTGTGTCTCTCTCCTGTTGCTCCCCACCCCCTCTCATGCCCCTGTATCCCTGCTGTTGCCCCCCACACTCCGCTCATGCCCCATGCTCCCAGCTGTTGCCGCTCACCCCCCGCTCATGCCCCTTGTCTCTCTCATGTTACCCCCAACCCCCCTCTCATGCCCTGTGTCTCTTTCCTGTTACCCCCCACCTCCCTCTCATGCCCCATGTCTCTCTCCTGATACCCCCACCCCCCTCTCATGCCCCGTGTCTCTCTCCTGTTGCCCCCCACCCCGGTCATGCCCCGTGTCTCCCTCCTGTTCCCCCCACCCCTCGCTCATGCCCCGTGGCTCCCTCATGCTGCCCCCCACCCCCCTCATGCCCCGTGTCTCTCTCCTGTTACCCTCACCCCCCGCTCATGCCCTGTGTCTCCCTCTTGTTGCCCCCCACCCCCGCTCATGTCCCGTGTCTCCCTCGTGTTCCCCCCACCCCCGCTCATGCCCCGTGTCTCCCTCTTGTTCCCCCATCCCCGGCTCATGCCCCATATCTCCCAGCTGTTGCCCCCCACCCCCGCTCATGCCACGTGTCTCTCTCCTGTTACCCCCCACCCCTGATCATGCCCTGTGTCTCCCTCGTACCCCCCAACCCCCGCTCATGCCCCGTGTCTCCCTGCTGTTTCCCCCCACCCCCGGTCATGCCCCGTGTCTCTCTCCTGTTACACCCCACCCCCCTCTCATGCCCTGTGTCTCCCTCGTGCCCCCCAACCCCGCTCATGCCCCGTGTCTCCCTGCTGTTTCCCCCCACCCCCTGATCATGCCCCGTGTCTCCCTCTTGTTCCCCCACCCCCCGCTCATGCCCCATGTCTCTCTCCAGTTGCCCCCCACCCCGGTCAAGCCCGTGTCACCCTCCTGTTCCCCCCACCCCTCGCTCATGCCCCGTGGCTCCCTCTTGCTGCCCCCCACCCCCGCTCATGCCCCGTGTCTCTCTCCTGTTACCCTCACCCCCCGCTCATGCCCCGTGTCTCCCTCTTGTTGCCCCCCACCCTCGCTCATGTCCCGTGTCTCCCTCGTGTTCCCCCCACCCCCCGCTCATGCCCAATGTCTCCCTCTTGTTCCCCCATCCCCCGCTCATGCCCCATATCTCCCAGCTGTTGCCCCCCACCCCCACTCATGCCCCATGTCTCTCTCCTGTTACCCCCACCCCCTCTCATGCCCCGTGTCTCTCCTGTTGCCCTCCACTCACCGGTCATGACCTGTGTCTCCCTGCTGTTGCCCCCCACCCCACGCTCATGCCCCGAGTCGCTCTCCTGTTGCCCCCACCCCCGGTAATACCCCGTGTCTTCCTTGGGTTGCCCCCCACCCCCCGGTCATGCCCCGTGTCTCCCTGCTGTTGCCCCACACCCCCCGCTCATGCCCCGTGTCTCTCTCCTGTTACCACTCACCCCCTATCATGCCCTGTGTCTCCCTCGTGCCCCCCTAACCCATGCACATGCCCCGTGCCTCCCTGCTGTTTCCCCCCACCCCCGGTCATGCCCCGTGTCTCCCTGCTGTTGCCCTCCACCCACCGCTCATGCCCCGTGTCTAACTGCTGTTGCCCCCCACCCCCCGCTCATGCCCTGTGTCTCCCTCGTGTTCCCCCCACCCCCTGATCATGCCCCGTGTGTCCCTGCTGTTGCCCACCACCCCCCGCTCATGCCCCGTGTCTCCCTGCTGTTGCCCCCCACCCCCCGCTCATGACCCGTATCTCCCTCCTGTTACCCCCCACACCCCTCTCAAGCCCTTTGTCTCTCTCCTGTTACCCCCCATCCCTGCTCATTCCCCGTGTCTCCCTGCTCTTGCCCCCCACCCCCTGCTCATGCCCGTGTCTCCCTCCTGTTGCCCCCCCACTTCCAGCTCATGCCCCGTGTCTCTCTCCTGTTTCCCCCCACCCCCCGCTCATGCCCTGTGTCTCCATTGTGTTCCCCCCACCCCCGCTCATGCCCCGTGTCTCCCTGCTGTTGCCACCCACCCCCCGCTCATGCCCCGTGTCTCCCTCGTGTTCCTCCCACCCCTCGCTCATGCCCCGTGTCTCCCTCCTGTTGCGCCCCACCCCCCGCTCATGCCCTGTGTCTCTCTCCTGTTACCCCCACCCCCCACTCATGCCCAGTGTCTCCCTCTTGTTGCCCCCACCCCTGCTCATGCCTCCTGTCTCCCTCGTGTTCCCCCCACCCCCTGCTCATGCCCCGTGTCTCCCTCTTTTTCCCCCATCCCAGCTCATGCCCATATCTTCCTGCTGTTGCCCCCTACCCCCCACTCAAACCCTGTGTCTCTCTCCTGTTACCCCCCTCCCCCACTCATGCCCCGTGTCTCTCTCCTGTTACCCCCATCCCCCTCTCATGCCCCGTGAATTTCTCTCCTGTTTCCCCTACCCCCGGTCATGCCCTGTGTCTCCCTGCTGTTGCCCCCCACCCCATGCTCATGCGCCGTGTCTCTCTCCTGTTTCCCCCACCCCCCTCTCATGCCCTGAGTCTCTCTCCTGTTGCCCCCCACCCCTGGTAATACCCTGTGTCTCCCTTCTGTTGCCCCCCACCCCCAGTCATGCCCCGTGCCTCCCTGCTGTTGCCCCCCACCCCCCGCTCATGCAATGTGTCTCTCTCGTGCCCCCCAACCCCAGCTCATGCCCCGTGTCTCCCTGCTGTTTCCCCCCACCCCCGGTCAGGCCCCGTGTCTAACTGCTGTTGCCCCCCACCTCCCGCTCATGCCCTGTGTCTCTCACCTATTACCCCCCATTCCCTGCTCATGCCCCGTGTCTCCCTCATGTTCCCCCCACCCCTGATCATGCCCTGTGTCTCCCTCCTGTTGCCCCCTACCCCCCGCTCATGCCCCGTGTCTCTCTCCTGATACCCCACACCGCCTGCTCAGGCCCCGTATCTCCCTGCTGTTGCCCCCCACCCCCCTTCTCATGCCCTGTGTCTCCCTGCTGTTGCCCCCAACCCCCGCTCATGCCCCGTGTCTCTCTCCTGATACCCCCACCCCGCTCATGCCCTGTGTCTCTCTCCTGTTGCTCCCCACCCCCTCTGATGCCCCTGTATCCCTGCTGTTGCCCCCCACCCTCCGCTCATGCCCCGTGCTCCCTGCTGTTGCCGCTCACCCCCCGCTCATGCCCCATGTCTCTCTCATGTTACCCCCCACCCCCCTCTCATGCCCTGTGTCTCTTTCCTGTTACCCCCACCTCCCTCTCATGCCCCGTGTCTCTCTCCTGTTACCCCCATCCCCTCTCATGCCCCGTGTCTCTTTCCTGTTGCCCCCCACCCCGGTCATGCCCCGTGTCTCCTTCCTGTTCCCCCCACCCCTCGCTCATGCCCCTGGCTAACTCATGCTGCCCCCCACCCCCGCTCATGCCCCGTGTCTCTCTCCTGTTACCCTCACCCCCCGCTCATGCCCCGTGTCTCCCTCTTGTTGCCTCCCACCCCCGCTCATGTCCCGTGTCTCCCTTATGTTCCCCCCACCCCCCGCTCATGCCCCGTGTCTCCTTCTTGTTCCCCCCACCCCCCGCTCATGACCCGTGTCTCCCTCCTGTTACCCCCCACACCCCTCTCAAGCCCTTTGTCTCTCTCCTGTTACCCCCATCCCTGCTCATTCCCCGTGTCTCCCTGCTCTTGCCCCCCACCCCCTGCTCATGCCCGTGTCTCCCTCCTGTTGCCCCCCACTTCCAGCTCATGCCCCGTGTCTCTCTCCTGTTTCCCCCCACCCCCCGCTCATGCCCTGTGTCTCCATTGTGTTCCCCCCACCCCCGCTCATGCCCCGTGTCTCCCTGCTGTTGCCACCCACCCCCCGCTCATGCCCCGTGTCTCCCTCGTGTTCCTCCCACCCCTCGCTCATGCCCCGTGTCTCCCTCCTGTTGCGCCCCACCCCCCGCTAATGCCCTGTGTCTCTCTCCTGTTACCCCCACCCCCCACTCATGCCCAGTGTCTCCCTCTTGTTGCCCCCACCCCCTGCTCATGCCCCGTGTCTCCCTCTTTTTCCCCCATCCCAAGCTCATGCCCATATCTTCCTGCTGTTGCCCCCTACCCTCCACTCAAACCCTGTGTCTCTCTCCTGTTACCCCCCTCCCCCGCTCATGCCCCGTGTCTCTCTCCTGTTACCCCCATCCCCCTCTCATGCCCCGTGAATGTCTCTCCTGTTGCCCCCACCCCCGGTCATGCCCTGTGTCTCCCTGCTGTTGCCCCCCACCCCATACTCATGCGCCGTGTCTCTCTCCTGTTTCCCCCACCCCCCTCTCATGCCCCGTGTCTATCTCCTGTTACCCCCTCCCCCTCTCATGCCCTGAGTCTCTCTCCTGTTGCCCCCCACCCCTGGTAATACCCTGTGTCTCCCTTCTGTTGCCCCCCACCCCCCGGTCATGCCCCGTGCCTCCCTGCTGTTGCCCCCCACCCCCCGCTCATGCAATGTGTCTCTCTCGTGCCCCCCAACCCCAGCTCATGCCCCGTGTCTCCCTGCTGTTTCCCCCCACCCCCGGTCAGGCCCCGTGTCTAACTGCTGTTGCCCCCCACCTCCCGCTCATGCCCTGTGTCTCTCACCTATTACCCCCCACCCCCCGCTCATGTCCCGTGTCTCCCTTGTGTTCCCCCCACCCCCTGATCATGCCCTGTGTCTCCCTCCTGTTGCTCCCTACCCCCTGCTCATGCCCCATGTCTCTCTCCTGATACCCCACACCGCCTGCTCAGGCCCCGTATCTCCCTGCTGTTGCCCCCCACCCCCCTTCTCATGCCCTGTGTCTCCCTGCTGTTGCCCCCCAACCCCCGCTCATGCCCCGTGTCTCTCTCCTGCTACCCCCACCCCGCTCATGCCCTGTGTCTCTCTCCTGTTGCTCCCCACCCCCTCTGATGCCCCTGTATCCCTGCTGTTGCCCCCCACCCTCCGCTCATGCCCCGTGCTGCCTGCTGTTGCCGCTCACCCCCCGCTCATGCCCCATGTCTCTCTCATGTTACCCCCACCCCCCTCTCATGCCCTGTGTCTCTTTCCTGTTACCCCCACCTCCCTCTCATGCCCCGTGTCTCTCTCCTGTTACCCCCCACCCCCCTCTCATGCCCCGTGTCTCTCTCCTGTTGCCCCCACCCCGGTCATGCCCCGTGTCTCCTTCCTGTTCCCCCCACCCCTCGCTCATGCCCCGTGGCAAATTCATGCTGCCCCCCACCCCCGCTCATGCCCTGTGTCTCTCTCCTGTTACCCTCACCCCCCGCTCATGCCCCGTGTCTCCCTCTTGTTGCCTCCCACCCCCGCTCATGTCCCGTGTCTCCCTCATGTTCCCCCCACCCCCCGCTCATGCCCCGTGTCTCCCTCTTGTTCCCCCATCCCCCGCTCATGCCCCATATCTCCCAGCTGTTGCCCCCCACCCCCGCTCATGCCCCGTGTCTCTCTCCTGTTACCCCCCACCCCCGATCATGCCCTGTGTCACCCTCGTGCCCCCCAACCCCCGATCATGCCCCGTGTCTCCCTGCTGTTTCCCCCCACCCCCGGTCATGCCCCGTGTCTCTCTCCTGTTACCCCCACCCCCCTCTGATGCCCTGTGTCTCCCTCGTGCCCCCCAACCCCGCTCATGCCCCGTGTCTCCCTGCTGTTTCCCCCACCCCCGTTCATGTCCCGTGTCTCCCTGCTGTTGCCCTCCACCCCCCCGCTCATGCCCCGTGTCTAACTGCTGTTGGCCCCCACCTCCCGCCCCCCACCCCCCGCTCATGCCCTGTGTCTCCCTCGTGTTCCCCCCACCCCTGATCATGCCCCGTGTCTCCCTCTTGTTCTCCCAACCCCCGCTCATGCCCAATATCTCCCAGCTGTTGCCCCCCACCCCCGCTCATGCCCCGTGTCTCTCTCCTGTCACCCCTCACCCCCGATCATGCCCTGTGTCTCCCTCGTGCCCCCCAACCCCCGCTCATGCCCCGTGTCTCCCTGCTGTTTCCCCCAACCCCCGGTCATGCCCCGTGTCTCTCTCCTGTTACCCCCCACCCCCCTCTCATGCCCTTTGTCTCCCTCGTGCCCCCCAACCCCAGTCATGCCCTGTGTCTCCCTGCTGTTTCCCCCCACCCCCGGTCATGCCCCGTGTCTCCCTGCTGTTGCCCTCCACCCCCCTGCTCATGCCCCATGTCTAACTGCTGTTGCCCCCCACCTCCCGCTCATGCCCTGTGTCTCTCTCCTAATACCCCACACCCCCTGCTCATGCCCCGTGTCTCCCTCGTGTTCCCCCCACCCCGTGATCATGCCCCGTGTCTCCCTCTGTTGCCCCCCACCCTCCTCTCATGCCCCATGTCTCCCTGCTGTTGCCCCCCACCCCCCGCTCATAACCCATGTCTCCCTCCTGTTCCCCCTACCTCCCAGTCAGGCCCTGTGTCTCCCTGCTCTTGCCCCTCACCCCCGCTCATGACCCATGTCTCCCTGCTGTTGCCCCCCATACCCCTGCTCTTGCCCCGTGTCTTTCTCCTGTTACCCTCCACATCCCGATCATGCGCCGTGTCTCTCTTCTGTCACCCCCCCAACCCCCGCTCATGCCCCGTTTCTCTCTCCTGCTACCCCCACCCCCCTCTCATGCCCTGTGTCTCTTTCCTGTTACCCCCCACCTCCCTCTCATGCCCTGTGTCTCTCTCCTGATACCCCCCACCCCCCTCTTATGTCCCATGTCTCTCTCCTATTGCCCCCCACCCCGGTCATGCCCCGTGTCTCCCTCCTGTTCCCCCCACCCCTCGCTCATGCTTCGTGTCTCTCTACTGTTAACCTCACCGCCCGCTCATGCCCCGTGTCTCCCTCTTGTTGCCCCCCACCCCCACTCATGTCCCGTGTCTCCCTCTTGTTCCCCCCACCCCCCGCTCATGCCCCGTGTCTCCCTCTTGTTCCCCCATCCCCCGCTCATGCCCCATATCTCCCAGCTGTTGCCCCCCCACCCCCGCTCATGCCCCGTGTCTCTCCTGTTGCCCCCCACTCACCGGTCATGCCCTGTGTCTCCCTGCTGTTGCCCCCCACCCCACGCTCATGCCCCAAGTCTCTCTCATGTTGCCCCCACCCCCGGTAATACCCCGTGTCTTCCTTGGGTTGCCCCCCACCCCCCGGTCATGCCCCGTGTCTCCCTGCTGTTGCCCCCCACCCCCCGCTCATGCCCCGTGTCTCTCTCCTGATACCCCCCGCCCCTATCATGCCCTGTGTCTCCCTCGTGCCCCCCCAACCCCCGCTCATGCCCCGTGTCTCCCTGCTGTTTCCCCCCACCCCCGGTCATGCCCCGTGTCTCCCTGCTGTTGCCCTCCACCCCCCGCTCATGCCCCGTGTCTAACTGCTGTTGCCTCCCACCCCCCGCTCATGCCCTGTGTCTCCCTCGTGTTCCCCCCACCCCCTGATCATGCCCCGTGTGTCCCTGCTGTTGCCCAGCTCCCCCCGCTCATGCCCCGTGTCTCCCTGCTGTTGCCCCCCACCCCCCGCTCATGACCCGTGTCTCCCTCCTGTTACCCCCCACACCCCTCTCATGCCCTTTGTCTCTATCCTGTTACCCCCATCCCAGCTCATTCCCCCTGTCTCCCTGCTCTTGCCCCCCACCCCCTGCTCATGCCCTGTGTCTCCATTGTGTTCCCCCCACCCCCCTCTCATGCCCCGTGTCTCCCTGCTGTTGCCACCCACCCCCCGCTCATGCCCCGTGTCTCCCTCGTGTTCCTCCCACCCCTCGCTCATGCCCCGTGTCTCCCTCCTGTTGCCCCCCACCCTCCACTCATGCACTGTGTCTCTCTCCTGTTACCCCCACCCCCCACTCATGCCCAGTGTCTCCCTCTTGTTGCCCCCACCCCTGCTCATGGCTCGTGTCTCCCTCGTGTTCCCCCACCCCCTGCTCATGCCCCGTGTCTCCCTCTTTTTCCCCCATCCCCAGCTCATGCCCATATCTTCCTGCTGTTGCCCCCCACCCCCCGCTTAAACCCTGTGTCTCTCTCCTGTTACCCCCCTCCCCCGCTCATGCCCCGTGTCTCTCTCCTGTTACCCCCATCCCCCTCTCATGCCCCGTGATTTTCTCTCCTGTTGCCCCCACCCCCGGTCATGCCCTGTGTCTCCCTGCTGTTTCCCCCCACCCCATGCTCATGCCCCGTGTCTCTCTCCTGTTTCCCCCACCCCCCTCTCATGCCCTGTGTCTATCTACTGTTACCCCCCACCCCCTCTCATGCCCTGAGTCTCTCTCCTGTTGCCCCCACCCCTGGTAATACCCTGTGTCTCCCTTCTGTAGCCCCCCCACCCCCCGGTCATGCCCCATGCCTCCCTGCTGTTGCCCCCCACCCCCCGCTCATGCCCCATGTCTCTCTTCTGTTACCCCCCACCCCCCTCTCATGCCCTGTGTCTCTCTCGTGCCCCCCAACCCCCGCTCATGCCCCGTGTCTCCCTGCTGTTTCCCCCCACCCCAGTCATGCCCCGTGTCTAACTGCTGTTGCCCCCCACCTCCCGCTCATGCCCTGTGTCTCTCACCTATTACCCCCCACTCCCGCTCATGCCCCGTGTCTCCCTCATGTTCCCCCATCCCCTGATCATGCCCCGTGTCTCCATGCTGTTGCCCCCAACCCCCGCTCATTCCCCATGTCTCCCTGCTGTTGCCCCCCACCCCCTGCTCATGACCCATGTCTCCCTCCTGTTCCCCCTACCCCCCAGTCATGCCCTGTGTCTCCCTGCTGTTGCCCCTCACCCCCGCTCTTGCCCTGTGTCTTTCTCCTGTTACCCCTCACACCCTGATCATGCGCCGTGTCTCTCTCCTGTCGCCCCCCCCAACCCCCGCTCATGCCCCGTGTCTCTCTCCTGCTACCCCCCACCCCGCTCATGCCATGTGTCTCTCTCCTGTTGCTCCCCACCCCCTCTCATGCCCCTGTATCCCTGCTGTTGCCCCCACCCATCCGCTCATGCCCCGTGTCTCCCTGCTGTTGCCGCCCACCCCCCGCTCATGCCCCGTGTCTCTCTCATGTTACCCCCCAACCCCCTCTCATGCCCCGTGTCTCTCTCCTGTTACCCCCCACCTCCCTCTCATGCCCCGTGTCTCTCTCCTGATACCCCCCCTTCTCATGCCCCGTGTCTCTCTCCTGTTGCCCCCCACCCCGCTCATGCCCCGTGTCTCCCTCATGTTCCCCCATCCCCTGATCATGCCCCCAACCCCCGCTTATGCCCCATGTCTCCCTGCTGTTGCCCCCCACCCCCTGCTCATGACCCATGTCTCCCTCCTGTTCCCCCCACCCCCCAGTCATGCCCTGTGTCTCCCTGCTGTTGCCCCTCACCCCCGCTCATGCCCCATGTCTCCGTGCTGGTGCCCCCCATATCCCCCGGTCTTGCCCCGTGTCTTTCTCCTGTTACCCCCCACACCCTGATCATGCGCCGTGTCTCTCTCCTGTCGCCCCCCCAACCCCCACTCATGCCCCGTGTCTCTCTCCTGCTACCTCCCACCCCGCTCATGCCCTGTGTCTCTCTCCTGTTGCTCCCCACCCCCTCTCATGCCCCTGTATCCCTGCTGTTGCCCCCACCCTCCGCTCATGCCCCGTGTCTCCCTGCTTTTGCCGCCCACCCTCCGCTCATGCCCCGTGTCTCTCTCATGTTACCCCCAATCCCCTCTCATGCCCCATGTCTCTCTCCTGTTACCCCCACCTCCCTCTCATGCCCCGTGTCTCTCTCCTGATACCCCCCCTTCTCATGCCCCGTGTCTCTCTCCTGTTGCCCCCCACCCCGCTCATGCCCCGTGTCTTCCTCTTGTTCCCCCCACCCCTCGCTCATGCCCCGTGGCTCCCTCATGCTGCCCCCCACCCCTGCTCATGCCCCGTGTCTCTCTCCTGTTACCCTCACCCCCCGCTCATGCCCTGTGTCTCCCGCTTGTTGCCCCCCCCCGCTCATGTCCCGTGTCTCCCTCGTGTTCCCCCCAGCCGCCGCTCATGCCCCGTGTCTCCCTCTTGTTCCCCCATCCCCCGCTCATGCCCCATATCTCCCTGCTGTTGCCCCCCACCCCCGCTCTTGCCCTGTGTCTCTCTCCTGTTACCCCCATCACTGCTCATTCCCCGTGTCTCCCTGCTCTTGCCCCCCACCCCCTGCCCGTGTCTCCCTCCTGTTGCCCCCCACTTCCCGCTCATGCCCCTGTATCCCTGCTGTTGCACCCACCCTCCGCTCATGCCCCGTGTCTCCCTGCTGTTGCCGCCCATCCCCCGCTCATGCCCCGTGTCTCTCTCATGTTACCCCCACCCCCCTCTCATGCCCCGTGTCTCTCTCCTGTTACCCCCCACCTCCCTCTCATGCCGCATGTCTCTCTCCTGATACCCCCCACCCCCCTCTCATGCCCCGTGTCTCTCTCCTGTTGCCCCCCGCCCCGCTCATGCCCCGTGTCTCCCTCCTGTTCCCCCCACCCCTCGCTCATGCCCCGTGGCTCCCTCATGCTGCCCCCACCCCTGCTCATGCCCCGTGTCTCTCTCCTGTTACCCTCACCCCCCCTCATGCCCTGTGTCTCCCTCTTGTTGCCCCCCACCCCCGCTCATGTCCCGTGTCTCCCTCGTGTTCCCCCCACCCCCCACTCATGCCCCGTGTCTCCCGCTTGTTCCCCCATCCCCCGCTCATGCCCCATATCTCCCTGCTGTTGCCCCCCACCCCCGCTCATGCCCTGTGTCTCTCTCCTGTTACCCCCCATCCCTGCTCATTCCCCGTGTCTCCGTGCTCTTGCCCCCCACCCCCTGCTCATGCCCGTGTCTCCCTCCTGTTGCCCCCCACTTCCCGCTCATGCCCCGTGTCTCTCTCCTGTTTCCCCCCACCCTCCGCTCATGCCCCGTGTCTCCATTGTGTTCCCCCACCTCCCGCTCATGCCCCGTGTCTCCTTGCTGTTGCCACCCACCCCCCGCTCATGCCCTGTGTCTCCCTCGTGTTCCCCCACCCCTCGCTCATGCCCCGTGTCTCCCTCCTGTTGCCCCCCACCCCCCGCTCATGCCCTGTGTCTCTCTCCTGTTACCCCCACCCCCCACTCATGCCCCGTGTCTCCCTCTTGTTGCCCCCACCCTTGCTCATGCCTCGTGTCTCCGTCGTGTTCCCCCCACCCCCTGCTCATGCCCCGTGTCTCCCTCTTATTCTCCCATCCCCAGCTCATGCCCATATCTCCCTGCTGTTGCCACCCATCCCCCGCTCAAACCCCGTGTCTCTCTCCTGTTACCCCCCTCCCCCGCTCATGCCCCGTGTCTCTCTCCTGTTACCCCCCATCCCCCTCTCATGCCCCGTGAATTTCTCTCCTGTTGCCCCCACCCCCCGGTCGTGCCCTGTGTCTCCCTGCTGTTGCCCCCCACCCCATGCTCATGCCCCGTGTCTCTCTCCTGTTACCCCCACCCCCTCTCATGCCCCGTGTCTATCCACTGTTATACCCCACCCCCTCTCATGCCCTGAGTCTCTCTCCTGTTTCCCCCCACCCCCGGTAATACCCTGTGTCTCCCTTATGTTGCCCTCACCCCTGGTCATGCCCCGTGCCTCCCTGCTGTTGCCCCCCACCCCCCGCTCATGCCCCGTGTCTCTGTCCTGTTACCCCCACCCCCCTCTCATGCCCTGTGTCTCTCTCGTGCCCCCCCCAACCCCCGCTCATGCCCCATGTCTCCCTGCTGTTTCCCCTCGCCCCCGGTCATGCCCCATGTCTCCCTGCTGTTGCCCCCCACCCCCGGTCATGCCCCGTGTCTAACTGCAGTTGCCCCCACCCCCTGCTCATGCTCTGTGTCTCTCTCCTATTACCCCCCACCCCCCGCTCATGCCCCGTGTCTCCCTCGTGTTCACCCACCACCTGATCATGCCCTGTGTCTCCCTGCTGTTGCCCCCACCCCCGATCATGCCACGTATCTCCCTGCTGTTGCCCCCCACCCCCGCTCATACCCAGTGTCTCTCTCCTGTTACCCCCCACCCCCCACTTATGCCCCGTGTCTCTCTCCTGTTACCCCCATCCCCTCTCATGCCCCATGTCTCTCTCCTGTTACCCCCCAACCCCTCTCATGCCCTGTGTCTCTCTCCTGTTGCCCCCACCCCCCAATAATGCCCCATGTCTCCCTGCTGTTTCCCCCTACCCCCGCTCATGCCCCGTGTCTCTCTCCTGTTACCCCCACCCCTTCTCATGCCCCGTGTCTCTCTCTAGTTACCCCCCCACCCCTCTCATGCGCTGTGTCTCTCTCCTGTTGCCCCGAACCCCCACTCATGCACTGTGTCTCTCTCCTGTTACCCCACACACCCCTCTCATGCCCCGTGTCTCTCTCCTGTTGCCCCAACCCCCTGGTCATGCCCCGTGTCTCTCTCCTGTTGCCCCCCACCCACCGTCATGCCCCGTGTCTCCCTCCTGTTACTCCCCACCCCCAGTCATGCCCCGTGTCTCCCTCCTGTTGCCCCTCACCCCCACTCATGCCCCATGTCTCTCTTCTGTTACCCCATCCCCCTCTCATGCCCCATGTCTCCCTCGTGTTCCCCCACCCCTCGCTCATGCCCCGTGCCTCCATGCTGTTGCTCCCAACCCCCGCTCATGCCCCGTGTCTCCCTGCTGTTGCCCCCCACCCCCCGCTCATGCCCGTGTCTCTCTCCTGTTACCCGACCCCCCGCGCATGCCCCGTGCCTCTCTCCTGTTACCCCCACCCCCTCTCATGCCCCGTGTCTCTCTCCTGTTGCCCCCCACCCCCGGTCATGTCCCGCATCTCCCTGCTATTACCCGCCATCCCCCGCTCATGCCCCGTGTCTCTCTCCTGTTACCCCCCACCCCCTCTCATGCCCTGTGTCTCTCTCCTGTTACCCCCACCCCCCTCTCATGCCCCGTGTCTCTCTACTGTTGCCCCTCGCCCATTGCTCATACCCCGTGTCTCTCTCCTGTTACCCCCCACCCACCGCTCATGCCCCGTGTCTCTCTCCTGTTACCCCCCACCTCCTCTCATGCCCCGTGTCTCACTCCTGTTGCCCCTCACCCCCCGGTCATGCCCCGTGTCTCCCTGCTGTTGCCCCCCACCCCCGCTCATGCCTCGTGCCTCTCTCATGTTACCCCCCACTCCCCTCTTATGCCCCGTGTCTCTCTCCTGTTACCCCCCACCTCCCATTCATGCCCCGTGTCTCTCTCCTGTTGCCCCCTGCCCACCGGTCATGCCCCGTGTCTCCCTTCTGTTGCCCCCCATCTCCCTGGTTATGCCCCGTATCTCCCTGCTGTTGCCCCCACCCCCCGCTCATGCCCCCCATCCCCCTGCCCAACAGTGAACTCTAACCTTTACAGTCTCCCATTATTTGGTAATACGTATTAGAAATGACCCCCAGAAAAGGGCCACTCTGGTTATAAGGATTCAAGTTGAAGTAGCAGCAGTTTGACACAGCTGTAAATCGATAAATACAACACTTGTACATAACATGGGATACAGAGACACTACCAGTAGGACCACAGCGCATGCGTGGGCCTCCATGATTTTCAATAAAGATGTGCGTGCCCGTACACCAAATGATGTGATTTCATAATGAAAACTAGTCTACTGCGAAAATAGTAACACTCCTAATAATACCCATGTAGAAATGTAAATATGGCAATAGATATATAGTTATACGAGCAGTTCTGCGCTTCTTTACGGAGGAGATACCAGCACGTATGTGCGAGAGAGATTAGGGTAAGGCGTCACGGCATTGCGCGCACCAGCGCGCATGCGCGAGAACGACTAGCGTTTATTTACGCTACTTCGAATGGCGGCAGCTCTCTTTTTTTGGATAGCTGACGCGTATGGAGAGCAGGAAATAAGGTAAGTGCGGCGCAGAAGAATTTTAATTGGAAACACAGAAGGCTGGGGACCACTGACACATATATATGAATATTTATTTCACAGAATACGTGCAGATAATGACACTGGCAACAGTGGTGAATGGACACTTTGGAAGCATAAAGCCAAACAGGTAGAAAGTGTTTTAATATTTATCATATTGTGAAAGGAGGCTTAACAAAGATCTATAATGGATATCTTTGTATTTTTGTATTTGTCATATTGATTTGAACGCCATGATGGAACACAACCTTAACCCAGTATGTGCATGTATTTACTTTATGAATTTCACTCAATGGTGAATTATCGGGAATGGATCATGGTGATGGGAATGTTATTGATTGAAAAATAATAGTGTTAATGGCCTTGATGATGGACGGAAGTCCGAAATGCATTGGCAATAACTTTGAAACACTGATTGGCCAGGAATAAATAAATACTTGAAGTATGTGTAATACTTTACTAAGAATGGTGATTATTCAATGAAGTATATAAAAAGCATTGAAGAGTGAATTGAAACCCGTCGAGGGGAGACAGAGCGAGCTCACCCAGGGTTGGAAGTTTTCCAGCCCTACTGTGTGGATATTTCTCCTGTTACCCCCCACCCCCGTTCATGCCCTGTGTCTCCCTAGTGTTCCCCCCACCCCTCTCCCATGCCCTGTGTCTCCCTGCTGTGCCCCCCACCCCCACTCATGCCCCGTCTCTCCCTCCTGGTACCCCCCAGCCCCCGCTCATGCCCCGTGTCTCCCTGCTGTTGCCCCCCACACCCCGCTCATGCCCCGTGTCTCCTTGCTGTTGCCCCCCACCCCTGCTCATGCCCCGTGTCTCCCTCCTGTTACCCTCCACCCCCCTCTCATGCCCCATGTCTCTCTCCTGTTACCCCCACCCCCTCTCATTCCCCGTGTCTCCCTCCTGGTCCCCCCTACCCATGCCCTATTGTGTTCTCTTTATACACCCCGCCTTCCCTTTCCATGGTGTCCATCTTGGTAAAAGATGTTCCTTCCTACACCAGAACGCCGCAAGAATTCCGGTTTGGGAAGAAAAATCTTTTTTTTACCACCCCGGGTTCCCACTATGAGAACCTAGGATGCTAGTGGTCTTCATCCATAGAAAAGGACGTTATGGTTATGTTGCACTAATAAACAACTATGAAATTCAATAAAAAAATGTGTTAAAGGGATGTTACGGTTAAGTTGCACTAATAAAAAACTATGAAATTCAATGAAAAAACTTTGTTAAAGGGACGTTATGGTAAAGTTGCACTAATAGAAATCAATGAAATTCAGTGAAAAATTTTTGTTAAAGGGAGGTTGTGGTTAAGTTGCACTACTAAACACCTATGAAATTCAGTGAAAAAACTTTGTTAAAGGGACGTTATGGTTCCAAATAAAACCAAAAAACCCTTGAAATTCGCCAGTTATGGTAAGCTAAGCAACCATAACTCGCGCCACCACCGTGCACTGCTAAGCCTAACACCCAGGACATCAGAGATGACATCACAAATGTCATTTAAGACATCACTGAAGACATTACATGTGCATTTACCTTTCATGAAAAGTCTGTACAACGGATTATTAGTGTAATGCTAATAAAAAACGTGTCAAAGATTATTGGAATAAATATGAAGTGCTAATCAGTGCATTAAGCTATGCATTGATATAAATAGCATTCTATTATTAACTTCAATCTAGTATACTAAGGTACTCATGTAGAAACATAGGCATTCTGTGCAGCATACATGATGGAGATGCAATATTCATAAGCTTGCCATGTTGAATAGTGAAATGATAACTGTTTTCATATTAGAGTTTTGTGTACAGTGAAACTTGTCATAAGTAGGTAATAAAACCCACTTACTACATAATTGCATTATTATAGGCAAATCACAGAGACAACACCACATACAAATATGAATATATAGAAGGGTATTGAAGTAAGAAAAAAAACAGCAATAGTAGCAAAAAGTGTTCATAACCTAACTGAATACCTTTATGCAGAAAAGTATTGCTCTGTTTCAAAGCTGTTACTTACCCTATTTATATATATCACATGATGTGTCTGGACCCTAAGGAAAATAGTGTGAGTACAACATATAAAAATATGAGCATACACAGGGAATGTACAGTAATAACAAAACATCAAAAGTATCAGAAAGTGCTAATAAATCTACTGACAATTTTAATGCACAGAAAGGATTGCTGTCTCTCAAGGTTGTGTGTTCCCCTATGTATATGTTTCATATGATATGACTGGACCATAAGGGAGTTATTGTAAGAACATACTTGAAGGATAAGTCTACAAATATAGTACATTTACAATTTTTAGTTCTTGACTGTTACTGAAGAAAATCCTGTGGCCTAGATATGTCAGGAAAGGAAAAAAGGGGGTGTCAGACATGTGATGTCATCAGTGATGTCATCAATGGCATTTGTGATGTCATCTTTGATGTCCTGGGTGTTGGTCTTAGCAGTGCACAGTGGTGGCGCGAGTTATGGTTGCTTAGCTTACCATAACTGAAGAATTTCAAAGGTCCCTTTAACAAAGTTTTTACACTGAATTTCATAGGTTTTTAGTAGCGCAACCTAACCATAACGTCCCTTTAACAAAGTTTTTTCACTGAATATATATATATATATATATATATATATATATATATATATATATATATATATATACTTTCACTAAAAAAACCTTGAGTTAAGGTGTAGAGAAGGAGCCAAATGGCTCTACCAGAAGTCCTGCCCCCTTTTGCCTATATGTTGGAAACCAGAAATTGCCAATGATGGTTCCTATACCTCGAAGAGTCCTTGAAACAAGGTATCCATTGGGAAAACCTTATATGTTGTAGCCGCAAAGAAATTACAGTGTTCTGAAGGAAGTTCCGGAAGAAGTATGAAGATGAATGAAAGAGGAGACTGGTGACGTCACATGAGACAGCAATGACGCACCCGGAAGTGATGCCAGTGAAGCAAATACGTAGACCTTACAAAATTTGATGGTGAAGTAAGGAACGGACCAACATTTCATGAGCAAAATTAAGATTGCACGTGTGGAGAGCACTGAAGAAAATGCAAAGCTGTTTTATAATCGTACAGATGCTGAAACGCAGGTAGAGTAAGTAATCATAAGGCTGGCTATACATAGTGAAAAGACTGCAGGCAGTGCCACCAATATATATAAATGTGTGTATAGAATCTTGATGTTCCACGACGCATTTTAGCAAACTTGGACTCCATAAATAAAAGGGCTGAAAGTGTGGCACAGTTGAAGAAAACAGCTGACGGTGAAGGGAGATTCGAGAAAGGTTGTCTGACCCAGTGTCAAGGGTTGGGGCAGCCAAGAAACTGGTTATCTATCTGAGAAGATACAATGAATGTGAGAAGCAAGAGGGGCTCCTGTTGAGGTGTAATGGAAAAACACTAAAAGTGCCAAGGTTTTATTCATTTAATATTGTTAAATGCAAAGAAGGAGCTCAAAACATGGTCTCCTTTCACATGGGCAGATGGAAATAGACTTTGGGTGAGCAGCATCGAGACCAGAAAAAAGGCCATGCTCACAATCCCTTTTATTCTCTCTCACAGTGATTCTTTTTCAAGGCTGAGTTCAAAGGGCTAATTGAATGGCAGACAGTAGGAGTGATGATGGATGTTGGGCTAATTGGGTGGGGAGGTATAGTCAAGTCCAACCCTCCAGCACCTGGGGTACCAGCTTGCATGCCGCTAGCGAGTGTAATATTCCAAAAGGGTAAAAGCAAGCCAACCAATTGCAGAGGGCCACGTAGCAAAGAGCCATATAGTTTGAAAGCCAATGAAACGTTGTGTATTTTTATGAGACAGAAGACGACTTGCAAAAGGGGTGGGCATAGCTGTCCACCTGACCTTAGAGATCCAATCATGATGCCATACCCCATAGAATGTATACCTAGATGTTTCCTGTAGACCAACCACAATTAGGTTTTTGCTTATTTTGCCATGTAGTATGACATCACGTATGACACATTTTTGCTATTAAAGTGTAATTTTTTAATGAAAGGTTTTGAGAATGCTTGTGTGGTATCCGTTGATGGCCGTTATACTCCCTGCTTTAGATAATAGTTAATAAAACAGCTAATGATTTGCCAACTTCCTGAGTTGGTCTGATTATTGGTGCAAGAGTAAGACCTGCATTTCCATCCATCCTATAGAGCGCCACCTCTCTTAAAGGGCCTACACGTTCAAAGGTGATCAGATTAGACACAACAAAACCCTTAAAAGTTAGCAGAATCAGGAAGTGATGATCATCTTAAATCACAGTCCCCCCTGTTGCAAAGCCCATGACCACACACATAACAAAGGGGGTACCGAGTTAAGTTGACCATCACTTCCCACATTTGCTGTATGTCTAGGATTTTATTGTGTTAAATCTTTGTCACCTTAACTCTCCCTTGACTGAGGTGTTTACAGTAAATTCCAAGGGTTGTATTATACAATTGTTTTTTCAAGGGCCACTAGCAATGGCGTTTGACTGTGGACACTGTATATTTTCCACCTATAGCCTATGCGCCTTTAATTTTTGCTTTCTCTCTGTTGCACATGTGAGTACACAAAGTTTCTTAATCTGTGGTCGAAGTGGTGGAAAATAGTAGTAGAGCTATGGATTTTGTAGAAATATTGGTGTTGTTTCCTGTGATGGTTTGTGAATTTTATAAATGGGTGGGACTGGGAATAAATAATTGCCATAAATACGTGGTAGCGACCGAGCATAGCGGGACTCCTACCATAATTGTCTCACCTCCATCATTAATGTTGTAGCACTGCTAACCACCAAAACGAGACGTACCAAAAAACAAACCTGCTTCGGGTTCAACGAAGACCTAGTACTACTAAGGAAAACCAAACATGCCCTAGAACATGCCCATAGAAGACATCCAACGACTGAGTCTGAAATTGCCTTCAGGCAGCAAATAAAATGTATAAAACTGCCAGCATCATTCACAAAGCCAATGCATACAATACTCAGATTAGTAATGCTGCGTCAGATTCCAAAGAACTTTTCTTGATCCTGAGTGAACTGGAAAACCCCACCCCGGCCACAGCACCTGCCAACTCTAGTAAAGAGTGGTGTACCACCATTCAAGCTGCCCTAACCACTAAGATCGTTCTCCTGCAAAACAAAATCACATCAAAAAGGAAATTATTAGCTGATAAACCTGCTACTAGCAACCCCCTTACAAAATCCAATGAGAATACCAACCCCCTATTCTACTTCATCCCAGTCTCCCAAGAACTAGTGTTCGACACAATTACTAAACTCAAAGCCTCAAATTGTAGAGGAGACACTGCCCCAGCGCAAGTAGTTAAAGCATGCTCCCACACTCCTATTATAACCAATTTTGTTAATGCTTCATTAAACTCTAATTTGGTCCCAGCCAGCATTAAAGAAGCTTGGGTCACCCCTCTCCTAAAAAATACTACTTTAGATACAACCGTGCCCACAAACTGCCAGCCAATAACGACAGTCCCGTTTCAGCTCAAAATCTTAGACAAAATAGCCTATACTGAAGGTTAAACCCACTTGGAACATAATCAGCTCCTTGGAACCAGACAATCTGGTTTTAGGCCTAACCACAGCATGAAAATGGCCCTCCTTGATTTAAAAATCCAGATGGATACCATCAGGGACACAGGAAAACTCTGCATCTTCCTACTGTTGGACCTATCCGCAGCGTTCAACCTTGTGGATCAAAATAAACTCTGCTCCACCTTAGCTGAAGACTTTAATTTCTCCAATGGTGCTACTTTGTGGGTGAAATTGTTTCTAGCCAAACGACCATCCAGAGTCCCTATAGGCAAAGAAGCTGCAGACCCCATGTCAGTCCCCATAGGAGTACCCCAAGGACCATGCCTCTCACCAACACTCTATAATGCATTCACCAAGCTTCTTTTCTCGGCTTTAGAGAACTTGGGTGTCATGTACACCAACTTTGCAGTTGACACCCAGATCCTCATTCCATTCTCAGGTAATTACACCCAAGACACACTGACTATCAATAAGATCTACGCTAAATACAAAATTGGATTGCCTTAAACAGCCTCTGCCTCAACGATGAGAAGACAGAGATTCACATTGCGGGCTCCCAAGCCAAAATAGGTGCTCTCCACCCTGACTACTCAGCCATTAACATTGACCGCACAATGATACCCATACTTAAGCAAGTAAAAACCCTAGGAGTCTACATTGATGCTAACCTCACAATGACCAAACATATTAGTACACTTTCTTCATCCACCACTTACAATGCTAAAAGAATTGCCCTAAACCGCCAATTCCTGACACCAACCAATCACCTTAGCCAGGGCTTTTCTATTATCAAAGCCTGACTATTGCAATGTCCTGCTACTCGGAACCTCCAACTTCAAACTCAACAAACTACAACTAATACAAAATACAGCATTAAAGGTCACATTAGGAAGAAAACAATTCAATCATATTTCCAAGACATGGAGAGATTCACACTGGTTGCCCACTAAAGCCAGAATCATCTTTAAAACACAATGCATCGTCTTCAAATGTCATCACAAAAAAGCACCTATCTACCTGAACAATGCCTTAGCAAAAAAAGAAGCTACTAGACATAAAAGATCTAGTAACCACCTACTTATGGCAACTGCCAGCTATAGAAAATCCAGAGCTGGGGGTAGTAGTTTCCAATGACAAGCCCCTAAACATTGGAACTCCCTCCCGTTCAGCATCAACAAAGAGGAATCCTTCCTGGCTTCGAAAAACTGCTAAAAACTTGGTTATTTAACCAATACCAATGAAGTCGTATTCTCAGAACTTGTAAATAATGCTGCACATTTGTTGTTTAAATACTCATTGTAATTCCTCTGTAACAATGTATTTTTGCTGTATATTTGTTGTAATTTTCGCTGATCAATTATTACCAAACAGTCTGTAACCTCGCTGTGATACCTCTGGGTCTTGGCATGTAACAAATGTAATAAATAAATAAATACATACATGTCCATGCTGGTTAATCCAATATATGATAGTATTTACACATAAGAATGTAACAGTGTTTGTTTTGGCAATAATACCAGTAAAGATATTATAGGAAAACATGTCTATACTGGTGATATAAATGTGTCCTGATGGGCTGCACCGTGTTGGTTGGTGAGGCCACATAGAAAACGCTCATCAATGTGGGCTGCCCTTAACGTCATTTTAAGATGGCTTGCCACAGTAATAAAACATGTCCGTGCTGGAAGAACAAATTACAAATGTCCAAACCACCCATATTATGAATATACTTCATGATGGCTTTGACGTCTCAACACAGTTCATAATGCCATACCATAGTTTGAAACCCTTTCCAGATTGGCCTGTTAAGAACACTTATATTGGCTTTGCGCTTAACCACAGTATAAAATGCAATTTATAATAAGAAATCATGTTTTATCTTGAGTCATAAATGCTCCTGCATGTAAGAATGTTCATCTTATTTGCTTTGCCCGCCATGCCACCTGAGAAAACATTTCAGTGCACCAACACCCCTTTAATCCCCAACCATCCACGCAAACACATATTCATCCACAATCACACCAGCAGGAATGCACCCATACAGGTTCTCTCAATCATTCACACACGCACAGAATATTCACACTACAATTGTATTTGCATGTGCACCCATACACACCAGTCATGCTGCACTCTTATATACCCACTAATACAGGCACCCTTGACAAAATACATGTATTCACATCTGACATCTGTAGGATTGTTTAGCGTGTTTTGGGAGCACAGATCACAGCACCACTGCACAGGATCAATTTATAGCATGTTTTTTGAAGTGCAGCACCACTGCATGGGTTTGGTGCACTGCTATAAGGTGGTACAGCAAGGCATGTGTTGCCAGTGTAACATGGACATGTAAATGAAAACAGGCTATGCAGTCAAAAATGATTTCTACATATAAAATGCAAATAATTTGTTTTCACAGTTAAAAGCATATATTTTTTTTACCTGAAATTCCTCTGTTGCAGGAGACACATTTGAAGATTAATGAACTAACCTCATTAACAAAAAACTTAATAAAATAATATGTTCTCCACTGCAAAATGAGGCAGACTCTGAAAGTGATTTTAAACGCACATCCAGATTTTTTTTTTCTGTGCTGCTTTGTCCACAGTATTTGCAGGAAGCAAAGATTCGAATAAGCAGGAAATCAGTTTTGTTACAGTTGCTTACTGTAAAAGATTTCTATTGTGTGCAGGAGGAGGATAGGACATAGGGGATTCTTATTGGACAAGCATCATATTAGAGGCTGTAACCAAGTTTTCCTGTAGAATCTGGGGGAAGGAGAGAGGCAGAATTAATTTTTACACAGCTCGGAGAAAGACCTGACTGGTGGAAAATGTGGAGTTCCTGATTGAAAAAGCAGATCCCAGCTGCACAGCTGTAGAGACTGGGAATCCCAGACAATAATCCCTGGTTTGAGTAATGGCAGATGCCTTTTCTCACTGGGGGTGCTTGAAGAGGGAATTGCCACATCCAGAAGGCAACCAGCCGAAGAATTTCACATGCTGAACCGATTAGGTAATTATACATTGCAAAATATGGGGGCAGTGTGCATGAGTGCAAAACTATTCAGTCAGTGTAGAAGAAAGAATTCCAGTGTTTTATCATCAGGTTTAATGTTGCGACTGTCTCGTCGCCCTCTTCTCATTTTGTTACAGATAATGTTGACTGTGCTATTTCATTTATTTCTGTAAAAAGAGTAAGATCATGTTTAAATGCAACTTTTATAATACACAAAAATATCTGAAAGCAGACGGGAAGTGTGTTTTATTTTCTCTTTCCTTTGTGCATTTACCATTACAGTGCTAATGAGGTGAGGAGATGTTTAGACAGTGCAATTGTCATTTTTAAGGTAGCTAAAAATAAGACTTGGCTGCAGCTGTGTGCACAATTTCATTCATTATGAGCGATTATAAATAACTGTGTGTGTGAAATAGCCTGCTGAAGGTAAATGAGTCAGCAGAAAAGAGACCCGGGACATAGTTCACTTCTGTATATAAAATAGTGAGTGTTGTACCACATGTTAGCTTGCTATTGTAAATAATTCAGTGAGAATTACCCATGGTGGCACACTAAAAAAGAAAATGTGGTATTTCTGAAATGTAGGCCTGAGGTCTCTCTAGTGATCACACAAACAATCTAAACAAAAATAAGGGGTTCTGGATATTGGGCCCACAAATAAAACAAAGCAATTATGCTCACCAAAAATACCACCAACCACGCATACCAACCACGCATGTCTGTGTACTGAAATAATGCATATCCACTGTATTATTATTATTATACATAACCCAATCTGAATACAAGGAGTGATTGTTGCTAAATTATTTTTCGGCGGTAAGAAAATACCGCCAGGCCCCAAATCAACAAAAAATACCCAACATATTAATGGTGCGTTGCAGGCCGGGAAAGTGATCATAGAGCACCTACCGGGCGTGGCAAGCGTGTCTCACACTGCCATCAGTACATTAAAGGGAACCCATTTCATAATAGCAGTGTGCCACTAAAAACGAATTTCAGAATGTCTCAAATGGAAGCCACATTCCCAGAGCTAGTGCAATATTTAGAGGCAAAGTTGTTTGCACATGGGACGTGGTCATCGAACAATGCCACAGACCGCATTCATGCTGAAGTGCAGAAAGAAAAACTAGACAGTATTTTTGCAGCAGGCAGTATAATTCAGGTCTGCCTTCAGAGATTATTAAATGCAGCTGACAAACATGCAGAGAAAGATTGTCTGAAACGGCTATGTGCCAAGATCTGGTTTATATTGAATAGGTCCCTGCGTCTGCAAGAAAATGATACCCAGCTAATTAACAGGTTAAAGACTGACTTAGATGGGGCAAGTAAAAAAGAGGAGATGTTAAGAACAGAATTAGAAGGATGTCAGAAAGACATGCAATTAAAATGTAGAGATTTTGATATTCAGTTGTTCAAAAGCAAGAAACAGCTTGAAGACAGTGAGCAAGAATTGGTACACTTAAAAGCCTTAGTGGATCACATTAGACAGGATAAAAATGAGATTGTTTCAAAAATGCAGATTTTATAAAAAGAACATTTTGAAAAAGAAAGTGATCTCCAAGGTGCAGAGCAAGAAATCGTTAAAATGATTCAAGAAAGAGACAAGAGAAACAAAGAATTCAATGAATGCCAAATGCAAATGTGCGACATGCAGGAGGTAATAAATAAAATGAGTGATGAAAACAACTATCTGCAAAATGAAGCACACAGGCTCCTTAAAAAGTGCAAAGACTTAGAACAGCAAATGTGCATTCCCAGGTCCCAGGAGAGGTGGCAGGGTACTACATTCAATGGAGTGGAGGTGAATTCTAGTTCTGCCCAGAGAGCTAGTGCTCCAGTGACTGGGCCGGTGACTGAACGTGGTTACAGAGCCCTTGGGGGATTTGATACTCCCATTGGGGGCAGCCACCAATCCCATACACCTGAAACCAAGATTGAATCACAAAGTGGTGCAATTCCATGCATTGCAACAAGTAGCCCCATAAAGATAATGAAATCCATCAAAGCCCTGATCAAACCATTTAAAAAAGGAGGGGAATGCTGCATTGAGAATCACTTAGAAGCGGTGCATGACATTTTTAAAGCACTCCAGATACCTAAGGAACAGTACAGACAATATTTTCATTTAACTTTAGATGCTCCGATGGCCAGCATCACAAGGGGATTAAATGAACAGCAGAATATGACATGGGTGGAGTTTGAAAAATAAATTAGGCATCATTTTTCTCCTTTTCAGTCATTGCAGGAGGCAAAGAAAGTCGCTTACAAAATCACTGCTGGGCCTAACATATCCCCTCGCCAATTTTTACAGGACTTAAAAAGGGCATTTTCTCGCTTTGATGTATCTTTTGACCCCAATTCCAATGAGTTTAAAACTGCCTACTTCTATGGGCTACAGAAAGACATCATATTACAATTGGTCCGTGAATTTGACCGTGACAAGTCCCTTGAATGGATTGTACATCAAAGCACAAAACTATATGAGGTACTCTATTGTCAGGGTACAGAAAGTGATAAAATGAAAGTTGCTAGCCCTAAATCTAAAGAACCCTCAGCCACAGTGATGGAAATCAGGACAGCCAAAATGTCCCTTGAGTCTGCTCAAAGTCCAGGTAAAAATAATTTGGCACCTGAACAAAGGGTTAATCAACAAAGGTCATCACACTCTGCACCAATGTTCCAATCACATGATCCTAGTAATAGGGAGAGCTACATCAGCCCTAGGTATTTAGGGGATAGACCCCGGGCAGGATATCAGCCTGATATGTCAGGTATGAATAATAACCAAAGACAAAATCAAGATCAAAGAAATGATGGTCCCTACCAGACATTGGGGACACAGAGCAGATTTGATCCCAACACCATGATATATGGTAATTAGGATAGACCCCGATATGTGGATCGATTTTCTGATAATGGGAATCAACATAGGGGTCAGTACCCACAACATGAGAGACAGGACATGAGACAGAACATGAATTACACTCCACGTCAGTACAATGATTCCCCACCAGGGGACTACAACAAAGGATGGGTGCACCCCGCTCCCCTCCACAAATGAATCAAGAGTTCAGAAACCATCTCAATAGAAATCACTCACCTGAGAGGTATCAGAATAGATCCAATCAGGGGGAAAACAACCAATATTGACCTAGGCCACAAAAAGAGGATTCTAGAGAGATCGAAAGGTTCCAGTGCCTCGAGGCCCAAGTGAAAATGTTAGCTGAGCAAATAGGGAAGCTCTATACAGAGCAAAAACAACTATCCAAGGAGGGGGCTGATGGCCATAGCAATGAGCGAGGGGCTTCTTCTGAAAAGTGACTAAGTACTCATGATACCTACAGCGCCGAAAAGACAGATTGCCCTAATGTAATTTTGCATAATGACTCTGAGATGCCTAATGATGTAAAAGTGAAAGCACCAATGAATGAACATGTAACAGAAAGTGCAAATAATTCTAAAAAAGAGGTACGGTTTAACCTAGAGCTAAATCAAACATTGAAGGTTTGTGCAAATGAAAAAGAAACACCTAAAATTCCAAAAGAACAAAGGGACAGATTTAAGAAAAATTACTCATGTATGGGGAATACCAGTGAACAGGGAGCAAGTGGGGATGTTATAGCTCCTTCCCTGGACAGTCAAAACGGTGAACAAACACAGACAGAAAAAGGAAATACTCAAAAGGAGGGTACAAATCAATCATCTGAAGAATTCTTTGAGCCACATATTTTTGAAGAGGCTGAAAGGGCTGGTACCACACTAAATGATCACAAATGCACACAATTAAACAATGACACATTACTAAATGATGTTGTTACACATGTTCAGTTGGAAGGTTGTAATGTGGTCACTGATGATACCCAGATGGATGGGCGAACAGTGGCCACACTCCAAAAAACCTCTGAACACGGAGAAATGAATAAAGTCTCTCGCGCAGAAATGGGTAAAAAGGAGGGAAAAATGTCTTTTCATTTACCAATGTGCTTAGCCAAAAGTGAAAAAGGCCTGAGAAAAGTGAGTCCTGAAATCAGTAAGAATTCACACTTCTTATGTGTATTAGAGGAAGTTGAGTACAGGTATTATGCTCCCATCACTGTAGAAGAAAAATGCCAAACACTTGCAATGATTGACACTGGCGCACAGGCCACAATTATGTCCAGGGAGCTGCTAAAAAGTATCAATGAAGGGAGATCCCAACAGAATCAGATCACAGTGAAGGAAAATCAAGGTCCAGTGCATAACTTTAGTGGGGAGGAGGTGCCCATCATAGGTGTAACTGAGGTTGACACAAAAATAGGAAAGCACAGAATGAAACAAGAGGTATTGATCACATCTATTTGTGAAATTCCATTTCTGATGGGGACAGATTGCCTGAAAAGATTGTCTCCTCTCATAGATGGGGTGAATGGAGTGCTGTGGTCCTTAACCAAAAAACATTGAGACCTAAGAAACTAAAATCACAAAACAGCAACATAAATGAATGTCACACCGTTGTCAAAACAAATGATGCTGCGGAGATATATCTCCAGAATAGTTGCATACCTAGTGTCACTTTTATATTAATGTGTCAAGACAAAATACAGAGTGACAATGAAAAACTACCTGTACAAATATACGTGGACCCAAGGAAAAATTGGCAGACCGCCATAGATGACCACACATTACGTTTTTATTTAAAAGAGAAAACATGCAAACAGAATATTACTCCTAAAACAGATTCAGAAAAACACATTACCACTCTTGCTGAAATACACATGGAAGATGTGCAACCATGGATTCATGTTGGTATAAATGACGGTTTTAAAACAATAAAAGCCACTTTAGCGCTTGAACAGGAGAGGAGCTTCATTAATGAGAAATGATTGCAAAAAATAATGGAGAGGGAGGAGATCCCGAAATTTAGAATTAAAAACCAATATGTTTCTGGGTTGGACTGTCCAGACTTTGAAAACCGAATTGCAGGCAGATGCATGCTGAAAATTAACATTGCACAAAAAACAATTCACCATAATGTGTGGATAGTGAGTGGAGCACAAAATGACTTTTACATGGGCAATGACATCATGCACAGAATGTGTATGGTGTTAGACTTCCTTAATCAAAAAATATCGTTGCGCCTGGGTGGGCCTGCACCTGAATTTGAAGACAAAAGAAGAGCTTTTCATTGCGCGCAGCAGGTCCCATATGCAGTTGAATTACAGATGATGAAGGATACTATTATCCCTGCATTCACCAAACAGGTTGCAATAACACTGAGGTGCAAAAATGGACAGCAGATGGAAGATTCTGATGCATTTGTGTGCCTGAATGAATCCATAAAACAGCAAGGCCTGGATTATGAATGCATTCCATTGGTAGATATTGGTGAAGGGTCTGTAAAAATTATGTTGAATAATAAAGGTTGTCAAGATATTCTTTTAGAGGAAAACTCTCCATTGGGGATGGCTATACAAAAATCACATTATACTGCAGATCTAAATAACATGGTGATTGGAAATATACCTGAAAAGTATGTAGATGCCAAGGGTGAGTTACCAGAATACCTGAATTCTCAGCCCAAAGGAATATTTAAAATTCATTCTGTGTACCCTCATGATCCAAAGGAGACAGTGTGCTGCCATCAAGAAGATTGCATAACATTTAATTTAAATGAAAATGAAACAGAAAATCAGCCCATTGAAGTGGAAACTGATATCCCAAAATATTTAAAAGTGGCAGCTTTACAAAAAGACACAGCCACACAGTTAGAGGAAAGCGCCGAGATTCTCTTACCAGAAGATTTTCCAGAATTTTCCAAAATGGTAGAAGAGCAGATTTTATCAGCGGATGCATGTGACAGTGATGAGGATAGAAACAATCTGAGGGAGATATTTATGGAGTTTAAGGATGTATTTGCAAAAGATGCTTATGAGTGCGGTTTAACTGATTTACATGTGGCCACACTACCAGAAGGGTGTAGCAGAAGTCCAGTATTTGTACGCCAGTATAGACTACCGCTGGCATGCTTAGAATCATTAGCAGAGATTATAAAGAATTTGGAATCGCGGGGAATCATCAGGCCCATTCATAGCACATCCAATACACCTATTTTAGGTGTTTTAAAGCCAAATGGTCAATGGCGGCGATGTGCAGACTTGATGGAGTTAAATAAAAGAGTACCAGTGTCCAGATGGCCAATGCCATTCATTGATCAGGGCCTAGCTCAGGTACATGGTTCAAAAGTATTTACCACATTAGAACTCACCTCTGGATATTGGTGTCTGCCATTGACAGAGGAGATACAGAATTTGTTTTCCTTTTTGTTTGATAATACTCAATACATCTGGCTTAGAACTCTGTTTGGGTACATCAATAGTGGGAGTGAATTTGGCATATATTTGAGAAAGGCCATGCCTGATGCAGCGGAAAGAGGAACCATAGTTTATGTGGATGATGACCTAATAAAAACGAAAGCCTGAAAAGCCATTTTGATGAAATAAGACATGTGCTTGGTCAATTGCAGAAAGCAGGCGCCAAAGTATCTTTACAAAAAGCACAATGGTGCAAGAAAAAAGTAAACTTTCTAGGCCATGAAGTGACTGAACATGGGCTAAATCCACAAAAGAAGAAAATAGAGGCCATACAAAAACTAAAGGACCCTAAAAATGTGAAAGGGGTAAAAAGTTTATTAGGGATGGCAGGCTATAATAGAAAGTTCATTGAAAATTATGCTGAAATCACTCAACCATTGACTAAACTGCTTAAATTGAATACACCCTGGATATGGGAAAAAGAGCAGTCTGAGGCAGTAGCTAAATTGAAGCAATGTCTTGTAAAGGCACCATGTTTAGCATATCCCAAATCACAAAACCATTGCCTGTGCAAGTAAGGCATTTTCCCAAGTTGAAATTAAATTCAATGAATGTGAAAAGGCCCTATTAACCACTGTGTGGGCGCTACAACATTTCCGCCCTATTGTTCATGGAGAAAAGGTGATTATTGAAACAAAGCATCAACCTTTGCAGTTTTTAGAGAGTAAAATAATTAGGTCAGGTAATCTAGCGCAGTCCAGAATCACTTCATGGATGCTGGCATTACAAGGTTTTCCTGTAGAAGTGAGATATGGACAAAATAAAAAGAGCCCAATTGCTCAAGGGTTAGCTGACTTACATGGCTGTGTAGCTGATCAAGTATCAAACGAAATGGAAGTGGAACCTAGTTTGCAGGAATTTGAACAATCACCACACAAAGCTTTTGATGAAAAAACATGCAAGGATTTGCCAACTATATATGTGGATGGTTGTGCTTTTCACATTGAAAATGACAGTAATAAACAATTAGTGTCAGGAATAGGGAACGTCTGGTTGAAATGTGAAGGCGTCCCCAGTATAGGGGTGAGGATTGGAGCTAGAAGCAGTCAAGTGGCTGAATTGGCGGCCATTTTTAAAGCAATTGCTACTGCAGTTGATAATAAATTCAGTGAAATTGTCCTGGTGACTGATTCTGACTATGCACGAAATAGCTTTGTGGAGTATTTACCTGGCTGGAAAGCGAGAGGCATGATTACATACAACAAAAAGCCACTTTAACATGGAGAAATGATACAAGCCATAGACAAATTGGTGTCAGAGAATGATTTAACAATATACTGGAGAAAAATTTGTGGGCATTTAAAAACACCCGGAGAGGATAAGGAGGGAAATGATAAGGCAGACCACCTGGCTAGAATTGGGGCTGTGATGGGAGAATTTCTACCTATTGATGATTTACTGGGTGAAATACAAATTGATGCAGTAACACGTTCTAAAGCACCAAAGGAGGTAGATCAAACAGTGGTACAGTGGGGTCATAATACACCAGACCAGGATTTGATTGAGGCACAAAAGAATGATCGAATTTTGGGAATCTATTATAATCATTTGATAGATACTGAACAAAACCCTTTAACAGAAAATGATTGTATGGGAAAAGAAGAGTTGAGGGTGCTATTAAAGAATAAAAAACAAATTAAACTACAGGATGGACTCATGATTAGAGAGTCCAAAACAGGACAGATACAGTGGGTGGTACCCCTTTCATTCAGAGGGCTAATGCTACAACATGCACATGATGCAAAAACTGCAGGCCACAGAGGTTCACAAAAAACATTGGAAATACTAAAAGATTATGCTTACTGGCCACATATGTCCCAAGATGTGGAATTATATACTAGAGGATGTCTAGTATGCGCCCAATTTAAACCTGCTTCACCAATGCATAGAGCCCCATTGATGAAAAGAGGCCTAACTCTTCCATGGTCAGATTTGCAAATAGACTATGTAGGCCCTTTAAAAAGGTCGAGCAGAGAAAACCGTTATATTTTAAGTGTGATATGTTTGATGTCGAAGTGGATTGAATGTATTCCTGCACCAGATTGTAGTGCGCAAACAACAGCCACATTGCTGGTGAACCATGTGTTCTCAAGGTTTGGGTTGCCACAAAGAATTGAGTCAGACAGAGGAAGTCATTTCACAAGTACTCTAATGAGTAAGGTATGGCAAATACTGGTTGTGAAAAGGAAACTACATATTGCATATCGGGCAGCGTCTTCAGGTGGAGTTGAACGGATCAATAGGTCTGTTGTGGACATATTAAAGAAATTTGTGGCAGAAGCAGGTTCCAGCTGGGATTTAAATTTACCGTTGGTTTTAATGGCAATCAGATCAACTTGTGCCAAAGCAGCAGGTGTTAGCCCCCATGAGGTCTTGACAGGTAGGAAAATGGTGTTATCACAACACCTGCTGTACAGAACACATGAGCAGACACTTGTGAGTGCAGTGCATCCACAGTTCATGAGTACATTTATGAACTGAGGAAGCATTTGCAACATGCATTTGCTTTTGTGCAGAGAAATCTGGAAAGGGCTGCTGACAGCGCCAAGACATACTACCATAAAAGAACATCAGTGAGAGAAACAGTGTAGGGGATCAGGTGTATAAGTTTCATTTTGGAAAAAGTAAACAGAAAAATTCTAAATTTCTAGCAGCCTGGCAGGAGCAATTTCGAATTATAGATAAGGTCTCTCCTGTAGTTTATAACATTTTAAAGACTGAAGTTGAAACACCAATAGAACAATTTGTGCATGTAAACCAAATCGAGCCATGTCATCCAAGACATGAGATAAAAAATCTGGAGCGTGTAGAAACAGATAAAGTCCCTTGAACACAAAAAGATAAAATAAATGGGTACAGTCAGGAGGCAGTGACAGAAAAGTTAAATAAAGATGGTTGATTATAATGGCACATAAACACTGTAACATATGTAAATATATATAATATAAAAAAGAAGCTGAAGTTTATGGAGTCGGTGTGTAGAATAAAAATGCATTAAATATTGAATGTTGTTTTATGTATGCTTGTTCTCTATAACCTGTGCTTAATTTCAGAAGACGAAAGAAAAAGGGCGAAATGTTTTACAAAGAATGTTTTATTTTTGGCAAAAGGGTGAAGTTAGTATTGTGCTATATACTTAATCTGTTTCTTTTCTATTTGATTTAGAATATTAACATATTTGTACCGGAGGTCACGGGAGATGATGGAGTCCTGGAGTCCCCTGGATGAAGATCGAATGATGCCTGCCTCCGGGTGGAGGTGAAGACAAAATAACCGGAATGCCAAAGAAAAGATGACTTCTATAGAAAAGAATCCAAGAATGCCAAGATGAAAGAGTACCCGGATGAACCAAAAGAGGCAGACAAGTGTCCTGGCATATGGAGTTCCACGTATTTATTATTTTAATTAATTGTTTTAATCTGTTATGTTAATTATTTGTTTTAGTTAGTTGTTTTATTTTATTGTTTTCAATTGACTTCAAGTATAAAATTGAAACACTGAACTATGGACACTTCCATTGGGAGGGCAAATGTAGAACATTTTAGAAGAACTGATGGACTCAGATGAATTTTGATATATGTTGAGCAGTGGTTTTCAACTTTTTCATTTACGTGAATATTCATTTTATGGGATCGCTACACTTTGAAAAGGGGGGCAAATAGTTTTTTTTCCAATTGGCTCGGACCGTAGCCAAGTTAAAAAAAAAAGGAGGGGATATGTAGGATTGTTTAGCTTGTTTTGGGAGCACAGAGCGCAGCACCACTGCACAGGATCAATGTATAGCATGTTTTTTGAAGTGCAGCACCACTGCATGGGTTTGGTGCATTGCTATAAGGTGGTACAGCAAGGCATGTGTTGCCAGTGTAACACGGAAATGTAAATGAAAACAGGCTATTCAGTCAAAAACGAGATCTACATATAAAATACAAATATTTTTTTCACAGTTAAAAGCATATATTTTTTTTACCTGAAATTCCTCTGTTGCAGGAGACACATTTGAGGATTAATGAACTAACCTCATTAACAAAAAACTAACATGCTAACTCATTAATAAAATAATGTGTTCTCCACTGCAAAATGAGGCAGACTCTGAAAGTCATTTTAAACGCGCATCCAGATTTTTTTTTTCTGTGCTGCTTTGTCCACAGTATTTGCAGGAAGCAAAGATTCGAATAAGCAGGAAATCAGTTTTGTTACAGTTGCTTACTGTAAAAGATTTCTATTGTGTGCAGGAGGAGGATAGGACATAGGGGATTATTATTGGACAAGCATCATATTAGAGGCTGTAACCAAGTTTTCCTGTAGAATCTGGGGGAAGGAGAGAGGCAGAATTCATTTTTACACAGCTCAGAGAAAGACCTGACTGGTCGAAAATGTGGAGTTCCTGATTGAAAAAGCAGATCCCAGCTGCACTGCTGCAGAGACTGGGAATCCCAGACAATAATCCCCGGTTTGAGTAACGGCAGATGCCTGTTCTCACTGGGGGTGCTTGAAGAGGGAATTGCCACATCCAGAAGGCGACCAGCCGAAGAATTTCACATGCTGAACAGATTAGGTAATTATACATTGCAAAATACGGGGGCAGTGTGCATGAGTGAGAAACTATTCAGTCAGTGAAGAAAGAATTCCAGTGTTTTATCATCAGGTTTAATGTTGCGACTGTTCTCGTCGCCCTCTCCTCATTTTGTTACAGTTAATGTTGACTGTGCTTTTTCATTTATTTCTGTAAAAAGAGTAAGATCGTGTTTAAATGCAACTTTTATAATACACAAAAATATCTGAAAGCAGACGGGTAGTGTGTTTTATTTTCTCTTTCCTTTGTGCATTTACCATTACAGTGCTGATGATGTGGGGAGATGTTTAGACAGTGCAATTGTCATTTTTAAGGTAGCTAAAAATAAGACTTGGCTGCAGCTGTGTGCACAATTTCATTCAGTATGAGCAATTATAAATAACTGTGTGTGTGAAATAGCCTGCTGAAGGTAAATGAGTCAGCAGAAATAGAGACCCGGGACATAGTTCACTGTTGTATATAAAATAGGAGTTTTGTACCACATGTTAGCTCGCTGTTGTAAATAATTCAGTGAGAATTACCCATGGTGGCACACTAAAAAAGAAAATGTGGTATTTCTGAAATGTAGGCCTGAGGTTTCTCTCGTGATCACACAAACAATCTAAACACAAATAAGGGGTTCTGGATATTGGGGCCACAAATAAAACAAAGGAATTATGGTCACCAAAAATACCACCAACCACGCATACCAACCATGCATGTCTGTGTACTGAAATAATGCATATCCACTGTATTATTATTATACATAGCCCAATCTGAATACAAGGAGTGATTGTTGGTAAATTATTTTTCGGTGGTAAGAAAATACCGCCAGCCCCCAAATCTACACAAAATACCCAACACATCCACAGATGAATACACAAATGCAAACATGATTTTTTACCCATTACTTGTTTTCCTGCAGATCCAAACTCAATGAGGCTCTTCAATCCAGGATTCCACACAGATAGGAACCAGGAATTAGGGTGATCTTCCCGGGTTCTGACATGTGTGATAGAATCACAGTACCTACATCTCACAGCCACATAGACTGAATTACGTGGTGAAGCGCAGGGGCACCATCAAGGCATATTTGAACCTGCAGTTTGCCAGCCTGCATCCTTACTGGGCCATACAAGACTGGGGAATCAAAATACACCGGATTTGCTTTGCTTATTGGGCATGCGTGCTGGGGGACTGAAGATTAAGGGGAAACCAGTCTTCCTCATTACATTTTGGTGGATCGCCTGTAATGTCGGCATCTGGCAGGTTCACCCCCTGACTCCCTTTTCAGACGGTCTGCTCCTGTTTTTTGCAGGAGGCCTATCGGCGGCATGGCTAATCATTCAGATCTATCTTTTTAGTGAATGTTGGCAATATTTCACTTAGCTACAACTACTATAAGGGATGTATAGGTATCCATTCAAAGAAAAGAAAACGCTTGTACTATAAATCCATTTAGGGCTTGATTTTGGATGCTAAGAACTGCCCGGCTGGCTCTAGAAAAAACATATAGGTTTGGCTGCATTCATTGATGCTGCTCAGAGTTTTACAGGGAAGTACTGCCTTGTCAACCCAAAGCTGTAGTAACTGAACAATACATATGAACTTGGTTCATTCAACAACATACTAACTTAATAGGTGAATTTCAGTTTATTTTACACTTGAAGCAGAGGCAGCTAATTATGAAGCTTAAAGGCAGCACTACTAACATAAATATATACAGCAAAACTATCAAAATAAACATTGTAATTTACATTTAAATATGTATTTAAACATTGGTACAGAGTGCAATGATACTGTGTTGTTTTCCATGTGGGGTGATGCTACGGTACCTTTATTCACAACTGTTTTGTTGCTAAGCAAATTCTGCTCAGAATGTAACTTAAGTCATGAAAGTTTACACCTGTTGTATAAATGGTTAGAATACAAAAGTGTAACAAATTTATTTTATTCAGTGGCCTTACCGTGCCAGATTTTCTTATAAGCTGATTCAATAAATACTTGTCTGCGAGCCATACAGTTTATGGCATCAGCGGTTCTCCTGCCTATTTGCAACCATTTCCTCCTCACGTAGCAGTCTGGGATAAACTGTGTTACAGGAGGCCCAGCAATTCATCACGCTGTACTGTTGGGCATCCAATACATGTAACTTATCACACACTGCCTGCAAATCAGCATCACCATATTGAATATCCACAGGAACTGGCCAATAATGTGGATTCAGAAACTTAATTGCATTTATCAGCAGTTTGTACTCAATATCTGTCTATTTGATGGAGGTATTTTTTGAAAGATTTGATGCTGTGGCTGTTGTCATTCTTTGTCAAATTTTATTTGTCAAACCCCAAAAGAACTGATCTCTTGATATGCTAATACAACCTTTGGAGTTACTCTACTGAAGTTGTATCCAATTAAATTGCTTTTGATTGACAGGAGTAGCTGTAGCTGTAGCATAAGGCCCAGGTGACCAGGCCATTGATTCAAAGACACAAAAAGCATTTGGATTATTTGGTCTGCCTCATATAATGTCATGTCACAACGCTGCAGTTGTCTGGATACATCACCCAGTTCTGTTAGAGCATCGAACATTATCCCCAGGTTCTCCACAAATACTGTAGATGTTAGCATTCTGCTTAAGCCAGAGTTATTGTTACACTCAATTTCACTCCTCGCTGTGTCACGAGAAGATTCACCAATATTTTTATTTAAAGCTTTATAGATATTCCACACAACCTTTACTGACCTTTCGCTGGAGGCCACCCAACGTACATCTCAAATCTTTCCTATTTTGAGAAGTGTTACAGAACTGATGACTGGCAACACAGGGGCTGTTGCTGGGGCCCACTTGAAATTAATAGATTGAAAGGCCCCAACACTGTCCCTGTCACAACTCAATGGGTCTCATTACGGCCCTGGCGGTACGGAGTGAACGGCGCCGTAAAAAGGTGCCGGCGCCGTTCACTCCGTACCGCCGCATTACGAGGTCCCCTCGCGGGACACGGTAAGCATGCCTGGGAAAACCAGGCGTGCTTACCGGGTCCCGCAGAGGGGAAGAGGGAGCAAACAACGGGCCATCTCGTAATGGCCCGTTGTTTGCTCCCTCTTCCATTCCCATTCAGCCCTATGGGGGCTGAAATGGGAATGGGGAAGGACCGTGTCCGGGTCCTTGGAGGGAGGAATTACCGTGCCTTCCGAACTCGGAATGGCCCGGTAAGTCCTCATTCCAAGGACCCGGACCCCGACACGATTTCGGCAGCAGCCATGCTGCCAATAGCGGCATGGTTACCACTGAACTCGTAATGAGGGCCAATGTATTTTATTTAGGATCTCCACTGTGCTACCACAAATATTTCCCTCCATTGAAGTTTGTTTTTCTGCTTTTGTGGGGTTAGGTAGTAGGCTGATGAAATACCCACACATCACTGCTTCCAAAGCTCATCAACTTAAAAAGAAATATGTCTTTAGGTAGCATCAATACTGGTTTTTTATAGACTGTTCAAAACTAGGGTGTGGATGGCAATAATATTACTGTATTCAAAAGTACTCATTTTTGTTAACTTTCGAAGGTAAGACTATGTTCTGGTCATATTGGAAGGCTATCCTTTGATTACAAACATTCTCTGCAGTCGCCACATTTCCCTCTTTTGACCTATTTATTAAGATTGCTTGCATCCCCCATCCATTACATTCTCTCCCAAAGAATCAATCCCAGAAACTCTCCCTTCTCCCAGCAATCCACTCTGGAGTAACACAAAACATTTTGTGTGTTACAAAAAAACAACTAAATAAATGAAATTAGCATCAACTGAAATCCCATATCTAAATTTCACATGTAAATGACTTTCGACTGCACATGCCCCCAATAAAATAAGAAGAAGTTCTAGATAAAAGAGGGTGCCCAATAGCTTCCAGCTGGGTGTAGCCCTTAAGTAATGGACTGAGGAACATACTCACATCAGCACATCACGCCATTCATCAATTTTAAATTATGTGTTCTTTCTTTATTTTGGCAAGAACTCCGTATTGTAGGCTGCTGTTCTTTTAGAATGGGTTGTGTAAAAGTGCTATAGGGGTGCAACTAGACAAAAATTCAGGGCGGCGCTAATTCCAGAGTCGGTGGAGGAGTGGCAAACTTACTTGTGTAGGGGCATCTAACTTCATTACTCAGTGTAATGAGACTATTCTAGTGAAGCTTCAATGTTACAATCAATTAACTCTCTTCTTCAGGTGCGAAAACAACCACTTCTTGCAGATCCTGAATGTCATAGAAAGTGTGAGAAAGACAGATGGTGTGTAATGAAAGAATTAATATCATAGCATAGCAGGACATAGCAGAGTGTGGGGCGGTACTCTGGCTGGACCAAGCAACTTCAGTGGCTGAGAGCAACAGGGGAGAAAATGTAATGTGTGTTCAATAACAGTTAGTCCACTAAACTTGACTCTCTGGTGCACTTATTGGCTGGTGAGACTATGTCTACTTGTCAAATCAAGTGATACGAGACTGAGGAGGGCCACTGCAGCAATAATGCAATTCTATGTGACAGTATTGGAGCCACTAGCAGAGGAGCACCAGGGTCCAACAATTTGTCCCTACACTTATTAAAACTGTCCTATTGTAAGGGTGCAAATGTAATCACTTATACACACTCATATTTCTGCAGTTGAAGTCAGGGTGAGATTGCATTATATGCCCAGGATCACACAATTATGCTAAACAGTGAACAGGGATTTTAACCCACTCTGCAATTTGGGCACGGCCACCTTCTTCCACACTTTACTTGGAAGAAATATTTAGGTTTTGGGTGTCAATCAAGACCTACAATAATACTTTCCCATAGAGTTTACTTGCACAATACACAAATTGCATAGTAAAGCATCATGACAACATGTAAATCCGTATAGCAACATGTTGGGCCAACATAATATCAATGTACCTTTTATTTTCCACATCCTGAATCAAAAACTATAAAATGCAAAATTCAAAATATCTACTTGCCCACTTTATTTTCAGCGCTTTAAGATACACTCACAATAAAATAAGTTGTGCCATTAACTCACTTAGGTTTGGGGATTCATCACAAACCTCCAGCGCGTTGTTATGTATGGTTTTAAGAATATTCAAATAAGGACATCAAAGGAAACTTTACTTGTTTACATATCAAGCTATTAGATATTATGGTTGTGAACACATTTTCAAAGGGTGTTTTATTGTGTTGCTCACTTTAACTGTCAGTCTGTCAGTCACAGATTTGCAACTCTGTAGAGAGGGACGGCATTGAACTGACCCTCTCTCCCGACCCAACAGTCTCCTGGCCTGGCTTGCCCTGACCTCCCATCTGTACCCTGCACTGGGGAAGAGAGGGACAGCGCTGAACCGTCCCTCTCTCCCGACCCACTACACTCGCCTCCGTTCGTCCTCCCTCATTACCTACTTGGCTGGCAGCGTCAGCCTGCAGGAGGCAAAACAAAATTCCAGGCCTGACCCTGGCGGCAGGCTCAGTCCAATTCCAACAAGAGACAGAGGCTGCTGGGTCACTGGCCCAGGCTTGCACCTCAGTATGCAGGTGTGGGCCAAGGCGCTGCAAGTCTATTGTCTGCAGCCCGGATCAGACAGTGCAGTGCTGCGACCATACCAATACTTTTACTTTAAAAAGGAGTGCTCCAGAGCGGTTTCTTTTAAAAATATAATAAAACAAAAAGTAGAGGAGCAGCGCTCCCATCATTCCCCCTCACTTTGATGACTGTTCCTAATTACTTTACTGTCTCTTCACACTGTGCTACTCACCTATAATTCATTCACTTCTGCTGCGCCTCCTACTCATCTCTCACTACGCTTTCTCCAATCATGCTACAACTTCTTCCTTTCCTATCCCTACTATAAAACTCACAACTCAAAACTCCCACTACTCCATTTCTCTTCCACCTCCTTCCAACAAACAAAGCCGATGAGCTCACCATACCTCCTCTAACACCTATCCACCTCACCAGCACTCAGGAATTATCAGTCTGTATGCAATAAAATAAAAACCTCCTTTATCACTGACTACTTTCACTCCAGCTCTCCTCCCCTAGACATTCTTGCTATCACATGAAACCTAGAATTTTTCCATTTGGCACTGCCATTCTGGCAGCCCTACACAACTCCAAACTATCTTTGGCTGACTGGCAGAGATGGAGGCTTTGGATACCAACTCACTACCCGCCTCAATGCCTCACACATCTCTATTGCCACATCCCCTTCTGCCTCTTTTGAATTCACCATCTCACGATTGCTCTACCTCACTCGGTTCACATCATCTATCACCCTCCTGGTTCCACTGAACTATTCTTTGATTATCTTGGGCAACTTCTTGATAAACATCCCCTCATTCTCTTGGGTGGCTTTAACCTCCCTTCTTAAACCACTTCTCAGAAATGTTCAGTCTTTTCTTAGTGACCATGCTCGCCACTCTATCCGAAATGTACCTACCTACACAGCAGGATTGGATATCTTTTTCATCTCCACCTCATTCTCAGCCACTAATACTGCTGTCACACCATCAAATTCTGATCCCACAATTGTTTCAACCATCATCTCCTTAAAATTCTTTGAGCTTTCCTCACCACTTACTTCACCTATTGCTAAAAAGGACATGTAAACCTTCTGCCATTCCCATCTTTCTCTCCGGCCTACAGTTCTCACTCTCCTCCTTCACATCTGATACCTCTTCCAACACCTCTTTCGACAGTTCAAACCCATACTATTTGACTAATTCTCCTCTCACTTCCAGCTGCTTGCGTTCACCCCTAAATCTCATCATCCTCAACCATGGTTCACCCAATTCATACGCTCTCTCCTCACAGACATGCGTCGGCTGCTGTGCAAATGGAGGCAAACGCACTCACATGAGGACCTGCAACTCTACCTCTCCGGCCTGAACTCTCTCAAGTACACTCTTGATAGAGCTAAAAGGGAATTCTTCCTAACACTCATTGACTATGACTCCAACCACCCTCCAATCCTCCCCAGCTACGGAGCGCCCTAAACTCACTCCTCCTAAGTCTAGGGCCCTCATTTTGAGGTTACTGGTAAGCAACCGACAGGTTATCGGAAACCTCAGCTTACAGTTTCCACTGCCTGATATCCCAGTGTTACCTGGGTATTAGGAGAAGCGACGGAACAGTATTTTTCCATTCCCATGAAGCCCCGTAGGACACCATGAGATGGGAACCACTGAAGAACCGGTACCATTGATTTCAAAACAGCCACGGTCATCCCTACCCTAAAAAAGCAAGGGGCTGACCCAAACCTACCAGTACACTTTTGTCCTGTGTTTCCCCTTCAGCACTACTCTAAAATACTTGAAAGGGCTGCGTTCAACCGTCTTACCAATTTCGTAGACAACCACAACTTTTGAGACCCCCTACAACAAGGTTTTCATGAAAACTGCTTTCATTAATGTGTCAAACTTGATCACCTCTGCTAAGCACTCAAGCCTATCCTCTATCCTCTATCCTAATTGTCCTTGACCTGTCTGCTGCCTTTGATACTGTTGATCACTCTGATCTCCTTAATACTTTCTTTCTTCTTTGGATTCACAACCAGAGCCCTTGCATGGATTGAATCCTACCTCGCACCCTGCCAATTTTCTGTCTTCTGGAGCAGCAGCACCTATCAACACACTCCTCTAAATGTTGGTATTACACAAGGCTGCGTCTTTGGTCAACTCCACTTTACACTCTACACCTCTGCTAGTGGGGTTTATAATCTCCTCCTTTGGGTTTTCGTACCAACTCTTTGGGAATGACAACCACATCTTCTTCTTTCTTCCTTTGCTCTTCCTAATCTCACTATCAACATTTTCAACGGTCTCTCTGTCATTAAATATTGGGTGGCTTTGCACTCTATGATGTTATCCTCTACCAAAGCAGAGATACTCTTCTTCCCTGCCGAAAGCTCTATCTCATCTCTTCCTCTGCCTGTCTAGTTCCCACTTGACACTCTCTCCTACTCTTCTTCAGCTAGAAACCTCAACATCATCTATGACCCTTCTCACACTTTCTCTACTTTCATACCCAACTCTGAAACAGCAGCTTGCCTCAAAATGCTAAATATTAGGAACATCAGGCACCTCCTACATTTAAACACCACCAAGGATCTATTGACGACTGTTGTCTTCTCTAAACTAGACTACTGTACCTGCATCCTCTTTGCTCTCCCCAACTGTGCTTGCTGTCCTCACGACAAGATCATTAACTTCGCTATGAGGATTCTCTTTGAACTCCCTCACTTCACATCCACTTCCTCATACCGGCACCAGGCTGGATGGCTGACGATGCAAAACAGGGCCAGATTTGAATTTCTTCTCTTGGTTACTAAATCTATCCAATGTAAGGCACCACTATATCTATCGTCCTCTAGGCAACGCTATTAGCCTTCTCGTAATCTCTGCTGTGCCTCCTGGACTACCCTGTGGCTCCTCGTCCTCCCTGTGCTTTTTTCTCTTCTTTCTCTATTTGCATGGAATTCTCTTCCTTCGTCACTTGCATGGAATTCTCCTCTGCTGGATATCTGAGAAACAGTACACACGGATTTGTTCAAAACCAAACTAAAGGCCTACCTCCTCAACTTCGAGATACACTCTTAACCTACCTTCCATCTGCCTGTTGCTCATATTTTTCCCTCACCTCTATCCTGCCTCTGCTCCTCATTTGATCTACCTCAATTCTAGCACTTCACCCATCGTTGTCACATCCCGAGCATTGCTGGCTGTACCCACTACCTGGACTTAACAATGTCCAATGTTGGTTGTCCTTAATCTATGTATGTCCACTTATCTATAGTCCCCGGTGACTGTTCCATTTACACCCCTCACAACCTGACCAGAATGTCCCTAAAACTCGCCACATTGTAAGAAGCTCACTGCTTCCCATCCAATCTGATTTCCTATCTATTCTATGTTCTTTTGTGATGAAAAGAGCATTGTACCTGCTCTATGTAAATACATAAATAAATATTGGTTGCCCTGGGGCCTTTTGCCACTGTACATATTATTATAATTATAATTGTTGTTTTATAACATGCTTAATACCAACGAGTGGTTTCTAAGCACAAGATCAGGAATCAAACGTGTGTTGCGCTGGATTGTTTTGCTTCCAAGACAAACAGGTTACCCCTGAACTATCTTTTCTCCCCAGTTTTGCACCAATAGGTTCCTTTTAGCTGACTAGCTCTAAATGGCTTTTTTTCACTCTCCTCCGATTCAAATGGGATTCCCCCAATATCCCCTACATAATGGCAATGAACTACAGATACAGCTGAAATGAAGTGTTCATGCCTGTGGCATTCCCCCGGTATTCCTGCAATAATGCAGAAATGCTCGAAAATAAAATCAAATCTTCCTTGCCCTCCCAGGCACTAACCAAGAAGTGCCTCTCCTCTTTCCATGGTCCCCCGAAAACCCCTCAGCTGTGTTTTCCCTCCGTGGCCCTCTCCCATTACCCCTTTCACTCTTTGCTTCGTGTGACATATTTTCTTTTCCAAGCACATCTTGAACTATTACTGCAGGAATCTCTGAGATTCCCCCGGTATCCCCTGATAAATTGTAATCGTTCGAGCTCTAACTGGCTCCTCAGACCACTCCCATCTCTTTAAATCCACATGGTATCCTCTTTCTCCCTCCCCACCTCTAGCTGGATGCAATTTCCTCAGTTGTACTCCTCCAAATAGTGCTGTCAGCCCTTTTCATTTCCAAGTTCAATTGGTATTAGCGGGTAATGGTTTGCATTGAGCACTAAAAGAAATGACAGCTTTTCAATTCTGATCGGAGAAATAGCTATATTTTTGGAAAACCTTCTGCACGAAATAACCCCACACCTGTCCCGGAAATTAAGAAAATGATTTATCCACAATTTGAACTTTTTCTCTATGCAAATCTTTCCTATAATTTCCACTCTGGGGGGAGCTGAGAGAAACCTTTTGTTTGGAAAATTATATCCAAATTTGTCCACCAAGCAAGTCAAAAGTTAGTATCAATAGGATTTTTGGGATTTTGCATGGCATATGTATTTTATTTTAATAATCAAAATTAATTTGTCCCATTTAGGTAAGTTTGAATGATTTGAGGAGTGCATGCGCTTCATGAATACTACAGCAAAAGACAGTCAGATCAAGCTTAAATTACAACGCAATCCCCAACCCGACACAGGGAAAGAACACCAACAGCAACCGGGAGCATTTTGCTCCCGGTCAATGCTGCATAAGTTTTGATTGTATCCACTAAAACTAGTGAAGTTATTTAGAATGATTGTGAGGCTCTCTGCTCCATCATTATCTCTTGTTAGGTAGAGACCAGACAACCCGTGCCACATCAAGGTACCAGAATGCACCACTAGAAAAAGAGTGTGCATGATTGGAACCAATATCATATCAGGTATTAATAGACATTTGTTTTAATGGTCGACAAAACCATTATTGAATGTGGGTAAGATTGCTTGCGTTCTTTTTCCCCACCACATGATGCAGAGTAAGGTGGATTAAAATCTATGAGCACATCAATGAACTTCTAGTTGTTTAAGCTAAATTTTACAACTGGTTGCACTTAAGAGAGAAACAATGCTATAAACATATTTTCTAATTCATACATTCCAAACTTTGGACACTGCCTATCTAGACGAATTACTTGAACCTGGACAGGCAAGGCCTGTGAACCTAGAGTAGAATAATTACATGATATTAATCTAGGGCAAGACACAGGCACCTTAGGAGTAGAACTGGAGTTAGCATGGAAGTAGATGCTTATATATGCATACTATGGTAAGGATAACACTGAAGATTTGGTAGCAACAAAGAACTTCAATTAAAATGTGAGTGTGAAGTGAGTATTAATAACATATAGAATTGTGAAGGATTTTGACCCATGCTGAATCAATAGACTGGGTAGATGTGGGGATGAGCTGCCGCCGCCCATCATTCCATCCCAGAGTCCAGGAGAACTGCGCAGTTGGCACAAGACCACTACAAAGCTGCAACCTTCTTGTGGTGGGTTCCACATCACCACTCTACTGTAAGGATGCCATCAAACCAATGTTAAGCAAGGGTCCTATTCTATCAAGCAAAAGACTGTTGGGTGTTCTGACCCACGTTTGGACTATTATGCTACAACATTTGGTGCTGTGGGCTTAGGAAATCCAAGATGGCCGGAAAAGCCCACATGTGCGCCAGAATCTATGAAAACCGCGCTGTTGTGCACACTAAAATGGTTGCCTAACTTGCCACCCACCAGTGCGAGCAGGATGGGCCGGGATGCCATGAGTGAAATGTGTGCCAAAGGAAAAACCGCACTTTAAAATCACATTTTGTTTCTCTGAATGCCAGCTCAAAATGCCTATTTGCAACACATCCAAAAATCTCACTGAACACCAGCAGACATCTGGCAGAATAAAGTCTTGTGGGCATACAAAATCTGGAAAGAGGATGAGCCTAAAACAATGTTCATCACAAAACTGGCTGAGCTATGCATGTCAGCAGCCTAACTGAAACTGGATTAAAACCACCAAAATCGAAATGTTTAAATTAAATGAGTGACCTACTTTTGAGTGTCACATAGGTTGCAATTGTTTAAATGTCATAGTTTTGAACTTAGAATCAGCATTCTAGCTGCATATGTAAAAATTGTCTTGACTTAAACTGGGGAACAAAAAGTGACATTTTATCTGAAACCTGGCTTAAGGAACTGAATTCTGCCCACCAGCTACCCCCGACAGGAGTTGAGACTTGCACCACAGCTGTGTTCCCAGGCCTATCTGCCTTTTGCTGCTCCCACCAAAAGGGATATGACACTTCCCTGATTGAATTACCTGGGCTCTGCAGGAAATTGAACAAAGCCCTGTCCTGACTCAGGCAAATGTTTTATTATGGGGGCCGTAAAAAGTGGCTATTTCCTGAAGCAAAGGGGAGGAGCACTGCCTGTGAGAGCAAGCTGGCTTGGAAGAACTGGAAAAACCAGAAATTCAACCTTGTGATGGGGGGAAACCACACCCCTGTAGCCAGAATATGGTTTTAGAAAAAGATGAATAACTCATAGAGCGGACTTGTGAAAATTATTTAAATGATACCATAATTCTTGTGATTTTTCTGCCCACATTTTAAGAGGTTTTTAGAACCGGTGGCATGATCTGGGGGCAAGCTAGCAGTTAAGAGGGTATTACTTAAAATGTATGCATGTTAAAAATCTGACACTTCATCAATTAATGTCCATACTCCTTGCGCACATGTGTGTAAATTTGGGTTAATGTCCGATATTGCGAAACCAGTTAAAAAGTGCAAATGTCGCCATTTCTGAATGCAAGCTCCCAGGAAGAGCAGATTTGGACAGGGTATACCTCCTGTGATGCATGATGGGTGCATGTAATTTTAAACAAATGTGTACCTGTGCAAATATGTTTTTTGGATCAAATATAGATTGTGTGTAAAGTTGACAGGGGTGGGTTCTCTGTATCATAAACAGACCTCATCATGATGACACTTCATTTCATTCCCCCAATCAAGTGGAAGAGGATGAAGTGGCCAATGACGAGTGGAGAGGGGTAGAGCCTAGTGATGCTGCACACACACCCATTTTCAAAACACATAAAAGCAGACAGACAGGACAGATAGGGACCTTCAATTCCATTTGCTGCAACGCACTCTGCCGGACCATACCACATCCAGAGATCCAGACTTCAAATCCATCAATCTCCAGAATCCAGAGAGGCTAGAGAGAGAGAGAGCTGACCCAGATCACTGTGAAGTGCAGAGACCAGACCAGAGTCCAGTCTAAAACCTGACCAGATCCGTGGCGAGGCCCATTTTATTCAAGAATATAGTGTGAGTACCTAGCAGACTGTGCAGAACCACTCTCTCTTAGTTAAAATAATATAATTCAAGCTATTTTAATCTAAGTAGAACTGCCTCCTAACTGTCATCTATCAATTGTAAAGCTGTCACCTGTCATTTTCTAGTTGCAAGCTGCACTTGTCTTTTTGAACTTTAAAATTCCAAATCTGAAAAACTACCTTTATTTAATCACTCATATCTCCGTAACCGTTTGTCCTAGAGACTTGCAGCAACTTTCATCTGGAAGCTGAGATCCTAGGCTGTCCTAGGACCCCAGAAGGATAGTGCTAGTCATTTTAGTTCCTCTGTAATCGCGAAAAACGCACTCGCGAATTTTGCCGCAATTTGCAAATTTCTCCACGTGTGAAGACAGAAGATTCTTTGCTTTCCTTGCTAAAAATTCGTTTGCCTCTTAAGAACCATCCCTGTATCATTGCTAGAGTGAGCCTGAACTAATATTAAATTGACACCACTCACCCTGAACCTCTATAGGGAATTAAAAGCATTTTAGCATATTTTTCACTTCATTGTCAGCACATATAAAAGCATTTTGGGCCTGTGTTTCCAACTTCTGTAGTCTAAGCTTGCTGGGGTGAACGGGATTACATTTGATTGCATTTCTGAGAACTGTGTGCTTTCCTTCCATTTCCTTGCATTGCATAAAAGGGGGGAGGGGATTGCCAGAGAAAAGTGATTACATTGTTTTGTTGAAATCATATTGAGTATTTTCTGTATTGCATTTTTCATTCAACATTACATCCATCTGAACTTATATAAAGCATTCTCTACCACCTTATTCTTCTGTTCCTATTCACAGGTGTGCTAGTGCCAGACTATCCATTATTGATTACTGGTCAGATTAAGTGTGATATCCAATTATTAATTATTATAAAGTGTGATATATATCTATATTGTTTAAATTATCAAATAAACCTTTTAACTTGCAAAACAGAACTACTTCTTGGCTCAGTGGGGTCAGGGTTATTCAAAGAGAGGGGTGTTATATAGGGGTAGTCATCCAGAACGCATGAACTGGACATAAAGATATATCAATAAGGGTTTCCATTCAGTATCCCAGACTAGGCATTGACTTAGCTGTAGTGTTGAGTTGAATCCTCTTACAAGACCACTCTATTGAAATGCAGTAATTCAAGACAGATCCCAAAAATGGATGCACTACCGACAAATTCCACAAGGCGCCGCTAGCGGTCTAAACTCTGACAGGAGAACTGGCTGACAAAGGGACCTGAGTCAACTGGACTTCAAAGCCTGTTGGTTAATTAAAAAATCTTAGCGCGGTGTGTGGCACAGTGTGTCTGGTGGAGTCTGGAGGCTGACCGCTGTGCTTTTCCTCCCGTTTTCAGCAAAAAGTCTGAGTCCGCTTTCTACTGCTACTGCTACGAGTGGAATTTTGAACTTAATCACCGCGCAGGCGCGGAGCGCGGCGCGGTGTGTGGCACAGTGTGTCTGGTGTCCGGTGCACCGTGCACCGTGCACTGAACCCGAAGTGCTGACTGAAGATCAGAGGTGAGAATCACTAAGAACTACCAAGAACTAGCAAGAGCGTCCAAGAGTCCAAGAGCATCCAAGAGTGAACCCAGTTTTCCTTGCCTGCCCCCTTTCCCCATCCTCGGTTATCTTTCTGTCACTCCCTCCCTCCCTCCCTCCCTATCCCCCATCCTACCCCCCCTACACATTTCGAGGTCTGGCCCCCGGTCACCCCCCCTTTTTTTTGTTTTTTTTTTGTTAACCTAATCCACCCCCCTTAGTCACCACCCCTCCCCCCCTCACTCGACGGTGCTCTTCTCTCACCTCCTGTGAGCCCTCCGACTGCCCTTTGACTGTCTGGCATCAATCAAACACTGAGTGGCATCAGACTTCCAGTGGCTGCTACTTATACCATCTCCTGGGTCGCGCTAGAACTCTTTCTGCTGCCCAAGCTCCCAGCAGAAGGCGACCAACCCCTGGAAGCCGTCTCGGGCTTTCGTAACCCGTGCTTCTCAAGTGCTTCTCAAGTATAGTCCGCAGCATGGTATCGCCACCCCCTGAAGGGGGTCAAGGGCGCTGGACCCGCAGCATGAAAACCCAACAAAAGATTGCTCACAGAAGTCTGAGCTCTCTCGGAACTGATGCAGAAGGAAATGACCCCGCAGTCGAGACTGTGGTGGAGCATGGGAGTCCTCGTACTCCTCTGCCTTCCGACAGGGTCTCCCAGGTGACTAGGGCGGAGGAGGGGGGGCCAGGCTACCTTCGGGGTCAGATTGAGCTACCGCTCTTAAGTACTCAGCAGCCGTCATTACTCCTAGACCAGGAAAGAAGAAAAACTGTATTCACCTTCAATAGCTCGATTGATGAAATGCTTCGTTCCCCCTCCTCCTCAACCCCTGGCCAGCCAACCGTGCAAACGAGAGGTCCCGGGCCCGAGGCTGTCGGAGGACAGCCCCGGCAGGGATCTGTCTGGCTGGGGGAGCTGGGGGTGGAGGCAATCAGTGAACAGAGAAACCAAAATCGGAAATCCAACTACCTGGGCCCGGAGAAGTCTAGAATGACACAAGGAGGAAAACAAATAGTCTCGGATAGCCCACAAATGCTCGGGCCTGCACCGAGCCTGGTGACTTCAGTGGTCATGCATAACAATAAAGACACAGGAGTTTGCATGAGCAGAGAGGAAGAGGTCTGCACGGATGTACCCAGGTTCAACCGAATAGAAGAAAGCGTCACGGCGCCAGAAATTGTACTGGACTTGTGTGGAAGGGGTCACAAGGCAAACATAGACGACTTAGTGTTTGAAGCTCGGGAAGGTTCAAACGCCCCGTGTCTCAAAGCCCCCGAGAAAACACTAACTGCAACGGGCCCCTTAATGGTGCCCCTCCCTAAAATAAGTCTGGAGTGTGACGGTAACTCCGGAAGTACGACCGCCAAGGATCAGGTCTTGGAACCTACGGGGTCCGTATCAACTCACACATTAAGTGCATCAAATGATTCGCTCTCTGCTCTGGAGGAAGAAGAACAAACAACAAAATTAACAAGTCTCAAAAGAACCTGTAAAGGAACGGCAAGAAGACCCAGATCAAATAAAAAATACAGGAAAGATCATGATAAAGGAAAGATTGCAGCTGGAAGAGGACCTGCCAAAAAGAATTTACAAACAGGTCTAAAAGGGCATGGCGGAGTAAAGGGGCTATCAACTCCTCTACTGTCGACCTCCCTGAAAGACTTTTTCATAAAATCTAGCAAGCGTAAACTAAGCCCGGACCATGAAATGTCCGACGCAGAAATACTTGAGGCTATAGAAGATCCTCCCCCACTGAATAAATCTCGGAAAATTAATCTAATACAGGGGAACTCAGCGCCCAGAATTAAATGGCATGCTCACACCACACCTATTGAGGTGGGTGTCACCGAGGCAGTAAAAACTGTCTCCAACGTCACTCAAAGTGCCGGTAACCAACCATCACCGGCCAATTGTATAAACAGTCCATCAGTGACGGAACCATTGATAGGCCTGATTGTAGAACAAGGTTATCCGAGGCCTCGGGCGGGGGGAGAAGCAGGTCCGACCCCTTCACTCGAACCCCCTAATCTCACACAACTGGGATCTATATCTATACATCCCCCGGAGAAAGAACCAGAAGTAAGCATGCAGTCTGTGGTTAAGCCCCTCGAACTCCCCCCAAGCCTCGACCAACAAGAGAGACCTTCAGCTAGAGTGAGGCATTCATTGGGGGACGATCCGTATGGTTGGACTCGTGCGCATATACAAACTAACGCTAACAGAAGGTGGACAGATTCATTAAGCGCCACCCAACCTCTAAAATCATTTATAGATAAAAACGCAACGGAAAGATTACCCCTTCACCAAAGTGAAAGGGGCTTACACATGCCCCACAGATCGAGGAGGCAAAGCGAAATATCAGCTATCTCCGATAAAGAGACGCCGGCTTCGAAAAAAAAGACCAACCTGCTGTCCATTATGTCGGCCCTCACCATAGCACTCAACCCCTTCAGTAAATTGTACGAATCTATACACGAGGCTTTACATGACAATACAGCAATAATCAGCACCTTAAAGGATAAACTAACCTTCATTGAAGGCTACGTAACGGCAGTAGAACAGAGCTCGGCTGTCATGCATCATAAAATCGAAGAAAAAATAGAAAACCTGGGGAGGGAGCTAGCCAACACTGCACCAAGAGTGAAGTCTACCAACTTATCTACCGCCAGAGGCACACAAACGGACGAAGCTGTCCTTATTAAAAAAAAGGACGTAGCATCCATCTTTTTAACAGGCCCATCTAAGTTACCATCATGCCCCACAAAGCAAAAACTAGCCCCAAAAAGTCAAACTAACGACAACGCCAAGACGAAGGGACCAGCGTTGTGTCTTAACACAAAAGAATCCTTAGATGGACCAGAGAGGGCGAAAGCCCAGCTGCGTAAGGGCCAAACAACAAAAAAGGATTCAAGTAGCCCTCCAGAAGACTTACCACGGCAAAGCGCTGCTGTGGAGAGGGGAGGGCCTCACCACAGTCAAAGCCAACTGAGACCCGTCATAGTGCCGTCTACACAAATGGATGGAACAGATTCATCAATCCTGGATCTGGATTCCTCAAATGGCTCCCAGCCCTTGGAGTGCGTAGAAATAACGACATCATCACCTGAGAGACAGATAGTTGAAACAAGACAATCCCTCCCAGATGAGAAGGAGGGACAAAAAGAAAGGGAAAAAGAAAAAACAAAAAAAGAGGCTCAACAGCTACCCCAAAAAAAATCTAATACGGATGAAGACCGGAAGCACAGTCCCCAAAGACAACGCTCAAGCACCCCAAGCGCAGGCCTAGAGGCCATTGAAGCCCTAAAAAATAAAGAAAGAAATAGAACTCAGACCAAAGAAATGACTAAAGATTACGGCATGTTAGCCATTCTAGCGAACTGGAATCACGAAGCTGTGGGAGAACTCGGAAAGTCCACTACCGAGCTGGTTGTGATAAATCTCTACTGGAACCCGGAAAAAACATCTACAAAAGAATTCTGTAACATGGTTGCAAATACCATTGATGACGTGAGAATTCACTATGGCAGCCCCGACATCATCATCTGCGGGGACCTGAATGCGAAATGTGGAACGCACTCAAGAAACGAACTGGTCCACCCCGCATTAAGGAAAGTAGATGAAAGAGGACGGGCATGGCAGTCCCTGATGAAATCAAGACACCTTTATAACATTGCAACCTTGCAGGAGGGTGTGACCAAAATCCCTACCTGGGAAAGAGATACCGCAATTGCTAATATAGACTACATCTTCATATCAGACGGGATTACACCCTTCTTCCAGGAATTTAAAGTAATAAGAACTGTAGAAAGCGACCACAATCTGCTCCAGTTCACTTGGAGGGGAGTAGTGAAAGTTCATCTTATGTATCAATTCGATATTGAAACTAACAAGCAGCAAAACAGGATCCGTATCACGTCAGAAAACCTAAAAATAATGAGGAAGGCCCTCGTTAAAAACCAAGCAGCCGGGCAGAATTAACCGGGTAAACAACGTCCAGAATATGTGTCCTTATTGATTCCACATAAAGTGGCCTTTGGAGGGAAGCCTTGTATTCAACCATCGCATACTCATACGTTCAATGCAACTTTAGTTGCAAAACGCAAAGTAATGAGAAAATTAAAAAGATTAGCGGCCAAAGAGGCTACTGAGGACGCGTGGTCTGCGTATCGCTGTGGAAAAATAACATACAAAGCATGGCTGAGAGAAGAGCGACAAAAGCTCTACCAAAATGACGCTGAGGCCATGTTAAAAACCTGGGCCTCCAAAAGTAGTCGAGACTTCTGGTCATTATTAAAGGTCGTAAAGAAACAGCGACCAGCACAGATTCTTAGCTGTGTTTCTGAACAGCAATGGGCAACCTACTTCTTAAATCTCTATGCACTCCCAGAAAACGGCACATTGAAGAAGGGACAGCAACAACATTCAGTATGCCAGACTGAACCTTGGAAAAACGTAGCCATCTGGGGGGATATTAGGGAGACCATCACCCGCCTTAAAACCTCCAGGGCACCAGGCCCGGATGGCTTGACCAACAATGACTTGAAGCTCCATCCAGAAGCGTGGTCCGACGTGTTGTGTGAGCTGTTTGATCAATGTGCAAAGACCAAACAAATCCCCATCTCGTGGACGGAGGAGGTCCTAATACCGATTTATAAAAAGGGTCCCAGAACAGAACCGGCTAATTACAGACCAATTGTCTTACTGGACATAATCGGTAAAATATTCGCCACCTTGATACTAACCCACTTTAAAGAGTGGGTTAAGAACTCGCCAGCACAAGATATATTCCAGACTGGCTTCCAAAAAGGAGCAGGTACTGCGATCAATATCTTAATACTAAACACCATCAAGGCCAGAGCAAAAGGTGGTGGTCCCGGAGTACATATGGCAATGATCGATCTTACCCAGGCTTTTGACACCGTGGATCGTAACAAACTATGGGCAAAGCTGGAAAAGTGGAATTGTTCACCAGCCATCCTAGAACCGATCAAGGCTTTGCACACAAAAACTTCTCTTTGTGTTCGACTTTGCCAACAAGGAACCCTTTCAGACAAGATACTTACAGAAAGGGGTGTCAAACAGGGCTGCCCTCTGGCTCCGGCACTCTTTGTCACCTTCATCGGAGACTTCCAGAACACCGAAGATCGGGTGCGATCGTTTCCTCCGAAGTTAGGTGAATCATCAATATCAAGATTATGCTACGCAGATGACCTGATCTTGTTAGACCACACTCCTATTGGTCTACAAAGACAGATTGACAATCTTTACAATTACATGGAACAGAACAACCTCAAGATAAACACGAAAAAAACTAAAATCATCTCGTTCACCAAAACAACCCAAAAAACAAAGCCTCCCCACGCATGGTATTTGAATAAGACCAAGATTGAATCAGTAAAAGACTTCAAATACTTAGGTGTCATGCTCGACAATACTCTGAAGGATAAATCGCTCCAGCACTCGCTGTGGGAAAAAATCCACAACCTAACTGCCCAAACCAGAGCTGTGGACACCAAATTTGGGAAATTCTCCTGGGCACCGGCACTTCACTTTTATAAATCAAAGGTCCTACCAGCCTTAACTTATGGTATGGCTGCAAATCTATCACTCCCGGCAGAAATCTGGATCAAATTGGAAGGTTACTTTTGGAAGTCAGTTTTGGCTCTTCCCAAATCAGCCCCTATGCCAGCCATTCGTAGGGATTTGGGTCTGCAATCGATAAACGCAGTAATAATTCAAAGCGCAGTCCAGTTATATACACAAATTTTGAGCCCTAGTTCGCTTCCCATCTTTCAATTTATGAGCTCTGAAATTGCCAAAGGCACCAGCAAACCCCTACGTGATTGGGATGCAAAAATTTCTGAAAAATTGACTGAAGTGGCCTGCCCTCCAGAAATGCTGCTAATCAATCCAGGGAAGGTGAAAAGAAAATTGGAAGATCAAGATAGGATCAATGCCTGTGAAAGAGTTCACCAATACAAATCCTTAAAACATCTTCCGCCGACCCATAATGGCCTGAAATCACCCTTAAAATACTGCGTAAAATTTCCAGACAAGAAGCTCAGAAAGACTTTTATGAGAGCACGTCTGAACCTTCTTATCACAAAAGAAATCTTGGCAAAAAGAGCTCCCACGCAGGAGAACCATTGCAGACTATGCAAAGATCCAGACCAAGTCGAAACACCATACCATTTCATCATGAAATGTCCGGCTATGGCAAATGAAAGACACTCTTACCTGACACCACTGGCTTCTAATGAAATCATCTTAGACGATGAAACGCGCTGGTTCCGTCTAATTGCGGGAGACTCGGCAAGATGGTCTAGGATGACGGCGAAATTTCTTACTGAAGCCCTAAGAAGGGCGTCTGCTATTCCATCACATATTGGGGACTCTAACATCCTAGAAATTGCCGAAGCCTAAGCCGAGACTCAATTATTGCTTGACAGATTCAGTGGTGTCCTAAGTAGGAAGCAGGAAGACGAAAGATAAAAGACTGAATGTCTTAATGTGTGAAGTTTTTGTAAAAACCTAAACGGTTAAAACAAATAATAAAAAAAAAAAAAAAAAAAAATCTTAGCCACCTGCTGTTCCCAGAGGCCAAGAGGCTGAGAACTCTTAACACCCCAGAGACTCACAACAGGAGGCAGGATATCATATGGCCCTTCTGAGTGAGAGGGAGGGGGTTTCCCCTTTAGCCTGGAGGAGAGAGACAATAGCCCCTTTCAGTTGAATGGGGTATGTTAATTTTGAGTGTTTCCTGTCAACAGTCCTCTGCCAGCAAGGAGAGACATGTGATCACTGACCCACCCAGACTTCTGGAGGCGGACCCAAACACTTTGGGGAGTTGAATTGCAACAAATATATATTTTATAGAAACATTCATAACTTATTGTAACCAAATGACAGGAATGTACAACTTTGAGAGTCTCAGTATGAAAAATGCCCTCACGATTTGAGTCCAAACTCCAATTTCTACGGGGTTCTAGGACCAAACCCCACTATTTATTGATATTACAGACACCAGGTTTATGCTAGAAACCTAGTAAATAGCTGGAATGTGTGGAGAAGGAGGGTGTACCTTTGTATAATTTTTGATGAAAAACCAATGTTGCAAAACCCACTAAAATCGAAAATAAGTTGCCATTTTTGAATGCAAACCCCCAGGAAGATCAGAGACAGACAAGCATGGACCATAATGAATATATAATGTGTACATGTAATTTCAACAAACTGTATATCTGGGAAATATGTATTTGGATCATAAATAGATTTGGGTGCACATTGACAAGGGGAGTGTCTTTCTCTAAGCCATAAAGATGACACCCAACCCAGCTCCCCAATCAAGGGAGAGGGGAGAACTGGGCCAATTACAAGTAGAGAGGGGCAGGCTCAGTTATGCCACGCACACACCCACTTCCAAAACACATAAAAAGAGACTGCTGGGACAGGTAGAGACATTCATTTTCCATTTCTGCGGAGCATTTTGACGGCCGACATCCCATCCAGACAGAGACCAGAACCAGAGACCGATAGACTACAGAACTTTGAACCTAGAAGGCCCACTGCGAGCAAAAGTATTCTCAGCAGGCCTTCAGAATCCAGCAAACCTAACCAAACTATTCAACAGCCGGGCAAGTTGTTTGAATTCTTTGCCAAGAACTTTTGCCGGAACCGCAGACCAGACCCAGACCGCTGTGAGCAGAACCAGAGATCCGGATAGCTGTGAGCAGAACCGGTGCCCGACTGACCCGCCGAGCAGAGAGAACCGCCGCCGGATGTGTTGACCAGATCTGTGACGAGGCCTATTTCAAATTTATATTGTGAGTACCTAGCAGAACTGTGCAGAACCAATCTCTTAGTTAAAATAATCTAGTTCAAGCTATTTTAACCTATTTAGAACTACCTCATAGGAATCGTGTGTGTCATTCTGTCATTTTTAAAGCTGTACAACTGTCACCTGTCAATTCTGCAGCTGCAAGCTGTCACCTGTCATTTTGAGTTTACTTTAAATCCGAAAAACTACCTTCACAAAATTGTCCGTATCTCTGGAACCGTTTGTCCTAGGAACGCGATTTAACTTTCCTCTGAAAGCTTAGAATCTAAGCTTTCCAACAAGCCTACAAACTACTCCTTATACTATTACTGCAATCGCCTGATTTCGTCATCTGTAAAAAGATAGCCACTTTTGCCTGAACTGCTAAAATTCGTTTGCAACCTCATAACCATCCCTGAACCATTGTTAGGGCTGACCTGAACTGATTTAAAGTGTCTACCACTCACCCTGAACCTCCTATAGGGAATTAAAAGCAATTTCAGCATTTTTCACTTCCTTGCCACCACATTACAAAGCACTCTTGCCCGTGTTTTAAAAAGCATACCTGTTGTCTAATCTTGCTGTGGGGGGGACTGAATTCCGTATTGTATTTGATTGTATTCCTGAAGACTGTGTGTGTTACTTCCATCTCCTTGCATTGCATATAGGGGGGTGAATTGCCACCAGGGGAAAAGTGAACATATTATCTCTTGTGAAACCATATCAGTTTATTTTCTGTACTGTATTTATTCCACCTTGCATTTCCTTGAAACCATAAAGCATTTCAGCTACCTCATCCTCTATACTATTTCTAAGTAATCAAATCAGTTTACCAGTAGAACATTATCCATTGTTGATCACTGTCATATTTTAAGTGTGATATCCATTATTCATTTATTATAAAAGTGTGATAGATAAATATTGTTATATTTCTCAAATAAACCTTTTAAATTTGCAAAACCGACCTACTTTTTGGCTCAGTGGGGTCAGGGGGATTCTGAGAGAGGGGTGTTATATAAGGGCTGTCATCCAGAGTACATGAACTGGACCTAAAAATATATCAATAAGGCTTTCCCTCAGCATCCCAGACTAGGTATTGACTTAGCTGTAGTGTTGAAGTGAAGCCGCTTAACAGAATATTTGTATACAAATACACATGGAAATTACTATCCATGTTCATAACATTTCAGAAGAGAAGTTTGGGACCCCTAGGACAAACTATACCCAGATTTATCAAGTAGAAGAGCTTGTTGGATCACTTTGGATTCAGAAACACACCCAAGAGATTGTATACAAGGGAAGCAGGTGACAGAAAACCCCTGAAGAAATTTCTATAGTAGTCTTTTCAATATAGAGAAAGGAATGAAACATGTTGGGTGAATGGAGTATGATTTGTATGACAGGGTAACATTTTTTTTTTTAGAAAGAATGTATAGTATTGTGTAATGAATTGTATGTACTGTAGAGCACAACACAGTTTATGAATTCCTCTGTGTTGTATTGCTGCGTTGACTTCCCCGTTTGATCTATTTTAAAGAAAATTAATTAAATATAAACATTATATTTTTGTACACTATCAAATTGGTATTTTTTCAGAAATATTGAAAGAAATGAGACTAGTTTTATGTAAGATGTGACCTTCACTCTTCTGACACGATTTGACCCTGCAGCATTGCAGTAGTTTAGTAACATGCAGAGGGGTTGCCTAACTGTGTCGTTAAATTTCCCCCCAGTCTCAATTCTTGTTTTAGAGGATTAGAATAACGACCAACAGTTAGAAAACGACCATCATCTACCATACCACCGAAGACCCACCTTTATCAGGACAACTGAGGAGAAATTCAATCATTTAGCTTGTCCAATACTTTAAAACATGTCATGTGAATTCATGTAATTTAAATCATGCTTATTTATTCATCAGGTAGCACAGGATTAACACAATGGCATTGAAAAAACAATATTCACAGTACAAAAAGAATATGTTATCGACAAATAATCAAAAATGCCGAACGTCTTAGCCAATCTTTCCTCAAGTAAGATGTTACTCCTTCAAATATGACAATCAAATTCTCTAGACGACTCAGAAAGCTTCATTGACTTTGACACTTGATAAGGAGCTCAAAAGGGGCGGAAACGAAATGTGGGGTTCTCCTTCAACACTGAGAGGAGATATGATAGCACCAAGAAACGGCCCCATAGCGTACAGGGCCTGTAATTAGGTCAAGTGGTGGGTGCAAGGGTCGATGGCGAGTGCCATGGTGACACTTACGCTGGATGTCTTAGTTGAGAGTTCAAATGTGGCACGTGAGTTAAGTCTGCATCGGATTCCCATGTGTAGATCGTGTTACCTGGCACATTTCTGATTCTGCACTTTCTTTTGGTTGAGGTACATCGCATCTGAAGCAGGAAGACTGGCCTAATGATTTGGCATAAGGACTGGCCTAACACATCTAAACAATGAAAGCAGATGTTGCAGAGAGCCACCTGAGCACAACCAGCCGAGCTAGCTGTGGAATGTCTGCCAGCCAGGCCTCGAAAGATGGGCATCAACAGCCCTCTCTTCTGAGAAGTTCGCAGCTCTGAAGCTCAAGCTGCTGGCTCAATTCCCAAGGCTGCCTCGCAGAAGCAGAAGCAGCCAGCCAGTTACGAAATGTACTAGATTCTCTCTCTTCGGCGAAATGATCTGTTATGAATACGTACGGCTAATGGGAAGAGATTAATATGTAGCTTTGCATTGTACATAAGTATGAGCCAGGCCTGTGAGGGGTCAGAGTCGATGCAGCCTGGTGTGTTTGTTAACATTATAGCTTTTACATCAAGACTTCTGGCTTGCGTATTATTTGTGCCAAGTGCCGAGTGCCTGGAATGCCTGAGATGGTGTGAGGAACTAGATGAGCACTAGTATCGTGGGGAGCAGGACGGACAAATGTAACAGATCGCATGTCTATTCCTTTCCTTTGTTTTTTAACTGTAGCAAATGCGCTCAGGGCCCAGCCCTTTCTCCTCTGACTGAGGTGGTTAGAGGTGCATATCTGCCGCTCATTCTCTGACTTTTTCAATGGGGACCCCCTGTGCTGGCTTCTCGCTCAGGACGCTGTATCCTTTGACTCCACTAGCACCCTTGGGTATGCTTATAGTGCCCCCGTCTGTGCTCAGCCCCCAGGGCTTCTATTCAACTCACAGTCCAGGATACAATAGTGCCTCACCAGTATCTCCAAAGCACCTCAGCAAGTGGCCTTCCAATGGGCTGCTGCTGGCTCAGTGACCCCGAAGGCCATCACTGCACCCACTGTTAACAGAGGAGGAGAAGTCTTAGATGGAACTGCCTCTGCACTGGGGCCGCTCACCTGTTGACTTGGTACCAGTAGGGGTGCCTACTGCAGCTTGTTCAGGTATTGTGTCCACTGTATTCCCGTGGACTACTGCCAGCTACACCAATGGCTTGACAGTCTGATAGGTGTTTACACATTTCTGTATTCAACATAGAAATAACTCATCGACTTTCCACTAGACTACCTGGAGTTCATTCCTGCCTCTAACACACCTATTGAACAGCTGAATAATAACAATTAACAAGCAACAAAGCATTTAGTTTCTGTCTAACACCCTTTGACAGATGTGGATAGTGGAGAAAGAAAAAGTGTCATCTGAAAGAAAGTATTACATTGGCTAACATGTCCTTGATTATAGACCTCTTGCATTGATTAACATGAATTTATAAGAGGAAATTACAGATGTTTGCGGGGCAGTTTCATCTGTCCCTGTGTCCATGCAGAGATCACTAGTGTGTGACCAGTGATAGAGCGAACACGTTCTACTCAGAATGAGTTCTGCCGCAGGAAGATGCCGTCACACACTGCCCTGCTATTGTAATGGCCATGAATTATGACCAAGGTTTCCCTTGAGCCTGGGGAAATTTTTAGATTATTTTTTTTCTCCAGAATAGGGCTATTTCTTAAGTCTCCATTTAGTATTAGTGGACATTTGATGAGATGCTAACGTGAATAATGAAGTACATATCCTAGGAAAGCAGGAGTTACTGGAATAGCTCATATTATTCTGGGATCTAGCTCAAATGATCAGGAATGGTGGAGGCCTATGAGTACATATAAATCACTACACATATCTTTTTTTTTATTTTTTATTTGTTTATGGTTATAAACCTTTACAAAATGCAGTTTAAGCAAAAGAAGATTAGGAAAAAAAAAACATACCTCTTAAAACTGGCAATCGATTAGAATGCCTTACACAAGGGAGCTAAAATCGCTTAAGATCAACATCTTCTTGCAATCCCTTCACATATCTTGTCCACTGGTTTTCATGTTCACTGGGTATTGCTCCTGGAAACGGAACTACATTGAAAAACCGAATGCCAAAAGCTTGAGTTGCAAAATTGCGAAGCCCAACTGTTCCCATTTTGTAACTCGAGCTTTTGGGATTTTGGTTGTTTGTTCCGTGCTGAGCGTTTAGTATGAGGGGGACATCCCCTCAACCCCTGCAGCCCATAATGCCAAACTAGGGGAGCGGGTGACACCCCCGTGTGTTAACCATGTCATGATATGGAGGTTATACTATATGTGGAATGTGTGCACAGAATCAGCCTTTTTCTACACTTAGAAAAGAGGCTGCCACTCTCCCCAGTTATGTTCACTATTTACACGTGTCTGTTACTCCGTGTGATCAGCTCATTGATTCTGGCCTGCCATTAAAATGTGCATATTACTCAGATGTCTCCATCCGTGGGCGGTGGGCAAGAGTGGATAGATGTTCCTTCTGTTTGGCAGCTGTGGCTGGCTGGACAAAAGCCTGTTCTCTGCAAATGAATGTAAGACAGCAATTTCTTTTCTGGGGGGCCATGGTCCCCAGGGGTGGACTGGCCTATAGGGAACTCTGGAGATTTCCCGGTGGGCCTCTGCACCCTGGGCCTCTTTTGTGTGGTATTTCCAAATTTTCTCATAGGAAAAGCATTGGGCTTGCTGAAAATGTGTCATATGGGGCCACTATGAACATTATTTCCAGGGCCTCTTTTGGTCCCCAGTCATTATTTCCCGGACCTCTTTTAGTTCCCAGTGCACCCCTGATGGTCCCTTAAACTTCTGACTACACTGGACAGTTTCTGCTCTTTCTTTCTTGATAATGTCAAGTTAAAGAAAGCAGTGGGACATGTAAGGGTGATGTATAATGTCGAGATGATTATGTGGTCAGAGCCATTGACCCTCTGCCAGCTTTACCGATTTGTATCATAATTGCAGTACATACCCGAATCAGAAAGTGTTGCAATTATAGGTGTCCTGATAAATTCCTGCTTGGATGACTTCAATGACCCTTGCATGTGGATTTCTAAGCGCTTACCCGGTTGGCTGTAAGTACCTTCAAATGCTGCTAGGTTACGTCAGTTTCCACTTTTAGAAAATCCCCTAAGGAAGATAGGATATAGTTCCAAATCTGATGCATAGTGCATAAATACATTTTTGGGACAACACCTAACTATTCAACACCTACCTGGCAAAAGTCCTTATGGCCCACTTTGTACCCTTCGCTTGCAAAATGGGGATCTTTCCACAGTTTGTTTGTATTATTGATTCAAGTCAGGAGGCAGGGGCATTTGTGTAACCACCCCTCCTCACTTAAAAATAATGCTTCTGGAACTTAGAACTGACATCATTTTATTGTTTTCTTCAGAAGATACATTTTATTTACTAGTCATGAATAGTCAGGCTGATAGTGCCAGAATTTCTTTCATTAGATAACTGGCACCTCAGGTTGACTAGGTCATAAGAGCATGCCTCAACATTGTCTTAGTTCTTAGTCATAGTTTACATATTAGAGAGTATTCTGTACTGTGAAGGAAATGAAACTTGGACACAGGTGATTGGTGGTTTTGGCCATAGACTTTTACTAAACAAAAATGGATGTGGAAAATGCCTCTCTGTTCCTGCTGTAAGAGGTATTTTCCCAACCTAATACAAAACTCATGGGTAGCTCCCTTTGTGAAGATGTCCAAAATAAACTGTCCTGCGCCCCAAGTACTATTCATACCCTCACATACTAAAATTGAACTATAAGGTGAAAAGGGCAATGTCTTTTGGCCTTCGAAGGTGTACAAATGTTCAAAATGGAAAAATTCTTTAACTCCAACACAAGTGTTCCAGGAGGATAAAGTTCACAACTTCAGAGGGTGGTTCCCTTCCCCTGGATGTCTCTTCACTCAGCTTTATATTAGTTCATTAAGTTCCTTTGTATGAAACATACGTAATCCCAGGAGGATAGCTCATCAGCAACGTGCTCGCCTTGGAAGCAAGACGACACGAAGCAACACAGGTTTGAACCCTGGGTATTTAAGTGCGCTATAAATATGCAACTAAGACAAAAAAAAAAAAACGCAGCTAAAAAACAAACAGTTCCTGTAACAGCGCCTCGATGCCTGCGGGCTGTGTGAGCACCTTAAAAATGCAAAATAAATAAAAATAAATAAAGTAATATACAAAGTAGCCACGACTTTCTCACATGCAAACACTTATGCACAGGAAGTGCTGTTTTGCTGGGAGACGCTATTTATGACGAGCGGAGAACAAGTGAAGTTGGACTAAGATGGACTTTTATGATGGACCTTTTTTTGACCGCCGAACCCTCTAATGCTGTTTCTTTGCTAACAGGATGAGCCAGAACCACCCATGACTACAAAACTTGTGGCCATGCGCACGCACCCAGAACTGCAGGTTTGCTGTTCTGGTGTTGTGGTTGGTGGCCGGTGGCAGCGAGGGTGAAGATTTAAAACTGGAAGTAATCTCAATTTATGTTGATCAAGTTAGCAGTTTTGAAAGAAAAACATCTAAGTGAGCCATACTGAACCATAGTTGAATCCTGCTACTGCCTGCTATTAGATACTAGATATCTGAAAGGGTCAGAAATCTAAGCTGTCGATAGTTGTTGAACTCTGCACAGCGTGGTTTATGTTCGTTCTGAAATACCTTTGAATACCTTTGAATGTGAGCTTTTGCTTGTATCTTTGAAATTCGAGTCAATTACACACAACCTTTTCTGAGGTGGTCGCTGTGATTGGTGCTGGTTTTTGTTGGTCCTCGGATAAGTGACTATTAGGAAATTGTTGTTCATTTGTTTACACTGCGATGTTGGGATACGTGCTTGTCCTATGCGTAAAAGTCAGAAAGCAAAGCACAGCACAGAGTAAGTATAACATTACGATTGAGTGAATGTTCATCTCTGTGATTTAAACTGTGAGGAACTGTGAAACACTACTACTAAGTATACGGCATGGAACCAGAGTTAGAACTGGTAATCCTCTGACAGGAACAGAGCTAACAGAGATAACAGGCAAAAGACTTGTCAGCATCTTAAGCTGCAATAATAGCAGCGATACTAGCCTCTACTCATTGTCCCGGGATTGAATGTATCAATTTGACTTATAAAACAAATAATACACATAATATACATGGAAACAAACCTAACAAACCAAAAAAATGAATTAGTGAAAGGTGTATTTGTACACTCGCCTGTGAGGACCTATCTTCGTAGGGTGAGTCTGACTTGCATACCCACAACTATTTCTCAAAATAGTTTTCGTAGCACTAATGGAAGTGGAAAGATGAATGGCAGTGGAAGTGGGAGTAAAAATGGGAATGAGAAAAAGGGAAGTGTAATGACTAGCTTTTATCCAAATAAAGGTACACACCGTACAGGAGACGGGAATGGAAATGACACCCAAGAAGAAATTGAAGTTATAGAGGTCCCTGTCGAGTCAAGAGTGAGTGGGCGTTAGTCAATTAAATCCATTGATAAAGCACTTGCAGCATAGGCAGCGCAAGAATTAACATGTGAACTGAATGAGCTACTGCCATGTCTGGCACCTAAATTAACAGAAAATGTATTCACCACAATGCCGAATAGTGTTGACAATGAGGCCTTGAATGATCAACTAAATAACCTCTGTCTGAATGGCAAAATCATTATACATGCACAAATTAACGCTCCTCATGCTGTTAAGAATTTAATGCCTAACCCTATTTCACTGACCATTGAGGACACATATCCAATGGACAGATCTAATGAGGTAATAGATCAGGTATTTGAAGAAAACACCCAGAATCTAATACTTTGGCACCGGACGTAATAGAAAGTCATATCTAAGCCCACAGCCTAGAGAAGATAAACGGGGTAATTCATGGAATAAATGTGCGCCGAAAAGGGGAGCGCAAGCGTGAAAATCGCAGTGCACGCGTGCCAAAGCCACGCACGCAGTCATTGATCGATTCATGGAATGCACTGCACTAGTAAAAGCTGGGACGTGCGCCAAATCCCTGGGTGGTGCATGTGGGCGCACACATCACTAAACGGCGTGCACTACGCGCACAGGGAAAGCACCCATAGCGTAGCGCCCACAAGAAAAGTGGGCGTAACACAGGGCATAACACACGGAATGGGGAACAATGCGTGAAAATGTGGGCGTAGCGGGGGAAGTACAGGAGGTAAATGCTCGCAACGCCCACACGCGCCCTAACAACACTTATTCATGGAATCGAACAGGGTGGAGGAGTGCGCCAAAAAAGACGTGCTAATCCGGAAACACGTACGCCAGCAGGAAGCAGGTGTGGCCCAGAGCAGCATAAAAGTGTGTGAAACAACAAACATGCTCAGACGCTACGATGAATATACCATTCCTCGCAGCAGTGGTCTTGGGACACCGCAGGAGGAGAAGGATAGCCAGGCCCTACATTTTTTTACCCAGGACCAGCCTTTTTGGGATGCCTGATGACCAGGTGTATGGGAGGTACAGGTTTCCACCACACATAATCCTAGACCTGGTGAGGGAGTGGGAGGATGACCTCACATCACCCACCCTGTGCTCTCAAGCACTGAGCCCCTTGGAAAAGGTACTCAATGTACTGCACTTCTTGGCTACTGGTTCATTTCAGCGGACAAGTGCCATAGTGGGGGGGGTGTCACAGGCCACGCAGTCACGCTGCCTACACCAAGTGTTGGCCATCATGACTGCACACCCCTCAGTCCGCAGGCACATATACATGCCCAGAACACCGAAAGGAGTCATCCTGTGCCGGTTCTGTTGACAATATGGGCTGGTTTAACAAGGGCTGAGCTGGGATGGTGTCAGCTACATTTCCCGTAACCATTGGGGGGGCAATGGGTCCCTGATTGATCATCCACACACTGGCCTCTTGGGCCACCCTGCACATCCTGGCCACGTCCCCTACCGTGCCCACCTCTTTGAGCTCGGCCACCTTTGCCACCTTTACTGCTTGGTCGCCTCCCAACCATGGCACTGATGTTGTTGTGCGTATGGGAGTTGCACTAAACAATTGTCCTGGGCAATTGGCGTGAAAGGGGTAGGGTAATAGATGGAATTCGTACCCTAGTGCTCTAGCAAGGCTGTCTGTGACCCCTGGGGGAAGATGACAGGTCATGTAATGCACAGGCTCCCCGAAAACAATATTAAACGTGCCCGCAGCCCCTGGTAGACCACATGCGTGGAAAAATGACCCTGCAGTATGCTGTAGCACCCAGAAACACAAAAATAAGTGTATGCATGATACACGCAGCCTACAACGACCTCTGAAGGGGTATGCGACATACGGGGGCACCCATAGTTAGAATATACGTGCGCGCCTCACTGTCTGCCTGGAAAAAGAATGTGAAAAAGACACGCGTGTGTGCGTTGGCAACACCCCTGCCAAAAGAAGAATTGAACGCTCTCTGAGAAAACAAGAAGTATGAACTGGAACTGTTGTGAAGTAATCGCGTGTGAACCGACAAGAAGTACAAAAATCACCCGCTCGCTATCCACAAAAAGCACGTACAAGAAAATGGCATCCTACGCGTACCTTTTGAGACAGCCCACACGTGCAACGTCACTTTTACCACGTACGCACTAAGGCCCATTCCTCCAATTGCACGCAGTGACACCCGGATGTGCAGCTTTTGCACGTGTACAATCAACATGCACCCGTGTTGATGGAAATGCCCTTGCTCGTCACGTCACAGATGCGCTTACGCGCTTAGGCCCTTTCCTCGGATTGCATGCATTAACATGAGGACGTGATGTTTTTTTCACATGCTGATTCACTGTGCACATGTCACTAGGGAAAAGCCGCGCGCGTTACGTCACAGACGCGCTTACACGCTAAGGGCCTTTCCTCGAATTACACGCTAACGTGCAGTTTTTTCATGTGCCAAATCACTCTGTATCAAGCTGGCCACGCGACAACGCACGGAAGACCACGCTCCTGCCCAAAAGGCCATTTTCCTGCCCCCAGACCCCCAAAAATGCTCCCACCTGCCATCTGCTGCTGCCTGCCTGCCTGATGCCCACGTGCCCTGCTATTTGAGGCCTGCACGTCAGCCATCTGCAGGGGTCCAGTTGCTGTGTCTACCCCTGCTGGAACAGAAGACTCCCGACTGGGATACCATCGCTCCACAGCCCAGCCCCAGGACCCAGTTGCCCACCCACACCTGCCTCGGGGGTCGCTATGTCGAGGCAAACCCCATCCGAGACCACTGGCGACCCCCAGCCAGAGAGGCAGAGGGCTACCAGCTTCACCGATAATGAAGTTGGTATCCTGGTGGAGCAAGTTCTGGGGCATTATGATGCCCTCTTCACACCATCGTGCGCCAACAAGGAAGGACGGGAGAGGATCTGGGAGGACGTAGTGGTTGCCATCAACGAGGAGGGGGTGGCAACCCGTGACATCAAGCACGTCCAGAAGTGCTGGGAGGACTTCAGGTCCAGGACCCTCAGCAAGGCCCGGCACCTCTTGAAGGCAGAGGATGCAGAGGGGTGCCGGGTCAGCCTGAGCAACATCCAGATGAGGGTCCGGGAACAGATAAGCCCAGCGCTCCACGTCCAGATCCTTCAGAGGCAGACCCGTCTGGAGTTGAGCGGTAAATGGTAAAGCATTGCTGTGTGAAACAGGGCATGTTGCAGTGTGCTGGTAGCCTGCTACATGCCTGGATGTGTGTGTGCAGGGACATTATGGTTATGCATGTGAGACCAGTCATGCGTGAACCACATGGATACTTATACAGTCTAGTCATCCTTGTATACACTGTGTCTGTGGGGTACGAGCCCTGATGCATGACCCTCTGGTGATGTGTGTGCATGGGATCAGTATGAGTCATGATGCATGTGAGTTTGAAGACAACGTTTATATGAATAGAGGCCCTTGTACATGGATGCTGATGTTGATTGCAGGCACCGTGCCTGTTTCTGCATGTGTTTTGCCTGCATTGACCTATGTGTTGTGGAGGGACAGGATGGAAGTGATATTTGACAGTGCCACTCATGTGTTATTGCTTCCTGTCTAGGGGACTATTGTACAGTACCCTGATGCTTGTGTTCTATGTCTCCCTCTACGCAGCGTCGAGTGAAGAAGAGGGCAGAGATGGTGCTGTGGAGCAAAGCGGCAGGGATGCCTCCACCGGGCGGCGACGCAAGGCCCAGCCACCCTCCCATGAATTGCCATAATCTGGGAGCGAGGGGACTGGTGCCGCGTCTGCCACTACGGCTGCAGGGGAAGGGCCGGGTGAACCCCCACAGGGGCTTGCGATGGCGGAAGACGGTGAGAGCCATCCAGGTTGGTGGTCTACACAGAGGAGGAGGAGGCCGCTACTGTGCCGCATATGGGGCCTGGTGGGAGTAGTACCACTGGTGCAAGTGGTGCAGTCCAGGGGCAGGAGGCAGCACAGGTCGCCACAGAGGGGTCTGTTCATGTCACTGTCCCTGACACTGTGACTGCACCACCATGCACCAGCAGGGATGCCCCATCCCAGGCCGGTCCGCAGGTAGGGGGGAGGCCCACGTCATCTGGCACTCCACTACCTGCAGGAGAGGAGACCCATGACCGTATGGGGGGACCACGCACGCCATCACGAAGAGCTGCATGGCAACGTGGCACAGTTGGGAGGGGCCATGGTCGGAGGGTTCCTACATGTGTCGAGCACTCTGGCGGCCCTCTCCTCCTCTGTAGAGACTATGCGCCAGTCGTTCTCCCTGCCGTCTTCCAGCCCAGATTCCACCAGGGCCCCCTGTGAACCTGGCCCGACCAACACAGCCAGCTTGGTGGAGATCACATCCCTGCCACAATCGGGAGTCGGAGGTCCAGCAGGGGTGGACACCCCTCCAACTGGAGACCAGCAGATGGAGGATGTGGCGGCAACATTGGGCAGTGCACATGGACAGCAGCAGCAGGCTCAAGGTGGGAGCGATGATGGCTCAGGGCCAACAACATCAGAGGGGCAGGCATCGGCCGGAGGGCAAGAGGACCCTGGAATGGGAGTGTCTTCCGTGTGGCAGCAGTTGGGCCAGCGGATGGATGCAGAGCGGCAGCGGGCGGAAGAGGCACGGCTCACCATGGTCATGGCGGAGTTCTCCATGCATAGGGCATTGAGGTGGGCTGAGTGCCTCGAGGCAACTCGCAGGGAGTTGGAACCAGCCATGACTGCATCTCTGCAAGACTTCGGGGCCAGGGCAGAGGCCCGCCTCTGGGACATCGACATGGAGTTCGATGATGCCCTGGCCCGGGACATTACAGAGTGAGCCGTAGGACTTGCCCATCGCCATTGTATATAGTTAGTTAGTGTTAGGTTTCATTTCTGTTTTTATTTCTGTTGGGGCGCTTGGACAATACCCCACCTTTTTGTATATAGTTCTTCATTAGGTAAGGTTTTTTGTAGGTTTCAATTCAATGGTTGGGCTCATGGACCCTGGATTTGTACTTTGTAAATAGTTCTTCACTGGATTTCACTTCTTATTTTTAATTTTTCCATGGATCAATGGTTTGTCTTGTTTTTACACTTTGGATTTGTTTTGCCGGACTGACAATTTGGCACATGCTTTTGGATTGATTTGGATTCTGCTTTCCTACATTTTTATTTTATATTTTCGACATGCAGCTTTTTAATCTTTAATATTTCAATTTTTGTGTGTTTCATTTCATTCACTTGCTTTTGTGTTTAATACATTTTTATTTCCTACTTCAATGTGTGGTATTCTCTCTTTGGTTTCATGCATGTCACAATGTGTGTTTTCTCAATCAGATGCACCCATTGTGTGGGCGTGACAGAAATTTGTTTATGTGCATACTTATACTTGCAATTTGGGATGTATCATGTGATTGGGATTTCATTATGGGGTGGATGTAATACCTGGTTGTGTATTTGGACTGGAGTGGCGTGGGGTGTGATTTGGGTGGCCATAAGGGCATGATTGTGGATCGTCATGATGTGTTGGGGGGGACATGAGTTGGGGCTTGCTGGCAGGTCCCTGTCACTGCTGGGTGGGTGAGTGGGTGGGGGGACATGAGTCGGGACCTGCTGGCAGGTGCCTGTCACTGCTCTGGGTGGGGGACATGAGTCGGGGCCTGCTGGCAGGTGCGTGTCAGTGTTCGAGTGGGTGGGGGGATATGAGTTGGGGCCTGCTGGCAGGTGCCTGTCACTGCTGGTGGGGTTGGTGGGTGAGTGGGTGGGAGGACATGAGTCGGGGCCTGCTGGCAGGTGCCTGTGACTGCTGGGTGGGTGGGGGTGCAGGGTGACATGTGTCGATGCTCACTTGTGCATGGTGACATGTGGGCTGGCTGGGGGGCATGGCCATGGTGGATGGGCTGCCTGTGGGGCATGTCCAGGGGTGCAGGGTAGTCCCCTGTGTTGTGGGATGCCTGCAGGGCCTGGGGAGGGGGGAGGACACACCTGGGAGGACACACACTTCCATTTCGCATTGGGGCACACCAGGAATACAGGTACCCCTCCCGTGACAGCGAAAACACATGTGAAATTCCCTGTGCACCCCTCTGAATACACATACCACGCTCGGCCAAGGCCTATCGCGTGTGATACTTCAAGTGCACCCTCGAAATACACGTACCCCACTCGCACAAGGCCTATCGCGTGTGACACTTCATGTGCACTCCCGAAATACACGTACCCCGCTCGCACAAGGCCTGTCGCGTGTGATACTCCCCGTGCACCCCTCAGAATACATGTACCCCGCTAGCAGAAGGCCTATCGTGTGTGATTCTCCACACGCACCCCTCGGAATACACGTACCCCACTAGCACAAGGCCTATCATGTGTGATACTTCACGCGCACCCCCCAAAATACACGTACACTGCTCGCACAAGGCCTATCGCGTGTGAGTCTCCCCGCGCACCCCTCGGAATACACGTACCCCGCTAGCACAAGGCCTATCACATGTGATACTTCACGCGCACCCCCGAAATACATGTACCCCGCTCACACAAGGCCTCTCGCGTGTGATACTCCCCGCGCACCCCTCAGAATACACATGCCTCGCTCGCCCAAGGCCTATCATGTGTGATTCTCCACGCGCACCCCTCGGAATACACGTACCCCGCTAGCACAAGGCCTATTGCGTGTGATACTTCATGCGCACCCCCGAAATACATGTACCCCGCTCGCACAAGGGCTGTCGCATGTGATACTCCCTGCGCACCTCTCAGAATACACGTACCCCGCTTGCCCAAGGCCTATCGCGTGTGATTCTCCACGCGCATCCCTCGGAATACACGTACCCCGCTAGCACAAGGCCTATCGCATGTGATACTTCACGCGCAACCCCAAAATACACATACACCGCTCGCAATAGGCCTATTGCATGTGATACTCCTCGCACACCCCTCAGAATACACGTATATCATCATCATCGAAGTTTGAAATTGTTGAAAACCTAGTGGTTAGTCTAAATATGAAATGCGAAAGGTTGGATAAAAATCTTGATGTACAATCCCTATTACTTCACAAGAGTATACATCATACCAGAGAGTATACAAAGATACCGCTACAAACACTGCTACAAACACCAAAGAGTATTGACAAGAGATACAATCTGAACTAGAAATAATTGAGACACAAAAGATAAGTAATCAAATAGTAACCTAAAGTTAAGAAAATACTGATAAAAATGTGTTAAAAAACAGTAATAGGAAAGAATCGCCAAATGATGATCAAAATACAGTCAAAACAAACATAATTTAAATACTCCCTATGATAACAAAAACAAAGGAACACCACAATTGAAAACCAAAAAGCAAGTAATAGCACAAGCAATAATGTATACATCTAAAGGACACTTGAAAAAGCTGAATTGATGTAGTCATAGGGAAGAAGAAAATACACCTAAGATAACTCAAGAAATAGGGAGGACTGAATGTAGTGATATTAATGCAATGGTAGGACACTGCATGCAAAATGAGAAACATCAACCTCAGGAAATCGAGAATGAGGATCATCATGAAGGAAACACAATTAATGCTGACGTTAACCGATGATATTCGAGAATATTTGCGTGAGCTCATGAGTGAGTGCTGTGAGCAACTGAATAAGAGAAACACCAGTATCGCTATCAAGAAAGAATATGGGACAAGAAGAAGAAAGACAACAAGAATATTGTAGTAGGTGAAAGTGATCTGGTAATTATACAAGTAGAAGAGTGGCAAAGAAAAATCAAATAATATGCAAACTGTGACATTTTTCTTCACTCTAGTAATAATCGTATACATGCTGGAATCCAGGTAATCTTGAGAAAGACAGAGTGATAGTTGAAAAGGCCCCCCTCACTTTACTGATTATTGGCAACATACAGTTGAAGCGAAGTGTACATTGATGCTAAGTGACTTTTCTAATATAGTTGAATCGATCAGAATAGTCACACAAAAGAAAATCTAGCTTTATCTAAGGAACGATATCTCACTGGCATTACAAAATAAGTGGCTAGACAAACAACATATCAGCATCCTGAAAACGAACACAAATCCTAAAATTAAATACCATAGCTGGCTGCGTGGACACAAAGCAAAACATGCATGCAAACTTTGGATGAAGCTAGCACATCATGCAATGTCTAATAATAACACTGGAATCTGGACAGCACTGAGAGGGGTGGCAAAAAAAAAAAAAAGTAACGATTAATAGTGTTGCGGAAGAAAGTTGGTATTGCCGCATTAAAAACACATTGATGGCCATACTACCTTGGCATGAAGAACACATAGTGGAGAAAGCAAAGTGGACTTGCAAATCCTCCATTGATAACATGTTGATGATGAGAAAAATGACCTTCATCACAGGCAATAGGCCCGATGGCAATTGTAATGCTCTTGTTAAGCTCTCCCCTCACACGTGGGTGAAGGCCCTTCATCCTCTATTCAGCAAAATAGGGTCCAGTGGAATTGTACCAGCCTCTTTGAAAGAGAGTACAATCCTCCCTGTTTACAAAAAAGGCAGCTGAATACTTCCATCCCATTATGGTTTGCTGGCCATGTTAGATATCCCGGCGAGAATGTTTGCATGTGTCTTACTAAACGAATTAAATCAATGGATACATGACCATCAGATTCTACCTCCTAACCAGACAGGCTTTCATGCAAAATTTAGCACTTGCCATAATTTACTAGGCCTAACTCCAACCATTGAATATGCTTGGGAAAGGTGTAGTCTTCCAGTATATGGGGCGTTTATTGATTTTAGCGCAGCCTTTGACACAGTCATAAGGAATAAACTATGGACATGGACAATTCCTCATGGCCTGTTACTTATGATTCAGCTACTTTATACAGAAACCAAGGTCCAAGTTTGTACCAACAGTAAATGCCAAATATCTGGGCCCTTTCATACAGAGCGTGGAGTAAAACAGGGTCACATTCTAGCCGCCACCCCGTTTAATCTCTAGAGGCACTAAAATTAGAGGAGGCACAACCAGTAAAACTCAGCACTCAGCTACAATTGGTTAGGCTACGCAGATGAACTCCTGCTCTTGGACTACACCCCTAAAGGCCTGAAAATGCTTCTAAATGGGTTGAGAGAATATGCCATTAAAAATGGTCTCTGAAGAAATATTGAAAAAACAAAGATAGTGGCATTTGTAGGCATAACGAAGAGTGAAAAAGCATCTAACCTAAAATGGATACCAGATGAAAAAGAGGTTGAATGTGTACAATACTAAAAAATACTTGGGGATATTAGTTGATAATAAGCTGAGCTGGACACCACAATGGGCAGCGAACAAGGCTAACTGTTTGAGAATTTCACATGCCATTAGTAATTTCATTGGAAAACAAGGACGATGCTCTATTAAAAACATCTTATTACTATACTCCTCTAAGATAATCCCATGTATGATATATGGAGCAGAAGTGTGGGGTTTTAAAATGTGATTAGAACTCATCCAACTAGAGGCCAAAATCTTGCGATTATTATTCAGGATGCCAGAGTCGCTGTCCATTGAGTACATCATTTTAGAATTTGAGCTCCTGAAACTAACAGGAGCAATTGACCACACAATTGACCACACAATTGTGATGGGTTACGAGAAACTTGAGAATTGCCCTATAATGAGTGAACTTATGACGGCACTCTCAGGAATAGAAAACCACAAAAAATGTTCGACACTTGGGCGACTGCACGAAATACATAGTTGTTGGTTGAAAAAAAAGCATGCCAGCTGAAACTCTCGATACCCAGATGATGTTACAGATGAGAACAAAGTGAATAACAAAAGATCTGTACCAAGAAATTGACACGATTAAATTGGCATCCAATGTGAATAGTGGCCCTTTTATCTCATATTGGATGGACTGAACTATAAAGCCAAAATACATTGAGGCTCACCCCTATAGCTCTACCATTCATAATTACCTGCTATATAAATGTTAATACTCTAAGGTGCTTGAAATAATAGGGGCAAGAATGGGTATAACGCGTAGTGAGCAATACTGCCACTTCTGTGGGGAAATCACTATTGAAATGGCTGAACACATCTTAGTTGATTGCAATAGCCTCAATGTGTTAAGAATGCATTTTATCCGAGCATATACCAACATGGCTGAGGAGGACAATAAGCCTTCATTATGGAACCGATAAATGCAAGGTAATGATGCAAATTTAATTCACCAAATGATTAATTTTTATGTAGTATGTATGAAACTATTAGAAGAATTAACTAATGAATAGAGAAAATCGATTTCAGTAATTAGGTGATTCTTTCTATCAGAGGAAATAAATGCTATGCGTACTGTCTGTAATTTTTTTCTTAACACATGAAGTTTTATGGTTTCTGTAATTTGTTCTTAACCCATGAAGTTTTATGATGTTTGTAAAATGTGTATTTATACAAAGTCAATGATGGCTACATGTATAATGAAAAATGATAAAAATAATAAATAATAATAATAAATAATTATATTTTTCTTATACACAGAACACTGATGGTTTCTTATATGTATTCTACTATGTTTCTTTAAGAAATATGGAACTTATCGTCCCTTCTCATTTGCTTCATTTACTTCTGTTCACTCTTGGTCACATTGTCGAAATGCCCCGGTGTTCCCTTCTCTCTCAGGTGGACTCACCCGTTTGCTGTAGTGGGAATGGCTTCTGTAGCTGGGAACCTGTAGCAGCTCGATGGCATCCAGCTTCCTTCCTTCAGACTCGCTGTCTCTGCTTCGCCGCTCCTGTCCCTCACACAGCTCATATTTGCCTGTTCCACACTCTCCTGTGTCCAGCAGTGTGAAGGCTTCTCTTTTCAGTACAGTTGTATGCCAGGAAGCCGTCCTCCTTTCTTTGCCATTCCCGCGGCATACTGAATTCTGCAGTATGCCTCCTTCGGTTTCTCACGTAAGCCGGTTGGCTCCACGGACCTCGCATTCACCCAGCAGTCCCTCAGTCAACACCAAGAGGACTCACCCTCTCCAGCCAGCTCTCTCCTTTCAGTTGGCCTTACTGATTAAATGTTGCCCTGCCCAATGTGCACTCAGAGCAACTAGAGCATGGCTTATGGTCCGGACCTTCACCAACCTTTGCAACTCGGTTTATCTTCCTCGAAACAGTACTTTCATCCTTTGAAGAAGGGAAGTCTATTTGTGATAACTGGTTGACAGAGTCTGGGAATATATTCTCAATAGTTTTAAAGGGCGAGTTTGATGACTTGTATGCAAAATTTGAAGGAGTATTTTCAGTGTTGTTGGTGGGCAAGTTAGGTTTTAGGTCCCTCAGAGGAAAAGGATATCGAGTTGCCTGGAGAGTGATCTTCACCACTCCCTGCCTCTTCCTCGAATCAGTGGGATGAATATTCTCACTTTTGGGAATTTGACATTTAGACACACCAACTTTACATAGAAGTGGGGAGAGAAGGTATTAATATGCCATTGAGGCGGGGGAAACTGAGAAAGCATCCTTTTAGGAGAAGGGAGGATATGTAATTTCCTTTACTGATGTCATTGTTTCTCCCTGAAAGTCACCTCCCTCAGCTGATCCTCCCTTATACAGTCGCCCCCAGAATCAGGATCAGGTAGTGGCTGCAACCCCTGGACACATAGCAGAGGAGGCATCCCAGGGAAAGGAGTGAGGGCGTCCTTGCATTCATCACAGCCTCAGATACATGAACCCATAGTCCAGTGTTCCTCTGTCTGACAATCTCACAGAAAGGATTGGTAGATCGTGAGTTTGGTATTACGTGGACAATGATATCATGTTCATGTTCAAGTCATCTCCTGCATTCAGCGTAGTTTCAAACAATATTGTGTCTGTTGTCATCAGCATTATGGTATGTATTTTTGATTTCACACACTGATCTCTGAAATAAGAGCTCAACCTACTGACTTAATTCACAGCCTAGCTGTTATATGTTTGCTCTTCCTCTGCCTCACAATCAATTTGAGTGACTTCAAAATGAACTTCAAAACACTTAACATGAGGTCTATGGAATAAGACACAATAGGAAAATCCAAATGTGCAAGTTATAAAGCAGGGGAAAGAAACTACTGGCAGGGTTTTTACATCAAACAAGTTACACTCATTACTGGCCAGGTTTCCCCACTAAGCTTTTCTCCTGTGATCAATAGATACCTAGATCATGATGGCTGGACAACCAATGGTAGCCAATCTGCCCCTTGCCGGCTGTCACACTGGAAATGTAACCTCTGATTCTGTCTTTCCTCTCACACTGTGCCTGATCTCCACTCTCTCCATGTTTTTAATTTTTTTAAATGCTGTTAATCTTTGTGTTCACAGGAGTCCCACAGATAAATACATGTGTTGAAAACGATGGAGAAGGGTTCTCTTCCTATCACTCGGTTCAAGGCTCAACATTTGCAATAGCCATAGTTTTTTTATCACTCTGTCTGTTTCATTTGAGTAGATCAATCCGAAATGAACAATTCAAGAGAGAGAGGGAGAGAGCGAGAGAGACAGATAGAGAAAGAGTGTGTGTTTGCCACGTGCATGCACGTGTATGCACTCACATAAGTGCCGTCTGACGTGTGTGTGTCTGTGTGCGCTTGTGTACATTTTGTGCATCCGCATATTCAAAAAGAGAGAATTCCGAGCACAGCTTAACTCGCCTTCAAAATGTAGACAGACCAGGGAAATTAGAAAGAAAGGATTTAAGTGTTCCAATTTCCTTTCCTGGAATCAATTTTCTGGGATTAGCATGTTGCTGGTACTTGCTTGGGTTCTGAAGGGCTGGATGCATAAAGATAACCAGCTGGTGGCCTTGATGTAGGGGCGCGCTGCGCGGAGTGACAAGCGCTTTGATTAGAAGAAATTGAAGGATGGGAGCACACAATGAAGGTCTAACCATGTTCTGAGCAGCTTCACGCAAAATGCTGTCAAGTCGTTCAATGTACCTAGGCAACACACACTGAATCACTCGAACCAGGCGGGAAATCGTTCATTGCCAGACAACATACTGTAGTAGCAAATTGCATTCAGACTGAGCGCTTCAGTCATCGATACGTGCATCATAATCTGCGTTCCAGAGAGTTGAAAAATACATACTGTAAATGTTAATGGCACTTGGGTGTAGGAACACGCTGATCAACTGCATTGACTCAAGAGAATGTTATCGTATTTGCAAATGTAAGGGGAAAAAGAGCAACAGCGCAGAGTGAAAAAAGCTAATTGTTATGAGCAACCACCCTCACATATGTATTCTTATCATTCTCAGAAACAACAGGGCTCCTTCTGATGCCTGCAAAGTAGTCATGGTTAAGAGCGTCTGCTCGGGCGGGCTCTTACGTGCGATTCAGATCCATTGTTACGCACAGTAGCGATGGATCCGGGATTTCCATGTACATGTGTTAAAAACCACAGGGACTCAGGATATGGCTGGGTTCTGGTACTCTTTGATGCATGCAGCAAATATTATTATTGTTATTGATCACGGACCTAGCTTTGAGAAGCAACGGAGCACTTTACAGAGGTATAGAACAGTACAGATGCATAACAGAGCCTTTTCAGAGGTAACAATAGAACAGATATACAGCGCAGGTAGGATACAGAGGGGCACAGAGGAGGGGTACAGCTGTACCGGGTGGCAGGGAGGAGAAGAGTGGGGTTACCAGACATTTGATCGAAAAAAATTGGTCGACTGGACAAATGGTCGAACCAATTTGGTCGAAAACCAAATGGTCGAATTTTTTATTTTTGAAATTTTACCCCCTTTTTTGGGGGGGTCCCCCGCCCCAACCCCCTTTTCTTTCTAAAAAACCCTTTCTTTCCCTAAACTACAACCTTAAAAATATATATATAAATAAAAAAAATTCGACCATTTGGTTTTCGACGAAATTACGTCGACCAAATGTCCTGTCGACCAATTTTTTTCGATGAAATGTCCGGACACCGAAGAGTGGGTGGCGTCTAGCGAGTCAGTTGGCATGAACGGCGACCTGATCGCCTAAGTGTTGAGGAGGAGAGATTCCTTGAAGAGGTGAGTCTTGAGTTCTTTTCTGAATTATAGGAGCGTGGGGTTGAGTCTGATGCTGACACGGAGGAGGTTCCATAGTTTTGGGGTGTAGGCAGAGAAGGCTTGTTTTCTGGTCCTTTCCTTTTGTAGCGGCGGATTTCAAGTTTGCACATGCACTGGCTCCTTTAGTGCGCTGTCTATGGGTAGATAATGCACTATGGTGGAGATATGCAATGGCAGCCGCCAAATCCAACTTTTCAGTTGGGATTGCCAAATTCCTTTCATAAGGGAACTTTCTGGGTTTGCTCTGGGGAAAAAAATCAGGGTACAATCTGGAACGATACAATCAAAGGCAGCATGCAAACTCTGCACAAGGGTTCCCACACAGTTTGCCAGCTGTGAAGGATCAGCATTTCAAGATGCAGAGGAAATCCAAACACACTTATATCATGTGGGTGTTGTAATTTCAGCGGAATGAAGTTGGATAGTGTGCATCACAGTATTTGAAATCCAGGCAGAGATCGATGCAGTCATTCCGATATTCGGCTTATTATATAGACACATTTAATTAACATAATGCAATGTGTCATTTGTATAGCACCTTTTCCCAATGGTATGGCCTCAAAGCACTGCAGGTGAATGCCGTCAGTGGACTGTTGTCCATGGTATGGAAATTTTGTCAGAGCAGTTTAGAATGTGTCCATGCATTTTAGCCAATATGAGGTAGGTAAGGGTGGCCAAGTCCCTGTGAGCAACCCATGTCGAGCTGGCATGTGGGTGGGAGCTGTGAGGTAAACTGTAGAGTATGTGACTGCTGGACACTCCAGCTAGACCACATTTTTGTAATGGGGATAGCTGCATTCTTAATGCAGAGGTGTTGTGTGAGGTGTATCAAGTAGTGTATGATAGGAGTTGCATGCGGGTGGGTGGCCGTGCCTTTGGCTATCTTCCATAAGAAAGGAGTGTGATACATGCCTGTCTTTCCTGGCTGGCTTGTTGGTTTTGCAGACGTGGTGTGGATTCAGTCCCACAGTAGTCATGGCTAAGACTGTCTGCTCGGGCAGGCTCTTAACTGTGATTGTGATCCATCTTTACAAAAAATAGTGATAGATCAGGGATTCCCATGTACATGTGCTGAAAAGCACCGTAACTCAGGGTCTTCCTGGGTTCCGGAAATCTTTGCTGTATGTGTACTACCCTTAAAAGTATCTCATGCATACTCCAGTACAGCGGAGGGAGTATTATGATCTTCAGTTTAGATGTTCAATAACATCTGCGCCACTGGATTTGATAACCGGCGTAGGGTCCACTGCTACGAATGGTTTGCACCAGCATTTGCCAAAAGTAACTGCAGAGTAAAGCCCATTTTGCAATCTCCAGAGCTGGTATTTGAAAGTACATCTCCCTGTGAATACAACTATGATGGCCTTCAGTCACTTAGGTGCCCCTGTCTCTACTTCTACAGATGTGGCCATTGAGCCACATGCTGTATTGTGATCATGAGTTACTCCATCAGTAAATGTGCAGGCATGCAAAACGCTCTTCATGCTTGAGCGGACTCCTTTAAGTACACAGCTCATGCCATGCATGTTTATTCTCCCTCATTTGGTGTTTGAGTGGTACAGCCATGCTAGAAAATACTAATGAATAATTAAGACCATCTTTAAACAGCTCAAATCTAAAAGAAAACTGAAGATACAAAATGAAATAATAAGGTGCTCAATGGCAGATATCCAGTATGGATTGCCTGCACTGTCAAGGTCCATGCTGGCAGCAGCAGTGGCTTATTTTACACCCATTCATGCCCGGCTGGAAGATGTGACTGGTAGGCTTCACTAAATATATTCAACGGCCGTAAAAGAGAGACCAATCCAAGAGTGATGAAGCTGATGTTACTTTACTACACAGGAAGAGAAGTAAATTAGATATTCTGGTCCCTATCAGACAACATAGTATGATGTTGCATGCTGATTATGAGTGCTTCTTCATGAGAAGTGTGTAGGAGCTGGGTGAGTTGGTCAATGCCCCTTATGGCAGGCTGAGGCAGCTGGTAAAATTGTGCTTGAGGTGGACAAAGAGATAATGCTGAAGGTCATCCAAGTCTGAAAGACAACAAAACTGCAAATCCTGATTGTGCAAGAGTCTGCCATGCCCCACAAGAACATGCTGGTAACTGGAAGATCTGGTGACTTTCTGTCAGATGAATGATCAGTTACCAGAGAAGAACACGTGGAAGCACCATTAACCAAACAAGCGGTGAACCAAGAGACAGAATGCTAGATCCACTGTAAAAGCACAAGAGACACTCACATCAGACCTCCAACTGAAATACTTTCAATGAAAGAGAAAAGAGTATGTGATTACTGTGGGGAGGACTTTCAACATGATGGCCCTGTCCTGCTTAGTGTGTTGTAAAATAATATCCTATTCCAAAGTATGCCGCTCCATGCCACTGAACATCAAACCTGGCACAAACCACACAGCCTCATAAAGCAGCAAGTGTAAAAGGAACTCACACAGACACAGACAGATCTTCTCAATGAGGAGTAAGAAGTTAGATAACCTTGTTTGCAGAAATAGCTAATATAATTTAGAGCATGCACCCCCAGCCCTGAGTACCAATAGCAATGTGTAGAATTCCCAGTGCTGAATGACCTGAGAGTCTCTGAATGTGTTGGAACAGGACAATATAAACATCTCAGATGAAGACCCAAGCTCAAATGCATGTCAACAAAGAATTACAGTACATCTACAGCAACATCACCAACCATTTCATATAGCAACGTCAACATTAAAATGAAAATATTTCACTCAGAAACAAGAACCAGTACATTCCTGAGTGACGGCACTGCAGAGGTACTGAAACACATATTTTACAATATATATAGGTTTAAAAATTTGTACCGCGCACCAGTGGCCCGATGGCATATGGGCGCACAAAAAACAAACTTACGGTCAAGACATAACTGAGGAGACCCATCCGTAACAACAATACTGTCTGCAGATACAAATTATCTGAACATGAAAGTTTTCAAACACCGTTTGAACAATTCTTTGATTCGATCTTCCTGAGATCTGGTGGGATCGAGTTCCAAGCTATAGGAGCTGCTGCAAAAAAAGCACCTTTACTGATGATGGTCAGCTTAGTCCCGGCCACCACAAGGAGATTGTTGTTGTTAGATCTCAAAGACTGAATCTGAGCTTGTATCCTTAGACTTTCTGAAAGGTAAGAGGGGCTCTTTCCAGAGAGGCAGGTGTAAGTGATAGACAGTAGGCAGCCAATGCAGATTTCTTCTGGCCTTGGACACATGCACTCTTCTGTTAAGACCTACCACAGCTCTGACTGTACTGTTCTGTATAATCAGCAGCCTAGCCCAGTCCCCTTTGCTAATGTCAACCAATAGACTACCACAGTAGTCGACTTTGGTGCCTATGATGGCTCTGGCCACTGTCGCACAGCTCTTTTTCCATCTTGAAAGGACGTAACTGTGACAGAAGTTTGATATAGTACCCTGAAGGTAGAGATAAGTTTATTCACCAGAGCCTGCATATTTAAAGTGTGATCTAAAATAACTCCCACAGTCTTAACTTTCTGTTGGGTCGGGATTCTGCAGCCAGCCAGCTGTATGTGTTGATATGCTGGATCTAGCTTTAGAATTCTGCTTGGGGAGCCCACTATCAATTAGTTGGTCTTCCCATCATTTAGTGCCAATCTATTCTGTATCATCCATGTCTGAATCACTTTGTATACCTCATTAATCTTGATAACATAATCAGTGTATGCTATGGGCAGTGGAATTACGCGTTGGGTGTCATTTGCGTTGTTATTAAATCTAATTCCCATCTCCTCACGCAGATCGAATAGAGCGACAGTAAAGATATTATACAAAGATGGAGAGAGACAGGGCCACCATGGGACCCCGTAGATTAAGTGTTCTGTGTCGGCCTCCAAATCCCAGCTGCAAACTCTCACTCATCTCTCATCCAGAAAGGATTTAACCCATGCTGCAGCTTCAAATGAGAAGTGTGCAACACTTTGAAATCTGTCAATCAACAGGGGATGATCGACCAAGTCAAATGTGGCCGATAAATGCAATAGCATGAGAATGACTGGTTGTCCATAGTCAATGTACAGAAGAATGAAGGATTTCAAGTCTAATAGTGTTCTCTCCTTTCCATAAACTGGTTTAAACTCAGACTACCATTTATTTAAAATGTCATTCTTAGATGATCTAAATGTTTATACTCGATAATCTGATGGTTGATATCAGACTGATCTTTGAAGGCTTTGAGTGCATCACATGATCTTAGACCAAACGATTCTACCAGAGGTGCTATGACGCCTAAAGATTAGATATCCCCTCCGTAAACTGCAAGAAAATGAGCTGGTGAAGCTGGACGAAGCAGGTGCAATTGAAAGGTGTTGTGATCCTGGAGAAGTTTGAATCTGGTTTGGAAAGGATGCCACACAACAAGGCAATTAAGTGGTAGAGACACATTACGCCCGCTCTGGATGACCTCACGACAGATATGTATAGCGGAAATTGATTTTCCAAGTTTGATATTAGAGCATATCACCACCTCAAACTGACCCCAAATCTAGAAAGATAAATATGTTCTTCAGACACCTGGTCCTACGGAAATACAAAAGGCTCGGCTTCAGGGGGTTGTCAACACCACATTCCATCTCAGGAGGATAGCTATGGGACAATGCACTCGTCTTGGAAGCAAGACGAACCGGAGCAACACAGGTTCAATTCCCCGGGTCCACGCTTAGAAACATCTGGGTATTAATTGAGTTATAAATATCCAATTACAATTTACAAACATCTGAGAGTAGTGCTTCATGGGCTGTAAAACAATGAATTGATGCTGTCCAAGAACAAGTGCCAGCTTGTTCAGGGAGACATTAACTCTTCTTTGGGCATGGACTTTCAAGGCACCGGGTGCCGTCACAACCACTTAAGGTGCAGAACATTAAATCGGCATCTGAACCTCTCAATGTCGAAGAAGTACAATGTTTTTCGGCAAAGTAATGCACTTCAGAATATTCATACCAAACCTAGCAACCCTCAGAGAACTGGCAAGAGATGCCATAATGGAATAAACAGAGTGGAAGGGACAGACTCAATTTCAGGGAGTCTTTCAGCAAATCAAACACGCCCTATGGTCTGAGACCACAATGCCATAGGTTGACCTCCAATGAGAAACTGAATTGGTAGTTGATTTAACCTTATGGAGACATTGAAACTGCAGAAAGACAAGGGAATTGAGCCATCACCTGTGGTGTTTGCCAGCAGGACACTAACAGACATTGAGCAGAGATACTTGCAGATTGATAAAAAAGAAGTTATACCCATCCTGTTGGGCTGTTAATATGTACTTCTCCAGACGCTAACGACTCACAAGCCACTGGTCCCACCATTCAAAAGGCCCATGCTGAAAACACCACCTCTGACATAGAAGTGGGCGCTGCATCTACAGGGATGTCAGTATGACATTGACTGCAGACCAGGTGTCAACAATCGTTCCCAACACCAGAGACCTGCAGAGCAACAAGAGGGACACATGTTCCCCATCATTGAAAGTGCCAGACCGACAGCTGAAATGTTTGAGGGTAGCCAGCAGGACATATGTCAAGTGATACAAGGCAGGTCATGGGAACACATCCTGGCAGAGAACAATCACACCTGAATCCAGGAGGATCATTCAGGCACTCGTGAATGTGCACAGTGGTCTAGTGGAGGAGGGTCCTCGCCAAGTAACACTGGATAATATTGCGTTCTTGGTTTCCAGACAGAGTGAGCACTAAGACTTGATCATCAAGCCATAGTCAAGACTAAGTTCAGAATTAGAGAAAACATATGGTTTCGTGGACTTGATGTGTTCATAATGATGATGTGTTATTTATATAGCGCTTTCTCCAAAGAGTTGTATCGAGAATATATTTACATACAATATCAAAAAAACCGATGCTAGTACTCATTTATTGACCTCGGATGGAAAGAAGGATGAGTTGGCCTTGCCAGGATTCAAACCTGCGACTTGCAGATCACACAGATTGCAGCATATAGAGCTCAACCCGCTGAGCCACCTTATCGGCCAGTATAAAGCAAAGCTGGGCAATGCCTTCAATGCTAATCGTGAGGATCAAGGCACGAGCTAGCTCCAACCAAAAGCATCACACTCTGTAAGAATCAGTGGCAAAAGATCAATGCACACCTTTGAGGATCTCCAGATGTCTGGCACCTGCTGGTAATTGTGGACGAGTTCTCAAGATAAACGGAGGTGAGGATTGTGGGTTCAACAGAGGCCAGTACAGTGCTGTACAGACCAGATAATATACTGGATACTATGGGGTACCTCAAGAAAAGAAGTTCAATAATGAACCACCGTCCCACGCCAGCAAATAGAATATAGCCATCCCTACATGAGAAGAACGTACAGTGGCCACAGACAAATGTTGACATGGAACAAACAATTCCTGATAACAATACAAATAAACGTAGACACACACCCACATGCACGCTTGTGTACACACACTCACTAGCAGGAAGTAGATGGGTCAATGATTGCAACTTCAAAAGGCCTGATTCACAGAACGTTTTCCTATGGGATTGCACCATTATAAATAGAATTTGTGAATCAAGGCCTGATTCACGGAAGGTTTTCCTATGGGATTGCACCATTATAAATCGCATTTGTGAATCAAGGCCTGATTCACGGAAGGTTTTCCTATGGGATTGCGCCATTTTGAAAAGTGTCTGTGAACCAGGCCCAACGTCTGTGCCTAACTCTTTGTTCACAGCTCTCCCACTCTCCCTCGTTTAGTGAAGCAGCACTTGTACCCTTCGAGACACGACGACTCACACCCAAAGAAACTCATCAATCATGAGTCCTTAAGTGGGCAATGTGCAAATCACTGAGCATATCTGATTGATATCACACTAGTGCATCCGGTGAAAGTGCTTAACGTTATCTGACTACACATGAACCCATATTGTGGAACCAGTCAATGCATGTGAGAGGTGCATACATCGAGCCTCATTACGAATGTGCCGGTCCAGGAAGTACAGTACTGGTAAGCTTGCTGGTACTGTAGTCCCCGGACCGGCAAACTACGAGTTCTGTGGGCAGGGGCATTCCCACCCACCAGGTCTGGCCTGGCACCCACCCACAGATACTGACGTTAGCACCGGCACCATTCTCCATGGTGCCGGTGCTAACGTCATCCCCATTCCCAAATGGGAATGGGGATGAAATACTTCTGGAACCCGCGAATGGGCAAATACCGGGTCTGGCTTGGCCGTAATGACCCGGTAATTGCCAATTCACGGGTGCCGGAAAAAATTGCAAGTTTGGAGGCAGCCTGCCTGTTTTACCGGCAAGGCTACCGCCAAACTTGTAATGAGGCCTATCTTGCTGATGTGACCCTTTTTGCAAATGGAAAAAATAAAGGAAGAAACGCAGATTGGTTAAAAATAATATGTCAAAATATGTTGCGCAGAAAAGTATTGACCGCCTTCTTCATTACAAACGGATACACGTTTGCCCTGATCGAGAAAGCATTCAACATAAAACTATTAATTTGATCTTTCCTAGAATAGTATTTTCAGAGACTGTGGCAATAACTACAAATCAGGGTTAAAATAAGACTTAACCTCAGTCACTCTTTGCTTAGACTAGTCAGGTTTCAGATGTTTAACCCCAGTTCCCGAGTTTGCAAAAAATGGCTTATTTCTGAGCAAGAAAGAAAAGGGATGAACTATCCACCTAGTCAGGGTGGTGATGTTTACATTGACTTGTCGTCCCACTTCCTCGTCACCTTCGATATTATATGAAGGATGCCCACACCTCCCCTTCCCTTGTGCAATTGTAAGTAGCACCCACAAGCCTTGTTTTTTGGTTTTGGCGAATTTTGGCAAAACCATTGTTATAAAAAAGAGAGGGAAATGGGGTTCTGAACACAGAATACCTGGGTGGCATAGCAACCAGCAATGCCATGGAATTAAATGGCCAACTCACTAAAATCTCTTTTATGAACTCCTCCGCTGTATTACCCAACTTGATTTGGTGCAATCAGGAGCCTTGTAAGAAGCAAATCGTTTGGGTGTCCCATTTAGGAGCACTGGCGTAATGGGGGCCCCTGCATCCCCCACAGTGCTGGGGGCCCCGTAACCACAAGTCCTGGGAGGGGGCCCCACTTGGAGTAAAAAAGAAGATGCAAACACATTTTTTTTTTAAAAAAAACTCTTTTTGAATTCACTCTGCCTTCATATAGAAATTATTTCTGTAACTGAAATAATTTCTTTATGAAGGCAGAGTGAACACAAAAATAAACTTTATTTTTGAAGTCCGGGGGCAACCCCCATCCCATGACATGGAACACCCTATGCTGGAGGCCATCATGTCATGGGGTGGGGGGAGCCCTATGACTTCAAAAAGAAATAGTTTATTTTTTAACTCACTCTGCCTTCATAAAGAGATTATTTCCATTATGGTTTGGTCCTTAACAAAAATAACTTCTTAAAAACAATGGCCCTCATTACAACCCCGGCGTTAACCAATGGTGCTATTAGCGCCATGGTTAACACCGGTAATTTACCGATTCTGCCATGGTGAAATGGGGAATTACCACCCCATTCCAAGGTTGGCGGGGCGGTAATTCCCCATTTACCATTGGCCCTTCCCCATTCCCATTTTTGCTCCATAGGGCTCAATGGGAAAGGGGAAGGCGGTACCGTAATTACCTTCAAGGTCCCTTTGCGGGTCCCTACCTTAACGGCTGGTCCAGACCAGCCGTTAAGGTCGGGATTCACAAAGGGACCTCGTAGTAAGGCATTAAGGGGTTAATGGCGCTGCAACCTTTTACGGCACCGTTAACCCCTTAACGCCTGGGTCGTAATGACCCCCAATTTCTTTTTGAAGTAATATGGCTCCCCTCAACCCTGCCTGTGTGAGTGTATGGTGAAAGGGTGCACACAAATATATGGGCGGCTGGATGTACGTGTGTACGGTGAAAGGTTTAAGATGCCCTTGGGTGTAGTGCACTCTATAAATTCAGATAACATCCCTTAACATAATGTGCCTTAAAGGGTGCACACTTTAATGCATGGGTGACTGCCAGGGTGTGCCTGTATGGTGAAAGGATGCACACGTAAATGTATAGGTGGCTGCCTGTGTGAGTAATCAGTGAAAATGTGCTCACTTAAATGTATGCCTGGGTGCCTGGGTGTGTGTGCCTGTATGGTGAAAGGGTGCACACTTAAATGTATGGATGGCAGTCTGGGTGTGCCTGTATGGTAAAAGAGTGCACACTTAAATGTATATATGGTTGGGTGTGCGTGTGTCTATATGGTGAATTGTGTGTGTGCTTGTGTTCAGGGGCGCAACAAACCTACATTTCGGAGGGCTAACCCTTCAAATGCTGGGAGAGGCGCTAACTTCACAGGCGGTGGGGGAGGAGTAAACTTACTTGTGTGGAGGCATTTAACTTCTTTACGCATGTTAATGAGACTATTCTAGTGCAGTTTCAATGTTAAAGCAGTTAACTTTCTCCTTTACGTCTGAAAGCACCCACTTATGGACTGCTGTGAGAATAAGCAGTCTCCTGTTCCCTCGCAACCCTTCCAATCACTCCCCTGGCATGAAAGTATTAAACCCACATCACGATTTCAATTGCCTAAAGAATGTGACCTTTCAATACAGGTATTAACAGTGAAATGCTCTATTTTAGTAATTGATGGGTCGGGCCCTTGTTAACAGCGACACCCAGGAGCCGTTTAACATCTATGTCCGTTTCTGTCCAGCAACTGCTTTGTGGGTCAGCCAGGTCATGTCAACATAGCCCAGGGGGGGCGTGCTGAAGCCCAGTCAGCTCAATGATGTTGCGCCACTACTTGTGTTTAATCCCTTGTTTACTTATTGGTAATCTTTATTACTCCCAGCCACTTGTGTATGAGGCAGTACTTGTGTATGAGGCACTCTGCCTCATACACAAGTACTGGGATGAATTAGAGGTGCATGGAATTAATGCCTGAGTTAGCTACCTGTGATCTTCATTACTCCTAGTTCCACTCAGCCTCATCCCAGTGCTCGCCTATTAGGCAAGGAGCCTCATACGTAATCATTGGTACAAGGAAGAGGGACATGGAGGTAATTCTGGGTCAAGGAGCTGATTTTGCAGATTGGGGTAGGGGATGGGAGGGGGAGGGGATATGGGGCGGGCTGGTCTGCGCGATAAATTATAATGGCAGTCCATGTACAGGCTAAGCAGGCATGATATGCGGTCTTAGTGGCTAGAGAGGAATTTGGTGCAGCCAGTCTGGACATTCCTCTGTTTGGTATGACTTTCTTTTTTTAACTGGGCATTTTTGATAAAGCAGTTCTGCTAAATGCATTTACCTGGCTAAACTGGCATTTGGGTGCTGCCAGTCTATCTATTTCTTACTGTGGCATGGTATATTTTGCTGGCCATCTGTGATAAAATGATATGATATTATATGATATGATAAGTCATTTGTAATATGCCTGTACACAAGTGTTTCTAGGCATGATGAGACAAGGGAGGGAAAACCGAGGGAGGACACGACAAACAATCTGATTAGGCATTGTGTCATTCAGATCGTGCAAGTTCGGGAAAGAGAAGTGCAAGGTGAAAGCGAGTGGGGAAGTGCAAGGGAGAGGGAAGGGGAAAACAGGCAGCAATGCTCTGAGTAAGTGCAGCCAGGGCAGTGTGGCTCATGGTAGTGCAAGGAGAACAAGGGACTGTAGGGTTATAGTTACAGCCCCTAAGTGTGTTGTAAGCCCAGAGGCAGTGCAGGTGTGACTGATCAAGAAGGAGCCTGGACTCAATGAGACTCTGAGGTTATCCAAGGAGCCAGTTGGTACAGCAGACAGGTAGGTCAGGTAGGTCAGCGGGGGAGGGAGAGAGAGAAAGCAGAGGAGAAGAGGAAAGTTTTGAGCTGCTTACAGAAATTCAGGTGGTTCAGCTCAATGATGAGGGGGGCAGGGAGGCCATTCCAGAGAGAGGCACCTGCAGAGGAGAGAGATCTACTGCCCACTCTCTGCCTGGAGAAGCATCTAACCCTTAGAGAGTTGGAGGTAGCTGAGCGAAGGGCTCAAGAAGGAAGGTATTTTGGAAGAGAGCGTTGGATGTAGTGTGGGTCCCAGCCCCAGAAAGCCTTGTGGACAATGCAAAGGGTTTTGAACTTGATCCTTGCAGCTACAGGGAGCCAGTGTAGAGATTTCATGGCTGGAGAGATATGGTCCCTGGGCTTGAGGCCAAGGATAACTCTTGCAGTCCTAATCTGGATTAGTTAAAGAGGGCGGAGAGTAGAGGAAGGCTGATTGAGAAAGATGCTGTTGCAGTAGCCCAGCCTAGAGAGAACCAGTGCTCTGCAGACAGTGAGTGTGAGGAATTCGACCATCTGCGTTGATTTTTTATTTATTTAAAAGAATGAATGATGGGAGAGCAACCTCCGGGAAATGTGTGGGGCCATTCTCGCATATATTTTGCATGCTCACTGCACAGCAGAAAAATAGTCATGTACTCTGGGAGGGCACAGTTTACCAGTGCTGCCCTTCCCTGTCATGTGTAGCTGACACCTGAGAGAGTGGGTACATCAAAAGCCCCTGGTCATGGGCAGCCTGATTAGCATTTTAAGGCCCCATGGATTAGTATATCCATTGTTACACCTTTCGGGTGGCAGCGAATACTGATGAATGTAAATTAGTAGGCTTAACGGAAGACATGGGGGCAGGAAGTGACAATGGAGACCAGAGACCAACACCTCTTTGTAATGCAATGTGTCAACTTGGTACTAACACCCCTCGTTGGTATGAAAGGTCAGTGAATGTCCTCTCTGGAACCACTCCTTTCAGAGTAGGCAAATATGTGAATTGTAAGAGAAGAAAGTGCCTGCAACCCCCTACTTCAAAGAAGGCCATGTTGTGACTAAGCGCTGCATAGGGCTCAGTTGATTAGGGAGACACTTTTATGTACAGCAGACAGGAAGATGTGTGGGACTTGGAAGTATATGTTGTTATCAATCTGATGTCTGTTACCAAGCGCTCTGATTCTGACCTGAAACATCACTGAAGATTGTTGGTGGGAACCCAGGATTGGTTCATTAAGGTGGGCTTAGCCTGCACCAATCACTGGGTCCTGTTTGGCTTTAAAAGAGGGCTGCGCCCCTCACTGATCAGATCATCTGAAGACATTGCAAGGAGTAAGAAGAAGGACTCATTTGGACCCAAGCTGAAGGTACAGTCTACCTTACATCTTCTGCCAGTGACGGAAGGCCAGGAGTTCAAAGAGGGAAGAAAGATTCCTTCCCTAAACATCTCCCAGGGAATAGAGGGAGATACTGAACTCAGAGCACCCATCCAGCAGTTCCAGAACCGTTACCCAGCCAGCACACAGCATGCCCTGCTAGGTTATGACAGCAAGCATCTTAGGTGGGAAGTGCTGGAGAGTCTCTGGACAAAGGACAAGGTTGTTGCCTACTCTAACACCCTCCTGAGCTTTGGGTCATCCACCTTGAAAGGACACGAGCCCTGCAAAGAAGGACAATTTTGAGATAGTCGATTCCTCGAATCGCATCCGGCTGCATCGCTGACTGTTGTAATGCCACAGTCAACAAAGCCGTCCGAGACGCCTCAACCAGCATTCCAGATCCACCAACCAGCACAGAGACAACGGTTTTGGCCCAGAGCCGCCGCACCAGACAGCCTGTAGATGTCCGTCCTGCCTCGCTTGCTGAACTGCCTGCCGGCTGGTACCCGCAGCTGTCACCCGCCATTAACTCTGTCTCATTGGCTGCAAAGTGCCCTGGAACCACCTCGACGCTGTTGAGAACCAAGAAATTGTTCAGCGCCAGGTGCATTGTTGTTCTGCCCCCCTGGTCCTTCTCCGAAAGCCCCTAGAGACAGTTGCGACCCTTTGCCCCTTTGGTGTTGAAACCAAATAATCTTGAACTTTAAGACTGATTACTTTACCAAATACCCTCCTGTCAGTATCCAGAGTCCATCCCTTTCTATTTTTAAACTGTCTGTCCTCTGTGTTCCTTTACAGTGTGGGTTGCAATTGTAGTGTACTAGACTGTCCGTTGTATTCATAATAAAGTAGATATTTGTATACAACCTTGACTGGAAAATCACTTTCATCATTAGTATTTTCGCTGTTTTGCAACTAAGCAACGATCCACGACCTTGCAGAGATAAGCCTGCTGATCCTTCCACATTAGCAAAATTGGACAAGTAGGTCTTATAATGTTCTTGTATTTCCAATCAGTTTGGATCCCTTCTGGTGTACCAGAGGTGTGTGGTTGATTGATGGTTTAGAAACCGATATTCATCCCTGGACCACTGGTGCTCGGAAGTTGATTTGTCACAGTGAGCTACTGCGGGAAAGTGAGAAAGGAAAGAGTCCCTTTAAGGAGATGCAGCTGGTAGTGGGACTTCTTGGCGACATCCGAGATCTGAGGAGAGCAAGAGAGAGTGGAGTGGAAGATGATACCAATGTTTTTTTTACCTCACAGGAAGGCAAAGGAAGAGGGCCCAAGGTGGGTGGCCATAGTGAGAGAGGGAAATCAGGAGCAGGGGACCAATGAGAAGAATCTCCATTTTACTGGCAATAAGGCAGAGATCATTGGAGGTGCACCAATCCTGAATCGTGGATAGACAGCCAGGAATGAGTGAGAGAGGAGAGGAGGCTGAGGGAAGCCTTAAGGAAAGCTGAGTGTCATCCATATAACACTGAATGTTAGAGGAGAAGTTAAAGACCAGGTGGGCAAAGGGGCCAAGTAGAGGTTCTAATCCAGGATGAGGGAATAGATCCCTGGGGAACACCACAGTTAGAGAGAGAGGTGACAGAGAGAAAGGGACCAAGTTGGACCTGGGAGGAAGGAGGTCAGCCACTCCAGGGTCTGATTCGTGATGCCCAGGTTCTCACGGAGTCGATTGATCAGGATGGCATGGTTGACCGTTTTGATAGCAGAGGAAAGATCAAGGAGGATGAGGACAGAAGGAATGCTGGAATCAAGGTTAGAGACCAGATCTTCACAGGTGTTCAAGAGAGCAGTTTTGTTGCCTCTGGTAGCTCTGAAGCCGGACGGATGGTCATGGAGATAACCAACAGATTCTGTGTGGAGAGTAAGCTGGGAGATGGCCAGCTTTTCCAAGAGTTTGCCCAGGAAAGGGGTGATGGAGATTTGGCGATAGTTTACTGGGAAGGTAGGATTGGCAGACAGCTTCTTGAGAAGTGGGTGCTCAAGGGAGTGCTTAAGGGAGAGGGGAAATTTCCAGTGGCGAAAGATTGATTACAGAAATCGGCCAAGGCTGAAGCGAACATGTCAATATGGTCCTTGATGGTTCTCGAAGAGCAGAGGAGCACCTGTTTGGACGACACTTTCATAGATGTGGCTTGTTTAGAAACCTCATCAGGTGTTATCAGAGAGAAGGAGGAGAAAGGAGGAGGAGAGGCAGAGATGGCCAAAGGGGGGTCGAGAGCGGAAAAGGGTGAGGAAGAGGAGATAGAGGATAGGATGTCCTAGGTTTTAGCGGACATGTGAGAGGCAAAAGCCGTACAGAGGGCCTGTTGAGGGAACAGGAGAGGTAGAGACTGCAATAGGATTGGCTATTTCCATGCAGATTTTAAAGAGTTTGGCCTTGTTGATTAGACTCCGCAGAGACCCGGGCATGAATGTGTGCTCTCTTCTTGATGAGTGTTATTTCTTTGATTGGAATTTTGGTGCAACCAGTCTAGGTATGTCTAAATGTGGCCTGGCATGCTTTACTGTGATGTTATTAACACCTTTTAACTGCCATGGCTTCCCCCCACCAGTGCCAAGGCCTTTTTTGGTGATTTTGGTATTTCGCCATTCAATGCCTTCTAACGTTTTCTGTTTCATTAACCCTTTAAGTGCCAAGGACGAGTTATCTCGTCCTTGGCAAGAGGGAAGTAATCCCAAGGACGAGATACCACGCCCTTGACACTGAAGGGGTTAAGTGTCTACACTGGTCTACAGTATGCAGCCAGTTGGACATGTTTTCATTGTGGCATGGAATTTTTTTTATAGCAAAGCATACATTTTCCTGTGCGCTGTTAGTGACATGCATGTATTGGATTGGTGTTGCCCTACAAAACAATTGCAAACACTGCGGCTTTTTGGCCAGTTTTTCTCAGAAAGTGTGCTGTATATTGCATTAAAACACATATTTATATCTTTCTTCCAGTGCAGTGTGCGGCATACCCTTTCAGAAGCACGTTTGTGTGTATTCCGCAAGCGTGGTAATCTAGGCTGACCCAAAGTGTGGCACAACCCGTGATTTGTTGCCGAGTTGGGGGGGCGGTGAGGGGTGGGCCTCAGCATGACTTGCAGTGGGGCCCCCCACATTTTGTGTTATGCCACTGTTTAGCAGCTGTGTAGTGATTTGCCTTATTTTCGTTCCGTGCACTTCCGGACGTGGTGTGCACTCTGTCATCACATCTGCTGGCACCATTTTATTCTCTGAAACTGCTACTTGGGTCAGTATAGGAGGGAGGTGGGGAGCTCCCCATGCAGCACTGCCTTTGCCTGCAGCGCCCCAATAGTCTGGGCGCTCTGCGTCCAGTATCTCCCTTCACCCACGGCTTGGAAGTGTGCTTTCTTTGGAATGATACATCTACTTGTACATATGTGATATGAAGTAATACTTTGCACATTAATATTGTTATATAAACAGCAAAATTGGATTTAGAAACATCATTGGAGTCAGAACCTTTCTTTCAGATAAAGGCTAAGAATCATTGGTTGTTTCATGAACTTACATTGGTTGTGTGAGGGAGTGGAGGGTTCCACATGAGTGTGGACATCTGTTGTTTTTCATTTTAATACCACCCAGTGTCAGGGCTGGTTTATCTCCCTTGCATCCCACGATTTACCTTAAGATTAAACACATTGTTAAACACTATGGGTGTGCTCCTAGTTTTTTAGGAAATAACTTTCTAAATGTAAGAACGTTTCTCCCTCAATGCTGGCCTGAAAATAGGCAAAAGCATGCATTACCTTTTACAAAAAAGGGGAGAGGGCTCCTCCCATTGTGTGCTAGAATGGGACATGAAAACATTTCATTAAATTCCATTGGACATTAACCAGTAGTAAACCCACTAAACCTGTGTGCATTCAAATTGAAATTCTGTAATTGCCTTTCTTTTATTCTGCTTGCTTTTGGTATGTTTATATAACACAATTTGTCCCTCATATGGGTGTCAAGAAAAAAAACCAATACCTTAGAATAACAACTACGGCCCTGATTCATGGAATTATTTGCATGTAAAAAGAAGATTGCGTGCCAGTCTGCCCGCAAATCCCCATTCGTCTAACAGTGGTTGGTGAGCAGAATAGCACCCAAATCCCATTTTACACGCACATAATTCCATGAATCAGGGCATATGCGTTTTACTGTGTCCCACATAGTGCTACGTAGTGAACTGAGCCAATTTGAGTCTCGTAGTCATATTTAATTCGTAACTCTCTGGGTACAAAGCATGGCGCAGTTCGCCTCTGTAAGCTGGTCTGTCATTCAGGGTATGGATTAAAGAATTCACACCATGAGGGTAACCACGGCCCGTAGGAAATATGTAGGGTTTATCAACTCTGGCAGTCTTTAAAAGGGAAAAGGGTAGGGAAGGTCCCATGTGGAGGTCTCCTGCCAAAGGTGCAGAGCTTATTGGCGAGGGACAGGTGTTTACTGCTTCTCCAACCTGTTAAGTGACTTCAATTCAGCACTCCAACTAAGTCAATGCCTAGTCTGGGATGCCCAAGGGGAGTCCTTTGTTATATATTTTTATGACAAGTTCATAGATCTGGATGATAAACCCTTGTACAACGCCCCTCTCTTTGAATCCCCCTGACCTCTCTGAGCCAAGAGTAGATTTGTTTTGAAAATTAAAATATTTTTTTTTAAAGTAAACAATATATATATATCACACTTTTATGAAATAAATTAATATTTGATAGCACACTTATGAATATGACAGTGATCAACAATGGATAATATTACACTAGCACACTTTTGTAATTACTTAGGAGTTGTTATAGAGAGGATAAGGTAGCTGAGAATACTGGATGGTTTCAAGGAAATGCAATGATGGAAAAGAATGCAGCACAGAAATAAATGATGTGGTTTCAACAAGAGATAATATGATCACTTTTTCCCTTATGGCAATTCACTCCTCCCCCCATGCAATATGAAGAGATGGAAGAAGAGCACACAGTTTTCATGAAGACAATCACAATACAATACAAATTCTAGATCCCCCCTAGCAAGCTTGGAGCAACCGGTATGCTTTTAAAACATGCAGAAATAGTTTTAATGTGATTTACAATGAAGTGAAAAATATGCTAAAAATTATTTTAATTCCCCATAGGAGATTCAGGGTAGATGACAGCTACTTCGAATTAGTTCAGGTCAACACTAGCAATGATTCATGAGGGATGATCAGGTTGAAAACGAATTTCAGCAATGGAAGCAAACAACAGCTATATTTGCAGTTCAAAAGATACAGACAATTTAGTCGAGGTAGATTCTCAGAAATAAAGTAAGATTCAAATGACAAATTATACTTTCACATGTTTGAAATCACAGAATGGACACACAATTTCTATGCAGTTCTAAATAGGTGGAAATGGTTTGAATTAGATTATTTTAAACTAAGAGATTGGTCTGCCCAGCTCTGGCTGGATACTCACTCCTAATTTTGGAAGGAATGGGCCTCGTCACAGATATGGTCAACAGGTTTAGCTGCGGTTCTCTCTGCTCTGCTGGTCTGGATCTCTGGTTCTGGCGAAAGTTCTCGCACTGCACAGCGGTCTGGTCTGGGTCTGGTCTTCTATCGGCACTGCACGGCGGTCTGGATACAGCTCTGCTTTCTGGGTTCTGGCACAGGGTTCTAGCCAGAATCAAACAGCTCACCCGGCTGTTGAATATCAGGTTGCAAAAGATTTTGAGGCCTGCTGAAAAGGATTCAGCTTGTGGATTGGCCCCTCTGCTTTAAGTTCTGGAGTCTAAGTTCTGGATCTCAGGATCTGTCTGGATTTGAAGTCTGGAGTCTGGTTTCCTAAATTCTGGTCTCTGGATATTGCCTGAATTTGAAGTCGTCCGTCAAAGTGCTTCGCAAGAAAGTGGAAAAAGCAGACCCTACCTGGGTTTCAGTGGGTCTTTTTATGTCTTTTGAAAGTGGTTGGGAAGGCTGACTTTCTATGCCCAACCCTCTGAGGGTCCTGATAGGCTATAGGATTCTCTGTCGCCTGACTGGGGAACAGAGTTGTGAGTCATCCAGGGCTACCGATTTACAATCTATTGAAGTAACGCCCCTTTGCTTTTACTTAGAAAATGAATTTTTCATAACTAACAGGTTTCCCAGATACACACGTCGTTGAAATTACATGTACACATCACAGATTGCTTAAGGTACAGTTCGGTTCAAGGCACATGTTTCTACGAGCTTGGGTTTAGAAACGACAACATTTTGCGCTTTTTAGTGACTTTCGCCATATTGGTTTTTCCTCAATATTTACACAGACCTGCACCCTTTCCCTGAGCATATTAATATGAGTTATCATGTCTCTAGCATAAACCCAGTGTCTGAAATATTCATAAATCCCGGGGTTCGGTCTCAGAACATCACACAGAGTTGAACTTAGTCTCAATTTGTAGGCACATTTTTCATATTAAAAATCTTCAAATTGTACATTTTTGGAAGCTTAATACAATATTGTATAAGCAAATTAATAAACATACATTTGCCCTTAATGGAATTCACATCTGAGTCTTGGTCCGCCCCAGGAGCTTGGCTTGACTCAGAGATCAAATGTCTTCCTTCCCCTAGAGCAACTGTTAACAATTACACCTCAAAACAGCATGTCCTATTCAGCTGAAGAGTCTATTGTGTTGACTGAGGTCAGCAGAGCAGGGTGCCACTCTGCATCCGGTTAACAGAAACCTGTGATCTCCTTGTGCTGTTGCTGGTAAGGGCAGGTGTGAATGCTTCCAAAGGACAGAGGCCTCTTGAACTTTTAATTGAATCAGACTGCCTTCTGATGTGGGGCCTGGGAACAGTAGGTGTTAAGAATTTTCATTAACCAGCAAGGCTTTGAAGTTTCCAGCTAACTCAGGTTCCTTGTCAGCTCCTGAAATACAGGCCTCCTGTCAGAGTTTAGACCGCTGGCGCCGGTTAGTGTCTAGCGCCGGTACTGCACCCCTTTTTGGGAGCTGTCTTAATTAATACATTTCAGATTTTGAACAGCACCATATTTCTTTGCACTGGTTTTTGCTCTGTGTGTAGCCAAAGGATAGGACCTGGCAATGATCTCTTGTATTAACATTAACAGAGGCAAAAATGGATGGCAACCTATTTTTCATGTTTTCCCTGTGCATTTTCTGGGGAGTTCTGGCAATCGTGATGTTTTCAATGCCAGTAATGCACAGTTCTGTGGTAGGGCTTGGATGCATGGGTAAAAACATCCCACAACCCAAAGCGCAATTTTAAGTATTATCCCTGAAACGGGCTGTGTCAAGCACAAGGAGGTGTTAGATGGACATTAGATAACCGACCGGAAAGCCTTGTGCCTTATTTACAGAAACGTTTGTGCCTTACCTTATCCAAATTCATATGTTCACTGTCCCTTATTTCAATCAAAACCTGCTGACAGATGCACAAACCTTTCTTAATTTCAAATCTAGCTACGAGCATGAGACAAGTCGTTCTTGAAAACCAAACGCCTGACTTGTGCTCTATGAAATAACCCTAAACCCAAAGCATTGGTGGGTAAGTAGTCACTCTCTTTTAGAGCTGCTAACTGAAGCAAGGGCACAAATCCAAATACTCCCAAAGAAAATTCAAGCCCCCACCCACTGATCACAGTCACATGACACTTGCCCCCCTGACCAGCGTAATGATACACTGTGACAAATGTACCCCATAAAACCTGAGCCCTGTCCTGGGTTTTGTCCCCAAAGGCACTTACTTTGATGGGATTTTAGGCCCCTGCAAGTCATGCGCAGACCTAGCATCAAACTACCAGTACCAGAATGCACTCGAGTCGAATCACTGTGAATCATATCACTTCTCCTTATGCTTTCCTCCCCTCTGCTGCGGTGGCGGCAGCCAAGTGAGCCCACAGGAGCTCAGCCTTAAGCACATACCATGTAATTGTTCCTTAAAACGAACAACTTTGCCCTGTAACCTCGATCATTTACGGCCTACTATCAAAGGGACACACTTGCTAAAGCCTCTTATACTCGATGGCCCAGTTACCGGACAATTCATGCCCCATTAAAACCCCAAATTGCTGACCAAAACCGCCGTTCCTATCGCCACAGCTCATGGGATGCAGTGGTGCATCTTAACGGCACTGTGGGCTTTCAGAAGAAATGACATCAAACCCAGACTATTTCTAGGCAATTCTTGAGTTTAACATGATTTAATGAGAATTTTCCATTATTTAAAAAAAAAAACATGTTCTGAGACTTATCTGCACACCCGACCAATCCCTTCTAGTAATGTTGAACTTCTCCTCACATCCCACTAATCCCTCCTAGTAGTGATGACCTCATTGTGGGGCGCCGGAAGCTTGCCCCCGAGATTAATGCCAAGTTGGCACCTATTGTCGTGTCTATACCCACAGTAGGGTATAAAAATTAAAAGAAATAAGTTGTATGCCTTTTCTGCCCATGGCATCAAACTTGTTTCCGACGTACACCTTTAAACTAAATAATGCATGCCATACATATTATCAAATTGAAGCTACACATTTCTCATACATGTTAAAACGCATTTGGGATTCTCGAACCTCTGTTGGAATCCGTGACTGCTTGTTGCCTCAGTAACAGCTGTGTAAAAAGCGGCGAATCGCTCGCTCAAATGTATGTTGGCGTAAGTGGTGGACTGGGAAACAAAAGAGGCCCTGGAAATTATTTTCATAGTGGCCCCAAATTACACATTTTCAGCAAGCCCAACTCTTTTCCTATGAGAAAATGTGGAAATATCACACAAAAGAGGCCCAGAGTGCAGAGGCCTACTGGGAAATCTCCAGAGTTCCCTATAGTCCAGTCCACCCCTGGTCCTGCATAGGCACCATTCCAGAGCATTGACAATTGCCACAAAGCTAAGCTCTGATATGTAGCTGCTGAGAAACTGAACACAAACTCATAACTGTTAACTAGAAACAGAGCCGTCGATCTGTGTTGACGCTCCAGATTCCATTTCAGCGAAACACTGTTGCTTCCCGGTTTCCGCTCGACCCTTCATCAACACTTGCTCCGTGCTTTGAGACTGGCGGGGTGCAAATGAGAAGCAATGAGACTGTGAACTCCGGAGGAAGCAATAGCCGCGTGAATAGCTCTGACGCCCAGGTCCGGTGTTTTTAGCTCGTTCAATAAAATTGGATTGTATGCACAGTACTGGGGTTGTTGTGCACTGATCGCTTCACATGTTTGAAAACTTGGCAATCTGCTACCAGTGAGAGCATCAGGGCCTTTCAGCTGTTTCAGTTTAAAGTAGCAAGACCTGGGATGGGATCACACCTGCAGTGGCTCTTGACTGCAGGAAGGTGGACCTTGTAGCGGGGAACCACAGCGTCACTGGGAGTTCATGGGAGACATGGGTGAAGGGAGATACTGGACGCACAGTGCCCAGCCTGTTAGGGTGCTGCAGGCAAAGGCAGTGCTGCATGGGTAGCTCTCCACCTCCCTCCTATATTTACCCAAGTAGCAGTCTTTGGAGGAGAAAATGGTGCTGACAGACGTGATGGCAGAGTGCACACCACGTCAGGAGGTCCAAGGAACAAAAAGGGCAAATCACTACACAGCTGATAAACAGTGGTGTAACACAAAATGTGGGGGCCCCGCTGCGAGCCATGCTGAAGGCCCCCCCCAACTCGGCAACAAATGACAGGTCACTCCACACTCTGGGCCAGCCTAGATCACCACGCTTGAGCAATACACATAAACGTGCTGCAGAAGGGGGATGCCGCACACTGCACTAGGAGAAAGATATACATATGTGTTTTAATATAAGATACAGCACACTTTCTGCACAGTGTTTCCAATTGTTTTGTAGGGTAACACCAATCCAATACATGCAAGTCACCAACAGTGCACAGGAACATTAATGCTTTCCTATTAAAAATGTCATGCCACAATGAAAACATGTCCAAGTGGTAGCACAATGTAGATCAGTGTAGACACGTAATAACATTACAGCATGCATGCCAGGCCACATTTAGACATACGAAGACTGGTTGCACCAAAATGCCAGTCGAAGCAAGAACACTCATCAAGGAGTGAGCAAACATTCAAGCCCGCGTCTCTGTGGCCTCTAACAACACGGCCAGACTAAGTGCCTGGATGCACGGATGCCAAAGCGAGTGCTTTACTCGTTCTGCTATCTGACCAATTCAATACAGTGGCTGGAAGTAGTTCCTCCCACTGGGCAGCTGCAATTACCTCCAGTGTTGTTACTCCAGGCCGTTATGGGCGATGCATATAAAGAAATTTAAATTGTTTTCTCTCGATTCTTTGGCATTTTCTTAACACCACATTTTCACAACAGTTTCACTTCAAGTGCCTAGGAGAATTTCAAACGTGAATGCCATCTTTGTATCACGTGCTAGTGCACAATATGTTCGTATCTGTGCCTTATGTTAAAATAATAATTAATTCCTATTAGAGATTTTAGGTAAGATTCGGCCCCTTATACTATGTCGTGCCAGAAATGTCTTTTCACGTTTAGCATGTCCCTTCAGTGTCATCAAAAACGTTTTCTTTGTCGTCCAAATGCTTCCATGTTCCACAATTTTCTTTTTTTAGTTTGGGTTATTCTGTGGCAGCACCAACTATAAATCAAAGGTATTGCATTAGAGTACAGATAGGGAAATATGGCCTATGAGGAAGGACACAATGCGTGAAGGTGTGGATTATTACCCACTCATTAACTGCCCATGGCCATGCTATCCCTATGGTCATTCCCACCCAGCTCCTGTCCCTGCTCAAAACACTGCCTCATGGAAACTCCTTGAGCTCTTTTTAATCAAACCGTACTATCAAACTTTGCACTCAGAGTGCCTGTCAGTGTTTCTTTCAAACCAGTTTTTGTTTACAATTAATGGGTTAATTGGTGCTGTAAATACGCCACAGCTAAAATAAGAATGCCTAAACCAGATCTGCCTTCAGCACGTTGATTTATAAGTACTATGTGTGTCATTCACTAAAGCACTGTTAATTAGGCTTATCTGTTCCTTTTTGCTAGATGACATATAATGGTAATCCATCTTTTTACCATTACAAATCTATAAATCATCCAGTGCAACTCATAATGATATAGGCAGGGTATCCTTAATATTGCAATAGAAGAGGCCCAATGTAATTCTATCATGGAAGATAGAAGATATAGGGCAAGTCTACAAGGTCAGCCTGTTCTATTGCACCTACAAATACTATGACTGTAGATGCCATGGCAGCCTGGAGTTCACGCTTAGAATACGGTATAATTTAGATGGTGTATGTGCACTTAGGGTAGACGTCCCAGAATTAGCATATGAGGGTAGCATGTCTTCTTCACACAGGTGGCACGATCACACTGTGAGATCAAAGATAAGCTCCACCTGAGCTTAAGGTATATATAAATGCACCACTTTGGTTGACATCTGCCACAGGCACGGCTATCCATCCACACAGTTTAGAATGCAGCTATGGCTACGACAAATTCAGTGGCTGAACACGTAATGACACTGCCCTTACACCAGACTTGCCTTAACAGCCCTGCCATTAGAATACAGCGACAACCTACAATTTTCCATCTAGCACATAACTTCTGCTACAGCTACTCACTACAACAAGAGAATTATCAATGCACAGTCCAATGTTGGAGAACTGTTTGAAATTGTGGCAGAATTCCAAGAACATCCAGCTCCTTCAAACAAAACTGCTGTTAAGAACTCAGAGTGGTGCCAAGAAATCCACAATGGCTTCTTATCCAAAATAATGGCCCATAAGGAAAACATTAAAAACACCCTCAATCAAGGAGATTCTGTGTTATCTGACCACACCTCCTCCACGCCCACCAATAACACAAACAACATTCCCTTGTTCTCCTTCTGTCACTACTCAGAGGAACAAGTGCTTAAGGTTATACAAGATCTTAAAACCACCACGTATCTTGGTGACGACTGTCCAACTAATATCTTTAAAGAATCATTAGATCTTCTCGTCCCCTAGTTCACCAAGCTGATTAATCTATACTTTGATGAGGACACAGTTCCGTCTTCTTTGAAATCAGCATGGATTACCCTGCTACTAAAAAAAGACAACTTAGATCCATCTAACACAGACAAATATCGGCCTATCACTAATGTACCTTTTATTTTGAAGGTTCTAGATCAGCTCACCTACATCCAACTTCAAGCACATGTTGAAGAGCACAACATCTTAGAAACAGGTAAATCAGGATATCAGGCTCGGCATGGCACAGAGACTGCCATGCTTGAACTTAAGTCCACCCTGGCTAGCATGGCAGATAAAAATCAATCTGCTCTGCTGATGCTCTTAGACCTCTCTGCGGCCTTCAATCTTGTTGATCACACTCTTCTTGTGACTAGGCTCAAAGAGGTTGCCAACTGGTCCACCCTAGCATCAAAATGGATTGCTTCTTTCTTGGGACGATGGACACTGAGGGTTTGTGTTGGGAACAACCACTCTACTCCCATTCCTCAAACATGCGGTGTTCCGCAGGGCTCCTGCCTGTCATCGCTTCTTTTTAACATGTATATTTGGTCGCTGCTGGACCTATTGAACAGTCTGGGTGTCCAATATACAAACTACGCTGATGACACCCAGGTTGTCATTCAGCTCTGCAGACAATATAAGAAGGAATTAGCAACCCTTAATAACATCTACAGCTCCATCCAGAACTGGATGGCCTGTAACTCATTAGCTCCAAATAACAAAAAAACAGAACTTATGATTGTTGCCACCAAGTATACTCGGAGCAAGCTTGCACAAGACTACTCTGACTTCTTGATCGCAGATCATATCATTACAGTTTCTAAAAAAGTAAAAAAAACACTGGGTGTCATTCTAGATGATGAACTATCAATGAAGCCCCATGTATCTAACGTTCGATCGGTCTGTGGATTCATTAACCAATGCATACAATACATACCACCCTTTATAACTAACGAAAATTGCACCTTACTGTCTATAGCACTAATAAATTCCAGGCTAGACTACTGTAATAGTCTGCTGACTGGTACCACGTCTATCAACATCCAAGCCCTTCAAGTCACACAGAACAATGCTGTGCGCACCATCTTCAAGCTTTCGCGTCACACACACATTTCCACTTTCAGAAAAAACTTTGCACTGCCTCCCTGTGAGGCAGAGGATATCACACAAAGCCCTCACTCTGGCCCATAAGTGCTTGTCTCTTTCAAGCCCAGTATATTTATCAAACCTCATCAAGATCAAAATAAACACCAGAAATCTTCGATCAGCAGCAGCTCGAGCACTAGTCCAGCCAAGATTTAAACTGGCTCATTTTGGTGCACAAGTTTTGACATTCAAGCCCCTATTCTTTGGAACGCTCTTCCTGCTTCTATATGCCAAATGAAGAACTACCTACACTTCAAAAAGGCTATCAAGACTCATCTCTTCAACCTGAGTCCTGATTAATAAGCCTCTCTCTGTTCATCTCTCTTCTGGCTTGACTTCTGTGTGTCTGTGTGTCTTGTCCCTGTTCTGTGTGCGCCCTGAGGCATGCGAGCATGCAGCGCGGTATAATAATTAAAATTAATCAAATAAAAATAGCTGGACACACATCGTTTCTCCTGCACTAGCGCTCCATCTTGACTTCTCTTAAAACCTATTCACATTCCTGACCTTGCAGGTTGCTTACTGGAGCCTAGCCAGCCTGCCTAACACCTACTCTTTGCAAAAAATGCACACAGGCACTTTAAGCCTTTTAGAGAGAATTTCCTCATACCTGAACTCTGGGTCTCCAACGGCTTTACTACCAAAAAGAGATTTGAGGCCATACAAATGGGAAAAGGCGTTAAATGACAACTACAATGCAATTCCATACTCAACCCGTCCCCCTATGTACTCCCGCCACCCACCCTTCCCCCTGTCTTCCCCAACCCACCCACCGTAACCCCTCTCATCCTACCTCTCACACTCGTGCTTTATTTTTTATTTATTATCATTTATTTTCACTTTTATTCGTAATAAGAACCATAAAAGTACATCACAATGAACATACAACAGTACAAATTAAAAACAAAATAGATTCTAAATTCATGGTAAAAAAGTACATATATATAAAAATAAGTGATATGCATTATGATCACAATTTGAACAACGCACCTTGGCTTTATAAAATATCCTAACCTTTGTCCTCAAGGGAAAAGACGGGTGAGAGTATTTACTCCCAACCCCTGACAGTGGTTATGATTCTGTAATGTGGGGTTCTGATCCTCATGAAAATTATTTAACCATTGTCCACAATTAGGCCTTAATGGCAACTTGACCCCATTATTTACAATCGAGGCAAGGAGGGAGGGATGCTCACGTCTCTCACAGATGAATCTTCTGTGGACGATTTTACATGATTATCTGTTTTACGTATACGGTTTCTCTTGACCTTACTATCCATGCTCCATGGATGTACTGGACACACTAAAAACCGTGTCCACGGTGTCCGAGTTTTTACACAGGTCCAGCGCTTTGGTATCGTCTGCATGCCTGTTTTTCTTAATTAGGTTTTGAGCTACAGTGATCTCAGTCCCCGATTTGCTGCATATAGAAACATAAAACCGTCTACTGTTTCCTTACAAGTACTGCAATGTGGATACAGGCCTGAGTTCTCTTCTCCCTACGATGCTGTAAATGTGGCCAACTTCAATGTTCCCAGGTGAAAAGTGATGTATAAAGCATGTGCACGGGTTAATAAAGTCGGGGCACTTCTCTTGCTGATCCGCAAGTAACATGAGGCAAATTTCAATTTGCTGCAACATTCCATCATGTGCACTCTGTACCGATCGACACAGAACTTTTTTTTATTTCTAATGCACACTGTTCTATTGACTTGGGCAGGGCATGAATACAACTCCTGCTCATTCAAGTCACTCAGGCCTATTTTTTAACATGAGATATCCATGGCAGATTCATAATACATACCAGGCTCAATGGGTGTACTCGATCATTCAATCATTCCTTCCTAGTCATTTGTACATGTTCTCTTATTGCTGCTAGATTAAAAAAAAAACTATTTTAGAGCGTTTTTAGGAATTTTTCAAAATTCTTCAATTAAATTCAGTCTCAGTTCTCTTTGGGCTCAGATTACTTATCACACTTTGTATATCTTGCCCTTCTGCTAAATTCAACTTTGTAAAGTTTTTGGGAAAACATATTTTTTTTAATCATCAGCAGCGCTGGCGGTTCTGGGCCGATTTGTGCTGGTTAATGTATGGATAGATATGGAGAGTGTATTTCCTGTCTTCGTTACTGGCTCCTCCGTACTCCAATACCAGGATTTTCTTCTTTGGGCTGCTCTGTTTTTTCCGCCATGTCCTCACGTTGCAACTTATTGACTGCTATCCAAAGGAACTGATGGGTAAGATATGTTATGCCGGATCAAGCCATCCCTATGTTACTGACACCAGAATGTACACCCGCGTTGCATGAAACCAATCCGTTAGTTTCACCCTGTCTCTATAATGCAGGTCCAGATGAGGTAACATCCCTGCTTTTCCAAGTTGGATGTAAGATGAACATAGCTGCTGTCAATCAGTCTATTGAAAAAACTCTTATGGTGTCAAAACTAACTCCTTTAAAGTGTGCATTGCAAGCACTGGTCTGTCATGCAGTGGAACTGACCGACTTCATCATTGAACTAGTAAGATATCGTGGCCATAACTGAAATATGGCTTCATAAGGCCGCTCTCCATGCTGCACAATTGGCCGCTCTTGAAGGTTCTGGAATTTTGCATGTTGATCGTGAGGGGTCAAGAAGGGGGGTGGCTCTAATTTTTGTAAAGATGTTGAATTTTATATCTCTGACAAAACTCAACTTGATCAATGTGAGCCTATGTTGCTCAAGATGAAAATTAATATTGTCTGCACCCTTAAAATTGTGTTATTGTACAGACCGCCCACAGTGACGCCTCTGTTTGAGGAACAACTCTTGGCCCTTCTTGGCACCAGAGCCAAACCTCACTCGCCTTTGTTGGTTTTGGGAGACATCAATGTATGGGCTAATGACCCCCTGGCCTATGATGCAGCAAATGTATTAAACACACTGTACTTTCTTAGATTTCAACAACATGTCAAAACAGCAACACATGTTGGTGGTAATACCCTTGACTGGATGGATTGTATCCAGAAACCGGGAGGTGCTATTGACTGAGGCACAAACCTGTATCTGACCACCACTATCTTGTCTTTGAGGTGCCTCTCTCGTCCGTTGTTATGAAATATACCCAGCCATCTATTCAATCCACTTTTACTATGAATTCTAGGAAGGTCACTCCTGAGGTCTTTGCCTCCCCAATCCTCCCACTACAACCCTCTTTGGATAAGGACATTCCCCTTGCTGATTGTACCTATCTTTTTAGGAGCACTGTTAATCAGACCTATGAAACGTTAGCACCATTGAAACACTCCACCCAGAAAAAACTGGTTCAACATAATTTATGGTTTACATCAGCTGTTCTATTTGCCAGCATCCGTCTGATGCATCCCTTCTTGCCTACAAGGCTGTGGTGAAGGTCTTTAAAAATACTTTGTTTAAGGCCAAGGAAATCTAAATTAAAACCAGGATTGAGGCAGCAACATATAAATCCAGGGAACTGTTTGCATTTCTGCAGCAACTAAAGGGCAGTCCGGTAGAATCTCACTCTGAGGCTGAAAACAATTTGTGTCAATTGATCCATAACAGTTTTGTTTGGAAATCTCAATTGCATCAACAATGTATAGCAGATAAATGTGTTTCTCTTTTAATCCCCGGAAACCTATTCTCTTCCTCTAGTATAGAAACCAGTTCTGTTACCTCCCTTTTTTATTTTTATTTCACAACGTTTTTGAAGGAGAGGTTAGAGCCCAAAATGGAGCCAACTTTGTGTAAAGGGGATAGTTTCCCAGCCTCTCTGTTCCAAGAATTTCTGAGATCTCTCTTGCCTTGGGTGACCACTTTGGTCAACCGCTCCTTTTCTGAAGCCTCCGTTCTGGGCAATATTAAGGAGGCATGAATTACACATCTTTTAAAAAAGGAGACTTTGGATCCCTGTGATCCTGGTAACTTTTGAGCTGACAGTACTGGATAAAGTGGCAAATGTTCAATATCAAAATTTGGAGGAAAAAAGCAGTATCCTTGCTCTTGGACAATCTAGGTTCAATGTGAATCACGGGACCGAGCCAACTCTATAGGATCATGAATCCAACATAGCAGAAATAATTGATAGGGGTGGTCTGGCATTGCTATTACTATTGGATTTATCGACTGCTTTTGAGTTGCTCGATCATGTTCCCCTGGCAGATAGATTGTCTAAGGTTGGCGGATGTTCTACCTCTGCTGCTTGCTGGTTCAGATCCTTTCTGGGCCCTAGAACTACATCTGTGACCAAGGGTATTGCACAATCACAAATAGCCTCCCTTCTGTGTTGGGTCACCATTATTGTTTAATGTGTACATCAGGCCTTTTTGTGATCTTCTATCCTCTATAGGTGTAAAGTATGGAAATTATGTGGATGATACTCAGATTGTGATAGAATTATCTGGTGCCTAGAGTAAATATTCAGACAGGGTCAATTAAGTGTTTAAGGAAACACAGTCTTGGATGGCCATGAACTCCCTGACTTTCAACAAAAAGAAAACCGATCTGCTCATATTGGGCTCCGCTCAAAAGCTAAATCAACTTGAGGTACCTTACAATAGCTTCATTATCACGGGCAATACCATCAAGGTCTTGGATTCTGTGAAAACTCTGGGTTTTTTTCGACTCTTATCTATCATTTAAGAATCACGTTTCGTACCTTAAGTCTTCTTGATCCTATTTTGTTCATCTGCTCTGGTAGATTTGTCCTTATTTATCAGAGTCCAATAGCGCCATGATTGTGGCAGCTACATTAATACAAAATTGGATTATTGCAACAGTTTGCTTTTTGGAACCTCTACAAGTGATCCAAAATGGAGCAGTACACACTGTTTGTGGAATTGGTCATCGGTCCCAAGTGTCAGAGGCTCGTAGAAAATAGCACTGGCTCTAGACCAGTCAAATCATTCGATTCAAAGGCACCATTTTAGAGTTTAAATGCTTGGCAGTTGAAGCTCCTGCATATCGTTCATCACAAGTCTCAAGGGTTAATTTTAGGCGGACTCTACAATCCAATAAAGATATATAACCCTGTCAACCTCAAGTTCTTCTAAAAAAAGATTGGTGGCTCAATCTTCAATGCTTTGGCACCAATTCTTTGGAACTCATTACCCTCCAATCTCAAGGGATATGTGTCGACTGCTCAATTAAAAAATGTCTAAAAATGTATCTCTTTGATATGTGCACAGGTTAAATTACCCTTTCCAACTTCTTTGTTTCGCTGCATCCATTTTTATGTTTTTTGTTTTTGGACTTGTGGGTGCCTTGAGGCCTTTGGGTGAATGACGCTTTAAAAGTAATATATAGATATATATATTCCTAAAGTCCATGAGACCTAGAGCCTGCCAAAGCCACGCCCAGTATAGTATGGGTTTTGTTGCAGCGATTATATCAATAGGGCACAAATACATTTCTACATGTTAGGCGTGCCCTGTGGTAGCAGGAGGAGTGACTTTAAGAATGGGTTTTTGGCAGTAACTAGCGCCTTTTCATTTGCAAAACCCCAGAGATCTGCCCCAAAAAGAGCAGATGCTGTGGCCTGCTTCGTGTATAAATCAAGGGCATATTTTATTGCACCTCTCCCATGTCCAATAAAAAATGCCCAGATCCATCCACTATTTTTCTCTAGAGAGGCAGTGGATTTTGTCACCTGCCTGGCCAGTGTCCATTTTTGTGGAAACATATTTATTTATTTATTTGAATTTGTATAGCGCACATCTGCCCGTGGGCATTGTGGCACTGTTACAGTATGCTCACTTGGTACAGGAATACGTTACAGCAGGTAAGTACATTCAACACATTGCTTGGTATAGGAATACATTACAGCAGGTAAGTAGATTAAATACATTACATACAGTAAATATGTACAGGAAAGGTGAGGAGACAGGTTAGTTGAACAGAAGGGTTATCAGCTGTTTGCGGAATGTGGTGTATCTTTTTTCGTTTCTTAATGCAGTGGGTAGAGCGTTCCAGCTTTTTGGTGCTAAGTGTTGGAAGCTGGACCTGCCGGCTTTGCTTCTTTTGAAAGTGGTTACATGGATCTGGTTGGTCAGATGGGATCTAGTGGGTCTGGTGGATGAGTTATGGGTGATCCTTTCGGATAAGTAAGGAAGGGCGTCATAGTATAGACATCTATGTGTAATGGCCATAGTTTTGAAAAAGGTGCAATCTTTTACTGGTAGCCAAACATAGTCGTACATTAGGACCTTGCCTAGAGCAGCACCCTCTACTGTGGCTTCTAGTTTTTGGTGCTTCCCAAATGTAGGCTACTATGGTCTTGGCTTGCTCTGTGTTCAAAACAAGTCACATCTCCCCACACTTTTTTTATAAAGGACGCCAGAGACTGTCTCATTCCAAAAATGGTGCACGGCATCATCTGTGAAAAAGAGAGCAGGGTACCTGTTTTGGGCTTGTTTTGGGGGGGGTGCCTGTCATCCTTAAGGTGAGTGTTAATGACCTCCTCTCGCTTTATTTCTTACCCTCTCACCATCTCGCTCATCAATGCCACCCTCTTGCAGTGGCGTCTTCCTTTGCTATATTCCCATTCTCATTCTATTGCGCACCTCCACCCCCTATTGCATCCTCTTTTATAACTGTGTACTCTCCTTCTTACACCCTGGTGCCTATAAATGCAACATGGAAAGAAGAGCAGTAAACACCCAAACTGTTGGCATTGCCAATGCGTGTTTTGTCTGCTATGCAGAAACGTGGCAGGCAGGGCCCGCAGGACTACAGTTACTGGCAGGGACAGTAATTTAGGAAAGCTGCTCTGGCAAGGCCAGAGCAGCACCAGTAAGCGGCAGGGCTTCAAAATTTCTTGCTAGAACACTATGGGTGTCAGCCCTGCGCCGATCGGAAGGCACACATGATGGTGAGAAAGTGTTCAGGGACCTGTCAAGGAGCAGTGCAGTGCCTGGAAGTGTGCAGGGCCCTCTCTTGGGCAGGGCCCACCCAAGAGCGCAAAGCCAGCCAAATGGGAGGAGAAGGTAGGGCTAGGTTGTCCCAGGCAGGAGAACTCCATCTCAGAAGGAAGCAGGTATGAGACACCGAGGAACATGTTCACAGGTTGTGGGGCATTTTGATCTTCATTGCATTGCACAATGAAGTGTAAAAGGGGCAGGAGACATAGACCCCATAGAACCCATTGTCAGGAAGTGGCCTAGAAACAACTGGACAAGATTGTGGAATTAATAGCTAAGGGACAAAAAGGAAGAAGGAGGTCTCACAGACAATTGTCCACCTCTTCTTCTTCCAGGTCTTCATCAATGTCTTCCTCCTGTTTTTCCTCGGGGGAGGAATTCAGAGAGATGGATGCTAGAGAATGCTGTGTGCCCAAAGAGACTGTATTCAACATAATAACACCTTGATTGTCCTCCCTCTGTTTTCTCTTCATCCTCCCTGTTCATGCATCATTACAGGAGAAAGAAGCCTGCCTCGTTATCCCTGGATGATGACAATCGGGATGTTACATTGCAGGAATGGGCAGAAGTGGAAAAAAAACTCCATTTCCAAGCCATGCCGAAGGGGTGGACTGCACAGCACATATTGATATGATTCAGGGACACGGAGAATGGATCTCAGATCTGCCTTTTGACAATGTCCGGTGACAGTACAAGCCTGAGGGGCTTTGATTCTAGGCTGCAGGAACCTGTGGACTAGAGACTGGAAGGAAGAGCCATCACAGCACACCATAATGATCAAGCTCCCAATTTTTAGCAAAGGCCTGTTTGGAGAACAAATTGAAATGATTATGAAAAGGGCGTTTGAGGGATGACAAAGGGCCACAACCTTTCAAGCACAGCAGAAACCCGGGGCATCCAAGATCCAGTCCTACAAGTGCAGCTTCAGGTGTCCCTTCCAGCAACCAGGCAAGCCTCATTATCAGCAGAAACCTGCCCACATGAATACCACAAAGCATACTTCTTCCACTGTGCCATTACCTTGCACTTCATACTCCTGACTATCTGCCAGAGCTGGACATTCCTGTGAGGAGGCATCTGGACTACATTTCAAGAACACTGGACACAGAGGTCACAGGCGCCTGATCAAGGAGATTTACAAAATTGGTTTGGTTCAATTCTGCCAACCACAAGATTTTGAGAAAACACTATCAAGACTCCCAGAAAAGTGGGAAAGCCTCTTGAAGGGCAAAGTACTACAGAAGCAGGGCATAGAGAAGATATGCCAGGGAACCAGGAATACTTTTCCTGGTCAGAAACAGATGGCATTCTATACTGGATTTGAAGGAATATAGGACTTTGTCTGGGCCATCTGCTATAAAATAGCTACCATACAGCAAATCATTCCCATGCTAACCTGCGACGATTATCTCTGGGCCACAGATATGCAGGAAGCATATCTTCAGATTCCAATTGGGCCGGCGCATCGTTCGTTTGTACTATTTTGCTGTGCAGAGTCAGAGCTTTCAGTTTTGTGTGCTTCCCTCCGGTGTGATATCTGCTACCCAGGTGTTCACAAAGACTCTAGCCCTAGTAGTAGAACAAATTAATTACAAGGGGGTGTATTTGCCGCCTGTACTGGATGACTGGATGATACATGCCCCAAACCACAGGGAATCATCTGCAGATATCCATGAAATTATCTAAATGCCCCATTCATTCGGGATCCTACTGAACTGGGGAACATCTTCCCTAATTCTAGCCCAACACCTCTTGTTCATTGCAGTTGGTTTTGGACAGGGAAAGAGTTGGTCTGTCTACCAGAAAACAAGATTACTATGGTGCACCAGCATCTTCAAAAATAATCATCCTGCTGTAATCCCTGGCTGTCAAGAATGTGGTTGTGGTCACAGCTGGACCTGGCTGCTGCCATGTTTGATTTCCTTTGGTTCACTGGCACCACACACTTGTAGTCAAACCACATCCAGGGGACCATCTGACCATCACCACTCCCCCTCTCCCTGGCCATCTGACAGGCTCTGGAATAGTGGTTGGAGATCAGCAATCTCTGGGAAAACGTTTACTTGTCGCCGCCCCTGTGCAAAGTGGTGACCACAGATGCCAGTGAAAGGGGGTGGGGGACAACCTTGGGGAATTAGAAGAGTCAGGGTAGATTGAGCCAGTGGGAGATGGCCAGATCCCTGAATTGGAAGGAGCTAGCATGGATCTCCAGGGCCCTCTCGTACTTTCAATCCCACCTGCAGGGTCAGTGTATGAAGGTGCAGACATTCAGCACAGTTGCCATGGCGTGTGTGAATCCAAGGAGGGGGGCCCCCCTCCCTAAATAGATTCACCACATTCCCTGTCATTGCACATTTTCTAGAGGATATGTCCATGGTACTGCTTGAGGTTCCGGGACCCCCAAGCATGGGCCCTGGATGTCATGTCCATAAGGTGGCCCCCAGGTCTTCCATATGCATTCCCTCCATGTCCACTGATCAGGGAAGTTCTGATGCAGATCTGGAGGAAGGAGGATCAAAAGATCATGGTGGGAAAGGAAGTGCTGGTTCTCATTACTGAAAGCAATGTCTGAGGCACCAGCATGGATCCTAACGTTGGAAACATTGCCACTGGACTTGACCCCACTAGAGAGATTGTCGCTCATGAGGGTTATCTCTCTCTCTGGAGGTTTAAAGAGAGGGGTTATGACACAAAGGTATGTCCCAATACCTGAACATAGGTATTCATAATTGCAGGAAACCCTCCACTATCCAATCATACTTGAGGCATTGGCAGTACTTCCATGTGTAGTGTCTGCAGACAAAACTCATGTCCTTTGAAAGGCAATCCTATTCGGATTTCTTGATGGGAATATCAGTATCCCCTTTTATGGTCCTGTAGATGGCCATTCGGGCATTTATATAGCCCTTTATCGACCTTTGCCATATTACCTTTTACTTTACTTTACTTTATTATATTTATAGTGCGCAGCCATAGACCAATGGGTGTGAGGGCGCAGACAATAAACAAACATGACGAAAAAAACACGCAGGGCTGTCCTACGACCAAAGGATTGCCAGCGAGGGGGGTGTCAAATGAAGGTACTAATTAAAGAGGAAGGTTTTTAGACCCTTCTTGAAATTGCTCAGAACAGAGGAGCCTCTCAAGTGGCTGGGCAGAGCATTCCAGAGCGACGGGGCCAAAAAAGCAAAGGCACCCAATTGCGCTTTTTTGGTTTTAAACCTTGGCTGGTGGAGAAGGTTGTGGTTATTAGAGCGCAGATTTCTAAGGCAGGATTTTTTTCCTATGTACCTTTGTAAATATGGGGGCATCGTACCCATGAGGCATTTAAAGGTAATGCCCAAAAGTCTGAAGGAGATACGAGCCTCTACAGGGAGCCAATGCAGGGCTCGATGTGCTTCAGAAACATGGGACCGATAAGAGAGGCCAGCTACAACTCTAACCGATCCGTTCTGAAATACCTGGAGTCGATTAATGGTGGATTTGCTGGAACCTGCCAACAGACTGCAGCAATAATCTAGTTTGGTTCCTACCATGGCTCGGGCAATAGACTCAGCATTCTGTTTGGAAATAAACGGTCTCAGGTGGGCCAACAATTTAATATAGTAGGTGGCGGATGCGACTGTAATGGCTACGTAGGGCTTCATTATACAACCTATTATGCTTCTAGGTTGCTTCTTAGTTTTGAGCTCTTTAGACCCCCTGATCAGACTATGTTGCTTCCATGGGATCTGCTCCTGGTGCTCAAGGCACTCAGCTAAACACATGTCTTCCATTGAAGAGGGTTCTTTGAAATTGCTTTCTTGTAAGGCCACTGTCATAATCACTATTACGTCCGCTCGATTCCTTGGTGAAATTAGATCTCTGTTGACTTCTTAGCTCTATTTCCAGATCCTTACTACTGGTTGGTCCTGTGCATGGGCCTGTCCTTTATTCCTAAGGTTCTATTAGCATTCCACATGAATCAAGCAATCTGTTTGCCAGTGTTCTTTCTGGACCCCTTGACAGAGGAGGAGTCCTCATATACATGAAAAGGGTTTCCCCTGTTAGGCGTTGCGACTCTCGCCTGGTCACGTTTGGCATGGCGGTAGGGGGCACGTCCTTCATCAGCCACCTTATGCAAGTAGGTAAGAGTAGCCATTGAAGAAGCATGCACAACTGCTAGTGCTTCTTCCTCCTTTGGTTCAGGGTAGGTCTAACCGGGGTATAGCAGTAGCCTGGGCTGAGGGGAGTCCCATTGCAGGATGTATTCCAGGCAACTGCAGAATACACATTTGTTTACCATTATCGCTTACGGGTGGGAGGAGAGTGGCCATTCGTATGGAGAAGGAGATCTGGCAGCGATGCTTTGATCTTTCTCACTTAAAAACAGCTTGTGCTTTGTTTTTCTTTTTGCAATCGGTCAGTGCAGGGCTTGTTGTGGGTCCCTTGGGTATGTTTCATATGATAAAGAAAGTAACAAGGAGAAGGGGACGAGAAAATAATGCTATGATTACAGATTGTAATCCTCATTACACTGTAGAGGAGTAGAGGTACATATCTGCAGGAGATCCTACCCCCAACCTCCCCTACCTCCCCTGTATTGGAGTCATGAGACCATGCCCTCAGCTACTGTACCAATAGTACCTTGAGCATATGGAAGACGGTGTACATTAAGACGACTGTGTAGAATGTACCCTTGAGTTGATGATAGCCTGCAGGAGGTACTCCCTGAAGGAATATGAGAAAGAGCTAAGAAAATGAACTGATGATGTCATACGAACATGCACAACGTCCTGAGACACTGAATGAAGATGATGCATGGATCCTAGAGGAGAAATGACAAAGTAAAGAATCTAGTGAACCTTAAAGTGTAAAAAAAGATTACACAGTAAACAGTGCTGTAGAAATCAGAAGTGTCATGAATGTACAGGGGCTGAAACGCAAGATAGATCAAGTCACCGTATAGGCTAGCTACAAGTAGTGAATATAATGCAGGCGTAGCAGCCAGTGTACCGAAACTGGACATTGGTATTATGAAGTAATAAGCCAAAGAATCATTCAGAAATATGCACTTTCATGATAATGTTAGTAACCATATAATGTTTTCTTTTTCATGTAACCTGTATACATGCAAATTTTCTGTAACAGCGCCACAATGAGGCTGGTCCGCTGCACGCTTTATAAATTCAAATAAATAAATAAATAAATAATAAAAAATAATGAAAAGCTGTGATGCAGTAGAATAGCAAGTTAGTGGAGCTGCATTGGGAGGCTGTCTGGCCTGAAGTCAAGAACTAAAAAGTTGAGGTCAGCTATCTACGCTGAAGAAGAACGTGTGCGGAGGATGAATCCTCTCAGCTTAAGGTGGCAGAAAGAACACAAATAATGGCAAGTCTTCATTCATTTAAAGCATTTAAAAGCTTGCAGATTGAACAGAGCCGTGGTTGCTTGTCACGTGAGTCAAGGATAAAAAATAGGGTTTGAACTTGGAGTTCCAGATACGATAGTGAGTGCCCTCACTGCCGTTGCATTCCCAGGATGAGAATACTCTGCGAGGCCAAGTACAAAGACCATTTCATGGCAGAAGGCATGGGTGATGAGATATGCTGGGCTAATTGGGTGGTAGGGCAGCCTCATGTCCTATCTACTTGCACCTGGGTCTGAGTTTACGGGCTGTTAATTGAACCGAATGTTCCAGACACGTCACAAGTGTGCCAAACCAATTGTATTGGTCCATATAATGAAGGTCCTTATAGTTTAAGAAGCCCATGAAACACTGTGTAACAGATTTTTCTTAAATGTAACGTATGAAGAGGTAGGGATAACCTGTCCACCTGATATTGAACAGACAATAACAAACCTAGCTCCTATATGATTGTATATCTAGATGTGTTCCTTAACCAATCCCAGCCCTTGATAGGTTTTTCACTATTGCCACATAGTATGATGTCACTTTTATGCATGAATAAGTATATCATTGTATTTTTTGGTGAAATCACTGCGAGACTGAGCGTACGTCCGTTGATGTTCGTTGTAACCTCCCTGTTTTAGATAATTGTTAATAAAACAGCAACTTGCCATCTTCTTGAGTTTGTCTGGTTATTTGGACTTGGTTCCAGTGTAATCCCATTCAACCATAGATGCGTGTTCCTAGTGTGGTAAGCTCAACACCGAGCAGAGCCACTCAGTTCCTCATCAACTTCACCTCCCACCACCCTTGCTTGGGTTCACGTCAGTGAGTTGCAATGTTCCATACCTGGAGTACTTTCAGCTGGAGCAGGGCTTTTGGGCGTTATTTACAAGAGCACAAGGGAAGGGGCGGTTGAAAGGGGACGGTCCGGAAATCCCTGCCAAGAAAAGAAAAAACATGGCATCCTTCATAAAATTAATAAGGTGAGGAAGAAGATTAGAACTCAATGTAATCTGGGCATTCTGTTTAATTTTATGTTCAGTTATGTAAAGCGCCAAAACTTGTATTCTAGAAATTTCACAGCGCAAAGTTAGAAGGTGGAGCGAGGAGTCCGTGCTAAATATTGGTGATTTATGCAAATAAATATTTGTATTATGTCCGCGAAAGGTTGGACAGATTGAAAAGATATTATTGACACGTAAAGAAATAAATGTTAGCTCATAAAAATGTACCCTTAAAACTGTAGGTGGTCGGGAATGTATGTCGGAGCCCGCCTGGTTAAGAAATAGTGGATTGCGCATGCGGGATGTAGATTACCGCGCGCGCATACCAGAGAAAGCTGCAGCACCTTGTGTGACCGTTGCGGATTTTCGTTTCAGATTTATCTTTGAGTCTTATTTAGCCCATTACTTTCCATTTTCACTTCGTCGGCTTCTGAAAACGGTTGTTAATCTGTCATTTTGCAAGGTTTATTTCCTTGAATTTCGTTTGATGAGTGAGGCTGTCTTTAAAAATAGATTTTTAGACTAATATAGATCCGTCTCCAATATGTTCACCCAGTTCCCCATCGGAAATATGCCTTTGAGAGCCATTGATTGAGTGAACACACTTTGCCCGCCATGCAAGCAGGGCCACGGAATGAAGCGTTGTTCTGACTAACAGCTGGAGCAAATCTGTGAATTACAATTCGGGTAACCCTTTAAACTAGTGTCTGGGATGCATTTGTGAGAGTATTTCTGCCAATTATGGATCGGGCAGCAGAACAGCTGGCTCAAATGTGTGAACTACAATTCTTGCAACCCTTTAAACAAGTGTTGAGAATTTGTGAGAGTATTTCTGTCAATTGGTGCAGCGTAAAACGTATAAGGTCTCTAACAGTTCTTTAAACTAGCTTTTGTAAACCCAAAACACTGGAATTTCGGGGTGGTGCATTCATCATCCAGTGCAGGAAATGGGCCAGAACAAGATGGCTGCTGAAGTCCGGTTTGGTCCTCAAGACCGAGGGGGTCCTCTGTGTGCAAGTGTTCAAAACAGTAGCTTTGAATATGGACACAGAAACTGTAGAAGGCTCAAAAACAGTTATACAACGGTTCAAACTGTTATATATGTCATGCAATTTACAGATATCTCTTTATTAGGGTGAATATTGTGAGCAATCAAAACAGAATTATTATTATTATTAAGAGTCCATGATTTGCTTAACATGTTTTCTTAATGAGTCACTATAAGACATATTTAACATTTAACATTGTGGACATTATGTTGTTCCCATAATGCTCTTTGCCTTTATGCAAATTTCCAGGATTGGGCTCTTTACAGAGATCCTTTGTTGCAATCTGGCCAGGGGCATGCATGCCACTGCATGGAGCAGCTGTGGGTGGTGTCCACAATGGATGGGAGCTGCCCACCGCAATGTGTCCCAGGCTAGAAAATATTCTGGCCTTGGCACTAATTTTCTCACAAAGTAAGCTATGGTCAGTAATAACACTGCACCGCCGCTTGCGTTCCTGATGCCCATTGTGCAGAGCATTCCTTTGTTTTGCATTATAACTCAAAATGACAGCACGTTGTGAACTCAGAGACTGGATCTTCTGTTGCACAGCGAAAAGCACAGCCAAAAACCCCTCTAAACAATATGCATTTGGGGGGAGTAGAAGCAGCCTTAGTGTTCTACAACAGTGCAATGGTGCAACCTGGACATTTTGTACACTTATCCCACCATGCCCTTTCTACATAAAAGTCTGATCAAGCACTGGCCACACTGAATACAGGTGAGCAGTGCCATTAACAACCCCCCCCCCCCATCAGCCCTGCATAAAGAAGGTAGGAGAAGTCCCAATACGTTGTTCATGTGCGAGATGAACTGATAAAAGTATATGGTGCAATCTTCGGTATAACATGTGTGACAATGTAGAAGCAAGTAATGGCAAAAAGTATTTATAGGAACTGAGCACCACAGAATTGGGGCCCGGTCTTAGTACTGGCCTAAAGTGTGTTGCTCTGGGAGACTTAGACTAAGGCCCTCATTTTAAGTTTGTCGGTCTGGAATTAACATGCCAGTAATTTCATTTACTGGCAGAGAAAACTACAAGTTTGCCAGTGGGATAGCCTGATTTACCTCCAGCCAAGAGCTGGCAGCAAGTCAGGTACCCCCCCAGCAAAACAACTGCTGGTATTACTGGCACCGGTATTACTGGTGAGGGTAATACCGGCAATCCCCCCATGGAGTCCTGTTGGAATGGGGATTTCCAAGCCCTTACTGGCACCTGTAAACTGCCAGTAATCCCGGCAGATCAGACGCCAGTAACAGTATTATCGTTTGCTGGTATCCTGGCCGTATGACAACCAGGATACCAGCAAACTTCTAATGAGGCCCTAAATCATGCCCTGCTTGAGTTACTTCTCCCCAGAATTGTAGTGCCGGTGTAGCAGAGGGATGCTGTGAAATCTCATGAGACTGATTTAGTGAGCTATGAGGGCTTCAAGATGTTTGCCATTGAATGCTTTCATGACGGGAAGGGTAGGCGGCTTGCCCCATGGCAGAATTATTGTTACCATGGTAGCAGGACCTTGAGATGCCTGAAAGTGAACTGCCTTATGCCTCTTTTGTAGTTGTAGTGGTAGTGCAAGCAATTTGCGAAAGGAAAACTAAGATAAAAGTGATGTGGAACTACAAGAGAATAAGGTACCCTGCAGTCACCACATGGCATCCATATTAAGTAAAGAAAGACTGAAGAATGGCAGTTCTTCTTTACATGATAGAGCATAACATAGGATACCCATCCATCTATAATGGGTCAAACACCACCGCATGCCTCAATTTGGGGTTTGAGGTCTGCAGTCCAATCGCAAAGCCAGAGACTCGAGCGTTCAACCAACCTCAGGCTCTGAATGACTCTGAAACAGGTTCAAAGGCATTTAAGTGTGGACAGGAGTGGATTCACCAATTGATGGTTCTGGGCCAGGTTTGAGTGATTGTGCCCGATATGGGGTGGCTTTGGTAAAGTTTGTTAATTGCTTGGGCTGGATTTGGGGTTTCTTCATACCTGTTTAATCACCTTGTATCTGTTAGTGTGTGTTCTCTAGTCTTCCATGTTTATACTTGCCCCCATGTCAGGCCACTTCATCGGTCACTACATATAGCTCAGCGACAATTAGGTGTCAGTTTGACACCGGGCCAAATTACCTTTAGAAAAGGTTCCTAATTGATTATTTGATTGATTGATTATTGCCCTATTTATACTCATTCTAGATTCTGTGCTTTTTCAGCTCACATTTGACTTGTCAGGCCCTTTTGCTCCTGCCAAGTATGATTAACCCATCTGCCAGAACTCTACCCCCAGCTCGATACGGACTTCCAAAGACTCTGCAGCTTCCGGCAGCTACACCGGCCTCCAGAGACACAGTTATGCAGCCTTGTCCTTACTTGCTCCAGCCCAGGCAGAAGCAGCTTCTGTCTTTCCACAGACAGCTAGCAGACCTAAAGGAAGAAGCTCCGAAAGCTCAGCAAGAAGACCCCTCCCTCTGCCCCCTCCTTTTAAACACTTTTCCACAATCCAGCCTCCTTCCAAATGGATTTTACCTTTTCCCCTCCTATCCTGTAATGTTGCCTTTTACCACACCTCATCATTTCCAGCCCCATTCACGAAGACTCTTCAATATTCATCACGTACCAGAACCTTCAAGCACTTTCCAGCACCTCTGATTTATATTGTGTAATGTTCCAGCCCATGCCTGAATGACCTTTGGGCAGTATTCAGAACACATCTCCTCCAAATAATGTATCTTCTGCTTCTTCCTCTTTCCTGTTCAGAACAATCAATGCTTATTCTCAAGGCCCTTTCGCCATTATCATTAGCATGCACTGCCTTTGCGAGCACCACTGTTCAGCTTTCAACATTTCACTATTTTTCTGAAACTGGCGATGAATATGTTCGTGTGCCTGCTGCATTGTTAGTATACACAGGGTCTGTGGCCTACAAATGTAGACCACACAATTCACCCCTACACTAGCTGTTAGCACCCAAAGTCACCCCCCCTTTTTTATCGTCCCTAATGGTAAATGTTAATGCCCAATGTCACACTACAGACAGCATATGCGGCAGATAGGGAGAATTCTCCAGAATGGATAATTTCCCTTACCTACTGAGTCCCTCAGCAGCTTTGCTGGATTTCTAGGTTTATTTTTTTCACATGTGTTTTGCTGTGTGTGTTTAACATTTTTATTTTCATAGACTGTGGAGCCTCACCGACTCCATAGGCATCATCTTTTTACAGTGTCTTACAGAGCACCGTCAGTTCAGTGACACAGGGTTGTCTTTTTCGACTTCCCAACTAAGACTCAATTTTATGGGACTGACTATCGTCTCCCAGAACATGTAAAGTTGCCATTGACTTTATTAGTCTTTTTAAAACCACAGACCCAGTACAAACTATCTTACATAGAGTACTGGAAAGGGTTAATAGTTATCCCTTTCTGTCTGTCTCTCATGGAACATTGTTTTGTCCCCTTTTCATTAAGACTTGGCAGGTGTCAGTGGTATCTACCCTATTTTTCCTACTGCGGTTATCTTATATAGCCTTGGTATTGTTTTAGGCTATCTTGGTAGCCTCAAACTTAAACCTGCTAGACCATTTATATTTTTATACGTTTCCAGCTGGGTTTAAACGCCATTTCTTTTTGTAAAGTTCTTTCTCGTGTTTTACTCTGCGTGCCGAACCAGGTTTGTTCCCTTTTTTCGCCGACCTTTGGCGGGCTTTGGCATAGAAGCCCTCCTTAGGCGCCTGAAAGTCTGTGTAGGCAGGATGTGAGGGAGGGGTTTTAGGACCCCTGCCATGGGTTCCCTTGGTAACCCAAGTCACACTCCTGTTTGATTGGCTAGGTGACTGTCCCCAAAAACTGCATAAAAAGCAGGTCTCTGGGACTGAGAAGGCAGAGTCGCCACAGGATCGAGAGAACCGAAGAGAAGCTGACAGAAAAGGACCTCTACCATGACTAAACCCCCCGGTGAAGCCCTGCAGCGGGTCCGAATCTCCAAACTTAGACGACAGGGAAGATCTGCAAGGAATCTTCTCCCCTTGAGCTGGTGGGAACAACCAGTTTGTCAAACTGCTAGACAGGCCTCCCTCCTCTGGTCGAATTTGCTGTGCACAGCTACAGTGAACCGTATAGACAGGAGGAACGGACAATGCTTGCGGTTTAAGGAGCACACCTTTTATTTGTCGCTTTGCTCCGCTGCTGGTTTCTTCCCTGGGCAGTGCAGGACCCTCCAGTCTTCCTCCTTTTTGTCAGTCTGACAGTCGCTTCAGGAACCGTGAGCCTGCAGGACCTGCCAGGAACGTCTGCCTCAGCTATAGCATTCTTCTGCTCTAAAGGTACTGTGCTAACGCGGTTGTTCGTTTCGTCCAGCCGCGGTGAAAGTGTGTAAAATCTTTCGCCAATCTGAGGGCTTGTCCTTCTCTATTCTTTAAAGTAACATTTTGTCTGACCTAATTCGTTCTGAACTCATGGCAAAGACTTAACTGCAAACTACTTTAAACTGTGTGATCCTCTGAAAAGACTTTGGTCCATTGACTTTGGTCCTGGTCTCTTGATTTGATTTCCTCACTGTAGTTCCTTTTTCTAGATTGCCCTGCTTACTTACTTGTTGGTGCTGCTCAACTTCTGTCTAACTTTGTTTTTCCCTCCCTTTTTATTACTGGAGTGCCATTTTGGTCACACTTCATTCTGAGCCTAACTTGTCCAGAATCTATTGGGTGTGGTGTAGTGTATTAGGAACGTGATTTTTCTACTGCTTGATAATAGTGAAATGTTTAATAACTGATGTGTAAATAAATGTATATTCTTTTACTCAGAAACATTGAGTCAGTGTTTGTTTGAATCATAGTAATTTGCTGTCCTTTGTGTAACTATTGATACTGTTCACTTTACTCTTGAGATAAGTCTGGCTGCTCAGTCGTCGCTACCACTTTACTGTGTATTACGGGCTTGTACCAAAGGTGAATTTGTACTGTCACTTGTAGTCCTAATTGTGTGTGGTGTTCCCAAAGGGTAATGCATATAATTCTGCCTAACAGCGGCACACATTATTTAGCTCATAGCCCTGCCTACATATCCCCTCTTTCTGATCAAACATGGGGACTCTGCAGAACAACTAACATGACTAGAAATCATATGCCCCATGCAAGATATTTTTCATGTTGTCAAACCAGTTGAGCATGTGTGTAATCATGTTAGTAGGTTATTTGCTTATAATATTAAAGTGTAAATGATTGCAGTATGTGAGTATTGCCAACAAAGATTGTCTTTGATCCATAAATTGAAAGCAAGAATAAATGCATATTATGAGAATAGAGTTAAAGTTGAATTTGTCTAGAATATATTCTGCATCTTTGGGATTTTTTATATAACAAGGAGAATTCAAAACGAGTTATTCCATTCCCTAATATGCATGTAGAGACATCTTCCATCACAAGGCCTAATGCTGGACCCGGCTCGATCAGAACCTGTCCATTTGCTGGTGTGGCATGTGTCCAGGTTAATAAAGATGTCATAATTAGATTGTTTTTCACTAAAACAAAATTCTTGAAAGTCCTTTTCTTCCCACATCATGTGGGCCACTGTATTGTCTCCTGGATTTCCCCATTGCATCCACCAGTCTCTTTCCGCCTTGCTGACTCTTCCTCTTTTTGTCCCGGGGACTCCATCTTACTTTGTCCTGGGGCCTCCTCCAAGGATATCGGGCTCCAGGAAACCTCTGTGGAGGAAAAGGAATTAACCATTTTTAAATAGAGGAGAGAGACAGCTACCAACCAACAATATTTCTTTTAGGGTGTCTCCTCCCTTCCCCTTAGAACCAGCCCTTAGAACGTTCTCTCTTCTTCTTTTATTCATCTATTCTGTATTCTATATTTACACATATATTACATTTTGTGTCACATTATTTATTTTCCACATTTACACCTCCACCTTTCATTCATTGATTCCTTCAGGCACACCACACCAAGCATACCTACTTAAGTGCTGTGATGAATCCTTTCCCCCCCTGAGTGAGCTATCACAAACCGATTTACTCATCTTGCTTCTGATATGATCATTACATCTCTCATTCCCTACTGGTTTCCCCCACCTGATTGATTCTTTGCACTTCATGTTTCAGGAGAAATGTTTTTATTTGATTCATGTGGACCAACTGTTCCACAGCTAGATCCCCTTCCTTTGTCACTATTCTGTACACTACAGGTGAAAAGGTAGCCACAATTTTGAATGGGCCACACCACAATGCCATGCACTTAGAATTCTTGATCTTTCCTTACATGAAGTTGAATTTATTACCTGGTCACCTATTTCATATTCCCAGACAGATGACTTCCTGTCATAGTACGATTTGGCACCCTGAGCTGCCCTTTCTAGGTTTCGCTGTGCAAAGATAATTGTGTGCTGCAAATGCGTTCTCAACTCTTTCACCTATTCAAGAATTGTGAATGCATTTACCAAGACATGCTCATTGGACATGTACAACAAATGTTGGGGAAGTATCATATTCCTGCCTGTGATAATCTCATGTGGACTGTGATTTGTAGATGTTGATGGTGTCGCTCTACAGGCCATCAGTACCAAAGGCAGATGCAAATTCCAACTAGACCCTGCTTCATCCACAAACATTTTAAGAATGACAATTATTGATTGGTTGCATCTTTCCAACCCACTACTACAGGATGGCTGGTACAAATATGTAACTTCCTTTTTACTCCCACAATTTGCCGCATTGTGGTCATCACTGTACTGGTAAAATGGCCTCCATGGTCTGATTCTATTCTCTAAGGCAACCCAAACCTAGAACATATTTGATTAGCTAACATTGCAGCTGAATTTTGTGCACTTCAATCAGATGCAGGTATGCACACTATCTATTTTGACATCAAACATGTAACTGTTAGCATATATTTGTTTTCCCGTAATGACCTTTGGACTGGACCAATGAAATCAATTTGCAAATCTGACGAGGGAAGTGTCAAATCTTTTTTTCATTATTGGTGCTCTCTATGTGATGGGGAGGTGGGCTGCAATTGCGCACACACCAAACACCCATGGGTTTACAATTCGATATATTGGGACATTTGCAGGAAATACGCATATTCTATTAATATTTCCAAGGTTTTTTGCAAACCGCTATACCCTGTCTTGCAGCTGAAACTGTTTTTATTCTTTACCCTCAATTCCTCTCTTTCCTTGCAGTGCTCCTCTGTTAAGGGATCTTTCTTTTCTGCATCTGACATATGATTTTGTACAATAGACCTATGATTGGGTCTTCTTTTTTGTGCTTAAATCGAACCTGTTCAGGCACAGGAAGGATAGCTGAGGGGCAAAGCCTGAGCTATCAAAACCCTGCTCGTGGTGAGTTCCCAAGTCAAAGGAACTAATATAGTTATCCCTTTTACTGGGATCTGCCGATTGAAATTCTGTTGTTTGTGGGGCTGCCTTTCCTTGCATTGCCACATTTTCTGACTTTCCATTATGTCATTTTTATGAGGGCTGTTTCTAGTGCCATGCTTTTGCCTGACCTGCCTTCTAAAAACCGCTGGGACCATTGTTGTCTCCTTGGCCTTTTGCTTTGATTCCTTTCCCTTATCTTTACTGTGAGAAATAACCTCCCATTTCTTCATGGTCTGATCTAAAATCAAATGTATGCTTTTATCATTTGAACATTCATGGACAAACTGTGAAATGATTTCTTTATGAAGACCAGGAAAAAAACATGCTTTTGCACACTAGCGAGCTCTCATCACAATTCACATCAAACCGTAGGAAGCCCCGTTACAAGGTTTGTAAGAGCTGTTTCGGGAATTTATCGGGCTCCACTGATAATGAATATGCGGCCTGTTTAGCATTTTGAATTGATTTATATGGGGAGAAAAATCTCCTTCAGTCTTGCTAGATATCATCCCATAGTAAAATGTCTTTCTCATTGAGAATTTGCAATAAACTAGCATATGCAGGATCAACTGTTAAATGAAAAAAAAAACATTATATACTAACTATAGGCCCATAACAAATGTGCCTTTTCTGCTAAAGGTCATAGACAAGATAGCCTGCACACTGTACAATACTTTTGTGGAAGAGAGGAGAATTTTGGCTAATGGACAGTCAGGTTTTAGGAAGAAGCATCAGACCGAAACTGCCTTGGCTGAAATTGTGGATCAAGGCAGTCTAGCCATGCTGCTGTTGCTAGACCTGTCCACTGCCTTTGACTTGGTGAATCATGATATGATGGCGGACAGGCTAGCCAAGGTCAGTAATTGCTCGAAGTCGGCAGTAAAATGCTTTAGATCCTTCATCAGATCAAAGACGTCTATGGTTGTCAGGGGGCACTCTCAGTCACAACAGTCTCAGCTCAGCTGTGGAGTACCACAGGGTTGCTGTGTTTCGCCACTGCTATATAATATTTACTCCAAAAGCCTGTTTGATATTCTAGATGGTCTGGTTGTCAAGGTCACCAATTATGCCGATGACACTTAGATCATTCTGGAGCTCTCCGGATCCTATGAAGCAAATTTACATTGTTCCTCAATTGATCCATTTGAATATTTTTTAAAGGGTTTTAATACTGTTTAGTGATTTCATAATTTGTATTTCCTTCTGACATACTTCCCTTTCTTGTGCACAGTAATTATGTGTACCTTCCATCATCTCCCTGTCCTCAGTGTTGGAGGGCATCTGTCGATCAGCTTGACATTCCTTTTCCAGCATTGGAAGCTGACCAGCCTCTGGTTAGCGTGCCTTGCTTGGTGTAGTTCCCAGATTGTGGCTTGGCACAGCCCCAGTAAGAACCATACCCTGCAGCCCACAGCGCAATGAGTGCAGAGCCTGGGTTATGAAATCTGAGTTCCGCTGATTTACATCTCTAAGCTGTGAATGCAAAGCTTTCTTTTCTCAGTTTGATAATTAAATCGTTCAACTCTCTGACCTGTCCTTTGTAATCAGTGATTACTTTCAGTTGTTTATCATCTTCTGACATTAAATGAAGCAATTTGCTTTGCCTAGTCTAAGCAAAAACTCTATATATTCTATGCAATAACTCCATATCCGTTATTGCGGAATATCTGTCTACCCTGATATGATCTAACTCCCATTTATAGTAGTTAATATCCTCCAAATCCTACATTCTGATTAACTCCCAGGTCAGCTTGTAACACATCAAAATACTGCAGGATTGCCTGTACCTGTGACAACTGATCCTCTAACTGAACCACCTTATTATGCATTTCTGACAATTCACGCTGACATTTCAACAGATTTTGCTCATAATCTCGTCTGATTTCTAACATTCTGTGCAGGATAAACCAAAGTTTTGGCTTGAATCTGATAAGACAGTCTTGTTGGGATTTACGTTCATTGCAATCAAACAATCTTGCCAGACACATGTGTAATACCGTTCCCTCTTCAAATAATTGTTCTAGCTCCTCTTTCCCTATTTCAGCAACTAAGTGTTCCCTGCACACATTTAAAATATCTGAATTCCATGTAACCAGAGCAAATAATCTGTCTTCTGCATATTCACACAGATCTGTAACTTAAATCTCGGACATGTCTAATGCTTGCATAAGCACAGTGTGTCAAATTAAAAATCACTTAAATGTACAGCACTATCACCAAACTGTAACGCTCACCTGATTCCCACGGAGGCGCTGGTCTTGGCAAGGTGGTAACTGTATCTTGAAAAGTGAAGTGCAGGACTCGATTGGCTTCCGGGGCTGGGCCTCTTCGCACTGTGTGTCTAACTCGAAGAGTAAGATGTCTGCAGGTGAAAGAATATGGGGTTAATGACCTGGGATTGTCGGGTGTCTCTCTCTCTCCCCCTCTCACTTTTCCATGGAGCCCCAAGGTCAACGTGCTCACCTTAGATAGGTGAATGCTGGACTCTCCATCTGCGTCTGGTGCAGGGTGCCGTTACCAGTTCCTTCACTGGGTTGAAACGTAGGCCTCTTGACCTCAGAGGATTGCTAACCGTCGTTAACTGCACGAACAGTGAGTTTCCGGGCACCTTTAATGTCCTTACAGTCTTTAGGTGCGTGGGCACGTTAGTATGGAATAGGGCTCTGTATAATGTTCTTTTCAAATGGTGTCTTTTGTCTTGCAGGGCTCTCGAGGCGGAAGATGGTGGTTTGAAGAGAGCCGTAGTTCGAGCCAGCGCATAGGAATGAAGCGCTTGGGAGTGCGTAAGTAAGTGCCTGTTGTCTGCTTTCGAAATGCACTCTAACTGTCTCTTTTCTTTTGCAGGTATGAGTTCGGATGCTGAAGAGACTCTGGAAAACGCCGGAGTATTTGCAGGCGCCTAATTGTGGAGGGCGCGATGGCATGTGAGTAAATAGCCTGCCTAATGTCTCTCCTTTTCTCTTTCAGGTGCAGGAATGCAGCGTTGAAGAAAACCGGAATTCGAGGGGTGCCGGTAAGTAAATTCCCCACAGGAATAATTATGCTTTTGTCTTCACAGGCTTTTAATGGCGGAGGAGCAGCGCGAAGAGTTGGTAACTGCCGATGGATCAGGTGAGGAAAGCGCTGCGAGTGAAGGTTGCTGTGCTAACATGTTGTTTATTTGTCTTTGCAGGTGCTTCTGAAGGCTGGATACAAGAAAGGTAAGCTTTTGTTCTCACAGATTCAGGATCGGAAGAAAGAAGACTGGAACCGACACAGTGAGCGTTCTGCTGCAGATGCAGAATAACGCGAAGCACGTTGCATCAATCATGTGTGGTTTAAATCGCCTTGGAGTGATGAGGCGTCTTCCTCCACTACCTCGCCCAGGAAAGAAAAGAGTTCCTGTTCTAGAAGAGTTCCAGTGTTGTATCCAGGGAGTGGAGCCTGCCCCACCCAGGTAAGAAACTAGTCCCGGCTCGCAGAGGATTCCCATATGGCTGGTAAGTAAGCAGCATGGTCTGCTGCAGGTAAGTCCACCCAAGCATCTTTATACATGTTATGAGCCCGGCGCTTCCAGTGCCGGGACCAGTGATTTTGATGAGCCTGGTGCCACCGGCGCCAGGACAAGGTCCAAAAGGTCCCAATGGGGACCGGCTGGTGCCTAGGATGAAGGTTAGAGGCCTGCTTCCAAGGACGTTGGGCTGGTCCTAGCCCCTTGGAAGCAGTGATCATGACAGCACCCCCCCTCAAGGCCCCTCCCAAGCATGTCTTCTCCGGGGGTTTTGGCTTGTCGGGGTGATTTAGATGGAATTTCTTGACCAGACGAGGTGCATGGAGATGTTCTGAGGGTTCCCAAGACCTTTCCTGGGGGCCGTATCCTTTCCAATCAACCAGGTAGTATAACTTAGATTTGGAGATTTTGGAGTCTAGGATGTTCTTTACTTCGAACTCAAGTTCTCCATCCACTAGAACAGGTTCTGGGAGTTTGGTCAATCGGGTTTCTGGTTGTACTGGTTTTAGTAGGGAGACATAGAATACTGGATGTATTTTCATATGAGAAGGCAATTCCAATTTGACAGCCACCGGATTAATTATGGCAGAGATGAGATAGGGTCCTAGGTATCTCGGGATGAAAGTGCGGGGTCCTTTTAGAGGCAGGTGCTTAGTGGATAACCAGACCTGATCTCCCACAGAGTAGTGAGGGGCCTCTTTACGGTGTAGATCCGCTCCTTTTTTGTATAGTGCTTTAGCTCTTTGCAGATGGGCAGTGGCTTCTTTAAAAGCATGAGTGATCACCGAGTGCAAGTGATCCACAGCAGGTGTTTCGAGTTTTTGGGGAGGATCCAGGTTAGAGGTCCTAGGATGGGTTCCGTATAACAGGAAGAAGGGAGTCTTCCCGGTTCCAGAATGGATCGAATTGTTATAAGCATATTCAGCGATCCAAAGAATATCCTTCCAAGGGTTTTCAGTTTGTTGGAGCATACAACGTAAATATTGCTCCAGAGTTTGATTTGTCCTCTCGGTTTGTCCGTCAGTTTGGGGATGGTGACTAGTTGAAAGTCTCACATCAATCTGGGCTAAGCGACAGCAACTTCGCCAAAAGTGGGAGATGAATTGACTTCCTCTATCGGAGACCAAAACCGAGGGGAAACCGTGTAACCGAACAATGTTTTCTAGGAATTCTCGGGCTAACACTGAAGCTGAAGGTAGGCCCTTTAGGGGAATGAAGTGAGCCATCTTGGAGAATAGATCCACGACTACTAAAATGGTATCATACCCTGAGCACGGAGGTAAGTCAGTGATGAAATCCATGGACAGGGTATGCCATGGACCGGGAGGGATGTCAAGCGGGTGTAAGAGGCCGGCTAGTTTCTCCTTCTGGCTTTTATTCTGAGCACACACACCGCAGGAGATTACAAAGTCTCTAATGTCCTTCTTCCATGATGGCCACCAGAAATGTCTTTTGACCTTTTCCATGGTTTTGGTAATGCCAGGGTGACCCTCCATTAATGAGTCATGATAACAGGAGATTACCTGTTTTTGTATTTTCTCACAGGGCAAGTACAATCGTCCTCGGAAATATGGTAGGTCTTGATCCACTGAGAAGTCCTTCCCCTTGAGTTGCCAGTCCTGTAATTCTGCCGGAGTTAGGAGTGATTTGACCGTTGTCTCGATGTCTTCAAGGGATTGAGCGCTGACCAAAACCAAAACTCTTTGTTCAGGGATTATGGGTATTGGTTCGGGATTGGTCAAGTGTTCATCTATTCCCATCCGGGAGAGGGCATCTGCTTTTCCGTTTTTACTGCCTGGTCGATAAGTAATTATAAAGTCAAACTCAGCCAAAAACAGAGCCCAGCGGAGCTGCCTGGAAGACTGAGCTTTGGCCGTCTTCAGATATTGTAAGTTGCGGTGATCTGTCATTACTGTGACTGTGTGTCTGGCTCCCAAAAGGTAATGCCGCCAGGCCTTAAAGGCCGATCTGATAGCTAGAAGTTCCTTGTCTGTAATAGTATAGTTGATCTCGGGAGCCGAGAATTTGCGGGACCAAAAGGCTACAGGATGTAATTGGTGTGTAACTGGATCCCTTTGTGATAAAACTGCCCCCATAGCAAGACTAGAAGCATTTGTTTCAACGATGTAGGGGAGTTCTGGGCGGGGATGTTTCAGAACAGGTGCAGAGATGAATTTAGCTTTTAATTCTTGGAAAGCTTGTTCCGCCTCTGTAGACCACTCAAAATGTTTGTTTTTCTTTAACAGAGCGGTGATGGGCTGGACTATTCGAGAGAATTCGGGAATGAACCTGCGGTAAAAGTTAGCGAAGCCTAACATGCTTTGAACTCCTTTTACAGAGGTTGGTGAAGGCCACCTGATGATTGCATCGACCTTTTTTGAATCCATATGGACTCCGTTAGGCGACAGTATGAATCCCAGGAATTCAACTTCAGTTACGTTGAAAACGCATTTTTCAAGCTTAGCAAAAAGGTTATGTTGACGCAATCTCTCGAGGACCTCTTTAACGTGTTTCCGATGTTCCTCTTCAGATGGTGAATAGACGAGGATGTCGTCAATATAGACAACTACACACACATCTATGAGTTCTCTGAGGACGTCATTCATAAAATACTGGAAGGCGGCCGGAGCGTTGCATAGTCCAAAGGGCATAACTTGATATTCAAACAGCCCATACTTGGTGCGGAAGGCCGTCTTCCATTCATCGCCCTCTTTTACTCGTACCAAATGGTAGGCTCCTCTGAGATCCAACTTTGTATATATACATGCGTTTTTGGCTTGGTCCAGGAGTTCAGGGATCAAAGGCAACAGGTATCTGTTTTTAACGGTGATTTGGTTCAGGGCGCGGTAATCTATACAAGTTCTAAGGTCTCCTTCCTTTTTCGGAACGAAGAACAAAGCCGAAGAAGCTGGGGATCTTGAAGGACGGATAAACCCGTTAGCTAGGTATTGGTCCAGATATTGTCTGAGGTGGAGATTCTCTGGCTCGGTGAGGGCATAAATCCTACTGCAAGGAGGAGTAGATCCGGGTATCAGGTCTATTTGACAGTCGTAAGACCTATGAGGAGGCAGGGAGTTAGCTTGGTCCTTCTGAAAGACGTCTTGGAATTCCTGGTATTCAGGAGGTAGTTGGGGAACCTCAGAAGAGATTGCTGCCAGTGAAACGTCGGGCCGAGGATAACAAGTGGGGATACATTCAGAAAACTGAACCGTCTTTGCTCGCCAATCGATCTGAGGATTGTGCTTCTCTAACCAAGGAATTCTAGAATGATCTGGAACTGAGGGGCCTTGATCACATCGAACACGATTTTCTCCCGGTGTCCATCTTGGCTCACTAACGTCACTTCCTGGGTGGTGTGAGTTACTGGTCCGGAGGCTATCTCCGTGCCATCCACTGTAGTAATGACGTCTTTTACTGCCTTAGGACAAAGAGGTAGATTCATCCTTGATACCATTTCACGGTCCACGTAATTGCCGATTGCTCCGCTGTCGATGTAAGCTTCAATTGCATGCAAACGATCCGGACGTTCAGGGCTAATGAGGACCATAGGCACCACGAAATGCGAGGTCACGGAACAGATTTTAACGCTCGGCAAGAGGACCTCTACACTTGTCGGGCTAGGTCGTTTCCCTGCTCAGAATTTGTGGTACAGGTAACTGCAGCTCCTACAGCCTTCTTAGCTGGTTTCACTGGACAGTCTCGAAGAAAGTGCCTCGAGTTTCCGCAATAGAGGCATAATTGCAGCTGTCTTCTCCTTTCTCGCTCTTTTTGGGTTAATGGTCCTTTCATGCCCCCTATTTGCATGGGTTCCACGGTGTCAACTCCCCTAGCTAAGGTCTGCGGTTTGGAAAACACTTGCGTATCAATTTAGGAACGATCAGCTTTCCTGTTCTGTAATCTGTGGTCCAATTGAACAACTAGGTCAATATAGTCTGAGCAGTCTTGTGGAGGATTCACAACTTGAGCTAACACATCCTTGAGCTCTCCACGCAGGCCTCTGTAGAAAAGCGTAATTCTCTTATCCTCAGGCCATTGAGTTTCCACTATAAGTCTGTTGAATGATGCGATGTAAGTCAAAAGGTCTTGATTACCCTGTCGTAACGAAAGGAGTTCATTGTCCAAGGCCTGCCCTTGTGAATGTCTTGCGAACAGTTTCTCCATGCTGGACTGGAAAGCCTGGAAATTATGAAGAACCGGATCATCCTGAGTGACTAAAGGGATCGACCAATCTGCGGCACTGCCACTGAGATAAGAAAGCACGAAGGCCACCTTGGCCTGATCTGTTGGGAAGGCTGCTGGCCTACATAAGAAGTGTAAGCGGCACTGGTTAATGAACACTGCAAATCTCTTTGGGTCACCAGAAAAGCGTTCGGGCGGAGCCAAGGGCACATTACCGGGTAGATTGATTTGCACTGGGTTTGTGGAGGATGCTGAAGGATAGTTTCCTCCTGAAGCGGGCAAAGGTGTTTGTCCTGCCTGCGTTTGTAGCAATTGCCTAGCAAGGTCATCTGTTCGCTCCTTGGATATAATCAGCTCTCTTCTTAGAGCGTTCGTTTCCTGACGAGCTGCATGTACTTCCGCTCTTAGTTCCCCAAGTAACTGGGCCAATTGATCGGTATCTGAGGTTTCCATTGCGCCTGGGTAGGAGTTTTGCGGTGGGCTTCACGTTCTGTAACGCTCACCTGATTCCCATGGAGGCGCTGGTCTTGGCAGGGTGGTAACTGTATCTTGAAAAGTGAAGTGCAGGACTCAATTGGCTTCCGGGGCTGGGCCTCTTCGCACTGTGTGTCTAACTCGAAGAGTAAGATGTCTGCAGGTGAAAGAATATGGGGTTAATGACCTGGGATTGTCGGGTGTCTCTCTCTCTCCCCCTCTCACTTTTCCGTGGAGCCCCAAGGTCAACGTGCTCACCTTAGATAGGTGAATGCTGGACTCTCCATCTGCGTCTGGTGCAGGGTGCCGTTACCAGTTCCTTCACTGGGTTGAAACGTAGGCCTCTTGACTTCCGAGGATTGCTAACCGTTGTTAACTGCACGAACGGTGAGTTTCCGGGCACCTTTAATGTCCTTACAGTCTTTAGGTGCGTGGGCACGTTAGTATGGAATAGGGCTCTGTATAATGTTCTTTTCAAATGGTGCCTTTTGTCTTGCAGGGCTCTCGAGGCGGAAGATGGTGGTTTGAAGAGAGCCGGAGTTCGAGCCAGCGCATAGGAATGAAGCGCTTGGGAGTGCGTAAGTAAGTGCCTGTTGCCTGCTTTCGAAATGCACTCCTACTGTCTCTTTTCTTTTGCAGGTATGAGTTCGGATGCTGAAGAGACTCTGGAAAACGCCGGAGTATTTGCAGGCGCCTAATTGTGGAGGGCGCTTTGGCGCGTGAGTAAATAGCCTGCCTAATGTCTCTCCTTTTCTCTTTCAGGTGCAGGAATGCAGCGTTGAAGAAAACCGGAATTCGAGGGGTGCCGGTAAGTAAATTCCCCACAGGAATAATTATGCTTTTGTCTTCACAGGCTTTTAATGGCGGAGGAGCAGCGCGAAGAGTTGGTAACTGCCGATGGATCAGGTGAGGAAAGCGCTGCGAGTAAAGGTTGCTGTGCTAACCTGTTGTTTCTTTGTCTTTGCAGATGCTTCTGAAGGCTGGATACAAGAAAGGTAAGCTTTTGTTCTCATAGATTCAGGATCGGAAGAAAGAAGACTGGAACCGACACAGTGAGCGTTCTGCTGCAGATGCAGAATAACGCGAAGCACGTTGCATCAATCAGGTGTGGTTTAAATCGCCTTGGAGTGATGAGGCGTCTTCCTCCACTGCCTCGCCCAGGAAAGAAAAGAGTTCCTGTTCTAGAAGAGTTCCAGTGTTGTATCCAGGGAGTGGAGCCTGCCCCACCCAGGTAAGAAACTAGTCCTGACTCGCAGAGGATTACCATATGGCTGGTAAGTAAGCAGCATGGTCTGCTGCAGGTAAGTCCACCCAAGCATCTTTATACATGTTATGAGCCCGGCGCTTCCAGTGCCGGGACCAGTGATTTTGATGAGCCTGGTGCCACCGGCACCAGGACAAGGTCCAAAAGGTCCCAATGGGGACCGGCTGGTGCCTAGGATGAAGGTTAGAGGCCTGCTTCCAAGGACGTTGGGCTGGTCCTAGCCCCTTGGAAGCAGTGATCATGACACAAACATGATCCAACATGTGCTTAGCGCAGCACACTATCAAACATGTTGACACACCTGATTGATGCACTTAACTAAAGGTTCCCGACCAACACAACAAATATGTAAGATAAATTTAAAAACATCTCTTTTTGCCAGAGTATATTTCACAGGAGCTTAGCTAGGCACCTACAGAACTTCTACTGCGCATGTCTTATTCTAGATAGGCATTTACTCTAGGTGCAAACCAAATGCAAATGCAGACATGATACAATAATAGCCACCACCCACGTTCGCAGTTATGCACTTAGGCATGTTTATATTAATTCATCAGAGAAAATATGTAGACAATCAGAATGTCTCATAATTGGTATAGTGGTGAACGTGAAAATATAGGTGGTAAGTGTTTGCATTGGGCACATGAGTAAATAAATTGTAACACACTTTGCATCAATAACTACTTTGCATTGGACCAATACAGCACTTCAAACATAAATGATTTCCCTCTAATCTGAGACATACTAGCTGACACTTTGGTTATGAATACACTACACGTTGAGGCAGGTTCAGCTCTAATTTACTCCCATACCCACACATTGGATTAGCACAATTATGATATTTTGACCCCTTCTGTGTGAAAGAATCAACCCTCAGATACGAAATTTAGAATCAGGCCACTTCATCGGTCACTCAGTACCTCAGTGACAGAGGGAGATGTGCCTTCTGTGTCAGTTTGACACAGGATAAAATAACACCGCAGACAAGGGTCGTAATTAATTTTTTGATTGTTTGATTATTGCCCTGTTTATACTCACACAAGGATTTTTGCCTTTTTGCTCATAATTGACTCGTCTGGCTCTTTTTTTCTGCCAAGTAGGAGCCGCCCATCTGCCGAAACTCTCCCTGCGTCTTGCACAGGCAAAAGCAGCTCCTCTCTTTCCACAGCCAGCTAGCAGACTGCTAAAACTGCTAAAAGGCAATTTCGATAAATTAGGGTTTTGATTTTAAGAAAGTGTTTTTAATCACAGTTTTTTTCATGCAATAATATGCCAGGTCAAGTAGTGTATGATCCTTGTTTATTAAGGTTATGATTGGTTTGTTTTGTTCTGATTTGTCTTGTATTGATTTGTTAGAAAAATGTTGTAACTGCTTGACAGTTATTATTTGCTTGTATTCAAACAATTGTTTTGTTTGTTTATCTTTTGTTTTTGTAAACGTTTTTATAAACTATATACAAATAAACACAATAATAATACAATAATATCAAACATGTCTCTGGCATGGCCATGGGGCAAGAGTCCAGGCCTTCATCACCCCCAGGGGCCACTTGGACCCGGTCCTGGCGCTTTTGGCGCCAGGCTCATAGAAATGTATGCTTGGAACACTCTGTGACTAAAGCACGTGCATCAGGGCCGGGCGTGGCCATAGAACAGCATTGGGAAGCACGTGCTGGAATCCTTGGCCGAGGCAAGGTGGAGCCACAAGTCGTGGCTAAAGGGAGGGACCACAGCCAGCCTATATAAGACCAGCCCAACCACATGCCCTCGCTTTGCGTTACTCTGTTTTGCAGCATGATGCTTACCACCATATCTCACCTTGATTCCAGTGCTCCAGCTCTGAAGACCATCTTACTTGCCTGACTTCAGCCAATCCATCATTGAAGGTGTACCTACCTGACTCCAGCCGCTCCACCACTGAAGGTGCGCTTACCTGACTTCAGCCGCTCAATCGCTGAAGGTGCACCTACCTACTCCAGTCGCTCCATCGCTGAAGGTGCGCTTACCTGACTCCAGCCACTCCATCACTGTACGCGCACCCTACCGGCATTCCGTTGGAGTTGGGGCCTCTTCTCTATCGATTTGGACTTCCAGCGACGCGGGAACCTTTCGCTACTTCTCCGCTTCTCTGCGGTATCTTCCTCCGGAGCCACCGAACTGTCTTCAAGCCTCCTGACTCTGATCCACGCTGTCGGACCGCTTCTACAAGGGAAAAGACACAACAGGTTAGAAAACTCATAATCACAAACTCTGAGCTGTATCTTAGCTGAGTCTTGACTCCCATCATAACGGTCAGTCTACCTGTTGACCTTGAGAGTCCATCATCCTCAGGGGAGTGCCAGGATTTGCTCCACGCTTCTGATCGTCATCTTCACACCTATAGGGAAGAGCAGAGACATTGCTTACCACCAAACAACATTATTGCTTACCACCAAATCAAGACTCATTGCTAAAGACATTATTGAAAAAACCAAAGACTTACCCTTCAAGTGGATTAGTCATAGCCGGTCTGGATCACCACTTTGCGGGCCAGTGAAGCAACTAGACCCATTCTACGCGCCCCTGCTGAAGGTAGCAGGACAGAGAGCCCAGCATTACAAATAACAGGTGAGATTGCATGGGAAGGCTCTTGTGCATACCGTTCTGGCACGAAAGGGGCAAGGGAATTCATAACACCTCCGCTCCATCCTCACCCCCTCTCCTCTCCTCCCAGGGGAAATACCAGCATCCAGAACAACATTCTCCGCAGCAGCTGGGGAAGACAGCCGATACCGGGGATCCAAGTCGAGGGAGGGTTCCAACCGTGCCACAACACCCCCACAGAGACCAGGTGAGCGTAACAGAACGCAAAGCCTCTCTGGATCTCTGCCTGGGCATAATGGAGACCTCTAAAACAGACTAATTAGCACAACTTCTGGAGGAGCTGTGGGCTGAAGTGCATGCCTCAAGGCAAGAGACTAATTCCTTGAGGAGAGACCTCATAGTAGCCCGAGAGTGAACGGATTATCTTGCAAGGCAGATGCTGCAAGCACACGCAGGACAAACTCCGTTACCCGGAATCACGCCAACTCCGTTGCCCCAGCCATCACCTCCAGTGCAGGTGGTACTCCCGGGGGCTGTTCCCCTGGCTCCACCAGAATGTTTCTTCAGCGACCCGAACAAATACGCTGTGTTTATGAACCAGTGTCACCTCCACTTCTTGTGTCGACCAGGAGCTTTCCCTAATGACAGCGCAAGGGTGGCTTTTGTACTTTCCTATATGGGAGGTTGTGCAGCCAACTGGTTCATCCCATTAGTAACCCAGGATGATCCAATACTTCGGAACTTTGGGGAATTCCAACGGAAATTGGAAAAACTGTTTGCCCGGCACACCCAAGGACAAGCATTAGAAAACGAGTTACTATCTCTTAGACAAGGGAATCATGACCTATTAACTTACATTGCCACCTTCAACCGCCTCATTGCACAGACTAATTGGCAGGAAGAGAAAAGAACCACATTATTTCACCGAGGGGTACGGGGTGAGTTAAAAGATGTGTTAGCTCAAGTGGTCAATCTGCCCGAGGGTTGTGCGGAATATATTAACCTAACCATACAATTGGACCACCGTCTTCAAGACCAAAAAATGGATCGCACACAGGCAGAAGGGAGGCCAGTTTACCTGCGACCACGGGACAGTCAAAACAATGCTCATGAAGCTACTGAACCTATGCAGATCGGGGGGTTGCAAGCTCCCACTTCCATGGCTGAGAGAGAAAAGAGGAGACAACAGCAACGTTGTCTATATTGCGGCAAGGCTGTACATTTCTTGCACAATTGCCCTGTTAAACCCCCCAAGAAAGTGGTAGGGGCTGTGGATAATGAAACCGAAGAAAAGGAACAGGAGTCGGTGGAAAACTCGGATGTCCGGCAAGTGCAGGGGTCCACTTGCCGAGCGGAATCAAGAAAGCTGAACAGACCTCCCAGCTAGTCATCCCGGTGCTTCTAACGCAACACCAACAGCCATCAAGAATCCATGCCCTGGAAGCCTACATTGATGGTGGTGCGGTGGGGAATTAAATCGATCAGGATTTGGCCACACGGATAGGCCTTCCACTTCAGAAAAAACCACGCTCGGAAAATGTCACTGCCGTGGATGGCTCACAGCTGTCTTTGGGAGCAGTAACTCAACACACCGAGAAAGTAATGCTGACATGTCAGAATGGTCATCAGGAAAGCATTTTGTTTGACCTTATAGGGGCCCCCCAGTTCCAAATGATCCTCGCAATGCCGTGGCTTGAAACCCATAACTCATGGTTTGACTGGCGCACCCGGAAGTTGACCTTGCCCCAGGAATGTGCAAAATGTTGTTACCACAGGGAGGGGAGGAAAGTACAGCTCGAAGGAAAATCCATTCTAGGAATTGTTGGTTCACTACCTTCTGAATATCAAGACTTTTTGGACGTATTCCAAAAGGAACAAGCTAATACCCTACCACCCCACAGAACTTATGACTGCCAAATCGATCTGGTCCCCGGAGCACAAGTTCCCTGCTGCAGGATCAACGCTCTGACTGAGCAGGAAAACCAACACCTAAGAACGTACCTAGACCAGTTTTTAGCTAATGGGTTCATCCGCCCGTCCAAGTCTGCAGCCTCATCAGTGCTCTTTTTCGTACCAAAGAAGGAGGGACCTCAGGACTTGTATACATTATAGGGCATTAAATTAGATCACTGTGAAGAATAGGTATCCCCTGCCGCTTATTCCCGAACTACTTGATCAGGTAAAGAATGCACAAATCTATACAAAACTGGACCTACGGGGAGCTTACCATTTGGTAAGAGTGAAAAAGGGTGACAAATGGAAAACTGCATTCAGAACCAAGTACAGACTTTTTGAGTACCAGGTTATGCCCTTTGGGCTATGCAACACACCAGCAGCATTTCAGTTCTTTATGAAAGATGTACTCCACGAATGATTGGATATTTGTGTTCTAGTTTACATCAATGACATTCTCAGCTATTCAAAGTCCATAGAAGACCACATGGGACAAGTGCGAGCTATTCTGCAAAAACTCAGCCAACATTGACTATTTGCCAAACTGGAGAAATGCTCCTTCCACGTCACGGAAGTTGAGTTCCTGGGCTTCATGCTGACCCCGCGAGGGGTACACATGGACACTCGTAAAGTAGAGGCTATTCTTCAGTGGCTGTTTCCGACATCGGTCAAGGCAGTACAAAGCGTACTTAGATTTGGTAATTTCTACCAGCGATTCATTCCAGGATTTTCCCAAATTAAAATCGGCTTTCACCTCAGCACCCATCCTTCGGCATCCTCGACCCTATCTTCCCTATATCGTTGAGACCGATGCCTCCAGTGTGGCCATGGTGGGCAGTATTATCGCAAAAGGATCCAGACACGGGACAGTTACACCCCATAGCATTTTGGTCTCGCAAGTTTACAGCGCCAGAAAAGAACTATGCCATAACCGGCAAAGAATTACTGGCGATCAAAGGGGCTCTTAAAACTTGGAGACACTATCTCCTAGGAGCTAGACATACTGTCACCATTATTACAGATCACCGTAATCTACACTATTTGAAACCTGCCGAGGCCCAATCTTCCCATCATCTTCGCTGGGCTCTCTTCTGCGTGGAGTATGATTTTGTGATCACGTATCGGCCAGCAGTGCGTAACGGAAAGGCAGATGCTCTGACATGAATGGGAAAGGAGAAGGATGCCTTTATGCCATCAGAACCAGTATCTATCATCCCAGAAGAACGGATTCAAAATCAAATCGCTGTAACCACATGCTGGGAAGATTTAAAGATTGACCTCCTGTCTCAAATGGATCAAGCCACCCAACAAGAATGGTTACGCATAGGGAACCAGTACTCCATTAAAGGCAACTTACCCTATTTCCAGGGGAGGCTATACATCAAGGACAAATAAACTCAAAACAAGATCATTGCAAATTACCATGAATCATTTGCAGAGGGACACTCCAGAATTACTAAGACCCAAGCCCAAATCAGGAAAAGTTATTGGTGGCCCACTTTGAGAAAAGACGTGGCACAATTTATTATTACCTGCAGAGTTGTGCACAACAGACATCCCAAAAATGACGTCCCGCAGGATTATTGCATCCCCTAGCTATACCACCGATCCCTTGGCATACATTATTCATGGAATTTATTACAGAGTTACCTCCCTGTAATGGCTTCAACACAATCTTAGTGGTGGTAGATTTGTTCTCCAAGATGGCACACTTTATTCCCCTTAAAGGACTTGTACCGCTGGAGCTCTAGCAACTGTATTCCTCGAACAGATAGTCAAGCTACATGGTTTTCCTTCAGGTTTCTGACCAAGGAACGCAATTTGTCTCAGCATTTTGGAGGAGTTGTTGCAAGATTGCGCAGATTGACCTTCCCCTCTCCACTAGTCACCATCCCCAGCCCGATGGTCAAATGGAAAGAACTAACCAGACGCTGGAACAATACCTGAGATGCATGCTGCAGCAAACCGAAAAACCTTGGAAGGACATTCTCTGGTTAATTGAATTTGTGTACAACAACTCCATCCACACCAGTACTGGACAAACCCCATTCTATATTATGAACGGACGGCAGTCCTGGACGTCCTTCTTTGACCCGCTTGATGAGCTAGAAATGCCAGCTATTACCTCCCTACATAAGACAATTACTCAAACTCTGAAAGAACCAACCAGGAATTTGACCAAAGCCAAGGAACAACAAAAGAGGTATGCTGACAGACATAGAAGGGAAGCCCCACATTACCGTATTGGGGATAGAGTATGGTTGGCTGCCAGGAATGTACCACTGAAAGGGCCTTGAGCCTTCCGTCCCAGATATCTCGAACCTTATCTCATCAGGGCCATTATCAACCCGGCCCCAGTAAAACTTCATCTACCCGCCAATATGCAAATTCATCCAGTGTTTCACGTCTCACTCCTGAAGCCGGTTAAGCCCAAAACCAGAATCAAAAAGCATCCAGAGCCAGAAATTATCGAAGGGGAACCTGAATACGAGGTTAAAGACATTCTGGAATCGAAAATAGTACGAGGAAAACTATACTATTTAATTGATTGGGAAGGCTATGGACCTCAAGATCGCACTTGGGAACCAATTAAATTTGTCCATGCACCTCGATTAATCAGGCGGTTCCACCGCGACAATCCCGCCAAACCTAGACGGGGAGAAGGGCGCCCGTGAGAAGGGCCTTGCGGGGGAGTGCTGTCGTGGCCATGGGGCAAGGGCCTTCATCACCGGGCCACTTGGACCCACTTCTGGCGCCTTTGGCGCCAGGCTCATAGAAATGTATGCTTGGAACATTCTGTGCCTAAAGCACATGCAACAGCGCCGGGCTTGGCCATAGAACAACATTGGGAGGCATGTGCTGGAATCCTTGGGCAAGGCAAGGTGGAGCCACAAAGCGTGGCTAAAGGGAGGGGCCGGAGCCAGCCTATATAAGGCCAGCCCAGCCACATGTCCTTGCTTCAGGTTACTCTGCTTTGCAGCGTGACGCTTACCGCTGTATCTCACCTTGATTCCGGTACTCCAGCCCTGAAGACCATCTTACTTACCTGACTTCAGCCGCTCCATCGCTGAAGGCGTACCTACCTGACTCCAGCCGCTCCATAGTTGAAGGCGTACCTACCTGACTCCAGCCGCTCCACAGCTGAAGGTGCGCTTACCTTACTTCAGCCGCTCCATTGCTGAAGGCAAACCTACCTGACTCCAGCCGCTCCACCGCTGAAGGTGCGCTTACCTGACTCCAGCCGCTCCATCGCTGAGACGCGCCCACCTGATCCCAGCCGCTCAATTGCTGAAGGCACACCTACCTGACTCCAGTCGCTCCATCACTGAAGGTGCGCTTACCCGATCTCAGCCACTCCATTGCTGTACGCGCACCCTACCAGCATTCTGTCGGAGTCAGGCTTCTTCTCTACCGATTCAGACTTCCAGCGACACGGGAGCCTTTCGCTACTTCTCCACTTCTCTGCGGTATCTTCCTCCAGAGCCACCAAACTGTCTTCAAGCCTCCGGACTCTTCTCCACGCCTTTGGACCGCTCCTACAAGGGAAAAGAACACAACAGGTTAGAAATCTCATAATCACAAACTCTGGGCTGTGTCTTAGCTGAGTCTTGACTGCCATCATAACGGTCAGTCTACCTGTTGACTTTGAGAGTCCATCATCCTCAGGGGAGTCCCAGGGTTCACTCCACGCTTCCGATCGTCATCTTCACACCAATAGGGAAGAGCAGAGACATTGCAAGACAACATCATTGCTTACCACTGTCATTGCTAAAGACATTATTGAAAAAAACAAAGACTTAGCCTTCAAGTGGATTGGTCACAGACGGTCTGGATCGCCACTTCACGAGACAGTGAAGCAACTAGGCCCATTCAACGTGCCCCAGCTGAAGGAAGCAGGACAGAGAGCCCAGCATTACAAATAAAAGGTGATCTTGCATGGGAAGGCTCTTGTGCATACCATTCTGGCACGAAAGGGTTGAGGGAATTTGTAACTCCTCCGCTCCATCCTCACTCCCTCTCCTCTACTCCCAGGGGCAATGCTAGCATCCAGAACAACATTCAACGCAGCAGTTGGGAAAGACAGCCGATACCGGGGAGCCAAGTCGAGGGAGGGCTCCAACCGTGCCCCAACGCCCTCACAGAGACCAGGTGAGCGTAACAGTCTCATCCCAGGAATATATATATATATATATGAAACTTAGGTAAAATGTGGTAAGTCTATTGAAGGGAAATGTTGGGGCCCTGTGTTCGGATTGTGTAAGTGTGTACCACCAGTAACTATTAGACTGGAATTAGAATGTATATCATTATTAACTCATTGCAAGATAAAAAACAGTTTATTACTATTTAGAATGACAACTCTTTCCTGTCCCAGCTGGGTGAATCTATTGTTTCAGGGTCAATTATACGGATTAAAAGAGTAAATCAATTTTGTCATCTCATGTCACAACTTTTATGATACTATTGGTTGGACCATGAATTTAGATATGGATTACTGAGCATTGAAAAATTGTCTTACTGAGAAGGCATACTTATTAGATTAGATAGGCAATATAGAGCATCTTGCCAATCTTACCAGTTTTAGAGAATGCTCAACACAATTATTTATCATCCTTGCACCAGCTAACTTTTTATTATTTACTACCGACAGGCAACTGCAGCATTTTATCATGAAACTCTGGTTTCATGTATTTCCAACTTTATTGTAATGTAACTCATGCTTGGTATGAGGTCCCTCGTGGTGATAAAATGTGTAGTATATGTTACAATTCATTAGAATCTTCTCGTCACCTTTTGCCTCAATGCCTCTCCCTTATTTTGTATTCACAAAATAACACTTTTACTCTGGATTTGGCTTATTTAGTTATAAAGTTGGGCTCATCCCAATAGCAAGCAGATCTAATATTGCTATCCACCGCTTGACATGACGAAGCCTCGAGATGGTACGCACCCCTTCCAGAGACATTACATACCCTCGAGCCTCCTGGTATTTTGTGAGGGTCGGATGATAGCCAGTACAACACTGGCCTTAGTCCACCCTCTTCATCAATTGGGCTCAAGTCACACTCCATCCATATTAAAGCATTTGGTGCACTTTGAAGGAGTAAAGAATACTTTTCAGCAATGTATTTCCTGCTGTATGCAAATATTGTGTGTTAGCATGGCCCCATATGTCAGCTCCATAAAGTCGTGAAGCTTCTCGGGTAATATATATATTTCTAAAACCGGTGTGACTGAACCCCCACCATGATTAAAATAGTATCTGTTTAATGCTCCTCTGTTTTACCCAAGATTAGCATTAGCCTTGAGTAGCTCTGGGCCCCAATCAGTGTTACTTTCAATGATCTATATAGGTACTGTGTGGAAGTATAATTGTTTAATCAAATAGCACTTATTTGAAGAAAAAAAATTCTTTCATTGTATGCTTTGTCCTTCTCCCAGACGTACTAAATACACACAGGATTCTCAGTTTTGGTCTTCAACTATGCCTACTAAAAGCATAAAGGCTTCCAAGGGCTTTGTCCTTCTCCCATGTGTTCTTAATGGTGTCCAGTCAATTGGTCGAAAAAAAACTGGTCGACTGCAATTTGGTCGACGCAATTTGGTCGAAAACCAAATGGTCAATTTTTTTTTTTATTTATATATTTATTTTTCGGGTTTTCGTTTAGTAAAAAAAGGGGTTTTTAGAGAAAAAAAGGGGGTTGGGGGGGACCCCCCCAAAAAAATAAAAAAAAAGGGTTAAAATAAAAAAAAAAAAATTCGACCATTTGGTTTTCGATCAAATTGGTTCGACCATTTGTCTGGTCGACCATTTTTTTCGACCAAATGTCTGGCAACCGTACTTAATGCATGCAGCATTCGCTTTGGCTTTCTCCACGACCTCCTTACTGCACACGGAGTGCTCAGATCTTTTGCTTTCCCTTCTACTCTGCCTTCTAAGTGCATGTAGGATTCTCAGTGATTTTACCTTTTCATTTGCCAACTAAGGGCTTGATTCACACAGCGTTTTCCTATGGGATTGCGCCATTATAAAACGCTTCTGTGAATCAGCCCCTAAATGCTGCAGGGTCCTCTGCCTACTCATTGCAAGCTTGTTTGTTAGTGCTTTTGCCTTCTCCTCCACCTACTTAATGTGGCAGGAATTTTCACTGCATTGACCACCTCCACCTACTAAATGGCCCCATGGTTCTACTCAGGTCATGTGGGGTTATCAGTTATTTACCTTCCTCCTCAATCTTCTAAATTCATGTGGGGCTTTCTGTGCTTTGGTCTTCTCCTATGCCTATTAAACATACCTGGGATTTTCGGTGCTTTGCCCTTCTCTTCAACACACACATTGAAAGTGGGGCTCTTAGTCCTTTGGCCTTCTCCTCCACCAACTAAATGTACCTGGAGTTTTCAGTGCATTGTCCACCCACCAACTAAATTCCCCAATTGTACTCAGAGCTGTGCTTTTCTCCTCAATCTCCTAAATGTGTGCAGATAGTTTTGTGTTTTGAAATTCTATTATGGGGCTCTCTGTGCTTTGGCATTTATCTCCACCTACTGAATGCTTGTAGGGTTCTCTGTTGTTTGGCCTTTCAATATGGATACAAAATGCAAATTGGGTTCTTAGAGCATTGGCCTACTTCCCCACCTACTGAATCCACTTGGGATGATCAGTGCTTTGCCTTCTCCTTTGACTATTCAATGCATGTGGGGTTCTCAGTGCTTTGGCTTTCTCCTAAGCATCCAACATGCACACAGGGTGTTCACTGTTTTGGACTCCTCGTTTGCCAACTTAAAGCACATGGGGTGAGTAGTGTTTTTGCCATCTCCTCCCAATACTGAACGCATGTGGGGTTGCACTTCTATGCTGCCTGCTAAATTACACATGAGGTTATCAGGCCTTTGGCCTTCTCATATGCCTACTAAATTCACATTAGGCTTGCAGTTCATGATGTGGCCTTCTCCTATGCTAACTAAAGACAAAATGGAGTTCTCAATGCTTTAGCCTTCTTCTGTGCTTAATAAATACACATTGCGTTCTCAGTACTTTGGCCTTCCAATCTGCCTACTAAAAGCACATACTAAAAACATATACTCTGCCTTCTATGTGCAGGTAGGCACAGATAAAGCCAACCTCAGAAAATTACAAGTCCCCCAAATGTTGCCATTCTCATTCCAAAACACTTGCCATGAAACCCCCATGTTTTTGAACTGCGTAGAGAGCTGCACTGGCTGCCTGTTACATCCTGCATAGAGTTCAAGATGCTCACATTGGTGCACAAATGTGTGCATTGCTCTGCACCCGATTGCATCGTAAAAAGACTGATGAAATATCCACCTAGCAGAACTTTATGGTCCTCGGGAACTGGGCTACTTGCGTGCATGAAGGCAATACGCATCATGGGCAACAGAAGATCTTTCGAAACAATAGCTCCTAAAGCATGGAATATCTTACCCTATGCTCTCCGGCAGGAAGCCAACGTCCTGCTTTTTCGTAAAGACTTGAAGACGCTTGTGTTCACTTAAAAACTAGTAGCCTACACTTCCTTCAGTTGTGTCTCGTGCTCCATGTTCTATTATTTGTCCGCCCTGATGCCTGCAGGCTTTGGCACTATATAAATAAATAAATAAATACATAAACGTAGGATTGTCAGTGTTTTGCCTTCTCCTTTGCCCCCTAAATGCAAGTGGGGTTCACCTAGAAAACACACCTGGTGTATCAGTGCTTTGGCCTTCTCCCACATCTACTCAACTCATATGGCATTCTGAGTGTTGGACCTTCTCTTGTGCCCTCTAAATGTGCATTTGGTTTCTCTGTGATTCATCTGTCTCCTACACCCACTACATGCACATGGGCTTCTCAGTGCTTTGGCCTTCTCTTCCACCTACTAATGCTTTTGGGATTCTGAATGGTTGCCGTTCTCCTGTGCCTACTAAATGCAAATGGGTGGACACTGCACCTGCAATCACAATTCACAGACACACACACCTACAAATCGTGTTCTCCCAAATCCCACCAAATACAATTGTGGCCTAATTCCTTGTCCCTTTCCATCCCCTACTATTGATTTATTGCTACTCTACCTATACTATCCTAGTTACAATTCCCTACCCTAATTAACCTGAGCTGCTCCTGCCTCCTCAAACACCAAATGTTGACTGTTGCAAGTTTCTACTTTCCTACCTCTATACAGAAATCTATCAAATCAAGTAGAACCCCATTTCTAAAAACTCTGGAAAAACACATAGTGTACTATCTGTTTTTGTTTTTGCTTGCACCATCCTGTTTTTGCTTAATATTTACCAAGAATACTGTAAGCAATAGTTTTACATATAAATATATTTAGCAGTTGCTGGAGCCATTTATGCAAATTCAGTAGACCATCATACATCACAGCCATAACAATTTTGTTTCAGTAAAGAATTGCTGAGAGGGCTCCCTCCTGGACCCTAATATAGGATAAAATCATTCAATTAAAGGCCTCTAATTTGAACCCCAACCATCTACCCAGTGGCCTGTAAAACGCCCCAGCCACCAGTATTTCCTGAGTTGAAGGCAGTTCTGACATACATTTGGCGAAGCAAACCACCCTACTATAGTATCTCCAAGATAATTCAAATGCTGTACTCTGGTCAGAACAAATGCCAACAAATGAACCAGGTGTAAAAAGGTACACAATCATTAACACATTTATTTGTGGATGACACCATTCTCCAAATAGAATATGATGTGTTTTCTTCAAGGGTTTTGGCTGATTATACCTGGGGTCTAAACTCAGCAGATAGAAAGGTTTTACATGAACAGTTTGTCTAAGGATGTGCTTGCTGATGCCCACTCCACTCTCATGATCAGACTAAGATCAATTTATATTCCCAATTTAGATAACAATCTGCCATGACGCCTTGTAGAAAACACTGATAAACAAACCAAAGGGTCTAATGAGTAACGTGGAACTTGACAAGTTAACTACTGGTTAATTAAATAGCTTACTCTACGGTGAGCTCAACATCATCTCATTTCTCAGTGTTTCAAAACTCTGGCAGCTCTGGCAGCTTTGAACATCACTTATCCCAGTGAACATGTAAGCATGGCTACCAGTAAGTCAGGAAAATAGGACAGTTCTGTGCTACAGGGTGCATTGTTGCTAGATCTTAGTGTTCTTGGGGGTATGTAGGGCAAGGAATTTCCTTCTAGATGATTCCAGTCCTTTTCCATAGTAGGATCTGTGTGTAATGCATAGAGTTTTGAAGTAGATCATCTGTTTGACTGTGAGTCGGAGGCAGGAAGAAGTGCAAGCTATGTTAGGGAAAGGGACAGTAGAGCTTGTTCCCCAGCGACTCCAGGGCTCCAGAGTCTATTCCAGATATTTCCTTGTAAGAAAGAAGACAGGGGGGTTGAAGACCCATACTTGACCAGCGATGTCTGAACAGGTACCTGAAGTCCCTAAAATACAGCAGCACATGCTCAGCCAACTGGAGGAAGGGGATTTCTTGACGTTTTTGGACCTAGAGGTATTCCTTTCAAGTGTGCCCCTGCTTAGCATCTTCAGGGCTGCAACGTGTAGGTCCACACATACCTTCACAAAGTTCTACTGCGTCGAGAGGGATTTCAGTGAGGAGTCCAGAGTCAGCCAGGCATTGCTACACACCTGTTTGCTTGAGGTGAATCTTTTCTAGGGGTAATTGTTAATTGCTTCTGTTGATCCGTGGTACCTCCCGTGGTTGTGTAATGTTGTACTGCTGTGTATTCGTTATTCATGTGCATTTGAATCCATGCCAGACCTCATGCTGGAGAAGGTTTAAGTTACTTATCTGTAACTATTGTTCTACAGCATGGGTCTGCCATGGATTCACATGTGAACCCTCCCTGCGGCCCCTCTGCGACTCTTCTTGGTCATACTTCCACTTTACGTGCTTACCAAATCTGACGATGGCTGCCATAGGCGGGGCTTAGGGAGAGGACTATCATTGGATGAGGGCAGTATGACGAGAGGACAGTAATTGGCTTAGAGGAGAAATATAGTTTCAAAGTGAAAGTGAATGTGAAGCTATTTTTTCTTTTACTGAGGATTCGATGACAGGGAATATTCATGAACATTTGACTCCATGCCAGACCCATGCTGTAACTTCAATCATATCTATATCTGAGACAGGGGCATGCACTTCTCCATCAAATACTTAAAAAAAAAATACTGCACAAAATAACCCCAAATAAAGCATGGATCGCGAGTTAACACTTCCTGCCCAAGTTGTTTCAAAACGGGTCCAACTCCGTCCAGCAGTTTTGGCTGTGTGCTTTGGCTAAAATCAACTTTGTTTGACTATGGGAAAATGAACGGGAAGTAGGCCGCAACTTTTATATTGTTTAACGGATCTTTATGAAAAGTCTGTGAGTCCCTAATCACTTTCGAAATTCCGATCAAATCCATTACTCAAATCAACAGATATTAACAATTAAAATGTAAGGTGCTCCTATTGGGTTCCTATGGAAGTCCGACTAACCTTAACCATAGGGCAGCTATCACTGATATATATATATATATATATATTACATGGCCACGGTTGTGGCCATGTAGTTATGGTTAAGTTGCTGTTTCCATAGGAAGAGCACTTTTTGGGCGGCTTATAACTTCACTCTCCCTTGATGAATCCTCACCAAACTTTGTATAAAACGTATTTGGCTCACTCTGAATTTTTTTACAAAGTTTGGTGAGGATTCGTCCAGGGGTGGCAAAGTTATAGGGGGGGTCCCAAAACTTTTTTTTTCCCATAGACATAATGGGAAAAAACTTTGCTCACGCCCACAGCCCAAACCAATGGACGGATTTACACCAAATTTGCGGCAGGAGCGGCGGCTTGGTCCCGAAAGCGTGCTTTGGTTTATTTGGTGTGAATCCGTCCAGTAGTTCTTTAAAAAATGACAAAAATGTAAGAGAAGAAAATTAGTGATATCTGTGTTCGCTTCGCTGACACACTTCCCTGTTCGCTCCGCGGACTGGACGGTGATTGGGCAAGCAGCTTGCGTGATGGCCCCGGACATCTGACGTGCTCTCTCATTGGATGCGGTGAAAGCGTGCAGTGCGTCTGGCTTCAGAGACGCCCGCCATCTTTGTTCCTCGCCGCCTGCACAGTAAGTCTTGTGTCTGTCTCCTGTTCCTCCCACCCCCGCTTATGCCCCGTGTGTCCTTCTTGTCCCCCCACCCCCACTCATGCTCCGTGTCTCCCCTGTTCCTCCAGCCCCCTGCTCACGCCATCGGCACACGGTGGCCAGCGGAGGGCCGAGGAGCGGGATCTGCCGCCTGCACACGAACGCTGTGTGTCTCTCTCCCTCCCCCCACCCCCTGCTCATGCCCTGTGTGTCTCTCTCCCTCCCCCCACCCCCTGCTCATGCCCTGTGTGTCTCTCCCCCCCACCCCCACTCATGCCCTGTGTGTCTCTCTCCCTCCCCTCACACCCCGCTCATGCCCCGTGTGTCTATCTCCCCTTCCCCCGCACCCCCTGCTCATGCCCCGTGTGTCTCTCTCCCACCCCCCACCCCCGCTCATGCCCCGTGTGTCATTCTACCTCCCCCCCACCCCCGCTCACGCCCCGTGTATCTCTCCCCCTCCCGCCCATCCGTCCGCTCATGCCCCGTGTCTCTCTCCCCTTCACCCCACCCCCTGCTCATGCCCCGTGTGTCTCTCTCCCTCCCCGCTCATGCCCCGTGGGTCTCTCTCCCTCCCCCCCACGCCCACTCATGCCCCGTGTGCCTCTCTCCCTCCCATCCACCCCCGCTCATGCCCCGTGTGTCACTCTCCCCCCCCCCACCCCGACTCCTGCCCCGTGTGTCTCTCTCCCCCCCACCACTGCTCATGCCCCTTGTGTCTCTCCCCCTCCCGGCCACCCCCCGCTCATGCCCCGTGTGTCTCTCTCCCCTTCCTCCCACCCCCGCTCATGCCTGTGTTTCTCTCCCCCCCACCCCCGCTCATGCCCCATGTGTCTCTCCCCCTCCCGGCCACCCCCCGCTCATGCCCCGTGTGTCTCTCCCCCTCCGGCCCACCCACGCTCATGCCCAGTCTTTCTCTCTCCCTCCACCCCACCCCCGCTCATGCCCCGTGTGTCTCTCCCCCTAACGCCCACCCCCCCGCTCATGCCCCGTGTCTCTCTCCCATTCCCCCCACCCCCCGCTCATGCCCCATGTGTTTCTCTCCCCCCCACCACCGCTCATGCCCGTGTGTCTCTCTCCCTCCTCCCCACCCCCGCTCATGCCCCGTGTGTCTCTCTGCCTACCTCCCAACCCCGCTCATGCCCCGTGTGTCTCTCTCCCTCCCCCCCACCCATGCACATGCCCCGTGTTTCTCTCGAACCTCCCCCCACCCCCGCTCATGCCCCGTGTGTCTCTCAAACCTCCCCCCACCCCCACTCATGCCCCGTGTGTCTCTCGCCCTCCCCCCAACCATGCACATGCCCCGTGTGTCTCTCTCCCCAGCCCCCCACCCTCCGCTCATGCCCCGTGTGTCTCTCTAACCCCTCCCCCCCGCCCCCGCTCGTGCCCCGTGTGTCTCTCCCCCTCCCGTCCACCCCCTGCTCATGCCCCGTGTGTCTCTCCCCCTCCCGCCCACCCCCCGGTCATGCCCCGTGTGTCTCTCCCCATCCCGCCCACCCCCCGCTCATGCCCCGTGTCTCTCTCCCTCCCCCCCGCCCCGCTCATGCCCCGTGTCTCTCTCCCTCCCCTCCACCCCAGCTCATGCCCCGTGTCTCTCTCCCCTTCCCCCCATACCCTGCTCATTCCTCGTGTGTCTCTCTCCCTCCCCCCCGCTCATGCCCCGTGTGTCTCTCCCCCTCCCGCCCACCCCGCTCATTCCCCGTGTCTCTGTCCCCTTCCCCCCACCCCCCGCTCATGCCTCGTGTGTCTCTCTCCCTCCCCCCCACCCCTGCTCATGCCCCGTGTGTCTCTCTCCCTCCCCCACCCCCGCTCATGCCCCATGTCTCTCCCCTTCCCCCACCCCCTGCTCATGCCCCGTGTGTCACTCCCCCTCCCGCCCACCCCCCGCTCATGCCCCGTGTGTCTCTCTCCATCCCCCCCACCCCTGCCCCGTGCGTCTCTCCCCCTCCCGCCCACCCCCCGCTCACGCCCCGTGTGTCTCTCCCCCTCCCACTCACCCCCCGCTCATGCCCCGTGTGTCTCTCCCCCTCCCGCCCAACCCCCGCTCTCGCCCCGTGTGTCTCTGCCCCACCTGCCCACCACCCGCTCATGCCCGGTGTGTCTCTCCCCCTTCCGCCCACCCCCCGCTCATGCCCCGTGTGTCTCTCTCCCTCCCCACACCCCCCGCTCATGCCCAGTGTGTCTCTCTCCCCTTCCCCCACCCCCCGCTCATGACCCGTGTGTCTCTCTCCCTCCCGCCCACCCCCCGCTCATGCCCCGTGTCTCTCTCCCATTCCCCCACCCCCTGCTAATGCCCCATGTGTTTCTCTCCCTCCCCCCCACCCCCGCTCATGCCCGTGTGTCTCTCTCCCTCCCCCCTCCCCCGCTCATGCCCCGTGTGTCTCTCTGCCCCCCCCACCCCCGCTCATGCCCCGTGTGTCTCTCTATCTCCACCACCCATGCACATTACCCGTGTGTCTCTCTCCCTCCCCCCACCCCCGCTCATGCCCCGTGTGTCTCTAGAACCTCCCCCCACCCCCGCTCATGTCCCGTGTGTCTCTACAACTCCCGCCCACCCCCTGCTCATGCCCCGTGTGTCTCTCTCCCCTTCCCCCCACCCCCCGCTCATGCCCCGTGTGTCTCTCTCGCGCCCCACGACCCCGCTCATGCCCCGTGTGTCTCTCCCCCTCCCGCCCACCCCCCGCTCATGCCCTGTGTGTCTCTCCCCCTCCTGCCCACCCCCCGCTCATGCCCCGTGTGTCTCTCTCCCTCCCCCCTCCCCCCGCTCATTCCCCGTGTCTCTCTCCCCTTCCCCCCACCCCCCGCTCATGCCTCGTGTGTCTCTCACCCTCCCCCCCACCCCCGCTCATGCCCCGTGTCTCTCCCCTTCCCCCACCCCCTGCTCATGCCCCATGTGTCTCTCCCCCTCCCGCCCACCCCCCGCTCATGCCGTGTGTCTCTCTCCCCCCCACCCCTGCTCCCGCCCCGTGTGTCTCTCCCCCTCCCGCCCACCCCCCGCTCATGCCCCGTTTGTCTCTCCCCCTCCCGCCCACCCCCCGCTCATGCCCTGTGTTTCTCTCCCCCTCCCCCAACCCCCGCAAATGCCCCGTGTGTCTCTCCCCCTCCCGCCCACCCACCGCTCATGCCCGGTGTGTCTCTCCCCCGAACGCCCACCCCCCGCTCATGCCCCGTGTGTCTCTATCCCTCCCCCACCCCCCGCTCATGCCCCGTGTGTCTCTCACCCCTTCCCCCCACCCCCCGCTCATGACCCGTGTGTCTCTCTCCCTCCCGCCCACCCCCCGTTCATGCCCCGTGTGTCTCTCTCCCTCCTGCCCACCCCCTGCTCATGCCCCGTGTGTCTATCCCCCTCCCACCCACCCCCCGCTCATGCCCCGTGTGTCTCTCTCCCTCCCGTCCACCCCCCGCTCATGCCCCGTGTGTCTCTCTCCCTCCCGCCCATCCCCCGCTCATGCCTCGTGCGTCTCTCTCCCTCCCGCCCACCCCCGCTCATGCCCCGTGTGTCTCTCTCCCTCCCGCCCACCCCCCCTCATGCCCCGTGTCTCTCTCCCTCCCCCCACCCCCCGCTCATGCCCCGTGTGTCTCTCTCCCTCCCCCCACCCCCGCTCATGCCCCGTGTGTCTCTCTCCCCTTCCCCCCACCCTCCGCTCATGCCCTGTGTCGTCTTCTGTTCCCCCCGCTCATGCCCCGTGTCTGTCTCCTGTTCTCCCCACCCCCCGCTCATGCCCCGTATCTGTCTCCTGTTCCCCTCATGTGCCGTGTCTGTCTCCTGTTGCCCTCCACGCCCCCCATTCATGCCCTGTGTCTGTCTCCTGTTCGCCCCACCCCCCGCTCATGCCCCGTGTCTGTCTCCTGTTCCTCCCACCCCCGCTCAAGCCCCGTGTCTGTCTCCTGTTGCCCTCCACCCCCCTGCTCATGCCCCGTGTCTGTTCTCCCCACCGCCCGCTCATGCCGCGTGTCTGTTGTTGTTGTTCCCCTCACCCCCCGCTCATGATCCGTGTCTGTCTCCTGTTCCCCCCACCCCTCGCTCATGCCCCGTGGTTGTCTCCTGTTCCCCCCACACCCCGCTCATGCCCCGTGTCTGTCTCCTGTTGCCCCCCACCCCCCGCTCATGCCCCGTGCCTGTCTCCTGTTCTCTCCACCCCCCGCTCATGCTCCGTGTCTGTCTCCTGTTCCCCCCACCCCCGCTCATGCCCCGTGTCTGTCTCCTGTTGCCCCCCCACCCCCTGCTCATGCCCCGTGTCTGTCTCCTGTTGCCCCCCACCCCCTGCTCATGCCCCATGTCTGTCTCCTGTTGGCCCCCACACCCTGCTCATGCCCCGTGTCTGTCTCCTGTTGCCCCCCACCCCCCGCTCATGCCCCGTGTCCGTCTCTGTTGTTCCCCCACCCCCTGCTCATGCCCCGTGTCTGTCTAATGTTCCCCCCACCCCCCGCTCATGCCTTGTGTCTCTCTCCTGTTGCCCCCCACCCCCCGCTCATGCCCCGTGTCTGTCTCCTGTACCCCCCCACCCCCCGCTCATGCCCCGTGTCTGTCTCCTGTTCCCCCGCTCATGCCCCGTGTCTGTCTCCAGTTCCCCCCACCCGTTCATGCCCTGTGTCTCTCTCCTGTTGCCCACCACCCCCCGCACATACCCCATGTCCGTCTCTGTTGTTCCCCCCACCCCCTGCTCATGCCCCGTGTCTGTCTCTTGTTCCCCCCACCCCCGCTCATGCCCTGTGTCTCTCTCCTGTTGCCCCCCACCCCCCGCTCATGCCCCGTGTCTGTCTCCTGTACCCCCCACCCCCGCTCATGCCCTGTGTCTCTCTCCTGTTGCCCCCCACCCCCCGCTCATGCCCCGTGTCTGTCTCATGTACCACCCCCCGCTGATGCCCTGTGTCTGTCTCCTGTTGCCCCCACCCCCTGCTCATGCCCCGTGTCTGTCTCCTGTTGCCCCCTACCCATGCCCCGTGTCTGTCTCCTGTACCCCCCCGCTCCGCTCTCATGCCCCGTGCCTCTCTCCTGTTGCCCCCCATCCCCCCGCTCATGCCCCGTGTCTGTCTCCTGTTGCCCCCCACACCATCGCTCATGCCCCGTGTCTGTCTCCTGTTCTCCCCACCCCCGCTCATGCCCCGTATCTGTCTCATGTTCCCCCCCATCCCCTGCTCATGCCCCGTGTCTGTCTCCTGTTCTCCCCACCCCCCCGCTCATGCCCGTGTCTGTCACCTGTTCTCCCCACACCCCGCTCATGCCCCGTGTCTCTCTCCTGTTGGCCACACCCCCGCTCATGCCCCGTGTCTGTCTGCTGTTGCCCCCCACCCCCCGCTCATGTCCCGTGTCTCCCTCGTGTTCCCCCCACCCCCGGCTCATGCCCTGTGTCTCCCTCGTGTTCCCCCCACCCCCGCTCATGCCACTTGTCTCTCGCCTTTCCCCCCACCCCCGCTCATGTCCCACGTGTGCCCTGTACCCCCCCGCTCATGCCCCGTGTCTCCCTCGTGTTCCTCCCCACCCCCCGCTCATATCCCGTGTCTCCCTCATGTTCCTCCCACCCGCTGCTCATGCCCTGTGTCTCTCTCGTGTTCCCCCCACCACCGCTCATGCCCCGTGTTTCCTTCCTTTCCCCCCCACCCCCTGCTCATGCCCCGTTTGTACCCTGTTCCCTCTCACCCCCCACTCATGCCCATGTGTCTCCCCTGTTCCCGTCCACCCCCCGCTCATGCCCTGTTGTGTTCTTTATACACCCCGCCTTCCCTTTCCATGGTGGCCATCTTGGTAAAAGATTTTTTTACAGGGACGTTATGGTTAAGTTGCACTAATAAAAACCTATGAAATTCAATGAAAAAACTTTGTTAAAGGGACGTTATGGTTAAGTTGCGCTACTAAAAACCTATGAAATTCAGTGAAAAAACTTTGTCAAAGGGACGTTATGGTTCTAAGTAAAACCGAAAAACCCTTGAAATTCGCCAGTTATGGTAAGCTAAGCAACCATAACTCGCGCCACCACCGTGAACTGCTAAGACTAACACCCAGGACATCAAAGATGACATCACAAATGTCATTGATGACATCACTGATGACATCACATGTCTGGCTCATTCTTTTTTCTTTTGCCGACATATCTAGGCCACATGGTTTTCTTCAGTAACAGTCAGAAACTAAACATTTTATTTTATTTGTAGACGTATCCTTCAAGTAGGTTCTTACAGTAATTCCCTTAGAGTCCAGTCACATCATATGAAACATATACCTACGGGAAGACACAAGCTTGAAAGACAGCAATCCTTTTTGTGCATAAAGATAATCAATGGACTTATGAGCCCTTTCTGATAGTTCTGTTGTTTTTTTATGGCTGTACTTTCCCTGTATATGGTCATATTTGTATACATTGTACTCACACTACTTTCCTTAGGGTCCAATCACATCAAGTGATACATATACCTAGGGTAAATAGCAGCTTTGAAACAGAGCAATCATTTATTTGCATGAAAATAATCCGTTAAATTATGAATTGTTTCTGCTACTACTTGTGCTTTTTTGCTAACTTCACTTTCCTTGTATATACTCATATTGGTATGTGTTCTTGTGTCTTTGTGTTTTGTCTATAGTAATGCAATTATGTAATACATGTGTTTTATTAGCTACTTATTACATATTTCACAGTATACAAAAATCTATTAAGAATACAATTATCATTTCATTATTCAATATATTAACATTACGAATATTATACCTTCATCTTGTACACTGCACACAATGTTATGTTTCTGTATGAGTAGCTTAGTATACTAGATAGAACCCCATAATAGAATGCTATTTATATCAATGCATCGTTCAATGCACTAATTAGGGTATGATATTTAGTGCAATGATCCTTGACACTTGTTTCGCAACATTATAATAAGAATCCCTTGTACACATATTTCATGAAAAATACATACACATGTGATGTCATCATTGATGTCATCAATGACATTTGTAATGTCATCTTTGATGTCCTGGGTGTTAGTCTTAGCAGTGCACGGTGGTTGCGCGAGTTATGGTTGCTTAGCTTACCATAACTGGCAAATTTCAAGGGTTTTTCGGTTTTACTTGGAACCATAACGTCCCTTTGACAACGTTTTTTCACTGAATTTCATAGGTTTTTAGTAGCGCAACTTAACCATAACGTCCCTTTAACAAAGTTTTTTCACTGAATATATATATCTATTTATATATATATATTGCACAAACGTAGCTCTGATTATCAGGGGTGTTCTGCCTGCTTAAGTTGCAGTGGGTGCCATGGGTCCAAAAGAGTGAGCCACTCCACATTAATTCCACAAGAAGATAGCAACTGAAAACTCATCCATTCATTTCCCAAGCAACATGTGTCAGCTGCTAAAGAAAAGTCTGGGGACTCCGATTTTTAGAACAAATGCAAAATTTGAATTTTGTTAAACCATTAGTTTACAATTCATGGTCATACTTATTTATTAGTTTCTTGGACCAACAAGCGAAAAGTACTGGAAAAAAGGGTGAAAAAATTTGCCACGCGTTCCATCCTTTTCCGGACTTCCTCAGGCTGTGATTTAAAAGAAAAAGTAACTCGGCTGCGATATTTGAACAATGATCCTCGAAAACACAAAACAATCACATGATTTTCAAGTGATCGTTATTGTGAAGATGACAATAAAAATGTATAGTAATGTGGCCACCATTTTAAGCAAGTCTTATTCAACTGTGTAGGTGCTCTAGTCGAGATATACATATCAACTTGTCAAAAGAGAAATTATATTGTGCCTCCTATTGCAATGAATATATGTATATTGGCCTACGCCAAGCTGCTCGAAAGTCGATTGCAAAAGAATCCGTGTTGCAAGGTCCTGACCTTAAAATCAATGTAAGCCGCCATTTTAGGCCAATCCGCCATTTTAGGATTCGCTTTGTAAAAGTCACCCTGTGAGTTAAAATGGTTGACGATGTCATTCCAAAATACAACATGGCCTTCTTGACTTCTGTACATAGCTAATATGTAACTTGCCAGCAGGCCACTTGTTGAGGTTGTGAACTGAGACCTTGTCCTTCATTGACTTGTGTGTAAGGGATTACTTGTGTAAAGAAACTAATCCATGAGTAAACTATAAAAACAATGTATTCACATACTGAACATAGAACACTTGTTTAACCACATTGCATTAATGTTTAAGAAGATTAACATGGAAAATCCCAGAATACACAGTTGCTGTATAGGCTCGTTGATACATGTATTAAACACAAACCAGTTATATGCGGTTGTTCAAGACTTGGCATGAACCCTAAATCGGTGATGTATTAAGTGGAATATTATCCCAAAGTGGGGCTGGTCATCGTGCTCACAAAGTGTATAAAAAGCCAATGCATTCTAATGTACAGCATCTCTCACTGAACACACTGAACCACGCTGGAGTTCGTTGTGTTGTACTGAGGGCCGATAGCTATCTGATTTTGCTCTGTTTTTGTAACTGGATTCAGTATAAAATAAAGTACTTTGTATGTTCCTTTGTAACCCGTGTTCGGTGTATTTCCTTTTGGGGTACTCAGCCTCAATATTTTGATTTTGTTTTCGCAAACTACTCTTAGTGGCCATTATTTGTTTTCTGTGATTGTTGGTGTGTGAGGCTCGCTGTCAGTATCACGTTTATATAATTACGCCGAGTAAAAGGTGCTCAGTGTTTTTTTTTTTTTTCAATTACTACATGATGTACTACTATTCATTGTTACCGGGTACATAATGTTTAAAAACAACAGCAGGACCGACCCACAGTATGCACATAGCGTAACAGACTTATTCATCTGACTGTTTATAATAAACAAAGCGCTAGATTGGCAATGAGAGATATACCAATTGGAGGTATGTTCAAGAACCATAGGTCCAGACCAGGGGTTGACAGATCACATTTGCATAATACAATGTAATGAAGCTAAGTTTAAACTCATCAAGAGGGAAAGTATTCAGGAACAGTTTGAAACAACATCTAGATGTTCCAATGATAGAGGACAGTACTGCATGAATCCATAGTGGATAACAATAATGTGAGTGTCTATATAGCTGCACAAAAATACTCCCCATATGTATGATAGGTATATTGTCCACAAGTGCCTAAGTATTTAGCAAAAATCAAGCAAAAAAAAAAGTAAAGGTAGCTTTTCCAGGTTTTACTCTTCAATATTATACTGCACTTTGCAAATTATTCAAATTTCATGCAGGGCAGCCAACAGCAGGTAAGGGCTAATGTTGGGGGTCTCCTGCATGCAATATGAGAGAGGCAGACTCAGCGGCAACTTCAGTAACTGCACCAGACTCAAAATAAGGGTTAAAGAAGACATCAAAGCTTAATTTCCTGCAATGTGTAAATTGACCAGAGGAGACGATTGGAATTAGATGCCCGATGGACAATTTGCATAATTTTCACGGCAAAGTGCAAATAAAAAGTTTAAATGCTGGTGTAAATTGCCTGTACACCTTTGTTTTTGCCCTCTGCAGAGCAAAATGTGTAAACTCTGCCTGCCATTTACAGATGCCAGGCAGCATTTACAAAGTTTTGACAACGGAATCCTATGGAATCTGTCTGCTTTTTGCTGGTGTAAAAGGTGGGCGGATTCCGTAGAAATCCATTTGTTTTATGCCTGCATGAAAATACATGTTGGTTTAATACCAAGTGTGGTGGAGATGGAGGCCAAAAGGGAGGCAGAAACATAACTCCCGTTCTATCCCCCCATCCGCCTTCAAAAAAATAAACAAATGCCTCAGAGAGCCTCAGAGTGTAAATAAAGGTGCTAAAACAGGAATGGGAACTTTACACCTGTGTTCTACACCTTTATCTATGATCTGAGTCCGCTCCCCACAATTCTTGCAGGTAAACATCTGGGTGCAGCTTTTACTGTACAATTAACAGAATGTAACCCTGCACAATGTGGGGGTATATGTGAAGGGAATTGAAAACGCAATGTGTGAAATAATATTAGTACTGCACTGAACTTCGTTGATTGTAGTTAAATGCAAAACACGTGTAAGACATATTCACCATCAGGTTTCTACAGAGAAGAAACGGCATTTGAACCTGAATCCTCCCATGGCACGCAGCTATTTGACAGGAGAGGGCCTCTAATGTGATTAGAATCACCCCCTCCAGTCGGAGTCCTTAACACCTCATGAACGAACCCAGAGGTTGCCAAAAGGTGAATTAGCCTAACTCCACGCTATGAGTCCGGAATGCAGTATTTGCCGGTTACCATGGCTGCGCCGTGGTCTGTGCACGGCCTGAGATATTCTTTCTATAAGCAGCGTTTTGTGGCTCCCGCCGCTTGTGTGTGCCCTCAGAGCGTTACTTGCTGGGAATAGGAATGCAGACAGCTGCAAGGTGCTCCACGGCGGACGACTCGCCTGACTCTAGTTCACATCAGAATGGCCTTTCTAATTGCTCGAATGGACAGACGACGGGCGGATAAATTAAAGTGAAGGTGGCAGCAAATTAGGGGCACACAACAACTTTTAGCAGGAGTTAGGAGCATGAATACAAATGCGGGGTTGGTCCGTTCTCACATAAACCCATGCAGCATCAAACTAGGTAATACTAGTTTCTGTTATTACCGCTCTTAGAAGCCGGAGGATTCTGGCATGAAGCACTATATAAGAACGGACTCGATTACGGTATTTCTATGTTCTTGGAGGTGCTGGCTGGAATGAGGGTGCATGGGATTACATCTGGATCTGTGTACACCTGTTACATCGTTAGCCAGGCAACATAACGGCGAACCAATGCCCCAGCTTCATTCGTGTAAAGAGGCAAAAACAGCATGGCACATTATACCTATGGCATAAGGTGGTGCAAAGCCATTCTGCCGATTGGGCATACACCAACATTCGGCCCTTGTGATGAGCGAGTTATGCATTCTGCCTTTAACCCTCGGTGTACATACACATTGTTGGGGGCTTCTCCGGGTCACCGGGCAGCCCCATACTCATGTCGGGGGCACCCGACGGGATCCAACAGGGGCGGCGTTCACGCCGCGGACACAAAGGGTGGGGGTCACCCCACCCGATCCGGATCACCGGATCTCCGCACATGGCTGGGTGGCAACCAGCTTACCACAGCCCCGGCTCTGGGGGCACCCAGGCCGGGGTCGCCTCGCCAACCCACCTCACATGGTTGGGGGACCCACAGGGACGGCGTTGCCCGGCAGGGGCACCGTCCGGACGGCGTTGCCCGGCAGGGGCACCGTCCTCAAGCTGGGCCCCGTCCTTGGGCCCAGCACACGTGGCGAGGCACCATCCTGGCACCAGCACAACACACACACGCGGAGTCAGTTTCACTCTTGACTGCCGAGCCGGAAGCGGCTCGGACCTTTTATTAGGTTGGTCACATGGGTAACCATGTGACCACACAACACCGTGGAATGTACCATGGCCCCTCACAGGGGTGCCATGCAACACACATCGCTATGCTTTGCACACTAACTATGGGCATCCATTTTTTGTTGTTGACGCAAATTGTTTTTACCCACGGTTTACCCAATTTTTGGGAAGCAAAACACACAGGGGGTGGGGGTTGTTTGGGCAAAGCAATATTGGGTGGGGCCGGGTGCGGCTAATGGTGTGGTATGGAGAGAAAGGTTGCCTGTTGGGAGACAAGGCCAGCAGTAAATCATCGTCCAGAAAAATGACGGGGTAAAAACACATCAACACATACATGTATACATGTGTGTACATACATGTCTGTATTTGTATTAATATTTGGATTCGATCTTATTTTTATTTTCGTGTAAAGTTCTATATTGAACTAAAACACAATAAACTAATAATGATAAACACATACAACCTAAGATCCTCATTTTTTTGCTGGTCAGTGCATCACACATGTAGAAAAAGGCTTCCTGTATAGTTGATTTTGCTAATGGTGTATATTTTGGCAACACACACAGTTAAAATAAATGCTGCTCTGCCTACAGAATGCTGTGGCTAGTCACCTGTACAATTTAAAATATGGAGTTCATATCGGTCCGGAAGCTGGTTCTCAGATGGCCAACCAATATGTGCTTATGCCATAGCCGCCCTTACACAAGAAAGAGGCAACCAGCCAAAGCACTCAACTGGCATGTGCTGCTGAAGATGTGGAAAGATAACAGAGAGGGGGTCATTTTCCTCATTATTGAGCTTAGAAAAAAGTGGTGGAAGACACTGTTATGGCACTTTTTGGTTATATGAAAGGTACCGACCACAATTACAGATTCTTTGTAGACAAAATACCGAAAACCATCAATTTCTTTTCTTTTTTTAAAATTTTGGGGTCCCCCCATTTGTTTACCCTTATAACGCCACCCCACCCTGTCCAATTTTAAGCCCTTTACCCCACTACCCTTTATTTATTTAATTAATATTTGCAGTGTTTTTCAATATTATGGTCCACTCTGGAATTTACCACTCTGTGATGCTTTAGACATATTGGGCCTCATTACACGGACGGCGGTAAGGGTTAACGGTCACCGTTAATGGCAACGGTGACCGTTAACCCTTACCGCCGTACTACGAGGTCCCTTTGCGGGTTGGAGGATTTAACGCCTGCTTCTTGCAGGCGTTAAAATCCAACCCGCTAAGGGACCTCGGAGCTAATTACGGCACCGCAAAATTGCGGTGCCGTAATTAGCGCCTTCCCCATTTCCATAGAGCCCTATGGGGCAGAAATGGGAATGGGGAAGGGCAATGGCGGAAAGGGGATTTACCGCCCCTCCAACCTTGGAATGGGGCGGTAAATCCCCTTTCCGCCAAGGCGGTGCCGGTATTTTACCGGCATGGTCCAGGGTGCTAATAGCACCCTGGATCACCGCCTTCCGTGTAATGAGGCCCATTGGCTTTTGTACCCACTTTTTTCCTATCTGCCAGGTGGAGTTCGGATGTGTGGCAGTCATACAATGCACATTGCCATTTCCAACTCTGCTGGACAAATCCAGCTGCCTCATCGGCATGGACATTCCTTTTGGCAGCATGCAATGTATTCCTATGGAATGATCCTGAAGTATAAGCAGGTGGGTTCTTTAGAAATACATTGTAAATGTCTCCCTCATTCTTCAAGTGTAGGAGCCATTCACGCTTTCCCACAAATGTAATGGTAAAGGCAATTTGACCAATGTTTTACTCTTGTTCACTGTGTCATGCAAAAGTAAAACATTGCACTTAAGTGAAAACAAAAGTAGTCCCCTCTGTACATTGAATATGATCCCCATTGTGTTACTGCTGCAATTTGAGAAGTCATTGGAGGTCATATGCAGGGAGCACATTTTCAGTACCATGTGCACATTGATTAGTCTCGTCCAAGAAATTACGAAAGATGGGGAAACTAATGTTGCCTATAAAAACAATGTAAGGTCTAAAGAATGGGTGACTATGACCAGTGGAATTAGGTCGATAACTAATAGAAGATAAAGGAGGGGCGCCTGATCCTCATAGCATTACACAAACACTAAGGGTGCAATTCATGGAAAAGTGCGCATTTCTCCAGCAATTCCTGTGTGCCGAGAATGACACTGCACGAGCCTGGGCGCAGAATGAAAAATGCACACCCCCCGTATTCATGGTATTTGGTACGCAAACTAACCTTATTCGCAAGGTGCTGTTGCAACGCCTCCGACACCCCCCCACGCTAATCCAAAACAGCCACATTCACTTACACTTGCGTGCTCCCAGGGCGCGAACACACGCATCTCATGAACAGTGCTTGGAGTCCACCCCCAACCAAGCCTGCACCTCAGCACCACTGTGGGGGGTCCCCCGAAATTGTAATCAGCAACCCGAGGACATGCGTACAGTTTCCACTTAATTATCTGGTCAAACTGTGTGCGAACCCCCGTGAACAGTACTTGCACCCCGCTACGCTGCGTACGCTCACCCCAGAATACGATCGGAATCATGTCTGCGTGCACGCACCCCTAAATCTGACATGTAAACTCACCTCCAGAGTTCTGATTCCTACACGCAAATCTGTACACTGGCTGCCGGGTGCAGAGATTTCGAGGGCACTGCGTGTGCATTTTGCAGGCGAGAACTTGTGCGGTCACATCCATGAATTCACTGGTTTGTGCGCATTTGTGGGTGTGCAGTGGACTGCCTGCGGTCTGACCCTCGTAACGCCAACTTTCTGGATTGTTCTTCCCCATTGTGTGTGCTCTACTGCCTATTCCGGCCCCTACACAGGCCACGCCCACCCCCTGCATGTAGTCTCGGTCAAGGCACTCGGCCACTCGCAAAGCCTTGCCGAGCCTGGGCGAACTCCACACAAGTCCTGTATAAGTCTTACGCAGTCGGTTTCATGAACCGAGGAGCAGTGGTTCGCATGCAATTTGGCGCACAAGCTCCCAATTGTACGTGCAAATAATTCCATTAATCTGGCTCTTAGATGGAGTTGAGAGCTGGGAGTAGTATATTGCTAGCCTTTGTCTTGCAAGTGTGCAAGGAGGCAACACATTTTAGAGCAACTTTGTGAACACAAGAGTGTTGTAATCTTGTCTTTGTCAGAGAAAGCAGATGCATTGTTCGATGTGAACATGTGATAAAAGAAAACTCAGAAAAAGAAATCAGAACCCAGAGTGCAGAAAGAGGAAAGAATGTTAGGGTTTGTTTCTTAGGAGTTTTAGTAGCTCTTAGTAGTTTTAGGAGGGTTGTTTATTGGGAGTTTTGAACAGTGTTTCATCTGATCAAACAGGCTGGATCCATGGAAATAAATCATTTGATTCCAGAAATGAAGTACAGTGAAGAAGTGTGGTGCAGGCAAGAGAACACTATTCAATGGACCTTACTGTGGAGAAGGTTCAATGGATAAGTCCCATGAGCGAGCGGCTGGCTCCAAAGGCGCATTGGGGATGTGCCTTCGCGTGCAGCCTGCAGAAGGCCAATTATTCTCCTAAGGGGTGACACTCCTTGGAAAAGCCCTTTTGAGTGTGCCCAGCCCAATGCCAGATTCTTTGCATGGTCCGTCGTTCTGTGCGTTACAAATGTGAATCCAATAAAACAATGTGTTTGCAAAGTGGACCATTACAAACATTGAATTCCACTTTAAGTATTGTTAAACTCATTAGTGGTGTTATCGATTGCCATACATTAAGTCATTAGTGATGTCATCAATTATGTCATTTGTGTTTTCATATATGTTAGCAATGAGGTCATGAACTACACAGTGATGGCCTACAGGTGCATTGTTTCCTTAATTCTATTCATCTACTCTACTCATCTCCTCTGTTTCGGCTCTCCCTATTTATTCTTCCATCCACCACCATTTCTCATTTTCTCGCTCCCTCTTTCCCCTTACTTCTAATTCTACTGGTACACCCTACCATAGGGACCTTTGGTCTTTTACTCCCTCCTTAGTCATTTCTTCTTGCACTCCTCTGCTTCCTTCTCATCCTGACTTTGTGTCTCTCTCTCTGCTGATGATGCTGCCTACTCTCCTTCTCACACTCTATACTTGATCCTCCACTCACCTTGATATGATATGATATGGAATTAAGAACGTGCCTATACACGAGTGTTTCAAGGCACCTATACACAAGTGTTTACCTCTTTCTCCAACTCCCAAACCACCTGAACCTTGCCTTTCCCCGCAACTTTGTTCTTTCCATCACACTGTGCGCCGGGCTGAGCGCCGTTGCTGAAAATCACAATCCGAGGTCAACACATCAATGTTGTCCTCTCTTCACTCTCCTTATGCTGCCGCTCTCCTCTCGGCCGAACAATGTTATTACTTCAATGTTCTGAACTCGTATTCCTCTCACCTTTGCCGTCTTTTTCAAACTCATGCTTGTATTGTCTCTCCCCTTCTTCCTGACCCTGCCCTCACTTCTCCACTCTCGGCTTTGGATCTGGCCTCATACTTCACCACTAAGGTCGCTCTCCTGCCCTCTGCTATTACTCCTTTTTCCTCGTTTTCTGTCCCCATCTCCCACTGTCACTCTGTCTGCATGGCTTCATTTGACACTCTCTCTTACTCAGACACTGCCCTTCTTTTGTCTCAAGCTCATCCCATTGTTTCCTTCCTTTTCCCTAAACTCTACCCGCCCTTACTGCCTTATCTCACAGATCACATCAATATTTCCCTATTATCCTCATGCTTCCCATCTTCACTGAAACATGCTACTAAGCTCCCGATTCTTAAAAAACCTTAACTGGACTCTTCAATGACCTAAAATTCCCATCCCATATCACTTCTCCCCTGCCTTTTAATGCTCTAAGAGCTCTTAGAGTGCATTGTTTATTCCTAAGTCTTCACTTTTGTTTCCTCTAATTTCATTCCTTCACATTTTTTATCTGGTGTCCTGTCATTCTATGAAAACTGCCCTTCTCCCCATGTGTGACTCACTCTTTTCAGCAGGCTATGCCAAGCAATTCTCTCTCCTGAATCTTCTTGATCTGTCAGTCACTTTCGACACTGTGGGCCATTATCTTCTTCTCTCCTCCCTCTCCTCCTTGGGTTCTCTGGAGCTCTCCTAAATTGGTTCCAGTTCCACTTATCTGATTGCACCTACTCTGATTCCTGGGCGGGCAAATCTTCCTCCACTCTACCTTTCCACCAAAGTGTGCCCAAAGCTCTGTCTTGGGCCCTCTTCTTTTCTCTCTCTATGTTTCCCCCTTTGCCTCCATTTTTCTGCTTTTGGTCTGTCCCTCCACTTCTACATAGATGACACTCAGCTTTTATGGTACCTCCTGCCTCGTGGCCTCGTGGCCATCCAATCTGGGATGGCTGATCACTATCTGTTTCTCTATTCTTCCAAGACCGTAGTTCTCTTTATCCCTGCTTCAACTATTCCTCTCCCTTTGCCCGCTTCAATGTATTTTGCTTCATTTTCTCTTTCTATCTCTCCTTCTGTGAGTAACTTTGGTGTTCACTTAGACTCCTCTCTTTCCTTCACTCTCCATATCTCCACTCACTCTCGTTCCTGCAGGTTTTATCTTTTTAACATTCACAAAACACAACCTTATGCTACATTTCATGTGCTAAAGCGATTAATCTCCTCTCTTATGTTTTCCAGTTTCTTCTACTGCTGCTTGATTCTATTTGACCACCCTCTCACTCATTTGAATCCCTTAAAACCTATCTCTAATTCAGCTATGTGCCTGAATATTCTATTTCCTCTCCTCGTTCATCCCTCTGTTGATTGCCGTTTCACTCCAGTCTTAAATTGAAATGTCTTTGCATAGAATTAAAATTACTTCCTGGTGGGACTTTTTTCTTGAAGTTATGTTCCTTCACAAACTAGCTCCCCCATATCTTTCTTCCCTGATTTCATTCTATTTCCCAACTTGCTCTTTTTTTCTCAGTCTCTATTCATCTTATCTATCCCTTGCCCTCCTTGTGAACAGCCCTGCTCCCGCTCATTCTCTCTCTTGGCCACAGTACATTGGAAAGTACTCTTTCTCTGCCCCAGTCACACAGTTTTTGCGGGCCGGGGCACTAATAGCTATATGCCCCTCACAGCGGGGGCATTACCAACTCTGGTAATGCCCCATGGCCTTCGTTAAGGCCCTCGCTTTGCTCGGGCCTATAACTATGGGCCCCGGGGGATTACCTGAGTCGGTAATGCCACTGCCACGAGGGGCATATTGCTTAATTAATACCCATTCAAAATTAGACCGTGTAATATTATTTTGACCGTTGCTGCTGCATAAACAAAGAACCAGGAAAGAAGCATTCTCGGTCTACACCCCCATACTGTGGGACTCCGTTAGAATAGACAGCAGACTCACCCCAACCATCATGAAATTCAGGTAAGGAATCTAGGCCATCCTCTTCAAGGGACACCTTCATCACACCACATAAGAGACATTCAGTGCTACTCTTGCCATGTCCAGTGTACCCCCTGACAACCACCCTCTGGAGAGCCACCTCTTTGTATCAGGCACATACCTATTCCATAGTCACTGATTGAATACTCTGCATATTTAGAGTTTAGCTACTATTCTCGCTGCGCTCCAAAGCTAGTCAATGTATTACATGTAGAAGAATGTATGAGGGTAGCCAATGTAATGAATCTAGATGATTTTATGAGGGTTGTCAATGTATTGCACTTAGGAGAATTTATGAGGGTAGCAAATGCATTGTATCTAGATGAATGTATGAGAGTAGCCAATCCATTGCATTTAGAAAAACCTGAGAGTAGCCAATGGTTTGCACTTAGATGAACTGTGAAGGTAGATATTTTGTTGCAATTAGATGAACTGTGAAGGTAGTCAATGTATTGCATCTAAAAGAATTTGAGGGCAGCCAACGTATCGCACTTAGAACACTATGATGATAGTTAAATATTACACTTGAAAGAATTTTGAGAGTAGACAATTTACTAACCACCCCTGCACCTGATCCCAACCCTCATACCTTCCAAGCACCACACACGCCATAGGGGCCAGCCAAATAACACAAAACACCCAAAATACACATCCAACATAAACAACAGTTGCATCCAACACACAATCCCAGGCACTTGGCCTTACCCCTCTGGGTACAACAAGCCAGTGCACACAATCACAACTCACTTAGAAACCCAACATGCTCAGACGCCAGTTTCTCCTGGTTCTACAAACATCAACAGAAGAGTACAACTTCTGTCGCTCCTCCCTCACTAACCCACCCTGCCCTCTTTCTTACATAGCCACCTGAGCGCCTGGAGACTATGCTAATGGTAACGGTGCGTGGAATAAGTCAACTTAACCTAACATAACCTGACAACCACAGTCTCGGCTGCCCCTTATGTGCCACCACAAATCCCCCTGTTAATACTGCTAAATTGTACCCACTAACAGAAAATGTGAACTATTCCCAGCTACCCTAAATATCATTCTGGTGATAAATGCTATGCTGTAAGAACTATCCCCCCTATAATCATTTTATTTATGTGGGTAACCACTACCAATGGAGAGGACTCTGTTGCTTCCCGGAGCTAGATGTGCACTCAGTAAATACTCCCACAAATGTACATAGATGCTCCGACATGATAAACAGTCCTTCCATGGCTTACTCAGTGTTTATATGGTAAAACAAAAAGCATGACGTTTCTGAACGTACTGCACCTTAAAAGACCAGAGTTAAAGGCCCTGATTCACAGAACGTTTTCCTATGGGATTGAGCCATTATAAAACACTTCCATGAATCAGGCCCAGTCTTATTTGAGAAGCTTAGCCCAGCTGCAGATTGTGCTCTTTGCTCCCCCAGAACCAATTCTGGGTAGGGCGAGGTTCCTGAGGCATAAAACAGACACTGTGCAGGCGCTACTCTCTTGAACTGTATTCACGCTGTAATAATGGCCTTTATTCTTATGTCTGTGTTGTTCCATCTTTCAATAACAATAAAGAAAAGAACAGAGAAGCTCAGGATTACAGCCACACAGTGCATCTGTTCCTCATTTGGAGAATCGCTAAATTGCGCTCTATGGCGGTTATCGTGCCGTTCCTGTTAGCAGGAGCAGATGCTGCGGTTAACCATTTGTCAGGCAAACGGCATCTTTTCGGTGTAAGATGTCCCTTCAGGAGCAAATAAACAGAATGACCAACCCAAGTATACAATTAGATGATAGATAATTGTAAAATTAAGTAAAATGTGAGCGGTAGTCAACTGATGGACAGCAGCATACAAAATAAATAAATAAATAAGAAAAGAGAGTTTAACTTTCCTGATGGTTCAGAAACATGCTTTCAAGGTTTCTCTGAACAAAACACTGAAAAGAGCACTTGCCAGACTGTTCCTGGGCGCTCTATATGTGGCCCACATTAGTGCCTTGGTGGAAGGCTGTACTGGGTGTTATGTGCCATTACCATAGTTCCCCTCGAGCACATAACTAGAGTACAGGATATTTCCTGTTGCCGCCTCATCCACCAGGGTGGGCGGTCATACAATTAAACTCTAGCTGAATCACAAGGACAGGTTAGAAAGAAATGAATACGGGTGTAGAAAATGCTCAGAGCATTGTGGTAACCATTGTCTTGGTGGAATGCTGAGACATTGAGCATTGAGGCAGAATGTTGGGAGAGAAATATCCAGCTTTGTAACAATCGTTAAGGCCCTCTGCTGACCCAATTTTTTACAATGGCTGGCCAATATGCCAATGTTATAATTGCACATGTATCAGTTCTGATTGTTAAATGTTGAATGCAGCTGCAACTAAAAATTGTACGGCATAGACAATGATAATGTCTTTCAAAAATTGCAGGTTTTCAAACTGGTTGATATTGCATATAGTTCATTCCTTTTAATTGTTCCTTCTCAATGGAGAGATACTTCTTGTATGCATGTATTACATTTGTGTAACGCCCAGACGCGAGGGCATCACATCGTTTGTATAGTAGGCATGAATAGAACAGTCATAGATTAACGTGACGCTAGGTGCAAGATTAGTCATATTTGTTGAAAACCCAAGTTTTCGCAAGCTTTCTAAATGTCTGAAAAGAGCGCTCATTCCTGATGTTTGTCGGGAGAGAGTTCCAGAGTCAAGGTGCTGAGACGCTGAAAACCACGCCGCCTGCTCTTTTGTCCTTCAATCTTGGAGTAAGTAGGGCAAGGTTGGAGGAAGAGCGCAGGAGGTACACACAGAGACGTCATTTAGGGATCTCCAGGGGTCGCACCTCTGTCCCCTGAGGTCTCCCTTTCTACCCCTGTGGTCTCCCTTGCTACCCCTAAAAAAAATTTTAAAAAAATAAAAACTTTTTGAGGCTCTTGGGCTGTGGCAGCAGCGGGTGGCTATTTGTTTCTGAAGTGGCTGGTTTTCTGGTAGCTAGAGCTGTTAAGTTTGCACAGTGGGTTGAGCGCTCGCTGCTGCAATGTGTGTGTGATCTGCAGGTTGGACTCCCGGCAAGGTGAACTCCGCCTTTCATCCTGCTGAGGTTGATAAATGAGTACCAGCACATTTTGGGTAATATTGTATGTATATTTGTTCTACTTGAGCATAAATACTATATAATAACACAGCATTATCCTTTGGCCTTGGACGCCTGCTTGCATTAACAGTAATTTGGTAATATGGGTCTCTAGACGCTGATAATAATGATACATATGGTGATCTATTCTTGTATAAATGTATATCACTTTACAGTGATATCGTATCCATATTTTTGCGTAGTGTACTTAGAAACACTGCTGTGTTATGCCACTTCCTGTTTTGTCAAGGGGTGAAAGGTGGTGTTCCATCGCTTCCCGTGATGCCACTTTGGGCTGGGGGTCAAATGACATCCCTTCCTGTGATGCGATCAGACGTCAAGGGTTGTGTGATGTCACTTCCGCTACCCCTGGCACTTTGGTGATATGATGTCCCTGGGTGCACAGTGGGTTTACAGATGATGCTGTTGTTGATTTAGTGGGGGAGCGTCATTGTAGACACAGCGGTGAGCGAGAGCCAGGGTTTTGAATTTGATGCAGGTCTTAATGGAAAGCCAGTGGACATTGCGCCGAGCAGCTGAGACATGATCTGAGTATGACCCCTTGCCAGAGTCAATCAGTTATTAGGAGTGTGAAATTGTCTGCTCAGGGAGATAGGTTTGGAATTGTAAGCTGTTGACGATGAAAGGGAATTGATATGGTTGGTTATGGAGAGTTCTACATCAAGGGAAACTGCCAGAGTCTTAATCTTAACCTGTTTCGAAACTGGCATAGTGGAACCGTCGATACTGAGTGCCGAGAATGCAGCATCCAAGTGTTTAAGCCGGATTGGGGGGGACACAATGAGCAGCTCGGTTTTATAATTAAGGCACAGATTGTGGGTGGCCATTCAGATATAGAGGGTGCAGTAAAGGGCAACGTTTGTTCAAATTTCTGTGTTACGTCATCACATGGACAGCAACTGCATCTTCTTACCCTCCATATTGTTGGAGCAAAAGTGTCCCCAGCGACTAAAATTTTAGATTCTGCAACTTTAACAAGTATCCTTCTTTTACACCAGCTGCTTTGAAGGTGAGGTACCATCATAAGTAGTCAATTGGCACCCCTTTAAGATGTTCTTATATCTAACTCTATCTTTGGATATCTAAGTACCAACTTTAGATGAACCGTAGAGGCAAGCAGAGACATCTTTATAAGTGAGGCACACATTGCTGGCTGATTCGAAGAAGTGCCCATTTATTACAAAACTTAAATACCGTGTGCCAGGATGTTTGATGATGCTCTGGCTGCAGCCTGGCGGTTGCTGACATGTCCATTCCATGTATACTTTTTGGCCGTGGCACACTCGTAAAGCCAATTTTGCTGTGGCCAAAACGGCCCTAATTAAAAACGCCCACCCATCCCCACACCCTCCCCACCCCCTACTTATCTTTTCGCCGTCCGTGCATATTTTTACCCTGTGGTGTTTGATCCGTCCCTTCTATGGCTTTTCACCTCCAGACCACCGTAAGCGTGGGATACCCCTGCTACCCGCAAAATCAATCACTACCAAACATGGGAGTGGAGGACACCCCCACAACCCCGCTCCCAATGTTTTGTAGTGATCACCCAAATTGGTTGTTTCAAAACGACCAAATGGTACTGGCCGAATTCGGCCAGTTGTACCATACGGTCAATTTGAAACAATCAATTTGGGTAATACTGTATATTCTGCTTTGGAATGTTAATTCTTATTGTGTTTGCTCTAGTACACACAGTTTGTTGGTTCCCAAATGCACAACTCATGTACCATTCTCACACTTCTGTAGGTAATATATTGATCACATGAAATAGAGAGCGTTGACATGCATTGTGATAGATGTGAGTGCAGTAACTGTTCAGAAAATAGCTTGATGTGCCAAAGCACTCGTTGCAGAGATCTGCCTTAATACGCCAGATCACAATCCCAAATTTCAGCAAGGTCAGCTCAGCCTCTCCTTTATGAGGTTGATAAACTGGCTTGAATCTCAACATTTGGAAGCGCTATCAATAAAACGTTACAAAGCATCAATATGGTCCAGCTCTAGAGATTGGTTCCTCCAAATAGGGGTTGTTAACACTTGCAGATATTCCAATGAAGAGCATAACGCATTGAGAGTTGTTTAGGCAGACACATTCAAGACACTGGAACCAAAGTGTGGAGGCTCATATCCTGGCTTTACCAGTGGATTATACAGTGATCTTTGACGGATCATCTTATCTCACGGTGTAGTACTTTGCTGTCTTCTGTGAAACGGTTTGCCTTCTCACATACTGATGGCATTGTTTCACCCATTACCAGATCGTTACCTTGATGTATGCTGGTGTCATTGATGCCATTTCAGTGGAAGGGGTTCTAGACAGAAGAGAACCAACCAAATGTCACAGGCCTCTGTGGAGCAAATTTTCAGGTCTGCTTATTGGCACAAGAAATGGTTGGCTTATTTTAACAATTTCAAAGGCATGTCTGCACATCATAAAAAACGGTCTCTATATCTGTGTTTTGGGTGTATTTAAAGTTTTCAAATATAAGGGGAATAACAGATTAAGCCATTTAATCTCACACCAAATATTATTCTGGTACTTGTCGAGATACCTTGACAATGGAGAAAAGGAAGCTGAATAACTTGCCTTTTGCATATCATGCTTCTATAAGAAAGTTTTCTAAAATATTGTCAGTGTGGGTTGTCATTTGATTTGCGTACTTTCCACGTCAGTTATTAAAAAGCATTGCCTTATTTTAGTTCATGATAGTAAACCATTCAGGCGTAATTGCTCTTTACTCTATGATAGGAAAACAATATGGTCATAAGTGCATAATTGCAGATTGGGCTCAAATCCCAGCTGCATCAATTTAAATAACAGGTGCAATCCCAGGCAATTCATTTAATTTTACAGTGTCTTAACTATCACAAATTCTGTAAATCAATTGGCTCTGGGTGGGGGGGCACCAAAGGTCTCTTCGCCCTGGGCCCCAACATTCTTTAAGATGGTGCTGATAGCTAGCCCAAAATATATCTCAAAGAGCCATTTTCAATTATTTGGAACTGTTGTGTGGATATATAGCCCAAATATTCCTACACCCTTTATGGAAATGTGCTGTGGCTTTGCCATGTAGATCACAAATATCGGAGAAACTGTACAACCTACCATTTTTGCACATCTACAAATTCCTGCTTTAACTCAAAACACGGCCTGCTTTCTGGTGTGTCGCATCGAACTACGAGTATTGGAGAAGCGGGCACTAAGATCGGTATATTAGATACCCACAAAGGTTCTACCATTTGGAGTAAATCAGTTAATAGTATTTGGATTTAACCCTTCAGGCGATGTACATAGGATATAGTAGTGATAACCTTTAAGGCCTCCACATATTCTGTACATATATTTACCAAATCCTGTAGAGCTGCTCCTACTGTGATTTTGGCAATAAATACTGCACAGGTTTGAATCAACTTCACTATTAAGCGGGTTGTGTAAAGATTGCGCATGCATACATTAAAGATCAAGGATGTGAGAACACACACCTGACAAACATCTCCGATCACTTAAAGACAGAAGTAAGATTCTACTCCTAACTCAATTATTAACCAGAACCGGTGATGTTATTACTTCTCAACAGACCTGCTTACATATATTTAACCATACTGAGTGCCTTTATGTGCTGCCATCTTTAACACTATAATACAATAGGGGATCACAACTTTGGAGTCGAAAAGGGGCGTTAATGTACCATTGTTCGAAAAGGGAGAGAGGACCAGTACACGTATTCTTTATAACCATTTTGATGAAGGTATTTCACGCATGGATATCTTGCAGTACCTTCCGGGTGTAGGAATCTCTATTAAGATGTCCGATATGGGTAAAAGCACATCCTAGTGTCCTGGGTATTGCCACAGCACAGCTATCTTCACACAATTGAATATGCTTGAGATGTCCCTGAAAACTAAGAATGGAGGGTGGGGGCAACCACTTCAAGAATCTGCTTCTAAACACAGAGATGTTTATAAATAATCCATTTGTTGGTGTTGAGTTACTGTCTGAAACCAAATAGGATAGTTGAAGCCAGGAAGGGAGAATATGCTGGCTCGATAACCTGGATACACAGCAATATGTCAGGAGACATTCATTTGATTGATTTTTGCCATTTAAATCTTGGTCTGCCCTAGGGAGTGTTAAGGAAGTTTGAATTTTTCCAAAATACCTTCAAAAGCTTTGATCCTTTTCCAGGGAGCAATGTCTGGTTGAGAACATATTGGACATTCCACATCTGAGATCATCTGCAAGTTACTACAGTTTCTGACAGCTTCAATATTTGGTCAACCATATTTCTCTTAATTAGGAAATGATTGTACATCCTCCCTTAAATGGGACAAGAGCAAGGGGTTATTATCAATCTTAGGTCTTTCGGAAAGCATTATATATATCAATTCATCACCAATAAGCACACCCCTAAATGAGTAGTGGACACTACTTAAGCAAACCTAAGCAAAGTGAAGGTAGTCAGACTTGGTACCAGCCCCATGTTGTATGACAAAAAAAGAACAAAAAGCAAGCTCCTAAAATCCACCTTAATATATGGATTACTGGGTTAAAATGTGTAGTAGATTTTCATGATGTTTGTGGTCTTGTATATTGAAATAAAAACTTCCTGTTAGTGTTTTACCTTTACACTTCCAAATGCAAAATTGCAGATGAAAAATCTAGCATTCAATCATCAGCTTGCATGTATTGATAGCGGCATTGTGGCCAGTTAGTTGCGTGTCCTTGGATTGGAGAATAGACATTCCAAGGGAGACACTGATAAGATGGCGGACCTGATGATCTTTGATATTTTGTCAAGTTTAACGCTATTGATGATTTAAGGAGTTGTGGAATAGACCATAGAAATTATCATACTGGAGATCTAAGGGCCCGATGCATGGAATTCTTTGCACGGTTCAAAGCGGCTTGGCACTGTTGAAAAGCAACCTTGCACTGCCGACACAAATCCTGATTCATGGAACTATGCAAAGTGTATTTTTGCAGTGCAATGTCAGTTCAAAGTCATTTTTGCAGGACCGAAATGAACTTTGCACTGCAAAAAATACACTCTGCACAGTTCCATGAATCCGGGTTTGTGTCGGCAATGCAAAGTCACTTTTCAGCAGTGCAAGTCACTTTTAACTGTGCAAAAAATCCCATGACTTGAGCCCTTGGCTAGAGTTTGAAGGGGGTTGGTCAAACCTCATGAAACGGCATTGGGGGTCTATGGGAATGACTATCTATTTCAAGTTCGAGTGACATACCGTTTTAGTCTAAGTATATTTCAATTGTTGTTTTTTTCTTTTTTTTTCTTTGCAAGCATAGACTTAACACACTAGCTCATTTCTTAATATATTCACAATGTCATGGGTAATTTATTTTTTGCAATAATTTAAATTTGGGTTTGTCATGGTTTAAATCAACATTATAGTTACTTTCCACCTGCCTCTAGTTTCAGGTAGCGAGCTAACATACACATGGTTTGTTTTCAATACTAGGCAAATCACAGGATATTTGGATTTGAGCCGATCAATGTTACACAATGAGCCTCTGTGCACTTACTTTTGAAGTGTCATACTTGGGAGAACCAAATAAACATAAAAATAAGGGGTTTAAAAACAAATGATAACATCAATAGGAAAAGATAAGAAAAAGGGTGATCAGCTTACAACGACACATCAGAGGCTCCAAGATTCATTTTAGAAATCACTGCTTAGTTTTTTGTTACTGCCCTTGACAGTTACTTTTTGGGTTCATGAGGGGGAGAATCAGTGAATCTGACAGTATTTTCAAACTTGACTAGCTGTAAGACATTTGCGTAAAGAATGTGTTTTCCCTTAGTCCTTTGCAATAGATGCAAGCATGTATTGGTCTAGCCAACTTGACAAACTCGTGCCCTGCAGCAAGCAGGAGCAGTAACACCAAATGGGCATCGTTTCAGTCACTTGGATAATATTTAATATCCTCCTAAGGGATTAGATCTGTGTACTCTGAAAAATCAGACTTGATCTTCCGAGAGAAACTTGTTGCACCTGGAGGACAGGTCGGTTCCATGAATTTTAAAGACCATACTCAACTGGGATTTGGTGGTCAATCAACAATATTTGCATGGATTATTTATCCCCCGCCCCTGGTATTATTGCAATATTGAAAAGATTCATAGCTGATGGAAGAAAGTAACCCTTCGTACTGGATTGTTTTGGAAAATATATTTTAATATTTCTTATTGAAAATGACATTCAACTCTCTTCCCCCTCGGGGTTTCCTGATGGCATCGAGGACGTCAATTTCTTTAGCTTTTGATCGCAGACTGGCAACACGTTCACTGTGAGGTTAATTTCTTATGGTGCCCTTGGTAGGGGAGATCAGAGATATACACAGTCTTACACATCTTTCACTGTCTGTGTTCCTTGAGAATAATTTTTAATTAAATCTCTAAAGCACAAGGGGATGTCTTTTGATTTGTGAAGCCCCTTTCTCATGTGACATGCATTGAATAGTCTGTGGTGTACAGCATGTATTCCACAGTTAACAGGCAAGAGGTTTATCTGCTCTTTACCCCTTTAAATAAGTCTGATTTAATGCTCTACTGTGCCTCCCAAACTAATAGAGTTTAGTGATCCATTTCCTTACTGCTTTTGGGGGCTACGATACCATAACAATTTTATTTCTCAGTTATTTTTCCATTGTGGATATAAAACCTTTGGTCTCCACTTCAACAGAATTGTTTTCCTCAATTATAGCCTTCAAGTCCTTCTTGGTTGTTCCAACTAGAAACACTTGTGTACAGTCGCGATATAAATGACTTATATCATATCATAACTTTGACATATTCATTAAGATTGGAAGAGTAATGTATTTCTCCTATACCCCAGCCTCAAACCAGAACTGGTTAACTTGACCATTAGTCCAGAGGTGTGCGCCCATTTGTATGTGCAGTATAGGCAGCAAATACAGTACTGCAGTCACTAATGAAAGAGTATTTTTACTGCTGAGGACTAGATTCTGATGACTACACAAGAATTGGTGGGAGCAGTTTGCAAGCAAATAGAGTGTGCATGATGGTGATAATTTGCTGAAAATCTCACAACATGCCCTTACATTGCTGTATATTCATCAAACATCAAAGCAGAGTGATGGTGACGGCAGAAAGCAATGGCCCTCTACATTCCAACTGCTGGAATGACCCGAAGACCTTACTGCTCAAAGAAAACCTCAAAAATTGCTGATTGCACCACTCTAATTTACTTCTCCAGCTCAGCAGCCCCCCTCCATCCCAGAACCTCTGCTACCCACACACCCTACGTGTAACCCCCTGGATGTATTGTATTGTATTGTATTTTATTTATATAGCGTGCGAAGCCCTGAATCAACTGGGCACTTTTCTTGGGTACAAAGGACATAATTATATTTACAAATACAGGCATAGTAAATCACATTGCTTACAATTTCAGGCATAGTGAAACCCATCATTTACAGTCCTGGCTAGGCATGTGCAGGCATAGATAGTGCACAGCAGTAGGTATATAGAGTATAGATATTTAGAGACTGGACTCTCTAAAGCTAAGCAGTGTCTGTATGTTGGCGATGAGGCGGGTTAGCTTTCGTTCAGACAGAGCCTTGATTTGGCCAAATGTTGTAATTTATGGAAGGAATGTTCTAATCTGATGTTGGGAGGTAGTGCATTCCAAGTTTTGGCTGCCAGGACTGGGAAGCTTTTGCCCCCTGCCTTTTGCAGTTTTAACTTTGGTATGATGAGAAGGTTGGAGTTGGAGGATCTCGTTTGTCTTAATGAATAATGGAATTTGAATTTGTTGCAGAGGTATTCAGGTACTTAATTATGTGTACATTTGTGTAAAAGGGAGAGAGGTTTGTGGTTGATTCTTTGGTTGATAGAGAGCCAGTGAACACTACGCATCACCTCTGACATAATTAGTTTTCTAGGGAAGTTGGTGGCAGCTCTTAAGGCGTTGTTTTGAAAGATTTGTAATTTATTTAGATTGTGCTGACTGGTGCCTAGGTACAGCTCATTGCAGTAGTCTAGTTTGGTTAGTACTAGCACCCTAGCCAGGGTGATGTAATTTGCCATCATCAGGAAAGGCCTGCAAGCGTTGATGAGCTTACATGTGTAGGCAGTAGATGAGGCAGTAGCGTTAATTTGTTTACCGAGCAAGATGGAGGAGTCTATGTACATGCCTAGAGTGTTGACATCTTTAGATACTTTGATATTTTGATGTCAATGGAGAAGGTGTTGAATATGTTGTCAAGTTTGTTGAGTTTAGCTTGAGTACCCACAAGGAGAAGCTCAGTCTTGTCATCGTTGATGCAGAGTCTGTGTTGTGCCATCCAGGCTTAGATGATAAGATAAATGTCATTGAGTTGTTGTGTGTCTGTGTCGTGGTTGCTTGTTAGGTGTATGAGGATTTGCGTGTCGTCGGCATAGTTGGTGTAAGAAATGCCCAGTTGGTCAAGTTTGTCAAAAAGAGGTTTTGTGAATATGTTGTAGAGTGTTGGGGAGACACAAGATCCTTGTGGAACTCCGCAGGTGACAGATGAGGGGGTTGCAGAGGCAGAGGGTGCGAACACTCTGGTTTTTCTGTTGTTTAGAAATAATTGGATCCAGGTGATTGCTTTGATTGAAAAGTGGGCTGCTCAGGAGAGATGATTACAGAGGGTTTTATGGTCATCCAAGTCAAACACTGCTGACAGGTCTAGTAAGAGCAGGATGGCCAGATTAACTGAGTCCTTGATGTTTTCTATCTGGGTTACTAGATCTGTTTTGGTTCCATGTCTGGGTCCATGTCTGGGTCGGAATCCGGATTGGCGTAGCCCTAGCAGATTATTGCTTTCCAGGTGGTGTTATACATATAGTGTGCCATTGCTTCCCAGCTAGGTTTACAGTGTATACACCCTGTAGTTAGTACATTAAACAATCCCAATGTTAAGGAATATGCAGTTGGAACAGTGACCCAGGAAATGATACCCGCAAACTAAACCACACTTGAATCCAGTGCAATTCACATTCCCACCATGCACCCCTGGCCCCCATTCCATTGCCTCATGTAAAATGTTCAGTCTCCAGTTCAATCCAAACCCCTCTTTTATCACAGCAGTTCTCTGGAGCAAGTCATATGGATATGCTACCTCTTTCTAACTCAATCATAGCTCTAGTGCTACTCCAGTGCAATTCACACCTCCCTAAACCTAATTCACCACTAGCATCAATTCACTCCACATTTCCCAGAGTGATGTCACACTGGTGCACCTGGTGACTGGGAAGAGGTTTTCCCATGTCAGGCTTGAGACTGCTTTCGGTGTACATTGAGTGGGGTGTTGGTTCTGTTCTTGCCACAATATTTTTATATCTTTAAAAAGCATGGTGGAAGAAGGAGTCCAACCAAGTTGCCATTAGACTAGATGTGGTATATATTGGCTGTCACTATCTCCCGACTCAGAGACACATTTGAGGCATCTAGGTATCTAGGTATCTTTGGGCCTGTTTCATTGATCAATGGCAATCATTAATTCTTCATTTTTCTGAGTGGGCTCAGCTCTCCTCCTCACTCCTCGAGTGATCACCTCTCTCTCTTTATCCCTCTGGCCAAACCCACTCCAGCACTGCCACCTACCTTCTCGGTCATGCGACCCATGAAGCGTGTGTGAGTTGAGGCTTTTTCGTCTACTTTCTCTCCACCTCCTGCACCTTTGGCCGACTCACACCCTGACACAGCCCTCTCTAACCTTCAAATCTCTATCTCTAACACTCTGAATGTCCTTACCCCTGTCATGAGGATCCACTTAAAGCACAAATCCAAGTGAAAATCTTGGTATGATTCCGCCCTTGCTGTCCTTAAATGCAAGTGTAGTGAGTAGGAGAGGAAGTGAAGGGCATCGGGCGCACCCCCTGACAAACTGGCATGCTGCTTGCTCCAAAGGCAGTACAGACTCTCTATCCTCTTTAAGAAGAGAGCCTACATCAAAGCCTGCATCTCTGAGGCATCTAACAACTCAGCCACATTTTGAAAAATCTGCAAGGAGCTGGTCAATCCTATTGCAGTCTCTACATATCCTGTTCCCTCCCAGGCCCTCTGCATGGTCTTGGCCTCTCATTTCACTGCTCAAACTCAGGACATCCTGTCCACCCTCTATTCCTCTACCTCTTCTTCCTCCTCCTCTAACACTCCTTCTTGCCGTCTGAGGCTGTCTCTCCTCCTCCTTTCTCCTTCACTCCCCTGTTCACCCCAGAAAATGTTTCTAGACACATCTGATCCATGAAAGTCTCGTCAAAGCAGGTTCACCCCTGTTCATCCAGAACAATCAAGGACCAAATTGACACCCTTGCCCCAGCCTTGGCCGATTTCTGCAATAACTCATCTGCCACTGTAACGTTCCCCTCCCCCTTAAGCACTCTCTTTGTGCACCCCCTTATAAAGAAGCCCTCGGTAGATTCTTCCTCTCCGGCTAACTATGCCTGATCTCCATCACTCCTTTCCTGGGCAACCTCTTGGAAATGTTGGCCATCTCCCAGCTTAATCTACATACTGTATCTGTTGGTTGCCTCCATGACCACCAGTCTGGCTTCAGAGCTGCCAGAAGCACGGAAACTGCTCTCCTGAACACCCGTGAAGACTTGCTCTCCAATCATAGTTCTAATCTCCCTTCTATATATGGCAGAAAAAAACTTAACGGTATTCCAGAAAGATGGTAAGTCTACAGAGTAATGTCTTCTGCAAGAAGTGGTCAAGTGGAAACTGGGTTCTCTTCAGCAGATGAGAGGAGTGGGTGTTTCCCAGTCTGATAAGATGTGTTCCTTGATGGCTAGAAGGGCACAAAACTGTGGAAAGAGACAGGGGAGCTTCAAATAAGCCAGCAAGAATGTCCAAGAAATGGTAGGTATGGAGGCAACAGAACACAAAATAAGAACAGCGAATCAACAAGAGAGAACGGAGAGCAGACAATAAGTGGCTGGGCCAGAGGATTAGTGTGCAGAACCAAAAGAGAAAAATAGATAGGGAAGGAGGAACTGGAGATGGATCCGGAGTAGAACGACTGCAATGAAAATTGTGAGCGGAAGGTCAGAAAAGGAAAAAGAAGGAGAGCGAGAGCCGGCCGGAATGGAAGTTGAGACGAGACCCGCGGACTGGACTGAATGCAAAGGACACAGGTAACAGATAGGAAGCTAGAAGGCAGATGAAGACAGAAAGGGCACTGCAGTAAACACTGGACTGAGACCGGAGAGAGGGAGAGAGGCGAGGAAGAAAATGAGAGTGGAGGAAAGTTACTAGAACGCGAGGTGAACTGGCGGGGAGCATTTCAAAAAATAGATTTTGCAATGCACAGGGGGGCGTGGCCAGGAGACAGAAAAAGGAAACAGAACGGAAAGACTAGAATGTAAACAGAATACCATGATGGAATGTTAATGGCGGCTCCTCCATTGAGACCACAACTTCCAGGAACCTCTCCTTATGACAGTATGCCTCCTTCCTAGGGGAACCTCCCTGGGGTTTCCCGGATGGAGGATTTGAAACCTTCATAGACATTTGGGAGCAGAGAGGTTCAAGACCGGCTCCCAAGAGTCTTCAGCTGGCAAACATCCCTTCCATCTACCCAGGTACTGCAGTCTCCACTTATGATGACGGGAGTCAACTATCGTTTCCACCTCGTAGACATCTGGAGATGGAGCTCTGAAATTTATCTTGAGGGTAGTCCTCCACTGATATTTGTTGGAAAGATATGGTTTTAACAAGGAGGTGTGAAAGACTGGGTGTATGCATCTCGGTTGCTTGTGTAGCTTGAGCTTGAAAGCCACAGGATTGATTCGGGACAAAATGGGACCAGATACCTGGGTGAAAGTTTGGAGGGGCGTGTTCATCTGGGTAGGTATTTGGTGAAAAGCTGAACTAGGTCACCTTCCTTCCAAACAGGCACCTGGCAGCAACGGACATCAGACTGGCGCTTGTACCTTTCACGGCTCTCTTCCAGGTTGTGATTTCTGTTCTCTGAGCTATGGAAATAGATTCTAAGAGTGAGTCTACTGTAGGTGGGTTAGAGACAGGAAATGAATCAGCCAGAAGGGTTCAGGGATGTCTTCCATAAATGCAGAAGAACGGTGACATCTTGATGGCAGAATGGATTTTGTTGTTATATGCAAATTCAGCCATGGACAGAAGGGTGGCCCAGTTGTCTTGTTCCTCATTGGCAAAGCACTGGAGGTATTGGTCTGTGGTAGCATTTAAGCGTGAAGTCTGTCCGTTGGATTGAGGGTGGTAACCTGATGTAAGTGCCCTTTTGATGCTCATGAGATCGCACAAAGTCTTCCAGAAGACAGACGTATATTGAGAAACTCTGACAGAAAGTATCATCTCAGGATTACCGTGTAGTCTTACCACATCATTAAGAAATATTTGTACCATCTCAGGGGCTGAAGGTACTCCTTTCAATGGTGGGAAATGGGCCATCTTATGACAACTGTTGATAGTAACCATGATGGCCGTAAATCCTTGAGATAGGGGAGATCAACCATGAAATCAGTGGATATATGCATCCATGGTTCTGCTGGGAGTTTGGGTTGCTCAAGTAACCCGACCGGTTTGGATGTACGGTTCTTGCTCCTGGCACATTGTGGACATGACAGAACATATTGTTTGACGTATGTCCGAATAGAAGGCCACCAGAACATACATGTGATTAGATCGGTGGTAGCTGCCACTCCCTTATGACCAGCTATTCTGGACTCATATGCCCAGGAATAAACAAGTACTTGTAGCTTAGATTCTGGCATGAACAAACAATCTCGGAGGAACCACAGTCTGTCCTTGATGGACAATCGGTTCTGTAGGGTCTTTGAAAGAGGTTTCAATACCTGGGGAGAAGTGGGCTTGGCCACTTGAAGGAAGTGAGAAATAGTTCCAATGAAGGTTACATCTAGTAGCAAATGGTCTCCTTGGAAAGGAGGGTTTCGGTACACAAACGGATTTCTAGACAAATTATCCACAAAAATATTCTTGCTGTCAGGGAGGTAAGTGATGTAAAAGTCGTATTGTGCGAAGAAATATGCCCATCTGGCCTGACGAGCGTTCCGCATTGCATCTGCAGCAATATTCTCAGATTGCTATGATCAGAGCAGATCTCAAAAGGATGGATGGAACCTTGCAAAAGGTGGTACCATTCGACGCAGGTCTGCCTGATGTCCAGTAACTACTTCTCAATACCTGAATAGTGAGTCTCACATGCCTTTATGTTCATGTTTCATACTGCCCCAATAGCGCCGGCTGATGCGTCAGTTTCTACGATGAAAAGCAACCATTGGTCTGGTTACCTTAGGGTGGGAGCAGAGCAGAATGATGTCCTTAAACCCTGAAAGGCCTCTTCAGCCTTGGAATCCCAAAGGAACAGAATGTCCTTCTTCAGTAATGCTGTGATTGGGAGAACCTGATCTAAGAAGGTTGTGATAACGCTTCTGTAAAAGTTTGCCAGGCCAAGAAAAGCTTGTTTCTCCTTCACAGAAGAAGGGGCTGGCCACTCAAGAATGGAAGTCACCTTCTTGGGATACATTTCCACTCCTTGTGCAGGTAGAATAAACCCCAGATATGGTACAGAGGGAACCACGAGGAAGCACTTTTCTGGCTTGGTGAAAAGATGATGACTTCTCAGGTGTTCCAGGACTTCTGTGAGGTGTTCTTGATGTAGGTTGCTATGGCTGGAAAACACTAGTATGTCATCCAAATATACTGTAACAGTCATAAACAGCAGGTCATCAAATAGACGTCATAAACCGCAGAAAAGCTGCAGGGGTGTTAATTAGGCCGCATTACACAATACTCAAAGAGCCTGAATGGAGAACGGAAGGCCGTCTTCGACTCGTCCCCCTTTAATTCTCAGTAAATGATATGCACCACTCAGGTTGAATTTGCTGAAGATCACAACTCCTTCCACTGCCTCGAGGATGTCCTTAATTAAGGGCATGGGGTACCGGTCTCTCACTGTGATCTTGATAAGTCTAAAGTAATCCATACAATGTCTGAGTTCCTTGGAGTCCTTCTTATCTATGAAAAACAAGGAGGCCCCAGATGGGGATTTGGAGGGACGAATGAGGCCATTTTGAAGGTTGTGGTCTAGATACTACCTTAAGGCCTTTCTTTCTGGTATTTTCAAAGAATACATTCATCCAAAGGGAACGATAGCAGTAGGAATGTCCAACAAAAGGTAGGTACGGAGGCAACAGAACACACAATAAGAAAAGAGACAGCAAGAAAAGTAAAGGCAGAGAAAGTGTAGGTAAAGGCGAAAAACCCAAAAAATAGAAAGGAATCCCGAGAGGGCACACAGCGAATCAACAAGAGAGAACGGAGAGCCGACAAGAAGTTTCTGCAGCCAGAGGATTTGCGTGCATAACCAACAGAGAACAATAGAGAGGGAATGAGGAGCTGGAGATGGGTCCGAAGTAGAACGGCTGGCAAGCAGGATCTGCAGCTCCAATGAAAAGTGTCGGGAGCGTTTCACAAAAAGAGTTGCAACACACAGGGGGGCAAGCCAGGAGATAGAATAAGGAAACAGAATAGTAAGACTAGACCTGATGGAACCTCAATGGCGGCTCCTCCATCGAGACCACAGCTACCCGGAACCTCTCCTCATGACACCTTGGTATTCGTGATCAGGTCCTGGCTTGGTTGACCTCCTTTCTCATGAACCAACCATCACCGGTCCAACTGGGGTCTTTCCTCTCTTCTATCTCTCTCTCTACTCGTGATGTTCCCCAGGGATCTAACCTCTCTCACTGGCTCTTCAACCACTACTTGGCACCTCTTGCCCACCGCATCGCTACTTTCTGCTCCAATTTTCAATGTTATGCGGAGGACACTCCGCTCTCTTTCAGGCTCCCCTCAGTCACCTCTGCTTCTTCTCTCATAACAGACAGTCTGACCGCAATTCGGGAATGGCGTGCCACCACTGATCTCTGCCTTAAAGCCAGTAAGACTGAGATCCTCCTCATTGGGACACCAGTTCCCTCCTTTCCTCTTGGTCTCTGGCCACCCACACTGGGCCCTCTTCCTGCTCCTTCCTGTGAGGTTAAGAAACTTGGTGTCATCTTCGACTCCACCCTCTCCTTCGCTCCTCACATCTCTGACATCTCGAAGAAGTCAAGCTATCAGCTGCACCTCCTCAGAGGTATTCTTAATTTGATCACTTTCCCCCAGAAGCTCACTGTCTCCAGAACTCTGGTCTTCTCTAGGCTGGACTATTACAACAACCTCGTCCTAAATATTCCTGCCTCTGCTCTTTGACCATTACAACTTATATAGAACAGATCTGCCGGCATTGTCCTTGGCCTCAAGACCAGGGATCATATCTCTCCAGCAATGACATTTCTTCACTGGCTCCTCGTGGCTGGAAGGATCAACTTCAAAACCCTCTGCGTCACCCAGAAGGGTTTCTGGGGCCTAGGACCACTCTACCTCCAATTCTCTCTCCCAAAACATGTTCTTTCTCGACCCCTCAGCTCATTCACCACCAACTCTCTGATGGTCAGAAACTTCTCCAAGCAGAGAGTTGGGGGCAGATCTATCTCCTCGCCTGAGGTGTAACTCTGGAACAGCCTCACTTCCTCTCTCAATCAGAACCTCTGGTTCCAGAAGCAACTCAAAGCCTTCCCTTTTGCTTCTGCTTTCTCCCTTCCACTCCCCTGATTATGCACCTGACTGCTCTGTGCACTGGTCACCTGGTCATCCTCTGAACTCGGACCCAGGTTCCTGCATGTCCAGTGTCCCTCTCACTGTCTCCGCGTTCATCAGCACTTAAGGGCCTGTATCTGCAGCCCTGCAGTCTCTTCTCTCTGCACTTATGAGCCACCCCTGGCTGCACTTGTGAGTTAACTGCACTTCCCCCTTCGTCTCCCCCATTCCCCTTTCATACCACTTCTCTCCTTCCCTCTTTCCCACACTCGTGTGATATGAATGACACAAGGCCTAGTAAGATTGTTTTTTTGTCCTCCCTTTGTTTCCCCACCCGTGTCTTGTCGCGCTTAGAAACATGCTTTTACCTACTCCATCGCCCTTACTCATGCCCTTAGGTACTCTGCACATTTATGTATGTGTGTAGCTGTGCAACCAGGTTGCTAGCTTGGGATAGCCAAGGAGAAATCCATGGTCTCAGTACTGCACTTCTGCCAAGAAAGGTGTTGTGATGGGAGCAGGTGGTGAGCAACCTATGGGTTCCGTGACTTCCTGTACTATTTCCTGGTCCTCTAGTTCTCCAGCACGCTCACGTTGATGTACACATTGTCTACATATTCTTCAGCTGTCATCATCACAAGCAAGATATTACCATAGATTCGGCCTTCGCAAGGCTTCTGCACCAACATACATGATCCTGTTGCTTGGGCTCGGATAGAGGTAGTTTCTGCTCGGCGGTCAAACCCCAGACCTGCTGTAGGGGTAGGGTGGGAAAGAAGGTATAGTCTCCATGTTGAATGCCATCCACTAGATCTTGATTTGCTGTGTCTTGCGGGTTATTTGAAAACAGGAGAAGCATATCAGTCCGACAGTCATGTATCCACACATGTCAATGCAGGCTGACATGACAATAGTATATTTTACACATTAATGGAACTAACCTTTCACTTCTGTCTCTGAGTCTTCAAATCCCACTCGGTAAATAAATCTCTACTACAGACCACAGAACGTCTTGTGGCAGATCGCCACCTGCTATAGCAAGGGACTCCTTATGTTGATCCACAAGCATGTTGTGGACTTGCGTCTTCAGATCATGCCTGCATCTTCTAAGATCATCCAGGATTCATGAACAAAAGCAACCGGTTGCATGTGATTTAACGAATCCAAAATAACTATTCCCATTAAAACTAATACCATAATAACCAATTCCAAAATAAAAAATCCTTTGTCATTGTTTTTGGTGGGGTTTCCCCCACCCCCAAGCTCCCTCTTTTATTGCTCCTAATACTTTTCCCCCAACCCCAAAACCACTATTTTTCCCCAAATTCGTTATTTTGGAATTCATTATTTTCGATTTGTTGGAATTTGATTTGTTATTTTGGTATTCGTTGTAATCACTGCATACCAAAGCAACCATATTCAGTTTGGTATCAATGGGCTCCCGCTAACTGCCACCTTGGACTTGTGTCGTCATCAAACTCAAGAAGTGAAACTCCAGCTATAGAGCTGGATAGTGCATGTTTAGCTATTGTGGTGCCGTTTTGGGTCTTGGCGGATTTGGCGTTGGTGTGGCAGGGGGGAGGTGGAAGAAAGAGGATGCAGCTCTCAGCCACAACCAGTTGGAGAAAACAGCTGTTGTTGAGAGCAGGCAGTGATACAGATGGAAAACAAGAAGAGCTATAAGCAGATGACCCAGTGTGTGCAGAGATGTCTCAACAGGTTGTGTTCGGTAGGTTCTGGGCAGCTTTCCAGGACAAAGGTCCTACCAGGCTTACTTAAGGGTGCCTAGCCTGGCACAGGCAGCAACAGAGTCCCACAAGGCAGAGGCTAAATCGACAAGAAGTCTCCCAGGGGTAGAAGAGTGGCAGAGGAGGAACAGGCAGGGTGCACAGACACAGTGGCAGGCTTCACAGGCTCTTTGTCATGCTTAGTTCTACTGCGTGGACATATGTGTTGTATTACTGCCTTCATAAAATGTGCATGCTCATTTATTTTTTTTTAACTGATTTCTCTCGGGAAATTCATAATATCTGGACAATGGGCCTCATTACGACCGAGGCGCTAAGTGGTTAACGGCGCCGTAAAAGGCTGCGGCTCCGTTAACCACTTAGCGCCTTACTACGAGGTCCCTTTGCGGGACCCGACCTGAACGGCTGGTCTGGACCAGCCGTTAAAGTAGGGACCCGCAAAGGGACCTCACAGGCAATTACGGTCCCGCAATTTGCCGTACCGTAACTGCTGCCTTCCCCATTCCCATTGAGCCCTATGGATATTAGACATCCACAGACACTACATGGTCAGCTACAGGTTCCTGAGCAGAAGGCTTTAAAGGTGATGTTCTGATGTGCTCATCTATATAGCGCTTACGCCTAATCACTGTACATAGAACATCTGTGCATATATCATCCATACCGAGGTTGGTATTCATTTATCAACCTTGGAAGGATGAAAGGCTGAGTTGGCTTTGCTGGGATTCGAACCTGCAACCGGCAAATCAAACAAAGAACACAGCAGCAGGCACTCAACCCACTGAGCTATCTTTCTGGCTTTCCGGTTAATATTTCTAAAACAATTCTCGTAATTGTTCTTAATTTAAACCATCTCTTGCCAGGAGAGCCCCTCATGCAAAGCCCTTACAGCTCAGCCACCACTGGATTAACCCTTATAAGCCGGGTCGACAACATTACAATGATTTCTAGAAATATAAATAAGCCACCCTTAGAACTAACCAAATACAGCTTATTTCCTGTGGCTCTAGATGCTTTGCTAATTTTATTGACATTTGCCATAGTCACGTAGATAGTCTGCAATTAAATATTGCACGGTATCCCTCATTTCCGCAGGGTTGCTGCATTTGTAATTGGATTATCAGTTTAATGAATGCACTGCTCCATTTGTGTTAGTCGGTAGTGAACGCTGATGAAAAATGTCTTTATTAATTGGCAAGACTGAGCGGGAAGAAACAAAAGGGGGCCTTGCAGGGAACTATAGGTATGTTTACATCAAGGAATACGCCTCGTGGAACGGTGACAGGCAGCACAAAGGAGGATGTGGTGTTGTTTCTCTTCTGAACGTGACCCCCTGATAACTTAGATTGTTAATCAGAGAAAGTGTTGAAAAGGTGCACTAACTCATTTAAAATAGGGTTTCTTACATTTCATGCAAATTTAAAGTTGATTGGTAGTGTGGACGATATGTCCCCTTTTATTCGTTTTACTTTCATCCTGTTGTAGATGTTCAGGGCCTTGGTCCTTTACAATGTAGCTAATTTGCACTGGTGTGCGATACCCTCTTATGTGATTGAATATAAAAATGTCGCGGGTTTAGTATCAATCTAGTATCAATTATGTAGATTGGCTTCAACCTAAATCTTAATAAATGTGTTTTATGCATGTTTTAATGAAATGTTCATGTTCGATTGGGTATTGGATGCGTTGAAATGTTGTGTGAATTGATTGTAAGAAATGTGCATTTGTGTATACATTTGTAAAAGTTCTTGTTAGAGTAAATACACATAAATAAATAAATAAATGCATAAATAAATAAATAAAAGTTCCGTTCTGCATTTATTGAAGGATATTTTCTTCTTCTAAAGATTTCATGAGGGGCGCCCTCCACCCACTGCGTTTGTGCGTCTACTATTGCAACTTTCCGCACTTTTCGCGGTCTGAAATGGATTTTATAATAACCCGATTTTTGCTATTTTGCTTACCCCTTCTCTCCTCCCTGAATATGCGCTCTATTCATCAGTATGCTGCAAGGCAGGTGCGGGGCCGTGCTCACTGTGCAGACATCAGCATGCGACCCCTGGAAAGGACACCTTTGAATCCGGCCTAGCTGCGCCCCCGCTGGCGCGGCGCTAATCACCGGCAGCGGCACCCACCGCGGCTTCAATTTGCCGGGCGCTCTCTAATGTAAAGGCAGGCAATGGGATTCTCGAGTTCCACACAAAAGCTTTCAGATTCCCCGGCTATTTCATTAGTATCTGCCGCCTGTACTTCTACAGAGTTCCCGCTTAAAAGCGCCGCAGTCAGCAGCATCCTTCTTGGCGAGGGCTCCTAGTCCCTGCTAGCGATGCAGTATCGCTCCATAAAGGCATTAAGTCACTTTCTTCCCCTCTCCCCCTCCGCAGCCCTCCTGGCCCGGTAGATTGCAGTCAGCAAATCCAGCAGGCCCAGAGAGCTGAGCCTGTAAACTACCTCCGCGTCTGACATCCCAGCTTCTTTTTCGGGTCCGGGTTCAGTCCGATTCGCTGACTTGGCAGGTGTGGCTCCTGTAATGGCGTTCCTCTGGACGCCAATCTTGCAAGGCTGGCCCGAGCTCAACAGAAATGAGTGCAACTAAAAATACGCACTGAAAAGAAGCTAACATATGCCTTGTCTCCTTCTAAAAATAAGCATATATTATTTTGGTGCATACGTCAACACAATACATTTCTCAAACTTAAAGTAACATTAAAAGCAACACAATAAATAATATGCAAAATGCACATTTTCCTGCATGCAATTGGGCAATGTTAATGAATAATTCAAGCTCGGATGACCATTTACTATCTTCAGTTAAACCTATCAAAAGCGGAAATCATCTTCTTACTAACCCTGCCCCCCCCTTCCTCCTTCTTCCATGTCCTTGCCTACTCCTTTATTGTACCATCGCCCTCTGCCGATAATCTGGGGCTTATCTTTGATCTTTGATTCGTCTTGATCTTTCTCCGGCTCACTTCTCTGCTATTTCTATTTCCTGTCGATTTCAAAGTCATGATATTTGTCTCGCCTATTCCTCAGCACTCACACAACTAAGGGCCTGATTCCCATAAGCCTTTTATAATGGTGCAATCCCATTGGACAACGCTCTGTGAATCACGCAGAACGTCGTTGGTCTCCTCTCTTGTATTCTCTCGTCTTTTCTATTGTTCTGCTATCGTTCTTGGTCTCTCTGCTTATTGACTTGCTCCTCTACGTTTGCTCTATAATTCCTCCTCACGTTTACTGCTTCAACTATCTCTCTGTGACTACGCAAGTTCTGCTGCCCTTCTTTCACTCAACTGTCTCTCCTTTGAATATAATTGTGTTTGTATTCTCTTCAAATGCCTCTATGGTTTTGATCCACCTAACCTCTCCTCTCCTCTCCTCTCTTCTCCTCTCCTCTCCTCTCTTCTCTTTTTATTTCTCCGCTCGGTCTGTCAGGTCTCAGTAACAATTTCTTCTAGTTACCCCTCACCTCCCTTGTGCTTCATCTCACTTCCACACCTTTACTCTCTTAGCACCTAAATCCTGGATCACCCTCCCTTTTTCTATCCATTCTACTTTCCCTATTTTTAAGATTCACTTCAAGCAGCATCTGTGCTCTGCCTGACTCAGTTGCCTTGATGTTCTTTCAGTATCATGTACCGTTTTATAAACTTGTTCAGCACTTTGGTTTAAAGCACTAAAATAATAAACATAAAATACAAAAAATACAAATACAAATAATGACTATGTATACAGCATGTATCACACAATGAATTGGTAGATGGTTCACACATAGAAGTGTAGAGGAGCAGTTGCATAGCTCTCCAGGAAATCCCACCCCCAAACCTCCCGTATGTTGGAAGCCTGAGATTGTGCCGTGTTTGACACCAGCAGTTGTGGCAATACTGCAACGTATGTTTGAAAGAAGATACCCATGGAAACAACCCTATCAAATGTATCCCCGAAGGGATGACAAACTGAGAGAGGAATTCCCTGAAGGAATACAAAAAAAAGGAAAGAAAGAAGCCTAGTATGAACGACATCTCAGGACCCCGGCTGAAGAGGATGTATGGATCCTACAGACACTAATGACGAACTTTTAAATATTAAAAAGAAGATTACACGTGCACAAAGTGCTGCAGAGAATTAACTGTACAATAATTGTACAGACGCTGAAACCCAAATAGACTAAGTTATCATAGAAGCTGGCTACATGTAATGAATAGAACGCAGGTGAAGCCACCATTGTATAGAAGCTGGACATCGGTATCATGAATTTTCGAAAGCCAGGACCCATGAAACAGGAAGAAGAAAAACTATGTTGCAGCAAGACTAAGCTGAATGTGGAGCTACATGGTGAGGTTGTTTGGCCTGAAGTCAAGACTGAAGCAGCCACGGTCGGTTATCTATTCTGGAAAGGAGCGAAAGTGTGAAGAATGAATAATTCCTTGTTAAAGTGCAACGAAAGAACACCAAGAGTGCCAAGTTTAATTAGTTTCAGACATTCAAAAGCTGCAAAATGGACCAAATCGTGGTCTCATGTCATGTGAGCCAAGGAAGAAAATAGAGTTCTAATTTGGAGTCCTAGAACCCAATAGTGAGTGCCCACACTCCCATGTATTCTCAAGAGACAAGGATATTTTGCAAGGCCAAGTTCCAAGGCAATCTTCATAGCAGAAGGCCTGGACGATGAGAGATGTTGGGCTAATTGGGTGGTGGTTTAGAGTCAGGCCCCATCTTCTTGCACCTGGGTCTGGGCTTACCTGCTGCTAAAGTGAACCGAATGTTCCAGATATGGCACAAGTGTGCCAACCAATTGTAATGGTCCATATAATGAAGGACCTTATAGTTTGAGAACCAATGAGAAACTGTAAATCTAATGTTTCTGAAGATGACATATGTAGTCCACCTGACAGTGGGCAGCCAATTACAATCCTAGTACGTATAGATAATATACTTAGATGGTCCCCTTAAGCCTATCCCGATCCCCAGTAGGTTTTTCATTATTTGCCACGTAGTATGACATCACCTCTGGCATATTATGGATATGTAACCTTTGTTTTGTGAAAATATCACTGAGAGAAATCGAATGTGTGTCCATTGATGTACGTTGTAACTCCCTATTTTAGATCATAGTTAAGAAAACAGTACTTTGCCATCTTTCTGAGTTGGTTTGGTTATTTGGACTCAGAGTTTGTCTGTGTGATCCCATCCATTATATGAAAATTCCTAAAGGGCCCTGAGCTCAGATGTGTTCAGAGTTTACTCCAATACAACACATGGCTAAAATTGTCCCGTCAGCGTTTAGCCTGACTTTGCCTGACCGGCATTTCCCCCTCTGGGCTGCACAGTGCTCGGACACGATTCTCTGGCCCCGACACGCTCAAAGCGACGCAAGTAGTGCACACGTGACTTTCACACGATACACAGCGACTGCCCTATTTGTTTTTTGATCCGGTCGCAGCGACCGCATACCATCAGGGTTCACAGACGCTGTCCTCAGACGCAAGGAGAATGTATACCACAAACTAAGGGGCCGCGTGCGGTGGCACATCATATGCCCTTAATATAGACATACATTCCCCTTGAAACTGATGAAACAGAGGGTAGGAGGGACTACGGATAGGTAGCCATATGAGTGACCACACTCTGTCCTCCTCTATCCTTACAGCGAATCACTCGCAATACCGTCTCTGACATGGACCTTTGAACATACCATTGGTTTTCTGCCTACTATTACTTTCACTTCGGAATACACCCACTGCAGCCGGAAGGTCAGTATACGGCTTGCAGCATTTTCAAGTCGATATGTGAGGTGCCTCTTTGACGATCTGTGTGTGTGTTTTTCTGTTGGGTGGAGATGTGTCTCCTGCCTGGTAAACAGTGTATAATCATCTGCGAATATAAATATAACCAAAGACATCATTTACGGTTTTCTCGATGCAGTACTTTGTGCTGCTTGTACTTTCATGTATCTCTAATGTTCAAATGGATTGGTCTGAGTTCCCTTTACCTGTAAAGGAGATACAGATACTTGGTCTGTTATCTCCAAGCATCAGAGCGCGTGGCAGTTTCTGGGGAGTGACCTTGGTTTATTCTTTTGTTTTTTCATAGGTTCTCCTCTTGAACTTCCCTGCATTGGCGCTAAGAAGCAGGGTAAAGTATGAACCCTGTGGCAGAAACACAGTGACTGATTATAGAGAATCACCTAAGCATTCTCCCCCCTTTTTAGAAGACTGTCCTGACGAAAGTGGTTACACCAAAATATACACCACTGGAACCAGTAGACAGCGGTTGTTACATTGTGGAGAACAACATTCTATTCTACCTTTACCGTGAACAACCTTTTATATGTCTTTTATAATGGCCTCACATCCCTTCCTATCACTTAATATCCTTCTAGGAGGGGTTACGTGGGCTGTGTGTTTGTCTTCAGTTGAAATTTGGCTCACCCCACCAGGGAGCACGTGCTATAAAAAATGTTGAGTTACAACACTTCAACATCACCTTGAGCCTTTTTCGTAGTTCTTAACTTTTGAGCTACCCTGGGATGTCTCGACCTGTCTACGGGATAATAAAGTATTATGTACCCATAAGTAGACAGTTCAGACCTGTTATTTTCTCAGTCCAAGGTGTAAACTCGATTTTAATACCAGTTTGTTGCTGTTTTTGCCCATATTCCTCTGTGAGGTTTTCGGTGACCTGGGACATACAGGACTAACAACGTGAAAGTTGTTATGGTTTTTCAAAAATGACTTCTCTTTGCCTTCTTTTACTGTCCCCTTTTTTGTAAGCGTCACACCAGCGCTCTCTAAGGAAAGTTCTCCCAAGTCTTGGGACTTGACAGGGACAGGAAGTTGTTTTCCATCTATCCTTCTGTCTTCTACACCGACCTTGCATCTCCCCGGTCACTGTCTTTTAGCGCTATCTTCTTGCGCATACGGGATTTCCCCACTGCCCTCCTTAAATTACATTAAGTTGTGTGTTGCCTGACCTACCAGGAGTTCAGGCCCCTACCGGTACATAAATCACTGAAACTCCGGCACTGCTTCAGTGGTTCCCATTCCATGGAGTCCTATCGCACTCCATGGAATTGGAACTTACCGCCTTTGCCGATGCCCGTGATATACTGGTAATACTGCGATATCAGATGCCGGGAGCAGTAAGAGGAGTTTGCCAGTAACCCTCCGGTAGCACTGGCGAGTTACAAACACCCAATGAGGGCCTGGTCTCTCCATATGTATGATGTAGTGCTTAGATACTAAGCACATCAACAGCCGGCACTGTTTTTGTGTTTACAAACAAAATGATAATAATTGGCTGAATTAATGCTTAGGGGTGACTCAGTACCCGAAACCTCAAAGGTACTACAGCATAAAATGGAGCTTTCAGTCTGCTGTTTACTTCTGTCTGTGATGGGTCAGTGAGTATGATTTCTAGTGCGGCAGATTTCGGCTGATACAGTATGGTAGTCTCCAGCTACGTGAGCTTTGGTCCTCTATGGCTATCTGGCATTTTCTCGCTCGTGGATGCGGATTTGCAACTTTTCAGAAGGGGCTTTTTCTGTCCACCGAGAATGCAAGGCATGTTTGAGCCCCATCCTTAAAGTGAGCTGCCTCGAGAAGCTGCGGCAATGGGCACTTCTGCTTAATAATATTTCGCTGGTGCAGGTCCAAGGGGCAGCTCCTGCAGCCAACTTGTTAGCTGTGCCCATTATTCTGTACCCCCTTCAGCCGGCCCATGGCCCCTTTACTTCCGCCTTATTGTGTTATGTGCAAAGGAAGATGAGCATTAAATAATGTCCTTATTGGACTAAAAGTATGTGGTCCCTCCTCACCGGCCCCATGTCCCTTTAAAGCAGCCTGTGTTATGTGCAAAGGAAGATGTGCAGTAAATATTTGCCTTATTATACTATCCTTGTACATATCTCCACCCTTGTTTCACACTCTACAAAATTAATTGGTATGTGTTTATGAATGTCATTTAATTCTATTTTTTATAATGCGCCTAGTGCCGTACCCGAGTTCGGTTTCTAAGCACATTTATGGGATTATGAACCTCTGTTGCTCTGTGTGGTCTTGCTTAGAAGACCAGTGCGTTGCTCCTGTGCTATCCTCGGTTAACAGGGACGTTTTTTTTAATTACACATCTATCCCTGAGCTGCACACATTCAAAGGAGCACTCTACTTATTCCCTCTGCTGCTGCTTACCAAATGGTGAGGGCTAGCACCCAGTAAGTGCAATGAGAGAGCTGATGGGAGTTGTAGTTCAACATATCTTGAAACCTACTGATGGCAACTTTAAACGCTGGATCCTCAGCTTCACAATGCATACAGTATTCCGGCATATAGTAGTGATTTAATCTGTGTAGTAATTTTTAATAAAGTCAATTTACATGGCGTTTTGGCAGGTCCCATTTGCCCCAAAGCTGCATGCATGCTGATTAGTGATGCCTCTTTTCTCTGCTGCCTGCCAAATGTTTTTTTACTTGCAGTGCCATCAGCCCTTTCTAGCAAATTGCGTGCAGAGGCCTGTTGGGAGCTATTTTCTGAAACAACTCTTTTGGCCTAATTCACAGAACGTTTAGCACAGAGCAAAGTGACTTTGCAATGCAAAACTACAATTTGCACCGGGCCTAATTCACAGAGTGGAGCAAAGTGACTTTGCACTGCAAAAATACACTTTGCAGCACACTAAATGGGCCCAATTCAGACAAAAAGACTCAGCGGACGCAGTACTTTTTTTAAACAAATTAGACACATTTCGCGCAGTGCAGAGAGTACTTTTATAGTGCAAAGTCACTTCGTTCTGTGCTAAACTTTCTGTGATTTAGGCCCTATACGTGCAAGTAGAATCTTCCAAATCTGGCTCCACCTCTTTCGTATGCATACAATAATTCAACATACAGTATTTATTTAATGTGGTTAGTTATCCTATATTTAAAGCTCTAAGAAGTTCTGTGGAGTCAAGGCTGTCGTGTTCTTCCATAATTATTTCCGGAAATGAGGAGAAACCTTGCCCTCAGATCACAATGGAGTGCCATAACAGTATTTTAAAAGACTGTATTTCATAACGACCCTACTGAACACTAACACCAAACCTGGATCCCAAATTATTATACTTGATGACTTCAACCTGGGTCTGAGGATCCCAATGATACCAACACCACTATCCTAGTAAATACTATCACTGAGGTAGGTCTCACTCTTAGGAATAATAGACCCACTCACATAAAAGGTTGGATTCTGGATTGATTCGCAGACATCAACTGCAACTCTTGCATAACCACCACTGAACCGTGTCTATGGACAGATCACTACCTGATCTCGTTCACCATTCTAGACAGACCACCAACCACCTCAGCCAAGCCTATGGCTCCACCAGCACTAACTAGATGCAAAAAGAACATTACAGTAGCTAACCTCTTACCTTTGATCTATCATTAGAAAGGCACAATCCAATAGCATTAGAATTCCCGACTTCAAACTCATAAAGACAGGAGGCGCTAGCTTTCACAACTCTGGAATTCTATCCCGATATTCTAAGAGCATTATCCTCTTTCCAGCCCTTCAAGACTAACGTTAAGAGATGGCTACACTCCTGTGACAAGTGGTTATCTCTATCTTTAGCACCCTAGATGTTCTAATACACTATCCATGACTGTATAATCTACAATATGTATGTATATTACTGTATATGTTTTCTGCTGCAACAAGTGTTACAAGTATGTAGTGTCTCTGTATATGTTTATACAATGTCCTTATTACCCGTAACCTTTAACCCGTGAAATCATTATAGCGCCCAGATGCCTGAGGGCCCAGTGCGCTCTATAAATAAATAAACAATACAATACAATACTGTAGAATAGAAGTGTACCAGACTCCCCTTTCTGAACCCTTCTATCAGAACATCATGTATATGGGCAGAATAGTTATTTTAAACAATAAAATGCAGGGCTGTTGCTAGGTCTGGAAAGGATTTGGGGCTACGCTAATGTCGGGTATCAAAGCTAGCTAGCCTTTTGGTTGTAGACCCTGAGCTTCTATCCAGGGCTACAACCGAAAGGCTAGGGGTTATATTCCCTCCAGCCTCCCTGCCCTTAGCAAGGCCTCTGATATAATGTACTAAAGTTACCAATATAAAACTTAATTAGCCAATGCTTAGAGTTCGTCAGAAAGATCTAAACATCCTTTAAGGGAAAGAAAAGCTAGAAGAATATTCAAAGGCCTGAAATAAACCTATAATGAGCCTAGCCAATTCCAGAGGCTGAGACAAGCTCCAAAACCATGGATGAACCATAACAATGGTGGAATGGAAGAGGAACGAGGAGACAGTTGGAAGGAAGATGACATGCTTCCAGCCTGTCCCTGGGTACAAGTGGAAAACACTGCCTTGGAAGAAGCAATACACTTGTTAGCAAGCCTACACCAGTTGCTCTGGAGACCCCACCATAGAACTGACCCTCAGAATGGAATGCTGCTGGAGGAAGGCAGCCCCATCAATCACTGGACTAGGGAAACAGAAGCATGAAGGCAAGAGAAGAGACTCCTGGAATTAGGGTTGCATAATATTGAACACCTAAAGACGACCCTGAGTGATGTGGGGAGGAATGCCATTCATTGTCAATGCCAAAGGCCAAGTTCTGGGACAGACCTCAAGTGAACTATGAAGAGAACCAAGTCCTGGCAGAGTCCTAAAGTTACTGCTGAAGAGAACTCAGGTCTGGCCATGACCTAGATTGAATGTTGAGAAACCCATCACCCCCACACTGAGTGCAAGTTAGAGAAACCAATGGCTGAAGTCAAGCCTGAGAAAATTAACCTGACCAGCCTTACAGTTGGGAGAGTTCTTGAAAGACACAGTGAAAGCATGAAGACCAAAGAGGGGTCCAGACTGTGACTAAACCCTGAAAGAGCCTTCCCAGGAGAACCTATCTGTTTTGTTTATTAGATTAGGATTGCACATGTCAAAGCAGGATTTGGGAACTATGGTGTTGGCCAAACTTTTGAACATTTCCGATTAAAACATAAGGTAGCCAAGTACTCCAAGCAAAGCAGATACGATACAGGTGGACGCATCCATTCGGCCTCTCCTTTACATGGGAGGGCAAGCAGCAGAAAATCACTACCTGCGAGGAGGGCTGTTCAATACTACAGCTAGAGGAAGACCAAGATAGTCTGAATGACCGACAACGTCCTAATCCACCAGACGCCTCGAGTAAACCATGGGAATGGTCAATCGAGAAAAAGCGAAAGTCAAAGAAAACAGGGAAATCCAACAAGAACGTTTACAACCTTAGAACAATGGTCGAGGACTACAACACACCAAAACATACAAAACCTGCAGGGAGGAAGAAAAACAACACACCTGGGAAGTGGGGAGGAAGAGGGAGGGTTGGAGGGTTGGGGGAAGAGCAAAGGAACCAAGAGGCACAGCAACAGAACAATCTAGAGACCGAGGGTACGGAAAAGGTAATTTTGAAAGTCACTGGAGCGCCTCACTCCCAGCTCGAAACTACACAACTTCCCCTACACAAAATGGCTGAGTCAAAGATAATGGGCCTCATTACGAGTATGGAGGCAGCCATGCTCTTAATAAGGACATGGCTGCCTCCATACCGGATTCCAGCTCCAGGTTCCTTCAATGAGGAATTACCTGGCCAATCCAACCTTGGACGACCGAGTAATTCCTCATTGAAAAAACACATCCTCATTTCCATTTGAGTCCCCATAGGGCTCAATGGGAATGGGGAGGGAGCTAATAACGGGCCCGTTAATAACGGGCCCGTTATTAGCTCCCTGGTCCCCTTGCGGGACCTGCCAAGGACATCTGGTTTTACCAGACATTCTGAGCAGGTCCCGCAAGGGAACCTCTTAATAGGGCCTCCCGTAATGAACGGTGCCGCTCCCGTACTGGCACTGTTCATTACGGGACCGCCAGGGTCATAATGAGACCCAATGTCTCTGTATGTACAGGCCCTGAACTCGCCAATAAAATGTCGGGTGATACTAGACAGGCTGAAAACATTGCAGACAGTGATTGTGCTCCTACAGGAGACACACCTCTTCCCTAAAGACGAGAAGAGAATGGCCAATCGAGCCTTCCAACACATTTTTTTGCCTCAAGTGGTGAGAAGAAAAGGGGAGTAGCTATACTAATTGGGAGGGTGCTAGACTTCTAAAAGCTACAAATCTGTAAAGACAAAGAGGGAAGGTACTTGGGGCTCAAAGGGTTGATAAAGGGGAAATTGTACACAATCCTAGCCGTTTACGCCCCTAATGGTCACCAGGATGTGTTCATAATGGATCTGCTGGGCAACTGGGCAGCTGGTGTGAGGGCCAACTGATTTCAACTGTATGGAGATGGGGATTTCAACTGTGTCATGGACCCAATGCTGGACAAAACACTCCCCCACACAAAACTGACCAGAAAAACAGACAAGCCCTGGGTCGCTTCTTCAGGGAATAGGGTTTATTGTAACTTGGCGATTCTTCCAAGGGGAGAAGAGAGAGTACACTCACTACTCAGCCACCCACCTTGGCTGCCCCAGGATAGAGATAACCTTAGCATCCACAACATTAGTCCCGCAAATAACAGAAGTAGAAATAGGAGTGGAATATCACTCAGATCACGCACCAGTGTTGGTGGGTATAGATTGGGGGGTGGAAGGGAGCAGAGCAAAACCACCCTCGACGTTAAATGAAATCCTCCTGAAGGACATAGTGCTAAGGGCCCATATGGAGGCTACCATCAACAGCTACTTCAAAGAAAATGACAAGGGGGAAAAAGACTAGGGGGTAATATGGGATGCTGGAAAGGCAGTGATCAGTGGAGAATTCATGTCACAAGCAGCAGCATACTACTGAGAAAGAGCATTGTGACAAACCAACTAGAAAAAGAGGTGAAAGCTGCCGAAGCCCAACAGAAAGCCGACAGTTCGAGAAAATCCCTAAGAGTGTTTTGGAAAATCAGAGCCCAACTGGAGAATCATACGGCGGACAGGAACGCCCAGTCACTGCTACAAACAAAACAATCCTATTATATCCATGGGGGCAAGGCAAATGGTTTCCTGGCGGCGAAATTGAGAAAGCAAAAATCCCAGAACTATATAGCACAACTAAACGACGTCCATGGAACACCCCACATGGCTGAGCGCAACAACAAAGAAATAATGAAACGATTTCATGAGGAACTCTTAAGTAGAGAGAACCTTGACCCAGAACGCAAACTTACTTACATCAACACAATCTTGCTGCCCCAGATTTCAGAACAAGACACAATTAGTCTTGGGACCCCAATTACAGCACAAGAGATCAGCGATGCCATTTCAGCACTACCAGCGAATAAGACTCCAGGTCCAGACAGCCTTGGCAACAGCTATTACAAGACGTTCCGCACCCGATTGCTCGGCCCGATGACAAAGCTGTATAATAAAATCAGAGAAGAGGGGAAGGTCACGCTTGATATGGGGAGGTCTCTAACTATACTGCCCCTGAAGCTGGGAAAAGATCCTCACAATTGTGCGAGCTATCGTCCCATAGCGTTGCTGAACACCGACGCAAAAATCTATAGGAAAATCCTAGCAACTCGCCTAATGAAATCCTGCCGAACATAATACACGACGACTAAGCGGGGTTCATCACTGACCGGCACACACAACATAATGTCAGAAGGGCAGTAGTCATCATAGATGCGGGGCGACCAACACGACAGACGTTTGCAGTGGGAGCTCTGGATGCCACCCGGGCATTTGATAGCATGGACTGGTGCTATCTGAAACTGATCTTGGAGCACTTCGGCTGTGGCCCAGAATTCACCAAGATGGTGCTTGCCAATTACCAACACCAATCGACAAGTTTCAGATCAACAAACAAAGTGAAGATTAGAAGGGGCACGTGACAGGGTTGTCCACTCTCCCGTCTGATTTTCATGATGATGATGGAACCATGCGCAATGCAGTTCCGACAAGATGTTAGCATCAGAGAAGTGACGATTGGTCAGGAGACCCACAAAATAGCACTGTAAGTGGATGACATTATGCTCTTCATGGGAGACCCAGAGAATACGATGCCCAGAGCGATGGCCCAACTGGAGGAATTCAGACAGATCTCAGGGTTCTCCATAAACTTCTCCAAATCAAAAGCCATGAACATAACAGTCAGGAGAGAAGTGACTGAGACATTGGAGAGGACATTCCCGATGAGCTGGGTGGGGGAAATACTGGAATACTTAGGGATCCACCTTACTAGAGAACCACACAAGCTATATCAGGCAAAGATAATTCCGCTGTGGAAACAGCTACAGGAAGACATGCTCAGATGGGAATCTCAGGAGCTGTCATGGTTCGCCTGCGTCACAGCTGTCAAAATGACTATCCTCCCTCGTCTCTACTATGTAATAAGTTCACTACCGTTGCCCATACCGCCAGCCAAGATCCGAGAGTTGCAAAACACGATATTTAAATTTATATGGCACGGTAAGAAACCCAGGATCCAGAAACAAATCCTAATGCGCCCCCGCTCCTGGGCAGCCTGGGAGTTCCAGAAATGAACAGATACATTTTAGCAGCACGACTAGCACCAATGTTGAGGTGGGCAAAACCAGAGAACCACGAGGGATGGTGTAGAATCAAACAATCAGCCTCATTAGCCCCCTAATAACTCTGTTGAGCCTGAGAGAAGAAAACCGAGAGAGCAGGGGTGCGCTATTGGAAATGTCAAAATGGTCACTGCAGAGCTTGGACAAAGCCCGGAAAAAGAAACACATCCCGTGAGGAATGGGCCCATATAGGCCGCTGATGCACAACTCAGATTTCACACCGGTTCTTCAACTAAAGTATTGGGCGGGATGGTCAGGGGCTGAGACCGTGTACCTGAGAGACATGTACAAAGACAGCTCTCCATTACTCTTCAAAGACTGTCAGCAGAAATTCAATATAGGAGAAAATGAGCGCAATAGATATGCACAAATAAGGCACTGGATAACCCACCCAATGGTAAAAAGAGCGGGCACAAGAACGCCATCAGGCCTAGAACTGTCTCTGCAGATAGGCAACACAGCCATGGGGGTCACCAGACTCTACAGACTGCTCTCCAATGATCAATTGACTGACAATCTCACATACAAAATGAACTGGGAAAGAGACATGCAAGAGCCGCTAACAGAGGAGGAATGGAACCAAATATGGACACGTGCACACGGCACCTCCAGATGCACCACGATTAAGGGAACAGCTTACAAACTATGCCTCAGATGGTATATGTCCCCGAACTGCATTCATGAAATCACAAAGTCATACTCACCAAACTGATGGAGGAACTGCGGTGAGAAGGGAGACCTATTTCATATGTGGTGGACATGCCCCAAAGACGTGGCCTATTGGAAGGAAATACTAAGCCACATAAAAGACATTTCTGGGGTTGAACCAGCCGAGATCTCCGAAAACAATTTTTTTAGGAGTCCCCATAGAAGGTAAATACGAAATGTCAGGAACGACAGCCATTCTAATTACTCACCTGTTATCAGCAGCAAGAATGACCCTTGCACAAAACTGGAAAAGCGAAGAGGGCCCGACCTCAGCATGGTGGTGGATCAAAGTCTGGGGAGTAATGGCTATGGAGAAGATGTGTGCTCTCAGTACGTGAAAATATCTAAAATTCTTAACTATCTGGAACCCATTCCATGAACTGGTGCGTGACAGAGAAGCTCAATTCTTTAAACCCTGCCTACTCCGGAACACGCATGTCATCTGAGACCTACCAGACATAAAGACGCCCGGCCCCAAGCGTCTGGAAAAGATGTAAAATCTGCTGAACTCTATAGTGTAAAGTAGTGGGTAAAGCTATGGGGGGGGAGGTAAGTAAGGGAAAGGGGGATGGAGGGAAGGTGAGAGCGGGGGGAATTGAAAAATTAAAAATCTTAGAAGGCTAAGGGAACTTCTACGAACTGTAGGGGGTACAAACACAAGTAAGATATAGAACCTAATTAATAATTGATGGCAAATATGTTAAGTTGTATTTACCTGTATGCCTTCGATCCAAAAATAAACTTGGTTTAAAAAAAAAAAAACGTAACGTAGCCACGAGGCTATTTGATTTGTTAATACAAAGATTCGGAATCTTCTATTGGCCACCTCTTTTGGACATTTTTGACTTGTAGAATAGGGTACCGAAGGAGGGACAAAGACTCTTACAAACAGGTAAAGAATGTTATGGCTTGGTCACTCATCCCTAAAGGTATTGGACCCTATTGTTTCAACCTCTTTCCAGACTGAACATTAAATAAAGCCATCTTTCAGGAAACACATTTGCTAATTGTCACGTGTGTCATTGTTTTGCCTTACCACAAGTACCACAAATTAGGGACACAATTACCAATCCTCAGTCATATTTCTATTTAGCTTATTCAGAAAGCAACTCAAAACCTATGCTTATATAGAGATGGCAATTGTGTACATTATGAATGGTTTGCTTCATCACCATCTTGTCTAGCCACTGTTAATAATTGGTGCATGAAATTAGTGGCAACGGTTTCATAATACATTGTTAGGCGGTTGATAAGGCTATCATAATCCATCTCTTCTTTTGTGAGTAAAATCATTGCCGTTCTGACATTTCAAGCAACAAATTACTCTAACTCCCCTCTCAATCCTACCTACTGTTATTACATCAATGCAATCCTGGATACATAAGAAATAATCGCATGAGAAGAAGCACAATCAAACTATAGTTATCCAATCCGCCTTTGCGCCATCACATGTCCAACATGTGCCAATTGGTCTAAATCCTCTCTATACAGCCTCTATGGTGACCAGAGCCACCCATGCAATATCCTAGAGTTTACACCCTAACACAGCAATTTCGTCAGTATTGCCGCTGGCGGAATTACCGCTGACGGTAATACTGCCAAAATCCCCCAGGCATTTATTTATTGTGTGCTTGTTAGGTAGTTATACAGGAAGTAAATACTGTTTCAAAATGCCCACAGGGCAACAGGGAGGGGACAAGGGGATGTGAAACAATTAAACAACTAATACAATTAAATACATAAAGAAATATTAAATACAGTGGGTGGTGGGGAGGAGGAACCTACTATTCCTTTTGGGTGTTCAGAACGTGCAAGTGCAGAAGGGAGGGGGAATGGGATAGGTGTGGTGGTGCTCATGGGTGAGCAACAGGTGAAATGCAATGAAGGGTAAGTGCGAGCCCCCAGGGAGGAGGATGCAAGTGCTGAGGAAAGACAGAAGCTGGGGGTGATTCAGTATGGGAGATCAGAGCCACAAGGATGCATAAGAGCCTGCAGAACAAACAATCAACTGTCAGATTAGCAGAGGAGTGTGGGGGGAAGGAGGAGGGAAATTGGAAAGTCTTGATGAGCTTCTGGAATTTAAGCAAGTCCTGCTCAAGACGAAAAGGAAGGGGAGGCAGTTTCAAAGAAGAGAGCCAGCAGAGGAAAGTGATCAACCTCCTGCCCTCTGCATAGCAAAACACTTTACACATAAATAGTTGGTGCCACAGGAGCACAGGGCAATAGAGGAGGAATATTTAGTAAGAGAGAGTTGCGGATAGTGTGGTCCCCAGCCCCAGACAACCTTGTGGATGATACAGAGGGATTTGAATTTAATCTGTGAAGCGCCTGGGAGCCAGATAATACTATTTAGTGCAGGAGAGATGCGGTCTCAGAGTGGAAGAACGGAGATTCAGGAGAAGGCTATTGCAATAGTCAAGCCTAGAGAGAAACAGGGTTCGGGTAACATTGAGATTTTAGGGGAAGGTGAGAAAAAGTAGAATTCCTTTGAGAAAGAAGAGCTGAAAGTGGGACTTCTTGGCAATGTCCTGAGTATGAGGGAGGAAGGAAAGAGAGGAGTCGAATATAACTCCAAGGTTTCTGGATTCAGAAGAGGTAGAAGGGGGAGAGCCCATTGAGGAAGGCCAGAGTGAAGGGAAGAAGTCAGGGGCCGGGGTCCCAATGGGAAGGATCTCCGATTTGCTGGCATTGAGGCAGAGATCACTGGAAGTGCACCAGGCCTGGATGGCAGAAAGGCAGTCAAGGATGATGGAAGGTTCAAGAGGGTCAGCAGGATATGATATGATATGGCATGTATAACACGCCTATACACAAATGTTTCAATAAGAAAGTTTCAAGAAGAGTTGTGTGCCATCAGAATAACACTGGAAGTTGGGGGAGAAGGAGGAGATGAGAAGTGGCAGCTGAGTGAGATAAATATTAAAGAGCAAAGGTGAGAGGATAGAGCCCTGTGGGACACCACAGTTGGAGAAGGAAGCAGGAGAGAAGCTGCCCAGGATGACTTGAGAGGAGCGATCAGTAAGGAAGAAGGTCAGCCAGTCCAGTGCCCGCTCCGAGATACCAAGGGTGTCGTGGAGCTTTTGTATGAGCATGGAGTGGTTGACTGTGTCAAATGCAGAAGAGAGAACAAGAAGGATGAGGACAGCTGAGGAGTTGGAATCCAGAGATGTTTATCTTTATGTTTATTGAATTTATATAGTGCTTTAAGCCAAAGCGTTTTACAGTATAACAACAGGTACAGAAGTGAGAGAAGCATATTTACAAACATGAAACAGGTCATTAGAACAATTTGTAGAACAATTTACAAGGATGGGGGAGAGAGAGGCGGGAGGGTAGCGGAGGAGGTAGGTGAAGGGAGTTACGGTATCTGATTTGAGGTTGGGGGAGACGGAGGGAGGGGGAGCGGAAGGGGACGGAAAGGAGAGTGATTTGGTGTCCTCAACAGGGGAGTTGCTAGGTCTGGAAAAGACCCGGGGCTAAGCTGATGTCGGAACTGTTGGGACTGGGGGCTAGCTAGTCTTTTGGCTATAGCTCCTGAGATTCTATCCGGGGCTACAAACAAAAGATCAGGGGCTATAGCCCCCTTAGCCCCCCCCTAGCAATGCCCCTGGTCCTCAATGCCTTAAGTGGTATTAGTTACCAATTTAAGGTCAATGGGGAAGGGGAGAGGATGGAGGGGAAAGAGGGGGGCAATATGTAGAACAATTTACAAGGAGAGGGGAGACAGTGGGGGGAGGGTAGTGGATGGGGTAGGTGAAGGGGTTACAGTATTCTTCACAGGTGTTCAGAAGAGCAGTTTCCGTGCCTCTGGAGGCTCCGAATCCAGATTGATGGTAGTGGAGACCACCAATGTGAGAGTTGAGTAGGGACAGGGCCAACTTCTCCAGCAGTTTCCCCAGGAAAGGGGTGATGGAGATAGGGTGGTAGATGGCTGGACAGGTAGAGTCTGTTGAAGTTTTTTAAGGAGGGGACGCACAAGGGAGTGCTTGAGGGAGGAGGGGTAGGAACCAGTTACAAAGATCAGCCAGTGCAGGGGCAAGTGAGCAAATGTAGTCCTTGATGGTTCTGGAGGAGCAAGGGGAAAACTGTTTGGAAGAGTTTTTCATGGAGCGGACAACTCTGGTGACTTCATTAGGTGAGACAAGGGCAAAGGAGGAGAAGGTGGAAGGAGGAGGGTGAGTGGCCAAGGGAGACAAGGAGGTGAGGGATGGGTTGTGAGAGTGTGTAAGGATGTGCTGAGTTTTGGTGGTGAAGTGAGTGGCGAGTGCGTTGCAGAGGGCCTGAGAGGGAATAGGGAAGGAGGATGCTGATGAAGGGTTCAGATGTTGACAAGTTCAGCCATGTTGTTGGATGTGCCAGATACCTGTGCCTGAATGTGGGCCCTTTTCTTGACATGGATAGAGAGTCTGTAGTGTCTATGGTGCAGGCGGCAGACCACTTTGTCAGAGGGTGTGCCTGAGGTTTGTCACTTCTGTTCTGCAGCTCTACACTTTCGTTTCAGGGCTGCAAATTTGGAGTCGTACCAGGTGTTGCGTTTAATGGTGGGTTTCAAGCGAATCCTCATAACTGTGGCAAGAATGACAAGTGTGTTGGTGATGGACATGTGGAAGTTGCTGAGAGCAGTGTTGGTGTTAGAGTGTGAGTTGGAGTAAGGGAGATAAAGGTGGAAATGAAGGCAGCAGCTAACACTCGTTTCATCAGGTGGATGTTTATGAATGAGGTTGGCAGGGCTTTTGGAGGTGAGGTCACAGGGCCATAGGCATCCAGATGGGAGGAGAGAAGGAAGTGGTCTGACCAAGAGAGAGGAGTGACCAGGTGAGATGAGAGAAGGAGGTTGGAGTAATTGAGGGTGTCCAGAGTGTGTCAAGCAGAGTGGGTTGGACAAGAAGGAAGAATGGAGAGGGATAGCGAAGTGCACAGGTCAATGAAAAGAGTAGATGCTGTGCCAGGTGAGTCCAACTGGATGGTAAAGTCACCCAGGATCCAGTCAAAGTGAAGGAGGTTGGCCTGAGGATCGTGAACCAGGATAGTGGCAGTGTGGTAGACATTAATGTTGCAGCGTGATGAGAAGACGCCAGCCAAGAGGACTTCCCACTTGGTGCCACCATTAATGGGAGAGGATGTGAAACAGGAGAGAGTAGAAATTAGATGAAAAGTCCATAGGTCTGGAGAGGGGACAGAGAAGAGAATATCAGTGAATATCTCTCTGGAGGATGCTCTGACATAGGTGTCTGCAATGGGAAGTCCAGGATTTGGAACAAGGATGTTTTTTGTGATTTTTCACTCCAGATTTGAGATAGAGAGGATAGGTGATGGTGTAGCAGTCAGAAAAGATTGGAGAGACGTTGAGTGCCATCTAAGTGGCAGAGGATAGATGAGAGACCCAGATGGGCCGGTCTTAGCATAATGGACCTAAAAACATTTGACCTAAGCATTTGATGGAATTTGTTTGACTTTTTTCGGTAACATTTAATTAAATATATACATGAGGGTGGGTAAGGGTATAGATTAGGTTGAGGGGGTTCACCCCCTGCATTTTGGACTAAAGAAAGGTCAAATAAATTCGATCAAATATGATTAGGTCAAATGATTTAGGTCAAATAGCCCCAAACCGATGGATCTAATGCTTTCATTTCCTGATCAAATAGAAAGGTCCAGAGATCTTTGGGGTAAATAAATCTCTACTTTTGCCATCTTTAGAAAACAGCACCCTGGCCCAGTACATCATTCCATACGGTAGCTACAAAATATGCAAGTGATTTTGAAGGGCTAAGAATTCTTTGGGCCTCATCACGAGCTGGGCAGTAGCCCTTAAATGTGCTGCTAACGCTATTACCACTGCATATAAGGGTCCACCCAAACATGGGTTTGGCGTGTTTATCTCCAGCTCAGAGATGGGATGGTAGGTGCCCAAAAGAGGTGCCCTTTGCTTGAGCCCTTATCCAACTGCCCGGGCAATGCTGGCCTGGTGGACCTTTTTTAAAAGTGCCAGTAACAGGGTCACGTCACCCAAGGCAAACACCAATCCAGTGTCAGGGAAGGTGGGCAGGGGGAGGTAGGAAGTGGGTTGAGTAGAGAGGAGGTGGGGCCTGTGTCACGGAGCTCTGGGAACCAGGTTGGCAAGGAGGGTGGTAGAGAGTGAAATAAAGGTACACAGTCCTGCTCTGGAGTATCCAAGGAAACTTACAGTTCTGTTGTGGTGAAATGTCCTCAGGCAACATGGATGTGGTTGTTTGTATGTTTGTAAATATGCCCACATGCAGATAATGCAGATAATGTATATAGTGCAAAGATAGCTAGAACACAATGTAGTGCAGTACAACACAAAGAGTGACACATGGGGGTTGTCTTGTCTGTCTATGATGCTCATGTGTCAGTGAAGTGTTCCTTGGAGAGCAGGGTTGTCAGTTCTTTCCTGAATCACTGGAGGGAGGGAAACAACCTGATATTTGAATATATATTATATATATGAAAGCATAGATGGTGGATGCTTGTTTCCGGGCCTTGCACTTTCTGCACTTCTTGTATTCAAGTCTGGCGATATCTTGGCACCTGGTGTTAAGTTGAACTCCTGAGATGGTGATCTTTTCAGCTCAGTATGTTGGCGACTTGGACATTTCATCTTTGTAGGTGATGCAGGTTGTTTTGAAGGTGATACAAACTTGGAGGGGTATCCAGTGTAAATCTTTGAGATGCGGCTGAATTTCATCAGTGATATGATAAGGCATTCTGCAGGATGCTGGCCATCTTTCAGAGGTGCCAGAGTTGTGGTCTGGACACCCACCAGGAGAGTGTTTCCCGCTTTAATGTGGTGGAGTACCATGATCTGGAGGTAGGGGATGAAGGGTTTGGTCCAGCACAGAACTGTGAGCCGGTACCATGCTGTTTGTTTCTTCTTGACAATGTGTGCTTTAAAGTAGTTAGAGGAGTGTTTACAATCATTGGTGATGCCGATGGACTTTGCAAAATGATTGAATCAGGAGGGGATGGGGGGGTTCATAACGCCATTTAGGGCCATCTGTGCCAGCCAGTTTTGTACCTGGATGCATTTGGAGGTACCTACTTGGAGAATGGACTCTGTTCTGGTAGGGCTCTGCTTCAGGCAGGCACATGACATCCAGGGTTGAATTGTAGAGAAACAGTGTTTTAATTGGCAAATGTCAATGGGCAATTCACCTTCAGGTTTAGCTGTGTGTTATTAGCATACTGCTAGATGTTGATGCTGAATTTGTCCAAGAGTAACCGTGGTGGCTATAAGTAGAGATTAAGATGACAGGGGAGAGGACGGGGCCATGTGAGACTCCACAGGCCAATGAAAACCTGTGGGACTCAACGTGTCGCTTGACATTGTTGGGGTCTGCAGTGTCCCATCTGGGTGAGCTGGTATCTGTTGTTGAGGTAGGAGTCAAACCCCTGAAGGACTGTGGCACAGAAAAGCATGCCGGAGGACAGAGTGTTGAGTAGAACTTTGCAGTTGACTGTGTAGAATGTGGCAGAGAGGTCGGGCAAGACCAGGAGGCATGTGTCATCCTTGTCCATAATGAGAACTAGCTCTTCAGTGACCTGGATGGTGACATACTTTGTGCTGCATCTCGGTTGGACTCAAATTCTTGAAGTAGGTTGCATTCGATAATCTTTTCATATTGCTGGAGCATGACAGTCTTCTCTATGATCATGGCAAGAAAGGTTCAAGGGGTAATGGGTTGGTAGTTTGCAAAGTCATCTTGTTCGAGTGTGAACTTCTTAAGTGGGTTAGGATCCGGGAAGTGTTCAATGTGTCAGGTAAGATGCCTTGCATAAGTGTACAGTGGAAGAGTGAAAGCCTTTCTGTGATGTCCTTTAGGATGGAGGCTGGGATGATGTTGTCCATGTAGGAGGAGGCCTTGAGTAACGAGAGGATATTTGTGAGTTCTTTCAGTGTTAGGGTTGTGAATTCTGTTAATCTTTGGACATATAACAATATATGCCAAACGCTTTCACCTGCATCATATGCTTTTTTCCTGCACCAAAAAAAAAATTTAATTGAAAAAACACATGCAAGGACATACATAAAAAATATATATATATATATATATATATATATATATATGTGAAAAAAAGGAGGAGAGGGGCGCACTCCAGTTCCCTGCACAGTAAACCTTCTCAGCTACAGGTGTTCTCCTCCGACCGGTTTCTGTGCCAATACACGTCATCAGGGAGGCTGTCTTAACTTGCAGCTCACAGCAAGTGCAGGTGTTAACACTTAGTGATGATTCTGCTGCAAGGACTTCTGGTAGCTGTAGTCATCAGGTTTGCAAGGAACAGACTCAAACCCAATCCCATAAATGGGGAAAGGGGGGGAGTAGCCTACAGTGAGGCACTCCAAAGTTGGGCATATGTTACCCCGGTGCAGCACCCTATAAGATTTCTGAAGATTCCACCCTTCAGAAAACTTGCAAATGTGAAAAAAAGGAGGAGAGGGGCGCACTCCAGTTCCCTGCACAGTAAACCTTCTCAGCTACAGGTGTTCTCCTCCGACCGGTTTCTGTGCCAATACACGTCATGAGGGAGGCTGTCTTAACTTGCAGCTCACAGCAAGTGCAGGTGTTAACACTTAGTGATGATTCTGCTGCAAGGACTACTGGTAGCTGTAGTCATCAGGTTTGCAAGGAACAGACTCAAACCCAATCCCATAAATGGGGAAAGGGGGGGAGTAGCCTACAGTGAGGCACTCCAAAGTTGGGCATATGTTACCCCACATTTGCAAGTTTTCTGAAGGGTGGAATCTTCAGAAATCTTATAGGGTGCTGCACCGGGGTAACATATGCCCAACTTTGGAGTGCCTCACTGTACTACAGCTACCAGAAGTCCTTGCAGCAGAATCATCACTAAGTGTTAACACCTGCACTTGCTGTGAGCTGCAAGTTAAGACAGCCTCCCTGATGACGTGTATTGGCACAGAAACCGGTCGGAGGAGAAAACCTGTAGCTGAGAAGGTTTACTGTGCAGGGAACTGGAGTGCGCCCCTCTCCTCCTTTTTTTCACATATATATATATATATATATATATATATATATATATATATATATATATATAAAGATATATATATATATATATATATATATATATATATATATATATATATATATATATATATATACATTGCAGATCCTCTGTTTTAAACCAAGTGTTGCAGGCTTTTATCATCATGTATATTAGAGTATAATTCGATATTTTGTGTAAATGGTGCGTATATTGGGTAGCTATAACCCAGTGTCTACCAAACAGTATATGATTGCGTCCCTTATGGCTGCTAGCGCTAGGCACTTTAATGTATGGACATAGGAATATCTGGAGCACTATGCACTTGAATGTATGAACATAGGAATGTCTGGATGCAGATTAGTCTGTTGCACTTTTAGGGCACTATGCACTTTATTAAAATTGCACTATGCACTTTATTTTGCAAATTAAGTTATAGGCATGATAATGACATAGACATAAAATGATACATACGATATTGTCAATAGTTATAAGTATGAAGCAACATTGAAAGTAACATATTGTTGCTCACGTATGACTGCACAACGTATTACCCTATCAGCAAAATGCATAAGCACTAAGTAATTTTGTAATGGGGTTACGTCAATAATTAAAGATCACCACTATCTCGTAAAACAGAGGGTTCAAGGTGAAAGTTGGCGGACATTTGGGCAAATAGATGCAATTGCAAGTAATTAGTCCCTCTTTCATGTTTGGTTTTGCCCATTCTGAGATGGCCGACAACTAACCACACACAAGAATTAGTCCTCTATCTATGCCTAAAACCATGCCACATGAGGTATTTTAAATGTTTGGAAACATGGATCTACTGTTGTGATCAAGTGGTGAGGAAACCGCGAAACGCGTAAACTCTGCTATGCGAGGGCCGTATGTTTTGGGAGAACCACGATGCTAGTGGATTTCGTGAGCCATATGTTGCACACTTTTATTTAATATAGACTACTTTTTGATACTGGTTTCCTGAAGAAACATTAATTGACTGGGGGAGTGCTTTTCAACGGACTGCAGAAAAAACAGTCATTTGGACATTATATATATTTATATATATATATATATATATATACAGGTCTGGTGTAAAATTTACTTTTTATTGAACACGTTTAAAACTACATTGGTGGAGTACATCAAAACCTGGGATCCACTTGACCGAGCGGTCTCCGGCTTAATGAGGCACTTGCCCAGTTGATGAGGCATTCATCAATCTCAAACTTTCACCCCCAATATTTTAAGGGCACAACAGGTAGGTGATCAAGTCTGCAGCCACTAATGTTATAGAGAGCATTTGGCGCCTCAATGCATATATTCTTGAAAGGGCTCTTATGTCACACTTTTATCTGCTTGTCGCTGTGTTCATATCTAGGACATTTGCATGCAGCTGTGGGTGCTTCGTGTAATCCTGAAATTATAAACAGTGTCTTTGAAGTGTTTATCTGACATATATTGTAGATGAATTGGACCAGAGATAGTATCAATGTTTGTTAGTGGGATGCCCAATTTGGCTGATGAAAAAACACAATTTTGAGAAATAACCTTTGTGCACAGTTTTAAAGTGGAACATCCTCAGGGGCTTGCTTTCAATGATATTAGCCCTGCACATAAACACCAGAGTTAGAATGTGCCTTAATCAGCAGGGGGCAACTACATTACATTGGGTGAGCACTAACACTGGATTGAAACAGGGGTGCATGTTAGCCCATATTATTTGTAAATTATATATGGCTGATTTGACTAGTGCCCTGGCAGGTGATCGAACCTATCCACCCAAGGTTGGGGGTGAGCCCTTGAGTGATTAGGCTATGCTGACGACCTAATCATTATAGAGCTCATTCCAAATGGCCTGCAACCCCAAGCACATTCTCTGAATAGGCATTCTGTTCAGAATGGATTGAAGATAAATAAAGGGAAATCGAAGGTCGTGGTTTTTCAATCTACTGGTGCTAAACGTAAAGGCTTTTAGTGGACCCTTGATGATACCCCTATAGAGACAGTTACAGAATATAAAGAACTTGGGGTAATAATTGATCGTAGGTTAAACTGGTCTACCCAACTGGAGCATGTTAAGATCAAGGCAAGGCAACAAGTTGGAGCCCTTAGCTACTTTTCTTACAAAAATGGTGGCTATACCGGCAACTCCATTCTTGAAGTTTATCAAACAAATATACTCCCAACGATAACTCACTCAGCAGAGATTTAAGCTGTGAAGCATGACAAATCCTTAAATCTAATAGAAAGTAGATCCTTGAAAATGTTGCTTTAACTTCCTTTGAGCACACCCACTGATATCAATAGGCTTAGCACCCTTCGAAAAAGTGAGGCGGCTTAATTCTTATTGGAAATGTCACCAAGCAACTCCTCATTCCATATTACGTGATACTGTTAAGGGTTACATTTCTCGAAAAGTGCAGTTAAAAAACAGCACATTAGATCACATTCACTGACTGATGAATATCTGGGCCCCTCCTTTCCCTGCGACCTATGATAATATCACCTACATGCAGCACAAGCAACTACACCGTGGCATTTCTGGACATTATGATAAGGAGAAAAACACTGTAGATCTAGCTACTATCTCCACTTCTGGGTTATTTATTGAATATGCTATAAAAGACGCAAAGACTCCTGCTTATGTTATCAAATATACAGATCACAATATAGCCAGGAAATATATTAGAGTCAAATTTAATGTAGTTAATACCTATGAGAAGGTTAGAGCTCGATTAAATATTCCAAGAATGGTGCTCCATTGCAGACTGCGTGGGGAAAATTCCCTGGAGACTACCAAGCTTCTACTGTTGCACTGCAGCAGTCTGTCTGACATGCGTGTAAACATCTATAAAGCTTAAAGCAACTTTGATGTGTTCTTTCGGAATGAGCACCCACACTGGGACTTCTATATGGCTGGAAATTATATTAACATGATATATAACTTCACTAAATTCCAGACATTTATCCAGAATCTCTTAAAGGACCTTACAGGCTTTTAGGCCTACAGTTGAACGTGCTGACGGGAGATGACTTGGGGAGAAGTGAGATATGAACTAAATGTGTGGAGTTCACTTCATTGTTCTGTATTATTTAATTAACTGTGATAGAGTGCCTTTTTAACTTATTGCTTGATTGTGTTGTAAAGCGATAGAAAATCAAAGTATGACTATATCATCGAAAGGAAAATAAAAAATTAAAAACAGAAGCAATTTGTACACAAGTTGCTCTCAAGGACAACATATGCAAGTAAATGTGCAACCACGTGTATACTGGTGAAATAACATCATGATATGCAGAATCTCTAAAATGCAACTCTTTTCCCCCTCAGCCGTAAAGGAGACAGTAGATGCTCTGAACCACTCAACAGAGCAGTCATCAACCCAGTTGAATACTCTGTCAACCAACCATCTACCATGATGCCTGCCACCAGGGCAAATACTCTGTCCCCATTCCATAAGACCAACCAGATTCAAACATGACTTCCCAGTCGTTTTGTTCCTCAGATAATCTCAGGTTAAAAACAGACCGCATTGTGTTTGTCCACACCACACAGTAACCAACCACAGTTGAATGCTGCTACAGAGCCAATGAACATCCTGTCCTTTAAAACACTATTTCAATTCCCCATTGAAGAGGTGGGAGAGACTCTGGATATTGGTCCTGTGCTCATGGAGACTATAGGTAACACTGAAGACAGTGTTGGGGAAGATCAGTGTGCCATCTGTCAGACCACAGAAAATGTGGTGCCACCACAAGCTGGGAAGTTGTGGATGACTCAGGCTCAGTAACACTACAGCGACCATTCTTGCCATTCTTGAACACAACAATGTTTCATCATACTGCAGTGGTCCACAAAGGTAATGAGACAAGAGCACAACAAATCAGTTAATTGTGAAGAGTCTAAACAAGATTGCAAAGACACTGCCTCATTACAAGTCCAACTGGTAACCCTGCTGGTTGCCGCCAGACTTGTATGATTTACCAGCGCCTAGCTTGCCGGTAACACAGGGGGATTACAACTCTGGTGTTCTGTAAAGTCAGGGGCTGGTAAATTATTAATATAACTCAATGGTAATGGGGACCACGGAAGTACCGGCACCTTTAATAATGGTGCTGATGCTTGCGTGAAACTCTGCAGGCGGTGCCGTTCCGCCCGGCAGGTCAGAGCCTGGCTGGTGGGATGGCACCCGCTGACGGCACTCGTCCGCAGAGTCATACTGTGCCAATCCGGTAACAACGGTGCCAGTAAGCTTACCGGCACCGTTGTTACTGGACCGGCACAGTCATTCATGAAGCTATTTACATTTTGAAACAATATACAAATCACCAGCTTATATAAAGAACCCATATATCACTTTAATGTTCAAGCCAAGGCTTGAGCAATGTATATGTTGTCTGAGCCATTTAAGACACGGTGACCGAAGCAATGTGTTAAGGAGTGAAACAAATGTCAAAATATTTTCTTTTTATCGGAATGTCTAAAGCTCAAAGTCTCCTGCTTGCCTAGTGTAGATGGGCCCTCTACTTAAGAGGCCAGAACTACTCCAAGCTATGTCTCATCTCTGTTCCACAGGGTTATTAGCATGTTAGTTGAGCACCCTCAAACCTTCTCGGACCCCATACAAAATGCCTGCTGCCATTAGATCTGCCTGCTTAAAGGAGTGGGTTTGCTCCCTGCTCTCGATGGTGCCCCTATGGTGGCCTCTCCCAAATCAGCTTCCTTAGGCAAATCACATAACTCCTGAACAACAGGCTCAATAATCCAGGAAAGGACACATTCATGTCCAGCTGGACCAGAACATGCCCACAACAAGCCCAGGCATGGCAGGGATCACCTTGCTGCAGACCCTTCAAATGTTTCAACAAGAAAGCTAAAAGGACTGCAACAAACTTCAGAAGGGGTCAACCCCAATTTCAGAGCTGGTTCTGGGCTTCAAAGGGCAGAATCCGGTCAAGGACAGATCAAAACTACACAAACAAGCTGAAGTCAATATATTAGGGGCGAGATTACCCTGGAACAAGGCATACATCCACAAGGGGTAAAAGAGCAATCTAACAGAAGTTGTTGAAGCCGAAAAGGGGCAAATACAGAACGGGGGAAGAGGACAGGGGGCAGAACGAGGAACAACTGTCAGCCAACATAATGAATGCCATAATGCAAAGAGAAAGAAAGTGAAGTGCAGAGAGGGAGACAGGCCCTCCATGACAGGGCACTTGAAGGGGGAAGCGGGGCAAGCTGTATTTGTCACCATATGAAGATACATGGGGAGAGAGTGAATCATCGCTCTTGCCCATTACCGCCATATTGAAAAAAAGGTATCCGCCTGAGATCAGACGGAGTACATCATTGTGACATTTATGGACATTCAACAAATGTAACTATTATTTTTCTAGAAAATATACTTTTCTTTCAATCTCGAAAGCTTTGCGACACCCTTTGTGATTGTGTTAAACCTTTCTCTGACACTTCCTCCTTCCACTGATGAAAGAAAAAAATAAATACACATATTGCCTTGGTCGACCCTCAATTTAGTGTGGATAGAAAATGTCCTTTTGGGAGCTTTTTCCCTCGTTTAGAGAGGAAGAGATGGTGGATGTTGGGTAAAATGAGGTCAGAAAGTATTCACATTCCTCACCCATTCTAACTGTGTCTCACTCAAGTGGGTTCTCAAAGTTCTTATCCACCAAGTACTGGTGGAATTCGGCCCCATCAATTTAGAAACGTGTGCTGTTAACAATGCAGAGAGATACAACTTATCTTGTATTGAGGCTATACATGTATCTCCACACATGTATGAGGGTGCATCCCTGGCTAGTTGAGCTGCATCCATCTCGTCAACCTAATCATGGGCCCTTATCATGTGAGACAGGTTTAATATTAACAAGTGTGCAAGTCACAATAGCTTCCTGGGTGATGCACTTTGGCGGCTGCCATGCTTGGCAGTCTTTTTGAAAAGTTTTCGCCCCCAATATGTAAAACGCTGCAGCTGTAAAGAAAGGCCCGTCTATTGCTGAGACTGTTGAACTAATTAAAGATTGTTCACTTAGCTGGTCACACATTGGCAGAGTGGAATTCAAGCTGGTGGCAAAGGCAGTTTTTTCAGTTGTGCTGTGGTGGCAACCTGTGATACGCATGCAATTGGCACAACACAATGTTTGCACTGGTGCCCCGGCTGAACTGTGAGCTGACCTTCTGAGCTACAGTAGTCACTTTCTTTAAGTTGGACATGTCACTATCTTAATTATGCATGCGCTGCAAGAGAAATGCAGGGTCCTGACAATGTATGGGGCTAAAATGATATTATGCCAATCAGCGCTCCTCCCCATTTCGGGGAGATTTTTGTTGGGGGTGTTGTGCAAAAACGCACTATAGTTTTGTGTTTTCCTTTGTGTTTATAGGTATTAAACAGAGGTGTGCCATGGGGGGCGGCCTCTATAGACTATTTTTCAGAAACCGGTTTGTTGTTATGATTTGTTGTTGGCCTTTACATCATTCTGACTTATTTGCTATCCAAAATATGCACACAAATTGGCACATTTGCGTAGAGCTTCCTGCATATAGGGAAAACTTCTTAAATACCATAATGAATGGGTGATGGGGACAGAAGGGAACATGTTAACTGAGTAGCAAGCGGGAGTCACGCACAGTAAGGGAATCATTGAACATATGTACATGCATTTGTTGTCAATGTTTAAAGATAAAACGTTGAGAAAATGCCAAAGCATATTAGAAGTATGTAAATTCGGCAAGAAACAAGAAAGAGTCAGAGAGTAGAAATGAACAAGAGGAAAAAGTACTGTTGTAAACACAGTCCCTCCTCTTCCCAGAGACAGCACCAGCGCGACCCAGGATTCAACACCTGTGCAGTCGCCAATTCCGCACCTATTAGAAGAAGGCATCAGTTCGGCACAGTCTCCAAGTGCCTGCTCAGCCAACTGCCCCGCCCACGCTCAGGACATATCCAACGCAACCTGCTGCAAGATATACAAATCCCTGGTACAAACCCCAAGCAGATTTAGAAAGGTTGTGTCCCATCTATAACAAAGTTAGAAAATAAGGCCCTAAGGGACCTTGAAGCAGCTGTCTGGCAGACATAAGAGGAGCTTAATAGGTTAACAAAGAGAAGGAAGAGGGAAGGACCGTGCCCAATAATAAATACCGATACCTGGACAGTGGGGGGAAACCTATAAAAAATTAACAGCACAGTAATAAAGGATGTGAAAATAGAAATAGAAAAAGGCATGCAAGCAGGAAGGAGAAATTAAGAGGGGGAGCTATAAGGAGAACAGTGCCAGCAAAGCCTTGAGTATGGGTAAGAACATTAGAAAGTGAGGGTGGAAAGGAAGAGGATGATGAAGATTGTGAGACAGAGGAAGAACAAATAGAGAGGACGCCATGGGGGGGGGGGTCTGTGGCTCAGTGGACTAATGCATCCAGTACAAAGGCCTGTGTTTGACCTCATGGTCACAGATTTGAATCCCAGCAGTTCCACCAAGACTTTCATCCTTCTGAGGTCGATAAAATGAGTACCATTAAGTTGGGTAACAATAAACATCTGTTATCAGCTATTATGTTATGGGAAAGGCTCAAACCACGCCCAAGGTCAGGAGCAGGAGGGAAAAAGAGGGTAAATCATCTAACCACGGCAAGAGGGGGACACAATTTTCCTTAATACAGAAAGGAGATCCCAGTATGCACCCTGGCCGTACATGGATACAAACAACATGATAAAGACATTCTACACTCAATGCGGAGTAAGGAAAATGGATTAATGCCTCAGAAAAACAGACTGATGGATTCTCCTTAGCAGCAGTAGACATGAATCACTTATTTGCCACTATATTAGGAGAACACACCAACACAGTCTGGCAAAAAGCAGGATACCCAGGGGTTCGACTACAGAGTGACCAACATGATGGGGCTCCATTTAATAATTGCTGACCCCAACTCAGGGATTCTTTGAGAAGAGCTTACCCAGACAAACCCAACATAGGATCTATCATGGCATGTACAATGAGGCTAGAGGAAGACCCAGCATTCAACATCCATTACTTTCAGAAAATGTCGAGAGAAGAGATAGGGGAAGTGTGGGATGAAAGTATGCCGATATTCTATCACATGCTACGCCGTGGCCTACTAATAGAGGTGAAGGCTGATATGGATATAATAGTGTTTATCAGTGTGATACAAAAACATATAGTGCACTACTGTAAGCAGAAGCATGAGAAAGAAAGAGGGAAAAAAGTGCAAATGAAGAGAGCATAGGTACAGAAAAAGCTAGCATGGAAGGTACATTAGTAACACGTGTTGCACAGAGAAGCGACAGGAACTGACAAAAGGTTATCCAGGACACTTGGGAAATGACGGAAGGGACATGAGAGGTGTCCAGGGAATGAGAGGAAACCCCCAGAGATGATAAGGAGGGGGATTTAGAGGTTAAAAACCATGGGCCTCATTACACGGTAGGCGGTAAGGGTTTACCGGTACCGGTAAACCCTTACCGCCTTACTACGAGGTCCCTTTGCGGGTCGGCACATTAACGCCTGCTTTTAGCAGGCGTTAAAAAACAAACCCGCAAAGGGACTGGGGTGCTAATTACGGTACTGCAATTTGCGGTACCGTAATTAGCACCTTCCCCATTCCCATTATGCCCTATGGGGCAAAAATGGGAATGGGGAATGGCATTGGAGGAAGGAGGAATTACCGCCTTCCCAACCTTGGAATAGGGCGGTAATTCCCCTGTCCTCCAAGGCGGTACCAGTAAATTACCGGCATGAACCATGGCGCTAATAGCGCCATGGTTTACCACCTACCGTGTAATGAGGCCCCATGATTTGAAGGGTCTTGTTGGTCATGCCAGATAGTAGGATATGTAGCACAAGACTGCTGAAGTATACCTCCCATGCAGTACCACTACGACGCACCCCTGAATCAGTATTCTGTCTATGTCCCACCACACCAAGTACCGGCATACACTGCATATACCCTAGGACTCATGTATGCACCAAGGTCCACACAGCAACAGAAACCAAGCCCATAGCAGGTAGCAGTATAACACTCTGAATGCCACACAGCAGGAGACTTCCCAAGCCACCAAGCCACTATGGGAATAGAATGCATTACGGCGAGAGATGGTGACACATTACATGGGAGCTAGTGTCGTGGGAGGTAATGTTTTTCTGCTCCCAGGAACAAACATATACTCACAATATGACACCTCATAGCAAGTCCTGAAATTTCCATTCCTATCAGTCACCCCAGACCTAGAAAAGGAACCTAAGGTAGGAGTGAGGATAGGAGACAGGATGTTCAACTTTATGGTGGACACAGGAGCCATCATGTCCTGTATACGACAAGGGAGGTTTCCTTTAACCAACATGAGTATGGACACACAGGGATTCTCTGGGGCCATTACCAAGGTTCTCTTCACAGAAAATCTGGGGACACATGACATGTTAGCATGTTTATTATACCATACACTGACACCCATACATTTTCTAGGAAGAAAAATCATGAGAAAATTGAATATGACAATTTCATTCACAGACAAATGCATAGTGTTCTCTACACCAGGCATGCACAACACCAGAGCAGCAGCCGTATTACAAGCGCTATGCATTACCAGCACGATTCAAGCATTACCTGTGCACAAGCAAATGTTCATGTACACAGTGATTTCTCTTGATAGTATGGTTTACAAGGGTGTAACACATGATATTCTGCATGCCTGCAGATTTTGTATTTAGACTAGCAGTCCCACAAGAGACAGTGCCCCGAGCAAAGTTGACCCTACACATAGAAGCAGTGATCAACAGAAAAAACACAATCATTCTAACAGGCACAGATGAAGAGGGAGTAGAATTATGCACAATCCAATGCATAGAGCTGCCACTGCCACTGAGAGAAGTATATGTTGTGCGATTATTCACTAACATTGAGGAGGAAGGGGAAATAGTGTTAAAAATGTGCACACCCTATTGCATGGTAATACAATACAGATAAGTACCACAGACAATATTGTCTGCCACAGTATGAGGACACGTCAAGAGTGCCCAGCCATCTGTGGACTGACAACCCTCACAATGTAGGGTTATTGAACAGCATATAGGCAGTGAGAATCAAACTCAAATCAAATCAAATTCCATCCTTCCTAGAGTGAAACAGTACAGATTTTCCAGAGAGGCAGATGAAAGAATACATGACACTATTACAGCAATAATTGAACAAGGCATCATAGTACAATCTACTTCCCTAACCCTAATCATCTTGGGTTCAGAAATGCTCTTAAGACAATCCTGTTCTAATTTTTCTTCTCCTGGCCACCTTCTGTGGGATTAGCTCTCTCTCCTCAGTGCCATGATGCCTTTGGTGACTGTGCACTTTATAAGACTAATTAACATAACATAACATTCCCCATGCAACACAACAATCTACCCTGTGAAGAAAGCAAAAGGCTTATTGTGGAGGTACATACAGGACCTCTGCCATTTATACAATGTAGCAGAGGCAGAGTATCCATTAGTGCCCAATGCAGCCTCGATACTATTTAATCTACCCACAGATGCAGCTTATTTCAATATGTTTGACCTCTGAAATGCATTGGACCCAGATTCTCAATATCGCACTGTGTTTACTTAGTGCGGAGAGAGGGAGCAACACACTTGTTTACCACAAGTGTAATGTGAGTACCTGAGTGTCTTCAATTGAGTCCTTCAGATGGCCTAAGAACCATACAAATACCAAGTACAATACGGCAGTACGTAGATGATTTTCTAGTAAGCAGCACAACCAAAGAACTGTGTAGGGTAGACACAATACAGCTCTTACAACAATTCGCAAACAAGTGGTAAAAGGTTGACAAAGAGAAGTTGTACTACTGCTAAAAAGAGTTATTGTACTTAGGAAAGATATTATCCTCAGCTGGAAGAAGAGTCACCCCGGACTAATCAACAGCAGTATGCAATACACTGCAGCCCACAACAGTCAAAGAAATGCATCCGTTCTTAGGGTTGTGTAATTATTGCGGAACGTGGATTTGTGATTACTCCACCTATATCAGGCCCTTACTGCAAGCACTAAAAATGCTCAAATATTAAAGAGAGCCTTTGAATGGACAGATGAGATGACAGAATCTTTTGAAAATCACAAGGGCTTGATCACAACACGACCAGTCTTGGGCTCACACACCTTCCAGTCCTCGCTTCCGATTGGCTCCAACCGCCCGGGCAGCCCCGTCCCCTACAGCACGTCACACGCGGAAGAAGCTTCTCTTCATTTTGCTCCTTTCGCGTTCGGTATCCTAACGCACCTGTATGCAGATCCCGAAAATGCTGCTCCACTCACCGGGTTGAAAGGGGCCCCTAGGGGACCCTGACACCTATGGAAACAAGGTGAGTCACCACACATGATAGAGACGCCAGACACAAGGTTGTATTCCCAAAGCTAGGATTTATCGCAAAACAAAAGTCTCAGTTGGCCAACTCGGTCTCACGCCCCGCAACGTGTATCTCTAGACCTCGAGGGACGCAAGAGAGTGAATTACGTACATCAGTTACATATATACAAAATGCATATCAAACAATCAGCTATGATATGTTTAACACCCCCCTTTATTGGGTTTCTTTGAACTTGGTGTGATGATGGACATCTCCGACCACTATGACACCTTTAAACATCTATTCTAGAAACAATTTGCAATTTGTGAGTGCGAAGGCATCTTTCAGTTATTGAATAGAACACAGCGCTTCTGTTCTTGGAAGCGAACTACATACGGGGGATATAAGATATAATGTTGGCCTGCACTTTCTGCAGCTGTTCACGCGGGCGACTCCTTAATATCTCTTTTGGTTATATTGCGATAAATCTTGTTAACATAATTTAAGGATTACACTTCCCTAATGATGTTGCAATTCCTCGGAGTTGCTGGTATCAAGCCTATACCGTTAAAAATGCATTGGATGAGGAAATAACTCTGTGACTCTGCGCCAATAATTTTCGGAAGTTGTACGTTTTATTCAATCAAAGGTTAAATCAGAATAAATTGCCCTGTTAAGGTTAAATCAGAAAAAATTGCCCTGTTGACACGTGTTTCGGCTTAATAAAGCCTTTTTCAAAAGTGGGCTACTTTGATGTATTCATCATTCCATTACTGATTTGTCTTTTACATATAACAAAATATACATATATTCAAAAACGCTCCCCCAATCACAATACCCGCCCGCAAAAACATATAATCAAAAGTATTCCAATTGCAATTTAAAGACAGAGATTCAGGGTTGGTAACGGGGAGGATTGTATAGGTCATAAAAGAAAATCACATTTGTGCAAATACATTGTGCAACACACAAAAAAGCGAAATGGTAGGTATAAAGGGATGAAAACAAACCGCAGTAAAACATATTTTGATTCAGTTTCATATACACAACAAAGCAAATAGGTAAATAAAATAAAAATGATACATAAATAAATAAACGAAATGGAGAAAGAGAGAAATACAAAATTGTTAGCGCTGGTTGCCAAATGCTAGTGCTATTGTAATTAGCTCTGATATGTTCTTAACCACATGTTCACTTAACCAATTGTTATTAGTTTGTCCACTGATCACGTTGTTCTGCTTCGGTTTAATTGGGTTCAATCCCAAGCTCCTTCTCTGTCAATTACATATAATTGGTCTGCTTAATCCACTATATTCATTTTTAGAAAGATAAATATCTACTCCTACTTGAATATTAATCCAGACCATATAATGAAATTCCTGTATCGTTTACTCATTGTTATTTTTATTTTTATCTCGCTATGTTACCGTAATGTAAATCCATACGTTTCTTTTAAAAAAGTGCCTGAGCATATCTCCAAATTCTTAACAGTTATTCAAGTCTTTGTCATTCAATTGTTCTATTGTACTGCTCTTATTAAACAAAAGATCTCAATCCTATTTAATTCGAATCGGTACGTTTTGCTTACCTCCTGCTACTAGTTCACTCGCGTTGGCGTTCCTGCGGACGCTGTCGCCATTTTGGAAATCCTTTTTAAAGTGGTTTCCATAGTGACGCGGTACTCTTCTCATCATTTTGTAGTCTCTATGGTCTAGATGCCATGCTACTGGTTATGATCACATCGAGAGCCATTCTATTTTGCAGCGTCATTAGCCTGATTCCTCTTTCTTACAATGTCATGTTAAATAATATATCTGTTGTTGTGTTTATTGTATTCTTTAGGATTCTGGACAGTTGCCTTATATTATAGGAGTTCACTATCTGCCCTAAGAATGGAATGAATGATGTTGCTACATCACTTGCTATTAAAACACCTTCGTCAGTCCTTTTGACTCTAGTTCTGGATAATCTGGCCATGGCTGCTGTTTCTAAGAGGAATAATCCTGGGAACAGTACCCCTAGGTAACATGTACCTCCCCAGTTTCTTGGCAACCAAGGGTATGCTTTCTCTCCACATATAAAATAAACTGGATCACTTACATATACTGGTTCTATTTCCCATTTTAATACCACTGTATTCATACAACCAGTATATGTTCCGACTGAAAAAGAGCCTTTTTTTTGACAAAAAGGGACAGTTCTTGGGCTATAATTCACTGTGTAAGATGGGGGAATTGCATCTTTGTCCCCTTCTGTTTTTACACGAAATGTCATTACAGATGTTTTTTCTGGTGGGGACAACCTATCTCGTCTATTTTGTCATGTTATCTTTCGTGTACTTTTCCTCGTGGGCTCTGGGGCTATTACTTGTGCTTTATGGAAAATGGAACAACCCACAGGCTTCATTAGTATCTCCTCAAACTCATTCATGTTGGTTCTGTCTAATTGACCCGTATTACTCTCATTCCATTCCCATAGAACATTGCACCTAAAGATGCACTACATGCAGAACTTAATGGTAATGGCTGCACATACCACCCTATTCCTTTCCCGGCATGCTGTGGTAAATGGGCACATACCCAGCAGTTTGTTTTCTTCAGGATTGCATGTGTCATGTTCATTATCAACAGTAAGGTGTTATTTCCAAAACCTTCCCTGTTTTTTTCTTCCATTGGGGGTAAGGTATAAGTGATCACCTGAACCGGGCTTTCAGTGGTGGATATATTACTTATTGGTAAAAACATTTCTAATGGGTGTATTGTTTCTACCCACCATAATATTAGGGCTGTCGATATTGGTGCTACGACGCTCATAAAGCACATTATTATCGTTAGTACCAGCATACAATTTGTTTTACCATGCGTTTTTCTTAAGCTTATAGTCTTTTTATAATTGACTCATTCTCAGCGGCGGTGGTGCAGGAGGAGGCTGAAACTGGTCCCGGCATGTTTCTCGTCGTCCTTCTTCTTTTTTATCACAGTTCGTGGTGGATATCTCTCTCGTCGCGCTTGCTCTGATATTTAATAAGTTCAATGGAATAAGTTCTGCCTGTCCTTTTTAGCCTGGATTCGATTATTCGTTTTTAGGCGAGATCACTTGTCCCTTCTTATACTGCTCAGAGGACCTTTGATCAGTAATCTTATCGCCTTAGTATCATGTGCGCCCAGCTTGTCCGTTCTGGTTCCGGACACATGTACTGTTAATCAGTTATCTCACTTGCCATAGTACCATGTGCGCCCAGCTTGTCCGCTCTGGTTCCGGACACATTATACTTTTTATGATTGCACCGAGGAGCTGCGAGTCTTTGTCCGACTTGCACAATTCTCACGCTTCTCTCCTCTACACCTCTGGTTCCTTCTCCGTCCATGAGCTGAACCAGTGGTTTGACATAAACACCAAAAAGAACTGCGGATCACTTTGTCTGCCGAGGCCGCAGGTTGTATCGCCTTGCTCCTGGTATCGTATGATCCGTGAGCTGTGCCAGTGCACTTCCAGATTCAGGCTCAAAGTCAGCCTGTGGCGCTACTGCAGGTGCTGGTGTGCGCCGCGCCAATGATGCAGATCCGTTCTTTGGTGTGCTGGCAAGTGCTGGTGGGCGCCAAAGGGGTACACGATTTGGTTTTGCTGGTATTTGCAAGGCAGATTTTGCATCGGTCAGCAGTGATGTCGATTCTGCTGGGCAACATTGGGGCACTCTTTGCCCTTCCCCCTTTTTGGCAATCGTCTCAGGCTTTGTCTCGAGTTTCAATTCTCGTTTTGGCAGATTAGGTGGCTGCTTACTGGCAACAGTTTCTTTCGTTTCTGGGACCGCTGAATCTTTCCGGTCATCAGTGTCAGGCAAGTCTTTCAGTGCAATTGGAATCTTCTTGGCATGGGTGGCATGGATCCACGACTTCCTTCCATCCACCCGCATTGCCGTCTGCGTTGCCAAAAGTACTTGATGGGGCCCGCGCCACCTGGGTTTTAATGATGACTTCCTTTCAAAGTTCTTTAGCAGCACCCAGTCTCCTGGCTCCAGCGCGTGCCCTGGACCGGTGTGTCTCACTGGTAATGCCTCCTGCACCTGCTGATGAATCAAACGCAATTTCTGCATTAAAAGGCCACAATAAGTACTAAGCACAGGATGTTCTATCTCACTAAGTCGTTTTGGCTGAGGTGCGCACCAAACATTTGCCGGCCTCTCCATTACGATTTCGTACGGGGAGAGCCCCGTTTTAGCCTGTACAGACGTACACATGCATAATAGTGCTATTGGTAATGCATCCACCCAACTCAACTTGCTTCCCGCACAAATCTTGCTAATCTTTGATTTAAGAATCCTGTTGTGCCTCTCCACAAGACCGGCAGAACTCGGATGTCTTGAACTATGGAATCTCTTATCAATCTGGAGACCAGCACATATATGTAATACCACTGCACCCACAAAATGCGGTCCATTATCAGACCATAGGACTCGGGGCAAGACAAATCTGGAAAAGTACTCCTTCAACATTACTTTTACCATCAAGACGTATTTCAAGTTTTGGCACCTCTCCATCTCTATGAAATAAAAATGAATTACCTCAAACGGCATGGAGGGCGGGCCAAAACTGCCTGTTGGAGTCACCATTCCCTTACCTACATTGTGTTGCAAACACGTGATACAGTTTTGCACCAACCTCTCTGCATTCTTTTTTATGTTTACATTCTGCCAAACTGTAGAAAGGTGCTGTATTATTTTCTTTGCACAGATGTGCGTAGGGCTGTGGGCCGTTGTGACCATTGCAGTCACATACGAATTTGGAAACATCCAGTTTTTAGTTCCCTTGTTCACCCAACAACCCTCCAGATCCAACTCAGCAGATCCCTCTGCCCATCCCTTTATTTCATCGGCCGTAGCCTGGGCCTGCATTTCTTTGACAGTCGCAACTCCATCTTCTATCATACAGGGTACTTCCTCTGTCTGAACCGTCATCGCCTTGGTATTCAAATCAGTGGCAGTTTGTTTCGCAATTCTGTCTGCAAACGCGTTTCCCTCTCCTACTTTGCATGTTGCTTTTTTATGTGCCTCGCATTTCATTATTGCTAGGCGCTTTGGAAACGTGAGTGCAGACAGCAATCGTACAATCAAAGGGCCATGTTGAATTCTGGCACCATGTGATGTCAGAAACCCTCTCTCAGCCCAGAGTCGACCAAAATTATGAACCACTCCAAAAGCATACTGACTATCAGTATACATATTCACATTCAAATTTTCAGAAATCTCGCAGGCTCTGGTCAATGCTATTATTTCCACGGCTTGTGCTGATTTATTGGGAATTCTTTTACTTTCTACAACACTCTCTAGAGTAGTGATAGCGTATGCGGCAGTTGTTGTGCCACCTGGTAATTTAAAACATGAGCCATCACAAAATAATTCTCCATCTGGCTCTTTCTGTGGGATATCACTTAAATCAACTCTTCCCTTGGTTTCTTCCTCAGTGACCATTAAGCAATCGTGGGGGGGTGATTCATTCACCCCAATTTCTTTTATGGTTAGTGCCATTAATTCTGCAGGATTCAAAGCGCTACACCTCATAATTTGGATATGGGGTGCGAACAAGATAATCTCATATCCTGTCAGTCTAGCAGAGGTGAGGTGTTGCGTCTGTGTCCTATTTAATAGAACGTCTATGGCATGTGGCACCATCAGAATTAAAGTGTGCCCCAATACCGTCCCTTCCGTTTGTTTCACTGACGCAGCAGCCGCCGCGACAGATCGCAAACATCGTGGAAGTGCGCGCGCTACAGGGTCCAGCGCAGAAGAAAAATAGCTGCACGGCCTATTTCTTCCACCTTGTTCCTGTGTCAAAACCGCCAATGCACATCCTTCACTTTCACACACAAATAGTCTAAAAATGTTCTCATAGTTTGGCGTACCCAAAACTGGAGCCGAGCATAATGCAGTTTTCAATGATCAAATGCTTTCTGACATTCCTCATCCCACTGCAAAGGCATAACCGCATCCTTTGTAGTTAAATTCACTAATGGTTTCACAATTAACACAAAATTACCAATCCATTGTCGGCAATATGAATCCATGCCTATTATGGCTCTGACTCCTTTTTGTGTCTTTGGAATAGGCATACAAGAAATACTTTCTATGCGCTCTGGCGTTAGTCTTCTCCCTCCTTTCGAAAGTAGGAAGCCCATATAATCCACCTTCTTTCGATTATACTGAAATTTCTTCAAACTAGCTTTATGGCCATGTGCTGCTAGCTGTGACAGTAGTAATACAGTGCTTTCTTTACAAATCTCCTCTGTGTCTGCAGCTAGCAATAGATTGTCTATGTATTGCAAAAGTACACAACCCACAGGTAATTCCAGCATGTCTAGCTGCTCTTTTAATGCTCTACTGTAAATACTTGGACTTTCCGTGTAACCTTGCGGAATCCGCGTAAATGTAAATGATCGTCCTCCTAATGTGAACGCGAACAAATATCTGCTGTCCTTATCCACTGGAATACTGAAGAATGCGTTTTTCAAATCTACTACACTAAAATATTCTGCTGAAACAGGTATTATTGTCAATATTGTAGTGACGTCTGGCACTAGAGGAAATTGTGGATCTACTACCTTATTCAATGTGCGTAGAAATGAAACGGTATGGTACCTCATTACCTCCTTTTTTATAAACCGGAAGAATCGGGCTGTTGCATGTACTGCCTGTGATTTCCTCGATTACCCCTAATTTCACCAAATCTGTAACAATACTCTTCAATCCTTTCTCACCTTCAACCGAAATGTTGTATTGGTGTATTCACAGTAGGGTAACACCTTCTTTCAAAATAATCTTTACTGGCTCTATCTTTAAACATCCCACATCGTTGTCATGCATTGCCCATATACAGGTTGGTATTTTACTTAGTTCCCCTGGTAACGCTTCAGACATGAATTCTGACACAGGGGCATCGTGTGGCCATATCGTTAGAAACACTCCGTCTGCCCTGCAATGTATAACAGAACCTAGTTTTTTCAACAAGTTTAATCCCAACAAATTTTCTCCACAATTTTCTGTTAGAAGGAAAGGACAATATTCAGTAAATGGTCCTATGGTAACTGGGACTGGTTTGGACAGTGTGTATGACTGGTGTACCTGTGAACCCTACGGAAATATTCTTTTGCCTTGACAGATGTATATCCGGAACCAGGTGACGGTCTATTGAACACTTCTGTGCTCCTGTATCTACAAGAAAGCGGTGCTCCTCATACCCGACTCTCATTTCTATGTAGGGTCCTCTCTGATTCACGGGAATAGACACTGGTTCCAACCCCTGTCCTGGGCTGTCCTATTGGGGAAATAACACATTGTCCGATGTGTAATCATTACTATTACTGTAATATGTGTTTGGCTGTGTATTGAAAACATTTCCACTCTTCCCTCTATTTCCCCCACTCTGATTTCCCCCAATCCATATTGTTGATTTTGCTGTCCCTGACTCTGGTTTGGGGCCTTTTGGTGTTGGCCTTGGTTTTGATTACCTCCGTTATTGTGATGCTGCTGCATACTATTCTTATTTGGTCCATTCCCTCCTGGGTGTCCTCTATGCTGTCTCCTCTGACCAGACCCATTTCTATTCTGTAGATGCGGACATTGCGCTCGCCAATGTCCTTCCTCTTTACAATATGCACACTGATTCGGTCCCACTGTTCCCCCATGCACATTCAAATTACTCCTTCCTTGTGCGTTCCCTCGCCCTATATTATGTCCTGTTACTTGCTGCAATAGTTCCTGTGTTCTTATTAGACATTCTTTCAAGTCTGCCCCCACCTGTTTTAGCAACGATAATTCGTTCACCATCTCCTTCTGCCCCTGCGATGGTAATTGCTGCCGTTCATTATGCAACCCCTTTTTCCCTTCCCAGGTCTTCCGATATCCCTACTCCTATACGCAGGTGTAGAAAACGCTTAGACAGGTGCAGTAAACATTTCAACATAATCATTATCTAATTAATCTCTAAGCTCAAAAAGTCTATATACATGTTCTCTCACTTCTTCATCCCTCTCCCTACAGCGTGGTAATGCATTCAAATCATCTAACAATCGCTGCAGTGGTAATTTCCCAATTAGCTGTTTCCATTTCTCCACCAAATATTCACCCATGCATTCCAACACTACCTGTCTTTCGTTGCTTCTACGGAAGTCATATATCGAAGCCAATGTTGTCATCCCATCATTCCCATCTATATACATCTCTGCCTGTTGCTGCAATTCCACCTTCCTTTCTTTGCTGATTGCGCTGCAGGTTACCCTCGTGCACCCCCGTTGGTCAGTCCCGCCTCTTGCCCCCATGGTTTCAACTTCATCCCCGGGAAGAACGGACGGTACCGAGTCTGTGTCTGAGGTGGGAGGTGCAGATGGGACAATGGGAACAGGGAGTGTCTGTTGTAGGCCTGGTTGGCTAATAGGAAGTGTTACGCACGCGGTCTGTGGCTGTGGGAGGGCTTGAGCTACCGGAGGGGGAGCTTGAGCTACGGGCGGGGTCTGGGCAATAGCTTACTTCTGATCTTGGGCCTTGTTTTGTATGGGTCAATATATTTTCTATCAATTCATCTGCTATGTGTAATTCTCGTTGTGGGTATATCTTTTCTATATTCAACTGGTCATGCCTACCTGCCCTTCTTAAACTCTCAGTCCACTCCTCCTCTTCTTTTTCTTCCACTACTTCACCTTTCGATTTATGCCTGCGTGCATGCTTTGCTCTGCTTTTAAATCGGAGCATTGCTTCCTTTCTCCAATCTTTAATAGTCTCAAATGCTGCAGGACGCGCTTTCTTTCTTATCAACACCCTTTCCAGGTTATCTATCCTCGCTATCTCAAAACTACCATTAATCGGCCACTGATGGTCTTGTTGCTTTCTGGTATGCCTATGCCAAGTCTCACAGAATATTATCGCACCCACTCCATACTTCACATACATCTCATACGCCGGCGTTCCCCCAGGTGGTACAATTTAGCCATCTTCCAAAGATTGTCTACCACAGCGGAAAAACCCCGCTAGGGTGGACAATACCCCAGGCATGTTTCAACCTTCCCCCTGGTTAATCAACCTTACCTAGGGCTTTTGATTTTGCAAAGTCAACTCTCAACCAATATCAGGATACTTTGAATCTGGGAATGACTCACCTGATAAATCAAGTCGTCTGTATACTGATGCACCAAAGGACGTCGTGTCTGCGTTTCTTGGCTTCCGCCTCGTTTCGGGACCCTCGCCTCCTTGTTCTCTAGCCAGGCACGTCGATCAGGGATCAGATGTGTGCAGATCTGCAAAGGAGTCTCTCATCACTTTTACAGGGCGCCCCAAACACCTCTTGATCCCGGCTCGACCGTCCCGTCCTCGCCATTCTCTGCCTTACTCAATTGCAACGTTACGCAATGGAACAAGTGGGGGAGGGTCCCTATTCGGGCGCCATCTTCAAGGGGGCCCCTAGGGGACCCTGACGTCTATGGAAACAAGGCGAGTCACCAAACACGATAGAGACGCCAGACACGAGGTTGTGTTCCCAAAGCTAGGGTTTATTGCAAAACAAAAGTCTCAGTTGGCCAACTCGGTCTCACGCCCCGCGACGTGTATCTCTAGACCTCGAGGGACGCAAGAGAGTGAATTACGTACATCAGTTACATATATACAAAATGCATATCAAACAATCAGCTATGATATGTTTAACACCCCCCTTTATTGGGTTTCTTTGAACTTGGTGTGATGATGGACATCTCCGACCACTATGACACCTGCAAACATCTATTCTAGTAACAATTTATTTGTGAGTGCAAAGGCATCTTTCAGTTATTGAATAGAACACAGCGCTTCTGTTCTTGGAAGCGAACTATATACGGGGGGAGTTGCATTCCGGACCTTGCTATCTATCAGGTGCTATTCGCGTCCTGGGAGCCGACATGCTCTAGCGGGCTCAGCAAAGGGGGGCCATAAGAAAAGCATAATTCAAGCCTTTAGCTGTATTATTCTAACATATTCTACCATATAACGAGACTGGCTGTCAGCTGTGAAATGATTAAATGCCCTGCAGCTCTGCTTCAAGGCTACATTCGGGAGGGAGCCTGGCATTCTTCCTGGCGCTGCCTACGTTTGTGTTTCAGCGAACTCTTGTTATCCTCACGGCCCTGCGGCCTTGTCCTTTTCACATACAGACAACAATGTTTCACAGTTGAGCAGTGTAAGCGAAAAATATACTGCGAAGCAATAGGAACAGAAAGCAATGAGCAATGGTTAGAAAACAAAATGGCGATTCTTGTTACATCAAAATGGCCGTTCATTGGCAAACTCGAAAACCTATATTTTGTCATATCGTGCATGAGACGGTTGGCCCACGGCCACCAAAATGCATTTGCGGTTTCAAAGTAGAGGTATCCGTATTTCTAGACTGACAGAGTAAGTGACCTGAGCGGCTCAGGACAGCCTCGCCTTGTCTGGGGTTTTCCTGACATGCCGCCTGCTACATAGAGTGTCTCTATTCCCCTCACAGACGCAGCGCAGCGGCAGCCCATACGAGATCCCTACTCTGCGGAGATCCTTTGTTTTACCTGACTACACCCAGGTAGGATCCCCTTTTCCTTCTGTGCCTCCATTTTGTCGGTTTGCATCACGGCACCATCCACGTTACGGAGCCGCCTTTGTCTCCTTGCCCAGGGCCACCACAGGGCCTCAGCATAAGCTGGCTTTCATTATGGAACCACCACACTCAGTGACATGGCATCTGTCTCTCCACCCCCCCTGCACTCCTTCTACCCTGGTGGTCTGGGTCAAGGGTTCTACTGGCTCACATTTTAGCCACCACGATGTGGCTATGCTCAAATGCAAATTAGAGCACTTTCTATCTCTATACAGCAATAATAGCGACTCTGACTAGTTGTGAATGTTCTGGAAAGACTTTGTTATGCAACATTGCAACTAGAGGTTATTCATGCCCTCCTTGAAATGTTCCATAATGTTTCCAAAAGACAGGATCTTATGTAGGCTAACCACGCTGTGCATGCTGTTCTACCTGCGAGCACAGCAAGTGATTTGACCATCACATGAAGAAATCACACGTCCTGAAGAAGATGGTCCTCAACAGCTTATAACCATTGAAACCGGTCGACCTGACCCGTTGTGGCCCCTCCACAACATTTTACGATATCCCCAAGACAGGGAGGGGATACTCAAGTGCGAGAAATTGACATTTTTTCTCATTTTTTAGTTTTCACTATGTTTAGTTCATCTCATTAAAAGTTTTTTACCTATACAACCGCCCGCATTTGAGATTTAATTTCCCTCTCCAAGCCACTTACAAAACTCTCTTGCGGTTGTCGCATGTGCTTTTTGGTGCCTCCTAATAGGCTATTGGTGCTACCGCCATTAGTGGGGGACATCTATCACCCCACAGTAAGAGAATCATTGAATGTCTCTACCCCTCCTACACAAAGCCCCACTCTAAGGCTTGTGCACATCCAGGTCACCCCCCAAACTATCCCCCACCTTCCCACCCAAGGTAGGGCCAGGGGCACCTGATTAGAGGGCCAGACCTTTCTCCACACCTAGCGTCCATTTCGGACTTTCCCATTTCCACCATCTAATCAAGGCAGTTGTATACTGCTTATCGAAGTAACCTTTTACTTCCCAGTCCAACCGTTTTTTGTGTACCAAGATATACCCCTACGGTTAGGGATGACAATTGTTCTTTTGGCTGTAGCAAGCCACAACTAGCCCTGTTGTTATTACCTCTTGAAAATCTCAAGACATCAATCAGCAATGCCCCATTGTTAGCAAAATCAGATTACAGCAAGCCATTTTATTTGTTTTCACATCCAAATGGACAGGTGATGACAGCAGTTCTCACACAGCAATAATCTCTGAAACATAAGACTATCATATTATATTTGGCTTGTAGACCCAGTAATGCAAGGCTATTTCCCATACAAACAGGCTCTGGCAGCCACTGCATTCGAAATTCATAAAGCTGCTACGATTACAATGGGATGCTCAGTAACATTATATGTTGAACATGCAGGGTTCACCATCCTGGAAAGAAACAAGTCTATCCTCACCACACAGCGAGCATAAGGGTACAAAGTAATATTGTCTAACTCAACATTTATCATATTGTGAACCCAGCAACATGTGTAGCCAAACCTGTCGAGTCACATGATCAGGTACACAACTGAGCAGCATATGAAGGAACTCCTGAACAAAGTAGCAGGTGAGTGAGGATGCACTTGATACAGGAGAAGTACTTTACGTTGATGGGTCACCCGCAGTAATTCAAGGGAGTGTTCAGAGGCACACAGGATCAGCAGTGCTAATATATGTTAAGGGACAGGAAGATGAATATCAGACAGTTTATATGACCTTTCCAATGGAAAGCCAAATGCCTGGCATAGCAGTGCAACAAGGACAGCTACCAGAATCATATATTCCAGTGCCCATGGCACATATAGTATAATTGCAGGAAAGATTATCACCCAAAGAAAAAGCATTATGCCTGCAAACAGGATGTACATTATTACTATGGAGACAGCATCACAGGTACATTAGTGATGCCTTTGGAGCCGTTAAACATCGCCCTGGAATAGCTCCACTCTCCAACGTATGCACCCAAGCAGGCCATCCCAGTACATGTCAGTGAAGACTGGTTTGTATAGAACCATTTGGAGCACATGGACACATGTGTGGCCAATTGTTTTTTTTTAATTTTATTTTATTTGTTTGGTTAATAGAATCAACCTTTCAAATATTTTTACCATATAAAACTACAATATTACAAAATAGTGCAATTATACTTAAAATTACATTTCATAGATGTTTACAGATAGAATCGTGCAGAAACAACAATCGCAGTAAGTGGATTCAACAATATAAAATGATCTATGACAGCACTTTTTAGATTCCAACAATACTTTTCTGACACTAATAACATTCATCTGGAAACACAGCATCCAAAAATTGTACAGTGGCTATCTTTATAAATAGCTTGGATGATGAAAAAATATACTGCCACAAATCCTTATGTATATACATGTTTTGTTCTTCAAGATGATGTTTAAAATACAACTTACGAGTGGTTTTCAGTTGAGGACAGTACACCATACAATGTTCTAGAGTCTCTTTCTGATCGAGGATTTTACAGAATCAACAGTAATTGTCAGCCTTTGGAATTATGTTTCTATGAGAAAGGACATCTAAAGTTGGCCACAGTTTCAGACGGAAGCGAAGAAGTTTCTGTCGTAATTTTGGGCATGGGAATTTGATCAGATATTCAGCCATGATTTTGTAATGCTTATGACCAAATAAATTCTGTTTGAAGTCCTTATAGTATAAACATCGATTTTGGTTAATACACCAGTCATACTGTTGGATTTTCTTTTTTGCACTGCCTTCATTTGATAAAAGAAGCTCCAACGAGATTGATGCATCAGCTAGTGCATTTAGAGTTAAATCACACAATTTTTGAGAAAATATTCGGCTTCTACTTAACAAATGGGAGGCCACTTTGCCTAGAATATCTGTGCGATTAAGGGAGAGAAAACATTTTTGAAAGAATGCACAATATTTCCATGTGACAAAAGAAGACGTAGAAAGAGAGCCCAATTCAAAGCGAATCAATGGTAATGGAGTACATGACGGTAGACGTAAGACTTGCTTCCAAAAGAACAATTCTAATCTGTCCCACCAAAGTTCTTTTTTTGGGGATTGTGCTTCCAACCCATATGTTAGGATTGGAAGGACCTTCTGCATATAGAAAGTTAGCACATGTTCTATTGTGAATTTTCTGAATTTGCCCATTAGTAATTTAGCCTGGGCAACTAAAGATCGTAATTTGCCCTTAATCTCTGTATCTTGACCTGGGTTTGCAAGAGTATCAGTGATCAATATACCCAGGTATTTATAAGTAGGTACCTTGACAAGGGCAATGTTGTGCAATTTCCATGTAAAAGGTTTAACTTTGGCCCCTGAGTGCCATTTGCAGACTATTGTTTGCGTTTTATTTGTGTATATATTTAGATGATTTGTATCCACATAATGCTCCAGACCGTCTAAAAGCTTTTGTAGCCCACTTTGGGTTTTTGAAATGAGAATCAAGTCATCTGCATAAAAAAGATATGGAATTTTAAATGAACCCATAGTAGGAGAATCACTGCTTATCTGCTTTAAAGCAATGCCCAGATCAAAAATAAAAAAGTTGAATATGGAGGAAGCTAGAATGCACCCTTGTTTCAACCCTTTATATGTTTACATTTTGCTGTCATGTCTCCCCCCAAAGCGAGTCGCACCTGCATGGTGGTATTCGTGTGAAGCAAAACTAATAAAGATGTCAAAGAAGATGGACAATTATGTTTAGTTAATTTGATGTATAAAAGAGATCTGTCAACAGAATCGAAGGCGACTTTGAAGTCAACAAAGGCCAGGAACAAGGTCTGGCTTTGAACAGCATACTCAGAAAGAAGTGTATTTAAAGTAATGATATTAGGGATGGTACCTACTTGTGCCACAAAGCCTGCTTGAAAGGGGTCATTAAGTTGAGCCTCCGTTGTCCATTTTTGAAACTCTCTCAAAATCAAGCGAGAAAAAATCTTACTGGGGGCATCCAGTAACGCTATTGGTCTATAACAGGTTGATTCTTTCCTGTTCCCTTTTTAAAAAATGGGTACAATTATTGAATGTGTCCAAGATGGTGTGAGAGTTTGCGTTTTATTGATAATGGTGAAAATTTGAAACAAAATTTGCGACCATATTTCTGGATGATCTTTCAACATTTTGTTGGATAGTCCATCTGGGCCACAGGCACCAGATCGGCTAGCCTTCTTGATAAACAGACGAATGTCATCCAGATCAAAATTTAGGTGGAAATTCATCCGGCAATTGGTGGGAGTTAATTCAGACCCTCCATCTGGGACACTTTATAGGGCTGAAAAGTAGGTAATCCAATCAGCCTCAGAAACTTCATTAGCTTGTACTATTGCTTGTGGCCCGGTGATGGCTTGATTGAGAAGTGACCAGGTGTTAGCAATGTTCTGGCTTTGAATAGTGGCCAAAAGCAATTGACTATCAGTGTGAAATAGTTTGGCACGTCTGGTTTTAGTCCAATTTCTATACTTGGTTTGAACTCTTGACAGCTGGCTATATCGTGTGCTAAGAGGTAGTTTCATCGCTTCCTTCTTTTGAAATCTGAATAAGATTTTTCGATTACTAACTTCAAGATCGAAAATATGAAGTGAGGGGTATCTAAAAAGCATTCATCCGTTATCCCCACCGGGTTCCAATATACATTTATAATAGTATACGTTGAGGCAGCCAATTTGGACGCGACATTTGGACAAAAGGATTGGGTGAAGACCAAGGAGTGCTAATTAATATTAGCTTGGATAGCTGTTAATAGCCCACCACATAGTCTACCCCAGGAGCTCTTGTTTGCTGCATTAATTAAAACATCATGTGTGTCCCAAATTGGCGTGGAAGTTAACCAAGTTTCTTGCAACAAGATCAAATTATATTTGCTTAGGGAGCTAAGGTCATTATTCAGAAGATGAACAAAACCCCTCGAGTTCCAACTCAGTAACGTGAATTCACTTGATGTCAAAGCTTGATCTAGTTACTGCTGGTGCTCTGATTCAGTAGGGACTCCAGACTCTCTATGACCACACGAGTGGCTTTCATAGGTAACATGTTTGGGCTGACTGAGAGAGTATTGATGTTGAGGAACCTTTATGTTGACATTGGGTTCCGATAGTACTTCGAAGCCAAGGTCAAACAGATGCCTTCTTGCTAACCATATGGCATTCTGGATTACATGAGATTGCATCCAGAGTCTCACCGTGTGCAAATTGGGTTTATCGAAAAAATCCACCAAAGTTAGATCATCCGAACTAATGTCTTCAAGTGCGGATACGTCTGCAAAGATATTCAGAATAGAATTTCTGTTTAGTACAAATTGTTTATACGGCAAAGATCTACATTTTAGTACTAGACAGAAATTGGCCAGACGTTTTTGTGCAGATTGACTGGTGGAAAGTTTTTTGCTGCTGACCAAAGGTATGGAAGGTATAGTTTTGAAATCTTTGGATATGGCGGCTTTTAGTAGGTCAAGTAGTTCGGAGGCGATTTCAGCCAAGAGTGATTGTTTATAATTGTCAGGCTGGGCTTTGGGGCGAGATAACTGTTTCAAGACAGTGCTTGTTGGAGGATGCCTTGGGCTCACATGACACGGCCAACGGGCCACCCATAGGTTGAGGATCTTGATCAACCAAGATCATTGCATGCATATTCTGTGACATTTGGGTTAAAGAAAATGGCCCATGGTTGGCAACACCCTGACCTGACATATAGGCATCAACGGCCCGTCGAATTTCTATTCGATGTAGCTCAGAGGAAGAACTACTGAGTTTAGAGGATAGAGGATTCGAGATGATTACTTGCTTCTTTGATGGTACAGGGTTTGGGGGTTTGGAAGCATCAATTGCTGCCACCAGAGCTTCCAGTGGGGCATGAGGAGGCATAACTGGCGCACTCAAATGATTGGTGGCTGGAGAGGTGATTGAAGTGCACAACAAGGCCATTTTTTTGACACAACTAAAGAAGCAATGAAAGCATTTTTCTTCGGCAGGTGAATCTGACGAATGAAATTTTTAGTTTTTGATGAGTGGTCTTGTTTGATAGCTGCTTGATTTTTTGTTTTTTTTGTTTTTATCCCCCCCTTGGTAAGGAGAGGCCCTTGCCACCGCCTGTCTGCGCTTTGTCAGTAAATATTTCGTAGGAGACATTCACAACCAGCGAGGAACCAGGACCAGCCAAAGTGGCAGCTTGGCCTTGTGTAGAGACACAAGGAGGGGCTATAACATTACGAATAATGCCTTCAATGAATGGAACTCCTGCTGTTGGAAAAGACTTGTCCGGAGTTTTGTGCCCAGTATGATTGCTCACAGGAGCATGCGAAATTAAAAAGGTCTGTGTACCCAGAGAGACTTTCATTACTACAGAGGTATTACTTAGGTCACTCGGGCTAGTCACAGAAATTGAAAGCAATATTGCCCCACCCCTCGCGGCCCTTTAAGAAACACCATGTCAATTTCCTCCACATGATAAACAGGTGCAGGATATTTCATTGCATAATTATCATTGTATACCCATGTTCCCGATGGATTGAGGTTGTTTCCTGTATACACACTGATTGAAAAATAAATGGCGCCCGAATAGGTACCCTCCCTGTGATGCTCCATCGCATACATTGAAGGCAAGGACGAGCAAACAAAATCCACAGTACATTTTCGATCAGAGAAGTATTTCCAAGGTGGGGAATATGTGAGGTCCTGAGGTCCAACACCAGCCCTCATTTTGCAGTGCTACAGTTGAAGAATTGTCTTCTTTTCCGCTCTTTACTGAGGAGATGGTATTCACTGCCATACAACAAATTAAATCTGGCTCTCCCCTTGATGTGGTACCTTCAGTTATTATGAAAGAGATCTCTCGTGATCTTTTAACAGAGTTGACATTGGCCATAAATGTCTCATGTCAATCGGGGTTTATTCAGTCAGAATTGAAGATCGCTATGATTATCCCTCTTCTGAAAATACCCTCATTGGATCCATCTCCGCCCTCCAATTTCTGTCCGATTTCTTCACTTCCTTTCTCTATTATGAAGCTGTTATAATGTTTGGTTTCTCCTCTTCCGTCTTTGTTTCAGGAATCTTCTAAACTTCTTGACTCTGTGCAATCGACCTTCAGGCCTGGTCGGGGCACTGAAAGTGTACTGGTTTTGGTTCTTGATGACATGGTTAGACTGGTTGATGCAGGTGGGGTGGGTGCCCTTATTCTTATAGATCTGTCAGCGGAATTTGACACTGTAGCCCACCCCACCTTGCTTACTCGTGTGTCTCAAATTGGCATCTCGGGCCAGGTGTTGGCCTGGTTTTCCTCTTTCTCGGCTGACCGCACTACGTTCTTTCTCTTGCTTCCTTTATCTCTGGCTCCTGCCGCCTGGCCTGCAGTGTACCGCAGTGCTCCACCTTGTCAACCATTCTCTTCAACATTTACATCTTGCCTTTGATCTGTCTCATCCACTCCTTTGGTGTCTGATGCTATTCTTATGCCGACGACACCCAGATCCTGATAAAATTAGATCTTGATCGGACTGAGGTGTTGTTGTGCCTTCATCAGTGCCTGACTGCTGTTGCTGAGTGGATGAGTTACAATTGGTTAACATTGAATGGGGACAAGACAGAGCTGATGGTGGTAGGAGCCCCTCCTGATCCCACTCTTTGTGTGTCTTCCTTCTGGCCTCCGTCCCTTGGTGTTCTTCCTGTTCGCATGACCAAAGAGAGGAATCTGGGCGTAATTCTCTCATCCTCTTTTTCTATGAAAGACCAAGTGTCTGCCGTATGCAAAGCCAGGCATTTTCACCTCAAAACTTTAAAGAAGGTGTTTCCTACGTTACTGATTACCCTTCATCCGCTGGTGGTGGCAGCCGTAGTGTTGAGCAGACTCCATTATTGAAATTCCTTATATCTTGGACAGCCTAAGGGCATGATCCAATGGATTCAGCGTCTACAGAACCTAGCCGACCGGGTAGCCACAGGGTCTCCTTATGGGGACATTTTTCCCCTGTGTTACATAATCTTCATTGGCTTCCAGTCATGCAGCAGATCAGGTTTAAGGATCTCTGCATTGTACATCGGGCGCTGCATGGACAGGTGGTAGAGCACCTCCAGGCTAAATTTACTCAATATCTCCCCACCCACTATTTGTGCTCAGCCTCTGCTGGTCTGCTGTTGGTTCTGAGGTTTCGTAGGTCATGCATTGGAGGCTGTACTTTTTCAGTCATTGCCACCCAAATGTGGAATGACTTACCTTTGACAGTTAAAAACCTGTCTAACCGATTGCTGTCCAGGAAAGCGCTCAAAACATGCCTGTTTTAGTTTTCTTGCTGTGACCGATGATTGTTTCCTTCCTCTCTAGCGCCAAGATACCTCCTGGTGAACGTTGCACTGTACAAATTACATTAACATAACATAACATAACAATTAACTCTTTGCTGAGATAAAAGGATTGCTGGAAATCAAACAGAACTGCTTTACAGTGTACCACCCACAGGCCAATGAGATTGTGGAAAGATGAAATTATCTGTTGAACATTAAGTTAGCAAACATATGCAACACGCTAAATAGGAGTGGGCTGCATTACTTGCCATTAGCACTGTTCAGTTTGTGCAACCAGCCAAGTAATAACCTGCACTTGTCACCCCACAAGGAGATGATGGGGAAGGAGGATGCACATGCCATTTGCCCCAACATGAACAGCAACAGATGCTCACAGGTCTGCAGATATCCCTGGGAATGAGTTTAATGCCTTCCTTGGGCACCTAACAACATGTGCCTAGTTTATATTTCATCAGGTAATCTCAAAAGTGCGCCGGCAGGACACAGGGAATACAAGCAGCACACAGACAGCACAGCCTATACAGCTACATTTCAGGGTCCTCATGAGCTCATCTTTGCTAGACCCACTGTAGTGCAGCTGAAGAACCATCATGCCTTTACCCATCTGACTAACGCTCCATGAGAAACCAGCACCACAGTAGAGCCTTAGCAAGAAGCAGACACAGGAGAAACATCATCGGCCAAAGTTGAGTAGAATAAACGACTATGAAAGCTTGTATCTAGTCAGTACCCTTCATTGGGCAGACCAGAACTGAGAGATCAAGGCAACGCTTTGAAGCACAAGCAAGGAACAGTAGAAGAATAAATAACATGTACAGAGGGATATTTTGTCTATTTTTCTCTCTCCTTCTGTGGTATTTTATAATGAATTTATGGATTAGAAGTAGGAAACACAATGAAACAAAATTAGCAAATGTGACAGCAATTAGAGTTAACCACGTGACGAGACATAAAAGAGAAATTCAAATGGAAGAAAATATGAATTCCAATGTCATAGATGAACATCATTCAGAAGGAACTAATGTTTGGTATGACATTAGTTCTCTGAGCGTAGCAATCAAAGCTTTTGACAATCTGGTGATAGGTATGGACATGCAAGGAGGTATTAATAAAGAACAAGACTGGTTGGCTGAAGTATTGTCGAGGATGCCAAATTGGCTAATAAACGTATGCCGAATACCCTTTCCCATTCTGGTCTTCTTGATATTGGTGTGGAGCATGTATCAATTAGTAATTGATTGTTGTGTGTCACAGAGGAAATAATGCAAAGACACTTGTCGTCACACCATGAGGAACCACTACTCCTTATAAAGATGAAAATACCCAGACAGTCAAGCCAGAAATAAATACGAATAGAGCATCCAATGGGCCCAACAGGAACACTTTGGTCACCACCCCCAGAACGAGAAAACCAAATTGAATGTTATGTAAATCCCACTGCAGATGGAGACTTTATAGTTTCCTAAGATGTAGCCCATGCGATTATGCAAAGGGAGGAGGAAACTAGAGAAATATCAGGAAACTATTGTTCCCTAAAGATATATATGATTGGGCACAAGAACAAGAACCAAGTGATAAAGAGTTCCTGGTAAAATGTGTTCCAGAAGGAATGAAAGGGTGGGATGTTCAGATGTAAGTCCGACTTTTCAAATATGAGAGAAAGTACAAACTAAAAAAGTCTCTCTAGCACAAGACATGAACTACACAGAAGGCTGATTATTCTCCCACAACATATCCACCTCATGTGAAGCTGACAAAGGGATAGATACATTTCTCATAACAGTCCATGAAGAACTACAGACAGACACACACAGTAGAAACACACATCAAGAGTATTGTCCATGTGAGATAATGCCAGAGGCAAATATTGTGCAGTAGAGCATTAGGTTGAACACACATTTGTAAGCAGAGCAAGGTACAACACATATCCAAGACAGTAAAAAGAGCTCTGATTAACAAGGTATAAAGTACAAAACATAGTGTTAACACATCTAGCATGTATCAATTGTATAACTCATAGAGTAGATCTAGGTACCAACACAGCCTCCCAAGCCATTTAGAATAAATCAGCCACAAAAATACATGGATTCTTCTATACAGAAAATACATTTAATTTAAACCCAATTTAGAAAAACACACGTACAAGGGTAGAGGCTTCGGAAGACAGGTGAAAAGCAGCACTGCTATTGATCAGGGCACAGAGGCGTAGCTCAGTCACAAGCTTCGGACATGAAGCAAGAGCACAATCAAATTTTGCAACTCTGAGCAGACCCTATGAGGGAAGATGTAAAAACCACATAGGGATTGTCTAGAGCAGAAGGTGCAGCAGGTTCCCAAGTCTCAAACAAGTAAAATAAATAACAAATAATGTATGTACCCATTACTTTAGAAACTAACAAACAGAAGGCCACAGTGTTGTGGTAATGAGGCAATGTGCACAAGGGTGCACAGAATGATGTCAGTCAGGCAGAAGACACACACTGCCCCCGGTTGTAGAACATCCACCAAGGAGTGGAATCATGACAGCTAAACATCATGAGCACCTAAACTAAGAATATGAAGAAATGTGTATTCATGACCATATAAAGAAGAAAGTGATTGGCCAATGCAGGAAATAAATCAGGGAATATATTAAAAGCTCTGATACTTATTAACCTAAACATGTTAAGGTCAGTCACACACACCTATTCATAAATACACAGTTTAGATTTGCACATGGTCCCAAAGCAAAGGGCTAAGAAGCACGCTCTATGAACTCATGTAGTCCCAGCATGAGAAAGGAAGGAGATGTGCTAAAAGGTGCAACATGTTTCAGAGAAGTAGCAATATTATCTGTTGTTTGAACAGTTACCACAGGCAGAGAACAATTAGATGGTGCCAACCGTTTGGTTTGCATACAAATCAGATGAGGCATTCCTTTTGTTGCCACACTGGTCACATCTAACAAAGTGATTGGTCAATTAAGGTGGAAATAACCCACCAAGGAACACTACACATGAAACAGCCAATGAACAACTGAGTTGTATGTTACAAAATGCTAGCATGCCTATTATCCAATTACAACTGGAGAAACCGTATAACTCCATCATTAGATCACTGTCAAGAGGAAGTCATTAGCATGGTCATAAGGGATAGGATAGGCCAATAGGGAAGTTATTGTTTAGAATCTCCTATAGCAACCAATGTCCAATCAGTGAACATGAATGTAAATGTAATGCCAAATGATTTGTGGATTGTTCCCAGCTGAGGCTGCATGTAATAAATGTGTGTTTTTCTTGATTCTTGCAGTTTTATGGGCTCATTGGATTATTTTGTATATGACTCGGGTAGGTTTTGGGCCTACATTACAAGATAATAGGTTTTATTACAAATGCATATGGAAAGACATCCATAGGCAACATTACTGATGATTCAACATTAAGCAAGTACCCTCTGTTATGTGATGTATTTGTCCATGCTGAAAGTCCTCAATCACACTCGACTGGCACAAAGTGGGATTGCTGTGAGAAGTGGGGCTTTGGCTCGGTGTCCGAAACTCTGGCACAAGTGCAATGTTTTCTGGGGTGTCAGTTCAGCTAGGAGGTGAGTGGTGACTGGCTGCTTGTGGGAGGGCTGTGGGTATATGGAAATATGGTACATAGTATTGTTGCATAGAGTGAAGGTGGCAAGATGTTTTCGTTCTTTTTCCTATATGTCCAAGTATGCTCACCTTGCCACAAAGCTGATGGTAATGGTGTCCTTTGTGGTTCTTGTTATACATACTGACATTTTGCATTTTCAGATTTTCCAGGCTGTGTTTGAAAGCTGCTTTATAATATGATAGGTTATTTATAATGCGCTTAATACTCAGAGGTTTCTAAGCGCGGAACCTGGGCTCAAACCAGTGTTGCTCTGTGTCGTCTTGTTTCCAAGACAAGCACGTTGCCCCTGAGCTATCCTCCCAAGCTCCCCTCCCTTTATAAAGTTGTAGGAGTAGCTTTGTATATCCTTTCCCTCTCAGTAAGTTTGGCATTGTCCTATTTCTTCTTGGTACAAGTGATTTCCTAAATGATGTGTTTTAAACTGGATTTGGATGGCCCATATTAATTTCCTTATTCCTGAGTGTGTGGGTTGTGGTGGAGCTCAAGAATTCCCAATGTCGGGTCCTTTCACTAGCGTGTCAGTAGATACAATTTACAACTCCCTCTCTTCTGTCCCACTGACAGTGGACTCCGCCTACTCTACCTCCAGCTGCAACTACCCAAACGTACACCAGAGATGTGCGACATTTTCTGCTGAATGAAGGATTGATGCATTCAATTTGCCATGACCAATTCGGATATCGGCGGTGTGAAAATCTGTGTGGAATTACCATCTGGAAAGGGTGCAAAGCCCTGTTTTTTATTTGTATTTTAAATATAATGATGCAGGTGACACCAGGTCTGAAAGGGTAATCAGCTGGTCAGATTTCCCTTTCACAGCACCATGGCAAAATCATAGTGAATGTGTGCCCTACAGTATCCATAGCTTAAAATACAGAGCATGCCCTTCCAATGGCACAGAGCTGGTTCAAGGTTTCCAAGTGTGCACTCGACAGCGACAGTGACAAGCATTTCCCTGCCATGCAGGGCATCATGCAAGGCATGCCCACTTGTATCAAGACTATGAGGATCATAGGTAATACATGATAGTGGCAAGGTAAACTCTAAAATAAAGCTATGCCTTTGTTTAGGTATAGTGCATTGTGCTACCTATGATCACGGTCACCACATAAACATTGATGTTGAATATATGTCAGCCCCTGTGCTTCAGCTCTGCTGTGGAAGGTGGTGTATATTCTGGCCAGACGGGTGAACACTGCAAAATGGCCAGACAGAAACCAGAAAGACAATGGCCTCTTCTTGGATCTCTTTTTGAGGACATGTAACACCCTCTGCCAGAGACAGCTGCACAACAGGCTGCTGTCTCAGGCCCAGGCACAAATGGAGCACACCCATTCAAAAGGAGTAGCACCACTCTAACGTATTGCACCTCTAAAGGTCTTTGTTCTAAGTGAGAAGGGAAGGGGCGGGATTAGAGTAGATAGCAGGGCTATGTGGAATGGAAGGAGACTCCCACCATGTTGTTTCTCTCTGTCTCTCCAGCTCATTTCTGTCCTCTCATACTTCCTCTGGAGCAATGCAAGTCTGGTATGATGTTAGAATGGGCAAATTACCCTTCTTTCAAGATCAGGGATTGAACCACTAAGGCAGGCTAGCTTTAATCCAGTCACCTGAGTACTTGGGCTTTTAAATTATGAGGTCTTCTACCCCTTCTTTATATCTTTTCAAAACCCCCTCAGATTCCCTGTGGAACAACATCTGACAAGGACTCACTGCACATCTTTGGGAAAGTTGCACTTTCCAAAGCCCTCAGCCTGAGGTAAAGAAGGATCCATCCAAGGCAGAGTTATGCCCCTACCCACTCCAAGTGCACATTCTGGGTGTATTTTTCATGGACCAGAACCTACCGCTCTGCATCGGATTCACCTAAAGGTAGGGGAGCAGACCCTGAACTGAACCATCCTATCCTTGAGCCCTGCATTGGTCCTCACAGCAGTCGGAGGACCGGACTAGCTGCACCTTCTGTTCTGCTACACCAAACTGGTCGCTTCATGTTCACTAGCCATAGAATAAGAGGGGACGTGACAATGTTGGCATTATTCCCTCCTCCAGCCATGCAATCTAAAACACTTGCACCTCCTAATAGCATGATGATGCATTGTGCCCTAGCTGAGCTAGGTTTGTATCAACTGCTCGGTTTAGGATGATTACAATACAACCGATTTGATCGTGTGATAATGCTGTGCTTAGAACACGCTTGTAAAGCGTTCATCGATAATGGAAAAAGCAAGGAAATTCCACACAATGGCACCATTGCGCATTCTGTGGAATTTGACAGTTTCGTGTGTGACATTTCCAAAACCGCATAATGATTACCAGACATTTATGCCCTGCAATCCTTCCAATAGAAGCAGGGACACACCTGCAGCCCAGATCCCATTATACCATACAATGGGAGTGGGGGACACTCCCACAACCACCGCTCCCATTGTATGATATATATACGGTTTAAAGTTTAAAGATATACAAACACAATATCTGATATAACCCGCATATCGGTATGCAATGATTTAGGGCTGCCGATTTCCACAGTAATCGGTAATCCTGCTAAATTTATTAAATGAAAACTCCTGTTTCCAACTGCTCGATGCAAGTACCCAATCCCAACCACTGGAGAGCCACATACCTACTCTGACTGAGGGTTCAACCATGGCTCTACCCGCGTAAACCTTATACAGCCTCTTCACCAACCCACACATTTGAGCAACCAAGATCACCAATTCGAACCGTCCCCCACACACTCATACTGTTGGAATGTCATACATTGACCCCTCCCAGTGGTTAAAGCCTAACTCAACCTGGCTCAACTTTGATGAGATCCTAGTTAAAGTCCCGACCTGCACCTCTGAAAGCCCCCCTTTGTCTGCACAGAGCGAATGCATTTTCCTCTGCTCGACGCCCACTCACAGCTTGTGCCCTCACAATCCACTGTACCCAAACTGAGCTCAATCCACTTGCATCAAAGTTTGACACTGGGTGTGACACTGTCAACCCAACCAAAGAACCAAAACCAGGTACTGTTGACCACAAACTCCCCTCTCTGTACACTGGTACCTTACAGAAGTTCCATGTGATAATGTCCCCGCAAAAATGTTGACATGCAAGAATGGCACCATTTTCTTGCAGCACCATTATCATATGGACAACCCCGCAACCCCCACATTTTTTTTTTAATGGAGCGGTGGACACCCCCGCCACCCCTGCTCCCATTTACCCCATATATTGTCCCAATATATAATGTTGCCTATGCCGTTTCCTGGTGACTATATGTATGGCGACATTATATAAGGGGACAGTATTACCTGATACCTTTAGAGACTGGTTAGGTCACTTCAGCATCTTCTTACACCAAAGACATATCCTTTTATGGTTGGTATTTGCATATCACCCCTGTATTTACACTCAGAATGCTACATACTTCAGTCTGTTGCATCTTCTCTGCTCTTCCGCAGAGGCCGATCTTTGTACAGTGGTATCTGTTAATTCTATTGCAGAGGGTGTGTTTAATTAAAATATATATATATATATATATATATATATATATATATGTATATATATATATATATATATATATATATATATATATATATATATATATATACATACATATAAATATATATATATATTTAGTAAAAAAACTTTGTTAAAACGGACGTTATGGTTAAGTTGCGCTACTAAAAACCTATGAAATTCAGTGAAAAAACTTTGTTAAAAGGGACGTTATGGTTCAAAGTAAAATCGAAAAACCCCTGAAATTCGGCAGTTATGGTAAGATAAGCAACCATAACTCGCGCCACTGTGCACTGCTAACACTAACACCCAGGACATCAAAGATGACATCACAAATGTCATAGATGACATCACTGATGACATCACATGTGCATTTACTTTTCATGAAAACTCTGTAGGAGGGAACTTCATATGTTTTTAGTAGCACAACTTAACCATAACGTCCCTGACTTTATATACATGTAACATAGAACATACTGAACCCCTAGCTAATGATTTCGATGTCCGTGGACTACCGCCAATCTGAGCGTGGTGAATGTAAATTTAAATAGTGTGCCCCATTTCCCCTTTCAGGTTGGCTCTGAAAAGAGCCTTTTTTTTTTTTCATTTTTGCCGGTGCTTGACAGACACCTGTTATTTTGTATTTTCTTTTTTTTTTCTTACTTTACTCCTAAAATCTTCACATAACCTTCTCCAAAGCAACCCTTACATTCCAAAACAGAATGGCATTTCCCATAAAAGATAAGGAAATGCTATCTTCTTTAAAATAAACAGCATTACTGGAATCGATATTCTCATTATTACAGAAGAACATACCAGCTCTAAGCATGAAGGCAAACATGCCTCGATTGATTACACACCTAGCATTGTTTTGCTGAGGACAAAAAACTGAACTATTGTCCCATATTGCCCTAGGTACTAATCCAGAAAAAAATACTTTGGCATTTGGAAGGATGTTCATTACTGCTTGAACCAAGTGTTTCAAATCTGACAACAAAGTAGGGGCACTGACATAGCCCAAAGAGAAAGCACCATAGTGCAAAACTACCACATGGGGACTGTTGATGCTGCCCATATCTTCACAAACTTGTACAATTCCCTGTACATTGCAATCAGGCACAGTGCTCCACACCACCTCCACTCCTTTAACATCAAAATTCTTTGCAACATGCCTGCATTGAGCATACTGTTGTAAACCATGCACAAACATAACTCTGAGCACCAACACCCTGACTCTCTCCACTTCTGCCATCTTCACTACACACAGTCTCTTTGAACACAAATCCACAACCTCAACATCTGATTGGCTGATCCCTACAGTCTTCTTTCCATGCTGGATTTGCTGGAAAACCCCGGATGTAGCACGCCCTGTCCGCAGACCGCATAACTCTTAGACAGCCCTTCTACCAATTCCACTTTATTCTCTCTGCCATTCCCTCATTGGATACAGCTAAGCAGGCACACAATACGGAGAACGTCCTCAAAACACCCCCATTTTGTTTATTTTCGAACATTTCAGGACACCGCAAGTGTTATTAGAACACCTTCAACTTGCCAGCGAACAATACGGACAACGTCCTCAGAACACCCTCATTTTCTTTATGTACGAACATTTCAGGACACCGCAAGTGTTCTTAGAACACTTTCAGCTTGACAACGAACAATACAGACAATGTCTTGAGGACACCCCCTGCGAACATTCCAGGACCCCACGAGTCTTCTTAGAACACTTTCAACTTGACACCGAATCCATTCTGTTTATTTACGAACATTTCCGAACAGCCGTGTTGTCCGCAGAAAAATCGAACACAACAAAAGTGTCTAGCACATAAAAAAACTTGAGCATTGAACCTATCTCATACTCCCCCACCCTCCCCAAACACTCTTACACACCAACACACTCCACTAAATACAATTTTTAATCCAAGTTTCACCGTGCTGTCCGTGGTCGTCCGCGAATGCAAGATGGCGGGCGCCACAGAAAATCTGACGCGCTTCACGCACCACGCCGTCCAATCAGCGAACACGTCAGATGTCCACGGACATCGCGCAAGCCGCTCGGCCAATCAGGGCACTGTCCGCGGAGCGAACCGGGAAGTCCATCCGCGAACTGAACCAAGATATCACTAATTTTTTTGCCTTATATTTTGGTCATTTTATAAAAAACTACTGGATGGATTTACACCAAATTTGCAAAAGCATGCTTTCGGGACCAGGCCCCCGCTCCTGCCGCAAATTTGGTGTAAATCCGTCCAGCGGTTTGGGCTGTAGGCGTGCGCAAAGTTTTTTCCCATTATGTCTATGGGAAAAAACAAAAGTTTTGGGACCCCCTCTATAACTTTGCCCCCCCTGGACCAAACCTCTCCAAACTTTGCAAAAACATTCAGAGTCGGCCATATACTTTTTTTGCAAAGTTTGATGAGGATTCATCTAGAGGGAACGAAGTTATAAGCCACCCAAAAAATGCTCTTCCTATGGAAACATCAACTTAACCATAACTACAAGGACGCTACTGCGTCCTTGTAATATATATATATATATATATATTTTATTAGCTTGATTGACAGTCCCTTTATTTTGGACAGTGTTCATGTGTTGTCTGGTCACTATGTATCACATTCACATCCCTCTTAAGAGCATAGCCTTCCCTCGGCCCACGTTACCACAAAGTTCGAAGGAGGTATATCTTTTAACTGTTCCTGTTTTACCTTTATGTTTGCGCTGGGTTTTGGTTTGTGGAAGTGTGGGGATTGAGTGGGCAATGCTACCCCTTCACCTCATTGTATTCCTGTGAAGCAGAATCAAATGTATTGTAAAAACTTGCTGGAGGCACCGCATAGTTAGGTGCTCCAGATACATTGTTACTGAAAATGCTTATTTGTCCTCCCCCTGTCACTGGTAAGACAAATGTATATGTAATGCTGCTTCCTGACTGGAGTGTCTGGAATTCAAGTCTGCATTCTTTCCCACAAGAAGATGGCATATATTCTGCACACTCGGGTCACGGTTTTCATTGTATGCCCCTTGCTCTGTGGTTGAGGGATCAAGGCGCTGGAAATATGCACAGTCTGCGCACTAGGGCTTCTTTAACTCACTGCTTTTGTATTCCTCAGTGACAGTGCTTGGAGAGCAGAGAGGTAGGTAGGGAATAGTGTGCGGCTTTGAATTTGCCATCGTGAATATTGTCCATCCAAGCTCTGTGCAAAAGTGAATTAAACAGTGTATTATGTCTGGCCGGACTTCAACCTGCCAAGCAGGGTTAAGGGGTCTCAGCATAACTTCATGAGCAATGAAACTGACATTTATAGTGCAATACAAATCTCTGTGTAGCATATTAACAAGAGCACCAGACGTCACTGCTACATTACAGTGCTCTCTGCTGGAAAGTCTTATGAATACGTCATACATGAAACTTTGTTTTTGCATTAAAACCATTGCCAGGATTCATCAGTAAGGTTAACCTTTTTGCACGTGATCACTATAGGACAGTGTGAAGCACGAATGTGCCACTGTATGGTGATGTAAAAGTCCTTTGAAGATCTTGTACAAAACGACCATCCTGGCATTTTTTGTTGTTGCAGTACTTGTTCAAAATAAATGTCCTGCGTATAAATGGTGCCCAGACAAGAGGCAAACATGAGATGGTCAACATGAGATGTGTGCACAGACAAGAGGCAAACATGAGATGGCCAACATGAGATATGTGCACAGACAAGAGGCAAACATGAGATGGTCAACATGAGATGTGTGCACAGACAAGAGGCAAACATGAGATGTGTGCCCAGACAAGAGCTCAACATGGGATGTGTGCACAGACAAGAAGTAAACATGAGCTGTGTGCCCAGATAAAAGCTCAACATGAGATGTGTGACCAGGCAAGAGCTCAACATGAGATGTGTGCCCAGACGAGAGCTCAACATGAGATGTGTGCACAGACAAGAGGTAAACATGTCAACATGAGATGTGTGCACAGACAAGAGGTAAACATGAGCTGTGTGCCCAGATAAGAGCTCAACATGAGATGTGTGACCAGGCAAGAGCTCAACATGAGATGTGTGCCCAGATCAGAGCTCAACTTGAGATGTGTGCCCACACAAGAGTTAAACATGAGATGTGTAACCAGACAAGAGCTCAACATGAGACGTCTGCCCAGACAAGATCTCAACATGAGATGTGTGCCCAGAAAATAGCTCAACATGAGACGTGTGCCCACATAAGAGGTCAACATGAGATGAGTGCCCAGGCAAGAGGTAAACCTGAGATGTGTGCCCAGGCAAGAGCTCAGCCTGACATGTGTTCCCTGATAGGAGCTCAACATGTGATGTGTGCCCAGAAAAGAGCTCAACATGAGACGTGTCCCCAGACAATAGCTCAACATGAGACAGTTGCCCATACAAGAGGTCAACACGAGATGTGTGCCCAGACAATAGGTAAACATGAGATGTGTGCCCAGGCAAGAGCTCAGCCCGAGATGTGTGCCCAGACAGGAGCTCAACATAAGATGTGTTCCCAGACAAGAGCTCAACATGAGGTGTGTGCCCAGACAAGAGCTGAACATGATATGTGTGCCCAGGCAAGAGCTCAACATGAGATGTGTGCCCAGACAATAGGTAAACATGAGATGTGTTCCCAGACAAGAGCTCAGCAGGAGATGTGTGCCCAGACAAGAGCTCAACATGAGATTTGTCCCAAAACAAGAGGTCAACATGAGATGTGCGTGCAGACAAGAGGACAACATGAGATGTGTGCCCAGACAAGAGCGCAGCATGAGATGTGTGCCCAGACAAGGGCTCAACATGAGATGTGTGCCCAGACAAGAGCTCACCATGAGATGTGTGCCCAGAAAAGAGCTCAACATGAGATGTGTGTACAGACAAGAGGTAAACATGAGCTGTGTGCCCAGATAAGAGGTAAACATGAGATGTGTGCACAGACAAGAGGTAAACATGAGCTGTGTGCCCAGATAAGAGCTCAACATGAGATGTGTGACCAGACCAGAGCTCAACATGAGATGTGTGCCCAGACAAGAGTTCAACATGAGATGTGTGACCAGAGAAGAGCTCAACATGAGACGTTTGCCCAGACAAGATCTCAACATGAGATGTGTGCCCAGAAAAGAGCTCAACATGAGACGTGTGCCCATACAAGAGGTCAACATGTGATGAGTGCCCAGGCAGGAGGTAAACATGAAATGTGTGCCCAGGTAAGAGCTCAACCTGAGATGTGTGCCCTGACAGGAGCTCAACATGAGATGTGTGCCCAGAAAAGAGCTCAACATGAGACGTGTCCCCAGACAATAGCTCAACATGAGACTTGTGCCCTTATAAGAGGTCAACACGAGATGTGTGCCCAGACAATAGGTAAACATGAGATGTGTGCACAGGCAAGAGCTCAGACTGAGATGTGTGCCCGGATAGGAGCTCAACATGAGATGTGTGCCCAGGCAAGAGCTCAACGTGAGGTGTGTGCCTAGACAAGAGCTGAACATGAGACGTGTGCCCAGACAAGAGGTCAACATGAGATGTGTGCCCAGGCAAGAGGTCAACATGAGATGTTTGCCCAGGCAAGAGCTCAACATGAGATGTCTGCCCAGACAATAGGTAAACATGGGATGTGTGCCCAGGCAAGAGCTCAGCATGAGATTTGTGCCAAAACAAGAGCTCAACATGAGATTTGTGCCCAAACAAGAGGTCAACATGAGATGTATGTGCAGACAAGAGGACAACATGAGATGTGTGCCCAGACAAGAGTGCGACATGAGATGTGTGCCCAGACAAGAGCTCAACATGAGACCTGTGCCCAGACAATATGTAAACATGAGATGTGTGCCCAGGCAAGAGCTCAGCAAGAGATGTGTGCCCAGACAAGAGCTCAACATGAGATGTGTGCCCAGGTAAGAGGTCAACATTAGATGTATACCCAGACAAGAGGTTGACATGAGATGTGTACCCAGACAAGAGGTCAACATGAGATGTGTGACCAGACAAGAGCTCAACATGAGATGTGTGCCCAGACAAGAGCTCACCATGAGATGTGTGCCCAGACAAGAGCTCAACATGAGATGTGTGCCCAGGTAAGAGGTCAACATGAGATGTGTACCCAGACAAGAGGTCGACATGAGATGTGTACCCAGACAAGAGGTCAAAATGAGATGTGTGCCCAGACAAGGGCTCAACATGAGACCTGTGCCCAGACAATATGTAAACATGAGATGTGTGCCCAGGCAAGAGCTCAGCATGAGATGTGTGTCCAGACAAGAGCTCAACATGAGATGTGTGCCCAGGTAAAGGGGTCAACATGAGATGTGTACCCAGACAAGAGGTCAACATGAGATGTGTGACCAGACAAGAGCTCAACATGAGATGTGTGACCAGACAAGAGCTCAGCATGAGATGTTGTGGCTCATTGCCAGGAGAATCAAAGTTGTAGCTTTCACTGGACAATTTTAGAGACAATTTTGAAGCATAATAAATGTGCCTTTAAGGCAAAAGCCATGAACAAAAGAGAACCATCACCATCAGATCAGGAACACAATCGTAGCCGCCAACATTTTCTATGTATCCTCTCTTTCAGGTGTTATTCAGTAGTACAGTATCAATGCACAGAATTGACATTGTGGTAGGCTCAGGTTCATACTGCCTCTAGCTATTTGTGACGCTTCCCCCTATGACTGTAAAGCACTCCGTTGCTTTTCCTAGCTAGTTTCATGCTCAATAAATACCCTAATAATAGTAATAATAATAATAATAATAATAATAATAATAATAATAATAATAATAATAATAGAATGAGAGTAACCATATCCAGATTAGTCCATTCAAAATAAAATCCTTTGGATGGCAGCTGGATGGCTCAATTGGACATCCAAGGTATGGTTGTTGGAAAAACCTGGCACCTGCTCTCAAAAGACAGCGGCAGTAAAGAATCTTGGATTGATAATTGATCAAGATCTACTTTTTGCAGATGAGGTTGGAGAAGCTACCAAGGAAAGCCTGTAGGATTTTCTTAATGTAATGCAAATGTTTCTGCTGATGTCTTTTCCTGCAAAAATTTAAAGTTATAATGTCATTACTCATGTCTATTTTAAACTATGCAAATTAGGTATAAGTTGGTTTGCAGCGAAAGCAGCACTCTATAAGAAATGTATAACTTAACATGAAAAGACAGGCTGAATGAATACTCTGGATGTATTACTGCAGGAGGTAAAACACAGGCACAATTGTAAAAAAAATAGAATAATATACAATATGATCAATGCAACTGTTTTTATTTTAATGTTCTATTGTGATATAATTTAATCTAAAGCAAACCTTTCACAATGTTGTTTCATAATACAAACAATACATTAAAATGAAATACAGCATATACATTCAACATGACATTACATCAGAACATCCGTGGTTTAGAAAGATCATTAAGAAATCTGCATAAAGATACAATTAATTAAACACTCTCTCCTTGCATAAAACAAAGTCAAAAAAGTCTCACCCAATTGAAACGAATGTGCTGTCAAGAAAGCGCTAAAATAAAGAGTTCTCAGATCCCTGATATCCAGACAAAAAACATTAAAGTGCTCGAGAATCTCAGGCTCACTGACCTGTTTTTAAAATCAGCACCAAAATACCTCTTCTGGACAAGATTTCCAATGCCCCCACACATTCTATGGCGTGGAATAGGTTCAAACGAAAACGAAGACAAGCATTGCACCTTTTTTTACAGGGAAAAATTAGTAATGCACTTCGGGAGAGTTCTCCCGCTTAAAGTATTTGTCGTATTCCGTGCATGTTTTAACCACGCCCAATGGTTCCACGTCACACACCAATCATAATTCTATAATTTACTCTTCGTTTACCAGGGTTCCATAAGAATTCTTCTTCATTGGATTGAATAATATCTAGTAGCTTTTGCATGTTCTCTTTGAAACCAGCAATAGAAGATACAGACTTAGATCTCATAATAGTGCACAGGTCAACATATAAAGAATGTTCGATGAGGGAGAACATTTTGGCATAAGTAGACAACTTCTACCAAGTAGCCAGGGAGCTGCAAACCAAGTTAATGACGTATGATCACATTAGGTATCGCCTTTAATAGATGTAAGGTTTCCTTCCACACAATCACCTGAAAGGTGTCCAAGGATAGGCCAAAGTCCACCAGAGTCATATCCAGGCCATAAGGAAGAACCAGTACCACTTTAACTTGGCAGAAACGAAGGAGCGGCAGGAGGGAGTACTTACACTGACTTACCACTTTATATCTCACAGCATAATTGGACATCAAATTTGTCAAGTTTTAGCCCAGGTATCTAATGAAGTGGGTTAAGAAAAAGTTATTCTTGATTGAATAGCTAGTAAAAAAAAGTTAGCTTCCTTGCAGGCCAATGGGAGTGTTGTCGAAAAAAAAAAAAAAAAAAAATATATATATATATTATATATCAGTGAAAAAACTTTGTTAAAGAGTTGTTATGGTTAAGTTGCACTACGAAAAACCTATGAAATTCAGTAAAAAAACTTTGTTAAAGGGACGTCCCTTTAACAAAGTTTTTTTACTGAATTTGACAGGTTTTTAGTAGCGCAACTTAACCATAACCATATATATATATATTTGGCTGCAAAGGCAGCCCAATGGAATTCCAAATGGGCCAAATTTATGGGATAGGTCATCTTGGCAGGTCATAAAACTTCAATATACTAAACATACGTATTGAAAAGGCAGGGGGCCAAAACACACACCCCTGCTTAGTCCAGTAGTGGTCTGAAAAGGGTGGGACAAGGAACCTGTTTTAGACAATCTCACTTTAATGGAGGAATTAGTATGCAATAGGGCTATCATTTTTACCAAAGAAACTGTAATCTTCCTGCTCAATAGTTATTCCCAATAGATCTTCCACTCAACTCTGTCAAAGGTGCTGTGATTTACTGAAAAATATAATAGGGATCTACACAAGCCACAGGAGATTCTTTCAATGGGAAATGACAGAAATGCACGGGCAAACAACATATTTTCAATGGAAACAATGACTACAATGCACAGACAAGTGACATATCTTTCAATGGGGAAATGACTGAATTACACAAACATAAAGGATTTTCACTGGGAACAATTACCACAATGCACGGACAAGTGAAATATCTTCCAATGGGAAATAGACTGAACTACACAAACAAGGAAGATATGGGATTTTCCATGGGGGAATCTTTATGGTAATGCTGAAAAAGAAAGGGGTTCAGTCAGCTGGTCGGCGGCTGACAACGCAGGAAACACTCTATGGGTCGGGAGAGCTGGATTTCCACAACAAAGGTTGTCTCTTTCTTCTATTTTTTGTTGGTATTATTCATACATTTTCTGCCTAAAATGAACACTGAATATATATATATATATATATATATATATATATATATATATATATATATATATATGGGTAAAATTAACAATTTTTGAATTTACTTCACGCAAAGAGGAGGTTAATAAGGAATAGAACACACTTTGCTACTAATATTTTCTACACAGTTTAACCATAAGGAACTATTTTTTTATCAAATCTGAATATTTATCAAATTATTTGGTCTAAATCCTTATGTCATATTCATTCCCTTTTAATAAACAAATATTGACATAAGGTACCTTGTATTGAGTACAATATTCATTAAGTGAGGGGTGTTATCAACACCTCCCATCAACAGCGTTTTCGGCTATTACATAATTCTGTGAGCAATATCACAAAATCTATACATATAATCTTAGCCTCACATTTTGCCTCATACTGTGCAAGCTCCTCTGGTTGAGATTCTACTTCTAAATTTTGTGCCTCAGCGTGTTAAAGCTATATATCACTACCATTCTATGGTTTGCTGTATGCTATGCTCTCTTCTTAACAATCCTGGAGCAGTGAAGAAAACAAGTAATCTGAGAAATTGGAGGGAGGAAAATCTAAGTGTATATACATTTTTTGTATACCTATACTCCTGCTTACATACAGTATGGCTACTAAAAAAGGCCAATCTAAAAAGGCTGGGGTATTATCTCCCACTACCCTAAAAAGACAAAAAAGTGAATCTGCGACTCCTAAAGAAGATATAGTAGACCTAGTCATGCAGACCATCTTAGCAGAAATTAGAGCTTTAAAGACCTTCATGGCGGATACTAATGCTAAGCTGCAACTACTGGACAACAAATGTTCTGCTTTTGAATGTCGCATGAATGAAGTGGAGAAACGTGTTAGCAATGCTGAAGATGTATCTAATAAAGTTACTAACCTAGAAACGTAAGTCGTCTCCCTACAACAACTAACTGAGAATCTTGAAAACTGCAATAGAAGAAATAACCTACGTATTGTGCGCCTTCTGGAGGGAATCAAAAAAGACGATCCTATTGCATTTCTATATAACTTTCTTCCTCAAACTCTTTGCTTACCGCCCTCTGCGCTAAGAGCTCATCGAATCAGCCCCAACAATTCACCCTCCGGTTCTCGTAATTCTTCCAGAACTATGATCTTAGCCCTTCTTGACTTCACACACATTACCCTCATCCTGCAGAAGGTCAGTCAACTTAAACAGCTAACATGGGAAGGGGAAAAGATTTTTATTACACAAGATGTATCCAAGAGAACGGCTGTAAGAAGAAGAGACCTTCTCTGTTTTCAACCTGATCTGAGGCAATTAAATGCCAGTTATGGCATTATCCAAACAGCTATTCTGAAAGTTACTCTAAATGGGCAAACGTCAACCTTTCCAAATACTATGGAATTAAGACAATATATCCAATTTCACAAAAGGTCTGATATGGATACTTACAATCCCATCATATGAATAAATTCTACAACTACGTGGATTCTACATTTTTGAAACTCATCAACCTTCATCGGAGCAGAGCATGGTTGGCCATCCTTTTTTCCCTTCATCCCCCAGTTGTTCATTTTTCTTGGACATGGATTGGTGGGGCTGGTTCCTGTTTGCCACCGTTCTTCAAATCCTTTTTTATTACAATTATTTTTTACCAATTTCCATGTCTTTTTTGTCCCTCCGCCCCCATTTTGTATCATTCCTTTCATGTGTTCCCTTGCTTTGTTGGGGACTTGTTTATTTCTACAGGCTAATAGACTTCTATGCGTTAAGGTTACTGTTGTATCTGAACTATGGTCCATGTTATTACATACTCCTCCCTTTTTGTGCATGATGTATCCTAATATTGTATCCTGGAAAGTTAAGGGATTACATAATCCCATTAAATGACAAAAAGTGCTTTCACACCTCAATAGATTACAGCCCTCTATAGCCTGTATACAAGAGTGTCATCCTTTGGTTAATGAAGCAACAAAACTCAAGCGACTTTGGGTGGGCCAGGTTTTTTCAAGTGCTGCCAATGGGAAAAAGAATGGTGTTAGCACACTTATTAACACAAACCTTAAATGTAAAATTATATCTACAGAATCTGACCAGCTGGGAAGATGGGTTATCCTTAACATATCAGTAGAATCTATGATTTACACAATCCTGAATGTTTATGGACCAATATCTGCAAATCCTTCCTTTTGGAAACAACTTAGAAATCATATACTACATAGTAACCCGCTTAATTTGATTGTATGTGGAGACTGCAATCAAGTCATTGATCCTTTTCTTGATAGGAAATCTGTTGTGCGGTATTCTAGCAATACATCCCATACACAATTTATTAACTTTATTTCTGAAACTGGCCTGAGTGATGCATGGTGGATCCTACAATCCTACATCCCATATATATATATATAAATACATACATATGTATATGTATATATAAATATATATATATATGGGGTTTTGGGGGGGTTTCCATTGGGTCGGTGTTGTGGGGGGAAACCCCCCGCATATATGTTACAATTGACCGTCACAATTCGGTCAATTGTGAAAAGGTCATTTGTAATTAGAACAATTGTAAAACAAACAATTCGTATACAACCATGCTTACAGACTGCCAATATGTTACACCATTTTGCATCTCTGTGTGGAACACTATCAAAGGTATTTTTAACCTTACTATTGTTTTTTTTTTAGTTTCTCTTCTTAGGCAGCTACATGCCACATAATTGCCCAGGAAACAAACATGCTAAATATCTGTTTGATTTATGCCTAATGGTGGCAATCCAGAATATTACTACTAATTGGAAGAACCTTAATCAAATTCACTATACATTTTGGTGGAACTCTATATGTAATATTCACAGATTGGAAAGGTGTAATGCTTCGACCCTGGATTTACAGAACAAGTTTCAGTTGAAATGACAATCATTTAATGATTTTTTATCGCTGTAAATTTGCTATAGTAACCCTTGTATTAATATCCTGTAAGAATGCATCATATAGTTGTACCCCACCCTTCATCCTCTTCCCTCCTTCCTCCTCTTGTTTGTGTTTTGTCCATTTCACGTCCTGCCTTGATGTCTGTTATTGGCTGTTTACCCCAATATCTTAAAATCGGTAGCAGATGTTTTAAACTATTCATTAGATGTATACCTGGCATACTTTGTGTTAATCCTCATTATATCCTATCTCTCCTAGTTGTACATCCACTACTATTCTTGGCATATGAAGTCTGTATCTTCTTTTTTTTGCTTTGTATACCTAATTTTATCCAATAAAAAAATTAAAAACAGAAAAAACATATTTCCCAAGTTATCCCCTAAACAACATATCTCTCATTCTGTGCTCTGGGTGTGAAGTTCCGCCCTGACCCATAGAAGAGATTTGGTTTTAGCTCTGACGTCAAGAGGTAAGCTTTGTTTATAGTAGCCCAGAGCTTCAAAGGGCTGATGGCCAGTTTTTATGATGTCCTAATTGGTTTTAGTCATAAAACTTGGGGGGAGCAGGATAATTCCTCATCTCGTTCCCCCTGACAACGGGGCCTTTGGAATTTAGTTTTACACTTGAAGAACACACAGCAGAAACAAAACCCAAGACTTTGGCTTTTCCCCCTACTTAAAGCGTTTTAATCTTAAATCCTGTCTTAAAATCATGCAATTTCAACATGTAAGACCCTCAGTTGTTACCTGAAAACAGTCCTGACAGAAGGTCAACATAAATATATGTGTCAAGACTTTAGCTGCACCTTTGAATGCTTAAAGTGTAACTGTTAAATGCCCATTGGCAATGTTACTGGGTAACGTTCCAGACTTGAAACCTTTCATTCTGTTGCAGTTTCACATTTCCTAGTAGATTCTTGTAACTTAATGGAAACTTCTCTGATGAGCTCCTTATGAACAGAACTCCAGTTCATTTTTTGCACCTCTTGCACACATTTTTAAGAAGCATATCTTTAATTGAAAGGGAAACACTGATTTTTACATATAATGATTTCTGTCACAGTGGAAGCTCCTTTGTGCTGTGCACGCTGGCACACAATCTTGACACTTTCATTTACATGCTGGACACTGACATTTCTGCTAATAGGACTTCAGCCATATGAGACTTTTTGCAAACATAGCCTTGTGTCATTCCCTTCGATGAGACAATGAACCTTTTTAGGCATCTACAAGTTTTGATGCCTAATTTCGCTTCTTTTCGCTTTGACATTGCAGGACCTCATTTTGCACGTTACTCCAGCGCGGGCCTTTAATTTTGGGGCACCCTCGTACTGACTCTGGCCTGTAATTATGGCATTCACGGCTATTTCACCCCACAATAGTACCATTAAGGGGAGTGCCCGCTGAGGCCCTAAAATCGACTTGGTAACAGAAAAATACATTGTACCGCCCAGTGGTTAAAATCTCTCAGGATCAATCACGCACAGATTTTGCTTGACGCGTCTAAGAGAGCAAATGGCCTATAGTTTGTGAACATGAAAGGGTCTCCATTTTTAAGGATGGACATGATGGCACAATGCACCCATGTGGAAGAAATTCAACAAGTGGATCATGTTGGGAGAACGCAACATAGTCTGTGTCTTCTGTAAAGTCGGAACCCTGGAGGTAATGTCCAGTATTTTACTCCTGTTCATTACAAGGTTGCCATTCGTCAAAACAATGGGTTCCCAACCTACAGACTTTATGACATAGAAACCAGTAACGTCCATTGACATTGGACTTGAGCAGATTTGAGGCTGGAAGTACTTAGCCTCCGACATTATTTCACTTGGTATAGCTTTGATCGCCTGATTAGTACATAGAAGAAGACCCTGCACACTTGTAATGTTGGACAATGTTAGGGTAGGTATTGTTACCAAGTTAAAATTATTGCTAAGGAGATTGGGGTCCATAATTGAGGCCACAGAAAGTTTTACTGGTAGAAGAAAAGAGATAATTTTCTTTTGATTCAATAGATTATTTTTGTTAGTTACTGGCGATCTGGTGCGTTGCCAACACCCAACAAAGAAGGTGTCCTTGATGGAATCTGTTGTACTTTTGTATTTATATCAATGATTACGTTTAAAGATGGTAAAGAGCATAGACATTTCAAAGAAGGCATATTTTCTGGCTTCTGTTTTTGCTGAAGCTTTTTCCTATTTGATTTTTTTTATTGGGTTTTGGTATAGATTGTGCTGGAGAGGGGTGGTGCCCTGTGTCACTCAAAGAGTGGCCCTCAGCCCCCAGAGCTTCAGCATCTTTAAAAGACTCAAATAGAATGAGTGAGCCACTGAGTCTAGACTGGCAGTCTTGCAGGGGCATGGGACTGTCAACAAAAGACCCCCACACCTCACAATGGCCTCTTCTGTTACTAAATGTTCCAGAACCAAGTTGGGCTTACCAGTACCTGCAGCAACAGATTTTTTTTTACTGTGTGATCAAATATTGACTGAACATTATGCTACACTTCCCTCAATGTACTACCATTGACCTGAAAAATCTCCTTGATTTGATCATATTATCGTAAGCGGCCCTGCTCCCCCTTACATCCTCCTCCCTGCCTGTTTCCCTATCCCAGCCCCTTCCCTTACCCCTTTGTTACTACTCTGTGCTCTGCTGCTTTTCTTCTTCTAGGCCCCTATTTACTTGACTGCTATATCTGACTGCTGTATACTTGTACTGCCTACTTCTGGATGTTCCTACTCTCCTCCCTTAGGTTCCCTCAATCATTGTTCTGTTACTTAGCCCTCACTCTTCCTGGTCGTTCCCTCACATTGTACTGCCGCCACCCCTGTTGTGTTCCTTTTTCTTTCAGGGTCCCTTGGTTGGTTCTTCCTTTTTAAACTGGTGTGTTACTCACATCTACATGACTCCTCTTGTTTGTGTCTCATCAAGCCAATTGTGAATTGTAATTAATGTGTTAATGTGTTCTTGTCTTGTTCTTGTCTTGTCTGCTTGAACCCCTCCTCTTGTGCCCACCCCTAGTGTCTCCCTCTCACCTTTATTTCCCAACCCCTCACTCCCTCCTCTCTCCCTTTCCCCCCTCGCCCTTCCCTCTGCATCCTCTATGGTGCTCTCTGTCTCTGCTATCTTCTCTAACTGCTTCTCCAATGACTATACTGTCTTCCTTACTAAGTCTGGGAGGAAGAAGTTCAAAAGGGATATCCTGGTCTCCAACCCAGGACTCCCTATTGCTGATACCTACACCAGCACTTTCTCCAGACAGACTCTCACCGACAGACCTATGGACTCCACAAATGTTTTCTGTGGTCTCTCCTTTTTCCTTGTCTCCCATTAATGATGGCACCAAATGGGAGGCCCTCATGGCCCTCTTCCACTCCAGTAAAACCATTATTAATGTTTACCTAAATGGCACCATCTTGGTCCAAGGCCCTCAGAACAACATCCTCCTTTTTAATAGATGCCTCCTGCACCTCATCACTTTCCTTTCTTCTCCTACTGTCCCTTATATGCCTTCTCTGGCTACTCTGCCTCCACTCTCTGCCACCTCTTTGGCTGCCTCTACTTCTTCTCTGGATGTCTTGTTGCCTTCCTCCTCTGACACGTCTCTGGCATCTTCTCCTCCTCCTTGGCTACCTTGCTCTCCACTCCTTCCTCCTCTGTCCACCCTCGGGCTCATTTTGGACTTGGCAGGGCATACCTCTGACCTGTACCCCTCCATGGAAGTCTTTCATGGGTGGCACCCTTCTCCACATTGCCACTATCAACTCTCTCTCAGCTGTCAAATACTCCTACCACATCTGCCGTCTCCTGGTAGAACTCGACCTTGATGATCTCGGTCTGACTGAGACGTGGTTCACAGCCAAATCTGTCATGAGCTTTGACACTCTCCTCCCTGATGGCTACAAGATCCTCTCTGTGGCCAGATCAAACTGTCCAGGTGGGGGTGTTGCCTTGTTCTTCCAGGAGTGGATCCCTACCTCTATCATTACTATGCAGGTCTCCTCCTCCTTTAAATGCCTGGTCTGCAGGCTCTCTCTCTCTCTCTCCTGGCTGCTCTCTTATTGTGTCTACTATCTACCGGCAGCCTGGCCAGGTCACCTCCTTCCTCTATGAGTGGGCAGACCTCTCCTCCTCCCTCCTTGCCTCTACCACTCAACTCCTCCTCCTTGGAGACTTTAACGTCCACCTGGATGCTTCCCGTCCTTCTTCTGGACTCTTTTGCAATGTCTGTGATTCTCTTCTTCTCTCCTCTCATCTCTCTCTCTACTCCTCAGGCCAAGCCAACTCCAGCACTTCCACCCACCTTCTCAGTCATCTGATCCTTGAAGATTCTGTCAGTTGAGGCTTTCACTTCCACTTTCTCTGCCCCTCCTGCAACTCTGGCTGACTCACATCCTAACACAGACCTTTCCAACCTCCTTTCTTCTACGTCTGACACTCTTGATGTACTTGCCCCTGTCATGAGGATCCCCTTGAAGCCCAAAGCCTAGTGCAACTTAGTACAACTCAGACCTCGTCACCCTTAAACGCAAGTGTAGAGTGGCTGATAGGAAATGGTGGGCATCTTGCACACCCTCTGACAAACTGGCCTGCCACCTTTCCAACCTCCTTTCTTCTACCTCTGACACTCTTGATGTACTTGCCCCTGTCATGAGGATCTGCTTGAAGACCAAAGCCTATGCAACTTAGTAGGATGCAGACCACATCACCCTTAAATGCAAGTGTAGGGTGACTGAGAGGAAATGGTGGGCATCTTGCGCACCCTATGACAAACTGGCCTGCCGCCTGCTATGAAGGCAATACCGACTCCTTCTCCACACTAAGAAGGGAGCTCACATCCAAGCCCACATCTCTACCTTATCTAATAACTCAGCCAAACCCTTTAAAATCTGCAAGGAGCTGGCCAATCCTTCTGCTGTCTCTACCTCTCCTGTTCCCTGCCAGGTCCTCTTCATGGCCTTAGCATCACATTTCATCTCTAAAAACCAGGATATCCTGTCCTCCATCTTCCTCTCCTCTTTCTTCTTCTACTCTTTCCTCTACCTCTCACCTTCCTGTGGCCGCCTCTCCTCCTCCCTTCTCTTCCTTTCCTTTGTTCACCCCTGATGAGGTTTCTAGACAAGTCCAATCTATGAAAGTCTCATCAAAACAGGTTCTTCCCTGTTCATCCAACACCATCAGGGATCATATTGACACCCTTTCTCCAGCCTTGGCTGACTTTTGAAATCACTCTTTCACCACTGGAAGCTTCCATTCCCCCCTGAAGCACTCCCTTGTGCACCCTTTTCTTAAAAAACCCTCAGTTCACCCCTCCTGTCAGGCTAACTATTGCCCGATCTCCATTACTCCTTTTCTGGGCAAACTCTTGAAAAGCTGGCCATCTCCCAGCTTAACCTTCACATTGAATCTGTCAGTTGTCTCCATGACCATCAGTCTGGCATCAGAGTGGGCAGAAGCATGGAAACTGCTCTCCTGAATATTTGTGAAGACCTGCTCTCAAACTTTGGCACTAACTATCCTTCTGTCCTCATTCTCCTTGATCTCACTTCTGCTTTTGATACTGTCAACCATGCCATCCTGCTCAACCGTCTCCGTGATAACCTGGGTCTCACTGATCAGGCCCTGGGCTGGCTGAACTCCTTTCTCTCTGACAGACCCTCCCAAGTCCAACTTGGGCCCTTCCTCTCCTCTATCTCTCTCTACCTGTGGTGTTACCCAAGGGTCTAATCTTTCTCATTGGCTATTCAACCACTACCTGGCACCTCTCGCCCACTGCATAGCTGCTCTCTGCTCCAACTTTCAGTGCTATTCTGATGACACTCAGCTTGCTTTCAGGCTCCCCTCAGCTGCCTCTTCTCCTTCTCTCATCCCGATTGTCTGTCCGCAATCCAGGAGTGGTGAGCTGCCAATGATCTCTGCCTTAATGCCTGTAAGGCGGAGATCCTCCACATCGGTTCACCAGCACATTCCTTTCCTCCCACTCTCTGGCTGCCCACACTGGGCCTTCTTCTAACTCCTACCTCTGAGGCTAAGAACCTCTGGATCATCTTCAACTCCACACTCTCCTTCACTCCTCACATCTCTGATGTCTCTAAGAAGTCAAACTACTAGATGCACCTCCTCAGAGATATTCTTCCCTTCCTCACTTTTCCCCAGAAGCTCACTGTCTACAGAGCTCTGTTTCTCTCTAGGCTGGACTACTGCAACAGCCTCTTTCTAAATCTACCTGCCCCTACTCTTCGTCCTCTACAACTCATCCAGAACAGGACTGCAAGACATGTCCTTGGCCTCAAGCACAGTGAACGTTTCTCTCCGGCACCAAAATCTCTTTATTGGCTATCAGTGGTGGCAATGATCAAGTTCAAAACCCCCTGAATCGTCCCAAGGTTTTCTGGGGCCTGGGACCGCAATACCTCTAACTCTCTCTTCAGAAATGTCTTCCTACTCGAGCTCTTCGCTCCTTCACCTCCAACTCCTTGAGGGTCATTCACTTCTCCAAGCAATCAGTTGGGGGCAGATCTATTTCTTTAGCTGGTGCCTCCCTCTGGAACAACTTCCCTGCCTCTCTGAAACTTCAGCAGAACCATCTTTGATTACGGAAGCACCTCAAGACATTCCTCTTTGCTTCTGCATTCTCTCTTCCTCTCCGCTGCTGAACTCCTGCCTGTTACACGCACTGGTCACCTGGCAACCCTCTGAACTCGGGCCCATGTCACTGCCTGTCCAGTTGCATACCTGCACTGTCTCTTGGCACCTCCTGCCCTTATTGTTTGCATCTGTGACCCTGCAGTCCCCTCTCCTGCACTTATCAGAAACTTGCTGTCTGCACTCCTGACACTACCACTTGCTACCCCTTGGCTGCACTACTTGTTGTTTTCTGTTCCTTGCGCTGCACTAGTCCATCCACCCAAACCCCCTGCCACTTCTCCCCTCCCTGCTCCCCTGCACTCGCGCGATCTGAATGTCAGAAGCCCTAGTAAATTCATTGTTTTTTGTCCTTCCTCCGTTTCCCCTCCATTGCCTTGTCGCTCCTTGAAACACTTGTGTATAGGCACATTATAAATGCCATTGCATATCATGTCATATCATACAATTATAGAATGGATTCCGGGACTAGTTTGAGTGCCTGAATGAGTCAGGATTAGGCAGTAAGCTGTGTTCCTATCTCAGTTGAACATTTCTGGAAGTAAATAGTTCTTGTTACAACATGTTTTGTGTCATGTTTTCTGTGTAGAAAAGGGCAGAGGTGAAGAAGATTGGGGTGAAACCAGCCCGATTCCTTCAGTCTCTGTACTCCCGTTAGCAAGCAGGATATGTGCCACATCTCTCAAAGCTCAACAGAGTCTTAGAAAGGATTCATCCAAGACGATAGAATCTACTTGGTTGAAAGCAACAACAATTGCAGCACCTGTTGCAGAAGTAGGCATTGCCTGTGCAGGATCATCATGCAAAGTGGCAGATGCTGGTGGTTCTGTAGAAAACACACTAATGGGAGATTTAGGCACAGTAACTGTGGGCACAAAAGACTTCTTTACAGGCATGGTCTCAACAATTTCACAGAAAGGGATCATTTTAGCCAGTTATGTCTTTAGACGAGCTAACCCCTCTGTGGTTATGTCCACATTCACAAAGCAGCTGGCACAGAATTGTGGCCTTTGTTATCTACAAAGTTGGTGCAGGAGATCCAGTGTTATGGGACATACTGTCGCTTTTTAAGTTTTAAGTGGAAACTATGAAAGCCACTATAACTGGCCGGCCCAGTATAGGAGGTTAGACCCATAAGGCACAGGCCCTGCGCTCAGGCAATGATAGCAGTAGTTATATCAACCACCAAGGTGGCAGTGGTGCAACAGTACAAATGAAAAACTGCTGTTTGTGGCCAAAGAGTAGGAGGTTGACTTACATTAGAACTTTAGCACTTCAGGGCTGGGAGAGCATGGTAACAAAGTTGATAGATTGTCTTCCTCTCCTCATACTTAGAGGACCATAGCAGACCACGCTTCAGCACATTCCTCCACGCTTTTGCGCTGGAAGTGGTTTTTATGCTCAAACTCCTCCTTCAGCCGTCCGGAAAGATTAGTTGAAATGGTAAACAGACTACAATTTCAAAATGGCCCATGAGTTGAAAGTCAGGAGAAATGGACAGCAATCTCTACAAAGTAGCACACAGTAACACCACTGCAGACAACACTTCAGCACACTTCCCCCTTTATCTGTTTTTGAGACAGGGAACGTTTCTATGGCCCAGGGCGAATACCATGGGATATGGGTACCTAGATTGGCTGGATAGGGCACAGACTCCACCAAATCACGACCAGTGTCTTATTCAATGGCTTGGCAGCACTGCGACAGTGTTCCTGTCTATTCAACAGATCTGTGCTGCAGGTCGAAAGCAGCAAACTGCCTCAAACACATTATTGCCTGTAAGCGCGTATCAATAAACAGGGATGGTTTGATGGCTTGTTCTGTTTGGGTTCAGCACTGCTGGCTCAAGTCAGCACAGCTTGCTTGTCTGTACAAGCATCTTAAAGAAAAAGAAGTGGAAGATTCAGGCCATGTTCATTTATTCTGCAGTTCTACTCGAAGAGGCAAGATTGGTGGATGCCTCTTTCAACCAAGCATCTAGATTGCTTTTTAGGAAAGCTCATTTAGGCCTTGAGGTACCGATTGGGGTTCTCAGCAGAAAAGGTGGGCAAGTATATGTGGTTCAAATGCTGCTTGAGGAACAGCAGTGTCAGAGGTAATGCCTCGGGATTGAAAAAGTAAAGGGGTCTTTGAAGAGAGCCTTAGTGAGGTGGATTGCATTTCTCTCATATTGAAAGTATAGTAGATTACGTACAGGTACTTTGTATCCCTCCTGGGTATATAGGTGTCCTGTTTAATGGGGCTTCAGTGAGTTATGATATGGTGGAAATATTCCTCTCTGGTCAGATCTTCCATGGTTCCTTAGCTACGTTCATGTCCTGCCTCTCGAAAAACTAAGAGTCTCTGGCCCTCATTGTAGGTTCGCTGGTATTCTGCCGGTAATTCCTGCTGGATACCGGCGAACCTGCCTTACCATCTCTGGTGGCCGATATCCTGGTATTACTGGTGCAGAGACAAGGGATGAAAGGTTAGACTGGAACAAACTAGAAGCTATGGTAAGGTATGGAATAGGGTTCCAGACTTTCTGGTAGCCCTTTTTCAGAGATTTCCCATCTGTTAGGTCTAATTACGCATAATTGAAATTGTTTATTTATACAGCGCTCATACACAGATGGAGAGCTTCAAAGCGCTTCAAGGCAGGAAAGGAACAAGGAAAAACAGTAATAATTGTTAGGCCTTGAAGTTTCCAAATGATCTAAACAAAAAAACTATCATACTAGGCCTGAAGGTATTTCTCCTAGTGCAAGTGCATGAAGTGTTACAGTTGCAACCAAGCTAGTGAGGAGGGACAGAAAAAAGGGGGTGGGGACAGGACAGACAAACATACTCTTCGTAGTACATGCGCAGAGACGGAAGTGCGAGGAAGTGGATGCGGGGTGGAACAAGTCCCTGGATTATGAGCAGAGAAGTTACCTTGCTCATGAACATAGTGCAGTGGTCCGGAGGCAAGTGCAAAAAACTGGCATGGGGGCCTGGGACTTGTAAGGCTCTGGAGGTGAGCCAGGCAACCAGTCAGCAAAACAATTGCAGAGGTTAGCAGAGGAGAGGGAGAGAGAAGGAGGAAGAGAAGAGGAAGGTCTTAGGAGTTTCCAGAACTTAAAGTGCTCCGGCTCAAGACGGAGAGAGGCATGGATGCTTTTCCAGAGGGAGGCACCTGCAGAGGATAGAGATCTACCCCAAAATCTCTGTTTGTGAAAGTGGCTCACCAGCAGAGAGTTGGAGGAGGACGAGCAGGGGACTCTAGAGTGAGAGTATTTGGGAGGAGAGCATTGTAAATAGTGCAGGTCCCGGCCCCAGAAAGCCTTGTGGATTATGCAGAGGGCAAATAGCAAAATTTGGGGGGATAACTGGTGTGGCGCGCTCAACTGTCTATGGCCTTGTCAGAGTGCAGCAAAAAGTACACAGAAGGTTTACCCTCAGAACCACCAAAATGATGAATACTGAAGGATCTGAAGTGTACTTAAAATGCACGCATACTTAAATTGCAGTATGTAATACTTGGATTATCTATTCAGAATCTATGACAACAGAGCAAAATATACATGGATAAAGCCATTGAATATATATGAAAGGATTTTAATCCAAGCACAGCCGACACGTGTTTCGACCACTGGGTCGTTATCAAGGCAAACTGGTAACGCTGGGCAAGGTCCCTAGTAGATTATTGATTCTTGAGTTAAAAAAAACAATATTTTGCTGAAAGGATACATCCTCAATTCACAGAAAGCTTAGCAATAGATCATCAAAGTCCATGGCATGGATGCCTGTTTACAGATAAGTAGTGTAAGTGTAACTCATTACGAGTGTGCCGGTCAGGTAACCTCAGTGCCGGTAAGCCTACTGGCACCGTTGTTACAGGACCGGCACACTCCGAGTCTGCGAGCGGCTTCCGTCCCGCCCCCCAGACCCCCTCGCAGATTTACATGGAGGCACTGGCACTGTTGTACACGGTGCCGGTGCTTCCGGCGCCTGACTTCACGGACCACTGGGGCTGTAATGCTCCGGTGTTTCCGTGAAGTCAGGTGCCGAAAAAATGTACAAGTCTGTCAGTTTTACCAGCACGGCTACTGCCAGACTTGTAATGAGGCCCATGTTGCAGGACAACACTTGTATACTGTGTATAGGAGCTATATAAATAAGCAATACAATACAATAAGAACACTGGTGTGAAACGTTTGGTGGAGTTTCAGAAACCTATTCTAGCCAAACCCTGTGGAAAGCACCTCACCACCATTGAAAACACGGAAGTGAGATCTACCAATTAGTGCAATATCCAGTTATCTCTTTTGGCCAATTTTGTATGAATCTATAAACAAATATAATTATGCTGGCCACTCCCTCATCACTAGATGCAAATCTCACTACCCGTATGCAAAAGTTTTTCCATACCCAGTATGTCACCTTGCTGAAACTCTTGCTGTCTATCCAATCAATTCCTTCCACAGGAAGGTGCTTGATGTATACTGCACACCCCTGGTTTAAAGCTAATATAATGGTTTGCTTATATCAAAACAGGGACTCTCATAGGGTCAGATTCATGTTATATTTTCATAATTCAAAGTGAATTTGCACTGCTGAAAAGTGACTTTGCACAGCCGACACAAACCCTGATTTATGGAACTGAGCAAAGCGTATTTTTGCAGTGCAAAGTCTGTGCAAAGTCATTTTATACTGCAAAAATGACACAGTGTATAGGTAAAGATACTGGACTATCCAAAGGAAGCAGCCATGAGTTGGGGGCTTGTTTATACAGATTGGTATAAGTAAAGGAGGTATCAATACCTCATGTTTCCTAGTCAAAGGGATGAATCCCACACGGATAGCAGCATAAGGGAACTCTGTAGTGACAGACTGGCCATTGCACTGGCCATTGCACTTACACTAGTAAGTAACTGAATAATGCTTTAGCTGTTTAAAAGGCAACAAACATAAGCAGACCTTGCCAGTGGAGTAACTTTGCTGAAAATGTTGGGGGGGGCATGACATCTCAAGAAAAGGTGCCCCAGCCAAATGAATGGGGACACAATGGTGTGCCATGAATGTTGGGGGTACAAAACCCCTGCATCCCCTAAAACTATGCCCATGGACCTTGCTGTCCGGACCAACTCATTGTCCCTTTAAAGGTTTTGCAGGGCATCCAAGGGATGTCTTGGAATACTGTACTGTATTCAGACTCAAACCTTTAGTATTGGCACCACGTTGGATTCTCAGTTTGAAATGCTACAATGTGCATTGCCATGTCTGTAGACTGTCTATAAAGCTTTTTGTAGTGACTGCTTAGTGCCAAGGTCAATGATGCTCCACCAGACAGTCATCACAGATCTGAGCACAGTCATCGAGGCCATAACGCAGTTGGAGATGATCACATCCGCATGATTACAAATTCTTACCTAAAAGATGTCCTGCATCACACTATAGGGCTCATAATTCAATTATTGCCCAATAGCTGCTCAGCATGAGGGCATGAGCAAAGTGGTCTTCATGGCCGGCAACATCTACATGAAAGCAACGAGCCACCTTTACAGGCGTGTGATTATGCAAGACCACTGCAATGACTGCAGAAGTTGTTATCTGAGTGGAGGGGGGAATCTGTTGCCGGTCAAGGTATTGCTGGGAAATTGTCATTCGTGGCACCAGTGATATCACTGGGGGAGGTGTGGGGGTGTAGAATAGTAGCACCTGGACATGCTATTGCAGCTGACTTGTGAAAGCAGGTGGTGTGAAAGTTATTACCATGGGACACAATAAATACAATGTTAACAAATAAATAAATAATGCTCACAGAAAAAAAGGAAAAGAGAATTGGTTGTCATACCACATAGTGGATGGTCATTAAAATCAACATTTCACAGCATCATCCAGTTGAATAGAAACACTCACAGTAATCAGCTTATAACATTGCGTTGCTCACAGACACCACAGGTAGTAAGAGAAAACAACACGAGTTTGCAAAATTAGAGTGGTCTTTTCAAAATCAATGGATGGAAACATACCCAATATTCAATATTGTTTGAAAAGTGTGTTAGTGGTTTTTAAACAGATTGACTGAGTTGCACAACATGAAAAAGAAAGGTCCCTTGTTCATCTAATGAAACAATGTTATTTAAATACTACAAAATAAAACCACATTTAATTTACTTTCTCAGTTTGTCAATTTACTTCAATCACCCTTAAAGCACAATTTCTTTACTTCAGAAGGGATCTCCAAACCATGTATTGCTTTTACCAACATGTACTAATGGAATTATAGACCTCGGAGGGATAATTAGCGCTTGGAATAAGGACCCTTCCCCCAAATTATGGTCCTCTGCTTTTCTTCAAGCCGTAGCTTGTTGCCAGTCTTTATCCTCGAATAACAACACCTTCCTCAGTCTATAAGGCTATATTGTCACGGTTCGTTACACGGCACACGACAACAAGGCAACTCCTTCCCCTACACTGGATGTGGCGCATAATAAAGCGTTTTTATTTTTAATAAAATACAGATTCTTTTGAGTAGGCTTCCAACCCCTCTCGCACCCGACCTCCACAAACACTCCGTGTCACAAAGGACTAAGAAGCAGGCCGGTGTGGATCAAAAAGATATTTATTAATGTATTATTTAATGAAAAAAGAAAATGATCAAAATACACCAGACACCAAAATTGTGGCAACACAAAATGCAGTGATCTATACAGAACATCCAAGTTAGGATATCCTATCACAGTTCACTCAGGTCTTTAAATGGCAAAACAGAAAAATATTTTTTTTACAAAGTGATAGCACCAACGGTTTAGCACTCCCTCCTGCAACACTCACCCCCAAACATCAGATAAACTTGATTCCTTTGAATGGAAGGCATTGGCAAGGAGTAGGAATAAAGAGAGAAAATCGGATTTGGGGTAAATCCCACCACCACAAGATGGGAAATCATCAAAGAAAGGGAAAACCTGTTTTTGGAGCAAAATGGAAGAAATGGATTTTGATTATTTCTCACATTGCTAGGGGACAGAATAGAAGAAAATTCAAATTGCTTAAATTTAGGAGATAGGCCACGTTTTAGAGAATACTAAATCAGTACACCAGGGAAAATAGCAATGAAGTAGGAAAATCAGTATTTGGGAGAAAGCAAATGCAAAGGGAAAAACATTGGCAAATGGAAATTTGTTTATACTGAGGCTTACAATAACAGGAACCTCAGGGAAGGGGTTTAGCTTACAATAGGAACATTGGTTTTCAATGACAAGGACAGAGGCACATAACAGGTAGACTTCTAGGTAAAAGGGATTGTTCACAGTGGGAACAACGGTTTGGGTTTAATAGGACAGATGCAAATATGAGTGTGTTTGGTAACGCACACAATACACAGACAAATTAGTTTTTTAGTTGCAAGGAAAACAATTATTTTGAGGCAACACTTTCCTGACTACAGCAATTAAATAAAAACACTAGGGACAAGATGGTTGGATTCGAATTGCAACAATCTTGAATCGTGAATTTCAATGGGGGAATTCATTGATTTACTGAAAAGAAAATACTAAGGATTTACACAGACAGCTGAGATGTTTTTAAAAGGAGATATGCTAACATACACAAACAAACAAGAAATTCCTCTATGGGGAAATTACTGGATTATACTGACAATTTGGGGTTTTCAATGGGGTATTGGATTAAATGTACTACTGCAAAAATGAAGGGTTTATGCAATTTAGCGCTGGGGTTATGTGCTATTTACAAAGCAAGCCTTGGTTTAGGATTCAGGAAATCCAGCTGGATCTCAACACACTCTGGACAAATGGGGTAAGGGTCTGGTCACTGCACTCTCAAATATGGTAAGGTTCAGCAGCCTTCTCTCCATCCTCCTTTTCTGTCTCCCCGGATTTTGTGTGTCCCTGTGTCCTAGTACAGTCCCCCTTATATAGCAGAAATTACATCATTACTTTTACAATATAGGGGGAGTACCTGTAATCATCCCTGCTGCTCCGATAGGACAGTTACCATCCATCTACCCGCCCCCGTCCGGATTGGTTCATGGGAGGAGAGCACCATTTGTCTGTTTGCATTTATTACCCTCCTTTGTTCTCATTAACACTTTTTGTGAAAAACTAGTTATGTATCATAGCTTAATAATTATACTAGCCCCTGCCATGTGAAACATATATTTGGTTATAGCTGTTCATAAGGAATTAGGTGAGCCGATCACCATCTCCATATGATGTAGCATGGCCATTTGGCATATGTTTGTCCTTTTCATAAAATGTAAAAAAATAATGAATCTGCAAATGATCAAGCATGTTCCTAATTTCATTTTCCATCTTTTCACCAACTGTCACATTTGTTCCATGTTCAGATCAGCCAGAAAACTAATCTATCTGGCCATTACAGTTCCCAAAGTCCTAGGTAAATGCAATTTATATCTTTAAAACCACCTGGAAATTACATGAAAAATTGCATGAAACTAAATTAATCCTCATTCCGATTGCTGCACAAAATGCCTAAAAATGAAATCAGTCTTTTAATGTCAATTAGGAATTTCTTGGTCCACCTGTTGGAGGGCCACAGTTCTCCTGGGTCAGCTGGTGATGAGAGGGTTTTTATGAGTCTCTTTGAAATTGGCAGTTTGCTCTTTGAAGTGGGGGCAGGAAGGGCTCACACCTCCTGGTCAAGCTTCAGCCACACTTTGCCTTCTTTAAAATCTCTGGGCTCCTGCCTTCATATCTGCAGAACAGCAGCATCACATTTTATTGCAGGGTTGTTCGCTAGTAGGTGCAACTTCCAGCTGGAAGCAGGGCTTTTAATTGTTTCCTGCCCCCAGCTAGAACTGTTTTTTTTCCTGCAGCAAGTGTCTCTTCGAAAGGTGACTGGAGTTTTGTGAGATGAAACATACTATCCATTTGCTTTGGTCACCCCCACATCATATTTCCCTGACATTTTCTGTGTGAGCAGTGCTATCTTTTTCCACAGTAGCTTTTTAAAGCCATTTTTCTTTTCACATGTGTGCAGGCTGTTTTTGCTTTTAATGTTAAAAATCCTGTCTGGCGGGTTACAGGATTCTTTGATTTCTCCTTCTTGGGTGAATTTAAATGTGCTGTTTGTCCAAGGATGATGATGGGAACAAAGAGAAAATGCCAGGCCGTTTTTTTGTTTGCAGTGTTTGAAGGGCTCTGGACAGATGAAAGGGAAAACAAAAGCTGTTTTTTGTTGTAGTGTTGAAATTCTTACCCCTCATGTCAAATAAAGTAAAGCAAGGACGTTTTTAGTTGCAGTGTATAACTTCTTGTCATTCATGTGAACTAAAAGCAAAGCAAGACTTTTTTGGTGGCAGTGTAGAACTTCTTGTCATTCATGTGAAATAAAAGCAAAGCAGGGCCGTTTTTGGTGGCAGGGCAAAACTTATTGTCATTCATGTGAAATAAAAGCAAAGCAGGGCCATTTTTGGTGGCATTGTTTAAATGCTGCTGTTCAGCTGAAAGGGGTTTCTGTTTACGGCCTTTAAATGCAACCCACAATATCAGCGAGCGTACGGCATGAGAAGAGGGAACCACAATCCTCACTACGAGTACTGCAGAGCAGTGAAACAATTGTAATAACGGAATACTGCCACTTTCACCACTCTGCCATATTCCGAGTTTGGCCTTGGAGTGGAAGATTTACCTCCAGCGTCATCAGCAAAATCAACAGAATTACCACCAGCGGTGTTACTGCTGGTGGTAGTTCCACCGATTTCCCCATGGAGTCCTATGGACTCCAAAAAATGGGGACTTATCTGCCTACCAACACTTTTACTCAGGCTGTAAATCCACTGGACCAAGTGGCAGAAGCCGTAATTCAGTTTGGTGGTATTCCGGCAGGTTTACTGCCGGAATAATGTCAAACTCGTAATAAGGGGCTATGAAGTCAGCATCATAGTTAATTTATTGTATCTGCAACATTAACACAGATGTGTCACAATGCTTGCCACAATATGCACTTGTTCTCAAAAGTCTGATGGAGCAGTCTGTGTGACTGTGCAACTAGCACCTACCTCAAAATTAATGTCCTTCAAAATAACGCTTTAGAATGAGAGTGAACCCTATTGGGTAAACTCCAGTCCAAATGGTGGTGATGTCCAGCAGGCACAGTCTGTTCCCTTAGGCTACTGACCCCCTGTCATAAACTGTGCCTCAGATTTTAAGTCCCTCGAAGAGACATTTTCATTATGGAATCTTTCATGCTTACTGTTGCAGTTTATCTCTTTCCTGATCTGGCATCTACTCTGGTCTATCAATGCTCTGGTTAATGAGTGCCTAAGCACTTATGAACCATTGCTCACAGTAGGCAAGGCATGTGGGTGCAGATATTACATGTCTATGATTATTTATAAAGCTGCACCCTGATGTCTATGTTCAGAGAGGGGATGACAGGGGTTATACAGCTTCTCAAATTGCCTTTCATGTGGTGGATGGAACAGAAGGGCAGCAGCTATGGCCCACTTGAGACACAAAGCAAGTGATGGAGGGTTAAGGAGCAACAGGAACATCTGGACCTTACAGTACTGTAGGATGGAACCCAGAACAAAAGCTGAAAGAGCTTGCCCACAGAACAATATCTATAGCATTACACTGTGACATCACGAGTGCACTCTATAATTAAGTCACCATCACCATTATGTACAGTATTGTATCCACTTAAAGACCTGTGTATTGTAATTTTAACCACAGAACATGGTTTACAAAAATATGAGAGAACTATGACATAGAGTAATCATCAAGGTTTCATAATTATATCTTCATATACATTGATAGTTGTTTTGCAGCACTTGCCACAAATTGTTCTATAAATTCAGAGAAGTTACCATTGTAAAATAATGATTGCTTCACCAAAATAAACATTGGGTTAACGAGCATGGGCTTTCCAGGAGGCATGGAAGAGATTACATTATTTAAATTGCATCTAAGGATGACTTTTTTCGGGCTCAACATTTCCTCCCGCAGGCTCCCAATGCCCTGCTTTAAAATGTAGGTCAGGACTGAAGTATGTACTATTCTTACTATATTTTCAATATTCTGAAATATGACCTTTTAGGCCTACAGCCTTCTAAGATATTGTACTAGACCCTTGTTATAGCTTTTAAAATGGTTGATTTAGAAAATAAAGCATTTTTTAAAGGCTAAATGAGAGCATCAGTGGTAAGGTGCAAACCCAGCACTTATGGTTACATGCTTGTAACGGATGTGTGTTCTAATCTTGTTTTTAGCAGTTCTCTGTCTGTTATGAATGCGCATGCATGTGTGTTGTGGATAGAGCATGCATGTGCTCCCAAAATGACTCCCTATTGCAGGGGCCTGCCGCCTCCGCTCTACAAATGTTCTGGACTACAACTCTCATGATCGCTCACCATTGACTACGCTGGAATGGGCTATGGGAGTTGTAGTGAAACCATCTAGAGAACCAAAGGTTGTGAACCATTGCCCTGCTGTAAGGCAAGGGGACATCTGCTGTTGAAATGATAGACTGCAGCACTCACAGCTGCATCAGCAGCATTTCAGAGCCAAAATAGTGGCGCTCTGTTTCAATGATATATTGACCTCAGATGAGGAAAAATGATTGATATTTATAAATACCCCTCCCATGCACAGTGTGATGCTAATAGTGTCCCTGGGCCAATGGCGGCTAAGTATAACAGATTGAAAACAATATTTTCAAAAGCCAGACCTATTTTTTTTTTTTTTCTTTTTGCATATAATCACCTTGTGATTTTTACAAAGACAGTTTGCTTCCTATGAATTCTGAAGATTTATAAAAGTTTCTGGACGCAATCTTCGTAGAGATGACTTGGTGAAAGTAGTTACTGTTACTGTTATTTACTGCTTTCACATCTCTATGTTTCATGTGCTTTCATTTTGTCGAAAATGATTGTCAGAAGTTTTGTTGTTGCAATAGTCCATTTTGACTTTTCCCCTGACATCAATCTGTTCGACCACACATCTTCATCTAGAACTGAAACTGACACCCCAAGGGGTGAGAGATAGGCGCTTCTTTCATGACTAAGCGCCTTGCAGTGCAACAACAGATGTTTCAGATTTTCAGGTTCATCTGCTGATTGACATAATCTGCATTCTTTGGAGGCCGACTGGAGTCTGATGCAGAGGATTTTGCGTGTGGGCATTAAATTCAGACGAGAGAGAGAGAGAGAGAAAGTGTGTGGTGCAAGGGATGCGTGTCACATTAACGACCCATTAGGAACAAGTGAGACATATCAATCAATGCAGTGGCTCGTGTCTTGACAGACCTCATTTGGCTACGTACATGTTGGCAGTGCCGATTGTTTGATATTCGGTTTGATGACGTGGTTGACATTGAGATAGAACGTTTGCCCTCCATCACAATGCATGTGGCTCTGTGAAGTTGCATAGACGGATATGATTGCCAAAATTCCCCAAATATACCATATCTTGTACACATAACTGGCCTTGACAATTGTGCAAATCAAAAGATGCAGGGTTGTCTTACTTGAAGGCACATTGCAAGCTCTGATGAACTATAATGTGGTTGCACGTTTACTAATCCCTATGCACTATATTGAAGCTATGATTCATTTTTAATGGTGATGAATTGCATTGTTGGAATAAAAGCAATGCTTTAGTAGATATTTGAGTAATATCTTGTGAAGGAACCAGGGATCTATTGAACAATCCAGGTTAGGTTAAAGACCAAGAGATTACTGATACTAGCTGTGGATGGTGGCACTGCTGTTTTATTTTATTTTTGTAAATATCATTTAAACCTGGCGAGAGAGGCCTGAAATTCCAAGATTGACCCATTTTGTGAAGTCTCCATACACATACATACATAAATCAAATGATCGATTTCGCAAATTCCATTCATCAATACAATCTTCTGTTTGCACCACCCAGTTCAGTTTATAAAATCCACTGCCTGCTGTATTAATATTGAGAAACCTCTACTCTCCCCCCTGCTGCATTATTTAAAAAGCTATTAAAACATTCTGAGGACCACAGGCCAAACATCTTCCTTTTCTTCCTTTTCAAGCCGCACAAAGACATGGCCCATGGCATCGACTAGAAATGCGATGACAGAATTTCCAGTGCGATGAAGTCTGGCACTTGACATCAGACCTCTCACTGTATTAAAAATAAATGATTTCCAACTATTGGATCCAGAAAGGGTTCCTTTAGACGGAGGAATAGCATTATAGATAAAGATGACGGCACTGATTTGATCTCCCCCGACTTCACGCTGAAAAATGCTAGGCCGCTCGCCAAAGATTGTTTCAACAAAATGTAACTCAATTTATTCCTGCAATGCGAAGGAGTACATTGATTTATATTGTATTTGAGCAGCCACTGGCCTGCAGCCTTGCTTCTTCCTCAATGCACTTTACGCCATGCGGCGCTTGCACGGCGTGCTGCAGTTAACCGGACCATTATTTCTGATTGGTCCTCTGTCTGCTAGACAGCCACATCTCGGACTTTTCCAAATCTGTTTGACAGGTTGTCACAGAAGCTGAAATGCAGCTGTGTCAAAAGTGAACGAGTAGGAAAGGCAGAGCCAAACAGGTAGGACATGATTGGAGGGGACTGTTAGTGCAAATTGCCAAAGATGTAATGAAAATAAGACGCAAACTCTCAGGCATTTGATGACTGATTGCACTGGTACTGTTGAATTAAGAAGGCAAAGGTTGTCAAGATTCGTGTACCACCTCTGGTGGATAGAGACTGATAGTTTCTGAAACAGACTGTCTGCAGGAAACGAGTTTTTTCTTACTGTGGAGGTGGTAAAGGTTTGAGAGATATAAAATTGCTGATCCCGTATGTATGATTTAAACAATATTGTTCTCTTTTATTTTTTGAAGAATTAATTTGATTTTATTAGATGGATGTTTTTAATTTAGACTATATTGTATGTGAAAAGTCAAATGCTTACATTTTGTTATTTTGACTATATCACAAAAATAAAATTAGGACATCATTATACATGGAAGTTTAGACCAAAACAACTACACCAGCAGACCTGGGGTATGGCTCAAGCCCCTTGGGAACAGGGCGATGTCTTCCATACCGGCTCTGGTCCATTCAACCTATTGGCTACGTGCCCCCCACACCACCTCCCTCAAGACCCCAGGGGGGGATAACAGTGACACTGATTATTACATCTCTTATACAATGGAGGGAAACTATGCAGATGCTTATATGCAGGTAAGAGCACCTAGACGCCTCCGGGATCGGTGTGCTATACAAATGTCTGAGTAAATAAATAAAAAAAGAGTGCCCGCTGCAGAGAACTGTGTCTAATCAGCAGGTTGGAAGTTGAAATCCTGGCAACGTCAACTCAGCCTTTCATCCTTTTGCGCTCAATAAATGTGTAACAACTGTGGTTGGGTAATTATCATTGTGTATAAAAACGTTCCATGCACAGCACTTGGAAAAAGCTATGTATGAATAGCACAACATTGTTATGTAAATTGACAAATTGTTATATTATGGAACATTGAAATAATTACAGGTGCCATTAGCACAAGGGCAAAAATGACCTTAGTGAAAATACGGTCAATCACTTTTTATACCATGGCAATGTTTACTCTTGTCGTAGAAGCATTTATCCTGGAGCAAAACTGCATTGAAAAAACATGTTTTTGCACCAAGCAATTTTTTGTTTTTGTGTAAAATATATATGCACTGATGTGATCTGTGCACTTCAGGGTGCCAATCAGAAACTCATATTTAGTGAGCATGATTGCTTAGCATGACTCAACATTTCTGTAATATAAGAATTTGACAAGTTATATAACAATAATGTGTTATTTACACAGCGCTTTGACCAAAGGGCTGTTTAAAAGAAAATTTCTCGATCCAATTATTATCCAACCAAAGTTGCGGCTCATTTATCGAGCTTGGAAGGATTAAATCCTGAGTTCCAAAGTTGGTAATCATTTATTGAGCTTGGAACGGTGAAAATCCTTATAGGATGTCATCAGTATGGAGTACATTGGGTCCTACAGACCCAAGCTACAGCTCTCTGATGAGGCCCAGCAAGGCTGAAACATGTTTGGGGATGCTTGTGGTCTCGTGCAGAAGGCATGTGACCTAGCAGTTCGGGCTGGACTGTCCCATTTTGGGGTGGGACCAAACCTGATTTGCGTATTGTCTTTCCCCTTTTGTAGTAGCTAGACAGGCGAAGAACGATTGTCTGGGAGTTGCCAGAGGTTAAGATTAATTCTAAAACTTCCAGCCATCACCTCTTTTGTTTTTCTGTAGTGCTGGGAGCTGATTCATGGAATTAAATGTGTGCAGAAGCCTGCAGCACAAAGAAAAACTGGTATTGTCCAGAACACCCCAACATGCCCACATGGCAAACAGAACATAGCGCTGTCAAACATTGTTTGCGCTATCAGGATTAACAATCCTCACAGATGACATCGACAAACAAAAGGTCACCCTTGGGCTGGCAGTATCCTCCCTGTGACCCAGTCATGGAGGATGTGACAGCAGATCACAGATCACATTAATGTCTGTGGGATGCAGAGGCGGACTGCAGAAGAGGTCCAGCAGAGGATGGCGGATCTCATGTAACAGACCAAGGGGAAGTGCAGTAGCAATGTGGCCTATGCCCAGGCCTGGAGGTGGATCACCATATCTGGAGGAGCTGACTCCATTTAAAGAGGCCACCAGTGGCCTCATCAGCAGTGAGTAGATGGTTGACATGGGAGGCATATATGAAGCCTCAACAGGTAAGTGCCATGTGTGCATGTGTTATATGCCTTCATCTACACATAATATGCTTTCAAATGTTGTGGTATGGTTGGTTGGGTCCTTCTCAACCGTCATGAGTACTGCAGTAATGCATCCAGGGTCACTCCCATTACATGTTGTGCATCCTAGAAGGTGGATGCTTCAACTCTGCATATGCCAATTGATCTTACAGCTGAACATAAGGTCCTTAATCAGTCATGCATGGATGGATGCAGAATAACTCGTACACAAAATAATCAAACCGACTCAGGAAGTTGCCAAAAGTCTCATCCAACTATTTTAATATCAATTTGTCTAAAACAGGGAGTTACAATGGACATCAATGGATGTTTGCTCGCTTTCTCAATGTTCTTCATACAAAATTACACTTAAGTACTAAATATCTGTCATAAGTGTCGTCATAATACGTGGCAAATAAAAGAAACCCATGGGGTGTTGTGGTTGGATTAAGGGGAATATCTAAGTATACTTTCTATATATTAACGGGTTGTGATTGGGTCTCTACAGTCAGGTGGACAATGTATACCCACCCCTAGTGCAAGTCATCTTCAACACTTATTAAGTACACAGAATACTATTGGCTTTTAAACTATAAGCCCCTTCATTATATGGCCTTCTATAACTGTTTGGCGCGCTCGTGCCATGTCTGGATTATTCTGCTCCTTAGCAGCACTTAAGCTCATACCCAGGTGCTTGGAGGTGGCCATAACTATGCCTCCCACTCAATTAGTCCCTCATTTCTCATTGGCCATGCTTCTGCCAAGCAGACCATCTTTGAACTTAGCCTTGCAGCAGGTTTCTCTTCTCTTGGGAATAAAAGGAAGTACAGGCACACGCTTATAACAGTTCTGGTCTGCATGATCAACTCCTATTTCCATCCTTGGCTCATGTGACAGGAGAACGTATTTCGGCCTGTTTTGCAGAATTTTATTGTCTTTAATTAATAAACTTGCCACTCATGGTGTTCCTTCCTTGTACCTTAACACAAGACATTTCAACGTCTCACAGTTTCTGTTATTTTATGGATACATAATCAGTTCTTAGCTACTTCAGCTTTGACACCAGGCCAAACAGCATCACCCTTCAAGCCCGCGATTTCCAGCTAATTTTCTGCTGCGGCACACACAGCCCTCAATCCTTCTTTCTATGTGGATTTGAACATACTAAAATTATGGCACCAATGTCCAGACACTATATAATGGCGGCTTTGCCTACAGTCTATTCTTTATGTATAGCTAGCTTCTAAAATTGCTTGATCTACTTGCATTGCTGCAGCTGTAATGTGATTAAAGGGCTTGCATTTTCTGCAGTGCTCCTTACACGTGCATTCTTCATTTCTGAATCGGGTGTTCACTTCATTCCTTATTTCGTCATCAGTTTCTATAAGGTCCATGCATCCTCTTCTTCAGCCACTCTTCTCAGTGTGTCACGCTCGTCTTGTGTGACGTCATCAGCTTCTCTTTCGTTTGTCTTCATATTCCTTTGAGTATCTCTTTGAAGAGATCCTCATCTCTACGGGGATACATCAGGTATGGCTTTCTTGGTGTATACCTTTTTCTCAAAGACTCTTTGTGGAATAGGCACAACTACTGGTGTCCAGCATGGTGAAGTTTCAGCCTTCCAACATACATGCAGTAAGGGGGCGTGACTTTCTGCAGAGGCATTCGGCTGCTCCACTACACTGCAGACATTACAGTATACAGGATTCTTTAGCAATGCCAATACGCCCATATACGGCAATGGCCTACAAGACACATGTAATTGGACGAATTCACAGTGTCATGCTTGTGCATAGTGCATTGTGAACACTCATTTTGACTAACATGGAATAACACGGAGGAGTGGACGATGTCAGAGTTATCGATTCATTGACCCTGGCGACCAGTGGACAAGAATGAGTGACATTGTCAGTGAGAAGTCGCATGAGGATGTGTTCCAGACAGAAGTTGCACTGTTTGGCCAAGAGATGTTTGAGTGATATTCATTCCACATTAAGAGTGTCAATTCAGTGACCAGGCAGTGCACACTGGTCATATCCATGGTCCATTCTCCTCATACATACTTGAGATTCATGGGATCACGGGCAACCACACATCTGCCTTGGCCAATGTGGCAAAGGGGGTCATGCAGATTTTCACAACACACTTGCCTGCATGCAGGTTCGGTCAGCAGGAGAACACTTGATACTTCCAAATGTTGCAAGTAGGCATGCCTGAAGTAGAGAAGTGGCTCAGCAATGAAGCATGGATCTACAACCATCTACTGTTAGAACGTATATTCTCATACATGTATGTATGTATGCATTTCCCACTACTCTTCCAATCTGTGGCTTGATGCAGGGCCTGATATGCACTGACATGATTGCAAAGAGTATTGAATGTTACCAAGCAGTGATATATGTGTGGCTAGCCCTGTTGTGTCAGTATGCTTTATAATGCACATATACATGTTCAAAAAGGTATATAGGGCTCTGAATAATGTTGAACAAAAAATCAAAGTAATGACCTTCTGTGACACAACCCCTAGCTTTTAAAGGATTATCCTTGGTTAATACAATTCTCAAAATAAAAGCACTACTCAATTTTCAGTCTATGTATTTTATACTGGATTTCCAACATGAGTTTCGACCTTGATTCCTAAGGTCTTCTTCGGTGTGGCGTTACAAGAAAACATCATATTCAAACAATACAATACATTCAAAATTAACATCAAAGACCATATATAGTTTTGTATTAACAAAAAAAACAACATATGTTTTACAATCAGTGCATTTGCACATTATATGCCAGAGACATACATTCAAACAAAAACATAATACACACCAGATACGGGAACAAAGATGGTTTGCAAGAGAAATAAATACACACATTACTTGTTACTAACATCCTATTAACAACATTCTTTCAAATATTCACAATATATTTCAAAATCCAATACTCCCTTTTCCTAACACCAAAAATCACAAGAACACGTTTGAAGGTATTTTAAAATTATGTGTCTTGTCACCAACCAACACCATTACATTCTTGTGATCACCCCCAACACACTAATTGATGGTAAATCCCATCATGCTTGTTAGCCCATGCTTTAAGGTTCAATTATACTTATAAAACAATTCTATATTGTCCTAAATAAAAATAAAAACCATGTGCTATCAACTAAAAATGCTCTCCACATTCTATAGTTACTGTTTAATATAGTTAGTTGGTCAGGCTTAAATGTCAACCCGACGCAAATATAGGATTTCTCGTGTTTCAGCAGAAGCTTGTAAGAGTAATCAGTATTCATCATTGACTTGACCCCTTAAAATCAAACATGTTTATTTACTAATGTATGTTTTATAACCTAAGACACACACAGTCTCCTTCATCACATCCCCTGTGCTGAATAGGTAAGCAACCTTACCTTGAAATTCAATCCCCATTGAAATGCGCGATTCAATCCCAAATCCAATATGTCCCTAAAGATGAACATTTGGTTCATTCAATTGTTAAACCCTACAATGCCAAGAGTGTTATTTATCACCCAATCTCTCATACCAATAGTTAACCAGCTTATCCTACTTGAAAGCAATGTAGAATTTGTGAGAATGGTAACTTCTGGTCTTGTATTGCATACAACTCCTCCATACTTTAGATCACAATCTCCCTTTAAAAAACCATTATGATAATCATCACAATGTGTTAAACTTACTGCCTACTAGCCAAGAAATGTGCTGATAGCTTAAACATTAAAGTTAAGGCTGCATAATGTAGCTCAAAAACTTACTTATGTGTGGGTTTTTATGCCTGACTACCTTTTTAGGTCCCAAAAACACAGCTTTCCGTGAGGAACAATCAGGTGCCATTTTGTTTTATGGCTGCATTGTAGGTTAGATGACATCCGGTGCACAGCAGCTGACGTCATAAAACGTTTGCATAAAATAACATAAATACTCCCGAGCACTAATCTACTCCTTGCATCAATCTACTACTGTTAAATTCCCTTTAATTTGTAATCCACCTGAAATTAGCCATCAAAAGTTGCCTAACGTGAATCATATTCCTCATTACGTATAAATAATTGAATTACTTCTTCACAAGGTTGCTTTCTAATTCAGGGATATCTACCCTTTTATTGATCCGCTCATTCTGCACAGTATTATTTTGTAAACTCAAAGACGAGCCATGGGTCACACCTGTTTTTAAAAGAGTATATTATTCAATTAGATGACTTCATCACAAGGTTGGGTACTAATTCAGGGATATCTTCCCTCATTGATGATCCACTCATTCTGCACAATATTATCCTGTTTACTCTAAAACGAGTAATACGTGATGCCTTTTTTATAAAGGAGTATATTATTTATTTTTCAATGTGCTTGCACCAAAGTTCCGTTTTTGGTTAAAAAGAAGATCACATGACCACAACTCTAACTTCATTACTCCTAGGATGTCTTTAAGATACATATCACATCAATGTTTTAAACTGTTTCACATTATGATATCACATTCTTGAAGTCAAAACTATTTCTACACAATTTGCAACAATAATTTTAAAGTAAGTTATTGTGAACCCTTAGACTTTGTTATTGTACATTCTTGAGCATACCTGGATACACCATATCTCAAACCAATTTCTCACATTGTGTTCATACATTCTTAAACAAACTCAAGTACACCGTATCTTGAAGCAATTTCTCACTTAGACCACAATGTTAAGGTCCCCTACTAATCACAACCTTTATATACAAATAGTGGGCCTCATTACAACTCTGGCAGTAGCCGTGCCATTAAAAATGGCACGGCTGCCGCCAGAGTTGCTTTTTTCTGGCACCCACGAATGGTCAAGAACTGGGTCATGCCAAGCTCGGGTGCTGGAATCAAGGGCCTCCCGATCACCATTTAGCCCCACAGGGCTGAATGGGGATGGGGACGTCGGATGCACCGGCACATTCAGAGATGTCCGGTGCAGCCGACGTGCTCTGCTCACGGGTGCTGTTACACCTGCCAGGAAAAACCTGGCGGGTGAGACGTCACCCGCGAGCAGAGCTGATAGTATGGCGGTCCGGGAACTACAGAGAACCGAGGATCCGACCCTCTGCTGCAAAGTCTTTGCAGCACAAGGTTGCAGTGCTGTGCGATGCAGGTGTTTGTCGGCGAAGGGGTGGCTGCAAGGGTGCGAGCGAATGGTGCATCCGTCGACCTTCAGTGTCTTAAAGATAAGGAAAGGTGCGGGTAGAGGGAGCAGCCACTACTGCTCTCTGCTAAACTTCCCGTCCTTTGCATGTTCTTCCACGTAACTGTCTGACATAACATCCTCTGTACCTCTGTACCTATGCACTACTAGGCCCCTTCCAGCGGTTAGCCATACTTTCTGTTCTCTGTCTTTTCTCTAGGTCCCTCATTTGCGATTACTATTGTACTGTGATCTTGTGTCCTTTTAGGCCCTCTACGACTCTCTAGGACCTCGCTCCACACCTTCCCCCCCTAACTGTGGTTACTGTGTACTATTCTCTGTGCCCTTTTAGTCTCTCTCCCACTCATTAGGACCCCACTTCTCCCCCTCTAACCGCAGTTACTGTTGTACTGTGATCTGTGTCTTTTTAGGCACCCTCCCACTGGCTAGGACCCCTCCTAACTATCGTTACTGTGTACTGTGATATGTATCTTTTAGGCTCTCTCCTACTCTTTAGGACCCCACCTCACTGTGGGTACTGTGTGTGCTGTTGAGTGTACCTGTCTGCCCCTTCTGTGTGTTCCCTTCTGTGTGACCACCCTCACTGTGCATCCTGCTTTGCGCAGCACCGGCTGTGCATCTTTTCAACTCCCTCCTTTGCTCTCTCCTCCTCCTACTTCTCTTTGCACCATCTATAGTGCTCTCTGTCCCCCATACCTTCTCAAAATGCTACTATATCTCCTATCCTATCCCTCTCACTAAGTCAGGAATGAAGAGGTTCAAGAGGGACATCCAGGTTTCCAACCCAGACCTCCCTACTGGTACATCAGTGCTTCCTCCAGAGAGACTCTTACCGACATCCTCTTTGTCATTCACTCTCCAGATCTATGGGCCACTCAACTGGTGGCTGTTCTCGCTCCTTTTACTTCCTCTCCCAATAATGGTGGCACTGGGTGGGAGGCCCTCTTGGCTTTCTCCAACTCCTCCAAGACCATCATTAATGTCTATTTGAATGGTGCCATCTTGTTCGAGGGCCCTCAGCCCAATCTGTTCCTTTTTGATAGGCATCTCCGCATCTACCACATCTTCTCAACTTCCTTCCTTCTCCTGCTACTCATACCCACCCCTTTCTGGATCCTCCACCACCTCCTTCTTTTGTCACCTCTCTGGCACCCTCCTCATCCTCTCAGGCTACCTTGCCATCTCCTTCTACCTTCTCTGCCCACTATCGGCCCACTCTATCTTCTCCTCTAACTTTCAGTTGTGGGATGTTTTTACCCATGCATCCAAGCCCTACCATAAAACTGTGCATTACTGGCATTGAAAACATCATGATGGCCAGAACTCCCCAGAGAGTGCACAGGGAAAACATGAAGAATAGGCTCCCACTCATTTTTGCCTATTTTGTGAGCACAGGAGGGCACTGCCTAAAACCACCATTTGGCTACACACACAGTAGCCTGAAACCATTGGGAATGGCAATGCTGATTGCCAAAAGCAACCCAGAACTGGTGCTCACCACTATCAGAAAACCTGCGTTTTAAAACCACCAGACTTTTGTGTAAAACTGAACACCAAACCAGGCCAAGGAAAGACTTGCTAAGAGGTGGATACAATCTAAAACTATATTCTGAAATGACTGGAAGGAAGTAATTATTTAATGTATATATAAAAAATAGCTGGGGATGTCAGCAGCTTAAGTGAATTTGGGTTTAGAGCCACTAAAATCGAAATGTTTAGAATAAATGAGTGGCCTACTTGTGAGAGTCACATAGGTTGCAATTGTTTAAATGTCATAGTTTTGAACTTAGAATCAGCATTCTAGCTGCATGTGCAAAAATTGTAAGTTGGATTTGAATGTAGAAAACTGGGAACTAAAGTGACATTTAGCTGAATTCTGCTTGACAACTACCCCTACAGGAGTTGAACTGGCTCAACAACTCTTCCCAGGCCTGGCTGCATTCTGCTGCCCCTGCCAAAAGGAGATGACACCTCTCTGATTGGATTAGGGGAGGAGCACCTGGAGACTACAGGAAACTAAACAAAGCACTGTCACTGGCTCATGCAAATGTTATATTGGGGGGGCCGTAAAGTGGCTTCCTCTTGGGAGAAACTGGGAGGGGCAGTGCCTGTGAGAGCAAGCTGAGCTTGGGGGAACTGAATTATATTTGATTGCATTCCTGAGAACTGTGTGCTTTCCTCCCATCTCTTTACCTTGCATAGAGGGAGGGTGGGGGGTGAATTGTCAAAGAAAAGTGATTATATTGTCTTTTGTTGAAGTCATATCCAGTTTATTTTCTGTACTGCATTTTCATTCATCATTGCATTGTCCTTGAAGCCATAAAAGCATTCTCAGCTACTTTATCCTCTCTATATCACTTCTAAGCCATCAAAAAGAGTGTACCACTGTAACATTATCCATTGTTGATCACTATCATCTTCACAACTGTGCTATCAACCATTAATTTATTATAAAAGTGATATATATATATATATATTGTTTAATTTTCAAATAAACCTTTTAATTTGCAAAACAAACCTATTTCTTGGCTCAGTGGGGTCAGGAGGATTCTAAGAAAGGGGTGTTATATAAGGGTTGTCATCCAGAGTAAACGAACTGGACATACAAATATATCAATAAGGGTTTCCCTCAGCATCCCAGACTAGGCATTGACTTAGCTGTAGTGTTGAATTGAAGTCGCTTACACAGTGTTAGGTTGATGACACTCAGCTCTCCTTCCGGCTCCCCTCAGCCACCTCTGCTCACTCGCTCATTCCTGAATGTCTATCCAGGATTCAATAGTGGTACTCCTCCAGCGATCTCTGCTTTAATGACAGTAAGACTGAGATCCTTCTCATTGGGACCCATGCTCCCGCTTTCCCTCTCTCAATCTGACGGCCCTATTTGGCACTCTTCCTTTGCTTTCCTATGAGGCTAAAAACCTTGATGTTATCTTCACCTATGCTCTCTCCTTGTCTCCTCTCATCACAGACCATGCCAAGAGGGCCCACTAACAGCTGCACCTCCTCAGAGGTATTCTTTCTTTTCTCACTTTCCCCCAGAAGATCATTGTCTCCAGAGCCCTGGTTCTCCCTAGGCTTGGACTACTGGAGCAACTTCTTTCTCAATCTACCTTCATCTACTCTCCACGCTCTGCAACTAATTCAGAACAGACTGCAAGACTTTTCCTTGGCCTTAAGACCAGGCACTGTATCTATCCAGCCCTGAAATCTCTTCACTGGCTCCCGGTGGCTGTAAGGATCAAGTTCAAGACCCTCAGAATTGTCCACAATGCTTTCTGGGGCCGGGGCTCGCCCTCCATCCAACTCCCTCTTCCTAAACACCTTGCTTCGTGATTTTGTCCAAGATGACTGATAAAAAAATGACTGAATGCATGATTTGGGCAAATTCCGAATAGCCAAACAGTTTGACCAGATCATGCATTCAGTGCCTGGGGCTGTGGGGGTGTCCCCCACACTCTTGTTCTCTATATTGAGAGCAGGGATTACTGGGGTGTTCCGCGCAGCAATCCGGAAAAAAAAGGAAAGGAACCTGCAGTGCCGGTTCCCGATCACAGAACAGAAAGGCAACAGGCGTTGCAGGGAGATTGCGAGTCAGCAACTGCATGGTAAGTAGGGGGGTGGTGGTGGGGGTGTGAGTGGGGGTGTAGGTGGTGGCAGGGGCCAAGTTGGAAATATTCATGGGAGAAAAGACCAAGGTTATTTCGGGAAAGTAATCTTCTGTCTTTTCTGTCTCGAACATTTGGATCTCGGGCTTTCAGCACTGATCCTCCTTCTCGAGCCCTTCGCTGAGCCAGCTGCAACTCTCTGAGGGTCAGACGCTTTTCCAGACAGCGAGTGGGTGGTAGACCTCTCTCCTCTGCAAGTACCTCCCTCTGGTATGGCCTCCCTGAACCTCTCAAACTTGAGCCGGACAACCAGAAGTTCCGGAAGACGCTCAAGATCTTCCTTTTCACTTCTGCTTTCTCTCTCTCTCTCCCCCCCTGCTAACTGACCCGTCTGCTGTGCTGGTTGTGTAGCTAACCTCTCAGTCTCCTGGTATGAGGCTCCCCACGACCAGTAGCTCCTTCACTGCCTCCGGGCCGACAACACACTTAGGGACTGTATCTGGAACCCCAAAGGCCCCTGCCTCCCTTCACTTACCAAGTGCCACGCTGCCCTGCTTGCACTTCCCTCTCCCCTCCCCTTGTCATTTCCCCTCTTACGCAAGGCCTACTAAGATCGCTTGTTTTGTCCTCCCTCTGTCTTCCCTCCCTTGTCTTGTCACACCTAGAAAGACTTGTGTACAAGTGCGTTATAAATGACTTATCATATCATATCAATGTTTCTCAGAGAAAAACACCCATCTCATGGTCCTTTTTTAACACTTTGAGTTCAGTTCTATGATTGCAGATAATTATAGCCTCCGGCCTTTGGAGAGAATTTTCCCCTCTCTCCCCCCTGGCGTCTATTTGTATTGTTCGTAAGCCAATATGCCTGGCTTGTCATCTATTTGATGACACTGTTGCCAATGCACCGATAATAGTACCCTTGGTCATCATTGTGAAACGCATTCAAATTCTCTATGATTTGTGTCCTAATTTCAGGAATCGTACTTCCAATATGCACTCGTCCACAAAGGCACACTAAGCTTTAAACCACACATTTGGTTTTGCAATGTATAAAGTCAGTGATGTTCAACTCTTCATCAATGTTGATCCAAAATCTCTTACATTCTTTAGCACATTGACATATGCTGTATGTGCCACATTTGTAGAAACCCTTGAAATTTTGGTGTAACCATGTTTTATCAATTTACATTGGTTTACAATATAAAGGACTTAGTTCATTTCTTCATGTTTGTGCTTTAGTATACACAAAAGTCAGTCTGTCACCTATATGTCACCTATATATTTTTGCAAATCAGGATCAAGCGCCAGAATGCTCCAATGTTTGAGAAAAATGTTATATCGTTTTTTACTTTCTATTATATATCGAGTGATCATTCTCACTCTTGAGTCTTATCTTGAACCTTTGGCTTAAGTAAATCCTGTTGTTGCATATCCACACTTTCCCTTCTGACCTTTCCAAAGAGGGAAACAAGATCCCTCCCCAAAACATATCCCAGGGAACAGAGGGAGATACAGAATCAAGATGACCCTCTAGCAGCTTCAGAACCGATACCCAGCCAGCACACAATATGCCCTGCTAGACTCTGCAAGCACGCTTCCTAGGTGGGAAGTGCCATAGAGTCTCTGAACCAAACCCAGAAAGAGGATTGTGCCTGCAACACTCTCCTCAGATTTGGTCTGCCTGCTTTAAAGTACAACACCGCAGTCGCTAATGCCATCCGAGACGCCTCGACCAGTGCTTAAACCCACCAACCACCAATGAGACAATGATTCCTGACCCAGAGCCTCCATGTAGGCAAGCCTGCAATCGTCCGTCCAGCCTTGCTCGCCAAATTGCCTGCCGCCTGACCCCACAGCTGTCTCCCGTCTTGAACTCTGCCGCTGCAGCTGAAAAGCGCCCTGACACCGACTCGACCCTGTCGAGCTCCAAGAACTTTTACAATCACAAGGTAGATTGTGGTTCTGTCCTCCTGGTCCTTCCCCGAAGGACCCTAGTGACATGTTATGACCCATTGCTCCCTTTGTGCTGAAACCAAGCATCCATGAACTGTAAGAGGATTCAATTCAACACTACAGCTAAGTCAATGGCTAGTTCGGGATACTGAATGGAAACCCTTATTGATATATCTTTACGTCCAGTTCATGCGTTCTGGATGACTACCCCTATATAACACCCCTCTCTTGGAATCCCCCTGACCCCACTGAGCCAAGAAGTAGTTCTGTTTTGCAAGTTTTGCAAGACTACCCCTATATAACACCCCTCTCTTGGAATCCCCCTGACCCCACTGAGCCAAGAAGTAGTTCTGTTTTGCAAGTTTAAAAGGTTTATTTGATAATTTAAACAATATATATATATATATATATATATATATATATATATATATATATATATCACACCTTATAATAAATTAATAATTGAATATCACACTTAATCTGAGCAGTAATCAATAATGGATAGTCCGGCACTAGCACACTTCTTTATAATCAATGATGAGTGGTTATAGGATGGATACGATAGCAACAATACTTTTATGGTTTCAAATGGATGCAATGTGGAATGAAAATGCAATACAGAAAATACTCAATATGATTTCAACAACACAATGTAATCACTTTTCTCTGGCAATCCACTCCCCCCTTTATGCAATGCAAGGAAATGGAAGGAAAGCACATAGTTCTCAGAAATGCAATCAAATGTAATTCAGTTCACCCCAGCAAGCTTAGACTACAGAAGTTTGAAACACAGGCCCAAAATGCTTTTATATGTGCTGGCAATGAAGTGAAAAATATGCTAAAATGCTTTTATTTCCCTGTAGAGGTTCAGGGTGAGTGGTATCTAGTTAATATTAGTCCAGGCTCACTCTAGCAATGATTCAGGGATGGTTCTTAAGAGGCAAACGAATTTTTAGCAAGGAAAGCTAGGAAGATGCTATTTTCACACGTGGCTGGATTTTTAACCAATTCGCAAATCGCGGTAAAATTCGCGAGTGCGAGAATCATGATTAGGGCATAAGTATGAGGAGAAGGAAGTCGGTTCTAGGCTTGTTGAAAAGTTGAGATTCTAAGCTTTCAGAGGAAAGTTAAACCAAGTTCCTAGCCCAAACGGTTTTAGAGATACGGACGATTAAATAAAGGTAGCTTTTTGGAGTTGAAATTTTAAAAGTTCAAAGCGACAGGTTACAGCTTGCAGATAGAAAATGACAGGTGACAGCTTTGCAAATGACAGGTGACAGTTAGGAGGCAGTTCTGGTTAGATTAAAATAGATTGAATTATATTATTTTAACTAAGAGATTGGTTCTGCACAGTTCTGCTAGGTACTCACAATATATTTTTGAATTAGGCCTCGCCACGGATCTGGTCAACAGGTTTTCGTCACTCGCCACGGACGGTTTCTGCGCACAGCGTCTGGGTCAGCTCTACTCTGCTAGTCTGGTCTGGGTCTCTGGTTCTGCTAACAGCGGTCTCTGGTTCTGATCAGGTCTGTGGGTCCGGATACAGCGGTCTCCGGTTCAGCTGGTCTCTCTCTGGATACAACACTGCTTTCTGGCAAATGGCAAGAGTTCTTGCAAAGAATTCAAACAGTTCGCCTGGCTGTGAATAGTTGCAATGATTTGAGGCCTGCTAAAGAGGGATTTAGCTTGTAGTTGACCTCTCTGCTACAAATTCTGAAGTAAAGTCTTGGTCTCTGAAGGTGGATAGATTGAAGTCTCTATGTTGGCTCCCTGGAGGTTGATGGAGGTAAAGTATGGATTTTCCCGGCAGAGCGTCCCGCAGCAGATGGAATAGAATGTCCCTATCTGTCCGGACTGTCTGCTTTTATGTGTTTTGAAAGTGGGTGGAGAGGCTAGCTTTCTAGGCCCTACCCCTCTCCACTTGTCATTGGCCACTTCCTCCTCTTCCCCTTGATTGGGGGAATGAAATGAAGTGTCATCATGATGAGGTCTGTTTTACACACAATCTATATCTGATCCTAATAGACATATTTCATAGATAGACAGTTGTTTGGCATTGCATACACGCATCATGCATTTACTGATGGTAGCCCCTGTTCCGATTCTGTCGTTTCTAGGAGCTTGGGTTAAAAAATGGCAACATATTTCACTTTTTGGTCGGGTTACCAATATTGGATTTGTCCCCGCATTTACACAAATGTTCGCAAAGCACGTGGGCATTAGGTGGTGGAGTGTCAGATTTTTAACATACATACATTTAGAGTAATATCCTCTTTTCCGCTAAAAACCCCCCAAAACATACCACCGGGTCCTAACACGTCTTCAAATGTGCACAGAAAAATCACAAGAATAATGATATCACTTATAAAATTTTCGCAAGTCCGCTCTATGAATGATCCATCTTTTTAGATTTATGTTCTGGCCCCAAAGGGGTGTGGTTTCCCCCAGCACAAGGTTGAATTTCTGGTTTTTCCAGTTCTGCCAAGCCAGCTTGCTCTCACAGGCAGTGCTCCTCCCCTTTCCTTCCAGGAGGAAGCCACTTTTACGACCCCCATAATAAAACATTTGCCTGAGTCAGGACAGGGCTTTGTTCAATTTCCTGCAGAGCCCAGGAAATTCAATCAGAGAAGTGTCATATCCCTTTTGGTGGGAACAGCAAAAGGCAGCTAGGCCTGGGAACACAGCTGTTGTGAAAGTCTCAACATCTGTCGGGGGTAGCTGGTGGGCAGAATTCAGTTTCATTAAGCCAGGTTTCAGATAAAATGTCACTTTTTGTTCCCCAGTTTAAGTCAAGACAATTTTTACATATGCAGCTAGAATGCTGATTCTAAGTTCAAAACTATGACATTTCAACAGTGACAAACTATGTGACACTCAACAGTAGGTCACTCAGTTAATTTATACATTTTCAATTTCTGGTAGTTTTAAATCCAGTTTCAGTTAGGCTGCTGCAGACCTGCAGAGCTCAGCCAGTCTTGTTATGAACATTCAAGTCACTTCAGAATATAACTTTACATTGTAGCCACCTCTGAGTAAGTCTTTCTTTGGCCTGCTTTGGGTTCATTTATTCAGTTTTACACAAAAGTCTGGTGGTTTTAAAACGCCGGCTTTCTGATAGTGGTGAGTACTGGTAGTGCAACCATTTTTGGGATTTAAGAAAATGAATTCCCCACAGTTCTAGGTTGCTTTTGGCAATCAGCATTGCCATTCCCAATGGTTTCAGGGTACTGTGTGGGTAGTCCAATGGTGGTTTTAGGCAGTGCCCTTCTGTGCCCATAACATCGGCAAAAATGGGTGGCAGCCTATTCTTCATGCATTTCCCTGGGCATTTTCTGGGAAGCGCTGGTCATCATGATGTTTTCAATGCCAGTAGTGCACAGTTTTTGTGGTAGGGCTCGGATGCATGGGTAAAAACATCCCACAAGCCCCCCTCTTGCGATGGCCATTCTGTTTCACTGATGGAACTCGCAAGATCTGGGATGTTTCCTCATCTTCTTCCAATAGATGGCACAGTTCATCATCTTATTCTCCATCCGGTCAGATCGATCGGTTCTCCTCGCCGGTCCTGATGGGAAGATTGGGCGGTACCCCGGGCCCCTTGCGTCTCTGCTCCCGGTCTCCGGATCGTCCTCCTTGGCCAGTCTCGAGGTTTTCTTTCTCCTAGGACGACAAAGGAAGAGCGGCAATACCTATTCATAGACATTTTTCCCCCACCATTGATATAGTGGGGTGGCATATAAATTTATAGTCAAAACATATGAACATGCACATTTCCTTTTGCATTCAAAAATGAAAACACCCACATTGAGAAACTCAGAATTTGATAGGCGATATGTAGGATATTTTAAGTTAGAACTGAATTAATCTGAGACAGTACCCTCTAGGATTCCAGAGGATTCCTCCAGTTGTTGCAGAGTGTGCCTGGGATGGCAACACTTTAGCTGATTTATATGTACCCACTTGTCTTTCCCCTCTGCCAAACAGCCTTTGGGGATGCGGATCTTGTAGGCCACAGGGGAGATCTTGCCTATAATCTCATAGGATCCCTTCCATGTAGGCAAAAATTTTCGCTGCTTGGCCTGGTTCCTTTGGAAATTGTATAGATAGACCCGGTCCCCCACCTGATATTCCTTGCTGGAAGTTTTCAGGTCATAGTGGGTCTTCATACTCTCAGCTGATCTTTCTAGATTCCGCTGAGCATAGGCAAAAGCATGCTGAAGGTGTTTCCTTAAATTCTCCACATACTCATGAGTTGTGGAAGCATTTATCAACGTTTGCTCTTGGGTTCTGTAGAGAAAATGCTGAGGAAGCACCATCTTGCGTCCAGTCATCAACTCAAATGGTGACATTTTGGTTGCAGATGAAGGGGTAGATCTGATGGCCATTAGGACCAGAGGTAATCGGATATCCCAACTTTGCCCAGAATCTGCCACAAACTTCTTTAATATGCTCACAATGGTTAGGTTATATCTCTCTACTGCCCCAGAAGAAGCTGGCCGGTAAGCAATATGTAACTTCCTTTTGACCCCCCCCCCAGTATCTCCCACATCTTTGTCATTACTTCACTGGTGAAGTGGCTACCTCTGTCTGACTCAATCCTTTGAGGTAGACCAAAACGGGAAAAGATGTGGTTAATCATCAGGGCAGCTGCTGTTTCTGCCTTGCAGTTTGGGGTTGGGAGACATTCCACCCACTTGGTAAACAAGCATGTAACGGTCAACATGTACTTGTTTCCTCTAGTCGAGCGAATCACAGGGCCTACAAAGTCAATTTGTAAATCTGACCATGGCAGTGTCATCCCCCTCTTTTGGAGAGGCGCCCGGTGTGTGAGGGATGTTGGCTGAAATTGTGCACACACAAGACAACCCTTCAAGTATTGGTTGAGGTCCTGGCCCATGTGTGGCCAGTATGCAACCTCTCTTAAGATTTCCAGTGTTGTGTGAAACCCCCTATGACCGGCGGTGGCCGCATCATGGGCGTGACTTAACATCAGGCTTCGGAATGAGGTAGGAACCACCCACTGATCGTGGCCAGCTTTGGATTTCCTTACCAACAAACTGTCTTGGATCCGGAACATTTTTGGACATTTCATCAACACTCTAAGGTCCTCTTTCCCGTTGTAATCGGTATCCGTCAGGGGAAAGTTCTCAGGGTCCTCAATGTGTTGGTAAAATGTACCAATTATTGGATCCCCCTTCTGAGCGGTAATCAAATCAGCATCAGGGGTCTCCTTGCTCCATTGTGCAATTGAAAGGTGATTGTGATTATTTGTCTGGGACCTACTGATAGCAGTGACCTGGATTTCCCCCAACAGGGACTCAATCTCAATTAGATCCCCTTGGATGGCCCCGGTTTTGGACAGCTGATCAGTTAAGTAATTACCAGTTTTGTCTCGTCCCTCTACTTTGGAATGACCCTTGATCTTTTTCCAATAGATGGTCATCTCATTCGAGGTGACCAGATCATCAATGTTTTGGATCAACTTCCCATGTTTCAAGGGTTTGTTATTAGCATATAACATGCCTCTGGTTTTCCAATTAACCAGGTGCTCCACAAACCCGTTCCGTACATAATCTGAATCTGTGATTATGACCAGTTCGTGGAGTTGATGCTGGACAGCAGTGAGGATGACCTGATGCACAGCCATCAATTCTGCCACCTGACTACTTCGGGGACCAATTTTGTATCCAGCGGAGGGTTCTGGGAACTCCTTCACCCATGCATTCTCTACGCCAGCCACCAGTTCTTTCTCCCCGTTGTTGTCAACATGGTAAGAGCATCCATCCACATAGACAGTGGGCATTCCCTCACACTTGTCTTCTTCAAAGACTTTGTGTGGGGAATTAAGGTATGCCTCCGTGTTGTCCTTGATTTTTAGACCTTCGTCCTCGAGACAGTTTTCTCTGGCACAATCATGCAAGTCAGCCAGACCTTGCGCGAGGGGACTCTTCTTGTTTTGGCCATATCGGACCTCCACAGGAAAGCCTTGCATTGACAGAATCCAGGAAGTAATTTGGGTATTACTCACATTTCCTTCCCGGATTCTGTCACTTTGGAGATATTGCAGAGGCTGGTGTGGAGTCTCCACTATAATGTGTTCCCCCTGGATAAACGGGCGGTAATTCTTCAATGCCCACACCGTTGCCAGGAGTGCCTTCTAACAATCGTTGAATTTTTCCTCCACAGAGGATAAAGTTTTGCTCGCATAGGAGATTACTTTATTGACCTTGTCATGCTTTTGGTATAATACCGCCGTCAAGCACGTATTAGAGAACCCCATCTCCAGGAAGAACTCCTTGTTTCTGACAGGGTAAGCTAGGCAAGGCGCCTGTGAGAGGCTTCTCTTGAGTTGTTTTACCGCCTCGGCTTGTTCTGGACCACATTCCCACTTGACCCCCCCTTTAAGAGATGAATCAGGGGTCTGGTGATCTCTGCGTAGCCCTCAATGAACTTTCTGCTGTAATTAGTCAGTCCAAGGAGGCTCCTTAGTTCCCGCAGAGTTGTGGGGTCTTTCAGTTTCTGAAGTGCTTCCACTTTCTTTTCCTGGGGACAGAGACCCTGAGGAGTAATCTCATGCCCCAAGAAATTAACACGGGTTCTACACCACTGTGCTTTCTGAAAGGAAAGTTTTGCTCCGGCGGCCCTCAACTGGGTCAGAACATAACGGATCTCCGCTATGTGTTCCTCCACAGATGAACTTTTGATGAGGACATCATCTACATAAGCCAGGTTACACCTCGCACCCAGGTCGGGCATGGCCTTATGTAGGAAAATGTTGAATTCATTGCTGGAATTGAGGTATCCGAAGGGAGTCCGGGTCCATGTATACTGCTGGCCCCCAAAGGTAAAAGCCAGCTTGTATTGGTCCTCCCTACTGACCGGCACGGTCCAGTATCCATTGGTCAGGTCTATTGCAGTGAATACATGTGACCCCTGGATCTGGGCCAGCCCTTGGTCAATGTAGGGCAGAGGCCATCGGGAAGTATGGACCCGTTTGTTGAGCTCCCTGAGGTCGGCACAGAGTCTCCACTGGCCGTTTGGCTTCAATATTCCCAGCACCGGATTATTGAAAGTGCTGTGGACTGGACGGATTATTCCCCGGGACTCAAGGTTCTTAATTATTTCAGTAAGGGACTCCATGGATGCGAGAGGCAAGCGATATTGCTTCACAAACACAGGATTCATGCCAGGGTCCGTGGGGATTGTTGTTGTGTGGATGTCGGTGCGGCCACAGTCATATGAGTCTACCGCAAAGAGATCTTGGAAATCCAAGAAAACTTGTTTCAACTTTTGCTTCTGTTCCAGAGTCACACAGGCATCAGCTAGGTTGACTCTCTCTTCCACCATCTACCTGAAGCCTGGAAAGACTTCTGGTTTGGCTATCTCAGCGGCCTCCTCCAGCTGGGTGGAGAGGTCCCTTGTCAGAGTGCTGATTTGGACTGGAGGCCTCAGGTGGGAAAGGCAACCCTCATGGACCTGGAAAATCACCTCATCCCTCCTGAAGTCACAAGTCACATCTTCCTCACCATAGGGGCAGGAAGTGTACACCAGGAAGTTCCCCCCATGCCGGGTAAAAATCCTGTCTGGTGCTGTATTGTAATCACTGTCACTGTCAAAACAGTCCTTGGGGATTGGTCCTAACAGTTCATTTCCTAAATCAATGGAAAAATGTCGGTCATCAACCGCCATTCCAATAATGCTGCCTGCGGCTACAGTAATACTCTTTAAGTCGAAGTTATCCACCTCTATTAGAATGGTGTCATGTTCTATGTTGACTAATGGAGTTGGGTTTACCCCCAACCCCTGCTGTTGGAGAGAAGCATTTAGGTGTATATAAGCATCAGGGTTTTTCAAATGTTGTCCTCTTTTAACTTTCACTTCCAGGGAGAATTGTCGGGTCCTTTCTGGGATGGTGACTTCCTCTTTAATCTGAATTTCAACTGCATAAGGTAGCAATTGAGCTGACCTAAATGCTTTTTCTGGATCATCAAAGCCCATGGGATTATCCGCTAATCGGGACCAAGCTTTGAAGTTTATTAGGTCCAAACTAATGGCAAAGCGATTGAGAATGTCACTGCCTAAGTAAAAGGCGGCAGTGACGTCTCGCACGACCAAACAATTATGGACTATGTTCTTGTTGCCAATGGAGATTTTGAGCATACACATGCTTGGCAGGAGCTGTTTGGAATTATGTACTTCCAGGTCCATTTCCCATTTGTCTATCAGTTTGAATGTGGGAATGGCTGGATCTTTTGGGAGTTGGCAGAACATGGCTACGCTGATGAAGCTCTTACCGTTGTTCACACACACTCGAGCGAGAACAGAGTCCTTCCCATCATTTTACTGGACAGGGATGAACAACTGCTCTCCAATTTGCTGAATATCCGCCAGGCTCTGAGCTGATTTCACATCTTTCTGGACTATAGGAGTGGGAGTTTCTGATTGTGGATTAGTATAGAATTTCAGAGTGTTTCCTTCCAGCGTGGAATACCACTTTAGACTGGAAGGAAGGTTGATTTTCAGAAATAGAGAGGACCCCCCATCACCAGTCTGTTGTCCTACTGCTATTACTGTCACGTCTGGAATTTGGTTATTCTGGAAGTGGAATTCTACTTGTTCAGATTTTTGTTCGATCATGTGGCATGTGCCGTTTAAACTAACATGGTTGACACTCTGTTTTAATTTTATGGGTCGGCTAGTCTGGGTCCAGAGGACCTTGTTTACGCAATCTATTAGGGGTGAAAACCTTCTCAGGAGGTCATTCCCTAGTAAAGAAGGTGTGCCCTCTGGAGTCACAACTAAGACCGGGTGTTTCAACTTGTGTCGCCCAATTTTAATGTCCAAATCTGCCGTCCCCTCGACGGGAATTTCCTTCCCGTCAAAGTTCTGGAGTTGTCCAGGAAGTGAGGTGAGAGGAATTTCGTAATTCCCTCCCCTTCCTGCATTCAGTTCATCAAAGGCTCTTCTGGACAGAAGGGTAGCTTGAGATCCCGTGTCCACCAGCGCTGAAATCGTACCCTGCCCCTGTACTTGTACCAGGGCATAATATCTTCCCTCCTTCTCCTCAAGGAGGCACAGATAATGCACAATTCTGTGGAGAGCCTTGGGAATCTGAAAGAAAAATTTGTCAACTGGAGATCAGAGCCATTGTGGGTTCCCCTGGTTCCAGTTCTGGGCCCCCCCTCCTTTTTGGAGGCAGTCACCAGGATGGGTTTGAACCAGGGGATTTTCTTGCTGTTGGTTCTGGGATGAGATGATGGGCGGCGGTAGCTCAGTCTCCATATCTCCCCAGTCTGGATTGGAATCCTTTGGGACCCATTTTTCTTTGGGAGGAGTTCCCCCATCTCTGAAGGAGAAGATCCTTTTCCCAGGATCCTCTGAGGATCCTTCTCCCTCAAATTGGAAGACCTGTATTTTTTCCACAAAACAGGTCTGTTTGGGTACTTTGTTTCTCCTACCCCCCCTCTGCTCCTTTGGAGGCAGACTTTCAGGGGCAGGGGATTTTGTTTCCGGTTCCTGGGTTTCCAGGGGCTGTTTACAAGCGGGGAAGGAAGCTTCCTCCAAGGCTTTACACCCCCCTTCCCCTTGTGCCTCCTCCCTGGGAACCGGTGTGTTATCGGGGTTCTGCCCCCGTCATTGTTCTGGAGCACCAGGTCCAGAGTTTGGGGCATTCTGTGGTGGCATGCTCATCTGAGGGTTATGTTGCGCCCTCAGTATGTGACCCAGATCCCGTGCCATATTTTGGACCTGGCGCTCTAACTGGGAAACCCGCTCAGGCTGAAACGGGGCTCTGTTTTCTCCCCTGGGCTGATCCCGGGAAGGGTAGCTATCCCTTCTCTGGTAGTACCCCTGGTTGAGAAGATTTTGGTACCCCATTTTGGGGCTGGAAATTGGGCGGATACCTGGGGAAAAAGTTCTGCCCAGGATTTGGAGAATTTCTGCCCTCCTGTGGGAAGTTGGGAGGGAAGTTCCCTGGGTTAGGTGCTTGGCCGGATCCCCCCCTTGGGCTGGAGGAGTCCACACATAACCCAGGATTGGTCGGTTTCCCTTATAGCGGGGACTTACATCGTCAGGGGAGCGGGGGACCCCATTTGTGGGACTACCTCCTCGACTCCCTGTCTGTGGCTGGCCCGAGGGCCTTCTGGGCTGTGAAGTATTAGGTGCAGGTAGGTTTTTAGGCCCCCCCCCATCTCCAAATCCAAAACGGGGGTGACCTTTACCTCTGCCACCTTGGCAGCAGCAGGGGTGCTGTTGGTTTTGTGATTTTTCTGGGTATTGCTTTTATTTTCTATGGGCTTATGCACCTCATAGATCAGGGTAGCCTGTTCAATGACCCAGTCTAAAGATCTTTTCTCATGAAAATCTCTCACGAGCTGGGTCATTATATATTTGGGCAAGGCATGGAAAAATGTATTGACAAATTCTCTGCTGTCTGTGCGCACCCTTCTGGTGGTCTGCGCAAAGGCACGTTTCAGTTCTTGCATGAATTCTTGTGGGGCCTGATCCTCCCTACATTGCAAATTGTAGGCTGCCTTGCGAGCTTCTTGAGGATTTCTGTGAACAGAAAAATGTTTCAAGATGGCCGCCTTATAGGTGGACCATCTTAAATGATTTTGGTCCTCCAGCCCCGCAAAGAAACTGGAGTATTCTGGTGAGAAGGTCCACTTTACATATTGAAAACAGCTTTGGCTGTCCTTCAAATGGAAAGTCTCCATCATTTGCTTGTAGAGCTCCAAGTGTTCCCAAACAGAGTACTTGGCGTTCTTATGATAAGGCGTGATGACACTCCTGATTGCCTTAATCTGTTTCAATGGGTCCTTAAGCAAGGCCCTTTTTGCCTTATTGGCCTTTTTGGTTCAGGTAACCCTGGTCCATTCATCCTCTGACTCAGAGGCACTGCTCCCAGAGGTTCCTGTCTGATCTTCCAGGTTTTCCCGGATTCTGCGAGCCTGGGAATGGCTGGCAGAATGTGGGGACCTGGTCTCCTGTGTCCTGCGCCGCTCAGAGGAGTCTTCAGATCCCTCCTTGCTGCCAGGATTTGATGGGTACCCCCCCCCACTGACCTAACTGGGCAGAGGTTTTCAGGATGCCCTTATTGGGCCTACTCCCCAGGGGTTCCCCAATAAACTGGACTGTACTAGGGTGCCCATACCCGGATGCCCGCCCCTCCATTCCTGGGTGGTACTGGCCTATGAGCCCCATACTTTTGGCTGGATAGTAATCTGCCATCCCTGTGGCCCCGTGCTCATGTGCGCCAGGGAGCATGGGGGTGGCAGAGTCCAGGGACTGGTAGAGATGAAGGCCTCTGGCACTAGGGCTCCTAAGGTTATGCTCAGGAATCTCTCTTTCCCAGCGAATCTCATCTCTATCCGCCCCTGCTCCCTGTTGCCATGCAAGAGCCTGTGCTTTCAGCTCCTCAACTAAGTCCTTACTAGACTCTATCAGTCTCTCCTGCATGGCTACCTGCTGCTGGAGCCTATCGTTGTGCTGACAGAGAGCCTCATTCTCTCTCTGCGTTTCCCTGATTGGTCCTGGAGCACTGGGTCAGTCTTTGCTGCAGGGTGGTTACCTCCTGGGCACCGTCCCTACTGGCCTGCTCCTTTCTTGCCAGAGCATCTTCCACCCTCCTGGTGTGCTCCAGCAAGTTCTGGTGTTCTTTTTGGAGGTCACCCAGTCCCTGGAGGGCCAGGTGATTTTCTTCAATTTTCCTTCTTAAATGGCAGACTTCCTGGCCTAAGGTATACCTTTCCTGACTAAGAGCCTGCATTTGTGCCGCCAGGTCGTCCCTTTGCCTTTGAAAGGCACCAGCTTTCTGGCGTTCTTGGTCAAACTCTGCCTGGGTACCAAGTTTATTACTCTCTGCCTTTTCCCTATCTAGGTGGCCTTGCAGGGTGACTACCTGCTCAGCACATACCCTGTTGAAGTCCAGTTGTTGCTCCAGCTTTTTCTGGCTTTGCAGTAGGGAGTCCAAACCTTCTTGGTGTTCTTTCTGCAAGGCCTGAAATCTGGTATCCTGATCAGCCTTTTCCTGTTGCAGGACATCCATATCCTCTTTTATTTTAATGATATACTGCCTACTATCATTTTCTGACTCCTGGCTCCCCTGCAGCCTCTGCTCAGAAGAGACCAGGTCAGATTGGACCTTCTCTAACGCCATCTGTCGCTTATTCGCCAGATCTTGGCTTTCAGTACATTTATCCTGCATGTCTCCCATATATAGGTATAGGTATGCCGCTATCCTAACCATCTTGTCTTGTTCATCCTTAGCTTTTGGAGCCATGTATAGTTCACTCAGGGCCACATGTAAGGGACCCTGATCTCTCCATTTATCTGACCCTGTTTCAGTGACCTGTTGCGTGATGGCCTGCAACCAGACCATGCGGTCCTGGTGAGTCCACTCACCTCTCACAAATAACTTATGTAAGAAGTGCTCTCTGGCTATTTTCATGTCTACTAAGGTCGTCATTCTAGAGATTGGTCTCTGTCCTGACTTACAGAAGTTTGTATTTTAATTTTATTTTTGCAAAACAGACCTTTTCCTTAGAGCGTTCCTTTGAGGAGTGCTTTACAGCGTAACACAGCGTGGTGATCCGACCGGATACGTGTATCTGGTCAGCTGGCACACTGTATTAATCTGCACAAGTGATAGATCTAACCCAAACGTCCGGCTCGAGCCCCCAATTTGTAAGAGGATTCAATTCAACCCTACAGCTAAGTCAATGCCTAGTCTGGGATACTGAATGGAAACCCTTATTGATATATCTTTACGTCCAGTTCATGCGTTCTGGATGACTACCCCTATATAACACCCCTCTCTTGGAATCCCCCTGACCCCACTGAGCCAAGAAGTAGTTCTGTTTTGCAAGTTTAAAAGGTTTATTTGATAATTTAAACAATATATATATATATATATATATATATATATATATATATATATATATATATATATATCACACCTTATAATAAATTAATAATTGAATATCACACTTAATCTGAGCAGTAATCAATAATGGATAGTCCGGCACTAGCACACTCCTTTATAATCAATGATGAGTGGTTATAGGATGGATACGATAGCAACAATACTTTTATGGTTTCAAATGAATGCAATGTGGAATGAAAATGCAATACAGAAAATACTCAATATGATTTCAACAACACAATGTAATCACTTTTCTCTGGCAATCCACTCCCCCCTTTATGCAATGCAAGGAAATGGAAGGGAAGCACACAGTTTTCAGAAATGCAATCAAATGTAATTCAGTTCACCCCAGCAAGCTTAGACTACAGAAGTTTGAAACACAGGCCCAAAATGCTTTTATATGTGCTGGCAATGAAGTGAAAAATATGCTAAAATGCTTTTAATTCCCTGTAGAGGTTCAGGGTGAGTGGTATCTAGTTAATATTAGTCCAGGCTCACTGTATCAATGATTCAGGGATGGTTCTTAAGAGGCAAACGAATTTTTAGCAAGGAAAGCAAGGAAGCTGCTGTTTTCACACGTGGCTGGATTTTTAACCAAATCGCAAATCGCGGTAAAATTCGCGAGTGCGAGAATCGTGATTACGGCAAAAGTATGAGGAGTAGGACGTCGGTTCTAGGCCTCTTGAAAAGTTGAGATTCTAAGCTTTCAGAGGAAAGTTAAACCAAGTTCTTAGCTCAAACGGTTCCAGAGATACGGACGATTAAATAAAGGTAGCTTTTTGGATTTGAAATTTTAAAAGTTCAAAGCGACAGGTTACAGCTTGCAGATAGAAAATGACAGGTGACAGCTTTGCAAATGACAGGTGACAGTTAGGAGGCAGTTCTGGTTAGATTAAAATAGATTGAATTATATTATTTTAACTAAGAGATTGGTTCTGCACAGTTCTGCTAGGTACTCACAATATATTTTTGAATTAGGCCTCGCCACGGATGTGGTCAACAGGTTTTCTTCACTCGCCACAGACGGTTTCTGCGCACAGCGTCTGGGTCAGCTCTACTCTGCTGGTCTGATCTGGGTCTCTGGTTCTGCTAACAGCGGTCTCTGGTTCTGATCAGGTCTGTGGGTCCGGATAGAGCGGTCTCCGGTTCAGCTGGTCTCTCTCTGGATACAACACTGCTTTCTGGCAAATGGCAAGAGTTCTTGCAAAGAATTCAAACAGCTCGCCTGGCTGTGAATAGTTGCAATGATTTGAGGCCTGCTAAAGAGGGATTTAGCTTGTAGTTGACCTCTCTGCTACAAATTCTGAAGTAAAGTCTTGGTCTCTGAAGGTGGATAGATTGAAGTCTCTATGTTGGCTCCCTGGAGGTTGATGGAGGTAAAGTATGGATATTCCCGGCAGAGCGTCCCGCAGCAGATGGAATAGAATGTCCCTATCTGTCCTGACTGTCTGCTTTTATGTGTTTTGAAAGTGAGTGGAGAGGCTAGCTTTCTAGGCCCTACCCCTCTCCACTTGTCATTGGCCACTTCCTCCTCTTCCCTTTGATTGGGGGAATGAAATGAAGTGTCATCATGATGAGGTCTGTTTATGATACAGAGAACCCACCCCTGTCAACTTTACACACAATCTATATCTGATCCTAATAGACATATTTCATAGATAGACAGTTGTTTTGCATTGCATACACGCATCAGGCATTTACTGATGGTAGCCCCTGTTCCAATTCTGTCGTTTCTAGGAGCTTGGGTTCAAAAATGGCAACATATTTCACTTTTTGGTTGGGTTACCAATATTGGATTTGTCCCCGCATTTACACAAATGTTCGCAAAGCATGTGGGCATTAGGTGGTGGAGTGTCAGATTTTTAACATACATACATTTAGAGTAATATCCTCTTTTCCGCTAAAACCCCCCTGAACATACCACCGGGTCCTAACACGTCTTCAAATGTGCACAGAAAAATCACAAGAATAATGATATCACTTATAAAATTTTCACAAGTCCGCTCTATGAATGATCCATCTTTTTAGATTCATGTTCTGGCCCCAAAGGGGTGTGGTTTCCCTCAGCACAAGGTTGAATTTCTGGTTTTTCCAGTTCTGCCAAGCCAGCTTGCTCTCACAGGCAGTGCTCCTACCCTTTCCTTCCAGGAGGAAGCCACTTTTACGACCCCCATAATAAAACATTTGCCTGAGTCAGGACAGGGCTTTGTTCAATTTCCTGCAGAGCCCAGGCAATTCAATCAGAGAAGTGTCATATCCCTTTTGGTGGGAACAGCAAAAGGCATCTAGGCCTGGGAACACAGCTGTTGTGCAAGTCTCAACTCCTGTCGGGGGTAGCTGGTGGGCAGAATTCAGTTTCATTAAGCCAGGTTTCAGATAAAATGTCACTTTTTGTTCCCCAGTTTAAGTCAAGACAATTTTTACATATGCAGCTAGAATGCTGATTCTAAGTTCAAAACTATGACATTTCAACAGTGACAAACTATGTGACACTCAAAAGTAGGTCACTCAGTTAATTTAAACATTTTCGATTTTTGGTAGTTTTAAATCCAGTTTCAGTTAGGCTGCTGCAGACCTGCAAAGCTCAGCCAGTCTTGTTATGAACATTCAAGTCACTTCAGAATATAACTTTACATTGTATCCACCTCTCAGTAAGTCTTTCTTTGGCCTGCTTTGGGTTCATTTATTCAGTTTTACACAAAAGTCTAGTTGTTTTAAAACGCTGGCTTTCTGATAGTGGTGAGTACTGGTAATGCAACCATTTTTGGGATTTAAGAAAATGAATTCCCCACAGTTCTAGGTTGCTTTTGGCAATCAGCATTGCCATTCCCAATGGTTTCAGGCTACTGTGTGGGTAGTCCAATGGTGGTTTTAGGCAGTGCCCTTCTGTGCCCATAACATCAGCAAAAATGGGTGGCAGCCTATTCTTCATGCATTTCCCTGGGCATTTTCTGGGAAGCTCTGGTCATCATGATGTTTTCAATGCCAGTACTGCACAGTTTTTGTGGTAGGGCTCGGATGCATGGGTAAAAACATCCCACAGAACTATTGCGATAAATGACTTTTTCCCGACAACTCTCATATCAGTATCAAGAGTGCATCCCTTTTCCTTCTTGAAACTGTCTCTCCTCTGCATTCCTTTACAGTGTGGGTTGTATGTTTTATTGTGCTAGAACTGTCTGTTGAATAATAATAAAGTAGATATGTATATACAACCTTGACTGGACAGTCCTTTTTTTGTCATTCGGCAATATTTGTATTTTTGCTGTGTTGCAACTACCCAACAATCCAGGACCCTGCGGATATAAACCTGCCGTTCTGTCCATGCTACCAAAATTAGACAAGGAAGTTTATAATTTGCTTGTTTTTCCAATATGTTCGGATCCCTTCTGGAGTAATAGCGTTGTGTGGCTGATTGATGGTTTAGAAAACAATATTCATCCCTGGACGACTGGTGCCCTGAATGTTGATTCGTCACAATGACCCTTCTCGTGTCTCCAGCACAAATCGCTGACGCAGAGTGCTAAGTGGGGAGGGCTTGTGCAAAGCCTGAACGGTGAATCAGAAATTGTTTTTTAGTGTAGCTCAAAGTGTACTTTAATGGCGCAAAGTCCCTTTGTGAGGCACTAAACATTTAATAAATGAGTCTACTGGGACCCCTTTGTTTGGTGTTTTGTCTGTGCTTGATGCAGTACTCGTGTGTTGTTGAACCAGAGAGTTGTTTTTAATCTTAGGATTTAGTTTGACTTCTTTTAGTCTGTATCCTTCTAAGAGGCCTACCCTTAATAAGTTGAAGGGGTCACATTTTGTTTGCGGATCCAATAATGCTCTCTAATGCAGAATTTAGATTGTGAAATGGGTCTATGTATTCCCTGCAGAAGCCTGCAGGACCTTGGAAATATAGTCCGAGTCTTTCACAATTAGGGCACCCATCTTGAAAAAAAGAAAAATCTTTGGTCATCTTGGTTACCCAATTATTTGTAAATATTTTGAAACGGAGACAACAAGAGACAACAACAAAAGCCATAACTAAATTATGAACATTGGATATTCTGAAACGATGTCATTGTGAAGGAAATGTACCAAGGTATTGATTTCTTGAGCCACCTTGTTTTGAGTAAGGTTTTTATTGGCATTTTTGGTTAGGTAAATTGATGGCATGAATGGCCTTCACCATAATTGACAATTTGGTCTATGTTTTCCAACGTGAACACCTTTTGAATTAGGGTACACATAGAGGGATCCCCCTTACTTGTGTATAGGTGCGTTGCAAATGCAATATCATATCATGTCATATGTGACCTTGACAAAAGACCACTAAGCTATTTGCTTACAGCCTGATATTCCACCTTGCCAGTCACTTTGGCTTGAGTGCCAGGATGCCTAAACAGTGACACGTTGTGCTTTTAAAACTTTACACATACACATATTGCTAGTCCTTCTAGTGCTTATTTATCAAATAGACTACTGCAAAGCGTGTACATAGTGCTTCCAGAGAAGTCAATATTGAAACTTTAAAAATATTAAAATCACGCTGTTTGGATTTTTTGGGATTGAGGTGCGTTGACCACATCACATGCTGACTAATGTGTTTCCATTTCCCCGATAAACAAGCATAACAAGCATTGACAATACCAACAGTTTGGGCTTTTGTGTAGGCATAGAAAAAGCATAGAAAAGGCACTTGGCAGGCACTGCTATAGTGGTATTAACTAGCCATTGATGGTAGCAAGTGCAAAATGATGCAAGTACCTGGGAATTTAATAGTTGTGCCTGGCATATGCCTAATATGTATACACACGCCAAAACTGTTTCCTTTGCCAATGCTTGTTTTTAACCAGACATCAGTGAAGGACCTGCAGAGCGCTTCTACATCGAGTGGCTGAAGGCCGGCCTGGTAATGTGTCTTTTGTTTCATCAGCAGCTTGTTTGCAGCTCTAATTAATTCATTAACTCTCAGAAGACTGCTTTGAAAAAACCCTGGCAGGTGCTTCAAGTGCACAGTCTAAGGGTAAGGCTTGATTAAGGAGAGCTCAAAGAGCTCCCATGAGGAGTAGTTTTGGGCAGGCGGAGGCAGGAAGGGGGGGGAATGCCCATAGGGATTAGCATGGCCATCGGCAGTCAATGGTTGGGCTCCAGCCATCACATCTTTGTTTTTGCTTTGTCACCCCAAGTGGGACGGGTATACCCAGACGTGGGTCCCGTGCCTGCTGGGCCTAGAGACCCAAGCTACTCCTCACTGATGAGGCCCAACAAGGCCGAAACATGTTTGGGGATGCTTGTGGTCTCGTGCAGAAGGGATGTGACCTAGCAGTTCGGGCTGGACTGTCCCTTTTGGGGTGGGACCAAGCCTGATTTGCATATGGTCTTTCCCTTCTGTAATGTCTTGGCAAGCGAAGAATGATGGTCTGGAGGGTTGCCCATAGCAACGCCAGTGGTCAAGATTCAGTCTAAACCTTCCAGCCATCACCTATTTGTTTTTGCTGGGCTCATAACCAAACAACACCTATAGATATGATATGATATGACAGTTTATTTATATAACGCCTATACACAATGTGTTTCAAAGCACTTGAAGGCATTGGTGGGAACAAGGGAAAATACAATGACATTCTTACAGGCCATGAACAGTAATGTGAAATTAACTATTGTACTCGGCCTGACGATATTTCAGATAGTGCAAGAGCTAAGACATAGATAAGGAAGGGTGGGGAAGAGTGGGAAGGAAATGGAAACAGACAGGCGACTACCGTACTAGGCCTGAAGACATTTCTAGCAGAGCCGGAGAAAAGAAAAAGGTCAGGGAGAGGGGCGCAGAAAGGGAGGGGAGGAACAAAACAAGCGACTATCATACTAGACCTGACAACGTTTCAGATAGTGCTGGAGGTAGGGGGAACAGTAAGGGGATGGGGGATCGACAGACGAGGTTGCTACATTACTAGGTCCAGGGACAATTCTGATAAAGTAAGTGCATAGAAGAAAGTAAGGGCAGGAAGGGAGGAGATAGGAAAAGGGAGAGGGGATGAGAGAACAGAGAGTAAGCAGTCAAAATGAGTGGAGAAGCAAGAGAGGAGAGTGAATACAATTGCAGAAGTCAAAAGTAACACATAATGTTGCAAGCCAGGATACAAGATGAAGATGGGAACAGCATGATTCAGGGCCACCATGAGTACAAGATGCAAAGGAAGTCCAGCATGAGAGTTGAGAAAGGGTGACGCACCGTGAATCAATGAAGTCCATAAAAGTAAAATCCAGCATTGGCCACAAGACGGTGATGGTGAAACCAGAATGTATCAGGGCAGACTTCTGTGTGTGGGAAGGGGGGGCACAAGGGAAAAACACAGCGGGACCAGAGAGGGTGGGGATGGCCTGTGGGGACAGGGGGTGTAAACACATGTTGTTGCATACTTACCTGCTGTTTTAGCAGGGGGTCGGACCCTGGATCCTGAGCGGAAAGCAGGAAGGCACCAGGTGGGCGGGGCTTGGTAAGTGGTGAAAAAGATCGGCAACCAGGAACGCACCAGGTGGGCGGGGCATAGGCCAGGTGACCTAGATCCACTTATACCTGCTCCCCAGCTGCAAACGAAAAGAGGCTGCAGGGCTCCTTAAGTAGGGAAAAGAGCGGCAAGCAGGAAGGCACCAGGTAGGCGGGGCTTGCTAAGTGGGGAAATTGAGCAGCAACCAGGAAGGCACCAGGTGTGCAGGGCTTAGGCCAGGTGACCTAGATCCACTTACACCTGCTCCCCAGCTGCGCCCCTAGACTGTGTCTCCCTGCTCATATCTCATTCCTCTGTGTCCTTCATATGCCATCCCTCCCTATCTGTACTCTATTACACTAGTTTAGTGGTAGGTGTTGCAAGAGACACCTAAAAGCCCAAACTTAAAAAGGTCACATCTTAAGACCTAATGTATGCGACTGCATTTGTGCTCTGATACAAAGCTTGACTTGACCCCTCTGCTGTCCACCCAATTGTAGCCCTATGGGTTGCTAAGACTGCGGCTGCCACATCCTTGCTACACAAACAAAGAGATGAAGCAGCAGACACAGATTGCACAGATGCTATTGGATGTGTATGCAGCACCATATTGTCTAATTTAATATTGAATTTGCTGCCCTTTGGGTGTCCTATGTCATGCTCTTTATTGGGGTTCTATTTATTGGTGAAAGTTACATGTTACTCATGCTCCACATGATGATGCACACATTGCAAAGGGTTTAATAATAATAATTTGGCATTTATATAGTGCTACGAACCCTCAGGTATCTGAGAGCTGCTTATTATTACCCACGGTGTGTGGCACTCATTTATCGACCTCAGAAGGATGAAAGGTTGAGTTTGGCCCCGCCGGGATTCGAACCTGCGTTAGCTCTGCACCAATGTCAAAGCGAGCGCTCTTTGACCGGCTATATGTAGACCCTGAACTTTTTCAGTGTTCTGTTGGCGCCTTTCCAGATGACAAATTGCATGTGGCTGACTCGTACCTCATCCGGTTTATGACAACGAAAGGAAAAGATTGATGCATCCTCTGAAGAGGGTTTAATCACTGCCACCATCATTCATTTGTTTGAACGTGTCATTGGATGAATCGATCCTATTGCACCTATTGCACCGAGGTGACACTTTGCTCTTGTACAGGGAGGGCTCTTGCTTGGCCCTTGCAGGTTCACACCCACTAGGGCTCCCTACTTCCCTATAAAGCCCAAGAACTAAGAGATGCTCCATGAGCCACGTGACCCATCTCCAGGAGTCCTTCCACCTCACAGGATGTCATGCTGAGGTCTGTCCCTTTGACCAGATTATCTTCACTTACATTACTGGGCTCTTATGATACCTGATCAGAGAACATCTCACATCGACAGGTATTCACCTAGCGTAGACTTTAAAGAGCCACGGTTTGCCCACAGTAAAATAAATGTTCTCTGCAGACACCTAAAGTAGGTGCAGGAGCAACATTATATCAATGGAGAGAATTCTCACAAACACAGGTTTCCCTTGAGTCTATTAAAACCCATTGAGATGCAAACAGACAGTAAATACATGGCTGAGATTTGTTCTAACAAATAAAAATGAATATTATCTTTAAAAGTTGTCATAACCACCTGTATTACATAATGATGCATTAGTAATAATAGACATCTTGAGAACTTCCCGGTTGCTAAGAGCCAGGAACCACCAGTTGATGCTGTTTTGATGTGCGCTCACTGGGTAATAAGAATGCTTAAATGCGAGCGTAAATCCTCAGCTGGATTCTCTCTGCTCTATAACTCAACAGCTCATTTATCATTCAGATAAGCCCAATGTTTCTCTTGTGAGTTTTTAGTTATGCATGTATCAATGGTGTTAACCATATTTTGAGGTACTTGGGTAAGTTACCAGGGTAATCCAGATATGGACCCCTTGCTCACTGTGCTCAGAAGGGCACAGTTGCACATCACTGATGAGGCGTGACCAGGTCAAAACGTGTCTGGGGTTGCTGTTGTTACTCTTTTTTCAGAGGAGATTCGCCTAGCATTTCAGTGCTGGACTGCCTTTAGGTGGGACAAAGACTGATATGCATATGGATTTTTCTCCTCTGTGAAAAACGCGGTGAGCTCAAACGTGGTTGAGACTCTCTCTGGGGCCATCCACCCAAGAACAGGTCAATGGGCTGTGTTTGTGCCGGTAGAGGGACTCCCAGACCTTCTTTTGCATATTATGAGCTACTTGCGGTCTCACCCTAAGCTACCAGGATAATCCAGATGTGGACACCTTTCTCACTGTGCTCAGAGAGGCACAGCTCCACCTCACTGATGAGGGACAACCAGGCCAAAACACGAGCCTGACGTTGCTGTTGTTACTCTTGTTCAGGAGAGATTTGCCTAGCATTTCCGTGCTGGACTGCCTTTGGGTGGGACAAAGACTGATATGCATATAACATTTCTCCTCTGCGAAAAAGCTCAGTGAGCTAAAATATGACTGACACTCTCTGGGGGGCCATTCACCCAAGCACTGGTCAATGGGCTGTGTTTGTGCTGGTAGAGGGACTCACAAACTTTATTTTGCATATTTTGAGCTACTTGGGGTCTCACCCTAAGTTACCAGGATAATCCAGACGTGGACCCCTTGCTCACTGTGCACAGAGAGGCACAGCTTCACCTCACTGATCATGCCCGACTAGGCCGAAAGACGTGTCTGGGGTTGCTGTTGGTCCTCTTGTTCAGAGAAGATCAGCCTAGCATTTCGGTACGGGACTGCCTTTGGGTGGGACAAAGGCTGAAATGCACATGGAAATTTCTCCTCTGTGAAAAGCGCAGTGAGATAAAGCGTGGTTTAGAGTCTCCCGGGTGCCATCCACCCAAGAACAGATGAATGGGCTGTGTTTGTGCCGGAAGAGGGACTCCAAAAGCTTCTTTTGCATAGTTTGATGTGCTTTGAGTTACACCCTAAGTTACCAGGGTAATCCAGATCTGGACACATAGCTCACTGTGCTCAGAGAGGCACAGCTCCACCTCACCAATGAGGCTCGACTATGCCGAAACACGTGTGTGTGGTTGTTGTTGGTGAACTCTTGTTCAGAGGAGATTTGCCTAGCATTTCAGTGCTACAATGCCTCTGGGTGGGAAAAAGACTGATATGCACTCGGAGGATAGTTCAGGGGCAATGCGCTCGCCTTGAAAGCAGGACAGCAGGGAGAAAAACAGGTTCGATCCCCGGGTCTGAGCGTAGAAACCTCTGGGTATTAAGTGTGTTATAAATAACCAATCATAATCATATGGACATTTCTCCTCTGTGAAAAGCGCAGTGAGCTAAAGCCTGGTTGAGACTCTCCCGGGGTCCATCCACCCAAGAAAAGGTTAATGGGCTGTGTTTGTGCCGGTAGAGGGTCTCCCAGACCTTCTTTTGCAAATTACAATGGAGTAGGTTTTCCGATTCCCCTACATTGGGCTAATGCTACACTGCAGTACTGAACAATTCTCTTCCTCGTGAAGATCTTGTCCACAGTCAGTCCTCAGAATGTTTCTTGCTTCTGTGGTTACAATGTTTAACCAGCAAACCCTTAGAAGTGTCATGGGGTTTCCCCCCATTCTGTCCTGCGTGGGTAAGAGCCACAGGTTACACACCATCTCATTACAGAAATCCCTGTCATAATAGTAGAAGTAGCAATGGCTTCAAAAGGCCAAGTAGAGTGTAGTTCTGTGAAGGGAAAGAGCAAGTAGTGTGATACATGCTTAAAGGCAGTCATGACTGCAATACTTAGAAAAGCAAACTTAGTGCTAAAAACAGCAAAATGTATTCCAAGCGCTTTAATGCTCAAAGGGCCATAAACAGGCCTGTTAGCAGGTTTGAAATGTAGTTATATAGCAAGAGGGTTTTAGTAGTAGTGTCACCAAAACATAGTATGGAGTATGTTTCTGTGTTAACATACATTCATTCATTCATTTATGTACCCGTTTAACAAAGCAAAGCGGTTAGCAGCGTCAAACCTTGATCATATCATACATGCATGCAAAGCCGTTTATATATATAATTTTGAGCAAGCCAGTACATTAAACCTATATGCCTACATATAATAATAGCTGTAATGAGTAGGCAGTGAAATCAAATCCACTTCATTTTCTATGTTAAAGTAATAAACAGCACCTTGCTTAAAAGCTAATGGCAAAACACCTTGTGACGCAGAAGCCTTGAGATGAGTACATTTAGGGCTTGTAATTCGGCTTGAAGCTGTTAGAGATAAATTGTTTAGAAGTTTGATATTTCGGCAGCACTCTGAGGGGAGGAACCAATCATATTGTTTACCTTTAACCTAGGAAGAATAGGGAGGAACCTCTAAGTCAGAAAGCAGGGGATTTGCCCACCAAGTGACAGCATTTATGGTAAGGGGGATTTCCGAGCAAAGGACCCTATACGTATGCTGCTTGCCCAAAACCCAGGGCTGCTGCTTTTGCTGAAGCCATGCCAGTGGTTACAGGGGATGTGAGCTCTGAGCTACACCTTAAACAAATTATTGAGTTTTGGCTTGATAGAATGATTTGCAATTCTGGTCCTGTGATTCTGTGATTTTTTGCATTGCATTGAATATTGTCATATATATTGAGATGATTGTTTTATTGATTTATGCCTTTGGTTTAATTTTGTTTCATAGAATAGGTTTCAGCACCTTTACACAATATTGCTCCAGACAATGTTGCTTCAGTCAATTGAGCATTTTGATTTGACTTTAGAAGTGCTGTGCCTTTTCCTTACCGAAAGGATAAAGGATGGGCAGGGCTTTTGGTATTGGCAATGTGAATTAAGCCCCAATATGAGAGTAATGATGTTAATTGATTTAGTAAAAAAAGTGACTTGTTACCTGCCAAACAGATGTGTTTCAATCTTATGTTGAACAAGTGAGGGATTTGGAAGATGACAAAAAAGCTTGAACAATCTGTTGAATTAGTGAGATGAACTGAGGGATTTTTAATGTAAATAAAATATTTATTTTACATACAACATTGTTTGTCGTTGGCTCTTGGATATAATGGTACAGTGAAAAGCTTCTCATTAGCACAACGTTAAGTATTGCATTTTTTCTCTCACCAAAGTCTTACTATTTTGTCAAATGTATGCATTTATGTGTGTATTTATTTATTTGTATACAGAAGGAACAATGCTCGTTTGATCACAAAAGAATGTACACTAGCTAAGAAATCAGATTTGTCGGGAAGCAGAGAGATTCTTACAACGGGGTGAGTTTGAGGGACATTCGGACCAGGTTGTGGAGGGGAGCAAATGGAACAGTCACCAGGGACAATACATAAGAGGACATACATAGATTAAAGACAACCAAAATTGGTAATTCTTAATTGCAGGTAGGTGGTATGGCCAGCGTTGCTCAGGATGTGGCCATGGTGGGTGACGTGGTAGAGAAGAGGCAGAGGAAGTGAGGGACAGAGGCAGGTTAGAGGCGAGGGACATTGTTTAGCTAGCAGGCAGTTGAAAGGTAGGTTAAGAGGGTAACTCTGAGGCGAAGAGTTAGGTTTTTCAATTTGGTTTTGAACAAATCTGTGTGGACTTTTTCTCGGATGTCCACAGGAAAAGAATTTCATGCAAGTGGAGCAAGAAGAGAGAGAGAGCAGCAGAAGTGAGAAGAAGCAGAGGGAGGGTGAAGAGCCACATGGAGGCTGAGCAGAGATTACGAGAAGGCATGTTGAGTTGGGTAGAGGACGATAGATACAGTGGTGCCGTACTGTAGATACATTTGTGAACCAGGAGAAGAAATGTAAATCTGGCCAGGTTTTGCATTGTCAGACATCCATCCTGATGACAGTAGGAGGAAATATGTGTGAAGTGAGGGAGTTCAAAGAGAGTTCTGATAGCAACTTTAATGATCTTGTAGAGAGGACAGAAAGCATAATTGGTGAAACCAAAGTGGATGCTGGCACTTTACTTAAGTTTAGAGAAGACACAATTGGTTGAGAGATGCTTGATGGTGTTGAAGGAAGGAGGGCTCTGATTGCCCTACTATTTAGGAGTTTGAGGCAAGCTCCTCTTCCAGTTTTTGAGATGAAAGTAGAGAAGGTGTGAGAAGGGTCATAGATGATGCCAAGGTTTCTAACTGAATAAGAATAGGGGAGAGTATCAGGTGGGAAATGGATAGGCAGAGGAAGGTATGAGAGAGAGCTTTTGGCAGGGAGGAAGAGCACCTATGCTTTGATAGAGTTTAACATCAGAGAGTGCAAAACCATCCAACAGTTATTGTCAGAAATAACATTGTAAATTTGATAGAGAGATCAGAGGAGAGTTCATCAAAAGAGAAGAAGATTTGAGTGCTGTCTGTGCACAGTTGGTCCAAGTCCCAAAGGAGGAGATTAGTGCCCCACGTGAAGAGTTTTGGAGTGTAAAGATTAACAGACCCAAGACAGAGCCTTTGTGGAACACAAACAGTTGGAGGAGTGAGTTGAGAGGTGTTACTTTTCCAGGAGACAGAGAAGTGGTGAGATGCAAGATAGGATTCAATACAGGCAAGGGTTTGATTGCTCCTCCCAAGAAAAAAATAGCAAGGAGATTAGAGTGCTCGACTGTGTCAAAGACAGCAGACAGGTCAAGAAGAATTAGTATAAAGGATAGGTTGGAGTGCTTAGCAGAGGCGATGATGTTGGACACATTTATATGAGCAGTTTCCATTGAATGACCGGAGTAGAATCCTGCTTTCAGGGGGTCTCAAAGGTTGAGGATATCTTCAAAAAGACTTTAGAGTAGTGTGGACTACAAGGGTTTTGCAAGTTAGACATGGGGAATCGTTTGCGGGCTTCTAAAACGAAATGGGGCTAATATCAGGACAATTAATGTGGCAGGTGAATGTTTTGGGGCATTGGGAATCGGTAAAGACATTTTTCAGAGGCATCATCGAAGCTAGAAATGTACTGTTGAAATAAACACAAACATTTTCTCTAGGATATATCAAACTGACATGGATTTTCTGTAAGCTGTATGAAACGGCATTGTACTTGTGTGAGTCTAATGTAGAAGCTAGAATTGTGTAAGCTAGTATCGCAATTTTCTAACATGAACTGTGGTTAGCTCTGGGAAAACATGCCTGGAACTGTTGAAACTGGCTTTTCAATATACATTTAAAAGTCTCTTTTCAGCCGTGCAAAGTCACGTTGAACATGCCAAAAATTCACTGAATCGGGCCTAAAGAGATTTGGTAACTAAACGCAAAGTTTGATTAAGTGGTAAAACATGCAGTATTTACAAATACTGCATGGTTCACAAGCACTGCTACATTTATAGTAATTCAAAAAAAGTTGCGGCTAATTCTTCATTGAGATAAGTACCATGTATTTAACAACTCAATTACAACTACTAGTTATGTTGGTGGGTAATTAGCCTGTAGTAGTCACACCAAGTGACACTAGCTCAAGGTCACTACAAATAAACTGTATATTGGAATGTAAGACCAATTGCGCTGCATCCTAGCCAATAAGAGTGTATTTTCATAATCAACGGTGTTCCAAATCACAAATGACTCAGCAATTGTTGGTGCAATGCTTTTCACTGGCTACCCAGTGAAAAGCATTGCACCAACAATTGAGAAGTCATTTGTGATTTGGAACACTGTTGATTATGATAATATACTCTTATTGGCTAGGATGCAGCGCAATTGGTCTAATATTCCAATATAGGGTGCATTTATAGTCACTCCACTGTCTTTAAAAATTGTGTAATTATGTGTAGATTCTACTGGCAAATAATGTATGTTTAGCCACTAACCAGGATGTTAGTGGCTGTGCCAAAATGGATTGCGCTCCGCAGGAGTACAAGGATAAGTAGGGGTAAAATTGCCTTCTCTGCCCGCACACATCTGCAAAACAAAACCCAATGCAATCATACAAGTAAAACAGGGAGAGTTAATACTGCTCTCTCGTTTTGTGTCAACATAGGCCGAGGGATATGCTCTTAAGATATGATATGGCATTTATAACGCACCTGCATACAAGTGTTTCTTGGCACAACAAGACAAGGAGGGGGAAACAAAGGGAGGACAAGATAACGATCTTACTAGGCCTTGTTTCATTCAGATTGTGCAAATGTGGGGAAGAGGGAAGAGGAGAAGTGCCAGGGCGGACAAAAATGTGGAAGTGCAGTTAACTCACAAGTGCAGCCAGGGCACAAAAATGCAGAGAGTAGGTACTGTAGGGTTTCAGATACAGACCCTAAAGTGCTGGGGAGCCCGGAGGCAGTGCAAGGACAACTTGACATGCAGGAGCCTGGGCCCAAGTTCAGAGGGTGAACACGTGACCAATGTTCGGAGCAGTCAGGTGCATCAGCAGGGCAGAAGAAAAGAGAAAGCGGAGTTGCTTCTGGAACCGGAGGTGGGTTCTGCTCAGGTTTGAGAGAGACCCCAGTCGAGGAGATAGATCTGCCCCCAACTCTCTGCTTGGAGAAGCGTCTGCCCCTCAGAGATTTGGAGGTGGATGAGCAGAGAGCTCAAGAAGGAAATTTTTTTGGAAGAGAAAGTTAAAGGTAGAGTGGTCCCAAGCCCCAGAAAGCCTTGTGGACGATGCAGAGGGTTCTGAAGTTCATCCTTGAAGCTACGGGGAGCAACTGAAGAGATTTCAGAGCTGGAGAGATATGATCCCTGGGCTTGAGGCCAAGGATAAGTGTTGCAGTCCTGTTCTCAATAAGTTGTAAAGGTCAACAAGAAGAGACAGGAAGATTTAGAAAAGAAGCTGTTGCGATAGTCCAGCCTAGGGAGGACCAGAGCTCTGTAGACAGTGAGCTTCCGGGGGAAAGTGACAAAAGGAAGAATACCTCTGATGTGCAGCTGATAGTTCGACTTCTTAGAGACATCAGAGATATGAGGAAAGAAGGAGGGGGTGGAGTCGAAGATGACACCAAGGTTCTTAGCCTCACAGGATGGAGCAGGGCGAGGGCCCAGAGTGGGTCACCAGAGAGAAAGAAGAAAGGAGGAAGTGGGTGGCCCAATGAGGAGGATCTCAGTCTTATTGGCATTACGGCAGAGATCATTGGTGGCACACCTATACCCTAATATTGTAACCAATGTCCAGTGCTTCCCCAATAAGCAAATCAGAGTAGACATTTGTTTTTGCTGAGGGCCAGGACCACTACCCAGACATCAAATGTATATCACTAGTTTTTCTACTTGCATTCGAACACTTTGGAAAAATAAAACACAAGACTAAAACACAAGGTCCGTGCTAATGCTCTTTGCGCAAGTTTGTTGTAATCGCGTCTACCATTTTGGACTGTAACCGCAAGCAGAATATTGTTCCCATTCAAACCTATTGTGTTGTGTACTTACCTTTTCACGCTTTTAAATAAATAAAACACAGGACATATTTGCAAAACCATGCTTTCAAGTTCTTGCTGACCCTCCTTGTGCATATTTGCTGCAATCCCATCTGGCACTTGAACCTTTACCCACAAGCAGATTCAAACCTATCCCAATTTCGATTTTTTTTTTAGCACATAGCTGGTCCCTGGTGGCCAGCCAACTTTAACCCCATTGCTCGTCCCTCAAAGTCCTGGCCAGTAGCCAGATTGTCATGGTCATGGCTTTTGGCCATGACCCGGACAATCTGGCCACTGCCCATGGCCACAGGCCATACCTCAGTCTCCAAAGGTATATCACTATTCTTTGTACCTACATTATGACACTTTTCAAAAAATAAAACACAGACACATTTGCAAAACCATGCTTTCAGGTCCTTGCCCATGTGGCATGTATTGACCCACTTTTGCTGTACCATGCGGCATCCCTGTGTTCTGATGGTGCCAGAAATATAAAAATGGCTGCAAAACCTTTGTGCGCGCCAAAACCTTTGAAAATCGCACTTTGCAACACGAAAAGATGGCTGCCAAAACTGCCATGCATGTTGTCAGTGGTGGAATAGCGATCTCACTCCTGAAACATGTCACTGGGCTTCACAACAAGTAAAAATGGAGCGCAGAGGGAAAAGCAGTGCTTTGCTGAAAGAAATCCAAAATCTTGCTTTTAAATCCTTTTTTTTTGTTTGCTGAAACTGCAGAATGCCGGTATAAAACACCCTCAAACATCCAATATTCTTGCTGGGTGGCACAATGCACTGAGTTCCAGAAATCATTGTGAAATTGCAATATCCTAAAAAGCTGAATTTGTCATAAAAAACATCCACTGCAAAAGTTGCCTGCCTGTGAAATCTGTCAAAATCTGGGCGCAGTACCCTCGGCCGCCTGCATGACAGCTGTCAGAAGCCTGCATTAAAACTGTAATTTATACAACCGAAATCTAATGTCAGAAAACTAAGTCACCTGTTATTGAGAGTAACCTCTGTAATAACTGTTTAATCCCATGGTTTAGAATCTGGAATCAGTGTTCTAGCTGCTTGTTTTGAAATTACAAGTTTGTTTGAAGCAAAGGAAAAATGCAACAGAAATAACCTTTGAATTTAAGCCTGACTCAAAGCCACCAAACCAGTACAACAGCTTCCCCCACAGAGGCAAGGCATCTCTCTCTCCATGAGGAAATCACACCTATGTGATGATTATAGGGTGGGGGAAAAATTTGGTGTGCCAGGGGAAGAGGCAATGGACTTCCCCCAGTCAAAGGAAGGCTAAGTGTGAAGGGTCGTAAAATGGCCTGGGCCCAGGAGGAACGGGGAGGAGACTGCTTCTGAGCTACAGGGAGAAGAAGGAGGCGGAGACAAACAACCATTTGGTACTTTACAAGGACCAAAAATACAGTTTAAAAAGATGGATAACTTACTGTGCAAAATTGTTAAAAATACAAAAATAACATCATTATTAATATAGATATTGACTGCACATTTTAAAAGGCGCCAGAACTCTGTAACATGTTCTAGGGAGAAATGGTGGAAAAGGTGATATTACACCAAATGTATTTTTGATAGAAGCATGAAACTTCATACCCTTATGCCCATATTCAATGAGCACATTTGTAGAAATTTGCTCGGAAATTGGATATTGTGTTCCGGACAAAAAGGGCAAAATTCTGTAAAAAGCAGACACAAGATCTTACAGCGATGGGGTTTGGAGGAGCATCCGCTACACAAAATATGTAATCTATATATGTTATTGTTATAAAGGTTGCACCCATGGAAATATGTATTGTACCAAAAGTAGACTTTGTGATCAAGAGGTGAGGGGTGGACTCTAGGCCTCGTAAACTCACATCATCATGATGACACACTGTTATTCTCCTCCTATCAAGGGAGAGGGGAGACCCTGACCAATCCCTGGAAAGGGGGCACGCTTAGGATAAGCCAGCACACACACCCCTTTATCATAAGCATAAATAGAGACAGCTTAGCACTGAAAGGGGACAGACATATTCACCCACTAACCGATTGCTGGCAGAGCACCCTGAAGCGGAACCATCCATCTTCCTTGCTCCAGACTCCAGAAACTTCAAAAGCAGAAAGGTCCATCATATAGCTGAACCATTCTCAGCTAGGCCTTGAATTTAAAGAACCAGAACCCACCCCAGAGACCTAAGGGGAACCAAAGAAACAGCCGGGCTGTGCTGTACTGCTTGCCTGCTAAAAGAACCATTACCAGAAACAAAAGACCCAATCCAGTCCTGTGCCGAGCTGTGACCAGAACCATTGCCGACCTGATCCAGTCCCGTGTGTGAACATACCCAGTCAAATCCGGTGTGCCCAGCAGTCTTTCCCAGAACCAGAATCCCTGACGGTTCTGTTTGAAACCCATTTAGTGAGTATCTATAGGTAAAACTGTGTCACTAGCCTACGTACCTTACTTAGTTAAATCCCAATCTTAAATCCATCCTCTCTTGTATTCAGAACTGGTAGTGTTAGGAGTATTTTTGAATTGTCAGAGTTTTTCATGCGCTAAGTTTCTCTCATTTGTTTTCTAAAATCATAAATCATTAGTGTTGTGAATAAATGAATTGAATCCCAGAAAGAAAGTGAGTATCCACCACGTGAAAGGTCCCTGGCCAGGACTGTGGAGAGGAGAGTCATGTATGGCATTCACTTTTTCTATAGTCATAATCTAGTATAAGAAATCCCATTTGTCTTTTAAAAGTGCATTCCTGTTTTCCCATTCATACGCCTATCTGAAAAAAAGACCTCCACTAAAATGTCCATAACTTCCTCAGTTTTTATGCTAGAAACAAAATGTCACCTTCCACTTGCAGCTAACATCCACATCTTTAATTCACATTCCAAATCCATATAGTTCTCCCGTAATCGCCATTATCGTGCGCCGAAAAGTTTTGTTTAGGGAAATTCTGACACGTGGAAAACAGCTTTTGATTGCTTCCAACCTCAGTTTTAAGATTTCACATTGCTTCTCAGTATTCAATCATTGCTAGTGTTTGTCTGTAACTATACAAAGCGGCTTCCATAAGAATTTAAACAGTTTCAGCAATTTAGCCCATATTTAGGCCCTCATTACGACCCTGGCGGATTTTTTCCGCCATCGACGGACTTTTCCGCCATGGCGTAAAGTCCGTTTACGCCATGGCGGATGGCGGACTTACCGCCCCATTCCGAGGTTGGCGGGGCGGTAAGTCCCCATTGACCCATTTACCCTTCCCCATTCCCATTTCGGCCCCATAGGGCTCAATGGGAGTGGGGAAGGCGTTAATTACGCCACCGTACATTACGGTGGCGTAATTAACACCAAGGTCCCATAGCGCCATGGATTTCTATGCCCGCAAAAAGCGGGCGGAAAAGTGACCATGGCGCTTTGGGAACTCGTAGTTGGCGGTAAGGGGTCGGCGCAGCTAACGCTGGCGTAAACCCCTTACCGCCAGGGTCGTAATGAGGGCCTTAGTGTTTTTGCACAATCCATTCTCAGATAACTTTTAAAACCATTTTGACAGTTTGCCCATCAATGCTGTTTTTCTCTTGTGTTGCTGGGGGGGAAATTGGGATTGATATTTTGTTTGAATTCTGCCATTCCTGAAACCTGTTCTCTCCTTGTATCTCTTTACATTGTCTATTGGGGGGTTGTGGGGTGTGCAGGGGGAAATAGTAACCAAACTGCTATCTGTTCTGAACACACACTCAAAGGTTTTATTTCTGTGCTGAATTGTTTTGATCATTATTGCTCCTTGTGATAATAGAGATTGCTTAGTGTTACATCACCCCATTGTTGAGTATTGTATACCCATTAAACATAGTGTGATTAATTTGTAAATACCTAAATAAATATTTTAACTTTGCAAACCAGCCTGATTCCTGGTTCAGCGTGACAGGCGGGGTTCATTTGTGCATTCCACGCTAGGCATTGACTTAGGTGAAGTGGCGGATTGAAATCACTTACATCCAATACATAAAACAGTCATATACCTTGACAAACTCCATTCAGACTGTGCGCACACCTTCAAAGTTGGGTCTATAATCTTTCTGAAATGTGTGTTCACATTCGTCAAACAGCAACAAAGTTATAAGCCATCTAAACATGATGAGACCCCCGCCTCTAATTTTACCTCCTCTCAGCAAAATCCCACCAATCTTTCCAACAATTTTCACATCTAGGTCTGAAATCTGTGTGCAAACTTTTGTGCAGATTCGTCAAATGGTACCACATTGATAAGACTTTAACATATTTTGTGCCCTTTTGGCAAATGAGCACTGAACAGATCCATTCAGAGTCAGGTCTAGACTAGAATTCCAGAATTCCATGCAGTTTCATTGAGTACGCCAATGTTATAAGCCATCCAAAAACTGCTTTTCAAAAACCCTATAATGCAGAAATAGGCATAGATGTCCCTGAACATCTCAGATGTTCGCAAGCATTGCAGGACTGCCCGAGACCTCTGAACTGTTTGCAGATGTTTTTTGGGCTTTTTAAGGCCATATCCCATACCATCCTTTTCACCCCACACCTCCTCAGAGATTGCTTAATTAGATTGACAAGTGCAATGTTGCTTTTTTTAATATGTTTTCACCGCGGTGTTCGCGGACTACAGTGGATGTCCAACTTGGGGGGCGTTTCCAAAAGTCATACGCATCTCACGCTTTTCACCATCCACTCAGAGGGTACGTCTGATGTCAGCAGACATCATGCCGCCATCTGGGGCAATTGGAGGCTCATCTGCGGACCGAACAGGGAAGTGAGTTAGTGGACCGAACCCACTGGCTGGGGACCATGCCCTGTATTGAGACTTATAAAGGAAGACACTGTCTTGCTCCACAGCTGATCCACTAGTGCAACAAAATGAAAGGACAAAAACCAGGCAGACGGAAGCAAATGCAACCTTGGGAGGAAATTGGGCTGAACCAAGTATTTCGACTGGCTCAAAAAATTGTTCCACGATCCCTACGTCACCTGCCTTAATCTAAAGGAAGTCTCACAAATGGGGCTTACCCTGAAACAGAACCATATGTATGTCCTGAAGATAGCTCTAACAATTAACACAGAAGCACGTGTATCCAAATAAAGAGCTGAAACACATGTCAACCTCAGGAAAAAGCCAATATTTCAGTTTTGTTTGGTGTTCCCACAAACGAAAAAGACACAGAAAAGTAGCAAACTAATCTGGACTTGCAAAACTAAAACTGTTGTAGAGTTGAAAAAAACAATGCAGGATGAGGCTGTAGTACAGATTACGAATTCATTTTTTGCTCTGCTGTATGCTCAATAGTTTAGGGTAAAATCACTATGTAGTGGAGGTCTTAGACCCCACCTCCCCTCAAACTGAATGCAGATATCATGTCAGTCTGATCAACAGCTTCATATCAACCAGAATTGTAGCGCTTTCTAGGACAAAAAGCAAATTTTTAGGGCGATATATATTTTTAGGTTCAGAATGCCATATGCAGTTAAGGGTACCTCAGGTATTACACATATATTATGATTATCAAAAATGTAGTCTGAGAACTGAACAGAGTTATAAACCATACTGCCCATTGGTAGCAGCACAGAACATTCAGACTAGAGAAAAGTCAACTAAATTCTAAAAACAAGATGGTGGAAAAACCCATAGTCATGCAAAGATAATTAAATCATTCTCTAGCAGGTGTTCATGGATAGTTAAGTGCAGCTGGTGCTTATATTTAGAATTTCTTGGCAGCAATTCTGACATTGATGGGTCAGGGAAGGCCAGTTGGGGGTCTGGGAAAGTACCAATTAGAGCAGACAGCTTTTTGGTTTGCAACAAATGAGATGAACAAGCACGATATAGCCTGCCAAAAAGAATCTGGTGATCTGATGAAGACTTCTCCTTTCAAGACATCAAAGGATTTATAATGCAGGTCAGTAGGATCTCACACACATTTAATTAGCTTATGTGCCAGTCAAATGAGGCATGCTAAATTATGTCATGTGTGCTTGATAAAGGAGAGTCAAGCCAACCAATAATAGATAGGGTAGACATTTGCTTGCGGATGAAAGAGCCAATTAAAATGTATTATGCAATAGAAAAGTTGCATCAGCCTTGAAACAGTATAAAAGAGCTGATGTTGAGAGGCTGTTGCTGTTGGTTTCCTTGCATCTTGTGATGCTTTATAATGACTTGTGACACCAGCCCAATCGTATATCTGCCTCCTTACCTTGTGTCCAGTCTCTGCGGCCTGATCCACAGATGTCAAGTGCCCAGGGAGGGCATTGGGCACTCCACTTCAACTTTATACTAATCGCCAGTCACATTTTATTTTATTTGTTGACGTGGTCTTTGCAGAAAAACTGTTTTCAATCTGTTTGTTTTTTGTGCTGCCTTTCGCGGTTTCATAATTTTGTACATTGGGAAAATGTTTTTCTGAATAAAAAAATGATATAACATTATTTTATATGCGTTCTGTCTCTAGTTGTTTGTGTAAAAAGTGGTGAACAGCATTACAAGTAAATGGTATGGGCCCCTCAGTGTTTTTAAAGGGTAAGAGGGGGAGTAACACGTCTCCCATAGATAGATAGGTGCTGATGCTCGTGCCAGAAATAAAACAACCCTCTCTGGAAAAAAGGCCAAGAAATTGCTTGCAACGATAACAAGGTTTAATTTTACAAAATGATAAGGTGTCAGTAGAGGACTCTGCTGCTCGACAACATTCTGCCCGAATCATCATAAATGGAACATTATAAGAGTTCAAAGCATCACTAAGGACATCACCCATAGGGCCTAAACCCGCACAGATGATTGGTGAGACCATATACAAGCTCCTGCTCCATAGGGAATGCCAGGCTATGATTGGTTCTCGTCTCTGCCGTCAGTCTGTCTCCACATGCTTCACATGGTGCTGTTCCAAGGCTTCTATTGTGAGCTAATGCTACTACTACATAATTATCAAACATTACGGAATTGCATGTGCAGCCCGGGCAGGGCCCATTACCGTCCCTAGGGTTCTACAGTGCCCTTGAGCACCACGGTTGTGTCACAGCGCTACACATCATGCCGATCTAAACACACTATTGTGTTATCCTACTCTGCAAAGTGTAAGAAGCAAAGGCATCGAAAGGTCTCAAGAAATTGTGAATTTCTATAACATGAGAGATTGTTTTTCTAAGACCCAAGAATGAAGACTGTAATTATATAATCTTTAAGAAGGCAACATGAATAAGGAATAGTCTCTGAAAGTGGTCGACCACAGATCCTAAGGATATCCTTAACATTTTGAGATACCTTGCGGAGTGGCCTTAGGAAGTGGCTGGTTACGCCTGGAGAGAACGTTGGAGAACGAGCTGTGAAAATGGGCCTTAGGAAGTGGCCTGTTACGCCTGGAGATAACGTTGGAGATACGAGCCGTGAAAATTGCTACAATTATTACTCACAGACTTGATACCTGGATTTTTGTGTAATTACTAACAGCATTTTAACAATGTTTACTGTTGTAATACTAAGTGGCCACACTACTTAAAATGCTATATTTCCTGTTTTATTTAGAAGCCCCTTCACTTGTCCACGTGAATCCTTAAAGAAGCGCGCGTGCGTCCTTGCGAAGTTGTCTTAGGAAGTGGCCTGTTACGCTTGTTAAGCCTGGGGCATGGGGTGAGTGAGGCATAGCATATTGCAAAGTGTGGCTGCTTTTTTTTTTGTTTAACCTAACCCATGTGTCCGATTCTAGGAGTGGGTGTTTTCCTGAGTTCTATTCTTGTGTTTTGAGGAGCCTCTATTGTGCATAATATAGCTACTCATGGAACTTGGTAAAATGAAGCGAAAAAATGTTAACACAAAAAAGGATGCTACAGCCATTTCTGTTCCACTCACTGCATGAGTATTTCATTTGCAGCTGCCCCTCCCCTTCCTGGCTCCTCTGATACTGATGATGATCTCATCGAGTGCGCTCAACAGTGCTCGAATATTTGTGCAATTAATGAACATGTGACTGCTGTACCTGAATGCGCTGGTATCTTGGAGACGTCTCAATATTTATTTTGTGAAGACAGTTACAATGATCAACTTAAAAGTGTGACCATGGCCTCAACATGTGATAGTCACACAAAAACGCTCGATACCAGTTTTTCATTTATGAACACTCCCCAGATTTTTGGAATGGGAGAAATCACTTTATTATGTCTTTCTCAGCATTTGAATGCTGCGACTCAATGTTCTGACATACAAAGACACATTTCAATGCATGATTGATCCAAAAATAGTAATGTTGATTTATTGATTCTCGCAGAATTAAAGAAGCAAACGAGAACCCTAAATAAAAATGATGATGGTACTTACTGCCATGTCTGAAATGTGTGTGAAAAGTCTAGTAAATAAATACCCCGAGACCAAAATGAGTGTAGCATTACCAAACAATGGAGCAGACCAAGCTAACTCACACAAAACACCTGTAATCATTGCAGACATTACAGACTCTAGCTAGGTCAAAATAACATCTCTAGAATGTCCGGAAATCATTTCATCTGACATTAAGGTCACCCCTGAGCTTAAGGACATATCTTGCCAATTTTACTATAGAAATATCTAAGAAAAAAGAGAGAACAAATTGACGTAAACAAATACAAGCACAGAAAGTAACAAATGTATCCGCTCATAGGTTTTTGAGAGATAGTAACCTGCAGGGCATAATGAGCGAAAATCAATTAGATAGAGACGTAATTCTTGTCTCTGACTCTTCAGTAAAAACTTTGGTAGAAACTCCTGTAATGATTGATAATACAAGCAAACAGGTACAGGAAAACAGAGCTACCCAATGCAAGAACTCTGAAGATGCAATTTGCTTGGCTGATGCTTTAAAGAATAAAGAAACATCAGGCATAATAGACAAACATTTGAAATTAATATATGTGCTCTTGATATATTTGACATTTTTGAGAACCCTGCAGTAATATCACGCGCAAACACACCAACATCTGCAGGTCCAACTGCTATATATATCTCAGCTTCTTTGGGTTGGTTCCCTTTGTCTGAACCAAATATCGGCATTCCACAGTGTAGCCTTCTTCAAGGTTTGTCTATTAATGATCATAACTTGAAAAACCAAAATATAACAGAATCCAAGAATGCTTTATTTGGTGAAGGAATGGAAAAACCTAGGGATGATGAGATGCAAAATTGTGTGGTTCAGAAAGTACTGCCCTCTGACAGTAGCACTAATGTTAACAATAGTAATCTGGGAGATGGCAATGCTTCTCTGGCGTCGAATAAAGTCTGCTCTGAGGACTTCGTTTGTACATTAATTGAAAAAATATTGAGTCAGAAGCAAGTAGATAATAAGCTTAGACAGGGAATAACCCAGACGGCTTTGAGATCCCAATCAGCAACTAATGCAATCTCAAACTCAATTGTGGACAATCCAGCCGATTCTGATTATGGGGGCCATGAGGATAATCCAGCCTATACTGATCATGGCGGCCGTGTAGATTCTGTAAATCATGCTTATGATGTCCAAACGGGTGGGTTTAACATTGACATATGGACGAGATATATGACATATGGGTTTTACCATCAAACTGCCTCTTCGATCATTAATAAAGCAGAGGAGTCCTACCCTGATATGGTCTCTCGTCCATATGTCAATGGAAACCCCAATGGCGCACTGGAATGTTCATGATCTCCAGTGCATCCCAATGACCCAAGCGTAATCATGTATTATGTGTTTGAATATGGAGGTCCATATTCATTGAATAGATCTTACATCTTAAGCCTATTCACACACATCCCGGAACTCAGTCTAATTACGTCTGCGGACATAAAGTTGATAGACTATATACATCCGGAGAGATATGACTATGTTAGCTTGGTAATTCCATCACTTCTTGTGCGCTCATTGATCCTGAAAGAAGCAGGTTTGCTACAGAAGATGGGCTTGGACATATTTAGCTACAAAGAGCTAATGAAAACATGCCAGGTAATGCATCCAGACCCTTCGAGATCAGGAGATACGAAATTCGCCAAAAAGCAGGAGAATCCACATACTGCTGAAGAAACACCTTCCCTTAGAGATAAGCAGGAATGGCATTGTTTAGCCTTCTCCTTAAAAGACTCGATCTGCCAGTTGAACAATATGGGAAAGACATGTTAGAGAAGTAAAAACCTATAGTTTGGCATCTTGGAACTGAAGAAGTTGTTCTCACTTAGTATCAAATAACAGAGTATGTAATGATCTGGAGAATTTTGACTTTATTCTGATTCAGTAAACACGGGCAAGAGGTCTGCTGATGTGGGACGTATTTGAAATCTTATGTTTGCCCGCCACTTGTGGAACTAGTGGATGCCATAAGGGTGGCCTTGCCCTAGCGTATCATATAGATCAAGCTATTATTAAGGTATCTGAAAAGATAGCTACTTTTTGTGTAAACATTCAAAATCGTACTTTATCCCTAATGCGGATAAATCTATATTGGAATGCTGCTGATTACACCAACACACAGCTTGGAAATACAATTGATAAAATAAATGTCATGATAGAGGATTGGCTGGATTTAAATTCTGGGGGGCTCATAATTCTTGCGGGTGACTTAAATGCTGATTGTAGTATGTCTAACTGCGAGATGGAGTGGGTAATAACCTCTTTGGGTGACTGTAGTTCCAGAACTGGCAATAAAAAGTACAGAGATCCATTATGGTTGCTTTTTGCGAGATCATGGCATGTTCGTGGCGAGTCATCTATAATAGATTATAAGTGAAAAAATGTGTGATTTTTCTGATAATTTGATTATCCAACAGACTCCATACAATGACCATACTATGTTGTCTATTAACCTAAAGTGGTTGAAAGAGGCCACGTGCAAAAATGTAAACTGTGCCACTAATGAGGTCAATGTCAGAGAAAATCGCGCAAAATGGAACTCACAATTAGATGTTGCATGATCTCACTCAGATACCCTCGAATCAAAAATGAACATTTATTCAGTTCATAAATTTAGTGTTCACTTAGAGAATGGGCCTCATTCCGAGTACGGCGCTAACCAATGGCGCTATTAACGCCTTGGTTGACGCCGTACCCGGACCGGCAGCGCCTTGGTGGTTGGCGGAATTACCGCCCCATTCCAAGGTTGGCGGGGCAGTAATTCCCCATCCCCATTTACCCTTCCCCATTCCCATTCTTGCCCCATAGGGCATAATGGGAGTGGGGAAGGCGTCAATTACGCCACCGTAAATTACGGTGGCGTAATTAACATCAAGGTCCCTTAGCGCCATGGTATTTAACGCCTGCTAAAAGCAGGTGTTAAAAGCACCATGGCGCTAAGGGAACTCGGAGTATGGCGGTAAGGGATTACCGCCACCGCTCTCGTTAGCGGTGGCCGCTATCCCTTACCGCCATACTCGGAATGAGGCCCAATATGTTGCTTAAATTACGCATGACTGATCTGCAACAAATAGCCCAGAAAATCAGCCATAAACATACTTGATAGTGAGACGAAACAACGTAATGCTCAGTTGAATAAAAAAATCAGAGAGATAAAAAAGCTAAAAGTAACTGGCCAAATAATTAAAATCAGAATGAAAAAGTGTAGGAAATGATATAAGAATCGGATAATTTATCATCGATCTGCACAGCTACAAAAAGATGGTGAGGCAATGCTTACTGGTATGAGAGGGCACAACTCTCAAAATGAAAATAGTACTGAAGCTTCTCAATTTCAATTATCAATAAATCCAATAAATGCATCTGTGTGGACTGAAAATTTCAAAAGACTTTATAGTGCCACAATATCTAAACCAATAGACTGTGCTACTGGGCAATCAATCTGATCTTTAGACGTGTCAGTCGGAAATATAATAAGCTATATTAGAAAATCAAAGTCTTCCACTACTCCAGGTCCGAACAACTTGTCTTTTGTGATGTTAAAACAGAATGTGTTGATGTGGGCTAATATACTTCATCTAATATTTAGCAATGTTATTTCATTGAAGAGAATTCCTGAATCTTGGAAACTTTCTTATGTTCTGTTGATTTTCAAGAAGGGCATTCGCTTCAGTCCAATGAATTATCGGCCTATATCGTTGATGAATGTTGAGGCCAAGTTCTATGCATCTATGGTAGTGGACAAATTGATTGCCTGGACTGAAGGGAATGACATCTTGGATTTTAGACAGAAAGGTTTCAGGAAGTGTATGGGGAATGATGCTGGAGGCTTACTAGTAAACACGTTGCAGTATAATTCACGGATCAAAGGCCAGCTTCCTTTATATGTAGCGTCAATGGACCTTTCGTCAGCCTTTGATATGGTCCATAGAGCAAAGCTTTGGCAACGGTTAATTGATCTAAATATTGACAGAGGTCTTTTGGACATGTTGATACGTCTATACTCTGAAACGGCTATGAGGGTGAGACTGAGTAATGATGGGCTAATGTCAAACAAAATAAAGGTGTTAAATGGACATAAACAGGGATGTGCATTAGCTGCTATTTTGGTTTAATTTGTATGTTTTTGGGGCTGCGAAATCCCTTGACAGTGGTGGATTAGTGGCACCCAAGATAGGTATAATGAAAATACAATGGGTTGCCTATTTTGACCACTTTTTACTTTTTGATGGTACCAAATTTGGCCTGCAAAGACTTATCTTGGGACAAAGTAATAAAAAATCATTTTAGCCAATTTGGATCTGCGAGGGCACGAAGATTAACCTTCAAAAAGCAATGCAGTATCTGGGATTTTCATTCTCTAGCTCAATGACTCACAACTTTTTTCAAAATTGACTAAGGCTGAAGGCTATTGATACTGGCAGACATTTAAGGGTAATAGATAATACATTTGGCAAATTCTCGATGTCTGCGTGTAGAGAATTCTATTGCATGAAGGTCATTCTGAAACTATCGTAAGGACTTGAGTTTTTTCCAGTAGTTTTGTCACCCTGTTTAAAAATCATAGAATACATTATATGGAGAAAACTTATTTTTTGCCAAAGTGCATACCATTGGAAGCGATACGCTATGAATTTGGCTTGCGATCACTGAGAAGCTGTATGGAATGTAAAACACTAGCTCTATACAGAAAATGCTAAATTAGCGATAAAATGTCTCTCTATAACTTATTAGGTGTCACTATGATGGAGAATGTTATGCACATGCTTAAAAATTATACTGATTTGATCATTTCAAATCTTGTTCTTACAATTCAGACTCTCATTAGAAATCCATCCAAGGTGAAAATGCTAGTAAAAGCCTTTGCCTGGGTTGAGAACAATGCAGTGATCTTAAACTAAAACTGTATTCCCAAATTGTCTCATTCTGGAAGTGGTATCCAGATCCGGAAACCTATATTGTAAAATATCCATGGTGCCAGTTCAGGAATTGTACTATGCAGTTCAGGTGTTAATGTCTTAAAAACACAAGACATATGTAATATTCGATTCGCTGTTTTTGAAGAACACAATGATTGTTGTTTTTGTTTATTTGCAGGTGGAAAAGAGACTCTGCTGCATTTGTTATTTATTTGTCCTAAATTGATTACGGAAAGGATTGAATATTTTCCACAATTTGTTGAAGACGTTTCAAATGTTCATAGGGACAAGTATGGTATAAAATGCTACATGGTTCGTCAATGAATTCCATTGAGGTCAACTATTTGGATTTGACGATCTACCATAAAGACAACCAACTCATGGTCAAACCCTTTGTGAAAAGTACTGACAGAAATGCTCTTTTCCATTATAAGAGTCATCATGCTAAGCATGTATGGGACAACTTGCCTTTTGGGCAATTTGTGCGTCTCAAACGTAATAGCAGCACGAGGCTGGACTATGAACAGGGTGCCAACATACTGATTGATAAATTGACAGATAGAGGTTATCCAGGTAAAATTGTCAAACAATCAGCTAAGCGAGCATTCAATAACCACCGGGAGGCTCTCATTGAAAAGAAAAATAAAGACAAACATGAGAGTCCACTGGTGTTTTGTAATACCTCCAGCAATGTCTCCTACAAGGTGAAGAACATTATTCGCAGGAATTAGAAAAAGATCATGACCACCCCACCACCATTGGTGGCTTTCAGAAAAAGTATTAATATTCGTAACTTAGTTATGAAAAATGACAAACAGAATATAGGTAACTCTAATGTTATACAAAGCACACTGTGGGACTTACCTAGAGTAGTGGACATCACCCATGTGGTAACTGTGATATGTGCCCCTTAACTCGCAAAATGACCTCTGTTAATTTAGGTTTGAAGTCAGAATGGACATTGAAAGAACATACTTATTATGAAACAGAAAATGGAATTTACATGATTAGATGTCCTTGTGCATTGTTGTACATAGGGAAGACCAACAGGAAGTGTAAGACACGCATGATTGAGCATAAGAGCTGTCTCAAGAAGCATACTGATAAAGCTCCATTAGTTAAACAGTAAGATGAGAAGGGCCATTCCTTCATGTTATTTGAGTGGTGCATTTTGAAGAAGGTTTAAGGGAGAAATCAGGAAGAAATTAATAGGAAACTAATTAATTTGGAGCAAAAACTCATTTATTTTCTTAACAAACAGCCATGTGACAGGGCTGAATGAAAATATTGAGTGACACAACATAAAATAAGAACTGTTTTTCTATAAAGCCAGTTGGTTAGAGTCTTGCACTTCCGTTGATATTTCCCAATGTAGCTACAATCCTTGTGTTGCTATTAACAATATGCCAATCAACAACGCATTGTAAGGGCACAGGCTTGTTCTACATTCTATTCTCTTGAGAGATATTTGTTATATCCAGCTGTATCTTTCTTCAATGAGCATGGTACATATAATTGATGTACACCCTATCGTTTTGAGGGGTAATGGACATATCCATCTGTGTTCTCTTCAATGTACATTGCACATCGAATTGTCTAATGTGAAACTTAAAAACAAGGGTCATATGTTTTCTCTTCAATGTAGAGTACACACCTAATTGTTGAATGTGAAACATAGAAATAAGGGTCATATGTGGCATTTATTCTCAACCTTTGGAAGATAAGGTGACCTTTCTGTTTGTATTTGCCTTGTGGCAATCAGTATATTAAGATATAGAAATTAGGCCCACATAGTTTGGCTATATTTAGTGACTGAGGCATTATATGCTGCTTCTTAGACCTAGTAATTACCTCTAGGCTTGGAGTCAATTGCATGTACATTGACGTGGAGTTTTCGTCTATGCCGTGTTGTTTGTTGCCTCGTGAAACATATAAATAGTGGTCATATGTGGCATTTATTCTCAACCTTTTTGATGATAAGCTTTCTGTCTGTATATGCCGTGTGGCAAGTGGCATATTAAGATATAAAAATGAGGCCCATCTAGTTTGGCTATATGTAGTGACTGAGGCATTAGATGATGTTTCTTAGACCTAGTAATGACTTCTAGGCAATGAGTCAATTGCATGTACATTGATGTTGAGATTCAGTCTATGCCGGTTTGTTGTCAGGACAATGAAATCATTGACGCCTGACACGGCTAGGCGCCATCGCGTCACGTATTGCACGATGACGTCATCACACCGCACGTAATTATGACGCTATGCACGCGTTGCGTTTTGTTTAGCGCCCAGGGCTTGATTTCCACATAGGTTGCAGAGGAGTAGGAGGGATGGATACTTTAAACTCAAAGGAGGCTCATTTCCATGGTCTTTTCTTTGGAGTATAAGCCAGCAGAGTAACCATCAATAGCGCTAATTGTGGGTCTGTATGTTTTTTCACTGCAGGTTAGGGATTGAGAGTTCGTACTCAAATTGCACATTGAATGGAATGGCACAATATGGAATGGAATTGAACCTGAATAGTGTGGCTCCTATGTCCAATCTAAACTAAGCAGTAAGCATGCATTAAGGTAAGAGCCATTGTGAAATTCAGAGTTTTGTAGGTTGCATTACCCCTTCTAACTTGGAACTCGTAGAGTCTTTTGTGTTGCCAGACCCATGTATATGGTGAAATCCGACGAGTGACCCGCATTGGTGGAGCTGTATATTTGAAGAGCTACTTCCCCATGTTGTTTCAAGAGAGAAACATAAATATTTCTCAAAATAGAGGCAACCAGTCTCCTTGACCAAGGGTGAGGATTAAATTAATTTCTGTTTGAATTATCGGAGGAAGGTGGCTATTCCTTACCATGGTTCATATTGAAGTTAGGTTTTTTTAAATTGGTTCTATGTATTTGTCCAGTATAAGTGAACTCTCTATGCCACTTTAAAGGTGTACAACAAGAATTAGAATTGTTAATAAACTTGAAGACATTTATCGCTACAAGTTGTTTGGCTCAGGTATATTAGTAAATGTATACTTGTTGCACCCTATTGGTGATTAGGGATGGCTAGATTTAGTAATCAAACCCAAAATGCCCATTTAGTAATGTTTTTATGTTTGTAAGTACCCTTAGATATAGAAACCAGGATTGTAGAGGAACACATAAAGACCTACAGACAGCACAAGACAAATGTCTGCCCCTGAAGAATGTCCAGTTTCTTACAACATCAAGGACAGAAACTTATATGAGTTGGGCTATGTTGACACAGTAGGAAGCAAGAGAAATTAAGTTGCTACTGTGTATGTTTCAAGTATTTGTGAACTTGATTCTGTGAGGTGGAATAATCCTTTTTATCATTGTATACTGATATGTTGTGTATATGTGTTTTTTTATGTTTTTGATACTTGTGCTATGAATAAGCAAATGATTTAAAATATGACATTTTAGGAAATTTGGTATATGTTATTAATTAGACTATACACAGCCCATATTTGCTAAGTGGTTGCTTAGAGTTTCTTGATAGCTGAGGGTAACATGTTGTGTGATTGAGTATGTATGTGTCCCTTCTTTTTGGTTGAATAGACATGGTTCGTCAATAGCATTGCAAATAAGAGTGAATGCCTTTTTAAAGAATATCTGTAATGTGATATAGTTTGATTTAGGTTGATCTTGAATTTTAACTGTAAATATAATGAAAGTAGGTTAGTTGCAGTTAGAGGATTTATGTAATCCCGTTATGTTGCGATGCATTTGTTGTGATTCGTGTTTTCTTTATTTCATGTTTTAATATTCTTTTAGAAATTTGTAAAGGTTTAAACAAACCAAAATACAATAAAAGAAAAAAAAGAAAAACATAATTATGGCATGCACCTGGGAGGCTCATGGACTGGTACCAGCAGAGAGGGAAGGTGCTGACCCACGCATTCTGTGCTCCATCCATATTGCACTTCTTGCACCCACTGCTTCCACACTCATTGTGATCTATAATTTATCCCACCCTCTACATCCGACTACAAAGGGTGTGTTTATGGAAAGAGGTGATGTGGTCATGCATGTTCAGATCTTTTATGAGCATTGATTTATCGCTGGGGGGCTGGAGTCACTCAATATTGTGGAATGCAGGGGTCCTTGGACTGTGTTAGTGGTGGGTGCCATTACGCCTGGAGGGCTGAGTGGGAGTTAGAGGTCTGCTGTTGGCCTGGCTGTGAGGAATGGGTGTTGCAAGGAGCCTGCTGGTGTCTCATGGCCTTGCAGGGTACATTCCTTTCTGCAATACTAATTAATTGCAACAGTCAGCGGACAAGGGGAAGTTTCTGTGAGAAATTGCAGCACTGGCTCATCTGTCCTCAGGGTTTTGGCCTGCTCAGGTTTCTCTGCCAGGCCTATGTTCACCGCACAGCCATGTAGGACTGCATGTGTCTCCCATAACTCCAAAATGTTGTCTCTTTATATGCGCCCCCCCAAATGTCTTTGCATCTATAATGCCCATTAATATTGTATTCTTTAACACAGCCCTTTCCCCCCTAGCAGGCAGCGTGGCTGCTTTTGGGATTCTCCTCACTCTAAAGCGCTGAGGGGATTGGAACAGGCTCATTTCCATCCAAACATTCCCCCCTTTCATTACTTCTACAGTATCAAATCTTTCTCCATATTTGCGCTCGTTTTTTCCTTCTCATCGCAGCTTCATATGGGGTTGTTCCCTTTATCCCTCTGAGTGGCATCGAGGATTAAGTTCAAACCCCTCTGCATTGTCCATAAGGCCTTCTATTGCTTGGGCCCTCAATTCCTTCAACTCTCTCTTCCTAAATGTCTTTCTTCTCGAGCTCTTCACTCATCCACCCCCAACTCCCTTAGGGTCAGTTGCTTCTCCAAACAATGAGTTGGTGGCAGATCTCTTTCTTCGGCTGGGGTCTCCTTCTGGAATAGCCTCCCGGCCTCTCTGAAACTTGAGGAAAACCATCTCCAGTTCTGGAAGTGCCTCAAGACCTTCCTCTTTGCTTCTGCTTTCTCTCATCCTCTCCCCTGCTGATCTTCTGGCTGACACTGAAACTTCACTGGTTACCTGGCTACCCTTTGATCTTGGGCCCACGTCCCCTATCCTTCAGTTGCACACCCAGCCAGCAACCCCCCTTGCACTTGGGGGCTGTTTCTGTATCCCTACAGCCCCCTACCAGCACTTGACACCTGATGTCTGCACTTACCCTTGCACTTGCTAGCAGCTGGCTGCATTTTTTTTTGTATTATTATTTTCACTGTTATCATATGTACTGCACTGCCGCTCCCCCTTTCCTCAATCACCTTTCACCCTCCCTCCTCCCCTTACGCAATCTCAATGTCACCTGGCATAGTAAGATCGCCTTTCTTCCCCCTGTTTCCCCTCCCTTGCCGCTTCGCGCCTTGAAACACATATATATAGGTGCGTTATACATGCCATATCATATCATATTGTCATCTATGCCCTCCACACATGTTGTAAACTTAATCCTGCTCGTGCATACTCTTCAGGCATACATGCCATGTAAATGCAGCCCCCATCCCCAGCCAAATTTACCCATACTGCTTTATAATGTTCAGGTTCTGGGGTAGGGATAATGGTTGTATGGTACAGTTGGTCAACTTCATCTCCGTAGGGGATAGGGACCATGTGGAGAATGGGGTGGTCAGTTTATACTTTTACTTCCTTTGTGATACGAGGTACTTTTGGACCTCCAATGGAGACCATCATCATTGCGCTATTAGGCACTGCTTTGGCACAACACCAGAGGCCCGACTGGCACATGCAGAAGATGGCCAAGACAAATACGATGATGGGCACCAGCATCTGCACCAGTGTTCGTAAACCAGGAGGGGGCCCAACTGAAAGAAAGTGCAAACCAGTCTTCCTCTTGGAAGCCAGTCTCTTTTTTTCATTTTGGCCCCTAGATCACGCACTGCAGCGAAGACGTGTGACAAGGTCCCATTCTCAGCATCTTCCGAAGGTGTGAATGTGCAACATGAACTCCCTATCTTGCACACATAATTTTCCATCGCAGCATATCTGGGACGTAGCAGTACCGCATCCTCATCAACCTTAGGGCACGCAGTGCGTCCCTTATGATGTTGAACCCCTGCTCAGTGTCGATAGCCAACTGGACTAGTTCTCTGGGCACAATTTGGAGCCACTTAGCATTGGCTCGTGTTTGCACACCGGGCAGCAATAGGGATGCAAGAAATGTCTCTGCTGCGGTAATTAGCTTGTATTCTTCAGGTATTTGTTCAAGCAGTTCTGATGAGTCTTTTGAAAGATAGTTTGAGGTTCTCCTTTCTCTCCACAGCCGGCCATATGGTTCTTTCCCAGGGAGAATGTAAAAGTCTGGTGGTGTGGCAGCGTGTGTTGTGCTACGATCGTCAGGGGAACTGTTGGTGCTTTCTCAGGCAGTGGCCCACCTTTCAGGTGTTCTTATGGGACTACTAATAGGGGTGAGTGTAGCCTAGCTAGGAAACAATAGCCCCTCCATGAGGCTGGGAGGTGCAAGTACGCTTGTTGGCCACACACCCAATAGTAGTCCATCAGTGCTGCTGTGCCCCTCTTTAGATCTGGAATCAACACTGCTTTGTTACATTGTTCATTTGAGCCAAAAAAGATAGTTCTTTCACTGAAAAATCACAGTTCATAAATCTTTTCTCAGTGCACTTTAACTGGTTTCTCCATGGCTGCGATCCATGTCAACTTTGTGACGTACTCTGGTCATGTTTGTGCGCATGTTCGTTCCACGAGGGTCATTGTTTTTTTTTTTTTGTAAACCCGAGGAGTCCTTCGGCTCTGCAAGTGAGGGTTATTTATTGCCACTTGTTATTACCATACTTTACTCCACCGATCACCAAATAGGGGTGTTTTAGACAGATGTTATTCGTCAGACAGGTTTTACATTTCTGGGCATCTGGAAAGTGCCTTTGAGCCTACATAGCGCAAGATGAATCATTAATTGTACCTCTATAATCGGTACTTGTTGTGGTACTAGAACCTTGGGTGCCCCTGATGCATGCAGTATTAATGAGCACACATAGCAACTTCTATTAGTTGTTCGCCTAACCACTGCAATCATGTCGGAGTACCAAGTGTTTGAGTGCTTGGGATGATGGATATCTTCAACCGCATCCAGGCCTAGGCCATGATATGCATCTTATTTGAGCCTACGCGCTTGTCGTTTCATTCTGTCATGGCACAATATATATCCTCTTGGTAATCTATTCCTGCTAATTGTGGTGTTACCACTACTATTTGTGATACAAAAGAGTTTTTTTTAATAGTTGGAAGTAGTATTTCAAACATTTTACTTGTGCATACAGTCATAACTGTACTTTTGTCATTTGTTTGGGATGTATTTTACATATACACTTGTGTTTAATGGTTCAGTTAAGTAAGTTAAGAGATGTACTTTTACACATGTTCCCCCTCCACCTCTTTTAGATGGCTTGCCCAGATAAAAGATAACCCCCAATATATTCCTAACAATAACATAAGGAAGGTGAACAAAATGCCAGTGAAATGCAGGCCGCATTGGTATGAATGCATTCTAGTAGTGCTAATAACATTTCTATCGCTATGCAATGAACAATTTGACGTTGAACTCTTCATCTTCTTTTTTTCCTGTAAAGGGAACAAGAACGGGTTGGTCAAGGGGAGGCAAAAGTAGCGAGAGAAGAGGGATGGGGAGAGAGAGAGATAGAGAGAAAGAGTTTAGTTTACAGCGCTTATGCTTCTAGCAGCAATGCATGCTTCTTTTATACATGTACTTACATTGTTAGAATTAAGCTAAGTGAGGTGAGGTAGACTGATTGTTTCAGTTTTAGGGTGCTGGTGTTGAATTTGGTGGGGACCTCAAATGTCTCAGAGCTGTATCCAATATCGAAGCGCTTTCACCTTTACTGCAAGAGGGGTGGAAACAACATGACTTAAACTCCCTGTTAATGGATCAACTGGTATCATTATATTTATCTGATGCCACAGCAATATTCAGATTTTGTAGTATAGTTCCAATCAACACACCTTTATAATCTTCTTACTAACATATTTTCCACATATGGATACATGAGCGATCTTTTCCCTTAAATGCACTACATTTTCCAGAGTGTTCTGATACACCATCTGGAGGCGGCCATCTTTTGATTACTTCTCCATGCGCACCATACTAATACTACTTATTAATCTGTTCTCTCAATTGATCAGCATTAATTTAGCTGAGTACATGCCATTCCCACCTGGCTACATTGGGCCTCATTCCGAGTATGGCGGTAAGGGATAGCGGCCACCGGTAATGAGACCGGTGGCGGTAATCCCTTACCGCCATACTCCGAGTTCCCTTTGCGCCCTCGCCCTTAACGCCTGCTTTGAGCAGGTGTTAAAGTCGAGGGCGCAAAGGGGCCTCCAAGCCAATAACGGTGACCTTAATGAACGGTCACCGTTATTTGCAACTTCCCCCTTCCCATTGAGCCCTATGGGGGCTCATTTGGGAATGGGGAAGACCCTTGGTGAATGGGGAATTACCGCCCCGCCAACCTTGGAATGGGGCGGTAATTCCGCCATCCACCAAGGCGCTGCCGGTCCGGGTACGGCGTCAACCAAGGCGTTAATAGCGCCATTGGTTAGCGCCGTACTCGGAATGAGGCCCATTGTCTCCTTTTTCCCTTTACATTTTGCTATTAGAGTTGTCTTTCCTTTTAAGGGTGGTTTCCCCTTTAGTCCATCATTTAGGTCTATTACCTGTTTCCATGGCTACTTCTAACATTCAGAATGGCTGACGTAGGTTGGTACAGTGACTCAACATAATCCTTTGTGTTCTACAACTAGCACAACAGAAGCTCAAGCGTTAGCTAAAGCAGCCACTTGAGCTTACTGATTCAGCATGGTGACTCACAAGATACATACAGGTTAGATTTTCTCCAGCATTTTTCGACCACGTTTTGAAGGATTTCCCTTCACCATTTAGGGATACCGTAGGCACTCTGCCCACTGGGTTTTCCAAACCGCTGTTGATGTCTCCTTTTTCAGCATTCTCAATATGGTGATGAAGGCTGCCTACTAGAACCCGCACTTCAATAATTCACCCGTAACTCGGCTCACTGAGGATTAGAAACGGATTACAGATATCCGGTTTAGTAGTTCCATGTTACAGACAGGAATCCTGCTCGTACGTTGGTTGTAAGTTGTTTATTTTTTAACCTTTTTTTACCTTTCGTTCCACATACCCTGCTTGACTCTATCTACCAAAGCCCTTCATATCTTTTTTTCCCCTTTCTTCTCTTATATATTTTGCTATCCAGTTCATGATCTATTCAATTGTGACCCTAGACCACACATTTCATCCAGGCAAACGCATATTGATCTTCTCCCCTTTCTTCTCTTATATATTTTGCTATCCAGTTCATGATCTATTCAATTGTGACCCTAGACCACACATTTCATCCAGGCAAACGCATATTGATCTTCTCCCCTTTCTTCTCTTATATATTTAGCTATCCAGTTCATGATCTATTCAATTGTGACCCTAGACCACACATTTCATCCAGGCAAACGCATATTGATCTTCTTGATCTTCTCAGGTATGTATTCCCACAATCTCTACAGCATTATCTCTAACCCGTCAGGCTCTGAACAATCACATTGAGTTTGCTGCCTAGGATGTAATACATGTGCATGTGATGCACTTGCCTTGTCACTTCCCTTGAACGCATGTATGCCCACCTCTTTAAAATCACATTGAACAGGGACTCGCCTTTATCATAACTAACTTTACCTTTTGGCACTAAATTACAACCAAATGAAACTTAATAAGGAGGTTCTTTAACATCTTGTCCACTAACCACTTGAACATTTAACGGAACGAGAAGAACTAAAGGATACATTTATCAGCATTCAATAATGTAAATAATGCATATGTTGAATGAGTTTTTTACTCTATACAGAAGATATAACTGCATTGAGCGTTTGTTTATTATATTATAGATTATCGAATTGTACCTGATGAAGGGAATTATTATCCTGAAACGAGTTGTGCTGATCTTTTTGAATGTAAAGGAAGATTTGAACACAGAACGTATCTCTGACTTGTATTATTATAAATTTCATTTGAAAAATTCTTTGAAAATTCTTCTTTCAATAGATTGAATGTGATATACTTTGTCAGTCCACAATAACATACCTAAGTTTGTCTGACTTGTTCAGCAACACGGTGTGCAGGGGATGGGAGTGTCCAATACATTTTGGACACCATCTGTCTTGCATTTGTCATCCAACTTCGTGTACAGGTTAAGTTACCTCCTCTGCACCCAAATCTTGTTTGAATTCTCTTATATGTAAACTTATGTTATTACAGTAAGAGGATGTGTACTTGTACAATTTGCACTCATGGAGGAGCGCAAAAGTCAGCACCAGCGTATTCCATCTCTTCCTATGGGCAGTGAACACGGTGTGACCTGTTTGGTTAGCTAGAACAGCAAGCTTCTGATGGTCCGGCCCCCTGTCTGCTGTGTGGCCCACTAAGAGGGACTTGAGGATAGGATGATTCCATTCAGGGTCTGGTCTCCGAGCTTTAGGAGATTGCGGTGCATAGTGGCAGGTTCTGGTGCACAGCAAATTTCACCTCCAATATGCCCTGGAGGTGTGTAGGGGGCAAATCTCTCCTCTGCCTTGGTCGGCTTCTTCTTCACCTCAGGCTGAGTGCTTTGGAAAGCACAACTTTCTCAAAGGAAGTCCAGTGAGTGCTTCTCAAGTGATGTTCCAGAGCAAATCTTTAGAAAGTATGGGAAACCTGTTGTTTTAAAGGCACAGGTCCCCATGTGATTGACTTAATCTAGCCTTCCTTAATTGGCTTCCTTAAATCTCTCCACTAGCTCCTGGTGGCAGCAAGGATCAAGCTCAAGACCCTCTGCATGGTCCACAAGATCTTCTGGGGCGGGGTGCGCACTTCATCCAACTGTCTCTTTCAAAAGACGTTGCTTCTCGATCCCTTTGCTCAGCTACGTTAAACTCTCTGAGGGTCAAACGCTTCTCCAGGCAGAGTGTTGGGGTAGATCCCTCTCTTCCGCAGGAGCCTCCCTCTGGAATGGACTCCCTGCCCCTCTTAAATTTGAGCCGGAAAACGCGAAGTTCAATAAGAAGCTCATGACTTTCCTTTTCACCTATGCTTTCTCTCTCTCGCTCCCCTGCTGACCTGCTTTCTGCTCCACCGACTGGTTGCTTGGCTACCCTCAGAGGTTCACCGTGTACCAGGCTCCTCCATGATCAGTCTGACCTGCACTGCCTCCAGGCCTTATACACACTTTGGGGTTGTAACTGTAACCCTACAGTACCCTGCCCTGATTGCACTTCTCCCTACATTATCCCTGGCCCTTCTCCCCTCTCCCTTCCCCTTCCACTTTGTGTTGTCACACTTGCATGATCTGAATGACACAAGGCCTAGTAAGATCGTGTGGCTAGTCCTCCCTCTGTCTTCTCTCCCTGTCACACTTAGAAACAGTTGTGTACAGGCACATTATAAATGATTTATCATATCATATCAATTGTCCAATTCCTAGTCTTGAAAGATGTGGACTTAGCCCTTCTGACATCACACCCGAAGTACTTTGCTCCAGAGGAAGTGGAGGGGACAAGAAGGAGAGAGTGAGAGAGAGATAGAGAAACAAAATGGTGGACGTCTCATTCCATTAATCATAGCTCCCATGTCTACTCTAATCCCACCCTTCCTTTCTCACTAAGAACAAAGACTTTTAGTGATGCAGCACCCTGGTGTGAGGCTACTCCTTTTCAATAGGTGTGCTCCTTTGATGCTTGGGCCCAGGCCAGCAGCCTGTTGTGCGGCTGTCTCTATTGGAGAGTGATACTTGCACTCACAAAGAGATCAAAGACGAGGGAGGCCCATTCCGGTTCCTGTCCTGCCATTTACCATTCTCAACCCATCTGGCCAGACTCACAGGGGATGACACATGTGAAATATCAATTTGGATGTGGCGGTGATGATCATAAGTAGAATCATGCACTATGCCTAAACTCACGCGTAGCTTTATTTTAGCGTTCGCCCGGCCAACATTATGGGTTCTGTATGATATGATATATGATATGATAAGTAATGTGTAACAAGCCTCTACAAAAGTGTTTCCAGGCGCGACAAGTCAAGGGAGGGAAGACAGAGGGAGCACAAGCCAAATGATCTTACTATGCCTTGTGTCATTCAGATCGTGCAAATGCGAACACGAGACGTGCAAAGGGAAAGGGGGGAGTGTCAGGTAGAGGGACGAGGGAACAGGGCAGCATGCTCTGGGTAGGTGCAGCATAGGGCAGCACAGCTCTGGGTAAGTGCAAGGAGACATGGGACTGTTGTGGTTACAGTTACAGCCCCTAAGTGCGTGGAGGCTTGGAGGCAGTGCAGGGGTGACCAAGAGAGAGCCTGGTACTAAGTGAGAATGTGAGGGTAACCAAGCAACCAATTTGTGTAGCAGATAGGTAGGTCAGGTAGGTTCAGCAGGGAAGGGGGAGAGAGAAAATAGAGGGGAAGAGGAACGTTTTGAGCTGCTTCTGGAGTTTGAGAGGGGCCAAGAGTCCATTCCACAGGGAGGAGAGAGATCTACCCCCACTCTCTGCCTGGAGAAGCCTTGGAGGTTGCTGAGCTAAGGGCTTGAGATGGAAGGTATTTAGGAAGTGAGCATTGAATGTAGTGTTGGCCCCGGCCTCAGAAAGCCTTGTGATGCTCGTAGTTATGATACAGGGGGGCCTGTCCTAAATGCCACCCCTGCGCTGCAGTGAATTGGCTGTCACTGTGGGTGTCGGGTGGGCACTTCTGACCTTTGAACCTGCTCTGTGCCACTGTTAGGGCAGGTGCTGCCGATCAGGCTACAGAAGCAGTGCACTTGTTCATTATGATTTTGGCATGGAGCTAGTAAAGGGATATCTGATCAGCAGATTACCATTTCGGAAATGGAATTACCCACATCATTATTTATTCATAATAATAAAAAGCTGGGGCTCTGCATCGTTGCCAGATGTCGATTCCTCACAGTGGCGCTCTCTATCAAGCAATGCTTTTGTCATGTGTTCATACCTGTGTCTACCGTGCATCCTGTGAGTCTTTCTATGGGCAAATGCATGGTTTTCTGCAGTAAAATGGTCTTGTGTGCTCTGGATGAAGCATTGGTATATCCAGAGCCAGCTCAATGTACGCTCAGAGGGTGCAGCTGCACAAGGGCGCCCCCACGGTGCAGAAAATGACGGTGCCTCACATCCAGCTCAGTGACATGTAAACAGCGCCTATTAAAGAATCACATTGTGATTGTGATTCTTTAATAGGCGCTGTTTACATGACACTGAGCTGGAGGCGAGGCAACCGCAAACACACTTTACAAGAAATGTGGAGGGCCCAGTTCTGTTGTTCGGCTGATACTTTTATGAGCCGAACAACAGAACTGAGCCCCCTGCTTTTCTGCATTTGTTGTTGGCGGGAGGTGGCCGTACACATCTCGCATAGGGCGCTGGCAGACCTGGGGCCTGCACTGGCTATGTCATATGTGTTTTTACTGTCAAATGTTCACATAAAATCCACTGTATGGCAGTTCAATTTAATTTGCAAAATAGGCTTTAAACATGAACCAAATCGATCCATTATGTCAAAAAAAAGTTCTTCAGCAAGATCCCCCAACCTCTAAGGGAGGAGCTAATGTCCCGTAGAACACTTTGCTTCTCCAATTTCTGTGGGCATTTGTTCCCTTCCTGCTGTTTCAAAGTTCACCTGCCACAAGTGCCATTGGGCATGCCAGCACCTTTATTATAATTATAATCATAACTGGTTGTTTATAACGAAGTGTGGACCCGGGATTCAAACCTGTGTTGCTCTACATCGTCTTGCTTCCAAGACAAGCCGATTGCCACTCATGGACGTCATTTGATATATGCCAGGGGTAGCAGATGCTACCCCTGACTCCCCCTTAGCTACCCCTATACATGGAATCTAGATCTTGTTAGCTGGAGAAATAACAGGGATGCAGGAAACCCCATGTAGCTGCCATCACTAACCAGTTGGCAGTCCATTAGTGAAGAATGCCGAGTTGTTGGATTCAGTGGCAGGGCTTTCTGTGGAGCTCATGCCCAGTACTGTAGCAACAGGAAGAGTATGGGACTAGGTCGAGCTATTGCGGAGTGGGTAAGTGCAACCTGCAGTACTGAGTGACACCACAGCACTAACGCAAATCTCATTAGTGTTTCTCGTTGTCAGCTTTGTACATCCAGTGAGCCACTGGGCCTGTGATGAGAGGGGTGTGCCCGGATGTCCATGAATTCATCGAATTTGAAGTGACCGAAGGAGAAAAAAAATAAAGTTATTTGAACAAACATAACTTTCAGTTTTGTCTCCCACTGACATTTCCGACAACCCGCTCCCTCCACCCCCTTACTCACCTTCTGGGGGCACACAGGGAAGTGTGCCGCCGCTGCCTCCACCATTCCTCTGCGATGCCAGTTCCCTTCATGCACCTAGAAACACTTGTGTACAGGTGCATTATAAATGACTTATATCATCACTGTATCATGCACTTGGATGGGAACCGGCGCGCTGGGTCAATTTCCTTTTTTTTTTTACTTTACCTGTCCCCCGCTTTCCTTTTTATGGAAGCAGGGGGTACCACCACAACACCCAAAGTCCCAGAATGCTGATCACGGGGAGTGGGAGACACCCCCAAATCTCCTACTCCCTTGATCATCATTTTTCAGATTCATTGTTTTTTTTCTTTCATTGCCGTATTCGGCATTTTATTGCTCTTGTTTTTTTTTTCTTCGGATTTATATACGGCTAATGTGTGCCCCAGTAGCTTCTGCCAGCAATCCTGCCTGGGCACTGTGTGACCTGACTCAGATCTGCCAGACCTGCATCCCAGACACGCTGTCGATAGATGCAAGGTGATATAATTAATTTACATGATTTTGCCCTCCGCCTTTGAAGTAAACCATCTGTTGCTTCCTCAAGCAAAAAATATGTATATTTGGAACGATAGCTCAGGGGCAACACACTTGCTTTGGGAACAAGAGGAGGAAGTGCAATACTGGTTCAGTTCCTGTTGCAGTGCTTAGAAGCCGGAGGAGGCTGGCATTATGCACGATATAAAGGACCAAAGAAAATTATAAAATGGGCCTTTCCTAGGGGTGGTGTCAGGAGTTGCTGCTGCTGTTTACATTTTAAAATAAAAACATAACTGCAATTTCTGCGATCTGCAACACATCCTTCCCCTCTACCTCCAATCTAACAAAAAAACTGTGGGTTACTTACCAAATAAGCAAAACAGAAAGGTGATGGCTGGAATGTTTCAAATTATTCATAACCACTGGCACAAATTTGGGCAACCCTCCAGACCATCATTTTTAAGCCTGCCAAGCCACTACAGAAGGGGAAAGACCATATGCAAATCAGGCTTGGATCCACCCCAAAAGGGGCAGTCCAGCCTAAACTGCCAGGTCACATCCCTTATGCACGAGAAGGCAAGCATTCCCAGACATGTTTCAGCCTCATTGGGCGCCATCAGTGAGGGGTAGCCTAGTTCTGTAGACCCAGCAGGCTTTTCTAGAGGTGATATTGTGTGGCTGCTGCTGCTGTTTACATTTTTTTTTAAAAAGAAAAACCTGCTCTTACTGTGACTTGCAGCACATCCTTCCCCTCTGTCTCTCATCTAACAAAAACAACTGTGGGTTACTTACCAAATAAGCAAAACAGAAAGGTGATTCCTGGAAGGTTTCAAATTATTCACAGCCACTGGCAAGGCTCTGGGCAGCCCTCCAGACCATTGTTTTTATGCTTGGACTTGTGTTGGTGAGTTGCTGTTGCCAGCCTGTGGCCAGACACTTGGCAGGCACTGGATCTCTGTGCTTTGGGGTTTAGGCCACTTTGAGATTCTTTGTCTGTTTACAGTTTAGCCTGAGTAATGTACAATAGCCAGGTTGTTGTGTTGGACGTGTGCTTGCATTCACAGTAATTTGGAAATATGGGCCTATACACACTGATATTAATGCTACATATGGTGATTCATTCTTGTATGAAATGCATATCATATTACAGTGATATATTAACCAAGGGGAAGTTTAGAACACTTGGAACTACTGGTTGCTGTGCCTGCCTTCCACTGTGATAGCCGGTCTGTTAGCATAAGCTGCCACTGGTAAGAACCAGAGGGCCTGTGCTCTAAAGCCCTGTGTCTGGGATAGTTTGGTGCTTGGTTGGGTTCCTACTCAAAGGCCTCTTATGCATACGGTTATAAGCATCTTTTCGTTTTCATTCCATGATTATGTCATTCATTCTTAATTGTATAACGATTTTGAGATCCACTTCTTGATTTGGTAAATCTTCGGTCCGTAGTGCTTGGATGCACTGGTGTCTGGCGACCAGTGCATCCGAGCACTACGAACCGAAGATTTACCAACCATGGTACATAGAATCAGCTCCCAAATCAACACGAACAAGACACCCCATCCAGGGATATCTTACCCCTCGCTACTGAGACCCATCAGTCACCCTAACACCAGCCTTGATAAAGACTGTCTGTTGGTCGAAACACGTGTTGGCACCTTTGGTGATTAAATCCACAAAAAATACATCAAGAAGTGGATCTCAAAATCTTTTTACAATTAAGAATGAATGACAGAGTCATGGTATGTTAACCATATTTGTCTTCGTTTACTGAGCAACAATGCTTTGTGAGGCCACTGCCTGTTCTGTCAAGGACGAAAGGTTGCGTACCATAACTTCCCGTGATTTCACTCGGGTGGGGTCAATCAAAGATCAAGGGCCGTGTGATGGCACTTCCGCTACCCCTGGCATTTTTGTTGAAATGACGTCCCTGTTGCCACTGAGCTATACTACCCGTGCCCTTAGCAACAGCGACCTTGAATTGGAGCTTGATGGATATTTCATACCCCTCACATATTCGTAAATCCTGGCACGCAGGGCCTTAAAAATGTTTAAAAAAAAAAAACACTAGAAATAAATACATGGATTTATTCACTCATGCAGAATCTCGCTAGTCTATCAAACCCATGGCTGCTGAATAAGGCCCGTCAATGCTCACATGCCCCCCATAAGTAGCGCGCTATTGCAATTCCAGGAACAACTTCAAATCTCTGACTCAGGCGACATTTACCATCACAAGAGCGAGGCGTAAGTGGTTTCAAATGTCAACAGAATCCCTCAAAGAAAATGTTCTCTGGAAATCGCATGGAGCTAAAATGCATTACGTTCATATAGTTTAACGTGTGACATTGCTAATAATTCTGCCTTTCCCGCTCTTTTCCTTAATGCCAGGCAGAAAGAAGAGCGTGCCAGCACAGCCAATGAGGTGACGCGCTTCAGGTTTATGCGCGTAGGCATTGCTACACGATCTAAAGGCCTGCAATACTAAAGCTGCCCAATAGGGTTGTTCAACGAAATTCATTCCGGCAAGTAACAAGTTAACCGCATTGAAGTTCCCTTTAATCCTGATGTCTTTTCTGGTAGAGAGGGTGGATGTCTCTGTTCAGAAATATCCACAACCAGCCACGCCTTGTGGGAAACACTTGACACTAGAAATTCAGGAGCGCAGGGTCCCCTTATGGATTCAGAATTGAGGTAAAAAATGTCAGTAAAGTGGCAGTAACAGCACTATGGCACTTGTCGCCAATTTTTATCTGAGTTTCAATGTAAAATGGAGATGTCTCCGGCAAAATGCAGAGGACTGTCCACATGAGGAATCAATGCAAAAGAGGGCCTCATTACAAGTAGTGCAGCCGGGAAAATACAGCGGTAAATAACTCTCTTACCACTGCATTACTGCCAAAATACTGCACCGCTGCAACATAACTTTGGTGGTAAGTCGGAGAAAAAACCTCCAGCAAACTGGCAGAGGTAATTCCATTGCCGAACGACCAAAAATCGGAATTACTGCCACCATAATTACTGCCAGCGGTAATTCCACTGAAACCCCCATGGAGTCCTGTGGACTCCACCAAGGGGACAAACACCACCATTCTAACATTTGTAATCAGGCAGTAATTCCGCCAGCCCAAGTGGCAGTAATAGTAATTCCATTTGGCGGCATTCCACCCGATTGTCCACCGAAATGACTTCAAAATTGTCATGAGGCACAACACCAATGCATGGACTCCTAAAATGGGGAATAACACTCCCATTAACATTTTCATAAACCACTGGACTGAGTACCAGTTCCGTTAAATGGGATTTGGCAGCAATTCCAGCAAACCTACAACCAAACTCGTGATGAGGCCCACAGTTTGCAAACTCCCTGTTGAGGTGCATTGTATTGTGTAAGAAACGCTTGCCTTGTTGCTCTCACAGCAAATATGATTCACGTGCCGCCCTTGGCAGGCGCTCATCTCAAACTTATTTCGTTCAGGCGCCGATTGCTAGAGACGGCCAAGGTTCCACTGAAAGAGCTGTGCTAGGTTCTGCATAACTGTCTTCTGCTTTGGATTATGTCAACTTTCACTGGAATGTATTTATTTATTTGTTTGAAACTACTTTATTCATGTTCTCATCACACAAATATATCGCTAATAATTCAATACATAGAAAACAAGGGACACCCCCTCACCCCACAACAATGAACACTGTTTGTGCCATAACTGTTGTTATAAAATCATTGAGGCTTATAAGATACATTTTCATTAATCATTGTCATTAGTAGTTATATTATAAGGTGACGGCTGTGGTCACAATCACTTTGTAGCATCCCCAAGGCTAAGGAAGAGGTGCCAGACACCTCATCTGATCTGACCTGAGGCTTCTGTGCCCTCATTGTGGCGTACAGGGATTGTGTGGAGAATGGCATTCATTCTTATGCTCTCAGTGTCTCAAGGTAGTGTGTCCCACATGCCAGAACGTTTGCCCGCACATCCCTCCATCTGGCTGTCTTCTTTTGGGGTGATGTTTTTTTCTATTTTGTGGGCCAAAGGCCTCATCAGCATACATCACTACCCCTGTCTGCCGAGATGGTTCGCTCCACTTCAGTGAAGTCTGTCTTTCTGAGCCTGATTTCAGTCACTCTACCTTTTTTATTTTTTTAACCTAATAGAGTTGCCTCCTAACCCCTTGAGTGGTAATCAGAAGTGGTGATTTAAACAGGGTTCTGTTTTCAAAGTTGGCTGCTACTCAACTTCCTATATTGTTCATGCCTCTGTTTCCGCTAGGCTCTAATTCAACCATTTTCATTCAGTAATTCCTCCAATTTTCTAGTGGTAATGCCAATTTCTCCAAAGATTTGGGACGCACACCTGTGAACTCGCACAAAGGCCAAAAGTGTCTTATCTTGTGCAAATAAACTTGACCTTGTACCTGCTACAATCCCACCGAGGATGCTACTGACATGGTGCACAACTGCAAGCACTCCACTCCAGCACAGATGTGCCCATGTTCAACAGGTGGTCATCAGGTGCTCCGGGCACTATGCATCATGTCAACACCGTGCAGAGCTGACACTCTCATGCCATCGGGAAAGTGCTGACACAAATGAGTGGAAGATATAAGTGAGCTTATCCAACAATGTGCAATTTCCCTAATGTCAGTTTCAGTTAATATGCTAAGACATCTTCGTTGTCTATGCCAAACATGGCCGACATGTCCAAAACGACCAGGTTACTCTTCACTCTAAACTGCCCTCATGATAGCATTTTTCCTACTTTGATAGCAATCTTGTCATTGACATCAGACCATGAGTCAGTCAATGCTTCAATGATCACTCAGTCAGGAAGACCGTCTAGCGAGGTACCCGCCACTCTGGCCTTTGCTGAATCAGACGTCACCGTCATGCAGAAGGCATCACACATGTTAAATCTTCAAAATGATGTGCAGGTAAACGTAGAGTTCGATAATGCACAACATTTCCAAAAGTGCAACAAGGTCAGGGTAAAGTACAAGCAGAAAGGAGGACTGCATGGCCTGCTTGCAGGTGGGCATTGCTCAGTTTAGGCTGAGGAAGTGGAATTCCTGTCTCTCCAGGACCTGTTGGAAACACTTTATATCATGTCTCTTTAATGTTGCCAGTGTATTAATGTTACTGGGGTATACACTAGCCCTGGAAACTCAATTGATTGAGTGAATGGCTTAGTGCTTTACAGGATGACTGAGTAGAGCTTGAGGGATTGTGGGGGTAATTACGACCCAGGAAGTAACCATGGTGCTAGTAGCCCCATGGTTGCCACCGGTATTTTACCGATTCCGCCATGGTGAATGGCGGAATTACCGCCCCATTCCAAGGTTGGTGGGGCGGTAATTCCCCATTCACCATTGGCCCTTCCCCATTCCCATTTTTGCCCGATAGGGCTCAATGGAAATGGGGAAGGCGGTAGTTACGGTACCGCAAATTGCGGTACCATAAATACCTCCAAGGTCCCTTTGCGGGTCCAATCCTTAACGGCTGGTAAAAACCAGCCGTTAAGGTAGGAACCCGCAAAGGGACCTCGTAATTAGGCGGTAAGGGGTTAACGGCGCCGCCACCTTTTACAGCGCTGTTAACCCCTTACCGCCTGGATCGTAATGGACTCTTGTGTGTGCAGAGGCCATCAGGGGAACTAGTAGAGGAGGAGACCCTTTACACCTTTGCTAATGGACTGATGGTTAGATTTGAATTTTACTTCATGCATCAGCGACAAAACAGTTTCAACCAAAACAAAACTCCTCCTGGCTGAGAGACCCGCCATCTCCGGAGGCTAAAGCACTCCCAGAAACCACAGCATCTCCAGGATGGACACAAAGAGCTTCAAGAGAAAAACGAATGAGGAAACAGGACTTTCCTTCTGTGCAGCCTGTGTCTAGGGCAAGGTACAGATGCAGATAAGACCCCCCCCCCATCCATCCTACTCTCAGGAAGTACCTGAAGTTCCAACTCATCAAACAACATCTTATCAATCACAGCTGGACCCACTGCACTCTACTTCACTGCATTCAAGCTCCCCACTCTTCTTTCCCCCCTTTCCCATGCCAGCTACCCTTGCTCTACAACACCTTCCAAATCCACCAGGGTGTGTGGAATATGTACAATGCCCAGCTGCCTCCCATACATACATGCTGGAATACATGCGCTGATATTTACATGTACACATGTCTTTGAAATGTGACTGGTTCTCGCCTCTAAAAGGTTCACCAGTAAGCCGTCTCACCTATCCGTCACCTTGGCCTTCTGACAGTCTGCTTGGAAGACTTCTTCACATAACTGGACAGTCTCTCAGTTCATCACAAGTGACTGCCTTGTCAAGCTACCCATATATGTCTTTAGACTCTTCCCATTCAGTATCATGCAAGACTAAGGGCCTTATCACAAGTTGGGAGGTGCAGTAAAAATGCAGCGTTAACACTGGCGTAACAGGGCCCCCCGCAGCGCCTGCAGTGTGGGGGGCCCCGCGACCACATGTCCTGGGAGGGGGAGTAAAAAAAAAAACATTTTAACAAAAATGTCGATTTTTTTTTTATTATTTCTTTTTTAATTCACACTGTATTTATAAAGAAATTATTTCTGTAACAGAAATAATCTCTTTATGAAGGCAGAGTGAATACCAAAAGAAACTTTCTTTTGATGTCCGGGGGCTACCCCCGCCCCATGACACGAAGATCCTAGTCTGAAGGCCTCCATGTCATGGGGTGGGGGAAGCCCTATGACTTCAGAAATAAATAGTTTATTTTTGAAGTCACTCTGCCTTCATAAAGAAATTATTTATGTTATGGTTCAGTCCTTAACGTAAATCATTTCTTTATGAAGTCAAAGTGACTTCAAAAAGAAACAATTTATATTTGAAGTATTATGACTCCCCTCAACCCCATGACGTGTGCATGTGTGAGTGTATGGTGAAAGAGTGCACAAAAATGTATGGGTGGCTGGGTATGAGTGTGTGTGTGTACAGTGAAAGGGTGCACACTTAAATGTATGGGTGGCTGCCTGGGTGTGCCTGTATGATGAAAGGCTGCACACTTAAATGTATGGGTGTGTGTGCGCATGTATGGTGAAAAGTTCAACACTTAAATGTATAGGTGACTGTCTGTGTGAGTGTATGGTAATAGGGTGCACACAAATGTATGGCTGCCCGGGTGTGCCTGTATGGTGAAAGGGTGCACACTTAAATGTATGGGTGTGTGTGCGCATGTATGGTGAAAAGTTCAACACTTAAATGTACGGGTGGCTGCCCGGGTGTGCCTGTATGGTGAAAGGGTGCACACTTAAATGTATGGGTGTGTGTGCGCATTTATGGTGAAAAGTTGCACACTTAAATGTACGGGTGGCTGCCTGGGTGTGCCTGTATGGTGAAAGAGTGCACATTTATATATATGTATGGCTGAGTGTGTGCGTGTATATATGGTGAATGGTGTGTGTGCTTGTGTTCAGGGGTGCAACAAAACCTACATTTCAGGGGTGCTAACCCTTCAAATGTTGGGAGAGGCGCTAACTTCACGTGTGGTGGGGAGGAGCAAACTTATTTGTGTGGGGGCATATAACTTCTTTACGCATTTTAATGAGTCTATTCTAGTGCAGCTTCAATGTTACATGCAGTTAACTCTCTCATTTAAGTCTGAAAGCACCCACTTATGGACTGCTGTGAGAATGACTGGTCTCCTGTTCCCTCTCTACCCTTCCCCTGGCATGCAAGTACTAAACCCACATCACGATTTGAATTGATTAAACAGTTTGGCATTTGAATGCAGATACTTACAGTGAAATGCTGCACATTAGTAATTGCTGGGCTGGGCCGTTGTTAACAGCGAAACCCAGGTACCGTTTAACATCTGTGTACTTTTCTGTCCGGCAACTGCTCTGTAGGTCAGCCAGGCCAAGGCAACGTAGCCCACAATTTCTGGGGGGGGGGGCGCAGCGCTGAAGCCCAGTCAGCTCAATGGTGCTGCACCACTACTTGTGTTTAATGCCTTGATTACATATGGGCAATCTTTATTATGTCTAGCCCTATTCTTCCTCATCCCAGTACTTGTGTATGAGGCAGTACTTGTGTATGAAGCAATATGCCTCATACACAAGTACTGAGATGAGGTAGAGGTACATGAAGGTAATGCCTGATTTAGCGACCTGTAATCTTCATTACTCCTAGTCCCACTCGTCCTCATCCCAGTACTTACCTATGAGGCATGGAGCCTCATACATAAGCACTGGGACAAGGAAGAGGGACGTGGAGGTAATTCTGGGCCAATGAGCTGATTTTGGAGGTTGAGGTAGGGAATAGGAAGGAGAGGGGATGTGTGGGGGATGGTGCAATAAAGCATAATGGTCGTCTATGTCCATGCTAAGCAGGCATGATATGTGGGATTAGTGGCATTTTGGTGCAGTCAGTCTAGTCATTCCTCAGTTTGGTATGCATTTTTTAATTGGGAATTTCTGATAAAGCAGCCGTGCTAAGTGTAATTAACTGGCTAGACTGGCAGTTGGGTTCTGCCAGTCTAGCCATTTCTTACTGGAGCACTGTATATTTTTCTGGGCATCTGTGATTAAAATTATATGATATGATATGGTAAGTCATATATAATGAGGCTGTACACAAGTGTTTTTAGGCACGACAAGACAAGGGAAGGAAACTAGAGGGAGGACAAGACAAATGATCTTACTAAGAATTGTGTCATTCAGATTGTGCAAGTGTGAGAACAAGAAGTGCAAGGAGAAAGGGAGGGGAACTGCAAGGGAGAGGGGAGGGGAAAACAGGGCACCAATGCTCTGAGTAAGTGCAGCCAGGGCAGCATGGCTCTGGGTAGTGCAAGGAGAATAAGGGACTCTAGGGTTACAGTTACAGCCCCTAAATGCATGGTGGGCCCAGAGGCAGTGCACAGGTGACTGATCAAGAAAGAGCCTGGACTCTTTGAGACTGAAGGTAACCAAGCAACCAGTTGGTACAGCAGACAGGTAAGTCAGCAGGGGAGGGAGAGAGAGAAAGCAGAGGAGAAGAGGAACATTTTGAGCTGCTTACGGAACTTCAGGTGGTCCGGCTCAAGTTTGGGAGTGGCAGGGAGGCCATTCCAGAGGGAGGCACCTGCAGGGGAGAGGGATCTACACACCCCCCACTCTCTGCCTGGAGAAGCATCTAACCCTTAGGGCTGGAGAAGGAAGGTATTTTGGAGGAGAGCATTGGATGTAGTGTGGATCCCAGCCCCAGAAAACCTCGTGGACAATGCAAAGAGTCTCAAACTTGATCCTTGCAGCCACCAGGAGCCAGTGGAGAGATTCATGGCTGGAGAGATATGGTCCTTGGGCTTGAGGCCAAGGATAAGTCTCACAGTCCTGTTCTGGATTAGTTGTAGAGGGCGGAGAGTAGAGGAAAGCAGATTGAGAAAGTGGCTGTGGCAGTAGTCCAGCGTAGAGCGAACCAGAGCTCTGGAGACATTGAGCTTCTGGGGGAATGTTATTAAGGGAAGAGTCCCTTTAAGGAGGTGCAGCTGGTAGTGGGACCTCTTGGTGATGTCCGAGATGTGAAGAGAGAAAGAGAGTGGAGTTGAAGATGACACCAGGAATGAGCGAGAGAGGAGAGTAGGCTGAGGGGAGCCTGAATGAAAGCAGAGTGTCATCCACATAACACTGAAAGTTAGAGGAGAAGGTAGAGATCTGGTGGGCCAAAGGGGCCAAGTAGAGTTTGAAAAACCAGGGTGAGAGGATAGAGCCCTAGGGAACAGCACAGGTAGAGAGAGTTGGCAGAGTGAAAGGGACCAAGTTGATACTGGGAGGGGCGGTCCAAGAGGAAGGAGGTCAGTCACTCCAGTACCTGATCCATGATGCCCAGGTTCTCACAGAGTCAATTGATCAGGATGGTGTGGTTGACCATGTCGAAAGCAGAGGAAAGTTCAAGGAGGATGAGGACAGAAGGAATGCTGGAATCATGGTTAGAGATCAGATCTTCACAGGTGTTCAGGAGAGCAGGTTCTGTGCCTCTGGCAACTCTTAAGCCAGACTGATGGTCATGGTGACAACCAACAGATTCAGTGTGGAGAGTACGCTGGCAGTTGGCCATCTTTTCCAAGAGTTTGAAAGAGGGCAAAGTTCCAGTGGCAAAAGAATGATTACAGAAATCGCCTAAGGCTGGATCAAGGCTGTCAATGTGGTCCTTGATGGTTCTGGAGGAGCAGGCGAGCACCTGTTTCGACAACACCTCCATAGATGGGACTTGTCTAGAAACCTCATCAGGTGTTAGAGAGAAAGAGGAGAAAGGAGGAGGAGAGGGAGAGATGGACAAAGGCAGCTGAGAGAGGAAGAAGAGGTAGTGGACAGGATGTCCTGAGTTTTAGCGGAGAAGCGAGATGCCAAAGCCGTACAGAGGGCCTGTTGAGGGAACAGGAGAGGTAGAGACCGCAACAGGATTAGCCAGTTTACTTTCAGATTTTAAAGAGTGTGGCTGTGTTTTTAGAAGCTGCAGAGACGGTGGCTTGAATGTGTGTTCTCTTCTTGATGAGTCTTATTGCTTTGACTGGCATTTTGGTGCAACTAGTCTAGGTATGTCTTAATGTGGCCAGGCATGCTTTGCTGTAATGTTATTATGTGTCTACACTGGTCTACATTGTGCTGCCAGTTGGACATGTTTTCATTGTGGCATGGCATTTTTAATAGCAAAGCATTAATGCAAATAGTGCATACATCTTGTGTTACACCACTGAGCGTTAGTAGTGTTACCGCAACATTACCGCACGGCCCAATCAAGAATTTAAGGGAAAACATGAATGTCTTTGAAATGTGACTGGTCTCTTATAAACGAAGAAGGAATGAATTAAATAAAGGCATCACATGTCAATACATCCAATGCCGTTTTAGGAGCTCGAACCCACTTAACACACATTTCACAGAACTGCCCTTTCCCTTGAATACACGTTATTCTTGAGTGACAGACCTCCAATGAGGCTCCAACACTACGGTAGAGATGGCCCTGGGTATAACTGCATTCTTACCAGCGTCGCTGCTCTCTCCGAAAATGAAATTTTATGTAAAAATATGTATTTTGCAAAAAAAGGCTAAGAGCTCAGATTTTCGCGGTTCATGAAAGATGTATGCACTATTTGCAAGGGAATTTGTACACTTGGGCGGAATACATTTTTAAATGTTTTAAACCTATTCTTCCTCTGGGGATCTGACCAGACCTTTTCCTTTTCATTTAACAGTCTACTGCATGGCTGTAATTGTCTTATTAAGTCGTATCCTGCAATGATCTGTGCCCTATCCATGCACTAGGCCAATACTGAAAGGGAACACGATCAGCGTGCTTTCTTCTGTCCCCATTATAGCATAGGCATGCAATACGTACAGAACAAGGTTACTGCTGGAAGACTCTCTGACTTACAAATGTATTTCCTTCCATCTGATAAAGGGAGTGGCATGTTCATGTTTTAGCATTAGTAACACTCTGCAACATCTATACAGCAGTTTCCACACGTTTGCTGAACACATTCCTCTAACATGAAGCAGTGCGCTAAGGGACAGCTGCAATAATATGTCATCATGGTCATGCCAGCCCCCCAAGATTCTCTCCTCATCCTTCACACTTTTTCGAAGGCAGAATACAACATGTCGAATTTTGGATTGTTTTATGTTCATTGAATTATCAAACCTCTTCTACAGAATGGCTGAGAAGATTATTACTACCAGACGAGGGTCAATCAGATTGTAACAATCAATCTGATTGGCCCTTGCCAGGGCGTTACCCAACCGGGAATCCCTCTACCCCTTACGTTCCATTGTGTCCCCGGCGGGGGTGTGTGGCAGCCACTCAGCCAATAAGGAGGCTCGGAACGTGGTAATCCCCACTCCGAGCCACCACACGGCCATGGTCAATGGTAAACTCAGACTAGACATTTGAAAACAAATAACTTCTTTAAAATGTCCTGGAGTGGTGTGTGCTTTTGCTAGATACTGATCTTTTTTTTTTTTATATTCAGCACAGGTGGGCTGTCCCTGCAGGAAATAGAGAAACCAAATATCTCAGCTTAAATAAATGCTGAAATAGTGATTCAGCAGCAGGGCCAGCACCAAACACTCTGGTTGTAAATTTTGACCTTCACAAGTATCCTTAAATGGGGATGGATACATACATTTATGAAGACATTATATCAGCAACAATGCAGTATCCATACAATACAACGAAACACGACAGTAATTCAAAATGGATGTATTCTATAACAATGAATGCCATCATGGTCAATGATTGCTTCTTCAAGAAAGAACTGATTGGCCTGAAAGCTTTCTGTTGGGTCATCCCCTGCCGCAAACTCCATTTCCATCTACCGCAGAGGTTCAGTTTTCAAATTGAGTGCTACAAAAGGCACACATTTCATTGAGGTAATATCAAAGGTCCAAAAAACGATAGCGGAATTGCTCTGAACGTACGTGTTGCAGCGGGCCTACGACCAAATATACAATCATGTATGGAGATGTGCTATAGTTTACCCTTGCCTTCAATCTACATTCTCGCCTCTAAAAGGTTCACCATTAAGATACCATGTCTATCCATCACATTGGCCTTCTGACTGTCTACTGACAATGACTTCTTGACATTACTGGACAGTTTGTTAGGTCATCACAATTGTCTGCCTTGTCAATCCACCCATGGATGTCTTTAGACTCTTCCCAGTCAGTATCATACAAGACTAAAGAGCCTCATCACAAGTTGGGAGGTGCAGTAAAAATTTAGCAGTAATAGCGCTACCGCCACATTACCACACCACCCAAACATGAGTTTGGTTGAAAGTTGCAGGATTCGCCTCCAGCTCTGAGGTGAATGCACTGACTTTCCACCCATTTTCAGCGAAATTACCTCAGTGAAATTACTGCTGCAGTAATTGTGCCGAAAACGCTCCATTGAGTCCTATGGACTAAAAGAAAATGTGGACACACTGCCACTTGCGAACCAACGGTAATACCACTGGACCAAGTAGCAGTAACGATAATTGCACTGGGCAGTATTCCTGCAGATTTAACACCGGAATACTTCCAACTTGTGATGAGGCCCTAACTCTTTATTGAACTGTCAACTGGCATGGAATCCTTCTAAAAGAACAGCAAGATTCTTGTGATTCAGCGGCCATCTTGTTCTGCTGAAATTTTGCAAGTGTTGTTTTGAGTGTATGCGACTGGTGTACCAAAACACAATCTCCTTCACTCACCACTGATGGCTTCACTCCTTTTCACATAACCCTTCCTCATGCCTTTGCTGATGGCACGTTTTTCCTGCATGTTCAGATGCATCTCCTCATGTACACCTCCCCCTGAAGTGTTGGGTATTCTTGTCTGTATGTTTCCGTTGAACATCAGTAGATGGACCTTCCCCAATTGTACTGCGTTGAATATTGAGGAAATACTGCAGCAGTTTGCACCTGCATGAATGATTCTTTGGTGAGGTAAAATTTGCAGTGTCTTTTTGAAGTTTGCCATTAACCTTCCCAGCGTTCCATTTTCTTACGGCCTCAGGGGTGTCATTTTACAATGGTCGAAACCCAGAGAACAATCCTGACGACTGGACGGAGGGTATTGTCTGAATGTACCACTCTGGGAATTGCAAAAGCAGCAACCTTTCTTTCGAGAGCTGGTATCACAGCTTGTGCAGCTGTGGATGCAATTACGTGCAAGTCAAGGTACCCGGGCATTTCATCCATGGCTACTAGAATGGAAGTGCCATTCGACAGAGGACCAAACAGATCAGTGGGCTTAGTAGTAATTCCATCATAGAATCCATCTTATGAAGGCATGCCTTTAGGTGTGCCAAACATGTTGTGATGATAATCCCCTGATGGCCTCCAAGAACCTAGCCGATTAATTTCACCGGAGTTGATCCCAATTTGCTTTCGAATTATCCCCACCAATGTAACAGATCATTCTTCCTGTATTAGAGCAAATGGCATCATCATGGTAATAGCGATAATATTGTGCCACCGGCCGATCGAATGCATTCCAACTCTACGGTCCGCATAGCAGGATGCTTCCTGAATACAAGTATCAATTGATGTTGCCTGTGGGCATGCAGGATGGATCACATTGTTAATGTCCTACACAGCTTTTGAGGTGTTGGCTTCCTATGTCATGGGCAACAGGTACCTGACAAGACATGTGCTTGATTGTCCTCTCTGCTCGCTAAATGATCAATGTCGAATTGATACTTGTGTAAGCACAATCCCCATCGTGCAATGAGAGTTTTTTTTGCATGCTTTTTTTCTCTATGATTAGGTGTAAGCACCTGATGTTCCTTAAGCATGATTAAAGCATCCCCATAGAGAACAAGATGCTATTAGGTGCGGCACATGCAACCACCAGGCTGCCCTATTCAGCCTGAGAGTAGGGTTGTTCCATTGATGTGGGACTACAGTTTGCTAATGACATGACACTTCGCTTAGAAGACAATCCTGCCTTGTATTGGGTCAGCATCGCTCCCAGCCTTACTGGAGTATCATCAACTGTGAGTTCCATGAACAGATCCAAATCGTAATATGCCATACATGCGGCTGATGTAATGTGCTCCTTCATTTGACAGAACACCTTTCTGAAATCTGATGGCCGAAGGAATTCATTACCTGTTTTTATGGGCAGACATAGGGGAGTGGTTATTGAAGAAAAGTCTTTCATGTACCACGTGCATTAAATTGCCATGCAATGATCGTACTGCTGGCACTTTGAGAGGTCTAGATGTTGATATGGATGCTTGTACTTTGCCAGGGTCAGGGTGAAGGTCAATGTTGGTAATGTGGATGGAATGGCAGGCTTATCTCCGAAAGGTTGTGGATCTCTAATAAGTTGCAACACAACGAAAATACAATTATTACCCAATGATAAAAGGGACTGTCCAGTCAAGGTTGTATGCACATATCTACTTTAATATTATCACAACAGACAGATCGAGCAATACTATGAAATACAACCCACCCTGTAAATGAGTGCAGATGACAGAAAGCTTCAAAAAAGAACAAGGGATTCATTCTGGATACTGACAGGAGGGAAGTCGGCATAGCTAATAATCACAACAGTTCAAGGATACTGGGCTTCAGCACAAAGGGAGCAATGGGTCTTAAAATGTCTCTAGGGGCCTTCGGAAAAGGACCAGGTGGACAGAACCACAATGTACCTCGTGCTTGTAAGTGTTCTTGGTGCACAACAGGGTTGAGGAGGTTTTAGGGCACTTTGCACCTTCTCTGACAGAGTTCAAGATGTGGGTATCGGGTGGCAAAAAGTTTGGTAAGCAAAGCTGGATGGATGGCTGCAGGCTGGCCTACACGGTGCCTCAGGGTCAAGGATCATTGTCTCAGCGCTGGTCGGCAGTTCTGAAGCACTGCTTGAGACGTCTCGGATGGCTTTAAGCAACCGTGGCATAAGACAGTCAGTGTTGCAGTTAATTGCAACTTGAGAGACTCAACTGGCTCGAAAATGTCATTTGTTGTCGATGTACTTCTCCTAGCTTCTTCACTGGGCTTGTAATGTCCATTCTTTAAGGTGGATGGCCCAATCCTGAGGACAGTGTTGCAGGCAGCTGCCTAATCCTTGGTTTCAGGTTGAGAGCGTGTCTAGCACTTTCCACATGGGAAGTTTGCTGCACAGCCTAACAGGGCACACTATGTTATGGCTGGGTATCAGTTCTGGAGCTCCAGGAGGCTCCTCTGGATTCACTATCTCCCTCTGTTCTCTGGGAGATGTCTAGGGGAGGGATCCTGCTTCCCTTTTGTGGGTCCTGGCCTTCCTTCACTGGCAGAAGATGAAGGACAGTCTGTACGTTCAGCCATGGTCGAATGATGAGTTCTTCCTTCTACTTCTGGTGAAGTCTTCAGATGATCTCCAGCTAGTCCACTCCACACCATGGGAACGAGTTCCCGATGTTGACCTAGGATTGGTCTCTATTTGACTGTAGCAAGACCCAACTTTTCTTCTCTTTATTAATATTTCGTTTTCTAGCTGTATTACTACCACTATGTAAATTCTGCATTTGTTCATGTTTACAATGGTGAGAAATCATGCTGTGCACCTGCCTTTGCTTGAACAGCTAGATACACAACTGTGATTTTTTGTTTGTCTAAATATGTTTCTGACTGTACTCACAAGACTTATGTTTTTGATACTTATAATTGGTTTGTAGTTCCTTAATGTCCTACAACTTTTATTGAAAAATAATAAAATGTAATAAGGCTGTTCCCTGGTTCCATGTTTTGCAGTCTATTTCATTTTTACCTGCAATGTTGCCTTTCTAATTCTACCTCAGACTATAGGATGGGTCTACACGGCGATTCCCCTACGCCAATACAGTTTTTCGTTTTCTAAAAATAGAAAAAATCATATAAAACCAGAAGTATGATTGTTTGAATATTGGCGGCTACCCCCATTTGTTTCACTGATAATGTTGGACTGCGGATTTCACGGTGTCATGGATGTGCAGTTTGATCTGTTGATCTTTCAGTTTGCCTAGTCCTTGTAAAAGGGCATACATCAGTATAATGACCATGTATTTCACACTGGACAGATAGGCTATCATGAGTCGATATAGGATGTGAATGAGCACCGGTTGTAGTGCCATCGTAAAGATGAGAATGCAGCCTCTTGGGACTGCTACTTTGATGAGATAGAGGTCCAGTTGTGCTGTCTAGTCTTCACATGAACAGGACACTGAGGAAGCTAGGTATAGCCGTAAAGGATTTTGTCTATGGAACCTTCCAGAGCTTAGGAAAATTAGACAATCATGTATATTTTGCTTCACTTATGACATTCATGGTGGCCCCTGTGTCAATAAGGTGTTCTGATGGATATCCTTTCAACTGCCATAAGAGGACTGGTCTATGTTCAATGGCAGTGGAGTTTCCAAGTACAACTACATCATTTTCTTTCATCAGTGTAGGGTGATTCAGTTTCATGATGAGAGTGTGGTTTAACCTCCAGATATCATAATCTCTCGAAGTGACATTTGCGGTCAGACTCGCTCAAGTGACCTGCAAGTTCAATTCAGTTAGTGCAGTTGAGGTTCAGAGGAGTGCTCAGTGTTAGATGGGGATCAACACTGATGTTTAGGGCAGCATCAACTAGTTGTACTTGGTCAAATCACGATACACCTTGATGGGCAATTCCCACTTGCAGAAGAGGGAGCTGCCATCTCTTAAACGGTTTTCATGACACCCTGTGTCACATGTATTAACTATGGCTGGCCAGACACACTCGGGGAGAAAATTGTAGATGCATCTGTAACATACATGCTTGAAGATTGGATCTGACTTCTAGGTTGCAGTTACTTGACATGTGGGTGGAAGCACAGGTTAAGTTATTCCTATTTTGTCCATTGCATCTGCTTCAACATCAGTCACCATTGCTGTGCGAGCCATGGGTAAGGTGTCTTCAAGAGAGAAGGTTTTACTTGGGAATGTAGAGCTTCTTCATTTGGATATTTGTTGACATTTTAGTGTGTGAAGTGTGTACAAAGATGCATGATGAAATTGTCTAGTGTCTCACCTCTTGCTTGTACTGTGGTATGAAATATATTTTGTTCGTAGTCAACATCCCTGTGTGGAGCAACGTATATATTCAGGTTGTCGTTTTAACCTTCAAATGTGTCAGCGGTATCCTCATGGAGTCCATACATTATGCTGCGCACCGTTGGACCAGACTACTTCAGAATTCCTTTGCAGTGTTTGCCATTGGGCAAAACCCATGACGCTGATAAAGAAATCCAGGTCTTTCATCCGGTGTGCCCAGCTAGGGCCCAGATTGCTAGAATCATCAATGTCAAAGCGAGGAGGTGACTGTAATTCTAGTGCCTTATCATGGCCTTGCTTGAGTGTGATGAAGAAGGCGTCTGACGGGTGGTTCATGGCATGTGTTCATCAGCAGTGTTCTTGAAGTCTGATATAAAGTGCCACAGATACGATGCAGGGAGGAGAGGAGCATTTGTGTATCTCATAGCTGAACGCGCATCACATGTGAAACATCTTCAGTAGATGAATTATGAATGAAATTGGAGCATGTTGTTATCAATCCTAGTTGCCAAAATCCTCAATAGTTTAGCATTCATATTGATTAGAGCAAAGATCTTTGGACGTAAATGTATGTTTTTGACATTGAGGCCAGGGATCTCCCTCTCTACCGGGAGGAATTAAAAAGTTAGGGATGGAAATATTTATATAATGCACCTGTTATGCCATCTGGGCCTGGTGCTTTCTTCAGTTTGAGCTATTTAATATCACAAGCAATGACTTTTCTCATAATGGGAGACTGGGATGGAAGTTCTCCTTCAGATAGGTTTGCTGGTTCTCCTTGCTTGCCCCTCTATCCCCATATAGAATTTGATGGAAATGTTACAAATTGTATAATTTGTCCCAATGATAGATTGTACATTCACCGGTGTCTCGAGATATTTCTAGGACAGCAATTATTTTTATCTTGGCCTGGCCTAAAGTCTATGAGTCAACAGCCCACAGGCTTTATTACCCTTTTGACTTATTTCAGTGTTAGCAAAACTCTAATTGCCATATTTGTCATCATTATACTGGCTTGGACACTCATAGGGCCTCATTACGAGTTTGGAGGTATCCATGGAGCTATTAGCTCCATGGCTGCCTCCAAACCGGGCTCCTTTAGCGGGTTCCTGCAATGAGGAATAACCGGGTCATTCTGACATAGGAAGACCCCGTAATTCCTCCTTGCAGGAACCATTCCCCATTCCCATTGGAGCACCCCATGGGGCTCAATGGGAATGGGGAGGGAGGTAATAACGGGCAGATCACATCTGGCCCGTTATTACCTCCCTCTTCCCCTCATGGGACCCGGAAAGGACGCCTGTTTTTACCAGGCGTCTGATCCGGGCCCCGCAAAGGGAAGCTCTTAATAGGCGCTCCCATAATGAAGGGGGCCGCTCCCGTACCGACCCCCTTGATTACGGGAGCGCCACCCTTATAATGAGGCCCATAGAGTTTATCTTTCAGGGAGTGTTCATCTGTGTTTGGGGTGGGCATTTTGTGTGATTATTCAGCATATTCTCAGTGGTTTATCAGTACATTATTTTGTGGGATTTCGGAATCTAAATGATATGGCAGAAATGTGACACCAGTGGACACCTTTGAAGGCGTAAAAGGCCATATTGTAAGCTCTCCTTGTTTAGGAAGAAACATTCCTATATTTGCTGTGATTACTTTATTGTGTACCCGGTATTTCAGGGTTGCAGTGTGAAATCCCTATATTTTTGGAGAGATGCTGGGTTTTGAAAATGCAGGGGGTTCACTTAGGTCACACATGGCCTGATCAATCTGAAGTCACCCGAATACTATAAAAGGGATGGGTGCACCTGTGAAAAGCTGGCATGATTTATTTTTTTTATCTGGAGGATGGATCTTGGGGGGAGCCACCAATGGCCGTGGATCCATCAGTGGCACGGCGGTGTGTAATCGACCAGTGGCACTGTAAGGACTACAGATGAGCTGGAAAAATCAGGAGGCGTTTTCGCACTTCCTGAGATCAGCGCACCCCCTGAAGCCAAGCGGTGAGGCCGCTCGATCTATGTGAGAGAGCTCAGCTTCCCTCCAGCAGAAACAGCACTCCTCCAGGCCAGCACCACCTGCAGTGGCAGGTGAGTCATGGACAAGTGCGGATGGTGGAGCTTTGGCCTAATGTTGAGTTGGTTGCAAAAGTGGAAGAGCAGCAAAAAGAGATGAGTCACCAGGGGACAAATTCCCCAAATAATGTTTTTTTACTGTGATGCCAATCATGTAGTTTTGAAGTTGATGAATTATTTGATGTGTTATAATGAACCTGCAAGTCTGCTATGCCACAAAGAAACAAGTGTCTCCATCAGTTATAGGACAAAGGGAGGAAAACAGGGGTACTAAATGGAGATGTACAAATTGGTTGTGATGTGATATGTGGACAAGTGCCCAAGTTATCTAAATTGCATAGTTTGCATAAATGCTGCTGAAGGAATTGTCACTAAGCCATTACGGCACATCCACATGTCTCCAGCATTACACACATTGCGCTGGTTATCAGTTAAAGATCATATCATATTTAAAGCCCTTATCCTATTGCACAAAGTTCTTTATTGTTCACCATCAGAATATCTTCATAAGAAAGTGCAGTGATGCCAACCCAGGAGACTGTTACACTCTAGCAGAAAATGACTGATTTTCTTACCAAGATGAAAAAGGAAATAGTAGCTGCTCTTTCCAGGTGCAGATATCGAGATTGTGATACTCGCTCAACAAAAAATGTTGTGTCAAATTGAGCACCAAAAGTTTTTTCACAGATGTCTGAAAATCTTTATTTCCAGTTGCAATAATTGATTCGTAATTTTGTAACATTGCAAAACAGTAGTTTGAAACCTTTTCTAGGACATACAAGTGAGAAATAGAAATACAATTTGTATCTGGCGAGGGTCAATGAGCTTTTAAAAAGCAAGCTCATTGACCCTCGCCTCGGAATTACCTGCCCGACAGGGCTCCGGTCACTGCTGCATCGGCAGTTCTTACCACATGTGGCTACCATGGAAAGGGAGAAGGGACTACTTTCATGGTGGCCATTTTGTTTATGTACTTTTTGTTTTACATTTACATTTATTTTAATGCCCGCCATTGAAAGGGGAAAAGGACTACGTATTGTCCCTTCTTCCCGATCCCTGGTGTGCTTTTTTTTTTTGTGTGCTTTTTCTCTCAAGTCGAGAAACGGTTGCAGTACTGTTTCACAAATGGAAAAAAATTCTGATTAGTAACCCGGTACGATATAGGACATTATATGGAAGTGGGTCCATAGACACATACAATTATATTTTAATTTGTTGGATTTACTTTGCTGTCAAAAACATATTGTGATCTATAAAAACGGGACACTACAAATGACATTTATGTGTGATTTGAAGTCTTTTATGTTCACCTATTGACTTCTTGATGTCATCATGACATATCAGAAGTTGCAGGAGCACGTTCAAATGTATGTACAATTAGAGTATATCAACTGGACTTGTAATCTTTGAATGATAATCATATATCTATCAAAAAACAATTTGATTGGACATTCTAGATTTTGATGATGCATTTTACTCAGTTAGAAATATATAACCTTCTTCTGACTACAATATTCATTAGATATTAACAGTGTAAAATTGTAAAGACAACATTCATATCAATGACATGACAATTTAAAGAATTATATGTTTTTTCTAATGCCAAACTTTGGTGAGGACACACACCATTTTGTCTCTAAAAATAATTTTAAATCCAAGGCATGTTCTTAAAATAGTCTTCCTTCCTTCCTGGAAAGGGTGGCATTCAATGATTCGTCTGTGCCAATCAAGCAATGTATAATTGTGCATGTTGGCTGCTAATTGGTCAGTAGTGTTGCTGGACCCTCACATTTGTTGCAGTATGCAGAAGCCTTGTGATTGTAACCAATATTGTAATTTCCACTCCATCTCTTTGCAATTCACTCCTGTTGGGGAGAATTCTCTGTTTAGGCTGAATTTCCTAACCTAGTGAGTCCCCCAGCAGCTTTGCTGGATTTCGGGAGTTTGTTTTTTCCATCCTGCCAAGAGTGAGACTCTTTTTCTCCCACTCTTGGACATGTATGTGTGTAATTCCTTTGAATGTCAATGTGTTCTATGGGCTATGGGGTCTTTTACTCCATAGGGTCTCATGTGTTTTTCTATGTGTGTTACACCGCACCCTATGTGCCGTAGCACTGGAGCGTCCTAGCGGACCCCCACCATAGACTCCATACCCGGGGACTGACTACTGTCTCCCCGGGCATGTAAAGTCACCATTGGCTTTACTAGACCTAAATTTACTAACAGAACTAGTACAAACCATCTTATTGTGGACGTACTAGTAGGGGTAATTAGATTACTCCTGGATCTGTTACTCGAGGGGGCACTGTCCCGTCCCCCCTCGTCGAGTTTTGGCTGGTGGCAGTCAAAACTACTTGTTATGTTCGACCCCGAACCTAACCCTATGGGATTCGTCCCATTGTTGGAGATTGATACTTTTCCTCCTTAATCTCTAACGTACCACCGGTCTACTTATCTTAAATAAGTTTATCAGATGGTACTTTCTGCCAGAACTCGGTTTTTAAAATGGCGTCTGTGTTTGTCTCTGTGACTCCTAAACCAAAGGTCGAGCCCTTTGTTCCACTTTTGGCGGGCTCTGTACAGAGACCCTCCAAAGTGGTGCCATTCTGTCTGGGTTACCACAGGGGTGTGGGGGGGGTTTAGGCACCCTGGACCGAGTTGCCTTGCCAACTCCGGTCACACTCTGGAGTGATTGGCCCAAGTGGTGAGCCTCCCCGCTCACCACTTAGCATGTGTTGATTGACAGCTAGGCTGAATGAATGGGGGTTTTCTGCATAAAAGCAGGGCTTTTGGGACTGGATCTTGAGAAGTCGCCACAGGACCTAAGAATCCGACGAGGGTAACGCTGAGCCGACCTGCAAGACGACACCTCCGGTTTCCCTGCGGAACCGACTCACCACTTCCCGACGACAGAGGAGATCTCCCTGCCGGAGAGTCTCTTCCCCTGACTGGTGGGAACAACCAGTCCCCTTTGCTTTTTATTCGCCTCAAGACGCAGTGGTCGAATTGCCCGTGCAGAGCACCTCGGCAACCGGATAGCCACTACCCCTGTACCGCGACCAAAAGGTGGTGCCTTGTGACGGAGCACTCCGCGGCTGGTCTCTTCCCTGGTGGTGCACCGGACTTCACTTTTCTTCGACAACGAGATCATCTCTACTCTTGGCAAAGACCCGACGTGCATCCACCACCAGGAACAACTGCCCCCGCCGGAGCTGCCCTCCACAACAAGGTACCGTGTCCGCCTGGCTTCCCTTTCGATCGGTTCAAGTGAGGTGTCTTAATCCTCTCCGTTCCGTTGGGTCGCCTCCAAGCTTTTCTCATTTATTGTTCTGAACTGGTTCAATCTGCCGATAACAATTTGCTACAAAGACTTGAATGCATCTCCACTAGAGACTTTTTGGGACATCGCGCCTTGCCTCTCTCCGAGTGGGCCTGGCCTCTGAACTTTACGATCTATTGTGATTCTTGCCTTCCTGCCTTGCATTTTATCCGCGACGAATTGAACTGTGTTGATTTCATAACCTGCCTATCTTTTTCTCTCCCGTCCTAACAAATATTAGAGTGTCATCTAGGTTGAGGTATACACCTCTGTCTGAAAATAAGTGGTACCGGTAGAACCTAGACTTGTCGAAATATTGCTAGGGGGATTGATCGTTTCTTCTTCGTAGAGTAATTGTGTTTGATTTGTTTTGCCGTGAACTTGCCATAGTGATTTTCATAGATGTTTTGTTATAAATAAATACCTTAATATCTTTACACTAAGCCTCGTTGCGTGTTTGCTTGTCTTGCTGGGAAGAATTGCCCTATCTTGTATACTCCACATACTGCTCAACTCTTCTTGAGGGAAGTCTGACTGCTCAGCCACAGCTACCAAGAGAATCTGTGTGGTACAGACTGCTACCAAGTGGGTTCACCGCCAAACACCTGTAGTCCTAAATCTTTTGCAGTGGTCCCAGAGGGAACTGCACAGGTTTCCGCCTAATAACTCCCAGTGACTAGACTGTGCTACATGTGGCACACTCAATAACTAATTACCATGAAAGCCTGCAAAGATTTCAGACTAGACTGTGCTACATGTGGCACACTCAATAACTAATTACCATGAGAGCCTGCAAAGATTTCAGACTAGACTGTGCTACATGTGGCACACTCAATAACTAATTGCCATGAGAGACTGCACAGATTTCCGACTAGACTGTGCTACGTGTGGCACACACAATAACTACCATGGGAGCCTGCAAACATTTCAGACTAAACTGTGCTACATGTGGCACACACAATAACTACCATGGGAGCCTGCAAACATTTCAGACTAGACTGTGCTACATGTGGCACACGCAATAACTAATTACCATGAGAGACTGCACAGATTTCAGACTAGACTGTGCTACATGTGGCACACACAATAACTAATTTCCATGAGAGCCTGCAAAGATTTCAGTTGGGATTATGGGAGCATGATCAGCCATGGTGAGCTGCAATTTCAAGGAAGTGCTGTAAACAACCCAGCAAATGGTTTCAATAATCTGCTAAGAATGCTGTGCTGGCTGTATCCACCTGTGACTCTAAATAAAAAAAAAACAGAACAGGATGACGTGTGTGACGTTGGATTGGTGATTATAACTTTCTATCTCTGAACATGGGTGCACCAAATGGACATTCCTGGTTGTTTCATTGGTTGGGCAAAGCGGGCAGCTGCCTGTGGGCAGGTACTTTAGATGTGTAGGAACAACTGTTCCCAGTCAGCATTTGGAGCCTAATTTATGAGCCCTGTTCCAATGTATCTGTTATTTCTGTTTTGCATCTCAAGTGCATGAAAACAATCTCATGACGGGTGCATCACAAACTTCATGCTGTAAACAGCAAGGACTACACCCCCATGTGACATTACTGTGCACTTTCTTTCACGAATGATCAAACGTTTCCATACTATGGGCCTCATCACGAGTTGGGCTGTATTTCCGACTGTAATACCGCCGACTGTAATAGCCCTAGCACCGACCGGTCCGTTGGTATTACCACCGGATCACAGGTTGGGCCTTAACAGTAAATCCCCATTCCTGATTGGGTCCATTGGATCCAATGGTGGATTTTCGGTGCTAATACAGCCGGCTGTAATACAGCCCAAAACGGGGATTTTCACCTCCAGAAAAAATCTGGAGGTAAAACAGCCGATTTAGCGCCCAACTCGTGATAGAGCCAGGCTTAAATGCAGCGGTAATACCGTTACCACCGCATTTAAGGGCTACAGCCCAACTCGTGATGAGGCCCTAAAGATGTAAAATACTTTCTTTAAGCTCCCATTTAACACATATCTGCACACGGGGTAAGGGCCTACATTTCAAACTGGGCTCAAATTCTGGCTCTATTATTTAACAACATTTTGTGCCACAAGGCAAATCATTTAATTGCAGTTCCTCAGCTATCAAAATATTGAGTTCCTAAAAGTATTTCTGTTTGCAATGTGCACTACACTATTTGCAAAAAAGAAATCACGCATGGTTTACTAGACAACAGTAAAAATGCCCTCACTTTTTAGCTATGAAACGTTTAGTTGAGACCACTCTTTATAATAAAGGGAATAAGAACATGCATGGCAGTCATGTTCTATATAATTAAATGTGATTTTACATACGGGATGTATGGGTGTGTTAGAGCCGCACTTCACTTGCAAGTTTTTATTTCATGAATGTTTTTGAAACATGGCAGTCATCGAAATTTGATGTCCTGGGTGTTAGTGTTAGCAGTGCACTGTGGTGGCGCAAGTTATGGTTGCGTAGTTTACCATAACTGGCAAATTTATGGGGTTTTTCGATTTTACTTGTAACCATAATATCCCTTTATCAACGCTTTTCATCTGAATTTGATAGTTTTTTATTAGTGCAACTTAACCATAATGTCCCTCTAACAAAGTTTATTTTCACTGAATTTAGTAGGTTTTTAATAGGATATCCTTAATTTTTCTACATGTCTCTTACATCGAAAAGTCCCCTCTATGCCCAACTTGATATCCACAGAGACTGCAAACTGCGATTGTCCACAGACTTCAGACAGCATTCACATTGCCCAAAAGCACAGGGGTTACCTTACATTATTATATCCTGCAACAAACAAAGACATGCACTTTAAACTACAACAGAACTATGTAGCACATTCTGCATTTATGAAATCAGAAGTACAATTTCATAGGTTGTGCAACATAATGGAGTGCACCAAGCACAAAAGTGAACTGTACATCTAACAGTGTTACCTCAGTGCAACCCTGCATACACACTCAGAAGCAACTCCAAGCTACTCAGAAGAAACCCTTACAAAAAGAAGTAAGTACACTAACAGGGTAATTCATAGAATTTTGCACAAAAGTGGCGCACGCGGCTGGCGCACAGTGTGCGCGTGCAAATGTCTGCGCCAGCCGCGTGCGCTAAAATCGATTTCCGCGCACAGCGTATTCATGGATATTAGCCTCCAAAACCAGCCATTGCGCAGAGATGCGCAGCGACCCTGCAGCAGCACCAGTTACGCCCCCAAGAACGCCCTCGCGCAAGGAAAAGCCATCAAAATTCCCAATTCAGCTCAAAGGGCTGCGCTAACTCTGGACCAGTTTACAGGGCTGCCAAACAGCAAACAGCAAGCGGGGAACGTGTATTACGTGGTTCGCGGGAACTTTCACACGCGAAAGGGCCTGTGCGAGTGGGGTACGTGTATTACGGGGGTGCGCGGGAAGTTTCTCACGCGATTGGGCTGGGTACATGTATCTCAGGGGTGAGCGGGAAGTTTCACACGCGAATGGCCTGGGTACGTGTATTACGGGGGTGCGCGGGAAGTTTCTCATGCGATTGGGCTGGGTACGTGTATCTCAGGGGTGAGCGGGAAGTTTCACACCCCAATGGCCCGGGTACGTGTATTTCAGGGGTGTGCGGGAAGTTTCACACGCGATTGGGCTTGGTACCTGTATTTCAGGGGTGCGCAGGAAGTTTCACATGCGATTGGCCTGGGTACGTGTATTTCAGGGGTGTGCGGGAAGTTTTGCATGCGATTGGCCTGGGTACGTGTATTTCAGGGGTGCGCGGGACGTTTCACACGTGATTGGAGTAGAATATGTGTATTACCGGGCTGCGCATGAAGTTTCACACGCGATTTTGCTGTCAGAGCGGGGGATGCGTATTTCGGGGGTGCACGGGGAGTCCTACATGTAAATTGGCAGTGTGGGTCCTCCCAGGTGTCCCCTCTACCCCCTCCACGGTCCCTGCAGGCAGCCCACACCACAGGGGACTACCCCATACCCCTGGTCATGTCCCGCAGGCAGCACATCCACCATGGGCATGCCCCCCAGCCAAGCCACATGTCACGTTGCAATATGATCACCAACTCATGTCTCCCAGCACCCCCACCCCTCAGCACTGAGGGGCAGCTGCCAGCAGGCCCCCACACATGTCCCACTCATGTCCCCCTGCACCCCCACCCCCCAGTAGTGCAGGGCACCTGCCAGCAGGCCCCAACTCATGTCCCACTCATGTCCCCTTACACACCCACCCCCCAGCAGTGCACGGTACCTGCCAGCAGGTCCCCACTCATGTCCCCTTGCAACCCCACCCCCCAGCAGTGCAGGGCACCTGCCAGCAGGCCCCCACTCATGTCCCACTCATGTCCCCTTGCACACCCACCCCCCAGCAGTGCAGGGCACCTGCCAGCAGGCCCCCACTCATGTCCCCTTGCACACCCACCCCCCAGCACTGAGGGGCACCTGCCAGCAGGCCCCCACTCATGTCGTCTTGCACACCCACCCCCCAGCAGTGCAGGGCACCTGTCAGCAGGCCCCCACACATGTCCCCCAGCACCCCCACCCCCCAGCAGTGCAGGGCAGCTGCCAGCAGGCCCCCACACATGTCCCACTCATGTCCCCTTGCACCCCCACCCCCCAGCAGTGCAGGGCACCTGCCAGCAGGCCCCCACACATGTTCTATATAATTAAATGTGATTTTGCATACGGGATGTATGGGTGTGTTAGAGCCGCACTTCACTTGCACGTTTTTATTTCATGAATGTTTTTGAAACATGGCAGTCATCGAAATTTGATGTCCTGGGTGTTAGTCTTAGCAGTGCACTGTGGTGGCGCAAGTTATGGTTGCGTAGTTTACCATTACTGGCAAATTAATCGGGTTTTTTGATTTTACTTGTAACCATAATATCCCTTTATCAACGCTTTTCATCTGAATTTGATAGTTTTTTTATTAGTGCAACTTAACCATAATGTCCCTCTAACAAAGTTTATTTTCACTGAATTTAGTAGGTTTTCATGTCCCCTTGCACCCCCACCCCCAGCAGTGCCGGGCACCTGCCAGCAGTCCCCCACTCATGTCCCACTCATGTCCCCTTCCACATCCACCCCCCAGCAGTGCAGGGCACCTGCCAGCAGGCCCCCACACATGTCCCCTTGCAACCCCACCCCCCAGCAGTGCAAGGCACCTGCCAGCAGGCCCCCACTCATGTCCCCTTGCAACCCCACCCCCAGCAGTGCAGGGCACCTGCCAGCAGGCCCCCACTCATGTCCCACTCATGTCCCCTTGCACTCCCACCCGCCAACAGTGCAGGGCACCTGCCAGCAGTCCCCCACTCATGTCCCACTCATGTCCCCTTCCACACCCACCCCCCAGCAGTGCAGGTCACCTGCCAGCAGGCCTCCACACATGTCCCACTCATCTCCCCTTGCAACCCCACCCCCCAACAGTGCAGGGCACCTGCCAGCAGGCCCCCACTCATGTCCCACTCATGTCCACTTACACACTATTAGGGAGAATTCTCTGTTTAGGCTGAATTTCCTAACCTAGTGAGTCCCCCAGCAGCTTTGCTGGATTTCTGGAGTTTGTTTTGTCCATCCTGCCAAGAGTGAGACTCTTTTTCTCCCACTCTTGGACATGTATGGGTGTAATTCCTTTGAATGTCAATGTGTTCTATGGGCTATGGGGTCTTTTACTCCATAGGGTCTCATGTGTTTTTCTATGTGTGTTACACAGCACCCTATGTGCCGTAGCACTGGGGCGTCCTAGCGGACCCCCACCATAGACTCCATACCCGGGGACTGACTACTGTCTCCCCGGGCATGTAAAGTCACCATTGGCTTTACTAGACCTAAATTTACTAACAGAACTAGTACAAACCATCTTATTGTGGATGTACTACTAGGGGTAATTCGATTACTCCTGGATCTGTTACTCGAGGGGGCACTGTCCCGTCCCCCCTCGTCGAGTTTTGGCTGGTGGCAGTGGAAACTACTTGTTAGGTTCGACCCTGAACCTAACCCTATGGGATTCGTCCCATTGTTGGAGATTGATACTTTTCCTCGTTAATCTCTAACGTACCACCGGTCTACTTGTCTTAAATAAGTTTATCGGATGGTATTTTCTGCCAGAACTCGGTTTTTAAAATGGCGTCTGTGTTCGTCTCTGTGACTCCTAAACCAAAGGTCGAGCCCTTTATTCCACTTTTGGCGGGCTCTGTACAGAGACCCTCCAAAGTGGTGCCATTCTGTCTGGGTTACCACAGGGGTGTGGGAGGGGGTTTAGGCACCCTGGACCGAGTTGTCTTGCCAACTCCGGTCGCACTCTGGAGTGATTGGCCCAAGTGGTGAGCCTCCCCGCTCACCACTTAGCATGTGTTGATTGACAGCTAGGCTGAATGAATGGGGGTTTTCTGCATAAAAGCAGGGCTTTTGGGACTGGATCTTCAGAAGTCGCCACAGGACCTAAGAATCCGACGACGGTAACGCTGAGCCGACCTGCACGACGACACCTCCGGTGGAGCCCTGCAGAACCGACTCACCACTTCCCGACGACAGAGAAGATCTCCCTGCCGGAGAGTCTCTTCCCCTGACTGGTGGGAACAACCAGTCCCCTTTGCTTTTTATTTGCCTCAGGACGCAGTGGTCGAATTGCCCGTGCAGAGCACCTCAGCAACCGGATAGCCACTACCCCTGTACTGCGACCAAAAGGTGGTGCCTTGAGACGGAGCACTCCGCGGCTGGCCTCTTCCCTGGTGGTGCACCGGACTTCGCTTTTCTTCGACGACGAGATCATCTCTACTCTTGGCAAAGACCCGACGTGCATCCACCACCAGGAACAACTGCCCCCGCCGGAGCTGCCCTCCACAACAAGGTACCGTGTCCGCCTGGCTTCCCTTTCGATCGGTTCGAGTGAGGTGTCTTAATCCTCCCCGTTCTGTTGGGTCGCCTCCAAGCTTTTCTCATTTATTGTTCTGAACTGGTTCAATCTGCCGATAACAGTTTGCTACAAAGACTTGAAGGCATCTCCACTAGAGACTTTTTGGGACATTGCGCCTTGCCTCTCTCCGAGTGGGCCTGGCCTCTGAACTTTATGATCTATTGTGATTCTTGCCTTCCTGCCTTGCATATTATCCGCGAAGGATTGAACTGTGTTGATTTCATAACCTGCCTATCTTTTTCTCTCCCGTCCTAACAAATATTAGAGTGTCATCTAGGTTGAGGTATACACCTCTGTCTGAAAATAAGTGGTACCGGTAGAACCTAGACTTGTCGAAATATTGCTAGGGGGATTGATCGTTTCTTCTTCGTAGAGTAATTGTGTTTGATTTGTTTTGCCGTGAACTGGCCATAGTGTTTTTCATAGATGTTTCGTTATAAATAAATACCTTAATATCTTTACACTAAGTCTCGTTGCGTGTTTGCTTGTCTTGCTGGGAAGAATTGCCCTATCTTGTATACTCCACGTACTGCTCAACTCTTCTTGAGGGAAGTCTGACTGCTCAGCCACAGCTACCAAGTTAATCTGTGTGGTACAGACTGCTACCAAGTGGGTTCACCGCCAAACACCTGTAGTCCTAAATCTTTTGCAGTGGTCCCAGAGGAAACTGCACAGGTTTCCGCCTAACACTAGTGTACAGCAGTGGGATTTGTATCGAGTATACAGTACAGAGTACTTTTCGACACTGTAGGATAACTAACCACAAAATTTTGCACAAAAAGCAACTTTCAAAAAACATGTCTACGATGGAAACTTACAGTCAAGAGTCTTTGTCAGGTGAAAATACTGAGAGTTTGCGAGCTCTCTGTAGGCAAGAGAATCTTTCTGTAAGAGGCAAGAAGTTAGAACTAATAGAGAGATTGCTGGCGAACCAAAGTCTGGGTACTGGTTCAGAGGAACCAATCTCTCCAGCAAATGTAGATGACAGTGATGGTGTTGATCTGAATCGTAATTCTGATGATAGCGATGAAGAGGCTGATGAGGAGGCTAACGAAACTGTCTCCCCTGCTCTTCTACCCGCCTTACCAGCTGTACCTACGGGGCCCATACCAGGTCCCCCAAGTAACCCTGCTTATTTTGAACTTGAAAAAATGAAGCTCGAACTAGAATACAAACAGTTCTTGGCTCAATCCGAACGAAACCAAGAGCTCGAGTTCAGACGGATGAATGCCCAGGCTGAGCAGAAGCAAGCTGAGTTAAGACTCAGAGAAATAGAACTTAATCACAAGTTAGAGATGAAAAAGTTGTCTATGGAAAATGCTTCTCTCTCCTCTGGTTCCTCTAGGAGCTCCAGTCCCAAAAGACCCCGGATGCCAAAGGAATTAGTGGGTATGTATGAACCGAGATTGGATGTATTGGATTGTTTGAAACTGTTTGAATACAATCATGGGTTCCAGGACATCACCGGGAATGCTTTACTTCCCTGGTTGTTCTCTAGGCTCCCTCCTGTTGCGACTGATGTGGTAATGGAGTTGGGGGAGGCGGATAAGACGGATTACGAAAGTGTGAAACTAGCTTTAATAGCTTGATTCGGGAAGACCCCTTCCCAGTATCTTAAGAGGTTTAGAACCCTCAAAAAGCATGATGGTACCCCTTGGGCTACCTGGGTGAGTGAAGGGTTGAAAAACTTGGAGGGATGGATTAAGGGTTACAAAGTGAACACTTATGAGGGTATGATAAATTTTTTTATGTTGGAGTCTATTTATGATGCCTGTTCTCCTGAGCTCAGACAGCACTTGGCTGATTCGAAGGAATTGGATTCCAGGAAGCTAGCTAAGGCTGCTGACTTGTGGGTTGCCAACAGGGCTACTCATAAGGATTCTGGGGCAACTCAGAAAAAGGATGAGGGAAAACAGCCTAAAAAAGACTCAAAAGAGAATTCTAATAACTCACATTCCAAAGAGGGCCCCAAACAAAACCAGAAGGGTAAGCCACAAGGAAAACCACAGCAGAATAGTGTGTCTTCTGGTGCCAAACCGGAAGGAGGTCAGAACAAGCCACCATTCCAGAAAGCATTCGGTAAATGCTTTGTTTGTGGCTCGACTGACCACGTGAAAGGAGATCCCAGATGTAAGGGTAAACCTTCAGGGGTCCAGCTTGTCTCCTTAGCCTTCGCTCCAGAGGAGGAAGTCCAAATGGCAAGTGGAAACTTTCTACTGCTAGCTGACGAACCCATTGGAGTCTCAGCCAGCGTTTCTTTAGTATCTCTGGGGTTGTGGGAACAACAGAATTTAGATGTCTATAATTCTATCCCCGAAAATACTAAAGAGGATTATAAGGACAGTGTCCAGGTGAATGGTCAGGAGACTCCTGCCATTAGGGACACTGGGGCCAGCATAATTGTGGTGGATAAATCGTTTTTTCAGGCTGAGGATGTTGCTAAGGCAATCAAACGCCTCACCAAGTTAGCTGGAGGGCCTGTGCAGATGCTTCCCCAATTACCAGTTCTCTTCCAGTGTAACGACATGACTGTGAAGATACCTGTCAGCATACAGAGTGAGGTACCAGGACGCGTACTGTTGGGTAACGATTTGAAAACTCTCGGAGTTGTATCGCATACTCCCAGACCTCCTAGTAAACGGTTACAGGAGCTAACCAGACCTGCAAGAGAGAGGACCATGCGCGGTACTCTCGGGGAGATGATGAACAAAGAAATCACTCCTGCTCCACTGGAATTTTCGGCCGCTGTCTCCAAGGCATCAGAAGTGAAAGGGAAACCTAAGACTTCTATCCCGAAACCAGCAGCCAGCATTCCAGTGCAGCCAACACAGACTTCCCTGCGGTTGTCCAAAGTTACACCCGTAACTCCACCTCCAGCCGAGGCTGAGAGGGAGGTACAACCCTGCGTGGTAGGATTAGACTCTGAGGAAGAGCTAATGGAAGGCCAGGAACTCATTGGAGATCTGGATCCTGTTGACCATCCTGAGCTGCAGTCTTTACTGGTAGAAGGTGGACCCAGCAGGGCAGACTTCAGAAAGGGGCAGAGAGAATGTCCAACTCTGGAAGGTCTTCGCCACCAGGCAGAAGCTCAGGCTGAAGGGCAAGAGCCTGGGAAATACAGGTTGCACTGGGAAGATGGCCTCTTCTACAGTGAACCGACCGAGTCTGCACCTGGAGACTACAAACGACTTGTAGTACCCCAAGAGAACAGACCACAGTTCTTGCAGTTAGCCCACGAGATTCCTTTGGCTGGTCACTTGAGGTTCAAGAAGACTAAGGAAAGGCTCTCTCTCTACTTCTATTGGCCGAAGATGGGGGCCGAAGTAGAAAAACACTGCAGGAGCTGCCACACCTGCCAGATCTCTGGTAAGGTTGGCTCCAAGAATGTGGCACCTTTAGTGCCTCTCCCAGTTGTGGGAGTCCCATTTGAGAGAGTAGCGATTGACATTGTTGGTCCCCTTGATCCTCCAACCTCCTCAGGCAACAGGTTTATACTTGTTGTAGTAGACCATGCTACTAGGTATCCTGAGGCAATTCCTGTGAGGACTGTTACAGCCCCGGCTGTGGCTAAGGCCCTCCTTGGTATTTTTACTAGGGTCGGGTTTCCTAAGGAAGTAATCTCTGACAGGGGGTCAAACTTTATGTCCCACTACATGAAAGCCATGTGGAAAACCTGTGGAGTTACTTACAAGTTCTCAACAGCTCACCACCCACAAACCAATGGGTTGGTAGAACGGTTCAACCGAACCATGAAGAGCATGATAGGTGCTTTAGAGGAACCCCTTAAGCGTAAGTGGGACCTTCTACTGCCATGCCTTCTCTTTGCTTATAGAGAAGTCCCTCAGGAGGGAGTAGGTTACTCTCTCTTCGAACTACTCTATGGTCATCCCGTCAGAGGTCCATTGGCCCTGATTAAGGAGGGGTTGGAGAGTGCTCCTTCCCCCAAGCCAGTCAGAGTGACTGACTACGTGATAGGTCTCCAGAGGAGAATGTCACACATGATGACGGAAGCAAGCGATAACTTGAAAGCTGGACAAGCATTGGTCAAGCACTGGCACGATCAAAAGGCTAACATGGTTGAGTTCGCTCAAGACCAGCTCGTTCTCGTTATGATCCCAACAAGGCAGAGTACCTTGCAAGATAAGTGGATGGGACCCTTCCGAGTTGTGGGTAAACTCGGAGAGGTTAACTATCTGGTGGACTTGGGCAATCCCAAGGAGGCTCCGACAGTCTTCCACACCAACCGACTTAAAGCGTATGTCTCACGACCTGATGTAGGAGCGTTGCTTCTAGCATCATCCGAGGAAGAAGAAGAGAGTGAAGCTCTTCCGGATCTCCTCAGAGGCTTACCTTTAGATGAAAAAATTGAAGGAGTAAATCTCTCCTCCAATCTGACACCCGAGCAACAAGAAGAGTGCAAATTTATGTTGAATCAGTTTGCCTCTCTGTTCTCGCTTTCACCAGGCTTGACCCCTTGGGGTCAGCACGACATACTCACTGGTGACTGTCTGCCCGTCAAAAGCAGAGGATACCGCATGTCAGAAAACGTACGAACCCACATCAAAGGTGAGGTCAGCAAGATGCTTGATCTCGGGGTAATAGAGCCCTCTACTAGTCCATGGTCTAGCCCAGTTGTGTTAGTACCAAAGGCCGGATCTAAAGAACTTAGATTCTACGTGGATTATAGAGCTCTTAATGCAGTCACCAAGACTGATGCCCACCCTTTGCCAAGAACAGATGAGTTGGTGGATAAACTTGGCGCCGCCAAGTTCCTCAGCACATTTGACTTAACGTCAGGCTATTGGCAAATAGCCCTGACAGACCATGCCAAGGAGAAAACTGCATTTTCTACCCCCGTTGGCCTCTACCAGTTTAAGGTAATGCCTTTCGGATTAAAGAATGCACCTGCTATGTTTCAACGAATGGTAAACCAGGTTCTGAATGGGATGGAGGACTTCTGCATGGCATACTTGGATGACATTGCAGTGTTCAGCAATTCCTGGGAAGAACATGTAACCCACCTGAGAGACGTTCTGCAGGCTCTTGGACGAGCCAATCTGGCCATAAAGGCGAGCAAATGCCAAATTGGACAGAGTAAGGTAGTCTATCTTGGGCATGAGGTAGGCGGTGGAGAAATAAGGCCTTTGCTCAGTAAAATTGAAGCTGTGCAAAATTGGACAACACCGACTACTCAAACCCAGGTGAGAGCCTTCCTAGGCCTCACTGTGTATTACAGGAATTTCATAGAGAACTATGGGACCATAGCTTCTCCACTGAATATCATCTCCTCGCCCAAATTTCCTAAAAAGGTTAAATGGAATTGAAAACCTGAAAAAGGCTCTTTGCCAAGCCCCAGCAATCAGAGCTCCTGATTACCGCCAACACTTCATTGTGCAGACAGATGCTTCAAATGTAGGAATAGGTACCGTACTCAGTCAACTGGATGGGAAAGGTAGGGAGCACCCCGTTTGCTTCATCAGCCGCAAGCTGAAGGATCCTGAAACAAGGTGGGCAACAATCGAAAGAGAATGCTTTGCTATCGTGTGGGCTCTGAAGAAGTTTAGGCCGTACTTGTATGGTTCTACTTTTGTCATTCAGACTGACCACCAACCCTTGAGATGGTTAATGCAAATGAAAGGGGAAAACCCAAAACTATTGAGATGGTCGATCTGCCTGCAAGGGTTTGATTTCACCACTGAGCACAGGTCAGGATGTCACCACCAAAATGCTGATGGTCTCTCTAGGATGTATGTCATCGACTAGAGGTATGAGATTCATCCAGGAGTGGATTAAATCCTCCTGTCCCTTAGTCTGGGGGGGGCGAGTGTTAGGGAGAATTCTCTGTTTAGGGTGAATTTCCTAACCTAGTGAGTCCCCCAGCAGCTTTGCTGGATTTCTGGAGTTTGTTTTTTCCATCCTGCCAAGAGTGAGACTCTTTTTCTCCCACTCTTGGACATGTTTGTGTGTAATTCCTTTGAATGTCAATGTGTTCTATGGGCTATGGGGTCTTTTACTCCATAGGGTCTCATGTGTTTTTCTATGTGTGTTACACCGCACCCTAGGTGCCATAGCACTGGGGCGTCCTAGCGGACCCCCTCCATAGACTCCATACCCGGGGACTGACTACTGTCTCCCCGGGCATGTAAAGTCACCATTGGCTTTACTAGACCTAAATTTACTAACAGAACTAGTACAAACCATCTTATTGGGGACGTACTAGTAGGGGTAATTCGATTACTCCTGGATCTGTTACTCGAGGGGGCACTGTCCCGTCCCCCCTCGTCGAGTTTTGGCTGGTGGCAGTGGAAACTACTTGTCAGGTTCGACCCCGAACCTAACCCTATGGGATTCGTCCCATTGTTTGAGATTGATACTTTTCCTCGTTAATCTCTTACATACCGCCGGTCTACTTATCTTAAATAAGTTTATCGGATGGTATTTTCTGCCAGAACTCGGTTTTTAAAATGGTGTCTGTGTTCGTCTCTGTGACTCCTAAACCAAAGGTCAAGCCATTTGTTCCACTTTTGGCGGGCTCTGTACAGAGACCCTCCAAAGTGGTGCCATTCTGTCTGGGTTACCACAGGGGTGTGGGAGGGATTTAGGCACCCTGGACCGAGTTGTCTTGCCAACTCCGGTCGCACTCTGGAGTGATTGGCCCACTTAGCATGTGTTGATTGACAGCTAGGCTGAATGAATGGGGGTTTTCTGCATAAAAGCAGGGCTTTTGGGACTGGATCTTCAGAAGTCGCCACAGGACCTAAGAATCCGACGAGGGTAACGCTGAGCCGACCTGCACGACGACACCTCTGGTGGAGCCCTGCGGAACCGACTCACCACTTCCCGATGAAAGAGGAGATCTCCCTGCCGGAGAGTCTCTTCACCTGACTGGTGGGAACAACCAGTCCCCTTTGCTTTTTATTCGCCTCAGGACGCAGTGGTCGAATTGCCCGTGCAGAGCAAGTGGGTTCACCGCCAAACACCTGTAGTCCTAAATCTTTTGCAGTGGTCCCAGAGGAAACTGCACAGGTTTCCGCCTAACACTGGTGTACAGCAGTGGGATTTGTATCGAGTATACAGTACAGAGTACTTTTCGACACTGTAGGATAACTAACCACAAAATTTTGCACAAAAAGCAACTTTCAAAAAACATGTCTACGATGGAAACTTACAGTCAAGAGTCTTTGTCAGGTGAAAATACTGAGAGTTTGCGAGCTCTCTGTAGGCAAGAGAATCTTTCTGTAAGAGGCAAGAAGTTAGAACTAATAGAGAGATTGCTGGCGAACCAAAGTCTGGGTACTGGTTCAGAGGAACCAATCTCTCCAGCAAATGTAGATGACAGTGATGGTGTTGATCTGAATCGTAATTCTGATGATAGCGATGAAGAGGCTGATGAGGAGGCTAACGAAACTGTCTCCCCTGCTCTTCTACCCGCCTTACCAGCTGTACCTACGGGGCCCATACCAGGTCCCCCAAGTAACCCTGCTTATTTTGAACTTGAAAAAATGAAGCTCGAACTAGAATACAAACAGTTCTTGGCTCAATCCGAACGAAACCAAGAGCTCGAGTTCAGACGGATGAATGCCCAGGCTGAGCAGAAGCAAGCTGAGTTAAGACTCAGAGAAATAGAACTTAATCACGAGTTAGAGATGAAAAAGTTGTCTATGGAAAATGCTTCTCTCTCCTCTGGTTCCTCTAGGAGCTCCAGTCCCAAAAGACCCCGGATGCCAAAGGAATTAGTGGGTATGTATGAACCGAGATTGGATGTATTGGATTGTTTGAAACTGTTTGAATACAATCATGGGTTCCAGGACATCACCGGGAATGCTTTACTTCCCTGGTTGTTCTCTAGGCTCCCTCCTGTTGCGACTGATGTGGTAATGGAGTTGGGGGAGGCGGATAAGACGGATTACGAAAGTGTGAAACTAGCTTTAATAGCTTGATTCGGGAAGACCCCTTCCCAGTATCTTAAGAGGTTTAGAACCCTCAAAAAGCATGATGGTACCCCTTGGGCTACCTGGGTGAGTGAAGGGTTGAAAAAGTTAGAGGGATGGATTAAGGGTTACAAAGTGAACACTTATGAGGGTATGATAAATCTTTTTATGTTGGAGTCTATTTATGATGCCTGTTCTCCTGAGCTCAGACAGCACTTGGCTGATTTGAAGGAATTGGATTCCAGGGAGCTAGCTAAGGCTGCTGACTTGTGGGTTGCCAACAGGGCTACTCATAAGGATTCTGGGGCAACTCAGAAAAAGGATGAGGGAAAACAGCCTAAAAAAGACTCAAAAGAGAATTCTAATAACTCACATTCCAAAGAGGGCCCCAAACAAAACCAGAAGGGTAAGCCACAAGGAAAACCACAGCAGAATAGTGTGTCTTCTGGTGCCAAACCGGAAGGAGGTCAGAACAAGCCACCATTCCAGAAAGCATTTGGTAAATGCTTTGTTTGTGGCTCGACTGACCACGTGAAAGGAGATCCCAGATGTAAGGGTAAACCTTCAGGGGTCCAGCTTGTCTCCTTAGCCTTCGCTCCAGAGGAGGAAGTCCAAATGGCAAGTGGAAACTTTCTACTGCTAGCTGACGAACCCATTGGAGTCTCAGCCAGCGTTTCTTTAGTATCTCTGGGGTTGTGGGAACAACAGAATTTAGATGTCTATAATTCTATCCCCGAAAATACTAAAGAGGATTATAAGGACAGTGTCCAGGTGAATGGTCAGGAGACTCCTGCCATTAGGGACACTGGGGCCAGCATAATTGTGGTGGATAAATCGTTTTTTCAGGCTGAGGATGTTGCTAAGGCAATCAAACGCCTCACCAAGTTAGCTGGCGGGCCTGTGCAGATGCTTCCCCAATTACCAGTTCTCATCCAGTGTAACGACATGACTGTGAAGATACCTGTCAGCATACAGAGTGAGGTACCAGGACGCGTACTGTTGGGTAACGATTTGAAAACTCTCGGAGTTGTATCGCATACTCCCAGACCTCCTAGTAAACGGTTACAGGAGCTAACCAGACCTGCAAGAGAGAGGACCATGCGCGGTACTCTCGGGGAGATAATGAAGAAAGAAATCACTCCTGCTCCACTGGAATTGTCGGCCGCTGTCTCCAAGGCATCAGAAGTTAAAGGGAAACCTAAGACTTCTATCCCGAAACCAGCAGCCAGCATTCCAGTGCAGCCAACACAGACTTCCCTGCGGTTGTCCAAAGTTACACCCGTAACTCCACCTCCAGCCGAGGCTGAGAGGGAGGTACAACCCTGCGTGGTAGGATTAGACTCTGAGGAAGAGCTAATGGAAGGCCAGGAACTCATTGGAGATCTGGATCCTGTTGACCATCCTGAGCTGCAGTCTTTACTGGTAGAAGGTGGACCCAGCAGGGCAGACTTCTGAAAGGGGCAGAGAGAATGTCCAACTCTGGAAGGTCTTCGCCACCAGGCAGAAGCTCAGGCTGAAGGGCAAGAGCCTGGGAAATACAGGTTGCACTGGGAAGATGGCCTCTTCTACAGTGAACCGACCGAGTCTGCACCTGGAGACTACAAACGACGTGTAGTACCCCAAGAGAACAGACCACAGTTCTTGCAGTTAGCCCACGAGATTCCTTTGGCTGGTCACTTGAGGTTCAAGAAGACTAAGGAAAGGCTCTCTCTCTACTTCTATTGGCCGAAGATGGGGGCCGAAGTAGAAAAACACTGCAGGAGCTGCCACACCTGCCAGATCTCTGGTAAGGTTGGCTCCAAGAATGTGGCACCTTTAGTGCCTCTCCCAGTTGTGGGAGTCCCATTTGAGAGAGTAGGGATTGACATTGTTGGTCCCCTTGATCCTCCAACCTCCTCAGGCAACAGGTTTATACTTGTTGTAGTAGACCATGCTACTAGGTATCCTGAGGCAATTCCTGTGAGGACTGTTACAGCCCCGGCTGTGGCTAAGGCCCTCCTTGGTATTTTTACTAGGGTCGGGTTTCCTAAGGAAGTAATCTCTGACAGGGGGTCAAACTTTATGTCCCACTACATGAAAGCCATGTGTAAAACCTGTGGAGTTACTTACAAGTTCTCAACAGCTCACCACCCACAAACCAATGGGTTGGTAGAACGGTTCAACCGAACCATGAAGAGCATGATAGGTGCTTTAGAGGAACCCCTTAAGCGTAAGTGGGACCTTCTACTGCCATGCCTTCTCTTTGCTTATAGAGAAGTCCCTCAGGAGGGAGTAGGTTACTCTCTCTTCGAACTACTCTATGGTCATCCCGTCAGAGGTCCATTGGCCCTGATTAAGGAGGGGTTGGAGAGTGCTCCTTCCCCCAAGCCAGTCAGAGTGACTGACTACGTGATAGGTCTCCGGAGGAGAATGTCACACATGATGACGGAAGCAAGCGATAACTTGAAAGCTGGACAAGCATTGGTCAAGCACTGGCACGATCAAAAGGCTAACATGGTTGAGTTCGCTCAAGACCAGCTCGTTCTCGTTATGATCCCAACAAGGCAGAGTACCTTGCAAGATAAGTGGATGGGACCCTTCCGAGTTGTGGGTAAACTCGGAGAGGTTAACTATCTGGTGGACTTGGGCAATCCCAAGGAGGCTCCGACAGTCTTCCACACCAACCGACTTAAAGCGTATGTCTCACGACCTGATGTAGGAGCGTTGCTTCTAGCATCATCCGAGGAAGAAGAAGAGAGTGAAGCTCTTCCGGATCTCCTCAGAGGCTTACCTTTAGATGAAAAAATTGAAGGAGTAAATCTCTCCTCCAATCTGACACCCGAGCAACAAGAAGAGTGCAAATTTATGTTGAATCAGTTTGCCTCTCTGTTCTCGCTTTCACCAGGCTTGACCCCTTGGGGTCAGCACGACATACTCACTGGTGACTGTCTGCCCGTCAAAAGCAGAGGATACCGCATGTCAGAAAAGGTACGAACCCACATCAAAGGTGAGGTCAGCAAGATGCTTGATCTCGGGGTAATAGAGCCCTCTACTAGTCCATGGTCTAGCCCAGTTGTGTTAGTACCAAAGGCCGGATCTAAAGAACTTAGATTCTGCGTGGATTATAGAGCTCTTAATGCAGTCACCAAGACTGATGCCCACCCTTTGCCAAGAACAGATGAGTTGGTGGATAAACTTGGCGCCGCCAAGTTCCTCAGCACATTTGACTTAACGTCAGGCTATTGGCAAATAGCCCTGACAGACCATGCCAAGGAGAAAACTGCATTTCCTACCCCCGTTGGCCTCTACCAGTTTAAGGTAATGCCTTTCGGATTAAAGAATGCACCTGCTATGTTTCAACGAATGGTAAACCAGGTTCTGAATGGGATGGAGGACTTCTGCATGGCATACTTGGATGACATCGCAGTGTTCAGCAATTCCTGGGAAGAACATGTAACCCACCTGAGAGACGTTCTGCAGGCTCTTGGATGAGCCAATCTGGCCATAAAGGCGAGCAAATGCCAAATTGGACAGAGTAAGGTAGTCTATCTTGGGCATGAGGTAGGCGGTGGAGAAATAAGGCCTTTGCTCAGTAAAATTGAAGCTGTGCAAAATTGGACAACACCGACTACTCAAACCCAGGTGAGAGCCTTCCTAGGCCTCACTGTGTATTACAGGAATTTCATAGAGAACTATGGGACCATAGCTTCTACACTGAATATCATCTCCTCGCCCAAATTTCCTAAAAAGGTTAAATGGAATTGAAAACCTGAAAAAGGCTCTTTGCCAAGCCCCAGCACTCAGAGCTCCTGATTACCGCCAACACTTCATTGTGCAGACAGATGCTTCAAATGTAGGAATAGGTACCGTACTCAGTCAACTGGATGGGAAAGGTAGGGAGCACCCCGTTTGCTTCATCAGCCGCAAGCTGAAGGATCCTGAAACAAGGTGGGCAACAATCGAAAGAGAGTGCTTTGCTATCGTGTGGGCTCTGAAGAAGTTTAGGCCGTACTTGTATGGTTCTACTTTTGTCATTCAGACTGACCACCAACCCTTGAGATGGTTAATGCAAATGAAAGGGGAAAACCCAAAACTATTGAGATGGTCGATCTGCCTGCAAGGGTTTGATTTCACCACTGAGCACAGGTCAGGATGTCACCACCAAAATGCTGATGGTCTCTCTAGGATGTATGTCATCGACTAGAGGTATGAGATTCATCCAGGAGTGGATTAAATCCTCCTGTCCCTTAGTCTGGGGGGGGCGAGTGTTAGGGAGAATTCTCTGTTTAGGGTGAATTTCCTAACCTAGTGAGTCCCCCAGCAGCTTTGCTGGATTTCTGGAGTTTGTTTTTTCCATCCTGCCAAGAGTGAGACTCTTTTTCTCCCACTCTTGGACATGTTTGTGTGTAATTCCTTTGAATGTCAATGTGTTCTATGGGCTATGGGGTCTTTTACTCCATAGGGTCTCATGTGTTTTTCTATGTGTGTTACAACGCACCCTAGGTGCCATAGCACTGGGGCCTCCTAGCGGACCCCCTCCATAGACTCCATACCCGGGGACTGACTACTGTCTCCCCGGGCATGTAAAGTCACCATTGGCTTTACTAGACCTAAATTTACTAACAGAACTAGTACAAACCATCTTATTGGGGACGTACTAGTAGGGGTAATTCGATTACTCCTGGATCTGTTACTCGAGGGGGCACTGTCCCGTCCCCCCTCGTTGAGTTTTGGCTGGTGGCAGTGGAAACTACTTGTCAGGTTCGACCCCGAACCTAACCCTATGGGATTCGTCCCATTGTTTGAGATTGATACTTTTCCTCGTTAATCTCTTACATACCGCCGGTCTACTTATCTTAAATAAGTTTATCGGATGGTATTTTCTGCCAGAACTCGGTTTTTAAAATGGCGTCTGTGTTCGTCTCTGTGACTCCTAAACCAAAGGTCAAGCCATTTGTTCCACTTTTGGCGGGCTCTGTACAGAGACCCTCCAAAGTGGTGCCATTCTGTCTGGGTTACCACAGAGGTGTGGGAGGGATTTAGGCACCCTGGACCGAGTTGTCTTGCCAACTCTGGTCGCACTCTGGAGTGATTGGCCCACTTAGCATGTGTTGATTGACAGCTAGGCTGAATGAATGGGGGTTTTCTGCATAAAAGTAGGGCTTTTGGGACTGGATCTTCAGAAGTCGCCACAGGACCTAAGAATCCGACGAGGGTAACGCTGAGCCGACCTGCACGACGACACCTCCGGTGGAGCCCTGCGGAACCGACTCACCACTTCCCGATGAAAGAGGAGATCTCCCTGCCGGAGAGTCTCTTCCCCTGACTGGTGGGAACAACCAGTCCCCTTTGCTTTTTATTCGCCTCAGGACGCAGTGGTCGAATTGCCCGTGCAGAGCAAGTGGGTTCACCGCCAAACACCTGTAGTCCTAAATCTTTTGCAGTGGTCCCAGAGGAAACTGCACAGGTTTCCGCCTAACACTGGTGTACAGCAGTGGGATTTGTATCGAGTATACAGTACAGAGTACTTTTCGACACTGTAGGATAACTAACCACAAAATTTTGCACAAAAAGCAACTTTCAAAAAACATGTCTACGATGGAAACTTACAGTCAAGAGTCTTTGTCAGGTGAAAATACTGAGAGTTTGCGAGCTCTCTGTAGGCAAGAGAATCTTTCTGTAAGAGGCAAGAAGTTAGAACTAATAGAGAGATTGCTGGCGAACCAAAGTCTGGGTACTGGTTCAGAGGAACCAATCTCTCCAGCAAATGTAGATGACAGTGATGGTGTTGATCTGAATCGTAATTCTGATGATAGCGATGAAGAGGCTGATGAGGAGGCTAACGAAACTGTCTCCCCTGCTCTTCTACCCGCCTTACCAGCTGTACCTACGGGGCCCATACCAGGTCCCCCAAGTAACCCTGCTTATTTTGAACTTGAAAAAATGAAGCTCGAACTAGAATACAAACAGTTCTTGGCTCAATCCGAACGAAACCAAGAGCTCGAGTTCAGACGGATGAATGCCCAGGCTGAGCAGAAGCAAGCTGAGTTAAGACTCAGAGAAATAGAACTTAATCACGAGTTAGAGATGAAAAAGTTGTCTATGGAAAATGCTTCTCTCTCCTCTGGTTCCTCTAGGAGCTCCAGTCCCAAAAGACCCCGGATGCCAAAGGAATTAGTGGGTATGTATGAACCGAGATTGGATGTATTGGATTGTTTGAAACTGTTTGAATACAATCATGGGTTCCAGGACATCACCGGGAATGCTTTACTTCCCTGGTTGTTCTCTAGACTCCCTCCTGTTGCGACTGATGTGGTAATGGAGTTGGGGGAGGCGGATAAGACGGATTACGAAAGTGTGAAACTAGCTTTAATAGCTTGATTCGGGAAGACCCCTTCCCAGTATCTTAAGAGGTTTAGAACCCTCAAAAAGCATGATGGTACCCCTTGGGCTACCTGGGTGAGTGAAGGGTTGAAAAACTTAGAGGGATGGATTAAGGGTTACAAAGTGAACACTTATGAGGGTATGATAAATCTTTTTATGTTGGAGTCTATTTATGATGCCTGTTCTCCTGAGCTCAGACAGCACTTGGCTGATTCGAAGGAATTGGATTCCAGGGAGCTAGCTAAGGCTGCTGACTTGTGGGTTGCCAACAGGGCTACTCATAAGGATTCTGGGGCAACTCAGAAAAAGGATGAGGGAAAACAGCCTAAAAAAGACTCAAAAGAGAATTCTAATAACTCACATTCCAAAGAGGGCCCCAAACAAAACCAGAAGGGTAAGCCACAAGGAAAACCACAGCAGAATAGTGTGTCTTCTGGTGCCAAACCGGAAGGAGGTCAGAACAAGCCACCATTCCAGAAAGCATTCGGTAAATGCTTTGTTTGTGGCTCGACTGACCACGTGAAAGGAGATCCCAGATGTAAGGGTAAACCTTCAGGGGTCCAGCTTGTCTCCTTAGCCTTCGCTCCAGAGGAGGAAGTCCAAATGGCAAGTGGAAACTTTCTACTGCTAGCTGACGAACCCATTGGAGTCTCAGCCAGCGTTTCTTTAGTATCTCTGGGGTTGTGGGAACAACAGAATTTAGATGTCTATAATTCTATCCCCGAAAATACTAAAGAGGATTATAAGGACAGTGTCCAGGTGAATGGTCAGGAGACTCCTGCCATTAGGGACACTGGGGCCAGCATAATTGTGGTGGATAAATCGTTTTTTCAGGCTGAGGATGTTGCTAAGGCAATCAAACGCCTCACCAAGTTAGCTGGAGGGCCTGTGCAGATGCTTCCCCAATTACCAGTTCTCATCCAGTGTAACGACATGACTGTGAAGATACCTGTCAGCATACAGAGTGAGGTACCAGGACGCGTACTGTTGGGTAACGATTTGAAAACTCTCGGAGTTGTATCGCATACTCCCAGACCTCCTAGTAAACGGTTACAGGAGCTAACCAGACCTGCAAGAGAGAGGACCATGCGCGGTACTCTCGGGGAGATGATGAAGAAAGAAATCACTCCTGCCCCACTGGAATTGTCGGCCGCTGTCTCCAAGGCATCAGAAGTGAAAGGGAAACCTAAGACTTCTATCCCGAAACCAGCAGCCAGCATTCCAGTGCAGCCAACACAGACTTCCCTGCGGTTGTCCAAAGTTACACCCGTAACTCCACCTCCAGCCGAGGCTGAGAGGGAGGTACAACCCTGCGTGGTAGGATTAGACTCTGAGGAAGAGCTAATGGAAGGCCAGGAACTCATTGGAGATCTGGATCCTGTTGACCATCCTGAGCTGCAGTCTTTACTGGTAGAAGGTGGACCCAGCAGGGCAGACTTCAGAAAGGGGCAGAGAGAATGTCCAACTCTGGAAGGTCTTCGCCACCAGGCAGAAGCTCAGGCTGAAGGGCAAGAGCCTGGGAAATACAGGTTGCACTGGGAAGATGGCCTCTTCTACAGTGAACCGACCGAGTCTGCACCTGGAGACTACAAACGACTTGTAGTACCCCAAGAGAACAGACCACAGTTCTTGCAGTTAGTCCACGAGATTCCTTTGGCTGGTCACTTGAGGTTCAAGAAGACTAAGGAAAGGCTCTCTCTCTACTTCTATTGGCCGAAGATGGGGGCCGAAGTAGAAAAACACTGCAGGAGCTGCCACACCTGCCAGATCTCTGGTAAGGTTGGCTCCAAGAATGTGGCACCTTTAGTGCCTCTCCCAGTTGTGGGAGTCCCATTTGAGAGAGTAGGGATTGACATTGTTGGTCCCCTTGATCCTCCAACCTCCTCAGGCAACAGGTTTATACTTGTTGTAGTAGACCATGCTACTAGGTATCCTGAGGCAATTCCTGTGAGGACTGTTACAGCCCCGGCTGTGGCTAAGGCCCTCCTTGGTATTTTTACTAGGGTCTCATTTCCTAAGGAAGTAATCTCTGACAGGGGGTCAAACTTTATGTCCCACTACATGAAAGCCATGTGGAAAACCTGTGGAGTTACTTACAAGTTCTCAACAGCTCACCACCCACAAACCAATGGGTTGGTAGAACGGTTCAACCGAACCATGAAGAGCATGATAGGTGCTTTAGAGGAACCCCTTAAGCGTAAGTGGGACCTTCTACTGCCATGCCTTCTCTTTGCTTATAGAGAAGTCCCTCAGGAGGGAGTAGGTTACTCTCTCTTCGAACTACTCTATGGTCATCCCGTCAGAGGTCCATTGGCCCTGATTAAGGAGGGGTTGGAGAGTGCTCCTTCCCCCAAGCCAGACAGAGTGACTGACTACGTGATAGGTCTCCGGAGGAGAATGTCACACATGATGACGGAAGCAAGCGATAACTTGAAAGCTGGACAAGCATTGGTCAAGCACTGGCACGATCAAAAGGCTAACATGGTTGAGTTCGCTCAAGACCAGCTCGTTCTCGTTATGATCCCAACAAGGCAGAGTACCTTGCAAGATAAGTGGATGGGACCCTTCCGAGTTGTGGGTAAACTCGGAGAGGTTAACTATCTGGTGGACTTGGGCAATCCCAAGGAGGCTCCGGCAGTCTTCCACACCAACCGACTTAAAGCGTATGTCTCACGACCTGATGTAGGAGCGTTGCTTCTAGCATCATCCGAGGAAGAAGAAGAGAGTGAAGCTCTTCCGGATCTCCTCAGAGGCTTACCTTTAGATGAAAAAATTGAAGGAGTAAATCTCTCCTCCAATCTGACACCCGAGCAACAAGAAGAGTGCAAATTTATGTTGAATCAGTTTGCCTCTCTGTTCTCGCTTTCACCAGGCTTGACCCCTTGGGGTCAGCACGACATACTCACTGGTGACTGTCTGCCCGTCAAAAGCAGAGGATACCGCATGTCAGAAAAGGTACGAACCCACATCAAAGGTGAGGTCAGCAAGATGCTTGATCTCGGGGTAATAGAGCCCTCTACTAGTCCATGGTCTAGCCCAGTTGTGTTAATACCAAAGGCCGGATCTAAAGAACTTAGATTCTGCGTGGATTATAGAGCTCTTAATGCAGTCACCAAGACTGATGCCCACCCTTTGCCAAGAACAGATGAGTTGGTGGATAAACTTGGCGCCGCCAAGTTCCTCAGCACATTTGACTTAACGTCAGGCTATTGGCAAATAGCCCTGACAGACCATGCCAAGGAGAAAACTGCATTTTCTACCCCCGTTGGCCTCTACCAGTTTAAGGTAATGCCTTTCGGATTAAAGAATGCACCTGCTATGTTTCAACGAATGGTAAACCAGGTTCTGAATGGGATGGAGGACTTCTGCATGGCATACTTGGATGACATCGCAGTGTTCAGCAATTCCTGGGAAGAACATGTAACCCACCTGAGAGACGTTCTGCAGGCTCTTGGACGAGCCAATCTGGCCATAAAGGCGAGCAAATGCCAAATTGGACAGAGTAAGGTAGTCTATCTTGGGCATGAGGTAGGCGGTGGAGAAATAAGGCCTTTGCTCAGTAAAATTGAAGCTGTGCAAAATTGGACAACACCGACTACTCAAACCCAGGTGAGAGCCTTCCTAGGCCTCACTGTGTATTACAGGAATTTCATAGAGAACTATGGGACCATAGCTTCTCCACTGAATATCATCTCCTCGCCCAAATTTTCTAAAAAGGTTAAATGGAATTGAAAACCTGAAAAAAGCTCTTTGCCAAGCCCCAGCACTCAGAGCTCCTGATTACCGCCAACACTTCATTGTGCAGACAGATGCTTCAAATGTAGGAATAGGTACCGTACTCAGTCAACTGGATGGGAAAGGTAGGGAGCACCCCGTTTGCTTCATCAGCCGCAAGCTGAAGGATCCTGAAACAAGGTGGGCAACAATCGAAAGAGAGTGCTTTGCTATCGTGTGGGCTCTGAAGAAGTTTAGGCCGTACTTGTATGGTTCTACTTTTGTCATTCAGACTGACCACCAACCCTTGAGATGGTTAATGCAAATGAAAGGGGAAAACCCAAAACTATTGAGATGGTCGATCTGCCTGCAAGGGTTTGATTTCACCACTGAGCACAGGTCAGGATGTCACCACCAAAATGCTGATGGTCTCTCTAGGATGTATGTCATCGACTAGAGGTATGAGATTCATCCAGGAGTGGATTAAATCCTCCTGTCCCTTAGTCTGGGGGGGGCGAGTGTTAGGGAGAATTCTCTGTTTAGGGTGAATTTCCTAACCTAGTGAGTCCCCCAGCAGCTTTGCTGGATTTCTGGAGTTTGTTTTTTCCATCCTGCCAAGAGTGAGACTCTTTTTCTCCCACTCTTGGACATGTTTGTGTGTAATTCCTTTGAATGTCAATGTGTTCTATGGGCTATGGGGTCTTTTACTCCATAGGGTCTCATGTGTTTTTCTATGTGTGTTACACCGCACCGTAGGTGCCATAGCACTGGGGCGTCCTAGCGGACCCCCTCCATAGACTCCATACCCGGGGACTGACTACTGTCTCCCCGGGCATGTAAAGTCACCATTGGCTTTACTAGACCTAAATTTACTAACAGAACTAGTACAAACCATCTTATTGTTGACGTACTAGTAGGGGTAATTCGATTACTCCTGGATCTGTTACTCGAGGGGGCACTGTCCCGTCCCCCCTCGTCGAGTTTTGGCTGGTGGCAGTGGAAACTACTTGTCAGGTTCGACCCCGAACCTAACCCTATGGGATTCGTCCCATTGTTTGAGATTGATACTTTTCCTCGTTAATCTCTAACATACCGCCAGTCTACTTATCTTAAATAAGTTTATCGGATGGTATTTTCTGCCAGAACTCGGTTTTTAAAATGGCGTCTGTGTTCGTCTCTGTGACTCCTAAACCAAAGGTCAAGCCCTTTGTTCCACTTTTGGCGGGCTCTGTACAGAGACCCTCCAAAGTGGTGCCATTCTGTCTGGGTTACCACAGGGGTGTGGGAGGGATTTAGGCACCCTGGACCGAGTTGTCTTGCCAACTCCGGTCGCACTCTGGAGTGATTGGCCCACTTAGCATGTGTTGATTGACAGCTAGGCTGAATGAATGGGGGTTTTCTGCATAAAAGCAGGGCTTTTGGGACTGGATCTTCAGAAGTCGCCACAGGACCTAAGAATCCGACGAGGGTAACGCTGAGCCGACCTGCACGACGACACCTCCGGTGGAGCCCTGCGGAACCGACTCACCACTTCCCGATGAAAGAGGAGATCTCCCTGCCGGAGAGTCTCTTCCCCTGACTGGTGGGAACAACCAGTCCCCTTTGCTTTTTATTCGCCTCAGGACGCAGTGGTCGAATTGCCCGTGCAGAGCAAGTGGGTTCACCGCCAAACACCTGTAGTCCTAAATCTTTTGCAGTGGTCCCAGAGGGAACTGCACAGGTTTCCGCCTAACACACACCCCACACATGTCCACCAGCACCCCCACCCCCCAGCAGTGCAGGGCACCTGCCAGCAGGCCCCCACACATGTCCCACTCATGTCCCCTTGCAACCCCACCCCCAGCAGTGCAGGGCACCTGCCAGCAGGTCCCCACTCATGTCCCACTCATGTCCCCTTGCACCCCCACCCCCCAGAAGTGCAGGGTAGCTGCCAGCAGGCCCCGACACATGTCCCACTCATGTCCCCTTGCACCCCCACCCCCCAGCAGTGCAGGGTAGCTGCCAGCAGGCCCCCACACATGTCCCACTCATGTCCCCTTGCACCCCCACCCCCCAGCAGTGCAGGGCACCTGCCAGCAGGCCCCCACACATGTCCCAATCATGTCCCCTTGCACCCCCACCCCCCAGCAGTGCAGGGCACCTGCCAGCAGGCCCCCACACATGTCCCCCAGCACCCCCACCCCCCCAGCAGTGCAGGGCACCTGCCAGCAGGCCCCCACTCATGTCCCCCAGCACCCCCACCCCCCAGCAGTGCAGGGCACCAACCAGCAGGCCCCCACACATGTCCCCCAGCACCCCCACCCCCCAGCAGTCAGGGGCACCTGCCAGCAGGCCCCCACTCATGTCCCACTCATGTCCCCCTGCACCCCCACCCCCCCATCATTGACAGGCACCTGCCAGCAGGCCTTGACACATGTCCCCCAGCCAACACGTCATCAAAATCCAGATCCCTGGCTCTTATGGCCACACAAATCCCACACCACAGCACCCCAGTCCAAACATCCAACCAAGCTTTACATCCACTCCAAATAGAAATCCCCATTACATGATAGATCACAAATAAGCAGTATGCGCATGAGTACAAGTCTGTCCGACCCACACAATGGCAACACATGACTGAGAAAACCCACATTGTGACATGCATGAACCCAATGAGAGAAGACCACACATCGAAGTAAGAAACAAAAATGTAATCAAGTCAAAATGAAGGGAATGAAATAAAAACACACAATAATGCCAATAATAATGAAAATGCAGCATGTCCCAGAAAATGATAAATTAAAAAAAAGAGAATCCAAATTAATCCAAATGAAAATGTGTCCAAAGTCACCATCCAACAAAGCAAATCCAAAGGGAAAGAAAAGCGTAATATCCATTGCTCCATGGTGAAGAAAAATAAAGATGAAGGAGAAAAATCCACTGTAAAACTATGTACAAATAGCAAATCCAGGGTCCATGAGCCCATCGACATAAATGAAACTTACAATGTAACCTACCAAATTACTGAATATATACAGAAATGTGGGGCATAGTCCGTGCGCCCCAAATGAAATAAAAAAGAAATGAAACTTAACACTAATGAACTATATACAATGGCGGTGACCAAGTCCAACGGCTCACTTGTTGATGTCATGGGCCAGGGCATCATTGAACTCCTGTTCAATGTCTTGGAGGCGGGCCCGTTCTCTGGCCCCGAGGTCTCGCAGGGATAATGCCATGTCCACCTCCAACTCCCTGCAAATTCCCTCGAGGTACTCAGCCCGCCTCAGCACCCTGGACATGGAGTTCTCCGCCCTGAGCATCGTGAGCCGTGCCTCTTCTGCTCACCGCTGCTCCGCATCTATGGCATGGCCTAACCGCTGCCACACGGATGACACTTCCCGTCCTGGATCCTCCTGCCCTCTGGCCGATGCCTGCCCCTCCGATGACGAAGGCCCTGAGCCATCATTGCTCCCACCTTGTTGCTGCTGCTGTGCCTCTGCCCGTGCCCTAGCTCTTGCTGCCTGCACATCCTCCTCCGGCTGGGGTGCAGTTGATGAGGTGGCCACCCCTGCTGGATGTCCGACTCCCGACTGTGGCAGGGATGTGTCCTCCACCAGCCTGGCCGCAGGGTCAGAGGCAGCTCCACAGGGCACCCAGGTGACACATGGGTGGGAAGATGGCATGGAGTACGACTGGCGCATAGGGGGTTCAGTTGAGGAGGGGGTCGGAACAAGGCCCAGCAAACGGAGGAATCCGGCCCTGGTGACCTGTCCCAGTAGGTCGACGTGGTCAATGAGCCATTCGAGACGACATGCAGTCTCCCCATGAAAAGACTACATTACGCCTCGCATGGCCCATTGACGCAACGCCACACCACCCAGGACAGGCTCAACCCGGTCCCAGATAGCCACGTCTGCAGGCAGAGGAAGGCCAGTTGTAGTAAGCTCATTCCCTGCCTGAAAACGGGTCTGGACGTAGGTATCCCTGCTGGTGCAAGATGATGAATTCACAGGATCTGGGACAGGATTACACACAGGCACCTCCGCGGCGGCCTGTGCTGCCTCCTGTCCCTGCCCCTGCACTGCACCACTAGCACCAGTGGAATCCCCACCTCCAGACCCCATCTCTGTCCATTGCACGGCCTCCTCCTGCACCAAACCCCCCACCAACCTGGATGACTCCATGCCATCTTCCTCTGTCGGGCCCTGTGGGGTCTCAGCTGCCTCTTCGGCTGAAGAGGAGTCCAACTCCGACCTGCGCCTCTTGGATCTCTCCTCGGCAGATGCGACCTGAGACGCGGCACCAGACTCCTCACTCCCTGACGAGATGACAACCTGGGAGGGGAGCCGGGCCTTGCGTCTCCGGCTGGCGGTGCGACCCCTGCCGCTGTGCTCCACAGCACCCTCTCCGCCCTCTTTATCAATCGATGCTGCATACAGGGAGAGATAGGACACGGCATCAGGGCACTGTACAATGGACTCATACACACATGACAGTTGCACACGAGTGTCATTGTCAAACTTCAGACATGGAATCACAATCCCCAACACACATGTCATTTCAAATCACACACATGAGCTATTCCACAGCCATATCGCAACAGCCAGCACCATCCATACACATACAACAGCATGAGCAGGCAAAGGTGAGCCAGACATCACATGAGACACAGGGAGTGCACTAGACATGCACACACGCCACCACACTTACATGCATGTGTACACCTCCACCAAGTGTCGCAGTGATGAGATCGGCATCCATGTCACATCTGGCAATCAGTCTTCTACATATCAGCCTCACATGCATCCATGTTGCATGACAGTTGCACACTTGTCAGATACACATACATGCTCATGTACACAGTGCAGATACATGCAGCTGGAACCAACATCCATGTGTGACACCACAACCTTGACAACTGACATACACAGTCATTCAAACATGTGTGCTCACACATCTGCATTTGGCCTGCATGCCTACCCACAAATTCACCATCCATGTGTCTCACACATGAAAGGACTTGCATGTGTTAGCCTCACGGCCCTGTACATTCACATCCATACATGGCCCTACAAAACCACATGTGCAACCTGCACACTACTGGCACACCACCACACGCACAGCTTCCAATCAGTATGCATGTACACTTACCGCTCAACTCCAGACGGGTCTGCCTCTCAAGGACCTGGGCATACGTGTTCCAGGACCCTCATTTGATCTTCCGACAGATGGCCCCGGCGCCCCTTAGCATCATCTGCCTTCAAGAGGCGCCGGGCCTTGTTGAGGGTCCTGGACCTGAAGTCCTCCCAGCGCTTCTTGACATGATGGAATTTGCGGACTGCCACCCCCTCCGCATTGATGGCAGTCACGATGTCCGTCCAGATCCTGGTCCGTCCTTCCTTGTCGGCGCACGACCTTCTGAAGAGGGCATCATACTGCCCCAGGACTTGCTCCACCAGGACACCAATTTCGGTGGCAGTGAAGCTGGTGGCCCTCTGCCTCTCTGGCTTGGGGTTGCCAGTGCCGCCAGATGGTGTAGTGCTGGACATGGCAAACCCAGAGGCAGGAGTGGGTGGGCAACTGGGTCCTGGGTCTGGGCTGTGGAGCGATGGAATCCCAGTCGGGAGTCTTCGGTTCCAGCAGGGGTGGTCACAGCAACAGCACCCCTGGCTGATGTGCAGGCAGCAAATGGCAGGGCACGTGGGCAGCAGGTAATCAGGAAGCAGCAGATGGCAGGTGGGAGCGTGCTCGGGGCTCTGGGGGGCAGTAATTCAGCCTTCTGGGTTGGAGCGTAGTCTTCCGTGTGTGAACACGTGGCCAGCTTGATATCGAGTGTTTTGGCACGTGAAAATCTTGAACGTCAGCATGTAAATCGAGGAAAGGCCCTTAGCACGTAAGAGCGTCAGGGCAAGTACGCAAATTCATTGGACAAAAGGCCCTTAGCGTGTAAGCGCGTCTGTGACGTGACGCGCGCGGGTGTTTCCCTCATAACACGTGATGACAGAGCACACGTGGAAAAGCTGCACGTCCGAGTGTCAGCGCGTGTAATTGGAGGAAAGGGCGCGTACACGCGTAAGTGACGTGTACGTGTGGGCCGCTTTAAAAGGTACGTGTAGGACGCCATTTCCTTGTACATGATTTTTGTGGAGAGCGAGTGGGTGGATTCTGTACTTCTTGTCGGTTCACACGCAATTACTTCACAGTGTTTAAAGTTCGTACCCCCTGTTACCTCTGACAGCTTTCATTTTTCTACTTTTTTTGGGCCTGTTTCCTCAAACAATGTTCACTTTTCCTTTTGTCCTGTCTCCTCAGACAGCATACAATTCTTCTTTTGGCGGGGGTGTTGCCAACGTGTGCGCATATTTTTCATGTTCTTTTTCCAGGCAGATGATGAGTTCCGCACGTACTTAGCAACTGTGCTTGCCCCGTGTGTCGCGTTCCCCTTCAGAGGTTATTGTAGGCTGCATGTATCACGCGTACGCTTATTTTTGTTTTTCTGGGTGCCACAGCGTAGTGCGGGTTCATTTTTCCATGCACGTTGTCTACGAGGGGTTGTGTGCACATTTATTTTTGTTTTTTGGCTGCCTGTGCGTTGCGTGACCCGTCATCTTCCCCCAGGGGTCACAGACAGCCTTGTTAGAGCACTAGGGTACGAATTCCATCTAGTACCCTACCGCTTTGACCCCCAATTGCCCAGGACAATAGTTTACTGCTCCTCCCATACGCACAACAAAATCAGTGCCATGGTTGGGAGGTGACCAAGCGGTAAGGGAGGCAAAGGTGGCCGACCTTCAAAAGGTGGATGTGGTGGGCGCGGTAGGGGACGTGGCCAGGATTTGCAGGGTGCCCCTAAACCCCCATGTGTGGAGGACCAATCAGGGACACCCATGCTCCCCCCCATGGTTGAGGGAAACGTGGCTGAGACCATCCCAGCTCAGCCCTTGTTGGACCAGCCCATTGTGGCACCTGACCTGGCACAGTATGACTCCCTGGCTGACTTCCAGGTCAGCAAGTCTAAGCCACATGTCAGCTATGTCATCTGCTGCCCCAAGTATGCAGGGTGGTGAGGCTGCAGGGGCAACTGCAGCTCCATCCGCCCCAGCTCTGACTCTCCCAGCCAGGACAGTGTCGGTCCTGGTCCATCATACTGATGTTCCCTCTGCCAACATCACACTTCGGACAATGCCTGCACCAGGTCCTATGGTCAATGTGCATTTGCACACTCCAACAACCCAGTCCACCGGTGATTCTGCCCCTACTGGCCAGAGCGGCGTTAGCCACTATGGCTCCGCTCCACCTTCTAAAAAGAGGAAGAAGGGTGCTCTGGCACGACAGGCTGAGACCCCAGGCATGGCTACACACTCCGGTACCTCAAGGAAGCCTTGCTTCAATGAATCGGTACTTGATGCACTTGTGAGCTATGTGTTGCAACATAGCCATGAAATGGTGGTGACTGCAGGGTCCAAGACCACACCTGGTCAACGTAAGGCACACTGACAGACCATCACCAACCACATAAGTGCCCTTGGATTTGTGAGGCGCTCAGCTGATGATTGCTACAAGCGGTGGAACGACCTGAAACGCAGAGCAAAGGACAAGCTGGCCTCAAGTCATGCCACTACTCTGGTGACTGGCGGTGGGTCTCCACAAGAGGACAACGAACTCACTGAACATGAGTCTGTTGCTGGGACCTTTGTCACAGAGGAACAGATCCAAGGTGTGGGAGAACTACCCGATTATGACACATTGTCCGGTGAGTGCCCATGCGGGTGTGTGTTATGCATGTGTATGTTGTTTGGTGACGGGGACTGATTGAGTGCCAGGTGAGGGTGTGTGTGACTGAGTAGTATGGGTCACCCATGTGCTTCATCCAAAACATTCTGCGGCCTTGAATTTGGGTGTGACACTATCCCTTCTGCCCACAGTAGTAATTTAGCGCAACATTACGGCAGTTGCCCTTGAGGTGGCATCATGCAACAACATTGTTTGTATTTTTCAGTGTTCTTTCAGGCTGGTTGTTTCAATTCTCCCACTTTTGCAACACATTCCTCAGCCCTATTGTGACATATGTGACATGCTTCTGTCAGTGAAGAACCCCACATTGGTCCACATGTGTCACCTTGGTAGTTGAATGATTTGACCATTCAGGCTGAATGAGTATTGTCCTGATCACATGATGTTTTTGGGCCTGTTTGAATGTGGAACATGCTAGTTGTTTCCTGTCATGTTGAAGTGCACAACCATTGATGTGTACATGGCCCTGCAATCACTGTATTTTTGTACACTGGATGTGTTGCAGTGTGTGGCACATGGCATATCTTTTCACACTATGTGGCATTTTTCATCTCTTCATGTCCATCTCACATGGATGGGTGACAGTACTCATTCACTGACATGTGGATGTACTTGTGGAATGCACCATGGCTATGGTACATGCCATCTGTGTGATGGCATGTGTCATTTATGTGTATAGGACATGCCACACACAGGCCAATGTGTGATGGCAGTGCTACCCAGCATGCAGCAAATGTGTTGCTCTTCCATCTTGGTGTCATCAGTGTCAGACTTTTGCCTCCCCTTCCAACTCTGTGACAGTGCATGCATGGGAGGGTTATAGTCATGTGGGACATGTGTAAATCATGTACTGGTTCTGTAGCTTGTCAGGCCTATGTGTGTGCTATGGTGCTAATGCCATTTTCCATTTTTTGTCTTTCATGTTTTTGCAGGGGATGACGCACTTGATGCTGTTGAGGTTGAGGAGATGGTGCAGACCCAGGAGGAACCTGAGGCACAACCGGCCACCAGTGGGGGACGTGGTGTGGTGGTGGGTGAGAACCCACTCTTGCTGCAGATGATTCTGTCAAGGGGTGTCTCTGGGTGCACCTCCCCAGACCTCTATTCAGGTGTTGATTCGGATGATGAGACCTATGTGGCTTCGCAGGTAAGTGTTTCTGAAAGGGGTTCTGTTCTGTCCAACCCACCTACATCAGGGGTAGAACCCTCTATGGGGATGTCAGTGTTGGTTAGTCAGCCTTTGGCGGTTACAGGTGCAGGGTCACACTCCACAACATCTGATCCTGTTCCTGGGCCAGCAGATCAGAGGGGGAATGCAGTCCTGCAGCCTCAGGCAGTGCCGGCACAGCAAGGCGCAGATCGCCTTGCCCCAAACCGGTGTGGTGCCCGCCGACGCGGTGGCCGTACGCCACCAGGCAATACCGCATGGGAACAATCCCTTTACGGTATGGCAACCCAACAGGCAGCATCAGTTGAGATGATGGCTCAAGCAATGGAGAGGGTGGCCACTTCCATTGTCCCCCCTGAAAGGCAGATGGAGCTACTACAGCAGGCAACAGACTCCATTTGCCAATCACACAGGGAGGACATGTTGGCGTCCAACAGGGAAAGACGGGCGGCACTGGAGACGCTACACCAATCGATATCAATAGAGTCGCAGGGCCACAGGGAAGCCCTGAGGGTAGAACTCCATCACCTCAGGGAGACTCTTGTCACGTCAGGTGCTGAATGGGGATCTCTGCACTATAATCCTCCAGAAGAGACCTTCCACACCCGCATGCTTGCTGCCATGGAGGACCATACCAGGGCTTTGCGTGGGCTGTCTCCCATAGCACCACCACCTCCTGTGGCAGCAGCAGAGGGTAATGAGAGCCACAGCAGCAGTTCTCCCACATTGGCATAGCCGTGCAGGCCATGAGCCCATGGAGGTGTTGTTTTTTCTCAATATCCACACAGGCGGCTGTTGGTGCGCACCCTGTCCTTGGACCTCCTGGGTGGCCTCCCCCCCCGGCCCCCACATGGCCATTTTTGATTTTTTGCTTTTTTGATTTTTGATTATTTTTCAACATTGTGTTGCCTTGTGTGGCTCCCGTGGGCACCACTGTATTCCGGCTGGGCACATGCAGGCTTCAGTTTGGGTTCAATGCTTGGGTTTGTGAGACACACACCCCTCCTGCTTCCCATTTCCATGGGCTTGCAAAGGGTGTGACCAAGTGACAGTGATGTACACAGTGATGTTGGGCTCCCATGAGCTGTATGGGCAGTCTGTAGTCAATACTGTGTAGACATTCCTTGTGTATATTGTTGCTGTATTGTACACTGCATGTTGAAATTATGTATGCTTCTGCTTCCATGTCTCCCTCTGAATTTGCTGGTTCATTCCTCATGTCTTCACAAGGCCGTCTACTTTGGAGATGGAGTTCATGTTGTATGGAATACACAGACATGTTTTGAAGCCTGCAAAACTACAGTTGGAAGGGGGCGATGTGGTGGCATATTCAGGTTGTAAGACTATGACTACTTTAACTTAGTACTGTCATGTTTTAGTTATGTTTGAGCTTGTGTAGCTGCATTGTATTGTTGGTAAGTATTTGGTCATGTGTGTTGTTAGTTCAACATTACTGGGAGCATATTGTGTGTGGCCAGTTTCCATTAGGGACACTGTACTTTGTGACACTTGTGTCAGGTTTTGTGGTTTGCTCTCACATAGCATGACATGCCATGGTGTGTTGGGTGGTGGTGCTGGGGAGGGGTTGGGTGACATGGCACTGTTCTCATGTTGTATTTTGCAATGGGGTAATGCATTTAGCAGCATATGTGTATTTTGATGACACAGCATTGGTGGTGTTTCTGTAGGTAGGGATGCACACATTGTGAAACTTCCAGGTGACCAATCTCAGGCTGGTATGGTTGTGACAGTTCACTGTCCCTTGTGTCATCATCGATTGTCAGCTGGTATGTGGCAGGGCTGTGTGCACTACACAGGGGTGTGATTCTAAGTGAAGTAATTAGCCACCAGCTGCGTTCGGGCTGCCTCACCCATTGCCCTTTCCCCTCCCATGCGCAGCGGGCATGCATGTGGTTGGGGATGTGGGGGCACCACCATGTCCACCGGCAGGCCCCGGCGTGTTGCAACGTTGTGCAGGACACATGCTGCCACTATGATCCTGCACACTACTGGGGGAGCGTATAACAGCTGCCCGCCAGAACGGTCAAGGGAGCAAAAGCGTGACTTGAGCACTCCGAATGTGCGCTCCACTATGCCCCGGGTTGCAATATGGGCTGTGTTGTATCTTACCTCAGGTGGCGTGGTGGGGTTCCGAATTGGCGTCATCATGTGGGTGCTCAGAGGGTAGGCACTGTCCCCTGGGGAGGTGGTGATGGGTATCATTAGTAGGGTGTGACATTACTCAGTATCTGGCATGCATGCATGTGCTGTGGCATTTATACTCACTGAGCAGCCATGTATCGCCATGCCGCCCAGCTTCTACGTCCCCGTTTAGGGTTGACATTCTGTAAATGAAACTGTCGTGGGTGTACCCTGGATAGTTGGCATATACTGAGGTGATGATTCCCTTGGCATCACATACTACCTTGACGTTGATGGAATGCCAGTGCTTGCGGTTTCTATAGATGTGCTCTGATGCCCTGGGGGGATGTAGAGCCACATGGGGGCAATCAATGATACCTAGGACTTGTTGAGAATTGTGCCACCCCGTAGAAATCCTGGACGGCAACCTGCCTTTCTGCAGGTGTTCTGGGCAGGTATATGTGCCTGCGGACTGATGGGCGTGCAGTCATGATGGCCAAGACCTGGTGTATGCAGCGTGACTGCGTGGCCTGTGACACCCCCCCCCCACTATGGCACTTGTCCGCTGAAATGATCCGGTGGCCAAAAAGTGCAGTACATTAAGGACCTTCTCCAGGGGGCTGAGTGCTTGGGAGCAGAGGGTGGGTGATGTGAGGTCATCCTCCCACTCACTGACCAGGTCGAGTATTATGTGTGGTGGAAACCTGTACCTCCGATACACCTGGTCATCAGGCATGCCAAAAAGGCTGGTTCTGGGTGTGAAAATTCTGGGCCTGACTATCCTCCTCCTCCTCCTCCTGCGGTATCCCACAACCACTGCTGCTAGGAACGGTATGTTCATCCTGGCATCTGAGCTTGCTTGTTGTTTGCGCGCACTTTTATGCTGCGCGGGTCTAAGTACGCCTGCTTCCTGTTGGCGTACATGTTTCCGGATTAGCGTGCCTTTTTTGGCGTGTGCGTGTGGGTGTTCCGCACATTTGCCTCCTGTACTTCCACACCCACCCCAGTAATACACGTACCCCGCTCGACCAGGCCCAATCGCGTGTAAAACTTCCCGCGAGCCCCTGAAGTACACGTACCCCGCTCGCCCAGGCACAATCATGTGTAAAGCCCCTGAAGTACACGTACCCCACTCACCCAGGCACAATCGCGTGTGAAACTTCCCGCACACCCCCGAAATACATGCTATTTTTGACACAGCAGGTGTCCGTGTTTGTCTGGTACCCCTTTGCACGTCATTTGTCCTAGAGGGCCACAGTATGGGAAATTCATCAGAGTTGTATATACAGGCTTTTTGTTGGCGCAGGGACGCTACCTTCTGCCTTCGTGTGGCGGACATGTGTTAATGTACATAGTTGACTTTTGGTTTGTGTCATGAGATCGCCATTTCACTGCTGGGGGGTGGGGGTGCAAGGGGACATGAGTGGGACATATGTGGGGGCCTGCTGGCAGGTGCCCTGCACTGCTGGGGGGTAGGGGTGCAAGGGGACATGAGTGAGACATGAGTGGGGGCCTGCTGGCAGCTGCCCCTCAGTGCTGGGGGGTGGGTGTGCAAGGGGACATGAGTGGGGGCCTGCTGGCAGGTGCCCCTCAGTGCTGGGGGGTGGGTGTGCGAGGGGAAATGATTGGGGGCCTGCTGGCAGGTGCCCTGCACTGCTGGGGTGTGGGGGTGCAAGGGGACATGAGTGAGACATGAGTGGGGGCCTACTGGCAGGTGCCCTGCACTGCTGGGGGGTAGGGGTGCAAGGGGACATGAGTGAGACATGAGTGGGGGCCTGCTGGCAGCTGCCCCTCAGTGCTGGGGGGTGGGTGTGCAAGGGGACATGAGTGGGGGCCTGCTGGCAGGTGCCCCTCAGTGCTGGGGGGTGGGTGTGCGAGGGGAAATGATTGGGGGCCTGCTGGCAGGTGCCCTGCACTGCTGGGGTGTGGGGGTGCAAGGGGACATGAGTGAGACATGAGTGGGGGCCTGCTGACAGGTGCCCTGCACTGCTGGGGGGGTGGGTGTGCAAGGGGTCATGAGTGGGGGCCTGCTGGCATGTGCCCCTCAGTGCTGGGGGGTGGGGGTGCAAGGGGACATGAGTGGGACATGAGTGGGGGCCTGCTGGCAGGTGCCATGCACTGCTGGGGGGTGGGGTGCAAGGGGACATGAGTGGGGGCCTGCTGGCAGGTGCCCTGCACTGCTCGGGGGTGGGGGTGCTGGGGGACATGTGTGGGGGCCTGCCGGCAGGTGCCCTGCAATGCTGGGGGGTGAGGGTGCAAGGGGACATGAGTGGGACATGTGTGGGGGCATGCTGGCAGGTGCCCTGCACTGCTGGGGGGAGAGGGTGCTGGGGGACATGTGTGGGGGCCTGCTGGCAGGATCCCTGCACTGCTGTCGGGTGGGGGTGCAAGGGGACATGAGTGGGACATGTGTGGGGGCCTGCTGGCAGGTGCCCCTCACTGCTGGGGGTGGGGGTGCTGGGGGACATGTGTGGGGGCCTGCTGGCAGGTGCCCTGCACTGCTGGGGGGTTCAAGGGGACATGAGTGGAACATGTGTGGGGGCCAGCTGGCAGATGCCCTGCACTGCTGGGGGGTGGGGGTGCAAGGGGACATTAGTGGGGGCCTGTTGGCAGGTGCTCCTCAGTGCTGGGGGGTGGGTATGCAAGGGGACATGAGTGGGGGCCTGCTGGCAGGTGCCCCTCAGTGCTGGGGGGTGGGGGTGCACGGGGACATGAGTGGGACATGAGTGGGGGCCTGCTGGCAGGTGCCCTGCACTGCTGGGGGGTGGGGGTGCTGGGGACATGTGTGGGGGCCTGCCGGCAGGTGCCCTGCACTGCTGGGGGGTGGGAGGTGCAAGGGGACATGAGTGGGACATGTGTGGGGGCCTGCTGGCAGGTGCCCTGCACTGCTGGGGGTGGGGGTGCTGGGGGACATGTGTGGGGGCCTGCTGGCAGGTGCCCTGCACTGCTATCGGGTGGGGGTGCACGGGGACTTGAGTGGGACATGTGTGGGGGCCTGCTGGCAGGTGCCCCTCAGTGCTGGGGGGTGGGGGTGCTGAGGGACATGTGTGGGGGCCTGATGGCAGGTGCCCTGCACTGCTGGGGGGTGGGGGTGTAAGGGGACATTAGTGGGGGCCTGTTGGCAGGTGCCCCTCAGTGCTGGGGGGGTGGGTATGCAAGGGGACATGCGTGGGGGCCTGCTGGCAGGTGCCCCTCAGTGCTGGGGGATGGGGGTGCAAGGGAACATGAGTGGGGCCTGCTGGCAGGTGCCCTGCACTGCTGGGGGGTGGGGATGCAAGGGGACATGAGTGGGGGCCTGCTGGCAGGTGCCCCTCAGTGCTGGGGGGTGCAAGGGTACATGAATGGGGGCCTGCTGGCAGGTGCCCCTCAGTGCTGGGGGGTGGGGGTGCAAGGGGACATGAGTGGGACATGTGTGAGGGCCTGCTGGCAGGTGCCCCTCAGTGCTGGGGGTTGGTGGTGATGGGTGACATGTGTGGGGGCCTGCTGGCAGGTGCCCTGCACTCCTGGGAGGTGGGGGTGCAAGGGAACATGAGTGAGGGCCTGCTGGCAGGTGCCCTGCACTGCTGCGGGGTGGGTGTGCAAGGGGACATGAGTGGGGGCCTGCTGGCAGGTGCCCCTCAGTGCTGGGGGGTGGGGGTGCTGGGGGACATGTGTGGGGGCCTGCTGGCAGGTACCCTGCACTGCTGGGGGGTGGGGGTGCAAGGGGAAATTAGTGTGACATGTGTGGGGCCCTGCTGGCAGATACCCCTCAGTGCTGGGGGGTGAGGGTGCTGGGGGACATGTGTGGGGGCCTGCTGGCAGGTGCACTGCACTGCTGGGGGGTGGGGGTGCAAGGGGACATGAGTGGGACATGTGTGGGGGCCTGCTGGCAGGTGCCCTGCACTGCTGGGGGGTGGGGGTCCTGGGGGACACGTGTGGGGGCCTGCTGGCAGGTGCCCTGCACTGCTCTGGGGTAGGGGTGCAAGGGGACATGAGTGGGACATGTGTGGGGGCTGCTGGCAAGTGCCCCTCAGTGCTGGGGGGTGGGCGTGCTGTGGGACATGTGTGGGGGCCTGCAGGCAGGTGCCCTGCACTGCTGGGGGGTGGTGGTGCGGGGGGACATGTGTGGGGGCCTGCTGGCAGGTGCCCTCCACTGCCGGGGGATAGGGGTGCAAGGGGACATGAGTGGGACATGTGTGGGGGCCTGCTGGCAGGTGCCCTGCACTGCTGGGGGGTGGGGGTGGGGGTACTGGGGGACATGTGTGGGGGCCTGCTGGCAGGTACCCTGCACTGCTGGGGGATGGGGTGCAAGGGGACCTGCTGGCAGGTGCCCCTCAGTCCTGGACGGTGGGAGTGCAAGGGGACATGAGTGGGGGCCTGCTGGCAGGTGCCCTGCACTGCTGGGGGGTGGGGGCGCTGGGGGACATGTGTGGGGGCCTGCTGGCAGGTGCCCTGCACTGCTGGGGGAATGGGGGTGCAAGGGGACATTAGTGGGACATGTGTGGGGGCCTGCTGGCAGGTGCCCTGCACTGCTGGGGGGTGGGGGTGCTGTGGGACATGTGTGGGGGCCTGCTGGCTGGTGCCCTGCACTGCTGGGGGGTGGGGGTGCAAGGGGACATGAGTGGGATATGTGTGGGGGCCTGCTGGCAGGTGCCCTGCACTGCTGGGGGAATGGGGGTGCAAGGGGACATTAGTGGGACATGTGTGGGGGCCTGCTGGCAGGTGCCCTGCACTGCTGGGGGGTGGGGGTGCTGTGGGACATGTGTGGGGGCCTGCTGGCTGGTGCCCTGCACTGCTGGGGGGTGGGGGTGCAAGGGGACATGAGTGGGATATGTGTGGGGGCCTGCTGGCAGGTGCCCCTCAGTGCTGGGGGGTGAGAGTGCAAGGGGACATTAGTGGGGGCCTGCTGGAAGGTGCCCCTCAGTGCTGGGGGGTGGGGGTGCAAGGGGACATGAGTGGGGGCCTGCTAGCAGGTGCCCTGCACTGCTGGGGGGTGGGGGTTCAAGGGGACATGAGTAGGGTCCTGCTGGCAGGTGCCCCTCAGTTCTGGGGGGTGGTGGTACAAGGGGACATGAGTGGGACATGAGTGGGGGCCTGCTGGCAGGTGCCCCTCAGTGCTGGGGGGTGGGTATGCAAGGGGACATGAGTGGGGGCCTGCTGGCAGGTGCCCCTCAGTGCTGGGGGATGGGGGTGCAATGGGACATGAGTGGGGCCTGCTGGCAGGTGCCCTGCACTGCTGGGGGGTGGGGGTGCAAGGGGACATGAGTGGGGGCCTGCTGGCAGGTGCCCCTCAGTGCTGGGGGGTGCAAGGGTACATGAGTGGGGGCCTGCTGGCAGGTGCCCCTCAGTGCTGGGGGTTGGGGGTGCAAGGGGACATGAGTGGGACATTAGTGGGGGCCTGTTGGCAGATGCCCCTCAGTGCTGGGGGGTGGGTATGCAAGGGGACATGAGTGGGGGCCTGCTTGCAGGTGCCCCTCAGTGCTGGTGGATGGGGGTGCAAGGGGACATGAGTGGGGCCTGCTGGCAGGTGCCCTGCACTGCTGGGGGGTGGGGGTGCAAGGGGACATGAGTGGGAGCCTGCTGGCAGGTGCCCCTCAGTGCTGGGGGGTGGGGGTGCAAGGGGACATGAGTGGGACATGTATGAGGGCCTGCTGGCAGGTGCCCCTCAGTGCTGGGGGTTGGGGGTGATGGGTGACATGTGTGGGGGCCTGCTGACAGGTGCCCTGCACTGCTGGGAGGTGGGGGTGCAAGGGGACATGAGTGAGGGCCTGCTGGAAGGTGCCCTGCACTGCTGCGGGGTGGGTGTGCAAGGGGACATGAGTGGGGGCCTGCTGGCAGGTGCCCCTCAGTGCTGGGGGGTGAGGGTGCTGGGGGACATGTGTGGGGGCCTGCTGGCAGGTGCCTTGCACTGATGGGGGTTGGGGGTGAAAGGGGACATGAGTAGGGTCCTGCTGGCAGGTGCCCCTCAGTTCTGGGGGGTGGTGGTACAAGGGGACATGAGTGGGACATGAGTGGGGGCCTGCTGGCAGGTGCCCCTCAGTGCTGGGGGGGTGGGTATGCAAGGGGACATGAGTGGGGGCCTGCTGGCAGGTGCCCCTCAGTGCTGGGGGATGGGGGTGCAAGGGGACATGAGTGGGGCCTGCTGGCAGGTGCCCTGCACTGCTGGGGGGTGGGGGTGCAAGGGGACATGAGTGGGGGCCTGCTGGCAGGTGCCCCTCAGTGCTGGGGGGTGCAAGGGTACATGAGTGGGGGCCTGCTGGCAGGTGCCCCTCAGTGCTGGGGGTTGGGGGTGCAAGGGGACATGAGTGGGACATTAGTGGGGGCCTGTTGGCAGGTGCCCCTCAGTGCTGGGGGGGTGGGTATGCAAGGGGACATGAGTGGGGGCCTGCTTGCAGGTGCCCCTCAGTGCTGGTGGATGGGGGTGCAAGGGGACATGAGTGGGGCCTGCTGGCAGGTGCCCTGCACTGCTGGGGGGTGGGGGTGCAAGGGGACATGAGTGGGGGCCTGCTGGGAGGTGCCCCTCAGTGCTGGGGGGTGGGGGTGCAAGGGGACATGAGTGGGACATGTATGAGGGCCTGCTGGCAGGTGCCCCTCAGTGCTGGGGGTTGGGGGTGATGGGTGACATGTGTGGGGGCCTGCTGACAGGTGCCCTGCACTGCTGGGAGGTGGGGGTGCAAGGGGACATGAGTGAGGGCCTGCTTGCAGGTGCCCTGCACTGCTGCGGGGTGGGTGTGCAAGGGGACATGGGTGGGGGCCTGCTGGCAGGTGCCCCTCAGTGCTGGGGGGTGAGGGTGCTGGGGGACATGTGTGGGGGCCTGCTGGCAGGTGCCTTGCACTGATGGGGGGTGGGGGTGCAAGGGGACATGAGTGGGACATGAAGGGGGGCCTGCTGGCAGGTGCCCTGCACTGCTGGTGGGTAGGGGTGCAAGGGGACATGAGTGGGACATGTGTGGGGGCCTGCTGGCAGGTGCCCTGCACTGCTGGTCGGTAGGGGTGCAAGGGGACATGAGTGGGACATGTGTGGGGGCCTGCTGGCAGGTGCCCCTCAGTGCTGGGGGGTGTGCGTGCTGGTGGACATGTGTGGGGGCCTGCTGGCAGGTGCCCTGCACTGCTGGGGGGTGGGGGTGCTGGGGGACATGTGTGGGGGCCTGCTGGCAGGTGCCCTGCACTTCCAGGGGATGGGGAGCAAGGAGACATGAGTGGGACATGTGTGGGGGCCTGCTGGCAGGTGCCCTGCACTGCTGGGGGGTGGGGGTGCTGGGGGACATGTGTGCGGGCCTGCTGGCTGGTGCCCTGCACTGCTGGGGGGGTGGGGGTGCAAGGGGACATGAGTGGGATATGTGTGGGGGCCTGCTGGCAGGTGCCCCTCAGTGCTGGGGGGTGGGTGTGTTGGGGACATGTGTGGGGGCCTGCTGGCAGGTGCCCTGCAGTGCTGGGGGGTGGGAGTGCAAGGGGACATGAGTGGGGGCCTGCTGGCAGGTGCCCCTCAGTGCTGGGTGGTGGGGGTGCAAGGGGACATGAGTGGGGGCCTGCTGGCAGGTGCCCTGCACTGCTGGGGGGTGGGGGTGTAAGGGGACATGAGTAGGGTCCTGCTGGCCGGTGCCCCTCAGTTCTGGGGGGTGGGGGTGCAAGGGGACATGAGTGGGGGCCTGCTGGCAGGTGCCCTGCACTGCTGGGGGGTGAGAGTGCTGGGGGACATGTGTGGGGGCCTGCTGGCAGGTGCCTTGCACTGCTGGGGGGGGTGGGGGTGCAAGGGACATGAGTGGGACATGTGTGGGGGCCTGCTGGCAGGTGCCCTGCACTGCTGGGGGGTGGGGGTGCTGTGGGACATGTGTGGGGGCCTGCTGGCTGGTGCCCTGCAATGCTGGGGGGTGGGGGTGCAAGGGGACATGAGTGGGGGCCTGCTGGCAGGTGCCCTGCACTGCTGGGGGGTGGGGGTGTAAGGGGACATGAGTAGGGTCCTGCTGGCCGGTGCCCCTCAGTTCTGGGTGGTGGGGGTGCAAGGGGACATGAGTGGGGGCCTGCTGGCAGGTGCCCTGCACTGCTGGGGGGTGAGAGTGCGGGGGGACATGTGTGGGGGCCTGCTGGCAGGTGCCTTGCACTGCTGGGGGGGTGGGGGTGCAAGGGACATGAGTGGGACATGTGTGGGGGCCTGCTGGCAGGTGCCCTGCACTGCTGGGGGGTGGGGGTGCTGTGGGACATGTGTGGGGGCCTGCTGGCTGGTGCCCTGCACTGCTGGGGGGTGGGGGTGCAAGGGGACATGAGTGGGATATGTGTGGGGGCCTGCTGGCAGGTGCCCCTCAGTGCTGGGGGGTGGGGGTGCTACCGGACATGTGTGGGGGCCTTCTGGCAGGTGCCCTGCACTGCTGGGGGTTGGGGATGCTGGGGGACATGTATGGGGGCCTGCTGGCAGGTGCCCTGCACTGCTTGGGGGTGGGGGTGGAGGGGGTCATGCGTTGGTGATCAGTAGTGCAAGGTGACATGTGGCTTGGCTGGGGGGCATGCCCATGGTGGATGGGCTGCCTGCGGGACATGACCAGGGGTGCAGGGTAGTCCCCTGTGGTGTGGGCTGCCTGCAGGGGCCTTGGAGGGTGTAGAGGGAACACCTGGGAGGACCCACACTGCCAATTCACGTGTAGGACTCCCCTGCACCCCAGAAATACACGTAACCCACTCGCACAGGGCCTGTCGGATGTGAAACTTCCCGCGCACCCCCGAAATACACATACCCTGCACGCCCAAGGCCAATCGCGTGTGAATCTTCCCGTGCACCCCAGATTTAGAGGTACCCCGGTCAATCGCGTGTGAAACTTCACGCGAACCCCAGGAATACACGCACCCCACTCGCACAGGGCCTATCGCGTGTGAAACTTCCCCCGAACCCTAGATTTACATGTACCCCGCTCGCACAAGGCCAATCGCGTGTGAAACTTCCCGCGCACCCCCGAAATACACGCACACGCTATTTTTGACACAGCGGGTGTTTGGGTTTGTTGCGTACCCCTTTGAACGTCATTTGTCCTAGAGGGCCACAGTATGGAACAATCATCAGAGCTGTATATACGTGCTTTTTGTTAGCGCACATTTTTGCGCACATTTTTTTCATGCGCAGGGACGCTACCGCCTGCCTTCGTGTGGCGTACGTGTTTAGGCCTGTGCACGTCTTCGCCGGTGTGCTGGTTTGCCCTACTCAATTCCATGAATACGTGTTGTAGGCGAGCGTGTGGGCGTTCCGTGCACTTGCCTCCTTTACTTCCCCCGTGACGCCCACATTTTCACACGTTGTTCCCCATTCCGCGTGTCACGCCCAGTGTTACGCCTACTTTTGTTATGTGCGCCACGCTATGTGCGCTTTCGCTGTGGCCATAGCGCACGCCGTTAGATGACCTGTGCGCGTTTTGCTGCGATTTTCACACTTGCAGTGCGATTCGCACGGTTTTGCACGCTTGCGCAGGAATTTTCAGCGCACATTAATTCCATGAATCAGCCTGTATATTTCTTCCTGTAACATTAGATTTTCTTGTATGTGCATGACTTGTAAGAAATAGACATATTCTTTTCATTAAACAGAAATGGGAAGCACCCTGGAGTGGTTAGTAGAATATTTCCCCAATGATGAAATGAGTGAAGGAAATAACTCTAATAGTACAGATACATTTTTTTAAAGTAGAATAAGTGATGTCAATTGTTTCACATGTCACTAAAAATGGTTTTCCTTTTAACAGTACATAGTGCAAATGAATAAAGTGGCCCCAAATGACTACTAAATGACCAAGAAGATTGGCAAAGACAGCCCCAACTACAAATGCAGTAAATTACATCGGTCTGCAAAAATTGATGAGTTGAACAATAATTGTGTACAGTTAATTACATTTGTTAAAAGTCATATTAAAGACAATATTCAAAACCACTGCCTCACTGGTACCTGTGCCTCGTCCACCTGTCCCAGTCAATCATCCCCATCAAATTCCTTCAATCAAAGACGCTATGATGAAATCTCAATACCTTCCTCCAATCATAAACATGTAGAAAACCCCAATATCCCCATATATGTTTCCCATTTTCCTACCCCTTCCCTTTCCTAATTGATTGTATTTCTCTGTCCTAATAAATATCTATGGGTGTGCTGTTGGTGCGTGCGTGTTTTTTCTTTTAAAGACCTGTTTGTAATGTGTGAACAGCGTGACTGGCCGGGCTGTCTGCAACCAAAATGGAGGTGCCCCCAAACAGCATGCCTGTCCGGAGATGTCCGAAAAGCCATGACACACTTTTATATAGTTCGGGGGCCCTGACCCTATCCTGCGGACACCTGGGCGAATGTGCATTTATTTGTGCTGTGCGCCCGAAAATCGTGCCTATCCGGTGACGTACGCAAAGTCATGATGCATTTCTATATAGTTTGGGGCCCCTGCCCCTTTCCTGCAAACATCTGGACACATGCCCTTCCCTTCACACTGTGCCCTCGAACTTCGCGTCTGTCTGGAGAGGTCCGTAAAGTCGTGATGCACTTTTAAATAGCTCAGGGACTCCACCCCTGTCCTGCGGACACCTGAGTGCATGCACATCTGATCTCGCTGCGCCCCCGACCACTGTGCCTGTCCGAAGCTGTCCGCTCACCTGTGCCGCACTTTTAACTAGTTCAGCGGCCCCACCCCAGTCCTGTGTACACCTGGACTCATGCGCACCTGATCTCGCTGTGCGCCCAAACACTCTGCCTGCCCAGAGCTGTCCACTCACACATGTTGCACTTTTAATTAGTTTGAGGTCCTACCCCTCTCATGCGGACACCTGGATGCATGAACACACTGTATCCCATGAAACAGGTGTTCACAGGACAGTCATCCTATCTGCAGTCGTCCGGGGTCCTCATCATGAGACCGCGCTGCTTGTTAGGAGCATCTGCGGACATTGTCCATACCCCGGACACTTTAACACTGGATTTTTGGCCCATCAAGGGTGTTTAAAGCTGAATATTCACCCTTACAGAGGTCATAGACCATGTCCTGGTTGATCTAGTAACATTTTGTAACTTACTGAGCCCTACCGATGGACCAAACTCTTCGCAGACATTCGTGCTTTCCTCAGACAGCAACCCAAAAGGACACCCCGACTGCTGCTCCTCATTATGTTTCTGGCTGTCCAGAAGAGAGCACCTACTGCAGATTTGGGATATTTCTGATCTCTACTTTGTACTTGGTCTACTTTGTACTTTTAGATAATGGCATCCATGGCCTTTGCAGCTGCTCTACCACCACCACCACCAGAATCTGGAGGGCCTGGAGAGGAGAGCAGGCGTGGTGATACAGAGGTGGATCAAGAGGAGGAAGAGGAAGAGGATGAGGTAATGGAAATCCCTGTCACCAGCTCCCAGCGTGAATCTTGGGTGTGGATGCTTTTTTACCACCATTGGAGGGGGGTACCTGAGGCACGTGCAGACAAAGTTCTATGCACTGAGTGCAAAGTTGTAGTCAGTCGCAGAAAACCGGGTCTGTCTAGCTATGGGACCACCTCCATGTGGCGACACCTAAGGTCGAATCACAAGGCAGCAGTTTGAAGGGTTGTACCTTTTGAAGGGGAGAGCAGATAGACATCCACTGTCACATCCTCATCACATCCTCATCATCCACTCCTGCCACTACACTCCTGTGGGTCAGAGGATCCCTGCTGTAGCCTTGCATGCCATACATGATGCAGTCGATACTTAAATTTCGAGGGTGACAGTGATCTGTATGCACTGTGACACACCACTCTGTAGGGAGGAGCAGTTTCGAAGTGCTTTCGAGGCTGCGGTCCGGGAGCATGGGAAACACTGCCCCCTACCCAATAAAGGCCCACCCAACAACTTCCTTTCTCCACCTGCCCCTTTGTCCCTGTGGTTGGTGTCCCTTCCTACCCTTGTTCCTTTCCATCCCCTCCCTTGTGTCTCCTGTGAAAAAAAGCCATTTTTTTAAAACACTAAAAATTAAAAAATTAAATGTTCTTTTCAGATCCTCCTTTCACAGTTCATAAAAAGAAATACCAAAAAAAGGTGCAGGCCCCTATGCAGCCTACGAAGTCCACGGACAGTGCGGTAGTCCGCGGACATCTGAAAATGTAGGTGGTGGCAGCATCTAAACCATTGCACTCTTTTGCGTGAGAAAGTGATGGCTCTGAAAAAACCCTTTTTTGTATTTTTTGTTTTTGGAAAGTTTTTTTCAAGTTTTAAAGTAAACTAAACAACATTCTACAGAACTAAACTTATTTGTGCATCTTGCACAAAAATGGGCATTTTGTTTTCACCATCTTTCCTTGCATGTTTTGTTCCACCTACTGGAAAATGTTTTCTATACTTAAAAAATGCTTTAAAGCATTTTGAGTATTGTGCAGAAAAAACTGATTGCCAGCTTCAGTAAGATGTACGCCATCTGTGCAAAAAAAAAAGGTACTATGAAATTTAATATTTTCATTATCAAAAGACCTACATCTCTCAAAAATGCACAAACAGCCTTGTTGACATTGCATCTTGCTTTCTCAATTTGTGGATCAAATGAACTGGAGCGCAGCCACATTTGTCTCTGGGCAATGCAAGAAAAAATTTGTTGGGAGTCCGGGTACATATCCATCATTTTCCCTGAGTGTCTGCTTCATTGCAAACTGCAGCGAAATTCCAGTTAAATGACCTAAACTGTTTACTCCACAATGAACAATGATAATGTCTGGAATTCTGGAGCGTGACCAAATTGACACAAAATGGGAGCAATTCCACCCACTTCATGCTACACACTCCATACCACTTCACATCAACATGATGAAATCAAAAATGTTCAGCCACAGGTCACTGTTCTGCATACACATGTAACCAATGGAACCACGAGTTCCCCACGATCCACACATTCTGCCTCCTGAAAGACACAGACATAGCCATAGCCACCTGCACTCCTCTCAGCAAACAGTCCTTCTGTCACACTCTCTCCTTGCATACTACACCCAGGAAAACTTATTGGCCAATCCCCTGGGCTCCACAGTCCCATATAATGATAATAATAATAATAATAATAATAATAATAATAATAATAATAATAATAATAATTATTATTATTATTATTATTATTATTATTATTATTATTATTATTATTTAACATTTATATAGCGCTATGAACCCTCAGGTATCTGAGTGCTGCTTATTATTAAACATGGTGTATGGTGCTCATTTATTGAGCTTGGAAAGATGAAAGGCTGAGTTTGGGCCTGCCAGGCTTTTAACCTGTGTCAGCATGCTCAGCAGAGATGTCAAAGTGAGCACTCTACTCGCTGTGCTATGGGGCTGGCATATCCATGCCTGCCATCCCCAAAAGCCCTGGATGCGGCACATGCTGTCTGCGGACTACTGCAGTGATCGCGGACAGATCATCCGATTCAAGGGGGTGGGGAGAGAAATTAACCCAAGGTAAGGTATTTAGTGGCGTCTCTGGAAAGAACATTTTATTTTTTTAAGGGGCTTGAAATCAAACATCTTTTCATCATTTTATTTTGCTTTTATCTTGTGTTTCTCCTTACAGGCTTACAGGAACCTCTTCAAAGAACTCCTTGCCTTACAAAGGAAAATTGTATTTCCAATATTTGACAAGTAAATTTCATCCGCAGCAAACAAATATCAAACCCTGAGATTTCCGACACTGCACAAAATAGATAATATGCCTTTCTTGACAAGACACCTTCCTGCGTCTTGTTGAGGACAGAAGACATTTGGGCAGTTCCATAGTGCTCTAGGTGGTATATGAGAAAATATCACCTTTGCACCTGGAAAAGCTGCATTATGCCTTTAGCAATTCCTTCACTGCACTCTGCAAATGTACCCAAAATACAGTCCTCCACAGTGCACCACAAGGACATTTGGAGTGTTAAAAACAGCCATAGTTTGATAAAATGCAAGCACACCTTTCACATTTCGGTAAAGCACACCACATCACAAAGCCTACACTCCCTCAAATCCAGGGTTGGCAGAAATGCCACTTATCTCTGCATACCTCAGCAGATTCATCATGAAACAATCTCCCACCATCCACACACAGATTCTCTCCATCTCTCCAGCCACAGCCATCTTCACAACATACAGCTATGGCAAATATGATTACCCTCTCTTCCTATGAAGCACAACCAGAACACCTGATTAGCTAATCCCCACAGTCCCCTTTTCATGCAAGACATCCTGAAAAGACCTGGATGTGGCATGCCCCATCTGTGGACCACAATAGTGTCTGCAGACCCCTCAACACAGGGCATCCCTTCTTCCCTTTCCACTTCACTCTTGCAGCACTTCCTAATGTCCTACTGTTAAGCAGTCACACACCCATCCACCAATCACAGCCAAGAATTTTCCATCTAACTCTGTCAACTCAGTTTAACACTGCAGATGTTCTGTTGAGCGCTCAGAGTACAGGTCTCCTGTTATTCCCAAGCACCTGCATCAAAAACTACTGTAAAACTCTCTTAGATTTCTACTTCCATATGCATCCACATCTGCATCTATCAACCCAAAGTACAGGTATGCATATATTTTTAAAATTTCATTTCTAACTCTTTTACAAATGCATATCAACAGGGTGCCTACCACTTATCTGCATTAACCTATTCAATAACCATACTCTTGTTTGTCCCACCTCCTGACATCACATAACACTCACAATGCTGTGTAGCTGCACATTTTTCATTTTTTGAAGATTTTCATAAACTTTCACGACACATATTTGCAATGTTGTGCACAATATGCATGGGAGGACTTGCACGACTTCCTATGCAGAGCAAACCAAAACAAAGAAGGGATAGACATAAAAAAAAAACAGCAGAACTCTTCTCTATTCCCCCTGTAAATGTATCAAGATACTTTCACCACCACTTTATTGCCATGCTGTACATCATCCGTAATAAAACCATTCCACACCTCAGAGAAGTGGAACACTTCTTTTGGAGAAAAGAATATCAATCCAGAGGAGCACCACACATCCACTTACTTTTTGTGGATAAAAGATGTTCCTAAATTTGCTCATGTCAGTGATGCCACTGTTTTACAGTTTATTCACAAATATGTAACCTGCGACATCCCTTCAGAAAGCACATATAGTAAGCTAGATATACACATTTGACACTTCCATAAACATGTGTGGCAAATATTGCTGACACAGATATAAAAACAAAGGTAAATACTACACCAAATGCCGCTTTGGTTTCCCTAGACCAGTTTCAGCAAAAGGACAAGTAAACAGCTTCATGTCTTCTGTTAGACACAGTGTGAAAGGCAAATCACCTAAAAATGCACACTGCATTAAAAGAAAAGAAGCTTCAAAGTACATCAATGATTACAATGCAATCATTGCTCTCTTGTGGAATGCAAACATAGATATAAAATATATTGCATACATGTCCACTGCTGTTGCAAGATATGTCACAGCCTACCAAACCAAAGCTGAGGAAACAGAGCTAAAAGAACTGGGAAGACATTTCATCTGACAAAACACTGTCACAATAATTGTACAGCTTTAGCAGAACAATTCTCTCCTATATTGGATGTGGATACTACAAAGCTGCAGACCATTTAACAGGCACAGCCTTATATGGCAAATCGGAACACACAGGGCCTGATTACGAGAAGGGCGGTAAGGGGTTAACGGTGCTGGTAAAGGTGCTAGAGCCATTAACCCCTTAGCACCCTATTACGAGGTGTGCTCGCGGTACCGGCTAAGGATGCCTGGTTTTACCAGGCTTCCTTAGCGGGTCCCGTGAGCAGCCCAGCATGCTAACAACAGGCCCTTTGTTAGCATGCTCCCCATTGCCATTGAGCCCTGTGGGGGCTCAAATGGGAACGGGAATGGACCGGTTCCGTGTTTCCTGAATGGGGAAATACCGTGCCATCCAAGGTCGGAATGGCCCGGTATTTCCCCATTCAGGGAACCCAGACCCGAGTTTGGAGGCAGCCATACCCTTATTAAGGGAATGGCTGCCTCCAAACTCGTAATGAGGCCCATAGTCTGGCTAAGCCTTGGTCCTGCTGCATCCAGAAAAAAGGGTGCTAAACTCAAACCAAAACATAGAAACAATAGCCAAAAATTATCCCAACATCCAAGGCATTTTGAAAAACGTTTTATTATACACATACTACCCAAACAGAAGTAGTGCTTTAGAAAACATGTGCCTATAACACATAGCCCAACATTTCTCCTACAATAATAATCTTAAACCAGATGAAAACTTGTGATGGCAGCCTCATCAAATTTACCAAACCCAGATTAATTAATCATATAAAGTTGTCATTTAAAACTCCTCAACATAGAGAACTTTACTACATGTCCCTACTCCAACTTTCTATGGAGAAAAGAAGAAGATTTATTGGGCACTTATGACTCATTTTGAAGGTGCATGCAATGCCAATGAAAGCAGTATAGCAAATATCAATTTCAAACAATACAAACACATGTTGGACAATGAAAACCCACAATACACTATAGGACTGCACTGAGTCCCATACCTGTAGATTACCCTAGTACATTATCACACATACAAAATCTCAGGTCACTTACTGTATCAATTTTACATATACCAACATGTTTTTGCCCACAGATTTTAATATCTTTCAAAAGAACCAACCACACATAACCTACAGTGAGAAATCCTACTCATTGGATCTCACTGTGTTATGTCTGTGAGCGGTTCTATCTTGGTCCTTCCTGTGTTTCATAGGCAGATCTATTACAACCTTGTTGTTCTATAAAGTGGTTAGGTTTTTCTACAAAATGCTGTATCAAGCCGACCAGTGGACTGATGTCAATGAGTCCCTTTCTTCAGGGCTATCTACAGCACCAATATGTCTGCTGTTTCTCATTCAATCTCATCTTTATGTGCAGTTTTCTTGTAATACCCAACCTGCAAAGGAGAGAGGAAGGGGTAGAGGTGTGAGAAGAGATACATTGCCTGGTTAAACTATCACTCGAAATTTCAGGTAGCTCTTCACTGGAGTGTGTGGCAAAAGAAGGGGTTTGTAGCTTACCCTGTTTCTTATGATCCTAATCTCTTTGGTTTCTGTGAAGCTAGGGTCAGGAGTAGTTGTAGGATGCCTCGGTTATAGGCAAGAATGTCCAATAATCAATAATGAGCCACTAGGTACGTTTTAGCAAGATTTCACAATGTCATTTCTTTTTAAATTTCATTACCTAGTTTACGTAATTTGTGTTGAGCCATGCTCCGGGAACTGTGGTTAATATAAATATATATGTGTACTGCTTCATGCAGTTCTATAAGAGGTTTGTCCAGTAGATCGTAATGATCATCAAAGTACGAGGCAAAACTCATGCTCGCGGCATTTAATACAAACGCGTCTTCATGCGCCTCCACATTCCAAGCACAAGATGTTTGGCTGCTTGTAGGTTGCAAGCCCGTGGCGAGGCAAAGGTTCTCAGTCCAGGATTCCTGTGTACCTCACAATTCCTCTTTTTTAATTTGATTTGACAGTGGCGAAAAGCAGAATATCACAGAGATTTTCACATTGGGATCACTCTGTTTGCCATGATGTTCCAAGGTGACGTCTCGTGGGATCTTTTTTGCTCTCTTGCAAGCTTGCTTGACTAGACGTTTTGGATATCTGTGATTCATTAGTTTCACTGCCAGGTGGTTTGATTGTTTTTCATATCCGATAGGTTGGAGCAGTTTCTCCTGTAACTCAGGAATTGCCCAAAGGGCAAATTGTTCCTGAGACTTGTGGGGTGATAGCTGGTGAATGTCAATAAAGAATTTCTGTCTGTTTGTTTGTTGAAAAGCGATCTCACAATCATTTTGTTCCTTACTTCCAAATTCAAGTCCAAAAAATGGACGGAGGTACGGCTGCGAGTTTCTGTAAAATTCAGAAAGGGGTTCTGTTCATTGAGCCAAGCGTGAACATTTTGAGTTCTTCTTCGTTGCCCTTGAATATCATCAAGACCTCATAGATTTATCTCAACCACAGTTCAATCTTTTCAGACCATGGATTAGTGTCAATGTTGATCTTCTTTTCTTCAAAGTTTGCAACGTACAAATTGGCAAGGCTGGGTGCAAACATGGCACCCATTGCGGGCCAGATATTTGTTCATAAAAGGTGTTCTCAAATAAAAAGTAATTCTTGGTTAGGGCTATTTCCGCCAGTTGCATAATTGAAGTGACAGGGGTCTGGAAAGATGGGTCGGTATTTCTCAGGACCTCTCCTATCACTCTGCGTGTGGCCATCTGGGGTATCTTAGTATATAATGATTTGATGTCTAGAGTTACCAGCAGATTTTGTGTGTACTCAAAAGGATGATTTTCAGTAGTTGTAGGACTGTGGTAGTGTCTTTTAAATATGACTTCATCCAGCCTACCTCCGGTTTCAGAAGAAAGTCAACGACCTGTGACAGGGGTTCCAGGATCAACCCTATCCTTGACATGATGGGTCTGCCTGGAAGGGGTGTCTAACCTTTATGCATTTTCGGTAGTGCATAGAATGCCGGTTTCCTCAGTGCCTTGGGGTTCAAGAAGTCATATTCTTTTGTGCTGATGAGGTCTTCTGCAATTGCTTCTTCCAGAATGGGGCTTATTAGTTGTCTGATATCTTGGGTTGGATCTGTGCCAAGTTGGCTATACCTATTCCGACCTAGATAGGCTGAGCAACCAGCGCTTTCTAGGGATAGGAAGACACAAGGGTTTGGAGGACAATGAATGCCAACAAGAGGAAGAAATTCAAGCACAACTAAATCAAGACACTCCTGAGGGCAGTTAAACTTCTGTTACAGGAAGCCAAGAACCACTTGAGAGCCACTCATAGTAAATGAAGCAGAATTAGCCATGACTGAAGTAGAAAACACCATGTATCAATATGAGCAATCAGAAGAAAACTTGGCACTGCTGAAATCACAACTCAATGATGAGCAACGCAGCATTTTCCTAGAAGTGACTAAAGACATTGAACATGGTTTGCAGCATGAAAGTAAAACTTATAGCTGCCAAAAATATTAACCTGTACTCCTCTGTGTAAGTGGTGAAGCTGGTTCAGGCTAAACATTGGTAATAAAAATCATCAGTAAATTCCCCCAAAACATAACTAACACCAGGCTTTCAGGAGCTTTCAACATAGGAGGTGTTACTTTACACCGCCTACTGCGCCTTCCAGTAGAACACCAAAACAAATTAGAATACTACACACTATCAACAGAAGCTGCTACTGAAGTATGCAGAATTCTGAAACAAATGAAAATGCTCCTAATATATGTGGCTTTAATTTACCTCACATTACAAGAAGCCCTTAAAACAGACTATGAAGAACTCTTTAGAGTAAAACACGTTATTGTTTTTGGAGATCTCCTACAATTAACTCCAGTGAAATGTGAACCTATTTTTAAAACCCTAGGACACAAAAAATGCCCCAACACACTTGACAGCATAGGAAATGTAACTATCTGGCAACATTTCCAATACAGAGAACTAACTCAAAACATGCGTCAGTGTGCAGACCTCACCTATGTTAACATTTTAAGAGGCATTAGAATCGGTCTTCAATCTAAAGATGTACAATCTATCTTAAATATTAGTATTAGACTCAACCATGAGCTATATGGCCATGACACATCTGCTCCTGATGGCATGGAACAATGCACAACAACATTTAAAATGTATGTCCTTAATGCCAACCCTAGCAAGCTACACGCAATTCAGTGAGACAATGTTAAAAAAAAATGTAACCAATAGTGCATGTTTTCTTCACAGACAAACTGGATGTACACAACATCTCTATGTGTCAACAGGCAACAGCATGACTAATAGCTTTGAAAAATGTATCTCCAACACAGCTGGTTAGGAGAAAATGTGAATGCTGTGTTTAAACTGCAGAGTAATTCTGAAATGTAATCTTGATGTGGAGCAACATTTAGGTAATGGAGCAATTGGTACAATTGTTGGCTTCCAGATGTATACACATGACAACATTAAGTTTGTAAACATCCACTTTGAGAATCTTTCAGAAGTTAAAAGGTAGGACGCTCAACAACACAATTCCTTCTTTTCAAAGACATGTAGGTACGCAGAGAACAATTCTCTCTGTCTCTTGCACATGCAGTCACTATTCACAAATTGCGAGGTCTAACCCTAGATCAGGCATTGGTTGACATTGGCAGCGCAGTCTTTAAAGAAGGTATGATTTATATAGCACTGTCACTTCTACGTACGCTCGAAGTACTATTTCTAGTCAATTTTGATGCAAACAAAGTCAAGGCTGACATTCCTTGCATCGTAGAGTACACAAGACTATGGGCCTCATTACGACCCAGGCGGTAAGGGTTTTACGGCGGCGTAAACAGCGCCGACCCTTACCGCCTGAGTACGAGGTCCCTTAGCACCATGGCGGACTTAACACCTGCTTTTAGCAGGTGTTAAAATCCATGGCGCTAAGGGACCATGGAGTTAATTACGCCACCGTAATTTACGGTGGCGTAATTAACGCCTTCCCCACTCCCATTATGCCCTATGGGGTGAAAATGGGAATGGGGAAGGGTAAATGGGGATTGGGGACTTACCGCCCCGCCAACCTCGGAATGGGGCGGTAAGTCCGCCAACCACCATGGCGTAAACGTAGTTTACGCCATGGTGGTAAAGTCACAGCCCAGGCGGTAACTTACCGCCTGGGTCGTAATGAGGCCCTATGTGCACTCTATACACCCCATCTTGATATTTACCTTGTTCCTCAGAAAGGTAACATTTTTAAAAGAAAAGTAATGCAAACAGAACTTAAAAGGTATCTCCCAACAGTACCACCAAAGATATTAAAATCAATTGCCACTCCATCAAATAGCACAACCACAAAACTATCTAGTGCAAATGCAAGGACACGTCCAACAACAGAACCAAATATAAATATGTCTTCTAAAAAAAACAAGTGGTGGTCCAGAAAATGACACAGAGACAGAAATCTCCGGTCCATTTAAATTTTCTAGCAAAACTTTTGTAAATTGATATGCAAATGTAGCAATCAATCTTCTGTTCCAATTGCCACCAATTGTGCAAAACAAGTACTAAAACGGCTCAGATCAGTTATGTTTGTGAATGCTCGTCCTAAATAGAAATGCAACAAATAATCCTGCCAACACCTTCAGTGTCTCAGGAATAAGGGAATAATTGGACTATTGTTCAGGAATAGAAAGATTCACCAAAAACACAAAGGAAGAGCCACAAGAATTTCTAACGTACTTACTACAAGTACTAGAAAGCACGAATATACCTATATATGAAATGTCTGTATGTATCTATACTAAATTGTGAAAGCATTCCATTTCATCAGCTGGTGCTATCAAAGCCTGCCGCAAAGTACGATGTCCAATTAGAGCATGGATACCCACTAAATATGGTCAGCCATCAGTAGCAGCTGCTACCCATAACATTTTTCAAGAATCAAAAAGATATATTAACAAGTGTGAACATTCAAACAACACACAGGTACACATGAGGGCATAGAATCAAAAACACAAGTAGTATTGTTTACTGTAAAATCCATTAAATATCATTGATCAATACACAAAAATTGGTATAGCGGAAACTGTGGGTAAGGCAATAGTTATAGCCGTGGCTGGACCAGCCAAAAATACACGATGTTCCATTGGCTCAGTGGTACCCGCGGCTATAACTGCTCTGACCGGGCACAATGTTTCATTGGCTGCTGTTGTAACCGTGGCTATTTATTTTAATAGAGGCATCATAGGTATTTTCCTTTTTCAATAAACTTAAAAAGTTCTCTGGGTGGTTCTTACAAGAGCCTTTGGGTTTGAATTAAAAATTACAGCATACACCTCTCATTTCAAACACTCTGTCTAAAATAATAATATATAACCAATAAAATGTTGCAAGCCAATGCTTTGACAACACATCACCTATGTCCTCAACTTCAATATGAAGCCCATGCTCACATTTCTGAACATCTCTACAGTCCTCTGAACAATGAAATTCCCCTCCTTCTGAAATGGACTCCATGATGTTTCAAAGATCCAAAGAAACAATAAAAATACCCCAAATAAAGCACACACCCTAAAAACTTCACCTCACTCTCAAGCAATACAAATGTACTATATAGAAACACTCTTAATATAATGATGCAATTTAATCTAAAGGTTTATTGTTACATATAAACATCACTCAAAAAAGTACATTCTGTGATAGCTTGAACAGTTCAACAGCATCTGTGGTACTTGATATTCTACTGGCATCTACCCACCACACAAACAATAAACAACCAATCAGAAACAAAATACAAGAAATTGCACATTCTCTCCTCATGAAATATTCCTCCATTTCTATTTCTAATATTTGAGGTGCCAAGCAGTATTTTTTCTATCACAGTACAATGGAAGACTTCATGGGATGGCTCGAGGAGATAAGCGATGTACATGATAATACAGAGAGCATAGCAAATGTTTTAAAATGCTACACTTAATGTACTCCAAAACAGTCATTTAAAGACTACATATCACATATAAATATACACATATATTCAAATAACATGCAACAACTTTTTCTAACATAGCCGCGGCTAGTGTTCATTGACTTGTGTTTAGCCGCAGTTACAATATGAAACTCTGGGGAGTAATTCACATAGATTTTTTATACATATATACAGAATACAAAATGCTTTAAAGGTACTCTTTCAGGTACAAACAACATACTTTTTTTAACATTGAGGCCCGTGGGTATGGTCTAACAAACCCGTGGTATGACCCCCCCCAGTCCTTGTACCTGCAGCAAAATACAAACAAAAATACTACAATGAACTTGCAAAACACCATCAATTGTAATACCTCACAGAAAACTTAAAACAGCTAAGAGTACTGCATAGCTGAAAGTGCATTAAAATTACAACAAATAGAATCAAATAAACCTTCAACATCACTAACGTGAATACAAACACAAAATGCCTCCATTTAAATGCCATTGATTGGCACATCTAATTGTGTAGGTCCATATTAGTGAAAGTTAAAAAATACATTAAGAAATACTTGCCACACAAGCTGAGCAAATGAACAAAATAATTATGAACACCATCTGATAGCAGTGATTAATATAACTAACACACACAACAATGCAAATAATTTATATGTATATATGAATTAACACTTTCACATCAGCCACGCTCCTGCCATGTGCACAGTGATAGTTCTGGAATCAAAAGAATAAAACTGCAGAAAATGGTGGATTTTATACTTTCCAAAATGAATACCAAAAAAAGAGAATTATATACCAATACAACTACTAAAATGGATGACACATTTTCACAACAACCTGTCACAAAGAAGTAAATAAATAGAACAGTAACAACAACCAATAACAAACAATAAAACTCAAAGAAATCTTTGTTTTCCCCACCCAGCCTCTTTCATAGACATGGCTACTCAACGCGGCTGCGGATCTTGCTTTGTATTCGCGGCTACACCTACATTTTTTCAATAGACCAACTGTAAACATTTTCAAATAAAACAAGGGAACGCCTAAGCACATAAGATAACACACACAAATGACATTATGTGCTTTATCATCCACATAACGATGATCATTGCCCAGAAAATATATCACTAATACAATGATAAAAAGAACTGATGCGCCTACGCATGAGCTTTTTATAGACGCAGTTATAGAATAGTCTGTTCATGGCTATTTGCTGTTAGCTGCCGCTACACGAAAAAACGATGAATGGAAAAATATATTTACACTCCCACAAACTCCAAACAACTGTCCCTAACATGCCTACCAGCCCCCCGTCCACTGGCCATGGTCCTCCTCCACTGGTCTCTCGCAATCCTCCAAAATACTCAATACATCCATGATGCTACTCCAACCAAAATGTTGGATAGCTGTGGCTAGCACACATCCACAAACACTCGACGTTCCATTTTCCACAACAGTGCCACGGCTGCACAGGGGGCCACCTTTACCCGTGGGTCGCAATGCCGAGCACCAGATGGTTGCTGAATAGCCGCTGGTTAAAATCCCTGTTGTTGCTGTTGCTAGACGCAATCCTCAATACACCAATCACTACCCGTTTTTTTTATAGCCGTGGCTTTAAGGATTAAGGATTATTTTTAGAAAAATAATCTGAGTATGGAATATTAATGACAACAGAGACAGTAGTGATACCATGGTACTTAAAAGGTGTCAATACAATACATGAAAGCTCATGGAGTTATTTAAAGTGGATGGATGATAAAGAAAACATAGTAGTTAGAATACAGAAGATTAGGGTTAGGTAGGGTAGATAAGCAAAAGGATTGGTTGGAAACAAATAATGAGATTACAGAGCATATAGAGTTCTACAATCAGAAGGACAGAACTGCATAAAACTATAGCTTTTATACTTTCAAAAATCAAAACTACTAAAAGAGGTCAATATTTATGAACCAAAATACTAAAATGACTGACATTTTTTTAGTGTAACCTCAAACACAGAATTATAACAGTAACATCAACCAATTACAAACATCAAAACACATACCTCATACATACCCTGCTCATACAAATTACTAGAAAATCAAACTAAACAGAGAAAGGCTGCAGATATCATAGCTAGTTGAAATCTGTGTGGCTAATAAGAGACAGTTGGCTGTTTGGGTCACTGGCTTTTTGTGAGAAACTAAATATTAACATGGTTCTAGGTTTGAGAGACTTTACAATTACATTTATGGATTGCGGGGAATGTGTTGGTTCTAAGTTTTTCCAAAATTGTTAAATCTGAGAAGTACAGAGCAGCCAGACGTCCTATTAATTCATTGTGGAGGCAATGATTTGGGGAATGTGTCCTGTACTAACATGTATTTATTTATGTATTTATTTATTTATTTTGCATTTGCGAGGTGCTTATAAATCAAGTAAATTATGTTTCAAAGTGCCCTTAAGGCAACAGGGAGGGAACATGGTGATGACGATCAAATATGATCTGGCTACTGGCCATGACCATGAGGGACCAGCAATGGTGTTAAAATGGGCATGGCCACCGGGGACCGGCTATGTGGTAAGGTTTTCCAAAATTGGGATAGGTTTGAATGGTAAAATTAAATGTCGTTGTGGGTAGAGGTTAAAGTGCTTGATGGCAATGCAGCAATATGCACAAGGAGGGTCAGCAAGAACTTGAAAGCATGGATTTACAAATATGTCCTTTGTTTTTTTTTTTCAAAAGTGTAAAATGTAAGTACACAACACAGTGATTTAACATTGGTGTCGTTAGCAAGGAGAAATGTGTACTGTAATGTGGTTATTGGGGCATGCAGCATGGCTGAAGCGGTAGGTTTGTATGGGAAAAAATATTCTGTTCGCGGTTTCAGCCTAAAGTGGTGGCCTAGATTACAACAAACTTGCATGACGAACATCAGCAAAGACCTGAAAGCATGTGTTTGGAAATTTGACTTGTGTTTTATTTTTCAAAAGTGTAAGAATGTAAGTTGAAAAACTAGTGATATACATTTGGTGTGAGTGTAGAGGGCCTGGCCCTCGGCCAATGCAATTGTGTACTCTGATTTCCTTATTGTCGGAATCTGGCATGGCCGGAGCCTATGCCCCATGGATTTGGAGACTGGCCATGACTGCAAGTCATGCACACTGGCCATTGTTTGCATTATTAGGGTATAGTGGACACTGGGCAAGGATGCAGGGGAGGTGCAGTGAATTATAGGGATGGTTTGGTCTATCTAGGGCCATGGTGAAGCCTTATGAAATAGGATTCTCCAACATTTCCATTCATCATCAATGACATTTGTGATGTCATATTTCATGTTCTGGGTGTTAGTCTTAGCAGTGCACTGTGGTGGCACAAGTTATGGTTGCTTAGTTTACCACAGCTGGCAAATTTTTGGGGATTTTCGGTTTTACTTGTAAGCATATCGTCCCTTTAACAAAGTGTTTTTTTTTAAATACATATATATGTATACACTTTACAGTTGTGAATTGAAATATATGAGTAGGTATGTTGCAACCTTCAGTGCAAGTGAGGACAGAAGGAGGAGCATACATTATGCAGTTCATGAGAGACACCACTATTTGTACTGTTAAAAAGTAAATGAGCCAGGAAGTTGCCACCCTCGGGCTAGCCTAGCTCATCAATGTTGTGCAATATAACTGAGCCAGGAGTCAGCCACCATCTGCCACGTGTTACTAACAGTGACAATGGCACTCACAACTTCTCGTGTTCAGAAATATGTACCATGGCCCAATCCCAGTGGGAATAAAGTACAGTCTCAAATCTAACGACAAAATGTCAAGACATGCTGTGAATCACAACTAGTATGCCTCCGGCACTAGTGGAAGTTCAAGCAGCATAACCTACAACAACAACGGCTACTGTGCAATTCTCTTTTCTTGTGAGGCGGTTGGTGAGGATAAATCAGACGCAATGTGTTTGTCTTGGGAGCAAGACAACACAGAGCAGCACAGGTTCAAATTTCCAGTCCCGCGCTAAGAGACTGATATCTGTTATTAAGCGTGTTATGAAAGATTAACTCATTAAGTGAAATATATGAGGGAGAGTGGAGATTAAGAACGGGTTAGGAGTTTGGACATGGTTACCTTATTGCAGTGCCAAATCCATCTGTGGACAGGGAGGAGGATGTGGATCGGAGTTTAGTTGGGGAAATCATGGACCGAAAAATGGGCAGCTTGTTATGGTGTGAGCTGATATATGATCACTATAATAGGATGGTTTTTAAGCCAAATAACAAAGAAAACTGGACTGGATGCTTGGTTACCCAGTTTTTGCTTTGTTATCCTGCTTGGATAACTGACATTCAGTTAATCAACAATTTAATTTTCCAGTACCATTGGGCTCCAAAGGTCCCACACAATTAAGCTTTTACTGTACTAGTCTCTCATTCTCTAGTTACTCACTAGATGCTGCATAATGAAGCTCTACTGTACTAGTCTCTCATTCTGGTACTTGTTCCATGTCCTAGTAGTAAAGCCTCATCCTGTTATGAAACTCTTGTCAGTTTCTCATCCTATTTTCTCGCTGTCTGTTGGACCTGATATTCGTGTGCAGCCTGAGAAGTCTGTTTTCACTTACTAGTAGAAGGCGGACCTATTCTATTTAATCACCACGCTGGCACGGAGCGCAGTGAAGTATTTGGCACACTGTGTCTGGTGTCTTGTGACAACGCTGTGAAACAAAAATGAAGACGTCTAACCAATTCTACGAGTAAGTGTAACCAAGCCGCTCTCATCACCCTAGGGTTTACTCTGACTAGTTTTTAGCTAACTTTATTTTATTTGAGGAGTGACTGCGGGAAGTGTCCTTTGAGCTCTTCATCTGGGATATATTGAATGAAGGTCTAATTCTGTTGACTGTAACACACTTTCATGAATCTATTTCTGGAGGAGTGACTGTGCAAAACCTTCTTTGAGCTCCTCGTATGAGATACACTGAAAGAAAGTCTGTTGATTTTATGCCTTTTTTTATGCAGCTCGTGTAAACATACAGACCTTTGATCTTGTGACAATTTTAATTGGAGTTGTAATTATTTTTAAATCTTTTTGTAGCACTTCGAAATTGTGAATTTGTGTCATTGCAAAATCTTAAACAGTATGTATACAGGAATTGAATGTTATCATATTATTACATTTGGAAACTGCGAATCTATTAAAGTGTGAGTGATATTTACAACAAAAATACAAAATAAAATAAAGAAAAAAGAAAAGTAGCAGGAATTGGTTCCTGCTTTCTTTTTCTTTTGTACTTTGATTTAGTTAATCTTTTATCTCGTTGAGATTGTGTTTCTGCCCTGTTATTGGGACATCCCTCCCCATCCTTGGTATCCTTACCTGGTTGGTATTCACTTTTCTATACCTTCTCCTTGTGGACTATTCTCCCCTAGAATACAGCGAAAGGGACTCAGGAGCAAATTGACTATTGATGACTCAATTGATCACAAACAATTTATGGCAGTTGCTGAACACCCTATCATTGCTTTACCTCAGTCCATAGACTCTTTAGAGTATAATCAAATGGCGGATGTAAATCACACAGCCGATATACAGGCTGCTGATGAAATTTGTTCCACTCGCCAAGAAGAATGGTTAGTGATAGCTCAAATTCATAATGTATGGACTGGTGATAACAACTTGACAGCCCCAATCTACCATTCAGGGCAGACATCCCTAATTAGTAATTGGCCCTATCCAGGGTTGATAGTCATATAAGTAACAACAATGGGCCTCATTACAAGGTTACCGGTAAAAAAAGGAAATTACCAGCATGCCGGTGCTACCGTCTCCATGTAACACTGCTGCCGGAATCTATGGTAGATTCTGAGTCAGTGTACATGCGCATTCCTGCATGCTGGAAACGATAGCACCGGCATGCCGGTAATGGTTCCTAAACCCCCGCTACCAGCATCCTCGATGCCACAGGCACCGACTCCGGCACCGACCATGCCATTATTACTGGTACCGGAAGCAACGTCATTGCGTCGGAACGGCAAATGCACTCGCGGCCATCTTTAAAATGCAATCCATTTCAATCCTCAGTCCACAGGAGTCCTACTGGAAAACTGAGTAGACACAGAAAAAGTATGCACCATGTCCACCAGGCAAGGCACCGTCCATCACAGAAAACCATGTTTCAGCGAGCAGGAACTGAACATGTTAGCTGACACACTCGTTGAGCAGGCAGACATTGTGTTTTGTGCTGATCTGCGACGGGCAGCACAACTGAGGAAGAAGGCAATATGGGAGGAAGAGGCCTGCAAGGTATCGGCTGTGGGGACAACACCCTGGACCAGTTGAATATCTGTCACAGCCATCATGTCCATACACGCAGAGTAAACATCAATCCATCAATGTACAGAATGGGAACATATCAGTTCCACAATGAAACACCACATGGCACACAGCCCCTGTGGCATTGCCACAACACCCAAACCACTACACACCAGTACCCCAGCCAAAAGACACTGTGCACAACATGGCCACACCAGAAGGATGCTCCGACACTGCATCCCCCCCAACATTCTTGAGTGCACCATGCCAGGCCCTCCAACATGTCGATGAAAATGTGCATGACTCGCAATGTACTAGCATTGATGTATGTCAGATGGATGTACACCCATTACTAATGCCCTGCCTCACTGTCCCCCACAGGCACAGACAGCGAGGCAAAAACATGCCCCCACACAATGGACAGCCGCTGCACTTCAGCGTGGATGCGAAGACACCACCTCCAGCCAGGAGCTGGCCATCTCCATGGAAAGACATGAGCGTGCCACACCCTCTACGGCCAAGCAACCCCCCACCACCAGGAAACACAGCTGGCCAGCAGCCCCTGCACGCCCCCTGGCAACCATCAACATATGCCAGCAAGGCCTCCCGGCAACCATCAACATCTGCCAGCAAGGCCCCCCCGGCACCCATCAACATCTGGGGCACAGCAAGCACTTCAGCTGGAAGATCCGGAATCCCAAGTGGCCAGCGAGCAGGAAGAGGCACAATTTGCAGTGCACAGTGAGCAGGATGAGGCGGCACAATCCGTAGTGCACAGTGAGCAGGATGAGGTGGCACTATCCGCAGTGGACAGTGAGCAGGATGAAGCAGACTCCCCAGGCCACAGCCAGCAGGAGGAGGCAGACTCCCCAGGCCACAGCCAGCAGGAGGAGGCAGAATCCATGCCACCCAGGCAGGCGAGCATAGATAGTACACCTGCAGATGGCTCAGGTGCACACAGCGCAGTGGAGCCCAGTGGCCCTGACACCCACAGTGACAATGCTGTGTTCAGTCCTACAAGCCTCAGAGCCCACCTCCCTTGCCAATACCATAACTCTGCTACAAGAGAGACATCGAGGGGCGACTCACTTGCATGGAAGGGCGGCAGCAGGCAATGCACGACCTGGTCAGCCAGTACATCACTGAGGCGCAACTTCCCCTGCACACCATGCAGGATGACATGCACAACATGCGAAGGATGCTTGGCAGAGCAACAGAGGGTATCTACCCCCTGACCAGGTGTGTGCGAGAGGGCAATGGGGTGATGTCCAAAATGCCCGAGTCAATTGACAGGTTGGTGGCCGGCCAATGCCGCACAACAGAACATTACCACCACGCTCGGACCGTCCTCCAGCACTACACCCAGCTGTTCCATTCAGAGCAGCCCTGTGCATCGCTCAAAGTGACTAAATCGCCCTCAAGAGCCTCACCCCCATCCTCCAAAAAGGGGACGCAAATAGGCCCAGTGACAGCTGCATTTGTTGAGGGAGTAGTTGGGAAGGGGTAGTGGGGGTGGTGGGGTTAGTGGTGGAGGGGGTGTTGGGTTATTGGGTGTAGGGGTTGTAGGGGAGGGGGTGTTGTGATATTGGGTGTGGGGTAAGTGGGGGAGGGGTGTGTGGTCAAATCAAGGGGACAGTAGTGTTAGTTAAAGAATGCACATCCGTACATAGTTTTTCCTTTTTGAATGCACTTGGTGTAGCAAAAAGAAATGACTGGACATTGGTTCTTCTGTTTGTGTCCCTTTAATAATGTACAGTGTCCCGTGTCCAGTGTGACCCATGCCCAGTGCCGTCTATGTTACAGTCCATCAAAAGTAGTGGTCAATTAAATCTTGCCGTGTTGCACGTGCATCATTGACATTGTGGCGCAGAGGGATTCCAGCATCTTCCTCACCCTCATCCTCATCCTCAGGTGGCATCATGTCCATGTCAGGGAGCAGATGGACGTTGCACCGGATGCACATGTTGTGCAGCATGGCACATGCTAGCACAATTTCTCCCACCTTCTCAGGTCCGTAAATCAGGGCACCCCCCCGACCTGCTGAGGCAGCGGAACTGGGCCTTCAACAGGCAAAATGTCTGTTTGATGGTGACACGAGTGCATGCATGTGCACGGTTGTACGCCTCTTCGTGCCTGTTGTGTGGTTGCCTGATGGCGGTCATGAGCCAACTCATTAGGGGATACCCGGCATCACCTGAATGGAAGCAAGAGAAAGGGTACTTGTGAATTATTTAGTCATTCCACGTTGGCACTGGCTGTACATTGTTCATATGAAAATGCAACTGAGCACAGAGATTCAAAACTGTACATGGCATGTTTCAGTCTGCATGGGCCCGGTAAGTGAACCTAGGGCAGATCGATTGGGGGGGTGCAGTTGATGTCAGATGGCCAGATGAATGTGGACTTGCACACACACAAATCAAGTGCAACAGACGACAATGTTATCAGATTTAGTTGATGTGTTACCTATCCAAATGGACTGTGCATATATAGTGAAAACTCACACATATGCCTGATTTGGTTCATGTAATAGAGTGGCATCCCCAGTATGCATTCTAGATATACAGGTCTCCATGTACACATCCATCGACACCTTCCCCCATTGGACTAGGTCAGATGTCCATTGGTGGTATGTTTCACAGGTGAAGGGTTGCGTTACTGTAATATGGCTGTGTGGGTGTCAGCATGATGGACCTGAGCTACATTGGATGAGTCCTGCACCTCTGATTCATATCTCGGTGGTAGTGAATCATGGTAGATATTTCAATGTTCATACTTCACCCATTGTACTTGGAGGAGTCCCTTAAGGCGTCATGACAGGCATACTGATCTGCGGTGTACCTGTGTGTTGAGTGCAGTGACTGATTTTGTCTGGGTTGCAGATGGTATTCTCCCTGGCATGGACGCATGACTCGTCAATAGCTTTGCTAAATTCATTGTATTTCTGGTTGTTCGGCATGCTGTGGAGATAGTGTACCACGACAGTAAGCTGCACCATTCCCTAAATGTAAATATGGTGTGTGATGCACTCAAAATAATCACCCATTGCTGTGCCAGATTCCCTGGCTCCACACCTGACTCCATGGTGCAGCGGAACTCCACGCTGCCCTGCTACATGGCTTGACATGCCATGGGACAGAGAGTAAAAATTATCATTTCCATTATTTTCCATGGGAAGGTCAGCAAACTCTATGATATTCATATCATGGAGCTCATTCTCTCTGTGGTTCCTTGCTACATCATCCATCATAAAATTGTCCAATCTTGCAATCCCCCTGACAGGAATTACAGATTTTATGTTGGTATTGTTGCAAATTGTCATTCCAAAGTAGTTCATAATTGTCTGCCCAACAATAGGTGAAAGTAGAGTAGATTTATTCAGATTTTGTTTCTTTCACGCAATATGTGTCTTGCGGGGTTATGTGTATGTCCTCATGTGTACCTACAGAGGAGCCATTGAAGAATTTTAATTGTCTCAATTATTGTATTGGGGTCATTGATGCCATCAATGATAACCATAGAAAGGAAAAAAGGATACAGATGATGAGCCTATGGGGCTTGAATATTTCAGTGTGTCTGAACCGGGGAAATGTCCTTAAAATCTGTGTGGAAATCCCGAACCTGAGCCTCTTATCCTCCCGTGATCTTAACAGGATTCTATTTCCAGACCATTATCAATGGGAGGAATGTAACATTTACTTAAACTCTCAACTGGCAATGAACCCTGTTATGGCTGAAATTGACACCGTGGGTAAATTATGGTTTGAGATTAAACTATTGGAGGGGGAGAAACAACTTCAACTATGGTGGGAATTAGAAAGCTGTGTTTCATCCTGATAGACACAGCCCATGGAAAGCAAGGTAAGATCACATAGGCCCAATAAACACAATTGAAGATTGGGCCCAAACTAAAGGTGCCTTGTGGAACTGACGCTCCTCCAATAAATATAGATACTAAAGGGAGGTTATAAATCTGAAGTTGCTGTCCTGGAATAGAAGGGTGAATTTACATTTTCTATCTAACCCCGGAACCATCACCATGTTTAAAAAAGTAACTGTATCTTTTTACAAGAAACAAGGCATGGGGATAATCTCGCTATAGATGGTTATGGGGTGTTCTGCCAACTAGCAAAACACAATAGGGTGGGGTGACCTTCGGTGGGTCCCATGATTGCAATTAAGGGGACATTAGTGTTTTCATCAAGGGCAATGTCTGACTTCCCGCTGGGGATCTGGGCTGTGAAAGTATCTTTCTTGATGGTTGACCTTGAAATTCTCCTTGTCAATGTCTATTTTCAAAAGAGGATAGCTGAACTAAATGATTTTTTGAAAACAGTCACTACCCTAATCCAGGGCTGGCAAGGAGCGGCGCCCAATGGTAGGGTCATACTGCCAGGAGACCTTAACTCAGACTGTTGTCTGTCGAACGATTATAATGAACCCTGGGAGACCTTGCCAGGTATTTTAAGGGAAATCATAAGCAAAACTTGGGGGAGAATGTGGAATCTATCACTTGAGTCTATGGGTTTGGTTTGTTTGAATGGGGGACTGGATGCCACTAACTCAACAATACCAACCTGGCACAGAGGAGAGAGATTCTCAACCATAGACTACATTGTTTGTAGATGTAATCACATTCAACCTTAATACAGGTGTTAAGATTTCCCCCAATTTGTGGAGTGGCCATAGTGTTCTGAAAGTTGTCTTTGACATACCAGTAAATAAGTCAGCCAAAGGGGACTCCATTAATCTTAGAACAGTGGGACAGGGTAAAAGGATTAGATGGTCCCCTCAGTATATAGAGATCCTCAATAACTTATTAACAACTTTTATGACTACTAGTTCACTGGAATGGAAACTCAGTTTTTTTACCCTTAAAGAATTTGAAAATTTCCTGGGCTGCTTGATTGATAGGGCCAGTCCTAACATAAGGTTAGTCTCATCATGTCATAAACACACGCACATCTTTAACCATCAGATAGTCTGTGTGAAAGCATCTATGCACCGAAACCTGAGGTCGATTCGCTGCTCTAGCTGGGACCAAGTACCAAAAAAATATGAGTGAGCGTGGCTAAGCAGCCATGTCGGAGGTCACTCTGATCAGAGCTCCTCCATTATCAGAAATAATCCTTGGCACCATAGCGGATCTAGTATGTTACATGATCCGTGAAGATAGGACATTGATTATGAATATTACAGCACCATGGTGGCGAAGTTGTGGGACACCAGTAGTACGTGGAGAGGAGAACAGATTCACTGAAACAGGCACCAGTGGGGAGAGAAGTGAAAGCAATATGTTGGCTGAAATGTGGGCCGGCCCGTCCGTCCAGAGCACCTTGGACCTGTGGAAAGTTTGAGAAAGTGCACTTAACCTAATGAGCGGCTGTGGTGCCCTGGGAAACAGTGTTAAGGAAAACGGGCAGGCAAACCACCTTCAGAAGCAGCAAAATTGATGGTGGAGGGGCCGTGGTGGTGAGTCGGAGTGGACAATGGCCAGCGTCTGGAAGAGCAGAGATCCGCGGTCAACCCCTGCATGAGTAACATCTGGTGCAAGAGCGCTGCACCTGGGGGGCAGCCGCGAGCCCTGGGGAGCAGCGGTCAAGCCGAACAAGTGCTGTGGATTGAGAAACAGGCACTGGCCTGAAGTGTGGCAGCCTCGGCATACAACGGGACTGCTGGATACCGGTACACGACCGGCGCACACACGGACCTGAGTGGTACATTGAAGCTCGGGATCTGGTGTGCGGCGAACACGGATGGGAGGCAGCATTGAGCCTGAGACTGCTGGGGACCCTGTGAACGGGTGAAAATACAACAACTGACGGGCAGTGAAGCTGAAATACAGTAGCACTGGGCATTAGTCTGCTCCCCCGCGCATGTCAGAAAACAATGAAAAAGGTGGCATCTGCACAATATCCCTCCTACTGAGGTCATAGGAAACACCAGGGGCACCTGGGGCGCTCCAAGCAACCGAGGGCCCCGGTCCATAAAAGAGCACACTGGGAACAGGAAATCCAATAAAAATGGCTGCTAAAGGCAACTGGTGGATCAGCAGGGTAATGGTGTGAGTGTTGTCACCCATAAATTCAGCTTGTGCTGGCTGGCCACAGCCCAGCCACAAGTGGGGTAGCGGAAGACACCTTTGTACACCCATTGGGAGCCGATTGGGACCCTACAGGAACATTGAGCAAGGGGAGAGCAGCGGATGCCATGGTACTGGGTCTGGGCGTTGGAGTACATCTGGTTAACCTTTCATGCACTGAACACCCGTAAATGGACACAAGGCACAGACACCAAAGTACCAAGGTGCTTAAATGGTATCCAAGGCCACTAAAAGCAAATTGAAACAGCCTTTGCTGGACTCATATACAAGGCCTGTAAATGTAAGCACCACGACCATGCCACGGGAGCCTGAACAACAGAAGGTGTCAGAACAGGGGGACGGAGACCAACAGGTCCTGGCTGCCATCGCGGCCCTGATAATTGTGCTGGAGGCCAAGATCGTTGCCATTAGTATTGACGTTAACTTATTACGCCAGGACGTCAGATCCCTAGCAGTACGCACAAAAGTGATAGAACCCCTGGCAGCATACGTCCACCAGGAATACCAAGAAGCTGGTATACAAATACATGGCAGGTGGATCTGATTTCTTTGTATGTAGATGACATGCTTCTCTATTTGCAACACCCAGACATTAACTTGCAATATATATATTAGACATACTAGAAAGGTATGCAGCCCTGTCGGGTATAACAGTCAGCACGCATAAGTCGAGTTTGTTTCCCTTAGCAGGATACAGGCACACTAAGTTAGACTTATTGCCAAAACTCCTGCTTAACATAGTAACATATAAGTACTTAGGAGTCCACAATTATCATGAACCTAAAATAGAACACGCACATAACACACAGATAGCGGTGGACAGGGTAAAGAAGTGCATGAAGTTCTGGGCTAAGCTACCTTTATCACTGATGGGAACAGCGGCACTACTGAAGATAATGGTCCTTCCGAGACTTCTGCATTATTTCACAAATGTCCCGTATGACATCCCACATCAATTCTTTAAGTAATTAGACATTGTGTGCGAGGAATTCTTGTGCATGATTCTAGATGCAGATTAGTACTAGCAAAGTTGCAGAAATCATATGAACAAGGAGGCATCAAGATACCCAACTTCGAGAAGAACTTTGTATTATGTCAACTGCAGTTTGTCACCTGATGTCTGTCAGACAAGCAGATGCAAGATAACCCCTGCTGGGTCTGCCATGTGCCCCCTTCTATTTGAAGGAGGTGTTATGGATACTAGGGAGACTGATTGAACAACCTCCACTCTTACTAACACTGGGAGGAAAGTATGGCAAATTGTATTGCAAATATTGAAATGTGAAACACCCTACTTGCCACAAAAACTGCCTGTAGCGCTAGGGGGGTGAAATGGCTCAACATAGGGCACAGCTAAGGAAGTACTGAGAACCGCAACGGGATATTGGAGACATAGGGCCTCATTACACAGTAGGCGGTAAGGGTTAACGGTCACCGGTAAGGGTACTGGTGACCGTTAACCCTTACCGCATTATTACGAGGTCCCTTTGCCGGTTGGTACTTTAATGCCTGCTTTTAGCAGGTGTTAAAAAACGAACCCGCAAAGGGACCTTGGTGCTAATTACGGTACCGCAATTTGCGGTACCGTAAATAGCGCCTTCCCTATTACCTACCGTGTAATGAGGCCCATAATATGGGAGTGCCCAATGGTTCAGAGGATAGCTCAGTGTATTAAGCACTCATTGCAGAGATAAGCGTTAACATGCAAGATTACAATACCAAATTCCAGCAAGGTCGACTCCGCGTTTCGAATGTATGAAGTTGTTAAGCCTGCATGTATATGCAGTTTGTTATATAGCACTCCAGGTGTTATCATCACCAATGTACCTGTACTAGATAACTTTTGCTATATAACCTCACATAGTGTCAGTATGGTGAAGGTCTAGAAATTGGTTTGTTTAGATAAGGAGTTGTAAAACCTGGGTAGGCACCTCCATTGATGACAATAAAGTGTTAGATGTGTTTATGTATCCATATTACAGACTGTGAAACCAAAGCGCTCATGCTTGGATCCTGTCTTCACCAGCAGATGATACAGTGATCCTGGACAAATCTTATATCACTGACAGTACTGTAGTGCCCTCTATGAAAAGGTTTGCTTCTCATATACTGGTGGCATTGTTTGGACAATGACCTTATCTTTCCTATCATGTAGGCCATTTGAGTGGAAGGAGTTCTAGAAAGAAGAGAGCAGACCAGATATTGCAGGCTTCTTACAAGCATATTTGAAGGTCTGCTTATGTGACAACAAAACGGTTTGCTTTTTTGTACAATTCAAAGGTTGGTCTGCGTGTTTTTAAATACCATTGCACACGCCTGTGTTTGGGGTGTATTTAAAGCTGTACAATACAAAATAGACACCTATCTGAAATCTTTTAAGATCTCATCCATTAGTATGCTGGTATTTATATACGTTCCTTGATAGAGACAAAGAAGCTAGAATCATTCCCATTTTGCATAATATGTTTCTATAACGTTTTGTTTTGTAAACTGTTTATATTGGGTTATGTGATTTTCATATTTTCCAAGTCAGTTCTGTAAAATGGGTTTATTTTATTTTAAGGTAAAAACTAGAAAATACATTGGGAAAGAGCAGAAATTGCTGAGTTGGTACGAATCCCAGCTTCACCTCTTAATGAATGGATGATCCTGGGTATCTCATTTAATCTTGTATTTCCTCACCTGTCAAAATTGCAGGTCCCTAAACTTTCAAAATTGTCAGCCCTTCACAGTGATTTCGTTCTCAGGGTATGATCTTTAAAAAAGACTCACCCATGGTTTCACTGGCTATATATGGAGTTGCTTTCTCTATAATGATAGTGTGCACTGATATATTACACACCACAGCCACCTGTTTCTTTGCTCTCGAATGGCAACACTGCTTGAAAACCATATCCCACTTCTAATTTCAGTCTGTCTGGATACAGACATCTTCCTGGTATCTTCAAATCGTCATCCACTCTCTATGCTATGGTATGTGTAGTTTTATCCTTACTTCCCTTGGTCGCCTGTATCCATGCTTGAGCACTTTTGCTGTCTCTGAGGCAGCTAATCTGAGTCATTTCACTGTTCTGGATTATGTGTACTTTTGTCATACAATCTGTGTCCTGTAGTTATACTATGTCCAGTACACCTTCCATGTGGCTGCTATTGATGAAATGTTTGCTGTACCTGTGCGTGAACGCAAGTACCCTCATCGTAGGCTGCTAATGTTGCCCTTGACATGATACTTGTGTATCACTCTGATTACAACAAGAATGAAGAGGGTAAGGTATCTGAATGGGAGTTTAACATGATTATTTTGATCTCTGTGATGCAGCATATGAAGATATGGGTTGTTATCGTGATACGGGATGCGGCGCACTAGATATTCTATATCCATGAATTCCTTTGGTCTGTTGGAGGGGGTTCCCAGAGGTGTCCGTGCCCTGGGCCCCCAAAGTTCTTAAAATGGCCCTGCCGAGGCAGACAAGAAACATTAACAAACTGAGAGACCGAGCATATATCCCAGCAAATGCAGGATTGCAATGAGCTGGGAGATGCATAGGGGCCCAGGGGTGGGGGGTGGGGTGGGGTTGGGGGGTTGGAGAGACCTGCAGAAATGGATGCAAGCGGAAACCTCAGTGTGGCATGAAGTGGCACGCCGCAGACAGGGAAATCACAATGCTGTTTTAAACTCTTGTTCAGCAATGCTACAGGAAATATGGGCCTCAGCACAAAGGGCAAACACACATGCGATTCAGACTTGATTCCTGCATTGCGCATGTATGAAGCTTTGCTAATACGCATGACCAATAGCGCATGGCACAAATTTTAAACAAGTTGGGTAGTCTGATGGAGTGGGAGGGCGGGAGTTGGGGGGTAAGGAGCTGGGAAATACAGATACAATATCCAGCAAAGAAATGGTTGATGTAAAGTCTGTGTGTTATGTAAACACACAGACTTTACATCAACCATTTGACATATTAAAATGTTAATAAAGATATATATGTTTTAAAGTACCAAAATATACTAGAATCAGATTGGTTAAACATAGGTATAAAAAACTATTGTAGACCCAGAAAGGCAGATATGATGCAAAAGGACACTGAAATCATGTTGCATACCCTAGTTAAAAGAGATTTAATGGCATTCTGGGCACTGATTAAAGATCAAGAGCTTTCTACTGTTGTTACCCAATTGAACATGGTCTCTGAAACCCAATGAGTAGATGTTTTTTCTTTGATCTGTATGGGGTTACCCCAGGAGGTCCGATTGAGGACTCTAGTGGCTTGACGCCCATGGTGGTGGTGAATGGCGGCCATCTATTGACTGTGAGGTTGTGTTAAGGCTTATTGAAAGTGCTAAAACCTCCCAGGTGGCATGACTGAATGGTTTGACCAATAACACCTTTAACGGCCATCCGATTGCTTAGGCGCAGGTCCTCACCAGTCTTTTTACGAGTATTGTGAAACATGTTGATCCTCCAATCTCTTGTCAAACAGCCTATGTGTTTCCTATTTTTAAACGTGGGGAGAGAGATCAGGCCAGAAATGATCGAACCATAGCATTAATCGATGCTGACTGTAAAATGTTTGCCTCCATTTTTCTAAAACACTTAAATGAGTGGATGACTACATAACACTGATTAAATAAATTTCAGACAGGGTTTTGAGTAGGTCATTCCACAAACTTGAATGGATTGGTTCTGAGGGTGTTACAGGAAATGGGCTGGGTAAAGTATGGTGGAGAAATGTATGTGGCCTCGATTGATCTGTCGACAGCCTTTGATCATGTTATCCGGAGACATTTATGGGCTAAGCTTGTGAAGTGGGCGATTCTGGTGGGTCTGTTGCGGCTTATTATGGCTCTCTATGACAATGCAGGTATACGTGTTAGAGTCAACCTTGAAGGGAATGTGTCCCGTAGGATTCCAACTCGAGTGAGCCTGAGACAGGGGTGTGCTATTACACTTGGTTGGCTTATGCTGATGGTTTCCTGCTCCTCGACTGCACCAAAGTAGGCCTTCAATGTTTAATTCATAAATTCACAAATTATGCAGCAGAGAATTGATTGATTGTTAATCCTCGGAAGATCCATGTTTTGGTGCTGATGAGGGGACATAAAAAGAAAAGGCAGAGTTGGAATATGCTAGTGGTGCTTATAGAGAAGATGTTGAGTGTGCTCTATCTGGGGTCCCCTCCCCCTGGCCCAGCCCTCTGGAATGGATTTTGTTGTTTCCTCAAACAGAAAGCCTCAACCCTATCCAACCAAATATGTGGATGTTTCTCCATTAAATCCTCAATCTGCTTCTATGAAGGCATGGTTGTGCCTAAATTGATCTACAGGATGGAGCTAAATTATTATGAGCTGGTGAAATTTTGGGAAACTTTAGAGGGAGCGATGTGGAGACGGAAACTTAAGCTACCTAACACTATTCAAGTGGTGGCTATCAGATATGAATTGGGCTTAGCATCTCTGGATGCCCGGTGAGATGGAGATTGTTATCCCTATTTCGTATTTTCATAGCCCCACTCTTGAATATGCTTTATGCTAACCTGGGTAAATTGGTGCCAATGGGTGGATCGGGGTAGGACTCTAGCACATTTTTTATTGCAATTCAGGACATTTGTGACCAGTCTTTGCGTGACCTTGATAGGGATAGAGAGACTCTGGTCACAAATCCTGAAAGGGTTAAATGACTGCTATACGAGAAAGACTGGATTACAACCATAGATAGATTTCATTCCTATCCCTCCTTGAGTCATTTACAGTGGTACCATAAGAAACATGAGGTTATTTCAACACTTCTCCTACAGTTTCCAAATCGATACTATCGATGATTCTTTTGAAACTGTGTCGGAACATTTTGCCAACTCGTGAAGTGTTACTACACAGGTAAACAATAGGCTTGGAAGATTCAAATTGCCAAATTTGGGAGAAGGAGAATGAAACTGAAACTTTGAACCATTTATTACGTTCTTGCCCGGCACTATGCAATCACAGGTCTACCCACATGGCCAAATTTGGTAAATGGGGAGTCAGTGTTGATGTTCATTATATATGGCCCTGTTGTATTAACATTCAGAATACCTCGGAGGGCTTAGCGATTGTGTCATTTATTAAATCCCTGGACCTATACAATGAACAGGATACAGTATAGTTGGTGCTCCCCTTGCTCTCTTTTATCCTGAAAACACAGTAATCAATGTATCTGCTCCCATATATGAAACCCACCTGGGGCAGAAATACTGATGTTAAAAGTTATTATGATCGTTTTTCTCTTCTTAGCTTTTTTTTCTATTGTGCATTTTTTTGTTTCATTTACAAAACTTTTTGCGCATTTATAAAATGCATATACAAAATAAAACAACATTAATTAGTAAATGATCATACCTAAAACTATAACAATCCATGCCAACATATCCAAATATACAATCCAAAATATACAAAATATCCAGGATATAAAAAATATTCAAGTCCAAAATATACATAATATACATAATATCCAAATATACAAACCAACATTTACAGTCCATTGCTGTTTATATCCATCAGATTCCCAATTTCTTTACCATTTCCTTCCATATATAAAAGGTGGTGTTTGTAACCACAATTGATTGCACGCTGTACAATGTTGATCAGAACTGATCGTTCTGAATATATTAAATTTTCCTAACGAAATGTGCATTCCCTTTCTTATAAGATGTATCCAAGTATAGGCAAGCTGTCAACAAATGTTGTGCGGTTTCTACCTCGCCATAACACGGTCTGCAAAGGATTATCACTTTCCCACACAGATTCTTTACTTCCCCACGTTTCTATACATTATTTTGTTGGTAGAAGGTTCAATTTAATGGAGCAGATCTTGTGCAGATAACTAAACGCTTTATAATAAGCAACACTTTGGAAAGAAAATTCTTTATATCCATTTTGTAATATCAATTTTAAAATACAATTTGTATCTGCATAGTTTTTTAACACAGTTAGTGTCCGCTGAAGACCAATTGAGGTACAATCAAATAATATTAGGTTTTCAGTGTGAGACAGAAAACTTATGTGGGTGTTATTTATTTTTGGTGTGAAGTTATGGACACTCTTTAATTCACTTTCTATGTCAGCTGTGTAGATATTGTACACAACCAGGCCCAACACCCAGCCTTGCTTTAGTCCCCTGTTTGTGTGTTGGTATGCTGTGTGTGTGCCTTTCAGATTTAAGAAATGTTTATAGATGTATTTGTGTATAGCTGTTGTATATGTCATAACATAATTGTATCAATGCCTCGTTTCTTTAGTTTTTCCCACAAGTTTGGTCAAGAAACCAAGTCAAAGGCTCATGAGAAGTTCACACAACAACAATATAGATTTGTACCCTTCTTGTGTTCGTATTCAGCTGTTAAATATTGAAGGGTATTATAAGACATTATAAGTATTTGCTTTATTTCTAGCCAGGTTGATAATTCTCCCAATAGTATGGTTGAAAATATTTTTTGCCTCTGGTCCATCATCGCCAACACGTGGTAGCTGGATGAGAGCAATCTGTCTCTGCTTTTAAAAACGGGGATAGGTACAGACCTTCACAGCTATCTGGGATAGAGATTATGGGCCTCATTACACGGTTGGCAGTAACCATGGCGCTAGTAGCACCATGGTTGCCGCCGGAGTCCAGCACGGTGAATGCCGGAATTACCGCCCCATTCCAAGGTTGGCGGGGCGGCTCACCATGGCCCTTCCCCATTCCCATTGAGCCCCACAGGGCTCAATGGGAATGGGGAAGGAGCAAATAACGGTACCGCAAATAGTGGTACCGGTATTTGCTCTGAAGTCCCTCAGCGGGTCCCGTCCTTAACGTGTGGTCTGACCACACATTAAGGACGGGACCCACTGAGGGACCTCGTAGTAGGGCGGTAAGGGATTACCGGCACCGGTGCCCTTACCGGTGCCAGTAATCCCTTATCGCCATCCGTGTAATGAGGCCCTATATCTTTTTTTAACTTTTTTTTTCATAGAGTTACATCCAAACAGAGCACAGAGCAGTCAGTAAATTAGAATAACAGAGAGTGTACAGATAACTATTTTCACATTTCATAATACGTGTAGGCAGTTAGGATGGCGACAGTTGTGTGCTATCATCTTCAGGAAGCAGGTTACATAGATAAAGTCGGAACAGGGTCCATATGTCCTTAGGTGGACAGGTCGATGGCAAAGTTATGACAAATGGTTCCTCACATTCATTTATCATCGATAAGTCTTTCAGGAAGTCTTCCTTTTTGGGTGCCTCAGAGGATTTCCAGCATTTCAGAATGCATCGTTTTGCAACAACACATGCAATGTTAAACAGTCGTCTGGTGGTTTCAGCCAGCTTACCAATATCCCCAAACAGGTATTTCAGTGGAGAGGGTGTAGCTGGGATCAGGGTAATGTCTTCTAGGATTTCCGCCGCCTCCCCCCAGAATTTAGCTACCAAGGAGCATGCCCAGTACATGTGGTATGCATCTGGATTTGGGGCGTCGCATTTTAGGCATTTCCCCGTGCAGCAGTCAAATAATTTAGCTAGTTTGGCGGAGTTGGATAGAGCCTATTTCTACTACGTGTGTGTAGATGGCATTTAAAATTTAAACCAACACCTCAGGTCTAACTTTTAATACTATATTAGGGATGCCGTCAGGGCTGGGCGCACTGCATGCTTTATTTCTTAAAGATTCTTAGAAGATTATCGTCTCCTTTATCAAGGCTAAACTTTTCATCCTTTATTTTTCAAGAATTTTTATCGCTACACTTTAATGTAGGGCCAGGGACTAAGTCAGATAGATCTGTGGTGGAATAAAGACCTCGTAGACCAGATGTTTTCAGATATCGGATTTAATTTGATTATTGCTTTACGAAAATCATTATGATATGATCAAAAGCTATGTGCGTCAAAGGACTTCAACCATCGGAACAAATTTACCCAATTATAGTTTTGTAGGAATCATTTATGTGTTTTAACCAATTTCTATATTTGCTTTGCTTTGTTTTTCCAAGAGATTCCAATCATAGGAAGCTTTAACTGCCGCTAAGGCCTTTCTAACAGATGTTTTCCTTTCATTTTTGATGGTGTCATAAGGAACATATGCTTTCTTCACATTGTTTTTTCTAGGCCCGTGGTTTTTCATACCACATTTCTGGATTTTTACTGAATCCATTTTTTTTAAATACCAATCTACCATATGCAATGCCTTTGCCAGGCTTTCTTGATAATGACATGGTACTTTGTTCACAGTCTTTATGTTTTTACCCACCATTGTAGTCAGTTTCCCTGTGTGTTTGTGCAAGCAACTATATTTCTGGTAAGGTTCAAGGCATTTTCTTTAATATCAGTATACAAAATCAATTTGGCTGCATCTAGATCTAGTGACTGAGTCAACAAGTACGTAATCAATATGCATGCTGACAATCCCATTTGACAAAGTGGAAGTGTCTAAACTTGGATTGTCAGCACGGAACTTCAAGTATGATAGATCATAATAGTCAAAAAAGTTGTAACACTGACACTTAGGGGAGGACTCCTTTACAAATGGGTGATGCAGATTTCAGCTGTTTAAGTTACCTGCAATGATGATTTGGCCTGAAGAAGATATTTCAAACCAGAAACAACTGATATTGTCCAGGGTACTAGCCCCCAGGGGATCGTATAGATCTAAAAGGAGGATCTTTACAGGGTAATCTTTTGGCAATTGTAGTATACCTCTGCGAACAAATGGAGAGTGATTAAATTTAGAGATTTCTGAAAAGGAATACACAAAGTTTACCCCAATGGCTAAGCCACCACTAGCTCGCCCCCGCTTTGAGCATTTGGCGTTTCTGCAGATAATCCTGAAGCCATCTACAGCACCGTCCTCAGAATACCAAGTTTCTTGGAGAAAGAAAATGTCAGAGGACTCCAGGCACTCCCTCCCCATTGGATGAATCAGAAAAGAATGATAACCTTGTGTATTCCAGCACATACATTTTTGTTTGTTTTGTTTGTAAGGAAAACAGTTTGTGCAGTTGTCGGGCTTTTGGGCACCTGTACTCTACAACAGATTGAGAGGTCCCTGCCATATCTATTTGTGTTTGTACTGCGCACAGTGTCTCTCTTTCTCAGAAGGTAGGGGAGAATTTCCCCAAAGTCTTTGGTTGGGTTTAACAACAAACTGGCAGTGCAGTGTCCTTTAGCTTTTCTGCAAATTATCAAAGATAAACTCACTGTGGTGAAACGTTTGGCATGTGACTTTAATAATGCCACAGTCAGAGGTGATGCAAATTCCACCAATGCGTACATTTGTATGGCTGCTGTACCAAGGTCATTCAATCTTGGTTATGTCCGCTGATGTAATTAAATCAAAAAACTGCAATTTCTGAAAGATTGCCTGAAGGCATGACCTTTTGAGGAAGGGGCTTTGGTCTGTCAGGTTTGTTTCCTTCAGGATTAGCCAATTCCAGAGCTCTTTCAGGGCATTTGCAGAAATTATTGGTTTCTCAAATTCTAAGGCAGAAATAATGTCAGGGACCTCGTTTTGAACTTCTTCCATGATCCAGTCCTTATGTATGGTGTCCTTTTCACAACATGAACAACTTTTGAGCAGAGAACATTTTGCCATTTCTAATACGGGCTTTGAAGGCTCAACCTGTCCCTTGCCTGCATGTTGAAATGGCAAGTGAAATTCCACCTTTCGCACAGTTCCGTCTGGCAGGTTGTTTGTAATCAACAGAGGTTTTTCATTTGAGATCATAGATTAGAGAGCCAAAAAATGTAGTAAGTCCTCCGGCTATACCTTTAAATGAGGATGCTGAGCTTTTGAACTGCACCTTCCTGTTTTGCTTTGATGAAGTCATAGCAAGTTCCAGTTTAGTACGGGGGGATTTGTATCTTCTCATAATCCCAGTCATTGTATGGAGCCTCTGTTGAATGAACAAATGGGCATGGGACAGTTGTTGACACATCCTTGGCCGGGGGCACCAAAGCAGATGAGGCGGGCTTAATATTGATTGTACCTTTTTTCGCTGGTTCATCTGTAGTTGCGAGGGAATGGGTGGTATTTAATGGTTTTAATGTAGGGTTTTATATATGTTATTGTGTGATATTGTTACAAATTGATGAAATGTGCTGAAATTGTCTATCTGGTGGAATAACGCTATCTGTTATGATTTGAGATGTACTGAGATGTATGCAACAGTTTTAATATTCAGGTTCTATGAATTGATGGTATTTGTGGCATTGTTTATTTTGGTGCAAACACTCGAATCATGATGAATTGAGATGTAAGCAGCTGTTTCAAGTTTCCAAGTTTTATAAGTGCTAGAATAAAACCACATAATAATGTATTTCTTTGTTTATTATGTGTTTCATTCGATATTATATGTTATAAAGGTTTCTTCTGTAAACAAAAGAAATACATTAAAAAAAAAACATGTCCTCATCATATTCCTCCTGGTGGCCCTAGGCTCAATCCTCACCCCTTGGCCAAGTCCTACTTCTTTACTCTAGTCCCTCATCTAAGTCCTTTGTCCGAGAATCTTGTGCTAGCCCTAGTCCTAATCTTTAATTCTATTCTATTTAAGTGCTAGTCCCTAATGCTTAATTCTGTCCATTCACCCCTCTTCCTTGTCCCTCATCTAATCTCTCATTTTAGTCATAGTCCCTCATGCTCGTCAAGTATCGTACTCTCTTATCCTAGTCTCTTGTTTTAGTCAATTGTCCTCATCCCTCACCCTAGCCTTTCATCTTATTCTCTCATCCTTGTCTCTCATTCTTGTTCTAGTCATTGCCCTAGTCCTTCAACCTCGCCTCCAGTCCTAGTCTCTTACCTAGGACTGGGCCGTGTCTCTCATGTGAGTCCTAGTCCATTGTTTTAGACCCTCATCTGAGTCCTATCCCCTCCTCATAATCTCTTAACCCAGGACCTTGTTCAGCCATTGATCCACATAGTGCCTAATCATAGTCTCTCATCCAATGTTTTGTTCCGGCACCAGTCTATCATACTAGTCTTACTTCTTTGTTCTAGTCCTTGTCCTTGTTCTAGTACCTCATCCCACATCCTAGTCACATCCACATCCTAGTCCATCTCGTCCTCCTTAAAGTCCCACATTCTACTCCTTCCTCCTATTTCTTCCTCCAAATCCCTCATCCTTGTTCCTAATCCCTAGTCCGTAGTCCCAAATTGCCCATTTCAATCTCTCATCATAGTATTTTGTACAAATACTTTGCAATCCCAATCTTAGTTTATCATCCATGACCTAGACTACCATATTGGTCCCGGTCTCTTGCTGTTGTTCCAGTCCCTAGTGCTATTCTGAGTCTTTGGTCCTATCCTCTTGTCCACTTCATAGTCCCTATTTCTATCTCAGACCCTTATCATTGATGCTTCATCCCTCATTTTAGAACTTGTTTCTCATTTTAATTTCTCAACCTAATCTCTCATCTCTAGTCCCTGGTCGCTCCTACTTGTTCTAATGATTCACCCTAGTGCCTTGTCTCAGTCTCTCATCCAAGTTCTGCTCCCTCATAGCCCTCCAAGTCCCTCATCTTCCTAGTCACTAATCCTCATTTTAATGCCTCATCATAGGGGCAGTCATGTCCCTTAGTTCCACATTTAATTTCTTTGCCCTAATCCCTGGGCCCAATCTCTAATTTCTTGTCCCTAGTCTCTATTTTAATATCACATCAAAATCTCGTATTATCATCCTATGCCTCTTCGTTGTTCCTCATCTTAGTCCCTCATCCAAGTCTCTTATCCTAGTCTTTCACCAAAGACTCCCATGCTTGTCTCTCATCCTAGTCCTGTTCTCTCATTCTAGCCCTACCCATTGTCTCCTCTACTAGTTCCAATCACCCATCCTAGTCCTAGACTATCATCCTAGTCCTAGTGACTCATTTTAGGCCATTGTCCTTTTCAAATATTGCAGTTACTCATCCTTGTCCCAGCCCCTCATCCTCATCCTAGTCCAAGTCACGTGCCCCTAGTCCTGTCCTAGTCCATCACCCAAGTCCCTTATCCGAGTAATACATCAAAGTCTCTTGTCTGTATCTCTTGCCCTGGTCTCTCATTCTCATTCCAGTCGTTCATCCTAGACTCCCATCTTAGTGCCCTAGTGTACATGGTTATATGTGATCTTATCGGCAACATTTACAGAGTGGTACATTTCATCGTGGACAAAACACCAGAAAACACAGAATTTGGTTGGGGGTCCTCCCCCAAGTCTCCCTTCTGTCCACCTGTTTAAAGCCCCCAACCCCACCCTGACTCATTTTAACTCCTTACCCCACTAACCTTTATATATTTATATATTTATCTAAAATTGTCTGTGTTTTCCGGTGTTATGTACCACTCTGTTTTTTTTCTGATTTAAAGACTGGATACCATGCACGTCTCTCCCTAGTTATTCATCCAAGTCCCTCTTCATTCTCCTATTCTTATTCAAATTAGTTTACTTAGTTATAGTCCATCTACCTAGTCCTTCATGTAAGCACCAATCTCTTCTTGATCTCTCCTTCTAATCATGTATCCTAGTACAAGTACTGTGTCATCATACTAGACTGTTGTCCTAGTCCTTTGGCCGACTTATCCATGTCATAGACCATCTTCCTGCTACTAGTCCCTCAACCTCTCCTTAGTCCTCATTATAATCTCTCATCCTAGTCTATCTTCCTAGACAGTCATCATAGTGGTAGTCTCCTTTCTTTATACTAGTCATTCTTTCTAGTAACTGACCCTCGTCATAGTCAAATGGCATCTTCCTAGTCTCTCCTCCTAGTGTTACAACCCTATTCTGTGTTTCTCGATCTAGTCCTTCATCCTAGTCCTAGGAATTCACCCTAGTCACTAGTCCTAGATTTAGATCCTAATCCTTCATCCTAGTCCTAATTGGTCATCATAAACCTACCCCTTGAATAGTGTATATTCTTTTGCAAATCTCCCTTGTTCCACTCTACTATCTATGTCCCTTGTCCTGATCCAAGTTTCTTTTTCTGTTCCCTTGCCTTACTCATGCCATGCCTCCAAATCCATCATCCAAGACCTAGTCCCCCATTTTGTCCCTCATCCTTGCCTCTTATCCTCATCCTAATCCATTTTGCTGGCCCTACTTCCTCATCCTAGTCTTAGTCCCATTTCCTAGTATTATTGTCTCTTCCTTCTCCTAGTCTCTCATACTACTTCCTCATTTGTTCTCCAAATCTGTTTTCCTTGCTGTAGTCCTTGCTGTAGTCCCTCATCCAGTTTTAGTTCCCCTGCTTAGTCACAATTACTTGTCCCTGCCCCTTTTCCCAGTCTTTGTTTCACATACTAATTATAATCCCTCGTCCTTGCCGTAGTCCCTCATCCCGGTCTTTTGTCTCTCACCCATATTCAAAATCCGATTGACACATTCTAACCACCCATCCTAGTCTCCAAAACTACTCATAGTTTCTCATCATATCCCTAGTCATGTCCTTGACCTAGTTGCTGGCCCTAGTCCTACTCTCCCATCCAAGTCTCTCACATACTAATATCTCATCCTAGTCCTGATCACTTGGCTTAGTCCCCATCCCATTCTCTCATGTTAGTCTCTCATCATATTCCTTGTCTGGCATTGTTTTCATAATCCCTCGTCCTCATACTAGTGCCTCACTTTAGTCCTAGTCATGCAACCTAGACACTCGTCCTTGTCCTTGGCTCTCATTCTAGTTCATGATCCTAGTCCTAGTGACTGATCCTAAATCTAGTCCCCTGGTCTCATATCCTGTCTTTGTCCTAGACCTCATGCTATTCCAACTCCTAGTCACCTGACATAGTCTCTTTCCATTCTCTCTTAGTATTTACCCAAGTATTTTCACCCAGTCCCTCACCGTTATATGTGAATCTAATCCCTTGTCCAGCTCCATGTCAATCGTCCTACTCCTTCAACCTAATGCTAGGTCGTCATCCTAGTTCATCATCTTAGTGCAAGTCCCTCATACTATTTTATTGTGCTTATGCCTCATCCTCTTTCCCTATCCCAATCCCAGCTCCTAGTCCTTTCTATTCCTATTTTAGGAAGGACTAGGAGGCCGAGAGCACCCAACAAGACAGAATATCTGTGGGACAATGTTAGATAGGATGATCTTTTTGCAGCTTTCCCTCCATAGTTTCCTATGGAACCCCATTGTTTGTGTTCTGCTTTTGATCCTCCCCTTACATTTTTAAGGGAAGTTCAACTTCACTTCTCTTTCCTTTTACTAATTTGTTATCGGGAAACTGATTGGTCCTTCAGACTATCAGCACTGGGAAATGTGTTTCTGTTTTGGAACTCTTGTATTGTTACATTGCCCATAGCATCTTAAAATTCAGTACAATGGGGATAAGTTTGTATACCCATATCCTTTCACACACTGGATTTTCGGTAACTTTAATATGTGCCTAAAGACACGTTGGTGACATCAGTTAGATTTTTACAATTTGAGCATTTGTTTTGGTGTTCACATTCGTGTTTTGCGGGCTATGGCTACCAAACATGGCTAGTGCCATAAAATGGCTGTGTCATGAGATTGTTGCTTGTTCTTTGGCTATATTGTAGCTTGCCCTTCTTCCTGCCCTCTCAGGTCAGAAAAGTGTGTATACAATCATGCACTTGCCCGGCAAAGCTGCTGCTTTTGCTGGCTAGTGTCCATTTGTGTGTGTGTGACCCAGGAAGGGGCTGAGACTGGCTTTTCCCAGTCCACATCACTAGTAGCAGAAAGTATGCTACTGGGCCTGATGTTAAACCAGTAGTTGTCCCTGATTGGACAACTACTGGCTGTTTGAATATTTCAGATCCTTATCCATTGGTGGGCTTGGACTTGCTTCTGGCTCAGATTTTTGATAAGAGCAGGACTCCTGCAGCCATTGTTGAGATCTACTTTGGGCCAAAAATCCCTTGAATATCAGCCCATTGATGACGCGAAGTCGAAACTTGAAGTAGCCCAGCATCCCCTCCAGTGGCCTGCCCAGTGAAGTCATGCTCCTCTGCCTAATCTCCAAAGACCTTCTGTGGTGCTTCAGTCATTGGACTAGTGGTATCAACTAGTCTCAATACCTTCTTGTTGATACAGCCCTTCAAAATATTTGGAAGTGTCCCTGGACTGCCCGGTGTACTGACCAGCTCTGTCGTGGGCTACCTCACCAGAAGCACTGCCCTTCTGCGTTCAAGTTCAGAACATTGGTGGTCACCACAAGTTTCCTTCGCCCTGTAGTCTAGCATCCTATCTTCAAGCTTGCAGCTTCTGCGACCATGACTGGAAGGACAAATGTCTTCACCTGCTAATGCTGATCGTCGCTGGAACTACCTTCCTCTATCCTGTGAAATGTCCTGGAGAGGACTGCATTGTTAGAATCCTCATTTCTCCATCAACCCTGATTTCATCTTGCAGTTGCACCCAACTGAAAGAATCCTCGGACCTTCAACCACTGGGCACCTCCCACCACAACAAAGGGCAGAAGATTGTGCCCCCAGTGGCCCCAGTCCACCTATCATGATTGGAGTCGAGGTTAAGTTAGCATCACTGTTACTGCCCCCCCCCCCCATGTGCTCCATAGGATAACAATGGGAACAAGTCCCTTTGTTTGCTATCTCTCTTTGACTGTTGAACATTGGTCTGGTATACTGCCCCTGTGTTAGCCTTGGGCCTGAAAGAAAGGAGAACGCTTACCCATTGTCTGATGAAGAGTTGTTGAATTTTTAAATCGTTTGAAACTAAATACCACTATATGCCCACTGCATCCTTTTGAGGTAACTCATACCAGTGAGAAACCTTTTTTTAGAACCAGTGACTTTTGGGCCATAGGATTGGACATCTCAAGAAATGGCTATTCTACTTGTGATTGGTTCCCATTTTACTGCATCTTCATTACTTACCTGCTTTTGCCTGGTTAAGTTACTTAGAGAGGTTTAGAAAGTGAAAGGCCTAAATTAATAATTGTATTTTCATAACAGACTGCCTAAGCTGAATCATTGTGTGCCGATCTGTGGAACTCATTGAGGGCACCTGACCACACCCACATTCTCCTGGGACAATGCCTTGACTGCTCCTCACTCTAGCTTGATTGGCGTTTTGCTAAACTCTCAGAGCTCCCTTTTCTCTATAACTAGGGTGGCCTCCTAGAATCTGTCCACCTGGCCAGATTCTAGAAATCCAGTTTAACAGGCAGCATCCACAGGGACTCAGGAATCTTGAATACAGACAGGTCATCAACAGGTGTAGACAGATGACCTTCTGCCACACAGATGCTTGATGACCATCCACTGGACTCTTTACCCATGGGAAAGGGTGGTGACCCATTACAGTATTGGTACATCAAACAGTCCATCTGGCAAGCAGCACTTACGAGAGTTGCTCTTGAATCACTAATCTGCCCACATCCCATCCCCTCATCAGTGTGCAGTCTGAAAGGGGCAACTCCCTAACTGTCGGGGATGTTTCACAATTGACACTAGTGACAGTGACCCTTTTCTTGTGTGACTGGCACTAGTGATTTCCCATGTCCATCTTCCCTAGGCAGTGGCCACTGTCCTTTCCTTTATGGACCCAATTGACCCTCTCTCCACATCCCTCCACCATGCAGATTACCTTACGCTCTTCTCCCATGGTAATCTTCCCTGGTGGCAGGGAAACATAGTCCCATACCCAGAACCATGTGGGCTTTGGAGGGGGTAGAGAACCCCACTCCTTGTGGCTCCTACCCTGAATACCTTGCCCACTCCATCATGACATGTCTAATACGAGTCTCCTCCACCATATCATTATCCCCTCCACTACTTGGACCTCTCCTTCCCCACCAGAAAACTCCACAAGTAGGTCTTCCCCTGATCCTCCTCCTTATGGAACTCACCCATGACCTCAGCAGCACTCTCACACTTCTGGGTGAAAACCACTTCCTCCTCAATATCCTCATGGGAGCCATCACATACATTCCCTCCAGTGTTCATGCTGTGGCACACCCCTCCTCCTTGTCTCCTCTAGCCCTTCCTATGTGGGTGCAAACACTAGAGAACCTGTCTTAATGAGGCCTTCTGAAAGAGACTGTGCCTCCCCACTCTCTGTGCTACCAGTTTGCACACCCTCCAATGGCCCTGCCTACTCCCCCACTCCTTCTACTGGGGGACCCCGTGCAACAGTTTTGCCTTCTGACTGGGAGTATCAGCGATACTGCATGGCCCAGGTTCACAAACCAACACCAACAAACAGCACACGGTCCTTCTCTACTCATCCATCATGAGGAATCCCCACTATGCAAGGAGAAACAGATCTCCAGCAGCTGTGCATCATTCCTTCTTTCTTTCCCATCATCACATGCATGCCATGCACACCTCAAAGATGAGTTGACAAAATTGAGCGAGAACCGTGGGTAAGCACACCGCGAAAACCCAAGTGTAAAACACCAAATCTACCAAATCAACCCTGAGAGCCAAAGCACAACCACAAAACCCTAAACCCCAAACTGTACTAAAATTACATGTTCACATGACAAACCAACAGACCAGCATCTGGAGAGGCGAGATCACAAAAAAATGCACACATGGAAACTGGTGGGGTTAAACTATGCATTTTTTGTGCTTTTTGATGATAGGTTTAGGAGCAAAAAACGTTTTTCTTTTTTTAACACAGAAGTGTTTTATATGAGGGAAACCAACAATCAGCACACTGAAGAATACTAAAACAGGGGGGCACAAAACATCCCTACAAAAACTGACAGCAGAATAGAAGAAAATGCCCCACACCAAACAGATGCGGCCCATCATAACACTTCAAAACCTTTCTCCGATGCATCAAAAGCACTCCAAACACGCTGCAATTGTGAGCCTGCCCTTAGTACCTTTTCATTAGAGGTTTGAAAACCTCACAAAGGAAAAGCAGTGACCTGCGCTTAATGTAGTGGGGTGACATTTCTTTGGGAGATTCTAGGTCTGTAATTGGCTAAATGAACTCAAACAAACTCAAGAAAATGGTCTGAGGTAGCCCTGATTGGCGAGACAAGCTGAAATAAACCTTTTCTTTGACCTGAGATCAGAGGTTAGTGATTGGGCAATGAATCATCGGCAGAGACCCGGAAGTCGTCTGAAGGTTTATCCCATGATTCCTTGTCGCCAAAAGTCCATCCCACTCCTAAAGGGACAATACATCTTTCCTGAAACATGTGTAGGAACCGTTGGGTCATTTCTGACCAGGCCTACTAATAATAGAGGGGTTCAAACGGCTTTCCTTATTGACACCCAAATGACTCCAGTGAAAATGTTCACATTAAAACAGAGCTGTAGGACACTGGTTAGGATTAAATCACTGAGGCATGTTGGCAAAGATAGTTGAGTCAGTAATGTACGAGTCATTCTTACCACCTCACAATTTGGAAGGATGCAGGTTTAGCTTAGAAGAAAGAGATGTGTGATAGACTAGATTCAATTGGAATTTATCTGTAGTTCATCCAGTAAAACAAAAACCAAAGTGAGCGAGATGGGAATTTTTAGACAAATGTCTATACTGCATCCACGGGCAAAGTTTAGTGACTTCGGCAAATTCTTAACTTGTCCTTCTGAAGATTGTGTGAGTGACGGTGCTGCAAACACTTATGCAAAGGAGGCGGCGCGTGGAGAAGGTGCCAGGACCTGCACTTGTTTGGAGGCTGATTTACAGGCCACATCTTTCCCCTGTGAGGGGAAATTGAAGGTTCAATGCCATAAGTCAGAAGATCTGATAGAATGTGGGGCACACTTAGCTCCCACATAGTACCAAAGTATGTGTGGGCAGTGTGAGTGATCCACTGCAGAGATCTCAGAGATCAAGGTCCGGCACAGATCTGAGCACTTCAGGTGTGGCGGGTGGAATGTCCATGTGTGAATCCTCTTTGCTCTGATTTATCCCATCCTCGGAAGCCTTCTTTTCAATTTCCGTATCTTTAGAGATGTGGTAACGTTTCATCGACTCCGCAGTGCGTGAGTGGTCTTCGATCAATGCAATTGTTATAGGCTGTCACATGAGGTACCTTCTCAATACATAAATATTCCGGTGGCGGGCTAAATGCTCCCTTTATAGGGATTTTTGACTGCTGGTTATGTAACAAAGCGTGATTGATTCCCCTACGCCTCTCAGCCAGTAAAGTGCTTCCAGTAATTTGGGTGGCTTTATGTGATTGTAGCAACTATTAAAATGATTATAATATAGGCTGTGATTATGCTCTTCTGCGACCTAGTCAATTTTTATATTTCTGGGCCATTACTCTCGAATACCTTTTGGCATCTTTTTCATCTTGGACCTGCTTCTCAAAGTATTAATCCATTCTATGCCCCATCAATGCTTGTGTGCATTATAGTGCAGTGACTCAGACTCAATACCACTTATCCTTGCTGGCAACATATAATTACATGATTTCTTTGATTTTTTATTGTGGAATGTTTTCTTTCAAAAAGGTGTGACTCAGAACTGTTAACACTGACTTAGAAGAATATCACACAAATGTAGCTGCAACTTTCATGCGTTTGAGAAGTAAGAACACCCAAAAACTGTTGGTATTACAGAACAATTGCGCCGGGGATAATGCAATTAGAGCAAGGGAAAATATTGCAATTGTGCAACAAAAAAATATGTATATTCTTTCAATGTTGTTTTGCACCCGGGTAAAATTTGCCCTAGTCATATTGCTTGGCCCTGGTGCAAAAATGCATTGAAAGAAACAGTTTTGTGCATTAGGGCTGATTGTACTATATCCGGTGCAGAGTTTCTGTGATATGGACCTAGACAGGCAGACTATTGGAAAAGCAAATTTGATGGAGAGAGTGGAGGGAGTATGTGAACTTTCTTGTACCCTACAAGGGCTAGAGGACTTCATTAACCCAATCTCATTCCATTTTGCAGAAAACACAAGGCCTGGTTCTTCACTTCCAATGTGTAGCCCTCGATACAGCAATGCCTACAGTATATCCACTATACAATCTGCCTATGTAAATACTTCTAAACCACTTCATCAGTACACCACTTATGTGAATACGATTGCACATGTAAATATCACTGATTATCATACTTACGCATCTGCAAATGTTCCTATGTCTGTAAATATGTTCAATATAATATATGCCAAACTTATGTTTTCTATTGTTGACTGTACCACATTGCCTGTTTTCGAGCGCCGAGATATCCACGGTTTTGGCGTGCTCTATAAATGTTAAATAAATAAATAACAATCTCCCATCACACACAGGTCGGAGAGCAAGTTCTTCATTTTCCAACAATCTGTTTGGTTTGTGGTAGGTCAAGGAAAGGTTTTCTGTTTAGAAGTGAGCGGGGTATGGCTCAAAATATGGTTCAGCAAAATCACGAAAATAAAATGTGGACAGCCTACAAATAAGTGGGCACTCTACCCTAGCTTTTTCACACTGTGTTTGTTTTGGATGTACACTACACAGTAACATGTGGAGAGGGGGGTTTAGTGTGTGTGTTTATCTACTAAATACGTATTTTCTCATGTGGACAGGAACAGATTATCCTGTGTGATGGTGATGCTTGTGGGCTCTCGCCATGCTCTTACTGCATCACCGAGGCAAGACATTATTCTCAAGGATCCACTAACGAAAAGCCTATCCGCCGCAAGGAGCACTCGGCAGGAGCCTGTGCGTCCATGCCGGCAGATCCACTAAGGTAAGCCCACGCGGGCACCTTTAAACCTTTATTACGAAGTACATGCACACGTTCTTATGTGACGCATGTCACCTTTCCTTCACGTCATCCATCTTCAGCTGGGCATTTTATGTTATGCTCGTTACATCCATGAAGTAAAAATTGCCTATTCACTCATAGTTGCGGGCCTGGTGATTGCCCTTTATACTGATTTTACTCGTGGATGCCATGCTTCAAAATGGCCGATGCTCCAGCAAAGAAGTGCTTCCAAGCTTTATGACTCGTCCGTACCTGCTATTGAGCATTCATTGGGCAGAAGCTGGTTGTAACCAGCCAACCAACAAGCCGGCAGGCGAAGCCGGCCCTTCCCCCAAAGGCCCGCACCTAAGGCCCTGTTGGCACCCTGCTAGCACTCTGGAGTGCAATTGCTACACCCTACTACCTAGCAAACTATGTAAGTACCCGTTGTGCTGAAAGAGCAACATACCTCTACCTCCTCACTTGCTGGGCACTCTCCACCCTTTATTGACAGCAGTCTCAAGGGTAATTACTAAACTGCCTACACTATCATCCCGGCCGCGTGCGCCGCCTATACTCTTGTTGCCTCGCCGAACGTTGCTACAGTAAGCTTTGAGACCTGGCAACGGAATGACACGTACCTCTCAACTAGCCCCCTCCCACCACCTAAGATCAGCTCACCTGCTACATTAACTGCAAAGACTATACACTCTATACTGAATGTACGTGCCTTAACCACATGCGTATGATGACGCTAACTTACCATTGTACAATGCATAGTATGCACAGAGCAATTCTGGCCCGCCTATGATTTTGGATTAGCCTGTGTTAGACTAGCATTTATTGATTTGGACCAGCCCTTGTCTGACCGGCCCACTTTGATTGATGGACCAGCCTATTGTGGCCTCAGACTAACCTACTGCAATATGTACCTGTCCTATCTATGTCAAACTAGCGTACTCTGATCCAAGGACTAGCCTACTGTATTGTGTATGTCAGACTACCGGAAACTCGAATTTAGGTGTGCACACAGTCTGAGACTGTCATATAGACATAACTGTGATGTTTACTGTATTATGAAAATTCGAATCTAGGTGTGTACACAGCCTGAGACTGTCATATAAACATAACTGTGATTTTTACTGTATTATGGAAATTCGAATCTAGGTGTGCACACAGCCTAAGATTAGATACATGTTTAGACAATTGTTCCAACAACTCTGGACTCTGCTGCATAAGTGCTCCCATAGCCTAGATTCAAGTTACTGCTCAAATTGAACCTGTCGATAATTTACCCGTGGTCTGCTGCTCTACCTGTCTATTACATATAGCCCAGTCAGACCACCCACCTAGACCTAGTGTACATCACACCTCACACAATGTATCTAATACTGACCAACTTAGCATACTTGGGTACCTTACTCATACTAGTGTTATGTTACACTATGTCCCCTTTAGGAGTTACAACAGACACCTTCGATAATCACTTATCGCCTCCTAAATTAGTTAGCCATCAGTATAATTTACAACATCAAACTACACAGTGTAACATAGCCATGAGAAATGCTAGACTACATGCACGACTACCCAGAATTTTTGATCCTCTTATCAAATATGAAACTAATACCTTCCGAACAAAAACGGCACCTGAACTTACACTCAAATCCAACCATTATAATTATAAAAGCTATAATAACCCTCAAATAAAAAGAGTCAGAATTACTAGTCGCCCTACATTCCCTATAAGTACCACCTCACCTCCTCCAGTCAAATCTACACCTAAACTCAAATTCTCCCTAATAAATGCCAGATCATTAGTCGCCCATGCTATAGAAATATCTGAAGTTATTTCCACTGAAGACTATGACTTCCTAGCCATTACTGAATTATCTCTCCATGAGGCATCAGGCCCAGCACTGTCCTCAGCCATTCCAAACAACTATACTATCCTTAGAATGGATAGATGTGAAGCTCGAGGCGGTGGCCCAGCCATTATTGCCAAAAGTAAGCTTGGCATGAGACTATCTCCTTCACCTGTTGCTGAATCTTGCGAAATCATGTCTACTAAAATACTTACAGCCAACTCTCAAACCCTGAACATCCAAATGATATGCAGACCTCCTGGTCCTATCAAGAACTTCATAGAAGACCTATCCACTATTCGCTCAGAAAACTTAAAAGATACCACCCAAACATTACTGCTTGGTGACCTCAATTTAGGTTTTAATGACATTAATGACCTGGAAGCTACGGCAGCATCTAACATTCTGACAGAACTAGGCTTTTCCCAAAGAGTGAATGAGCCTACTCACATCAAAGGGAGAACCCTAGATTGGGTTGCCGACTATAACTGCAACATTTCTACCCTCACTATTTCACCTCAAATTTGGACAGACCACCACTTGATATCATTTACATTAGACACAAAAACTCCTAACCTACAGCAACTCCGAGCACCACCTGTATTTATCAGCAACAAAAAAAAACCCATGACAGTAGACAAACTACTCCCTGGTATCCTGCCTACTCTAAACGCGTTACCTGACAACTCAGATCCTAACTTCCTAGTTGAAGAATCCAACAAAATCATGAACAAAACCCTTGATGATAGTGCCCCTTCAAAACTCAGAAACAGCAAACCACATAATCATCTGAACAATTGGTACACCCCCACCTAAAAAACGTCAGACTATAAAAAAGAAAATGTGAAAATACCTGGAAACTTCACCCTACTCCGGAAAATAAACTGAAACTAATCAACATTTCATCTCAATATAAGAAAGAAATCCTCTCAGCAAAACAAGAGACTTACAACAATAGAATTAAACAAGCAAACTCAAGCATGAAAGAGCTGTTCACTATATTCAGAGAACTGGAAAATCCCATAACTCCTCAAGATAACTGTGTAAAAGATCAAAAATGGTGCTCTGAAATCCAGCATGCATTAACCAGCAACGTCCTAAACCTCCAAAAGAAAATAGAATTAAAGAAAGAGTCACTAGCCACCACTCCTTGCCTAATACCACAAAAGCTTCCAAAACTAAACCTTCCACTCAATTCTACTTCTCTAAAGTGTCCATAATAGAGGTGGAGAAAGTAATACTTGGACTTAAACCCTCCAACTGCAAAGGTGACCTTTGCACAGCACAATTGATCAAAGATGCTGCGCGGGACATAGCACCATTTATCACTAAGCTGATCAATGCCTCCTTTACCACCGGCACTATCCCCAGCAACCTAAAGGAATCATGGGTGCCCCCACTCCTCAAAAAGCAAACCCTAGACCCGGCTATACCTGCCAATTATAGACCGATTACAACTGTGCCATTCCTGCTGAAGATTCTGGATAAGGTGGCATATATCCAAATCCAGAATTTACAAGAACTGAACCAGCTATTAGGCTCCCGTCAATCCGGCTTCTGTCCCCTACATGGCACCGAAACTGCACTTATTGATCTTAAAGCCCAAATAGATAAATTATGAGACATTGGAAAACCTGCACTACTCCTCCTATTAGACCTACCTGCAGCATTGGACCTAGTGGATCACAAAGTTCTATGCAACCACTTGGATACAGCAGCACACTTCTCCAATGAGGATATAGTGTGGATTCAATCATTCCTTAGTGACTGTACCATGAGGGTCTTCTCACCAATGGCAGCTGCGGACCCCATCCCCATCACTTGTGGTGTGCCACAGGGTTCATGTGTTTCACCAACGCTATATAATTTCTTCACTAAGCCCTTGTTTGATGACTTGGACCTTCTGGGTATCACCTACACCAACTATGCAGATGATACCCAGATCCTCCTCCCACTTACCGGGGATAATGATGAGGACTTAGCAATGGTGAACAGAATCTACAGTATTGTTCAGGCATGGATGGCCACCCAAGACCTATGCCTGAACGATGATAAAACAGAGCTTCTCATCTTGGGCACCACACCCCTCCTCAACAAAATAAGCATGAACTACTCTTCCTTCATTATCGATGAGAACTGCATCCAAGTAGCTAAGGAAGTAAAAACACTAGGTATATACCTAGAATCTACCCTATCATTTACCAAACAGGTAAATACCCTAGCCTCATCAACAGCCTATACATGTAAACTAATTAGAGCTGGCAAACAATTCCTATCCCAGAACAGTTGCTTGACCTTAGCCAGAGCCTTCATTATCTCCAAATTGGACTACTGCAATGCCCTGTACATTGGAGCGACTATTTCCACTATCAACAAAATACAGATACAGCAAAATAATGCTCTTCGAGCAGCATTGAACATTCCTAATAAGAGAACATATCTCTGAAACAAGAAGGAAACACAAATGGCTTTCTACCTATGAGAAAATTAGACTCAAGACTGCTTCCCTCACATACAAATGTCTAAACAGCAAAGGCCCACAATACCTAGCAGACATATTCCCGAGAACAGTATCTACTAGTCAAACGAGATTAGCAAACACCAACCACCTTCAGATACCCCGATTCAAACTCTCCACCATAGAAGGAACCAGTTTCCCAGTCAAAGCAGCCCAATTGAGGAATGAGTTACCCTCCACATTGAGAACGGAACAATCCTTCACCAAATACAGGCACAATGTGATCAGCGGGTTAACAGCGACAAAATGATAAATGAATGCACAAATCTGTTCCCGCCTGCATTTACTTATGTTCCTGCTACAATTGCTATATACATATTGTTCATTTTACTAAATTGTTGGATTGTTTATTCCTTTTGCATGAATGAGATTCTGTAACTTGTAAACTTGCACTAAGCTGTACGTTTCCTTACCTCTTGCGCCCTTATACTCTAGGGTCCGGTGCGCATAATAAATACTAAACAAACAAACAAACGTATCTGCCGGACTCTATCTAAACAGTTTAGTAACTCAGTGATATTTGTTGATTCTGGCTAACTAGACAGGCAAAAGAATCCAAAACCCACAACCATGTTGGTTTTGTAAAAGCTGGCTAACTCAAATTCCATCATCACAATGTGCATTGTTAGACAAGTTGGGGAACTGCCACTTTGATGGTGTTGTGCTATCACCACATAGGATGCAACAGACAGAGAGCTTAAAAAGTGCTACACAAGTCACTGTTCCTGGCTAATAGGTCACAGCTTGTCATACCATGTTAAATGTGTGTGTGTGTTTCTGTCTTTGTGCCCACTTATAGGTTCTGGGAGTCAGATTGTCACAGTGGCAGTATGTGGAGGGTTTTGTGAGATACTAGAGAGGTCTTGAGTGTGTGGGTGGTGTTGTTGGACATCCTTGCATCAAAGTCAAGTAGGGAATGGATAAGGGTGATTGTGTGGTGGGTGGGGGGTCTAGGATGGCAAATATCAGTGGTATTGTTGGATGGTTGCTGATCTAGTGTGTGAGTGTTGGGAGCTTTCCTGAGTAAAGTGTGTGTGTGTGCGTGTGTGTGCGTGCTTGCATGCATGCACGTGCGCATAGGAGAATTGTTAGCACCTGGGCATGGTTGAGGGAAGAAAGGCAGTTGAATCACGTGTTTACACTGATTTGTTGTTGGTGGAGTGAGATGTCATGAGGAGGTGATGATATGAGTGGGGTGTGGAACAATTGGGCATTTTTGTCTATTTATTGCAGGACATGTTGTGCCATATTCAGTGGATGTGAAGTGGCTAATTGCAAAATTAATGTTTTGGAGGAACAATTATATCATATGACATGATAGGTAATTTTAACGTGCCTGTACACACGCGACAAGACAAGGAAGGGAAGACAGAAGGAGGACAAAACATCTATCTTGCTAGGCCTTGCGTCATTCAGATCGTGCAAGTGCGCGGGGAGGGAGAGGGAGAAGTGCCAGGGGGGTAGCAGGACGGGAGAGTGCAAAGGAATTCATGAGTGCAGAGAGTCAGGGGACTGTTGGGTTGCAGATACAGTCCCTAACTGGTTGGGAGGCCCGGAGGCAGTACAAGGGCAACTGGTTGTGCTGGAACCTGGTCCCATAAGTTCAGTGGGTGACCAGGTATCCAGTATGCAAAGCAGACAGGGTCATCTGCAAGGGAGACAGAGAGAGAGAGTGGATGCAAAAAGTTAAGTCTTGAGTTGCTTCCTGAACCTTAGGTGGTCCTGTTCAAGTTTGAGAGAGGCAGCGAAGCAGTTCCAGAGGGAAGGTCCAGCCAAGGCCATAGATTTACTGCCCACTCTCTGCCTGGAGAAGCGTCTTACCCTCGGAGAGTTGGATGTGGATGAGCGGTTGGCTCCAGAAGGAAGATACTTAGGAAGCGAAAGTTGGATGTAGTGAGGTCCTCGGCCCCAGAAAGCCTATGTAATCATGCAGATGCTCTTGGACTTGACACTTGCAGCCACAGAGAGACAGTGGAGAGATTTCAGGGCTAGAGAGATACGATCCCTGGGCTTGAGGCCAAGGACAAGTCTCACAGTCCTGTTCAGGATTAGTAGTTGAGGACGAAGAGTAGAGGCAGGCAGATTTAGAAAGAGGCTGTTGCAGGAATCCAGCCTAGAGAGGACCAGGGCTCTGGAGACAGTGATCTTCTGGGGGAAAGTGAGAAAAGGAATAATACCTCTGAGGAGGTGCAACTGATAGTGTCACTTCTTAGAGACATCAGAGATGTGAGAAAAGAAGCAGAGGGTGGAGTTCAAGATGACACAGAGGTTCTTAGCCTCACAGGAAGGTGCAGGTAGAGGGCCCAGGGTGGACAGCCAGAGTGAGAGGGGGAAGGCCCCAGAAAGCCTATGTAATCATGCAGATGCTCTTGGACTTGACACTTGCAGCCACAGAGAGACAGTGGAGAGATTTCAGGGCTAGAGAGATACGATCCCTGGGCTTGAGGCCAAGGACAAGTCTCACAGTCCTGTTCAGGATTAGTAGTTGAGGACGAAGAGTAGAGGCAGGCAGATTTAGAAAGAGGCTGTTGCAGGAATCCAGCCTAGAGAGGACCAGGGCTCTGGAGACAGTGATCTTCTGGGGGAAAGTGAGAAAAGGAATAATACCTCTGAGGAGGTGCAACTGATAGTGTCACTTCTTAGAGACATCAGAGATGTGAGAAAAGAAGCAGAGGGTGGAGTTCAAGATGACACAGAGGTTCTTAGCCTCACAGGAAGGTGCAGGTAGAGGGCCCAGGGTGGACAGCCAGAGTGAGAGGGGGAAGGTGGCAGCAGGTGTCCCAATGAGGAGGATCTGAGTGTTACTGGCATTAAGGCAGAGATCGTTTGAAGCACACCATTCCTGAATTTCAGAGGGACAGTCAGGTACGAGAGAAGGAGCAGAGGAGGCTGAGTGGAGCCTGAAGGAGAGCTGGGTGTCATCCACATAACACTGAAAGTTAGAACAGAAGATAGAGATGCAATTGGCCAGAGGTGACAGTTAGTGCTTAAAGTGCCAGGGAGAAAGGATAGACACCTGGGGGACAACACATGTAGAGAGAGAGAGAGAGAGACTGAAGAGAGGAAAGACACAAGATGGACGTGGGAGGCTTGATCTCAGAGAAAGGAGGTCAGCCAGACTAGGGCTTGATCAGAGATACCCAGGTTGTCACAGAGAAGATTGAGCAGGATGGTGTGGTTGACCGGGGGAAGAAGGACAGAAAGAAGGTTAGAGTCTAGATTAGAGAGCAAGTGTTTGTGGGTGTTCAGGAGAGCAGTTTCCATGCGTCTGGCTGCTCTGTAGCCAGACTGGTGGTCATGGAGACAACTAACATATTCAGTATGTAGATTAAGGTGGAAGATGGCCAACTTTTCCATGAGTTTGCTCAGGGAAGAAGTGATGGAGATCGGGCGATTGTTTGTCAGAGAGGAATGATCAGCAGAGAGCTTCTTACGGAGGGGGTGCACAAGGGAGTGCTTAATGGGGGATGGGAAGGTTCCAGTGGCAAAAGAGTGATTGCAGGAATCTGTCGAGACTGGAGTAAGGGTGTGGATGTGGTCCTTGATGATTCTGGAGGAGCAGGGGAGCACCGGCTTTGACAAGACTTTTATAGAACAGACTTGTCTAGAAATATTGTCGAGAGTGAACAGGGAGAAGGAGGAGAAAGGAAGAGGAGCTACCCCCAGAGAGGGGCCTGGAATGGTAGAGGGAGAGAAGGTAGAGGGAGAGGAGAGAGTGGGCAGGATGCCCTGAGTTCTAGTGGTGAAATGAGATGCCAGAGCCGTGCAAAGGGCCTGGGAGGGAACAGGAGAGGTGGAGACTGCAGTAGGATTGGCTAGCTCCTTGGAGAGTTTGAAAAGTTTGTCCAAGTTGTTGGAGGCCACCGAGACGTGAGCTTGGATGTATGCTCTCACCTTAGATAGGACAACGAGACTGTATTGCCGGTGGAGTAGTTTATCAGAGGATGAACCTGATGACCTCCACTTCCTCTCAGCCACCCTACACTTGTGCTTAAGGTTGGCAAGGTCGGAATCATACTAAGAGTTGAACTTGGATACAGGCTTCAAACAGATACTCATGACATGGGCAAGGACATCCAGAGTGTTAGAGATTGAGAGATGATGGTTGGAAAGGGTGGTGTCAGAGTTTGAGTCAGCCAAAAGTATAGGAGGAGGAGAGAAAGTAGCGACAAAAGCTTCCACTGACACATGCTTCATGGGCCAGATGACTGAGAAGGTGGGTGGCAGTGCTGGAGTCAGCTTAGTCTGAGGGGCAGAGAGCAACAGGTGAGAGGAGAGAAGCAAGTGGTCAGTCCAAGAGAGAGGAGTGGTGAGAGTGTTGGAGAGGGGGAGGTCTGAAGAGATCATAACTTCCAGGCTCTGTCCTGCAGAGTGAGTCAGGCCAGACGGAAGAATATATATAGAGAGAGAGAGTCACAGAGGTTGCAAAAGAGCCCAGAGGATGGGCTAGAAGCATCCAAGTGAATGATGAGGTCTGTGAGGAGGAGAGGTTGAGAGGTAGAGCCAAGGAGGTCAGCCCACTCGGAGGAAGAGGGCGACCTGGCTAGGTGGCCTGTAGATTGTGGCCACAGTGAGGCAGAGACCAGGAGAAATAGAGAGCCTGCAGACCCAGCATTCAAAGAAGGTGTAGGCCTGCATTGGAATGACAGAAGAAGGGATACACTCCGGGGAGATCAGGGCTACTCCCCCTCTAGGATGGTTGATTCTGGTTTCAGAGAGGATCTTGTAGCCATCACGGAATAGAGTGTTGAAACCCATGACAGTGAGATTGAGTACTTCCAAATCAATCTCTTTGAGGAGACATCAGAGGAGGCAGGAGATGCACGAGGAGTGGTTGGCAGCCAAGTGAGAGTTAAGGGTAGTGGCATTGAGCAAATTGCCATCTTTGCAAGACTTCCATGGAGGGGTACAGGCATGAGATACACCCTGTGTAACAGTTAGAGTTGCCCAAGAATGGGCATTGGAGGAAGGAGGAGATGGCTGTATAGTCAGAGAGGAAGAAGAGGGTGCCAGAGAGGTGGCCGAGGAAGGAGAAGGCACTGCGGCCAAATAAGCAGCAGAGAGTGCCAGAGAGCTTGCAGAGGAAGGGGGTGGCCGAGGAGCCAGAGAGGGGTAGGAAGGAGTTGCAGGAGGAGGAATGAAGTTGATAAGACATGGGAAGCACCTATCAAAAAGGAGGAGATTGGCCTGAGGGCCTTGGACCAAGACAGTGCCATTTAAGTATACAGAAATTAAGGTGTTAGAGCAGTGGAAGGGGGCCAGGAGGGGCTTCCACTGGTTACCACTATTAATGGAAGAGGAGGAAAAAGGATCAAGAACAGAGACCATATGGGGGGGTCCATTGGCCTGGAGAGGGAATGACAAAGAGGATGTCAGTGAGGATCTGTCTGGAGGAAGTACTGGTTTTGGTGTCAGCGATAGGTAGGCCTGGGTTGGAGACCAGCATGTTCCTTTTGAGCTTCTTCCTACCAGACTTAGGCCGTCATTATGACTTTTGCCGGGTTCCCAGAAAGGGGAATTACGGGGCCATTCTGAGTTCGGAGGGCCCAGTAATTCCTCCCTTCAGGAGCCTGGACCCGGACATTCCCCATTCCCATTCCAGCCCCCATAGGGCTGAATGGGAATGGGAGAGGGAGCAAACAACGGGCGGCCCGTTGTTTGCTCCCTCTTCCCCTCGCGGGACCCACTCTGCACGTCTGGTAATACAGGCGGTATGGGGCTGACGGCGCCGGCACCTTTATCAGCGCCGTTAACCCCTTACCGTCTGACTTATAATGAGGCCCTTAGTGAGAGGGTTAGGATAGTCGATAGAATAGCTGTTAGAGAAGATAGCGGAGAAAGAGAGCACCATAGAGGGTGCAAGACGGAGAGTAACCCCAGGTAGGAGGTAGAGGTGGTCACACACTAGAGGCAAACAGGAGGGAGGCACACAGTGTTCACACACAATAGAGGGGGCAACAGTAAGTACACCACAGAATAAGAACACTGTAACCTTGCAGGGGCCTAATGTGCATGCTTAAAACAGTGCAAGCAACAAATAAACACTACAATGGTACTCAAGGGAGTGAGAATGCAATTCAAACACGGAATACACAGCCTGTAGTCCTAGGGGACATATAGGGGCAGAAGAGAAATGCACACAATGCAGTATGTAAACAAAACACTGGTGACACTACAAACAAAATACTCAAACACTGGTAATCTAAGGAGATCTGAAAGTAAGAGGAAAATGAAAGCGATGCAGTGGAATGACAATACAATAGTCACAATATGAACGAGCGTGGAATGCAGAGACACAAACAGGGAACAATACACTGGTCGTGGCTCAAGGGAGCCTGAAGAGGAAGGAGAGGAGTGCAGAGGGACTGGGGAGCATGGGAGCAATGCTTAGACGGATGTGCAATGCTGGGGGAGCGAGGACAAGTTATGTGAGGCGCAACACAGAGAGGGATGTGCTAGGCCAGAGGAGCTGGGGCAGTTGCATGGGGAGCAACACAGAGAAGGGATGCGCTAGGTCGGGGCGAGGGACATGTAGGGTTAGTATGCATGTTGCCAAAGATGGGGGGAGCTGGCCCTAATTTGTGAGGGAGCGAGCGTGGTGTAAAGAACAGGGGGAGCTGGGCCTAAGTTGCAATGTGACGCACATGGCGCGAGGAACTGGAGGGGCAGGGCCTAGGTTGCGAGGAATGTATGATGAATGAGTGACGGGTGTGCAGGTGGGGCAGCGGGCCTAGGATTGATGGGAGGGAACCTGGGGAAGGGAGAAGGGTAGACGTGCAGAGGAAGCAAGGGGTGTGCGCATGTGGAAGAGGGAGAATGGGACAGCCGCACAAGTTCAGGAAGTTGTGTGGAATGCAGCTAATGCTACTCTCCCCCTGCACCATCTTACCTTGTGGACGCAGATCGAGGGTGAAATTGTCTGCACTCACAATCTGTGCCGCTACCACATCAGCGTCAAACACCTGCACCACACAACACTGCAGCCTTGTCCTGCGAGGGCTTTGCCGCAGAGGATCCGATCCTCAGTTCCTAAAGGCTCGGTAGTGGGGAAAGTGACGTTGCATGTTACGTTTCATAGGGCAGTGTCTCCTGCATACCTGCATTGCACAACACTGTGGCCTTGTCCTGCGAGCGCTTTGCCGCAGAGGGTCTATCCTCGGTTCTTAAAGGCTCAGGAGCATGGAAAGTTGCATTGCATGCTATGTATCACAAGGCAGTGTCTCCTGCGTACCTGTTTTGCACACCACTGCAGCCTTGTCCTGGTTGTTGGGAGATTCTGAGGGTAGGGACTTACTGTCTTGTTTGCTTTATGTATGAAGGGCAGAGTCAATTTGGGAATGCTGTGTTGGCAGGACTAGGGAGTTCAATATATTTGCCCTCAGGTGCATTGGAGATATGGTTTCTCAGAGTGATTGAGCATAGCCCGAAAGGCCCAGAAACCTTCGTTTATGAGGTGGTCTCTGCCAAGTCCCACTAAGATTAATCATTTCATTTTTACCTACTTACCAGGGCATCAGTAGGCATTATGACTTTGCAACTTAATAATGACAAATTATTAAGGAGTTTTAAGCCATGAGCAAAGCAGTAAGAATAATACCTTTGATCGCCTCCACTCAACATTTAGCTTGGTCGATTCAGCTTTCAAGGTGATCTTTTTGAAGCTATAAATAGCTTGTTAAGACTGCCAACAGGGTTTGTTACAACTTTGTTACAAGAGGGCTCTGACCTTGCACACCCAATGACCAGGCCGGCAACCAGAACAATAGGATCCACTCTTCACTGGAAAGCAAATATTTGTACACAACACAACAAGTGATGTTCCCATGCCTGGCGATTGAGGAATGTTTCCTAAGCCATAACCAAGTACTACAATGGCCAATAGGTTTGCTTTCTGAACAATGGGACTGCTGCAAAGGCATTCCTCACGTTAAAAACAAATTATTTTGACAACAAAGAATAATGTTCAACTCCAGGCCCAGAGGGCCAGATCCATGCTGTGTTTTAAGGATAGCCCTGATAAATATTCATGAGATACATTTGCATGCAGTTAATATACATATATGCACATTTTCCTAATGAATATTAAAGGGGGATATGCTGAAAAGCCATCAGGATTCCGGCCCTCAAGGACTGGAGTCGGACAACCTTTGTAACTGAAGCTCTTAGTGTGATGCTTGTCAGAGACTGGCCACACATAGATGAAGTGTCATGAACATTGTTTGTTTGTTTGTTTGTTTGTTTATTTATTGTGCGCACCGGACCCTGAGGTAGCAGGTGCATGTGACAAAAGGGCTTACAGCTTGGGTACAGAAGTTACAAATATACAGAGTATGGTAAAAATAATTTTCTTATCTCCACAGGGTGAAGGTAAGGCAGTAAAGTACATACAGTATAGTACAAGTATACAGAGCATGGTAAAAACAATTTTCTTGGCTCCACAGGGCAGACAGCAAGTCATCATATAGCTGACGTTTACATAATAGCAAGTGTATGAACAGGTACAGTACAGAATGCGGATTACATAGCATTCTCAGTAAGCCATTTTATTGTGTTCTTTCTGAATTTGTTGAACGTTTGGTCAGATCTAAGAGCGTGAGGTAGGGAGTTCCACAAGTGAGCTGCCCTGACTGGGAAGCTGGACCCTCCTGGCTGTTCTTGTAGGTCTAGTGGAGTTTTTTCTAGTCTTATTTCAGAAATGTGTACTCTTTTGGGAATACTTAGGGTCGCTCTAAGTGCATTGTTTTGGAGCACTTGTATTCTGTTGATGGTTTGTTTAGTTGCCCCTATGTCGAGGGAATTACAATAATCTAATTTTGATAGGATAAGGGCTTTGGATAGGATTAGGCACTGTCATCTGATAGGAATTGTTTCCCGGCTCGTATTAATTTACATGTATAGGCCGTGGATGAGGCCAGTGAGTTTACCTGTTTGGTGAGGGATAGGGTCGAGTCGAGGTAGAAATCTAGCGTTTTTACTTCTCTGGCGACCTTGATAGTGTTCCCATCGATGATGAATGCTGAGTAGTTTGGTTTCAGTTTAGAAATGCGAGCAGCGGTGCCCATGATGATGAGCTCAGTTTTGTCATCGTTCAGGCATAGGCCATGGTTGGCCATGCCTGAACGATGCTATAGACTCTGTTCACCAAAGCCAGATCTTCCCCATAATCCCCGGTAAGTGGTAGGAGAATCTGAGTATCGTCTGCGTAATTGGTGTAGGTGATACCCAGATTGTCAAGGTCGTCAAAGAGTGGCTTGGTGAAGATATTGTAGAGTGTTGGCGAGACACAAGATCCCTGGGGCACTCCACAAGTAATAGGTATCGGGTCTGCTGTCGCTGAGGGGGAGAACACTCTCATGGTCCTGTCACTAAGGAATTACTGTATCCAGACTATAGCCTCCCCTGAAAAGTGGGCCGCAGAGTCCAGGTGATTACACAGGACACTATGGTCCACCAGGTCAAAGGCGGCTGAGAGGTCTAGTAGGAGGAGGAGTGCTAATTTACCCTCGTCTCTGAGTGAGTCTATTTGGGCCTTTAAATCGATAAGGGCAGTCTCTGTGCCATGTTGGGGGCGGAAGCCAGATTGGCAGGTGCCAAGGAGATGGTTCACCTCAAGGAAGTTCTGAATTCGGGTGTATGCTACCTTATCTAGTATTTTTAGTAAGAATGGCACCGTGGTGATGGGCCTGTAGTTTGAGGGAATGTTAGGGTCCAAAGTTTGTTTTTTCAGGAGGGGGAGTACCCAGGATTCCTTTAGGTTTTGCGGGATGGTGCCAGTAGTAAAGGAGGCATTATTAAGTTTGGTGATAGAGGGAGCTAGATCTCTAGCAGCGTCCTTGATCAGTTCTGCTGGGCATTGGTCGCCTTTGCAATTGGATGGTTTAAGTCCAAGAATGGTTTTCACCACCTCGATCACTGAGACCTTAGAGAAGTTAAATTGGGTGTGTTCTTTGGGTTTAGGTATTGGTGTTTTGTCCAGGGGAATTTGGGTTTGGGATGATAATGAGGCTTTCTTTAGAGCAATTTTTGTTTGGAGGTTGGCTACTTTGTTAGTTAGTGCCAACTGTATGTCTGTGCACCAAGTTTTATCTTTAATCAAGTCATCCTGTACTGCAATAGGGGTTTCCAATTCTTTTAGAATAGAGAAGAGTTGGCTTGGATAATCCTATTGTTATACGTTTCTTCTTTGGCCAGGATGATATCCTTTTTGTATTGAGTTGAGATATGTATTAGATTATTTTTATTTTCTGCAGTAGGATGTAGGTTCCATACCGTTTCGCATTTTCTTTTCTGTAATCTTGGGTTTTTTAGGTGGGGTGTAAACCAAGAGTTAAGATGCTTTTTTGGTTTACTGTTCCTAAGTTTAAGTGGAGCAATGCTGTCGAGAGCTGTGGTCATAGCATTATTGAATTCCTCCACTAGAAGGCCTGGGTCAGTATGACCAGGTAAGGAGTTAAGATTCGGTAGGATAAGGGGTAAGATATTGTATGCTGTGATATTTTTTCTTGTTTCTAGTTAATGTGGGTGCGGCCAGGGGGGGTGTTAGAGCAGTGGGTCTTTTAGTATTGAGAGTTAAGGAGATTAAGTGGTAGTCAGTCCATATTTGGGGGGCGATGGAAGTAATGGATAGGTTACAGTTGTGACTGGCAATCCAGTCAAGTGTTCTCCCTTTGGTATGGGTGGACATGGTCACTTTCTGCGTGAAGCCTAGTTCTGTCAGGATGTTGGCTACGGTGGTGGCCTGGTGATCATTGATATCATTGTACCCTAGGTTGGAATCTCCTAGCACTAAGGTTTGTGAGGAGTTTTTTAGCTTCTCAGACATAACAGTGGTAATATCTTCATTGAAGGTGCTGATTGGGCCTGGGGGTCTATGGAGGAGATGGATATTTAATGTTTGAGAGTTGGCAGTGGGTAATTTAATGGAGAGAGACTCGCAGGATTTAAGGTCGGGTGTAGAGGTGATTTTCATAGAGAGATTGGTTTTGGCAATGATCGCTATTCCTCCACCTTGTGAATCTATTCAATCAGCTCTAAGGATAGTGTAGTTGTCTGGGACTGCTAGCGTTAGTGCTGGACCTGCTGCCTCGTGTGTACATTAATGGACATCTCCTCAACATTTACCTTGAACTCTTCTTGGAGCTTGTAGAATGTTGCAGAAGCCAACATGAATTTATTTCTTAACAATTATCAAATGTTTTTTTATAATATGGCAGCAGAAATCACTACTAATTCTCCTGGCTGCCAAGCTCCCCACAAGACTTTGTTAACTTCTGTTTCAAATACCATTTACAAAACAAGGAATGATTTCCACTCCCTAACAACAACTGGGTATACCATGCAATGACCATAATACATTTTCAAATTTCTCCCAAAATGTCTCCTTTTTATTTGTCTTGGGTATTTCTTTAACATATTATGAGCTTCTTAAAACAGATCAGTAACCTTTTTAGTGACTATTTTCAAGAGGGCTTTACAAGCACAGCCAGAACCCTTCCCCATCGCAAATAGCTTAGCTCCTTCAGTAATGTCTGCATTCAGCTCTGCTTCAGGAGGTTGTTTGTAAACCCCCAGAATAAGCATCATCCTGTCTAACCATGATTGCCTCTTCATGCACCTTGGACAAAAATCATCTACGTAGCTTGCAGCCTTTGTCAAAGTTATGGATCACTGTTTGAACTGTGAGCAGTTTCATGTTTGTATTTGTTGTTCATAGTGGGAGAACAGTAAACCACAGAATACAGTGCAGCTCAGTAGCAAGCCCCTTGCAGAGCATGATGGACAGCTAACAGATTGATGATGGGTAATTCAGGATAGATGATTCAGAGATGGAACACAACAGTGATCCAAGGGGAGACTGTAGGTACTTACAGAGTTGCAGGAGACTGATGTACGGGAGGCAGGACATTCAAGGAAGTGGCGTGTCAGGAAACTGAGAGTGCTGCCTCTAAACCATGGTCACACAGCATGTGGTATTTCAGATGTTGTGGACTCCAATAACCGCTAGCCATCACAGTCAGATTTTACTGGAGCATCATAGGAGTAGTAGTCAAATACATCTGAAGGAGTCACATAATGTACAACTAGGCCCTTGACTCTGGGTGGACTGAGAACCAAAGGAGGCCCTGGAAATAACTTTCAAAGTGGCCCCATATCACACATTTTAAGCAAGCCCAACCTCATTCCCATAAGAAGATTTTAAAATAAAATAGTAAACCACACAAAACAGTCATGCTCATGATGCAGAGGCCCACTGGGCCATATCTAGATTGCCCTTAGGCCAGCCCATCCCTTCCTTGCCTCGGGAACAACTTTTGCAGGGCAGATGTAAAGGAGTGAATGATAGTCGTTTTCTTTGTGTGGGAATGTAGTGATCTCATAGGGCAAGCAGGGAGAAGAAGCAGAAGTAGGGGGACACTCATGGATGGTAGGGAACCGCTATAGATAAAGCAGGGGTTTAAAGCGGATGTTTCAGGGTAGAGAGTATCAGAAGATAGTTTCAACCATGTGGCGGGTGGCATGATGTTTTCCCTTAAATGGGCCTGAAGAGAAGCAGAAGACTGTCCAGAAGAGACTGATTTTTCATTTTTGAGGCTTTCAGCATGAATATGGTGGTGTGGTGTGGGGTAATGGTGGGGTAATGGTGTGGGAGATAATAAAGGGCATGTGTGTGGCATACCTAAGTATTTTCTCGAGTAAGGAGGAGTAGTGGGGAAGGCAAGGAGGTTAGCACAGTATTCAAGGTGAGTGATGGTCATACTTAAGATATATTCTTTTTCTTCATAATGGAGGGTGAGTAGAGGGTGAATATTCCTAATAGTGCATAGAATAATCCTGGAAGCAGTTGAAGTACCTGTGATAAAAGGGTGAAGAATTCATTTTCTGTCAAAATGGAATCCAAGGTGTTGGGCCTTATGGTAGACGAGAACAGTCCAGGATAAAATTATATGGCTGAGGTAAGACGATGGGTGGAGAGTAGTGAGGTAGCTGACTTTGGCTGTTGAGGCCTACATCATGAGACATTGAAGTGCCGTCCATTGATGGATTGCTGAGAGGCAATTATAGATGCCTGCAGGAAGGTCAGGGGTGAGAGAAGGGAAATAACATATTTAGATGTCACTTCAAAGCCTTTAAATTTGAACTAAAGCTGGAGTAAAATTGTCTGAATAGGTAGATATCAAGAGTACTTGATCAAGGATGGAGACTTTGGGGACACTGACATGGAGGGGGTAGAATCACAGGTAGCTGTGTTCCATGGGACCGAGAAAGAACAATTATAAATGTATGATGCATTTCAGTCATGATGGGTATCCTCAATTCCAATGTCTGAAGGGTCAGAAGAAGAACATACAGAAATTGAAAAGAATTGTTGACTGTACAGATCTAGGCTTATCTCTTGCTTTGATCACAGCAGTTAGAGATGCATGTCTCTCTTACAGAGAGAGGTAGAATCCAATGACAAAAGGGTGCTATTGAAATGAAAACATCTCACGGTAAGACACACACTTCTTTATTGAAGTATAATTGAAATACAGTACAGAGCTCTTAATCCTGAGTGTCGTCAACTTGTCCTATTGCTCAACTTGCTTGCCTCTTGCTTTCTTGTCTGCTTACTCTAGTGTCCTTTTCTAGTGTCTCCCCCTCTCCCTTCCACCTCTCCCCTCTGCCACCCACTCTATGGTGCTCTCTGTCTCGCCTATCTTCTCTAACTGCTTCTGTATTGACTATCCTGCTCTCCTCACTAAATCTGGTAGGAAGAAGTTTAAAAATGACATAATGGTCTCCAACCAAGGCCTCCCTATCGCTGACACCTACACCAGTGTCTCCTCCAAGGAAACTCTCACCGACATCCTCTTTGTCATTCCTTTGCCTGACCTATGGACCCTTCATATGGTCTTGGTGCTCTCTCCTTTCTCCTCTTCTCCCATTAATGGTGGCACCCATTGGGACGCCCTCCTGGCCTCCTTCCATTCATCTAAGGTCATCATTAATGTTTACTCAAATGGGACTGTCTTGGTCCAAGGCCCTCAGACCAACCTTCACCTCTTTGATAGACACTTCCCACGCCTCATCAATTTCCTTTCTTCTCCTGCTGCCCCCTCTCCCCTTCCTGTGGCTACCTCACCTTCCCATTCTACCTCCTCCATGGCTACCTTGCCTTCTCCTTCCCTCGCTGCCCCCTCTCATGCTCCTTCTACACCTCCGAAGGACATACCCCTGATCTGAACCCCTCCCCGGAAGTCCTTCAAGGATGGCAACCTTCTCCATATTGCCACTCTAAACTCTCACTCTGCTGGCACACACTCCTCTGATATCTGCCACCTTCTGGAAGAACTTGACCTTGATCTCACTGAGACATGGTTCACAGGCAGCTCTGTCACTATCTTTGACAGGATCCTACCTGACGGCTACAAGATCCTCTCCACGCCCTGGTCCAACTGCTCTGGAGGGGGTGTAGCCCTGATCTTCCATGAGTGGATTAATGCCTCTGTCACTCCTACGCAGGCCTACTCCTCTTTTGAATGCCTTGTCTGCTGGTTCTCCCTCTCCCCTAGCCATTCCCTTAGTGTGGCTACTTTCTATCGGCCACCTGGTCAGATCTCCTCCTTCCTCTCCTAGTGGGCGGACCTCTCCTCCTCACTCCTGGCCTCAACCACTGAACTCCTCCTTCTTGGAGACTTCAACATCCACCTGGATGCCTCCTTTCCTCCCTCTGGACTCTTTTGCAGCCTCTGCGACTCTCTCTCAGTCACTATTCTCCCCTATGGCCCAACACACTCTGCAGGGCACACTCTGGATGTTTTGATCACCTCAGACCTTCTCCTCTCTGTCCCTCTCTCCACTGTTCTCTCCTGGAGTGATCAATTTCTCCTCTCCTCCCACCTCACCCTCGTCACCCCTCAGGCCAAGCCACTTCCATCACTGCCACCCACCTTCTCGGTCATCCGACCCATGAATCGCGTGTCAGTTGAAGCTTTTGCCGCCACCTTCTCACCCTCCCCCCTTGGCTGACTCTCACCCTGAAACACCCCTCTCCACTCTCCACTCTGCTACATCTGATACTCTTGATGTCATTGCTCCTGTCATGAGAATCCGCCTGAAGCCCAAAGCCAAGTGCAACTCCTGGTACGACTCAGTCCTCGTCTCCCTAAAACACAAGTGCAGGGTGGCCGAGAGGACATGGCGTGCTTCATGTACATCCGCAGACAAACCAGCCTGCCGCCTGCTCCAAAGGCAATACCGGCTCTCTGTCCATACCAAGAAGAGGGCTCATATCCAAGCCCACGTCCCTACGGCATCTAATAACTCAGCTGAACTCTTTAAAATCTGCAAGGAACTGGTCAATCCTGCCGCAGTCTCTACTTCTCCTGTGCCATATCAGGCCATTTGCACGGCACTTGCTTCTCACTTCATCTCTAAAACTCAGGACATCTTGTCCTCACTCTCCTCCGACCCCCTCCCTCCCTCTACTCCCTGCTCTTCCGCTCGCCCTTCTGCAGCCACCTCTCCTCCCTCCTTCTCTGCTTTTCCCCTATTCTCCGCAGACAAGGTTTCTAGACAAGTCCGATCTATGAAAGTCTCATCGAAACAGGTTCACCCCTGTTCCTCCAAAACTATCAAGGACCACATGAACTCCCTGGCTCCTGCCCTGGCTGATGTCTGCAATCACTCCTTTGACACTGGAGTCTTCCCATCCCCCCTGAAGTACTCCCTTATGCACCCTCTTCTTAAGAAACCCTCTGCCGACCCGTCCTGCCGGCAAATTATCGCTCCCTTCCTGGGCAAGCTCCTGGAGAAACTAGCAATCTCCCAGCTTAATCTCCACACTGAATCTGTTGGTTGTCTTCATGACCATCAGTCTGGCTTCAGAGCTGCCAGAAGCATGGAAACTGCTCTCCTGAACATCCGTGAAGATCTGCTCTCCAACCTTGACTCTAACACCCCTTGCATCCTCATCCTGCTTGATCTCTTATCTGCCTTTGACACTGTCAACCATGCCATCCTGCTCAACCATCTCCGTGATAACCTGGGTATCACTGGTCAGGCTCTGGCATTGCTGACTTCTTTCCTCTCTGACCGACCCTCCCAGGTCCAACTTGGGTCCTTCCTCCCTGCTATCTTTTTCTCTACCTGTGGTGTCCCCCAGAGGTCTAACCTCTCTCCCTGGCCGTTTAACCAATACCTGGCACTCCTTGCCCACCGCAGCCACTCTATGCCTCAACATTCAGTGCTATGCGGATGACACCCAGCTGATTTTTAGGCTACCCTCGGCCTCCTCCTCTCCTTCCCTCATCTCTGACTGTCTGTCTGCTATCCAGGAGTCGTGTGCCGCCAATGACCTCTGTCTTAATGCCAGTAAGACTGAGATTATCCTCATTGGTACACCCGCTCCCTTCTTTCCTGTAGCTCTCTGGCCGGCCTCTCTTGGCCCTCTTCCTGCTCCCACCTACAAGGCTAAAAACCTCGGGGTCATCTTTGACTCCACACTCTCCTTCGCTCCTCACATTTCTGATGTCTCTAAGAAGTCACACTACCAGCTGCACCTCCTCAGAGGTATTTTTCCTTTCCTCTTCTTCCCCCAGAAGCTCACTGTCTCCAGAGCTCTGGTTCTCTCTAGGCCGCTTCTACTCTACACCCTCTGCAACTTATCCAGAACAGGACTGTGAGACTTGTCCTTGGCCTCAAACCCAGGTATCGTATCTCTCCAGGACTGAAATCACTGCACTGGCTCCAGGTGGCTGTGAGGATTAAGTTCAAAACCCTCTGCATCGTCCACAAGGCCTTCTGGGGCCTGGGGACTCGATACCTTCAACTCTCTCTTCCTAAATATCTTCCTTCTCAAGCACTTCGCTCATCAGCCTCCAACTCCCTCAGGGTCAGTCGCTTCTCCAAGCAATGATTTGGTAGTACATCTCTTTTTTCGGCTGGTGCCTCCCTCTGGAACAGCCTCCCTGGCTCCCTTAAACTTGAGGAGAACCATCTCCGCTCCTGGAAGCACCTCAAATCCTTTTCCTTTGCTTTTGCTTTTTCTCCTCCTCTCCTCTGCTGACTTCCTGGCTGTTACCGGAACTGCACTGGCTACCTGGACACCCTCTGATCTTGGACCCAGATCCCTCTCCCGCCAGCATCACACACCTGCGCTACCCTCCTGGCAACCCCGCACTTGGGGACTGTTTCTGTATCCCTACAGTCAACCTACAATCCCTGACACCTGATGTCTGCACTTAACCATGCACTTGCCACCTGCTGGCAGTTACTTTCTTATTGTTATTATCTATTCTCATGTACTGCACTGTCCCTGCCCCCTTCCCACGCACTTGCGCGATCTGAATGATACCTGGCCTAGTAGGATTGTTGTCTGTCCTCCCTTTGTTCCCCTTCCTTGCCTCGTCGCGCCTTGAAACACTTGTGTATAGGCACTTTATAAATGCCATATCATATGATATCACATCATGGGTAAATGGACCCCCAGCCACCTTCACTCCTCTGCTTGCTCCTTTAACTGTCTCTCATTCTAGAACCCCAAAACATCTTAAACCTCAACAATCCTTCCCCATGACATCATACAAACAAAACAGGACAGAATATGTATTACAATATAACAAACCTTGCCACTTGCCAACAAAAAAACAAAAATAAAAATGAATAGGATGAAGTGTCGCCCCTTGACAATCTCTCACCTCAAACAAAATGTGCAGCCTCTCTTCCAGCCAACATTCCTTTATTCCAGAAGCACCCGTCCTCCAAGTCCACAGCATTATGAAATTCCCTTCTTATTCTCTGTGGCCCCCAGAACCTCTTCTCACATTTTGGCACCCATCTAGGCTTCCTAACAACACTCTGCCCCCAACACCCTACTCACTACTCCTCACATGGTTCTGCCAATTATATCTTTCCTTCAAGCGCAACCCATCGGCATGCACCCTCTCCCTTAACTCACTATCATTACACTCAACAAACCCTGATCTACCCAACCATGGTGGATTGGTCACTGTGTGTGTGGTTTCCTTCTCCTCAGAACGGAAGAAGAACTATGCTGTCATGTGGCACTAACCTGTAGGCACACACCCTCTTTCCAACAAGTTCCTCCCAACTCTGCCAGTGTCGGTAGTCATCCTCATCCCCTGCATAAGTGTGGAGATAACCGTTCAACTGCACTGTTGGTCTTAGAGAGATATCACGAAGTACGATGGTGTGTCACCCCAATTCTCCCAAGAAATGGCTCCATGATGCGAGAAGTCAATTTTACTCCATTGACTCCTGGGAAAAAACTCACTCTAAAATACATTATCCAGAAACTAAATCACTGCCTTGGAGTCTGGCTCAAGAACAATTCTTTCCTAAACCCATTTGGAGAACATATCAGTCATCACAATGGCTCACTGGGCAATTAAATGGGACTTCATGGCTGAAATAATTCATCCACATCATATCCGCATCCCTACACACAAAGCATTCCTTCACCAACCCCTCAGTCTCAGCATCCAGTCTAGGCCACAAATAATCTCCTCTCAACATCTCTTTGTTCTGAGTCATCCCCAAATGCCCCTTATGAGACACTTACAAAATCCTTTATCCTGACTCCCAACGGCGGTACGAACCACCCAGCTTTACACAAGTATTCACCCTCTACCCTCAACTCATCCCTTACCTTGTGATACCAAACAACCCTTTGTTGGATAACCAACCCCTACAACTTGTCCTGACAAAATTCCCAACCCGCTGCAGGTCCACATCCTGTTCCACAGCCTCCGCCCATTCATGTTCTGTAATTGTCCCCTCACAGACCAAGAACACCAGCTCCTCAACCACTTCACAATCCTCCACAATGTGTTCCTCTTGTACCTGATAGCTCCCCCTCGATAGGTGTTCTGCCACCTTATTTTCCTTACCTGGCACATGCTTTACACACATTCCAGTCCTTGCATTTCATTATGGTTCTCGAGTCCGCTTTGAGTCCTTTATTCAAAAACACACCACCCAATGGCTTATGATCCTAAACAACTGAACATGATCTACCCCTAAACGTCCTCACCGCCCACATCACACAAACGGTCTCCGTCTCAATAACTTAAGTTCAGCTCCTATCAGCACACATGAGGAAAAGGCTAAGACCCTCTCAACACCATTTTGGATCTGCAGCAAAACCGTACCCAAACCCAAACCAGAATCACTCACATCAGTCATCACAAGTATCTGCAGTGTTGAAACTCCCCAAACCGGGGCTCTCACAATGGCACCCTTGAAGTACTTTCTTTCCTGCCGGCATGCACTACTCCATTCTAATGGACACGATTCCATACAGAGTTCCCTGATGGTGTTTCACCTGTCTCCGAAGTGCCTATTACATTTGGAGCAATATTGATCTAGAAATGACAAACGACCCTTCTTGTCCTTTGGCGATTCAAACTTCACTATGGTAGAAACCAACCCCTCCTTAAGCCCCACTCCCCGCTCACTCAATTTATGACCCAAGTAATCAATCAACGGCAACCTGGAAATTGCACTTTTCCTTCCTGAGGGTAAGGCCTGCATCTGACAGTATCTTCAACACTGCTGCCAGAAGATGATCATGCTCTATTACATCCCTTCCCATAATCAGCACATCATCTATGAAATGCACTGCAACCTGGACATCTTTCATAAGTGCATGCATCGCCCGCTGAAAGAAGGAGGCAGCAGATACTAGGCCAAAGTGCATTGATGCGTGACGAGTGTGGTTTCATCTTTTGAGCCTGGATGTAACATAACCTGGTGGCATGCCAAAGCTAAGTCATGAGAGCTGAAAACCATAGCACCCACAAACGTACCAACTCACTAATATTCGGAAGAGGAAACCTTTTGACCAGTGCAGCCTTATTGAGATCCCTGAGGTTCACACATAGGCGTGCCTGCTCATTGTTTTTTTTTTTTTTGGATCTGTGTGATATTACGGAGTTGCAATGACCGACCACCAAAAGTCTGTTTTTTTATTTTATTTATTCCCATATATATATGCATATGTGGGGGGAGACCCCCCAGACACTCCCCACCTTACACCTATACATTAGTATTAACTTTACCCCCCCACTTATACATATGCAAATACATGTGGGTCGGACATTTGGTGGTAGGACTTTTCTACTTAGGTAATTTCGTCCTAACCGTTTTTTTTTTTGTTTTTGTTGGGCCTCCACCATGATCAAGACCCATTCTGAGGCCTAGACTACCTCAATAACACCAACCTTCATTCATTTTTCAGTCTCCTTTTTTACCTCTTCCCTCAAGGAAATGGCAACATTTCTCACCTGTGAGACAACAGCCATGGCTCTGTTTCTTTATTTTGACCAATTGAGAAATCCCAATGCTTCCCTGAAACGACCACAGCTTTGTTTCTATGGATTGTTTCTATGGACTATCCTCTTGACTCACAGCCACAACATGACCTGGCACATTGGGTCACATTGTACTCCCCATCTCACTGTGCTCATTCCGTCCTAGAACATGTTTCCTTCCCTTACACTCCAGACACGCTCTGAACACTCCTAAAATTACAATGTGAACACCCCCATAGGGATTCACCTTTACTCTTGGTGGATCCAAATGTAGGACTTGACATTAATCTCTCCACACATCACGTTCAATGAAGGCATTGTCCCTATGTCCACTAGCATATAGATCTCAGCTCCATTCACTACCACAATTGCATGCTGCTTCTCTCCCTCCTTTGGTCTAGAACCAACTTGGCCGGCCAACCCGCTATCTCCTTCAGCACATGCATTTTGACTATCAACATGTTGATTTTCGGCAGGAACCTCACCAATTTCTCGCACAGTCCCAAGAGAAAATGTTTCCCAACAATGGGAAAAAGTGTCCTCTTTTATCACAGTTTTGGCATTCAGTCTTTAGTCCAGGACATTTCTCTGAATTTGCGAAGTGAAAGTGTTACCACACCTAAAACACTGTTTAATTATTCATGCTTTCTGTCTGCGGAATGTATTTATTTTTGAGGTAATTTTTTGGCAAAGTGTAATTTTGTTTAACCGCAGCCTTCTGCTCTTTGTGGTACGAAACTGCACATACCTTATCCAAATTAGACCCTCCTTTCTTTTCAATTTCTTTGGCTCAGGGCATCATATGTTCCATTTTCTTCAAAAGGTCCGGAGTGTTATCCATGCTCGTGTCAACCTTTGTCCATATCTCCTCTCGTATTTTATTCTCTTTCAATTTGAGCATGAACTGATCACGTAGACGCTCATTATAAGTAGCTGCAAAATTACCTTTATTACCCAATTTGCGTAATCCAGTAATAATGTCTTCAATGGTCTCCTCCTCGTCTTCCTCACGTATGCCAAAATACCAGTGTTCCGAAATGATGCCGGACATTTTCTCAAAGTGAATGTCCAACATGAGCAATATTACTTCATATGAATTTACATTTTCCCTACCAACTTGACCATTGCCATCTCCTCATGTCAGAACCCGTCTGGGTTCTGGCAGGATTTTTAAGATCCTGCGTGGTTTAAACCCAAGACTGTACATCAAAAGTGCATGCTTCCGATCAACATAAAAGATGGTCCCTGTATAACAAGCATGTCATCTTGGAAGTGTTCCTACCAAATCTCCCATTGTACCACAAGCTCTCCAGGATTTAAAAAAAAAAAACTGAGCCAGTAAATGCACCATTGTTATGAAGAATTCTTGTTCACTGGTAAAATTATACACCTTTCCTCCTTTTTATAGGTGTCAATTCCAATAGGTGCCTGACCTTTCAATGGCCACTAGATAAGAACGTGCAGTCTTTTCTTTAAAAAGGTTGGCTTACAGGCCTGATTTTAATATGGCAGATGCTGTGCCTAACTGGAAATTAGCCACCACAGTGTAGGAGCCAGAACTGTCCCATTGTGCGCCTGACCATAAATGGCCACGCCAGGGCAGCGCACGTGCCATTGGCCAGTGACACAGCCCTCCCACAAGTCTTACCAGCACGGTCAACTTACCGTAAATGGGTGGCATGCTTGACATTGCCTCGACCCTTCAATTTATTTTGATGGACATTGTGGAATTTGTGTCGGCGATGCTCACGGAAATATAAATATGCAATGCTTGCACCAATAAAGACCTCACAATCATCATAAAATGGATCCATGAACAGTGCGAACTTTGAATCATAATGGACAACAACACAAAAAATCCTTCCCTTCCTGGTAAACAGCAGATTCCAACTAAAATATTTCCCCTAGCATTAAACTGCAATAACAAGCAGTCTCAATGTATCCCAAATTTATCTCTTTCTCTATGTTAAATATTGCCCTCTGGCAAGGGTATAGTAACCCTAGCTTTTTAAAGTTTATTAATAATAACATGATGCAGGCAATTGTTACTCAGAAAGGGTGGCCTGATAACCAGAGACCCCTAAAAAAAAAAAAAAATGCCAAAAGCTTAGTGTAATGCCGTGCCCTGTTGATTGATTGATTGATTGATATTTATTTCTATCATGCTAGTACACAAGTGTTTCAGAGCGCTACAAGGCAAGGGAGGGGAACAGGGGAGAACAAAACAGCGATCTTACTAGGCCCAGTGACATTGAGAACGCGCAAGTGCAGGGGAGAGGGGGCAGGGGAAAAGTGCATGGAAGTGGGAGAGGTGGAAAGTGTGAAGCAGAGGAGAAACAGATAAATAACAATAAATAAATAATAAAGGCAATAAACAGTGGTAATGCAGCTAGCAATTTGCAAGTGCTAGGATTAAGGCAGCAGACATGGTAGGTCTGATAAGTGCAGGAAGAAAAAGGGGGGGCTGTATGGTTACAGATACAGACCCCAGTGCAAGGGGTGGCCCGGAGGCAGTGCGGGAGGGTGGCAGGGTGAGCAGGTACCTGGGCCTCGAAAGACAGAGGGTGGTCAGGTGCACGGTGCCAAGAGAGAACAGATCAGCAGGGGAGAGGGGGATCGAAGGTAGAAGAAAAGAGGAAGGTCTTGAGGTGCTTCCAGAACCAGAGATGGTTCTCCTCAAGTTTCAGAGTGGCAGGGAGGCTGTTCCAGAGGGAGGCCCCAGCCGAAGACAGAGATCTACCCCCAGCTTGTTTCTTTGAAAAACGACTGACCCTCAGGGAGTTGGAGGTAGAGGAGCAAAGAGCTCGAGAGGGGTGGTATTTGAGGAGGGACAGCTGAAGGTATTTTGGACCCAGGCCCCAGAAAGCCTTGTGGACAATGCAGAGGGTTTTGAATTTAATCCTTGCATCCACTGGGAGCCAGTGGAGAGATTTCACAGCTGAAGAGATACGATCCCAGGGCTTGAGTTCAAGGACAAGTCTCGCAGTCCTGTTCTGTATTAGTTGCAGAGGGCGGAGAGTAGAGGCAGGTAGATTTAGAAAGAGGCTGTTACAATAGTCCAACCTAGAGAGAACCAGAGCTTGGGATACCATGAGCTTCTGGGGGAAGGAGAGGAAAGGCAGAGTACCTCTGAGGAGGTGCAGTCGGGAATTTGACTTTTTAGAGACCTCAGAGATGTGGGTGGAGAATGAAAGGGAGGAGTCAAAGATGACCCCGAGGTTCTTAGCCTCGCAGGTGGGGGTAGGAGGAGGACCAAGGGAGGCTGGCCAGAGAGTGAGGGGAAAGGATGGTGAAGGTGTGCCGATGAGGAGGATCTCCGTCTTGCTGGCATTCAGACAAAGATCATTGGCGGCACACCAATCTTGAATGGCAGTTAGGCAATCAGAGATGAGAGAGGAGGAGGAGGTGGCAGAGGGCAGCCTGAAAATGAGTTGAGTGTCGTCAGCGTAGCACTGGAAATTTGAGCAGAAAGCGGCAATGCAGTGGGCGAGAGTTGCCAGGTATTGGTTGAAAAGCCAATGTTACATCATTATCCTGATCAGCATTGCCTGCTCTGCAATTTCACGGAGCAGGTGCAGAGGTCATAGGTGTCCCCTTGACTGCTGGGGTGACAGCATAGCCACTTCAACACTGAGGTGGTGTTACAAATATGCTCCTCATTTCCAAAATGGCATAATTGTAATGAATGACCATCCTTGTGGCCATTTCTAACATAAGCCAGAGTTTGCAGTATGATGGCTGGCATTCTATATGACATGTTTCCTTTGTGAGGGCAGGTAACCCCTCTCTCCAGTAAGACAGACCCTAATAAGGAGTTATACTGGGACATGGGAATCAAAGTCACGCACTGCACAAAAATGACTTTACTCACACCAGGTTTTTGCATACCAAAGGACATTTTATGCTATGTGTCTGAGAGGTGGCTGGGTTAGTGTGTTGTCAGAGGAAGTTCAACACATTTTGAGAAGAATTGTTTATCTCTGCACTTCTCTTACCTTCCAGTCTGCTCCGTTTCCTTCCACGCAAAGCACTTAGGGTATGATGCAATAAGGCAAGGACCACTTGTCACAAGGTCAGTGATTGGACCTCTTAACGCAGGCTTGCTTTTGTCTCGTCCGCTGAAGCTGGCATGTCCTAATCACTTGGATGCATTAGTGAATATTGTCACTGTGAAAATGTTGATGAGAGCTTGGAATGTTTGCTTGTGAACAGTGTCCAGCTCAGGCAGTTGGAGAGAGCTAGCGTGGGTGGTGGGTGCCTGTGGGTCCCCTCTGGGGCTCTGCCCCTTAACTGAGCTACCTACAAGTAACATCATGCATAAAGGAACTTGAAGGCATGCATGAGCCGTAAAGAGGTACAAAGAAAATGTTACCTGCTGCTGGTGGTGCACAGAGATGTCTGCAGACTGCATTGCCCCCAAGAGTTGGAGTTGCTTAAAGGGACTGTGCATTCACCCCGGGCTCGTAAAGTAGAAGTGGTTCTCCTGAGGACACTGCCAGTGTTATCTGGGCACTGAAATAGAGTGAAACATGCGTCACCTAAGATATCAGCGCCTGATTTTGCCCCTGAGCTCTTCAGGATTCATGTATGGTGTCCTGAGTAGGAAGTATGGTGTAGTCCCAGCTTGCGTTGCAGGGTCGGAGTTCTGGAGTGTCCTGCAACTTTGGGTGATGTGATGATGTCACGGACATTGCAGATGGGATGGCAAACACTTGGAACCCCTTACAAGTGTTCCATGACGTGTTTGCAGCGTGTGGACACTACAGAGCTCTGGGATATTGGAGTAGAGGCTCCTCAACGTTCCAACATCCCCTACGTGACAGGAAAACGCCACCATCGATGCAAAAGGGAAGTTCCTCTATGCACTGGAATGGGGTGCTTCCTGTATCTTTAGGGCAATCAGGTATTGTGTTGCACCTCTCCCTTTCATGAGGGAAGGATGGACATCAGCGGTCCGATGCACTGAGAGCTGCGATTGGAGATCTTCCGTTGGTGGTTCTCAAAGGAGCTCATGTTGATGCTATGTAGCTTTGCTGTTCCTGAAGGAAGCGGGGTGTTTTGGCATGGAAACGGTGACTGGTTGCAAATGTATTTTTTTATTTTCGTTTAAATAACACGCCTAGATGCAGCTATTGTCTTAAGTTGGTTTTACTCTACCTTGCAAATTGTTTTGTTTGGTTGGCGGAAGTTAAACTATCTATCAGGTCAGTGCTAACAGCTTTGGAGTATTTGCATTGTGGAATTCTGCAAGGAATTGTAGGCATTGGACTGTCAACGTGCATTGGTATTTACGTTGCCTGCAACCACGTAAAAACAATTTCAGGTATAGCTTTCATGCATTTAGGAATTGTATGTTGTGCTAAAGTTATGAATAGCTTGTGGTAGGATTCTCAGTTGTGTGTATGCTCGTTGGAAGTCTGTATTTATGGTACAACTAGCATGTCAGCATTTCATTTTTCAAGGTTGCATGGATAACTAATATGTTAGATATTTGGTTGAAAGAACAAACTATAAGGTTTTCAACTCATGATGTTTAGTGCTTAACTGTTTGAGGATGTTTAGGTTTGCATAGTTTAACACTACAATGACAATTAGGTCTACATATAATTTGAATGCATGCCTGTTTGCTGCTTGGAGCAGACGGTCGAGTGTTTTAATTAACAGTTTTGGGAGAATGTATGCTCACATGAGAGTTAAGGTTCTTAACTTGTAATTGTAATTTGACCGGTAAATAATGATTATTAGGACTTTACATGTTGAGTGTAGTTTAGTGTGACTTGGAACGCCTCCCGCACATGTAGCTGTGATTATGTGTACATGTGCAACACCTGCATTCTTGCAGGTAAGGTGAGCAGGTATAGTTTCTGCCTGTTTGCAGGTTCACCTCTGATTTGGGTATGTAATTTCTGTAATTGAGGTGCCCTGAAATGAGTAGATGGCTCAAGTAGTTCTTCATCAACCGTTGTTAGTTTTACCAACCTATGCATATCTGGTAAGTGTTACTTTTGGTCTTGAATACCTGTGTGTGCCATGAGCAGTTACCGGTTTTGCTGTTGGTTGAAGCCCTTTTCATTTTATTTGTATTTGTCTGTTAGTTGTTATTGCTCATCTGTCGTCCATCTCAGCTTCAATGGTGTTGTTTTAAAGGCCTGGTATTGTGGGAAACACTGATTGTTGGCTATTAGTGTTTTTTGGTAGGTTGTAGTAGTCTGTCTCCCATGGAGAGAACATCCAGAATGATTTGGGCAAAGGCGGCATGTTTATTGAATGAGCTGTGGTACACGGTGTGCCCATGCAGGAACACGAGTATGGTTTGGCCGTCATTCATTGGACTGATCAATGTTGGATCCTGAGCTGTGTGGCCAGTGGTCAGGATGGTCTAGTAGTTTGGAATTTTTGTGTGTGGTTCTTTGTGCAGTGTTTCACCATCTCACCTGTACTCTTTGGTGCACATTACTCTTCACTCTTCATCCCCACCCTTTACCTTTTTTAATATTAACAAGGGGAAGATGTGTGTGTGGTGGTGAATGATGTGTGTGTGTGTGTGTGTGTGTGTTTGTGTGTGTGAAGTGACTGTCCTCACAGTGTGTTTTATCCTCCTAAAAGTAATTATGGAGAAGTAGTTTGAGCTTGAATATGTCTGTATCCATGTATTTTATTAGGCTGGACTCTCAGTAGTTTGTTCTGCCTCTTGTATAGTATGGACTGTCGTCAAGGTGTGTACACTCTTGACGTAGGCTTCATGCTCCAGAGTGGCAGTCTCGAGACCTGGGGTGGCAGACCCAAGTAGAAGGAGTTTTGTTCCTGTTTATTTGGTTGTGTTCTGTGGTGGGTTCATGCTTGGGTGTCGCAATGATCAATGTCCGAGGTGATCAGGTTATTTGGAATATTTTAGGATGCTGTGATGTTATTCGGACATGCATACAACCTAGCGCTATAGGTGCTGAGAGTCTGTGCATACTTTCTCACATATGCACTTTGGTTTATTAAAGATGTGAGGCATGTCATATTCTGGTCACTTGGAAGCATGAGTGAATGATTTTGATGAGTGCTTGGAATGTGTGCTTGTGAACAGTCTTCCAGCTCATGAAGTTGGAGAGATCTAGAATGGGTGGTGGATGCCGGTGGGTCCCCTCTGGGACTATGCCCCTTAACTGAGCTACCTACATGTAACATCATGAATAAAGGAACTTGAGTGAACTTACCTGCTGACTCATGAAACAGTAGCCATTCACCTATTAAAAAGGGGTCTACCACTCCTTTGTTGGCTCACTTTTGAACAATCCAGGACATGAGTAAGAATTCATATGGGCCTATTTTAGATGACTTAATCTTTCCAAAGTGTTCAGTCATTGAGATGAAGCACTGTTCCACGGTAGAGGAAAGCACCCCTCTCTACCCATTTCCAGGGCACAAAGGGGTGACTCTTGCTGAGGGCCAAGACCTGCCACTCTACACCAAACCTCCCTAGCGTGGGAGAGAAGAATCTGAAAGGACTCATTCTGTCCTAGAGCCCATGCCATGGGCCTTGCAACATAGAATGGCCAGATCGTCAAAAAACTGATCAGACTTTATTTGAACCGTGTTCACCAAGTGCAAACCAGAGGAAACCCACAGTGCTGATTTTGGCACTCTAGCGATCTTTGAGCCATTGCTGTTTATCATCCATTGATCTGGCTTGCTGCTGCATCCTGCCCAGCAGAGCAAACGATCCAATAATCTCCAACAACCCTCTCACCACTGGAGACCAACTCAAACCACTGTCTTTTCGAACCTTGAGTCTGATTATCAAAGTCACCACATTGAACAAATGGACCTCAACTCGAACCACTGGGGAATTGTGTCTCACATGGACCCGAACCAGCTGTTACCAATGTCTCTAACTGACACAACACCTAGAAAACCCTGTTGAAACATCTGGCCTGCATGACACAAAATCCTAACGGAGATTCCACTTCTTACCAACTAGATGTCAACTCAACGCCTTGCACCTGAACAATTTGCTGCACCCGAACCTAGTTGGATGTGCACTGCAGTACAGCTCATAGTCTGGTTGGATGCTATTGAACAGCTGAACATTGAAATACAGTACTTTAAAATGACTCTGTTCCCCTAGTCCATATTTTGGTGACCTATCGACTGGATATGTCCCCTTGGCAACTACTTCGACTAATACATAACCTTGTTGAATTTCATGCCTAATGTTTTTCTCTGCAGAAAACCAGAGTGCTGCACCATTATATAATAGCTGATATGCACTATTCTCTAATAAATACCTAATTGTCCTAACAACCTATGTGATAACTCTTTGTCAATATTATTTTCAATTGGTGCTTGATTCTTTTGTTCCTTTGCATCATCTCACAAAATAATCTTCTAATCCTTGGTACTCCATTGAACTACGGACCCTTAAACAATGTTATTGCAGGAAAGAAAATCATAGAGAAAAAACACATTTCCTTCCTTCCTGTAGTTCAGATTACACAAAGTCAATTTTCGCAGCCAAATCAGCTTTTTTACCAAATCAAATTATGTAATCCATTAATAAACCTTCCAGAAAATTCTCAATTATGAATCCATCTAGCAATTATTCTTGCTTCTTTCAAAGCTTGGACCTTTCTTTTCACCTAGCAACCCGATTTAATAACGTGTTTTATTATATAGATTTGCACAATCTAATTAAGTTTCCAATTCACTAAAAATCCTGCTGCTCCTACGGAATGCCAACCTCGCTCAGCACCAAATCATTAACTTACCTTTACAAATGTTTCACACAATGTGATCTCTTCTTTAATGAGCAATCTCAAACCCAAGCTCATCCTGCGGGCTTCACCCAGCACATCACGTAGTGTTTTAAATATATCCATTACACAGGGGTTTGACCATCCAGGAATTAAATCCAATGTAATCAGACCCGTGATAGAAAACTTCTCTTGATCCTACAGAATTGGGGAATTATGGTCCTATAGCTGGTCTCTCCTAAACGGCTAAGATCCTGGAGAAAATGGTGCAAGTGCAATTCAGGGACTTTCTGAAACACAGTTCTATTCTGGATTAACCCCAGACTGCTCTTGTCTTGGTCTGGGAGGACCTCCTATGCCAGGCTGACCATGGCTATCTGCCTCTGCTAGTCATGATAGATCTGCCCACCGCCTTCAATACGGTGGACCATGAACTTCTGCTTTTGCGATGGAAGACACAATAGGGGTTTCTGGTCCTACCCAGGAATGATTTCATATGATTCTCTGTGAGAACACAACTGGTGAAAAGTAGTCATTTTATTTCTAATGTATCTGTGGCTATCTGTGGTATCCCCACAGGGCTCTTCCTTATCACCTCTTCTTTTTTTAATAATTACATCTTACCTCTTGTATCTCTTATTAGAAAGTTTCTAATTGGGTTTCACTTGTATATTGATGACACACATTTATTTCAAAAAGTATCTGGTCCCCAAGAGACCTTTGAACAACCCCAGCTTTGTTTGGCAGAGGTCACATTTTGGTAGACTAATAACTGAACTGAACAGTATCCCAACAGTATCCCAACAGTATCCCAAAAAAAAAGAGCTCATGATCCTGAGACACAAACACATATTAAAATAGTCATTATGTTATCCTCCATGTCCTTTTATGTTTAATCTTCCAACTCCTTTTTCGAAGAAGATTAAACATTTCAGTACCACTTGGCAGGCGGACATTAGGCTGAAAACACAGATTTATTTAGTGGTTAAATCTGTATTTGTCTGCCAATGGGTATATCGGTGTAACTTTGCATATCTCCTTCACTTTCTAATGCCACAGTAGCAGGGACATGGTAAATTCTTGCCTTGATTATGCAAATGCACTATACAGAGGCCTTTCTAATTACCTTCTTCACTGACTTCAGATTGCTAAAAATGTATCCTTTCGGTTTATTTTTCATTCAAATTCTCTCCTACATCATACTTTAGACAATCTTTACAGTAGCTGCCAATGCTCCATCGTATTATCTTTAAGTTACTATTATGGGGCTCATTATGAGTTGGCCAGTACACGGTAAAAGGGCTGGTAACATTTACTGGCACTTTTACCAGACTGTCCGACTCCAAATTTGCCCGCAGGGGTGAAGGATGTACCTCAAGCTAGGAGTGGCAGGTAAATATGACCCCTAAGGGCAAACAACTGCCTGTATTAATGAGACAGTAATATTGTGCCAGTAATGGTGGAAACTCCTTTCCCCACCTGGAGTCCTATGGGACTGATTTACTGTGATTATCGAAACTTGTAATCTGCCAGTATTACTGGCAGAAAAGTACTGGTAACAGTAATTACGTTCTATATCTGATATTTAAATATACCTATTGTTGGGAAGAGGGCAGCCCCATCGGAACCCCCCAGGCGCTTTAGAGTGAGGCAAGATACATTTGAAGCACTGTGATGGGCCAGGGCGGATTTGGACGGAGAAATTAATATAATCAAATATAATCAATCACACAGTGTAACGCGGTTCGTGAGCAACATTACTATTTTGCATAGATATTAGTAAACCTAGGTTGAAGGTGATGCCGGCTCGGCGAATGTGGCATTGCATGCATTAGGCCCACATCGCGAGACAAAGGAAATCTCCAGCCATGCCCCCGCTCCCATGAGGACAGCCCACACCCCCAATCACCACAACGCCTATTCATTGTTCTAACAGTTTTGCAAAGGTGAGTGTTTTACTCAAGAGGATTGCTTTTATTCAGGCCGTGATTGCATACCGGCACCTGGTGTGCATGTTATCTCACACTGGCCAAAGCATGACCCAGCCCATACTCAGACGACCACTAGTTATAGCCCATATAACTGTCTAAACCTTAAGACCCCTGAATTCCATGGCACCATGTGCCCTTTGACCACCAAGCCCAAAGTAACAAGTCCTGAAATGTTCAAAGAGGATGGACAGGGCCCATTGTTGAAGCGACAATTGCGTGATTTGTTTTGCCAGGTGCTGAGATAGATCAAAATGAGGGTGGAGACCTTGGAGCCGGATGGCGTGGAAGGGAGTGAGTGACATTTGTATGTGAAGGTTAAATTGTCCCAGATCCTCCTTTGTGCTCGTCTTTAGGCCTGTCAGGTGCACAGTATAGTGATAAAACATCATTATGTCAGAAGTGTAGTTAATTTGTTCTTTGACCTTCGACGTGTGAAGAAGATGATCACTGCAGCATCCACGTGATGGAAGACGGACGGATTGGGCTGGAACCAATGGGCTGGCATCTCTTTTGGAGAATTTGGATCATGTATAGGCGACCACCAACCAGTCACGTGGGATTTTTCTGTATGTACTGGGTCATGTATGACAAGTTTTTCTTTACAAGATTCTGCTTGCACTACTTTTTGGTAAAACATTCTTAGCAGCAGAGTGCTTTGCTGTTGCTCTCACCTGCATGTGAGACGTGTGAGATTAACACTAGCGGGTTGAATTTTCTCTGGTGTGAGCGTTCTGGGACTTACCTTCACTATGAATTGCCACCTTAATACCTAATTCATCCAATTCAACCTTATAATTATTCACACTCTCCATGACCAACTCAGATGTACTTCCTAATAATATCTCCAACCGCTTTACGCCTTTTAGGAGATTGGTGCTTCTCTGTGGTTGGACTTCCTCTTTGAAACCACCTTCCAGCTTATCTTCGATCAATGACTTGCAGGAAAAATCTCAAAACCTTTCTATTCTCCCAACCTTCCTGGTAATTTCCTTCTTAAATTCTCATCTGTTGTGTGTTCCTTAAGCCTCTTGACATAATCTTTGCCCAGATTTGTTAAACTGTGCTTGGTACCCTAATTAGGTGAACAGCCACACAAATCAATTTAAATCAATCAACTCTATCAATCAGACCACATATCTACACTCAGAACTCAGGTGTTTCTGGCTTGCACTCATGAAAACCACAAGTTTCTCATCACACAAGACACACTTAATTTTATATTTCAGGCAATGGGTCGAAAAGGAAAAATAAGAATGACCAAGGTTGGGACTTCTTGTAAAAATAGAAACATTGCTGTTTTCGGTGTGAGGCCTGCCTCAACTAGAATTGTGTTCATTTTATAGTGGTTGGTCAAACTGTGTACACGCCAATGTATGCTTGGTAGGTCTGACGTCTGTTAAATGATTCTATAATGTGATTTAAGAAGGTTAGTCTTTCATTTCCTTTAAAGTATATATGACCTGAGGTGGAGAGGTATAGTGGTGCCTTTCCATTCCTTTGGATTTGTTTCATGGAATGGCTTGGACTAACTCTTTTTTCCCTTCTAGTTTACAAACTTCCGCTTGTTCATTAAACTCTTCTTCAATCCATATAAACCAAAAATGGAAGTGCAGCAACGTGTTTCCTGGAGGGCTAACTTTTCCGGATTTAATTTCATTTACAGATTTCAAAGCAGAAACTCGGTGGCAGAGAATTGCTGGAGCGTCTCCTTAATGCTTGGCTGCACAATGCAACGCTCGTTAATGTTGATTGTTAGGTCTTCAGGGCACGGCCAGTGTTTCAGGGCTATGTTCTGTCTAAGCACTCTGTGTCTATTAAATAACAATTATTACTGCTCAGCAATTAGCCATGAAAGAGCTTCTCCCGCCATGTGCATTACCCATTGTTCACTGTCGCAATGAAGGCTGGTGACATGTAGCCGTAGAGTGAAAACACACACTAAAGAGTGCTCTTATCCTTAGTTGAACCCTATGGTAGCCACCGGGAAGAACGGAAACCTTTTCGAATCAGCGGCCGGGGGACGGCGCAATGCTGTCGCCGCTGCTGGCACTGCCTTGGCCTTCGCAGGAGCTGAAACTTTCTGAAGCAATATCATTGAAGCTGTGTTAATAGGACAGTTTATTCCTTCCAGCAGATTATTCTAGAAAATAAAGGGCAGGGCAACTGAGCAAATGTTACTTGATGTCTGCCTTGATTCCCAGACTCCGTAGAAAGCCTGGGCAAGCCTCTTTGGGAAAAACCCTAAACCACCGAACATTGTGCATTTGTGGTGGATCAAGCTGTTCCGAACTTTAGCAGTCTCTTATTTATTTATTTATTCGCATTTTTAAAGCGCTCACACAGCCCGGGGGCATCGAGGCGCTGTTACAGGAATATGTTGCGTATTTATAACGCGCTTAATACCCGGAGGTTTCTAAGCTCGGACCCGGTGATCAAACCTGTGCTGTTTCGGGTCCTCTTGTTTGTGGCTGCATGGTTCGATTTCCAAATAAGTCTTGCAAGGTAGAGGCAGAAGCTTCCTAGAGCACTGGCTGCAATAGGCTTTAGATGCAGGATTAAGAGGACTGACCCTTAGGGTGAGCTAGAACATTGAAATAGGTATATATTGAGGGGCAAGCAGAAAATAAAATATGAGTTAGTTGTGGGTGTGGTAGAACATTACAACAGGATTAAGCTAAGGGAGAAGTCAACTGAAGAACGGGTAGAATATAAGATGAACACATTGTTCAACAGAGGGAGAGAAAGAACATCGAATTCCCCATTTTATTCTAACTACTGTTGTCTCCAGTGAGCAGTGTTTTTGACATAACAGTGCGTGCCATTTGCATAGTGCATGTGAAGGGAGGCTAGCACAGGGGCAACGTACTGGTCTTGGAAACAAGACCACGCAGAGCATCCTGGGTCCACGACCGAACTCAGGTATGGTATTAGGTGCGTTAGAAAAAAAAACAATACAATAAATAAAATAAGATGTAGTGTCTGTAACTTAGTGAATACTTTTTTAGTGGCCAGACCAAATAATAGTTGCAAAGAAAAAGGCTGGAATAAATTCAGTGGCTCTAAGTGACTGTGCCATCCTGTGGAGGCCAAAGAAAATGTCAACTTCAGCCAAAATGTCTTACAATTTTTGGAAGGCAACTAGAGTATATGCAGTTTCAGTTATAGGGTAGAGGAAACCCCAATGACTGGTCACTTTGTGTGACATTACCACACCTAACATTTCTTTACAGTTTCGGGGAGGATATCCCAGGGGCAACACGCTCGCCTTGGAAGCAAGACGACGTGGAGCAACACAGGTTCGATCCCCTTGGAAGCAAGATGACATGGAGGAACACGTGACCGATCCCCGGGTCGCGCTAAGAAACCTCTGGGATTAAGCGCGTTATAAATAACCAATTGCAATAGGAGAAGAACACTGCAACATTGTTTGGAGTGAGGCAGGAACTTGTATTACATTCACTGGCTGTGAATCAGTATGCCAATTTCATTGGCCAGACCACATACTTCTTGTTGTGAATAACAACTCGTACAGTTCCTTTGGGGAAAGAGAGTACATTCAATGAATGCAAATGACTCAGCAACCAGATATTTTCTTTTGACTTTTGATGTCAACTTTTCTGGAGCACCTAACTGTTCCAAAGGAAGATGAGGTTCAGCCCACTGTTTTTGGGGCACAAAGGGAGAGTAATTACAGATTGTTTCCACTGATGAGCCAGAGCCACGCGTGAAGCAGTGGAGGATGGGGGTGTTCCTGTTTATTCTACCATTATCCACCCCCCACTAATGATGGGTCTGAGGATACAGATGATGATGACAAACACTCATGATTGTCGGAAAGAATGTATACAGAGGGGTCGCAGGGGCTTCATTCTACAGGTACACATGTAGGAGTGAAGGATACAACTACTCTTCCACACCTCTACGGGCTCTGTCACTGACAAAACGTCAGATCTGAAAGTGCAAAATGTTATCCTGTGCCAGACATCACACCATGTCCAGCACCTCAGCAACTGCAGCCGGATGTGTGAAGGAGGTAAAGTCATCTTGCTCCAGTGTCCAAAGTGTATACGTTCGTCATATCACAGGACAGAGGATGACATCATCTCTCCAACCTCTCTCTGTACAATAAGACTGTGTACCAGCAAATGTCTGGGTCCACGCTGGGCACTACATCTTGGCCATATGATACAATACCGTGGACAGGAATGGTACAAACTCAGAAGACCTCTATTGAGGTCCTCTCCCCACTACACCGTCTTCATGCGACCTTCAGCCCATACATTCAGCCAGGAAAATGTTGTTGCAATTGTGCCTAGGTTCTAGTGACTGACTGCAGTGGTGCTCACGGAGTGCCATATGAATTTGTGCCACAACTGTCTTGTTCTTTTTTTACCGAGCCAGCCGGTTTCACAACCACAGCAATGCAGAGAGACTCACTTCGAACAGGTTACACCGTAGTATGCTGGGTAATTTGTTCTTGTCTCAATGTAAAATTAATGCTACAAGCTGCAAATACAAGCTCTACAGTCCCTGCTAGTAATGAGGGTACAAATGTAGAAAACATGTGTTAGGGAGAAATCTCATTTCTGTGCGAAGTTGTCGTAAATCTCCCCCCGTCTCACCTGTGATCGGGATCTCCCTTGTTCGGCCGCAGGACTCTTCCTGTGGGTGATTCGGGTCTTGAATAGGCTCGCCCGAGCCTCGTCAGGTTGCAGAGTGCGTTCATTTTCCGGGAAGTTCGTGGTTCCAGGGTGTCCAGGATTAGCAAAAAACAAGCAATGTAGGGGGAAGTGCAGGAACAGGAAAAATGGCAAGGAAGGAAGTATGAGGATCAAGAAAGCAAATTTAGAGAGCAAACACACGTCGGGTCACTATCGAAGATAGCGTTGAGACGCGTGGACCCGCAGGGGCATGACCAATTTATAGTACGTGCTACGATGTGAAAGCTAGTGCGTAGCACGGAGCTTGGTACGGCCATGTTGGGAGGAACAAGGAGTACAAGCCCATTGTGACAATGACCATGAGGTCCAGAAGGGGCAATTTTGCCGGGTCATGACAGCATGCCCCCTCCGAAGACTGGTTCCTCCAGGCTTGCCTGGGTGAATAAGATGGAATCTTCTGAGCAAACGAGGGGTCTTTAAATTAGAAACTGGTTCCCATGGTCTCTCGCTAGGGGGGTAGCCTTTCCACTCGACCAGATATTGTAATCAACCCCTTCTATACCTGGAATCACATATCCTGGACACCTCATATTCCAACTGGTCGTCCACAGCAACAGGTGTGGGTTTGAAGGGTTTACGAGTAGAACTAACGTAGGGTTTCAACAGGGAAGTATGGAAGACTGGATGTATCTTCTTCCAGGAATATGGGAGCTTAAGTTTGAAGGAGACAGGATTGATGATCTCCTTTATAGAAAATGGACCATAATAGCGAGGAGACAATTTGTTTGGTCGTAGATGTCGAGGTAACAGTTTCGAGGCTAGCCAGACTTGATCACCAACTGAATAGGAAGGTGATGGTCTTCTCTTAGAGTCTGCATATCTTTTGGTTCGAGTCTGGGCCTGTTCTAACTGATCCTTGGCCTCTCTTTGTAAGTCGCTCAGCGTCTGAATCCAAAAGTCAAGGGTAGGTACCAGAGTAGATTCTGGAAGAACTGATGGTAAAACAGACGGATGATAACCTTGACTGCAATAGAAAGGGCTGATCTTGGGAGCTGAATGATCTGAGTTATTGTAGGAGAATTCGGCTAAAGGTATAAGGAGAGACCAATCGTCTTGAACCTTGGTGGCAAAAAAACGAAGATATTGTTCCAGGGTTTGATTTACTTGTTCCGTTGCCTCATTGGTTTGTAGATGATAGCCTGAAGAAAGGGCACGTTGGATTCCTAGAACACGACAGAGATGTTTCCAGAATTGTGGAATATATTGAGGTCCCCAATCTGAAATAATCTTGGAAGGGAGGCCATGAAGACGAAAAATATGTTCCAGGAAAATTCCAGCAAGTTCTGAGGAAGATGTTAGTTTATACAATGGTATAAAATGAGCTAAATGAGTGAACAAGTGAATGGTTACCATGATGTTTGTATATCTTCGGGAAGGTGGTAATTCAACAATGAAGTCAGTGGCAATACCTTCCCAGGGTCTGGTTGGCAACGTAGGTTGTAGGAGCAGACCCGCCGGCCTCTGATTATCGTATTTGTTCTGACTACAAATTGCACAGATCTTGATGTATTGAACTACACTGGACTTCATCCCTGGCCACCAGAACTGTCTTTGTATAAGACGGAAGGTGTTGGTTAACCCTCGATGGCCGGAGTGAAGAGTATCATGGCATAGATTCATTACCTTCTGTTGAAGTTCTTTTGTCGGAATGACCACTGAATTGTTCTTGAATAAATATCCTTACTTGATTGTCAAACGCCAGGGATTTTTCTCAGATATGTCCTTCCAGAGTTCAGAAGATTGAGTCTGTACTCTGATTTCTTCCAGGAGATTGATCGCTTGAGCTACAAAGATTGTAGGTGGAAACATTTTAGGATAGATTTTATCCTCCAAGGGAACATAGTTGGGATGCCGAGAAAGGGCATCGGCGATCATGTTTTGCGGTCCAGGAACATGTGAGATTTGAAATTGATATTGAGCAAAGAAGTAGGCCCATCGAGCTTGTCTACTGTTCATGCACTCCATGGATTGTAGGACCTTAATATTTCAATGATCAGTACGGACTTGAACTTCATATTTAGCACCCAGGAGTAGATGTCTCCATTCAGTGAAGGCATGACGAATGGCCAATAACTCCTTCTCCAGAACTGAGTAGTGAGTCTCACTGATATTCAGGGTCCGTGAAAGGTAAGCAATGGGATGTTCCAACTTATCATTGGATTCTTGTTTTAAAACTGCTCCTGTGGTGTAATTGGAGGCATCTGTTTCCACTAGAAAAGGACGATTTATGTCAGGTTGGGCCAGGATCGGGGCCTGAGTGAATTCTTTTTTCAAGCGTTGGAATGCCTTGTCTTGTGGAATAGACCAGTTGAATGGAACGTCTTTCTTCAGGAGATTAACAATGGGTTGAACAATCTCGGAAAAGGTGGGAATGAATTTCAGGTAGAAGTTGGCAAGCCCCAGGAAGGACTGTATTTGCTTTACAGATGTTGGGGCGGGCCAAGCCAGTATGGATTCCACCTTTGAAGGATCCATACTAATTCCTTCTGAACTAAGGACAAACCCCAGATAGTGAACTGATGTAGCATGAAACAAACATTTTTCTGGTTTGGCTAAGAGTTGATTTTCACAGAGACGTTGAAGTACTGCCTTTACATGTTCTTCATGTTTCAAGGAATCCTTTGAGAAGATCAATATGTCATCCAGGTAGACGATAACATTGAGAAATAACATGTCAGAGAACACCCTATCCATAAAACGCTGGAAGACTGTGGGAGCATTAGTCAGACCAAAGGGCATGACTAGGTATTCAAAGTGACCAAAGGGTGTTCTAAAGGCTGTTTTCCATTTGTCTCCTTCCCGGATACGGATCAAATGGTAAGCACCTCAGAGATCCAGTTTCGTGAATATCACTGCACCTCTCACAGCTTCAAGGATATCCGAGAGCAGGGGTAGTGGGTATCTGTCTTTCAGGGTGTGTTGATTCAGGCCCCGATAGTCCAGGCAAGGTCTGAGCTCTTTGGTATCCTTTTTAGGAACGAAGAACAATGAAGCGCCAGCTGGTGATTTTGAAGGTTTTATGATGCCATTCTCAAGATTAGTGTCTAGGTATTCCCGGAGGGCTCTCTTTTCTGGTTCTGAAAGGATAAACATCCTGCCAAAGGGAATCACTGCTGAGGGTTCAGTATCTATGGCACAGTCTTCGGGTCCATGTGGAGGTAAGGCTTGAACGATGGCAGTAGAGAATACATCAGCATACCCTTGATAGATCTCTGGAACTTGTACAATATTGGAAACCATGAGTGGTGTCTCTGGACACCTTGGTGGACCTTTAGGGGTTGTGACTGAGGTATCCAGGTTTAAACAATGGTTCATACAGAACTCCGAGCCCAAGAATAAGGATCCGGCCATCCAGTTGATATATGGATTGTGCCTTTGTAACCAGGGCATGCCCAAAACCAAGGGGTAATGGGCTGATTTTATAATGTCAAACACAATTCTTTCTTGATGATGATTTATGGAAAGATGGATCTCCCTTGTTTGCAGACTTATGGGTCCTGAGGAAAGAGGTCTTCCGTCAATCGCTTCCACTGGCTGTGAAAAACTTCCTGCTTCAAACGGAATGTTATGACTTCTGACCAAATCTTGATCAATGAAGACTCCCATTGCTCCGCAATCCACCAAGGCCAGTATGGGGTAGACCTTGTCCTTGGATGGCGATAAAAAGGCCTGTAATATCACCTATTTGTTTTGTCCAGGAGAGTTCAAGGATGGAATTGATGTGGAGCAAACATCGCTCTCCCGAAACCTTGCTCCATTTAGGATCGGGAGCTGGCATTTCCCGAGCGTCGGGGAGGAGCCAGAGGACATTCTTTAACTAGATGTTTATCTGAGGCACAATACATGCATAAGCCTGTGTGTATTCTACTTCTTAACCTTGCATGGGTTCAGAATCAGTGCTCGGACTCTTGGAATATTCTGTCCTTGTAGTATTCTCTAGGGAGTATCTTTGAATTGAAACTTTATTCTTTTTCTTTTCGGCCTTTCTTTCTTGGATTCTAAAGTCTATTTGCATAGACAAGTCCAGGAGGGTCTGGAATGAACTAGGACGTGTCACCCTGGCTAGTTTGTCCTTAATCTATTCATTTAGACCTCTGCGAAACAAAGTAAAACTGGCTTCCAGGGGCCAATCCGCCTCTTTGGCTAGCTGTTTGAATCTGGTAACATAGGTCAACATGTCTTGGCATCCTTGTTGGAAGTCAAGTAGCTTTTCTTGAGCACTGTGAACCAACTCTGGTCGTTCGAACATAGTCTTGAGTTCCGCGATGAACCCTTCATAATCATCCAGGAGAGCATCCCCTGAATTGAGTAATGGAGTGGCCCATGTAAGGGCATTACCGGAAAGATGCAATATTATGAAGCCCACCTTAGCCTTGGAGTTGTGAAATAGTAGGGCTTAAAGGTAAAATGTACCAAACAAGAATCCATGATTCCACGTAAGGTCTTTGTTGAACCGTCGTATTTATCAACCACTCCTCCCAATAATACGCTGTCCTTGTTCTGCTTTTATATTATGCATCTCTGTGGAAGGTTCTTGCATTCCGCGCATCAGGTCCTGAATAGCATTCTCCATGGTAGAATCCGTATTGATCGTTCAGCGTCTCAAACTGTCCTAAATCTCCCCCCGTCTCACCTGTGATCGGGATCTCCCTTGTTCGGCCGCAGGACTCCTTCTGTGGGTGGTTCGGGTCTTGAATAGGCTCGCCCAAGCCTCGACAGGTTGCAGAGCGCGTTCAGAGTTCCGGGAAGTTCGTGGTTCCAGGGTGTCCAGGATTAGCGATAAACAAGCAATGTAGGGGGGAAGTCTAGGAACAGGAAAAAAGGCAAGGAAGGAAGTATGAGGATCAAGGAAGCAAATGTAGAGAGCAAACACACGTCGGGTCACTATCGAAGATAGCGTTGAGATGCGCGCACCCGCAGGGGCGTGACCAATTTATAGTACGTGCTACGACGTGAAAGCTAGTGCGTAGCACGGAGCTTGGTACGGCCATGTTGGGAGGAACAAGGAGTACAAGCCCTTCGTGACAATGACCATGAGGTCCAGAAGGTGCAATTTCGCCGGGTCATGGCAGAAGTCCCTTCAACCTTAGAGACCCCCAGCTCTTTTGCTGGACTTTAGGACTTTTTCTCACACTCTTATGTGTTTGACCTGATTTGGATTATGTCTTTACTCGGTTTTTGGAGTCTGACAAACTCAATAGGCATTTACTTTTTGTATGGTGACACACAGCACCTTAAGTGCATTGTCTCAGAGAAGTCCTTTATATTTCTCAGAAGGTTTAACTACATTTTCTTGTGTGAACTACTGTTCCCAAGAATAGTAAAGTGAAATTGACTTTACTTACCTTTTCTCTTTGTAGGTTCAGCACATCCCATCTTATGTGGAATGTTGGGGTTACCTAGTAGCTCGGGAGGATAGCGCAGGGGCAACGTGATTGTCTTGGAAGCAAAACAACACAGAGCAACACAGATTCGATCCCCGGGTCCGCATTTAGAAACCTCTGGGTATTAAGCGCGTTATGAATATCATATCAGATATCCTACATTATGAAGCAACATTTTTAATGTTACCCTCACTACATTAAATGGCTGGTGGAAATGGTTTAAGTTTCCTACCATTGTGCTTTTCTAGCGCAAGTTAAATCCTGAGCTGCAGTACAGCACCCATGGGTGACCATTTTTGTCAAAATAGCCCCAGTCTTCTTTTTTTGCCATTTACGGTTTGTGAGGTCTTTCTTGGGGTTTACTCTGTGCGTTAAGCCAGGTTTGAGTCCTTTGTTCATTTTGCCTTTGACGGTATTCAGCCATAAAGCCCATCTCAGGCTCCAGTGTGTCTGAAAATGCAAGATGTGAGGGAGGTTTAGAGGCAGAGTCGACCACTGGGATAAACACCCGATGAAGAAACTGTGAACAAAGCTTGCAGCATCCTCCTGGACCTTTGATTTGCCTGGTGTAGCCCTGCTGCTATGCTGAAACTCCTTGTTCAATTTGACAGAGAAGCTCCGGAAGGGACAACTTCTTCCTTTGGGTTAGTGGGAGCAATTAACCCCGAGACGAACTCCACTGGGCCATCTTCCCTGATTGTCTGTACTTCTTCATTGCTGCAAGAACCCGAGTGCCAGGGGCCGGGTAATCCGTAGTCGAGTGCAATATCTGAAATCCAGCCAGAAGGACCCTCCAAAAGCAGGATGCGCCGAGCTCGAGTCCCCTCACCAGAGTGCAGGACCCAAGGAGTGAAGGAAGCCCAACCGGTATCCGAGATCCACAACGGTGCTGTTAACCGAGCGCTGAAACCACAAAGTGCCGCTGAACTGAAAAGAGCCTGTAGCTACCGACGCCCTCCAAATTGCCGCCACAGGATCCCTCCTCTTGTCCTTCTTTTTGTCCCCATGACTGAGTCTCAGAAACCCAGGGCCTGCATTGTTGCAACAGGACATATTCCAGCTGGACCACTCTTCTAACCAGAGGTACTGTTTAGACTTGGGATACTTACCTCAGTGTCTTTATAGCTTTGTTCTTCTCAGTTGGGAATTGCATTAGCTTACCTTAGAGTTGATTTCAACTCTGCTTTTCACAGGCTTCACAGCTTGTGACCCTACAAGTGATTTCTACAAACTTTCAAACGTTCTGCAAGCCTTTTTATCTAAGAAGTGCCTCAGCGCCATATACTGTGCTCTGTGTTCCAATTGACTTTGGCTGTCCTGGCTCCCTGCAGACTCTTCTAGTCCATTGATGTCCCTCATAAATGATAACTTGTTTCAGACTCTTATTGCTGGGAAAGGCTTGTCTAGATCTGATTGGAAGATGTTAGTGTCCCCGACTATACTGAGAACCTGTTTAACCTTTTTTTGTCTTTCAATTGTATTTTCTTCAATATTAACTCTAATGTAATGTAAACTGGTCTTGTGCAGCACTCTTCAATCATTACGGTTGCCTCGCTGTAGGGAAAGTCTCTGTTGTCAACACTAACTCTTCCTCTGCCTCATCGCACGTTGTGGTAGAAAATTCCCTATGTTATTTCCTGACTCCCCCCCATCTCCTCCTCCTGTGAGACTGGGAAACCCTCTTTTGCCAGCCCTGTCTTGTCCATGGGCCTCATTCCGAGTAGGGCGGTAAGGGATACTGGGCACCGGTAAGGAGACCGGTGCCGGTAATCCCTTACCGCCCTACTACGAGGTCCCTTAGCGGGTCCCTCCTTTAAAGCCTGGTCTGACCAGGTGTTATGGATGGGACCCGTTAAGGGACTTCGGAGCTAATAACGGTACCGCAATTTGCGGTACCGTCGTTAGCGCCTTCCCAATTCCCATTGAGCCCTGTGGTGGCTCATTGGGAATGGCGAAGGGCTTTTCACCGGTCCAGCAAAGGTCGGACTACACCGGTAAATCCCCATTGAACCACACCAGTGCCGGTACCGCAAGCAGCGCCATGACTACCTCCAATCTCGGAACGAGGCCCCATGTCTCCTTCCTCTGTGGCAGTGGCAAGCCAACAATGTTAAGCCCTACCTACTGCCAACATCCTGAGCTGTCACAGAATGACTCCCCCACCTCACTGAACATCGGCTCTGGTCTTGGTTGCCTGGATCCTGTCGGGCAAAAAAGAAGCACACAATTTTGCTCGAACAACTACACCTGTCAAATAACGTGTTTGTTGCTTGAGACATCAATCCCGTCGTCTTACTACAGCTCTTTCTCCTCCAAACACACATCCCTACCTCACTCGATGTCACTTCCTTCCGCAGGACACTAAACTAGAAAAAACACTCGTGACTGTCTATGGCAAACCCATGAATTCATACAAGGTTCTCAGCCGCAAAGGGTAAGGAGACTAATACAGGAAGAATTTGCTGGTTCACACAGACGTTTTTTTTGTTTTACGAATAAACGAGGTAAGAACAGCTTTAAGGCGAGGCAAGAGAAACACATGGATGTAATCACACAACGCCTAGAAGGACAACACACAGCCAAATAGGATTAGGAATGCAGCAGGTAAATGCTATTTTATTTGATTATTTAAACTTTTTTAGTGTGACGCTAATGTGAAGAGGAACAGGGAACACTTGTTTGGGTGTGGTTCCTGAAGGAAATAGCAAAAATAAAGGGAAAGTGGCAAAGATGTCCAGGAGCCAATATAAACCCACAAACAGAAAACAGGGTACAGAGAGAATTCCAAATGTTCTGGAATTGAATCCGCTGGCAACATAGATCACACAACTCTGCACAAATAACTGGAACACCTCTAAGCCATCAATTGATGGCTTGTACTGTACTCTCCTGTTCCTACAACCTAACAAAACCACCAAAGAGAAAGTGAAAATTACCATTTCATTGAATATAAAGCTAAAAGTGCAGTGAGTTTTAAGCATCCCAACCACCCATGTCCATCAGGGTTATGGGAATGCATACACAAAGTTTTCAATGTATGTCTGAAATCTAGATGGTTAGAAATGCCCCAAAGGGCCATCACCAGGGATTTCCAGAGCTTCACCGAACAGAGAAATAGTGCCTTCCCCATATTTCCAATCTAAATGTGGGGGTAGCAAAGAGATATGCAGAGGCGGTACGCAGAACTCTGGAAGGTGAGTACCATTGTAGTCTACTAGCCAAGAAACTGGGGACCACGTTATGGAAGGCTCTGTGAGTAATATTGAGCACCTTAAAAATGGATGTGTTCAGCCACGGGGAATCAATGTAGAGCATGCATGGAGATATGATCACTGCAGCACAAATATAGAAAAATCCTTGCAGCTGCATTTTGGACCCTTTGAGGACTACAAATATACAATTTTGGTAGATTGAGGTAGCATGCATTGCAGAAATCCAATCTGCTTGATAAAAATGCACTCACCAGTTGGATCCTATGTGGAAATGTAAAATAGTTCACAAATCTCTTAAGAGAATGTAGGTGAACAAAACATGACAGAAGATAGAAAACATCAAGCGATTAAGATCTTTCACAAATACTGTGAGGTCAAGATGGAGTAGTTTAACATGACAACATTTAAAGGGAAAATTAATAAAATGGTTGATAAGGTAGGAAAATGAGTTGCAATGCAGAATTCATTGAACAGTAACCTAAAGTCATATCCAGTGACATGACGTTTTGGAAAGTGTGAACAATAGACTTTATATGTAGATGAACCATTGGAAAGATACATCCAGGTTTCTGTGATGAAGAAGTACTGCAGGCAGAGGGTGAGAACAAATTCAGTATCTAGTTGTGGGGACATGTCTTTGCCACACTTTATTTGCACCTTTGTGTTAAAGCATTGCTAGATTTAGCGCACCATGAATTATACATTGGCATGGACAACTTCAATCGGATTGAACTCTGCAAACCTTGTACAATGGGGAAATGGAATTGAGGCAGTGAGGGGAGCCCATAGACCAATGGTATAAGGGCAGAAGTGGGAAGAGACCATAAAACAGTATAGAGGGTATGGCTCGTGGTAAGTAGGAGGGTGCAGCCAGTTAGAAGGGCTTGTCATTGAGAATGACATGACATGCACGATGGGGGTGTGGAAGGACAGAGGTAGGGTGAAGGGGGACCATGCTTCAAAGTGAAAAAGTGAGGTAAGGCATGGGAGAAGCTCCCTACTCATGTTGTAGGGCAAATGCGGTGAAGAAATGACACCTATGGAAAAGAAACCTATGCTAAAGACATTGGTTTCTAGTTTATGTGGGGGGAAATATAGCCCCTGACTTCTAGAACTCAAGAGGCCTGAGTGATTTGGAAATGCCCATTGCATCTAAGGCCAGCACAGAAATGGTGATGTTCGACATAAGGCCTATGGAACAAAAAACAGGCCTAGAATCTAAGGAAAGAAAGCGGGCCTGACTCTAAACCAGAAGTGCTAAGATATGCGAAATGCTTTTCAGGAAGGAGAAGACAGACACATGGCAATGATGTTTGACTAAATCCATGGAGAGCTGCACTGATATTTTGAGAGACTGCAGTGCGTAAAGTATCTTCAAGGGAATAACAGATTGTGCTCCAAGCAGCTAAAGTGAAACATAGTTCATTGCATGTAAAATAAATGCATCCAAATTGACATTATGATAATCAAAATGCTCACTAGACTTTTCAAAGCTTGAACGTAATAGTCTCATTGAACAACCTTCTACATATGGAGAATCCAGAATATGTATTTTGAAACTGTGTGCCTTATGAGATGTCATTTAAAATTGCAATGCCATTGCTTAAATAATAAGAACGAAATACACTTCTTAGATCAGAAACAATGTAGAAACCAGATAAGCCATGTCTGTTCTTGCAGCATGAGTGACCTTGAGGTTACAAGTCCCATAAAAAGTCCATTCGTGTTGCTCACAGGCTTTGAAGGAAGAAGCAAAGGAAAACACAGACCAGACTCTGCTGAGTCCCCTGTCCAAGGAAAAATGAAACTGGAGGAGCAACGGAGGGGGTCGGAGTGAGTGAGGCATGTGGTGCTGGAGTTTGCTTAAATGGGAGAAATTGATTTTATTGCATAGCATGGGCAGCGTGCATCTCACTATGGTCATTCCAGACTTTTATTAAAAGTTACAGTCAACCCCATTTTAACCATGCTAAAAATGATTTTGGTGTGATAAACATAACTGAAGTTATTAATGAAAATGTGATTTGGACCTTCCCCTGAGTCTGACAGATGTGAAAGTTGGTAGGAGTGTGCTGGTAAGAATTAACATGAAGACTGTAAAGTGGCATATTTTTTACTGATATGGCTCCTGAGAAAATTAAGTAAAACTGAATCCCTGCATAGGAAGGGCATGCTGATTTCAGACCAGCCTTATCTGATTTACATTAAAATGAAGATTATACCTGTAAAACGTTGAAAATGTAGGGTACTTGCCATGTTGAGAGATTTTGTGAGCTCAAAACATGACTGAGGCCACATGTCAAAGCAGGATGATGAAGCTTTCTCCTCCCACAGCTGTCCCATATCTCTCCCCATCCCCTTGCCGTATTAGCACAGAGGGGAAAAGTGGGTAGTGAACATCAACCAATCCCTTTCACGAGAATCATGACAGGTTTGTGATGTTATTTGCCCTATAAACCAATCAGTTTCCATTAGAACTGGACTTTGTGCACTAATTCTTAGAGACAGCCTGCTGCCGAAATCTGGTGAGAAACATCCCAGCAGAGAGGCCTAAATCTTGCATTGGAGACAGGAATCAGGAGACATAGAAGCTGACTGGGACCCCTTGGAGGATTCAGAGGAGATCCTTTGATGTCCCAGCAGTGCACCGATGCTCCTGATGTCAAGTTCAAGGCCTCTGCTGTAAGCAAAACTACCCAAAACCATAGATTGTGTAGATGCTATATTTTCCAGCATTGTTTTAGTTATTTTCCCATAGAAAAATATCCTGTTGGTCTCTGTAGATCCCTGGCATATCTAATCAAAGTAAATCAATTAATTCCCCTATAGTGATCACGGGATTGGTATTGGTGGCATTCGAAACCAACAATCTTTTTCATACAGATTTGCCAAAAGAATTAACCCCAAACCCCTGTTTCCACGTGATTTTGCATGGTGCAAAACAAAATTCCCCATTGATCCCTTTCATCTTAAATCAGAAGGGGAAGACTGGTAGTGCCTTTGCAAATGCAAGGTGCCAAACGAAATTGCCCCTTGTTGCATTGTGCATTTACCAGAACCCCAAAGCCATTCCTGTTCTTTTTAGATGTAGCAAAACAAATTCCCATTGCCTTTCTTTCTTTCTTTCTTTCTTTCACATTGCAACAGTGCTAAACATCCCTAAAACAACTTTTCCACTGTGCTATGACTAAGACCACAAAGCTCTGCCTGTTCTTTTTAGGTGTGGCAAAACAAATGTCCTATTGATTTTCTTTCTTTCATATTGTCTCTGTGTTTAAAACCCCCAAATCCAATTTTCCCATTGTGTTCCCACTCTCTGCCACTGGCCTTCCATTCAGAGGAGTCAAGACTAATTGATGTTTGGAGGATGAGGGTTGCTGGGAGAAAAGTATAAATCCATCTGCAATTACTATGTATTGAATTGTTCTTTTCTGTATTGGTGGGTGATTTAAAAAGAAATCATTGTGACTGCATATCTCCATATTATCTCTGTGTTGGTGCCTGTATGGAAATCATTTTAGTCTTGTGTTGCCACAGCATTGGTGGCTGATGTTAACCTATGTGTGAAATTAATACATATATTCTTAATACACAACGGCCTGGTTCCTACTCCATTGTGGCACTGGGTACTTGTCGGGGGTGGGTGCGAGACGAGTTGGAGGCCTTACCACAGTGAACCTTACAGAAATTAAAAGTGCTTTATTGTGTGCCACATTTATTCTAGGGGAAAGGAGCTCCCTGAATTGGGTGTGACCATGTAATAAACCACGACAAAGTTGACGTCTCGTGCCATGCTTGGTAAAGAAGTTTCACTTGTGACAATGCAGTAGCAGCATACTATTTATTTAGGTGTAATTGCATTTCAGTGGATGGAAAGTTGTGTTGCATTGTGAAGGCGCCATTCAGACCTGTACCCTGGGTTTCAGGGTGGTGTGTGGAGATACATGCATTCATTGATTGTCATTGTAAGTACAGGCTAAGCAGGAACAGGGTTGAGATTTTGCCCTTGCATAGTGAGCATATTAGGTGCAGAACACATTTCATAATGAGCATCTAGAAATCAATATGGCCAGGAAGCACCTTCTATCCAAATTGTTTATTAAAGGTGAATGGGTAGAACAGGAGCATGAACTGTGGCAATCTCGAATGATGCAGGAGGTTACCTCTGCAAATGTGGATATGTGGCAACACAATGGGCTGTTACATCGGTCCCTGACAGACTTTTATATGACACAGACCACCATAGATGAGCAAATTAAAATGGCTCATCTCACAGCATATATGTACTTCCATATGATGATCATGGAAGAAAGATACCAGGTTAGTGTGGCCTCTGTGCAAAACCAATTTGAGCTTTTGGATCAAGCACAGAGAGAATTGAAACAATTAGAGGAAAAAGCGCAATGGAGCCAAGAGTCAGAGTTAAAATTAGAAAACATTATTCAGCAGCTAAAATAGGAGTTAGTGACACAGCAGCAAGCACATTTAAAGTGTGAGGCCCAATTGTCTGCAGTGTGAGAGTAGTATCAAGAAGGTGTGGAAAATCTGAGCGTGAGTCAACAAAAATTAAGTGAGCATGGTGTGAACAATAGAGCCTGTTTAGAGGACAATTTTGCATTTCAAACACATATTAAGCAACTTAAAGATGAGAATAGTGAGTTGATCGTTAGGGATGTCATCTCCCAGGCAGAATTCGATCAGAAGCGCCACAAGCTGAATTCTCTGAAATGACAGAGAGAACACCTCAGAGAAGAGAATAGCAAATTGTGTCAGGAAGTGTGTCAGTTAAGGACAGACATGGAGAAAAGTGAGTTAAATTCTCAAGAACTGACCGCCATGAGGATAGAAAATGAAAAATTAAGGGAACATATGAGGCAAGTAGAGAATGACATAGAGCAGGCAACACAGGCCAAAAGTGCACAAAGGGAGAAGATTAGTCTCCTGCAAAAGAAGAGGTTTGAGTATGCCCATACAATACAAGCCTCACAGACAAAAAATGAGTCCCTTTGTGAGGAGAACAAGCGACTAAGTGACCCAATAGTGGCACAAAACAAAGTAATAGAAGCTACTCAAGCCCTGGTATCAGAGCTGAAAACTCAGGCCTCTATATATCACCAAAAAATAGGGGCTGATAAAAACAAATCTGAGAAATTGGAAAAGGAGATGGCCAAATACAAGCAGGCTTTGAGGCACCTCGACCAGTTAGAGTATGGAAAGGCACCCTCTGATCATGGAGTGATGACCTCCTTACCAGGGACGTCAAGCCAACTCACCACATTATATGCACAGGGTGCTGTTAACTCCATGCCTGCCAGTTTGCAAGAACAGGGAAACATGAGGCAGCTGGACCCAACCATGCCCAGTCCAACTGAGCCAGAAGGCCATTCCTTATCAGATATTGACGTATATATACATCTGTATTCAGATTTTAAAATACCCTAGCATGTAGTTCTGACCAGGAGGGATCCTATTATGAAAAGATCAGGGAGTTAGACTAGCCTAAACATAAGTTACAATGGGACCGCCTGGTCCACTTTGCAGACAGAGAAGAACCAGAGTCCAGGTCTCAAAAGAGTATTTTAAAAACTTTCACACATTCAGGAAGGTGGGGGGAATTCTCCAACATAACCGGAAGAAGGGATAAGGAAGATGAGTACTTCCCTGTATGAAAAAGGGAGCCCAAGGTATTTGACCCAGAGAACCCACAGTACCACAGGGGAGAAGAAACCAGTCCCCGTCATTCTGGGAATGATTCTCCGTCTCATAGAGGTATGGAGTGCCTAGAGGACAGTGAGTGGACCACCAATAGTAGCAGCTCTGAGTCAGAGGGCGAGTGGACTCAGGTGCAGCGGAAAAAGAAGGCTGCCAAACAGAACAGAGTTCTTGTAAAAGACCCAATTTGGAAAATAAAACCCATCAAGAGCTTTATGGCACCATATCACAAGAATGCCAAATAATCAGTATGGGAGCATCTAGAACTGTATGACCAAATGATGATGTCATTTGGCATCAAAAATAAATAATCACAATTCCATGGAGTTTGTCAAATTTACATTCTCCCCAGAATACTCCAGCTTCTTTGCAGGGCTAGAGGATCAAGATCATCAAAGATGGTCCACCTATAAGGTGACTATCTTAAAGCATTTCTCAGTGGACAGGAACCCTCAGGAGGCCTGCAAGGCAGCATAAAACCTGCAGTGGGGAGAAGACTAAGCCCCTAGAAAATGTGTACAAGAACTGAAGAGGGCATTTGCCCAGACCTCTAGGCAGGTGAACACAAATAGCCAGGAGGTAATTAATACTTACTTCCGTGCACTCCCAAAATACAAAGTGACCCAACTGGTAAGTGACTTCCATGAGCATAGGACCCTGGATTGGGTGATAGAACAGGCCACCTGGATTTATGAACTACAAAAGCCATCTGAGAACAAAAATAACCCCAAAAAGCCCAAACTGTCTAACACACCCGCTGCTGCAAAGGTGGCAGAGGTGAATAATACCCCCATTTTGGACTTGGAAATAGGGGGTCTTAAAAATACTCCTCCCACTTATAAGCAGAATTAGAGGCAAAGGAGACCCTCTGATCCAACATAATCGGGTGGTAGCCAGGCAGGGTATCCAACCAACTCTCCACCTGACCCTGCCACCTATATAAGCCCTAGGTACAAGGGCAACAGACTCATCCTGGCGTATGTATGGACTCCCCCGGCACAAGTGGGGTGTCCAATCAGGCAAGTACTGCCCCAGGAAACCTCCCTAAAAACTTCCCCCAGAAAAGTGCACAAGACATCGTGTTCGAGTGCCACAAGGGCAAAGAAGAAGGGGGGTGCCCTGATGTAGATGAAGGGCTCGGCTCCCTCTGTAAATGTTTATGAGGGAAGCACTTGGAGTGATGTGGGATCTCTGAGGATGTTTAATGTTGCATTGTACAGAGCCTGGAAAAAGGTCATTATGGTACAGACGATCGAGGAAATGGAACTTCGCAGACGTGAAAGAAAGGCACATAGTGCTATTGACGAGTCCTCAAAACAGTGTGCTCCCCCACGGGATAAGATTTTGCAGGGGGGGAAAGAGAGTCCTATTGAAAAGAGGCTGTCAAGAAAAAATGAATGAAAAGATGACAGACCATGTCTGTTTTTGAAGTAAGTGGTCATGATTTTTTGGTCAAAGAAAGGCCTTACGTTGGGCAAATAAATTCTTCATTGAGACCATGTTGGAAAGAGTCTACTCTGTAAATCCATTGTGCTTCTTTTTGTAGTAAGCTCATTGTGAGATTGGTGGAGGATATGACTGTATCCACTATCCACCATAGGATGTCATCCCCCGTATGTTTTGCTTCCATATGGTGTTTTACGAGTGGTGCACTTTTATTCTTGCATCTTATTCTTGAGCGATGTTCGCAGATCCTTATGTGGATGGGTCTCTCAGTCTGCCCCTCATATCTTAAGCCACATGGACATTCAATCACGTATATTGCGTTTTTGATTTTTGCAATTTTTCAGGCTCTTTAGACTCCATTGTCTATCATTGATCTTGAATTCCTTTATCCTTCTTGTAAATTTACATGAGGTGCAGTTACCGCATGGAAAATGTCCCACTGTAGACCTCAGATTCCATAAACCCAGTTTCGGGCTGGGCTGGAGAATTTGGAGTGTACCAGTTGGTCCCTCAGAGATTTTTCACTCGTTTATATGCGAAACGGGGTATTGGTTCGTTGGGTAAGCTCAATCTGGTAAGAGCCCAGTGCTTGGTTATTGATTTTCGAATCAGGGACGTATGTGCCTGTGTGTAATCACACAGGTGGTTCTTGATTTCTCATTGTTAGTTTCTTCTTTGTCAGTTAAAAGGGCATCTCTATTTAAAAACCTGGCTCTTTTTTGTGATTTAGAGATCACGCGGTGTGGATACCCTCTTTCTGTCAACCTGTGGTCAAGGTCATTGGCGTGCCCATAGAAATCCTTGAAATAGGAGAAGAGGTCACCATTCCAGGACAGGACAGGTACGCAAATTCCCAATTCCCCTAAAAATTAAGTGAGGAACAAGGATGCTTATATAAATTAGAATTATCACCTCCAGCAGCAAGGTTTGTATTTACATCTAACCCCCTAGTTGACCTATAACATGACACCCTTCGAATATTGGTGGATAACAGTGACACTAGAATTATCACTCTGGGTGCAGACACCTTTATCCGAATGGTGGTTGATGCCCAACACTATTCTATTCACTTAGATAATGAGATCATGTGACCAATTCCAAATGACTGTTACAATTTTTACTATGATATCCCTCTGGAAAAGATTTTCACTCAGCAAGGGGGGAATTTCTTGGTGTACTCCTCCTGCCCTTATGGTGGGAAGAGGTGTCCTGTAACATCAAGAAGGACGAGGTGGTATTTCAAGTCAACAGTGACTACCTCCCATCCTTGAAACCTCATGTACAGGCCAACACCATAACAAGTGATCTCTCTACCCAACTGGAGGATACAGCTGAAATTGCCAAACCCAAGGTTTGTCCTGGCTTCAAGCAGATGGTTGAAGGAATCAATCTCGCTGATGCTTGTGAGACCGCAAAGCAAAAGCGGAAACTGAAACACGTGTTTTTGGATTTTCAGGGTATCTTTGCTGTGGATTTGTATGACTGTGGGCGCACAGAGACACATTCAACCTCCATACCTACGGACCCTGAGATGGCTCCAGTGTTTGAGATGCCGGTTGCCTCACACATCTATGGCGTCACCCACAGAGATTATTAAAAACATAGAATCCTGTGGCATAATTTGTCTAGTCCACAGTACCTTTAACAAACTGGTACTGGGGATACTCAAACCCAATGGCCAATGGATACTTTGTGCAGACCTTAGGGAGTTAAATAAACACATCCACATGTCAAGATGGCCCCTTCCCTACATCGATCAGGGATTGGCCCAGATACAAGGGTCAAACGTGTATACCGCCATTGACCAGACCAATGTTTACTGGACAGTACCTGTGAGTAGGGAAGACCAGTACAAGCTTGCCTTTACCTTCGGGGAGCAGCAATATACATGGACCCGAACCACCTTTGGATAATAAACTCTGGCAACAAATGTAATATCTTCTTACATAAGGCCATGCCCAACTTGGGCGAAAGGGGAAAAATAGCCTGTGTAGATGTCTTAATCAAGAGCTCAATTGTGGAGGAACACATAGCTGAAATATTCTATGTTCTGACCCAGTTGCAGAAAGCCAGAGCGAAACTGTCCTTTCAGAAGGCACAGTTGTCTAAGATCTGCATTGACGTCTTAGAGCATGAAATCACCCCTGAGGGTCTCAATCACCAGGGGAAAAAGGTGGAAGCATTTTTGAAAATAAAAGACCTTACTATGCGAGAACTACAAAGCCTTCTTGGACTCTCTAATTATAGTAGAATGTTCATTGAAGACAATGCAGATGTCACACAACCCTTGGTCCATTTAATAACAGCTGGGCTCAAGTGGGAGTGGGGTCCAGAACAATCCAAGACAGTGAAACAACTAAAGAGAAGCCTTTCCCAAGTGCCTTGTTTGGCATACCCCATGAAGAACAAGGAATTCTACTTGGAGACAGGGTTCTCAATACTTAACAGCAGTATTATACCAAAAGCATGACATGGTCAACAAAGCTATCTCGTACGCAAGCAATATTGTGTCTGCTCTGGAGGAAAATTTCAACAATTGTGAAAAGGCACTCCTGGCAATGGTTGTGGGCATTGAAGAATCACCGCCCATTCGTCCAGGGGGAGCACATCATTGTTGAGACTCCTCACCAGACCTTGCAATATCTCAAAAGTGACCGAATCCGAACAGGGAACGTGAGAAATTCCAGAATTACTTTCTGGATTCTGTCCATGCAAGGCTTTCCTGTGGAGTTCAGATATTGCCACAACAAGAAGAATTCCTTAGTGCAAGGTGTGGTTGACTTGCATAACTGTCTCGATGACAAACGTCTAAAGACCAAGAACAAAAATAACATGGAGGCGTACCATACTTCCCCGCACAAAGTCTATGAGGAAGGGGATACCCACAGTTTATGTGGATGGGTGCTACTACATGTTGATAATCATGGGGAAAAAGAACTAGTGGCTGGTGTTGGGAATGCCTGGGTGAATGATGCCCCAGAGCCCTCTGCTGGGTACAAAATAGGTCTCCGAAGTAGTCAGGTGGCATAGTTGACAGCAGTACATCAATCCATCCTCACTGCCATGCAACCCCAACTCAAAGAACTGGTCATAATCACTGATTCAGATTATGTCAGAATGGGTTTGTTAAGCACCTGATTAATTGGAAAAAATCGAGGCATGCTGTGGGCAAATAACAAACCGCTCACGGGAAATTCATCCAAGCAATTGATGACCTGGTCACCTCTAATGAGATGACCATCTATTGGAAAAATATCATAGGTCACTCCAAAATAGAGGGATCAGACAAAACTGTAAATGACTTGGCTGACCGGTTGGTCAAAACCAGAGCCATCCACAGGGATCTCATAGAAACCGAATCCCTGTTGGTGCGATATTGAGATTGCTGCTGTCACCAGGTCCCAAACACATGCCCAAAATAAACTCTCAACTGCCCAGTGGAGTAGGGAAACCCCAGATGCTGATTTGATTATGGCACAAAAAGGGGACTCGATTATTGGGAAATGTTATCAACATATTGAAGACCATGTGAATTTTCCTCTGACCGAATCCGATTATATCAGGAAGAGGACCTTTGTTGATGAAGTTTTGAATCCAAGATGGTTTGTTGGTAGGGATATCCATATCTGGATGTGACCAGTGGGTGGTACCTACCTCATTTCGAAGCATGATGTTAAGTCACACCCATGACGCAATCACAGCCAGTCTTAGGGGGTTTCATACAACTCTAAAAATCTTGCGAGATGTTGCATACTGGGCACACATGGGTCAGGACCTTGAACTATACTTAAAGGGGTGTCTTATGTGTGCTCAGTTTCAGCCAAATTCCCTCACACGCCACGCTCCCCTACAGAAAAGGGGAGTAACACTGCCTTGGTTGGACTCGCAAGTCAATTTCATCGGGCCAGTGATTCGCTCCTCTAGAGGAAACAAGTACATGTTGAACGTGGCATGCTTGTTCACCAAGTGGGTGGAATGTCTTCCAGCCCAAAATTGCAGGGCGGAGACAGCTGCAACCCTATTGATTAGTCACATCTTCTATCATTTCGGCCTTCCTGTAAGGATTGAGTCGGACTGAGGAAGTGATTTTACCTTTGAGGTGATGACAAAGATGCGAGAGATAAGAGAAATCTCCACATTTCCTACCACCCAGCCTTGCTCTCTCTCATTTCGGCCTTTCCCCAAAGGATTGAGTCGGACCGAGGAGGTCATTTTACCATTGAGGTGATGACAAAGATGCGAGAGATACTATGGTTAAAGAGAAATCTCCACATTTCCTACCACCTAGCCTTGAGTGGGGTAGTTAAGACGTACAATAAAATGATTGTGGGAATCTTCAAGAAGTTTATGGTGGACTCTGGACCTAGTTGGGACATCTGATTACCGCTTGTCCTAATGGCCATCAGCTCTACACCATCTTCTGCGAAAAAATATTCACCATTCGAGCTCATGACTGGATGAAAAATGCTACCTCCTCACCTGCTCTACAGAACTCAAGAGCAGACCCTGATCAATGCGTCCACGACTCATGAATACATTGAGAGCTTAAGAAAAACCTTCTGCACACTTTTGCTTAGGCTCAGTGAAATTTAGAGAAGTTGGCAGAGGGGATGAAAACCCACTACGACTTAAAGACCACGAGGAAAGGGTACGAAGTAGGAGACAGGGTCTACCGGTACAATTTCCAAAGGAACCAGACCAAAGAGCGAACGTTCCTCCCCTCCTGACATGGTGCTTTTGAAATTGTCGATACAATCTCACCTGTCACTTATAAGATCTGCATCCCTAAAGGAGAACAGACGACAGAGAAATGGGTTGATAGCAATCAGTTGAAAAGCTGTCATCCCAGACAGATCTTGCAACTGATTGAAGAACCAAGTGAGGATAGAGCCCAGTAACCATATGAAGAGGTAAGGTAAAGAATGGCAACCAGGATGGAGAAAATCACACATGTGCAGGGATTAGAACAACGTATCCTTATTATAAAGTTACCAAGGGTAATTGTCATTGTCCAAGACTATGATGCCATGCAATGTAAATGTATAACTCATTGTTTTGTTTTCAATTCGCAAATCAATACTGGGGAAAATTGTACTGAATGAAATACTTAACCTCTCTTTTATTCTCGGCAGATTAAACAACTCATTGCCTCTACAGGCCGGAGGTGTAGCTACTGGAAAGGGAAGGGCCCAGGACCAAAACCCAAAATCCGAAAAGAGTGGAGTGCAGACCAGAGTGCCACTCCCTCAGGACATGTAAAAGGCAGACGTACTCCCAAGGAAATCCTTGTAACAGACCAGGCTACAAGGAAACAGACACCCCACTCTCTCCTTGCTCTTCTCTCTGTCTCATTAATCAAAGATACAGGAGGAGGGATTTGTGGGGTGAACGATAGCCCCTGAATGCTAGGAATCAAGAGGCCTGGGTGATTTGCAAATGCCCATTGTATCAAAGGCCAGCACAGAAATGGTGACGTCGGACATACGGCCTACGGAACTAAAAACAGGCCTGAAATCTAAGGAAAGACTCTAAAGCAAAAGCGCTAAGATGTGTGAAATGCATTTCAGGAAGGAAAAGAAGGACACGTGGCAATGATGTTTGACTCAGTTCATGGAGAGCTGCACTGATATTTTGAGAGACAGCAGTGCATACAGTATCTTCAAGGGAACAGCAGATAGTGCTCCAAGCAGCTAAAGTGAAACATAGTTCATTGCATGTAAAATAAATAAAAGAATGTAATTTTCGTATTTCTCTCATCCAATTGACAGTATACTATGCAAAATGCTCACTAGACTTTCAAAGCTTAAACCTGGTATTCTCATAGAGCGAGCCTTCTACATATGGACAATACAGAATATGTATTTAGAAACGGTGTGCCTTATAAGATGTCATTTAAAATTTCAATTGTGTGTGAGTTTAACAGGCCATTTTGCTGCTGAGTACCTGAACGGTCATTTCTCCGAACATGAAACTAAGCTTGAGGCCCTTCCCTCTGCTGCCCTGAAGACACAGGCCTGGTTGCCAGAATCAATCAGAGCCATTGCTTAAATAATAAGAAAGAAATACGCTTCTTGGATCGGAATCACAGTGGAAACCAGATAAGCCATGTCTCTTCTTGCAGCAGGAGTGAACTTGAGGTCACAAGTCCCATAAAAGGTCCATTAGTGTTGCTCACAGGCCTTGAAGGAAGAAGCAAACTTAAACACAGACCTGGCTCTGCTGAGTCACATGTCCAAGGAAAAATTAAACAGGAGGAGCTAGGGTGGGGTCCAGAGTGATGACACCCCTGGAGCTGAAGTTTGATTACATGGGAGTAATACATTGTATTGCATAAAATGGGCAGCGTACATCTCACAACGGTCATTCCAGCCTTTTATTAGAGGGGACAATCACCCCCTTTTAACCATGCTAAAACAATTTTGGTGTGATAAACATAACTACAGTTATTAATGAAAATGTGATTTGGACATTCACTTGAGTCCAACAGATGTGAAAGTTGGTATGAGCGTGCCGATAATACTTATCGTGAAAACTGTAAGGTAGCATATCTTTCACAGATATGGCTATTGGGTAAATGAAGAAAAAAATGAATCTCTGCATAGGAAGGGTGTGCTGATTTCAGACTAGCCTTATCTGATTTACCTTAACATGTAGTTCTCAAAAATATATTTATACATGTAAAGAGTTGACAATGTAGGGTACTTGTCATGTTGATAGATTTTGTGAGCTCAAAAAATGACTGAGCCCACCGGTCAAAGTAGGATGGTGAAGCTTTCTCCTCCCACAGCTGTATCAAATCACTCTCCCATCCCCTCGTCCAATTAGCACACAGTGGGAGGTGGGTAGTGAACATCAATCAATTCCTTTCGCGAGAATAATGAGAAGTTTTTGATGTCATTTTCCCTATAAGTAGATCAGTTTGCATTAGAACTGGACTTCTTACACTAATTCTGAGAAGCAACCTGCTGCTGAAATCTGGCGAGAAACATCCCAGCAGAGATGCCTAAATCTTGCATTGGAGACAGGAACCAGGAGACAGAAGGTGATGGGGACCCCTTCAAGGATTCATAGGAAATCCTTTGCTGCTACCTTTGCTGTCCAAGTGGTGCCCTGATGCTCCTGATGTCCAGTTCAAGGCTTCTCCTGTAAGTACTACTACCCCAAAGCCATAGAGTGTGTAGGCCCTATATTTGTACAGCATTGTTTTAGGTATTTCCCCATAAAAAATGTCCTGATTTTCTGTGTACATCACTAGCATATTTAATCAAAGTAAATCAATGAATTCCTCTATAGTCATCATGGGATTGGTATTGTTGACATTCAAAACCAACAATCTTTTTCCCAGTGTGTTTTGAACCAGTATAGACATACATATTTGCCAAAAGAATTAACCCCAATCCCTGTTTCTACGCGAGTGTGCAGGGTGCAAAACGAAATTCTCCATTGATCCCCTTCATCATAAATCAGAAGGGGAAGCCTGGTAGTGCTGTTGCATATGCAAGGAGCAAACCAAAATTGCACCTTGTTCCTTTGTGCTCTGACCGGAACCCCAAAGCCCTGCTTGTTCTTATGAGGTGTGGCAAAACACATTTCCCATTGCTTTTCTTTCTTTCCTATTGTCTCTATGTTAGAAACCCCCAAATCCGATTTCCCATTGTGTTCCCATTCTCTGCCACTAACTTTCCATTCAGGAGAAGTCCAGTCTAATTGATGTTTGGAGGATAAGGGTTGCTGGGAGAAATGTGTAACCCCATCTGATATCACGGTGTGTCTTGAATTGTTCTTTTCTTTATTGGTGGGTGATTTAAAAAGAAATAATTGTGACTGCATATCTCTGTATTATCTCTGTACTTGTGCCTGTACAGAAGTCATATTATTCTTGTAGTGCCCCAGCCTTGGTGGCTGATGTCAACCTATGTGTGAAATTTGGTTTAAATACATGTATTCATTAATGAATATTCACCGGCCTGGTTCCTAGTCCATTGTGGCACCTGGTACTTGTTGGGGTTGGGTGCGAGACGGGTTGGATGCCTTACCACAGTGAACCTTACAAAAATTAAAAGTGCTACATTGTAGGAGAAAGAAACTCAATGAGCTGGGTGTGACCGCCTAATAAACTGTGACATTTCTTATACAATTAAGCCAAAAGATGGGTGGCAAAAGGTGTTGTAGTTTCAGAATAAGCAAGATCCTTTTTGTCATTTTTCTTTACTTTGTGCACATGTCCTTACATGTTGAATTATGCCACTGCACATTATCAATCCTCTGATGGCGATATATCATTCTCTATGAGATCCAATTTTCCAGAGTTAGCGTGCGAGTAGTTTGATATCTCATATAGACTCCAATATTGCATATAGTCTAATATTAGATGTCAACATTGCATATAGACTTCAATTAGACTCTTGATTCTATTTGATATAAAGCTTTTGCATTATTCAGTGGTCCTAACAGACTCTTAACAAAAGATGCACCGTCATTTTGATAGTGCTTTTTTCTCTGTTTCGCTCTTGTTCTTTTTTGTATATATTTCTCCAACCTAAATATTCCTCCTTCTGCCAAGCTAGTGCCAACCACCTGATTTACAGTTGGAGCATCTGCCAGGTCAGGTGGCAGACGGCTCACCCTCACGTTGCCTGCATATAAACTGCTTCCACAGAACCAACCAGGGAAAATCCATGCTAGAGTTAGAGCTAGGTAGAGGACAATCATAGTGTAGAATGCAATAGTGACACACCAGACATTTTGTGGATGGGATTTTGCTCTGTTCCGCACCATTCTATGAGCCACCTAGAGGCCGAAAATATTCATAAGAGACCCAGAACTTCCTTGACAAGACTGGGTGCCTTTTTTAATGGCTAGATCTAGTGTGAGAAAGCTATTTGTTAATTAGAGATATCTTCAATGATCTCTTGAGTACTGAATAACAAATTCCACACTAGTAGACTAATTAACTTGTTGGTTCTCTCCTGTTGCTTTTGGGTAAATTAATTGTGGATGAAGAGGGTTGCCAGATATGAGGCAGTGGCACTTACATTTAGATTCTTTGGAGTTTCAGAGGATCCTGCTGTGCAACTTCTGCTTTGACTTTGTTGCAGCAGTAAAAACTGGAAAACCAACACCTCTGTTTGTTTCAAATGGATACGCTAGCTCATGGAGCAGATAATCGCTTATTAGCTGCAGTTGTGTGCTCTTAATGTTTTAAGTTATAAAAATATAAAAGGTGAGTTTTGAACCACACCACTATTTTTTATTGACTATTTCCCTAGCAAATGCCCAATAATAACTCTATGTCTACCAGTGAATTTTGAAGAGAGGAGAACAAAAAAAACCAGACCAATCAGGGTCCCACAGGCCCAACAGGAAGCAGCGCTTTATCTGTACCATCTGCAAAATGCACAGGGTGAAAGGTCCTGGAATTTACATTACAATATATACTTGATTGGGTGTGGACACCGGCACATTAGCAGATGCTTTGAATTTGCATCTGTGCGGGTGTTCAGGTGGACGGGCACTCAAGGTGACAGATGGAGCAATCAATGGAGCCATTGAGCATTCAGCAGCAACATGTGATTTTAGCTGGCACATTCTAATGCCTATGGGGTGTCTTTGATACCAAGACCAACACAGGGTAATGGAATGCACCCTGTCAGAGAAGTGCAAAGGTGGCAAGGTAGATTTAAAGGAGCTCTCCATCTCTGGCTCCTCAGCATGGTGTATTGTTTTTTCTGACCTGATGCCTATCAACCTTTCTCCTGGCTAGCTCCCTTTGCTTAATCTTTCAGATACTTCATGAGTGGCTTGGTGACCAGAACACCATGGTATTTCAGCATGCCTGTCATATGCATATACTCCAGAAACTGCACAGTCCTGAGGCAAACATCATAAAATGCAAGCACCAGCATGCACCTGCGTCCAAGGGACAAGACCCAGCCATAAACTGGAAGAAAATAGTGTTTACTCCAATGGATATGGATTACCAATCCGCATTCGAGAGCCAATTAGGACACCTACCAACTACCCCACAAACCCCAACCTGGAAATGGGGTACAATGGGGCAGCAAAGCAAAGCAGCAATTTATACTGGACTATCCAGGAATAGGGGAAACATAGGATGACCCGGTCCCAAAGCGGAGGATATTGGCAGAGTTAAGGATACATTAGGAAACGCTTGACCGAGGACAGCAGCTTACTTACCTACCCAACTGGAGAGGAGAGAAGCTTTCAGGCAGGAAACGGGGCTTTACAAATCCATCAGAAACAGTTTTAGGTGAAAGGTATTCTGGTGAGACTGGAGGAGCTGGAGAAGGACCAAGAGATCAGAGAGAAGGGGGTAGCATGAGATGGAGGAATTTGTGGAGCCTTTTGGTTAGTTTGGAGAGCGTGAAGATATGGGGCCTCATTACAACACCGGTGTTAGCCATGCCGGTAAAAACGGCAGGCTGCCACCGGAGTTGTGATTTGTTCCGGCGACTGGCTTCACAGAAACACTGGAGCATTACAGCCCTGGGTGGTCCTTGAAGTCAGGCGCCGGGAAAATGTAAATCTATATTCCCATTTCAGTTGCATAGGACTCAACGGGAATGGGGATGATGAAAGCCGTTAATAATCGTGCCGGTGCTTCCAAAAACGTCTGCGAATGGGGGCCCTCAACCAGGTCTGACCTGGTGGGAGGGACAGAACCCACTTGCAGACTCGTAACAATGGTGCCAGTAGGCTTACTGGAACTAATGTTAACGGACTGACACACTTGTAATGAGGCCCATGGTGTTGGATCTGAGAGAGAATGGTACCAGCTTTGCTTTTCGGTTTTAAGCGAGAGAGCGAGAGAGAGTAAGAAAGAAAGACAGAGGTTAGATCAGGAAAGTTAAAGTCCAGCAGAAAAAGAAGGAGTGAGAAGTTGGAACTAGGAAGGAGACATAAAGTAGAGACGTAGAGAGTGAGACAGGAGAGAGGGAGAGAGAGAAAAGAGAGAGAGAGAGAGAGAGAGAGAGAGAGAGATGGAGAGAGACAGAGAGAGAGAGAGAGAGAGAGAGAGAGAGAGAGAGAGAGAGAGAATGTGGGAGTGAGATCAGGAGGGAGGGAAAGAGAAGATGTGGGGTAGTGAGGGGAAGAATCTAGAGGGAAACAGATAGGATTTGGAGGGGACTGGAGAGTAGAGACAGGAAATAGAAGAGAGCGAGGGATAAGAACAGGTCTAAGGGGAAAAGATTGAAAGACGGTCATCTGTGATAAAGGCACGCCAGAGTGATCACTAACTGTTAGGTTATTATGTTTATTATTATTATTATTATTATTATTATTATTATTATTATTATTATTATTATTATTATTATTATTATTATTATTATTATTATTATTTTTCGAGTGTAGACCTAGCTTCAGATAGCAATGGAGTGATTTACAAATCATAGGGTAAGTATACAGTGAGGACATAAAAGGAAGCAGGGCCACTTAGGTAGTCCCTGGGGGAATTAGAGGGCTAAGCCTATGCAGTTAAGAACCTACCTAGCATAGGGATAAGCTAGACTGTAGAGATGCCCTGGCTTTAGTGCATCTAAGCTTTAATTAACCCTTTTGGAGTTGAGAGAGTGGGCTATGCTGAAGATTAAAGGGCATACTTAGAGGGATCACCCCTAAACCAGAAGCCTCAATTACATATTTGATATGTCATTGTAGGACATTTTGTGTAATAAACATTCAAAACGTATAGGCTTCATTATTGGGAAATTTGAAACAGTGCAGAATGTCCATGTTAAGACATAGTGAACCTCCATCAGGTGAAACTATATGCTTAGTAGAGCGCTCAATAAATCCACACGGGGTCCTTCATACACCCCAATCTTGGAATCCTGTATCTGTTTGCAAAGGTTCTTGAGTTTTCTTACCAGATTTGATGGATACTGTCAGGATCCTTTAATCGAATGATGTTCTCATTCAAGTTATTGTTCCTGTGTTTCTTATTTCCAAACACCCACACATTCTTTTGACTTTACCTATTTGTGCAGTCCACCCACAACATTTCTCTCTCTCCCTAGCAAAACATTCCACTGGTTTCTGCTCCTTCCTCGCCCACCTGTTCCATCATGAATGAGAAGGTCAGGGTGGAGGAATGAATGGGCGAGTCGGCTATCTTATGAATGGGATTTGATTGGACCATCTACCAGTGAAGAGTGCATTTAGAAAGATAAAACACTGAGTCACAAGGGCTTCCGAACATTTGAAGAAAGAACACCATTATGAAATGTTCTCATTAAGACTGCCAGACTTGACAACAAAACACTGTCTGAGATTGTGTGCATTCATGTCTCCAATTCAAGGACAATGTGAAGGTTCAAAATAAAATAACTCCAGAGGGGACACACTGTGCTGAAAGCTCCATCATGGAACAATGCCACCTTTGAGTCAACTGTTTTCCACAAAGCAGAAATAAAAATAGCAATATGCTTCTTAGGCAAATACCATAAAAGGCAGGAAGGAAATCAACAAACGTGTATTCACTTGAAGCAAGTGACATTACAGTACAGTAACAACGAAGAACAGTACATTATTATTATCATCAGTCAAAAGTTAATTACACCCCCACACTTTCCATTATTAGCACCCAGGGGGGAGCTGCGGTCAGGAATGTGGGCAGATTCCAACAGTGACTGCCCACGAGCCATGGTGGAAACCACAACCTCTTCTCGGGACAGGCCTCCATCCCACGCTGCACCCCGCCTTTTCCGGGGAGGGCAGCCATGAAACTAATAAAGGAAAATACGACCTTTACTATTTCCCCAACTCACATCCTCGTTTGGATATTTTTTGAGGGACGTTGGGCATGCACGTAAGTCAGGGCCATAATGTCCCTTAGAAAAGAATTGTTAGCAGCCCGGACCAGAGGCCGGGGGTGCTAATAGTGATAAACACCACTTTCGGGGGTAAAGAGGGCAAGTACCTGGTCTGAGCCTTCGAGGGGGCATACTATTGTGCTGAATGACTGGCAGACCGTCGGACTCTGCACGCAACGTTTATCATTATGATGCGATCCAAATATTGTTAGACAGATTATGGATTAAAGCTCGCCCTTGTTTTTCCAGTGTCACAAAACTCCTGTTTTCCCAGAGACAATGCACCTTTTGGCACAAAGAGCTGAATTGGTGTCCATCATTACTTGACTTGAAAAAAACAACAGAATATTATGGTGCAACAAGCAAACATGAAACCTCTGGATTTGGATGTGTTGTTCTCGCTAGGTTAGAAGCATGGATGAATCAGAAGAATATTCTGTCCCCGTTTGATCTGGGCAATCTCAGAGCAATTGTTAAAACTTTATCTAATAGTGGACCACTCTTTCCATGTTAAGGAGGAGCCAATCTTTCTGGCCTTCATGGCTAAAAGCACCACCTTCGATAAAGTCAACTGGGCTAAGTTGTGGTAGGTGCTCAGGTCCATGAACTGTCCACAGGGAATAGTTAAGCTCTTAAATAGGCTTCACCAGTTGAGTCAGGCTTGTTTCAGGAGCGGGAAAATGGTTGTTGTACAGATCCTCTCCTGGGGGAAATGGGTGTGTGCCAAGAGATGTGTCCTGGTGCTCCCACTCTTTACTTTGTACATAGATGGCTTGCAGAATCACTTTTCAAATTCATCACCAGGTGTACCAAGGATGGCAAACAGAGCGCTGCAGTGTTGGCATACACGGGCGTTACTGTTCTGATTGCGTACCCCCCCAAGCACTCCAGAAACTCATCCTTGACTACACTGCTTTCATGGATGATCTGGATGTTAAGTGAATGCCCAGAAATCTGCAGTCAAGGTATGTTTTAAAGGGAGGCAGCTGCCTAAATGTCCACCTATTCAGAGCAATGGTTTACTTTCTTCTGAAAGTCAATGCTTTTGACTTTCTAGGGATTTGTTTTTCATTGAATCTCTCCCTATAATTGCATGTTCAGAAACAGTCTAGAAAGCTCAGACAAGTGCTGGGAGGGCTACAGAGATCCCTAGCAATGTTTAAAGCCAAACCAGTGTACCTGATTTTAAAAATGTATGATAGTAACAGGGTGTTGGTTGCAAGTTATGGCATGGAGTTGTTTTGGTTTAAGAATATGTGCTCTCTTCAGATAATCAAAAAATGACTTTTTTAAATACGTCTTGGGCCTTGCCCGTTCGTCCTCTTATTATGGAGTACAGCTAGACTCAGACCAAGATTTTATTAGCGACATCTTGTCCGTTCAGCCTTTACGTCATTGGCTTCGTATATAGAGCAATGATGAGGCTGGATTGACTCATGAGATCATTCCGATTTTAATTCTGAAAGATCCCATTGTCAGGACCCTCTGGCTTTCCTCTATAAACACAGAGCGGAGGGCAATCAACACTGGTTCATATTTTAATTAATCAGAGATGTTAGCTTTAAAAATGGTAAAGGCACTAACAGTAAAGTGTTAAATCTCACATGTTGGAAAAAAGGGAATCTGAGGAGTTGTTAACCTGTTTTAATAGGAGACCTGTTATCGTAACTACCCCGGTAACTCTGAAATATCTCATATGGGCTAAGTACCCCAGCCAGAGAACACAAGAGCACATTTGAATTGCCTCCACCTCTACCAGCTAGATATTGACAATCAATTGTGCCTATTATGTAATGCTTCATTGGAGGATCTAGCCAATTTTTGTTATTATTTTGCCCAGCATATTATGTTAGGAGCTAGAACTTTGAGAACGATACTTTGTGAACTTTGGTTCTCCCAGTTCAGACCAGCACTGCTCTTCCTACTGTGGGCTGATGTTTAAGGTTTCTTGCTGCCTTCCAAACACATTTCAACTTCTACCTTTAAACTCACAATGCCCTTCTTCCACAACATATTATAACTAGGCCTGGATGAACTTTACCAATAGAACATCGAATAACGCAAATAACAGTGATTTGACAAGATCGAAATGTGGACAATATTTTTAAGAAGTTTGACAACTGTTCAACCACCGAACCACATGGCTTAACTGGAAGAATTCATTGAGAGCTCCTTTTCAGTCTTAGGTAGCTTTCAGGAAGGAAGAAGGTTTTTGCTGGTGGCAGGCTTAGGAACATTATGGAAGGAGGGCAGTTTATGTGAGAACTCACTCTCATGTGATTTAAAGGGGAGGACACAACAGAAAATCTGAGTGGTGGGTGATACGCCAATCAGTGAATGAACAACATTGTAGGGCAACATGTCACCAGAACCTAAAAAAGCAGGATACAGGGGGAGTCTTCCTTTTGTGATCTTTTCAAAGATGCAGTAGCAACTGATGTATGCCCAAGGAGATGCCAGAACTGCACATGGTCAATTGAAGGTATCCTCTAATTCAACTTCCACCCCCTCCCCATCACAAGTAAGACCAAAGTGCATGCCACTAGAAGTGCATGAACGGGCATTGTGAAAGATGGATGAATATCCACAAAAGACAGACAGAGGAAGTTAAACCTTCGGGTCATGCACTATGGTTGAGTATTGAAGCTGTGGTTTTTGACCTGTCTGCAAAGTTGGCACTTGACATTATTTTCCAGTTCATGTTATGCATCAAGTTACACATGTTTCCAGTTACACAGTCATCAACTTAATAATAATATTCTGTTTCATAAACCTGACTTCGAAAGTGCACAGGTCACCTTAACTTGTCAACTGGACTTCATCAAAGAAGTTACTATTCCCATAAATGATGTCTCAGAGTCTTCTTCAGTAAGGACACATATTTTGCCATAACTCAGGCAATCTGGCCACTGCCCACGGCAACAGGCTGTACCTCAGTCACCAAACGCATATCACATGTTATTTGTATCTACATTATGACACTTTTTAAAACATACAACATGGACACATTTGCAAAACCATGCTTTCATGTCCTTGCCAATGCTCCTTGCATGAGTTTGCTGCAAATCCGTCCATGTTTCATTTTTTGAAAAGTGTCAAAATGTATGTACATAAAATAGTCATATAATTTAGCCCACAACATAATCCATTCAGACTTTGCAAAAAACATTCAAGGTTGGGTATGTAATCTTTCTGAAATCTTTTGTGAACCTTCGTCAAACGGCAACAAAGTTATAAGCAATCTAAAAATGTTATGACCCCCCCATCTAATGTTGCCCTCTCTTGACAAAATACTACCAAACATTTAAAAAACATTCAATTCTGGGTCTAAAATCTTTTTGCAGATTTTTGTGCACGTTCGTCAAATGGCACCAAATGTATAAGGCTTTCAAATATTTTGGGACCTCCTCTAATTTTGCTCCCTCTTAGCGAAATAGCCCCAAACTTTGCAGAACCATTCAGGGTCAGGTCCAACATGATATTGCTACATTTCTTGCAGTTTAACTGAGTGGTGCCAAAGTTATAAGCCATCCAAAAACAGATTTTCACCAACACAGTAATGCAGAAATATGAATGGATGTCCCCGAACCGTTGAGATATTCGCGAACATCACAGCGATATGCTTGATCTTGAACATCCGGACTGTTTACGGTCGTCGGTGATGAAAAAACACATTTTCATTTTATGGCCATATCCCATCCCATCCTCATCACTCCTCACCTCCACAGAGATTGTTTCTTTAGTTTGACAAGTGGAATGTTGTGCTATTTATATGATTAATCAGGGTGTCCGCAGACAATGGCGGCTGTCAGCAGATCCAATGTGGTGACCGTTGAAAAAAATATGACACACCTCACATTTTTAAATGGCCAACCAGCAGACACGTGCAATGTCCACAGACATTACATCGCTCTATGAATGGCCTAGAGGTGTGACCGCAAACCGAATAGGGAAGTGGGTCTATGGACCATGCCCAGATATCACTTATTGTTGTGGACCTACTTTTCGGCCTATTAAAAAAAAAAAAAACAGCTGGTCAAATTCACACCAAATTTACAAGAGCTCACTTTGTAGACCAAGCCGCCATTCATGGGCGAATTTGGTGAAAGTCCATCCAGCAGTTTGGGCTGTAGGCATGAGCAAATTTGTTTTCCATTGTGTCTATTTGGAAAACCGCACATATTGGGACCCACCTATAAGTTTGCCCGCCTGCATAAAACCTCAACAATTTTTGCAGAATCAATCCGAGGGGATTATACACTTGTTTTGCAAAGTCTGGTGAGGGTTCGTCCAGGGCGGGGGAATTTATAAGCTGCCCAAAAAGTGCTCTTTCTATGAGTTGAGCAACTGAACCATAACTACACAGCCGCTACCGCAGGCCGTGTAATATATATAAATAACATGAACACTATGAAAACACATGAAAACTATCTGCACCCTCGGAAATCCTGTTGTGCGAATACCTTTCACACCCCTACTAAGCGGCGGACATGGCATTTAATGGACTGCAGCCCAAGCTTGGGCTGACAGGCAGTTAAATGCCATGTCCTCGCCCCAGCCGGGGCATGAAAGCTACATACATTGCATTGCTCCAAGTGTAGTTAGCACTAGAACCCTAATGCAAAAGTGTATTCTTTCAATAGATTATTTAACAAGACAACATGTTCACCCTAGTGCTAGGACTAGGGCAGACTTGGCTGAGTAGCACAAATGCATTGATAGAGCATATTTTTTGCAATAAGGCAATTACTGGCCTAGTGCTAATTGTATGCAAACTGATGTAAAGTTTATGTAATAAGGCCGTCTATGTCCAGCTGAGAAAGGGTTTAATCCCCCCAACAAAAATGGACCCACTGTTATCAATAGGAAATTGCAATTATTTTACACGGTGATCAAAAAAAGGTTTTTCCATATAGTACGGAATATTTGGAAATATTGAAATGTAACATGTATTATCACTTTTACAAACCACCTGTATTGTTTCCCTATACACTTTTGGGTGGTCAAAATATGGCAATTACTGGCCACCTCATACTAAGTAGAAATTATACATCAGCAAATTAACTGTTGTTAACTGAGCTCTCTGTTTTCTACAATATCATTGTCAAAGCCACAATTACCTGGACAACTTACTATGGAAGCCCTCACTGCCACCCTAGCATTCTTCAAGAAAGCATCGCATTTGAAAGACATTCTCCCTGCCTCACATTCCCCCTGCCTCTGTACTCCAGGCGCTTCTGACTGAACCACTCCACCCGCCCATGACAATCAGCAACAGCTGCCTAACTCAAGGCACGTTCCCCTCGACCTTCAAGAATGGACAAATCCTCCCACTTCTCAAGAAACCAACACTGGAGCCTGACAAACTCAGCAACTATCACCTATCTTCCCTTTCTTGGTAAGCTCCTTGAAAAAGCAATATCCACACTGCTCCTACAACACATAAAAGCCAACAATCTCTTTCAGTTCTACAATTCTTGCTTTAGACCTAGATGCAGCACGGAGTTGGCTACCATCAAGATGATCAACAATGCCCTTAAAATCTTCCATGATGGCCCACCTTGCCTCATTGTTGTCCTTAAACTCTCAGCATCATTCAACAAAGTAGAGCACCACATACTCACTGACAATCTACATCTCTGCATGGGATCAGCAAGATTGTTTTCCAGATCACAAACTGTACCCATCACCTGTGTAGTCCCGCAAGGATCCATCCTCTAACCCTGTGATCGTCAATCTATACATGGAACCAATTAGAATCCACCTCGCTCCACATACACCAATATCCATGATAACACATAGATCTACCACAAGATATCCACCGATGAAGGTTCCACAGTCTCAAGGCCGATGATGCAGTTGTGAATGTCCAGTGCTTACCTGAAACTCAACCTCCCAATACTAGAATTCTTACTGTTGGCCAACAAAACCAAACACCCTGAAATCCACATCTGGCTCTCTGTTAAGAACCTTGAGGGATTCACACCCCAGCTGACCACCTGTGCTGAGTCCCTTGGTTTCAACATCGACAGACAGCTTTCCTTCAAACAGCGCATAACAAGAAAGACACATACAATGTCTCTCATGGGGAAAATCAAGCCCTTCATTTCGGAAAACAACATCAGATCTCTGTCTATGCCTTGGTCATCTCCCACCTGGATGATGATAATGTCTTTTTGGAAGGCCTGCCGAAATCTGCCCTGGCTGAAGCATGACTCATCAAAGGACTACACTGGCTCCCGCTGAAATCCTGTATCATTGTTAAATGATCATCATCGATACACACTGCAGGAAACAACATGACAAGCTTGCAGAAAAGGGAGGCTTGAAAGTCTACAGCATAAAGGTCCTTATGAAGATGTCCAGGGAAATTCCCAACCCCAAAAGCGGAGTAGATTGGGATAGTTAGGGATACATTAGGGAGCACTTGCCCAAGGTTGGCAGCTTACCAACTGAAGAGGAGAGAT